>NC_141691.1:1314259843-1319059843 GCF_964263255.1 Lissotriton vulgaris
TAAGGTGATTTTACCATGTGAAAAAACCTTCTGCTTTGATATCATGAATATTGTTTGAAAGAAAACTAATATCTCATGATTTTCCCACAGTGGTTTGGAAGGGGATCTATAAGCTAAACTGAAAGCATATTTTCTGTAAATTCACATTATCTTTCTCAGTCATGTGAAAATGAAGTCTGACATTCTCAGTAAAACATGTACATCCAACAAGGACAGAGACTGTCAGTTGATTCCTTTGTGTTCTACTGCAGCCTCCTAGAGTGTTCTAAAGAACAACTAGAGCGCTAACAGTCCTACTTATTACAAAGGTATGTCACTGGCCATGTCATGAATGATGTAATATGTGACATCATCAGCAGTGGATTGCGGGTGCGCGATATATAGTTAGTGCAACTAACTATATATGGAATTTCAATGGTTTTGTGTGAGTAAAATAAGGTTTTGTAAATGCGAATTCCTAACTATATATGGTCTATAACCTATGGTTTTTTTCAGTGAATTTTCAAGGTTTTGTAAATGCTAATTCCTAACTATATATGGTCTATAACCTATGGTTTTTTCAGTGAATATATATATATATATATATATATTACCTACTGGCGGTCGCCAGTAGGTATATATAGTTAGGATTTTTTCTCTATGGAACTTTTGAAAATTCTATGTCTAATAACTTTGGCGCTTGTGGACGGAATCGGCTGAAATTTTCAGGAAAATGGCACATTATGTTTCTGAGCAGCCCCTGAAAATTTGGGGGGGTTTCGTCAAGGGGTGGCTGAGAAAAAAGGGGGGTCCCAAAACGCGTTTTTCCCATGTTAATTTCCATAGGGCGTTTGGCCTCACTTTTAGCTCGAACGGCTGAATGGATTTCCACGAAACTTGGCAAAATTGTAGGGACTGTTAGCCCGATGTGCCTTTGCTGGGTCTCAATATATGTGCTCCAGTGGATTTTGAGAAATTAACGTTTTAAAAAACAGATATATCTGTGACAGCGTCCTGGATAGCGCTCCAGATCGCGTACTTTTCGCGTAACGGAGCTTTGCGAAGCGAAGCTGATTGGCTCTCCGGTGTCTGTCAACATTCTAAACAGTCCGGAGCGGCCGCCATCTTGTCTCTCGGTAGGATCGAGAGACAAGAGGAGGAGAAAAACAAAGGGGGAATTTAATGAAAGGGGGCAAGGTAGACCCCTCTTGACCCTCTCGGAATGATGTTGGGGTTATTAAAGGGTCCCGTGGGGAAAATAAAAAAAAATTGATTTTTCACGGTAGAAGCGCTTCCCGGTTCACGAACCGGGCCGCAAACTGGTAGCGAAACGGGAATTCGCCATTTTGTGTTTCGGTTTAATTAAATTACAGGGTATAAGGGGGTACGGGAGACGTATCCTGACCCCTTATGTTTTCTGAGGGTGGCTGAGGAGGCTCATATATGTTGATACATGTTTTCCAGCGGCTGTGCGTGAGCGTTTTTTTTTTTTTGCTGCGTGACGTCTGGTAACGTTCGATTCGATGGAAATCAGGAACTGTTGACCGCCATTTTGTCACTGCGAGTAAATATTTTGTTAAAAAAAATTGTTATAAATTAATCCTTATTGATAAACATTGTCTGCGCCATCTTGCCTTTTTTGCAATGCCACACTTTTGTTGAGCACGGCAGCCATTTTAGATGCCTTGACCAGACCCACTCTCTGCACGCCGCCGATCCTCAGCATGGCTCCCCACCCTCGCAAGTATCTCCCCCATGCACTGGTCACCCCCGCTCTCTCTCTCATGCATGGGCCAGAAACCTCCTCCCATCTGCGCTGTTCTTCTCTGAGAATCACACCCTGTGCCCGCCCGACACCTCCCTTTCAGCCTATTCACTACCGCACCCTCTGACACTCCTCTTCCTCTGTGTCCAATTGTCCAGGCCGGTCCCAGGCTATCACCTAGCCCTGCAGATGTAGTTTATGGCCCCAGCTGTAAAGAATCACCCCTCTTCAAAGGAGTTACAGTAGATCAAGGCCCCCACCCGATGAGATCCGTCACACCGCACGCGTTCCTACTATCTGATAACCATCCTGTATTGTGCTTGGGGAGGGGATTCTCACTGTGAGGGTGTGTGGGTCCGAGCCTGAAGCGGAAGATTCCAGGGATGCCTCTTTGTACATCAAAGTTTTTACAATTATGTGTCACATTAAAAATATATAGCACTCCAACAAAGTAGTAGGATTATAACACTTTAATAACTTATAAATATATACAACGCAACAAAAACAGTAAATACATTCAAACATTTTTTTGAAAAAAGAAGCAACAATGGTCAGTAGCTGTGTTTTGTGCGAATAGTCCCAAGGCAGCACAACGTGCTGAGTTCTGGACGGCACCCAGGTGATGTTACCTGGGTGCCGCACTGGTTTTTGGTATCCTACAATGCAGCTCCGAAAAATGGCGTGGGGCGTCCCGGGGGGTGCGGGGGGAGGCCTCGTCAGTGGCGGTCTGTTGTGCGAATAGTCCCAAGACAGCAGAACGCGCTGAGATGTGGATGGCACCCAGGTGATGTCCAGTAAGTTGCCGCACTGGTTTTGGTATCCTACAATGCTGCTCCGAAAAACGGCGTGGGGCGCCCCGGGGGGGGGGGGGGGGAGGCGGCGTGAACGGGCCTCCCCAGGTGGAGGCTCGTCTGCTGTAGTGGGGCGCCCCTTTACCGTTTCAGTTGCCGTTCCACCCGCTTTTGCTACACTGTGCCTCATCCGCCATTCAGCTGTTTATCGCCCGCTCTTGTGGCTACAGCGTCTCGCTCACCATGTAGTTGAGTAGCGCCCACTCTTGCAGTGCAGCGATAGGCGGCTGCCACAGGACTCTTAAAATGGCGGACGGCTCTTCGGATTTGGGCCTGGTCCACTAAAATGGCCCTGGGACACCTTGGAACTCGGACGCTTGTCTGCTAGGTCTTGGACCCCATTCTCGAAAGCGTCCCCTGAGTTTTGAAGATTCTACAAAAGTCTTGGGGGCCCCCGACTCCTGCAGGCTTCCGGTGGGGAGCGGCTGCCATGATTGCTCGCGGAATGACCACGACGGAGCCACGAGATGGTGGTGCTCTCATGCTGACGCCAGCTTCAGTCTGAAACATCCAGAAACAAGGTGGGGCTTTCATCGTTTGGGAAAAAAAAATGTTTTAATCCAATCAAAAGTGTTATTTTTAGGTCATATGATCAAGCCTTCTATCATTAGGAAACCAAAAGTAAAATGAACCAATGAAAAGTTTTATAAACAAGTCACATGACCTGTTATGCGGCATAGGGCTATAAAAAGCGTAGAAAATCCGTTGGCACGTGAGGCGGCGTCAGTAGCGGACCGATGTGCGAATAGGCCAAAGGCAGCACAACGCGCCAAGATCCGGATGGCACCGAGGTGGCGTCCAGCAAGTTGCCGCACTGGTGTGGCCATCCTACAATGCTGCGCCGAAAGTCGGCGTGGGGCGCCCCGTTGGCCTGTGAGGTCACGTCAGTCAGTGGGGGCTGTTTGAGGATCTGACTGCATTGGAAAGCAATGTGATGCTGTGCGTCGCCCCCAAGATGGAGGCTCCTCGGCTGCAGTGGGGCGCCCCTTGGTGTTTCACTCGCTATCCAGCTGAGTTGCGTCCGCACTTGCGGCTACAGTAGGCCGAAGGCAGCACAACGCGCCGAGATCTGGATGGCACCGAGGTGGTGTGCGTCGCCCCTAAGATGGAGGCTCCTCGGCTGCAGTGGGGCGCCCCTTGGTGTTTCACTCGCTATCCAGCTGAGTTGCATCCGCACTTGCGGCTACAGTAGGCCGAAGGCAGCACAACGCGCCGCGATCTGGATGGCACCGAGGTGGTGTCCAGCAAGTTGCCGCACTGGTGTGGCCATCCTACAATGCTGCGCCGAAAGTCGGCGTGGGGTGCCCCGTTGGCCTGTGAGGTGGTGTCAGTAGCGGACCGATGTGTGAATAGGCCGGAACCAGCACAAGGCGCCAAGATCCGGATGGCACCGAGGTGGTGTCATAGTTGAGAGTTCTAAGCAGCGCTTGTAACACTGTCTGAAGCTTATTTGCACCTGCTGCAGCTTTACTATTGCCCTGGTGTGGCCAAAGATCGCCCATGACATAGGCGGCCGGCTCCCGGGGTCCGGCGGAACTTTTTTCCTTTTCCTTTCTGCATCTTGTCCCACAATCCGTTTGACCTGAAGACACGACCAGGTCCCTGAATGTGTGCAGGGGGACGCTATTGATTGAATCAAAATGGCGGCTTCACACAAAGCTGACTCAAGCGTTGCTGCTGATGCTATACAGACAAAAACTGGTTTTCAGTTTGTACATTCTTCAGGATTTTTCCATCCAAGGCTGGTTGAGAGTTTGTAGAACAATGGCTTCAGATTTTCAACATACTACTCTTCAACATTCTTCCTAAACGTAACAATGTGAGACTCACTAGGAGAACGGCTGTTTATCTTTCCTTTCAAAATGCTGCCAACAATATTTTCTGAATGGAAGACACCACAAGGCTCTGAGATCCGGTTGGCACCGAGGTGGTGTCCAGCAAGTTGCCGCACTGGTGTGGCCATCCTACAATGCTGCGCCGAAAGTCGGCGTGGGGTGCCCGAAGGGGGGGGGGAGGCGGCGCAAACGAGCCGAAATATAGCTATGGTAATTATACCATGCATCGTCATATGGAGAGGTGGCACCGATTAATTATAGTGCTGCACAAATGAGAGATTTGGTGGACAACCCCCGACCTGCCAGTACATCCACCAATGAAGTGCCAGTGATAGCATCAGAGGCAAGGGAAACGGTCCCAAATATTCAGAAGAACTTTGGAAAGATTAAAATGACATGTTTAAGTTGCGGCAAATTAATTTCATGTGGAGAGAGGAGTGTTAGTCTAATCAATAGGGCTTATGAACATCATCATAGTCGATGGTTGGTGGAGACATTTTGACTATATCCTGGACCTGCCCGGCCTCGCCCAAAATGGCGCCGGTATAAATGGGACTCGTAACTCCTTGTTGTGTACTGGTTGCACAACCTTGATATCACGAGATACGTATGCAGTTTTGAAGCACATGGCGGGCGGGGACGAGAATTGATTGAATATTTCGACATCCCTATTGATATTAAGTTCTGATGTGTTATTGATTACTGTACTATTGAAAGTTCGAATTAACGTCACCCATGGTACTTGCCCGCAAATGTATATCTAGATAATTTTATTGTAAGTGGCCCTGTCGTATTTTAATTACAAAATGTACGTCCACCGATTCCGCAACTGTTAGACACCTTAGTTCTTGCAACCTAATGGCCCGCTCGTTACGTTTCTCTACAGTGTAAATGTCTCCTCATCATATACGATTCCAGTTTGCTCCGTGGCCGGCCCACGTGGTTATAGGCCCGTATTTGTATACTGACATTTTCACAATAAAGGTTTTTAAAACAAAACATGGTAGTAGTATTTACATTGGTAAAGTTTTTAATTTTAGTCACTGTTTTCGAATCAGTAAAAGGCAAGTTAAATAAAGCAGTCCAATTACATGACGGATAAAAGGTATAATACGCAGGAACGCAGTAAAGATAAATGGTCAAGGGCTGTTGTGTTTTCTACTCCTGCAACATAAAGTGATCGATAAGAATCTGATATTCAGGCGTATCGGCGACTAAGACAGCAGGCCGAGCCTGTTTTGCTCAACGGCTCCGTCATGGGACGAAGAAACGCCCTTTTTCTCGAAAAAGGAATATATTTTACTTGCAGGACAGTTGTAAATTTTCCGGGAAAGTACATTAGCCTGGAACATTATAACATATATGTTTAAGAAAAAATAATGTTCGAAAGCAATAAAAAGCGTAATTTTTAGGTCATATGACCAAGCCTTTCATCATTAGAATAACAAAAGTAAAATGAACCAATGAAAAGTTTTATTAACAAGTCACATGACCTGTTATGCTTACGTTACGCGCTGCGCGCTGCGCGCCGCGCCCCGGATCGCTTCCGGGAAGCTGCGCTTCGCGCACCGGAGCACTTCCGGGTGCGCTAACGCGGCGTGTCATATAACGCATTACGCGACAACGTAGGTCCAGAATATAGTCAAAATGTCTCCACCAACCAGCGGTCGGAACACAACCCCTTTCAGCAGTCTAAAAAGTTCTGTTAAATGACAACAGAAGGGACAGGCAACAAGAACCATCAGTCAAAGAGGGGAGGGCAAGTTCTTCTCTACCGGGTCACGTTGGGGCGCTACCGGAACTGATCGAATTGGTAGTCTACAGTGTTTCTGGATGTTTCAGACTGAAGCTGGCGTCAGCATGAGAGCACCACCATCTCGTAGCTCAGTCGTGGCCATTCCACGAGCAATCATGGCAGCCGCTCCCCACCAGAAGCCTGCGGGAGTCGGGGGCCCCCAAGATTTTTGTAGAATCTTCAAGGCTGAGGGGACGCTTTCGAGAATGGGGCCCAAGCCCTAGCAGACAAGCGTCCGAGTTCCAAGGTGTCCTAGGGCCATTTTAGTGGACCACGCCCAAATCTGAAGAGCCGGCCGCCATTTTGAGAGTCCTGTGGCAGCCGCCTATCCCTGCATGGCAAGAGCGGGAGCAACTCAACTACATGGTGAGCGAGACGCTGTAGTCGCAAGAGCGGGCGGTAAACAGCTGAATGGCGGAAGAGGCACAGTGTAGCAAAAGCGGGCGGAATGGCAACTGAAACGGTAAAGGGGCGCCCCACTACAGCGTGTCTTCAGGTCAAACGGATTGTGGGACAAGGTCCAGAATGGAAGAGTCATCAAAAGGCAAAAAGTTCCGCCGGGCCCCGGGAGCCGGCCGCCTATGTCGGGGCGATCTTAGGCCACACCAGGGCAACACGACTTGGGGAGGGGGCAGGAGCCAAGCGCCCCCTCCCAGTCCGCGCCACCACACCGTATGTTGAAAATCTGAAGCCATCGTTCTACAAACTCTCAACCAGCCTTGGATGGAAAAATCTTGAAGAATGTACAAACTGAAAACCAGTTTTTGTCTGCATAGCATCAGCAGCAACGCTTGCTATCAGAGTGCATGAGTTTCATGCTCGATCGATTGAGCTAGCCGGATCAGGCAACAAAAAGTATAAAATAGTTAAGTAAATAGTTATTTAATAAAATGTTTTACCCTGTTACTTTGCTGGTGTGTTGTATATATTTATAATATTTGCATAGAGTTTATCGTTATTTTGGGCGGGATGGGTGGCGGAGCCGAGCTGTCTTGCAGCCATCATGGTGTGGAGCTCAGTTCATCTCACTAGTTTCGTATTTCTCATAAAGGGTTGTTCCTAATGTTTCTATTTTAGCGAGGTCAAAAAGAGATCCCATTAGTGGCCTACTGATTTTGCTCGATTACTTTTGTTTTTTTACACGATTTTTCACTATCTGCAAAGACTAAACAGAGTATTGCGACTCTGTGCTTGTTTGTAAATAGAGAATGAACCAAAGAGAATCAATTCTAAAACAGTAAATGCTTGGATAACAATCAATCAAATGGAGAGACAAGCAGGCACGACGGATTACAACGGGGGCAAAGGCCTGCGTTAACTACCCTTCACTATCTGCAAAGAGAGAGTACTACTAAGAGAAAAGAGGGGGGGGCAGCGTTCAAAGCACATCAGCGTGCATAAACACGAAAATGTTTTTACCTATCACGTACTTGACATTTAACAGCTTTTGATATTTGCTATTAAAAAACCATTGAAATTCACTGAAAAAACCATAGGTTATAGACCATATATAGTTAGGAATTAGCATTTACAAAACCTTGAAAATTCACTGAAAAAACCATAGGTTTTAGGCCATATATAGTTAGGGATTAGCATTTACAAAACCTTAATTTACTCGCACAAAACCATTGAAATTCGCATATATAGTTAGATGCAATAACTATATATCGCGCACCCGCAATCCACTGCTGATGATGTCACATATTACATCATTCATGACATGGTCAGTGACATCACTGATGACATCACTGATGACATCTCAAATGACATCACTGATGACATCTCAAATGACATCACTGATGACATCACTGATGACATCTCAAATGACATCACTGATAAAATCACTGATAACATCTCATTTGACATTACTGATCACATCACTGATGATATCATTCATGTGATAATACGATCAACCTCTTCAGACTCTAATATAACCTTAGATACAATCAGTGTAAATAGACACTCACAGACTGTCACTCATCCATGGAGTTACTCACACACTATTTTTGGATTTAAAGAAAAATACATTTTACAGCTACAGATATTAGCTTTTAAAAAACCAATGAAATTCACTGAAAAAACCATAGGTTATAGACCATATATAGTTAGGAATTAGCATTTGCAAAACCATATTTTACTCACACAAAACCATTGAAATTCGCATATATAGTTAGATGCACTAACTATATATCGCGCACCCGCAATCTACTGCTGATCATGTCACATATTAAATCATTCATGACATGGTCAGTGACATCACTGATGACATCACTGATGACATCACTGATGACATCTCAAATGACATCACTGATGACATCACTGATGACATCTCAAATGACATCACTGATCACATCACTGATGACATCATTCATGTGATAATACGATGAACCTCTTCAGACTCTAATAAAACCTTAGATACACTCAGTGTAACCAGACAGTCACAGACTGTCACTCATCCATGGAGTTACTCACACACCTAGTCAGTCATGCAAAGAATCAATCACACCTCCATTTCCTCATCTAAACAGTTATACACACCTTACTTATTCAAACATATACTAACACATATTTACTCTCTTATACAATCCCTGATACAAGTTTACAATGATCCATACAGGCACTCACACATTCACTGGCTCTTATGCAGAGTTATTTATATATGTCAACTCTCACATGTACTGTGTTTTACATATGTACTTACTTGGACATGTAGTACTGAGATATCCATTCACTCACCAATACACTCATGCACACAGTCAACTGCCCATACAGATGTTTCCACATGCACTTTTAAACCCATACATCTAGTGAATCCACCGCTCACACATCTATGCACAGAGTCACACACCTCACAGCCACCCACACACACACTCACTCTCTCAAACAAATACTTGGGCAACCTTTCATTAACCAATATACATAATCATAAAGCAAATGATCAACATAAGCAGCAGTTTACACAACAACAGACATAATGATGTACAAATTAAGACAGTTTAGTCACTAACCCATGCACTCAGTGAGACATATTTAATCATTCTCTCATACAGTCAGTCATGCACCTACTAAATCCTTCATCCAGAGACTTATACATCCACTCATTCTTCAATATGTAAGACATATTTTGACTTTTCATAAACATGCAGTCACTGGATGTTGTCATCAGTGATGTCATCAGTGATGTCTTTTGAGATGTCATCAGTGATGTCATCAGTGATGTCACTGACCATGTCATGAATGATGTAATATGTGACATGATCAGCAGTAGATTGCGGGTGCGCGATATATAGTTAGTGCATCTAACTATATATGCGAATTTCAATGGTTTTGTGTGAGTAAAATATGGTTTTGCAAATGCTAATTCCTAACTATATATGGTCTATAACCTATGGTTTTTTCAGTGAATATATATATATATATATATATATATATATATATATATATATATATATATATATATATATATATATATATATTCACTGAAAAAACCATAGGTTATAGACCATATATAGTTAGGAATTAGCATTTACAAAACCTTAAAAATTCACTGAAAAAACCATAGGTTTTAGGCCATATATAGTTAGGGATTAGCATTTACAAAACCTTAATTTACTCGCACAAAACCATTGAAATTCGCATATATAGTTAGATGCAATAACTATATATCGCGCACCCGCAATCCACTGCTGATGATGTCACATATTACATCATTCATGACATGGTCAGTGACATCACTGATGACATCACTGATGACATCTCAAATGACATCACTGATGACATCTCAAATGACATCACTGATGACATCACTGAAGACAACATCCAGTGACTGTATGTTTCTGTAAAGTTAAAATATGTCTTACATATTGAAGAATGAGTGGATGTATAAGTGTCTGGATGAAGGATTTAGTAGGTGCATGACTGATTGTATGAGGGAATGATTAAATGTGTCTCACTGAGTGCATGGGTTAGTGACTAAACTGTCTTAATTTGTGCATCATTATGTCTGTTGTTCTGTAAACTACTGCATGTGTTGATAAGTAGCTATATGAGTAACTATATGGGTTATTGATTGGTTGCCCAAGTATTTGTATGGGAGACTGAGTGTGTGTGTGGGTGGCTGGGAGGTGTGTGACTCTGTGCATAGATGTGTGAGCAGTTGATTCACTAGATGTATGGTTTCAAAAGTGCATGTGGAAACAGCTGTATGGGCGGTTGACTGTGTGCATGAGTGTATTGGTGAGTGAATGGATATCTCAGTGCTACATGTCAAAGTAAATACATATGTAAAACACAGTACATGTGAGAGTTGACATATATAAATAACTGTGCATAAGAGCCAGTGAATGTGTGAGTGGCTGTATGGATCATTGTGAACTTGTATCAGGGATTGTATAAGAGAGTAAATATGTGTTAGTATATGTTTGAATAAGTAAAGTTTGTATAACTGTATAGTTGAGGAAATGGAGGTGTGATTGATTCTTTGCATGACTGACTAGGTGTGTGAGTAACTCCATGGATGAGTGACAGTCTTTGAGTGTCTGTTTACACTGATTGTATCTAAGGTTATATTAGAGTCTGAAGAGGTTCATCGTATTATCACATGAATGATATCATCAGTGATGTGATCAGTAATGTCAAATGAGATGTCATCAGTGATGTCATCAGTGATGTCATTTGAGATGTCATCAGTGATGTCATTTGAGATGTCATCAGTGATGTCATCAGTGATGTCACTGACCATGTCATGAATGATGTAATATGTGACATCATCAGCAGTGGATTGCGGGTGCGCGATATATAGTTAGTGCAACTAACTATATATGGAATTTCAATGGTTTTGTGTGAGTAAAATAAGGTTTTGTAAATGCGAATTCCTAACTATATATGGTCTATAACCTATGGTTTTTTCAGTGAATTTTCAAGGTTTTGTAAATGCTAATTCCTAACTATATATGGTCTATAACCTATGGTTTTTTCAGTGAATTTTCAAGGTTTTGTAAATGCTAATTCCTAACTATATATGGTCTATAGCCTATGGTTTTTTCAGTGAATATATATATATACATACATATATAAACATATATCATCTGTATATCTATATAAATACAAACATAAATGCATGCATACATATACTTATATGCATACAGATGCATGTTATTTACATGAAAGTTGAAAAAACACTAATAAAAGCAAAGCTAAAAAGCCACCTCATTACAAACAGAATGGCTTTAACTTAAACGAGGGCGAGATCTATTGCATTTTCAATGCTTGTTTACTTTGGTTCCATCAAGAAGGCATTCAGATGTGTCACACATTTGCCATAAATTCTGAATGTTAGCACTCTAGTTGCACATTAGATCACTGTAGTAAAGCTACTGCTCACCAGGGACGTCTGCTGCTGGTATTCAAAGTGCATGTTTCAGTCTGCATGTCAGAATTTTTTTAATGAAATAGAAGAGGATTTGAGAAGTCACTCAAAATGATCCCTAATTTTTCTTTCTGAAGCACTAATCATACTTTCTATGGCAAAATTAACCCCCTCATGTTGTTCCTTTTTAAATTGAGTGTTTTCAGACTTACCACTTCATTCCAATCAAGATGGCTTCTGGTGTGCCATACTTTTGTCATAAGTAAGACTGTTAGCGCTCTAGTTGTTCTTTAGAACACTCTGGGACATTCTGTCATTGGGCTATACTTGGGGTACATCTGGGTGATATTTGGGCTACATTTAGGCTCTTTTGTCTCTGGTGGCCATCTTGGGAGACTGTATGTCAGAAATTTTTTAATGAAATTGAAGAGGGTTTGAGAAGTCACTCAAAATGTGCCCTAATTTTTCTTTCTGCAGCACTAATCATAATTCATATGGCAAAATATACCCCCTCATTTTGTTCCTTTTTAAATTAAATGTTTTAAGAGTTACCACTTTATTCCAATCAAGATGGCTTCAGGTGTGCCATACCTTTGTAATAAGTAGGACTGTTAGCGCTCTAGTTGTTCTTTAGAACACTCTGGGACATTCTGTCATTGGGCTATACTTGGGCTACATCTGGGTGATATTTGGGCTACATTTGGGCTCTTTTGTCTCTGGTGGCCATTTTGGGAGACTGCATGTCAGAATTTTTTAATGAAATAGAAGAGGATTTGAAAAGTCACTCAAAATGTGCCCTAATTTTTCTTTCTGCAGCACTAATAATACCTTCTATTGCATAATATACCCCCTCATTTTGTTCCTTTTTAAATTAAATGTTTTAAGAGTTACCACTTTATTCCCATCACGATGGCTCCAGGTGTGCTATACCTTTGTAATAAGTAGGACTGTTAGCGCTCTAGTTGTTCTTTAGAACACTCTGGGACATTCTGTCATTGGGCTATACTTGGGCTACATCTGGGTGATATTTGGGCTACATTTGGGCTCTTTTGTCTCTGGTGGCCATTTTGGGAGACTGCATGTCAGAAAGTTTTAATGAAATAGAAAAGGATTTGAGAAGTCACTCAAAATGTGCCCTAATTTTTCATTCTGCAGCACTAATCATACTTTCTATGGCAAAATATACCCCCTCATGTTGTTTCTTTTTAAATTAAATGTTTTAAGAGTTACCACTTTATTCCAATCAAGATGGCTTCAGGTGTGCCATACCTTCGTAATAAGTAGGGCTGTTAGCGCTCTAGTTGTTCTTTAGAACACTCTGGGACATTCTGTCATTGGGCTATACTTGGGCTACATCTGGGTGATATTTGGGCTACATTTGGGCTCTTTTGTCTCTGGTGGCCATTTTGGGAGACTGCATGTCAGAATGTTTTAATGAAATAGAAAAGGATTTGAGAAGTCACTCAAAATGTGCCCTAATTTTTCATTCTGCAGCACTAATCATACTTTCTATGGCAAAATATACCCCCTCATGTTGTTTCTTTTTAAATTAAATGTTTTAAGAGTTACCACTTTATTCCAATCAAGATGGCTTCAGGTGTGCCATACCTTTGTAATAAGTAGGACTGTTAGCGCTCTAGTTGTTCTTTAGAACACTCTAGGAGGCTGCAGTAGAACACAAAGGAATCAACTGACAGTCTCTGTCCTTGTTGGATGTACATGTTTTACTGAGAATGTCAGACTTCATTTTCACATGACTGAGAAAGATAATGTGAATTTACAGAAAATATGCTTTCAGTTTAGCTTATAGATCCCCTTCCAAACCACTGTGGGAAAATCATGAGATATTAGTTTTCTTTCAAACAATATTCATGATATCACAGCAGAAGGTTTTTTCACATGGTGAAATCACCTTAGAACCCACCACAATTCCTAAAACGAGTATGGTACCATCAACAAATGATTTATAATGTAACTAAAGTCCTAAAACCCTCTATTAACTACAATGCTTTTTAATGAGGTGCTATCATGTATATTGGTCCCAAGATGGCTGCCAACACTTCTTGGATGAAGTGCTGACAGCCAATCAGATTAGATGTGTGGTTAGGCTCCGCCCAGATATATATCTTTTTTTGAACCTAAATTACTCAAAATCCACTGGAGCACATATATTGAGACCTAGCAAAGGCACATCGGGCTAACAGTCCCTACAATTTTGGCAAGTTTCGTGCAAATCCATTCAGCCGTTCGAGCTAAAAGTGAGGCCAACCGCCCTATGGAAATTAACATGGGAAAAACGCGTTTTGGGACCCCCCTTTTTTCTCGGCCCCCCCTTGATGAAACCCCCCCAAATTGTCAGGGGCTGCTCAGAAACAAAATGTTCCATTTTCCTGAAAATTTCAGCCAATTCCGTCCACAAACGCCAAAGTTATTAGACATAGAATTTTCAAAAATCCCATAGAGAAAAAATCCTAACTATATATACCTACTGGCGACCGCCAGTAGGTAATATATATATATATATATATATATATATATATATACACATATATATATCCTACTGGCGGTCGCCAGTAGGTAGTTATAGTTAGGATTATTTTCAATGCAAAATCTCAACATTCTATTGTGAATAACTTTGGCTCCGGTTGAGGAATCTGCCTGAAAATTTCCTCAAATTTGCCTTGCCGCGCCCCAGTCTTTCCCTGAAAGTTTGGGGGGGATTTGTCAAGCGGGGTCCAAGATAAAAGGGGGTCCCAAAACGTGTTTTCCCCATGTTAATTTCTATAGGGCAGTCGACCTCACTTTTAGCCCGAACGGCTGAATGGATTT
The DNA here is from genome assembly GCF_964263255.1 of Lissotriton vulgaris. Classification (NCBI taxonomy): domain Eukaryota; kingdom Metazoa; phylum Chordata; class Amphibia; order Caudata; family Salamandridae; genus Lissotriton; species Lissotriton vulgaris. Next base: position 1,314,274,266 of record NC_141691.1, read on the forward strand.
CCACCAAACTTGGCAAAATTGTAGGGACTGGTAGCCCGATGTGCCTTTGCTATGTCTGAAGATATGTGCTCCAGTGAATTTTGAGTAATTGAGGTTAAAAAAAAATATATATCTATGGCCGCGCCTCGGTACGCGCACCAGGGCGCTAACCAGAGCGCTACGGGAGTTCGCGCGCGGAAACCTGATTGGCTCTCGGGTGTCTGTAAACATTCCAAACAGTCCGGAGCAGCCGCCATCTTGTGTCTCGGTAGGATCAAGACACAAGAGGTGGCAAAAACAAAGGGGGAAATGACCATAAGGGGGGCAGAGTAGACCCCTCCTGACCCCCTAGGTTTAATGTGGGGGCTATAAAAGGGCCCCGTGGGGCAAAAAAAAATTATTTTTTTTTGATTTGCTTGGGGGGAGCGCCCGGTACGCGCACCGCGGAGCGTACCGGGAAGCGTTCCATGGCAAAAAAAGAATGATAGAGTTTTTAAAAAATTTAGCCTTTTTTTATAATTTGGAGGTAGTTCTAAAAAGAACTGTTTTTTTTCTTCTTTTTGTTGTTTTATATTTTTTTATGTTTTTTGAACATTTTGTACTTTTTTTGGCTTTTATGAACTATTTTGTATTTTTTTTGTTATTTTATGGGGAGAAACAAAAAACAGGGAATTGAGAATGGCTCAACTGGAGCAAAAAAAAATCAGGAAAAAATTAGGGTTTTTGGGGCAATTGTGGTTGTCACCAGCAAGGAGGATGAGCTTTATGTTCTGTTCACCATAGGAGATGGTCTTACCACAAAAAATACATGTAATTCTGAATTCCCCAAACCGTGGTTGTATGCAAGGGATCGTCTCCTTTGTCTCTGGTCCTGATGGAGTGGGTTGCTTTCTTTTGGAGGTGGTGGCTGTAGATTGGGGAGGGTTACTGGCCAGTTCTCTCACCTCTGCGGCAGAATAGTTGTTCGGATGCTTGCGCTGCATGTGCCTAATCATGGTATTATTACCAAAAGAATATTTTTTGTTAGGATTCCCCCTTTAAAGTTCAATGCCACAGATTAGGCAAGTCACCTTGGGCGCATTGACTTTTTTCTTGCCCTCTGGGATTGAAAAAAACTCCCATACAATGTGCTGCCTTGGCTTGTATAGGGTATTGTCTTCAGGCAGCCACCTTCTCCCTTCCTCCTCCTTCTCCTCCTCCTCCTCCTCCTCCTCCTCCTCTTCTTGACCACCAATGTAATGTTGTGGTGGTCCTCTTGGTGGTGGTGGTGGTGCAGATGCTCCAGCTGCTGCTGCTACTGTAGCCATTTTAAAGTACAACATTTTTCTCAAAGATGTTCAAACAGGTCTTCCTCAGTCAAAGGACATAGTCAGAATAAGGAAAAAAGGTGGGGTCTTTCATCATTTGGAAAAAAAAACTGTCCTGAACCAATGAAAAGTGTTATTTTCAGGTCACATGACCCGGGCTTTAATCATTTAGAAACCAAAACTGTTCTGCACCAATGAAAAGTGTTATTTTTAGGTCACATGACAGACGCGCTTACGGGGCGCGACGCGTAAGCGTGTCAGATGATTACGTTCCACGATCGTATTCGCTCGAGTATTTCGGGGTGCACTTACGCCGTGCGTATCACCCGGACGCGGCTACGCAATACGTCATGATGTTTTTGTTCGCGGCAATAGCGCTAACGGGACGCCCACCGGTGCGCGACCCAGGGCGCCTCGAATAAATGCGCTTTTCAGTGCGCACACCGGGGTGCGCACCGGGAGCGCACCAGGGCAAAGAAAAAAAAAAGTATTATATAAATATACAATATAGGATTCATTATAAAAAATATTACATTTCATAGGTTTGAGGCCATATATATAGTTAGGAATTAGCATTTAAAAAACCTATGAAATTCACTGAAAAAACCATAGGTTTCACACCAGTTATAGTTAGCAGGAAGTTTTACTCGCATAAAACCATTGAAATTCCCACATTATAGTTAGTTGGACTCACTATAACTTGCGCGTGCAATGCACTGCTGATGACGTCACATATTACATCACTCATGACATGGTCAGTGACATCACTCATGACATCACTGATGACATCTCAAATGAGATCACTGAAGACATCATCCAGTGCATGTGTGTCTTTCAGAAAAATATATCTTTTTTATATATGTATATCTAAAGATCGATGGAAGAATAAATGGGTAAATAAGTGTCTAAATGGATGTTTTTGTTGTAAAAATGATTGCATAACTGACTTATTAAGTATATCTTAGTGAATACATGTGTTAGCGAGTAATGTTTAAATATGTAAATATCTGTATCAGTGTCTCACTTTGTCTATAAGTGGCTGCATGGGTTGGTGAGTAGCTACATGAGTGTCTATATGGGTTATTAGTTGTTTTTTTGAGTATCAGTATGAGTGTCTGTATGGTTCGGTGGGGGTATTACTCAGAGTATAGATGCATGAATGACTGACTCACTGTTTGTATGTGTTTTGAAGACAGCATGTGTGCAGGATTGTATGGGTACATGAGTGTATGTATGGGTGTGTAAGTGAGTGAATGACTGTCTCAATAGTGTCTTTATGAGTAACTACATATGTTTTCATCTACTATATGTGAGTATTGATGTATATAAGTGATTAAATGTGAGAGTGAGAGATTGGAAGAGTTCCTGTATAAATAAGTATGTCTTTCTATAAGTGATTGTTTAGGAGAGTAAGTATGTGTACGTTTCTGTAAAAGTAAGTATAGTGGTGTGTGTATATCTGTATATGCAAATAAATGGATGCTTGATATTTTATTTGCATGTGTGAGTATGTGTGTGAGTAACTCTATGGATGAGTGTCAGTGTGTAACAGGATGTATGGGTATATGAGTACATATGATGAGTGAGTACATTTATGAGTGACTATGTAGAACTGTTGGTGAATGAGTGGATGTGTATGCAGATGGTGGAATTACTGAATAGGTTGTTGTATCTGGTATTGGTATCTCCATTATTTTGAAAATGTTACTTTTTATTTTTGAATGTGTGTATCAAAGGTTATATTACTCTGAGAGGAGGTCTGCCACTCTTTCACAAAAATGATGTCATCAGTGATGTCATTTCAGATGTCATCAGTGATGTCATGAGTGATGTCACTGACCATGTCATGAGTGATGTAATATGTGACGTCATCAGCAGTGCATTGCGGGCGCGCGAGTTATAGTTAGCTGAACTAACTATAACAGGGGAATTTCAATGGTTTTGTATGAGTGAAATGTCCAGCTAACTATAACATGTGTGAAACCTATGGTTTTTTCAGTGAATTTCTAAGGTTTTTTAAATGTTAATTCCTAACTATAACATTTGTAAAAACTATGTTTTTTCAGTGAATTTGCAAGGTTTTTTAAATGCTAATTCCTAACTATGACATGGCTGAAACCTATGGTTTTTTTCAGTGAATTTCAAAGGTTTTGTAAATGATAATTTTAAATGTATTAATTGTTATTTTTTATACTGATTTCATCCATTGTTTTAAAGTATTTATTTTTAGATATTTTATTTTTTATATTACATTACATATTTATAATATAAATTAAGAAAAAAAGTTTTAAAAAATATTGAAATTGTAGTTTTTTAAAATGTTTTTTTTATTTATATATATTTTATATAGCTGGCAATGATATCCTATGGAAGAAAATTAAAGTTACTGGTAAGTACGGTTAAAAATACTTTTTAGGAAAAGTAGTGACCTGAAAGATGCAGCACTGAGGTCTCTCCTGATAACAGGTGAGTAAATCGGAATTCGAAGTTCGGCTGATTTTAGAGGAATTTTTTAAAGTTTCAAAACTCCACACTTAGAAGAATTTCCAAGTGAAACCAGTCAATGTCAGCCTATGGAAGGAAATTCAAGTTACTGTAACTACGATTAGAATTACTTTTTAGGATCAGTAGTGGGCTGAAAGATGCAGCACTGAGGTCTCTCCTGATAACAGGTGAGTAAACCGAAATTCGTAGTTCGGCTGATTTTAGAGGAATTTTTTTAAATTCCAAAACTCCACACTTAGAAAAATTTCCAAGTGAAACCAGTCAATGTTAGCCTATGGAAGGAAATTCAAGTTACTGTAAGTATAGTTAGTATTACTTTTCAGGATCAGTAGTGGGCTGAAAGATGCAGCACTGAGGAGTCTCCTGATAACAGGTGAGTAAATCGGAATTCGTAGTTCGGCTGATTTTAGAGGAATTTTTTAAGGTTCCAAAACTCCACACTGAAGAATTTCCAGGTGAAACCAGTCAATGTTAGCCTATGTAAGGAAATTCAAGTTACTGTAAGTATGATTAAAATTACTTTTCAGGATCAGTAGTGGGCTGAAAGATACAGCACTGTGGTCTGTCCTGATAACAGGTGGGTAAACATAGTTCGGCTGATTTTAGAGGAATATTTTGCTCAATAGTGAAGGAAGGGGGCGGGACCTGAGGTGATATGTGTGCAAACACGCCCTGTGGCGCGTTTTAGGTTGGGGAATTAATTCCTCTTCAATCCTGAGGTCCCCTGTGAGCCTACTAGCCCACCAGGTATCTGAAGTATGTGCCAGGGAGCTGTGTTGCAGAGAGGTGTTCAGATGGCACACCCCCTTTTTACAACACTCAGCAAAGCAGCTCCGTGGCGCTTACTGGAGGTACCTGTTGGACTAGTTGGCCCCTAGGGGACCTCTGGATTGAAGAGGAATTAATTCCCCAAATTAAAACACGCCACAGGGCATGTTTGCACCATTATCACCTAAAGCCCCACCCCCTATCTTCACCACTGTGCAAAAGCACCTGTAGTGTGTTCTAAGTTGGGGGAATAAGTCCCTTGCAAACTGGGGGCCCCTGGGGGCCAACTGGCCTACCAGGAACCTGCAGTATGCGCCAGGAGGATGCGTTGCGGAGAGGTGTAAAAAGGGGCATGGCCTCATTACACCTCTTTGCAACGCAGTCCCCTGGCGCATTTGCAGAGGGGGGACTAATTCCCCTTGCATACTGGGGGTCCCTGGGGGCCAACTAGCACACCAGGAACCTCCAGTATGCCCCAGGGGGTTGCTGTTGCAGAGAGGTGTAATGAGGCCATGCCTCTTTTTACACCTCTCTGCAATGCAGCCCCCTGGTGCGTTTGCAGAGGGGGAACTAATTCCTCTTGCATACTGGGGGTCCCTGGTGGCCAACTAGCCCTCCAGGAACCTCCAGTATTTACCAGGGGGCTGCGTTGCAGAGAGGTGTTCTGAGGCCATGCCCCTTTTTACACCTCTCTGCACCGCAGCCCCCAGATGCATACTGGAGGTTCCTGGTGGGCTAGATGGCCCATGGGGACCCCCAGTATGAAAGGGGAATTAGTTTCCCCTCTGCAAACAAGTGAGGGGGCCAGTTTGCAGAGATGTGCAGGGAGGGGGCGTGGGCTCCTTCCGATCTCGTTTTTAAAAAAAAATATTTACTTTCAAGAAGGAGGGCTGTGTAGCCCCCCTTCTTTATCTTTTTTTTTGGCCCTGGGGCCTCCCATGGCCAGGGGCTGCGGGAGTTGCGGGGGGGCCATGAGCCCCCCGCATACATAATATGAAAAGCCCCGGGGAGTGGCGGTCCCCGGGTCTGGGGGGCCTCAGAGCCCCCACACCCTATTAAAATAAGCCCCGGGGGGCCCCTCTGGGCCCCCCTTTAGCAAGAGCAAATTGCCCCCGGGATTTGGCCTCCCCGGGGGCTGAAAAAAAAATATGCAATGTTTTTTCATCGGCAGGGTACGCATTCCTACTCGTACCCTGTGATTTTTTCCCCAAAAAAATTTTGGGGGGGCGTTGGGGGTCCTTGTGGGACCCCCTAAGCAGGCCTAGGGTGGTCAGGGTGTTTCTACCCTGCCCCTTTTTGTGTTTTTCGCGTTTCTTTTTCTGTTTTCTTGTGCCTCGGTTCTACCGAGGCACAAGATGGCTGCCAACACTTCCTGGTTTGGAGTGTTGTCAGACAGTTTTTAGCCAATTAGCATGCAGCTCGTGCTCGTAATGGTATGCATACTGTCCTTGGACGGTACGGGTACGGTACAACTTCATATATATATATCTATGATTTTACTTTTGATTTTCTAAGGAACTACTGAACGTATTTACACCATTTAACAAAAAGCGTAATCTGCTAACCCAACTCTACCTTTTTGTCAAATTTGGTGTAATTCCGTTCAGCAGTTCGGGCTGTAGCCTCACTTAAAGAACCCTATGGAAAATTGCATGGGAAAAACACGTTTTGGGACCCCCCATTTTTCTCAGCCCCCGCTTCACGAATCAACACGAAACTTTCAGGGAAGGAGCAGAGCGCCCCATCTTCTTTGAGAATTTTGTGAAGAATCGGCAACCGGCGCTGAAGTTATTCCAAATAGAATACTGCGGATTTCCTAATTTCCTATGGAAACTAGGTCCTAACTAACTATAACTACCTACTGGCGACCGCCAGTAGGTAATATATATATATTAGAGGAGAGTACTTGCTCTGTATTTGCCGAAAATAAATTACCATTGCTGACACTACTGATGGTGTGATGGCGCTTTATTTCAAAGTTTGAATTGATTTGCGAAAGGAGAAGAGGTCTGCGCCTGTCTGTTACCGCGTTGACAGCGGTCAGGATTGCTACAATATATATATATATATATATATATATATATATATATATATATATATATATATATATATATATATATATATATATATATATATATATATATATATTATTAAAGAAATAGTTTTTGCACAAAACTATTAGCCAAGACTAATTATTTGGCCCAATGATGTTTTACTTGAAAATTATTGAAAATCAAAATATTACCATCGGCCAGTGGGAAAGAAAGGGGGCATTTAAAAAATAAAAAAAATTATAATTATATTGCAGCACTCTTGTTATTACACTTAATGTGCTATGCATTGTACATAAATGTTCTCTGACATACTAATATCATTAAAACAACACTGTTGTTTTTGTTGATTTGCGAATGATTATTTGCTCGCATTTTAGAGCTGTTGAAGAACTAATAATAGTTTTAGTCAAGGTTTTGTCCTGTGCCAGAATTTTGACAGGAGAACTCAGCTATATAATTCAATTTGTACTGCAAACTCAAGCCCTCAATTGTGTCAGTATGTCAGTTTTTCAGAAGAATCAGCCAACTAACATGATCTCATTCTGTCTGTTTCGATGAAGGAGTAATGTGAGATTCTTGGAGCAGATGTACCAGGTTCTGAGTCGCGTTGCAAACAAAATGGTTGCCATGAACAAGAATAACACAAAAGTTGCTCAATTTTATATAGCCAATGTCTTTGATTTTGTAAAATGTATTTTACAATAAAGTTAGCTACGCAAAATGTTAATTGCGTTTCCCTGTTAACAAGCTGTAATTGTACAAATTATTTCAATCGACTCAGTACTTAACAGCTCTTTTTAATGCAATCGCCAAGTTCCGTCCATTTGCGCAGCGCGTAGGAAATTATTAAAAAATACCTGATTACTATAACTGCAGAAATATTTGGACATCTTGAGAAAAAGCAGTATGCATGCAGGTGAAATCGCTGATAAACCAGCACAAGAATAAGTGTCCGTTTGTTTAGAAGTAGTTTGTGTGAAACATCGAAAACAGAGCGGTTCGTGTGCTATGTATTCTGAAATGTCGACATCAGACGGCAGCCCTGCAGAAAATGAGGCAGGCAGAGCAAGCAGTACAATTATCAAAATGTATAGTTCGGGCAAGTAGATTTAATGTTGACGCAGACTTGCTTAACAGCTGGGAGTTTTGCTGGCCGCTCACCTCTGTTCTGTGGCAGGAGTATGATACTGACATTTTAAAATGTAATTCCCGAAAACTAGCTTTTAAGCCAGAACAAAAGGCTGATAGAAATCAAATAACAAAAAATAAGCACTCCAATAACTAGACACCTGAGGAAATGGATCGCGTTTAAAACAAACTTCACCATAGAAGCTCTCTCTATACCTATAGTATTGAAGTTAACAGTCATTCATTCATTGGTGTGTTTTGTTTCTGTGTGAGGTTGTATGGACAGATAAGAGAGTGTATCTGCGAATGAGCCTGTAAGTGCATGAATGGATGGATTAGCAGGCACAAGGCTTGCGATCAACAGGGGCAATTTAAGTGACCCATTTTATTAAATTCCTCAGACATTGTCAATGGCAAGCACCTACGGTTTTACTTGTATGCAACTAATTGTGCCTATTTATGGATGCCCACAATGTACCAAGAAGGCCACGACGATTGTAATACCGTCATTGTGCGTAAAGGTCATGTATTGCATTATTCTCCATCTTGCTGGCATTATGCCACGGATAGCCACTGTTTGAAGAGAATGTCCAACATTATGCCAGACTGAATATATTTCACAAATTAAAGAATGTGCGAAAGAGACGCCATCAATAAATCCGATGACCAAAATGTCAAGGCCAATCATCATTCAGCCCAAAATTGTTATGTGACCCAACCTACACAGTTACATTGACCTCAGTTGACAGATACATTGTAAAGTAACCACCCTGCACCTCATTCAAATAATGAAACATTGTTTTCATGCATAAAACAAAAGTGCAAAAAAGTAATGCTGATATAGGAAAAGGGAGACACATGATATAATGAAAAAAAACATTGAAATAAAATAATGAAGAGATTGACTGTGCAAAATGAAGTTGTAAAGGTGTGTATATATAACGAGCAATGATAAAGCCAGTCTAGGTTTGTATGGTGCACGTGGATATCCAGGTACACATATTAGGATCAAAGAAATATGCTTATATGCAAACACCTTGGGCCCGATTCACAGAACTAACTTAAGATAAAACCCTAAACGTACTACTTTTGATATTCACAGAATGCACTTTCTACTTTTGGTCTTCACAGAATACACTTACTACTTTTGGTATTCACAGAATAGATTTACGACTACTAACTTTACATCCGCACTCGGGCCGGAAATTCTGGCCCGGAGGCGGAGCTTGGTTGCTTGGGGCGGAGCTTGCGGCCCAGAGGCGGAGCTTCCGGACCAGAGGTGGAGATTTTAGCCATGGCTAAATCCCCACTTCCGAGCCGGATGCTCCACCTCCAAGCCGGGAGCTCCGCCCCCAAGCCGCAAGCTCCGCTCCGTACTACAGACAGGTAGAATAGAGTTTTTACTCTGTGTAGTTTTCGTAAATAATGCATTCTGTAATGCAAACTGTCCTAAATGTTTGCAGCCTTCCTCTCATGAGTCAATGGCTAGGTGAACAAACTGTTATTAAGGCTCCCAGTTTTCCATTTCTACTGATTTTTACAGATAAATACAGACAGAAAACATTGTGTTTCTTGTCCACATTTATTTTGAACAGAGAAAAATTATGAACATATTGCTTCTAATGAGTGACTTTTCATGCTGTCTATTGTGAATTCCAAGACAACAGATGAACAGATTGATTCATGGGGAGTTAAAAACACAGACTAAGATATATTTAAATACAGACTTATGTTAAGATATATTTGTAGTAAATAGCTAATATTTACCTGTCGTGTTGTTTTGCTATATTCGGCTCCAGAATTTGCTAAAATATCTCTGGCATCAAACTTTGAGTGGATTGACAGGCTTAGCAACAACGAAAACAAAGACTGCTTCATGGGCAGGGACAATACAAGCATGTGGAAGCATTTAGAAAAGCAATGGCAGTGCAGGGTAGGTGCATCTCCAAAGAGTATGGTCAGAGAGGGCTGCTTTTCAAAGAAGACTTTACAGAGAGCACGCACAAAGGTAATGAAAGACACATGGAGATACACAAGTACATTTATGTAAAGGAAATATAGAGTGAAGACATGGCTAATGCATTAATGCAACCCAAGAGAAGCATAATCTTACATTAGGTAGACTTCCTGGCCTCACAAGTAAAGAAGCAAAATAACATCCATCAGATTTCCTGATATGTCAAATGCCCAAGGTCTGTGCAGGGGGGTATCCCAAAATGGGAATGATGATGTTAAAAGAACAGGTCATTAAAGAAGGCTGGCCCATTGCATAATCTTTATATACCAGACTGTGGGATCATCTCAAATGGCTGAAAGAGGCTTAGCTGTAGCCCTGTATGTGTGTACTTGTTTAAAGAATAGATTTCAATATTTTTGCCAGGTATAGAGCAAGTGCCATTACTCATCAAACCAAAAAATGGTCAAAAATACATATATTTGATAAACGTTTCATGGCCTATAAAATAATGCTGCCTTATCTAGAGTCAAAATACAATTTATATTTGAGGCCGAAATGCCTGTATAATATCTCAAAAAAAATCCATTAAATAACAAGTTTTTTTCTACCCTGGAAAGGTAAATTCATTCATTTCATTACAATATAGGCATCATGACATTCCATGAGATACTTTTCATAATTGTTTTAAAAATGAATGTGAATAGCAATCCCGGATAATGTCTCTATAGAAATTGCTACTGATGCCGAAATATTAAGTATAACAAAGTAAATTTTGATTTTATTAGAGATTAGATGGGATTAAAAAACAATAATGGTTTAAAATTGCCAATTAAACCATAACTTTAATCAACCGTGACATAATACATATACTTATATCCTAAAAGTGCACAAACACTGAATTGAAAATCAATTTTGCACATAAACTGATGAGTTATAATGAGGGAAAAGTAAATATCAGTAATTAAAATCAGTGAACGAAAAATATATTTATCACATTGAAAATCAAGAAAACAGCCAGTATCAGAAAGTTGTTGTTGTAATGACCATTCCAGGTAATACATCAACATCAACAACTGAATATGTGACTAAATTCTTAACTAAACAATAATTCTGAAATTAAGCAGGTTTCTATGAGCAAGTAAAAAAAACAACAACAAAAACACAGCAACGACCTTCTTTGTAAGGTGAAATAAATGTTAACTCATTAACTGTTATAATGTTTCTGGAAATAATATGCTACTATATGTAGTGGAAAACTCATAGAAACCTGTTATTAAAATGAGTTGTTGAATTCATTTTGCTAAACTACTGAATACAGTGAAGGATATGGTCATACGCTATAAGTGAGGCACAAAGATGTTGATGAATTGCCATGAAATGGTTTCCATGACTTGTGTTTTGCAATTACATTTGGTACTTCATTATTCTAGTGTTTGGTTCACAAAAATAATCAAATATCCCATTATTGAAACCCCTTATAGGAACCTACAGTTTGTGTAAACATGTGTTTGATTGCCCCAGATAAGGTAATATTATTGTTTTGAAACCTTTGCCTATTACAAATATTTGGTTCACTTCAGAATCAAACATTCTTTAAAGTAGGAGGAGTCTGCCGCAAAATTGTCATAGATTTGCTAGTGGGTGACCCCCTACTCTCTTAATGATCACACTCCGATTAGACCAAACAGAATTCATAGAGAATAAATGCTCAAATCCTAGTAGATGTAGCACAAGCTGGGAAATATGTGTTGAATTAAAACAGAACCAACAAGTTTAAGGTTAAGTAAACATCAAATAGATTTGGCAACCTAATTTATAAAACACAGGACAAATGATAAGCAACGAGATAACAAACAATTAACATTGGCAAATGTTCTGAAGTGTCTAGAAGCCCAAACACCTGCTTGAGCTGTACCTGAAGCATATGCTATCACAACTTATTGAGCATCTTGTACTTGTGGCAACACTGCTCCTGGATAGTAATGTGTAGGGTTGAAGCGCACACCTTTTTTCAATGCTATTATGATTTTAAATCATTTTAGGTTGCGTGCATCCCGGAATCGCGGTCTGCCCTTCGGCCACGTGGAAAGTTAAGCAAATTGATCGGGAGCGAAATCACTCCCATTCCAAAAGCACTGGTGCATTGCAAAAAGTATATTCCACAATTAGTTTCCATTTAATCATTTTATTCTTGGTATTCCATTATTTAAGTCTTTCAATTTTTCAAATCGTTTTGACACATGAAATCCATATTATGTATACACATCTGATGCTGAAGGTATGCCCATCCAGGCCTTTTCCATAAAGCAGGACAAATACATATTTCATCCTCAGTAGTATATCATTCCCAATGCATTTCGGGCGTCTTCTTCGGCCTTCGTCAGGGGTTCACTACATATACAAGCAATTACTTTAGACTTTATGTTTAAATTGATAAAACATTTTGCATACTAAACGTGTTACATACTCATTATATATGCATTTGATGAATACTTCAAGTGGCGTGTTCCCTCTAATGACCAAAAACATAAGACCCAAATATAATATCACCCCATTCTTCTCCCTCTCGGTCTGGCGTTGTGAACCATGTTAAAACAGTGTAGAAATGTCGCTCCACTGCCTTAATTCAGAAATTGCCCCATACCTATTAAATCAACCATCTAGGATGCTCCCATACCTGTAATACATGTCCTGATCTTCTATCACCGTCTTCGAAAAAATATCTAATCTGCTCTCTCACACCCGCTTCCCTTTTAACATGAATAGATTGAACAGTGTCGGAGATATGGAAGATCCTTGTGGGACTCCTAAAGTGGCTGGAACAGGTTTGGACAGTGAGTGATTGACCTTGAATCGTTGCAATCTGTTTTGGAGGAAGAAGTAAACCAGTTTAGAACTGAGCCAGTTAGTCCCATTCTGTGTTGCAGAAGGTCTAGCAGGTTATTGTGTTTGACGGTATCAAAGGCTGAGGAAAGATCAAGCATGAGTAAGCAGGCTTCATTCTGGTCTAGGATTTGTAGAGCATCGTCAATTATATGGGTCATGGCTGATTCAGTGCTGTGACCAGCACGGAAACCTGATCGCTATTTGTTGAGTAGGTTGAAACGGTCTATATCTTTTACAAGCGGGAGGTGTACACATTTTTCTAAGAGTTTGTCCAGGGTAGGGATGTTGGATATGGGGCGGTAATTGTTTAAGTCTGCAGGGTCAGTTGCAGGTTTCTTTAGGATGGGGGAAACCTGCCCGGCTTTGAGTATGTCAGGCATGCATCCTTGACGTAAAGAGTTATTTATGATCTTCGTCCAAAGAGGCAGCAGCAGCGGGGTGAAGTCAATAATGAAGTTTGCTGGGAGAGGGTCAATGAAGTGATTGGCAGGGTTCAGAGCAGTAAGCATTGTGAGTGTCGTTTCTTCATTGTAGGTATTGAGGGATGACCAGGATGCATTCTTTTTCAGGTCGAACTTTGGTGGATTTTGATGTGGGGCTCCTAGAAGGGATGATGAGGAGTCTGTGTGTGTGATAAAATATAGAATGTGTGATTAGATCATTGAGTAGGTCCTTCATTATGCTATTGGTTTTCAAAGTGAAGTAGACAGCAAATTCTTTTCAATTGGTTTGTGATCCTAAGTTAGCTTGAGGCGGTGAGGTGCATCCTTAGGTTGAGCTTTGATTAGCTCAAAAAGTTTTTGGGGCCGATTTTTGGCCTGTCTAATTGATGACTGAAAAAGTCTGCTTTAGCGCGCTTGATCTTTCTGTAGTAGGCATTTCTATCCTTTCTTAGTATCTTGAGGTGATTGGCGGATGGCGCTAATCTCCATCTGCTTTCAGCTATTTTTAAGGATTGTCTGTCCTCATTGGGTCTTCCATCGTACCATGACTTAGAGTTTTTTGTGGAAATTCTCTTTCGTTGAAGGGGGGCGACTTCGTTTAATATTATGTTCATGGAATTGAAGTAGTGGTTGGTGAGATCATGAACATCGAATTTCCCTTCAGGGGGAAGGAGGAGGTTGAAGCTGGAGGTAGTGATTATATTAGGAACAATGGGGCATATTACCAAGAATAAGCGATAATTATCGCTAAGCTTGATTAGCGGCTATCATTTTATCGCCGTGCTTCGCCTATTTTTATCGCTTAGAAACCTTGCTATTATCAAGGTTTATCTCCTAAGCGATAAAAATCGGCCGAAATGCATGAATATCGCTGCAAAGTCAGCGATATTCATGCATTACCGAGCTAATGCTCTTAGCCATGTTATCCACCTACCATTGGATAACATGGCTAAGAACTGCTCTGGGCAGGCGTTAGCTTTTGGAGATATTCGTGCTTAGCGCAAATATTTCCAAAAGTAGGTAATAGGAGATAGCAATGTTAGCAACTGTTTACAGTCGCTAACATCTTGGCACGCCCACTTTGCATGTCATTAGTGATAAATATCGCTGACATGCAAAGTGGAACCCAAGATGATCGCTATCTCCTACTAGCTGTCGCTAACTGGTGTTAGCGACAGCTAGGTAGTAGGGCGATAAAATTATCGCCGCTTTAGTGGGAAAAATTGCATACTTTAGGTCTTATGGGTTGAGCTGAATTAAGTTTCACTGTTTCATTGATAAAGAAGGTGATGATATGATGATCATACCAATCATATGGATGGATCATATCTAGCTCAATGGAATCAACTTTAGACATTATTAATTCAAGGATTACTCCTTTATCATGTGTAGAGCTGTTACAAATTTGGGTGAGGTCAAGGTCAGAGAGGAAGTTTTTGAGACTATTGACCGCTGCATCATTGGGGTCATTCCAGTGGAGATTGAGGTCTCTGAGAAATATTTGGGTATTTTGATGTCCGACGTTAGTAGCGACTAGGTCCATGAATTGTTCAATAAAGGTGAGGTTATCACCTGGTGGATGAAAGAGGGTGTGTAGAGAGCATAGTGGTTTGCCATTGCTAGTGATGTTGAGGCATATGTATTCACAAGAGGGGAATACAGGAGATTGGGATCTGTTTACTGAGAGATTGTTCCGGTATATGCAGGCGATGCCACACTATATCTTAACAAATCTGTCAAGTCTGATGATGTCGTAGTTTGGGGATACCAGTATACCAATGATGGGTGTAGAGGATTGCTTTCAGCAAGTTTCGGTCACAATTAGCAAATCCGGTTCTTGTGTAAGAATGAGGTCAGCTATGTCGGCTGCATGTCTTGAGGCCGATCTACAATTTAGTAGTATATTCTTACGACAGGGCATGATGAGGGATGTATTGGGTTCCTGAATTAGGGGAACTTGTCTTAGGTTGTTTTCGATTTTACCTCTTGGATTGTGTTTAGTGGGCCAGTGAGTGTTGGGAGGAATAGTTGGGATTAGAGCCATTTTGGGGGGTTATCTAGAGGCATAGTGTTGTGGTTCAGATGTGGGATCTCATAGGAGTGGAGTATAGAGAGTAAGTCTTTCTCCATTAGTAAAATAGTCCTGCGGGTTGGGTGGGTTGAAGTATTGTGAAAAGTAACGGATTTCCACCTAGGAGCGAATGTTTCGAGGTGACTACTGAGTGGGAAAAGTGGAAGTTTCATTTAGTCTGTCGTGCCAATCTAGTGTTCCAGGGTTGGCGCAGAAGACCTTCAGCTAAAGCTTGTAGTTCTTCTTTGATTTGCCGTAATGAGAATAGAATTGGGTCAAGTCTAGGGTCTGGTGAAGGTGGTAGCAAGATTGATGAATGTATTTTGGGTGTGGGAGGTGTGCTTACGTCCTGTGGGTGGTAAGAAGGAGGCACGTTTTCTAAGTTGTTGTGAGGCGTCCTATCTGGTTCCCTATCCAGGTCAGGGAGGGGTGTACTGGAGTGGGGAGTCGATGTAGGAGGCACAGAGGTGTGCAGTGAGGATGTGGTCTTGGGAGTGATGGTTTTGCAGGAGATAGTGTTGGCAATTAGGGGAAATGTGTTCGTTCCAGGGGAGGGTCCTGAGTCTGGAATGGGTGTAAATGCTGGTAGAGTAGTAAGGGGGAGTGTCTTATAGGGGAGTCGAGCGGGAAGGGAGGTAGCCCTGAGCTCGGGTACAAATATTGATTGTGATATCAGCGGAGCGCGGCTAGAGGTAGAATTTGGCGTGTGATAGTCTGTGTGATGGTTGTGGGAGCCACCTGGGGGAGGGTTGAGGTTTTATGACTAGTTCTCTGATGATGGTGAAGATTTTAAGCTGTGGTCTGTTGATTGCATGAGAATGATTCCGTTATGATAGATGGTGATGTTTGCTGCAGCTTTGAAGATTGGGGAGGGTGAGATAGAGATTGTGAGACCGTGTGCAGTTTTCCTGGTGGAGGAGATCGTGAATATAACTAGGAAGGCTTCCCTCCATTGTGCTCTTCTTTTGGTGTAGAAAATGATGTCAGTGGTTATATGCCCTTTGTTTGTTGAGAAGTAGGGATCAGAGATGGGTGTTTCAGGATGTAGATTTAACATATTGTGTTTAAAGCATTTGGATACTTTTTTTGAGAGGTTGGGGGGTAGATGATGGTGTAGGTATGAAGGCGTCCCAAACTACATGAACAGGTATGGTGTCTGACTGATTAAAAATAAAATATTAGTTGAAAAAAGAAGTAAAGGAGGACGTAAAAATCGGGTCCATGAGTAGGGTATTGTTGCAACGCCATTTCCGGGACAATGTGGGTTTGTGCAAAACATCAAGGTGAATAGTGACGGGAGAATGATCAGATATTAATATAGAGCCAATATCCGCTGCCACTAGTGATTGAGAGAAATTATGAGATACAAAAACATAATCTAGGCGTGACTGAGTATGATGTGCCGGTGAGTAAAAGAAGTATTCTCTCAAGGTGGGATTGCAGAGTCTCCATGCATCTATGAGTTTATGTTGTTTAATTGTTTGTGTAAATAATTTATGAGATTTCAGAGGGATGAAGGGAGTTGATGAGTTTCGATCTAAAAAGGGATAAAAAATGTCATTGCAGTCTCCTGCAAGAATACAGTTGCTATCATAACATTCTGTAATTTGTTGGGCCAGGGAAGACCAGAAAGCGGAATCACCAATTGTAGGTGCATAAATATTTAGCAAAGAGACTGGAACATTATCCACTGCAAATTTATCAAATATCCATCTACCCACTTGATCTGTACAATTTGATAATATCTTAACAAGAAGGTATTTACAAAAAAGAATAAGAACTCTATTGTGTTTGCCATCACCCGGGGAGAAGAGAACGTCACCCACCCATCATCTTTTTAATTTTGCATATTCTTCAGCTGCTAAATGAGATTCTTGTATACATGCAATGTCCGCTCCCAATTTAGCCAAATGAGTCAAAACTCTCTGTTGTTTGATAGGTGATTGCAAACCTCTGACATTCCACAATATCATATTCAAAGGCATAGTTTAAAATTGAAAACATACAAAAAATACTGTTTAAAACAAAATCTTGAGCTATTTAAGCAATATTTAACAGCAAACCAACTGTATGTGGAATGAAACAATTGAAATGAAAAAGATGAATCGAAAGAAAAGGAAAAAGGGAGACAGCGAGCAAAGAACATCAAGAGAGTAAAAGAATGTCGTGGAATAGAGAAAATTGTTACGGTAAGTATAGTGTTGTATAAGTCATTCAAAGGAGAAAAGAAAGAAAAATATAGACAAATAGCACAAAAAAGGCAAAGAACAATTGAGAAAAGACTTACATATAATCCAGAACATACGAGGGGTGGAAGACCACACGGAACAATGATGTGTCCAAGACCCATGTGGGAAGTTGGGAAGGAGGACAGAACCAACAAGGTTCACAACATGGGGAAGAGTATAGCACGTGGGAGCAAGCTGTGTGAAAAGAAGATAGGTTAATGATGTAGTTAAAACAATAACAGCGTAAGTTAACTTTCGCAAACATAGTGATAGGTAACAAGTTAGTTAAACACTGAGTCAAAGTTCATGAAAAAATTGTGAACATAACCGGATCCAAAAAAATGTCTATTTGGAGCTTGATGAAGAAGTAGTATGCATTGTGTCCGGGTGGTAAGAGTAGAGGAAACTCTTCAATTTTATTGGATCTTCATAGGTGTCAGTTTTAATATTAATGGTCACTTTAAATAGGCAGGGGTGAAAGAGACCATATCGGGCACCTATCGAGCGTAGTTGTGGCCTTAGTGCTAGGAACTCCTTGTGTCGATCAACAGTCGGTTTAGCATAGTCTTGAGAGAAAAAAAAGGAGTTTCCTGACCAAGTTATGTGATTCATTGTTCTAGCCGCTGACAACGTTTTTAACAAGTCAGTGTATTCAAGAAAATATAAGATCACTCCTCTTGGTTTCCTTGCTGAGAAAGAAGACGTCAAGTGTAATTGTGGACCCAATCGATGAAGTCTCTGGATGTTCAGAATAGTACTCTCTGGTAACTTAAGGAGCTTTGGAAGAAAGGATTTTAAAAAAGTGATTCGATCTGAACCTTCTGTTCCCTCAGGAAGACTATTAAAATGGAGATTATTTCTGATATTTATGTTTTCCAAATTTTCAATTTGCTTGTATCACATGGATACCTGGGAACATAGAAAGTCCACTCTGGAAGTAGAAGAGGATAACAACCCAATATTCTGCTCCAATGTAGTGACACCTTCTTCCACATTTAACCATTTATCAGAGAGCAACTGAAGCTTAGAGTTGGTTTCATCAACAAATGGACGTAAGGCCCTAATTTCTTCCAGCAAAAAGTCCATTGCGACAGAAGTAGGTTGTTTAGGAGGTGAAGGAGAATCTTTCTTCAACCTTTTTGATGATGCTTTAGTGACGCTAGATGTTAGAGTGGTATTAGATGACAATGCACCTTTAGATGAGGTATTGGCTAAGTCATCCATGGCTAAACAATTATAGCGTGAACTAGTTTGGATCAAATCTGTGAGAAGCTGGTTTAGATAAAGAAAAACTTTTAGGTAACCTTCCTATAGATAGGAAAAATGAACTTTGACAATAAATATCAGTAATGACCAAATAACAATTTACAAGACCTCAAGATAATTAATTCCATAACAAAAAACATGCAAAAAGATGCTTAAGGCCGTGTGCAACAAAACAATTTGCTATAGCAATGAAATTACATCTCTAGTAATGGTTTGAGAATGGAAAAAAGAAAGAAAGAGAGGTCATAAGGTACAAATATCAAGAAAGATATCAAAAGAGGGCTAAATAAGCGCCGTATAAAGATGACTCCGCACTGTGAATAAGCGCCCTCAAAAGCATGTCATGACCAGCCCCTTTATTTGTTTGAGAATGAAATAGATAAAAAAGTGAGGCATACTTTGCTTAAATAAGGAGCACGGCACATTTGAAAAAACAAACAAAAAACATTGCAGGCTGTAGCTGTACCTTCCTCACATTGTGAATGAAGCAATTTAAAGTTCAGTCAGTGTATCGAAATAAGCACATATTCAATGACTAATCTTGAATTTGTAGACTCTAAAAGTATGTAAGGAGCAGTGAGAGGCAATAGTTAAAATATCATATGAATACATATATTATTCATGCCCAGTTATCCAGCGCTCGTTGCTCGCGAAATATCTAAATGAGCATCACTTTGAGTAGGAGCTTCGTCGGTTCAACAGAGCTGCGCTGCACTTTATTGGTGAATTGATAATGCATGCAAGCTGTAAAGCACCTAAAAAACACCTGCAGTATCTCAGGGTATCGCAGAAGTCGTCCTCCAGTGTGAAGCGAGGTTTGCCATTAGAATGCCGTGTTGGAAAAAAACTCTGTCAGCAGCCGAAAGAAAACAAACAAAATGGCGGCCGCAAGCTCATGAGAGCCGCGAAGCGACTCACTCGTTGCCTGCAGTCCTCAGAAGACCTCAAAAGAAGATTCCTTCAATTCCTCATGTGTTCGCACAGCACATCCTCAATTTTGGTGATAGAGCATGCGGAAATTGCCGCGCTGGTTCCATCTCTTCCCCCGCCGCCTAGGGAGAGTCACGAAACCGCCGCCTTCTCCGTCGGGCGTTAGCCATGCCTCCAATGTCTAGGCCTTCTAATAATGCAGGATGGTGAGCACTCCATAACCTTTTGGAATTGCAACATTTGAGGTATGCATCATTAACAGCTCATGAATATCTTCATACCGATTTCACGGGAAAGCACAATTCATCATTAGTGCCCTGTATGCAGTCACAAATGTATGAATAGTTTCATCACTTTTTTGTGCACAAGATGATGCTGAAACAACGAATTATGTACCAAATATAAATTTGTACACTGAATATATGCACTAATTTATGCACACTCTGCCGATGCTAACAACAAAATGATGATGTGTGTTCACCATGGTTTGTTAATTATACAATGCACATTCTGACAGATTAATGATACAGAAATGGTGTGCACATCACAGTGATTCTCTGGTTGAATCCAGGACTGAGGACCATGAGACAGTAATTATAAAGAACAGGTGTGCGCATCACTGTAGAACAGTGTGCACACGTTTGCCTTTTTTGACCAAACACACTGTGACATGCTCCAGGGAGTGAGCTCCACAGTCACAGTCTTTGCAGGTGTGCTTGTCACTGTAGAACAGCACACACACGCGGAAACCTCTCAGAGAATGAGTGCGTCATTGAGGAATAAACATACTTGTCTATCTCAGTGCAGCTGCTCATTGCCAGAAAATCCCAACAGCGAATGCTCTAGCTGGTGCGGACGCATCACTGTTGCTGGAAGTCAGGAATGTTGAGACATGACAATCATAAGCCATGCCCACCAACTCTCAGTGAGCTTGCAATGGTGCTCGAGTGGTGCTCATGAAACTGCTCTTAAAGAAAATCCCAGCCACAAATAAAGGGATTCCAGATCAGCAGCACAGTGTTGAAAATGATCAACCAGTCTTCCAACTGGTACCAGTGAATTAGTCCAATGAAAACTCCCAAAAGACCGATGTCAGTCATAAAGCATGGATTTAATTAAGCGTCATGTGCATCTCTTCACGGCATGGATTCACTGGGGAGTCATCAAACTCATTGCCAAAAGAATGTGGCTCCCACAAATATGAAAGGATCAACCAAAGTAGTTTAAACTCTTTTTTTCTGACAATTTCCCCAGAGCAGCCTATCCCCAGCTGCGCTGCCTCCCACTGCCCCATAATGTCTGTATGTGTATTATTAACTATTACAAAATATATAAAAGAAATTATTATTATTATATTATTACATCATATTATTACTTTAAAAGTTTAATGAACATTTTACATTTCTGTATGCTTAACAATAGGGAGATTTCCAACTATGTGGAAGACGTTCCAAGTAGTAACTTTACACTTATCAATTAGGCCCCACATCCAACATGTAAGCCTACACTTCGTAGTCAATTTCCACTTGTAAATGGTGACTAGCCTAAAGCAGTACATTTGCTACAAGCTGTAAAGGTAAATTAAGCCATGCAGGTTTACTCATATGTCCCTTTTCCTTTGTGAATAGGGCTGCAAGATCTTCTATACAAGACCTTATGTTAAACCTTTACAAGATTCTAGGTTGGTAAGCACAGTAATTTAGTATAGAAAAAATATCACTTTTCTATTAAGCATGTCAAACAAAATAACTGGCTACCAACCATATTTACAGAGGCTTCCAAGCACAAAATCACTTTGAAATGCTTTACATAGTTGTGCATCAAGGAAGAACTGCTAAGGCATGCTGGGCAGATTAGTGCGAATACCAATTGATTTTGATGCAAAGTTCAATCTACTACAGTAGCCAAACCTATTTTTGCATCAAAGATGGTTCCTTGAATAAAGCGTTTGCACGGGGAAATGTGTTTATTACTGAAAGCTACCCATGCATTGCATGTGTGCTGCAGTGCACAGCACATTCCAATGAGTGTGATCCATCCAAGTTTGTGTAGGCATATCACTTTATTCTAGACGGTTATGCTTATTATATAAATCACACGCTAGATAGCCGACTCTCACCACTCTACCATGGGGCAAGGTTACCTATCTCTGTATGGGAAACACACTTTACAGCGCATGCCATTGCAACGCTGTTGTTACAACCACTGCGTTATTACATCGCAAACCATTACAACAACTTGCTGTAGGGGGCAGAAGGTGTTGCATGTAAAATCCAACACCTTCCCTACTGTTGCGTAGACTGGAGTTGAAATAGTAAATTATACTATTCCAACACCCAGCGCTCCCTATAGCAAATCGTTGTAACGACTTGCGTTGTAATGGTATGCGATGTAACAACACGGTCGTTGTAACAACTGCCTTGCGTGTATCAAATGCATTGTAACATGCCATATTCCTCTGTACCAGCTAGGAAATTGGCACCAGCCGCAGGACAATCTTCGCATATATGCTTCTGTGTTGTGTTTTCCTCCTTGAACAACGCAGCAATGCAAATTTGGTTGATGAGTTGCTTTGAGTGTAAAAGTAAGAAATCGGGCTCTACCTCTTGCGTGAGTCCCAGACGCAACAGAGAAAGATAAGTATCAAAGGAAAACTTTCCCTCAGAGTCAAATAATAAAAAACGTGTTGGATCTATAAGAACACACTTTCAAACAAATGTCAGACAGGTTGAACGATTTAATTTAATGGGGCATGTAACCGCATGACTCTGACATCCCTGAAAGAACAGCAGAGCATTAGAATAATTAAATTGCATCAAAAAGTGCCACTGGCCTACAAAATATCTCCCTTTTGGACGCAATCAGTAACATGCGAAAACGACATCTTTATTTTACAATAACTTTACTGTTGATCTGGAATGGGCAGTTAAACTAGCTTCTAATAAAATTTCGTTTGGCAGCAAGAACATACATTTTTATCACCTGTTGATTCAAACAAGGCACGATCACTCAACCAAATGTCTTTGATAATATGTCCACATTTGTACACCAGGATGTATTTATAACGTGTACCTTTTATTGAAACCACTATATGCATGGTGCAAATAAAATTGTACCTGTAGGCTTCTGGAACATGCATATTGCCCAATCTGCTTCAATGCAGCCATCTGTTCAGTGGATCATTACTGCCACCAGTAGGAATAAAGCAGTCAATATTTATATATTGAATTCTCCAGCAAGGACACTAATATATGATATGATGTGAATCAAATAGTTCCTACCATAGTGTCACTTACATTCTGTGCGGGAAATTAAGACAATATAGTTTGGGGTCCGTTAAATTGAGTGCAACAGAAAAGGGAACGGATGCCTGCGGGTTATATTAGGTGAAGTTTTACACTTACTGGGTTTATCTAGGCACTAGCCCCCAAAAAACGAGCCAAAACAAGTAACTCTAAGCCTTGTGCTGAAACCAAATGGGGTAGTGATAGAGAAGCTAGCACAACTGAGGAAAACTCCAAATCTGTAAAGCTTTTTAAAATTTGCAGAGGACAGATTGCTGTCAAGACAGAGAAGCAGAGAATTCCTTTTAGTCACTGCGGTCATAAACACAGCATGACCACACAGAGTTGTCCAGTGACACCTCGGAACCTCCAGATGGAATTTGTACAGAAGGCCATATTTGACAAAAATTCATGCAAAGCAATGCAGCAAGACACCTTTCTGTGCTGCACTGGGTGGAAGGGCAGGAATTAGTCAATTTTTTTCCTTTCCTGGTGCTGATGCACGTTTGGCTCTATGGCGCCAATGTAAGCAGCCTTATATCATGTTGCAATGATACTTGCGATGCAGACAGGATAGTTTCTGGCAGGAAGGGGCACCTTCCTGCACAAAGACAACCCTCAGAGGCATGTTCCCCTAAGTGTGCTGCAGAATACAGCACACTTGGAAAGAGTTAACAACAAGGTGAGAAATGAAGACATTTCTCCTCGTGAACCTCTGGTGGGAAGGTGTACAATTATGCACAATTCCCAGGTGTACCAATGTTGGTAAATATGGGAATGTATCAGAATTCATGGGTAGAGCTGTGGGAACAACCAGCCTCCACCCAGGGCAAATCTCCCTGCCACAGAATAATAAAAAGCAGTGATTTGCGCTGCCTTGCTTCACACTAGATGTATCAAGCCACTCGGGCCATGCAAGATGGCCTTGCTTGGCTTGATAAATCTTGTTTAGGGTTTGTGTTGCCCTTGCATCCACTTGCTTAGCACAAGGGACAGGCAACACCTTGATAAATGGATGGCCAGAGCTGGGGAAATATGTTCCCTTCACTTCAGACCCAGCCTGAACCTAGCAGTGATGTGTTTTATCTAGGAACCCGATTCAATATTGTGACCTTGTGCCCCTATACGGCTATAATCAATACATATCCCTATAATGGCATAATATTCAGAGCCATATTTTCAGCAAATCGCCTATGCAGTCCATGACACAGCAGAAGCTACTTCCTTAGATTCCTAGAGAGCACACCGA
This sequence comes from Lissotriton vulgaris, assembly GCF_964263255.1. Lineage (NCBI taxonomy): Eukaryota > Metazoa > Chordata > Amphibia > Caudata > Salamandridae > Lissotriton > Lissotriton vulgaris. The sequence continues at coordinate 1,314,298,321 of NC_141691.1, forward strand.
GTTCTTTCGACACACCAAACCCCCAGCAACCTGGGAAAGCCCAGATTGCTTTGTTTTGATTTGTAATAACTCCTGCGAGCACTGTAAGAATGACCAGTTCTTAGTGACATCTTTATTGACGTCTTATGTCCAAAACTTACGCCAAACTCGGCACCTTTCAGGTATAAATATACCAACGCTGCCTTAAGCAAATACGCGGTGGTGATTCTGGAGCAGAGCAGCGAATCTACTTTCCGAGAGCCCAGCAGAAGCGAGAAGCCCACGGACACTGCCCCTCCTCTTTGACACGCTGAGAAAGACACTGAGAAAGACGCTGTATTTTCTCCTGCCGAGAAAATCCAGCTCCGGCGTTTCCAGCCTACCCTTGCGGGTGACTGGGATATCGAGTCCTGAGGGGAGATACCAGACCTCCAACATTCTATTCCAGAGGTACAGTGTTGACTAAACCCTTAGAGAGAATTCTTGAAGCAAACCCTTGGCAAAACTAACTTAACTTAAACTGCTACTTACTTACTCCCTCCCAAGTATTAGGCTTAGGTCAGGTACACTGGGGTAGGCGTATTTAGAAGCACCAGTTGAGTACGTTAGTCCAATATATATATGAATGTATATATGTTACTCATTTAACCATTGTATGGCTAAGAAACCATATCAATGCTTTTACAGTAATATTTCGCAATCCTCCTTTTACTGTACGCACTTTTTATAATAACAAGTCTTGCAATTGTGGCAATTCATTTCTCTTGCATGAGAAGAAAGACTGTTCAATAAATAATATCTTTTATTGAAAACGCCCATCTCTCTATTCTCTGCATCCTGGTGAAAGTAATCTTGCACAACTGACTGAGTGAAATAGCTGTCTATTGTTTCACACGACTCTAGAGATTGACTCTTATTCTAAGGAGCAAAGTTGTCATGTTTATCCGGTTGTTGGAAAACTGAATCCCTTCTTGTCTGAGCCAGGGGAGCTGATCACTTCCTATGCAGTCAAGAAAGTTTCCAGTGACCTTTGAGCTAGTTGGTACAAACCCAATTAAGTTTAACATAGTCAGTAGAGACCTGGAAGACCGCACTTCTACGTCTTCACTGCTGTTTATGTTATTCCAATGCGCAGGGCCTATAGGGAAAATAGGAACTACACTACATTCAGAGTTGGCCGGCGATAATTATCCTAGTGCTAAGTGCGCTTAGCTATAATCATCGCCTGGCCTTGTTAATATGCCTCTACATTTGATTGTGTACCTTCTCTGAACAACACGGTTCCCTCATACGCAGGCCTATATGCTGAAGTAGTAGCTGGTGGTGTTGTTATATGTGTATTTTCTGGCACTGTGACGTTTGCAGATGGGAATTTTCTGATGGCATCAAAGCAGTTTAAAAGTAGAATGTGTACTAAAAGTTGATAGAATGTATGTGTTTTATAAATATCCCTCATCTATACATTAGATACAGGGTCACGCATATAGACCCCCCCCCTTCTGTCTCTCTCTTTCACATAAACCACAGAGGTATTTGCTCTCTCGCTTTGCCCCCTCCCATTTCCCGGCCCCTCTCTCTGCTTCTTTCACACACACGTACACAGGCAGAATCGTCACCTCTCGTTCCCACACCAACACACATACCGAGCCACTCTTGCGCGCACACACACAGAAATCTCTGTTGCGCTGTTGTCCCCTTCTACTCCTTGCGCTCTCACAGACACAAGAATACTATTCACACGTTTTAACAGGCAGTGCATTGCTCTTCATGAGTTTACAGCGCGGCCGCCTACCATTATAAACAATTGGGGTTATTGGGCTAAGGGCTCTGCTCCCAGGGCTCTCTTTGCACATATATGACAAATATTCATTTTGACTCAGAGGTGCGCTATGTGGTGCGATTTAAAATCCACCACCATCAATATTTTAAAGGCTCTCAAACCTCCTCTGCAAAGGTCTGTTTCTTTGAATAGAATCTGTTTAATTGCATTGTGAAATCAAAGACCGCCAGATGAAAGGTGTATAATCCTCGCACACCTTTCCCTGAAGATTGCTATTTACTTGACCCCCGTGGCCTGAGCCGGGCGGTTGCTTTATTTTAATTTTGTGTGTATCTTGCTGCTAGATTTACCCTTTGTGTCCGCTCCCCCCTGTGCATCTGTGCTCGGACTGAATCGTAGCGCCTGTGCCTATTTTGCCGATTTATGGCAAACGGACCTTTTTAATTGGCAATTTTACCCACACCTCACCTACTGCACACTGCCCTGTGCTGGCGGCGATATTCCTCCCGCTTACGATAATCGGCCGATTCTAAGGCCATTATACTTCAGGTCCCGGGCTGAGATTTTTCAGCGGCGGCCATTTTGGGTAGGGCTCCCTCTCCTCTAGTCGCTCTAGTCGCCCCTATATAAGAAGCACTGACACTCCTCTCGGGAGATTGCTATTTACTTGACCCCCGTGGCCTGAGCCGGGCGGTTGCTTTATTTTAATTTTGTGTGTATCTTGCAGCTAGATTTACCCTTTGTGTCCGCTCCCCCCTGTGCATTTGTGCTCGGACTGAATCGAAGCGCCTGTGCCTATTTTGCCGATTTATGGCAAACGGACCTTTTTAATTAGCAATTTTACCCACACCTCACCTACTGCACACTGCCCTGTGCTGGCGGCGATATTCCTCTCGCTTACGATAATCGGCCGATCCTAAGGCCATTATACTTCGGGTCCCGGGCTGAGATTTTTCAGCGGCGGCCATTTTGGGTAGGGCTCCCTCTCCTCTAGTCGCTCAAGTTGCCCCTATATAAGAAGCACTGACACTCCTCTCGGGAGATTGCTATTTACTTGACCCCCGTGGCCTGAGCCGGGCGGTTGCTTTATTTTAATTTTGTGTGTATCTTGCTACTAGATTTACCCTTTGTGTCCGCTCCCCCCTGTGCATTTGTGCTTGGACTGAATCGAAGCGCCTGTGCCTATTTTGCCGATTTATGGCAAACGGACCTTTTTAATTGGCAATTTTACCCACACCTCACCTACTGCACACTGACTGCCCTGTGCTGGCGGCGATATTCCTCCCGCTTACGATAATCGGCCGATTCTAAGGCCATTATACTTCGGGTCCCGGGCTGAGATTTTTCAGCGGTGGCCATTTTGGGTAGGGCTCCCTCTCCTCTAGTCGCTCTAGTCGCCCCTATATAAGAAGCACTGACACTCCTCTTGGGAGATTGCTATTTACTTGACCCCCGTGGCCTGAGCCGGGCGGTTGCTTTATTTTAATTTTGTGTGTATCTTGCTGCTAGATTTACCCTTTGTGTCCGCTCCCCCCTGTGCATTTGTGCTCGGACTGAATCGAAGAGCCTGTGCCTATTTTGCCGATTTATGGCAAACGGACCTTTTTAATTGGCAATTTTACCCACACCTCACCTACTGCACACTGCCCTGTGCTGGCGGCGATATTCCTCCCGCTTACGATAATCGGCCGATTCTAAGGCCATTATACTTTGGGTCCCGGGCTGAGATTTTTCAGCGGCGGCCATTTTGGGTAGGGCTCCCTCTCCTCTAGTCGCTCTAGTCGCCCCTATATAAGAAGCACTGACACTCCTCTCGGGAGATTGCTATTTACTTGACCCCCGTGGCCTGAGCCGGGCGGTTGCTTTATTTTAATTTTGTGTGTATCTTGCTGCTAGATTTACCCTTTGTGTCCGCTCCCCCCTGTGCATTTGTGCTCGGACTGAATCGAAGCGCCTGTGCCTATTTTGCCGATTTATGGCAAACGGACCTTTTTAATTGGCAATTTTACCCACACCTCACCTACTGCACACTGCCCTGTGCTGGCGGCGATATTCCTCCCGCTTACGATAATCGGCCGATTCTAAGGCCATTATACTTCGGGTCCCGGGCTGAGATTTTTCAGCGGAGGCCATTTTGGGTAGGGCTCCCTCTCCTCTAGTCGCTCTAGTCGCCCCTATATAAGAAGCACTGACACTCCTCTCAGGAGATTGCTATTTACTTGACCCCCGTGGCCTGAGCCGGACGGTTGCTTTATTTTAATTTTGTGTGTATCTTGCTGCTAGATTTACCCTTTGTGTCCGCTCCCCCCTGTGCATTTGTGCTCGGACTGAATCGAAGCGACTGTGCCTATTTTGCCGATTTATGGCAAACGGACCATTTTAATTGGCAATTTTACCCACACCTCACCTACTGCACACTGCCCGGTGCTGGCGGCGATATTCCTCCCGCTTACGATAATCGGCCGATTCTAAGGCCATTGTCCTTTGGGTCCCGGGCTGAGATTTTTCAGTGGTGGCCATTTTGGGTAGGGCTCCCTCTCCTCTAGTCGCCCCTCTATATACACACATCTATGGCTCCGCGCAGCGGACGCGTTCAGCGGGCACGCCGCATTCGCGCCGGAGTCAAGCCAGAGTCCAGCCGGTCTGCGCCCGTCCGCGACCGGACGGGGCACGGGGCTGGACCCCCTGGCCCAGCGACTCCTTTGGACATGGTAATGACTAAACGGCCTGATATACACTATACTACTCATGATCTACTGTCCCTTCGCCCGAAATGCTATGAAAGCTGCTACCACACTTTAATGCCCGATGCGGCAGCACCCTCATGTAAGACCTGCAGCTACGCGCCCCAGATCTGGAATATTGACGAACGGAAGACACCCAAACTAAAAATGTCACTACTAAACTGCAGATCCCTGAAAAGCCACAAAACAGAGATACATGACCTTTTGATAGATAGGAGCCTTGATGCGCTCTTTCTAACCGAGAGATGGTTGGACGATGATTCGTCACCCGAAGCACTCGAAGCCACTCCCATGGGCTACTGCTTGCTTAGATTGGATAGACAGGGACAAAGAGGTGGGGATTTAGCCCTCATCTATAAAAGGGACTTACAATGCACTTTACAGAGGGCTACGCTACCCAACAGTGAATGTGGTCTCTTCACTATAAAGGCAGATCCCAATAACACCATAAACGGACTCTTTTATCTATCGCCCGCCTGGAGCAGCCGCACAATTTTGCGACTCACTCACAGAGCTGATTACCCAGCCAGCACTTCGATACAAAACATTTTGTCTGCTGGGTGATCTTAATCTTCACTTCGATAATATAGAATGCAGGGAAGCGCAGGATGTAGTAGAAGCACTTAATTCTTTTGATCTCAAGCTTATGTCCAGGTCCCCCTCGCACCAATTAGGGCACCTATTAGACCCCATTTTCGCCAACTGGGATGGTATTGAGGTTGATGCCCCTATCAGCATTATTTGGTCAGATCATTTTATTATTCCATTTGAGATTGAGGCTATCCCTTCAAAAACCAGAAACTACATACCTCCACCCCGGAAGCGTAGAGACTGGATAACATTTAAGCAGGAAGTATTTGAACAGGCCCTACTTGACAAACTCCCGCCTGATAGCCATTCTTTGCTGGAGGCCTGGAATAACTATGAAACTTGGGTGTCTAATGCGTTAGATAGCGTAGCACCCTGGACACATAAACGTCCTGCAAGGCAGACCAAAACCGCTCCATGGTTCTCTAAAGAACTCAAAATGGCTAAAATTAAATGCAAAAACCTGGAAAGGTGCTGGAGAAAGAGCTATTACCCTGAGTGTAAATTACACTATAAAACAGAGCTAAAAAAATACCATAAACTTATTAGATCAACTAAAGCTGCCCACTTCAAAGGAAGAATCGAATCTGCCGACAATCCCACCAGAGAACTCTTCTCTATGTATAAAGAATTAACGGTCCCGAGCAGACTTGAAGCCCAGGACATCTACTCTGGTGAACTATGCAATTCCATAGCGGACTACTTTGTGGGCAAGGTCGACAAAATTCATGCCACCTTCACGGATAGAGCTGATCCAACAAAGAAACACCTGGAAACTGCAGATGACACCATCATCAAACCCCACCTCACCTGCTTTAAAGTCCCGAATAAGCAGGAACTGCTGCAGATCGCTAACAGTATACAATCTGGTTCCCCTCATGATGTGATTCCGCCTAGTTGTTGTAAAGGAGCGCTGAGGAGCATGATAGACCAAATCTCCCAAATCGTCACCCTGTCCTTCTTAGAATGCCATGTGTTGGATGCCTGGAAATTAGCCCATGTCATCCCCTTGAAGAAAAAACCTAACGTTCATGTATCACAACTCAACAACCTTCGGCCCATTTCTCTACTCCCCTTCTGCATGAAAATAGTGGGAAAAATAGCTAATGAACAACTCATGAAGTATCTGGAGAATGAATCCCTCCTCCATCCGACCCAATCTGGGTTCGGAGCCGGCTACTCCACTGAGTCAGCTGTCCTCTACTCCACAGAGTGTCTTAGACAGCTGGTGGACGAGGGACAGACAGCAGCGTTGGTTCTATTAGATCTGAGTGCAGCCTTCGATACTGTGCTGCACACCACGCTGCTGTCACGCCTCTCAGATATGGGTGTGGAGGGGTCTGCCCTTGCCTGGCTTACATCTTTCCTGGAAAACAGGAGCTTCCAAATGCACTGTCCCCCTTTTAGATCTTCCCCCCGGAAACTGAAACATGGGGTTCCACAGGGCTCTAGTCAGATCCCCACCTTGTTCAATCTTTACATGGAACCCCTGGCCCATTTGGTCGAAGCTTTCGGGGTGGATATTGTCACTTACGCTGACGACACCCAATTGATGATCAAGCTTACGCCTGATCATGCAGAAGATGCCACTAACTTCACCAATTGTCTGTCGTCAGTGGCCATATGGATGAACAACAACTGCCTGCGCCTGAACGGCGACAAAACTGAACTTTTGGTGGTGGGCAAGTCCCCATCAGCTTGGTCTTCTCTGTGGTGGCCTATAGAACTCGGCAATACACCTTCCCCCACGAATCCTGTCAGGAATCTGGGAGTTATGCTGGACTCAGACCTCTCCTTTAAAGCCCAAGTTAGTAGAGTTACGGGAAGATGTTTCGGCATTCTGAAAACCCTGCGCAAAGTCTTTGACCTTCTCCCCATCAATGCCAGGAAGACACTCGTCCATGCCCTGGTTACCCCTCACTTGGACTATGGCAATGCCCTCCTCCTAGGCTTAAGCAAAAAAGGCTTACACCAACTGCAGTGTGTGCAAAACGCTGCTGCTCGCCTTGTACTCAACCTGCCCCGCAGAGCATCTGGGAAGACGGCTCTAGCCAAACTTCATTGGCTCCCGGTCAAGGAACGTATTATTTTTAAAGCTTTATGTTTCGCGCATCGTATCGCCCAGGGGAAAGGCCTGGGATATTTGCAAAAGCTTCTCACAATTCACCGCCCCACACGAAACCTTAGGGCAGCAGGAACCATGCTGTTTAAACTTCCCCGCATTCGCAGAGCTAAGATGGGGAGTCGCTCCTTCAGATACCTGGCTCCCAAGCACTGGAATGAGCTACCACTCGATCTTCGAATGGAGCCCTCGGAGACCAGATTCCGCGCCAAACTTAAAACCCACCTGTTTTCCAGTTATTTAATTTAATTTTCCTCCTTTCTCAACCTGGACCTGGCTCGCTCTGCGTTTTCCACCGGTCTTAAGATAGTAGTGATCTAGCGCGGGGACACACCGTCATGAGTGTAACCAGGCGCTTTAGAAGTGGCTTATTATTATTATTATTAAGTGCTGCGCTGTGCGCTGTTTGTTTATAGGTGCAGATATTAAGGACGTTTGAAACACATCAGTTGCTTTTGTTGATACTGCAGCTGGTGCAGGGTACACAAAAAAACCCAGAGAAGAACATGCAGGGTCTCGTTTAAATGTGCAGCACTTTCGAACTACACCTGAAGAATAACATAACAGAAAACACCATAGAACGAGAACACACAACATCCACTTCAGAAACACTTCACTGGCAGCGGGTGTCAACAAGAATAACATCTTCATGCACTCGTATTTCCGGAGCGGGGGCACCTACTGAGTACTGACCAAACTCACCTAATACTTTACCGCCAGAAAAAAAAGAGACACCACCATAGCACCACTGGCGGCCGCCAGTAATAAATGGTGAAGGGTGCATGGGGGGAGGGGATTAATAATATTTGTAAAACGTGGCTCACAATGCTCGCAGGGGTGTCGTGCGGGGATGGGGCCAGGGGGGTTTAGAAAAAAACGTAGACTTACCTGACCAAGTGGGTCCACACCACCTCTGCTGTCTGCTCCTGGGCCAGGGTCCAGTGCATTGGCGCCTAACGTCTTCTGGCTGAGTAGTGTCTGGCTGGCAACCCCTCTCAGCCAATCCAGATGCTGCTCCAGCAATGCCAGGATTGGCTGAGGCCTGGCCCATTAGGAGACCTAGGGCCAAGCATTAAGCAACCCTCGGTCTCTTAAGGGGAAGACTAGTGCGCATGTTCGGACTGATCGTAAAAATGATCAGCCCAAAAACGAACATGCGCACTATTGCGCGCTGCTGTCACTCAACTTGAAAGTGCTGCTGCAGCCCCGCCGCATTCAGCGTCCATGTTGTCTTCTTTTTCTGATGATAATTCCAATCAGGAGTCCTGATTGCTGCAATTAGCGTCAGAAGTGGAACGAGTAAACTCTAAATTGGGCCGTGGTAGTGGGGCAACGCCCAAAACCCCCAATGGACCCACCACCACTGACCGTATTTAAGGTAATACGTGCAATCCAGCCTTTCCCCTTGTGCAGCACCCTTTTGTCAGCCTAGATATTTCCTCTTGTTCAACCTACCTGAGAAGGCGCATATTTTTGGCACATTCCAAGCTCTACCAGTTCTGGTAAATCTGGGAATGCATCAAAAACCATGAAAAAAAGCCTGGAACACCCACATAATACAAATAAAATGCCTTCCCAGGGCAAGGTAAGGCAATGCAGTGATTTTCACTGCGTTGCCTTACTCTTCATTTATGGAGCCACGAAGGGCCAAGCAAAGTGGCCTTGTGTGTCTTTATAAATCACATCTATGGTTTATGTTGCCCCTGCACCACATTGCGTGGTGATGCAAACCCGTTCATATATAGGCACCTGAGTTTTTTTAGGAGCAAGTCAGTCCACTGGAGAGCCCAATGGTATACTGTCACAGACTAAAGAACTGAAGTCCTTACTTTGAGAAAGAAGAACTGAATTGGCAGAAGCGTGAAACTGAAAAGAAGGAATAGACAGGAGTAAGAATATACAATCCAACACATTGGCCTTAATTATAGAAATTTTATTTTAAAAATCTGCTATAAAATTGCACTTTGTCTCTTTAGACAAGGGTCACACAGCTTTGGTGGCTCGCTTCCCTAATAACTGAGAATTTATCCACTGTCATATTAGGTACAATAAACATTTTGTTAGGCTAGCAAATAACTTTACTTTTCTAATTGACCATTTAAAAACTTATTTTTACTTTTCTAACTGCCCTATTATATACATACTTAGACTTTCTTCACTCTTTTTTGAAAGGAGTGTCATACCCTTTCTTCCAGCCATGCATTATAGATCATTCTAGCTTCTTGGAAAACCAATAACAATAGGCGCAAGCCCATTTGCCAATCGTCTTTAGTTTTAGGGCAATCTGTTCCAATGAAACTGATAACGGTCTAAAAGTAGTTCAGTATCTGGGTTCAAGGGAACAGGCCCAGGAGGCTTAAAATGGCCCAATTACACTACAGAGACCTTATTCCACTTCCAATTCCAACCCCAGTGAACGTCATGGATTGAAAGATGGTCTTTATTGTCTTTTGGGAAGCAGCATGGAAAAGGAATACCATAACGATTTAACTAGTGAACTGCATACGGATGATGTAGTTGACAGAACATTTATTTAGAGCAGATAATATCAAGGGCATGGCCCTACAAATGTATGGAGAGAGGAATGAAAGCAAACACAAGGAGATGATGGACAGAGCGCTGAAATGTTTCAGACACTCACCCCCAGTCACAGATCTGGGTTGAATCCATCATCTTTTGTTAAACAAAGAGAACAAATAGGTACATTTAGCAGACAAAGCCACATTCAGTACACCAAACTGACTTTTAAGATCCCTAAGACAATAGCCAAGGCTGTGGCCCAGGCATGGCAACCCCATCAGCATCCGCACAATTCTAGGCCTTGGAGAAATTTTCTTTATGCCAGCATGTTCCAGCTTAAACTTGGTTATTTTACATTACTCTTGTTACGAGAAATTCCATGTTTACAGGCCTTTTGCAGTAGAAATGTAACATGCTGGCATAAAGAAAATTTCACCAAGGCCTAGAATTGAAGCGGATGCTGATGGGGTTGCCTTTGGCATGCGTGCTGTGCTGATGCACTACAGGCTTCTTAGAACCTTCCTCTTATGGTGCACATTAGGCCTGTTCCAAAAAACTGGCACTGGTGGGACACTATAAACAATCATAAATGATGATCCAACACCTGAAGAGTCTTATCATCCCCGATTCGGAAAATGTAAAACCACACCTCAGTCCCCAAAAACATCAGGCAATAATCTTTCAAGGCCACTTCAATTATTGAACAGGCCCAAATATAACAGAACTGCCTCTGAACCGCTACCACAGCTTATAACAAGACCTACCACCAAACAACAGTATGATGATGAATCTTTATTTTATTTTTTGGTATTTGCGCGCTTTACAAATGTCATTATCATTAAGTTAATTAAAACCATAACAATTTCAATACAATTAAACAGTAAAACAAATAAGGTGCAATATCAGTAATATGGCAAAAATAACAGAAATAAAAATGTTTAAAGAGAATGGTACTATGCTTGCTTTCGATCTCAGGCACACTGCTTAAATCCCTACCCCAGGGTTTGCACATTAGGCCTCTCCCAAAACAGCTAGTACATCGGCCAGGATGACTGCTGCTAGTGGGATGCTTTACAAAAGTGAAAATAGTGATACTACTGATCGGATTAATGAACCTCATACCAGCCTGTCTGAGGCATTATCTCATTTCCCCCTTACAAAAGGTGAGGGGTGGTGGTCTCACAAGAAGCAGGGGCAATAGCCATCAAACCCGGGCTGTATAATAATTAAGAAGTTGGCAGCACGAAAACATGTTAGAATAAAGCTATTCTGGTTTATGTAATTGGTCCCAGAGAGTCTGGATTTTAGGATAACTGAGGAGCTAAGCAATTATTAACGTGGCCTAAAGATAGCTTGGCCTCTAAAGGCATGCAACCTAAAATGAAGCATTTATCAGATTGATGGCATATCCTCATAAATGTGTCCTAGTATCACACTTGCATCCTTCTTTTGCTGGTCCTTTTCCTCTTGATCTTAATTTTCCTCCGGTCCTTCTGCTACTCATCACCATCTCATTCTAGCTCTTCTCCTCGTTCTGTTGCAAGCATGTGGAGGTGAAGTAGTGTGGCTCGCTGGTTAGAGGCGGCAGACCCGAGAGCAGAGGACGGCCCGGGACCAGGGTTCGATTCCCGGCGCGGCAGGTTTCTGGACCAGGGTCAGCGGACTTGATAATTCTCTCGCCTCGGTGCCCACTCTGATCAGCGTTCACACTCGGCAACTCTGGGCATTAGCTTGCCTCATCTTCACTAATGGTCCCACCAGACCGCCGGGGATGCCTGGTCTCACCCTGGAGATACCCATTAAGGGACCATCTCTCAGGGAAGCCAGGAAGGGTTTCGCAGCGGTCGAAGCGCCTTGGGACCTTATGGGTAAGTAGTGCGCTATATAAATGCCTATACATTTACATTTACGTTTCTCTTGCCTGCTCTTCTGGTGCCTATCTCAGTACTGGTTTTCTTCTAGGTCCTGGAACTCCATGTCCTTCTGTTATCACCTCGGCTCTGGTCTTGTTCCTCCCAACACTGATATTTGTTTCTCCTCCTCATGATCCTGCCCCTGTCCTTTTAGTCCTTAACCCCTATGTCTTGGACCTTTGGCTTTTCTTGTTTCTTTCCTGGATGTCTTAGTCTCTGTCCTTTTAGGTCTTGCACTATTCCATGTACTTATGGCTGTGGGACAGGTCCTGATCCTCCCTCATGGATCTCTTGGCACTCACCATTCACCTGACCATCCCCGCCCTTCCATAGTAACCTGGTCTTGCTCATTTTCCAGGTCCTTACCCTCCTTTTCACAATTCGGGCCCTTCATATCTTCCTAATTTTGGACCTCCGTGTCACGATCTTCATAACCCTGTTCCTCCTGAGCTTATTCATCTTGATCCTACTAGTCCTTCTACCATCCTCATTGTGAGTCACTTGGTCCTAGTCTTCCTGGTACTCCTGCCCCTGGCCTTCTTGGCCTGTAATGATCATCCTCACATTCTTGGTTCAGTTCCTGATCCTTTTGAACTCTGTTCCTGTTCCTCCTTTGCTGGGACCTGTTCCTTCTTTTCAATCTGGCTGTATTAGTCCTAATCCTACAGATGTAAGTCTGCCTGTATTGGTCCTTCTGGTTCTGTTCCTTGTGGCAGTCTTGACCATAGATCTGGACCATTACAGTTCTTTTCCTAGTCACCCTGATCTATGGCCTTCCCGTCTTGGTCCTCTGATTACCGGCACTCTCACTCCTCCTGAACTTGTTTATTCTCCTATTCCTCTTGGTCCTAGTTTTCCTTGTACCCCATGGGAGTGGGTGGTCCACGGACTGCTTGTGAGTTTGGTCTACTAGTACCTTTTATTTCTGCTAATAGGTACAATATTATACTTTCATTTGATAAGAAGTACTGATATTGTTTTATTAAGATGATATAATATGGTTTTATAAAAACAATGTAATGTTACACTTTGTATTTTACAGTAATGTATTTGAGCTTTTAAAGCGCACTGCTCCCCGTAGGTTTCCTGGCGCTGTATAACGATGGGGAACCCGTCCTTGCTTTCCCTGTGAGATGGTCCCTACTGGGCACCCCCAAGGTGAAGCCAGGCATCCCCGGTGTTGATGGGGCTGTTTGTGGAGATTAAGCAAGCTATTGCCCAGAGCTGCTGAGTGGGACCCATGGTTAGAGTGGCACCGAGGCGAAATTTATCGAGCCCACTGACATTGGCCAAACACCCTGCCGCGTCAGGAATTGAACCCTGGTCCCGGGCTGACCTCTGCTTCTGCGTCTGCTCTGGGTGAGCCACACTACTCCACTCTAAGTACTCTAGCCTCTAAGTACCACATTTAGGCAGCACGGCATATGTTTGTAATAAACAAAATCAGAAAATTATCATTGCACCAGCTTGATGTACAACTTAGGAGTTTTTTCATTGAAGAAGAATGCGAGGAGAAGAAAGGAGAGCGGCCTGGCAGGGGAGGTGGCAACCATGCAACTAAGTGCCCTCTTTTTAAAATTTTAAATAATTAGGGAGAGAGGACGGAGCTGAGCTTCACAGAGTTTTTTCAAAAACTTTGTGGAGCTCAGCATAGAGGCACTCCGCCAGCTCTGCCCACCCTTAGCTGTAATACGCTGCATTATGAAGAAAGAAAAATCTCCTCTAGTTAGCAAATCATTACTGACATTTTATCTGTATTGGTTTCTGACTGGGTGAAATTGTTGTTGATGAGTTAGGCTCATGAATAAACATGCAATTCATGAAAATGCATTTAAAAGCTAAAAGAAATCCCTTGAATTACCTCTTTAGGTATGAAAGTGTCCCTTTTACTTATTATTTTAATAATGTGAACTATTTTTTACTAGTTGTTGGACTACAAGTAAACCTGCTTGCCATCAAAGGTCAAGTAGAATGACCCAGTTAGACAGTATATGTGGTCAAATAATTACCTCCAGTATCTCAGCACCACTATTTTTCCATAGATGTCCCATTGTGTCTAGTATTACTTTCAGTAGTTCAGGGTCTACATGTTGCCTTGGGTGCCTTGCCTTATGTCAAGATTTCCCTCCAATGTCCCACTGCCTGCTTTTTGCCACGGATGCCCTGATTCCAAAGAGTTTCCTCCAGTAAGCAAGTGCTCAGAATTTTTCAATGGGGCCCCATGCCAAGAATTACTTCTATTGTGTTACGGTCTGCATATGGCCATGGGTACCATTTTTATGCCAATAATTATCTCTAATATGCCGGCAACAGTATGTTAACTTAGGTGCCACTCTAAGCACAGTATTTTGTTGAACATGCCATGGCCAGTGACAGACTCAAAATCCTCAAATCTACTGCCCTTACTCACACTTTCCATCTCACACATACTTATTCTCTCTCATGTTCACTCCCTTCCTTCTCACTCACTCACTCTAACTAACACTCTCTCTGTTACTTATTCCCACCATTCTCACTCCCACTCACGGTATACAACCTTTACAACAAATCTTTCTCCCCTTGGATTAATTTGCCCCTTCACACCACAACTTCCCCCACGTCCTGATGCAGACCCCGTTTTAAGGCTGTTACTGTCGCCTACCATCTTATTGGGGTCGAAACGCCAACTTTGCTCTCACCTTAACAACTGCTTACGCTAATAATTAATCTGATATATGCAGAAGGTTCTTGAGCATGATGTCTAATTAGATTGTCATGAACAGTTGATGTCGTTTTTCATAACTGGCTCACGTTTGAAGCCAGGGCAATTATGTACTGCTTTACAAATTCTGAAGAAGTGTTTGCTCTTTAGATTGGACTAAAGATCTTCTATTATTTACCTTCACCTTGCACTACCTTCCTTTCCCTTCTCTCCGTGGGGCACATTTTTCTATGATGATAATGAAATGCCTTTATTGTTTCTATAACTTTTGTAATTCTTTGCTACATTTTTACACTGTAAGTAAAAACAAGTGTGAAAGATTTCAGTTTAGTATTGTTTTCATTTGGTATCTAATTGTTTAACAGTTTGATGTACTGGGACCCCCTTGTATATGTATTATACCCCCACAGATAGCATGGCAGACAGGGTTGGGATGAAAATGGGACCTGTGTACCTCAAGGAGCTGCTTTGATGTCACCCCTCAGTTCAAAGTTCTGTTGGTCTGACCCTACAAAAAACACACTTCTGGACCTGTGAAGAACTCTATTAGGAGTAAGGACTGCTGTGCTACAAGGAATGCCACCCTGGTTGACTGACTCTTCTAAGGAACTTCATCACTGCTGTGCTGAGCTGCGCTGCTGCATACTCATCCCTGTCCTGCTGAGGACAAGGACAGATCCCATCTCACATGAACCTCGAGTGACTCCATTTGGCTTGCTGGCTTCCCTCTTGTTTTTGAAGTCTCGGGGTCATAAGACTTTTTGCAATTCTGCTGGTGCTGCTTGACTCCGCCATCTGTGAGGCCTACCATTGCCTGAGGTGCCCTCTCTAGTCCTGGGCCTCAGAAGCAGGATCTGCAGATGTTTTTGCATTAAAATTGACACAGTGACGACTTTGCGTCAATCAGAAACAATGGATTGCCCTTTGATGCTAGAGCAGGAGCTGATCGACGACATCGCCTCTACTGACTGCACAGCTCAGCGCTGACAGACAATGTGGCTTGACATCAATGCATTGCCTTCATTGTAAACGGATTCTACGCCAAAGCATTCATCGACTGCGTGTATAGACCCCAACGCTTTGCCTCCATCCATGAGACTGAAGACAATGCAGCTCTTCCTCGACCCTCGCATCGAGTCTTCGAGGTCAACGCTTGTTCTATCCAAGGGACTTAGTTATCCAGAGCTGTCTAAATCCTGTAACCAGTTTGCCCTCCATTGCAATCGGCCTGAACTTCGGATTTAGCCCGGTCTAGTGCGACCTCACTTAACCCCCTTAGAGCTCTTAACTTCTAAGCACTAGTTTGGGTTTATTCTTTAAAATTAATTACTCCAGTTCTACTTATGGGAATTGTGCCATTTTGGTCTTGTTTTACTCAGATAAATGTTCCCATTTTTCCCAAACCTGTGTGGAGTCTTTTTGTGGTGTATTCATTGTGTTATTTTGTATATGTGTTTGTTTGAGTGTGTGTGTGTGTGTTTTTCACAAATACGTTATACATTGCCTATTAAGATATGGATGACTGCTCTGTGCCAAGCTACCAGAGGGTGAGCACAGATTATTTTTTAGTGTATATCTAGCATACCCTGATTGGGATTGTGGTCCCTACTTAGACAGGGTGCATACCTCTGCTAGCTAGAGACCCAGGAGCCTATGTACAAGCCCTTATCGCCACAGCAGCGCCACTTTTTCTGACGTTCCTGTGGCGATAGGGGCTTGCTCTCATTAACAAGGCAGCGTTAAGCCACTGAACTTGGCTTAACACTGCCTTATAGATAAGGCCCCCTTTTACGCTATGCTTAGCATGAAAGGGGTGGGCAGTGGGTGTTGCAGTGGGCGTTCCACCGCAATACCCATTGATTTTGATGCTGCCCCCTCTTTACATGGATGGCGTAAATAGGAGGCAGTGCCAAAATTAAGAACGGGGAATACCTGGTTTTAACTTTGCGAAAGGAGGAGAAATGCTTTATTTCTCCACGTTATTGCTTTTCCCATGTGTGCTGCCTTGTGAAGCACACATGGAAAAAGCAAAACGCCTTTGATTATTTTTGTGTAGGAAGGTGTTGCTACCTTCGCATAAACAATATTTAAAAAAAAAAAACATTTTGTAACTTCCTTGTGGGGTGCATTAAGCAGCACACTTAGAAGTGACAAAACAGCATTTGAAGATTGT
Organism: Lissotriton vulgaris; assembly: GCF_964263255.1. NCBI lineage: Eukaryota > Metazoa > Chordata > Amphibia > Caudata > Salamandridae > Lissotriton > Lissotriton vulgaris. Next base: position 1,314,314,841 of record NC_141691.1, read on the forward strand.
TTATGTGGAGGAAGGGACACCGTCCTTCACATATACAATATTCCCCTGCAAGCAGACACCTTGCACTATGGTGCAAGGGTGCCTACATTGGCTCTAAGCTGCTAAAGTTAGCGCTAGCACATGGGGAAGTGCAAGGCTGCACCATATTCTAGTAAATATGGTTCAGCCTTGCATTTCTGAAGTAGGCGAGCGAGGCGTTAAGCCATGACTGCTAACGTCTCACTCCGCCACTTCTTTGTACATATGGCCCCCAATTTTTAACAGTTATACAATTCCATTGCCAATCACTGAACTAAAAGTGTATTTGTAAAGTTCACACTGACGGCGTCCCTTCCTCCACATAAACAATCTTCAAATGCTGTTTTGTCACTTCTAAGTGTGCTGCTTAATGCAACCCACATGGAAGTTACAAAATGTTTTTTTTTTTTAAAGATTGTTTATGGGAAGGTAGCGACACCTTCCTACACAAACATAATCAAAGACTTTACACTCTGCTTCTCACCGTCTGATGATTACTCCCCGATTCCACCGCTCTAGGATGGGGGGTCAGTCACTTTCAGTTACGGTTGCCATCCTCTGGAATAATCTTCCGGTACTGCTGCGCCACATTCAAGACTTCCGCATCTTTAAGAAACTACTCAAAACGCATCTTTTTAATCGGACCACTTAACTGTTTTCTGCTCCCTGCCTGTAGCTCTCTCCGCGCCAGGACACTTGTAAGTAATTGAGCGTGTTATAAATTACGTATAACATAACATGGTAATGCTTTGACACTATTTTTTATTTTAGATTGATATGCTAATGCACATCACACATAATCATAACTTATTCATATTCAAGTGTGATTTTATATTCAGGTTGACAAATATTAGTAATATTCACATTAATAATTTTAGTCATAGTTTGAATGTGTTTACATTAGGCTAGCCATAGTTACTGTAGGCCTCGATTTGAAAGTACCAGGTTAAATTAATTATTGTGTTTCTGCTTGCTGTGCGCATTCTTTTGCTTGTTTCAGAAGCAGAGTTCCAAATGTATGCTTATTAGAACCATGCTGTAGTTGCGTTTTTTGGAAAGGTCGCTGACAGTCAGATTTCCTCCTTTCTGCTTTCGAAGGCAGATGTCCCTCTGCCTCTCTTGAGACCCTATTCCTATTCTATTTATGATCACTCTTGAGCACAGTTATTTCGTTTTTGTTTGATTGGAACCATCATTTGGTTCTGCCTTAGAGGCTTTATTTACTGACAGTTGCTCCTTAAACCTTTCCTGACTTCACTTGAAACTGGAAATTTGCTGCTCTGACTTGCTTGGATCATATTGTTTTATGCTTTATCCAAGTGATTTTTGAGGTGTGACTAGTCTGACCGATTTGAGTTTCTACCTTAGTTAATTTACTAATAAGTAGGTGTGGTTTTCAAAACTACTACTTATGGTCATTTGTGTGCAGCAAAATGCTCCTCCTTTTATTGATATGCTTTTGAGCTGTTGATGTTAAACCTCAATGCGAGACAAAGATCCATCTACTCTGGAACAGCTAAGTTTTGAATTTTGCAACAAGGCTTTGCATGATGCAAACTTATAAAACTTAAATGGAGAGGGGTGTACCTTTTGAGATGGGTGTTGGTTAATCCTTTTGTGCAGAGGAGTGGAATGCAATAATAGGGGTGACTTCCCTTGGTTCAAGATTTCACTTCATGTATTGGATTGTGTGATTCCCTTAGAGTGGTTGTGGGGTGCCGCTCGTAGCGGTTTATGCTGCCAGAAGCTGTTCTTGCTCCGAGGGGAGAGAGGGAGATAGCGGGACTCCCAGGACCAGGAGTCTCCACCACCAGCATCACTGCACTCCTCCCCCTGCTCACCACCTCATTACTGCTCGTGGGCCCCGCTTCCCGGGAGCCGCTCGTAGCGGTTTATGCTGCCAGAAGCTGTTCTTGCTCCGAGGGGAGAGAGGGAGATAGCGGGACTCCCAGGACCAGGAGTCTCCGCCGCCAGCATCACCTCACTCCTCCCCCTGCTCACCTGTTCACCACCTCATTACCGCTCACGACCCCTGCTTCTCAGGAGCCGCTCGTAGCGGTTTGTGGTGCCAGAAGTTGTTCTTGATCCGAGGGGAGATAGGGAGATAGCGGGTCTCCCAGGATCAGGAGTCTCTGCCGCCAGCATCACACCACTCCTCCCCCTGCTCACCGCCTCATTACCGCTCGCAGCCCCCGCTTCGCGGGAGCCGCTCGTAGCGGTTTGTGTTGCCAGAAGCTGTTCTTGCTCCGAGGGGAGAGAGGGAGATAGCGGGACTCCCAGGACCAGAAGTCTCCGCCGCCAGCATCGCCACGCTCCTCCCCCTTCTCGCCTGCTCACCACCTCATTGCCGCTCGTAGCGGTTTGTGCTGCCAGAAGCTGTTCTTGCTGCGAGGGGAGGGAGGGAGATAGCGGGACTCCCAGGACCAGGAGTCTCCGCCGCCAGCATCACCGCGCTCCTCCCCCTGCTCTGACGTCCTATATCAGTGGAGACGCACACAGCTGCGCGGGACGCGCGTGGGCATGCGCTGGGCGAAGCCCGGGCCAAGGGCAGGCCCGTTTGAGCCTGTTCGAGATCTGAGAAGGCTGGGCTGGGCCTACCCTAAAACAGTTACTTTGGAACGTTGACTGCCCATTCCCCCACGATAAGACTCAACTAATGGTTGTAAGATTTACAAAGTACGGCAGTGCAATTTGCGTGGGGGTCAGCATCTTTAGACATGGCGAGTAGTGCTGTGAAGAAAGGGCCCAAAGGGGGGGGGGGGGGAATATGGGAACTCTGGACTACTTTATTACTAGAGCCTCAAATGTGATTGCAAAGGAGATTGAGGTAACCGAACAACGGCTCTCACTTGGCCTGATAGCTGCTAGGACTCCCATGGAGAATGGACAATTGCTGGAAACTTTATCCCTCCAGGCCCTAAAATGTAACTAACAATGACCTCCCGCCACTGGGCACTAATACCCTATCCTTGATCGAGGACTCCGTCTCAGAATCAAGGTCACTGAATCAGACAGGTTGTGCAACAACCAGATCCAAGTCTGCCTCATGTAAGCTAAGAAAGGAATCCTTAAAGGATAAAAAAGGCCCAAAAACCAAGAAGAGGGCAGGCCATAGACAAAAGGAAAAAAACTGTATAGGAAGTGGGAGGTCAACAAGGTTGGCGGGGGAGGGGAGTAAAGATGTGGATCAAAGTGTGGAGCCAGAGACGGTGGAGATGTCGCCACCCCCACCCACCCCAATTTTACTGGACATACCAGCGGTTTCTGTGGTTACTCTGAACAGTGTCTTCTGGGAGAAAGTGGGGACTATAATTGCTGATTGCCTAATGCCCTTAATGAATAGAATGGATGCCATTGAAGGAAACCTACTCTCACTCACTAATGCAATAGATCCGATTTCTGGTGCACAAACAAATCCTAGCACCCCTATCACTGAGCAACCATCCCTAACTCCCTACGGAGCTAACGACCATAGTGGAGTTAGGTTACTGCCAGGCCATCAAAGTGTACAGGGAGTTGGGAGCCCATCATCGGCTAATCCAGGGCTAGGTGTGAGCAGGTCGGAAAGACAGATTCTAGTGGGTGGGAATTCACAACAGGTCAAAACAGTGTCAGCTGCCTATGGGCTGGACAGGCACCCTCAAAGTAAGGACATAATGAGGATAAATCCAAATGCTGCCCCAAAACTACCTAGTAAGACCAAACCAGCAAGTATATGAATCGACCTACCCCCAGAATGTAGTCCCCTTGTTGTGGTTCTTGCTGGGGTACCATCACTGACAAATGGGCAAGAAGAAACATATACTTCCCTTAAGAATAAAGTCACTGATTGGCTAAATAAGAATAGACTACTACCACAAGATGTTACTAGTGAAATCCTGCTGGTTCGAAGAGTAGCATGGGTAGGCCAAAGAACCAAGGATCTTACGGGAGACTGTGTCCTAATTAATTTTAGGGATGTATGCCAGTGGCCGTATCCCACACCAGCGCCAGCCATTCAGTCCCTTCCCCTTTCGTATTTTTATCCACTTGTTCCACCGCCTACCATCAGTGATAGAGATGCAGGTTGGAACTTGGTAGCCCCTACAATAAGTAGAGGATTAAGACAGGGAAGGTGTAGAGAATCCCTGGTAGCTGAGGACACATGTCTATACAATAGATTCAGCTGCTTAGACAAGGGGGATTGACTAACTCCCAGTGAATTGGATATTAATCTCGGGGCACAGAGAGGGCAAGCTGTGTAACAGAGGGGCTGAAACTGGGAGGATGCATACAGGAAGAAAAATTGGTAGGGAATGGCTCATGCGGTGGGGCAGCCCTATTCTCAGCGGATGCATCCAAACACCAATTAGTTGGAGGGCCTCCACTAGACATTAGTGGGGGGGCAACACAATGCCTGGTCCTGGTAGTGAAACTGGCTCCATAGAAGAGGGGAACGAGGTACAAATTGAGAGAAAGGTTCTGGGCATAAATTTAGAATCTATAAAAATTGTGTCATGGAACTTCGCAGGACTATCCAATAAAATCTTATGCCCAGAATGGGGAACATTTATGGATAAAAATGATGTGTGCATCTTCCAAGAGGCCTGGGCACGCACGGAGGAATTTAGAGTGGGCTTCGCCTCCTTCCACGTCCCGGCACTATGGGGTGGGAAAGGGCGTCCCTCTGGAGGCCTCACAATCTGGGTAGGAACTCACCTGGGCTGTAAGGCTAGTACTCTTACCACTCACTCCAGAGATATTCTATGTGTGGTCCTTGCATGGCCAAATCTTTCTAACATTGATTAATGTTTACTCACGCCCGGTTAGCTCAGGCTAGCACTATTGATGATCTTTCCTCCTTTATTTCAACTATTTCTAATGATTGCCATATAGTGGTAGGGGGTGACTTAAATTGTCATTTTGAGACCTTAGAGGGTCCCAATGAAGGTGTCCTTACAGCAGAAGATGACCACTGGTCAATTCCCATGACCCAGGCCCCGGTTACTAGGGCATGGTCTCCCCTAGCTGTTCAAGTTACCGCACTAACTATTACTTACTCCCTACGAGCATGCAATGGTCGTACACCCTCGGATATTCCAGCCAAATGTACATACAACAAACCTGGTCAAATGTCACATCTCAACTACATTATGGTGAAAACTAGGCTCTGGCTGAATTTTATCGATCTTACTGTGACGTTAAGAGAGGATAGTGACCACAGCGCCTTAATCTTAGAAATGGCCCTGGCAAAGACCGGCAGGTTTAGGGATCCATCGAGGGTTGAAGGTATTAATAATCTGACCCTGACAAACAATAGGCGTAGAATTAAATGGTCGAGTCTAAGGGAAAAACCAGAACAGATAGCGAAACTGTATAATCTGGCAGTTCCTTTGCTGGCAGAAGCTGCTGTTCTGAATGATCTACCATCATCCCCTGACTCCCTCGCACAGATAGAGGCCTTGCATGGGAGCCTAGTACGCAGTTTGGCTTAAGTATTGAATCCCAGGCTGTCTAGAAAAGGAAATAGTACCCCCTGTTCCTCCTGGTATAACATGGCATGCAGGAAGGCAAAGTCAGAGCTAGTGGCAGCTGTTAAAGATAACAATGGAGACTTAATAAAAGCCAAGAGGGCTCATTATAAGAAAAGAATCAAGTGTGCCAAGGAAGAATGTGACCAGGAAAAGTGGTCTAGTTTATCCTCTGCCCTAAACTGCAAAGACTCTAAAACATTCTGGTCAATAAATAGTGTAGGTTCAGGACAAGCAAAAAAAGCGGTTAAACCCAATCTAGCGCCCGAAGTATGGGAAGACCATTTCAGGGCTTTGTAGTCTTGCGAGGCTGTCTCTGAAGATGCGTCTGTAAATTTATTTGCCCATAGCCCATGAGGAATGCACGGTCACGGTGGCTGAAGTGTGCACTGCCATTGACAAACTTGCACCAAATAAAGCACCCGGCCTGGACAAACTCCCGGGCGATCTCTTTAAGCATCAGCCTAAAGGTTGGGGCCCCTATCTCTGTTTGGTTTATAATGCAAGCCTGAGAGGCATGGTGCTCCCCAGTACTTGGCTGGGAGCAGAGATAGTACCTATCTTTAAAAAGGGTTCGCCTCTGCTCCCATCCAACTACAGACCTATAAGTCTAATTGACGTTCCGCAGAAGATCTTCGCGAGACTTATTTTAGACCAACTACAGGACTGGATGGAGGAATTTGAAATACTTATACCCTATCAGGCAGGGTTCAGGAAGAAAACCTCCACCGTAGACCACATTTTTCGATTAGTGCTATTGCATTGGAAAACAGTGCATATAGAGGGTGGTAGTCTCTATATGATGTTCGTGGACCTGCGGTCTGCCTTCGATCTTGCACCTAGGGGCAAATTGTGGAAAGTCCTTTTAGACCTGGGCATCCCCAATCACGTCCTCTCAGTCCTGATTAGGCTACACGAAGCAAACTTTGCCCAAGTCAGATGCGGGAAGAGTGGTACTCTGACATCCAGATTCCCCGTTGGCCGGGGGGTAAGGCAGGGCTGTATGCTCGCACCGACCCTGTTCTGCCTCTATGTCAACGGGGTAATCACGCATCCGAATGTAGTGTTGAATAACGATGCACCGAAGATAGATGGGAAAGGGTACCGGCGATAATGTTCGGCGACAATACCCTACTGCTTCCAAATCCCTCATAGATATCCAGAGAACATTGGATGGATTTGTAGAATTTTGTAACGAGCGGGGTTTGGAGGTCAACTCAATGAAAACAAAATGTATGATCTTCAACCCACCCAGAACCACAAGACCCAATCCCACCCTGGGCAAAATAAAACTGGAAAGGGTAGGCACCTTTGTTTATCTTGGGGTCACGATTAATGAGAGCTTGACGTTGGGTCCCCAGGCAATTAAATCTCAGTTCAAACTTGCCCAATTAGCTGGTGGGATTCTGAGGCTATCTAATGTTTCAACGATAAAGCCTCTTGGTCCACCACTAGAGGTCTACAAATCACAGGCTAGTGGTGCAAATATTTACGGTGATGAATTATGGGGTCACTGCAATAAATCCAAAATCACTAGGGTTGAGAATAAGTTCTTAAGGAATCTGTTAGCTCTTTCACCCAGTACCCCGCTCCTCCCACTGAGATTTTATTTGGAGGTTTCACCAATCGAGGAGGAGCTAGCTCTAAGACCATTAAGGTACTGGCGCCGGCTCTGGGTCACACCTGAGCTGGTTAATTATAGGCAAGAGCTTAGAGAAATACTTAGCAGTAGTAGTGTACGTAAAATACCATGACTCACATTCATCAAGAAGGAATTCACTAGACTGGGACTTTCAGCCCTATAGACTGACCCCGAGAGGGCTTGTAACCAGATCTCGGCTATTACGCTTATGAAAGGATATCGTGCTGAGAGCTTAGATATGGCTATGCGCAACCCCAAACACGGCTCCAGAAGTGTTTCCTTTCTCATGGCAAAAGATACATACCACTTTGAAGGTTTCTTAGATGTTATTTATCCTGTCATAGCCAGAAAGTTGTACGTGCAATGGCGGCACGGTGTATTACCCATACGGGCTTTTACATGCAACTGGAGCATTTCTGCCCCAAACATTGTCCCCTCTGTGAATGTGACAGTGAATCGGAGCAACACGTCTTCTTCTTTTGCCCCGCATACCTCAAACCAAGGAAATACTGGCTTGTCCCACTATGTAAAAATCTTGGTTTCCGGCAGTGCATGCAAGCGCTTAGAGTTATGCAAAATGACACCTCAGGACCCATTGTCTTTGCAGTATCGCATTTCCTTGCAGCTATGTGGCGCATAAGGAGAGCTTCAATCACTTAGGGCTACCTGTGCCTATTAGACAAACGATTTATTCTGTCATTGAGCTGTCCCTTAGTCCCTTAGTATTTTCTATATGCCCTTATTTTAATGTGATTTTATTGTGACTGTAACAATTAATTGTCATGTTTTAATAATGAGAATTTTTTAACAATATAAATGCTGCATGTTTTTTAAATCTGTGCTTTTATCGTATCTGTTACCGAAATAAAGATTTTATGATGATGGTTGTTAACTTTGATTTTTTCTTCTAGTGGAACAGACAAAAATGATCTTACTGTTTTGTGTTTCAATAATTTTCTCGTGCGTTGCTGATTGCTGGGGAGTGGGAGCTGCTCTGAGATGCTGTGAGTGCTGTGAGTTGCATCATAGGGTGTCACACTTGTGTTGGTCGGGTGGCATATGGGATTGGCCATTACATCAGAGTGCTACGCTTTGAGTGGTCAGTTCAGTGCTGTAGTCTGTTGATTTTGCATTGTGCCGGTCATGGGAATAATGAAAAGACATTAAAAGCTTTACTCAGAGATTATGGGAGAATGCCTGTCTGTGAAGGTGAAGAGGCCCCTCCCAAGGGCACGGAAGTGCATTTCATGGTAACCAATGTAAGTTTACATGCTTATATCTGTCTCAGAAAGTGGAACAGGGTCACTGTGAATGAAGGGTCCTTGCAGTTTCCCCCACATGGCACCTTTAATCTGGCAGTAATTGAGCATTTGAGGCCAGTGTTGTATAAGACGAAACCCCTATCTAGATCATTTCAACACGAGGCTTTGAATGTATGGGAGCATGGCAGAAATATAAAGGAGAGGGAGAAATATCAGACTAAAGAAAAGAATAAGGTCAATAGTTAGGTAGAAGCAAGATTGGATGCAGATGTATAAGAAAGGAGGGAGAATGTAATTGGGATATAAGAATGTATCCCATGTGAACTGGACATAAAGTGGAAAGAAATAAAGCACACATGGAGGATGGAGATCAAGAAACGAAAGATTAGGTGAGAGAAAGTTACTCTAGTGATTCTTTCTAGATGATGTGTTAGCTTTCCTAACATCCCTGTATAATGTTGCTTAGCCAGAGGGAGGAAATCAACAAGTTGGAGTGAATCAGGCAGTCAAAGGGTCCTCATCCATTGTTGATTTTGGTGCAAGTGCACCTATTGATCAATGCCTTCATATAGGAGGGTTGCCTGTTGTTACAGGTTTGCTCATTGTTAGAACTGGCTATTTCTGGTAGGCTAAGGCTGACGCCAAAGCCAGGCAGAAACGACCATTCTAGTCAGGGCAAGGAAGTCACACGCCAAGATAACCTCTGCTCACCCCCTTGGTAGCTTGGCTCAAGCAGTAAGGCTAAACTCGGAGGCAATGTGTAAAGCATTTGCGCCAGCGCACAACAGCAACAACATACTAGGCACACCACAAAAGAGACTCCACACAAGGTTATTATAAAAATAACTTTTGTATTGTAAAAACATATCAGATAAAATCACACATATACATTGTGCCAACTGGCACAGGCAATATTCACAGGGATTATGTACACCAGACAGGGCCACATGGGCGCCTGTCAGAATCAGATATAGTACTTCTAGATAAAATGTAGAATATAAAATCACTTCTAGAATAAAGAATAAATGTAACATAAAATAATAATCAAAGATAACAACCAGTAACCACTGGTAACAGGAACCAGGACCTTACTAGGACCACCTGTACTAGAAAAAGAAGAACCACCTAAGTATCACAGCATTTAGGGGTCTAAGAAAGAATACATTACTCATGATGTAATAAACCTACATTCAGAGGAGTAGAAAAGACAACCACCTAAGTATCACTCAGCATTTAGGGGTCTAGGATAAGAGCACCTTACCCATGATGCAATAACCTACATTCAGAGGAGTAATAAAGACAACCACCTAAGAATAAACACATTTAGGGGTATACACCAGAACACCTTACCCATGATGCATGAACACATTCAGAGGAGTAATAAAGAGAAACACATGATGCCATAAACATTCAGAGGTGTTAAGAATAGAGCACATGATGCATAAACCTACACATTCAGAGGTGCCAGAACAGAAGTCAATAGCGCAAACAAAACACACAGTAGGCAATTACTATTAAAAGCATAGAAATCACATTGCGCATGACTTACATAAGCCACGACCTGTGGCAGTCCCTAGGCCAACTGGCCTTGTGGGGCAAAGATGCCCTGAGTCCAATGTCAGGGCGCGCTGCCATGCAGCGCCAGTCACAGAGTACAAAAAGCCTAAACTTGGCGGCTGCCCACAAAGTGCTGGGCAACTGGAGAATCAACAAAACTGCGCCAGCTGAGCCACACAGGCTCTGTCACCAACACTGTGGCCAACCGTTGGAGCCCTCAGGCTCTGCAGACAATGCCTCCTCGAGCCTTCTCATGGCTCTGGACAACGTTGGGGCGACCCGCTGCCAACTGGGGCCGCCCTGACTCTGTGCCTTTTCGACAAAAGGGCCCTCGAGCCTCGCGGGGCTCGTAAATCAAAAGAAATTGCCCAATAGAGCCTCTCTGGACTCATACACGTTGGGGCGACCCACTGCCAAGCGGGGCCGCCCAAAGCGCCATCGCTCCGTTGGAGTCCCTCACGGGGGACTCTGCACAAATATTGCCCCCGGGTTGTGGGAGCCTCCACAGGCTCTCAATCACGTTGGGGCGGCCCACTGCCAACCGGGGCCGCCCTTGAAGCCCTCGTGGCTTCCCACATCGAGCGCAAGCTCGCGCTACTGTGGGGGGTGGGGCGGACACCGACAATGTGTCCCGGCGCCCCTCCCCTGCTCTGCCCCACTCCGCCCGGCCCCAGCCCAGACTCACCGGGCCTCAGGAGCGGCTCCTCCGGGCGGCGGCCCTCTTCTTCTGGCCAGCGCGGGGCTCCTCTTCCACCATGGAGCCCCGCCGGCCCGCTCAGACGCTCTCGGCCGCTCTCCTCTCGCTGCCGGCGGCCAATCACAGCGCGGCAATGGGGCGGGACTTCCTCTGCAACCCGGAAGTCCCGCCTATGGTCATGCGCAACGCTGCCTGACTTCCTGTGCGGCCATTTCTGGCACGGCTCGGGCCGCGGCGGTGATTACGGGGGCAAAACTAGGGCTGGGCACCCTCGAAATTAAAATAAAATAGATAAGCGAGGTAGGCACTCGCAAAGGGCGTCATAGTCGGGGTGGCACCCGCAAATCAGATAAGAGTGCACACGAAGCACTCGGACAGTCACAGGGCAGGAGCGCTTCCCCCCACGGGATAACCACAGCGCTCTGCCATCAATCAGGATAAGAAAGCGCCCACGAGGCGCTGGGGAGCCCAGAAAGCACCAAAACGCCCCAGAAAAGACCCCCACAGCAAGGAGGGTCCCAGCAGCTGCAGGGCATTACAGGTCAAGGCTTCCAGGGCCAACACAAAGTCCAGCAAAAGTCCTCAAAGGTGCAGCCAGGCAGGGGGACAGCCAGGAAGAGTCCCCCAGCAGTCCATCAAGTGTCCAGGAGCTGGGCAGGGCCCAGGGATTCCCCTGAGCCCCAGCAGCAGCATGCCCCTGGCAGATTCAAGTTGAAAACAAGAACATTCTGGAAGGGGACACAGCCCCTTCTTATACACAGAAACACCTTTGAAGTCCTTTGAAGCAGGCAGTGTGAGAACCAGCCAGAACTGGTTACAGGGAAGTCCCTTCAGTATCAGGGACAGAGGTGCCAGTCGCCCAGCGGGAGGTGGAGCCAGCTTTGTAGTCAGGCAGGCACAGCCCTTCACTATCAGGTGCCATCTCCTCCCACTTCCCTGGCAGCAGATGCTGCCTTTCATCCATGGGCTGACTTCAGACAACCTCCTGGGCTCTCTAGCCCCTGTCATCCTCAAACCAGACAGTCAATCCACAAGCAGGCCCAGGCACTCTGGGCCAGGCTCACCAGCCAATCACACGCTAGCACCAACTTACACATAATGCCAACTTTCAAAAGTAGTACTTCTAGACTAGACACAGCCCCTGCACTCCCCACACATCAGGAACTACCAAGGGCATACATATTCCCCATTCATTCCTATGGGAGGGCAGGTCACTCACCACACATACAGAGAGCTCAAGCACTTTACACTGTACCACAGTGAAAAAGTGCGCAGAGGCCTAAAATCACCAACACCAGGTTCCATAAACAGGCTAGGAAAAAGCAAAAAGTCTAGGGGTGAACCTGCCCAACGGGCCGGGTCCAACACTCATTTTTGCATTAGCTCCACCGGTAGTAACACTGAGTACCGCTGCATTAATTCCAAGCCCAGTTACTCTGTCAGTTGCAACAGACCCGGTTACCACAAGCACAAGTACCACTGTAAATCCTGGAGCAAGACCCCAAAAGGGGATGACTTCAATTGTGAATGGAACCGTGGTAGTGGTCAAGGACAGATCCAAGTCAGATACTTCAGAAGAGGAGACTCCAATGAGGTCTTAGGATGTAGTGAGAACAAAGACAGAGTATTAGGAACTTATTACAGTAAATGTGCAGTTGGACTTTATGAATGGATACAACACCACCAGAGGCGGTGGCTGCAATTACTTCCGTAACTGAATCTATGCTAAAGCAAGGCATCTTAAAAGAGATCTTAGAAAGTTCCTGTAGTTCTCCTATAAATTGCTTAAAAAACAAACAAGAAATGGAGAATTGAGCCGGTCCTGCAAAAAGCTAATAATATAGAGTCCCATGTAATCCTATGATACAGAATCCTGTACTTATACTATTCCAAATACCCTCTGATGCTGAGTGGGTCACAGTCATTGACCAGTGAACAACATTCTTTTTCATCCTGTTATATAAGAATAGTCATTTCCTCTTTGCATTTTGGTTCCAAAATAAAGTTTTGACATGATGCTGATTTTCGAAGGGTTATATAGAAAGCCTCTCAACATGCAATCCGTCACTGAAAAGGAATCTAGAGAACTTACAGGTATTTTGCAACTCAGTCCTGGCCCAAAAATATTTGAAAACCTATTGTTGATGAAACACAATGCAAGAAGCGTACAGACAAGATACCATTGTCCTGTTGAATCATCTGGATTAGAATGAACATAAACTGTCCCCAAGCAAATTGCAGTACAGTCAGAATGAAGGCCTGTATCTAGCAACTCAAACCAAGAAAGGTGTCTCAAGAGAGAATAGCTGTCATATTAAAAATAAACTCTCCCACACCTCAGAGAGGTCATGATGTTTTTGGGAATAGTGAGCTACAGTTATCAGTGGATTCCCAACTTTTCCCCAGTGTCAAAGCCTTTACAGTGGTGTGCTCGCAAAGATGTGCCTGATCTGCTACCATGTGGCAAGGAATGCATAAATGCCATCCTCCAGTTGAGAGAACGACTTTGTCATGCCTGGCTCTTGGAATGTTTGACTATCAGAAAGACTTTGTCCTGTATTGCAGCAAAAAGGATGGGTGCTCCATTGCTGTACTCACACAAACCTAAAGTAATTCAAAATGTCCTACTGCTTAATTCTAAGCAACTCCAGACCCAGCAGCTGCAGCTTTGCTGAGTTGCTTAAAGCAGTAGCTGCAGTTGGTGGCAGCATTCAGCAATGTGAAGGTATCCTCATGGAGTATCCATCTACAGTCATGGCTACACACTGTGTTAAAATCTTACATAGCCACACTCAAACCCAACACATGATCAACAGCAGACTCACGTAATACAAACTGGTTACCTCACAGTCGAGAAAATCTGAGGTGGACCTGTCTCAATCCTCCTATATTGTTGCCTTTGCTTGTTACAGAAGAAAATTATAATCGGGTTGACCATGATTGCCTCCCTCTGGAAGAGCATTCATATATATTGTTTGTAGATGGCTTAAGAAATTAAAACGGGATTTTGAAAGCAGCCTATGCAGCCTATGCAGCGTGCAGTTTGCACCTTAGAAGGTATAGCGGGAGCCTGCTGTTTGCACAATTTAAGTAATCTCTGAACAGGTGATGAATTGATCCCTCTTACCAGAGCATTTTGCTTCCCTGACAAATTGAGAGTCCATTATTTTAAAAACTGCCTTCAGTTGCACCACAATCCCTCTCCTTCTTCCTAAATGTGAAAGTGTGCAGTTCCACATTACTCTCTCGCCCTCCTATACCCACTCTGGTATCCTTGTCTATAGACCGCCGGGCTCCAGCTCCACCTTCCTGGAGGTATTGCCTGATAACCTAGCTTGCGAAAAATTTCTTTACCTTGTTAGATTACTTTAATCTTCATTTCGAAACATGGAACGCACCCTCCACCAAAAGATTACAAGATGATCTAGAGGCTCTTCAGTTCACCCAAATAGGTTTCTTCATCCACTCATGATAATGGCCACACGTTGGACCTTATATTCTCAAATGACCCCCAGGTCACGTTATCAGAGGTCATCCAAGTTCCCTGGTCCGACCACTGACTCATCCGGTTTGAGCTACCCAAACCTGTTAAACAAACTAGGGACAAAGGGGAATCTATTATAATCAGGAGCTGGTCAAAGATTGACACAGATTATTGGTCAAACACCCTAAAGAACACACTGCCAAGCCTATATGGCAGTCCAGTGGAGGTCTTCAAGAAATGGGAAAACTGGATTAGCCAGTCACTGGAGGTGTGTGTCCCACTCAAAAAATTGCCCAAACAAAAACATCAGACCAGAAAAGCACCATGGTTCAATGAACATTGGCTGTCATTGAAGAAGCATTGCAACAGATTAGAAAGTGATTGGAGAAAGGACTTCAACCTGGATAAAAAAATCAATTACAAAACCTCTATCAGATATTACCAAAAAGAACTAAAACTTGCACAAGCTAAATTCTACGAGGAGAAAATCTTCCAGGCACTCAACTCCCCAAAGGAACTCTTCAGAGTAGTCAAAAATGTGTCTACTCCCCAATAAACCAACGGTCCTCCAGCGGCCACTACTGAAAGATGCAAGCTAATAGCCTCTTTTTTTCCACAAAAAAGTGACGGATATTTATGGTCTCTTTAAATAGCGCCCCAGCTTCCGCCCTTAGTCTAACACATTTTCCTAGGCTTGAAGATGAAGCTACCCTCAAGTTTCTCAAGCCCATCAAATCAGGTTCCCCATTAGGTGACTGAGGATGTTGTTACACTCTAGTGAAGATTCTTAATAAAACACTTGCCTCAGGGTCAGTCCCTCAATCCTGGAAGCATGCCATAATAAGACCTATCCTAAAAAAATCCCATCTGGCTCCAGACATACTTGGTAACCTATGACCTATTTTGCTTCTTCCCCTCCTTGGCAAACTCCTGGAAAGGCATGTCAAACAGACTCGAGTCAACTATCAGGAGGAGAACAAGCCACTCCACGCTTCGCAGATGGGTTTGTGCGCCCTTCATAGTACAGAAGCAGTGCTCTTGGTAGTTACCGAGGAACTTAAAGCCATACTAGACAACGCAGGCTCAGCCGCCATACAATTGCTTGACCTTAGTGTGGCATTTGATACCGCCAATCATGCCATACTAAAAAACAACTGCGGGAAATAGGTATCTGGGACAAACTGATGGAGTGGCTAAGCTGCTTTCTGGACGACCAGTCTCTTTATGTGATGGATCAAGACTGACTTTTGGATATCCTGCCTATGCAATTTGGAGAGCCACAACGATCTTCCCTTAGCCCTACTCTTTTTAAGAAATATGTAAGACAGCTGGCCACCATGATGCAGGAGTTTCTCATACTAGGAGTGTTGCATGCTGACAACACCCAATTGAATGTCTCTCTGTCCTAAGATCATAACCAAGGCCACATTCAATTGGGTCCCTGCCTAAACAAACTGTCCCAGGATGTCAAATTGTTACCAAAAATTGAGCGGCAAAAAGACAGAGCTAATGATTCTAGGCAACAGGGCCATTCAAAGGCCATTGAATAACCGGCCATCTTGTATGGGAAACCCATCGGTCCCTAAACAGGTGGTAAAAAACTTAGGCATCTGGCTGGATAGCTCCCTCTCAATGAGCCAACAGGCCAATAAACTGTCTTTTATCTGCTTCGGACTCCTGAAGAATACTCAGAAAGATATTAGATCTTATACCGAGGCAGCTCAGAAAACCCGTCAGCAGTCTCCGATAGTTTCACGTCTGGACTATGGGAACTCTCTCTATTTGGGTTCAAAAGGCTCCAGATGGTGCAGAACGCAGTGGCTAAGCTACTGCTCAATCTCCACAGACACACCTCAGCACAAGACTCCCTAAAACAACTACACTGGCTACCAGTAGCTGCAAGAATAACGTTCAAATCTCTGTGCATCGCTCACAGGGCTGCAATTAAGAAAGGCTCAGAAAAACTCAGACATCTGATCTCGGCACATGTCCCCATCAGAGCAAAAAGATCGTCTCATCTACACCTCCTACGCACCACCAGAATTAAACAATCCAGATGAGGAGACAGATCTTTCTCACACCTGATTCCAAACTTAGGGAACAAGTTACCTCTCAACCTAAGAGGGCTGCAAAATGAAATGGCATTCAGCAAAATACTGAACACCTGGCTATTTTCTCTAAAACACTAATGGGTTGCATCTCCTCTCGCAGCTCTCATTGTCAGCGTGGGGAAGCCTTAGGGTAGCCATATGACATACAAATCTCCAAATCACATCAAATTAAATTACATCATATACACTAAAAGTCAATGTGGGTTTGGCTTGGTCCATATTTTCGGAATGTGTTGTCTCAGAGGGGTTTCACGACCTCACCTGGTTCTCCTATTAGAAATAGAAATGATATCATAGATACCCTAGATGCGTTACAGTTGCCTGCTGAAGTAGCAGTTGTGAATTATTCAGCACACAGGAGCGGAAGGGATTTTGAGATAGATGGCAATCATAATGAAGATGAAGTAGCCTGATGCTGCGCTCTTGGGTTTTGAACCTTTAATGAAGACTATTCAAATGAATAAGAGAATGATGCTTCAATGAAGATCTTGTTAACTGTTGTTGATAAGTGGGAAGAGGTCACAAGGTTGTAAGAAGATGTCCCAGAGAGTGAACAGGAAGGGTGGGTCAGAGCAGGGTGTGTAAAGAATCAAGATGAGATTGGGTTTCAGTAGATGAAAGACCTGTTTTGTCCAGCCCCAACTTGTCCTATGGCCAGGCATTTCCATTGTGGCCCACACCTATAGGGAGAAACGCAATGGTGCTTCAGTTCAAGATGTACTGGTTTAATCTCCATTTTAGTGTCATTGCTGAGAATGTTTGATCACAAATATGTCACTTGCCAACTGGTACTTGTGGGTAGGTGTACCACCATGACTATGAGTCATGTGGGTAGATCAGTTGGTCCTTTCAATCACATGGGGCTTGACTTTGTTGAAAGGCCTTTGTGCAATGGGCTCCATTACATCTTAGTTGTAGTGTGCATCTTTTCACGCTGGGTGAAAGCATATCCAGTCAGGAGAAATGCCAGTCTCAGTGTAGACAAGTTTGCTGAGAAAGTTGGTCTCCAGGTTTGCACTTCCTGTTTCTTTGGAATTAGATCGTGGAACTCATTTTAACAATGGGATAATGAAGATCCTGTGTTCAGTCCTGCAAGCGGATCAGAGAATTCAGTTTCGTATCTGTTCGGAAGTATCATGGATTGTTGAGCAGATCAACAGGACACTGATGTTCTGCCTAGGAAAACTATGTGCCTCCACATCCCTTTGGTGGTCGGATGCCCTTCCCTTAATGGTGATGAGCCTCCGAAGCAACCCTTATGAGAGTACAGGATTGTCCCTGCATGAGATCCTCATGGGAAGAGGATACAAAAGGGGTTGCTGAACTGTTCCTATGGAGAGAATGGGGAAGATTTACCTGGCGTGACCAAGGGTGTTCGAATGACACCCTGGGGCATCCATTATGTTGGATGTAGTTGCCTCACACACCCAGAAGGGTGTCATGCTTCATCATAGGCGGTTGCTCCTCGTCGGGGAGGCGGTGCAACCCCCGACGGGCACACCTCAAAGAGGGGCTCTTTGGCGGAGATCTTTTTATCCAACAGCCTTATGGTGGGGTGGAAGTGTGTGGGCAGGATGGTGTATTGTTGTGGTAGGGTTATTAAAATGTAGCAAGGGGTACCGGAATTCACTTTATTCTGGGGGTCCCCTGGCTGCAATTAAAAGGTGGGGCTAGCTCGCTAGGTGTCAACAGGTTAGGTCGAGTGACCCTAGAGGAGACTAGAAGTGAACGTGGTCGATATGTTTCTCGCAATGGGTTAATCACCCGCGATTCTTCAGGACCTTAAAAAAGTGAGAAAAACAACAACATGCTAGTGTCATGTGTGTGGTGTATGTTACCTCTGTGGATTCTCCTATGCCTATACATAGAGAAAAGATAAGGAAACAATGGTTAGTACGAATATGCAGTACACTAATACAAGTCACATCATTGCCAGGGCATGTGAAAATTCTGGCATGCCGGTGGTACTGTGGATAATTGAGCACAACCACTACATGCCTTGTGTATTGAGCGTGCAATGTGCAGAGTGGGGAGCACACGCAATAACTGAATCTGTGAGGAGGACTGTGATGGGAGAGGGTGGTGGCTAAAAACAATGGTTAAAATGCAGCAGTCTTAGCGTGATGACCTACCCATAAAGTGTCAAGTAATGAGCAGGTCTAATGTAAAGACACCAATTAAAACAAACTGTGGCTGGATACAGAATCAAACTCACACTGTGACCTGTCAAGCGTTAAGAGATAAAGCATCACGTTCCCTACTCACCTACTGGTCAAACACTAATGGCCACATGAGGGATCGGCGGGGCAGAACATCAGGGATGAGCCCATAGGGTGTGGCTAGAGTAGGAGCATATAAAGCGCGCCTCTTGGTTATTAAATGCAGGCAAAGTAAAGTAATGCTCAAGGAACGGGGGTCTATCCACCCTCCTCCCGTTTAGCGCTGTCGCACTCACCTCCAATCTCCTGTGTCCGCGTGTGGAGACCTACCCCTTACCGCCGAGCTCGAGTAGATGAGTGAGCTCGGCAGCCGGGGTTATTTAAACAAACAAGCAGACCGGCGTGCAGGGACGCGTCGCTGCCCACTGTACCAGGTCACGTGTTAAGGGCCGATACTGTGGCGGCCATCTTAAGATGGTGTGGAAGTGCGTGATCGCTATTTACTTGGGTTGGTAGTGCCCGGTTTTTACTCGGAGGGGCCTAAATTGGCAGGATCTTTGAGAGCAAAAACTTTGAGAGCAAAAAGGGGGTCCCGTGTATACAAGACGTTGTGCCTATCAAGTATCTACGCATATATCAAAGGTGACGCCCGGCCTGATTAGTGTCTATATTGCGGCGGCCATGATGTAAGGGGCTCAAAGCCTAGCTTGTTTATGCAGAAACGTGAGAGAGAAGCTCAAGTGGCTGTATAGGGGTCCTGCATTCAGTTAGACCATAGTGTACCTATGGTGGGGAACCGATGTCAGCGAGTGGGTCAAGGTCAGAAGGGGTAGTAGTAATGACAAGGGTGAGAGTGACTGTAGGTTGGATTGGCTCGCGATGTGGACCTTTTTCAGATGTAAGAGCACGGGTATGAGGGTGGCCACGGTGCAAATGAAGAGACTAGAGAATTTACAGTGAGTGCCAGGGAATGTCTTCGTTGAGACCCTGTTTATCAGAAGACAATCGATGTACCCATCTCTGTTCCTTGTGGAAGAGGGCATTTTTCGGGCAGTTAGGGCTGGATTCCAATACTACCCACTTCATAGAGTCTTCATCATGGTTGGAGTCCACATAATGTTTACACATTTTTGTGTGGGTCTTCTTGCAGCGAAAATTGCTGCGGTGTTCAATGATGCGGGTCTTGACGGGACGAGTTGTCATCCCAATGTACTGTAAGCCACACGGGCACGTGAGCATGTATATACAGTGTGATGTGTTGCAATTAGTGTGATGTCTGAGCTCCCATTTGAAAGTCTCCGAGAGTTGTATGGTCTTCAGTGTCATGGTATATCTGCAGACCCCACACATGCCACAAGGGTAATGGCCCGTCACGGGGGGTAGATGCCACAAGGTTTGTTGAGTTTCTTTCCTAGTACTCTTGGGTCTAGTGCTGATTAGGATATCCTTCAGATTTTGTGATCTCTTGAAGGCGAACCTCGGTTCTTCCAGGACCATGTTCCCAGTGTTGAGAATGCCCCAGTGATGTTTGATCGTATTCCTGATTTTATTGGACAATGGGGTGAATGTGGTCACACAGGTGATTGGTTGATTCTTAACCGGGATTCTTTCCTGCCGTTCAAGAAGGGCTTCTCTGTTGTTATTCCTGGCCCGTTTTCTAGCTTTTAGGACATCGCTCTTGGGATAGCCCCTATCAAGTAGGTTCCTAGAGAGGATTGCGGATTCCTTCTTGTAGTCAGACACAGCACTACAATTACGCCTTATTCGTAAGAATTGGCCAAAGGGCAGGTTAGTGCGTAAGGCCCTCGGGTGGTGACTCATAAGGTGAGGAGGCCATGGTGTATATGTAATCCCTCAAATTTAGCCATATACAGACAGGCCACCGAAGGGGCAAAGGTACTGCCCATAGAGGTACCTTGGGTCTGATGGTAGAACTTGCCTCTGTATTCGAAATAGTTTTCCGTCAAGGCTAGAGTGGCGCATTCCATGATGAAGGTCTGAGGAGTGTTAGAGTTCCAAGACTCTAAGCCCAGTCTCTCCTCAATTACCTCTAGAGTAGCCCTCTGGGGGATGTTCGTATAAAGGGCTTCAACATCTAGGGTAATCAAAAGATCAATCTCTCCTATTTCTTGGATAGTATCCAGTATTCGTAGTACATCCGTGGTGTCTTGAATGTATGAGGGAATGCTTTTCACAAGGGGTTGAAGGAAATGGTCACAGAATTGTGAGAGGGGCTCCAATAGGCCTGTCTGTATATGGCTAAATTTGAGGGATTACATATACACCATGAGTCAAATCCTTTCCGGGACAACATCAAAATGTGGAAACGCTTCATTGATGACATCCTAATCCTGTGGAGAGGCCCCCCGACTTCTCGCGAAGGTTTTCTGGAATGGGTCAACACATTGAACCCTCACTTACATTTCACCATGGCCTCCTCACCTTATGAGATCGCCTTCCTTGATCTAACTATTAGACTAGAAGCAGGATCCATAAGCACTACCATGTACCGTAAACCCACAGACCGTAACAGCCTACTACACTACAAGAGTCACCACCCGAGGGCCTTACGCACTAACCTGCCCTTTGGCCAATTCTTACGAATAAGGCGTAATTGTAGTGCTGTGTCTGACTACAAGAAGGAATCCGCAATCCTCTCTAGGAACCTACTTGATAGGGGCTATCCCAAGAGCGATGTCCTAAAAGCTAGAAAACGGGCCAGGAATAACAACAGAGAAGCCCTTCTTGAACGGCAGGAAAGAATCCCGGTTGAGAATCAACCGATCACCTGTGTGACCACATTCACCCCATTGTCCAATAAAATCAGGAATACGATCAAACATCACTGGGGCATTCTCAACACTGGGAACATGGTCCTGGAAGAACCGAGGTTCGCCTTCAAGAGATCACAAAATCTGAAGGATATCCTAATCAGCACTAGACCCAAGAGTACTAGGAAAGAAACTCAACAAACCTTGTGGCATCTACCCCCCGTGACGGGCCATTACCCTTGTGGCATGTGTGGGGTCTGCAGATATACCATGACACTGAAGACCATACAACTCTCGGAGACTTTCAAATGGGAGCTCAGACATCACACTAATTGCAACACATCACACTGTATATACATGCTCACGTGCCCGTGTGGCTTACAGTACATTGGGATGACAACTCGTCCCGTCAAGACCCGCATCATTGAACACCGCAGCAATTTTCGCTGCAAGAAGACCCACACAAAAATGTGTAAACATTATGTGGACTCCAACCATGATGAAGACTCTATGAAGTGGGTAGTATTGGAATCCAGCCCTAACTGCCCGAAAAATGCCCTCTTCCGCAAGGAACAGAGATGGGTACATCGATTGTCTTCTGATAAACAGGGTCTCAACGAAGACATTCCCTGGCACTCACTGTAAATTCTCTAGCCTCTTCATTTGCACCGTGGCCACCCTCATACCCGTGCTCTTACATCTGAAAAAGGTCCACATCGCGAGCCAATCCAACCTACAGTCACTCTCACCCTTGTCATTACTACTACCCCTTCTGACCTTGACCCACTCGCTGACATCGGTTCCCCACCATAGGTACACTATGGTCTAACTGAATGCAGGACCCCTATACAGCCACTTGAGCTTCTCTCTCACGTTTCTGCATAAACAAGCTAGGCTTTGAGCCCCTTACATCATGGCCGCCGCAATATAGACACTAATCAGGCCGGGCGTCACCTTTGATATATGCGTAGATACTTGATAGGCACAACGTCTTGTATACACGGGACCCCCTTTTTGCTCTCAAAGTTTTTGCTCTCAAAGATCCTGCCAATTTAGGCCCCTCCGAGTAAAAACCGGGCACTACCAACCCAAGTAAATAGCGATCACGCACTTCCACACCATCTTAAGATGGCCGCCACAGTATCGGCCCTTAACACGTGACCTGGTACAGTGGGCGGCGACGCGTCCCTGCACGCCGGTCTGCTTGTTTGTTTAAATAACCCCGGCTGCCGAGCTCACGCATCTACTCGAGCTCGGCGGTAATGGGTAGGTCTCCACACGCAGACACTGGAGATTGGAGGTGAGTGCGACAGCGCTAAACGGGAGGAGGGTGGATAGACCCCCGTTCCTTGAGCATTACTTTACTTTGCCTGCATTTAATAACCAAGAGGCGCGCTTTATATGCTCCTACTCTAGCCACACCCTATGGGCTCATCCCTGATGTTCTGCCCCGCCGATCCCTCATGTGGCTATTAGTGTTTGACCAGTAGGTGAGTAGGGAACGTGATGCTTTATCTCTTAACGCTTGACAGGTCACAGTGTGAGTTTGATTCTGTATCCAGCCACAGTTTGTTTTAATTGGTGTCTTTACATTAGACCTGCTCATTACTTGACACTTTATGGGTAGGTCATCACGCTAAGACTGCTGCATTTTAACCATTGTTTTTAGCCACCACCCTCTCCCATCACAGTCCTCCTCACAGATTCAGTTATTGCGTGTGCTCCCCACTCTGCACATTGCACGCTCAATACACAAGGCATGTAGTGGTTGTGCTCAATTATCCACAGTACCACCGGCATGCCAGAATTTTCACATGCCCTGGCAATGATGTGACTTGTATTAGTGTACTGCATATTCGTACTAACCATTGTTTCCTTATCTTTTCTCTATGTATAGGCATAGGAGAATCCACAGAGGTAACATACACCACACACATGACACTAGCATGTTGTTGTTTTTCTCACTTTTTTAAGGTCCTGAAGAATCGCGGGTGATTAACCCATTGCGAGAAACATGTCGACCACGTTCACTTCTAGTCTCCTCTAGGGTCACTCGACCTAACCTGTTGACACCTAGCGAGCTAGCCCCACCTTTTAATTGCAGCCAGGGGACCCCCAGAATAAAGTGAATTCCGTACCCCTTGCTACATTTTAATAACCCTACCACAACAATACACCATCCTGCCCACACACCCCCACCCCACTATAAGGCTGTTGGATAAAAAGATCTCCGCCAAAGAGCCCCTCTTTGAGGTGTGCCCATCGGGGGTTGCACCGCCTCCCCGACGAGGAGCAACCGCCTATGATGAAGCATGACACCCTTCTGGGTGTGTGAGGCAACTACATCCAACGTAATGGATACCCCAGGGTGTCATTCGAACACCCTTGGTCACGCCAGGTAAATTTTCCCCATTCTCTCCATAGGAACAGTTCAGCAACCCCTTTTGTATCCTCAGTACTAGATACGGACACAAGCTGCTACTGGACCTTCCACCACCCTGAGTGGTAAACAGTGTCCTTTCTCCCCCTTCTTGAAATATATCCTCATGGGAAGAGCCATGAGACTTCCCGCTGTGTGTGCAGCTGCCCTTGTGAAAATTACAGATTATATGATTCTCTACTACTGCAAATAACTGATTGATGTGATGAATTATGTCTCTCATTAGGCTGAAGGCCCAACTCTCCCTCTGAGCCAAGAACAATGCCACCACCTTAGTCTGGTGGACTGGGTCCTGGTGAAGAAACATAACAAGGCGTCTTGTTGTAAGCCATGCTGGCTTGGCCCCTTTCAAGTCATCTTTGTGACCAAGGCTTCTGTAAAGTGTGAGAGTCTTCTTAACTGGGTGCATGATTCTCATTCCTGAAGATTGAGACAAGCTGGTAGAGAGGTGTTGACCAAAGAGACTGGTTTGCAGAGTTAAGCTCAAGAGCACCAGGAAAGATCATCGGGGGAGAAGAGTGTGCCCATGAATTCCCAAAGTCGAGCTGGGGCAAGTGCTGAGCCTGTGGTGAAAAGGTGACCACAGTGAGTCAAACTGGAGTAGCTGTAAGTGATGATTCAGATTCTAAAGAAGCTGTACCTAGAAGAGAAAGCTGCCCAAGGAAGCGCGAGAGGGTAAGTGCTGCTGTGTCAGAGGAGCACATGCCAGAGACAGTCTGGGAACAAGCAGAGGCAAGTGATCAAAGTGACAGTGAGGTTGAACTGCCAATGATCAGAAGATCAAACAGAATATGGGTGCCTAGTCAAAAGTACTCTACTCCTGAATATGCATACTTTGCTGGGAGGGATTTTAATTCAGGAACACATGAAACTGAGGCCCAAGGAAACAGACCTGAAAAACCTCCGTAAATAGTTGTGTTACAGTGAAGATTGCTTGATTTCTAATTTTCGACTGCCTCGATCTAAGTGAACTAGACAAATGAAGTAAAATTTGCTGAACTTTTTAATCAGAAGGATAACTTCTTAAGATAATCAAATGTACCTATTCATCATTGAAACAACCAACATTTTGTAGATTTCCACAAGTAGACGATGACAATTAGAGCGTGCTGTTCCCAATTCTCGGGTCCTGGGAATATAATTCTGAGGATACCCTGGTGATTCTTTCCCGGAACCAACATAGAGTAATAGTGGTTATAGTATCAATCATTTCTATTTTCCTTATGATTTGCTAATTAATAAGTGTGAACAATCCTGTGAATCATGTTTCCACCAAAGCTAAATAAAATCTTGCCCATGTAGAGGAGCAGCAGTGTTGACCAAACATGAGAATTTAGCAAGGAGATGGCTCTGAGGGAATTTTACTATGAATGTCTTTTTCAATCCTTTACCACAGTATTCCAGTGTAATGCATGCAAAGGACCATTCTGCTTGCATCTGTGGTGAAGGCATGACCTATCACTACATTTCCCTTACTAGTACCTTGTCCTGTGGTATATGTCTTAGTCTTTTGTCTCATCCGCTTACCAGAAAGGCATGGGATGCCAGCTGGTCACACTTTGTTTTCAGACCTGAAACTCTCCCCAGCTTCTCCAAGTGGTCTGTGCTCTAGATTACCCTCCCACCTGCCTCTCGAAGGTAAGGCAGCTTATCATCCAGCTATAGCCAGGTTATGTTCTCACCCTCTCTAAGCGTGAAGCCCCTTCCCAGACCCACATATCAGAATATGCTGGCAAGGGCTCCACCTCAACTGAAAATAAAAGTGAGGAGTGGGGGCGTACCTGTCTGGTTCCTCTGTGAATCATAAAAGCCTCTGAGATACATCAGTCCATCCACACCCTTTCCTGTGCACCTGAGTTCAGCAATGCAAACCATTTATACCAGCATGCACCAAGGTTCGTCTTGCGTATGGTGAGGCTCAGTACAAAGTGTCAAATGCTTTCCGTATGCCTACTGATAACGCTTTTGCATCTGTGTATTTAGAGTCATCCATCTCATTCGGGACCCGGTACAGTCTCTGGATATTATAGGAGGTGTTACGGTGGGGAATTAAACTGTTTTGATATACTAAGTTGTGCATATGGCGAAGCAGGCGATTGGCTAACTCTTTGCTTAGGACTGAGAGCAGACTGTAAGACACCACATCAAAGGCATCACCTGACAATTTAGGCATAGATACAATGGGGGCCTCTCATGTGGTGGCAGGGAGGGATCCATAGTCCAGCACCTCTGCGCACATTTTAGCCAGTTTAGGGGCTAAACAGGATCCCAGGTTGGTAAAATTCCACCAGCAAGCCATCAGATCCAGGCAACTTTCCGTTTTCGAGCTCCTGGCTACTGATAATTTGGATTTGGATGCAGGCTCTCCCAGTGTCTCTCTGTCAGCCCAGGTAGTTGTGTTAGAGCATCATGGTCCAAGAAATCCTCAATCACCCCAGTCTGGGAAGAGCCTGGACACAGTACAGCTCTTGGTAGTGCCTTGGTGTGCCGTCTCCGAGTGGGCATAGACAGGCACGCCCACTGGTTGCTCAAATCAAGGTTGGGGACGGGACCAAATTATCAAGGAAAATACCAACCGCTAGGGGCCTTAAGCAAGGGTGTGTGCTAGCTCCACATCTGTTTAATCTATTTATGGCAGATTTGACTTCCAACCTGGATCTAGTTAACGCACATGCACCAAGGTTAGGCCCACTGACTATATCCCATCTAGCATACGCTGATGACATTGTGTTGCTGAGTCATACAGAAATCGGACTCCAAATATTGATCAAAGAAACAGCGGAGTATAAAAATCTTAACGAATTAGAAATAAACATTGCTAAAACAAAATCCATGCTTATTGGGAATAATCCCTGTGCTTCCTTAAAGATCAAGCTGGATAATCTAACCATAGAAGAAGTCAGTACCTATAAGTACTTTGGTTTCAATTTTGATAAAAACTTACATTTTCGTGCTCATCAGCAGTATATGGTTAGGAAGAACAATGCTTTAATACACGCATTCAGCTCGCTTGCAAACAAACTAGACGGTCCTGTGAGAAGTTGGCCCGATATGCAGCGTTCGCTATTCTAGCGACCGCTATGTATCGTTCCAAACGACCCTTATGATGATTGGTTGTAAGTCAACCTAAAGACCAGCTATCCTAGTAGCGTGGATACGAGCAGTCTAAGGCTAAAGACTCGAGAGGGCGTGTTAAGCCAGCTGTTTACCACACATGTACCCCTTGAACACCAAGTGAAAGGACACCACACAAGTGTTATGAAAATAAACAGGATATTTATTAAGAATCACAACAGCCCTGTACTCTTTATGAGGACAGGGTACTAAGCACAACCCAAATCTCTTAGGAAAATACTTCAAGTGCACAATTAAAACAAGTGTCCGGGGACACGGAAAGTTTAAGGTCTCGGGCGGACCCGATAAGGCAAGTCGGAAGCGAGGGACTCAGGACCCTAGAGTAAAGAGGCTATGCAGGCACCGAAATGCCGAGTTACCTAGCCACGAGGGCTGCGGCTGCACAAGTCTTACAGGCGTCGGGGTCTTCGCTGACAAGCCAGGAGCCGGAAGAAAAGAGTTGCTGGCCGGCGACCAGTGATGAATAGTTCGTAGAGATCCAAGCCTGGATCAGAGATTGATGATACCTGAAAGCAGAGGTAACCAAGTTCGTACTACTAGCCAGTAGTCAGAGGGTACCAGGAAGGCACCGGTTGGCCGTCACCTCGACCAGGTGAGTGGGCGACGCTAGGCTCTGCAGTCTCACGGACCAGGAGGCGTTGTCGGCGACCACGGTGGAGGTGCGAGCTGTCCCACGAAGGATGATGCTGTCGGCGTCGCTGGGCCCAGGATGGGGCAACAAGCCTTGGCAGATCTCAGGGCCACGTGGTGGGCCTAAGATGGCGTCTTGAGTGGACCAGGAGGGCCCGGGGTGCTTCTCACAAAGATGGAAGCAAGGGCCAGTCTGGAGCAACCAGACCAGCAGTGTTGATTGTCGGATGTCGTCACAGAAGGGCACAAGCCAGCGGCTAGTGACCAGACAACGTGCTGAGCAGCGAGCAGAAGGGCCCCACGCAGATCGTGGAGATGCTGGGAGACTGCACTTCGGTGCTGGAGCGGCTCAGGGTCGGGGCTTCTCGGACCCCAGAGCACTCACCAGGGAATTACTTCGATGGTCGTGCTGGTTAAGAAAGCGTGCAGGTTTTGATGATGGCCGGTCCCTCGAGGTCTCGTCGCACCCACAGATCACAGCTGAGCTGATGACGTGGGTAGAGGTCAGAGGTGCCAGGGAAGCTGGTTCTCGTCGAGCTGGGCCGTCGGATCCTTGAGGAAGGACTTGCAGCAAACCGCAGAGTTCTTAGATGGTGCCCGCTGATGCAGGGTGACTACTCCTTAGTCACAAGGGAGAAATCTTGAGAAGAGTCTTGAGTGTCCTTTCGTAGAAAGTAGTTCTTGATTCAAAGATGATCTAATTTGGAAGGGTCCCCGCTCCGGCCTTTATTCTAAAGAAAGGGGTGGGTACATGACTAGGTCCTGCCCTAAGGGTGGGACCAGGAAGGGGGGTAGTTACACCCCTCTCCCCTGCCGGACTTTCCCCAGGCCAGGGCTGGCGCCCCTGGACTGGTTCTGACCGGCAGATGCGTAGTGAGCACCGGGGTGCCACTCCGCAGTCACCTTTTTGCAAAAGCCCTACCTACCCAGAATACACAAACCCTGTCTGGGACGGTGCGAACACCGCCCTCGACAGGAAACCCTTTGTCCAAGCGCTCCTCGCTGGAAGGACTCCCAGCAGCAGGAGGTCAGACTCGTGTCTGTGGTGGCAGCATCCATTTTGTGGAGCTGAGGCTTTAGTTAACTTTAACCGGGGTTCACAGTTACGTACATGTCGTGTCCCTCTAGAAGGGCGGAATGCTAACCTCGTCGCCAGAGTTGGTGAGAGGGCAGCATCCCGATTCGTATGACACCTTACTCGACATGTTTTGATAACGCAACACCGAAGTTACCGATGTGGTACGCGTTACCATGGAACAGCCATTGGGTCTTGGTTCCGCAAGCTGCAATCGGGCTCGGCTCGGGCCAGAGCCTAGTTCACACGAGCCCATGCACTCTGCCTTCAGGATTGTCAAGGCCTGCCATAGGAGTGACTGATAGGAACTCGGGTGTCCATTGTATGGTTAGATATAGGGCTACTATATCTAAAGCAAAGTGTGATTACACGACTTCGCCCCAGCTGTCATGCAGCCAGTTGTGTCAAATTTAGGAGGCCAGCCAGGGGTGGCATAATACATGCTGCAGCCCCTGGCGGCCCTGGGTACACCTATGCCCTGAGTTACAGGGTCTGATAAGGTGGCCCAGTACCAATTGGTAAATGCACCTAGGGTACATGTCGTAATTTAGAAAGAGAACAGCCAGGCTGTGGGTCTGATTAGCAGGCCCACAGCCAGAGAAAGTCGTAAACCAGTGAAACAAAAGCAAAAAATCTGGGTGATCATAGGATTGCAGACCCTACTCTCCTACATGACCCCCCCCCAAACGTCGGAACAATAAGCTAACCTTGACCAGGTGAGTCTTCTTGTTCTAAGTGGAAATATCTGGAGAGCCCATCGGCATTGCCATGATCAGTACCAGGTCTATGTTCCACTGTAAAGTCCATCCCCTGTAGGGAAATGGACCACCTTAGCAGTTTGGGGTTTTCACCCTTCATCTGATTTAGCCACAAGAGGGGCTTATGGTCGGTCTGAATCTTGAAGTGAGTGCCAAACAAGTATGGCCTCAGCTTCTTCAGGGCCCAAACCACAGCAAAGGCCTCCCTCTCAATAGCTGACCAATTCTTCTCTCTAGGGGTCAGCCTTCTGCTTATAAAAGCAATGGGCTGGTCTTGACCATCAAAATTCAGTTGAGAAAGAACAGCTCCCATACCCAACTCAGAAGCATCTGTTTGGACAATGAATGGTTTGGAGTAGTCCGGACTCTTGAGGATAGGCGCCGTGCACATGGCCTGCTTTAGGTCATCGAATGCTTTTTGACAGCTCGCTGTCCACTGAACCTTTTTTGGCATTTTCTTGCTTGTCAGTTCGTTTAATGGTGTCACGATGGAACCATAGTTCCTGACAAACTTCCGGTAGTATCCAGTCAGGCCCAAGAAAGCTCGAACCTGAGTCTGGGTGGTTGGAGGAGCCCAGTCCCTGATTGACTGTATCTTGCTCTCCAGTGGCTGAACCTGGCCTCCACCTACAAGGTGGCCCAGGTATACAACCTGTGTCTGCCCTATCTGGCACTTGGTGGCCTTGATAGTGAGGCCTGCCGCTTGCAGAGCCTCTAACACTTTCCGCAGGTGGACCAGGTGATCCTCCCAGGTGGAGCTAAAGACAGCAATATCGTCAAGATACGCCGCACAGAAGTCATCCAGCCCAGTAAGGACTTGATTCACCAACCTTTGGAAGGTGGCAGGTGCATTTTTCAGACCAAAGGGCATCACCACGAACTGATAATGCCCACCAGGGGTCGAAAATGCGGTCTTAGGCTTGGCGTCCTCAGCTAACCTGATTTGCCAATACCCAGCTGTCAGGTCAAACGTACTTAAGTAGTTGGCCGAAGCCAATCTATCGATAAGCTTGTCTGCCCTTGGTATTGGGTGGGCGTCAGTCTTAGTGACTGCATTGAGACCCCTGTAGTCTACGCAGAACCTCATCTCTTTCTTACCGCCCTGGGTGTGAGGTTTCGGCACTAGAACTACGGGACTAGCCCAAGGGCTGTCCGAGGGTTCAATGACTCCCAGCTCCAACATTTTCTGCACTTCACTCTTGATGCAGTCTCTAACGTGATCAGGCTGCCGGTAGATTTTACTCTTAACGGGCAAGCTGTCACCAGTGTCGACCTCATGGGTGCACCAATTGGTCTGACTGGGGGTTAGAGAAAACATATGTCTGAACGACTGAAGAACCTGTTTACAGTCGCTCTGTTGATGTTCGGAGAGGCTGCCACAAAAGACAACACCATCTACCGATCCATCGTCAGGATTCTGAGTGAGCAGGTCTGGGAGAGGGTCACTCTCCTCTTCCTGTCCCTCATCTAGGGCCATGATCAAACTCATGTCCTTCCTGTCGACATATGCCTTGAGCCTGTTGACATGAAGCACCCTGTGGGGGCTCCGGGGAGTTCCCAGGTCGACCAGGTAGGTGACCTCTCCCTTTTTCTCCAGGATGGTGTAGGGCCCGGACCATTTGTCCTTGAGTGCTGCTGGGGCCACTGGCTCCAACACCCACACCTTCTGTCCGGGCTGATAAACAGTCAAGACAGCCTTTTGGTCATGCCAAGCTTTTTGGAGTTCTTGGCTGGCCTTAAGGTTTTCAGATGCCTTCTCCATGTATTCAGCCATCCGCGAGCGGAGGCCAAGCACATAGTCCACTATGTTGGCTGCAGGCTTTTTGAGAGGTCTCTCCCATCCTTCCTTCACCAAACACAGGGGTCCTCTTACAGGATGTCCGTACAAAAGTTCAAAAGGGCTGTAGCCAACCCCCTTCTGTGGGACTTCTCTGTAGGCGAACAAGAGGCAGGGGATCAGGACGTCCCATCTACGCCGAAGCTTTTCCGGGAGTCCATGAATCATCCCTTTCAGGGTCCTGTTGATTCTCTCAACAAGCCCATTGCATTGTGGATGATAGGGTGTAGTGAACTTGTAGTTGACACCACATTCCTTCCACATAGCAGTCAAGTAGCTCGACATAAAGTTTGCACCTCTGTCGGAGACGACCTCCTTAGGGAAGCCCACTCTGGAGAATACTCCAACTAGGGCTCTTGCCACAACAGGTGCTGTAGTGGTCCTAAGGGGAATAGCTTCAGGATACCTGGTGGCATGATCCACTACCACCAGTATAAACTTGTGCCCTGATGCTGTTGGTGGTTCCATGGGACCGACGATGTCGATCCCCACCCGTTCAAAGGGCACCCCCACCACAGGCATTGGTATAAGGGGGGCCTTTGTCGTGCCACCTGACTTACCACTGGCTTGGCAAGTGACACAGGAGCGGCAAAACTCCTTAGTATCTTCGTTCATGTGAGGCCAGTGAAAGTGCGAGACAAGCCTGTCCCACGTTTTCGTCTGGCCTAAGTGACCTGCTAAGGGAATCTCGTGGGCCAAGGTAAGTAGGAAACCTCGCTGAGACAAGGGTACAACCAGCCTCCTGGTCATGCCAGGCTTGGGGTCTCTTGACTCAGTGTACAGGAGTCCGTCTTCCCAGTATACCTTGTGGGTACCTGTGGCGTTCCCAGCAGCCTCAGCAGCAGCCTGCTGTCTGAGGGGTCCAAGAGAAGGGCAGTCTAACTGGTCCTTCCCCAGGTCTTCCCTTGAGGGTCCCCCTGAACCCAAGAATTCAACTTGATCAAGTTCGAACTCCCTAGGCTCAGTTTCCCTCAATTCTTGTAGGTCAGCCTCCTCTGAGACTTGATCCACGACCTGGGGCAAGGGGGAAGGCGCAGCCTTAACCCTACTGCTCTTTTTCTTGGGAGGTGTCTGGTCCGTTGTTCCAGGATCCAGCACCTGTTCAGTGGGGCATTTCCTGACCTGTGACCTGGTCACAGCGAACACATGTGCTGGCAAACCTAACATTTCCATGTGAGTCCGGTGCTCCACTTCTGACCATTGTGATGACTCCAAATCATTGCCCAACAAACAATCCACTGGGAGGTCTGGACTAACTACAACCTTCTTTTGGCCAGTTACCCCTCCCCAGGAGAAAGCTACAATTGCCATACTGTGATTGGTAGTGACATTGCTTGCATTGGTCACCAGGAATTCTGTACCTGGCATGATCTGTCCAGGGTCCACAAAGTTAGGCGTCACCATGGTGACGCTGGCACAAGTGTCCCTATAGGCCTGAGCCATCTTTCCATTTATGAAAAGCGTCTGTCTGTATTTGCCCAAAGTATTGGGACTTATGTCAGGGGACACGTCCGCGTCCCCTGTACTGACAAGGACAGCCTGAGTGAGTGTGCCAACTAAGTTGTCACGCCCCTCAGAACCCAGGGTTAACCCTACTAAACCCTTGGGAGGCGCACTACCACTGCTGACTGTACTAGGGGGCACAGGTGCCTTAGGGGCTGCAGTGGCAGGAGTCTGCCCTCCTCCTTTCTTGGTGCACTCACTAAACCAGTGAGATTTACTTTTGCAGTACTGGCACCATCTTTTGGATTGGCCTTCTTTCTTCTTTTGGGGAGCCTGACCCCCACCCTCTTTGGGTTGTTGGGGACCTGTCGAAGACTTCTGGTCATTTTGTTCCCCCTTTGAATCTTTACCCTTCTGGTCTGCTTTCTTCTGACCACCTTGATTCTGGCCCTGGTTCTGTTTAACTCTCGTGCTAACCCATCTGTCTGCCTTCTTTCCCAATTCTTGGGGAGAGGTCAGATCCGAGTCGACAAGATGCTGATGCAACAACTGGTTCTGACAATTGTTTAAAATTTGTTCTCTCATCATCAAATTATACAATCCTTTGTAATCAGTAACCTTACTGCCCAGCAACCAGCCCTCAAAAGCCTTAGTGGCACAATCGACAAAGTCAGACCAATCTTGAGACTGCGTTTTCTGGGTATCCCTGAACAGCACCCTGTACTGCTCAGTGGTTAGGCCAAACCCTTCAACGAGTGTATTCTTCAAGACGTGGTAATTATTGGCATCCTCTACCCTTGTGGTGAGGAGCTTGTCTCTTCCTTTACCCTCAAAGGAGAGCCACAAGATAGCTGCCCACTGACTCTGGGGAACACCTTGCACAGTGCAGGCCCTCTCCAAAGCAGTAATCCATTTGTGGATGTCGTCCCCTTGTTTAAAGGGGGGCACTATCTTACCAAGGTGTTTCGTATCAAAACTCCTTTCCCTATTACTAGGTACAATGCTGCCACCAGTGGGGACTACCCCACTTAACTGTTGCTCTCTAGCAAAGGCAAGCCTTTCTTTGGCCAGGGCAAGTTCTTCCCTTTCGATCCTCAGATTAGCTGCCCTTTCCTTAGCTTCGTACACTCTCCTCTGAGGGGACGTCATCCCTCTTTGAGAAGAGTTGTGAGAGCCATTGGTTTGAAGGGATCTGCCAGAGTCTCTCGACAGAGATCGGGCTCGTCCATTCCCAATGTTAAGCGGACCTGACAGTAGCGCTGGGGGTCCCCCAGTACCACTATCATGTTTGCTTAAGTTGGACCTGCTTAGTCTAACGACTTCTACCTGTCCCTTATCTGCCTCATCCCCAGAGAGATCCTCATCCTCATCTTCCTCCACATTCTCATTCTCGGCTGCGAGGAGGATTAGGTCAGGGTCATCTCTGGTTCCCTCGAGGGGAGGCATGTCTCCTTCTGGATTAGAAGAGCTGGGACGGGTCTCAGCTTTTCTGGCATCATAAGTCTCTAAGAGACCAATCAGAAAGGACGTTGTGGGGTTAGACCCCTGCTTGATCTTCCTGGAGTGACACACTTGTCGTAACTCCTTGAAGCTCAGCACAGTATATCTCGAAGGGATGACCTGTGGAGGGTCAACTGACACAAGGGGAGACTCAGAGTTTCCTCCTTTGTCCGACATACTGTTTCTAGTGTGGTGTAAGTGATGAACCTACCTACACTATGTGTTTACCTACTGTTCCCTTGCTAAGAGTTGCAGCCAAGGTGTGCTAAGCCTTGAGGAGCTGCAACGGCTGGTTCAGTAGAACTCAGAGTATTCTAAGCTTTAGTTATATGTACTAACAGTACTTGTGTGATCTTTCAACAAGATATTCTTAGGATACGTGTGGTAAAACAACAGCAAGCTCAGATCCCAACCGCTGCTCACCAATGTGAGAAGTTGGCCCGATATGCAGCGTTCGCTATTCTAGCGACCGCTATGTATCGTTCTAAACGACCCTTATGATGATTGGTTGTAAGTCAACCTAAAGACCAGCTATCCTAGTAGCGTGGATACGAGCAGTCTAAGGCTAAAGACTCGAGAGGGCGTGTTAAGCCAGCTGTTTACCACACATGTACCCCTTGAACACCAAGTGAAAGGACACCACACAAGTGTTATGAAAATAAACAGGATATTTATTAAGAATCACAACAGCCCTGTACTCTTTATGAGGACAGGGTACTAAGCACAACCCAAATCTCTTAGGAAAATACTTCAAGTGCACAATTAAAACAAGTGTCCGGGGACACGGAAAGTTTAAGGTCTCGGGCGGATCCGATAAGGCAAGTCGGAAGCGAGGGACTCAGGACCCTAGAGTAAAGAGGCTATGCAGGCACCGAAATGCCGAGTTACCTAGCCACGAGGGCTGCGGCTGCACAAGTCTTACAGGCGTCGGGGTCTTCGCTGACGAGCCAGGAGCCGGAAGAAAAGAGTTGCTGGCCGGCGACCAGTGATGAATAGTTCGTAGAGATCCAAGCCTGGATCAGAGATTGATGATACCTGAAAGCAGAGGGGACCAAGTTCGTACTACTAGCCAGTAGTCAGAGGGTACCAGGAAGGCACCGGTTGGCCGTCACCTCGACCAGGTGAGTGGGCGACGCTAGGCTCTGCAGTCTCACGGACCAGGAGGTGTTGTCGGCGACCACGGTGGAGGTGCGAGCTGTCCCACGAAGGATGATGCTGTCAGCGTCGCTGGGCCCAGGATGGGGCAACAAGCCTTGGCAGATCTCAGGGCCACGTGGTGGGCCTAAGATGGCGTCTTGAGTGGACCAGGAGGGCCCGGGGTGCTTCTCGCAAAGATGGAAGCAAGGGCCAGTCTGGAGCAACCAGACCAGCAGTGTTGATTGTCGGATGTCGTCACAGAAGGGCACAAGCCAGCGGCTAGTGACTAGACAACGTGCTGAGCAGCGAGCAGAAGGGCCCCACGCAGATCGTGGAGATGCTGGGAGACTGCACTTCGGTGCTGGAGCGGCTCAGGGTCGGGGCTTCTCGGACCCCAGAGCACTCACCAGGGAATTACTTAGATGGTCGTGCTGGTTAAGAAAGCGTGCAGGTTTTGATGATGGCCGGTCCCTCGAGGTCTCGTCGCACCCACAGATCACAGCTGAGCTGATGACGTGGGTAGAGGTCAGAGGTGCCAGGGAAGCCGGTTCTCGTCGAGCTGGGCCGTCGGATCCTTGAGGAAGGACTTGCAGCAAACCGCAGAGTTCTTAGATGGTGCCCGCTGATGCAGGGTGACTACTCCTTAGTCACAAGGGAGAAATCTTGAGAAGAGTCTTGAGTGTCCTTTCGTAGAAAGTAGTTCTTGATTCAAAGATGATCTAATTTGGAAGGGTCCCCGCTCCGGCCTTTATTCTAAAGAAAGGGGTGGGTACATGACTAGGTCCTGCCCTAAGGGTGGGACCAGGAAGGGGGGTAGTTACACCCCTCTCCCCTGCCGGACTTTCCCCAGGCCAGGGCTGGCGCCCCTGGACTGGTTCTGACCGGCAGATGCGTAGTGAGCACCGGGGTGCCACTCCGCAGTCACCTTCTCGCAAAAGCCCTACCTACCCAGAATACACAAACCCTGTCTGGGACGGTGCGAACACCGCCCTCGACAGGAAACCCTTTGTCCAAGCGCTCCTCGCTGGAAGGATTCCCAGCAGCAGGAGGTCAGACTCGTGTCTGTGGTGGCAGCATCCATTTTGTGGAGCTGAGGCTTTAGTTAACTTTAACCGGGGTTCACAGTTACGTACATGTCGTGTCCCTCTAGAAGGGCGGAATGCTAACCTCGTCGCCAGAGTTGGTGAGAGGGCAGCATCCCGATTCGTATGACACCTTACTCGACATGTTTTGATAACGCGACACCGAAGTTACCGATGTGGTACGCGTTACCATGGAACAGCCATTGGGTCTTGGTTCCGCAAGCTGCAACCGGGCTCGGCTCGGGCCAGAGCCTAGTTCACACGAGCCCATGCACTCTGCCTTCAGGATTGTCAAGGCCTGCCATAGGAGTGACTGATAGGAACTCGGGTGTCCATTGTATGGTTAGATATAGGGCTACTATATCTAAAGCAAAGTGTGATTACACAACTTCGCCCCAGCTGTCATGCAGCCAGTTGTGTCAAATTTAGGAGGCCAGCCAGGGGTGGCATAATACATGCTGCAGCCCCTGGCGGCCCTGGGTACACCTATGCCCTGAGTTACAGGGTCTGATAAGGTGGCCCAGTACCAATTGGTAAATGCACCTAGGGTACATGTCGTAATTTAGAAAGAGAACAGCCAGGCTGTGGGTCTGATTAGCGGGCCCACAGCCAGAGAAAGTCGTAAACCAGTGAAACAAAAGCAAAAAATCTGGGTGATCATAGGATTGCAGACCCTACTCTCCTACAGGTCCTTCCTACCAACCACTGCTCTCTGTAATTAAAGAAAAATTGCTTTCTTTTCTAACTTATGCAAGTATGGTGATGCATGGTAGGGATTCCAAACTGCTAGATATACTACAAATCAAAACATATAAACATGTATTTCATTTGCCCCGTAATTTCTCCCCAGCCCAAATTCATTTGGAATTTGGACTGACGCAGCAAAATATAGCAAGAAGGTACCAGTTTATTAAAACAATGCACAAAATACGAAATAATCAATCTAGCCCTCTAGTCAACGCATTATGGGAAGCCTTGGTCAAGTTACAATAAATATTAGTTTTTATTTTTACAACTAATTAACACGGGTGATCTTTGGGACTTGAACTTGTCACATTCTATGTTTTGTCAGACCATGAATAAAGCACCAAAAATGAATTTGTTAGTTGATGATAAAAGTATATTTTCCAGACAAGCCAATGCATGGTTAACAATTCTAAGGTATGTTGCATTGCAACTGGCAACTTACCTTCAGCTAACCTATCCGGTGCATCTAAACTATTGGCCATGCGCCTGGGTGATCTACCGTCTCTGTCAGACAAACCGCTTTGGCAATATAATGGATCAGAAATGTGCAGACTATGTGATGCCCCAGATGAGGACTTTGTGCATTTGGTCTGTATATGTCCCAAACTGAACAATGTGCGTCGAGTACTTTTAAAGGCCTTATTTAATGAGCGAGGGATTCATAGGTGTAGAATAGCCATCATGAGAAGCCTGGATTCCACAGACCCTCAGCTAAATTGTAAACTTTTGAAGTTTTTACAATCTCATGACAGAGCATTAAAACAAGATTGTAAGCACCGCTCAACATCATAAGGTCCCTATTCAGTCGCAAGTCTATATGCCATTGACATGATGATAAATTAATAGCAGGATGACGATAACCAGAACTGCTGAATTTTCGTCTCTTCCTACAGATGCATATCCCACACGAATAATCTGGTGAAAACTGCCAGCAATTATGAACTGAATGTATTTTTATAACATTCTACTTTAACAAATCCATGATTGTATTTTGTGTTGCACCAATATTTTCAATGTTTTAATGAAACTGGATTATTATTTTTTTAACATGTATTTAATTTGTATTGTTAGGGTTTTTATTAACTAATAACAATAAACAATAATCAATCAATCAATCACTGTTTGCTCAATGCGTGTAATAGGCTAACCCCTCTCAACTGAACTTACCAGGAAACGTCCTCCTTCTACATGTGCGGTCTCTAGGATGTCTATCTGAAACCCAGTCTTTCCATCCTGGTGACTACTTTAGTCTCCAGTAGCCAAGTCTGTGCCACATGGTCAAGCTCAGGCACTCTCTTTAGACTTCGGATGCTGTCTTCCTTATGGAATTGCTCTCCCACCAGTCACTTCCTGACCCTCACTGATTGCCTGATGGAGGGACCAGACACCACTGCCTTGAAGGCATCTCAGTCTATGCTTGTGTGTGTAGCTGTGTGCCAGTTATGTCAGAAGTATTCCTCAATCAAGACAGCCAATGGATCAGTGGTGGGGCTGTTGGAGAAAGGATGTGTGGAGTGTCACCAGATGGGGATGGGGGGTGTAGGACTGGTCTACTGAGCTGGTGTGCATGAGCAATGGGTTATGGTCCAAAAGCATGCATCCCAGGTATTTCACATGTTTGATTCTATTACCGGGAAGCACATGATCCAATCCAAACTATCAGTCAAATCAAGTACCACAGAGTAGAAAGAGTATTCCCTCATTCTGGGCCCTCCAGCTGTCACCTGATTCCAAATATTGTAACCAGTCATGATGCTCTCTATTATTTCATATGCTCAGGGAGTCCACTAGTGAAGGGATGACCTATTTAGTTCTGTATCTGTCACCCCATTATAATAACCCATGACCGCTGGGTCCGCACATCTAGGGACAATATAGGGGCCAGAGATTCTAGGAACTAGGCCTGTCCCATGTTTGAGGCATTGATGTTGCCTAACAACAGCTACACTCCTGCTTATCAATGTTGAATGTAGTGGGCTCGAATGCTGTCCTGAGTTGCACCTATAGCAGTGTCCCCCTCGTAAACGACGAGTGGCCTCTGGCATTCAGCTGCCTCCTGCAGTGCCTTTTCAGTTTGATTATCTCCCTCGCCACCAAGTCTGCATCTTGCAGGAAGGCTGCGTTAATTCTATTGCGCTTCAAAAATGCCAATATTTTATAGCATTTGCTGGTTTAGCACAGCCTACATAAATTCCATGTGAGGTAGGTATGCCTGAGCTCACGAATGCCATCTACCTACTTCAAGCTGGGGGGCCTATGGATCCTGCCAGATCTCCACTACCATTCAAGTGGCAGGCTCCCACCCTGCTCATCCCAGTGGTGTGCCCCTACCGTCATGTACATAGGCCTTGGGTGCAGCCACTCATGGCAGTGTAGCATCTGAACTGGAAGTACAGATAACAACAATATTCCCCAACTCCCTTTTTGCCAGTTAGAGAGGCAATGGCTACCAATCCATTCAAACCAAATTCAAACGTTAACACAAACCAAACTCCTACACCATGCTTGTGTGAGAATGGGCCAGGAATTGGCAGCTGGGACTCTGTCTGTTCTCTCCTCCCTACCTCTTGTCCCTCAGTATGGCATTGTCCCAGGATATACCTCTCACAGTCCTGGGCCAGGGTCCAGTAGGTAAAGTGTTTCTCTGTGGCTCTGTAGGGCATATGGCTCGTCCAGGAGCACTAATTGCTTCGAATCATCTGAGCGAGATTCCCTCACTGTGAGCCCCCATGCTTATCTCCCTTACAAATAATCAACCATCTTGGGAATTATCCACAGCCCCAAGCCCTATACCTTGAAGAGTCCTCAATGTCCTCACTCTCTAAGGGCGTATTCAAAATCAAACCAATGCATCAAATGCATTCACCATAGCAAGCGCTGTTGTTTGGGCATATTCCATCTGGGCCCTAGACTGCCATCTGGGTTTCCGGTCATCTCTCCTGTCTGTGGTGTATTTTGGGGTGGTGTGGCTTGCTCCATTCTCCTGTGTCTGCTCCGGCCTTGTATATTTCTAGCTAGTCCCAAGCACTTGCCGGCTCATCAACAAACAAGGCCCATTCGTAGATGATCACCTTCAATAGGTTTGTGAAGACCAACATGTATTTCTGTCCAGCACCATAGAACTCCCGCTTGACAGTCAGATATGAAGCAGTTGCTGCTGTACCATGATTTTGTAGTCCGCTAAGTTGCCATCGAGGCAAGGTTCACATGAAAGTTACCAGCAATGTTGGCATGTTGCAATATGTGATTTTTGTCGCAGTGGTGGAGTAATTGCATCACCACTGGGCGGTACTGCGCTCCTGGTTGAAGGGGCCAGCTGGCACTCAATGGTTTCTTTCCACTGTGAAGAAAGATGGTAGTCCCTTTAGGCCCACGTCCGTCGACAGCCAGCTTTCCAGATACAAAACCATGTCCTTCCCCACCACTTTCATGGGCAGCCTCACCACCCTGATGTTATTGCGCTATATGTGTCCTTATGTGTCCTACTCTCTATGGGTCAGGACCTTTATGTGCTTGGTAAACTATGGGCCCGATTCACAAAAGTAAAATGAGAAACAGTCCAACTTTACGGTTTTCACAAAGGGCATTCACTATTCGTAAATGCTCTTTGTGAATATCAAAAGTCGTAAAGTTTAACTTTGGTATTTACAAAGGGTATTTACGAGTAGTAAATGCCCTTTGTGAATGCCAAAAGCCATAAAGTTAGGCTGTGTTCTCCCCCTTAGGGCTACTACTGGACCCTGAATGACTGAAACTTATCTAAAAATGGTAGATAAGTAGTCGGAGATGGCAATCCTAGTGTATGCGCAAGACGAGCGAAACAAGGCTGTTGTGTTGTGGTCATTCCTTTTAGCTGCTGCCGCCCACTGTCCACCACTAGCGCCATGAAACCGCTGGGTATACGAGCGCTGTACAAATGCTTTTAAATTCAAAAATTCTAAATTCATAGAAGGCGCCTGAAAAGCAAGTATGTAGCATGAGGGAGCTCTCAGAGGGGCACAGGCAGCACTGGACTCTAGTCCGACTGCCTCCACACACCACCGACTCTACCCTTGGGCGAAGGCTCTAACACCACAGTGATGATCACCACCAGCTGGCCTTGTCACAAACTGGGTACCTAATCCTTGTGCATTTTTATGGCTAGTTGATGGCTACCCTCACAAAGGCTCGTCTGTGGGAGCTAAGTTGAAAGTTTGGCATGAGCTGTTCAGGCTGTGTGGTAATATGCTAGGCGGGGAACACTTCAAGAGACACTGAAAGGGGATTCCTCAATTGAGGAGTGAATACAGTAAGGGTATGCGGTAGAATGATCATTACCCCTTTACCTCTTCCGAGAGGTCTATTGAAAATGCCCAGTGCAAGTCCCACTGCAGAGCCGCACCAGTGTATCACAGTATATCCCGTGCTGATCCTGGTTTCGCGATCTCATGGCCCACTGGCCCCTTGGACCAGAACTCCTTATGGGGCCCTGTGACCTCCATAGCTGAAGTGGTCCCTCTGGGCAGTTGCAATCATTGCACAACCTGTGCCTTCCCTGTACCGCTCCATGTGCCGTGCTCAGAGCACCCCAGCGTGTCGAACAACAACTTCAACAGTGTCAGCTTCTCTCTCTTGTTTTGAGTTCCCCTCAACTTCAGAGTGCAAAGCAGCTGACGAAGCGAGCTTCAGAAATTATTTTATTCTGACTCGTGAATTCAATTCCCTATAACATGAACTAATTTATTAATGAGCTGTTGCATGATTTGTTTATTAATCAACTTAGATTAAGATTGCATCACACATGAACACGCAGGAACTAATGACATGTGCTCTTGTTTGCGAGTCTGTTTTGTAACACGTGATTAATATTGTTTTGTTTGTCATGTTTGTCCTTTTGTCTTTGTCACTATTAATATGCGGCTGATTATTCATGGCATGTGCTTTTTATATGTGCTTATATATTTGTCCTATGTTGTGTTTGTCTGTCTGTGTATCATTTAATCATCTTTTTACTCTTTCAGAAACTTAAAGCTGGACTTTATGAAGAATGGTAAATATTTTATGTGCTGCTTTATTTGTTTGCTTCTGCTAGATGTCATTTATTAATGGGTTAATTAATAATTAGCAATGGTCGGGTGGGTAACAGAAGGGTTTGTTTTACCTGAATTAATCACTCTTTTGCGTTTGTTTAAATACTAGCCCGAGAGTGGCTTGAGGCCTAGTTCTGGTTCTGAAGAAAAGTTGGTCGGCCTGTACGTGAGCAGAGTTGGAGCCAAGTGCAGTCATCTTGGAAACTTTCCATGGAGAGTTATGTTTTTGCTTCACCTTTGAAAAGACTGTGGCTCTAACAATAGAGACTTATTCACGAACTGCTCTGGATGTTCTTTTTACAAGGCCGAGGAAGTGACAGGGATGATTTTGCCGAGCCTTGGTGGAAGTCAGAGAAGCAACTTTTAAAACTGTTGCAAAACGCTCGGAAGTCGTTGTCACTCCATGTGAATGAACAATAATGCGATGACGTTTTTACCCTGGGAGAGGTGGTTCTGGTGGTCTGACAGTCATCAAGCAATCAGGGTGCTGAAGTTTCTTCAAGAAATTACATTTAGTTAGATTAGCGAGTAAAAAGGGTATAAAAATTGGGCCTCTTGAGGGGAACGGGGCTGACTGTTTCCTGAGAGCGAAGTGCTGTCCAATTTCCTTTGGATCGTAAGCATTCAACTGTTTATTAAATTTGTTTTCCTTTCAGGCCAGAAAGCTAACTTAGGGAATAGGGTTTATGTTTTCTTTAATTCATTATTTTGCAATGTTGAACTGTCATATATCTTTGAGCCAATGATTAATGTTTTAATCTGAATTAATAAAAATTAAATGTTTGACATTTATAAAGAGCTAATAAAGTTTATGCAATTATGAATTTTAAATAAACTTTTAAAATGACAAGCTGGTCTTGTTTATTGTAGAAAGTTTAAAAACAACATATTAGATTCATTCGCCTCAGGATTCAGCTGCTCTGTTATTTCTTATGGGCCTGGTATTGATTGGTAAGTCTGGTAGTGGATAGTGACGTCATTTATGCAGAATTTTAGTAGGAGCGCTGGATCCGTTTTTGGTAGCATTCGTACGGTTATATGTTGTTTTTGACATGTATGTTACATATATGTTGGTATAGACATAGGATAGACTTTTAACAAATGTTAAGTTTTTGTCAGATTGTTATATGTAGTCGTAAGGATTTTTTCCAGCTGTGTGAAAAATTCCAGGTTATTTGCCGGCAAAGGGTAGTGTGACTAGAAGAGTTACACAGTGCATTTGTTCTGTTTCAAGATTGTGGTATAGAATATATCACGTGTTGTGGACGTACAACACAAGTTTAGGGACTTTAGATTGTTTGGTTAAATGTATAGTGAGGATTGCCTATGAAATCGTAGCATTGAGCATAGGGACCTGATGAGCCTGTTTTAAAACTCTCTGTGAAAAGAGTAATAGGATTTATCCAAGCTTGAGAGAAGGGTGAGATAGCGTCGTCTATTCTTATCAACGTTTGACGTTTTCTGTGGTTGAATCAAGTCCTGCCAAGATCGCGTGCGTGAATGATCAGGGTTTTCGTATGTATGTGCGAATAAATGATTGTATAGAAATAGCGTTGTCTATTTTATGTGTAGAATGAGTTCTGTATGATTGTAAAGCTTTCACTTTGTTAGCGAAACAGACAAGTGGTTTGTTTATTTGTAGTTACTAAATTA
The DNA here is from genome assembly GCF_964263255.1 of Lissotriton vulgaris. NCBI lineage: Eukaryota > Metazoa > Chordata > Amphibia > Caudata > Salamandridae > Lissotriton > Lissotriton vulgaris. The sequence continues at coordinate 1,314,358,558 of NC_141691.1, forward strand.
AAATTTATTGGAAAGTTTTGCTTAAAATGGCGCCGTGAAAAAGTTTTGTGAAGGAGGGGTGAGTTTACGGAGTAACACACAGAGAAGCTGCAGCGGTAGCATACGTCATTTCGGTTTGCGCTGTGATTGGCTAACATACATCACAGAAAGCGCAGATTGGCTCACGTGTCTGTGACGAGCTGGTACCAGATTGGTCAGTTCTGAATACTGTATTTCTATTGGAAGAACAAGGTAGTGACGTAGCTTAACCTGATTGGCTTGTTGGTGTCTTTCGCGCACGGATTGGTTAGAATAGCGGAACACCAGAAAAACATTTTCGAAGCTTAAGGAACAGTATTTTTGACTTAAAATCATGAGTTATAGGAGCGATAGTGTAAATAAAAAGCCTTCATTGTTTCAGAAAATGAAAAATTATTTTAAACCTGACAAGAAAATTGAAACGCGTGGTGGTAGATTACTTCATAAGTATAAAACACCCGCAGCTTATATGGAAGGCGAATATGGCTATCATACTGTGATTTGGTTTGATAATTGGATGCATTATACCAGAAATGATGGCGTATTAGCCTGGCCAGATGATGGGTCATTTAATTTGAAAGTTTTACAAAACTTAAGAGGAAAAATGATGGATCTTGTGCCAAAGCCAAGACCTACTCAATTTGAGGCATTGGTTGAATGGGAGGTTGAGATGATGGAACGTGAGCGTGAAAGCAAATGCCCGACACCTAGACATTCTAAATACATTTTAAATAGAGAAACACATGAGGATAAAGTGAGACGCTGGAGAAAGGCAGACATGTATGATGGTCTGTATCCAGTGAGAATAATGATTACCGAAGATTTCGAACAAAAGACAGCTGGAAGGAGAATTGATAAGGAATTAGATGATGCAGTCTTAGAAGACATTTATGCTACTAAACGCAAACCGCCACCTTACCAAGCAGGTTCTCAACCTACTCCGAGAGTTTCTACAGAAACTTCTCCAAGTGCACCTCCTAGAGAAGCTGAAGAAGGTTCTCCAAGATTTTTAAAATTATCTGAAAGGGTAGGGTCAGTAAATAATTGTAGCACACCTAGAGAAAATAGATTCCAGCAACAGGAAAAGAGAATACCTGCTGACATTCCAGAAATTTCTAGTTATAATGAAGCAAAGGAAGATTTAATTCAACAATTGACAAAAGGCATGGAAGCAGTGACAGTACCAGTTACTATTGGTCCTGTTGTACCGGTTTTTGATCAAGGAGACAATAGACAAACAGCTTTAACAGTTCCATTTATGCAGAATTTTAGTAGGCGCGCTGGATCACAGCCAACCCCAAAAGTATGCTCATTAGAACTGTGCTGGCTGTTATTGGTAAGTTTTTTCTGACGGCCAAGGGCAATCAGATTTAATTGTGTCTACTTTCAAGGGAGATGCCCCTGTCACTCCCCTAAGACCCATTGCTTATTTCAATGCTGCTCATATAGTTAAACTCTCAAGCAAACACATTTATTTTTGTTTGACTGAATCCTCCTTTTGGTTTTACCTTATAGGGTATATTTGTTGACACCCACTGCTTAAATCTTCTCCGACCTCATTTGAAACCTTTGCTTAGTAATACACAGTATTACTTTAGGGGAACCGATTCTTTCATGATTTGCCTATAATAATATTTAAATAACATGGGCCCAGATGTACGACCCTTCCAATTTGCGAACCGGAAATTTTGCTGTTTTATGACTCGCAATTTGCAACTCCCAATTTGGAATTGACAACAGTGTCTCAGACACTGTTTGCGATTCCTATTGGGGTCGCAAATTGCCTGCCTCATTAACATTCATGGGAATGGCTAGCACTCCAAGGGATGGTGGCCTGCTGGGGTCAGCAGCCCACCATGTCTGTGACTGGTTTTTAAATAAAGCTGTTTTTTTAACAAATGCAGCTCGTTTTCCTTGAAGGAAAACGGGATGCATTTAAAAAAAGAGAAATGAAACATTATTGTTTTATTTTTTAAGAGTAGGCACTGCCTGCTCTTAAAAAGTATTTTCAATACCAGTCAGAAAGGGGAAGGTGTCCCCTGAGAACCCCTTCCCCTTTGCGAGTGGGTTACCACCCATTTGAAATGGGTGGTAAACTGCATGGGGGCAGATTTATAAGCCCCGTGCGCCACCTTTCTGTCACTTTTACCATGTTAAAAGTGACGCAAAGGTGGCGCAAGGGGCTTGTAAATCTGCCCCCAAGTGTTTTACGGCCGCAATTGCAGCCACAAAAACAATCTTACATTGCACTGCTAGTCGCTTTTAGGAAGGGAAGCCCTTGGCATGCCCCTTCCTAATAGCTATTCGCAAACCCTATTTTGCGAGTCGGTAATAAGTTATTGCCTTGCAGAATAGGGTTTGTAAATAGGGCAGACCTACTTTGCGATTTGAAATTTACACCAATCCGTTGCATGATGCAAGCACCGTCCTTTTGTTCCCTCACTTAAATGAAATATGTTGATTTTTACATAATTCAACAGTACTCATTTTATTAAACAGAGTATTGACTTAATGAACTATAGAAAAATATTTGTCAAAAATATGCCTAATATTTATTTGTTCTAGAGAGAAAAGCTATGAAGGGAAATAAAACAAAGCAGTGAACTTCGCACACAATTCCCAAGGGAGCTGCACGAATGATAAACAAATCCCTTTATGGATTGAATAGGTTGAAATGTATAGGGATCTTTTAAATATAGGTGTGTGTTCAATGAAAAACTACTCGTCCAACATTCTATAATACAATGACCTAACGCTCATCAACTAGCATCTGATAAATGCAATTCTCTACCCCTGCCATAAAGGACACATTTTTAATGCACTGCTTTAAATATTACCAATATTTTTGTGGGAAATGTACTTAAAAGTGACACGACAGAACAGCAAACAACGGCAGAGAGCAGACCAGTGCCAATATCTAGTAAAATACAGTGCTACTGCTGTCTCTCCTAGCATGGGTACACTTCTGTCTGCCTGGCACCACATTGCAAGGATGTGTACTTGATATCAGGCCTAGATTTTAAACTGGAAAGGTGGCAACCTGGTACAAAAAAATTGCTTGGAGATAGGCAAACATTTTCTAACTTTTTATGTATGGTGTACATTATAGCACACTTGCAAATATAGAAAAGTTTGAAGAAAAGAAACATTTTGTCAATGATAACTAATACACATGTACAATGCATGGAATTCACCTTTAATGGAATGTAGTTCAATACAGCGCATAGGGCTACACTACATTAATTCATCCTAATTTCTTACATGAACGAAGTCACTTTTTTTAAGCAAAACCAGTGCAAAATGGTGATACACTTGGCTCATTTTCTACTTCTGCTCCTACTTTTACTTCTAACCTCTGCTCCTTCTTTGTCACTCCCTTAAAACATGCCACGTAGGATTTTTTTTGCAACCTGGTTGGAATCCTGGATTCTAACAAGTAGTATGGATACTGCGGTATTTGCAGTGACGGAGGAGTTTAAGGGGTGCTCAACCATGGTGGCTCAACCTCTCTCATCCTTCTTGATCTAAACGCATAATTCATACCCAATCCTATTGCGAAGGTTGGAAGTGGCAGGGGTCACAGGGTCAGCGTGAAATGGTCTCTTCTCTGTTTCAAACAATCATAGCCTCCAGGTTGATTCGCGTGAGGAAAGCAGTCACCTCACCGTAACGAGAGGAGCACCAGGAGGGCTCTCTCCGTCTATTTTAAAGTAACCTTTTTTAAAAAAACAAGCTAATTTTAATTTGTGTGGCACGCTATCTTTGTACTGTAATTTGCGCTTTGCACATTCCCTACCTGTCCATTAGTCCCCGGTCCACCGCCAATTATTTGGTTTGAGTGGAGGGACACATTACTACATGAACGGGCCCTGGAAGTGACTCACGACTTCCCAGCCCGAACCAGCCAATCAGCTCGCGCTGCTCCTGGCCCACGCACCTTAAAGGCAGATGCCTTTCGTGATGTACTGTTGATTCGAGTGAGGACCGTAACGAGAGGAGCACCAGGAGGGCTCTCTCCGTCTATTTTAAAGTAACCTTTTTAAAAAAAACAAGCTAATTTTAATTTGTGTGTCACGCTATCTTTGTACTCTAATTTGCGCTTTGCACATTCCCTACCTGTCCTTTAGTCCCCGGTCCACCGCCAATTATTTGGTTTGAGTGGAGGGATGCAGGACTACAAGAACAGGCCCCTGAAGTGACTCACGACTACCCGCCCGAACCAGCCAATCAGCTCGCGCTTCTCCCGGCCCACGCACCTTAAAGGCAGATGCCTTTTGAGACGCGCAGCGGATGCGCGCAGCGGGTGCGCCGAAGGCGCGCCTAATGCAAGCCTGTCTGCGCCCGTCTGCGCACGACCGGGATCTGGGGCCATAAACCCTGGCAGTTCCCCGGCAGGCACCCACTCCTATAGTGCTCAAGTACTGCATCACATGAGAGAACCCATGAGCCCTTGCTGCCAACACTCTCTCGTGGTGGCTAGCAACCCTCGTGGCTGCCCGCATTGCAACTTCGTATTCCTCCCTAGCGGAGAAAAGGCCCCCCTCCTTAGCCCCTTCTCTAAATTTCTGTTACTAAATTGTCGATCCCTCCCTAAACACTCGGTGGAACTTGCTCTGCTAATAGAAGATCTTAAACCAGTTTCTCACTGAAACGTGACTCTTTGATGAAGTAGATTCTTCCGTCCCTCAGAGCTTGCCGCCTGGCTACTTGATCCAAAGAGCCGATCGCAAAACAGACAGAGGGGGAGGGCTAGCAATCATTTTCAGAGACCACCTTCACTGTCGATCCTCCATCGAGGATCTTCCAGATTGTGAAAACATAAACTTCTCTCTAGAATTCTCACCTACCTGCACCTTTTCCGGTCTATTGCTCTACCATCCCCCAGGACCCCCTGGACAATTCCTCAAGGCTCTCCCCGCCGCTGTATCCAACCTTGCCCTCACTCCCGCCAACCACACGATTCTGGGAGACATTAACATCCATCTCGATGACCCCTCGGATAACATGGATAAAGAGCTCCTGTCGAGCCTCTCAGCTCTAAAATTCACTCAGAGAGGCTTCGCACCAACTCATACAAAAGGGCATCTCCTGGACCCCGTTCTGAGCAATGCACAGAACCTTCAGGTCGAGTCCCCCATTCCTCTCTCTTGGACCGACCACCTCCTAATCCCTTTCACTTGGCATACGCTAACCAACATTCCCCCCAAGTCCTCCACCAAAGTTCAAGTAAGGAAATGGTCCAATCTATTGGCCAGTTCCTGGTCCAATATATTGGAGAATACTGCACTGCCCCCCAGCCCAGACCCGGAAAAATCAAATAAAAATTTCAACCTTTGGAATACCAATTTTCTGGACTCGCTTGCCCCAATTAGATCCATCCATAAAAAATCCGCACAAAAAGCAGCACCCTGGTTTTCCTCCAAACTAAGGGAGCTTAAGCAAGAATGCAGGAAACTAGAAAGGAGTTCGAGATCTACCCCCAATAGTGATACAAAACTAATATACAAAAAGTCCATCAGGAATTACAAGCTAGAAATAAAAAATGCCCAATCCTCCTTCTATGAAGAAAAGATCCGCGCTTCAGAAAACTCCCAGAAGGAGGTTTTTCCTTAATCATCACCCCCTAAATTCTCCCCAATTCTAAGGATGCTCCAGCTCGATGCAACAAGCTAGCTGAATACTTTCATCAAAAAGTTGAATTGATTGCCCAATCATTTTCTCCCTCGCAGAACACCCTCACTGAGCCTCACTCAAGGTGTCTCCATACCAACCCCATCCACCCCCTAACAGAGTTCCTCCTGTTAGATGAGACTGCATTAAAAGTACTTATGAATAAAGTCACTTCGGGCTCCCCATTGGACCCCGCCCCCCCCACGATACCTCTCCCTAATCTCAGACACCATATGCTGAGCCATTGTGAACATTGCCAATGCCTCCATCTCATCGGGTATAATCCCCCCTGCCTGGAAATGTGCCCAGGTAAGGTCCCTCCTCAAGAAACCCAACCTGGATCCCTCTAACATGGCTAACTATCAGCCCATATCCCTCCTCCCTTGGCTTAGCAAACTGACCGAGCGACATATAAACTCCAAGTTAGTGCAGCACTTAGAGTCCAACAAGCTGCTACATGATTCACAAATAGGCTTTCGCCCGTGCATGGGGACAGAGACAGCACTGCTGGCAGTAACCGAAGGTACTCGGCGGCTCTTAGACCAGGGCGGTGCAGCAGTTATTGTCCTCCTTGATCTCAGTGCCGCCTTCGACACTGTTGATCACAACATCCTGCTGACCCAGCTCACAAACCTGGGGATTGCCGGTTTGGCTCTCTCCTGGCTACAGTCGTTCCTTAGAGACAGGTTTTTCCAGGTCTTTGTAGTGAAGGCCTCCTCCAACCCCTGGCCGCTTAGTTGTGGGGTTCCCTAGGGCTCTTCCCTGGGCCCCACACTTTTTAATGCCTATATGGCTCCCCTAGCCGAGGTAGTCCTCCCGTTCGGTATTCAGATTGTAACATACGCTGATGACACGCATGTGGTGTCCTTGAACGATCCAGAGTGCTCATCGAGCCCCCTTGCTAAATGTCTGACAGCAGTAGCGGACTGGATGAAATTGTCTCACCTTAAACTAAACGGTGACAAAACGTTTTTAGGCAAACTACCATCTCCCCTGCCTGTAAACATATGGCCTACCTGCCTCAACCCTATGCCTGCTCCAAAACAGCAGTTTTAAAGGCTCGGCATATGGCTCGATAACTCTCTGAGCTTCAGCCACCAGGCTACAAAACTAGCGGCCACTTGCTTTGACCTGATGAGAATGCTAAGAAAGGTCCTTCCGCTGCTCCCCTTCAATGCTAGGAGAATCATGGTGTAGGCCCTGATACTCTCCCGCCTGGATTACGGGAATGCGCTATATCTGGGCGTGCAACAGGCAACCCTGCAAAGACTTCAAGTCATCCAGAATTGCGCAGCCCTCCTCCTTCAAATCCCCCGAAGACAATCTGCAAAACCCGCCCTCAGGTTGCTCCACTGGCTCCCCATTAAGGCCAGAATTCAATTCAAGTCCATGTGCCTGGCTCACAAAGCAATTTGGAAAACAGGCCCGGCCATTGTTCATTCGTTGATTACCCCCCACCAGCCTTCTAGAAATCTTCGCTCTAGTTCAGCCTTCCTCGCCACCAAAAGGAAAGTCCGTCGGGTCAAATAGGATGTACGTACTTTCTCTCTGAATGCCTCCAACCTATGGAACCAACTCCCTCGCTCGCTCCGCGCTGAGCCAAATATGTTTTCCTTCCGCAAGCTCCTTAAAACCCACCTCTTCCGCATCACGATGTAACTGTTCTGTCTCCATCACGCGATCAGACAGTGCTATGAGGCCTCAGAGTAGCAGTGCGCTCTACAAAACTATTTCATTCATTCATTCAAGTCAGTGAATGGCCTTCTTTCAGCCACCCATCATTTGAAGTGTGGTCTCCCAGCAAGGCTCCTCCTTAAGCCAGATGCTTTCTAATCTGTATGGCTGTCTCCTCTGTCAGACATAATCTATTCATGATGTTTTTCTATGCCATCTTATGTGGGCAACACACAGATTTTAGTCCTCCTAACTCCCAATAGAGTAACTATTTCACAGCAACATAATGCTTGCCTACAACAAGTTGCTGACAGGAAGGAGGCCAGTTGTTTGCAACTAAATGGTGACAAAACAGAGGTCCTCTGTGGTCAACCCATATCTCTGGACCCAGCTTAGCCGGCTGTAGGGTCATGTAAATAAAGACTGACTGAACTCTTTTGGTTCCTGATGGATTCTACAGACCCGTGATGTAAGATTCTGAGGGTGACAAAGTGATTGTAGATTTAGAATGTTGAGGTCTTACTTACAAGCTGAAGAATAAATATGTGTATAATTCCTCTGGGTAGAATGCTACAACTGGCGATGAGTAGGGGATCAGTACCCTGTAGATTGACAGTGATCTCCCATAGAGTTTGCTGTTCACATCACATGTACCACAGTCAAAGTGAAGAATTGACACTGGCGCCTATGGGATCTCTAATAAAGAACTATACACATGCCAATACTGCTACCTTATTCAAACTCACTTACTTTAGAGCAACCATATTGAGAATCCAACAACATGTGCCATGGACCACTTTTTCAGTTTGAAATCAATCTTTTTCTTAATTTGCTTTTTTTCACATATCAAAAATTATACATAAATAAATCATTGAACCTTTACACATTGCACCTTAACAAAATTTTACTTTATAAAATCTTCCTCATACATTCAACATTCTTCCATTTCTTCCACTCTCACATTCCCTTCATACTGTATTCCCATTCACTCACTACACCACCAGCATTCACCCTATATTCTTCAATTTCCTTTTTCAAGACTTCTTTTGAACTTTTTGAATTGCGCGCCATAGGATACAATTTTATAACAGAAATGTTTTAGGTCTAAAAATTTAGACTTTGTTAGACACTCTTATGGCAAAACAAAAACTGGTCTACGCATTTCAAACTCTTTCTGATTTTAGAGTTCTCATCAGGACCACACAGCTTCCCTTATTCTAGCTCTTCAAATTTAGTGAATACCAACAATAGCATTTTAATGTGTCTTGAATACGCCTCTCTCTTGGAGCTTCAATTGTCTTAAAAGCATTCAGGAGCAAAGGCGTCGCATCGCCTCCACTCGTCTTCGTTAGTTCGGTTTAGGAAGATTTTTGCGGCGGACCCTTTTCTTTGCTCAGTAAGTTTTCAATAATACCTGTTCGCGCAACGACTTCTGCGTTCTCAGGGTCAGTGCAACGACAATTGACAATTCCCTGTGTGCATTAAAGATCAGGTTGATAGGGTTGGAAATATATTCATTCTCCTTGATCAGAATCTGAGGAAGTGTCAGAGAAAGTGAAACAACTAGTGTGTGATTTACCCTGGTATTGAGAATTCAAGGCACCTGGATTCGTATTTTTAAAGAAATCTTCTTTAAGATACGGATATACTTGATCTTGATTGAAATTGTTAATATCCCTGCTTAACTTTGATGTTTGTTGCGATGTAGAGATAACAATGTTGTATATACTTTGAATTTATGTCTACTGGAAATGTTTTTATGTGGGCCATTATTTCATCTATATGTACTGTGGTGAATACCTGATAGGCTTTTTTTGGAATATTCCTTAGGATTAGACTGTAAACCCGGATGTGATCATGCAGTGCTATGGAACCCCAAGTTGATTATTTTATTGTTGAGAATAGAGCCTTTGTGGCCCCTTCAGTGTGGGCTGAGTCAGTATATATTTATTACACTTTCGCTGGAGCCAGATAGGTTCTGTACCTAGGACAGGTACTCCAGGATTGATTGGCCTGACCCAGAGTGCTAGTATAATTTTTCAGTGATGTTAAACAAGTCTAGAAGAAGTTCGTAATCCAGATCCCTTATTGGATCCTCCCAGTCTTGACAGACAGTGGTGTTGGTCACCTTGGTGTTTATTGAGTTACCTTGGATTGCCTTGAGTTGGTCTGGTAGTGAAGTGATCATGTTCGTAATACTCTTTTGATTTTTTGCATATCGAGCACCACCCCGATCTTTGATGCACACAGGGGGGTGGATTTTATAGATTGTTTAGATTGTTTACATCCTTTCCTGCGTAGTTTTGTGCAGGGTGCGGTGAGGCTAGATTTATCATCCCGTATCAGGCCCATAGTAGAGCTTTGTGCAGTTCGTGGGCCCCGTTGCGCATGATCCATTACTCGAATGATGTGTGTTGTAGTTGGAACCTGAGTTTGAACCTGAGTCCTTCACTTGTGTTGTTGCCGTGCTGGTCGTGATTTAAGCATGTGCACGGCTTGAATACGGCCACGCAGGAGACGTGTTGTACTTGCAGTTTGGATACGAACGGTTCGAACGCTTTAAGATTCAGTGTTTATGATGGGGAACCCTTTTTGCAGGTAATTGAATTGGGAGGGTACTTCGACAACTTCGGAACAGCTGGCGGATTGTGTATCGTGCATTTTGAGGCAGTCCATTAAGGGGTTTTTAACTCTCTTTTTTTTCGGTTGTTTTTTTGTTAGGAGTTTATTCCCTGCTGATTGAAAAACGTGACAAGTGGACAGTTGACTTTTCCTTGAGCCACTGGACACAGCATTTTTAAGGTAGGATAGATGCCAAATGATTGAAGCAACATCATTGCACAACAGACAGTCCCCAGTGTGTTGTTATTTTTTAAAAGGTGTGCTTTGTTGTTATTTTTGCCTCAGGATTTAAGTAGCTACATTAGCTGGGTGGCTGCATGATTTTGAGAATGTAAATATGGGCCCAAGGGGCGGTGATAGAATGTCTTGTTTACGCAAAACAGAAAGCTTATGGATCATAAAATTACGTGCTGTGGAATGTGGAATTAATATCTTTAAAGATCTTCATGAATTTCTTTAAGAGAACAAATAATCTGCATGCCTAAATTCAGTCAAATTGGTATGGCACAACACATACACAATGAATTGTATAATTTGACCGGCATATATATATGTATGTTTGAAAGCAACATGTGACATACAAGTCACTAAATGAATAGACAAACAGAATGTTTGAAATGCGTTCTTATCATAACATATGTATAATTTCTGCAGATTTATGTAGGCTCAAAGATGGTCTGTAACATTCAAGCCAGTGTGTATGTCCATCCACTAATTTCTAATGCTGAATGCACATACTGAAGGAGACTATCCATCACTTATCAACAGTTAGGTATCTTGGACATGACTTTCTAGATTTATTATAAATATAGGAAGAGTATGTTAATAGCCCTATAAGTGTTCTTTCAGAATTTCCTTCTCAAACCCTCATTATCTCTGTAATATCTTCTGGTTCTAAAAACTCACACTATTACCAGCATACTAAGACTGTAATGGTGGAAACGAGACTACTGGTGCCCTTGATCCATACTGGTGGAACAATATGTCGTATCACAAACGTGAATCAAGGTTTCAAATGAATTCTTCATCCAACGAATTGCTGAGATAGAAAAAATAAGGTATTTCTTGTCTTTTTTTCAAATTAGTTCGTGCCGTAACAACTTTCTATAAACAGTTCTAAATAGAATTATAATAGTTTCGGATTCTATTCCATTTTATAAACTATGACCTAACAGGTACGCAAATAGCACATAAATAGATTCCTACATGTAAACACACCAGTTTATCACCGTCAACGATGGCAGCCACTGATTCGCACACGCCGATAGAGCTCTAGTGGTTAAGTCCGTTTTTTACCTCTACCATAATATGGGCGTTTTTCCCACATTATATCAGTGGCGGGAACGGGAGGCAAACAGGAAAAGAAACACCACTCGGCTCGTCGATATTCGCACTGGAAGACAATACGAGGTAAGATTAACAATAAAAAAACGATGATATGTGATCAGGATATGGATATAGGCAGAATCCAGATAACGGCATAAGATTACGTTTTTCGAACCCGGACAAGTTTCGCGCAGGTGACTAAACGAGCATAGAAAATTAACGGGCTTTTTTATAATGGGATCAGATAACTGAGCTCGCCCTGATATCTAACGTGTCACTTAACGAATGGACGTCCTATATGGACACTTACACTAACAATATGACATTTTAAGACATGGTTAGCAGGTGTTAAGAACAAGGGTAATAATATAAACATGCTGATATACGGCATTGACTTACATAGTAAGCTAAGAAACCAAATATCCTATTTAGACATACAAGTATAACATGTTTGGAACAGTAATGCAATGTCAGCAGGTACATGTTTGCTGACTGTTCCTTCCTTTTTTCTTCTATCTGCTATCTTGGTCTGGTCACATATAAGTGCTACCTTGGATGTATCAGGATTCAAGAGAGAATACGCTTAATAGAATGGATCTGAATAACTATTTTGAGTGGTGACATTAGAAGAGGACAGGCTCGAATACTGTTGGGGCCACAACTACTATATGAATGGTAAGGCAGCATATTCCAAAAATCTTTGGCATTTTACCTGTTTTTATAGATAAATAAATGAACTTGCAATGGCAAATATATATTTTTCTAACTCTCTACCCATGGGAATGGGCAATTTTAAGACTGACCTATTTTAGTGCTTATTTTATAGCCACTTAACCTTTGGTGGCATAAGTATGAATTTGTGATATACTGGCTCATGGTTGTAAACATATTGAACCCATAAGAGAAATCTCACTTGCCCCATAATGAAATAATACAAACTTTTATGCACTTATGTACTGTGAATAAGAGTACACAACTGACCTACGATGCTAGCTTGCCCAATAAGGAATACTAGTAATATGGATGTTCCTCCCACAGAGCGAAATACATATTATACACATCTTCACTACAAGCGTCATCTTCAGCTATTATCGGTTGGGGGACTATAGCATCACATCCGAGAAGAGTGAATAAATAGGTGAGAATTTCTGTATATAATCACAGGTGCGTGTTGTTTTGCACCTGGTAGTGGGCAAGGTTTCATATTGATACGGTCACTTTGAACGCAATCATTCTTACACACTCCACTGCCCCTCTTAATGTTATGCCTGTCTTCCTAATCCTCTAAGGATGTACATGGTTGATATCCATGATCATTGTTCCACCGGCATGATCACATGGTCTCTGGGTTTTTGTCTGCACTTAATTACATGAATTGGTCTTATTGTGGTTGTTATAAAAATAACCACATAAACAATGGGTTGATGGATTCGTGAGGGATTTTGCATGTCAAATTGACAAGTGCAAAGTTATAATCAGATTGAAAATTATTTTTATCTGATGGACATGTATAAATATTTTGGTTGCAGCCTTGGAAAAGCCCTGCGGGCGAAACGCGCGTCGGCTACTGTTTTTCCTCATACGAACTTTGGATATTAAATACCAGATCTCAACCTAAGAAGATTTGTGTGGATACTCTTTTGAGAAGCTTTGGGTTTTAGAAACTTACTGGATGCTGAGACTTCATGGACTGTTCTAGAAAAACATTGACATTACTTGAGTTGTTATAACTATATGGTGTGCTTGGGTGTTATGCATACATATGGCTGCAGGATTTTTCCTGCTAGCCTTGGTGTTGAAGAGAGCCTCCATTCAGTCAAGGTATTTAAGTGAACACCACGTGTTGTATTATCTACCCGCATTCTGGTGATGGCCTTGTTGTTATAGACACTGTATATAGTATGTTTGTCACTTTCTGTGGTCATTTGTGTGAGTTTGATCTTGGTGGTTTGTCTTCCCTTGATCCTCCTCCCAAGACCTGAGTCACTTGACCTTTCTGGCACTGCATGGTCACTGAGGGGGATAGTGGAATCTTGGTAGCCTGGTTGATTTATTTATATATAGATTTAAGTGTACATTATTAACATTGTAGAGATACTGATCCCCCTGTCCTGATGAAGCCGAAAGGAATCATTGGCTGAAACGCGACTGTGCCAGCGTCGACATTTTCAGAGGAGTCCCATCATTTTGAGTTGTCTTGAATAAGGAGAGCGCCCTACAAATAATTTTGAGGTGTTATCCCTCAGGCGCAATAGTGACTACCTTACAGTGCACTACTCTGAATTAAGAGTGTACATCCTGATTGTTTTGTTCTCCGTAGTGGAATTCCTTTTTCTGTGTATTATATTTGTATGTTTTATATATGTTGTATATATTGTATATATGTAGTGTATCATATTTATGAATGTGATTCAAATGTATTTGTAATGATTGTTTATGTCTTGTACATAAGAGGTTTAGTTTTGTATTTTTGTTTTTATCAAATTGTTCTCTGCCCCGTCATATGACACTTATATAAGTTTGAATGGTGGAAATTAGTTTGTTGTTAATAGGAATTGGTATCATCAGGGTAATTAACTGTACTCTGAATGAAAATAAATGTTTGATTGGTCCCTCTAAACCGTATTTCTTTGGATATACATAGTTGATGTCTTTTTGCTCAGGTATATGAGGGTGATTTGGGCAAAACCCCTAACTTGTATGTACCAGTTCACTATTCTAGATACATATAAGACTTTGCCACGGTCAGTGCAACGTTACAAGAATTGACGACAAAGAATGTGGTGTTGAATTGATCATGTGAGTGTGGAGAGAGTTTCAAGAGAATCAAGCAAGCCATGGAAAATGCCACTGAAATGGCCTACTTTGTTCCCAAGCTTCATACAGAGGTTGTACTTGATGCTTTTCCTGTCAGGTTAGGCGCAATTCTTGGACACCACAGTGCACAGCTAAATGCCCAAATGCATATCGTGGCTTACTCCAGCAAAAGCTTGTCACAAACTGAACATGCTTATTCACAACCAGAGAAAGAAAGCTTGGCAGTGGTGTGGGCTTGTGAATATTTCCATGTGTTCTTATATCGGAAGCCTTTTCCTGTAGTGACCGATCATCTAGCACTTTTGACAATGTTTGGCAATCGAAAAGCCAAGAAGCCTCCAGGTATTGAACAGTGCGGTCTGAGATTACAAGAATACAACTACACAATTGTTCACTACCAGAGAAAGATAAAAATCCTGCTGGTTATTTTTAAAGAGTGCCATTACAATGCCCTGGTATGCCATCTAAAATTGCTGAAGCCTTCATAAATGTCATTATAAAATTGAGCACACCAGAGGCATGTCATTGGAACAAGTTGTCACTGCTACAAGCCAAGATAGTGACATGCTTAAATTGAAAGACATTATTGCTCACCAGTCTTGGAACCATTCAATTTTAGAGTCATTGAGTTCTAGCTTATAAACTGAAGACTTCATGTGTGGCGCAGTCTTTGGAGAGTGTCAGTGCTGGGTAGGACGCTACACAGGTCATCCTCTTTGGGCTATCACCCCCACCCCACGGCAGAGGTAAAAAGCTTGGTTGTCACACTTGACAGCAAGGTCACCATGGTGGCCCAGGCCAAAACGCTATCATCCAGCTGTTTTGGCTTATTATGAGCCCTTAGGAAAATGTTTAGCTGGCTACCTGTTGCTTCTGAAGAGTGGTGGTTCAAAGCCTCATTTTATTTTGCCTTTACTTTAGGAACTCCCTCTATTAGTGGAGTCTTTTCTCAGTCATAATAAGACTTCAGGTAATTCAGAATGCTCAAATCTTCTTGGGCATTTCTAAGTTTCAGACTACCCCCTTGGCACTGAGTTCTGGTTACCCATTAGGAAGATGATTTAGTTCAAAGCTCTGTCATTCATCCACCCTGTGTGGTACAAGATGGGATCCTGCATCCTCCCTCAGTTGATCAGCCCCTATCATCCAAAAAGAGCACTCATATCCAACAGATTGTGCCCTCTTAGCATTCCTTATGTGAAAAAGGATAGATGTGGGGGATGCATCTTTCTTTTCATTCTCCCAACAATCTTCGCACCCTAATATAACTCCAAAAACAAATTGTTGTCCAGGGATTTCCATTTTTGATTGATTTATGTTTTTGGCTTGGATAGACATTGCTAATCCGGGATGACATTTTCTGGACTACATTTTTTTAAATGGCGGATGTGTTTCAGTGATGATGTCATATCTTAGGAACCATGAGACATTTTGATGTCAAAACATACACGTTGGGTGTCAAGTAGTTTTATAGAGAGAAAATAACTCCTCAGAGCAACCCTTCCACAATTTTCCAAATTGACAGCTATTATAGAGAAAGAAGAGACAAATGTAGAAATGAAACACATAATAATGGTTTTTTATCTTTTTATGCATACACCAGACAATATTTGTATTTGTTTTGGTAATCGTTCATGGTACATTTGCAGAATCTTCAACATTTTTTAAGAGTATATCGACAGGGATCTCTTTTGTAGCACAGCTCTTGCAAGCACATGCATGTGTAAATTCTGTGGGTAGAGGCTTTAAAAATGTGTTGGTTTAGCACCCTATCAATATATTCCAAACCTAATTCACACATATCTTTATCTACAAATGCATCATCCAAAACATTTACACATACATTGATGAAGCAGAATGCTCTTTAAATGTGTCCACGAACAGAATATGGCGTCAGTGGAAGGTCACTTAGAGGGGCTGGTCTCTTGACTCACGTACTAAGATTGTCGAATGTGTGACAGTCAGAACTCGTTTTCCGTGCACGCACAAGGGATTTTTTTACACCTTTAAAGTCACGTTCTTCTTTTGTCTCAGCAAATTCTTTTAGAAACTTCACAGGTTTAGCAGTTAAAGCTCCAAGCTTTGTTCCAATTCTGCTCATAGTGTCATCAACTGTAAGAATATGTGCCTTGAAAAGAACACTAGGCATCTCTGAGTCAAGTACAGAATAAGAAGCAGGATTAAGTATCTTTTCTCACCTGTTCCATGACATATCCATTACTCTGACAATCCTTGACTTATGAACATTGCAACAAATCTAAGTAGCACAATAATAGCAACTGTGTTATTTAGCAGTACAATGATTCTATTGGAACCCCTTCAAACAGTGCACTCAACATGTAGTACAACACAAAGGCCTGCTTCCCCTAATTTGCTGTTAAGTTCTTGAACAATGTGGCTCATTCTTTTGAATATATCTTTGCAGGCACTGACTCCTCATTGACAATCATTCCACTTGCAATAATTCAAAATTCAGCATTCACTGAAGCATCAGCAATGTTGTGGCGAGTTAACATCTCGACGTTCACATTGTTCTATATAAATGAACAAAATGTATCAAGTTACATAGGTATAGATGTCAAGTTTTTGATGCAGGCATGATCAATTATGCTCCTTGTAGACATATGTCTAATTCTCTCACATTATTTTACAGATATTTCAAGATGATTGTCAAAGACAATGTGCCGTTCTTGCAAAATGCACATCGACTTCAATATCTGTTGAACAGTCTGAATGACCTCTAAGAAGTTTTTTATGGATCGAAACTTGAGTATTCGCAATTGTGACATATAGTCCACAACAAAAGCAGTTTTATTTTCAATGAAGACACCTTTTCAAATTTAAATTATTAAGGTGAAAGGTTTTTTTCAAGCTCCTGTATGATTTTGTGCTTCACTGGTTTGGTTGCAGTATCTCCATCAAAAAATGCGTTTGTTGGAAGAAGATCATGTGACAGAATGTCATTGAAATATTCACTCCTTCCTTTTGCCACATCCATCTCTCAATGTGCTTGTGAAAGGTTTTTTTTAAAATCTGTTTTGTAGTGACTGGTTTGACAAAACTCTTACTAGGGCAATTAAAGCGTGCAAGTTTAGCTTAGGGATTATGTCAAACAGCTTTTTTCGTTTCAATACAAATGTCTCCAACCCTAATTCTGTGTATAGTTTGATCCGTGTTCCAGGACATCTAGTAAACATGTCTTTATATCTTTATCCACATATTGTTTGGTGATGTAGTTGTGTATTCACATAGGCTCAGTCAATTCAGTTGGGTTTCCTGGCTGCTGCATGCAAAAAGAAGGCTGTCAATATGTTTATTTAAACGTTCCCCCCTCTTTACCATAGGTTTGTGATGATGAACAGTTTCATGATAGTCCAATAAATTTGAATTTTTCATCTCTCTGAAAACATTGCAAATAGAAAGAACTTCATCACAAGCAAGCTGCAATTGGGCAACTTATTCACTTTTACGTGTCTGACCAACAATTCCCTTGTATCATTTCTGTGATCTCTGGATCATCTGTTCCAGTTTCATATCTGGAGCCACAGCATTGAACCTTCCCTCTCTTTCTTTCACCAAAAAATGTCTGTCTATGAATTTTCTGTAGAGGTATGGTTTGTCCACTTCTAGCTTCTTCACTCTTTCCAAATACCAGGACCAATATCTCCGGTAGTTTATGCAATTGAATTTGCAAAAGTGACTCTACAGTCTTCACATACATCTCCTAATCACCTTCCTGATCTGTATGTACCAAGTTTTTCACTAGAGCTATCATGTGTAAAACATTCCCACAGTACTTGCAAAGTTCACATTTTTCTTCATATTCTTTGACAAACTCTAATAACATGATTTGTAAGTTTTCTGATTTTAAACTGAATGTATTGAACGTTGCCTGGCTTTACATTATGTCTTTTGAACGAAGTGCACACTGTGCCTTGTTCACTTCTGAGATTAGATATGCAAAACCTAATTTGTCATTTTTGTCCCAGAAAGCTTTCCATCACAATGTTTCTTTAACCCCAGATATACTGAGAATGTCTTGTAACGAATGAACATCATGAGTTGCACTCAATACTGACTGGACGAAGATTTCAGCCCCAACAAGTGCATTGTCTATGCCACATCCACTGAGATAACTTCCTGCATACCACAACATAACATTTGTCATGTGGAATACAACCATCACTGGATAAACATCATACAATTCTACTGAATAGCTCATAAAATTGTCAGCCACAATACAGAACAAACCTCCATTGCAGAAAATTGGCAGGATAGGCTTGTCTTCATGGTGAGCATGCACATGTTGGAAATGTTTTAGAGCTGTGTATACTGTTGCCTAATTTGAGACAGGAGATCATATTACTGGCAAAAAAACAACCTAATTCAGTGGGAATGTATTCTGCTAGATCAATGATGAATTCCAGCCCATGGAGGAACTGGCTTTTCTTCCTCCTTCAGTTCGCACCAAATACGCAACATGATAAATACAGTTAAATCAGCTTTGGAGACCACAACATCAAGTAGAAGAAGTTCCATGACTCCAGCAACTTTGAAATTTTCTGGTAGAATGGGACTTGTTGATAGCTTGTAGTGATTTTTTGCACGTTGGCATGGCAGTTTAGTTATAAGTTTGCACCTACTTCTGTTTATGCCTACAGATTACACTGGTTGTTTTCCAGCAGCTACTTCATTGGCACAGTCTTGAAAAAGCACCATGGCTGGGTCATGTGTGCTGGATGCTCTACACAAAGAAGAGCTGTTAGAAATGTGATCTCTGGTTGGCTGAGGCTTGTGCCAAAGCCAGGCAGAGACCACCACTATAGTCAGGGCAAGGGACTTACACGCCAAGAATAACCCCTGCTCATCCCCTTGGCTACGTGACACGAGCAGTAAGGCTTTTCCCGGAGGCAGTGTGTAAAGCATTTGCGTACGCACCCACCAGCAACAACATCCGAGGCCCCCCACAAAAGGAACTCCACACAAGGTTATATCAAAAATAGCCTTTGTATTCTCAAAACCCATCAGATAGTAAACACATTATGTACACTATGCCAACTGGCACAGGGCAATATTTACAAGGGATTATTTACACATGACAGGGCCACGTGGGCCACTGTCAGAATTAGCACTTGGTGAAGAAATAGTAAAAGAATACATATGAACTTAGAACACAGCCAGTAATCACTGGCAGACACTATACTCAGCGTGAACCTGTAATATAAGTCACAACAGGCACAGTATCCCACATGTCTAAATACATTAGACCCTAACCACCTAAATAAAAATTACACTAGGGGCGTAAATCACACAGGGAAGTATTTATTTATTTATTTATTTTTGAGATTTTTAAAGCGCACAAATACCCTGGTGTGTCTCGGCGCTACGGACTGCAGTAAATGACCAGAAGCGTTTATTGATTAAAAAGCCAAGTTTTGATCCATTTTCTGAAAGTGAGCAGAGATTGACAGGATCTAATCTCCAATGGGATGGTGTTCCAAGTCAAGTCAAGTCAAGTCAAAGAATTTATATAGCGCACTACATACCCAGAGGGTCTCAAGGCGCTTAGGAAGGGAAGGAGGATTATTTGTCAAATATCCACGTTTTAAGTTGCTTTCTGAATGCTAGGTGGTTCTGGGTAAGGCGAAGGTAAGTAGGGAGTGAGTTCCATGTTTTAGCAGCCAGGTATGAGAAGGATCTGCCTCCCATGGTGGTCTTGTTGATGCGAGGTACGGTGGCGAGGGCTTGGCTGGAAGAACGTAGTTGGCGGGAGGGGGTGTAGAAGGACAGTCGTGAGTTGAGGCATTCTGGTCCGATGTCGTAGAGTGATTTGTGTGCGTGGGTTAGCAGTCGGAAAGTGATTCTCTTATTGACGGGTAGCCAGTGGAGGTCTTTCAGGTGACCAGAGATGTGTTCGTTGCGCGGGATGTCTAATATGATTCTGGCTGAGGCGTTTTGGATTCGTTGGAGTTTCTTCTGGAGTTTAGCGGTAGTACCTGCGTAGAGGGTGTTTCCGTAGTCCAGTCGGCTCGTTACCAGAGCATGGGTGACTGTTTTCCTGGTTTCGGTGGGGATCCAGCAAAATGTTTTTTTGAGCATGCGAAGAATGTTGAAGCAGGATGAGGATACGGCGCTGACTTGTCTGTTCATTGAGAGTGAAGAGTCCAGGATGACGCCTAGGTTCCGTGCGTGGTCTGTCGGGATGGGTGCTTTTCCAAGGGCTTCCGGCCACCAAGAGTCGTCCCATGCAGAGGGGGATGTACCTAATATGAGGACTTCTGTTTTATCTGAGTTCAGTTTCAGACGGCTGAGTTTCATCCATTCGGCAACTTCTTTCATTCCTTCGTGTAGGTTAGTTTTGGCGGTGCTGGGGTCATTGGTGAGAGAAAGGATTAGTTGAGTGTCATCCGCGTAAGAGATGATGTTGAGGTTGTGTTGGCGGGCGATGGTCGCGAGGGGGCTCATGTATACGTTGAAGAGGGTGGGGCTGAGTGAGGATCCTTGTGGTACGCCACAGATGACTTCAGTGGCCTCGGACTTGAATGGTGGAAGGCGGACTCTCTGGGTTCTTCCGGAGAGGAACGAGGTGATCCATTCAAGTGCTTTTCCTTGTATTCCGATGTTACTGAGGCGTTGTAAAAGGGTGCTGTGGCAGACTGTGTCGAAGGATGCAGAGAGGTCGAGGAGGATGAGGGCAACTGTGTCTCCATTGTCCAGTAGAGTTCGAATGTCGTCTGTTGCTGCGATGAGGGCGGTCTCAGTGCTGTGTTTAGCTCAGAAGCCAGATTGTGAGGAGTCGAGGGATTTGTTGGCTTCGAGGAAAGCGGCGAGCTGGCTGTTGACAGCTTTCTCGATTACTTTTGCCGGGAATGGAAGGAGCGAGATGGGGCGGTAATTTTTGAGTTCGGTGGGGTCCGCTGTGGGTTTTTTCAGAAGGGCGGTGAGTTCAGCGTGTTTCCAGCTCTCAGGGAAGGTTGCGGAGTTGAAGGAGCAGTTGATGACGTCTCGGAGGTGCGGTGCTTTGACGGAGTCTGCTTTGTTGAAGATGTGGTGAGGACATGGGTCTGTGGGGGATCCTGAGTGGATGGAGTTCATCAGGCGGATGGTGTCCTCAGTGGAGATTGGGTTCCAGTCGTTAAGGGTGTTCACGGGGGGAGAATGTTCAGCATATGGTTGGGCGGGTTGGTCTCCGGGTTGGTTGTCGAAGCTGTTGTGGATGTCTGCAATCTTGTTGTGGAAGAATGAGGCTAGGGAGTCGCAGAGGGCTTGAGAGGGGGTGATGTCGTTGGAGTTGGCCGAGGGATTGGAAAATTCCTTGACGATGTTGAAAAGTTCCTTGCTGTTGTGGGCGCTGTTGTCAAGTCGATCCTTGAATGCTGTTTTCTTGGCCTTTCGGATTAGTTGGTGGTGTGTGCGGGTGGCGTTTTTGAAGGCGTCCTTGGTGCTAGTGGTTGGGTCTTTTTTCCAGGCCTTTTCAAGGGAGCGGCAGAGTTTCTTGGACTTCTTAAGATCATCGTTGAACCATGAGGCCTTCTTGTTGCCAGGTTTGCTTTGACGTTTTTTCAGTGGTGCTAAGGTGTCGGCGGTGTTGGATAACCATAGGGTGAAGTTAGCGGCGGCTTGGTCTGTTATGACCACGAATCTTCTGTCACCCCAGGAGGATGTTTTCGTGCGTGGAACCTTAAGCTGAAAAGCAGCGGATGACCAGAGTGCTCTGTTGGATCATGAATTTTTAGGTGATTTATCAAAAATTCAGGTCCATTTTTACAAGATGCCTTGAAAGCAATGCAGAGTATTTTAAACTTTATCCGGTTCTTTACTGATAACCAGTGATATTTCTTAAGTATGTGGGAGATGGGTTTGAATGTAGGTGTTCCTAATAAAATTCTTGCAGCTGTGTTTTGAACGGTTTGTAATTTTTGAATGACCTTCTTCTGGGCATTAGCCAACAGTCCATTGCAGTAATCAATAGAAGACATCACCAAGGTACTGACTAGTGTTTTACCTGCATTTAGAGGAAGAAATGGGAGAAGTTTTTTTATCATGCGTAGTTTGTAAATCGCCGCCGAAGCTACTGAGTTAGCGTGTGATACAAAAGACAGTTTTTCATCAAATGTGACACCCAGATTCCTAACCTTGGTCACTGGGATAGGTGGAGTGCCCATTGAGGGGGGGCACCAGCTTTGAGACCAACAAGGGAGCAGTTTACCAAAGGTCATGACCTCTGTTTTTCCAGAGTTCAACTTAAGGCAATTGCTGGCCATCCAGCTACTTATGGCGAGCATGCCTTCCTGAAAGTTAGCCGCAATCCTATCTCCATTGTTGGTATTTATGGCCAGCACCAGTTGGGTATTGTCTGCATAGGAAGTAAGGCCCATCCCATGAGCCTTGATGACTTTGGCTAGGTCTGACACATAGATATTAAAGAGAGTCGGACTCAGGGATGAGCCTTGAGGGTAAGCATGGGCGAATTTAGCGAATCTCGCGTTCGCGAATTTTGCGGATTTGCGAATTCGCAATCCGCAAAATCCGCGAATTCTCGCAAATTTGCGGATTTTTTTTTTTTGTTCGCAAGTGTTTCTGCCAGTTCGCGAGGATTTGGTACTAGTTCACAATTGCGAACTTACTTGTCGGCTCGCAACGGTCGCGACTATGTTGTTTCTACATCTGGTTCATCATCACAGCCTCCCAGCACCCTCTGTTTCACCACTCTTTGACCCATGCCACCCTCTGTTACATCAATGCCACCCTCTGGTTCATCATCACTGTAGAAGATGGGGGGGAAAAGCAAGCCCACCTGCCCTGCTTGAACTGACATGAATTAATTTGGGGTTAGTTTATTAACAACACCTGCCCTGCCCCAACTGACAATAATGAATTAGGGGCTAATTAATGTGTCACTGAATTTGAAGTTCCAGCCTGGCACCTGCTTGTCTGCTCCCTTAGCTGTAAATCAGGACCTTTGTGGCATACAGTTAA
The DNA here is from genome assembly GCF_964263255.1 of Lissotriton vulgaris. Classification (NCBI taxonomy): domain Eukaryota; kingdom Metazoa; phylum Chordata; class Amphibia; order Caudata; family Salamandridae; genus Lissotriton; species Lissotriton vulgaris. The sequence continues at coordinate 1,314,381,664 of NC_141691.1, forward strand.
GGTCAGAGCAGGGTCACACAATAGTTGCAAGCAGGCAACCGAATTCTGGAGGGCCCCCTCAGGAAGCACTACAGGGAATCGTTACAAATCATGAGGTTGACCTTTTGCACCTGCTCATTGCTTTTGCTTTTGCAAAAATCGTTTTTCGTTTTTTTCGCGCTATTCGCGGGGCGCGGCGTCGTGCGAAACCGACCGCGGAAGCCGCCAATTCGTGCGAATAAGCTTTTTATTTTTTTGCGGCTTGTTGTTTCGCGAGTTTTTTTGCAGTATTCGCGAGCCGCTTGCAGCGCAACACGCGAATTTACCCCAAGGTCGAGTACGGGCGCGGCCATTTTGTTTGCGTGACGTATTTCCGTTTCCGCCCGCTATGTATAATCTCGCGCAGTAAGCGCATTGCGAGTAGAAGTTCGCACGAGATTGCGAGGAAAATCTCGCGCGAACTTACTTTCGCGCTCGTGAACGGGCGCCGGCCATCTTGTTTTTCATTCATTTCCTGTGTCTGGGCATGGGGTTTAATCCTCTTGCTATCTTTGCCATCCTTTGCTTGTTTTCATTTTTTTTTTAATGATTTTGCTTCTTATCTATCCCTCTCTTTTCCTAGCTGTATATTTTTGTCTTTTCTGCTATTTTTCTTTACATTTAAACTACCTTTTTAAACTTTTCTTTTCTTCTTCCCTATCCTATTCCTTCTTAATTTTCTACTTCCTACCTTACCTGCCCAGACCATGGTGAAGCCAGGCGCCATGAAGCTGCCCAGGCACTTGAGGGCGGCAGCGGCGGCGGGGAGGAGGAGTCCTGGACCCCGTGCCAGGACACCATGCGGTCGATTGAGGAGGGAGCAGGTGATGCGACGGGAGATCTTCAGCCCGGAGGAAGTGGGCGCGCTGGTCTACTTCGTCCAGCGCCGCCTGCCCAGGACCATCGCGGGAGGCGGCAGGATCGCGGCCGGCGGCTACAACATGCGGGAGCGCAGGAAGCGGTGGGAGAAGGTGTGCTGGGCCATATCCCACCTCTACGGGGTCCAGCGCACCTACAGCCAGGTCACCCATCGCTGGACGGACCTCCTGGACCGGGAGCGCGACCTGCTGGACCAGCTCGGCTTGGAGATCCCCGGGCTTGGTGAGTAGTAGTAGCCATTTCATCACTCACTACTATGATGTTTTCTCCTGCTCTGTGTTGTTGTATTGCAAATATTTGTTTTTTACATGGAGCAAGCCAATAATGCCGCTGATGACGATTACATTGTAGTTAAATTATATTTCAAAATCTTCTGTGCATTTCAGGTGCACTGCTCTCCTTCTCAGTGGCGTTGCTACTATGCTTATATGTTTTCTATTTTGTGGTCTCATTGGCCTGAGTAACTATTATGTATGAGTGTACTTTACAGAACTGCGTAATGCTAGACACTAGGGGGCAGATTACATTTACAAGCCCCTTGCGCCACGTTTACGTTGCCTTGCGTGACGCAACAGCGGCGTAAACGTGCCGCATCCCTGCGAGTCATTTACAGCATGACGCATCTAGGGAGATGCGTCACGTTATAAAGCCATGGGCCTTGCACCACAATGGGTGCGTTCCTAGTACGCAGGGTGGGCGGTCCGGCGGCTGTGCGCCTTGCAAAATTGCCTGCGTGAAATCTACAAGATTTAACGCAGGCACTTCTGCAACGCTGCTACGTCAATTCAATTCCTTATGCCTGCTTGAAGCAGGCGAAAGGACTAACACAGCATGTTAAGTATTGGGTGGCCCTGAGCATTACTGGAGTTGCATTGCGTTGGCGACGTGACTCCAGCGATGCGCCGCTCTTACCTGACGAGATGCGTCACGCAAGTGCCTACCCTTGCGCCAGGGCGCGCCGCATTGTAAATGAGGCGCATCTGATGGTCGCAAGGGTAGTTTTGCGTCACGCATTTGATCTGGCACATCTCTGGAGATGCGCCAGAACGCGTAAGTAAGTATGCCCCTAAGGGGCAGAATTGCAATTACCGTCGCATCCCTGCAAAGAAGCAGGGATGCGCCATTAATTGTGCGGCCCGCTACCACCACCAAACATGGTGCGCCGTATTTACAATGCGGCGCACCATGGGCCCAAAACGTCACCGAAGCTTTACTGCTGGAGTTGCGTCGCAACGATGGCGCAGCTCCAGCAATTCTCTGGGGTACCCTATCTCCCCAATGCTGGGTCAAGCCGTACGTCTGCTTCAAGCAGGTGCAGGGTTTGTGTGAGCATCATTGTCCTAAAGGTGACTGATTGAAATTTTGTAGATTTCCCTCAGCCACTTTTAGGATGTGTTCCAGCGCAGGAATGCCCTCCCTTGCGTCGGAACGCCCCCTGATGGCGCAGGGCTTTATAACGGGATGCATCTCCCAAATGCGAGACGTTGTTATAATATTATACGCCGCACCATGGCGCCTCTTTTGTTTAGCTGCTGCGTCACAAAAGTCACGCAAGAACGGAGCAAAAGAGCCGCAAGGGGCTTAAATCTGCCCCTTCCTTTGTACCCCTGACAATAAGAAAAATAGTGGCGGTGGATTGATAGTTTGACTATTGAAATGACTGGTTATGTAGCAGGCAACTGTTAGTGTTGTCACTGATCTGACTGAAATCACAATGGAATTTGTCTGTCACTTTGCGTCTTGCCTGCGGACTGCTGCCTGCCAGTCCTAGGTGAACCTTTCAGTACTTTGTTTAGTGAGTTACGTGACTTTAGAAGTCGCAGGTCCGCAAATCAATGAAAACTAACCCTAATCAATGTAATTTCGCGGAAATATTTTGTTATTGTTGTTTTGAAATGTTTGATTTGGTTGACATTGACAAGCAACAATCATCCATGTTTTCTGTTCTTTCTTTCATGTTGTACGTCAGCTCCCCCCAGGGGCGAGGGGAGGACACAGGAGCAGCAGGCGGCGGATGCTGTTGAACAGGGCCAGGATCGGGCAGGCGAGGGCTCCTTTGCTGGCCCCAGTAAGTTTTCATTTTAGACTAGTACCTATTTTTCCTAGCGTTCCTCATTTGATTTGTTCGAAATCGTCTTTGATCTACTTGTAGACTGTATGATATCTAAATTCTTATCCTGCCTCTACTATGACTCCCTGTGGTATTACTAGATTATTCTTATTAGTCTGTCTGTGTAGCTAACTAAGATTGCACGGTTGGCGAAACTCCCATTCTAGTCAGCAATAGCTCTATCAACTTAGTGCAGTCCTCTGGGATTGTCCATAATGTCTTTTGAAGTGTTCTATCTGGACTCATGCTTGCAAAAATTGCAAAACCTTTCGCTCTGTCACTCTAGTCTGGACAAAAAAACACTGAGTCTATTTAAGTTTAAAAGCTTTATTAAAAGTAAACACATTTATTAAAATTAAGTCATAGTAAAACTAAACGTTTAACTGATAATGGAAAAGTGGTTAGTGCTGACGATTAATTGAAGACATTTCTTGTGGTCGAGCCGAGCTCTCACCTGGTTTCAACTTGATCTTGTTGTTAGAAGTCCATCTTCTGTCTGTGTGGAGAAAAATGGTGCGTGTTAAAAAACGAGCCTTCATCAGTTGTGCCAAAAAGTGCAGCAAGACAACCTTCCCTGGAAAAAGGGACATTTTTTTTAACTTTAAAGTAGACAGTCACAAATTACATTGTTTTCACATGTCTTCATTCCTAGACCAAATACTAGTGAGTGCTTTATTCTAACATTCTTACATGTACTTTGTAGGTGGAACATCTGGTGGCGGGGCCAACGTGGAGGTGGTGGGTTTCGACACGGAGGCGGAGGGCAATTCTTCAGGGGAGGAGGCGGCGGCTGTGAGAGTTGAGACGGTGGTGGTGCCGGCCAGAGGTAAGCTCTTATATATTCCTTACTTATTGAGATTGAAGACGTGGCTGGGAAGGCAAGAATATGAGATGCATTGCTGGGTGAATGATGAAGCAATGATGGTTGGAAGGACAACAGCCTGGGTGGGTGACACAGAAACTGTATGTGTCCATATACCTGGATCATGCTACTATCTGACTCTTAGATAGCATATGTGTATCTAGAGCAGAGGTACTCATAGTATGGCCCGCGTGCCGGTGGTGGCCCGGCAAGCCTTCCTTGGCAGTGCGCAGACCTTGCAGACAATCACTGCTCCCCCGGCCCCCACAGAGCAGAGGCTTTGTTGTATTTCACCTGTTAGCGCCCCTGCATCTCCACTCTGACAATCACTGCTCCCCCGGCCCCCACAGAGCAGAGTGGAGATGCAGGGCCACAAACAGGTGAAATAGAACAAAGCCTCTGCTCTGTGGGGCCGGGCAAGCAGTGATTGTCAGGGTGGAGATGCAGGGGCGCAACAACAAACAAAGCCTCAATAATATGTTAATGGTCTTTTAAAGACATGTTAAGTACTTTGGTGTGGTTGTCTGTGTGTGCGCGTTGAGGAAGCGGTCTCAGCCCGGGCTGAAGGCTGACACAGACAGACACACACACAGTGAGATGACAAAGGGGGAGGGAGAGGGAGGGCAGGAGGGAGAGCAGGAGGGAGAGAGATGTATGTAAATGCTGGGTCTGGTGGCTCAGTGGATGAAGGCATCTGCTGCAGGGACCTGTGTGCAACCTCATGGTCACAAGTTTTCGTTTTGCCTTAGCCCCACCCCCTCTGACTCCGCCCCCACCAGTGCGGCCCTCGGCCACAAACTACACTGTAAATTTAGCCCCTGAGAGAAAGTTTGTGAGTACCCATGATCTAGAGAGAGTAGACGGTCAGTGGATGAACTAAGTGTAACTTTGAAGAGCATGTAACACTGCACCCGCACGTCCGTTCCAGTGTAGGAAAGGCAAGGAAAAGAAGTTTTAATTTTGTCCAAATACAACTATCAATAGTAGCAGTAGTTTGTATTGCAAGCACAGCATAGATCTGCTTATTACGGTGGCCACTCCCTACCTCTCTTAATAAGTTTAGTAGTATTCAGTCATTCATGTGTGGATGTATCACTGGTCACTCACTAAAAAGCAAAGCACCTAAAGTCATCCCTAAAATAAACAAAAACATCCCATGTGAAGTGATAGATAATCAGATTATTTATCTTCTTCAATTTTCCATTTCTAGTACTCATTTGCACTGTAGGGTGAAAGTTAAAATAATTAAGCAGTAGCCCTTGTAACAGAGTATTCTCAGTGCCACCCGTAATAGAAAAGTAAGAGCTTCACCACCTGCATGTACTGGACGGGTACAGTAACGCAACGCAAGTCTAGGTCACTCATCATGGCGTGCATCTCTTTTTCTCGGGTGCAAGTTCACTGCGCTGGCATTATGCCGGCTTGCAGAAGATAACGTACCAATTTTCCTAAACAAGAGACAAGAAGAAGAATAAGACTGGTGTACTTTCATAGTCGACTCCAATGGAAGTCCATAGTGCTCGTAGAATTTGTTCCTTAAACTCCCACTAATGTTAGAGCAAGGATGAAGAAGTGGGAGGTTAGATAGATACTGGCCTCAATAGTTATGTAATGCGCTTGCAAGTTGCTAGTTGTACTGCAACACAAATTTCTGCTGAATGATTGAGTTAATCTTAAAGAGCATTGGTTACAGACTATGTCTTTCTTTCTTCATATAGATGCTCCTTCCAAACGAACAAGGAGGAAGGAGCTGTCTAGAGTGGCCCGGCAACGGAGGATCGAGGCCACTGTTGCGGAATATCGGCGGCTGGTGGCCCTGGAGGACGAAGAAAGTGTGCAGTCGACCACAACAACAACGTCGTCTGCATCGGCCTCCGTGGCCCCACGGGCTGCCACCCAGCACAGTGGTCCACCCAGACTGAGCCGGGCTGCCAAAGGCAAACGCCACCGCCGAGCAGCAAGGACAACAGCTGCCTCTCACAGGCATTGCACCTGCAAGGCAGTGAAGGCACGCCTGCGCCGCAGTACCCTGATGGTGTCCGCCTTCAGCAGGAGCTCGCCTTGCTCCGCGAGGAGCATGATGCCCTGGCCCAAAAAGTAAACAGCATCCACCCATAGTGTCCCTTGCCCCTTTTTTAGAGACTTTTGGGGGGTGGGAATTGGGAGTTGGGTTTTTGGGGACTTTTGAAGGACAATCGTTGGGGTTAGGGAGGGTCTTGCGGGAGATTATTTTGTTAGGGATATAAATATACTTTTTCAAACTTTATCTGAGCATACCTGTTTTTTACTGCTTGCCTGGTGGGTGGGGGTTTAACAGTGACTTTGTTTTCCTGAAAGTTTAGTTCCATTTTCTTCCTTTAAGTGTAAATGCCCAAATGTTTTCAACACTAAGTGCCTCTCACACAGTAAGTGAAGTGAATTCTAGAGTCCTAGGACTTTAGTAGTACTACCGTCAGTCTCTCGTCTCTCCTAATACTCCATTATACTCCCAAACCACCAAACGCTTATCTTACCTGTAATTTGTGTTTGAAAGTAGGGCTAGACCCAGGGCTGGCTCCACGGGAAACAGCGAATAAGGTTGGCAATCCTGGGCGGATAAAATTTCCTCATAGCGGTGGTACTAGTGGTGTGACACAGTGGCAGTTGCATGCCTATGAAAAAAAAGAAAATTAAATCTGGTTTGTCCTCCTGAGCAATTCAACGGTACAATATAGAATATAGCAGGTGACAGAAGTACACTAGAACAGTGCCACATTGTAGCCTAACAAATGGTAAAGTATAACTACTAATTCGGTTGAAGTTCTTTGACATTAGCCATGGGTCTTTGTCAAGCAGAGTAAGAATATATCCTCGGATTTCTTCACCAGCCTGTTGCTATCACCTTATCCTCCCCAGCAAGTGTGTGGATTTATTGCTGTAATTTAGTCACACATCAATCAAAACCACACAGCCCGGGGGAAGAGGGTTAGGGTTTGAAAAATGGATGGGTACGGGGGTTTTTGGGAAAGGTTTTGGGAGACAAGAAAAAATAGCACAGCATGGACAAACAATTGTGAACATAAACAAATCTTTGGGTACAAACCTACCCATCAATCTTTGAAAGTGCATGCACTACTGCATGCATGTCAGTGAAAAGTAAGTAGTACTTTCGACAACTGTGGAAGAAAGAATGCGACAGTACAGGGCGTGTGTGGAATTATTGATAACTATATTCAACACAAGGTCTCTGTTGCCAGATACCTGAGAGCCTTGCTGGTCACTATAAATCCATTCACCACACTCAATGGGGTTGGTCTGGAAGGTATAGTAGATAGAAAATGAGAAATTGCTCTTTTTCTAGGTGTCCCCTCACTCACCAGGGTTGCCCCTTGGTGACATGCTTCCTCATTGGGGCCATCCCAGTCCTCTACGGGCTGGGGCGTGCTGCGACTTGCGGATTACGTAGGAGCACTTACAAATGACTATGTGTGGTGCAGATGTGATAGTGGAGTGGACTAAGTGATGTGTTAAGGGATCAATTTAGAAGCAGAGAGAGATCCAAGAAATGCAGTCACAGTCAGAGAAAAACACAATGGATACTGTATCTCTATCTTGTTGTAGTTGTCCTGTTGAAAGTGGTAAGTAAGTTGCCTGCAGAAAAAAAATCCTCTTATTAGCGGCACTCCTCCATTTCAGCTGACGCTTCGTCCATCGATGTTGGTCACCAGAAGACACCCTGTAAAAAAAGCACAGCATGGACAAACAATTGAACATAAACAAATCTTTGGGTACAAACCTATCCATCAATCTTTGAAAGTGCATGCACTACTGGATGCATGTCAGTGAAAAGTAAGTAGTACTTTCGACAACTGTGGAAGAAAGAATGCGACAGTACAGGGCGTGTGTGAAATTATTGATAACTATATTCAACATAAGGTCTCTGTTGCCAGATACCTGAGAGCCTTGCTGGTCACTATAAATCCACTCACAACACTCAATGGGGTTGGTCTGGAAGGTATAGTAGATAGAAAAGGAGAAATTGCTCTTTTTCTAGGTGTCCCCTCACTCACCAGGGTTGCCCCTTGGTGACATGCTTCATCATTGGGGCCATCCCAGTCCTCTTCGGGCTGGGGCGTGCTGCGACTTGCGGATTACGTAGGAGCACTTACAAATGACTATGTGTGGTGCAGATGTGATAGTGGAGTGGACTAAGTGATGTGTTAAGGGATCAATTTAGAAGCAGAGAGAGATCCAAGAAATGCAGTCACAGTCAGAGAAAAAGACAAAGGATACTGTATCTCTATGTTGTTGTAGTTGTCCTGTTGAATTTGGTAAGTAAGTTGCCTGCAGAAAAAAAATCCTCTTATTAGCGGCACTCCTCCATTGCAGCTGACGCTTTGTCCATCGATGTTGGTCACCAGAAGACACCCTGTCCACTGCCTGGCTGATGCTGAATTGTGGCTCGCTAATGTGAAGCCTGACTCCATCCTTTTTTCCCCATTGCACAGACTGAAACCCGGCCTGTAATTATTCAACGAAAAACAGGAAGTGATATAATATTACAACACCACTGATAAATAAATATAAGGTATGTAGGCTGTGGAGTGCAAAAAGTCACACTTTGATTTTCCTAGTAGACAGTACAATATTTTTGAAAGTACGTACTCTGTCAGAGTCACCTTTTAAAGGATAAATAAGTATGGGCAAATTAATGTAGCGGATCTTTCCCCTCAAGCTAGGTGTCCTGTAAACTGTGTTTTAGAACAAAATTAGATCTTCCCAGCAGTGCTCCACCACCCAGACCCTTACTAAAGCCAGTCGCAAAAATGTAGAAGACCCCCAATCAAATCTCAAAAAACTAGGCCTAGCAGAAAACTGGTGACAAAACGTACTTTGAAAGTAAAAGTAGGCCCAAGTACCCCCTTACCCACCGTGGATTGCATTCAAACCACTTACAAGCAACCAAGCAAAAGTATCCATAGCCAGCATCGCTCCAAGACTCGAAAACTCCCCCACCCAAACACATGCAATAGAAATACTGCTAACCCTAACGAACCCTAAGTTAAGAATAGTGGCAAAGGCTTTCTTTAACTATGCCAAATCCCCCCTTTCCCATCATGGATTTTCTTCAAATGACTTGCAACCAAAATTACACATTCTCACGAGTGCTCTAAGACCCCAGAACTCAGTTGCAAAAATCTAGAACACTCCGAAAGACATGCAATCCTGCTGCTAGGGCTAACCCTAACGAACCCTAAGTTACAAAAAGTGCCAAAAGGCTTTTCGGCGTGGATTTTGTCCCAACCACTTCTACCTGGTATTAGACCTTCCCAGGAATGCCCAAAGACCCGCCAACCCACCCGCCAAGAAGCATAACACCCCCAAACAGGCCAAAAGCAAAATCTCATACTTGCAATATTTCTAGGCCTTCGGTCCAAACTCGCTGCGTAGCTAGGCCATAAGTCAGGGTTGCCACCACGGATTTCCTGAAAAGCAAATGCAATCAAGATTAGAGTGTCCCAGCAGTGCTCCCAGACACCGAAACTCACCCACAAACACCAGGAAGCCCCACAAACAGGCCCCCGAAAACGCTACATTGAGCAAAATGTCAGAAATAGCAACAACAAAAAAATCGGCCTGGATTTTGTCCCAACCACTTCTACCCGGTATTAGACCTTCCCAGGAATGGCCCCAGAGCCGTCAACCCAGGAGAAAACTAGTAAAAGACCCCCAAACAGCCAAAAAGCAAAAGTACAAAAATGGGGACTTAGTCATTTTCTTTCCAATTTCCCAAAACACTCCGCGCGCGCTCTGCAGCTAGGCCCTAACTCCCCTCTGCCACCATGGATTTGCTTCAAACCTCTTGCAAAGTAAAGTATCCATAGCCAGCAGTGCTCCCAGACCCCAAAACCCACCCACAAACACCAGGAAGCCCCACAAACAGGCCCCCGAAAACGCTACATTGAGCAAAATGTCAGAAATAGCACAAAAAAAATCGGCCTGGATTTTGTCCCAACCACTTCTACCCGGTATTAGACCTTCCCAGGAATGCCCCAAGACCCGCCAACACACCCGCCAAGAAGCATAACACCCCCAAACAGGCCAAAAGCAAAATCTCATACTTGCAATATTTCTCGGCCTTCGGTCCAAACGCGCTGCGTAGCTAGGCCATAAGTCGGGGTTGCCACCACAGATTTCCTGAAAAGCAAATGCAATCAAGATTAGAGTGTCCCAGCAGTGCTCCCAGACCCCGAAACTCACCCACAAACACCAGGAAGCCCCACAAACAGGCCCCCGAAAACGCTACATTGAGCAAAATGTCAGAAATAGCACAAAAAAAATCGGCCTGGATTTTGTCCCAACCACTTCTACCCGGTATTAGACCTTCCCAGGAATGGCCCCAGAGCCGTCAACCCAGGAAAAAACTAGTAAAAGACCCCCAAACAGCCATAAAGCAAAAGTACAAAAATGGGGACTTAGTCATTTTCTTTCCAATTTCCCAAAACACTCCGCGCGCGCTCTGCAGCTAGGCCCTAACTCCCCTCTGCCACCATGGATTTGCTTCAAACCTCTTGCAAAGTAAAGTATCCATAGCCAGCAGTGCTCCCAGACCCCGAAACCCACCCACAAACACCAGGAAGCCCCACAAACAGGCCCCCGAAAACGCTACATTGAGCAAAATTTCAGAAATAGCAAAAAAAAAAATCGCCCTGGATTTTGTCCCAACCACTTCTACCCGGTATTAGACCTTCCAAGGAATGCCCCAAGACCCGCCAACACACCCGCCAAGAAGCATAACACCCCCAAACAGGCCAAAAGCAAAATCTCATACTTGCAATATTTCTCGGCCTTCGGTCCAAACGCGCTGCGTAGCTAGGCCATAAGTCAGGGTTGCCACCCCGGATTTCCTGAAAAGCAAATGCAATCAAGATTAGAGTGTCCCAGCAGTGCTCCCAGACCCCGAAACTCACCCACAAACACCAGGAAGCCCCACAAACAGGCCCCCGAAAATGCTACATTGAGCAAAATGTCAGAAATAGCAACAACAAAAATCGGCCTGGATTTTGTCCCAACCACTTCTACCCGGTATTAGACCTTCCCAGGAATGGCCCCAGAGCCGTCAACCGAGGAGAAAACTAGTAAGAGACCCCCAAACAGCCAAAAAGCAAAAGTACAAAAATGGGGACTTAGTCATTTTCTTTCCAATTTCCCAAAACACTCCGCGCGCGCTCTGCAGCTAGGCCCTAACTCCCCTCTGCCACCATGGATTTGCTTCAAACCTCTTGCAAAGTAAAGTATCCATAGCCAGCAGTGCTCCCAGACCCCGAAACCCACCCACAAACACCAGGAAGCCCCACAAACAGGCCCCCGAAAACGCTACATTGAGCAAAATGTCAGAAATAGCACAAAAAAAATCGGCCTGGATTTTGTCCCAACCACTTCTACCCGGTATTAGACCTTCCCAGGAATGCCCCAAGACCCGCCAACACACCCGCCAAGAAGCATAACACCCCCAAACAGGCCAAAAGCAAAATCTCATACTTGCAATATTTCTCGGCCTTCGGTACAAACGCGCTGCGTAGCTAGGCCATAAGTCGGGGTTGCCACCACGGATTTCCGGAAAAGCAAATGCAATCAAGATTAGAGTGTCCCAGCAGTGCTCCCAGACCCCGAAACTCACCCACAAACACCAGGAAGCCCCACAAACAGGCCCCCGAAAACGCTACATTGAGCAAAATGTCAGAAATAGCAAAAAAAAAATCGGCCTGGATTTTGTCCCAACCACTTCTACCTGGTATTAGACCTTCCCAGGAATGGACCCAGAGCCGTCAACCCAGGAGAAAACTAGTAAAAGACCCCCAAACAGCCAAAAAGCAAAAGTACAAAAATGGGGACTTAGTCATTTTCTTTCCAATTTCCCAAAACACTCCGCGCGCGCTCTGTAGCTAGGCCCTAACTCCCCTCTGCCACCATGGATTTGCTTCAAACCTCTTGCAAAGTAAAGTATCCCTAGCCAGCAGTGCTCCCAGACCCCGAAACCCACCCACAAACACCAGGAAGCCCCACAAACAGGCCCCCGAAAACTCTACATTGAGCAAAATGTCAGAAATAGCAACAAAAAAAATCGGCCTGGATTTTGTCCCAACCACTTCTACCCGGTATTAGACCTTCCCAGGAATGCCCCAAGACCCGCCAACACACCCGACAAGAAGCATAACACCCCCAAACAGGCCAAAAGCAAAATCTCATACTTGCAATATTTCTCGGCCTTCGGTCCAAACGCGCTGCGTAGCTAGGCCATAAGTCGGGGTTGCCACCACGGATTTCCTGAAAAGCAAATGCAATCAAGATTAGAGTGTCCCAGCAGTGCTCCCAGACCCCGAAACTCACCCACAAACACCAGGAAGCCCCACAAACAGGCCCCCGAAAACGCTACATTGAGCAAAATGTCAGAAATAGCACAAAAAAAATCGGCCTGGATTTTGTCCCAACCACTTCTACCCGGTATTAGACCTTCCCAGGAATGCCCCAAGACCCGCCAACCCACCCGCCAAGAAGCATAACACCCCCAAACAGGCCAAAAGCAAAATCTCATACTTGCAATATTTCTCGGCCTTCGGTCCAAACGCGCTGCGTGGCTAGGCCATAAGTCGGGGTTGCCACCACGGATTTCCTGAAAAGCAAATGCAATCAAGATTAGAGTGTCCCAGCAGTGCTCCCAGACCACGAAACTCACCCACAAACAGACGGAACCCCCCCTAAGAGCACCTAAAAGGCAAACAAGTCATCAAAAACACACAAAAAATTCCGCCTGGGATTTGGTTCAAACCACTTTTATCCGGTATTAGAGCTTACCAACAATGGTCCCAGAGCCGTCAACTCACCTGCAAAGAGGTACAACAACACCCCCACAAGTGCTGAGTCTTTCTTCATTGGGCGTAAACCAGCCCTCTGGTTTGATGGAAATAGGAGTCTGGAGGAGGAGGATACAGGAGCATGTTCTTCTGAACTTGTGAACCTGAGGAATGCAGACTGCGGCAACTTCAAATCAATTAGCAAACCAGTGAAGACAGTTCTGCTGATAGGCTTGATTTTGTGATTATCTGATTAAAGTTTGAAATATATTAACTGTGCACAACAAAGAAAGACAGACACACAGGAATAAAAGTGAATAAGGACGAAAAAGAAAGTTATTGATTCGTTGTCTCATTTTCAGGGCTCGGTATCACGGTCCAGGAATAAGAATAAGGCTTCGTCATCATACTCTGCGAATTCAGGCAGGGTGAGCTCAGTGTCACCTGACAGAGTAGAAATTCCCTCATCTATGTTGCTGGCCACCTCCTCTTCATCCGGCACGCTTTCTCGTACTCTGAAATCTGGTGGTATGAGGTGCTGATTCATCTTGATCATTGTTAACCTCTCCACATTTTTGGGCGAGAGGCGGCTCCGTTTGGGAGTTACAATGCCACCAGCAGCACTGAAACCCCGTTCAGAAGACACGCTTGCGAGTGGGCAAGACAAGTAGTTTAAAGCCAGGTTGGTGAGCTGTGGCCACAATTCTTTTTTCCCATGCCAATACGCCAATGGGTCAGAATTAACATAGACCTCTGTTGAGTCATTCAGATAGTCCTTCACCATCGACTCAAGGTCCTCATCCAAGGTTCCTCCACTTTGCTTAGCTCTTGCTGTGCCTCTGACCTTTTGAGAACCAAACCCACGCAGAGCTAGCCAATCCTCTTCAGCCTCCAATGTTTCTGTTGTGTCTCGTGCAGATGATCCGGTTGCCGGTGCCTTTAACGGCTGAGAGGTCACTTGTGCCACAGCCACAGGTGCAGAAGTGGATTGTTTTGACTGGGGATGGCCTGCTGATGTACTGCCATTTCCTTCAATTTTCAGCCGTTCTCTTTCAAACCTCTTGGCTGACAAGGCTAGCCAATGTTTGTACTTTGGAACATGTTCATCATCAAAAGGAAAGAATGCTTGGCCTGCCAGCGCCTTTTTGTAGCGTGGATCCAGAATAGTAGCACAAATGTAGTGCTCTTCTGAGTGGATCTTTTTAAGACGTTCATCACCTTGTAGGAGCTCTAATAATTTCTCAGCCAGAAGCAAAGAGTCTTGGTTTTTTTCATCTTTTTCAAACACAGAACACACCTCCTTCAGTTGGTCCTCCAGCATGTACAACAATGGGATAGCTTTTCCCAAATTAGAGTCCTCCTTGCTGACTGCACGCGTGAAGAACTCAAAAAGACGAAGCATGCGTGTCAGGCTTTGAACTATGTTCCATTGCGCCGCACCCATCCTCAGCTCCTCTGTACCCTCTGTAAGGAAATATTGACCGAGTTCCGTATACTGCTCATACAGACGCTCAAGCATGTAGAAGGTTGAGTTCCAACGTGTTACCACCTCCTGGATGAGTGCTTTCACTGGCATTTGACGTTGATATAGCAGGCTCCTCAGCTCCTCAGCTGCTTCCGGGCCTTAAAAGAATGGCTGAAATGCTTGAACGTTTTTCGGCAGGTGTCCAATACACTGTACGCTGCACTGCCTTTATTACCCAAGAATTTTTGGACAACCAGGTTTATACAGTGCGCCAAACACGGCACTCTGAAATAGTGACCGTCCCTCATGGCCTTAACTATATTGGAGCCATTGTCCGTGGAAACATAACCAACCTGGCGTTTTAGTGGGGACAGCCAGTTAAGGACCTTTGTGTTAAAGACATCCAAAATGTTTTCTGCTGTGTGACGTTTCTCCAAACCAAATATGGCTAGTGTTGCATGTTTCCGAGCAGCTTTAAAAACAATGTCCGTGTCAACACCTGTGTTTAGCTTTGCTTTAGCCCCTGAAAAAGAGACCCAGTGTGTAGTGATGCACATGTAATCAGCGCCTGCGCCACTGGTCCACATGTCTGTTGTCATATGTATAGTGTGAACAGCACTCTTCTGCAAAGCTGCCCCAATCACCTTCAGAACATCTTCATGTAGTGCTGGAACCGCAACTCGGGCAAAATAGAACCGGCTAGGAACCTTCCATTTAGGGCAGAGCGCTGCCACTAATTCTAGAAAACCAACCCCTTCTACAAAAGAAAAAGGGAGAAGGTCCAGAGCTAGCATTTTAGCCAGCTTAGTGTTATACAGACGCGTCAGTGGGTGGTTGCGTTCATATTGCGCTTCTGTAAACAACATCTTTTTAATGTTGCCCTGGACCAAGGATTTACGGGATGATGATGATATCTTCGAACCAGTTACGCTCGCTGATGAACTTTTTCGCAATGGTGTATCACTCTCTCCCACACTCTTAGTGTGGCTCACATGGGGTGTGCTGCTGACAGGGGTACTGGGTGTAAGTGAAGGGTTTGACACGTCTTCTTCCTCCTTGTCATCATCAGATGAAACAGCATTACGTGCAATTCGGGCTTCCTTGATCGCCTGTAGGTGCGCAAACCATTTGACAGCGTGCTTTCTTTCAAGATGACCTCTCTGGCCTCCGGTACCATAGTTGGAACCCAACTTACCACGACTAACTCGAAGCTTACACATGCTACAAATGGCTGCGGTTTCATTTTTTGGGCAAACACTAAAGAAGTCCCAAACTGCAGACTTGAAATGTCTTTGGGGGCCGGAGGAGGCGGCGATACTGGTGGTGGTGGTCCTGCTGCTAATGCCAGATGAAGTGGTGGATGTGGATTGCCGAACTTCAGTACGTTTTGCACTTTCACCACCACGAATTGAGGTCGAGGTGGATGTAGGTCCCTTCTTGCGAGTTAGAAATATGGAAGCGGTAGGTGTTGGAGTACTACTTAACTCCAAATCTAATGATTGTTGTGTTTCCATTTCCATTGCCTCCTCGTCGACATCATCATCACGCTCAGCAGCTTCTCGGGATAGGGTCAAAATGTCTCTTTGCTGCATGCCCGGTGGGGCTGCAGTGACCTTTGTGATGACTAGCTCGTCGTCATCGTGAGAGGCTTCATCACCAGCAGTATCTGTCACTTCTTGTTGAGCCTCATCACACTCCATAGGTATGAGTTTTTCGACGACCTTCCTTTTACGCTTAGGTACCTTTGTCAGATCATGGTGTGCCTCACTCTCAGACCGCAGTGGTGGTTTCCAAGCTGGATCCGTATCATCAGAAGGAGGTGGGCTTGAAGAAGATGTAGACACCCCTCTTGATCTTTTCCTTGCTAGGGATGTGGAAGACAATGAATGATCATCAGGAGGAGTGGCTTCCAATGATACCTCGGCTTCATTGTCGATTTCCTGATGTGCCCCTACTTCGGGAGGAACAACTATTGTGGGCGCTTGTGACCCTCCACGCACCTCTGCTTGCGCATCTCCTTTTGCTGCCTCTCCTTCCACATGTACTTGGGCGTGTACTTGCACATGGTGTTGTTGTTGCGGCTGTGGTTGTTCAACACTTGTCAGATGAGTTAGAACAACCTGTGTTGATTCAGGGACATTGCTGCTACTTTCTTGCGATGAGCCAACATCACTGGTCGATGGTGATTGGAGAAGTGCACTGACTGCCTCTGAAGCACTCAAGGGCTTTGGCTTAAGTTGGCGTGGTGGTGGAGGCATTGAACCCAATGGAGTAGGGGTGCTGCTCCCAGCTTGGTCCCCAGCAGATCCTGCTGCTGCTGCAGGCGTACTTTTTTTTTGCTCCCAAAAAACGTGGCGGTTGGCACACCAGCCTCCTTGGTAACTTGCTTCTTCTGCTCCTTACTAGCAACTTTCTTGCTAGAGGAGCTACTGAGAACTTTTTTTGGGGCCATCTTCTTCAGAGCAGGTCAGACAGCAGGCCGCAGTTGCACGAATTGTAGAGTTGTCTGAGGCCAGACGTGACGTCGCGTGACGTTATGCTGCACACACACACCGCTGCAGGACTTCTTCCTGGCACTGGTGGTTCTCTTGAGTCTTGTGCACCTAAAAACAATGGAAGACAGAGGAACATCAGTTCAGTTATACACCACAAAAAAAAATCGGAAAAAAACAGAAAAATCAGCACAATCCCATTCCATCCATGCCCTCCATGATGTTTAAGTTCAAGACAGCCCACAGAAAGACTAGGCCCATGCTAGACTCAAATACCCCTGGTGAAAAGGCCCATGCAAGACTCACTACCCCTGGGCATAAAGGTTGAAAAGTAGGCAAAATGTTTGCAGGCCTAACAATAAAGCCTGCATTCAAAATGGCCACTTGCCTCCCAGCACATGGCCAGTGCCTGTAGCAGCACTCAAAATGGCCACCAGCCACATGGCCTGTCCCTCCCCATGAACACCCCCAAAAATCGAAAAACACTGCAAAATCAGCACAATCCCATTCCATCCATGCCCTCCATGATGTTTAAGTTCAAGACAGCCCACAGAAAGACTAGGCCCATGCTAGACTCAAATACCCCTGGAGAAAAGGCCACAAGTACAGCCTCTAAAAACGAAAATCACTGAAAAATCAGCACAATCCCAATCCATCCATGCCCTCCATGATGTTTAAATTCAAGACAACCCACAGAAAGACTAGGCCCATGCTAGACTCAAATACCCCTGGTGAAAAGGCACAAGTACAGCCCCAAAAAACGAAAATCACTGAAAAATCAGCACAATCCCAATCCATCCATGCCCTCCATGATGTTTAAATTCAAG
This sequence comes from Lissotriton vulgaris, assembly GCF_964263255.1. NCBI lineage: Eukaryota > Metazoa > Chordata > Amphibia > Caudata > Salamandridae > Lissotriton > Lissotriton vulgaris. Next base: position 1,314,399,151 of record NC_141691.1, read on the forward strand.
ACAACGCACAGAAAGACTAGGCCCATGCAAGACTCACTACCCCTGGGCATAAAGGTTGAAAAGTAGGCAAAATGGTTGCAGGCCTAACAACAAAGCCTGCATTCAAAATGGCCACTTGCCTCCCAGCACATGGCCAGTGCCTGTAGCAGCACTCAAAATGGCCACCAGCCACATGGCCTTTCGCTCCCCATGAACACCCCCAAAAATCGAAAAACACTGCAAAATCAGCACAATCCCATTCCATCCATGCCCTCCATGATGTTTAAGTTCAAGACAGCCCACAGAAAGACTAGGCCCATGCTAGACTCAAATACCCCTGGTGAAAAGGCCACAAGTACAGCCCCAAAAAACGAAAATCACTGAAAAATCAGCACAATCCCAATCCATCCATGCCCTCCATGATGTTTAAATTCAAGACAACCCACAGAAAGACTAGGCCCATGCAAGACTCACTACCCCTGGGCATAAAGGTTGAAAAGTAGGCAAAATGGTTGCAGGCCTAACAACAAAGCCTGCATTCAAAATGGCCACTTGCCTCCCAGCACATGGCCAGTGCCTGTAGCAGCACTCAAAATGGCCACCAGCCACATGGCCTTTCCCTCCCCATGAACACCCCCAAAAATCGAAAAACACTGCAAAATCAGCACAATCCCATTCCATCCATGCCCTCCATGATGTTTAAGTTCAAGACAGCCCACAGAAAGACTAGGCCCATGCTAGACTCAAATACCCCTGGTGAAAAGGCCACAAGTACAGCCCCAAAAAACGAAAATCACTGAAAAATCAGCACAATCCCAATCCATCCATGCCCTCCATGATGTTTAAATTCAAGACAACCCACAGAAAGACTAGGCCCATGCTAGACTCAAATACCCCTGGTGAAAAGGCCACAAGTACAGCCCCAAAAAACGAAAATCACTGAAAAATCAGCACAATCCCAATCCATCCATGCCCTCCATGATGTTTAAATTCAAGACAACCCACAGAAAGACTAGGCCCATGCAAGACTCACTACCCCTGGGCATAAAGGTTGAAAAGTAGGCAAAATGGTTGCAGGCCTAACAACAAAGCCTGCATTCAAAATGGCCACTTGCCTCCCAGCACATGGCCAGTGCCTGTAGCAGCACTCAAAATGGCCACCAGCCACATGGCCTGTCCCTCCCCATGAACACCCCCAAAAATTGAAAAACACTGCAAAATCAGCACAATCCCATTCCATCCATGCCCTCCATGATGTTTAAGTTCAAGACAGCCCACAGAAAGACTAGGCCCATGCTAGACTCAAATACCCCTGGTGAAAAGGCCACAAGTACAGCCCCAAAAAACGAAAATCACTGAAAAATCAGCACAATTCCAATCCATCCATGCCCTCCATGATGTTTAAATTCAAGACAACCCACAGAAAGACTAGGCCCATGCTAGACTCAAATACCCCTGGTGAAAAGGCCACAAGTACAGCCCCAAAAAACGAAAATCACTGAAAAATCAGCACAATCCCAATCCATCCATGCCCTCCATGATGTTTAAATTCAAGACAACCCACAGAAAGACTAGGCCCATGCAAGACTCACTACCCCTGGGCATAAAGGTTGAAAAGTAGGCAAAATGGTTGCAGGCCTAACAACAAAGCCTGCATTCAAAATGGCCACTTGCCTCCCAGCACATGGCCAGTGCCTGTAGCAGCACTCAAAATGGCCACCAGCCACATGGCCTGTCCCTCCCCATGAACACCCCCAAAAATCGAAAAACAATGCAAAATCAGCACAATCCCATTCCATCCATGCCCTCCATGATGTTTAAGTTCAAGACAGCCCACAGAAAGACTAGGCCCATGCTAGACCCAAATACCCCTGGTGAAAAGGCCACAAGTACAGCCCCAAAAAACGAAAATCACTGGAAAATCAGCACAATCCCAATCCATCCATGCCCTCCATGATGTTTAAATTCAAGACAACCCACAGAAAGACTAGGCCCATGCTAGACTCAAATACCCCTGGTGAAAAGGCCACAAGTACAGCCCCAAAACACGAAAATCGCTGAAAAATCAGCACAATCCCAATCCATCCATGCCCTCCATGATGTTTAAATTCAAGACAACCCACAGAAAGACTAGGCCCATGCAAGACTCACTATCCCTGGGCATAAAGGTTGAAAAGTAGGCAAAATGGTTGCAGGCCTAACAACAAAGCCTGCATTCAAAATGGCCACTTGCCTGCCAGCACATGGCCAGTGCCTGTAGCAGCACTCAAAATGGCAACCAGCCACATGGCCTGTCCCTCCCCATGAACACCCCCAAAAATCGAAAAACACTGCAAAATCAGTACAATCCCATTCCATCCATGCCCTCCATGATGTTTAAGTTCAAGACAGCCCACAGAAAGACTAGGCCCATGCTAGACTCAAATACCCCTGGTGAAAAGGCCACAAGTACAGCCCCAAAAAACGGAAATCACTGAAAAATCAGCACAATCCCATTCCATCCATGGCCTCCATGATGTTTAAGTTCAAGACAGCCCACAGAAAGACTAGGCCCATGCTAGACTCAAATACCCCTGGTGAAAAGGCCACAAGTACAGCCCCAAAAAACGAAAATCACTGAAAAATCAGCACAATCCCAATCCATCCATGCCCTCCATGATGTTTAAGTTCAAGACAACCCACAGAAAGACTCAGTCCACCCACCACTGAGTACCCCTGGGCAAAAGGCCCCAAAACAGCCCAAAAATCGAAAATTCCAAAATTTTAGTTGCAGCAACTGTAATGCCCCAAACAAACTTACTTGTAAAATTTTTAATCCAACAGTGATCCAAAGAAAGTCAAAAAGGCCTCAAATCCAAAGATCCAGCAGCATCCACGAAAAGTAATCCTTCCAGCTCTAGATCCAAATGAAAAGTGACCAGGAGATGGACAAAGCACTGGGAGGAGCCTGCTGAACAGGAACAGGAAGTTGAAGACTGTGGGGCACTTCCTTCCTCCCACCCCCTCCCCAAAATGGACTCCTCGCTAAAAAAGTGCAGGCAAATGTCAACCTAAGGAGTTATTCAGATAAAAATCATCATTTCAAGAAGGTTTATGCTGCTTGCTGGTGGATTTCTTGTGCAGAATTGCAAATTTTATATTTTCGCTTGTGCGAGATTCTTGCTGCTCGCCGCATCTCAAATCTCGCAATTGCGAAGTACCGCGAGACGTGATCTCGCCCTACTCGCGTTGACAAACTATCGCTGGCAAGCCGCGATGACGTAATCGCGCTCGCCAATTCCCGCGGGATCACACAGCAAGATCCAAAATGGCATAGCACTCGCAAACTATCGAGAAAAACAACTCGGCAAACGATGATAAACGCCGCGCGCCGCAAAAATTGTATCACCAACGCCGCGCGCCGCAAAAAAAATCCGCTGCGTGCGAATTTGCGGATTTTGCGGGAAATTCGCAAATCTCGCGGATTGCGAATTTCCCGAAAATCCGCAAAATCCGTGAGCGTAACGGATTTTCCACCCATGCTTACTTGAGGGACCCCGAAGGGTAAAGCCAATGGGGCAGAGCGGAAGTTGCATAAATGTACTGACTGAGTGCGGTTGGCTGGAAAGGATTGCAGCAGTTCTTTGGCCTTATGTAAAATACCCATACTAGTGACACGGTTGTTCAAGATGGTATGATCAACTGTGTCAAACGCTGCTGATAAATCTAGCAAAATGAGTAATCTCCCTAACACAAACCTATGTAGGTAAAACAACCTCATAAGCATAAGCCATACTTAGAGGTATCAAAATAGGGTGTGCAAAACATACTATACACCATACATTCCCTAGCACCCAAAAGCATCACCACATAAATCACTTTAGGGCCTGGCGCCCTATATCAGCAAACATCACCCTGGCCAACTGGCCACCTCAAAAAAGGGGGCTCAATGACCTTATGTCCATAAAATCAGGACTGCTGCCCAAGCAGCAAAGGTCAAGGTTTTGCCACTACTTGTGGCGCAGCTGAGAACAATTAACTGGAGGCCTAAACCAAGGTTCTGTGCGAGTCGGTAGCCCGGGCGGGCTACAGCGTCGTTGAAGAGTCTAGCAAATTCAGCAGACGGTGTCGGTACGGGCCCACTCATATGTCGACAGACTCAGTCACAGTACCTTTTACTTGGGGCGGCCGGCACGGATGTGCAGCCGGTTCCGGTGATCGTCGTGGTGCAGAAAGGAAGCGTTGCAGGACGCAGTGTCACTCGATGCGGTGCAGGCAGCGGCCCGTTGACAGAGTTGGTGGATCCAAGGCTTGCGTTGCAGGGCAAGACGGTGCATCGATGTGGTGCTTGCAGCTTGTGGTGCGGCGAACGAGCTGGAGTTCGGGAGCTGGCATCGATCACTCTGGACAAAGGTGCGAGTCGGGCGGTACGTCGTGAAGCGTGTGAGGTGGTGCCCAACTCCGGTGCGGTCACAGGACTTAAAGTCAGCAGCAGTGACCCCATCGGTCAGACCAGTTTGATTTGGTGTAGCGCGGCGTTGCACGTTGCGGTGTCTACCAGTCGCTGTGCAGGCTACGGCTCGGTGACAGCATCAGGACGGAGTCAGTGAGTGCAGAGCTTGCATTGTTCGAGGTGGACGTTTCTTGATGCGGTGCCTACAGGACACCGGGCCGGTCGTGAGAGTCGGTCACAGCTCCCTGCCTCTGTAGCCACTTATTTCCAGCAGCAATTCACAAAGGCTGGTGAAGTCCACTGGTCCTGGGACTTCCGTCAGGGGACAAGCTCTCTTCCAAGCCCTTGGAGATATTTGTACAAGTTGAAAGAAAAGTCCATAAGGCATCCAGGTCATCCAGGGGCTGGGCAGGGCCTAGGGAGGCAATAGGTCCCAGAAGTCCTGGCCAGCAAAGATGGAGCAACACAGCTCCCAACAAAGAAAATCCTCCAGGCATCCAGGGGCTGGGCAGGGCCCAGGGAGGCAAGCCTTAACCTGGGCCCCAGCAGCAGCACGCCCCTGGTTGATTCAAGTAGCAGAACAAGAACATTTTACATGGGGTCACAGCCCCTTTTTATACACAGACATCCTTTGGCTCAAAAGGTGCAGGCAAGGAGCGAACCAGATGCAACTGGTTCTGGAGCACTTTGTTTTGCTCAGCCCCTCTCCCTATTCACAGGACAGGCCAGGGACATCAGACACACCACAGGGGGTGGAGCCAGCATTGTGGAGGTAATTAACCCTGGGCGTAGTAAGCATAGTTGTGCTACGCGAAGTTACGCAAAGCTACGGGAAGATGTTGTCGCACTACGCAAGCTTCGCAAGCGTACGTAGTAGCTTGTTGAACCCGTTCGCGAGCCGTTTATCTTTGTGGTAAGCACATTGTGCGTGTTCGGGGAGCGGTCTGCATGCTCCGGGAATTATAGCGAGTGAACTTAACCATGCAGTGGGCTATGGGCGTCGCCATCTTGTTTTTTCAATTGTCCCGCCCGCTCGTGTTGCCTTATTTCCTCTTCCGGTTCGCGGATAACGTGTTCGCGTTGTGCAAGTCATATTCAGGAACCCATCTATTTGTTCACGCTGCCAAAGTGCGTGTTCGCGAGAAATCGTGCACAAACTTACCCACGTGGTCGCAATGGGCATGGCCATCTTGTTTTTCACACTCTATGCTATGGTTTTGGGCCTAGTTTTCTATCCAGCTTTTATCTTTGCAATCTTTACTTGTAGTGTAGTTCCTATTTTCCCAATAGGCCCTGCGCATTGGAATAACATAAACAGTAGTATCGACGTAGAAGTGCGGATCTTCCATGCCTCCACTGACTATGTTAAACTTAATTGGGGTTGTTACCAACTAGCTCAGAGGTCACTGGAAACTTTCTTGACTGGAATAGGAAGTGATCAGCTTCCCTGGCACAGCCAAGAAGGGATTCAGTTTTCCAACAACCGTGCAACATGACAACTTTGCTCCTCAGATCAAGAGTCAATCTCTAGGGTCGTGTGAAACAATAGACAGTTATTTTACTCAGTCAGTGGTTGTGCAGTTTACTTTCACAATATGTAGAGAATAGAGAGACGGGCGTTTTCAATAAAAGGTAACATTTATTGAACAGTCTTTCTTCTCGTACAAGAGAAATTAATTGCCACAATTGCAAGACTTGTTATTATAAAAAGTACGTACAGTAAGATAAGTATTGCGAAATAATACTGTAAAAGCATTGATATGGTTTCTTAGCCATACAATGGTTTAAAAGGAATAAAACATATATACATTCATATATACATTAGGCTAAAATACTCAACTGGTGCTTCTAACTACGCCTACCCCAGTGCACCTGACCTAAGCCTAATACTTGGGAGGGGAGTAAGTAAGTAGCTTTAAGTTAAGTTGGTTTTGCCAAGGTTTGCTTCAAGAATTCTATCTAAGGGTTTAGTCAACACCATACCTCTGGAATAGAATGATGGAGGTCTGGTATCTCCTTCAGGGGGTCGATATCCCAGTCACCCGCAAGGGTAGACTAGAAACGCCGGAGCTGGATTTCTCTGCAGGAGAAAGACAGCGTCTCTTCTCAGCACGTCGAGGAGGAGGAGGAGGGGCAGCATCCGCGGGCAGCTTGCATCTGCTGGGCTCTTGCAGGGGACGGCTGTTCAGGTCCTAAGTTCACCACACCATCGTTCGCTAGTTAGCAGCGATAGCAGCTATGGTATCATCAGCATGACAGCTTCTTCAGCAGCAGCGAGATAGCTGGCAGCAATAGCTTCAGCGAAACAACGGCAGACAGCAATACAGCATTGATAGCTTCAGCATCAGCGTTTGCTTAAGGCAACGTTGGTAATATTTATACCTGAAAGGTGCCTTGTTTGACGTAAGTTTTTGGACATGAGACGTCAATAAAGATGTCACTAGGAAGTGATCGTTTATCAGTGCTCATTAGAGTTCTATTACTAATCAAAACACAGCAAGCGGGGATTTCCAGGTTGCTGAGTTTTTATCTTGTTGAAGAACTCGGAGTGTTAATCTAGGAATCTCAGATAGTAACTTCTGCTATGTCATTGCACTAATTGGTTGCAAAGGAAGTGGCAGAGAAAGCTATTCTGGAATGTGGCTCTGTTCGTGTGAGGCCAGAGACGAGTTTCTGAATATTGCACTTGAACGGTTATGCCAATATAGGGAATAAATGGAGTTATAGCCGAATAGGGGCATAAGGTCACAGTATCGATCAGGGTCCTAGATTAGAACGTTACACCCACTCCACGAATTCATGTCCATCAAATTACTAAAACTAGAGCAATAAGATGCATATGTAACATTGCCCACCCCAAAATACATATATGCATTTGAAATAGGCGTATTTGTAATACGTGAAAATTTAGGTACTGTACGTTTTTAAAGCATAGAAATCATTCAAAAATTATAGCATATGAAATAAATGAACGATTATGCAAAAAGAATTACACATGAAAATATCTCTGAAACAGAAGAAGGGCGAGATAATTTCATCACATATAAATGCATTGCAATAAAATGTGCTACAGGCTGGTGCAAAGTTATTGTGTCTCTAGATGTGTTTAGAAATAGAAGTTGAAGCTTCTGTTCTCTATGAATAGTTTTACTTTAAGCAAAGAATTTTTCGTGCCAGAAAAAGGGTGAATATTAAAAGTGTTCAATTCAAAAGAATCAATGCTTGAACGGGGAAATGAGAGTTCCAACGCTTTTAGCAGTTTTTGTTGTTCAAAACTGAAGGCCGAATTCAGAGTTCATGGGAACGCTGTGTGTCGGAATGCTTCTCTAAAGTTATTGTTTTTGTTCGGGTGAGAACATCATATCAGACAGGCTCTCAAAGAATTGGTCTACAAAATCAGGTGACAGTTCGACCAAATTCGATAGTGCTGTAACTTGGCAGGTGTGAGAATGATTGCTGTCATCAAAGTCGGGATCAGCAATGCTCACAGAAGGTCGTACCTGGGTGATGTTGCTTTTGTCACTCGCTCCACTGTTACCACCTAGTCGTAGCACAGGAGTCTCAACGAATGCCGTCATCAGGATTGGTAGCCGCTGGGTACAACACAATGCATGAGCCGTTATCGGACTGAGCAAAGTATCGATATCCATTGGTACTGCTGATGGAAGTAAAAACAGATGTCCAACACGCACTCATCTCCGCATAGCATACATCGTAGTACAGGTAAGATGCAATTTTGCCATATCGGTCTGAATGAAAGGAACCAGGTCATGTTTAGATCTCTCAGCCTGGCCAATCCAAGGACTCTAGTTATTCTGTCCCGGTAGCGGATTACTAGGATTGTCTCTTCCATTCCCATAGGAGTCATGTCTGAGCTGTGGCTTGCCATAACGAAGCAGGAGGGTCAAAAATAAAATCCCTGCTACAAGTCCCAAAAATAGGGGTATGCCGCCAAAAACAGAGTGGACAAAATTTGGAACGATTCCCAGAATTGCTTGAAATGGTGTTAGCAGTCCCGTAAAAATCATCTTAAATATGCCTGGGATGCCTGTGGCACTAGACATGTTAAGGAGTTGGCTCAACATTTCTACGAAATGCACGGGGCAATTTGTTGATAAAAGGTCATGAACCTCCGTAGCTGTCCTTGCAATTAGGAGTTCATACGTATCTTTTGATGACGTTATGGGCACTGTTGTCTGTAAAAGTACAGACTTAATTTTGCTTAAAGTATCAATTCGTATAGAAGAGAAATGTAGACGAGGCCAGATGGGAGTCTCTATGTCTCCAGGCCCTCTCGGGAACAATGCTTGCATACAGCATTTGACCATGGAAGTTACGTTTACGAGATAACTTTTCCCTGGAACAAGGCCACAACATCTGTGATCCGTTCTTAGAATGTAACTCCCATTCTCGAGTTGCATAAAGAAGGGCTCTATCTGCGTTGCAGGTGTGACAAGCTGGTGGCATGAAAGATTGTTAGAATTACCTTCACAGGCTCCATGTAAATTAATACCCTGACACAAAAGTATACCGCTTAGTGAACGTTTACAGTTTTCACCACTAAGAAATACATTTTTGTTGCTGTCACTATAGCATGAATGTGTGTATGGTAATTTCCATGCTGACTTAACATATCCTTTACCCAGTCGTTCATACTGGCCAGTAGGTATGTATTCAAGCCAATTTTTAAATCGGAAAGTTGTTATCGGAATAGTGATAATTCCGTGTATTATCCATTCAATGACAGGACTCTCTGACATTGTCAATGGTAATCTCTCAAGTTTTTCGATGCTCAGGATTGTATAGTCTGCTCCTTTCTGTGCCAAACTGATTTGTTTATCAGTAAGGTTAAAAATGGAAAACAATGACGTTGTGTTGATTAAACACAAAGGCACATAGCCTGAACGAAGATTTTGCAGCGTCCAGCCTAATTGTACAATAGAACGTAATTGAGATTGGCCATGCTATAACATTAGCAAGTCTCTGTCTATTATGTCAAAGGCAGAAGATACAATATTGTCCAACGAATATATTCTGGAGGACAGAGTCATTAAACCATTGTACACTACAGAAAGTGATTTTTCCAGATTAATACGATAAATTTCTCGTATTTTTTCTGCTGTTTCAATTTGTGTGACTTTCCAAGCCTCGTTGTACGCAGCATAGATGCTGGCCGCTATGAAACGCTTTTGACGCTGTTTGCGTGGTCCCATAATAAAATCGCGCAAATCAGCACCATCTTTAAGTAAAGATACGTGTTGCTTAATTTCAGCCGGTGTGGATGATCCTAGCCATTTGAGGCAGAGTTTCCCTACACTGTATGTTGTTACTATCCCTGGATGTTGTCTCTGGGAGTATCTAGGGTCTTGTCTCGTCATTTTTAACCCCTGTGTTTTGTTCAGGAATCTATCTTGACAGTTGTTTGTGTCAGTAGGCCAGATTAACCACTTTTTCCAATCAGGATGTGTTCTGTTAAAATGTAAAATTTTAGTTACGTCTATCTCAATATCTGTTGTTGCATTATCAGGTATTGGCTTTGGAATAGACAGTTTGTTAAGGTCTTTGATCCTAGCTAGGCCAAGACAGGATGTTTGGTGAATTGTGTCATTTAAAAACATCATTTGTTCTGGTATCATGCAGGTTCTGAATAGTGCTTCTAGGCCTTGTACCTGCCAATCTTTTGTACCCCAAATGGTTTTTGTTTCAAAGTTATTTTTCCAATAATCAAAACCAAATGTCATCATTTTTTCATAAAATGCTTCTGAATATATCAATTTAGAATTTGTCAGCATTGTTTTCATTCCTGTTTTATCTAACAGTTTGTAATAAAACGTTTCTGCATCACTGGTATTAAACCCTGAGAAGTACTTGAATTTCTCAAAGAATGTTTTGGAACTGCTTTTAGGTGGTGTAGCACAATGTTCCCATTGATTATACTTAAAAACATTTCTAGGCTGTGCAGATTTATGCAAATAATGATCGCCATAATGTGTAAAACAGAACAACTTTTCATAACTAGACAAACCTTGTAAATAATCATGATCTGTGAATCTCGCTGACATTACTAAATCAGACATCATGTCATTAATACTATCAAAGTCCCAATCATCAGAGAATGTACTAGGTTTTACAAAGTCACCTAAGGAAACCTTCAGTTGATGAGGATACTTCAGGATCTCGACCGGACCATAGATCTCATAGTCAGTTTTCTCCCATACTACTCCACCGGGTATTGGAATGGCTGTGACCTTTACTGTTGACAGTTCTCTTTTCTTCACGTGGGATGATCTGTGTGGTTTGAGGACTAGGTTGATGTTCTGACTTGCTGTGTCCATTGTACTATATTTTCCTTCAATGAATTTTCCCAAACAAAGTACCATGATGAGCCAAAGCAGGAGGAAAAATACACCTAGACCGAACCAGAACTCTAACCAAGGGGAAATAAGGTAGATTTCCTTCAGTTGATGTAAGAGTTCTGTTGCTTTTTCTTTAAAAGTCATTTTTGTTTCTGGCATCACTTCGGGGTTACTTTGATCCTCGGAAAAGTTGTCGAAGTCGATGAAATAACCAGTGGCAGTTTTGTCAATTGTTGGGATTGTTCTTTCAATCTGTCTTTCGGTAGCACTTTCTGATGCCACATTATTGTAGACTGGTGTTTCTTGACGAACTGTTTCAATCTGTGTCTCAAGAGGCACGAGTTCCATGGCTTTATTGCATAGTCCTTCTCTGTGCACTGCAGGCTGATCGAATGTGATTAGTCTTTCAGTTTGAACCTCTTGGATTGTTGCAAGTTTGGGTATTCTGTTGTTTCTCTGGAGTCCACTGGGCCTACTGTTGATTATAGGCCACATGCTTGTGGTTTTACCAGGTCTATAGATACAACACTGTTCTCCTTTTTACCAGCAAGGGGCGGTAGTACTACTGATCTTGTTCCGGTGACTGCCAAGACAGGTACTGCTTTTCTGTAAGAAGGGCCAAATTCCTTCTTCACCGCGATTCTTTCTCTGACTAGATCCCCAATCTTTGGAATCCAGACAGGCCTTGCTGGGGCTGTTGCTTGTGGTGCCTCGTCAGTGGTATCTGGCTGTTGCTTTAACTTTATGTTGCTTAAGGATTTTCTTGTTTCATTCAGTTCCTGTAAAACAGCCAAACGATCTTTGATGTCAAAGTCTGTTGTTTTTTCTTGTACCACTGATAACTGACTCTCTAAGTCCTGAATTTTCATTCTAATTCCGAACAATAGTTTGTATGGGCTGAAACCTTTTAGAGATTTTCTTGGCAAATTGTTAAGACTGGTCTGGACACTTATTAAATGTTTGACCCACCCAGCGCCTGAACCTAATATCTTTGCTGTTATAGATCGCTTTAGGTCCCGTTTTTTTCTTTCTACCACACTATTCCCTTCGGGGTGCGACAGACAAGAATACCGCAACCCAATTCCCATGCTGGCCATGGCCTCCCTACAAGCTCGAGAGCTAAAAGCAGGACCCTGGTCAGAATGGAACGTGGTAATTGCGTATGTGCCGATAAAGACTCGCAGATCTTTTATAACCGTTCTAGCGTCAGCCGAGCGCTGGAGGCCACATTTTTTAAGTGTGTTTAGCCTTAAGGATGTACAATGGGACGCGTTTCTCTTTTTTGATAGCGCGGATAGATTGCCTGATGCTTTCTATCATGGCTTCTGACACTTCACTGGCCGGTTCTTCACTGCGATCTCTGTTGCAGTCTTCACAGTTTTTTGCAAACTCATGAATGCCTTCACTCATTTCCGGCCACCAGTACTCTGATTCTAATTCTCTCAGAGATTCCCTGATTGTTCGGTGTCTCAGACCCAACCCCATATGTGCTTCCTGTAATAGGAAGCCCCTCCGGTCCCTGTTTGGAATTACCCTATCCCCCACTCCAGGGATTCGAGCAAAAGGAACGGAGTTTGCATCGATTACGTATGCATAATTGAGTGGATAGTTCACGGGTAGTGCTGCACAGTCGCCTTTTACGGTCGTTTTTACTGCCAGCATGGTTTCCCCGTCTATGTATTTTTCTGTACGCTTTTTTGTGGCTACGGAAGCCGGTTTAGTTGCTTCCGCTGTGGCTGTATTAGCCAATGAATTCCCTGCAACGTGAACGCCATCACGTTGAAGACTCTGTGCGTGTATCACGTGAGTCTTTTGTAGTTCTTTCTGTAAAAGAGCTACCTGTTTCCAGAGCAATTTATGCTTTATTGTGGCACCTGTGTCATCTTTGTAATCGTTTTCAATCCAACTCTGCAGTTTATTATTGTAAGAGTTGACGCATAAATGAGAATCGCACACGATAAGTGTCGGGAATTCACGTTCTGCATTTTCAAGCGCCATCTTTAGAGATCTGATTTCAGCTCTCTGAGCCGAACAGTTTCTTACTGATTCAGTTTTTGTCACTTTCGGTCCGAATTTACCGCACAGCCAACGACCTTTAACAATCGCACAGGCTGCATCTTAGGATTTTCTCTCTACGTTGAAATGCTGTACAAATCCATCTGTATAGATTATACAGGCGTACTGTGGGAGAGGCAGAAGTTCGATTGGCAGAGGATATTCTTCTTCATATTCTAAATCATTCAGTTCTTCGAATTGCGGGGCAAAATAGTATTTCGCATCTTCCGCTCCTAGAGATTCTACACACTGTATCCATTTCAGATCCAGTGACACTGTAGGCAGGTTTACTGGGCTGAATAGCGCCTCGAAGGCGGATTCCGCTGTGAGGATATTAATCATTTAACCATGTGCTAATTCTCATTCATTTGCTAATGCAATTTGCACTGCTTTCACAGTTCTTTCTGGTTGACTGAATGTTTTTTCTGCTTGTGTGTATAAGTGAGATTTAATTGAAATTGGTACCTTTTCTCCCTCATTAGAGGTTAGGTACATGAATCTGCATCTTCCTGGGATGACTCGGATTGCAAAATCGCATGTGTTGTCACGTGTATCTAATTTTGTTTTTGTCAACATGTCTGTTTGCAGTGATCTCAAAATTTCTGTGTGTTTTTGAGTCCAATTGATCTGTTTAAAATCAGATTTTATTAATTTGTAGAGAAGTTTAACCCTCTCTGCGTAATTTAGAATGTAAGTTCTTCCGAAATTCAGAAAACCTAGTATGGATTGTAAATTCTTCAGCGTTTTTGGAGCTTGGAGTACAGCGCACTTCTCTAAGAAGTTGTCCGCTAGGCTTTTTCCTTCACTTGATAATTCGTATCCTAAAAATAATACTGTCAGATGGGCAATTCGAGACTTTTTAAAGTTGAATTTGTAACCCTCTGCTGCGAACCCAAGTATAATGGTGTTCACTCTTTTCAAGTGAGTATCCAAGTCGTCGTCTGTGAGATAGATATCATCTACGTAAGATGATGCCTCATCATCATATATTTGTAGTAACTCTGTTACCCTAGCTGAGAATAGTCCTGGGCTGTTCTTGAACCCCTGTGGGAGTCGACAGAAATTTTTCTGTGACCCAAATGCTGAGAAAGCGGTCAAGTATCTGCTTTCTGGTGCAATGTTTTGACAAAAGAAACCATTAGATATGTCTAATGTCGTTTTATATTTTTTCCTAACTATGTTATTCATTAGGGCTGCACTATGCGAGTTCTGTACTGCAAAAGTTTTGCAACATGCATTAAGGTGTCTGTAGTCCAAAACTAGACGATATGAATTGTCTGGTTTGGAGACAGGAATCAAAGGATTGTTCATTTGAGAGGTGCATGTTTCAATCACCCCCTGGTACTCAAGTTGATCTAAGATCTCCCTGACTTGTTTTTTAGCTTCTTGCTTAATGGGATACTGCCGTTGGGCAGTTGGTTCACTTTTTAACTGGATTTTGTGGGGAGGAGAGTCCTCATCCCATCCTACATGATTTTTATATAATGCCGGTGCCTGGGCTACTGCCCATTTCCTTGCATATGTATATTTTTTGTGAATCGGAATGTGATTCGAGAAGGCAGGCATAATCATTTCTTCGCCACGAGGGCACTCCCTGACAAACTCTGGGGGCCAATCTTTTTCAGCTAACAGAATATCAAAGCCTTTTGAGAGTTTGTCCCAAAATAGACCCTTTATTTTCCTAGTCTTATCACCCTCTATACGCAATGTTATTTCGTATATTTTATGGGGCTCGCTAAGTCTAGTGTCGGCAGTTTCAACCTGAATGTATTCATTCGTGTCCACTGTCTCCAGATGACTCATCAAGATCTTGCGGGCTATACTGATTTCTGCTGCACTGTCTAACATTGTCTGTGCCCACTCCCCGTTTTTCAACTGTGTCCTCAGTATTCTCGGCATGGTTGATTACTCTAATACTGGCTACCTTCTTTTTTGGAAATTGAGATTTTTTACTCTGAGTAGGTTCCTTGTCTTTGGACTTGGCGTGCTCTCCTGGGTCTGACCGTCCTCTTCTTTCCGATTTCTGCGAAAAAGATCGAGAGGGACGTGTATCAATACTTTGATATCTATCAGGTTTTTTCAAATTATCCCTATTTCTAAGGTTATATCTTTTCTCAGAGGGTTCCCTTTGAGGAGACTGGTGTTCTCGAGTCGGAGTTCTTTCCCTCCGTCGACGAGACCTTCCTCTGGACTGGAAAACTTTTTCCATGGGAGTGGATTGTTTATTTCCATCCCAGTTCTTTTTAGGAGTATTTAAATTATTTTTAATAAATAATTTTTCAGGGTTTTCGAGCAGTTGGGGCTTTACTGGTTTCCCACCCAAGCTGTCTCTACCTAATTCTTCATAGCATGTCTCTATGATTTTGGCAAGCTCAATTGGCTGATCTGTTATATCTGTTTCCTTCAACTTCTGGCAGGTCACCACAGATGCTGCTTCTCCCTTTATGTTGGCTAATAATATAGCCGAGACCTGCTTGAAGTCTTTCAGAAATTTAATACCAAGAGTTAAAGCGGGCTCTGGACCGTATTCATTCTGAATCTGTTTTAGCACATCCGGTATTACCGCCATAGACGGAACACCATGTGTTTTTGTGTAAATGGAAGCAAAGACTCTACCCCAAGTGTCACAGTCCTCCACGTGTGGTGCGATCCCATAGGAAGGCAGATTGTCAAGATTCTGTGTTTCTCAATAGGGGTAGTATCCGGAAATACTGCCTCTATTTGAGTGATTTTCTGTGCTAACCAGAAAGGAATTTGTTCCCGTTTTACGGGTGTTTTACCAAGACATGACTGTATGTTCTGTGGTGTAATTTTATTAGTGTTCCCCTGATGAGGGGTCAGCTGTGGTACATTAACAGCTGGTTGGACTGTTGCAGTCCGCATTACATATTGGACTAATTGCCTATGTATTTTAATTAATGTTTTTAGCTGTACTAACAGCTCTTCTCTGGACATTTTTGCAATGTCCGGATGTGGTGTGTAGCTGGCTAGAACCGGCCACGTTGCTCCTGGTCTACCTAGTGGATCGAGCCTGGTAATATGATCATTAAGTTTTAGTGCGCCATTAAACCAGAGCAGGTGCTCTTGGAATTTTAGTGGGATTTCAGTCTCCTCGAAAGGAGCGTACTCATCCGGAGGTTTCTCTATTTTGTAATAGTGAAACTCTTTTGTTCTAGCGTTTGCCGCTGGAAAGTTTATCCATGAATAGAATACCTCTGTCTGCCGATATTCGTATGCCTCTATCACGAAAATCACTGTACCACCTTGTGGTGTCAGTCCGTTTTCTATAAGTTTTAAAGTTATAGATTTTCTTAAGTGGACCGGGATGTCGATAGCATCCGGGTCAGTCCGTAGGAGACTCGAGTCTTCCTCTATTAGTAGGGTCGCTAGTCTAGCTGCTTCCCTTTCCTCCTCACTGTCTGACATTTTATAAATGCAGGTTTTGCAGAGTAGGTCTCCAAGGAGACAAAGATTAGGTGCACAATATTTTGGAACACTGTATCCTTCAACGTTAAATAAACCAGAGCTTTACATAGGAATCTCTTCCTACTGAGTTCGGGCGGATTTTAACCTTTCACCCACTCCAGATACCTATTGGAGTATTTACGGGAGAAAGGGGTCTGTGTGAAATATGCACGACTGAGTTACTCTAACGTCTTGCGTTAGTTTATCTCCTTACCAAACGTTTGGGCGCCATGTAGTGTAGTTCCTACTTTCCCAATAGGCCCTGCGCATTGGAATAACATAAACAGTAGTATCGACGTAGAAGTGCGGATCTTCCAGGCCTCCACTGACTATGTTAAACCTAATTGGGGTTGTTACCAACTAGCTCAGAGGTCACTTTAAACTTTCTTGACTGAAATAGGAAGTGATCAGCTTCCCTGGCACAGCCAAGAAGGGATTCAGTTTTCCAACAACCGTGCAACATGACAACTTTGCTCCTCAGATCAAGAGTCAATCTCTAGGGTCGCGTGAAACAATAGACAGTTATTTTACTCAGTCAGTGGTTGTGCAGTTTACTTTCACAATTTATTTATTTTATTTTATTTATTTATTTATAAAAACATTTATAGAGCGCGAACGACGGCCCATAGGCATCTCGGCGCTGAAGTTACTGCATTGTTTTGGGCCTCAAAGAGCAAAAGTTCATTGGTTGAAAAGCCAAGTTTTTAGTTGCTTGCGGAACATCCAGAGGGAAGGGCTGGTTCTAATCGATTCTGGTAAAGTATTCCACAATTTAGGTGCGGCTACCATAAATCTTCTGTCCCCCCATGAGACAGATTTGGTACGGGGTACCACTAAATCATGCTGATAGGATGATCGTAGCGTTCTTGGAGGGCGGTAAGGGATAAGGTTTTGGACAAAGAAGGCAGGTCCAACATTTTTCAGAGCCTTGTAAACCAGGCAGAGGGATTTAAACATGATTCTTTTCCTCACTGGCAGCCAGTGCAGCTGTCTTATAGTGAGTGCGGCCGAGTGGTGTTTAGGAATGCGCCCTAAGAGCCTGGCGGCAGCGTTCTGAATGGCCTGCATTTTCCAAAGAACTCTCTCCTGGGCACCTAGAAACAGAGCGTTGCAATAATCTAGGGTCGACAGGACAAGGGAACTCACCAGTGTTTTGCCGGCACACTCAGGTAAGAAAGGCAAGATTTTTCTAATAAGCCGCAGTTTATGGAAGGCTGAGGAAGCAATTTGATTGGCATGTGGCATGAAGTTTAGATGGTCGTCAAAAATGACTCCCAAGTTCCTCACTTTGTTGGTTGGGTCCGGAGAATGTAGAGAATAGAGAGACGGGCGTTTTCAATAAAAGGTAACATTTATTGAACAGTCTTTCTTCTCGTACAAGAGAAATGAATTGCCACAATTGCAAGACTTGTTATTATAAAAAGTACGTACAGTAAGATAAGTATTGCGAAATAATACTGTAAAAGCATTGATATGGTTTCTTAGCCATACAATGGTTTAAAAGAAATGAAACATATATACATTCATATATACATTAGGCTAAAATACTCAACTGGTGCTTCTAACTACGCCTACCCCAGTGCACCTGACCTAAGCCTAATACTTGGGAGGGGAGTAAGTAAGTAGCTTTAAGTTAAGTTGGTTTTGCCAAGGTTTGCTTCAAGAGTTCTATCTAAGGGTTTAGTCAACACCATACCTCTGGAATAGAATGATGGAGGTCTAATATCTCCTTCAGGGGGTCGATATCCCAGTCACCCGCAAGGGTAGACTAGAAACGCCAGAGCTGGATTTCTCTGGAGGAGAAAGACAGCGTCTCTTCTCAGCGCGTCGAGGAGGAGGAGGAGGGGCAGCGTCCGCGGGCAGCTTGCATCTGCTGGGCTCTTGCAGGGGACGGCTGTTCAGCTCCTAAGTTCACCACACCATTGTTCGCTAGTTAGCAGCAATAGCAGTAGTGATAGCAGCTATGGTATCATCAGCATGACAGCTTCTTCAGCAGCAGCGAGATAGCTGGCAGCATCAGCTTCAGCGAAACAACGGCAGACAGCAATACAGCATTGATAGCTTCAGCATCCGCGTTTGCTTAAGGCAACGTTGGTAATATTTATACCTGAAAGGTGCCTTGTTTGACGTAAGTTTTTGGACATAAGACGTCAATAAAGATGTCACTAGGAAGTGATCGTTTATCAGTGCTCATTAGAGTTCTATTACTAATCAAAACACAGCAAGCGGGGATTTCCAGGTTGCTGAGTTTTTATCTTGTTGAAGAACTCGGAGTGTTAATCTAGGAATCTCAGATAGTAACTTCTGCTATGTCATTGCACTAATTGGTTGCAAAGGAAGTGGCATAGAAAGCTACTCTGGAATGTGGCTCTGTTCGTGTGAGGCCAGAGACGAGTCTCTGAATATTGCACTTGAACGGTTATGCCAATATAGGGAATAAAAGGAGTTATAGCCGAATAGGGGCATAAGGTCACAGTATCGATCAGAGTCCTAGATTAGAACGCTACATACTTATTTTCACAGTTTTTCTGACTTTTTTTTACTTATCATCTATCTCTCTCTGTCCCTAAGTTTATATTTTGCATTTTATTTCTACTTTTACACCTATTTTTTAACTTTTCTACTGTTTTATTTCACTTCTTTCTTTAAGCTCCTACTTCTTCCCTCTAACTTTTTTTCCTTTTGTTCTAACTTTTCTTTTCCGCCTCCACCCCAGAACCATGGCAAAGGGCAGCAGCAGCAGTACTACCGGCTTAAAGGGCAAGGCGCCTGCACCCAAGAGCCGGCTGCCTTGCGGCAGAATGTGACCTGCAGGGGTGCAGGCCCGACAACTTTTTGGGGAGGCGGAAGTGGCCGCCCTTGTTTTTTTCATCCAGCGCCACCTCCGCTTGACCTTGGCAGCAGGCGGCATGCCAGGCTCCAGTTACAGAACAGAGGAGCGTCCCCTCTGGTGGGCGAAGGTGCGCCGAGAAGTCTTCCGCCGCTCTAGTATCCGGCGTACCCACCAGCAGCTGGCCCACCGGGGGGCAGACATTCTGGACAGGGAGCAGGACCTGTTGGACCAGCTTGGTGTTGAGGTCGGGGGGCTTGGTAAGTAGCTAGTAACTGATATATATATAGTAGTATAAGTATTGTGTATAATTCTTGGACGAATAAGTAACACGATTACTGGTGCGCTTAGTCACATTGCAGATGAATTCTGTTTCAAAATCTTCTGTGATTGTATGACACAGGTGCTGCCTGCCACTTCTCTTACTTGTTTGTAACTTTGCGCTAGCTTGGGCTGATTATTGATGTTAGAGTTTACTTTAGAGAACTGAAGTTAGTTAATGCTATTGCTAGAGTCTAGACTTTCCATTGTCCTTTAGTGAAATAGTGGTGGATGGATATAGGTTTACTTAGTATTAGTTCAAATTTATTTAACAGTCTGCATGATGCCTCCTCTGTCACTGAATGCTTAGTTAGTTCTTATTTATCCCACCCCTCCATAGAACCTTTTTGAAGTTTGTTTACTGAGTGGTAGGCTTAGCAGCAATAGCATTGTCACACCAGTCAGTAGCAGATCATATGACGCAATCAACCAACAATTTCTTGTATGCACAGATTTATGCATGTGTCCTCCATATCATCTATGCATTTTTGCTGGCAAAAATAAAATGGAAATGCCGACTGATTTAACATTTGGCCCATCTCGAATAGGTGGTGTAAATCAGGTGGTACTGGCTTCGTTAGTATTTTGCAATCAGAATGATTATGGAACATTTGATTAGTGTTCTATAAGTAGACGGTCTGTGAATCCTGCAAGCCAGTAGTCATTTAGAGGTAAATTTTATTGCAATTGTTGTTTCCTAAAATGTTTGAGCGGATTTTAGAATGATGTATTTGTTTCACAGCACTCAATGTTTCTCGTTCTTTATTATTTATAACATGATCAGCACCACCCAGGGGCAAGAAGACGGGGTCCGAGTCTGCGGGACAACCACCAGAGGAGCGCTCCTCTACCGAGGATCCTGCTGCTGGCTCCAGTAAGTCCTACAGTGATTATATTATTAACAATTATATTTCCCTAACTTTTTAACACACCTTATTTTTTCCAACCTATTAATTAAGCTTCCTTCCTAATTCAATGTTAGCAAAAGCTTCTTTGGTCTTCAATTTGTTTTCCAAATTTTGGGTATCCATCCCTGACTTTCAGTTCCTTCAAACTGCCTCTGCCCTATGACTCTCTGTGCTACTACTATTAGACTGTCTGTAGCTAAGCGTGACCTATTGGCCACTCTTAAGTTAAGGTATTCGTTTGAACAAAGCTGTGATAGAATAGCTGTAGCCACTGGGTCCACTCCTGTCTTTTGCGTTGTCCTCTGTAATCTCTAGGCTTTGTCAATTCCCACCAACAAATTGCGCAACCAGATGTTTGTCTACTAATTTTTGTTAGGTTACTATACTACTACTCCTGTTGTGGTTATTCTCTGCACAGCCACATACAAAACTATGCACAAGAAAATAGGATGTTGGTGATAGGGAGGTTGGAACTTACTTACACCTCAGTCACAGAACTCAGAAGAACTCACAATTCACTGACCGACTACCTACCTATAGTGTCTCAGTCAAAGTCATCTGTACGACTCCCGACCCCCCACACGAAGATAGATTAGATACCCAATTATTTTATTACACACCCAAGAACATAATTAAAACCCTTTCGCTCACTCACTTGTGTAAGTCCACAACACCACAGACACTCAAACTATACCACAGAGTCCAAGTGCAAGTTCAAAAAAATGTTATTAACAGCTTTGTATTGTTGAAAGTTGTTCCATGAAATACATCCAGCTCCACCATGCAAAATAAAGAAGATTAAATACTATACATTTTGTACAACTAGTGCACGATAGAGAACTGTGGGAATTGTGGGAGACCCCTCACCGTTGAACGTATACTGGTTACACATGCATCTTTCAAAAGCTCTGCAAATCTCAGGTTCGTAGAAGGTAATCTTCTCATCTGCCTATTATGAGAAAAATGGTGCACGTTAGACAGTATGAATACAATTATGCAAGTTTTTTGCAGTCATGCCAAAAAGTGTAACATTATGGATAAGCAAAAGGGACTAACCAAACTCCATACAAAAGCGTGCCTTGTTTTCCAACCTCATCAGTTGTAAGCAACACTCATGTGGCCTCAAAGGTGTCTCTCAAACTGGGCAATAAGCTGCAAGGTAACAAGGGCAAAACAGTAGACATGGATATAAAGGGTTACATGTCTCAGGCTAACTTTCCAAAGACTAGAGTAGGAGTAGAGATGAGATGACCCTAGGGACCATCTAATAAATTAATACTAATGTCTGTTTATTGACTGTGCTGTACAGTAGTACGCAATTTGGACTAGTTACGACGATTTATGTTGCACTTAACTGTTTTTTCAACCTTCCTTCCTGGTGAAAAACTTAAGTAAATCTAGTAAAATAGGGGGAGGTGTGCAGGCATCTAAAAAGGTGTACTTGTTTTTATAGGTGCACAACCACTACCAACCACCAGTGCCGACGGGGCCAGCGGCTATGCTAATGCTGCCATCCAGGAAAGGACAGTGGCTGCGGCACCTGCAGGAGCACCAGTGGGGGAGGAAACATCAGCGGTGGGTGGTGGTAAATTATATTCATTACTTATTTGCATTAGTAGGTGGAAGGGGAACAGTTGCCTCACTGTGTTATGAGACTTATTAAGTAAGTATGAACTTGAAGTTGTACTGGACAATATACCATGGTTGAAGGAGACACCCTTTACTTGGCATTACCAATGCATTAGCAGCATTACCAGCGTGAGTTGAGTAAACAAGGCCTCTTCTATCAGACTCCAACTCAGCTGTGAAAGTTATAGAGATGACTAAAAGTCAGATCAGATGACCTTGAGGGATGTGTTGAACAAAAATGCAAAGAAGTGAACTAGGGTGGAAGGAGGAAGAACGAAAGAGATGTAATAAGACTACCATAGAAAGATACTTTGGAAGGTTCATGCAGGTGGCTGATAGTAATCCGATGCATGGGTTGTTGAAGGATGGGTGGAAGGTGAAAGAAGATGCATGACTGGGTAAGCAATACAATATGGGTGAATGGATATAGTGGATAGCAAGAATCATCAGCGGTGTTTGTGTCAAACCCAAAGCCAAGGCAAGGAAAGAGTGGACGCATGGGTGGTTGTTGGTGAAAGTGAAACCAGCTAAGGCGATGATAAAGAATGATAGACATTTACTTTTAATCGATGGATGCCCCCTGGATGTATTGTAATATTCATCATAGGTGGAGACTGTCACTGGAAGCAGAGTCTTACTTTGAAATTATAAAAGGAGATACAAAAAAGACTGGTGTTCTTCTGTGTACTGAAGTCCACCCATAGTACTATGGCAAGTATAATGCCGGAAAAAAACTTCAACAAATGTTACAGGTAGGGGAAGCAGGAGGATAGATTATATACTTAAAGTTACCACCAATTTTAAGTACCGCGCTTGCTAGTGCTACTATGCCACTATGTGTTGAATTAATTTTTTGTTACTGATTTGCTAAGAGTTTCGGTTACAATTCTGTTTCTTTCTTTATAGATACTCATACTCCTTCCCCAAAACCATCCCGGAAGTTGGCAGCCAGGACCTGGCAAAGGAAACTGCAGGCCATTGTGGAAGAGTCCCGCCGGCTGGTGGCTGAGGCCGAGGAGGAGGAGGAGGCGGCAGCAGCAGCTGCTGCCTCTTCCAATGCCGCGAGCCCCAGCTAGGCCCCGCCTGCAGGAGTATAACGCTGTGGTCAGGCAGCCGCCGACCGCCGGCATTTGTCAACATCTGCCATCCCTCCCACTTCATGGATGCAAATGTAGGTGCCGTGCATTTTGGCAACAACTTCTCCTCCGGGTGGCAAAGCTGGAGGACCAATTAGAGGAGCGCGTTAAAATAATAGTGGCCAAACACCTCAAAGCCCGCTGATTATAATGGACCCTGTTCATTTGCCCCTTTTTTATACTTTTGGTGGTGGGTGGGAATTGGGTGTTGGGGTTTTTGTGGAACATTCTTTGGACTTGAACATTTGTTGGGGTTAGGGAGAGGGGTGGGTGAGGTGTTGGATAGGAGGATATTTTTTTATAGACATGAATAAATGTTATTTATTTTAAACGTACACATATGATGTTAATGTTTTGTGCTTGAGTTAGTGTTTCATGAATTAATGTACGTCACAAGGTTTACTTGTAGATGCAGGGCAGCGGCCACTGTTTTTGATTTAGATAATGTATTAATTGGCCACATTTGTAACATGCAAACAGATAGATGCGGTAACCCTCACTGAGTTATATTTGTCCTATAAGTATTACCAGTCTCTCCTCCATTATAACTCCCAGCAAACCTATCTTCTTTCCTGTGATTGATGATGATTAAGTTGGGCACTGCAAGGGCTGCATGGTTTCCCAAGACAATGGAGAAGATGCCGTAGTTGTGTGATGGTAGTAGTAGACTAGACACTGGCACTAGCATTTGCAAACATAAACAAAGAGACAGTCATTTGCCTGAGAGAGAATGTGGAAGTTGTATAAAAGTACAGTACATAAGACTGACAAAAAAAATATTGCAACTGCCAAACTAAAAGAAAACAATGGTGACGGGGACTGCCAAGTACAAGAAGATAAGAAGAAGTTCAACTGTAGTTGTGTTGAAGGAGTCACTAAAACACAATCCTAATTCGTAAACTTTAATGCTGCAAAATTAAATTCAAACAATGCCGCCAATTATTTAGATGTATTCGGTGGGTCCCTTTGGAAAATTAATTTCCTTGTACACTAGTACATACACTGAGCTTGGGTGGCAAGCAGAAGAAGATCTTCGCCCTGCCTCGTTGACATTTAATTAGTGTTGCTTTCACCACATCTGCCCCAGCAAGCGTGTGATCAATTTTTGGTGTAGGTTTAATTTAGTCACATCACACCTCAATATAAAACCACACAGCCTAGGGGAAGAGGGTTAGGGTTTGATGAATGGATGGGAACAGGGGTTTGGGGAAAGGTTTGACAAAAGAAAAACTGTACGCATGGAGACAACAAAAGCAAAACAATGAAGACGATGATTGATGATCCACTACTACCCAATAAATCTAAAGTTAATGTAGAAAAAGGAAATGCATACATGATGAAGATAAGTTATAACTTGATGGGTAATAATATAATGAGTGGTACTTAACTACTAGTACACAATTCGACAGTACAAGGAAGTATTTATTATATATGATATGAATATGACATTTGCCTAGGCTGTATGCCCTCAGAGAAACTGTAATACCTGCTGTAGCAGGCTGAAAGCTAGCAAAGAAAATTAAGAAATAGTTTTAGTGAACAATTACCAAACAAAGTCACACAAGCGTAAAATAAATCAAGAGGAAAAATGAATCAAATAACTTATGAAAATGATACTAAAGGTACTGTATTATCCAGGTCCAAATGTGTAATTGGATCTCTTCATTCATCTTTATCCTTCCTTCCATGGACACTGAGACTGAATATCATTCTTGGGTGCCACTGGCTGGATGATGAGGAGGATTGGTAAGGTAAGAGTGAGTTGTTGCTCCAAGTATAATAGCACTGGGTATAAGGTCGGCCTGTAAGTGTTGATTGAAAAAGAAATGGGGTATTACAAAATAACTGAATGAAAACATAAAAATCAATTACGGTGTAGTGCAAAAAGACAAGATTCGTGAGCAAGAAGACTTTCAGATTGAGGTGGCTTGGATACATTGTGTAACTCTAATCTACTAGTTGCACAGCATTCATCGAGAAGGACACCGAGAGAACAGGCCCACGCCACGACACTGGGCCGTGAGTCTGTGACCCAAACTCCATTTACCTAAATTTTTCACAGTGCCAGACAAAAGGCATATATACCAACCTAGCATTTTCCAAAAAAGTGATTAAATCAATGCACCATTGTCAGTCAATCATACCACTATTCTATTCCACCACTCACTGCACACACATGTAGCCTATGTCTGCTGTGGTTCTTGTTGATTGGTTGTGTTTACCTTGTATTCCATTTCCTGAACGTATTCCATCAATCATCTCAGATCAAACTGACTGACAGCGTGCAAAGATAGTATGGTGGTCATCATAATCAGGTGTGGCACGTGTACGTGTTGTCCAACAGACCAACAGCAACTCAGTCTATAGTGGGTGACTACAATTAAGTAAGTCCAGACTGCACCTGCAGTAGTAGGAGTACACTTGAGTCACACAAGTACTTTGTTATTATATTAAACTACTAGTGTAGTTCTACTTCATGCACATTTGCATCCAATGCAATGCATGGCATCATTCAGTTCATATACCTGTCTTGCTCTTCTCTGTGGCTGTCAGATCACAGATGCTGCAGAGCCTTCTGAAAGGGATGACAACTTTACTTTAGTTTTGGAGCCCTGCTCAAGTTCTGACAGTGAAGAGTTGTGAATGCCTGCAGACAGAGGTTATAGCCTTAAGACAGTGATGAGTTTCCGATTGGAAGTAAAACAGAGATGGCTATAGTCACGTACGTTTCACTTGTTATGGAGGGACTGTTAGAGGCTACATTATTGCACTATTCTCCATCTCCATCCAATGTATGGCAAGATGGAAATGTATTTAGGGCGAGTCAGGAAGATGGAGCAGGACTCTGAGGAGTGGAGTGCACAGTTAAATGCACAGTGCAACTCCAATAGGTCAATAAAAATAAGAGACGGTGGTGATGGATTTGAAGTTTGAACCAGAAAGACAGATATACACACAAATAAAAGAAGGGAGAAAGTAACAATTTAAAAGCCTAGTTGTCAGGGAAGAGGAGCTGGTCCTCAAACCCTGGTGGTTCGGACAGAAGTAGGTCATGTAACCCACTAGTTGTGTCTTCGGACTCGCTCTCCTTTTCCTGCTGTGATTCACGTACTTTGTAGCCTGGTGGTATGAAGTGCTGATTCATTTTGATCATGGGTAACCTCTCCACGCTTTTGGGAGAGAGACTGGTCCTTTTCACAGTTACAATGGCACCAGCAGCACTGAAAACACGCTCAGAAGAGACACTTGCAACAGGGCAAACCAGATACTTCATCGACAGCCTGCTGAGCACTGCCATTGGCTTCTTTTTCCATACCAATACACCAATGGGTTTTGGTCCATGAACACCACTGTTGTGTCATCCAGATAGGCCTGGACCATCCTCTCAATGTTCAGTGGTGCTTCGATTTACTTGGCCTCTTTTGGCTTTGCGACAGCAACGGACTTACCCATTCCTTCATGTAGAAACCAAGCAGCTATTTTTTTGGTTGTGTCTGATGAATCAGATACTGTTGGTGCTGTTGTTGTTGTTGGTAGTGTTGGTGACTGCTGGGAAGCAAACACACTGCTCTAATGCTGTGAAGAAGAACTTGACTCTGGAGGATGCCCTGTAGTAAGTTCAATGTCCTTGGCTGGCACTGGCAGGCCTCTAATTGAGAGCCGTTCATTTTCTAAATCAGTAGCTTCCTCAGCTATTAAAGATTTGTACTTGGCAATATCCCCTTCTGAAAAAGGAATGACTGCATTATTGTTCACAAATAATTTGTACCATGGATCCAAAATTGTGGCAGTAATGTAATGTCGATGTGACACAATGTTATTTTGAATCCTTGTATTCGCAGATAAGCAGCCGGCTAAGGCGTTCGCCAAATAACATGCTTCAAGTTTTTCTTCCACACCTCCGTATGTTTCAGACACCTTCTTCAACTCTTGCTCTAGCATGTACAACAATGGGATAGCTTGGCCCATAGTACAGTTCTCCCTGCTGACTGCACGTGTGAAGACCTCAACAGGAAGTAGCATCTCTGTCAGGCATTTAATGAGGTCCCATTGCCACATCTCAACGGTGATGGCTTTAACAGTAGGATCCCCTAATCTTCTTGTCATGACATAAGCATTAAGTGGTATGTACTGCTCAAACAGCCGATCAAGCATGTAATAAGTAGAGTTCCAACGTGTTGGGATCACCTGGATGAGTGCTTTGACTGGCATTTTATGCTCAGGTTGAATGACCCGTAGCTGCTTCCGGGCTTTAAAAGAATGGTTGAAATGCTTGCATATTCTTCTGCAGGTGGTCAGTAAGTTGCTGACTTTGCTTTAATTTTTCAGAAAGTCTTGAACAACAATGTTAATGCAGTGTGCCGACACGGGACCCTGAAATAGCCACCATCTTTCATGGCCTTAACTACATTACTGCCATTGTCGGTGACAACAAAACCAATGTTAAGGCCTCTTGGTTGCAGCCATTCAGACACCTTGCTGTTAAACTCAGCCAAAATGTTTGCAGCAGTATGAGATTTCTCCATAGCAAACATGGCTACAGTTGCATGTCTGCGAGTATCATTAAAAATCTCAACAGTGTCAACGCCTGCAGATACCTTGTCTCTAACGCCAGAAAAAGAGATCCAGTGTGCAGTGATGCACATGTAATCAGTGGCTTTGCAACTGGTCCACATGTCTGTTGTCAGGTGGGTACTATGAACAGCACTCTGCTGTAACGCTTTTCCAAGCAATTCCAGCACGTCGTGGTGTAGTGCTGGAACAGCAACTCTGGCAAAATATTAGCGGCTGGGAAAGTTCCATTTTGGGCAGATGGTTGTCACAAACTCCAGGAAACCCACCCCTTCAACAAAAGAAAAAGGGAGAAGGTCCAGTGCTAACATTTTAGCAAGCTTAGCATTGTACAAACGTGCTATTGGGTGGTTGCGCTCGTACTTTCCCTCCTGCCTAAACATGCTAAGAATGGTACGCTGCTTGGTATTTCTTTCGGTTATGCTTGATGCAGCACTTCGCATCGCAGACTTCGCACCAGTACTCCTTGGTGTCTTCGGGTTACTCTTACTCTGGTGCACTGAGATGTTGCTGATGCGGAGGATGTGGGCTGTACCACTGCAGTGCTGGGGACAAGGGTACTTTGTGTACCACTACCTGATAGAATGTCTCCCTCTTCGTCCTGTTCGACCGTAAGTGGACCTTCTACTACTTCCCCACCAACATTAATGGTTCCTGCTTTTATGCTACGAAGGTGGTCCTCCCACTTGATTGCGTGGTGTTTTTTCAAATGGGTCATTGGCCTCCGGTATCATAGTTTGTACCAAGCTTACCACGACTAACAGAGGAATGACAAATGGAGCATAAAGCAATGTTGTCCTCATTTGCGCTAACTATAAAGAAGTCCCACACTGGGGAGCTTAACTTTTGTCTCCTGCTAGAGGTGCCACTTCCAATGCAGGATGAACTGGAGGGTGTGTGTTGAATTTCACTATGTGGCTGCCCAGTAGTACCACTACCTACTTCTGCTAAGGTGGAGCTTGTGCTGGATGTAGGACGCTGCCGGCCCTGTACAAATGTAAAAATGGAAGCTGGAGGTAGGTTTGGTGTTGCCTGTGTTGGAGGTATGCGTGCTACATCCCTACTAGTCGCAGCCATTCTGGATAGGGTAAAGATGTTGGTCTCCATGTCGTCAGGGCCAGGAGTAATGCTTGTGATGACTCGGTCTGACTTGTCATCACCATCATTATCCTGCTGTTCTACATCGCACTCCATAAGTGTAAGGCTTGCTGGAACCTTCTTTTTCCCTAGTCTGGTCTTGGGATGTCTCTCCCTCTCATGCTCAGATTGTTGTGGCTCTCAATTGAGATCAAGATCATCATAAGGGATGCTTGGCGAAGAACTCGATGGACTAACCCTCCTTTTCCTTGGTGGGGATTTTGAAAACAATAGATCTCCTGCATGAGTGGCTTCCTCTTCTTATTGCTCTGTATGAGGCTCAATTTCCTGATCTGCCCCGACTTCGGGAGGAACAACTACTACTATTGCGGGTGGTGGTTGTTGAACAACTACTATTGCAGGCAGTGGTTGTGGTTGTTGTTTTCGTTGAACATCTACTATTGCGGTGGTGGTTGTGGTCGTTAAACAACTACTATATCAGGCGGTGGTTGTGGTTGTTCTTTTCGTTGAACATCTACTATTGCGGGCGGTGGTTGTGGTTGTTGATCATCTACTATTGCAGGCTGTGGTTGTAGTTGTTGAACAACTACTATTGCGGGCGGTGGTTGTGGTTGTTGTTTTCGTTGAACATTTACTATTGCGGGTGGTTGTTGTGGTTGTTGAACATCTACTATTGCGGGCGGTGGTTGTGGTTGTTGAACAACTACTATTGCGGGCGGTGGTTGTGGTTGAACATCTACTATTGCGGGCGATGGTTGTGGATGCTGTTGTTGAACATCTACTATTGCGGGCGGTGGTTTTTGTTCACCACTTTTCTGCTGTGTTCCCTCTTGCGTTGATTGTGTACTACATTGAGATAGCGATAAGTTTTGGTCAGGCTCAGTATCACTACTTTCCACCATTAGGCTGGCTACCTCTTCCCCACTCATCTGCTTGGGCCTGGGTTGGTGGCTTAGGCCCACTGATGCGGAGGTGCTGGCCCCAGCTTGCACTCCGGACAACGCTGCTGCAGGTGTACTTTTTTCCCCAAAAAAGGTTTTCGGGTCAACACCAGACTTAAGTATCACTTCCTTCTTCTGTTCTTCCTTCTTCTCAGCAACTTTCTTGGTCTTGGAGGATCGGGTATCTGCTTTCTTTGGGCCCATCTTCTTCAGATGTCAGTAGCAGCACTCAGTTGCACAAGTTGCTGAGATGTCTGGTCAGGTGAGTCACACCACACATGACGTAGAACAGAAAGACGTCTGTCTGGCAGTAGAACGGGCGATGAATGATGACAGACACCTCCTCTTCAGTCTTTTGTACACCTACAAGCAAAGAAGGCAGAAGAACATCAGTCGAATGTGGAATAATTTAGCTTTAATTTTAATTACTACTAGTAGTATTAGTACACTCAATAAGAGTAAGACTAGCAAAGAACTAAAATACAAATGTAGTGGAAGTGGAACTTGTTTATCCTTAATTTGTGCATCGTTTCGGATGGATGCAGCATCAGTGACCTGCAAAAGATAGCAATGGGGATGTGAACAGTAAGCCAACAGGAACAATGGAAAGACACACAGGTCTATGTCACAAAAACAAAACAGCACACTGCTACTACTACCACCACCACAGCTCCCAGCCACATGGGCACTCATCACAGGCACATGGGTAAAGGCCAGAAAACAATAAACTAAAGCAGGCCCATATATCCCTATATGGCCAGAAAAAGGAGGATGCCTGTTACACATCACAACTTAATGCAAAAAAGAAAATCCCCATGGCTAAAAGGTTGGAAAGTTACACAAGAACAACACATACAACAAAAGCATTTACAGTTTACACACACCCAAAAAGTTATCTACACCCCAAACACCACATTTAGAAATTCAATCCATTGCCATCCATGCCCTAAATGATGTTAAATTCAACAGACAAAATGGAAACAGCTACATCTGAGACTCTAGGCCTACTGGCAGAATAGACCACAAGTTTGTAGGCCTAAGGCAAAAGCACAATGGAAGGTCACACAAAATGGCCACCACCACATGGCCAAGCCACCACCAACAACATGAAAAGAAAGAGAAGACAGACAATGCATGCCTATGGCAAAAGGACAATGTTTTTTTTTTTTATTGTCCTCATAAATGCCACCAGATAATGTCAACTCTAGATAGGCTTTCTCAAGGCCA
The DNA here is from genome assembly GCF_964263255.1 of Lissotriton vulgaris. Taxonomy (NCBI): domain Eukaryota; kingdom Metazoa; phylum Chordata; class Amphibia; order Caudata; family Salamandridae; genus Lissotriton; species Lissotriton vulgaris. The sequence goes on from NC_141691.1 coordinate 1,314,430,100, forward strand.
CTAGCACAAACCAGCTGTTTCCTCCCTGGGATCTGTGGATAGCCAGTGGAGATCGCCCAGAGGTAGGTCGTTTCCTGATCAACTCCCATTCACGATGTAACTTTCCACTTTGGGAGGACAGGACCACTAACCTCTGGCATAATCATTGGACTCATTAGAGGTTATCGCTCAGCCCATGCATTTAAGGCAAACCCATGATGACTCTAGTAGTACCCTTGGCCCTACTGGCAGAGTAGGCCACAAGCTTGGAGGGCTATGGCAAAAGCACAGTGGCTGAAAACACAAAATGGCCGCCACCATATGGCCAAGCCACCACCAACAACATGAAAAGAAAGAGAAGAAAGACAATACATGCCTATGGCAAAAGGACAATGCTTGGCTTAACAAAATGGCCACCCCGCCACCCACATGGTCAGCCCACCCTCAAACAACAAAGTACATAGAGGACAGAAACAGTAAGTGGTCCATGCTCCAAAAACTACAACCAAATGACAACCTGAGGAGTTGTTTTAGCAAAATGAACAGAATCAACATTTTGGAGAAGGTTTTATGCAACTCGAGACATATTGCTTGCGAGATTGCAAAATCAGCGTGTTCGGCAGCACGAATTGTACAAAACGTCATGATCGCGTGCCCAAGCACGCAAATTGAGCGCACGAAGAAGACAAAAACTGTAAGGTCGCGTTGTCGCATTGTGCAAAGTTACCAAAACTATGCAAGCTGAATTCTAGGGTTACCTAGTAGGCAGAAAAAGCCGTATTATTCAGCACACACACAAAACCTGCAATTCAACACCAAAAACAAATTTTGCAAATCAATCCAAAGTCATCCATGCCGTACATGATGTTACACTTACAACTTAAACACCACAATACCAGTTGATAAACTTTCATGCACCCATGATGACTCTAGTAGTACCCTTGGCCCCACTGGCAGAGTAGGCCACAAGCTTGGAGGCATATGGCAAAAGCACAGTGACTGAAAACACAAAATGGCCGCCACCACATGGCCAAGCCACCCACAGAAAGTAAATGAACTCAAGCAGGCCTACACTAACTACATGAACTACTAGGGTAACCTATTGGCTGAAAAAACCCAAAATGTAATTACAGACAAAAAAACTGAAATTCCACTATAACAGAGTTTGCAATTGAATCCAATGCCATCCATGATGTTTAAAAACTTGACATTTTACAGACACCACAAAAAGATGGTTGGACCCATGGGTACCTCTAGGCCTACTGGATGAAATTTCAAAGAAATACAACTTGGCCCCTCATGAAAGTACAGACCTCCCTCAATAATAATTTTTTAAGAAAGATTGAAAAGCTCAGAAAACTGTAGTTAAAACAAACCAAATCAAACAAACATTTACAGTACACCAATTCTGAATTCTCAAACTTACTTGTAAAAGAAAATTTCAAATCCAAAAGTCCTCAATAAATTCAATCAAATGCTAGGAAGCAGCAGACAGCACATGGACAAAGCACTGGGAGGAGCCTGGTGGACAGGAACAGGAAGTTGAAACTCAGGTGCACTTCCTTTCTGTGGAAAAAAAGAGTAGAAACAAAAAGAGGACTCCTTGCACAAAAAAATACAGCCAAATCACAATTTGAGGGGCTTTCCTGAGCAAAATGATGATTTTTGAGAAGGTGCCAGATTGCAGTTTCTGCGTGTTCGGAAACGCAATCTTACTAACATGGCGCCGCAAGGAAGATTGCGCGTCCTAATGATGTGATCGCGTGTCCGAATGACGTGATCGGGTTCGCACAGTCGCATGGGATTGTGCGGCCAGATTCCAAACATCGTGGCGAACGCGACCGGGAGAGAAAAGCGAGAAGGCGAATGCAGATCTGCGGTAAGTCATTACCGCGGACGCGAGAATGCTATTGGGCGCGCGAGGAAGGAAAACTACTACGCTACGCTGTAGATTGCCAAGTAGTTAACAACTTCGCGCTCACTGCGAAGTTGCCGAAAATTCGCAAACTCCGCGAGCTGAGCGTGGTTCGCCTCCCAGGGTTAGAGGTAAGGCCCAGCCCTATGCATGTCCTAGGTGCAACTCCTCCCTCCCATCTACATGCAGATCTCCCCATTCGCCACCGGGCAGGCCCATCCTGACTCCTGGAGCCAAGCACACCAGCCAGCTCCAGCCAATCACAAGCCAGACAGTCAATTCACATTCACTGCACAGACATGCTAACTTCTAAAAGTGGCAATTCTCCACTAGACACATTAAATCTGCACACACCGTCGCGCAGCATTTAATCTCACGAGTTTGCACATACCAAACTCGACCCTGCAGTCCCCACACATTAGGAACTACCATGGACACACATATCCCCCATGCATTCCTATGGGATGGCAGGCCAGTCTCACCACACGCACTCAGAGAGTGCACGCAATTTACACTGGGCCACTGTGCTAAAGTGTGCAGAGACCAGAAATCAACTAACATTATGTCAGAGTTCAAGGAAAAAAGTTCAGGGGTGATTCTGCTGAAAGGGCCAAGTCCAACAAGAGCTATCTTTAAAATCGAAATTATCAAGAGCAGCAACTGTAAATTATTTCCTGGTGAAGTGACTTTGGAAGTGGTGCGCTGTCGGATTCACAAGATTTTACTGCACAAGCTGTTAACAAGTTCCTGATCCCTAGTATGTCATTAAACGTTGCTGATACACCAATCTTATCAATTAAAGTGATTAGATCTCTATTTTTGAACCCTGTCATGGATAGCATGGGCAGTCATCAAGTGTAGCAGAGTTGTCTTTTTGCCGTGGTGTAATTCCTAAAACATGATTAGGAAAAGCCTGTCGGTTCATGGGATTGGCTTCCACTTCTTTACTTATATCTTCAAAGCCATCATCAATGTTGTCAGCTTCTGTTCCGAACTCAAGAACTTTAGTTTGCAACAGTTTTGCTTTGCTGATTTTAAACAATGATGTAAAAGATGTTAAGACAACATTGAGCATTCTTATTGACTCCCTTAATGTATAGAGCTCTGCGGCATCACAAAATTTGTCATTAAATCTAAAATCTAAATCTTTCAGGACATTTCATAAAATGATTCTTCTGATTTTTCTGCATCCTGTGATCTTATTTTGACAACAGGAACTTCAGGAGTCAAATCAGCTGAGAACACCTTAAGTGGTTCATTTTATTTTAGTTAGAATGACAAAAATGAATTCTATCATTGTACATTCTCACCAGAAAAATCTTAATTTCATAATTATGGATCAATACAGTTTTATCAATGCTGACCATTATTTCTGTCATCTCACTGAGTGTGACCCAGCACTCAAGAGTGGCTTTAAAACTTAATTTGCTTTTTCAAAGATTGCAAACGTAACTGAAGGCTAATCGTTACATTGCAGCTTGCAGCTCGTTGAACCTTCATATTTTCACATGTATGCACATGAATGGGCATACAAATGGGCTGCAAATACATTCACCTCGCTGTTTAGATCAGCTACTCAACTGAAGGCTTCTCCTTGGAAGAAAATAGCTGCTGATAAAAACATGTTTGCCCTTGGAGACTCATATATTCTGTACTTTGCTCTTTCGCCAATCCCTTTGACCCTTGTTCTGGCTAAACCTCTGCTTTCTAATCAGTTGTTGGAGGTGGACAAGGGGTAGCCATCAATCTTCTAAGTGGATGGGCATTGGATTTGGTTCTTGTCACTTTCTTAGAAGACTCAGATTCTTGCTGTGATTCACTGGTTTCTAATATACTTTTACAAATGATTAAGCATGGGCTGAAAATTCGTTCCGCTCCCGGAATTTGCGGATTTTCCACGATTTCGCGGTCCGCGAATCTCGCGAAATCGCGGTAAATTCCGCGAATCAGCGGGACGAATTTTAAGCCAAGCACTTTCAGGGTTACATCAGCAGGTGCAAAAGTTGAAGCTAATTTTTTGTAACCTTTTACAAAAGCGTTACAAAGAAATTAACATCAACTTGGGCACCTGCTGCTGTAAGCCTGTAAGTGCTTCTTGGCGCCTCGTTGCCTACTTGCAACTATTCTCTGACCCTGCTCTGACCCTTGAAGCAGGGTCAGAGAATAGTTACAAGTAGGCAATGAGGCGCCTGTCACGAAAATTAAACCTCAACAGGACGCACTGACAGATATAAAAACAAGCATTTGCAATACAATAGGTCTCGCATTAGGAAAGTTTGAGCTATTGGTCTTGTAAATGACAATTTTTTTTATTTATGTGTTGGTTTTGAAAATAGCTAAATTATTAGCTTTGTCAATTACCATGCCAACAGTTATAACTTTCGCAAATGTGACACCTATAGCATTTGTAATGCAACATGTTTTGTATTTACGTGACTTAGATGTATTGATATTACAAATTACAATGGCTTTTAATTTTTTTAAATAATTAATACTTAAATAAAAGTGATTTTAATTTATAATGGCAATAGCTTAAACTTTTGTAAATAACTTTTGTGAAGATTATGTTTAGTGTATTTTATTGTGATGAAAATCCAAGAACAGAAGTGAAATATGAACATCTTTTTGTGACATTTGTAATAAAGCTTGAAACATTGAGAGGACATATTTGAACCAGTTGTTGTTGAATGGTTGCGCAGATTGATGCTGGGGTGGCGCTGAGTGGTGCTGTTGTGGTGCTGAGTAGTGCTGTGGTGATGCTTAGTGGTGCTGTGGTGGTGCTGAGTGATACTGGGTTGGTGCTGAGTGATGCTGGGGTGGTGCTGTGGTGGTGCTGAGTGATGCTGTGGTGGTGCTGAGTGATGCTGGGGTGGTGCTGAGTGATGCTGGGGTGGTGCTGAGTGGTGCTGTGGTGCTGCTGATTTATAATATGGTGGTGCTGAGTGATGCTGTGGTGGTGCTGAGTGATGCTCTGGTGGCGCTGAGTGGTGCTGTGGTGGTGCTGAGTGGTGCTGTGGTGGTGCTGAGTGATGCTGGGGGTGCTGAGTGATGCTGTGGTGGTGCTGAGTGGTGCTGTGGTGGTGCTGATTTATAATGTAGTGGTGCTGAGTGATGCTGTGGTGGTGCTGAGTGATGCTGTGGTGGCGCTGAGGGGTGCTGTGGTGGTGCTGAGTGATGCTGGGGGGTGCTGAGTGATGCTATGGTGGTGCTGAGTGGTGCTGTGGTGGTGCTGAGTGATGCTGTGGTGGTGCTGAGTGGTGCTGTGGGGGTGCTGAGTGATAATGTGGTGGCACAGAGTGATGCTGTGGTGGCGTTGAGTGATGCTGTGGTGGCGCTGAGTGGTGCTGTGGTGGTGCTGAGTGGTGCTGTGGTGGTGCTAAGTGATGCTGTGGTGGTTCTGCGTGGTGCTGTGGTGGTGCTGAGTAATGCTGTGGTGGTGCTGAGTGATGCTGTGGTGGTGCTGAGTGGTGCTGTGGTGGTGCTGAGTGATAATGTGGTGGTGCTGAGTGATGCTGTGGTGGTGCTAAGTGGTGCTGTGGTGGTGCTGAGTGATAATGTGGTGGTGCTGAGTGATAATGTGGTGGTGCTGAGTGATGCTGGGGTAGCGCTGAGTGATGATGTGGTGATGTAGAGGGCAGAAAGGCGCAAAAAGCAGTCTAACAAAGGGCAGAAGGGCAGAAAAACAAGGGAAAAACGAGTCTAACAGAGTGCAGAAGGGCACAAAAACAGTCTAACAGAGGATAGAAGGGCAGAAAAACAAGGGAAAAATGAGTCTAACAAAGGGCATAAGGGCACAAAAAACGAGTCTAACAGGGGACAGAAAGGCACAAAAACCAGTCTAACAGAGGGCAGAAGGGCACAAAAAAACAGTCTACCAGAGGGCAGAAGGGCAGAAAAACAAGGCAATAACAGAGGGCTTAAGAAGAAAATGCTTAAACGTCAAATGTATAATTACCCTTGTGTTCACTTATCCTTCAAATATTCACATACATAAAAACAGTGGAGATACCATACTAGACAACCTTATATGTGGGAGGACTATGAATCAGAAGAGTTCCATCTTCTTCCCGACGCTACGCAAATGGAAACATAGTGTGAAATTTCAGTCCAAATTGTAGATAACAGAAGCAGATTGAAAAGTGCCCGTCAAATACCAGAGGGAGGATTTTTAACTCCCTCAGTGGTGTTTTATTACAGGGTTCCGACCCACAGACAGTCGTGGAGTGTTTGACAAAGGGTGGAGTATAGCCAGTCCACTCACTAACTCCATGAACGATCAGATGTATTCCTGAATTCTAGGAGAGACCTTTCATAGGCTGAGAAAGTCAACTGAAGAGTGGTTCTGAGGGCCCTATTTTTATATCAGGTGCCTTCTTTGAAGTAGAAGTGTTTAGAGATTTCTCTTTGTAGAGCTTGGAATGCTCTGACTCTCCTTCCCTGGCTCCAGGCTGGCTACAGGTACAATGTAGTTGCGAAAGACCTTGGAGCGGCAAAGCACAGCCTATTCAGTTGCATGTGGGGATGTGCCCAGTTCCGCACCCCCATCGTGCCAGCAGATGGCCCATTCAGGCACACCTAATCCCTATATTGTGAGACTGTCTGAGAGGAATTCACAAAGTCTAACTGCCACATTTACCAGAATCATGTGACCTAGAACAGGATGCAGGCACCGAATGGCAAAGGACAGGAAAGTGGATTTAAAATCCGACTTTACTATTAAGAAGGATTTTTAATTACAATTTCATAACTACTAAACATGAAATTTTTATCTGCACCCAATCAAATGTGATCATTTATCAAATGTAAGAAGGTTACTTGTTTCACGATTATGGACTACTTCTTCAGGACTATAGGGTGTTGTAAAGTAGTCACTAAAAACAAAAATATTAACAGTATATTGCGCTACCCTATTTTGATTTCACCAGTACCTACTGATGAAATAATGTCAAGATCGAAATCTAGTTCAGAAAGTTCAGAATTTGAGTCTTAATATAATAGCAAAGGAGTCTGCATCACATACTATCAGACAGTTATCTTCGGGGTAGTGACTCTAAAACTATTTGTGTATGTGTTTTTAATTTAGGTGTTCACAACTGATTCTGCACGTTCATCTCTTTATTTGAGGTAATTATGCTCAAGACTTGCAGTTTGTACCTTAATGAGCAAAACTTTTGCTAGATTTTGCTCCACAGTACAAACAGTTACATTTTGTCACCTAACGTACACATGTTGCCTTTGTATTCACAATGTCACACAACCTATTCTACAAATGTGTACTCCAAAGCCGGCTGAGTTCTAAGAATGTGCTTATTTAGTTTCCATTTTTTAAATTAACATCATAAGGGAATCAAATTCTTTTAGAGGACATTTCTTCATAAAGAGACATAGTTATAATTGTAGCGGATAAATATGCCTTCCATATATCGGAATTAACAGGTTCTTAATTAATTTTCTATTTTTATTGTTTTATTAGACATTTTACTCATCTGTGCATCATGGTACAATAAGGTGTTCCACCTTCATAGTAAGTAACATAAGTGAAGGAGATCTTCAATAAATCATCAAATAATAATATCAAACCCTGTGTTGCTTTGCAATGAAAAGAACAGTGTGCAGCATTTACTTCAAACTATATTCCTCTATGGGGTGATCATGTTCTACAAACCTGCACATCTATCAATAAATCGATCAATCGATCAATAAATCAATCAGGAGTTATAAAGCAGGACCCATCAACCATGAAGGTCTTAAGAAACTGAGGTTGCTAGCTCCTTGTTGGTGATCTTTTCAATCAAACAGCCAAGTCTTGCGATCTTTCCTGAACTCACAGAGTTATGTGGGGGTCCTGAAGTGCAGGGGACGGCCGTTCCAAGCTTTGACCAGTAGTTGAGAAAAGGAGCACCCCCCACTGTTGCTTCACTGGATCCAGGAGGTGTACATGTGGAAGAGGGAGGCAGAGTGTAAGTGTCTGGTTGAATTGTGGAAGGTGATGCATTTGTTGATGTACGCTGGTCCTTCGTTGTGCAGGGCTTTTTAGCATTGGGTCAGCATCATGAACTGGTCCCTCTCCTGGACTGGGAGGCAGTGCAGTTTTTTAAGGTGTGGTGTGATGTGTGTCCACCTGGGGAGGCTGAGCATGAGTCTTGCTTCTGAGTTTTCCATTGTCTAAGTTTCTTTAGAATATGTGTGGTGATTCCTACTTAGAGTGTGTTTAGGCTGTCCTGTTTTCAGTTTCTTTTTTTGGTAAATTCTGGTGGGGTTTTTTCAGTGTTTTCAATATCTTAAAAAACTGTTGTTATCAGTGGTTACACATTTTCACGCCACTAAAAACAACAGAAAAAGTGTTTTTCCGGTGTTTATGGAACGCTTTGCTTTCATCATTGCTTGCTTTCTGCACTGAAAGAACATGGTATATAGACAGTATACGTATAGTGTATATGAGGTCCAAAGAGATTTTTGCAAATTAATCTTATTGTAGCACACCATACAATACTTCTTCCATGAGTCTTTGGTCATGTGCGCTTGCGCTTTCCTTCCCATGTAAACTTCTGATAAAAGGCCCTCTCAGCATTCATAGCCACTTGGGCTGAGAACCGTCAGCTAAGGGGCACATTTGCGATGACTCTTTCTTTGATGCCACATAAAGCACGAAATGATAAATATTTGCATTTTAGTTCATGGTCATAAGAAAACAGTGCACCAGAATGGACTAAAAAGTCAATAGCATCCCTCATTAACTCTGAAGATTGTAAAGATGCTTTCATCATACCATCTAAGAAGTGGCAAGGATCTCCTACATGGAATCACTTCAGCTCGGGTATCAATTTTGACAAGTCATCACACACATTTTTTATTTATGTAGCTGAATCACTACAAACACAAACAATATCACTCCAATCTTTGTTGAAATTGGAAAGAACCTTATTTTCCAGGAAGTCTGGTGTCACGTTTTCACCACTATCCCAGATGCTTGGTGATATATATACTTGTCACTATACTTTGCATTTAATGTTTAAAGCCTGAGGTGTTGGCAATCACCCTACTATCAATACTGACCCACTAGAAACTATGGTCTGATATATTAAGGGTTTTTACCCATTCTATGTGGGCAAATGTGATGACACATATTAGGAAAGATTTTTATGAAAACAGCCATTTTACCTATCAGTGAAAGAATCAAATACAGCCAAAATATCAAATGTGAGTTTGATATGTCCTGATTCTCTACAGTTTATATAATAATTAAACTAAACCTAAAACGTGAAACTAAACCCTGCATCTTTAGACCAAAGGCCATAAAACTGAAAAAAGTAAAAGGAAGAAAAACCTATATTTTTGTGGCATCATTAAAGAACAAAACTCAAGCAGAATAATGTTAGCCAATCTTTCTTACTGCTAGCTTGTAAAACTAAGTTACATTTTATTGACTCCTTTAGTAAGAACAAAATGACTCTTTCACATTCTTTTTCCTTTCTTTGAATGGCATTTAGTTTGTGGTTGTGCAGGTGTTTTTTCAGTGTTTATATGTTTTCACCGGTGAGGGCTATTTTTCTTTCAGTGGGGTTTTATCAGTTAAAATAGGTTTAAACCTAAAACCCCACAGCCTAAGTGTGTTCTTGTAGTCCAGCTTGCTGGTAACGAGGGCCTGCATGACAGTCTACTGGTGTTGTCCAGGAGCCACCTGAAGATTTTGCAGACCATGCACAGTGTGTTGGAACAGGCATAGGAGAATGCATTCCCGTTTTTTTATGGATAGCTTGCTGTCCAGGGTGATGCTGAGGCTCAGGGCATGGTCTGTGGAGGCAGGAGGTGGGCCAAGTTCATTTGGCCACCATGCGTCATTACATGATGAGGTGGTATTTCCAAAGATAAGCATTTCTGTCTTGTCAGAGTTGACCTCGAGACAGTTGTCCTTCATACTGTCGACAATATTCATTATACATCTGTGGAAGTTGGCTGTGGTGGTGGAGGGGTCGTCTGATAGCAAGAGAACGAGATGTGTGTCATTGGTAAGGGTGGGTTGAAAATTCTGTTTCGCGCACAAAATTTGCAAAATGTATGCATTTTCGCGTTCCACGAGGAACGCGGAAATGTTGACATTTCGGTGATCCAAGCCGTAGCCGAGATTTTTTATGTGTTTGCGCTTTAAAAATGCGTTCTTGCGTGCACCGTCGTCTTACCTGGATCCCTGCATTCACCGATGAGTTTTCCTATCCGTTCGCGTGCGCCACGAGATGTTGGTAGCCGGTCGCGCTATCCCACTAGAGTTTGGGATCACAAACACGTCATTCGCCGCGCCATCGGACACCGCGAGAGTCTGCAATCATGAACACATCATCGACCACCACGAGAGAGAGCGTGCGATCGCAAACACGTCATTTGGATGCGCCATCCGACATCTGGCGGAAGTTTGGTGAAGCTTTCGATCCCGAACACGCAAAATTTTCAATGTGGAAAAAAATAATATCTCAAGTAGCATAAAACCTGCTGAAACAATGATTTCAATAAAAAAAACTCCTCAGACTGACATTTGGCTGTCCTTTTTTGTGCAAGGAGTGCTTTTTAAAAATAAAAAAAACTTTGGGGGGAGAGGGAGGAAGTGCCACCGAGTCTCTAACTTCCTGTTCCTGCCCAGCAGGCCCCTCCCAGTGCTTTGTCCATCTCCTGTTCATTCTTCCTTTGGATTTTGAGCTGGAAGGATCACTCTTTGTGTCTGCTGCATCATTATAATTGGATTTGAGGACTTTTGAATTTGATATTTTACAAGTAAATTGGTGTTGTTGTTTGTTTGATTGGGGCATTGTAGTTGCTGCAACTACAATTTTGGTACTTATCATTATTATTATTTTTAATTGTTGTGGGTAGCCAGTAGGCCCAGAGCTAGTCATGGGTGGGTGCATGATGAAGCAACTGTTCCTTTGGTGTTTGTTGAATTTGTTGCAAACATAATTTAGGGCATGTATGGCATTGGATTGAATTGCAAAATGTGTTTTGGGGGGTAGTTCTGTTTTTGGGTGAGTGTTAAATAAATGCCCTTGTTGTGTGTGTTGTGAGGCCTGCATTGTCTGTCTTCAGTTTCTTGTAGTTGTGTGGGCCTGGACATGTGGCTGGTGGCCATTTTGAATCCCGGTAGTGTGCTTTTGCCATAGGCCTTCAAGCTTGTGGCCGAGCCTGCCAACAGACCTTTCATATAGGCATGAGCGGATTTTGCGGATTGGCAATCCGCGAATTTGCGGATTTGCGAATTTGCGGATTGTCAAAATCCGCAAAATCCGCGAATCTGCGCGGATTTTTTTTTTTATGTTCGCACGGGTTTCTGCAAGTTCGCGAGGGTTTTGTACAATTTCGCAAATTGCGAAATTGTACAAAACGCGTGCGAACTTGCAGCAACCCGTGCGAACACAATTATATGAAGAGAAAGAAGCTCCTGGTCACAGGAACAGCACGGGGATTGCACTCATGAAAGTCAAGGATGCAAAGGCCTCTACCCAGCATCACAGCTGAATTTCCACAGTAGATTTGGGAAGAGGCACACCTGTCCAGCCTCGAAGACGCTCATGATTGTTTTTGGGCTAATGAATGAGTCACTGATTTTGAGCATCAACTAGTTCGAGCGACCATGCAAAGGCCGCCCTCTACCCAGCATCACAGCTGATTTTCCACGGTAGATTTGGGAAGAGGCACACCTGTCCAGCCTCGAAGACGCTCATGATTGTTTTTGGGCTAATGAATGAGTCACTGAATTTGAGCATCAACTAGTTCGAGTGACCATGTGTGTGTTACTATGCAATCGCCCTGAAGGGCGCAGGGGTCCCTTGAGTGACCTGTGTAAGGCTGTAACTATTTTACAATGGCGCCAGCAAGCTGCCAGCGCCGTTGTAAAATAGTTACAAAGTTAGCTTGCACAGGAAGCACCTGCTTCGTTTTATCTAGTGGTTCCTGTGCAAGCTAACTTTGTAACTATTTTACAATGGCACTGGCAGCTTGCTGGCGCCATTGTAAAATAGCTGCATGAGTGGGGGTTCAACTTTTGAACCCGTTACGCTCGCAGATTTTTTTTTGCGGATTTTGCGGGAAATCCGCAAAATTTGCGGATTGCGGATTTCCCAAAAATCCTCAAAATCCGCGAGCGTAACAGATTTCCCGCTCATGCCTACTTTCATACAGGAGGCTCAGAGGTAGTTACAGGTGCATGAAACAACTGTTTCTGTGTGTTCTGTTGAATTTAAACATCAGTTAGAGCATGGATGGCATTGGATTGAATTGCAAAATGTGTATTTTTGGGGTAATTTCTGTTTTTGGATGTGTGTTAAATGAATGCCTTTGTTGTGTGTGGTGTGTTGTTGTGTACCTTGCAGACCTTGTTTAGCCCTGTAGATTTTCGTTTTTGCATTTTATTGCATGATTGTGGTTTAATATGCTTCCTTTGTCTGGGTATTATAGGCCTTTTGTCAGTACATTGTTTTCCAGGACTCCTGCTTGTTGCTTGTGATTTGTGGGTGTTGTGGCTGGTGGCCATTTCTTGTGGGAGTTATTAATGCGCTGCTTTTGCCATATAGGCCAGAATGTTATTTCTTTGTGGCCTAGGCTTGTTGTTGTTGTATGCCTGGCCATGAGGCTGGCGGCCATTTAGAAGCCATGCAGTGTGCTTTTTGCAATAGGCCTGCATTGTCTTTCTACAGTTTCTTGTAGTTGTGTGGGCCTAGCCATGTGGTTGGTGGCCATTTTGAAGCCCAGTTGTGTGTTGTTGCCATAGGTCTACATGCTTGTGGCGAAGTCTGCACCGGACCTTTCATCCAGTAGGCCCAGAGGAAGTCACAGGTGCATGAAACAACTGTTTCTGTGTGTTCTGTTGAATATAAACATCATTTAGGGCATGGATGGCATTGAATTAAATTGCTAAATATATATATATATATTTTTTTCTGTTTTTGGGTGTGTGTTAAATAAATGTCTTTGTTGTGTGTGGTGTGTTGTTGCGTACCTTGCAGACCTTGTTTAGCCCTGTGGATGTTTTTGCTTTTGCATTTTATTTCATTAAAGGCAATGCAGTGTGGTTTAGCAAGCATCCTTTGCCTGGCTATTATAGGCCTTGTGTCAGTACATTGTTTTCCAGGCCTCCCACGTGTTGCTAGTGATTTGTGAGTTTCCATCTGGCTGGTGGCCATTTCTGGTGGGAGTTATTAGTGTGCTGCTTTTGCCACATAGGCCTGCAACTTATTTCTTTGTGGCCTAGGCTTCTTGTTGTTGTGGGCCTGGCCATGAGGCTGGTGGCCATTTTAAAGCCATGCAGTGTCCTTTTTGCAATTGGCCTGCATTGTCTGTCTTCAGTTTCTTGTAGTTGTGTTGGCCTGGCCATGTGGCTGGTGGCCATTTTGAAGCCAGGTAGTGTGCTTTTGCCATAGGCCTGAAAGCTTGTCGGCTAGTCTGCGGTTATGTACCTTGCAGACATTGCTTAGCCCAGTGGAGTTTTGTTTTTCCTTTTTATTGCATTAAAGGCAAAGCAGCGTGGTTTAGCATGCATTCTTTGCCTGGCTATTATAGGACTTTTGTCAGTACATTGTTTTCCAGGACTCCAGCTTGTTGCTTGTGATTTGTGAGTGTCCATGTGGCTGGTGGCCCTTTCTGGTGGGAGTTGTTAGTGTGCTGATTTTGCAATATTGAAAAATAGACAGAATGCAGAACAATGTCATACATTCACCCCAGTACAGAGATCTGGCATAAATCCATTTTTTTGCTCACCATGCCATTCCAGTTTGAACCCAGCCATATGCAAATCAGTCTTGACTCTGTGCCCCATGGGAACAGTCCAGCCTGAACTGCCAAGCCAGGTCCTCCTTGGACTGGAAACAAGCATCCTAGTACCGGTTTTGGGCTTTCAGCCCTCAACAGCCAGCATATCTTGATTCCAGTGGCATAGACAGCACAGGACTCATTAGGGAGTTATTAGTGTGCTGCTTTTGCCATATAAACCTCCATGGTTTTCCTCTTGGCTTACTGCTTCCATCCATCCCCTTTCCATCCCCCCTCCTCTGAATGATGTGATGAGCAAATAATGAACTGCCAAACAGGGTCCATATCCATTACATTTGAATTTGTGTTGTTGTTCTTCTTCTTTGCTATCCTTTCAGTGAGTTTAGTGTACACAGTATACCATGAAAGCCCTTGTTGACAAAGTCTCACAAATGGCTACACTATATCTTTTGTTTGTTTTTACAAATAGTAATTGAACCACAACAACAAATGCAACATTTCACTGATGTTCTTCACCTGGCTTCTTTGCTTTTAGGTGCACAAAAAGACACAGGAGGAGGTGTCATCATCATCACCTGTTCTACTGTCAGACAGAAGTCCTGCCGCGCACCATGTCATGTCCACTTGTGGCCACAGACATCTCTGCAACTTGTGGACCTATGTCCTGCTGACATCTGAAGAAGATGGGCCCAAAGAAAGGTAACATGTCCTCCAGTACCAAGACATTTGTCAGTGAGAAGAAGGAACAGAAAGTGGTACTTACCAAGACTGGTGTGTTCCACAGGTAATTTTTGGGAGAAAACAAATGCCTCCAGCAGCGTTGTCCAGGGACCAAGCTGGGAGCAGCACATTCGCATCAGCAGGCCAGCCAGACCAACCTAGGCCCAAGCCAATGAGTGTCGCAGAGGTAGCCAGTCTACTAACGAGCACTGATGTTGAAATGTCATTATCGCAAAGTAGTACACAATCAACGCAGGCAGAAATTCTGCAGATAAGTGGGTAGCAGCAGGCACAGCCGCAAGAACAGCAGCTGCAACAAGAACAGCAGCACCCTCAAGAACAGCAGCAGTAGCAAGAACAGCAGTAGCCACAAGAGCAGCAGCAGCCACAAGAACAGCAGCAGCCGCAAGTAGAGCAGCAGCTTCAAGAACAGCTGCAGCCACAAGAACATCAGCAAGAACAGCCACAACAACAGTCCACAATAGTAGTTGCTCCTAATGAAGTAGGGGCATTTCAGGAAGCTTCCTGCAGACAAAGTGGAGCAAGCCACTGTTTCAGAAGATCCATTGTCTTCCTGACCCCAGCAAGGAAAAGGAGGGTTAGTCCATCATCTTCTTCTTCAAGCCCCGCTTCTGATGATCGAGATTCCCCTTGGAAGCCACCAGCTTAGTCTGAGAGTGATGCATACCACAAGACAAGGCTAGTGAAAAGAAATGTTCCAGAAAGCCTTAAAGTTATGGAGGTAGATGTACAAGAGGGGGATGATGATGAGGAGGAACCAGTCATCACAAACATCACTCCAGGTCCAAAGGAGATGGAGACCAACATTATTACCCTATCCAAAATGGCTACGAGTGATGTAGCAAAGATACCACCAACACAGGTAACACCAACACAACCTTCATCTTCCATATTTGCATTTGCAAAGGACCGGCAGGGACCTATATCCAGCTCAACCACCACCTCGTTAGGTTGTGATAGAGTAACTTCACAGAGTCACATTCACAACCCACCCTCCAGTTCATATGGTATTGAAAGTGGCACATCCAGCAGCACCAGAAAGTTCTCCTCCTCAGTTTGGGACTTCTTTTCAGTTAGCAGTAAGGAGGATAACATTGCTATATGCTCAATTTGTAGACATGTTGTTAGGCGGGGTAAGTTTGACACAAACTATGGTACCAGAGGCCAAACAAGTCATCTCAAAATACACTACAGTATCCAGTGGGAGGCTCACCGACTTTGCTTAGAAAAAAGTAAAACTGATATGATCACGGTGGAAGGTGAACAAGAGTGAGACATTTTTAGCCCTGTCCCCAGCAGTGTAGTGGTACCGCCCACATCCTCAGCAACATCTCAGTGGCACCGCAGTAAGAGCCATACTCAGAGTCAGACTGAGACATCAAGGTGACCGAGTACTGCAATGAAGAAAAGTGCATAGTTGAGCCTAACTGGGTTAAAAAAACAGCTGTACCACAAAGAAAAATAATCCAGCCAACCATTGAGAGCATGCTTAGGTTGCAGGGGCAGTACCAACGCAACCACCCAATGGCATGGTAATACAATGTAAAGCTGGCTAAAATGTTAGCGCTGGACCTTCCCCCTTTGTCATTTGTGAAAGGGGTGGGGTGTCCTTGAATTTGTGTAAGCCATCTGCCCTAAATGGAAGGTTTCCGGCCGGTCCTATTTCGCCAGAGTTGCTGTTCCAGCACTACATCACAATGTGTTTCGATTGGTTGGACAAGCTTTGCAGCAGAGTGCTGTTTACAATATCCACCTGACAACAGACATGTGGACCAGTTGCCAAGCCACTGATTACATGTGTATCACTGTACACTGGGTCTCTTTCGTGGGGGTTAGAGATATTCTATCTGAAGTAGGTGCTGTTGACACAGCTGAGATTTTTAATGCTACTCGGAAACATGCAACTGTAGCCATGTATGCAATGGAGAAATCTCATACTGCTGTAAACATTTTGGAAGAGCTTCACAGCAAGGTGTTTGAATGGCTTCACCCAAGAGGGCTTAAGATTGGTTTTGTTTCCACAAATAATGGCAGTAATGTACTTAAGGCCATGGAGCTTGGTTCCTATTTCAGGGTCCCGTGTTGGGCGCACTGCATTAACATTATAGTTCAAGACTTTCTGAAAAAAGCCATACTCAGCAACTTACTGACCATCTGCTGAGGAATATGCACTAATTTCAGCCATTCTTTTAAAGCTCAGAAGCAGCTGAGGATCATTCAACGTGACTATAGAATGCCAGCCAAAGCACTCATCCAGGAGGTGGCAACATGTAGGAACTCAATTTATTACATGCTTGACCGTTTGTTTGAGCATTACAGACCAATCAATGAATATGTCATGCGAAGAGGACATGCTACTTTGAAAGGCATGACCCTTCAGATGGACCAATGGTGCCTAGTTAAATGCCTGACTGAGATGCTTCTTCCTTTCGAGGTCTTCAGAAGTGAAGTCAGCAAGGAGGACTGTACAATGGGCCAAGCTATCCCATTGTTGCACATGCTAGAGCAACAGCTGAAGAAGGTGTCTGAAACGTACAAAGGTGTAGAGGAAAAAAAGAAGCATATGAGTTGGTGGAGAGCTTATCCCGTCGCTTAGCTGACAATACACGAGTTCAAAATAAGATTTTGTTTCAAGAACATTACATTTGTGCCATAGATCTGGATCCACGGTCCAAATCTGCACTGAAAAGTAAGACATTAATTCCTTTTTCAGAAATGGATGGTGCCCGGTACAAAACTTAGATAGCTGAGGCAGCCAGTAATTTGGAAAATGAACGACTGGTAATTAAAAGCCCATGACATAAACCCACAACAAGTACTGCAGTAGGGCATCCAGTATCAAGTTCAACTTCGGAGCCTGAGGGCAGTGCACTTGGCTCAGAACACTCACCAACACTATCAACAACAGCAAGGACCGGATCATCAGCCCCAGTAAAATTGTTAAAGTATTGGTATTTACAGCAAGGTTCAGTGCTGATGCAAAAACAAAAGAGGACCAACAAAGTATAGCACCCCTGAACATTGAGCGGATGGTCCAGGCCTATCTGGATGACTCAACAGAGGTGTACATTGATCAAAACCCATTGCGGAGTTGGTATGGGAAAAGGGGCTAATGGCCACTGCTCAGCAGACTGGCGATAAACTATCTGTTTTGCCCTGTCGCAAGTGTCTCTTCTGAACGTGTTTTCAGTGCTACTTATCCCATTTTAATAGTTAGAAGGAGCAGTCTCTCACTCAAAAACGTGGAGAGGTTAACCATGATCAAAATGAATCAACACTTTATACCACCAAATTACACAATACATAAATCAACGGAGGAAGATGAGGACAGCGGCTCAGATGACGGAAGTAGTGTGTTAGATGATGATTACCTACTTCTGATTGAACCCTCAGAGTTTGAGGATGAGCTATAGCTCCCTGACAATTAGACTTGCACTTCTTACTGTCTTCCTTCCTTATTTACTTTTATTTGTGTGTTGTCTTTCTCGTTCGAAACTTCGAATCACAACAAATCCATCTCCACCGTCTTCTTGTCTTTTTATTGCCATATGTGAGTTTCAGATGTCTGCATTTCACAGTCCACTCCTCCGAATCCTGCTCCTCCATCCTCCTGAATCTCCCTAAATCCATTGCCCTCAAGCCAGATGATGATTGGATGAAGCATAATAGAAGAAAAAAAAATCTTTCCTAGTTGAGTCCCTCCAAAAGAAGTGTAACATGATGATGACTACTATAGCTATTCTCCTTTCTGAGCTGAGAGAGACTGCCCATTAACTTAAAATGAGAAGGAACAGGTAATAAATGATTACATGCATTGGATGTTGACTGAGGGATTTGTGTTGTAGTTGTTTGTTGCGCATGAAGATAATTAATTGTGTACTATTATCTAATCTACACACTAAAAGTAACTCAAGGACATTTTTCCCTTCTTGTACTTTTAATAACACATTTGTACTTCTACTGCAGGCCAATACATTGCATTTTGAATATAGATTGGGAACTTAATCTATACACTGCACACTGAGTTGGACAACACCATGATGATGATGACCACAGTGACATAATATCTTTGCAGTCACTCAGTGGGATAGGAGATGATTGATGGAATAAGTCAGGGCGTTTCATGAGTGGCATAAAAGGTAAACAAGTCAACAACAACCACAGCAGACCTACATGCATGTGTAGTGGTGGAGTCGAGTGTAGTGTGGTATGACTGACAGCGGTGCATTGATTTAGTCACCTTATTTGTAAAATGCTATGTTGCTGGATATGTGCTTTGTCAGACACTGCCAAAAATGTATGCTAAATGGAGGATGTGCAAAGGGTGCCGTCCCCTTAGGCCTGCCCTGTCCTGTTGTTGTTATATGTTAATGCTGGAAACAGACTAGAGTAGACATGATGCATCCATCTGGCCTCTGAAAGTGTTCTTGTTGCATTCCACCGTAATTTATGCATTATTTTTCTACTTGGTTTTTCAATATATCTTTTGTTTTTCCATCTACAATTAAAGGCCTGTGCTATACTTGGAAAAACAACCTACATTTACCTTACCGATGAATTTACATCTGCCAGGCAGGCAGTGGCATCATAGAAGATTGATGGACAGACCATCCATGAAAGGGAGGACCAAGAGGAATGCAGAGATGCAACTCCCCATTTTGACAAGGATTGCACAGTAACAGTATCAACTTTCATAATCTTTTAAATAATTTAAATTCATTTTTTGTCTTTAATCATTACTACCATGTGTTGTTCTTATTAATATTATGTTTGGTCTCTGCTTATAATTCATCCCTACAGCTATTTTTTAGATTTTCTTTGCTATCTTTAAAAGTAAGCCCAGTACAACAGAAACAAACTGTATGTAATCTAGTAAGAATTTTGCGGATCTGCGGTCCGCGAATTCACGCGAAATTGCATAAAAATCTGCGGATTTGCGGAAATATATATACTGGAGTACTTTCTACTGGCTAATCAGTAAGTGCTAGCTCGTTGGGTAAATGTATAGTGCTTTTCCTACACTACAGCTGCGTAAAGTGCCAGAAGAGTTGTCTCCAGTGACCATGTGTGTGTTACTATGCCATCGTGTCGCGGGGCGCAGGGGTCCCTTGAGTGAGCTGTCCATCATAGTGGGTAAAAGGCGGGAAGACGGTGCACACCGCTAGTGTGTGGGCACGGCCAAACAGGCGGGGGTTCCATACAAGTTCACATGCCTCTTGTGTGTATAAAAGGTCAGAGACCGATCACATGCCTCTTGTGTGTATAAAAGGTCAGAGACCGATCAGAGCAGCAGATGAGGAGAAAGAAGCCCCTGGTCACAGGAACTGCACAGGGATTGTGCTCATGAAAGTGAAGGATGCAAAGGCCTCCATCCAGCATCACAGCTAATTTTTGACGGTAGATATGAGGAGAAAGCACACCTGCCCTGCCTCGACAAAGCTCACGACTGATTTTGGGCTGATGAATGCGTTACTGAATTTAAGCTTCAACTCGGGCACCTGCTTTATTTATATCTGTAAGTGCTTCCTGTTGAGGTTTAATTTTTGTGACTGGAGCATTATGCCAGAATGAACCATGCCCTTCATATTTATCCAAGAAGACGGGGCTCCAAAAAAAATCCGCCCACGAGCGAATTTGCGGATTGTTTAGCAATTTCGCGAGATTCACGGATTGCGAAATTGCCAAAAATCTGCAAATTCTGCAAGGTAAACGAATTTTTGGCCAATACTTAATGTAATCCAGGTCTCTCTGAGGGCAGACAGGCAAGGTAAATTGCATAATATTAATATACCGCTTCCCTGTACTGCCTAATTGTCTAGCAGTAGTTAGTAAGAACTACTTATCATTAACCATCAAGTTACCATCATCATGAATGCATTTTCTTTTTTCCCCTGACAGATTTATGGATATGGTAGTCTACAAAAATTGTGTTTTGTTGTTTAACCATGTGTACTATTTTTCTTTGTCAAACCTTTCTTCAAATCCCCCTTCCCAACCATTCATCAAACCCTAACCCTCTTCTCCCGGGCTGTGTTACTTATTGAAGTGTGACTAAATTAAAAGTACACCAACAATTTATCTCACACTTGCTGCGGCGGATGTGGCAAAAGCAACACTAATTCAATTTAAAGGCATAGCGAGCATCTTCTTCTACTTGCCCACCCATGAGCAGTATATTTGTGAGGAATTTTTTTTCACCAAAGGAACCAGATCCATCAGCATTATTTGCCTGCATCGATTGGATTTATTGGCATCGTCCTACACAGCACTAATGGTTATGCTTGTGTCGAGTGTACTGTAGGCCTAGTCGAGGGACTTGTGACACAACTAGAGTTTGTTGTAACTCTATGAACTCGGCTATCCCCACCACCATTAAGTTTTATTGTATTTTGGCATATTATTGGTTGGCAGTAAGTTATGTACCATACTTTATTCTACTACTA
Organism: Lissotriton vulgaris; assembly: GCF_964263255.1. Lineage (NCBI taxonomy): Eukaryota > Metazoa > Chordata > Amphibia > Caudata > Salamandridae > Lissotriton > Lissotriton vulgaris. The sequence continues at coordinate 1,314,450,932 of NC_141691.1, forward strand.
ATCCCACAGTCTCTCTCAGGTGACTGACTATCTCATTTTCTTTTTTTCCAAATGCTACTGCCAGTGTCTACTACTACTACCACCACAACCATGGCATGTTGGGAAAGAAAACTATCATCACCATGCAGTCATCGCTATGCCTAAGTTAAACATAAAAGCACAGGTAAGAGAATAAGTTTGGGTGAGGCATAATTAATAATTACATTTTTTTCATTAATTCAATTTCACCCACCCCTTTGAGTCCAGTTGCAGAATGAATAGACTAGGAGGAGAGACTGACAGTACTAGTAGGGCAAGTCACTCTTTTTGTGTGTTACAAAATCGGCAGATTATTAAATCTAACACTGGGTGCTGCCCTGCCTGCAGCAGCAAGGAAACCGTGTTTGTGACATAAAGCAGTACCCCCCACAATACATTAACAAAGTATTGATATGTTTAAGTAGAAATATAATTAAATACCCAAAAAAATAAACTATGTAAACAAATCTCACAACACCCGACCCACCCCTCTCCCTAACCCCAACCAATGTCCAAAATGATAAAGTCCAACCAATGTCCAAAATGTCTATAATAAATAAACCCCAAAGCACCAACCAATTCCCACCCACCCAAAAAGTTGAATAAAAAAGGGGAAATTCAACAGGGTCAAGTTATTGACGGGATCTTCAGTCTGCCTTCTCCAGGAGCTTTAGCCTCTTCTTTACCTCCTTTAACTGCTCCTCTAGGCACACATTCTGGAGGAGCATGCGGTGCATATGCCCTGCAGTTGCATCCACAGGGGGGAAAGCAGTGCTAGATATTGAAGGGTGGAGGCAGGTGGCTGTCTGACCGTGGCGCCATACAACTGGAGGGGCCTGGCTGGGGGCGGGGGCCTGGGGCATTGGAGGAATTTGCAGCTGCCACTGCCTCCTCCTCCGCCAGAGCAACCAGCCACCGGTATTCTTGGCAGATGGCTTCCAGCTTCCGGCATGAGGCCTTGGCTGCCAACTCCTTCCTAGATGGTTTTGCTTGGGATGGAGTAGTTATATCAAGAAAGGAAAAAAACTAATAACCAATACTCTTTGCAAAACAGTAACATAAATGAATTCAACACATAGTGACACAGTAGCAATAGCAAACACAGTGCATAAAATTCGTGGTATGTATTTAGCCTCCCACTTTCTCTGCATTTAATATTTGTGGGAGTTTCTGGCATTATACTAGCAATATGTATGAACTCGAGTACACAGTACACTAGTCTTCTTCTTCTCTCTTGTTTTGCAAATTTAACGTAACTTTGTTGTAGCCGGCATTCCAGCTCAAGACAAACATACTAGAGTCATAAGTTATAACGCAGACTCACGTTAGTTTTATTTACTAATGTCTGCAGATGGGGAAGCTCGTATTTTTCTATTAAAGGTGGCACTGGTCATACTCTGTTACATCAAGGGCAACTGCTTAATTTCACTTTCACCCTGCCCTGACTACTAGAAAAAGGCAGATTATATCTGATCCAATGATCATTGCTTATATATGAGACAACATGAGGTACTTTGTTTTGATTGATTGTGTAACCAGCCGATAGGCCACCCATGGCAGGATGACTGTCACAGCTGAAAAAAAACTTAACATAGGTAGGAAGTTGTCCTCTGAGTCGGAGGAAGGCGCTTGATGATAACTACTACATACATACACAATATGTATGCTGTGCTTGCAAACTACTGTGGGTCAAGGGAGTATTCTGAAAAAACAACTTAGAATCTCCTCGGCTTTGTTACTCTGGCGCGGATTCTTTCACAGTCTCTTCAAACTAAGAATCTTCATCCAGTGACAGTCTACACCAATGCTATCTATGATGATACCATCCAGGCATCCATCCATTCAAAGTAAATGTCGAGCATTCTTCTTAATCTCTCAACAAACCTTAGTTTATTTAACCAACATACATTTATTCTTTTTTTTTTAAACCACCACTCATGCTTCCTTTTCTTCCTTGCATGCCTTGGCTTAGCGTTTGACCCAAACACCACTGAGGACTCTTGCTATCCTCCACCCATACAGTTTCACCCAACCAGGCAGGCATCTGTTCTTTCACCTTTCACCCATCCTTCTACCACCCATGCATCTGATTCCTATCAGCCACCTATGCATGCATCCCATGCATCCTTTTCTGCCAGTCATTAATACCACATCTTGCCCATCCTTCCTCCTTCCACCCTTCTTTCCCTTTTCGTTTAACACGATCATCAAGGTGATCTGATCTGACTTTTAGTATTTTCCATAAAGCTTTCACAGCTGAACAGAAGTCGGATAGAAGAGGCCATTGGTTAATAAACTCCAGCTGCTATTGCTAATACTAAGTAATGGGTGTTGTTAGAACTGGGAATTCTGGTTGGCTAAGGCTTGTGCCAAAGCCAGACAGAAACCACCAGTCTAGTCAGGGCAAGGGAGTTACACGCCAAAGATAACCCCTGCTCACCCCCTTGGTAGCATGAGCAGACAGGCTTATCCCGGAGGCAATGTGTAAAGCATTTGTGCACACAAACAGCAACAACATCCCAGGCACACTACAAAAGGAACTCCGCACAAGGTTATATAAAAATACCTTTTGTATTCTCAAAACACATCAGATAGTAATCACACAATAAACATTGTGCCAACTGGCACTTGCAATATTCACAAAGGATTATTTACACAGGACAGGGCCACGTGGGCCACTGTCAGGATCAACACTTACCAGAAATTTGTACAAGTAAAAATAGATCATAAACCTACAACCAGTAGCCACTGGTAATCACTGTACTCCACCTCAACCTGTAACATAACTTTACATTATGCACAGTCACCTCAGGCGTGAATTACCTCCTGCGCCAACCTCACCAGCATAAACACATTATGCAATCTCTCACTAGTCTAAACATATTAGACCCCTCCTCCTAAGTATAACTGACATTAGGGGCGTAAATCACCGTGAAGTATTATCTCACTGACACAAACCTCCATAGGTAAAACCATCTCTAGAGGTATCAAACACAGGGTGCGTAAAACATACTAAATGTATTACATTTCCTAGCACCATATCCCTTTAGCACATAATCACATTAGGGCCCTGCACCCTAAACATCCATCAAACCTGGCCAACTGGCCATCCAAGAAGGGGCTCAAATGCCCTGTGTCCAGAATGTCAGGGCACACTGCCAACGCAGCGCCAGTCAGGGGTGCACCATCTGATCAAACCTAAATGTTGCATCTGCCCACTACTTGCTGGGCAGCTGAGAAAAATGAACTGGGGCCTAAACGCTGCAGCTGGCACTAAGTGGTGTGCAGCTGTGAAAGGCCTGGCACCACTGTGCCACCTCTGGCCCTCTCCGGGACTCTCTCCTGAATTGTGCCTCATGGTGGAGCCTTGTGGCTCTAAAAATAGCGGGGGCAAACTGTGGAGCGTTGGAGCCCTCTGGCTCTGAAATTAACTCTGCCCCAGGAGCACACTGGCTCCTTAAATAATCAAATATGGCCCCCAAATGTTGGAGCACACTTGCTCTAGAACTGAACATGCCCCCATAGCGTGGGAGCGGCCCACTGCCATCTGGGGACACTCTGGCAAATAGCAATGCCCTCGTGCTTGCACAGACAGGGGTGCGCGGGCCCCTCAGGGCTCTCTAAACCAACTAGTGGCATCGTGGGGACGGCCCCCTATCAGACGGGGGCTGCTCAGGGGAGAATTCTGCCATACCCCCTGCCCAGCCCTCACTCACCGGGATCCGGTGCAGGGGGACTTATCTCCAGGCGGTGCTCCCTCCAGGCGGCAGCAGCGCTTCGGTCGGCGCAGCGGCAGGCGGGGTTTCACCCGCGCCTCCTCCTGGGGCCCCGGACTTCTCCAGACACTGAGGGGCTCCCTCAGCGCTGGGGAGCCCTACCGCAAGCTGCAACACTCCTCCCTCCTCTTCACAACGCGGGTCTCTCTACATCACGAGAGCCCCGTAGACCGGCCTCCTTTTCTTCACCCGGGCCCCCTTATGGGACTCGGGGCTTACCACCGGCACTCGAGGAGGCGGGTGGGCTCCCATACTCTTCATGACGCAGCAGAGCTTCCTCTCTTGCTGCAGCATCACTTCCATGTCCGTTCGGCGGCCCTGCCCTCAACCAGGCGGGCCACGGGAGCAATCTTTGGCAAAGTCGCAGGGTGGGCGCATGCGCAAATAAACAAGTAAATAAGTGGGGTAGGCACCCGAGATTTAAATAAACAAAGCAGGGTGGACTCCTGCAAAATCAAGGCAAAAGTTGGCAGAAATTAGCAGGGTGGGCACCCGTAAAAGCCCACAAGGAGGAGGGGGACTCCCTCGACAAGGGCTGCAGCGCCGCGCTGCTCTGCCCCAGGTTCTCCCTTCTCTAAGGAAACCAAACTAAAGCACGTCCAGTCCCAAAACAAGGCGCAGGGAGGCAAACTGGCAAAATCAACAGCAATCAAAACAGTCCCAGCAGTCCTGAAGGAACAAAGGTGGAGCAAAACAGCTCACAGCAAAGAAAAGTCCTAAAGCATCCAGTAAAAGGTCTAAAAGAATGTCTATCAGGCATTCAGGGGCTGGGCAGGGCCCAGGGAAGCAAGCCTTCCCCTGGGCCCCAGCAGCAGCACGCCCCTGGCAGATGCAAGTAGGAACAAGAATATTTTTCATGGGGTCACAGCCCCTTTTTATACACAGAATCCCTTTTTTTCCAAAGGTGCAGGCAAGGGGCGAACCAGATTCAACTGGTTCTTGAGCACTTTGTTTTGCTCAGCCCCTCTGCCTATTCACAGGATGGGTCAGGTACATCAGACACACCACAGGGGGTGGAGCCAGCATTGTGGAGGGAAGGCCCAGCCCTATTCAGGTCCCAGGTGCACTCCCCCCTCCATCAACAGGCAGATCTCTCCATTCACCACCGGGGCAGACCCATCCTGACTCCTGGAGCCAGGCACACCAGCCAGCTCCAGCCAATCACAAGCCAGACAGTCAATTCACATTTACTGCACAGACATACCAACTTCTAGAAGTGGCACTTCCACACTAGACACAGTAAATCCACGCACATCATCGCGCAGCATTTAATCTCATGAGCTTGCACATACCAAACTTGACCCTGCACTCCCCATACATAAGGAACTACCATGGACACACATATCCCCATGCATTCCTATGTGAGGGCAGGGCACTCTCACCACACATACACAGAGAGCGCATGTACTTTACACTGGACCTCAGTGAAAAAGTGCGCAGAGTCCTAAAATTACCAACACCAGGTTACAGAAACAGGCTAGGCAAATGCTAAACGTTTCGGGGTGAAACCGCCAAAAGGGCCAAAAGGGCCAAGTCCAACAAGTGTCTTCTTCAACTGTTGTTCACCACAACTTCTTACTTACTAAGTCTCAACAGTACAGTGTACTGTACACCCTTGCAGCTAATGTGATGTCAATAAGTAAGGATAACCACCGCCGCCACTGCTGCTGTCTCACTCCCTGCAGTCCCTGCAGTCCCTACAGGCGCTGCATCTCCTGCCCCCTCTATAATGGCCACACCGCCCTCGCCACTGCCCCCAGCACTAGTGGTTGGTAGTACCCCAGGAAAAAACATTACACATTTTTTAGATGCCATATAGACCTCCCCCTATTTATTCTTTTTCATTAGCAAGATTCAAACAAAAGTAAAATACACACATATACAACAGACATCACTAGTGCAAATCTGGTACTACTAAAGTAGAGTAGACACTGGTAGTGTTATGGTCTCTTGGGTCATGCTTGTCTCTTTGATAAGATAGCCTGAGCCACGCAACCATTTTAACTTTGTGTCTTTTATTTTTGCGCACTTTACTTCGCAGCTTGTTGTGTAAGAACTAAGAAGCCTTTGAGCCCACATGAGCTCATACTGCTACTGTCTGAGCTCTGCATACAAGTTTTAAAAAACAAGCAACTTTGATATTGAGTTCTGGTGGTCAGTCCGTATTGCTTAGCCATAACATGCTTCACTTTTGGCCCGACTGAGAAATGCTTGCAATATACTGATGCGCACCATTTTTCTCATTACAGATTCCCTTCTCTGAAACAGAGCTTTGCAGAGCTTTTGATGTAACCAGTACTTCTAGGTTCTTCTAAGGTGAGAGGTCCCCCAGAATTCATTCAGAGATCTTCCTTTATAATTTTATATGAACTATATTCCTGCCAAGGGGAGTGTGGTTCTTCAATCACTGATCAGTTATCATGATTTCCCTTTTTTCTTCTCTGGACTTGTAGTTATAACAATATTTTAATCTTATGCTTTTCGCTGTTGGTGCTGGCTCTTATAGTTAGTAGACTGCATTGTAGAACAACGTACAGAGCTTGTTAATTGAAAATAAACCTTTTTAACTTACATAGACTCTGTGGTATTTGGTGCGGATTGTGGACTTAAATGAGTGAGTGAAAGGGTCTGCATTGTTTCCACAACTCTAAGAGGTCGGGAGTGTAGTGTTATGTTCCGGGTTGTCTAATCATTGGGTTGCTTCGGGGAGTTCAGGGAGCTAATGAGACACTATAGCTGGTCGGTCAGGGGATTGTGGTTGAGGTATGAGGAAGGTCCAACTTCCTATCAACAACGTCCTGTGCATAGTTCTTTATGTGCAGAATCCCTACAACAGTAGTATGTACAAGTATCCAATAAAAAATAGTTAAATATTTGGTTGGGCATTTTGTTGGTGGGAATTTTTTAAAAGCCTTCAGATTAAGAAGACTAGAAGAGGACAACCCAAAGGCCACGCACAATAGCGACCGCATGGGCAAGTTGGTGACATATTTCAACGCGATCGTGAAAAAAACACAAGGCGAACAGGCGGGCCAAGCGATTCTGCGTCTTCGCGGAATCTCCGTGTGTTCGCTGAGATTTTGTGCGGTTTCGCAGAGATTTGCATAGCACGACTGTGCAAATTCTGAGTGAGGACCTTTCGGGTCCACCATAGATAATCGTCTTGGGTACCGAGGTGAAGGATGGAAGACTGATCCACTGGGTTCTTCTGCTAAAGTATGAGGTAGCCCTGATGTGATAGGTGGCTGTAATCAGGGATGTCTCAGTGCTGTGGTTGGCTCTGATTCTGGATTAAGAGGGGTCCTGGAGGTTGTTTTGATCCGAATGCTTGGTGAGCTGCTTTGTGATTCCTTATTTTAGAACATTAGCTGGAAAGGGGAATAGAGAAATAGGGCCGTAGTTCTTTGGTTCTGTTGGGTCGGCGGATGTTTTTTACAGGAACGGCCTCGCTTCAGCATGCTTGCAGATCTCGGGTAAGGAGGCAGAGGTGATACATCTTTTCAAGATTTCCTTAAGCACATTGCCACTCGACTTGATCCCAAGGTTGAAGATGTGGTTGGGGCAGGGATCCGTGGGCGCTCCATAGTGCACAGAGCTCATGATGGAGATAGTTGATTGAGTTGTGAGACAGACCCAATGGGTGAGTAGGAGTTTGGGGTTTTTGTTTGTGGGTGTGAGTAGGCTGATGCTGTCAGCGGCAGAGAGTTGGGTTTTAAGTTTTCAAAGATGGCTGAGATCTTTTCATGGAAGAAGTCTGCACAGCAGCTGCATGGTTGTAGAACTCCTGTACAATGGCAAAGAGTTCCTTGCTGCAGTTTGTGCTGGCTTTTATCCGGTCTGCTAGGGTGTTCTTTCTTTTCTTGATGAGGCAGTGGTACTGACTGAGAGCTGTCATGAAGGTGGTTTAGTCTCCTGTATCTTTGGTAGTGAGCCACTTTCTTTCTAGTTGATGACAGCTGCTTTTGGTGGATTTCAGCTCTGTGGTGAACCAGCTGGCTCTTCTTGCTGAGCCTTTGGATTTGGCCAGTTTGGTGGGGTAAATTGTTCTGGTACACTCCTTGATCCACTGTAACCCTGGGCAGTGAACTAGGCACAGCTCGTGGAGTATGCGAAGTAGCGGCAACTTCGCGCTTCGCAGTGAACGTGAAGTTGTCAAATACTTCACAATCTACAGCGTAGCATAGTTGTTTTTCTTCCTCGCGTGCTCAATAGCAATCTTGGGTACGCAGTAACGGCTTACCCTGGTTCTGCGTTCACCTTCTCGATTTTCTCTCCCGGTCGCGTGCGCAACGACGTTTGGAACCCGGCCGCACAATGCTGCCGGACTGTGCGAATGCGATAACGTCATTTGGACACGCGATCACGTCATTAGGATGCACGATCTTCGTTCCGGCGCAATGTTGGTAAGATCGTTTTTCCGAACACGCAGACATTACAATCTGGCACAGAATATCTCTAGAGCATGATAAAACCTTCTCGAAAATGATCATTTTGTTCAGGAAAACCCCTCAGATTGTAATTTGGCTGTAGTCTTTTGTGAAAGGAGTTCTCTTTTTTTTCTACTCTTTTTTTCAAGAGTAAGGAAGTGCCCCTGAGTCTCCAACTTCCTGTTCCTGTCCACCAGGCTCCTACCAATGCTTTTTCCATGTGCTGTTCACTTTCATTTGGATTTGGAGCTGGAAGTATCACTTTTTGTGTATGTCTGCTGCATCATATCATTTGATTGGATTTATTGAGGACTTTTGGATTTGAAATTTTCTTTTACAAGTAAGTTGGAGAATTGGTATACATGTTTGTTTGATTTGGGCTTTTTTTCTTAACTACAGTTTTCTGGGCTTTTCAATCCTTGTTAAAAATTATTGTTGAGGGAGGCCTGTACTTTCATGAGGGGCAAAGTTGTATTTCTTTGAAATTTCATCCAGTAGACCTAGAGGTACCCATGGGTCCAACCATGTTTCTCTGGTGTCTGTTGAATTTCAAGTTTTTAAACATCATGGATGGCATTGGATTCAATTGCAAACTGTGTTTTTTGGAGTGGAATTTCAGTTTTTGTGTGTGTGTTAATTAAATATTGGCTTTTCAGCCAATAGGTAACCCTAGGAGCTCATATAGTTAGTGTAGGCCTGCTTGAGTTCATTGTATTTACTTTCTGTGGGTGGCCTGGCCATGTGGTGGTGGCCATTTTGTGGTACCAGCCACTGTACTTTTGCCACAGGCCTCCAAGCTTGTGGCCTACTCTGCCAGCAGGCCCAGAGGTACTACTCAAGTCATCATGGGTGCATGAAAGTTAATCACTGTTTTTGTGGTGTTTGTTTTATTTGTAATATCATGTATGGCATGGATGGCTTTGGATTGGTTTGCAAAATGTGGTTTTTGATGTGGAATTTCAGGTTTTGGGTGTGTGTTAAACAATATGTCTTTTTCTGCCAGTAGGTAACCCTAGGAATTCAGCTTGCATAGTTTTGGTAAATTTGCAAAGTGCAACAATGCAACCTTACAGTTTTTGTCTTCTTCTCGTGCTCCATTTTTGCTCTCGGGCACGCGATAAAGTTCATGCTGCCGAATACGTCGAATTTGCAATCTCGCGAGCAATATGTCTCAAGTTGCATAAAACCTTCTCAAAAATTATGATTTTGTTCATTTTGCTAAAAAAAACTCCTCAGGTTGTCATTTGGTTGTAGTTTTTGGAGCATGGAGTCATTTTTCTGTTCATTTTATTTTTAAAAGAGGAAGGAAGTTCCCCAGAGACTTCAAATTCCTGTTCCTGTCCTTTGTATGTACTTTGTTGCTTGAGGGTGGGCTGACTATGTGGGTGGCGGCCATTTTGTGAAGCCAAGCGTTGTCCTTTTGCCATAGGCATGTATTGTCTGTCTTCTCTTTCTTTTCATGTTGTTGGTGGTGGCCAGGCCATGTTGTGGCTGCCATTTTGTATGACCTTCCACTGTGCTTTTGCCATAGGCCTCCAAACTTGTGGTCTGTTCTGCCAGTAGGCCTAGAGTCCCAGAGGTTGTCAGCTGGGGTGCTTGATGTAGCTGTTTCTATGTTGTCTGTTGAATTTAACATTTTAGGGCATGAATGGCATTGGATTGAACTCCCAAATGTGGTGTTTGGGGTGTAGTTAACTATTTTAGCCATGCAGAATTTCTTTTTTGCATTGAGCTGTGATGTGTAAATAAAATAACAGGCATCCTCCTTTGTCGGGCCATAAAGAGATATAGGCCTGCTTGAGTTTATTGTATGTACTTTCATGTTGGTGGGCTGACCATGTGGGTGGTGGCCATTTGGTAAAGCCAGGCATTGTGCTTTTCCCATAGGCCTGCATTGTCTGTTTTTTATTCCTTTTCTTATTTTTTGTGAGTGCCTGGCCATGTGGTGGCGGCCATTTTGTGGGACCAGCCACTGTGTTTTTGCTATAGGCCTCCAAGCTTGTGGCCTACTCTGCCAGTAGGCCCAAGGGTACTACTCGAGTCATCATGGCTGCATGAAAGTTAATCAAATGTTATTGTGGTCTTTGTTTAGGTTGCAACATCATGTATGGGATGTATGGCTTTGGATTGATTTGCAAAATGTGGTTTTTGGTGTGGAATTGTAGGTTTTGGGTGTGTGTAAATAATATGGCTTTTCTGCCAGTAGGTGGCCCTAGGAATTCAGCTCGCGCAATTTTAGTAACTTTGCACAGTGCGACAATGCGACCTTACAGTTTTTGTCTTCTTCGCGCACTCAATCTGTGTGCTCAGGCATGCGATAACATCTTTTTATACAGTTCTCACTGCCGAACACGCCGAATTTGCAATCTTGCGAGCAATATGTCTCGAGTTGCATAAAACCTTCTCGAAAATGATGATTTTGTTATTTTGCTAAAAAAACTCCTCAGGTTGTCAATTGGTTGTAGTTTTTGGAGCATGGAGTCATTTTTCTGTTCATTTTTTTTTTAAAAGAGGAAGGAAGTTCCCAGAGACCTCAACTTTCTGTTACTGTCCTTTATATGTACTTTGTTGTTTGAGGGTGGGCTGACCATGTGGTGACGGACATTTTGTGTGACCTTCCACTGTGCTTTTGCCATAGGCCTCCAAACTTGTGACCTATTCTGCCAGTAGGCCTAGAGTCCCAGAGGTAGTCAGCGGGGGTGCTTGATGTAGCTGTTTCTATGTTGTCTGTTGAATGGAACATCATTTAGGGCATGGATGGCATTGGATTAAATTCCCAAATGTGGTGTTTGGGGTTTAGTTAACTTTTAGGATGTGTGTTAATAAATGCCTTTGTTGTATATGTTGTTGTTGTGTAACTTTCCAACCTTTTTAGCTATGGGGATTTTCTTTTTTTCATTAAACTGTGATGTAACAGGCATCCTCCTTTGTCTGGCCATGTAGGGATATAGGCCTGCCTGATTTTATTGTTTTCTGGGCTTTACCATTGTGCCTGTGATGAGTGACCATGTGGCTGGGTGCCGTGTTGGTTTGTAGTAGTAGTGTGCTGTTTTGTTTTTGCCACATAAGCCTGTGTGTCCATTATTCCTGTTGACTTACTGTTTACATCCCCATGGCTATCTGCTGCAGGTAACTGATGCTGCATCCATCCGACATGATGCACAAATTAAGGATGAACAAGTTCCACTTCCACTACATTTGTATTTTAGTTCTTTGCTATACTTACTCTTACTGAGTGTACTAACACTACTAGTAATTACAATTAAAGCTCAACAAATTCCACATTTGACTGATGTTCTTCTGCCTTCTTTGCTTGTAGGTGCACAAAAGACTGAGGAGGAGGTGTCTGTCATCATTCATCACTCGTTGTACTGCCAGACGGACATCCTTATGTTGTATGTGACGTGTGGTGTTGTTTGCTGACCAGACATCTCTGCAACTTGTGCAACTGAGTGCTGCTGACATCTGAAGAAGATGGGCCCAAAGAAAGCAGGTACCACGCCCTCCAAGACGAAGAAAGGTGCTGAGAAGAAGAAGGAAGAACAGAAGAAGGAAATGACACTTAAGTCTGGTGTTGACCCTAAAACCTTTTTTGGGAAACCAAAAAGTACGCCTGCAGCAGCGGTGTCCGGGGTGCAAGCTGGGGCTAGCACCGCCACATCAGTGGGCCCAACCCACCAACCCAGGCCCAAACAGATGAGTGTGGAAGCCAACCTAATGTTGGAAAGCAGTGATGCTGAGCCTGACCTAAACTTATCGCTATCTCAAAGTAGTACACAATCAACGCATGAGGGAACACAGCAGATAAGTGGTGAACAACAACAACAACCACAACCACCACCCGCAATAGTAGTAGTTGTTCCTCCCGAAGTAGGGGCAGTTCAGGAAATTGAGCCTCATGCAGAGCAAGAAGAAAAGGAAGCCACTCATGCAGGAGATCTATTGTCTTCCAAATCCCCACCAAGGAAAAGGAGAGTTAGTCCATCGAGTTCCTCGCCAAGCATCCCTTCTGATGATCTAGATCTCACTTGGGAGCCACAACAATCTGAGCATGAGAGGGAGACACATCCCAAGACCAGGCTAGGGAAATGGAAGGTTCCAGAAATCCTTACACTTATGGAGGTCGGAGAACAGCAGGATAATGATGATGATAAGTCTGACCCAGTCATCACAAGCATCACTCCTGGCCCCGAGGACATGGAGACCAACATTTTCACCCTATCCAGAATGGCTGCAACTAGTAGGGATGTAGCATGCATACCTCCAACACAGGTAACACCAACACGACCTCCAGCTTCCATAGTTATATTAGCAAAGGGCCGGCAGCGTCCTACATCCAGCACAAGTACCACCTGAGCAGAAGTAGGTAGTGGTAATACTGCGCAGCCAGATAGTCAAATTCAACATGTACCCTCCAGTTCATCAGGCATTGGAAGTGGCACCTCTAGCAGGAGACAAAAGTTAAGCTCCCCAGTGTGGGACTTCTTTACGGTTAGCAGAAAGGAGGACAACATTGCTATATGCTCCATTTGCCATTCATCTGTTAGTCGTGGTAAGCTTGGTACAAACTATGGTACCGGAGGCCAAATTACCCATTTGAAAAAAAAACACGCAATCAAGTGGGAGGACCACCTTCGTAGCATAAAAACTGGAACCATTGATGTTGGTGGGGATAATCTAGAACAAGGTCCACGGTCGAACAGGAAGAAGAAGAAGAGGGAGAAATTCTATCTAGTAGTGGTACACAAAGTAGCCCTGTCCCCAGCACTGCAGTGGTACAGCCCACATCCTCCACATCAGCAACATCTCAGTGGCACAAGAGTAAGAGTCAGCCGGAGACACCAAGGAATACTGCGAAGTCTGGGATGCAAAGTGCTGCGTCGAGCCTAACCGAAAGAAATACCATGCAGCGTACTATTCTGAGCATGTTTCGGCAGGAGGGAAAGTACGAACGCAACCACCCAATAGCACTTTTGTGCAATGCTAAGCTTGCCAAAATGTTAGCACTGGACCTTCTCCCTTTTTCTTTTGTTGAAGGGGTGGGTTTTCTGGAATTTGTGACAACCATCTGCCCAAAATGTAACGTTCCCAGCCGCTACTATTTTGCCAGAGTTGCTGTTCCAACACTACATCAAGACGTGCTGGAATTGCTTGGAAAAACCTTACATCAGAGTGCTGTTCATAGTATCCACCTGACAACAGACATGTGGACCATTTGCCAAGCCACTGATTACATGTGCATCACTGCACACTGGATCTCTTTTTCAGGTGTTGGAGACAAGTTATCAGCAGGCTTTGACACTGTTGAGATTTAAAAAAATATATATTTTTAGTAAAATGTTTTTGTGTGATACAACACAGCACCGAAAGCATGATCAAAACAGGGCACAACAACAGAAATCCATCCCTTATGGGCAGTCCTTTCTCCCGACCGGAATATCCTAAACAATACAAAGATAATGTCCCTGCACAAACTATACATTACATACATTCAACCCTTTCACATACCCCCCTTTCACCTCTGTATCGGTTCCCAGATTTTCCTCCCAAGCAATCTCCCCCTTTTCCCTTTCCTAGTGTATATTACCTTTTCTAGGTTAAAGACAGCCAAAAGGCTTGCAAGCCATTGCTGTAGGAAGACCGCAATGGCTACAAATAAAAACACTTTGTGGGGACCATCCAGGTCTGGAGTAACCCCAAGTAGTATCGAAACTGGAGAGAGTGTAGTTTTAATCCCTAGAGATCTGTCAAAGAATAGTTCGATATCCCTAATAAGTGTTTAGAGCTGCGGACAGGTATCAAATATATGGATTTTATCCGCCTCAGATGAGTCACAACGTGGGCAGGTAATTCCTGAAGTGCCCCCCCACTGAGCTATTCTGGGGTAAAGTAAAGGGAATATAGTGACTTATAATGCTGGGCCTGGAGTGCAGCTGAGCATAGGACCAGTTCTAATGATTCCTGAAACCAGTTTTGCTCAATACCCAGTTTCTCTGACCATTTAGTTCCATGCCTCTCAAGATCATCCGGTTTAGCTGCTGCCAAGTCTGCATAGAATCTACGAATTGTGCAATCCCCACCCTTTTCAATATTGTCCAAGATTCCTTTGTTACTAAACCCTGCGGCCCCTCCATGTTTGTTACAAATACAACTCTGTACCTGTAAATATTTGAAGAAGCTCTTATCAATGCGGAATGTAGCCTCTAATTCCGTGAACTGCAACATCCCATCAGGGCCAACAACATTGCCTATCTTCAAAATCCCCTCTTCCACCCATTCTGCCATAACAGAGTCTGTGAATATCTCACCTGTGAGGGATATATTTTTGAACAAGCGAGTGTATCTGTTAAACCTCCCCAGCCCAAATTTTTTCGAGAAGGCTGCCCAAATTTTATATTCAGCGTGCACTGTCTTAAACCGTGTTCTTTTATAGTAGGTGGAGTCAGTGCAGTTAAGAAAACAGTTCTCTGCGTCTGCCCCCAGTACCGTTACATAGCCGTTAGTGGAAGTGTAGGTAATTTTTGGGTCTCCCCCTCCGCCCCCTATCAATCTCTGCATATACTGCAGTGCAGCATCCCAATAATACATCTTGAAGTCCGGGGCACCCCAACCTCCTCTGTCCCTAGGGAGAGTGATAAATCAATATGCCCTCCTTGTTTTGCCTTGAGCCCATATGAATCTATTCAATATTGCTTCTAATGCAGAAAACCATTTAGCTTAAAAACAGAATGGTATTGCCCTAAAAAAATAAAGACATTTGGGTAAAATCATCATTTTGATAACATTTGTGTGGCCCACTAACGATAGCTGAAGATTATGCATCCTCTCGAGATCAGATCTTACTTTAGTCATCAAGGGTGCCATAATCCGTTCCACAACCCCATCCAGATCTGCCGACAACTCGATCCCTAGATAAACTGCAGAGCTGACTACACAGCTATTGTCACAATCTGTATTAATGTTTTTAACTATCTGGGTTTTAGCCCTGTTAAGTCTGTAGCCTGAAACCTGACCAAATATCTGGGCTTTGGTTTCGACCTCCCTGATAGCAAGGACGGGGTCTGGAGTCCGCATAAGCCAGGGTCTTAAACTCCTGGCCATTTATCTTTACAGAGGGGATCTTTGAGTTGGAGTCTAACCTACATAATAGAGGGTCCATGTATAACGCAAATAGAATCGGCAAGGAGGGGAAGCCCTGCCTTGCCCCTCTCATAATCTGCACCGGGCGGTGTACCCTCTGTTAATTCTGATCCGGGCTGTAGGTTCCCTAAACAGAGCCTGAATGGCCTAGATATATCCCTCTCCTATACCACTCCATCTCATTACCATCCATAAGTAGTCCCAGGAGACCCTGTCGAACGCCTTTTCTGCGTCCAGTAGTAGAACGGCCATAGGGTCCCCTGGGACTCCCATGGCATCAAACAGGGTAAATACTTGTCTTACGTGTTGTGTTCTACCCTTCCCTGGTATGAAGCCATGCTGCGTAGGGCTTACCATACCCTCGATCACTCTAGCTAGCCTTATTGCAAGAATTTCCGAAAACATCGTAGCATCAGCATTCATCAAGGTGATGGGCCTGTAAGATCCCAGTTCTATTGGTGGCTTACCCTGTTTCAAAATTACTACAATGTCGCCCCCCCCCCAGGAGTTTGGAATAGAGTCCCCCCGTTGTGCCTGGAGTGCAGTATTTAGGATAGCAGAGATGAGAGCCCATTGGAAAACCTTATAGAACTCGGCAGAGATCTGGTCCGGGCCAGCCGCCGTTCCCGAGAGAAGATTCTCCAATGCTAAGGCAGCCTCCTCGAGTTTAATCGGGGAGTCTAAGGCTACCTTCTCCTCCTCAGGGAGGATCGGTGGTGGAATATGTTTAAGGTATTCCTGTATACCTGCAGCACCACTTCCAATTTCCAGCCCATATAGATCTGCATAAAATTGTCTAAAAATGTCCCTTAGACCCCCAGATTCAGATACTACGTTACCTCCATCGTTTGAGATCTCCTTTATTTCTCCTGCCGAGAGTTTCTGCCTAGTATGAATTGCTAATATGTGTTCCACCTTTTCACTCAGCTCATAGCATCTTTCTTTCTTAACTAGATAGCTAGCTGCTGCTTTACTTGCAATGCCCTCTACTGCTTCGTTTTTATCCGAAATGATTTTAAGTAGAAATGGTTCCAGAGGTACTTTTTGCTGGATTGCTAAGTTTAAATTCTCCTCTGCCTTGGCTAGTTTTTTAACTATTTCCTCAACTCTGACCTTTTCTTGTTTCTGCTTATGAAGCGTATAGCTCAACGTCTCCCCTCGGACTCCTGCCTTGAATGCGTCCCAAGCTGTGCCCGAAGATGTACTTCCTCTTTTAATTTCCCAAAATACCCTTAACCAAACATTCATATATTTAACATATTCATCATCCTTAAGTAATGCCCTTTCAAAGGTCCAAGTATTTTCCATACTACCTGCCCTATCCAGTTTTATAGTAACTATCAACGGGTTATGGTCCAATACTATCTGAGGGTGTTTTTCTGTTTGGGATCTGCTAACTAGGAAGTTGGACATCCAGAAGTAATACAATCTTACCAACATTTTATGTGGTGCTGAGTAAAATGTGCTACCAGCATCATGAGGATGCAATTTTGCCCAGAGGGATGTTAGCGAGTTGTGATACGCCATAGCGGATATTGCTCAGTGCACCCCCAGCACCCCCCTCCCCTGGGCCCCTGTTTGGTTGCAGTCATTGGAGTTGTTCTGGTATGCCAATAGAGGGTCACTTGCCCAAGTACTAACAGCTCTGACTGTATCACATGGGTTCCCTTCCAGCATGCGTGCCCCTGACTCATCCTTGTTTCCATTTATGGGGGTGTTGTATCCTCCAGCAAGCTCTGTCTGTTCTAGCCCGCTGCCTCTGAATGAGTCATTAATAGCGCCTCCACTCTTCGGAGATCGACTTGTGAGCTCACGCTTGGGCGGCGCTCGGACGGCGTCCGCCAGTTCCTGCTCCTGCTGTTGCCTAGCTACCAGCTCTTCAGCGTCCTCGAGGACATTGAGGACGGCGCTGCAATCAACCTCGCCTCTAATCGGGCTAGTGTCTGCTGATTCCATCACCTCTGGAGGTCTCGCTGCAAAGGCTTCCAACAAGGTGGGTGGAAGGATCAAAGCATCCTTGTTTTTGCCTTTTTTCCCTGCGGGTTTTCTGCACAGAGATGTTTCGAGTAATCCCAGGGGCGGGGGCCGCAGTGCTGTTAGTCCGTTGCTCCCCAGCCTTCTTTTGTTGAATTATTCTAGTAGCACTGGCACTGACAGATCGTTGCGGTGCCCGGAGCCGCCGCAGCCTTGCTTTCGTCTTTTTCATTAACTACCAACTCTTTCTGATCCTTGACCAGCTTGGTAGGGCGCTGTGGCATTCTGAGTGGCCCCTTGAAGATCAGCTCTGCAAAGCTTGCAAGTCCTCTTTGCGCACGTAACAGGATTATGTTTAGCAGGTTCTTTATGGGAAGAAAAGTTGGATAATCTCTTGGGCCAGTGACTGTATGTATTCCTTGGCTGGTAGGGCCCTGTCTCATTGCTGTAGAGAGAGAACCGTCAAGGCATCATTCAATATGAGGAGGGAGGAGGAGTGAGATGCGTCTTCACACTACATACTGCCCGTGGCCATCTTGCCTCCCTAGAGTTCAGAGAGACACTGTTGAGATTTTTAATGAGACTCGCAGACATGCAACTGTAGCCATGTTTGCTATGGAGAAATCTCATACTGCTGCAAACATTTTGGCTGAGTTTAACAGCAAGGTCTTTGAATGGCTGCGCCCAAGAGGGCTTAACATTGGCTTTGTTGCCACAGACAATGGCAGTAATGTAGTTAAGGCCATGAATGATGGTGGCTATTTTGGGGTCCCGTGTTTGGCACACTGCATTAACATTGTTGTTCAAGACTCTCTGAAAAATGAAAGCAAAGTCAGCAACTTACTGACCAACTGCAGAAGAATATGCACACATTTCGACCATTCTTTTAAAGTCCGGAAACAGCTAAAGGTCATTCAACGTGAGCATAACATGCCAGTCAAAGCACTCATCTAGGAGGTCCCAACACGTTGAAACTCAACTTATTACATGCTTGATCATCAATTTGAGCAGTACATACCACTTAATGCTTATGTCATGACAAGAAGATTAGGGGATCCTACTGTGAAAGCCATGACCATTGAGAAGTGGCAATGGGACCTCATTAAATACCTGACAGATATGCTACTACCTTTAGAGGTCTTCACACGTGCAGTCAGCAGGGAGGACTGAACTATGGGCCAAGCTATCCCATTGTTGTACATGCTAGAGCAAGAGCTGAAGGAGGTGTCTGAAGCATACAAATGTGTGGAAGAAAAAGTAGA
Organism: Lissotriton vulgaris; assembly: GCF_964263255.1. NCBI lineage: Eukaryota > Metazoa > Chordata > Amphibia > Caudata > Salamandridae > Lissotriton > Lissotriton vulgaris. The sequence continues at coordinate 1,314,469,529 of NC_141691.1, forward strand.
CGCATGTTATTTGGGGAACGCCTTAGCCGTCCGCTTATCTGACAATACAAGGATTCAAAATAAGATTGTGTCACATCGACATTACATTACTGCCACAATTTTGGATCCACAATACAAATTATTTCTGAACAGTAATGCAGTAATTCCTATCTCAGAAGGGGATTTTGCCAAGTACAAAACTTTAATAGCTGAGGAAGCCACTGATTTAGAAAACGAACAGCTCTCAATTAGAGGCCTGCCAGTGCCAGCCCAGGACAGTGCAAGTACCCAAGGGCATCCTCCAGAGTCAAGTTCTTCTTCAGATCATGAGAGCAGTGCATTTGCTTCCCAGCAGTCACCAACACTACCAATAACATCAACAACAGAACCAAAAGGATATGATTCATCAGACACAACAAAAAAAACAGCTGCTTGGTTTCTACAGAAAGGGATGGGTAAGTACGTTGCTGGTGCAAAGACAAAAGAGGCCAAGCAAATCTGAGCACCACTGATCATTGAGCGGATTGTCCAGGCCTATCTGGATGACACAACAGAGGTGTTCATGGAGCAAAGCCCATTGGTGCATTGGTATGGGAAAAGAAGCCAATGGCCAGTGCTTAGCAGGCTGGCGAAAAAGTATCTGGCTTGGCCTGTTGCAAGTGTCTCTTCTGAGCGTCTTTTCAGTGCTGCTGGTGCCATTGTAACTGTGAAAAGGACCAGTCTCTTGCCCAAAAGCGGGGAGAGGTTAACCATGATCAAAATGAATCAGCACTCCATACCACCCGAACACAAAATATGTGAATCACAGCAGGAAGAGGAGAGCGACTCCGAAGACATAAGTAGTGGGTTACATGACCTACTTCTGTCCGAACCACCAGGGTTTGAGGACGAGCTCCTCTTCCCTGACAACTAGACTTTCAAATTGTTACTTTCTCCCTTCCTTCATTTGTGTGTATATCTGTCTTTCTGGTTCAAATCAAACCACAACAAATCCATCACCACTGTCTCTTATTTCTATTACCTATTGGAGTTGCACGTCTGTGCATTTAACTGTCCACTCCACTCCTCAGAGTCCTGCTTCATCTTCCTGACTAGCCCTAAATACATTTCCATCTTGCCAGACATTGGATGGAGATGGAGAATAGTACAATAATGCAGCCTCTAGCAGTCCCTCCATAACAAGTGAAACATACGTGAATATAGCCATCTTCTGTTTTGTTTCCAATCTGAAACTCATCACTGTCTTAAGGCTACTACCTCTGTCTGCAGGCATACACAACTTTTCACTGTCAGAACTTGAGCAGGCATCCAAAACTAAAGTAAACTCGTCATTACTTTCAGAATGTTCGGCATCTCTGATCTCACAGCCAAAGAGAAGAGCAAGACAGGTATATGAAATGAATGATGCCATGCATTGCATTGGATGCTTGCTGACTCTGAGCAAATTTGCATAAGGTAGAACTATACTAGTAGTTTTAATAATAACAAAGCACTTGTGACTCGAGTGATAGTCAATGTTTCCATGTTGTTTAAAAATATTAACCAATTGTACTCCTACTACTGCAGATGCAGTCTGGACTTACTTAATCGGAGTCACTCACTACAGACTGAGTTGCTGTTGGTCTGTTGGACAACATGTACATGTACCACACCTGATGATGATGATGATGATGACATAATATCTTTGCACGCAGTCAGTCAGTTGTATCTGAGATGATTGATGGAATACATTTCAGGAAGTGGAATAAAAGGTAAACACAACCAATCAACAAGACCCACAGCAGACCTAGGCTACATGTCGGTGCAGTGGTGGAGTCGAATAATGGTTTGATGCCTGACAGTGGCGCATTGATTTAGTCACTTGATTTGGAAAATGCTAGGTTGCTGTATGTATATGCCTTTTGTCTGGCTCTGTCAAAAATTAAGGTAAATGGAGTTTGGGTCACAGACTCATGGCCCGGTGCCGTGGGCCTGTTCTGTGCTGGCTCCTATCTTGTTGTTCTTCTAGATTAATGCTGTGTAACTATTAGAGTAGACACAATGTATCCAAGCTAAGTATGGGCGAATTTTGCAAATTCGCTGTTCGCGATTTTGCGTATTGATGAATTCGCAATCCGCAAAATCCACGAACTCTCGTGGATTTTTTTTTTTGTGTGTTCGCAAGGGTTTCTGACAGTTCGCAAGGGTTTTGTACCAGTTCGCAAGCGCGAACTTACCTGTCGGGTCGCAATGGTTGCGACTATGTATTTTCTACGTCTGGTTCATCATAGCACCCTCTGTTTCACCACTGCCACCCTCTGGTTCACCCATGCCACCCTCTGGTTCATCACTGCCACTCTCTGGTTCATCACTGTAGATTATGGGGGAAAAGCACACCTGGCCTGCCTCAACTGACATGAATTAATTTGGGGCTGATTAATGTGTCAATGAATTTTAGCTGGCACCTGCTACCTTAGCGGTAATTGCTTTCTGTTGCAGTGCAATTTTTTTTCACAGGACCTTTGTGGCCTACTTGTAGCTATTCTCTGTGCCTGATGTGAGGGTCAGAGCAGGGTCATAGAATAGTTGAAAGTAGGCAACTGAACTCTGGAGGGGGCCCTCAGGAAGCACTTCATGGAACAGTTACTAATGATGAGCTTGAACTTTTGTACCTGCTGAGTGCTTTCAGTTTTGCAAAAATCGTTTTTCTGCAATTTCGCGGGATTCGTGGGGCGCGAATTTGCGCGAGATAGAATTCGGAAGTCGCGAATTTGTGCGAATATATGCGATTTGTTTTTTTGCGGCGTGTTAGTTCGCGTGGTTTTGTGCATTTAAGCGAGCCGCTTGTAGCTCAACGAGGCGAAGTTACCCTCATGTTCGTACATGGGCGCAGCCATCTTGTTTGCGTGACGTATTTCCGTTTCCGGGCGCTATGTGTAATCTCGCAAAGTGTGCGGCTCGCTAGTACAAGTTTGCGTGTGATCGCGAGGGAAATCTCGCGCGAACTTACCCACGCGTCGTGAACGGGCGCGGCCATCTTGTTTTTCATTCATTGCTATGGTTCTGGACATCCTTTCTGTATCCTCTGTCAATCTCTGCCATTCTTTGCTTGTTTGAAGTTTTTTTTAAATCTATTTTACAATTATCTATCCCTCTATTTTTCTAGCTCTATATTTTTCTGTTTTCATCTACTTTTGGTTATTTTTAAACTACTTTTTTAAACTCTTTTCTTCTTCCCTATTCTTTTTCTTCTTTATTATTTACCTTCCTTTCTGCCCAGACCATGGTAAAGGGAGCCGGGAAGCAGCCTGAGAAGGGGAAGGGTCCCGCACCCCGTGCCCGGCTCCCTTGCGGGCGTTTGAGGGGAGAGCAAGTCACAGCCTGGGAGATCTTTAGCGCGGAGGAGGTGGCCGCACTAGTGTTTTATGTCCAGCGCCGCCTCCCCAGGACCATCATGGCAGGCGGCAAGATTGCTAGCGGCTCCGGGCTCCGGGAGCGCCGGAAGCGGTGGGAGAAGGTGTGCCGGGACCTGTATCAATACTCTCGGGTCCGGCGCACCTACAACCAGGCCACCCACCGTTGGACGGATCTCCTGGACCGGGAACGTGGCTTGCTCAACCTGCTAGGCATCGAGATCCCCGGGCTTGGTGAGTAGTAGTAGCTATTTCATCACTACTCTGTTTTTTCCTGCTCTGTGTGTTATTATTATATTGCAAATTTTAGTGTTTTACCAAGAGCAATAATGCTGCCGATTACATTGTAGGTAAATTATATTTCAAAATCTTTTGTGCATTTCAGGTTCACTGCTCTCCTTCTCAGTAGCGTTGCTACTATGCTTATTTGTTTTAGATTTTGTGTTCATTTCATTGGCCTGAGAAATTATGTATGAGTGTAGTTTACAGAACTGCGTAATGCTAGACACTAGGGGCAGATTTGCAATTACCGGCGCATCCCTGCAAAGTAGTAGGGATGCGCCAGTAATTGTGCACCACGCCACCACCACCCATGGTGCGCCGTATTTACAATGCGGCGCACCATGGACCCAAAACGTCACCGAAGCATTACGCTTCTGTGCCGTAAAGGCGGCGCATTGCTGGAGTTGCGTTGCAACGATGGCGCACCTCCAGCAATGCTCTGGGGTGCCCTATCTCCACAATGCTGCGTCAAGCCGTACGTCTGCTTCAAGCAGGCTCAGGGTTTGAGGGACGCATCATTGTCCTAAAAGTCACTGATTGAAATCTTGCAGATTTCCCTCAGCCACTTTTAGGATGCGTTCCTGCGCCGGAATGCCTTCCCTTGCGCCGGAAAGCCCCCTGATGGCGCAGGGCTTTATAACGTGATGCATCTCCCATATGCATCACGTTGTTAATATACACAGCACCATCGTGCCTCTTTTGTTGTGCCGCTGCGTCACAAAAGTCTTGCAACAACGGAGCAAAAGAGCCACAAGGGGCTTGTAAATCTGCCCCTACAGACTCAAGTCCAGTCCTTTCTTTGTACACCTGGCAGTAAGAAGAAATAGTGGTGGTGGATTGATAGTTTGAGTATTTTAATGACAGGTTAATGTAGTATGAAACTTTTTAGTGTTGTCACTGATGTGCAATAACAATGGAGTTTGTCTGTCACTTCGCGTGCTGCGGACCACTGCCTGCCAGTCCTAGGCGAACCTTTTTAGTAGCTTGTTTAGTGAGTTACGCAACTTTCCAAGTCGACGGTCCACTAATCAAGCAATACTAATATCGTAGTAGACCACATGAGATAGGTCAATGATATATCCTGTGGAATACTTGCCAAAATATTTTGTTATTGTTCTTTTGAAATGTTTCATTTGGTTGACAACAATCATCCATGTTTTCGGGTCTTTCTTTCTTTCATGTTGTACATCAGCTCCCATCAGGGGCAAGAGGACAGAGGAGGAGGCTGCTGCTGCTGTACAAGGCCAGGATCGGGCAGGCGAGGGCTTCTTTGCTGGCCTCGGTAAGTTCTAATTTTAATATAGTGTACCTATTTTTTCCTAGCGTTCCTCATTCAATGTTTTCAAAATCGTCTTTGATCTTCTTGTAGACTGTATCTAAAATTGTTATCCTGCCTCTACTATGACTCCCTGTGGTATTACTAGATTATTCTCATTAGTCTGTCTGTGTAGCTAACTAAGATTGCACATTTGGCAAACGGTGTTAAACGAAACTCCCATTCTAGTCAGCAATAGCTCTATGCACTGAGTGCAGTCCTCTGGGATTGTCCATAATGTCATTTCAAGTCTTCTAAATGTTTATGCTTTGACAATTCCTAACAATAAAATCTGAATTAGCACCAAGAAAGAATAAGATACTACTTTACTTTTAGTTTGGATAGGAGGACAATCCATACTACTACTGTTGCAGGGACAAATCTGCACAAACAGAACTATGGACACTAAATAGTGCATTGTTTATCAATTATAATATGCGCAGGTAGACTTTCCACATACCTCAGTGATATCAGACTTTGAAGAAGCCCCAATCCCCTTACTGACTAGATAGTGTGGCAGAGTCATTTAGCTCCCAAATTCATCAATGATTGATCCCCAATGATGGTTATCCAACGCAGGACAAGAGTACGGAGTCAGAGTCCAGAAGTGTCAGAGGCACGGACTCATGCTTGCAAATTGCAAAACCTTTTGCTCATTCACTCTTGACCAAAAACCACAGAGTCTATTTAAGTTTTAAAACTTTATTAAAAGTAAAAACATTTATTAAAAGCAAGCTTGTCATAAAACATAAACGGTTGATTAAAAATGGAAAAGTGCTTAGTGATTTATTATTTCGCACATTTATTGTGGGCGAGCCGAACCCTCACCTGGTTAGAACTTTAATTTTTCTTTTTGGTGCTGAATCGTTGGTCACGCCGTCCTAGTGATGATGATTTGTTCTTAGAAGTGAAGCTTCTGTCTGTTATGAGAAAAATGGTGCATGTTAAAAAGCAAGCATTCATCAGTTGTGTCAAAAAGTGCAGCAAGACAACACCCTTCCCTGGAAAAAGGGACATTTTTACTTTAGAGTAGACAGTCACAAATTATTAGATTTGTTTCTCTATTCACATTTCTTCATTCCTAGACAAAATACTAGTGAGTGGTGTATGTCTATGACATCTAACATTCTTAAATGTACTTTGTAGGTGGAACATCTGGTGCCGGGCCCAGCGCGGAGGTGGAGGAGGGCAGCTCTGGGGAGGAGGCGGTGCAAGTGCCAGATGTAACTGCTGTGCGGGTTGCCACTGTAGTGGCAGACAGTGGTAAGCTCTTATATTCATTACTTATTGAGATTGCAGACTGCAGAGTGTGCTCTCTGCACAGGTGTAGTATATATGTTCTACAGTTAAGTTACTATACAGTTAAGCAGACTTTCAAATTTAGAACAAAGTCTTTATCAACCAGGTAGTAGCCTCCTCTAAATTTACTTCAACTCAGTGGTGAATTTTTTTTCGTGAATCCAAATCAGATCTGAGATGAACTTGATGGATGGGATGAACAAAAAGCGAAAGAAGGGCGTAAGTAAGTGTGGAAGGACGAGCAAGTTAAAAGTAATGATGACTGACAAAGAAGAATGATACGTGTTTGATTGGTGCCGAGGTGGCTGCGAAGGAATATGATGCATGGCTGGGTGAAGGATGAAGCAAGGATGGGTGGAAGGAGAACAGCCTGGGTGGGTAAAACAGAAACTGTATGTGTGCACAATATATGCTTTGGTTGAAATTCAAATGCAAGTCAAGCACAGATGTATGGCTTGCGGTTTCCCAAATAAAATGAAAAGGTTGTTTTCCCGTGAGAAAACGTACGGTTTGTCAAGATGAGAGACATGAAGAAGAATGATTGACATATAGTTTGAATGGATGGGTGCCTGGATCATGGTACTATCTGACTCTTAGATAGCATATGTGTATCGTTGGTCACTGGATGAACTAAGTGTTACTTTGAAGAGCATGTAACACCGCACCCGCACGTCCGTTCCAGTGTAGGAAAGGCAAGGAAAAGAAGTTTTAATTTTGTCCAAATACTACCATGAATAGTAGCAGTAGTTTTTATTACAAGCACAGCATATGCCCGGCTATTACGATGGCCACTCACTACCTCTGTTAATAAGTTTAGTAGAACTCGGTCATTCATGTGTGGATGTATCACTGTTCACTCAATAAAAAGCAAAGCGCCTAAAGTCATCCCATATGTAAGCAAATACATACCATTTGCAGTGATAGATAATCAGATTATTTATCTTCTTCATTTTCCTTTTCTAGTATTCATTGGCACTTTAGGGTGAAAGTTAAATTAATTAAGCAGTAGCCCTTGTAACAGAGTATTCTCAGTGCCACCCGTAATAGAAAAGTAAGAGCATCACCACCTGCATGTACTGGACTGGTACAGTAACGCAAGTCTGTCTCACTTATCATGGCTGGCGTCTGTTTTTCTCAGGTGCAAGTTGACTGCGCTGGCATTATGCCGGCTTGCAGAAGTTAACATACCAATTTTGGTAAACAAGAGAGAAGAAGAAGAATAAGACTGGTGTACTGTCAGTCGACTCTAATGGAGTGAGTCCATAGTGCTCTCAAAATTGATTCCTTAAACTCCCACTAATGTTAGAGCAAGGATGAAGAAGTGGGAGGTTAGATAGATACTGGCCACAATAGTTATGTACTGCGCTTGCAAGTTGCTAGTTCTACTGTGATACAACTTTCTGCTGAATCATTTTGTGCTAATCTTAAAGAGCATTGGTTACAGACTATGTCTTTCTTTCTTCCTATAGATGCTCCTTCCAAACCAACATGGAAGGAGCTGGCTAAAAGGGCCCGGCAACGGAGGCTGGAGGCCACTGTCACCGAATATTGGCGGCTGGTGGCCCAGGAGGAGGAGGACATGCAGAGTACGTCGACAACATCCACGGCGACACCTGCATCCTCCTCCGCGCTCCCTGGGTCATTCAGTCAGCGCAGCAGGTCTCCAGTGGTATGGAGCTGGGGTACCGCAGTCACCCGCCGCCGCCGAGCAGCAAAATAATCAGCTGCCCCCCACATCAGTTGCAAAAAAAGGATGCACCGCCTTTCCCTCAGGGTGTCCTACCTCGAGCAGGAGCTCCTCAACACCAAAACCCTGCTCAAGACCCTGCGCAAGGAGCATGCCGACCTGGCCCGAAAAATTCAACAGCAGCCAGCAATAGGAGGAGACTGTCCCTTGCCTCTTTTTTAAAGACTTCTGGGGGGTGGGAATTGGGAGTTGGGTTTTCTACTTTTTTGGACTTCGTTTTCACGGACATTCGTTGGGGTTAGGGAGGGGGGGTGGGTTGGGTCTTGTGGGAGATTATTCATGTTAGGGATATATAAATATACTTTAAACTTTATCTTAGCATACGTGTTTTTTACTGCTTTTGAGGCTGGTGGGTGGGGGTTTAACAGTAAGTTTGTTTTCCTGAAACTTAAGTGGCATCTTGATTCAAGTTGTGTATGTACTAGTAATTGCCCAAATGTTTTCTAAACTAAGTGCCTGTCACAGAGTAAGTGAATTCAATAGTCCTAGGACCGTCAGTCTCTCGTCTCTCCTAATACTACATTATACTACCTCCCCCCAAAAGCTTATCGTACCTGTAATTTGTGTTTGGAAATAGGGCTAGGAACAGGGCTGGCTGCACGGGAAATGGTGATTAAGGTTGGCAATCCTGGGCGGATGAAATGTCATCATTGCGGTGGTACTTGTGGGTTTATACAGTGGCAGTTGCAGCATCTGAAAAAAAAGAAAATGAAACCTTGTTTGTCCTTACCGTAGCATTAGAACGGTACGAAAGAGAATATAGCAGGTGACAGTACACTAGAGCAGTGCCACAATGTAGCCTAACAAATGGTAAAGTGTTGAAAGTATAACTAGTACTTGCGTTGAATTTCTTTGACATTGGCTACTACTACAAGAAATAGTACTGAAGGTGAAGGACACAGCAGCGTAATCATTTGTCACGTCTATGAGGAGGATGTTCTTGATGATCAATCAAGTTGATGGCGTACATGAAAATCTGCTTTCATTTGCCAATAGTGACTCAGTGTCAAGCTGAGTAAGAATATATCCTCTGATTCCTTCACCAGCTTGTTGCTATGACCTTATCCTCCACAGCAAGTGTGTGGAATGATTGCTGTCATTTAGTCACACATCAATCAAAACCACACAGCCCGGGGGAAGAGGGTTAGGGTTTGGAAAATGGATGGGAATGGGGGTGTTTGGGAAAGGTTTGTTGAGAAAAGAAAAAAAAAAGCACAGCATGGACAAACAATAATTGGAGATAAAAAAATCTTTGGGTACAAAGCTAAACATAAATCTTTTAAGTGACATAAAGGAAGTGCATGCACTACTGCATGTATGGTTACTGAAAAGTAAGTAGTACTTTCGACAACCGTGAATGAAAGAATTCGACAGTAACGAGCTGCAGTAATAATTATGCATTCTCACTTGCCTATCTCTGCACTCAGAGAAACACTTCGTACAATAAATTAGGTTTGAAAAATAGCTGAAGTAAAACCTATACAATGGCTGTTGGGATGAATTTAGAAGCAGAGATCAAAGAAATGCAGAGTCGCACTCATAGAAGTTCACAGGAATAACATTACTTAAAAGATAATTAGAAAAGAACGGATACTCTATCTGTATGTTGTTGTAGTTGTCCTGTTGAATTTGGGAAGTTGTAAGATGCATCCAACCATTCCTCTTATTAGCGGGACTCCTCCGTTCCATCTGACGCTCCGTCCATCAATGTTGGTAACCAGAAGACACCCTGCCCACTGCCTGCCTGGCGGATGCTGAATTGCGGCTCGCTAATGTGAAGCCTGACTTCATCTTTTTCCCATTGAACAGGCTGAAACCCGGCCTTTAATTATTGATGGAAAAACAGAAAGTGATATTAGAACACCACTGACAAATAAATATAAGGTATGTACGCTGTGTAGTGCCAACAGTCACACTTTGAGTTTCCTAATAGACAGTACAATATTTTTGAAAGCGCGTACTCTGTCTGAGTCTCCTTTTGAAGGATAAATAAGTATGGGCGAATTAATTTTGCGGATCTTTCCCCTCAAGTTAGGTGTACTGTAAACTGTGTTTTAGAACAAAATTATACCTTCCCAGCAGTGCTCCCAGACCCTTACTAAACCCAGTCGCAAAAATGTAGAAGACCCCCAATCAGATCTTAAAAAACGAGGCCTAGTAGAAAATGGTGACAAAACGTACTTTGAAAGTAAAGTAGGCCAAAATCCCCCCTTACCCACCGTGGATTGTATTCAAACCACTTGCAAGCAAGCAAAAGTATCCATACCCAGCATCGCTCCAAGACTCGCAAACCCCCCCACAAACAGCCCCCCGCCCAAACACATGCAATACAATACTGCTAACCCTAACGAACCCTAAGTTAAGAATAGTGGCAAACGCTTTCTTTAACTTGGCCAAATCCCCCCTTTCCTACCATGGATTTTCTTCAAACCACTTGCAACCAAAATTACACATTCCCACGAGTGCTCTAAGACCCCAGAACTCAGTTGCAAAAATCTAGAACACCCCGAAACACATGCAATCCTGCTGCTGGTGCTAACCCTAATGAGCCCTAAGTTAATGTGCCAAAACGCTTTTCAGCATGGATTTTCTCCAAACCACTTTTATCAGGTATTAGACCTTCCCAGCAATGCCCCAAGACCTGCCAACCCACCCACAAAAAAGCAGAACACCCCCATACAGGCAAAAAGCAAAAATGGAAAATCTCATACTTAGAATATTTTCGGCCTTCTTTCAATTCTGTCCAACCGCGCTGTGCAGCTAGGCCCTAACTCCCCTTTTCCACCATAGATTTCCTGAAAAACAAATGCAGTTCACATTAGACTGTGCCAGCAGTGCTCCCAGGCCCCAAAACCCACCCACAACAACCTTAAAGCTCGTCAAACAGCACCCCAAAAAAGCAAGTGATCAAAAGCGCAAAATCTTTTTCTGCTCCGATTTTCTCCAAACCACTTTCATCCGGTATTAGACCTTCCCAGCAATGGTCCAAGACCCGTCAACCCAGGCAGAAAGAAGTAGAAGACCCCCAAACAGCCAAAAAGCAAAACTACAAAAATGGGGACTTTGAAATTTTCAGGCAAATTTCCAAAATCACTCCGCGAGCCCTCTGCAGCTAGGCCCTAACTCCGCTTTGCCACCATGGATTTGCTTCAAACCTCTTGCAATCAAAAGTATCCATACCCAGCAGTGCTCCCAGACCCCAAAACCCATCCACAAACACCCGGAACCCCCCCAAACAGCACCTCAAAGGCAAGCAAGTCAGCAAAAACGCAAAAAAAAGTCACCTCCGATTTTGTCCAAACCACTTTGATCCGGTATTAGACATTCCCAGCAATGTCCCCAGACCCCTGCAGCCACCCGCAAAAAATCAGAACACCCCCAAACTGGCAAAAAGCAAAAATAGGCCTACTACCTGGAATTCTGTCCAAACGCGCTGTGCAGCTAGGCCCTAACTCCCCTTTTCCACCATGGATTTCCTGAAAAACAAATGCAATCCACATTAGACTGTGATAATAGTAACAGTCTTAATAACGGCTTGCTTGCAGTGTAAGGAATAAAAACAATAAGTGAAGGAAGGGAAAAACAAACATAAGCATTGCAGACCAAAGTAATGAATAGGCATCATCCCGCATATACTGTGGTTACCAGTGAGCACATGTTACAGCCGCATGTGATGTGTAATGAGTAAGAAACGCCATATAGGTACAGTGGCCAGAAAAATAGGAGTGTGCGTGGGAGCATTCATTTATTTTTTAAGACCCCTTTTGTTTTTCCATCAACACTTACAGGCCGGCCTTTTACCCAGTGCTATTATACTTAGAGCAACAACTGAGACTTACCTTACCAATCCTCATCAGCCAGCCAGTGGCATCCAAGAATGATGTTCAGAGTGTCCATGGAAGGGAGGAACAAGATGAATGACGAGATACAACTACACATTTGGACCTGGAAAATACAGTAACTTTAATATGATTTTCGTATTTTTAACATTTTGATTCCTTTTTTCTCTTCATTCATTTTAGGACTGTGTGACTTTGTTTGGTAATTGCTCCCTACAACTATTTTTTAATTTTCTTTGCTAGCTTTCAGCCCCGTACAGCAGGTAATTAGGGTTCCTCTGAGGGCATACAGCCAAGGCAAATGTCATATTTAATAAATACTTCCTTGTACTATCGAATTGTGTAGCAGTAGTTAAGTACTACTCATTATTAACCATCAAGTTATCTTCATCATGCATGCATATCCTTTTTCTACCTTTAGTTTATAGATTTATTGGATAGTGGATCATCAATCATCGTCTTCATTGTTTTGCTTTTGTTGTCTCCAAGCAGACTGCTTTTCTTTGTCAAACCTTCCACCAAACCCCCATTCCCATCCATTAATCAAACCCTTACCCTCTTCCCCCAGGTTGTGTGGTTTTATATTGAGGTGTGATGTGACTAAATTAAATCTACACCAACAATTGATCACACGCTTGCTGGGGGAGATATGGTAAGAGCAACACTAATTAAATGTCAACGAGGCAGGGCGAGGATCTTCTTCTGCTTGCCCACTGTAACGACCGGATTTTCGGACCAGATAGGATCAGCTCACCAAGACACCACCAACCCAGCCAAAACGCATCTACCTCCCTCCTCAGGACCCATCTATCCAGGCACCTGGGTACCTACCTGAGGATGGGAAACTCGCAATATACAAGCTCATATCATCAGAAACACAACTAAATCTATAGGGATTACTAGGAATACTCACTGATTACTAAGGACGTCCATGCCCTACACCACACTCATACAATATAGTCTGGCGACCACATGGGCCCAGACTAATCTACCCTAGGGCAGTTCTGATTATTTACCATTACACACTGACTGCAACCAGTGCTCGCTCAAGCCACAATCCTGTGGGTACAGGCATCAGTATCCCCCCTGATGCCCTCTCTATTTCCTTACAAGCCACAATCTTGTGGGTATAAACACCAGTATCCCCCCTGGTGCTCTCTTACTTACATCACAAGCCACAATCCTGTGGGTATCCACACCAGTATCCCCCCTGGTGTTCTCAATAACGCCGCCTTACCACAACAATCACTTTCCTATGAATACCTTTAGCTCTCTCTCTCTATGTTGGGAAGTTTCTCTCACTATTCACTAGAGGTACAATAATATTATGAAATGGCCGAATTACACGGTGTACAACTTATTCTCTAGTTCAAGGGCTCCTCTCTCCCTAATTATTCAGGTACCACTTACCTGATCGGGGGTCGCTTCCGTTCGTGCAATGAAACCTGACTAGAAGAAAAGGTTACCTTTACTGTATAAGAACAAGGCATATGCTGGTTCACTAAGAACTGGGGTTCCTTTATTACAATAACATTAACAATATAGCACTATACTATAACATATAGCCTGCATTGGAAAATGGGAATAGACACATACACAGATCTGCGGGGTCTCTGTAAAGCTTTATTACTATACCACATCCACATGTAACTAACAGGGACTGTAAATAGACTGCACACTGCTGAAAGAAAAAGGATTAGCAACACAATAAGGGCAAGGTTAATGTTTAAATGTAAAGCAAACTATATTACAGGAAAGGTATCACCTTATTAGTATGAAGTCTTGCTCTAGCTGTCATCTGGGTTTCTCTCTCGTCTGTGCCTTAGTTCGTCTCAGATCCTCCCCTGCACTCTTGGACACGCATCTGCGCTGATCACTCTGCACTGGATTCCTCTCCCCCACAAACTCTCTCCACCTTCCAGCTTCAGCCTAATAGTTTCTGCCGCTCTGATAACCGTTCGCTCCACTAGCTTCTTCACTCTGTCTGATTATCTCAGTTCCAATGTCCAATTCACTCCGGCTGTTGCCACAGACTAATCCACGATATAACTTCAGTCTCTTCCAAAAGGCATCACTTCAGACTCCAGCTGATCACAACTCCTTCTGATAAGTAACTGCTTCTGACTTCTCTCTCTGGTTCCAGCTCACTGACTATCTGTCTGTCTTCTCTCTGTTCCAAGCATCTTCTTCTTTCTCTGGCTCCAACTGTCTCACTGACAAACTGACTAACTGACTTCTCTCTGTTCCAAGCATCGACTGTCTTCTTTTCTCCTCTGCTCCAACTCCTTCTGATTGACGCCGCCTCTGCACTGTACTAATATGGAATGCTCTCTCCTCATGGAAAGTTCCAACAGAGGGCTGCCTCCCACCGAATTCCTGTGCCAGCTCCGAGGCCTCTTGCGCAGCCTGCAGTGACCATCTGCATGTTACGTCTAGGCCCAAGAGACAAACACATTCCTCCGATAAGAACCAGTCTCGGCTGGTTTTCCCCTAGCGAACAACACCTCATAACTAAAACATCACCTTTACCCTGCAAGCATCTCAGTCTGCAGGGACGAAAAGCAAAATGGAGTCTCTCTAGTTCTGGGCCTTGTAGGCCTGAGAAGGATGAAATAACACTTAGCTCTGTCAGAGTACCTACACAAACCATACCAATATGTAATATAAAGTCAGGACTACAGGATCCACCCTCTACTATAGTTAGGATGATGAAAGGACACATAATTATGTCAAAGCTAATAGGCAATAGATGGATTAGAGTCAAGAATAAGGGATCTATCATCATATTAAGCACTATCCTCTAGTTTATGCTTCTAGGTCTGCAAAAAGGCCTGAAAAGGACCAACACAAGGCAAGAATAGAGATTCAGGATGATAGCAAGCTTAAAGTCACCATCACTCAGAAATAGAGCCAAAAATACGGTCACAACAGTAGTGCACCTATAAAAACAAGTACACCTTTTTAGATGTCTGTACACCTCCCCCTATTTTACTAATTTTTTTCACCAGGAAGGAAGTTGAAAAAACAGTTAAAGTACAACATAAATCATCACTAGTCCAAATTGCGTACTACAGTAGAGTCAGTAGACAGACATTAGTAGTATTCATTTATTATATGGTCCCTGGGGTCATCTCATCTTTACTCCTACTCTAGTCTTTGGAAAGTTAGCCTGAGCCATGTAAGCATTTTATATTCATGTCTACTGTTGTGCGCATGTTACCTCGCAGGTTGTTGCGTAGTAAGACGCCTTTGAGGCCACATGAGTGTTGCATACAAGTGAAGAGGTGGAAAAACAAGGAACTTTTTTTATGGAGTTTGGGTAGTCGCTATTGCTTAGCCATAATGTTACACTTTTTGGCATGACTGCAAAAAGCTTGCATAATTGTATTTTATACTGTCTAATTTTTCTCATAATAGGCAGATGAGAAGATTGCCTTCTACGAACCAGAGATTTGCAGAGCTTACGAAAGATGCATGTAACCAGTATACGTTCAACGGTGAGGGGTCTCCCACAATTCCCACAGATCTCCATCATGCAATAGTTGTACAAATGTTTAGTTTTAATCTTCTTTATTTTGCATGTTGGAGCTGGATGTATTTCATGGAACAACTAACAAAGCTTGTTAATATTTGAAAAAAATAAAGCTTTTGAACTTGCACATAGACTCTGTGGTATATTTGGAGTGTCTGTGGTGTTGTGGACTTACACAAATGAGTGAGCCAAAGAGTGTTATGGTCTGGGTTGTGTAATAAAATCATTGGGTATCTTCGTTTGGGGGGTCGGGACAATTGACTAATGACCGAGACACTATAGCTAGTCGGTCAGTGAATTGTGGGTTCTGAGTTCTCTGACTGAAGTGTAAGTAAGGTCCAACCTCCCATCACCAACATCCTATTTTCTTGTGCATAGTTCTGTATGTGGCTGTGCAGAATACCCACAACAGTAGTAGTAGTATGTACTACTACCCTAACAATAAATACTACACAAACATCTTGTTGCGCATTTTGTTGGTGGGAATTGTCAAAGCCTAGAGATTAAAGAGGACAACGTAAAGGACAGGAGCGGACCCAGTGGCTACAGCTAATCTATCACAGCTTTATTCAAAAGAATACCTTAACTAAAGAGTGGGCAACAGGGCTAGCTCAGCTACAGACAGTCTAATAGTAGTAGTACAGAGAGTCATAGCAGAGGCACTTTGAAGGATCTGAAAGGCAGGGATACCCAAAAGTTGGAAGACAGGTAATGAAGATCAAAGAAGCTTTTGTTAAAAATAGAATTAGGAGGAAGCTTAATTAATAGTTTGGGAAAAATAAGGTGCGTTAAAAGTTAGGGAAATATAATTGTTATTAATACAAGCACTGTAGGACTTACTGCGGCCAGCCACAGTATCCACGGTAGAGGAGCGCTCCTCTGGTGGTTGTTGTGCCGCCGACTCGGACCCCGTCTACTTGCCCCTGGGTGCTGATCATGTAAGAAAAAATGAAGAAAGAGAGAAACATTGAGTGCTGTGAAACAAAAAAATCATTTAAAAAAACGCTCAAACATTTTAGGAAACAACAATTGCAATAAAATTGACCTATCTAAATGAATACTGGCTTGCAGGATTCACGGACCGTCTACTTATATGAACACTAATCAAATGCTCCATAATCATTCTGATTGCAGAATACTAACTAACTAAGCCAGTACCACCTTACCTACACCACCTATTCCAGACGGGCCAATTGTTCAGGAAGTCGGCATTTCCATTTTATTTTTGCCAGCAAAAATGCATAGATGCGATGGAGGACACATGCATAAATTTGTGCAGACACCAAATTGTTGGTTGGTTGCGTCATATGTTGTTCTGCTACTGACTCAGTGACACTGCTATTGCTAAGCCTACCACTCACTAAACAAACTACAAAAAGGTTCAATGGAGGACTGGGGTAAGAAGCAATAAAGTGACAGAGGAGGCGTCACGCAGACCGTAAAAAAAATATGAACTAATACTAAGTAAACCTATTATCCATCCACCACTATTTCACTGAAGGACAATGGAAGAACTAGACTCTAGCAATAACTAACTTCAGTTCTCTAAAGTAAACTCTAAAATCAATAATCAGCCCAAGCTAGCGCAAAGTTACAAACAAGTAGGAGAAGTGCCGAGCAGCACCTGTGTCATACAATCACATTTTGGAATGGAATTGATCTGCAATGTATCGAAGCGCACAAGTAATCATGTTATTCGTTCAAGAATTATACACAATACTTATACTACTATATATTGCTAGCTACTCACCAAGCCCCACAACCTCGACACCTAGCAGGTCCAACAGGTCCTGCTCCCGGTCCAGGATGTCGGACCACCGGTGGGTCAGCTGCTGGTGGGCGCGCCGGATCCCCGAGCAGCGAAAAACTGCCCGGCGCACCTTCGCCCACCGGCGGTGATGCTCCTGGGTAAGGTACCTGGAGTCTGGCCTGCCGCCTGCTGCCAAGTTCAAGGGGAGGTGGCGCTGGATGAAGAAAACCAGGGCGGCCACCTTGCCTGCCCGAAAAGTTGCTGGGCCTGCCGCAAGGCAGCCTGCTCTTGGGTGCAGGCGCCTTGCGTTTGGAGCCGGTACTGCTGCCCTTGGCCATGGTTCTGGGGTGGAGGCATCAAAGAAAAAAAGGAAAAAAAGAAAGTTAGGGGGCAGAAGTAGGAATTTGAATAAAGAAGTAAAATAAAACAGTAGAAAAGTAACAAAAACACAGTGGAAGTAGAAATAAATCACAAAATATGAACTTAGGGGCAGAGAGACAGAGATGATAAATGAAAAAAGTTAGAAAAGCTGTGAAAATAAGTAAAGATTGCAAAGATTAAAGCTGGATATAAAACTAGGCCCAGAACCATAGCATTGAGTGAAAAACAAGATGGCCTCGCCCGTCGCGACCACGTGGGTAAGTTTGTGTGATATTTCTCGCTAACACACACTTATCAACGCGAACAAGTATATAGCGTTCCAGAACATGACATACACAACGCAAACACATTATACGTGACCCGGAACAGGAAATAAGGCAAGCGAGCGGACGGGACAATTGAAAAAACAAGATGGCCGCGCCCATAGCCCACAGCATGGGTAGGTTTATGAGCTACGATCCCCCGAGCACAAAGACAGCACCCTGAACATGCACAACGTGCTCCTGAGCAAGAAAAACGCCTCACAAACAGGTCCGACAAGCTACTACACACGCTTGCGAAGCTCACGTAGTGCGAGAACGTCTTTGCGTAGCTTCGCGTAGCATGACTACGCGTACTACGCCCACCCGTAATCCACTGAAGGAAGTTTTTCACTGCCATTTATCAGTTGATTAGTGTATCAGGGATGTGGCTGTTGAGACCGTTGTTCCAGTGGTCTCCTGATATAGTTTCTGTGCATGGTGCTGGAAGGTATGGTGCTGGTGTTGATGGGTCTTGAGATGATGAAGTAAATGCTGTAGTGCTCTGCCCAGGTAAGCTGAGAGACATAGTTGTATTTGACTTTGTTGCTGGAAGTAAAAATTGGGTCAATTGTGCAGTGGTGGCTGGTGAAGCAAGCCCATATCCTATGTTTTGTGAAACTGGATAGAGAGCAAATTGGCTCCTTCCTAAGATTTTTTAGTAACAAAGAAAATGTTGCACTTGTCAGCACAATTTCCTTCTGGATCTTACTTTTTAGGAGCCTATGCCATGCCAGGCAATCAATATATTTGGAATGTAAATCGTGCAGCAAGCACCATTTAAACATTAGAGTCCATTCAAGATCCAAAAAAGTATATTTCTTTGACATGCGGATAGTACACCTGATTATGTTACTGGATTGAGAGTTTTGTCTTAAAATAATATTTTTAAACAAATGAATGTCCAGCTTATTGGGAGGAGGAGGATCCAGTGTAGGGGGTAGAATGTTATCCCAGGTTATGAGGGAAGAACCTTCTATTGAGCTGGTGTGCGTCCCTCCAGAGATGCCTTCATCGGCCTGCTTTCCTTTGGCGCAGTTCATTTTGTATCTGTGGCTCTGACTGAGTAGGTTTTCTATCAGGTATCTAAGAGTATTTTTTAGGAGCCGGGGAGAATAGCAGGATTCTCTTGTAGCCCTCTTGTTTTAGTGTAGTCTCTACTTCAGCACTACACTGCATGGGTGTTCAGTGCCTGGCATCTGTTACTTCTGGGTGTGCATACATGGAGCCAAGATCAGGATGGGTGCTCTCTGCAGCCTACCTGGTGGGCTTTCCTAATTTCAAATGTACAGTCAGTCCCCCTTCCTGTAAGGCTAACCCAACCAGGTCAGTGGGAGCCCAGTGCCCACATCTGTGGGGAGCGGATCACACAGGCCTCTTCCTCCCATGTGGTAATTTTATGTAGGGTCCCGGCCAGTATCCTCTCCTACATCATGCACCCTGGGTTTCCGGGACGTTGCACAGCACTGTGTCTCTCTAGGGAGGAGACACCAGGTCTCATCTCTCCCATGGGTCAGGTGGGCCCATCAACTGGGCACTGGTCCATACTACCATAGGCCTTCTAGAAATCTGAGAAGACTTGTGGCACAGTCTCCCCTTAGGACAAGAGACTCATAGGCCAGAGGGCAGTATCATGCCCAATGTCTATCCTTCATTACCTCTTGTGTCTCATGTTTGAGAGCAAGTCTAGGGAGGCACTATCCAGCAGTATAGGCTGTCTGGCAGAAGGCAGGATCTGGGACTCCTATTACACTGTCCAGCCCACCCACCACAGCCCGCACTCAACTTGGGCACTACAGTTTGAGTTGACTAGTTCAATCTTATCATGGCCGATGTCGCTTACCGCAGCTGGAGCAGGGAGTAACTCCAGGAGGCTGCTCTGCCTGTGATCTCTTTGCCCAAGACACCCACAAATTTGCCTCCATGAGTCCTGTTAACATGGCAGTTGTTAGCTGGAGGGGCTGCACCTCTGCAGTACTTTGCTGGCCCTGCAGTCTGTTTCAGTGTCTCGTACAATCCATCGGCTTGTTCAAGCAAGCCGAACCCACATGCGGTAGCCCTGGATCACTCGTGGCAATTCTCTTTGAAGCTGGTAGCATCCAGCGTACCCTATCGGGCTCTCCAGTTGCCTCTGGCACTGGAGAGCCCTATAGGCACCCTCGCAGCCAGTCTCTGCTGGCACCAGGTGACAGGCCCCACCTCTGGCCGACCCACCAGGAGACCCTGTTACGACCCTCAGATAGCCCCGTTGTCTGCCAGGTGATGGTGATCCGCTCCAAGAGCTTGCGGCTTTATCAGCGGCAGTGATTAATTTGGCATAAGCCGACCCTATTGGTTTTCAAAAGAAATTGGGCTCTCTTGGTGTATAAAGCAAACAAAATTGGGGAGAGGACTTGGCCTTACAGCTAGGGTGGTCGTCCTCAAATCTAGTTAACTGGGTTCGAGTCTTGGCAAGGGTGCACAACATCCTGTAATTCTGGGTAAATCACTTAATCTCCCCTTGCCTAAGAAAAATTAATATGTCCTCATGTAATTCAACTGGTGCTTGTGTAAAGTGCTCTAATACCCAATATCTTCGGGTCAAGTTTTTGCTATACAAAACTCCACAAAAAAATTAAATATTAATAATTCCTTGGAACAGAATCTGGAAAAACTTAAGGTAATTGTTTTGGGAAAAGTGTGAATAGTTGTAAAAGGTTCTCTAACTCGCTAGCAGAAGAAGTGGTGGACTCCTATAAGTACTTAGGGCTGACTTTCTATCACATGGGTAGTGTCAAATTCAGGTCTTTGTTACAATCTGGATGCCTGGTTAAGTTTAATCAGACATATAAGAGCTTGGTTCTCCTCCTATGAAAGCCTATGAACAGAAAATACCCCCCCAGGGTTTGTATGGGGCACAGGTTCATGCATTAGACCCTTCCTGTAACTGGGATATGTTGGTGGGGGCTGTCTCTAGGAGATTATTGTTGCTTCCACCAGGGACCATGATACAGTGTCTAAGGAGGAGAATTTTGTTTCTTGGAATTCGCAGGCAAATGTCTGCATTTTGAGATTTCCTAATGAGTTATTGGTAGAATTTTCAAAGGTTTCTAGATTATGCTGGAAAGAAATCCTTTATAGTGAAAGGAAGTGGGCCAGGATAAAAGATCTCAAAAATTGCATTCTTAATGGATCACAATTGGAACATGGTCCACCTTTCCAGGCAAACAAGCTCTGGGAGAATCATCAGAAAAGATAGGTTGTATATTGGGCATGGCCTACTTGACTGAGAAACCTTCTATTAGCTTCATATTAAAATCTCTTGACTAGCATACAGTACTTCCCTATTTGGCTCATGTACATGACCCCGGGCTACGCAGTGAAATTTTAAAAGTGATATAGGGGTGTAACCTAATTTTCTGAAGTTAAAATGTTGTAATGTTGTATGGGATAAAAATGGTTTTTGTACTTGCCCACTGTTAGAACTGGCATCATTGTCGTGAGTCTCCCTTCCATTTTGTCAGATTGCTTCCTCTGTTTTTGATATGTTTTGCGGGTTATATGCTTTGGGCACTGTGCCACTGCTATTCAGTGCCACAGTGCAAGTGCTCCCTATGTTAAATTGATGTATTGATTAGTGACTCCATGATTGGGTTATTTGATTTACTTGTCAGACTCTAATACAGTGCACCATGTGTGCCCCAGGCTTGTAAATCAAATGCTGCTGGTGGGCCTGCAGCACTGGTTGAGCCACTCACAGAAGCAGCTTGTCAAGTGTGTCTCAGGCCTGCCATTGCAAGGCCTGTGAGCAGTCTGTGACTGCCATGTCGACTTGGCAAGTGCACCTACATGCCAGTCCCTAAACCTTCCTTTTTCTTTATATCAGCCAGCCCTATGGTAGGCCCAGGGCACGGTGCATTGAAAGTAGAAGGTAGGACATGCCCTGGTGTGTGTAGCATGTCCTAATAGCAAATTACAGCCATTTTCATTTTCACTATTGCAAGGCTACCTGTTCTCTATAGGCCAGAATGGGCAGTTAGATTATTACATTTTATAATCCTAACTGAACCAAAATATATGGAACCAGATCTAGACTAGAAATGGTACCCAGAGGCAATATAGTAGAAAGGACCAAAATGTGGTCAGGTGACTTACGTCTAGCTCAAAAAGTACTTCTGAAAGTTGGCAAAGACAATAAACAATGCCTACATATAGAATGACACATTTATAAATGTTCTGGACAGCAAATGTAAATGGAAAAATTCAACAAATTAAAGAATTGGCTTTCAGATTTGAAGGGTGGACGCCCCAGTCAAATAAGAAACACACTCGTTGTCAGGGTGAACATCAAAAGTCACTAAACTAATCTATGCTTAACCTTCTAGTAGCTTGCTAGAAAACAGTCAAGTGCATTGTTGGACTTGGCATTTTTGGCAGGTTATCCACATACTTTTTAGTTTTTGGCCTCTTGTTTTTGAGTAAGTTTTTGATGGTTTATTGTCTCTGCACACGTTCTCACTGCTGTTCAGTGTTAAAGTGCAAATGTTCCTACTGTAAATAGTGGTTATGGATTGGTATTTCTATGATTGGCATATCTGATTTACTAATAAGTCACTAGTAATATGTGCTGGCGTGCCCGGGGCCTGTAAATCAAATTCTATTAGTTGGCCTTCAGCACTGATTGTGCCACCCACACAAGTAGGCTTACAGCGGGTTCTCAGACCTGCCACTGCAGTGTCTGTGAGTAGTTTTTACTACCATGTCAATCTGGCAAGAGCACCCACTTCCAAGGCCCTAATCTTCCCTTTACTTACATGTAAGACACCCCAAAGGTGGGCCCAAGGTACCCCTTTTGGGCAGGGTGCAGTGTGGGTGAAAGGTAGTACATGTACTGGTGTGTTACATGTGGTGACAGTAAAATACTATGCAATTTGATTTTCACTATTGCAAGACTATCTGTCTCATAGGCAAACATGGGAGTTGCATTGTAACATCTTACAAGCATAAGCATAACTTTCCTTTGGGACAAGATATAGAATTGGAGTTTAGGCTTCCTGAACTTAGAATTTAAAGGTATCTTTTTTAGTAAAGATGATTTTTATATTGTGTGTTTGAAAATGCTACGTTTACTTTGCTTAATCATCCTGTGTGCCATTTGTGTATACCCCATCCAGGTTCATAGTGACGGGAGCAGGGGATGTGCATTCACACTAGGTAGGCACAAGGGGGTAGCTGAGGTGTGTCTTGTCTTTCATGTTTGACTCATGGCCAGGTTGAACAGACCTGGCTGCATTTAAAGTAGTGGAAGGAGTAATTGCATGCACCTGAATGGACTGTGGACTGTGGCTGCCTTCTACAAAGCTATCTCCCCCTCCTGGAGTGAGCCTGGTCTGAGTCAGGGAGAACTGTTTTATGTTTGATAGTGAAACTCTTTTTGAGCTAACTTCAAAAGAAATTTTGTTATAAATATTAGGGCCTTGACCATAGAACTTTAGATTACTGCTGAACCTTGTTTATTTCAATGCACAGAAACGTGTGTTTTTAGGCCTAAGCATGGTGGGCCCTTGGGCCTTTATTTACTAATGGTGAAAGTTAGTCATTTTAGCATATTTTCCGATTTCAATCACGCAGGGCCTACATCAGACCTTCATCTTACCAAGGCCGTTAGAACTCTCCTTTCTTTTTATAGCACTAGAACAGGGTATAGGGTGGGACACTTAACTGCACTCAGTCTAATGAGTCTTGGTCACGTTATAACTAGGGGTGCCAAGAACCTGAGGCCATATACCCCTAGGCCTCCAAAATTAGTGCCAAGGCACTATATACAATTCACAGAGATAGTTCGGCACACCACAGAATATTCAATGAACAGTATCAGAGAAGTCAAAAAATATCAATAAGCCATTATGTGTTCTTTTCTTTCTTTATTTTCAGTCTTCATAAAGTAGCCAAAGTAGCCAACGCGTTTCGTCCAGAGGACTTCTTCAGGGCGAATTAATGGGATGTGGTACGGTGTACAGGATTTTGTCAATTGGAACAGTTTTCTCCAGCAATAAAAATTAGACCTGTCTCCAGATGCTGTGTTCTCGAACCACTTTACGAGACGACACCGAGGAGACAACACGCAAGACCAACCTGGCGAAGGTGAACACTTTCATCACCAGTACGTATGCGCATTTGATATTCCTCTGCGCTGGAACATATTCTTCTCTCTAAAACCTACAACCACAAAAACAAAAGGATAGCTGCTAACACAGCATCTGGAGACAGGTCTAATTTTTATTGCTGGAGAAAACTGTTCCAATTGACAAAATCCTGTACACCGTACCACATCCCATTAATTCGCCCTGAAGAAGTCCTCTGGACGAAACGCGTTGGCTACTTTGGCTACTTTATGAAGACTGAAAATAAAGAAAGAAAAGAACACATAATGGCTTATTGATATTTTTTGACTTCTCTGATACTGTTCATTGAATATTCTGTGGTGTGCCGAACTATCTCTGAGAACTCTCCTTTCTGGTGATTCTATATGGTAGAACGGGACCCTCCATCAGACACCTATAAGGAAGAAGGGCTGGAAAAGCTAAGCTGTCAGGAGGAACTTCTGCTTTGCTGTGAGCTTTGCTGTGTTTGCCTGCTGCTTGCTGCTTCTGTCTTGGGCAGGGAAAGGGCTGGATTGTACTTTCATCATCCTGTTGTTAGCGTTATCTCCAAGAGCTTGAAGTAGGGCTTGCCTCCTGTTGAAAGTCTTAGGGAAATCGAAGACTTAAAGGGCACTCTTTGGGATCAAGAAACCTTCCAAGAAGCAGACCCAGAGATGCTGTGAGGAGGGACTACCACTTTGCTGTGTGCTTTGCTGTGTTGGCCTACAGTGGCTGCCTCTGTCTTGGGCAATAAACAGTTTGGACAGAACTTTCTTCAACTTCTTCTTATTAGTATCTCCAAGGGTTTAAAGTACAGCTTGCCTCCAGTTCAAGAAGTTTCAGGAACAACACAATCTTCACCTTTCTCTGGGAACCCCCTCTGGGACTGTGTGTCTCAGTTGCCACAGAGGGAAAAAGCAATCAGACCCCGTCACAGAGACTCCTAGTGGTTTTGTGACCTGAAGGCATCACAGAGGGTACCGCAGCACTTCTCAACACAACCCTCGTCTCACCGATGCAGTCTGCTGTGCCACCAAGCTGCTGCTTGCATCATGACCAGTGGAAACCATACTCCCTACAGTCACGCTTCACTCTGCCACTCTCGTCTCACCAATAATGCCGTTTCAAGCTGACAATGTCGCCGCTGCTTTCAACGCGGTCTAGGGGCACTGCTCATTCGTTACACGACACACCACCCCATCCCACACCGCACTCTCAGGCCACTGACACCACCCTCATTGATCCAAGATCATCAACGGATGCCGCAGCTTGCACCTTGACTGTCAGCACAGTGACGAGCAGCTCCCCACCTCTCACCGCAGGCTTGTCTCACTGATGCCGCTGGATGACTGCCACCAAGCCACTGCCTGCACTGTTACTTTAGGGCACCACATGCCCCACCGCAGCCTTGACTCCCACTGCAGCCATCCGACATTGCTTCAGTCGGCCGGAACAAAAGGTACTATTCAAGGGTCTCACAACACTGCAGCTGGCCCGCAGGCTGGAACTGTTAGATTGGTTGGTTCACACCACCATGGTAGCCACAAACGGAGCTACACACTTCAAGGAACTATTTCTAAAAGTCTATTTTTGTTTATTGGCATTCTTGAATAACTCTATGTTGAATTCTCATTGTTTCAGTCTTGTTTTGAAGAGATTAGTATTGTCTATTTCTCAAAAACTGGTGTTGTGTCCTTTTGTAGTGTTTTCGCTCTATTACTGTGTGTTATGTGCAAAGGCTTTGCACTCTGCCTCTGAGATAAGCCTGACTACTCGTGCCAAGCTACCAAGAGGTGAGCAGTGGTTATTTTAGAAGTGTAACTCCCTTATCCTGACTAGGAAGAAGGGTCCCTACTTGGCAGGTTAACAACCTGCCAACTAGAGACCCTTACTTCTAACACATACCTTATAGGAAATGTGTAAATTATTTATGCAGCATTCAAACAAAACACAAGAGAAAATCCAAAACCACACAGGCAAATTGAGTACATTTTAATGACTTAGGGGCATATGTAGGTAGGTGTTTTGCAATCGCAAACACTGCGATTCGCAGAATCCCGGGTGTATGCGATCGCAAAAGCGAGTGTTTTCCGATGTAGGTAAGTATTTTGCTTCACAAAAATGCTAATTGCAAACTTAGCGATTAGCAATTCTGCATGGCAAGGAATCTGTGAATATAATTGTGAAATCGCAAGGCGCGAGTCTGTATTTGGGAAATCGCAAATATTGTTTACGCAAATTGCGAATTCGCAATTTGAGATGTAGCAAAAATTCTCTATTAGCGATTTCAGGAAAATTGCAATTTTGCACTTCTCTATTACCACCAACTCTGACCAGGTGGTAACCAGGTGTAACCTATTTAAACAGGCCCACAATGCCACTGGGGCTTCCCAGAATGGCTGCCCTGTATGTGACACAGACACAATTCCTTAATTTTCCGACACTGTGGTTTACATCACAGACTCACAAACGGCAAGTTTGAAGAGGGATACCTGCCAGGTAATTGCATAGCACAAACACACACAAGTAGGAAAGGCCTGAACTGGCAGGACAGTACTTAACATCAACCTACTTTTGCCCTGCAGGTGACTGTGCATATGCTGTGCGTGACTACATCCTCACACCCTACCTCAATCCAGCCACAGCAGCACAGCAGAGGTACAACAGTGCCCACAGAGCCACAAGATGCACCATTGAGAGGACCTTTGGAATCTTATAGAGCCATTTCCGGTGCCTCCATAAGAGTGGAGGTACCCTACAGTACAGCCATGAGACGTGTTGCAAAATTGTGGTCGCCTGCGCAATACCACACAACATCGCTACCAAGAAGGGGACCCCAGTGCATATGACAGATGCAGACACATCAGATGAGGAGGATCCAGCTCCGCAACGCAGACGTGTAGGTGGAGCCAGGGCAGCTGCCGGGCACCTGAGACGTGATGACATCACACAGAACTACTTCTAGGTGAGAAATAAGTACACAATGCCAAATGATGATGTTAAAAATAATATGTTTATTCACTTAACAGCAGGATTACTAATGTCACACAGCGTGACTGTAATTATGTTGGTTGCACATTTTGATGTCACAGTGACATCAATGTTCAGAGTCACTTAGTCCATATGGCATGTGTTGCCTCACAAGATGCCATAGGTGCATGCTGCCCCTTCATCTCCGGCGTGCACACCCTGTTGCCCCTCTTTCGGGCTGTGCACTGGCCTCACTGCTCTCTTCCCCTGCTCTGCCCTGATGACCACTCCGGCGTCATTGAGCAGGAATTGGAGGAGTTGGGGTGCTCCTGCTGGACTGGCCATCAGTGTCCAAGGTTCCCAGTGTTCCAATGCCACGGGTGGCTATAGCACGCATTTGGTCAACCGCATGCGTGACCTGCACCAGGCTCCTACCCACATCCTGGCAGCAGTGTGCCATTTCGTGTTGCATGCTAACGCATCTTCTAGTTAGCAGGGAGATGGTGGTGGATTGGCGGTTCACAGCCTTAGTGAAGAGGTCCAGGCGGGTGCTTAGGCGGTGTTGTTCCCTGTGCCTGGCCAGCATGTCTCTTCTGATCTCCCTACAAAGAGCCTCCAAAGCTCCAGACATAGTATTCACCCCAAGCTGTAACCGTGACATATGGCGGTTGTGTGTGGCTAGTTGGCGCTGTATTGACAAAATTCCTTTGCCTTGCAGGCGCTGTGCACGTAACATGCTGCCCTCCAGGTCTGCAACACTGTGTATGTTTCGGGGGAGGCATTGAAGGTGGTGGCCCGTACCCTGCATCTTGCACCACTGATGTTTGAGGTTTGTGCACTTGTCAGTGGTGTGTTCTGTCTTGAGACTTGGCTTGGACCTATCTGTGACTCCTCATCGGCATCTGTTGACTCTGACGCCATCAGTGTCAGTGGCAGAACAATTACTTGCCGTTTGGGTGGCACTGGTTGTGTTTCTCTTGTTGCACTCTGCTCTTCCTGCCCTGCCACGTCCACATTTTTAGCTGTCTCCACCCCTTCAGCCACTGTATCCTGTGTTGTTTATGGTGCTGTAAAATTAAATGCACACATTAGTTGTGTGTCATGTTTATGTTTTTACAGCATTACAGTTTGTTATACAACTAATCACATGACCACTAATTGTCTGTTTTGCACATTGCAAGTATGACTCTTCCCCATGTACCCTTTGTATGTGTCACAGGACCAAGTATCAGTGCATGGGACTACATTTCCCATATTGCAATTGTAGGTGAGCTTGTACACATGTACTGGATTTCTACTCAGACATGGGTGTTTGGGGCTGTGAGTGGGATGGGTATGTTTTGGGGATATTGGCATGCATCTTACCTTGTCTGGTTTCTGTATTTTCTGAGCTGTCCAGAACAGCCACGCCCGTCACAGACTCAGGCATAAGTGTGCCCTCCACCAACTCCTCCAGGGGCGTCGGCTCTGGTGCAGTTGAGGTCCCACCTCCAGTCGCTTTCGCCTCTGCTAATCTGGTGGCCAACCTCTCCTGGGATCTTTGCCTCATGTCATACCACCACTTGCGTAAGTCATCAATTGAGCGGTGGGTTACGCCAATTGCGTTTACTTTCTCTTGTATGTCGTTCCAGATTTTCCTCTTCCTGGCCTCTGGAACACGGAGTGAGCTCTTTCCAAACTGGAGGTTATGTTGCCTCACAGCCTCCTCTGTTAGTACCTCAAGCTCCCTCTCAGAGAAATTCTGTTTTTCTCTTTCTGCTGTGTTCCTCTGGCTGCTTGTCACCCCCCTGAGAATCCATTTCAGCTTCTTGGAAATGCAGAGTCAAAAGCACACTTCCGCCTCACAGTCTCTCAGGCAGCAAATGAGTCAGACACAGGTGCTGGCAATCAGGTGCATCATGGGCAGTCATACTTCCTGGTTGTAATGTCATCATTCTGCACCTGAATTGCTATTTTCCGTTTTTGCAATTCCTTATTAGCGATTTCGCTATTAAGGAATCGCTGTTTGAGTAATCGCTATTTAATTCTGCAAATTTTTGGTAATCGCAATTTTTTTGCAATTTTTTACCTACATAGCGTTTTGCGATTCCAAATATGCGATTCGCAGAAAATCGCATTTTCGGAATCGCAAAACATATTTTACCTACATATGCCCCTTAGATGATACTGGAACGAAAAAAAAAAATCTTTTATTAGAATCAGAGATATTATTTTTTTAAATATAGGTTAAAAGTAGGTTTTAAGGTTGTACATATTTTAATTGCGCAGTTTTAGCTAGCTGCCTACCTACTTTGCCGATCCTTGTGTCCGAGATTTGCATCCTCCAAGGCTCCCGGTATTCAGATCTCCCTCCCGGCGCAGCCGATTGAAGAGCTGACGCCGGGTGTCAGAGGGCTAATACGACATCTTAGGGGAAGGCAGAGTAGCGGTCCAGCTCTTGGACGCCTCCCGCCCTCCCTGGTTACTTAAGGCGCCAAACTCAGCTCACTTGCAGATTAGTTGCTACTTTCCCCTGAGGCGGAACCCGGTGGCGTTTCTCCACTATCCCTCACAATTTTACTTTTGGCTGATCATATCGTGAGATTTTAAGGTTGTACATATTTTAATTGCGCAGTTTTAGCTAGCTGCCTACCTACTTTGCTGATCCTTGTGGCCGAGATTTGCATCGCTCCAAGGCTCCCGGTATTCAGATCTCCCTCCCGGCGCAGCCGATTGAAGAGCTGACGCCGGGTGTCAGAGGGCTAATCCTCCATCTTAGGGGGAGGCACGGTAGCGGTCCAGCTCTTGGATGCCTCCCACCCTCCTCTAGTATGGATATAAACAATGGGACTTCCCGTCCGCGCCGGTGGCACGCCGAAGGCGCGCCTAAGGCAAGCCTGTCTGCGCCCGTCCGCGCCTGGCCCGCGCCCAGCGCCGGTCCCCCTGTTAATTTGGCCAAAAAGATCTGCTGGACTAGAACTCAGCTCCTTGAGATGAGATAAGGTACTTGCGCGCCAGCTGCCCCCTGCTGCCCTTTCAGCCTAGAGGGCCTTCCTTTCAAATGCGCACTCTGTGACCTCACTCTCACCCCTTGGTTGAAACGTCCCCCTCAGCCCTCGAAGCTGGCTAAATTCCCGAGCTACCCTCAGATGTTAAAGGCTGCTCTGATCAATTGCCGCTCCCTTCCTCGTCACGCAAGTGAGATCTGGATGTCACTTGATACCCATGCCTGGGACATCTTATTTCTCACGGAGACTTGGATTAAAGATACTTCTAAATCTGACATTCACTTAGCCATTCCCTCAGGTTACCGACTGGTGGGTATCAATCGTGATAGCGGTAAAACCGGGGGTGGTCTTGCCGTCATTCTAAAGTCACTTCTTAATTTGACTTTTAAGAAACTAACCAATATAGGGCTTATTGAAGCCATGTATTTTACGATCTTGGATTCGGCTACTACTATTCTGACTGGCATCTTAGTATATAACCCCCCAATGCTTTAACTTCATCATTAGTCACTCTTTTGCACATGATAGCGGACTTCTCCCTCAGACACTCACACTTTACTGTACTAGGAGATTTTAACCTGCATGCTGACAATCCCTCTTGTTCACAAGCGTCTCATTTAATTGAGACCTTGCAAGGACTAACCTTGTCCCAATTAGTTCAGGGCCCGACTCACACAGCAGGTCACACTCTTGACTTGATATTTACAAATCATCCTGGTAGCACCACTCTTCCCTCACTTCCCCTTACCTGGTCGGACCATTTTCTCCTTCCTTTTGATCTTACTATCCCTTCACTACCTCTCCCCTCAGCTCGTAGTGGGGAAATAGGGAGAAAATGGCATAAAGTCGCATGTGATGCCGTTGATCCTCGCTTCTCTTATCAGTTTGATCCTCTCTCTAAGGACCTTAACGAAGAAGTGGCGAAATACAACTCCGCTCTTTTAGCTGCTTTTGATGACATTTCCCCATTAAAACCTATCACTTCCACTAGATCTAGGCCCTCTGCACCCTCGTTCTCCCCCGCCTTGCGTGAGGAAAAGAGCCGTTGTAAACAGTTGGAACGCAAATGGCGGCAGACATATGATTCTGAGTCTAAAGTGATTTACAAGACTGCCCTGAACAAATTTCAAAAATTAAAACGGTCCACTATGAGAGATTTTTATACCCAGCAAATTAAGAATGCAGAGAACTCTACTAAAATTCTTTTTAAAATTGTGAAGGACTTCGTTAACCCTCCTGCCATGATGGTTCAGAGTTCTCCTAGCCAGGCACTTTGCAATGGGCTATCGGACTATTTCCAGGATAAAATTATTACGTTGACTTCTTCATTTATTCCGGTTCCGGCATCCCTTCCGACCGGTGATCCGGACTCTCAGAAAGCCTTGCTGAATTCTTTTAAAGAGCTCACTTCTGAGACTGCCATGAATCTACTTGTCCAATGCAAATCGGGGTCGCCGCTTGACCCGGCTCCTGCTAAGGTGATGGGCAAGCTTGCCCCTGTACTGATCAGCCCTCTCCTTTCCATTTGGAATTCCTTGTTACGCACGGGTCAATTCCCCATGGCATGGGAACAGGCAATGTTAGTCCTGATTTTGAAGAAAACGGATGCGGATCCCTCGCAATTCTGCAACTACCGTCCGATTTCTCTCCTTCCAAAGCCAGCAAAAATCCTGGAAAAGGCTGCCCAGAAACAATTGGCAGACTATCTAGAATCCAACCAATTGCTACATGACTCGCAGTCTGGATTTAGAACAGGCTATAGTACCGAAACCGCTCTTTTAGAGGTATCGGAGACTATTCGTGAGTGTGTGGATAGGGGCGAGGAGGCCATGTTGGTCCTCCTCGACCTATCTGCCGCTTTCGATACAGTATCTCACGAGATACTGCTGGACCGGCTGGGGAATTCGGGAATCGGCGGTACTGTGCTGACTTGGATTAGATCTTTCCTTACAGGTTGGACTCAGAAGGTCTTTCTCCGACCTTTTGAATCAGAGGGTAAACTTCTTTTCTGCGGAGTGCCTCAGGGCTCTGCTTTGAGCCCTCTATTTTTTAATGTCTATCTGGCTTCGCTGGCAAAAGTGGTGGAATCTTGGGGGGTCAGAGTGATCTCCTACGCTGATGATACTCAGCTTGTGTTTTCATTTAGAGATCACTCTGACACCAATTTCATCAATTTTCGCCACTGCCTCAGCAATATTTGCTCCTGGATGACCTCTAACCACCTTAAACTGAATACCGACAAA
Source organism: Lissotriton vulgaris (assembly GCF_964263255.1). Classification (NCBI taxonomy): domain Eukaryota; kingdom Metazoa; phylum Chordata; class Amphibia; order Caudata; family Salamandridae; genus Lissotriton; species Lissotriton vulgaris. The sequence goes on from NC_141691.1 coordinate 1,314,501,666, forward strand.
ACTGAGGTTTTCTTTTTTAATCAGAAAACCGCGCTGCCTGCTATTCAATGGTGGCCTACTGTACTGAATCCTCCTCCGGTCCCAGTCCAGACAGCTCGAAACTTGGGCTTTCAATTTGATAATGCACTGTCCTGCAAATCACAAATCAACAAGGTCACAGCAGCTTGCTTCGGCAAACTACATATGATCAGGAAGAGCTTCCCTTACCTCCCTTTGGACTCCCGCAAAACCATTGTTCATGCCCTGATTACATCGCATTTAGATTATGCCAACAGTCTCTATGCGGGCGCACCCCTGTACCAAATTGAACGTCTGCAAATAGTACAAAATGCCTCTGCAAGACTGATTGGCAATATTCCTTTCCGCCACTCGGTTGCTCCATACCGGAAGAAGCTGCACTGGCTCCCCAATGCCCGTCGCATCCAATTCAAAGCTTTGATTTTTGCCTTCAATGCCCTCAACGGGTTAGGCCCTGGATATTTGAGAAAGAGACTTAAACTGTCCCAATCTGTCAGATCTCTGAGATCGAACATCCTACGCCTCCTGGTGGTACCCAGATTCAGTCGTGCCAGGAGTGGGGGCAGAGCGTTCGGCGTAGTAACAGCTAAACTTTGGAACAGCTTCCCACTGGATCTTAGGTTCATTGACTCGGAGCCTTTGTTCCGAAGCAAACTGAAAACCTGGTTGTTCATAAGCAGCTCATTTCTCTCTAGCTTGCAGTCTGTAGCGCCGGGACACCCCCGTTGGGGGTAGCCGTGCGCTTTATAAGCTTCTTAATAAATAAATAAATAAATAAAAGTAGAGGCAGGGAGCACAAAGCGCCTCTCTGTTATCCTGTTGCACTGGACATGGGGAAAGTCACAAGTTCCAGTAGACCTTGATGGAGTGCGGATTGGATACAGGGACCAGGTTAATCCTGCTGAGATGTATATTATCATGTCTGGCATGAAGAATCCCATTCGCATTAGAGAGAACCACAAGGAGTAGATAGCGTGCCACACGCAGTCATTGCTGTAGCAGAAAGAGCAGCTTATTCCTGGAGCTTTCTGTTGGTGAATAGTTACACACGATCACATCCAGAACAAAGTGCAGGTCTCACATTCCAGTCATCATGGACGGTTGGTTCTACGTGAAAAAACGAGTCCTGCTGGAATTTGACAGTGGCGATTGTCATAGGCTGTTGATTCTCTGTGTGAAGGGGCAACATAAAGGTAACGAGGAACCCAAACCTCAGGGTGTTCATGTATTCTTGAGGAGGAGCTCACACTGATGACATCCGTGGATGAGTCTAAAGAACAACACAACTGCCAGTACTGGAAATCACTACATAATTTTATGGTGACCTATATAAAGTAAACATAACGGTCAGTTTTTTGATTTACGTCACTAGTTTATTCATTCATTTTTGCACTAGTGTATCAAAAGGTTATTTTAATAAGCAGACAAACAATTTTTATGTGCATGTACAAATATACAATAAAACATTACAACTGGATTATAATGTACAGAGCAATTTACAAAATGTACAACACATCCACACTTTACTTCATATAGGTCACCATAAAATTATCTAGTGATTTCCAGTACTGGAAGTTGTGTTGTTCTTTAGATAGTTTTGGCTCAGCCTTACTGGTTCAGAGTCACGACCCTGTGTCGTTTTTCTTATCCTTGGATGAGTAGCATAGGGGGGACCTCTTGGAGATCAAGACTTACTCCATCAAAGGCCAAAATCATGGTTCAGGTAGGTCCAGACAATTTCAAATGTTTACGGTCAGCTATGCAGTTACAGCAAGGCCTCTGGAAGCTTGTTTTGTTCGTGTAGCTCACACAGAGAGTCTTCCACTCTGGGTGGCCTGAAATCAAGGCAGGCAAGTCCAAACTTGCTTCTTCAGACCACAAAGCAGTCCCTCTTAATCAGACATCAAGGCAGTCCTTCTCCTGAATCTTTCACCAGTCAAGGAGTGTTCTAATTAAAGGTTCTGAAGGTCCCATTATTATATCATGTTACTGCATATGTGTGGAGTTATTTCCCGACCCTGTCACCAAAACTGGTTTTGGTCAGTTCTTCATCTTCCCTTGGATTTGGTTCCACACTGTCTAGGGTGACAGTCAAGGGCATGCTTGGATTAAGGCTCTTTTGTTTGTGCTGCAGGCAGTGCCCTTTGAAGTGTAATCAGGACTGTACACAAACCCTCCCCAGCCATTGTGTAAGGAAGATGTTCCTCTCTTGACTAAGCTTCCTTTGTCTAAGTGTCTGGAAGCAATGTACCACCCCAACAGCAAAGCCATTCACAATCATTTGACACAGGACACAGGCAGAGAGGCACCATTTGTTTAGGCAGCACATTTACAACTTCCAAAAAGTGGGACTTTTTTAGAGTAGTAACTTAAAATCTGACTTTACTATTAAAAATGATGTTATATTAGAATGTATTTAAGTGTAAACAGCATATCTCAATCTGTCTCCAATATGCAATTAGCAAATATTACGTGTAATAAGATAACACTGTGTTAGTCTACAAGAGAGTTAGGCCTTGCAACAGTGAAAATGACTTTAAGATTTTCCACTGCCTGCACTTGTTAAACTTAAACTCACATGTCCTAATGTTTTAATACCATGCACCCTGCCGTCGTTCAGCACGGTAAAGGGGTGAAGGCATAGATATTGAAATATTTTTTTGTTTTATATTGCGCTAACTCGACCCAAAGGCATCAGAGCACCAGGTTAAGTGCCCAAAATATTGAATTCGAAATATCGACAGGGCAGAATATCGAATCCAAAATATAGAGGACAGAATATCGAATTACCAAAATATAGTTGGTCAGAATATCGAAATTGAGGTAGAAAATATTGAATTCCATAATATCGAATTCAAAATATCATTCTCCATATATCGATTTTTTTTAGTGCTATGTATGGTAGTACATATGTTGAAATTATATATTATTTTTGTAATGTATGTTTACATTTTTTAAAGTAATGAATGTTATTTAATTTAATTTTTGCGTAATTTAATTTAATTCCGTAGCAAGTTGTGGGTTTATAGGGGAATAGGGTGGGAAGTAATTTCATTATAGTAAATTAAATATTAATTTTAATGAATTATTAAATATTTTTAATGTAATTTTGCTTTTTAGTTCTGTAGCAGATGTGGGTTTATAGGGGGAAAGGGTAGGAAGTAATTTAATTGTAATAAAGTTTTAAAAAAGAAATGTGTAAATATTGATAATTAATTGATTGATAATTAATTATTAATTTGCAATTAATTCTTATTAATTGATAATTAATTGATGATTATGTTCATTGTAATAATGTAGTATTTGGAGTGGGTTGTGGGTTTGTAGGGGAATAGGGTGGGAAGTAATTTCATTATAGTAAATTAAATATTAATTTTAATGAATTATTAAATATTTTTAATGTAATTTTGCTTTTTAGTTCTGTAGCAGATGTGGGTTTATAGGGGGAAAGGGTGGGAAGTAATTTAATTGTAATGAAGTTTAAAAAAAGAAATGTATAAATATTGATAATTAATTGATTGATAATTAATTATTAATTGGTAATGAATTCTTATTAATTGATAATTAATTATTATTATTTGATAATTATGTTCATTGTAATAATGTAGTATTTGGAGTGGGTTGTGGGTTTGTAGGGGAATAGGGTGGGAAGTATTTTATTTGTAATGAAGTAAATATGTATTTTTATTTCTATTTATTGATAATTAATGTATTGTTAATCAAATATGAATTTGTAATTAATTTGTATTAATTGATTAATTGATAATTATGTCAATTATATTAATTTATTATTTGGATCGGGTTGTGGGTTGTGGGTTTATAGGGTAATAGGGTGGGAAGTAATTTAATTGCAATTAAGTAAATATTTATTTTTATTTCTATTTATTGATAATTAATTTATTGTTCGTTAAATATTAATTGATAATTAATTTGTAATATTTGGTAAATAATTGTAATAAATGTTTTATTGGTTTTGATAATTAATTTATTTTAATTTAAATATTAATTCATTACTTTCCCTACTGTTGAACCCTTTGGAGTGGGAATAGTAATGTTTACCCCTACGCTATACAACGCTTTCCCTACTGTTGCACTCATTGGAGTGGGAATAGTAATTTTTACCGTCTCACTAGCCAAAAAATTCTCTATGTTTGCATTTGTTGGAGTGTGAATACTAATTTTATTTCCTTAGCTATGTAATGTTTTTAATTTTGTTATATTTAATTTAGTGTAAATTATTGCTTAATATAAAAAGTATTACTTTAATTATGTTAATTATTATATATTATTTATTTTATATGCATTTAATAGGTTTATTTATATATATGTAAATATATTTTTAATAATGTTTAAAATAATTCATAATTAAGATTACTAATCATTTTATAATATTATTAAGTAAATATATATGTTTTAAAAAATTGTTTTTTTTTACATTACATTTATTATTTTTAAATGTTTTTTTTCATTATTTTAAGTATGTTTTATTTAATTGTGTTTAATATTTAATTACTTTTATATTATTTTTGATACATTTAAAAAATTCGATATTTTAGTTAACTATATTTCGCCACCAGTTTGGGCACGCCCACTTTGCATGTCATTAGCGATAAATATCGCTGACATGCAAAGCGGGCCCCAAACCGGTTTCTATCGCCTGGAAGCTGTCGCTGACTGCTGTTAGTGTCAGCTTGGTAATTGGGCGATAAAAAAATCGCCACTTTATCGGCAAAAGATGCCACTAAAGCGGCGATAACGCCCTTGCTAATATGCCCCCTAGTTCCCCTGATCTGAGGTTGACGCTCTAGACTTTCAACTCTTACTCTTTTTGCATAACATCTGCATGTGGGTCACTGCTTTAAGTAGAGAATATCACCTAAGTCACAACAAGATATATGGGACAGGGATCTGATTTCATTTTTGTGCGAAAGGGAATACATTCACACAGACAACTAACTGCCCAATGCTCTGAGCAGATGTCCTGCTTGATTTGTGTGTGCTTGAGCGTACCTCGCATACACTTTTCACACACCCAAGCATAATTCACACAAAATGCACACTTCTCCCGAAAATTAAAGTACCTATGAAACGTGGTGAAAAAAATGCGATTTCTCCTGCTTTAGAAAATCCGGGGTACTCGCTAGTCATGTGTGCTCTGTAGCCCTTCTTTGAGCTTGATTTGATTCCAAATGGGTTGAGTTACAGGAATGAATGTGAACACCTACAACTCAATACACTCAAGTTATTTATAACTGGACTATTATTCAGTGATAATCGTGGATGACTGACAACTGCAAAAGTAGTAATTGCTTCTAACCATTAACATAATGCACAGTGCATGTCACTAAACCTTCTCAAATGTGTCCTTGTGTCAGGAACATTATCATGCATGTGCATGTCTCAGACACCAAGGGAATTTGCTTTATATACGACAGATACCACTTTTGCATTAATGCCTTGGTAGCCATTGTCAAATCCTTGAACAGTCATCCTAAGCGTCCTTGGGAATTCCATTCAAACCTGAATTGAGTTATTGTTGCCTGAGTATGTTTACAAATCAGAAAATCAGAATGTCACATCCCATCAAATTGGCAAGGACGCTGTGCCAATAAGTGGTTCGCATTCAAAATACATGTATTTTAATGATTTATTTCATCGTTCATAAAGTGACCCACGGGTTTATCAGCCATCAGCAGTGTACAGTCAACAATAAAGTAATTCTCTGCTGTAGGGCAGAGGTTAAACAGATATTTCTGAAGAGGAAACAAGCAGCTAAAGTACATCTGTTTGCACCCGGGTTTCGGTCTTCGGAGGTTTGGGGGTGAGTAAAACTGTTGAATATGGAGGTGGCATTTTAAAGTAAGATGGGGAAGACTGTGAGTGAGGGAAACGAGCGAGCGTGTTATACTTGAGAGGTAAATATCATTCATATGTGATTGGAGGTCACTGAATGTGCTAGAACATTTTGAGGATATTAAAAACTGATGAGAACAAATTATTATTGTATCAAAGGACACAAGCATAAATGTAGATTCAACGAAAATGCCTGGGCTAGCGGAAGTGACGTCATACCCTCTTTTACCTCAGCGGGCGTGACGTCATACCCTTTTTTTACCTCACTTTCATCACAGGAAATATGGTAATTTGATGGCCCTTTGGCCCTGAATCCCAGGAATTGATCCGTGATCCTGATGGCATCACCATTTTGGAATTTCAATGAAGCCTAGTGTCTATCTCATAGAGAAAATGTGCTGCTAAATCACACAGAGATGCAAACAAAATACATTTAAAATAAACGGCAAGTCTACTGGTACTAATTCGTAATGTCCAGATATTGCATAAGAATTACCTTACTGATATGATTTACTCCTTGTCATTTTTGATAAGCTTTGATTCATGGCCACTTGTAAGACCTATCGTATCACATCATTCTTGGCACTGTATTGGTAATCTCTGAGGCCAGTGTTCGCGAAGGCAGTTCCAGGAGGGATAAACAAGGTATAATCACGATCTCTGAAAGTTAAAGAAGAGCTGTATTTTTTTTTTAATAAAAGGTACGGAAGCCCTGGGAAAGAATTCACTTGGTTATGTTGCTTTTCACGAGCGCATCTCTTTTCTTCGGGTTTTCTTTGAAAACTACTTTCCATGTGCTCAATTAGATAGAACTATTGCCTTCCCCATCAGTTAATATTTAGAATACAATCAATATTTCAGAAATTTGGCAGAATGCCATATATGGTGACCACCTGGTAGAGTGCAAATTCTGGGCTATGATTGCAAAAATTCAGGACAAAGAGAGTGATTGCAAAAATTCAGGACAAAGAGACAAAATGTAGGGTAAAATTTCAGGACAAAAGGCCAATTTTCCAACCCCATCTGCAGAGGTAAATCAATAAGTAAATAAGTCAAAGAGGTTTATGTTCTTTCTTTTATATAATAAATACCAGTACTGAAGAAAATTCGGATGCCACTGAGCTTAAAGATTAAAAATGATTATAAAAAACATAATCTTATACCTTTTAGCCTGCCTTCTCTTTTCTTACCTCTTTTATGGAACAAGTTAAACTCTCCTGGTGTCAGTTTGGGGGCTGTGGCTTAGAAGGGCTTATCTCGCTAATGGTAACCTGCTAGAGTCAACCCACACTAAGTCAACTTTAGCAAGGAAATGATCAGGTAAGCCCCCTAACTGTAAAATGCCATCCAGGAAGCCTGAACCTGATAACCAACTAACAGAAAATGGTGCACCAGACTACTCGCCCACAGTAAAGTGCCCCTGGGTAATAGCCAATTGGGCTTACACACCAGGCTCTCATCTATATTTGAGTTCAATGTCAGGAATCCATCAATGAGAACACCATACCAGGTATCCCACCAAAAGGGAATCAAAGTTCAGGGAACAAACAAACAGTGAGACATATGACAGCGAACACTCAAACAGGTTAGTACTTGCAAGTAAACCATCAAAAGGACAAAACACATTCAAGGTAACCAACCAAGAGGGAAATGCGTGGCAGGAAGTGCACTAGCTGAGATTCATATACTGTGTAATATTCAATGGGTATGGGAGCTCTCAGTCTTAGCCAATGTTGAAGTGTAAGCTAGGTAATCCACAAAAAGGTAGACAGGGAAACGTGCGCCAGAGTAGGAAATCTACCTTTTTTGGATGGCAACCCCAAATGTTTCCCCTTTTTTCAACACTATTTTTGCTGTCTTTAGAAATATGTGCACCTTAATACTGCTAAACATGTTGAAATTGGTTTAAACCTGATTGGCGCCATCAGCTTGCATGTAAATTCCTATCGTATGGTGCAATAACTGCCCCCAAGACCTGGAAGACAAATGCCACTACTAGACTGCACCATTGTGCCATCAACTAGATTGGCAGTGCAACCATGGTTAACTGCCTACCTGTGTAGCTTGACTGCATCAGTTCTAAACCTGCAGTGAGACCTATCAAACTAACCCTTTGTGACAGTAGCAGAAACTTTTAAATATTAGTAAGTCATCCCTATGCAGGCCTTGTAGCCCACAAGGCAAGGTGGAGAGTATTTGTAAGAAACTGGGTTAGATGGTGGAAGTGATTGCAACCCTTCACAAGCTGCAATCGTAATTCTTTTCGGGGATAAGCCAAAGCAAACCCTAAATAAAACAGTGCTTAAGCCTCAGATAGCTTGGCACAGAGCAGTCAGGCGTAACTCAGAAGAAATATGTAACACATTGTGCAGCATTTCAAACAGTAACACAGTGAAAACACACCACAAATGGAGCCTACAACAGATTTATAAGAATAGAGTAATTTTTAACAACTTAAACAAATCTAAAATGACAAAAATTCAATTAGCAGAACTGGTGATATTCAATTTGAAAGATTTTTGTGTAAAAAGCACCAAGAGATATAACACTCCAACTGTGAATATCTGCCTACACCCAACCAGGGCAAAGTCAGAAGTTCAGTGCAACAGCGATGGAGTGCAGTACAACTACAGGGCCCATTGTACAGAGGACCTTAAATCCTGGTTTGCGGAGCATTGCGAGGATCAGGGTCGAAGATGCTTCATGCAGCAGAAGCTATGCATTGGTTCAGAGATGCATTGAGGCTGTCATGTGAGGTTGTGATACATCGATGTCAAAGATACAATTGATGAGGCCTTGCAATGGAATGTTCGGTATTAAGGGTGTGTGTTGGCTGTTGTCGCAATGCATTGGTTTGGAGGAGCTACAAGGCTGTGATGCAGATTTCGACATAGTCATTGAGGCTGCCATCAGTGAGGGATACGTGGGCCTATACAGAAGATGCCTTAGAAAGCAGTAGTTCTGATGTGATGATGGACTGAGATGGGATGTGGGTCTTTGCGGTGGTTTTAATCCACACAGCAGCAACGTTGCATCAATTTTGCTCAGCGTTGCACTGTACAGAAGAGGAGATACCTTTGTCCTGCTGCATCCATAGACACTGGCAGAGTACCTTAGAATCACTTCCAAGGGTACAGGATTGGGGTGGCACCACTTGGGAGGGTAGACTCACAGATGGCAGAGTCCAGGTGCAGGAACAACATTTTTAGAGTATTCTGTCCCTGAGACTCATGTCAGGAGGCCAGCCAACTATCCCTTTGATTTACTTTGGGGTTCTGGGTTCAAGAGATGCAGGTCCAGTCCGTCTCAAACAGACATGATGGCAGCAGGCAGCAGGTGAGCTCAGCAAGACAGCCGTCCAGCAAGACAGTAGTCCTGCAGGGTATCAGTCAGGAGAGTGGCAGTCCAGCAGCACCGCAGTCCATCTTACTGTGACAGTATCCACAGGTCCAGAAGTGCACATAAGAGAAGGTGTCCGAGGTCCTGTCCTCACAACCAGTTGTGCCTTTAAAGTTGTGAAAATGTTTCGAAAGGTTTCTCTTTGAAGTCACCAGGCATCCTATCTTTTTTCTCCTGGCTCAAATATAACTGCAGGGGACATGCAGCCCTTTGTGTGGAGGCAGGACACAGCCTATTCAAGTTGTAAGTGGGGCTGTGTCGGACTCCTCCACCCCACCCTGCCAGTGATGGCCCATCCAGGCAAACCTAAGCTCCTTACACAAATCTCAACAGAAAAAATTAAAACTTTCTAAAAGTGGCATTTTCAAAATTGTATTTTAAAATCCAACTTTACTATGAGTTAAAATTTTTCATTACAAATCCAAAGACACCAACAATGAACTGGTTACCTGCTCCTATTTGAACATTACAGCTTATTACATGTAATAATACAACTCCAATGTTAGTCTAAGGGAGAGGTAGGCCTTTAAGTAGTGAAAAATGAATGTAAGAGTTTTTCACTGTCAGAGCAGGCAACCCTTCAAATTACATGTCCAACATTTTAAATACATTGCACCCTGCCCTGTGGGCTGTTTAAGGTCTACCCTAGGGGTGACCTATATGACCTAAAAAGGAAGGTTTGGGCATGGCCAAAAGTTTATTTTGCCAGGTCACAATGGCAGTCAAATACAGCACACACAGGCTGCAATGTCATACCTGAGACATGTTTAAAGGGCTACATACGTAGGTAACACAATATGTGCTGCAGGCCCACTTGTAGCATTTGATTACAGGCCCTTGGAACATGTAGTATATTTTAACTAGGGACATATAAGTACATTAGGTATGCCAATTGTGGATAAGCTAATGCTACCTTGTTTTTAAGGAGTGAGTCCATGAGGCTTTAGCACTTGTTAGCAGTGGTAAAGAGCTCAGAGTCCTAAGGCCTGAAAAAATTAGATACACAAATAATGGAGGAGGAAGGCAAAAGGTTTTGGAGAAGACCACCTAAGTCTGAAAGGTCTAACATGTGTCCCACCCAGCTGTAAGTGGTAAGAACTATTAAACTCCTTGGGAGTTATCATCACTGTGGCAGAAGAACCTGAATAAACCATGAGCATACCTATTGTCTGAGCCAGGGTGGTGTTCCACTGTAAAGTCAATTTGCTTTAGGGAGATGGACCACCTCAACTCCTGTGGTCTGTCCAAACCCAGAAGTGATTACCGAACAGTTATGGTCTCAATTTCCTCAGTGCACAGATCACATCAAATGCCTCCCTTTCAATCGTACTCCATCCTTGATCCTATGAATGTAACCTCCTGCTAATGAAGGCTAGTGGTTAGTCAAGGCCCTCCCCATTTAACTGTGTGTTAAAATAGCTCCTATGCCATGCTCTGAAGCTTCTGTTTGCACTATGAACTCGTTAGAGAAGTCAGGAGCCTTTTTTATTTTATTTTTTAGAGTTTTATATCGCGCAAACTAGACCCGAAGATATTGGGCATCAGAGCGCTTTACATAGCACCAGTTTCGATACATAAGGGCACGTTCATTTTTATGTTAGGCACAGGGAGATTACGTGATTTACCCAGAATCACAGGATGTTGAGCGTCGTTGCCGATACTAGAACCTGGTTTCCCAGCTTTGGCGTTGACCGCTCTAGCTGTAAGGCTACATCCTCTCGCCTCTCGCCTTGAGTACAGGAGTTGTACAAACGTATTTCTTGGGGGTATCAAAGGATTTCTGGCAGGCCTCTGTCCAGATCACCATTCTGAGGTGCTTCTCGGAAGTAAGCTCAGTTTAGGGAGCCATAATGGTGACATATACCTTAAACCTCCTGTAGTATCATCTGAGGCCCAGGAAGGCCCTACCCTCTGTCTATGTTTTAGGGGTTTGCCAGGCCAAGATAGTTCCGATCTTGGCCTAGAGGGGGTGCCCTTTGCCCCGCCCACCTGCTGCAGGGCCTGAAGCACATCCTGGAGATCGTACAGGTTTTCCTTCCAGCTGGAGCTGGAGACAGCTATATTGTCCAAGTTGGTGGCACAGAATGCATACTTCTCAGCCAGGACCAAGCTCTAAAAGCTGATCAGGGCCATTCTTGAAGCTAAAAGGCATCACCCTACACTGGAGGTGGCCCTCTGGGGACAAGAATGCAGACCTCTCCTTTTCCTTTAATTCAAAGAAATCTGCCAGTACCATGATGTAGGATCGAAATTACTGATTAATGGGTTGTGCATGAGTCTTCATGATGGAATTGAGACCCCTCACAGAACTGGAATTCTAGAGAAGTGTCCAGTGGAGCAGCCTTGGGTATCAGTGCCACAGGGCTGGACCAAGGACTGTTAGAGGGCTCATTCAGTCATACTGCCAGCATCTTGGAGACCTCCTCCTTGATGCTAGCCCTCACCTTGTCTGACAACCTGTAAATCTTATGTTTAACAGGCGGACTGTCTTCGGGTTCAAAGTAATGGATGCACAGGTGTGTAAGTCTAGCGGTGAACGAGAATAGAGAGGCAAACTGCCCTGATAACTGGTGACTCTGCTGTTCTTGGGTCAGAATAGGAGAGAGGTTGACACACCTACACTGACCCATCATGTTCCTGGGCAGACAGGAGGTCATGGAGAGGCTTGCTCTCCCTTTTTACTCCCTCGCCCTTCAACAGAAGCATGCTCATTCTGGATCGCTCAAAGTGTGGTTTGAGGTGGTTCACTTGGAATACCCTTAAGGGGTTCCTAGGGTTGTTGAGATCCATCATGTAGGTGGAAATTCCCCTTCTGCTCCTTGACCTCCTATGGTCCTGTCCATCAATCCCAGAGAGCTCAGGGCACCGTAGGATTCCTAACCCTCCAAATCTCTACCAGAGCGGCCTTCTAGTTATACCAGAGTTCTATAACTTCTTGACTGGCCTCCAAATTAGGAGTGTGTTAGGATTTAAACTCTGCCAGCAGAGTTTGTGGAGTTTTGGTAACTTTGCACTCCACACTCCAGTTCCTCAAAACACAGCATAGTGACGCTGAGCTTTTTCTCTCAAGCGGCTCGTCAATGTTAAGTTGGCAAGAGAGAAAAATCATACACTAGACATCCTTCCGGTAAGATTTATCAATGTGGGCAGTTGCAGCAGGTTGAGACCGCTAGCGTTGAAAAATCTACTGCTCGCAATGAGGAAACTGCTGCTCGAGAAGAATAGCTACTTGAGCAGCAGAAAGAAGCAACCCCTGCTGCTGCAACGTGTACGGCCGTTCGCAGTAATTTTACAATATGGGACAAACTTCTGGCACTAAAAATCAGTGCGAGACTTACCACAACCCACCGCTCGTAGAACTCTGGGGGAGCACAGCAGAGTTTTTTCTAGACTTCATGGAGTTTTACAGAGCAGAACTCCGCAAACTCTGCCTAGACCTACTCAAGACTACTTTTTTGCCTTTTTCTAGAAGCAGTGCATGTGGTTTTGGAGGGCCAGCATGTAGCTGATCACATCCTGAGGGGGCTTTCTGGGGGCTTGTTCGCACCCCTCTCTGACAAGGCTAAGAGGTCCCCTAACAGGATGGCTTAGAGGAGTTTGAAGGGGATAAGCCTAAGCCTTTCTGTGTCACCTGGCTCAGGAAAAGAGAAAGCATGGCAGGAGGTCATCCAACTTACGCCTCATGAGCTCAATAAGGCCCTTTATTATACCCCTATGCTTATGTTTAGGTTTAGGTGATTTATAGAGCGTATGGCTTCCCAAGGGCTTCCCAGTGCTAGCAGAGCAGTCCTGACTGAGACTGAGGGAGGTTAATGGTATAGATTAAGGAGCCAAGTCTTGACTTTTTTTGAAAAATGGATTCAGTTTCCACAAATCTTGGCATTGAGTTCCCAAGCTTGTGTGTAAAAGATCTGCCACCCCATTTGGCTCTTTTGAATCTGATTGCTTTTAGTAACTGTTCAGTTCCAGAGCAAAGGCTTTTGTTTGAGGCATATAGGCTTACCATATCTCTGATTTTGCCCGGGCCCTTGCCGTGAATGGCTTTATGTGTCAGGCAGAGTGCCTTGAATTTGACTCTTGTCTCGATTGACAACCAGTGTAGTGCTTTTAAGTGCTTCCCTATGAATACCTGTATGGGGGCTTTACACAGCAGCCTATCTGCGGCATTCTTGCAACCTGAAGTTTATTTGAGACATATTTTGGTGCTCCTAGATAGAGGGAATTCCCATAGTCCAAGCATGATGTAACCAGTGCATGGATTACTGTCTTCCTGAGCTGCTGTGGAATGTAATCTAGGATTTTACAGAGAATTATAAGTAGCCAAAACAGTTTCCTGCTAACTTGTTTGCTTGGTTTTCCAGAACTAGCCCCTTACTGAGCCAGAAGTCAAGGTTTGTGATAGTCGAACTGGGGATAGGTGGACTTCCTAAACATGTAGGCTAGCTGATCATAGGCCTGGGGACCACCTTATTTCAGAGCACCATACGATAGGTTTTGTCCCCATTCAGCTTTAGGCAGCTATTTGACATCCATTCCACCACTCTTTCCAGACATGGCGCTATGCAGTTTGCATTGCCCTTGGTGTTTGGGTCTAGAGAGATTACAAATTGTATATCATCTGCATACAATATCATAGAGATACCTAACTCCTGGACTATACCTTCCAGTAGCCTCAGGGAGATATTAAACAATGTGGGGCTAAGCGAGGAGCCCTGTAGTACCCTGCAAGCCAATTGCATAGATTTTGAGAAAAAGTTAGCATTCACAACTTGAAAGGTTCTGCCCTCCAAAAAGGATGACAGTCACTCCAGCACTTTGGCCTGAATGCCACCTTCCCACAGCCTTTTATGTAGGATTGAGTGGTCCACAGTGTCAAATGCTGCACTGAGATCGAGGAGCAATATAGCGGCTGAGCTCCCTTGATCCAGAGTCATTTTTAGTTCTTCCACCGCAACCAGCAATGCTGATTCCATGTTGTGTTGTGCTCAACAGTCCATCTGAGTGGGGTGGAGACAGTGATTAATTTCCAGGAATTCTGTTAATACTCTATTGACATGTTTTCTCTGTTAGTTTGCTAATTTTAATAGCAAAAGTGAGATAGGTCGGTAATCCCTAATTGGACTGGGTCCAGGTTAACTTTTTTTAATAGGGGCCTAATTATTGCATGTTTCCAGGCTTTTGAAACTTCACCTGCCTCTAGGGAGAGATTATTGATATCGACCAAAGAGCGGAGCTTTGTGCTGTTCCCATTCTGAAAGGAACTGTAAATTTCTATAACTTTTTGGGAGTAGAAAGATGCTAATTTATTACATGTCTCTTTCGAGGACCGTGGGGAATAGTTATTGTCTGTTAGGGAGGTTAGCAATTTGACAACCTTGAAGAGTTCCTTAGATGAGTTCTGTGCTTGATTGATCTTTAACTCAAAAAATTTTGCCTGGGCGTCTTTATTATTATTTTGGTAGAGCCTAATGGCTGCTTTATAGGAAGCTTTGAGTTTAGCATTGTAATTCTTCTTCAACTCCTTTTCCAGTGTCTTGCAGTTTTTCTTTAATAATGCCAATTGTGCATTAATCCAAGGTGCCTTATTAACTGACGTTTTTGCTTTGAGAGTTGGTAATGAGCGAGTAACCTAGCTTTTCCAGGCAGACTATGCTTCTTAGTCCTTTCCTTGTATCCTGGGCGCAGAGGTGATTAAGTATTCCCTCCAGGCCTTTGGGTTAAATGTCTCCCAGTTCCTCCTCTGGGTAGTACCTGGGTGTTGTAAATCTTTTTCCCCAACTTCCCTCACACTAAGAGTGAAGGGAATGAGGAAGTGGTCTGACCATGGCATGGGTACTGGAGTGGCTGATACAATTTTGGGGTTGTTAGAGATTAATGTATACAGTATGTGCCCCTTGCTATGTGTGGCCGATGATATCAATTGGGTAAGTTGTAATCCCTCAAGATCACACAATAGCCTCTTAACATGTGAAAGACTCTGGTCCTCGAGATGAAAATGTAGGTCTCCTAGATTCAGTATAAGGCCTTTTTTCACCAGCAGGCTGGCCAGAATGTCAGGTAGGTTGTCTAAAAACTCCCCATAGGGATCCGGTGGTCAATAAATTAATACCCCTGAGAGTGTATGTGTAGGATGAGAGGGTGATGGAGAATTGGCAGCTTTCACAATCGGCGATAGGAAGTGGGTTTATGACACTTTTGCAAGCGCCGAGATGCCCAAGGGTAAGTCGAGCGCTATATAAGAACACACATACATACACTTTTATATTCCTTTCTTAGTATATTCCTTTCTTAGTCAGACTCCCCAGGATATAGCGGCATGGATTGGTAAATTTAGCAGCACAAAAATGAAAATTTAGCGGCACAAAAATGAAAATTTAGCGGCATTTAGCGGCATTTTATTTTGGTTTTTTTTCGACATCAAACACAGATATCTTACTGTTTGAGTTATTTGCCAACATGGAGCTATGTACATTTTGTTTATTTACAATTCAGCCCATTTGTTTTGATTAAAAGGCATGTTAATCTTGGCCATGTACGTTCAGTTCTTCTGAGCACTCCAAATCTAGACCAGTATTGTGCTGCTGGTTATAATGTAAAAACAATAATGCCCGGATCGATCAGTACAGTGCAACAAAGTAAAAAAACATAGATTTTTGCCCCCCCGGGCCCGCCGTGTGCCTCGTGTGCGGCTGGCCCCCACAAAAGGTAAAAATACTTTTATTAAGTACGGCGTGAAGGACGTACCTGTTCGCAGTTCGCCGGCTGTCTACTGCTTCCCGGCGGGGTGCCGCTCCCGCTTCCATGTTCCTTCTCTGGCAATGCAGTGAGAATCTGGAACTCGCTACCTCCATTACTCCGTACCACCACCTCTACCCGGACCTTCAAAACTGACCTCAAATCTCTCCTTTTCCAAAGACACTTCCAGAACGAATACATCTTTCTTCAAGTCCCTCATGGAAGTCCTTTCTTTATGGTAAATTTATGATCTATGCCCTGACAATCGTCATCCTAGTGTGTTTTTGCTTTGTGTGTTTTTTTGTGTGACTGCTCGTTTGTTTTTGTAACATGTAAATTTTGTAACACTCTCCTTATGTAACGTACTTTGTTCTATTGTAAAGCGCTCTGACACCTTTGGGTAAAGTCTGCGCTAAATGAAAATGCATGAAATAAAATAAAATAAATAAAAATTACTCAGTGTGCGTGGACTGTATGAAATGTATGTCAGAGAGAGGCTATGGAGAGATGAGGTGCACTGTTGGAGAGTGGTAGTCTGGGAATTCATGGAGAAGGAGGATATGGGGAGAACACCAAAAATGGCTGTTGTAACAGCTGCCACCCGCACTCGAGTCCTCCCTCGCTGTGAGTCTTAGCCCCTGCCCCTTGAATTTCAGGTATAGTTACGCCCCTGACCCTCTTCGCTACTTTGAGTCAAAACTGTGAGTAGACAGAACACTGATCTCACCCGCAAGTGCATTAACCACTAGCGTTATCTTACCTTTATTATTTTTCCCTGAAAATTGTTGGCAACACCGAGATTTCTGCAGCAGGTATTTTTATTTTAAAATGCAGTCTAAGCCCTTTGTGACCAATTAAGTATCCCAGAAAATATTTACTGTTACATGTGGCCTTGTTGCAAATCTCATTGTGGCAGCTTTAAAATAAATAAATGTATAAGTTGACTGTTTTCAAGATTCCCCCTCTGGTGGCTCCACGTCCCTCTCAGTGCCAACCCCTGACATCCAATTTAGGGGTTCCACTCCCAAAGTAATTATTTTCCATTTCCAACTCTGGCTAAAGGCTTTCATATTAAAACGTGCGCACACAGTGAAGTCAATATGCTTATTGCTGCCACCGATGGGCCCTGCCTCATCCAACATGGCAGTGCGGGTGTGACGTTACGTCTCTGCGTTGGCCGGCCGGTACCCGCAGGGCTGCCTGTACTCGGGGTGGATGGCAGCGGCCACCGCGACCTGTGGAGGTCGAAGACCTGCGGGAAACACCGGAGGAGGAGCGAAGAGGGTGCGATGCCCAGTGTGGATAAACCCCCGGATATCTGCGGGCCCTGTGAGTATGAGGAATAGCGGGAGGAGGGACGATTCAGCAGGGCCTGGCGCGGTGAAGATGGGGCTCTCAGCTGCTGAGAGTGATAGTGCTGCTCGGCAAAAACCACAGTCTGCTGCGGGACCCTCCTCCTTTCCATTGATGGGCGGCTCACGGAAACTGCGGATTTCGTGGGCATTTGAGTAAATATCGCGGCATTTGCACGGATCGGCCGATTTCGCAATTTATTTGCAAATCGCGAAATCGCGATAAGCTGGAGGGTCTGCTTAGTAGGATGGCCAGGCCACCTCCCCTCTTTCCTATTCGGTCCTGTTTAAGAATTTGAATACCCGGGGGTAGGGCCATTAAATGTCTGAGGTGGAGATCCCCTAATCCAGCTTTCTGTGTTGAATAGTACAGACACGTTTCATCTATGGAACTCTTCAAAGTTTCAAATCTCTAAACTCCCTAACAGACAATAACCATTCCCCACAGTCCTCGGAAGAGAAGTGTAATGAATTAGCATCTTTCTTCTCCAAAAAAGTTATAGATATTTACTGCAGGAAAGCACAGCCACTATCAAAGGGGAAGTCTTACATAATCATAGCATGTACAGTTACATGAGCGGTCCTGGACAGTATGGGGCTGATTCACAGAACTAACTTAAGACAAAATCCTAAACTTACTACTTTTGGTATTCACAGAAGTTAGGATTTTGTCTTAAGACAGACTTACGACAGACTTAAGACAGAATCCTAACTTAAGTCTGTCTTAAGTCTGTCTTAAGTCTGTCTTAAGACAGAATCCTAACTTCTGTGAATACCAAAAGTAGTACGTTTAGGATTTTGTCTTAAGTTAGTTCTGTGAATCGGGCCCTATGAGTGCAGTAGCAAAGTCACAATGTCATAGTGTCACATCCTTTAAAATAATGCCAGTAAAGGAAACAGGTTAGGACATCATCGTTCAGCATCACTAAGAGGGGCACATAACAGGCAGGTTAAGATGACATTGCATGGGGGGACTCATCACAGGGTGCACTCCTGGATCTACGCTATGTGTCCACACCCCAATCCAATCCAGGGTTGCATAAGAGCTAGTCCAAGGGTAATTCATCAGAGGCGTGAGCGAGCAGGTACTGACGCTAGGCATGCCATACATTTTTGCCCCTGGAGGAACGGGGCTGTAAGGAGGCATATATGTTGCTCATGGTGTCACAGTCAACTAAATCTCTCAGCCAAACCCCGCAATGTAGGAGCCGATACAGCACCCCAATGCAATGACACCTATTGCTTTGCAAGTAATAATGCAATGGCAGTGTATCACCTGACCATAACTGGGAGCGACTTAACGTAGCCCAACAGTGCGATAAGCGGGGACAGGACTAGTTCCATCTCAATCCTTTTGGGCAGGGTTTGGAACACCACATTCCAGAAGGTAGTCAGTTGTGCGCATCCCAATGCTAAGAGGAAACAATCTGCGTGGTCTGCGGTGCACCGAGTGCAGCATGGGATCTGGAGGGGTCCAATTTAGCCATCAAGTGAGAGGTGGTTTACACACTATGTATATATTTGAAGTGCAGGAATTTGTGTCAGTGGTAATTTGAGATAAGTTTGGTCTGCTCACAGCAGAATTGCCAGACCTTGTCTGATATAGGGCCTACCAGGTCCTCCCCCCAGGCTTCTCGGGACTCCTTTCCGGAACATGCTGAAGAGATAGAGCAAAGTGGTATAGTCGTGAAACGAAATGATCACTATCCTGGGTGTAGATGATTAATATCAACAATGTGAATTCACGGGCTCCGATGGGGCCGTCTGGATTAGGGCACGGGTAGCAGCATAAAATCGATGCAGAATGAACATGTCCATGTGTGAGTCAGTGCGCCCAGCCCAAAGGGATGTGGGGGGGATGTAGGAGTGCACCTTCAAACAAATCCCCTAATGTAGTCAGTCGGCTATCCGCCAGGGTGCGCTGTGTACATTTTTCATTAGTCAGAGGGAGCCAGGGGTTATCGGCCAGCATGATATGCGGGAGAATATTGGTAATTGTACCCCAGGTATCTTTAAAGTATGGGTATGGATTTAATTTGCTTTTTAGGGCAGTCCACTCTAAAAAAAATGTGGGGAGGGGAGAAGGGTGTTTCTGCGATCCCCTGGGTTTAAGAACTGTAATTGTGTATCATAATAATACCAGTGGTACGCAAAATTAGTCTGCGCCACTAGATAATAAAGATAAAGATCTGGTACTTCGAAGCCACCTCGCGTGTACGATACCAGCCATGTAAGGATGCCACGCAGAGAATCAAAGAAGGTAGCAGTTAGTGCAATAGGAATATTGAGAAGTAAATATACTAAACGAGGCAAGCCTACCATTTTAATTATTGTGACCTTGCCAGCAATGGATAATGGCAGTGTGACCCATTTATCCACTAAGGTTTTCAATGTATCAATTACTGGACCATAATTCAACCCAATGACCTCAGCACTGTGGCTATGCAGATAAATGTCAAGGTACTTAGGTGGATCAGTGCACCATTTCAAAGGAAACTCTAATGCGCAGCCAGTGATAGCAACGGTTAAAGGGAATATTTTTGACTTGGCCCAATTAATCACTAGTCCAGACAGTGCCCCAAAGTGAACCACTTTGTGGAGTAAAGGCGGCATATTGATTGCTGGGTCTCTAACAAATATGAAACAACCTGGGTTTGGACTCGTAATCAGTACGGCCGAGTCACACTCAAGAACCAACAATAGAGCGCCACTACTGATAGGTATTTTTACCTTATCTTTGAAAGAGCCACATAGACCTAAACAGACATGGCTACCTAATCTTTTTTACTCTCATGTTTTTATTTTTTCGAAACGGATTGATCCAAAAATTTATTTAAATGGATTATTCAACTAAGATTTTTCAATAATTCATACATTCACAAAATACATTACAAAATAAATCCCACAATTTGACAATTTACATTTCACATAAAATTGCAATCTCCCTTAAAAAAACACTCAAACTAACACATTCATAGCAGCAGACACCCACAATCATACTTCTCACACTCCCTCAATTTTTGCATTTCTTTTGTGTTCAACATAGACATATTTGTTGAAACCAATACCACGACCTATGGTACATAAATAGCATGATTATTATAAACATCCAGAGAAATTTAAATATATTTAAAAAACTCAATAGGTCGCAACTAGCAGGTTGACGCGTTTCGAACACCCCAACTGAATGGTGTTCTCCTCAGGACCAACAAGCTGCAATGATATAAAACAGATTGAAACTCATAATTACTCTTTTGCAAAAAATGTATAGTACACTCTCTCCTCTCTCTCACTACCCAGCCCCGGGTCTCCGGCTTACCTTACTCTTTGTTAACAGATCAGCCGATCTAATTGTCCACTGTTGATTAAATCTCAGTTCATTAATGACAAATCATATTGAGAAAACTCAGAAAACCATCCGGCCAGGCTACTTTTACCACACGATTAATATACTGCCTATTAGTGCCACTTACTTATAGTCACACAAGCTTCCATATATCTCAAGGCCACCTGTTCAAACAGAATACCAATTTAAAGTCAACTCATCTCAATACAAATCCTTTTCGCTATATGAACTTGCATCAGTCCTTGACTTACTGTGGGGAATTCGCTGCGGGAAAATTTGACACCGCCCCGGCCTGTTTCCAGCAGTGAAATGAATCACCGCAACGGCGTGCTGTAAAACACAAGAAGCAGCAAAAAGCGTCTGTTAAGTATTGCGTCTTGGGCGACACTCGTGCCTTCCAAGCATTTTTAAACAAAGCTCCAACGTACCTGAATTTTGCGGTGGTGTTCCTTTCATGCATTTCCTGTTTTTACAATCCACAACGCTGTAACTACTTCCGAGAACATGTCCTCGCGAAGTTGTTTTTAGAACGTTCCCATCAAAACCAGGTGATTACGTTCTCTTAGTTACATGCCCCGACAAACGGTAAAGACGCTGCAAGCATTCTGGACATTGTAGGTCAAAGCATTTTGTTTTCCGATGGTAACTCGAGGGGTAACCCAGTATATGAGGTGGCACGATGTTGAGGTGCAGGAGTATGGCTGCTACTACATCACAGCACACAGGCTTCTGAGGGAGAGATGCTGCTTATGCTGGACAACTCACTGGAGCCTCTGCACCCTCACTACCTGCACTGTGGGCAGTTTGGATAGCACCTACTGTACCAGGTGTCTGGCCAAGGCCCCGCATGACATCCCCATTAAAGTGGCCCATCTCCACCTGTGGCACCACAGTATGTTTGGAAAGTATAGTGGTGGCCTGTGCACGTCCCTTAATGGCCCTGGTCATGGCATTCATCCACACACCACTGCTCCTCTCCCTAAGCATTAGCATGCTCCTGTCCTCTGAAATCTTGGTGCATAGTTTGGTAATGGCACATGTTAGTTGGTTCATGTTTGTGTCCATGTGGTCTTGATTGTTTGCCATCTGCCTTGACAATGTACTGAACCCCACTGTCAATTTCGGAGTTATCATCCTCATCAGTTTGTGCTGTATGTCCTGAACCAGCGGCATCTCTTCCTCCAACCCACCATACAACACATGTTGGTCAGAATTCACCTGGGACCCTGAAGCCTTCCTTGTGTAATGGCGCTTATGCCCTTACAGAGTCGAGCACTGCTGTTGAGACCTGATGACTGCCTGTCGGCTTGAAGTGGGTGGCTGTATGGTATCCTGACCCTCTGCTGCTGCTGGCTGTGTGGAGAATGACACAGTGCTGGAGTGGCGATGAGATATACTGGGAGCAGTCTCATGCACTTCTGCTTCATCTTCCTCCATCTAACCCTGGACTACTCCCTCATCTGTTGGCTCTTCAAATTTATCCACAGGTGTAACTAATGGACAATGGGGATAGCATTACATTTTTTACCTGTGATATATAATCTCATTGGTCGTACAACATTATTCTACAAGTTTCTGACACTCTATACACTGGCTCTACTTATGATTACATTTCCCAAAATGCACCATGTGGGTTTTTTTTACATACAAAAAACCCATCCAGATATGTCTGTTTAAGGTTATATTACATGCATGTGGGCACCAGGTTTAAGGCCCAAAATGTTGGCATAGTTAAAGTTGAGTGATTACTTTGTAAGGGTAGAGGGGCAGATGTGTCCAGCGTCCCAAATCCTTCTACAGCCTCTGACTACAGTGTGGTCTCCACCATTGACTCTGTTGTTGTGGGTGGGAGTACAGTTGATGAACCACCTCCTGTTGCCCGAGAATCACTGAGCCGTGCTGCCACCGGTTCTTTCTTTTCAGACTGCAGGTCATACCACCTCATCTTTATTTCTTCCACTGAGCACTCGGCCATTCCCACAGTCTATTGATCTATGTCTTTCCAGATCTTACATTTCTGGGACTCTGGCACCGTCATGGAAGCAAGACCAAACAACTGCTTGTGATTATAGCAGGAATCCTGAATTATTATCTCTAGTTCTTGGAGAACTAATTTCCTCTTTCTCAGCCGTGTCTCCTTCTCTGCCTGTTGGCTGGCCATTTTTGAGTGGTTTTAGGACACCTCTGGTCACTTGGGTTATGCAGCAGTTCTCTCCTCCTCACTCTGTCTGCTCTCCTGACTTCTCCCGGGTAGCATTTCCTGTTTGTGGGGTCCTTCCTCTGACCCAGGAAGCAAAATCGTAATTTTTTTGTTATGCAGTCGCTATTTGCAACTGCAATCACAATTTTTGACCACATTCACTGTATATGACCAAATAGGAAATCTCTATTTGAGATTTCCTATTTAGAGACGTGACTCATTACCAAGTCAAAAAATCAGGCTGACATGCAAACTTATTCTGCGTTTTCCTAATTGAGAGCCGCTAAAAATTGCAATAAGGAAATGACAAAGGGCCATATGTATCAACATCTCCATTTGCGATACTCAAATAGCGATTTTTTGCAAATTGCTATTTGAGAATCGCAAAATGCTATTTTTGTAAGATTTGCAATACATTTTGCGAATCCTACATATTCCTCAATTGCGAATCTCAAATTACGATTCGCAATTAAGGAATACATCCCCATTCATTCCTAAGGGCCTAGAGGCCCATAGGAATGAATGGGAAGACATTCTCAATTTGCGATTCTCAATTAGCGAATCGCAAATTGAGAATCTAATTTCAAGGGTGCGGGGTGTCAAAAGGACACCCTGTTGCACCCCTGAAATAAGCATGGGTGCACATGTGGCACACATACATGCCCTCAGGGCATGTATGTGCTTCACATAGCACTTTGGAAAATGCAAAAAAGTGCATTTTTCAAAGAAATCGCAAATTACCACCATCTTGAAGTTGTTGGAAATTTGCGGTTCCGTAAGCCAAATTGCACTTTTTTGGTGTTTCTTACATTGCATTTAAAGAATCACAAACTTTGCGATTCCTGAAATGCAATTGCAAAATAAGGAATCACAAATTTTGCGATTCCTTATTTTGCACACAGATTTGCCTCATACATACCAATTGGCAAAATTGCGATCGCAAACGCCGAAATTCTGGGCATTGGCGAATGCAATTCTGCTTGATACATATGGCCCAAAAACTTTTGTTCTTACATGTGGACTCTTGTTGTGTATGTAAAAGTTTAATAAACAGATATTTAAAAGAAAAAGGAACAAAAAAAATAAAAATATTTATTATTTTGGACATAAACATATGCAAAACATTTTTATAAAGTACAAATTTGTCACCACGAGGACATCATCAAGATTGCACTTGAATAAAGAGTAATGTAATTGGGCCCACATTTACTATGCAATTGTGCTGTCATTGTGTCATGAATGTAACACTTACAAGGCTACACATATCGAGATATATGCAGTGGTGGCTGGTAGGGGACTGTGGTGGGGTTAGAAAAAAATAAAAAAAGAAGACTTACCTGCTGATCGCCAGCCAATGCTTCTCCTCCGTTCTCACTGTATCCTGCCTCACAAAAACTACCTGGCTCCCCTAGCCAATCACGAAGCTGATGTCATCAGCATGACAGCAGAGTCCTGGTTGGTCTGAGCACTGTGGTTCGCGACTCAGATAGGGAGTGGGAGGCTGTGCATGTTCTCCACCCAGGTTGACCAAACTGTCATGCGCATTATGGTGTGGCAATCACTCTTCCTCCGTCTAACATCACGCAATCCCAGCCCCTCCCTACCCTAACATGGAGCTTGCAGCCAGACTTGAAATTAAATGATAACAACGTTCTGTTATTATCATTTTATTTTTCCTCTGCACTGTTCTTAGAGCAGTGGGGCATCGCTCCTCCGCATTAGCGGAGGAGCCGCCGCTGGATTTGTGTGGCTTTGTGTCATTTTTCAGTCACAGAGTAATGCAATGCTGTACTTGCATTTTCTCATGTTGCACTGGAATGGATAGGGGTTACATGGGTGGAGCATGGGAGTTCCCATGTATTGAGCCATGTATTTTTACGCCAACCCAGATTTCTTAAAGGCAGTAAATTTGGGTTTGCGCCAAATGGTGTGCCTACCCAAGAGAGGTGTCACTAGAAGAACTGTGTTTATTTCTCCTTGTTACTTTTTCTTTATGCAGCACATATAGGAAAAGGAAGATTCAGCACACATAGATAGAGGAGATTACCTCTAAGGCATTCCTTTCTATACAAAGACAACCCAGCCCTTAATTCAGGCACCCTTGCACCATGGCATAAGGGGGCCTGCTTCAGCACTAGGCTGCCTGAAGTGTGCCAGTGTTATCAGGAAGCTATAGTGCACCACATCCCGGTGGATAGTGGGATTTTCTTTTTGAAAAATGTAATGAAGCCCTTACTATGGGAGCATTCTCCTATTGAGAGGAGGGTCGTTTAAAAGTGTTCACTGCTTCTTACCTCTATATTTTTCATGTTAGTGACTGGCAATGACAACTGGCCCTTTGTCCACCCACTCAAATTCTGATGGGCTGACACATTGCCAAACCTCCGACAGCACTTACTTCGTTGGGCCATCAGAAGTGAATGTAGGTGGCTGAAATCGAGGATTCTCCACTATCTACACACTGAAGTACAGTCCAGCTTCTTTAGGTTGGTGTAGAGGGTAGTCTGTTGTTACTTGTTACTTTTTCCACCAACATATAAATCAGGTCCTTAGACCCACTAACCAGTGTTATGTGCACTGCACCATTATTATTATATAGATGGATATCTAGAGATCTATGTGAGAGGCTTTTCATTGGGTCTTAAGGACTCTAGAGTAGCACTTTAATGTTGTCAGGAGCAATGTTCCATACATTCAAAATATCGTTCAGATACTTGTGTGCACACATACTAACTCAAACATATGCACACAGATATTCATATACTGTTCTAAATCAGTCTCCAATACTTTCTTACTTCACTTGCCTTCCTACACTCTTATTCCATGATAAAACATGAGGCTGCCCTTGAATCGCTGGTGGTTAGAGCGCAGGTGAATTGAAAGCAATATTAAGGGGCCTATTAGCAAGAAATAGCGATATTTATCGCTAAACGTGGTTAGCTACTTTTTTTATCGCTGGCTATTGCTGGATATTTTAGCAGAGAAAACATGCAATTAGCAACGTTTTTCTCCATTGTGCTAAAAATTTCCAGCGATAGCGGCGAAATGCGTGAATATCGCTGGAAATCCAGCGATATTCTCGCATTAATGCCAATGGGGGCTTAATCTGATAATCCACCCCCCATTGACTATACAGGTAAGTCAACTTTATAGCAGGCGTTTATAGCGATAATCGCGCTTAGCGCAATTTTTTTTATTGCTTCGCCTGCCTTGCTTATAGGCGATAGCTGTGTTATCGACTGAAATTGAAATTTGAAATTTAAACTTTATTGTTTAGTTAATTAAAACCATAACAATTTGATGAATGTCACACATAGTTATAAAATTTATAAATTTGTCGCTAAAAAAAATTTACCAATGTTAAAAAAATTTCAAAGCATTAATTGTTTCATATTGTTTTTATACGTTCCTCAAATGCCTGCAAGAACTTCACCAGCTTGCAGTGTATTCTTGGAGCAGTAGTATCCAGGCTTCCAATAATGGCTGAGCTACATGTTCGTAGTTTCATGGACCGATAACTTTCCTTTAGGTGTGACCGTTCCTTGGATAGCATCTTACAGTGACAAATTATGTGTATTAGATCCTCTTTAGGGCTACCACACAGTCGACAAGAAACGTCGTCAAGCAGTTTCCAGGCAGGTTCATTTGCTCGTGTGGGAAAGTCCCCAAGTCTCAACACCATCAGCTTTTTCTTCATAAAAATAGAATAAGTTGTTTCCAGGTATTTTGCAGCTGTCAATGTCTTATAGCCATTTATCACAGCCCATGAATGCGAACGATGGGAGAACATTTCTTTGTCCAAGATTAACGAATGAAGTTTGGCCACTTTATTTAGGGTCTGTTTTAGGACAACAAATGACAGATTATTATCCCATAGGGTTTTTGAGCAAGTTGCCTCCAAAGCTTGCATGAGAAATTGATTTGCTTTGGAATTCTTTTGGGATTTAAACTCTTGCCATAGGTAGGTATTCAGATTGTTATTACTTGCTTTTTGCTTGATCTGGTACCAGACCTTAATATACGAGTATTGTCTCCCCGGTATTTCGTTTTTTAGTCCAAATTCAAGTCGCAATTGCGCTGGTGATGTCGTGCGTGGGAGACGTAATACTTTTTTGTATATTTTAGTTGTCAGGATGTTTAGTAGGTCGGCATCCTTTTTCCGTGCATTGCCACACTTGCATAGGTCAGGGTTGGGAGGATTTTGTTTGCCATTACGGTTAGAAGGGGTTTGAGTGATGGCCCTTCCAATTTTTTTGCCAAAGTACTTAGTCCAAATATCAGAGCACCCGCTCTTTGTGTCAGATAGTTCTTCTGTTCTTTTAGGTTAAGTTTGTCATCTATATAGAATCCCAGATATTTGTAAACCGAGACTTTCTCTAGAGGTTTTCCTTTTAACCATATATCATGATGCAATCCACGGCGATTAGTAATCAACATGGTTTTAGTTTTTGAAATGTTTAATGACAACTTGTTTGCCATCAAGAAGTCCGACAGTTCCGTTACTAATCTGGTTAACCCCACCTTTGTTAGGCTCAGGAGGACAATGTCGTCTGCATAAGCCAAATGCGTGAGCTGTAAATCGCCAAGTTTTGGTGGGTGGGCATTGCAGTGGTTCAATTTCGCAGAGAGATCTGAGATAAAGAGGTTAAATAAGAGCGGCGCAAGAACACACCCCTGTTTGAGGCCGATGGTTGTTGGAACTTTTCTCGACAGTCGTGATCCATCTCCAATTTTTACTTGAGACCAAGTTTCAGAATAAAATAGCAACAAACCTTTTAGGATACACTCAGGAATTGCCCATGATCTCAATTTCGCCCACAGCAGATTACGATCCACACTGTCGAAGGCCGCCTGAAGATCTATAAAACACATGTTCAGATCCTGTTTTCTACTCATGCACTTCTCCGCGATCATAGTTATGGATAGGATATTTGCTGTTGTTCCGATCCCTTTCCTGAACCCCGTTTGATTTAGGGGAATCAGTTCTTTCTCACTAGACCATGCGACCAAATCATCCAAGAGTAGAGAAGCAAAATATTTTGCCTCGATGTCCTGCAATGCTATCAAACGATAGTTGTTTGCTAAGGATCTGTCCCCACCTTTATAAATCGACTGTTTTCAGTCGCTAACAGTTTGGGTACGCCCACTTTGCATGTCATTAGCGATAAATATCGCTGACATTCAAAGCGACCCCAAACCTATAGCTATCGCCTAAAAGCTGTCACTAACTGCTGTTAGCGACAGCTTGCTAATAGGGCAGTAAAATATTGCTGCTTTAGCTGGAAAAAGTCCTGCTAAAGCGCTGAAATTTCCCTTGCTAATATGCCCCTCAGTTTTTATTAACAAGGGGGCATATTAGCAGGAAACTGCCGCTAAAACGGCGATAATTTGAACAAGGTTCTTGCTAATATGACCCTAGGTTTCCTATAAGTACAGAACTGTACCCTTGGCTGGTGCACGTGCAGATTGATTCGACTTTAGTACTTAATAAGCATTTAAAAGTGAAACCAGCATCAAAGTAATAATTACTGTTCTTTTTTATCATTGGTTAAACATTACAAATTTAATAAAGGAGTTCATACTAAGAGGATCACAGGTTGCCACATCTATCGGCTCTGCTGCTCCAGTGCACCCATGCACAGACAGGGAGGTAAGCCAAGAGTTAGGCTTGATCATACGCGGGGTCATCTTGGGAGGTCAGAATGTCATCCCTGGGGTCAGGTAGTCCCATTGTTCGCACCTAAGCCTTCTGCCTGTGAAGCTCTGCTCTCCTGGCCTTGTACATGTCTGAACGGTGCTGAGCGTTTTTTCCCTTTGTCAAAACAACCATCATGTAACTCCTGTTTTTCCCATCTTGCTATGAGACATAAAAGCTGGGATATGATGTTGCGTGGGCACTTAAACTATACCCATTTTTGTGATGGTGACTACTACTGTCCCTTCAACCCAGTCTAGTATTCAAATGTGCTTGTTTTAGCAAAGATTACAAATTCGAGCACGCCATATAAAATACTACAGTGAAAAATGTGTGTCAGTGTTTCATGAAAGTCTCAGTCAAGCGGGTTTCCTTTAATAAGTTAAGCAGTGAAAATAAACCAGTTTAAAAAAGTTAATAGTTGAAGCCTTAAGTAGAGCCATCTCTAGTAAGGCTCCAAGCTGAGAAGATATTGGAGGCCACCGGCATAGAAAAAGGCATCTGGGTCAATCCGCTAGGATAGAGACCTGCCCTCCTTACAGCGTTTGATATTTTGTCTTATTAAATAAACTAATGGAGGAAGAAAATGCTACAGGCCCTGCAGCGATTGCACA
Source organism: Lissotriton vulgaris (assembly GCF_964263255.1). Classification (NCBI taxonomy): domain Eukaryota; kingdom Metazoa; phylum Chordata; class Amphibia; order Caudata; family Salamandridae; genus Lissotriton; species Lissotriton vulgaris. Next base: position 1,314,530,878 of record NC_141691.1, read on the forward strand.
TTGGAGCATCAAATACAGCACAGTTTCCTCTGCACCGGTCCTACGATTGCAAAGACTTGAGCACATCTTGGGGCATATTATGAAGGGGGTTTATCTCCGCTTTTTTGGCTTTAAAAGCCAAGAAAGCGGAGATAAAATGATCTCCCTATTACCTAGCTGTTGCTAACACCAGTTAGTGACAGCTAGTAGGAGATAGCGACCATCTTGGGCCCCACTTTGCATGCCAGTGATATTTATCACTAATAACATGCAAAGTGGGCATGCCAAGATGTTAGCGACTGGAAACAGTCGCTAACATCGCTATCACCTATTACCAACTTTTGGAGATATTCGCGCTAAGCGCGAATATCTCCAAAAGCTAACACCTGCCCTGAGCAGTTCTTAGCCATGTTATCCAATGGTAGGTAGATAACATGGCTAAGAGCATTAGCTCGGTAATGCATGAATATCGCTGAATTTTCAGCGATATTCATGCATTGCGGCCGATTTTTATCGCATTTGCGATAAACTTTGGTAATACCAAGGTTTATCTGCGATAAACATCGCCGCAGCTCAGCGGTAAATTTTTGTCTCCAACCAAGCAATAGCGATAATTATCGCTATTGCTTGGTAATATGCCCCCTCGTCATTAGTGTACTTTGGTTATAAACCGAGACCAGCAGGGTTTCTAGTCTAAATGTCATGGACAGTGTCGTTTTTTTCTTCTGGGTACATGTGATCCATGCCTGCTCCATAAGATTTCTGGGGCTCGATGCTCATGAACAGTGTTAGCAGTCTTCCTCCTTGTATATTGAGCTTAGTCAGTATCGTCTTTTGATTGTTGTCAGACTTGATCTATTCATTCACTCAGGATGGTTCCAGTGTGCGGAGCCCCCTGTTTCGTTTAGGTCTGGGTCCGAGGTCTTCCAACTTTCTGCTCTGAGCCCCCCAACCCAATTTATTTTGAAATCGTCCCCCTCTGAAACTTTATGGAAAGACCTGGCGGAGGGAGATAGGTAGGGCTGAGCACAGGAGTTGAGGGCTCGTGAGATAACATCAGGGGCACTACTTTAGTAGCTCACAATCCACAGTAAATGTGAGACTTATAAATGAGCAAATACATAAAAAAACTGATTTAGTCAGAAACCACTATTCCCATTAATTGAGGTCCTCACACTCTAGGGTCCCAATGCAAGTGCAACTTCTGCAATGATGACAGCAGCTGCAGCCCCTGAATACCAGGTGAGCCCCTTTGCCTCTTTCAGCCCTTCCCTGCCTGGCCATCACTCTAATCTTGAAACAGACTGCCTATTCCTTTCAGGACAAATTAGCCCCATGTGTTGCCCATCTCTTTGCAGCAAGGGTGCCCTCATTCCTACTCCTCTCCCCATGTCTTATTGTATTGAAAGACAGTCATAATAGTGATGCAGTGGGTCATTCACACTCTTGGCCCAAGTGCCATTTCTCCTGCTTGTTAAAGTCATCCTCTCATCGTCCTTTCTACAATCTCTCAGACGCCTAATGCTAAGGTGTCTCCTCTGTTTCCAATTATCCCCTCTCTTTACCCATTGGTCCAATGCTGAAAACACTGGCACAGCAAGGGTGCACTGAGCCCTAGTGCAGCAGCCAAATAAGGGGTTTAGTTAGGCCCTCACATCCCTGGGCCCTGGTAAAACTGCAACAGCTGTGCAAATGATACCTACTTCTCTGCCCATTCCACATTATTTATAGGCCTAAGGCCCAACGCAGACTGTCTGCCCCTTTGTTTTGAAATAAGGAGAAACATACCCACATTTACCTCTCTCCCCCCACCCATGGTTGCTGGTGATCTGGGCCCTAATGCTCACAAGGAGAATGACTTCCCACCCCTTTGTACTTGTAACACACATATCAATAGTGTATACCTCACACCATTTTTCCTGTGCCAATGTACCTGCTGCACTAATGGTAGTGAGGGCCTTCAAAAAAACATCAGCCCTCATTTCTTAACACCCTCTTTAGTACATCTCTCTGAGGAAGAGTGGGACAGTCTCATTTATAAATGGAAAAAATAGATTTCACGTAGCACCCCCACCCCAGCCTGGCCATCTCTTTGACACTTTCCATGGACCATTCTTCTTTCCTCTTTCTTCTGGAACATTACCCAGAAACCCCGGAGGTCCGGAGGATCAGGACTCTGAATACAACCCTTTCTGTCTCCTCCCTTCTACACTCTCGACTCATCTTATAGGACATATGCATATGAACAGAATCTTCCGTTGGCAGGGTGTATGAGGAGTAAGGTGCCCATGTTTTTTTTTTAAATTTTACAAAACCTGTTCCCATACTTTTTGTTAAAACCAACTTTCTCTGAATTCTTCATGGGGACCAGGAGGTACCTCGGCGTGAGAGTGAAAGGAGGGGATCTAAAGTGGCCTCATGATGGCAAAAATGTACTATTTTTAAAGGGTAATGAAAGGATGCTGAGTATTGGAAACTGTCCTTTTAATGATGACATAAAAATGCCTGCAGTAGATATAGTCTGATTAGCTATTACTTATATGTATTCTTTGAAAGCACTTGTTTTCACATATACAGGACCACGGGAATTATGCAGTTCTGCAACTGTGGCATTTTTAGCATAATTAGGGACTTGCCTCATAATTATTATTATTATTATTATTATGTTTCTTATATAGCGCCAGAATCGACCCCCGAAGGGGTATCTCCGCGCTTGCCTTGGGAACCCGTCCTGGTTTTTCCCTGTGAGATAGCCCCTACAGGGCATCCCCAAGGTGAAAGCCAGGCATCCCGCCGTGGGGGGGCCGTTTTGTAGATTGAGCAAGCTAAATGCCCAGAGTTGCAGAGTGTGAACCCATGATTAGGTCAGGCACCAAAGCGAGAATTATTGAGTCCATGGACATTTGAGCTCAAGACCCTGCCGCGTCGGGAATTGAACCCTGGTCCCGGGTCTGACCTCTGCTTCAGGGTCTGCCTGCTCTAACCAGTGAACCACACTTCTCCACTCATAATCAGCAGATTTCAACAAAAAATCAGTTTCTAACTCAAATGGATCAAAAGTTACTAAAAACATTGTGATGAGTTTGCATGCAGTGGAAGCCATTCACAGAGGTTAACTGGTCATCGCTCAGTTCGTTATTTCTGCATTTGGTTATTAAACTGATACTAATGAGGTGAAACCTTTGACCAGACAGTACAGCCATGTAAAAAACATGTCAACCGAATGAAGTAATACTATCTCAAAAATGCTACTTTATACAGCATAATTTGGTGTTCCCCTACCACATAATTTGTTGTTCCCCTACCACATAATTTGTTGCTCCCCTGCTGCATTACACAAGTGGCCGTGATAGCATGCATAAAATCATTGTTTGGCAGCCTATCTTATATTGTGTATAATAATGCCTTACATATTCACAGTGCTTTCTGTTATGTGTGGACCCTCATACTACTGTAAATACATAAATCACTATTATGCACTGCACCAAACAAAATTCAGTTATGTGACCCGTCACACACAGACATCAGTAGGTAACACAATAGCCAAGTTTCATAATCTGAAAGCGTGCATTTATTTTACACTTAAGGTTTGTACATTATTTTACATACAGTTAAATGAACGGGAAAAAGATACAACAGAATACTTTTAGAATATTTCATTGTTTTTAGTCACTCCGTTGACCTAGACCCCACTGCTGTTTTCAGGTAGGGAGCCCAGAGTAACACATTAGTGCATTAGATGTCTGAAAGATTTCATCAGGACCTGGTGTTTTCATGGGTCTTTTACTCTATATAGGTCCGTAGACTTCGGGGCATATTCACAAGGACTTATCTCTAAATTATCCCCACTCTAACACATCAAAAGGGGTGATAGAATGCACCCCCCCTTCACAAGCTGGTGCAAACTGCAGACAACACCACTATTCCCGCTATAACTGCTCCCAAATTTATCTCCACGGTGGAAAAATCAACTAACATTAATGAGATGCAGAGTAGGCGTTCTTGTGCAAAAACACATGAGAAAACCACAACACCACATTCACAACGAACTGCCAGATCTGCGAAGGGAAGCACAAACAGGGGATAACCCGCAGTAGCACCAGGGATTTTACACCTGCCTTTTGCTGGTGTTAAGCAGGACGACTACCTACAGCATGGAGGGGAACACAGCCAGGAGCCTTTTAAGATGTAGGTATTCAGGATGGAAGGTGTCTGCCTCAGTTAGCACCACTAAAATGACAGTACTTTTGGTTAAAACAAATGGTCAGACTTCAAGGAAGCTGATTGCCACCGTCACCACGCTTCCAGCCTCAAAGTGACACCTGGCTTCCAGCAGGGGCAGTGTTCGGCCGGGAGCTAAAAGTAGTGATGATACGACTTTTCAGGCGATAATTGGCCATTCACAATGTATCACCAGCTAACACAGAACTTTAATTCGCCATAGCGATGATTAGTACGTGGGGTTTGACACTGCTTACCTGTTACTATCGCCATGTACCGCTGGCTTTAAAATACCCCGCTAACATGGCGATATTAATCAGGGTCAGGCAGCGTTAACTTTTCTGGCGATAACTGACGATGGCGATAGTTATTTCCCGTCTTTGTGAATATCCCCCTTCATCTCCTGTGAACCTAATGATGGCTCTGTGATATCCACTTAGACTGGGACTCTGGTCAGAGTAAGGCTAAGATGGTCATATGTGGCATCATTGTTGGTGGCCTCCTCAATAGCGGAACCAGATGTGAAGGGCATCTGGTACATAGAAAAAAGTGTTTTATTCATTCAGCCAAATGGATTCCAGTCTTTAGATTATTTAAGGGGCCCTCACTACTCCAACTGACCAATTCCCAAAATGGCTTTGTTTTTTGTCCTTGATTGACATTTGAAGTGCCTCCCAACCTTTATATTGAAACTGCCCTTTTTACACCTAAGTGTGTATAGCTTGTCTCAGTTGTTTTTTGTTGCGCTTCCCCATCCAGATTGGTATGCCTGCTCCTCAGGGTATTTGAGAAAACATGCTTGTGCGTTAAGTATACACTATCACACCATACTCCATGAGTCTTTCAATGCTTGACAAGGGATGGATCTACTTTGGGATAACTGAGTGAAGATAAGGTTGGGTTTAATAGACTCTGCAAGCTACGCTTGACACTTTTGTCAAGTGTAGCCTCCATTTTTATTACTAATTCTACGTATTCGTTGCCAACCCACCCGACGGACTTACAACGCCGCCACCCTCCATGCACTCAACACCGGCCGGAACCCCGCCTGCTACCAAGCCATCCCGAAACGCACCCATGGACCCTTCACCTGCCAAGCCTGCAAATTCACCTGCCTCCGAACCTGCACCGCACCCGCCAAGCCAAGCACCAGCAACAATCACCTCAAGTGCATCCTGCTCAACACCCACTCCGTCCACAGGCATGGCGTCGAACTCTGACAACATCACCGGACGTCGCCTTCCTGACGGAAACCTGGATGAACGCCTCCTCAGCCCCCGACATTGCCATAGCCATCCCGGAGGGCTACAAGATCACCCGGAGGGACCGCATCAACCAAATCGGAGGAGACATCGCCATCGTCCACAGAAACACCATCCCCATCACGACCAACTCCCAAGACACCCTCACCGCCGCCGAGCACCTTCGCTTCCAGATACACACCGACCCCAAGACCACCCTCAGAGGCACCCTCATCTACAGACCCCCGGGACCACGCACACAATTCAGCGAAGCCATCGCAGACTTCGTCAGTCCGCACGCCCTCACCTCCTCAGACTTCATCCTCCTAGGGGACCTCAACTTCCACCTGGAGAACAACAATGAGAGTTAAACCGCCACCCTGCTGGACAACCTCACCAACCTCGGACTCAAGCAACTGGTGAACCCCCCCACTCACTACGCCAGCCACAGGCTTGACCCCGTCTTCTCATCCAGCAAGCACATCGCCTTCAGCTACTCCACCGGACTACATTGGACAGATCACAGCTGCGTCCACTTCAACTTCAGGAGACCCACGACCCAACAACACCCGCAACAGGTTACCTGCAGAAGCTGCAGCAAGATCACAGCCGACCAGCTCACTACCGCCATCAGCCAGAACCTCCCCGCCAACAGGACGGACCCCAACGAAGCAGCCCGCAACTTCACACAGTGGCTTACCAACTGCGCCAAGTTGGGCGAATTTTGCGAATCTGGCGTTTGCGAATTTGCGTATTTGCGGATTCGCAATCCGTAAAATGCACAAACTCTCGCGAATTTGCGGATTTTTTTTGTGTTCACAATGGTTTCCGCCAGTTCGCAAGGGTTTTGTACCAGTTCGCAATTGCGAACTTACTTGTCGACTCGCAACGGTCGCGACTTTGTTGTTTCTACGTCTGGTTCATCATCACAGGTTTACAGCACCCTCTGTTTCACCACTGCCATCCTCTGGTTCACCCATGCCACCCTCTGGTACATCACTGCCACCCTCTGATTCATCACTGTAGATTATGGGGGGGGGAAGCAAGCACACCTGCCCTGCTTCAACTGACATGAATTAATTTCTGGTTCATCACTGTAGATTATGGGGGGGAAAGCAAGCACACCTGCCCTGCTTCAACTGTCATGAATTAATTTGGGGTAGATTAATGTGTCACTGAATTTAAACTTCCTGTCTGGCACCTGCTTTCTTATCTGCATTTTGCTTTCTGTTGCAGTGCAGTTTTTTTCCCAGGACCTTTGTAGCCTACTTGTAGCTATTCTATGAGCCTGCTGTGAGAGTCAGAGCAGGGTCATAGAATAGTTGCAAGTAGGCAACTGAACTCTGGAGGGGCACCTCAGGAAGCACTACAGGGAATGGTTACTAATGATGAGTTTGAACTTTTGCACCTGCTGAGTGCTCAAAACTTGGTTTTCTGTGGGGCACTTCCTTCCTCCCCCCCCATGAATAGTTGCAAGTAGGAAACTGAACTCTGGAGGGGCCCCTCAGGAAGCACTACAGGGAATGGTTACTAATGATGAGTTTGAACTTTTGCATCTGCTGAGTGCTTTCAGTTTTGCAAAACTTGTTTTTCTGTGGGGCACTTCCTTGCTCCCACCCCCACCCCCCCCCCCCAAAAATGGACTCCTTGCAAAAAAAAGTGCAGGCAAATGTCAACCTGAGGAGTTATTCTGATAAAAATCATCATTTTCAGAAGGTTTATGCTGCTTGCTGGTGGATTTCTTGTGCAGAATTGCAAATTTTGTATTTTTGCGAGTGCGAGATTCTTGCTGCCCACCGCATCTACATGTTCGCAATTGCGAACTCTCGCGATGCGTCGCCAAACTCCAGCGGGATCCCACAGCAAGATCCAAAATGGCGCAGCACTCGCAAAATATCGAGAAAAACAACTCGGCAAATGCTGAATGACGGTAAGTGAACGCCGCACGCCACAATATTGTATCACCAAGCAAAGAAATCCGCTGTGTGCGAATTTGCGGATTTTCGGTAAATTCGCGATAGTTCACGGATTGCGAATTTACCGAAAATCCACAAAATCCGCTAGTGGAACGGATTTTCCGCCCATGCTTAGCGCCAACGACCTCGCACCACTGAAGAACTCCCCAGCAGACCTGGCAGCAAGAAAGCCACGTGGTTCACCAACGACCTCAAAAACTCCAAGAAAAACTGCTGCACCCTCGAGAAAGCCTGGCGCCACGACCAGCCATCAGAAAACCTGACAGCCCTCAAGAACGCCACCCGGAAACACCACCAGCTGATCCGCACCACCAAAAGGACAACATTCAGAGAACGACTGGACAACAACACCCACAACAGCAAGGAACTATTCAGCATCATTAAAGAGCTCTCCAACCCCAGCGCCTGCAACAACAACATCACACCCTCACCAGACCTCTGCGACTCACTCGCCTCATTCTTCCACCGCAAGATCTCCGACATACACAACAGCTTCGGTGCACAGACCACGCACCCAACCACCGAACCAACGCCCACCCCCACCCTCCGCACCTGGACCATGGTCAGCACTGTAGACACCACCCGCATGATGAACACCATCCACTCCGATACCCCAACCGACCCCTGTCCACACCACATCTTTAACAAAGCCAACTCCATCATTGCACCCCAACTCCGGGACATTATTAACAGCTCCTTCGCATCCGCCACCTTCCCGGAGAGCTGGAAACATACCGAGCTGAGCGCCCTCCTGAAGAAACCCACGGCAGACCCCACGGTCCTCAAGAACTTCCGACCTATCTCGCTCCTCCCTTTTCCTGCCAAAGTCATCGAGAAGACCGTCAACAAACAACTCTCCGCCTTCCTCGAGACAAACGGATCCCTCAACCCCTCGCAGTCCGGTTTCTGAGCCAACCACATTACCGAGACCACACTCATCGCAGCTACCGACAACATCAGGTCCCTTCTCGACAGCAGGGAAACAGCCGCCCTCATCCTCCTGGACCTCTCAGCAGCCTTCAACACTGTATGCCACTGCACCCTGATACAGCGCCTCAGCAACACCTGTATCCAAGGATCGGCCTTGGGCTGGATCATCTCGTTCCTCCCCGGAAGAACCCAGAGAGTCGGCCCCCCCGTTCCAATCTGCGGCCACCGAAGTCATCTGCAGCATACCGCAAGGATCCTAGCTCAGCCTCACCCTCTTCAACGTCTACATGAGCCCCCTCGCAGCCATCGCATGCCAACACAACCTCAACATCATCTCCTAAGCAGACGACACCAGCTGATCCTCTCCCTCACCAACGACCCCACCACTGCCAGAACCAGCCTCCAGGAAGGAATGAAAGACGTCGCGGAATGGATGAAGCTCAGCAGTCTGAAACTAAACTCAGACAAGATGGAAGTCCTCATCCTGGGACCATCCCCCTCCGCCTGGGACGACTCCTGGTGGCCCCCGGCCCTGGGCACCGCCCCCCAAGCCAACGGACCACGCATGCAACCTGGGCTTCATCCTGGACTCCTCCCTCACGACGACCAAGAAAGACAATGCCGTCTCGTCATCCTGCTTCAACACCCTGCACATACTCTGAAAGATCTTCCGATGGATCCCCACCGAAACCAGGAAGACTGTCACCCAGGTCCTCGTTACCAGCCATCTGGACTACGGAAACACCCTCTACGCTGGAACCCCAGCAAAACTTCAGAAAAAACTCCAGCGCATACAGAACGCCTCGGCACGATTCATCCTGGACATCCCCCGTCACAGCCACATCTCTGCCCATCTGAGAGACCTGCACTGGCTCTCCGTCAGCAAGAGGATCACGTTCAGACTCCTCACCCACGCACACAAGGCTCTCCATGACATGGGCCCCAAATACCTCAACAACCGCCTCACATTTAAAACACCCACCCGCCAGCTCCGTTCGGCCAGCCTTGCCCTCGCCTCCATCCCACGTATTCGCAGAACCACCGCTGGAGGAAGAACCTTCTCCTACCTGGCGGCCAAGACATGGAACTACCTCCCCACCCACCTACGGCTGACCCAGGACCACCTCTCCTTCAGGAAACAACTCAAGACCTGGCTGTTCGATCAGTAGAGACTGCCCCCCCTCCCAGCGCCTTGAGACCCTGGCTGGTGAGTAGTGCGCTTTACAAATGTGTATGATTGATTGATTGATATTCGTGGTTCCAGTATTTGCTTGTCTCATGTCCACATTGCCTATGGGTTTATATTAACAGATGACATTTTTCCTGCTCGTGCAGAAAATACCATGGTGATTTAACAACATAGCACGGTGAGTGAGTGAACGATGGGTTATGGTACAGGCAATTTTCCACAGGGAGGCTTTCAGAAGACTTAACAGATGTTTTGATCTTATTGCTTATAGGTCAGATCTGATGGCGGTCATAGCTTGACTATGTATCTTCATCGGTAAGAGGCAGATTGCAATGTATATGGTGTGGATGGAGAGCTGAGTATGTAATTACTCTAATGTCACACATGTTTTCAGAGACAGCGATTTGTCCTAACCTTGACTTGCATGATTAATTCATCATCCTGGTCAAGTTTAGCAGCTGTCTCAGTGACGGATTTAGAAATTGGGGGATGTATGACGATACAATGCAATCATTTAGATTGTGGTACATTACATCGCTGTTTTTACAACGCAAGTTGATGTGGAGAAGTGTGGCTCACTGGTTAGAGCAGGCAGACCCTGAAGCAGAGGTCAGACCCGGGACCAGGGTTCAATTCCTGACTCGGCAGGGTCTTGAGCTCAAATGTCCACGGACTCGATAATTCTCGCTTCGGTGCCTGACCTAATCATGGGTTCACACTCTGCAACTCTGGGCATTAAGCTTGCTTAATCTCCACAATGGCCCCCCACGGCGGGATGCCTGGCTTTCACCTTGGGGATGCCCTGTCTCACAGGGAAAAGCCAGGACGGGTTCCCAAGGCAAGCGCTTAGAGACCCCTGGGTTATAAGCGCTATATAAATCCAAACATACAATACAATACAATACAAGTTGTTACAACGACTTGTGTTGGAGTGTGCTGGATTCAGGAATAGTGTGATTTACTACTAATTATTAATTAAACAGATTTATACCACGCATAGCTGCCCCAGCAACAGGGCGCCCCAGTGCAATCTCCGCATTACCCATACAGTGTAGCAACCAGGTGGAGAGAAGAGAATTACGCTGGGAAGAGCCAGGTCTTTATGGCTTTTTGGAAATCTAGATGATTTCTAATTCCACTGATAGCCGTTAGGAGGGAATTCCAGAGTCTCGCCGCCTGAACTTTAAAAGAACGCCCACAAGCTCTGGCTCACAGAACTCTAGGGGTACATGCCAAAGCTTGGTCCGCTGACCGTAGGCATCGTCATGGGACATACTGCCTTAGTAGGTCAGATAAAACTGGGGGGGCCTGTTGAGTTAAGATTTTATGGGCGACGCACAAGGACTTAAAATGGATTCTTTTTTCCACTGGTAACCAGTGTAGTTTTGCCAGTGACCCGACACAGAACTTGTTTTCGGCAGCGTCAATAGGGTGCGGGCTGCTGCTTTTTGTATTCTCTGGAGGCATTGAATACAGGATTTATTAGCACCCAGATACAGGGAATTGCCATAACCCAATCTCTATAGGGTTGTAGCCTGTGTTACAGTCTGACAGACTTTTGGCTCGAAGAAACCAAGTATGGGTTTTAGTCCTCTCAGTAGCCCAAAGCAAGTCCCTGCGACTACTTTGGATTGAGCATCAAAAGAAAGACCTCTGTCAAACCAAAAGCCCAGGTTCTTAACTGCCTCCTTTGGCAGTAGTGCAGGTTTTAATTGATCTGGCCACCATTGTTCTGACCATATCTCACTATCTCTTCCGAACAAAAGGATTTCTGATTTGCTGGCATTAAGCTGCAAGCAGTTTGTTGTCAGCCAATTGGCAACTGCCAGCAGGTCCTCCTTAAATTTGACAAGATTGTTTTTACAGTTCTTGGAGAAGGCGATGACTAATTGGGTGTCGTCGGCATAAGAGACCAACAACAGCCCTCTACTTTTTGCCATCTCTGCCAAGGGTTGAACATAGATATTAAAAAGCACAGGGCTCAATGTAGATCCCTGTGGGACCCCCGTGTCTGATTGCTGAAACCTGGGAGTGGTAAGGTGGGAGAATGATCTCGAAGGATATGCCCTTTAAGAAGGAGTAAAACCAGTCCAGAGCCAAGTCCTCAATCCCTATCACCTGTAGCCTGCCTAGAAGTATTTAATGTGAGACAGTGTCAAAGGAGGCACTTAAATCCAGCAGGATTAAGGCCGCAGACTTTCCTTCGTCAAGGTTACTCCTGATTTCTTCCCTCACTGCTAGCAGGGCAGACTCTGTATTGTGGCGGGCTCTGAAACCATTTTGCAAGGAATCCAGTATAAAATTTTCCTCTATAAACTTTGTCAGAATGGTATTGACATGGGATTCAGTAACCTTGGCTAAGAAAGGAAGTTGGGAGATGGGGTGGTAATTGCACCGGTCAGATGGATCTAACATTGCGTTCTTCAAAAGAGGTATCACATTAGCGTGCTTCCAAGCTAATGGAAGGCACGCTGAAGTCAAAGATAAGTTAATCAGTTCCCTGGTCACAGGTAAAATGTGGCTGCGGAATAAGCAGAATTGAGCTGGTTTTAGTGGATCAGCTAGGGAACCTGATTTAATTTTCCTGCAGAGGTGGTCGGTCTCTGTAAGGGATATTAAGGGAAAGGAGCACAGTGTATTATTTGATGTGAGGCAATTATCCTTATGCCCACCCCTTTGCTCGATGTTTGTACTAGTGGGTAGGAAATTCACGTAGATTTTTTCCACTTTTTCCACAAAGTAACCGGTCAGTTCCTCGCAATGCTTGTTGGACGTGACCGGCGAGTCTATTTTTAAATTAGCCCTTTTCATAATTTTAAGAAGGGAGAAGATAGTTAAGGGAGAATTATTGCTCTCTATGATTTTGCCGGCAATATACTCCACTCTTGCTCTCCGGACCAGCTTATGATAGGCTTTTATGGATTTGTGATTTATGATTTTTGCTTCAGTGTCATACGCTCGCCTCCAAGACCGCTCAAGTTTTTCACATTTTTTCTTGCCATTAATCAAGGATTCAATGAACCAAGGGGTCGACTGTTCTCTTTTTTATATAAAACACATTTTGGACGGGATACAGCTGTCCAGGGCTAGGGTCAACCAGTCTTGGAAGTATGTATTTGCTAGCTCAACGTCTGATGCCAATTGAGGAGTGTGAATTGCCAGTGTATCTGAGAAATTTTTGACCTCTAATTTGTACCAGGGTCGTGTCCATGCCGGCAAGGAGCAGGTCAATACTGCTTACCTTGCCAGCAGAAAGAAAAAAATGGAACAAGAAAGTGATCCGACCAGGCCAAAGTGAAAGAAGGCTCCGATGTTAAAGAGTCTAAGTTCGAGAATATGGGATCTAACAGATGCCCTGCTACATGTGTGTTATTTGAGACCCGTTGAGCTAGCTGACATGCCTCCAGGTTGGCAAAAAAATTAGCAATGCCTGCCTTGCCACTGTCCTCTAAGTGCAGGTTAAGGTCTCCTAAGATAGTAAAGTTAGCTGCCCCGTAAGCAAACACAGCAGCTTTATTTACTAAATCTTTGCTGAATGCTTTTGATGGCCCTGGTGGTCGATAAATAAGAAATCCTTACACCGTAAGATTGTGATTAAGGGACATTTTGAAGAGTGCACTTTCGCATTCTGCAATATTCTCTCTAACTAGGCTACTGGGGTATTGCTTCGTATGGATTAGTGCAATTCCTCCACCTCTATTGCCGATTCTGTTCAGTTGTTTCATGACGTAGCCTTGAGGGAGTGCAAGCCAAGATTCCACAACGGAATCCTGTGTTAGCCAAGTCTCTGTCAGGAATAATCCATCTGGAGACTCTTATGTTAGTAGATCGAGTATCTCGGTATGATGCTTCAACAGAGATCGGCAGTTCAGGCTAAGGAACCTGAACTTTATGGATTTAGAACGCGGTGTATTTTTCCCATGGGATCTAAATTGAAATACGCATTGTTTGCATTTGAATATATCAACTGTTGAGGCCCAAGTGAATTTCATACAAGTGATGCAGTTAGTATTATATGACAAAAGCTCAGCACAAGAATAGTGGCAACTATCTGCAGCGGTCCGTGCAGAATGTCTGGCATCTGACGGCAGCCTGGCGCGGACGGGCGCACACAGGCTTGCCTTTGGCGCACCCGCTGCGCACATCAGCTGCACAGCCAGCAAGCCATCTGTCTCAAGTTCCGCTGACCCCCGGAAGTGACACTGGCAAGGGGAGGAGCTATGTCCCTCCACTCAATTGGACCGAAAAGACCGTGGTGGACCGGGGACTGACTTCGCCCTAAAATGCAATGTGCGGTTCTGCTGAAGTTTCCAGGTACGTTCAAAATGTACAATCAGCAATTCATAATATTTAAAAGTTGCACCAAAGAGAAATAAACAGTTTTAAAAGATCAAAGTCTGTCCTTCCGGCGTGCAGCTGCTATCTCTGCACGGCCGGCAAACCTTCCTTCTTAAGTGCTACTGACCCCCAGAAGTTACACTGGTAAGGGGAGGAGCTATGTCCCTCCACTCAATCAGCCCGAAAAGAATGTGGAGGACTGGGGACTGACTAAGTCCTAAAGTGCAATGTGTGGTTCTGCCGAAGTAGCCAGGTACTTTCAAAATGTTCAATCAGCAATTCATAATATTTAAAAGTTGCCCCAAACAGAAATAAACAGTTTTAAAAGATCAAAGTCTGTCCTTCCGGCGTGCAGCTGCTATCTCTCTCCAATTCGAACGCCAGTCTATGTACAGTAGGGAAGGTGTTGGATCAGTAAATCACACTATTCCTTAGTCTGGATCGCCCTCCAGTGCAAGTTGACGCAAAGGCTTACATTGTAAAAACAGCTATGTAAATGTATTGCGGTGTTTTGACCACGTTGTAAAGGTAGTTTTCCGCAATGGGGTAAGAGGCCTTAGTTAAAGTTTCCGTATAGATAATCTCACAGCCAGGTTTATGACTCAATATGGTAAGCTTCATACCTGGTGACAATAGAGCATGTTTGGGGTCTCTTCACTGTGGGCTTAACACTTAACAAACAATAATTCACTTAGGGCCTGGTTACGAGTCTCCAACATGGTGCAGGAATGCAGGAATGTGCACTTGCGGTTCCGTGGCGGTGCTGTTTAAGCCTCACAATGAACCTTTAAACAGCACCACCAGGGGGCCGCCATGCCACCTGCCCGCCAGACCACAAAACTACTTGTAATCTGGTGGGCGGGCGGCAGCGACTCTTGCCAGTGGGGGGGGGAGGCGGGAGGCGGGGGAGGGTGGCAGTGCTGTGCCACCTGCTCCTGCGCCGCTTAAAGTTGTGATTTGGTCCTAAGTGTTCATCGCACAATAAAGGCATGGTTAGGTGAAACACAGCAGAAGCTTGGAAGGTCTACTGGCATGTCTGCGCAATACTGCACATTTGCACATGCTTTTATCCACTAGGGCCTCATTCAACAAAGTGGATGCATTTGGGTCATGCTCACTTCGACTGGGTAAAAAGCCTAATCGCTACGAAATGAAATAATTGCACCACCATCTAGCATGTCTGAAACCCTCACCGGTATGCATGTACCTCGTCTGGTTGACTCATTTTCCGTTAAGGCGGCATGACATTTTATGTTAACTTACTGTATTGACAGAGTGGCTGTACCAAACCAAGTTATGCATTTAGGGTCTCATGTAGAAAGAAGTCATGCAGCCCAGCAAGTCATCCTTCCTGCGCTGCACTGCATGACAGGGAAAGGGCAGGAATGCGCTGCATTAGGGCAAGATGGAGCATCCCTGTCCTTTCCCTTTTGCTAACGCCCATTTGGTAGTCTAGCACCAATGCAGGGGCACCTTCCAGCACAAAACAATCCTGGGAGGCATAGTCCTCTTTCTATGTGTGCTGCATAATGCACCACACATAGAAAGAGGAAGAAATGAGGAGGAAGAGAGATATTTCTCCTCATTATGCCTCCCCTGAGATGGTGTATGTTTTTGGTGCAGCCCCAGGTTTACAAGTTCCTGTAAATCTGGGGAAGCGTCAAAATCCATTGGAGTTGCGTGGGACCCACACAATGCCTATAGAACGCCTACCCAGGGCAGAGTAACTCAATGCAGTGATTTGCGCTATGTTGCAATACTCCATATTTTTCAACCCACTGACTTACCTGGGGCAAACGTCATACCATAATGATGAAAATATGTGACTTCGTTTTTATGATGAGTATGGGCATGGAATAAAAAATATAAGAAATATATGTCAAATTTACCTAATTTTTAAATATATTTGTGAGGAAGACAGTCCAGTCATTATTTCCTCTATGAGGCCCCAGAGAGGCTGATGTGTGTAGTTGACTTGAAAGGGGTACACACATCCAGCACTATTTGATTTAGTCTTATTGTTTGTTCCTCTGACCCTTATAGGAAAGTTGACAATGATGAGAAAGCCAGCCAGTTGGAGAGAAACTGCCAACAGGCTTTTGGTGGTCTCTTACATGAGGCACTTCCTCTTTGTATTGTTTGCCATAACCTTTATGAACTACATAAGTTGTGGAAGTCCTTTATCACTAGGCCTAGTAAACGCATCAAACACAAGCACTGGGGCTGTCTCTAAATATACATTAGGGCAGGACCTTCCCCTAACACACGAAACATTGATAGGGGTTGCCTTTTGAGGAATAAATATAGGATAGGATGTGGCCTATTGGCCAGAGCTGCAGACTTCATAGCTGGGGATACTAATTCGAGTCTCGATGTCGGCTCAACATCCTGTAGTTTTTAGGCAAAACACTCAGAGGCAGATTTACAATAACTGGCGCATCCCCAGGGATGCGCCAGTAATTGTGTGCCGCAGCTCCGCCACCCATGGTGCGCCACATTTACAATGCGGCGCACCATGGGGCAAAAAACGGCAAAACGTCAAAAACGGCACAGATGCGTGACGCATCTGTGCCGTAATGGTGGCACATTGCTGGAGTTGCGTCGCAAGCGCGACGCAGCTCCAGCAATGCTCTGGTGGGCCCTATCTGTCCAATGCTGCGTCAAGCCTTACGCCTGCTTCAAGCAGGCGCAGGGTTTTGACGCAGCATTGGCCTAAAAGTGACTGAGTGAAATCTTGTGGATTTCACTCAGCAACTTTTAGGAGGCGTTCCTGCGCAGGAACGCCCCCCCCCCGCGCCGGAGCGCCTCCTTATGGCGCAGGTCTTTACGACGTGACGCATCTCCCAGATGCGTCACGTTGTAAATACCCCGCACCATGGCGCATCTTTTGCGCCGCCGCTGCGTCACAAAAGTGACGCAACGGCGGCGTAAAAGAGGCGCAAGTGGCTTGTAAATCTGCCCCAGAATCTCCACGTGCCTATGGACAGCGTTTGGATACCCTCATGGGTGATAAAGCCGCGCTCTACAATTCAGAGTATTTATTTATATATGTTGTGGTAGAATTATCAGGGGCTGTTTGCTTACACTGAATTATTTGATTGGAGGAAGCCCTTGATACAGTTTCCTTCTTTTGCTCCTATTGTATTGTTAGCATTTGCCATTTAAGCCAGATCTGCAGGTAAGGCTTTAGTGATGGTGGCGCCCAGTCTGACAATCATTTTTGATACTCCCACACTCCCACACCCCATGACCCCCTCCTTGGCTCCTCTCACTACCATTTGGCAAAAGTGCACCTCCTCTCTCCAATCATAATTTACAGTGCCCCGTCGCCCCTGAGGTCAGCACCCACTCCACAGGTCAGCGTCCAGTGCGGCTGCACTGGTCGCACTGCCCTAAAGCCGGCCCTGCAGGTCTGCTGCAACCATGTACTGTAATGCTGCACCTGGAACTTTGCATACCGAGGTAAATTTCACCCAAATTGATTTTTCTAGAGCGAATCGGTGGCGTAAAACTGAACATTTCGCTAATATTAGCTGGCTTTTATCATGCTCACTCTCACTGCCAGCCTGCTTTTATCACAGCAGATGGATAATGTGCTATTCTAGCCTGCACGATTGTCCTCTGGTGGTTCAAATGTAAGAGCATGAATTTATTTACTAGGCGGGAAAAAACATTATGGACCGAGACACCAGTTGCCAATTGGTTGCACTTTTTATCAAACGTGTGACCTACATGACTGAATGAAAAACAAGTGTCAGTTTCCATTATCAAATACTATAAGGAACACTTATGTTGCAGAAGGAACTAAAACGAAACACCACATTTTAACTGCGTCATATAACAATGAACTTAATTGAAAAGCGCTTTGGTAACCAAATGAGTCTGTTATATGGTAGGCGAGTCCGAATCTAGTGTTATTGTCATTGAAATGGTCCAGATGGAAGCAAATGAATGTGCTATTTTAGATTACCGTTTCAGCACTCATCAACAATAAAGCAAGTGTTCCATCTGGTGGATGAAGGTGAAACTAGCAACCTTAGCAATATCACAAGTGCAGAAATGATACCAGAATTAGGTGTGAAGGTGTTTATCTCGACAATTACGTGTTCTTCATTCACCGGAGTGCAAGAATGCTATCTTTAATAAAACTGATTAAAAAGACTGAGATAGACGTGTAAAATGGATTAATGAAAATGAGAATAAGGTTTCGAAACAATTGTGATTATTATCAGTACATCAATTGCAGGAGCTATTTTCTTCAAGCAATTCAGATAGGTAGCATTTAGATAACATCTGACATTCCTCCATTTGTGTTATATTATACAGTGTTGTTGTAAGGATCGTGTATTCCAGTGCAGCACCCCTGTGTTATTGAACATGCAACAAATAATAAATTGCTTTTGTACCAAATGCATATTTCTTGCTTGTGTTTTCATTCTGTAAAAGTATCATGAATATATCTGATAAGCAAGATCACTCAAAACACATTCAGTGATGATTTAGTGACTATTAAGTTTAGCCATTATTTTGGGAATGTCATTCATCTTATGACTATTTCCTCCATAATTCTACTATTTTATCTATTTTATTATCTTGCTTTTTAGGCTTCTTTATTTTAATTTCAGGTTCGTGAACACACAAATGCAGACTCCATTTTGCACAGGCTGAGACTACGTTTTGTCATGGGCATGTCCAGCAAATGGCGATGTCTAACTTCCTAGGTCCAAAACACAGTGACCTTGATCTTGCTGAGGAACTGTAAGTATGTCACATTATTTTGACCTCTAAATATGTAATATACTCCCATCAGTGATATAGACAATAACCCCAGTATGAGGGCAGTCGGGGATAGTTGCCATTTTTAAGGTCAAATAACAACCATAATCCAAACAATGCAGTCTATATTAACACATTTTACCTTATTAGTACATCTTCAGATGTATGTGATTATGTCAAGACATTGCTAAGACAATTCTGGAAATTCCATCTTACATAAGACACAGTATAAAAGGGCTGTCGCTGGACCCTTAGTCAGGATCGAACCTTCACCCAGGTCACTGATGCAAATCATAAATCCTGATGAGCACAGCACCTGACTCCATCTCAACTGGAGAAGCCTCCAGCAAAACTCTCCGAAGTTCTATAAAGCATACTGCTGGTGGTAAGAGCTATAAATTATGATGTTACAATTTTTCCCTTTTTTCACTGTTATTGAAAAGTGTAGCTTTTTTTTTGTAATCTTCTGTGATGTTGCCAATGTTATGTGTACATATTGTGGGACTTGTTTACAAGCACCTTGCGCCGCCTTGAGCTGCCATTACGTTTTTTTTTTTTGATGCAACGGCGGGGCAGAATCTGCTCCATATTAACATGGACGTAGATGCGTCAATATTTTACAGGCTGCGTTGGTTTTCATCTGCGTGAGAATTGCCTGGGCGGTCCTAGGGCCTTATTTATGAAGGCCTTGCGCCACCGGTGCGTCACTTTTTCCCATGTTAAAAGTGACGCACCGGCGGCGCAAGGCCTTCATAAATAAGGCCCCTAGATTTTAATTTATGCAAGGTAGGCGTTCCGTCAGAAATACCTACCTTGAAACTGACTCAGTGATATTTACCACAATCCCTACGCCTGCCCAACCAGGCATACTGATGATCCATTGGCTGTGTCCAAGGGACCACACGAGTTGTAGTGACTTGATTGCACTATGCAAAAAAGTCATAAGGTAAGTGGGCCACATATGGTAAGTTTGTGCATGTAATTTCGCAATTTGTGACATTACATGCTGATGTCACACATACAGGTAGGCACAATACCCATTTGTATGCATCACATCAGGACCAATATGTTTGAGAGCAAGCTGACTTTGTCACCTTTTCACACTCAGACACATTGGTCCCCACTCACTAGGGGACGCATCATTTAAAACCAATGCATTGCCTCTTAATTTTGACGTATTGCTGGCGTTCCGTTTATTTTTCCGCCAACTCCAGCAAAGAGTCAAAAAACCCTCCGCCCTGGTGCGCCATTGTGTAAATACGGCTTATCTATTGTGGTGTCGTCAGTGTCCCAATAAATACAGGAGCCACGAGTTAGGTTTTGGACACGTCTTTATTCCTGTGTCTAACTCTCACTAACTTACTTTCCCTCTTTCTCTTTCCTGTTCCGCCTCCCCCACGCCCCTTCCTGTTCCGCCTGCCCTGTCTATTCACAGGGTCAGGCTATGACGATACGACACCTCCCCCTTTCGTACAAAAGAGTCTTACTGTCCTTCAGATTTCTTCAATGAGTCGGCTGGTCGTCTAGCATGTCGCCGGGGATGGCTGGGCTGTTCCGGTGTCTTGACTCGGTGGCTCGCAGCTTCTCAATGTCTTGCCGGACTGGAATGGTCTCTGTCACTGTTCTCACTTTGACTTACTGACTCAGTGGTAGACTCCTATGGTTGAGTTTCATCATGACTGTTAAAGTTACACTTCTTTAAGTGTGAGACGTTGCGAGTTATCCGTTTGTGATCTGCCTCTGCTTTGATCATGGTCCCTTTACGACTGCAGACTCTCAGTGAATGGGAAAGATAGCGACTATCCACTTTTGTTTTCCGGTCACGCCGAACCATCACCCAGTCCCCTTCCTGGATGTCTGTATGTTTCGCATGTCTGCGTTGGTCGGCATAGATTTTCATTTTTAGCTTTTTGTTGTGGTCCAGTTTGACCAGTGTCTCATGATTGATGTTTACAGCTTGAGGCTGTAGGGCACCATCTAATGTGGGTAGCCGGGTGCGAGGAATTCTCCCTAGCATTAGGGTGGCTGGGCATTGATTGGTTGTGATGTGAGGTGTAGTGCGATAGGCTCGCAGTACTTCGTTTAGAGCTTGTTGTATGTCTCGGTGAGCTAGTTCTGCTTGTTGGACCACTTTCTTTAGAGTGCCCATAAAGCGCTCTATCATGCCGTTGGCTTGAGGCCATAATGGTGTGATTTTCTTATGCTTAAAGTTTAGGTGCTTTGCAAAGTCCGCGAATTTGTGGCCATTGAACAGTGGCCCGTTGTCAGACTTCAATCTCAGCGGAATACCCCACGCTGCAAATGTCTCATCAAGGACTCGGATTACTGCAGTTGCCTTGGTGAATGGTATTAAATGTGCAATCGGAAATCGGGAGTATTCATCCATAATGATGACAATGTACTTGCCCGATTTGAGGGGGCCGAAGAAGTCAATGGCGATCTGTTGCCATACTCCATCTGGTAGTTCTGACATTTGCAAAGGAGCTGGTGATTCATCACGGCTTACCAGTTGACATGAGACACAGTCTTTGAGAGTGGCTTCCACCATCTGATCAAGTGACGGGAACCAGACACGCTCTCGTAAAGCCTTCTTGGTGGCACTTATTCCTCTGTGTCCTTCATGAGCAAGGTTGATCACTCCTTGCGTTAGTCTTTGTGGGATCACTATTCTCCCCCTCTCAATTACAAACCATCCGCACTGATGGACAGTTCTTCTTGGATGTGTTTGAAAGCTACGAGTTCTTGAATGCTCTGAGCAGAGTTCTGAGGGTTGTCTTTCACATGTCTCCATGAGTTGGTGCATATACGAGCCATGACATCTTGACAAACAGGGTCTTGACTGGACACTTCATGGATCGCTTCCAGGGGTACTGTAGGCGGACATGCAGTGTCGATAGCAAAATGGATATACTCTTCTGCCAGTGAGCACTTGTCACTGGTATGCGTTTGAGGGTGTCGGGACATGTAGTCCGCTGGATTTTCTGACTTCCCTGGTTTGTGAATGATGGTGTACACGTAGTCTTATAGACGTAGTCCCCACCATTCAATGCGCAGAGGCATTTTTGCTTTGGGGTTACCAAATATGGTGATGAGGGCTTGGTGATCCGTGATGAGGGTGAAATACTTGCCATATACGAAGAGATGGAAATGCTCGCAGGCCCACACCACTGCAAGACTCTCCTTTTCAGGTTGGGAGTATGCCTTCTCGGTGTCAGTGAGGCTGCGACTGGCCTAGGCGATGATGTGGCGTTGATCTGAGTCTTATTGATATTGTGCCAAAATGGCGCCCAGACCCACCGGCCTGGCATCAACAGTGATTTCAGTTTTCTTCTTGGTGTCAAAGTATGCTAGGTTTATAGCAGAGCTGACAGCCTTCTTGATTTTGTTAAAGGAGTGCTCACATGCAGGTGTCCATATAAATTGCTGGCCTTGACGGTTGAGTTCCCTGAGAGGGTAGCTGATGGTAGCATAATCCCGAATGCAGCGAGCGCAGTAGCTCGCCATCCCTAGAAACGATCGAAGGTCACTGACTCTTGTTGTTGCAGTGTCTGCAAGAGCGGATACCTTTTCTGGGTCTGGCTTCATACCGTCTTTGGAGAAAATGTGGCCATAAAACTCCAGAGTTCATCTGTGGAACTCGCACTTGTCTGAGTTCAGAGTCAGGTTGGCGTTCAGTAGTGCGTGGCATACTCTATCCAGAGCAGTGTCATGCTCCATTTGGTCCTTTCCGAACACTAGGATGTCATCGCTGTAATTAAATGCATTCGGAATCCCCTGAATTACCCGCCTGATGGCTTCCTGGAATATCTCAGCGGCCGAGGATATGCCGAAGTTTAATCGTTTGTAATGGAAGAGTCCTTGGTGGGTTTTGAATGTTGTAATGTAGCGTGCTTTTTTGTGTCGCTCCAGTTGATGGTATCCTTTATTGAGGTCGAGTTTCGAGAAGACGGTGGCTCCATTGAGGTGGGCGATCATGTCGCTAATGTGTGGTCCTGGGTGGCTTTCCCTTTCAATGGCCGTGTTGGGCGCGCGCATGTCTACACATAGGCGCACTTTGTTGTCCTGTCCTTTCTTAGGCACCACCACCATTGGTGATACCCACGGGGTGGTCCCTGGCGTGCGTTCAATGATGTCTGTCTTCAGTAGATCCTGAAGTTCGTCATCTATGGCCTGTTGTAAGTGGAAAGGCCCTTTCCTGTGGTGTTGCGCCACTGGAGTCACTTGTTTGTCAATGTGTAGCTTTACTCTGAATTGATTGAGTTTCCCTAGCCCTTTGAAGAGATTCGGAAACTTGGAGACGATGTCCGGGGCATCTTCTGCCATGTACATGAGTTCCACGAGTCTCAATCGTTCTGCAGTTGGTAAGCTAAGTGGGCAGTCGGCCAGGTCCGGGCCTTCAACTACATGCACATATGCTGGAATTTGTCGATCCTTGTAGGATAGAGTCGTGCTGAAACAACTTAAATATGGTAGTGGTTTTCTGGGCATCCAGGTGTATACTCGGACAGCTGCGGGCTCTATTTTCGGCCTTGGCTTCATGCTTTGGTATTCAAGCTCCAGAATCTAATACAAATTTTGCAGGGTAGTCTCCTATCCGGATGTCCAATTTTAGGTACCTTTTCAGCCGGTCTGGATCTGACACCATGCAGATGTATTCGTCACTGTCTTGGGATACAGGTGTGGGTACTGACGACTCACTGGATGTCGATTTCCATGATCTACATGAGCTGGCAGAACGTACACTTGACCGGGATGAGCTAGAAGAGCGTCCTTCTCTACCCTTTACTGCTCGAGCGTGGTGTTGTGCGCTTGACTGCGATGTGGACGCTTTCCGCCCTGATGGTCGATTCTGGCAGACCACTTCAAAATGATTCTCTCTCCCGCAACGGTGACATCGCTGACCAATGGCCGGACACTGTCCCGAGTGCGGGTACTCTTGGCCGCACCTGTAGCATGTTGGTGACGTCTTACTGGTCTTGATGTGTCACGACTCTTGACATGATGACGTCCTTTGGGGGGTTGTGAAATGGGTCGGTTTTCTTGACTTATGATGATCCGATCGGTGTTTCTTCTCCTTGTGTGCTTGCATTCTGAATGCTTTTTCCTTCTTTACAGTCTTGTTAACTTCCATTTTTCTTGTATGATCTTCTGCTTGGTCATTGATGCGTGTCATTTCTTCAATCTCCTTGAGAGAATAGTGCTTTTTTAGCAGTCGCTGTCGCAGGGATTCGGATTGGCAGCCTTCAATTATGCGTAGTCGCAGCGCATCTTCAGTGGTAAAATTGTTGAACTCACAGTGTCGGGTTAAACGTCTGATGCGTATAATGAAGTCACACATGTGTTCATCTTTTTCTTGGGAGGCTAGATTAAACGTGTAGCGCTCATAATCTAGGTTGCGCTTGTGCAGGAACCTCCGATCAAGAGCCCCTTTTACGTTGTCATAGGATGTAGAATTTGCGGCAGGCAGCTCTTTGATAATTTGTGCAATATCTTTGCCGACTAGGTTTCGCAAGGCTATCAGTTTTTGCTTGGGATCTTGCACTTGAGACCCGGTCATATAGTGCTCAAAATCCTCTGCCCAGCTTTTCCATTTGGGCCCCATGCTGTTTCCGGACGTCAGTTCTAGAGGGTCTGGTGCCGCAAATATGGCACCCCCATGAGCACTTGCGGAGATGGTGCGAGAGGTGGTGGAGCTTGAGTCGCTGCTCCTGTTCCTGAAGCACTTGTCGGGTTGGTGTTAGACATCTTAATTTAAATCTGGCTGCTAAGCTGACTGTTTGTGGTTTATTTAGCTGTTCAGGTGCAAAAATGTTGATGTTGCCTGAATTTAAAATGGCCGACCCCAAAAATCAAATGGGTGTCTATGGCTGACACCTGACCTTAAGATGCCCGCCGCTTGGGACACGTTGTTTCCCTCTTTGAAAATCACAGTTTCTCTTATTGCAGTGCTTCCACTCTTAAATTGTCTCTGGCTGATTATTTCAGCGCTTGGGACTCACCCTCACGCACTCTGCTTTGGCTGGCAGGTTACAGGACGTTCTCCGGTGTCTTTGCGGCTTTGCGCCGTTTCTCAGCTCATTTAACAACAAGGGGTGGTGATGGACAGAGTTTCTGAATTAAGCAGAATACTCTCACCCAGTCAAGAGATCAGGGCTAGATCCAACACCGTTTTTTCGCTCACTGCACCATCCCAGCTCAGAACCTGGCTGCATGCAAATTAGTCTGTTCCTGTCCCAGTGCATGATGGGAACAGACATGAGTCCCTTTCTCACTGCACCATCAGGATTCAAGCAAGCTGGGCCGAAGACGGCTGAAATGCCAGAAACCGGTCCCCGGTAGCTTGTCTCCTTTCTGGTGAAGAATTGGCTTGGTAGTTTAGTCTGCCCTGTTCCCATGATACACTGGGCCAGGGACAGACGGATTTGCATATAGCCAGGTTCTGAGCTGGGATGGTGCAGTGAGATAAATAACGGTGATGGATCAAGCCCTGATCTTTGGACTGGGTAAGAGTGGTCTGCTTAATTCAGACACTCTGTTCATCACCACCCCCTTTTCTGTATCGTTTTTGGCCACTATAGGTGTGGCAGGGTATACTCAGACAGGAGTCCCTTTCTCACTGCACCATCAGGATTCAAGCAAGCCGGGCCGAAGACGGCTGAAATGCCAGAAAGCGGTCCCCGGTAGCTTGTCTCCTTTCTGGTGAAGAATTGGCTTGGTAGTTTAGTCTGCCCTGTTCCCATGATACACTGGGCCAGGGACAGATGGATTTGCATATAGCCAGGTTCTGAGCTGGGATGGTGCAGTGAGATAAATAACGGTGATGGATCAAGCCCTGATCTTTGGACTGGGTAAGAGTGGTCTGCTTAATTCAGACACTCTGTTCATCACCACCCCCTTTTCTGTATCGTTTCTCAGCTCAGGCAGGAAATTTTGGTGTAGTTGCCGAGTAGAGCAGGCTCAAGACAATGATCGAGGGCAGCGCAGGCACATCCTGGGGTGGGGAAAGTCGTCGCGCTTTCAGGCAGCATCCAAACGCGGCGTGTGGAGCGTTCTCCCTTTCCGTACTCTGTCGCACCGCGCCGACGACAGGCTGCAGGCTCGCTGCTTTCGGCCGTGCACAGACGGCAGGGACTTTAAGGCGTGTGGGGTTTTGATGGGGATCCCACCCTCGTCGCCAGTGTCCCAATAAATACAGGAGCCTCAAGTTAGGTTTTAGACATGTCTTTATTCCTGTGTCTAACTCTCACTAACCTACTTTCCCTTTTTCTCTTTCCTGTTCCTCCTCCCCCACACCCCTTCTTGTTCCGCCTGCCCTGTCTATTCACAGGGTCAGGCGATGACGATACGACAGGTGGCACAAGCGTTTCTGTTGTAGGTGAAAGTAAACTGGTGCATCACTGCTTTAATGCAGCGACGCAGAAGTTCCTTGCAAATTAGGCCCTGGTATATCTAAGGTCTTATTCTATGCACCATCCCTGTTTCTCTGCCTCTGCTGCTCAGCCAGTGTGAATGGTATGGGTAGAATGTTGGTGTGGATGGTTATGTCATTGGAATGTGTGGGTATTTGTGAGGCCGAGTGCCAGTTGGATCCTGGGCTGAGCAGCAGAGAGACTGCTCCTGGTGGGGCCTTATCTACATCTTTACTGGAAAACCTACTTAACATCTAGGAACAATAAACATATTTATCTGTAACCTAACCAAGTACACTGGAACTCTTTACTATGACACAACATACCCTCTGTTTCTAGTGATCTTGAGTGTGTACATCATTAATGAACGATCGTTCGGATTACCACTGCTCCCTATGAGTAACCCAAAAGCCTTGACACCACCTCAATTATGTACTGTGTGGGGATGTGTGTGGCTACAACAACCTTTCCTTTCACATTCAATGCTGGTGCATTGAAGTAAGCTTACTCATTTCACCTGTGGGTGTGAAAACAAAATTGGCACAGCTGAGCAAAAGACTGTTTATGCAACATTGAATTGCATAGAACAGAACTGCATTGTATTGTTGCACTGTATCAATGTTCTCCATTGTATAGGAATTCAAACTGAATTGGTTGCATTCCATGAAGCGGTTGCATTGTATAGAACTTTGCAATATATAATATTGTCATTGTATCTCATGGCAATGTATAGTGTTGCCTTGAATAGTATTTTGCGGTATTCAAAAGTGTTATGTTGTGTGGTAGTTTTCAACAGCGACGGGCATGGTTTGAAGATAGGGAGCGGGAGGTGGGGAGCACACTGGGGAAGCTTGCATTCAAAAATAAAATAAAAAACGTACTTTCTCGCCACTTCCTCGCTGTGTCTGTCCTCCGTAGTCCTCCCTCGCTGGCCTGAACAGGAAGCACACCCAGGCTCCCAGTCAGCCAATCACAACACTGCCGTAGTGCGATGGTTCGGCACTCCGTTGCCGACTGGGAGCCTGTGCATGTTCTCCTTGCAGGCTGTAATGCAGCCTGCCAGGAGAACATGTGAAGAGCACATGACAGTCATTGTGCACTTACACAGGTGCTACCACTCCTCCCCTGCCCTGCCAGATGAGCAGCCCCACAAAACTGCAGACAGTAGGACAAAATAAAATTATAATAACGCAAGTTATTATAAGTTTATTTTTCCTTTATTTCACTGCTAAAAAGCAGTGAGGCAACGCTCCTCTGCCTTAGCAGAGGAACCGCCACTGGTAGTGTTCTATGGATTGTTTTGTTTAGTATTGTTGCACTGCTTAGTATTGCATTGTATGTCATTGTTGCATCGTACAGTACTGCATCTAACTGCACTATACAGTTTAGTATTGTATTGTTTTCTGTAGTGGTTCACCATACAGTTTAGTATTACATGGTTTTATATAGTAATGTACTGTACAGTATGTATTTGCACTGGTTTGAATAGGAATGCACTAAGCAGTTTAATTTTGAATTATTTTGTATAGTACTGCACTATACAGTTTAGCATTGGAGTGTTTTGTATAATACTGCACTACACAGTTTAGTGTTGCGTTGTTTTGTATAGTACTACACTTGAAGATTTCGTATTGGATTGTTTTCCATGGCACTGCAGTATACAGTTTAGTATTGCATTGTATTATTTAGTTGCATTGTATGGTAGCACCCTCTACTGTGTCGTATCAGTAACAAGCACATAGAACTAACATCTCTGGAAGCAACGTTTTTGAGTTGTGAGCAGAGATACCTAGAAGCATAATTGCAAAATGGGTTCAGATGGACAGAAGACCCAAAACAGGGAAAGATGATCAGAAGCTGCATCCTGTGCCACAGAAAGAGACTAAGCAGTCACGCCCCCCCTCTCCACACACAAGGGAATACAATTGAGCAGAAGTATTGGGTGATCTGTAAACTGCTTCCAAACATTAAAAAGTCTCATCAATGTCACAGTCATTCCACAAAAGGCAGTTAAAATGCTATGGTAAAACATAGGCAGTAGGCTATGTCAAGGCTCGCTCTAGGACCAACCTACCAACCTGTTGTAATTCAGCTGTGTGTTAATATCATGACATGGTTACCATCTCAGACGAAGGGTATCCCCTCAGAATCCAATTAAAGCCCATTGATTTCTCAGGCCTTTTTCCTCATGTAGGATGGCAGCGCGTCAATGTTTTGATTAATGGTATTCCCCCAGAATATGAAAAACAGAATAATGTGGGGCCAAAATATCAAATATCGAGGACCAAAATATTGTGAAGGTAAGTACATATAAGTAAGTTTAGGTTAACTATTCCTCATTTCATGTATTTGTACCTTGACAAGTAAGTACACACTTGCCGATGGATTTACGTTCAAGATATTCACTATATTTAGGTCCTCGATCTTAACACTTTGATATTTTGACGCCAAAATAATTTTGTCCTTCATACTCTAACATACAAGCATGATCTGTTGCGTCTTTTAAGTGGGAATTCCTCTTGCAGTCCAATGGGGAGTGACGAATAGTATTGCGCTTGCGACTAGTGGATGAGTAGTTTGTGTGAACAGGCAATGTAGTCTAAGCACATATGCCCCAGCTCCTCCAGTTTGGATATTACTGTCTCCTGCACTCTAACGATAAAATAGCAGATATTTACATAAAGCACTGGGAACTGTTTTATTGTTTTTGTTGGTTCAATACATCCTTTTATGGGCAGATTGCATTGTTTTTAGTGTAGGGGGCATTTGTTTCAGATAGTCTATCATGTTGAAGTTAACTGACCCTTCAAGTTGCTTCTGCTTCTTAAGTTTTTTAATTAAAGCAGGTGTATGGGCGATGTTAGACTTGACACCATTGGTGTGGGTCTCCCTTCCATTTTCTGCTGTTGTCTCCTGTATTTTTGCTGGGCTAGATGCTTTAGGCACTTTGCAACTGCTGTTCAGTGCCAAAGTGCAAGTGCTCCCTTTTGTAAATTGTTGTTATGGATTATTGTTT
Organism: Lissotriton vulgaris; assembly: GCF_964263255.1. Lineage (NCBI taxonomy): Eukaryota > Metazoa > Chordata > Amphibia > Caudata > Salamandridae > Lissotriton > Lissotriton vulgaris. The sequence goes on from NC_141691.1 coordinate 1,314,559,953, forward strand.
CCATGATTGGCTATTTGATTTACTTCTCAGACTCTAGTACAGTGCACTATGTGTGCCCAGGGCCTCTGAATCAAATGCTGCTGGTGGGCTTGCAGCACTGATTGAGCCAGCCACAGAAGCAGCTTGTAAAAGGTGACTCAGGCCTGTCATTGCAGAGCCTGTGTGCAGTCTGGGACTGCAATGTCGACTTTGCAAGTGCACACAATTTACAGTCCCTAAACCTTCCCTTTTCTACATATTAGGCACCCCTAAGGTAGGCCCAAGATACCCCTGGGGGCATGGTAGGTTGTATGTGAAAGGTAGGACATGCCCTGACGTCTGTGGCATGTCCTGATAGGGAAATATTGCCAATTTTGTGTTTCACAATTGCAAGGCTATATGTTTCCATAGGACAGAATAGGGAGTTTGTTAATAACATCTTATAAACATAACTAACCCTGGGAACAAGATCGAAAAGTAAATTTTAGTATGCCAGAACTCAGAATGTTAAAGTGCACCTTTTAGTGAGGGTGATTTATATATTCTGTGTTTGAAAATACCACTTTTAGAAAATAGGTATTTTCTTGCCTACCCATACGGTGTGCCTCTGCTAGGTTTGTGTATTGCATGTCTGGTTTTTGGGTTACAGGAGCTGGAGAGGGGCTGTGGCTCCAAAAGTCTGATGAGCCAGGGCTGGGCTGAATGGACCTGGGCTGCATTTAGAGTAAGGGAGGAGATTTCCTTTTCACCTTAATGGACCTGGTCTGGCTTTAACAATGCTGTCTCCACCTCCTGCTAGGAAGCTGCACCAGTGAGGACAGAACTGATTTTGGCCAGGTACAGACACTCTCTGCCTTCAGAGAACAATGGATTTTGGTTTATAAAAAGAGGGGCACAGACCCCAGGCTTTTGGATCAGTTCTTGGAAATCAAGAGGAACCTTTGCCAAGGAGAAGAGCAGGATAAGTTGAGGACGAATACTACCCCTGTGCTGTTTGCTGTCTGGGGTTGGCCTGCAGTGGCTGCTTATTTATTTATGTATTATTTATTCATTTATTACAGGATTTATATTGCGCATGGCTGCCTCAGCAACAAGGCGTGCCAGCGCAACCAGAAACCTAACCGGAGCAGGAAAGCACAGCAAGCGAAAAATATCACAGAGTGGGGAACAGCCAAGTCTTCAGGGACTTACGAAACGTCAGAAAGCTGGGGGTGGCACGAATACATACTGGAAGAGAGTTCCACAGTTTGGCCGCCATGAGGCCAAATGACCTGCCCCCTGCTCTTGCTTTCCTAACACGGGGGACACAGACCAAACCTTGATTAGTCAATCGTAGAGCTTGACTAGGCAAGTATGGCTTCAGTAGGCCCGATAGCCCCTCTGTGGCTTGGAGCCTCAAGATTTTGTGCCCAATACAGAGCACCTTAAACTGTATGCGTGCTTCAATTGGCAACCAGTGCAACTTCACAAGAACTTGGGCCACAGAGTGCGATTTAGGGAGAGCCACTGCGTTCTGGACCCTCTGCAAGCGCTTGATGCTGGCTTTGTTAGCACCAAGATATAAGGCATTGCCATAGTCGACCTTCGCCAAGATGGAAGCCTGCAAGATGGTCTGACGTACTCTGGGAGGGAAGAAACCAAGCAGAGGTCTCAATCCTCTCAGAAGCCCAAAGCAGACTGCGGCTGCAGCTTTTGTCTGCTTATCAAATGTTAGACCGGTATCGAACCAGACACCCAGGTTCTTCACCGTCTCCTTCGGCACCGGTGCGGGCTTCAAATGATTGGGCCACCATTGCTCTGACCAGAGTCACTGGTCCTTCCCATACAACAAAATCTCGGACTTGCTGGCATTTAATTGAAGGTAATTAGCCTTCATCCAGGCCGAGATAAACGATAAGTCCTCCTTGAAGTTTTCCAAATTGGTCCTGCATTTTTTAGAGAAGGCAATTACCAGCTGGGTGTCATCAGCATACGACACTAAGGACAGCCCCCTGTCTCTGGCCACCTTCGCCAAAGGTCCCACATACAGATTAAACAGAATAAACAGAAGGGGGCTCAGGATGGAGCCTTGAGGGACCCCCCTACCCAGAGCGTGTTTGTGCGAGTGGAACGGTGGAACAGACACTTGGAACGACCGCTCGGCCAGAAAGGACCAGAACCATTCCAAGGCAGCGTCCCTAATACCGATCGTAAGATCCAAAGACGCTGAAGGAGAATCTTATGGGACACCATATAAAATGCGGCGCTTAGATCCAATAGGATCAAGGCCGCTGAATCATCTGCATCCAACCTACTACGAATGGATTCCGTGACCGCCAAAAGAGCGGATTCCGTACTATGGATGGGACGGAACCCATGTTGGGATGGGTCAAAGATTTTATGCTCAACAATGTAGTTGGATAGGAGGGAATTTACGTGAGCCTCTACCACTTTTGCCATGAAAGGGAGCTGAGATATTGGGTGATAGCTGCCTGAGTCATCTGGGTCTAGGGATGGCTTTTTCAACAGTGGAATGATCTTAGCATGCTTCCACGCCCTGGGAACGGAGGCTGACATCAGCGAGAGGTTAATCAGTTCCAAGGCCACCTGGGAGATGAGAGGGAGAATCTGGCGGAACTGACTCGCCGCCAGCGGGTCAGCCGGCGAACCAGATTTGATCTTGGCGCTTATAATCTGGAGTTCTTTGGGCGACAACAATGGCAGAGTCGCCACACTACTGTTCATCGCATTAGCTGGCCCTGCTAACCCAGCGGTTTCAGTGTGGGTATTCCCTGTGGAGAGGCTCCGATAAATCTGATCCACTTTTTCCACAAAGTGGAGTGCTAAAGCCTCACACTGCTGATTGGAAGTTACCAGGGAAACCCTGACCTGACCAGCAGTCTTCATGTTTTTAAGCAGTTTAAAGATGGTTTTAGTGGGGTTAGAGCTAGTCAGGATTTGGTCAGCTACAAATTCTGCCCGTGTTTTATGGATAAGCTTATGGTAATCCTTTACATACAACTTTGGCTGACAGTTCGTAACAACGACGCCAGGCGCGATCCAACTGCTTGCACCCCTTCTTTGCATGTGTTAAAAGGTCAGAGAACCACGGATTTGAAGGTCCACGACCCTTACCTCCCTGCTTGGCCGGGATGCAGCTATCCAGACCGGTTGTCAGCCAGTCCTGAAAGCACGCATGCGCTTCCTCAATGTCTGAAGGAAGCTGAGATCTAAATTCCGCTAATCGCTTGGCGAGCTTCTCCTGCTCAAGCTTGTGCAATGGCCGTTTTACCACAGCAGCCGGACTGAGAACATTAGCTCTACTCTGCCACAGATGCTTGCTGCCAAGGAAAGGAGAAAAATGACTTTGCTGTTTGCTTTGTCACCTGCTTGAAGAAAATATCTCCAAGGGCTTGAAACTGAGCTTGCCTCCTGTTCTGAAGTCTCAGGGACACAATGACTTTATCCCTTCTGTCTCTCCACATCTGGAACTGCTGTCTCAGCTGCCACAGAAGAAAATTGCAACACCAACGATGGCAAGTGACGCCATAACCTGCGCCGAAGCTGTGGGCACATCTTGTGAAGAGCACGACGCACCATCCCGACATGCACCGTAGGCCCGACGCCTGCTGACGCTGTGCCGCATCAACTCCGAAGCCGTCATCGAAGCCACTGCCTGCACTGGGGCCAAGGACATCGCTCGTGAAGTCCATGACGCACCGTCCTGACTTGCACTGTAATCCCGACTTCAGCGATGCTGGTGCTTTATCAAAGCGGAGCCGATCCTCAACATGGGTGACTCCCAAATCCATCCACATTGTACCATTGTAAAGAACCAAACACCTTGCCGCCATTTTGTGACGTCACCTCCCCGACACAGTAAGGAACTGACGTTTCACCTCCCTTGTGTTGCAGTAAGGAATAGAGGCATCACCTCCCCTGGGGTCATAAGGAACTGAAGCCACAGGTGCCAACAAAACATCACCTTCCCGATGCTGTACACTGTCTTTGCTTTCATCAAATCCAAGGTACTGTTCTTTGTGAGTCTGCTTGACTTCGGGCCCGACGCCACGCACCTCGCGGTTGGTGCCGTACTTTGGGATTTTCATCCATCGCGACGTTGTTCTGACTCCAGGTGGAGTTATTTGTTGCTAGAAGCTTGATGTAAGTGAATAACCTATTTTTAAGGATATCTTGATAACTGTAGTGTATATTTTTGTTGTTTGGTCTGGTCTTGGTTTAGATAAACATTACTTATTTTTCAAAACAGGTGTAATGTCCATTTGTAGTGTTTTTTCTGTGTTACTGTATGTGTTCACAAATGCTTTACACACTCACTCTGAGATAAGCCTGTCTGCTTGTGGCAAGCTACGAAGGGGATGAGCAGGGGTTATTTTAGGAGTGTACCCCCTCACCCTGACTAGAGGCAAGGGTCCCTATTTGTCACAAGTACCTACCTGGGCCAACTAGAGACCCCAAATCTAACATTATTGGACATCAGTGAGGATTCTGGACTTGCATTTGCGACTCATGTACAATGATTGGTGAACACTACTAGTGAGTGCAGACCAAAACGCAACCACATACTATTTTTCCCTGTTTCCCTTTGGAATTTGGTTTTTGGAACTCTGGTTAGTTGTTGCTCCTGTTAGACCTTGTCAAAATGGAAGTCAACTTTTCTCACCTGTACATCTACAAGACGGGGGAGCTAAAAGCTAGAAGCAAGGGCCCCTATTTGAACAAAGGTACCTACCTCTGCCAACTAGAAATTCCATTTCTAACAGGCGGATTAATACAACTAATACCCAATCACATAGCAGCAGTGTGACCATGGGAAAGACATACTTATATTGACGGATGTAAGATGTGGCAGATAATTTATCAAGAAAATGGCTAAAGAGGCTGGCACAAGGCAAGTAACCAATGGTTGAAGTTATCAACCCACTGTGTATTTGCTCAAAATAGATCTTCCCTACACAAGATCTACTAAGTGTCATACAAGGTATTCCACTAAGGACCTACATATGCTATTACAACTAGATAAATCAAGGACTGTCTAATAATAATAATAATCATAATAATAATAATAATATGTGATACAATATGGTTAAAGCAAGTTAACAGTGTATTGTAGCTCAGTGTTCCCAGAAAGTATTTTATAATGTGAGAGATATGTCTTTCTAAGATTTTGGAAATAAACTTACCACATGTTTTTTACAAACACCGGATAAGTGACACATTTCAACTACCACAGCAGACTAATGATTCATTGTTTGCTCTCAGACGTTTTTGTCGGCCATGTCAGGAATAAGGCGTGGAGGCTAGATATTTCTGTGCTGCTTTTTCATGTGCACTAGAACCATTGGTAGGTATGACAAAGATAATGTTGTATAATGTTGTTGTTTTTGGGTTTCCAGGAAGTAATGGAGCACATACATAAGGCATCTGTAACATGCATGAAATTTCCATTTATTTCTATGATCTCCAGCCTGTCAGAAGAGCAAATCTGCGTTCGCTAGTGAGAATAAATGACAAAGCTAGATGCTAAAGCCCCACCTAAGTTTATCCCTGCACACGTTTTGGATTGGGCAGTGGTGGCCATTATTTACCAGGGATGGGGGGGCAAGTGGATGGGGAGGGTTGTAAATGAAAAAAAACACACAAAAATCCCACTTACCTTCAGGCCAGCCACCCGGCCGGCCGCCGCCTCTTGGTCCACTTGCCGCCAATGCCACTCGCTCCTGGAAGCAGGAACAGGAAGCACCCAGGCACCCAGGCAATGCAGCACTATGATTGGCCTGAGCGCCGTGGATCGGTGCTCAGACAGGGAATGGGAGCCTGTGGCATGTTCTGCACCCATACTGTAATGTCTTTGCGCACCTTGGAGTGGGCGAATCAATCCTCCCCTGTCCTGCTCATGCAGTCAAGCCACACCCCGCAGCAGGAAAAGAAAACTAAAATGATAATATTGCTAGTGATTATTATTTTAGTTTTCTTTAACTACTGCTCACAGAGCATTGGGGCGATGCTCTTCTGCTTTAGTGGAGGAGCTACCACTGGGATTGGGTGGAATTCATACCACGTTTGACAAGGTAGCTGAAATATTAATAGAGCAAACTACCTTAATATTATTATGTTATTTTGAAACTTCTTTATGGTGTGGCTTGATAGCGCAGCTGTTACCAGACAATTATGTGAGCATTACTAGAGTGACCTTTGTCTCCGCCTACATGTTGGAAGCAAGGAGTACATGTTATGGTTGGGTAGACCTGTGTTTCCACACAAAAAAAAGTTGCCCTGCACACAGCTACAATCATTTTGTTTATTTATCCGGCAGCCTGAGCTTGTACTTTTGGGGCACACACATGACATTGTATTGCTATTAAAGTGTCTTTGCTCATTTGTGATATTTATCCCTGGCAGCAGCACAGATAAATGGAGGGCAGTCATTCACCTACCTGAATGTTTACGTCTGGCACGAAAGTTTAACTGTCACCATCCTTTTAACCTATACCAATATTATTCTGCAGTTCATTGTTTCAACACAAATACATATCCATTCCCATGATATTTTCTTCTAATGCTTCACATTGCCATACAACATTTTCTTAAAGCCAGACACATTGGCATTGCCAATGCTTGTTGATTTTTGCTTGCTTATTATGTTTTAGTCAAAACCTTTATTTAATCTCGAAAGGAACATTTAAACATGATAACTTAGACTATCTATTTAAAATACACTTCTATTGAAGATTGACATCTTCGTTATCCACCTTTACATCTATCTGCATTTTCAATCACAAGTATTTTTTTGACAAACAACAACAAACTGCCTACACAAACATCACTCTAGCCCGGCAATGATTACAGGCTGCAAGATATCACCTAAACATATGGTGCTCTCTTGAAAGTCAGAGATGTGGCTAGCCTGGCCTCCACTGGCTCCCGATTCCCAAAAGAGTGACGTTTAAATCACTTTGCCTGGCCTATAAGGCCCTTCATGGTTCTGGCCCTTTGTTCCTTAGAACACGGCTCAAACCCTATGAACCATCCAGAACCCTCAGATCTAGCCAGTCTCAACTGCTCCAGGTCCCAAGGTTTAGACATGCTAGGTGGGGAGGAAGAAGTTTCATACTGCACACGGCCAGGACTTGGAACCTAATCCCAGTCACTATTAAAAATAGCACCTCTCTGCTTTCCTTCCGGAAGGAAGTAAAAACCTGGCTGTTCAAAGCAAGATAGACCTGAGCAAACCGGACTATGTGTCTCCTGAAACAGATCCAGCGCCAAGACGCCCACGGGCAATCGCGCGCTTTACAAAAATAAAAATCAAATCAAATCAAATCAATCACCTAGTAAGGGTCTTTGGTAATTCATCTTCGCAATCCAGCAACACTGCAGAAAGCCACCTAGGGCCGCATTATACATCCAGTGTATTTTCCTTCATTGCCTTGGATGCACCTTTTAAATTGTGCGCCCAGTGCAATGAAGGAAGACACACCATATTATGATGAATGTGCTGCCCTCAGGGCAGCCACGAACTTACTCTGCCCTCAGGGCATCCATGATTCCACGCTGCCCTGGGGCAGCCCATTCATGTGAAAAAAGGAGTGGCTGCTTTGAAGGCGCTCCATGTCTTCATAGTGCAGGCAGCAACCCGTTTGCACTTTTATGGGGATTAGAGATCCCCCTGCAGGTGGATGCAGTCACTGACTGCACCTGCCTGCAAGGGGATGTCTGGGTGTCCATAGGATCCTCACCCCCCCCCCCCCTCCCCCCAGAGAGCTTTTTGCAGGAGGTGCACTGACAATGAGCCACCTGAGAGCTTCTTTGCCTCTGCACCCATGTCTGTTGGTGCAGGTGCAGAAGAGACAATGGGATTCCCTCATTTGCATGGGGCACCCTTCCATGCAAATGAGGGTACACCCCCAATAGATAGTGCTGCCGCTTTATGTGTGACAAAATCGAAAAGACAGATGATGACTAGCGCTATTGGTATTACAGAAGGGGACGCACAAGCGCCTGCAGCTACTTCTGTAATACCAAATTGCCCCTGGGCGTACAAAGTGAGTGAAAACGCCTGTTGTGCCAACTGGGCACTATGTGAATTACAGCCCTTGAGAGCGGCATTCTAGCACACTCTTATAATTAAACAATATTGCAGGACACAAACACCCCCTAGTAACCGCTTGCAGTACTGCATCCCAATTCAGCCAGTAACAGGTATGCAATTGATTTTATGCCTACTGGGTTGAAGGAGTATCCTGTATGCATTAGCCAGAGACTAAAGGGAAATAAGCAGTTGCAGAACTATTGAGCGGGCTTTGGAGATGAAATGAATGGCAGGATGCTAGTGTATTATTACTATTGTTGTGAAGACTTACATTTCGACTGTGGTTAATAAAAATGCTCTTGCTGTAGAGTGGAGATTGGCAGACAGCAGGGAAGTTAGGACCCGCACCGTATAAATTCAGCATCACAATAATGATTGTTATCCCTGAGTTAGAGCAGAACAGTGTCTGGAGTCCCCTGAAGCATAATTGATGTTTTATTATGAAAGCACCCTTTATGTTTGCTGGTTTTATTTAGTCGCTGTGCACTCATGCAACTGGAACACCTATACAATATCAGCAATGACAAAGAGGAAAGCGTACTTCTGTGAGTGTTGCTGAAAGGAATTTATCAATAGCTGTACTCTCTGGGCCTCATTTATGAGGCCCCTTGCGCCATCGGAACTTCACTTTTCATGAAGTTCCATGGCGCAGAAGCCAGCGTGGTATTTATCAGGCAGCAGTACGCCAGTTTTTGTGGCGTACTGCTGCCTGATAAATATCAGTCCCTTTAACGCAGTGTTCTGCGTTAAAGGGGCGTGCAATGGGTGTTGCTGGGGGCGTTCCCAGCAACATCCATGGCCTTTTGACACTGCCCCAGATTTACCAGAAATCGTAACTCTGAAGCAGTGCCAAAAGCTTACGCCTCCCCAGGGGAGGCGTAAGGGAGGCGCAACAGGGAGAAATGTCTTTATTTCTCCTCGTATTTCCTTTTTCTATGTGTGCTGCATTCTGCAGCACACGTAGAAAGAGGAAAAGCCTCTTGTGATTATTTTTGTACAGAAAGGTTTCCCTTCCTGTACAAAAATAATCTTCCTCGCAACGCAGGCACCCTTGCACCATTGTGCAAGGGTGCCTGCGCTGGCGCAGGCAGCCCATTGTGCGCCGGCGCAGGGGAAAAGGACAGGAATGCGCCGTATCTTATAGATACGGCGCATTTCTGCCCTTTTCTTTTGCCGTAGGGAAGCGCAGCAGGAAGGCTTGCTGCGCTTCCCTACGGCAAAAAGTCATAAATGAGGCCCTCCATTTTTTTTGTTTCAATAGGGCTACAGAAAACTGCCTTAATGGATTCACACTGGATTGACTGAGTTACCAGAAATCATCTGACCAGGTATTGTTTACATAAAACACACAAGGAGGGTAGCGCTTAGATGACTCTTGAAGGCTTGTAATCCATTCTACAGATTCAACTCCAGGCAGCTACAGCATAAAGTCCATCCTCACCCCGTAGCTCATGAAGGTTTGAAAACCTGCATGTTTTCCGCAATAAATGAAAATGAGTTAGAGTTTCAATGTCTTCCCAGTTTGAAAAGAAAATGATTTTTAACTAAGCCTGGGTGGAGTTTGAACAAATTCAATCCTCGGAACTCCATGAAGTAGCAAAAAAACTCCACTGTGCACTCCAGTGTTCCCCCAGTGGCGGAGTCTGTTAAGTCGTGCTGCTCGCACTGATTTTGGGTGCAGGGACTTTGTCCACCCTGAACGCCACAAAGTGTCTCGCAAGAGGGTGCTGCTGCTTTCTGCCACTCAAGTAGACATTCTACTTGAGCAGCAGATTTCTCAAGCCCCTGCTGCGACCACTAGCAATGAGAAATCTTGCCAGGAAGAGGTCTAGCGCATAGTTTTTTCTTGCAAACGCTCACCAACTTACCGTTGGCGAGCTGCTCAAGACAAAATACTCCACTCTGTGTCACTTCGCTGAGTTTTTCGTAGCTCCACACAGAGCGCAGAGTGGGCAAAACTCTGCGAACTCCGCGGGCATAGCGGAATTCTTCGCCCACCCCTATTTTTAACCACGTTACAGGCCTCACAACATGTTTGTGATCAATATGGTAGACCGCCATTCAAGCTAATGGTTTGCTCTGATTGACTGGATGCTCGATAGAAGGGTTACTGGTAAAGGACTTGAGCAAATGGGCACTGTCTTTTCCCCATCATAGTTTACAAAAAGGACCGACTCACATCCTCTAGCCCTACCCTTGGGGTCTGATGAGCCCCACTGCATTACCCACAGCAGGCTTCTTCGTCAGTCACCAAAGTTCGTGCCTAACACTGTTATTCTACTTACAAATAACAACTACACTACATACAAGCAATTTGCTGATGAGAAGGTTGCATTTAAATGTTTATTTGTTTAGATAAATATTTTTTCTTGATTGATTGTCCTCTCACCTCTCTAACAGATGAAGTGCTAGCACTGTTGTGGTAGATGTTGGCCTTTCAGCCTGAATACCAGCAATCCACTCACATAAAAAAACGAATCTTGCTGTGTCAGTTGCCCACACAGTAGCCTGTCATAATGTAGCATGTACACTCTCCTAACGGTCCATTTGTACGGCAATGTTAGCTGTAGAATATCCTATGCCTTATTCCAAGTGACTGGAGCTATCTGGCAATCACCACCATTGGCCTGTGGTCACTTCTGGGACAGGACAGTTGATTATATGTCTGGGCAGGGGATCAACAGAGGAGATGACATCAGTTGACCACTAGAGTATAATATTCACAAACAGTAAGGCAGATTAAAGCAAAGCACAATGCCTACAAATGACCACTTATATATATAAGATAAACAATAACCATTTTGTATCCTACGTTGTTGGTGATGTTTGGTATGTCTCACTTCAATAAGTAATACCAAAATCATCTCACAGGGTACACCCATACAATAATTACCCATATCATATCCATAATAAAACACGTGGGGGCAGATTTATGATGCCCTTGCGCCGCAATTGCGTCACTTTATTTGACGCAACTGCGGCGCAAACAATGCGCCCTATTTACAACGTGACGCATCTAGGAGATGCGTCACTTTGTAAAGCCCTGCGCCATAAAGAGGCGTTCCTGCGCGGGGTGGCGTTCCTGCGCAGGAACGCCTCCTGAAAGTGGCTGAGTGAAATCTATGAGATTTCACTCAGTCACTTTCTGGCCAATGCTGCGTCAAAACCCTGCGCCTGCTTGAAGCAGGCGTAGGTCTTGATGCAGCATTGTGTAGATGGGGCACGCCCGAGCCTTGCTCGAGCTGTGTCGCGCTTGCGACGCAACTCCAGCAAACGCATCTGTGCCGTTTTTGCACCATGGTGCGCCGTAATAAAAATGCGGCGCACCATGGGTGGCGTAGCTGTGGCGCACGTTAACTGGCGCATCCCTCGGGATGCGCCAGTTCACATAAATCTGCCCCGTGGGCATTTATATACTTATTGGAGTCCCACATTTCCAAAGAATACTCTCCCTAAGTGTGCAGTGATTAAAGGTCAAATCAAGATTGCACATCAGTATTCATTCTCACTGACCCCAGCAGCCGTTTTCCAAATACTTTTTGGGATCTGTGTTCCTAATGAAAGTTGCACTTTCAGACAGATTTATAAAGGGAGGGAGCAAACGTCTGCACACTGACAGCGATATGTGAATGTGACACTATAAACAGAAGGCGAGACTGTTTAGAAAATCAATAATACATACACCCCCTGTACTAAGACTACAGATGGCAAAAGAGTAAGGTGTGGCCCTACAGTAAATAGAGCCCATACAAATATGCAGACCGGGGATGATGTATGACATTTGGGGAGAGTTGCTCATGTTTTCACAGCCAGATTAGTAATTAAAAAAATTGAGTGAAGTAAAGCTTTCTTCAAGTGCCTTTTTGTTACTATCATGTCATTGGCCACCAGCCTATGAACTAATATGTGAACTAGTAGAGAGAGCATAGAATGACCGCTATTATGCCCCGTCCTCACAATATGTCAGTGGGTCCAATTTTTGAGAGTCTTATCTTGGTAAATGTAGAGACACATTATAGGGGTATTTACAAAAAATAATGATAAGATTTGAAATCATGGAAAGGGAATGACATAAGGTAAAAGAAACCCACGCTCTTGTACGTGCAGCTTTCAGTCTAGCAGTAGGGAATGTCCCATTGGGTGCACACACGCTGCTCCACACACAAAAAGAGATTTCACTGGCTGCTACTTTAGAAACTCATTTAGAGCGACTGTCTTTTTCGGCGCACAACAAGCCGATGAAATGATGCTCCCCGCTACAGGTTTAGGGGGTCAATCAATTCATGCAGGGACAAATGAAGAAAAGTAACTCTTGAGCAAAAGATGTTGCTACCAGGCAAGTATTTCACCACAGTCACGCGGTTTAATTGTTGAATCCTACAGACTACCTGAATCACCCACTGTTTTCCCAGGATGTCAGCTCTTTTGTCTGGTGTCTGTCCTAGAGACTTAAGGCAGCTCTTTACACAAAACTGCAGCAATCTGTAAAATAAAAGTTGGTAAGGATACAAAGCAACTAACACAATTGACAGGTAATCAATGTTACCTTTTGTCAAATGTTGTATTGTCTCAGTAGGTGTGAGAGATTCTGCACCGTTGGACACTATGCCACACATTTATTCTATACTAAGCAAACCATACGAGGAAGCTGTTATAATGATTCTGCACTCGCACAGACTTTAGTTATGGAATCTGACTTATGTCAGATTCCATGTGCTGTTTTGAAGGAGAGAACATGTGTGAGCGGTCAGTTACACCCTGGCCAGCTTGGGAGCGTTTGCTCTTCTCTATTGCTTTCTAATCAATTACTTATTTTGAACCTTACCTTGTATGAGTTTGATGTCTTCTTTAGATTTTATGTCAGGACACAGGGGCTAACATTATGCACAAAAAACACATTTATTGCCCTCTCCCAGCAGCACCAATCGAAAGAATTCCGAACTTTAAAACATTCTAACAAGGTATAAAGTTTAGCAAATCACAACCATCTTCTTTCTTTGTTGCTGCAAATCACAATATAACTTCAAAATAGAATTAAACTTCAACAGCAAATGCTCTAGCAATGGCATTCTAATTCCAAACATCTTCTTAATCTGAAAGAAAATTGGAACATGTTTGACCCCATCAGTGTGGGTATTTATTCAATGGGATAATATTAGCTTCTGTGTCTTTAATAAAATCCAGGGCCCTCATTTATGAGAAATGACGCATCGCTGCGTGAAAGCAGCGATGCGTCACTTCTCAGTGCGCACTCCTTGCGACATTCCTGATGCGTCATATTTAATGAATGACGTATCATGTCGCAAGGAGTTACAGATACGTCAGTATTTCTGACGTATCTGTAAGCACAAAAGTGACGCATTGCTGGAGTGTGTCACAAAAGTGACGCAACTCCAGCAATGCGTCCTTTCACATGGGGCAAGCCCCATGTGAAAGGGCCTGCGTCAGTCTTACGCCTGCTCTGAGGCAGGCGCAAGATTTTGACGCAACGGCGTCCTAAAAGTGATGCAGTGAAATCTCATAGATTTCACTGCGTCATTTCTACAACCCTTCCTTGCGTCAATACCCCCCCCCCTTGCATACATTATACCTGGCGCAGGTATAATGAGGTGCAGGGGTTTACAAAGTGACGCATCTACCTAGATGCGTCACTTTGTAAATATAGCGCAACATGGCGCATTTTTTACGCCACTGGTGCGTCACAAAAAGTGACGCACCAGCAGCGTAAAAAAAGTGACGCACAGCCTCACAAATGAGGCCCCAGGTTTATCTTTCTACGATGGATAATGCTGAAAGGTACCCAGAGGCAATGCATCTGAGGGCCATGACTGCACCAGCAGTGGCAAAAGCTCTGAAGGGGATCTTTACTCGAGTAGTTTTCTTTCAGTAAACTGTGCCTGGCAGAGGCACCAAATCCATGTCTGCATATCTATCTCAAAAACCAAAAACTTGAGGTAACTGCCTAGTACCCGTATTTGGGTATCATGATTGAGGAAAGGCTGACCTGGAGGCCAGCAGTAGAGGCAAGGTGTCATCTTTTTAGATATATATATATAGCTATAGTGGCCCTGATGAGCTTCTCTCAGAGACTGGGGAGGAGGGCACCAGTGGAGCTACTAAAAATTTATAGCGCCAAGTGTCAGGCGATAGCACTGTATGGGGCGGGAGTCTGGGGACACGTAGATGTTAGCGTCCTTCAGGTGGCAGAAAACACCTTCCTCAGATTCCTTCTAGCAACACCGAAACGCACCTCAATCTATGCATCCCACTTGGAACTTGGAACACCCTATTTAGAGGATTTGTTAAAGACCCAACCATAATTGCTTTGGCGGCGCATCTGGACTTCTGACAAAAATGAGCTGACACAGGCAATCGTGGTAGACTCAATGGCTCTTGATGAATCCTTAAAAATAACATGGCTTCGGTATATCAGAAACTTCCTCAAAGACCTTGGCATTGAGAAGTATTATCTTCAACCCGAAGGTATTATTGATCTACCAAAGAGAGCGTTGAAACAACTGGCTCTGAGACACCTAGAGTCCTTGAGGTTGACCTCTGAGTCGACAAAACCCTCGGTCCTCCATGCCAACATGATCCAGGTCACATACTCTATCCAGCCTTATTTAACATTACAGATTAGTACGTATGATAAAATGTTACTGACAAGATTCAGACTAGACTTTTTCCATAGTTTAGTAGCTTTTCCCGAGAGAAATAGGTGGGACCCAATTCTCCCTGCTTGTCCCTGTGATGAGGAATCAATACAGACTAATTTACACACAATATTGTTTTGTAAATTCCATCATCCACACCGGAAAATCTGGCTACTACCACTATTATGGCGATGGGGACTTAGACAATGTCGTCCTGCAATGCTGCGTCTCCAACTGCTAGAATCTGAACCTGTTTGCTATCATGTCCTTAATTTTCTAAAATGCGTTATGAAGCATAGGAAAAACCTGTAAAATATATGCTGGATTTAGTCCCAGACGACGCAATGAAATAACTTGATTCTTTGTTTTAAACATATTAATTTGTCTTTGTCTGAATTTTATCCTGTAACATGATCTCTCTTTTAATATGAAATTGTATTATCAAATGTTGCTTTTATGGTTTTCCAATGTGTAAAGCCGAATAAAGAAATAATTATTATTATTATGTCTGCATACACGCAGTCAATGTGGAAGGAGTGTGGAGTAACTTACAAGTTCTCCACTCCTTACCATCCAAAAGCAAATTTTTTTTGTAGGAGAGTAGGATATGCTTACTATGGTAACCCCCACTTTTTGCTGGTGTTTCACGGTTTCTCAACTTTAGTCTGGCTGGGGCCCTGCTAATCTGGACCTCAGCCTAGCTGATTCCTCTCTAAATTGATTGCATGTACATTAGGTACACTCCAGATTGGTTACGGGGCTGCCCTTGTGGGTACCTAGTATATGGTACCTTAGGTACCAAGGGCATAGGTACCTCAGAGGCATACCAGGGGCAGAAGCATGTATTAAGCCACCCCTTGGAAGCCTTCCAAAGTGGCACCACAGGTCTTCCACTGCAGCCTGGGTTTGATGGTGCATACACCCCTTACTAAGATATAGGCTACCTATATCTACCCTTAATCACTGACACATATACACCTATAAGTAACTCCTATGGCAGGCCTTATCAATCCTGAAGGCAGTGTGCTTGGTTTTGTTTGAGAGGGTGCCCATGCATGAGCAGGACCCCTCTGCAGCTTTCGGAATCTATTCTCTGTAGCTGTTCTGTGATGCAGCCAGACCATATACTCTTAAGTGCATTATAACCTTGCGGTAAATGCTAACTTTGGAATGGCTGCATGGAAACATGTCGTGTTTGGTGTCAAAGACTTTAGAATCCTACCCCCTGCCAGTCCTGGCAGAGGGGGTAGAATTCCACCCTTCTAGAGGGAGAAGACATGTACCCACTTACCTGACCGGTAATAGTTTAAAAGAGCCCCATCATCACAAAATGGATGCCGCAGCCACAGACACAAGTCTGACCTCCTGCTGCTGTACGAAACTCCTGCAGGGGAGGCCTGGACAATAGGTTTCCTGTCACAGGGAGGTATAACCACCTCCCCAGACAGGCTTTAGTGTATTGGGGCTGGGTAGGTGCATTCAGTGAATGCTTTTCAGACAGTGCTGGGGGCACACTTGGTGTCCCTGTGCATATCCCGGTTCAAGCCGGTCGCAGGGGCGCTCAGCCCCTGCTCTGGCGTGAAACTGGACAAAGGGAAAGGGTTATAACCACCCCCTCTCTGGATCCACCAACAGGTGGATCTCTAGAGTAAGTCCAACCCCTAAACTTAGTATAAGTATGGGAACCCAGTCCTTAGGACGTTAGATTACCCTAGATGAAACTCTGCAACATATATCCTGGACCTTCGACATTCTATTTCGACTTGAAGACGGACGAATCTCCCTTGGGGTCAAGGAGTGACTTTGCTGTTCAAACAGGCACCAAAAAAGCATCTTGCCGGTCTGCATTTCCAAGGCTCCCGCCGGATCCCGACAGATTTGCGACACAGGACATAGACCTCCAGACATCTCCCAGGCCTACACGAGATCTCAGCAAAGCTGAGACCTGTAGCCATCACAAGAGATGTGGGACCGGAACTCCTGGACACCGTGCACATTTGCAAGTGCATCAAGTTCCCAAGCTTTCCTGAAGTTGTGCATTGGGCTACTTGTGGTCCAAACCCCAAGCACAATTTGCATAGAATATTATGGGCCTAGCCATCACGAGTATGCCGTGGGCCCGCTTCTAGAATTTCCGCTTGAGGCTTCTTCACAATCCCTGGTCTGTCGACTGGTGGGTCCCCATGAAGGTAACTCGTCTGGTTCTTGGGCTTTCCTGGTTGCTCCAGAAGTTTCCTGACTCCCCTCATAAGGGTGAGTCCCTCAGACCTTGCTGGTCTGCACCAAAGCCAATCTCTGCTTTCTGCATGTGTTGCTGTTTCCAAGGCCTGTTGGGTCCCATCTGGAATCTGACACCGCAGCACTCGATATCCTTTGTGGGACAGCTCAAATCCAGCTCCTGGTCATCGTTGACACCTCCTGGTCCTCGTGGCTGAAGAGTCAAGCTTCAACTTCTTCACCTGCAAGCACCCGACGTCGGTTGGGATCTTCTCTTTGCCTTCCTGGTCACTGGCTAGTGACCCAGACTCTGTCCCCTCTGGTTTCATGTTCCTCTTGACTTCAATCCAGGCTTGGATCCATCCGGACACTCTTCACTTGGTCGCCTCAGCACTTTTTCGCAGCTCGCCATTGAAAACGAAAACGAAACCCGACATCAAAAGACACCTATGCACCCGGCTTTCCTGGGTGAGGTAACTCCAGTACTCCGGTGCTCCTGTGGGTATTGACTCTAGAACTGCCTAGTACTAAAGGGGTTTGCTCCAAGTCCTCTTCTAAGTGTCTTTCCTTTGTAATTTTCCAACCGCAACTTTCTCCATAGAAGTAAATGGTGATTTGTGTCTGTGTTTAGACACTGCTGGCGTCCCCCGTGGGTCCCCTGTGTCACTACCTTTAGTGGTTCCTGGGGCCCCAGTGGTACTACAGGCTCTAGGCCTTGTATCTATGCAGTTGTGGTTCTTATACCACTTTCTTAGTATATGGTTTATGAGGTACCTAGGGCTAAATGTATACTGTGCTAATTTACTGTGTGCTAAATAAGTTTAACCAATGTACTTTTGACTCTAGCCTCATAAAGAGACTAGAGGAGTGTGTTTAGAATAAATACATATATTTTATATATATACCTGGAGTGGTTCTGTTTTCATTTGGTCATTCACGAGGTTATAGACTGGTAAAACAAGCTGCTTTACATTCCTTCAAGGCTTAGCCTGAAGGCTTCTCTCCACAGCTACCACTAGGATAGCTTTCTATAAGGTTGTCTGTAGTATTCTCTGTGTTGAATCCTCTAGACATTTGACTGCATTTGTCTCTCCTTTCGGGAGTTTTCAATACTGCAGGATGCCGTTCGGCCTCGCGTCGGCGGCAGCAGTATTCCAAAGGCTAATGAGTCAAATGTTTAAAGATACTCCTGGAGTAATTGTTTTCCAGGATGATGTTTTGATTTTTGGCGAGAACAAAGAGGATCATGATTTTTCTTTGAATCAAGTTTTAGAAATCATGTAGGATAAAGGCGTTGTACTCAAGAGTGAGAAATGTGTTTTCCTAAAGGAAAAAAATGGAATTTCTAGGACATGTGGTCTCACATGATGGGGTGGAACCAAAACCTGGTTTGGTGAAAGCCATTGTAGATGCTTCTCCCCCTGTCGATAAATCTGGTTGGAAGTCTTTTATTGGGCTCAGTGAATTTTACTCCAGATTTATCAAAGATTATGCATCTAAAGTTCAACCCCTCACAAACATGCTAAAGAAGAATGTGCCTTTTATCTGGGATAAGAACTGTCAAGAAATGTTTCAATGGATTAAATTACAGTTAGTGGGTGACAGTGTGCTCAAACCTTTTGATCCAAATAAGGAATGTGTTGTGACTGTGGATGTGAGTGGTTTTGGCCTTGGGGCTGTGCTCACTCAGAAGAATGGCCAAATTGACAATACTATTGCTTATGCTTCGAGAGTGTTGCGTGGGGCTGAGGTGAATTTCTCTGTCATTGAGAAAGAGCTTTTGGCTTGCTGGTGGGCGGTCAGAAAGTTTAACCCTTTTCTTTGGGGTAGTCATTTTGTGATTCGAACGGACCATAATCCCTTAGTCTCAATTTTGTCTGGGGAGAAGATTAAGGAGCATACTCCTAGGATTGCTAGGTTGTCTACGAAGTTACTACAGTATGACTTTGACATCGTTTATCTGCCTGGTTCGAAGAATGTCAGGGCAGATTATTTTTCACGTTTTCCTATAACTGGGAATGATTGTGATTTTGAAAAGGAAGATGACCTAGAGGATTGTTTTGTTGCTGTGTTGGATCTTGAAGGAATGTGTGCTATTAATGAGGTTGAGTGGAAAGAGGAGTTGTTAAAGGATGAGGTTCTTGTACAAGTTGTAAATTACTTGAAATCTGGTTGGCCTAAAGAAAAGAATGTTTCTGGACATTTCCAAACCTATGTTAAGGTTGCTGATGAGCTCACTGTTTAGGATGGTATTCTCTTGCGGTGTGGAAGACTTATTCCTCCTGAGAGTTTGAGGAAACGTCTCGTTGATGGTGCACATGAAGGTCATTTAGGGAAAACTTTCACGAAGCGTAGGTTGAGGGATGTGTTTTGGTGGCCGCAAATGGATGTTTGTGTTGATACTTTGGTTGATAATTGTGTTATTTGCAAGTCATCTGACAAAAGTCACAAGGTAAGGACTCCCCCTTTGGAACCAATTCAAATTCCGGAGAGAGCGTGGGAGAGGATTGGAGTTGATTTAGTTGGTCCTTTCTATCTCCTACCTTCTTCTTCTCGTTTTGCCATTGTTGCCATTGATTATTACTCCAAATGGCCGGAGATTCGTTTTATCAGCGAACCTTCCTCTGCTAATGTCATTCTTTTTTTGAAAGATATTTTCCTGAGAGAGGGTTTTCCTTCGGTTGTCATGACGGACAATGGTGTACAGTTCGTTAGTTCTGAATTCGAATGTTTTCTTAAACAGGGTGGTGTTACTCATAAGAAGAGTTCTTTCTATCACCCTCAGGCCAATGGCCTTGTTGAAAGGATGAATCGTGTGCTCA
The DNA here is from genome assembly GCF_964263255.1 of Lissotriton vulgaris. Lineage (NCBI taxonomy): Eukaryota > Metazoa > Chordata > Amphibia > Caudata > Salamandridae > Lissotriton > Lissotriton vulgaris. The sequence continues at coordinate 1,314,579,716 of NC_141691.1, forward strand.
ATAACTGTGTGCAGTGGGCCATTGCCAGCAAGTGTGTAGTTGAGAATGCTGTGCGTTCCATGTTATGGTTTTACCGTACTACTGCGCATTCTTCAACTGGAGTTTCTCCTTTCGAACTTTTAAGGGGAAGGAAACCTTCTACGAAAATTTGTCCAGGTTGGATGTCTAAATGGGTGAAGATGAATGTGATGGATGGCATTGATGGTTTTGTGAGGGACAATGTTACAGCAGCTCAAAAGAAACAAAAAAATTATTTCGATGAAAGGAAAAGATCTGTTCCTCATGGTATTTGTGCTGGTGATGTTGTTCGCATCAAAAATCCTGTTCATGTCCCCAAGGGAAGGAGCAAATTCTCCCAGCCATTAGTGGTTGATAAGGTTTGCGAAAATGCAGTGCGTGTGAATAACAAGAATTGGTGGAACATTTGTAAAGTTGTTAAGGTCGGTAGAGACGATATTTTCTCCAATAACCTTTTGTCAAGTTAAAGTTCTGATACAAACAACGGTAGTTCTAGTTCTGTTACTAATAATGGAAATGGTAGTAATATTGATGTAACTTTTGTACCAGAGCTTCGCAGGAGTCTTAGAGTCTGTAGGATTCCTGCCAGGTTCAGATAACTTTCTTGTATTCTGTTTTGCTCTCAGTTGTGTCTTCCTACTTTTCTTTTCTTACTCATCCTACTGCTTTTCTTTTCTTCTCATTTCTTTCTCGCTTATGTTTCCTTTTCTTCTTCCTCTTCTTTTTTCTATCTATCATTGTTTTATCTTTCGTTTATAGAAAAGAGGATAATGTAGTATTCTCTGTGTTGTGCCTTCCAGGCACCTGTAGGTAGAACCTTGCTTCTTGATGGTTCCATGCTTTATGTGAGAATGTTGTTGTTTGGCAGTTGACCACTGTCTCTGCCTCCTGTCGCTGTACTTCTCCTGAGCAGAATAAACTCCTATTTCAAGCACCTTTTCGAGTATTCCTTGAATCAACACTACATTGTCTTTAACCTACCATCAATAAGTGGTTGTTTGGACTGGGGCAAGGTGCCCACTAGAATAGTGGGGAGAAAGCAACAGAAGTATCACCCGTAGACCAGATTGAGATTTGGGTGTACATATGTTTATATGTATATTGTTTTAAACACTAGAATAGTGGACAGCACATGCCAGGCCAACTTCTCACAGGTTTGGTCAGAGGTTCTACAAGACCCTAAAGGCCATGATTGGCGGCCTACCTGAGGATCTGAGGAGTAATTGGGATATGCTCTTGCCATGCCTGGTGTTTGCCTACAAGGAGGTACCAGAGAAGGGAGTTGGCTTCAGCCCATTTGAACAGGAACCCAGTCAGAGGACCTCTGAGATTGGTGAGGGAGGGGTAAGAGCAAGCTCCCAGGAAGATTCCCCAATGTGTAGTGAGCTACATGCTGGCCTTCCAAAGCCAAACTGCTAAGCTGTGGAAGTAAACTTCTCACAACTTAGAAGCCAGTCAGGCTGTGATGAAAAAGAGGTACAACCAAACTCCTACCACTGTGGAATTACAACCTCAGCGGAAAGTGTGGGTGATGGAACCTGTGGAACACAGGGCCCTACAGGACTGTTGGACTGGGCTTTATGAAGTGATTGAGAGGAAAGGTAAGAAGACCACCTACTCAGTGGACCCTACAACCCCCAGGAAACCCCACATACTACGTCATATCAATCACCTCAAACCTCACTTTGAGGGTTCCAAGCTCACCATGCTGTTGTTGATAGATGGAGAAGAGAAGGAGGAGAGTGACCTCTTCATGGACTCTTAAACTCTAAAGACAAAGATGGGTCTGTGGAGAAAGTAATCCTTTCCCCTGTCTAACTCACGAACAGCAGAGAGACTGCCACCAAGTGTTGGGACAGTACTTCTCTCTATTCTCCCTTATTCCTGTGACTAACCACTTGTGTTCCCATGATGTGGTCACAGGGGGCAACCTCTTTGTTAAGAATAACTTACAGATTGTCGGACAAGATGAGGGCCAGCATTAGGGTGAAGTCTCTAAATTTCTGGAATTGGGGTTGATAAAACCCTCCACTAGCCCTTGGTCCTGTCCTCTAGGTCTTGTGCCAAAAGTTGCCTCACCAGGCACCACACATGAGATGAGGTTCTGGGTGTATGTTGTATCCTCAGATTTGTACTTATGTTTCTGTACTCCTCTGCATCTAGCTGCTCAGCCAGTGTGAGTTTTCCGGGTAGAATGTTATTCTGATTGACATGATTGGACTGCTTGGGTGCCTGGTGAGAGTGTTGTCAGTTGGGAGATGGGCTGAGCAGCTAGGAGGCAGCTCCTGGTGTGGCTGCTTGTTCCAGACTTCTACTTCCTGTTATCCTAATTATGAGCTGAATAAACCTTCTACTTAACTCAACTTCATCTGCCTCGAGCTACATCATATTATATGAATGTATGGACTAACATACTACAGTGTACTACACAGGGCTAAACTCAGTGACAAAGACAGATGCTCAGCCCATATTCCTGGCTGACGATATGATTGACAGGATAGGGGCCGCCCTGTACTTACGTACCTTTGATCTGACATCAGGGGACTGGCAGATCACCCTGACAGAAGGTACAAAGGAGAAATTAACTTTTTACACTCCAGGGGGCCACTGCCAAATCTGTGTGATGAGCACAGAGGGTGAGCACAGGTTATCTTTTAGTGTGTATCTAGCTTACTCTGATTAGGATTATCATCCCTACTTGGATAGGGTGAAAACCTCTGCTAACTAGAGACACAATTTCTAACAGATATTTTGTGATGATTTAAAACTATGACCATCTTTTGGCTGCAAGCGTGTTAACCATCAAAGCTAGCTTACCAAGATCGAATCATGAGCAGACTTGCTTGTAGGCCAAGGTTTTTAATCTTGTTGCAGTCAAATCACCTTATCATTTAGACAGGAATGGACTAAATGCCACAGTGTGAGTAATGGAACACAGTGGTAACAATGGAACTAATCTACCAAGCAATCAATCAATCAATCAATCTATAAGGGATTTTTAAAGTGTACTACTCACCCGTTAGGGTCTCAGGGTGCTGGGGGGGGGGGTGCGGCTCTGTTGGGGTAATCTGAAGAGCCAGGTCTTGAGGTCTTTTCAGAACTGGAGCAGTGTAGGGCTTTGCCGGAGGTAGAGGGGGAGGTTGCTCAGGTCTTGGCTATGAGGTAGGTAAAGGACCTTCCACCTTCTGTGGACCTGTGGAAACATGGGACAGTGGGCAGGGAGAGGTTGACTGAAAGGATATTTCTCTTGGAGGCGTGGAATGAGAGATGAATGTTCAGGTATTGAGGTCCAATGTTGTGGAGGCCTTTTACGTGTGTGTGAGCAGCTTGAATGTTATTCTTCTTTTGACAAGGAGCAAGGGGAGATCACAGAGGTGTTGTGTGATGTGGCTGTGCCGGGGGATGTCGAGGATTAGTCTGGCTGCGGCGTTCTGAACTGTCCGGAGCTTGCAAAGGAGTTTTTTGTTGATTCCAGTGTAGAGGGCATTGCCGTAGTTCTGTCCGCTTGTGAAGAGGGCATGTATGACCATTTTTCTGCAATCAGAGGGGATCCATTTGAATGTTTTATTGAGTATGTGGAGGATGTTGAAGCAGGTTGAGGAAACAGTGTTGATCTGGCGCTTCATATTGAGTGATGAATCCAATATGATGCTGAGGTTACGTGCATGATCTGTCAGAGTGGGTGGGTTTCCGAGGGTGGAGGGACACTTGGTATTGTCCCAAGCTGAGGGAGTGGAGCCGTGGATGAGAACGTCTGTTTTCTCTAAGTTGAGTTTCAGGCATCTGTTCTTCATCTAGATAGTGATGGCTTTTCTCCCTTCTTGGAAGTTGTTCCTGGTGATGTTGGTTTCCTTGGTGAGGGAGCGGGAGAGGATGAGCTGGGTATCATCAGCATAGGAGACAATGTTGAGGTCGTAGTTTCTGACGATGGTTGCAAGGGGGGCCATGTAGATGTTGGAGAGGGGCTGAGGAAGATCTCTGGGGTACTACGCATCTGGTCTCTGTCAGTTCTGAGAGGTAGGGCAGGAGTCTGACTCTCTGTGTTCTGTCTGTGAGGAATGAACATATCCAGTCTAGGGCCTTTCCTCAGATGCTGGTATCATGGAGTCTGGTGGCTAGGTTGCGGTGGGAGACAGTGTTGAAGGCTGCCTATTGGCACAGGAGAATGAGGGATGCTGTTTGGCCCTGGTCGAGGAGGGCGCAGATGGCATCAGTGGCAACGAGGAGGGCAGTCTTGGTGCTGTGGTTGTTATGGAATCCAGATTGGGAGATGTTTAGAATGTTGTTGGGTTTGATGAAGTATGCTAGCTGGGTGTCAAAAGCCTTTTCGATGACCTTGACTGCGAATGGAAGCAGAGTGATCGTCCATGAGGTTTTGTGATCCATCGGGTCTGCGGATGGTTTCTTCAGGAGGTGGTTGACTTTAGCTTGCTTCCAGTCATTGGGGAATGTGGCAGTCTCCAGGGAGCAGTTGATCATTTGATGTAGCTCAGGTGTGATGTTGTGGTGGCCCTGTGGAAGATATGGGGTGGCCAAGGGTCTGAGGGTGCTCTGGAGTCGATGATATTTATGGTCTTTCAGGTGCCTTCTGTCGTGAGTGGTGTCAAAGTGAGTACTGTCTGTTGGGTGGCATTGCTGGGGTTGGAATTGAGACAGTGCAGATGTCTTGATCATCAAATTTGTTGTGAAGCTTCTTGATCTTGAGGTGAAAGAAGAAGCCAAGTTTGTTGCACTGATCTTGGGAGGGTGGGACGTCTGTTGTTTCACTGTTGGGTTTGGTAAATTCGTGTATGATGGAGAAAAGTTCCTTAGCGTTGTGGGCATTGGAGAGGATTCTGTCTTGAAGGAAGTTCTTTTTTGTGTAGATTCAATCAATTAATCAATCAGGAGTTTGTTAAAGCGCAACTACTCACCCATAAGTGTCTCAAGTTGCTAGGGGTGGGGGGGTGCAGGTTCCATTACATCAAGGAGGGGGTCTGTCGAAGAGCCAGGTTTTGAGGTTTCTTGCGAAGATGGGGAGCGGAAGGGCGTTCCATGCTTTGGCCGCGAGGAAGGAGAAGGAGCGGCCTCCCGATCTGGTCTTTCTGGTGCGGGGGACCTCGGCGTAGGAGAGCTGGGCTGATCATAGGGTCCTTTGGGGTGCGTGGAATTTGAGCCGGCTGTTCAGGTATGCTGGTCCGGTGCCGTGGAGGGCCTTGTGTGCGTGGGTGAGCATCTTAAAGGTGATTCTCGCCTCGACGGGGAGCCAGTGGAGTGTGCGCAGGTGCTGGGAGATGTGGCAGTGTTTTGGCAGGTTGAGGACCAGTCTTGCGGCGGCGTTCTGGATGTTCTGTAGCTTACGGATGAGGTTTTTGTTTATTCCGGCATAGAGTGAGTTGCCGTAGTCGAGTCTGCTGGTGACCAGGGCGTGAGTGACTGTCTTTCGGTGTTCGAGGGGGATCCATTTGAAGGTCTTACGAAGGAGGCGGAGGGTGTGGAAGCAGAAAGAGGAGACCGCGTTGATCTGGCGGTCCATTTTGAGCTCGGAGTCCAGGATGATTCCCAGGTTGCGTGCGTGGTCTGTGGGGGTTGGCGGGTTTCCGAGGGCGGTGTGCCACCAGGTGTCGCTCCAGGCATCGGGGTTTGGGCCCATGATGAGTACTTCTGTTTTGTTGGGGTTTAGTTGTAGGCAGCTGTTTTTCATCCATTTGGTGACGGCTTCCATGCCTTCTCGAAAGTTGCGTCTGGTGGTGTTGGGCTCGTTGGATAGGGAGAGGATGAGCTGGGTGTCGTCTGCGTATGACACGATGTTGAGTCCTTAGGTTCTGACGATGGGGCAAGTGGAGCCATGTAGACGTTGAAGAGCGTCGGGCTGAGGGAGGAGCCCAGGGAGACTCCGCAGGTGGTAGGTGTGGGGTCTGAGAGGAAAGAGGGGAGTCTGACCCGTTGCGTCCTGTCGGAGAGGAAGGAGCAGATCCAGTCGAGGGCCTTGTCCTGGATTCCTGCGTCGTAGAGTCTGCGTTTTAGGTTGCGGTAGGAGACTATGTCGAACGCCGCTGATAGGTCTAGGAGGATGAGGGCTACTGTTTCTCCTTTGTCCAGTAGGGTGCGGATGTCGTCTGTTGCGGAGAGAAGGGCGGTTTCCGTACTGTGGTTTTTTCTAAAGCCGGATTGGGAGGAGTCGAGGATGTTGTGTTCTTCAATGAATGTGGCGAGTTGGCTGTTGATGGCTTTCTCGATGACTTTCGCTGGGAAAGGGAGCAGGAAGATGGGTCTGTAGTTTTTGAGGTCGGTGGGGTCCGCTGAGGGTTTCTTCAGGAGGGGGTTGACCATGGCGTGTTTCCAGTCGTTGGGGAACGAGGCGGTCGCCAGGGAGCGGGTGCGATGGTGTCAGCGGCTCTGTTGAAGATGTGGTGGGGGCAGGGGTCCGTGGGGGCCCCTAAGTGGATTGACTTCATTGTCTTCAGTGTGTCTTTGCAATCGCTGGTTTCCGGGTGTCGGGGGTGGTTGGTGAGGGTTCAGTGTGTTGGTTGTCTTCGTCGAAGTTGTCGTAGATGCCCTTGATTTTGTGGTGGAAAAAGATGCTGAGTTTGTCGCAGAGGTCTTGTGAGGGAGGGATGTCGGTAGACTCGCTGGTGGGTTGGGCAAACTCCTTGATGATGCTGAAGAGTTCCTTGCTGTTGTGTGCGTGGGTGGAGATTCTGTCTTCAATCGCTTTTTTCCTCGTTTCTCTGATGAGTTGGTGGTTAGCGTTGGTGGCGGCTCTGAAGTTGTTGTGGGCTTCTGTGGATTTGGTGTTTCTCCAGGCCTTTTCAAGGCGGCGGCATGTGCGCCTGGACTCTCGAAGTTCGGTGGTAAACCATCTGGCTTTCTTGGCACGGGTATTGTTGTTTTTCTTGAGGGGGGCTATGGTGTTGGTGCGGTCCGAGATCCATCTATGCAGGGTTCGGGCTGCGGTGTTGGGGTCGTCGTTTTCCGCGATGGTTGGGTTGGAGTTGTTGAGTGAGGAGATGAGCTGGTCATCAGTGATTTTGGTCCCGTTTCTTCGTGGAAGCAGGTGCTGGTGTCTGTGGATGGTGGGTGTTCTGAAGGTGAAGTGAACGCAACAATGGTCGGTCCATGGGAGTTCGGTGGTGTGGCTGAAGGTGATGGAGTTTCCTGTAATGAAGAGGGGGTCGAGGGTGTGTCCTGCTGAGTGCGTGGGCTCAGTCACGATCTGGCAGAGTCCAATGTTGTGGAGGTTGTCCAGGAGGCATGTGGTGTTGGGGTCCAGTTGATTGTCAAGGTGAAGTTGAGGTCTCCCAGCAGGGTGTAGTTGGTGGATGCGATGGCCTGCGGGGAGATAATGTCCGTGATGGAGTTGGCGAAGGGTCCGCGGGGTCCAGGGGGTCGGTAGATGAGGGTTCCTCGGAGGGCGGCAGTGGGGCTGGCCAGTATCTTGAAGTGAAGGTGTTCCATCAGTTCTGTGGATTCGTCAGGAAGTGTGCTCAGGCGGAGGCTGGATTTGTGGACGATGGCGATTCCTCCTCCTGGGTGGGTGGGGCGGTCCTTCCTGTAGATCTTGTATCCTCGGGGGATGGCGATGGCGATGTCCGGTCCTGAGGTGGCGTTGGTCCAGGTTTCAGTGAAGAATGCTACGTCCGGGGTGGCGCTGTCGAGGAGGTCCCAGATTTCTGTGGCGTGTTTGTGGAGGGATTGGACGTTGAGGAGGATGCATTGCAGGGTCTTCGGTTCGGTTGTGTTCTTGTGGGCGGGTTGTGCACGATCCGTGTTCTTGGCGGTGCTGCAGATGTGCCGGCAGCGGTGACAGCTGAAGGGTCCATGGGTGTCGGCTGGTGATGCTAGCTTGCAGTTGTTGTTGCAGCCTGGGTTGAGTGCGTGGAGTGCTGCTGGTTCGTAGCGTTGGCGGGCGGAGGTCCAGGGTTCCTGGTGCTAGTCGCGGACGGGTCGCGGACGGGCGCAGACGTGCTTGCCTTTGACGCACCTTCGGTGCACCAGCAGCGCGGGGAGGGCTGGACAGCTGGGAGGGGGGAGCGGGGAGAGGAGCTGGATTGGGTCGGTTGTGCTGGGGGGGGAGGGGCCGCAGGGGCAGCAGCAGCGGGGAAAGGTAAAGGGAGGAAAGAAGGGATAAAGAAAAAAGGGAAAATAAGCAGAAATAAGGCACAAAAGAGCAGAGATGCAGAAAAGGGCAGGAAGGTGAAAGATGGAAAGGGTAGAAAAACGAGTGAAAACGAGTGAAGGAGCAGAGGGAGAGAAAGGGAAAATGGGCATAAATAAGGCACAAAGAGCAGAGATGCACAAAGGTGCAGAAGGGTGAAAGATAGAAAGGGTAGAAAAACGAGTGAAGGAGCAGAGTGAGAGAAAGGAGACAGAGGTCCACTGGACCACCAGGGATGAGGTGCAGGGAAACCTGCGGGTGGAGGAGGGCCTCGATCACTAACACTCAAGAGTGCAGGGGCAGGGGCACCTCACTTAATGGTGGAGCTGCGAGGGTGGGAGAGCAATTTCACTGGCAATGAGTCAGTGGTCTTGCTCGCCTGTCCCCGCAGTGGCCGCCATTAAGTAGGGGTCGGGGAGGGCTGGACAGCTGGGAGGCGGCAGCAGGGAGAGGAGCTGGATTGGGCCGGTCGCGCTGGGGGGGGAGGGGCCGCGGGGGCAGCAGCGGCGGGGAAAGGTAAAGGGAGGAAAGAAGGGATAAAGAAAAAAGGGAAAATAAGCAGAAATAAGGCACAAAAGAGCAGAGATGCAGAAAAGGGCAGAAAGGTGAAAGATGGAAAGGGTAGAAAAACGAGTGAAAACGAGTGAAGGAGCAGAGGGAGAGAAAGGGAAAATTAGCAGAAATAAGGCAAAAAAGAGCAGAGGTGCAGAAAGGTGAAAGATAGAAAGGGTCGAAAAACTAGTGAAAACGAGTGAAGGAGCAGAGGGAGAGAAAGGGAAAATGGGCAGAAATAAGGCACAAAAGAGCAGAGATGCAGAAAGGTGCAGAAGGGTGAAAGATAGAAAGGGTAGAAAAACGAGTTTAGGAGCAGAATGAGAGAAAGGAGACAGAGGTCCACGGGACCCCCAGGGATGAGGCGCAGGGAAACCTGCGGGTGGAGGAGGGCCTCGATCATTAACACTCAAGAGTGCAGGGGCAGGGGCACCTCACTTAATGGTGGAGCTGAGAGGGTGGGAGAGCAATTTCACTGGCAATGAGTCAGTGGTCTTGCTCGCCTGTTCCCGCAGTGGCCGCCAATAAGTAGGGGTCGGGGAAGGCCAGACAGCTGGGAGGCGGAAGCTGGGAGAGGAGCTGGATTAGGCCGGTCGCGCTCGGGGGGGAGGGGCCGCGGGGGCAGCAGCGGCGGGAAAAGGTAAAGGGAGGAAAGAAGGGATAAAGAAAAAAGGGAAAATAAGCAGAAATAAGGCACAAAAGAGCAGAGATGCAGAAAAGGGCAGAAAGGTGAAAGATGGAAAGGGTAGAAAAACGAGTGAAAACGAGTGAAGGAGCAGAGGGAGAGAAAGGGAAAATTAGCAGAAATAAGGCAAAAAAGAGCAGAGGTGCAGAAAGGTGAAAGATAGAAAGGGTAGAAAAACTAGTGAAAACGAGTGAAGGAGCAGAGGGAGAGAAAGGAAAAATGGGCAGAAATAAGGCACAAAAGAGCAGAGATGCAGAAAGGTGCAGAAGGGTGAAAGATAGAAAGGGAAGAAAAACGAGTGAAGGAGCAGAGTGAGAGAAAGGAGACAGAGGTCCACTGGACCACCAGGGATGAGGCGCAGGGAAACCTGCGGGTGGAGGAGGGCCTCGATCACTAACAATCAAGAGTGCAGGGGCAGGGGCACCTCACTTAATGGTGGAGCTGAGAGGGTGGGAGAGCAATTTCACTGGCAATGAGTCAGTGGTCTTGCTCGCCTGTTCCCGCAGTGGCCGCCATTAAGTAGGGGTCGGGGAGGGCTGGACAGCTGGGAGGCGGGAGCGGGGAGAGGAGCTGGATTGGGCCGGTCGCGCTCGGGGGGGAGGGGCCGCGGGGGCAGCAGCGGCAGAGAAAGGTAAAGGGAGGAAAGAAGGGTTAAAGAAAAAAGGGAAAATAAGCAAAAATAAGGCACAAAAGAGCAGAGATGCAGAAAAGGGCAGAAAGGTGAAAGATGGAAAGGGTAGAAAAACGAGTGAAAACGAGTGAAGGAGCAGAGGGAGAGAAAGGGAAAATGAGCAGAAATAAAGGCACAAAAGAGCAGAGGTGCAGAAAGGTGAAAGATAGAAAGGGTAGAAAAACGAGTGAAAACGAGTGAAAGAGCAGAGGGAGAGAAAGGGAAAATGGGCAGAAATAAGGCACAAAAGAGCAGAGATGCAGAAAGGTGCAGAAGGGTGAAAGATAGAAAGGGTAGAAAAACGAGTGAAGGAGCAGGGTGAGAGAAAGGAGACAGAGGTCCACTGGACCACCAGGGATGAGGCGCTGGGAAACCTGCGGGTGGAGGAGGGCCTTGATCACTAACACTCAAGAGTGCAGGGTCAGGGGCACCTCACTTAATGGTGGAGCTGCGAGGGAGGGAGAGCAATTTCACTGGCAATGAGTCAGTGGTCTTGCTCGCCTGTCCCCGCAGTGGCCTCCATTAAGTAGGGTCGGGGAGGGCTGGACGGCTGGGAGGCAGGAGCGGGGAGAGGAGCTGGATTGGGCCGGTCACACTGGGGGGGGGAGGCGCCACGGGGGCAGCAGCGGCGGGGAAAGGTAAAGGGAGGAAAGAAGGGATAAAGAAAAAAGGGAAAATAAGCAGAAATAAGGCACAAAAGAGCAGAGATGCAGAAAAGGGAAGAAAGGTGAAAGATGCAAAGGGTAGAAAAACGAGTGAAAACGAGTGAAGGAGCAGAGGGAGAGATAGAGCAGAGGTGCAGAAAGGTGAAAGATAGAAAGGGTAGAAAAACGAGTGAAAACGAGTGAAGGAGCAGAGGGAGAGAAATGGAAAACGGGCAGAAATAAGGCACAAAAGAGCAGAGACGCAGAATGGTGCAGAAGGGTGAAAGATAGAAAGGGTAGAAAAACGAGTGAAGGAGCAGAGTGAGAGAATGGAGACAGAGGTCCACTGGACCACCAGGGATGAGGCGCAGGGAAACCTGCGGGTGGAGGAGGGCCTCGATCACTAGCACTCAAGAGTGCAGGGGCAGGGGCACCTCACTTAATGGTGGAGCTGCGAGGGTGGGAGAGCAATTTTACTGGCAATGAGTCAGTGGTCTTGCTCGCCTGTCCCCGCAGTGGCCGCCATTAAGTAGGGGTCGGGGAGGGCTGGACAGCTGGGAGGCGGGAGCGGGGAGAGGAGCTGGATTGGGCCGGTCGCGCTCGGGGGGGAGGGGCCGCGGGGGCAGCAGCGGCGGGGAAAGGTAAAGGGAGGAAAGAAGGGATAAAGAAAAAAGGGAAAATAAGCAGAAATAAGGCACAAAAGAGCAGAGATGCAGAAAAGGGAAGAAAGGTGAAAGATGGAAAGGGTAGAAAAACGAGTGAAAACGAGTGAAGGAGCAGAGGGAGAGAAAGGGAAAATGGGCAGAAATAACGCAAAAAAGAGCAGAGGTGCAGAAAGGTGAAAGATAGAAAGGGTAGAAAAACGAGTGAAAACGAGTGAAGGAGCAGAGGGAGAGAAAGGGAAAATGGGCAGAAATAAGGCACAAAAGAGCAGAGATGCAGAAAGGTGCAGAAGGGTGAAAGATAGAAAGGGTAGAAAAACGAGTGAAGGAGCAGAGTGAGAGAAAGGAGACAGAGGTCCACTGGACCACCAGGGATGAGGCGCAGGGAAACCTGCAGGTGGAGGAGGGCCTCGATCACTAACACTCAAGAGTGCAGGGGCAGGGGCACCTCACTTAATGGTGGAGCTGCGAGGGTGGGAGAGCAATTTCACTGGCAATGAGTCAGTGGTCTTGCTCGCCTGTCCCCGCAGTGGCCGCCATTAAGTAGGGGTCGGGGAGGGCTGGACAGCTGGGAGGCGGGAGCGGGGAGAGGAGCTGAATTGGGTTGGTCGCACTGGGGGGGGAGGGGCCGCGGGGGAAGCAGCGGCAGGAAAAGGTAAAGGGAGGAAAGAAGGGATAAAGAAAAAAGGGAAAATAAGCAGAAATAAGGCACAAAAGAGCAGAGATGCAGAAAAGGGCAGAAAGGTGAAAGATGGAAAGGGTAGAGAAACGAGTGAAAACGAGTGAAGGAGCAGAGGGAGAGAAAAGGAAAATGGGCAGAAATAAGGCAAAAAAGAGCAGAGGTGCAGAAAGGTGAAAGATAGAAAGGTTAGAAAAACGAGTAAAAACGAGTGAATTAGCAGAGGGAGAGAAAGGGAAAATGGGCAGAAATAAGGCACAAAAGAGCAGAGATGCAGAAAGGTGCAGAAGGGTGAAAGATAGAAAGGGTAGAAAAACGAGTGAAGGAGCAGAGTGAGAGAAAGGAGACAGCGGTCCACTGGACCACCAGGGATGAGGCGCAGGGAAACCTGCGGGTGGAGGAGGGCCTCGATCACTAACACTCAAGAGTGCAGGGGCAGGGGCACCTCACTTAATGGTGGAGCTGCGAGGGTGGGAGAGCAATTTCACTGGCAATGAGTCAGTGGTCTTGCTCGCCTGTCCCAGCAGTGGCCGCCTCTAAGTAGGGGTCGGGGAGGGCTGGACAGCTGGGAGGCCGGAGCGGGGAGAGGAGCTGGATTGGGCCGGTCGCGCTGGGGGGGAGGGGCCGCGGGGGCAGCAGCGGCAGGGAAAGGTAAAGGGAGGAAAGAAGGGATAAAGAAAAAAGGGAAAATAAGCATAAATAAGGCAAAAAAGAGCAGAGATGCAGAATAGGGCAGAAAGGTGAAAGATGGAAAGGGTAGAAAAACGAGTGAAAACGAGTGAAAACGAGTGAAGGAGCAGAGGGAGAGAAAGGGAAAATGGGCAGAAGTAAGGCAAAAAAGAGCAGAGGTACAGAAAGGTGAAAGATAGAAAGGGTAGAAAAATGAGTGAAAACGAGTGAAGGAGCAGAGGGAGAGAAAGGGAAAATGGGCGGAAATAAGGCACAAAAGAGCAGAAATGCAGAAAGGTGCAGAAGGGTGAAAGATAGAAAGGGTAGAAAAACGAGTGAAGGAGCAGAGTGAGAGAAAGGAGACAGAGGTCCACTGGACCACCAGGGATGAGGTGCAGGGAAACCTGCGGGTGGAGGAGGGCCTCGATCACCAACACTCAAGAGTGCAGGGGCAGGGGCACCTCACTTAATGGTGGAGCTGCGAGGGTGGGAGAGCAATTTCACTGGCAATGAGTCAGTGGTCTTGCTCGCCTGTCCCCGCAGTGGCCGTGAGTGTTTCAGGGGTTTTGCTGTTTCCCCTGATCTTTTCAAGCCATCAGCAGGAGTGCTTGGATTCTTAGAGTGCCGTGGTGAACCAGCTTGCTTTCTTGTTGTGTCATCCTGTAGCTTTCTGGAGGGGGACAAGTGTGTTGGCGCAGATGGTGTTCCATCGGTAGAGGTTGTTTACCACGGTGTTGGCGTCTGGCGTCGTCGGGGTGGAGTACTGATGAGGGCAGAGGAGAAATGTTCTTATGTGACTTTTTTCCAGCTTCTGCGTGGGAGGTGGCATGTTTGCTTGGGTGCGGGGGATTTTCTAAAGTAGAAGTGTATGCAGCGGTGGTCCGTCCACAGAAGCTCTGTGGTGTGGCAAAAGAAGACACAGCTTCCTCCTGCAAAGATGTGGTCAATGGTATGTCCTGCTGTGTCAGTGCTGTGCCTGTCTGTGCAAACAAGTGATGTGTTAAAAAACAGCATAGGTATGTGTTTGTACACCTATATACTTACACAAAAGGGCGCTGTGGTGGGGCATGTCACTCTATATAGATATGGCTCGAGCAATAGGTTTTGCTTTAAGCAAAGTTGCCAGTCACATGAAGAAATTATTTTAGTGTGAATAGCAGTAGAATAAAACAGGTAGGCTTCCAGTTAATGCAGAAAAAAACAATTTACATGTAAAATATGTTTAAAAGGCAAAGCGGAACACGCCTGTAAGAAAGGTTATGAAAGAAACGGATCAAACCTGGGTTTTACTAAAACAAAATCCTTTTACACCATATCAAAAATAGTCACATAACATATTGATTTATTGGATTTCTTTACTTAATTTCTGAGTACAGTACCTTCAATAATTGCCTCATCTCTCCCTTGAACTGCATTGGATAGAGAAGATGTGGCGTCTGGTGAGAGTTTAGGCAAGCGACAGTGAACATTCTAGACTTTTGCCAGTTTGTACAATGCAAGTGTTCCAAGATAGCAACAGTCCTCCTGGTTTTAGGAACAGTGTAAATGTGTTAATAGTGAGAGAGGACTGGCTTCTGCAGCAGCGCTGGGAGTGAGGCTAGGAGTAATATGGCATCTGAAAATCCATGAAATTACATGTAGATCACACTATATTTAAACTATCTCTAGGTACAGAAAGGGCCGGACCCATACGTTTTAGACCTATCCTACATTTTTCGCAGGATGAAAGTGTACAGTGGCGAAAAGTCATTAGAAGTCACCACTACTTAACCAATTATCATCTTCTAATGCATAATAAGTAGGACTCTCAGTTTTATGGTATTTATTTTTTGGACATTTCTATCTGTATTTATCCATATTTATTTTTGGCTATTTTTATCTGTATTTATCCATATTTATTTTGGGTGTTGTGGAAAAATGAAGCTTAAATTAGTATATTTTGACATTTATTTAACCAGTATATATGCACTCATGTTTGAATGCCTACTAGGTTTCAATGCTGTAAACATCCGCAGAAGATAAATTAATGCACGTATTAGAAGATATGAAAATTTCAGTATCAACTTTGTGCATATCTACTGCTGTTAAAGCCTGTTTACTAAAATTCCTTTCTATTTTTAGCTCCCCTACCTATCAATCCACCCAGCTATTGGCCTGTCAGTCATGGCAGCCAGTGTTTAGAATTACTCAAAAAACAACCAATTTATGTTTTATCCACATTGAAATATAAATACAGACAAGAGAATAAATGTTTCCTGTCTGTATTTATCTGTAAAAATCAGAAAAAAAGGGAAAAAAGAGAGCATTAATAATATGCCATGGGCAACTACTTAAGGTTAGTTAGATTTATTACAAAGTAAAAAATAACAGGACGTTAAGACACCTCAACACGAGGATGCAAAGATGCAAAGGCATTAGCATGAAGTCAAATCTGTATATCCAATTTAGACGATGTAGCATAAACAACACAATTATTTCAAGAAGAAAGATACAGAAGATCAATAAGCATGAGTCCAAATTTCCCTGCATTGAGGGTTGATAAATGAAAAGCATTATATCTGTCCCTACTCTAGCATTAAAGTGACATTCCAACTTAAGCATTTTCAGAAGAATAAAAGGTGTCAGCACGTGGAGTCTTCCTGAGAAGTCTCTCCATGATCAATGGGTCATGTAGCATGAAGCTACTAACTCAGAGCTTGTTTTAAGATGCTCTCTCTCTGAAGTCAAGGTAGAATTGGGCTCTCTATCCCTAATTCAATAACAGTTATCCACAGGTGACACTCCCATGGTCCAGTGTGGGTCACGCCAATCCACTCTGAGTAATGCTCTAAAGTTAATTTTCCACGGCTTTGACAATGTACCTTCCTAGATACAATTTGTTCTTGGTTCTCAGCCTTCTCCTGTGTGAAATGCAATGACCTTCCTTTGTTGACTCAAGCCACATGACTGCAACTTCTTCTTGCATTGCCTAGCTAGTAAAACCAAGACATTATTATATCTAACAAGAACTCTTCTTCACCTGCAACACAAAATCTAAGAAGGAACAAATTCCACAGCACACATGAAATTCAACTATTAATTATAAAGCGAGCTTCAAGGGACTTGTATTTCAGGCCTACGAAATTCAACTAACATAAGAAAGCATCATAAATCTTTGCGAACTCACATAACATTGAGGCACTTGCAACTAATGCAATTACCGATGTACGAAATGACATGATTATTAAGGGCAATTAATACATAAATAGTGGTCAGTTACACAACACACATTCTTCATGTTAACATTTCTGCTAATTACATTTATTTTCTATGTTGATTCTCCATACTACTTTTCAATGGCCTAAAACAGATCACATTTTCCGTGTTAATACATTTCAGAATTCTTACACTTTACTTTAATACAACAGAGATGATTATATACGGGTGCACTCTACATGTGATTGTGATGGTTCCTAACAAATAAAAATTTGATTTCCACTCTATTTTTCCCCCTCTGCTGACATTGTGTCTTCATAAACATTCCAAAATATCCCTGCAGAGTATACCGATCTAATCAGATAACATAGCTAATCTCCTCGGTCTGAACTCCTCCAGTCACATCAAATTCTCATGACTGTCTTACAGTCTTTCCATCCTTATTTCTCTTTCCCTTAAGGAGTTCTCAACTTGCCTTGCTTTGTGCTACTTGTACTCTCTCATCATCCCTACCAAGATGATAACATAGATTTCAACAAATATTATTGGCTTCAGGATGTGTCCAAAGATTCCAATTCCTAAGATTGCAAACCAACTTCCAACTACAAAAAATCCCTTTCCAGTCTTATCCCAGACTTCTTAAGCCGCCAGATCTTGTATCTCCTGATATAAAGCAGTGATGTTGTTGATATATCCCCTCAGATCTTTACTTCTTTCAATAATATAAGTACAACACTGTTGGACCTTCAGCATCCGACAGACTCTGCCTTCCTTTTCAAGTAGCACGTCTAATGCACAGCAGTTCTGCATCACCATCGCCCTTATTGAAACGATTTCCCCATCTATGAGTAACAAAGACTGGGCAGTGCTAACTGACAATTTATTCACAATAGTATACAGCTTTCTAATCTTGATGTAATGTAACACTACTCCCAGGCTAGGTATCATTGCTCCAAATATATCTCCCACAACTTCACCAGCAATGGGTCCATGTTTTTTCCCTATTAGGTGATTTCCTGTCCAAACCTTCCAAATCCTCCATGTGATATATCTTTGGACACAACTGCCACATAACAAGTACCATACCATTTGTTGTAAGCTGAACATACGCATTCTACCCACACTAAAAATGCAATCCTGGCACCCTTCGAACTGACTCATTCAGAAATGTCTTCCAAGGACCATTAACTAGAAAGATATTGCCACACACACTGTGTCTCATAAATACAGTATCATAACGACTCTGAACCTTATGTATGCAAACTTGCCCTGTTGTTCCCAATCTAAAGCTATAGGAAAAGAACTTCCCCTAGCCTTCAATCAATCAATCAATCAGGGAATTGTAAGCATGCTACTCATCCGTGAGGGTCTCAAGGCACTGGAGGGGTGAGCAGCTCTGTTCAGTCGAAGATCCAGGTCTTGAGCATCTTACTGAAGATGTTCAGCGAGGGAGCGAATCTAATGTTGATCAGGAGCTCGTTCCAGGTCTTGGCTGCGATGTAGGAGAAAGTCCTTCCACCCATTCTGTCTCTGAGGATGCATGGGGTTCAGCGAGGGCAACGGATCAGAGGTTTCTCTTGTGTGCGTGGCAGGATATTCTTTTGTTAAGGTATTGGGGTCCGGTGTTGTGGAGGCATTTGTAGGTGTGGGTGAGTAGCTTGAAGGTTACTCTCTTCTCAACGGGGAGCCAGTGGAGGTCTTCCAGGTGTTGAATGAAGTGATCCTGCCGAGGGACTAAGATGACGAGACTGGCTGCGGTGTTCTGAATTGTCTTCAGTTTGCAGAGCAGCGACTTGTTGATACCGGCATAGAGGGTGTTTCTGTAGTCTAGTCTGCTGGTTATAAGTGCGTGGGTGACGGTTCTTCCTAATTCGGGGGGTGTCCATTTCATGGTCTTGTGATGGATGCAGAGGGTGTTGAAGCAGGTGGAGGCGATGGCGTTGACTTGTCGTGTCATGGAGAGGGAGGAGTCAGTAACTATGCAGAGGTTCCAGTCGTGGTCGGTGGGGATGGGTGCCCTGCAGAGGGCGGAGTGGCACCAGGCGGTGGGGGCAGGTACGAGGACGAGTACCTCTTTCTTCTCCGATCTGAGCTTTAGGCAGCTGTTGTACATTCAGGTTGTGATGTCCTTCATTCCTTCCTGAAATCTACGCCTGGTGGTGATGGGGTCCTTTGTGAGGATGAGGTTGAGTTGGGGGTCGTCAACGTAGTAGACTTTGTTGAGTCCGTGCAGTCTGAGAATGGCGGTGAGGGTGGCCATGTAGATTTTGAAGAGCATAGGGCTGAGTGACGATTCCTAAGCACTCCGAAGGTGACTTCTGTGGGTTCAGAGAGGAGCCTTGTTAGCCAACTACTCCTTGGTCCATTCAGCATTCTTGTCCTTGTTATCAGAATTAACAAATAATTCCCTACGTCTATCCTCCACTTGACCTATGAATTTCTTCTCTTTTCTGTTAATAGGCATGTTAGGTTATGTCTATGCGCACAAGCAGTGTCTAATGTTACTGTTGGTGCAAAATAATTCTCCATTCTCTCAATTTTGTTTTAATAATCATATTTGGTCAGGTGTTTATAGACTGGTATTTCTGAAAGTACCACATCATTATTTGAGGATTAGTACTCCTAGTTGCCTGTTCCATAGAACATACTAAGAAGTAAACTACAATGAATACCATACATCAAAGGTAGGTGAAGATAGCTAATCTCCTCCTCAACCAAAGCAGGCAATTGCATGCACACATAACAATATCTAACTTCCATAGTATCAACATACTCATGTAACAACTTAGCATAAGCATTCTGTGTGTAATCACCTTTAGATAAATCTACATGAAGAAAGTCACTAGTTCGCTCTTTTAAGCCTTTTAGGATCCTAATATACTCTCCTTTGAGGCAGTAGTGATAAGTGTGGATGTTCCATCTACACCCACTCCACACTCCTCAACCTTGTGTGCACTTAAAACGGACTTGGTAATGACTACAGTTATTACTATAATTACTCCTACAATGAGTGTACCTATAATACATTTATGCCTATGATTCGAATTTCCAGACTCCATTTTTAAAGCAGCTCGGATTACAGTCTTGTTTGAGGATCAACACACAGAGTCTCTTTTCAGCGTCTTTAGTGCGCAGCTGCTAGTGCGCACACCATTACTTCGCAAGCGTTACTACTCTTGGGATGTTACAACGCGTACAATTAATAAACAAGTTGTTACATGTGTTGTAATGGTATGCATTATCCACTTCGTTGTTTGGAAGGCTCTTCCGTTTCGAAACAACAAAGTGCAGATCTGACGTCGCTGGAATCTGGAGAAGAGAGGAACAACAGAGGACAGAGAGGTAAGTTTTGTTTTTTTTGGTCGTGCAGGGGTAGTCTTTTAGGTTGTAGGGTTGTGTTTGAGTGGTGTAGAGTAGTGTATTTGAGTTTAGGGTAATGTCGGGGGTCGTGAAGGGTAGTGTTGGGGAGTAGTGATGTGGTATTTGTGTAGTGTAGGGTAGTGTTTTAGGGATTAGGGCAGTGTCGTGGGTCAAGCATGGTAGTGTTTTGGTGTAGGGACCGGACTGGGGGTAGGGGCAGGGTCGTGCTGGGTGTAGTGTTTTAGGGTTTAGGGTAGTGTTGTGGTGTTAGTGTAGTGTAGGGTAGTGCTTTAGGGTTTAGAGTAGAGTTGCGGTGTCGCACAAGGTGTAGGGACAGGACTGATGGTCGGGGAGAGTTGAGCAGGGGGTAGTGTTTTAGGGTTTAGGGTAGTGTTGTGGTGTTTGTGTAGTGTAGGATAGTGTTTTAGGGTTTAGGGTAGTGTTGGGGTGTCATGCAGGGTAGTGTTGTAGTGTAGGGAGCAGACTGGGGAAGGGTGAGGGTCATGCAGGGGATAGTGTCTTAGGGTTTAGGGTAGTGATGTGGTGTTTGTGTAGTGTAGGGTAGTTTTTTAGGGTTTAGGGTAATGTTGGGGCGGTCGTGAAGTGTAGTGTTAGAGTGTAGGGTCCAGGAAGGGGAAAGGTCATATAGGGGGTAGGGTAGTGTAGTGGTGTTTAAGTATTGTAGGGTAGTGAAGTGTAAGCATGATTTTAGTGTGATATTTTGAATTAGCATAAACCAGAGTACATTTATAACCATTGCGTTATAAATGCATTTGCAGTTAAAACTTGCAAAGAAATGGTTATATGCTAAGTAAAAACATCGCACTAAAATCATGCGTAGTAATGGTATGTGAAATATCAACATACATTCCTTATTCACGTGTAACTAAAGTTTTAGAGCATCCTTTTCTTTGGAGTTCTTTTCAACAGTCTCTCGTACAGTATTTACACAGCTTTGAAAAACTCCCTAACCCTCTTTCTTCTCCTTGATGAAAAACCCAAAATTTGTTCTTCTTCCACTCTGGCATGGGTTGTCTTCTTTCAAACAACATTTTTACAGTTCAAAGTTCAATTTACATCTCTTATAAGATCAGAGCCAACCTCCTCAATGACTCATTGTAACAGTTCAGCTCTCCATGCTGCAATCTGCAGAGGAGACCGTGGTGCTCCAAAGCTTTGGAGTTCGATGTCTCCCAAAATCAGAGTCTGTAAGCCACTCAAACTTGGTGGAAACGGCACAGTTAATGACAGAAATGCATTAGCTTCAATTCCTGGAGCTCTCAGCAAAATCTCTACACCCAGTATTGAAATCTCCTATCTCGCTCTCCCCAGCATTTGTAACTAGAGATAAGTTCACTTTGGAGAGAAATATCTCTGACCGCCATTAGAGCTCTCCTGGAACACCTAGCACTTTTTGTGGCTTTCTCAGTTTCACTCAAATCAGACTCTGAAGATTCAATTATCAATGCATGTTCTCTTTCAAATGTGAGTTTCACTTTTCTCCTCTCTGTCTCCCAGGCCACAATCCACCCGCAGCATCTGTCTTCTTTTGCTGCACATGACCATTTTCCACACATGTCTCCTCTGCTGAGCCAGACTCTATATCACTCGCAACATAACCATCTCCCGCAGAGTCTATACCAGGGTCTTGTGGAGCTTGACCCTCTCAAATCGATCTGGTAGGAATTCAGCCTCTTCAGGAGCCACCACAGCTTGGCTTGCCCTCTCCAGTGACTCCTTGGTCATGGTTGGAAATACTTCTGGGAGAGGAGCTTTTTTTCGTTGGAGGGCTGTCACTCGTCGGTTATAGAAAGCGTGAACCCAGTTTGGTATTCTGCCACACTTCACAGCAGTGTTAGTCACCAGTATCACTTGATATGGTCCATGTCACAGAGACTTAAGACAGGTTTTCCTCATGTGCTGTCAATTAAGCATGGGCTGAAACTTCGTTCCGCTCGCGGAATTTGCGAATTTTCCGCAATTTTGCAATCCGCGAATCATGCGAAATCGCAGTAAAATCCGCAAATCAGCGGGGACGAATTTTCAGCCAAGCACTTACAGGGTTACAGCAGCAGGTGCAAAAGTTGAAGCTCATTTTTTGTAACCGTTTACAAAAGGGTAACAAAGAAATTAACTTCAACTTGGGCACCTGCTGCTGTAAGCCTGTAAGTGCTTCCTGGAGCCTTGTTGCCTACTTGCAACTATTCTCTGACCCTGCTCTGACCCTTGAAGCAGGGTCAGATAATAGTTACAAGTAGGCAATGAGGCGCCTGTCACAAAAATTAAACCTCAACAGGAAGCACTGATAGATATAAAAACAAGCATTTGCAATGCAATAGGTCTCGCATTAGGAAAGTTTGAGCTATTGGTCTTGTAAATGACAATTTTTTTTATTTATGTTTTGGTTTTGAAAATAGCTAAATTAATAGCTTTGACATTCACAATGCCAATAGTTATAACTTTCGCAAATGTGACACCTATAGCATTTGTAATGCAACATGTTTTGTATTTACATGACTTAGATGTATTGATATTACAAATTACAATGGCTTTTAATTTTTTTAAATAATTAATACATAAATAAAAGTGATTTTAATATATAATGGCAATAGCTTTAAATTTTGTAAATAACTTTTGTGAAATTATGTTCAATGTATTTTATTGTGACGAAAATCCAAGAATTGAAGTGAAATATTAACATCTTTTTGTGACATTTGTAATAAAGCTTGAAACATTGAGAGAAAATATTTGAACCAGTTGTTGTTGAATGGTTGCGCAGATTGATGCTGGGGTGGCGCTGAGTGGTCCTGTTGTGGTGCTGAGTGGTGCTGTGGTGATGCTGAGTGGTGCTGTGGTGGTGCTGAGTGATACTGGGATGGTGCTGAGTGATGCTGGGGTGGTGCTGGGTGGTGCTGTGGTGGTGCTGAGTGATGCTGTGGTGGTGCTGCGTGATGCTGTGGTGGTGCTGAGGTGGTGCTGAGGTGGTGCTGAGTGATAATGTGGTGGTGCTGAGTGATGCTGTGGTGTTACTGAGTGATGCTGTGGTGGTGCTGAGTGATGCTGTGGTGGTGCTGAGTGGTGCTGTGGGTGTGCTGAGTGTTAATGTGGTGGCGCTGAGTGATGCTGTGGTGGCACTGAGTGATGCTGTGGTGGCGCTGAGTGGTGCTGTTGTGGTGCTGAGTGGTGCTGTGGTGGTGCTGAGTGATGCTGTGGTGGTGCTGAGTAGTGCTGTTGTGGTGCTGAGTGATGCTGTGGTGGTGCTGAGTGATGCTGTGGTGGTGCTGAGTGGTGCTGTGGTGGTGCTGAGCGATAATGTGGTGGTGCTGAGTGATGCTGTGGTGGTGCTCAGTGATGCTGTGGTGGCACTGAATGGTGCTGTGGTGGTGCTGAGTGGTGCTGTGGTGGTGCTGAGTGATGCTGTGTTGGTGCTAAGTGATGCTGTGGTGGTGGTGAGTGGTGCTGTGGTGGTGCTGAGTGATAATGTGGTGGTGCTGAGTGATAATGTGGTGGTGCTGAGTGATGCTGGGGTAGCGCTGAGTGATGATGTGATGATGCAGAGGGCAGAAAGGCACAAAAAGCAGTCTAACAAAGGGCAGAAGGGCAGAAAAACAAGGGAAAAGCGAGTCTAACAGAGGGCAGAAGGGCACAAAAAAACAGTCTAACAGAGGACAGAAGGGCAGAAAAGCAAGGTAAAAACGAGTCTAACAGAGGGCAGAAGGGCACAAAAAACGAGTCTAACAGGGGGCAGAAGGGCACAAACACAAGGGAATAACAGAGGGCAGAAGGGCACAAAAACAAGTCTAACAGAGGGCAGGGCAGAAAAACAAGGGAAAAATGAGTCTGAGGGCAGAAGGGCACAAAAAACGAATCTAACAGGGGGCAGAATAAATCGCGCCCTGCGTGTTTGTCCACGAAGATGCCACCTTTTTGTGCAATACCTCTACTCAACCGGAGTACTTTCTACTGTCTAATCAGTAAGGGCTCCCTCGTTGGCTAAATGTATAGGGGCAGATTTACAATAACTGGGGCATCCCCAGGGATGCGCCAGTTATTGTGCGCCGCAGCTCCGCCACCCATGGTGCGCCGCATTTACAATGCGGCGCACCATGTGAGAAAAATGGCACAGATGCGTCACGCATCTGTGCCGCAAAAGCAGCACATTGGTGGAGCTGCGTCGCAAGCGCGACGCAGCTCCAGCAATGGTCTGGGGGGCCCTATCTCCCCAATGCTGCGTCAAGCCTTGCGCCTGCTTCAAGCAGGCATAGGGTTTTGACGTAGCTTTGGCCTAAAAGTGACTGAGTGAAATCTTGTAGATTTAACTCAGACACTTTTAGGAGGCTTTCCGGCGCAGGAACGCCCTCCCCTGCGCCGGAACGCCTGCTGATGGCGCAGGGCTTTACAACGTGACGCATCTCTCAGGTGCATCACGTTGTTAATACCCAGCACCATGGCGTATCTTTTGTGCTGCCGCTGCATCACAAAAGTGACGCAGCTGCGGCGCAAAAGAGGTGCAAGCGGCTTGTAAATCTGCCCCATAGTGCTTTTACTACACTGTAGCTGCGTAAAGGGCCAGAAGATGTGTCTCCAGTGACCATGTGTGCCTGGGTTACAGGCACACATGGTCACTGGAGACACATCTTCTGGCCCTTTACGCAGCTGCAGTGTAGTAAAAGCACTATACATTTACCCAATGAGGGAGCACCTACTGGATTAGCCAGTAGAAAGTACTCCAGGGCAAATCGCAAAAAAATCTGCGATTTCGCAGGCAAATTCGCAAATTCGCTGATTTTTTGCAATTTCGCAGGGAAATCCGTGAATTCACGGAACGGTAATTCGCAAATTTCGCTAATGCTTACTTTCAATGAGGACCCAGTCTCCTGGGCTCAGGTCATGGCAGAGGACTTTAAAGTCTGTGCAGTAGCTGCTTCAACCTGATGAGACACAAAAGGAACCACCCCAGCCAATCCTTTATACTGGTCAAGGGCCAAATCATCTGTGATATTTCCTAATGCAGTGGTAGCCACAGCAGTAAAACACATTGCTCTTCCCATCAGTATCACATGAGGTGACAACCCAGTTTTCCTGTCAGGATTACTGTGCAAACTCATTACCACCAAAGGCAATGCATCAGGCCCCTTCAAGGATGTCGAATCATGCGCTTTAGCCAGCATCATTTTTAATGTACAGTTGATCTGCTCCACCATGCCTGATGCATGCAACCTGTAACTACAATTCAGTCTTGAATCCATATTCAGGGTGATGCACAACAATTTGATGACTTCATTGTGGAAGTGTGTGCCTCCATCCGGTTCCAATGTAGTTAGAAATCCAAATCTAGGAATCAGTTCCCTCAACTATAAACTCGCCGCTGTAAGACTATAACACCAGACGTGAGGTAGGCTTCAACCCATTGAGAAAAGACGCACACAACAACCAGGATGTATTTCAACCTATTTCAGACAGGCATCTAACCAAAGTCCATCTGGATCTGATTAAAGGGACTCCCCCCAATCTTGCAATGTGACTCAAAGCAACAACAGTGTTCTTCCCTGCAATTATTTGTTGTCATGTGACACACCAATGACAGACAGCTTCTGCAATCACTTGAAACCTTGGATTGAACCAAGTCTGTCTGAACAATCTCATAATTGCATCCACTCCTAAATGAATTAGCCTTGCCATTGGATATAACAAACAATCTGGTAATTCTGCACTGCCAGCAACTGACGCCCATATGTCATGTAATTTCATTTCATTTCTTTATTCGATTTACATATATCAAACCTTAAAAGTATACAATAAAAACAATAAAATTAATAAACTAAAATATGAGTCATAACTCATGTCATAATGCCCACTCACAATGACAGAAACCTATACATTCATATATGGCAGTACAGACTCTTCAAAACCTAGGTAAAAAGGCAAATACCTACTTAGTGGTCCACAATGGGAATAATTATAATCACCTGGCGCTCCCCTCGCAAATTCAAATCAATTTGCTCAATCAATCAGATAGCATTATAATTGGAGACACCAAAATCTACGAAAGAATCTCAAAATGTAATACATTTGTTTTAATTAAAAAACAATTCTCTTGCTTTCTCTTTTCATTAGTCCAAAGCTAATAAAATGTATCTGGGTTAACTTTATTTATTTCGAGAGCAACATATTGATGAGGATAAATAGTCCACTATTTTTAAGGCTATACAATGTATGGTAGAATTAAAAAGTTCTACCAAAAAGAGTCTTTCAATGGGCACGTTATGATATAGCTATCACCATCTTCAAAAAATGTATAATGCGGCCTCATAGGTTAGCACTCCTAAGAGTGCAACATTTTTCCTCCTACCATGGGCAATTATAATGAATAAGATAACAGAGGAGTAAATGTCCACACTTTCTAAGGAAGGTACATAATTAAAAACATTCTGATAGTTAATATATTTAGCAGTTTTAAAAATCGGCGTTAGGAATTGTTTTCTAAGTTCCTTATAAAAGCTACAAAACAGAATCAAATGCATTGTGCTTTATCTGGTTCTACCATCACATGAGCATTTTGGTAATATATTTGCCCATGCCCCTATTTTTGGAAAGTTGACCCTCAAGTGGAATGTTCCTAGGCGTAATATGTCATGTGACACACCAATGACAGACAGCTTCTGCAATCACTTGAAACCTTGGATTGAACCAAGTCTGTCTGAACAATCTCATAATTGCATCCACTCCTAAATGAATTAGCCTTGCCATTGGATATAACAAACAATCTGGTAATTCTGCACTGCCAGCAACTGACGCCCATATGTCATGTAATTTCATTTCATTTCTTTATTCGATTTACATATATCAAACCTTAAAAGTACACAATAAAAGCAATAAAATTAATAAACTAAAATATGAGTCATAACTCATGTCATAATGCCCACTCACAATGACAGAAACCTATACATTCATACATGGCAGTACAGACTCTTCAAAACCTAGGTAAAAAGGCAAATACCTACTTAGTGGTCCACAATGGGAATAATTATAATCACCTGGCGCTCCCCTCGCAAATTCAAATCAATTTGCTCAATCAATCAGATAGCTTAATAATCGGAGACACCAAAATCTATAAAAGAATCTCAAAATGTAATACATTTGTTTTAATTAAAAAACATTTCTCTTGCTTTCTCTTTTCATTAGTCCAAAGCTAATAAAATGTATCTGGGTTAACTTTATTTATTTCGAGAGCAACATATTGATGAGGATAAATAGTCCACTATTTTTAAGGCTATACAATGTATGGTAGAATTAAAAAGTTCTACCAAAAAGAGTCTTTCAATGGGCACGTTATGATATAGCTATCACCATCTTCAAAAAATGTATAATGAGGCCTCATAGGTTAGCACTCCTAAGAGTGCAACATTTTTCCTCCTACCATGGGCAATTATAATGAATAAGATAACAGAGGAGTAAATGTCCACACTTTCTAAGGAAGGTACATAATTAAAAACATTCTGATAGTTAATATATTTAGCAGTTTTAAAAATCGGCGTTAGGAATTGTTTTCTAAGTTCCTTATAAAAGCTACAAAACAGAATAAAATGCATTGTGCTTTATCTGGTTCTACCATCACATGAGCATTTTGGTAATCTATTTGCCCAGGCCCCTATTTTTGGAAAGTTGACCCTCAAGTGCAATGTTCTTAGGCGTAATATGGTGGGGTAGAACCTATGTTGGGTCCAACTTGTACTGGGCCTGACAGGTATCTGCACACTGTGGATTTATTGTATTCGCAAGTATCTCTTTCTATCTCTCTCACTCCCCTAAGTATGGTTTTGACCTCAGTTTTGAGGTACTGTAAGATTTTAACTCCAATACTATTATCCACTATTCTTAGTTGGCTGTCTATATAAGTCAGCCATCTTATTTTTCTCCATGCGTCTAAAGTTAGACAATCTGATATTATATCTTTTGTAAACTCTGTCGCTAGTTTTCTCCATATAATGTACCACTAGAGGCCAGGGCTGGCATGTAGGTCATCCTCTAGAAAAGTAACTGCCAGTTCCTGATGAGTAATGTAGGATGAACTATTTCTTGGCAAAGCCAGCAATCAAGACAAAAACAGGTTCTCTAGGTTTGCAGTGGGGCACAATCTATCCACCTTCACAGTGCAGCACCATAACCAGCACTTGGGAGGCATTTACTTTTACATAACATCAATATTTCCCTAATCAGTTTATGGCCTACTTTACTTGCAAATCTAAAGATGGATTCTCTGGCTCTTAGCAATTTCATTGTAGAGGTATTTATTTGGCTTTCCCAGAGCCGTGATGCCGTAAATTGGACTCCTAAGTATGAAAATAGTTGGGTCTCAGCTAATCTCTTGCCTCTAATATGGTGTGTCCTCTCTTTTGCCCTTCCTTTTCCACTCACCATAATAACCGTTTTGTCTAGATTTATTTTCATAACTTTATTTTCATAAAGTTAACAAAGTTATCAATCACAAGCTACAACCCGTTGGCTGTCCTAGAAAGTAGGACAGCATTGTCTGCATATCGTAGGATTGGAACTGGATGGGATCCAACAATGGGGCATCAGCCTTCACTTTCTGTAACATCTCGTCTACCCCTTTAATTTAGAATGAAAAGAGCAGAGGGCCAAGGACACAACCATGTGGAATCCCCCCGGCAACCTTAAAACTTTCGGGACATTCTCCTTTCAGTCCATAGCGTACCCGCACAATCAGATGGGAATACAATTAAGACAGATAACTAATGATACCCATCGGGGAACCCATGTACACAAAGGTTTTCCATAATTTGATATGGTTTAGCAGATAAAACACACTGCTTAGGTCTGCAAAGCATACGTAGACACACCCCTGTTTTGCAACTGTATATTTATTAATAAGCAGATGTAATTTAACACATTGTCCATTCATGCCAACATCTCTACTGAGTCCATACTGGGTATCAGTGAGGGTATGTTTCTCCTCTACCTACTGTTCAAGTCTGTCCAAAAGGATTCTATCCATTAGCTTAGCACTGGAGTCCAGGACCGATATTGGGCGGTAGCATCTTGGGTCCCCTCTGTGTCCTTTTTTGAAAATCAGGACAATTGTGCTTTCTGTCCAAGTAACAGGGAGAAAGCCTTTAACTGTGGTACTACACACTTGTGTTAGCAAAGGGGCCCATAAGGTGGAATGTAAGTAAGTAATCTTTATTTAGCATAGTTACTTAAAACCATTGCAGTGTAAAAATGATTTAAGAACAGAAAGGATAAAACTACAGTTTTAAAAGACTCAAAAATTTAAAATTTAAAATGTTCACATTTCCTTATGACCGATGTGCTTGTAATTGGACTTAATATTTGTAAGTTATTGCTCAGTGTCCTCATGTGCTCATAAGGTCAGTGAAACAGTCAGCGAAGTGATGTCAAGTCGGTTGGATTGGGGCAGTTATGGATTGAGTTTTTTGGCATCTTTTTCCCAACTGCCTTCAGGAATTTTACAAAGCTGCAGTTCAAGCCAGGGTCATTAGGATGAAAACATGCAAGGACCGCTGCCCTTCTAGTGCGGATCCCTTGCCGATTAAAGTGATGTTTTAGCCAGCGTTTCCATTCGTCTCGTAGTTTTTCACAAGAGCATATCAAATGCAGCATGTCCTCCTGTGCCAAGCCGCATAGCCGACAGAGGGGGTCAGCTTTGATTTCGAGCCAGCGTGGGAGGTTTTGAGTACAAGGTAGCAGGCCCAACCTGTGCCTTAAAAAGCACATCTTGACACTTTTGGAATAACCCTCGGCCAGATAGCGCTGTTGTGCTTTAGTTGTGTACGAATTCAGAGTCAACCAGCCGTGTGTTCTCTTCAAGAGGGTTTCCTTGTCTTGCAACCATGATTGTAATTTGATTGATTTTTTTACCAGTTTTTTGAAATTTGTATGACTTGTTGGAGTGTTCCTGAGCTGTTCTAGACCTGTATTCGTCAGGCTACCCGTGAGGTACTTAGCTTCTGCTGAGGAAGGATGCTGTTCTAACTCCTTCCACAGGTGTTCATTAAGGGTTCCTTGTTTTGATTTCCTCACTTTGTCCCAGGCTATCACGTAGGCTCCCTGCCTTGCCAGGAGTTGTTGGTCGATGCCAAATTCGAGCCTGATTTGAGCGGGTGAGGTTTGCTTGGGTAAACTGAAAATAGTTCTATAAGCTGCTGTTATAGTGTTATCAAGGATCTTAGCATCCCTTCCTCTGAGTGCCTCACTCCCGTAAGTAATTGTTGGAAGACGTTTAGCACGAATTACTTGCGTCAGGGGTAACAGGGATGGGCCGGAGAGTTTGTGATTTAGCGCCTTCAACGAAATCGCTAACGAAAGACCTTTCCCTCGTATGCTTGATCTCTGAACCGAGAACTGCCCACCGTTATCGATCTTCACTCCTAGGTATTTGTATGTTGGAGTTTCTTCGATTCTTGTCGTGTTCCAATGCCATGATGTTGGTTTCCTTTTTTTTCTGCTAATGGTCATTGTTTGGGTTTTCCCCAGATTTATTGTGAGATCGTTCTTACTTGAGTACCTTTGTGTTGCGTCTAAAAGATGTTGAAGTCCTACCTTAGTGTGGCTTATTAAGACAATATCGTCTGCGTATAGTAGACAAGGTAGCTGGAGCCCTCCTAGTTTAGGGGCGTGGGAATTGCAGCCATTTAATATTGGGACAAGGTCACCTAGGAATAGGTTAAAAAGCATGGGGGCCAGGACGCAGCCTTGCTTTAGGCCCTTATTGGTCTGTATGGGCCTTGACAAGGCGGATCCATCCCCTATTTTTATCTGTACCCAGGTCTCTGTGTGCAGGTTGATGAGCAGATCCAGCAGGGGTCTCGAGATCCCCCAGTCGTTCAATTTAGACCACAAAAGCTTCCGATTTACGTTATCGAAAGCGGCCTTGTAGTCGATGAAGCAGAAATGGATGGGCATTTTGTTAGATTCTGCTTTGTCTATGAGCATACCCATGCTCAGGATGTTCGTCATCGTGCCTACTGACTTAGCGAAGCCTGTCTGGTTGGCAGGGATTAAGGATCTCTCTGTAGCCCAGGCTGTCAGCTCTTCAAGAAGGGTACCTGCAAAGTATTTTGCCTCGTTGTCAATTAAAGCCACCAGTCGGTAGTTGTTTGGGGCAACCTTATCTCCTGCCTTATAGATTGGGGAGATGATAGAGCCCCTCCAGGACCTTGGAATGATGTTGAATTGTCGTATTTCCAGAAAGAGGGGTTCCAGGGCTGCTGCCCAGCCTGGCACATCTTGTTTGTAGAGAATAGGAGGTATGCCATTTGGCCCTGGCGCTCCCTCCTTTCTTCCTTTTTTGATTTGGCGCTGGATGGTGCTTTGTAAGTTCGACAAGTTCACAATATCATTTGGAGTAAAGCATTCTGTGGGCCTTGTGTCAGTAATTGATGTATAATTTTTATAGATGTCAGGCTCGTAATGTTGGTTGTTCCCTTCAGTCTGACTGAAATGGGTGCCAAGAAAGCTAACCCAGATTTCCTCCGAGATGTTTGAGGAAACCCCGTGATGCGCAGGTCTTATGAATGCATTTATTGATTTCCAGAATCTTGCTCCATCGTTCCGTTTAATATCGGAATGAAGTCTCGCCCATAAATTATCCTCCGCTGATTTGTTTGCTTCCCATTTTAATTTTTTTAGTGTTGATTTTAGTTCTCGTAAATGATTTTGCTTTACGTTATCCATGGGTTTCCGTTGGAGTTCTCTCATTGTGCGATAGAGTAGAGTCTTTATGTCTTTAATTTTCCCTTGGTCTTCTCTAGAGAATTTGCAGAAACTTGCGTCCTCCAGTTGTGACTGAAACTTGGGTCTTGTAGCATACATAGACATGGTACTTGTAAAATGTTCCCATTTTTTTATTAGGGTATCAGCGAGGGTATGTTTCTCCTCTACCTACTGTTCAAGTCTGTCCAAAAGGATTCTATCCATTAGCTTAGCACTGGAGTCCAGGACCGATATTGGGCGGTAGCATCTTGGGTCCCCTCTGTGTCCTTTTATGAAAATCAGGACAATTGTGCTTTCTGTCCAAGTAACAGGGAGAAAGCCTTTAACTGTGGTACTACACACTTGTGTTAGCAAAGGGGCCCATAAGGTGGAATGTGTCTTGAAGGTATCTACTGGAAATTCATTGGGGTCTTGGAGCCTTTCCGTTAGCATTTTTATTTAGTGCATTAATGACCTCTTCTAAACTTATTGGTGGGATATCTACAGCGTGAATGTAATAGACAGTTGAGGTGGGTAGCTCCATAGAGTGATTGTCAGGATTAAAAATAATGCAAAATGTTCTATCCAGTACCCCCGCTGTACAAATACCTCTACCCTAGGATCCTCTATATCTTTAAAAAGAGCTGATTTATTGTTTTCCATAAAAGGATATTATCATTTAACTCTGCAGCCTGTAGTAAATCATCCAAGATCTTATCTTTCATCTCTCTCTTCCTTTTATCCAGGGCAGATTCATATGTAGCTCTTAACCTGCTAATTTTGTCCATATCTCTTGAGGTATGCTGTAAGGTTTTTCTCAGTTTTCTGTTGGCCTTAGAACACACGTTATTGAACCATTCCTGCCTTTTATTTCCTTTGCTTCTGATCATGTACCTTAATTTCTCTGATATTTCGGCCATTATTTTACAAAAGGCTGCCATGATACACAACAGTGGAGACCTCAAATTCGTACATATGTTAAAATTACTGAGATTTTCTGCCTTGATTTTCCATGTATTGGCAGTACCATTTATGTTTGCCCATTTTAGGCTGATGATGTTTCTGCCCTGCTCTTCAATTTGATTTGTGGTTTGTAAGCCATTTGGCAGTAAAATGTAGATATGAAAGGCCACTGTCAAAAGGGTGTGGTCACTGAAAATGCTTGAGGTAATATCAAAGGATTCTATTAATCTATGCCCATTTTTGCTGACCAGAATGTGGTCAATAAAGGAGCTTCGGCCATTCCCATAGTACATGGGTACTTGTAGTAGTCCCGGCCCTTCACGGTATTCTAGTAATTCCATGTTATATTTAAAAATTATTTCATTTATTGCCTCTCTATATAGATTGTGCTTAAAGTGCAGCATTCCTTCCCCATTAGTTTTTATATAGCTGCAGCATTTAGATCCCATCCTATTTCATTGACTTATATTTAACTCCCCTAGCCATATTAGCATATATTCATCCTTAATGTGATTTATAAATGGTTCTGTCTCTCTACTTAAATACATTAAGACATTTGTTTTGTCAAAAACATTGTTATAAAAGTTCATTAAAACCAGATTTAGCTTTTCCTTTGTTTGCTTTTGGAAGAGTTAAAAGTAGGGGGAAGATGTATAGGATCTTATCAATTTCAGTGATGTGGTTATATGTATTAAAAAGGCCAGGTCCCCTTTAGCCCTCCCTCCGTCTGAGGGGATTTTTAAGGTTAGCAAATGAAGTAAAACCCTCCATGTGAAAGTTATCTGTTGCCCATGCGTCTTGTAAGAAGACTAGGTGAGTTTGACTGATAGTCTCCAGCAGTGGCGGCTGGTGAAATTTGAGAGAGGTGGGCTGGAAGCACGGGGGTGTTGAGGTGCTCTTTAAAGTGATGCAGCATTTTTTGGGAGGCAGGTCGCCATTCCCAGTGCATTTTTTTTTTAAATCAATGGGATAAAAGTATGCATTTACCAGCAAATTGTTAATGTTGTATTTTATATGGGGGCCTGTGGGCTCAGTTTCCCTGTTAGCAGTAGGCATCCCAAAAGGGGAACCTACATGCAGGAGTTCAATTATGAGCGCCGTTTAAATTGCCACTGCCGCAACACATGACACGGACACGTGTGTTGTGGCTGCTTAACACTACAGTCGGAGTCCTGCCGCCGCCTCGCCTCCCCATCGGCATCGACCTACTAGTAGTGGCTTGCCGCTTGTGCTTGGCTTGGTAATCGTCGCGGTGCCAGTTCAGAGTTCTTTCAGTGCGCAACGCGCGCAAAATAATTTAAAACGTTTTTACATTATTAAAGTCATTTCGTCGATCACTTTGGCTTTGTGCTTCTTTGCAAATTGCACGGCAGTTACAGTTTTAGTTTATTATCCTCCCAGACTTCCTGATATGACATGCAGCACCCCAGTAAATATGATGCCACCCATCACCACACACGCACACCGGTCCGTCCGATTCTAACTGTAGTGACTGTCTGACCTCTATCAGTCATCATGATCTCACACACACTCACTGACTTACGTGGTTTCATCAGAACTGACACAGACTCTCACACTATTCGTCACCAGTCGACAGAAAAAGAAGACAATGACTGCACAGGCACGACGAGTCATGAGGTCTGATACGCTCACTCTCCTTGTGACTGGTGTTATTGTTGTGGCAGTCCACGCCAGGGCGCGGTGACGTCCCCACAGCGGCCAACGCCTGGCCAATCACAACTACATGGTTGTCAATGGCCACATGTGATTGGCCATACAGTGCGGCAGGCTGAGCACAGCCACCCACCCATGCGCAGCGGCACCACCATTCTCGTGCGCGGTAACTCAGCCAATCCTGGCGCAGCATTAACATCGCCACTGCGCCAGGATTGGCTAAAGAGCTGGGCTAATACTGCCCATAATGAGGTCCGGTTCCCCATGGTCTCTGCCTGTGTGAGTGCTAGGGGAGGAGGAGGAGGGTAGGGGCTACTGCGTGTGTGCGCATGCGTGGGCAAGTCATAAAAATGACTTGTCCTAAATGCGCACACTCTGCTGCTGCCCTTCCTGCCACGCTGCTATCTGCCAGCCTGCCACTCACTGCCACAGGCCAGCCCCCCACACCCTTCTGCGATCGCGATGACGTCACTATAGTTAGTGACTCCGACTGACCTCAAATCATTATGACTGTCGGTAGTGTCGATATTGTGCACTGCGCTCGTAATTATTTGGTATGCGCATTGTCAGTGACAGTGGCGGTCGTCCATGGCTAGTGGGGCAACGTCCCAACGCCCCCAATGGATGAACCACCACTGGTCTCCAGCCACTCTGGGTTCACTAGTTTATTTTTAATTCCCACAACATTAAAAGTCTTAATTTTTAGGTTAGTGCTTTCTTTTTCTGTATAGGTCAGTATACCCCTATATATCTTGTGATTCACAATCTGCATTGTGTGTATCAATTGAGTTACTACTCTTCCTACCCTCCCCAACCGGTTGTCAATCCTGTTTGTCGGTGTTGGAGAAGAGGGAGAACCTATTAGTTTGGACTGTTATTGATAGTCTGGGGTTCAATTTTATTTGCTGTTGGGAAGTGGTCTGATCAGCTGATTTGCTGATAACCCTATTTGTGCGGGAGTACTACCCCTATCAGAATAGATTTTTGGTCTATAACATAGCCAAGAGCTAAAATCGCCTTGACTAATTTTCCTGGAGGGGTCTAGCCAATCAATCTTCTGACCATTATTACTTCGTGGAAAGGAGAGTTTGTACTCCAAAACTGTTTGACCAGCCAGAGTATCACCTTGATTTTAAGTTCAGTCCATGTTTCTGTTACAACAGGCATTTATTTAGAGACATTCCTCAGTATGATTACATATGGCGCTGCTTACGGTGGAAGACGTAGAGCCGTATTTACATGTGTCTATAAATTTGTGGAGTGATTACTTTTGGTGGGTTCTGCAAGTGAATATATGAAGTGAATATATAGGGGCAAAGTGAAATGTAGTGGTTACTGGTAGGTCTGTTTGTGCCACTTTCTTTGGAGCAATCTCCCCAGTTTGCATTTTGATTAGGGCAAACACTTCTTTTACGGCTATCACTAATTTGGATATTCCAAGTTTAATGACCTCTAGTTCCTTCTTTAGCGAGCCCTTGCGTGTTATCAATCTACTGTGTAGCTTCTTTAATGTCAAGTCGGTTGTTTTGGTGGAGTTTAACATCTTTTCTTTATGGATGGCCCTGGGTACCTTGGTGGTGGGGGTGTTTCCATACACCCCTGTAGTTGTCCTACCCTTTTTTCGGTTTGAGGCTGAAGAGGCTGCTGGCTGACAGCTTTACTTTGCTGGAGGGGAGGATAGCTCGCTTATTGGGGAATCTTCGCTAATCAGGAGGGCATCATTAAAAATACGTAATGCTGCAAGCGTTAATTTTTTGGTTGGGACCTCTGGTTCCAATAAGGTATTTTCTTCATTGGCTTTCTCCATTGCATTATGTAGGGCAGATTTGGTTGCATTCAGTTTCTTCTCTGCGGTTGTAATCTTGTTGTTCAATAAACCTATAGCTTTGGTTAAATAGCTGATAATTGCTTTGGTAGAGCCTACTGGCTATAAGCCCCCCTTCCAGATGTCTGGACTAATTTATGCTTGCCCATGCTCCATAATTTACCACTAGGTGCTAAAAAGGGTTGAGAAAATATGCGCTGACCTACCGGTCTACTATCTTCAAAAACGTGGCTCAGTCAAGAGTCCAAGATAATCCCAAGGAAAGAAGAGAACTAAGGGGGGGGGGGCAGCCCAACCTCATCCAGCCGCAGACAAGCACCAATGGGTCAACCCTAGACATGGTTGCGCCCACGTACGTCCCTTACTTAGGGAGTGCAGGGTAGCCTTTATGTCGCTGGAGGGCTAGTGCCACCTCCTGTGCCACAGACGGAATGCTGGGGGTCTGAGTCCCATTTCAGCTAGCAGAAATCAGGAGTCAGCTGAGCACTCAGGCCTCAGGCCGCCCTTCAAAGGAAATCCTGTGTTGCAGGAGTGCAGGCAAAAACACCCAATTGATGGATGGAATGCAGAACAAATCAAAATATTCACCCCCAGTCAAGAGATCTGAGTTATATCCATCATTCTTTTGCTCGCCATGCCACCCCATTTTAGACCTGGCCATATGCAAATCAGTCTTAACCCTGTGCCTCATGGGAACAGTCCAGCCCGAACTGCCAAGCCAGGTCCTCCCTGCAAGGAAGCCTTTACGACACCGGGAGGGCTATCGCCACCTCCTGCTCCACAGATGAAATGCTGTGGGACCGAGTTCCACCCCAGCCAACAGGAATTAGGTGTGAGCTGAGCACTTGGGCCTCAGGCGGCCCATCTATTTTCCAGAAAGTATATTTGCCATTTTCCCCTTTCTTGCAACCAGTTCTGATCCAACCTGCTTGTTCCTTGTCGATGACTTTCATTTGCAAACATCTCACTTCATTCCATGTGTCAGCAACAGTTAGCATTATGCTGAGTTTGGTACTCTCACCAATGTATTCCTTGAAAACACATGCATGAACAGCACAAAAATTTGCGACTTCGTCTGAGTACCTATTTTCTGTTGTAACATAAAAAATTCCCCTTCCAAAGGCTGCGCACTTCACGACAGTCACTTCTCTTGGCAATTGTAATGCTCACAGCAGCTGTCTCACATACTCCCCATTTCTGATTGGTGAACCTGATGGTGTTAGGAACCCTCTCTGCAGCCATAGCTGTCCAAAGTCATGAACCACACCGAATCCGTACTGGCTATCGGTATCGGTATAGATGACGACTCAAATCTGTTCAGAAACTCCACATGCATGGGTCAAAGCAATGAGTTTAGCCACCTGTGCGGCGTGTACTTCCTGTAAGCAAGCAGAGTCTACTACTCCATAGTGGGTACAGACAGCAAATGCTGCTCTCAAATTACCTTCATTGTCTCTCAAGCATGAACCATCAACAAAAATGACTTGATTGGGGTCAGACAATACCTCATTGACAATATTAGGTCTCAGTTTTGTGCAAAGCTCAATTACATCTAAACAGTCAAGGTCTTGACATTCATACATTCTTCCTTATCAGCATTTCGTGAAGGCGACAGGGTAGCAGGAGTTAATACAGAACAACACTTCAGGGAAACATTCTCGGCACGAGTAACATTTGCTCGTACCTTGTCAGCATGTTATTTGTCAAATGCTGTGTTTTGGTTCTTGTCATCTGGAGTTCAACTGAATAAGGTAGTTATACTGTAAGAGAATAACCCATCATAATGCTCTCACATCGTTCAGTACTGACACCTGTTGCAGCAATAATTTTGAAACATCTGGGCAACGCCGAAGCTACAGGGTCTAATGTTGTTGAGAAATCGGCAACCGGTCTATGGGCACCTTCATGTGTCTGGGTGAGTACAAAAAGAGCACAACCTTTGCGCTCATGACAGAATAATGAGAAAGCTTTGTTGTAATCAGGCATTCCTAAGGCTTGAGCATGACACAGACACTCTCTCAACTCCAGGAAGGAAAGCAGATAGTTGCTATCCCAAGCTACCGGATCACACACATCCTTGTGTTAAGCATCTGCAAAGGCCTTCCCATCAAGGAAAAATTAGGAATCCCCTCTCAGCAATAGTCAACCATCCCCAAACACATCCTCGCCTCTTTCTGGGTACTGGGGGATTCATTTTTATGATCGTCTCCACTCTTTCTTATGACACCTTCCTTGTGCCTTTTTCAATTTGATGACCCAAATACTGTACTTTGTGTAGACAGTACTGAATCTTACTTGGAGACACAGTATGCTCATTGTCATACAGATGATTTTAGTTAGATAATAGTTTCATCCCCGCAGTCCTCCCAGATGCAATTAGGATGTCATCGAGATACTGAACTAACACTGAGTTTTGGGGCAAAATCAAGCTCTCGAGGTTCTTCGTCAACACCTGATAGAATATAGATGGACTTTCTGTATACCCTTGAGGGATATGAACCACGTTAAGACACGATTCTCCAGAAAGAAAGCAAATTAAAATTGGCTCTTCTCATGCAATGGGATGGAGAAAAATGCCTGGCAGAGTTCAATCACTGTGAACCACTCACCCTCACATGGAATCTGAAATAGGATCACCGAAGTTTCAGTACCACGGGACATCATAGAATCACTATGTTATTGACCTTTCCAAGGTCTTGAACAATGCAATACTTCCCCCTCTCTTTCTGCAATCCGATGATAAGTGAAAAGCATGGACTTACCATGATCTCTTTTAAGATGGATGCCCTGTGCAACCATGTTCCAATTACAGGTGTAATTCCTGCTACAGTTTCAGGGGTCAGATTGTGCTGAGACATTCTCTGTAATTCTGCATCAGGCTTGACCTGTATGCGGACTGACTTGCCTCCTTGAAAACAATCCAATTTACTCCCCAGAGACGCCCCATACCACTGAAGAGACTGTGTCCTTTAAATCTAGCGGCATATCTCCCACTGTTTGTAAATTAAATATGGCTGTAAAAGGATCCAGATTGGCCAACTTGAAAGCAATCTCCTCATCATTAGTCTGCATTTGATTTCCTTTGGTGTGCACTAGATGCAACAATTCAATGTGCACGAAAGGTCACGCCATAACAAACAGACCTGACTCGAATCACACACCACAAACTGATGGTGATCCTGAAAGGTTCCAATTTTCACCAACACCTCTTCTGTAACGGATATGTCATTCTTTTATTAGTAAATCCTACAACTTGGATCCATTTTTTCAAAGAGGGGTAGGTTTGATGCTACTGCAGATCTCACAGTAAAACTGGTCAGTCAAGAATGTAATAGGATGACTATCTTCATCTTCTTTTGCATATGGTCCAATCTGGTCTACCTCCAAGACTGTGCCAAGTGTACAGCCTTCCTTCACCCTCAGGCACCATCATAAGGACGGCTCTGGGTTAAATCCATCCAGTGCTTCCATCAAGGGCATCTGGTGATATGTTCAGATGGACTGAGAGATTCTCGGAGGTTGGGGCACTTGCTCTAACTAATTCTGATTCCCCCCAGCATTAACCAATCTTAGCCTAGTCACTGTCGGGAACTCACTTACTCCATTTGCAACATGAACAAGCTCTCCTTCCTGCACCTGATCTGCATGATTAAGATGACACTCGTGCTTCCAATGCCTGATTTTTTGACAAAAATGGCAGGCAGTGGTCTTCTTTAGGGTAGCAACATCTATCCCTGTCTTAGGATCTATAGGGACACATCTTCCTCTTCCCTGTCCCATTGACCCTGCAACAGAAGTTACCTGGACACCAGGAACATTTCCTTGACCATGAGCTATGGTTTCCCCTATTACTTGCCCCTGCCCTCCCTTTTGGACATTCCACATTTGGACCAGCATCAATTTCCCCATTATCCTCCTTTGCTTAGAATCCACTTCATCACTGCAATACCTGGCATACAGTAATATCTCATCTACTAACTTGTTTTGGCAGCAGATTAGGTGCTGTTGAATTATGAGGTTGATCTCCAGCCTCAATCTAGTCACAGATTTGGCTATGAATTGTTCCATGTTTTTTGGGATGAGCATTTCTTACCCACACAAATGCTTAAAGGCTCTCTAAGGCTTGCAAAAACCTTTCATAATAAGCATGTACTCACTCTTTAGGTTCCTGGGTGGCTCGACCTATGTTAACACAGTCAATGTACTGTGGGGCTGTCACGGTTTGCAACCATGTGAACACAGATTGTACTTGTTCATAACCACTTGAGAAGGACCATGAGTTATTGGATCCCCCTCTGAATCAGCTGTAGGTCATTCAATAGCCATCTTACAAGCAAACCATGAATCACTAGAAACCACAATTTCAAACAAAGTGTTCAAGTCAATCCACAATACTTTTGAGAACTTAACAAAGTGATTGACTTGTTTATACCACTCAGCAGGCTTCACTCTCAACCTAGGGAAATCATTCATGAATGCAGCAAGATCACCCCTACTCCACTAAACTTGCATGTACCTTCCACGTTGCACTTCCCATAATGGATACGCTTCTACTCCCTGCATTCCCCCTCCTGAAGGTGGTGTTTCTCTTGCTGCCTTTTTGTGCACTTTTTATTTTACCACCTCTCTTCCCACCTATCCAGCATACTCCAAGCCCACATTCCTATCAGCAACTCTCAGATATGTGTCTTAAGCCCTGTCACTCTCTACTCTTCTAACTCTTGATCACTGTAAGAAACCCTATGATTTCCCTGTAGTGTCTTCATCCGAGACAAGTCTACTCCATACCTCTGAGTCAACTCCGACAACTTTACATGTGCTTGTCTGCCCTTCGGGTGACATCCTTCACTACAAAAAAGTGGTCATCTCGCTCATAGGTCTCTAATGTGTCCATAGGTAAATTCCCACTGATGATTTCATTTACTTCATCCTTCAACCTTACCACATCCAGTAGCTTCACCTTTTCTGCAGCTTTAATGGTACCCTGGCTCAACGTATTACCCTGACAAGCCTTAATATAATTATGGTCCCTAAACCAGGACTCAAAGTCTACAATGAATAGAAAATGCTGATTTCTAGAGGCTTTCTGACTTGCTTCTAAGGTCACACAACTTGACCCTCTCACAGGAGTTTCCCTCCTCTGCAGATCTGAACAAGTACTCTCCATGAGTATGGACCATATAGTACTGGAGCCAATGCATACGCTGGAAGGATCAGCATTAGCAGGTAAAGGGGTACTAGATTCCATAGGCATTAAAGAAGGACAATTTCCATTCATGTTCCCTGTTCTTCCCAATACAGTCCCTTCAGCATGTATGGGCTGTCTCTGGCCACGGCTTTCCACTAAGCTTGGTCGTAAACAGGAACAACAAGACCAATAGTAAGTGGGACAGTAAGAACGTCCAGTTAGACTAAAGCAGCATTAACACCCTCATGTCCTATACCTCTCAAGGTGAACACTCCTGTCCCCCTACTCCGGCTGATACCTTCCCCATGACTCCTGAACCAGGGTCCATTTGGACTGTTGCACTTCCCACATGCTTTGCACCTTCTGTGTTTCATCCCCCTTCCTCTGATTGTGGATTATAAGATGGAAGATGCTCAACTAACAACCCACCCAACAAGCTATCTTCATTGTAGCTACTGCCATTTGGCCTTCCACTCCTATCCTGGGATCTCCATCTCCTACCAGTACTGGGTGCAACCTCTCTCCCTCAATGGTATCCACTCTCCATCTTTTAAGTTGTGCATCTCACTGTGCATCCTGATATTTCCTCACAGCTTACCTCATTCTCCCTCTGCTTAGCATGAGCTGCATGCATCCATGCATCTAACGCTTCAAACTGTTGGGTCTAGGAAAGGGTTATGGCGCAAACATTGCTCTCCTAATCTAATGCAGTACATCCAGCCGAAATGAACCAAAGCGTGGAAATGACAATTCACTCACTTTCTCAGTGATCTTATGCCAAGTTTGGAGTCAAATTATAGTATTGAGTTCAACTTTTGTCATCATATAGTGTGCTGGAGTGTCCTCAGGTGGCACCTCTTTGCCCACTCGAGTAACTACCCTTTTATCACCCATGAAAAGATCCTGCAACACTCTAAAACATCGCATGATTTAAAATTGCAATTTGTTGTTCAATAAGTTTTCACTGAACATTCCTTTTCAACCACAACTTCCTGATGGTTACCAACCAATCTGAGCACAGCATTACAGCAACTGACCTATCACAGCAGAGCACTCTCTGGTGTCACCTTCACTCCTTGCAGTGGTTTACCCTCCTTCACAATTTTGCCACGGTGTTCATTTACACAATCATCTTAAATCCGTTATTGTCTACCATTCCAAAAGATTGATAGAATCCAATCACTCAAGAACATTCACACGTGATGACCCTCAACCAGCATGAATCACCTGAATCAGGATAGTTAACCCCTCTACACAAGGCCCACTAGACGATTCCTATGTGTTCCATTCACACAAAGTTCCCTATCTAAGGTGGAACTGCCAATGACGTCTCATGCCACCTCCTCAATTCTTCAGTCAGAAAATCACAGTCTAAGTGTATTTGACACCTTTTAATATATATCCCGGGATCTTAGGCCACTTTGGAACCTGAACCTCAAATCTCAATCCTTGGACCAGGCCTGGCCCGAAGCCACATTCATTTGACTCTCGCACCAACTCCACAAGACATCACTCAATCAAATCATTCTTGCAATCTAACACATTGCATACGCCCTATTAATACTCACTCCTCCTTCCGTAGCTGATTTCGCTGCACCATCATGCTCCTTTGCTCTTTGTTGGTCTCCCCCAGATTCCATTGCCTTCTGTTCTCGATCAGTGGTCTCTATTTTGGGGCTTTGGGCTTCTAGGTTACACCTATTCTAGACTGCTTACAGACTCTCCCCTTACTTCATGTGCAAACCATCCTATTCTGCTACCAACTGAAAGGGCCGGGACCATAAGTTCTAGACCTGCTCTAAAGTCAAAGTGGTTCTTTTACACAGCATGAAAGTGTGAAGGGGAGAAAAGTCATTAGATGTCACCATCAATTAACCAATAATTCTCCTCTGATGCATAATAACTCAAGGGCAACTACTTAAGGTTAGTTAGATTTATTTCAAAGTCAATAATACCTGGGCATAATGACATCTCAACACGAGGGTGTAAAGATACAAGGCATTAGCATGAAGCAAAATCTGTGTATACAATTTAGACAATGTAGCATAAACAACACAATTAATTCAAGAAGTTAGAAACAGAACAAAAGAGAAGCATGAGTGCAAATTCCCCTGCATCAAGGAATGATAAATGAAAAGCATTACATCTATCCCTATTCTGGCACTAAATTAACATCCCTACTTAACCATCTTCAGAAGAATAAAAGGTATTCTGATTGTGGAGTCTTCCCAAGAAGTCTCTCCACGATTAATGGGTCATGTAGCAAGAAACTACCAAGACAGAGCTTGTTCTAAGATGCTCTCTCTTTGAGGGCAAGAAAGAAGTAGGATGTCTATCCCTAATTCCAATTACAGATATTCACAAGTGACACTCCCATGGATTAATGAGGTTATGCCATCCGGTCTGAGTAATGTCCTGAATGTAATTTTCCACGGTGTTGATGGTGTACCTTCCTGGAGACAATTTGTCCTTGGTTCTCAGGCGTTCTCCTTGCCTAGCTAGTAAAACCAAGACAGTATTCTATCTTACAATAATGCATATTCACCTGCCACAAAATGTGAGCAAGAACAAATTCCACAGCAGACATGAAATTCAACTATCAATTCTAAAGCGAGTTTCCAGGGACTTGCAATTTAGGCCTACAAAATTCAACTAACATAAGAATTTATTGCATCAAAAAGCTTTACTAATTCACATAACATCAAGGCACTTTCAACTAAAGCATTTACCTAAGTATTAATAGGTGCAATTGATACATAAACAGTGTTCAGTTGCACAACACTAATTCTTCATGTTAAAGTTTCCGTTACTTACATTTATTTTCTATGTTGATTCTCCATGCTACTTTTCATTGGCCTAAAACAATTTTCCATGTTAATACATTTCACAATTTGTTGTTGTAAAGCTTTTATTTCGACATATTTGTCATAAAGCCATAAAAACATTTAAAGTACATTCACATACATAATTTAAAAAAAAATAACATGATTACAAAAAAGTGCAATATATACATATTTGGTGCTCCAAGACAACATCAGGGGATATGTGCAATTTATATGAGGATACATTACAATTTCATTATATAGGATTTAACATACCGAGTACAATGTGCTACCAATTAGAAATCAATTACAAGACCGGATTTAAAAAAAAAGCCTATGTACATTATATAAATAATTAAAATGCCAGTAATTAAAAAGACATTTTTTTTACTTGTTTATAATTTTCGAAAATTCCTTATGGTGTTTAGTTCTATGTTTTAACCCCAAGTTTCTTTCTAATCAAGCAGACACTAAGGAGATGCCTACTGACTCCAAAAGCTACCAACTGAGAGGTTGTGGATTTAAGTATCCTCTCGGCCTCTTTGAAAGATCTTAAGCCCAAATTTTTGCAAAGTGGTTTAATCCATTTCATACGTTGGTGTTTGTACACCGGACAAAAGAAGAGACTATGAGCCTCATCTTCTTTTTGATTAAGTTCACACAATTTACAGTTGTACAAATCATTCCCCATGGAATTTCCCCACCGGCAGGTATTTGCATTTATTTGTAAAATGCCATATCTATATTGTAGGTATACAGTTTTGGCCAAGGGTGGCTCAATTTCGTCCATAAACTGCTCAAACATGGGGATGTCCTTAAATTGCAGAAACTTCTGATCTAGGGAGCCAGTGCCACGTTCATGTAAATATGCATTATTAACCACATAGGACCAAAAGGCAGCTTTTACCTGTTCTTTACAATTAATTGGCAATACAAGTGGGTTAGTCCAAAAGTGTGAAAGACCTATTTTTGTGAACCAAGTGGATATATGTCTCAGCCATTTGATTGAATTAAATGTGTCCAGTTCCATA
The DNA here is from genome assembly GCF_964263255.1 of Lissotriton vulgaris. Lineage (NCBI taxonomy): Eukaryota > Metazoa > Chordata > Amphibia > Caudata > Salamandridae > Lissotriton > Lissotriton vulgaris. Next base: position 1,314,624,226 of record NC_141691.1, read on the forward strand.
ATTTCCAATAAGCCACTTCTATAGTCAGTGAGTTCCGGGGTAGACCATAGTCTTACCCAATAAAGAAGTGGCCTTAACCAACATAAAAAGTCTGTACGTTTTACGTTAATGTCTAAGTAGACAGGCACTAGGGGCGTTCTTGATGGTAGTCTTAGTAGTCGCCTAAAGAACGCGTTCTCATCGATGTCAAATGTCTTGTTTGAGTGTGGCCCCCAAATCTCAGCCCCGTATAGGGCTGCGGATTGAGCTTTAGCTTTAAATACTTCCATCGCAGGAGTTATAGCTTTGGAAGCACTCCCTCCATGAATCTTTAAAATAGGAAGTGAGCTGTGTTTAAATGTCAGCCTACTTTTTTCCAGTTGTTTTTTCCAGGACATTTTACTGTCAAGCCTGATACCCAGATAATCAAAGAATTCCACGTACTCTAATTTAGTGTTTTTTAGGGCCAGATTCTTCTTAAAGGTTTTTGGGGGATTAATGGCCATATACTTAGTTTTTGATGAATTGATTTCTAACCCCTTTACTTCACAGTAACTATTGAATTGGTTTATTAAATTTTGTAGTCCTTTGGGAGTTTGCGATATTAGAATGGTGTCATCCGCAAATAACAGTGCTGTAATTGCCTCATTACACAGTTTCGGGGAACCATGATTGCATTGTGCCAGATAAGGAGGGATGTCATTTACAAATAAGGAAAAAAGGGTGGGGGCCAGCACGCACCCTTGTCGTACCCCCCTTTTTACTGGTATGGCCTGGGTAAGTTCACCATTTCTTCCCCACCTTACTTTTGCAAAATGATCTGTGTGAAGCTTTATAAGATTTAATAGCAATTCGCCCGGGACACCCATATTCCTCAAAGTATCCCAAAGTAGGGAACGTGGAACAAGATCAAACGCTGAACGTAGATCCATAAATGCTACGTAAAGGCTACCCTTCTTTATTTGTACATATTTCCAACAGATGCACATAAACCTGTACTCCTGGTCCACAGTACTTCTCTTAATTCTAAACCCTGCTTGATATTTTGAGAGGATTTTAGATTCCTCTATCCAGTCTAAAAGTCGGTTTAAAATATGCCTGGCAAAAATTTTCTGTAAAATATCGATTAAACTAATCGGTCTGTAATTGGCTGGATTGTAGCGATCCCCTTTTTTATAAATGGTAACTATTTCCGCCCCTTCCACGTTTCAGGAATTGGGGTCCCTGCCAGTATTGAGTTACACAAAAAGTTTATATAGGGGCACCATACTTCAGTGTTGTGTGTAAATAAATCCCCAGGCAGTTTGTCCGGGCCTGGTGCCTTGCCCACCTTAATTGCCTCTATTGCACATAGGGTCTCTTCAGCACTAAATTGGGAGAAGCTAGTACACGAGGGAAAAACAGTTTCTGGATTGTTTTGACCTGGGAACACATCTGCCGAATCATACAACTTTACAAAATGATCATACCAGATTTTCTCATCAAGGAAAAAGTCCCTGTTGGAGCGACCCGTTTTGTTATTTTTTGATATCAAGCTCCAGAAGGTACTTTGGTCGTGCTTCCTAGCAGCATTTAGGAGATCTTCCCAGATCGAATTATCCCATTCCTTTTTTGCACTAGAGAGGAGTCTTTTGTATTCGTATCTACACTCTCTTACCCTCATCTGATCTTTGGATTTAACAGCATTGATTAAGTTACTTTTCGCTAGGCGACACTGTTTATTATACCACGGTGTCTCTAGTTCGAGTTGCCTGCTTATGTTACTTTTATCATTGCTACATGTTTTGCTCAGGAGGGGAATTAATAATTCTACCAAATGGTAGTGCATTTTGAGGACTTCCTGGGAACCCAAACACAAATTGTTATATAAGGGGATAGTATCTGAGAAGGTGTTGTAAATACCCACAAGTATATCTTTTTTTGCTAATATGTGTGGCCACTTTATAGCTCTTCTGTTGTTAGAAACCTCGACCTCTCCCACCTCCCTGGTAGATAATATTTCCACAAGTGATGTCAGAAATGGGTGAGAAAGTAACCCCAGTTGTAGAGGGAAGTGGTCGCTTTCTGGCCTATTCACGACTTTAAAAGCCATCAATAAGTGCCACAAGTTGGTCGTAATCAGCATAAAGTCAATCAGTGATTTGGAAATCCCCTTACTGTATGTATAATTTGCTGGTTTATCGGGATCAAGACGACCATTACATGCCCTTAGATCATTAGGCACAGTTAGTTCAAAAATCTGCATGGCTGCCACTGAGCTTTTAACTGATTTTACGCTATCTAGAGAAGGAATGTCACGAGCCCTGTCTTCATTTTCTAATAGATTTTCAAGCCCCGACACAGGTTCGAATTGGCAGTTAAAATCCCCGCCTATAATAACTTGGGAGTTTAGCTCTAAAGTACCCAGATACGAACTTAATTGTTCTACAACCATAGATTCCTTGTTGTGGGGCTTTGGCCTGTTGTAAATATTTATAAGGTAGACATCCCCCATTTCCTTCGTGGTCACCTTTACCCCAAGCAAATCATTAGAAACAAAGTACAAAGGTGAAACAACAACATTCAGGGATATTCTTATCCAAATTATTAAGCCCCCTGAAGGTCTACCTCTTGTAGATGCAATTGCCCCACAGTGAAATGCTTTATAACCGAGTCTATGAACCATATTAATTGCCCAAGTTTCTTGTAAGAGTATGATATCATGCTCTTCCATGAAAGAGCTCTAAACCCTGTCACAAAGGTTTCTTGATAACCCTGCAATATTCCATGACAGAATTTTTATCTCTCGCGTCATTTTGCATTGTGCTAAGCTACTGGGGTATTCATTATGTACATTTGATGCTTCCCCCCCTTTAGGTCCGTTCCGAAGCCCACTACTAGACACTAGTTCTTGGACCTCCGTGCGTACTGGTAGTGACATGTTTTCATCCAATACAGTAAGAATATCCACAGGTACCCTCTTTAGGTGTTCTCTAGCAATACTAACAGTCAATGTTCCAGCCCATGTAGTTTTGACTGGTTCAGTTACAGGGGGCATTACACAGGATCTTGCACATGGTCTTACACATAAGTCCTTTGAAGGGTCACTGAATATAGGGGAAGAGTTTTCCCAGCATTCAAACTCTCCTTCTTGTCATCGACCCCACCATGACCAATTTGTGTCCACTCCCATATTCTGTAATTGCATTCCACCACCAGGTGTCGGGGGATCAAAGAACGAGTACCTATTACTCATCATGCCCACACAAGGTGGGCCTCTATTACCTGGTGTTAGTTGCTTTGGATAAAAGTAACTAAGGTCAAAAGCTCCAATTCCTAGGTGTCCTCTCCGTTGATTTTGGCCGTACACAAGGTGGGCTACCGAAGGGTCTTTAAAGTTCACCAGAATGCAGTCTCCCCTTATGTCCTTTGGCCTGGAGCCCAACCAGTTGACTCTTCGGACGTGTATAACCTGACAGTTAATAGTGTATGGGAGAGGTCTATTTTCTCTCAACCAATATAAGGTCTTATTTTTGAGTTCGTCATAGGACTCCCTTCTATCAGGTTTCAGGGGAGGGACGCCGAAGAGCACTACCACATACGGTTGGCATCCAGGTGGAAGGTCGGCATTTGGAGCTTGTTTAGGCACTAATTTGCCTGAATTGCAATCAGCTACTGGGTCTTTAGTGTTAGGGACACTGTTTGTAATGCAAGCGGAGGTTCCTATCCCTTCATCGGTTCTCGATGGCATTAATATTTGAGAGGTGATAGATACTGTATTAGATGTTAGTGCGTCCTGTTTTCCTTTACGTGGCGCAGGTTTTGGGGGGACAGCAGTTTGGGTTCCTCCATTGTTTGACTGCACCCCAGAAGGGGCTGCTTGCGATCCCCCTGGTGCGACATTATCCTTTTTCCGGTCTATCACCTTATCTTTTCTTGGTGGTCGAGTTTGTTCCGGTGGTTTTGGAATAGTCGGGCTGGATTCTCCCCTTGTGGTATCAGCTCCAATCTTAGAGTGTAGTTTTACTAATGATTTTAATGCAAAGAAGTTATCTAGTGAAGTTTGTTCAAATTTATCCAAACGCTCTGAAAGCCCTTTCAGTCTTTCAATCACGGGTAAAATCAAGGTGGACATTAAATGTTGGATCTGTTCCATCAAAGGATTGACTACTGATGGATCCTTTGGGCAATTGTCCAGTGCAATGTCCGGTGCGGGACTAGCCGAAGCATTTGCAGGGTCACCCTCTTGCTGCTCACTTACTTCTGCCCCTGCGTGTTTGATCTCGAACCCTGTAGATTTACAAGAGACACCCCCGTTCATTTGGTTTCTTCGTATTCTTTTAAGGGCCTTTAGTCTTTAGCCCTTGCGTGGTGTAACTAGTCTCTTCCTTTTTAATGCTACACAACTTGCCTTTACCGGGGAGGGTAGTGGGTCTTGTCCTATCGGTGCTTCATGAATCAATATTACGGGCAGAGTAGGTGGGTCTGCTACTGTTGTGACTAAATGATTCGATGTAACAACAACACTACTTGGACTCCTGTTTGTTATCTCTGGATCAGGGATAATATCGAGATGACCATTATCTACCCTTGAGTCAGTAATACAGGGCTGCGTGCAACTAAGTGTTGTGGAAAGTAAGGGTTCTGCTGGAGTAGTATTGGTTGGGGATGTAGCCTGTACCAGTGTTCCCAGGGAAGAGCGCTTATGTGCAAGATATTCCCGCGATAATCTTCGCTCTGCTAAAATAATTTCCTTCTCCACAACTGAAACAGCGCGAGTTATGAAGTTGTCCATAGTGCCTATTGTAGAATTTCCCCCTCGCCTTGAACATCTGCCAGAACGAGTAGCCATTGGGGTATAGGTAGACATATGGAAGTTACTGCAGAATAGTCAGATACTGTGTAGCGCAATGTCAATATCACGATTTTACCTGTGTTCTTAGGGGGGTGGCCCGTCCCGGCCCCTGCTGGCCCCGGACGGCCACAGACGGCCCGCTCTTTGCCCGGGCTTCGCCCGGCGTCCCGCTTGCGTCCCGCAAGGCGGGCCCTCGCCAGATTATGTAGAAGGAGGGCGGTTGTGGGCGGGGCACGCAGGGGGGCGCTGACCAGATGTTGCTTGGTCAAGCAGGGACTCCTGGGATAGTGAGTCCCTGCCGCGCTACTCCCCCGCAGCCTCTCTATCCCTCAGTTGGTCAGGCAAACGGGCAACAAACGGCGTTGGTGGGTCCTCCCACGAAGCGGCTCCCGCGAAGCGGGAGCGGCGAGGTGCTGCAGGTGAGGCAGGGGGCAAAACAGCAAATGTCCCCACGGCGTCCAGTAGTTTCGCAAAGTGTCACGCAGATCTAATGCCCTGGGCTCCTTTTAACTTGTTTGCCGGTTGTGGGCGGGGCACGCAGGGGGGCGCTGACTGGATGTTGCTTGGTCGAGCAGGGACTCCTGGGATAGTGAGTCCCTGCCGCGCTACTCCCCGGCAGCCTCTCTATCCCTCAGTTGGTCAGGCAAACGGGCAACAAACGGCGTTGGTGGGTCCTCCCACGAAGCGGGAGCGGCGAGGAGCTGCAGGTGAGGCAGGGGGCAAAACAGCAAATGTCCCCACGGCGTCCAGTAGTTTCACAAAGGGTCACGCAGATCTAATGCCCTGGGCTCCTTTTAACTCGTTTGCCGGTTGTGGGCGGGGCATGCAGGGGGGCGCTGACCGGATGTTGCTTGGTCGAGCAGGGACTCCTGGGATAGTGAGTCCCTGCCGCACTACTCCCCCGCAGCCTCTCTATCCCTCAGTTGGTCAGGCAAACGGGCAACAAACAGCGTTGGTGGGTCCACCCACGAAGCGGCTCCCGCGAAGCGGCTCCGGCGAAGCGGGAGCGGCGAGGAGCTGCAGGTGAGGCAGGGGGCAAAACAGCAAATGTCCCCACGGCGTCTAGTAGTTTCGCAAAGGGTCACGCAGATCTAATGCCCTGGGCTCCTTTTAACTTGTTTGCCGGTTGTGGGCGGGGCACGCAGGGGGGCGCTGACCGGATGTTGCTTGGTCGAGCAGGGACTCCTGGGATAGTGAGTCCCTGCCGCGCTACTCCCCCGCAGCCTCTCTATCCCTCAGTTGGTCAGGCAAACGGGCAACAAACGGCGTTGGTGGGTCCTCCCACGAAGCGGAGCTGCAGGTGAGGCAGGGGGCAAAACAGCAAATGTCCCCACGGCGTCCAGTAGTTTCGCAAAGGCTCACCTGCAGGTGAGGCAGGGGGCAAAACAGCAAATGTCCCCACGGCGTCCAGTAGTTTCGCAAAGGGTCAATTGGAACCCTTCACGTTCATACAACAGAGATGATTATATACAAGTGCACTCTACGCGTGATTATGATGCACTTCAAAGTTTCCGTTAGTTACATTTATTTTCTACGTTGATTCTCCATGCTACTTTTCATTGGCCTAAAACAACTTTCCATGTTAATACATTTCACAATTTGAACACTTCACGTTCATACAACAGAGATGATTATATACGAGTGCACTCTACGTGTGATTATGATGCACTTCTACAATTAAAAATGCGATTTGTACACTGTCAGTACTTTCTCAATCTCCACTGAGGCAAATTACATTTAGAAAAACTGGAAAAAACTGGCATCAAGATCCCCGTTTGCATATGTTTCACTGTTCTGTTCTGAAACAAATACACATGCACTACTGAAAATAGGGTGGAGTAGTAGGCCTGCCTGGACCGCATGGACCACCACAGATATATTTTGCCAATATTCAAATTAAGCCCAAAAGCCATAAGTGGCTTGTACATACAGTCTGTATGTTACTCCAACATTGCTGTCTCTCTAAATCAATCAGGGGTTTGTAAAGCAAGCGTACTCACCCATGAGGGTCTCAAGGCGCTGAGGGATGCTTCTTCTCCATCTCGGCGTTAGAGTACAGTCGAAGTGCCAGATCTTAAGATTCTTCCTTAATTGGGTCAGCTGCGGGGATTGCCTGAGGTGGAGAGCGAGGGTGTTCCAGTTCTTGGTGTCAAGATAGGAGAAGGATCTTCCTTCGGTTCTAACCTTGGGGTTTCATGGGAAGTTAGCCGGGGTCAGTTGGGCAGAGCGGAGGTGTCTGGTGGGTGCATGGAATGAGAGGCGGCGGTTTAGATATCCTGGTCCTGTTTTGTAGAGGGCTTTGTAGGCATCTGTGAGGAGCTTGAAAGTGACTGTGAGCCAGGGAGTTTTTGAAAGTGTTAAGTGATGCAGCTGTTTTGGGGGAGGTTGAGGACCAGTCTGGCTGAGGCATTTTGAATGTTCTGTAGTTTCCAGAGGAGTTTCTGATTTACGCTGATGTAGAATTCAGTGCTGTAGTCGAGTCTGCTACTGATGAGCGCATGGGTGACCGTCTTGCTGGGTTTGGTGGTGATCCATCTCAATATCTTATGAAGCACGCGAAGCGTGTGGAAGCACAATGGTGATAGGGCAATGAACTGGCAGTTCATTTTGAGTGAGAAGTCCAGTATGTTTCTGAGGTTTTGTGCATCATCCAAGGGGTGGGGAGTGCTCCCAATACAGCAGGCCACCAGGAGTTGTCCCAAGCTGAGGGGTTGGGTCCCAGGACAAGGACTTCGTTATTGTCCGAGTTGAGCTTGAGGCAAATGTCTTTCACCCATGTGGCAACTGCCTTCATCCTGCTGTGGAAGTTGTTTCTGGTGGCTCTGGGTTCATTGAAGAGGGAGAGGATCAGCAGTGTGTCGTAAGCGTAGGAGACAATGTAGAGTCCATGGTTCCTGACGATGGCTGCAAGTAGAGTCATGTAGAATTTGAAGAGGGTGGGGACCAGGGAGGTGCCCTGGGGCCCCATGCAGCTGATCTTTGTAAGTTCTGAGAGGGGCAAAAGAAGTCTGGCTCACTGTGTATGACCGGTGAGGAAGGAGTGGATCCAGTCAAAGGCCTTGTGGCGGAGGGCTTCGGTTTTGCCTCGGTCTAGGAGGAAGCAGATGCCGTCAGTGGTGGCAAGGAATGCAGTGTTGGTCCTTTGGTTGCTTCGGAACCCAGATTGGGAGATGTGCAGGATGTGGTTTCCTTCAATGAACTCAGATAGTTGGGTGTAGATGGCTTTCTTGATGACGTTGGCTGGGAAGGGGAACAGGAAGATGTTAGATGGGTCTCTAGTTCTTGGGGTCTGTTGGGTTAGTGGATGGCTTCTTCAGCAGGGGGTTGATGTATGCATGTTTCCAGCACTTGGGAAGGTGGCAGTCTTGATGGAGCAGTTGATATTTGAGCGAAGATTGGGGCAATGGAGGTGGCAGCTCTATAGAAGACGGGCATGGGTGAGAGGTGCCTCTGGAGTGGATACTCATGATGGTCCTGAGTGTGTTGTCTTTGGTGAGCGGCGTCCAGTTGAGCAGGATCTTTTGGGGTTCAGGGTGCTCAGGTGCAGTGGTGTCGGTCATGGTAGGAGAGTCTTGGGTGTCGAAGTTGTTTTAGATGTGCCTGATCTTGTGGTGGAAGAAGATACTGAGTTTGGAACAGAGGTCTTGGTAGGGTGGGACATCTGTGGTCATGCTGTTGGGCCTGGCAAACCGCTTGACGATTGCGAAGAGTTCTTTGCTGCTGTGTGCGTTGGTGTTGATTCAGTCTTGGAGGGCCATTTTCTTTGAGGTTTTGAGGAGGAGGTGGTATGCAGTGAATGTGGCTTTTAAGGATGAGTTGGTTTCCGGGGTTTTGTTGTGCCTCCATATCTTTTTGAGTTGTTTACAAGTGCGTATGGACTTGTGGACAACAGAAGTGAACCAGGTGGCTTTCTTGGAGTGTTGCTTGCTGGATGCCTTCTTGATGGGTGCCAGAGTGTTGGAGCAGTTGGAGATCCAATGGTGGAGGTTGCACATGCACCCCACTTCACACACAAAACAAGAGACTCAGGTAGTTACTTATTTAAAAAGATGACTGTCTGCCTGCCCCATGACTTTGCTGTGATCCTTTGTGTGGGATTTTCACACCCAGGGTGTGCGATGATGGGAGCTGACTGAACTTGGCTGCAAAATTCGAAAAAAGGGGGGGGAGGTTGAGGGATATGCTAGGTCCACCCTACCATTCTAGTAGTAGAAACAAAAAATCCAAGATCTCGGATGAACGAACCTAGCTGTTAAGGTAGATTATCATCAGTGATGGATGTAATCTTGAAAGGAAAAATGTCCTTTCTTGAGTCCCCTCACTCACTGGAGTTTCCTCACGGTGACATGCTTCATCATAAGGGCCATCCCAACCCGCTGCGGGTTGAGGCATGCTACGACTTGTGAGAATACGTAGGAGCATTTGTAATCAGGAACTATGTGTAGTGCAATGGTGTATGTGGAGTGGAGTGATTTAAAAATACCTAACTAGTGGGCGGAATTACTTTTTTCTTGCTCCTAGTTGATATATTAAAAGTGTGGTGGGTCTCTAGGTCAGCCTGGTTAGCGATGAGTCAGGAGTCCTAGTAGAGTGCCAACATGTTTCGAGTTTACCCCAAGCTCTTCCTCAGGACACCACAGGGACCAGCCCTGTGTGTACCACTCCAAAGCGCAGTGAAAAAAACTAATCACAAAATGGCAGGTAATGAGCATTAATAGAAACCATAGACATACAACATATGATAATGTTCAGTAGATATGTTTCAATAAGGCTATATTAAGCCTCATGGTGAGATCGAGGGGCTAGAGAAGTCCGCGATTGATTTGTAAAGCTTCTCTCCTTGCTGGTTACCTACTCTGCTTCCCTCGAGACCAGATATTCATTCAGATATTTATATATCCACTGATATTTCAATGCAGATTGCTATATATATATATATATATTACCTACTGGCGGTCGCCAGTAGGTATATATAGTTAGAATTTTTTTCCTATGGGATTTTTGAAAATTCTATGTCGAATAACTTTAGCGTTTGTGGACGGAATTGGCTGAAATTTTCAGGAAAATGGCACATTTTAATTCTGAGCAGCCCTTGATAATTTGGGGGGGTTTCGTCAAGGGGGGGCCGAGAAAAAAGGGGGGTCCCAAAACACGTTTTTCCCATTCATTTTTCCATAGGGCGGTTGGAATCACTTTTAGCTCGAACGGCTGAATGGATTTACACGAAACTTGGCAAAATTGTAGATATGGTTTGCCCGACGTGCCTTTGCTATGTCTTAAAATATGTGCAACATTGGATTTTGAGAAATTAACGTTTTAAAAAACAGATATATCTGTGACAGCGTCCCGGTTAGCGCCCCGGTTCGCGTACCTGACGCGTAACGGAACTTCGCTAGGAGAAGCGGATTGGCTCCCCGGTGACTGTGAACATTCTAAACACTCCAGAACTGCCGCCATCTTGTGTCTCGGTAGGATCGAGACACAAGATGTGGCAAAAACAAAGGGGGAAATGAGCATAAGGGGGCAGAGTACATCCTCCCTGACCCCCTAGGTTTGATGAGGGGGCTTTAAAAGGGCCCCACGGGGGGAAAAAAAAAAATTATTATCGTTTTTTTTGCGGGGGGAGCGCTCGGTATGCGCACGGGGAAGCGGTCCGGGAAGCGTAATATAGGGAAAATAGAATGAAAGAATGCTCAAATAATGTATGTATATTGATTGTTCTTTTTGTTGTATTTTTTTTAATTTTTTTTATTTAAGTACCAACATGTAGGTACCAATGCAGAGTCTAAAAATAAAAATACACCGTTTCCTTTGTAGATATCTTGCATGTTGTTTCAGAAGTTATTGTGGTATGTGGAATTCATAGCGTAGTCTGTCAGGAAAGCAGAAACACCATGGAGGCAAGAGATGATAAAGAGATGTTAAATACACATTGGAGATAATATAGTGGGAGAAAGGACGTAACTATGAGCAAACTTACTATGTTACACAAAAAAGTTGCACAGTATATTTAAAGTCTGATTTTACATTATAATCAATTTGGTACTAGTTTAAAAAATACATATAAAAATGAATAATGTCTCAAACAATTTTTGAATTATTAAATATAAATTTATTTCTCTGATTCGTTTTCAAAATTTAAAAGAACTTCAAATAATTGATTGTCAGAAATGTTCTCATTTTCAATCAGGTAATCTACTGATTCTACACATTGAAGAAGTTCAAAGTCCCGTGATTCATCAAAGAATTCAGAGTCATTGGGTTCAATTTCTGTATCTTTGTTGCTTTCCAGAACAATTTAGATGGTATTTTTTTGCTCTCCTTCCATTTTTGTGCTGTAAATTGAATTTAAAAAATATATATCAGTACAGATAGGGCACTGTTGGGTTTCAGTACAGACAGGTAGTTTGGTTTTTAAACAGTGATTTTATCTTTGGGCAGTGTATGGTATCAGACTGGAAGTAGAAATATAAAAAAATGTATGTGATAAAGCCTAAGTAAATTCATAATTATACAAGACAAGCCTAACTCCATCCATAACTAAAACAGAGAAGTCTATCTTATTCTATAACTATTACAGAGGGATAGTATATAACTATCAGAAAATGTTTTCCTAATTAACTTTAAGTGCAGAACATACTTCAGTTTTTAAAATAACATCTTACCTTTCAAAAAGAAGTTTAAGTTCTCAGTTGAAATGCACTTGATATGTACTTCAGGAAGTAGTAGTCAAAATGGCTGTGTTTCTCTCTCTTTCTTTATATATATTCAGGTACATAACCAATCAAATGTCATGAAATAATAGAAGATAATGAAAGTAGCATATAATTGGTTGTCAATTCTAACACTTCATAAGTGTTTTTGTTAGGTAATTTACCTCAGGATATTTAGTCAGGCTTACAGCATAATTCTCTCAATGGAATTCCATCAAATTTGGGTAAATGGTAGGGACTGCTATGTAGTAGGGCCTATTCTATATTTGATGAAAGTGTCTGTAGTGTTTTTTCTGTAAATTACTTCCCCACCTTTTTTTATCGAGGACTCACCGGTGCGCTCCCCGGTACGCGAACCGGCAGCGTTACGGGAGTCCTCCATTTTTTGCATCGGTAGAATTGAGACACAAGATGGAGGACAAACAATGTTCGGAATGGGTAGAAGGGGGCACGATAGACACTTTGTGACCCTCTAGGTTTTCTGAGGGGGGCTTAGGACGCTGATATATGCAAAAATAAAAAATAAAAAATTGGAAAATTTCGCGGGGGGAGCGCCCGGTACGCGCACCGGTAAGCGAACCGGGGAGCGTACTTTGGTGAAAAAAAAAAAATTAGAAAAAGATAAACGTTTTGAATGATCAGAGGTAGGGTAGCTCTGAAAAGAGCTATTGGGTTCTGTGGCTAATTTAGGTACCTACAAGTAGGTTCCAATGCACAGTTTTAAATAAAGGAGGAATATTCTATTCCCCTCATAGGAGAAGTGCACACCATCTCTTCTGTAGATGTCTTGCATGTTGTAACGCAAGTTATTGTTGTATATTAAACCCATTCTAAAGTCTCTCATGTAAGCAGAAACAGATTTATTCACATGTTTCCATGCTTTCTCAAATTGTGGAAAAAATTGGTTGGACCACTTCCATTTCTGTCTTTGGCATATATTGGAATATACCAAGGCACTTTGGTGAAAAAGTGTCATCAATTGATGAAAGGTGTCCTTTAAAAGCATTTCCAGACCAACCCCAGTCATAGTCCCAAAATCATTTCCACCACAGTGCACTATTAAGAGGTCAGGTTTGGCAGATGCTTAAAAAAATTATATTAAAAACATGTAAAATATATTTTTCCTTTAAAAGAATATTACATTTTATAGCTTTTGGTATTTGCTATAAAAAACCATAGGTTATAGACCATATATAGTTAGGAATTAGCATTTACAAAACCTTGAAAATTCACTGAAAAAAACATAGGTTATAGACCATATATAGTTAGGGATTAGCATTTACAAAACCTTAAAAATTCACTGAAAAAACCATAGATTATAGACCATATATAGTTAGGGATTAGCATTTACAAAACCTTATTTTACTCACACAAAACCATTGAAATTCGCATATATAGTTAGTTGCACTAACTATATATCGCGCACCCGCAATCCACTGCTGATGATGTCACATATTACATAATTCATGACATGGTCAGTGACATCACTGATGACATCTCAAATGACATCACTGATGACATCACTGATGACATCACTGATGACATTTCAAATGACATCACTGATGACATCTCAAATGACATCACTGATGACATGACTGATGACATCTCATTTGACATTACTGATCACATCACTGATGATATAATTTATGTGATAATATGATGAACCTCTTCAGACTCTAATATAACCTTAGATACAATCAGTGTAAACAGACACTCACAGACTGTCACTCATCCATGGAGTGACTCACACACCTTATCAGTCATGAAAAGAATCAATCACACCTCCATTTCCTCTTTTATACAGTTATACACACCTTACTTATTCAAACATATACTAACACATATTTACTCTCTTATACAATCCCTGATACAAGTTCACAATGATCCATACAGCCACTCACACATTCACTGGCTCTTATGCACAGTTATTTATATATGTCAACTCTCACATGTACTGTGTTTTACATATGTACTTACTTTGACATGTAGCACTGAGATATCCATTCACTCACCAATACACTCATGCACACAGTCAACCGCCCATACAGCTGTTTCCACATGCACTTTTGAACCCATACATCTAGTGAATCAACTGCTCACACATCTATGCACAGAGTCATACACCTCCCAGCCACCCACACACACACTCAGTCTCCCATACAAATACTTCGGCAACCAATCAATAACCCATATAGTTACACATATAGCTACTGATCAACACATGCAGCAGTTTACAGAACAACAGACATAATGATGCACAAATTAAGACAGTTTAGTCACTAACCCATGCACTCAGTGAGACACATTTAATCACTCACTCATACAATCAGTCATGCACCTACTAAATCCTTCATCCAGACACTTATACATCCACTCATTCTTCAATATGTAAGACATATTTTAACTTTACAGAAACATACAGTCACTGGATGTTGTCATCAGTGATGTCATCAGTGATGTCATTTGAGATGTCATCATTGATGTCATCAGTGATGTCACTGACCATGTCATGAATGATGTAATATGTGACATCATCAGCAGTGGATTGCGGGTGCGCGATATATAGTTAGTGCAACTAACTATATATGCGAATTTCAATGGTTTTGTGTGAGTAAAATAAGGTTTTGTAAATGCTAATCCCTAACTATATATGGTCTATAATCTATGGTATTTTCAGTGAATATATATATATATATATATATTCACTGAAAAAACCATAGGTTTCACACCAGTTATAGTTAGGAATTAGCATTTAAAAAACCTATTAAATTCACTGAAAAAACCATAGGTTTCACACCAGTTATAGTTAGCTGGAAATTTTACTGATATAAAACCATTGAAATTCCCACGTTATAGTTAGATGGACTCACTATAACTTGCGCGTGCAATGCACTGCTGATGACGTCACATATTACATCACTCATGACATGGTCAGTGACATCACTCATGACATCACTGATGACACCATCCAGTGAATGTGTGTCTTTCTGAAAAATAATTATATTTTATATATGTATATGTAAAAGTTGATGGAAGAATAAATGTTTAAATAAGTGTCTAAATGGATGGTTTTTTAAAAAAAATTGATTGGTTAACTGGCTTATTAAGTGTATGTTAGTGAATACATATATTAGTGAGTAATGTTTAAATATTTAAATATATGTATTAGTGTTTCACTTTGTTTATAAGTGGCTGCATGGGTTGGTGAGTAGCTACATGTGTAGGTATATTGGTTATTAGATGTTTTTTTAGTATCAGTATGAGTGTTTGTATGGTTTGGTGGGGGTATTACTTATCACATAGATGCATGAATGACTGACTCTCTCTTTGTATGTGTTTTGAAGACAGCATATGTGCAGGACTGTATGGGTGGATGAGTGTGTATATGTGTGTGTTACTGTGTGAATGATTGTCTCACTAGTGTCTTTATCAGTAACTACATATGTTTTAATCTAGTATATGTGAATATTGATGTATATAAGTGAGTATATGTGAGAGTAAGAGATTGTAAGAGTTCCTGTTTAAATAAGTATGTGTTTCTATAAGTGATTGTTTAAGAGAGTAAGTATGTGTAAGTTTCCTTAGAAGTAAGGTGGTAGTGTGTGTTTAGATGTATATGCAAATAAATGGATGTTCAATAGTTTACTTGCATGTGTGAGTATGTGTGAGAGTAACTTTTGGATGACTGTTGGTGTGTAACAGGATGTATAGGTGTATCACTACATATGATGAGTGAGCATATGTATGAGTGACTATATAGAACTGTTGGTGAATGAGTGGATGTGTATATAGATGGTGGAATTATTGAATTGGTTGTTGTAACTTTTATGTGTATCTCCATTTTTTGAAAATGTTAATTTCTATTTTTGAATATGTGTTTCATGGGTTACATTACACTGAAAGGAGGTCTGTCACTCTGTCTCAAGGATGATGTCATCAGTGATGTCATGAGTGATGTCACTGACCATGTCATGAGTGATGTAATATGTGACGTCATCAGCAGTGCATTGCACGCGCAAGTTATAGTGAGTCCATCTAACTATATCGTGGGAATTTCAATGGTTTTATATCAGTAAAATTTCCAGCTAACTATAACTGGTGTGAAACCTATGGTTTTTTCAGTGAATTTAATAGGTTTTTTAAATGCTAATTCCTAACTATAACTGGTGTGAAACCTATGGTTTTTTCAGTGAATTTCATAGGTTTTTTAAATGCTAATTCCTTTGTATATCGAGTTTCTAACCTTTTTTTTTTTTACAATTTGCTGGTTTTTTTTAAGTATTCATTTTTTTTATATAACTTTTTTCTTTTGCGCTCTGGGTGCGCGCTCCGGGAAGCTTTCAGCTAAGCTCTCCGGTAAGCTTTTCCGAGAGCTCATCTGAAAGCGCACCCAGAGCGCAACTGTCGTTCGTGAAAAAAAATATGAATGAAAAGTTAATAATAATGCAAAACATTTCGTACCATACAAATAAAATTAGTTTTTTTTAATAAGGAAAATGATTATGCATTTCTATAAAAGATTGATGACGTCACTTCGGCGCGCAACGTAAGTGCCCTCGGAAGCGCCTACGTTCGCGGCGCGTAAACGCACGCAAAAGCCCCTACGATCGCGCCATGTTTGCGCCCCGGAAGCGCCTACGATCGCGCTGCGTAAACGCACCGGAAGTGCTCCGGAGCGCGCAGCGTAAACGCGTCGGGTCATGTGACCCTAAAATAACACTTTTCATTGGTTGCTAACAGTTTTTTTTTACAATGAATGAAATCCCCACCCATTTCCTTCACTTCTTCTTTCACTTTTGTGACTGAAAGACCTGCCTTTTTGCTCTTGCTTATTTCTTGGATAATCATGGCTGCCAGACCATCCAGCAGTGAAGATGACTCCAATGATTTCATTGATGAAGAGCCTCCTCAGCCGAAGGTCAAAGAACATTTCATCTGGAAATTTTTTAAGTTTCCAGCAGACCAGAAGAAGGTGAATGCACCAAAAGTAGAGTGCAGGATCTGCAAACAGGTCCTGTCACGGGGTAACCCCCCAAAAAAATACTCTTTTGGCAACTTCACCATGATTCGCCATGTGGAGAGGAGGCACCCCCAGAATTTTGCCCGGGAAAGTGTCAGGGCTCTGGCACAAGAGGTTCCCAGAGATGGGGCCTCTACATCAACAGGAGGAGCAACTTCTTCTGGAAGAGAACAATCACAGGAGCAGGTAGCAAACATTCAACCTGCATTTAACCATGGGGTCGTCAGATGCAGATACTGCAATCAACTCCTCACCTATGGGGAGCAAAGTGTCCTGCTCATGGTTCGGGCATTGGAGAACCATCGCTGCCCTTCCCACCCCTAATTTTTTTCTTTTCTTTTTGCTCCTGTTGAGCAGTTTCTATTCCCTGTTTTTGTTCCTGTTCAGTTAAAAGAAGAAAACCAAAAGTTCTTTTCAGAACTACCTCCAATTCTCATCAAAGAGCTATATTCTTAAAAAATGAAGAGTAAGTGAAATATAGTGCATTGATAATTGAAAGGAGAATGAGTAAGAAAGAACAGAAAGGTATGAGAGGTGAAAGGAAGTGAAGTAGGAGGAATGAAAGAAGGTGAGTGTTAGAAAAGAAAGTTATGACACAGTGAATAAACTGGAGGCCTCATTTCTGAAAAGTGACGCATCGCTACGTGAAAACAGCGATGCGTCACTTTTCTGGACGCACTCCTTATGACATTCCAGATATGTCATATTTAATATATGACTAATCAATTCGCAAGGAGTTACAGATATGTCAGTATTTCTGACATATCTGTAAACACAAAAGTAACGCATTGCAGGAGTGCGTCACAAAAGTGACGCAACTCCAGTAATGTGTCCTTTCACATGGAAAAAGCACCATGTGAAAGGTTTGCTGTGAAGCAGGCGCAAGATTTTGGCGCAACAGCATCCTAAAAGTGACGCACTGCGTCATTATTACCAAGCTTTTTGCAAGGAACACCCCCTCTGCATGCATTATACCTGACACTATTTTTTAAAAAGTGACGCATCTAGGTACATGGGTCACTTTTTAAAACTCTGCGCCACATTGTATCTGCATCAGGTATAATGTATGCAGAGGGGGCAATCCCTCGCAAAAAGCTTGGTAATAACGACGTACTGAAATCTATGAGATTTCTCTGCGTCACTTTTAGGATGCTGTTGCGTCAAAATCTTGCGCCTGCCTCGCGTCACTTTCATGTTTACAGATATGTGAGAAATACTGACGTATCTGTAACTCCTTGCAACATGATTCGT
Organism: Lissotriton vulgaris; assembly: GCF_964263255.1. NCBI lineage: Eukaryota > Metazoa > Chordata > Amphibia > Caudata > Salamandridae > Lissotriton > Lissotriton vulgaris. The sequence continues at coordinate 1,314,642,023 of NC_141691.1, forward strand.
CATACATTAAATATGACACATCTGGAATGTCATAAGGACTGTGGACAGAAAAGTGACGCATCACACCAGCAGTGTAATAAAATGTGCCTCGTTGCACTATATTTAAAGGATGCAACAGCATCCTAAAAGTGACGCAGTGAAATCTCAAACATTTCACTGCGTCGCTATTACAAAGCTTTTTGTCGGGGAACACCCCCTCTGCATGCATTATACCTCACGCAGATATAATGTGGCGCTTGATTTTAAAAAGTGACCCATCTACCTAGATACGTCACTTTTTAAATATAACGCAACAAGGCACATTTTTTTACACCACTGGTGCGATGCGTCACTTTTCTGTGCGCACTCCTTATGACATTCCAAGTAACGCATTGCTGGAGTGCGTCACAAAAGTGACGCAACTCCAGTAATGCGTCCTTTCAAATGGGGAAAGCAGCATGTGAAAGGTCTTGCCTCAGTCTAACACCTGCTGTAAAGCAGGCACAAGATTTTGACGCAACAGCATCCTAAAACTGACGCAGTGAAATCTCAAAGATTTCACTGCGTCGCTATTACAAAGCTTTTTGCGGGAGAACACCCCCTCTGCATGCATTATACCTGACGCCATTTTTAAAAAGTGACGCATCTAGGTACATGGGTCACTTTTTAAAACTCTGCGCCACATTATATCTGCGTCAGGTATAAAGTATGCAAAGGGGGCATTCCCCCGCAAAAAGCTTGGTAATAACGACGTACTGAAATCTATAAGATTTCTCTGCGTCACTTTTAGGATGCTGTTGCGTCAAAATCTTGCACCTGCCTCGCATCACTTTTATGTTTACAGATATGTCAGAAATACTGACGTATCTGTAACTCCTTGCAACATGATTCATCATACATTAAATATGACACATCTGGAATGTCATAAGGAGTGCGCACAGAAAAGTGACGCATAACACCAGCAGTGTAATAAAATGTGCCTCGTTGCACTATATTTAAAAAGTGACGCATCTAGATAGATGCGTCACTTTTTAAATATTGCATAACAATGCGCATTTTTTTACACCGCTGGTGCGTCACAAAAATTGACGCACAGGAGGCGCAAAACTAACAGCGCAAGGCCTTCATAAATATGGTCCTGGATTTTCCCCGTGCTTCGCCGGTGCGCGTACCATGCGCTTCCCCCGCAAAACGAAAAAAATTTTTTAATGCCCTGCAGGACCCTATTTTAGTCCCTACATCAAACCTAGGGGGTCAGAGGGGGTCTACTCTTCCCCCTTATGGTCATTTGCCCCTTTTTTTTTTCAAACCCCTTGTGTCTCGATTTTACCGAGACACAAGATGGCGGCCGCTCCAGACTGTTTAGAATGTTTACAGACACCCAAGAGCCAATCAGCTTTCTGCGCGCAAGTCGCGTGTCGCGCCTGGAGCGCACTCCGGTGCGCGCACGGGAGAGCGCCTATAGATATATATATTTTTTTGAACCTAAATTACTCAAAATCCACTGCAGCACATATCTTGAGACATAGCAAAGGCACATCGGGCTACAAGTCCCTACAATTTTGCCAAGTTTGGTGTAAATCCATTCAGCCGTTCAAGCTAAAAGTGAAATTGACCGCCCTATGGAAATTAACATGGGGAAAATGCGTTTTGGGACCCCCCTTTTATCTCGGCCCCCGCTTGACGTATCCCCCCCAAACTTTCAGGGAAGGACCGGAGCTCGACGAGGCCATTTTCAGGAAATTTTCAGGCAGATTCGTCAACCGGTGCCAAAGTTATTCCAAATAGAATTTTGAGATTTAACATTGAAAAAAATCCTAACTATAACTACCTACTGGCGACCGCCAGTAGGTAATATATATATATATATATATATCCGCACTGCACTTTTCACCGCGTCAGTCTCCAATTATCGACCCCACACAGGAAAGAACAGGAAGGCCCAGAGTGCAGGTGAGTTTCTTTTATTCAACAGCACACCACGGCAGCATTGCATATATATATATATATATATATATATATATATATATATATATATATCCAAACCACTGCTTCTCTCCACTAAAAACAAGCATGGACACAGCTCCGGATACCAAACAGGGGATTTATTGAGCACAGCACAAACCAGTCCTCGCAGTCCGTGAAACGCTTTGTGGCAGACGCGTTTCTAGCCGGATTCGGCCGTCATCAGTGCCGGTCTCACAGGCTGGTGGTAACCTCCTTGGACTCAGAGACCCCTCCCTTAAGGCAGTCTCTCGGCTTCTCCTCCTTTGCGCCGGTGTGGTTGGGGATCAGGGCAAAGTGCATGCTGGGTGCTGTGGTCCAACTAGGTCCAGCATACAGTGAAGCGGACTCAAAACACCAAGTGATGCCCCAAATTCATGGCGCTGGGCACAGCACTCGCAGACAATGTCCTGATAGAATCGTCCCGCTCTACCTCTGCTGGTATCCTTATCAGGCAGCATAAATACTGCCTACTCTCTCCCCTCACTGCAATAACCGCCAGCTGGCAATGACTTGTCGTTTGGGGGGGTGCCGCAATTTAGCACTGTTAGTACTCACACCAAAGGATTTGCTGAATAAATGCGGAGCACCTGAACGAGAGGGTGTGTCCATTAAGCCGGTATCAGCAAACCGGCATTATAAATCCAAACCACTGCTTCTCTCCACTAAAAACAAGCATGGACACAGCTCCGGATACCAAACAGGGGATTTATTGAGCACAGCACAAACCAGTCCTCGCAGTCCGTGAAATGCTTTGTGGCAGACGCGTTTCTAGCCGGATTCGGCCGTCATCAGTGCCGGTCTCACAGGCTGGTGGTAACCGCCTTGGACTCAGAGACCCCTCCCTTAAGGCAGTCTCTCGGCTCCTCCTCCTTTGCGCCGGTGTGGTTGGGGATCAGGGCAAAGTGCATGCTGGGTGCTGTGGTCCAACTAGGTCCAGCATACAGTGAAGCGGACTCAAAACACCAAGTGATGCCCCAAATTCATGGCGCTGGGCACAGCACTCGCAGACAATGTCCTGATAGAATCGTCCCGCTCTACCTCTGCTGGTAACCTTATCAGGCAGCATAAATACTGCCTACTCTCTCCCCTCACTGCAATAACCGCCAGCTGGCAATGACTTGTCGTTTGGGGGGGCGCCGCAATTTAGCACTGTTAGTACTCACACCAAAGGATTTGCTGAATAAATGCGGAGCACCTGAACGAGAGGGTGTGTCCAATAAGCCGGTATCAGCAAACCGGCATTATAAATCCAAGCACTGTTCTCTCCACTAAAAACAAGCATGGACACAGCTCCGGATACCAAACAGGGGATTTATTGAGCACAGCACAAACCAGTCCTCGCAGTCCGTGAAACGCTTTGTGGCAGACGCGTTTCTAGCCGGATTCGGCCGTCATCAGTGCCGGTCTCACAGGCTGGTGGTAACCTCCTTGGACTCAGAGACCCCTCCCTTAAGGCAGTCTCTCGGCTTCTCCTCCTTTGCGCCGGTGTGGTTGGGGATCAGGGCAAAGTGCATGCTGGGTGCTGTGGTCCAACTAGGTCCAGCATACAGTGAAGCGGACTCAAAACACCAAGTGATGCCCCAAATTCATGGCGCTGGGCACAGCACTCGCAGACAATGTCCTGATAGAATCGTCCCGCTCTACCTCTGCTGGTATCCTTATCAGGCAGCATAAATACTGCCTACTCTCTCCCCTCACTGCAATAACCGCCAGCTGGCAATGACTTGTCGTTTGGGGGGGCGCCGCAATTTAGCACTGTTAGTACTCACACCAAAGGATTTGCTGAATAAATGTGGAGCACCTGAACGAGAGGGTGTGTCCATTAAGCCGGTATCAGCAAACCGGCATTATAAATCCAAACCACTGCTTCTCTCCACTAAAAACAAGCATGGACACAGCTCCGGATACCAAACAGGGGATTTATTGAGCACAGCACAAACCAGTCCTCGCAGTCCGTGAAACGCTTTGTGGCAGACGCGTTTCTAGCCGGATTCGGCCGTCATCAGTGCCGGTCTCATATATATATATATATATATATATATATATATATATATATTAAAATAACAAACCAAACCACATTCACTGGATGATGTCATCAGTGATGTCATCAGTGATGTAATTTGAGATGTCATCAGTGTTGTCATCAGTGATGTCACTAACCATGTCATGAATGATGCAATATATGACATCATCACCAGTGGATTGCGAGGGCGAGAGTTACAGTAAGTACAACTAACTATAACAGAGGAATTTCAATGGTTCTGTATGAGTGAAATGTCCAGCTAGCTACAACACCTTTGAAACCTGTGGCTTTTTCAATTAATTTCTAAGGGTTTTAAAGAATAATTCCTAACTATAACCTGCTTGAAACCTATGTTTTTTTCAGTGAATTTAAAATGTTTTTAATTGATTATTCCTAACTATAACCTGCCTGAAACCTATGGTTGTTTCAGGGAATTTCAAAGGTTTTTCAAATGACAATTCCTAATTGTAATGTATATCACTTCCCCATATTTTCAACAAGATGCCAAATCTGCAAAGCTACCGAAAAAAACAGGCAATAGTTCCACTTACCACTAACAAATTAACATCAACATTTAACTAGTGTAAGGACGTTGACTATGTACTGCATGAATTACATCCAACTCACACCTATATTTAAAGAGGAATATGTGATAGAGGTACTAATTATACACTTCCGACACCCAACAAAATCACAATACCCAGCGCCACCACCAGTACAACCACCCCTCCTAAACCATCCCCCTCTACTACCTCAGAGGCAGCGCAAAACAGGACAATGGATCTTCCAAAAATAATATATCCCCTCAACAGCACACAAGCTCAATGTTCAGAGATGTGGCAACCAACTATGTATAAGAGAAGGAACTTAAACATCAACAATAATGTACACAATGCTAACACTACCGGTGATATGCTATGCACATCTCACTACACAAACCAAAACCTTTTCCGTGTGTAGATATACTATTGATACTTGTAGCGTACAGCATAGTGGACGCAGCCATATTATCTCAGACACTGAGGAATATTTTGGTCATGTAGCTGTGTTGTCTCCCCCCTTTGAAGCAGAAGCGGAGTAGGCTGGTCCAATGTACCCAACATCAGCGTAAGATTATAAATAATTAGCCTACGCCTTGGGCGTGGTTCAGTTCTGCAAAGAAAGGAGACTCCCCTGCAGCGAAGGTACTCACCCTGCCATGTGGCTGCCGCCATGAACCTGTGCCTCCTCGATACAGGCCCATTGCAAACTCAACGCCACAGCACCGCAGACTTATGTCTGCATCGACTACTACCTTCCATCTACACTGCGGACAGCATGGTCCACAACTTGAATTCAGATTTGGATCTACAGTACGGACAGCATTGAAGTGAGCCTTGATTTATGTAAGGCAGAAACAGTTCTACTCTACATCCTCAGACTTTGTTAAAATAAGTGATAAAAATTATTTGTTGATATATGTGCTGACTACTGACTTCGATCTACAGTGCGGTCAATAGCGTTTACAACTTGATACCAGTGGCGCATCAGCACTACAGACAACATTGAATTCAGTCTCGATTTATTTAAAGCAGAGACAATTGTACTATGTCCTCAGATTTTGTTAAAGTATGTCACAAAAAAGCATTCCTCAATGTCTGTGTCAACTACTGCCTTCCATCTACACTGCGGACAGCAGGGTTCACAACTTGAATTCAGCTTTGGATCTACACTACGGACAACATTGAATCAAGCCTTGCTTTATTTAATGCAGAGACAATTGTACTATATGTCTACGTTTTGGTAAAAGGATGTCACAAAAAGCATTTGTCTATCACTGTGCTGACTACTGCCTTCGATCTAAACTGCAGACAGCAGGGTTCACAACTTGAATTCAGCTTTGGATCTACACTACGGACAGCATTGAATCAAGCCTTGCTTTATTTAAGGTAGAGACAATTGTACTCTATGTCTTCCGATTTTGTAAAAGTATATGACAAAAAGCATTTATTTATACCTGTGCTGACTACTGCCTTCGATCTACACTGCGGACAGCAGGGTTCCCAACTTGAATTCAGCTTTGCATCTACACTACGGACAGCATTGAAGTTAGCCTTGATTTATGTAAGGCAGAGACAATTTGGTTAAATGATGCGACAAAAAACATTCCTCAATGTCTGTACTGAGTACTGCCTTCAAATCTACACTGCAATCAACAGAGTTCACCACTTGATACCAGAAGCACATCAGCACTACATACAACATTGAATTCATTCTCAATTTACTTCATTCAGAGACAATTGTTCTGTGTCCTCAGATTTTGTTAAGGTATGTGACAAAAAAGCATTCCTCAATGTCTGTGTCAACTATTGCCTTCGATCTACACTGCGGACAGTAGGGTTCACAACTTGAATTCAGATTTGGATCTAATCTACGAACAGTATTGAAGTTAGCCTTGATTTATGTAAGGCAGAAACAGTTCTACTATATGTCCTCAGACTTTGTTAAAATAAGTGATATAAATTCTTCTTCGATATCTGTGCTGACTTCGATATACAGTGCGGTCAGTAAAGTTTACAACTTGATACCTGTGGCACATCAGCACTACAGACAACATTGAATTCAGTGTTGATTTATTTAAGGCAGAGACAATTGTACTATGTCCTCAGATTTTGTTAAAGTATGCCACAAAATAGCATTCCTCAATGTCTGTGTCAACTACTGCCTTCCATCTACACTGAGGACAGCAGGGTTCACAATTTGAATTCAGCTTTGGATCTACACTATGGACAAAATTGAATCAAGCCTTGCTTTATTTAATGGAGAGACAATTGTACTATATGAGTTCCGATTTTGTAAAAGGATGTCACAAAAAGCATTCATCTATAACTGTACTGACTACTGCCTTCGATCTACACTGTAGACAGCAGGGTTCACAACTTGAATTCAGCTTTGAATCTACACTACGGACACGTTGAATCAAGCCTTGCTTCATTTAAGGTAGAGACAATTGTACTCTATGTCTTCCGATTTTGTAAAAGGATGTGACAAAAAGCATTTGTCTATAACTGTGCTGACTACTGCCTTCGATATACACTGCGGACAGCAGGGTTCCCAACTTGAATTCAGCTTTGCATCTACACTACAGACAGCATTGAAGTTAGCCTTGATTTATGTAAGGAAGAGACAATTTGGTTTAATGATGCGACATAAAACATTCCTCAATGTCTGTACTGAGTACTGCCTTCAAATGTACACTGCGATCAACAGAGTTCACCACTTGATACCAAAAGCGCATCAGCACTACACACAACATTGAATTAATTCTCGATTTACTTAATGCAGAGCCAATTGTACTGTGTCCTCAGATTTTGTTAAGGTATGTGACAAAAAACCATTCCTTGATGTCTGTGTCAACTACTGCCTTCATTCTACACTGCAAATAGCAGGGTTCACAACTTGAAATCTGGTTTCCATCTACACTACGGACAGCATTCAAGTTAGCCTTAATTTATGTAAGGCAGAGACAATTGTACTGTATGTGTTCAGATTTTGTTAAAATAAGTGACTAAAATCATTTGTCAATATCTCTGCTGACTACTGCCTTCCATCTACAGTGTGGACAGCAGGGTTCACAACTTGAATTCAGCTTTTAATCTATACTACGAACAGCATGAAATTGAGCCTTTATTTTTTTAAGGTAGAGATAATTGTACTTTATGTCCTCAGATTTTGTTAAAAGATACGACAAAAAGAATTTCTTGATGTCATTGATGACTACTGCCTTCGATCTACATTGTGAGAGCTCACGATTCAGGTAGAATGGGGATTGTGCATGAAGCATTCCAGAAGACAAGAGACATTATACCACTGCGACCCCCCCGAACCACGAATCATTGCAGGGTGCGCACACGCTGAGTTCTTTTGTTACCACTAACTCACTGCACCACAAGTCATCTCCACATAGCCTTCTTTTTTTTTTTTAGTTTGAAGTTTATTAAAGTATAAAGAAGCAAAGACAGAAAATGAAGAAACAACCATAAGTTATAAAAAACAAGAAATCTCTCTTACAAAAAAGTAGAACTGATTGATAAATCTATACAGAAAAATATGGCAAACGATAATGCTTATGAAAACAGGAGGAATGAGGTATAACCTGTAGAATAAAACACATAAGTGAGATGAAAAAACATGAAATGCAATTAAGAAAATGCAATCACGGTGGTTACACATATAGCCTTCTTAAGGCAGAATTCACTTGGCAAAAAACATTGCTCCCAGTGCAGCCCCCATGCACTACGCATTATAGCAGGATACATACTAGCTCAGCGCCAAAGATAATACTAACTCAGTGCACCATAAATCATCGAAAAGAAGAGTGAACAGTTTTATGTCACAGTGAGATATACTGTCCCTTTTAAATGGAATTCATGCAGAATCAAATTTACAAAACACATTACTCCAATTACTGTGCGCCCCGACCACGCATCATCGCAGGATACGTACACGTTAAACGCCAAAGGTACGAGTACCTCAGTGCACGAAAAATCATTGTCACGTGGCGCTACTAAGACTGAATTCACAAGACAAAAAACATTACTATCATTACAGCCTACCCGGAACACGCATCATCGCAGGCTCCACAGAACCTTGTTGTTTCAGGTACTAAGGATAACACCTATCAAACCTATACAATATCCCTTTACTATGCTTCCTTCAAAAACTTCTTTTATATCACTTATAGATTTAGTTGAATAATAAAATTCACGCTGCAAGTGCAAAGACACACTTAATGTCAGTCTACACTGAAACAGCACAGGTCACAATTTGAACTATAAAGTCCCTGAAACATACATATTTCAACAATGTATTCTATCTTTCATTTCAATCATGATTACAGATGATGCAGTCCACCCTAAGATCTACACTGCAGACAGCAGGGTTTACTCCGGTAAGCTCACCGGAAATGTCTTAGGGTTTACTCCGGTAAGCTCACCGGTAAGCTCTCCGGAAAGCGCACCCAGAGCGCTACTTTCGTTCGTGAAAAAAATAAGAATGAAAAGTTAATATTAATGCAAAACATTTCGTACCATACAAATAAAAGCAGTTTTTTTTATGAGGAAAATGATAATGCATTTCCGTAAAACTATGATGACGTCACTTCGGCGCGCAACGTAAGCTCCCCCGGAAGCGCCTATGTTTGCGCCGCGTGTGCGCCCCGGAAGCGCCTACGTTCGCGCCGCTTGTACGCCCCCGGAAGCTCCTACGTTCGCGCCGCGTATGCGCCCCAGAAGCGCCTACGTTCGTGCCGCGTGTGCGCACCCGGAAGCGCTCCGGAGCGTGCAGCGTAAGCGCGTCAAGTCATGTGACCTTAAAATAACACTTTTCATTGGTTGCTAACAGTTTTTTTTACAAAGAATGAAATCCCCACCCATTTCCTTCAATTCTTCTTTCACTTTTGTGACTGCAAGACCTGCCTTTTTGCTCCTGGATATTTCTTGATTTTACCATGGCTGCCAGACAATCCAGCAGTGATGAAGAACCAGAATTCAGTAATGAAGAGCCTCCTCAACGAAAAGTTAAGGAACATTTTATTTGGAATTTTTTTTAAATCCCACCTAATCAAAAAAAGGTGAATGCTCCAAAAGTGGAGTGCAGGATCTGCAAAGAAGTGCTGTCGCGGGGTAACCCCTTAAAAAAGTACTCATTTGGAAACTACACAATGATCCGACATGTGGAGAGGAAGCACCCCCAGAATTTTGCCCGGGAAAGTGTCAGGGCTCTGGCACAAGAGGTTCCCAGTGATGGGGCCTCTACATCAACCGGAGGAGCAATTTCTTCTGGGAGGGGCAGATCACAAGAGCTGGTTGATATAGCGTAACGATGCGCATTTTTTTACACCGCTGGATGCGTCACAAAAAGTGACGCACAGGCGGCGCAAAACTGTCGCAAGGCCTTCATAAATATGGTCCTGGATTTTCTCCGTGCTTCGCTCCCCGGTGCGCTTCCCAGTGCGCGTACCGGGCGCTCCCCCCGTGCAAATCGAAAAAAAATATTTTTTTAAAATGCCCCGCGGGACCCTATTTTAGCCCCCACAATAAACCTAGGGGGTCAGGAGGGGGTCTACCCTGCCCCCTTATGGTCAATTCCCCCCTTTGTTTTTGCCACCTCTTTTTCTCGATTTTACCGAGATACAAGATGGCGGCCGCTCCAGACTGTTTAGAATGTTTACAGACACCCAAGAGCCAATCAGCTTTCTGCGCGCAAGTCGCGTGGCACGCCCGGTGCGCTCCCCGGTGCGCATACCGGGGCGCGCCTATAGATATATATATTTTTTTGAACCTAAATTACTCAAAATCCACTGGAGCACATATCTTGAGACATAACAAAGGCACATCGGGCTACCAGTCCCTACAATTTTGCCAAGTTTGGTGAAAATCCATTCAGCCGTTCGAGTTAAAAGTGAAATTGACCGCCCTATGGAAATTAACATGGGGAAAATGCGTTTTGGAACCCCCCTTTTATCTCGGACCCCGCTTGACGAATCCCCCCCCAACTTTCAGGGAAGGACCGGGGCGCCGCGAGGCCATTTTGAGGAAATTTTCAGGCAGATTGGTCAACCGGCGCCAAAGTTATTCCAAATAGAATTTTGAGATTTAACATTGAAAAAAATCCTAACTATAACTACCTACTGGCGACCGCCAGTATGTAATATATATATATGTATATGTGCCAAGGTGTATTGAAGTATGAGTGGATGTATGAGTGTCTGAATGGATGGTTTAGTAGGTATTTGACTGACTGTATAAGTGAGTGATTAAATGTGTCTTACTGAATGCATGGGTTAGAGACTAAACTGTGTGAATGTCTTTATCAGTCTGTTAGTTGGTGTGCCAGCGGCTGCATGGCTTGGTGAGTAGCTACATGAGTGTCTATATGGGTTATTTATTGGTTTTGTATGAGTGAAATCTCCAACTAACTATAACGTCCCTGAAAACTATGTTTTTTTTCAGTGAATTTGTAAGGTTTTTTACATGCTAATTTCTAACTATGCCTACAAAGGTAGGACATGTGAATAAAGATGAAGAAAAGCGCAGAAAGAAGCAAGACAAATGCAGAAAGAGCAACAGAAGTCCAGAAAGACTATGAAAAGTGCAGGAAGAAGAAGAAATGTGTAGAAAGAACCAACAGAGGAGCAGAAAGACCTCCTGTTCCCCCAACTTTTTGCTGATGGGTACTGGTGGTAACTGACTCTGACTAACCAGGCCTAGAACCAGTGCTAAACTAAAAGACACTTAGACTATAGTGAAAACACCTACACACACTATGGGACACTATATGTTGGGGTTCCCCTGTGATTAGCATGACCTCCTCTGTATTTGCCATGAGTTAATGTTGCACGAGTGCATGAGTTGTGAGTGGATGATTAGAGTGCTACAAGGAGAGTGCATGGTGACTTTATAAGTGCTTGGGTTTTGGTGCAGTGATTGGATAAGCACATAGGATTGGCTGGGTGTTTGGAGGACTGCGTAGATAGTACCAGGGCGATGTCTGGACTGCATGGGTAGTGCTCAGAATATTGGAGCAGTGCATGTGTTAGTGCATTTGTTGGTGCATGGGTCATTGCATGAGTGCAAGGGTACTAATTGGATGATTAGAGTACTGCAAGGAGAGTGCATGGTGAATGTATAAGTGCTTGAGTTTTGGCTGAGTGATTGGATAAGTACACACATGTCACATCAGTCCCGTCCCTTCCCTTCACCACTCTGCAAACGCACCCCCTGGCAAGTTTTAGGTTGGGGGATTAATTCCCCTTGAATTGTGAGGGTACCTGGGGGTACCTAGCCCACCAGGTACCTCCAGTAAGCATCACAGAGCTGCGTTGCAGAAAGGAGGTCCAAGGCTACGCCACTTTTTACACCTCTCTCCAACGCAGTTCTGTGGCGCTTACTGGAGGTACCTGGTGGGCTAGTTAGACCCAAGGGACCCTCAGGATTCAAGGGTACTTAATCCCCCAACTTACAATGCTCCTGAGGGCTTGTTTGTGCAGTGGTGAAGGGAGGGGGTGGGCCTGATGTGACAAGTGTGCAAACGCGCCCCATGCAAGTTTTAAGTTGGTGATTAAGTCCCATTGAATCCTGAGGGTCCCTGGTACCCACCAGATACCTACAGTTAGCACCACAGAGCTACGTTGCAGAGAGGTGGTCCGAGGCCATGCCCCTTTTTCACCTCTCTGCAACGCAACTCTGATATGCTTACTGAAGTAAACTGGTGGGCTAGTTGTCCCCTTGGACCCTCAGGATACAAGGGGACTTAATCCCTCAATTTAAAACGCACCATGGAGTGCGTTTGCACCCTTCTCACATCAGGCTCCGCCCCCTGCCTTCACCACTGTGCAAACGTGCCAGGTGGCTCGTTTTAAGTTGAGGGATTAGGTCCCCTTGAATCCTGATAGTCCCTGGGGTGCAACTAGCCCACCAGGTACCTCCAGTAAGCGCCACAGAACTGCGTTGCAGAGAGGTGTAAAAAGGGATGTGGTCTGGCCTTGGACTGAAAAAAAAACTTTTGAACCTCACCTTTGTGCCACCGGTGTGTCTCCAACCACGTGCCGGGTGACAGTGCAGCCCTCAAGTTTAGTGATCTGAAAGATAGTATAGATTTAATAATTGAAGAGTACATACAAGTGAACACGTGTAACTCTATTTTCGGTAATGCGCAATAAGGGTGGTGCACCCCATCCGTTCCCACTCCTTGGAGGTGTCTGCTTGCTCTTGTGCGCACAGATAGCTGCACACTATCCACTCCCACCGCACGGAGGTGAATGCCCACTGCTACGGAAGGAAGTCTCTCTGCTCCCCCTCCGCCACCAGCATGTAAGAGGGTCGATCATGTGCTGAAGCAACCTCCTCAACCATTGCGTACACGCGGTGCAGCTGAACTCACGTTCAGCTCTGGTGGTGTTGGGGGGTGAACGTTGATTTGTGATTAACAGCCTGTTAAATAAAAAGCAAGATAAGATTGTGTGTTATGTGAAATCTGACTATCTCTAGCTATTTCAGCTGCAATAGTTCTTTCTTGATTTATCTCTATGATCAACATTTGGAGAAAATTTTGAAAAATTGTACATTCATTGCTATCTTTACATGCATTGAAAGAATCCTCAGAGCAGTCACAATGTCCAAGTAATTCAGTTCAGTTGATCTTTATTCGATAATTTCAATCATAAAAGACACAATACAGACATAAAAGTGTTATAAAATCCAATGAAACAAAGAAAAAGAGTATGAAAAACATACACCATTTTAGTTAGCAAGTATAATATCAGTTATAAAAATAAGGAGGTATATTTCTTTATCATGTATTAAAATCAACATTTTATTACAAAATGTAATAACATCATTATCAACATTTCCTAACAGTTGCCTGGCAATTAATATCAAAGCCATAAAATTACAAAATTTAACAGTTTAAGAGAAATTCCATAATAGAACATTTTCCTAGTCCGCTTGGCCAAATTCACATAATTAAGTAGAAGATGGGGTTACTGAAACAGCCTCCAAATGTATTCTTCGCAGTGCTCAGGTCCAGCTAAGGAATTTCGCCATGGCAATAGCTATATCTTCGCGAGTGTTTGTTATCAAAATGCTCAATGCTGTCTTGCGTAATCTGGTGTCAAGATTTGAGCACACAGGCTTAAATCACCTGTGTCGCGGATCCTTATATGCTGGGCACACGAACAGTACATGTGCTATTGACTCTACCAAGGTTGGGCACGTGGAGCACTTGGTGACTAAAGTGTTATTCCACTTTGCCGTGAAGAATCTTAATGGGAGGGTGCCCACTCTAAATTGGTGATATAATTTCCTATCACCTGGTCTCGTGATAAAGTTCCAGTAGTCTTCCACTCTCATTACGAGCTTGTGCTCCATAAAAATGCCTGTTAGAACGCTGCTATTCACCCTTGACATGGTTTTCCTACTGATCATGTCCCAGTACAGCAGTGCTTTGTACACCTTTTTATTAGGAAAAGGATTCCCTATAGGGTCTTCCCACAGGTGGCAAAGCCCCATGTCAGACAAAGTGCCCTTGATCTTTTGCAACCAGTTAATCTTTGAAGACAAATCGGCTTTTCTAATGTGCATTACTGCATTAGCATAGGATATTAACTCTGGAGTCGTCCTAAGCCTCCTCCAATAGGCTAGGGGTCTGAATCCTGCAGCCTCATCAAATGAAAAACATCCTAGGTCTAAAAGTAGAGGCTTGATAGGGGTTGATTGGGGCAGGGCGGTTAATGATCTCAGGAACTTGTTCTGTGCAAGGACTAATGGGGATACGTTTTCGAATCCCTAAAGCTCTGCTCCATAGATTATAGATGCTCTGATTTTCCCATTATACACCGTTAGTGCCGACCCCACCGGTTTGGTGTATGAAAGTCGATATTTTTTTAGTGGGGTTCCTGCTAACTGATTGTGCCTTAGAACTAAGAGGTCTATCGGAGAATTCCAGTTCATCCTCCTACCCATGATAACGCCAAGGTATGTATCTGTTTGTTCTAAAGGTGCACTGTTCATTTCTACTCTGCCTTTTATAGATTTATGTTTGTGCAACACCATGAACTTGGTCTTATCGACTTTAACTACAAGTTCATGGTCGGTGCAGAAATCTGTAAATCTATCGAGGGCTCGTTGCAGACCAGATCAGATTGACTTTTGGACAAAATTTAAGTGCTGTCTGCAAGCATTAGAAGAGGATCCCTTGATCCGGCAAGAGTTAGAGCATCAGTTGGAAAGTTGGTATAATATAGGATAACCTTATTTATAAACAGAGAGAAAAGGGTATGTGCAAGAACACACCCTTGCTGCACTCCCCTATTAACTGGGAAGCGGTCGGTTAGTTCGCCGTGTTGTCCCCACCTTAGCTGGGCGTAGTTTTCTTCATGTAACTTAATAATAAAACTTAGGAGCTCTGTTAGCATCCCAGCCTCCTTTAGAGAAGCCCATAGCTTACGGCGGGGTATTAAGTCAAATGCTGATTTTAAATCAACAAATGCTGCATATAGGGTCCCCCCTGCTAGGATCACGGTGCTCCAATAAATCATCATAAACCTAAAAACTTGGTCAATGGTGCTGACATTGGGTCGAAAACCCACTTGGTAGGTAGATAACACGCACTGATTAATAAGCATGGGCGGAAAATCCATTCCACTCGCGGATTTTGCGGATTTTGGGTAAATTCGCAATCTGCGAACGCTCGCGAATTTACCGAAAGTCCGCAAATTCGCACGCAGCGGATTTTTTTTTCTTGGTGATACAATTTTGCGGCATGCGGCGTTCACTTACCGTCATTCAGCGTTTGCCGAGTTGTTTTTCTCGATATTTTGCGAGTGCTGCGCCATTTTGGATCTTGCTGCGGGATCCCGCGGGAGTTTGGCGAAGCATCGCGAGAGTTCGCAATTGCGAACATGTAGGTGCGGCGGGCAGCAACAATCTCGCACTCGCGAAATTACAAAATTTGCAATTCTGCACAAGAAATCCACTAGCAAGCAGCATAGACCTTCTGAAAATGATGATTTTTATCAGAATAACTCCTCAGGTTGACATTTGTCTGCACTTTTTTGGATTTGAGGCCTTTTGACTTTCTTTTATATCACTTTTGGATTAGAAATCAACTTTCACAAGTAAGTTTGTTAGGGGAATTACAGTTGCTGTTCTGCAGAAAAACGAGTTTTGCAAAACTGAAAGCACTCAGCAGGTGCAAAAGTTCACTCATCATTAGTAGCCATTCCATGTAGTACTTCCTGAGGGGCCCCTCCAGAGTTCAGTTGCCTATGTTTGTTTGGGGCATTACAGTTGCTGTTCTGCAGAAAAACGAATTTTGCAAAACTGAAAGCACTCAGCAGGTGCAAAAGTTCCAACTCATCATTAGTAATAGTAACCATTCCCTGTAGTGCTTCCTGACTGGGGCCCCTCCAGAGTTCAGTTGCTAGATTGTAACAATTGTATAACCCTGCTCTGACCCTCACAGCAGGCTCATAGAATAGCTACAAGTAGGCCACAAAGGTCCTGGAAAAAAAATTGCACTGCAACAGAAAGCAAATTACAGAAAAGGAAGCAGGTGCCAGACTGGAATTTTAAAACAGTGACACATTAATAAATCAACCCCAAATTATATCATGTCAGTTGAAGCAGGGCAGGTGTGCTTGCCTTCCCCCCATAATCTACAGTGATGATGAACCAGAGGGTGGCATTGATGTACCAGAGGGTGGCATGGGTGAAACAGAGGGTGGCAGTGGTGAAACAGAGGGTGCTGGGAACCTGTGATGATGAACCAGACGTAGAAACAACATAGTCGCGACCGTTGCGAGCCGACAAGTAAGTTCGCAATTGCGAACTGGTACAAAACCCTCGCAAACTGGCAGAAACCCTTGCGAACACAAAAAAAATAAATCCGCAAATTCGCGAGAATTCGCGGATTTTGCGGATTGCGAGTTCGCAAATACGCAAATTCGCGAACGCCAGATTGGCAAAATTCGCCCATGCTTACTGATCAATTACCCATCCGTTAACTCTACCAGCACCAGTCTAGCCACAATTTTTTGTATGATGTAGATTAGGCTTATGGGCCTATATTTGCTTTGACTGGCCCGATCCCCTTTGTTGCATATTAGGATAATTTCAGCCCCACGCCATGTATCAGGGTTTGGGGCACCTCTGGCCAAGGCATTTATGATGATATGGATATATTTGATCCATTTCCTCCTATCTAGTTTATATATGTCAGCAGGGATGCAATCCGGTCCAGGAGCCCTTCCTGCTGGGACACCGTCCAGAACTCTTTCTATCTCCCCTATATTGAATGTTAAAACAACCTCAGAAGTAAACTCAGGGTATTCAGTTAGGTTACTTGGCGGTATGGTAAATTGTGCTTGATAGTGCGCAACCCAGAGTTCTGCTGGCAAATTATTAACTGGTATCGGCCCTGATTCTCCGCTTCCCCATTTGACTAATTTCCAGAATTTTGTCCAATTCTTACCATTGCTACCATTAGTTAATTCTTTCCATATGCTCTCGTCAAAATTCTTCTTGGCCCTAGCTTGGGCTTTTTTATATTTTACCCTAGCATTTTTTACCTCTTGTGGGACTCCAATCTTGATTGCTTGAGAGAAATGGCTAAATGCAGTCCCACATGCATTATCATACCATTCGGCTGATTTTTTTTATTATATTCCTATGTGCTCTCCTATTTTTAGTGAATAAGGTCTTCAGTTTTGCAAAAAGGTCCTCATGTACCTTCATGAGAAATAAAAAGGAATCATCATGGGTATCTATGGAGGAAAGTAATAATAATAGGCCATATTATCAAGAAAGGGAGATACATTATCGCCGCTTTTATCGGTAGGAAACTGCAGGTAAAGCGGCGATAATGGGCTTGATAATATGCCCTTGTGAATTCCCATAGAAGCCCAGGTTAACACCATAACCTGGGCTTCTATGGGAATTCACAAGGGCATATTTTCAAGCCCATTATCACCGCTTTATCGGCAGTATCTTGCCAATAAAGGCGGCGATAATATATCGTCCTTTCTTGATAATATGGCCCAATGTTTCTTCAATGGATAACTTAATCTGGTATAGGGTAATTTCATCTTCTGACACCACTGCCCAATTCAGCCGTTGGTGGACTTGCGTCATAATTACTTGTCCTGTTGCTGTTTCCATGCAAGCCCTTGGGGGATTCAGTCCCTTCCTTGTCAAGGTTAATAGTAAGGGGTCATGGTCACTCCCCGGTCCGTGCTGGACCAGTGTCCACAAGTCTTGGCCAGAGCTCCAAGCTAATAAGAAAGTAGTCTATTCTGCTACTTCTTGACCCATTGCTGAAGGTGTTAGTGCCTTCCATATCTAAAGGAGATCTACCATTAACTGCCCTGAGTCCCCTCCCAAGAGATACATTTATTAATAGGCATCAGCGAAAGAGATGGTATCCCCCAGTTCGAGTTTTTCTCCGTACTAAGACTATGGTCATCAAGACCGAGTGGCTCAAATGTGCAGTTTAGATCACCAGTACATTTAGACCAACTAGATCATTTATAAGATTGTCCAGGAGCAAAATGGTAGGTGATACTTTGCCACCCGCAATCCCTCTCGCATACACATTGAGTAATATAAAATCTAGCTCACCCCCTGAACTAACCTTAATGACAGGGATATCTGGGCTATCTATTGGTAGCTCTTATATTTGAAATGTTGTCTGTTGCCTAACCCATGTAATCAATCCCCCACTAGGTCTCCCCTTGCCATTTGCAATTGCTGCTCTACCAAAAGCCAGATAGCCAGGGCGATAAATTGTATTCACAGACCATGTCTCCTGAAAGGCAATAAAATCATGCCCTTCAATATAGTTTGACCAATTGGATGACATAGTTTTAGAGGATAAGCCGGCAATATTCCATGATAACAGGGAGATTGAGGAGGGTAGTGAACCCTCTGGGTCTACAGGGGGCAGTAAGGTCTCCATGCTCGCCTGTTGCAAGGCCTCCGTTTCATACAACCCTACTATGTGTGCCAGAGAAGAAGTTGGCAGACTATCTATATTCTCTACCAGTGTAGGGATAGGTGATTGTAGTCAATCACATAGATCTAAATCGCATAATGGGGCAAATCATTTAGACAATAGGACCTCTGTTCGTCTATACTAAGCTAGAGGGTACCCATGATTGTCTTCCCACACTTGGACAACTTAACTCAGTGATGGAGTGGGACCCGGGTTTATAAAAGAACCCTAGTGGAAGAACAGAAATTTTGGCCGAATATCTCCCATGATTCCTGCCCAAATTATCCAACAAAAATCTAGTTATGTATTCGTTATTAAAATGTACAACTACACAGTCACCATTCCCTTCCTTCCTGGAGGGGCCAATCCATGGTGAGCGTCTAGCCATGATCATGTGATTAATAATACCCTCCTCCCAAATCCCAGCATCCTTCAATTGAGTATTATACCAGTGCAGGGCTTTGAGTAATAAGTGTTCAGTAGATTCAATCTGTCCTTCCCGCAACACTGGGACTTTCCTCAAAATAACCACTAGAGGAGCAGCTCCAGGGGGGAGGTGGAGGTGTTGATACTCAGTTAATTATGCAGAGTGTTCCAGACCTCCACAGCCATGTAGTCCTTGCGGTAAACTAACGTGTCTTACTGGAGCACAACTTTTACAATTGTTCTCCTTTGGCGCAATATTTGTTGCAGACACTGCTACCACACTTTCATCCCCCGGAGTGCTCATGGGGGATTGGGCAAATTCGCTGGACATATTCCCCGTTTCAATGTGATTTCCATTCGATGGAACTGAACTTTTGTATGGGGCATTGGCAATATTAGTAGGCATCTTAGAATCAATTGATTTTATTACGTGTGAGTTGGTGAGTTTTGGATTATCTGACACCGAAACTGGGACGGTGTTATCGAGCTTACTGGATGTATAGGCAGCGGCCGACTTAGGCTGAATGAGGAGGCCCTCTAGGACAGAAAAATCAGACTTGGCCTGGGATTCGAAGTTAGTTAGGCGCTCCTCAATCCGGCTCAGTCTATAGATAATGGGAGTTAGTAATGTGGACAATAGATTTTCGAGTCTTCTCCACATTTCCACATTAGCTTTGGGGCCTTTGCCACCTATAGAATCAAAGTTAAAGTCTGGGCAGATAGGAATAGCATTTTCTCTGATGTTACGTTCATTTAATGTGTAACATCCTCCAATGTGATTTATCCTTGGGGCTTTTGCAGTTGTGGGCCTCCTCCTCTCTTCCTTTTTACTGCGGGATCGGGAATAACTTGGTTGGTTTGTTTTTAGTTTTGAGCACAGACCTAGCTGAAGTTCGTTGGAGGTCTCTGGTGGCAGCCTCATTTACAGCTACTGGAGATTTTACGATTTCCACCAGAGGCTCAGTTGAAATTAATGTTTGTTGCTTTGATAATATTTGCAGTATAAAGGTCTGGGGTGCGAGCTGTGGCCATAGTACCCAGGGAGGATCTTTAGGACGATAGTGGTTCAAGAGATAGGCGATGTTCCGTAATCGCTATCTCTTTTTCCAAGACAGAGGTCACTCTCAGTATGAATTGGTCCAGAGTCCCTGACACACTACTGCCTTGGAACGCTTCATCCTCTTCCCTTCTCGCTTGCTCATCTTCAAAGCTTGGATCTGAGCCCAGACAGTAAACTATATACACAAGGGTTCATGCAGTACAGGGTGTAATATTGACAAGACTAACCTCATGGTGTTATCGAGTTTAGAGGGGGGCCTGGCCTGGCCTCCTTTGGTCTCTGACGGGCTCAGACGGGCCTGCCCTTAGCACGGGATTTGACCGGTGCACCCGCACGTGTCCCGCGCACGGGCGTCGAGACAGAGCTTTATAGCACAATCACCACGCCTCCCCCAGCGGCAGCTGCAAGGAATGCAGTGATTAGGGGCCGGTGCACCCTGGGACAGCGAGTCCCACCAGGGTGTGCTGCTCATGAGGTTGGTGGTCGGGATGTAATACGGAGCAGCCCAAGGTACCGCAACAACAGAGTCACCAGCAGGAATGGCAGTGAAAAACTCCCCTTGAGCGTCCCCCACTGTGGGAGTTAATGTATGCAGGCTATGCGTTCCCACACAAAAAGCCATGTAGGACTGACGCAGTGGAATTTACAAACATTTCACTGTGTCACTCTACGCCTTCACTGCGTCAAAATCCCTTCGCCTGCTCAGATCAGGCATAAGGAGTGATGCATGACTTTTTGTATGGGACTCATATATCTGTTGTGGCGCAGTGCTGGAGTTGTGTCACTTTCATGACAAACTCCAGCAATGCGTCACTTTTGTGCCAACAGATGCATCAGTATTTCTGACGCATCTGTTAATCCTTGTAACGTGGAGCACTGTATTGTAAATACAGCTCTTCCATGGTGGCGCAAGGAAATTTGACACTGGTGCAAGGAAACTGATGCATCTATGCAGATGCTTCAGTTTCTTGGAAATCTGCCCCATTGAGTTTTAAATTTGAATGTAGCAGGAAGGTTGCATCACGCACGTCAATGCATCACTTAAATCACAGTGATACGAATTGCTACATTCACAGCCATTAAACAGTGAAAATAATATTTTCTTTGTTATTATCCTTAATGCGGATTTAGTTGCCTGAAAGAAAAATGTCAATCCATCTGTTTCCATTTCATGTACTGGAAGCTACCTCTTAGTGCAGTATTGCCACAACACATCTCCTTTAAAAAAAATGTTTTATTCAAAACCAGAGAGATACAAAAAGGAAATTAGTTTACATAAATATTAGTTTATCAATAAATAGGTTGCATAATTCATACTACATATATAGTTACATAAATGCATAGGTAGATACACTTGTAATCATAAGGTTTCCTTAGTCCTTTGTAGACATGGCTAGTGCTATGCGCTTTACATTCGTAAAGGCAGAGGAGCTGCAATACTGTATTACAAGGGGCATGCAATCTCTTCCAGCATGAACTCAAACATATAAATATACTTTAAAAAGCTGATGCAAACCCAAGGCAAATTCGTAAGTTGAATCATATGTGTCATGTGTTATTCTACAGCGAATTAACTTATCTTAAGGCTGCCCTTGCTACCCTACTCTACTATAAAGCCATATCGTCAAGGGATTCCTCATCTTCCCACCCTTCTCCCTGGCCCATAGGCCTTTACTCTTGTGTAGTGCAGTTTCCTGCATATAGATGCTTAACAGGGGGTGGAACCAAAGCTGATAAGTGAGGGGTCCCTGTCTTTCAATACAGTAGCAATCAGTAGTCAAGCCACAGCTACTGTCATAAATATAACATCTCTCTGGGGAACAGCTAGATTAGCCCGGGAGTCATATCCTAGTAACATCATAGCTGGGCTGATATTAATTACCTTACTGATTGTTTGCTGCCAAAAGTTCTCTATACCATTTTTCAAAGATGCAAGTTTGCTGCATACATAGAACATATGTATGCTATCAGCAGGGCCTGTTTGGCATCTATGGCAGTTGTTATTCATCCTCTTCCCCCAACTATAAAGCTTCACCGGTGTGTAGTAGAGGTTAAAGATGGTCTTATAATGCTGGGACTTCAAATTAGCTGATAGGAAGCTTTTGATCACCATTTCAATCGGCAAATCCAGGTCAGCAACCTCATCCCCCAGCTTTGCTGCGCATTTTACCTCAGTTTGTCTGGGAGGGTCTCTATTAGAACTTGGTAAAAGTCCCTGATCCTGCTATCCCCTTGGCTTAATATTTCTATAATTGGTATTTTGGCCAGATTAAGGGACCCAGTGAGAAGACGCATAAGACATTCCCTGATCTGTATGTATTTGAATTGTGTTCTGCTGTTGACCCCATATCTCTATATTAGCCCTGCAAATGAGACAATCTCTGTATTATTGTACAAATTTGAAATCCCTGTCAATTCCAGCCTGTTACCAATTTCTGCCCATTGCACCATACAGTGCGGCCGGGAAAAGGGAGGAACGCCATATAGGTGTGTACCTATTATATCTTGTGATCTTCTTCAATCTGCTGGCCTTTTTCCAGATCTTCCAGGCCGCTTCTCTACACTTAAAGCATGTCTTTTAATAATAACTAGGTACTAGTTGTCTGAGAAAAAAAACATCTGCTTCTTTTCCAATAGATATATGAAATATAGAGGGTAGGTCTAGATCACCAGAGCTCAAATTATAAGGAAAGAGCAGAGTGCCCGTCTGTTATAATGCAGCTGCCCAAAAGTAAAATAGCAGATTCGGGACAGACCATCCACCTCTTTTCCGGGGGAGCGTCATAGTTATCAAAGCCTATTGTGTTTTCTGGTAGCTCCATATAAAATTGGAAAACTTAGCATTCATTATATTTATAATTATACCTGCAAATTCGAGGGAGATTGAGCAAAATAAATATAGCAATTTCTGGAAAGTTTTCATTTTTAGCACGTTACACCTCCCTCTTATTGTTAGCTGCAGCTTATCGAAGCATCTCAATCCCATACTTATTTTATCAAGTACCGGGTCAAGATTATTTGGTCATATCGCATCCATACTAGAGGTTATATTAACCCCCAGACATGTGGCAGATTTAGGTTTGAGATGATCATGGGTATTACATTGTTGTGAGCAAACTATTTGTGTCTTCTCTTTATTCAGGCGATATCCAGATTTACTCCAGAATTCTGCCGCCATGCTTTCGACCTCTCTGATTGCCTAATCCGGTTCTGTAGTAATTACTGCAATTTGGTCCGCATATGCCGCAACCTCTCTCAACCCCTCTGAAAATTGTTGCTAAGTTGAACCGACACAGCCATACAAATAATAATTTATTTTTTCTCTATTTTATTTTCGAGAAACATTGTGTTTTGTAATAGAAGTCGTATGACCCTTGCAGATAACCCACTACTGAGGTAGGCAGAAGGACGTAGAATCACACTCGCCTAAAAAAAATAAAAAAAAATAACAACATTGTATTTCTAGCCCTCGATATGCCAAATGGAAACGAACAAAAAGGTCCAGCATTCCTGCTGACCCTTTACACACCCCTCATGCCGCGTCCCTCCAACCATTGACGTCTCAGGACAAAAGGATGGTGACAACCACACTTCCTTATGAGGCCCTTGTGGGACAAGTTTGATCTACTCTAACTGGAAACACTATGTTGCTGTCTCCCCTCTGTCACCCTTCAGGTAATGTGGCCACTGTAAGGGTGTAAGGGGATACACACATGAATTGGGCTAACTAAATATATAATTACACGGGCAATGCATTCACATACAAAGACGACAGGCTCTCATGGATGGTGGCACGAGCCAGAAGTCACGAGCAACCCCGTCTCCTTTATTTATGCTCTCTGGCCACGCCTGGCCAGAGAGTGATACATAGTTAGGTGGTGCTTCCGGGGAATCAGCCCACAGGGAGCGAGCAACTAGACCGCTACATCCCATCCCAACTTGGTTCTTCAAACAGCTTCAAAGGAAAATATGCATTAACGTACAAAGTCAGTTAGTCTCTTGTTAGGTTGGGGATTTCGCCTGAGGTTGTAGTGGTGCCGGCGGCCTTCTTGCTCTTGCCTTGGACTCGTTGGTCCTTGATCGCTGGCCATTGTTTCAGGGCTGAGAGCTTCCGACGATGAAGTCTCCTTTGGACCTTGAGGCGGAACGTCATCAGAGTTGCCTCTGGCTTCGTCAATTTGTACCTCGTTGGTCCATGATACATTTGTACTGCGGATTGTTTTGACGGGAAGTGGAACTTCCTTGAACCATGAAATGTTTCTTGTTATTGTCTCGCCGTCTCATTCCGCAGTCCCTTTCGTCGACTTGACAGTCTACAGCCCGGGCTCATAGGGAGTTCGGAACTTCCCTCCGCCCAACCGATTCCGTAACAACACTCAACACCCAGGATTAATCACTCAAACTCTCGCTCTCCTTCGATGACTTGCTTTGTCATTGGTTTTCTGTCTTTGTGTCTGAGTAGCTGCTGGGTTGTAAGGTTCTTGCTGCCAGTTGTTAGACATGGGCAACATGTCTCGTCGAGGTCCGGTTAGCATGAGGGGCCATGGAGACCGCTTTGTTGTGCAGTGGGGTGTGCTGCGGTATTCTCGCAGGAAATGTTGCAGAGCAACTTCTGGATCAGTGCCCTCGGCCATCGCTATGCGCAATATTTTGTTTGCGGTGCGCATGAACCGCTCAACCTCACCATTGGCTTGGGGCCACTGAGGAGTGATTCGGTGATGCTTGGTTACTACGCGGGCTAGGAACTCCTTGAACTCACTGCCTTGGACTGGGGGCGCATTGTCAGTCTTTATGACATGTGGTAATCCCAATAAAGCAAACGACTTTTCCAGGATGGGTTGCAAGTTGGCAAATGCAGTGGACAGCAGTACTTTGACTATTGGATACTTGGTATAACTATCAATGAGAACAGCTGTGACTCTCCCATCATGGAAACTTCCGAAATGAAGGCTTACCCACGACCATGGCGACGGAGCTGGGTCTTCGGTGATCACAGGTGCTGTGGCTTTGGCGTTGCTTGTAATTTGACAGGCTCGGCATTTACGTACGACGGTGTCCACACTGCCTTCTAGATCGGGGAACCACATCTTTTCCCTCATTCTTGACTTCATTCTCTCGATGCCTTGATGCCCCTCATGGGCGAGTGTTGTCGCTCGTTCTTGCAGACTTTGCGGTATGACAATGCATCTGCCCCTTAGTATGATTCCGTTCTCCGCGGAGCTGAGTTCATTACAAATCTTCCAGAATTCTCCTAGGCGAGTCCTGTCGGGTTCACTCCACCCTTGGATGTTTTTGAGAAGTCCTTCTCAAGATTCATTCTTCAGAGCATCAGCTACTCGTTGAAGGACCACGTCATGGCTCATATGTTCCTTAATTTCTTCTATAGAGAGGGCCCGCGGACACGACCACTGGGTGACCATGTTCACAAATTCTTCTGTCTTTGCTTCTTGATCACTCTCACTTTCGACTGTCATTGCTGGGTGTTAAGACAGGAAATCTGCAGGGTTCTTTGCGCCTGGCCGGTATATTAGTTCCATTTGGTAATGTTGTAATTGAATGGCTCATCTTTCTATCCTGGGTGGTGGATTTGGCGCTGTTCTCTTGAATAGCGGGACGGGAGGTTGATGATCTGTTATTACTCAAAACGGATGCCCGCTCACATATAAATGAAAGTGGTTGCAGGCCCACTTGATAGCTAATACTAATGCTATCTGTGAGTACCGGGCTTCCGTCGCTATGAGTGCCTTGCTGGCAAAGGCTAGCGGAACCCACTTTCCTGGTTCAGTTTCTTGGGTGAGTAGAGCTCCGAGGCCCACCGGGCTGACATCCACCAGCAGTTCTGTGGTACGCGTGGTGTCAAAGTATGACATGGTGGTGCTGTCTAACAGAGCAGACTTCACTAGTTTGAAAGCATTGTCCTCCTCAGCGGTCCACTTCCAGGGAGTTTCTTTCTTTGTGAGATTTCGCAACAGTTCAGCAATCATTGCAAAGTTTGGGATAAAGCCTCCGCAGTATGTCGCCATCCCCAGAAAGCTTCTTACCTCCGAAGCATTGGTAGAAGCGGGGGCGAGTTGAATTACTTGGGAATTTCTGGGGTCTACTTTGACACCCTCTGAGCTAAAGACGTATCCGAAGAAGTCAATTGATTTGCAGAAGAATTGACACTTTTCCTTGTGAAGGGTCACATTATGTTGTGCCAGCCGCTGGAGCGTTGCTCGGAGTCGTCCGTGGTGTTCTTCAAGAGTTTTCAAGTGAATAAGAAAAGCGTCACTTACATTGAGGGCGCCTTGGAGGCCTGACAAGATTTCCCTCACTGCGTTCTGAAATATTTCAGCTGCCGACGATATTCCAAAGTTCAATCTCTTGTACTGACGAAGTCCAAGGTGGGTTGAAAATGTGGTAATATACCTGCTCTCCTCTGCCAGTGTTAGCTGGTGATATCTAGCGTTAAGGTCTAACTTCGAGAACCATTGTGATCCATTTAAATCAGCAAGGATGTCGTCTACCATTGGTGTGAGGTGTCTCTCTCGTTTTATGGCTCGATTTGGCCTCCTCATGTCAATGCAGATCCGAATCTTCCCAGGCTGCTTGGGTTTTTCGGCAATCAGCATGGGAGATACCCACAGTGTAGGTCCTGTTACTTTCTGGATCATTCCTTGTTGTTCTAGATTCACAAGTTCTTGCTCCACCAGCGGCCGGCAGTGGAAGGGGATTCGTTGATGTCTTAATGCAACAAGTTGTACTGCCTTATCAATATGCAATTTTACAGGTGAGCGTTTGCGAATGCGATCAAATTAAGGTCTTCTGCGCTGTGGCTTCCAACTAGTATATCTGCTTCTCTATCAACAACGTGAAATGTTATTGTCACTTCCTGGGTCTCGGACTTTACTTGAACTGTCATTTTCCCTTTCAGGGGAAGCGACTTCTGGCTTCCATATGTAATAATCCTGATTCTGGATGGGGTAAGTATTGGCTTTGGATTTAGCTTTTTGTAGTGTTGCGACCCCATCACATTGACAGTTGCCCCTGTATCAATTAGACCCGTTACCGAAGATTCATCGATTTCAATGTTGCATTTGAGTCGCGGCCGCCGTCTCCTTTTGAGGTCGCTTGCAAATGAGACAAAGTAGCATTCTTAATCGCCTTCTGTGGAAAAATCATCCAGCCACTGGATGTGACGAGATGAGGTCCTCGTTGATCGTGAGGTTGTGGGCTCTTCGAGCGCTACTTGTCTAACCGCTCCTGTCGGCGCTCTCCTCCCTGGGTTACCTCTATCTCGTGAATCTCCCTGAGACACGCTCGCAAAGTGGTTCAGGATGCCACACTTGGAACATGTTTTCCCTTTTGCCGGGCAAATTTCAGGGGGGTGCTCTTCTCTCCACAGTAATCACACTGTGACTGTCGTGCTGTTCTGGTGGGCCACCTTCCTCGCCCACCACGAGAGGATGTGCGAATGGCGTCGGCTCCCTCCATCTTGACACTCACTGGTTGTGCCGTTTGTTGGTTGAGCGCGGTTTCCATCGCAGTTGCTTGGATGTCCGATAGTTCATGTGAGAGTGCGAGGATTAAGATTTCATCCAGAGTTATGCGGGGTTGTCGAAGTATAAGTGTCCGCAGCGTCTTGTTGTGGTAACCTTGGATGAGCTGTGCTGTCACCTCTTTTGTCTGGTCATCCTCTGTGCAGGTGCTTGCGAGTTCTCTGAGGCACGGATGAAATGTGTTCATTGACTCTCCCTCTCTTTGTCTGACTTGTCTGAGTTCGAACCGCTCATAGTGAGGGTTAAGCTGGGGGTCAAAATGCGCATCTAGGGCTCTGACCGCAGCGTCATAGTCAGTGGCTGCACCAGTGTTTGGAAGATGCGTGAATAACTTGTATATTTCATCTCCCGCGAAGTGTAGAAGCAGCGATCTTTTGACTGCACCGTCCATCTCTCTTGTAGCCACAAAATAATTGTTGAGGCAGCTAACCCACACCTTCCATCTTGGTGCCGCGGCGGCAGGGTCGATCAATTCACTAAATGGTGGAAGTGCAGCAATTCGGGTGTGTACTGGATATTGTGGTGCAGGCGGGGCTACTTGATGTTGCGAAGGTGGGGCTGCTTGCTGCTGGGCTGCTTGCGCCACAGGATTCAACTTGTTAAGTCTTTATTGGCTTGCACCACCGGTGTGGCACCACGTGTCTGTGTCTCTTTTGCCGCTTCGCTATCAGATTGTGTTGGTTTTACCAGTGCTTTGCTGTCTTGCCTTTGTTCTGGGGGGGAACCACCCTCGCTGTAGCTTGACTCTTCTTTCTCCTATGTTTTTTTATATAGCCCACAGTAGGTCACCTTAATACAGTGTAATTACCTCCTTCATGTACCAGCTGGCGTTGCCTTTGCCAATGCTTGTTGGATCTTGCTTTGCCCAGTATGTGTGTAGAAAGGAAAAGAAAGGTGCTGATCTCTTCTTCGCGCACCACACTGCTCACTTGGCCCCCACTTCGTTATCGGAGCCTTCACTACCTCGTTTCTGCTGGTCGGGCCGTCGGCATCGACCCCGTGAGCTTCTGCGCATGCGCGCGGTTATCGGCGGTGAGTGTGGGGGCTCCCAGCCGCTCCATAGCTCTGCAGGTCACTGCGCGTGCAATCTCCCCGGTGCTGCCGCATTCAGGAGCGTGGGCCATGTCGGGCACTGCTCACCTTCATGGTAAACCGCGCCCCGCTGCTCACGATTTTCATCACAGCTGGGCTCACACTTGGCAGGACCTTCCTCCTGCCCAGGTAGGCGCCGATTCTTCAGTGCGCTCGTCAAAGATCTGCCATCCCACCCTCGTCGCCAGTGTAAGGGTGTAAGGGGATACACACATGAATTGGGCTAACTAAATATATAATTATACGGGCAATACATGCACATGCAAAGACGACAGGCTCTCATGGATGGTGGTACGAGTCGGAAGTCACAAGCGACCCCGGCCCCTTTATTTATGCTCTCTGGCTATGCCTGGCCAGAGAGTGACACATAGTTAGGTGGTGCTTCCGGGGAATCAACCCTCAGGGAGCGAGCAACTAGACCGCTACAGTCACCATCATACTTTGTTTGATGGCTGTGAATTCACTATAAATATACATCTGTCTCTCACAGTGAAGGTAGGGGAGCAGCAACATGCCCCCCACAGGGACATTTGGAAAGTGTAAATGGAACATTTATTTTAGAATAACTGCGTTACAGTTTTTTTTTGTTTTGCTTTTAATGCAAATGTATCTTACTGTCTAGAGCTTACTTAAACTGCAATGACTTTGAGTAGCCATAGGATAAGTGAACATGTTTATGTTTAAATGTGAGATAGAACACATTCTTGAGAACACTGAGTGGTAAAACGGTTTGATTTTGTGCCAAAGGTATATTGCTGATGATTTGATGATGGGACAAACAAGGAGGATAGCTTAAGAAATAACACACATATCCTTAACTTAAAACAACCTAACATCGAGTTTAGCCATACAACCAGCCACGATTTTATTGAATTTCTGCATGTTGGACTCACACAATCAACAGAACAATGGAGAACTGAGTTGTTCATTTAAAACTAAAATATTCTAATATTCCTCTTATTTTCCTTCGTGCACATCTGTATATAATTACCAATGTCCCCCGATTAAGAACCGGATGTTCCAAATGCATAGGTGGTAATGTTGAATTGGGTGATTTGTTCCATGGATTGATTGAACCATACTTTTTACAAATATAAAACACTGTGGGGCATATTTATCAAAGAGTGTGATGCCCTTGTGCCACGCACATGGGTGCAAGAGCGGCACAATTAGTACGTTAGAATCATCCAGCCACGTAAGACCACCTTGCGTGCCTCTGAGTGGCTTAATAAATCTAATGTAATGCAACACCCTGCAAATTGCTGCATTGCATTACTCTGCCCAGGGAGGCGTTCAGGTGCATGGCTGTGGGCGTTCCCATGCAACCACTCATGGATTTTGGCGCATCCCCAAATTTAACAGGGAATGCACGAAAAGGCTACACTTTCCCAGTGGAGACGTAATGAGGAAAACTATATTTATTTCTCCTTGTTTTTTCCTCTTTATGTGTGTGCTGCATTCTTCAGAGTAAAATTACTCAGGGAATTGTTTTTGTGCAGTAAGCTGTCCCTGCCTGCACAAAAAGCAATCTTGCCTGCAATGCAGCCACCCTTCCACCATGATGCACTGGTGCCTGCATTGGCCCTTGGCTGCTTATTGTGCGCTAGCGCAGATAGAGACAGGGATGCTCCATATCCTAATAGATACGGCACATTCCTGCCCTCCTTCTGTCATGCAGTGCAGCACAGCAAGGAGTCTTGCTGCACTGCACACAAGTTTGATAAATATGGACTTGTGTATCATGAAGGGAAACAACCCAAGAAGAATTGTAAACCCGAACACTGTATGACAAATAATGAAACATTTTTTTTCATAACAAGAAAATTGTATGCAAATGACAAACATGCGTATATTCCTCTGTAATGTAGTTTCTATATTCCAAATAGGCTCTGCGCATTGGAATAATATGTACTGTAGTTTAGACGTAGGACTGAGGTCGACTAGGTCTCTACCGAATATATTAAACTTAATAGTGAGTGCCCGCTAGCTCAGAGGTCACTAGAAACTTTCTCGAATTCACAAGAAGGGATTCGTTTTTGACAACCGCATAAACATGACAACTTTGTTTCCCAAGAATAGGAAATCAAATCTCTAGAGTTGCGGAAACAATAGATAACTATTTTACTCAGTCAATCGTGCATGGTTCGTTTCACCAGAGATGCAGAGAAATAGAAAGATAGGCGTTTTCAATAAAAGTATTTATTGAACAGTCTTCTTTCTCAAGCATTGGAAATGAACTGCTACAATCGTAATACTGGTTATAAAGTACAATGCATATAATACACACAGTATTATAAAGTAGTACTGTAAAAGCATGATATAGTTTCTAAGCCACAAAAGTGCATAAAATGTATAGAATACATACAGTAATAAATAATCACGAAAAGTACTCAATTGGTGCTTCTAAAACACACCTACCCCGGTGTACCTGTTGGGATTTCTCTAGCTTGTCACTGCATTCTTTATAAGAATGTTCCCTGCATGGAACACATGTGTTGATTCTGTTCTCGGCAGTTGCTGCCGGGGAGACGCTGTGGCTGGAAGCTAATAAACGCCTCCTACTTACTTCATGTCTGAGCTCCCATCTTTTCATTGGCGATGATCGTTGTTCCAGCCTCCAGCCTCCCCATCATCAGAGCAGTGTCCTGTTCTTCTTCCAGCGTGTCCTTCCAGCCTCGGAGCCGTGATCTCTCAGAAGCTGTTGATCCTTGCCGCTGGTGCTTCTTGGATTACCGCCGTTGTGTCGGAGCCATTTCCGTGCTCCGCGAGGTACTTTTGTGGTGCTGTACCTCGCATTGTGAAGTGTATTAACCCCATTGTGTCTATGCACGCGCTGTATGGCCTACAGTCCCTGGTGATGTCACACGCTACGCTCCTGCCTGCCTATGCCTGACTCGCCTCACGCCACGTAAGGACGTTGCTTGCGGCCATTTTGTGGATTCCTCGATTCCTCGTTGCCTTGGTTACTACATACTGCGCTGATGCGCACAGCTTTACTTTAGTGCGCCCACCTCATTTCTTTCGCTGGTGCGGACAGCTATATCATTTTTTGTCATTTATTCACGTGCATCACAGTAACGCTAGTTTTGTTGGCAGTGCTGTTTCTTCACTGATTTGCACAGTAAATGTTTGTCTTTTATGGAACTCTGGATTATGTCAGTAAGTGCAATTCTTATGTATAGGATTTCCGTTTTCATATTCTTGTGTTTTCTTCACTGTGACTGACAACTTTTTGAATCTATAGTGGAAATTTTTCTTTTGTCTGCATACTGATTTAACTACCATTTAGTATTGTGTGGCAGCAACTCACCCATGCAATGGATCATATTTTGGCCCCTCCTCCCTTCCTGCAGACTCCTGGTACACCACCTGTACCATGGGAACAGTGGAAGGATACTTTTGAGGCATATTTAGAAGCCATTGATGGTGACACTTTCAACAACAAAAAGAAAAAAGCTCTGCTCTGCTCATTTATAATCTTGGCACTGAAGGTAGGAACATTTTGAAAACCTTTACTCTTAAGGTGGTCAGCACTACTGTTAGTGGTGGCGATGCTGGTGATTCGCTTCTAATTCATGAATATGCCTCGTTGTTAAAGACACTTGACAAAAGATTTTCTCCTAAGAGGAATGTGGTGCTTGAACGTCATAAGTTGCTTCAACGTGCTCAAACTCCTGGTGAATCTATTGACGATTTTGTAGCAGCTCTTCGCATACTTGCTATCAACTGTAATTATAGGGAATTTAGGGATGAAATCATACGGGATCAACTTATCGAGAGAACTTCTAATAAGAATATTCAAGAAAAACTTCTTGCTTCTGGTGATCCTGACTTGGAGACTGCTCTTTCTCTGGCCAAAAGTATAGAGCATTCTCAGTTTTGTGTTAAGGAAATGAGTTCATCCTCTTCATCTACATCTTCTTCCACGGTGAAGGTTAAACTTTTGAACTCCAAACCTCCTCCCAAATTTAAAGCAAGTGTACCCTCGCCTTGTTACTCGTTTTGCTTCTACTAATGTTTCTCCTAGGACTAGGTCTGTGCAAAATGAGTTGGTATTTTTTCGTTGTGGTAGTAAGTCGCATCTGGGTTCTGCAAAGTTTTGTTTTGCCCTCAACCAAACCTGCTACAAGTGTGGGAACAAAGGTCATTATTCCCAGATGTGCAAAGCTACTTCTGCAAAAAAGCCCATTCACTCTGTAAAAAATATTTCTGGGGATTCTAATGAGGAGTGTTATAAATTATTGATGTTGTCTTCTTCTCAGGAGGCAGGAGTAGTTGAACTGGTTTCCTTGTCTGGTCTCCGAAAAAAGGAAATCCCCTTTGTGTTTGATAACTGTGAATGGGGTTGTCTGCAAGTTTTTAGCAGATTCTGGTTCTCCGTTCACTTTGTTGAACTTTGCTGATTTTAGTAAACTTTCTGGTGTGCCTTTAGAACTCTCCAACATTAAGATTTTTGCTTATGGTGGAAAAAGGGTTGAAGTTTTGGGAAAGTGTTCTGCAAATCTGGGTTTTCATGCTGACCATACCACTGCTGTGGTATTCGAAGTCAAGGACGGTGCCAATTTTTTGGGGTGGGATGAGCAGGATGATTTGAACATCATTCTGGATCCCAACCACCCTGCTATGGTAATATCCCGCAGTGCACTTGGTGAATTATATTCTTCTTCTGCAACACCAAGGGCACTGACTGTGTCACACGTATCAAACACCAAGTGGATGCTACTTCCTGAAGTATTTAGCGGGGAGATGGGCAAACTCAAGGGTTTTCAGCATCGTATAATTCTAAAGGAAATGCCCAGCTTCCACAAGGTGCGCAAGGTGCCTCTGAGTTTACGTTCAGAGTTGAAGAAAGAGTTGGAACGTTTATGTGCTGCAAGGGTGATCAAGCCAATTGAGGGTTCCGAGCATGGAAATCGGATAAGTATTTGAGGATGTGTGTTGATTTGCGCGATCACAATGCAAAAATCTGGATCGACCGTCAACCACTTCCAAATATCAACGAGATGTTAGCTACCCTTGAAGGTGCTAAATTTTTCACTTCTCTTGACATCTCATCTGCATACCATCAGATTGAGCTGTGTCCTAATTCTAGGCACCTTACTTCTTTTGTAACCCCGGAGGGAGCTTATTGTTACATCCGCATGCCATTTAGTTTGGCCTCAGCCTCGGCTGTTTATCAGAGGTTGATGAATAACCTGTTTAAAGATATTCCTGGTGTTGTCTTTTCCTGGATGACATTTTGGTCCATGGAAAAACCGAACTTGAGCATGATGAACGTGTTAAACTAATTCTGAGCATTCTAAGGTCCAGTGGGCTAACTTTGAGGGAGGACAAGTGCAAATTTCTTCAGGATGGGGTAGACTATCTTGGTCACCACATTTCTCACAATGGTGTTGAACCAAAGGTCAAGATCATTGATTCCATTCAAAATGCTCCTATTCCTGTGAACAAGGATCAGCTACGCTCATACCTTGGGCTGGTGGAGTATTACTCCAAATTTGTTAAAAACCTCTCCTCCAAGACTGCTGCTATGCGTGGCTTACTTAAAAAGAATGTTAAGTTCGTTTGGGATGATGATTGTAGTAGAAATTTCAATGTTATCAAGCAAGACATTTTTGGGGCTCGCCCACTAAAACTGTTTAACATCAATGATTTATGTATTCTCTCCACTGACACCAGTAATGTGGGTTTGGGGGCTGTTCTCATGCAAAGAAGGGGTGATGGGCGTGAAGAAACCATTGCTTTTGCTTTCAGAACGTTGAGGGGTGCTGACGGGACGGATTCTACCACATAGAAGGAGGCTTTGGCAATGTGGTGGGGTGTGTTGCATTTCAAGAATTTTCTCTGGGGCAACAGATTTATCTTGAGAACTGACCATAAACCTTTAGTTGACTTGTTCACGACTAAGAGGGGTGGCAGGGAAACCCCACAAATCTCCAAATGGCATTTCAGGTTGCAAGAGTTCCAGTATCAGCTTGAATATGTGGCTGGGGCGAAGAGTTTGGTTGCTGATTGCTTGTCCAGGCTACCGCTTTACAATAGTGATGACTGTTTTGAGTGTGATGACTTGCAGGTGGTTTGCGCTGTAGGTTCTTTGTGTGACTCTGTCGGTTGTGCTCTTTCTGAGTGTGAGTGGTTAGAGGGGATTGCTTCTGATGCAGATTTGCAAGTGGTTATTGACCTTTTCTGCAAGGTTTGGCCGTGTGAAAAGGATTGTCCTTCTGCGATCGTTCCTTACATGAGAGTTAAGGATGAATGATCCCTTGTGGATGGAATATTAAGAAGAGGGAGTTTGTTGGTTGTTCCTTTTTCGATCCGCCGTTAAATTCCATGTCTAGCTCATGAAAGTCATCCGGGTATTCGTTCCATGAAACGTAGAGTGAGGCAAGGCTTTTGGTGGCCGTCTGTGGACAAGGATGTTGAATATTTTGTTCGTGATTGCTGTGAATGTATTGTTAGCGATAAGTCACAGGTCACCCATCCCTTGCCTGTTGAACCCATTATTGTGAGGAATATTCCCTGGTCCAAATTGGCTTTGGATATTGCCTGACCCTATGGTCTCGTTGGCTCTACTCCCAAGTATGTTGTGGTGTTGGTTGACTACGAGACCAAATGGCCTGAGGTTAGGTTTGTGGATTCTATCAGTTCATCTGTGGTAATTACATTTTTACGTGATATTTTCTCCAGAGAGGGTTTCCCTGAGGAGATAGTATCTGATAATGGTACGCAGTTGGTTTCTGCTGACATGTCTTCATTTTTCAAGGAGGTTGGTATCAAACATATTTGCACGTCACTCTATCATCCTCGTAGCAATGGTTTGGTTGAGCATTTCAACTGTGTAGTCAAAGAGCACCTTCAACTGGCCTTGGTGAATGGTTTGCATTGGCACCTAGCGGTTAGTGATATGTTATGGGCTGTGAGGACCACTCCGCACGTTTCGACTGGTGTTGCTCCTTTTACATTGTTGCGGGGAAGGGTTGCTGGTACCAACTTAAACAAAGAATGGATGTCTAGGAAAGTTGTGGATGCCGCATGTTTAGCTGCTGTAGCTGATGTTAGAGCTTCGGTTCAGAGAAAGTATGACACTAGATCGAATGTTTTGTCTCCTTCCAAGGTGAAGGATGGTGACTGGGTGAGGATAAAGAAACCCGGTTTTCTCCGTAAGGGTGAGTCGTGGTTTTCTTCTCCCAAGAAGGTGTCTGAAGTGAAGGATTGTTTTGTGGTGTTGGAGGATGGAAGGGTTTGGAATAAGAGTAAGGTTTCTGTTGTGCCTGGTTTCATGGTTGAGAGTATCAGCAAGCGGTTAGGGGTTAGTGATTTCCCCACTTCTCCTAGTGTTGGTGGTAAGAGTGTTGAGCGTTCTCCTGTTTCTGTCTCTAATCCACAGAGGGAAACGTCCTCTAGAGTCAGATCTTTTCCTGCGAGATTTCAGGACTATATGATGGGGTAAACTTCCTCCAGAGTCAGATCTGTTCCTGCGAGATTTCAGGGCTATATGATGGGGTAATGCAATGCTGCTTTTATATGGAGGGAGGATGATGTGTTTTTTTTTTTTGCTTCTGTCTTTTATCTCCTTGGTTTCTTTCTTTTTCTCCTTCTATCTTCTTCTCTTTTGTTTTCTTTAGGAAGAAAGGGAGGTGTGTTGGGATTTCTTTAGGTTGTCACAGCATTCTTCATAAGAATGTTCCCTGCGTGGAACACATGTGTTGATTCTGTTCTCGGCAGTTGCTGCCAGGGAGACGCTGTGGCTGGAAGCTAATAAACGCCTCCTACTTACTTCATCTCTGAGCTCCCATCCTTTCAGTACCGAACCTAAGTCTAGTACGAGGGAAGAAGTAAGTGAGGAGTAGCTTAAGTTTAGTAGTTCTCTGCCAGGAATCTATTCCAAGAATTCTCTAAGAGGTCTAATCAGCTCCGTACCTTGGTTTTAGAATGAAGGAGGTCTTGTATCTCTCTCTCAGGACTCGATTTCCCAGATACCCGCAAGGGTAAGCCGGAAACACTGGAGCTGGATTTCTCGGCAAGAGAAAAGACAGCGTCTCTCTCAGTGCGTCAGTTGGAGGGTCGGCTTCCTTCGGCACTTGCTGCTGCAGGGCGTAGGGCATGTAGATAGTCGATCTGCTCCAAACCACTGTGTGCTTGTCTGGGCAACCCTAGGCATATTTATAATTTGAAGTTGCCGAGTTTGATGCATGTTTGGACTTAATAACGTCACTCAAAGGCTAAATTCTTGGAAAACGCCAGGAGTTCTTGGGGAACTTAATATTCAAGCAGGGGGAAGTCCCTAGCTGCTGAAGGCAGGTTTTTCCAAGAAATCGTTGTTGATTCTCGGAACTTAGTGGAAGTAGCCATGCCGTATTTGAGCTGTATGGCTTAGGCCAAATATGGTAGTGATTTCTAGGCCTTTATAGGGATATGATAAAGTATACCTATATAAGGGCATGAATCGGGAAAATTACACTAGGGTCCTAGATTCATTTACAACACCCACTCCACAATCTTAATTTCAATAAAGCTAACCTAATAAGCACTGAACATATCTAAAGCTAGTGTTTACAATCCCACCCCAAAATACATAAAAAATGCACTCGAAATGGTTGTACAAAAGAAAAAAATATTGAACATTTCTACAGTACGCATTTTAAGGAAGTGATGTCATTCTAAGCATAGAGTATGGTATCTAAATATGCAAACTGAATGAATCATGAAATTACATTTATGAAAATGGCTCTTAAATAAAGAAAGAAAGGTCGAGACCATTTCATAACATAACATGTCAATTGTTATATGCCGAATTTCAGAGTTCAGGGAACGCTGTGTGCATGAATCAAAAGTTATTCCCAGTGTCAAGAGAAATCATCAGATCGTCTAGGCTGGCAAAGAAATCGTCTACCACAGTAGGTGAAAGTGCAACTACTTGATCAAGCAGATCAAATGTGCACAGATGAGAAGCATTGCCATCAGCGGCAGGTGCCGCATTAGCAGTTTTCATATCAGATAGTACCTGTGTGCCTCTTGATCCTCGTATCTCACCCTCAGTTACCGGACCTAGCAAAGCGTTGACATCCAATGGCAGGACTGATGGAAGTGTAAGACAAATGTCCAACACGCATTCCTCTCGTCAAAGCAGGCATCGTAGAACAGGTAACATGCAATCTTGCCAGATTGGTCTGAACGAAAGAAACCAGGTCTTGTTCAGATCTCTTAAACGAGTCAAGCCAAGAATCTGTGTAATTCTCTCACGATACCTCATGGCAAGGAGGGTCCCTTCCATGGTGGTTTGGGTATCGTCGGTTACTGGACTTGCCATATCGGAGAAGAAGGAATAAAAATAGAATTCCTGCTACGAGTCCCAAGATGAGAGGCAGGCCGCCGAACACAGGTTGCACGAAATTTGGAAAAATGCAGAGGACTGCTTCAAATGGTGTTAACAGTCCCGAAAAAATTGTCTTAAATACATGTGCAATGCCACTGGTATCAGACATGTTTAAGATTTGACTTAACATTTCTGCGAAATGTACTGGGCAGTTTGTTGATAATAATGCATGTATATCTGCAGATGTCCTCACAACTTGCAGATCATACGTTTCTCTAGACGAGGTCAGTGGCACAGATTTTTGCAAAAGAATGGCTTTTATTCTGCTTAAAGTATCAATTTGTATAGAAGAGATATTCAATGAAGGCCATAATGCGGTTCCACTGTCTGTCTTGTGCGATGGATACAATACTTTCATACAACAAGTGACCATGGACGACACACTAATGAGATAAAGTTTTCCTGGCATCATGCCACAGCAGCTGTGATCATTCAACATAACGTAACTGCCATTGGATAGCTGCCTGAAATTGGGTTCTATCACAGTGGAGGGAGTACTGTGCAGGTGGCAAGAGAGGTTATTTGCAGAACCGTTGCAGGCTCCCTGTAAATAATACCTTTGCACAAAAGTGTACCACTTAGTGAGTTCTTACAATTTTTAGCACTAAGGAATACATCTTTTCCCTTGTTCCAACATTTGTGTGTGTAAGGTAAAGTCCATGTCGACTTAATGTATTCTTTACCCAACCTTTCATACAGGCCCGCTGGCATATGCTGTAGACAATACTGAAATTGGAAAATCGTCACTGGTATCATAATGGTGCCATGAATTATCCATTCAATGACAGGCTTCCCAGAAACTGTCAATGGTAATCTTTCCAGTTTTTCAATGCTCAGCTCCGTATAGTCTGCTCCTCTTTGTGCCAAAGAGATTTGTTTATCAGTAAGGTTAAATACAGCAAACAATGACGTTGTGTTGATTAGACGCCATGGCACGTAGCCTGAACGAAGATTTTGCAACGTCCAGCCTAACTGCATTATAGAACGTTATTGAGACTGGCCATGTTGTAACATTAGCAAGTCCTGTTCCATTATATCAATTGCAGAGGATACAATGCTGTCCAATGAATATATTCTGGAGGACAGAGTCGTTAACCCATTGTCCACTACAGAGAGAGCTTTCTCTAAATTAATACAATCAATTTCTCGTATTCTTTCTGCAGTTGCCATTTGCATTATTTTTCTAGCTTCGTTGTATGCAGCGTATATACCGGCGTATATGAAACGTTTTTGACGTGGTTTGCGAGGCCCCATTAAGAAATCTCGCAAATCATTGCTTTCTTTAAGTAAAGATAAGTGTTGCTTGATTTCAGGAGGTGTGCATGTCTTTAGCCAATAAAGGTATAGGTTTCCTACACTGTATGTTGTTAATATCCCTGGATGTTGTCTCTGGGAGTATCTTGGATCTGGCCTGTTCAGTTTTAACCCCTGTGTTTTGTTCAGGAATCTATCATGACAGTTATTGGTGTCTGTGGGCCAGATTAACCATTTTTTCCGATCAGGATTAGTTCTGTTTTGTGGTAAATATATGGTACGTCTACCTCCTTCTCTGTAGTGTCATTACTCTCAGAAGTGGGTTTAGGTATAGACGGTTTATTTAAATCTTTTATCTTAGCCAGACCAAGACAAGAAGTCTGTTGAACAGTGTCATTTAAAAACATTATTTGTTTTGGTATAATGCAGGCTCTGAACAAGGCTTTTAAACCTTGTACCTGCCAATCTTTAGTGCCCCTGACAGTTGTTGTCTCAATGTTGTCTTTCCAAAAGTCGAAACCTAATGTAGACAGCTGAGCAGAAAAGTTTGCAGAATAAATTTGTTTAGTGTTGGTCAACATTATTTTCATTCCTGTCTTATTTACATTGATTATAAGTAAAAACATTCCTAGGACTTGCAGATTTGTGCAAATAGTGGTGACCATAGTGATTAAAACAATACATTTGTTCATAATCTGATGACCCTTCTAAATAGTCATGTTCAGTAAATTTTGCAGACATTTCTAAATCTGACATCATATTATTAATAGTCTCAAAGCCTCATCAGAAAACGTGCTGGGTGATACAATGTCACTTAAAGAAACCTTGAACTGGTGTGGAATCTTCAACAGCTCCACTAGGCCATAGATGTCATAATCAGTTCTATCCCATGCTATACTACCAGGTATAGGAACGGCTTTGATGTTTACTAATGACAGGTCTCTCTTTTCACGATGGGATGATTTGTGAGGTTTTAGGACCAAGTTGATTTTCTGACTTGCTTTGTCCATTGTACTGTATTTTCCACCTATCATTTGTCCCAAGCTTAAGACTAAAATCAGCAACAGCAGGAGAAAAAATACACCTAAACTAATCCAAAATTCAATCCATGGTGAAACCAGATATATTTTCTCAAATTGATGAAAGAGTTCTGTTGTTTTTTCTTCGAGAGTTTTATTTGCCAGCGTTTCTTCAGGGTCAGTTGGATCCTCAGAAAATGTATCAAAGTTGATGAAATAAACTGAAGCAGTTCTGTCAATTGCTGGAATTGCATCAGGATTGTTATTAATCTTTGGAGTTGCTTCTTCCTTTGTCATCTTGGTATAGTCAGAGACTACATCATTGTACACAGGTGTTTCTTGATGAACTGTTTGGGTCTCAAGAGGCACGAGTTCCATGGCATTGTTGCATAGTCCTTCTTTTTTTACTGCAGGTTTATCAAACGTGATAAGTCTTTCCGTCTGAACCTCTTGGATAGTAGCAAGATTTGGTCTTGTGCTACATCTTGGGAGCCACTGGGCCTACTACTTATTATTGGCCACATGATTGTGGTTTGACCAGGTCGATGGACACGACTCGGTTCTCCTTTTTACCAGCAAGGGGCGGTAGTACTACTGATCTTGTTACTTGGATTGCTAAGACAGGTACAGCTTTTCTGTAAGAAGGCCCAAATTCCTTCTTCACCGCTATCTTTTCCCTGACTAGATCCCCAATCTTTGAAATCCAGACAGGTCTTGCTGGGACAGGTGGTTTTTCTTCAGTGGCTGTTGGCTTTTGTGTTGTGTTACTCGGAATTCTTCTTGCTTCATTTAAGTCCTGTAAAACAGCCAAACAATCTTTGACATCAAAGGGTTTTTGTTCCACAACTGAAGTTTGACAATCGAGGTCTTCGATTATTATTCTAGTTATTGTTAAGACTACGTTGGATACTTATTAAATGTTTGACCCACCCATCACCCGAACCTAATACCTTAGCTGTTATGGATTGCTTTATGTCACGGTTTTTGCTTTCCACTACCGCATTACCCTCAGGATGGAAGGGACTAGAATACCGCAATACAGCGCCCAAGCTAACTATAGCCTCCTTGTAAGCTCTAGAGCTAAACGCAGGACCCTGGTCA
Organism: Lissotriton vulgaris; assembly: GCF_964263255.1. Lineage (NCBI taxonomy): Eukaryota > Metazoa > Chordata > Amphibia > Caudata > Salamandridae > Lissotriton > Lissotriton vulgaris. Next base: position 1,314,683,427 of record NC_141691.1, read on the forward strand.
GAATGTAGCATGCCGATAAAGACTCGCAAATCCTTTATAACAGTTCTGGCGTCAGCCGAGCGCTGGGGCCATAACAAAATAAATCTTGTCCTAGTCGTTGTGGGATCGCATCTGTCTGAAGGGACGTCTGCGTGTAGATGACTGAATGCTGTCTAACAAAGGCTTCTGAACCGGGCTGGCTACACTGTAGTCAGGTGTCTGGTAGTTCTCAAAGCTATGATATCTGTAACAAGTATCACAGTTGATTCCAAATTCGTAAACTTGAATGCTCATTCCTGGCCACCAGTACATCTCTTCTAACTCTATAAGAGATTTCAAGGTCCCTTGATGTGTCAGACTCTCTCCCATATGTGCTTCTTGAACAAAGTAAGCTCTCCACTTCCTGTTTGGAATTACTCTGTCCCCCACTCCAAGGATTCGAGGAAAAGTAACAGAGTTTGCATCAATTATGTATGTATAAGTGAGTGGATAGTTTAGAGGTAACTCTGCATGATTGCCATGATTGAGGCTTTTACTGCTAATAGCGTTTCACCATCTATTACTGTTTTTGAGTGAGCGATAGTAGCTACGGAAGCCGTTTGCACAGCTGCCTTCGCGGCTTCATCAGCCAATGAATTCCATGCAACGTGAACGCCATCACGCTGATGACTCAGTGTATGTATCACGTGAGTCTTTTGTATTTCTTTTTGTAAAAGATCTACTTGTTCCCAAAGCATTTTATGCTTAATCGTGCCACCTTTTGAATTTTTTAACTCGTTTTTAACCCAGTTCTGCAAATTTTTGTTGTAAGATTCAACGCAGAAATACGAATCGCACACTATTAGTGTGGGGAATTTGCGTTCAGTATTATCAAGCGCCATCTTAAAAGCCTGTAATTCAGCTCGCTGAGCTGTACAGTCTCCGAGTGATTGAGTTTTAGTGACCAAAGGTCTGAATTTGCCTTCGCGCCAGTGACCTTTAATAATCGCGCCCACAGCACTATAGGCTTGTATACCCCCAATTGTGGGCTGTGCTGATCCGTCTGTATATATTATACAGCCGTAATGGTCCAGAGGCAGAATTTCGGTCGGCAGAGGACATTCGTGTTCGTATTGGAGAAATTCTTGTGTTTTCAAGCTGGGGTAAAAAATGTATTCAACGTCTGTTGCAGCAAGAGAGTTAACCCATTGTATCCATCTCGGATGTAGAGCTTTAGCATTTGGGATGCTTGCTTACGTCACTGCCTCTAAGGCAGGTACATGTGTAACGATCATTATGCGGTTACCCTGCGCAAGAGCTCTCTCTTTTGCTACTGCAGTTTGAACCGCTGTCAGAATTTTCTCAGTAGAAGTGAACTTCATTTCAGCTTGTGTGTACAAGTATGATTTGCAGGCTATAGGTACCGTTTCTCCTTCATTAAAGGTCAGGTACGTGAATCCGCATCTCCCTGGGATGATTCCGATCACAAGATTGCGCACGTTTTCGCGTGTCAGTAACTGTGTTTTTGTTAACATGTCTGTTTGGACTGAACGCAGAATTTCTTTGTGTGTTTTAGTCTAATTTGTTGGTTTGAAATCAGGTTATATTAGTTTGTAGAGAGGTTTAACACTTTCTGCGTAACTCAGAACGTAAATTCTTCCAAAATTCAGGAAACCTAGAACGGACTGCAAGTTTTTCCGCGTTTTTGGAGCTTGGAGCAGCGCACATTTCTCTAGAAAGTTTGCTGCCAGGCTTTTGCCTTCACTTGTTAACTCGTATCCTAGAAATAGGACGTTGAGGTGGGCAATTCGTGATTTCTTAAAATTGAAATTATACCCTTCAGATGCGAACCCAAGTATTATGGTTTTCACTCTTTTCAAGTGTATGTCCAAGTCGTCATCTTTAAGATAGATGTCATCTACATATGATAATGCCTCATCATCGTACGTTTCTAGTAACTCTGTTACCCTGGCTGAAAATAACCCTGGACTATTCTTGAATCCCTGGGGGAGACAGCAAAATTGCCGTTGTGTCCCCAAAATTGAGAAAGCGGTCAGATGCCTGCTTTCAGGTGCAATGTTCTGACAGAAAAACCCATTTGAAATATCTAATGTGGTTTTATATTTTTGAGCACGATGTTATTCATCAGTGCTGCACTATGTGCATTTTGTACTGCATATGTTTTGCAACAGGAGTTTAAGTGTCTGTAATCCAATACTAGACGATATGAATTGTCTGGTTTGGACACAGGAAACAAAGGATTGTTCATTGACGAGGTGCATGTTTCAATCACCCCTTGGTATTCAAGTTGATTTAAAATCTCCCTGACTTGTTTTTTAGCTTCTTGCTTAACTGGATACTGCCTTTGTGCAGCAGGTTGATTTTTTAACTGGATTTTATGGTGAGGAGAATCCTCATCCCATCCTACACTATGTTTATATAATGCTGGAGCTTGGGCCACAGCCCACTTTCTGACATATGTGTATTTTTTGTGAATTGGAATATGATTTGAGAGGGCTAGCGTAATTATTTCTTCGCCATGTGGGCACTCCCTGAAAAATTCAGGTGGCCAGTCTTGTTCAGCTAGAAGGATGTCATAGCCCTTAGAGAGCTTCTCTCAAAAGAGTGCTCTTATTTTTCTAGGTATGTCCCCCTCCATACGGAGTGTTACTTCATATAACTTGTGGGGTACACTAACCCTGGTGTCTGCAGTTTCAACTTGAATGGATTCATTCAAGTCCACTGTCTCCAGATGATCCTTCAGGATCCTGCGAACTATGGTGACTTCTGCTGAGCTATCTAGCATTGTTTAAGCCCACTCCCTGTTCTTGGGTTGTGTCCTCAAGATCCTCGGAATGTCTGATTTTTATGCTTGCTACCTTCTTTTTGGAAAATTGAGCTTTTTTAGTTTGGTGAATGGTTTCTTTGTCTTTGGTCTTGATGTGCTCTTCCTTGTGTTCTGACCGTCCTCTTCTTTCCAATTTCTGCGAGGAAGTCCGAAAAGATCGAGAGGGACGTGTATCATTATCTTGATATCTGTCAGGTTTTTTCAAATTATCCCTATTCCTAAGGTTATACCTTTTTTCAGAGGGTTTCCGTTGGGGAGACCTACCTCCTCTTTGGGGAGATCTTCCTCTGGACTGAGAATGTTTCTCTCTAGGAAGATTCTTTTTAGTCTTTTCCCACTTCTTTTTAGGAGTAGTGAGATTATTTTTAATAAACACCTTTTCAGGATTTTCTGTTAATTCAGGTTTTACTGGTTTCCCACCCAAACTATCTCTTCCTAATTCTTCATAAGATTTTTCAATAATTCTAGCAAGCTCATATGGTTGATCTGTTATATCTGTTTCTTTTAACTTTTGGTGGATTACCACGGATGCTGCTTCACCTTTAATGTTAGCTAATAATACAGCTGAGACCTGTTTGAAATCTTTCAGTAATTTCATACCTAGATTTAAGGCCGGTTCTGGACCGTATTCATTTTGAATCTGCCTCAGAACGTCTGGTATTACCGCCATGGATGGTACACCATGTGTTTCTGTGTCGATTGAAGCAAAGACTGTACCCCAAGTGTCACAGTCCTCCACATGTGGTGCTCTACCCATTGGTAAACAGACTGTCAGAATTCTGTGTTTCTCATGAGGTGTACAATCAGGAAACACTGCCTCTATTTGAGTGATCTTTTGAGCTTACCAGAACAGAATGTGTTCCCTCTTTGCTGGTAATTTACCAATGACTGATTGTATAGTCTGTGGTGTTATTTTATTTGCATTCCCCTGATGAGGGTTGTGCTGAGGAATTTTTATAGCTGATTGGACCGTTAAAGTCCGCATGACATATTGAACCAATTGTCTGTGTATTTTAATTAACTGTTTCAGCTGAGCTAACAGTTCTGGACCTGTCATTCCGTTAATGTCAGGATGTCATGGAGAAGTGTGGCTCAGGGGTTAGAGGCGGCAGACCTGGAGCTTGAGTTCGGCCCGGGACCAGGGTTCAATTCCCTGCCTCGGCGGGTCTTGGGCTCAAAAAATTCCACGGACTCGTTAATTCTCGCTCCGGTGCCTTCTCGACTCACGGGTTCACACTCTGCGACTCTGGGCAATAGCTTGCTTAATCTCCACAACGGCCCCTCGCAGTGGGATGCCTGACTTTCACCTTGTGGATACCCTGCCAGGGTTATCTCACAGGGGAATACCAGGACGGGTTCCCTAAGCAAGCGCTGAGATGCCCCAGGGTAAGTCGTGCGCTATATAAATCTCATTCATTTCATTTCATTTCATTTCATTTCATGTGGTGTGTAGCTGGCTAGGACCGGCCATGTTGCTCCTGGTCTACCTAGTGGACCGAGCCTGGTAATGTGATTTTGATGTTGTAGAGTGCCTTTAAACCAGAGCTGATGCTCCTGGTAAGTTAATGGAATTTCAATGTCCTCGAAAGGAACGTATTCCGCTGGAGGTTCTTCTAATTTGTAATAGTGGAACTCGTGTGTTACTGCATTTGCTGCAGGAAATGGAATCCATGAATAGAATACCTCTGTCTGCCAATACTCATGTGCCTCTATAACAAAAATTACTCTACCACCTCTCGATTATACCCCATTATTTATGAGTTTGTAAGTTATAGTTCTTCTTACATTTGCCGGGATGATTATAGCATCATCGTCTTCTTCATTAAACCCTGTAATGTCTGAACCCGGTTGGTTCGCATTTACTACAGCTCCACCGGTTGCGTTGTTGTCATTGTTATTCGACATTGTTTAATGAAAGTTTCCAGAACAAGTTTCAAGGAAACAAAGATTAGGTGCACAATATTTTGGAACACTGTATCCTTCAACGTTGAATAAACCAAAAACTAATACATAGGATTTTCGTCCTACTCACTTTTGGCGGATATTAACCTTTTACCCACTCCAGACGTCTATTGGAGTATTTTACGGGAAAAGGGGTCTGTGTGAAAAGCACGACTGAGTTACTCTAGTATCTAGCGTTAAATTATCGCCTTACCAAACGATGGGCGCCCTGTAGTGAAGTTCCTATATTCCCAATAGGCTCTGCACATTGGAATGATATATACTGTAGTGTAGACGTAGGACTGAGGTCGACTAGGTCTATACAGAATATATTAAACTTAATAGTGAGTGCCGGCTAGCTTAGAGGTCACTAGAAAAGTTCTCGAATTCACAAGAAGGGATTAGTTTCTGACAACCGCATAAAAATGACAGCTTTGTTTCCCAAGAATAAGAAATCAAATCTCTAGAGTCGAGGAAACAATAGATAACTATTTTACTCAGTCAATCGTGCATGCTTCGTTTCACCAGAGATGCAGAGAAATAGAGAGACGGGCGTTTTTAATAAAAGTATTTATTGAACAGTCTTCTTTCTCAAGCATTGGAAATGAACTGCTACAATTGTAATACTGGTTATAAAGTACAAGGCATATAATACACACAGTATTATAAAGTAGTACTGTAAAAGCATGATATGGTTTCTAACTCATAAAAGTGCATAAAATGTATAAAATACATACAGTAATAAATAATGACTAAAAGTACTCAACTGGTGCTTCTAAAATACGCCTACCCCGGTATACCTAACCTAAGTCTAGTACGAGGGAAGAAGTAAGTGAGGAGTAGCTTAAGTTTAGTAGTTCTCTGCCAGGAATCTATTCCAAGAATTTTCTAAGAGGTCTAATCAGCTCCGTCCCTTGGTTTTAGAATAAAAGGAGATCTTGTATCTCTCTCGCAGGACTCGATTTCCCAGATACTTGCAAGGGTAAGCCGGAAACACTGGAGCTGGATTTCTCTGCAAGAGAAAAGACAGCGTCTCTCTCAATGCATCAGTTGGAGAGTTGGCTTCCTTCGGCACTTGCTGCTGCAGTGCGTTGGGCAAGTAGATAGTCGATCTGCTCCAAACCACTGTGTGCTTGTCTGGGCAAACCTAGGCATATATATACTTTGAAGGTGCCGAGTTTGACGCACGTTTGGACTTAATAACGTCACTCAAAGGATAAATTCTTGGAAAACGCCAGGAGTTCTTGGAGAACTTAATATTCAAGCAGGGGGAAGTCCCTAGCTGCTGAAGGCAGGTTTTTCCAAGAAATCGTTGTTGATTCTCGGAACTTAGTGGAAGTAGCCATGCCGTGTTTGGGCTGTATGGCTTAGGCCAAATATGGTAGTGATTTCTATGCCTATATCATAATATGATAAAGTATACCTATATAAGGGCATGAATCGGGAAAATTACCCTAGGGTCCTAGATTCATTTACAACACCTCCTTAAATTGCTGATCAGCGTCTACCTTTGTATACCCCTTGTGCACCCTTTGTAGTAGTTTAAAGTGTTAACTTTGGTTTATAAAGCGCTTACGAAAATGTGGAAAACCTGTGAATCCATTAAACCTTCAAGCTATAGCTATAAAACAAGCACTTCTTCTTGGAAAACTTCTGTCATTACTACATACTGAGGGTTCTGTGGCAATGACCCAATGCTAGAAAGGGTCCATTGTGTGGGATTGTCCAAAACTTATCTTAAGAACTCAAGATCTTCAAATGGTACATTGGATATCTGTGCGAATCATTTTGAAACAATCAACAGTTTGGAGCTATGAATACACATGAGTTACAGAAATTTTGGGGAAGTGACCTCACAGTTGGTGGCTGATGTCACATTTAAACATGATGGGGAAGGTTTATGAACAAAAGACATTCAACGCAGCAAGTCACCTTGCTGCACTGCGTGACAAAGAAAGGGCAGGAATGCACTGTATTTATAAGACCAAGACATATTCCTGTCCTTGTCCCTGCACTGGTGCCATTTTGGCTACCTAGCACCAAAGCAGGCATCTTTGCATGATGGTGCAAGGGTGCCTGCATTGCAGAAAGGATTGTTCTTGCACAAGAAGGATCACTTTCCTGCACAAAAAAAATTCCTTTTTCTATGTGTGCTGCAGAAATGAAGCACACATATAAAGAGGAAGTAGCAAGGCAAAATACAGATATTTCTCCTTGTTACGCCTCCCCTGGGAAGGCGTGAGATTTTGGAGCATTCCTCGGTTTACAAGTTCTTTTCAATCTGGGAATGAGTCAAAATCCATGGGAGTTGCGTGGTAACACCCATTGCAACACCCATGGAACGCCTTCTCAGGGCAGAATAACACAACACAGCAATGTGTGCTCAATTGTGCTACTCCAGATTTATGAAGCCACTCAGAGCCACACAAAATGGTTTTGCAAGGCTTCATATATCCAATCCAATCCAATCCAAAAGTTCTTTATTTCGGCCATCAAGGCCATAAAAGATACAATAAAAACAGTAAAATCCTCATGCGATAAAAATATAGGCTAAAAAGAAGCATTAACATACAACTTTACAGCAATTGCAAGGAAGCGGAAGCTAACTTAATTCAATATTTGTCAGGAACCAGGGAAGTCAAGATACTATGAAGTGCAGTTCTTCTCACAGTTAGGGATTAGCTTTCAGCAGATGTTTCCTTTTCAACCACATAGCCATTAAATACTTAGATAGTGCAAATACAATACAGTGTAAAGTGCTTGACTTTAAAATTCTAAACGAATGTAAACAATGTCTAAAGCCTAGATTCCTGCAGAAGGGTACTAGCCAGTGCTTTCCTGGTCTGCTATAGGCAGGGCAAAAAAACAACACATGCAGTTCGTCCTCCACAATCGCGCTGCACCCATGGCAGGTTTTGTCGTCCGATGTAGACCATTTGCTTGTAAAGTCTTTAATAGGCAATGTACCAAACTCCATTGAATGAAAAGTTTCCTTGCAGTAGTAGGAAAAATAATGTCCATGAATTCTTCGAACTTGAATAAACTTTTGTAAGCCAAAAATTGTTCAGTGCGGGTACCAATTTTTGGGGCACACAGGAGCGTAGTTAGACTTTTGTCCTTGAAGATCTTAGTGAGCGATTTATGAGAGACCTCAAGACAGACTCTTTCGGGATCATCCCACAGATCAGCCAAGCCTAGTCGCAGAAATTCTCGTTTTACATGGGCCAACCATGGGATTCTGTCAGAACAGCTATGACTCAGGACATGCTACAAATCTTGCCTGTAGTGGGATAGTTCAGTAGTGGACCATAGCCTGTGCCAAAACCTTAGTGGTTTTAGGGCTAACTCGTCCCCTATAGAAGGGAGGCCCAGATCTAGTCTCAATGGTAATAGAGGCGTGCCTTGTGGTAGGGACAGCAACCGTCTAAGGAAGTTAGTCTCTACCTTGATGAGTTCTGTTCCAGCATTATAGCCCCACAGTTCACCACCATATGATGAGGCTGCTCTGGCTTGAGTTTTATACATCTCCAGTGCTGGACTAACTGGCTTGAAGGTTGAAGAATTTGAAACCTTCAAAATGGCCCCCACCATTTGCGATAGCTTTAGGCGAGATCTTGCTATCTGTGGACCCCAAGATAGGTTTTTGTGCAGAGTTACCCCCAGGTACTGGAACGTTGTAACCCTTTCCAGCCTACCCGATCACAAGGTTGGATTTGGCCTAGTTGTTGCCGAGGGATTGAATACCATAAACTTGGTTTTGTCTGCATTGATCTCAAGGCCGTGGGCTCTGCAAAAATCCCCAAACCTGTCCAGTATCCATTGGATCCCCATGGGGGATTTGGAGAGCAGGAGAGAATCATCGGCAAACATAATTGCCGGAACCCTCCTGCCTGCCAGCCTAGGGGTGTCATTGTTGTTGACGTTGTCAAGGTGAGGTATTACGCCGTTGACGTAGAGACAGAACAGGGTTGGTGCTAAGACACAACCCTGTCTCACCCCCCTGTCAACTGGGAACCTGGATGACAACGCCGCATCCCTCCCACACCTAACCTGGGCAAAATTCCCTTTGTGCAGCCTAATTATTGCATTGAGGAGCTGTGGTGGAACACCTAACTCCCTAAGGACCGCCCATAATTTCTCGCGTGGCACTAAGTCAAATGCGGACCTCAGGTCCACAAACACCATGTACAGACTTCCACCCTCGATCCTCACCATTTTCCAGTAAAGAAGAACGAGGCGAAAAATCTGATCCACGGTGGATGTGTTCTTCCTGAATCCTGCTTGGAGAGGGCTAAGGATCGCATTGTCCTCCATCCAATCCAAGAGCTGGTCCAGCAGAAGACGAGCGAAAAGTTTTTGAAGTACATCTATAAGGCTGATCGGCCTGTAGTTGGCTGGGAGCAGAGGAGACCCCTTTTTGAAAAGCGGTACTATCTCTGCGCCCAGCCAAGTACTGGGGATCTCCATTCCCCTCAAAGCTGAATTAAAAATAATGAGGAGATAGGGACCCCAGATCTCTGGTTGGTGTCTGAATAAATCTCCAGGCAGTTTGTCTAGGCCTGGAGCCTTCCCCCATGCAAGTCTCTCTATTGCGTTTAGTACCTCACCCAAGGTAAACGCTAGTTGCTCGTTATGATCAGAAGGGGTGACAGAGACTGCCTCTGTAGGCATAGTAGGCCCATCCTGATACAGTTTACTAAAGTGGGATTCCCATACCGAAGCAGCGATGTTTTGCTCTACAGCAGCTTTCGGTTCCCCTGATCCTGTATGTACCAATGACCAAAATTTCCAGGAATCCCTGGTTTCCAGGGCCATTGTTAGATTGTGCCATCTATCCCAATCCCATTCAGACTTTGCCTGGGCAATTGCCTCCTTATATTTCCATCTGAGCTCATGTATGTTGTGTTTGTTGGTGCCAAACTTGACCATTAAGATCAGCTCAGTCTTGATTTTTTTACACGTAGAATTATACCAAGCTGGGGTTGGTGTCCTCTTCTTCCTTCTAGCGGACACAGGGTAGAAGACCTCTCCTAGCCTGTCAACTAGGTCTGCGTGGATTTGCCCTAATTTCTCATTGAAGTCTATAACTGTGGGTTGATTAATCAGGTCGTCCATTTCGACTAATATTGGAAGCGCCAGGTCATAGATTTTCGTAATATATTCTGTAGAGTTAACTAATTTCCCCCATTTTACCCTACGCCTATTGTTGGATAATACTAAAGTCCCTGTGTCTTGATCGATAGCATTTAATAATGTGCTTTCTTTAGGCCCTGGGTAAACCATTTCCAGACAGAGAGCATTATGGTCGCTGTTAGCTCTTACCGTCACCCTGAAATCCAGTACCTTAGCCCACTTGCTAGTATCCACAAAAATATAGTCTAGGCGTGATTCATGGCCCTTCCTGTTTAAGGTACACACTGAGGGGTTGTCAGATGGAGTGCGCCCGTTACAAGCCCTCAGGGCGCAGTTCAGGGTAAGGGACATAATCTGTAACGCCAAAGGAGACCATGATTTCGGACTTGGCGATCGGCAGGGGGGAATCCCCCAGTAGTCGTCCTCAGCCATCAGGGCACCCTCCTTTAATCCATGTAAGGGTTCAAAGTGGCAGTTGACATCCCCTCCCAACAGAATCCTACAGTCAGTGGGTAATAGCCCTAGAAGGAGAGATAATTCATCTATAGTGGGTGATTCCATGGACACAATCACTGGACGTGAGTAACATTCACAATTGCTAGTTTGTAGGCTGGTGGCCATTTAAGAAGAACGCATTGTACGTCTTCCAAATGAGTTGGTATGTTTTCCGCCGTGCAACCCAAATGGGTCGCTACCCATATTGCAAGTCCACCAGACGGCCTCCCTTTGCCTCCCCACCTGGCAGGGACATAGAAGGTTGCATAACCCACCCTGGGGTGATCTTCCCTAGCCCAAGTCTCCTGAAAGAGACAAATGTCATTACTGTCCACTAGGGAGCCCAAGTCACTACAATCAATTTTATTGGCAATGCCTGCAAGGTTCCATGAGAGAACCTTCATCCTGTTTGGGCCCAAACTGGGCGCTCTCCCCATCTCGCACTCACCGTCCTGATCTGGGTTGGTAGATAACACCCCCGCCAAGGATACCTGCCCTTCCAAAACCCCCGAATCTAAGGCATGTTGAGATGATGTATTCTGAGGAAGGATTTTTAATGCATGCCGACCGGAGGATGTGCTGGGAGGTTGAATAGGGGGTTCTAAAGTACTAATAGTACTTAGCCGATCAGGGAATAAATGGACACAGGCAAAATTGCCAGTATCAAAGATATCTACCCCTGTCCCCGGCTGAGCTGTGTGGGGGGCCACCCCTTTTCTTCCCCTAGTGCATTCATCCCGCTGAAGTCAATCTACCTGATCTAGGCAACTATACCTGTTAGCATGTAAATAGTTGCTCGGTGTTTGTATATCGTGACAAATAGGCCTATACCTTGTGCCATCAATGGCGAATCCCACCCTTGTCCAGCCATCATTCGCCCCAGGATACAAGTTGTAATTTCTTGGATAGCAAAAGGACAGCGGTAGCAGTTGGATGGTTGTGTTTCCCACGCTCCTCAACCAGTTACAAATATGGGAAACAATCTGTGAATCCCTGAAATTTACCAAAATGCAATCACCCTTTATTTTCTTTATGGTATGTCCCACCCAGGGGACCCTCCTGACCATCAATATTTCACCTCTCATGTTTGGTGGGAGGGGCCTATGAATGTTCAGCCAACTAATCACTTTGTTTTTTAAAGAATCAAAGGATTCTGGTGCAGAGTTGGAAAGCTCAGGGACCCCGGTCAAGATTACAGTATGGGCTGCTGCCTCTGGAGGTAGATTAACTATATTTGACCGATTTAAGTTCTTAACATTCTGGTGGGGGCGGTCATCCGTCCTAGTGGGGGTCTTTTTTTGCCTCGTTATGTTCGTTGGCGCAGGCAGCTTTGATTTCCGCACTAAGGGCACAGGAGGAGGTTGCCTTGGAAGGGATGGAGGGATAGGATTTGGTAGGGTAACTGTGGGTACACTTACTGTAGAGGGGGGTTGGTCTTCTTTGTAGTTGGGGTACTGGATGGGTTAGAGGGAGGGAGGGTCCCCACGTTCATCATAGTTACACCTTGGATGCCACCCAAAGTTCTTAACTGATCCTCCATACCCACAGTCACTGTTTCTATTGCTTGTAGTCTGGTGTCAATACAATCAAGTCTAGCCAACAGGGGGTCTAAAAGTTTCTTCAGGACATTGGTAATAAGATGAATAGACTGTTCCCTCCCACCACGAGACCCCTCACCAGAAGTAAACGGGCCAGACTGCACTGGCACCTGCAATTGGGAGGGCTGTGTTGGACTCTCAGTTTCGTTAACAGTCGTGGGAGAAGAAAATTCTGTTGTATCGGGCATTTTATCGGTGATATTGGGGCATTGATCCAGTTTAGCCCTTTTTACACCCTTAGACTGTCTAGCTCTTTTTCTTTTTGGAACAGCACCTTCCCGAAGACCCTGTGAGTGTGTTAAATTAAGATCACTCCCCTCATCCAGAGTCAAGACTGAGTCAGATGTTGGAAGAGGAGTCGCCTCAGGTATAGTCTGGAGGGAGTCTCGAACTGAGTTTGAGGAAGTCCTCAGCTGTTGTTGGACAGAAGAGATAGATGGGAGGCATCCAGCATTTCTGGGGATCTAGCATACGCGGTTAGACCCAGAGAAGATCGCTTGTTAGTTTCAATCCCTTCCGCGAGCTGTCTTTCTAGGGCTGTCAATTCATTGTTTACCACAGTGTTGACTCTAATAAGAAAACTGTCCAGAGTACCTGCAACCATGGTAGACGCTGCTGTGGCTTTGCTCCTTGTCTCCCTTGTTGACATGTTGATTTGATCTTGGTATAATTGGATCTCAGCCAAGCTAAAACAACAAGGTACAGGATGTGGTAGGTCTTGAACCGCTAGCCACGGGCCCAGAGGGGTGGCCTGGTCCGGTCTCCCCTGGGCTTGAACGGGCTAAAACGGGCCCGACCTTGGCCCGGGCTTCGCCCAGCGCTGCCCGCGCGCGTCGCGCGAGCGCGGGTTTAGGCACGGTTAAGTAGGAGGAGGCGGGGGCAGGAAGAGTCTCCAGGTGCAGCTGGTGAAGCGCCGCAGTCACTCCTGGGACTCGCAGTCCCGCTCTGTCCGATTTCCGCCCAATATGCAGGTCCGGTTTCCTCAGGGAACAGGGAGACAGCCAAACACCTCTTGCCTCGCCACCACAACTACGAGCGGCTCCCGCTGAGCGGGGGCCGCGAGTCATGAAGAAGAGGACCTGAGAGGGGGGGCGGGAAGAGTCTCCAGGTGCGGCTGGTGAAGCACCGCAGTCACTCCTGGGACTCACAGTCCCGCTCTGTCCGATTTCCGCCCAATATGCAGGTCCGGTTTCCTCAGGGAACAGGGAGATAGCCAAACACCTCTTGCCTCGCCTCCACAACTACGAGTGGCACCCGCTTCATTTATCTGTCATAGAGGTTTGTGTCATGCATGTACCACGTTGCGTGGGGCAAACGCGACGCAAGCTCGTAAATATGTCCCCAAGAATGGTGCATCTATAGTTCAAGAGAAGTTCATTGTGAAGCACACAAGCATACATTTTGAGAATATATGAGGAGGAGAATGCCAAAATGTTTCAGATCGTTGCAAGATGTATGTCTGTAGTAGTTAAATGTTATAGTTGCTCCTATAATTGCAGGTCAGCTCATTTCAGTCAAGGATATTTAAGAAGGTTGTATTTTAATTCATTTATTTGTTAGTTTTCTGCATACTCCTTAAAATAACCTTGTCTCTGTAGGGTGAGGATGGCAGTTACATTTTACACAGAAAAGAATAATTGAAGTTGAACAATTCTCAGAGGAATGCTAGATTTGCATATGTATGTGATGTTTTAGCATTCACGGAATTAGCCTGATTAAATGTTTCAGTGCGTCTATAAATAAAATCACAACATCATTCAAATAGTAATGCCGCCCCGGTTTTATAGGACAATTATGTTCGCAGTTAAAGAGTTATTGGACTTATGTTAGCTGTATAATAATATTTTGATAAATACAGTAATCTGGGAGTTTGCGATGCATGTTATGTTAAAGGTGTCCTCTGTGGCTGAGCATCAATAAATTTTGCAGATGGTGCAGCAAATGTTCACTTCAGTTCCTGTGCTTAACACTGGTAATTTAAAAACAAGGTCCTTCATTTTGAAACATTGATTAATTAGTAGGTATAGGCACATTTTTTTCATTATGGTGATCGTTCAGGTAAGGACAATATGTCGAGAAATAGTGAAAGGAATTTATAAAAATGAGAGGGTTGATTTCTGATTTAAACAAACTGAAAAAGGTAAAGAAAAGAGAAGCGAAATAATAATGTGGTAGAAAAAAAAACCTTAAATTTTGGAGGAATTAGTCATGTGAGCTTGTGAAATTTCCAATATTATGCTGTAAAGTGTTCCCATCATTTTGCTTGCAGAAACCTGCAAATTTCGCCCAAAAACATTAACTGTTCAATAGAAAAGGCAGTCACATGTGCATACAAGTATATGGAAAGCACCAACAAAGTCCCAAACATAAAGGGCACATATCGTCTATATTATGTCGGACTACCGACATTCATGGGTGGTTAGAAGCACCCTGCAAGGAAAATATGCGCATCACTGTATCGTTCAAGAATATGAGCAAAAAAAGCAAACAAGACTAGTTTACTTTGATCAAAACACACATTTGTTATCACAAAGTAAAACAGATTGCTGCATTTAATTGGCTAATATATGATCAATAGATTTAGATAAAGACAAAATACAATTTAGAAAAATATTACTAACACAATATGCAGAGCAGTTATTGACTTTAGTGTGTGAAAAATATTTCCGAATCAAGTATCAGTCAAAAAATTAATCTAGCACCATCCAACTAAAAATAAAGTTCTGAGGTGGGGGGCAAACAGGTACAAATAAAGATGGAAGACTTCAAAACGGATATGAGATGAATCACAACCAGGTATTGAGTAGCTCTTGCTAACTTGCAGCAGAAAGGCAGCCATCAGAGTCAGAAGGTGCCGGAGGAATCAGTAGTTACTGGATCCCAATTGTATCAAATGGGGTCTATCAACTCTGTAATCTGGGATCCCTGTGCTGTAGACCCTCACACTGTGGATGAAACACCACTCTTGGGACTTGACTCTTCATGTTGAAGGAGAGCAGTTCAAAGCTGCCTCAGGGAGGTGTTCAGAGCTAGAAGGTCAAAACCTGGTAACATATCCATTATCAGTAAATCGTTGGAGGGTCAGTTACCTATCTTTTAAAAATGAAAAGTATTTTAATACACACACACAACCAAATACTACCAGAATTACAAATCTTTACAAAGTGGAATAGAAAAACCGTGACAGGTGAAAATCACGCGCAATAAAGAAAAGGTCAAAGTGGGCAGCTACACCCTATTCGAAGATTAGGTCCCACAGCTCAGTTTCACCTTGAACTGTTCAGGCTCCAGCTGAAGCCAACAAATAAAAAAACAACTTTTACATTAGAAATGCAATTGTAAAAATGTAGCTCTAGTAACTTTGTAAAGGGAATCCACAAAGATAAAATCAGGCCTTCATCCTTTCACAATACATGTACTATCTTAACCCATAAACCTATTGGGATTAACACATTGGTCCGTCAATATCAGAATGTCAGACGGTTTGGCTTTAGACATAATTTCTACATCAATAAAATATAACCAGCATGTGTAGGAAGGTGGATTATTAGTAGGTGTGGATATGCACCTTCAGATAGTAATAATACCACAATCACTAATAAGGTCCAGTCAAGTTTCTTTACATAAGTCCTTGCTCAACGCTTGGTAACTTGGCAACCATGCAGTGAGGATTCTATTAGGAGACAGGTTTGTAAAGCATTTAATATCACCAAAACCGTCACAAGGTAAAAGACACAATTCTGCCTATTTATATAAATAGAAAATATGTTTATCTTTAAAATGACAACAAAACAAAACAGATACAATGTAGGGAACCAGAGATATAATTTCTTGAAGTTTAAATTAAAAAATGTGCTTTCTAGCACCAAAACGCTTAAATATACCCGGGTACTGAGTGACACAGGGCAATCTCATATTTTTTTATGGTTTAAAAAGCTTAAGGCGTCACTGGAAACTATCTTGTTGTGCTGGACCAGGAGAAAGTACAATTTTAGGCCGACCGCAGCGAAGCGCAGGTTTGAGAGGTTGAGCCCTAGGTCCCTGTCAACATTTTACTTTCAGACTTAGGGCCATATTATCAAGAACGGGTGATAACATTATAGCCCTCTAGGGGCAGGAAAGTGCTGCTAAAGGGGCGATAAGAGGCTTGATAATATGCCCGATAGAATTCCAATAGAAGCACAGGTAGTGGTGTGAAGGACATCAAACCTGGGCTTCTATTGGAATTCTATAGGACATATCATCAAGCAGCTTATCGCCGCTTTAGCAGCAGTTTCCTGATGCTAAAGCGGAGATAATGTTAACGCCCGTTCTTGATAATATGGACGTTTGTCTTTTTCATGGAGCTTTTCTCTCAACGCTGAGCCCTTGATTTCCTCGGATTCGGATTACATTTTGACAACGGCAGCCTGCTGCCGTGCAATGCGTAGATAAGCCCTAGAATTCTATGTCCTCAGCATCAAAAGTAAGGAGCTCTGGAGCTTTCAGCAGGACAACCCTGTGCAGTTAGGCCAAGTCTCAAGTCATCAAATTAGTCTTCTTCTGAAGTTTTTTCCCAACATTTTGGAGAAAATGTTCACACTTTAAAACTTCTTCTTTGTGGTTTACTTTGGGTTGAAAAGTGTCCAGCAGCCGTTGTTTGTTGGGGGCCACAGCTAACACCAGATCCAGCCAATAGCACCACCCTGGTGGGACATCAGGTCCCAAAGTGCACCGGAGTCCGCAATCTGCTTCAGCTGTCAGGGGAGAGGCGTGGTGATATTGCGGTTTTAGCGCTGTCTCCTCCCCCGCAGCGCGAGGCCCATCCTTAGTCTCTAAGTTTCAAACCTCACTGATCTTTCTTTTTTGGTAAGCCTGTTTGACTATTACTTTTTACGCTTGGCCCCCTGTAGTTTGAGCCAGAATTGGACGTGTGTTAAAACACTTCTGCATCTGAGAAAGGGTTTTACATTAATTACTCGGGGACTTCTTACTGTGGACTAAAAATTATTTTGGAAGTAGGAAAAAGTTTGTAAACGGTTAGGCTTTATTCTGTGTACGTGACAATTTTGTAAACTTGTATTGCCTAACTGCGAAAAGAGGGTTGGTTGAGAGGCAGTTTTCAAAGGCCTTTTAAGCTGTAGGAAAAGTGTTATTTCCTACTGCTCATTCTCCTGTGGAGGGTGACTCTGTTCCGAACCCGTATCTTATCCCTGATTAGGTAGTAGTTATTCCAACTACCTAACAAGGTTAAGACTTGCAGACAAGTATCCCCCTCTTATACATAATACTTGTATGGGCGAACGAAAGGTACGGGCAAGGGGCAAAAAACAAAAATAAGGAGAAGTACAGCAGAGAATTGTACTTTAGAGGAGATTGACGACCTGCTGGAAGAAGTAGAGTCGTTACTAAGTAACACACATAAGCCAGTCAGCACACATAAGTCCAAGATCACAGCATTCTATGGGAAACGTGAGACATATCCCCAGAATAAAACTAGCCCAAAACCAGGTGACACACTTGCAATTGTTGAGATACCACCCCACGAAGTGGTGACCCCTGTGCCGGTATTAATAGCTCAGTTCAAAATTGGAAGCAACATAGTAAAATCACAGTTAGCTATTTCTGTAGAAGTAACATGTTAGGAAGTTTCACTTTATCCTGACTGGGATATGGAGGCTATTCCAACAATTGTTTGTACTAACAGATATTCACCATTATCCCAAGAATCAATATCAGCAAAAGGAAGTTCAGACATGCCAATTCACAACTCGGTTTTATTAACGCCTCCAGTCCATAAAAAACATAATAACCGACAGGCACAAACTCTCCACCCTCCTTGCCTCACTAATGACACCGAAACACTAGCTCAAAGGGCCCAAATTAAAGTCTCTGCCCAGTTGGTAACTAAAGTAATGCAGACGGTAGAAGCCCTGACAGAAGAAGCTGCTTTGTTAAAAACACAAATTAAGAACCTTACTTCACAAGGCATGCTGGCAAGTCAGGTAACCCCAGAGGGAGCACAGGGCCCTAATAGGAACCAAAATGAAGAACCCAAAATTGCAAATGCCCTGAAAACATTGAAACAACCGTACACCCATGCATCAAAACCAACAACTGATACGTATATTGGAACACATGAACTTAACCATGTAGGGGGGGAAAGTTACGAGGGGAGGTCCTATGACCTCATGGGAATAAGGTTGGAGAGAGGGGACGCACTGAATGTTAAGGGTGACATTGGTCAAAACTACTCGTATAAAAATGCATTACAACGCAATTACAAGGGGGGGGGGTGGCCACATCAAAAACTCAAAAGGAACAATAAATATCAGAAGGGATAATGATCCTCAAAGCGTCCAGTCAAAATATCGCCTACACAATAGAAATGGAGATCTTAGACAGAACCACAACACTAATGCACTTAATGACATAAATAGTCAGGCAGACAGGACACTTTACATGACCAATACTCCTAAACTGACCCTATCGTCCTATAGTGAAGACGAAGAGTCACTAAGAAACAAGGTAATCCATTGGATTAGATCTAAGCACGATTGCTTATCAGTAATGCGCTCCGACATTATAAAAGCGGAGCATCTAGTAAATAAGCACGAACCTAAGATACCATTCTTCTTGTCTTTAGCTTTAAATGTATAGTGGATGGGCTGGTAGCGATGGACCTAAGGGCACCCTCACATTCCAACTCTATGGTGAGGTTGTAACTAAATGGACACAGGGCCCTGATAGTACAACAGAAAATGCTGGCAAACACAGGTTAATCATCACAAACAAACTGCACCCAAAATGATCTAGAAGCAGTCGACTGACTAGGAACACAGGGATCCGGGGCCATACACTGTACCGGGCCCTCTTGTGCCCCCAACCCGCTTAAAGGGATAATCAAGGGGAAATTACCATGCAAGGGTGTGGGAGGTGCACAGCAAAGTTATGTGGACAGTTGATGTAAAAGATGTTGCGTTTTTAGGGTGCTCTCACTGGGTGGTGTTGTCCGTCTGCACACCACTGGATACTACTGGAAGTTGTGTTTGCGGAAACCGCAGATACATCCCCAATGAGGCACACCAAAAATGATCACACAAAAGTGCTTCGTTAATTCCTTGAATTTGTCACGTTTATTTTCTTTAAAGTTACTTCATTTGAGAATTGTTTGTTTTTAGTTGATATTTAAAGCATATCAAAAGACAACTTCATTATGCATCCGAACTGTGGTATCCTATGCATTTCGGGCTGTTTGGCCCTTGGTCACGGATAAGCTGAGGAGGAAGAGTAGAAAAAGGGGGGTGTGAGGGATAATGCTGAAGCGTAAATAATGTGTACAAAGTGCTCGTAGTGCTCTTAAAACAAATGATCTGCTGTGAGTGGCGTGGGGTAGTAGTAACCGGAAAGGGTAAAATAATCACAAAGCGATGCAGGCTTAGCTGACTCATAGCGTGAAACGCTGAAAATCAAGCAGAAGGGTAACGTGCAGGTCTAAAGCAGAATATTTAAGCCGGCGTGGGCGTGCTCCGTAAATCAACGGTTGCGTGAGGGTTTAAAGCTTACAAAATTACGCGTTAGCATGCACTTACTTCAGGATGAGAAACATAGCGGCGTATAAACGCGTGCTCATTCGAGTGGCAGCCGGTTGTCTGTTACGTCAAGAAAAGAAACGGGTAGATATATACTAAAAGTGAAAAGTAAAAAGTGAAGGTGGACTAACTGAAAATGGTGAAAAAGTGTGGCAGCCATATTGGAATGGTTAGATTATGGTGGGAATAGGAACAAGGTACATTCAATGTGTGAGCAATATCAGAGTATACATGACAGCATTGTAAATACTATGTACAAAATTATAAAAAACAACTTAATTCAGTGCGATCATTAAGCCCGTACGGCTTAAGAGTCTGTAGCATGTAAATCCATTCAAGTTCTCTCTTGAGTAGGAACTTGGTGTTATCAGTTCCTTCTCTTTTCAAAACTGTTTCAAGAATGATAAATTTCATTTGAGCGATGGTGTGGCTAGCCTCAATGAAATGCATAGCGAGATTGGATTTTTCAGATCTTAGTCTAATGTTAGACTTGTGTTCGTTGAGGCGTACTTTCATTTTCCGTTTTGTCTTGCCAATGTATAGTTTGCCACACGGGCATTTCAATGCATAGATTACATTGGCAGTGTCACATGTCGCGTCCACCTTGAGTTTTAGATCATGGCCTTTCATCGGATGTTGTATAGTATTTCCTTTGATTGCGCTGTTACAATGACTGCAATTACGGCAAGGTTGGGTACCTCGATGGTGTTTTAATGGCTCAATAGGTTTAGTCAGAATTTCTTTCAAGTTGTTACTTCTGGTATGAGCGAAGATTGGAGGTTGCTCGAAAATCCCCATGAAGTCGGGTTCATTTTTTAACACGGGCCAACTTGAAAGAAATTCTGACTAAACCTATTGAGCCATTAAAACACCATCGAGGTACCCAACCTTGCCGTAATTGCAGTCATTGTAACAGCGCAATCAAAGGAAATACTATACAACATCCGATGAAAGGCCATGATCTAAAACTCAAGGTGGACGCGACATGTGACACTGCCAATGTAATCTATGCATTGAAATGCCCGTGTGGCAAACTATACATTGGCAAGACAAAACGGAAAATGAAAGTACGCCTCAACGAACACAAGTCTAACATTAGACTAAGATCTGAAAAATCCAATCTCGCTATGCATTTCATTGAGGCTAGCCACACCATCGCTCAAATGAAATTTATCATTCTTGAAACAGTTTTGAAAAGAGAAGGAACTGATAACACCAAGTTCCTACTCAAGAGAGAACTTGAATGGATTTACATGCTACAGACTCTTAAGCCGTACGGGCTTAATGATCGCACTGAATTAAGTTGTTTTTTATAATTTTGTACATAGTATTTACAATGCTGTCATGTATACTCTGATATTGCTCACACATTGAATGTACCTTGTTCCTATTCCCACCATAATCTAACCATTCCAATATGGCTGCCACACTTTTTCACCATTTTCAGTTAGTCCACCTTCACTTTTTACTTTTCACTTTTAGTATATATCTACCCGTTTCTTTTCTTGACGTAACAGACAACCGGCTGCCACTCGAATGAGCACGCGTTTATACGCCGCTATGTTTCTCATCCTGAAGTAAGTGCATGCTAACGCGTAATTTTGTAAGCTTTAAACCCTCACGCAACCGTTGATTTACGGAGCACGCCCACGCCGGCTTAAATATTCTGCTTTAGACCTGCACGTTACCCTTCTGCTTGATTTTCAGCGTTTCACGCTATGAGTCAGCTAAGCCTGCATCGCTTTGTGATTATTTTACCCTTTCCGGTTACTACTACCCCACGCCACTCACAGCAGATCATTTGTTTTAAGAGCACTACGAGCACTTTGTACACATTATTTACGCTTCAGCATTATCCCTCACACCCCCCTTTTTCTACTCTTCCTCCTCAGCTTATCCGTGACCAAGGGCCAAACAGCCCGAAATGCATAGGATACCACAGTTCGGATGCATAATGAAGTTGTCTTTTGATATGCTTTAAATATCAACTAAAAACAAACAATTCTCAAATGAAGTAACTTTAAAGAAAATAAACGTGACAAATTCAAGGAATTAACGAAGCACTTTTGTGTGATCATTTTTGGTGTGCCTCATTGGGGATGTATCTGCGGTTTCCGCAAACACAACTTCCAGTAGTATCCAGTGGTGTGCAGACGGACAACACCACCCAGTGAGAGCACCCTAAAAACGCAACATCTTTTACATCAACTGTCCACATAACTTTGCTGTGCACCTCCCACACCCTTGTTTGATATACTCCATTTCCGCCCACGGAGGGGTAGCACGCTCTCTAAACATGCAATTTGAAGATATCAGCAGAAGCACGGAAGCCAGAGCGCACACATTGGCATACGATGACACAGAGAAAGACAGAATTTACGCGCTGATTGAGGAAGATGTAAGCCCGACTTCAACCTCCAGAAACAAGGAACAATGTGTGAGACAATTAATTTACTTATCAAAAAGACACATTAACCAGAAGCTCCACGCAAGCACGTTACTGCGGTATCACCGGGCACTCAGGATCCCACGTGGCCTTCGCATCGCACTAAAACCCTCACTTTGTAAGAACTCCAAAAGCTTCCTCGAGAAATGGAACGGAATACTTAATAAGTGCAGCTTAGATCTTATATTGTTAATCGTTGAGGAACTGGCAGGCATCCTTAAAGACATGGAGACGGAAATGAAAGAATTACAAGAAGAAGTAAAAAATCTATTGACACCCGAGGAACTAACATCTATGCTTGAAGACACTAAGACCATCTTGGATAAATATCAGAAGGAAATATTAGAACGTAAAGTCAGAAAATTCCGACGCGATACGCTTGATTACAAGCTGGATGAAGTTTACTCTTGGGCCGATGTCTATGCCCAAAGACGTCGCAACAAACCATCTACCATGAACACTGACACCTCATCCTCTGATTCAGATTCGACAAGGATTCCACCAAAACGTCCCCAACCGTCCAGGCAACCTATCTATAAAGAACAAGCCAGCACATCGAGTACCAATCAACATCAAGACCTAACTACATCATCACAGTCTTTTTTAGAGGTAAGCCAAGCTCCCCCCGACGACCCAGGCGGAGCAAAAACAAAAGACAGAGACATCAGTCCACCAGCCACCAGAAGCACAATTGCCAAAAAGAAACAAGTCTCGTGATTAACATCTCGAAGACGGAAATTAGTGATTACCAAATGAAACTATTGGAGAAAGGTACTTCATTCATCCCAACCACTTCCACTAACCTTTTGGAACTTGAAGTAAGCACATTTAAATTTACCCGCAAACTGAGACTCAGACATTTTTTCGACAATGTGTTACCTCCTGTAACCATCATTAAAGAGGATGAACTCAAAGGACTACGACCACCAAGCACATATCTACCACCGACTAGCCACAAGTGTATTGACTTGTTTGAAACTTTGGTACGCCAGGATCTCTCTAAAATCAACTTCAAAACACCAAGGAAGACCCAGAACTTAACCACCAAAGACCGTGATACTTTGAAAGCATTGGCTAATAATCCAGAGATCAACATCACCAAAGCGGATAAAGGGGGCGCATTAGTTATCTTGGACAGTGAGATGTACCAGAATAAACTAAAAGAGCACATAGAAGACACCTCCACCTACATGGTACTGAATTGTAATCCCACAAATGAGTATCAAGATTTACTGAAAGACATTGTGCTCAAAGCATTTCAAAATGGAATCATCGAAGAACGGACCAAAAAATACCTGCTGATTGATTGTCCTAAAAGTCCTACTATACATATGAGCCCCAAAATCCATAAAAATTTGATGGACCCACCATTCAGGCCCATAGTATCCACCAAGAAATCAATACATGAGAGAACTGGCAAATTCATTGATAAATATTTACAACCGTTAGTGATCCGATCCCACAGTTACATCAAGGACACAACTGACTTTTTGCTGAAACTTTCCAAAATACCGAACCTTCACAATGAGTCTTACATACTATGCACCGCTGATGTGAGTTCATTATACACCTCCATTCCGCACCTAGGAGGAATTGAAGCAATTGAACATACATTACTGAACAGTGGAATTGATGTGAAACTCCAAACATTTCTGATTGAATTAATGATTTTCACCCTCTACCATTCTTACTTCAAAGTGGATGACCGATGGTTTCTACAACTCTCAGGGATGGCCATGGGGAATTGTGCTGCCCCGTCATACGCAAACACGTATATGGAAAACTTCGAAAAGAACTACATATACACCAACCTGAATTTCCAGAAGCACGCCAAACTATACACAAGATACATTGATGATCTTTTCTTTCTGTGGTCAGACACCAAGGAAACTCTACATGACCTCATGACTGAAATCAATGAAAAAGATCCACGTATCAAACTGACATGGCTCATCAGCGATACTGATATCGCATTTTTGGATGTACATATAAAAAATACTTCACAAGGATTGGTTACTGACCTTTACAGGAAAAGTACTGACCGAAACAATGCCTTACACTATTCTAGTTTCCATCAAGGTTCCCTCAAAAAACATCTTCCATTCTCCCAGATGCTACGCGTCAAACGCATAGTGTCGGATGAACAGTTGGCTGAAGAACGCATCACAGAAATGGAAAATAGATTTCTCGAAAGAGGATATCCTCACAACGTTCTGAAAGAAGCACGTGATCGTGTCAAAACCATCTCAAGGACAGAAAGTATGACCAAGTCTCAAAAGGATTCAAAACAACGTATGGTGCTTGTCTCCAAGTATTCCACAGCTAGTTGCAAATTCAAAAAAATCATTTGCAAACATTGGCCCGTGTTAAAAAATTAACCCGACTTCATGGGGATTTTCGAGCAACCTCCAATCTTCGCTCATACCAGAAGTAACAACTTGAAAGAAATTCTGACTAAACCTATTGAGCCATTAAAACACCATCGAGGTACCCAACCTTGCCGTAATTGCAGTCATTGTAACAGCGCAATCAAAGGAAATACTATACAACATCCGATGAAAGGCCATGATCTAAAACTCAAGGTGGACGCGACATGTGACACTGCCAATGTAATCTATGCATTGAAATGCCCGTGTGGCAAACTATACATTGGCAAGACAAAACGGAAAATGAAAGTACGCCTCAACGAACACAAGTCTAACATTAGACTAAGATCTGAAAAATCCAATCTCGCTATGCATTTCATTGAGGCTAGCCACACCATCGCTCAAATGAAATTTATCATTCTTGAAACAGTTTTGAAAAGAGAAGGAACTGATAACACCAAGTTCCTACTCAAGAGAGAACTTGAATGGATTTACATGCTACAGACTCTTAAGCCGTACGGGCTTAATGATCGCACTGAATTAAGTTGTTTTTTATAATTTTGTACATAGTATTTACAATGCTGTCATGTATACTCTGATATTGCTCACACATTGAATGTACCTTGTTCCTATTCCCACCATAATCTAACCATTCCAATATGGCTGCCACACTTTTTCACCATTTTCAGTTAGTCCACCTTCACTTTTTACTTTTCACTTTTAGTATATATCTACCCGTTTCTTTTCTTGACGTAACAGACAACCGGCTGCCACTCGAATGAGCACGCGTTTATACGCCGCTATGTTTCTCATCCTGAAGTAAGTGCATGCTAACGCGTAATTTTGTAAGCTTTAAACCCTCACGCAACCGTTGATTTACGGAGCACGCCCACGCCGGCTTAAATATTCTGCTTTAGACCTGCACGTTACCCTTCTGCTTGATTTTCAGCGTTTCACGCTATGAGTCAGCTAAGCCTGCATCGCTTTGTGATTATTTTACCCTTTCCGGTTACTACTACCCCACGCCACTCACAGCAGATCATTTGTTTTAAGAGCACTACGAGCACTTTGTACACATTATTTACGCTTCAGCATTATCCCTCACACCCCCCTTTTTCTACTCTTCCTCCTCAGCTTATCCGTGACCAAGGGCCAAACAGCCCGAAATGCATAGGATACCACAGTTCGGATGCATAATGAAGTTGTCTTTTGATATGCTTTAAATATCAACTAAAAACAAACAATTCTCAAATGAAGTAACTTTAAAGAAAATAAACGTGACAAATTCAAGGAATTAACGAAGCACTTTTGTGTGATCATTTTTGGTGTGCCTCATTGGGGATGTATCTGCGGTTTCCGCAAACACAACTTCCAGAAATTACCATGCAACCACTTTAACAAAATAGACCAGGAGACAGACAGAGAAAAGGACGGGATCCCAGAAACAGCTGTAACTAGCTTTTAAGCCCGAAATGGTAGTGAGGAACACACACAAAGATTTAACACTTGGTTTCATGGAACATAGCGTGGGTGAGGACTAAACTATCAGACCCAGATGGCAAGATTTTGTAAATTGATTTGATTTATGTCAATTTCAAGAAACCTGGGCTTTGGAACCACCACATAAATGTGGAGCCCAGGTCCTTTAGTACTAATGCTGTCCCTTCCTCAAGAGGCTGACCACTGGGGGGTCTTACAATATTTTGTTTAAAATTGCCTTAAAGATAGATATCAGTCAATTTCAACTACCACCTTCTGACATCCTAGTGGTAAAAATGAAAACACATACCAAAGGAGAAATCCTCCTGATAAATGTCTATAGCAGACTAAGAGCAGCTAGTACAGTATCCCCAGTACTGGAGATACTGGATAATTTCCTAAGCACTATTGACCCTAGGATATCGTTAATTATAGGCGGGGAGCTTAATTGTAGGTTTGAGCCTGTGGTGGGCCTAGAAAATGTTCTAGAAGAGGAAGATATGGCAAGGGGCATCCCTCCATTGGAAGCTGGAACTTCTGTTCCTTTGATAATGTCAGCATTGCAACTCGCTCGATTGGTCGCAGGGCAAGGGCTAAGGGCATGCAATGGTAGGCTACCATCAGACAGCTCCAGTGCTTATACACTTCTAAAAGAGGTACCTCAAGGAGCAAAGTCGAAATATAATAGTAAGTACCAATATATGGAGTAACTTACATGATCTTCAAGTAGATCAAAGAGATGTTAATGATCACTCCCCACTGTGTTTGAAAGTGGAGGGAATATTTTCCAAAACATGGGCATTAAGTGAAACTTCCCACAGAAAAATCCACCCTTAAATCCACTGATCAGTAATAATCTTAGAGCATTAAAGTAGCCTTCCATTGCTGGAAATCCAGAAACCCTGAGAAGGATTCATAATACCTTGCAGATATTTGAATCCCTTATATAGATACTCCCCCATGTGACATCCCAATTTTGCAGATACATCTTACCCTGGCTGAAAAGCTAGAAAAACTCCTGAGTAAAATTACTCGTAAGAAAGAATCATCTAATACCACTAAGCATTTCTCTCTTAATCCTTGGTTTGCCAAGGAATGCAGCATGGCAAAAGAACAATTGATACTGGTTGCTCGGTCTAACAGCACAGTAAAGGTAAGAGTCTGTAGGACCCAATATAGGAAATTACTAGCTCAGGAATAAAAGGATTGGGAGGAAAGAAACTGGAATAAATTACTTGTGGCAGCAAAAATTAAGGGCCATGTGGGTTTTTGGAAACTGCTTGTCCAGGGTAGCAAGGTGGGAAATACTAGTTTGCACCTCTATCTAGACCTAGGCACATGGTATAATAATTTTTAGGCTCTATCCTTATATCTCGGCAATTCGGCAACAACCAATGAATTTGCCAAGGGAACAAACACTGAGGTAGCCAATCGACCTGGACCCAACAGCACTACCTACTTTACCTTAGACGAGAAAATAATAGCAATATAAGCTGTAAATCCAGGGAAAAACCCAGGCCCGGATAAGGTCCCCGGTGACCTGTTGAAGCACGCCATTTGGGTTTGGGCACCTTATGTGAATGTATCTCTCTAATGCAATAGCCACAGGTGTACCAATGCCTAAAACATGGAAGGGGACCAAAATTATTCGCATCTTTAAGAAAGGCAACCATCAAGACCCTGCCAATCACAGGCCAATTAGTTTGACACATATATTACAGAAGATATATGTCAAACAGATTTTACTTAAGCTCAACACCTGGTTAGAAGAAAAGAATGTTATGTCCCAATACCAAGCTGGGATTAGAGCGAGAATAGGCACACTAGCCCAGGTTTTAGTTTATTATGCATAATATCGAAGTACACTAAAATAACGGGAGGACACATGTACATAGCCTTCATTTATTTGAAGGCTGAGTACAACCTCATCTCTAGGGGCTCCCTGTGGAATTCCCTTAAAACCCAGGGAGTCCCTGATGACCTTCTTTCACAAATAATACGTCTGCATACAGACAATTATGCAAAAGTTAGATGGTGAACTCACTGAGGCAGTTCCAATAAAAAGAGGAGTGAGACAGGGATGTCTAGTGGCACCCACCCTATTCTCATTATATGTCAATGATGTTGTGCAACATCTCCAGGGATGTAAGCACGACTCACCAAAGTTAGGAGGGGAGCCATTACCTGCCTTACTCTTCGCAGATGATACAATATTTATTATCTCAAACGCCCAAGGACCTGCAAAGTCTTCTAGACAGCTTTGGCGGTTTTGCGTTTAAAAAGGACTGGAAATTAATAAAAAAAAAAACAAATATATGGCTCTAAATACGCACAAATCATTGAAAAAAACCCATTATAGTTCGAAATCAAGAATTGGAATATGTGCAGAGCTTTAATTATTTGGGTATCACGCTTGACATTAAATTGTCATGGACGCCTCAAATGCTAAAATGTAAGTCAACACTGGTTCAAAACACCATGGCAATCGTGAAAAAGCATCAAAAAGGACATCCAGGCAGATTCACCAGCCCTAGAACTTTACAGGTGTAGGGCACAAACAGCAACTCTTTATGTTGCAGAACTCTGGGGTATCAATAACCAAAAGAAGCTCACTGTGGAAGAAAACTAATTTATACGGATGCTATTGCAGCTTCCCGTGGGTACACCTATGATTCCCATAATGCAAGATATAAAACTCAGGTGAATTGAGTCCCAAACTGTATTAAGACCTTTATTACTCTGGGTATGCTTGTGGACCATACAAGAGCTTAAACATTATAAAAAAGGGCTAACCGAGATATTGGGACTCAATTATAATGTAACCCTTCCATGGCTTCGCCATGTGCATTGCTGGTTTTATAAGTAAAGGAGAAGTGTGGCTCACTGGTTAGAGCAGGCAGACCATGAAGCAGAGGTCAGACCCGGGACCAGGGTTCGATTCCCGACGCGGCAGGGTGTTGAGCTCAAATGTCCACGGACTTGATAATTCTCGCTTCGGTGCCTGACCTAATCATGGGTTCACACTATGCAACTCTGGGCATTAAGCTTGCTTAATCTCCACAACGGACCCCTGCGGCGGGATGCCTGGCTTTCACCTTGGGGATGCCCTGTAGGGGCTATCTCACAGGGAAAAACCAGGACGGGTTCCCAAGGCAAGCGCGGAGATACCCCTTCGGGGGTCGATTCTGGCTCTATATAAGAAATGCAATAATAATACAAACAGGTATTGGGACGTACCTCAATCTCTGACATCTGACTCAAAGAGGGCG
Organism: Lissotriton vulgaris; assembly: GCF_964263255.1. Taxonomy (NCBI): domain Eukaryota; kingdom Metazoa; phylum Chordata; class Amphibia; order Caudata; family Salamandridae; genus Lissotriton; species Lissotriton vulgaris. Next base: position 1,314,712,531 of record NC_141691.1, read on the forward strand.
CTGAAAAATTCTTATTGGATATATGCCCAGGATAGTATGCACATTAGCTCAAAAGTAGGAAGGCTGACTTCACAGTTCTTAATGATAAAACCGGTTCCCCTGTTTGAGGGTTACATGGACGAAATTCAACCCCAACTAGCGAAGTCCCTATACATGAAGTTCCGCTTTGATGTGTTGCAGACCAAATTTAATACAATGATAAGGAGGCCATCTGTACTTTATGTGCACAAAATGCTGTAGAAAACAATCTGCACATACTTTTCATCTGTCCCGCATACGCAATACCTCAGAAAAAATGGATTCGGCCTATTTGTATTAACCTGGGATTGAGATTACATCTAGGAGCATTACGTATTTTCAGTTAGTCAGTCAAGAAACTTTATTTCGGCAATTACTGCCATAAAAGCACGACAATATAACATTTATAAGATCAACATCATAGATTAACATGCTAAAAAATAGAGGAAAATAAGAAAAAGAGCAATTAGGAATACTATTGACATTTAAACCCCAGGTAACAAGAAGGTCACGATAAAGAGAGGGTCACACCCCCTTGTATTATTAGCTCATACAGTACTTTAGGCATAGGCAGATGTATTAAATGAGGGTAATTTTTAGCAACATATTGGAAAATGTCATCAAATGGCCCAATCCATTAAAAAATATAAATAGGCTAAAAAGAAAAGCTAAAAAGATAAACATCAATTAATAACATTTAAAATGTGGGAAATCAATCTTGGGTAAAGCAACACCATTTCAAGCCTCAACCCTAAGTTTTCACTAAACATCTGCGTTTGCACCACATTGCAAATAGAAATTTCGTTACAGCAGCAACAAAACAAGATGTGTATCATATTTTAGTAACCTAAAGACCTCTCTATAGTTTCTTATTCCTAAATTCATGCACAGTTGGAGAACCCATTTGGATCTAGCCACCTTATATGCAGGACAAAAAAGGATCACATGGGTCTCCGTCTCTTCTGTCTCATTGCACCCAGGACATAATAGTTTATTGGCACCCACCCAATTATTGGTAAATGCATAAAGGAGGAGCGTCCCGTATCGAAATTGAAGAAACAATTTCTTGGGTGCAAGAAGTTGAATAAGGTCTAAGGCCGGCTCCAAGTTATAGTGCAATTTAACATCTAAAAACCTGGAGGTTAGACTAGATGACTCATTCGACCGAATGATGTACATAAGATGGTATTCTTTCAAAGCAGAGGTTAGTGACTGTTTAGAAATGACAAGGCATGGCGCCTCAGGTGAAGACCACAAATCCTTTCTCCCTATTTTACAAAATACATCCCGAATATAGGACAGCCAAGGGATTTTCCCCGCCCCCAAACTATGGATAACCGATTTTAATTCCTCTCTATAGTTTACTAGCTCTGGGGTGCTCCAAAGCTGTCGCCAGTAGAGGAGTGGGCGAGAAGCGACCAAATCGACAATTGGAAAAATACCCAGGTCCATCCTCAGAGGGATTTAAGGGGTACTTTGTGGGAGACCCAAGAGTTGCCGTAGGAAATTATTTTCAGTCACTGTCAGAGTTTTGGTCTGGCAGTGGCCCCAAAGTTCAGCTCCGTACAAGGTGGCTCCCCTTGCTTGTACTTTATAAATTTCTGCAGGGGGGCAAATAACCTTTACGACGCAACTCCTATGAACTTTTAAGATCACCCCCACTTGCCTGGATTATTTTTAAATTCGCCTTGGTGATCTGTGGCCCCATTCCATTTTATCATTTAAGGTAAGGCCTAAGTAGTCAAAGACAGGCACCCTCTCTAAAGGTCCGAGGTCCGTTTTAGGGTGTGGGCAATTTGTAGAGTTAGCATGGAAGACCATATACTTTGTTTTATTTATATTGACCTCCAGATTCCTTTTCTTGCAAAACGAGCTAAATTTCTTTAGGACACGCTGCATCCCCATAGGTTTTTTAGAAAGGAGCAGAGTGTCATCTGCAAACATTAATGCTGGTATTTTGCAGTTAGCAAGTTTAGGACAATCTATATCCTTAACTGCTAAAAGATCCTCAATAAGCCTGTTTAAGAAGAGGGAGAAAAGAGTTAGTGCGAGCACACAGCCTTGTCTCACACCCTTCTCTACATGAAACAGAGCTGAAAGTTCCCCTCTATTCCCAAATCCTATTTTGGCAAACGTACCTTCATGGAGGCGTTTAACCCCTGCCACGCTGGTGACGGAACCGCTCCGTCACAAGCCTCGGGTGGGCTGTGCTGGTGACGGAGCGGTTCCATCACGGCACGCTCGGCACGCCTGCACGGCAGCGATTTTGGGCATGCGTTGAGCGTTCTATTGAGCGGGTGGGCCGTGGCGGAACCGCTCTGTCACAAGCAAAGCCCACCCGAGGCTCGTGATGGAGCAGTTCCGTCACCAGTGTGGGAGCGCCGGGCGACTCCCCCACCCCCTAGCGCTGCGGCCGAATTGCTGCAGCAGCAAAAGGGTTAAGCTGTTGACAGAGGTAAACTGGGGCCCCCATCTTAAGCAGTAGGTCCCACAACTGGTCTCGGTCTACCAAATCAAACGCAGATTTTAGGTCCACGAATATTAGGTAGAGAGAACCTCCCTCCAGCATTATAGTTTTCCAATAGATTAGCTGTAATCTAAACAACTGATATAGTTAAAGTTTTGAACCTAAAACCTGATTGTAAGTGGGTGAGTATAATATGGTCATCCATCCAAATCTGCAGTCTTCCCAATAGAACACGTGCAAAAATCTTTTGAGTTACAGCCATTAGGCTAATAGGCCTGTAATTTGCCGGCTCTAAGGGGGACCCATTTTTATAAATGGGAATGATCTCGGCGCCCGCCCATGTCTGGGGGGATGACAAGCCATGAAAGATTGTGCTAAATAGGAACTGCAGGTATGGAGCCCAGACTACCTGTTCAGTTTTGAACAGGTCTCCTGGAACCTTGTCCAGTCCAGGTTCCTTATTTGGCAGAACTTTTGCCAGGGCCGCTGTTACCTCAGCCAGAGAGCAGAGGGGGATATCGGCAAGAGGAATCAATAGTATCAATGGCAGGCAACCACATTTGAATGGTTCCTATTTGAGAATTAGTATATAACAATTTAAATTGGGATTGCCAAACTTCCTCCCCAGGGTTAGGCTTGATTGCATTATTACCCTCGGGTTTCCCTGTCTTCACCAAATTCTAAAACCCTCTTGGGTCTCTATCATCTAAGGCTTTCTTAATGGCCTGCCATCTATCGATTTCCCACTCAAATTTTGCTTCTAAAATAATTTTCTTATAAGACGCCCGTGCATCCCTAATACGTACAATGTCACGCTCTCGAAGTTTAGGCAAAAGAGCATTCTTTGCTTCTCTAGATGCCCTATCGTACCAGGGGGTTATTACCTCTTTGTTCCTTTCTTTCATGGGTTGTGGTGTTATAAAAAAACTCTGCCAGGGTTCCAACCATATCCAAGTGGTTATCCCCCAGCGCCTCTAAGCTATTAGTGACACCGCTATTATTTGTAATAGAACTTGCCTTTACCTGAAAGGGTGTAATAGATTTATACAGGGAAGCCATTGCCTCAGGTGATTGTAAAAATGTACTCCAACAGATTCTTCTACCTCCATCGATAAATTAGAAGCCTGTCCTGCTATCGGTAGACACCAATCCAGGGTAACAACCAACGGATTATGATCACTTTCAGTGGGGGACTGTACCAAAAAGTTCACAATCCTATGCCAAATATCCACCTTCACCAAAATGTATTCAATTGTGGAAAGCTTGGCCATTTCTTTCAAAGGTGTGTTTCCCTGCGTTATCCACAAAACGCCGACCATTACATGTCCTCAGTGAGTAACTGAGGGTAAGTGAGGTCAACTCTAGGGCTAAAGGGGTCCAACCCCTCATCAGGTAGTGATTACACAATGGGATTCCCCACGTTGAATCCTCATCACTCCTTATAGGATGGGGTAAGCCAGTTCAAAATGGCAATTGAAGTCCCCACCGATGATAGGAAGAACCTGCTCAGGCAGGGACGAAAGAAGGCCAGACAAACAGTCTAATGTCTGCGAAGTTTGCCCGTACTTAACAGGGTGAGAGTAAACATTAATAATAGCCACCTTAGGAAATTTGTTAAGAGAGAGAATAATACATAGATTATCGGAGGAATGGGTATCTATCGGCTTAACTGAACAACCAAGAGGTATACCGACTCAGATACCCAACCCCCCGAGGGTCTGCCCCTAGGCCCCTGAACAGCCGCTTTGGAATAAGTGGCAAACCCAACTCTGTGCAAAGATTTCAAGGCCCATGTCTCCCGGAATAAACAGATCTCATGGGTATCAATGAATTCACCCCATTCGGGGAGGTCCATTTTAGCATTTAACCCAGCTATGTTCCAAGACAACATGCTTAGCCCTTGTAATACAACTGCCTTAGTACTTTGCAGATCCTTGGTGGGCGCCCCTCTCTCGTGGGCCACGGGCAGAATCTCCTCCTCATAGCCACTGGTGATTTCAAAGGTGGCCTCAAGGTTGCTGGCTACTTTCCCTTAACATTCTCTACTAATACTAAATTGTTGCTTGTCAACGGAGGGAAATCAAGAACTACTACTCCCTGGGGCCTTTTAGCTTCTATGGCCTGGAGTAGAGAAGTAGGCTCTCCCTGTTCGATTGTATTGGGCAAACTCCCTGCCATACCAGGCGGACTACAATCTACAGCCTCCTTGATGTCCTCAGTGGTTCCCCTAGAAATGTTGTCTTTCTGTAATTCCCTGTTTAAGATCAGGGTCTGATCATGGGTCACAGCTCTCTCGTCAGTTCGGGGTAAGCATAACTGTTGACCCTTGAGAGTGAAAGATTGACTATTAAAAGTCAGTCAATCTACCTGATCTAAGATGCTGAATCTATTACTTAGGGGGAGGACAGGTGGTAGGAAGGTTTCATAGTTACAGCATCTGTTGTTTGCACTTCCTGCCTGTACTCTTAATTCCCTGCCTTCCCATCGATGGCCTCTATGATCTAAAGGAAGGTAGGGTGGATAAGGGGGATAAAAGTAAGTTAAAGAATAGGACTGTATCCCAGTTACTGAACGCATCTGGTGCCAATTACATATGTGGTCAACCACCCGCCTGTATCTAAAATCAATCAGAATGCATTCGCCCTCAATATGTTTCTTTCTCTGTCCCACCCAGCTCACTCTACGGGCAACTAAAATGTCCTTATATACCTGCAGTGGAAGTGGTCTTTTAATGTTTAACCAGTGGGTGCACTTATTATTTAAGTCAGAATACAACTCCTCTTTGCCTTTTTCCAACCCAGGAACACCAGCCAATACAACAACATACAGGATTGATTGAGGTGGTAGGTCTATACATGGCAGGCTAGAGTTTGTTACACCACGGCTGGGAGAGCGCCTGCGGGGAACATGGGCTTTGTCTTTTCTCATTGAATCAGGCGCTAAACCATCCCCCTGTGTGGGTATCACTAGAGTCCTATTCTCAGTAGAAACTTGCCCGCCATGTGTCATATTGCCAAGATTCCCGGTGGCACCAACCTCAACATACCCATTCGAGGAGGCTAATGTTGTGTTAGGGGGCAAAGGGAAAGGAGGACTAATTAAGGCAGGGGGGTTACACAATATATTGATGAATCTGCTGATTACCCACTTTGACCCCTCCATGGCACGTTGTTATTAACATGATTAAGAACAGAACATGATTCAAGGTGCAAAAGTTTTTCCTCTATTGGAGAGAGTCTTTCATGAAGTGGTAAAAGGGATGTAGTCAATAAATCTCCCACTTTCACCCAAAAGTCCTCTCCAACTAGAGGTAAATGGGCATCCACCAAGTCTGGGATGGGCACACCCATTGGAAAAGTTGGTAGCCGAGTCTCCAATATTGGTGGTGTTACTGTGGACTCCGTCACACCAGTCCTAGTAGATTTTTGGGTTTTAGCATTTTTAGCATTTTTATGCCTCTGGTGCCCCCCGCCGGCTTTCTCTTTGTTGCGGGTTCCGGCAATTGAACCATGGCTTGCAATGAGGAGCTACGAGCAGACCTCATTAGTGGGGTGGTAGTTGTGGGATCCAATGAAAGAGAAGTGTTAACTGGGCTCACTATGGCCTGCATGGACTGATGGCAGCCTCCTGCCATGGCAAGAAGGTCAGTGGCCAAGTCTGTAAGATGCTCAGGTGACCTTGCATGCATTATCCCACCCAGGGATGATCGTTTTAATAGCATGGGATCCAGCGATAAACGTTGTTCAGTCATGGCTAGTTCATGGGCCAATACCGATGATGCTCTGATTAAGAACTGGTCCAATATCCCGGCCGCTGACCCCCGTAGCAAAATTCCTCCCTTTACCTCCTCTGGTGGCCATTGTGGTGTTCAAACCAACACAACAACGAATCCAGGAGTAAAAAAAAAAAATACAGGGAAAAATTGAAGCACAGGTATACAAATCAACTAATAGGTACTGACCTTGTAGAACTGGTTAGGTCAGAGGGGGTTCCGGCCCGACCTCTTCTGATCTTGAAGCGGCTCTTGGGCGGGGCTAATGCACCTCAGGTGCTGCGGGTGAAGTAATCCTGGGACCTGGAATCCCTTTCCAAGCAGGCAAGTCTCCCCGGCACAATCTCCTCCAGAGCTGCGGCACCCGCTGCGCGGGTGCCGCGAGGAGTTAAGTAGCGGCTCTTGGGCGGGGCTAATGTGCCTCAGGTGGTGCGGGCAAAGTAATCCTGAGACCTGGAGTCCCTTTCCAAGCAGACATGTCTCCCCGGCACAATCTCAGCCCGCGATGCGGCACCCGTTCAGCGGGTTTCACGAGGAGTTAAGTAGCGGCTCTTGAGCGGGGCTAATGCACCTCAGGTGGTGAGGGCAAAGTAATCCTGGAACCTGGAGTCCCTTTCCAAGCAGGCAAGTCTCCCTGGCACAATCTCCTCCAGCGATGCGGCACGTATTTTAAAAACAGACACTGCAGCAAATTGTTTTTAGGCTCTATAGATATTTCTTTGCTATCAATTAAATACGAAAGAGAAATGGACTGAAATGTTACCTTATTATTAATGACTATCTTATCTACTGATCTCATCTATTGATTTTAGTATTGTGTATTATGTATATAATCCTTTGATTATGTATACCATGTGTTCGAAATTTATTTTATGTCCGATAGACTTGCACTTTATTATCTACATGACTATTTTAACCATCGCTTTTATCATAATACATTTACTATATCATTTTTTGTTAATGCATAAAATGAGTCTGAAACTAATATTGCAATTGATGCACCAGCACGGTATTATCAACACATTGAAACTGCACTTTGATGATCTCAATTAGAATAGGCACATGACTTATAGTGCCTACAAACAATGCTTTTCAGGAAATAGATAAAGTGACTAACGCTTTTGCACTCTACAAATTTTATGGTCACTTCTCTACTCAAGTCCCTGGGTTTTTACAAATTAATTGTGTTTTATAATGCAATACATTGTCATTCAAAAGAATATAACCATATTTAGATTGGTTTTAACCATTTAAAAAACAGTTGCTAGGTAAAAATCTTGTAATTTTTATGTCTGGGTCTGGATCATCATATTACACTACGTGTTTGACCTGGTATGAGACTGGCATATATGAAATGTCGGAAATAGTGTCTTTTATGATTTTTTAAATCGAATAAAGATATATGACTGACTGAAGATTAGGTCCTATAGCTCAGTGGCACCTTGAACTGTTCAGGCTCCAGCTGAAGCCAACAAATAGAAAAAACTACTTTTACAATAGAAATGCAATTGTAAAAATGTAGCTCTAGTGACGTTGTAAAGATAAAATCAGACCTACATCCTTTCAAAATACATTTAGAATGGAGAAGTGTGGCTCAGGGGTTAGAGGCGGCAGACCCGGAAGCTGAGATCGGCCCTGGACCAGGGTTCAATTCCCCGCCTCGGCGGGTCTTGGGCTCAAAAATTCCACGGACTCGATAATTCTCGCTCCGGTGCCTTCTCAACTCACGGGTTCACACTCTGCGACTCTGGGCAATAGCTTGCTTAATCTCCACAACGGCCCCTTGCGGCGGGATGCCTGGCTTTCACCTTGTGGATACCCTGCTGGGGTTATCTCACAGGGGAATACCAGGACGGGTTCCCTAAGCAAGCGCCGGGAAACCCTTTGTGGGTAGCTGTGCGCTATATAAGCTCAAATACATTTACATTTACATCTTAACTCATAAACCTATTAGTATTATCCTATTGGTCAGTCAATATCAGAATGTCAGATGGTTTGGCTTTAGACAACATTTCTACATCAATAAAATAGAACCAGCATGTGTAGGTGTGGATATGCACCTTCAGATAGTAATAATACCACAATCACTAATAAGGTCTAGTAAAGTTTCATCACATAACTCCGAGCTCAACCCTTGGTAGCTTGGCAACAATACAGTGAGGATTCAATTAGGAGACAGGTGTGTAAAGCATTTAATATCACCAAAACCGTCAATAGATAAAATACACAATGTAACACAAGTCCACCTATTTATATAAATAGGAAACATTGTTATGTTTAAAATGAATATAAAACAACACAAATACAATGTAAGGAACCAGAGATATGATTTCTTGAAGTTTACATTTAAAAATGTGCCTTCTAGCACCAAAAAGCTTAAATATACCCAGATACTGAGGGACTTCGGGCAATCCCATTATGTTTGATATTTAAAGATCTTAAAGCACCACTGGTAACTATCTGGTTGTGCTGGACCAGGAGAAAGTAAAATTTAAGGCCGACCTCAACGGAGCGCACGTTTCAGAGGTTGAGTTCTAGGTCCAATCAACATTTTACTTTTGGACTCAGTCTTTTTCTTGGAGCTTTTCTTTCAACTTTGAGCCCTTGAGTTCCCCATATCCAGATTACGTTTTGACAATGGCAGCCTTCTGCAGTGCGATGCGTAGGAGAGCCCTAGAATTCTTTGTCCTCTGCATTGAAGGTAAGGAGATCTGGAGCTTTCAGCAGGCAACCCTGTGCATTCAGGCCAATTCTCAAGTCATCGAGCAAGTCTCGTTTTAACCAAAACTTTGGAGAAAGTTTCCAAACTTTAGAACTTCAACTTTGTGATTTCCTTTGCATTCAAAAGTGTCCATCAGCACCCAAGGCTTCAGAAGTTCAGGATTGCCTTTGGGGGTCTGGGATTATGTTTCCCATAATCCAACAGGGTAGTCCAACAAAAATCTTATTGTAACTGGTCAGCTGGAGTAGTCCTCTATTTAATGCAGGTGACTTCTTCCAGCACATTTCTGCCTGTTGTGGTTTAGGAAGTCCACTCCATTTTCTTGAATCAGGCACAGTCCTTTCTTTGTGGAGCCTTGTAAATGCAGCAAGTGCAGTCATTCTGAATGCAAGCCTTCTGTGGTGCAGTCCAAGCCTCCATCAGGGCAGTCCTTCTTCAAATGTTACAGAGAGTGGTTTGAGTAGCTCCTTCAGATCTCCCATATTTATTCTGTAATCTGGCATGACAAGACTTGGGACACCTCAACCAATGGGGGTAAAGTTACCACCCTCTCCTATGACGACTTCATGCGATGTGTGCCATATTTTTGAACAATGGAACAATTCTCTCCTTAAAGTGTGTGACAGTGTGACCCAACTCAGAGGTGTGGCTAACATTGGACTACACTCTCCCTCTAGTACTTCTCCTAATCTAATCAAGGAGGCTCCAATCTGGCTGGCAATCAAGAAAGTGGGGTCAGGCCTTGCTTCTATTATTTGAAGTCCAGTTTATCTTCCCAGCCCCCTACCCCTCCCTGGCTTCTTCAGGAATCACATCTCCCCCCACCAAGTGGCTGTATTGTTGAAGCCCCAGGTTTCTCTACACATACTCAAATGACGTCTTGACTGAGAAAGCCTCATGTTCAATAAAGCATTCTCATGTTAGCCTACTGGGCAAGCAGCACTGCAATGGGGAAAAGTGACATTGGCTGTTTTTCCTCACCAGGGCATATAAAACATATTTTGTAATGTCTTTATAACAGGAACCCTAACCTTGTGGCACCTAGGGCAGACCTTAAGAGTGACTTATAGGTAGGAAAAAGGTAGTCTGGACTTTGGAAGTACTTTTAATTCCACATTCGAATTTGGACACAGTTTTATTTTAAAACCAGTCTGCAAGGAAGGCCTGGCTTTAAAATGACACCAGACACAACAGCAGAGCATGCTTAAGTGCATTAATTCCACTGGGGTCTGTAAACCTACATGCTGTACCATATACCATGGACTAGCAGGTTGGCTGTCTAGGCCAATTATTCCATGGCCCTGAATGGCTTGATAAAGCAGGAGTAACACCAGGGAGGCGTTCCATGGCTGGAGTGTGGGCATTTCTACGCGTCCACCGATAAATTTTGGTGCATTCCCAGATTTACCAATACTGGAAAACCAGGGAATGCATGAAAAATGCTACGCCTCACCAGTGAGGCATAATGAGGAGAAATATCATTATTTCTCCCACTTTTTTCCCTCTTTCTAGGTGTGCTGCATTTTGCGGCACACATAGAATGAGGAAAATGCATCAGAGGATTGTTTTCGTGCAGAAAGATGCCCCTTCCTGCACAAAAGCAACCATGTTTACAATGCAGGAACCCTTACACCGCAGTGCAAGGGATTCACTGACAGAATATCGACTCACAGAATACCGACCTACAGAAACATCGACGCTGGAATATCGAAGGCAAGTTTATCGACATCCTATGTACAACAAGGTAAGTACAAAAATATCGAAACAAAAATATCGATGTTAAAAATATCCTAATTAAAAATATGGTTTTAATTAAATACTACATTATCTAAAATAATACAAACAATATTAAATAGATAAATAAATAAAACTACTAGTTAAAGCTTTAAAAAAACTACAGTAATGAAAACATTGGATAGCGTAGAACGTACAATTACTATTCCCACTCCAGGAAATGCAACAGTATGGAAAGCATTGAATAGCGTAGGGGTAACAATTACTATTCCCACTCCAGAGAGTGCAACAGTAGGGAAGACGTTGGATAGCGTAGGGGTAAAAATTACTATTCGCACTCCAGAGAGTGCAACAATAGGGAAAACGTTGGATAGCGTAGGGGTAAAAATTACTATTCCAACTCCAGCGAGTGAAACAGTTGGGAAAGCGTTGGATAGCTTAGGGGTAAAAATTACTATACCCACTCCAGAGAGTGCAACAGTAGTGAAAGCGTTTGATAGCGTAGGGGTAAAAATTACGATTCCCGCTCCAGCGAGTGCAACAGTAGAGAAAGCATTGGATAGCGGGTGGGTAAAAAATACTATTCCCACTCCAGCGAGTGCAACAGTACGGAAAGGGTAGGATAGCATTAGGGGTAAAAACTACTATTCCCACTCCAGAGAGTCCAACAGTAGGGAAAACGTTGGATAGCGTAGGGGTAAAAATTACTATTCCAACTCCAGTGAGTGAAACAGTAGGGAAAGCATTGGATAGCTTAGGGGGATAAATTACTATTCCCACTCCAGAGAGTGCAACAGTAGTGAAAGCGTTGGATAGCGTAGGGGTAAAAATTACGATTCCCGCTCCAGAGAGGGCAACAGTAGAGAAAGCATTGGATAGCGGGTGGGTAAAAATGACTATTCCCACTCCAGTGAGTGCAACAGTAGGAAAAGTGTTGGATAGCTTTAGGGGTAAAAATTACTATTTCCACTCCAAAGAGTGCAACAGTAGGGAAAGCGTTGGATAGCGGAAAGGTAAACATTACTATTCCCACTCCAGAGAGTGCAACAGTAGGGAAAGCATTGGATAGCTTAGGGATATAAATTACTATTCCAACTCCAGTGAGTGCAACAGTAGGGAAAGTGTTGGATAGCGTAGGGGTAAAATTACTATTCCCACTCCAGAGAGTGCAACTGTAGGGAAAGCGTTTGGTAGCGTAGGGGTAAAAATTCCTATTCCCACTCCAGTGAATGCAACAATAGGGAAAGTGTTGGATAGCTTAGGGGTAGAAATTACTATTCCCACTCCAATGAGTGAAACAGTAGGAAAAGCGTTTGATAGCATAGGGGTAAAAATTACTATTCACACTCCAGTGAGTGCAACAATAGGGAAAGCGTTGGATAGCGTAGGGGTAAAAATGACTATTCCCACTCCAGAGAGTGCAACAGTAGGAAAAGCATTGGATAGCTTAGGGGTAAAAATTACTATTCCCACTCCAGTGAGGGCAACAGTAGGGAAGCGTTGGATAGCGTAGGGGTAAAAATTACTATTCCCACTCCAGAGAGTGCAACTGTAGGGAAAGCGTTTGATATCGGAGGGGTAAAAATTACTATTCCCACTCCAGTGGGTGCAACAGTAGGGAAAGTGTTGGATAGCTTAGGGGTAAAAATTACTATTCCCACTCCAGTGAGTGAAACAGTAGGGAAAACGCTGGATAGCCTTGGGGTAAAAATTACTATTCCCACTCCAGAGAATGCAACAGTAGTGAAAGCGTTTGATAGCGTAGGGGTACAAATTACTATTCCTGCTCCAGAGAGTGCAACAATAGAGAAAGCATTGGATAGTGGGTGGCAAAAAATTACTTTTCTCACTCAAGTGAGTGCAACAGTAGGGAAAGCGTTGGATAGCGTTAGGGGTAAAAATTACCATTCCCACTCCAAAGAGTGCACCAATAGGGAAAGCGTTGGATAGCGGGAATGTAAAAATTACTATTCCCACTCCACGAGTGCAACAGTAGGGAAAACGTTGGATAGCGTAGGGGTAGAAATTACTATTCCAACTCCAGAGAATGAAACAGTAGGGAAAGCGTTGGATAGCTAAGGGGTAAAAATTACTATTCCCACTCCAGAGAGTGCAACAGTAGTGAAAGCGTTTGATAGCGTAGGGGTAAAAATTACTATTCCCACTCCGGTGAGTGCAACAGTAGGGAAAGTGTTGGATAGAGTTAGGGGTGAACATTACTATTCCCACACCAAAGATTGCAACAGTAGGGAAAGCGTTGGATAGCGGGAAGGTGAAAATTACTATTCCTACTCCAGAGTGCAACAGTAGGGAAAGCTTTGGATAGCGGGAAGGTAAAAATGACTATTCCCACTCCAGAGAGTGCAACAGTAGGGAAAGCGTTGGATACCTTAGGGGTAGAAACTACTATTCACACTCTAGTGAGTGCAACAGTAGGGAAAGCGTTGGATAGCGTAGGGGTAAAAATTACTATTCCCACTCCAGAGAGTACAACTGTAGGGAAAGCGTTTGATAGCATAGGGGTAGAAATGACTATTCCAATTCCAGTGAGTTCAAAAGTAGGGAAAGCGTTGGATAGAGTAGGCGTAAAGATTACTATTCCCACTCCAGAGAGTGCAACTAAAGGAAAGCGTTTGATAGCTTAGGGGTAAAAATTACTATTCCCACTCCAGTGAGTGCAACAGTTGGGAAAGTGTTGGATAGCGGGTGGGTAAAAATTTACTATTTCAACTCCACAGAGTGAAACAGTAGGGAAATGTTGGATAGCTTTGGGGTAAAAATTACTATTCCGACTCCAAAGAGTGCACCAATAGGGAAAGCGTTGGATAGCGGGAAGGTAAATATTACTATTCCCACTCCACGAGTGCAACAGTAGGGAAAACGTTGGATAGCGTAGGGGTAGAAATTACTATTCCAACTCCAGAGAGTGAAACAGTAGGGAAAGCGTTGGATAGCTAAGGGGTAAAAATTACTATTCCCACTCTAGAGAGTGCAACAGTAGTGAAAGCGTTTGATAGCGTAGGGGTAAAAATTACTATTCCCGCTTCAGAGAGTGCAACAGGAGAGAAAGCATTGGATAGCGAGTGGGTGAAAATTACTATTCCCACTCCAGTGAGTGCAACAGTAGGGAAAGTGTTGGATAGAGTTAGGGTAAAAATTACTATTCCCACACCAAAGATTGCAACAGTAGGGAAAGCGTTGGATAGCGTGAAGGTAAAAATTACTATTCCCACTGCAGAGTGCAACAGTAGGGAAAGTGTTGGATAGCGGAAAGGTAAAAATGACTATTCCCACTCCAGAGAGTGCAACAGTAGGGAAAGCGTTGGATACCTTAGGGGTAGAAATTACTATTCACACTCTAGTGAGTGCAACAATAGGGAAAGCGTTGGATAGCGTAGGGGTAAAAATTACTATTCCCACTCCAGAGAGTACAACTGTAGGGAAAGCGTTTGATAGCATAGGGGTAGAAATGACTATTCCAATTCCAGTGAGTGCAAAAGTAGGGAAAGCGTTGGATAGAGTAGGCGTAAAAATTACTATTCCCACTCCAGAGAGTGCAACTGAAGGAAAGCGTTTGATAGCTTAGCGGTAAAAATGACTATTCCCACTCCAGTGAGTGCAACAGTAGGGTAAGTGTTGGTTAGCGGGTGGGTAAAAATTTACTATTTCAACTCCACAGAGAGTGAAACAGTAGGGAAATGTTGGATAGCTTTGGGGTAAAAATTACTATTCGGACTCCAGAGAGTCCAACAGTAGGGAAAGCGTTGGATTGCATAGAAATTAAATATAACATACTCATAAATAATTTTTGTATTTAAAATAATTAATTATTTAAATTTTAAATAACTCTACATCATTTACAAATACCCATTCATAATTAATAAAAACATAATTACAATTGAATAATTAATTAACAATAAATACCAACACATATTAATTAATTAATATTCGTTACCATATAATAAATATTGAACATTAAAATGTTTTTCGAAACAAAAAACATATGTATTATTAAAAATTGATGAGCAATTAAAAAACTTTAAACAATAACATTATTTTTATAACAGAAAATACTTTTTCTAAAACATTAAGTACCAATTATTACAAAATCATTTCCAATTAAAAAATTACTTACCAATTAAAACAATGAATTACCAATTGAAAACATTAATTACCAATTACAAACATTAATTACAATTAAAAAAATGAATTACCAATCACAAACATTAATTACCAATTAAAAAAAATAAATTAACAATTAAAATAATCAATTGACAATTAATAATTATTAAAAAAAATGAATTATCAATACCAATAAATTAAAATAAATCATTACTTAATTACAATTAATATACTTCCTACCCAATTCCCCTATAAACCCACTACCCGCTACAAAACTTAAACGCAAAAATTAATAAAAATTAATTTGCAATTCCTAAAAAATAATAATTAATTTAATATATTAAAATTACTGCCCACCCTATTCCCCTATAAACCCATATCCCGATCCAGTACTAAAACATAAAATTGACTTAAAAATAACATTATTATTATATAAAAATAGTACACATATCATTCAAAACAAGTAAAATACCTAACAAAAAACATAAAACACATACATGGAGTGGTGTGGCTCACTTGTTAGAGGCGGCAGACCCGGAAGCAGAGGACGGCCGGGACCAGGGTTCAATTCCTGACGCGGCAGGGTCGTGAGCCAGGGTCAGCGGACTCTATAATTCTCGCCTCGGTGCCTACTCTAACCAGGGATAACACTCAGCAACTCTGTGCATTAGCTTGCCTCATCTCCACAACGGCCCCCCACAAACGCCGGGGATGCCTGGTTTCACCTTGGAGATACTCAGGAGGGAACATCTCATAGGGAAAGCCAGGACGGGTTCCCCAGCGGTCTATAGCGCCAGGACGCCTCCGGGTAGCAGTGCGCTTTACAAGACACGCACATATACATACATATTAAAATACATAACAATAATACAAATATTGATATTAGTAACATCGAAATTAGTACCATCGATATATTTGATATTGATATTACTGACTTTGATATTACTTACATCAATATAAAAACATTCAATATTACTTACCTTAGGGTCAATATTCTGTCCAACGATATTCTTGACCGCGATAATCTTTACCTTCGACTCTACTCATCACTTCTTTCACCCATCTTGCAAGTGTTGGAGAAGACACTGCCTTATGTGGTTTCTTAAAATAAATAACGAATTGCGGTCTGACCACCGAAGTTCTCTTGTCATACTCTTCGACACACTTTACTATAGATAGTTTCTCATGGTCGTTGAAAAGGGTATAAAATACTGAAAAATACTGAAAAATAATAATGTTGTGTTCTTTTAGTAAGATACAAATACACATCCTCTGGCGAATGAAAATCCTGCTTGTTACACATAGAGCCCGCAAATCAGACATCCTCCTGAATGAAATCAAACGTAATAAAGTTGTCAATGTTAGCAATAAATCCCTTAAAAACAATATCTCATTTGCTCCCCAACTCTCCAAGAAAGTCAAGACTCTGTAAACATCCCAAACTGAATTATACCTACATACTGGGGGCTTTGAAGTCCTAATGCTTCTCTCTTTTTTTTATTGAGCTGAGCGTTACCAACACAGAATAAAGAGTTTCAGTCGATGCAAATCAAATGTGCAAATACATCACATATAGCAGCTAAATTAATTGGCGCAATATAAAGTGTGAACAAGGAAAGTGCCTTGTGCATAAGATACTGTCAAATCACATGGAATCAGATAGAATATTTCCAAAGTTACACATGAATGACAAAAATGCATTGGATTAGTATAAAGGACGAACAGGAAAGTGCCTAGCGCAGAAGACATTGTCAAATTACATAGAATCAGACCATTTTAAAAGTTACACATACATGGCATATAGCAGATAAATTCATTTGATTGATGTAAAGTGCGGACAGGAAATGTGCATGGTGCAGAAGGTATTGTTGAATCAAATAAAAAAATCCAGTTTTACCCATACATGTGCGAACAAGGTAATATCCTAGTGCAGAATATATTGGCAAATCACATAGAATCAATTAGAACAGTTCCAAATTTGACACATACATAACATATAGCAGCTACATTTGTTTAATCGATATGAAGTGCAAACAGGAAAACTGCCTAGTGTAAAGATATTGCCAAATCACATAGACTCAGGTCAAATGGTCAAATATTTCCAAGTTCTCAATTTACTGTAAAGTAACTATGCAATCAGAAAAAATCCATGGTACCCAATACGATTTAACAAAAGTGTAAGGTGTTCAATGTGACAGCCAAATAGTATCTGTTTAATCCATACATTACTAGGCGGGCTGGACAGAAAGTCCAGCACACATTGTGGCATTACTAATCAGAAAACCAACAAATCCACATTTCTGTTAACATTTCTGACAACATGGAAAGAGCCAAATAATGCTAGTGTAATCTCGGGTATTATAGGGAATTGGGCAAAATCTGTAAATTCCTGAAACACATTTTCCCAAAAATCATAAAGAGCTGAGCATGTAAAAAAGATATGAGAATGATTCCATGCCCTATTTAATTGGTAGCAAAAGCATTGACCAGGTATTATATTTACCATTTGATGCAGCCTGCGAGGGTTATAATACACCTAGAAAAAAGGCCATCCTTTTAAAATGTGCGGCACACAATGATTTGTGGCCCATTTCTGAGATATAATGCCTTTACCCCTTAGTATTCCTACATCCAATTGTGCGTTACATTTTGTCCAGAATTTCAACTATCAAATGAGATTTGGTATTTTAACATAATGCCGGTTACCAGTTGCCGACATCTGTTAATTTACTTTTAACCAAAAGATGCACAACTGCATGCATCCTTTGACTGATTTCCAAATATGCTGCCGTAAGTAGGCTAGATATCCATCTAAAACTGAACATTAGATCTCCAGCTTTACACCCTAAGCATAAAGACAGCTCATCCCAGGTTAAACATCTTTCTCCCACTAAAAAAGTCTCTCTCTCTGGTGAATCCCACTTTGTTCCAGCCTTACAGAATGGATTTAGATAGAGTAAGGCCTAGGAATCTGCAGTCTTTTATCAATGTAAAAGAATATTACTGCAGGATCTGCCAAATCCTATGAAATTTCTTTATGTGATGTTCGAGAGCATGCAGAGACGTATATCTTGTTTTTTTTCTGGAAGTTTTACTATTTTTAAAAAGATAGGCAGATTAGTTGCAGACTTATTGACCACATAGGTCGAAAACAGTTATTGAATATATCTCCTTCAAACATTGTTCATACTATGCTGTCCCCTTGAGATTTATCTAGTTCTAAAATTGAAATATTAGTCCTGAACCACCTATTATTCCAGATACATCTTTTGCATAATTGATTAAGTTTCTCAAAATACGACCCATTTATTATGATAAGAAGATTGGCCAACAAAAACAACACTAAAGGAAGCATTGGCATTTTTGTCAAGGTCTCCCTACCGACTAAAGATAGAGAAAGAGTGTTTCATCTGCCCAAGAGCATTTTTATATTTAAAAGAGATGCGTTATAGTTCATGTCAAACAGTTGGAAATGATTTTTGCTAACATTAATACCGAGCTATCTAATAGAGCGTTGAAGTATTTATTGTTACTGAAGATCTCAAGGAGACCGATAGAAGATTAATTAAAAAGTTAGATTTCTGTTTTAGCCTGCTTCACCAAATAGCCCCCTACCTCTGCATATTCCATGATCACATTCATCATACTTTAAATTTTCTCCTTATCAATGTTTAAGTAAAGTATGATGTTGTCAGCAAATAGTTTGATCTTAAACATTCCAGGTAATGGTGGGTCCATTAATGCATCACAGTGAATTCTCATTGCTAATGGCTAGATAATAAAAGTAAACAGTACTTGGGACATGGGACGTGGGTCAGCCCCGCCGAATGCCCCTACTGATTTTCACTACGCCTGCTTCTTTCAAGTTACTAGTCACTTTGGCCACAGCATCTTGGTAAAGATTTCTGAGCATTATTAAGTATTGCTTAGGAAAACCAAATTTCCAGAGAATAAAAAAACAATGCATCCCAATTGACCAAGTCAAATCCTTGTTCTTCTTACCTCATCAAGATGGATACATTCTCCTCATTACATTAAAAATAGTTGATTGCCTGAATTAAAAATTAGTGTTCCCAAATATTTGCCATCCTAGTAAAAAGACCATCTAATTACATTTTTAGCCAATTGAAAGATATGCATAATGCAAATTATAATAAATAATTTATTATCTGAATAAAAATAAAAATGTGTCTATATGAATTGACAGTGGCATGATGTTTATCCTTTTTAAGAAAACTAACAACTCTTGATTCCTTGAAAGATTTGGGAATAACCATTCCCTCTCTATACTGATTAAACAAACTAATTTCACAGGGAAGTAATCCCTTGTCAACAATGTAAATCATCCATGGGGATATATTTGCTACCGTAGGCCTTGCTATTAGGCACATTTTTAATTGCACATACTCCCTTGGCAACCAGTATTTTCTCCAGGACTGCCCCGCTTTGTTCCATAGCACTTGCTGTAATATAAGGGTATTAAAAAACTGCTCAAGTCTAGCTCTTGGAACAACCTCAGTTTTCTCATATACATTTTGATAGTGTTGAACAAAAACCTCAGCAATCTTGCTTTTTCTTCAATCATAAGCTGAGTATCTGGGTTTCTCAAGCCTATCTATTGCCTGTTTAACTATTCTAAGTTTTGTGGACCATGCAAGGAATGTTCCAATGTCTTGGCTTTCCTAATATATTTTTTGTTGGAATACATTATGGCTAATGATCTCTTCAATTAGAAAGAAGTCTTTCATTTCCTGTTTGACTCTAGTAACTGTTCTTTTATCACCTTCATATTTCCTATGGACATATAAGCATTTACAGCATCATACACCACAGCGTGTAGTGAACAAACAAGTATATTACTCTTTATTTTTGTGGGGCTGATAGTGGTATATTCCATATAGGTACCCTATATAGGCACAGGTAACATTGCAACCTTTTGCCTATATTCTTCCCTACATTACATAGATAACAGTTCTTAGGGACTGACCTTTTACCTAGATATGACATTGCATTCAGAACGCAGGTTTTTCCCTAGTTCGAATCTCATACATCATGAATGAGGTTTCTTTGAAGCACAGCAGGACTACCATCTCCTGTATAATATCTCTGTATAAAGTTCATATTCTTATTATTATTATTAAAAACTGTGTAATGGTCTAGATCACCAAGTGTTTCATGCACTCTGTTAATGTCACAATCATCAGTGATAGTGCCAGGAGTGATAATATAATTGAAAGAGATAATAAATAAACATGGTATTTGAAGAGTTTTGATTGGACCAAATGTAGCATAGGATACCTTAGACCAAACAATTCCATATGTAACCAGAACAGCCAAAATCTTAAGGAAGGAACTTCTCTTCGTACTTTGTGTGATAAAGAATGAGGTTTTAAAACCTCATTTATCAGTTCAACATCAGAGAGTTCTGGGAGATAGTGTCTGCTCAAAAGCAGAAAAAATGACAGTTACTAAATTAATATCCACCCACTATTTAAATTATAATTTACAAGCTGTTTCCAAGCCTCTACTCTCCAGATGTTTATATCCCCCCTCACCCAAGAAAGAAACACTATTAAACCAGGCAGAAAAAATTAACCAACATTCCCCCAAAAGTCACTGAACATGTTTTATATCTTAATCACTGAAAAGGTAACAAAAATGTTTATAAAATGTTTTGTGTTATAACTTTAAAACATGCAATACATAAGTCACACTACTCTACAACATAGCTTAAACACATTAGCAAAGCCAATAGCTCTGGCTAAACTATGAGGGTCAGATTTACAAGAAACTGACGTATCTACACAGATGCCTCAGTTTCCCTGCGCCACCTTGCAATACCCTTATGCCACCATGGATGTGCTGTATTTACAATACGGTGCACCGTGGCACCCAGGATTGACAGATGCATCCGAAATTCTGACGCATCTATTGGCCCAAAAGTCACGCATTGCTGGAGTCAAGTTGCAAGCACGACGCAACTCCAGCAATGCGGGTAGATTACAAGAAACTGATGCATCTGTAGGGATGCGTCAATTTCACTGCGCCAGCTTGTAATACCCTTATACCACCATGGATGCACCATATTTACAATACGGTGCACCATGGCTCAAGGACTCTATTGGCCCAAAAGTCATGCATTGCTTGAGTCATGTCGCAAGCATGGCGCAACTCCAGCAATGCGGGCCGATTTACAAGAAACTGACACATCTGTAGGAATGCTTCAATTTCCCTGCACCAGCTTGCGATACCCTTATGCCACTATGGATGCACCATATTTACAATACAGTGCACCATGGCTCAAGGATTGACAGATGCGTCAGAAATTCTGACACATCTGTTGGCCCAAAAGTCACGTATTGCTGGAGTTGTGTCGCAAGCACAATGCAACTCCAGCAATGCATGTTGTGGGCTGTACTTATTGTACTGCTTCACTCCTTAAGCCTGCTTCAAGCAGGCGTTAGGTTTTGTCTCAGTGGCGTCCTCAATGTGGCACAGTGGAAAATTTTTAGATTTCACTGCGTCACTTTCACAAGGCTTTCCCCTCGTGGGAATGCCCACCCTGCATACATTATTCCGGATGCAGGTTTAATGTGAAGTAGGTCTTTACAACGTGACGCATCTCCCTAGATGTCAGGTTGTTAATTGGCCACGTTGTTTACGCCGCTGCGGGGTCACAAAATTGACGTAATGGCGATGCCACCTATTAGGTTCCAAAGGCGAAGCCTATTGACTTTGCCCACACTTGTTGGTGTATTCTGTAGTGGACTGTAACTCGAAGGAAGCTGGGTAAAGTGGGTGGACTCGTGAATTGTCAGTGCAAGTCAGTTGCATATTGGCATTCCTGATATGCTGGACTGCTTTCATTTATGTGCTGTGCTATACATTTTCAAGTTAGAGTAAAAAGAGTTTTGAGACTGAAACACATTACTTTAAACAACTATCATTTATTTCCTGGTTCTAAAACGAACAATTGCTTGTTTGTTACCGAATAAAAGAATCACTTCCAGAGCCACTAAATGCATCCTCAATCATTTTTTTTTTCTTGCGAACCGAAATTGATTTAACTCCGGGATACTGCAAATATGAAACACGTGGAGGGGGTACTTTGTGGGTTTTGCGAGACTGCTGTGGCATCGAAAGAGGACACGCGCAAGAAAGAGCAGGAGCGTTTATTCAAACCATCAAGTGCCTCAGAGGTCGGCACAGAAAAATCATTTAATGGATAAAAGCCGAATGTCACAAATACAAACATTTCATAGGGCATACCATTGTGTAAGCAAGGCGGGAGGGCAGCGAAGGTAGGGAAAAGGGGATGAAATAAGAGTATTCGGAAAAAGGTGCACCCTCATTAACAATAGAAATAGCTCAGCAAATGTACATAAATAACTATAAATAGAGCTATGACAACTGGCTTGTGAGAGACGAGGGGCAGCACTTCGAGCAGAGGCCCTCCACCTGACAAAGACACAGACAGAAGAGAGTGTGTCAAACATTCCTGGGGCCTCATTTATGAGGCTGTGCGTCATTTTTGCGCCGCCGGTGCGTCACATTTTGTGACGCACCAGTGGCGTAAAAAATGCGCCTTGTTGCGCCATATTTACAAAGTGACTCATCTAGGTAGATGCGTCACTTTGTAAACCCCTGCACCACATTATACCTGCGCCAGGTATAATGTTTGCAAGGGGGGGCGTATTGACGCAAGGAAGGGTCGTAGAAGTGACGCCGTGAAATCTATGATATTTCACTGCGTCACTTTTAGGACACCGTTGAGTCAAAATCTTGCGCCTGCCTCACAGCAGGCGTAAGACTGACGCAGGCCCTTTCACACGGGGCTTGCCCCATGTGAAAGGACGCATTGCTGGAGTTGCGTCACTTTTGTTACACACTCCAGGAATGCATCACTTTTGCGCTTACAGATACGTCAGAAATACTGACGTATCTGTAAGTCCTTGCGACATGATGCGTCATACATTAAATATGACGCATCATTGGTGTCGCAAGGAGTGAGAAGTGAAAAGTGACGCATCACTGTTTTCACGCAGCGATGCGTCACTTTTCATAAATGAGGCCCAATGTATGCAGAGGGGGCGTTTCCCCGCAAAAAAGCCTCGTAATAGTGACGCAGTGAAATCTATGAGATTTCACTGCGTCACTTTTAGGACGCCGTTGCGTCAAAATCTTGCGCCTGCTTCACAGCAGGCGTAAGACTGACGCAAGCCCTTTCACACGGGGCTTTCCCCATGTGAAAGGACGCATTGCTGGAGTTGCGTCACTTTTGTGACACACTCCAGCAATGCGTCACTTTTGCGCTTACAGATACGTCAGAAATACTGACGTATCTGTAACTCCTTGCGACATGATGCGTCATACATTAAATATGATGCATCAGGAATGTCGCAAGGAGTGCGCACTGAGAAGTGACGCATCGCTGCTTTCAATCAGCGATGCGTCATTTCTCATAAATGAGGCCCCTGATGTCTAAATCAAAATCGAGCCTTGCTCACTCAAGTTTGTTTAGGCATGATTGGTTCAGAACCTCTGGAAACAAGGGGCCTTATTTATGAAGGCCTTGCATCAGTTTTGCGCCGCCGGTGCGTCACTTTTTGTGATGCACCATCGGTGTAAAAACTGCGCCTCGTTGCGCCATATTTAAAAAGTGACGCATCTAGGTAGATGCGTCACTTTTTAAACCCCTGCGCCACATTATACCTGAGTCAGGTATAATGTATGCAGAGGGGGTGTTCCCCCACAAAAAGCCTCGTAATAGTGACGCAGTGAAATCCATGAGATTTCCCTGCGTCACTTTTAGGACGCTGTTGCGTCAAAATCTTGCGCCTGCCTCACAGCAGGCGTAAGACTGACACAAGTCCTTTCACATGGGGCTTTCCTCATGTGAAAGGACGCATTGCTGGAGTTGCGTCACTTTTGTGACACACTCCAGCAATGCGTCACTTTTGCGTTTACAGACACGTCAGAAATACTGACGTATCTGTAACTCTTTGCGACATGATGAGTCATACATTAAATATGACGCATCAGGAATGTTGTAAGGAGTGCGCAGTGAAAAGCGACGCATCGCTGTTTTCACGCAGCGATGCGTCACTTTTCATAAATGAGGCCCATGGGAAGTAGCCTTATAAGTGCCTGGAAAATGTAATATGATTTAGATTTTGATTTTTTTAATTCACATGGCTGACAAGGCTTCGGATTAATTAAGTGTGACATTTTCATATTTGCATTGTATGGCATTTGCAATCTTTGTTATGTGCGCAGATTAGACTGGCATTTTATCCTCCTAATTGCAAAGTCCTAATGTCCTTGGTTACCACTAAGCAACTGTTTCTGAAACCCACGTTCATATCTGAATGTCCCCATACATCTTTACTATTGGAGAGGTTTTGTGGAACATAAACAGCAATAGAAAAACATTCCCTGACAATATACGTTGAAAAATGTGCTGTAGGATACATCGATTTGTGCCATTTTTTCAAAATTATCTTGAAAAGAATCTCTCAATCTTTTCTTGGAATTATTGACCGCTCTCATTTCGAAAAGTATGGGGCTGCTTTTTCTTTCCAATCTGGCACGGCCTGCTTACAATAATCAAGTGCATTTTATTGTCTGTGCAGGGTGCAAATTCATTACATGCGCCCAGCACAGATTGGGGCCGAGCACAAAATTACTGAAAATAAATGTGATCTCCCGTGTGCGTGTGGTTTAGAGAGCACAGCAGGCGAACTGGAGCTGTGGTTTGAAGCTGCAGGCTCATCCCTCATTACCTGTGGAGTCTACTGATTTTCTAGAGCGGGTTGGGCTCATACTAGAGGTTAGTGCTGAGTGGGACTGCCTGTGCTGTCTTTGGAACCCCTGCTGCACCTATAACAAAAGACACCACTGAGAGGCACACTTCCTAGGTGGGGCACAGACAGTGCTCCTTCCTATAGCCGAATTGATCCTGAATCAATATTGGTAATATAGGACGGGCACAGGGTTAAAAGTGCTACCATATTTGCACGGCACTATGTGCACATACAATCGAGGGAATGCACCCATGAGATTTTCTGCATGTTCTACAGACAGTACAGTAGGGAGCAGTGGCAAACGCGTCTGTGGCCCGTTCTGTAGCATGGAAGCGCCCCCGTCAGCAAATAGGGCATAGGCATAGGCATATTGAATCCCCAGGGCCTCTCAGTAATATGGCTTCTTACTGTGTAGTGAACAGCCGGCTATTATCTGTTTAAATATATTAACTGACACGAGCTCTCACTGAAGGAAACCCATGGATAGAACGTCACCATGTTGCCCTTTCTCATATACGTGGAAATTAATTAATTACACTAAGATCTAATATATCTGGCAGGTGCAGTGGATGATTAAACGCCCCCTCTCTGATAATCCTCAGCATTTCATTTAATTGACAATTACTCTTACAGTTCTTGATGTGGAGTGTGAAATTCCCCCTCCCCCACACACGCACCCACTCCCCCCTGCTTTGAAGGTTCTCTGCTCCCCCCCCCCTGTAGTGTGCTATCTGGCTGATCAATGTGTAATGAAATCTTACCTAAATCTTTTAGGCAAAATATCGATTGAGCAATTATGTTTCATTTAAACTGAAGTGTTTTCCGTTCCCTCATAGCGACCTCCGGGCCTTTATCTGACACTCTGCATAGACTAGTTATAACTCTATTTATTGGAGTAGACACTCTTAGACTGTAAATCAATTTTCCATTTTCACTGTATTGGAGAAATAGTTCCTGTATGGGATTCAGCTCTCTCGGAGGACAGATTCGGGATAGCATATTAACATTTAATTTATCCTTCAGGTGAGCCACTAAAAGATCTGTCAAGGTGACGAAGGTGACACAATCTTCAGTGCTTCCGATACCACTTTTGCAAATACATTTTTTTCAGCTTTTTTTCTTGCAATGATATATTCACTTAGTTCATTATTTTCTGCAGCTATCATTATCTTTATTGTGAGACCGTCTGAAGCACTCCCGGTGTGAAAGACGCATTTTGTTTTACAAAATGGATAACTGTTTCCGAAATATTTCAAATGAATCTACTCATTGTACTTAAAACCCGCAGACACGTTAGTGATTGGTACAATAAAACAATCTAGACTAGATACCAAGGAATTATGCAACAAACTTGAATTTTGCTTTTAGAAATCACAATCTGTAAAACAGACAGGCGTGGAGAAATGCATATTTGCGCTGTAGTATTCAATATTAGAGGTACACAATTAATTTCAAATTAAAGTTTAACAAAATAAATAGCTACTCAGAATGTATCCCTATAACAATAGTTAAATAGCTGCACCCATATAGAATTGTCAATGAAAACATAAATTGGAAATGATATGTAGAAATATTGATGTCAATCCTCAATCAGCTAAATTGTCAATGAGTACATAACAACAATGTCATTGTTTTCCAAAGATGTTGTCTGCTTTGGCAAATTTTATATTGTGTATGACCTATGGCTCCCCGTGGAACTGATTATGTGAATAAACATAGGAGGAGGCCATGCAGCATTAGAAGACTGTTAAAAGTATGACACTTCCTGTTGGTTGACATTCTTTATTCCTCTTTCACACCCCACTAGGGGAATATTCACAAGAACGTGTGATAACTACCGCAAGAGTAGCGTAACGTAACTTTCAACATCGCAGCCTATCGCGGGAAAATAACTCTGTTTCAACGTGGAATTCACAACGCGGTGGTAGCATGCGATAGACACCAGACAACATGGCAAATGTCAGCGTGAAAATCAATGCCATGCTGCAAAAATGCGATACGTGAATGCAAAAAAATGCGATGAGGCACATCGCGGGACAAAAATTGGAGAAAACCAGCCACAGGCCTGCAAATCCCTCGGGTCTGGCGGGACAATGCACCATAAAAGCCACCGAAAAAATACACCAGAAACAAGCAAAAGCACGTAGCAACATGTATGCACCCTGACCCAGTGCAGAGGCCAACTCAAACCCCACAACTCCCACAGACCACCAGCAAGGAACAACGGGGTCGGGGAAGGCCAAGGAGAAGAGGGAGAGGAAGACCGGGTCCAGACTGCAGGAAAACAAGACTAATGTCACAGAGGTGACAGAACACTACCGGCAACTGACCAACAAGCAGACCATCTAGATTGCAGTCGGAGCACTATAAGAAGCATGAAAGAACGCATAGCGGAACATTATAGAGCTTTTAAAAATATGGATCAGAAATACCCAATGGGATTGCACGCACTAAATTGTCCCAATAAAAGTTTCTCATTTCATGGATTAGAGAGCATCCCACCTAATGTAAGGGGAGGGAATAGAGAACTTAAAGTAAGACAGGCTGAAGTACGCTGGATTATTAGATTGCGGGCAGTGGAATTTGGGAATAATATTGATAATGAAATGCAATATTTTTTCGGATAGATCGTTACAGTATGAAAAGAAGAAAATGGAATGATATGACTCAGAGATAGTGTTCAATTTACCTCATCCCCTCATTGATAATTACTACAATTTTTGGGTATATATACACGCAATCTCATAATAATGTTGGGTTTAGATTGTAACTAGTTTAAACTAGAGGGAACAATTATATATGTTTCACTAGTGTGTGAACAATGTAGGGAGGGGAATCAACTGTACCGTTTTGGGACTGTGATACTACTGGTATGAAGAATAATATATTTGATTTATGGACTTCAAAGGATATGTGGGCATCTTTGATAATTGGAATCATGGTTGAGATTAGAGATAATATTCCTTACGGGACTGTTTAACTATTGGCAGGAAGAATAATCCATTTTGATCTGAAGTATAAGATATAATGAGAGAATTTGTCAATATTTCTAATATTGAGATCGTATAAGTAATTTATCTCTGTTTAGACAAATCAGGAAATAGATAAGGTATAATACGAGAATTTTATAATTTCGTTCGACTTTACATACAATACTACGATATTACTGACCATTTAAAGATGGCGCTCACTATACATATAACCGGAACGTAGTTCTAAAATATATCATTATGAGTCTATTATAGCTAGGACATTGGCGATTTCTAGTCATAGATGTTGGAAGAATCTTATTTCTTCTGCCTTATGAATAAAGAACGTATCTTTATAATTAATATTATAAAATATTTTTCGAGCGAACATAAATTGGAAATGATATGTAGAAATATTGATGTGAAGATGGATTGACTAGCAAGGTGCTTCCCTTCGATCTAGGTGCCTTACTTTTGAGAAGAAATATAAATCAACGAAATTAGAATACTTAGTCCCTTTTTCCCTTTCGTAATACATCTAAGTATAAATAACCCTAACAAAGATGGCGACGGTGCTAGACGCCGTTCGCGCAAAGACTCCCTTATGCCGAGATATTTCACGTCTTTACCGGTAAGAGTTAGATTAGAGATGTTAAATTTATTTTTAGACGGTACTTCGTAGACTAATATCCTAATTTCAATTGGGTATTTTATTTTATAGAAAACAAAAGGGTAGGTGGTGACTCGTTTTTACGAATTTTGGATACGAGAGCCCCGCTACTCCGAGGAATATACATAAAATGGAGGTATTGTTAAATTTTAAAGACTGTTGCTTATTTATATATTATTTCCTCTAGAGATTGTTATAGGGTGAATTATGAATATTAATTAGAAGGTGTAGTAAATATATGTCAATTCGAGCACTACTATTTAGCTGTCCTTAGACCTATGATATGTTTGCTATTGAATATCTGTACAGTAATAGTGGTAAGCTATTTCAAACAGGACAAACTAATCGGCACAAATGTGATTGGTCAGAACTGGAGTGTTAAAAAGAGGTTATTTTATGAGCTATTATTTACCCTGAGATGATGAGAGAAGCCCCTGTTGTATAAGCGCAATAATGTTTCCTCAAAAACGACTGTTGGGTAATTCGCTAAAATGTCATAACTCTTTACTCTAATTAAATGGCTTGTGATACTGAGAAGCTGTGGAGTCAATATAGAGCAATATATTATGAAATAGCAAATATAGATTGCTTTTTTCATACAGGGGCTCTCTAAACTGAAATTCTTTTAAGGATGGAATACTGACTAATTTGGGTCAGATATCAGACACATACCCAGATATATATTTGGTGATATACTTATCCATTCTAATATTATTATTGATTTCTTTTCTCTCATGTCTAATGATAGATTCTTCATCTACTCATATAGGAAAGCGTAGACAGATAAAGCCACACTATACACATTAATATGTGTTTAACCTAGGGAAATTGACTCTCTAGGTTTTTACAATGGGTTTTCTGTTTAAAAAATGTAATTTAAAAAAATTTAATGAATGAATATATATTTTATTGAATTTGATGGTATATATTCTTTTAGGACAAATTCAAGTTTCAATCATCTTCTGGTTTCGCCAATATTTTTGATAAAAGATATATAATCGGTGAGTCTAGCATCATCATGTCTTTGAAAAATTAGCAAATGGTAGAGATTGCGGGATATATGACCTAATAATGTCAATATGGTGCATGAGAAATGTTGAAGACCATGTATATAGGTATATCTTCCCTTTTTTTGTGCGTTTTAAGATCTTCCTAGATTGCTATATTTTCCCTGAATAGAAGAGCTAAGAGATAAATTGGTACTGTAAACTGTAAATAGGATCAATGTAAACTGCTTAAGATGTACTGGCCCTTAGTGGTGCAAAAGTTAGAACTGACAGTACTATGACTGTTTTGTATTTCGCTTGAAAAGTGGAAATGTTCAGCTACAAATAATCATTCAAGCGTAATAATTAGAGAGGATTGATCCTATTGTTGAAGTTATGTATTTATGGTGTTATAATTACTTAAATTTCTATGAATTTTTAGTAATTTTATATTTGTTTAATTTGCCTTTAGCCCTGACGAAGTCCTTAAGCTGTAAAAGTTAGGACGAAACACGTGTTGGCAAAGCAAAAAGAATGAAAAGTACTGAGTGACTGAAAAGAAGAAAATAAAGAAGAAGTTTTGAAATATATTGGATTTATTTTCTTTCTACAATTTCTTGTCGTTGATTTATGGATTGATTCTGAGATAATGTTCTAGTATTTGCTCAGGAGGAGAATTGTGTTATGTTTGTTTGATAGACAGACTTTGTTTGTCTATACTTACAGTTGTAGGCAGGGACTGTATCTCAACCTTAGAGCATATACTAAGTCTAATAAAATTCCTGATAATATAAACACGATAAGCGCAAAGTCCCCTCTTGCCTTTCGAAAGTAAACCGCTCAGCTAGGGAGTCCATTTTGGAGTCTATGCTCTTTAAATCAGTCTTATCCTCTTGAAACATCAATTGCACGTCCACCGCAGGGAGCTGGCTCGCGGCGCCCTCCTCCGCCTGGTCCCGTCCACCATCCTCCACCTCAGCTGTTTTATTCCCTTTACTCTCAAAGTTTATACGGGGTTGCGGCGTGTCGGGTTTTCCCATGGTGTCACTGGTCTAGGTGCAGGGAACCTACTAAAGTCCACATGTCAGGCGCAACTGCTGAGTCACTCCTTCAGTGATATCTTCCGCGCAGTCTGCCCAGCACCGCGGCTCGCACTCCTCCCCAGGCTCACCAGACGTTTCTCTCGGCTAATGGGCAGTGCGTCCGGGCCGGAGCTGTCTGTCGCTGCCCGAACTGCGCAGCCACCGGGTCCGACACAGTTAGCGTCCGGCAGTCATGCTCAGGGTGGGGAGGGGATGCGTGTAAAGTAGCGACACAGGACTAGTGCAAACTTGGCAGCACCTGCAGGTTCCTTAGGTTCATGTTACGCCATTACGGCGCCCCGGTCGCCAGTCGTCTCACCTGCGTGCTTCCACTCCGTCCACGCAGGCCTCCTTACACTGGTATTGCAACGAGCGGTCTCCATGGTGACAGGCCACCAATGTGCGCCGTTGGCGCCGTCCTCGCACCTCCACCCGGGCACTGTGCTCACAGCCCTCTGTTTCCAATCTGCGGCATTCCAGGACAACTCCCCTAGGTTTTCTGGCCATCTCCTGTCTGTGGCCCATCAGCCTCCCTGAGCCTGTCCGATTTCCGGCAAATCCTCTAATATACACTGCCAGGGTCCACGAAATGGCGGCCAAGGTCAACCCACGAGTGAAAGAAACAGGAGTATAACCCATAGACCAAAATGGGACTGGGTACGTTAATTGTAATAAGAAACAATGTCCCACTGGGTATCAATGAAGAAGGCAGTTCAAAATTATGCATACAGTACGTATTACAAAGGAAGGACAACAGGGAGTCTCAGTACATTTTGTGAAAGGGTTATTAATTACCAATTGCATCAAACACGGGAAGCACAGTTAAAGGCAGCACTGTACATGAAAAGACATCATGAAACAACCCAAAGAACACTTGGTGAGAATGTGATGACGTAGTGATGGTGACGACGCAAGTGAAAGTGAGAAAAACAGCGTGGTCGGCGCAAAGTGATAAAAACAATCAATTAAAGGCTTTCACATTAGGTATGTACAATCAGACAGGTTGAATTTGAGATAGTGATAAGCCTATTGGTAGTGCGCCGTGAAATTGCGCTGTTGTAGTCGACGGCGTTTCGATCCTCTGTAAATCGGGATCCTCTTCAGGACAGGGTTGGCGTTGAATTAAGGTGCTGGTAGATAGGTGCATCGACAGGATCCAGAGATAAATAGTGGGTCCAGGACCTAATACACACTGAAGGTGTATAGTGATTGCAGCGATTCCAGCGGGTCGCTACTCTGCACGGGATGACAATGCCTTGATCCAACCGGCTACCGCTGCCTGACTCATCCAGGCTCAGCAAACTGAATAGAATCTCCAAATCGCCCAGCGTTACGGCCCGATTTCTAACGGACAACGCTCTGCCTCCAGCGATTCAGGCGCTGCAATCACTATACACCTTCAGTGTGTATTAGGTCCTGGACCCACTATTTATCTCTGGATCCTGTCGATGCACCTATCTACCAGCACCTTAATTCAACGCCAACCCTGTCCTGAAGAGGATCCCGATTTACAGAGGATCGAAACGCCGTCGACTACAACAGCGCAATTTCACGGCGCACTACCAATAGGCTTATCACTATCTCAAATTCAACCTGTCTGATTGTACATACCTAATGTGAAAGCCTTTAATTGATTGTTTTTATCACTTTGCGCCGACCACGCTGTTTTTCTCACTTTCACTTGCGTCGTCACCATCACTACGTCATCACATTCTCACCAAGTGTTCTTTGGGTTGTTTCATGATGTCTTTTCATGTACAGTGCTGCCTTTAACTGTGCTTCCCGTGTTTGATGCAATTGGTAATTAATAACCCTTTCACAAAATGTACTGAGACTCCCTGTTGTCCTTCCTTTGTAATACGTACTGTATGCATAATTTTGAACTGCCTTCTTCATTGATACCCAGTGGGACATTGTTTCTTATTACAAGGTCAACCCACAGCGCTCCAGTGCATTCCTGCAGCCTCACCTCCCCCGGCACTGACACCGTGACGGCGGCCGCTCAGTCTGCCTCCCGCAGTATTCCTCACCTCTGCCTTCAGATCAAACCCCGCCCCGGGTTTCTACATGCCGTCCGCTGCAATGGGGCCAATATTTGCTGCTTGGTAGGCGGGCAAGTTTATGGGCATCAGTCAGCCTCTCTGTCCGACAGCAGCGTTATTGTCGCATCTCCGATAGCTGCCTCCGATGTCTCCACTCAACCCAACTCTTCGAGGAAGCAGCCTGCACCAGGACTTCTGGTCCGCTTTCTCCGAGCCAACCGCCACGCCAGATCCCGGCGTCACACGCGTCACCAGACCGCAGACCCTCCGCAGCCAGCAGCCCGCCGCACTCCGGCTCTTCGATTTCAGCTGCAGGGATCGCGGGGGCTACATTCTAGATTCCCAGGTAGGGGGGCTGTGTGCGGTGTCCTTTTTTACTGATTAATGACGAATATTTAGGGCTCAGCTGGCGGAGCTGCTTCAACTAGCGGCCATTCCGTAGCTCGGCTAAGCCACGCCCCCAAGATACAAGCTTTATAGTGCTTCAAATTATGATTAGTTAGCAGCCTGTAGCAGGAAGCTCTGAAATTAACACAGTTGATACTGTGGGACATATTTATGACCTGATTTGTGTTGCAAATATTAAGCAAGATTTCTGTAATCCATGCAAAGCCACTTTGCATGGCTTTGAGTGGCTCCAAACATATGGAGTTGTTGCAGGGATTCTGCACAAATACAGAACTATGCTCAGGAATAAGA
This sequence comes from Lissotriton vulgaris, assembly GCF_964263255.1. Lineage (NCBI taxonomy): Eukaryota > Metazoa > Chordata > Amphibia > Caudata > Salamandridae > Lissotriton > Lissotriton vulgaris. The sequence goes on from NC_141691.1 coordinate 1,314,745,617, forward strand.
AACCTTGATGTATAGGGACTGGGTCTTCCTACCATCCTAGTACCGACAAACCCTGGACCCACTAGCTATAGTAACTCATTTGATCTCCTACTCACTCTCAGAGAAACAAATGATTAGGCACCCTAGAACACAAATCTCCCAGATCTCTCAGGAATCACGGTAACTAGATACACTCTTTTGCTCGCACTCTTGTACTTGTCGCCAATAGGATCTGACAGAGACACAAAACAGTTTAAAATATTTATTTTAACTAACAAGCCCTAAGATGAAGTATATTTGCCACAACAAGCAGGAAACAACATATTATAAATACAGCCAGCATAGAAGCAAGTCCATATATCATGATGGGAAATGTCATCATAAAAAGACAAGGAGAAAAGATGATAGTTCCTAACCTTCCTCCCCTTGCTAAGAAGAAGTATTATTATATAATGGAAGATCTCTGGGCTTTGTCAGCAGACCCCATACTTAAGCCTATAGATTGTAGATCTACGTCATAGGTGCTGTCTCACTCTTCTCCCTGGAAAGTTCCCTCTCCAAGTGTGTGTAAGCTATTCGTGTACCCCACTAAAAACCCAAGTACTTTGTACAAACAACTTCTGCATTGGTATGTTTTGTCTAAGGGCTTTGGTCTGGCAAGAACAAAATAACAAGGGGCATTGTTTTTCGACTGTGCACATAATGTTCAGTCAAAATCCCAGGAAAGTGCAGAGAGTGAACACAGTGAAGAGTTCTCATGTGAAAGCAGTCATTGAAACTATTGCGAAAATAGAGACGAGTAGTAAAGTGCACAAAAGCAACAAGCAAGCTGCGACGTGCTTATGCTAACTTAGTGAAAAAAGAAAATATCCCTACGGGTCATGTGACAAAGTAATGCAACATAGCGCAAATCACTGTGTTGCAATACCTTGCCCTGGGTAAGCATTCCATGGGTGTTGCGTTAGTGTTCCCCACAACACAACTCCCATGGTTTTTGAAGCAGTCCCAGAGTTAGAAGACCTTGTAAACCTGTGAATGTGCTAAAAAGATACCTCTGCAGTACTCTTTCAAAGAGGAAAAAAAATACCACTCAGGATTGTTTTTGTGCAGGAAGGTGTCAATTTCTGGACAAACCCAAGTTTGCATGCAATATGGTGCAAGAGTGCCTTCGTTGGTGCTAGTAAGCGAATTGTTCAGCAGCACAGGAGGAAAGGTCGAATGCGTCATACGCGTTAAATAAAGCCCATTCCTGTCCTTTCCTAGTCATGCAGTGAAGTGCAGCAAGGTGACTTGTGTGCTACACTGCACCACTATTCCATAAATATGCCCCTAAAACATGCATTTAATTAGCCTTTAGTATATTGCTGTCTGCATTTCCATGCTGATGAGGACAGTTTTGTCATTCTGTGCCAGTCGCCTGATGCAAAACTGGAGTTCTACTTCTCTATTTATGGAATGTCCCTGTATTTGGTTTTCAATATCAGATGAGACTATCCATCAGCCTTTTTCCTGGAATACATTTTGCATATGTAATGTAGTTCGGATTTACAAGTTTAGGCACACATCAGAAGTGATATGCAAAATCTCACTTTTACTAGAAAGCCAGAATAAGGGATGAAAATAAGCTTAATCAGATAGTCTTGAAAAGCAAAACATATACACTGCATACTTGGCAAACTGTGTTATTTAAAAGTTGTGAATTCTATTTTTGCTTTTTAAACCGAAAATGGGTTTATTTTCTAAACGTGCACTTAATTGCTTACTTCTTTGTGAGCAATCTTGAAAATATGTCATGCTCAGCGCTTTCAAATAGCTCCTGAAAGGATGAAGTCGAAGGCACTGTAGACATTTCCTCTTGTACTGTCTATCACAGTCTGTAGGACGAATGGAGTATGACCAATCATCCAAGAAGTGCAATATAAAACTGCTGCAACTGCACACAAACAAAACTGATGTTTGCCGCACAGTTACCTGTTTACAAACTGCATCGAAACAGCCGTGCACAGTGGAGTTCACACACACATTCGAAGCAGGTGCATCTATTAACTGCTTGCTAGCTTTCAAGGAGGGAGCAATAATAAAGTAACTGAAAAACAAATCACAGAAAATCCTACAAATCGTGCGGCGCATAAAGAGTGTTTCTTTATTTTATTTTTAATTGTTCATTTTTAACTCTTCTCATTGTCCCAGAACTGCGTTCATCCTCTGACAACAGTATCGAATACTAATGAAGCTGACTCGACCCCAGGCAATAATTGTTTGTGTTTATTGGTCGGAATACCAATTATTTCCCACTGGCTGCTTCTCAAGCGCAGAGGTGTTTGCTTTCCTTGTTTTCCATTGGAGAGAATGTTCAATTGCATCCCATCTCAAAGAGTGAGCGGCCTGTGATACACCATAGGCTGTATACATTGTGTGAGAATACCAATTCACCTGCATGCAGTTTTTTCTCAGTAGTAGTATTAGAAGTAAACATTTTGTGCTCAATAGTTCCATATTATCAGTAAAGACAATATGTTTGTTACAAAATAGATATTTTAAAATAACAAAGTAAACACAACTTCATATGAATATTTAGTAAATGTGTTGATTTAATTTAATAAAGCATTTATTTATAGCACTTGCACATCTCTCTAGTAGCCTCTACGCACTTCACGTGATCAACAGGTTCTTGATTTCTGGCTCTGGCATGTCCTATTACTTACCGGTAATCTTCATTACTCCGGGTCCCGTAGTCCTCGATACCTTCATTAACTAAATGAGATATTCCATGTCGTTGACAGATAAAAAAAAAAAGGAATGCTGGACCTACCCTCCCCCACCCGCCGGTAGTACATAAGAGTACAGGTCCCAGCATTCTCTCTGAAATACCAAGCCAAGGATGAAGGCCGGCAGTTCGGGAGGGAGGGAGGGAACCCATGAAGATGTCGAGGACTACGGGACCCGGAGTAATGAAGATTACCGGTAAGTAATAGGACATTATCCCCAGGTCCCTCCGTCCTTGACACCTTCATTAACTAAATGAGAAATACCAAAGCAAACCCCGGCATTCATCCCAAAAAAAAACACAACAAACCACCAGGACAGCAAGGAAACCCAGAGATTTATTGAGAAAACAGAAATCATGGGCGAACACAACCTAACACCCCCAAAGCAAAACCGCCCTCATCACCCAGCAAATTGAGAAGGCAGTAATGCCTGATGAAAGTATTGGAAGAAGCCCAGGTGGCCGCCCTACGAATTTCAGAGAGAGGGACACCCCGGACCTCAGCCCAAGAGGCCGCCACACCCCTCGTAGAACGACCCTGAACACCCACTGGAGGAGAGGACCCAGAAAGAGAGTAGGCCAAGGAAATGACTTGCTTAAGCCAGTGACCTATAGACACAGAGGAAGCCCTACGCCCACGGGAAGCAGCCCCAAAGGATACAAAAAGGGAATCAGTCACACGAAAGGCTGCCGTCCGTTCAAGATATACGCGCAAATCCCTGCACACATCCAACAAGGACCAACATGGACCACCAGGCGAATCCAGAACAGAGCCAAACGCAGGCAAGACCAAATCCTGGCACCTGTGAAACTGAGGAGCGACCTTAGGCACGAAGGACGAATCAAGGCAAAGCACCACCCCACCCTCCAAAAAGGACAAGAGAGGCTCACGCCCCCATCTCACCAAGGCGACGAGCAAAGGTGATGGCTACCAAAAACACAACTTTCAAGGTAACGAACTTCAAGTCCACCTCCGACAAAGGCTCAAAAGGAGGACCAATCAAAGCCCGAAGGACCAAGGGCAAATCCCACAGGGGAAAGGAAGACCGGGACACAGGACCAGAAAGAGAAAAGCCGCGGAGCAGATGAGAAACCAAGTCCTCACCATCCGAATGGTTACCCCACGGGGAATGAAACGCCCGAACAGTCGCCCACTGAGCACACAAAGTGGACACAGCCCAACCTTTCTCAAAACCTTCCAACAAAAAATGAAGCAAAACCTGCAAAGACCAGTGCAAAGGGGAAAGGCTCAACGCTGAACTCCAATGTCTGAAGTTACCCCAATGCCGATCATAAGACCTGAGGGTAGAAGGCTGACGGGAACCCTGAAGAGCCACCGCTAAATGTTCCGGGAAACCTCGCCGCCGCCACCCCTGCCTCTCAACCTCCACACCGACAGCCGCAACCGGAGAAGAGACAGGGACGGGGAGGACCTCAGGGGAGAATGGGACAGGGGGATAAACCAAGGGCCCTGCACTGCCAAAAGATGAACCGTCGGATACCACGACCTCCGAGGCCAAAAGGGCAGAACCACAACCACCTCCCGATCTTCCAGACACAGGCGGGACAGAAACCGGGGAATCAGTGCCAGAGGAGGAAAGGCATAGCGCAGGCGGGATGGCCAAGGAACCGACAGGGCATCCACCCCCCAACAACCCTCCTGCAGGAGCAGAAGCGGGGAAGCTGCACATTGTGCCGGGAGGCTAAGAAGTACAGAAAAGGACGCCCAAACCTCCCGCACACAAGCCGAAATTCAACCCGGGTGAGAGACAACTCCAGAGTACCCAGAAAGCAGAGACTCAGGACATCCGCCGCACAGTTGTCCACTCCCCTGATATGAATCGCAGTCAGAGACAGCAGATGACCCTCCGCCCAACAGAACAGGGGAATGACCACCGCGTTCAGGGAGTCCAAACGGACCCCACCCTGATGATTGAGATAGGCCGCAGCCACCATATTGTCCGACCTCACCAGAACATTCCTGCCGAGCAACAGGCCCCGAAAACCCATCACAGCACGGGACACAGCCATCAACTCCCTCCAGTTGGAAGACCGGCGACTCTCCAGGACGGACCAATGACCCTGAAGGGCCCGGGACCCCAAGGTCGACCCCCACCCCAAGGAGCTGGCATCCGTCGTCAAGACCAGAGAAGAAGAAGCCTGCAAAGGGAGACCCTGAGACAGATGGAACCGCGCCGATCACTAAAAAAGAGGCGGGAGGATCACAGAAAACACAGGCAGAAGAAACTCCAAATTGCGAGACAACGGATTCCAGTGGGACAGAAGATACCCCACAGGGGGCGCAGGTGAAAACGAGCCCAGGCGACCGTAAAGACAGTCGCTGCCATCAGACCCATAAGACGCAACCAAAGGTGCACCGGAAAGGAACACGAATACAGAACAAAAAGGGAACCCTGACCCTAATCAAAGGATACCGGGGATCAACCCACCAGGGAAGTCAGTAATAATAACAACATGAACGGGAAGTTCCCATTATTCTATAGGACAAATAAGTTCCAATATATACAATTGCCCACAGAGACACCGGAAAGGAACCCCCCGCCCGGAACCGCCGAGCCAGGGGCACCAGGGTCACAATCCGAGGATCGTGCTTGAACACACGGTTGAGATCCATGCGAAACCGAACCCCAATGAACACCAGGTCTTGAGACGGAGTGAGCTGGCACTTGGGCAAGTTGATCAGAAACCTGTGCTGATGTAACGCAGAACACACCCACTCCCTGGCCTCCAACAACAGGATCCGAGAGGGATCATGGATCAACCAATCGTCTAGGTAGGGATACACCATCACCCCCTGAAGATGAAGCTGTGCGACCAAGGGAGCCACCACCTTCGTAAAGACCCTTGGGGCAGAACGAAGACCGAAGGGTAAAACCCGGAACTGAAAGTGATGCCCCTGAACACAAAACCTCAGGAAGCGACGGGACCGAGAATGCACCGTGACATGGTAATATTCGTCCTGAAGATCCAGGGTACACATGAAGTCTCCTGGAAGCACCAAAGGAATCACCTTCTACAAGGTCTCCATACGAAAGGGAACCCGCAACACCCATCGGTTCATTACCTTCAAATGCAGTACCAGGCGAAACCCCCCCATAATTTTGGGTACCAGAAAGATCAGGGAATAGAAGCCCGACCTCAACCTCCGAAGGAGGAACCTCCTGAACGGCACCCTTCAGAAGAAGATCCGCCACCCCTTGAGAGAGATGAGCCCTCCTGGAATGGCAAGCAGGCCAGGGAGTCAGGCAAATGCCGGAATCTGGAGGGAGAATAGAAAACTCCACCATGTACCCCACTCGAAGAACATCCAACACCCAGGCGTCTGAACAGGACTCAACCCAGGCATCCAGGAAGAAGTGCAGCCGCCCTCCTACCAACAACCCGGGAACCACAGCCAAAGAGTCAGGAGCGTGGCTTAGCGGGAGGAGGGGACCTAGCCTTACGATCCAGACCCCGGCCAGAAGCAAATTCCCCTGGCCCTTCTCAAACTGCCTACGATAGGAAGGACGAAAGAAAGATTTAGGCTTAGAAGGGACAGCAGCAGCAGCAGAAGAAGCCTTAAAAAAAGAAGAGTGTTTCTTCTCCTTAAACAGCTTATGTAATTTGGACTCCAACTCCCTCCCAAACAGCATAGAACCCTGGAATGGCAAACACAAGGCACAAGCTTTCTACGCAGAGTCATTTTTCCAGTCCTTAAGTACAAGACTGCGACGAGCCTCCACACAAGCCCCACCGGACAGTGCAGCCGCAGGCACAACGTCAAAAGAGACATCTGACAGAAGCTCCACCTGACGCTCAATGTGTTCAAGAAGACCGGAACAGTCAGGGGCATCATCCATTGATTGAGAGAGAGACTTAATGTCAGACAGCAGAGACTGCGAAACATAAGTCCCATAAACACCGGCCCTCAAGGCCCGGTGGGAACCAGAATAAACCTTCCTGAGAGCAACATCCACCTTGTTATCTACTGGATCCTTTAGCACTCTTTCCTCCGCCAATGAAGTGCGACCCACCAAACTAGCCACAAAGGAGTCAATGGGGATCGAATCCGGGAGGTCCGTAGCCATTTCCTGCAGGGGATAATGGCGAGCCATATATCGCGGAACCAAAATGCGATCTGGATCAGCCCACTCCCTCTTCAGGACATCTTTAATGAAGGGATGCACCGGGACATCAACTGTGGCAGAACTCTGGAATTGCCGCAACAAAGGACCCCTAGAGGTACTGGGAGCAGCCTCATCCGGGAATCCCATGTTCTCCTTTAAATGTTTCAAGATGCCAGGCAGGGCGTCCTTGTCAATGTATTTCCCCTTCAGGTCAGAGTCCCCAGCCCAGGCAGACTCATATCCAGAAGACACAAAGGAGTTCGGAGCCGACCCTTTACGGCGGGCCCCACCATCACCCATCTCCGTAATGGTATCCCTGATCAATCAATCAATCAATCATGACATTTGTATAGCGCGCTACTCACCCGGAAGGGTCTCAAGGCGCTTGGGGAAGGGGTCCGCTACTGCTCGAACAGCCAGGTCTTCAGTTGCTTCCTGAAGGAGAGGTGGTCCTGGGTCAGTCGAAGGTGGATGGGGAGGGAGTTCCATGTCTTGGCCGCCAGGTAGGAGAAGGATCTGCCTCCGGCGGTGGCTCTTCGGATGCGTGGTACGGTGGCGAGGGCGAGGCTGGCAGACCGTAGCTGGCGGGTGGGTGTGTGGAAGGTCAGGCGGTCGTTGAGGTACTTGGGGCCCAGGTCGTGGAGAGACTTGTGTGCGTGGGTGAGGAGCCTGACCGTGATCCTCTTGCTGACGGGGAGCCAGTGCAGGTCCCTCAGGTGGCCGGAGATGTGGTTGCGTCCGGGGATGTCCAGGATGAGTCGGGCGGAGGTGTTCTGGATGCGTTGGAGTCTTTTCTGTAGCTTGGCTGTGGTTCCGGCGTAAAGGGTGTTTCCGTAGTCCAGTCGGCTGGTGACGAGGGCCTGGGTGACTGTCATCCTGGTTTCGGTGGCAATCCATCGGAAGATCTTGCGGAGCATGCGGAGGGTGTGAAAGCATGAAGAGGAGACGGCGTTGACTTGTCTGGTCATCGAGAGGGAGGAGTCCAGGATGAAGCCCAGGTTGCGTGCGTGGTCTGTAGGCTTGGGGGCGGTGCCCAGGGTTGGGGGCCACCAGGAGTCGTCCCAGGCGGAGGGTGATGATCCCAGGATGAGGACTTCCATCTTGTCTGAGTTCAGTTTCAGGCGGCTGTTCTTCATCCACTCGGCGACGTCTTTCATCCCTTCGTGGAGGCTGATTCTGGCGGTGTCGGGGTCTCTGGTGAGGGAGAGGATCAGCTGGGTGTCGTCGGCGTAGGAGATGATATTGAGGTTGTGTTGTCGTGCGATGGTGGCGAGAGGTGTCATGTAGACGTTGAAGAGGGTGGGGCTGAGTGATGATCCTTGGGGGACGCCGCAGATGACTTCAGTGGTCTCGGATCGAAACGGGGGGAGGCGGACTCTCTGTGTTCTCCCGGCAAGGAACGAGATGATCCACTTCAGTGCCTTCCCTTGGATGCCGGTGTTGCTGAGGCGTTGGACTAGGGTGCTGTGGCAGACCGTGTCGAACGCTGCGGAGAGGTCCAGGAGGATGAGTGCTGCTGTTTCCCGTTGTCGAGCAGGGCTCAGATCTCGTGGGTGGCTGCGATGAGGGCGGTCTCGGTGCTGTGGTTGGCTCTGAAACCGGACTGCGAGGGGTCGAGGGATTCATTTGTCTCGAGGAAGGCGGCAAGTTGTCTGTTGGCGATCTTCTCTATGACTTTGGCAGGAAAAGGGAGGAGCGAGATGGGGCGGAAGTTTTTGAGGTCGGTGGGTCCGCTGTTGGTTTCTTCAGTAGGGCGCTGAGCTCGGCGTGCTTCCAGCTCTCCGGGAAGGTGGCGGTGTCGAAGGAGGTTTTGATGACGTCTCGGAGTTGGGGTGCGATGGTGGAGTCGGCCTTGTTGAAGACGTGGTGGGGGCAGGTGTCCGTCGGGGATCCGGAGTGGATGGTGTTCAACGCGCGGGCTGTGTCTTCGGTGGTCACCGTGGTCCAGGTGCGGAGGGTGGCATTGGGGTGCGTTGGTTCGACGGTTGGGAGCGTGGATGATGCGCCGAAGCTGTTGTGGATGTCGGCAATCTTGCGGTGGAAGAATGAAGCGAGGGAGTCGCAGAGATCTTGTGAAGGGGTGATGTCGATGTTGCCGGTGCTGGGGTTAGAGAACTCCTTGACGATGCTGAAGAGTTCCTTGCTGTCGTGGGCGTTGTTGTCCAGTCAGTCCTTAAGTGATTTCTTCTTGGTGGTGCGGATGAGCTGGTGGTGCTTGCGGGTCGCGAGTTTGAGGGCGGTCATGTTGTCAGTGGTCCGGTCGAGGAGCCAGGCTTTCTCGAGGGTGCGGCAGGTCTTCTTGGAGTCCTTGAGTTCGTCGGTGAACCAGGGGGCCTTCTTGCTTCTGGGTCTGCTGGGAGGGTTCTTCAGTGGTGCGAGGTCGTCGGCGCAGGCGGTCAGCCACTGCGTGAAGTTGCGGGCCGCTTCGTTGGGGTCCGGTGTGCTGGCTGGTGGGTTTTGGCTGAGGGAGGTGGTGAGCTGGTCGGCGGTGATCTTGCTCCAGCTTCTGTGAGGAGCCTGTTGCAGGTGGTGGTGGGTTGTGGTTTTTCTGAAGCTGAAGTGGACGCAGCTGTGGCCGGTCCAGTGGATTCCGGTGGAGTGGCTGAAGGTGATGTGCTTGCTGGATGAGAAGACGGGATCAAGTGTGTGGCCGGCGTAGTGGGTGGGGGTGTTGACCAGTTGCTTGAGTCCGAGATTGGCGAGGTTGTCCAGCAGGGTGACGGTGTTGCGGTCCTTGTTGTTCTCCAGGTGGAAGTTGAGGTCCCCTAGGAGGATGTAGTCGGCGGAGGGGAGGGCGTGTGGGCTGATGAAGTCCGTGATGTCTTCGCTGAATTGTGCGTGTGGTCCCGGGGGTCTGTAGATGAGGGTGCCTCTGAGGGTCGTCTTTGGGTTGGTGTGAATCTGGAAGTGGAGGTGTTCGCCGGCGGTGAACATGTCGTCGGCGTCGGTCGAGATGCGGATGGTGTTTTGGTGGACGATGGCGATTCCTCCTCCGGTCTGGTTGCCGCGGTCCCTCCTGATGATCTTGTATCCATCCGGGATGGCGGTGGCGATGTCGGGGGCTGAGGAGGCGTTCATCCATGTTTCAGTGAGGAAGGCGATGTCTGGTGAGGTTGTGTCGAGCAGGTTCCAGAGTTCGACGGCGTGTCTGTGGACGGAGCGGGTGTTGAGCAGGATGCACTTGAGGTCGCTGCTGGAGTTTGACTTGGCGGGTGCGGTGCCTGTTCGGAGGCAGGTGAATTTGCAGGTTGTGCAGGTGAAGGGTCCGTGGAAACGTTTCGGGGCGGCCGTGCAGCAGGTGGGCATCCGGCCGGTATTGAGTGCGTTGAGGGCGGCAGCGTCGTAGGTTTGTCGGGTCGTCTTGCGTCGGTGGGGGCCAGGGGTCCTGGCACTGGGCACGGTCCAGGCGCGGACGGGCGCAGACGGGCTTGCCTTTGGCGCGCCTTCGGCGCACAAATGTGTGACCGCTGCACGTACGCGCGGTCGCCATTTATGGGCAAGTGGGAGGGAGGGAGGAGCAGCTGGGAGGCGGGAGCGGGGAGGGCACAAAACAAAAAGGGGGCGTGTCCGCTTGCACGGCGGCGGGAAGCGGGGCAGGCAGGCACAGGGGGACTGGGTAACAATAACCTAATACAGCAACGTGCAGGGGGACAACAGGGACAACAGTACAGAGGCAAATTCAAACAAATAGGAAGAAAAAAAGATTATTCAGCCACACGAAAACACGCAAATATAGCGGAGAGGCGAGGCAGGCACAACGAGGCTTCGGCAGCAGCGAGGCGGGGGCACACACACAGCTGGTGGCCGTGCGGCGCGGGGGTGTCCTGCGAACAGGTCACACTAACCTGCGCCGCACGGTCGCCATTTATGGCCAAGTGGGAGGGAGGGAGGAGCAGCTGGGAGGCGGGAGCGGGGAGGGCACAAAACAAAAAGGGGGCGTGTCTGCTTGCGCGGCAGCGGGAAATGGGAAGCGGGGATCGGGGCAGGCAGGCACAGGGGGACTTGGTAACAATAACCTAATACAGCAACGTGCAGGGGGACAACAGGGACAACAGTACAGAGGCAAATACAAACAAATAGGAAGAAAAAAAGATTATTCAGCCACACGGAAACACGCAAATACGGCGGAGGGGCGAGGCAGGCACATCGAGGCTTCAGGCAGCAGCGAGGCGGGGGCACACACACAGCTGGTGGCCGTGCGGCACGGGGGTGTCTGCGAACAGGTCACACTCACCTGTGCCGTGCTGTCGCCATTTATGGCCAAGTGGGAGGGAGGGAGGAGCAGCTGGGAGGCGGGAGCGGGGAGGGCACAAAACAAAAAGGGTGCGTGTCCGCTTGGACGGCGGCGGGAAGCGGGGAGCGGGGCGGGCAGGCACAGGGGGACTGGGTAACAAAAACTTAATACAGCAGCGTGCAGGGGGTCAACAGGGACAACAGTACAGAGGCAAATACAAACAAATAGGAAGAAAAAAAGATTATTCAGCCACATGAAAACACGCAAATATGGCGGAGGGGCGAGGCAGGCACAACGAGGCTTCAGGCAGCAGCAAGGTGGGGGCACACACACAGCTGGTGGCCGTGCGGCGCGGGGGTGTCCTGCGAACATCCTCACCCCCACTGCAGCACCTAGACCGGGCAGGAGACGGAGAGCGAGAATCACTCGAAGAAGAGGAAGAGGACCTCTCCCTATGACGCCTTTTTCTCGAACATTTCCCCATCACGAAGAAGGCACACGAGGAACAGCACACAAGGCAAAACAGTAAGCACCACAATATCACACAAACCGCTATGTGGTACTCACCCACTGCCCCTGTTTTTAAATCCTCAGAAAACTGCCGGGACAGAAGTGCCTGACCCGACTCAAGACGGAAGACAGGCAGCGGGAAAACAGGAAGGCGTCAGCAAGGCAAGCCAATCCGGAGTCACGAAGGAGGCCACGCCCCCAGTAAGCCATCGGGCAAACGCTGAGCCCACGCGGTCCTAACACCAATGCGCGGCCCGGAGAAGCGTCCATAGCAGCCCGCGCCACTCCCCCCAAGCCCAGCAGGGAGGGAGAGGCAATCCACCAGAGGGAACAGAGCCCTCCAGAAGTAAGTCCAACGCAGGAGCGCCCACGCTCCTCACACTTCAAACATCCTGTCAGAATGACAGAAAAAAAGAACAGAGGGAATGCTGGGACCCATACGCTTATGTACTCCCTGCGGGAGTGGGAGGGTAGGTCCAGCATTCCTTCTTCTTCTTTTCTGTCAGCGAGATGGAATATCTCATTTAGTTAATGAAGGTGTCGAGGACGGAGGGACCTGGGGGTGATGCCCTCTTATAAAGCTTAGTAGAAGATTTTCTTCTGGGAGGAGTGGAAGAGATTCAGAAGAGAAAAACATTCCATAGGAATGACTCATTGCTTTAAACGTATGTGGGATGGAAATGGTGAAAAGTTTGTCAAATATTGACGAAGGGAATCACATAGTCAAAGAATGCCTACTGAGAGGTGTATAATGTCTTAAATTCGGAGCAGGGCACAGTGTTGTATCACAAAATATCTGCAACAAAAATATTGTGGCACAAAATTATCATCTAAAACATAATTATTCATAAAAAAACGAACAAAATATATATTTCAAATGTATTCAAACATTATAAACAAGTATTTAAAATATTGCATAATTTAAAAACACAGTAAAAAATCTACAATAACTAACATATTTTAAAAATTCACAATTAAAATAAATATGTTCAGAATATCGTAAAAACTCCAGGATACGGTAACATATCAGCTATCTACACTCAAAAATCATTATTCATTAATGTAATGGCTATATACTGTTCTATCTACAAATCTACACACAGTGGGACAAATGCATGCAATGTTGAGGGAAAGGTTTTAATTCATCAGTCTAATTCTAGTCTAACAAGTATTGGGAAAAATTCATACATTAGGGGTGATAGTTGCTATTCTAACTCTATTTGACCAACCATTGTAGAAAAGGCATACATTGGAAATTGTTAGATTTACTAGTCTAACTCCACTCAATCAAATATTGAGGCAGCTGCATACATTGAGGTTTTAGATTTACTGTTTTAACTCCAATATACTAAACATAATATTAAAAGTATATTAGTGGGGTGGGCAATTCTACTATTCTAACTCCATTATGACAAGCCTTCGGGAAAGTTACATGGAGGAGGTTCAGATTTACAATTCTAACAACTGTCTAGCAAACATTTAGGAAAATGTATACATGGGCTGGATAGGATTTGCTGTTCAAATTGCACCGAACAAACATTGGGGTAAATGTATAATGGGTTTGTAATTTACTGTTCTAATTCCAGAAGTACAAACATTATAAAAAATGCATATATGGGGGGAGGGTCACATTTATGATCATAACTCGAGTCTTACAAACATTGGAGAAAGTTCATTCATCCACACTAATTCAAACAGACTTTTTAAATCGGATTACCCACCCAAACCATTAATCCATAAAAAAAAAAATCATGCAATAAAAATAAATACACAACATTTTTACATTTTTATGAACTGAAATTTATGAAGCACATGGAAAATGTTATCAAAATGTGAAGAATTAACACATTCAGTTAATATCGATATATAAATATATATAAATATATATTATATATATATATTACCTACTGGCGGTCGCCAGTAGGTAGTTATAGTTAGGATTTTTTTCAATGTTAAATCTCAAAATTCTATTTGGAATAACTTTGGCGCCAGTTGATGAATCTGACTGAAAATTTCCTCAAAACGGCCTCGCGGCGTTCCAGTCCTTCCCTGAAAGTTTTGGGGGGATTCGTCAAGCGGGGGCCGAGATAAAAGGGGGGTCCCAAAACGCGTTTTCCCCATGTTAATTTTCATAGGGCGGTCGATTTCACTTTTAGCCCGAACGGCTGAATGGATTTCCACCAAATTTGGCAAAATTGTAGGGACTGGTAGCCCGATGTGCCTTTGCTATGTCTCAAGATATGTGCTCCAGTGGATTTTGAGTAATTTAGGTTAAAAAAAATATATATATCTATGGCAGTGCCCCGGTACGCGCACCGGGGAGCTTCCCGGGGGTGACACGCGAGGTGCGCACGGAAATCTGATTGGCTTTCGGGTGTCTGTAAACATTTGAAACAGTCCGGAGCGTCCGCCATCTAGTGTCTCAGTAGGATCGAGACACAAGAGGTGGCCAAAACAAAGGGGGAAATGACCATAAGGGGGCAGGGTAGACCCTCCCTGACCCCCTAGGTTTAATGTGGGGGCTTTAAAAGGGCCCCGCGGGCAATAAATGTTTTTTTTTTTTTCGTTTTGCGTGGGGGGAGCGCCCGGTACGCGCACTGGGGAGCGGACCGGGGAGCGTTCCATGAGGAAAAAAGAATGACAGAATTTTTTTAAAATGAAGCCTTTTTTTTATAAATTGGAGGTAGTTCTGAAAAGAACTGGTTTTTTTCTTCTTTTTGTTGTTTTATATTTTTTTCTATGTTTTTGAACATTTTGTACTTTTTTTGGCTTTTCAAAACAGTTTTATATTTTTTTAGTATTTTTTTAGGGGGAGAAACAAAAAAAAGGGAATTGAAACTGGCTCAACTGGAGCAAAAAACAAAAAAAGAAAAAAATTACTTCTTTTTGGGGCACTTGTGATTGTCACCTGCAAGGACGATGAGCGTTACGCTCTTTTCACCATAGGCGATAAGCTTGCCACATGCAGTACAAAAGATTTTAAAATCAGCAAATCGTTGCTGAATACAAGGCATCATCTCTGATGTTTCTGGTCCCGATGAAGTGGGTTTGTTTCTTTGGGAGGTGGTCCTTGATGACTGGGGGGGGGTTACTGGCCAGTTCCCTGAGTTCTGCACGAGAATAGTTGTTAGGGTGCTTACGGATCATATGTCGAATCATGGTATTGTTACCAAAGGAATACTTTTTGTTTGGGTTGCCCCTTGAGAGTTGTTCCTTACAGATAAGGCAAGTCACCTTTGCCGCATTCACTTTCTTTTTTCCCTCTGGGAGTGAAAAAAACTCCGATACAATGTGTGACTTGGGCTTGTATGGGGTATTTTGTTCAGGCAGCCATCTTCTCCCATCCTCCTCTTCCTCTTCCTCTTCCTCCTCTTCTTGACCACCAATGTACTGTTGTGGTGGTCCTCTTGGTGCTGGTGGTGGTGGTGCAGATGCACCAGCTGCTGCTGCTACTGAAGCCATTATATAGATCCAAAAGGTACAGAGAGGTACAATCAGGTCTTCCTCAGTCAAAGGACAAAGTCAGAATAAGGAAAAAAGGTGGGGTCTTTCATCATTTGGAAAAAAAAAGGCCTGAACCAATGAGAAGTGTTATTTTCAGGTCACAAGACCAGGGATTTCATCATTATGAAAGTAAAAGTGTTCTGCACCAATTAAAAGTGTTATTTTCAGGTCACATGACCGACGCGCTTACGAGACGCGCCCTGGGTCGCGTCGCGTAAGTGCGTCGGAAGTTTATGTTGCGCGATCGTATTCGCTCGAGTGCTTCCGGGTGCACTTACGCCGTGCGTATCACGCGGACGCGGCTACGCGATACGTCACGCTGATGTTTTCGTTCGTGACATTGGCGCTAACGGGACGCTTCCCGGTTCGCGCACCGGGGCGCTTCAAACGACTACGCTCTCCGGGGCGCTCACCGGGGCGCGCCCCGGGAGCGCTCCAGGGTAAAAAAAAATATATATTGTTTAAAATACAAATAAAATATAGGATTCAATCATTTTTAAAAATATTACATTTCATAGCTATAGACATTTGCTATTAACCAAATTTTGAACTTCAAAGAAAAAAACATAGGTTTGGGGCCTTGTATATAGTTGGAATTAGCATTTAAAAAAAACTATGAAATTCACTGAAAAAACCATAGGTTTCACACCAGTTATAGTTAGGAATTAGCATATAAAAAACCGATTAAATTCACTGAAAAAACCATAGGTTCCACACCAGTTATAGTTTGCTGAAAATTTTACTGACATAAAACCATTG
The DNA here is from genome assembly GCF_964263255.1 of Lissotriton vulgaris. NCBI lineage: Eukaryota > Metazoa > Chordata > Amphibia > Caudata > Salamandridae > Lissotriton > Lissotriton vulgaris. Next base: position 1,314,761,497 of record NC_141691.1, read on the forward strand.
AAATTCCACGTTATAGTTAGTTGGACTCACTATAACTTGCGCGTGTAATGCACTGCTGATGACGTCACATATTACATCACTCATGACATGGTCAGTGACATCACTCATGACATCACTGATGACACCATCCTTGTGACAGAGTAACAGACCTCCTTTCACTGTAACCCTTGAAACACATATTCAAAAATAGAAACTAAAAATTTTCAAAAAAACCCATACCAGTTACAACAACCAATTCAGAAATTCCACCATTTATATAGACATCCACTAATTCACCAACAGTTCTATGTAGTCACTCATGCATATACTCACTCCTCATATGTAGTGATACACCTATACATCCTGTTACACACCGACAGTCATCCAAAAGTTACTCACACACATACTCACACATGCAAATAAACTATTGAACATCCATTTATTTGCTTATATAGCTATACACACACTACCACCTTACTTCTAAGGAAACTTACACAAACTTACTCTCTTAAACAAACACTTATAGAAACACATACTTATTTAAACAGGAACTCTTACAATCTCTCACTCTCACATATACTCACTTATAAACATCAATACTCACATATACTAGATTAAAACATATGTCGTTACTGATAAAGACACTAGTGAGACAGTCATTCACTCACTAACACACACATATAGACACTCATCCACCCTTACAGTCCTGCACATATGCTGTTTTCAAAACACATACAAACAGTGAATCAGTCATTGATGCATCTATGTGCTAAGTAATACCCCCACCAAATCATACAAACATTCATACTGATACTAAAATAAACATCTAATAACCCATATCCACACACATGTAGGTACTCACCAACCCATGCAGCCACTTATACACAAAGTGAAACACTGATACATATATTTAAATATTTAAACATTACTCGCTAATATATGTATTCACTAAGATACACTTAATAGGCCAGTTAACCAATCCATTTTTTAAAAAAAACATCCATTTAGATACTTATTTAAAGATTTATTCTTCCATCGACCTTTTTCATATACATTTAGAAAACATATTTATTTTTCAGAAAGACACACATTCACTGGATGCTGTCATCAGTGATGTCATGAGTGATGTCACTGACCATGTCATGAGTGATGTAATATGTGACGTCATCAGCAGTGCATTACACGCGCAAGTTATAGTGAGTCCAACTAACTATAACGTGGAATTTCAATGGTTTTATGTCAGTAAAATTTTCAGCAAACTATAACTGGTGTGAAACCTATGGTTTTTTGGTTTTTTCAGTGAATTTAATCGGTTTTTTATATGCTAATTCCTAACTATAACTGGTGTGAAACCTATGGTTTTTTCAGTGAATATATATATATATATATATATATATATATATATATATATATATATATATATATATATTACCTACTGGCGGTCGCCAGTAGGTATATATAGTTAGGATTTTTTCTCTATGGGATTTTTGAAAATTCTATGTCTAATAACTTTGGCTTTTTTGGACGGAATTGGCTGACATTTTCAGGAAAATGGAACATTTTGTTTCTGAGCAGCCCCTGACAATTTGGGGGGGTTTCATCGAGGGGGGGCCGAGAAAAAAGGGGGGTCCCAAAACGTGTTTTTCCCATGTTAATTTCCATAGGGCGGTTGGCCTCACTTTTAGCTCGAACGGCTGAATGGATTTGCACGAAACTTGGCAAAATTGTAGGGACTGTTAGCCCGATGTGCCTTTGCTAGGTCTCAATATATGTGCTCCAGTGGATATTGAGTAATTTAGGTTCAAAACAAGATATATATCTGGGCGGAGCCTAACCACACATCTGATCTGATTGGCTGTCAGCACTTCATCCAAGAAGTGTTGGCAGCCATCTTGGGACCAATATACATGATAGCACCTCATTAAAAAGCATTGTAGTTAATAGAGGGTTTTAGGACTTTAGTTACATTATAAATCATTTGTTGATGGTACCATACTCGTTTTAGGAATTGTGGTGGGTTCTAAGGTGATTTTACCATGTGAAAAAACCTTCTGCTGTGATACCATGAATATTGTTTGAAAGAAAACTAATATCTCATGATTTTCCCACAGTGGTTTGGAAGGGGATCTATAAGCTAAACTGAAAACATATTTTCTGTAAATTCACATTATCTTTCTCAGTCATGTGAAAATGAAGTCTGACATTCTCAGTAAAACATGTACATCCAACAAGGACAGAGACTGTCAGTTGATTCCTTTGTGTTCTACTGCAGCCTCCTAGAGTGTTCTAAAGAACAACTAGAGCGCTAACAGTCCTACTTATTACAAAGGTATGGCACACCTGAAGCCATCTTGATTGGAATAAAGTGGTAACTCTTAAAACATTTAATTTAAAAAGAAACAACATGAGGGGGTATATTTTGCCATAGAAAGTATGATTAGTGCTGCAGAATGAAAAATTAGGGCACATTTTGAGTGACTTCTCAAATCCTTTTCTATTTCATTAAAACATTCTGACATGCAGTCTCCCAAAATGGCCACCAGAGACAAAAGAGCCCAAATGTAGCCCAAATATCACCCAGATGTAGCCCAAGTATAGCCCAATGACAGAATGTCCCAGAGTGTTCTAAAGAACAACTAGAGCGCTAACAGTCCTACTTATTACAAAGGTATGGCACACCTGAAGCCATCTTGATTGGAATAAAGTGGTAACTCTTAAAACATTTAATTTAAAAAGAAACAACATGAGGGGGTATATTTTGCCATAGAAAGTATGATTAGTGCTGCAGAATGAAAAATTAGGGCACATTTTGAGTGACTTCTCAAATCCTTTTCTATTTCATTAAAACATTCTGACATGCAGTCTCCCAAAATGGCCACCAGAGACAAAAGAGCCCAAATGTAGCCCAAATATCACCCAGATGTAGCCCAAGTATAGCCCAATGACAGAATGTCCCAGAGTGTTCTAAAGAACAACTAGAGCGCTAACAGTCCTACTTATTACAAAGGTATAGCACACCTGGAGCCATCGTGATGGGAATAAAGTGGTAACTCTTAAGACATTTAATTTAAAAAGGAACAAAATGAGGGGGTATATTATGCAATAGAAGGTATTATTAGTGCTGCAGAAAGAAAAATTAGGGCACATTTTGAGTGACTTTTCAAATCCTCTTCTATTTCATTAAAAAATTCTGACATGCAGTCTCCCAAAATGGCCACCAGAGACAAAAGAGCCCAAATGTAGCCCAAATATCACCCAGATGTAGCCCAAGTATAGCCCAATGACAGAATGTCCCAGAGTGTTCTAAAGAACAACTAGAGCGCTAACAGTCCTACTTATTACAAAGGTATGGCACACCTGAAGCCATCTTGATTGGAATAAAGTGGTAACTCTTAAAACATAAAATGAGGGGATATATTTAGCCATATGAATTATGATTAGTGCTGCAGAAAGAAAAATTAGGGCACATTTTGAGTGACTTCTCAAACCCTCTTCAATTTCATTAACAAATTCTGACATAGTCTCCCAAGATGGCCACCAGAGACAAAAGAGCCTAAATGTAGCCCAAATATCACCCAGATGTACCCCAAGTATAGCCCAATGACAGAATGTCCCAGAGTGTTCTAAAGAACAACTAGAGCGCTAACAGTCTTACTTATGACAAAAGTATGGCACACCAGAAGCCATCTTGATTGGAATGAAGTGGTAAGTCTGAAAACACTCAATTTAAAAAGGAACAACATGAGGGGGTTAATTTTGCCATAGAAAGTATGATTAGTGCTTCAGAAAGAAAAATTAGGGATCATTTTGAGTGACTTCTCAAATCCTCTTCTATTTCATTAAAAGAATTCTGACATGCAGACTGAAACATGCACTTTGAATACCAGCAGCAGACGTCCCTGGTGAGCAGTAGCTTTACTACAGTGATCTAATGTGCAACTAGAATGCTAACATTCAGAATTTATGGCAAATGTGTGACACATCTGAATGCCTTCTTGATGGAACCAAAGTAAACAAGCATTGAAAATGCAATAGATCTCGCCCTCGTTTAAGTTAAAGCCATTCTGTTTGTAATGAGGTGGCTTTTTAGCCTTGCTTTTATTAGTGTTTTTTCAACTTTCATGTAAATAACGCACCGTTTTCACCAAATCGACTTTGCCCAAGCACACCCTTCCCTTCGGCCAACAAATCCCAAAAATTCGGCACACCTGCCGATCCACTCTCCCTACAGCTCACCCAAGCCCCGTCCCTCTAGCGCAACTGGAACACCCCAAATTCACCTTCTCCATGCGCACCAAAAACTCCCATTGAATAACATGGCAATTCGCTACTCCGCACAAAAATTGCTCTTTAAAGCACTTCCACTGCTCCGATCCGCTTCAAACTTGGCTTGACACTAGTTCCAGCGATTCCCTGACATCTCACCAAAAATCAGCCCGATCTATCCACTGGAACGGGGACGAATTTCAACCCGAATACGCGCCCCCCGCAAACACAAAAAAAAGCCATAAAACGGCCAAATCTCGACCAAAAACCGCCAAAATCCCTCAAAACCTTGCCAACACCAATACGCACGAAACTGAACCGGCCCCTCAGCCCTAGGCTCCGGGAACCCTACTTAATTGACCCAAAAGCCCTAAAAAAGCAACATAATACACACGAAAACGCCCTAACAACCCTAAAATGCATATAAGTATATGTATGCATGCATTTATTTTTGTATTTATATAGATATACAGATGATATATGTTTATATATGTATGTATATATATATATTCACTGAAAAAACCATAGGCTATAGACCATATATAGTTAGGAATTAGCATTTACAAAACCTTGAAAATTCACTGAAAAAACCATAGGTTATAGACCATATATAGTTAGGAATTCGCATTTACAAAACCTTATTTTACTCACACAAAACCATTGAAATTCCATATATAGTTAGTTGCACTAACTATATATCGCGCACCCGCAATCCACTGCTGATGATGTCACATATTACATCATTCATGACATGGTCAGTGACATCACTGATGACATCACTGATGACATCTCAAATGACATCACTGATGACATCACTGATGACAACATCCAGTGACTGTATGTTTCTGTAAAGTTAAAATATGTCTTACATATTGAAGAATGAGTGGATGTATAAGTGTCTGGATGAAGGATTTAGTAGGTGCATGACTGACTGTATGAGTGAGTGATTAAATGTGTCTCACTGAGTGCATGGGTTAGTGACTAAACTGTCTTAATTTGTGCATCATTATGTCTGTTGTTCTGTAAACTGTTGCATGTGTTGATAAGTAGCTATATGAGTAACTATATGGGTTATTGATTGGTTGCCCAAGTATTTGTATGGGAGACTGAGTGTGTGTGTGGGTGGCTGGGAGGTGTATGACTCTGTGCATAGATGTGTGAGCAGTTGATTCACTAGATGTATGGTTTCAAAAGTGCATGTGGAAACAGCTGTATGGGCGGTTGACTGTGTGCATGAGTGTATTGGTGAGTGAATGGATATCTCAGTGCTACATGTCAAAGTAAGTGCATATGTAAAACACAGTACATGTGAGAGTTGACATATATAAATAACTGTGCATAAGAGCCAGTGAATGTGTGCCTGGCTGTATGGATCATTGTGAACTTGTATCAGGGATTGTATAAGAGAGTAAATATGTGTTAGTATATGTTTGAATAAGTAAAGTTTGTATAACTGTATAGTTGAGGAAATGGAGGTGTGATTGATTCTTTGCATGACTGACTAGGTGTGTGAGTAACTCCATGGATGAGTGACAGTCTGTGAGTGTCTGTTTACACTGATTGTATCTAAGGTTATATTAGAGTCTGAAGAGGTTCATCGTATTATCACATGAATGATATCATCAGTGATGTGATCAGTAATGTCAAATGAGATGTCATCAGTGATGTCATCCGTGATGTCATTTGAGATGTCATCAGTGATGTCATTTGAGATGTCATCAGTGATGTCATCAGTGATGTCACTGACCATGTCATGAATGATGTAATATGTGACATCATCAGCAGTGGATTGCGGGTGCGCGATATATAGTTAGTGCAACTAACTATATATGGAATTTCAATGGTTTTGTGTGAGTAAAATAAGGTTTTGTAAATGCGAATTCCTAACTATATATGGTCTATAACCTATGGTTTTTTCAGTGAATATATATATATATATATCCAGAAAAGATAGCCCCCAAGTAGGAAGAAGCCGCATCACCTCCCGTTATTGCAAATTGGCCAATTCATGGCTTCGTCACGGGTCTGCACTGTCGCAGTGGGCCTCTTCCGCGGCTAGGCTCTGCCGCTTTAACATCCAAACAAGGTAGCCCCCAAGTAGGAAGAGGCCGCAGGTTAGATGAATAACTCCTTTATTAGTTTGAAAGGCAGCTGCATACAGGGAAACAGCCGGGCAGCAATCATCAAAATAAAGTCAGCCAGACCGGTTTCGGGAATCCTTTCCCTTCGTCAATGGCTCTCCGCTCATCACAGGCAGTTTTTTTCCCATGTGTTCTTGTTTCATTCACAACTCCCGCCCCATTGGGTGTGGCCGTGCACACGGCCTGATGGTAGTTGTAGTGCCACATTATCCATCTCATGTGAGTCTGTCTGTTGAAACGGCAGAGAAATAAATATATATTAAACCCCTGTGGGTTGATGTTCAGTCCTGCTGAATACACCCAATGTCATCATCAGCTGCCTTTGAAGAATTACCTCCCGTTTTGCAAAGTGGCCTCGAAGTGGCGTCATCACGGGTCTGCTTTTGCAGTGGGCTTCTTCCGCGGCTAGGCTCTGCCGCTTAGACATCCAGAAAAGATAGCCCCCAAGTAGGAAGAAGCCGCATCACCTCCCGTTATTGCAAATTGGCCAATTCATGGCTTCGTCACGGGTCTGCACTGTCGCAGTGGGCCTCTTCCGCGGCTAGGCTCTGCCGCTTTAACATCCAAACAAGGTAGCCCCCAAGTAGGAAGAGGCCGCAGGTTAGATGAATAACTCCTTTATATAGTTTGAAAGGCAGCTGCATACAGGGAAACAGCCGGGCAGCAATCATCAAAATAAAGTCAGCCAGACCGGTTTCGGGAATCCTTTCCCTTCGTCAATGGCTCTCCGCTCATCACAGGCAGTTTTTTTCATGTGTTCTTGTTTCATTCACAACTCCCGCCCCATTGGGTGTGGCCGTGCACACGGCCTGATGGTAGTTGTAGTGCCACATTATCCATCTCATGTGAGTCTGTCTGTTGAAACGGCAGAGAAATAAATATATATTAAACCCCTGTGGGTTGATGTTCAGTCCTGCTGAATACACCCAATGTCATCATCAGCTGCCTTTGAAGAATTACCTCCCGTTTTGCAAAGTGGCCTCGAAGTGGCGTCATCACGGGTCTGCTTTTGCAGTGGGCTTCTTCCGCGGCTAGGCTCTGCCGCTTAGACATCCAGAAAAGATAGCCCCCAAGTAGGAAGAAGCCGCATCACCTCCCGTTATTGCAAATTGGCCAATTCATGGCTTCGTCACGGGTCTGCACTGTCGCAGTGGGCCTCTTCCGCGGCTAGGCTCTGCCGCTTTAACATCCAAACAAGGTAGCCCCCAAGTAGGAAGAGGCCGCAGGTTAGATGAATAACTCCTTTATTAGTTGTGAATGAAACAAGAACACATGCCCGGCTGTTTCCCTGTATGCAGCTGCCTTTCAAACTAATAAAGGAGTTATTCATCTAACCTGCGGCCTCTTCCTACTTGGGGGCTACCTTGTTTGGATGTTAAAGCGGCAGAGCCTAGCCGCGGAAGAGGCCCACTGCGACAGTGCAGACCCGTGACGAAGCCATGAATTGGCCAATTTGCAATAACGGGAGGTGATGCGGCTTCTTCCTACTTGGGGGCTATCTTTTCTGGATGTCTAAGCGGCAGAGCCTAGCCGCGGAAGTAGCCCACTGCAAAAGCAGACCCGTGATGACGCCACTTTGCAAAACGGGAGGTAATTCTTCAAAGGCAGCTGATGATGACATTGGGTGTATTCAGCAGGACTGAACATCAACCCACAGGGGTTTAATATATATTTATTTCTCTGCCGTTTCAACAGACAGACTCACATGAGATGGATAATGTGGCACTACAACTACCATCAGGCCGTGTGCACGGCCACACCCAATGGGGCGGGAGTTGTGAATGAAACAAGAACACATGAAAAAAACTGCCTGTGATGAGCGGAGAGCCATTGACGAAGGGAAAGGATTCCCGAAACCGGTCTGGCTGACTTTATTTTGATGATTGCTGCCCGGCTGTTTCCCTGTATGCAGCTGCCTTTCAAACTAATAAAGGAGTTATTCATCTAACCTGCGGCCTCTTCCTACTTGGGGGCTACCTTGTTTGGATATATATATATATATATATATATATATATATATATATATATATATATATATATATATATATATATATATATATATATATATAGTGACTAAACACTACCCACCCAATCCCCAATAAACAGAAAATACACAGAAATTAAAATGTATTATATTATTAATAAAATAAACAAATCAATAAGAATTTGAAATAGCATAACTATTAGTTAACGTGATATGAAATGTAATTTTGTAAAAACAGTACCCACTCAATATGCCACTAAACTCTACAAACAAACATTTTTTTTCAATAACTTTAAACATATTACCCACGTAGACAAATTAATAACATATCAAAAAAACAACAAAACACTCAATTAAAATAAATTAATGCATAATTAAAAAAACTCTATCCAACCAATATCCCATTCACCCCAACACTCCATTAAAATAAACATTGCTATAATGTTATTTGAAAATAATAAAAAATTCATTTCAAGGTAAAATGAATAATGAAATAAAACAGAATACATTAAAGAAAAAAAAACTATATTATACTAAACAATATTTTCAAACGCAACGCTTTCTGTTTTTCTTTGTGTGGGTAAGGCACACAGAAGCATAGAGCAGAAAGGTTCACATGCGCACATAGAGAATGCATCTATGTGCATCAGCCAGCACATCTACATACATCAATAGAGAATGGGATCACTATTTAGGCACCTCTGGAGAACACTGAGTAACATGCTTCAGAGAAGATGTGGCCTTACATGAACACTGGGTGATGTGCCACATGACAGCACTGTGTGATATGCCTCACTGTGGCACTGGGCAATGTGCCTCTTGACTAATGTACATTGGATACACTGCCTCACCTGAGCTCCAATGGTTTTTGCATTAAGTGTGCTCTCGGGGGCCTATTTATGACCTGGTTTGCATCATTCTTGAACCACACAATGTGGTTCAAGAGCGATGCAGACCTTAGGACAGATTTATGAACGTTTGCAAGGCTTTGGGTAACCCTGAGTGTCTCCACAAGTATGGAGTAAGGCAACACAGCCAAAATCGCTGCAATATGTTACTGTGCCCTAGAAAGACATTCCATGGGGTTTTGCATGGCTGTTAAAACACAACTCCCATGGTTTTTGGCACATTCCCAGACTTTACCAGAACTGGCAAACCTGGTAATATGTGAAAAAGATACTCCTTCCCAGGAGAGGCATAATGGGGAGAAATATATTTTTCTTCTTGTTATTTCCTTTTTCTATGTGTGCTGTATTCTGCCCTGCTGAGCAGTAACGCTTAATGAGTTGCTGTGCTGCAATGCAGGATTTTTTTTATAATTTGGCCCCTCAGTGATGTGTATCTGGAACACCTAGGGTCATATTTATGTCCAAGTCACGCAGTGCAGCACAGCCAGACACCTAGCAGCGCTGCACGGCAGGGAAAGGGCAGGAATGTGCCACATTTAAGGCGTCAATGTGAACAAACACCACATTGTGCCTTCCTGTCTTTGACCCCTGCGCAGGTGCCCTTTAGGCTGCCTAGTGCTAATGCAGGCTCTTTTGCACCGTTGGGCAAGGGTTCCTACATTGTAAGGAGGATTGTTTTGTGCAAGAAGGGGTCTGAGGCTTTTTCCTCTTTTTATGTGTGCTGTAGAATGAAAGAGGAAAAACAAGGCGAAAGAAACATATTACTCCTCATTACACATCACCTGGGGAGGTGTAGGTTGTTGGCACATTCCCAGGCCTTCCACATCTGGTAAATATGGGAATGCCTCAAAATCCATGGATGGTATGTGGGAACACCATTCACTGCAGAAAACACAACAAGATTGCTGAATGCTTTTAATCACTCACCCCCAGTTGAGAGATCTGGGTTGAATCCATCATTCTTTTTCTCTCTATGCCACTATAGTTTGGACCCAGCCATATACAAATCAGTCTTTCCCCTGCTCCTCATGTGAACAGTCCAGCCCGAAGTGCCAAGCTAGTGCCTCCCTGCACCGGAAACCAGAATACTGGGGCTGGTTTAGGGGTATCACCCCTCATCAGCCAGGCTAGCTTGAATATAGTGGCACAGCAAGCAAGGGACCCACATCTGGGCATACACTTGGCCACTTAGGGGGAACATAGCAAACACAAAAGGGTGATGGACGGAGTGCTGAATCTTTTTAATCACTCACCCAGTCAAGAGATTTGGATTGAATCCATGGTTCTTTTGCCCCGTATGCCACCCCAGTTTGGACCCCTCATCTTGTTGTGTTTGCACTGATCCTGCTGACAGAAGTTTCCTTTGTCCGCACACCACATTGTGTCCCTGGAGCCTGCACAGGGGGGAGGAGGGGCCACAAGATCAGATGTTATTACCCACAAGAAATGATTACTCACAGAAAAGATACAGAGAGGTCCACCTAATGTTTCCTCATAGATTAATGTGGACCTTCAAATGTTTAACTCACCAATATATCCTGACTTGAGGATCAACCATGGGAACGAAATGTTAACAACACACATCATTGATAATTGAGGTGGGTGGTAACCAAGGAATACACATGCTGGAAGGTACAACCCATACGGAATCTAAGAGACCACAAAGAGGTACTGGCAGTAAAATATATATGGTAAATATCCCTAAAATATTGACCAGGGCTAGAGAAAACAGAGAAACTCTGATCAATAAAGTCATACATTGGATCAGGCAGTTAAGACATTGCCGATCAGTTCTGAGATCAGATATTCTAACTGCGAGGTGATTACATCACAATGATGATGTTATTTATATTACCCTTGAGCTAGTGATGACAACCTTGAGGTTGGATTGGTGAATTTGGATCAGCATACCTTACCCAAAATCCAGTTTAAGTTTAACCTACCAGAAAAGAGCAGTACAAAAACTAGTAGCAATAATCCGCCCGTGGCTCACCAGCCATACATTTCTCAAGCAGACTTTTTTGATCAGAATGTTGTGAGAGTTGAAGCTAGATGAGATGAGAGATTTTCTCACTAAAAACACCAATGCAGAGGATGAAGACTCAAGTTATTGTGTCCCTGAATGCTTAAAGCCACTTATCAACCCAAATGTGATTATTGATGAAGGGGGGGTGGAAAACCCCTAGTATCCCCAGGATCCAGGGCAAACGAGAATAATAACGAGTTGAAGATAATTTATTGGAATATAGCAGATCTGAAGGCCAAACTGAATATTGTGGAATGGGGTAACTTTATCGATGCCCCTCAAATCTGTCTTCTACAGGAGACGCGGGCCACTACAGCATTCCAAAGGGTGGGGGTTTCAAACATAAGTGTAGGAGCATCTCCCTCATCAGCAGGGCATCTATCAGGAGGTCTTATAATTTCAATTAGACCACCTTGAACTGTTCTGTCAAAAAGCTTGATATCAGAGTTCCAGATTTATTAGGCACAAGACATCCATGAAATATTGGGAATCAGTCAATCCTTTTCATTAATATTTACAACCGGTTTTACTCACAGAATCAGGACTCTCCTACCTTGCTTGCCCTAGATGACTATCAGGTTGAGAGGGCAAGTTACTTAATTTTGGCAGGGTATTTCAAGACAAGATTTTAGGCTCTTAAAGTGATGTCACACTTAACTGAGGAGAGGGACAAGCAAAGGGGAAATGCCAGTTTGAATAATACCTGCCTTGTGTTAGAACCGGAGGTCTCTGGTTGGCACAGGCATGCACTTGTGACAAGCAAGGACCCTCAGCTCCACGTCAGGGCAAGGAAACTACTCCTTTGAATAACCCCTGCTCACCCTCTAGGTAGTGTGGCGCGAGCAGACAAGGCTAATCCTCAGGGCGATAGTAAGTTAAGCATTCATGATCACACACAGTAAACCCACTGACCCACCACGAATGGACACCAGTCGTATGGTTGTATCAAAAATACGTATACTTTATATAAAAGATAGATTCAAGCAGCATTATCACAAGACCAGAATAACGTTTAGTAAATTGAGGTCACCAGATTACAATAGGCAAACGTAGTCTTTCAGTGTTCGTTGTTTAGCAAGGTACGATGACAGGGAAATAAGAATGTTGCGGACCCTGGATCCGATATGAACTCGAGACCGAGTTCAAGGGTACCTTGCGGGTGGAAGTCCAAGGCGTTTCAGGCACGGCTACTTTTGAGGGGGGACCCCGAACGAGGCCGACGGTTCTCCAGAGGATCTCTCCGGCTCAATCCCCCTCGAGGAGCGAGGTGAAGGAGCTAGGCTGTGGAGGGTTGCGGCGATCCGGGATCGGTGCAGCTCATAGGGCGAGGCGCCGTTCAGGCCTGCGGGGCGTACTACTTCTTAGCAGCCGGGTCTGACTCGTGGATCTGTGAGGGGTGTCGAGTTCTCGGGCAGACGGGTGCAGCACCAGGCTTCCGGTACCACAGTACGGGGAGGCCTTTCTTGAGGTGCGGCACGGGCCTTGGTATGCAGGAGCGCAAAGCGAGACAATCGGGTACGTTACGACGTACGGACCATCCGAGGCTATGAGATGCTCTCCATGCAGATTCCGGCTGGAGAAGATGAGAGGTGAAAGCTCGCTCCGTAAGCGGCGAGGTGACAGGAGAGCAGGCGGCCCGGCACTGAAGCGGAGGGCGGCTCAGGGATGAGCGGGCTCTCTACGGCAGGGCGACCAGGCTCCGAGCTGTCACGACCTGGGAGAGGGCGAAGGCACCCGAGTCAAAACTCTGGCGAGGGAATAAGAACTGAGGCCCAACAGCAAACGGGCACAAGCAGATAGAACCTAATGGTCCTGGGGTTCCGTTCAGGGGGCAAGCTCTCGATCAAGCCCTTGGAGATCGTTTCAGGCACAAGTCTACAAAGTACTGTAAAGAAAATGTAGGGAGGATCAAAAGGGCATGTTTACCGACCAGAGCTATTCGTGCCCTAACTACAACTAGCAAAAAAGAAGAAATAGACTGGTCTAGATAACTGTCAGTGTGCCGTGCTGAGTCAAGAACCCGGAAACCATTAGTAGCACTAGAGTGATAGCACTGGGCAGGAAAAAATTCCCATCAGCCCACCCGTCTGGTGGAAGATCGTCACTTGGGAGATGTGTCAACAATCCAGATCTCAACCAATACACCTTTTGATTGTGCAGAGATGGATTATGATGTAAACTCAGACCACAGTGCTTCACTAGTGATGCTAATGGGGTGCAGTGCAAGTGAAAAATTAAAATGTGAAAAAAGGTGAGGATAAAATTGACTCCTAGGACCAAAAATAAGTTTAATAGGTATGGTACTAAGGTCAAAATTAAAATGCCAAACATAGTTTAAATAATAACTATGTGAAGGCAAAGTAAGTGAGGGTTCTTGACTCAGCACGGCACACTGACAGTTATCTAGACCAGTCTATTTCTTCTTTTTTACAAGTCTACAAAGTCCTATCTGGTCCTTTCCTCTCCGTTCTCAGCAAGGCACCACTGCAGGCCAGTCTTACAGGATACAGACTGGTTTCCGTCCTTCAGCTTCTCTTGGTCCTTCTAGTCAGGCAGAGGTTTGTCGTGGTCAAAACCGGATCTGATTTGTAAGGAGCGGAGCCCCTATATTTATACTGCATTTCTTTTGTCTTTGCAGGCCAGGGGCCTGAGCCTGGTTCAACCCGGTTCTGAAGTACTTTGTTACAGGACGCTGCCGTCTTCTTTCAGGGTGCAGGGCAGAGACATCAGACGCTCCGCAGGAGGTGGAGCCAGCATTGTGGTGGTGAAGCACAACCCTATTCAGAGTCAAGGACTACTCCGCCCACCCATCCTGGTGCAAGCATCTCATTCACCCTCCTGAGCACCCGACTATCCCCCGGGAATCTCCCAGCCCTGTCACTCACACAAACCCAGACAGCAGATACACATCCTGGCAGAGGCGGCCTGAACAGTTAGGCGAGCAAAGGCTAACTTTCTAAAAGTAGCATTTGCAAACACAGGATATTAAAATAAACCTTACTAAAGGAAGTATTTTATTATTCTGAGTTCAGGCATACTAAACTCGACCTGCTTCCGTGTTCCCTGAGCCTGCCGGGACTATAGCATGTAATAGCTCCGACAGCTCATCTGGACTAAGAGAACAGGTAGCCCTTCAATAGTGAAGAACGAGAAAGGGCGGTAATTCACTACTAAGACATGCCACGCTCCAGGCTTGTCCTAACTTACCCTTACAATGCACCCTGCCCGTAGGCCTACCATAGGGGTGACTGATATGAAGGTGAGGGAAGGTTCTGGGACTGGCAGGTGTGGGCACTTGAACAGTCAGCATAACAGTACGGGACTGTACGCGGACCCGAGACATATCTTATGAGGCCGCTACTGTGGGTGGCGCAACTAGCGCTGCAGGCCCACTAGCGGCATTTGTATCTACAAGCCCCGGCACGCCTCGTGCACTTTACTGGGGACTGACAGTAAACCAAATAATCCAATCGTGGAAATCAATTACACATACACTTTAAGTTGGGAGCACTTGCACTGCGGCACGGATCAGCCGTGGCGCAGTGCCCTGAGCATCGAACACCAGCAAAACATCTGAGGCACATCAGCAAAAAGTGGAAGGGAGACCCACGCCAAGGTGCCAGGTCTAACACCTTGTATGTGCATCTGTGGTTCACTCAGCTCAGGCAATCATAGTCTTTCCATAAAATCACTACCCTTTGACCTTGGGAGTGTGCACACTGTTACAGTGAGTCCTCACTCAACAGCATATGAAGCAAATGCATTAACCAAGACAGGGCTGCACACTGCTGAGGTTGTGGTGGTCGGGCACAGGTAGCTGATGCTACACCATACTAGGAAAGATGGGCATGAACTAAGGTGCTAGGCTCTGTTGGGATGAGTGTGGCTCACTCTTGAAGCCTGACGAGACAAACCAGATAGGCCGCTCTGTTGCTCCTTATGTTACACACCAGCAAAATATGTCTGCATGCTGAAAGATTCAGCATCCGTTGTATTGGTGGGTGGGACATGCTCAGTGGGTTGCTGGACAGTCCATCTAGCTGAATGTCCTGCAATTATGCTGGAAAGAGTCACCTATTACTGATAAAACACACATATATTTTCAAAACATTGACTACATGATATTCTGCGTAGAATGTCTTTTACAAAAAGTACACTGAAACCCAAATTAATAGAGACAAGGTCTGTTATGCGTGGGGCAAGCGCATAAGTGGTATTGTTGGTTATGGGGACACATGACCTATCTAGGGCTTTATTATGACTTTGGTGGTCTTGGAGCGGGCCTTCACACTGATGCCTCGCTCTGAGACCGCCAAAGCCATTTAAGACCACCTGAAAGAGTACGCCTTATTTTTACTGTAGCAGGCAGTTCTTTGGCGGTTCCACTGGGGTGACTTTCAAAATGGCACCACATTGGGAGTGTAAAAGGCAGTTCCTGCAGGGCATGAACTGCTAAGTCCATGCCCTGCAGTGACTGGGGGTACATGCACACAGAGTTGTGCCCCAGGCATTCACCCCATGGCGCAATAGCAACAGAGGACCCTGTAGGAGCACCTTTGCTTCCTCACCTCCACACTTTTCATAGCTTTCCAACAGCCATGAAGATTTTGGTGGTGAGGAAACTCCTAATATACTTGGCCATGCAGCAGTGGCACCACCAGCATATTAATGGCCTCAGAATGCTGCACCACTCCCAGGGATCATGGATCCCTGGCAGCAGCAGCGTTCCAGTGGCAGTCAAACCACCATAGTCCTAATGCCGCAGGATGGCCTCCAGTCTGGTGGTCCGCGAACCGACATCATGGGTTCAGCAGTGTATTGGACCACAAAACTCATAATAAGGGCCAAATACTTCATTAGTTAGGATACTCTGCCTTAAATGTGATGGATAACACATTCGTTGTATTACAAGTGCATTATATCCTACTGCACTTGAGATGCAGTAGATAGGATATCCATCATATTGGTGATGGAGCAATTCATTCTCGGAACTCTACATTTGGGCAACAGTCATGTATATAGTGTTTTATTGATGTGATTTATTTTTGGCTACCCCTTAAATTTAGTTTGTTACTAACTAGCTTTTAGCAGGATTGCCATCATTGTTTGTGAACATCTTTTTGAAGAGTCAGAATTTGGTTTGATTGTTTTGCACTGGGACACTCGTGTGCCATGCCAAATGGATGTGCTCTACTCCTAAAAGATCAACCAGTTGCCTATTACCTGATTAGCATAAGGAATACTACTTACCTATAAATCCAAAGTCAATGGAACTCTAAGAGATGGGCCAAGTGAGATAAGGTGTCAATAGTGAGTGCCATCCCTTGGTGTTCTGCCACACGAATGGCTATAGAGAAATGGACACAGATGCTGTTCTTCAGCCTGGTAAGACTGAATACAAATGTTCAATTGGATAACCTCTGGTTGGCATGGCTCAACTTTACCTAAGTGTCTACCCCCATTCTGAGGGTACCTAGGACAGGAAATTATAGGGCAATAGTGTCCATCAGCACTAATTGCGGCACACCAGTTTGACCAGTGAATACATGACTCCCAGACAGACATTGCTGCCTGACAGAGCAGCTTTTAGCCGACAACTCAATGTTGCCATAGTGCACCTTTGCACTGTCCAAACTATTATATAAATATATGTAAGACCTTCCTGAGATAGCTCCAAGGTAGACATAGGGCTGGAAGAAGTCAATTAGAGTAAATTCAAAGCATGTCCCACCATGGTGTTTTCTGGAAGATGTGGCCCTTGTCCCCAACCATATTCACAATGATATGGGCCCTAAGGAAAAGCCACAGAGCATCACCAAATAGCAGTGAGGTACATTGACATTTGAAACATATTGTAGCCATCTTAACTCCTGTATGTGTGCAATAAGGCCACACAAACAATGCAATAACAGGAGGAATGGAAAACATGCTGGGAAACCGAGGTAGCTGATCACAAACCCAGATGACTGCCCCCAGACATGCTAGGTCCCAATGACTGGTTTACATCCTGAGTTGGTCAGGACAAGTAAGTTATAAGATTGCTCTCTCCATAATTGTTGTCACTAAACTAAATATGATACTCGTGATACATTCTAAAATAATTGATACATTAGAAATTACCACCAGACTCCATAATCAGGATGGATAGATTATATCTTCTCTACCCCTCAGTATTGAAAAATGTAGGCAATATTTCTAGAATACCCATAAAGCTCAATTTAAATACACATATATGTTTCAAATCATGTCTAAAAAGGGACAATATAGAACCAGAAATTGATAGGAGGAGTTAAAGTTTGGTTGATGGAAAATTGTGATTTCACTTTTGAGCCTTGGCTCCATCAGGCCTCCTGCAATGCCTTCATTGTGCAGAATTCCATATAACTTCTCCTCTCAGGGAAAGAGTTTGAGTGGACTTGGAGAGCCACCACCAGACTGGAGGGCCTCTACCTCCAGGTGAGCTTTGGAAGTCATGGTGTACACTCCCATGCAGATCATTCTAATGCATGAGAACTTCCTCTTGTGAGTACTTGATGTTAGATATACCATTGGCTTTGGTGACAATTCTATCCCACATTTTTCTTTTCAGTGTCATGTTGGTTATCTGAACAGGACACCAAACAAACTGTTGCTCTGGCCTAATAATCTAATCTACCATTACTGTTAACTTTCCTTTTCCCAGACATGTTACAGACAACTTTAAAAAAGAAAATACCAACACATTTAGAAGAAAATTAAGGACTATTGAAAATAAAGACAAAATAGTATGTGGCTCCTACTGCTTCTACAATGTAGAGGTAAACAATTGTTGGTTAGGAAGGGGTGAGTTTTATAGTGTGGTTTCTAGATGTGAATAATGTTCACAACAATCTCAGGCGTGTTTGACATGCATGTCCATCATTAGGACAGAAGGATTTGATAATGGTAAGCATGTCTGCTGTACACCATATTGCAAGACCCCTGCAGCACTGCTGTTATGAAAGGCCCCTATAAATTCCCACAGTCAGCTTACCATCATTCCAATTCTGATGGAGTACTATCCGATGGCAGACTAATGTATGGCACCAGTAGAGGACAACCGTTGGTCCGTCAGATAGACCTCTGTCAAGGCTGATATAGGTGCTTTAATCAAGTATATAAATTGGGCATGAGATTCTCCACCAGCATGATAGGTGGATTTAAACCTCTGTCATGGAGAGCAGACGAACCAACCACCAAGATCTAAATCAATTCCTATGTGTAATATCTGACAATGGGCCTAGTATACAGGGTGAATGAAAGAGAAGATTGTAAGAGGTCTAGTTTTTTTCTCACACAAAACATTTATATACCTGTATATTCTGAAGAACGAGGAAAGCAAAGATTCTAAAACAATAAATGTGCTTTATCTGGATCTTTAGCACTGCAAGGATACCTTTTAATACAAAACACTATGCCTAAGCATAACGTTCATCTTTTTCTCCTTTGTATGTGTATATAGTGCAGCACACATGTCAAGTTAGAAATGTTTGGATAAATAAAAACAGGCCTACCTTGTTAGTGGTGTAGCAGTGTAAAACGTGTTGGGCCTCATGAACTATTTTATTCAAATATTTAATTTTGCTCTTATCTCTAATTAACCTCAGCTACCATACCATATCTCTTAGGTTCGTTGATGGATCTTGTTCTGTGCTGAAAGGGACCAGAATACTTAGGGGATGAACAATTATCATATGAGGACCTTGAATAAGATAATTGTTATCATTTAATCTTGGGTGTGAAGTCCCAAGTAATCCCAAGTCTCATTTAGTTAACATGCCAAATCAAAATTGAATTAAGCCACAAACAAATAATGAGACAGAATCAGCAGAGTAAGATATGTTTAGATTATATAATTTATTTGAATTCAAATAATTAGAACATGCCCTAGACCAAAAATTAGATCAGATTTTAATAAGCAAACTCTGTGAGATCCAAATATAAAGTAATCTCTCTCAGTCAAGGGAGAAATATGCTAAGGCAAATGAATTAGTAAAGAAATCAGTTGACCCTCCTACCAACCCTTTTGGGCCTGTTCAGTAAGTTCCAAGTAACCAGTTCCCGTTCATAGACAGAATCATCTGCCTCTGTCTGCATTGCAGCATCAATGCCACAGTTGCTCGAAAGCGAACACTTTTTGCCAAAAATGTTCCACTATGTTAGCATACCAGCCGGCAGCAAATTGCAGCATTTCGTCACAGTTCTCACATAGAAGTTTTCTGTGTTATCGTTTATTCATCACGTTTACCTAAGCATAAGTATACATGGCATTTCAATATCAGTTTTCACATCTACAACTGTTATGGTTATCAGAGAAACACTTCTAATGTACTGCATTCTTTTAGGATGCGGTAGCTAAATCAGAACTTCATTGAATGCAGTTTCTGAAACGTGAAGCCCAATTCACATTTCGTAATTTTCATGTAAAATTGTGTCACAAATCACTTCCATGTGAAATTGTCATAAATAGATGAAAGGTAACATACCTGCTTAGTAAGTAGATAGGACTTTGCATCACAAACCATAGATTATAGCATAGAAATAGCCATGTATCATCCATGGAGCTCCCATTGACACAAAGTAATACAGAGCAACACAGAGCACTATTTTGTGTAACTCTCAGAAAAAATTCCAGTACACAGCAAGTTTTGAACAGGAAATTAAATAACAAATCAACACTTAGTTTCGCTTAGTGTAACTTTTGATTATTTTGCCCCAGTGAAAAATTGATGATAAATCTCACCCTATGAGTCATTCATCTCCTTGTATCATTCATAACAACTTTATCCTGAGTGTGCCTTTCCACATAGCAACACTGTTCACCAAGCAACATTGTATGCCTATTCCAACTAGGGGGGCATAACTGCTGTAACTCTCTCTAGCGTATTTACTAAAAAAGACAGAAACATGATTCCTAATTATTAGGAGTGGGTGTAACTCGTGTGATTCTTTCCAGCGGAATTTCTCCTAATAACCACAACATTTCTCATAATTATGAGCAATTATGTGAGAAGCATAATCCAGGCATTTAGCACTATTTACTTAGTGCAAATTACTCCCTCCCATCCTAAACAGACCCAAGAATACATTTTTCGCTATGAAAATAGCACTAAATGTTACAGGACACGAACAGCAGTAGCCAACAGACACTCTCTCTGTCTTAGTGCATTGTTCCTGTGCTTCTGGGGTAGGATTTTTTCCCCAAATACTCTAATTACTGAAGCTGCATAATCATGTAATTTTGCATCACGAAAGTAATTATTGAAATAACTCCGATTACTCTGGCATAATTAAACTTTCAGCCATGCCTAATTCTAACCCTGTTCAGAAGTTAAGAATACTTGGGCTTCTATAAAAAGTAGAACAGGACTGTGCCTAGAACATATCAGCTGCACAAGTTAATACACTTCTGATTAATTATGCATTATGTCTAATCACTACATTCAACTGTGGTACTTAATATTCAGAGGGAAGCACTGAGGTTTTGAATCATGCTGAGGTGGGTGAAGTCACGTCTGTGCAAAATATGTGTAACCCTCTTGAGAACTATTGGTATTGCACTTACTACGCAACATTTGACTTCTGCATGATTAGCGGGATCTCGGTAAAACATTTCATTGTAAGATCCCTATTTTCACCCTCCTTTCACAAAAATAAGCTTAAAAGCATGAGGTTCTACATACATAAAGATTTGTAGTGAGAGAAAATGTTGCATCTTTCCATCCATCCATCCGTTTTCTGTGATTCATGTGGCAACAAATGTTTCTAGCACAACAAAGTTCAGATAATATACCTGCAATAGCACATGTGCAGCATAACATTCCTTCTATAAGTCTCAAGACGAAATCCATCAATTTTCTCTAAGTTGCACTAAGATGGCTAGTGTAATTCAGCTGAAACAACTTGTATCCCATTTTACAATTTAGTCAAGATCATTCTGCTCCTACCGGCTCTTCCAGCAGAAAAGCTATACTGGTGTCATGAGTGTAAGAAAACCAGACAACTTTGCAAGCTATAACGTACTAGTATTCAGATCTGCTTGAGGTTAGGCTTGTGTAAAAAAATAGGTGTATACACAAGATTGGGACAGGGAGCAAATGAAGTTCCATTAACTCACGCTCCTAACACATAATCAATAAATCCATAGAGGAAAAGGTAGGGAAACTAGGTTGGAAGTGAATAATCCAGGGGAATCCTTATGATTATTATTTAGTGCCCTCACTCATCCAAGTGGATGTCAAGTTTCATCATAGGGCGTGCTCCTTGTAGAGCCTGCCCTGCAATGCCTTATGGGCACCACAAGAATGTTCTTTGTCATAGATCTTTTTAGTATTCTGCCGTAATGATGAAGGTGTGTGTGTGTGCATAAAGAATGTGTAGGGTGGAGCAAGTGCAAATGGAGTGCCAAGTGCATTAAAACTGTCTAAGGGATACCTAATTTTTTTATTATGGTGGTTCCCCAGGCAGAAATAAAAACAATGTAATGTGGAATGTCATGTGGGCTCAAAGAAACACGATACCTTTAATGTATGCGTGAAGTTGACATGTTTCATGCTTGGTGGTCCAGCCGGATCCCTGGTGTTTCTTCAGGACCAGAGAGATTCCTACCCAAAACCTAGAGAGGTACTCTCCTAAAAGGCAAATGTCTCAATCTAGAATTGTCCAACCTAAATAGAGAAAGGATAGAAAGACAATTATAATACAAGTTCAAAGCACAATTGCATTTAGATACTTCTTAGTGTTTTAAACAGTTACTCAAGTGCCCTCATAATAGATACAACATGCTTCAAAGGTATGATAAGATGTCCATTGAGTGGTAGGTTCTCATAAAAACAGCAGGCCAGGTAAGAGACCACACAAGTAAAAACTTTAAAAAGAAAATGCAATAAAGACACACACATTAAACATGTGTAATTACAGGGCAGTGCTGTCCCACTAGGTGCAAGGAGGGATCTTAGGGGCATATTATCAACGGCCAGTGAAAATTATCGCTGGCCGTGTTTAGCATGCATAATAATAATGCAACCTATCGCTGGATTCTATCGCCCAGGGAGCGGACTATCAGCAACGCGCATCGCTGAGGCGATGGAAATTCCGGCAATAGCGGCGATAAGGGGCAATATCGAAGGATTACCTGCGGTAAATAACAGTGATAGTAAAAACATTGGTTATAGGGCGTTGTGGACTCAGAATGAGGTTCCACCTCCCATGTTAAACATGGCTAAGTAAAAAAATTCAACATAGATGAGAGCAGAAGTGCTGCTCACGGTTTAAAGGAATGCACTTTTTTCTATGGACATCAAAGGTCCTAATGATTTCAATCCATTATATTCCAAAAATAACGATTCATATGCATTTATGATTTGTCATTCTTTTTCTTTACTTCATAATGATTGTGTTTCATTATTTTCAAGTATTGACGATTTTCATACTTAATGCATTTCACATTTAACCCAATGCATTTCGGGTGCAAATGAACCCTTCGTCGGGGGTTTAGAAATGCAATGTAACAGCCTCATGCGTCCTCTCCTCCAATGACAATCGAGAGGGTGAACAATTAAGATTAAGTAAAAAAATTAGCAGGCGTAAGGAACCGGTGATACTGCCGGTTAGCGCACCTTTTAATGTCGCTAGGCTGGTTAGCGATTCCCTTGTTGATAGGAAGATCCTTTGTAGCGATTATTTTCACTGTATTTCTCACAGGAACGCCTACCTCGCATCTCATTAGCGATGGGAGGCGAGGATGGATTCATGTGTTAGCGTGTCTATGCTGATAGGGCGATAAAATAATCGCTGCTTTTTGTCCAAAAACAGATGCAAAAGCGGTGATAATTTTAACTTCGGCGCTTGATGATATGCCCCTAAGTCAGTTGAATCATTCTGTGAAGCTCCTTAGGTTAAAAGCAAAGGATTACGCACTGCTGATAAGAGACTGGAAGAAACAGTGAAGGATATCAGCAAGGAGGAAGGAAAAACCCTCCGGTAGTATGGGGAAGTGTCCCTTGCCAAAAATTCAAAGTGAAAATGTGCTCAGGTGGTCCTGCACGGAGAGCGTCAGAGACCTACCCCTCCTCTGCTAGTCTAGAATGGGAATGACAGTGGCAAGCAGGGAGGTTTTTATGGAGCAGCTTGCTCCCTTAATGATTATCAGGTGTAAACCTGGCAAAAGTCAACATGTAGTAAAGAAGCATAACAGTGAAGAAGGCCAATAGCATGCCTGATGGAATGGTAGTGGGGCCGGTGACTGCATGCGCAATGATGATAAACACACAAAAGTCTGAAAACAGTTGCCATATTGGGTGTGTTACCCTCACGTTCCAGACACAGATTAAAAAAGGCCTGGTTGCTATATGAAGCCAGAAACTGTGTGCGCAATGATGCATGCGTTGTGTGTGAAGGGAGGGGAGGTATCATTAAAGAATTAAATATGAAGAAAGGGGGTGAAAATATATTCATCTTTAAAATAGAGGCAAAGAAAAATTGACAAGAGGGAAGTGTCTCATCATAGATGGCCAGTGGAATGGAGATAAAGGTGTATGCATAGTATGGGCACTAGCAAACCAAACTACAAATACCCAGACACATTATAGTCAAGAAAACCTCTTATTCATATATACTCTATGTATGAATATTACAAGTTCTCATAAATCTGGGAATGTATTTCAATCCATTGCCGTTGTATGGGAAAACCATCCGCAATGCCCATCGAACGCCAAACCAGGGCAAAGTAATGCAATGTAGTGATTTGCACTGTGTTGTGCTACTCCGTGTTTATGAAGCTACTCAGAGTCACACAAAGTGGATCTATGAATAAGTCTTAGAGGTTTGCATTAGGCATGTACCACATTGAATGGTATAAACGCGATACAGCCTTCTTATAAATATGCGGATAACGTCCTTGGACCGGAAAAGGTCTCTTGTCTGTGGCACATATCAGTTTGACAGTTTCAACTAAGCGCTTTCAGTTCAAGATAATATTCCTTAGGTAAATTTACTGAAAAAGCTAACTGGTTGAGGAGAAAAGATACACAAAATATGTGTAACCAAAAAATTGTAATTACACAAGATTAAGCAAATGTAAATTAATTTGTGGCCAGGCCTTTATTTAGCCAAGCACAAAGTAGGATTGCATGATGACCCACGTATATTGAGTTTGCTTTATGTACATTTGTCTCATACATATTTTTTACTAATACAGTGAATATCTTGCTACCCCATTCCCACAACATATCTTTTTTATAAGTATTAACATAATGATAGGGAGAAGCGTGGCTCAATGGTTAGAGCGGCAGACCCTGATGCAGAGGTCTTGCCTGGGACCAGGGTTCAATTCCTGCTTCGGCGGCTCTTGGACTCAATCTCCACAGACCTGATAATTCTCACCTAGGTGCCTAGTCTAATCATGGTTCCCACTCTGTGACTCTGGGCAATAGCTTGCTTAATCTCCACAACAGCCCCAGCAGCGCTTGGATACCTGGCTTCACCTTGGGGGTGCCCAGGAGTGGACATCTCACAAGAAAGCCAGGAAGGGTTCCACAGCGGTATGAATACAGCGCTACGAGACCTCTGGGTAGAAGGCACTATATAAATACAAACACATTTACATTTTTTATTTACATCATAAGCCCTCTCTCTGAGTTATAGGCCTGGGCCTCATGTGAAAGTCAATAATGAGGGAGATGGTATTCATCCTCCAGTATATAGCATGTGATAACAGGTGTATAATCACATTCCTGCCCTTTCTCTATCACGCAGCACAACAAGGTGGCTGCTACGCTGTGTGATCTTTCAATAAATATGCCCATATACAGTGCATTCCTGTCTTTTACCTGCCCTTTGCAAGGCTCTGAGTGACTACAAAAACCTGTAGAAGCACAAAGCAGCGCAAACCGCTGTGTTGCGTTATCTGTCCTTGGGAGGTGTTCAATGGGCACTGCGAGGGTGCGCACTCAAAACTCCCATGTATTTTAGCGCATCCCCAGATTTACAAGGGTACAGAACGGGAATATCGACATAAAAATATCGACTAACATAAATATCGCTGCAAAAATATCTACAGGAAGAAATATCGATGACAAAAATATAGTCTGACCAGAATATCGACAGACAGGTAAGTAATATCGATAACATTAATATAGTTGTAATAAATATCGTTTACAAAAACATAGTTTACAAAAATATCGTTTTTTAAATAATTATAAGTAATGTAGTGTTTTTAATGAGTATTTGTTGTCAAAGTACTATTTTTTGTAGTATTTTATTAGTTAATAATGTATTTTATGTTTAATTTAGTATTAATAGTTCCGTAGCGGGTTGTGGGTTTATAGGGGAGTAGGGTGGGAAGTAATTTAAGTATAATAAAATAATAGATTAATTAATGTTTTAAATGAATATAAATAGTGTAATAAATAATAGTTAATTAATTTCAATTAGTTAATTAATAATAATTATGTAATTAATTGTGTTAATTGTTTAATTAATTTTAGGTGTGTGTACTGGATTTTATTAGTGAAAATGTAGTAAATTAATTACATTTTAATTGAATAATTATTTAATTAATGATTAATTAAATAAAAATAAAGATTTGTTTTTTTATAAATGACTAAATACATTTAGTAATTTTTACACCTACACTATCCAACGCTTTCCCTACTGTTGCACCTTCTGGAGTGGGAATAGTAATTTTTACCCCTACGCTATCCAACGCTTTCCCTACTGTTGCACCCTCTGGAGTGGGAATAGTAATTTTTACCCCTACGCTATCCAACGCTTTCCCTACTGTTGCACCCTCTGGAGTGGGAATAGTAATTTTTACCCCTACGCTACCCAACGCTTTCCCTACTGTTGCACCCTCTGGAGTGGGAATAGTAATTTTTACCCCTACGCTATCCAACGCTTTCCCTACTGTTGCACCCTCTGGAGTGGGAATAGTAATTTTTACCCCTACGCTATCCAACGCTTTCCCTACTGTTGCACCCTCTGGAGTGGGAATAGTAATTTTTACCCCTACGCTATCCAACGCTTTCCCTATTGTTGCACCCTCTGGAGTGGGAATAGCAATTTTTACTCCTACGCTATCCAACGCTTTCCCTACTGTTGCACACTCTGGAGTGGGAATAGTCATTTTTATTCCTACGCTATCCAACGCTTTCCCTACTGTTGCACCCTCTGGAGTGGGAATAGTAATTTTTACCCCTACGCTATCCAACGCTTTCCCTACTGTTGCACCCTCTGAAGTGGGAATAGTAATTTTTACCCCTACGCTATCCAACGCTTTCCCTACTGTTGCACCCTCTGGAGTGGGAATAGTAATTTTTACACCTACGCTATCAAATGTTTTAACTAATAATATATTGTATATTTTAATTATATGTATGTATTATTGTTGTTATATAAAGTAATGTGTTAAATATATGTATATGTACACATTTATTAAGTTTATAATGAAAAAGTTTAGTTAATTTGTTATAAATATTTAAAAAATAAAAGTAATGTAATGTATTTTGTTAATAGTACTTATATTTATTTATTATTTAATGTAATTTTAATTAATTTAAAAAGTCGATATTTTTTACATCTATATTTATTACAACGATATTTTTGAGTAGATATTTATGTACTTACCTGTTTAAGTATAGGGTGTCGATATTTTTGTAAACGATATTTTTACAACTATATTTATGTCAACTATATTTTAGTAATCGATATTTCAACACCCTACCATTTACAAGAACTTGTAAACCTGGGAATGCGCCAAAATCTAACGAGGAGAAATATCTTGATTTCTCCTTGCTTCTTCTTCTTTCTATGCATGCTGCATTCTGCAGCACACATAGACAGAGGAATATGCACCCCAGGATTGTTTGCGGTGAAGAAAGGTGTTCCTTCCTGCACAAAAACAATCCTGCATGCAACGCATTTGTGCTAGGTAGCCCACTTTGTGCTAGTGCATGTGAAAGGACAGGATTGTGCAGTATTCCATTAAATACGGCATATTCCTGCCTTTTCCTTTTCATGCAGTGCAGCTCAGCATGGTGACTTGCTACACTGCAATGCGTCACAAAGCTCATAAATGAGCCCTTTGATTTCCAAATTGGCTAGAGAGAAGACAGGATAAAAATGGTGCCATCCTACTTCTATGCTATTGTATTTTCCATTAGGTTTCAGTCAAGATCAATGAGTTACTTTTCAACATCCATTTAAATCAGACACTGAAATGCTCAAAAGCATGTCTTTGGAAATTGTGTTTCTATGCTCTTTCTCACTAACAAGCCTCTTGCTAAATGAAGTACGTGTAAGAAATTGAGAATTCGGCCATGCACGGACTGCTCCTGCAAAATCGTTCTGTGCAAAATGTTTAAACATTGTTTATAATACTAATGCTGACCATTAGGTGTCTCCCTTCATCAACATTTCAAAATCATTCGACTCTATTCCTTAAGAAAAAAGAAAATGACTGCAGAAAATGTTTCGTTTGTATGAAGAAGGCACAGGTTTCGCAGCGTAATTATAAATATGGGATGGGGCGAGCACGAGTAGGTAGGGTCATGTATTTGCTAAAAGAAATTACAGAAAAAACTACACACATAACTAAAAATGCACATCTAATTATTACAAAAGCTCATGTATCAAACGCGTGTTTATTGCCTCCTTGCTAAAGCACTTCTATGAAACACTCATCAGAAAATTCCACAATGTTTTTAGTTTATCACAAGAGTTTGCCTTAAATCTAAGATGATTGAAAATATTTAATTCTAAACCATTGTTGTATGCATTATTAAGGCAAGATGCTCGTGCAGGGCTGCTGCACAATAAGTGCAGCAGCCCTGGTACCCCTTTTACATCACTGGTACCATATACTAGGGCCTCATAGAGGTGTAAAAGTAATTGCCAATTGGATGAACAAATTCACATTTACCCTTTTATGGATAGAGCACTGGTGCGGGCCTGTTTAGCAGGACCCTGCACACTTTCAGATCAATCACCACAGCACTAGCAGTTCCAATAAAGGCCAAAAGTGGGGGGCATCTGCAAGCATCCCAGTTTACTACATTAACATTCACAAAGGATAGCCCTGTACACTGCATCCCGCAGAAAGTGACCCGCTTAGTGCCACACGGGTCAGCCCTGACCACCTCTCAGCCTTCCGTACCAAATAAAGAGTCAGTCAGCTAGTGGAGAAAACAAACCAATAACTGTTTATTCATATACATTAAGAGAGGAGCCCCATCTGTACAATCACTAGTAGTGATACAGAGGGAACTAAAATCAGCAAGCATAGAGAAACATTATGTACGTTTCATACTCTGGCAAAGACACGCCCACAGTGGAATTTTCCAGGCAGATGCGAATAAACAGCGAAATACAAAAAAAGTTTCAGTTCTCGTATCTTGCGCAACCTAACATAGTCCAAGGTCGTTTCACCCTGGGCAAGCCACCAGACAAGTGGGAGAGAACCTCTATCTACTAAGAAAGCTATGCGCTGATATGAACAGTTTGCTCATTACTGATGAAGAACTTAACTTTAGAGAAACAAAACTTAACAGAGAGCATTTCCCAGAAATGAACAAGATCAGTCCGGAACAGCCTAAAATGGTGCATGTTAAAAAAAATGGCGCAGCGAATGCTAATTAAAACATGACACTAAGAAGCATTTTAAGGGCCTAATCTGACAGACCCTCCTTTTAGCATGAGCTAAAAACATTTTATAAAGTGCAAAAAGAAATAAAATTAATATACAAATACAATAATACTAAAACAACAATAACATATTGAAAATTCAGTGAAGCATAAAAAGAAAAAATATGTATAAAGTGAAATTATGAGCATTCCATTGAATAATCCTTGAAGGGGGATACATTAAGCAGAGAGGAATCTTCAAATATTCCTTCATCAATATGCATTAAGTCGTTAATATCATTCTGCAGCTTCATTGCGGCATTAGTAACAGAAGCTGATATTTTCTGTTTGGACATGAGAACAGAAGCACAATTAGAGCAACACAGAGGAAGACACTGAGTAAGAACACACCATAACACCAATAACACTATAAGATAAATCAATTGCTGAAAAACCCCAACTACCAAAAAGGGACCAGCTCCAATTCCAGTTTTCCATGCCCCTGACATTTTTGATGATGTCCAGAATAGGTTGTGTAATCTTTTTCTCTAAGTTTTCTATCGCCATAACATGCTGATTGCCAATTAAAGCACAAACTCCACCGGACTTAGCTAAGATAAAATGTCCAGCATACCCAGTCTGTTCAGAATACACATGTAGACACTGATAGTAACCTCCTGAGGCGGAAGCCGGGAGAAGCGATAGCTCGCAGATTTTAAAAACTTGCATATTTTGTGTTTTTAACTTACCGATCCCCTACCTGGGCACTTATCATTTGTTCATCACTCACCAGGCATCCCCCGCACAGCGGATTTATCTCTGCCGCGGGTTAGAAACTACGTCTTGGCACCATTTCCTGGGACTCCCCAGGACACATCCACTATTGCTGGCCATGCCAAGGCTACTTAAACGCGTGCTGACTACAAGCGCCTGACACTGATAGTAACCTCCTGAGGCGAAAGCCGGGAGAAGCGATAGCTCGCAGATTTTAAAAACTTGCATAATTTTGTGTTTTTAACTTACCGATCCCCACCCTGGGCACTTATCATTTGTTTATCACTCACCAGGCATCCCCCGCACAGCGGATTTATCGCTGCCGCGGGTTAGAAACTACGTCTTGCCGCCATTTCCTGGGACTCCCCAGGACACGCCCACTATTGCTGGCCACGCCCCCTTCGCCAAGGCTACTTAAACATGTGCTGACTACAAGCGCCTGACACTGATAGTAACCTCCTGAGGCGGAAGCCGGGAGTAGCGATAGCTCGCAGATTTTAAAAACGTGTATAATTTTTGTGTTTTTAACTTACCGACCCCCTCCCTGGGAACTTATCATTTGGTCATCATTCACCAGGCATCCCCTGCACAGCGGATTTATCGCCGCCGTGGGTTAGAAACTACGTCTTGCTGCCATTTTCTGGGACTCCCCAGGACACGCATACTATTGCTGGCCAAGCACCTTTCGCCAAGGCTACTTAAACGCGCGCTGACTACAAGCGCCTGACACTGATAGTAACCTCCTGAGGCGGAAGCTGGGAGAAGCGATAGCTCGCAGATTTTAAAAACTTGCATAATTTTGTGTTTTTAATTAACCGATCCCCTCCCTGGGCACTTATCATTTGTTCATCACTCACCAGGCATCCCCCGCACAGCGGATTTATCGCTGCCGCGGGTTAGAAACTACGTCTTACCGCCATTTCCTGGGACTCCCCAGGACACGCCCATTAATGCTGGCCACGCCCCCTTCACCAAGGCTACTTAAACATGCGCTGACTACAAGCGCCTGACACTGATAGTAACCTCCTGAGGCGGAAGCCGGGAGAAGCGATAGCTCGCAGTTTTTAAAAACTTGTATAATTTTTGTGTTTTTAACTTACTGATCCCCTCCCTGGGCATCTATCATTTGTTCATCACTCACCAGGCATCCCCCGCACAGCGGATTTATCGCTGCCGCGGGTTAGAAACTATGTCTTGCAGCCATTCCCTGGGACTCCCAAGGACACGCCCACTATTGCTGGCCATGCCCCCTTCGCCAAGGCTACTTAAACGCGCACTGACTACAAGCGCCTGACACTGATAGTAATCTCCTGAGGCGGAAGCCAGGAGAAGCGATAGCTCGCAGATTTTAAAAACTTGCATAATTTTGTGTTTTTAACTTACCGATCCCCTCCCTGGGCACTTATCATTTGTTCATCACTCACCAGGCATCCCCCGCACAGCGGATTTATCGCTGCCGCGGGTTAGAAACTACGTCTTGCTGCCATTTTCTGGGACTCCCCAGGACACGCCCACTATTGCTGGCCTTGCCCCCTCCCAACACCCCCACTCGCCTATAAATCATGTGCACCTACCGGACGCGCAGCGGACGAGCGCAGCGGGCGCGCCGTTTGCACACCGAAGGCGCGCCTAAGGCAAGCCTGTCTGCGCTCGTCCGTGCCAAAAAAGGGCCCAGGGCCACCCCCCCTGGCCCATTCGTACCTCGGCCCCAGTCAGCCCCTACCTTGGTTAAATATACCTCCTCTCAACTTCTAGAACTTAACCCTCCGGCCAACCTACTGCATTCTGCACCACATTTGTTATACACGGACCCTCTGATAGGTCCTCACAAATGCCCTACTTGTATTAACCACACCCCCCCTGCTAATATCACTAAACAGGTTTTAGCAGCACTCATCAACGTACGCTCCCTCCCTAAACACAAACTCAAAATCTTGGAGTTTATTGTGTCACACAATCTCGACTTAATGTTTATTACTGAGACTTGGGGTGACAACGGCTCCGGTCCTGACTTCAAATCATCCCTCCCTGAAGACTACTGTGCTCACAGACTTGACAGAATTAAAAAAAAGGGTAGTGGTATTGCCATTATCCATAGAAACTGCTACAAAGTTAAAACCACTGATCTTAAATACAAAGATTTTGAAGCCTTTTCCTTCTCTATTAGCCTCATTGGCAATTAGTCATTCGCAGGCACTCTGCTCTACCGCCCTCCTGGGTCTAGATCTAACTTCCTTAACAGTCTTGATAACCTAATTGAAGTTACAGCTGGAGCACCTCAATATACCATATTAGGAGATTTCAATTTCCATCTAGAATCTCCAAGTGACAACGACACCATCGCCCCGATCAGTGATATCTCAGCAGCAGGATTTCATCAAATTGTTACTCAGCCCACCCACAAGGCAGGTCATACCCTTGATGGGATATTTACCAACAACCCTGACATTTTGATTTCCTATCCTATCCCTCTCATTTGGACAGACCACTTAGCAGTCTGTTTCTCTATAAAAATCAAGTCCCCTCCATCTCTAATCAGACCATCATCTCCTATCTCATCAAGAGACTGGAAAAACATTGATACTGTCCATCTTGCCTCTATGCTGACCGATGGCATCAATACAATAGAACCAGATCCATCACTAGCCTCCAGCAACTACCTCAACATCTTGGACATGGCTTGCTCCAAGCTAGCACCCCCTAAAACTACTCATCACAACCGAAAATCTCCTTCTGCCCCATGGTTCTCTGAATCCCTACGTCTTCAGAAACAACACTGCAGAAATCTGGAAAGACACTGGCGCAGGTACTATAACCCTACTGATAAAATCTCATACAAAAGCGCCCTATCCAAATACAAAGACCTCATCACTTCAGAAAAAACGATTTATTACACTTCCCAAATTATTCAGGCTAAAATCTCTGCAAGAAAACTGTTTCAAGTGGATAATCATCTCTCAAACCCCCCTGCCCCCCTTCTGACACAACCCAATCCCTCTGCAATTCCCTTGCAGATTTTTTTAAAGACAAGGTTACTTCTATTTTCTCAGCCTTTCTTCACGAACCTCCTTCAACCATCATAGTTAAACAATCTCCAGCTATCAACGTTCCTTCCTTCTGTAATTTCAAATATGTCACTGAGGAACAAATCTCTCGCCTAATCTCCAGCACCAAATCAGGATCACCCCTGGACCCATGTCCTCCTTCCATCCTCAACCTTATCCCGGACGCCATCTCCCCTGCTTTGACTAATATATGTAATACTATGTTCACTACCGGCTCATACCCCTCTGTCTGGAAAAAGGCCATCATCAAGCCACTCTTGAAAAAACCCACCCTTGATCCCTCCTCCCCATCCAGTTACAGACCCATCGCATGTCTCCCTTTCCTAACAAAAATATTCTAAAAAGTTATGAACATACAGCTTTCCAAATTTAGCGTTGAAAATAACCTACTGGATGAGACCCAATTTGGTTTTAGGCAGGGACACGGAACTGAAACAGCTTTAATAAAAGCAGCAGATGAAATAAGAATGACATTGGACAACAGAGGAGCGGCAGTATTAATACTGCTTGATCTATCTGCAGCTTGTGACACGGCCGATCATGCCACCCTGATCGACCGTGTCTCGGCAATTGGCATCCAAAACAATGCCAAAGAACTCCTCACCTCCTTCCTGGCCAACCGTTCACAGGCTGTAAAACTGGGCCCTTTCTTCTCCCACACGTTCTCCCTTCCATGCGGAGTACCACAGGGCTCCTCGCTAAGTCCGACCCTGTTTAACATTTATGTTTCGGACTTAGCAAGGGTGATTAAATCCTACGGCATTAGTCTTACAACCTACCCCGACTACACCCAATTGGTGCTATCTGTACATAAAGATGGACCGACAGTTGCAGCAAACTTTCAAGAGGGAATGCTTGCCATCAGTTTCTGGATGTCCTCAAACTGTCTAAAACTAAACTCGGAAAAGACAGAGGTCATGTCATTCGGGAAACTGGAACCCGCCTGGTCCCCCTATGGTGGCCCAATGAGATGGGACCTCCACCAGAACCTGTTACTAAGGTTCGCACCCTTGGAGTCATATTTGATGACAGACTGCTCTTTCACCATCATGTCAACTCCGTAGTCTCCACCTCATTCTTCACTCTGAAGAAGATCAAGAAACATCTTCCTTACCTTCCCACTTCAGCTGGTAAGACTCTGATCAGCACTCTTGTTTTCGCCAGAACAGACTATTGTAATGCCCTCCTTCTTAATGCACAGGAAAAAGTTCTTAATAGGCTTCAGTTAGTTCAGAATGCCTCAGCCAGAATCTTACTGGGCATTCCTAGGTTCACCTCCATCACTCCCTACATCTGACAGCTTCATTGGCTCCCAGTCAGGAGCCGTACAAACTTTAAGGCATTGTGCATTGCCTATAAAGCGATCAACAACTCAGGCCCGCAGTTTCTCAAGGACGCCTCCGCCCGATTGAAAACCTCAGAACCCTTCGTTCATCCTCAGCTCATTTGCTCAAAATCCAACACACAAAAAAAAAACTAACTGGGGTGACAGATGCTTTGTGATCTCCACAGCCAGACTATGGAATTCACTCCCTCTCACTATCAAAACTGCCCCAACGCTCCTTAGCTTTAGGAAGAAATAAAAAACCTGGTTGTTCCCACATTAAAATCTGCCATAGCCATCGTCTGATCAGTGAGCGCCGAGACACCCCAGGGTATTTGCGCGCTATAAAAAACGCCAAAACATAAAACATAAACATAAACATGTATACTTTTAAATGGGGTAGTAATGTCTCTCAGTGAGGCCACTGTGGTATTAGACAGAATCTGTTATTTACATCCAAAATATTCCCCATATTTGTCTTCCCTGGCCATAGCTGTACCACCCAAAGTGAATAAGGAAGACAAAATATACCAAATATTATTCCATTGCTATAACTATTGACATTTAAATCTGTGACTCCTTCACAAAACTCTTTCATTATTATTTGGTTAACCCATCACATTGTCAGTCCCATTCTGAACATTTAAATAAGTCCCATTAGACAGGAAATAAAACCCAGGATGTGCATATATCGGCCTATCATAATTCACTGCTGAGTACCGCACACTCTTCCTAAGTGTATTTGGATCAGATTAATGCTCTAGGGAAAACGTTTGCTTATACAATATTGTTCCTGAACAATTTATATACAAGGAGGTATCCATAAAATTCACTATTGGAACACAAGCAAGATATTAACCAGCCTTCCGGGGTACTGTAATCTGTTTGTAATGCCAACCCATAAGCTTTATATTCTGTTCTTCCATATCGAAATTATCACAATATGTACTATTATCACACCCAGGATAACCCTCCCCTGTGGCTTTCTATAGTACAGGCATGGCCCAGGATAACCACGTCCAAACATACCCTTTTAACTTCCACGAAATCTGGTGGCCGAGTATATGTGTAATTAACAAGTTACAAAGTATATGCTGTCTAAAGGCGTGCAACAGAACCAATAAGATAACAGGCAGTCCCATCCCCAAAGAACCTCTAATGCGCTGCCACAAACACAATATTCGTTATGGTCCTCTTGTCTCTTACCAAGGAGAATGGTTCACTTAAATCAAATTTGGGTGCATCATATACATCCTCTAAAAAGCATAACACTACCTATACTGTTATCACCACTATTACCAGGGCTATGACACATATAATTTGGCTACGAATTGACCAGATTACACAACGTGGACTTAGAATTAGTGGCTGATCCTCCTCATCAATTGGTCTACCAAAAGGATGCATGATTAAGTAGCAAGAACACACAAAATATTAAAGAACGTAAATGTTCCCAGTGTCCATCAGCGCCTCACTGGTACAGGCTCCTCTTATCCATCAATTTGATGGCACTCTTGAGCACCGGCGGTGGAGCTTGCTCTGTCCTAAACTTGTCCTGCTTTATCCCTCACCGACACAAACAGTATAATCTCAGAGAATATTTTTCCCCTAAATAATGTTCGAACAGCTATAGTGCAGACTCTTTTTAAACCAATTGTCGGTACTATCACTCCGTACAAGCCTACCTTACACAGTCCATCCCTGATCTGTTTTCTCTTTTGACTCGGTGGTCCTCGTCCGAGGACGTAAATTGTACCTGGTAGCCCCAGGCACTGTAGGGTCTGAGAATAGATGCTCTTGAACAGCACGTTTTTCAGGGGGAACAGCCTTCTTTAAAACATCATCATTCTCCTTATCCGTTCTAGTCCAGATCAGCTGGGCATTACTGAAGTGGAAAAACCTAGGCCTTTGTTTACATTCGCCCTTCATAATGCAACGGCAAAGGTATCTTCTTGCAGTGGGTGCCATGCACCCAGTTCTTCCGACCTGCAACCTTCACAGGCGTTTGAGTGACCAGTAGAACCTGCTTAGAACCTTTCCACCTTGGCTCCAGACATTTCTTCCTCTGGAAATTACGCACCAACACAAAATCACCAGGCTGGACGTCATGGCCAGGTGCCTCAGGTTTGGTTTCGTAGGTAAGGAGTCCCTTATCTGTTGGTGAAAAGAGCGCAAACTTTTGGTTAACTGGCCAAACTGGCTTGTAGAAAACTGATTGTTGAAATGTAATTCGGCCACTTTATTCTTGTTCTAGCCCTGCTGAAGTCTATGGCTTTCAGCCGTATAGACGAAACTTGGGTTGGCATGGTCTGTGGCTTGATCAATAATTGTTAAGAAGATGGATAACATGGAAGTATACCTTAAAAACTTGGAATAAAACAAGAATACACCAAGGATTGGCATTTGGAGTTTATTTGTTGCTTCTACTTTTGTGCTATCTGCTCAGGTTACTTACTGCTGTATATTGTATTTCATGTGGGCTTTTGTCTGCATTTTACAACATAGGGTGGCCGTTGTAGGGTGACCTTGAAGAATTAGCACTGATTGGGATATTTATATTGGAAATACTTTATACACTTCCCTGTGCAGATTTCTCCTACTACCTGTCCTGTCTAAGTCAAGTGGGAGAGGGTCTCTATCTACTCAGAAAGCTTTGCACTGACATGAACAGTTTGCTCATTACTGATACAGAACTTAACATTTGAGGGCATTTCCCAGAAATGAACAAGATCAGTTTCGGACAGACTAAAATGGCACCTGCTAATTAAATGGCACAGCGAATGATAACTAAAACATAACACTACGAAGAATTTTACTGGCCTAATCTAACCCTCCTCCATAATGCCACCCTCTCTGTGTTAGATTACATAGGGTATTACCCCACGTCTCTCTAGATCCATCTTCATATACCCGGGAATTTTCTCCTCCAACTAGGCTAATTTCTTTTTCCTGAGTCTCATCTTACATTAAGACCCTAATGCCATTTCACCTAATCACATCCACCAGTACCTACATACTATAGTATGAACCTCTACGTCCAACCTTGTATTTTTTGAACCTCTTGTCTAGCCCAACCTAAAATCAAGTACCATTACCTCTACCTAGTCCCAAATATCTGAAACCCAACCCTATCACTGTGACTACCGAATATATACCCTAAAACCGCTAAAGTGGGCCTACCTTTGCCTCTTACCACTATCCTGCCTATACATTAACATCCCTACCCAGTGGTAGTTGGTGGTTTAGAGGAGAGGTGGGACCCAAAAGCATATTCAGCACTCTCCCTGGTCCTTGACTGCCCACAGGCCAGACTTTTAGATTGCAGACATGGTGACATGCATACACACATAGTTGCAGGCATACAAACAATAACATTCACACATACATGCACATGCACTCGCAGCGTACAGACTTTTAAACACAAACAATTAGATGCGGCAGGACCATGATTTCTGAAACCCAAACTGTTTTCTGTAGTCAGAGGCAGACCCATGAGCTGCCAACCAATCAGAAGCTGGAATAGGATTAAAGGTAATGGGGTAGACCTTCTTTATCTACTTCAGCTTCTGAAAGGGCAAGAGGGTGATTGACAAGCCCTGAAGCACCATTATCTGAAATGCTGCCCTGTGAGATGCTAGTACAGCATGTCAGATATTTATTGTGCATGTATGAGGCTCGGCTATAAAAACGGACACATGCACAATACATTTAGTGGAGCCCTCTTCTCTTGTCAAGGTAACATTACAGCTGTTACATGCAAACAAATGACCCATTAGATCATTTGTATTTATATAAAATCTGTTATATGCCGAGCAGTAGTGGTAGAAGGAGGTAGAGGGTTGATGCCTTGGTGCCCCCGAGCGACAGCCGCTACTGTTCCCACCCAAAATACCCTAGTAAAATACTAAGCATGTTCATGCTGTTGATGGGGAGAAGCAAAATTCAGGCTGTGTTTATCTGCCTAATAAGGCCCTTAGTCTGAAATTGGATTCAGCTAATAAATCATGTTACAGACCAAATCGAAATGTACCTTTATTCCCTCAGATTACTGTTGTTGTACCATTGTTAAGTGATAGTCAATGCTCAACCTCAAATCACACATGTGGGGAAGAAGTTCCACCCCTCTCATTTTAACTTGGATGTTTGTCACTCATAAGGTACTGAGATCCTGTTTATAATATATGCTTATTGCAGGATTTTTTCCACACATGTTTTCTTTGATATTATTAAATAGCAAATGTTGCACCTCTTTGTTTATGATGTCTTTATATTATAGATGATAATTCTCCCCGAATCTGCTTTTTTTAATGTTTTCATTCAGTTCCCCTGAACATACAGACCAAACCAAGACTACTGTTCTCTCCCCTGCAGTTTTCAATATGTTAAACCTAACAAAATTTGCAGGAGGAAAACTGCAAGAACTGAAGAACTACAACTGCATCTAGGTGAAGAAATATCGATTCTTCATTTTCTAGGGGATTATGTGTATTCCTGAATCCCAGAATTACAGATTCATCCACTTTTAAAGAATTTGAGCTATGAATAATAGACAATACGGTTTCCCTAGATCTCATAGATCGATGACCTTAATGTCAAGGAGTGCCTTTACATAGCTGCCTTGTTGGGATGCTTTCAACCTTCAGTATTACACCACCCGCAAACACCACATATCGGGACTGCGTCATCCCTCAGCATTGTGATAACTCCTTTCCTTTTCACTTCAACATTCCTGGTAGAATTATGATACCACTGTAGCCTTTACTTAGAGAACAAGTGCATCAGCTGCTCAGTGACTGGAAACTGATAGAATTCAGGTTCCACCGTTTGCATAAAAGAGCTGAAATTGGATCATAAATTTGAAACAGTACCAAAAGGGGGCCTCCCAAAATACTTTTGGACCAGAGCCCCTAAAATCCTTAAGATGTACCTGCCCTTCATAGCCAGTCCTTCCTGTGTTGTGGCTGTCTAGAAGGAATGCACACAGTGTAGCTGTCATCCAGCCCTGACATGGATTGGAGATAGGCTGAAGGGACCCACAGCAAAGTTAAGAGCGGAGAAAAGTCCACTTTCTAAAAGTGGCGTTTCTAAAATGGTAATGTCAAACCCAACTTTATCACTAAAGAGGATTTATCTCCACCATTCCAAATATATTAAACATGAAACAACTTCTCCTTTCCAATCAGGAATTATAGCTTAAAGGGTATTTTAAGGAATCCCCAGGGTATACTATGGAAGGAGTAGGCCTCACAGCACTGATTTTTTTTTGTTGTTGTTTGACACTGCCAGGTACATGTAAATCTTAAAAGTGCATGTGCTGCCTTTTAGTTACACAGAACCCTGACCTTAGGGTCACATAGGGACTACCCAAGGGGTGAGGTAAGTGTAATAAAAGGGAAGTTTAGGCTTGGCAAGTAGTTTTCAATGCCAAGTCTAAGTAGCAGTAAACCGCACACCGGCCCTGCAATTGCATGCCTTAGACAGGTTTGAAAAGATACTTGGGAGGGTACACAATCAGTACTGTAGGACCACTAGTAGCATTTACATCACAGACCGTGGGTATG
This sequence comes from Lissotriton vulgaris, assembly GCF_964263255.1. Lineage (NCBI taxonomy): Eukaryota > Metazoa > Chordata > Amphibia > Caudata > Salamandridae > Lissotriton > Lissotriton vulgaris. The sequence goes on from NC_141691.1 coordinate 1,314,801,162, forward strand.
TGGTATACCACTTTACAAGGGACATACATGTAAACTAAACATGCCAGTCAGGTATATACAAATGCTACCGTAGTTTAGAGGAGAAGCACTTGCACTTCAGCACTAGTTAGCAGTGGTAAAGTGTTCAGAGTCCTAAAGCCAACAAAAATAATTCAGACAAAGCTGAGGAGAAAGGCAAAAGGTTAAGGGTAACCCTAAAAATGGGGCCATTTCCTACACTTGTCCCCAAATGGAGTCTAAAAAATGGTATAACATGGCACACTGCAAGATGAGGAATGTTGTGGAGGGGACGTTGGTCCAAAAGTCCAGGTTCAAATGGCTGGATATGTCAGGGGGAAGAATGTTATACTATTCCATGGTCTGTAAAATAATCCTTCTATGTGATATATTGCACAACATCTGTGTTAAAACAAAGGTCCTGTCAGATTATGAGCCACTACATAAAGAGGAAATGGATGAGGATAACGACAATGAAGGAGACGCCCAGCACAAATCGGTCTGTCGGTGGAGATGTGACCAGATTGTGGCTGGTTTCTTTAGCTAAACTATATCACTTGATGGTAAAATAGACAGAAATCATGTCAACTTCTCAACATATATGATCTCAAAATTGATTCCATGTCAGACCGCCTAGACCGGCTCAGAGATAAGGTCTCAAATCATGACAAATGTATTGCGAAGGTTGAGCAACGTACCTCTGCTCGTGAGAAATTGCTTGTGTTGATAAAGTACTAGAAGTTCTAAAAAGCAAGAACGAAGACCTTGAAGCTTGGTCACAACGTAACAATATGCAAATTCTGAGAATCCCAGAGACCACAGCAATAACCCGTGTCGAGGACTATGTTGAGGAGAAGCTTTAATGTGTGTTTGGAGACTCCCTCTCAACGTTCTGCATAGTTGACCGGGTTCACAGATCGCTTGGCCCGTAACCCCCTCTGGGAGTCCCGGCCAGACCAAAAATCGCCCAACTATTAAACTATCGGGACTGTGATGTTGTATTGTGCAAAGCCAGGAAGCAGCAGGACACGAGATACCAGAGCAATGTGGTGTCATTTTTCCCCGATTTCACCTTAAATGTTCAGGCTGCCAGGAGAGAGTTTAAGCCCGTTGAGAGGGTGCTGCAGCAACAAGACACCAAGTACTCTCTGCTTTACCCTGCAAAACTCTGAATTTTTTACCCCAGCAAAACCACGTTCTTCAAGGATCCCAAACTCACAGCCAAATTTGTACATACCCTCCAGCATTCCAAACTGACTTCATGTGCAGATAAAAGCCCAGCTGTAGATGACCCTCATAAGGAAAATGACCTAGAATTTGAGTGACCACCAAAACGCCTGCGGTGTTGTGTTATTAATGGCTCAGCAGAGATAAGTTTCCCCCTGGATTTTTTCTCAAGGTCAACTTCCTTCCTCTTTTGCACTAACTGCTCAGGAACTGGACATGTTTGCCCGAATGATTGAATGGATCTCCTCTCGATCGCACCTCGTGCAGCCACCCAACATCCAACCACTGGGATCTGCCGAGCCCCTAGTGCCACCCCCTGGGATGAGTCCCATGTTCCTTCTAACAGTTGGCAACTCAGGGCCTACTTGGGGTAGGGGTAACACCTTTCAGCCATGTTGGGCCGCTGTAGTGGGTGGGGTGGGCTTCCATGGTCTGAGGAAGATCAGATTGGCTGCAATATTCTAATTTTTTTCTTCCCCCCCCCTTCAATTCCTCTCTCTGACCTCCCCTCAACATAAGCTTGGTGCCACTGTGAGTCCGGCGCACAAGTTATTGTGTGATAGCAGGCACGGGCATGACTGCCAAAAGCGTGACTGCAGTTAAAACAGTAACGTGGAATGCTTGAATGACCGTAGAAATGTGCCACTGGTTATGATGTCTCTCAACTGACATGGTGTGGAACTGCACCTGATGGGGCTAGCTGCGCACGCCCCTGAGTGGGCTGGATGGGAGAGAAATTTATAGCTGGCTATTCCATTTATGCTAGAGGCAAAGCTACCATTCTTAGGAGGTGGCTCCAATGGCACACGCCCACCGGGCTATGTGACCTTCAAAAAGATTCATAATGGTTGAGGGATGCTGGGGAGACAACCAGTTAGGTTGATATTGGTTTACAGCCAAAATATGGACAATCCACATTTCTTCAGTGAAGTTTGGTTACTGGCGAGGTCACTGGGCCCCAGAACCACGCTCTAGGGAGACAGATCGGGTGACTCTCGCTGGCCCGACCTTGGCGGGGGATCAGTTGCCGGCGCTTATGTAAGACCATGAACTAGTGGATGTTTGGAGTCATCGGCACTTGTCCAGGATTGATTATTGGCTAATGTCACATGATGTAGACACATGGGTGCATACCACCACTCACCTTGTTCAAACCCTTTCTGTTAATGCCCTGGTGCTGCTCGAACTCTTGCTACCTGATGTCACAGAGGCTCCCCTCCAGCATGCTTTAGGAACAGGTCTTCTGGCAGGTGATCGGATCTGACATACTAGAGTATTTCAAGATAAACATCGGAACAATAGACTCCCCCTCCATGCTGTGGGAGGCATTTAAATATGTTATTAGAGGCAATAGCAGCGCCAAGTTGGCAAGTGTCCTGCGCTCACTTAAAGGGATCTCAAACACCTTGAGTGGGAGATACGGTTGCTCTGAGTATTTAGTGTCTAACCAATTAGCTGCCCTAGGGCAAATTAAAGGGAAAATAGCAAAATTTGAGGAGGCAGCTCACAGAGAGACACACTGTCTGGGAAAAGAAACGTACGCTTGTCGCTATGGCAAAGGAGACTGAGCTGGGAAAACGCTAGCAGGCCTTCCTAACACACCATGGGCAAGTGAATATATTAGTGAGCTGTGCAACAGTGATAATGGAGCAGTTGCCAGTCAGGAAGCTGTACAAGCAAAAATGCTTGCGTTCTATTCCGTGCTTTATGCCGTGCGTCAATCAAAAGCGCATTTAGATTTGCTTCTCTTTCTTGAATTCATTGAAGTGATGGCCAGCGTAGATATCTTGACAAGCCGTTCCTAGTGCAGGAGGTGATTGGTGTGATCCGGGCCATGCCCGGTGACAAGGCTACTGAGCTGGATGGACTCACATTTGTATTCTGCAAGGAATACCCACTGCTTTTCACATCTCACCTCCTTAACATGTACGAGAAATCACTAGAGTGGGGAACACTCCCCCTCTCTTCGCGAGGTGTTAATGGTAACTATTCTCAATCCAGACAAGGACCTACAGCTATGAGACACCTATAGGCCATTATCGATGATTAACCATGAAAATACAATTCTTGCACAGCTGTTGGCCACCCGACTGCTCCCTCTTCTGCCCACGGTGCTGAAACTTTACCAATGTGGCTTAATCCCTGGCATGGGCACATCTCATAAGCTCCGCACCTTTGTTGCAAACATGCAAGAAATAGGCCACTGCCCCCCGACCGCTGCTGTTTTCCTAGATGCTCAATTAGAAAAGAGGAGCTTCCTTTGGGTTATTTCCAGTAATTCATATTCCTTAAAAAGAACACAATCATCTAATATTCCTCACACACACTAGCCAAAAAGGGATCTAATAGTAAACCCAAGGTCAAAAATAGAAAAAATATATATTTTTTAATTTATCAATTTATTCTTCTAATTAAAAACAAGTACAGGTATATTTACACAAATTAAAAAGATTCATTAAACATTGGTAAATGGCTTTAGGAAAAGTTATAACTTCAAAATATGCATTGTATCAATAAATTCACACATAATGTAAAAAGACAAACCTTACAAATACATGAGAGAGTGCTCACCAAAGACAGTACAATTTGTCATAAAAAGATAAACTTCCGTGTCCAGCACATTAAAGACTGGAACTCGATAAGATGTGCCCTATTTATCATCTGTAGTTCCAGTTGTTACACGGATTGTGTGAAGAGCGTCCAAATGTTTTGATGGAAAACATTCACTTAGACCATCTTTCTCAAGACCTGTATTCTGACTCTCCTAAAACATATATGTTGTCAATAAAAGACACAAATCCCTTCTCCTGTGTAGGGGATGGAGATAGTAAAAAACAATATTTTCTTGTTTCAATTACTTGATCTGTGGCTTCTCTTTAGAGACTATATACTGCGACTGCCACCCTCCAATCACTAGATCTATTCTTCAATATCTTGTGATCTGCCAAAAGGGGCCTGTCCCAGAAACCTCCCTGAACTTGTAGCACCAGGCTTATTTGGTTACAACAGGACCCTTCATAAAATGAGTCTATATGCAGTATACAAAAAGAGTCCACGGGTCTAACAAAAAAAACAACAACTACCTTTGAGAGACATAAACAAAATGTATGTGTGTCACAATGAAGGAATCCTATTACAGATACGGATACCCATCAGTCACGATTCGATACTGCCCTGTTCATCATTTGGGCTTCCTTTAGTTTTTCCCATAGCAGCTCATAAAAGATGTAAATTAGGACCAAGTTGATAAGGTTCCTTAATCCTTTTTAAAAAACCTTTTCAATGTATCTTTGTTTAATGCAGTACCTTTCACTTATTTAGGTCCTGACGAAGGCAGAGGATAATAGTGTCCTGATTAACTGCCAAAACATGTTGACCAATTAATATTCTTGGCAGATATTTGTTTAAACTGCCACACTGTTTTTAATCTTGGGCAAGTTGGGCGACCAAATAAATATGTATTTCTCTCACTCCCAATTTTATGTCACTCACTTTTTTGACACTTTTCATGCACTGCAGAAATTTCTTCTTTACCCATCACTTAACACCATCATTTATCATCTATGAGGTGACCTTAGGTCTCATAATTAGATGGAGGACATGTCAACTTGGTCCTAATTCACATCTTTTATGAGCTGCTATGGGAAGAACCAAAGGAAGCCCAAATGATGAATAGGGCGGTATTGAATGGTGACTGATGGGTATCCGTATCTGTAATAGGATTCCTTCATTGTGACACACATACATTTTGTTTATGTCTCTCAAAGGTAGTTGTTGGTTTTTTGTTTGACCCGAGGACACTTTTTGTATACTTTGTTCAGTCTTGGGGGTTGTGTCCATGCTAGGTCTCTAAATATGCCCTAGGATCCCTCTTTATCAGTTTGTGTGTTCTGTATGAATGCTACTGTGCTGAGCATGTTCTACGCATAATATAGAGTCTTCCTAGAAGCGACTAAGGCCTTTGACACCTTGGCATGGCTCTAACTATTCAAACTCCTCTTCCGTTTCTGTATTGGTCTCTTTTTTATTAAAAAAAAACGCTGTGCTGTACTCTGCCCTAGAGGCAAGATTGCATATCAATGGCACAGTGTCCCCCCATTTCAGTGGCCCATGGCATGAGACAGGGGGGCCCACTCTTTCCCCTCCTTTTTTTGGTGGCCATGGACCCACTGGTGGCTAGACTTAGACTGCACCATGCTCAGCGCAGCCTTGCTTTCAACCCCGGGTGATCCTAGTGTCCACAAAGGCTGATGACGTGACTCTATACATCAAATACCCAGCGGTGAACCTGAACCCCTTAATTCGTGAAATTATCTGCTTTGGAGGCCGGTCAGGCACTACCATGAATTGGGGAAAATCTACTATCTTCCCGCTCACTCCTGCCACCGTTAAGTTTCAGTCAGAATTCCCAATTAAATGGGCAGTCATCCTAGTGAAATATTTGGGAATCTGGCTTAGGTGTACCTTGAAAACTATGGCGTTGCAATTACTGTAAGTTCATGGACTGGCAGGAGAACAGGCTGAACAGTTGGAGGATGCTCCCATTGTCTCTGGCGGGCCGTCTTGTCTTTGCAAAAATGGTACTCCCCAAGTTTTTATGTGTTTTTGTCAACCTCCTGCTCCCTCTCTCTGTTGAATTCAAGTGGAGACTTTGCTCAAACTTGATATCTCTTGCATGGGGGGAAAGGCAGCCTGGAGTGACGTCGGAGATCCAAATGCTTCCATTCGAACAGGGGGGTCTGGGTGCCCCGACGTGGAACTATACTATAGCTGTGCTCTGCCTCAATTTGTTCTCTACTGGGCATATCCGACTCAATTCATGGAGCACACCACCCCTGAGAGTGATTAGGCGGACCCAGTACCATTACATATGACGCTTTATAAACCAAGAACAGGCCAGGTGTTGAGGTAAACACGGTCGGCTGTATGGGCGTGGCAGGAACTTAAACACAGGTCACGCCTAGAGACTCTATTTATCCCCTCAATACCACTCACTAGACACCCAACATTGCCCTTTACTGCAGAGATGGGGGTATGCCAACGATTGCGAAAGCTACAGCTCAACACGATTGGGTGAGCATTTCCAGGTGCCTTTATTTCCATGGATGCTGCGCTCTAGAACGAAAATACTGTGGTGCTGGACAGATTGATATATTACCAGCTCAGAGCAGCATTGCACACACTTTTAGATTCCTTCCCAATAGGGCCACCAACTTTCCACCTGCTGGAGGAGTTCCTGGTGAACCCCTCACCACGAAAAAGTATCACTCGATTATAGTCTGGTATGCAGCTTGTGTAACTGTTATGTGTCCCTCCAGCACAGTGCGAAGTAGTCTACGAGCAATTGATTGGTCAAAAATGCTGCGTTTTGTCACAACGAGCTGTCTGATTTTAGGGAATTAATGCCCATGCAGGAGTGCCTTCAGAATATATGGGAACCGCTGCAAAGTTACCTTAGATCTCACCCCCTCGACCATGTCAAATACCCCGCTGCAGAGGAGTAAATACTGTGTATAGATTGCATGAATCATCTGTAAAGGCACTGGATCAGCCGGCATGACACGTAAAAGTATTTCCGCGATGGCCAAAAAGAAGTCCCATATCCCTCTTCCCCATTTTCTTTCCTTTTCCGTTGCACCCTGAATCTCGTTCGGGGTAGTCAGATACTGCATTGAAATCGGGACATTGAATAACAATTGGACTCCTGCCAATTTTATGATGCATAACTTGATAATCTTAAGAAATGTTGTCCCAATGCTATCTGAATGCTGGCAATGTGTTGTGCTGTTGTTTGCTCTTCTTAGAAAATCTAATAAACAAAAACAAATTATAAACTAATAAATATTAGAATTCATTCATTGTGTTGTCTCTATGTGAAAGTGATTGCAAATATCAAGTCACTTAGATCTTCTCAAGTAGATGAAGGCCTCAACAAGATATAATCATTTTGTCTGGGTTGTTGATCAACATGGGGCCATAACTCAAAAGATGAATCAATCAATGCAGCAAGCCAATACGTTTCATTTCACTGCATTAAAGGGACAGGGAAGAAATGGCACATATCTATATATTGGTGGTCCAGTCCTGTCCTCATGCACTTAAGAATTGCAGTGCAGCACAGCTAGCAGTTTAGCTGTGTTATACAAAGGCAAAATGTATTTCATATGGTACTCACGGATTGATGGAACAGACATCTGCTAATATATCAGTTCCTGAGGCAAAACTCTCATTGTAGTGGGCCTCACCAATGGACTAGCGTGGAGAATGGAAGCCCTTTGCAGGAGCAAATGTTGTTGCTGATACTGTCACAGATCATGAGTGGCAGTTGTCATAGGCAAAGGCCTAGCCCCAGGTGTATATGTTAAAACAGCATAGGTAAAGAAGGTACATTTGCATTGGTTAAGAACCTCTAAACGCTACACATGTGATCTCTCTCTGCGGGAGATTGATGTAAAGTCCTCATGTGGCCACAGTTGACAAAATACACATTTATCATTCTTTCCATAGCAAAGTAAGGAGGCTCACAGGCCAGTAACAAAATACAATACCCCAATGAAGTAGGAATGTGTCGTAGTAACAATGGAAATAAGACAAGGGATATGTTTACCTAATATCCCATCACCTCAGTCAATCAATCAATCAGGGCTCTTATAAAGCGCAACTACTCACCCATAAGGGTCTCAAGGCTCTGAGAGGGATCTGTAGTTAAATTGAAGAGCCAGATCTTGAGGACCTTCCTGAATTGAGGCAGTGATTGCCTGAGGTGCAGAGGCAGGGAGTTCCAGGTCTTTGCAGAGAGGTAGGAGAAGGATCTTCCTGCAGTCTATGTTTTTCGGAGCGGTATGATATTGTCCAGTACCAGATGGGCAGATCAGAGGTGTCTGGTTGGTGGGTAGACGGAAAGGCGGTGGTTGAGGTCTTTGGATCAAGTGTGCGGCTGAATGCAACAAACATTGAAGGACAAAGTAACAAGGATAAGTAATATTATTACTCCTTCCCAGGAGAGGCATATCTTTCTAGAGCATTCCCAGGTCTACCAGTTCTGGGGAATTTGGAAATGTGTCTAAATCCATGGGAGTTGCATGCAACACCCATGGAACACCTTCAGAGGGCAGAGTAAGACAACACTGCAGTTTGGGCTGCATTGCTTTACTCCTGATTTTTTGTGACAATCAGGGCCATCCAAAGTGGCCTAGGATGCCATCATAAATCCCTTTTAGGACTTGCATTTCTATTACACCACCTTGTGTGGTATAAGAACTACGGGGCATATTATCAAGGGGGTTTATCTCCGCTTTTTTGGCTTTAGAAGCCAAGAAAGTGGAGATAAAATTATCTCCCTATTACCTAGCTGTCGCTAACACCAGTTAGCGACAGCTAGTTGGAGATAGCGACCATCTTGTGCCGCGCTTTGCATGTCAGTGATATTTATCACTAATGGCATGCAAAGTGGGCGTGCCAAGATGTTAGCGACTGGAAACAGTCGCTAACATCGATATCTCCTATTACCAACTTTTGGAGATATTCGAGCTAAGCGCGAATATTTCCGAAAGCTAACACCTGCCCCTGAGCAGTTCTTAGCCATGTTATCCAATGGTAGGTGGATAACATGGCTAAGAGCATTAGCTCAGTAATGCATGAATATCACGGACTTTTCAGCGATATTCATTCATTTTGGCCGATTTTTATCGCTTAGGAGATATACCTTGATAATAGAAAGGTTCCTAAGCGATAAAAATCGCTGCAGCTCGGCGATAAAAATATCGCCGCTAAACAAACATAGCGATAATTATCGCTAGTTGTTGGTAATATGCCCCTACGCTACTCTGCTTGCAATTAGGCTCCTAAGTGTCAGAGACATGGAAAACTATCAACCACCCTGCTTCCCCACCTGGACACTGCAATCCGTGACTCTCAACTGCCACCACAGTTCACTGAGTACGGAAGTGGTCCTCAGGTGATTGATCTAGCGGAAGCCATGCCTCTACAATAGATCCAGCATATTCTACTTGTTGCACAACTCAGAATCCACCTTGGCTCTGTTGTGCAGCTCCGAACCCGCACATCGCTCCTGTTGTGCGGGTCCAAATTCACGCATTGCCGGCATTGCGTGGATCTAACTGCACTGCAGAAGATCTACTGTTCATTGTATCTATCACACAATGTCAATTTGCATTGCAATGCATTAGAAAACTCAAATCAATTGTCAGAAAAGTGCAGGATACACCCAATAAATTACATAATAGTTGTGGCAGGCTGCATAATAGGAAGTGTAAAAATTGTTTTCACTTTCTATTACAGTCTGTTAGCCTGTGCTAGGTGTTGGTGGATTTTTTGAGAGTGTCTGGTGGTTTGGTGCGATTTTTGGTCTGGTTGATGTCTGACCTGTACCTGTCTTGTGTGAATTGTATACCTTTTATGTCTTTTATGTTTTATTCTTTTTTTTTTTTATTCTTTTTTTTTTTGTTAGAGTTCATGGTGCAATAAGGAAATGCATAAATAAATAGCCATAAGCAAGGTATAAGAACATCTGATACATATATAAGCATTTAAAGAACACAATATTTTATGTGAGGATAAACATTATATAGAAGATCTGTCAATAAATATAACAATACAGTACATTTCAAATTCTTATTCTATCGTCCAGCCATTTCTTAACCGGGGCCCATAATCGTCTTCCCATTTCTCGTTTTTTAACACCTTTAAATTCATAGAGGCCCGATGCAATATTGTAAATGGCCAAAAATCTGGAGATCCACATCTGAAAAGATGGGGCTGTAACATCCTTCCATCCGGCCAAGATTATAATTCTGAGCACGGCGACCGACATAAAAACCAAAGCAGCCTCATCCTCTGTTAAAACCAATTTAGAATCTGAGCCAAATAACATCAGTGTTAGGGATAGATCGATCTTATGACCTAGCAGCCCCTCCCAGAATTTTGTTATTCCTTCCAGGGCGGGGGCAAGTCGCTCACAGGTAAAAAACATATGTAGTAAGTCGGCTTGCCCCTTATTACATCTCGAGCAGCAATCATCATTCCTAACACCCCAAGCAAATAGTTTAGCCGGTGTATGGTACAGATTAAAAACTGTTTTAAAATGTTGTGCTCTTAAGTTGGATGCCCGAAAAATCTTTTTATTCAAGCATAATGCTAGGTCCAAATCTACATCCGGATTTCCAAATTTAGTTGCCCAGTCACTTTCTACTTTTCCTACATCGTCCTGTAATCTGGACACCAGCATGTTGTAAACATCATTTATCTTCCTACACCTTCTTCCTATGCCCTCAACCACAGGAAAGTCTGTGAGGGGTTTAAGCTTTGGCCTACAAGCCTGTAAGATACCGGATATTTGACCATATATGAGCCATTGATTTGAAGGGAGGCCATATCTCCTTTGCATGTCCTCAAACCCGCTTATCTTAGCTCCTACCATTAGGTCTCCAATAGTCTTAACCCCTAAGCCCTTCCAAACTTGTAGGATCCCATCATTACTTAACTGAGGAAAAAGGCTAGAATTTACCAAGAGGAGAGAAGGGTTGATTTTAGGGACATGAAAAAAATTTAAGATTGATTTCCATACTTGCCATGCACCTAGCAAGATCTTAAATCATATCTTCCTATAGAACCTATATTCCAGTTCCGTCAGCAGTAGACCAGTAGCTTTCCCCCCCATCAGTAGTTTGAAGATGGGAGGGGGACCCTGGTTGTCTGTAATAGTCGCATCAGTGTCACATTGAAACAGGATTGGCATCTTGATTAGGAGACAAGTCCAATGATACAATCTCAGGTTCGGAAGTGCCATCCCACCCCTTTCCCATGGAAGGGACATAAGGGTCGTTGATCGTCTAACCTTACCGTACTGCCATATGAACCTGATAAAGATAGACTCTAGTTGCTTCAGAATTTTCTCCTCAATATATAGGGGAATGGCTCTAAATAGATATAGCACCCTTGGAAACATCGCCATTTTTAAGATATTAACGACCAGCGAAAGATGAAGAGCATCCATCCTTTTCAGTTCTAACTCTATGGATTTAATGGGGGGGGTAATTCTCTTCCACTATCTTACCCACTGTAGCATTTATCTTAACCCCTAAATATATAGCAGAATCAATATACCTTATGTCGAGTCTTGGTATGTTCCTAGAGCAGATTATCTGGGTTTTGGATTCATTCAGAAGATATCCAGAACCTTGACCGAAAACTTTAGCCATCTGTACCAGTTCTGGGAGTGCCCGCTGCGGGTCTGTTGTAATAACCGCCAGGTCATCAGCGTAAGCTAAGATCTTGTTTTTGTAGCCATTATAAATCACTGGAGATATTCTAGGGCACTCTAAAATCTTCTGAATGAGCGGATCAATGTACAGAGCGAATAGTATGGGGGAGCAGGGACAGCCCTGCCGTGTCCCTCTACTTATCTTAAACGTATCTGATTTCTCTCCCATTGCCGTAATAGTCGCTTCTGGGTCTATATACATAGCTTTGATAGCCCTAACAATATTTTGACCAAAACCCCTCCCGGTCAGAATGCTCCAGAGAAAGCTCCACTCCACCCGATCAAAAGCTTTTTCTGCGTCGAGCAGGATCATGGCCATCCCTCCCCCCACGGCTTCCTGGGCATCAAACAAAGTTATTGCTCTACATGTGTGATCTGTTGTACCACGTCCAGGAACAAAACCGTGTTGCCATGGAGAGACAAGACCGCCTATGATCCTGCCCAACCTCTTCGCCCAGATCCTTGAATATACCTTGGTATCGGCATTTATTAAGGATATAGATCGATAAGACCCCGGGTTCTCTGCTGGTTTACTTTTCTTATGAAAGACTATAATGTTAGTTTCTTTCCATGAATCGGGGACCACCCCAGATTACAGTATCCCATCAAAAAGATCTACTAAAAGAGGAGCGATTTCTTTTTCAATTGCTTTGTAAACCTCCGAGGGGAGACCATCAGGACCAGATGCTTTTCCTGGCGCTAATTCTCGCAGGGCAGATAAGACTTCCTCAGACGTAATATCCTTATCAAGTGCTTTTCTTGTTGTATCATCCAAACACGGTCCTCTGTCAATACATCTCTCCTCCTGATCATTATTAAAAGGATCCTTCTCATATAATTTCTGATAGTATTTTTTAAATACCAATAGGATATCTTTTATCTCTGTATATGTTATCCCTTCCTCTTCTATACATGCAATCGCATTCTTTGTTTTTTCCTGTCTGATCCGGAGTGCAAGTGCTCTGCCAGCTTGCTCACCCGTTTCGTACCTCTTTGCCCTTGATGATTGGTACTCCCCTATTGCTTTCTGTGTAACCTCCTTCTGCAGTGCCGCTTTTACTGCCAGCAGAACTCCCTGACTAGCCTCAGTATTGCTGCCAGTAGCAATATCCTTTATATGTTGTTCTTCCATCTCAGCTAATTTGACCATTAGTTTCTCTACATCGCTTCTATCTTCTTTTCTAAGCCTGGCGGCACAACTGATTGTTTCTCCTCTTAGAGCGGATTTGAAAGCCTCCCAGACCCCATTTTGCGATGTGCTGTATCTATTTGCCGCAAAAAAATCGCCAGCCCATTTCTTCAAATGGTCCACGAATCTGCTATCTGCCAACAGCCTTCTTTCAAAGGTCCAGTTTGTTTTAGACCGTTCTAGCCCTCCCATATCGTAGTTTAGCAGCAAGGGGTTGTGATCTGAAATGACCCTTGGGAGTCTACATATCTTAACTTTTTCAGATTCCAAAGCAGAGACAAAAAAAGTAGTCCAATCTTGAATATCTCTGGGCTGGATTTGAAAAGTAAGTATAACCTACATTTGAAGGTTCTTTAACTCTCCATAGATCCTGAAGCCCATGAAAAGCTAAAATAGATTGAACCGCCTTAAAGACTCTAGGTTTTCTTCCCTGATACGATGTGCCTATCCCCCATTCAGATGAGATATTTAAATCTCCCGTGAAAACCAGAGGAGAGGGCCAATTTGCAAGCTCTATTTCTAGGAAATCGTAAATATCGGGATCGTCCTCATTAGAACCATACACCATACAGATAGTTAGACCCAACTCCATCTCAAAAATCACCCATCTTCCATTACTATCTACTTTCACCTTCCTCACTTTCCCTAAACTTTTTCTTCCTAGAATGGCAACCCCTCTGATTGTTGATGTTTGAGTTGTACAGGCTAATAGTTCAAATCCATTTATACAAAGCAAATTTCTCTTAAACCAAGGGTGGTGGGTCTCTTGTAAACAGAGAAGGTCTATTCTTTTATGTTTTACTACGTATGCTAATTTCGCTCTTTTCCTCCAATCATTTAATCCCCCCACATTCATTGTACATATATTAATGCGTGTCATCACTTAGAGTGTTACAACCTGTATCAAAAATCCTTTCAAAAATCATTTTCCTTGTTGGCCTCCATTGACCTTTACCTCTTCTGCACCATTCCTTCCTTTTTTTTTTGTTTTCTTCTCACCCACCCTTCCCTCTCCCTTTGCCTCTCCCCCCTTCCCCCCTCCCCTCTCACACCTCCACCCCCAACCAGTCCCTGAGGAATCCTGGGACCAAGGGGGCCCCAGGTATGGACGATCGAGTGATCCGAGTATCACCGCCTGCTTGATCGCCTGAGGATTTTTATTTCCCTTTTATGTTTTATTCTATTAGCTTTTATTTTTGTAATGTGTGGTGTATGTCTACTTAGTTGTTTTTTTAAATTAGGGGTAGGTATAAGTTTAAGGTGTGTTTGTTTGTGATGTTAGATTTCAGGGAGGGATAGGAACATGTCTGGAAGGGGTAGGGGTAAGAATGTTTTTAGGGGAGAGGTGGGGACCTCCGTAGCTCATTGTGCAGTACCTGACCCGGCTGTTAGTCTCTGGGGTAGGTTCAGCCAGGGGTACCCGCCCAAGGACCGGAAGGATAGGTGGGAGTGTGTGTTAGCATCTTACAAAATATTTTGGAGTGGATCACACTGTCACTCAAATCAAAAATCATTGGCCTGACATAGTGGCAGAGTAGGCGGATCTGGTGCACCTGCTCGGACTGAAGATCGGAGGCCCCATTGGTAGATATGTATGTATGCTCCATCTGCATATAGTATAAGTTATAACAGTCTTAAAAAACCTAAATATTTAAGGGACATAATTTGAAATGTTTTAATTTTACATTGCATCATGCAACTTGCATCATGTGGATTGCAATGTATGAAGTGAAAATTTCAAAGCAAACATAAGAGCAATTTATTTACCTCAGAAATGCTATATAATGCCAGTGTAAAGCTACGCAGAGTCAATAGCTGTTGCTATACACTGGCCCAAGGGGCTGATCAATGGGTTGTGGATGGTTGTATAGTTTGAACACACATGGAATTATAAGCATTCTCTGATTTAACATATGTGAATTCCCAGGTAGTGGTGCAACAGTACTAGGGCTCTACAGTTAATGGTTAAGCAGGAAATATGTGTTAATGTTCATTTATGATAAATGTTCCATGTATACTGCATTGCACAGCACACATACACAGATTGATATGCCTCAGACAAACATACATTTGCATTAATGTTGGCCTTACAGGACAAAATAAAACAAACCTGCTTACAAGGCTTGGACCCTTGCACCATGTTACAACTTAACATGCATTGCCACTAGCCAGCACTCTGCGCCAGCACCATCATAACCCTGATATGGCCCTTACAAAGTCACATATGGTGTATACCTGTCCTTTCCCATCTCAGCACTACTTTTGTCTACCTAGGGACAATGGTGTCACCCATGTTTCATGGTGCAATGGGGCCTGACATGATGCTTACCAGCAGTACTGAAAACATAAGATGCCTCAGGCATGCTTCAGGCATGTGATGATAGAGACCTCTGACCTTCAACATCCAACTAGCTCAGTCCTGCAAGGGGACTAGCTCCTTCCCGTATTGATATAATATATCCATATGTCTGTCAATAGTGTTACCTATATCTTAAACACTGGGATGAAATAGTATTTAACCCTTTGGGTGCTCATGACAAGCTAGACACGTCATGGCACACAGTGGTCGTGTGCTCATGACGAGTCCAGCTCGTCATGGGACCCACCCATGGGGGGAGCACTGGCGCTCCTCCCGTGGGACTTCGATTTTTGTATTTTTACTGGGGAAGCCCTTCCCCTGCCTCCCCCCTCCCCCGTTATCATCATCAATGACGTCAGCGCACAAGGCGCGCTGACGTCAAGGGCAAGGGTCGCTCTCCTTTGCGGTCTATATTTGTGGCTGTCTCTGGCACACCAGATCGCCATGTTTTCTTTTAAAAAATTAGGCCCACTAAAACACCAGGGATTTGTTTGAGGGGAGATTTTCTTTGCCCGTTTCTGCCACCCACTGGGCCATCAGGGTTTTTTTTATGTTGGGGAGCGGCCCCATGGACATGGGTTAATCCCTTTTTTTGCTGGATGATTGTGGCCATTTCTGTACTCTTTGGGTGGAAGGATAGCAGTATGTTTTTAGGCCCATTTGCCCCCAAGGGGGGCAGAAGCCACTAGACACCAGGGTTTTTGAAATGTTTGTGTTGGGGAGCGGCACCAAGGGTAGCTCCCTTTTTACTGGGGTGAATATTTAATTTAGACTCTTAGGTCCACCTACCTCCTATCTTGGCTGGTGGATTGTGTGTGGACTGTTGCATTATTTGCATATGTTATTGTAATGTTTTTTTCTCCTTTTTATTCCAGTGTAAAGTTTTTGATTCCTGTTTCCGGTTTCGACAGTGGTTTTGCGTAGTTGCATTTTTTTTGGTAAGAAAAACACTTTTGTTGTATTTTCTCCAAAGGAGTAATATTGTAAAGTATGAATGAATTTTGTAAGTGGTGTCATAATGGCAGCATATTTAGTTAGTGTTTTGAGCATGAAATTCTTTGCAGTGTGTTTTGCAATGTCTTATGTGTAATTTCTTTTCTCTTTCTTTTTTAGTGGGATATTGTTGATCCATATTGTGTCTGTGCAAAGTAGGTTGTGGTGAGTTCAGTTGCCTCTGGCAAGTGAGTGGTATCGTTTTGGAGTATATATGTGTTTTTGATAAACATGTTTTCTGTTTATTACTTATTTTACAAAGTGTTTGTAATTGTTGACGTGTTTGACAAGTTATGGCTAGCCGTAGAATGACTGCTCAACAGGTGGTTGGCATGCTTCTTGAATCTTACTCTGAGCAGGATTATGAGACTGACAGTGCGTCTGTGGGAGGGGAGGGAGGGGAAGATTCTGGCAGTGATTTTTCTCTCCACATGGAATCATCGGATGATGTAGTTTCTGTCAGTGCAGATGAAGGTACTCTTGGTGTGGATGAAGCAACTCTCAGTGCGGATGAAGTGCCTGTTTTAGAGGAGGATAGTGCTGTGCCGATGGTGCAAGAGGCATCTGGATTGCAGCCTGAGGCTGCTAGGCTTCCTACTGGAAAAGCTGGACTCTGGGTTGATCCAAACACGGTGCAGCCGGTGTTGCCTGCCTTTACCGGTGATGCAGGGTGTAGAGTGGATTGTGAACATTTTTTGCCTCTACAGTTTTTTCAGTTGTTTATGGATGATGTATTTTTGGGTGAGATTGTAGAGCAGACTAATTTGTATGCTGAACAGTTATTGAGGGACAACAGTGACAAACTCAGGCCCCACTCTAGAGCTACCCGGTGGAGTCCCACAAATCTGGAAGAGTTTAAGAAGTTTTTGGGTTTGACATCATTTATTGATGGGTTTGATAAGGAAGCCGTCCCTGGCTTCATATTGGTCTAGCAGTCCCTTGATGGCAATAGCCATATTTCCTGCAGTTATGACACATGATCAGTATCTACTTTTGCTACTTATGCTGCATTTTGTTGATAATTCTTTGGCATTGCCACGTATTCACCCTGACTGTGACTGTCTTTTTAAGATTCGGCCTGTTCTTAATCACTTTGTAGATCGATTTTCAGAGATCTGTACTCCAGGGAGAGAAATATCTATTGATGAGTCATTGGTCTTGTTCAAGGGCCATTTGGTTTTTAGGCAGTACTGTCCCAGCCAGGGGGCACACTATGGTATTAAGCTGTATAGGTTGTCTGAGAGTAGGACAGGATGTTTTTAATTTCCGTGTGTACACTGGTAGAGATTCGACTATTGACCTCCCTGGTTGTCTGTCCACTTTTGGAGTTTCAGAGTAAATTGTGTGGAATCTTGCTAGAAGACTATTTAACAGAGGCCACCATTTGTAGCTTGATAACTTTTACACTGCTGTGCAATTGTTTAAGGAATTGTTTAAAGTGGACACTTTTGCATGTGGCACAATGCTCTCTAACCGTAAAGGTTATCCAAAAGAGCTTGTCGGCAAAAAACTTCAGAGAGGACAGTGCAGTGCCCTGCGTAGTGATGAACTACTAGCTGTGAAATTTGTGGGCTGGAGGGATGTGTACATGCTGACTACTATCCATGACGAGAGTACTTCACCTGTGCCTGTTTGAAGTCAGGTTGCTGAAATGCGCAAACCTGTGTGCATTATAGACTACAATAAGGACATGGGTGGTGTTCACAGAGAAGATCAGAGGTTGGAACCTTGCACTGCTATTTGTGAGGCTTATGTTTGGTATAAGAAGTTGGCCATTCATCTCTTCATCTTAGCAACTTTCAATGCTTTTGTTGTGTTCTAGGAGTGTTCTCCTGGGTCAAAGTTGACATTTGTTCAGTTTCAGCACTCTGTGATAGGCAGCCTTGTTGTTGTGGAACAGGCAGTGTTCCTAGAGTTGGAGTGGTGGAGGATGTGGCTCGATTGAAAGATCGCCACTTTCCTAAATACATTCCTCCCACATCTTCAAAGGACTTTCCCACTAGGACATGTAGAGTATGTTGCCGAAGAGGTTTCCGGAAGGAGACTCGTCTTTTCTGCCCGAGTGTCCTTCTAACCCTGGGCTGTGTGTGCCTGCTTGTTTTAGAGCGTACCACACGTAAAATACATTTTGGGAGCATCCATGAGTGGCAAAGTGAACTGCCTGGTCTGTATTGTTTATTAAAAAATATTCTGTTTCAAGGTTGGCATTAGTGCAATGTATCTAGTTTCAGATTTTGTGTTAGTAGATTTGTATCTATTTGAAATTTGTTTGTGTTTTTTTTCTATTAAAAAAATCCTAAATGTGATGGTGGTGTGTGTAGGCTGGCGTTTGGCTGGCAGTGTGTGTGGACTGGCACCTGGCTGGTGGTGTGAGTGGATTGGTGCTTGACTGGCTTTGTGCGTGGACTGGTGCTTGGCTGATGGTGTATGTGGACTGGCGCTTGGCTTGTGATGTGTGTGGACTGATGCTTGACTGGCGGTGTGTGTTGACTGGTGCTTGGCTGGCGGTGTGCGTGGATTGGTGCTTGACTGGCAGTGTGTGTGGATTGGTGCTTGCTGGCGGTGCGTGTGGACTGGTGCTTGGCTTGTGATGTGTGTGGACTGATGCTTGGCTGGCGGTGTGTGTTGACTGATGCTTAGCTGGCGGTGTGCATGGATTGGTACTTGACTGGCGGTGTGCGTGGATTGGCGCTTGCTGGCGGTGTGTGTGGACTGGCACTTGGCTTGTGATGTGTGTGACTGATGCTTGGCTGGCGGTGTGTGTTGACTCATGCTTGGCTGGTGGTGTGCCTGGATTGGTGTTTGACTGGTGGTATAAGTGGATTGGCACTTGCTGGTGGTGTGTGTGAACTGGTGCTTGGCTTGTGATGTGCGTGGACTACAGGCAGTTTGAGTGGATTGGTGCTTGGCTGGCGGTGTGTGTGGACTGGCGCTTGGCTGGCGGTGTGCGTGGGCTGGTGCTTGGCTGGTGGTCTGCGTGGACTGGCGCTTGGCTAGCGGTGTGTGAGTTGTGACTTGCTGCTGGTCACTACACACACTGCTAGCTGAGCGCTACTCCAAGCTATCCATCAGCTTGTGTGGTTGCTGTGTCAGGAATGTGGGCGAGTGAAAGTGATGGGCCCCTGAATGGAGCTGTGTGCTGGTGTGCGAGTTGTAATGTGATGGGCCCGCGGCTGGCAGTGTGAATGGTTTTGTATGTGTCACACGTATGAAAGGTGTATGAATGGCCTGTAAAGCCGTTGGTGCCTTGTCGTGGCCTAACAGCTCACACGCTGTGTGTCAATGGTTCAGTTTCTCGTCCTTTCAATTATTAACAGTGCATTTCATTTTTTACAAAATCACTTGCTAATACAAGTGTACATATGGAACCATCACTCACCCTCGTGCCAAATGCAACCAGTATGTGTATGTGCTTGAGTTTTAGAAGGTTGTGCAGTAATAGTTCTCTTTTTTCTCTTTCTGAAGCAGGGTGTAACTTGTCCCTTTTTGTGAATGTTGTAATGTGTTGGTTTTGTGCCTGGTGGTGTGAATGGTCTTGTGTGTATCACGTATGAAAGGGGTGTGAATGGCCTGCAAAGTGGTTGGAGCCTTGAAGTGGCTTTACAGCTCATGAGCTGCGAGTCACTGGTTAATTTATTTGTCCATTTAATTATTGACAGTGTATTTCTTTTTGTGCACTCTCTTGTTAATAAAATGTTACATACTGAACCATCACTCGCCCTCGTGCCAAATCCAACCAGTATGTGTGTGTGTTTGAGGAATAGATGGCTGTGCAGGAATCTTTCTCTTTTTAGTCTCTCTGCCAAGGTGCACATTCCATCTAAGATTAACCTACAAACTGTAGATTTTGTTGTAACCCCATGAGAGTACGTGGTGATGTCTCGCTTGTGAATTCCAACAAGTTATTTTATCCACAATGTCCTGCAAACCATAAAATATCTGTCACATTTTCCTTGCAATATTGTGCCAAAATTCTCACAATGCAGAAATTAACAACTAATTATGTTAAAATGATTTCGTTTTGCAAGGAAGGGTCACCTGGGTTTTTGGTCTAGTGCTTGGCGGCGATGTAAGGTAACCTACCACAAACATATATTTTTGAAAAGTAGACACCCGGGATCTTCCTGGGAGATATTGGTTGCATGGATCCCCCACGTTTCCTTACCCTGAATCCCCTGAAAACCTCAAATGTAGCCGAATAAATCACTTTTTTCACACATTTTTGTGTGGGAAACTGTGGCACCACCGGGCTCACACAGACTTCCTACCACCCAGGATTCCCCTAGCTCTCCCGAGAAATATGGTGCCTCACTTGTGTGGGAGGCCAAAGTACCCGCGACAGGCAAGGGCCTAAAACGTAGTGAGGTGACATCAAAATTGCCTATCTGAAAAATACCTTGTTTTCGAAGGGCGGTCACCTAGGTTTTTTGCCCTGTGCTTGGCGGCCATTTAGGGAAACCTACCAAACCCGCACATTTCTAAAAAGTAGACACCCGGAGGCTTCCAAGGAGGTGGATCCCCCAACATTTCCTTACCCAGAATCCCTTGCAAAGCTCGATTGTAGCTAACAAATTCACATTTTTCACATATTTTTGTGTGGGATAGTGTGGCATCCCTTGCGTTTGTAAGGGGTTCTGGGTAACAGAATATGGTGGAAGGCAGTAAAGTCACCCCATCCTGGATTCCCCTGGGTTCCTAGTTTTCAAAAATGTATAGGTTTGCTAGGTTTCCCTAGGTAACAGCAGAGCTAGGGCTCCAAAACGACAGCTAGGCACTTTGCAAAAGAAGGGTAATTTCTCACTGCGAAATTGAGGTGTGACCACTTTGCGTTTTGCACTGTTTCCTGTCGCTGGCACTAAACAAGTGAGCTACCATTTTTATCAGAAGACTTTGGGGAATGCGGGGTGGCTGAAAATTTGTGGATCCTCGCAGATTCCAGAAGTTTCCACTACAGAAATGTGGGGAAAATTAGTTTTTTTGGACATTTTTTTTAGGTTTGCAAGGGATTCTGGGTAACAGAAGCTAGTGGGAGGCTATGAAGTCACCCCATCCTGGATGCCCGGGATGTCTGGTTTTCATAAATGTATAGGTTTGCTAGGTTTAGGGAGGTGCCGGCAGAGGGAGGGTTAAAAAACTACAGCTAGGCACTTTGCCAAAAAAGGGTCGTTTTTCACAGCGAAATTGAGGTGTGACCAGGTTGAATTTTGCGCTGTTCCCTGTCGCAGGCACCAGGCCGACCCACACAAGTGAGGTACCGTTTTTCTCATTAGACTTTGGAGGACTTAGGATGAGTGGAAAGTTCTGGATCACCGCAGATTACAGAACTTTCCACCACAGAAATGTGTGGAAAATTTATTTTTTTGACAATTTTTTAGGTTTGCAAGGGATTCTGGGTAACAGACCCTGGTGGGAGGCAGTCAAGTCACTCCATGCTGAATTTCCCTGGGTGTCTAGTTTTTAAACAGGTATTGATTTGCTAGGTTTCCCTAGGTGCGGGTACAGCTAGGGCTCAAAAACTACAGCTAGGCACTTTGCCAAAAAAGGGTAATTTTTCACAGTGAAAATGAGGTGTGACCATGTTGCGTTTTACGCCGTTTCCTGTTGCGGGCACTGAGTCGACCCACTGAAGTGATGTTCCATTTTTCTCGGAAGAGTTTGGGAAACGCAGGGTGGGTAGAAATTTGTGGATCCACACAGATTTCAGAACTTTCCACCACAGAAATGTAGGGAAAATGTGTTTTTTTGGACAATTTGTTAGAATTGCAAGGGATTCTGGGTATCAGAACGTGGTGGGAGGCAGTGAAGTCACCCCATCCTGGATTCCACTGGGTGTCTAGTTTTAAAAAATGTATAGGTTTCCATAGGTAGCGACAGAGCTAGGGTTCCAAAAGGACAGCTAGGCACTTTGCAAAAAATGGGTAATTTTTCACTGAGAAATTGAGGTGTGACCACATTGCGTTTTGTGCCATTTCCTGTCGGGGGCACTAGCCCGACCCACACAAGTGAGCTACCATTTTTCTCGTAAGACTTTGGGGAACTCATGATAGGGGGACATTTCTGGATCCACACAGATTCCAGAACTTTCCACCACAGAAATGTGGGGAATTTTTTTTTTGTGACAATTTTTTAGGTTTGTAAGGGATTATGGGTAACAGAACCTGGTGGGAGGCAGTGAAGTCACCCCATCCTGGATTTCCTGGGTGTCTTGTTTTCATAAATGTATAGGTTTGCTAGTTTTCCCTAGGTGCCGGCAGAGGTAGGGTTAAAAACTACAGCTAGGCACTTTGCAAAAAAACTTTAATTTTTCACAGCGAAATTGAGGTGTGACCACATTGTGTTTTGCGCCGTTCCCTGTCTCAGGCACTAGGTCGACCCACACAATTAAGGTACCATTTTTCTCTGAAGACTTTGGGGAACTCAGGATCGGGGGGAATTTCTGGATCCACGCAGATTCCAGAACTTTCCACCACAAAAATGTGGGTGGCTAGTTATTAAAAAGGTATAGGTCTGCTAGATTTCCCTAGGTGCCGGCAGAGCTACGGTTCAAAAACGACAGCTAGGCATTTTGCCAAAAAAGGGTCATTTTTCACTGTGAAATTGAGGTGTGACCATGTTGTAATTTACGCAGTTTGCTGTCGCGGGCACTAGGCCGACCCACAGAAGTTATTTACCATTTTTCTCAGAAGAGTTTGGGGAACACAGGGTGCATGAAAATGTGTAGATCCACGCGGATTCCAGAACTCTCCACCACAGAAATTTAGGGAAAATGTGGGTTTTTTTTGACAATTTGTTAGGATTGCAAGGGATATTGGGTAACAGAACCTGGTGGGAGGCAGTGAAGTCACTCATCCTGGATTTCACTGGGCGTCTAGTTTTAAAAAATGTATAGGTTTGCTAGGTTTCCTTAGGTGCCAGCAGAGGTAGGGTTAAAAAAACTACAGCTAGAAACTTTGCAAAAAAGTTGCCATTTTTCACAGCTGAAATGAGGTGTGGCCACATTTTGCGCCATTCCCTGTTGCAGGCACTAGTGAATTCACTGTGAAATTGAGGTGTGACCATGTTGTAATTTACGCCGTTTGCTGTCGCGGGCACTAGGCCGACCCACAGAAGTGATTTACCATTTTTCTCAGAAGAGTTTGGGGAACACAGGGTGCATGAAAATGTGTAGATCCAGGCGGATTCCAGAACTCTCCACCACAGAAATGTAGGGGAAATGTGTTTTTTTTGACAATTTGTTAGGATTGCAAGGGATCATGGGTAACAGAACCTGGTGGGAGACAGTGAAGTTACCCCATCCTGGATTCCTCTGTGTGCATAGTTTTTAGAAATGTATACGTTTGCTAGGTTTCCGTAGGTGCCGGCAGAGATAGGGTTAAAAAACAACAGCTAGGCGCTTTGCAAAAAAAGGGTCATTTTTCACTGCAAAGTTGAGATGTGACAATGTTGAGTTTTGCGCCATTTCCTGTCGTGGGCACTATGCCAACCCACACAAGTGAGGTAACATTTTTCTTGTAAGCATTTGGGGAACTCGGGATGGGTGAAAGTTCTGGATCCACGCAGATTCCAAAACTTTCCACCACAGAAATGTGGGAAAATGTACTTTTTTGACAATATTTTAGGTTTGACTCTCTATTGTCGGGCATAGTCCCGTCTGCTTTCAAAGAAGCAACAGTCATACCCCTATTGAAAAAACCTGGGGCCTGGAGCAAACTACAGGCCCATCTCGTTGTTGCCTTACCTGGCAAAAATCTTAGAGGCACACGTGGCGAAAATCCTCTCCAACTTTTTGGAGGAGTCCTCCTGCTTTGACCCCCATCAGACTGGATTTCGCCCTGCGCACTCTACGGAGGCAGTAGTCACTGCGGTGTTGGACACTCTCCGAGATTGCGCAGACAGACGCTCTCCCCAGGCACTGGTGCTCCTGGATCTGTCGGCCGCGTTCGACACGGTCGACCACAACATCTTGATCGACCGTGTCGGACAGGCTGGCATACAGGGCACAGCGGCCTGCTGGTTGAGATCCTTCTTGGAGGACCGTTCACAAGCAGTACGCCTGGGGGACCTAACTGGCGTTAAACAGCTTACCTCATGCGGAGTGCCACAGGGTTCTTCCTTGTCACCTCACCTCTTCAATATATATATATACTCCCTCTGATACAAACGTTGAGGGACAAACAGGTGAGAGTTTTTAACTACGCAGATGATCTGCAATTACTCTTCACCATTGATAACTCTGAAAAATCCGTCAGTCACTTCCAGTCAACCATGAGGTTCATTAAATCCTGGATGGACCAAAATCAATTGAAATTGAACCCGGGGAAAACAGAACTGGTATTGACTGGGGACAGCGCTAAGCACTGGGGCCCTCAATACTGGCCCTTAGACCTGGGCCAAGCTCCACAACCATCACCATCGGCTAAAACGCTGGGAGTCATCGTGGACAGTGACCTTTCATTAAAGGCACAAGTGGGCCAGGTGGTTTCCAAGTGTTTCTATCAGCTTAAAAAAATCAGGAAGGTTCGGCGACTATTAACGCTAGAGGCCACTACCCAGGTTGTGATCGCCACTGTTATGTTCCATCTGGATTATGCGAACGCCATCTATTTGGGTCTCCCAATCTTTCTACTCAAGCGTCTCCAGATGGTACAGAACTATGCTGCCAGGATGATACTGAAGCAACCAAGGTGGCAAGCAGCGACACCCCTTCTTACTAAACTGCACTGGTTTCCGATCACACAACGCTGTGCTTTCAAGGCAGGCTGCATGATTTTTAAATCACTGCATGGCAAAATCCCCAAGTTCATTAATCAAATAATCACCAGATATGTTCCCCCCCGCAACCTTCGCTCACTCCATCTGGGCCTTCTTCAGATCCCCCCGTTCAAGCTCAAACGTTCTGGTGGACGTAGGTTTGCAGCACTTGCCCCCCGCCTATAGAATACCTTGCCACTAGATATTCGGCTCTGTCAAGATCTTCTACCTTTTCGGAAAGCACTGAAGACTTGGCTTTTCAGACAAGCTTTTTAAACCCTATTTTTTTACCTCTGTTGTGTTACTGTCAAACTCAGCGCCAAGAAACTAATCAGTGTTAGTGCGCTTAATAAATAATTTAATAACATAACATAACATAACATAACATTTGCAAGGGATTCTGGGTAACAGAACCTGGTGGGAGGCAGTAAAGTCACCCCATACTGAAATTCCCTGGTTGTCTAGTTTTAAAAATGTATAGGTTTCCATAGGTAGCGGCAGAGCTAGGGTTCCAAAACTTCAGCTAGGCACTTTGCAAAAAAAGGGTCATTTTTCACTGCGAAATTGAGGTGTGACCACGTTGGGTTTTGTTCCGTTTCCTGTCGCGGGCACTAGGCCAACCCACAAAAATGAGCTACAATTTTTCTCAGAAGACTTTGGGGAAAGCGGGGTGACTGGAAATTTGTGGATCCTCGCAGATTCCAGAACTTTTCACCACAGAAATGTAGGAAAATGTGGCTTTAAAAAAAAATAGGTTTGCAAGGGATTCTTGGTAACAAAACCTGGAGGGAGGCAGTCAAGTCACTGCTTGCTGGATTTCCCTGGTTGTCTACTTTTCAAAAATGTATAGGTTTGCTAGGTTGAACTAGGTGCTGGCAGAGCTAAGGTTAAAAAACGACAGCTACACACTTCGCAAAAAAAGGGTACATTTTCAATGTGAAAATGTGGTGTGTTCACGTTGGGTTGTGAGCCGTTTCCGGTCGTGGATACTATGCCTACCCACACAAGTGGGGTGCTATTTTATAGGGAGACCTAGGATAATTCAGATATGTAAAGCAACTGTTATTACCTATTGATCTTTGATGCATTTCTGCCTTCAAAATGAAAGACATTGTAAAATGACCAATAATCCTCATGCTAGTATGAGTATTCCCAATTTTGAAAATGTGCAAATATGTACTGTTTCTAAACTCTATAATTTGTTCCCATTTCAGATATGCATAGGTGTTTTTCATACCGAATTTTCCATGTATACATTTTCACACAATAATTGCTATACACCCGGTACTTAATAAAAAGCCATTGCAAATTTCTACTCTGTTTTTGACTCTGGTTCATCTGGTTCTTGGTGAACCTACAAGTCCTATATATCCCCACAACCAGAAATGTCCAGCGGATGTAATGGTGTATTGCTTTCAAAGAGCTGTCATGTTACAGGTGAAAACCTTGACACAAAAGGCTGTTTTTTTTTAAACTAATTTCCGATTTTTCCAATATTTAACTGTTAGTTCCTATAAAGAAACCTTGCTGGATCTACACAAATGACCCCTTGCTGAATTCAGAAGTTTGTCTACTTTTCTAAAATGTATAGCTTTGCAGGATCCATTATTGCTTTCACACTCTTTTTTACCATTAACTGGAAGGAGGTTGAAAGCACAAAAAATAGCAAAAATAGGCTATGTCCCAGAAAAATGCCAAAAACTGCCAAAAAATGTTGGTTTCTGACAAAAGTTTAAAATTCCCTAAAAGCTGTGAAAATTGATAATTTTATCCCCACAAACCCTTTGTTTGATAACATTTGCAGGGAAAAACCTAGATGCTTTCATTTGTAGCCGTTTTTTCCCAAATGTTGTTGTATTTTGGCTAATTTCTGAGACCCCTCCAAGGGAATTCACAAACCCTGGGTACCTTTAGAATCCCCATGATGTTGAAAGAAAAGGATGCAAAATTGGCGTGGATACCTTATGTGGTCAAAAGGTTACAGGGGCCTAGGTGCACACTACCCCAATTAGCCAAAAAAAGGCTCAGCACGAGAGGGGGGGGAAGGCCTAGCAGCGAAGGGGTTAATATAGAATTTGAACCAGATGTAACTATACTATTTACAATGCAATTTCCATATCTTTGTCTGCTGGGTGGACTTCTACCATTCTACCAGGGTGAGGTCGACAGTTTCTGGGACCCCAATGCAACTTATACATTTAATAAATACATGGGTGTAGGTTATTGACGTCTGTGTTTTATCCATGTGAATTGTAACATTGTGAGGTATATTGGGAGGTATCAATCACCTGCGAACAATTTACAGTCAGTGTGTCAGCACATCGAAACAGGGCCACAGATTCATTTGGAATTGACAAGGAGGCATGCCATTGTGAATGTTTGAACAATGTAAGCAAGCCCACAGGATACATGCATGTTTACACCTGTGTTGATGTAAGCACATCTATATTCTTGATGCATTTGGCACATGAACCATCATCTGGTGCATAATCTAAAGATGTTCAACACAATTACATTTGGTTGTACCGCAAATTGCACAAACATAATTTTACATTATTTTTCAATAACATTGAAGCGAGGGGGGTGTTACCTAAGCACATGTTGCGTGTTTTACTGTTTTAAACTTGTACTCTGACGCTTTTTGCACAGAACTTGCTTAGAACTTGATTTCTAATGACAGTTTCTGCCTGATTCACTTTGATTTTGCACTTTACTTTGGGTAGTTAGAGCTACCGGTGGAGCTTCGCTCTGATTGGCCTGTCCTAGCCAATCCGAGATCAGCCCAGGAGGAGCCTGCTGTGCCCCCCCAGGCATTTAATGCACACCGCAGCACGGACGTGCCACTGGCGCGCCGCTGGCACGCCAAAAGGCAAGCCCGTCTGCACCTGTCCGCGCCTGGACGTCGCCAGTCACCAGTCACCAGAAACTCTGTCCCGCCAACACCTTTCAGGTTAGTCTACTTACGCAAAACCCTGCTTGCTCTGCAGGGTGCATTTGCCTGTAGGCACTATAACTGGGCCCCAGATTCTTGCCCCGCACAATGCAGTCAGTATGCCTTCAGGGCTAGCCCCTGCTCACGCACAACTGCCTCTGTCCCTATCACTAAGAGTCACACCTTCTGTAGTCTCAACTGCCGCTCCTTGGTGAAACATCATGCTGAAGTGTTTGACCTTCTACAAGAATGGTCTCCAGGAGTTCTATTTTTAACGGAGACTTGGCTCTTTGAGGATTCGGTGGCCATACCAGCCCTGTCCCTCCCTGCTTGGTACACAATGAGCAACCTTAACAGAGCAGGTGGGAGGGGGGAGGCATTGCAATTAAACATAAAGCAGCGTACACATGTAGTCTCACTCAAACACACTAGCCTGGCAGCTCTTGAGACTGTGTGTGCAAAGTAAGATCTTTCATTAGATTTGTTACTGGTTCCTGGTGTGTTGACCTTCCCGTAGGCCTACACAGCATGTGTGTGCAGTAGAAACTGATACTGTGGAAATGAGCCAGTCATGACCTCTGTCACTCGAGGGTTACGCACCAAAGTCCACGCCAAGGGCGACATTCAGGGGAACGACAAAGTCTTTTTAAGTGATAGAATGCAGCCTTACTCTGCCACGGCTGTTTGAATAATAGCACCAAAAATGAGTATATGCAATATGAACATTTCCTATAGTTGATCTAATATAATAAAGTTTGGGGTGATGGGAGATCATTTTGATATGCTTTATGAAGTGCCCACATCACCTTGTAGCCACTAGCTAGGCCTCTAATATAAAAATTTATATGAAGAAAGTATTATTAAAACAATACAATTATATAATTTGTAGCTCCTTTTAATTATTTCATTTTAGTTTATAACCGAGCAAAACAGTATGTTTTTAATTCACTCACTTGGCAAAAAAGATTAGTCCCGTAGCTGGCAAATTTAACGAGAATCCTTAGGCAAATCTATCAGTAATCTGAAAGGAGGCGGGCCAGTGACAATGCAGGATAAGCCACGACCTAATATCACCCAGAGGCTTCAGAGCTGGTTACGGCACGTCTCTGTAAGCACCTTCACCCCCAAAACAATGTCAGCCTTCAGCCTGCCCTCTGAGGTGCCAGGTGGTCCCACGTCAGCAGGACACCATGCTACCAACCTTGGGGTTTCCTCTTATTGATCACTGTTGTCAGGTGTGTCTATGCACTAGTAGTGCAGAGATTCCAGGAGGATGTCTTTCCCCCTGTGTAATGTGCAATTACTGAAGGGTCACCTGGCAGTCAGTGGAGCCCGTCCTCCCCCCAAACATAATTTTGGACCAAGGCAGCCAGTCTGATTCAGAGAGCAGATTGCTGTCCACCGAGGCCAGTCTCCTCTGCAGCAAAACCAGTAGAGCGGACTGGCAAGAAGTTGAAGTTCTCAACGATTACTAAAAGATGGATGAAGAATAACTAAACCCTATTCACATTTCACACGTTTTATTCCATATTGCATTGAAAGTGTATAAAGAGTGAAAAATGCAAAGGACAGTAATAATAATAATAATAATCTTTATTTAGTTATAAAACAATATCTTTAAAAGTTTTACCCAAATCACATTGTGTACGGTTTTGTGAGAAAAATGGTTTAAAAGAGAAACCCATACGGGTGCAAAAAGCATAAAAAGTAGGAATTTAAACTGTTTTGTAAAACATGACCTGGCGTGTCTCAAGCATCTCCCATCATATTCAATGATAAAATCAAACCATAAAGATACATGCTACAGAATTTCAATTTGTGTTGCGTCCCTCCTGATCGTTGGAAATTCTGTTACAGTACATTATTTAATCTAAAAGGTGGGTGGCAAAGCCATGACAGTTTTCTTTGTATTAAGATTGTGATACGCTTGCTGAATAAATTTAGCAAATTTTATATTTAAAACAGTATAGTCCCTGGACAAAGCAGCAATGATGGCATGCCTACAGGTCCGAACCCCCAACCTGTTCCATTCTGACCTAATCATGCACCTGCGTTGAGAATTGAAGGTAGGGCAGATGCAAACCACGTGAAAAATTGTTTCTGTCGCTAACCCACATCCTCTACAGGTTGTATCCTCCTCCATACGATGCCAAATGGGTAGATTTTGAAGAAAGCGCCAGTCCCCCATTCTTAGGGCTATAAAACTGCGCTTTAAATAGAGTGAAAATGTGGTGGAAAAATGCATAGCTGCGGATACTTGTTTATAGGAGTTAACTACTGCCCAAGAATGGCTGCGTTTCGTGAGGAGAGTTTTGTCAGTAGCGAGAGATATCGATCTCACACATTTTTTGATTGCATTTTTAAAGGCAGACTGACTAGGATTGAGGACCCAGAGGTCAGCAGCTGACATCTGGTGGATGTAATCCTTCAAAAGACAGCCAAATGATCTTCCTGGGTTGCTCTTGTTATTTTCTTTCCAAACTAGAGATTCTAGTGTACCAGGTTCAGCCTATCCTAATTTGTGGCAGAGCTTGAGGTATGTTCCAAGGTTAGAGGCTTCGTAATTAGTTAACCCCAACTCTAATCTGATCTGTGCAGGGGATGCGGAACTTGGCAGATGGATTACCTTTTTGTAAATTTTTGTTGTATGTTTATTTAAAGCGGTGTTCATTTTACCTTTAAAGGTCTCTATACCGTATGATAGTGTGGGGCCAATCTTTGCTCTTAAGACTTCTAGTAGGGGAGAGAGGGTTGGGCCTGAAAGTTTCTTCGACAGCTTGGACAATGATACCACTAATGCTGTGGCTTTGGCTGCGATCACATTACTCTGCTTTATAAAATTGCCCCTGAAGTACAAATGAATGCCTAGGTATTTATATGATTGGCCAATGGTGAGGCTTGTTTTGTTTAGTGACCAGCAACCACCGCCGTAACGTTTCTTGCCAAACGGAACAATCAGGGTCTTTTTCATATTGACTTCTAGTTGGTTAATAGTCGTATATTGCATCAGTGAGTCAAGAAGCCTTTGTAACCCTACCCTTGTGAGGCTAAACAGGGCCAGGTCTTCGTCATATAAAAGATTACATAGTGCCGTGCCTCCTACTTTGGGCGGGTGACTGTTTACTTTGTCTAGGGTGCTTGACAAGTCTGCTATGAAAAGATTGAAGAGAAGGGGGGCCAGCACGCATCCCTGCTTAACTCCTCTTGAGGTCGTGATTTTTCGCGAGAGATGTGTGCCGGACCCTAACTTCACTCGGACCCAGGTACTAGTGTGCAGTCGGATAATAGGGTTCAGGGTTTTGTCTGGAATTCCCCACTGCCTCAGTTTTTCCCAGAGTACCGCCCTGGGAACCCTGTCAAATGCAGCTTTGAAGTCGACAAAGCAGCAAAATGCTGTACTAGATGTTGAAAGGGCTTTGTCGACGATGGTAGAAACTGCTAATACATTTGTCATGGTTCCTGAGTTGGCAACAAACCCTGTTTGATTCAGTGGTATCAGGTTATGGTCCTTTACCCATTGCCCAAGGTCCTCCAGCATAATGTTTCGCCTCTATATCCAACATGGCAAATAATCTGTAGTTTTTAGGGGCAGCGCGAGATCCAGATTTGTAAACGGGGTGGATAATTTAACCACGCCATGAGACCGTAATTGTTGCTGTCCTCAGAGTGTAGTTGAAAAGGTTTGTTAGCTCAGTGGACCAGAAAGAAATGTCCGAATTAAACAACCTCTGTGGGAGGCCGTTCGGGCCTGGTGCTCCGCCTTGTCTCCCTTTTGTCACTGCTTTGATGACTCTTTCTTCAGGTAATACATATTCTGCGGCGGACCCTTGTGTTAGATCGAAAGGAGTGCTCGGTGATACACCAGCACCAGTGCCATATGCACTGGCTGGTCCAATAAGGCCCGAAAGATCTTGTACCTGGAAGTGGACCATTAGGTATGTTGCCCATTCCGCTTCCTGAATGTTTGCTGAGTCAGAATTTGTCAGGTTTGAATTGGTGCGGTTCACGAGAGCCCAGAATTTCCTCGAGTGTTTTTTCTTGCTCTCCCACACCAGTTCGACCCAGTATTGGGATTCCTGCGCCTTTTTCTCTTGGATAATTGCCCTCTTGAATGCTTTTTGAGTTTGTTGGTATATAATAAGGTAGGCGCTATTCCCCGGGAATTTTAAAAGTGACCTTAGAGCATTATTTCTCGTTCTCTTTAGAGACTTTGTGTCAGTGGAAACTGCGAGCTCAGCTGGTAGGGTGCGGCTTGAACCCTGCACTGTCGCTGGAAAGCGGCTGATCAGGTGAGAGCAAAGCAGCGACCATTTCGCTATCGGGGAGGCATCTTGATCGAATCTGCCTTTGATAAAGTCCTTGCATACTGTTGAGATATTCTTACTGTTAATCTCGCTCCATTTAAGACGCTTTACATTTTCAGAATGTATTCCCTTGTAGGTTGCGGGCGCCGTTTTGTGAATTTCTAATTTTGTGTTAAGAGAAATAACCTGCAGCCTGTGGTCACTTTCAGACCATGGATGGATGCAAAAACTGTCCAGATTGAATAATAATTCTGAATTACAGATGGTGAAGTCTAGGTAAGAGGTTTTGCTTCCATTGGACCAGGTCCAATTTGGGGCAGTGTCACCGGTTGACCTGCCATTCCTTACCAAATAGCCTGCATTGTAGAATCTCATCACGGAGAGCTCACCCAATTTATTGAGAGCTTGTTCAAAGGATTAGTTTGGGTCATTCACTCACTGATGTTTGTCAGGGCGGGCCCTTCCATGTCTGCAGTCTTCCCCTGGAATAAATTGGTATTGAAGTCCCCCGTGACATTGCATTCCGAATTGGGATGTTCTGTGGCAATGTCATTCATGATTTCACTAAGGCGGGCCAGGTGGTCTTTTTTGGTACGGGTGCTGGGGTTAATATACACGTTTATGAGGAAGAGTGAGCGCTGCTTCCTCCACGGGTTCATTTTGACCCCTAGTAACAAGTTCTTTGAGTAAAAGTTGGTTGAATAAACCTTTTAGGTTGTTAGAAATATATGTAGACAGACCACCTTTAGAGTGACCGTAGTGGCTGTCCCTAAGTGCTGGCTTCCAAAATTCAATGTAACCTGCAATGGGGAGGCCCTCTGTGGCCCAAGTTTCCTGTAATGTAATTGCTTCGTGTTTGCATAGGAAGGCCAGAGTGTCATCATTGGAAGTTTTTCGGTGGAGCCCGCTGATGTTCCATGAGCACAGTGAGAAGGGTAACGACCCGTGCCTGTTATCTGTTTTTAGCTGTAGTTCTACTGCCGAGTATGGTTTTCCGGGGTGTTTATGTTTTTCTGCCTAAATCTCGGCCACAAACGGTCAGTTTGGGTTTTTAGAGGACAGGAGCGCTGGCAGCCACCCCCAGCCTTGGCTTGGATCTACATTGACACCATCTTTTTCAAAACATTTGATTTGGACTTCTGGTCCTGACGCGTTTTTTAGAATGGAGTAGGGCCTTGCATGTACTATTAATTTAGTGGTGGCCGGTTGTCTGGGTGAAGTCGATCTGGTTAGCAGGGAAGTTGGATACCCTGGCGTGAAATATGGGTACACTCTAATTCCCCAGTTTCGCAGGATGGACTTATGTTCCAAAAACGCTCCTACCCAGCTGGCCGATTTAAAGGTCACCACAGTGACCTCTGATGGTTGGTTACCTCTGGGGGAAGGAATTTGATGGAATCTATGCTGTCCGTAGACAGCCCTGCGAGCCCTGGGATACCTTCCACGAGTTTTATCAGGTTCGATCTGTTAAGAATGTTGTGCCGACCCTTGGATTCGTATTCAGGAGCCAATAGGATCTGATGGCGCGATGGATCGTTTTTGCTCCCATCCGGTACTCTTAGAGGCAGGTTGTCAGATTTGTCGGGTAACATAACTGGTTTAGTTTCGTGTGTCTGTTGTGTCAATCTTTGAAGGACCGTCTTCAACGGAGGGCTGTGGCTGGTCAAGGTTGTTAGATTATTACAAATGGTTTTGGAGTAGTTTGATCTTAACATTACATTGTCCGTACCGGATGGGATTGAAGCCGTCGGTATTTTAGGTTTTCCTGTTACCGTTTTGGGCCCAGTTGCACTTATCTTATCTGAGCTGGTCATAATGTTTTCTATGGGTACGCCAGGGTTGTCCATTTCTGGGTCCATGATTGCATTGCTGTGATCCTGGTGACTCCTCGCTAGTTGTTGAGTGGATGTTCCTAGGAGTTCTCCATTGTAATTTGTCGTAGGCGATAATGCACTAGTTTTGGTGGGGGATTTTTTATTTTCTACTTTTGCAAAAAGAGGGAAGAGTTTCTGATGGACCACATTGGTGCTTGCCCTGAGTTTGTTTCAAGTTTTACACTGGCGTTTGCGCTCTCTCTTACTGCATAATGGGGGGAGCGCTGGGGGAACTTCCACTGTTGGAGCGGTCTGGGGCACTGGGCTATCTTTTGACCCAGTCATAAGTTGGTCTGGGCTGATTGTATGCCCGGTTAAAGTCGATGATGGACCGTTGTCGTCTGTCAACTTTGGTTGTATTTGACCATGGTGGCTCTGCCCGTCCGACTCAGTTGGACCGGTGGTTGTTCCTGCTCTTGGCGCCACCCCTTCGTTCATATTTGCGCTCTTCTTGACAAGGTCTTGGGTAAGGTGTAGCTGTTCTTGCTGTGGGGGGGAGGAAGGTGTAGTGCGTTTGGTTCCTCCCCTCATCAACTTCACTTCACTTATGACGGTAGTCAAGCATTCTGGAAGCAGAGAGAGAGAGTCTATGATTGCGGAGCAGCAGCAGACTGATTGGGAAAGCTTCGTAGAGGCTTGTGCCCTTAAGATTAAATTGTTTAATTTATCTAGTTTGCTGTCAATCCCAGACGTGAAGAATGCCAAGGTGTTTAGTAGGTTAACCTGAACCTCCAATTTTACTGAGTGGTAATTTAATGCGTTAACAGTTTGTTGGAAGGTCTGGAGGAGTTGCGGCCAGGGACTGGTTACTGAATGTTCTTCGGTGTTGGACTTTTCGTTTAAGGTGTGCCTGGGGGAATTTTGAGTGGTCTTGAAAAAGAGAGACAAGTCTGAGATGAGCTGATCATTCGAATCAGGTGGTTCTGGCTGATTTTGCAGTGAGTCCTTTGTTAATCCAGGTGGCGAAAATATCATCTGCAAGGGGCTTAAGACTGGTGATACAGTTGGAATGATTGTAGTTGGTGATGCTGAAGGTGGCTGCCTGCTGTTAAGAGGCATAAGGTTGACTTGTCCGTGGATTTGCGCCGTCATTGTTTGCCGGTGGAAAACCAATGAGGGCTCCATTGGAGTCGCCAGGCAGGTATCAGGGGGTTGTCTTGGAACTGAGCAAGCCTTTGTTGTGCACAGGATGCCCTCCAACTGGGTTTGCGATAAGTGAGATGATCCTTTGTCCTCTGCTGGGGACATGGAAAACTTGCCCGAAGGGGAGTGAGTGTATTGGAAATATTTGCTATTTACGATAGGGGTTTCGTCATTTCGCTGCTTCCTCGGCAAAATTGTTGTGGGTGGATCCAAAGATGTAAACTTCTGATGGTTCTATCGCCTTTTTGGTTTCAAATGCCCAGTGTTGCAGAGAGGCCAATTGGATCGACCCTGATTGAGCGGGGTTGTAGGTGTAGGTATAATCACCTCAGTCTTTGCTGGCGTTTTTCTAAAATAATCCCACAAGCTTAAGGGTTTTTGAGGTTTTGGTCTATGGTTGGCCACGTTTAATGCCTCGGCGACATCAGATTGATTGGATTTCCTTCGCTTTATTGGTAGCATGTGCTTCCTTACTTTTCCAGACCTCATATTCCAAGGTATGATTGGGGTATGGTTGAACTCTTCTGAGTACTCCCGGGACCAAGGCTCGACTGGACTAAGCCGAGCTTGCGGTGGCTCACAGTGGCTTTTTGTTGCAGCGTAGTTTTTAAAGTTTGGCCACCGTGCGTTGTAACTGTACAATTATAGCCATGTATATGTATAGCTAGTTGCACCCCCCCTGCTCACCTAATCCAACCTACCCTAGGCCCGACCCCCCCAACCTTGACCACTCCAGCTATCACCACCTTGCCCCTCCAACTCAAGCCAGAGGCCTGAGATCAACTAGGGTTTCGTGCTATACAGGCGCAATGTGGTCGCAGAGCGCTACGTGCAAGCATGTCGGAGGGGGGGATTGGGATGGAGCCGGCAGAGCCTGGCCGAGATGGTCGAGACCTGGGCGGGCGCTAGGATGAGGAGCAAGGGGAGCAGATCCAAAACTAGTGATTCCTAAAAGCAGGCCAGGTGGTGGGGGAAGGGGTAGGGGATAGCTGAGGGCTGGGAGCGCAGAGAGTGGAGCCCCCCGCCGAGAGCCCTAGGGGAGCACTGGGGGCTGCGAGAGGTACTCTAGGCAGAGAAAACTCGGGGGAGAGGTCTGAGCGCGAGGGGCTCCTTGCGCCAAGCAGCTTGCGTGGTTCGGGGGGGGGGGGGGGCGAGAAAAAGCCGCCGGGAGCACCTACACCCCAGAACCCGTCAACGATGGAATTGGCGATATTTGCCTCCCGGGCAGCCCATATACCCCTGTGCCTCACACCCCCTCACGTGTGCTGGTTACGCGCTGCCACCTTACCACGATTCAACCGATCTCCGAAAACTGCAAAACGTGCAGCTGCCCAAGGACTTCGCAGTGCCCGGCTCCCTGCTCCCGGCAAAGGACAGTATAAATCGCTATTGTAAGTGGGCGCATGTGTCCATTGTCAATTTAAATAAATGTGGAAAAATGCTAGCTGTAGCGTCGTCTTTTACTTGTGGCAAAAATAAATGTGGATAAATACAGAAAAAATGCCCAAAAAATAAATATGGATAAATTCAGATGGAAATGGCAAAAAAATAAGTACCATAAAACCGGGAGCCCTAGTGTTAACACACCAATGGGTAATCAACCCAGTGTTGGCACCTCCTGAGTCCTTGATCGATCGCCCATCACACTTGACGTCGTTGCTTGCCATTCCTGTACCCGACTTACGGTTCCCTTTGGCTGTCCACCTGTTGTAGTTCCTGCAGTGTGGAACACTTCCCAGATATCCGCCATGGACCCGGCCATACATAAATGGAAAAGACAAACACAAACTATTAGTGTTTCTGGCTTCCTGACGAAAGCTTTAGCACACATGCCTGTATTACATTGCCGTCACATGCTACCTTGCTAAGATTTGCACCAGACGCAGTCCCATAAAGCTTTTAGCAGAGCATCTGTCTGTGTCACATGGGGAACATTTGAATTAGTGTTACAGATAGGGTGCCCGGTAGTGTGACCCTTATTGAAATAATAGACCTGTGGTCCACAGTGAATACAATAGCGCCTTCATGACTCCTTAAGGACGATACACAGTGTGAAGTGCAGTGACACAGCGCATTCATTGTTACTAAAATTATGCTGCAGACAAGGACATCACTTCCAATTTCTGCTTTTCTAACCAAGTCTTTAGGCATAGGATATAAGATTGAAAGGGACAGTCTTTTTGCCAGTGCAGCATCCAAGTCTTTAAGCATAGGATTAGCACAGTGTTATCCATGCCGGGCTGTAAAATGGCCCAAGAGCCATTTTCCGCTCCCAGCACCCCATTACCACTTTGGCAGTCATCTTGGCAAGACAATGTGGTTAGTTGAAACATCTGCTATTTACCACATATGGCTTTTGCCAATCAAGTTGTAGTTTACATTCATACATCATTAATCGTATGTGAAGAAACATTATCTTTTTAACCTGTGCAATAAATCCGCATGTAGAGGTAGGGTCTAACCAGCGTGGCTGAAATATCTTACTCTTCACCACATATAAATCATATACAAACAAACATTTCCTTGCTAATTGGTGCACTAAACTTGGTGCCAATTGCGAGTGCCCCATAGCTTTAATCTGCCCCCCCGGCC
This sequence comes from Lissotriton vulgaris, assembly GCF_964263255.1. Classification (NCBI taxonomy): domain Eukaryota; kingdom Metazoa; phylum Chordata; class Amphibia; order Caudata; family Salamandridae; genus Lissotriton; species Lissotriton vulgaris. The sequence continues at coordinate 1,314,838,805 of NC_141691.1, forward strand.
AGTACGACATTGATGAATGTGCCAGTACCCCTTCCAAGAATGGAGCCAAATGTCTGGACGGTGGGTTTGTAAATCAATTCAACAGACATCGGCAAGGAGTGTTGGCTTATGTGGGGTTTACATGAGCGTTTAGAAGCAACCCAATCCGCTGCCCCAGGTGGGACCCGAACCCGCAACCTCGGCATCCCACATTATACGCGCTGCAGTATATGCACCGCAACCTCAGCAAGCCACATTACAATTGCTGCAGTATATGCGCTGAAACTATGTTTAGTTGGAGAACCCTCCTAATACATGCATTACCACAAGTGTTGTAACTAACACTGAGATAAGAACCTGCGTCCCCAATGATCAATACTCCAAGGAACTCGATACATTCAGCACTTTACACCCCCGGTTTTGTTTAAATAGCACCATTAAATAGGGCACACCGTCTACCCCTCACCCGTGATATCAGAAGCGCGCTCTAGCTCATTAATAGGACAGGGCGCCTACACAGTGGCTTAAACCCTGGCCCCCAGGACCAAAGTCGACATCTTTGGTAATTGAGCCACATCCCGTACACTGAGCAAACGCATTTCAAAAACGAATAGCGCCTTGTACTTGCACCAGATTTCCTCAGGATCACAGGATGTGAGCGTTTTTGCCGAGACTTATACCCGGTTCTTTTAAAACTGCCTCAGATTTGAAGGGTGTGCCCATTTACCCAATTGCTTAAAATGAAACGAAATGCCAAATGTGATTCTATTATTTCCCTGTCGCGACCTTGTGGTTGCGTTACCAACTGCAGGGATTAGAAGCATACACCGCTTCTTGTGGTTGCAATGATAAATAAGCTAAATTATCCTTTCACTGCACTTTTTTAGCCCGTATTTACATTACACATCCAGGCACGGAGAGATTAAGTGATTTACCCAGAATCACAGGATGCATACGCGACCCCGAGGCTTGAACCCTGGTCTCCAGCACCAGCGTCGGGTGTTTATGCTGACGGACTACATCCCCTCCCTCTGCACTAAATGCTTCCATTCAACTATTTCCTAGGAATCAAACATCAGTTAAATTACCGTCCGCCTGCTATTCAGGGTCAACAAAAGAGCAAAGGTTTTATCTACCCTACAGCCTTTTGCTTCTAATTATAATGGACGTCTTCTTGCTGCTACGACTGCAATGTATGCAGTTCTCCTTCTTACCGTGAGGGTACTGCAGTGCGGTTGTGGATAAGCCTCGCGTCTTTTGTCCCGCATAACCCCAAAAGACGCCACCAGAAAGGTTGCCGCATGATCGTGTAAAATTAAGAAGATGAAGAGACATGGATCCTACCCATTGGTACATTCACCAGCCCTGCCTCAGTGAGCTGTACAACATTGGCCCCACTAATGCTCACAGAATGTGGACCTGACAACGAGACTCGCACCTGGCCTCTTAGCGTCCAAGTCGGCACACTAGCAGCCGGACCTGCCCACCTTGCATTGCCCAATCTGCACTCTTCCTGCGCACAAGGCAGCAAAACCGTGAGCACGATTACGTTTCAGAGTAAACAATTATTGCCCCAAATGCTGTGCAATTAAATACAAATTCATATTACATCATTTGCTAAATCACAGAATGTGGACGAAAGACTGAGGCTCGAACCTTGGACTCTAGAGCCACACCCCATGGAGTTCCACTGATTTAAAGAGCAATCATGGTAACCACAAAGCCCTTGCTGCGGTGAAACCCCCACGCCGCCCCCACTTGTTTAAAGGATCGAACCGATCACATTCATGACAGTCTACACTGAGCCAAAAGCTCCTTGAATGCTACACTACGCCAGGCCTCATGTGGAAATCATGGTATGCAGGATAAATAAAAAAAAGGAAACAGTGGGGGGAAAGAGGGGGAGGTTGACGACCAGCGTGGCAGAGCGGCTGTAAGCCTTTATGTACCCCCCGACTTGCCCGGGGACAACACCTGCACAAAGAAAACACGGCACCCGTGGGCCATGGCGCACCTATGTTATGTTATGTTAATTTCGATTTATATAGCGCCAAATCACCAACAGGTCTCTTAGCGCTTGCTTTGGGAACCCGTCCTGGCTTTCCCTGCGAGATAACCTCTACTGGGCATCCCCAAGGTGAAGACCAGGCATCCCATCGCGTTGAGCCGTAGTGGAGATTAAGCAAGCTATTGCCCAGAGTTGCAGAGTGTGAACCCATGATTTGAGTAGGCACCGAGGCGAGAATTATCGAGTCCGTTGACATTTTTGAGCTCAAGTCCCTGCCGCATCGGGAATTGAACCCAGGTTCCGGGTCTGACCTCTGCATCAGGGTCTGCCTCCTTTAACCAGTGAGCCACACTTCTCCACAAACCTAAAGCCCCATTGTCCTGCCCACTCCCGGGCTCCGTTCAGAATGATGTTGCCTCCGCTCAGTCAGAGCTCTTCTGCCACGACGATCTCCTACCAAACTTCTTTGTTTTGTGGTCTCTCTCCGACTCTTCCTGCGCCACACGCCCCTCCAGCTGCGCTGCCGATTCCACCAACACTGCCTCTCCTTTAGCAGACATCCACGCTTGTCCCCGTCCCGGCCTGCGACGCTCGGCGAAAACCTGCAAGGGAGAAAAAGCTAAATTAATTGCAGCCTCCTAGAGGTTGTAAGGGGCAAGCCGTGGCGCGCAGGAGTCAAAGAGGCTGACTCCCGCGCTGCACGGCCTTTTCCCTTTTAAACCCCGCAGGCCAGGCAGGATGTAGCCGGCCTGGCCTTTGTTCCCTTTGTGGCCCGGAAGTGACTCAATCACGGATCGCGGATGCTGGTGTTCACTACGAATATGGGCATTTTGAAATGGGTCTCACTGGTGGTTTGAGGGAAGAAAGGGCCTCTTTGCTGCGATGGTGCTGTTACGGAGAGTGAAGATGGCCTCTGTCCTTCGGTGCTGCTGTATGGACAGAGGAGTGCGGGTCTCGATGCTGCCTGTGTGGAAGATGAAAGATAGAGGGTGGCTGCAGCCTTTTGTACAGTTTTGCTTCCCAGCTTTCAGGGGCGGCACATGTGACTGGATGCCTTAAGGAGACAAATACATTGTTTCCCCCGCATTTCCCCGCCTCGGCGGGTCTTGGGCTCAAAATTCCACGGGCCTGATAATTCTCGCCTCGTGCCAATTCCAATCATGGAGTCCCACTCTGCAACTCTGGGCAATAGCTTGCTTAATCTCCACAACGACCCCCACAACGCTAAGGATGGCTGGCCTCCACCTTGGGGGTGCTCAGGAGTGGACGTCTCACAGGGAAAGCCAGGATGGGTTCCACAGCGGTATTTGTACAAGCGCCTTGAGACCCTTGCGGGTGAGTAGTGAGCTATACAAGTATTAATTTACACACGTCTGATATTAACACAAAGCCCATTGTATACTGCTGCACACACTGTGCTGTCAGGTGGACACTCACAAGCAGGGCACGAGTCCTAAAAAGAGAAGTGGGGGGATGCTGTCACCGGAAGTGATGTTGCGACAGGTAGTGATGTCACGAAAAGTGAGCTCCGATCTCGTCCCAGAGAGGTCAAACAGTGAAGTCCAGCTGTTTGGTAGGGGGGACGGCGTTCACCCGGTAAACTAAGTGGGGGGATGCCGTCCACCCACTGGTACCCCAACTCGAGCCCTGCTCACAAGCATGACTGAATTGACACTTGGAGGTTACTCTGCTCCGCTGGCGGCAGGCAGAGTTTTTGCCACAATCTGCCCTCCAAGTGGAGCGCGGAGTAGCAAAGACTTCACAGACGCCACCGGCGGAGCAGTGTTTTCTGTCCACCTGTTGGACTTGGCCCTTATGGCAGGTTCACCCCTAATCTTTTTGCTTTTAATATGTGATCTGTGTTGATGATTTTTGGTCTCTGCACACTTTTTCCCTGTGTCCCAGAGTAAAGTGCGTGCGTGTAGTAAGGCTGGCCTGCCCTCCCATAGGAATGCATGGGGAATGTCTGTGTCCCTGGTAGTTCCTGATGCGTGGGGAGTGCAGGCTCGAGTTTGGTATGTGTGGACTCGTGAGAGTGAATGCTTCGCAATGATGTATGTGGCATGATTGTGTCTTGTGTAGAAATGCCAATTCTAGGAGTTGGCATATTAGTGTAAAATATGCCTGGCGTGGGATTGGCTGGAGCTGGCTGTTGAGCCTGGCTCCAGGAAGTTTGGATGTGTCTGCCCAGTGGTGAGTGTGGAGATTAGCATGCTGATGGCTGGGGAGGGCTGCACCTGGTTCCTGAATAGGGCTGGGCTTTCGCCACACAATGCTGGCTCCGCCCCCTGTGGTGCGACTGATGACCCTAGCCCTGCTAGTGAATAGAGTGAGGGGCTGAGCACATCAAGGGTGCTCCAAAACCAGCTGCGACTGGTTTTTCCCCTCACCCTGAAGCAAAGAGAAAGGAGTTTAATGTATAAAAAGGGGCTGTGTCCCCTTACAAGTTGTTCTCTGCCAGGATCCTGTCTGAGGGGGCTGCTGCTGTTGCTGGGGCCAGGAGGACCGCCACTTGGACTGTCTCCCTGCCTGGAGACCCAGTGAGCTGGCTCTTGGCCCAGCCTTGCCCCCCTACCTGCTTTAAGGAACTTTGCTCTTGCCCCTAGCGCTTGGGAGCGCTGTGCCTTCACCCCTAGCGCTGAGAGCGCTGCGAATTGTCTTTGAGCGCTGGGAGCACTTTACTTTCCCTTTCGCGGCTGCCCATGCTACTTTTTGCCGATTTTACGGTCCCCTGGCAGGTGCCCATCCTGCCAAGGACCTTGCGCTTTACTCTGTCACTAGCACTTTGGGAGCGCTTTATTGATCTTTAAGGCTGGTGCCCACCCAGCATTTCCCTGCGAAGTTGTCCCCGTCCCCGCCCGGCCGTACCGGAAGTCAGGCATGCCGAGGGCGGGACCGGGGAACACCCGGAAGCAAGAAGCAGAGTGGCTGCAGGTGTAGGCAGGGCTCCGGTGCCTGAAGGAGAGGCCCGCGCTGCTTGTGCAAGGATCCCAACGAGGTCCCGGAGTGCGGGGAGAGAGCCCCACACCAACAAGGGGAGCTGCCATGCAGAAGAGACGCGCTGTTCCCGGTGAGTGCTAACGGGTGGGAAAGGGAGGAGGGGGTGCCTCCATTGTTCTCCCCCACCCCGGCAGCATCTTTTCTTTTCGAGTACCCCGAGCGGGACTCCAACGTAATGGCCGCATTTCTGTGGAGCCCGGTGAGGCTCTAGAGGGCAGTTTGATTTACTAGGAGCCCAGAGAGGCTCGAGGCCATTCCTTGGTTGTTGGTTGCGCCGGAGAGGCTCCGAGGTGCCCATAATTGTTTCAGAGCCGTGAGGGGCTCCCACGAAGGGCCATTGTTTCCTGAGAACCCCGAGGGTCTCAGCGCGCCACATATCTGATTTACGAGCCTGCGAGGCTCTGAGGGGCATTTCTTTGATTCCGAGTACCCAAAGGGGGACACCAACGTTCGGGGCACATTTGTTTAGAGCCCTGAGAGAGAGAGGCTCGAGGTTCCATTTGCTCTCCGAGCTCACGAGAGGCTCCAGGGCCCCATTATTGTTTAAGAGCCCAGAGGGGCTCACGGCTCCACAGTGGTTTTGCAAGCCCAGCAAGGCTCTTGAGGGGCAGTTAGTTGGTTAGAGCCCCGTGGCTCCCACGCTCTGTTTTGGCCCCAGTGTGTTCCTGAGCCCACAAGTCTCCAACGTTGGCTCATCATTGCTTTACAGCTGCCCAGCACTTTGTGGGCAGTTGCCACGTTTAAGTTTGTTCTTTGCTGCCTGCGCAGCCTGCCCTGACATTTTGGACTAAGGGCATTTCAGCCCTTGCAAGGCCAGTTGGCCTGGGGGACAGTTCTAGTGTTGTGCCATGTGCACCTTGCGCAATTTATGTTATTACCTTTGCTAAATGTGACCTGCTTAGGTGATTGTTTTATGTTTTATTACCTTTGCTAAATGTGACCTGCTTAGGTGATTGTTTTATGTTTCATTAGCTTTGCTAAATGTGACCTGCTTAGGTGATTGTTTTATGTTTTATTACCTTTGCTAAATGTGACCTGCTTAGGTGATTGTTTTATGTTTCTACCGGTCCTGATAATAAGGTCCTAGTTCCCTGCGTGATTTTCCTAAGGTGGTTAGGGTTGCGTAGGAGGTATTTACCCTTTACCAGTGATTACTGTTTGTGTGCTACATTTACTATTTTGGTGCTACAGTCATTATATGTCTATGTGCTAAGTGTTATACCTACAAGTATTATTACTCCTACAAAGTGCTAATTACAAGTGCTAATTCTAAAATTGGCGACCACTGACAGTGGTCCATGTGGCCCTGTCCTGTACATAATCCCCTGTAAATTCTGCCCATGCCTGTTGGCACATTGTAAAGTGTGTGTTTTATCTAATGTGTTTTTGCTATAATACAAAGGCTATTTTTTAATTAACCTTGTGTGGAGTTTCCTTTGTGGTAGGCCTTGGGTGTTGCTAGGTGCGCGCGCAAACGCTTTCCATATCACCTCAGAGATTGGTCTTGCTGCTCGCGTCACGTTACCTAAAGGGTGAGCAGGGGTTATCTTGGTGTGTAACTCCCTTGCCCTGACTTGGGAATGGTGATCCACGACTGATTTTGGCGCAAGCCTTGGCCAGCCAGGTGTCCCGTTTCTAAAACAACCCCTATCATTTATTTCATGCTTAACATCCATGCTCCCCGATCTCCTCCCAGGGCTGGCTTTAGCGCTGGTGGCACCCAGTGCGACAGTCTTTTTCGGAGCCCCCTTCCCATGACTATCTCCTCGGATTCCCTGACAACCACCTGGCACCTCGTCTCTCCATAGTCTTTTCTCACTTGCGTTTCCTTTGTTTTAAAGCGCTGGCAAAGGCTGTCTTTACTATTTCACTGAGCAATCCACATAAAATAGAGATCTGCATTTGCAGCAGCACATTAGCCCTTTGCACTGCTTTCTGGTGAGTCAAAACTGCTACTAGATAAAACTCCTATTTCTCTTTCTAGCTGGACCATTAATCACAAGAGGTATCCCACAAGAAACTCCATATCAGGTGCTTTTAAATCGTGTTATTGCTAAACACAGCTTTCCCCTTGAAGTCAGTGCCCCCTTCCAAATCAGCACCCAGTGCGGCCGCACCAATTGCACTGCTGTAAAGCCGGCCCTGTCTCCTCCACCTGCACCTCGTGGAACCTCTTGAACTCCAGTGAGTGCACCACATCCAATCTCGGCGCGCCTCTGACACTGACTGTCCCCGTCCCAATATTGCCTGCATGCTTTACCTCCAGCACACCCAGGCAATTCAGCAGGCAGCCCAATAGGTCTCGGAACCTCTCATCCTTGTTGGTAGCAGGATCTCATTGGCTGCAGACTATTCAGCTAGAACTAATGCTACTAGCAGGTAGTTCCTCACACTCCACCCCAGGCTGAAGCAATGGGATATGAAATGTGGCCTCTTCGATCCGTCCAGGAGGAAGCCACCTTTGAGGGACAGACCCTGGAATTGTTTGATCCTGGGGAGCGGGAAACATTTCTGGACATGCTGGAAGACTCTCCAATGAATGTTGCATCATTGGCCCATATGGAAGGTGCAGAGTGGCATGACTCGCCTCCTACTTGGGAACCTCCATTCCATCATTCCCTACATCGGATACTGGGTGGGTTAACAAGAAGGGAGTCCGCCAGGCCTGGCCTTCTTCAGGTGGTGGATGAACTCCAAAAGGCCAGGGACAAATCATGTTCTTCTTTGAAACAACAGCCTTCTCCGGAGGCCGAGGGCACGGTTTCTGGTTGCATCCTTTTGGACTAGCAATGTGCGTTCCCTCTGCTCCGTATTTCCCAGCTGCTGTTTATGTTAGGAGTCTGCACTGGTATGCTCTATTGCTCTGACCTCTGGGGTCTCATTGGGGTGCATATTTGGAAGGCACAAAGGAACTTCTTTATGAAATTCCAAATCCGCTTGTTATGAGGCCCATTTGTTCTGAATGTTTCTATTGTGCTGTTTAATGCTTTTCTTTACTCTAGTTTTAAGTCCTAGGGTTTGGGCGGTGGACTGGAGGGGTGGACGTCTCCATCATTTTCCTGCATCCTGGGTGACCCTTCTCCAGGCTGAGTGCTGTGTCCTGTCTCCTTGATGCATTCCTTCTGCCTTGGACTGCTGCCTGTGTACCCTCCCTCCACACATTCTGGTACTCGGAGTGCAAGTGCGGCAATCTCCGCCCTGGTGTTGCCCACTTCCTACCAACCTCCTTTCCCTCTTACCCCAGCGGGCTAGCCCCACCCCCACACCTGTGACCCCTGTTGCCTGACTTTCACGGCTGCTAATTTCTTCACCCCTCTATGGTCTACTTTTACCTCCAAAGCTGCTGACTTGGAGGTCCTTCACTCTCCCCTGCCAGGTGGGTTGGGTTGCTTCTGGGTTGGCCGCGAGTGGCACAGATCTAAGCTCAAGTTCAAAGTTGTTAATTCTTCCCCTGTGTCTGGTCCCTTCCCTTTTCTCCCTCCCTCTCTCCATCCCCATCCCCATCCCATTCTCCTTTCTTGTTTTGTTTTTTTCTACTACCTCTCTCCTCCTTTCCTTGATGTATATTCCTGGTCGCGTCCCATCGGCGCCAGAGGGACCTGTTACTTGATGTCCGCCCTACACCAGGGTCTTCTTTTCCCTTTTTCTCTCGACCCCCAAGAATGTCCGAGTTCCTGACTGTGGTGTCTCTTAAGGTGAATGGTATGAAACATTATGTTAAACGTAAGAAAGTGCTCCATTATCTAGACCCCAAACAGGCAGGAATAGCCCTACTCAAGGAAATGCACTTTTCCTCTGTAAAACCTTCAAAGCTAGGGCAAGATTGGGTGGGTAAGGCATCAGTAGCAGTAGGTCTGTCAACAAGGTGGAGCCCTTGACTGTGCCGGGGTGTTCCAAGAAGTGTGGGTGGCTGAACAACTACGAAAAGCTCTGGCACATATGATACTCCATATTTGGATGTATATTGAAAGTCGGTGGGTCTTCATGAAGTTGTGTATCCTACAGCTCTCCATCATCATGGTCACGATATATGCCCCTGCCACTTACAAGACTAAGTTCCTGGCCCGATGATTCTCTTGTGGCATCTTGGCTTCTGCAGGAATTTGGTAGGACCCCTTTCCTTTTGGAAGGGGGCTGGCATGGCGCACCAAGCCTGATGCTGCACATGAAAGGGTATCTGGATGCGAACATAATTGCTATAGTGCATTCAAGAGAAACCTCCTTGCTCACCATGCCATCTGGAGTGTCTGGAGCCTCCTTCACACATTGTAGAAGAGTACATCTTCCTCTCTTGCCCCCGTAGGACTCAGTCTTGGATTGGCTAGTTTCCCCTTCATGGAAGGCTTTTTCTGCATGTAGCGAGTTGTGACATCTTGGAAGGGGGCATTGCTGACCACTTCCTGGTTCTCCTTGGCCTGGATTTGGGGGTCACCCCTACTTTGATGGAAGATGGGGACTTTTGCTTACAAGACCACTTGAGGGTAAGCCAAGTTCCGTGACTACCTCTAGACCAATTTCTTGAAGAATGAGTAATCCTTGGGCTCCCATAGAGTTCTTTGGGCAGCTTGTAAGGCCACACTTCAGCGGCGGATTATGCAGGATTCCAAGTTGGCAAAGTGTAAGACCTGCTCTAAACTTCAGGTCCTAGAGGCCGAGATATGCTTCCTCACTACCTGCTACACGAACACCCCTACCCAGGCCTGGCAGACTCATCTGGAGTGGGCAAGTTCATCACCTTCTTTACGACAGCAGGAGAGATGACACTTGTCAAACTTTGCTGGTCAATACTACGATCATGGGGCTAAGGCTGGTAGACTTCTGACTGCCTAACTGTGGCAGAAGGAATCTCACCTTGTGACACCAGCAGTTGACGACCCCCCTGGTCTCCTCTTGGAGCACCCAAGAGACAATGGAGCACTTTGGAAACTACTACACACATTTTTACCCAGCTGATCAGAACACCAGCCCTGACCAGATTGAGTGCCGCGTGGCCCACTGTGCTTTCTGACTCTAACCGCTGAGGGCTGTGCAGTCCTGGAGAGGGGGTTCATGGAGGACGAGGTGGCAGAGACCATATTGGGGCTCCCCACCTGCAGGTCGCTGGGTGAAGATGGACTTCCTAGAGAACTTTACAAGATCAGCAGTGACATTCTTTTGCCTCTTTAAACCAATGCCTTCAATGAGGTGATGGAGGGTACATCTCTGGGCTTGATTTCTTGTAAAGTGATTATTACATTGATCCCCAAAGATGGACAGAGCCCTTGGACTGCACAGTTTATTGCCGGAACTCTCTCATCAATGTGGACCTCAAACTGTTGGCCATGGTTCTGGCGATGCATGTTGGGTAGAGTGACCCCACAATTGATCCAAGACGCTCAGGTGGGTTTTGTTCCAGGCCATAGTTCCCACAACCATATGCAGGCGCACTCTCACCTCCTGTGGTGCATTAAGGATGACCCAGTGAAGATAGTTTCACTTTCCCTGGACACTAAAAAGACACTGAACAGAGTTGAATGGCCCTACCTGTTTTAGACAATGTCCCGATTGCACTTCAGGGATTTATTCATTCAGAGGGTACACCTCCTGTATGACTTTCCCCCGCTGAAGTAGCATGCAAAGGTTTTCACTCCAGTTTCTTACTGGTTGACCAGAGCACCCAGCAGGGATTCCCTCTGTCTACGCTCTTATCCCTCTTGGCGATTGAGTCCCTGGCAGCCACCATCTCTGGATCGAAGGGAGTGTGGGGATCCCTACTGAAATAGGGGAGGCTAAGATTCTGCTTCATGCCATCGATATTCTGCAACCTCTCTCAACTGCGGTCCTCAATAGAGTTCTATTGTCAAGGATTTATCGGGGGTCTAAGGTTGTAGGGTCAGCTGGGCAAAGGATGAAGCCTTCCCTGTGTCGGGAGTCACCATGCCTGTCTCTATCCACAGTTACCACATGACATGGGTGCCGACTGAGCTCAGTTATTTGTGGATATGGACCAATGGGGGCCTCACTTATATAGTGGAGGACAATCTCCTTTCCCTGCTGGAGAGCACACAGCAAGACGTTTTGAAGAGGTCCCACCTTAATCTGTCGTTTTGGGGAATAGTACAGATGGATAAAATGACTGTCTCACCTCGCTTTCAATGCATCTTTGATATGATACCCCTTTAGGTACCTAAGACTTTGCCTGCCTTGGATCCAGACTGACATCTGATCTTATGTTTGGAGTGGGCAGAAAATGTGCATCCAGGCTGCCAGATATTGGATGGAGACAGCAGCAGGTGGCTTGTGTCTACCCCATCTACCCTCAAATTACTTGGCTACCACCTTTTCCAGGTTGAGACCCACCTGAACCTTAACCAGGATATCAGTTCTGGGTGCACCTGGTACGCTTCCTCCTTGTGCCTGCATCGTCACCTTTGCCACCTTACCTCTCACCCAAGGATCCAGGAGTGATCCCCCTCACATTTGTTTTTCAGCTACCTCATGAGCCTGGAGAAATCCCACTGCCTCGTGGATGTGGCTCCCTATTTGCACTGGCAAACCCTTCTCTGGCACAACTCTACACTTCTTATCCTCGGGTGTCCATTACATTGGTACATTGGGTGACCCGGCACAGCCAGGGCATACAATAACTTGATCAGGTCCTTGTTGGAGGAAAAGTTAAGCCTTTCAATCAACTGAGAACGGAATTTGGGCTTAGAAGAAGCCTGTTATTACCGACAGTTATATCACTGCCTCAGAGCAGCTTCTCCCAAATCAATTGTCCAATTTCTGACCACTTGGCATTTGAACTTTGAAGTCCATCACCATGAAAATTTTTTACATAGCATCTTACTTCTCTGTATCATACTATATAACCATAATTCCATACCATTTACAAAAGCTCACCCTCAGACTAAAAGAAAAGCAATTTGACACATGCCCTTGTATTTGAAATTAAAATTGACATGGACCGGGTGGGGCAAGATGGCGGCCGTGTGGATGGCCGTGTGAGTGTGCGCTCCTCACCCGCACAGCGAAGACGCCAGGGAACTGATCACCTCTCCCTCTGTATGCAGGCTGAACACCGTTGGAGTGCCGCTGGAGCCGCTAGAGCCGAACGGGTCTTTTCTGATCCTTTGAAATCCGACTCCCTCGGCGAAGCATAGCAGCGCGGCGGTGTGGGCCACGTCCCGGTGTTTGTTTCCCCGCTGGGCTACGGCGGCGTCAGAGCTCGGGCGGGCTCTCTCGCCTTTCATCCCTTCAGGTTGGTGGTCGTTGTGGAGTCCGACAGGCTGAGTTCAAAGGCAGCACTGCTTGCGGCTCGCAGTCTGTGTGAGCGACAGCGTGTGTAATCGCCGTATTTGAAGATTAAAACTGCACTTCGTCCTGGATACTTTCTGATATTTTGTTGCCGGACATTGTTGCCAGATATTCTTGACTGCTACCTTGATTTCTTGCCGGTCGAGTATGGCTCCGAAAGGCAGAGGAGGGAAAAAAACCGGCACCAACGCTAGCGCTGTCGGCGCTGGGATTGTGAATGGTAAAAGTACTGTTGAAGCCCTGAACCCCCCTGACTCCATGCCTGGCTTATCAGGAAACAGTATTGGAACTGCAACAGGATCTGCTGTACCCGCAGCGCCCAACAAGCCTATCCAAGGTGAGCCTAAAGCAAACATAAATATAAATGTGAAGGGAACTGGAAAAGGCTCTAAAACGCCTGTGGTGCATGCAATTTTCATGAAGAAAAGCGCCACGGTCAGCGCAAAATCTGCTACTGTGATAGCATTAAATGGTAATGCAGGTAATTTTGACAATATGGACGGCTCGGCTCCCCCTGAGTGTTATATCAATGCAGGGGATGAAATAAATAAAGATCAACGGGTGGTAAATGAAGATGTAGCTGATTCAGAATCTGCAATCTCAGAGGGCAAGTTTTATTCTATGCCAGATCTCTCAGCTGTTTCTGATGACAAATGTAGTAGCTTGCCAGGTGAATGGTGTTAGAAGTTGGCCTGGTATATAATGCTCACTAATTCTAGTGATCACTTTGTACCATGCCAAGCAACCCTTATGATGATTGGTTGTAAGTCAACCTTGTAGACCAGTTATCCTAGTGGTAACGTGGACAAAGCAGTCTTAGGCTAAACTCTGAAAGGCATGTGAAGCCAGCTGTATTACCATACACAACCCCCTTGAATACCAAATGAAAGGACACCACACAGATATATATTGAAAATATATATTGATTTATTAACTATAAAATCCCCTGGACTCTTTATGAGCACAGAAGCACAAGCGTTAAATCACAAGACAGTTTAAAATACACAAAAGTTGCACAATATGGATGAGCCCTAGGGGCCACCTAAACCATATACTAAGAAAGTGGTATAAGAGATACCACTCAGAAAGGAAACAGGCCTAGGGCCTTGGGAATCGCTGGAGCTATTCGAGACTAGCAGTGACTAAGTCGGGAAAGGCCCGCAGGACTCGGGTGCAGTGTTTAAAGTGCACGCACTCACCAATGTTAAGTCGATGGTGCGTAAAAAGTACAAAGTTAGATAGTTCGGAACCTTCCGAGTGACCTAGAACGCTGAAACTTAAGACACATGCCCTTGAGATGTGTACCAGTGTAAGAACACCGGCGGAGCTGAGTTACCTCACCCACAGGAAGCGGGTGCACAGGGTCGAAGTAGTGTCGGGTTTTGTCACGCTGGTCGATGGTGCTTGGAGCTGAAGATGCTGCAGGCGGCTCGACGTGAAGAGTTCTGGTGGATCCAAGGGTGGATCTGAAGTTGTGAAGACCTGAAAGCAGAGGGGACAATGTTCAAAGTCACTAGCCAGTGACTACCGTGGAACCAGATTGGAACCAGGCGATGTCGGGTGCAAACAGGCGTTGAGGTGTAGCTTCTCTCTGCAGCCACGTGGACACCGGGGGTCGAGGACGTCCAGGAGTCGGTCACGAGCTGTCTCACGCAGGCTTCTCGCTGTTGGCGGTGTCGGCAACTTGCTCGGAGCAAACAGGCCTTGGCTAATGCAAGTCACGTAGAAATCAAAAAATGCTTAACACTTGGACCAGCAAGGTCTGAGCGAGTGCTTCTTTTCACAGAAGCTTGGGCAAGTCTGGAGCAACCAGATCCGCAGTGTAGTTTGTCCGTTTCGTCGCCAAGATGGCCGCTGACCACGTGGCTAGTGGCCGGGATGGCACGTCGAGTGGCACAATGCAAAAGGGCCCCACGCAGATCGTGGAGATGCTGGGGGGCTGATCTTCGGTGCAAGGGCTGCTTGGTGATGGGGGTTCTCAGTCCCCAAAGCACATTGTCGAGGATGCCTCGGTTGCTGCGCGGTCAGCTTTTAGAGTGTCTTCCAAGAGGTCCGGTCCCACGTTACTCGGTGCATCCACGGGTCCCTTCTTTGCAGGGACTGTGGATCGGGCTGTGAGAGGTCTGGGAGTCTGGGTCTTGTCAGGCTCTAGGCTCGGGCTCCGGCTGGAGGCGGCGGCAAAGCAGACGTCGAGTTGCTGTTTGGTGCCTGTGTTCACAGGGTGGCCACTCCTAGGCCACAAGGGAGATTCTCTTCAGTCTTCTGAGCAGCAGAATGTCGAAGTCCAGTCTTCTTCTTTATTTCAAGTTGATTCAGGATGATCTGCTGTGCAATGGCACTGCTCCCACTCTTATTCCCAATCTGAGGGGTGGATCACCTACTAGGTCCCTCCTCTGGGAGGAACCAGGAAGGGGGCGGTTACACCCCCCTTCCTTTGTCCAGCTCCTCGCCAGGCCTGGGTCTGGAAAGTCCCAGGACCGGTTTGGACAGGCTTATGCACGGGGACACCTTGTGTGCCCCGGGCATGTCTCAATCTATTCAGCCCTGTCCTACCCAATACACAAAACCCTGTCTGGGGTGGTGCTCGCACCTCCCAAGGCAGGAAACCCTTTGTCCAAGCCTCCCTCGCTGGAAGGACTCCCAGCAGCAGGAGATCAGACTTGTGTCTGTGGTGGCAGCATCCATTTTGTGATGCTGGGGCTCTGGTTAACTTTAACCGGGGTTAAGGCTACACACATGTCGTGTCCCTCTAGAAGGGTGGAATGCTATCCCCGTCGACAGAACTGTCGAGGGGATAGTATTCCAATTTGTATGACACCTTACTCGACATGTTTTGATAAAGCCAAACCAAAGATAGCATATAACCGCGAGGATTATAATGCACTTAAGAGTATATGGTATGGCAGTATCCCGAAACAGCTTAGGGAGTGGTTCCCGACAGCTGCAGACAGGCTCAGCTCATGCTAGAGCACCATCTCACATATTTCCAAGCACTCTGCCTCCAGAATTGATGAGGCCTTCCATAGGAGTGGCTGATAGGAACATATGTGTCCAGTTTAAGGTCAGGCATAGGGATACTATACCTAAGTAAGAGGTGATTACACCAACTTACCCCAGCTGAGCGATCAGCCAGTTGTGTCAAATATGGAGGCCAGGCCAGGGGTGGCACAATACATGCTGCAGCCCCTGGTAGGCCTTGGATGCACCTATGCCCTGGGTACCTATGGTACACTGTTACAGGGGCCAATAAGGTGAACCAATTCCAATTGTGTATGCACCTAAGGTACATGGAGTCCATTTTAAGGAGAGGGCAATTAGCCTGGGGCCCTGAATAGCAGGATCCCAGGCCAACTATGTCAAAAACCAGCTAAACACCAGGCAAAAAGTTTGGGGGTAACCATAGTCAGATATCCACCTTCCTACAAATGGGGTGAAGAGGAGGCACTTACAGGAGAGGACGAGAATGTGGATGACACGGTGCAGTCACCCACACAGGCTAAAGGCTTGGTCGACTACCAAGATACCGTAAGACGGAATTCTGAGGTAGAGGGCCGAACACAAGCAATGACCCCTCTTGTGCAGCCCACCTCGGAAGGTGAGGAAAGTGAACAGCAAAAGCAAGTACAAGTTCAAGGCCTGAATCAAGGGCTAATGGAAGTGGATGCAAGCGGGGCTACTCTGGACATAATCTACAAGAGTATAATGGCACATAGAGCAGAGACCAAAGCCGAAAGTAATCGCACTCAGGGAGCAGTCCGGAAACTCCAAAACACCATGCGCCAAATGGTTAAATCTTTCAATGAGCTCACCACGCAAGTTACAGAAATGGAAGAACGTATCTCCAGTGCCGAACAGTCACTGTCAAAACAACAAGTGGCTATAGAGACTTTACAGGCGACAAGAGCTGATATGGAATGGAAGCTGACAGATTTAGAAAAACGCGCCAGGCGCAATACCCTACGAGTTTTAGGCATACCTGAAACAAGAGAGGGGAAAGATGTGCGTAAATTCATTATTGAGACTTTTACAGAAGTCTTTCCAAAGCTAAGTGAATGGCAATGGGAGAATGAGATTATTAGGGCACATCGGTACTCATTTACTCAGCGCAAATCTCAGGGACCCTCAAATTCAGCAGCGGGATCTAAAGCACTGCCACGTGCGACATTGATTTCCCTAAATAACTTCATATTGAGGGAAGCATTATATGATTTAGCCCGCCCGGACAAGCGCCGCACTAGGTGTGGGTGCGAATTCTTTGTCCGCCCGGACATTTGTCCCTCAACTGTCACACTAAGATGGCAATTTAGACAGCTGATCTCGTAATTTCAAGCTAAAGGAGCACAAGTATTTCTTTTAAATCCAGCAAAGCTCAAGGTGATTTATAAGGGGCAATCTAAATATTTCACAGTGGAATCTCAGGCACAAGCGTACCTGAAGACAATAGACACTAGCACTTGAGTACTTTAACCCGAGTGGGAAAGCTGTACCTTTGTAAATTAACTCACAGGGTGTGAATTTGGTTCAGTAAAGAACCCTGTCAACTTCAGCCTGCATTAGCAGTATAAACTAAGTCTGCTATATAACTTTATGGCGGTTTCTGAGCAGATTAATGGGACATTTATAATCAGAAATATGCTGTTTTGGGTTTTTGATTAAAAGACACAAATGTTAAATGCTACAGAGATGTTATAGAGATATTTTTTTAATTTTTTTTTATTTTGTACCTTCATGTAGCCCTGGTTAATTGATAATCTCGGTTAGAGATAATCTGCTCTGTTCTTTTTTTCTCTGTTACTTTCCTGGATAGTGGCAAAAAGTTTTGAAAGGGTGACGGGGGTGGACACTGCACACTCGCATCACCAAGGACTATGTCCTTATGCCCGGTAGTGGGTGGATGGGGAGGGAAGGGTGGAGGGGAGGGGGGGCCCGGTTGGGGTCAACCTGGGAGGGGGGGGGGGTTAAATTTAAAAGGAGATCAGGAGTGCATTTTGTTATGTTTATTGTGTATGTGTGGTGGGCAGGGCAGCGGAGGAAGGGCATGTCGGTAATTTTGAGATCATGGACTGGCGGTTAGAATGCTGAGATTAGGTGCATTGAATATCAGGGATCTTAATGCTATAAATAAAAGACAACGGTGTGCCAGGGAGCTGCAGTGCTTGCATTGTGATATTATATGTCTCCAAGAGACGCATATACCACGGGCCAAGCGGAAGGTTTTGACGGAACTTGGCTATAGTGTATTAGTATGTACTAAGCAAACTACCACGACCCGTGGTGTTAATATATTAGCCAAAAAGCATGTTATAGGTTCCGGGCGAGTCTTGGAGGACAGTGGTGGTAAATGGGCAATTACAGAATGCACCATAGACACCTTCAAATGCACGCTGTGTTCCATGTACGGATCTAGCTTTGATGAGTCAACTGTCCTAGAGCTTCTTACTGCAGAACTAGCAACCTGGCCCACCCCAGTAATAGTTTGTGGGGATCTAAATATCAATCTCCAACCAGATTCTTTAGGCAATGATGAATATTTGTATGTAGGCAAGAAACCTAAAGTATATAGATCATTGCAGGCGCTCCTTACCTCACATGGACTGATAGATGCCTGGTCTCATCTTCGTAGTGGTAGCCCGGGCTATACTTTCTGTTCGGCACCTCACCAGAAAATGGTGCGCTTGGATTATTTTTTAGTGCCTCAAAGTCTACTTCATGGTGCAAAAATGCAAGTATATCCTCGTGCCACGTCTGATCACGGCCCTGTAGTCCTCTCCATCCAGACATTCTGTCCCCCTAGAAACCCCCGGGAATTTACGTTTGATCGCAAGCTACTGTTAGATACAAAGTTTCAAGAGTATATGAGTGAATGGATTGCAGAGTTTTTTAACTATAATAGGGGGAGAGCCGAGGGGGAGATAGTCTGGGATACGTTTAAGGCGGCATTCAGAGGGGAGGTTCTTAGCTTTGGGTTATATGTGCAAAAACATTCACGTGCCAAACTGCAGGAGATATACAATGAGTTAGGAAAGGTCAAAGAGCGGTTGGTCCAGGATATAAGCTTGAATAGAGACATTCAGGACTCAGCAGCAGAAGAGGCTCAATGTAAGGCTAAAGTAAATTACCATTGGAGTAAGGAGGCGGCAACAACTTATGCCATTAAGCGTTCTTATATGAGTATGGGTAGGCAAGTGGCAGGTGCCTGGCCCAGAGAATGAGAACTAGGGAAGTCGCGCAACGGATTAAATGTATAAAAAACGTGGCTGGGCAAACAGTAGAAACCGAGATGGATATCGTAGAAGTCTTTAGACAATTTTATACTCGGTTATATGCCAGAGAAGATTATGATAGTAGTAAGGCCGCAGATCTACTAGGACAATTCTCTGCGCAAAATCTGGACAGTGAGATAGTAGCTAAATTAGAGGCTCCAATAGTGATGTCTGAGCTTGAAACAGCAATTAATGCACTTCCAGCAGGCAAGGCAGCGGGACCTGACAAGCTTCCGTTAGAGATTTACAAAACATTTTTTCAAGTCTTGAAGCATGATATGCTCGCCACATTTAGATCCGCGCAGATAGGAAAGTACTCTAAAACGTGGGATGAGGCCAGCATAGTGGTCTTCAGAAAGAAGGGGAAACCCGCAGATCAACCATCCTCATACCGGCCTATCTCGCTGTTGAATAACGACGGGAAAATGTATTCGAAAATATTGGCGACAAGGCTTTCAGATGTGATATCTTCCTTGGTCTCTTTATATCAGCACGGGTTCATTCCAAAACGCGGTACAACCGACCATGTCAACCGGGTGATTTTCTTAATAGACCATGCAAACAGCTTGGGAGTCCCGCTGAGCCTTATATTGTTGGATGCCGAGAAAGCTTTCGACCAAGTGTCGTGGGCCTTCTTATGGGACCTGATGCAGGCTCGAGGGTTTGGACCAAAATACATAAAATCAATACAGACGCTATACCAACAACCTAGCGCGCGGATCTTTGTAATGGGGCTGCAATCTGCAATAGTCCCAATAAAAAGGGTGACAAGGCAAGGATGCCCTTGTTCCCCATTGTTATTCGCCCTTTACATAGATCCGTTCTCAAAAATGATGGAGCAGAGCCCTCGGATACCTCCAGTCAGGATACAACAACAACAGTATTAGACACTAGCGTATGCCGATGACGTAGCCGTGCTCTCTCCAAGGCCGGCTATGGCAATGCCTGAGATCAGACATCTGGCAGTGTTATATGGCTCAGTATCCGGGTATAAATTAAATACTGCTAAGACCCAGATATTATGTGTAAACATTAAGTCTTTTTCAGATACCCGGGTTCTAACAG
The DNA here is from genome assembly GCF_964263255.1 of Lissotriton vulgaris. Taxonomy (NCBI): domain Eukaryota; kingdom Metazoa; phylum Chordata; class Amphibia; order Caudata; family Salamandridae; genus Lissotriton; species Lissotriton vulgaris. The sequence goes on from NC_141691.1 coordinate 1,314,858,416, forward strand.
AGGTGACATATCTAGGGGTGCAGATCAATGCCTCCCCTGCGGCTACGGTAGAATCTGATTGGCAGAAACTACTAAGTGGGATCCGTAAACAACTGGATCAATTTGAATGCCTTCACTTAACGCTCGTAGGCGGGTGCAACATTTTAAAAATGATGGTATTACCTAAGATTCTGTACTTCTATCCATGTATGCCATTAGAGATCCCCCTGGTATATATCACACAACTCCAGGCGATCTGTATGACATTTTTATGGGCCCGGGGAAAGGAGCGGCGAGCAAAAAAATACATGGTATTGCCAAGGGCTGTCGGAGGTTGGTCGGTACCTGACTTACTTTTATATTACTATGCCTGCATGCTCTCTCGTATGAATATCTTGCTTACAGGGGTAGGACCTAAGGAGCGAGCATTGCAGCCATCAATATATGGCCTGTTAATGTGTTTGAAAGCCAGGAATCATCTTTTTCTTAATACGGATTGGAACTATTATAAACGCACTAAATTTAAGGTGCTGGCCGCTGCCTTTAAAGTCTGGAAGGCAATAAAAAATTACTACAAAATTGAAAAGACCTCTTTATATACTCCATTGACCGGCCCGATTCTTCATCCCAGTATATGCTGGGATAGGACAGTGGTGAGTTGGCGTACAAAAGGCTTAATCACAGTTGGGGATTTGTATACAGGGGACGGCTTAAAGTCATTTAGTCAGTTAAAGGAGCAATATCGAATCCCAACAACACATTTTTTTAAATATTTGCAAATCCTTGAGTACCTAATGACAACTAATATAAGCATGGTACTTAACCCTCTTATTGAGGCTAATAAGAAAGGTGCTCGGATTGGAGTACTCTATAATTTAATGATAGAGGCTATGCCTAACGACTTAGATGCACAAGTGAGCAAATGGGAGAGCAGGTTAGGAAGTCAAGCATTTCCGCTTGAGAGGTCAATTGAACTAGCCGGACGAATACTTATGTCTGCTAACCTTGTAACGCAACATTATAAAACTTTGTTTTATCTGTATCGTACTCCAGACAAAATTTCAAAGAGGGGTGGAGATCCAGAAGGAAAATGTTTCAGATGCGGTGCCCATCAGGCGGATGTAATGCATATCTTTGGCACGTGTGTAAAATTAGGGGAGTTGTTTGGAAATGTAAATAAGTTCCTATCCGAGATTTTGAGCACTCCTTTCCAGCTGTCATTAATGCAGATTTTGTTGGGTATAGACACGGGGGGTGGCCGAGCTGAGTCCACGGATAACACTGGCTATTTGATATTTGTGGCAATGGCGGTTTTAAGACTCTGCATTGCCTCTTGTTGGTTACAAACTGACCCCCCTCATTTGAAGCATGGCGAACTCGATTTTTATTCACTTATAACATGGAATATAATCTGTATGCTATTAAGGGAAAGCGGAAAAAGGCAGCAAATATGGGGATCGGTCCGTGCATATATGCAGGCAGAAGACTGATCAATCCTGACATTCTTTGTATCTCGCTTAACACCCACAATTGTTTTTCCCAGCGGACTGTTATGACATGCTGCAGTACCTGTTTTACTTTATAAGATACAAAACATCTGATTTATTGAAAGTCTGTTTTGCTGTCGATTAATGCCTAGACTTGGTTTATGTGCATGCCTTTCTCTTTTCTTTCTTCTTTTATTCTTACTGTCTCTTTTTTGTTCTTCCTTTTGAAAAGAATATTTAGTATACTGCTCTTGTAACTCCACAACAGCGTGATGAGTTATATGCTGTATTTTGTATTCGTGATCTCTACCTTAAAATAAAAAATAAAAATAAATAAATAAAATAAATTGACATGGACCAGGAACCCTTTTCCCAGGTAAAGAAAGGTTATCAGACATGTAATGCTCATGTCATACCACTCACATGACTAGTCAGGAAATTGCAGCCTGATGCTTAATATATAGCATTCATCCATCTCATACATCTAGGAAACAACACATCACATGTGAATACAATATTGTTGAAACTGTAGACACATTTATTGTCTTATGTCCACTGTCCATTGTTTCTGCAAGAACAAGTGTGGATGACTAGTTTAGCTATTGTTTTGACGTTGAGAGTGCAGAACATGTGTCAATCAACTCTGTCCTTGTCAAATTTAAGAAAATGTATTGATGTGCGCAAGGCTCTATGACAGTGAAATTAACCCATTTCTAATATGATTTACAGGTGCATTAGAGAAGGATGAATGGCATGACATCCATATTGGCCTTCACACAACTGCAACATCAGCTGTAGCATCACAGCACCTAAAAGGCTACCATTAACTGATGGTGACGTAGCTACCTGCATTAGCCATGGTCACATCAATACCACTTGATGTGCATTGCTTTGTAAGTAAGAGAATAAGAGAGTGATGCAATAATTGAGCACACAAGTTATGTTTATTCCTAGAGCCAGTCTCTTAGTTCTTCTAACCCTAAAATAGTGAGTCAATAGGCCACCTCCCCAGAGCATGAGCTAGAGGATAAAAAGACAGGTAAATATCATGCCAGATAAAACATGCACCAAAACCGCACTGAACATAGGAAATCGTACATGAAGACTTTCAGAGCGAAACATGAGATGATGGAGAGAGCACCTTCAAAAGAGTCTATATAGAAGCAATAAGGCAACTCGCGTCCGAAATAACGAGAAACAGCATATTTCCATCCAACGTGGGCATTCGTTTATTCTAGACCCTGTCTTGAGTGTGAGAAGTAACACACTTGACTGTTCCTGAGTTTATAGAACGGTGCACTCACTAAAGGCCAAAACATTCTTTCGTAAATGAGTAACACTCTCAAAATAGCACTAAGAAACACTGAATAAAACTTAAAAATGTTTAGTTCTAAAACTGAAGTCTTGTGCATAAAATGTGAATGATAACCACACAGACTGAGCAATTAAATGCAGGAATGCATGAAATGGCCTGTGAAAACAATATGAATAAACCGAACCTTGTTAAAATATTCCTATCTTCTTAAGAGCATATCCCTACTTGTAAACACTATGCTAATACTTCAACAGAAGCAGAAAATAGCAAGCCTATGAATCTAGTTTTGTAAAATGGATCGCATAGTATTTTGTCCCTCAGTAAAAAACATAGCTGTGTAGCTATTGATTATCACAGACCATGCTAGGAATGTTTAGCGGTGCCGTGCTGAAGGGCACTTCTCTGTAACACTCCCAGAGTAGTCGCTGATGGAGGATGGTTGTTGTCGCAAATCGGTGTGACTCCTAGCTTGACAAATCAAAATATGATCAAGAGATTTCTAATCAACTAAACACTCAAGATTGGTATTCTGAATTACCTTTCAATCCCATCTTTTCAACTGTCACAAAAATCAATGACTATTTGAAACATTGTCATCATGAGACTATCTTAACGGACGACGAATATAAATATCTAATGGTTGATCGCCCACGTTACCCATGTCTATACACCTTACCTAAGGTGCAAAAGGATACTACCTCCCCACCCGGGAGGCCTATAGTATCTGGCATAGGGGGGCCCACCGAAAAACTGTCAGAGTTTGTAGATATCTTTTTACGCCCTCATGTCACCAGTTTAGCCTCTTACATCAGAGACACAAAGGATGTACTTAATGTTTTTAATGATTTCACTTGGGAGCCTGAAATGCTGATGGTTACTATGGATTTCTCACAATTATATACTAACATTGGACATGAAATGGGAATATTGGGATTAGAATATTATCTTTACAAAAGACCTGTCAAATTATTAGATCACACCAATATGTTACTGACTATGTCAAAACTTATCCTTGACAACAATGTCTTTCTCTTCAATGATAAATGGTACCGCCAAAAATGTGGAGTTGCCATGGGTTCAAGGTTTGCGCCGTCTTTCGCCTGCCTCTATATGGGTGGATGGAAGCGGTGCATATCTGGGGCCCTGGTGGCGCCATCTGGCATGAATACATCAATTATCATGGAAGATATATTGATGATCTCCTTTTCATCTGGACAGGCAGTGAGACACAACTTTTGGACTTCTTTGCTTATATGAATGACAACTCATATAATATGACTTTCACTTTGAATTACAGTCGCTCCGAGATAGTTTTTCTGGATCTTAAACTTTATGTACACAATGGTAAACTCTGCAGTAAATTATATAGGAAGGAAACCTCATTTAATGCTGTTTTACACGGTAGTAGTTCACATCCTAAATCCCATATCAATTCAATTCCTTATGGCGAGTTTTATAGAGCCCGTCGCAATTGCAGTGAGGACACTGAATATGAAATTTGTGCCAATGACATTGAAAACAGCTTTCTATCTAGAGGATACAAACAGTATGTAGTCAGAAGAGCTAGAAGTAGAGACCTTAAGCTCAAAAGAACACAAACTTTACAAATAAAATCTAAACCTGTTGAAATTAAGAATCCGGTTAGATTTGTTACGGGATACAAAGTTTGGTCGACACAAATCTATTGAATCTTTAAAAAGTATTGGTTCATGCTTACATCCGACCCCTCCCTAAAAGAACATATGCTGGCCCACCCATCCATTACATACCGTAGAGGCACTACTATTAGAAATATGATTAGCCCCAGTTATCCTAAAAACAGTCAGAAAGTATCATGGCTACATACCCTAAATAAAGGTTCTTTTCGATGTGGGAACTGTAGCATGTGCAGAATGTCTTTGCATGGTATCAAATCTTTTAATTACAACGGCTCCGGTACTTTTCACATCAAAACTCATATTGACTGTAATACGACTTAGGTCACATATGCCATGCTTTGCAAATGTAAGAAGGTATATATAGGGAGTACCATTAGGAAACTGAAAGATAGGGTAAGCGAACATTTTAGAGCCCTTAAAAACAGAGATGACAGAGTTCCAATAGCAGCCCATGCGATCAAATGTTCAGCGCAATCGGAACATCTGACAATGTCTTTCATGGTTTAGAAATGATATCAATGGATGCAACGGGTGGAAATCATGAACTCAAACTGAGACAATAGGAGGCACGCTGGATTATGAGGGTCCATGCCGTGGAGAGGGGGTTGAATTTCGATGAGGAGTTACAATATTTTCTGTGCTAAGTTGTAAAGGATTTATGTTACCATCTGCTTTCCTCCCCTTTTTAACCTCCCTGTGAACCAATGAATATGATTACAATATGAATCTAAGTATCTGTATATGATTTCTTTGTTTCCGCAGTGAACAACTACAAGAAATTGAATTTTTATTAATACCTGTGCAGACTGCAACATGAATCTAAAGTATCAATATATTTCTCCTTTGGTTTATAATTAGACCAACTCTGATGAATTGCATTTTTCATATGTTTACTTTTTTTTGTTGGACTGTATTTTTTATAACATTTGGATGTGAGTTACTGCTATGTATCATAAGTTTATGTCACTTACAAATATGTGGTCTACTCTTGGGTTTTGTATGTTTGGCTTTCTGTCTATTCCACTAAATAATTTTTTCTTTGTTGCTACTAATTATCAGTAGTATTGGACTAACTTTCACTCTTGTCCTGCTTTCATTTTAAAATATTCTGTTCTACTTACTTTGCCCCCTGTCATGATGGTCAAAATTTACCTCTGGTTACAAACCAAATAAACCACTGACAAAATAGTTACGTATGCGATGTTTGGGATGACTACCCTAGAAATTAATGGACAATATGAAGATACTCACGAACCAGTAACCTTGTAATGCGTATATACAAACGGAGTTTGATAACGAAAACGTGTTATCTCGTCCTAATATTTGGTCAGATCGTACTCATTATAATGCTGCCGCTTACGAATTTAACTAGATTAGTTTTAAAGTCGAAGGGACCATATTTTACCAGTAGATTTAAATAAAAAAGTTAGTGAATTTGTCTGCCCTACGAACATTAACCACTACAAGATGGCGGCTTATATTTCCCTGGAATATGATGGTGGCACTTTGAACCTTAGTCCGTTTTTGGTGTCAGGATTGGGGAATCGTTAATAATAGAAGTGAAACAAGATGGCGCTGTTGTTGTACGCCGCCTGCATCGGGAAACTTTGTGGACACTGCTCTGTACTCGGAGGTATGTAACTCAGGGTACTTTCAAGATGTCTTCGTCCGACTTTCTGTTAATCTTGGTTTGTACGTTCTTGGGGGTCGTGTCTACCGTTATGCATGTATTTATTTGGGATTTATTCCCTTTGAAAAGAAATAGCTATCTGTGTCTAAACAAACGATTGGACATATAAGTTCGGATCTCACTAGTTATTAGATTATGGTTAAACAGTTATATATAGGGACTTACTAGGTGATGCCATTTACGTTTGAATTCCAACTAATATTCATATGGGTAATATAACTGATACGGAGATTGCTCTCATTTTTAGGACACGAGTGAACCACAAATACTCTTCGGGATTATCTATGAACTGACCTATATGATACGGGTTGGGTTTATACTCTTTCCATAACCCAAAAGGATTGAACTTATGGATTTCGTTATTTATTGATACCTTGGGAGAATACTTTGGATATCGTGGAACATCTTGGAAATAAGTGTGTGCGATATAATCATCTATTTTAAACTATTGGATAGACTTAACCTCATCCAATTTATATACAATGGAACACCGTATTTTTCGTTTTTTGGGATTATTTCCATAAAATATGACATTTACCTTCTAGGAGGGTTTATTTTATGTGCTGACAATATATTGGTTGATCTTTTATTTTAGCATATGAGTGGATGCTGTGAATGGATTAAGGCACACCTCTTAAAACTCCATTACAAACTATTCTAGCCATATGGTGAGCGAGCCTAAATGCTTACATTCACTTTCCCTTCTCTTATTGCGTCTATTTGACTTACTTATCTACTAATTCACAACGGGGTTCTTACTATATTTTCTCCGCTTGGATTCCACATATTCTGACGTATTTTCTTATTTACGGCTATGGTGAATGTTGGGATTATAGGATCATTACCCTTTTGTGTTTTCCTTTCTCACGTTTTCTATGGGATCTCAACTTTTCGTTTGAATCTAGTATTTCTTGGATTAGAAACAACCTCCTACTAATAGCACGTTATCTTCCTTTTCTTTTCCCTTTTTGTATTATATAGTATATTGTCAATAATGTTAGCTTTTGAAGGAAAGTATATACATAATAATTGATGTACTATATGCAATTCTTAAACTATGTTATTCTCTGATAAAATAGTTTTATCAGAATCCTAGGGGACCTCTACTATTGGTCTCTCTTGTAAACCACTATATGAATGTCTAATAGTGTTGAAAATTGTTTTAAGACCACTTTCTTTTGATATGGATTGTTTTGTACATGTTATCAAGTGGTAGGATTGAAGTTGAATGGAATATTGATTACATTTATTATAATATTTACAGCCCTGACGAAGTCATTTGGTCACCAGACCAAGACGAAACACCTGTTGGCTGCTGCTATTGTATGCTTTCTTGGTGAAGATTGGATTTACCTAAGAATGGAAAATAAATGAAGATAAAACGAAGATACTCTGACTTTTTGGATTTAATACTTGGACTCTGATATTGATGAATTTCTAGCTCAGGATATCTGTTCATTCTTTCAAGTTTACATTTGCGACCTGTCTCTTTGTCACATTGTTTGGTTCTGGGTGGGTGACCAGGACCTTATCCTTAGAGCTAACCAGATTTAGTGTTACATTACTAATATTTCTTCCCAGCGCAACTAACACTCATTCACCTGTTGTTCTGTTCTACTCCTAGCTTGATAGTTCAGTCACAAAGGGCCATATTGTCAAGAAACGGCGATACATTATCGTCGCTTTTATCTGCAGGAAACTGCCGCTAAAGCAGCGATAATGGGCTTGATAATTTGCCGTAGAGAATTCCCATTGAAGCCCATGTTCACAACAGAACATGGGGTTCTATGGGAATTCACAAGGGCATATTATCAAGCCCATTATCGCCGCTTTAGCGTCAGTTTCCTGCTGATAAAAGCGGCGATAATGTATCGCCCTTTCTTGATAATATGGCCCAAAGTTCCTCCAATTAATGGTCAGATGCCTGGGTTTTTATAGTTTCTGATCAATAATTTTGTCTTAGGTTTATAAGTTTGGAATATTAAAGTCCAAACAAGCTAAACAAAGTATGGTAAAAAACGAGTCATGTATTCACATGTAGATAAATTGCCCCAGTAAGTAAACCAATAGAACATGTCAACTTTCACTGTACGCGTTCTTAATGTTATGCCAGCAACTCTAAAATAAACAACAGAAATATATCATCCTAGATAGGAGGCTGACATGTTGCTAATACTTTTGAGCATGTCTAAAACTCCATTTTTCTAATAGAAAAAGATAAAGTAGTCTGCAGGCAAGCACTTTATCAAAATAGAAGAGGTTCAACTGGGCCCTGTCACATTGTTCATAACATAAGTTGAATATATGAGCTGCAAGTGCTCCTTGGGTGTTGAGTAACCATCAAATATGAAAGAAAACTAATGACACTTACTATGATAATGACAGTGGCCTTGCCATCCTACATAGGAACATGTATGTATTACATGGCCCTATCGCAGCACTGATTTAATTTTTATCCTGCAGTACCGTAGGAAATGTAACTTTTGTTTGGGGTGGTCGGTATAAACCCTTCTCAAGCAACAACCACAGTCCCTGTCAGAGTGTTTTTCACTATCTGGGAACGTAAAAAATAAAAGCGCAAGCCCAATTTCAGGAAGATGAAGTTAGGATAGCAAATGCATGAGAGGGCAACTGTGAGAGACTGCACAATCCAAAGAAGGAGCAGCAGAAAGGAAAGCATCCTACGGAAATTGATAGGACCTCACCCATTCACTTTTAGGTTCAGCATCTTCATATGCAACCAGTAATGGTCAGGTAGCGGTCCACCACTTGATAACAATTCTGTGGTCCGTAATATATATTTTTGCTTCATCAGAATAGGTACAATTGCCAAAGTCACGACTATTAAGGAAATTAGCAAGATTGTATCTACATGCATTGAACAACAGAGGAGAAAATTCAGACCACTAAAACAATCTGGCAGAGAACCTGAAAAAGATGGTACACAGATTGGGCTAAGAAGAACAATGGTATATTGTATTTCAACCATTCCGCTGCTGAATATATCTGAAAGGTCAATGAAAAGAGTAAAGTGATTGAATCAATGTAATACTACTGGAGGGGTCAAGAAGGATCAAAATGGAGGACTTGCAATGATGACTGTTACTTCGAAGTTCTTCACACGTATGTAAAAGGATGGTTCTGTGCCATTCAAGGGTGAAAGTCTGAATAAGTACAGTGAAAGTACCAGTGCATTTCAGATGTGATACCATGAGCGGTTCCTCAAGAGGGAGGTGAAGACTATATGCTTGAGTCCAAGAGTGGCTTGGATACCTGATCATCAGTACTGAAACATAAATCACAAAATGTCAAGCCAATTGAAAGAGAAATGTTCATAAGTATAATGTCATATTAGAACAATCAGCCCCCGTCAATAACAATTGGGCTCACAGCTGGGGTAAATAAGATGTGAGCAGTTGTCTACAAAAGGCAAATTAAATGATGACTAATTGGCATACCTCCCTAGTAGATGATGAATTCTATTAGCACTCATAAACATTTAACACTTCCACAGTGGTGGTTCCTCCTAAAGGGCAGAGGAGTGTTGGCCCAATTGCTGGGAGCCCAGCTTTAAACACAGATTAATAAAATGGTCATTACCATTTTATTATTCCCTCAGCCGCTGGACTGTGCTGTTGAAGTGCGAGTGTGGTGTGAGGCAGATTCCTTTTTATTGCAGGATGACGACTGCCACTGCCCAGTGTGCATGTTGAATTGGCTGGCTGTCTTCAGCCAGCCTATCCTACATGCACACTTCAGACACAGCAATCCCAGCGCTCTAAAACAGCCAAGGGATTGCAAGCACAGGCCCCTAGCCTCACAATTTGTGCTGGGTTAGCTTGCTACAACCAATCCTGGAGCTGCTCTCATGCAGAAAACAGACCATATAACCTATCTGGGCTGCGTGCAATTATGAGGGGAGGTAGGTGCTTAATTTTTAGGTTTAAGTTTCCATTGACACCTGCATACCCCTTGGCTCTTTGCAGGTGTCATGGAATGATGTTTCTCTAATTTGCTCACGGATGGCTTCTGTTGCCAGTGAGGACCGTGCAGTGATTGTGCCTGCCGTTCCCGGACCCGCTGATTAAGAGTAAGCGGATATATACGCGTGATTTGGAACGCTGACCGAGACCCCGAGACAGGATGTATATGTTGTGTGACTACTCGGAGAGATATATAGTTGCTCTAGTGGACGTAGTGCAGACCCTTTCCTTGACGGGTGTGGTTCCTCCGAAGACTTCCACCAGCTGGGCTGTACGCCTTAGTACCCATGTCCTGATGAAGCCAAAGAAATCTGGCTGAAACACGACCTCGACTGCGTCAACACTTTGTCCTTTAGGAGTCCCCATAGAACTATAACTAGGTTTGAGTTTTCTCTTTTGCACCTTAGTAAATGCTGTGTAGAGAAGTTAGTTCTCAGGCGCACAGTGTGGGACTACCTATTTGCAATGTATTTCACTCGAAGCTAGGAGTGGATACTGTCATAAGTTGTGTATTTCTTTCTTAGGGTACATTCTTTTGATAGGTTGTAGTATTTGTAATGTATAGTTTGTGTATGTGATTTGTATATATTGTATATGCTGTATTGTTGTATATACATTGTGTCATAGATGTTTATTATTATTATTTCACTGAGCCACTCTCGCTGTTCCCGTATATGTCTATATGAATTATTGTATACAAATTGATTAATAATTTGCAGTCAACAAGATAAATAATTATTTCTTGTTTGTAATTAAAAGTTTGATTAATCCCTTGAGTACCCCTTGTTCTACTTTTTCATCCTTGGATGTCCCTTTCTCAGGTACGGGAGGGTTATGTGGGCAGAACCCCTAACCATTTTTCAAGTGTTTCTCTAATTTAGGCTGAATTTCCCAGTCCCGCCCTTCTTCTGGAAGGGTCAAGAATATTTGGGATCTTCGTGTGGGTTCTGGTGGGCTGTTACTATTTTTTGGGTGTTGCCACTTTTAACAAGGGAGACTAGAGGTGGTTGAGATGTACATTGCCCACCCAAAGTTGGGTTTGGGTAAGTGGGCCTGGGTGCCCACTTTTGTTCACTGGTGGGGGCCGTCCTGCTCCCTTGTCAGTTTGTGTCCCCCACCCCGAAGGTGCAATCAGCCAACCCCGCCCCGGGGAATCAGCAGCAGAGGGGGCCCTGGGCCCCTTGTAGGAATTCTGATGGTGAACTCTAGTGGCGATTCCCGATCGATATAGTACGACTGTCCCAAGGTTTTCCTGTGTGAACCTAAATGTTTTGAATTATTCCGGTTGTTTGGTGTTAAATGTAAAGGTTTTGAGCGATCTCTACTGTTGTTGTCGAATAAAAGGTTTTGAGTGTTCCCTACTGTTGTTGTTCAATTAAAGATATTGAGAAATCCCTACTGTTGTGATGTTTCATTCTTAAATTTGTGGTGAGTTTTCTGAAGCGGGTGTGTACTAGGTGCTGGTGCTGACGTTTTGGATTCACTGCATGTTTGGGGTGTTGTGGGGCTTGTTCTGTGTGTAGGTAATCTGTGGGAGTAGCCCTGATAACAGTCTATTCCATTTGTGGTATACATTTAGTCGACAATGGGTGTCTTTGTGGTTTCTTCGGAGACAGTCGGGGCACTCCATTATAGGTTGAAGCCAACTGCCTTTTGTCTCTCTTGGGCGAACACTCAATTGGGTTCCCATGCGTTCCCTCCCAATCAGGCACCACATGTATGTTTGTGGTTATGCTGACCCATTTGGAGGTGCTTTCCCCAGTTTCTTGGTCACTTCAGCAGACCCACAGAGCATGGGTTGTAGGAGATAGCCTGTCAACTCTGGGCACAGGGATTTCTCCCATGCGACCAGCAGGGACAAACCCCCGGGGGGGGTGTCCTGATGGTCGGACATGTCACCTTCCTTACCGCAGTAATTTATCTCGGCACTGTATCAGGTAACAAGGAGGGGACTCCCAGTGCGGGAAACGTGCCTCTTGACAGTGTGTTGCTTTGCCTGGGCTGCCTCCTCCTTCAAAGAGGCACCAGGGTTGTGGCGGAGGCTAAACAAGGTAGCCCTGAGCCAGCCTCTCCTTTAGCCTTGGGGGATGTGATGGTACTGTGCGTGTCATGATCCGCTCCACTGTTGTCTTATGCCATACAATTCTAAGAGATTTTCCATATAATCCGAACTGCTCCACTCAGGAGCATTTGACGGTCTGGAGATGCTGTGGCTAGCATCCCTGAGGAGTGGTCGGATGTTGTTGTTCCACACTCGAGGGGGGAAAATCCAGGGGAGGAGCAGGCTATAGTTCCATTCTCTGTGAACTGGATGGACATCATCAATTTGGTCAAGAGGTCCAGTCCCAATATATACATTGATCAGGGAGGACTGATAGTACAACAACTATTCCCTGATTTTGCTTCCTCCTGTTTCCAGCTCGAGGGGTTCAATGAGAGGGACTTTGCCCATGTATCCTGAAATACCCTTTACCGTGGCAGTGGTCTTTGATTTAGGGGCTACTTCTTCCCATAGGCATGACCTAGTCACCCCTGTATCCACCAGGAAGTGGTGCAGTGTTTTGCTTATGGGCATTGTCTGAGTCAGCCCGTGGTTGAATGACTGCATCTGCAACTAGAGTGGTGGGAGGAGATAGCACCTGGGAGTGAATAGGGCTATGCCTGCCTGCCACAATGCTGGCTCCACCTCCTGCTGGATGGCTGTCACCTCTGCCCTCACACTGAAAGGAAGGAAGAAGCCAGGAAGCCCAAGTGCTTCAGCAACACCCAGAACTAGTTTAGACCAGGCTCAGGGCCCACTTGCACAAAGACTTCAAAGACGTTTAGGGGTATAAGAGAAGGACCCCTGACAACAGATTGCTAGATTCTACAATCAAGAGGAACCTCTGCTAGAAGAAGAACCGCCGGAGAAACTAAGGAAGTCTGCCCTTGCTGTGTGCTGTGGGGCTGACCTGTTTTGCTGTTGAACTGAAGGAGAGAAGAACGGGGACTCTGCTGTGTGCTGTGACCTCTGCCTGCTTCATCTACAAGACTTTGCTGTGTGCTGTGTCTTTGACTGAATCTCCAAGGGCCTGAGAAGAGCTGGCCTCCTGTTCTGGAACCCTATGGTCAAAAGGTTCCCCCAAAACTGCAAGACGCTGTGGAGATCACGCTCCTTTTACTGCTTGGGGCGTGAGTTTTGCACTGTTGGCCGGGCCAGGTGATCGAGGTGCTCATTGGCACATCAGCGTGCAAGACCGGAGGATCGTTGTGCCTCCCCTCGCGACCTATTCCCTGCAAAGGGTTAGCAGCGCCACAAGCACTTTACTGACCTCTATCCCCTCTTGAGAGGCACTGTGCCGCTTTCACCTCCGCTGCCCGGGGGCCTGAAATTGACCGAGAAGTTGCCGTTCTCCGCCCAGGGCCGCGGACTAAGAACGGAAGGGGCCGCGCTCCGATTGGGCCACTGGTGGAGGCTTGTCTCGGGGCGACGCGCTCCGATTGGTGGATTCCCCAGAAGAAGCTGCTGCGCCGAGAGGGGCTCGTCCAGGAGCCACCCTAGGATTGGCTGACTCCTGGAAGAGCTGCAGCGTCATGAGGGGCTCGCAGTACAAGTCGCGCACAGATTGGACCAGCCACTGCATCTCGTCTTTAGAGGAGCCGCTGCTGGAGAAGCACGTCTGAGGTGAGGAGAAGCGCCGCGGGACTGCCAGCCTACACGAGAGAGTCACACAAATCATCCCCAGCCTGCCGTCCTCACCCCAGAAAGTATTTTAGCTTCCCGCCGCTCGATGGATTGTCGAGAGCAGGCGGAGAGCTAAGTAGGACCGGCAGAGGCCGAGTGAGGGGTCTGTGTGTCAGCCGCTGATGAAACACGCTAGGAGCGCTTCGGCAGAACAGCGCTGGGCACGGTCACAAGGTAGTTTTATAAGCTCTACAGCCTACAGCTATTTTTGATTGAGATTGATCCTTTGAGAGACTCGAGACTACATTTAAAGTATGAAACCTTTCTCTGCCAATTAGAGACCCCCAGTTCTAACATTGGTGGCAGCGGTGGGATTTGAACTAAGTATTTGCACTTGACCTGCAGTGATTTTGTGTACACCACTAGTCTAGTTTAACAGCCACATTTTGCACCTATTTCTTTTGGTGAACCCTATTTTTGGAAGCATCATGTCTCTGAAAGCAACTGAAGCAATTCTGCAAAGAGCTTGGGTGCCCAGTGAAAGGCAGCGCAAACAAGGAAGAGCTACAGAAAGCTCTAAGGGCCTGGTGGGAGGCCAAACATGTTGATTCAGAAGATGTTACTGGAGAGAGGGATGCACAGGAGATTGGTTTTGAATCCCAGGATTTACCAGTGAATAGGCCAGCCTCTAGGGCTGGCAGCAACCATTCCAGTAGAGGCCTTTCTCCAGAGGAGCTGGAGGAAAATCAGAGGATTAGGGCCCATGAGATTGAGCTTTTTAAACTTAAGGCTCAAGCAGAAGAGAGAAAGTTACTCCTTGACAGTGAGAAGAAGGCGGAGGAGAGAAGGAATGCTCTTGCTTTGGAGGAGAAGAAACTCCAGTTGGCTCATGAGTTGAGTCTGAGGGAGCTGGACCTTAAAGCTAAACAAGGGGAGTCCAGTTCCAATGGTGGCAGCGCACAGCCAGTGCAGGCGGGTAAGGTATACATACCTAAAGATTTGGTGCAGAATTATCAGAGGGGTGAGGATATCTATGCATGGTTTAGAAGCTATGAGCTTGCCTTAAAGATGAATGAAGTGCCTGAGATGAGTTGGGGGCAGGTTTGTGGAAGCATTTTGAGGCCTCTGGGAGGGATGTCTTGGCACCCTTAGAAGCAGCAGGTACCTTAACATACCCCGCTATGAAGGAGGCTTTAAGCCTCAGGTATGGGCTTACTTCAGAACAGTACCGCCAGAAGTTTAGGAACTTCAAGCAACTTGATTCTAGTACCTGCATGGAATATGTGTGTTTGTACACGTGTGCACTGGAAGGTGGAATAAAGGGCAGCAAAGTAACTGATTATGTGGGGTTGTGTCACTTGATTAGTTGGGAGCATTTGAGTAGTCTATGTGTTCCAGAGCTGCGCCAGCATCTTTTAGACAGCAAGTTAACTGATCCCAGTGAGCTTGTAAGGAGGCGGACTGCTGGACTAGCACCAGGGTCCACAAGGGGGTGGTAAATACCCCAGCCAAGGGTGGACAGGGTCCCCAGCAGAAGAGTGGGGGGACAAGTGTAATCAAAAGGAGTTCTCTAAAGGGCCCCAAAATAGTTCCCAGGAGAAAGAGTCCCAACCCCCCAAGCCTAAGAAGTCCTGGCCCTATAAGGGCAGACAGAGTAACAGAGCTCAGCCTACTTTCTATGCATGTAGAGAAGTGGGGCACATTGCTCTTAAATGTCCTAACAAACCTCCAGCACCCACTGGTGCTCCAGCCCCAGGGTTAGCCAGTGTAGCTTTGAGAGGGGATTTGATTTCCAGTGGGGAGGAGGGGTTAGCAGTGATGACCCTTTTCTCTTTAGGAGACCAAGAGATGGTCTAGGAAACCTTGCTTTCCCTTAACACTAAAAAACACGGGCAGAAGGTGACCATCAATGTAAAAGAGATAGAGGCTCTGAGAGACACAGCAGCCAGCGTGACATCTGCAAGGTGTCAGTGGGTGTCTGAAGAGCAGATCATTCCCAATGTACTCCGTCCTGTGGTGGCAGCTGACAGTTCAGTGTGCCTCTGGAAGTTGGCACGTTTTCCTTTTGAATGGGGGGAGTCTCTGGTCTTTTGGAAGGTGTTGTCAGTGATGCTTTGCATGTAGACTGTCTATTAGGTAATGACCTGGAGAGTTCTCCATGGAAGGACGTAGAGCACAGAACTCATTTGGAGATGTTGGGCTTGCCTGCGTGGATCTGTGTGACCACACGTGCAATGGCAGCCAGTAGGGGTGAATCAGCAGAACTGGAGCCTGGAACAATGGCCCAGGGACCTGCCAAGAGAGGAAGAGGCAGAGGGCGTGGGAAACCAGCCCCCACAGTTCCCACAGTCCAGGAAGAAGCAGAACCTGAGAGGGATGCTCTGGAACCTACAGGGGAGCAGGTGGCTGAACTGGGGGAATTGCCCGAGCTGACCCATTGGCAGCAAGAGGGTGGTCCCTCCAGGGACGAGTTCTGCCAAGCGCAGAAGGAATGCCCTTCCCTCATTGGTGTGCGGCAGCAGGCTTCAGATCAGGCAGCAGGCCTAGGGTCCAAGGAGCATTTTGTTTACTGGAAGATGACTTACTTTATAGTGAGCCTAAGTTCACTGAGCCCGGTGCAGCCCGTGTGCTGGTGGTACCTGAGCGCTTCAGGAACTTCCTAATGGGTCTGGCTCATGACTTGCCTCTCGCAGGACATCTGGGGCAAGACAAGACCTATCACAGGCTTGTCACCCGCTTTTACTGGCCCCAGTTGAAGAAGCATGTCGGTACCTTTTGTAAGTCTTGCCAAACCTGTCAGGCCAGTGGCAAACGCGGAGGGAAGGGCCTGGCACCCCTCCAACCCTTTCCTGTGGTGAGCACCACTTTTGAGCGGGTGGGCATCGACATCCTGGGACCCCTGGACCCCAAGACCGCCTTAGGCAACAGGTTTATCCTGGTCTTGGTGGACCATGCCACCCGGTACCCGGAAGCAGTCCCTCTCAGGACAGTCACAGCCTCCTTGGTGGGCCGTGCCTTAATGGGGATCTTTTCCCGATTGGGCTTCCCCAGAGAGGTGGTCTCTGACCGGGGTACAAACTTCATCTCTACATACATAAAGTCTCTGTGGGAGGAGTGTGGGGTGACATACAAGATCAATTAACAATCAGAGGGGGCGAGAGAGAAATCAGAATGGATTCATTCTCCCGGGGCATATTTAAATAAACAGGTAGAATCCACTCCTTGAGATTAAGGGTGTCTTCTCCACAGTGGGGAACACCTTTATATTTTTAGGTCCCCACACACACCAACAGGCACCTTGATGTCATGCTTCATCATCGGGGTCATTGTACCCCTCTACGGGGTACGGCGTGCTGCGACCTACGGAGACGTGGGAGCTCTTGTTAGACTATGTGTGGTGTTGGTGAGGGGGTATTTTGAATAAATGTGAGTGTATTGTGGGGTTTGGGAAATAGTGATAGTTAAAAAGAACCTGGCTCGTGGGGTGACTAAAAATTATTTAATAAGCCCCCGGGCTGGTGCTTTTAAAAATGAGGGTGGGAGGTCACTATGCTGACAATGTGCGTTACCTCCTTTTTGTGTGCGTGGACATGTTTCGGTGCCAGAAGCACCTTCTTCAGGACGGGGTGCACAAATCCCCACCGTACTCACGTTTCTCTAACTAATACCAGAATTTTCAAATAAAAGTGAGGAAAAATTACAGTGCAGGTAAAAGTAATGTACCTAGCAAAAAAAGACCTTGTCTATTGATCAACCTGTAAAGGAAAGAAGACAAACATTTTTTTCTGGTGGTCTCTCTCTCCATATCCATAAGTAAAATGTCCAGTAGTTACAGGTGACATACTATAGCTGTATTCCAGTGCTTATACTGGGATAAAAATATTTTACAAAAAACATACTAGACTCACTGACACACAACATAGAGCACACACACTTAATGAGGAAATGTTTGATCAGATGTTTTCAAATCATTTCCTGATCGTAATACTATTGTTGGTAAAGAGGAAAAGGACAAAGTTTGTGTTATATCCCTGTAAAGTGAGGAGGAAAAATGTCAATTTAATGCCATTACATATTTACAACATACTGTTTTGGAGTTGTAGATAAACCTCATGAGCCTAAACGTCAGGATCTGGTGTGCTAACTAGCACCTGTTTGAGAAAGAAAGGCATATTCAGGTCTTGGGTTTAAATTACATTCATGTAGTGGTGGCAGTGCTCACAAAAACTGGACGCGCAGCGGACGAGCGCAGCGGGCGCGCCTAAGGCAAGCCCGTCTGCGCCCGTCCGCGCCCAGCCGGGTCCAGGGGCCAGAGATTATGGCCAAAAAATTATTTACTCAGCCGTGGAACTTACCTCCCTCAGACCTCTATCACATCTCTGCCCTCCCATCGCTCCTCATATCCGGAGACGTACGGCCATGTATGGTATCTCTCAAGACATGGCAGCCTATCCAATTGATATACCCCGCACCGCCTCATCGGCTAATACTTCCCAAACAAAGCTACGGTGCAAATACCTCAACACCAGATCTATGGTCAAGCACCAAACTGGCATCTTCTTACTACTCTCCACTGAAAAACCGGACATCCTCCTAATTACAGAGACCTGGCTCTCCCAGGACTCATTACCAGACATTCTCGCAGTACTTCCCTCCAATTATTATATTCTAGCTGAGATTTGCCCGATGGGTAAGAGGGGTGGAGGAGTGGCAGCTATTATCCGCAAAGAGCACAAATTTTCACAACTGCCCTCTATTACTCTGAGTGACACAGAGAATATAGTAATGAAAATGGATACAACTGGGGGGTCGCTATTACTTGTCTTGATTTATAGACCTCCTCAAATCATGACTACCTTCCCTATGTCGCTAGCAGAACAGATAGCACACTTGGTGACTAAATACCCAAATGTACTTCTGGTCGGGGACATAAATTACTGGTTCGACAATACTACCTGCGACCCTCAGGCACTGGAAGTCTCAGAACTACTCTCCAACATTAATCTAACACAGCATATACATGTAGCTACGCATGAGAAAGGCCACACGCTAGACCAAATCTGGTCGTATAATATCTCCTGCACACTAACTTCTATAATGCCTTGCATTTGGTCTGACCATGCTATTATCCAGTTTATGCTAACTATTGATGGATATACAAAAAATCCACCTTTGGCGGGCGGCGAAACCAGGAAATGGAAAGCCATAAATTTACCTGCCTTCATTGAAACACTTGCATCTACGGTACCAGTGTCCAAAAAGGAGGTACATTTAAATCTTATGGAAGAGGACATTACACACTGGCTCTCAAAGGCAACTGACTCTCATGCACCTCTCACAAAATTTACACGTGCACGTACCAGAGATGCACACAAATGGTTTACCTCGGATCTCAAACATCTAAAGCTCGAGGTACGCCAAAAAGAGAGGAAATGGAGAGCAAAATATAAACCTCAAGATAAGGAGGAATATATTATGGCCCGTAGGAAATATGTGAAGCTTATCTTACAAAGCAAAATCAACTACTTCTCTGGAAAAATTTTAAACTCCCAAAATAAAACAAAGGATACTTTTAATATTGTAAATGACCTGTGTAACAGCGACAGAACTGCGCTTCCTCTGGCGACCTCACAGGAGCTTTGTGACTCCTTAAATGACTTTTTTATAGAGAAAATCGCCATTATCAAAAAGAATATTCAAGGTTTCTCGAATGGGGAACTGTTAGACCCGGCCCGTTGGGCAGGTTTACCCCTAGACTTTTTGCTTTTTCCTAGCCTGTTTATGGAACCTGGTGTTGGTAATTTTAGGCCTCTGCGCACTTTTTCACTGTGGTACAGTGTAAAGTGCTTGAGCTCTCTGTATGTGTGGTGAGTGACCTGCCCTCCCATAGGAATGAATGGGGAATATGTATGCCCATGGTAGTTCCTGATATGTGGGGAGTGCAGGGGCGATTTTGGTATGTATGAACTCGTGAGAGTGAATGCTGCAAAATGATGTATGCGGCATGACTGTGTCTAGTCTAGAAGTACTACTTTTGGAAGTTGGAATATTTGTGTAAGTTGGTGCTAGCGTGTGATTGGCTGGTGAGCCTGGCCCAGAGTGCCTGGGCCTGCTTGTGCATTGACTGTCTGGTTTGAGGATGACAGGGGCTAGAGAGCCCAGGAGGTTGTCTGAAGTCAGCCCATGGATGAAAGGCAGCATCTGCTGCCAGGGAAGTGGGAGGAGATGGCACCTGATAGTGAAGGGCTGAGCCTGCCTAACTACAAAGCTGGCTCCACCTCCCGCTGGGAGACTGACACCTCTGTCCCTGATACTGAAGGGGACTTCCCTCTAAACCAGTCTAGCTGGTTCTCACACTGCCTGCTTCAAAGGACTTCAAAGGACTTCAAAGGACTTCAAAGGACTTCAAAGGTTTTTCAGTGTATAATAAGGGGCTGTGTCCCCTTCCAAAATGTTCTTGTTTCTGACTTGAATCTGCCAGGGGCATGCTGCTGCTGGGGCTCAGGGGAATCCCTGGGCCCTGCCCATCCCCTGGACCTCTGATGGACTTTCCTGGACTCCTGGGGGACCCCTCTGTCTTGATGGGCTGATGGGGGGGACTTTGTTTTGCCCCTGAGACTCTCTTGGACCTTTGTGCAGCATGGTGGAGCTGCACTCTTGGAAGGACCTTGGTACTTTGTGTCTAGCGCTTTGGGAGCGCTTTATTGCCCCATAGCGCTTTATTTTGATTATGGCGCTGAGGAGCGCTTTGCCCGCCTTGGCGAGTGCCCACCTCGCTTATTCTTGACTTTTATTTAATTTCGGCTGCCCACGCCGATATCTTTATTGCCTGCCAGCCTGCCTGACTGAAAACGGGCCGCCGTGCTGCCCGCGGTGACCCGGAAGTGCTTGGCCGGCCGGCCAATCGCAGCGCGGCCGGCCGGAAGTCCCGCCCCCGCAGCCCGAGAGGAGAGAAGCTGCCCGGGGGAGGAGGCGGAAGGGATGAGTAAAGATGGCGGCGGCAGCAGTGCTCCCATGTGAGGGGAGAGCCCCGCTGGCTGCCGAGGATGTTGTCTCGCCATCAAGGAGCACGAGAGCCCACCTCGCCTCCGCCTGACCCAGCGTGTGTGCTGGCTGCCCCGAGAATGAAGGAGGGCCGCCGCCCGGAGGAGCCCCGCCCAGGAGACAGCCCCAGTGAGTTGGAAGGGCTGGGGGGGGCTCGATGCGGCGGCTGTTGGTGCCGGAGAGTGGCACAGGGGGCGAGAGCACTAGGGCGGCCCCAGCTGGCAGTGGGCTACCCCAACGTTTCGGCGGAGCCTGAAGCTCCAAAGGCCCCATCTGTGTACACGAGCCCTGAGAAGGCTCCGGGGGCATTTCCGTGTTCATGAGTCCGAGGGACTCCAACGAAGGGGGCATATCGGGGCAGATTGTCGTTGCCCGTCCCCAGAGGGCCCAGTTGTGTTTAGAGCCACGGAGGCTCTTGGGGGCCCATAGTTATTAAGAGCCATGAGAGGCTCTTGGGGGCCATTTTAGTTAAGAGGGGGCCTCGGGGCATATTGCCGGTGCCAGCCGCCCTCCTGCCTGCGAGGGATTGGTTAAGAGCCTCGAGGAGCCTATAATTGTTTTTCTGTAGAGCCTGTGTGGCTCAGGTGGCGCAGATTTGTTCTAGGGGCTATTGAGAGCCCTGCCACAGCTTTTTAGTACACAGTTGCCCAGCACTTTGTGGGCAGCTGCCACGTTTAGGCTTTTGTACTTTGGACTGGCGCTGCATGGCAGCGCGCCCTGACATTGGACCCAGGGCATCCTTGCCCCATCAAGGCCAGTTGGCCTAGGGACTGCCACAGGTAGTGGCTTATGTAGGGTTGGCGCAATGTGATTTCTATGCTTTTTAATAGTTATTGCTAATGTGAGTTTTTGCGCTATTGATTTATTATGCACCTCTGAATGTGTTATTGCATCATGTGTGTTTTCTTTCCCTTATTACTCCTCTGAATGTAGGTTTATTGCATCATGAGTAATGTATTCTTTCTTAGACCCCTAAATGCTGAGTGATACTTAGGTGGTTGTCTTTTCTACTCCTCTGAATGTAGGTTTATTGCATCATGAGTAATGTATTCTTTCTTAGACCTCTAAATGCTGTGTGATACTTAGGTGGTTCTTCTTTTTCTAGTACAGGTGGTCCTAGTAAGGTCCTGGTTCCTGTTACCAGTGGTTACTGGTTGTTATCTTTGATTATTATTTCATATTCTACATTTTATCTAGAAGTGCTATATCTGAATATGACAGTGGCCCTTGTGGCCCTGTCTTGTGTACATAATCCCTGTGAATATTGCCTGTGCCAGTTGGCACAATGTATATGTGTGATTTTATCTGATATGTTTTTACAATACAAAAGTTATTTTTATAATAACCTTGTGTGGAGTCTCTTTAGAGGTGTGCCTAGTATGTTGTTGCTGTTGTGCGCTGGCGCAAATGCTTTACACATTGCCTCCAAGTTTAGCCTTATTGCTTGAGCCAAGCTACCAAGGGGGTGAGCAGAGGTTATCTTGGCCTGTGACTTCCTTGCCCTGACTAGAACGGTGGTTTCTGCCTGGCTTTGGCGTCAGCCTTAGACTACCAGAAATAGCCAGTTCTAACATTGTTGGTCAGCGGTGCGGATTTGGACTTGTGTTTGCGCAGTGCCATAGCGACAACTGGCTACATTACAAAACTCTGCAATTGTTTTTTCAGATAGTCACATGTTTGGGATTATTGTTTTTGATTTTTTTTTCCTCAAGAGTGTCATTTTAAAATGTGTTTCTGCGCTTTATGTTTAGTGGCAGATGAGAGAAAGTGACAGGGCGGGACGCCATTAGAGGGGGAGGTTCCCATAGATTAGGAATTCCTTGCTGGGTCCCGTGTCCAATCCCAAATCCTGTACCTGTGTGGGTAGATGGAAGAGAGGGAGTGTGAGGAGAAATGATTAGCTCAGGAGGGTGGTTGTTCCCTGAGTGTAGTGTGTGTGTCTGGATTCCCCAGTGTGGTAGGATCCAGTGGTGGCAGCTTTAATGTGTCCAGTGTGTTAATTCCCATTCCCCGCTCCCAGAGTTTGGTACCTGTGTCACGTGTGGTCAGCTTGAGTGATCAGGGGTGGTAGAAACTGCCTTACCAGTCCGAGGGGGGGGAGTGTGCGGATGAGTGATGTGCTGAACTGGAGGAGTTGGTGTGAGTTTTCTTTTTGTTAAAAAGCTTGCATGAGAGGTGTACCTCTGGTGGTGTGCAGGAGGTCCTGCAGAGGCACTGGATAAGAAGGTGGATGTCTGGCAGTGTGCTAGATGTCTTGCAGAGGCATTAGGAGGTGATTCTAAAAGGAGTGGCTTGTGTATCTGATGATCCTGTGAAGGGGAAGAGGTTACTGTGTAACCCAGCTAGGTCCCAGTAGTATGGTAGGGGTGTAGAGGCTCACGCCCTGTCTCAGTGGAGGCGGAGTGAGTGTGGGACGGTGTGTCCCACGTTGGCCTGAAACCCTATCTCAGGGCCTGGAGGGTTCCCTAAGGGAGCGTCAGGTCAGGGGCCTAACTGTACATAGGTCATTTGAGGAGGATCTTCCTGTGTCTAGAGGACGGGGAGTGTCTGTAACCAGAACTCCGGCGGTCCTAGTGTTGGGCTGCCCCACTCCTAGTGGAGGGTGCAGAAGTCCTGGCTCGCTGAGCATTTGACCGTCTAGAGTGCTTGACCATTTGTGGGGCCTCTGGAGGTCATTCCCCGAGGAGGGGGGAAAGCCGGGTTGGGGTTGTGGCCTGACCTGGGAGGAGTACTGGAGGAAAGTGTGTCACTGATACGCCGCTGGCATGTGCTCTGTCTAGCCTGGGACATACTGAGAAGCACCCTGTGATAGGGAGTACTGGAGGAGAGTGTGTCGCTGATACGCCGCTGGCGTGGGCTCTGCCTAGCCTGAGACATACTGGAACTGGAAGGGGTTGCAGAGGGACGGTGTCCTTACTTCTGACCCCGGTGTAACCTGAGGGTTTAGATCTTAGGTTGGGAGATTAGGAAACTTCTAGGTCAAGAGGAATCTCTACCAAAGTGGATCAGCTGAAGAGACTGAGGGGGCTGCCCTTGCTGTGTGTTCTGGGGCTCACCTGCAGTTTGTTGTTTTCACTAAGGTAGAGGTAAGGGGGCTTTGCTGTGTGCTGTGTCCCCCCACCTGCTTGAAGAGGGACTGTGCTGTGTGCTTTGTACCTCAGAAGTGGAATAGTTTCCTGGTGGTAGACCAGTGATGGAGTGAGGTCCTGATCTGGTAGAATTGTGTTCTGGTGAAGTGCTTTTCTGTGAGGGTGCGGAAACCCAGAAGTAGAGGTAGGGTGGGGCATTCTTGCCCGTGACCTCTGGTCAGCCTGGGGGTGTGGACCCTAGGTTGTTGGATCAGTGGTAGTTGTAGCTACACTGAGAGAGAGAGTGGAGACTGGCTATTGTGTGCCAGGGGTTACTACCCCCCACTCTGTGGATTAGTTAGGACCTGTGATTTGGATGGCCTATGGCCTGGTCTTGGCTGTGGATGACTAGTGAGTACCAGTGTGGTATCCTAGTTGTGTCAGTGAGTTATTGTTTGGAGGTAACCAGGTGGGTTCAGAGTGGCGTAAAACCGGAAGGTGTCCCTGCCGTGCGGGTCCGTGTCCGTGGTTTTGTCGCCCAAAGCAAGGAAGCCCATCAGTGGAGTGATTGGTCTACCCTGCGTTTTGGCTGGAAGGGGGTTGTGTTGGACCCGGCCCGTTGGGCAGGTTCACCCCTAGACTTTTTGCTTTTTCCTAGCCTGTTTATGGAACCTGGTGTTGGTGATTTTAGGCCTCTGCGCACTTTTTCACTGTGGTACAGTGTAAAGTGCTTGAGCTCTCTGTATGTGTGGTGAGTGACCTGCCCTCCCATAGGAATGAATGGGGAATATGTATGCCCATGGTAGTTCCTGATGTGTGGGGAGTGCAGGGGCGATTTTGGTATGTATGAACTCGTGAGAGTGAATCCTGCAAAATGATGTATGCGGCATAACTGTGTCTAGTCTAGAAGTACTACTTTTGGAAGTTGGAATATTTGTGTAAGTTGGTGCTAGCGTGTGATTGGCTGGTGAGCCTGGCCCAGAGTGCCTGGGCCTGCTTGTGGATTGACTGTCTGGTTTGAGGATGACAGGGGCTAGAGAGCCCAGGAGGTTGTCTGAAGTCAGCCCATGGATGAAAGGCAGCATCTGCTGCCAGGGAAGTGGGAGGAGATGGCACCTGATAGTGAAGGGCTGTGCCTGCCTAACTACAAAGCTGGCTCCACCTCCCGCTGGGCGACTGACACCTCTGTCCCTGATACTGAAGGGGACTTCCCTCTAAACCAGTCTAGCTGGTTCTCACACTGCCTGCTTCAAAGGACTTCAAGGACTTCAAAGGACTTCAAAGGCTTTTCAGTGTATAACCCCTTCAGTGCTCATGACAAGGTCAACTCGTCATGGGTTTTACCTGCGCTGTGCTTATGACGAGTTGACCTTGTCATGAACAATGGGCTCCTGCATTTCTCAGCGCACAGCGGGAAAACCCCTTAGCAGCCAAGGTGATAAGAAGGGGCTGTGTCCCCTTCCAAAATGTTCTTGTTTCTGACTTGAATCTGCCAGGGGCATGCTGCTGCTGGGGCTCAGGGGAATCCCTGGGCCCTGCCCATCCCCTGGACCTCTGATGGACTTTCCTGGACTCCTGGGGGACCCCTCTGCCTTGATGGGCTGATGGGGGGGACTTTGTTTTGCCCCTGAGACTCTCTGGGACCTTTGTGCAGCATGGTGGAGCTGCACTCCTGGAAGGACCTTGGTACTTTGTGTCTAGCGCTTTGGGAGCGCTTTATTGCCCCATAGCGCTTTAGAGCGCTTTATTTTGATTATGGCGCTGAGGAGCGCTTTGCCCGCCTTGGCGAGTGCCCACCTCGCTTATTCTTGACTTTTATTTAATTTCGGCTGCCCACGCCGATATCTTTATTGCCTGCCAGCCTGCCTGACTGAAAACGGGCCGCCGCGCTGCCCGCGGTGACCCGGAAGTGCTTGGCCGGCCGGCCAATCTCAGCGCGGCCGGCCGGAAGTCCCGCCCCCGCAGCCCGAGAGGAGAGAAGCTGCCCGGGGGAGGAGGCGGAAGGGATGAGTGAAGATGGCGGCGGTAGCAGTGCTCCCATGTGAGGGGAGAGCCCCGCCGGCTGCCGAGGATGTTGTCTCGCCATCAAGGAGCACGAGAGCCCACCTCGCCTCCGCCTGACCCAGCGTGTGTGCTGGCTGCCCCGAGAATGAAGGAGGGCCGCCGCCCGGAGGAGCCCCGCCCAGGAGACAGCCCGGTGAGTTGGAAGGGCTGGGGGGGGCTCGATGCGGCGGCTGTTGGTGCCGGAGAGTGGCACAGGGGGCGAGAGCACTAGGGCGGCCCCAGCTGGCAGTGGGCTGCCCCAACATTTTGGCGGAGCCTGAAGCTCCAAAGGCCCCATCTGTGTACACGAGCCCTGAGAAGGCTCCGGGGGCATTTCCGTGTTCATGAGTCCGAGGGACTCCAACGAAGGGGGCATATCGGGGCAGATTGTCGTTGCCCGTCCCCAGAGGGCCCAGTTGTGTTTAGAGCCACGGAGGCTCTAGGGGGCCCATAGTTATTAAGAGCCATGAGAGGCTCTTGGGGGCCATTTTATTTAAGAGGGGGCCTCGGGGCATATTGCCGGTGCCCGCCCCCCTCCTGCCTGCGAGGGATTGGTTAAGAGCCTCGAGGAGCCTATAATTGTTTTGCTGTAGAGCCTGTGTGGCTCAGGTGGCGCAGATTTGTTCTAGGGGCTATTGAGAGCCCTGCCACAGCTTTTTAGTACACAGTTTCCCAGCACTTTGTGGGCAGCTGCCACGTTTAGGCTTTTGTACTTTGGACTGGCGCTGCATGGCAACGCGCCCTGACATTGGACCCAGGGCATCCTTGCCCCATCAAGGCCAGTTGGCCTAGGGACTGCCACAGGTAGTGGCTTATGTAGGGTTGGCGCAATGTGATTTCTATGCTTTTTAATAGTTATTGCTAATGTGAGTTTTTGCGCTATTGATTTATTATGCACCTCTGAATGTGTTATTGCATCATGTGTGTTTTCTTTCCCTTATTGCTCCTCTGAATGTAGGTTTATTGCATCATGAGTAATGTATTCTTTCTTAGACCCCTAAATGCTGAGTGATACTTAGGTGGTTGTCTTTTCTACTACTCTGAATGTAGGTTTATTGCATCATGAGTAACGTATTCTTTCTTAGACCCCTAAATGCTGTGTGATACTTAGGTGGTTCTTCTTTTTCTAGTACAGGTGGTCCTAGTAAGGTCCTGGTTCCTGTTACCAGTGGTTACTGGTTGTTATCTTTGATTATTATGTTATATTCTACATTTTATCTAGAAGTGCTATATCTGAATATGACAGTGGCCCTTGTGGCCCTGTCTTGTGTACATAATCCCTGTGAATATTGCCTGTGCCAGTTGGCACAATGTATATGTGTGATTTTATCTGATATGTTTTTACAATACAAAAGTTATTTTTATAATAACCTTGTGTGGAGTCTCTTTTGTGGTGTGCCTAGTATGTTGTTGCTGTTGTGCGCTGGCGCAAATGCTTTACACATTGCCTCCGAGTTTGGCCTTACTGCTTGAGCCAAGCTACCAAGGGGGTGAGCAGAGGTTATCTTGGCGTGTGACTTCCTTGCCCTGACTAGAATGGTGGTTTCTGCCTGGCTTTGGCGTCAGCCTTAGCCTACCAGAAATAGCCAGTTCTAACAGGAACCTATTGAAGATATCTATTTCAATAGATAGATTCAATATTTCCACTAGATACACTCCCTCCTATTGACGAGAAGACCCTGTTAGAACTTCTTTCACGTGTTAAATCAGGCTCGCCTTTTGACAGCTGCCCCCCCCCCACATTTTAAAGGAAGTGTGCCTAGCTATTCCATCAGCAATTCTTCCCCTTCTGAACGAATCACTCAATCTGGGCAAAGTCCCTGATCGGTTTAAAAACGCCACCTTGATTCCAGTATTAAAAAAACCAGGAGCTGATCCCTCAATTTTAGTTAATTATAGACCTATTTCCCTTCTTCTTTTTTTTTCTAAACTTCTGGAGGCACATGTCTCCAGATGTCTATCCAACTTTATTGAAAGCTCTGAATACTTGGAACCAAACCAAGCAGGATTCCGGCCATGCCACTCCACGGAAACTGTCATTCTGGCTGTTCAAGACACATTAAGATCCAATGCTGACAAAGGCATCCATCAGGCCCTGGTGCTCCTTGACTTGTCGGCCGCGTTCGACATGGTTGACTATAACATCTTGATCAACCGTGTCGAACAGGCCGGCCTCAGGGGCCCCGCTCGGAATTGGATTGCCTCTTTTATCACAAATCGCACACAATCGGTGCGTTTGGGATCATTTACAGCCCCCAAGATGTCTTCGACCTGTGGTGTCCCCCAAGGTTCGTCACTTTCCCCCTTATTATTTAACCTTTACCTCCGCCCACTGATTTATTCCTTAAAAAATTACAAAATAACCCTATTTAATTATGCTGACGATCTTCAGCTAATCATTCCTCTAAATTCCCCAAATTCTGCAGCCGAATGCTCAGCCATAATGTCACACATACAAAAGTGGATGACCTCAAACCATGTTAAACTGAACCCAGGCAAGACAGAACTGATTTTGCCTGGGGAAAGTGGACTGAGCTGGGGGCAACTGTGCTGGCCAACAGACATGGGATCCCCCCCACAAAGACCCAATCGGTAAAAAGCCTGGGGATTACACTCAATGAGGATCTATCCCTCAAAGGACAGGTGGGAACGGTAGTTTCCGCTAGTTTTTATCAACTTAGAAAGATTAGAAAAATTGCCCATCTTTTAACACACTCTGCACTTATTCAAGTGGTGATTGCCCTTGTTCTCTCCCGGTTAGATTTTTCAAACAGTCTCTTTTTAGGTCTCCCGGCGGGACTACTAAAACGTCTACAGATGGTCCAAAACCAGGTGGCAAGACTGATCTGGAAACAACCAAAGTGGCAATCAATCAGAGCTGGGTTAGAAAGACTTCACTGGCTGCCAGTGGCCCAGCGGATTGCCTTCAAAACAGGATGTATCACCTTTAGGGCGCTCCATGATTATGGCCCTAGATTTATCAGGCAATCTATCACCAACTACACACCTTCGCGCAACCTATGCTCTAAACATCTACTTCTTGCAAATGTCTCCTCATTTGAGAAAAAACGCCAGGGCGGCAGCTGCTTTCACCATCTGGCTGCTTCCTTCTGGAATGCTCTGGCCCTTCCTATCAGACAGAGCAAGGATCTACTGACGTTTCGAAAATCTTTAAAAACTTGGCTATTCCAACAGGCTTACGCTTAAGAATGGTGTTGCTGTCTTGACTCTATAGCGCCAAGAAACCCAAGGGTGTACGTGCGCTCAAGAAATGACTATTAAGATAAGATAAGAATCATCAGACCTTTCTACTCACGATTTCTACGAGGAAATACCTCCCGATCGATCCCTACGTGGCTCCGGTGATAATGCCAGAAGGAATTTTGAAACCGGGGTTTTATACCATTTCCCGGGTTGGAGTTAATTAGTTAATTGCATGACTAAGGTTTCCTTATGGCCATATATGGTCATTGTCGGTTTTAGTTAGTTAATTGCATGATTGTGGTTTCCTTATGGCCATATATGGTCATTGTCGGTTTCTTGCTCGCAGTCATTGTTGGACCTGGATGATGGTTAGTTATGGCAATACGAATGATGTTTTCCTCCTAACGGACACAATGTGCATGGCGTTTCGTTGGAAAAACACCCACTTTGTTCATAATACTGCATTTCATTGTTTGCTTGTTTTCTTTTGCCAAGGGGCAGAGAATACATATTACCAGGATGAGTGGATATATATTCTAAGGATGAATGAAAGATGCAGACCCCCGGGCATATTATGGTTCGTCTGGTAGATGCTCATGTGGGGAAGTCTGGAAATCTTCATGAGACACTCTGTTTACATAAATTGTATTTACGCCGCGTTGAAGAGGACATTCATCAGGGCATCATCTAAGTTAACTGAACCCAGGGGATATTGTCATTTAGACCTGTAGTGTTAGTCCCCAGTCTAAAAACCCATCTCTGCTCTTTCTCAAAGAGTCCTTGTTCAGATGGGAGTTGTTCGACTACTGTCCACCTGATGTCATTCACACAATGTCCATTCTCAATGAAATGTGTGGCCATTTTTGTCGTCGTCTTCTTACAACGGATATTGCTCTTATGTTTCCCCCGATTTGTGTTTTCACTGGTCTTTTTGTCATGCCAATATTCTCCAAATTGCAAGGGCAGGTTATCATATAAATTACATCTTTTTTGCTGTTGCAGTTAGTTAGTTTCCGTTGTTCCCACCTCGTTCCATTAGTAAAAGTTAGATTCTTACTTTTCTGAGTCAGGTGACAGCTTGCACAGTTACCACATGGGTAGTGGCCACCCAGTCCTTGTGGATGGAGTTGTGGCATTTGTTGCAGTTTTGGGCGTGTGTGCACTAGCATGTCCTTGAGATTTTTGCCTCGTTTGTGGGCAAATAAGGGTTTCTCAATGTTTAGTTTGCCACTTATCAGGATGCGCCAATGTTCATTCAGAAGTTTGGAAACCTCATTGGTTTGGGGGCTGTAGGTAGTCACGCAGATGGGTCTGGCTGATGCCTGATTTCTCTGGGGTTTGTTTTCCAGTAGTGCCTCCCGATGGTTATTTCTCGCCCTTTTCATCGCATTGTTGATGACCTTCTCTGGGTACTGTCTTCTCTGCAATTTGATTTTTAAATCCTTTGCTTGTACCTTGTAGTCGTGGATTTGTGTGCAATTACGTCTCAGGCGAAGGAACTGACCATACGGCAAATTGGTGCGTAAGTGCCGTGGATGAAAGCTGTCATGGCGAAGGAGACAGTTCCTCGCCGTAGGTTTAAAGTGGGTATTGGTATGTAGTTTCCCGTCTTTTGGGAAGATGTTAAGATCCAGGAACACCAATGTTTCTCTTGACACTGTATGAGTGAACTTTAAGAAATGGTTCTGCTGGTTTAACCAAACCATAAACTCAGATACAGATTCTTGGTCCCCATGCCATATCACAAGCACATCGTCGATGTACCTTCTCCATGTGTGTATGTGATGTCTGTATGAGTTGTCGGTTTGTAGGATTTTTGTGCTCTCCATGTGGTGGACATACAGGCCCGCCAGGCTCGGCGCGAAAGCGCTGCCCATACTGGTGCCATGGCGTTGGAGGTAGAGGGTCCCTTCATACTCAAAAAAGTTTCTCGTTAATGCAAGTGTGATGCACTCCATCACCACACCTCTTGGTGTTTGGTATTTCCAGTCGGTACTGTATAAAACCTCTTCTATGATAGCCAAGGTTTCATCGTGAGGGAGGCTCGTGTAGAGGCTCTCCACGTCCAGGCTAAGAAGTAGTTGATTTTCCGGATCAAAAGTTAATTCTTGTAAAAGCTGGAGGACTGCTTTTGTGTCCCTCAGGTATGTGTTCATCCCCTGGACTAAGGGGCGCAAGAAGGCTTCAGAAAATTTGACAGGGGCTCAAGGATGGAGCCTATCCCGAGACGATGGGTCTGCCTGGTGCATTTTCCAGTCTCTTGTGAATTTTCGGGATGCAGTAGAAATACGGTGTTTTTGGTGTCTTCTGGGCTAGAAATTCAGCTTCTTTCTTAGACAACCAATTATGAGCCAGGGCTTCCTCCACCATGGCTCCAATGTTAATTCTAATGGATTCTGTCGGGTCTTCGTTTAGGATGGTATAATTCCGTTGATCCGACAGTAGCCTAAGGCATTCCTTTCTATAGGCTGTTGTTGTCTGGATTACCACAGCTCCCCCTGTGGTGCAGAATTATCAGAGGGGTGAGGATATCTATGCATGGTTTAGAAGCTATGAGCTTGCCTTAAAGATGAATGAAGTGCCTGAGATGAGTTGGGGGCAGGTTTGTGGAAGCATTTTGAGGCCTCTGGGAGGGATGTCTTGGCACCCTTAGAAGCAGCAGGTACCTTAACATACCCCGCTATGAAGGAGGCTTTAAGCCTCAGGTATGGGCTTACTCCAGAACAGTACCGCCAGAAGTTTAGGAACTTCAAGCAACTTGATTCTAGTACCTGCATGGAATATGTGTGTTTGTACACGTGTGCACTGGAAGGTGGAATAAAGGGCAGCAAAGTAACTGATTATGTGGGGTTGTGTCACTTGATTAGTTGGGAGCATTTGAGTAGTCTATGTGTTCCAGAGCTGCGCCAGAATCTTTTAGACAGCAAGTTAACTGATCCCAGTGAGGTTGCTAAGGAGGCGGACTGCTGGACTAGCACCAGGGTCCACAAGGGGGTGGTAAGTACCCCAGCCAAGGGTGGACAGGGTCCCCAGCAGAAGAGTGGGGGGACAAGTGTAATCAAAAGGAGTTCTCTAAAGGGCCCCAAAATAGTTCCCAGGAGAAAGAGTCCCAACCCCCCAAGCCTAAGAAGTCCTGGCCCCATAAGGGCAGACAGAGTAACAGAGCTCAGCCTACTTTCTATGCATGTAGAGAAGTGGGGCACATTGCCCTTAAATGTCCTAACAAACCTCCAGCACCCACTGGTGCTCCAGCCCCAGGGTTAGCCAGTGTAGCTTTGAGAGGG
Organism: Lissotriton vulgaris; assembly: GCF_964263255.1. Lineage (NCBI taxonomy): Eukaryota > Metazoa > Chordata > Amphibia > Caudata > Salamandridae > Lissotriton > Lissotriton vulgaris. The sequence continues at coordinate 1,314,890,835 of NC_141691.1, forward strand.
GATTTGATTTCCAGTGGGGAGGAGGGGTTAGCAATGATGACCCTTTTCTCTTTAGGAGACCAAGAGATGGTCTAGGAAACCTTGCTTTCCCTTAACACTAAAAAACACGGGCAGAAGGTGACCATCAATGGAAAAGAGATAGAGGCTCTGAGAGACACAGCAGCCAGCGTGACATCTGCAAGGTGTCAGTGGGTGTCTGAAGAGCAGATCATTCCCAATGTACTCCATCCTGTGGTGGCAGCTGACAGTTCAGTGTGCCTCTGGAAGTTGGCACGTTTTCCTTTTGAATGGGGGGAGTCTCTGGTCTTTTGGAAGGTGTTGTCAGTGATGCTTTGCATGTAGACTGTCTATTAGGTAACGACCTGTAGAGTTCTCCATGGAGGGACGTAGAGCACAGAACTCATTTGGAGATGTTGGGCTTGCCTGCGTGGATCTGTGTGACCACACGTGCTATGGCAGCCAGTAGGGGTGAATCAGCAGAACTGGAGCCTGGAACAATGGCCCAGGGACCTGCCAAGAGAGGAAGAGGCAGAGGGCGTGGGAAACCAGCCCCCACAGTTCCCACGGTCCAGGAAGAAGCAGAACCTGAGAGGGATGCTCTGGAACCTACAGGGGAGCAGGTGGCTGAACTGGGGGAATTGCCCGAGCTGACCCATTGGCAGCAAGAGGGTGGTCCCTCCAGGGAGGAGTTCTGCCAAGCGCAGAAGGAATGCCCTTCCCTCATTGGTGTGCGGCAGCAGGCTTCAGATCAGGCAGCAGGCCTAGGGTCCAAGGAGCATTTTGTTTACTGGAAGATGACTTACTTTATAGTGAGCCTAAGTTCACTGAGCCCGGTGCAGCCCGTGTGCTGGTGGTACCTGAGCGCTTCAGGAACTTCCTAATGGGTCTGGCTCATGACTTGCCTCTCGCAGGACATCTGAGGCAAGACAAGACCTATCACAGGCTTGTCACCCGCTTTTACTGGCCCCAGATGAAGAAGCATGTCGGTACCTTTTGTAAGTCTAGCCAAACCTGTCAGGCCAGTGGCAAACGCGGAGGGAAGGGCCTGGCACCCCTCCAACCCTTTCCTGTGGTGAGCACCACTTTTGAGCGGGTGGGCATCGACATCCTGGGACCCCTGGACCCCAAGACCGCCTTAGGCAACAGGTTTATCCTGGTCTTGGTGGACCATGCCACCCGGTACCCGGAAGCAGTCCCTCTCAGGACAGTCACAGCCCCCTTGGTGGGCCGTGCCTTAATGGGGATCTTTTCCCGATTGGGCTTCCCCAGAGAGGTGGTCTCCGACCGGGGTACAAACTTCATCTCTACATACATAAAGTCTCTGTGGGAGGAGTGTGGGGTGACATACAAGATCAATTAACAATCAGAGGGGGAGAGAGAGAAATCAGAATGGATTCATTCTCCCGGGGCATAGTTAAATAAACAGTTAGAATCCACTCCTTGAGATTAAGGGTGTCTTCTCCACAGTGGGGAATACCTTTATATTTTTAGGTCCCCACACACACCAACAGGCCCCTTGATGTCACGCTTCATCATCGGGGTCATTGTACCTCTCTACGGGGTACGGCGTGCTGCGACCTACGGAGACGTGGGAGCACTTGTTAGACTATGTGTGGTGTTGGTGAGGGGGTATTTTGAATAAATGTGAGTGTATTGTGGGGTTTGGGAAATAGTGATAGTTAAAAAGAACCTGGCTCGTGGGGTGACTAAAAATTATTTAATAAGCCCCCGGGCTGGTGCTTTTAAAAATGAGGGTGGGAGGTCACTACGCTGACAATGTGCGTTACCTCCTTTTTGTGTGCGTGGACATGTTTCGGTGCCAGAAGCACCTTCTTCAGGACGGGGTGCACAAATCCCCACCTTACTCACGTTTCTCTAACTAATACCAGAATTTTCAAATAAAAGTGAGGAAAAATTACAGTGCAGGTAAAAGTAATGTACCTAGCAAAAAAGACCTTGTCTATTGATCAACCTGTAAAGGAAAGAAGACAAAAAAAATTTTCTGGTGGTCTCTCTCTCCATATCCATAAGTAAAATGTCCAGTAGTTACAGGTGACATACTATAGCTGTATTCCAGTGCTTATACTGGGATAAAAATATTTTACAAAAAACATACTAGACTCACTGACACACAACATAGAGCACACACACTTAATGAGGAAATGTTTGATCAGATGTCTTCAAATCATTTCCTGATCGTAATACTATTGTTGGTAAAGAGGGAAAGGACAAAGTTTGTGTTATATCCCTGTAAAGTGAGGAGGAAAAATGTCAATTTAATGCCATTACATATTTACAACATACTGTTTTGGAGTTGTAGATAAACCTCATGAGCCTAAACGTCAGGATCTGGTGTGCTAATTAGCACCTGTTTGAGAAAGAAAGGCATATTCAGGTCTTGGGTTTAACTTACATTCATGAAGTGGTGGCAGTGCTCACAAAAACTGGACGCGTAGCGGACGAGCGCAGCGGGCGCGCCTAAGGCAAGCCCGTCTGCGCCCGTCCGCGCCCAGCCGGGTCCAGGGGCCAGAGATTATGGCCAAAAAATTATTTACTCAGCCGTGGAACTTACCTCCCTCAGACCTCTATCACATCTCTGCCCTCCCATCGCTCCTCATATCCGGAGACGTGCGGCCATGTATGGTATCTCTCAAGACATGGCAGCCTATCCAATTGATATACCCCGCACCGCCTCATCGGCTAATACTTCCCAAACAAAGCTACGGTGCAAATACCTCAACACCAGATCTATGGTCAAGCACCAAACTGACATCTTCTTACTACTCTCCACTGAAAAACTGGACATCCTCCTAATTACAGAGACCTGGCTCTCCCAGGACTCATTACCAGACATTCTCGCAGCACTTCCCTCCAATTATTATATTCTAGCTGAGAATCGCCCGATGGGTAAGAGGAGTGGGGGAGTGGCAGCTATTATCCGCAAAGAGCACAAATTTTCACAACTGCCCTCTCTTACTCTGAGTGACACAGAGAATATAGTAATGAAAATGGATACAACTGGGGGGTCGCTATTACTTGTCTTGATTTATAGACCTCCTCAAATCATGACTACCTTCCCTATGTCGCTAGCAGAACAGATATCACACTTGGTGACTAAATACCCAAATGTACTTCTGGTCGGGGACTTAAATTACTGGTTCGACAATACTACCTGCAACCCTCAGGCACTGGAAGTCTCAGAACTACTCTCCAACATTAATCTAACACAGCATATACATGTAGCTACGCATGAGAAAGGCCACACGCTAGACCAAATCTGGTCGTATAATCTTTGCTGCACACTAACTTCTATAATGCCTTGCATTTGGTCTGACCATGCTATTATCCAGTTTATGCTAACTATTGATGGATATACAAAAAATCCACCTTTGGCGGGCGGCGAAACCTGGAAATGGAAAGCCATAAATTTACCTGCCTTCATTGAAACACTTGCATCTACGGTACCAGTGTCCAAAAAGGAGGTAAATTTAAATCTTATGGAAGAGGACATTACACACTGGCTCTCAAAGGCAACTGACTCTCATGCACCTCTCACAAAATTTACACGTGCACGTACCAGAGATGCACACAAATGGTTTACCTCGGATCTCAAACATCTAAAGCTCGAGGTACGCCAAAAAGAGAGGAAATGGAGAGCAAAATATAAACCTCAAGATAAGGAGGAATATATTATGGCCCGTAGGAAATATGTGAAGCTTATCTTACAAAGCAAAATCAACTACTTCTCTGGAAAAATTTTAAACTCCCAAAATAAAACAAAGGATACTTTTAATATTGTAAATGACCTGTGTAACAGCGACAGAACTGCGCTTCCTCTGGCGACCTCACAGGAGCTTTGTGACTCCTTAAATGACTTTTTTATAGAGAAAATCACCATTATCAAAAAGAATATTCAAGGTTTCTCGAATGGGGAACCTATTGAAGATATCTATTTCAATCCAACCACACTAGATACACTCCCTCCTATTGACGAGAAGACCCTGTTAGAACTTCTTACACGTGTTAAATCAGGCTCGCCTTTTGACAGCTGCCCCCCCACATTTTAAAGGAAATGTGCCTAGCTATTCCATCAGCAATTCTTCCCCTTCTGAACGAATCACTCAATCAGGGCAAAGTCCCTGACGGGTTTAAAAACGCCACCTTGATTCCACTATTAAAAAAACCAGGAGCTGATCCCTCAATTTTAGTTAATTATAGACCTATTTCCCTTCTTCCTTTTTTTTCTAAACTTCTGGAGGCACATGTCTCCAGATGTCTATCCAACTTTATTGAAAGCTCTGAATACTTGGAACCAAACCAAGCAGGATTCCGGCCATGCCACTCCACGGAAACTGTCATTCTGGCTGTTCAAGACACATTAAGATCCAATGCTGACAAAGGCATCCATCAGGCCCTGGTGCTCCTTGACTTGTCGGCCGCGTTCGACACGGTTGACTATAACATCTTGATCAACCGTGTCGAACAGGCCGGCCTCAGGGGCCCCGTTTGGAATTGGATTGCCTCTTTTATCACAAATCGCACACAATCGGTGCCTTTGGGATCATTTACAGCCCCCAAGATGTCTTCGACCTGTAGTGTCCCCCAAGGTTCGTCACTTTCCTCCTTATTATTTAACCTTTACCTCCGCCCACTGATTTATTCCTTAAAAAATTACAAAATAACCCTATTTAATTATGCTGACGATCTTCAGCTAATCATTCCTCTAAATTCCCCAAATTCTGCAGCCGAATGCTCAGCCATAATGTCACACATACAAAAGTGGATGACCTCAAACCATCTTAAACTGAACCCAGGCAAGACAGAACTGATTTTGCCTGGGGAAAGTGGACTGTGCTGGGGGCAACTGTGCTGGCCAACAGACATGGGATACCCCCCACAAAGACCCAATCGGTAAAAAGCCTGGGGATTACACTCAATGAGGATCTATCCCTCAAAGGACAGGTGGGAACGGTAGTTTCCGCTAGTTTTTATCAACTTAGAAAGATTAGAAAAATTGCCCATCTTTTAACACACTCTGCACTTATTCAAGTTGTGATTGCCCTTGTTCTCTCCCGGTTAGATTTTTCAAACAGTCTCTTTTTAGGTCTCCCGGCGGGACTACTAAAACGTCTACAGATGGTCCAAAACCAGGTGGCAAGACTGATCTGGAAACAACCAAAGTGGCAATCAATCAGAGCTGGGTTAGAAAGACTTCACTGGCTGCCAGTGGCCCAGCGGATTGCCTTCAAAACAGGATGTATCACCTTTAGGGCGCTCCATGATTATGGCCCTAGATTTATCAGGCAATCTATCACCAACTACACACCTTCGCGCAACCTACGCTCTAAACATCTACTTCTTGCAAATGTCTCCTCATTTAAGAAAAAACGCCAGGGCGGCAGCTGCTTTCACCATCTGGCTGCTTCCTTCTGGAATGCTCTCCCCCTTCCTATCAGACAGAGCAAGGATCTACTGACGTTTCGAAAATCTTAAAAAACTTGGCTATTCCAACAGGTTTACGCTTAAGAATGGTGTTGCTGTCTTGACTCTATAGCGCCAAGAAACCCTACGTGGCTCCGGTGATAATGCCAGAAGGAATTTTGAAACCGGGGTTTTATACCGTTTCCCGGGTTGGAGTTAATTAGTTAATTGCATGACTAAGGTTTCCTTATGGCCATATATGGTCATTGTCGATTTTAGTTAGTTAATTGCATGATTGTGGTTTCCTTATAGCCATATAAGGTCATTGTCGGTTTTAGTTAGTTAATTGCATGATTGTGGTTTCCTTATGGCCATATATGGTCATTGTCGGTTCCTTGCTCGCAGTCATTGTTGGACCTGGATGATGGTTAGTTATGGCAATACGAATGATGTTTTCCTCCTAACGGACACAGTGTGCATGGCGTTTCGTTGGAAAAAACACCCACTTTGTTCATAATACTGCATTTCATTGTTTGCTTGTTTTCTGTTGCCAAGGGGCAGAGAATACATATTACCAGGATGAGTGGATATATATTCTAAGGATGAATGAAAGATGCAGACCCCCGGGCATATTATGGTTCGTCTGGTAGATGCTCATGTGGGGAAAGTCTGGAAATCTTCATGAGACACTCTGTTTACATAAATTGTATTTACGCCGCGTTGAAGAGGACATTCATCAGGGCATCATCTAAGTTAACTGAACCCAGGGGATATTGTCATTTAGACCTGTAGTGTTAGTCCCCAGTCTAAAAACCCATCTCTGCTCTTTCTCAAAGAGTCCTTGTTCAGATGGGAGTTGTTCAACTACTGTCCACCTGATGTCATTCACACAATGTCCATTCTCAATGAAATGTGTGGCCATTTTTGTCGTCGTCTTCTTACAACGGATATTGCTCTTATGTTTCCCCCGATTTGTGTTTTCACTGGTCTTTTTGTCATGCCAATATACTCCAAATTGCAAGGGCAGGTTATCATATAAATTACATCTTTTTTGCTGTTGCAGTTAGTTAGTTTCCGTTGTTCCCACCTCGTTCCATTAGTAAAAGTTAGATTCTTACTTTTCTGAGTCAGGTGACAGCTTGCACAGTTACCACATGGGTAGTGGCCACCCAGTCCTTGTGGATGGAGTTGTGGCATTTGTTGCAGTTTTGGGCGTGTGTGCACTAGCATGTCCTTGAGATTTTTGCCTCGTTTGTGGGCAAATAAGGGTTTCTCAATGTTTAGTTTGCCACTTATCAGGATGCGCCAATGTTCATTCAGAAGTTTGGAAACCTCATTGGTTTGGGGGCTGTAGGTAGTCACGCAGATGGGTCTGGCTGATGCCTGATTACTCTGGGGTTTGTTTTCCAGTAGTGCCTCCCGATGGTTATTTCTCGCCCTTTTCATCGCATTGTTGATGACCTTCTCTGGGTACTGTCTTCTCTGCAATTTGATTTTTAAATCCTTTGCTTGTACCTTGTAGTCGTGGATTTGTGTGCAATTACGTCTCAGGCGAAGGAACTGACCATACGGCAAATTGGTGCGTAAGTGCCGTGGATGAAAGCTGTCATGGCGAAGGAGACAGTTCCTCGCCGTAGGTTTAAAGTGGGTATTGGTATGTAGTTTCCCGTCTTTTGGGAAGATGTTAAGATCCAGGAACACCAATGTTTCTCTTGACACTGTATGAGTGAACTTTAAGAAATGGTTCTGCTGGTTTAACCAAACCATAAACTCAGATACAGATTCTTGGTCCCCATGCCATATCACAAGCACATCGTCGATGTACCTTCTCCATGTGTGTATGTGATGTCTGTATGAGTTGTCGGTTTGTAGGATTTTTGTGCTCTCCATGTGGTGGACATACAGGCCCGCCAGGCTCGGCGCGAAAGCGCTGCCCATACTGGTGCCATGGCGTTGGAGGTAGAGGGTCCCTTCATACTCAAAAAAGTTTCTCGTTAATGCAAGTGTGATGCACTCCATTACCACACCTCTTGGTGTTTGGTATTTCCAGTCGGTACTGTATAAAACCTCTTCTATGATAGCCAAGGTTTCATCGTGAGGGAGGCTCGTGTAGAGGCTCTCCACGTCCAGGCTAAGAAGTAGTTGATTTTCCGGATCAAAAGTTAATTCTTGTAAAAGCTGGAGGACTGCTTTTGTGTCCCTCAGGTATGTGTTCATCCCCTGGACTAAGGGGCGCAAGAAGGCTTCAGAAAATTTGACAGGGGCTCAAGGATGGAGCCTATCCCGAGACGATGGGTCTGCCTGGTGCATTTTCCAGTCTCTTGTGAATTTTCGGGATGCAGTAGAAATACGGTGTTTTTGGTGTCTTCTGGGCTAGAAATTCAGCTTCTTTCTTAGACAACCAATTATGAGCCAGGGCTTCCTCCACCATGGCTCCAATGTTAATTCTAATGGATTCTGTCGGGTCTTCGTTTAGGATGGTATAATTCCGTTGATCCGACAGTAGCCTAAGGCATTCCTTTCTATAGGCTGTTGTTGTCTGGATTACCACAGCTCCCCCTGTGGTGCAGAATTATCAGAGGGGTGAGGATATCTATGCATGGTTTAGAAGCTATGAGCTTGCCTTAAAGATGAATGAAGTGCCTGAGATGAGTTGGGGGCAGGTTTGTGGAAGCATTTTGAGGCCTCTGGGAGGGATGTCTTGGCACCCTTAGAAGCAGCAGGTACCTTAACATACCCCGCTATGAAGGAGGCTTTAAGCCTCAGGTATGAGCTTACTCCAGAACAGTACCGCCAGAAGTTTAGGAACTTCAAGCAACTTGATTCTAGTACCTGCATGGAATATGTGTGTTTGTACACGTGTGCACTGGAAGGTGGAATAAAGGGCAGCAAAGTAACTGATTATGTGGGGTTGTGTCACTTGATTAGTTGGGAGCATTTGAGTAGTCTATGTGTTCCAGAGCTGCGCCAGAATCTTTTAGACAGCAAGTTAACTGATCCCAGTGAGGTTGCTAAGGAGGCGGACTGCTGGACTAGCACCAGGGTCCACAAGGGGGTGGTAAGTACCCCAGCCAAGGGTGGACAGGGTCCCCAGCAGAAGAGTGGGGGGACAAGTGTAATCAAAAGGAGTTCTCTAAAGGGCCCCAAAATAGTTCCCAGGAGAAAGAGTCCCAACCCCCCAAGCCTAAGAAGTCCTGGCCCCATAAGGGCAGACAGAGTAACAGAGCTCAGCCTACTTTCTATGCATGTAGAGAAGTGGGGCACATTGCCCTTAAATGTCCTAACAAACCTCCAGCACCCACTGGTGCTCCAGCCCCAGGGTTAGCCAGTGTAGCTTTGAGAGGGGATTTGATTTCCAGTGGGGAGGAGGGGTTAGCAATGATGACCCTTTTCTCTTTAGGAGACCAAGAGATGGTCTAGGAAACCTTGCTTTCCCTTAACACTAAAAAACACGGGCAGAAGGTGACCATCAATGGAAAAGAGATAGAGGCTCTGAGAGACACAGCAGCCAGCGTGACATCTGCAAGGTGTCAGTGGGTGTCTGAAGAGCAGATCATTCCCAATGTACTCCATCCTGTGGTGGCAGCTGACAGTTCAGTGTGCCTCTGGAAGTTGGCACGTTTTCCTTTTGAATGGGGGGAGTCTCTGGTCTTTTGGAAGGTGTTGTCAGTGATGCTTTGCATGTAGACTGTCTATTAGGTAACGACCTGTAGAGTTCTCCATGGAGGGACGTAGAGCACAGAACTCATTTGGAGATGTTGGGCTTGCCTGCGTGGATCTGTGTGACCACACGTGCTATGGCAGCCAGTAGGGGTGAATCAGCAGAACTGGAGCCTGGAACAATGGCCCAGGGACCTGCCAAGAGAGGAAGAGGCAGAGGGCGTGGGAAACCAGCCCCCACAGTTCCCACGGTCCAGGAAGAAGCAGAACCTGAGAGGGATGCTCTGGAACCTACAGGGGAGCAGGTGGCTGAACTGGGGGAATTGCCCGAGCTGACCCATTGGCAGCAAGAGGGTGGTCCCTCCAGGGAGGAGTTCTGCCAAGCGCAGAAGGAATGCCCTTCCCTCATTGGTGTGCGGCAGCAGGCTTCAGATCAGGCAGCAGGCCTAGGGTCCAAGGAGCATTTTGTTTACTGGAAGATGACTTACTTTATAGTGAGCCTAAGTTCACTGAGCCCGGTGCAGCCCGTGTGCTGGTGGTACCTGAGCGCTTCAGGAACTTCCTAATGGGTCTGGCTCATGACTTGCCTCTCGCAGGACATCTGAGGCAAGACAAGACCTATCACAGGCTTGTCACCCGCTTTTACTGGCCCCAGATGAAGAAGCATGTCGGTACCTTTTGTAAGTCTAGCCAAACCTGTCAGGCCAGTGGCAAACGCGGAGGGAAGGGCCTGGCACCCCTCCAACCCTTTCCTGTGGTGAGCACCACTTTTGAGCGGGTGGGCATCGACATCCTGGGACCCCTGGACCCCAAGACCGCCTTAGGCAACAGGTTTATCCTGGTCTTGGTGGACCATGCCACCCGGTACCCGGAAGCAGTCCCTCTCAGGACAGTCACAGCCCCCTTGGTGGGCCGTGCCTTAATGGGGATCTTTTCCCGATTGGGCTTCCCCAGAGAGGTGGTCTCCGACCGGGGTACAAACTTCATCTCTACATACATAAAGTCTCTGTGGGAGGAGTGTGGGGTGACATACAAGATCAATTAACAATCAGAGGGGGAGAGAGAGAAATCAGAATGGATTCATTCTCCCGGGGCATAGTTAAATAAACAGTTAGAATCCACTCCTTGAGATTAAGGGTGTCTTCTCCACAGTGGGGAATACCTTTATATTTTTAGGTCCCCACACACACCAACAGGCCCCTTGATGTCACGCTTCATCATCGGGGTCATTGTACCCCTCTACGGGGTACGGCGTGCTGCGACCTACGGAGACGTGGGAGCACTTGTTAGACTATGTGTGGTGTTGGTGAGGGGGTATTTTGAATAAATGTGAGTGTATTGTGGGGTTTGGGAAATAGTGATAGTTAAAAAGAACCTGGCTCGTGGGGTGACTAAAAATTATTTAATAAGCCCCCGGGCTGGTGCTTTTAAAAATGAGGGTGGGAGGTCACTACGCTGACAATGTGCGTTACCTCCTTTTTGTGTGCGTGGACATGTTTCGGTGCCAGAAGCACCTTCTTCAGGACGGGGTGCACAAATCCCCACCTTACTCACGTTTCTCTAACTAATACCAGAATTTTCAAATAAAAGTGAGGAAAAATTACAGTGCAGGTAAAAGTAATGTACCTAGCAAAAAAGACCTTGTCTATTGATCAACCTGTAAAGGAAAGAAGACAAAAAAAATTTCTGGTGGTCTCTCTCTCCATATCCATAAGTAAAATGTCCAGTAGTTACAGGTGACATACTATAGCTGTATTCCAGTGCTTATACTGGGATAAAAATATTTTACAAAAAACATACTAGACTCACTGGGCCCGATTCACAGAATGAACTTAAGACTCAATCCTAAATTTACTACTATTTTGGTATTCACAGAATGCACTTACTACTTTTGGCATTCACAGAATGCACTTACTACTTTTGGCATTCACAGAATGAACTTACTACTTTTGGTATTCACAAAAGTTAGGATTTTGTCTTAAGTTTGTCTTAAGACAAACTTAAGACAGACTTAAGACAAACTTAAGACAGACTTAAGACAGACTTAAGACAAAATCCTAACTTCTGTGAATACCAAAAGTAGTAGGTTCATTCTGTGAATACCAAAAGCAGTAAGTGCATTCTGTGAATGCCAAAAGTAGTAAGTGCATTCTGTGAATACCAAAATAGTAGTAAGTTTAGGATTGAGTCTTAAGTTCATTCTGTGAATCGGGCCCACTGACACACAACATAGAGCACACACACTTAATGAGGAAATGTTTGATCAGATGTCTTCAAATCATTTCCTGATCGTAATACTATTGTTGGTAAAGAGGGAAAGGACAAAGTTTGTGTTATATCCCTGTAAAGTGAGGAGGAAAAATGTCAATTTAATGCCATTACATATTTACAACATACTGTTTTGGAGTTGTAGATAAACCTCATGAGCCTAAACGTCAGGATCTGGTGTGCTAATTAGCACCTGTTTGAGAAAGAAAGGCATATTCAGGTCTTGGGTTTAACTTACATTCATGAAGTGGTGGCAGTGCTCACAAAAACTGGACGCGCAGCGGACGAGCGCAGCGGGCGCGCCTAAGGCAAGCCCGTCTGCGCCCGTCCGCGCCCAGCCGGGTCCAGGGGCCAGAGATTATGGCCAAAAAATTATTTACTCAGCCGTGGAACTTACCTCCCTCAGACCTCTATCACATCTCTGCCCTCCCATCGCTCCTCATATCCGGAGACGTGCGGCCATGTATGGTATCTCTCAAGACATGGCAGCCTATCCAATTGATATACCCCGCACCGCCTCATCGGCTAATACTTCCCAAACAAAGCTACGGTGCAAATACCTCAACACCAGATCTATGGTCAAGCACCAAACTGACATCTTCTTACTACTCTCCACTGAAAAACTGGACATCCTCCTAATTACAGAGACCTGGCTCTCCCAGGACTCATTACCAGACATTCTCGCAGCACTTCCCTCCAATTATTATATTCTAGCTGAGAATCGCCCGATGGGTAAGAGGAGTGGGGGAGTGGCAGCTATTATCCGCAAAGAGCACAAATTTTCACAACTGCCCTCTCTTACTCTGAGTGACACAGAGAATATAGTAATGAAAATGGATACAACTGGGGGGTCGCTATTACTTGTCTTGATTTATAGACCTCCTCAAATCATGACTACCTTCCCTATGTCGCTAGCAGAACAGATATCACACTTGGTGACTAAATACCCAAATGTACTTCTGGTCGGGGACTTAAATTACTGGTTCGACAATACTACCTGCAACCCTCAGGCACTGGAAGTCTCAGAACTACTCTCCAACATTAATCTAACACAGCATATACATGTAGCTACGCATGAGAAAGGCCACACGCTAGACCAAATCTGGTCGTATAATCTTTCCTGCACACTAACTTCTATAATGCCTTGCATTTGGTCTGACCATGCTATTATCCAGTTTATGCTAACTATTGATGGATATACAAAAAATCCACCTTTGGCGGGCGGCGAAACCAGGAAATGGAAAGCCATAAATTTACCTGCCTTCATTGAAACACTTGCATCTACGGTACCAGTGTCCAAAAAGGAGGTAAATTTAAATCTTATGGAAGAGGACATTACACACTGGCTCTCAAAGGCAACTGACTCTCATGCACCTCTCACAAAATTTACACGTGCACGTACCAGAGATGCACACAAATGGTTTACCTCGGATCTCAAACATCTAAAGCTCGAGGTACGCCAAAAAGAGAGGAAATGGAGAGCAAAATATAAACCTCAAGATAAGGAGGAATATATTATGGCCCGTAGGAAATATGTGAAGCTTATCTTACAAAGCAAAATCAACTACTTCTCTGGAAAAATTTTAAACTCCCAAAATAAAACAAAGGATACTTTTAATATTGTAAATGACCTGTGTAACAGCGACAGAACTGCGCTTCCTCTGGCGACCTCACAGGAGCTTTGTGACTCCTTAAATGACTTTTTTATAGAGAAAATCACCATTATCAAAAAGAATATTCAAGGTTTCTCGAATGGGGAACCTATTGAAGATATCTATTTCAATCCAACCACACTAGATACACTCCCTCCTATTGACGAGAAGACCCTGTTAGAACTTCTTACACGTGTTAAATCAGGCTCGCCTTTTGACAGCTGCCCCCCCACATTTTAAAGGAAATGTGCCTAGCTATTCCATCAGCAATTCTTCCCCTTCTGAACGAATCACTCAATCAGGGCAAAGTCCCTGACGGGTTTAAAAACGCCACCTTGATTCAACTATTAAAAAAACCAGGAGCTGATCCCTCAATTTTAGTTAATTATAGACCTATTTCCCTTCTTCCTTTTTTTTCTAAACTTCTGGAGGCACATGTCTCCAGATGTCTATCCAACTTTATTGAAAGCTCTGAATACTTGGAACCAAACCAAGCAGGATTCCGGCCATGCCACTCCACGGAAACTGTCATTCTGGCTGTTCAAGACACATTAAGATCCAATGCTGACAAAGGCATCCATCAGGCCCTGGTGCTCCTTGACTTGTCGGCCGCGTTCGACACGGTTGACTATAACATCTTGATCAACCGTGTCGAACAGGCCGGCCTCAGGGGCCCCGTTTGGAATTGGATTGCCTCTTTTATCACAAATCGCACACAATCGGTGCCTTTGGGATCATTTACAGCCCCCAAGATGTCTTCGACCTGTGGTGTCCCCCAAGGTTCGTCACTTTCCTCCTTATTATTTAACCTTTACCTCCGCCCACTGATTTATTCCTTAAAAAATTACAAAATAACCCTATTTAATTATGCTGACGATCTTCAGCTAATCATTCCTCTAAATTCCCCAAATTCTGCAGCCGAATGCTCAGCCATAATGTCACACATACAAAAGTGGATGACCTCAAACCATCTTAAACTGAACCCAGGCAAGACAGAACTGATTTTGCCTGGGGAAAGTGGACTGTGCTGGGGGCAACTGTGCTGGCCAACAGACATGGGATACCCCCCACAAAGACCCAATCGGTAAAAAGCCTGGGGATTACACTCAATGAGGATCTATCCCTCAAAGGACAGGTGGGAACGGTAGTTTCCGCTAGTTTTTATCAACTTAGAAAGATTAGAAAAATTGCCCATCTTTTAACACACTCTGCACTTATTCAAGTTGTGATTGCCCTTGTTCTCTCCCGGTTAGATTTTTCAAACAGTCTCTTTTTAGGTCTCCCGGCGGGACTACTAAAACGTCTACAGATGGTCCAAAACCAGGTGGCAAGACTGATCTGGAAACAACCAAAGTGGCAATCAATCAGAGCTGGGTTAGAAAGACTTCACTGGCTGCCAGTGGCCCAGCGGATTGCCTTCAAAACAGGATGTATCACCTTTAGGGCGCTCCATGATTATGGCCCTAGATTTATCAGGCAATCTATCACCAACTACACACCTTCGCGCAACCTACGCTCTAAACATCTACTTCTTGCAAATGTCTCCTCATTTAAGAAAAAACGCCAGGGCGGCAGCTGCTTTCACCATCTGGCTGCTTCCTTCTGGAATGCTCTCCCCCTTCCTATCAGACAGAGCAAGGATCTACTGACGTTTCGAAAATCTTAAAAAACTTGGCTATTCCAACAGGTTTACGCTTAAGAATGGTGTTGCTGTCTTGACTCTATAGCGCCAAGAAACCCAAGGGTGTACGTGCGCTCAAGAAATGACTATTAAGATAAGATAAGAATCATCAGACCTTTCTACTCACGATTTCTACGAGGAAATACCTCCAGATCGATCCCTACGTGGCTCCGGTGATAATGCCAGAAGGAATTTTGAAACCGGGGTTTTATACCGTTTCCCGGGTTGGAGTTAATTAGTTAATTGCATGACTAAGGTTTCCTTATGGCCATATATGGTCATTGTCGATTTTAGTTAGTTAATTGCATGATTGTGGTTTCCTTATAGCCATATAAGGTCATTGTCGGTTTTAGTTAGTTAATTGCATGATTGTGGTTTCCTTATGGCCATATATGGTCATTGTCTGTTCCTTGCTCGCAGTCATTGTTGGACCTGGATGATGGTTAGTTATGGCAATACGAATGATGTTTTCCTCCTAACGTGCATGGCGTTTCGTTGGAAAAAACACCCACTTTGTTCATAATACTGCATTTCATTGTTTGCTTGTTTTCTGTTGCCAAGGGGCAGAGAATACATATTACCAGGATGAGTGGATATATATTCTAAGGATGAATGAAAGATGCAGACCCCCGGGCATATTATGGTTCGTCTGGTAGATGCTCATGTGGGGAAAGTCTGGAAATCTTCATGAGACACTCTGTTTACATGAATTGTATTTACACCGCGTTGAAGAGGACATTCATCAGGGCATCATCTAAGTTAACTGAACCCAGGGGATATTGTCATTTAGACCTGTAGTGTTAGTCCCCAGTCTAAAAACCCATCTCTGCTCTTTCTCAAAGAGTCCTTGTTCAGATGGGAGTTGTTCAACTACTGTCCACCTGATGTCATTCACACAATGTCCATTCTCAATGAAATGTGTGGCCATTTTTGTCTTCGTCTTCTTACAACGGATATTGCTCTTATGTTTCCCCCAATTTGTGTTTTCACTGGTCTTTTTGTCATGCCAATATACTCCAAATTGCAAGGGCAGGTTATCATATAAATTACATCTTTTTTGCTGTTGCAGTTGGTTAGTTTCCGTTGTTCCCACCTCGTTCCATTAGTAAAAGTTAGATTCTTACTTTTCTGAGTCAGGTGACAGCTTGCACAGTTACCACATGGGTACTGGCCACCCAGTCCTTGTGGATGGAGTTGTGGCATTTGTTGCAGTTTTGGGCGTGTGTGCACTAGCATGTCCTTGAGATTTTTGCCTCGTTTGTGGGCAAATAAGGGTTTCTCAATGTTTAGTTTGCCACTTATCAGGATGCGCCAATGTTCATTCAGAAGTTTGGAAACCTCATTGGTTTGGGGGCTGTAGGTAGTCACGCAGATGGGTCTGGCTGATGCCTGATTACTCTGGGGTTTGTTTTCCAGTAGTGCCTCCCGATGGTTATTTCTCGCCCTTTTCATCGCATTGTTGATGACCTTCTCTGGGTACTGTCTTCTCTGCAATTTGATTTTTAAATCCTTTGCTTGTACCTTGTAGTCCTGGATTTGTGTGCAATTACGTCTCAGGCGTAGGAACTGACCATACGGCAAATTGGTGCGTAAGTGCCGTGGATGAAAGCTGTCATAGCGAAGGAGACAGTTCCTCGCCGTTGGTTTAAAGTGGGTATTGGTATGTAGTTTCCCCTCTTTTGGGAAGATGTTAAGATCCAGGAACACCAATGTTTCTCTTGACACTGTATGAGTGAACTTTAAGAAATGGTTCTGCTGGTTTAACCAAACCATAAACTCAGATACAGATTCTTGGTCCCCATGCCATATCACAAGCACATCATCGATGTACCTTTTCCATGTGTGTATGTGATGTCTGTATGAGTTGTCGGTTTGTAGGATTTTTGTGCTCTCCATGTGGTGGACATACAGGCCCGCCAGGCTCGGCGCGAAAGCCCTGCCCATACTGGTGCCATGGCGTTGGAGGTAGAGGGTCCCTTCAAACTCAAAAAAGTTTCTCATTAATGCAAGTGTGATGCACTCCATTACCACACCTCTTGGTGTTTGGTAATTCCAGTCGGTACTGTATAAAACCTCTTCTATGATAGCCAAGGTTTCATCGTGAGGGAGGCTTGTGTAGAGGCTCTCCACGTCCAGGCTAAGAAGTAGTTGATTTTCCGGATCAAAAGTTAATTCTTGTAAAAGCTGGAGGACTGCTTTTGTGTCCCTCAGGTATGTGTTCATCCCCTGGACTAAGGGGCGCAAGAAGGCTTCAGAAAATTTGACAGGGGCTCAAGAATGGAGCCTATCCCCGAGACGATGGGTCTGCCTGGTGCATTTTCTAGTCTCTTGTGAATTTTCGGGATGCAGTAGAAATACGGTGTTTTTGGTGTCTTCTGGGCTAGAAATTCAGCTTCTTTCTTAGACAACCAATTATGAGCCAGGGCTTCCTCCACCATGGCTCCAATGTTAATTCTAATGGATTCTGTCGGGTCTTCGTTTAGGATGGTATAATTCCGTTGATCCGACAGTAGCCTAAGGCATTCCTTTCTATAGGCTGTTGTTGTCTGGATTACCACAGCTCCCCCTTTGTCCGCTGGCTTGATTGTTATGTCTTGGTTGTTAGCCAGGTCACGAATGGCTTCGTGTTCATAACGGTTGGTATTTTGGAAGACCTGGCGATTATCCTTGTTCAGGGCTTGTAACTCAGTCATCACCGCATTTTCATAAGCCAGGACTTCTATAGGTAGTGTATTGTCTGGTGGGCCAAAGGACAATTTCGGTCTTAGTCTTGTATCGGTTTCCATGGGTTTTTCTTTGCCTTCAAAGAAAACCTGTAGTTTTATTTTCTGTATGAATTCATGTACTTCAGTGTGTAATTTGAATAGGTCTAGCTTGTTGGTGGGAACGAAGCCTAATCCTTTGTTTAAGACCCTCCTTTGGTTATCAGTTAGTTCATACGGGGTAATGTTTATTACTAAGTCCCCCTCCGGCTGGTTGATGGGTTCTTTGGTGGGGCCCCGTCATACTCCTGG
The DNA here is from genome assembly GCF_964263255.1 of Lissotriton vulgaris. Classification (NCBI taxonomy): domain Eukaryota; kingdom Metazoa; phylum Chordata; class Amphibia; order Caudata; family Salamandridae; genus Lissotriton; species Lissotriton vulgaris. The sequence goes on from NC_141691.1 coordinate 1,314,908,531, forward strand.
TATTCCTTCTCGGATCCATTTGGGCCGGGTCCTGCCAAGACACGTTGTTTCCCATTCTGTTTCTGCCTCTGCATGGTCCTGGGCGTGAGGCTAAAAAATACTGGTTCTGAAAGAAACCATTGTCATATTCATTACCCCACTGTTGGTACATTTGGTTAGGTGGAGGTGGAGGGCCGTAGGCAAAAGGTGGAAACGGAGCAGGCCCCCCGTACTGTGAGTAGAAAGGTTGTGGTTGGAAACCCCTCCATCCTCTTTGTCTTGGGTAATTTTGGACTCTTGACCTTTGTGTGCCCCTGTGTTTGGGGTTACTGCCGGTACTTGATCCCGACGATCCACTGTCTGAACCTTCAATGTCAACATCGCTGTTGACGTTCCGGGAGACGTAGTCATCCTTCGTATAGGGGTACGCAGTTTCTGGAGTGAAGTGGTCTTTATCTTTCCCTAGTTTTTTTAACTTACTCTGTTTAAGTGTTGCTTCGAAATCCGACATTTCTTGGTTCAATTCCTCAAGTCTTTTCTTTAGTTCAGTAGGTTTTATGTAGGTTTTCAATTGAATCTCAATCTTTTGGATATCTATTTTTAGTTCCTGTGTGATTCGTTTTGCTGTCTTTATGATTAGGACTAACCAATCCTGTGTACAGTGCCACGAGATTAGTGACCACTCCTTTTTAAAGACTTTGTCCGTCTGAAAAATGAAAGGTTTATTCTTAACTAGAAGCCACTGTGGTGCAATTTTGTTTCGCAGATATTCCGTCATTAGGAGACAATGAAGGGCTGCTCTTATCTGGGTTTTTCTGAGATTCATCATCTCATCCCAGTCCGCCACGCTTGGTCCTGGATCTGTACTGCTGAGGCCTTCAAAAGCGTTAGCTGCCGTCAGAATTTCATCAATTTCGTCCTCGCCAAATGTAAGTCCATGTTCAGACTCCATCGTGCTGTAAGTGTGTGTATACTTACGACCAATGTGTGTGTTAATAATGAAGTGTTGTCAGTGCTACTAGTGGGAAAAGGGGAACTCCTGCAGCTGCGCGCTGCCTGGGTATAATTAGCAATCAGAGGGGGGAGAGAAAGAAATCAGAATGGATTCATTCTCCCTGGGCATATTTAAATTAACAGTTAGAATCCACTCCTTGAGATTAAGGGTGTTTCCTCCACAGTGGGGAACACCTTTATGTTTTTAGGTCCCCTCACACACCAACAGGCCCCTTGGTGTCATGCTTCATCATCGGTCATCGTACCCCTCTACGGAGTACGGCGTGCTGCGACCTACGGAGACGTGGGAGCACTTGTTAGACTATGTGTGATGTTGGTGAGGGGGTATTTTGAATAAATGTGAGTGTATTGTGGGGTTTGGGAAATAGTGATAGTTAAAAAGAACCTGGCTCGTGGGGTGACTAAAAATTATTTAATAAGCCCCCGGGCTGGTGCTAGGGGGCTTATTCACCACTCCTTACCACCCTCAAGGAAATGGGTTGGTTGAAAGGTTCAACCGCACCCTAAAAGGCATGATTATGGGCCTAGAAGAACCCATGAGACGGAAGTGGGACGTCTTGTTACCATGCCTATTGTTTGCCTACAGGAAGGTGTCTCAGAAATCCTTATGGTTCAGTCCCTTTGAATTTCTGTATGGCCACCCTGTCAGAGGACCTCTCACTCTGGTGAAGGAGGGGTGGGAGAAATCCTGTGGGAAAACCCCCAGGATATGTTCAGCTATGTGCTGGCCATCCGCAACCAGACCAAGCGCTTCAGGAAGCTCGCTCAAGAGAACCTGGAAGCTAGCCAGGAGGAAATGAAAAGATGGTACGACCAGAATACTACTCTGGTTGAGTTCCACCCTGGTCAGAAAGTGTGGGTGATGGCGCCGGGGGAGCCTTGCGCGCTCCGTGACAAGTGGACCGGGCCATATGAAGTGGTAGAGGGCAAGACCGAAGTTACCTACCTGGTTAACAGGAAGACTCCCAGGCAGCCAGTGAGAGTGTTGCACGTGAACCGCCTCAAACCCCACTTTGAGAGGTCTGAAGTGACTATGCTCATGGCTACAGATGCTAGAGGGGAAGAGGATAGTGATCCTCTCCCTGACCTCCTGGCAGCCAAGGAGCAAGACGGGTCAGTGGATGGTGTGGTCCTCTCACCCACCCTGACCCCAGAGCAGCAGAGGGACTGTCGCCAGGTCTTGGGTCAGTTCGCCTCCCTGTTCTCCCTGACCCCAGGTGTCACCAACTGGTGCGTCCACAATGTGGACACTGGAGATAATCTGCCTGTGAAGCAAAATTTTTAGAGGGTGGCTGACAAGGTCAGAGCCAGCATCAAGGAAGAAGTTTCCAAGATGTTGGCGCTAGGGGTAATTGAGCCCTCCAGCAACCCCTGGGCTAGCCCAGTGGTCTTAGTGCCTAAGAAAGCTGCTACTCCCGGTGGCCCTCCAGAAATCCGGTTCTGCGTAGACTACTGTGGGCTCAATGCGGTCACCAAGACTGACACACACCCCATCCCCAGAGCTGATGAGCTCGTGGATCGGTTGGGAGCTGCCCAATACCTCAGCACCTTTGATTTGACTTCAGGGTACTGGCAGATTGCCTTAACTCAGGGGGCCAAGGAGAGGTCAGCATTTTCAACACCAGAGGGGCACTTCCAGTTCCGCGTCATGCCCTTTGGGTTGAAAAATGCCCCTGCCACATTCCAGAGACTGGTCAACCAGGTACTGGCCGGGCTGGAGCAATTCAGCGCCGCATACCTGGATGACATTGCTGTGTTCAGCTCCACTTGGGAGGAGCACCTGCAACACCTCTGTGAAGTGTTAAAGGCCCTACAAAAGGCAGGCCTCACTATCAAGGCCAGTAAGTGCCAGATAGGGCAGGGATCAGTAGTGTACTTGGGACACCAGGTGGGGAGTGGCCAGGTTGCGCCCCTACAGGCAAAGATTGATACCATTCTGGCTTGGGAACCTCCCAAGACCCAGACAGAGGTGAGAGCCTTTCTAGGCCTCACCGGGTATTACAGACAGTTCGTCAAAGGATATGGCACCATTGTTGTCCCATTGACAGGACTAACCTCTAGAAATCAGCCCAGGAAAGTGAATTGGACCGAGGCCTGTCAAACTGCTTTTGATGACCTAAAAACTGCCATGTGCACATTACCGGTGCTTAAGGCACCTGACTCTTCCAGTGAGTTCATAATGCAGACAGACGCTTCAGAGCAAGGCGTGGGAGCAGTACTCTCACAGATCAACGATGAGGGCGGAGACCAACCTGTAGCTTTCATTAGTCCGAAGCTACTCCCCAGGGAACAGCGATAGAGTGCAATTGAAAGGGAAGCTTTTGCTGTGGTCTGGGCTCTGAAGAAGCTGAGGCTCTACCTGTTTGGAACTCACTTCTGTGTTCAGACCGACCACAGGCCCCTCAGATGGTTAATGCAGATGAGGGGTGAGAACCCAAAACTGTAGAGGTGGTCCATCTCCCTACAGGGAATGGACTTTACGGTGGAACACCGCCCTGGTACAGAACATGCCAACGCTGATTGTCTGTCCAGATTCTTCCGCCTTAGTGAAGAGGAATCCCAAGAGTTTGGGTAGTTCTCCCCACTTTCAGCTGGAGGGGACAAGTGGTAGACCTGACACTCTTGGCGTGGTTTTTCCCCTATCTTTTTGTCTCTGCCTCCTGTATTTTTGATGCTGTGCTGGATTTCGTTTTTGCTGGTTTAGATGCTTTGGATACTCTGCCACTGCTGACCAGTGCCAGAGTGTAAGTGCTCCCTATGGAAATTGTCATATTGATTGGATGTACCTGATTGGCATATTTGTATCACCACAAAGTCCCTAGTAAAGTGTACAGGATGTACCAGGGCTGGTGATGACAGATGCTACAAGTGGGCCTGCAGCACTGATTTTGCCACCCACATGAGTAGCCCTAAAATGGTGTCTCAGGCTTGCCACCACAGTGCCTGTGTGCAGTCAGTGAACTGCCATGTCCTCCTAGACAGTGTCCCCGCTGGCGTGGCATAACCCTTCCCTTTATGTACACATTGGTCACCCCTATGGAAGGCTCAAGGTACCCCCCTGGGCAGGGTGCAGTGTATAGGAAAGGCAGAGCATGTACTAGTGCAGGTAACATGCTCTGGTAGTGAACATCAGCCATTTTGTGTGCTCACTGCTGCAAGGTTATCTTTCTCCATAGACTAACATTGGGGAGGCTGGTCCCAAGGGATACCAGCCTATCTTCCCACAGGAACAAGATGGGACATAAGTGATTGATATCCCTGAACTCAGAATTTAATAACACATCTTTTAGGAGAGGTTGTTTTTAAATTCTGTTTGAGAACAGTACTTTTAGAAAGTGGCTGTTCTCTTTTCTAACCTTTCTGTGTGCCTGGGCCTGCTTGTGGATTGACTGTCTGGTTTGAGGGTGACAGGGGCTGGGGAGCACCCATGAGGTTGTCTCAGTCAGCCTGTGGTTGAATGACTGCATCTGCAACTAGAGTGGTGGGAGGAGATAGCACCTGGGAGTGAATAGGGCTGTGCCTGCCTGCCACAATGCTTGCTCCACCTCCTGCTGGGCGGCTGTCACCTCCGCCCTCACACTGAAAGGAAGGAAGAAGCCAGGAAGCCCAAGTGCTCCAGCAACACCCAGAACTGGTTTAGACCGGGCTCAGGGCCCACTTGCACAAAGACTTCAAAGACATTTAGGGGTATAAGAGAAGGACCCCTGACAACAGATTGCTAGATTCTACAATCAAGAGGAACCTCTGCCAGAAGAAGAAGCGCTGGAGAAACTAAGGAAGACTGCCCTTGCTGTATGCTGTGGGGCTGACCTGTTTTGCTGTTCAACTGAAGGAAAAAAGAAGGGGACTCTGCTGTGTGCTGTGACCCCTGCCTGCTTGATCTACAAGACTTTGCTGTGTGCTGTGTCTTTGACTGAATCTCCAAGGGCCTGAGAAGAGCTGGCCTCCTGTTCTGGAACCCAGGGTCAAAAGGTTCCCCCAAAACTGCAAGACGCTGTGGAGATCGCGCTCCTTTTCCTGCTTGGGGCGTGAGTTTTGCACTGTTGGCCGTGCCAGCTGATCGAGATGCTCATCGGCACATCAGCGTGGAAGACCGGAGGATTGTTGTGCCTCCCCTCACGACCTAATCCCTGCAAAGGGTTAGCAGCGCCACGAGCACTTTGCCGACCTCTATCCCCCCTTGAGAAGCACTGTCCCGCCTTCACCGCCGCTGCCCGGGGGCCTGAAATTGACCAAGAAGTTGCTGTTCTCCACCCAGGGCCGCGGACAAAGAACCAAAGGGGCCGCGCTCTGATTGGGCCGCTGGTGGATGATTGTCTTGGGGCGCTGCGCTCCAATTGGTGGAATCCCCAGAAGAAGTTGCTGCGTCAAGAGGGGCTCGTCCAGGAGCCGCGCTAGGATTGGCTGACTCCTGGAAGAGCTGCAGCGTCACGAGGAGCTCGCCGTGCAAGTCACGCACAGATTGGACCAGCCACTGCGTCTCGTCTTTAGAGGAGCCGCCGCCGAAGAAGCACGTCCGAGGTGAGGAGAAGCGCCGCAGGACTGCCAGCCTACATGAGGGAGTCGCGCAAATCATCCCCAGCCTGCCGTCCTCACCCCAGAAAGTATTTTAGCTCCCCGCCGCTCGCTGGATTATTGAGAGCGGGCGGAGAGCTAAGTAGGACCGGCAGAGGCCGGGCGAGGGGTCTGTGTGTCAGCCGCTGATGAAACACGCTAGGAGCACTTCGGCAGAACAGCGCTGGGCACGGTCACAAGGTAGTTTTATAAGCGCTACAGCCTACAGCTATTTTTGATTGAGATTGATCCTTTGAGAGATTCGAGACTGCATTTAAAGTATGAAACCTTTCTAGAAAAATAGTGCAATCATCAAGACAAGAACAAAAATCGTGTACCTACAATGTCAGTTCATTCTAACTGCATAAGCTAGATAAAGTTATATTTTTATATATACTTACCTGTGTGGTCTCAGTTTGTGGTGTATTTTTGGGTCATTGTGGATATTGAGTGTAAATACTAAACACATTGCCTTGGGGATAAGCCTGTCTGCTCATGCCAAGCTATCTAGGGGGTGAGCAGGGGTTATCTACAGTGTGTATCCTTTCACCCTGACTAGAAGTAAGGTTCCCTACTTGGTCAAAGGTACTTACCTCTGCCAATTAGAGACCCCCAGTTCTAACACTATGATGTTGGTGTCAAATGTTTCCCCCTAAGGCCAGGGGAATGCGTGTGTTCTGGTATGAACATGACACTCATGGCAGTGCTCTCTATAATCTGCAAGCCTGGTTGGGGAACTTCACTTTCATTTGGTCTAATGGAGTCTCCATGATGGATTAGGACTAGAGCTGGGCGGAATTTGCGTAATCGTGTTACGCAAATCTCCAGGAAACGGTAAAAAATTTCCACGAACACGCAGAAATTCCGCGAACACACAGAATTGCGTGTTTGCAATGCTTTTTTACTGTTCAAAATTGCTGTTTGCGTACTTGGGGGGAAATATCTTGCGAACGCGCATTTGAGAACGCAAAGAATCAAAACATTTTGCGAAGTCGCGAAACGCAGAATTTTGGTCAATTTTGCGTGTTCCGCGGAACACGAAATTACCCAACTTCCGCGAATGGAACGAAATTTGCTGCCCAGGCCTAATTAGGACATTTTTGTGTTTTAAGGGTTTGCAAAACTCTGGTCATCTCAAGATTTTCTTACAATAAGTTTTTCAATTATACTCTTATTTGTGTACAGGGGGTGGTACCAAAACACAATTTACTGGTTATGAGCTCAAAAAACAACCTGATGCATGAACAAAAAATTGGTCAACATTAAAATAGAGACAATAATGCAATGAAACAATAACAAACTGGAACAAAAGTGCAATTGTTAGTTTATGGCAGTGTGGATTGTTTTGCAGCAGAAAACTAGCAATCATGCACTTCTGGTGGTTATTATCACCTAAAAGCATAGACTTAATATTGAGACATGATATATAAACATGCAGCATGATTTGCAAAATTTCAACAGCACCACAACATCAACAAATGCATATAAATTGAAAATATCTAATAGAGACTAAAAATGTTGGCAGAAAAAATAGTTATTTTGTCAAACAACTGAGCCCTTTCCTAGTGCCTACGGCCATTGAGGAGGGGATTGCTCTGCACAGTACGCAAAGCTAGATAAGCCTGATAGTCTGTCACTATCAGCACGGTGGACAAAAGTTTGCAGCAATTTAAGAGGAGAAAAAGGAATCGCCTGAAACTATTGACCCTCTACCTCCAGACATAATTTATACCTGATTCACCCAGGTCTGAATTTTCCCTAACATCAGAATTTCACCCTATATTACACCCAGGGGTTGTGTGCATCACTGTCTAATGCCCAGCGATCCAAGCGGAGAGAAAAAAGGGAACACCTCTCACTTCTTTCAGGTGTTAGCGGTTTCAATAGCCCTAAGAACTTTTGTAACTTAATAATCAAGTTTGAGATTTTGCCTCTATATCACACCCAGAGCCTATGCAAACCAACTTGCCACCAAGCCCAGCGGTCCAAGCTACACCTTGCTAACACTCAGAGACAAGGCAAACCATGTTCAACGCCCAGGGTCAGGCTATCCCTTGCTAATAGCCGGTGACGGGTTGGACCCTGTTCCACACCCAAGGTCAGTCTATCTCTTGCTTTGTGCCTACTACAGGCATAAACAAATTTCAACTAGAAAAGGATCTTAGAGCCTTTTTTCGCAAAATCCGTTTGCGCCGGTTCTTTGAGAACAGGCCGAATAGAGAACAATCTCAAGACTCAGGCCTAAGAACTAAGTCCACCTTCACCCCTAGCCTAGGTATGGTCGATAAAAACTTGGAGATCTTTGAATCGATTGTAAAACTAGAGATAGGTCTTCTATTAGAGAAAAAACATTTTCAAGAACATAACATCACTAAAGATCAGAGAGAGGCCATCAAATCCCTATCCAAAGACATCAGCATAACAATAAAACCTGCAGATAAAGGGGGAGGAGTAGTAGTATTTGACACAAATGATTATGATCAAAGAGTAATGATCCTCCTGTCCAATGAACAAAATTACTCGAGAGTTCCCCAAACTAGGCTCAACAAACTAAAAAAAGATGTTGAAACGTTGCTCCAAAAAACCTTAGAAGAGGGAGATATCACTGAAGAAGAATGGAAATTTTTAAACAACACAAACCCCAAAACCCCGGCCTTTTATGGACTACCTAAAGTCCACAAAAGCCTTAATAATCCCCCCTGAGACCGATAGTGGCATCTATTGACTCACTGCTTGAACCCTTGAGCCAATATGCAGACAGGTTCCTTAACCCCCTAGTGGAAAAACAAAAATCGTATATCCGAGATACTGCGGATATGATATCCAAGGTAGAAGGGACACAATTTGATGATGAAAAGGAACTTATGGTGACTCTCAATGTAGAGTCACTCTACACAAATATACCACAGAAAGATACAATTGTGGCAGTCAAGAACCTCTTAGAAGAGACTGACATTGTGGGGGGAAACAAAGAGTTCATTGTACAGTGCGTCTCCATGGTACTCCTTAATAATATCTTCCTATTCAAAAAGGATCTCTACATCCAGAGGAAAGGGACCAGCATGGGCGCGACCTGTGCGCCTAGTCTAGCCTGTATATATGTGAGTCTATTCGAGAACAAGCATGTATACAATGAAGTGAGCCCATTCTTCGAAAATATTCGGAATTGGGCTCGCTTTATAGACGACATATTCTTCATCTGGCAAGGAACCGTAGAACAACTTGAAGAATTTTTGGCTTGGCTCAACCTAGGGGATTCAAACCTCAGATTTACAGCAGCATACAGCAGATCTAAGGTAAACTTCTTGGATATCTGCATCAAGAGCCAAGATAAACAGCTTAAAGTAGAACTGTACAAGAAGGAGTCAGACCGTAATTCCATCCTGCACTATAACAGTTACCATCCTAAAAGCCAAAAAGACTCGATACCCTTTGGGGAGTTTCTGCGCTTGAGAAGAAACTGTACGAATCTAGAGGACTTCTACAAACATGCTGGAGAAATGAAAAAGAAATTCAGAGATCGGGGTTACCCAAAAAAACTAATTGATCACTCTCTCAAAAGAGCTCGTTATTACGACAGGGAGTGCCTACTAAATAAGGAAGGGAAAAAAAAGACACAGGACAAAATAGTGATGGTAAGCCAACACTCAATCATAGCAAACCAGGTTAAAAACATCATCAACCATAACTGGAAAATTCTGAACAACGGACCAGACGTAACTACCCTTGAGCATCCGCTATACGCATACAGGAAAAATAAAAATCTGAGATCAAACCTGGTACACACGTATAGGGATGACACGACTGAGATCCAAACCACCCTTAGAGGACACAAAGCAGTTGGAAATAACAAATGCGGAAATTGCTGCATTTGTGAATTGTGTGTGGTTACCAAGAAGGTGGAACACAATGGAGCCACACACGAAATCACTACCTTAAACAACTGAAGAACGAAGAATGTCATATATATGATCTTGTGTCCTTGTGACTAGGCATATATAGGAGAAACTGGCCGGGAAGTTAGGCTAAGGATAGGGGAACACAAATCTTCTATTAAAAACAACAAAGAAAACGCCCCACTAGTATCCCACTGGAAAGAACAGGGACACAGTGAAAAAGACCTGAGATGGGTCATCTTAGAAAGAATAAAAGAACTGACTAGATCGGGCAATAGTACATCCAGGCGAAAACAACAGGAACAGTGGTACATGGTCAAATTTAATACGATCAGGAAGGGCCTCAACTCAAGGGAAGAGTGGGAGGCTCTAATCTAATCCAATAAACTGCAAAAACATCTAACACAAGCACATGATTGCTTTGAAAACCCGAACTGTAAATACACTACTGTCTCCTGGATATTAAAATAAAAATAGGTATAGTGAGACCTATGGGATAAGTGATTACTCAGGTGCTTTGAAAATCCGAACTGTAAATACACTACTGTTTCCTGGATATTAAAATAAAAATAGGTATAGTGAGACCTATGGGATAAGTGATTACTGAGGTGACCCCCATAGGAACCCAATAATTTAACGATTTATAATCCAAACCCCACTTATGTAGTATATAACCAGTAGACAACTCTTAAATGCCTCACCTATACAAAACATTAGGGATAGGCACCGGCCTGCACAAAGATGTTACACCTAAAAACCTGTAAGATTAAGGACTAAGTTAGAAGGCTCTCGAGGTAAAAATAAAAATAAACAACTATGTGACCCGAGCATATACAGTTATAAAATAAACGATATCCATCGCTATTAGTGAACAAGCAATCAAACATATTCATAAAACAAGCAATAGTATACCGCTATCACAACACATGCGATAATTTTTGATTATTTTTTATTTTCGTGTCTTATCCATGAAGTATGTGTTCGGGGATCACTAATAATTAGACCCAAACTCCGACGGGATACAGATAACACCATAGACGACGAATACAACGTTGTACTCACACTGTTCTAAGATGGCGCCACGATTCTCCCGTGATACGCCGCCTAAACACCGACCGAACAGACAGCAATACTATTCCGCGATCATAAAACATGCGATAATTTTCACTATTTTTTACTTTCGTGTTTTATCCATGAAATATAAGGTCGGGGATCACAAATAATTAGGCTTAAGCTCCGGCGGGATACAGACAACACCAAATACTATGAAAACAACGGTATATTTATACTGTTCTAAGATGGCGCCACTATTCTCCCGTGATACGCCCCTTAGACATCGACCGAATAGCCAGGTGTAAACAATGAGCTATCTAGAAATCCACATAAATAGAGGCACCTTTAACCAACACTCGGCTCCGGTGGGACCAAGGTAAGAGACATCGAATACTACGGGGACCATGTTAGAGGTAACGCTACTCGTTTGCACTTTTAAATAACATGTAGAGGGACATAGTTATCCAATGTAGTCAAGCCCAGCCCTAAGGCGAGGGACAAATAGCAAGTAGACTATCCGATGCTAAAAGTTAAAAAGCGGGGAGGGTCTAAGCCTGAAACGAGCGTACTGCCCCTATTATCTAGCATCCTTTGCATACTTTACCATAGGGATGTAGCCTCACACTACGCATATGTGAGAGCTAAATACAATGTAGGATTGCACCCAACAAAGTAAAAGACACATGTGAACATAGAGGGGTAGGAAACTGCTAGCACACCAACCCCGTGTTAAACAGCATCTAATGAATAGTATAACAATCCCCCTGGGCAAGCATTAAAACATCTCTTTGTACTCATTCTGCTTTGAATAGAACATATCCAGTTCTGGGGAGGAATCGAGTTACCCTATGCCCGTTCAAGGAAAGTTTTAGAGTGCCATAAGGTAAGATATTTAATAGATAAAAATCTATGATCAGGCCTCAATTAGAAAGAGGGTTATAATAGAACAAATACAATGTGCTTTGTCTACATAGATACACAACCTAAAATTGCCCAAAAGATCAAAAAGACGAAAAAAGACATCCCAATACAAGAAGCTCCTTTTCAAGGAGAGAGGTAATTAGAACATAAAACAAATGCTTACTAACATAGGTCTAAGCCGATACATTAATATCATTAACCAATAATAATGTCCGCTAACATATTGATATTGTTTACTAGGACGTAGTTACAAAAGATTGCAGAATCCAAGTGCAACGCTACGCAGACCCCATTCTGGATCCTCTTCCACAGACAGTGGGGGTGAGAATAAACTCTATTTAGCACTGCTAGTGTGAGATCTGTGCATTAGTCATTTTACTCTTCCCAAATGAGCCACTACTCTTCACCATAGTAGTTTCCACATTGAAATAGACTCGGAGGGAAGATGTTGTTCTATATAAACAAGAGTATTGAGAAATTTAACACAATAATGAACTGAATGCAATATATGTACAGCATGAACTATAGTAAGTCACCCAATAGGCAGATATGTGCATGCCTGAATACTGTACTAGATATATTGAAGAGAGACATTAACAAGTAACTACCTAAGAGTCATCCAATAGGCAGATATGTGCATGCCTGAAAACTGTACCGGATATGTTAAAGAGGGATAATAATAAGTATTTACCTAGGAGTCGGATAATAGAAATGTCTTAAGTGAAAACGGTCAGTATCCTGTATGATAAGTGACTCCGTACCTTTCTCCCCACATATCTACAGAGAAGGTGCAATTAACCACTTTTTGAAACGAGTAACCCCAACCAAAGAAGTCCTGAAGAAGGTGCCACAGAATCAAATGTACTGCACCGAAACGCGTCGACGCATTTTTTCAGATATAGAGAATCCAACCAGGGCCCAGTAAACACTGGATGTACATGCATTACTGTTACTGATGTTTACATAAGCTAAAACAATATAGGCCTGTGGATCTACTGATATATAGTGGCAGAGACATCCAGAAGCCACAGCTACACTAGGGGTTCTTTATTGTGTATTTCTTGTTCCGTGTTTATTGTTCATGAATTGCTGAAATGTTATACACATGTCGTGATTTGTCGTAAAAAAGTTTGTGTATTTTTTAATTGTGTTTGAGATGTATTGGTTTCTAGTGTTTCTTATTTTTCAAAGAATATTTCTTTGATTTTAATTGTCTTGTATTTTAAATGTTCAGATATATGGTTTTTAATAAAATTAGATTGTGAACGATTTTATTTCTTTGTGGAAATTATTACATATTCCCCAGAACACAGTGGACTATAGGTTCTCCCCCGTGTATTTGTAAATGTATATTTACATTGGTATGTGAAGTTAACTAGTGCACCCCAGGGATTTCCCTTTGACTTGCTATCTCTTGCTAACACCTGGGGATGAGGTCTCCCTTGTGTTTTATGCCCAAGGTCAGGTAGTTACCTTTTGTCTTCTTCTAGGATGCTGATTAGGGGAAAAACAAAAGCGGTCTACGCACTTGTCCTAGTTTGCTATACACCACAGGTTGGGACTAAGGATCAGATGTAGTCTCTTAATCTATGACAGCTGTCTCTGGATGGACCTCCGCTCTATGGATTCAGCAGAACTTTCAATCAATGATGGCTTCTGCTCATCAATTCTGTTTGCGCAGATGAATCTGTTTGGGCCGGGGTCCTTCCTTCGATAACAGTCAGGCTCGATAAACCATTCGCTTCTGGTTGGGTCACCAGAATGTTGCTCGGATATGAATTTATCTTAAATAAATTCAAATACAAGAGGTGTTCCGCAAAACAGGATTACGTTCGTTTATTCAAACGCTGCGGCCGGGAGAGCCAGGACAGCCTGCTCAAAATCTCTTGATGTACAATGTTTTGGCAGTCAATTTATAGAGTTCATGATGTACAAGAAAACGTTCTCTACATTCATGAAGAGCATCTTAGTCATAAATTAATCAAATGTGTGCTTCTGTTAAAGACACAGATGGCCCCCGACCTCGGGGAGAGCTAATGTGGGCAAGAGTGTATGTGTCCAGATGTCCTGCATGAGGAGCACTTAATTGCTACCTGTGGTGTGCATGTTGTGTCCTGATTGGTTGAGTGTACTTATCTACATTTGGTATTCAGCTTTGTGGTATTTCTGGGGAACACGAACCTTTGTACAAATGTGTTTTATTGGGGCAAACTATCTCACACTTGTCTGTGGTGCAACTTTCTATCTGTTGAATTGATCAGGGTTTATGCTGGGTGCGTATTTTCCTTTAGTTTATGGGGTCCCCACCTGTGACCTATTACTAAATAGGCATGGTCATGGGACACAGGACCTGCCTGACCACGTATCTCTGACTCTGGGTTGATGGGGAGATCACTTTGTGTGAATCTGACAGAAATTATGTGAGTTCACTGAAACTCTTAAGAATAATATTGTGGCCAATGGTATAATTTTTATTGACATTATCAACATTCCACATACAGTTATCATCATGCACATTGATATCATTCTAACTGGTATTGACAAAGTTATGTTTGCTCTGGTCTGAACGTACATTGACATTATTCTTATTGGCTACAATAAGATTATCGTACTAGCATGGATTATGACATACATTGGTATCATATTGCTGATGTTAACGCTGCTGTGCAGGACAAGTTACAGTATACATTGAAATTGCATTGATGGCCATTAATGGGGCTGTGCAGGCACAGTCTATGGCATATGTTCACATTGCATTTACTGATATTGCCGTTGTCGGGCATGCACATATCATGACTTTCATTGACATCTTATTCACCCATTCCATCACGGATCTCCCGAAGGGCAAAGCTACAGAATTGGACTGTCTACCAAGTGAATTCCTTAAAGAATTCACACTACTCCGGCTGCCACACTTGCTTGCACTATACAAAGAGTCCTACTACACAAAATTACTACCACCTACATTATGCAAAGCACTTATAATTACCCTTCTCAAGCCAAAAAAAAACACCAGAACTCTGTGCTTCCTACAGGCCTCTCTCATTCATAAATGAAGATGTCAAGATTCTAGCAAAGCTTCTTGCAAACAGAATAATTCCTCCACTACCTAACTTGATTTTCAGGACTAGTCAGAATTTGTGCTGATGAGGTCTACATCACATAATCTACGTACCATCTTGGGCTAAATCCACCACCTCAACTCCCAACTGGACGCTGCAGCATTGTTACTGAACGCCATTAAAGCCTTTTATTCATAGTGTTGGCTACTTGTTTGTGATTCTGCAATGGATGTATATGCTTGTAACCTTCATACAATGTATCAAACTACTGTACACTGACCCAATGGCCTAGGTACAGATAAACGGGCATAGCTTCAAACCAATGGCAATCTGCAGATGACAGGGTAGGACAGCCCCCTGTCCCCTTACTATACGCTATAGTACTGGAACCATTGGCCTGCACCATATGGCAGCAACATGCTGTGTCGGTGCTTTGCATTAGGCAGAGACCGCTCACCATCTCCCTATATGCCGACAACATGTTGCTGTACGTTAAGACCCCAAAAAATTCATCTTGCTCCATGAATCCAGGAATACATAAAATATGACTGAAATTTGGGACTGAACATTAACTGGGACAAATGTTATGTTATGTTATGTTAAAATCATTTTTACCACGCATGGTCACCAGACAGTTTCATGGCGCTCATAGACAAAAGCAGAAAAGTCTAGCAGCATGGATTACTCGTAGGCCAACTGGAAGAGATGTGTTTTGAGTAGCTTGCGAAAGCAGGTATAGTTAGGACAGACTCAGATTGTAGTCCGGAGGGAATTCCACAGTGCAGGGGCAAGGAAAGAGAAACAAGAGCCTCCATGCTTTTTACGTTTATACCTGGGGACAGTTAGGAGGTTGTGTGCAGAGGACCGGAGATTTCTTGAGGGGATGTGACGCTTGAGGCTGAGGGAAGTGAAAGCTGGGACAAGAGCAAGAAGTGCCTTAAAGACAGTGCAACCCAATTTAAAAATGCATCGAGAGGCCACTGGGAGCCAATGCAATCTCCTCAACAGGGGCAAGACATGTTGGTACTTGGGCTGTTGAAAGACCAGTCTGGCCGCCTGATTTTGTACCAGCTGAAGCCGATGAAGATGGTAAGCGGGAATCCCAAAATACAGGGAGTTGGCATAATTAATACGGGAGGTGACAAGGGCAAAATCTCTGGTCTTCCCGCTGACACAGACTGCCAAGCCTTGCAATTTGAAGTACCCATTTAAGTGGAGAACTGGCCCAGTGAAATACTTCGGGTTATGGCTCCATCATGACCCAGACAAGACTTAAGCAGCAACTATGGCAGTGCTATATCAAAACCTTGAGGACAAGTTATAGAGATATCCAAACTTCCTTTACTTTAGGCAGATAGAATAGCCATCTTGAAAATGGTCATACTGCCCAAGTTTCTGTACTTATTGGTAAACATTCCCATAGTGCTACCACAGTATTTCTTTAAGACACTCCAAAATCATCTCACCACTCTCATATGGGCAGGTAAGCAGCCTAGATTGCACATGGAGATACTAACCATACCCTAGGATTGTGTGCCTGTCTTGAAACTGTATTATTTATGTGCTGAAGCCCAATTTGCACACTGCTGGTAAAGCCCACATGCATAAATCCCACATGCATAAATCCCACATGTTGCGGTGGAAGTAGATAGTGTAAACTCAATATGGGTAAATGACATTTTGACACATCGGCGTACTGGTAACAATGGGGGGCAGGTCGGCACAGTGAACCGCATTCTACGTGCATGGCAGAAACTACAGGCACCGGCCTCTCGGGAGCTGCTTTACGTCTCTGAGATGCCACCACCCCATATCAGCAACTCCTGAGGAAAAAAGTCTAGAGCTCCTAGAATAATTAGAATTGCATTATGTGAAAGACATTCACCCCAGGGGAAGTTTATTAAATAAGAAGCTATCCCTCACCCACAATATCAGACTCCACTGCTGACCATTACATACATTTGTGTCCGTGCTCCGGTCTGTACTGCACTCCCTCAATTCTTGAGGAAGCCCCAAAATTCTACCTGCCAAATACCCTTTTTACCGCTCCTTTACATAGGAAACTGATAACCATGCTCTACAATAGCATTCACACAGAGAGATAAATAACGTCAGAGAAAGTGCTGAATCCACAACTAACACAAGCAGAATGGGTTTTTTGTTACAGACAAACAAGAATGCTATTCCCTAATGGTAACCTGTACATCATACACTTAAGAATTTGCATCAACTCTACCATACCCCGGCCAGACTGCTCAGGTACGTACTGAAGGAATATCGTGTGAGATGTGAAGGTGGAAGCTGGCATTGTCCTCCTGCCTTGGCTGTGTCCCTGGGTCTTTCGCTACTAGACACAAATAACGGATACACTATAACACCTATTAGTGGAACAGATAGATCAGAAACACTAAATAGGCCTCTTGGGCTTCATCAAAAATGCGTCGCATGCGGAGTGACCATCAGTGGCGCTACTGTTGGCAAAATGGAGGGTAGCAATATGTTGGGTAAACGCAGAGATCGGACAGAGCAGCAATGGCTAACAGGATCTTGTCTACTGCAGAGACCAACTTGAAATACCCAGAGAGGAGCTGCGTGTGAAATCCTGCTCTTAGGAAATATGTGCCCTTCTAACTACCTAACTGTTGACAATGGTGTGGAGGTTCCTGAGCAACAGTGGCTGTGCCCATCTGAAAGCAAGTCATTTGCTCCAATGCACCAATTTAGTGCCCAACACCTCTGTTTGTTGTGTGGCCATTTCTGACTCAACCTGGATTTGTATACTTGTGGTGGTGAGCCTCAGCTAGGCCTACCAGTGCTAGGGGTTCGCACTTCTCTGCACAAAGTCCTCAGACCAATAGGATAGGAGTTGGCACAGAAACTGGAATATAAAACAAAGTATTTATTAACCTCATGAGGTGCAACTACATTCAAACAACACCCTTAGGTAGTGTGTGAAGTAGCACACTGAACAGAAGGAGCCTGGTCCTTTAATACCCACACAGGGGCTCAAAAGAAGGCGGTACAAGTACAGAAGAGAAGGGTTACATACAAAAAAGGTCATACAGAAATGCACAGTCAACAGTAGGGTGGAGCTAGCAGTTTGCTGACTCCGGTAAGAATAACCTGACATTTACAGACTAGAACATTTGTATGGACAGTCACAGTGTCCTCTGTAAATCCTAGTGTCAAGTCAAGTCAAGTCATAGGATTTGTATAGCGCACTACATACCCAGAGGGTTTCAAGGCGTTTAGGAAGGGGAGGATGATTACTTGTCAAATATCCACGTTTTAAGTTGCTTTCTGAACGCAAGGTGGTTCTGGGTAAGGCGAAGGTAAGCGGGGAGTGAGTTCCATGTTTTAGCAGCCAGGTATGAGAAGGATCTGCCTCCCATGGTGGTCTTGTTGATGCGAGGTACAATGGCGAGGGCTTGGTTGGAAGAACGTAGTTGGCGGGAGGGGGTGTAGAAGGACAGTCGTGAGTTGAGGCAGTCTGGTCCGATGTCGTGGAGTGATTTGTGTGCGTGGGTAAGCAGTCGGAAAGTGATCCTCTTATTGACGGGTAGCCAGTGGAGGTCTTTAAGGTGACCAGAGATGTGTTCGTTGCGTGGGAGGTCTAGTATGAGCCTGGCTGAGGCGTTTTGGATTTGTTGGAGTTTCTTCTGGAGTTTTGCGGTGGTACCCGCGTAGAGGGTGTTTCCGTAGTCCAGTCGGCTCGTGACCAGAGCGTGGGTGACTGTTTTCCTTGTATCGGAGGGGATCCAGCGAAATGTTTTTCTGAGCATGCGAAGAATGTTGAAGCAGGAAGAGGATACGGCGTTGACTTGTCTGTTCATTGAGAGTGAAGAATCCAGGATGACGCCTAGGTTCCGTGCGTGGTCTGTCGGGATGGGTGCTTTTCCGAGGGCTTCCGGCCACCAGGAGTCGTCCCATGCAGAGGGGGATGTACCTAAGAGGAGGACTTCTGTTTTGTCTGAGTTCAATTTCAGACGGCTTTGTTTCATCCATTCGGCAACTTCTTTCATTCCTTCGTGTAGGTTAGTTTTGGCGGTGCTGGGGTCATTGGTGAGAGAGAGGATCAGTTGAGTGTCGTCCGCGTAAGAGATGATGTTGAGGTTGTGTTGGCGTGCGATGGCCGCGAGGGGGCTCATGTATACGTTGAAGAGGGTGGGACTGAGTGAGGATCCTTGTGGTACGCTGCAGATGACTTCAGAGGCCTCGGACTTGAATGGAGGAAGGCGGACTCTCTGGGTTCTTCCGGTGAGGAACGAGGTGATCCATTCAAGTGCTTTTCCTTGGATTCCGATGTTATGGAGGCGTTGTAGGAGGGTGCTGTGGCAGACTGTGTCAAAGGCTGCGGAGAGGTCGAGGAGGATGAGGGCGACTGTGTCTCCATTGTCTAGTAGCGTTCGAATGTCGTCTGTTGCTGCGATGAGGGCGGTCTCAGTGCTGTGTTTTGCTCGGAAGCCAGATTGTGAGGGGTCGAGGGATTTTTTGGCTTCGAGGAAGGTGGCGAGCTGGTTGGCGACAGCTTTCTCGATGACTTTGGCCGGGAATGGGAGAAGCGAGATGGGGCGGTAGTTTTTGAGTTCGGTGGGGTCCGCTGTTGGTTTTTTCAGAAGGGCGGTGAGTTCAGCGTGTTTCCAGTCTTCCGGGAAGGTGGCGGAGTTGAAGGAGCGGTTGATGACGTCTCTGAGGTGCGGAGCTATGACGGAGTCTGCTTTGTTGAAGATGTGGTGAGGGCATGGGTCTGTGGGGGATCCTGAGTGGATTGAATTCATTAGGCGGATGGTGTCCTCAGTGGAGATTGGGTTCCAGTCGTTGAGAATGTTCACGGGGGGAAGATGATCAGCAAATGGTAGGGTTGGTTGATTTCCGGGTTGGTTGTCAAAGCTGTTGTGGATGTCTGCAATCTTGTTGTGGAAAAATGATGCTAGGGAGTCGCAGAGGGTTTGAGAGGGGGTGATGTTGTTGGAGTTGGCCGAGGGATTGGAAAATTCCTTGACGATGTTGAAAAGTTCCTTGCTGTTGTGGGCGTTGTTGTCAAGTCGATCCTTGAATGCTGTTTTCTTGGCTTTTCGGATCAGTTGGTGGTGAGTGCGGGTGGCGTTTTTGAAGGCGACCTTGGTGCTGGTGGTTGGGTCTTTTTTCCAGGCCTTTTCAAGGGAGCGGCAGAGTTTCTTGGACTTCTTGAGATCATCGTTGAACCATGAGGCCTTCTTGCTGCCAGGTTTGCTTTGCCGTTTTTTCAGTGGTGCTAAGGTGTCGGCGGTGTTGGATAACCATAGGGTGAGGTTAGCGGCGGCTTCTTTGGCGTCAGAGGAGGGGGCTGGGGGGTTTTGAAGGAGCGATGAGGAGATCTGGTCGATGGTGATTTTGTTCCAGTTTCTTTGCAGAGTTGGTTGGAGGTGGTTGATGGGTTTTGGCTTGTTGTAGGTAAAGTGAACGCAGCTGTGGTCAGTCCAGAGGAGATCCGTAGTGTGGCTGAAGGAGACATGATTGCTGGAGGTGAAGATGGGGTCGAGTGTGTGACCTGCGATGTGGGTGGGGGAAGTGACTAGTTGTTTAAGTCCGAGGTGGGCGAGGTTGTCCACGAGGGTGGCGGTGTTGCGGTCGTTGATATTTTCAAGGTGAAAGTTGAGGTCTCCCAGAAGGATGTATTCTTTGGAGGGGAGCGCGTGTGGAGTGATGAAGTCCGTGATGTCTTCACTGAATTTTGCGCGGGGTCCTGGTGGTCTGTAGAGGAGAGTGCCTCGGAGTGTGGTTTTGGGGTCGATGTGGATCTGGAAGTGAAGGTGTTCGGAGTTGGCGAGGTCGGCGTCAGAGCTGGTTGAGATGCGGATGGATTTCTTATGGACGATAGCGATTCCTCCTCCTGTGTGGCTGGTGCGGTCTTTGCGAGTGATCTTATAGTCTTCAGGGATGGCAATGGTGATGTCTGGTGTGGAGGAAGCGTTCATCCATGTTTCCGTAAGGAAGGCGATGTCCGGAGAAATGGTGTCTAGTAGATTCCATAAGTCAATGGCGTGCCTGTGGACCGATCGGGTGTTGAGAAGGATGCATTGTAAGTGGTTGGGGTCGGGAGTCTGATGTGTGGTTGTAGCGGAGATGTTGTCGGTGCCGCAGAATTTGCAGGTGTAGCATGAGAAAGGTCCATGGGTGCGTCCAGGAGCGGCTTGAATGCAGTTGGGGGCGCGACCGGGGTTGAGGGCTAGGAGGGCGGCGGCATCGTAGGTAATGCGGGGGGGCTGGGCAGCGCGAGGGGCAGGGGGTCTGGCGCTGGGCGCGGTCCAGGCGCGGACGGGCGTAGACGGGCTTACCTTTGGCGCACCTTCGGCGCGGGTTGGGCGCGGTCGCTGCGCGTGGACGCTGCACGCGGGAACTACTGTCATATATGGATGGTGGAGGGGGAGGGGCGAGGGCGTCTCAGCTGGGAGGCGGGGCGGGCACACGAGGACAAGCACAACAAACAAAATGGAGGCGGAGGGGGGGGGCACAGCGGAGCGCTAGCGGCAAAGCGCGTTTAAACAGTCTAAACAGCACACACCACAGAGATGCACCAAGCGCTACTACAGCAAAGCGCTGATCCTGCAAGCAACAAGTCAAAAATACCAGGCAATGAGAACAGCAATTAGCGCTACAATACCAGCAGTCAGCAGGGACCCTGGGAGCGACCACTCGGCTCGTGGAAGAGGAGTGAGTCACGGCGCCTGAAGGGAGGAGAGCGCTATTCAGGACAGTGGGAGGGCGTCTCAGCTGGGAGGCGGGGCGGGCACACGAGGACAAGCACAACAAACAAAATGGAGGCGGAGGGGGGGGGCACAGCGGAGCGCTAGCGGCAAAGCGCGTTTAAACAGTCTAAACAGCACACACCACAGA
The DNA here is from genome assembly GCF_964263255.1 of Lissotriton vulgaris. NCBI lineage: Eukaryota > Metazoa > Chordata > Amphibia > Caudata > Salamandridae > Lissotriton > Lissotriton vulgaris. The sequence goes on from NC_141691.1 coordinate 1,314,929,886, forward strand.
GATGCACCAAGCGCTACTACAGCAAAGCGCTGATCCTGCAAGCAACAAGTCAAAAATACCAGGCAATGAGAACAGCAATTAGCGCTACAATACCAGCAGTCAGCAGGGACCCTGGGAGCGACCACTCGGCTCGTGGAAGAGGAGTGAGTCACGGCGCCTGAAGGGAGGAGAGCGCTATTCAGGACAGTGGGAGGGCGTCTCAGCTGGGAGGCGGGGCGGGCACACGAGGACAAGCACAACAAACAAAATGGAGGCGGAGGGGGGGCACAGCGGAGCGCTAGCGGCAAAGCGCGTTTAAACAGTCTAAACAGCACACACCACAGAGATGCACCAAGCGCTACTACAGCAAAGCGCTGATCCTGCAAGCAACAAGTCAAAAATACCAGGCAATGAGAACAGCAATTAGCGCTACAATACCAGCAGTCAGCAGGGACCCTGGGAGCGACCACTCGGCTCGTGGAAGAGGAGTGAGTGTCAGTGTCTTTTTTCAAAATGGGAAAAATAGGACTGTTGCACACATTCTACGGAACTTCTTCCACAACCCCAACCTTTATCAAATTCTGGACAATGCGTATAAGTGCTTCTTTACCTACTTGAGAAATGTTATATTGAGGCTATCGTAGCAATAGAGAGCCCTCCTTGACAGTAATATGCACTGGTGGAATAACCATTTGCCCTACATCGGTATCTGAAGTAGCCCACAAAGTACTAGGGAGTGAAGCTAATGCAATGTCCTCTTTAACAATACATGATCTCTCAATCACAGGGTAGTTGTCATTTATTATGACACGTACTCCTTCCGGAGAACATCGTATTGTAGCCCTGAAATATTTGAGCATATCAAGACCCACAATATTGTCTGGTGTGTTTGGTGAAAGCAAAAATTGACATGGAGCAGTAAACTTATCAACATGAAATGAAAATGGTGTGATAGTGGGCTAAGGGAAGGTGTTCCATCGAAACCTATTGATGTAATGGTTAAGCCAGACAGGGAAGCCCTTGGAACCAATTGTTCAGACAAGGCGCTACGAGTAGCTCGTGTATCAACCAGAAACTGATCAGTAGAACCCAAAACATGTGCTGTAACATAGGGACCCTTCTGATCTACTGTGACTTCAACTGATTCCTTACCCCATTCTAGGCAATCCTATGCATAAACAGAATCTTTAAAATCAGAGGGCATATAATCGGACATTTGATATTGGTTCCATCTATCAAAAGTGTTAAACCCATCCTGTCCACATGTATTAGCATCAAACCTAGCACGATCATCTGTGCTTCCTCTAGGCCCTGAATATCCTGAGCAATTTTTTGTTTGTCGCCATCCACGTGGATACTGCTGTGCACGCAACGCTGGACAATCAAAAGCCGAATGTCCAAATTTCCTGCAGTAAGGACACTGGTCAACCGACGAATTCAAACGAATATAAGAAGGAAAAGACGACCCATAATATCCACGTCCACCTCTTTCATTACCTCTAGAAGGTGGACCATAAGCCAACATAACCTTCGTTTTTAACTCCTTAGTCTTCTTACCCTCACTGCCCTTCACTTCTAACTCCTGGCGTTCATAATACTGTGCCATAGTCAAAAGAGAAACCGTAGAAGAGGTTGTCCATGAACTCCCACTGGCCTTTACGTGACTAGCTATTCCTGGCAACAGGTTTGCAACATATTTATCGATGAACAGAGGCCTGCCTGTGTCATCTGTCAATGACTGGCCACTAAAATCGTGGAATGCCTCCTCAAAGCGTGTAAAGAAGTCAGAAACCGATTAATCTGCTTTTTGCTTGCAAGATGCTAATACAGTCCAATCTATCTTTTTATGAGGAATAATCGTCTTTAACTTAACTAATATAGCTGCGGGAAGATCTAAAATTAACTGACACGGTTTCCTTGCGGGTTCCCTTTCTACATCCATTTGTTCTAAATCTTGCCATGAGCCCCAAAAGTTGCACGATCATCAACTTTACGAATAGTTCTCCACATATCAGAGGGTAATATCAATCCGAAAAACAAGTCAATATCAGGCAGAGTCATAGTACAAGAGCTAATAGCACCCTCAACTTTCTCATAAAAAGCTGCTGGATTTTCCAGCGGATCAGGTAATGCAGTTTTAAGAGCCATGACATCCGCTCCATACCAAGGAGTGTAAACCCAATTATGAACAAAATAACTCTTTGCATCAACGGAATCCTTATTATAATCTGTTCCCTCGCCTCTAGGAGGAACATACAAAGGTGCGGCTTCCCGCATAGGTCTCACATGAACTACTACATTCTTATCTGTTTCATAAGTAGAAGCCTGTGTCACACTGATCTGAGATGTTTGTGCAGATGCCTCTGATGCCTTTTTCTCTTCTCACAAATGGACTGCTTCAGCACGCAGTTTAACCAAACATCTGATTGAGTCAGCATTAGGCATGGGCGTAAAATCCGTTCCGCTTGCGGATTTTGCGGATTTTGGGTAAATCCGCAATCCGCGAACTCTCGCGGATTTACCGAAAATCCGCAAATCCGCGCGCTGCAGATTTTTTGCTTGTGTTCGCACTGCTCACGGCCCGCGGCGCGGGCAGCAACAATCTCGCACTCGCGAAATTACAAAAATTACAATTGGGGAGGGGTGAAGGAAGTGGCCCAGTCTCCAACTTCCTGTTCCTGTGTCAGAGTGCCAGTGTTGACAGAGGATGGCAGTGCTTTGCTTTCCCCCAATAATGTACACTGGTGAACCAAAGGGTGCTGTGGTGACACAGAGGGTGACATGGGTGAGCCAGAGGGTGGCATGGGTGAACAAAGAGAGTGCCAGTGGTGACAGAGGGTGGCAGTGATGAACAAAGGCTTGCAAACAGGCTGGGCACATAGAAACAACAAGTTCGCAAAACTGGTGACCCGACAAGTAAGTTCGCAATTTGCGAAATTGTACGTAACCCTCGCGAACTTGCAGAAACCCGTGCGAACACAAAAAAAAAATCTGCAAAATCCGCGAGAATTCGCGGATTTTGCGGATTTTTGCAATCCGCAAATTCGCAAATCCGCAAATTCGCGGATTGCGAATCCGCAAAATCCGCCCATGCTTAGTCAGCATCTGAGAGAAGACAAAAAGACCATTACGCATTTGCCTTCAGTCTTTACTACATCAACGGGCTCTAATTCCTCAGAATGTTTCCTAAACCACTCAAGGACCTCTGCGGCAAATACCTCGGTAAAATATATTTGCTCCATTTCAAGCCAATCTTTCATTCCATATAAAAGATCAGAAGCAGAGGCAACACTACGAACAGCTTTACGAGCAGCAGATCTAACCTCAGATGCATGCTCAGTGAACAACATAAAATGAGTTTCCTGTGCTTTCTCCTGGTCTGCAGAAGAGTCTTCATCTGACTCATGAGGAGCAGAAGGAAAAATAAACGGAGGCGCAGAACGATCTAATAACAAGAAATCATCTAGCAGTTTATTAAGGATAGGATAGAATGGCCGCCGAACAGTGTATTGGCCAGTTACCTGCAAATGGCGCTCCCTATCCTCTCTCTCTTTTAGTTCTTTCACTTCTTTATTTTTCATTTTTAACACTTTCGCATTAATGCTCATTCGCTGTTCTTTTTAAATCAAAGCTTGTTCACGCTTCATTCAGTCACGCACTTCTTTCTCCCACATTCATACACAGTCAAACACATCTTGCCTAGACTTTCGCTTAAACATACATTGCTCCACATACTGAATCTTTCGTAAATCAGACGACCCATGCATAGGCCAATGCAACTCAGGCTCCTTTATAGTATATTTATTCCATAACGTGCTGTACATTATAGAAGAAATACCATACTTAATATACATGTCCCTATTAGGCGTCCACTCCGGGGGGGGGGGGGGCGGTTGTGCTTCATCAAGCCTCAAACTGGTAACACTACAAAAGCAACATATCCTAAGAAGTGTTCTAGAAACAGGCATGCCAAAAACAGTGCAGAATATGCAGTACTATACACAAAGTAGTGCTTAAAGTACGCTTGTACGGGGCGCCGTTCACATCAATTCAAAACAGAGAAAATTCTTCTCATTACCTGCCTATATAAATTGCAATTCATATATCAATCACTTACAAATCCCAAATTGGCCAATACAAATCCAAAGCCACAGCAAGCATCCCAAAACGACCTTACTAATCCCAGTCATCAAACCAACAGCAAGTGTTGCATCAAAACAACGCTTACCAATCCCTTGGTGTCCAGAATCCAACTGCCAAGTTCTTAAATCGACCAAACGGTCACTGCAAGGCAAATCAACAGAAGAGATCCCGGTCAAGGACCGGCACCACCTGGATGGTCAGATCAGAAAGAGAGGAAAAATGCTGTTGTTTGCCATGACACGGGTCTCCTCGGGCAATGATCATCCGTAGCGAGATTTCAATCCTTCATGTCAACTACTCCTTTGGGCATCTGAGTCGCCGATGAGCCCCACTGGTTGGGCGCCAATTTGTGGTGGTGGGCCTCAGCTAGGCCTACCAGTGCTAGGTGTTCGCCCTTCTCTGCACAAAGTCCTCAGACCAATAGGATAGAAGTTGGCACAGAAACTTGAATATCAGACAAAGTATTTATTAACCTCATGAGGTGGAAGTACATTCACACAACACCCTTCGGTAGTGTATGAAGTAGCACACTGAACAGAAGGAGCATGGTCATTTTATACCCACACAGGGGCTCAACAGAAGGCGGTACAAGTACAGAAGAGAAGAGTTATATACAAAAAAGGTCATACAGAAATGCACAGTCAACAGTAGGGTGGAACTAGCAGCTTGCTGACTCCGGTAAGAATAACCTGACATTTACAGACTAGAACAGGTGTATGGACAGTCACAATCCCCTCTGCGCATGTGCAGAGTAATAGAGCCTAAATATAGTCTGTCTATAAGCAGAGTGCAAGAGTAAACAACAGCAAGGTAGGAAAGAGCACATGATAAGCACATGGCAGACAAGTTGGTTGCCTAATACAAGATAGCTTCATCTAAATGCTAACCCCGATCGCTGCAAAATCACAACATACTCCCATCGATCTTTATTTTTCTCTGGCATAATTAATCCATGGTGTATTGTGTCTCACTTAATACAAGTTCAGGTAAATAAATAAAAAGTATCCTTTAAATATTTTGCTAATTGGGCTTGCTTCAATATCTGTAAAATGTAAGCACACATATTAGAATATTAGAATGTATGCAAACATTTAAAAAAGGCTATAGTTGTACAGATTGAGCAGGTTTATCCGAATATTTATCAAGTTTACATGTCTACGGCACTGATTTGGAGTTAGGCGGTTCGAATACTCGTTCACAAACGTGACTGATATCCTATTTTCCTCATTACAAGTACTCAATGTTCTATGGCACTCTTTAATAAGTTGGGTGGGATAGCCGTCATGTTTGTGACAAAGTAATCCGTCTGCCAAATTCTTAATCAGATCCTAAGTCTGTAATTACATTTGAATCAGTACCTTAACAAAGTGAAAATGTAGTGACCTTGTGTTGACAATATGATTTTGGCCTTATTTACAAGGCAGCGTTAAACCACTTAACATGGCTTAACACAGCCTTGAAAATAAGACACCCTTTCACGCTGTAATTAGAGTGAAAGGGGAGGGCAATGGGTGTTGCGGTGGGTGTTCCACAACAACACCCATTAACTTTGATGTGTCCCCCCATTTACAAGGGTATCGTAAATAGGACGCAGCGCAAAAATGAAGACCAGGGAAAATCCGGTATTAAACAGGCAAAACGTGTAGAAATGCTATATTTCTCTTCATTTTTTCTGTTTCCATGTAAGCTACATTGTGCAGCACAAATAGAAACAGCAAATTACCTATGATTGTTTAAGTGCAGGAAGATGACCCTACCTGCACATAAATGATCCCCCCAAAATGGCGTTTTACAACTTCTATGTGTCTTGCATTAAGCAGTACACACAGAAGTTTTAAAATGCCTTGAATGAGTGTTTTTGTCCAGAAAGGGAGACCTTCATGCACATAAACAATCATTTCCCCCAATGCAGATACCCTTGGACTATGGTGCAAGTTTACCTGCGTTGGTGCATGGCAGCTGAACTCAGTGTAGGGCTAGGGGAAACGCAGTTGTGCACGCATTTTTGTGAATACGGTACATCTGTCCGTTTTCAGAATGGAGAAGGGTGGCCTTAGCAATGTTTACTTAATGCCACGCTTCTCCATTCTGTTGTAAATATGCACCTTAATTTGAAATTAGTCACTTTAAGCTTACCTTTTAGGTAAAACATCCAGCTGTGTACTTCCAATTACCCATGTTGTAAATTTGTGTTTGCCTTAGAAACAACGTTTGATGTATCCGTCATACAAAAGCAAAACAAGTTCCTACATCGAGGAGGATAAATGCAATAAAATATTCATTATATTAGCTACATAAAATATGTATCTTGTATCCTCTCCCCAAAGGCATCACACAGGCAAAAAAAACTAAACGGATGTTGAAAAGTTCTTGAGGTCTGTCCCCCTGAAGCCAAAGTGACTGCTTATTACACCCGGATGTAGCCCATGCAGCGTGCTCTTTAATGCATCGACCAATGGCTGAAGTGATGAATAATCCCATAAATGTGCGGGGCTGGTAAAATAGTTTGTTGATTTTCTCTTCTGGGCCCTGCAATAAACGATATATTTTCTCATTGCACTCAAATGAATGGAACTAGATTTGTTTACTGCTTCAATACATCGTTAGGTTAAAAACAGTATTTTAACTTATCTATGTATGTTGGCTATTTCTCTGTAGAGCTGTCAAAAGTATCAGATTTACCAATGTAGCTTGTCATAACAAATTGCTTCCGATCCCTTGGTAGCTGAGCAAGCTAAAGTACTTTTAATTGTGTCCTACACATCCTATGAAGTGGAAGGCTTTGCTGCAGCAATATTTCATATATATCATCTCCTGAATTTCGTAGTTAGTTCCATGTTCTTTAATGTGTGCACATCAATTTCCAGCGAGAGATTGATCAGCAGAAGAAAAGGGAAGCGTTTGTTGTACACTTATTACAAATAAAGCTATGCTATGATTTAGTCCTAAATGTAATTCATTTCATATGTTTACGATTATATCGGATCGTAAAAACAGTATTTTTTTCTGCTTGTCCACTTCAGTTCATGCCTACTCATTTCCTTTAAACTGACATACAAAGACAATTGGAAGAATAGAAAGTATATCATTTTTACACACGTTTGGAAATATAATTGAGAAAAGTGGACATATGCCACCAGATATTTTTACTGGGGAAATGTCATACATGTAATTGCAAACTCCTTTAATTCAATTATTTTTGGCATCGCTGAAGGGTTATCCCAGTTATTATTATGATGCAACTGGCTACTAAGGACCAGGATCTTTGTGATCTGTGGGTGATGTGCTTTCACTTATATAGCTAATGGATCATTTAGAAGCTGGCAGGCAGACAGCTAGCACACCACCATGCCAATTCGGCAGCTAGCCTGGCCTCCTCCTCCTGGGCCAACCACGGCATGCCATGTTTAGTGTTCCCTCTCTGTCCTGGTGGGATATCTGTGACTACAATGTTTCTGCTGATGAGGAGAAGACACTGGGCATACAATCGATATGCAGAGCAGGCCCCATATGTTGTCTGGCCAAGTTGGGGTGTCATTTTACTTCTCATACCGAATCCCCAAAGCAGATGTTTGTTTCTAAAATGTCATTGTTTGCTTTAAAATATCAAGGTCTGCCATGCCACTAAGGAAAACAAACGATTGTGGACTTGAGGGAGAAAATCGATGATGGACATATCATCCTCAATACGGTGGTGCAACCGGGGCTATGGAGATTCCTGCCTCTCTGTAGCCGAGGTGCCTGAGGCCCCGCCTACCCGAGGGAAGCCGCAGTGGAGAGAGGAATGGCGGATGTGGCTGAACCTGGGACGCCGATCAGAAAAACTTTGCTTGAGCTTCGGGAGGTTTTGAGCCCAAAAGAGGAGCCGATTCAGTAGATGAGCTCAGCGCCTTAATGGAGGCGGAAGTCTGCGTTGAAAGACAATGAGACGCTGTGGTGAAGTGAATTTAAGCAAAGGCTAAAAACAGACGGCTGAGGACTAAGGAGCAAACTGGCAGTCTACAACTTGGACCGGTAAGAGGCTTTAAAATGCGAAAGGTATGCTGCCCATAGTTGTATGGCTCCTGAAAGTCAGCTGGCAAGTCTTTTTCCAAATTGGAGTAGCTAAACAACTAAGTGAAGCTAAATAGAGCTACATGGAGGCTAAGTGGAGACTGTAGCCAGACATGATCAGCTGGAAATTGCACAAGGGGGTAGAGGAGGGAGGTAGGAAAAGAAGGAAGAAATTGTTACCCCTCAGAAAAAAAAAATGTCTTCCCTTCTTTGTTTTTGTTATCTGCTGTTCCCTGTAGTAACCTTGCTGAGGTGGAGGTGGAGAGTGGTGATTCTCCGGAAAGACTGCAAGTTGTGAACAATTTAAAGGGGGAAAAAATTCACAAACTACAGAGTAAAATGGGAAGACACCAAAAGCAGTCCAAGAAGTAGCCAGGGTGGAAGTGGCGACCGGAATGAAAGCTAAAAAGCGCCTTGGTCAGGCAAAAGGGGCGCCATCTATAGTAAAATTCCCTGCCAATATAAATCAGTCTGAAGTGAGCCCTAGCTCTGAGAGCTCTACAGAAGATCACTCGAAGTTACAATCTGAGCCACAGCCACATTCTGTGTGGACTGTACCGCTACCACAAGGAGGGACTCCCACCTCCACAACTAATACTCTCACTGAGGACTCTAAGGGACTGATTGGGAATTTCACGCCAGGACTCAAGATGGCTGAATCGAAGAGCTGTAAGGAATTTCCACTGTTCATCAAAAAGAGTATGCAGCCTCCTGTGACTCAGGGCCCTTCGCTAACAAGTACAGTCTCTCCAACAACCCCTGAGGACAAGACAATATCTAGTCTCTTTTAAGGGTTACATACCTCTCTACCCCCCGAGGATACATTTACGGCTCCGACATCTCTAGAATTATCCTGTGCGATATCCTTCGCTTCAACTGATACAGTGGAAGGAAAGTCTTCGCTTTACCCTTCAAGTGCCACAGCTGCGAAGCAGCCCCCTTCTAAATTAGCCCTAATTGCCGAAAACATTCTTAAACAGCAGCAGCAGCTAGAGAATGAGCAGAACCCTCAAATAGTTCCTGGTACCCTAGCAGAGAAGGGCAGAGATCCCTTAAGCCAGAGGAGCGAGAATCCACCTGAGGAGCTAGAGATCTTTTCCTCTGGGGCCAGCTCACAGCAGATGGAGGTGAAAGTGCTGCTGAACCTTATATTGGAGGAAATCAGGAAGATGCAAAAATCCCAGGCTCAGGAGACTGCCACTCTCCATTCAAGATTGGAAAAGGTTGAGGCATCCATTGCAGGTTTTCCATCAAGGCTTGAAGAGGCAGAATCAAGGATTGCCTATTTAGAGGACCAGATGGGATCTACGATTCAGAAAATTAACGAGGTGTCGACAGATAAGATCGCACTTGAGTCTAAACTGGAAGATCTGGAGAATCATTCGCGTCGGTCAAATCTTCGAATAGTAGGAGTGCCCAAGGGGAAGGAGGGTTTCAGTACCCTCCTCTGGGTGGAGGAATTTATCAAGCAGAAAGTACTCCAAGATCATGCGGGGGATTTAACAATAACTAGGGCCTATTGGGATCCTGCCCACCCAAAGTACTCGAGTACAATATTAGTCAACTTCTCTAATTATAAGATTAAAGAGAATGTGCTAACAAAAGCTATCCAGCAGAGACAATTTGATATCGATGAGGGCACAAAATGTAGGATCTTTTCAGACATGTCAGCTGGGCAGCAAGAAGACGGAAAGAATTTGTGAAGTTACTACTACTATTTAAAGAACAGGGGCGCAGGCTTCCATTGTGCAGCAGTCTAAGTTAAGCGTGCTTGTTAAAGGGAAGTTCCATTTATTTACGCAGATTGAGGAAGCCCAGGAGCTTCTGAAGGAAATTTCTGCTGCAAGATGAGGTTGCTTTAAATTTGTTTCCACTGTGGAATGTTTCTTCTTTTGGGTGGGGGGGGCTGGTTACTGAGGGTGCAGGGTCAAGGCCCCCCAAAAGCAGAATGGGTAAAATGTGGGTTGCGGGGCTAGAGGGGAACACATTTTTGGGCAGGGGAGGGTGACTAAAAGCAGTGGTAAAATGAGCAGTAGCAATGACATCACTGGAAAGATTGTCAGGATTGCGAGAGTTTCTAAGGCAACTGGAATATTTTACAGTTACTTTGTTTAAAATGTTAAGTAAGTGCTGTATTTTCTCCATTAATATTAATGTGATATTATATAAGAAGAAATGTGTGGGTTTATTTAGATGGCTAGCTTCCTCTTCACCCCAGGTCTTACTCTTGCAGGAAACTCATTTAAAAACGAATTCCCCAAATGTATTTCTTCCTTGGTTTTCACATGCCTTTTTTGCCTCAGCAGGGCTGGCCAAGAGAGGGGTAGCTATATTTTTCTGCAGGGATCTTCCCTGGGAATTTGGTCGAATTCAGAGAGATCCCCAGGGAAGATGGATCTGGGTTGAGACCTAATTAAATGGCACAATATTAAATGTTATCAATTTTTATGGCCCTATCCCAGATGACAACACAGTCCTACTTAAAATTAGTGAGATACTTAGGGAGGTTCGGGGGAAGATAATCCTGGGTTGCGATTTTAATTTTATCCAAAATCTAGAGAAAGATACTTTGAATAAAAATAAAAAAGAGCTCAAACCCAAAACCAAGAAAGTGATAGCAGCATTAAGGCAGGAACATGTTTTGATAGACCCTTGGCGCAATGCCAATCCAACAAAGCTGGAATTTCCCTGCTATTCTAATCAATTCCATATGGTTTTGAATTGCTGGTAATGAAATGAGCGGTGTGTGAAGTCAGCTCTTGACTACGACGACGTCAGAAACGCCAGAACGCCAGAGTCGACTGCTGCGCGGCTTGTGAGAACAGAGGAGGGAGCTTTCCTCTGCTCTCCCGGACCACCACACGAGTCTCGTGCTGTGAGCTCCTGGAACAGCGACGGAGTGGAGGAGCTGAGGGAAGCAGTTGCGGGAGCCAAGGAGAGTAACAGCGGGTGCCGTGACCGGAGGACCGGAGGACCGGAGGACCAGAGGAGAGCAGCTGCGGGAGCAGTACGAGCTGCGAGCTGCGAGTGGAGGTGAGCAGCAGCGGGAGCCGCGAGTGAGCGGTCTCTTGTGCATTTCAATCTCCTTCGGTGCACTTCTACCTCCCTCGGTGCGCAGGGGAGCGCATCAGGAGCCGTGAGCACCTCCACTCCTGTAGAGACTGCAGTCTCTCAGCGCGGCGCTGATTTACTCCTTCTTGAAGTATGATAGGAGCTGTTAGCACCACAATAGCCTCGGAAAAAACAACAACGCGGTCTTGTTATCAATAAAGCCGCGAGCACTGCAACTACTGTAAAAGCATCCTTTTTCAAGCTTTTTGGTATTACCCATTGGTAGTGCGCAGTAGTTCCTGTGGGCACCACTTCAAAACACGACAGACTGCAGCAGCAAAGCCTGTTTTATTGCCTTTCCTTTTGGTGTGCGGCAGGATCCAGGAGCACCACAAAGATCATCACACTGCTCGAGCAGTTCTTTGTTTGTTTCACCGCTCAGCTTGGTGCAGGAGTACCTTAAAAACTTGCATTCTGCAGGAGCGGTTTTTTATCCTCTGGTAGCCCCACTGAGGAAGATTGGATGTCAGTTAGTGTTTGTGTTTGGAGCCTGACTAAAAGATAATCAGGAGAATCTAGTGGTTCCGGTCCGGGGTTTCCTGCGCGCCCTTGAAGCAAGAGCGGCTTCAGAGCGCTTCAGAGTGGACATAGAGCGGACCGAGGATCGAGGACCTCAGACCTGTGGGTCTGCGGGCCATTCTTCCCTATCCCCTTCACTGTGCCGCAATGCTGTTGCTGTATGGTGTGGCTGCAGTTGCTGCTGTTGCGGTACTGGGGTGTCCAGAGGGGGACTAGAGGGCACCTACTTTCCTCTGTCAAGGCGGCTAACAGTCACTGTAACTCTCAGCCTTGCTGCTATAGCTGCCCAGTTGCTCGCACGCGGAGAGAGGAGCAGAGTCAGAGCCAGAGCCAGAGTTATTATACGGTCTGGCAGAGTGAGGAAGAAACCGGGTGAAAAGACAGCTGCCCTAAAGGGACTCTCTAAACGGAGAAAAGTAAAAAAAAAACGTAAACGAGGCAAGTTACACCTTAAAGAGCCCGTTAATTTCATCAATAGCCTCCTTGTTTGAAAAAGTTAAACCAAATAAAAAAATCACACAAAATCTGAGATTTCAATTCCTAAAGGATCCCTGATCTTCTCTTTGTGCAACTCCAGGGGATTAGGATTGATGACTCCTTTGACACCTTTAAAACACCTATTGGGGAGAGATCCGAAGAGGGAAGACGAAATTCAAACAATAACCCTTGAGAAATCAAATTTAATCCTTACTGAAAAATGTAACTCACTTAAAAGGACGGAACAAAGAGAAGAAATAGACAATAACAAAAAAAATCCAATTGGGGAAATGCCAACACAAAATAGCTTTACAACAACAGCGACAGTACACATGGCCCCAGATGATTTTAATATTACAACAGTACAGCAAGAGCTCCCATTCACCCCCAATCTAACCAAGGGAGATAGCATGTTAAGTAGTGTGGTTACAACCCAAAAGTCGCAAATGACCCAAATCTCGGATATCATAGCGAGTCCCAGTACGAAAGCCATAATGAAAGATCAACTGAACACCATACAATCTTCACATTCAAGTTCTGCGGATCTCGCACACCTTTGGCTTAACTCATGCTTCTCGCTAGCTAAAACGGATGAGCCTCTGGAAAACAAATCCTCAGTAGACATAGAGGTGACAAAGGAAGTGAAGAAGCTGAGAACAAAATATCTAGTATATGCCACAGCAGTAGCCAATACATGCTAACAGATGTCAGAGATAACACATCATCAATACAAATCGAGAGACCTTGCAAGATGCCAAAAAATGGGGAAAAGGACAATACTAGCAACACTGATGGGCAACCGGATTTTGTTACACCGTTATTGCAAGCACTGCAAACATCAACAGCAACACTAATAATGCAATCAGATAAATTGGACATACAAATAGACCTAATGAATGTTATTGCATCATACATAGCTGAGATAAACACAAAACTGGACAATTTAAGCAATCTCAAAAGAGTACAAACAATTTATCCCCCTGTTATGGCTGTCTTTTTGCTAGCTCTTTGGAGAAGGAGAATGATGGAGAGTGACTCCAGCCTATCACCCCCATAGCATAGGGATTAGGCCGATAGACAGGGACCCTGTCTTACATATATAAGGGCATTTTCGTATTATTTTCCTTAGAGTAAGGCTTATGAATTTAAGTTAGGGGATAGATATATAAATATTAGTCATGATTCGCTCATTTGCTAACATGCTGAGCTGTTTTTCATGGAGCTATGCATATTATGGGCTCCGTAGGCCTTAAACGAGACAGACTCCATTTTGCTTTTTGCCCGGTAGCTCGAGAAGGCCTTCTAGGTCAAGTGTAATGTTTTAGTTTCAAGCTGTTGTTCGCTTGGAGAGAACCGGTTCAGGCTGACCCTTATCGAAGGAATGTATTTTTCTCCACTCCGAAGACACAACTTCAGGCCGGCCGGCTGGGAAAGTGTCCTTGGTACGGGGAGGTACAAGAATTTGGTGGGCGGCAGGTTACTGGCCGTGAATTTCCATGAAGGAACGGGCTTTGATATTAGCGAAGGTGTTAGTCAGTTTGTCAGTTAGTCCGTAGGCGGCATCTAGCCGTTAGCATCTCCGCTATTATTCATCTTATGGTGGACAGTCGCCATCTTTGAAGTCCGAGAAAGATTTAAGACTGAAACTCTCTGAGAAAGACTGAACGAGAAGTAGCGCGGAGCGCACCGATACAGAGAGAGAGAGAGACGGTAGCTAATAATCAATCAATCAATCATTGACACTTATAAAGCGCGCTACATACCCGTAGGGTCTCAAGGCGCTGGGGGGGGGGGGGTGCCGCTACTGCTCGAACAGCCAGGTCTTCAGCTTCTTCCTGAAGGAGAGGTGGTCTTGGGTCAGGCGCAGGTCGGTCGGGAGGGAGTTCCAGGTCTTGGCGGCCAGGTAGGAGAAGGACCTTCCTCCTGTAGTCGCTCTTCGGATGCGGGGGACGGCGGCGAGGGCGTGGTTGGCTGATCGAAGGTGGCGTTTGGGAGCGTAGAAGTTGACTCGGCTGTTGAGGTAGCTCGGGCCTTGGTCGTGTAGGGCTTTGTGTGCGTGGGTGAGGAGGCGGAAGGTGATTCTTTTGTTGACGGGGAGCCAGTGAAGGTCTCTCAGATGTTCGGAGATGTGACTGGTTCGTGGGATGTCGAGGATGAGTCTGGCTGAGGCGTTCTGGATCCGCTGGAGTCTCTTCTGGAGCTTGGCGGTGGTACCGGCGTAGGGGGCGTTGCCGTAGTCCAGTCGGCTGGTGACGAGGGCCTGGGTGACGGTCTTTCTGGTCTCGGTGGGGATCCACCAGAAGATCTTCCTTAGCATGCGTAGGATGTTGAAGCACGCCGAGGAGACGTTGTTGACCTGCCTGGTCATGGAGAGGGAGGAGTCCAGGATGACGCCCAGGTTTCGTGCATGGTCTGTCGGTTTGGGTGCGGTGCCCAGGGCGGGAGGCCACCAGGAGTCGTCCCAGGCGGAGGGTGAGGAGCCCAGGATGAGGACCTCCGTCTTGTCCGAGTTCAGTTTCAGGCGGCTGGACGTCATCCACTCGGCTGCCTCTTTTCATCTTTAATCAGCAAGGTTCCGGTGCCCTGGAAGGAAGCAGACGAGGTTGAGCCTAGCGGTGCAGACGTGTACTTGTGACGGCTGGGGTGTGACTGCAAGGAGAGCCAGGACACAGAGACGAGAAGGGAACCTAGATGACTGCCGAGTCCAGATTTCATATTAACCAGGTGATGTCCGTCCATTGCTCATAGAACGTGCACTCTAATCTTTACCTTTTTCTTTGCAAAAGTTATGCCGCATAGTAATGTGATTTGTGTTTATTGTTAATAAATACCCTAATTCATATAGAATTATCGTGTACCTGGTGCTTATGTTCAATCTTGGTAAACCGCACTTCTAGTCAGGAACTGTTTGGGTGAACGGATGAGAAATCCCGATCAGGTAAATGGTGATTGAATAAGGAGGGAGTGGGTGGACCTTCGATGTCAAGAGCAGGGAGTACACTATACAATCTGGAACCCTATTCAAAGTTATTATTGTAGTTCTATTCCAAGTAGACCACTGAGATAATACCCCAAATAATGGTTCATAGGAATGTGGTCGTCGTTGATATGCGGCGTTAGTGACAGCACTGGGTGGGAGACCAGTGTTAATACCCACTGGATTGTGGCTTGAGTAAGTGAGAGCGTTAGGAGGTCGAACTAACGTGTAGTTTCGCAGGATTGCGAACAGTTTGGAAAAGGGAGCATTGGGTTCTGCAGGCCCATGTGTAGACACGCCGGATTGTGTGTCAGATCTGCCCTAGGGTAGAACGGTCTGGGTCGGGGTGGCCGCGAGACCAACTGATGTGAATAAGATATTGTAGAAAATCTGTATATACATATATTGTCATTCCCCATCCTTAGGTGCGACCTATATATATCTATATATATATATATCCTTGTGAATACGATCTGAGGAGGGAAGGTGAGTACGTTTTGGCTGGGTCACTGGGGCCCCTGGGGGCTGATCCCATCTAAACAGAAAATCCAGCCATTACATCTGGCGTCACGAACTGTTTACGAAGCCTGTGTGCATTGTATTGTTTTAATCTTGTTGGTTTGCGCTCGGCTTGTACGTATAAAATTTTGTTTATAATTGTGTATATAATTTTTTTTTTTTTTTTTGTGTCATGTTTGCGAAGAAATCATCGTCGGTTTTCAAGTTACCGATTCAGATTCCCGGCTGGGAATGTACCCCTTACGAGGCTTTGGCCCGTGAGTGGGCCGATTGTACTGGTTTGAGTGAAAATTGGTCTTCATGCTTGGAGCAGGCGGAGCCTGCCGATGTTGTGTCGTGCTTGCAGAAAGCGCCAGTAGTGAAGGGTGATGAGCTTCCTATTTTAGGACGCAGAGGCTGGATTGTTCTTAATGCATACAGGATATTGCATGAGAGGTTAGTTCAGCTACAGAAACAATTTAAAGACATGGAAGGTCAGTGTGTTGAGTTGCAAAATGCGCACACTTTGTTGCGTTGTCAAAATAAATTGCTTGCCGACAAACTTGAAACATATCAGACCATTGCCGAAAGAGCTGCGGTCCGTATTGCACGATACAAATACAAACATCGTCGTGGACGTGTGTCTTCCCGCAAAGTGCGTATGGTTGTGGCGAAAGCTGGAATGGATTGGAACCCCGATGAGTGGGACGGTAATATCTGGGATTCTCATACTTCTGACTCCTCGGCAGAGGAGGGTGACAAGCGCGAGTCTTCTCGCTCCGGACGTGATTGTAAATCTGCTTCATGTATTGATTCAACTCCCGATTGTGACCGTGCTCGTTCTTCCCGTGTGGATGACGTAGCTTGCCCTGATTGTGCTGTTAAATCTAAGATGCGGGCTTCCTCGGAAGCTCTTCCTGCAGTTTCTGCTCATCCGATTTTTCGACGAAAATTACAACAGGCCCCTGGTAACCCGGGTGGTATAGCTCTTGATTGTATTGAAGACTTTACTCAGCAGGAGGTTAGTGACATTTTACAACGATTTCGACAACGGCCTGGTGAGGCCTTGCTTACCTGGATGGTGCGTCTTTATGAGCTTGGCGCTGCCGGTATTATGCTCGATGCTGTTGATTGCTTACGATTTTGCTCTTTGAGTTCTGATTCTACGATTCAGGATAATTTTCGGAATTACAATGGTGCTGGTCAAATTTCTTTGCTCCAGCTTGCGTCTGATGGCTGTAATCATAAATATCCAACTGAATCTGATTGGCCTACTGATGAAAAACCGTGCGATGCGTCGCAACGTTTAAAAGAGGAAGTCATGAAAACGTGTATCTTCCTTAGTACTGCTGACAAGTTATTGGATGGTCTTTTAACATCTTCTGTGCGTAATCGCATAATCTGTGCTTCTCCTGTTGCTTACAAGCAGGTCATGATGACATTATTGATTAACCAAACTGGCAACCCTTTGTCTGTTGTGCTTGAGTCTGTTCGTCAGCTTGGTGAGCTGGGTGAATGGTTTAAACCTGAAAGACAATCTCGACCTGAGGGTCGTACTGGTGGGGACTATAAGTTCTCTAGACGTGACATGTTTCTTGCTCTCATTGCTGATGGTGTCAAAAGGGAAGACATTGATGGCGAGCCTAATAATCGCTTATGGGACATGTTTCGTAAGCGTGGTTTGTATCGAAAGGAGGGTGCCCGTCGTGTGCGAAAGAATGAGTATGATCGTGGTTCGGATGACAGTGGTGATGAGAGACGACGTGTGAATTCTGATCGCCGTGATGATCGGCGCCATGAACGTGATGGATCCCCTCGTCGTCATGATGGGAGGGGGAGAGAGGATGATCGTGAGAGGGGAAGAGATGATCGTGGTTCTAGCAGACGACGAGATGCAAGGAGTTATTCCCCTGACGTAAGAAATAGGGAGGATCGTAACAGACTCCCTGACCGCAACTCACAACTTTTTGAACCTGATACTAATCCGTTTCGTACTGGAGACGGATATGAACAAGACATTCTAATACCTAAGAAAACTGAGAACATTTACCCTGATTTATCTTGGTTGACAGACCGCAGGAAAAATGACTAGGAAATAGGTCAAGCTCCGGTACGCAAGTGGGCCCACAGAGATTACAGACCCTATGTAGATATTGAGATTTTTTGGAAACATCGTAATATCCAAAGGGCCCGAGCGTTGGTTGATACTGGGGCGGAGGCCACTTTAATTCATGGTAAGTCGAGAAAATTTAATGGACAGTCTTTTACAATTACCGGTCTGGGTGGTAAAGAGACACCCGCGGTTCAAACTGCACTCGAAATTAAAATTGGTAGAATTCCTCGTAGAGAATACTCTGTGTTGGTTGTGCCACTTTTGGAATACATTATTGGAATTGACATTTTGAAAGGTATGACTTTGCATTTGGATGATGGGTACTATCAATTTGGTACACGACAGTACATTTCGACCAGACCCGTACGGGTTGGCCGTTTACGCATGCCACCTATTAAAATACCTTTAGCAACGAAAGTGATTTCTCAAAAGCAATATCGCATCCCAGGTGGTCATGAAGAAATTACCGCTACGATTCAGGATTTGGTTGACGCAGGAGTCATTACTCCGGTCACATCTGCTTGGAATAATCCTGTTTGGCCCGTGCGCAAAAGTGACAACTCTTGGCGCATGACTGTTGATTATCGAGAATTGAATAAACATACACCTAAATTGACTGTTGCAGTGCCTGACATTGTCACACTGATTCAGAGAATTCAAAAGCATCCAGGTACATGGTATGCTTCCATTGATATTGCTAATGCGTTCTTTTCAATACCAATTGCCCCCGAATGTCAGGAACAGTTCAGTTTTACATGGAATGGACGTCAAATGACGTTCCGGAGTCTTCCTCAAGGCTATGTACATAGTCCTACAATCTGTCACCGGCTGGTGGCGGAGCATTTGTCTGAAGTACCCACGAATTCACAAGTTCAGATTTGTCATTATATTGACGACATTTTGATTCAAGGTGAAACGCAAGACCAGGTACAGTCCCATTTAGATCAGATCATTGACTGTTTGCGAGCGAAAGGCTGGGAAATTAATCCTGATAAATTACAAACTCCATCCCAAGCTGTGAAATTTCTAGGAATTAATTGGCATGAGGGTCACAGAGAAGTGATTCCACAGGTTAAACGAAAAATTCTTGATTTTGCTGTTCCCAGGAACAGGAAAGAAGCGCAATGCTTTATTGGATTGTTTGGATTTTGGCGTCAGCATATTCCCCATTTGAGTCAAATCTTGGCTCCACTGTATCGAGTCACTCGTAAAAAGAATGCGTTTGAATGGGGTGAACCTCAACAGACTGCTTTTAATTTGGCTAAAGAAGCTATTCAGTATGCTTTGGATTTGTGGCCCGTGAGTGAAGGTGATGTGGATTTGAATGTGTCCGTGGAAGGCCTGTATGCCAATTGGAGTTTGTGGCAAAAGCAGGGCAGACAAAAAGTGCCATTAGGTTTTTGGACCAAAAAGTTACCCGAGGCTGGTGAGCGTTACTCACCTTTTGAAAAACAGTTGCTCGCTTGTTATTGGGCTCTGGTGGATACCGAGCAATTGACCCTAGGCCATGCTGTGATTTTGAGGCCTGAAATTCCCATTATGCAGTGGGTTTTGAGTTCACCTAAGTCCCATCGAATTGGACATGCTCAGGAGGCTAGTGTGATTAAATGGAAATGGTACATTCAGGACAGGGCACGTGTGGGTCCGAAAGGTGTGGCGGTTTTACATGAGCGAGTGGCGCAGGCGCCCTCCAATGAGGCTGAAAGTGAGTGTTCGGTTCCCGTAGTGCAGGAGTCTCCCGTGAAGTGGGGTAAATCATTTGATGATCTGTCCGCGGAGGATAGAAAACATGTGTGGTTTACGGATGGTTCTGCGAAATTCATTGGTGACAAAAGACATTGGAAAGCTGTTTCATATAACCCGATTACACAGAAATTGTTGAGTACAACTGGAGATGGTAAGAGTAGCCAATATGCTGAACTCTATGCAGTTTACCAAGTTTTGAAACAGGAACTACCAGGTACATGTCATATTTTCACTGATTCCTGGTCCACTGCAAATGGACTAGCGGTGTGGTTACCTACGTGGCATTCTCATAATTGGGAATTGCATTCAAAAGAATTGTGGGGAAAAGAATTGTGGCAAGAAATTTGGGAGCTGCTCCCGCAGAGTACTGTAACAATCTTTCACGTGGATGCTCATACTCCAATTGACTCCCTTGACAAATTTTTTCATAATATTGCAGATGAACAGTCTAAAATTTCTGAGGCAGTGGTTGACATGCAAGATTCTGATTTGGCGGGATTGTGGGCCCATCAGAAAGCAGGACATTTTGGAGAGAAAGCCACTAGCAGGTGGGCTGCCGATAGAGGAATTCATATTCCCTTTTCTTTAATTAAAGATGTCATTCTACATTGTCCCAATTGCCAACATTCTAGGAAAAAAGAGGTGCCTCAGATTGTTCGAGGCCACTTACATCGAGGTAAATTGCCCGCCCAAATTTGGCAGATTGATTATATTGGTCCGCTCCCTATGAGCAGGAATTGTCAATATATTTGCACAATGGTTGATACTTATAGTGGCCTTTTGGTCGCTTTCCCTTGCAAGAACGCTACCCAAGTGAACACAATTAAAACCCTGGAGCTCATTATTATGTATTATGGTGTCCCATTCCAGATTCAATCAGACAATGCATCCCACTTTCGTGGAAGATTGGTGCAGGAATTCTGTACGGAAAATAATATTGATTGGGTGTTTCATATTCCATATTATCCACAAGCTTCAGGATTGATTGAGAGAATGAATGGCTTGTTGAAAGAACAGTTGCGCAAGTTGACTGATGATCGTTACAGCCAGTGGAGAGATGTCCTACTTCAAGCTTTGTTAATTTTAAATAATCGTCCTTTGTTACATGCTGAATCTCCTTTAATGCGTTTGTTTCCTCCACATGTTGATGCAAAACCAAATTCTATAGCGAACACTGTCATGTATTGGGAAATTACCCCCGGTGCTTTGGCTCCATGTAGAGCAACCCCAGGTTCTGCAGGCCTCGACCTGCATGCATTAAATGATGCACAATTTCCAGGAAAAGATCGAATCATTGTTGAAACTGGCATTGGTGTTTCTATACCTGCCGGTAGTTTTGGATTAATTGCCCCTAGATCTGGCCTGGCCCTGAAAGGTGTACAAGTACTCGGAGGAGTGATTGACAGTGATTATCAGGGAGAGATTAAGATTCTCCTGCTTAATAGCAGTGAGACGGATTTGTTCATCAAAAAGTCTGACCGTGTTGCTCAGTTACTGATTATGCCTGTCTTCAGTGGTGAGATCAAAAAAGGCTCTGCTCCAACGTTGCTAACTGTGCGAGGACAAAAAGGCTTCGGATCGTCTGATCTTCCTGGAGCTAAAATATGGGTGCAATCGCCTAAAAATCCTCCTGAACAGGCTGATATTATTGCGACCGGTCATGACAACACCGTTTTGGTGATGAAGCCAGGGAAAGATGGCTGGGAAGCTGTCCCAGCTGATAAATGTTATTTACGAGAATGATTAAGGCCTGTGTTTGTATTCTTCCAGATCATTCTTTGGATTGCTGCTGCAGGATGTGTCGGCGCTGGACTCCTTTTGGCCTGCTACGCCGGGAGAGGAGAGGATCTACCGATGCCGGTTGATGGGATAATACGAGCCCCGCGGTCTGCGTGGGCTGCTTCGTCTAACTTTTGGATCACACTCGCGAGGCGGGTGACGAACTCTCCGCATTTTTGCCTTACCCCCATGAAGAGCGTTACTGACATTTTAGCGACCTGTCTGGTAGCTGTCCCTGCATCCACTGAAACGCTTCACCATATTTTAAATTTTTCTAATGCCCGACCTAATGTTATTCTGGGTGACTTTGCAGCACACAAATTTTGTCCCTCATGTACTCTTATTCCAGACCTTGATGTCTCTATTAATTCCAGAATTACTACTTTTAATATTACCCCTGGAGATCTTTGCTTCATAATGACCTGCAACCCTAAAGCTATTACCGAGTGCCTGCGGCTGAAGCTCCAAGCCGCTACTACTTTTTCATTTCATCAACGCTTGTTATGTTCAAAGAGACTTCCGGATTCATGTCTTTCAGTTAAGAATAATATGACCTGTAAACGTTTAGTAGTAGCCACTAGCCATTATCGTCCAATGTTATTGCCAGCTGGATGGCTCTTTTCCTGTGGGAATTCATCTTGGCCCTATATTCCCGCGAATATTTCTGGTGGCCCATGTGCCATCACTAGATTAAGTTTGCTAATGTTTTCCTCACATCCTACCTCACATTCCCGTATTGTACGTGATTCGATGTCATTGCATGAAGATTGTGACTCCTCTGTTCATCTCTATTCTAGATCAGAGTACCTTGGTTTAGCTTTTTCTATTATTGGAGTGCCTGCATTGGCCGTTTATAATGCCAAAACAATCGGCAAAATGGCCTGCTGGATGGTCAAATCGATTAATCAAACGTCTACTGTTTTATCAGATTTATTATTAGACTCCCAAGGTGAACGTAGAGCTATTTTGCAGAATCGTGCGGCTATCGATTACTTATTGTTGAAACATGGACATGAATGTTCTGATTTTGAAGGTCTATGCTGTTTTAATTTATCTGACCATTCTAAAGCTATCCAATCCCACATTAACAAACTCCACGACTTGACTGCAGAAATTAGAGAACATATAGATCAGGGTTTCTTTGACTGGCTTTTTAACTGGCTCCCTGACATGCATTTATTACGACAAATTTTAGGGGGGGTTATTCTTACTATTTGTATCCTTATAGCTATTTGTTGCTTTATTCAGTGTATCCCTTCCCTGCTACAATTTCTTAGACTTAGTAAGGGTCGTAGATCAGTTAATTTTGTTTCATATTATTCGTCTACTGACGTTAGATCCATTTAGTTTGTGGTTGATAGACTGGAGTCAAGGGGTGTAATGTTATGGCTGTCTTTTTGCTAGCTCTTTGGAGAAGGAGAATGATGGAGAGTGACTCCAGCCTATCACCCCCATAGCATAGGGATTAGGCCGATAGACAGGGACCCTGTCTTACATATATAAGGGCATTTTCGTATTATTTTCCTTAGAGTAAGGCTTATGAATTTAAGTTAGGGGATAGATATATAAATATTAGTCATGATTCGCTCATTTGCTAACATGCTGAGCTGTTTTTCATGGAGCTATGCATATTATGGGCTCCGTAGGCCTTAAACGAGACAGACTCCATTTTGCTTTTTGCCCGGTAGCTCGAGAAGGCCTTCTAGGTCAAGTGTAATGTTTTAGTTTCAAGCTGTTGTTCGCTTGGAGAGAACCGGTTCAGGCTGACCCTTATCAAAGGAATGTATTTTTCTCCACTCCGAAGACACAACTTCAGGCCGGCCGGCTGGGAAAGTGTCCTTGGTACGGGGAGGTACAAGAATTTGGTGGGCGGCAGGTTACTGGCCGTGAATTTCCATGAAGGAACGGGCTTTGATATTAGCGAAGGTGTTAGTCAGTTTGTCAGTTAGTCCGTAGGCGGCATCTAGCCGTTAGCATCTCCGCTATTATTCATCTTATGGTGGACAGTCGCCATCTTTGAAGTCCGAGAAAGATTTAAGACTGAAACTCTCTGAGAAAGACTGAACGAGAAGTAGCGAGGAGCGCACTGATACAGAGAGAGAGAGAGACGGTAGCTAATAATCAGCAAGGTTCCGGTGCCCTGGAAGGAAGCAGACGAGGTTGAGCCTAGCGGTGCAGACGTGTACTTGTGACGGCTGGGGTGTGACTGCAAGGAGAGCCAGGACACAGAGACGAGAAGGGAACCTAGATGACTGCCGAGTCCAGATTTCATATTAACCAGGTGATGTCCGTCCATTGCTCATAGAACGTGCACTCTAATCTTTACCTTTTTCTTTGCAAAAGTTATGCCGCATAGTAATGTGATTTGTGTTTATTGTTAATAAATACCCTAATTCATATAGAATTATCGTGTACCTGGTGCTTATGTTCAATCTTGGTAAACCGCACTTCTAGTCAGGAACTGTTTGGGTGAACGGATGAGAAATCCCGATCAGGTAAATGGTGATTGAATAAGGAGGGAGTGGGTGGACCTTCGATGTCAAGAGCAGGGAGTACACTATACAATCTGGAACCCTATTCAAAGTTATTATTGTAGTTCTATTCCAAGTAGACCACTGAGATAATACCCCAAATAATGGTTCATAGGAATGTGGTCGTCGTTGATATGCGGCGTTAGTGACAGCACTGGGTGGGAGACCAGTGTTAATACCCACTGGATTGTGGCTTGAGTAAGTGAGAGCGTTAGGAGGTCGAACTAACGTGTAGTTTCGCAGGATTGCGAACAGTTTGGAAAAGGGAGCATTGGGTTCTGCAGGCCCATGTGTAGACACGCCGGATTGTGTGTCAGATCTGCCCTTGGGTAGAACGGTCTGGGTCGGGGTGGCCGCGAGACCAACTGATGTGAATAAGATATTGTAGAAAATCTGTATATACATATATTGTCATTCCCCATCCTTAGGTGCGACCTATATATATCTATATATATATATATCCTTGTGAATACGATCTGAGGAGGGAAGGTGAGTACGTTTTGGCTGGGTCACTGGGGCCCCTGGGGGCTGATCCCATCTAAACAGAAAATCCAGCCATTACACCCCCGTAGGGGGATCTGTATCTGTATCTGTGGGCCAATTTTAGATAAATTAAGTTCATTGGCAACAATGTTGGAACAGATACTTACTTTGAACAAACGTTTGATCATCCCAGCACTTAAGACAGAACAATTTGGAGCTTCTGCAAATCAGTTACAACCAGAAGCAGATACATATTCCAGTTCAGAGCAAAAAAATGAAGCACAAATCTCTATATCTGGGAATGCAGAATACATAGGAAATAAAAAAGAAATAGTGACAAATGATACAATTGACCAACAAGATACGAAGCTGATACAATCAAGGAGACAAAGAAAAAAGGAAAGAAAAGCAAGAAATAAAAAACCTGTCTCAGAGTCTCAGCCTGGCATCAAAGTATATTCTATTTTTTCTAAATCCAAAGCAGGAGGTCCGAAAGAGGAACTTATTTGTGAAACTAGACCGGATAGATCTTTGCGTAATTCCGCTTCTGCTATTGCAGGAACAGGAGATAAGTATATTAGTAAAACTCAGACTCCGAAAAAAGAACTTAAGGGTTCAATATTAATGGATAGAGAGGTTTTTTCCTTACAGTTGACGAAAGACTTCCAGAAAGGGGCCCAACCAGGTATATCCGTAATTATGACTGGAATTTGTGGAAAAAACACACGAATCACAAACTTGGCAGACGACGTAGTCAGCCATTGCCATAATGAAGAAAAAACTCAGACAATAGCATCTCTGAAGAGTATGCAGTCTCAAGATATGGTAAAGGGTAGAGGAAGTAATCAAACAGAAGGGCATTTTAAAACGATTGAGTCATAAACTTTACCAAAGCCTCAAACCCAGGTGAACGCCCAAAAGTCTGCTTCGGATCCACCCATATTTAGGGAAGTAGATAACGTAATTACTCAAACAATTACGGAAAACTGTACAGAAGTAGAGAAAAAGAAAAAGATTTCCTCATTACCACAGATATCGAAAGAAACTGGTGATCTAGATCATCTAGAAGTACATCAAAGCCCAACATCAAGATCTAATGCAGCAAAAAAAATTAGCTTGAAACAAGGCCAACTAAGCTTCTGTATATCAAATCAGGGTAATTCACATTTGAAGAATCATGATGATAAAGATATAAGAAGGGGAACTCCACAGTACAATGAGACACAACAACAGACTCTACCCTTGATTGCGAAGGATGGACTGTCATTGCTTATGGGGCGAGTTAAGTCTGGCTCTCAGGCCGATCCTTGCCCTCCTGAAGTATTCAAACTTGCTATGCCAGGAATAGAGGAAGAGGTCTTGGCTCTCCTGAATTCATCCTTAGTATTAGGCAATGTTCCGTCAGCCTTCAAGGAAGCACGACTGATCCCTTTGCTAAAAAAAACAGCGGCACGCGTGAAATGCCTGAAAAATTTCAGGCCTATCTCCCAGATTCCTTTCCTGGCCAAAGTGCTAGAACAGCATGTTTTGTCCGACCTCTCCGACCATCTGGAAAGGAATGGTTTGTTGGAACCAAATCAATCGGGGTTCCTTGCGAATCACAGCATGGAGCTGGTCATGCTGTCTATCTTAGATGAGCTCAGGAATAGGGCAGATAGGAAGATACCTGGTGCCCTGGTGTTGTTAGACCTCTCCGCGGCGTTTGACACCGTGTGTCATAAACAACTTCTGTCGCGGTTGAGGGATTTCGGCATTCAGGGCACAGCTCATGCCTGGTTTGCCTCTTTCCTACAAGGGAGGATGCAAAGAGTACAGCTGGGAGAATTGCTCTCCACTGCAACACCAATTTCATGTGGAGTGCCGCAGGGGTCTGCTCTGTCGCCCCTTTTATTTAATATATATCTACAACCGTTGATTTTACTCCTCAATCAAATGGATTGTCAGGTGTATAATTATGCTGACGACACCCAAATCATCATCCAAATGGATGATGCTGCTGGGGCGTTAGCAAGGCTGCAAAATATCCTCAAGCATACAGCCAACTGAATGTCTTTGAACTCCTTAAAAATCAACCCTGACAAGACGGAGGTTTTACCAATCATTATTGCTGGTAACCCACGGCAAGACGGGTTTTGGCCAAGAGAACTTGGGCCACCCCAGAACCTGCAGCGGTGGTAAAAAGCCTAGGCATCCATGTGGATGATAAACTATCCATGCAGAAGCAAGTCACCGCGGTGGTAGGAACCTGTGTCGGTCTTCTCCGACAACTTAGGAAAATTGCGCCATTATTGTCCTTCTCCACCTTGAGATGGGCGGTATCCGCAATGATATTATCAAGGTTGGACTATGGCAATTCACTTTATTTAGGACTGCCCCAAAAACTTCTGAACAAACTTCAAGTGGTGCTGAATGATGCCGCCAGGCTCATCTTTAAGAAACCAAGGAGCTCGCATGCGTCCCCACTTATGCGCGAGCTACACTGGCTGCCAGTAAGGCAGAGGGTGCTCTTTAAAGGGCTCTGCATCGCAAACAAATCGCTCTATGGAAAGCCGCCAAGATATATCAAGACCCGTTTGACTCCATACAA
The DNA here is from genome assembly GCF_964263255.1 of Lissotriton vulgaris. Taxonomy (NCBI): domain Eukaryota; kingdom Metazoa; phylum Chordata; class Amphibia; order Caudata; family Salamandridae; genus Lissotriton; species Lissotriton vulgaris. The sequence goes on from NC_141691.1 coordinate 1,314,956,882, forward strand.
ACCGGGTAGGTCGTTAAGATCTGCTGAAGCAACCCTTCTTACCCAACCACGCTTCAGATTGGCCACAGTGGGTGGCCGCGCCATTTCCAATATCCTCCCAGCAGTCTGGAATAATCTGTCGGCGGATTTGCGGAAGGAATCCAATTTGATGTCCTTCCGGAAGAAGTTGAAAACTGTTCTTTTTCAGAAGGCCTGGGTTGGGCTATAACTTCTGGTAGGGCTTTTTAGGAATTTCTGCTGTGCGTACCTGACAAAGCGCTTAGAGACCCCTGGGTTATAACGCGCTATATAAATCGAATATAATAAATAAATAAATAACTAAACAGATAATATCGACACCTGAATATAAAACGCAGGGTAGGCACGATACTCTGTACAGAAGCGACATTTTGAAACTTATGGCTGAAATTATGGAATTAAGTAACATTCAATAAATAGATCTAGTAGCTGTCCAATTTCTTCAAGGGAATAACGAAGTAACAAAAGAACAAACATTAACCACTTGGAAAACGCCAGAGCTAGCGCAAATAATACTAAAAAGATCGGATCTATTGCTAACCTTGGGCATACAATTATCAGTACCCATTATTTCTCGTTACCCATTTCCTTTGAAAGAACATCATGCACAGCAAAATTACAGGAAACTAGATAAGGGGGTATCACAAACTCAGGCCTATTCAATATTACACAACACTAAAGAGAGAAGTGACACAGCCAACTCCCCAGAGAGAGCAGTTAAAGATAATGAAGGGGAGGTCACCTCAAACATAGATCAATGGACTTGGCTTCCCAGCTTGCTAAGCAATAAGAGGAGTAATTGACCAAGGAGAGATAGTAAGATCTATGCTGAATCTGAAGGTATACATTTGCTATTGTGGAACATAGCTGGGGCAAGGAAACTGCTAGAGGAGGGATTGCCTTTAAAGGACTGGGTTAATTGTGACGTAATCGCCCTGCAAGAAATATGGTCACAAGAAGATCTCCCGATAGCAGGTTTCATCCACTACACTGTGGCAGAAGAAAAATGTAAGCATTATAGTTGTGCAATAGGCGGACTGACAGACTATGTATCAACATAATTAATAATTTATAATTAACCCCAAACAGCTGAAATCTCCTGACCCTAGTATACAATTAATAACATTTTCGGATCAAAATATAGTCGACAAAAGAACGATAATTTTGATTAACTATTACACACAACCGAAGTTCAGAGTTAAAAAGAAAAAGTAAATAAAGTAACGAGTCCATTCACAGTGTTGCCCCAAACAATAGGCCTCAAGGTGCAAAAGACGTTCTGGTGCTCGTGAAGACGAGGAGACAGAGAAGGAGAGGAATCCAGGAATTAAACTTTTAATGATGTATTTTAACAGGTGTGTCATCTTTGTTTTGTTTTTCAGAAGGTCGATAAGGGGCCCACGTCACCTACACTACACTTGCACGGGATTCCTCCCCTTCTCTGTCTCCTCGTCTTCACGAGCACCAGAATGTCTTTTGCACCTTGAGGCCTGTTTGGGGTAACAGACTCGTTACTTTAATTACTGTACATTATAGACACACATGTGATGATTGGTGGGTGAGTTGGGCACTTGCCAACAATATGTCTCAATCAAGGTCTAAGTGATACCATTGGACTGATGCTCTGCAAAAACGTTATTGCATCTGTGGGACACTTTCACATATGATGCCCATTTTGGCTAAAGATCATTTGTCAAGTCACTTGGGTGTTAATCATGTATTTATTAGACATGACAGTGCCTTGTGACACTTTATCAATAGACACTCCTCACGGCCTGTATAACGCTTTTTACCATGCAGCTATTGTACAAGCATAGCAGGGCGGAGTCTCATTATAGTGTCTGAGCGATAAGGTACCAATGAATGCCTTAGTTCCATGGTAGGATTTTCCTATACTGTTTACGTAGAGGTTTTCTAATCATCAATTACGGGTGACCGTTGAATCACAAATGCCATTTCACTCCATTTTATTTTTATTTTATCAATATTTCTGAAATGTATGATTCGTAAATGGCTATGATATGTGTCTATGAGAAATAACATCAATCATGATGCTTATAACATGCAATGTGATTCTCATAATTGCAAAGATGTACTGTTTCAAGCCAGAGTCTTTCGTTTGTGTTCATCATTCCCCTTTACGATATGTACCCAATGGAATGCAAGTCTTATTTTCACGTGATCAAGCCATCGTTATGGTGAAACGCGTTGTGAATTAAAACAACACTTTCTTTGCAATTGGAGGCTCTGTCTTTATATCCTGAGAGCGTGTGATACTACGAACATTGATCAAGGGCTCTCGAGCCCGAAACGCGTCATCTGTCGATTGCTGTTTTGGATATGGTTGAATAAAGAACATCTTGCCTGAGAAAGTGGTTTGCTTCTCCTTCTTCGCCGCCGTGGCTTTGGTGGAAGTGGCTGGAGTGTTTACTTGATATACACATATATATATATATATATATATATATATATATATATATATATATATATATATATATATATATATATATATATATATATATATATATTGACGCTCCAAAATCCTTTCCCAATCCTCCTGGAAAGAATGACAGCACTCGAGGTTGAGGGGTACAAACACGCTAGGTTTTATTCAGCGGAGGGGTGCACACAGACGCGTTTCGGCGGTCTGCCTTCGTCAGTGTGTGATGCACTGTGTTTGTATCCGACATTGTTTATATCATGCATAATCACTCCCACTAATGGTCAGGTATGGACACAAACAAGGGGACTATGGCCTAACATGAAACAAGGCGGCCATCTTGTAGTGTATTTTAAATGCAACACAGCAATAGGATTTAACTGCTTAAAGCCCCTAGATGGGCACTCGCATTGTATCCAGTCGGGCTGATCACAATAAAATAGCAAAAAATTAAGAATGAAAAAATAGAGCCGTGGATCGGCTGGTGTCCCCATATATATTACATGTGCCAAGCTTCCTGTCCAAAAAGAAAATTATATCAATTCTCAAACCACAACTGCAGACTGAACATAGCTACAGGAGGGGTTTGTTTAGGTGAGTGGGTATCAAGTGAAATGCATCGCGTGCAGCAACAGGGAGGGCATGTATATGTCTACAATATGAACCACATTTTGAGCGAAAGATGTTACATTCATTTTAGTTAGAACAAAAGTGGTTAGAGTGCATAATATGTACAGTGGAAATTATGTATGTAGAGAGGCATTGAAAATAAATTTGTCGCATTATATGAAATTCATGCCATTAGTCAAATAACCACTAAATGTCTCTCACATACTACTATGTACAAGAGGTTACTATGTACAAAGGAAAATCGGAAGCATTCTACGGAGCTGTTATATACATTAGTGTACATATGTTCCAAGTCTGATAATAAAACACATTCTAGTTTCAGTGTAATCAGTTTATACTATCATCTTGGAAAGGTGTATGTCAGATCTTAATTACTCATTTTCCTAGATGGAAGGCCATCTCCTCCCCACTATTAAGACCTTTAGGATATTTAGTACACAGATCAATGATGTAACGGGACTCTAGTCTCCTTAGTCTGCGTAGTCGGTCACCTCCACGAATATTGTAGGGTACAACATCGAGTCCGAAATACTGGAGCATACTCCGGTCTCGATTATGTACTTCAGCGAAGTGACGAGCCACCGGATAGGTCTGATCTGTTTTATCGATGGCTCGCATATGTTCCAATATTCTGAGCTTAATCTCCTTGATCGTGCTCCCAATGTAGCGTAAGCCACAGGGGCACTGCAAGCAGTATACGGCGTACTGTGTGCTGCAGGTGATAAATTTATTTATATAAATTTTCCTGCCAGTTTCTGATATTGTGTACGAGAGTACGCGTTTACTACCTGCGCACGCTTTGCAGCGGCCGCAGGGGTAAAAGCCTCGTTGCTCCCTCAAAGTGTTCGTTCTCGGGGACACTTTTTCGAGATGGCTGTGCACCAGTATGTCGCCTAGGGATTTTGCTTTGCTGAAGGTTAGGAGTGGCTGAGGTGGAAGATCTGCTTTGAGCACACTATCTGTTAGAAGGATATGCCAATTCTTACGTAGCATAGCTCTGAAGTTGTCTGCACCTGTAGAATAGGGAGTTATGACTCTGAACTTGCCTTGATCATCATCTGGCTTGCCCCTGCGGTTAACCTGATCGGTGTTACTGGTCAGGAGGGACTGTCTCTCTATTTTCCTTACTCTTTTTAGAGTATTGTGGAGCATGCTCTCGCCATACCCCCTAGCTCTGAATCGGGATATGCATTCCGAAGCGGCCGCTTCGAAATCCGAGGGTTTGGAGCAGTTCCTGCGAAGTCTTAGCAGTTCCCCGTAGGGGATGCTTCTGATTAGTTGGGGTGGATGGCTGCTGCTGGCATGCAGTGTAGAGTTGCCAGCAGTTTGCTTTCTGAAGAGGTTGGTGTGGAGTTGACCATCTTCTGCATATATTTTGAGGTCCAGGTAGTCCGCTGCCACTGGACTCACTGTCCATGAAAATTGCAGATTGAGTTGATTGTTGTTAAGTACATTGATGTATTCCTGAGCTGTCTCAGGGGTACCTCTCCATACGATGAAGAGATCATCGATATATCGATGCCAGCAGATAACATTGCCCTCTTCTTCCCCAACTCTGCAGCTCCTGGGTACTTGCTCCTCCCACCAGCCCACGAACAAGTTCGCGTAGCTGGGAGCGAAGCAAGTACCCATCGCCGTGCCAGACTTCTGGATGTATAACTGCTCTTCAAACAGGAATATGTTGTGTTTTAGACAAAATTCTACGAATTCCAGAATCATTAAGTTATGTCTGGAAAATCGTAGTTGGCGTTGTTCCAATGCCCATTTGACCGCCTCTAGTCCATGATTGTGGTCGATGATAGTATAGAGGCTGGTAATGTCTAATACCATTAAAAGATAGTCCTGTTGCCACACCAGATTATTCAATTTCGTCAAGAAATCTTTTATATATATATATATTACCTACTGGCGGTCGCCAGTAGGTATATATAGTTAGGATTTTTTCCCTATGGGATTTTTGAAAATTCTATGTCTAATAACTTTGGCGTTTGTGGACGGAATCGGCTGAAATTTTCAGGAAAATGGCATATTTTGTTTCTGAGCAGCCCCTGACAATTTGGGGGGGGGTTCGTCAAGGGGGGGCCGAGAAAAAAGGGGGGTCCCAAAACGCGTTTTTCCAATGTTAATTTCCATAGGGCGGTTGGCCTCACTTTTAGCCCGAACGGCTGAATGGATTTGCAAGAAACTTGGCAAAATTGTAGGGACTGTTAGCCTGATGTGCCTTTGCTAGGTCTCAATATATGTGCTTCAGTGGATTTTGAGAAATTAACGTTTAAAACAAGATATATATCTGTAACAGCGCTCCGGGTAGCGCTCCGGTTCGCGAACTTCTCGCATATTGGAACTTTGCGAAGCGAAGCTGATTGGCTCTCCGGTGTCTGTCAACATTCTAAACAGTCCGGCGCGGCCGCCATCTTGTCTCTCGGTAGGATCGAGAGACAAGAGGAGGCCAAAACAAAGGGGGAAATTACCATAAGGGGGCATAGTAGATCTTCGTTGACCCCCTAGGTTTTATGTGGAGGTTTTAAAAGGGCCCAGCAGGGTAAAAAAAAAAAAAATTTTTTTTTTTTGCGTGGTGAGCGCCAAGTTCGCGAACCGGGAAGCGTTCTGGGCAGCGTACTATAAGGAAAAAGGAATGATAGACTTTTCAAATACTGTATGTTAATTGTTTGTTGTTTTTGTTGATTTTTTTTGTTTTCTTTATTTTTAAAGCTTTTTTTTTTAATTTTGTTTGTGTTTCATAATTTATTAAACTTTCTAACATTTCAGTGTCTGAAATGTCTTTATTTTCTTGGAATATTGTTTGCAATCTGTGAGGTTGTAAAATGTCCTCATTTTCAAGGAGGTCATCTACTGCTTGGACACATTGCAGTAGTTCTTTGTCCAAAGTTTCGTCCATAAATTCAATGTCAATTTGATTGATTGTATCAATCAATTCTTGGCTGCTCTCTTGCAGGTCCATTTCAAAAGAAACTTTGTTTTCGCCTTCCATTTTGCCTGAAATTTGGATTAAAAAAATATATATTAGTAGAGATAGGGCACTGTTGGGAATAATTATAGATAGGCATTTTTTATCAGTGAATTTATCTTTGGGCAGTGTATAGTATTAGAGTGGAAGTAGGAATATAAAAAAGTGTATGTGATTTAATGTAAGTAAATTTATAATTATAGAAGAGAAGTCAAAGTCCATCCATAACTATAACAGAGAAGTCTATCTAAATCTATAACTAGTACAGAGGGATAGTATATAACTATCTGAAAAAGTTTACCATATTTACTTATAGTGCACAATATACTTCAGTTTTAAAAATAACAACTTACCTTTAGAAACAAGTTGAAGTGATTAGTGATATTCCAAATGATATATACAACAAGAAGTAGTAGTCAAAATGGCTGTGTTTCCTTCTCTTCCTTTATATATATTCAGGTATATAACCAATCAAATGTCAGGTAATAAAAGTAGAAAATGAAAGTAACATTTTCATTGGTTGTCAATTCAAACACTTCAGATGTGTTTTGTGAAGTAATTTACCTCACGGTATTTAGAGAGGTCTACAGGCTACATGGCTAAATGGAATTTCAATCAAATTTGTGAAAATGAAAGGGATTGTTATGTAGTATGAGCTAATCTATATTTGGTGAGAGTGTCTCTAGTCGTTTTTCTGTAAATTACTTTCCCACCTTTTTTTTGGACCGCTTTCCGGGAAGCGGCTCGGTTCGCGAACTTTAAGCGTCACGGGAGTCCTCCATTTTGTGTTTTGGTCGCATTAAGATACAAGATGGAGGGAAAATAATGTTCAGAATGAGTAGAAGGGGGCATGGTAGATTTATCTTGACCCCCTAGGTTTTCTGTGGGTGGCTGAGGAGGCTTATATGTGTGGAAAAAAACATTTTTTTAAAAAATTCCGCGAGGTTAGCTTTCGGTTCGCGAACCGGGTAGCGCCCCAGGGAGCGTAATTTGTGGAAAATTAGTGAAAAAAGTTAGAAAAAAATAATAATTGTGAGTGATCAGATGAAGGGTAGCTCTGAGAAGAGCTTTTGGGTTTATGGTACATTTAGGTACTTATAAGTAGGTACAAATGCACAGTCTTAAATTCAGAATGAAAATTCTGTTGCCCTCATCTGAGAAGTGAACTCCATCTCCTCTGTAGATATCTTGCATGTAGTAACGCAAGTTATTGTTGTACAGGGAGCCCATTCCATGGTCTCTCATGTAAGCTGAAACAGATTTGTTTACATGCTTCCTCGCTTTCTCAATTTGTGGACAAAATTGGTTGGACCACCTCCATTTCTGTCTTTGGCATATATTGGAATATACCAAGGCAGTTTGAGGAAAAAGTGCCATTAATTGTTTAAAGGTGTCCTTTAAAAGCATTTCCAGACCTACCCCAGTCAAAGTGCCCAAATCATTACCTCCACAGTGCACAATTAACAGGTCAGGTTTTGGCAAATGCATAAAGGTTTTCACCAATGGTATCAATTGGTGACATTTTAATCCTCTTTGGCCCAACCACTTAATTTCCACATCTTGTAAATTGAGGTTAAGTAAATTTCTGTTCTCAGCATACCTTTGAGCCCAGTGGATGTAACTATGTCCAACAATCCAGACTTTAAACATGGTGGGAGAAGGTTGTGCTGCAGTCAGATGAAGTGTGGTAATGAAAGGGCAGTTGAAACAGTAGGAGTTTGTAAAGAAAAAAAAACTGTGGATTTCCAGTGCTAATGATTCATTAGCAGTGATTGGTGCATTTCTATTTCTGAAAACAGAAAGTTAGGGTGCATGGATGTGTTCTTTGAAAGATGTAATTTGAATGGTCAAGGAAGAAACTTTTAATGAAAGATTGCACTGGATACGCAGGTGCACTGAGAGTTCAGAGTTCAATTGAAACATTGTTGTGTGAATTTGCAAACATGAGAGGTCTTCCAGGAGGTGGTTGCTATGGAAAAAAGGCAGAGAGGGCAGAGGGGGGAAGGGTTTTGATTTGAAAAAAGTGAGGGAAGAGTTATGATTGGCTAATATGAGAGATATGTGTAATGAATATCTGTATTTCTGTGCTTTCAATAGCTGCAGCCTTTGGAGTGCATCCTCTTTGTTCTGCTGAAGACAATTTGGAGTATTTCTGAGACTGTTTTGAAACTCAAAAAGTATTTGCTAAGGTGAGAAAAGATTTATTTAATTTAGATAGAGAATAGTATGATTTAAGGAGAAAATGATGAAGAAAGCTGTGTTTTTAAAATGTGGCTTTGTCTCTAGTGATATACAAATAGATTTTGGTTTTAAATTTTAATTGCATATTCGGTGTAGCATTTTGGCATGCAGTAACACAAGTTATTGTTGTACATGGAGCCCATTCCATGGTCTCTCATGTAAGCTGAAACAGATATGTTGTTTTTAAAAACGATTTTTGAAAACAATTACATTTCGGGATATGTACTGCTAGAGCTTCATAGGTTGTTTTGGGTCATATTTATAAGGCATTTGAGTGTCTATGATGTTATTTTTCCCTTTTTAAATGGAAAGCGTTCCTCATGGTGCAAGTTTCTTGTAAATACGCTCCCACCTGTGCTTGGCAAATTTAGATTTTGATTATGGGAGTTACATAGCCATGTTAATAATGTCCCAAAAATGGTGCTAGGGCATTCCAAAAAACGCTTTCATGTGTCTCAAGGACATTTTCAGTCATTTCCTCTTGAATGCAGGTATACAATTGATTTATATGCTGTGTTTAAAAACGCTTTTTTGAAATCAATTACATTTCTGGATATGTCCTGCTAGAGCTTCATAGGTTGTTTTGGGTCATATTTATAAGGCATTTGAGTGTCTATTATGTTATTTTACCCTTTTCAAATGGAAAGCGTACCTCATGGGGCAAGTTTCTTGTAAATACGCTCCCACTTGCGGTTGGCAAATTTAGATTTTGATTATGGGAGTTACATAGGCATGTTAATAATGTCCCAAAAATGGTGTAAGGGCATAATCAAAATCTAAATTTGCCAACCGCAGGTGGGAGCGTATTTACAAGAAACTTGCCCCATAAGGTACGCTTTCCATTTAAAAAGGAAAAATAACATCATAGACACTCATATGCCTTATAAATATGACCCAAAACAACCTATGAAGCTCTAGCAGTACATATCAAGAAATGTAATTGATTTCAAAAAATCGTTTTTAAACACAGCATATAAATCAATTGTATATCTGCATTCAAGAGGAAATGACTGAAAATGTCCTTGAGACACATGAAAGCGTTTTTTGGAATGCCCTAGCACCATTTTTTGGACATTATTAACATGGCTATGTAACTCCCATAATCAAAATCTAAATTTGCCAAGCACAGGTGGGAGCGTATTTACAAGACACTTGCCCCATGAGGTACGCTTTCCATTTAAAAAGGAAAAAATAACATCAAAGACACTCAAATGCCTTATAAATATGACCCAAAACAACCTATGAAGTTCTAGCAGGACATATCCCGAAATGTAATTGATTTCAAATAATGACTTACTTCATTGGTAGGCCTTCATATGTATTATCTCCTTTGTTTTCTTCAGTGAAAATCTTATCTGCAACCATGTGTTGGCCTCACCTCAAACAAACAAAACAGGTGATGGACCGAATGTGGATCAATGACACACATTCACCCCAGTCCAAAGATCTGGGCCTAAACAAACCTTTAGATAGGCCACACCTTATTGTCATCCTGAATTAATCATTTAAAATATTAGGGAGAGATTTATGATTGTTGTATGCCTGTTTTGTACCACTGTGTGTCATTTTTGTGATGCAGTGCTGATGCAAAAGATTTGCTATGTTAAATAATAAGTAGGGCATTAAGTTTTTGATGACTGTTATTCATTTACTGTTTGGTAATAGTGCTTAATAACATTTTTTATTATATTTTCCACAGATTCAACTGCAGATCTTTTCTTATTTTGAAAAATGCCAACGAAAAATCGAATTAGAAAGGCTAGAAAACGTCAAAGACAGCAGGATGATCTTTTATTGCAGCAGTCCTCTTCCCCAAATACTTTTCAAAACACCAAGAAAGCTCCGGGTAAAAGCACAAAATCATTCTTAAGAAATATTTTTAGTAAAAAAAGTATTTATCCCAAAAATGTTTCAGTTCAGAAAAAGAAAAGCAATTTAAATGGAAAGGAAAGACCCATCAAAAATGTTACTGGTAGAGGAAGAGATAACTCTGTGCATGATAGTAGAAGGAAACAACAGTTTAGGGACATTCGAAAACGAATGTTCCGTAACAGGATAATAGTTAATTTATTAAAAAATATTAAGAAAGGCCAACAGAAAGTGGCATTTTATAAGAAGAAGAAAAATGTAGAGAAAATTATTGATCATGCTTTTGAAATTAAGCGAAAGTTGTTTATTTTGGTAATCAATAGAATTAGGAAACTAAGCAAGGTAATTTCTGATTTCAAAACAAAAAGTAGATGGAAGAGAGTAGTAAATCGTAGCAACTTTTGTGAAGTTTTTTCCAGAGAATGGATGCATAGTTCAAGTTGTGAGGCATTTTTTAATGAGGAGAGTTATTTTCAGGATAATGATTTGGTGTTTGCAGTTGACACCAGTGGTCGAGCTTATGAAGTGAAGGATGGTTGTACAGTTGAAAATGAAAAACTTGTGACAACAGAGACAGAAGAGGTGTTAGGTAATGAGGTTTTAGAAAGACGTCCTAAAGGTCCTGTGTACATTTGGAAGTGTAGTTCTATTTGCAGTGTGCGACAGGTTTCCATCAATTTGCTTTGTGATTTTATACGGACATTTAATAAGAAAAGTTTGAAGCAGAAAATGAAGTTGTTGCAAGATTTAGATCCTTGCAGAGTGAGACAAATGACAGGTTTGTGTGGTCATTCACTGGCTTGTCTTTCCAGGAGAGTATGCAAGAGTGTTTTTCATCATTTTAGGATGCTAGCAGTGCATCATAATAAAGTGAGAAAATTAGTGAGAATGTTGTATTATGCTAAGAGTCCAGCAATTATGCTTAAACAATTATGTGCTGCTCTTTTGCATGGTTCTGAAATAGATGTGAAGAATATTTGTGAAGAAATTGAGTTTTGTTACTTTGGAAATAAAGATGAGAATGTTAAAATTGACCCAGAAGTAGAGGGTAATGTTGAAGATAATGTACAGGTTTCCAGTACAGATAATTTTCAGAAGGAAATTGCCACGTTTCAGATGAAATCAAGTGAGAGGCCTAATTTCACTTGTGTATGTTGTCGACGCACTTATTATAAGAATCAGACTAAGTTAGTGGATTTATATGCAAAAAGTGAAAGGGAAAATAATAGTGAATGGAAGGATTTTGCCACATACTTGATGGTAGAAAATTATTTTGATTTGGGATCGGATCAACGTGTGTGTACTTATTGTTGTAATAAATTAAACCAAAACCAGATGCCTGCTAGGGCAGTTCATAATAATTTAGAATTGGTTGAGATTCCTTCCGAATTGAAGGATTTAAATACTTATGAATCTATTTTGATTCAAAGTATCCATCCCTTTCAGGATATTGTAAGAATGGAGCCAAAGACAGGGAAGTTGCCTCCAGCAGATTTACAGAGAGGATTAAAGGAAAGAGTTGTTTATTTGCCTCTAGATTTGAACAAAAACATTAACACAATTGGAGTAGAAAAAGTGGAAGAGGAACCTCTGGTTATCTTAGTTAATGGGGTTCCGACAAAGAATAAGAAAATATGGCAAGATTTAGTGGATGTTAGGAAAGTCAAAAAGGCAACATTGTATTTGAAAAAAAATAATAAGTACTATAAGAATGTATATGTTGCAGAAGAGGAAGTAAGTGATGAAGAGGATAGCGATTTGTGTGCTGGCCAAATTGAGAAAGTAGAGGCCTCTAAAAGTGAAGAAATATATGAACATTATAGTGTTCATCCTTTGCATTCCAAGGAAGTCATGGGGAATGCTATTGAGTTTTTTCAAATGAAACAAGCCAAAGGGAGTCCCATTAGTGTTTGGGAGGAAAGTTTGGAAGCTCGGTGTTTCCCACAGCTATTTCCAACAGGTCTAGGAGGAAGATATGATGAGCGACCTCATCAAATTCCTGCTCTGAATACCGGACTTTACGATTGTAGGCAGAAGATCCTAGGTTTCGTCAATGCATTCCCTATTTGTTTCATCTCCTGTTTGAAAGCGATGTGTCTGGACTGTCATATGCAGTGAACCACATCTTAAAAAGTGGTATACAGATGCGAAATATCTCGGCAAGGGACATTATGCATAAAGTCAATGTCCAAGACAGTATTTTGGATTCTCACTTAATTAATCTCATGGCGTGTCAGCGTGGTACTAATGAGTACTGGTACCGTCGTCATGGTGATTTAAAATGTATGCTGAGGAACTTAGGAACTCCAACATGGTTCCTCACTCTGAGCTGTGCCGAGTATGGCTGGGAAGACTTACTTGAATTTCTACGAGAGGCAAATGGAAATATTGAAAACATTGAATTCAGGACACCTGGAGAACTGTGTTCTTTGGATCCAGTGAATGTATGCAGGTACTTCAATCATAGATTTGAAGCTATGATGTCTTTCATCACAAATAAGAAGAATCCACCTCTTGGAGAGGTGTTGGATTTCTTCTGGAGAAAGGAGTACCAAGCAAGAGGTGCTCCTCATATACATATGTTGTTGTGGATCAAGGATGCACCTAAATTTGGAACAGATCCGGATGACTTAGTGATGAATTTCATAGAACAGTATTCTACGTGTGCTGTTCCAAACGCAACAGAGAAGAAAAGCCTAAGAGAACAAGTTCTACGTTTCCAAAGCCATCGTTGTGGAAAGTACTGTCGTCGTAAATTCAGAAACAAGGACAAGTTCTACACCAAATGTCGTTTCAACTTTCCACGACCGGTGATTTCTAAAGGAAGAGTGAACAGTTTGATGTCTTCACTGCGACATAATGTGACGAGGAAATCACCCAAAAATACATACAATTTGAAAAGGAACGAAGAGTCCAAGTACATCAACGACTACAACCCAGTGATTTTGTCCATGTGGAATGCTAACATGGATATACAGTTTGTGGCTGACAACTGTATGGCTGTGGCTCGGTATGTGACATCTTACATCACCAAAAAAGAAAAGACAGAACTGAAGGATATGTGGGAGGACATTTCCCATGAAAAGAGCCTCAGCAAGAAGTTGTACAGTTTCAGTCTGAAGATGTTGTCGCATCGAGAAATCGGAGCTTACGAATGTTCTGATCGATTGTCTTCAGCAAGTCCCTATCCCAAATCCAGGAGTATCGTTTGGGCGAGTCTTGGTCTTGCTGCAACGCGAAATCGAGTTCTAAAACCTGTCCGGGAAATTGAGTATTTGGCAGAAAAGGAACCAAACAGTACCGACATTTTGAAGACCAACATGTTGGATACATATTATCCAAATCGAAGCAGTCACCTTGAGAATGTTTGTCTATATGAGGTTCTACAAAATTATATATTCAAGAGGAACATCAAAGAAGATATTGAGAAAGGAGTGTATGCTGTAATTGGAAGTGAGGGATGCCTGGTCAAGCAAAGAAAATGCCAATTAGTAAACCATCGAAAATTGAGTGGCGAATCTCCAGAAAAAAAGGAGTTCTTCTCTTTAGCACTTTTGCAACTTTTCAAGCCTTGGCGTGCAGAAGAGGAACTGCTTGGAGATTTCCTCTGTTACGAAGACTCTTTCACTGCTGCTAAGGAGACCATAGAATGTCCTGCTTTTCACAAATATCAAGAAATGCTAACTTTGGAAATTGAGCAGGAAGCAACGATTGCAGCCGAGATTGCCAGAGACAGTTCTCAGGACAGTCAGAGTTCTGTTTCATTGAGTCAAGATCCACTTGGAGGACCTATTATCGAAAATGAAGCTGCCACTGCTATGAATGAAGTGGAAAGAGCCATGGCACATGCTCAGGAGGATTCAGTTAACTTAGAAGACTTGGAAAAACAACTCAACGTTGAGCAGAGAAAAATATATGATGAAGTTACCAAGCAAATTGAGCATGGATTAAGTCATGAGAAGAAAGAGTGCTCATGTACATTGTTGAAGCCTGTCCGACTGTACGTGAGTGGAGAAGCGGGAACTGGAAAAAGTTTCCTCATTAAAGCATTTTCTTGTTATTTGCAGGAAAGGACTGAGTCATCGCTGTCTTGTGTTGTCACCGCTCCTACTGGACTGGCAGCACATAACATTAAAGGTATTACTTTGCATCGTCTACTGATGCTGCCAGTGGAGCATGACAACAAATTACAATACCACAAGTTATCTGGGGATGCTTGCTGTGAAGTTTCAAGAGTCTTGAGGAAAATGAAACTACTTATCATTGACGAAGTAAGCATGGTTTCCAATGTCATGCTTGCCTTTGTGCATTTGAGAATGCAAGAAGTACTTAAAACTGAATATGATGTGTTATTTGGTGGCAAACACATCATTGTTTTCGGAGATCTTCTGCAGCTGACACCAGTAAAAGGTGAACCTGTGTTCAAAATACTCACGCATGAAGATACCAGGAAGTGCCTAGGGAGCATTGGCAACGTCAATATATGGTTAAACTTTAATTATGCTGAACTGCATGAAAATATGCGTCAGGCGAAGGATGAAGATTACAAGAATATTCTACAAGATATTAGAATTGGAAAAGTGACCGAGCATGGAAAAGAAGCTTTAAATGCACGATTACTTTCAAATTTATATCCTGAACAAGAGATTGTGCCTGAGAATATTTTTCAGAAAATTACTGAGAAGAAATCCGGAATATGTTTGATGCCAACTCTTGCAGAATGTGCCATCTTCAACAACAAAATGTTGAATTTAGAAAAGCAAGAGATTGTGAAACTTGAAGCTATTGACAAAATAGAGCATATGGGATCAACAATTATTTTGTCAGAGAATTTGAAATCAAAATTGGATTCATTAGAGAAGACTATATCTAAAACAGCGGGTTTTGAAAAGACTTTGAATGTGTGTTTAAATTGCCGAATCATTTTGAGAAGGAATTTACATGTTGAAAGAGGTCTGGTAAATGGATCAATGGGTAATGTTGTTGATTTTGAGAAATACAGAAATAGAGATGGAATAGAATTTATAAAAATTAAATTTGATGGCATTGAGGAAGTACAGCTAATTGGTCGTTGTTCTGCTAGGTTTTTGCTCGTTAAAGACTTATATGTTCGCCGTAAACAGTTTCCTGTTTGCTTGGCATTTGCGGTGACAATCCATAAATCGCAAGGTTTAAGTGTAGACAGTGCATTGGTGAATATTGGCAGTTCTGTGTTCAAGGAGGGTATGGCATATGTGGCATTGTCACGAGTTAGAACTTTATCGGGATTGTACTTGATTGACTGTGATGTCACAAACATTTGTGCGGATCTAGATTGTGTTAAGGAATACAATAGGTTAAGAAGAGAGTATGCGCCACATTTGCCTCAATATCCTTTGTTTGAGAAACGTGTGGTAGGCCGGAAACGTAGAAATATCAGTAATAGTAGGGAGGTTGTAGCAAAAAGACCAAAAGTCAATGAACCGAAAATTGTTAGCAGAAAGAAAGTGGATTCTGTTGAAGATGTTGTCGGTTTTCAATTTGAAAACAGTTCTGGTGTCAACTGCTATGCAAATGTAGTGGTTAATGTTCTCTTTTCACTAGAGAGTTTAAAAGAACAGATTCTGTTGAATTCGGAACAAAGTTTATGCTGTTTGTTGAATTCTGTTTTCGAGAACTGTAGCACTGATCGAACAAAAGTAGAAAGTGTGTCTGAAGTTCGTTATCTGTTAGATGAATGTTCAGGTCAAACAGACTTCTCTGAAAATAATCAGCAAGATTGTCAGGAGTTTTTAATGTATATGCTTGATGTATTGCAAGATGAGGGTGTAGATGTAGATCACCTGTTTGGGCTGTCTTATCAATGGCAGCATGACTGTGAGAACTGTATGGTATCAAGTACTACTAGTGTAGACTCAGAAAGATTTATATATTTAACTTTGCCAGACAGTAAATCAGTCTCCTTTAATAAGCTAGTAAATGCAGCGGATCACAACATGGAGTGTAGCCAATGTAAATCTGAAATGATGTCAACATTATTTATACGTAGATATGGCCAGTATGTAATTTTAATGATCCAACGATGTAGGCCTGATGGATCAAAATTGTCAACTTTAATAAAAAAAATTGTGGTTTCTCAGCTGTCAATATCAGGAAGGACTTTTGTAACTGTAGCAATTATCTATCACGATGGTCCTTCAACAACATCAGGACATTATACAGCTTATTTAAAGTCTCGAAACGGCTGGTCATTCTGCAATGATTCCGTTGTAACTTTCAAAAAAAAATTGCCGTTTGACCTTAAAAATTCTTACCTGGTGTTTTTAAAACCAAAATTTTAAAGAAAGAATCTCGGGATTTCCTGTGAGGAATTGCAAAAGGTTCATCAAGTAGAGGGAATGTAAGTCTGCAATGCTGTCTAGATTATTGGTCCAAAACTTTTAATTATAATGTCAATTTAAAAATCCAACTATATAAACCTGATGCAAGTAAGTCTGCTTCATAGTAAGCAGTATCAGTGTCATAGGAAAAGGAGAACATGAGTGACAAAGAAGGGTAAGATATTAGTAGTCCAGGATTGTGAAAATAATCTTAAATGTTTTCTTTTTGAAAGTTGCGAAAATAGAAAATGACGGGATTTGATTGGAAGAATTACAAGACTTGTGAATCGCTGCAACATGATTTGGCCTAGTGGAAACATGTGGTAGAATGTGAGAAGTCTTTTCTTGTATGTAACATATTTTTCAAAACGATGGAGGTTTTCTTTCAGAAAGTGGCGGGCTGAAAATATTTATAGCACAACAGAGTGGACGCTGTTCATAGGACATCCTTCAACGTCATTGAAAGTAAGTTAATTTTAAGGAGTTTTGAATTCAGATTTCTTAGGTTGTATGGGTTTTTTAAACACAATCATTTTGATTGTGTTTTTTTTTCCCCGCTGTTACATGATGAATACCTTCAAGTCACTGATTTAAGTGAAATTTGATACATTCTGAGAACAGCAAAAATAAACCATTTAACATGTATAATTAATGTTCTGCTTTTTGTACTTATGATATACATTTAGAAATGTGAGGTAGATATGGAGAAACTGAGTCTTCTGTAAGTGTCAATTTTAATGCTTACACTGCTGTACTTCTGGGTACTGTTTTTTTTAAAAAAAAGAAATAGGCCTCACCTCAAAGAAAGCTCTTGAAAGCACACATCTTATTTGCATCCTGAAACAATCATTTAAAATGTTAGACACAATTTTATGATGGCTTTACATCTTTTTTGCGCTGCTATTGCATCACTATTGTGAGACATCAGCAGTGCAAAAGAAGCACCATGTTCCAAAATAGGCCTCAGTTCATCAGCATGAAGATACTGTTTGTTTAAAATATATATCTTTAGGATTGTGCAGGGGACGTAGAGAAGCAGAGGCTTCTGTAAATGTCAAAGTTGTTCAAAAACTGTTTCTTCTTGAACGTTTTCCCTTTTCTTTTCTAATTTTTAAATACATGTTTTAATATTTTTGGAAATGTTTGTTCTCTCTTTTACAGATTGAAAGTATGAAAAAATATTTTAAAAAGGTAACAAGAATTATAAGGTAAATGTTTTCTACTCTTTTTACCCGCAATGCACTGCTGATGATGTCACTGACCATGTCATGAATGATGTAATAAGAGGACATGACTTACTTCATTGGTAGGCCTTCACATGCATTATCTGCTCTGTATTCTTCAACAAGTGTAAAATTGATCTGTAACCCTGAGTAGGTCTCACCTTAAACAAACCTCAGGAGAGATCACACCTTATCGTCATCCTGAATTAATAAATAGATCTATTAAACAGTATCTCTGGTTTACTCCCTATAGCTGTCTTTCTTTTAACATTACTCTCTGTTTACTTCCCTTATACTAACTCTTCTTTTTAAAAAAAAAATATTTTTTTGATTCGCTTCAAGTTCGCGAACCGGGCAGCGAACCGGAAAGAGAACCAAAAGAAATAGAGCTTGCCAGAGTGCTAAACATTCTAGCAATTTTATTTGAAAGGGGAGGTAGTTCTGAAAAGAACTTTTTTTATGTTTTTTTTTTTTTCTGAACATTTTTTGTTTTTTTTGTATTTTTAGAACAGTTTTATGTTTTTTTTGTGTTTTTCATGGAGGGGAAACAACAAAAAAAACAGGCATTGAAAAGGGCTCAACAGGAGCAAAAAAAAAATTACTGTTTGTGTGGGTTAGGGCACTTATGGTTTTCAAACACCAAGTTGATTAAGTTCACGCTCATGTTCCCACATGAGAGCAGAGCACCACAATATATGCATGTAAACTTCATGTGCTTGAAGTTTGGCTGTATGTTTGGCACAGTTTCCTGTGCCTCTCTTCCTGTCAAAGATATAGTTGATGTTGATCTGGCCACAGGAGTTGTCGGGGGATTATCTTGAAGGTCCCTTAACTCTGCCCGGCTGTAATTTAATGGATGCCACCTGGCCATATGGCGATGCATAGTATAGTTGCCCATACTATACTTTTTGTCAGTGCCTCGAGATAATCTGTATTTGCAGATTAGGCAGGTGGCATATTTGGCATTAACCTTCTTCTCCCCTCGAGGAATTGAGAAAAACTGCCATATAAAACTTGTTTTCCTTCGGGAAACACGGGGCAACTCCTGAATAAATTGAGGTTCATCTGTGTCCTCTTCTTCTAGGTCCTCCTCTTCCTCCTCTCTGTTGGAGATGAATTGTGATGGTGGTCCTCTCTTGTCATGAGGAGGTTGAGGTGGTGGTGGGGGTCCACCAGCTGAAGCAAGGATAGAAGCCATTGCTGTAATATTGGAAAATGGTCTTTCTCTCACCAAGATGAAAGTCAGAGTAGGAAAGAAGGAGGGGTTTACATGATTTGGGAAAAGCAAAAGTTCTGAACCAATGAAAAGTGTCATTTTTAGGTCACATGACCTAGTCATACATCATTTGGAAACCAAAAGTGAAATGAACCAATTAAAAGTTTGATAAACAAGTCACATGACCTGTTCCGCTTACGTTACGCGGTGCGCGCCGCGTCCCGGATCGTTTCCGGTTCGCGGTCCGGAGCACTTCCGGGAGCGCTAACGCGGCGCGTCATAAGACGCATTACGCGACAACGTGATACGTCGCGCTTCCGCGACGCGTCACAGTTCCGCTAACAAAACGTTTACCGGTTCGCGTACTAGATCGCGGCATCAAGATGAGCTAACGGAAAGCTTCCCGGTTCGCTTACCGGAAGCGAAGAAAAAAAATATTTAAAAAAAAATTATCAATAAACATCTAAAATATATTTTGGGATTTAAAGAAGAATACATTTTACAGCTACAGATGTTAGCTTTTAAAAAACCAATGAAATTCACAGAAAAAACCATAGGTTATAGACCATATATAGTTAGGAATTTGCATTTACAAAACCTTGAAAATTCACTGAAAAAACCATAGGTTATAGACCATATATAGTTAGGGTTTAGCATTTACAAAACCTTATTTTACTCGCATAAAACCATTGAAATTTCATATATAGTTAGTTGCGCTAACTATATATCGCGCACCCGCAATCCACTGCTGATGATGTCACATATTACATCATTCATGACATGGTCAGTGACATCACTGATGACATCACTGATGACATCTCAAATGACATCACTGATGACATCACTGATGACATCTCAAATGACATCACTGATGACATCTCAAATGACATCACTGATGACATCTCATTTGATATTACTGATCACATCACTGATGATATCATTCATGTGATAATACGATGAACCTCTTCAGACTCTAATATAACCTTAGATACAATCAGTGTAAACAGACACTCACAGACTTCACTCATCCATGGAGTTACTCACACACCTAGTCAGTCATGCAAAGAATCAATCACACCTCCATTTCCTCAATTATACAGTTATACACACCTTACTTATTCAAACATATACTAACACACATTTACTCTCTTATACAATCCCTGATACAAGTTCACAATGATCCATACAGCCACTCACACATTCACTGGCTCTCATGCACAGTTATTTATATATGTCAACTCTCACATGTACTGTGTTTTACATATGTACTTACTTTGACATGTAGCACTAAGATATCCATTCACTCACCAATAGACTCATGCACACAGTCAACCGCCCATACAGCTGTTTCCACATGCACTTTTGAACCAATACATCTAGTGAATCCACTGCTCACACATCTATGCACAGAGTCATACACCTCCCAGCCACCCACACACACACTCAGTGTCCCATACAAATACTTGGGCAACCAATCAATAACCCATATAGTTACTCATATAGCTACTGATCAACACATGCAGCAGTTTACAGAACAACAGACATAATGATGCACAAATTAATACAGTTTAGTCACTAACTCATGCACTCAGTGAGACACATTTAATCACTCACTCATACAGTCAGTCATGCACCTACTAAATCCTTCATCCAGACACTTATACATCCACTCATTCTTCAATATGTAAGACATATTTTAACTTTACAGAAACATACAGTCACTGGATAATGTCATCAGTGATGTCATCAGTGATGTCACTGACCATGTCATGAATGATGTAATATGTGACATCATCAGCAGTGGATTGCGGGTGCGCGATATATAGTTAGCGCAACTAACTATATATGAAATTTCAATGGTTTTATGCGAGTAAAATAAGGTTTTGTAAATGCTAAACCCTAACTATATATGGTCTATAACCTATGGTTTTTTCAGTGAATATATATATATATATATATATAGATATATAGATATACATATATATATATATATATATATATATATATATATATATATATTCACTGAAAAAACCATAGGTTATAGACCATATATAGTTAGGAATTAGCATTTACAAAACCTTATTTTACTCGCACAAAACCATTGAAATTCCATATATAGTTAGTTGCACTAACTATATATCGCGCACCCGCAATCCACTGCTGATGATGTCACATATTACATCATTCATGACATGGTCAGTGACATCACTGATGACATCACTGATGACATCTCAAATGACATCACTGATGACATCACTGAAAACATCTCATTTGACATGACTGATAACATCACTGATGATATCATTCATGTGATAATACCATGAACCTCTTCAGACTCTAATATAACCTTAGATACAATCAGTGTAAACAGACAGTCACAGACTGTCACTCATCCATGGAGTTACTCACACACCTAGTCAGTTATGCCAAAAATCAATCACACCTCCATTTTCTCAACTATACAGTTATACACACCTTACTTATTCAAACATATACTAACACATATTTACTTTACTCTCTTATACAATCTCTGATACATGTTCACAATGATCCATACAGCCACTCACACATTCACTGGCTCTTATGCACAGTTATTTATAGATGTCAACTCTCACATGTACTGTGTTTTACATATGTACTTATTTTGACATGTAGCACTGAGATATCCATTCACTCACTAATACACTCATGCACAGTCAACCGCCCATACAGCTGTTTGCACATGCACTTTTGAATCTATACATATAGTGAATCAACTACTCACACATCTATGTACAGAGTCACACACCTTCCAGCCACCCATACACACACACTCAGTTTCCCATACAAATACTTGGACAACCAATCAACCCATACAGTTACTCATATAGCTACTGATCAACATATGCAGCAGTTTGTAGAACAACAGATATAATGATGCACAAATTAAAACAGTTTAGTCACTAACCCATGCACTCAGTGAGACACATTTAATCACTCACTCAATCAGTCAGTCATGCACCTACTAAATCCTTCATCCAGACACTTATACATCCACTCATTCTTCAAAATATAAGACATATTTTAACTTTACAGAAACATACAGTCACTGGATGTTGTCATCAGTGATGTCATCAGTGATGTCATTTGAGATGTCATCAGTGATGTCATCAGTGATGTCACTGACCATGTCATGAATGATGTAATATGTGACATCATCAGCAGTGGATTGCGGGTGCGCGATATATAGTTAGTGCAACTAACTATATATGGAATTTCAATGGTTTTGTGCGAGTAAAATAAGGTTTTGTAAATGCTAATTCCTAACTATATATGGTCTATAACCTATGGTTTTTTCAGTGAATTTTCAAGGTTTTGTAAATGCTAATTCCTAACTATATATAGTCTATAACCTGTGGTTTTTTCATTGAATTTCATTGGTTTTTTAAAAGCTAATATCTGTAGCTGTAAAATATACTCTTTATTACGTGACGTATCACGTAGCCACGTGAGACGCCTCATGACGCGTCGCCTCTGCAGCGCAAACCAAACCCGTAACGTAAGCGCGCCGGAGCACGCTTACAGATATATATATTTTTTTAACCTTAATTAGACAAAATCCACACATGCACATATCTTGAGGCCTTGCAAAGGCACATCAAACAAACAATCCCTACCGCTCTGGACTGTTTAGAATGTTGACAGACACCGGAGAGCCAATCAGCTCCGCTTCGCAAAGTTCCGATACGCGAAAAGTTCGCGAACCGGAGCGCTACCCGGAGCGCTGTTACAGATATAGCTGCCCGGTTAGCTGCCGGTTAGCTGCCTGGTTAGCTGCCCGGTTAGCTGCCCGGTTCGCGTACCAAGACGCGTCTCTACGGCGAAAAAATCGAATCTTTTTTTTTTTTTTTTTTAGCTTAGCTGCCGGTTAGCTGCCTGGTTAGCTGCCCGGTTAGCTGCCCGGTTAGCTGCCCGGTTAGCTGCCCGGTTCGCGTACCAAGACGCGTCTCTACGGCGAAAAAAAATCGATTTTTTTTTTTTTGCCCCGCGTGGCTCTATAATATCCCCCTCATCAATCCTAGGGGGTCAGGAGGGGTCTACCTTGCCCCCTTTCCTTCATTTCCCCCTTCGTTTTTCACCACATCTTGTCTCTCGAGAGACAAGATGGCAGCCGCTCCGGACTGTTTACAATGTTGACAGCCAATCAGCTACTCCTCCGACTCACGTTACGCTGCCGGTTAGCTGCCCGGTTAGCTGCCCGGTTAGCTGCCCGGTTCGCGAACCAAGACGCGTCTTTACGGCGAAAAAATCGGATTTTTTTTTTTTGCCCCGCGTGGCTCTATAATATCCCCCTCATCAATCCTAGGGGGTCAGGAGGGGTCTACCTTGCCCCCTTTCCTTCATTTCCCCCTTCGTTTTTCACCACATCTTGTCTCTCGAGAGACAAGATGGCAGCCGCTCCGGACTGTTTACAATGTTGACAGCCAATCAGCTACTCCTCCGACTCACGTTACGCTGCCGGTTAGCTGCCCGGTTAGCTGCCCGGTTAGCTGCCCGGTTCGCGAACCAAGACGCGTCTTTACGGCGAAAAAATCGGATTTTTTTTTTTTGCCCCGCGTGGCTCTATAATATCCCCCTCATCAATCCTAGGGGGTCAGAAGGGGTCTACATTGCCCCCTTTCCTACATTTCCCCCTTTGTTTTGGCCTCCTCTTGTCTCTCGATCCTACCGAGAGACAAGATGGCGGCCGCTACGGACTGTTTAGAATGTTGACAGACACCGGAGAGCCAATCAGCTTCGCATCGCAAAGTTCCGATACGCGAAAAGTTCGCGAACCGGATCGCTGCCCGGAGCGCTGTTACAGATATATATCTTGATTTAAACGTTAATTTCTCAAAATCCACTGAAGCACATATATTGAGACCTAGCAAAGGCACATCGGGCTAACAGTCCCTACAATTTTGCCAAGTTTCGTGTAAATCCATTCAGCCGTTCGGGCTAAAAGTGAGTCCAACCGCCCTATGGAAATTAACATGGGAAAATCGCGTTTTGGGACCCCCCTTTTTTCTCAGCCCCCCCTTGACGAACCCCCCCCAAATTTCCAGGAGCTGCTCAGAAACAAAATGTGCCATTTTCCTGAAAATTTCAGCCGATTCCGTCCACAAACGCCAAAGTTATTAGGCATAGAATTTTCAAAAGTCCCATAGAGAAAAAATCCTAACTATATATACCTACTGGCTATCGCCAGTAGGTAATACAAATATATATATATATATATATATATATATATATATATACATATATATATATATATTCACTGAAAAAAAAACACAGGTTTCAGGAACGTTATAGTTAGTAGGACGTTTCACTCATACAAAACCAGAGAAATTCGGCCATTATAGAAGTATAACTCCCGCCTACGCAATGCTGAAGACATCACATATTATATCACTCATGACATGGTCAGTGACATCACTCATGATATCTCAAATGACTGTGTGTTTCTGTAAAGTTTAAATATGTTTTATATATATATAGACCAAGTTGTAATGTAGAATGAGTGGATGTATGACTATCTGAATGGATGATTTAGTAGGTGAGTGACTGACTGTATAAGTGAGTGATTAAACTTGTCTTAACAAATGCATTGGTTAGTGACTAAACTGTGTGAACGTCTGCATCATTATGTCTGTTGCTGTGTAAGCTGCTGCATGGATTGGTGGGCAGCTATATGAGTGCCTATATGGGTTTTGATTGGTTGTCTGAGTATCTGTATGGGTGCCTGAGTGATTGTATGTGGGGTTTGTGTGAATCACTGAATGGGTGTGTGAGTGGGTGATTCATTGGGTGTACAGATTCAAGAGTGCCTCTGTAAGGGGCTGTATGGGTGGGTGAGTATGTATGGCTTTATTGGTGAGTGAATGGATGTCTCAGTGGTACATGTGTGAGTAACTACATATGTGAAAGGCAATATATGTGAGTTTTGGAGTATATAAAAGAGTATATGTGAGAGTGAGTGATTGTGGGAGTGGCTGTGTGGATGAGTGTGTGCTTGTCAGTGATTGTATAAGAGAGTAAGTATGTGTTAGTATCTGTGTGAATACGAGAGGTGGTGTTTGTATAACTGAATAGGTGAGTAAATGGGAGTGTGATGGATTCTTTGCATTACTGACTAGCTGTGTAAGTAACTCTATGGGTGAGTGGTGGTGTGTGTCTGTCTGTATAGGTGTATGTTTGCATCTGATAGTGGCTGTATTGATTAGTGACTGCATGTGTGAGAGACTGTATGAGTAAGTGAGTCGATGTGTTTGTAGACCTAGGAATCCATGAGTGGGTATGTAGGCATTGTCTCTACTAATGTAGTAAGGGCTCATAAACTGCATATCCCTACAGGCCTCCAAGGACCTGTGTGAAAACTTTGCTAACTTCTTTGAAGAAAAAATCACCAAGATTGAGCTCTCACTGGACATCAACGTCAACCCAGTCCTTCAACCCCATGCCAGAAACCGAGATCCTTAAACTGATCTCCACCTCCAAACACGCTTCTCATGTCCTTGCCCCGATACCCACCAAACTGACCAAAAAACTGAATCTCTCCATAGCCCCGTTCTGGTGCAAGATCATAAACACATCCCTGAGAAACTACATCCTACCTGAATGCCTCAAAGTTGGCCAAGTCAAGCCACTACTGAAAAAAACAGGCCTTGACTCCAAGGAACTGAATACATTCAGACCCGCTCCAATCTCCACCTCCTATATAAAATCCTTGAAAAATACATCCTCCAACAATTGACTCAGCACATGGATAGCATCAACCTTCTTGACCCCCACCAATCAGGTTTCAGAAAAGGCCATAGCACCAAGACTGTGATCCTTAACTTCACAGATGACATCAACAAATCCCTCGATACCGACCAATGTTGTCTCCTCATTGTCCTAGATCTATCAGCAGCTTTTGACACGGTTGATCACCAACTTCTCATTAAGGCTTTTCAAGAAAGGGTAGGAGCTGATGTCCTACGCTGGTTCTCCTCTTTCTTACACAGCCGCTCACAAAGGATGAAAGTAAAAAAACTTGACCTCCGACCTACACCCCGTCAACAGGGGCGTCCCCCAATGTTTAGTACTCTCACCTCAACTGTTCAACATATACAAGGAATCCCTCACCATCCTACTCAAAAATGCTAACATCCCTTTCCACCTCTATGCAGATTACACCCAGATCCATCTAAAAATCTCCTCCATTGATGATATTTACAGAATAAATGTCAATCTAAAAGAAATCCCACATTGGCTGTCGCTTAACTACTTAAAACTCAACCAAGATAAAACTGAAATACCCCTCATCTCCAAATAAGAAGAGAACCATCACATTCCAGAATGGCTAAAAGCTTTGGATGCTCTTAACGGCAATCACACTCTGACCCACTCTGTTAAATCATTAGGAATCACCCTAGACTCAAAAGTCGACATGGCCAAACACATCAAGAACTCTGCACACAGTGCCTTCGTCAACCTAAAGCTACTTACCAAAATAAAACCATTCATCCCAAACAACGACCTCAAACAAGCCACCCAATCACTGGTGCTATCCAGACTTGACTATGGGAATGCCACCTTCACTGGTACTACAAAATCTCACCTAGCTATCCTCAAAACTACACTCAACGCAGCAGATTGAATGGCCACTGGAATCAGGAAGTACAACCACATCTCACCAGCACTCAGAGAACTAATATAGCTCCCAATCAAACTGTGTGCCAGTTTTGGAACTGCCTGTACACTGGAAAACCTGAATGTTTGGCTGCTAAACTCAACAGGGCTAGTCAAACAAGGAACCTCAGGAGCTCTAGCACCCTACTTCTCATCCCTATGAAAACACGCAAACAAAAAACTGCTGCACTGTCCTTCGCCGGAAACGCACCCAAAATCTGGAACGCCATCCCAGTCAGTATCAGGACTATCTTGTCCTTCACAAAATTAAAAAAACAACTAAAAGTCCTTTTCCTCAACCACTCCCTCCCGAATGGACAGCCCCCATCCAAACGCAAATCCCTGCTTGTCGTCTCTCCCAGACATTCTAGCTCTAAGACTTATCTCTTCCCTGCTATTTCACCCCTAACTGCTCCTCCCCCCTAGGTGGTTCAGCACCAAGACAACGTGTACTTTATGAGGTTATCTCAGGACTCACAGACTACCTCAATACTGCTCAGCACCCTTGGACTTCCGAACCTATATGTAGAATATTGCTTTATTGTATCAACCCCAAGACAACGTACACTCTATGAGGCTATCTCAGGACTCACATACTACCTCCAGGCTGCTCAGCACACTTAGACTTCTGAACCTATATGAAGAAGATTGCTTTATTGTATGAATCTTGCTGAAAAAAACTGTTGTGCAGAGCTCAGATACCCTCGGGTCAGGCTAGCGATATATAAAAAGCCTTACTATATAAATAAATACATAAATTGGTGTGTCTATGGTTTCAAAAATGGTAGTCTGTATTTTAGAGTGAGCGTATCAAGAGTTATATTAGGGTGTGAGGTGGTATATCAGATTATCATGTGGATGATGTCATCAGTGATGTCATTTGAGATGTCATGAGTGATGTCACTGACCGTGTCATGAGTGATATAATATGTGATGTCATCAGCAGTGCATTGCGGGGCGCAATTCATGCTTATTTCAACTAACTATAACAGCCAAATTTATCTGGTTTTGTATGAGTGAAAGTCCAACTGACTATAATGTTCCTGATACCGGTGTTTTTTTCAGTGAATTTCTATGTTTCTTCTTTATTTTAAAAGATCTTTATTACATCTTTCAAAACATTAAGGGCCCGATGTAGGTCGGTCGGTAACGGCCGAAAATCGGTATTTTCGGCCTTTACCGACCAGTATACCTGAAATGGTATGTAGGGGCACGATTTTACAGAATCGGTAAATTTACCGATTCGGTAAATTTACCGATTCTGTAAAATACCGAATCGGTATTTTTACCGATTCGGTAATTCTCCGATGTAGGTGGGACTCTTCAGAGTCCCAGGAGCCTTAACGAATCGGTATTTTACCATCAAATCCAATTTGATGGTAAAATACCGATTCAGGTGTGCATGCACATGTGTGCATGCACACCTATGCCATGTGACAGGCAGACCTGCCCTTAGGGCAGGTATGCCTGCCACATGGCACCCGTGCCTGTCTTGGGGGTGCCAGAGGGTGTCAAAGTGACACCCCCTGCACCCTTGTGTGAATCGGAATTTACCGACTCTGTAAATACCGATTCGGTAATGCCCATTCATTCCTATGGGCTTTGAAGCCCATAGGAATGAATAGGCATTACCGATTCTGTATTTACAGAATCCGTAAATACCGATTGGTAAAGATTCGGTATTTGAACAACTGGATATACCTACATATCCACACTTTAGATTTACCGATTTTTAATTACCGAATCGGTAAAATTCGGTAAATAAAAATCGGTAATTCTAATTTACCTACATCTGGCCCTAAGTTCCGCTGCCCCCCCCATCCAAGCATATATAAAGCAAAAAATGCAAACAACAAAAAACAGGCTGAGTGAATAGCCGGAGAATGATAAAGCTTGCATTAATCCAAGCAACATTTTAACATGTCAAGACTATATAAAGCACAGATTTCATTCCTGCCTTGGGATAAAAACCATTCTCTCAAAGGGGCCCAAATTTGAAGACCCCGTTTCCTTTCTTGGACACCATTATGTGCATATAAAGCTCTCTGGATCTGATATACAGAGATTTGCTGAGCCAACCAATGACTAAATGGAGGAGGTGTTGGGTCTAGCCAGACACATGCCAGGCACAATCTCAGCACCTCCATAGCTAAAAATAAAAACGGAGCTGAGGGGAGAGCCTTGGGGAGAGCTTCTTGCTCCTGGATTCCCAGTAAAAATCAGTTGGGGGTAACCTTGATCCGCAAGTTTAATTGAGCTTCGAAAAACTGAGATATCTCCTTTCACAGACTTGCCAGACCCGGACATTTTGCCAGCATGTGTACCAATTCTGCCCCGGATTCCTAACACAGAGGGCAGTTTGTGCCGGAGGCTCCGCCCCATTTACAGATTTTAGCCGGGGTGATATATAGATTAAACCAAGTTTTGTAATGTTGGATACTAGTGCTTGGACGCCTCCGGGCAGCAATCGCGCTGTACAAGTCTACAGGTTTACAGGTTGGCATATATAAGTGTTGACCGGGCTAATTCTAAGGAAGAATGAACATGTAAATGTACATGTACATGTATTTATATAGCGCAAATCGCCCACATCGCAGGCATCTATGCGCTTGCTTAGGGAACCCGTCCTGGTATTCCCCTGTGAGATACCCCGGCAGGGTATCCACAAGGTGAAAGCCAGGCATCCCGCCGCGAGGGGCCGTTGTGGAGATTAAGCAAGCTATTGCCCAGAGTCGCAGAGTGTGAACCCGTGAGTCGAGTAGGCACCGGAGCGAGAATTATCGAGTCAGTGGAATTATTGAGCCCAACCCCCATCGGGGCGGGGAATTGAACCCTGGTCCAGGGCCGATCTCAGCTTCCGGGTCTGCCACCTCTAACCCCTGAGCCATCCTCCTCTATAGAGTGTATTAACTTCACCCATCGAGCAGTGTGTTTATCTATATCATCCCCCATCCTGTCATTTAATAACGTATATATGTCCCCGATCTTAGGCTTGTGTCTAGCTAGTACATCTACAAGTTGACAACTGTTAAACCCCAGCCCACCTCCCCTTTTCTTTCCTATTTAATCCCTCATTTGAAGGAATTTAAAGAATTAGTTATTCCCTAAGGGGAATTTACTCCTCAGATTTTGAAAGTAGTAAAACTATTGTCAGAGAAGAGATCCCCCAAAAATAAATGGACCTAAATGTGTCCTCCATTGGTTAATATATGGGTCGTGTACTATATCAGGCAATAGACTGTTGTCAAAAAGAGCAGTATAAAAACAAAAGTGACCAATCCCAAGTTTTTTCCTAACATTATTCCATACTCTGAAAGCATATATAAAGCATATGTAATCCTAACCTTTTTAAAATAGCTGAATTCTAATTGCCGGAACATTAAGCCCCGGCTGAAGCGCCAGTAGTTAGTTCGAAGCATGAGGGGACTGTATTTTGATTGAGCTCTTCATGTGGCGGATCAAACAGGAGTGGTGTTAATTGTTGTAGAGCCGAGGTCCAATAGTACAGGCGAAGGTTTGGAACAGCCCACCTGCCCTGTTCCCTAGGAAGGGAGAGGAAGTTCAGGGTCCTATGGGGCCTGGCATATGCCCAGAGAAACCGCCCTGTTATACTATCCAAAGCCTTGAACCAAGTATGATCTACCTCAAGGGGTATAGCCCTGAAGAAATACAAAACTCTTGGAAGGAACATCATTTTGATTAAATTGCACCTTACTATCAGGGAGAGTCTAAGATAATTCCATCTTGTCCAGCTCGACTTTGGTTTTGTTAATTAGAGGGCCCAGATTGCCCTTGACCACATTGTCCTAGTCAGCAATAATATTAACACCCAAGTATATTGTGTTGAGGACTACCTGTGTACCCTCAAACTTTATGTATTAATTTATAAGTAGTTGGGTTTTGTTTGTATTAAGTCTGTACCCGGAGATGTGTCCAAAGCAGTCAGCCTCCTTTTCAATCTCCCTGACAGTTTTGCTTGGAGCGCAGGTAACAATCGCAAGGTCGTCAGCGTAGGCAAAGATTTTTGTCTCTTAGCCCCTAGTAACCATTGATGAGATAGAAGCATTACCTTGAATCCGGAGGATAAACAGTCTATATATAGAGGATGAATAGTAAGGTGGGAGCATTGGCAGCCCTCCCTTGTCCCCCGCTGGATCTTAACCAAATCCGACTCTTCCCCATTAGAGAAATTTTAGCCGTAGGATTGATATACAACATCTACACCCATAATATGAAATCCGCACCTTGACCCTTCTTCTCCAATATTGCCATAGATAAGGCCAGGAGACCACCATATCGAATGTTTTTTCAGCATCTAATAAAAGCAGTGCCATAGGGTCTCCTTGGATTTCAGCAACGTCGATTAGCGTGATTACCCGGCGGAATGTGGTTTGTAGGGCTCATTGCCGGTATGAAGCCATGTTGAACAGAAGAGACAATTTTTTTGATAACCTGGGATAGTCTAGAGGCTCGAATTTTAGCAAAGAGCTTAGTGTACGAATTAATTAATGTGGTGGGCCTTCTGAATGGCCAAAAATACCTCCAGTATAAAATTATTAAGATTAGAAGTGAAAGTTTGATAGAATTCCCCCGGGATAAGATCTGTCCCTAAAGGCCTTCCCAGATGCTAATCTCGACACTGCAGCTGGGATTTCTTCAATTGAAATCAGTAAATCTAAGTGCTTCTGATCTTCCCTGCCCAGAATATCCATAACCACTTGAGGTAGATATTACTCTATCCCTTCCAAATCCAGTTTATTGTTCCTGGTAGAATCTTTGGAAGGCGGAGCGTATCCCCCCTGCTTTAGAGAAGGGGCCCAGCTCAGGATCTAAAATTAATTTGATATCGTTGTATGTTGTCTGCTGTCTAGCAAGAAAGGCTCAGTTATGCTCCACCTTTTCACTCAATTCGTAAGCCTTATTTTTCCATACTGTATATTTTTTGGCTGCTTTTTAGCTGAGATATCCCCTATAGCTGCTTTATCTAATGTAACCTGAAGTTGAGTTATTCCAATATCAAGGCCCCTGATAACAGCCTCCACGAGGCCAGCCTCCTCCTGTTCTAGACTCTGGTGGAGTCCCTTCAAATGGTATTTTGATTTTTTTGTAATATTCCAGCTGTACTCCACAGTTTCCCCACGGATCCTGGCTTTAAAAGTGTCCCACACTACTTTGATGGGACCATTCCCTACATTCTCAGCCATAAATAGCAAAATCCATTCCCTGATATATGAGGTATACTTCTTATCCAGCAGCAGAATCCTTTCAAATGACCATCCCACTTTAGGTTGTAGAGTTGTATGAATATTCAGTTCTAATACAAGAGGGTTATGGTCGGACATAACCTGTGGGTATTTAAATCTATGAGAGGCAAAGACGAATCTACTGGAAATAAAAAAATAGTCTAGGCACACATGGATCTGGTGGGGCAGAATAATAAGTATAGCCTGGGTCTTGTGGTTCTTTATCAGCCCATACGTCAAGGAGTATGTGTAAATTAATCAACTGGGCCAGTGCTCGAAAAACCTTGGGATTTCGCCCTTGATACATTGCTGTACCTAATAACAAGGCCTCCATTTTTAAATTAATGTTAAAGTCCCCACATAATACTAGAGGCATGAGCCACCATACCAATTCAACAGTAATCCAACCCAATAGTGCAGGGTCATCAGTAACAGTGCCATATATAGAACAGAATGTAAATCCCCCTCCATATATGCATTCTACAATGTCCCATCTCCTGAATATATCGGCCTTAGATCTAATAAATCTGATCTTGCCTTTATGTGCAAGTATTACCACCCCTCCCATGCGGTGTTCTAGAAATGACTTGATACCCCATGAATTTCAATAGGTGTTTCTGGGATCCTTCCATATGGATTTCCTGAATACAGAGTATATTGGCTTTTAAATACTGTATATTAATGTTAACCCATTGTCTTTTCCAAAAATTATTTAAGCCACATATATTTACTGAGGCAATTCTTAAACAAATCATTCTCTAAACCAAAGTATAACTGCATGAAGATTACCGACTAAAAACTCAACCCCTGACCATGCATGGACCCCCTGTCCCCACACTTCTTCCTTCCAACCTCCTCCCACCCCACCATTCCATGAGAAAATGGGTCAATCCTGACCCTTGTGTTGGTGCAAGCCCAAATGCCGCCACCGCTTGCTGTACTCCCCATCCCGAGCTGCTCGGCCCTTAATCAAGACAAAGAAAGATAATCACAGGAAGAAAGAGAAAAAAAGGGAGAGAAAATGGAAAAGAAAGCATCTAACAACAATGGGGAATGATCCCCAGAACAATGAGCCTGAAAGGGCCTTGTAAGAATCCGAAAGATATATTTCAAGAGAATGAAACGTTCCTCCAAGGGGGAAAGGATAGTATGATCTAGTATGATCTGTCTAATGTTAATTTTTATGCCAGAAGTGCGAACATATAAGGAGAAAGTCTTTTATCAGCTCGGCCCACCTTCATTAGAAATTTCTTTCAGGTACTCGTGTGCCTTGACCTCCAAGAGAAAGGTCCTGGTGTTACCCTTGAAGATCACTTTGAGACGGGACGGGTTGAACAAAAATACTTGGCATCCAATCTGTTGAAAGGGAGAGAATAGCTGCTGGAGTCTCCACCTCCTCTCAACTGTCACATGACAAAAGTCCGGGTGGACGAAGAAGGTATGCCAGTCGAATGATCTTTTTGCCTCAGGTCTTGCCTTATCAAAGATTGCCTGGCACAGAAGGAAATTACCAAAGTAAACCAAGATAGCTCTTTGATGATCTATCTGGCGAGAGGAGTTTTTCTTGGGAGTCAGGGGACATCGATGGACCCTTTGAACTTCCACCTTCCAATTCCATTGGGCAAGATCAGGAAAGGTGCCTTTAAGTAGCTTGATTATAAAGTGCCTAATGTAATTTCCTTCAACATTTTCTGTGAAGTGAAGAAACCAAAAGTTATTTCTGCGCTGCCGGTTCTCAAACTCCTTGATGTTTCACATTACGTTGACTAACTGTGTTTTCTTGATGTTTTTTTTATTGTAGCTACTGTTTCCTCCGCTGCTGCTGTCTGCTCCTCCACTAAGGTGACACGTTCTGCCATCTCAGAGCAGATTTTGGTGACTTTTCTTACTGCGCTTTGTATCTTCCTTGTGGCTAGGTGTGCTTTCTTGTGGTCCATCCTTGCCTCTGATTGCATGTTTCAGCGTAGAAAAAATTGTTTCCAATGTGGGAGCAGTGTTCGTGCCAGGCAGTGGAGTCTCCTGTGATGTACAAGATCTTTCTCCTGCCATATCTCCTTCCACATCACTATAAACCTGACGTGCTGCACAGTAGTCCCACTTGGAG
Source organism: Lissotriton vulgaris (assembly GCF_964263255.1). Taxonomy (NCBI): domain Eukaryota; kingdom Metazoa; phylum Chordata; class Amphibia; order Caudata; family Salamandridae; genus Lissotriton; species Lissotriton vulgaris. The sequence continues at coordinate 1,314,990,885 of NC_141691.1, forward strand.
ATGTTAGACTTTGGTCCAGACTCCTTCTCACCGCCCCTTGCTCCTCCACTATGTCTTTTGGAGAGGGATAACCATTTTTGTGTCAGGGGTTACTGCTTTCTCCCATTCTCACTATCCTCCAATGAGTAGGGGATCGACTCATCCTCTGTCCTTTCTTCACTGAGGCCTGACAGACCAGAGTCATTGGTCAAAGAAAAAACATTCTCGGCAGCCTTGGTAATCCTCCTACTTCCCCTGGCTCCAGACCCATCCCTGCAGGACAACACTTATCACCCTTACTGAGTTCATCAGTGCTTAATACATCAGGGCAGGGTATCAGGCCCTGCTGCCGGGCCTGGGTCCCACCCCCTTCTGTTTTTCTCACATCCATAGGATTTTCCCTTTCCTTTTTTAATCCCCCATGTATAATCAACCAGCTCCACTGTCTGTGCAAAGATACTACGTTCACCTGTCTCAGGTATAGCCAGGGGAGAGGGGCAGTGGGGAGTACAGGGGGGGAGGACTCACCCTGCTCCTTCAACTGTAGTGGGATTCGCTTCCCAGAGAAGATTTCTTGTATTAATGGTTGCCTTTCTTTCTCTGTAAAGGCTGGTAGTCCTTGGCTTTTTGATACTGCTTCTGCTTTCATTTTTGACCCTTCTTTTAGCGCCTCTCTGCCATTGAGGGGACGACCAGATGTGGCAGCAGCTCCAGCTGTTATGTCTGCCTTGCGTGCTGTCAGCCTCTTGCTGAGCGAGGTTGCGTTAGCAGGTATAGCAGGCAGGGCCCCCAGGAGCTCGACCTGCTCCTTATGACATTTTCCAGCTTTTTGGGCCATTCCAAAGCTCCGCAGTGTGAACTGCAGTCGTGGCATATCACAAAAGCCACAATTGGGATACAAGGCTCTCTAGGCATTTCTCCCTGAAGCCATCGGACTGAGCACACAGTCCAGACGGCGGAGGAGCTGCACACCACCCCGCTCAATTAACGTGGTAAGTATCAGCATCATTGCCGGAAGCTTGGTGCGGGGAAGGAAGAGGCTGCTGGCGGGTTTAGGCGGAGGCCATCTTTCCTCCTTCTGAAACTTCACTGTTACAGAACATTAATGCCATGCAGTGAGCCTCCCATCTATGTTTTTTAAATTATAATTTCTAACTATAACGTCACTGAAACCTATGATTTTTTCAGTGAATTTCTAAGGTTCTTTAAATGGTAATTTCTATCTATGCCTACAGAGGTAGGACATGTGCAAAAAGAGGAAGAAAGATGCACAAGTAAGCAAGAGAAATGCAGAAAGAGGCAACAGAAGTCCAGAAAGAGGATGAAAGGTGCAGAAAGAAGCAAGAGATATGCAGAAGAACCACCAGAGGTGCAGAAAGAGGCCTTGTTGCAAAGTCATCCTGTGCTCTGGGCACCGCCCAACCTTTTGCCGACTGGTACTAGCAGTAACTGACTCTGACTGACCCTGGGCTCTGCCTAACCAGGCCCGGAGACAGTGTTATGTTAAAGACACTTAGAATACAGTAAAAACATCTACATGCACTAGGGTACACTATGGGTTGGGGTACCCATGTGATTGGCATTACTTCCCCCATACATGATAGGGTGGGGATTAAAACTACCTCTAAGTCCCTAGCATATTATAGAGCATGGCAGCTTAGAGGCCAGCAGCCCTTTTCTACACTTGCATGTGTGCACTGCTGAGCTGGAGGTCAGTTTAAAAGTAGCCCTGTGTGTGTAGAAAGAGGGAAGAGAGTTGCAGAGAGAAGCAACAGAGGTACAGGAAGAAGCAAGAGAAGTGCAGAAAGAAGCAACAGAGATGCAGAAAGAGGCAAGAGGGTACAGAAAGAGGCAAGATAAGTGCGGAAAGAAGCAACAGAAGTGCAGAAGGAGGCAATAGAGTTGCAGAAACGGGCAAATGAGGTGCATAAAGAAGCAAGAGCAGTGCAGAAAGAACCAAAAGAGGTGCAGGAGGATGCAAAAGGAGTAAAGAAAGAGGCAAGAGGGGTGCAGAAATGTACAAGAGTGGTTCAGAAAAAAGCAAGAGCAGTGCAGAAAGAAATAGCAGAGGTTCAGAATGAGGCAAAAGAAGTGCAGAAATAAGCAAAGGAGGTGCAGAGAGAGGCAAGAGGGTGCAGAAAGCAACAAGAGAGGTACAGAAAGAGGCAAGAGAAAATCACAAGGAGGTGAACAGGGTATAAAAAGAAGCAAGTGGAGGGCAGAAAGAAGCAAGAGAGGTATAGAAAGAAGCAAGAGAAGTGCAGAAAGAAACAAACAAGGTGCAGAAAGAAGCATGAGCAGTGCTGAAAGAACCAACAAAGATGCAGAAAGAGGCAAGAGGTTGTGCAGAAAGAGGCAAGAGAAGTACATAAAGAAGCAAAAGAGGTACATAAAGAGGCAAGAGGGGTGCAGAAAGTGGAAAAAGCAGTGCAGAAAGAACCAAGAGACATGCAGGAAAAGAAAAGAAGGGTGCAGAAAGAGGCCCACGGGGTGCTTAAAGAAGCAAGAGAGGTGTAGAAAGAAGCAAGAGAAGTGCAGAAAGAAGCAGCATAGGTGTAGAAAGAGGCAAGAGAAGTGCAGAAGGAAGCAACAGATGTACAGAAAGAGGCAAGAGAAGTTCCGAAAAAGGCAAGAGAGTTGCAGAAACAAGCAAAAGAGGAGCACAAAGAGGGAACAGGGGTGCACACAGAGGAAAGAGATATACAGAAAATACCAACAGAGGTGCAGGAAGAGGCAAAAGAGGTACAGAAATGTGCAAGAGAGTAGCATATAGAAGCACATAAATAATATTAATTTCAAATTATTAATTGAAAATCAAATTAAAACATATAAAAATTATTTTACTTACTAAACATTAACCCTATAAAACCAAAATCCACACACAAAATAAAAGTAAACAATAACCATAAAAATGTATCAATTAAAGAATGAATAATAAATAATTATTCATTAATAAAACACAACATACGTTCCACCCTCTACCTCAATAGACGCAACACACACACATAAAAGTCATTATGCAATTTTCATAACTATTTTTTTTATTTAACAACTTGTTAATTATTTACAAATAATTTACTTCACATCCTTTACCACTAGAAACCCCACAGCTCACATCTCGAATTAATTAAACAATAGCCATAATTAATTTTTTATTTTTATAAATTCGTTTTAAATAAATTAGTTCTCACCCCATTCCCCTATAATCCCAACCACCCATTCCTAAAATATGAAACAATTAACATAACTAATTACAAAATATTATATTAATTAATATTAATTAACATCACTGCCTCTGGCTCGCAGGGGTTTCCGGTATCCTGGAGTCAATCCATCATTATTCCTGCCTTTAAGAAAGGTCAGAGAGGGGACCCGCAATGCTACAAACCTATGTCGTTGATTGAATCCGCTGTTAAAATTCTAGGAAAAGTGGTCTTAGCTAAGATTACAGACTGGATTATTGATAACAAGATTGTATCAGACCTGCAGTATGGCTTCAGGCATGGAAGAAGTACTATGGAACATTGCCTCAACTTGCCTTTATTAATTGGCAAGTACACTGTGGCCAAAGAAGGCACACTGCACATGGCCTTTATGGACTTATCCTCAGCCTTTGACCTGGATAACAGGTCTAGGCTGTGCAATATACTGCTAGAAATGGGCTTGGAGCCACGCCTAGTTTACTTCCTAGATGATCTCCACCAGGACTTGGTTGCGTCAGTTAGGACTTCCCAGGACAGCAGATGTACCAGATACATTAAATTGGATCGGGGCATTCGCCAAGGGTGTATATTGGCACCTTTATTGTTCCCTCTTTAGATTAACGAACTAGACAAATCTTTGAGGGTGGCTATCCAGGACATCCAGCGTGTAGGAGAATACTTTATACCTGTTCTGCTATACACAGATGATGCCGTCATTTTAGCGCGTACTGCGTTGGGTCTCCAGCAACTCTTGGATGTTTTTTGATCCTATCTGCAGTCCTTAGAACTGGTTGTGAACAATGGGAAGTCGCACACATTGTCTATTGGTACAAAAAACTAGGACATTTAAGTCATCCTTTTGTAATGGTGTGGAAGTGACCAGGGTTTCTTTCTTTACATATCTAGGAGTACTATTCGAAGACAAAGGCTCATGGGTTCCCCAAGATAAAGCTAAGAGACTGGGGGCCCGATGTAGGTAAATCTAATTTACCACTTCTAAAATACCGAATCATACCGATTCGGTATTTAAGAAGTGGTAAATTAGAGGGGGGGAAATGTAGGTAATTCAGATTCGGTAAATACCGAATCTGTAAGATTCGGTATTTACCGATTCTGTAAATACCGAATCGGTATCCCCCATTGATTCCTATGGGCCTTGAAGCCCATAGGAATCAATGTGGAATACCGAATCGGTATTTACCGATTCGGTAATTACCCATTCTTGCAAGGGTGCAGGGGGTGTCACGTTGACCCAATTGGATTGGGTGGTAAAATACCGATTCTTAAAGCCCTGTGGCACTCTGACATGTGTCAGCTACATCTGCATTTACAGAATCGGTATTTTACCGAGTCTGTATTTACCGATTCGGTAATTTTACCGAATCGGTAAATACAGAATCGGTAAAATACCGATTCTGTATATGCATGCCCTACATCTTAAAACCGAAAGACCGGTCTAAACGGCCAAATTCGGCCGTTTCTGACCTGTATTAGGGCACCTACATCGGGCCCTGGGTGTTAGCAGGTCGACGTCAGCCTTATTAGGGTTTGCTCAATGCCTGGGAGCTAAGTCAGTTGAGGCAATTGCGAAAATATATAGATCGAAGTGCTTGGCTATTGCTGCATATGGTTCCTCTATTTAGGGTTTTAAACAGCAGCCAGGGGTCCAGACAGTCGAAAATAGATTTCTTCGTAGCCTTTTGTCTGTCCCTCAATCTACACCTACTTACGCAATTCATCAGGAATTAGGGCAGGGCTATGTATCGGATATTTTGAGTTGCGCTCCACTTCTGTGCTGGGTCAAAACTTGGCTTAATCCAGAATTGAAATTGAATTAGTTGATTCTCCAAGATATTATCAATCTGGATAAAGCCAACAAAATTAAGTGCCTGACATATGTGAAACACATGCTTTTTAAATTAGGACGGCCAGCATTATTTGAATCCCCTGATAGGATATGTAAGGAGGATTTGAAGTGGAGCAAAATACATTTTTTGAATATTGTAATGAAGGATGGGAAGAGTGGGAGCTACAGAAACCATCAGCTAGGGCGCATTGTTTGACTAAAACCAGCATGTCAATTGAACATTACCTGATAAAGGTGTCTAAACTTTTTCACCGCTGGCTCCTGACAAGATTCCGTTTCAATTTGATCCACTTGGTTTTGGGTGATTTCCAGGGGTGGTGTAAGCCTGAGGAGGCTGAACCCTCCATTGCGATGGTTTTTCTGTACAGAATACTCTTCATTTTATGATGTTCTGTGATTATTACAATGTTATTAAGAGGAAGTTCATAATGCCACCATTGAGGGGTAAGGATTTCGTACAAGTCAGACCGGCCCTACTTTATCTCCAAATGCTGAGTAACCCCTGGGATACTTTTAATGTTTCTTGTTTTCTTGCTGCTGCTGTCCGTTTGAGGAAATAATGATGTCCTGGTTTAAACAGTGTATAAATCGCAATGGTAACGTTTTATGAATTAGTAAATTGAGTATTCGACTTTTTAAAATTTACTGTAGAATTATTGTATTTTGAGATGGTCTTAATGTTTTTTAAAGGATGTGTTGTTGTCTTTGTATTTTTGTACTTAAATGCTTTTAACAAAAATCGAATAAAGTGGATTCATGAATGAATGAACATCAATTGATAAATAATTAGTAATAAATTAATTCCCACAATTAACACTATACATTGAAAACTAAATAAATAATAATATATACAAATTCTTATTAAATGTATTAAAATTACATGACTTCCCACCCTATTCCCCTATAAACTCACAACCTGCTCCTACAAAAATAACACAAAATCAAAATAATTATCAATTAATTAATAATAATGAACAATCAATTAATAATAAATTCATAATAAATGTATTTACACAAATAACACTAAAAGATCTGAATTATATAAATACTAATCATAAAAAGAAATTATTTTATTATAATGAAATTACTTTCCCACCATTTTCCCCTATAAACCCACAATCCGCTCCTAAAAATAACCACAATTAAAATAATTACTAATTAATTAATAATAATTAACAACGAATTAAAATAGATTAATAAAAAAGGAATTCCCGCAAATAACACTACACAATCAAAATTATATAAATACTAATAATAAAAAAATCATTTTATTCATTATATTTAAATTACTTTCTACCCTATTTCTCTCTAAACCCACAACCCGCTCCTAACCAAAAAAACAAAATTAAAGTAATTATAAATTAAGTAAACAACACAAATTAACAACCAATTAATAATTAATTAATAAAAAATGAATTCCCGACTGGGGGCGTGGCCAAGATGGCGTCGGAGTAGGACGCTTTCTCGAGCCTCTCCGACGCCGATCCTGCACAGCGGCTGATTGCGGGGTCCCGAGGCATCCTACCTGCGCTGTTTGATCGGCGGAGGCTGCCGATAGCTGGCGGTGTGTGCCGGTATCCTCCAGTCGTCGGAGGGAGTCCGGTGGAAAGCGGGAGCTGGGTACTGAGCGGCGGCCTGCACGGCGGCGGCCTCACGTGATTTGGTGACCGGAGGAGGCGGAGCAGTCCCGGACCTTGCCGCGCCACCAGCGCAGGGTCCGTCGCGCTGAGCGGAGGCAGCGAGGGTCCGAGCCCGCCGGCGGAAGGAGCGTCCTCTGCAGGACACTGGTAGGAGAGATCGAAGGCCCGGGCTCGGGCCGGTGCTAGACGACACCTGAGACCAGCGGAGGACCGAGGGGCGGCCCCCGGAACCTCGGAGCCGGCCCGAGCACTACAACGTCGGCCCAGCGGAGGTAGAGCAGGGGGATTCCTCACCCCAGGGAGCAGCAGACAGGCGAGCCTGCCGGCGGAGGAAGGCTAGCGGGGTGACGAAGTGGCGAAGCCCCGTCTCGGCGCATGATCGCGCGCCTCATTGGTGATTGCCAGATTTGGGCCTGATCGGTGCAGGAGGCCGGAGGGCCGCAGCGTGGACTAGCAGACCCCTGCACACAACGAGGTGAGACGCGTAGAGCCGGCGGCCGTTCCAAGGCAGCGGCTGCGCCTGGGATACCGTCGGGGGCCCTGGGCACTGGTGATAAGACTGTGGAGTGGCTTGCCGATACCCTGGAGGTGGGCTTTTACGCGGGCGCCTAGAGAGAGCGGGACATTCGCGCCTTGCCGGTACGGATTTGGAGAGTGGCGCGCTGTGCCTGCCGCCATTTGAATGCTGGGCCCTTGTGGCGGCCGAGTGCTTGGAGCCACTTTGGAGGCACCCTAACGCTGGCTGCCCGATCTGGAAGATCCCTGCTTGGCTGTTGGAGGGGACGCGTACCATACTGGGGTCCCGTAGGCCCTAAGCCTAGTAGTCTGCCTTGAGGTGCAGGCCTCTCCGGCCGCCTTCTGCCCCTGGGTTGACTCTGGGGCACTGGCACCCCGGCGATTCGAAGTGGCCTGGAAGGAGCGAGGCCGCACTGCCGTAGGAGGGTACCCGTCTGTCCACTGGAGTGGACGAACAGCACCTTTGGGGTCGCCTTGACGCAGTGAGTTGCCGTCCCGTCTCTCGCCCTCCGAGTGCGGTGATCTGGAGCCTGAGTGCAGGAGTGGAGCAGAGACTGACCACCATGTCCAACTCGCAGCGCAGAGGGGGCAAGCCGGGGAAGGAAGTAGTCCCCAAACCGTCACAGCAACCGGCTTCGCCTGGGGCCAGTGGCTCCTCCAGACAGTCAGATGATGAGGCGCCGGCGACCAAAGCCTTCATGAAAGAACTCTTCGCCACTATCAAAGACGATATTTCCGAACTCCGTACGCAGTTAGCCTCGGACCTCAGAGAAGTGCGGAGAGACGTGGATGGGATCGGCGAAAGGGTGGCGACGCTGGAGGACCATGATCTTAGCATGGCGAATGATGTCCATCAACTCCAACAGGACATCATACGCCTTACGGAGCAACATCTGGATTTACAAACCCACGCGGAAGACTTGGAGAACCGCTCCAGGAGAAATAACATTCGTATTAAAGCGGTGCCGTGGGACGGCGAGGCAGGGGACCTACGTGGGTACGTCCTGGCCCTGTTTCTCCAGATCTTGGAGGATGAGGAGGTGCGTGACATCCAGATGGACAGAGTGCACAGGGTTGGCCTACCCAGGAGGGGCGGTGGGCCACCTCCTGACATCCTCGTTTGTGTCCACGACTTCCAGTTGAAGGAGAAGATTTTACGAAAAGCGAGAACCACGACCTCGTTGCAATTTAGGGGCCACCGCCCCCAGCTTTTCCAGGACCTGGCTGCGACGACCTTACAGAAGCGGAGGGACTTCCGCCCTGTGACCGCCTTCCTCAGGGAACGCGGAATATCCTACTCCTGGGGCCATCCCTTCCGGATCATCTTCCGTTGGGAAAATCGATTGCGACAGATCAACTCCCTGCGGGAAGCGAAGGATCTCCTAGGTATCGAAGAGACAGACCCGACGCAAGAGGCGCGTGGCTCCCCGTTTCGGAGGCGGCGGCGCTCTTCATCATGGCATAATGTGGGCCCAACCACGGAACGACGACGGCCGGATTCAGCGACTAGTGAGCAGGAGCGAGGAGCTGCAGTGGCTTCAGTGGCCTCCGCCACCATGACGGATTCCCAGATGAGCTCTGGTGCAGCGTGACCCCGAACTCGCGGATTGGCGTCGGAGGGGCTCTTGGCTTGAGGTCCCCGGGGTACAATGGTACTTTTGGAGAAGACACCCCGAACTATGGACCTGGGGGTCCCCAGGTGGACCCCCCCGCCCCAACCCCAGTCCAGTGGGAGACTTCTGAACCACGACCTACTGGAACTGAAGACTGCGAGGTTCAGGTTCAGTGCCTTGAGTTGTCTTTTGTTGTTTCTTGTTCTTGAGGGGGGGGAGGGTGGGACTCTTGGAGCTCTACGTATGAGTGTCATGGCGGGGTGGTTTGGTTTGGGACTGGGGGTAAGGGGGGTGGCGGCGGCGAGGTGTGTTGTGTGTATGCTGAGGATATTTTCGATGACATTCTCCTCTATGTTTGTAAGTTGCTTCGAGATGTGCCCTTTCATGACCCTTGTGTACCTTCGGAACATGAATGCCGGGCGCGGCCTGCGGTATAACCATGTGGGCCTCTCGGAGTGGTTGTGGTCAGGCTGCTTCCCTCGACTCTTTCCGTGGGCTTGGGTCCTGCTGCATGTATGGGGACGGTGCAGGCGCCGTGGCTGTCTGGCTGTTAGCATGGCGTGGACTCTGTATTGCCTCTTATGCCTGTCTGCATAGGAACCTGGAATGTAAAGGGCCTTAACTCTCCGCAGAAACGGCAGAAGCTCTGGAAGTACATCATAGACCATCATTTAGATGTGGTGGCCCTCCAGGAGACTCATCTGGCTAGGAGGGATGAGTTGAGGCTTCGTCATAGGCAGTTCCCCCTTATCTACAGGGCGTCTGCGGCCACGAAGCATAGAGGGGTGGCCCTGCTATTCCGAGCCTCCCTGCATTTTCAACCCATGGGCGTCAGTGTGGATAAGGATGGTCGTTGGCTGCTGGTGAAGGGATTGTTGCGTGGCCGCCTGTGTACTTTTGCGGTGCTGTATGCTCCTAATGCGGGACAGAATGGTTTTCTGCAGGATTTGCTGGACAAGATGGGGGACTTTGTAGAGGGCCACTTACTCTTATTAGGGGATTTCAATATGGTCTGGGACAGGGGTCTAGATAGTTCTGGGGGCCGCAGGGCAGACACTGGAGTTTTTTCAGATGAAACTAAACGTCAGATAGGGGACATGGGACTGATTGATAGTTGGCGCTCTCTCCACTCTCAGACCAGGGACTACACCTTTTTCTCCAACGTACATCACTCGTACTCCCGCATTGACTATGTTTTGGTTAGTCAGGCCCTCCGGGGGGATATACAATTAGCTGACATTCTTCCGCTCTCACTCTCGGACCATAGCCTCATGGTTCTGGGACTGCACTGGGCCACCGGGGGGGATGGTTGGCGCAAGTGGTATTTCCCAGCGGCTCTAGTGCGCGACGAGGAGTCGTGTAAAGCTCTGCGCAAGGCGATTGGTGACTTCTTCCTACTCAACCCACCTGCGGACACGTCGGTGTATACCACGTGGGACGCATGTAAGGCCTCTATACGGGGCACGTGCCTCGCCCTCAATGCTAATTTGAATAAGCTGAGGCGCATGGAACGGGAGGCTCTGGAATTGGAACTGGCCTCCTTAGAGCAGGCTCACAAGGCGAACCCCTCCAGAGTGACTCTACGCCCCCTGACGGCGGTGCGAGGGAAACTGAGGGCCCATTACAATAACAGGGCGGAGTTTACTCTTCTGCGTCTTAGGCGCACCTCCTATTCCCAGGGCAACAAGATCGGGCGCCATCTTGCCCGACAACTCAGGGATAAGCGTGAGAAAGAGTATATAGGGGGCATTCGCGACCACATGGGCTCTGTTCAGCACGGAGATGCTGACAAAGCGACCATATTCGGGCGCTTTTATGCGGCACTCTACTCGAGGGACATCCTTGACTCAGACGCACAATCCAAATTCCTGGAGGGTCTGTCTCTCCCGAAAGTCTCTGCGGACTGGAATGATTCACTGTCCTCCCCCGTCACCCGGGAAGAGGTCTTAGACGCCATTAAAGGCCTGAAGCTGCACAAGGCCCCAGGGCCTGACGGCTACACGGCCCTCTTCTACAAAACGTTCGCTTCTGAGGTGTGTGACTACCTAGTCTCCCTTTTCAACGCGATGGCGTTTGATGGCAGAACCACGGATTCTATGGCCGAAGCACTAATCACTGTTATTCCCAAGCCGGGGAAGGATCCTACTCTCTGTACATCCTACCGGCCGATCGCGCTTCTCAACTTGGACGCCAAGCTGTATTCCTCTATCCTGGCGAGTAGACTGCAAGATTTGATGCCTACTCTGATCCATCCCGATCAATCGGGGTTTATTAAAGGCAGGCAGACCCATGATAACCTGCGCCGCGTCATACACCTCATCGAAAAGGCGGAACGTTTTCGCATGCCTGCGGTACTAGTGGGGCTTGACGCGGAGAAGGCTTTCGACCGCGTCGACTGGGGGTTTTTGCACAAGACACTGATAGCCTTCGGTTTCTCGCCCTCCTTCGTGAGGATGATTGAGGCCAACTACAGCGGCCCTTCATCTCGAGTGTTGATCAACGGCCATAGATCGTTGAATTTCCGTCACTCCCGAGGGACGCGTCAGGGATGTCCCCTCTCGCCCCTTCTATTTGCTCTTAGTATTGAGCCGTTGGCTGTGGCGGTGCGGGAAAATGAGAGGATTTTGGGTCTTCCCTTTACGGGCGAACAGCACAAGATCTCGCTCTTTGCGGACGACGTCCTGTTGTCTCTCAGGGAGCCGGCGCTGTCGCTCCCGCATGTCCACTCGGTGCTCGCCGCCTACGAAGAGGTGGCGGGCTTCAAGGTCAATTTCGACAAATCCTACATCCTGAATTTGACCCTGTCGGCGGGGGAGGTTCAGCTGACCCGGCCACTCACCCCGCTCACCTGGGCGTCGGAGTCCTTGCTTTACCTGGGCGTGCGGTTGACCCCCTCTGTGAATGCCCTGTTCCAGGCTAACTTCCCTTCGATGTTCTCTTCTATTAGGGCGGAGCTGGGACGATGGAAGCCTAAATTCATCTCGTGGCTAGGCAGGATACACGCTCTTAAAATGGTGCTCCTACCCAAACTGTTATACCTCTTTCAGGCTTTGCCTATTCCGATAGGGTTAGATTACTTCCGCAGACTGAAGACTATGATGCTGAAATACGTCTGGCAGGGCGGCCGTGCAAGGCTTCCGTTCTCGGTCCTGCGGCGCCCACGCTTAGAGGGAGGGGTTGGCTTTCCGGACATGCATTTGTACTACAAAGCCGCCCAACTGAGGGTCATCGTGGAATGGTCACAACAGCTATCGGAAAAGCACTGGCTCCACATGGATCGGAGTGTTGCGGGTCGATCCATCTGGGATTTAGCCTGGAAGCCTAAAGCAGACCGGCCCAAAAATGCCTACATTAGTACTCCCACGAGTACGGTATTGAAGGTTTGGGACACGGTGAGCGGTGACGACCGCTGGACCACATTCCCGTCCCCATTCACCCCGATTCACTTCAATCCGGCTTTTACCCCGGCCCTGGAGGAAGGTCCCTTTGACGCTTGGAGGGAGGGTGGATGTAGATCCCTCACCCATTTATTCCACGGCGCCGAACCCCTCACTTTCCACAACTGCATGAGGGACTATGGCGTCCTTCCGACAGAACGCTACAGACATCTCCAACTCCTACATTGGGCGACGTCGCCCGCCGTAGTAGACGCGGCTACCAGACCCTTGTCGAAGTTCGAGTCCTTCATTCTTCACACCTCCACCATGAAGGGAACGATCTCCTTCCTGTACAAATTGTTGTTAGACTCTACCGTGGCACCACGACCGCGCTATCAGGACCATTGGGAATCCACACTGGGGAGGGACATATCTACGACTGAATGGCAGGCCCTATGGAGAGATGTGACGACGCATAATCACTCTACTGACCTCAGAGAAGCGCACATGAAACTCGTTTTTGACTGGTACCTGTATCCCTCTAAATTACACCACATATTTCCTACTGCTTCAGATAGGTGTTGGCGGGGCTGTGGGATGCTTGGAGACTTTAGCCATATATGGTGGGATTGTCCCGCCATCAAACCATTCTGGGCTGAGATTCTCTCCCACGTGAAGGATATCCTGGGCTACCCGATCCCAGACACCATGGCCTTTGTTCTCCTAGGGCTTAGGGACCCACTGCTTGAACATCAGACTAGAGCGGACAAGCGTGTTCTGTGGTTATGTTTGGGTGCGGCCAAGATGACTCTGGCGGCTGCGTGGAAGTCCCCAACTGCCCCAGCTCTTTCCTTGTGGCATGCCCGATTGTGGCGTCTGTTGAGCATGGAACGCCTTTCTGACATCTTCCTGGGGAAATTTAAAAATTTTATGTACAACTGGGGCTCGCTTGTGAGATTTCTGTCCCGAGGCTTGCCTTCGGCTGTATGCCCGCCAACGCTGCGGTCTCTTCATCTTTTCCAAATTTGATTACGAGAATGTCTGCATTGCACTGTGTGCTTGTTGGTCGCCGCCACCAGGGGGAGGGTGATGTTGGGGAGGGCTGAGGGTGGAGGGATAGTTGGGGTACTTATCTTGTGTTCTTCCTTTCTTTCTTCTCTCTCTTGCTACGACTGGCTATAACTAGGGAGGGTTGCTGGACTATGGGCGGAGCTTGGGTTCTACGGATACCTGTTCTGGACTGGAAGCTGCACTGGGTGGGGACTCCCCCATTGCTTGTCGGACTGTAGTTGGCTACCTATGAACTGTGGAGCTCTGTCGCCCTTCTTTATTGAATGCACCCTCCCTCCTTTTTTGCACCCCCTGTGTGGGGCTGAGTGGCGGTATGTCGCCTGTCTTTCCCCCCCTTTCTGGTTCCCTTCTTCCTGTTTCCCTCCCCCTTTCCGTTTCAACTGATATACTGCAAAATAAAAATTTTACAAAAAAAAAAAATGAATTCCCACAATTAACACTATACAATCGAAATTATATAAATACTAATAAAACAAATGATAATAATGTATTGTAATAACATTATTTTCCTTCCCTATTTCCTTATAAATCCACAACCCGCTCCTAAAACAAGAACACAATTAACATAATTATCAATTAATTAATTAATTCATAAAAATTAACAACCAATTAATAATTAATTAATAACAATTAACTCCCATAATTAACACTATACAATCTAAATTAAATGAATACTAATAAATAAAAAATGTTAACTACTTTATTATAATTAAATTACTTCCCACCCTATTCCCCTATAAACCCACAACCCGCTACAGAACTAAAAAACGCAAAATCTAATTAAAATAACATTAATCACTACTAAAAATTTGAACACATATATTAAAAAACAAAATCAATATTTATACAAAAAATTACATCACATACTTTTAAAATACATACTAAAATACATAACATTAAAAATCGATATTTTAAACAACAATATTTTAACAAATTATATTACTTCAATATTTTCAAAAACAATGTTTCTTACCTTAGTGTCGATATTCTGGACAATGATATTCTTGTTCTCGACATTCCTGTATGACGATATTTCAAACTTGATACTTTTGTATATTGATATTTAAAACTCAATATTCTTTCTGTGCACTTATAGGACAGGATATACCACTTTTTGCATTGAGAAGTAATCGTAACCTGAAAGACTTACCATTGCATATTAGACCAAGATGGCTGACTGTTGACTCCCAGTCTAACTTGGGGGACATACCTAAAATCATAGCAGACTATCCATGAGGTAATCATGGGGTTTGTAAATCTACAGAGCATTGGCATAGTCTTGCCTACACTGTTGGAAAATCACCAGTTTTCTAATTGCAATAGTGATGTAGTGTTCTACATTATTACATGCCCTTGTGATCTGTTGTGCGTTGGAATGATTAATTAGAAGAACGAAACTGGGATCACAGAACATAGCAGAAAAATATGATGTAAAACTTCAATGATTAGAATGACAGAACACTTTCTATACCTGAGACACACGTAAAGACAACATAGAGTGGATGAAAATTGAAAAATCCCCTTGTTCCAGGGATGCTTGTTTGTGTCTTCTTACTAGTAGCATTTGCACAATTTTTCCAGAGTACTTTTTGGTTTTCTTTTTCCCTTCTTAGCATGGGGTTTTACTCCTAACAAAATTCTTAGTGACAATTTTGCCCCCTTTTCCAAGATGACAATGTTTTCAATGGTACACTTTCAACGCACGGAGGCTTCACATACATGTGGATTATGCAAGGTTGTGAGGTTTTTGTCCCAATATACTCTGCCCTTCACAACACTATCTTTCTCTTTTTCCAAATGTGGTTCCATTAGTACTGCTGGACTACAAATTCCATGAGTAACCTGACCCCTTATGTTCTGCTTAGGCTCACAACACCATTCACACTTGTCTTTTTTAAAACCACACTAGATTATGTGCAGTGTCTCCTCAGATCTACACGGCATCACAGCCCAGCTTCAACAGAAACAGAGGAATATCTTTTTTACTTCAACGGTGATTAGATGACCTCTGCCCAACTTTTGATAAGTTATTACCAATGAGGAAGCCCTTCCCCATTTTTGGACCACCTCTTTGGTCTTCCTCCCACTGTCTTTCCTTATCGACTGGGATGTTTTTTACTACCTGAAATGTTACAGGTATCTCTATCTATCATATAAATGTATCTATTTGTTACAAGACACAAGTGTGCCTGACCTCCTTAATCTCTGGAATCAGTGAAACTCTCAAATTTATATATTCTTTTTCTCTCTCCTTTTGACCACATGAACTAGTCTTGTTCAATCTCTATTTGCATGAAGTGAGTAGAGTTGACTAAAACACTAGTGGTCAACAATAAGATAGTTATAACAGTATTGTTTGCTCAGCATTCATTACTGTTTTGTTTGCACACCCAGACCGACTGCTATAGAAGACATTTCCCTTTTTGACTGACACTGCAAGAGCTCCCCTCTGTGGAGGAGTATAGTCCACAGCACTACCATATGTAGTTGTGGTGTGAGGAGGGGCCCTATGATGAAGCGTGCCACTCTAGGGTAGGGGAGGGCTTTTTCAGTTGAAGGGACATAATATTAGACATATTATCTACATTGACCACTGGTATCTGCTTTTTTTTTTATACGGTTCGGAGGCTGAGCTTTTTGGTCAGTGGGGAGTCTATTTATAGGCCTAAAAAATCTTTCTAACACTTCATGAGTATGTGCAGGTGTTTTCAGTTACTGTCACTATGTCATATATGTCAACAAACTGGATTGTGGTTATTGGGCTAAGGGTATTGCATATCTAATACCATGCACATTCTCGTCTTTAGTGGAAAAAATTAATGTGTGTGTACTTGCAATTGTACAATCTATGGAGGTTACGGTGCTAAACAGTAAGTGTGCTGTGAATGTACAATGAATAAGTGTGCCTGCATTGGTACATTGTATGGAGGATCTTGGGTTCCATTTTGGGAATCTCAGGTCTGCCTAGTGAAGATATGAGAAGAAGAGGAATTTCCCCAGACAGAAGATTGGTGTATTGCCGCATTTCTGTGAGCTGGGTGGGACACGCTGGAGGAACCGCAGAAAGAACCCTTCCTTTACACTACAAATATTTTCTCTTTGATTCATTGATAGATCACAAGAAAGGGGCCTGGAATCATTTCAGGAAAAAGATGGGGCTGATACGGGAATCATAAAGAGTAAGGTTGGGGGCATGAGATTGTTGTTTGGATGCACGTATCTCTGCACTGACATCCAGATGTGAACTCTGGTCACTCCAATAAATTGAACTGTGGTCAATCAGCTTTGGAGTCATACCTGCTGTGACAGACATCTTTTCAAGGGGAAGCAAGAAAAAGAGAAGTGGACACTTAAAAAAAAAATGAGAACACCAAGATAAAACTCCAAAGGGTCAGACCCAAATCACATTTAGTGTCTGGAAAAGGATTGTAAGAGGGGGAGGATGAGACCCCAACATGTGTCATCTGCAAAGCAATTAGATGGTCTGTGTGAAAAGTGGAAGCTCTGCAAGACTTCTGCCTGTGACCAGGACTGGGGTTCAAGGCCTGTTAGTATCCCTGCTGGGCGAGGGGTCATCACCCAGGAAAACCAAGATCACCTGCCTTGGAGCCTTGACCACCAGCACCTGCCAGATTGCAAAGACCTGTGCTCCCGGTGAAGAAGAGGATGGTGTTTAATGGAGCAAGGTCAAATGGGGAGCCATACAGAGATACCTTCCTGAGTGAGGTGTAAGGAGAATGACTGCGCACCAATTAGGCCATTGCCCAAGTGCGGGAATCGTTCGGCGACCCCAATAGGTCAGAAGAGGGATGCATTGATCTCAGGCGTGTGAAGAGCGCTGTGCTGGAAGCGCCAGACCTGCACTGCTATAGTGACCCAGTATGCCAGAGGGGGCCACCATCAAACTAATTTGGGCCAGGAGCTTACGAAATGTGTCCATTGAAGATTGGTGACCCCAGATGCCAGAAGGGGCTGCCATGGGTCAGGGTGATTGCACTGAACGTGCCTGAGCCTAATAGTGAGTATGCAGCACCCTGTGGGCAAGTTTTCACGTTGTGACCCTGATGACAGGATAACTGCTGAGATCTGCGTTTCAAGCAGGCCAACAGCACCTGACTACTTTTCAGAGGATCCAAGGATTCCGCCAAAGAAGTCGTAGCCTCACCGGAGCTTGACAATCTCCACTTTCCTCATTAGGAAAAAGTAACTTTCCTCATGTAAGCCATGCAGGAGCAGCTCTGATCTCTGGATGGGCTGGCAGTGCTGCTCGGAAGAAAGAGCCTGCACCTGCTTGGTGCTGCCTCATGAACTGTACTCTGCCTGTCTTCACTGGATAGGATCAGGACTCCAGAGTGCCCATGAAAAGGGCACATGCTGCACTGTTGAACACTTGCATACTGCTGGAGTGGGTAAGACTGGAAATGGCCCTGTGGGGACCTATGGAAACTGGCTGCCAATGGAGCTGCAGCACCTTAGATACTTTTGACTAATAACTAAGTAGTGAAATAGGGATACCGACCGAGCGAATGGGGAATAAGCCTAAACACAATAGAAGTTAGAGGGTGGGACAGGGATTAGCCTGATGTCTACTAGAGCCCCAACGTCAACGGCAGTGTGTTATGATGTATAAATAGTGTTATTCCTTTCAATGTGTGGAGTTAGAAATAAAATACTTTTTTTTCTTTAAAAAGTATTTAATGGGCTGGACATCAATTTATTGTTCCTACTGCGTGCATATTGAGTCCTGAGTCACATTTACTCCACCACCGAGTTAGTCTTTAACTACTTGTCCACAGCTACCACTGAGAGTCAAAAGCAGAAGGGTACTTGGTCCAGTTGCTTACGGTCCATAATAGGTCTGATCACAGGGCATCAGAAGTAACCCTGTTGTGCCAAGTGGCCCTCTTAAAGTGGTTCTGACATACATACATAAAAAAACATTGGGAGGCAATACAGAAGAACTCAAGTACATTTTATTGTTGCTTCATAAAACAAGTACCCTTTTACAAGGCACCATCTTCACACAGTTATTTTGATCAAAAGGCTTACAATTACTGACAGAAGATAATGGCTAGATGCCATATGTGTCTGCGGTTTCTTGAACAGTCACCGCAAATAAACCACAAGTTTGGTACCATTGTGTTATGGTATTTTATGTTAGGTTATTTGTATGGCACAACTTTTCACCCATGAGGGTATCTAGGTGCTGGAACAAGAGCAAAGGCTGAGTGGACCTCCTAGTTGACCAGCTAGATATTTCGTTTTTTGCGAGAGCTGAATAGCAAAGGGGCTGCCCTTATGTGTTGAGGAAGTTAATTCCAGGTCTTTTCGTGAAGTGGAGAAGGTGCGCCCTCCTGACATGCTTCTGCAGATGAGAGGACCCCTGCGAGGATGAAAGAGGCTGCTCATGGCTGTCTGGATGGATGGTAGAGTTGAAGCTGGTTGTTGAGGTATACAGGTCTGGTGTTGTGATGGACTTTGTAGGCGTGGATGAGCAGTTTGAATTGGCATTGCTTCTGGATTGGTAGTCAGTGCATTTCTGTGAGACCGGGGCTGATGTGGGTGCTTCTCAGGTCATCTAGGATGAATATGGTCGTGGTGTTTTGGACGGTCTGGAGTTTTTGCATGAGCTGGTTGGGGATGCCGACGTAGATTGCGTTACCATAGTCAAGTCTGCTGGTTATGAAGGCCTGTGTGACCGTGCGCCTTATGTACATGGGGAGCCATTTGAAGATCTGATGAAGCATACTAAAGATAAAGCAGCAGGATCCGGTCACAGTGTTAACCTGTTTATTCATAGTGAGTTTGTCATCTAGTATGACACTGTGGTTTCTAGCGTGGTCTGAGGGGGTTGTTCCTAGGTTGGTTGGCCACCGGGAAGAGTCCCACAGCTCTATTTTGTCCATGTTAAGTTTTAGGCAGTTCTCCCTCATCCACTTGGCCACGTTGGTGACATGTAGGAGGTGAAGTTAGTCCTGATGGTACTGTTCTCATCTGTGATGAACTGTCTGTTATTGGCATACGAGACCATGTTGAGACATGATGTAGGAAAGGGATTCCATGTACACCTTGAAAAGGGTAGGGCTGATGGAGGATCCTTGGGGGAGTCTCCATACAAACTTCTGGGGTTCAGAGGTGTATGGGGCAGTCAGACTCGTTGAGTTCTGTCAGAGAGGAAGGAGGCAATCCATGTAAGGGCAGACCCTTGAATTCCTGAGTCACTGAGTCTAGAGATGAGGCTGCCTGGGAGACGGTGTTGAAGACTGCTGAGAGGTCTGAGGTTCCGTAACAATTGTAAGTGGTGTTTTCGACTCGCACGAATATAGTCGAGTCTGGTATC
Source organism: Lissotriton vulgaris (assembly GCF_964263255.1). Classification (NCBI taxonomy): domain Eukaryota; kingdom Metazoa; phylum Chordata; class Amphibia; order Caudata; family Salamandridae; genus Lissotriton; species Lissotriton vulgaris. The sequence goes on from NC_141691.1 coordinate 1,315,010,491, forward strand.
TATGAACCGCAAATGACGAGTTTAGTGGGTGTACGCGTTTTCGCTGTGCTAGCCTAAACCGTTCGTTTGTTTCGTGGGTTTCTTCATCTGAACCCACGGGTTCCATCTTAGATACGGCATCCATTTTGTTTCTTGCCCTCAAGTAGCCAGCGAACGGGCGCTGTCCGCTTCGCGATCCTGGGATTCCCAAACTCCTGCGGAAGACACGTGTTCCTTTGAAGGTGTCTTTATGATGAGGGGGATGACACTGTAAGGCAGATGGCCCCGCTCGAGGCTCATCTTGCTGTGCCGGTCTATTGTCTCAGTTGTGCATTCATTAGGCACGTCCTCTTTGATGCCTGCAACTCGTGTTTCCTGATACCACCCCTTTTACACCCTCTTCGATCTGTTCACTGTCCTCGTCTTCCTCTGCACCTGTTTCTGTCTCCTCCTCGATTCGTTTACTGCCGAATGGAATGTACTAATGGTGGGAAGATGTACTTTTACAGTTGAGAACTGCCAAATGCTACTGTAATTATGTTCCGGGCCCTGAATACATGAAAGCGACCCCTTATGATCTTTACGATGGGAACCAGGTTGTAATCCTTTGTGCACCATGTTATCCTATGCTCAAAAACTGTATAAGAAGAGCGATCCACAGATACAATTTGAAGCAGTCTCCGTGAACTTACATGCTATGTACTTCTCGTGACTTCTGTGTTCCCTGCAGTAAATAAACCTCGAATCTTTGACGCCGAAGGAAGTGTCCCGTGTCTCTGTCATTTGTACGCCGGAACAGGTCACCCACGAAGGTTTCAGGTGTTATCCCTGGCACCGCTGGGTCTTAGAATAACCCAGTCCTTCAGTTGGCGCCCAACGTGGGGCTGCATCAGCGGTACCGGTCCAAAGCCCGACGATCGTGAGGAACTTCGTGTGAAATCTCCGAGGGAAGGTGCACCCCGCTTCATCGATCCTGTTGTCGAAACAAGTGGCCCGACGACTTTTCCTGCGAAGATTCCCGTCTCCTGACGGCTGCGACGGACTGCTGCCCTGACTGTAGACCTGTTTTGGCGCCTGGCGTACACCTTTGGTACAGCGAGACGATAGACGGGCCTTCCTGGTGACGCCATTGATCTTTGAGTTAAGTATTTGTGAGTCGCTCCCAGAGTCCTTTGTTGTGGGTGCTTAGTTGTTGCATGGTTCCATTGTATTTGTGGTTCTTGGTATTTTGTTCTTAGTTGTACTATTTGACGTCTGCAGTAGCCAAAAACCGAGGGTTTTTGCTCCTTTCGCTGGGATATAGTGTAATCCCGCAACCCTTGACGTTTGTGAAACTCGGTTAGTGTGCACGATGCCTGGCCGTAGTACTTTGTTCAGTTGCTTTAAAGGTTGTGGTACGGATTCCCGGCTGGAGGACTCGTGTCCGATACCTCCGGTTGGAACTCCAACTTATGAGTTATACAGTCGACATGGTTTGAGTCCGATCACGTTCAATGAGTGTTGGGTTCGTTACACCAAAAAGGACGGTGTCCTTAGTTGGCCACCTCATGGTAGTTTTGAGGCCCCGATTTTAGATAATCCTGAAGCTAAATTGTTCCAAAGAAAAGCAAGGCCGGCCATGTTTGATTCCTTTCGGTTGTGGCGTAAAGAAGCCAAGCAGAAAGAAATCAAGCAGATTAAACGTAATAAGAGAGAAGGTATTGTTACAACGGTAAGAAACGCGGAGCAGTTTCAGCGAGATAAGGAGGAAAAGGAAAAGGAAGTCTTTGAAAGATTGCAGCGCATGACTGTCGATAAGTGTTACCCCGTTTTACCGACGGGTACGGATAAGAAGGAGGAAGTAGTAGAGGACCCCTTGTTGTCCTATCTCTTGAAATCACCACCTCCGTATGCACAGGGTACCGCAGTTCCTGTGGTTCCTCCTGTTCCTGTTCCCCAACCTGTTCCCGTTCCTCAACCTGTTCCTGCTCCCTTACCTGCTCCTGTCCCTACTGCTCCCCCGCTTGTACTTCCTCATACTCCTGCTCCCACTGCTTCTACCGTTCTGGTTACTCCTGCTGTCCCTTCCGTTCCTGACACTTCTCTTGTTACCCCGTTGTCTTACTCTTCTACCCCATCTGCTCTACGTCGTGCCCCTTCTGTTGCTGCTAACTTCTTTACTTCTCTTGGACCGATTCTTGAGTCCGCTGGTTCTGATGCTCCCCAAAGACGAAGTCAGCTTCCTGGTGGTAGGGAACGTGACTCGCTATATAATATGGCGATGGGTTGGATTAGATACCCCCTTAGGAATCCTCCGCGTGTGGTGCTTGATACGTTTTCTCAATTCAACGAACCGACACAGAGGTTCGTGTTTGAGGAAATGTGCAAGCTTTTACGTGATCAAATATCAGCCGATGCGACTGATGATGTATTGGCTGCTCTCACTAATCTGGGACAAATTGTTTGCTTGCAAGCAAAAGAAGGACGAAAGTGTCTCCGATTTCTTTACGAGATTTGAGGAGGCATTTATCGATCTAAGTGGTCAGGATATGGGCACTGAGGGAGGTCAGAGGTTGTTCGTGAACAAATTTGTGTCTAATTTGTTGCCGGACTTAAGCAACAAGTTAAGGAATTCAGAGAGTGCGTGGGCTGTTTCCACTTCTGCTCAGATATTGGCTACGGCCCAATATTATGAGAATAGAGAGAAAGAGGAAAATGATTGTGCCGATAAAAAGACGAAGGAGCTCAAAACGAAAGTGTTGTTGCAACAAGCGTATCCTCCACGTTCGAATCAGAATGATTCGCAACAGCGGAATCGATCGCAGTCTCAGTCGAATAGGTCGCAATCACGAAATGACTCCTCTTCGCAGAGATCTACGTTGGGGTACAATCAGTGTGCCTATTGTAGGGGGGAGGGTCATTTGAAATTTGATTGTCCAGTTTTGCGTGACCGAAATAGTGGCAATTCATCTAGAGGAGGCCGAAGTGGTCCTCAACAGGCCTCACGTGGTAGAGGTTGCGGTGTTCAAAATGATAATTCTAATAATTCTTCTGATTCTAATAATTGTTTCGATCAGCGTGGATCGTCGCAAGGCAGATCCGCACAGTACAATGTGGACGATTATTACGTCGATCAGGGCACTGACGATGGTAATTACTAGGACAGCCATAGACAAGGAGAGGGAGTAGTATCAGTTCCGGTTGATCAGAGAGGGCCTTACGTCGCAGTTGCCACCTCGGGCGTAGTTGAGCCTTTTCTGTTGGACACTGGTGCAGCGAAAAGTTCCATCATGCATTCGAAACTCCCTGGCGCACCTTTGTCTGGCTTAACAAATGTTTCCGTTGGATTCTCTGGCGCCCCCGTTAGCAATCCGGTTTCTCGTCCTTGCCCCTTACAATTGGACCACGTGAGCTGAAAGCTCCTTTGATTTTGACTACTGGTTGTGGTGAAAATCTTTTGGGCCTGGGTTTGCTGAAACGACTATATGCGACTTTGTATTGTTCTCCTGCGGGAGTGAAGCTTACTTTGGGTGAGAGAGTCATCTCTCCTATGTACTTGTCTCTCGATAAGCTTCCACCGGAATTGAGTTCTCTTCCTGCATCTTTGTGGGCAACAGGTCCCAATGACATGGGCCTGCTTGATATCTCTCCTTATGTTGTTCATTTGAAATCTAATGTGCGTTTACCACGTATTCCCCAGTATCGTATCTCCCTTGATGGTGAGCGAGCGCTGTTAGCAATCATCTACGACTTGATTGAGAAAGATGTTATCGAGGAGACTCGGGGAAACGTGTGTAATAGCCCTGTGCTGCCCATTCTGAAACGCACTGATCCGTCTAAGCCTCCTGTTTATCGTTTTGTTATCGATTTACGGGAGGTGAATAAAATTGTGATTCCTTAGTTCCCTGTGGTGCCTGACATCACGCTCTACTGACTCTGATTCCAGCATCTACGTCCTGGTTCTCAGTGATCGATTTGAAGAATGCTTTCTTTAGCATTCCAATTGCTGAGGAGAGTAGGGACCTTTTCGGTTTCTCTCTCGGTGGCCGCAGCTTTAGGTTTAAACGCGCTCCTCAGGGCTACTGTGAGAGTCCATCGATATACAGTCAAGCCTTGAAAAGCCAACTTGACGCGTTTGTGTTGCCGGCTGGTGCGGCCTTGATCCAATATGTCGACGACTTATTGGTGGCTGCGGACACTCAGGACGTTTGCAAAATTGCTACGGTGTCGTTGTTGCAGCATCTCTGTGACTTACATCACAAGGTGTCACCTTCTAAACCTCAATATTGTTGCCAAGAAGTAACCTATCTAGGTCACTTATTGTCAAAGGAGGGAAGAAGGTTGACCCCAGAGAGAATTGCAGCGATTTCTCGAATGACTGTGCCAACAACTCAGAGAGATGTGCGTGCCTTTTTAGGTATCACGTCATACTGCAGGCAATGGATCCCAAATTTTTCATTGCTAGCGAAACCATTGGTGGCTCTTACGTGTAAGGATGTTCCAACTCCTTTACCATGGACGGAAGAATGTCAGAAAAGTTTTTCTGAACTGCGTGATGCGTTGTGTTCAGCCCCTGTGTTAGGTTCTCCTGACTACAGTAAGCCGTTTACACTATACGTTCACGAGAGGGAAGGTTGTGCGTTGAGTGTCTTAACGCAACAATTCGGTGGTAAGCAGCGTCCATGTGCATATTTTTCCTCGACCTTGGACCCAGTAGCTAGAGCATTGCCGAGTTGTTTGAGAGCAACAGCGGCAGCTGCGGTGTCCATCCGACAATCTGCAGGATTGGTCATGGATAATATGCTTACGGTGATGGTTCCGCATGCAGTTGACACTCTCTTGAATCGTACTAAAACTCAACATCTGACGAGTGCAAGGTTGTCTGGGTATGAGCTGACGCTTTTGGCAAGTCATATTCAAATAAAACGCTGTAATGTCCTGAATCCAGCGACTTTGTTGCCAATCAGTATGGAATCAGATGAGATAGCACCTCATGACTGCTACTTACGAACTGAGGAGGAAACAAAAGGTCGTGTTGACTTGAAAAATACTCCATTGGAAAATCCCGATGGTATCTTGTACGCGGATGGTTCGTGTTTTAAGTTGCCAAATGGTGATGTGACGACTGCGTATGCTGTGGTAACGTTGAGTACGGTTGTGGAGACGGCGAGATTGAATCAGAATTCTGCTCAGGCGGCAGAGCTGATTGCCTTGACTAGAGCGTGTGTGTTGTCGAAAGGGAAACGGGTGAATGTGTTTACGGATAGCCAGTATGCTTTTGGTGTTGCTCACAGCTTTGGACGATTGTGGAGAGAGAGAGGTTTTATGATGTCACATGGTACAAAGATTCAGCATGGACAACTTGTGAATGATCTTTTGGATGCACTTACATTGCCTGAGCAGGTGGCGATTATTAAATGTAGTGCACACCCTAAGGTAACGGATGATGTTGGTCGTGGCAATGCGTTCGCTGATGAAGTTGCTAAAGAGACTGCCAGGAATCTTGGCACTAGAATGTATGTGACGAGTTCGGTAAGGTGGCCTACAGAAACGGGTATGTGTGAGGACACTATCGAGAGTGTGAAAGCGATTCAGAACGAGGCCACCGAGTCTGAAAAGACGAAGTGGAAAGAGAGTACGGGGAAGCTGGATGCGAATGGCTGTTGGATTGATTTGTCTGAGAATAAGAGGTGGATGTTGCCGGATGCATATGTGCTGGCTGTTGTGACTATGGCACACGGCTTGTCACATATTAGCGCGAAAGGTATCTGTAAGTTGTTGTCCCCTGTACGGAAGAATGATGGTATCACTAAGTGTGCTGAGAGATTGGTTAAGAATTGCATGATATGTATGATGTATAATCCTGGTAAGGGCACTCCTACGCCCCCTGGCCATTTTGCTCCCCCTTCATGTCCCTTTGAAGTGATTCAGCTAGACTTCATCCATATGGAGCGATGCAATAACCTAAAGTACGTTTTGGTTGTGGTTTGCGCATTCTCCCGATGGATTTAAGCCTACCCTCTTAAAGACAACACTGCTCTGTCTACTGCAAAGATCCTACTGAAGGAATACTTTCCTCGGTATGGAATGCCACAAATTGTATGGTCTGATAACGGAAGTGAGTTTGTGGGGAGTGTGATGAAGAATGTGTGTAAGGGCCTTGGAATTACTCAGAAATTCCACAGCGCCAATCATCCCCAGTCAGCAGGTTTGGTTGAAGGTTATAATGGCACCCTTAAATTGAAACTAGCAAAGATTCAGGCTACGACTGGTCTCTCGTGGCCTGACGCTTTACCCTTAACTCTTCTGTCAACCAGGGCGACTGTACACTCCCGAGTAGGGCTCAGTCCCTATGAGATTGTGTTCGGCCGACCTGCAAATGTTTGGGGGGTCCCTAGACCCGGTGTGTTCTCTGATCTTGAGTACCCAATGTTGATTGATTATCTTCATGATCTGACTGCTAAACTGAGGTTAATTCACCAACAGGTCTTTGAAGCACTGCCGACGCAGACGGAGGGTCCAGGCCACCAGCTCCAGCCCGGAGACTGGGTGGTGACGAGGAATTTTGGCCGAAAGCGCAACCTCGAGCCTCGTTTCACTGGACCCTACCAGGTGCTCCTTGCCACGAGGACTGCTGTTAATTTGGAGGGTCGTAAGCATTGGGTGCATGCCACCCACACCAAGAAGGTACCCATCCCTTTGCCAGCGGACTCGTGGGTGAGGAAGGGCATCGCCTAGTCTGAGGGTGAGGTTTTGCCGAACTTTGTCCCATTCAGCGACGCTCAGCTTGTCGGAGATACCTCAGTGCAGCAGAACGATATTGTTGAACATTTGTCATCACAGAACTCAAGATCTGAACAATTGACTGGTCAACGGAACTCTGTTTCACCATCGGACCAACTGTTTGATGATCAGACTCGTCCTGGGAGATGCCGATATTTTCTTCGCTCCAATACCAGAGACTAATAAAGAAATATCTTTGCTTTCTCCCCTGACATCCACGTTACCCCATTATCGCTATCCAGTTTGAACACACTTGCATTATTGTGATTTTGAAAATTTTGAGTCTTTTCTTCCATGTATGTGTTTTTGCTTCCACAGCTAGGAGATTTTGTATATATTGTTGATTAAAAATACCTTACATCCGGGTGGACTGTAGGGCCGCACGGGTACTTCCTTCTGGTTAGTAGGTCTTGACACTAGGTCGAAGACTGTCGGTTCCTAGGAACTCCTGGGGATTGGCTACTGCTACACAGAACGAAGTGCGTCAAGAACGTTGCGGACGGTTTTAGAGGATGGCTTTCTCGAAGCTGTCGGAATTGGAAAAGGCTCAGGCTCAAAGATTCGAATTGCGTACAATTGCATATACAAAATGCTTCATGTTTCAGGTGTTCCTCTTATTCCTAACTGTTTCTTCGTTATTGGTGGGTGGGGTGTATTACACGATACAGTCATTGTTGCCTACTGCCTCACCTACCCCTTCTTCTGAACCTCAACCTACCTCCACTGTTTCTCCTCATTCCTTTCACATCTTACCCCAACACGAGCAGGTTAGACGTGCGGAGTTCATGAACGATTCCTTCATTCAGCTCCTTCATCAGCATCAGTTGGTGGTGAACACTACCAACTATTGGGTGTGTGGGTTAATGCCACATACCACCGATAAGGGAATTCCGTACTTAGTCCTTCCTTACAGTTCCCAGGGTTCAGCTTGAGCATTCCAAACAATGTTTCGAAGCGCACTAGATTCTTACCGCAATCGAGAGCCGCGTTCTCCACACTTTGGTCCCGGTCCGTACCATAAGTCGTTGGCAATAGCGATTGCTGATTTAGATAGGGATATCTATGATCCATCGCTTATCCCAGATGAAGAGGTGCGAGCCTACAGGGATCTGAGTGAGGCTGAGTATAGCGTTCTAGTGGGTGATAGACAGCATAAAAGTTCATCTCCTATATGGATCGTACCCCACCTTGGTAATTTCTGTCTGAAAGGCCGTGGTCGAAGCCCGAGAGCTCACCTCGGGGAGAGTGCTTGCTCTGAAACATATGTTTTTCCAATGCTCTCTTCCCCTGTTCTTCTGACCACCAAGGGTACGTACTTTGTCTGTTACGACCGTGCATATACATGGTTGCCCCTTGACTTCGCGGGCACCTGTTATATTGCAAACTTGTTGCCACCAACCTTTACGGTTGCCGCAGATTATCACAAGACCAGAGTTGTGAGGGGCGTGATTAGCAAAGAGGACACTGCCGGTCAAGAGGCAGGAGACTTTTTCAAGGGTTTCTTTCCGTTTTGGGGACCTATGGTCAATAGTAGGAACCTGAGACAGTTGACTCGAGTGGTGGAATCGACTGCTAATATCACTGCCAGTGCCCTTGGCAATATCACAGCAGAGCTTCAGGCGGACAGGCTTATGACGTTACAAAATCGTATGGTTTTAGACGTTGTCTTAGCAGATCGAGGTGGAGTATGTAAGGTGATCCATTCGAGTTGTTGTATATTCATTCCAGACAACGCTCCGACTGTCTATCAAGCCATCTCGAAGTTGCATAAGATCTCCGAGTCCATACACGTGGACGTAGGGGATTGGACGCTACTCGGGTGGCTTTGGGGCCTAATGTCGACTTGGGGTTGGAAGATTCTGATGATCATTGGGGTTGTTGTAGCATTCCTGTTCACGTGTTGTCTTTGTGTGCAGTGTGGTCCTGCCTTATGTGGCCTCTGTGCTACGACGTGTATAAGGCGGCCGCCTGTTACCAAGGAAGCACTGATGGATAGAATTATGTTGCAGCAGCATCTGGATGGTCTGATGAATATCGAGATCGATTATGATTCCGACTAGTGCTTGCCTACATGAGGGCAAAAGGAGCGTCTGAGGTTCCGTAACAATTGTAAGTGGTGTTTTCGACTCGCACGAATATGGTCGAGTCTGGTATCTATGAACCGCAAATGACGAGTTTAGTGGGTGTACGCGTTTTTGCTGTGCTAGCCTAAACCGTTCGTTTTTTTTTTTCGTGGGTTTCTTCATCTGAACCCACGGGTTCCATCTTAGATACGGCATCCATTCTGTTTCTTGCCCTCAAGTAGCCAGCGAACGGACGCTGTCCGCTTCGCGACCCTGGGATTCCCAAACTCCCGCGGAAGACACGTGTTCCTTTGAAGGTGTCTTTATGATGAGGGGGATGACACTGTAAGGCAGATGGCCCCGCTCGAGGCTCATCTTGCCGTGCCGGTCTATTGTCTCAGTTGTGCATTCATTAGGCACGTCCTCTTTGATGCCTGTAACTCGTGTTTCCTGATAACACCCCTTTTACACCCTCTTCGATCTGTTCACTGTCCTCGTCTTCCTCTGCACCTGTTTCTGTCTCCTCCTCGATTCGTTTACTGCCGAATGGAATGTACTAATGGTGGGAAGATGTACTTTTACAGTTGAGAACTGCCAAATGCTACTGTAATTATGTTCCGGGCCCTGAATACATGAAAGCGACCCCTTATGATCTTTACGATGGGAACCAGGTTGTAATCCTTTGTTCACCATGTTATCCTATGCTCAAAAACTGTATAAGAAGAGCAATCCACAGATACAATTTGAAGCAGTCTCCATGAACTTACATGCTATGTACTTCTCGTGACTTCTGTGTTCCCTGCAGTAAATAAACCTCGAATCTTTGACGCCGAAGGAAGTGTCCCGTGTCTCTGTCATTTGTACGCAGGAACAGGTTACCCACGAAGGTTTCAGGTGTTATCCCTGGCACCGCTGGGTCTTAGAATAACCCAGTCCTTCAGTTCGAGGAGGTTTCACCTCTGTCCATGATGGACTGGATGTCATCTGTTGCTGCCTGAAGACCAGTGTCCATGCTGTGGGTGTTTTGAAACTCAGACTGAGTAATGTCCAGGAAGTGGTGCTGTTATAAGTGGGAGGAGATATGCCTATTGATTTCTTTGTCCACAACTTTGGTTGGGAAGAAAGGAGTGAGATGTGTCTGTAGTCGCTTAGTTTTCTGAGGTCCACAGAGGGTTTCTTAAGGAGAGCTGAGACTTCTATATGTCTCCAGCTATCTGGGAATGATCCACTAAGGATGGAGGTGTTGATGGTGGTGGGGCGGTTGGCACTCATCAGTGTTCTTTCCAAGTTGTAGATGTAGCTAAGACAGGGGTCCCTGGGGACCACTGAATGGATAGCCTTTATAATTCTGGTGGTGTCTTCTATGGTGAGGGGCTACAGTTTGTTACACTGTGGACGTTCTTGGTGGTGGTGGGTGGTTTCATTATGATGTCTTCTGTGGTGAGTTAAGTTGTAAAGTTTTTGTAGATCTTGAGTATTTTGTTGTGGAAGAATTCGGAGAGATTATTCCAGAGGTCCTGTGAAGGAGTGATGGAGTAGGTGACTGCAGCTCAGTTGGAGAAATCTCTGACAATGGTAAAAAACTCTTTGCCGGAGTTGGAGTAGGATTCTGATCTCACTATGAGGGCTGCATTCCTGGCTTCTTTGATCTGGGTGTAATACCTTCTGAGTGCAGATTTGTTGGCATCTCTAATGCTGTTGTCTCGGCTGGTTCTCCATCTTGTTTCTAGTTGTTTGCAGTAACACTTTAAGTTTCTTAGATCATCCGTGTACCAGCAGGCTTGAGCATTTGTACTTGCTTCCCAAATTTTCTTCAGGGGAGCCTGAGCCTTCGTGCAGTCTGAAATCCAATTGTTTAAAGTGGTTAGGTCATTTGAGGGTGTGGGTTCAGTCTGCCTCTGTTACGTTGTGTCAATTGTTTCTGAAATTGCTAGCGGGCTTTGGCTTGCTGGAGTTGGACCATTGATGTGCAAGTGTACATTGGAGTGTTACATTCATGTGAGTGGGTTGAGGTGGCTGAAGGTGATCTTGTTGATGGCTGTGAAGATAGGGTCAAGGCAGTATCCTACATTGTGAGTCGGGCCATAGATGAACTGTGTAAGTCTGATGTTGGTGAATCTTTCTAGCAGGGCAGTGGAATTTGGATCCATTGGGTCATCAAAATAGAGGTTGAGGTCATGGAGCGGTAAGAAGTCTTTAAATCAGATGCTGATGGGAGTGATGAAGTTGGTGAGGAGGTTACTAAAGGTGGTGCATGGTCCTGGAGGTTGGTTAGTAGGGTGACTAAGATGGTTTTGGTATGGCTATGCAGTTGGAAATGCATGTGTTCCATAAACGCAGTGGGTTCATCTGTTGTAGTTGTGCAGGTGATGGTGTCCTTGGGGATGATCATAAAGCATCCTTTGGGTTAGTGGTGCATGTCTTGGGTGGGGATCTTGTAGCTGGGACGGATGGCTTCGGTGATGGCAGGAGTGGATTGAACCCCTAAAATCTAAGTGGAGCCAGGTTTTAGTAAGAAAAAAGCTTGTCTGGGGAGCAGCGGCGGCCAGCACAGGTAAAAACAGAGAGGTGGGGTGGGAGCGGGGCAGGGTGGGAACAGGGGGAAGAGGACAGACAGCTGAATAGGTATAATTAAATTAATCAATAACACCTATTCCGTCATCTGTCGGCTTTCCTCCCTGCTGTGCCCTGCCCTGCCCCATCCCACGGCACTTACCTATGCTGGCCACTGCTGCTGGGGAGTGTGTCCTATGAGGTCCCAGCCCTTGGTGGTATGTTAGCTGAGAGATGATCTGTTATTGAGGAGCATGCATGGATAAGGCATGTGTGGTGGGGATTGTAGTAGTGATGCTGCAAGAGGAGGGAAAGTGAACGCATGAGAAAGGGCCTACGGTAGAGTGAGGTGTGAACCAACAACACCAGCCATGCTGGCTTCCGGTGTTGAGTGCTTGCAAGTTAGATAAAGTGCGCAGTCCGGGCATGGATATGGACGGATGGGCTTGCCTTTGGTGGGCCTTCTATGCAACAGCGGCACGGTCACACAACGCTTGCAATAAATTAGGTCCTAGGAGGAGGAGGAGCATGGGGGTGGGGCTAGAGAGATGTGAGGTGGGAATCCAAGAGCAGGAGAAGACAAAAGGAAGACGCAGGAGAAACAGGTAAGAAAAGGGGGAGGTGGAAAAGTCTGTTGAGTGAGGGGAGAAAGGCGGAGAAAGGCAGAGAAAAATAGTCAAAGGAACAGAAACAAGTCAAAGAAACAGAAATGAGTCAAAGCAACAAAACGAGCACAAAAGACAAGCACAAAAAAACAGATAGTGCTAAAACACAGGCACAAGAGATGAGACAGAGTAACATAACTCGCACAAAACTACGGGGCAAAGCACAGAATGGGTATAATAACATGGAAAAAGAAGTGAGAGCAGAAAGAATCGAGAGTGAAAAAGTGAGTGAGAGAAAGAGAGCAGCAGAAGGAGAGAGGAGGAGCACAATGAGGGAGGGCCTCAAGGCAGGAATATATGATGTTACAATGCATGCAATTACAACACATTCTTTTACAACACAGTCTTTATATCGCAATTACCATTACATTGCATGACAATGCATGCCATTACAACGTATTTTTTGGGACTACAAATACAGCACGTTCCATTACAACGCATACCATTACAATGCATACCATTACACCGCCTAATACTTTTAGGGCATTAGTAGGGTAAGTTTTGGATAGTGTAGGGGTAAAGATTACTATTCCCACTCCAGTGAGTGCAACAGTAGGGTAAGTGTTGGATAGTGTAAGGGTAAAAATTACTATTCCCACTCTAGTGAGTGCAACAGTAGGGAAAGTCCTGGATAGTGTAGGGATAAAAACTGCTATTCCCATGTCCCCCAAAACCCATACCCACCCTAATACTAAAAGAACCTCCATTACTTACCTTATAATGCGTTGTAATGGCATGCATTGTAATGGTATGCGTTGTAATGGCAAGCGTTGTAGTGACATGCATTTTAATGGCATGCATTGTAATGACATGCAATGTAAATTTGTATTTGTATTTTAGGCATTTGTAAAGCGCGTAGCAACCCGTAGGCGTCTCAGCACTGAAGGAGTACGAAGGATGAAATGGAGAGAGTCTATATGAATAGAAAGGTCTTCAGTTGTTTGCGGAATTTTAGATGATCATGCTCACTCCGTAGGTGGATTGGGAGGGCGTTCCATAATTTGGATGCATTGAGTAAAAAAAGCCTACCTCCGCTCCTGGGCTTTTTTATCCTGGGAATGGATGCTAGGTGGAGCTCGTTGGAGCGAAGTGACCTGTTAGCTCTGTAAGGGGTAACCATGTCTCTGATGATTAGGGGTCCTTGTTTATTCAGAGATTTATGTGCAATGCAGAGGGCTTTGAAGTTAATTCTCTGCTGGACTGGTAGCCAATACAGAGAATGTAAGGCTGGCTTTGCTGCTCAGCGAGCGGGGGTATTGGTAAGCAGCCTTGCGGCCCAATTCTGTATAATTTGTAGCTTGGAAATTACTTCTTTGGGGTAACCTAAATATAGGGCATTGCCATAATCCAATCTGGATAGGATGAGGGCCAGGGTGACTAGTCTTTTTGTAAAGCGGGGGGAGGAGGGGAATGACTTTCCAAATGATTCTGATCAGGCCATAACATGCTGTCTTCCTTGTCTGGGTTTTGAAGGTGAGGTTCTTATCTAGCTATATTCCCAGGCTTTTTATTTATGTTTTGGGGGTAGGTGGTACTCCCATTGACAGCGGCCAGAGCGTGTTTAGATCGATGCTCGAAGGGTCGCCTAATATCATGAGCTCTGTCTTCTTTCCGTTAAGTCTCAAATGGCAGAGATTCATCCATTTCACGACTTCCTCCAGGCAGGATTGGAGGTCATTGATTTGTTAGCCGGGGTGGCTCAGGGCTACAACCAATTGCGTGTCGTCAGCATAGGTCACCACGTGGATTCTGAATGGGGACATTATCTCTGCCAGTGGGTCCATATAAACATTAAAAAGGGTGGGACTGAGAGAGGAGCCCTGGGGTACTCCACACCCTAATGGCAAATTTTGTGACGTGTGATTGTCTTGGAAGACCTGGAAGGACCTACCCTCAAGGAAGGACTGCAGCCATTTTAGGGCTGTCACGGACACTCCTGCCCTCTTGAGGCGGTGAACCAGGAGGGAGTGGCTGACCGTGCCGAAGGCCGCACTTAGGTCTAGGAGGATGACTGCGGCTGTACCTCCTGCGTCCAGGATTTTCCTAGTTTCCTCCACCACTGACAAAATAGCGGTTTCTGTCCCCTGGCCGGGGCGGAAGCCAGTTTGAGAGGGCTGGAGGATGCCATTTTTTTCGAGGAAAGAGGAAAGGGCATGATTAATTTGTTTTTCTGTTATTTTGCTGATGCAAGGTAGTCGAGAGATGGGTCTAACGTTGGCCAGGTCTGTGGGGTCCAGATTTGTTTTTTTCAGGAGGGCGCAGACCATTGCTTTTTTCCACTCAGTGGGAACTGTGCCAGAGTTAAGGGAGGTATTAATAAGCTCAGTGGCCAAATGGACAATGGTAGATCCAGAGTGCCAAGTATGTTGGGGGGAGCAGGGTCTAGGGGCAAGCCGCTTTTTAGAGAGTATAGTAAGGTAAGGAAGGAGTCATGGGTTACAGGGGGAAATGGAATAAGTTCTGGTTTGTCGGGTTTCCAGTCCTCGCTTGTGTGTCCCTGGGGGTTCATCTGGACTTTGTGACGAAGGTGAGTGAGGATGATCTGAATTTTTGAGTGAAAAAAGTTTGCCAATTCAGTGCATCGGAGGTTAGAGGAGTCCAAGGGTGCTGGGGGCCAGGGTTCTTCATTAGTTTGGTGGCAATATGAAACATTTTGCGGGGGGAGTTGCTAGCTGCTAGAATCTTTCCCTCATAGAAGGAAGATTGTGCAGTTTTAATTTCTTATTTGTAGTGGCGAAGGGTTGATTTATATTTTAGTTTTTTGTGTGGGTGTAAAGTATTTTCTCCCTCTTCTCTCAGCTTTTTTACAAAGCTGCCTTAGGGTACGCAGGTTGGGTGTGCACCATGGAGAGTGTAGGGAGCCTTTGGGCTGATACTTTAGGGAGCACCATGTTCGGAGAACCCTCAATCCAGTTGTGAAAGTTTTCATTGTTTATCTCAGGGTCGGTGGTGGGGCTGGGTTGGGATCTGTTCAGTTTGTGTACCCATTTCTCTACAGGTAGGTTGGACCAGGGTCGAAGTAAAGAGTGCGGCGGTGGGGGGCAGGGTATGGTATGGGGGTGTGTCCAGTGTAGAGGGATTAGGAAATGATCAGTCCATGGTAGAGGGGAAGGTGTGAGCCCAACCAAGTTTCCGAGGTTGGAAAAGATAGGGTCGAGCAGGGGGCCTTTCCTATGGGTGGGGAGTAGGACCTTTTGGACAAGTTGGAAGGATGTCAGGTCCTGGGCAAGTTCTGTGCGGAGTGAAGCTGCGGGGTCATCGAAATGAAGGTTAATATCCCCTAGAACCGTAAAGTTAGCCGAGCGGCTTGCATGGGTGCCGTTAGTTTCTAGTAGTGATTTTGCAAACTGTCCTGGAGCTTCTAGTGGGCGATAAACTAGGATGCCCTAAAATGTGAGGGAGGGGGTAAAGTTGATCACAAAATGGGTGTTTTCACAGTCCGATAGAGGGCTGCCAATCAGAGGGCAGGTTAGGTGATTTTTATGTATAATGGCAATTCCTTCCCCCTTTCCTGACTCTCTATCTGCTCTTTGGATGGAGTAGTCTGGAGGTAGGGCTTAGACTATGTCTGGGTCTGAGCAGGTGTTCAGCCATGTTTCTGTAAGAAAGAGTACTTCAGGGTCCTCTTCGCTTAGCAGCATTGAGATTTCGGTTCTGTGTTTTGGTAAGGATCTGCAGTTGAGCAGAAAAAGTTTGTGAATTATGTTACACCGGGGGTGAGGGGCCGAGGAGAGGGAATCTTATAATGACAGCGTGGGCATCTGTTATTGGACCTTTGGATAGATATAGAGTGTAAGCATTGCTGCTCCTGCCGTTTATGAATGGTTTTCAGCCACGTGCTGGAATACTTGTACTGGTGGTGTGCAGTGAGGGCAGGGGTTCTGGCCCCTGGGCCCATTTGCGATTTAGAAAAGGGGGGTGGTGATGAACAGAGTGTCTGAGTTAAACAGACCACTCTTACCCAGTCCAAAGATCAGGGCTTGATCCATCACCGTTATTTATCTCACTGCCCCATCCCAGCTCAGAACCTGGCTATATGCAAATCAGTCTGTCCCTGGCCCAGTGCATCATGGGAACAGGGCAGACTAAACTACCAAGCCAATTCTTCACCAGAAAGGAGACAAGCTACCGGGGACCGGTTTCTGGCATTTCAGCCTTCTTCGGCCCGGCTTGCTTGAATCCTGATGGAGCAGTGAGAAAGGGACTCATGTCTGAGTATACCCTGCCACACCTATAGTGGCCAAAAACGATTTAGAAAAGGGGGGTGGTGATGAACAGAGTGTCTGAGTTAAACAGACCACTCTTACCCAGTCCAAAGATCAGGGCTTGATCCATCACCGTTATTTATCTCACTGCCCCATCCCAGCTCAGAACCTGGCTATATGCAAATCAGTCTGTCCCTGGCCCAGAGCATCATGGGAACAGGGCAGACTAAACTACCAAGCCAAATCTTCACCAGAAAGGAGACAAGCTACCGGGGACCGGTTTCTGGCATTTCAGCCTTCTTCGGCCCGGCTTGCTTGAATCCTGATGGAGCAGTGAGAAAGGGACTCATGTCTGAGTATACCCTGCCACACCTATAGTGGCCAAAAACGATTTAGAAAAGGGGGGTGGTGATGAACAGAGTGTCTGAGTTAAACAGACCACTCTTACCCAGTCCAAAGATCAGGGCTTGATCCATCACCGTTATTTATCTCACTGCCCCATCCCAGCTCAGAACCTGGCTATATGCAAATCAGTCTGTCCCTGGCCCAGTGCATCATGGGAACAGGGCAGACTAAACTACCAAGCCAATTCTTCACCAGAAAGGAGACAAGCTACCGGGGACCGGTTTCTGGCATTTCAGCCTTCTTCGGCCCGGCTTGCTTGAATCCTGATGGAGCAGTGAGAAAGGGACTCATGTCTGAGTATACCCTGCCACACCTATAGTGGCCAAAAACGATTTAGAAAAGGGGGGTGGTGATGAACAGAGTGTCTGAGTTAAACAGACCACTCTTACCCAGTCCAAAGATCAGGGCTTGATCCATCACCGTTATTTATCTCACTGCCCCATCCCAGCTCAGAACCTGGCTATATGCAAATCAGTCTGTCCCTGGCCCAGTGCATCATGGGAACAGGGCAGACTAAACTACCAAGCCAATTCTTCACCAGAAAGGAGACAAGCTACCGGGGACCGGTTTCTGGCATTTCAGCCTTCTTCGGCCCGGGAGCTTGTTTCCTTCCCAGTGTAAGAATTGGCTTTTGTAGTTTGGTTTGCCCTGTTCCCATCATGCACTGGGACAGGAACAGACTAATTTGCATACAGCCAGGTTCTGAAACTGGGATGGTGCAGTGAGCTAAAAAACGGTGTTGGATCTAGCCCTGATCTCTTGACTGGGTGAGAGCTTTCTGCTTAATTCAGAGACTCTGTCCCTCACCACCCCTTGTTGTAAATATTTTTGTCCACCCTAAGCGTGGAAGGGTATTCTCAGATGTGAGACCCTTGCTCATTGCACCATCAGGATTCAAGCAAACCGGGCCGAAGACGGCTGTAATGCCAGAAACCGGCCCGGGAGCTTGTTTCCTTCCCAGTGTAAGAATTGGCTTTTGTAGTTTGGTTTGCCCTGTTCCCATCATGCACTGGGACAGGAACAGACTAATTTGCATACAGCCAGGTTCTGAAACTGGGATGGTGCAGTGAGCTAAAAAACGGTGTTGGATCTAGCCCTGATCTCTTGACTGGGTGAGAGCTTTCTGCTTAATTCAGAGACTCTGTCCCTCACCACCCCTTGTTGTAAATAACCCTGGGCCCATTTGGGCACAGGCGGGCTTGCCTTTGGCGTGCCTTCGGCACGGCAGCGGCGCGTCCGCTGCACGTTTGGCAAGGCATCTTTTTTTATGTGGGTGTGAGTGACTTTGGCACTAGACCGCCAACTCACGTTTCACCAGAAGTGTGTCGGGTCAGGACTCCCTCCACACAAACGAGACTTCTCACGGTGGACCAAGGAGAGTGCCCTTCGTGTGAGTAGGTGAGTGAAATTAAAAATGTGCCAGAGGGTTAAAACTAGTAATCAGTTTTATAAAAACACAAAGATGATGCAAATACAATTTAAAAAAATGCTGCAGTGAGACTCGTTATTAGTCTCAGGATCAAGCTGGAGAAGCCGGCGGACTTTTTAAGCGTTATTTGGCAGTAATCAGATTCACTCACGCAAGTACAGGCAAGTAGGCAGAGTGACAGTGTGCCCTTCATTGTGCACTCACTTCAGCAACTAAAGGCAGTTGCATTGTAACAGTTGCATTGTAAAGGTATGTTGTTGTAATGGATGTTTCCCTCCAGGCAGACGGCCGGGCCGAAAAGGTCCTTATACTAGTCAGAAGACCAGTCCAGGTAAGAGAGAACTGGGGCCTCGGCACTGTGATACATCAGAATGTTTATGCAATTCCTCAAAAGCATTGGGATTGGATTTGCCAAACATCTTTCAAATAATAAGGGTTTGCAAAATCTTTGGACAGCAAATTCTGCTTACATCTGCAGTAAATCTGATGGTATAGCTTATTTTTCACTAGTTAACAGCAGAGTTTCCTGTGGGAATAAGTATTTTCTAAACAAAGAAGCAGGAGCGCGGTCTTGCTAAATCCTTGGAATACATCTCAAAGTCAGAACTTTGTGGCTGTTTCCAAGCATTAGGCTTAGACATATCCAACCTGGAAATATATGTAAATTTATTCAAATAAAAATAATTATACCTAGATTTTCATGGTGGAAAAAAGCACTAGCCATATTTTATAGGATTGTCAGAGAAGTGCATGTTTGCCTGCTTGAAAAAATATGTTTCAGTTTAGGCAAAAATTAAAATGAGTTAAATGTATATGAGCAAAATGTATATTTCTGCAACACGTGCTCCTGCGAATGCTATGCCCTGTAGACAATCTGCAAGAGTAAGTGGAGCTCATTAGTGGTATGCCTGGAAATTTATGGTTTTGCATAGAATTCAGTGCAGACTATTGTGGACGTTTGTGAGTACCACAACAGAAATCTATACAAGTCGTGAATGGAAGCCCATAATGCACTGAAGTTTGACCTTCGTATGGCTCTTCTGTAAATAGACAGCAATAAAGACTTTAAGAATGCTTGGGGTAGCTTCAGCCACCCTATTGCAAACGTTGTATGGTGGATCAAGAAAGGAAGTGATCTCTGAATTCTGTCACTGTTAAGAACATCATTGAGAGTTAGCCAACTCTTCAAAGGATATCTAAACTGCTCTCACTCACATATATAGATATATTTTAAACATGTAACCTATTTCTGTATTATCAGCATACACCTCTTGTAGAAAGTCTTGCCATGCATCTTTTGCGTAAAAAATAGCACTTTAGTCTATGCTGGGCAATCTAAGCTGTAAGAATTTGCCCAGACTTGGGCTCGAGTTTGATTTGATATGAGGAGTCAAGGTCCTACTTATTTACAGGGGTGACCTTAGAGCAGGTGGCCCCCCTTTTGTACCGCTTTTGGCTGCCATAAGTGTGGCAGGGTATGCTCAGACGTGAGTTCCTTGCTCACTTTGCCACTGGATTCAAGCAAGCCGGGCTGAAGATGGCTGGAATGCCAGAAACCGGTCCTCGGAAGCTTGTTTCCGGTCCAGGGAAGACATGGCTTGGCAGTTCGGGTTGGACTGTTCCCATGAGGCACAGGGTCAGACTGATTTGCATATAGCCATGTCTGAACTGGGGTGGCAGAGTGGGCTAAAGAACGGTGATGGATTAAACCCAGATCTTTTGACTGGGTGTGAGTGTTTGATTGACTCAGATGCTCCGTCCATCACCACCCCCTTTTGTACCGCCTTTAGAGCAGGTGGCGCCTGGTGCGACAATCAAGTTTAGCGCCCCCACATCCCATCACCGCCTCCTCAGATTCCCTCACTACCACCTGCAAAAGTGCCCCTCATTTCTCCTATCTTAAGATATTGCTAAACACAGATCCCCCTGCACAGCTCAGTGTCCAGTGAGGCTGCACCAATCGCACTGCCCTAAAGCCGGCCCTGCTTATCAATACTGATCCATCATGGCAAAGGTTCTCAGAAGTTGGCTGTGTTTCCCTTCAGAATAAGTGGAACTCTCTGTTTTGGTGTTGGGTTAAGCCAAATTGTTCATGGGTCGTTAGGAAAGGTAGTGAGTCAGAGACAATATAACATGATGGAATGCAATGATGCGCAAGGTAACTAAAAGTATATGAGTTTGATTAGGAAATGTGTGAATACTATCCACTACCCCATATATTAAGACAAAAAAGGATGTTTATTGCATGAAACATGTATGACTCATATGTCATTTAATAAATGACCACTGTCTATTGCATTATTTAAATACAGTGTGTTTTTTCTCCTTTTTACTGAAGTAAAAGGAAAAACACATATAATAACCTAAATATTTCCATTTGGCTGAAAAACTCACTGGCATTAACATAACCTTGCAAAGCAAATGTTGCGTATAAAACCAAATTTGGGGCCACTTTCCTAAAATATATTTTTCTGTTCTTGGTCCCTTAAACAGAGTGGCTTTGCCTTCTTGTCTGGTGTTTGTTTGATTTGCTTTACTGCTTGAAATTCTAATTAAACATGTCGAAGTCTAGCAATTCAAAACAGAGTATTTTATGTCTCATAGAAGCTTTTGAAATGAACACTGCTTGATTAAAAATAAAAAAAAGTGGACTACCTTGTCAAATAATGAAGACTCCTGTCAAATCGGAAAACTGATTACTCTGATGGCACAGAAATGAGAAAAACAATGACAAAGAAATAAACCAGACAATAAACTACACTATGGTCTTAGATAGTGCAAGAAATAAACAAGCCAGCTTCGTGAGTGTGATTTATATGGTATGCTTTGAAATGTGTGACAATCTAACAGTATTCCCGGAAAAAAACAATCATAGCACAGCTATTACTTATTCAAAAACCATAATGATCACCAGTGAAGGGCGAAGGTACACTATCTTTTAGAACATGAAACTAATGAGCGATATGACAAAAAAATTAAAGCGGCAGTACGACAGATTCATACTCCATGGATGCGTCGTATTTACAACAAGGCGCTTCATGGCGTAAATAGGTATCCGGCGTTGTTAAAACTAACGCCTGTTTGTGCACCGTGTTGTAAATGAATCTGATGCTACTGCTACAGAAGTGATGTTGGGCTGTTTGCCTCTCGTAAATAGATGCTTGCCGTCCTAGCGTTACTTTTGTGTGCCTAGTGTGAATAAAAAAAGTTTTAAAACGGCGCTACGTGAAAAAAGACTGGTACACTTACCTGAAAGTTGCCATGGAGGAGACTTCAGAGAGCAGAGCCCAGGAAAACAATCCCAGTACCAGCCATGATATCTTGACAGAGTCCAAGGTGAAGAGGAAGAGGAAATGCAAGGTCACTGAAGAGGAGAATGAGATACTGAACACTGAGGTGATGAGTACCATTAATAGCTCTTCATCAACTGCAAATTGTCATTAGGGAGGATAAAGGTCATATGACAGACCATTGGTGGACAAGGTCAACAGCGTTTCAGAAGTAAAGAGGACAGTGAGTGACTGCAAAAATCTATGACGCCCCAGGAGCAGCTGGATTCCTTGGAGGAGCTGGCATCTGTCATCTCAGGTGTTGGTATGGCAGGAGTTAAGGGACAGGACATTGCAGGCTATGATGAACCACAACAGCAACAGGGTAGGGTGCAACAAGGGGCAATGTGGGTAAGTAGCTCATGTCATGCAGTGCAGGCTGCTATGTTCCAGCGTTCCATGGCAGTGCTTGGTGGACAAATGGTTAAACATAACATAAATTGAAGTCTCATTGCCCAGTTAGACTTTGCACAATTCAGTCCAGCTCTATCACCTTTATCCCTTCCATGTGTGAAGTGCAGCACCAGTCCACGTTCAACTTTCTCTGCATACTGGCACTTGCAGGTGAATGTACAGCATCAGTCCCTAGAACTACAAGTCTCAAAATACAAAGGAAAACACATGGGGGCATATTGACAAGACAATGATGCAGTGCAGCACCACCATCTTGCCACACCGAGCAGTATAATTAGAAAAGTGCAGGGATGCGCATATTTACAACAATACTATGCATCCCTTTGCTTTCCTCTGCCCTTACATACAATAGGTTGCCTAGCGCTAATGGAGGCACCCTTGCCGAATGGTGCAAGGGTGCCTGAGTTTGCTCTGGACAGCAGCACCCTGCTGCACCATATTCTTGTAAATATGCCCTTCTGTCACACCTGGCCCCAGGCACACTAAGCTAGCCTACAGATCCATGGCATGGAATGAGTTTGTCAGAGGAGAAACAACCCACCTGACGCGGGGGTATTTGTGGACCATGGGAAGTATGTACACATAGGGACATTCCAAGAGCCACGTCTATAGTAGCCTAGATTAAACTACATTGCAGCAGCTGTATTGACACACTTGGTCAGAGAACACAGGTTTCAGCAGTCATGGTAGGGACCACCTGAAATCCTCTCATCTACTACATTCAACTGGGTGTGGTTGTGAATGCAAGTAATGTACACCAGAGGACCATGTGTGGTAAAATGATGGTGTGTGGCCGTCGTGGGCCCCTGATAGTGCATGAATCTGATTACAATGATGTGTGACACTGTAGATAACTAACACTGGTCATGATGAAATGGGGTGAACGTCGGTGATCATAATCTAACTAGTATGACAGGACCCATCCCCCCCAGAGTAGGCACACAGTGATATGAGAACAATACTGTAAGCCAGCCATCTGAAAGGGAACTACAGTGCAATACAGTGCCATTTGCTATCAATACCCATGCAAAACAGGTGTCCTATGGTCAATGAGGAACTGAAAGTGATGTGTATGGAACCTTCAATGTCAAATGGATTACTAATGTCAACATCTAGCAGAGATCACCAATAGCATTTCTCCAGCTAATTGCAGAGGATGGACCCTCCCCTCCTGGCCAGCAGGTTGTCCTGTACTTCAGCGATGATGTGGATGGAAACTAGCAAAACACTTGACCAGGACACAATCTAATAAATTCTGGACCCCATCGAGGCGCCATCTCTGGATATGGGAGGGGGTCTCCACATGATCCGCGTGCCAACCAACAGGCCCCATATGCCAGCCCATTCAGAGTTCTGGACTCTAAGGACCCACAAATACTTTTCCAATGTACTGCCATAGGACTCCAGCAAAAGATGGTAGACCCGGTGTGGGTAGGGATGGAGACCATGGCTGTCACCCTAGATGGAGTTAGTGAGTGCCTCAGTCCCAAAAGGGACAGCACTGCGGCCATAAGAGGCACCTCCTCTCTGCTCCATGGCCTTCAGTAGTCCCTGGCTGACATTGCAGGTGTCATGAAGCAGATGCATGAGGAAATGACCTGCCAAAGTGGCACCAGCAAGGTTGCCAAACACCTGGGGGCAGTAAAAACCATCTTGGAGTCCATGGAGCAGAAGCAGAACTCCCACATTGCTACCATTGCTGCCTACCACTGCAACATTGCTGCTGTTTTGAAAAAACATATCCTCCTCGCTGCTGTGCTGACTCATATACTGGCACAGATAAATGCTGCTGCCGACATGGGTTCCATATCTTCAGCCCTGATGTGTGTGTGCCTCCCTTGGTTTCCTCAACTACAAGATGTGGACTGCACCTCTTTCTCATGCAAAATTGCCAGGTATCATTTATCTGTGCCACATACCCAGTTTCTGCTGGCACTGTCCTCAATTTGCTTTCCCCTGTTGACCTCAGCCATTTGTGGGCTCTCAATATGGTCATCCTCCTCACTGAAGCATTCCTCTCCTCCACATGTCCCATAACATGCTCCCTCCATGAACTTTGTCTAGACATCCACTGGCTCAAGACATCTGTTGAGTTTGTTGTCCTATGAACTGTCCCTGTGAGCCACATGAGTATCATCACATGTAAGTAAATCCACTTAGTACTACCTGTGTGTTGTCTGTCTATTGGAGTCTAGACCAAGTTGAACATTGTAAATTCTCTGAGGCAAAGACACCCACTATTTGCCAAAGGGATGTGTTGTTTGGAGTCAGGGACAATGCTAGACAGTGAGAGTGAAACATATTTGCTTAATCCTATGTGTGTGTTGACTAGCAAGAGGTTACTCAATGTTGCAAGCATAAAGTACAACAGGTACCATGCAGTCAATGTTAATGGTGAATGAAGTCACACAGCAGGTGGCATGTCTACCCATCGATACCAGCAAGCAAACAACATTTGTACTGACAAGCAAATGATGCAAGTGTGCGTGTGTACAGGGCAGGCATGAGTGTGTGAATGTAAAAAGCTTGAACTTGGTAGAATCTTTTGACCACAACATCCCTCCAATGCATGTTGCATGACGTACCCACACAGAGAAATCTTACGTGAATACATGTGTTCAACAGTGTATCCATTCACATCCTGATTGCTATGTGCACTTCTCAACAATGTCAGCAGATAGATTATTTAAAGTGATGGCCAACCTGACAGCTCTCTTTCCATAGGTAAATCACCTACTCACACAAGCTGCCAGTCACTTCTATCAAAGACAAATGCATGTACTTGACATTACCTGAGAAGACATGCTGACTCCCACACAGTAAATCATGATGTAGACCGATATGTAGCAGATAATGACAGTTAATGTCAACTAAAAACGTAAAATGACTAACAAACCAAATTTACACTAAATAAATACCCAAACCTAAAGTACCCTATCCTTCATACTATCCCAAACTGCCTTAACGTTGCCTAGCTTACTCTACACATACATCATGACATGATAAACATCAACCCCCTCACCCCCCTTAATATACGTCTACATACAAGGACAACAGAAAACACACCTAAACATCAACTAACTCCACATAAAATCCTACAAAATCTATATATATATTTTCTTTTAATTTCTCAACTCCACTCCAAAAAAACACAACACACCCCTGCCCACTAAAATTGTAACCACCGCTAACACTCCCCTAAAACTATTACACTCATACTATAACTACACTAACTAACCTATGCTAAGCTATAAAACCATTAGTAACATAAAGTAACATAAAGCAATGTGCAGGGGAGAGGACAGAAAGGCTCCCTATGGCTCATTTGGGGATACAGTCTCGCCACTGCCTGCTTTCCATCCTTTAGGAGGCTTATCATCTGGTCCATTTTGTGATCCAACACCGCCACCCCCAACTTAACGTCGGAAAGGTCCTTGTGCATGTCCTGCTCAAAGGAGCTAGCATCTCCTGTGAGCTGAGGTTTGGGGACTGCCGGTTGTGTGGGCTTGCTGCTGGAGGCAATTTGTACCAGTCCCTTGGAGGTACCTTTGTCTACCCCAACATCCTTACATTTGCTTAGCTTGGTTAGTTGGGCTGTGTGTGTGTGTGTGTGTGTCTGTGTGCATCTCTGTCTGTGTGTGTGTCTCTCTCTCTTTGTCTCTGTGTGTGTGATAGCTTAGTTGGTGGTCCCAGAGGGACGAGGCGCCATTTACCAGAACCATCTGCTCTGCATGTCGCTCCCCATCGCTTTGTGAGCTTTTCCTACTTGACAGATGTGGAGGTAAAAATCCTTTCTAATTTTATGCTGCCTCTTCTGCTCTGGGGTCATGTTGTCTGTTTAAGCAAAAAAGCAAAACTGGTAGACAAAGAGTGACTAGAAACACGCACAATCATCATGATGCACCAATATTCCCAAAACAGCATATGTTGCACCCCCTACAGCCTAAAATGATCTTAAAACTTAAAATGAGCATACACCTCCCTATTATCCATCCTCTCTGATTTACTGAGGTAAAAGTACAAAGGCATAGCAAATGTTGCTCAATGCTGTTGCACCACCCTGGCACATCTAGGTTTGACCATGTCAGAACATAGTATGCTTAGGAACAATACCGTTTTGTACCCATGGTAGGGTACACATGTCATCTTTACCAAAAATTAGTGTGCATTCCGCACTCTGCAATGGCCTTTATTCCATTTGCATTGGGCACATTAAGATGTGCAATGTCTGCAAAGTACACGCATTGTCTCACAGTATAGTGTACTTCACATGCCAAGGATACATTGCTACCTATACTGAACACATCCCAGGTATTAGAAGTAACAATGGAGGCTGGATAAGTAACTCACATAACACAGGGACATATGAACCATCTTTTATCTGAGCAGCTGTACATCCATGGTGGACCATGCCATGGCTCATTACATTCTCCCAATGGAATAGCATGTGCAAATGGCGTGCATTTAGAGGTTTCCACATCCACTGCCATGTTCATCTGTTAATCTATTTTCACATATTTTAACATAGTCTGCCAGTGTGATCAGGGCTCCTCTGTGCGGCCATCTAGTGGTCCATCTCAGATTGGCAATGTATTCTTCTTGACATTAGTCAAAGGCTAATGCACATGCTACAATTACCATCCACTTTCTGACCTATTTTTCATATTACACGTTTCTTGGGAATGTATGATTGAACAACTACTGCCTAAACCACGAATTCCTAAAACACGTAGGCTAAACAACGATTAATGCCTAACCACTAAATTTTTAACCACAAATTCCTTTACCACGAAAAAAGCCACCTCGTGACTGTCCAATAGATGGCACTATTGTAATTACAATACTTTCACAAAATATTTGTATATTTCTCATTATCCATTTTCACCACTGTGTTCTTTTTAATCCGCATATTTTTGTCATTTTAAATACAATAAATATATAGATAGATGATTTGAAAAATAATCATCATTTTATGATATTTCTTTCAACGTATATTTTAACAGCTGTCATTCCAGCTCGAATGAGATGCTGACAGCCGTAAACACTGGGGGCCTTATTTATGAAGACCTTGCGCCGCCGGTGCATCACTTTTAACATGGGAAAAAGTGACGCACCGGTGGCGCAAGGCCTTAATAAATAAGGCCCTGGGAGTGAATTAGCACTTAGATTTGTTCTCTTTTTCACTTCCCCACCTAATTCTAGTGAACTCCATGCCTTTTTGAACTCCCCTCCTAATTACATATTTAAAGCCCCCAGTAACCTGTTCAAATAAGCACTTGCAGATAAGCCTTAGAAGATATGTCAACAATACAAGCCGGCTGCAACTTCCACATTGTGCTCTCAGCAAGAAAGAGGCGACTTAATTGAAATTTAACTGAAGATATTAGCGTGTTAATACTCACTGGGATGATCTGTCCGCACACTCCAATGGCTTCGTGCATCGTGAAGGTACTCGAATGTGGTTGTGGATGTGTTGCCCAAGCTGTCCTTAGCAGGTGAGTTGATTTGCTGGCAATGCCGTAACCATAAATATTTGTTTTGCGAATACAATACAAAACCCTGCCATTTCCTTGCCATGTGCACAACTGGGAGGATGTCCAGGTGTAAATTCCCTTTGTGTGTATGTGCCCAGATGCTGTGAGCCCATGGCTGGAGCAGCATCGATTTTTGGAATGTATTATGTCACTGCCGTTTCCAAGTTTCCTAAAGGGGTAGGGGCGGGGAAGCGTGACGTGCAACAAATTGTACCAAGGCCATTGCAGTCCGGGAATCGATGTTAAGAAAAGTCGTGGTTTAGGTCTTCGTTGTCCAGGGCTTACTTGTTCAGGATTTGTCGTTGTTGGGACTTCGTTGTTCAGGTAAGTCGTAATTAAAATTTCGTTGTTTAGAATGTTTCCCGTTACTTTGTGAAAGGGATGCACATTGATTAGCATTCAAAAAGGCACTCACTGGTATCTTTTGGCTCTTTGAAACTATTCACCTCAACAACTGAGCATGTGGCAGGTCCACCTACAAGACAAAACATGTGAAACAAATCAATTAAATTAGAACACATATATTGTAAGCAACTGAAGCACAGAACATATGCATAGCAATTTGCTACGTAACCCTCCAGATTGCAATTGCACTAAAGGCACAGTTGACATGCCTGAATGATACACATTGGCAAGGCACGCTGAAGTGTACACACATAGGATGAGCCAAAATATGTACCTGGTGACCAATTTGCAGAACGAGTTCTTAGACCTCACTAGCTGACTTTCATGAGTCTCTGCACCTACATAATTCACATACCATACTCAGTAAGGTACAGCAATACCCGTGCCCTCTTCATTTTTAAACCAGGACATTAGTATGCAACATACATCACACATTATGCGTCCTTGTTCCTTAAGTTAAGGTATTTCTATAGCTGTCAGTGCTGCAGAGAACCGTATATTGTTCAGATATGTCCCATGCACCCCCAAAGATGGTATTGGACAATTAAAAAACAACATGTATGAGATATGTTCAGATGTATCAGATTGAGCCAGGCATGCCTTTGGATAAAGACCATGTGAGTGAGCTGCCCTGTACATACAGTGAACTTATTTTACAAGAGGCATGCACAACTGGAGTGTCATATTTAAGAACAGCTCCAGTGGCTCTGGCCTCAGAATCACCTCTAAGAGGGCATGGAAAGCCACTATGCAGGACTTGGTATGCACTCAGAGTTATGAAGTCAAGCAAGTCAGTGGAAAGCACAGCGTAGCCATAGTGGACATCATGGAGCCATACCTTTTACATTGGAATTGATGTTCCAAACCAGTGAAATGTGTTTTGACACAATCACAGATTAGCTAAACCGTGTAAGCCATGGCAGGCCTCATTAATGCATTACTACCCAGGAGAGGTATGCCATGAAGGATCATTGGCACATCTCTATGTGTCATTCAGTATTGTATGTGTGCTGCATTCCACTACACAGATACACATTTTAATAATTCATCATTTTATTTCTTTGTGCAGAGAGCTGACCTTTCCAGTACAATACAAATCATGTCAACAATGCACACACATGTGCACCATGGGACAAGGGTGCCTGTGTTTGCTAAAGACACCACAGGGCTTATTTGCAAGCTCTTTGCGCCACTGATGCATCCCTTTTTGGCATATAAAAAGTGAAGCACCAGTGACACTAGGGGCTTTTAAATAACTCCCCAAGTTGGTAAGCTGGGCAGGAATAACTCATTGGAATGCCCCTTCATAAATGACTCTTGACCAAATCGATTCAGAAAAGGGGGTGGTGATGAACAGAGTGTCTGAATTACGCAGACCACTCTTACCCAGTCCAAAGATCAGGGCTTGATCCATCACCGTTTTTTAGCTCACTGCACCATCCCAGCTCAGAACTTGGCTATATGCAAATTAGTTTGACCCTGGCCCAGTGCATCATGGGAACAGGGCAGACCAAACTACCAAGCCAATTCTTATACTGGGAAGGAAACAAGCTTTCGGGGACCGGTTTCTGGCATTTCAGCCGTCTTCGGCCCGGCTTGCTTGAATCCTGATGGTGCAATGAGCAAGGGACTCACATCTGAGTATACCCTTCCACGCTTATGGTGGACAAAAATGATTCAGAAAAGGGGGTGGTGATGAACAGAGTGTCTGAATTAAGCAGACCACTCTTACCCAGTCTAAAGATCAGGGCTTGATCCATCACCGTTTTTTTGCTCACTGCACCATCCCAGCTCAGAACTTGGCTATATGCAAATTAGTCTGACCCTGGCCCAGTGCATCATGGGAACAGGGCAGACCAAACTACCAAGCCAATTCTTATACTGGGAAGGAAACAAGCTTCCGGGAACCGGTTTCTGGCATTTCAGCCGTCTTCGGCCCGGCTTGCTTGAATCCTGATGGTGCAATGAGCAAGGGACTCACATCTGAGTATACCATTCCACGCTTATGGTGGACAAAAATGATTCAGAAAAGGGGGTGGTGATGAACAGAGTGTCTGAATTAAGCAGACCACTCTTACCCAGTCCAAAGATCATGGCTTGATCCATCACTGTTTTTTAGCTCACTGCACCATCCCAGCTCAGAACTTGGCTATATGCAAATTAGTCTGACCCTGGCCCAGTGCATCATGGGAACAGGGCAAAACAAACTACCAAGCCAATTCTTATACTGGGAAGGAAACAAGCTTCTGGGGACCGGTTTCTGGCATTTCAGCCGTCTTCGGCCCGGCTTGCTTGAATCCTGATGGTGCAATGAGCAAGGGACTCACATCTGAGTATACCCTTCCACGCTTATGGTGGACAAAAATGATTCAGAAAAGGGGGGGGTGATGAACAGAGTGTCTGAATTAAGCAGACCACTCTTACCCAGTCTAAAGATCAGGGCTTGATCCATCACCGTTTTTTAGCTCACTGCACTATCCCAGCTCAGAACTTGGCTATATGCAAATTAGTCTGACCCTGGCCCAGTGCATCATGGGAACAGGGCAGACCAAACTACCAAGCCAATTCTAATACTGGGAAGGAAACAAGCTTCCGGGGACTGGTTTCTGGCATTTCAGCCGTCTTCGGCCCGGCTTGTTTGAATCCTGATGGTGCAATGAGCAAGGGACTCACATCTGAGTATACCCTTCCACGCTTATGGTGGACAAAAATGATTCAGAAAAGGGGGTGGTGATGAACAGAGTGTCTAATTAAGCAGACCACTCTTACCCAGTCTAAAGATCAGGGCTTGATCCATCACCGTTTTTTTGCTCACTGCACCATCCCAGCTCAGAACTTGGCTATATGCAAATTAGTCTGACCCTGGCCCAGTGCATCATGGGAACAGGGCAGACCAAACTACCAAGCCAATTCTTATACTGGGAAGGAAACAAGCTTCCGGGGACCGGTTTCTGGCATTTCAGCCGTCTTCGGCCCGGCTTGCTTGAATCCTGATGGTGCAATGAGCAGGGGACTCACATCTGAGTATACCCTTCCACGCTTATGGTGGACAAAAATGATTCAGAAAAGGGGGTGGTGATGAACAGAGTGTCTGAATTAAGCAGACCACTCTTACCCAGTCCAAAGATCATGGCTTGATCCATCACTGTTTTTAGCTCACTGCACCATCCCAGCTCAGAACTTGGCTATATGCAAATTAGTCTGACCCTGGCCCAGTGCATCATGGGAACAGGGCAAAACAAACTACCAAGCCAATTCTTATACTGGGAAGGAAACAAGCTTCTGGGGACCGGTTTCTGGCATTTCAGCCGTCTTCGGCCCGGCTTGCTTGAATCCTGATGGTGCAATGAGCAAGGGACTCACATCTGAGTATACCCTTCCACGCTTATGGTGGACAAAAATGATTCAGAAAAGGGGGTGGTGATGAACAGAGTGTCTGAATTAAGCAGACCACTCTTACCCAGTCCAAAGATCAGGGCTTGATCCATCACCGTTTTTTAGCTCACTGCACTATCCCAGCTCAGAACTTGGCTATATGCAAATTAGTCTGACCCTGGCCCAGTGCATCATGGGAACAGGGCAGACCAAACTACCAAGCCAATTCTAATACTGGGAAGAAAACAAGCTTCCGGGGACCGGTTTCTGGCATTTCAGCTGTCTTCGGCCCGGCTTGCTTGAATCCTGATGGTGCAATGAGCAAGCCGGGCCGAAGACGGCTGAAACGCCAGAAACCGGTCCCCGGTAGCTTGTCTCCTTTCTGGTGAAGAATTGGCTTGGTAGTTTAGTCTGCCCTGTTCCCATGATGCACTGGGCCAGGGACAGACTGATTTGCATATAGCCAGGTTCTGAGCTGGGATGGTGTAGTGAGATAAATAACGGTGATGGATCAAGCCCTGATCTTTGGACTGGGTAAGAGTGGTCTGCTTAATTCAGACACTCTGTTCATCACCACCCCCTTTTCTAAATCGTTTTTGGCCACTATAGGTGTGGCAGGGTATACTCAGACATGAGTCCCTTTCTCACTGCGCCATCAGGATTCAAGCAAGCCGGGCCGAAGACGGCTGAAATGCCAGAAACCGGTCCCCGGTAGCTTGTCTCCTTTCTGGTGAAGAATTGGCTTGGTAGTTTAGTCTGGCCTGTTCCCATGATGCACTGGGCCAGGGACATACTGATTTGCATATAGCCAGGTTCTGAGCTGGGATGGTGCTGTGAGATAAATACCGGTGATGGGTCAAGCCCTGATCTTTGGACTGGGTAAGAGTGGTCTTCTTAATTCAGAAACTCTGTTCATCACCACCCCCTTTTCTAAATCGTTTTTGGCCACTATAGTTGTGGCAGGGTATACTCAGACATGAGTCCCTTTCTCACTGCACCATCAGGATTCAAGCAAGCCGTGCCGAAGACAGCTGAAATGCCAGAAACCGGTCCCCGGTAGCTTGTCTCCTTTCTGGTGAAGAATTGGCTCGGTAGTTTAGTCTGCCCTGTTCCCATGATGCACTGGGCCAGGGACAGACTGATTTGCATATAGCAAGGTTCTGAGCTGGGATGGTGCAGTGAGATAAATAACGGTGATGGATCAAGCCCTGATCTTTGGACTGGGTAAGAGTGGTCTGCTTAATTCAGGCACTCTGTTCATCACCACCCCCTTTTCTAAACCGTTTTTGGCCACTATAGGTGTGGCAGGGTATACTCAGACATGAGTCCCTTTCTCACTGCACCATCAGGATTCAAGCAAGGCGGGCCGAAGACGGCTGCAATGCCAGAAACCGGTCCCCGGTAGCTTGTCTCCTTTCTGGTGAAGAATTGGCTTGGTAGTTTAGTCTGCCCTGTTCCCATGATGCACTGGGCCAGGGACAGACTGATTTGCATATAGCCAGGTTCTGAGCTGGGATGGTGCAGTGAGATAAATAACGGTGATGGATCAAGCCCTGATCTTTGGACTGGGTAAGAGTGGTCTGTTTAATTCAGACACTCTGTTCATCACCACCCCCTTTTCTAAATCGTTTTTGGCCACTATAGGTGTGGCAGGGTATACTCAGACATGAGTCCCTTTCTCACTGCACCATCAGGATTCAAGCAAGCCGGGCCGAAGATGGCTGAAATGCCAGAAACCGGACCCCGGTAGCTTGTCTCCTTTCTGGTGAAGAATTGGCTTGGTAGTTTAGTCAGCCCTGTTTCCATGATGCACTGGGCCAGGGACAGACTGATTTGCATATAGCCAGGTTCTGAGCTGGGATGGTGCAGTGAGATAAATAACGGTGATGGATCAAGCCCTGATCTTTGCACTGGGTAAGAGTGGTCTGCTTAATTCAGGCACTCTGTTCATCACCACCCCCTTTTCTAAATCTTGACCAAATCTGCATTTTCTTATTGTTGCTGGCACAGCACCATTAGTTGTAAATTGTGCTCCTGCAGAGTTTTGCAGACACCTTTATGTGTAACGTATGTTCTGTAATAGCCTGTCACAACAGTATCATACAAATGCTTGTGGTGCAAGAAACTCCTCTGGAGCTGGCCTGCACTACCTGGTTTGTCATCAGATGAGTAGTCTGGGTGGGCATGTGCATCAGCTCTGTGCTTCCCTGGGACACAACCGTATCACCTAAAGGGGCATTAACACTTTTGTGGCCTACTCTGTGACACAGATATCACAAATAGTGCCAACTCTATTGTATTGGCATTTCCCTCTTTTGCATGGGGGCACAGCTATTTTTATGAAAAGGTTATGGGAGTCACAGTTACTATTAATACAAATCATCAATGGTTAAATGAGGCACATGGATAAACACACAAATCATGTATACTTACCAAAATATCTGCAAACTTGGATACCGAAGAAGTCCAGGATTTCAGCCTCATGGATAACCAAATCCGCCCAGCTGATGTTCAGTTGATAGACCATCCAGTCAATAACATACATCCTCTCAATTTGGGAGTGCACCTTCTCCCATCATGTTTGGTAGATAGAAATTGACCAGCCACGGAAGCTACAAAACTCTTGGGTGTCCATGTGGCGTTCCCTACATTTTCCAGACATTTCCCAAACATAATTTAATCCCAAACAATACAAACCCCCCAAAAACACTACCACTAAAACAATAATAGTTCAAGAGACAACCACCTGATTAAACACAGGGCAATACAAAACAATACACAACTAGAAAGTTCAAACAGGACTTTGGGGACACTACAGGGACAGTAGACAATGCAATGAGGTTGAAGACACACCAATACACTCGCCAGCACAGCCAATACACAACTACTCAGAAGCACCATGTTTAAAAGTGAAAAGGAAACTAACTTCGCAGTTTCTGGATTGCAGCATGCCTGATCCATGACATCACTTCCTGGGCGGATGCGTCACATTTTAAGCTGATGCGTTGATTTTATTGACACCTCTAGTCAATGTGTGGAATTCACACAAGGCCTGAGAAGGCACCATGCGATCATTCAGATGCCTCGGCTAGGAAGCGTCATTTTCAGCTGAATCAATGGTTGCAAAAATCACGCATTAGGCTCCTGCGTCTTTTTTTAATGCAATAGGGCAAATTTGTGTTTTTCTGTGCAATGTATGTACACATTAAGAGGGATTGCTGTGTTGGCTGAGAATAGTTGAGATGACCTGCTTAATGTTTTTGCATGTGCTTAATGTGTGCGTTCACAGTGTACATATGTGTGAATTGATGCATTTCAGGGATCATACTACGGCAAGGGCCAATTCCTATGGTAGCGCAAGGGCACACCTTACATGAGGTGTGCTAAATTAATACTTTGCACCTGATTACATTGCTTTATCTTCCCCTAAGGATGCCACAAACTCTAACTGGCATGGGGTCAGTGCACCCACGTCTAAGACAGCCTGACCTCCTGCCAATCTGTGTCATGTACCACAGTGCAGGCAGCAGGTTGTTGGGGAATTGGAAAGGGTTACAGTTCCCCTGACAGGCAAGTGATACAACTGGCTGCACCCACCTGGAAGGTGATGTATGGATAGGGCCATATGATTGGTTGAGTATAGGCCATTCATATTCAAGGGTCATACCTCACAGGAATGTAAAGGTGTCATCATTTTTGGGCCACATGATTCTCACCCATGCTAATGGTGCTATGCTAGACCACCATGCATGTCTTGACGTGACCTCCTATATATTGTTGACAGCAAGGCTGCATAAATCCCACCATAACTACACTTGTCATCAGGGTGGTATTGTTTGTGCATAGCAGTGGATGTACACACGCAACACTCATGTAGTTTGACACTCAGATAGATAATGAGACTCACATGGACCTGGCACAGTTCAAACTTTGTCAGACAACCCCAGTAGAGTCTGAACAAGTATGTTTCAATTGATGTAACCTTGTATTGTCTGTTTCCATGTGTCCTGCATGCTGTTGCTCACACTGGCCATGTAGTACTTTTCCATGAAACATTTATGTGCAGGGAAGTGTTGAGAGAACCCACCATATTATGGTGTGGGACACAACGATCTGCGGTATGGCCTTGTATCTGGAAGGATATGTGTGGTCCATGCACATTGAAAATGCACATAGTATTTACCACCAAGCGTAGCATCTGATTTGTGGATGAAGAGGCCAGCGTGTCTAGCCACAACTAGTCAAGTGTAGTTCAATCATAAATATGTTTGCCTGTGGCACCCATCACAATATGTTTCTAGGTAGTGTGGTTGCTTGAGGTTTTGTGACGGCTATGCATTCAGAAAGGAAGTACACCTGTGATTTTCTAGCCACATTAAAACAGCATATCTTAGGCTGCATCAGTGCGTGGCATCTTGGTCGGATTTACCTTGCTTTATGCGATTTCTTATTTTCAGTTGTTTTATATTCTTAATCTTGGTGCTGCGTCTTCACATTCGCACTAAGACTATGATAGGAGTAAAGCCATTACTTGTATCTGAGTGCAACACACCAACATGATAGGCTACATTTCTGCTTGTCCCATTGGCATCTTAGCCTAGTGAGGTAAGTGTGGCTACATTCTTACTAGGTAGACCTGTTGCACTGGCAAAGTATAGTATGTAGCATTTGTATGGGTAATATGAGATCTCCTAATGGATTTTAAATGTGGATGCAGATTTTTATGTAGCATAAGTAGACTGTAGGATTAGGACTGTGTTCCTATGCACATACTATATGGATCATTTCACAGTCATCATACTATGAATTACCTCTACTATCATCCACAGTGTGAAACCTTACAAATGGCTAGCCGTAGTAGACACACACACTCACACACAGTCAAAGCACACTATCTACTTTAGCACACCATGTTCAATCTTTTTGGTAAAGAAGGACTATTTGTTGAAGGTTGTAGTCATGCACACTATTTTGGATGTACCATATGTTGTTCTATGCTGTTTGTTACATGTAGCTACATATATATTCTTTGAGGCAACTACTAGCATGTGTGATGTGAGTATTTTGATGTTTATTGTGACTATGAATTCAAAAAGCTTACACACTGGTACTGCTCATGTATTTATTTTCATATACATGTACACAGTTTCACGTAGTCATCATTTTGTGACATCATGAAAGTCATTCATGCATCTTGACCTATATGGTCCCTCCACCATTTTGCTGCTATTGATGGAACATTTTGATGTGGCTCCTCATCTTCCTCATCCTCATTGTCGGCACTTCCTGCTCCTTATTGGCATCACCCCATGGTACATTTGTCCGCACACAAATATTGTGCAATCTGCATTAAACAAGTAGAAATTAGCATACTATTGGTGGTGAGTAGAGCAATCAGCCCCCAGACATATCAGACTCTTGAAGCGGAATTTGAGTATGACAAATGTCCACTCTGCTATGGACTGTGGCCTGCTTAGGGCATGAGTGTACCTCCATTAGACTTCTGTCTTGGGGTGTTTATGAGCAGTCATCACCCACAGCTGCACAGCATATTGTGGTCAGTTACAAAGACAGGAGGGGTAAAATTAGTTAACAGGCATGACAAGGGATGACCCCACATTTGTGTACACTCTATTATGTGTCCTGAAGGACTCATATACTTTGCCTTGTGTACGACACGTGCAATGACATTGTGGGGCATATACGAAAGTAGAATTTGGATATGACTGACACTGTACAACACATACATTTGTGCCTCTATTATTGTATGATCTATAAATGAAAACTTCAGAAAATAATAATAAATAGATATATGTTTTTCAAATAAATACTCTCTGTGTGGGACTACAATGATGTCTGTTATGGATTAGAGTGTTTGCCATTTAATAGATTTAGTCTTAGGGGGGGTCCTCTTGTTTTTGATTACAACACATACAGGTGCACTATCCTCTGTGATTCACTTACTATTTGTCATACTTGTGAGGGCCAATGCCACAAAGGTGATGATTTTTCACCAGTAACGAAAGTCAATTAGCCATTGAGAAGGCAAATCTCTTACACTCATCTATTGCGTCTAATATTAACTACTATTGCCATTTCTGAACTGATACATGTCTGATTATACAATATGTAGCTGGAGCAGGTGATTTTGAGTACTTCACTCACACATATTTGGCAGTGAGAGTTGGAGTCAATGTTGTCCAATATCTACTTGCATGGGGAGGGTAGTGAGTGGATATCAATGTAAGATATGATAGTGTTCACATGGCAGTGCACTGTCTCCAATATGTTGACAGTGCACAAGGGGTTTGAGATATGTGGGAGTCTTCCACTGTACAGTGCAACTGGTACATTAACCACATTACACTGCCACACTGCTTAGGGACGGTGTAGAACATATTTTCGACATGATTCTGTGTCCAGGGTTTGCAGCCTGCGCTGGCAAAAAATATGCAGCATTGCTCCAAGACAGGCACATGATTCCCAAAGTGACTGTGTTAGGGCCTGTTCTGGAAGATGTACTTTGCGCATGAGGCTGTAACTTGGTGAACAGTCTGGGGACTTGGAGGACTGGTAGAGTGGTTTGTGCACTGCAATCTGGTCTGTACATGGGATGGGATGTGTGTATCTAATGACTAATGTAATGTAGCTTGGTAGACATGATCTTGCAAGGTTAAAATATGACTAAAGTTCTCAGTTTCACAAATCTGGGATACATCACATGCCTCATGACCATGGACGTTACCTGTGGGCACACAGACCAAAGTAAGGAACTCCCTTACTTTAACATGGTGTTTGGACACAGCATTTCACATAGTGTAGAATTAGTGAGGATCTTTCAAACAATTTAATGCACACACAGGGCCTCATTTAGTAGTTGTTTCACAGGGCAGCACTAGATGTCACCTGGCTGCGCTGACCAGCATCCAAAGGAAAAGGCAGAAATGTGCATTTTTGCTAACATACAGTGCATCCATGGTTCGTCCGCACATATTGGTGACTAACGCCCACACACATCCTCTGCACCTGTGTCAGCATTGTGTCCTCTTATAACTTATGCTTTGAGTGGCACATTCTGTTGCCAGAAGCAAACGGTCTATGCAATTTCCTCATTCTATGTGTTCTGCCTTCTGCAGGACACATAGAAATTGGAAGTGACAAAGAGGAGTGTAAATATTAGTCCTCATTTCACCTCCCCGTGAGAGGCATACTATTAGCAAACAGTCCCAGAGTTACTGATCCTTGGATATTTGAAAATGTGAGCTCTTTATTGGTGTTGCATAGGAAAATACACCACGAGGCCCATGGAACACAGCCTTAATGTAGGGTGAGGAAATGCTGCACTTTGTCCTGGTCTGCCTTACTACTTATCTATGAGGTCATGCAAGGGCACATAGGCTAACTTTGTGTGGGCTCATAGATATGAGTTGGAGACCTGTCCACCAGAGCATCATGAACATTGATGCTCAAGCAGCGCAGTTCACTTGTACATGTGGCCCACAGTGGTGTATGCTGTCTCGACATGTGTGACTTATAGGGTTGTGTTGAACATGTGGCATGTACTATGGTTGAAGTATGTAGGCACACACCTTCTAGATATGCACTTTCTCTTTCAGACCAACACTAATATGACAATGTTATCCAACATAATTGACAGTCATGTGGTCTGTCATGTCTTCAGAAGAACCTACCAACCAGTAGGCCATTCCCATATGTCCCATTCTGGAAGCGCTCGTTGATGGTGGATTTTACCAAAGATGAAGGAATCATGAGCACTCCCCTGATACTTTGGGAGAACATTGTTGAAGAGGCACATATGGTCCACGATTGCCTGCACGTTCATGGAATGCGTGTGCTTCCTATTGCGGTACAGTTGTGATGTAGCAGCTGGAGGCATACGTTGCACATGTGTGCAGTCCGTTGCCCCCAACACATTTGGAAATCCTGGATTGGCATAAAACCTTTGCTTTTTTTCCTGTTGTTTCTCTATTGTGTTGGGGAAAATGAGATTCAGGGGTGTGAGGCTTATTTTTGCGTCCAGGATGGAGGAAAGGAATGCTGAGAAGGATGACTGGGATACTTGTGCCACTCTGACTGTGGGGGTTGGAAAATTCTATGTGCCAGCATTTGTAGTCCAGCCAATAGCTTGACCTGTGTAGGGATATTGGTGCACTGCTGCGAAGTTGGCTGCAGCATTGGTGCAATCTAGTGCAGGAGCTGCACAATAGACTCCCTGCTGAGCCTGTAATGGACAATGGCATCCTCCTGCCTGAGCTCAATGAGCCTAATCCTCTGGCGGCATGTTCGCTCCCTTCTGCGCTGCATCTGTGGTGATGGTGAAGATGGTTGAGGTGGGGGTGTTGATGGTGGTGGTGGTGGTCTTGGTGCTCTGAGCTGCAGTAGAAGTAGGTCTCTGGTGTGGTTGAGCTTGCCAGAGTGATTTGTGGATGTTATGCTATTATACCAGTGGCAATGTGTCATTTTTAAAGATGGCTTGTCATAGCGGTAAATTTGTGATGCTTTTGGAACTCTACACTTCTTTTGCCAAAGTGACATCATTTTCCCATTTCATTATTGATACAGCAGCGTCCAACTTGCATATAATTTTTGCTATCTGACGCATCCCGATCTGGCGTAATCGAAAATAGGCACAGAAGTGGTAAAATTGACACTAAAGGCCTCTAGTGTCACTTTGTAAATATGGCTCCAAGAAAGAGCTGCGGCAGCATAAAAAAAATGATGCTGCGGCAGATCTTGTTCCTTGTAAATATGCCTGAACGTTTAAATGAAAAGTGATCAAAAACATTTGCTACTATGATATGGAAAGAGGGTGTAGAGCTGTTGTAGCAGAAGAGGCACTAACACATTTTCATTGACCGACCATGACCATTAAAAAGATACATCAGTGAGTTGATATATGCAATATATACATTGTAAATTGCTTTTTAACCAGGCAGTCTTCATTGTAGAAGGCACACAGTGTCACACAAATATTTTCTTTTTTGAATAGGTAGACTTTATGCACAGTTTTCATTGGTCTCCTCTGTTTGCCCTACACTTGATCCTAGTGAAAACATATTAAAGATAGGGGCCACCTCCTTATTGTGACAGTAGGTAAATATTCAGTATTCATGTGAAAAAGTACACCTGCCATACAATATAGGGATATTGCAAGTCAGACAGAAGTTCTATGACCACATAGATGAACAAGGCCGAATGCTGAGATCCTTTGTAATGTGTAATGTCATGGAACACCAAGGTGACTTTCAAAATCCTTATGATGTATGTCAGGGGGTACTTTATACCGTAAAATACATGCTCACACTGTCACCTTTCCATAAACCACTAAAATTCTTGGTGCAATGCTCTTTCATATGAAAGAGATAGCATCTTTGCAAAAATGAATGACAAAAGTAGAATCTCTAGTGCAAAATTAAACATAACAAAAAAGAAATTAGATATTTGTTGCAAAAATATATCACAATCAAAAGGTATCAGAATCAGTTTCATACAAGTCTGATGTTTAAAAAAGCACTGCTGCTCATGATGTGTTGAAACATGCTGAGAGATATTATCTTTTCTATAGTTACTTAAGTCATCTAAAAAGGAAAGTTTTACCTTAAAAATCTCCTTTATTCTTATCATTTTTCTCCTAAAAAAACAGAACAGAAGAAAAGAAAAGCTTATTTTTTTATTTTTTTATATTGCGATTTTAATTTTTCACTGTGTCCTCCCTTTCTCCTGGGCTACTGACTCTGGGAGCAGGCATTGTGACACCAGAATTCCGCTGTAATAAGTTATGATATTTGAGCAGCTATGTCATTTCTTTATTACAGGCAACTTCATGTGTCACAAGTAACATGCAATAGGGGGCTTAAAGACAGGTTTTTATACAAGGACTGCAAGATCCCATACATTATAACATAGTTGTTAATTCAAATATCAGGTTGCTCTCTACAATTATCTAATCATATGATTTAACTTGTTAAAAGGTATTCCTGTTTGCTGCTTTCTCAAAAACTAACCAATTGTAAGCAAATGTCTTTCATTTAACATTCTAGTCACTCACCTGGTGAGTGTAACGATTACACGTGCTGTATTGAATTATGTTTTTGTATGATCTTTAATACAGCCCTGAAGCAGTTCAGACAAAAAGGAATAAAACACATTGACTGGCATTTATTTTAAGATGGAGCAACAAATATGTTAATGTTTGTACTTTTGTTGATAACTTGATGTTTTGTTTCCATTAAAGCTGTGGTTCTTCTTTCCAATTGATTATTACTGTCTACTGATTTCAATTCAAGAAACCCCAACTCTTACGGCCCACTAACTCATCAGCTGGTATACCAAACTAGATCCTTTCCACTGAAGCAAATCAACAAGCTCCACCCAACCAGCTTTATATTCTTTTCCATTGAATCATTAGCATGATTTTGAGTAGCACCAAGTTAACAGTAACATGACTGAAGCCCCACTCAGGCCTTCATGCATCATAGCCAACTCTGGCATAATATTTCCGATAATCTGCGGTCACTCAGTCATTTCAACACATTCAAAACTCTCTGACGCAACCTCCACGCTAGAGGCAAGCATTACTCCTCCTTTTGAGCTATTCTAGAAACTCTATAGAATAGCAAATCTTTTCATCCGTGTCTACATGAACTCTCCTTCTTCTTCCAAGTAAGAGACAATGCGCTTGCTCACTGTCGCCTTTAATACCCACCCCCCCTACCTCTCCCCCTCTGAGCCTCCTGCTCATATTCTTCCATTCCTTGCTTTACTACCCATTGAATTTCCTCTATTACATTGCTTGAAACGTTAATTTTATGACAAGATTTTATATTACACCTAGAAGTTGGCCAACAAGCGTTTGTTGAATAATAAAATGTTATAAAAAGTAGTAATAAATAACACTGTGTATAGATCACATTATAATTATCGACTTCCTTAGTGATTGATTACATAAGGTGGCTTTCCCACAAACTCTACCTATTCTGGACAATGGTTAGAAGCAACAACAGCAGTATGAATATGTTTTCTAAATTACATCATACAACAAAATGAAGACTCAATTTCCCTTTTGTGCTACAAACTCCGTATATCCACTAGTGGTCCAATAAGTCTGCGTTGAATGGCTTACAATAATTAACTTGATTATCTGTATTACCAATTAAAACTGTCTCCAATGTTATTAAAAATGTTTCTTTGTATGAATTGTTAATAAAATGTAAAAACAGTTTTTAATTGTATGTGGGATGTATAAATTTTGACTACAAACAATGACACTTTTAGAAAGTTGACCTTGTGGCTTAGATATGAATCTACCTTAACAAAATGAAAGGAAATGAGGCGGTTGCAAAACAGGAAAAAGTTGGTTTAATTAAACTCTGCAACCGGGAGAGTATCAACAGAGTCACGTCTGAAGACAATCTCTCAATGAACACTTTTGGCTGACCAGACATACAGTTCATGAGGTACAATAAACCGATCTCACATTTGCAGAAAAGCTTCCTAGTCATAAACAATCAGTACCACCATCTGATAGAGGGACACAGGTGGCTCTCGACCTCTGGTGTTGGATTTTTCTTTTTATGGTGGTTTCACTTTATCACTATTTGTGTGCTGCATAAATACTTACCCATTACCTCTAAATTAAGTCCGATGTTAGTGTGGGCCAGTGTGTATGTGTTCAGATGTCCAGTGTGGGAAGCACGTCATTGCTGCATGTGGTGTGTATGCTGTTTCCAGATTGGTGGAGTGCTCTTAACTTTACGTGGCTTCTGACTTTGTGGTATTTTGGTAAATCTCGCCTTTGGCCAAACGTGTTTTTTTGGGGGGCCAATTTCCTTGGACCTGTTTGTTGAGTTACTGCCTATCTGTAGGATTGAGCACTGTTTTGCATGTTTAGGCTAAGTGACCCCACCTGTGACTTATCAATCACTAGGCTTGGGTTTGTGTCGCAGGGCCTGTTTGATCATGTATCTCTGACTCAGAGTTGATGGGGAAGTCATCTTG
This sequence comes from Lissotriton vulgaris, assembly GCF_964263255.1. NCBI lineage: Eukaryota > Metazoa > Chordata > Amphibia > Caudata > Salamandridae > Lissotriton > Lissotriton vulgaris. Next base: position 1,315,053,627 of record NC_141691.1, read on the forward strand.
GATGAATCCAATAGAAATTCTATGAGTTTGTGATAATGTGTACATATAACATGGGGGAAATTTATATAATTTTTACTGACATCCTCATTATTATGCGTACAGTTGTCATAGGGTCAATCAACATTGTCTTTACTGATATTGACATTGTTATGCATGCATAGGTTAAGGCTTACATCGATATTGCATTTAGTGGTATTTCCAATTTTATGCATGTACATATGATAGTGTACATTCACATCGTATTCAAGGATAATAACATCATTTTCCTGCCTGACCCAAATGTACCTTTCTGCGAATGTTCAGGGTCAATCGACTGTTGATGTTTTCCCTGTGGTGAATTGTGTATTTCTCCTAGACAGTGGATAAAGGGGTTGGGTGTGGGGTGATGTAGCTCATACCTGGGCCTGTCCCCTCTATTTTACTGTTAGGCAGCCAGTCACCAATTCCAGTAGGAGAGGGACTGCCTCCAGAGCCAGTTTTGCATCACCTTAAGGAAGGGTTTGCCATTAAAGTAGCCACATCTCTGGTAGTTGCAGGGAGCTGTGCGCAGGGGAACAAAGGTTCCACCATGTTCATTGTAGTAAAGAGGGGCACTGTAGAATAGTTTCCAGTAAAAGACACAAAAAATGCTGCAGGATTGGGTAGTGGCTAGGAGTTTCAACCACCCACAGATTGACACTGGACATGAATGTGGCACCCACAGAACCCTCTTCAGAACACCTCTGGAACTGTGGAATACAGAAAAGTACTGCACCTGCTGTTGTGATCCTTGAAGAGATCCCCAAAGGCTGCCTCTGCTGAAAGGCTGACTCCAAGAGTCATTTGGCTGACCTCCTGGTAAGCTATACGGACAAAAATCAATAGGAAACCCACTTTCCAGCTGACAGTTCTAACTGGACCTAGGGTCTTTGCTGGTGGCTGCTAGAGTGAGTACTGCCCCCTTAGTGCTACCCCTAAGGACATGTAGTTAAGTGTTAGAGTGCATTCCTTCTGCCTCATCCTAAAAGCTGGGATTTAGAAACTTTTTCATGTATTTTGGGATGATCCTGTTCTCTATGTCCGAGACGTGTTCCATCACCCTAGACTGGGTCTTGCATGACCAGTTGCCTCTCTTTGGTGATTTTCACTTTCACTTTCACTTTTTGGCCACATTTAAAAAATGCATGTCTGTTTTCCCTCATTTGCTTTTAGTCATTTTGGTGTTGTTTTGCTAATTCAAATATGCTCCATGATTATAAATTGAAGTAGCATTTTTATTTTGGTATGCTTTTTTAAGTTAAGCCTGACAGTTTTGTGTTGTAACCAGGGGCTGAGCTCAGGTTGTAATTAATGAAACCGTTACTGGACCTAACAAAAATAGTGCCATTAATATGTGTGGTGGACTATCATCCACCCCAAATCATAATCCACATTCTCACAATGTCAATTAAATATGAGAAATGATTCAGAAGCACCTATTACAACTCCTCTAATTGCCCTTTTTTGTGATCTTGACTTGAAGAGAATTGGTGATCTGGCTGCCCTGAAACCCTTAACCTACTGGTTGTGCCTATGGATAACCCCCAACTTACCGATTGTCAAGACTCTCTGCGGGAGGTTATGAAGATCAATGGTGCAACAAAACTACCATGGTTTAAGGCTAAGCACATCACAGATTGGTGCAAGTTAATAATTATGATGGATCTGTGGGAACATCCAGATAAGGCTACAAGAGACGAAAAAATTGAGATTAAAAGTCAGATACTGGGAGGTGGTGGGAGATCACTACACTGATAAATTAACTAGTGGCCAGTTATCATCCACATTTTTAGCAATAAAATCATGTCCACAATTCAAACCTTTCCTGGACCAAATGTGCCCCCCCCTTGTAAAAAGCTTATATGTTAGATTCAGATACGGCAATTCACTCCTAAAATTTCCTACAAAGGAGGCAGTTAGCTTATTACTAGATTCGTGTCCTGCCTGCACTACCATCAAAGAAACTAAAGAACATGTTTTGTTTTTCTGCCCTAGATATCAACAGTGACGCAGGAGGTGGATAAGACCAATCTACCTCAATTTAGGAGCTAGGCAGCATCAGACTGTGTATAGAATTATAAAAGCGGATGTATCTGAGCCAATAGATGTTGCTGTTAGCCGCTTTTTATTTGCCTTCTGGATAATCCAACAAAAGCTTTTATCACAGATTGCACCGTAATAATAAATGACTTGCACAGTTCATGGTTTATAGTAGGAAGCATGCCTCACAGTTGTTACTCAATGTATTTTGATGTGTGCTTGGCTGGCCACTTTTATAGCCCTCTTTTTAATAGCTATTTGGAAATGGACTTATTTTTATATTTTTTATTGTAAATATACAATGCTTTATCTTTTGTATACTTTAATGGTTTTGTACAAATAACCGAATAAAGTTCTTTGAATGAATCAATTAATGAATTGTTCAGAAGAACACAATGATAAGATAAAAGGTGGTCCGTAGAGTTTTCTCCCATCCCTACATACTAACTTATTGCAACATTTATTTTCATATAGCTTACTAAATTCTTAGGTTGTGAAATGTTGCGAGTATTTTAATTTCACATACTTTTAAAAAATGTGGATGAACAACACTGGACAAATACATATCTGAGGAAGAAAATGTTACAAACTCCTCTTATTTAAAGTATTTATCAAAACTGTTGGTTGAAAATTCTCCCCAAATAGAAGAGAGAATGTTCCCAATTTAAGACTATTGTGGGAGAAGTGAAATTGTTGTAAGAACCCAAACTTTGTAAATGTGATCATTTGAAACTCTAGCAAAGTGGACCTGGGCTATTTAAAAAATCCTGAGCAGTTTAAATCACCTATTCAAATTGAATTAAAACAAATTAAATAGTGGAGGTCTTAGCTTACCCTGCGTTCAAAGCTTGGATCCTGAAGTTTATTTGTCATTAGGTTCTGGTGTAGAAAATGTGGAAAAGTTGCTTTTTGCAACTCAACCCTTATACATGGTCATTACAGAGTCTGAAAAGACTATTTCTCATTAAAACAGGGAACATATACATTGGTAATAACTTTGTCACCATTAAATTAATCTTCACAACATTTTGCAGACATTCTTTTTCCTACATTGTCTGATGATCTAAAGTTTCTTGGTGAATAGTAAAGGGTTAGTGAATAACTTTTAGAAAATGAATGAAAGGTTGTATGTGATATTTGGGAGGAATATGAATGATGGTTTGTAAAGGTTCCTTTTGGTTATGTTATCTGAACTGGTTCAGTTGTTTTAAGTAATAAGGGATAACAACTTGCTTACTAATTGGGCTGAAGTATACTGCAGTACCTTTGAGTTATACTACAGTATTTAGTGATGATGAAATACAATGTTATTGATTAGCAAATGCCTTTGCAAAACAAAAAGGCACTTACATTATTTAGATCACACTTCGTCTTTGTACTGCGTTTCTCCATCTTGGCTTCCCGCTTCTGGAATGCCCTCCCTTTCACCATCCGATCCCACTCTGTCTACACGGACTTTCGAAAAAACCCTGAAAACTCATCTTCTTTCCTTAGCTTTTCCTCTGCAATAATCTCCTGGCACCTTCTCCTTCCCATGCCAAGTCATAGCGCCAAGAAACCGCTCGGTGTTAGTGCGCTCAATACATTTCTTCAACTTCAACTTCAACTTCAACTGTGTTTTCAAGTGAAATATAGCGTATTACTAATTTTGTAAAGTAAACAAAGATATGAGCTAGTTTAGCAAACGCTGTAGAGATTGGGGAAAATATTTTTATTGATTTATATATTTTTAAACATGATTTTAATGTAGTGCAGTACTTTCTGAAAATTATCTAGAAAGTACTGCAATTCATTTTTTAAATGTAAAAGAAGAATTTATATACCATAACATACAATTAGTCATAGTATAGGGTGGCTAGTGAAAGAACCTTTGTTGGTATTTTAACTAAACATATTTATATTTGTATGTCAAGCCAAGAGTTTGGGTTTGAAATTAAAATATGGTTTCCAGTGCTTGTACAATGTAAACCATCCGGACAATGCAGTGCTATATTGGAACATTTAATATTCAAATGAAAATTGGATGACAATTCATGATTGCGAAGGAATGATAAGACTGTTTTGTTCACATGCTTCTGTGTCTTTGTAAACTTAGCATGCATTTACAGTACTCTGTAGTGTAGTTCCAATATTCCCAATAGGCCCTGCGCATTGGAATAACATAAACAGTAGTGTAGACGTAGGACTGAGGTCATCTAGGTCTCTACTGACTATGTTAGACTTAATTAGTTTTGCCAGATAGCTCAGAGGTCCCTAGAAACTTTCTCGAATGTTCAGGAAAGGGTTAACCGTCCTGATTTAGACAAAAAGGGATTAGTTTCTGACAACCGCATAAACATGACAACTTTGCTCCCTCAGAAAAAAGAGTGTATCTCTAGAGTTGTGTGAAAACAATAGACAGCTATTTCACTCAGTCAATCGTGCATGCTTAATTTCACAAGAATGCAGAGAAATAGAGAGACAGGCGTTTTCAATAAAAAAGGTGTTATTTTGTTGAGCAGTCTTCTTTCTCATGCAAGAGAAATGAATTGCCACAATTGCAATACTTATTATAAAGTAAAGTGCGTACAGTAAAAGTAGTATTATGAAATAATACTGTAAAAGCATTGATATGGTTTCTTAGCCATATGATACTTTAAAATGGATAAAATATGTACATACATAAAAACATTGACTAACAGACTCAACTGATGCTTCTAAGATGATCCTACCCCGGTGTACCTGACCTAAGCCTAATACATGGGAAGGAGTAAGTTAGTTGCAGTTTTAAGTTAAGTAAGGTTTTTTGCCAAGAATCGGTATCAAGAATTCTCTCTAAGGTTTTAATCAGCTCCGTACCTTGGTTATAGAATGAAGGAGGTCTTGTATCTCGGTTCTCAGGACTCAATCTCCCAGCAACCCGCGAGGGTGACTTGGGAACGCCGGAGCTGGATTTCTCGGCATGAGAAAGGCAGCTTCTCCAGCGCGTCAAAAAGGGAGGGGCGGATTCCTTAGGCTCTGGCAACAGCTGGGCTCTCGGACAAGTAGAACGTCGCTCTGCTCCCCAACACCGTGTGTTTGCTTAAGGCAACGTTGGTATATTTATACCTGAAAGGTGCCGGGTTTGACCTAAGGTTGGACGTAAGACGTCACTAAGAACTAACAGTTCTTTCTGTACTCCAGGAGTTCTTGTGTAAATCAAAACAAAAGCAGGGGGAATTCCCAGGCTGCTGGATGCTTGGTTTGATTAAAGAATGTGGTGTGCTTTCTAGGAGTCTATGGGAGTAGCCTTGCCGTGCTTTGGACTGCATGGGCTATTACTAAATGTGGATAGGATTCTTATGCCTTTATAAGGATATTATTTATTATACCCACATAAGGGCATGAATCGGCAATATCGAATTAGGGTCCTAGATAGAAATACAACAACTCCACTTCCACTTTTGTCTCTGACAAATATTTGAGAAAACAAAATATGTGCTCAGAAACATAGACATTAGGATGTAAAATGTCTTCTCCACCTGAATTTCCAATCTAACGTCAGTTAAGTGCCCTATATCATTGTCACCACAGTGGATATCCATGAAGTGGGAATGGTCACATTTAGTAATAGGGGAAAGTAGAGGGAGTAACTGATTCAATTTCAAACATCTTTTACCAACCCATTCTATTTCAGCTCTTTTCAAACCTAAATCATTTTTAACACCTGCTTACTTGACATGCTGTCTGGCACAAAGAAATAAAATGTGCCCAACAAGCCACACCATAACCATCTTATACATGTACTGACATACAGGAAAGAGGAACACAGAGGTAGACAAATATATAAAGAGTTAGATGATTGGCAAGACTATTCTGGGCTTAAATACATTTTGGGCTACTAATGTAGCATAATACTTCCTTAAATCAAAGTGAGGTATGCAAATAAAATTATCTGCACCAATGAAGTTTAACAAATATTACAAAGACTTTCAAAACACAAATTTCTGGTCACTTGACAATGAAATCCAATAGAAAACTAGCCAAGAAATAAAATTAAGAAGTAAAGCATTATGGGCCAGATGTGCAACCATGAAAAACAGCGACTCGCAAATCCCAAGTTCCTAAATCGAATACATGAACAAATCTGGCCCTTAATTTGTGGCACGCAATTGAGTTGAATTGCAATTACCGGTTTTCATATTTAGCGAGTCTGTACCTGTCCGCAAATTGAGAGAGGGTCGCAAGTTGTGATTGCACTCACAGTTTGCAACTGCGGCTTTGAAGTGCCCAATCACCTCCTGGAACAACAGAAGAACCCAAACCAGGAAGTGGTGTCCATTATGATTCCTGCATAGAAGTAAGAGCAGACTGTGGAGCCAGAAACACACTCAAGACTGCATCCAGGCACCTATCAAGCCCTGCATTGGCCAGCCAGAAGAGCAAGAAGGAAGCAAAGGAGCGCAAAAGGAAAATAACATTTTCTGAAAGAGAATTGTTATTCTCACTGATTGCTGCTGCAACAACCATGTACAGCTGCTTTGCCGGGCCTCCCAGACATTTCCTGAGTCAGAAAAATGTGCAAGATCTGGAGGGAGATGCAGAACCATCTAATGCTCCCCCCTCATCTGTGGAGCCACAACAGGATCAAGGACAGGATACAGAGGTAGCGTGTGCCTTAGGGACTGTACACACCTCTGCACCCCCCTTTGGTAAGTGCAAAATACCTATTACTCCAACCTACCTGCCATAACCCTGCAGTCCACAGGCATGCAACACAGATACCCCTTTACATTACATATCATGCACTAAAAGTCATAGCTGTTGCACAATGGGATATGTTATCAGGTACAATCAGTTGAGTAACTTTGTTTGTTTTAAATGCACCACATGAATACACCTGTGGCAGTCCAGGACACACAAGAGGAAGCAGGGGAAGAGTAGGTCCTTGAACTGATGTAGGCAGAGCTGGATGTCCAGGCAGAGTCACATCAGACATTCAGGGCAACACATCTCTGCAGGCAGCAGCACCAGCAACAATTCCTGTCACCAGGGTCTGACAGCTGCATCCAATGCAGCACTTGCAGAGGTGGCAATAGGCAAGACCTTATTACCTACCACTTCCAGGTAGGCATGGGTGACCAGGTGGAGGCCAGCGGCATCAAGCAGGCAATGCTGAAAATTCAGCAGCTGCAACAAAGGCAGTTGAGGGTGATTAAGAGTAAGCTGGTCCAGGCATTCGCAAACCCATCCCTTCAGTAGGCAGACAATTAGGCCAGGCTGTGTGGCAAGTTTGATACTCTTACTTGGTTGATAGCAGAACTCTGCACCGAGCTGGCAGAGGAGAGACGCCAGCAGAGGCACAATGAGAGGTGCACAGCAAGCAGTATAGGGGCATTGACCAAGGCGATTGGCAACCTGGCCCAGGCAACTGCTCTCCACTCAAGATACACACTGGCCCTGCAGGAGGAAATGGAACACTATAGTGGAGTTGAGGCCAGAGGCCTACAGTGTATAATCGCTACTTTTGAGGCCATACAGACCTCCAGTCTTGTCACTGGGGTAATGAGAGATGAGCCTGACAGTGAAGTGTCCAGCCACAGCAGCATCTCCGCTGCGGAGACACACATGCTATGTAGGAGCAGCAACACGCAACATACATACCCACAGAGTAAAACCCACCAAGCAACACAAAGCGGCAGGAAGTGGCTGCACATTGCAAGTGTACCATGCCATTGCCCCATGGACCATTGTTGGCGGTGTAGGTACTGCCCTTTGTCAAACGGATTTTGGTTATGTTGCCCAGGAAGGACATGTCCTGCAGTTCATTACTGAAACCCTGATATTAAAGGGTTTACCAGTTTGTTAAATCTACTACTATTCTTGTCATTTGTGGAGGGAGTTATGTAAATGGATGCATCTTACCATGAAAAAAAACATCTGGCTATGTTGTCCCTGCGTCCTCTCCCCTCTGCTGCTTTACTTTGCTCGGGTAGGTGTCGAGCAGGGGGGCCTGGGTCATCGTCCTCAGAGTCAGAATCAGATACCTCCATGGGTAGGCCCCTTCTGCAGGCAATGTTGTGAAGAATTGCACATGTTGCCAGAATTTTGCACGGTGTTACAGGCTCATACGACAAGGCCCCTCCGCTTTTATTAAGGCATTGGAATCATGATTTCAGGATGCCGAAGGTGCGCTCTATCACACTCCTAGTGCGTTTATGTGCACTGTTGTACCGTCTCTCGTCTGGGTTATTAGGAGACAGGTACGGTGTAAGGACCCATGGCTGCAGGGCATATGCACTGCCACCTGGTGAGACAAATATGAGGGTGAGCCAACATAAAGAGAGTAATGTTTGCACTGATACATTTCACTTTGTACACCACATTGCATAACCTAGTAGTTATCTTTCATCAAAGTCCCCCCTCTCTAGTTGCTGGTGAGTGCCACTGTGGTGAAAGATGTTGGAGCTATGGGTGCTCCCTGGAAATGTTGCTACAATGTCCGTGATGATGTGTTGTGCTTTGCAGACTACCTCAATGTTTAGTTAATGTGAGCTTTAGCGGTTCCGGAATATGATTTTCCAGGTGGGATGGGGGACATATGGGCACAAGGGTCCCATCTATCAATTACCTGTGGAAATCTAGCTATCCTGTAATATTAGGTTATTGTATTCTGAATTTCTGTAGCATCTCTGGGCAGGTAGATGTGTTTATGTATGTGGTGGATCATGGCATCAAGGAACTTGCAAAAGAAATACAAAAGTGCACTCTGTGAGATCCCTCCAGCCAATGCAATGACATCCTGCTAACTACTGGGAGCACAACACCTGGATATGGGTGGGAATTGCATTGTTGTGCTGGGTTCTGCTTCTAGTTGTGGGTTCACTATGGCTATTAGCTCTAGTATAACATTGCTGCTCTGCCTGTACTGGTTATATATCTCTTCATCTGTCTTGTCAAACAAGGTTAGCCTTGCCTGACTCTGAAAAGCCTCCATGTCTATGCCACCTCCTCTGCTGAGCAGCCAAAATCCAGATATTCCTTGCTACCATGTACTGGGCAGCCACAGTAGTAAGATTTGTTATGCATTCTGGACCTGTTTTGATAGGTTGGGCCCTGTTACCACCTGGTTTTGATGCATGATAAATTGCATTCACAAACAGGTCTTTTTGCGCTTATTTTCAAATTATGACTTTTCGGTACATGCATGTTTGGGACTTGCTAATTGCAAGTCGATATTTGAGACACGCAAATTCTGCATGCATAATTTTGCGTCAAATCACAAATTCTGATTTGGGAATGCCTGTTGTACATCACACACAGCCCATTTGCATGTGCAAATCATTTTGAGACCATTTTGCAAGTCATATACATCTGGCCCTTTGTGTTTGGTTATGAACACAAACTGCGCTATAAACACAGCCCACTACTACTAAATACACAAACAACTGTGGAGACTATGCTGACTGTTGTAAAGCAATACAGCAGTATTCCTTCGTCAAAGGCACTGCAGAGATATTAAAAGTTGTACCTCATCACCTTCATCTATACACTTCTACATAACACATGAACATTTCTTTTTAGAATAATGTTTAAAACATAATACTGTGAAATCAATTAAAAAGAATTAACACTTATATTAGGACAGTTCCTACTGTAACCATTACTTCTTTATATGTGTCTAAAACAGATTTGCCAACATTAAACACAATGTCTACAAAACAATACCCGGAGAAGCTAAAATGGAAATTGTACTACAGAGAGAGGAGAAAAAATACATAAAAAAATATAGAAAGGGGGCGCCTACAGAAAAAACAATAGTACCGGTAAGACGACTTACAATTTTGCTAGTAGGGAGCAATTACCAAAGAGAGGGCCATTAAAGAGTTAGGTATTCCAAGACAGGAGAAAAGGCAAATACGTTAAGTTGCACAGCGCGTGTAATGTGTCAGCGCCCAATCTTGCTCGTTTTTTAAAAGGAACCCCTTCAATAATTTCCGCTTTCACTTTGTTTACAATTGGCAGTTATCTTGTTTCGAACAACCAAGACTGCTGTGGTTTATGTGCAGGAAGGGAAACCTTCTGCACGAAATCAACCATAAGAGGCTATTTCCTCTTTCAATGTGTGCTGCTGAATAAAGATATTTCTCCTCATTGTGCCTCCCTTAGGCCTCCCCTGGCGAGGTGTACGTTTTTGGTGCCACTTTGTTCTCCATAAGTTGGCAGGGTATGCTCAGACGTGAGTCCCTTGCTCACTTTGCCACTGGATTCAAGCAAGCTGGGCTGAAGACGGCTGAAATGCCAGAAACCGGTACTCGGAAGCTTGTTTCGGTCCAGGGAAGGCATGGCTTGGCAGTTCGGCCTGGACTGTTCCCATGAGGCACAGGGTTATTATTATTATTATTATTATTAAAAAAATGTATAGAGCGCGTAGTCACCCTGAGGTATCCCAGCGCTAAAAATCCCTACACCAGTTAAAAGTTGTACCTCATCACCTTCATCTATACACTTCTACATAACACATGAACATTTCTTTTTAGAATAATGTTTAAAACATAATACTGTGAAATCAATTAAAAAGAATTAACACTTATATTAGGACAGTTACTACTGTAACCATTACTTCTTTATATGTGTCTAAAACAGATTTGCCAACATTAAACACAATGTCTACAAAACAATACCCGGAGAAGCTAAAATGGAAATTGTACTACAGAGAGAGGAGAAAAAATACATTAAAAAATATAGAAAGGGGGCGCCTACAGAAAAAACAATAGTACCGGTAAGACGACTTACAATTTTGCTAGTAGGGAGCAATTACCAAAGAGAGGGCCATTAAAGAGTTAGGCATTCCAAGACAGGAGAAAAGGCAAATACGTTAAGTTGCACAGCGCGTGTAATGTGTCAGCGCCCAATCTTGCTTGTTTTTTAAAAGGAACCCCTTCAATAATTTCCGCTTTCACTTTGTTTACAATTGGCAGTTATCTTGTTTCGAACAACCAAGACTGCTGTGGTTTATGTGCAGGAAGGGAAACCTTCTGCATGAAATCAACCATAAGAGGCTATTTCCTCTTTCAATGTGTGCTGCTGAATAAAGATATTTCTCCTCATTGTGCCTCCCTTAGGCCTCCCCTGGCGAGGTGTACGTTTTTGGTGCCACTTTGTTCGTCATAAGTTGGCAGGGTATGCTCAGACGTAGGTCCCTTGCTCACTTTGCCACTAGATTCAAGCAAGCCGGGCTGAAGACGGCTGAAATGCCAGAAACGGGTACTCGGAAGCTTGTTTCGGTCCAGGGAAGGCATGGCTTGGCAGTTCGGCCTGGACTGTTCCCATGAGGCACAGGGTTATTATTATTATTATTATTATTATTATTATTAAAAAAATGTATAGAGCGCGTAGTCACCCTGTGGTATCAGGGTCAGACTGATTTGCATATGGCCATGTCTGAACTGGGGTGGCAGAGTGGGCTAAAGAACGGTGATGGATTAAACCCAGATCTGTTGACTGGGTGTGAGTGTTTGATTGGTTCAGATGCTCCGTCCATCACCACCCCCTTTTGTACCACTTTATTCGCCATAAGTTGGCAGGGTATGCTCAGACGTGAGTCCCTTGCTCACTTTGCCACTGGATTTAAGCAAGCTGGGCTGAAGACGTCTGAAATGCCAGAAACCGGTCCTTGGAAGCTTGTTTCCGGTCCAGGGAAGGCATGGCTTGGCAGTTCAGGCTGGACTGTTCCCATGAGGCACAGGGTCAGACTGATTTGCATATGGCCATATCTGTACTGTGGTGGCAGAGTGGGCTAAAGAACGGTGATGGATTAAACCCAGATCTGTTGACTGGGTGTGAGTGTTTGATTGGTTCAGACTCTCCGTCCATCACCACCCCCTTTTGTACCACTTTGTTCGCCATAAATTGGCTGGGTATGCTCAGACGTGAGTCCCTTGCCCACTTTGCCACTGGATTCAAGCGAACCGGGCTGAAGATGGCTGAAATGCCAGAAACCGGTCCTAGGAAGCTTGTTTCCAGGCCAGGGAAGGCATGGCTTGGCAGTTCGGGCTGGACTCTTCCCATGAGGCACAGGGTCAGACTGATTTGCATATGGCCATGTCTGAACTGGGGTGGCAGAGTGGGCTAAAGAACGGTGATGGATTAAACCCAGATCTGTTGACTGGGTGTGAGTGTTTGATTAGTTCAGATGCTCTGTCCATCACCACCCTCTTTTGTACGTTTTTGGTGCTGCCTCAGATTTACGATTTTTCACCAATCTGGGGCAGTGTCAAAAAGCCATGGATGTTGCTTGGAAAGCCCCCTGAAACACCCATTGCATGCCCCTTACCCACAGAAAACTGTGTAAAAGGGAACATTATTTATGAGGCAACATTAAGCCAAGAAAAAGTGGCTAATGTGTTGCAGGGATTCTGCAAATACACAGAACTATGCGCAGGAAAACAGTACCTCAGTGTATAGGGGTGTACCAACCTACCACTTCAGTACCCAAAATCCCAAACCAAATAGCTATAGTGTCTCATTTATTCTCCTCCAAATATCACAAAGCTACAAATGATTAGACACACAGAAGACAACACTCCCAACTCCCTCATAAATCTCAGGAGCAAGACGCACTCTTTCTCTCACTCAATCGTGCTTGTCCACAATGAGAATAAGCAGAGTCATTGAAATAGTTCAAAATGTTTATTTTAACTATCGTGCTCTACAATACAGTATACGTACCACTACTAGCAGCAAAATGCATAAGCTCAGCACATTTCGCATTGTTACAATTCAATAAAATAAAAGGGAGAAGTCATTTTATAAAGACTTTGGAAATAAAGGCCATTTGCCTAACCACCCTCCTCTTTGTAAGAAAAAGTTTATTTTATATAAAAAAACAATCTCTGGGCTTTGAGAGCAGACCCCATACCTTAAAGCCTGGATGTAAGGCTAACATCATAGGAACAGCAGAGCTCTTCTCCATGGAACGACTTTCTCCAAGTGGGTTCAAACAATGTAATATCAAAGCACGAGTCCTCAGTACTGCAACAGTGTGTAGCATGTTATGTCTAGGTGCTAGGGACTGACCAGAACAGAATATCAAGAGGCATTGTTGATCGACCTTGCACATCGTGTTCAGACTAAAGGCCAGGAAAGGCAGAGAACGCAATAGCAGCCCGTTCTCATGTGAAAGGCACAAACAGCGTCTTGCAAAAACAAAGTCATGTAGTAACGTGCGCATAGCAGCATCATAGCAGGGAAGCTCATCCTAACTTAGAAATGTTGACAATGTCCCTAAGGGCTGGTATAACACCCTCCCCTTGGTAAGGTCATAGGACATAGACAAAGTACCAAAAAAGAGTTCAAACGTCAAGCAGAGTTCAAAGCTTTTGAAAAAAACAAATTGAAAAAAATCGCAATTATTCAACAAAAAAAAGAAATCTTCCAATATAGTCAGTATTGCATATTGAAAGAGAGCTGTCTCCGGGATCATAAAGTTACTTTGAAGTAGTTAATATGAAGGAGGTGGGAAGTCCATCAAGGTGTGTGAATGCAATTCCCTCCAAAAGGTCATCCCTATTGCTGGCAAAGAAAAGGGATACCATCCAATTAAGTAAGTCGAAGGAACAAATGTGCACCTCATCATCAGAGGCCTCTAAAAGCATGAGTGGACAACTTGCAAGATATTTGATGAAAATTCGTTACAGGACGTTCTGTGCAGCTTTACAGATATCCCAGTCAGCCAATACTCCAAGAGCAGCTGCATGCGCCATACGTCCATCTCCAGAACAAGCCTGTCATGAGCCTCTAAGGGGCCCATCAACTGGATGTAATCCGGGACTGGACATGACGTGTTAGAGAGGCATACATCCATTGCCCAATAGAAGGGGCATCGCTGGCAGTAAAACATTTGTTGCACGCAAGTAAAGTAGGCAAAGCGAAACGTTAGTCCATAACTGATGGCAAGCGTTGCCAATGGCAAGCATCCAAAAACGTGTTGAAATCGATCACGGTACAGCTGAAATTGGCTTGGTCTGTGCAGTACCACAAGATGAACAGCTATTACGCAGCAGGAACAGGAGAAGCAGGATTCCAGCACCTAAAACCAGTACTAAGGGAAAGTCTCCAAAGATGCTGGAAAAAATAGAATGAATAAAATCCGGTATTACTACAATTATCATCTGAGAGGAAGTCACAAAGCCATATCCCACATGTTTAAAAAAATTTACAAGGTCTTTTATGTCAGACACATTAAATATTTTGTGTATATGCTCCCCAAAATGCTGTGGGAGGTTAGTGTTCAAAAGGGACTGTATTTCTCTAGAAACCCTTTTTTTTTTTTTTTTTGGTCCTCATCTCACCTTTCAAGCATCTGCGGGTCTTATGAAGCCGCCTACGGCGGGGAACATCCTTTACGACGCGGATGTTACCCCGCGCTACCATTATGACGCGTCTCTTACAACGCAAGTCGTAACCACGACTTGCGCTGGAGGGCGCTCAAGGACAAGGAATAGTTAATTTGCTATTCCAACACCGTCCCTACTATCGATGGGGGCTGGTGTTGGAATAGTAAATTAAACTATTCCTAAGTCCGCACCCTACAGCGCAAGTCGTGGTAATGACTTGCGTTGTAAAACACGCGCTGTAACGGTACGCGTGGTAATAGCCCGCGTCGTACCGTCATACATCCCCTATGGCTTACCGCACTCGCTTGGGTCGTCCGACCATTCCCTTTGTTTTGTTAGGGACCCTGCTGTAATCATAAGACCAATGATGTTACACTAATCTTAACTTCTTACCCCAGCTCACAAGGGGGTGCCAAATGTTCATAATCTTATCCTCCACACCCTCGTACTCTAATCATGCCATAGAGAATGCAGCTTTAAGCCATTCTTCCCTTTGCGGGGGTAGGGGAACTTTCCACCTTTTGCACACTTCCCTTCTGGCCAACAATATCAAATACAATAATAGACCCCTTTCTTTCTGCGAGAGGTTCTGGCTGAGGCGGCCATCCTCTCCAAAAAATACCAGTTGCATATTGATCTCTATGATGGTGTTAAGGATATCCCGTAAATTGTCACCCACCTCAGTCCAAAATCTTGCAAGTGTTAAACACTCATAAAAGATATGTAGATCATTGGCAAGCGGTGCCGCACATCTGGGGCATTTGGAGGCTGGGTCAGGGGTGAACTTTGCAATTTTTGCAGGGGTATAATAGAGTGTATTGACGACAAAGAAATGTGTTTTTTGAAAACAAGCAGGTTTAACAGATCTGTACAGGGTCTTTAATGAAGATTCATACATAGAGTCTGCTGATGGCCCAAGTGGGGTTTACGTCCATACTGCAGCAAGGGCAGGTGTCTCATGATCCTCGACCTCCAGCAGACTATTGTACCATATCGAAATTTCCTTGTTTAATGGGCATATCCCTTGCAGCAAATCTTCAATCTCTCTATTTCCGCTGATCTCCCGCTTTTCTGCCTCATACCATGATGTTAGCTGTATGTATTTAAATCTTGAGAGCCCCGGGCCGATCTTTGCCCTCAGGTACTCCCTGGGATAAACCCCCCCAGAGTCTAATAATTCGGACCAAATTCTGATACCTGCCCTCTTTATCGGCAATGCCAAGCTATCCTGTAGGCAGTCTGGAGTCCCTGGTGTATCCCACACAGGGGCATTTTCAGAGTAGTATCCAATGCCCCAGCTGCGCCTGAGCCTACACTATAACTCCAAAGATGCTCTTAAAACTTTCAGACGCACCCTCTTGAAGAACTTAGGTGACCCAAATTTATACAGGAACGCCTCGCCATCTCCTGCCCCTTCCACCCGCACCATTTTGCCCAACAGCCTCCCCCAGGCAGATTCCACAGGCTTCACTAGCAGCATTCGTATACTTTTAAACTGGAATGCTGCTGCGTACAGCCTTACACCTGGGAGGGCTAACCAGCCTTTTTTTAAATCTGCGTCTGAGTTTTTTACACGCCAGGCGAACTCCTTTGTTGCCCCAGATGAAACTGCTAATCTTACTCTGTACTTTCATCAGACTTTTACTCGGAAATGTTAGTGGAATTTGAAGGGAAGAGGTAGGACAATTTAGGAAGGGTAACCATCTTTACTAAGTTGGTTTTCCCATAGATGGTCAGAGGGAGATTTCTCCATCTGCTAAATAAACTGTCAAATTCCTTTACCACCCTCTTGAGGCTCAACTTGGGAATCTTTCCAACTTTCTTCACTACATAGATCCCCAAGTATCTCATCTCTTCACTTACTGTCCCTGGCCACTCCAGGTTCCAACACATCACCTCCGTCTTAGTTCTATTAACAAGAAACCCAGAGAGTGATCCAAACTCACACATACACTCTCCTGCCCTCTTAATAGCTATGTCTGGGTCGCTTGTGTACAATATCAAGTCGTCAGCATACAGAGATATTTTTGAACTATATTGTTCAGATCTAAATGGATAGATTGAATCATCCAGTCTAAGCATCTGTGCCAATGGTTTCACGTACAAATTGAACAAAAGAGATGATATCGGGCACCCCTGCCTAGTTCCTCTCTGAATATTAAAACTCGCCGTTAGGAACCCATTTAGAAATATTCGTGCAGAGGCACCCTGATAACAGTTCTGCAGAGTTTGTATAAAAATTGGACCAAATCCCATAGACTTCAGGACCTCCCATAGATATACCCAGCAAACTCTATCAAAGGCCTTGGCCACGTCGACAGTGACGACGGCCAAGGGTTATGTCCTCTGGATAGCCAGATTGATGTTACCTATGAGGAGCTGTGTTTGTTCCTGGATATATCTACCTGTGACAACCCCTTTCTTGTCTGGATGTATTAACTTTGGTATCAATTTGGCCAATCTCCCTGCTAAAATGCCCATAAAGATCTTATAATCGGCATTCAGCAGGGAGATTGGACGGTAAGAGTCTGCCTTTTTTGGATCCTTACCAGGTTTCAATATAGGAACTATTTTTGCCTCTTTCCAAGTGTTAGGGACCTTTCTTGTTAAACTATAGATTGAATTAAATGTGTCTCCCAGTACTTCTAGGAGCTCCACTTTTAGGTGTTTATATATTTCACTCGGGAGTGCATCTGATCCGGCAGCTTTTTTGTTCTTAGATTTATTTATCTGAACTGCAATCTCCTCTGCTGTAAAGGGGGCATCTAAGTTGTTTTTGCTTTCTTCTGAAAGTACGGTGAGTTGTTTATTACTAAGAAATGACTGAATCGAACTTGGCAGGGGAGCCAGGTCTTCTCTATACAGCTCTGAGAACATAGAAAGAAGACAGGTCTGTATATCCTCAGTCTTATTTGAGATGTCCCCACTGGCGTTGATTTTAAGTTCTTTTATATCATTCCTGGCTCGGTCAGCTCTAGCTTTCCATGCTAATAAAGCGCCAGCCTTTTCCCCATATTCGTAATTCTGCATCCTGCTAGTATCCCACTGCACCCTACATTTAGCTTCTAGTCTCCCTCGGTATTCTGATCTCGGCTCTTCCAACTTCCTCGAAATCTGAGTGAGTTGCTCCCGGTCCCCAATACTAGCACTATCTCTTTCTCTCTCCAAACCACTTATCTTCCCTTCAATACCCTTTAGTACCCCTGCTTTGGTCTTATTCTTATAACAGATAATTCATGGAGTCTCCCCTAAGCCAGGCTTTGTAGGCATCCCAAAAGACATCAGGTGTTGTAGAGCCTGAGTTCTGCAAGAAGAACTCCAAGGACGGGGCCTGCACAGCAGCGATCACCTCGGGGTCCTGCAACTTGGCCCTGTCAAGGGTCCACCTTGATGCTTGTCGCTGTACCTCCTTGATCTGATATACAAAATGTAGGGGTGCGTGGTCAGACAATTGACTCGGGAGAACTGAAACTTCTCGTAGATTAGCTATTGAGCCTCTATCCAAAAAAATGTAGTCAATCCTAGAGGAATGACAGTGCTTTTTGCTATTAAAGGTAAAACCATTTTCGTCTCCTTTTATTTCCCTCCATAGATCGACTAGGTTCACATCGTGGATCATATTAACTAATGCCCGACGTACCTTCACAGCACCTTTGTAATGGCTTAAATTAGCTCTATCCTTGAGGGGATCCATGAGGACATTAAAATCTCCCCCTATTACGTATGGTGGAGGTTCCAGCATCATCACAGATTGTAATTTGTGGATATATGCTGGATCGTCCGTGTTTGGACCGTAAAAAGAAGCACAGACCATATCCTGATTTTCGAATGCTAATGTAACGATCACCCATCTACCAGAGGAGTCTCAATGTACTTTTTTATGTTAAAGGGCGTCCCTTGTTTAAATAATATAGCGATCCCTCTATTTTGGGCTGTTTGTTTTGAGGCACAAAAGCACTTTACCCACGTAGTCTTTGAAAAAATCGAGGTACTTTCTTCATGGCTCAGGTGTGTCTCCTGTAACAAACATATTTGTGCAGTTGATAATTCTAAATGTTTAAGTATTAACCTCTGCCGCCGAGGACACCTTAAACCATTAACATTCCACGTGACAAATACTATCCCTCTATTTTTTTAAATTGCACCCGCCATCATCCTCTTTTCCTACATGAAAGTATCGACCATTTTTGAGGCAAGAATTGGCATGGATATACAAAAGGTTTAGATGAGGTAAAAAAAAATCTTTTTTTCCCACTGCACCCCCACCACGTGCCCCCCCTCCTGCCTGACCCCCCCCATGACCTCGTACCCCTTCCACCCATGAGGAAACCTCCCTACTAATAGGCAAAAGCCTATTTAGCCATCTGCCCCCCCATGGAGCAACTTTGTGATCTCAGCTATTCGTTTACAAAATTCCCTGCTAATTACACTTCGTTTTTTTATTGAAGACCCATTTTATCTGTCTTAATCTATTTTGCCCCCTGCCCCTCTTTTCTGTCCCTGATCTTAGCAATAAGAGTGTCAGCTTCCTCCCCTGACCTGATCTGGTGCATGTGATTATTCCACATTACTCTCAACTGTGCCGGAAACTTCAACTGCGCCTTGGCTCCTAGGCTGTTCAACTCCTCCACTCTTTTCCCCAACTCCCACTGCCTTGCTGCGGTAATATGTGATATATCAGATCTTATATAGTAGGTAAAGGGGTTAGAGCTATTGAAGTATATGGAGCCTTCTTTTAATGCGGTGGAGAGGATCTGTTCTTTTATAGAGTATGTCAAAAAGGGATGTATGACGTTACAACGCATACTTTTACCACGCATACCATTACAACGCGGTATTTACAACGCATACCGTTACAACGCATAGCGCTTAGAGGTGCTGGATAGTGGTAAGTATAATTTTATATTCCAACTCCAGTCCCCGTGGACACTAGGGAAGGTGTTGGATATAAAATTATACTTATTCCCTATCCTAGAGCGCCCCCCAGCGCAATGCGTTGTAATGGTATGCGTGGTAATGCCTGCGTTGTAGTGGTAGTGCGTGGTAAAAACTTCGTTGTAAACGTTGTATACCGTCAAAAAGTCACTAGAATCTTTCTGGGTTTCTGTTTTGAAAGATTTCTCCTGAAAGGGTCACGATGTACCCTCTGTATGTCATGCAGCATATCCACCTCTGGTGTATCTTTTAATATTGTCCCCTTCAGTAAAGAAATGACAAACCCCTTAATGTCGCCCCCCTCCATAGACTCAGGCACATTCAGGATTCTTAGATTATTTAGACGGGAATAATTTTCCAGGCGCTCAATGTCTTCCTTGAGTTTCTTATTCTGTGCAGACAACTTAGTGACCTCTGCTTCAGTAATGCCCATCGACTCCTTGATCTTAGGGAGTTCCAACTCCATTGCCTCAGTCCTGAGAGTAACCTCATCTACCTTCTTAGTCAGTTATTCGCATGAAGCCTTTATTGCTGCTTGGTTGGCCTCTGATACTGTAAATCTGTTGGCCATCTCAGCTTGGTTAGTTTCTGATACTATAAATCTACTAGTGATCTCTTCCTTCATGGCCAATAGTATAGCTGCCAATGTGCCTGCGGTTGCTTCCGGTTTATCTGTATGGAACCCAGCACCTCTGCTTGCATTGTCAGAGGATTCAGATTGATACTTTGGAGCATCTTGCGCTTTGTTCAGCATATCTGTGCTTCTGGCTGATATTATGATATCCTGCGTAGCGCTTGGGTCATCCCCTTCTAGTGCTGAATATCGATTGGTTAGACCGATGTCTGGATGTATTGTTGCCTCTGCTTCTACTGGGACAGAACAGTTGTCGGTGCTGTCTCCTTCAGCCCCTCCCTGTGTCAATCCCCCTATGGTGTTTGCCTCCGGGGTAGCTGAGGTAGGCTGAGAGTACTGAGGGGACTGGTTACCCTTATTGTTCTTAGCAGGCTGAATGGAAAGCGTATGCTGAGCAGGTCTAGCTTCCGAAGGGTGACAGCTAGAAGTAGAGGTTGTAGTGATGGAGTTAGACATTACTTTATAATAAGTTTTAAGTGAGGGGGTGACTTTTATACTTGCCTCTGCCACTTTTGCTCCTTTATTTTTCCCCCCTGCTTTTAATGTTTTTAGGGCTTAAATACTCTTCAGAGGTGTTCAACCTGGTTTTTCCCCTTCTTGCACGTTCCTTTATTTCCAAGATAGGGGGTGAGATGCGAGGTGGATATACAGGTTTTCCCTTGGATGAATTAATCACTGTCCTGGCTCATAATGTATACCTGTTTCTTTTCTCGGGGAGCTGACTTTCCTCAGTACTACTAGCTCTGTTTATACTCTCTTTGCCGCCGACGCCTTTGCCCTTGTCAACTTGCAAGATATTTGATGAAAATTTGTTATAGGACGTTCTGTGCAGCTGCACAGATATCCCATTCAGCCAATACTCCAAGAGCAGCTGCATGCGCCATACGGCCATCCCCAGAACAAGCCTGTCATGAGCCTCTAAGGGGCCCATCAACTGGATGTAATCCGGGACTGGACATGACGCGTTAGAGAGGCATACATCCATTGCCCAATAGAAGGGGCATCGCTGGCAGTAAAACACTTGTTGCACACAAGTAAAGTAGGCAAAGCGAAACGTTAGTCCATAACTGATGGCAAGCGTTGCCAATGGCAAGCATCCAAAAACGTGTTGAAATCGATCACGGTACAGCTGAAATTGGCTTGGTCTGTGTAGTACCACAAGATGAACAGCTATTATGCAGCAGGAACAGGAGAAGCAGGATTCCAGCACCTAAAACCAGTACTAAGGGAAAGCCTCCAAAGATGCTGGAAAAAATAGAATGAATATAATCCGGTATTACTACAAATATCATCTGAGAGGAAGTCACAAAGCCAGATCCCACATGTTTAAAAAAATGTACAAGGTCTTTTATTATTATTATTATTGCATTTATTGAGCGCACAGCTACCCGGAGGTTTCCCGGCATTTGCCTTGGGAACCCGTCCTGGCTTTTCCCTGTGAGATAGCCCCTACAGGGCATCCCCAAGGTGAAAGCCAGGCATCCCGCCGCAGGGGGCCGTTGTGGAGATTAAGCAAGCTTAATGCCCAGAGTTGCAGAGTGAGAACCCATGATTAGAACAGGCACCGAAGCGAGAATTATCGAGTCCGTGGACATTTGAGCTCAAGACCCTTCCGCGTCGGGAATTGAACCCTGGTCCCGGGTCTGACCTCAGCTTCCGGGTCTGCCTGCTCTACACCGTGAGCCACACTTCTCCTTCTTTTATGTCAGACACATTAAATATTTTGTGTATATGCTCCCCAAAATGCTGTGGGAGGTTAGTGTTCAAAAGGGACTGTATTTCTCTAGAAATCCTAGCCACCTGTAACTCGAAGGTCTTTCAGGCCGAAGTGAGAGACACCTCTTGTTGGAATAAAAGAGCTTTGAGCCTGCTCAACTTGTTGAAATCTGTTTTCAAAGTCGGAATGGAAGGCCACATTGAAGTATCTAGACTCCCATGTGGGATTCGAAAAAGTACATTGCTACAACAAGTTATGTGCTGGGTAACTGTTACTAAATACGGGACTTCTGCCCATAAACCTCACCAATCTTGGTTGTTAAAAATAAGGTAACTGCCATGTGTAAGCAAAATAAAAGCAGGAATTATTGACTGAACTAAGGTTCCTTTTAACCAAGGAATGTCTTATGGTTGAATTGCAGTCCTCCCCTGTAAGAACAACTTCCCTACCCTCCCTCTGACATCTGTAAGTGAAAGGTAGCGCCACAATTCATGTAGAAATGCACTACCCAGTGGTTCAAAATGGCCAATCGGAAAACATTGCATGCATAATTTAAATTGAAATAGGGGAAAAGGGAGAGAGAGATAAACCCATGATTAACCAAACAGCAGAGTATGTTTCCACTACTGAGAAAGGCAAGGGCTCTAATTGTTTAATATGCAATTGTGTATATGCAGCATCTTTCATGGTCATAAATCGTTGTTTATCAGTTGGATTAAATGGCAAAAACAAAGCAGTCGCATTCAAATATTCCCAAGGTACTTTTCCCATTTTAAGAGTTTGCAATGTCCAAGCAAATTGCATAACAGATCTTAACTGATTTTGACCATGATATAACACAGAAACATCACTTTGGACAATATCAATAACATATGAAACAATATTGTCTAACGTATAAATGTGTGAGTAAAGTGTATTAATGCTGTTCTCTACTCTGGCAAGGACTTTCTCTAAATTGGCTTGTTCAATTTGGTGCAGACCAAACGCAGCTTCAATCTGTGAAAGCTTCCAAATTTCATTGTGTGCCGCATATAGAAATCGTTTAGCTCTAGGATTCCTAGGCCCTAAAATGAAATAAGCCAGATTGATGTCATGCGATAGCAGGGAAAGATGTTCAAACCATTGTTTGCATAACTTACCTATCGAATATGTGGTAACGGAATGTGTACCTGTATACCGAGGATCAGGTCTAGTCTGAATGAAACTGGGTGCAACATTATAAAAATGCATTTGACACGCATTTGTATTAGTTTGCCACATCAACCATCCGGAAGAGTCAACTTCAGAGACATTGAAAGTGCCATTTCAAAACAAAGCTTGCAATGCCTTGATGGTATAATTTGTGTGAGTGTGCCAATAATCAAATTCCACTGAAGATAGAATAGATGGTGTATTTAAATTTTTGACAGTTGCCAGCCCAAAAAAGTTGTTTGGTACACTGTATCTTTAAAAACAAAATTTGAGCTGGGATCAGGCAGGCACGATGTGAAGCTTCAGTTCCCTGAACTTGCCAAGGCTTCGTGCCCCACATTGATTTCAAATCAACAGTCTCCTTCCAATGATCATAACCCTGCATAGCCAATTTATTTCTACACAAATTGTCATAAATCAATTTAGTGTGGGTTAACATAAATTTGGATTGTGAAGATGGTCGAAGTTTAAAGTAATAGGATTCCGGACTAGATATATCATAATCTGTAAAATAAGTAAACTTAACCCTAAGAGTTTTAGAACGCCCATCTACGGTAGTAGGACAATGTTCCCATTGTATATCATTAAAACCAGGTCTTATCATGTTTGTCCCATAATGTTGATAACAAAACAAATCTCCATAATTGGCGGAATTTAAATACAAATCTTCAGCATCAAAGGCAGCAAAATATTTTACATCTGAAAACAATACATGCACTGCTTTCATATCCCAGTCATCAGAATGTTTTTCTCATGTCACTACATCTAAAGAGACGGGAAACACGTATGGTACCCTAAGGATCTGGGTCGGGCCGTGAATTTTGCAGGCTACTTTGTCCCAAACTATGCCATCTGTAACCGGAAATGCTGAAATGTTAACATGAGACTGCTCATGTTTCATGATATGGGACGGTGTGTGAGGGGCCAGAATTCCATCGGCCAAGTTTACAGCAGAGCGTTCTGGCAAGTATGTTTGTTTATGTTTATGTTTATTGGTTTGTATAGCGCTGAATCACCCATGAGGGTATCTCGGCGCTTGGGACTAAACATCATAACAGTACCAGTGAATGATTAAAAGAGATATGTTTTTAACATTTTTCTGAATAGGATCAAATTGGGACAGGCACGTAGGTGTAAAGGCAGGTGGTTCCAAAACATAGGGGCCTGGTAGGAAAATGCTTTAGCTCCACTATGTGCTTTTTTGATCCTAGGAACGGTGATCAGTAGCTCTGAGCTAGATCTAAGTGAGCGCATGGGAGAATAAGGGGTCAATTTACAGGTCAGATACATGGGCCCTTGCCCTCTGAGGGCCTTGTGGATAATACATCCTATTTTGAACTTTATTCTTTTTATAATGGGGAGCCAGTATAGCTGATTCAGGAGAGGTGCTGAAGGTGTTCTAGCCGGTGCATCAACCGTAAGGCGAGCAGCGGTGTTTTGTACAACCTGTAATCTCTTAATAACAGCAGTGTTGGCTGAGAACAGAAGGGCATTACAGTAATCTATCCTGCTAAGTACCAAGGCCTGCATCAGGGTTTTCTTAGTGGAAGTGGGCAGAAGGGGAAATATCTTGCGTAGGAGGCCCAGAATGTAGTAGCAGGACCCCACCATGGTGTTGGCATGTGTCTCCAGAGTCAGTTTACGATCAATTCTGACCCCCATATTTTTAACTGCGTCCTTGGGGCTGGGGGCGGTACCTAGTTCATCTGGCCACCATGTGGGTGTCCAGCATTTTTCAGCTCCTCCGAACAGCATTATCTCTGACTTCCCTGCGTTGAGTTGCAGGAAGTTGGTCTGCATCCAAGCAGCAATGGCTTTCATGCCATCCGAAAATTTAGGTTGGATGTTGGGGTTGTTTTTGTCAAAGGTCAGGAGGAGCTGAGTATCGTCTGCGTACGAGATAGGGGTGAAGCCTAAATCTCTCATCAGTCTGGCTAAAGGAGAAACATAAATATTAAAAAGGGTCGGGCTCAGGCAGGAGCCCTGGGGAACCCCTTTGCTGACTTTAGTAGTGGTTGATTTAAAGGTGCCCATGGTAACGGTCTGTGTCCTATCTGTCAGGAAGCTAGTGAGCCATAGTAGAGCCAATCCTCTAATGCCTATCCTCTCTAGTCTCTCAAATAGGATCTGATGGGAGACCGTATCAAATGCCGCTGAAAGATCAAGCAGCACAAGAAGTGCTGTCTAATCTTTGTCCAGGGCCATCCGAATATTGTCCGTGACTTCGATAAGGGCAGATACGGTACTATGTTTGACTCTAAACCCTGATTGGGAGGCATCAAGCTGTTGTGTAGATTCTAAATACTCTGAAAGGTGTCTATTAATATGTTTTTCAATTAGTTTGGTCTGTAGGGGGAGCAAAGAGATGGGACGGTAATTGCTAAGGTCAGTGATTGGGGCTTTGAGATTCTTGCGTAAGGGTATGATTAGCGCATCTTTCCATGAAACTGGGAGATAGCCGTTGTTAAGGGAGTTGGGAGTTGTTACGAATGGCACAGATAGGGGGGGCAAGCTGTACAAAAAAGTTAGCAGCGATTTTGGCAGGTAAAATATCCAACGGGGAGCCTGATTTGGTTTTATCTAATAAGGTTGCGACTTCCATAGGGCAAATAGGTGGGAAAGAGCGCAAAAATTAAGAGGTGTCCTGTGACTGGGGTTCGTTAGGTGTCTCGGGCAGGGAAATAGGGTTGGCTGAAGTAATTTTTTGGTAAATAGAATCAATTTTCTGAATGAGGTATGACGCAACATTGTCACACAGGGCTTGTGAGAAAGATTCAATCATCTCACAGGCTTTGGGATTCGCGTAAGATTTAACTATGTTAAATAAAGTCCTGGAATTGGAGCCAGCTTCCTCCAATTGCTGGGAAATATGTGCCTTTCGCGCTTTTTTGCGGTTAGTATGGTATGTTGCTAGAGCGCTTTTGTATGTCTCTCTATCTGAGTCCTTATGTTGTGATCGCCAGATGCGTTCTAGTTTTTTGCATCCCTTCTTTTCTGCCCTAAGGGCTGGGGAATACCAGTCAGAGGATGTCAGTGTGTGGGCATGTGTAACTGGTTTAAGTGGGGCGTTTTCGTCCAGGATCTTCAAAATGGTCGCATTAAAGTGTAATACTTGTTGGTCTATGTTGAAGTGGCGTGTGTCTACATCCCATGTCATAAAGGGGGATGCAATAAGGTCGGTGTTCATTTTATGCCATGGTCGGTACCATCTGTTCATGGCTGGTGCAGGACTGGATGGGGTGGAGTGGCTGGATAGTTTAAAACTCTATAATGAATGGTCTGACCAAGTCAATAGGATAGTATCCTCATAGGTAATATATTGTGAATTGGAAAGGATGAGGTCAAGTGTGTGTCCAGCTATATTTGCTATATTGATGAGAAAAAAGAACGTTGTCACAACACCAATTGACATGAAGTGGAAAATCAGGATAAGCATAACCAAATTTAGGTCCATGGAGGGACCAGGTAAGTCTTTTTCTACCAAGAAAAAAAAATACTTAATTTAGTCAGTGTGTCTGCCAAAATGGATGTCGAGGAAGATGATCTGGAAGAGATGTTGGCATGATCTCTATAGTAGCCGCTAGTAGGTTGATTTATCAGAGGTGGAAGTGTCGGCCCGCTAGATATTCTCCAGGACTGTTCGGCACCTCACTCACGGACTCATCTGTATGATATATATACTCGACATCCATAGTAGAAGATAGAGGTCGAACAGGTGAAAGATCAGTAATAGCATCACTTTCTTAGCCCTACGAGGACCAGTGGAAGATGATGAAGTCTTTGGATCTAATGAAATTGCATTGCAAGAAACTGCAGGTGTAACACAATTCAAAATCGGCCATATGGTGTAGCTTGACATTGTCAACTGAAATATATCTGTTGCCTTTTCGACCAGGTAAAGGTGGTAAAATAACTGTACAAGTACCCTTCAGTCCAAGCACAGGAACCAGTGCATGATAAGAGGGGCCAAATTCTTTTTTTTCTCCAGCTTTTCTCGTACCAGATCTTCGATTTTAGGAAGCCAACCAGGCAACTAAAATCAGCAGTTCTGCTTCAGTGGAAGAGGGTAAATGTTCAGTTGCATAGCTGTCACGTGTCTTTTGTAGATCCTGTCACACAGTAGAATGATGATCTACGTCAAAGGTTGCATCAGATCAGACGCCACAACGTCTAGACCATCATGGTCTGGCACAAACATTTTATTGCCAAAAAGCATTTTGTATGGGGTCCGCCCACCCATAGATTATTTAGGGAGGTTATTGAGTGCACGTTGAACCCCATACCAGTGGGCCAGCCAGTTTCTGCCAGTACCTAAAACTCTAGCTGTCAAGGATTGCTTTAAGTCACGGTTCATTCGCTCCACAATTGAATTGTCCTCAGGCCTGTATGGAGACAAAAACTTCCCAGTACCCCCAAATAATTCATTGCATCCCTGTATGCCTTAGAGGCGAAGGCTGGACCTTGGTCTGAATGGAAGGTACCACAGGCAAACATCCTGACAAAGACATGCAAATGCCTGATGACATTTCGAGTGTCAGCACTGCATTGTGGCCAAACCCAAAGGAATCTAGTGCACAAATCAACTGCAACAAATATATATTTATACGCAGTATCAGAGGAGAGAGGACCCCAATGATCAAGATATATACATCTAAAAGGTTGATTAGAAATACATAGCTGTGTTTGTGGTGGACATGTGACCGTAGACGGCTTGATTTGCTGACAAATGTCACAAGAGAGTACATAATTACGGGTCTGTTTCTATAAAACACGCCACCAGTAACGCTGCTGTAAAATAGAGATTGTTGTCCACACACCTGCATGTGCATATGCTATGCCTTCGTGTGCAGCTTTGATCAAGGTAGGTCTGCGGTCCATGTTGGGAATCACCCGATCCCCAACAGGAGGAATCAAAGCAAAAGGCACTTGTTCTGGAGTTATGTCAGAAGAGTATTTCGAAGGGATAGCCTGTGGATAAGCAATTCCCTCCCTCGTTGCAGCTACTGCTGCCAAAATCTCATTATCTATTTTAGTCATGGATCTTGTAACTGCTGCTACGGAACACGTGGCTACTGCAGACTTGGCCGCTTCGTCAGCCAAAGAATTACCAAGAGCATGTGCGCCCACAAGCTGATGGCTAAGAGTATGTATAATGTGTGTGAGGGGCAGACGTTGTTTAAGATCTGCCTCTTGAACCCAAATTGTTTTATGCTTAATTGTGCTGCCTTTAGAATCTCAATAGTCTTTCCAAGACCAAAAGAATAAGTTGTTGTTAAAAGACTAGACACAATAATAAGAATCGCACACAATAGGAGTATTCACATTTGGATCAGCAAACTCGAGAGCAAGTACAAGAGCACGCAGCTCCGCCAATTGTGCCGTACAGTTTGCAAGTGCCTGAGTATGCACATTGGAAGACTTAAACTCACCAATAACAATTGAGCTAGCAACAACTGCGCAAGCCACAAAATAGGCATATTTAGAACTTGTGGCTGGTTGAGACGAGCCATCGGTATAGAGGATGCAGTTGTACTCATGTAGAGGTAGCAGAGACAAGGGAGGAGGATGAACATGTCCATACTGTAAAAACTCATGTCTCTATAAGGAAGAATCAAAGATAATTGTGACATCAGCCGATGTCAACGTAGTAGCCCATTGTATCCAATGGGGATGTAGTGCTTTCGAGTTAGGTACATTCGCCCTTGTCACAGCTTCTAAAGCAGTGAAGGGTGTGACCATAAGAATGCGATTTGCCTTGCGCCAGTGAGCGTTCTTTCAGAATCGGCATCTGTACTGCCGTCAAGATTTTTTCAACAGTTGAAAAGTGCATTTCAGCAGCAGAGTATAAATGTGATTTGTATGCAATAGGAACTGCGTCACCCTCATTGAACGTCATGTAAGTGAAACCCACTGTCCCACTATACGTATTACCAGGTTTGTGGTTTTATCACGCGTCAAGAAGTAGTTAGTTCCCAGTAAGTCAGATTGCAAAGAATTTAGAATAGAGGTACGGCAGTAGAAAAAGTCGGTTGAATCAATGCATAGAGTGGTTTGATATGCTGGGCATAATCGGGAATATATGTCCTCCTGAAATGTAGAAATCCCAGCAAAGACTGAAGTTTCTTCAATGTAGAAGGGGGTTGCAATTGTGCACATTTCTCCAATGAGTTAGGGGCCAAGCCCTTTCCTTCATAATTGAGCACATAGCCCACAAAGAGCACCGCCAAATGGGCGATGTGCGATTTTGCCAAATTGAATTTATATCCATAGGCGGCAAAGGACAAAATAATTCTGTTGACTCAGACAAGATGCAACATAAGCTCATCGTCCATCAGATAAATATCATCTACGTACGAGAACGCATCGGGGTCTATGTCGTTCAACAAAGACACAATCTGTGCTGTAAATGCCTCTGCTATTCTTATACTCCATAGGCAATAATGTAAATTTTTTATGATTATAGACGGCAGTAAATGAGGTCAAATCACGTCTCTCAGGTTCAAGATTGCGACTGTAGAAACCATTAGAAATATCAAGGGTAGTTTTGTATTTTTTTACGAACAAGATTGTTCACCAGGGCAGAAACTTGGAGTGTTCTGCACCGCAAAAGTGCGACAAATACCATTCAAAATTCGATAATCCATAACTTCCAATATGAACCATCAGGTTTTGATACCATAAAGAGAGGATTATTCATCGGCGATGTACATGATTCGATCACTCCTTGAGACTCTAACTGCTTTAGAATGTCATAAACTGAAGCTTTTGCTTCACGTCTGATTGGATATTGCAGTTGGGGCTGTGGCATTGAGTGTAGAGGTATTTCATGAGCCGGTGAATCAACATCCCAATTCACCTGATTACGAAACATTCCTTGGGCTAGGGCCAGAGCTTACTCAGCTGTGAAAGCCTGTGCATACTCCAGAGGGACATAACACGAAAAACTCGGAAGTATCATGTCTTCCCCTCTAGAAGTGGCTAACACAAAGGGTGGGGGCCAATCTGCCTCCACTAACAAAATGTCATACGAGGGGGTTACATTCTCACAGAAAACCGCCTTGATAGGATGAAGTATATCGCCTTTAATTTGGAAAATTATTTCATAGAGCCTATCGGGGGGGGGGCAACCTTGGTGTCCGCAGTCTCTACTGTAATAAATGTTTCTGTTGCTAGCTCCTCCAGACCGGGATGCTGAGCCTCCAAAACTTATAGTAACCTCCACCACGCTGTCGAGCAGTGTCACTGCCCATGTCCAATTCAGGAGTTCACTCAAGCATCTTACAGATAAGAACCAGACCAAACATTGGCGTTGCCATGTTGCAGGTATTCTGTATATACACAGAGCTATGTGCATAAAAACAGAACCTCAGTGTATAGGGGTGTACCAATCTACCACATTAGTACCCAACATCACAAACCGACTAGCTATAGTGTCTCATTTGTTCTCCTCCAAATTTCACGGAACTACAAATGATTAGACAACCCAGAACACTCCTGACTCTCTCAGGAATCGCTGGAGCAAGACATACTCTTTCGCTCACTGACTCGTACTTGTCCACAATAAGAATAAGCAGAGTCACTGAAATAGTTCAGAATGTTTATTTTAACTATCATGCTCTACAATACAGTATACGTGGCACTACTAGCAGCAAAATGCATAAACTCAGCACAGTTAGCATTGTTACAATTCCATAGAATACAAAAAGAGAAATCATTTTATAAAGGCTGTGGAAATAAAGGCCTTTTGGCCTAACCAACCTCCCCTTGGTAAGTAGAAGTTTATTTTATATAAAGAACGATCTCTAGGCTTTGACAGCAGACCCCATACCTTAAAGGTTGGATGTAAGGTTTATATCATAGGAACAGTGGAGCTCTTCTCCATGGAACAGCTTTCTCCAAGTGTGTTAAAACAACATGCAACAACGTAATGTCAAAGCACAAGTCCTCAGTACTGCAGCTGTGTGTAGCATGTTATGTCTAGGTGCTAGGGACTGACCAGAACAGAATACTAGGGGCATTGTTGATCGGCCTTATTTTTTATTTATTTATTTTATGAGGTTTATATAGCGCTGGCTAGACCTGGAGGTATCAGAGCGCTTTACATGATGTTCCACAATATTACAAAATTACATCAGTTACAATTTACATCAGTTGCTAGAAAAAAACTATTACAAGAGCATAGAAGACGAGATAAGTGAAGTGTAGAGGGGAAGGGGGTAAGGGTAAAGGGGTAGGAGGGAGATACGGCAGAGAGACAAAGGAAAGTCTGCCCAAAGTCCGGCTGGGTAGGCGACGGTCGAGGGGGAAGTCCAAAACCCATCTCCTCTATAGCTATCAGGTAGCTCCACTGGGCATTGGCAAAATAGCTATGTCTCAATGGGAAAACATTTATAGAACATAGAGGACAAAATAAATGGAGCGTAAAGGGGTAATAGGGTAGGGTAAAGTAGTAGGAGGGAGAATAAGACAAAGAGACGCAGGAAAATCTACCCAACATCCAGCTGGGTAGGTGACGGCAGAGGGGCAAAGTCCACAGCCCATCGCCTCTTTAGCTACCAGGTAGCTCCACCGGGCATCGGCCAGAAAATGAGGTTTCCGCGGTCGCGGGTAAGTTGACAGATTCATGTCCTGATGGGTAGGCCGGATGGGGAAAAGGTCAATGTCAAGTTTAATATCCCATAGTAGGAACACAACGTGGAAGAAACCACTGTGGCAGCCATCTTGGGGTCAGGCCTTGGTGTTAACATTCAGCCGGTCTCATGTGAAAGGCACAAACAGAGTCTTGCAAAAACAAAGTCATGTAGTAATGTGTGCAAAGCAGCATCATGGCAGCGAAGCTCATGCTAACTTAGCAATGTCGACTATGTCCCTAAGGGCCCATATAACAAATGTGCTGACTTGTAAATATGGTTCAGACTCCTACACCACAGAACGTCACAAAAAGTGACCGTCCGGCAGAGAAATATATGTCAAATCTTTCAGCACCATGCAGACATTGCCCAAGCACAGACCCACACAATCGTGAAGAGAGTTGGCCTCAAAAATGATTGTGTGCTTTAAGTCATACATGAAAGCCAGTATTATGAAGTTTTACATGGAAATGTAGTAGGGAAAGAAAAGAAAAAATAAGTCAAGGTAAAAAAATATCTAAGGAAAATTAGCAGGAAAAATAAACATAACCCAGGGTATAAATGAAGTTACACTTCAATTTGTAATATCAGAGACACACCCATTCTGAGGCTAAGGACATTTCTAAAGATATACAGAGTGTCAACACTACTTACAAAAGACAAACTTCTACAAACCTTAGACATCTGCCCATTTCAGACCATTACTAACCGCCAAGGACATTCTTTACGTTGTTCAAAAAATCACGTGTAATACCACATGCCATCAAATCAAAATGCTCCCAACACATTATTCAATGGTAAGAAAACGTGCAGACATTATACTTTGTGAAAACACCTTCATTGCAATCAGAAGATCTAAATTATGCTCTACTTCACTCTAACCCAGCTACAGTAAACAATAATATGCATTATATCCATTGTAAATTCTTTGATGCTCTCTCTGAGAACAATATTTGTACAAATGTTGCCTTAACTCAGAATAAATCAGAAAAGCCATTAATAGACTTAGCCAATTACAAAATGGATATTATTGAATTTAAAATCCATAATCAGATTTGTTGCCATAGAACACATTATAAGAAGGATGTAAACATTATTGACCTCCTTGAAAAAATAAAAAATGAGGATCAATTGGCATATAGAAATCTCACTTTCTATTTGCAAAAGAAATATACGATCTCTGAATACCATATACTTCCTCCAGTGGAAAATTAGACCGTAACTTTGAACCTTCACATGAAATTCATAACAATTTGGAAATATTTCCAATCCCTACAGAATTAAAGCAACTTAATTTATATGAAAACATTTTAGTTAAAATAGTGCATCCAAAGTTAGAATGCAACCAAAATCTGGAACATTTCACCCACATGAATTAATATAAGCATTGAAAGGAAAAGTTGTTTTTCCTCCCATTAAAGTTCAACAATATTATAACCATTCATGGAAGTGAAGGCAAAATAGAAAAACCTTTACTGGTTTTAGTCCATGGAGTATCTACAAAATAAAAAATGGCAACAGATAATTAGCGTCAAAAAAGTTCAGAAAGCACTACATTACCGTCAGAAAAACAACATATACTATAAAGTAAGTAAGTAGTATTTTATTTGTTGATTAATTAAAATCATTACAAACAAGAATAGATAAAAGCAACTCACATAAACAAACATATACTATGCACAAAGTTATAATCATATTAAAATAATCATATACTATAAAGATGTTGATATTGCAAACTACATCTCCTCTGCATATGTATCACTTAAAATAGAAAACCTAACAGGATAATTTTACTTTAAATCTTTTTATCGAGTTTTCAAATGGATTATGTGCAAAGTACACAGCATAAATGCAGAGATGTCAGTTTACATCATAGCAACACACAGATTATAGGCAG
The DNA here is from genome assembly GCF_964263255.1 of Lissotriton vulgaris. Taxonomy (NCBI): domain Eukaryota; kingdom Metazoa; phylum Chordata; class Amphibia; order Caudata; family Salamandridae; genus Lissotriton; species Lissotriton vulgaris. The sequence goes on from NC_141691.1 coordinate 1,315,087,045, forward strand.
GTTTCAGCAGTTTATGACAACCAAATCATAAACAATTCCTACCCCTATACACGCAACCATAACAGAACTGATAAAGGGGGTATAGAGAATCCCTGTAAATGTCGCCCATCAATGGTAGAAGTGATCTATGAGAAAGAAAGTAACAGATCTGCACAGAGTAATATCAAAGGGAAGGGATGCAGAAGAACCTAGTGATATAAAGTCACTTGAATCCAGAGCATGAATAACAGAATGCTAAACTTCAGGTTTATGTTCAATGTGTAAAAATGAGCAGAAGAGCTGTAGGATGTTGTCCTTCAAATGGGTATATGGAAAATTAGTGGAGTCCCCTCCTCCAAAAAAAAACTTATACTCATAACCATCTCATTAACAGGTCTAAGAAAGTGTGGGCCATGCCAAAAGCAGAAGACGTGTGGGAACGCAATCAAGAAAAAGTTGGAAAATCTGGAGATAAGACGCATACTCTTTCACAATTAAGGGGACACATATGCCGTTCAAATGGTGAACCAAAAGTTCATGTGCAGTTGTGAGATCCACACTCTCCAGCCAGTCCTCCAGAGTCAGAACATTGAGCATAGACCGCTGATGGAGTATACATAGTTTAGATACCACCAAATGAAGAGAATCAAGTGGAATTCATGTGAGGTAAGAATAGGCAAGCCAGAGGTGTCATGCAGGATCGCCAGCGGAGCTTGGAGGGAAGCAGTATGGCCAAAAAGTCGTGAGTGCAGGGCAGGATCAGATAATGTGTAATATGTTGCAGGCCTTGTCATTACATCACCAACAATCCAACATGGGAATCAATTGTGCACTGTGTAATTTAGCTGGAGACCAGTGGCAAACTTGTAAAACCTTAAAGTAGTAGATTTTCATTCAAGCTTCTCTCATACCCCTTCTAGGAGAGGTAAGTTGCCACAACCAGGGTGCCTTTGAGTAACAGGACAATTTGAACAGACTACTGAAGAACAAGCTGAACAAATACATGAACATTATAGTATACACCCACTATACTCGAGAGAATGATGGGTGAGGCTTTAGAACTGTATCAGATAAAGAAAGCTAAAGGAGAGCTTATTAGTCTGTGAGGAAAGACTAGAAGCAAATTGTTATCCACATTAATCTCCACTGGAAAAGGTGGACAACATGATGATCGTACAGTCCATATTCCAGCATGTCAGTACCGCACTACAAGATTATATTCAGAGGATCTACGCTGTTGGCAAAATATTCTATATATTTTCACACTACTATATGAAATGAACTTGCTGCTTCTTCTTATGCTTTTGCACACGCTGTACATGTTATGTGAACTGGAACTGGCTTGACTAATATATCAGCACAGGATGTTGTTGAAAAGGTGCCTGAAAAAGATGCATATTCATGATATAATGTAATCAACATTATGGCATGTCAACAAGGGACAAATGAATACTGGTTTCAAAGACACGGGGAATTGAAATTAATGCTCATAAATCTAGGGCCACCTACTTAGTTTATTACTTTATGCTGTGGTGAGTATAGGTGGGGTGATCTGTATCAATTTCTTTTTGAAGCCAATGCTAATATTCTGGACATCAACTGCAAAACACTCACAGAAATGTATTCTTTTGACAATGATTGCAGATATTTTAACCACAAATTTCAAAATGTGATTCACTAATTCACCAACAAAAACAAAATCCTTTGGGGAAGTACTTATTTACTTTTGCAGAAAGTAGCATCAAGCATCACACATTCATATGCTTCTCTGGATCAAAGTTGCACCTAAGTTTGATTACGAATCTGATAACTCAGTTCTAATTGTTGAGCATTATGTGACTTGTGATGTCTCAAAAAAAGAGAACAACAGCAAACTATCTGTCCAAGTTTTACAGTTTCAGTCACATAGGTGCAGTAAATACTGCTTAAGAAAATATTGAAGCAAACTAATTAGTCAAAATGTTGCTTTAGATTCCCAAGACCAATTCTACAGAAAGGAAGTGTCAACAATTTAATGTCATCTGCAAGACATGTGTATAGCCAAATCACCAGAAAACATGTAGAATCTTAGAAGACCACAAGCATTACAACGTATCAATGACTACAGTCCACTATTTCTACATGTGTGGGATGCTAACATGGATATACAACTTGGTGCACATAGCTCAGCAGTGGTTGCACATTATGCTACTTGCTACATTACTAAGGCAGAAAAACAGATATGAAGAAAGTATGGGAAGAAATATGTGATAAGAAATCCTTAAATAAATTATTATACAGCTTTAGTCTACAAAAACGATATTACCGTGAGGTGAGTAGCTAAGAAGCCTGTGGCTGCTTAAGTTCCTCAAGCTTATAACGTAAATTGAGGACAATCGTGCAATTTTTTAGACTTGTCATAATGATGCAGAAGAGCTCTGAAAAGCCTACATAAAATAAATACCTTGCACATTTTGATCCAAACAAAAACAATTTTGAAAACAAATATGTTGGATGCATAACATTCAAGGAGAGATCCATTGTTAGAAAAATAACGCCTCTACAAAGTCATTTAGTTCTACACATACAGAAACAATGTGACAGAAGATATAAACACTGCAACATTTTGAGTAGAAGGTACACATGGTTGTTTAATACATCATCTTAAACCTACTTTTATTAATCATTGTAAACTAAGTTGTGAGAAAAAATAGGAGAAAAGAAAGATTTTTTTTGCACATGTAAGGCTATTAGGATGCATTTAATATTTTAAAAAAAATATTGCATTGTCTGATTTTCAGACATACTTTCAAATGCTCAATCAGTAAATAGAAGAAGATAACAATAATAATGATGAGATTCTATGCAATATATTATCTACTAATAATACTTTTACTTCCAGGACTTCTGGCCCACATGGCCAATCAATTATTAGTGCTGAAGCGGAGGATGCCATAGACAACGTTCAAAATGCAATGCACCAAGTCAAAAAGGAAATAGATAATTTAGATAACTAAGGGACAGATGTATCAAAGCATTTTTAGTGGCAAACGCTGCAAATTGCTAATAAACAGCGTTTGCGACTAAAAAATATGAAAATGGTATGTATGCAGGAAATCGCATCGCAAAATAAGTAATCACTATTTTTGCGACTACTTATTGTGCAAGAACACCTTTTCTGCGAATTTCATTGTGATTCCTTATTTTGCGTGGTTCTTCATTTGTGAAATTAGCAATCTAGAAATCGCAAAATCAGAAATCGCAAAGAGATGTATGAAAAATTCGCAAATTGAGAAAACATGGAAATCGCAATTTAAGAAATCGCAATCACCACCAACTACATGCAGGTGGTAACCAGTTTAAAAGTATAAAAATGAACCCATAATACAATGTTAACTCTCAAAATGGCGGGACTTTACCTGATAGCCAGGAGGTTGCGTATCCAAGCCCTTGCACAGGGGATACAGAAACAGGAAAGAATATTTAGACTGTGCATTACGCTGTTCCAGCAGACTGAAGAGGACATCTATGACAAATACAGACTTCACCCACACACTATTTTGGATCTCATTGATGAATTGAAACCTTTTTTGGAGCATCAAACAGGCAGGACACAATCAATTCCTACTCATGTGCAGGTATTGTGCTCACTGCACCTTTTGGCGTCTGGGTCTTTTCAAAGCGTCATTGCAGAGGTTGGTGGGGTGTCCCAGAGTGGTCTGTCACGCTTCTTCCGTGCCTTTCTGGATGCAATGCCGAACAGGCTTCAACATCACATCTACTTCTCAAACACCCTACAGGCCATGCAAGAGACTAAACTGGATTTTTATCAAATTACGCGTTTCCCACATGTGATTGGTATTATTGATGGCACCCATATTGCCATCACTCCACCAGCAACCAGAATATGTGTATACAAATAGGAAAAGTTACCATTTGCTCAACATTCAGATTGTGTGCAATGCAAAATACATCAATAATGATATTGTGGCAAAGTACCCAGGCAGCACACATGATTCCTTTATTTTTCGACATAGTGGAATTCATAGACGTCTGAGTGCAGGACAGTTTGGAGAGGGATATCTACTAGGTAAATGAACCTCAAACATACAGTCATTCACACAACAATTAGTCATTGATGTTACACACACTCACTCTTTCTTTTTCATCAAGCAGGTGACAGTGCCTACGCAGTGCGCGATTTTATTCTGACGCCATATTTGAATCGGGCACACCGGTCAACTCGTGGCGTCATTGAACACACATTTGGATTTTTAAAAAGCCATTTTCGTCGCATTCACAAAAGTGGAGGTGCATTACAATACAATCCAGAAACATGCTGTAAGATTATAACTAGCTGTGCAATGCTACATAACATGGCTATGAGAAAAGGAACAGAATTTGAAGTGAGTGACTCAGACACATCTGATGATGATGACATACCTCCACCTAGAAGGGCTACAGCAGGAGTAGGAGCTGCGGCTGGCCGCCAAAGACGGTCTGAAAGAACACAAAATTACTTTTAGGCGAGACAAGGTATTTCAAAACATGCATTACCTTTTGTAGTTGAATGTTTTTATTTTCAAAACAATGAGCTCACTATTGTATGTGTTATTGCACAGTCATATTTATGATTACTCAGCAACAAAGATACCCCATATGTGGTAAATGTGTAAGGTCAAAATATTTAAATGCACAATGTAATTTTTTACACTTGCAGCTTTGCGCAGAGCGCTGCTGACATTCCATGTCCTCCATAGTTGCTGCATTTCCAGAATTTCTACCACTTCGGCGCTGTGCCAGCTGTGAAGTAGGAGTGGGGTTGCTACTACTCCTGATGGAGGTGTCCTCGCTGTTTGCTGCTGCTAAAAGTGTGCTGGCGCCAGAGTTTGCTGTCTTTAGTATTTCCACAGCAGATGTGACCTTGTCAAGGCCTTTGGCTATGTTTTGAGTACAGTCACTCATTTCTCTCTGCATGTTAATGCTGCGCGTTGTAAAATTACATGTGACAGTACATAATCTGTTAATGGCTTTAGTGTACCCATGCATCCTGCCATATGCGCGGTGAGCTGCCCTGTTGCGTGAGGTTTCTGGGCGTTCTAAAGTCAAGCACAGTCTGTCTATTGATGCTGCCATTGCTTTCATTCCATCTTCCATGCTTTCTTGGTTGTGGTTGAATTTTGACAGCTGCCTATTGATAGAATGGAGGGCCTTGTGTTGCAGGTGCTGCACATGAAGCATATCCTACTCTAACCCTGCGAAGACTGTTGGAGTTTCCACATGACCACTGCTGCTCCTTGATCTCTGCAAGCTATATGTACGTGGCCTTCTATTCAAATCAGCCTTGACCCTGTGCCTCATGGGAACAGTCCAGCCCGGACTGCCAAGCCATGTCTTTCCAGGACCGGAATCAAGCATCCTAGGACCGGTTTCTGGCTATCAGCCGTCTTCAGCCAGAATAGCTTGACTCCAGTGGTGTGGAGAGCATGGGATTCACGTCTGAGCATACCCATCCCACTCGGGGTAACAAATGCAAAAACAACAATTGATGGACAGAATGCAGAACAATGTCATACATTCACCCCAGTACAGAGATCTGGGCCTAAATCCATCGTTTCTTTGCACTCCACACCACCCCAGTTCAGACATGGCCATATGCAAATCAGCCTTGACCCTGTGCCTCATGGGAACAGTCCAGCCCAAACTGCAAAGCCATGCCTTTCCTGGACCGTAATCAAGCATCCTAGGAACGGTTTCTGGCTATCAGCCATCTTCAGCCAGGATAGCTTGACTCCAGTGGTGTAGAGAGCATGGGACTCACGTCTGAGCATACCCATCCCACTCGGGATGACAAATGCAAAAACAACAATTGATGGACAGAATGCAGAACAATGTCATACATTCACCCCAGTACAGAGACCTGGGCCTAAATCCATAGTTTTTTTGCACTCCACACCACCCCAGTTCAGACATGGCCATATGCAAAACAGCCTTGACCCTGTGCCTCATGGGAACAGCCAGAAACCGGTCCTAGGATGCTTGATTCCGGTCCAGGAAAGACATGGCTTGGCAGTCCGGGCTGGACTGTTCCCATGAGGCACAGGGTCAAGGCTGATTTGCATATGGCCATGTCTGAACTGGGGTGGTGTGGAGTGCAAAAAAACAATGGATTTAGGCCCAGATCCCTGTACTGGGGTGAATGTATGACATTGTTCTGCATTCTGTCCATCAATTGTTGTTTTTGCATTTGTCACCCTGAGTGGGATGGATATGCTCAGTTGTGAGTCCCATGCTCTCCACACCACTGGAGTCAAGCTATCCTGGCTGAAGACGGAGGATAGCCAGAAACCAGTCCTAGGATGCTTGATTCCGGTCCAGTAAAGACATGGCTTGGCAGTCCGGGCTGGACTGTTCCCATGAGGCACAGGTTCAAGGCTGATTTGCATATGGCCATCTCTGAACTGGGGTGGTGTGGAGTGCAAAACAATGATGGATTTAGGCCCAGATCTCTGTACTGGGGGGAATGTATGACATTGTTCTGCATTCTGTCCTTCAATTGTTGTTTTTGCATTTGTCACCCCGAGTGGGATGGGTATGGTCAGGCGTGAGTCCCATGCTCTCCACACCACTGTAGTCAAGCTATCCTGGCTGAAGATGGCTGATAGCCAGAAACCAGTCCTAGGATCCTTGATTCCAGTCCAAGAAAGACATGGCTTGGCAGTCCGGGCTGGACTGTTCCCATGAGGCACAGGGTCAAGGCTGATTTTCATATGGCCATGTCTGAACTGGGGCGCTGTGGAGTGCAAAAAAACGATGGATTTAGGCCCAGATCTCTGTACTGGGGTCAATGTATGACATTGTTCTGCATTCTGTCCATCAATAGTTGTTTTTGCAGTGGATGCAGAGTGAGACATATGAGTTTGTTGTATGATGTGCTTTATGAACATTGTAAAGTGTTTGTACTTGAAAATTTAACATCATGAAAGTATATTTCAAACTTCTTTTGAAAAGCACTATGTGGGTCTGTGTTTATTTGATAAAAAAATCAAGATGTGAAAGGTAAACTACAACACCCATGATGCATTGCTCTCTGTATGTGAATCTGTGTACCAGGACTTAGACATTCCTAACACTGTGTACTTGTACTAGACCAATGTACATGCATTACCCAACACTTTTTGGAAATAAAATCATGCATCTTACCTTGTGCACTTAGTGTGTGGTCAGAAATGTCTATATCAGCTACACCACTCACACTCTCAGGCAAGAAAGTGGCCTCCACCAGTTCCTCGTGTGGTGTAGGCTGCTCAGCAGTTGAAGTCACACCTCCAGTCTTGTTTGCCTCCTTAGTCTTTCTGCAACACTTTCTTTTGACCTCTGGCGCATGTCGTACCATCTTTTGTGTAACTCCTCAATGGTACGGTTGGTCACTCCCACTGAATTGACTTTCTGATGTAGGTCCAGCCAGATCTTTCTTTTTCTTGCTTCTGGCACTTTCAATGCTTTTTTACCAAAAAACAACTCATGGCTACTAGCCATCTATTCAATTAGTATTTCTTGCTCCTTTTCAAAAAACGTATGTTTTCATTTTCTTTTATCTCCAGCCATTCCCTCCTGTGTGTTTTGGGACTCCATTTCAGTGCAAGCAGGTCTGTTCAGCCTCCAAACAGTCTTAAAACTGCCACTGGGTGTGGCTCAGGCAAGCAGGTGCAGGTAATCACTCCCACTTCCTGACTGTGATGTCATCAACCTGTTCCTGCATTGTAGATTCCCGTTTTTTGCGATTTCTTAATTTACGAATTTCGCAAATTAAGAAATCGCAATAAATTCTGAGAATTATTTGCGATTTTTAAGAAATCGCAAAAAAACTCAAAAACGTACATAAATCGTGTTTTGCGAATCAGCAATTGCGAATTGCTAAACATCGCAATTAAAGAATCGCAAAACACATTCTTGATACATCTGTCCCTAAGTATCTAAAGTAAATAGCGAATAATTAGAAATTTACCAGTACATAAAAAAAATTGCAAATCAAGGATTTCAACATAAAAATGTTCGGTATGAATCGATTTGTAATGAAGATGGTGGCACTCCCTCATCTCCTGTATTTCTTTGCGGTGCTCCCTTTGGTGATTCCACGAGCCACATTTCGAGAGCTGAGCTCCATTCATATTAACATTATTTGGAAGAAAGGCAGCTGATGTGTAACCTTTGCTAAAAACAGTGTGAAATGAGTGATGAAGTGATGAATTTACCTAATTTTTACCTACACTTTTTAGCAGCCCAATTACAATGGTGCGTGGTCTGGTTCCTAGACAGGGATGCCGCAGGTTTATTGCACTTGCTGGACTACCTGACTTCCAGCAGCTTTGGACTGCTTAACCCAAAGTGGGTCACCAATGCAGGTCATCACAACTTAATAGTCCTCTGGTCATGCTGGATACATAGAGCACTTGTACGTTCACTGTACTCTCCAAATCTACCGAGAAGGGCATTGCTTACCTAGGTGCAGGGGATGAAGAAGATTGTTTGTTGGAGTCGGAGACAGTGAGGATTGACACAGTGGGCACATTTTATACTGATTGCATGCTACAGCCATTTGAGTACTTATGCACAGACTTTGATATACCTGTGTGGGCAATTTCTGCTTTACAGTACCTTTATGGCAGCCATACAAATGATCTGAGGCTAATGTGGTACGGTACCTAAAACTCTTCCCAGCTGTCGCTTACTCTGCAACACCACCAACACTTGGTGGCTGGTCTTGGGCCTTTATGTGGCCCTGAGGGATGATAACTCTTCCCCCCTCTGTAGTACTGCGGGGTCACCTAGGGACCGCTATTTCAGAAGCTGACTGGGCAACTATGTGCTGAACGGTGCCCAAAATGTCCTACAATGCTCATTTCAAATGAATCCATTATGATGTCCTCCACCTAGCGTACTTCATGCCTTTGAAACTTAGTGTCTTTTTCCCTCAACCTCGTCTGACTGCCTGTGTTGCCGCGTTACTCCTAGAGACATCCTCCATATGCTGTGTAGGTGCCCCTACCTTACCTATTTTTGGTCCAAGGTGGTGCGCCTATTGGCCATAACCACTGGCCGTGCCCTGACCCCTTCACCCCAATTTTGCCTCCTAGGTATTTACCCTCAACCAATGAAACACAAAGTCACCAACCACTTCATTGAGTAGGCTTTGGTGTTTGCTAAATGTAAAGTCACTATGATGAGGAAGAATGCTGAGAGTCTTGGGATTGAGGGTTAGCAGGTGGACATATTACAATGGGCAATATGGGAGGGTATTGGTCAACTCCATGAAGCACACCATTTAAGTCACAAGCAAGGGCTTGGGACTCACTTCTCAGAGATTTTCGGTGGGATGAAATTGAGAGTGTGGATTAATCCGCAGACTGAATGCCCCTTGCATGTGCCCTCGCTACTCGGCCCCCAGAGTCTTGACGCCTGAACCCCCCTCAGTGCTGACAACTCCCCTCCATTATTGTTATACTTCAATATTGGGCCCCCTCCCATCAAAAGATGTGATCTCAAAAGTGCTTTTATCTATCTCTTTTACTTGACAATTTGGGAGTCTGCTGGGGGAGGTAATGCCGCGGGTGGGGGAGATGGAGAGATCTTAGAACAATCACTTTTTATTCACCTACCTTTATGTGCTTCTTTAATTTCTCAAGGTACACACAAACATAATGGAGAGACGACTTTTCATATATGTATGTCCTGGATTGCTATCCCGATGTCATATATATTTTACATTGCTGCCCTTTCTTATTTTTGGCATTTAAAGTCCCATTTGTTTGAACTGAACATCGCATAAGGGCATCAATGTATATACTTCAACTGAAAGTGCTGTTATACGTTAATTTAAATTAAATTCTGTTTTTAAGCAAAAGTACATATGAGCCTACATTATAATATGAAATTGGACAGGCAGGAACAGAGAAAAGCTTTCTTATGAAAGTAATTACTGCAAATGTACATCAGGTTACTAGCTGTAATTTCTTTTGTGTAGTTACTCCTCCTACTGGCTTAGCACCACATAACTTCAAATAAATTACCTTACATTATCTACAGTTACTATGGGCCCGATGTAGGTAGCAAATACCGGTCGGAAACGGCCGAATTCGGCCGTTTCCGACCGGTATTTGGCATCTTGAGATGTAGGGGGCCAGAATGTACAGATTCTGTAAACTTACCGAATTGGTAAATTTACAGAATCTGTAAAATACCGAATCGGTATTTTTACCGATACGGTAATTCCCAGATGTAGGTGGGACTCTTCTGAGTCCCAAAGGCCCTACAAATTCGGTATTTTACCACCCAATCCAATTGGGTGTTAAAATACCGAATTTAGGTGTGCATGCACATGTGTGCATGCACACCTAGCCATGTGACAGACAGACATGCCCTTAGGGCATGTCTGTGTGCCACATGGCGCACATGCCTATTTTTGGGGTGCCAGAGGGTGTCAAAGTGACACCCCTTGCACCCTTGCAAAATTCGGTATTTACCGATTCTGTAATTACAGAATCGGTATTGCCCATTGATTCCTATGGGCTTTAAGGCCCATAGGAATCAATGGGCAATACCGATTCGGTATTTACAGATTCGGTAAATACCGAATCTTAACAATTCGGTATTTACAGAATCTGTAATACCTACATCTCCCCCCTTCATATTTACCGACTCTTAAATACCGAATCGGTAAAATTTGGTATTTAAGAGTCGGTAAATATGAATTACCTACATCTGGCCCTATATGTGGAGAAGGACAACAGACTGTAATACTTCATATTAAATACTGATACATTCCAAGAACTTGGTAGAGTCCTTAAAACTTTAACAAGTTTCAATCATAGATGAAGTTAGTATGGTTTCTAACTTAATGTTAACAATTGCTATTTGTTGCATGCAGGAGGTAGTCCAAAAGTCTTATGATGTGCTATTTGGAAGCAAATGTGATTGTATTTGGAGATTTATTACAACTAACACCTGTAAAACGTCAACCTTTTTTCAACAGTCTTTTGCAAGACCGAACGTATAACTATTTGGAAAGTATAGGCAATGTCAATATTCTCTGAATTTCAGATATATAAAATTAACACAAAAAATGAGGTAAGCTAGCAAGGAAGAGTATGCCAAGATAGTGAAAGACATTTTCATTGGCATTGTAACAAATGAAGCAAAGATTAAACTAAGGACACAAAATATAAGAACATTATTTCCTAACCTTCATTCACCTGCACAAGCTATGCATTACCTTCTCTCCAAAATCACAACCCATTATTCATTTATTGCCAACTGTCGAAGAATGTGCACAATTAAAGTATGAAATGCTAAATCTTGAAAAGGAACGATTGTAAATCTTCCTCCTAAAGCTAAAGTGCAGAATCATGGATTAAACATACCTATAAGCACTTTAACTAATAAATTACAAAAGATGAACAAATCTGTTCAGTGCCATAAGAGATATGGTAGATATGTGCAGAGGTGCTGTTCAATTTTTTATCAATCAACAAGATATTCAACAATTCTGTACGGCTGTTCCAGGAATAATAGCTACTAAAACTCACCCGAATTATGATCTGTTCGCTATAAGTTACTCTTGTGAGCATGAATGTTACAATTGTCTACATTTAAGATTCTCTATTAGATACTTTTGAAGCTTTGAATATAATAACCAATATCTGCTTGCAAATCAATTGCAGTTAAAAAAGTAATAGCTAAAGCTGTGCAAAGCAGCTTATTCCTAACTGTATATCAGAACATGTCTCCACACTTAATTTAACAATGGTAACGAAATGCGTCCTTTTTATAACTCAAAGTTGGACTGCCAATAACAGAAACATAAATACTTCCATTTCTAATCTTTACTGGTTAACACAATTCTATTTCAGGATGCGCTTTTACTAATAATGCCATAAAAATTTTCATTGTGGAGAGACGGCAGCATTGGGACACTACACTCTCTGCTTAAAGAACACAACAGGCTGAATAGAATGTAATGATACAACTTTTACTTTTAAGCACAGACTGCTTAACAGTGTACAATAAATGTACATCAAAAGTCCTAACTTATGATGTTACCATTGCCATAACACTAAAATGGTACTTAGGAGTCTTACTTAGATAATTTAGGAGATACGTCATTAAGTGACTTGGCATGGGTAGTGACATTTGTAAAAAATCTGCTTTACCTTTCACTGTCTTCTATGCTTTCAGGTACATCAAATTACTTTGCTAGATGTATGAGCAGCTGGGCTTTCACAGCATCTAATGTTTTGTTTGTGTGAAATCTAATTGGTTTCTTTTTTCCCAGTGTTTCATGATGCCTACTACCTTATGACGATCTTGAACAATAGTGTTCTAAATGACAACATAGGGGCTGATTACGATGTCTATCGGAAACGTCCTGCCCGACACCATCTTGGAATCAGATCTGACTGACTCGCGGTTGGTGGTTCCGCCTGAGTGATTACGATGCGACTGAACACTGTTCGGTCGGATACCCATTGATTCCTATTGGAGCCCGTATTCTGCCTAACAACACATGCTCCTATGAAGAAATGGGATGTTTGCAGAAAACATTGCACTTGTCGCTGGCACCCCATTGTGTCTGCCATACAGTGCAGGGTTTTACGGGGGGTCCCAAACGGAGGCCGCAGGGTGAAAGGGGCTCTGTAGGGGCACTCAAAGTCCCTTTATGACAGCCTTTTTGGGTCGGACAGGCCAACTTGGAAAGGCTGTTGGCAACCAACATCGTAATCGCTCAGCACGAAATGTTGTACATAGAACTGTACAATACAGTTCTGACCAACACAGATGCTCCGAGAGCCGTTTGGAACCAATTCGGAAGACCATTCAGTTTACAATCAGACCGTGAACATTGTATTTTCTCAGGTGGATTGTAAACCGAAGGAGTCGGTCAGAAGTTTGACGACACGGCCGAGGAGATTCTGAATGTTGGGAAGAGGCTTGACGTCCGACATCATAATCGGCCCCTAGTACTGTAAAAGAAATGGTAATTATGTTTAAATAAACATACATAGGAAAACAATGATCACTGCTTATGATTTCACATATTACATCACTCATGACATGTCTTGTCACATCATTGATAAAATAACTACAACATCTGAAATTAAATCATTGTTGACAACACTGCACATGGCAGGGGTGTGAGTTGTAGTTGCTAATTAGGGCATGAGTTAGAGTTACTTGAGATAACTATAACTGGGGAGTTTCGGTGTTTTCATCTGTTTAAAAATGTATGTTTTAACTGACACTTTCAATTAATTATAAAGTCCCTTTAATGTTTGTTTTTTCCAGTGTCAATCAGTCAAAATTCCTTTATTCGGTTTCCATAATTTTTAGTGAAACATAAAAGTACAAATAAAACATATGGGCATATACACACAATCAATATATTCTTGTAAAATTGCTGATCCATTGATTAAAAAAAAACGGGCGACATAGTGCAAAGTGTCTCAAAGTTAAAATACTGATACATATGGATAAAATTCAGATAGATGGCTACAGACGGGAAAGTAAAACAAAGTAGTCCAAATTAGAGAACTGGTACAATAAAAGTTATACCAATTTGAGCGATAACGAACACAGGCCTTCAAAAAACAAGCAATGGATTTAGCATACAGTTCATTTTCTAATAATAGGAGTGATAGAAATGCGGTACGACAACATTGTAATCCCATTACTCTTATTTTAGGTGCAATCCATCTCCTACGGGGATAATCATAAAATCTGCAGAATAGGACTGTATGAATTAAAGATTGAGGAGAAGACTCATCACAGGGGCACAGAGCAAGATTTTTGGACCAGTCATTTTGATTGGGGAAAGAAATTAGACAATGAAAGATATTAAATCTGAAGCGGGTCAGCAAAAATGTCTCGTACATGTTCAGATTGTACGTTAAATATGGTTGAAATAAAAACGTAGACTGAATAGCCATGATGTGTTGGACTGAACTTTTGCTGACCTCTCCCGAAAGCTGTATCTGCCTTAGGTGGGATAGGCATAGCATCCTTAAATCTTTCCTCCCAATTTCAGAGATGGTAGTTGGGTGATTAAAATAACTTACTAGGTCCATGTCTTTAAAATAATTCTTAACATAAGCTAGCCAACTAATCTTGTGCATTGAGGCTAGGTTATGACAATCGTTTATGAGTTGTCGTGGCAAGTTACAATGTTCAGAAATCCAGACACGGTGCTACAAAAGAATGGGCTGAATTTTGATGATGTCAGTTATAAACTCTAGTCCCAATTCTAGATGGCAGCTAAATGTCAAAGTACTTTGGGGAACTGCCAGTAGATATCGCAGGAAGCTGTTCTCTACGTTTTGTAGCTCCTCTACATTGGCATAGCCCCACACCCCAGCGCCATAAATGGCTACACTAACACACTTCGCTTGATAAATGTTTATAATTTCCGGGGGGGACCTCTTCCCAAGTTCTGCGAAAGGATACTAAAGCTGTAGTTGCTCTCAGAAATGATAACTTTCTAGCCGGTATGGCCTGCCTCCAGGATGCTTTGTTGTCAAATAAAATTCCTAAATAAGGGTAGGAATTTGTGGACTCCAAATTGGTATTTTCAATAAAAAATGCTTTTATCTTTTTTTGTCTGTTACCCATGTGCATCACAAACGTTTTCTTAATGTTCACAATGAGGTCCAGACTTGCCATGAAGCTTGGGTATTTATCTAGGAGGCTCTAGAGCTGCAAAGGTGTTCTTGCCATGATCACGGCATCATCGGCATATAGTAGCGCTGGTACTAGGCGACGACCGATGAAAGGCAGGTCTTGGCTCCCTTCAAGCATGGCTGCTTCAAGCCCGTTGGTGTATAGATTAAATAAGAAGGGAGCCAAGACACAGCCTTGTCTCACCCCCTTTGCAACTCCAAAAGGTTCTGTAAGTTCACCCCTGAGTCCAAACCTTACTCTGGCTAAGGCGTCCGAGTAAAGCTCTCTAAGAAAAGTTAACAGGTGGGGATCTATGCCCATGGTCGAAAGAATCGACAACAATTTTTTGTGACTGACGCAGTCGAACGCCGCAGTCAGATCAACATAGGCCATGTGTAAAGACCCCCCTTTAGCTCGCACATATTTTCCTGTTAAAAGGGAAAGGTTAAGTTCTTGGTCCACAGTTCCTAAGCCCTCCCGGAATCCATACTGGAGGCCGGAGATTATATTATTATCCGCTGCCCATTCTTGAAGGCGTTCTAGTATAATGCGGCCTACAATCTTACCAAGAGAGTCTAGGAGGGATATAGGTCTGTAGCATGTTGGGCTGTTTCGATCGCCCTTTTTAGAAATGGGTATCAGAATTGAGGTGGACCATGATTTTACAAAACCTACAGAGTTAGCAGCTTCAAGGACTCTGGTAAGGATGGGAGACCATAGTTCAAGGTTGTATTTAAAAAGGTCCACTGGGACCCCGTCAGGGCCCGGTGCTTTCCCTCCCTTGGAGGCCTACAAGGCATTGATGACCTCCAAATGTGTAAAAATTAGGTTGATGGGGTAAGCTTGATCTTTATGAAGGGATTCCCCCTCCTTACTATCAAGTTGCTCAGAATTAACATTTAA
The DNA here is from genome assembly GCF_964263255.1 of Lissotriton vulgaris. Lineage (NCBI taxonomy): Eukaryota > Metazoa > Chordata > Amphibia > Caudata > Salamandridae > Lissotriton > Lissotriton vulgaris. The sequence goes on from NC_141691.1 coordinate 1,315,102,615, forward strand.
TGGGATCCCAAATATTTCGGAGAAATTATTCATCCAGGTTATAGCATCAATTGCTACTTCTATCTTAGGCGCGTCATCATTTACATTTGTAATGAAGGGGGATTTAACCACTCTCCAAAAGGTGGTACTATTGTTTGTGGTACAGCTCATGTGTAATTGGTCCCATAATTATTTTTTAATTCCGTTTTGCTCCTTTTTAGGGGAGCGTTGTAATCCTTTCTTAACCTAATGATTTCTTCTTACTGACGTTGAGATTTATAGAGTGCAGATTTTAATTTGGAATAGGCTTTTGTGCACTCCGTGTCAAACCACCTTTTTTTGGGATAACCTTTGTCATTTATTTTATGGAATAGTTCCTCTTGTACGATCTTAGTTGAATTTATGTAACTTGACAATATGTGTACGTGGGAGGAATCATGATTAAAGCATGTTTCAATTAAGGGCAATGCTCGTTTGACCACGTTTACTGTTGTAATAGCTGGGTCAGTTTTTGACCACTTTATTGTAAAGCCATTTAATTTGTCTAATGTCAAAGTCTGTTGTTTCAGGAGACTTAGTGAATTAGGATTTTCTAGGGCATTTGGCAGTAGGAGTGAAAAACTGTTAGGAAAATTATCACTAATAGGATTATTAATTGTGGCGAAATTCAAAATGTTGGGACCCAGAGCATGGGAGACGAGTATAAAATCAATTATGCTAGAATGTCCCCTTCCGTTAAAAGTAGAAGAAAATGGGACTGGGGGGGTAATAATTCATTAGCAAAACCCATCTCCATGACAATAAGTGTTTCATTCATGCGGTAGCCAGTGTTGGTATGGGAAAAATGTGTTATGGTATTCCCACCCTCATCCTGGATTCCGCACTTTTTACTGTTATAGTTTTTGCAAAGTGATCTATTAAAATCTCCGCCCCATATCAGATTAAACGTCGTATGTCAATACTTATTTCGCAATTCTTGGAGATAAGAAGAAATATTATTTAAAATAGGAATTAAATCTATTGGATTAAGATTATTGTAAAAATTTACCAAGAAATAGGTAGGTGTCTTGCCTGTGGTTATCTTGAGAATTTGATAGTTAGTCTCTAATCTCAGGGCAACTATTTTCTCAGGTATGATGTTGTTTGAAATGTAAATCGTAAACCCCCCCTTTGGCCTTCCCGAGACAGAAGGGAGTCCTTTTGAGAAAAAGGTCCTCTATCCCTCGAGATGTATTGGTGTACAGGACCAAGTCTCTTGAAGACATACAATATCGTGTTTCCCCACCAGTTCTCACCGAGAATCAATTGTCAATTTGGATCGTAGGCCTGCAACGTTCCAAAAGACAATATCAAGTGTTGGGGTTTTTTGTATGGATTGGGTACCCAGTGGATGAAGAGATTGCTGCAAGGTAACTTTAGATATTGTCAATTTTTGTTCGCTGTATGCAACATTTGGTTGAAGCCCTGCTTCAACCGAGGCTGTTGCCACGGCAGGCAGTGGCTGAATTTGCTCCATTGGGTTTGCTAGATTTAGGACATCACAGGGGTGATCTAAAACGTTGGTTATCGATTGGCTCAGACACTGATTGGTATCATCAGGTAAGATGCCCTCATTCGGTTTGGGCGCGGCTTCCAGTCATTCATTATCGTCCAAACCCGAGAGGAAATTAAACCTGTTATAGATAGGGATGGGCTGGAGTAGATTTTCGTGGGTGAGTGGATTAGGTGGATTTCTCCATTGAAGGGAGTTCGAATAGTACTTTCGAGGAGGCTAGAAATATCCTAGCGGCATGATGTTAATCCCAACAGGGTCAATCAAATGAGTTGCGCGTATCTTCAAGATTTCATTTACTAATGGTGGTGAGGCAAATGTCATAACAATGCAGTCTCCTGTCAACGTTTTTTCCCAAGACCCCACCCACTGAACCCGCCTAACCATCTTAAACTCTTGAAATAGGTTTCTATTTAGGCCCACCCTTGTACTTAGCCAATGTAAAGATTTGTTTTTTAGTGATATCCATGACTCCTCTACTATGTTATGATTTTTTGGTACATTGCCCAATATGATTACGTAGGGCGTAGCTTCCGGTGTGAGATCTAAGTGACAATCCGTAGAAAATTAGTTTCTCGGAAGAGGTGTATTTAAAGAGGTTGCTGATGGGTATTAATGGTGGCAGTTAAATGCGACTGAAGTGTATTATCCTGTGTGGTTAATGGCCTTCTATTTTGATCCAGTTTTGTAGCTGTTGGGAGACTGTGAACCCGTTTGTCTTTGTTTATGTTAAATCTATTTCCGTTATTCGCACTATTGTCTGTATTATTTGTTAGATCCCAAATTACAGTTACCAGGGTTGGTAAAGGGTATGAATTTCCCGCAGGAGTACTAATCTGAGTGGTGGTTTTATCATACCCTTTTAAGTTTTGCAGATTTTGGGGTGCTACTGCTACTTGTTGAGTTAGTTTGGTGCCAAGAAGATCTTCTATGTTGGCCATTCTAGACGAGGGCTGATCTAGCCTTACCCTGACATAGAGATCTAATCGTTCTACTAGGGATACCAAGTTTCTTACATCTGTTTGGATTGTTGGGCTGGTGTTAGACGCGCTCTTTCGGGTAGATTGAGGCCTGTGCTGGCCTGATCGTTTTTTCCCCTGCATACTCATTTTTTGTGATTTTTTCCCATTGGGCTGGGGGTGTATTTGAACTTGAGCTAAATCTTATTTTCCTGGGGGGGTTTGAGTATCACATTGGTAGGGATTGTTTGACTTCTTTTGTGGTGGTTGAGTTGGAGAGTCCCTTACGACTATCTCATCATGAGTTAATTGGATACAGCCGTTATGCGAATCTACCACCAGGTTCCCCGGAATTGATACATCCTTTTCTTTTAGTGAGGCGGAATCAAGGCTTACCTAGAGGAGGTCCCTTCTATTGATTCTTCAACTGATAGTATCTGTTTGTACAAAACACCTATGGCTCCTGTCAAAAAAGTCAGTAGGGTTTGCTGTGAATCAACGATCGACTTTTTGCCCCTAGGGGATTTAGGACTAGTTAATTTTCTTTTCCCCATAATATTGGTCACAAATTGCCCTGAGTTCTAGAAATGCATGTGTTACTAAGATCTAAAGCACAATAGTTAAAACTACATGGGGGATAACCAAGAGGGAGGGCCCGGCCCGGCCACATCCGGTCAGTGACAGGCAAGGACGGGCCCGCCCTTGCCCTGGGCTTTGCCCGCACGTGTCCCGCGGTTCGGGAGCCCGCGTTCAGTTTAAAAGGTCCAGGGTGGCGGGGCTACTGCTGTGCGCCTCTCGCGAGACCGCGCTGCCCTCTGGATGGTATAGTTCCCGGCAGCGCGCGGTACGCGGGTCACACAAGGCGCGGCAGGCAAGCAGGGACCCCCTTAGGCAAGAAGACAATCCTCCAGGAATGGTAGAAATAGGAGCTGCGACGCTGGTGCAGGTAGGCAGCAAAGTTCCTCGATGTATGTCCCTGTATGTCCCCTGATTTATGTCCCAGTGAATTTCTACGTTTTTTTTACTACTAAATGAGTGAGGTCAAGGGCAATTTAAGGAACAGATTAACAAGGGACATTGAAATAAAAAAGCATATCAACAATAGAGTAAGAAAATTGCAATTGACAAATGCTGAACCTAAATCTACTACAACAGTATTACTGACAACACAAGTTCAAATCTACTCCAGCCAAGCTTTGAAGTGCATCATGTACTGCCATTGGCTTATCACTAATACTGCAACTCGGTCTCACAGAAAGCATCAGCATCAGCGGAAAGGGATTCACTACGAACACACAGAAAATATTGACAATTAAAGAGTAAAATATTTTAAATATATAATTATAGAACTCTGCTAAACATCATATTTGATAACATAAACAAGTCTTCAAACATATGCAACTCACCTAATACTGCAATGTGGGAAACAGTTAGCCACACCCATCAGCAGCTGAATGTTATCATATCATCAATCAATCATAGACCGGCTGCCCACATAAGAAAGCAACACACACAGCAACAAAAAATTTGGCTCACCATGTCAGTGAATATTTTTAAATTCTTTCTACTCATTTAGAGGTACAATTATTAGAGTGTACAAGACAATATTTATGGGGAGATAATCAACATCTTTGACATGTCCAGGAGGCAGTTCTTGCTCAACAGTGCTTTTTTCCAGATGTGATCCATGACGTCCCTGGAGATTATGAGCAGGAGTAAATTCAATCACAGCCTGCTCCCAGGACATACTTTCAAATGTTAAAATATTGGCTGCACTTGACTCAATGTGATGCCCATTGAATCTTTCTGGTGGGTAAGTAGATACACTGTGGGCATGTCACTTGCAAACCAATCACAATGCTTGCAACAGATAATGTTGCATTACCAGCTGAGCGCAATAATTGATTGCCATGCCTTGGTCATTGATGGAAAGGCAACAGGTGGCCAGGTGCTAAGATTTTTTTGCGCCTTTGCCCACTTAGCTGGGGATTTAGGTGCCATTAATTGCATCCACATGGCACTTCAGGTGTGCCACCACAGAGATCACCATGTCTACAACTGACACCCCTAGCACGCCATTGAAGTGCAGCTGTTTGCGATGATAGTGGCTACTTCAATGAAGTGTACTCTGCCTCTCCTGAAGGCACACACAGCAAATACATCTTCTGACAGTTACATGTCCGCAGGTTGTTGAGGATTTTGGTGACATGTGGCTAATAGCTAACTTATACTTGGGCTGCAGTCATATCTAGAAAATGGCATTTCAAATATAGTTACTCTTAATTTCATCACATAACTATTCTCATCACAGGTATAGGATTGTAGGGATGTATTTATATATCTGGGTTTTCCCACTCTCTCTATCTCCTCATTCCCTTCTGACTTCCAACCACACAACTCGAAAAGAGATATAACAGGGCTTACACACATATGAACAACAACTAAATGTAATTGTGGAATCATCAAGGCGCACTTCCGATGTCAAGATTATTCTGGGATGCAAAAGTACTCCCTAAAGTTATGTTTAAGATTATTGTAGCCTTTTGTGTGTTTTACAACATTGCCATTTGGTGGGAGTTAATTGTGGACATTACCTCTGTACAGTGACCCCATATACATTCCTGGGGTGGGACATGTCACAGAGGTCTTGGTCTGTAGTTGTGTAACCGACAAATAGCCTAATTTTTCCCATACGTTGCTAGACCACAGTTATTGGACTGTGTTAAGTCAGTGATGTCTGGTGGATTATTACACTGTCCACATAAAACATCACAAGGCATGATTTCAAAATCAAAGCAGCAAATCTCCTTGTCATATGTATTTACTTACACGTCACCTTCTCACCTATTCATTCAATAGTTAAATATACAATACAATACAAACATCATTCACATAAAATACACATTCATTTGTAGACAAGGTTTAGACATTATTTGTTTTATTTTTTGTCCAGACCTGAATTCTCTGCCTACATTATGTAAACTATCTATGCAGAGATATATGCGTGGACGACCCTCCCATCAGTTAGCACCTTATGTCCGTGCATCATATATAAGTTCCTTACTGCCATCATCAGTCAATAAAAGGCTGACATTGCTTAAGTTGCTCTAGGCGACGTCAAATTGTGTACTTTTGTCTTATCTAACATTCAGACAATCAAATTGAGTTTTGTATTATTGGTGGGGACAGTTGGTGTGTGGACTAAGGCAGTCACAACATGCCTGGTGGTTCTAAAAGATTACATCTACCTTCTTCTTCAAACGTGGTGCCTCTCATCATTTGTTTCACCACAGAAAAAAAACACAAATATGTCTTCCCTCAGACACAATATTTTGAAGATGCCTGATACACATCTCCAAAGTATGATAATATTTGGAAGAAGTGTTTCACACTTTTCATTTTAGACTACATTCTCTTTTTTCTCCTACCTAAACCATCATGCAAATCATCAGAAGTTATAGCACTGCAGCTGTGCACGTATTACATCATTTGGTGTACTTTTCAGGCCTACTTTCAGACTTCAGTTTGCATGATTTCACAAGCTCTCATTTCTTTGTCAGGAAGTAAAAGAGGAACGTGAACATGTCTCCAGATAAAATGATTTTGAGCTCCCTCGCACCCTGTTCAAAACCATGTTCACTTTGTAAAATGCACTGCTTCCGAATAAGCCTGTGAAAGTGTGCTCTGTATCCTGACTTCATCTCTAGTCTTCAAACAGACAAACCTCTCTAAACCCACCATGCTGTAGCAATATATTTTGGTACCATACTACACCATAAAACACTGTACTTTTTTTGTCCCTTTAAAATAGTAGGATACAACACATCATTCACCATATAGCTCTCTCCTTAACCTCACTGGGTGATTTATCCTTGAAAAACATTTCAGATATCTGCAGAAATGTGTTTTGTTGGTTTTTGTTTTACTCAGTTCTTTGTCCCTGTCTTTTGTTATATTTTCAGTAACTTTAACCCTTTATCATTCATTCAACCACCTTCATTTAGGTTCACCAGGTGTGGTGCTGGACTTTCTAGACTTTTGTTTTTGGCAGTAGTGATTTACACTTGTAAATTTGTAACATGTAAGTCTACACTTTTAAGTTTCTTGTCACTCACAAATTTACTCCAAAGTGTAAAATTAAGTGATATATGTATATTACTCCTACGTGTGCATTGCTGTTGGACTTAGCCCTCTTTTCAGTGTTTTTGTTTGCTTTTAAGACTCTAATCTGCTAAACCCTGCTAATCGGTGTTAAAGTGTTTGTGCTCTCTCCTCTAAACATGGTAAAATTAGAATACAGACATTTGGCACATTTAATTTACTGTGTCCCTAGTGCAGTGTACTTACATGCACCCAGGACTTGTGAATTAAATGCTACTAGTGGACCTGCAGCACCTATTGTGCCACCACTTAGGCAGTCTTAAAAAATGTCTGTTTTAAAACTGTCATTTTGACCTGGAAAAATAAACCTTTTAATGTTTACAAATAACAAAAGGCGCACCCTGCTTTCAATACTTTTAGTAATCTTAAACAATTTATGCAACGCTCTATGGCATGAATTATGGCGTGCAACCTGGAGCGAGTTCTGCCCATCCTTGTAACAATAATTGGTCAAAGCTGGTGACTGAATAGACCACCAGTCCCAGGGTGCACTGACAAAGTGAAAGGGCCATCAGCCCTTTAAACTTCAGCAACATTTCTTCTTTAGTAAACATTTATTATCCATTTTTAAACTATTTGTAATCCATATTAATCCCAAGTTTTAAATGAGATGAAATAGTTGAATGCAGGAGGTTTTCATAATGACTTTTAATGTCATCTTAAACATTCCAATGTGCAAACAACGCATAAAAGGCTGCTCGCCAATTCAAATACATCTATGTACGTTTAAAAACCCAATGTATTTTGGAACACATCCCTTCGTCAGTGGTAAAAGTCAAACAGTGATGGCCAGTGATGTCCAGATGTTTTTATCATCGCTGTTTGACTTCCCACTGAAGTGCACTTTGTGAATAATAATGGCCTTACTCTTTTGTGGCTCGGTTCATGTCCCTCTCTAAACCCTTCCGTAGCCCTCTCTGAATCTCTCATTACTCCTTTGAAAACTCCCTCTCCTTTAGGAGTACATAGTCCCTATCCTGTCCCTCCCACAGTTTCCTTCTGCAGGGCCTGCCCCAGTGCTTAATTTGTGCCGGTGCTTTCCGTGCATAGCACCAGCACTTATTTTTCGTGGCCGGGTCTACACCTGAGGGCCACTGCCAACTCACATCAATGACTGAACTGCATGTGATATGTCACAGTATTAATAATTGACTCACTACAGTTTCATTCACACTCTATCACAATCCACTGAGTCCACAGTGAAGAGGACTGCTGTGCTGATAATAAATCCATATTTGTGGTTCAGTTTATATTTGCCTTCAGTTCAGTGTTGCTCTGGGCGGGTAAATGATTTGTCTCAATTTGGATATGTGGGGTGGAGGTGGCAGCAGCAGCGTGCAAGTGCGTAACCTTTTTTAAAAATTCCACCTGTACACATGCACTGCATGTGTCACCGCCAGTTCAGCATGACATATTGAAGAATTTCAAGCAGCCAGCATGACGAGTTGAAGTTTGTGTGAAGTAGGCCTAATAAAGGAAGTGCCACTAGCAACCAAGTAAGTACCCAAATTAACACTGCTTTTTATTGAGCGCGGTGTGGACAGTCACTGTGTTTAGTAAAGTTAAACAGACTTCGAGTGCGAGCAATCATGCCGGAGGCACAGTGTGCAATGCTATGGGCCTGGAGGCTGGAAGAAGGAGAGGACCTTGCCCTTTCTGTCTAATTGTTGACATAGTTGAATTGACTGTTGACTTGCATGAAAAGCTGTTTTACCGTGCATTTGTATCACTTTCGGATATACTTCGTTTTTTCGGTATTTTAATAATTCCTGTTCTCCACTGAGGTTCTGTAAATTACGAATTTGTTCGTGCTCAGTCTCCATTTTGAGATCGCCGCCATTTTATGTTGCCCTCACTCAGGCAGCTCAGCGAACGCGATGTTCTTGTCGTTTCTGCTTTTCAGGTGGCTTCCGCGCCTATGTTTACTAACAAGTGTCAGGGTCTGGCCGAGTACACTAATTCCTGTCTGAGCTGATTAATCCCCATCCGGACTACTTGTCATTTCACACCATTGTTTCCTTTAAGTTATCTTATCTGCTGTCCTTCGCTACACATCTCATGCATTCTCCTGTTTCTCGACTGTCCTTCTGCAACACACACCTGTGTTTTGTCTGCTAGTAAACCGAATTGTGTGGATTCACTTGTGATTTACTTTAAGGGTCGAATGGCAAACAGAACCGGGAACATGAGTTGCTTTGGCTTTAAAACATTGTCTGTAACATTTGCTTATAGCTCATGCTCGTGTGTGATTGCATTTTTGCATTGTGCTGTATGATATATAAACCTGTGCGCCACTGAGTTAAGGGGCAGTCTCTTTTGAACCTCGTTGTACTGACGACTTCTAAGACCACTGTACTAGCTGCAGCTAATAAATACCATCTTCTACGCCAGACGAAGAGTCTGTGTCTCTGTTTTGACAAGGCAGGTGAATCCCTTGGATTTAGGCGTACCCTGCGCCAACAGGCCTTAAGGCTGCGGTTCCCAACTGGCGCCCAACGCGGGGCGACTTCAGTGGTAGCGGTTGACCCCGAGGGTCGTGAGGAGCCCGCAAAAAAACTCCGGAGGAAGCGCACCACATGATCGACCCCTGCATGTCGAAAGTGGACTGAAGGTCTTTGATGGCGCGGCTACTCCTCTCCGACGGCTGCTGACGACTGCTGCCCTGAGTGTCACCCTGCCTTGGACCCTTCTGAAGTTTTGGTAGAACGAGACGATAGACGGACCTTCGCTGGCGCAGAACGATTCTTAGTTAAGTATTTGGTGAGTCGCTCCCACAGACCTTTGTTTTGTTTTTATTCTTAGTCTCTGTTCAGATATTGCAATAGCTGAAGCCAAGGGGTAAGTACGGTTGTACTGTTTCACTGATCTATACCCCTTGTTGTTTGTGATCAGTCTAGAGAAGTGAAGATGCCTGGGCTGAGTAAGTTCAAAAGATTTTTTTGTTTGGGTTGTACAAGGGATTCCCAGTTGGAGGAGTCATGTCCGATTCCTCCGGTTGGAACTCCGACTTATGAGATCTATTCGAAACATGGTATTGGTCCCATTATCTTTAACGAGACATGGGTCCGATATACGAAAAATAGTGGAGTTTTGAGTTGGCCTCAGAATGGTAGTTTCGATCCCGCTATATTAGACAATTTGGAAACAATTCTGTTTAGAAGAAAAGCCAGGCCGGCTATGATTGACTCCTTTCGCCTCTGGCGTAAAGAAGCCAAACAGAAAGAAATCAAGCAAGCGAAAAAGGATAAGAAAGCACGAGACATGTCAGTCCTTCAGCCTGCTCAGCAGTTTAAAGATAATGAAGTAGATGATGCAAAGGAGACATCAGAAAGACAACATCGTCTGGTGATAGATAGATGCTATCCGATGTTGCCCACTTCTTCTTCAGATAAGAGTAAGGAATTAGAAGAAGATTCTCTAATGACTTGTTTATTGAATTCACCTACGCCCTATGTTCAGAATGCAAATGCACCTCGGTTACCCCCTACTGTTGCCCAACAAGTGGTAGCTCAGTTACCGATTGTTCAGCAACCAGCTCAGTCTCTTAATGCTCCCTCGTCTACTTCTGCTCTGCCCTCGCAGCTTGTACTTCAGCCCCCGCCTTCTCCCGCTCCTGTTGTTCAGCACGCTACGTCTCAGTCTCCATTACCTTCCACATCTGTAATACCTCCTATTCTTTCGAGGGATTCTCCTATTTCACAGAGGAGGATAGCAGATGCTGTTACAAATTCCTTTTCTCCTTTTGTTAGGTCCCTAAAAATGTCTCCAGCTTTTTCTAGATGACATTCTCGTTGTCAGCTTCCTTTTGCGGACGAGAAAGCAGCTTTGGGTTCTCTCGCTTGCAAATGGATTGAGCATGGACCAGAATATAGTACCAATGATATTATGAGTTGTTTTGATCAATGGGGGGAGCCTACGCAGAGATATGTTTTCAACATGATGTGTCAAACTCTTATTAGAAGTTGGGAAGATATGGAGTTAGATACAGTCCCTTCAGACCTCCTGAAATTACAAGATGATTTCGACAAAGGTTTTATTGTACGGCACCGAGTTGAGGAGGCGGTAACTAGACTCATTGCGTTTCGAACAATGTTTCTATCCCTGTCCTTTTCCGAGGTTGATCCTGTTAATAAAAAGGGTAGCAAGAATTATCCAATGCGCGAAGTCCCTCCCGTATGGAGAGACGCGGTGGTTGGTCCACCTGCTATCCCTGCTCATTTCCAGCGTATATGGGTTCACGAACCCTGGAAGAGGTCTGAAGTATTGGCGCTTAAGCAAACTCTTCCTGACCCTCGTAAAAATCCTGCTGGATATTACAAAGAGTTGTCCCAAACAGTTGATGCTTGTATTATGAATTTGGCCGACATTGATATGTTATTTGGAAATGTTGTTCCACAAGGTACATGGGCACAAATTCGTAGGGAAGATCATTTGGCTGAATTGGGTGGTGATTGGGCTATTATTAGAGCTGCGGATGCGAATCAGGTGGGCGGTGCAAAACCTGAGGATTTGATTACGGCTCTCCCAGGTAGAATAATTGAGTTAATGAAGACAATGATGCCGGCGGTATGAGTAAATTGGGATAAGTTGGCCGCGTGTAAGCAAAAGAAGGATGAAAGTGTCTCGGACTTTTTCACTCGTTTTGAAGAAACTTTTATAGACCACAGTGGTCAGGACTTGAGTGTAGAGGGTGGTCAGCGTTTGATTGTGGACAAGTTTGTATATAATTTGCTCCCCGAATTGTCGAATAAATTGAAGAGTTCTGAAAGTGCATGGGCTGTCTCTTCTCCTGCCAAAATATTGGCTACTGCACAGTATTATGAGAATAGGGATAAGGAGGAGAAGCAAGAGAAGAAAAATAAGGATTTGAAAACTAAAGTTCTTCTACAGCAGGCGTATCCACCTCATTCGAATCAGCACCAGCAAAACACTCAGTTTCAGCAGCCTCCACAGTTTCAGCGACTGTTGCAAAAACCTGAGTATTTTGCGCAAGACCTTCATTAGGTCCTAATCAATGTGCATATTGTAGGGAGGAACGACACTTCAAAAGTAATTGTCCAGTCTTATTACAGCGTAATAATGGGATGTCTGCTTCTTGAGGTCGTGGGAATTTTCAGACAGGATCTAGGGGAAGAGGACGAGGTGCGCCCTCCCAGGAGCAGCGTTCTCGTGTCTCATCTACATTGAATTATTTTGACCAGCAGGCCGTTCCGTCTACGCAGTATTACAATGATGATTACTATATTGAAGAAAGGGCTGACAATTTTCAGACCGAATAGGACAGCCAAGGACGAAGTGAGGGAGTTGTGTCGATTCCAGTAGATCAAGATGGGCCGTATGTCACTGTCTATGCCATGGGTGTTTCAGAACCATTTCTTTTGGATACTGGTGCGATGAGAAGTTTTATTATTCATTCTAAACTCCCTGGAGCCCCTTTGTCTGGCTTAATAAATACTTCTGTGGGGTTTTCTGGTGCTCCAGTTTATAATCCGGTTTCTTGCCCTTTGCCTGTTTCGATTGATCCTTATGATTTGGAAGTTCCACTGATTCTGACAACTGGTTGTGGTGAGAATTTATTGGGTCTAGATTTGTTAAAAAGATTGCATGCAACATTGTATTGTTCCCCTTCTGGTGTGAATCTTACGTTGGGAAAAAGATTGATGTCCCCTATGTATTTATCTCAGGATAAGTTTCCACCTGAGTTACGTTCTCTCCCAGAAAGTCTTTGGGCCACGGGTCCGAATGACGTAGGTCGTCTTTCGATCCCACCGTACGTCGTCACAGTTAAAGATAATGTTCGAATGCCACGCATTCCTCAATATCGTATTTCTAGTGACGGAGAGAGAGCACTGTTGGCTATTGTTGATGACTTCATTCAGAAAGGTGTGGTTGAAGAGACTAGAGTCAATGTCTGTAATAGCCCTGTTCTTCCGATCCTTAAGAGGACGGATCCTTCGCAGCCTCCTGTCTATAGATTTGTTATTGATTTAAGGGAAGTCAACAAAATAGTGGTACCACAGTTTCCTGTTGTTCTAGACATCACAGCCTTATTGACAATGATTCCTGCTTCGGCGGCTTGGTTTTCAGTGATCGATCCTAAGAATGCTTTCTTTAGCATCCCCATTGCTGAGGAGAGTAGGGATATCTTTGGTTTCTCTTTAGGTGGCCGAAGTTTTCGCTTTAAGAGAGCTCCTCAAGGCTATTGTGAAAGTCCCTCTATTTACAGTAAAGCTCTTAAATGTCAACTTGATACTTTTCCCTTGCTTCCAGGTGCTACACTTGTTCAGTATGTGGATGACTTGTTAGTGGCTGTTGATACGGAAGATGTGTGTAGGAGATGTGTGTAGGAGTGTGACAGTTGCGTTGTTGCATCATCTGGCTGTTCTGAATCACAAAGTATCGCCCTCCAAGTTACAGTATGTACGACAAGAAGTTACATATTTAGGTCATCTCTTGTCGAAGAAGGGAAGGCGATTGATCCCAGAACGTATACACGCTATTTCACAGATGTCTGTACCCACCACACAGAGAGAAGTACGTTCTTTTTTAGGTATTACTTCCTACTGTAGACAATGGATTCCCAATTTTTCTCTCTTGGCGAAACCATTGGTGGCATTAACGTTGAAAGATACGCCCCATCCACTCCCGTGGACGGATGAATGTCAGAAAACTTTTGTTGATCTACGTAATGCCCTGTGTTCCGCTCCAGTGTTGGGTACCCCAGATTATAGTAAGGCCTTTACATTGTACGTCCATGAGAGAGAAGGTTGCGCGTTGTCAGTCTTGACACAGCAATTCGGAGATAAGCAAAGGCCATGTGCCTATTTCTCCGCTACATTAGACCCAGTAGCTAAAGCTTTGCCCAATTGTCTTAGAGCTACAGTAGCTGCCGCAATTTCTATTAGACAGTCAGCCGGATTAGTATTAGATAACACACTCATTGTTATGGTTCAACATGCAGTGGATACCTTGTTAAATAGAACTCGTTTGTCTGGCTACGAGCTGACACTTATAGCGAGCCATGTACATATCAAAAGATGTATCAAGTTAAATCCAGCTAAATTGTTGCCGCTCCCAGATGAGAAAGACGATCAGGAAAAGCATGATTGTTTTCTTCGAACAGAAGAAACAAAGGGGAGGATTGATTTAAAGGACACTCCACTCAAGGACCCGGTCGGGATCCTATGGGTGGACGGTTCTTGTTTTAAGCTTCCAAATGGAGAAACCACTTCTGCCTATGCTGTCACCTTATGCACTATTGTTGAGACAGCACGCACTGTACATAATTCAGCCCAAGCAGCTGAATTAATAGCTTTGACTAGAGCATGTGCGCTGTCGAAGGGAAAGAGAGTGAATGTGTACAAGGATAGTCAGTATGCGTTCGGTTATGCGCATAGTTTTGGAAAGTTGTGGAGGGAGAGAGGATACTTTACCTCCCACGGGACAAAGATTCAGCATGGTCAGTTAGTGACTGATCTTCTTGAGTCACTTACTTTACCATCACAGATAACGATCATAAAGTGCAGCGCACATAAGAAAATCACAGATGATGTGGGTCCCGGAAATGCGTTTGCCGACGAGGTAGCGGAAACTACAGCTAGAAACACCAATAGTCGAACGTATATGGCAGGCCCTGCAAATTGGGTGAGGTAAATTGGAATGTGTGAAGATACGATTGAGAATGTGAAAACGATTCAGGGAGAAGCCACTGAGAAAGAATTGAGTATGTGGAAAGAAAGGACAGGAATGTTAGATCCAACGGGTTGTTGGACAAAGTGGATGTTTATGTGTTCCCGGTCGTGACTATGGCTCATGGCCCAGCTCATATTAGTGCAAAAGGCATATGTAAGCTCTTGGCTTCGGTATGGCAGAATGAAGGAATTCCGAAATGTGCAATAAATGTGGTTAAACATTGCATTGTTTGTTTAATGCATAACCCAGGAAAAGGAACCCCAACTCCAGCAGGTCATTTTGCTCCCCCGTCATATCCCTTTGAGGTGTTGCAGATCGATTACATTCATATGGATCGCTGCAACAACCTCAAGTATGTTCTGGTGGTGGTATGTGCCTTTTTCCGCTGGATAGAGGCCCACTCCTTGAAAGATAACACTGCTTTGTCAACTGCTAAAGTACTAATTAAAGAATTTTTCCCTAGGTTCGGTTTGCCGCGCATTGTCTTGAGTGACAATGGAAGTGAATTCGTAGGCCAGAAAATGCAGAAAGTATGTTCTGGTTTTGGAATCAAACAAAAATTCCATGCGGCAAACCATCCACAGTCAGCGGGTTTGGTTGAGTGTTACAGTGGTACGCTCAAGCTTAAGCTGGCGAAGATTCAAACCAGTACAGGTCTTGCTTGGCCTGATGCCTTGCCCCTAGCTCTTTTGTCAACCAGAACTACTGTGCACTCTTGTATGGGACTTAGCCCATATGAGGTGGTATTCAGACACCCAGCTAATGTTTGGGGTGTTCCCCACCCCAAAAGATACTCAGACATACCATATCCTTTACTAATTGACTATCTGCACGATTTGACTACTAAATTAAGTGTTATTCGTCAACAGGTACAGAGTGTTCTGCCGGAGGCCTACACAGACCCAGGTCACACCATCGTGCCCGGCGACTGGGTCTGTGTGAAGAATTTCAAACGGACTAAGAATTTGGAGCCAAGGTGGTCCCCTCCTACGCAGGTGCTGCTCGTCACTTGCACGGCTGTCAAGGTGGTGGGAAAACGAAGCTGGGTGCATGGAGTGCACTGCAAAAAGGTGCTACTTCCATTACCCTTTGATCAGGGACTCGCAGTGGCGTAAGGGAATCGGACACTGCAGCCGTTCCTTGTTTTGTCCCGTTCAGTGATGCTCAGATTTATGGGACTCATTCTGAAAAAGCAGATGATGATATTCTTCAAGCTGCTGTGCCTGTGCATCGTCGAATAGACACCACCAACCCAGAAATACTGTTTAAAGATCAAACCGTGCCGAGCAAAACACGCTACAATTTAAGACCAAGACCTGATGAACTGAACTCTTGAACTTTTTATTAACCAAAGACATTTTTTTCATCTTTTTGCCTTTTTGTGTAGCATTAATATTAGATGTGCCATCTGTCTCCGTCGCAGGGTCACAGTAGGAGACTCAGACTGTAACCTGATTCTGTTCTTTAGTAAGCGGCAAGTGCCTCAGGATATACAGAAGTGATTAGCTGAGTGATCGAAGAAGAGTGCTGTGAGCGGCATTTTTTTTAGATAAAGATGGATGGAACAATAATTGTAGGTAGGGAAAATAGGAAGCAAGAAATTAGATCAAAATATTTTAAACTATTACGTAGTCGATTTGGCGTAGCTTTGTGTGTTTTTATATTTTTGTGTATTTTATTAGCCTGCACAGGATGGATTGTTCATATTTGCCAATCAAGAAATGTTGCTACCACTACAACTTCTTTGCCTTCTCGACTTTCTGTCTTTTCACACAAAATGCATACTTTACCCCCACATGAACAGATAAGAAGAGCTGAGTTTATGAACAATACGTTTATTCAGTTGTTGCACCAACATCAGTTGGCCATTAATATGACTGATTGTTGGGTGTGCGGACTCATGCCACATAATACACAAAAGGGAATGCCATATCTGGTTCTTCCTTTTTCAAACGAAGGTTCAGCTTGGGCATATTTGAGACTGTTTTCGGCCGCATACCACAACAGACTTAGAAGCCCTGTGAGAACTCCTGGGAATTCATTAGATTTTAGTCACAGCTCCTTAATAAAAAGCATAGTGGTAATGGCCAAGATTGTAGAGAAGAGTAAGATTCCATTGGATGAAAACAAAGCCTATGATGGATGGAATGTTACCCACTATGTCTCCATTCTCAGCGATACAACTAGAAAAGGCGAGTCTTCCCCAGTTTGGACTGTGCCTCATAAAGGAAATCTTTGTCTACAGATTAATAGCAAGAAGATTGACGATATCCAGAAATGTACATACACATATGTTCTTTCATCTCTTGAATTTCCTCTGCTAGTTCCGTCTCAAGGAACATATTTTGTTTGTAACGATCGAGCTTATACTTGGTTAACTTCAAACTTTTCTGGAACTTGCTACATAGCTTTTCTCCTTCCCACTAAATATACGGCTTCGTCAGACCATCACAGAGTTAGACATAGCAGAGGCGTATTTGATGCCAAAGACACGGCAGAGCAAGAGGGGGGAGATTTCCTTAAAGGATTCCTCCCCTTTTGGGGTCCAATGATTAACAGCAGACACATTAGGCAATTGGTTCGAGTGGTTGAGACCACTATCAATGTCACCGCAGGTGCGATAGGTAACATTACTGCAGAACTTCAAGTGGACCGTCTTATGACGCTTCAGAACCGAATTGCGCTAGACATGATTCTAGCAGATCGAGGAGGTGTCTGTAGATTGATTGGATCTAGTTGCTGCATTTATATTCCAGATGACGCTCCAGCAGTTTACCAGGCCATTTCCAAATTGCACACGATCTCCGAGTCGATACATCAGGATGAAGGAGATTGGTCTTTTATGGGATGGTTTTGGGGAATATTGTCAACTTGGGGATGGAAGATTTTAACGTTCCTTGGAGCAATTCTAGCTGTCATATTCTCTTGTTGTTTGTGTGTTCAGTGTGGTCCTGCAGTTTGTGGCCTGTTGGCTACTTTGTGCATTCCACGATCTGCTGCTCAGAAGACAGAGAATATTAGGATGATGGTGCAGCAACAACTTGAAGATCTCATGAATATCAGCGTTGACTCTGACTCAGATTAGCATGAGTTGGTTTGTTTTTGCCTGAGTAATGGCAAAAAGGGGGCTGAGGTTCTGTAAATTACGAATTTGTTAGTGCTCAGCCTCCATTTTGAGATCGTCGCCATTTTATGTTGCCCTCACTCAGGCAGCTCGGCGAACGCGATATTCTTGTCGTTTCTGCTTTGCGTGTCAGGTGGCTTCCGTGCCTATGTTTACTAACGAGTGTCAGGGTCTGGCCGAGTACACTAATTCCTGTCTGAGCTGATTAATCCCCATCATTTAACACCATTGTTTCCTTTAAGTTATCTTATCTGCTGTCCTTCGCTACACATCTCATGCAATCTCCTGTTTCTCAACTGTCCTTCTGCAACACACAGCTGTGTTTTCTCTGCTGGTAAACCGAATTGTGTGGATTCACTTGTGATTTACTTTAAGGGTCGAATGGCAAACAGAACCGGGAACTTGAGTTGCTTTGGCTTTAAAACATTGTCCGTAACATTTGCTTACAGCTCATGCTCGTGTGTGATTGCATTTTTGCATTGTGCTGTATGATATATAAACCTGTGCGCCACGGAGTTAAGGGGCAGTCTCTTTTGAACCTCGTTTTACTGACGACTTCTAAGACCACTGTACTAGTTGCAGCTAATAAATACCATCTTCTATGCCAGACGAAGAGTCTGTGTCTCTGTTTTGACAAGGCAGGTGAATCCCGGGGATTTAGTCGTACCCTACGCCAACAGGCCATAAGGCAGCGGTTCCCAACTGGCGCCCAACGTGGGGCGACTTCAGTGGTAGCGGTTGACCCCGAGGGTCATGAGGAGCCCCGCAAGAAAACTCCGAAGGAAGCGCACCACGTGATCGACCCCGGCATGTCGAAAGTGGACTGAAGGTCTTTGACGGCGCGGCTACTCCTCTCCGACGGCTGCTGACGACTGCTGTCCTGAGTGTCGCCCTGCCTTGGACCCTTCTGAAGTTTTGGTAGAGCGAGACGATAGACGGACCTTCGCTGGCGCAGAACGATTCTTAGTTAAGTATTTGGTGGGTCGCTCCCACAGACCTTTGTTTTTGTTTTTATTCTTAGTCTCTGTTCAGATATTGCAATAGCTGAAGCCAAGGGGTTTTAGGCGTACCCTGCGCCACCGGGCCTTAAGGCTGCGGTTCTCCACCACGGTGTGCAATATGGAGAGGTGCACCTGTTAAAAGTTTATTTCCTATGTCATCAAGCCTCGTGCTAGTGGCTCAGGTGGTTTGTGTAGTGGTGTGGTTGCTGCTGTGGGGTACGGTGTGCATCCTTCAGGTACATGACACCCACTAGTAGTGGAGTGATGCTCATGCTTTACATTCTAGATAGCACATGGCCACCTCCTTAGTGAATGAGACAAAACGCACAAACCCCTTACTGTATTCACTCGGTATTTACTTTTTTTCATGCATGATGCAGGCCAAAGTAACTGCTGTGCCAGCAGCCAACACGATCTTTGGAGCAATCCCTGTGAATGCCACTGGTTTCAGCCAAACCCTGTTCTGTGCCATCTGCTGCCTTAGGCATGTTTTTCATTTTATTTGTGCCCTGGTCCCCGTCACAGTCCACACACGCAGTGCCTGCTGTAGAGGTGAATTAGGGTTTGCTGGAAGTGTTGCACCCTCTCTGTGCCGCAGTGTGGTAACACTGTGACACCAGTGTTTAATTTGTCTCATGGCCGGCTCTAGGGCATTACGACCGGTACCACCAAACCAGGTGCTGATTTCAAGGAGAGCAGTATTTGCAAGTTTATTTTCATTTTAAAAACATCTGCTGCCGGTTTCCTTGTCTCCAGCAAATTTCTAGGCAACAATAAAGATTTAAAGATAACTCAGTGATTAAAGTTATTCCTGGAGAGCGATGGGAGTTTAGTCTAGTAGTGGTTTTGACTCATCATTAGGTTGAGGGTTAATATGCCTGCTGTAAAGAATTCGTACCATACAGATGAAAAGTGCACATAATACAAATAGGTCAGTGGGTTACTGCTTTTCTAAGGGATATTCTTTTGTTACAGTTTATAAGTTAAAAATCCTAATTTAGAACAGTAAATTATTAACTGTAGTCAAAGAACTGCATGCAAAGTTGAAAGTATAGGTTAGAGCATAGATTAATGTTGCAAAAGGGTTAATTTGGGTTATTAAAGACAACCCCCAATTATTGTGTTCCATTTTCAATTCAGAGGTTGTGCACTCCACATCAAGCAGTCTTAAACTATACTGCCTACCCGTATGTACAACATGTCACTCCAACAACTTGTAGTCCTCAGGGCCGGGCCTGGTTTGTGTAACATTTCATATACGGTGATTTACATACGTAGGATTAATTGTGTGTGGACCCAGTGGATGAAGTGGGTGGAGCCAAAGGAAAGTGGGTGTGGCCTCTGACAAACATATGAGCACCTGGACTTCAAATACGTGCGGTGGGGCAGGGCTCGGCGGGGAGGGGGGGGGGGGGGAATGGGGGTGGGAGGGGGGGTGTGCGGGGAAGCTCACAGACGACCGGATAGGTATTATTTATTTATTTAATTATACCTATTCTGACGACATACCCCCTTCCCACCAAGCCCCAGCCTCACTGCTTTTACCTGGTCAGGCGGTCGCTGGTTACCTCTAAATCATAGGCATACATGGGTGAAGATGTCTACACAAAAAAAAATAGGAGAGGCTAAGGCAGATACATCCACATGTGAGTTTGTGAACGGCTTTTTGTAGTTTGAGCAGTACTATTAAACTTTCTACAAAAAGCAGTTTGGAAATTGGACCCATTGGTTTGTGAAGTAAATGTCGCACTACTGCTGTAGCCCTTCTTTACGTTCTACAAAATGTAGTCTGTGACCCTGTCTCTCAGTATGCAAGGTTTCTCCTCGACCACTTCAGGAAAGCAAGTTATTTCTGCCAGGTCGGATTCCAACAGTTGTTTCTAACCACTCAAAACTTTCCGAAGGAGTCAGAAAATGTCAAATCCTGATTGTCAGTGTCTCGCTGTGCTTCAAAGTTTCTCACAGAGACAGCTTGACACTCGTCCTTGGGGTCTGTCGCACTCATTTAATGTGAGTCCTCCTTGAGTGACAGTGTTTTACTGTCTCAGACATTATCCCGAAATCTGCGTTGAACTCTTAGCGTTTTCAATTGCGTATTTATTCATTAAATGCATTTTATGACTGTTCGTTTGGCTTATTAAGTATCTTAAGAGAAAATGCATGCAAAAACGCGCGCGTCCGCCCTCTGTGGTAGTATATTCATCATTGCCGGAGGAAAAAAACACATTATAATATTGACGGATGCTACCATTATTCTCTGATGCGACCTGCATGCAAGCTTCTTTAATAACAGGGTCCGTTTTCTTTAAAGCTGCCTCAAGCTGAGCTACGGCACTTGCTGCCTATAAGAGTTGTTAATGTTTTTTTTCTCCTCAGGCTGCCTCTGGCGGGTTAAAATTACCCTCTTACTCTCACTCGTTTTAGCCATTTCTTTTCAGAGATTTTTTTTTTTTACCTTTTGAAGGATTGTGCTTGCTCTATTAGCGCGTGCTAGTATTGTTCTACTTACGCAACCCTCTTTTATTGAGTCATTTCCCATTAAACCGCGGTGCGCGAAAATAACCTATAAAAAAGGCAACGGCATTAAACTTAATGACTCATTAATCAATAAGTACTCTCGAGAAGTACATTAAGTGCAAAAAACATGAAAAAAGGAAAAAATACCACACAGGTTTTAATGGCATTATTGTTGAAATAAGTTTAAGTGTTTCTTTAACTTTTGGATGTCCTAAAAAGCTCATTTACTTTTCCATATCTATTGACCTATCATAAGCAGAGATGCATCGGCCTATAGGCACTGACAGTTTTATGTGACTTCCATAACGGGTCAACGGGCCTTAATTTAGTCATCCAGTGCAGACCAGTGGGTAAAACATCGGGAACTGCATTATCATTATGGATGATTTGGAATGAATGTAGGCTAAATGCAAAATACTTCACTCAGAACATCACTAGGCAGCTGGGATAATGGGAGGATAAAAGAAGCAGCGATTAAAAAAAAATGAAATGAGAGGCAATTGTGCATTAAGTGAAACCGGAGGAAGAAGGTGGAAACATTGAGGACGCTAGGAGCAGTGGGAAGGACAGAATGAAAAAACGAAGTTAAGAAAGAATGAGACATGAAAAGAAGGAAGGAAATTATAGTTTGTAGGTCCTTGATAGACCGATGAAGGAAGGTAGGTGAGGTGGGGTGAAGGAATGGGAAAGAAAGAAAGAAAGAAAGAAAGAAAGAAAGAAAGAAAGACAGAAAGAAAGAAAGAAAGAAAGAAAGAAAGAAAGAAAGAAAGAAAGAAAGAAAGAAAGAAAGAAAGAAAGAAAGAACGAAAGAAAGAAAGAAAGAAAGACAGAAAGAAAGAAAGAAAGAAAGAAAGAAAGACAGAAAGAAAGAAAGCTGGATGTAATTAAGAGAAGAAAGAAAGAAAGGAAAGGAAAGGGAGTTATGAGGGAGATAGGAAAGAAGGAAGGGAGAAAGGCAAGAAAGAACAAAGCAAGTATAAGAAGAAGGTACGAAGGAAAGAAGGAAAAATGAAAGGAAGGAATAAAGGAAGGGAGGTCGGTAGGACAAGAGGGGAAAAGGAGGACAGAACTAAGAAACGACGTTAAGAAGCAATGAGACTTGCAAAGAAGGAAGGAAATGATGGTTTGTGGACCAATCATAGACTAATGAAGGTAGGTAGGTGAGGTGGGAGAAAGAAAGGAAGAAAGAAAGAAAGAAAGAAAGAAAGAAAGAAAGAAAGAAAGAAAGAAAGAAAGAAAGAAAGAAAGAAAGAAAGAAAGAAAGGTAAGGAAAAAAGGAAAGGAAGAAAAGGAAAGGATGATACGAGGGAGAAAGAAAAGAAGGAAGGAAGGGAGAAAGGTGAGAAAGAAGAAAGGAAGTATGAGAAGAAGGTAGGAAGAAAGGAAAAACGAAAGGAAGGAATAAAGGGAGGGAGGGAGGGAGGTAGGACAAAAGTGGAAAAGGATGACGAATGGAAGGAGGAAGAAATGATAAAAGGTGAGAATAAAGGAAAGAAAGATGGCTTGGAATTTGAAGTACAGATGGGGGTGCTCTGTAGGGGAGTTGTGTTTTTTTTTGCCCTGCATTGACACTCCTCATTTTACTCCAACCATCCCTTTCTATATATTTTAATGGTTACATCCTAATTAGTTATGGTGTTATTGATTCAGACTGAACTGCTTTAATTTTGGTCCGACTGACAGATTCATTGTGCAAGCCTTTTCTGCTCCATGAACATGGGGCTCGTCGGTTTCATCTACTTCAATTTAGAAGGTATTAATTCATTGCAATTGTTCATGTGTCAAGTAGTGTGATTTCCTTCACTCAGACAATTAGTTGCACTAGTTTTCAAGTTTCCATCTCCCTGTGTTTTCCATTATTAGCTAAAGGTTGCCTCTAGCACTCGTTATTTCTAGACTTCTGATCACAGGTCTCTGTCTCCGTAGACTTTCTATCTTATGAGTCTTTGATTCCCTGGTTCCCCATTCCTTCCCTTAGTGATCAATGATATCTTGCCATTGCTGAATGGTGTGTGGTTTTTATTTCATGTGTTAGAAATTGGGTTATTGGTTGACTGGGGTGTGAGTCCTGGTCAATCAACTGCCACTTTCCCTTGCAGGGTGAAAAACAAAAAGTTACTCAATTAACCTGTGCTTAACGCTGGGTAGCATGGCAGAAGAAGCAGTCAGGCCGACTACAATGGAGCGCAGGTCAGCTACAATCAGTAGGTTAGATGCCTGAATTTTTACCTTCTCAAATCTGTGCCAAGAGTCCTGTTTGCTGTGCAGAGGGCCATCAGGAGCAGGGAGAGCATAGCGGGTGGCTGTTGGGGTAGCGCGAAGGGCTAGTCAGGCGTAGCAGACAGAAGATGGCGGAGCTTTGCATTGGTGGTCCCCGTGAAAGGTCAAGGCTGTAGCGCGAAGGGTCGGGCTGATGGAGCTACATGGTGAGTCAAAGCGCAAGCGGCAGGGTGAAGAGCCCAAAAGCTTGATTACAGCGTAATTATATCTTTCTGAGCCACACCAATGGTTCAGTACCTTAGGGGCACCACTTGGGGGTCAGAAAATCACTTCAGCTGGGTCCAGGTGCTAGTGCAGGTTGTTGGGGAGCCTTTTATGTCTCTAAGGATCAAATCAGGAGGCCAGCATACAAGCCCTTAGAGTCCCTCTGGTAGCCCTGGATTCAAGAGCGAGTTGCAGGTCCAGTTCTTCTTCCCCAGGCAAGTAGGCAACAAGACAGAAACACAGCAATACAGCAAGCCAGCAGCAGGTCAGCAATCCAGCAGAGTGCCACTCCTTTCTCAGTACAGCAGTCACTCTTACTGGCAGAGTATTCACAGGTTCAGAAGTGCCCTGAAGAGTTGTTGTCTGAGGTCCTCTTTTTATACCCTGGTGCCCTGGTTCTGGAAGATGGGAGAAGACAGTAGATTTTGTCACTTATATAAGGGCTTTTGATATTGTAGCATTACAAGAAACTTGGCAAATAGACCCTTCTCACCTTCAGGGATTTTTGCGTTTCTTCACTAAGGGCCAAATATGGTCACCTTCAAAGTGGACTAGTAATGTATGTCTCGAATACAAGTATATCTATAGCCCATGAAATTGGCCCAACGTCTTCAGCAACATTGGCAGTAAACCTACTCACTCCGTCTTCAATATCAGATACAAGAGGTACCGACATGATGATAATTAATGTTTATATCCATCTGAATCGGAAAACTAACTAACTGTGTGAATTTTTAGACGCATGCATAGGCGAAGGGCCTACAACAGACCTTATTCTCATGGGGACCTAACCTCAATCTAATGGGTTGCCCCATTGTGCGAAGAGGTGCTACTTCAAAATTCAATCTGGAATATCCCACTGCAAGTGAAACCACAATCGGGCAAACAAACTAAGATCAGGTAGTTGGTTCTGTTGGAACTTGACCATCTTAACCTCAGAGCAATCAATGGAAGATCTGCTGGGGATAACCCTCCCACAATTACACACTGCTCGACAAAAACTAATAAAATACTAGACTACACCTTCATCTCCTTAGCCCTATTTCATCACATTTCTTTGTTCCAGCTGGGCGACAAAGCTGACAGTGACCGTCGGCCTAAAGAAATCGTGCTTAGAACAATAATCCCTATGTTTGAGCGGTCTTTGGCCCCTCAAGGATCAGCTTTTACTATCAATTATAAAAGAATCAAGTTCACGCAAGCAGCAGATCACAGTATGTTGGAAATAGCAAGACAGCCCAGGACTATTGGTAGCAAAATATAGCACAAAGTTCCCCAGTAGGACTAGAAAGAAAGAGTGTGTGTGTATAGAGAAAATCAAGAGGGAAAGAAGAAAGGGAAATATCCCTCTTGGGAACTAGAACCCTCACACACCCAGCAAGCTAGGTGTCATGCTTCATCATATGGGTCCTGCTCCTCGTCAGACTGGCGCTGCAATGTCTGACGGGCACACGCGAAGGGGCTCTTTAGCGGAGATCTTTTGTTCCAGCCATATGGTGCATGCGTGTGAGAGGGCAGAAAAAATGTGTAGTCGTGAAAAAGTGGTGGTGATTAAAAAGGTAAGTTAGTCCACAAGGATTTTTAATAGTGTGGCTGACTCCCTTGGTTAAAAATAGTGGCAGGGGAGATAGACGGTACGATAGACGCTACGAAAGTAAGTGGCGAAGATATCTGCAACCCTCTGTTTAGGTCGACATGTTTCTTGCTAATCTAGCAATTCCTCAGGACCTTGCAGCCTGATTCATCATTCTCCCGTTTTGCGAGCCCCTAATAGCGATTCATAACGAATCACTATTAAGGACTTGCAAAACGGGATTCATGTAGAAATTGCATAAAGAAATGCGATTCCTACATATTCCTTATTTGCGATTAGCAAATTGCTAATCGCAAATAAGGAATAACTCGCCATTCATTCCTATGGGCCAAAAGGCCCATAGGAATGAATGGGGAGTATTCCTTATTTGCGATTAGCAATTTGCTAATCGCAAATAAGATAGCGATTTGAAGGGTGCCAGGGGTGTCCAAAGGACACCCTGTAGCACCCCTCAAATGAAATTTTACACAGGTGTTGCACACACACATGTCCAAAGGACATGTGTGTGTGTAACATGCAACTCAGAAAAATGCATTTAAATGCATTTTTCTGAGTTTTCGCAATTTACCACGAGGTCTGACCTCGCGGTAAATTGCGGCCAGAAATTGCGAATTCGAAAAAAAAATGGATGATGAATTGCATTTAAGGAATCTCAAATAGAGATTCCTTAAATGTAATTCCTCGCAAAATTGCGAGATCGCAATTAGCGATTATTGCATTTGGGATGCTGAATCCCAAATGCAAATATCGCACTCGCAAAGGGCCAGATTCTCAGAATCTGGCCCTTTGCGAGCACAATTTTGTTTGATGAATCGGGCGGTTGGTGTCTAGTACTACACAGTGAATTAAAAACTTTTATACAACCTTTATTTTATTGGTCTGTGATGGGCAGGCCAACTGGTCCTGCCTCAAGTGGTGCAACCCTAAGTGTGTCCCTAAGGTGCCCCGCAGTCTGCTCCTGTGGGACCTGCACAGAAGAGTCAGGGACCCAAACGGCGTGCGGTCTCTGCCTGCAAACCTACCCCCACGTGTAATCCGTGCGGGATCCGGAGCCCAGGACTATTCTAAGCAAATGAACTATTCATAAATCTTGAGAAAACAAGAACCATGATGGTCAGCAAAAAAATTAAAAAACCTGCAGCTTGATTCTGGGGCGGGTCCGGATTTGAGGTCAGGTTGGAATATAAATACCTTGGCATGAAGATAGATAAAGGCAGCTGTTTCACTGCACAGAAAACAGCATCAGACATAAAGGTCTAGCCTTGGCAATCTCTTTAAAAGCACTAAATATTAAATTGAATGACCTATCGAATCTGCCCTTAATGCAAGTGGTAAGTACCAAGATTCTGCCAACAAATGCCTGTGGCAGTGAAGGCAGAGATAAAGAGATGCAAAAACACTTGACATCACAGTTACAGCTTCATATAGGGTTATTTTTGATCTGCCCAAATATACCTCACTCGCGCAAATCAGGCTAGAGTTTGGTATACAGAAACAGTCTTTGGCAAGAGAAGGGGCGTATATAATCACCTGGAACAAATGTGCGGAAATCCACACAATGAACTCTAAATGAACATCTGTGGAAGGAGCTACAACAACAAACTGCCTGACCCGCTGCCAAATACCTCAAAAGCAGTCTGCACAATATGGGGCTGAACCAGTTCTGGGACACTCCCACAAATACCATCAAATGTAATAAATTGGTCTGGAAGAAAGTCAAATATCTTTCGTGAATTGAGAACAAGGCATCTGTATCGAAAAGGGCACATGGATGGATGACCCTGAGCACCTACCAGATGCTCAAAATTATTTTGATCTGGGGTATGCTAAAGCCAGTAAAATCAAGTTCTTGACTCACAGACTTGGTGTGCTGCCCGTCTTCCGCACTGGGTAAAGGAAAAAGCGGGCTCTACCTGCCCTCTATGCGGCTCAGAGCCAGAAGATCTGCTAATCCTGCTGTGTACATGTAAAGCACTTTAACATGAATGAAAACAACTGCTAAAAGGCCACTTCAATCAGCGAGTGGTACCTACTAGGAGACAAGCAGTGTTGGCAAGTTTTACACCTAATGACCCACAAATGAACTGCTGTCTAGTGAAGTTCCTGAGGTTAGTTGAAAAGAAAATTCCAGCTCAACCGTTATAAACCATTTTAGTCGCCGAGAACAAGTGCAATGTTAGTACATAGGATCGAAGAGGAAGCTTCCTTTCATTTACATCAATCTTAGAACTAATGCACTTAACCAAAGTCTAAGGCACTTTTTGCACTTTTTTCTGAAGCCTGACATCAATAGTGAAGGGAAGTAATGGACAGGAACTAAGTGCCTTCAACCCCTAACAACATGTGCTGAATCAAAAATAACTTTGCCAGGAGAACTTATTTTTTTTTATGACATGGCTTCTTAAAAAATATATAAACTATGGAAGTTCTATATGTAGAATTGTTTTAACTTGACGTTATATTGTATTGCAACAGTTTTAACAAACTATGCAAATAAATTACATTTGAAACTTGACAGTACCTTTAAAGTGCATGGAATTTCCAGACTCCCTTGCTCTGGCTTCATGCTGGCTGCAGTGACACCGTGAGGTTTTTCAGCCGTTTGTGTGAAGGCAGGGCATAGACTATTCAGTTGCACGTGGGGCTGTAATTAGTTTCACCTCACGTCCTGCCAACAGATGACCCATTCCTGCACACGTAATCACTGTGTTGTGTGACTATCTGGGTTGAGTTCACAAAGTCTACCTGGCAGCTACACCCAATCATGTGACCCAGGCCAGAATACAGGCACACAAGGTCGAAGGGAAGGAAAATATCAACATCTAAAAGTGGCATTTTCAAAACTGTAATGAAAAATCTGATTGTACCAATAAAGAGGGTTTGTCATTGGGGGCGTGGCTTGACGTGCAGCGTAGATGGCTGCCTTTCTTCGAGCTTCGCAACATCTCCAGTACAGAAACTCTGTCTGAAATGTTTGCCAGGTGATTTATGATCACTTTTCGGCAGCGGAACACAGAGGAACATTCTGTAAGCTCTTGGACGTGGTTTTACTCTCAGGATTCACTTCGGTAAGCTGCTATCCACATCGTGCTCTTTCCTCGACCGAGGGGTGAAAATGGCGAGCAATGTAGAAAATTCAACCACAGTGAGTGGCACCCGCTGACAAGCTCATAGACTATCACTGAGAATACTGCTATGTGCAATGTGATGCACCTTTCCCTCCGACCAGCAATTACTCAGTGGCTCTGTCACTCAAATTGGGGGCTCTGATGCTTTTCTCTTTGAGATTACTTTCGGCGCTATCTATGTCATTTTAATGCTGCATCTCTTACTATCTGCTATGTTTCCCTAAGGCTCCTAAACATCTGTAAATGGAGAGTGCTGCCTTTTATGCTCTTCTCAATAGTTTGCTTGCCATGCATTGCCTGCCAAACATTGTATATCTGCCCTGCTCGATACCTGCTTGATACATCAGTGAGTGATTTGTAGTGTGTAGGCCCCCAATGATGCAAGTGTTCCATTTGACTTGTTGCTTCTGGCTTTATCCTCAATGAACTTTCTGTTGGGCGCAGAATGCACTCAAAAAGATTCTGAGGTTTGTTAGCCATTTAGAAGGTGAATTCTAAATTTCCCCCTCGCAGTCGTGTGGCATGTACCAGTCCAGTGCCTCAAAACCATCACATTGTTTGCGCCTCTGTGAGCATGATAATGGTGGCAAGCTTACTTTCAGTCAGTCAGTCAGTCAAAGAACTTTATTCGGTTAATTAAAACCATAAAAGCAATACATAGTTCATAAAACAAGGTTAAAATACAATTAAACAAATTTAGAGGTGATTGCAAATCCTGGGTAAAAAAAAACAAAAAAAACATATTAAAAAAGGATTTATAAGAACAGGTTTAAAAAGTAGACATAGGGAGTACCCATTCCAGTATATTTTAAACATTCCCCCCGGAACTTATTTGCAAGTGTCAGATTTGGTGGTTGATTTTTGGAACAAGTCTTGTTTTATTTTGTCTAACGGCTGCTACCAAAAAACAAGCTACACCATATGTGACCTGTACCGAATTCAACATCTGTAGGTACAAGAGAGCCGGCCGTACCTGAACAAAGTTTAAGTTTTTCAAAATTGGGAAAAGAAATTTTTTACGGGCCTCCAAATAATGTTCACAAAGCATAACTAGGTGAAGAGTGTCCTGTGTGGAAAAATAATCGCAGGTGCAGGGTGGGGAATTTTCTGGAGTACCCCACTTTGTATACGAGCCAAGCACAAGATGTATCAGGTTGAACCTGAACCTTATTAATAGGAAACGATGGTATGGTTTGGTTACATATTTTAGAAAAGGTTCCATAGCCATGGACGACGAAAGTTGGTATAATGATCTTACCATTGGCTTACAAAGCTCAACCGTTTCCCTCCCAGATTCCAACATATTTCGAAAATGCTGCTTGACCCATCTTACATCCTCTTTCTTAAGGTTCTGTGGAAAAGAGTACATATCCGGGCGCCCTAGCCTCGCGCATGCCGCTCTAACATACGCCAGCCACGATATGCTATCTGCTTTATCCAGAGTCATACAATCTTTGAGAATGCAATGATTCAATGTGATCTCCTCATTTGTCCAGGTTTTAATCCAGCATAACAGTGGGGACATTTTTAAGAGATCAGTGACGTGTCCCAAGCCTATTTCGTTGTGGATTGAGTATGTAGGAGATGATTTCGGGAGTGATAGCAAGGCTCGTATAAAATTGTTTTCTACAATTTGGATGCCTGGGGCTGAAACGTAGCCCCAAATGTCTGCCCCATAGGATGCAATTGCCACACATTTGGCTCTATAAATACGAGTCATGGCTTCCATGGGTCTCAAACCCAATCTTTTGGAAAAGTGCATAAGAGCTGCGGTGGATCTGCTAACTCCATTCTCCTTTAGTTTCAATTGGGCACCCCAAGTTCCTTTCTCGTCAAAGGTGACACCCAAATAGCAAAAGAAGGGTACCCTCGAAATTGGAGAGCTATTACAGCTGAAGGACCTGATCTTCATGTTTTTCTTCCGTGAGCCTGTAACCATAACATGAGATTTAGCAGTGTTAATCTTTAGGTCCAGGGCTTCCATAAAACCACCAAAGTGATCTAATAGTCTTTGCAGGCCCGTGCCTGTCCGAGCTATGAGGACAGCGTCGTCCGCGTATAGGAGGACCGGAATAGGTAGCCCCCCCATACGCGGCATGTCCAAAGTAGCTGAGTTCAGGGATTTCCCCAAGGAGTTAATGTACAATGTAAAAAGGAGAGGGGCCAGGATGCAGCCTTGTCTGACCCCTCTCCCTGACCTAAACTTCGCAGTGCATCTTCCTTCCCTTGTTACCCTGACAGAGGCGAACAAGTTTTGATGGAGGTCGTGCAGGAAATTAACCAAAGTTGTGTCCAAACCCAAGTCACGCAAAATAATCCACAGTTTTGAACGGTTAACCAAATCAAAAGCAGAAAATAAATCCATAAATCCCAAATAAAGAAGCCCCCCCTTCACCACGGTGTATTTGCTAATAATGAGGTGGAGGTTTAAACATTGGTCCATGGTCCCTCTATGTGCCCTGAAACCGTACTGTAGATCCGAAAGGATCCCGCTCTCCTCAATCCAATCCCCCAGTCTTTGCAGAATGACTCTGCCCAGGATCTTAACAGCAGAGTCCAACAGGGAGATTGGCCTGTAGCAGGCAGGGTCCCCCCTGTTCCCTTTCTTGAAGATGGGCACGATGATAGAGGTGGACCAGGAGGAAGGAAAACCAGCTGCAGGTATCGCATTGAAAACATTAGTTAATATTTTTGACCAAAATTGCGGATACTGGATGTAGAGATCTGCAGGGACCCCATCACGTCCCGGGGCCTTGTGTTTACTTGTGTCTTTAATCGCCCTTTCAACCTCAGTGGTGTTAAACTCCGTAACCAGATTGGATGAAGCATGGGCACTGGCTGGTGAAGTTGGTGCTGTGGATTAATAAATCTGTTTAAAGTGACATAGCCATCTATCGTCTTCGATCACACAGTCCATATCAGTTTTCCCATCCTCGGAAAAAAAAGGCTGATTCACAGTGGCCCAAAACTTTTTACTGTCTCTCAGTACATCAATGGATAGTAAACTATCCCAAGCTTCCTCCTTAATTTGGGTTTTGCGCTTAATAACTGCAGTTTTGTATTCTTTCCTTAGGTTGGCCACTAAGGGCCTGTCTCTGGGTTTATGTTTTAGTGCTTTCGACAGGGCACTGTGTTTTAGCGAGCATTCCTTGTTAAACCATTTGTGAATCTTCTTATTTCTTTGTGCGCCTGACCTTAGCTCCAGGTTCTTAGAGATCCTTACACATATCTCCTCATAGGCGGCCACTACGTCGGAGCCCAGGGCGGTTGGATCCAAGCACACTGCCATGTTCGCCTCAGACTCTTGGGCTAGTATTTGGAAGAATTGATCAGGGACAATCATCTCCCATTTTAGACGCCTTCCCTGGTCCTTAGTCGTCAGATCTTTTGGGGCTGCCACACCTGTCAATCTACCAGTCCGGAAACAGTCTAGGTCCAGCATTAGAAGGACAGGATAGTGATCACTGAAACTAGCAGTAACAACCCTATACTCATATGCCTTTACCAAGACCCCGGTTGATACAAAAATATAGTCTATGACGGTGTTGGCGTCTCTCCCAATAAAAGTTGGGGCTCTAGGCTCATTTTTACCCTGATTAAATTCAAATAGGTTTAAATTCGCAAGGAAAGTCTCAAGACCCTCGCCCTCATTCGTGTGTTCAAAATGGGGGATGCCCTCGGTCGGTAAACCCCCATATCTATCATTATAACAATCACCCTCACAAGGGTGAATATTAAAATCACCCAGGATTACCATCTCTGGGACGGAAATGCAATCTTGTCTATAGACTGACAGGAAGTCTAACAGGGAGGTCAAATGTTCATTCGCGCAGGAAACCTCCTTGGAATTATAAAAATTAATAATCAAAATTTTTTTTGAATCAGGTAGAGTCCACTCCACAACTAACGAGTTCATGGGTGCGGAATCTAGGTTTTTAAAAACCCCCACCAAGTCCAGAGAACACAATGTGAGTAGGCCACCCTTAGCTCTCCCTCTTGCACCTGGAACTGCTGGAGTAGAAAAACTGCAGAAACCATCCAATGAAAAGCTTGTGGTGGTATCCCATGTTTCTTGGATTGCAAGGATATCGTATTGTTTTACGAACCCTTGCCATATGGGATCTAGAGCCTTTACATTTAAACCCGCCACATTCCAGGTGAGAAATTTGCAATATCGTAAATCTGCGTTAGGAGGGGTAAGCGTTCCCCGGCTCTCGCCCTCCGCCGGGCCTTTATCAGGCGTAGGAGATACATTTAATTTAGTCAAGTCCTTCGTGGCAACATCCTTACATGGTTGAATAGGAAGAATCTAATAACTCCGTCCAATTGGGGAGCCCTGTGTTTGTCAGTCAACCCAGTCTGTGGTTGACAGGCATTCAAAGCGACTGGCTATTGGAAAGTGCAAAGGATTGTCTAGGCCATTTGTATACTGGTGGTAATAATAAGGTTGGATGTGATGTGGACCAACAAAAGGACCACCTTGGCGCAGTCTACCTCTTCTTCTCCTTGCCAGATTCCATCCCACTTCCCCCCCCTCCTCCCACCCATGGGGTTGTATTTCCCAAGGGGGATTAAATCTCTGTCTAGATTTACGGTCATGTGGTCCTTTTAACCAGCTCCATCGATTATCAGCTTGATTTTGTGGTAGATAAAAGTAGGAAAGAGGTCTAGCAGTCACCGTACTCGCCTGGTATCTAGGGGATCCACTACTACAAATAAAATCTACAACCTCCGTATTCTCAAAAGTAACCCCTACGCAGTCCCCTTGTAGGTTTTTTCTGTTGCCTCCCACCCACGGAGCTCTCTCTATCATTAAAATGTTGCTCGGTATGTTTGGCGGAAGGGGATAATTTTTTGAGAGCCAGTGACATACTTTGTTTTTAAGAGCCTGGTACAATTCTACTTCTGATGGAAGGATTTCAGTAACACCAGTGAGAATAACCACATAGGGACAGGCATCAGGGGGAAGGTGAATATTTCTGCGAGCCATACCCTTGGCTCTATCGGGTGCATCAAGATTTAGAGGCTGTGATAAGCAATCGCTCGATGTAGCCTGAGGGGTTGGATTAATATTAGTTGTTTTCTGGGTTTGATCTGTATTCTGAGTTTGGTCAATTACAGAGGGCTTTGTTTTAGTGCCAACCTGGTTTGGCGTGTTACTAGGTTTCTTGGGGGCCACACTTTTGGTCTCCATCGTTCTGTTAACAACCACCGAAGGCTTGTTAGCCGTTTTAGGTGGGATGGTGACCTGGGCGGTTTTATTATTCAAGGTAAAACTAGGTGCACTTATATCCTTACGTATGTTTTTTAGGACAGTTTCCAGGCAGCGTAATCTAACCTCTATGGGTTCAAGCAATACTTTTAGCATATTAAAAATAGTGGTATTATTTATGCTTAAACCGTTCCCCTCCTGTGATGGTGATTT
Organism: Lissotriton vulgaris; assembly: GCF_964263255.1. Lineage (NCBI taxonomy): Eukaryota > Metazoa > Chordata > Amphibia > Caudata > Salamandridae > Lissotriton > Lissotriton vulgaris. Next base: position 1,315,136,231 of record NC_141691.1, read on the forward strand.
TGCTAAATTACCAACTTCCCCACTCAGCTCCAGAATTTCCTCCAGACTTTGGTCGATGATAGTGTCGTCTGGGAGGCTCAAGGGTAGACCAATCTTGATGGAATGCGGTCCCCCTGTGGGGCTAGGTAAAACTACTGGCAATTTATCCATTTTAGGGAGATTAGGGGGAATTTGAGCCTTCTTTCCTTTAGGGATGGACGGTTTATTGACCTTTCGTTTTTGCTTAGGGATTGCCCCTTCTATCCGGCCCCTTTCATTTGTAGCGGATATGATGTTAGGGGTGTTTGACTCGCTTTGTTGCGCTCCACTCTGTGTTAGGAGATTAAGGTTAGGAGAAGCCTCCAGATCCTGTAAGATGTTTGAAGCATCAAGATCCCCAGTCGCTCCAGTGCTATGTACTAAAGCCTGTATATTTGACCGAGAATCGATATTAGGTGTCTGTGCCTGTGCAATGAGGCCCAGGGAGGATCGCTTCGCCATGGCCAAGTCTTGGGAAACTCTCCTATCCATTAGTGTTATTCCCTCATCGATTAACGCATGGGTGCGGGTGATAAAATCGTCCAAAGTTCCAGTGAGTTTCTTAGCTCCTGCGGCAGCCATACTTCTAGTTTCGCGACAGTTCATAACCCGTATTTCCTAGCAGTGGTAGCAAAAAGGAGCTAAGGGAAACCGACCAGGGTTTGTGGCCCAGGCCAGGCTCTTCGGCCTCTGAGGGCCACAGAGGGCCCGCCCTTTGCCCGGGCTTCGCTCGGCGTCCCGCTGAGTGGAAGATCACTGTTCTTAAAGGAGGCGTTGCGGCCGGGGCGCGTGTCTTGCTGGGGGCGCGGCCGTGCACACCTGTGCAGCGCAGGGACTCCTGGTCTAGAGAGTCCCTGCAGCGCGCGCCCTCAGTTACCTCACGATGTTGTTCCCTCCTCCTTCCGAGTGCTCTCCGGTGCTCCTGCTGCCTCGACCCCACGCCACACGCCGCGCAGCGGCACCCGCGAAGCGGGTGCTGCAAGTTGTTAAACGGCGGTGTGGCGGTCAATCCCTCCAGGGACACGGGGAGGCTGCAAGATGAGTTGGCGTTTTCCCTGTTAACTTAGGCGGCAAGTGGCGGCGTCCAGGTAATGTTCCTCACAAACAAGGGTAAGCTTTCTGTTGTGAGAAAGCTTACTTTCTATTTCCTCAGCTGTGCATAGCTAAATACAAATTTTGACTGATTTTAATTCTTGTTAGAAATGGGATCTCTGGTTGGCTAAGGCTTGCGCCAAAGCCAGGCAGAGATCACCACTCTAGTCAGGGCATGGGAGTTGCACGCCAAAGGTAACCCCTGCTCACCCCCTTAACAGCTTGGCACGAGCAGTCAGGCTTATCCCGGAGGCCATGTGTAAAGCATTTGCGGAAGCACACAGCAACAACATCCCAGACACACCACAAAAGGAACTCCACATAAGGTTACATCAAATATAGCCTCTGTATTTTCATAACCCATTAGAATAGTACTCACATAATATACATTGTGCCACCTGGCACTAGGTCATATTTACAAGGGATTATATACACCTGACAGGGCTAACTGGACCACTGTCAGAACCATCACAAAGCAAACTTAGTAAAAGTAAAACATAGCATAAACGTACAACCAGTAATCACTGGTAACCACTGTACACAAACCATATTCTGCACGGTATTACATTAGGCGCCAAACGCATTGTACACCAACCTCATCAGTCTAACCTTGTAGACCCTAACCTTCTAAGCATAACTCACATTAGGGGTAAAACTCACAATAGGAAATAATCTCACTAGCATAAACACATTAAACACATAATCTCATCCCTAAACACATTTAGTGGCATGAATCATAGTAGAGCATCACATTTCCTAGCACCACATAAATCACAATAGGCCTGGTGCCCTATTAACCTCACAGCCCCACTGGCCCACTGCCCTTCTCAAAGGGGCTCAAATGCCCTGGGTCCAGAATGTCAGGGCAGCTGCCTAGCAGCGGAATCCAGAGTGCACAACTGTGCAAACCTAAACATTGCAGCTGCCCACTAATTGCTGGGCAGCTTGGAAACTCACTGGCATCTCTGTGCCTCTGGTCCCACTCAGGGACTCTCTCTCAATTGTGCCAAATTTGTTGCAGCTGCCAGCACTGGAGTGGCGCAGCAGTGGCACTTTGCATAAAGGGGGCCCGGCAGCTCTGTGCCCTCTGGACCCCCATGTGGCATCAACCACATGCCCCCTTCGTTGGGGCAGCCTGCCCTCTGGCAGGACCACCCAGGCACTGACAATGTGCCTCGATATGCCCCCACAGACACTGGCCCTCTGGGGCTCTCTTGCGTCCAACAAGAAACTGCTCTCCTAACGTTAGAGCGGCCCTCTGCCAGATGGGGACGCTCAGCATCTATGCCTCCACCAGGCACTCCATGACTCTAGCCCCCACTCACCGGGCTTACTGGTGCTGCTTGGATCCTCCTCTCCTCCCACTGTGGGACAGGCAGCAATTCTCTTGCGGCGCAGTGCTTCTCTTCACCCCTGGGAAACCATGCGCTGCCATCGGGGGCCTCTGCTGCCTTTTCTTCTTCACCCGGACCCCCTCCTGGGACCCGGGACCCGGGACTCCAGCACAGCCATTACCATTGTGGGGCTTTCCTTCCTCACGGGAGCCCCGCTCTGCTCTCACGTCTCCGGCGGGCGGGACTTCCTTTTGTGATGCCCCAGGGTGAATTGAGTGCTCTATAAACTTTAACATAACATAACAAAGTGAGCAAGGGACTCGCGTCTGAGCATACCCTGCCAACTTAGGGCGAACAAAGCGATACAAAAGGGGATGATGGACGGATCATTTGAGCAAATCAAAAACTCACCCCCAGTCAACTGATCTGGGTTTAATCCATCACCATTCTTTAGCTGGACTGTTCCCATGAGGCACAGGGTCAGACTGCTTTGCATATGCCATGTCTGAACTGGGGTGGCGGAGTGAGCTAAAGAATGGTGATGGATTAAACCAGGATCAGTTGACTCGGGGTGAGTGTTTGATTTGCTCAAACGCTCTGTCCATCATCCCCTTTTGTATCGTTTAGAACTGGTTTAGGGGGCTTTGGAGCACTTTGTTTTGCCAAGTTCCTCTTCCCCTTTGTCAGGTGGAGACTCAGTGATCAGACACACCACAGGGGGTGGAGCCAGCATTGTACAGCCTGGGCACAGTCCTATTCAGAGTCATGGCATTTCCCCTCCCACTACTCTTAGCCCAGGTGTCCCATTTAGCCTAGCTGACTCATCCTGCCCCTCCTGGATCCACCCACACCTCTCAGCTCCTGTCGCTCACAAGTCAGACATGCAATTCACATCAGGCAGGCAGACACATAGCACACAGAAATGCCAACTTCTAAAAGTGGCATTTCTCCACCAGTCACCATAAATCTGCGCACACCATTGCGCAGCATTTATACTCACGAGTCCATACATACTAAACTCAACCCTGCACTCCCCTCATACTAGGAATTGCCATGGACACACTTATCCCCCATGCAATCCTATGGGATGGCAGGCCAATCTCACCACACGTACTCTGAGAGCGCACACACTTTACATTGGGCCACAGTGCTAAAGTGACAAGAGGCTTAAAACCATTACCACCATGTCACAGTTTAAGGCAAAAAGTTCAGGGGTGAACCTGCCAAAACGGGCCAAGTCTAACAATTCTCTTCAGATTATTGATGCGCTTCCATATGCCACTGTTATCCTGCATATTAATTTATGAATGATATCATGGTCCTTCCTTTGAGGCCCTTCCACTAAGGTACTAAATTTGTATATGCTTTAGATACCAGGTCTTTAAGACCAAACTACATGAGTGCTCACAAACTTTGAATTTTTGTTTGCGGCAGATAGCATACCATGGTCCTAATCTCAACAAACCAACATCACCATTGTCCACACGAGTGAATCAAAATGGCGGAAGGTATGTGTTGTAACGTAACATAAAGGACAGAGACATCCAGGCAAACCTGAAACGTTCTAAACATTCTCCACTTATTTAGAAATCACCGGTTAAAGGCAGTCCTTATTCTGCCTCGACTCAAAGGGCTATTCTTCTTAAGCTCAACAGGGTACATGATATAGCTCAAAGTACCAAAACCATTACTGATCAACTTCAAATTGATGTGGCAGGGATTTATAATGACTTTAAGGAACTATCAATACGTGTATCTAATGCTGAAAAAAGATTAAGTCTTGTGGAAGATTGCACAAATATGCAAGCAAAACACATCCAGAACCTAGAAAGCTCTATCTCGGAGCAGGAAGATCATAATCGGAGAAGTATCCCCATTTTTTTGGGGTCCTGGAGGAGATTAAAGAATTCTGCTTCTTCAGTGGTCGACTTCTTGATATCTTGGATACTGCAACTTTCTTTCAAAAAAGACTTTGAAATAGAACGTGCTCACAGAGTTCCAACTTTTAAACCAAAAAATATGACAACACCAAGACCTTTAATTTTCACACCACTGCAACACCATCACACTTCTCAAATTTTCACACCAATGAGGAAGATCAAGTTGATTCAATGGGAAGGTCACACAATTTCTATTTCGCAGGACAATGCCAGAGATACCGTAACCCATCGAAAGCATTTCCTTAATCTACAAAGGATTATTGCTGACATTGACTCCCATACTCTTTCTCAGGTCCTTTAAGATTCCGGATAACATTCAAAGGCCGCTGACAGTTCTTTTTCATGAACCTGCATACTTCTCAGCTTTCTTGAATCTTCACTATGAATCTCAGATGGACTCGGACTCTCGAACTGGTACTTCACGGTCCAAACTGCTCAGATGGAGCTGACCTGTTCTCTACAATTCCACGATAAACCACATCCTTCAGTAATTCAATAGCAACATGTTCTCTCTTTGCATATGCTACTTATTACAGGCATTTATGTAACTTTCTCTAAATATTCTAGGTTGTACCCATTTTTCCTTGTACAGCGATTTCTCAGGTGCACATGCCCGTTGTTACCTTTTTGATTCATTTTGAGACCTGCACATGTTGGGTTTAGACGTTTAATATATTGTTATTTAATACATGTGCTGAGGTTAAACTTGTTTATGGCTACACTTTTGGAGGTGCTTATCTATGTGCTGGTATGAGGTGGGGGAACTCCTTAGTTATGGTCTTTCACAGATGCATATAACTTTTCGAATTTTGTCAGGCATGCTATCATTTTATCGGTGTGACTAATATTGGCATTTTGAAGAAATAGTTCTAACAGCTTTATACTTTGAAGGTAACTTTTCAACATTTGCTTATTCATGTGACTCTTTTGATAGCTTATCTTAATATAGATAAGTATTCTGTCCTTTGATCATTCTACAGATATTTTTGGAAGAAAGAGGCGACTTCTCAATGGATAATTAATATATACCTGTCACCAAAGAATATCTCTGACACTTAACTATGGATGCTTGATGCTATGTGTAACTGCTTTACTCTGACTATTGACTACTATTGACAGTATCAGCACAATATCTAATGGTCCCTCAGATAACTGTTCCTATGTGCAATGCAACTTCATTTTTTTTACACAGTTACATTTAGCCTTATGCCATACAATCAGTTTATGATGATATTGCAGTATAGTACTCGGTCTCACATAAATGTTTGTATTTGTGGGGGTGAGCACATAGGCCAAGACATATATGTTATAATTAATACGACTACTTTTTATTAAATGTCATCTTCTCATATAGGTATCCGTTACATTGCATTTAACTATTTAAGAATTGATTGATGTTACACCCCTATTACATGGTTGATGTGATTACGCTAACCTTTTGTTATGGCACTTATGATGGCAATTTTTGTTCCGCTGTTCTCCTGTTCTTCTGATACTCCCTAATGGAGTCGTCTGTATTTGTTATGGCACCTTTTGCTGTTGCTCATCCATGTTTGTTCTACCATGCAATATGTCTCTTGCTGACATCCCCCGGGTGGGAAAGAGCTTTGGTGTTGCTCCGGATATATCTGGAGAACATTTGGGCCCTCACGGTTTTTCCCTATTTTTTATCCCTCCCCTCATACCTTTCTAATGGGATATCTGTTTTATTGTCTCTGCTCCCAATACAACCTATGGCCTACACTGAGCCCCTTACTCAAAATTGTCTTCTTGTCAAAAAGTATGTATACGAATGACTGATATGAACATAGTTTCTCTTAATGTTAAGGGTCTGAACCAACCGATAAAGAGAGCCAAGGTTTTAGATTATTGTAGAGTCTGTCTGGTGCTTTAAGTTTACTCCAAGAGACCAAGATAGATTTCAAAGAAGCCTTCTTATGAGAAGAGAATGAGTGTTGGATGTAACCTGTTCTGAAGCTACTAAGAAGATAAATTGGGTTATTACTCTTATCTCTAAAAAATCTGGCTTGTCTGTAATTTCAGCAGAACATGACACAAACAGGAGAAGGCTACTCACACGATTGACTAATGGGTCTGATGATTTATATATAATGAATGCATACGCTCCAAATAAAAATAACCTTAACTTCTGGTGTACAATAAACAAAAAAACTTGCAGATATTTCACAAAAGTCTAAAACAATTGTTGGAGGAGACTTTAATGTTCCTTTGAATCCTATTTTAGATAGACACTCTGCATTTAAAATCAGACCTCCGAGGGCACAAAAACAAGTACTAAGTAAGTGCTCCTCACACCATCTTTTCGATGCTTGGAGACTCCATAAGCCTACAGGTAGTGAGTTCACATTCTTCTCTTCACCCCATTCAAGCTTTTTTCATATCGATTACCTTCTTGTTGATGCTTCCCTTTCAAAAAATTCAACAAATACTATGTTTCACCCAATAGTTGTCTTAGGCCATGCAGCAATCTCGTTATCCATTCTTAGACTTACAGATACAAATGGGTACCGTATTTGGCGTCTAAATACAGAAATTTTAGAAGATGTTGCTCAGGTCCAAGAACTCAATGACGAGAATGATCGCTTCTTCGTAGAAAATTAATTATCGGTTGATTCCCCGATAATACTTTGGGATGCGTTCAAGTGTGCTATAAAGGGTCAAGTCATAAAAAAATGTCTAAAGGAAATTACATTAGTAGAGCTCTCCAATCTTTAGGTGACAAAATTAAACAAAAAGAGGAACTCTATAGACATTCCAACAATAAATCCTAAATAGTCAGTAAAAGAGCTTATCTTGGGGTGCATGCTCAAAAGTCCAGTCAATTGTTGTTATGAAATAGAGCTGGTAAGTTGTTAGTATCTACTCTCAAACATCGCAATACTAACACTACACAAATGACCCACATTACTGATAAAAAGTTTCACACCCTGGACATTCTTGAAGTCTTTACAGAATTTTATAAAATTTATAAAAAGTTCTATACACCACAAAAGAATTCTACTAAACTATCTTGCCAGCAGTTTCTTAGTTCTCTCCCTATTTCTACTGTGTCTAGTGAATTTACGTAAACTAATTGAACTGGAGGAGAATATTAAGGCAATTAAGGTCCCTCATTCGGGGAAAGCTCCTGGTCCCGATGGCTATCCCATTGCCTTCTATAAGATTTTTACTTCTTCGATCATTAAGTATCTTCAAGAGGTTTTTGACCTCGATGTCCTGTTGGGCAAAGTATTGGGTACTGCCGCCGAAGACACTATAGTAGTTTTACCTAAGGAAGGCAAGGATCAGTCAGATCGTAAGAACTTCCATCCCATATCTTTACTGAATATGGAAGCAAAAGGTTTAGCAAAAATTCTAGCAAATAGATTGGAAAGCCACATTCCCAATCTCATCCATGGCTCACAAACAGGTTTTGTTAGGGTTTCTTTGTGTGTCCCCAGATTAAACATTGAATACCTGGGACATCTTCATAGGAAGCAGCTCTGGCACGACTTGGTGCATATGACTCGCAGGCAGATTTGGTGTATATATGGCCTTAAGTAAGTTATACTACATCATTCTAGGTAACCCAGAGCTAGAGGGCTGAGATATCCTTTGAGTCACATAAGAGATGTATAGGAAGTGGTACAGATTTTCTAATAACCCCATCAATGAAGAATGATAGAGAAAACTGTATGGAATGGGTATGAGACTTGAGACAGAATAGGGTTGTGTGTGGGTTTGCTCTATTGGCACAAAATGTCGATCCTGTTTTTTTATATATAGGTACATTTATGTAAATGTATTTTTATTTATATAGGGCCATATGTATCATAGTTCCGTTTTGCGATTTCTAAATAGCGATTTTTAAGGAATCGCTATTTAGAAATCGCAAAACAATATGTATGAAAAAAATCGATTTTTTTTGCGATTCCTTAATCTTCCTTATTTGCGAATTCGCAAGTTGCGAATTCGCAAATAAGGAATAATTTCCCATTCATTCCTATGGGCCAGGAGGCCCATAGGAATGATTGTGAAATGCATTTCATTTTGCAATTCGCAATTTGCTAATCGCAAAATGAGATTGATTTCAAGGGTGCAGGGGTGTCTCAAGGACACCCTGCTGCACCCCTGAAATCAGCATGTGTGTGCATATGGTGCACATACATGCCCTATGGGCATGTATGTGCGTCACATGCCACATTCAAAAATGCCAATTAGTGTATTTTGAAAAGAAATCGCAATTTACCACCAACTGAAAGTTGGTGGTAAATTGCGATTTCTTAAGCTAAATTCGCTACAGTAAAATGCTTCATACATAGCATTCAAAGAATCGCAAAATTGTGATTCCTTAAATGCTATAGCAAAATAAGGAATCGCAAGATGCGATTTTTTGATACATATCAATAAATGCAAAACAGCCTTTTGCGATTCGCAAAGGCCGAAATTTGGCAAATTCCGGCCTTTGCGAATCAAAAAAGGCTTGATACATATGGCCCATAGTGCCTTCTATCCAGAGGTCTTGTAGCGCTGTAGAGCCCTTCCTGGCTTTCCTGAGAGATGTCCACTCCTGGGCACCCACAAGGTGAAGCCAGGCATCCAAGAGCTGCTGGGCCCGTTGTGGAGATTAAGCAAGCTATTGCCCAGAGTCACAGAGTGGGACCCATGAGTAGACTAGGCACCGAGGCTAGAATTATCAGGTCTGGGGAGATTAAGTCCAAGAGCCGCTGAGGCGGGAGTTGAACCCTGGTCCCGGGCCAGACCTCTGCATCAGGGCCTGCCGGTCTAACCATTGAGCCACGCTTCTCCACTTATATATGTAGTATTTAGCAAAGGAAATGTAGGATAAAGAGGATTGTAAATAAAATGACGACATTGTGGTCATATTTCAATTCATGTATTTATGTTTATAGATTATAAAGGGACAGGAGTAACCATACTACTGTCTTGAAAAAGAAGGTGTTATGCGACCATACCTTTGAAACTCGTCGACGCTCTGAGTATAGCCACAAATCTGTTTGTCTGACCATTCCCTTAGATGTAAATGACGTGTTAAGCATCAAGGTGTTTGTGGTAAAAATCAGCAATTAATGACAAAGGCTGTTGTCTGTGTTACAACTCTCGTGCAATAGAAACATTTTTTTTTGTTTTTTTAATTATGACTAATTTACTTTCATATTGATTGTACTGCAATTGCCTCATTGTGACTTTCATGATAAAATTGTTTTTATTGCGTAAAGAGGATTTTTTTTAAAATAAATTTGAATTAACATTTTATAAACTACAGGTCTTTGTGCCAATATTTAGCAGACTCAAGGTTTGAATGGGGTCAGTATGATTGAATAGTAATGTATGTGATCCTTAGTGGAAGTGAAAATTAAGGTTTAGACCGAACAAAATTCTCCCAGAGGACGTCTTTTGTGAAATAGTTTTTGTTAAGGGTAGACTTGCAAGGGATAATATTTGCACTTTCTGTCACATTCTATAGAAAGTAAATCTCTCTTCATTACCGTCTGGGGGATCGCTCTTGATGCCGAAAAGCCATTTGACAAGGTGTCTTGGCCTTATTTACATACGGTACTAGAGTCACATAATCTTGGCTTATCAATATGGCCATGGCGCTTTATGCACAACCCAGAGCTAATATTAGAATTAATGGTATGACATCCCCTTATTTTGAACTTTATCAGGGAATAAGACATGGGTGTCCGCTTTTACCCCTACTCTTCCTTTTATCCATAACCCACTTCTCTGATTGCTTAACTCAGATCCTGATAGCAAGGGGTTCCAATTTGGAACACACAATCTTAAAACGGGTGCCTACGCAGATGATGTTCTTATTTTTTCCAAAGATTTTGAATAAGTGATCCCTTCTATATTTAACACTATTCATGATTTTTCAGTAGTCTCTGGATATACCCTTAATAAGAATAAAACTGAAATGTTTCCCCTAAATCCATTGTGCCTTCCCTCTCACCTAGGAGACTCAGGCTATAAATTATTATTATTATTAGGGAAATTTATAGAGTGCCTGGTTTGCGCGCACCAGCGTGTCCCCACGCTATGGTAAGTGGGGTAAGCAGTCCAAGCAGCCATCACATCCGCCTATCCTCCAAATAGGTGAGTCTTAAGTTTCCTTCTGAACATGGATTCTGAAAGCTCCAAACGTAGCTCTGATGGTAGGTCATTCCACTGCTTAGCAGCCAGATATCTGAAAGACCTACCCCCCCATTCGTGCTTTCTTTATTTTAGGGATTTTTAGTAGCCCTGTACGGGAGGAGCGCAGATTCCTTGTAGGCTCATACCGGTTAACCAGACTATGTAACGGGGCTGGGGCTTTGCCGCCCAGTATGCGGTGGCACATAGAAAGAGCCTTGAACTCCACCCTGCTCCTGACAGGAAGCCAGTGCAGGGCCTGGAGCGCTGCCTTTGAGGAGCATCTCCTGGGGAGCCTCAGAATTAGGCGAGCGGCTGCATTTTGCAGCACTTGGAGGCGGTTGAAGACCCTTCCCGTGGCCCCCAGATACAGCAAATTGCCGTAGTCTAGGCGCGAGGTGATTAGGGCATGCACCAGCGTCCTACGAGCTGTAATGGGCAGAAGGTCCAAGACCTTCCTCAGGGTTTTTAAAACTCCGAAGCATGCCCCCACCACCCGGCCAATCTGAGGGCCAAAGGCAAGGTCATCATCCAACCATACCCCAAGATTCCTTACTTCCTGTCAAGGAACAGGTGTTTCTCCTAGACAGGGTGGCCACCATGCCGACGACCATACAGATGGTCCTCCCCCCACCACGAGCACCTCGGTCTTACTGCCATTAAGTTTCAAGCAGTTGGCGGACATCCAGGTTGCCAGTTCTTGCATGCAAACTCTTAAGTTGTCCGCCGCAAGACCAGGCACACGTGAGAGGGATATGACCAGCTGCGTGTCGTCAGCATAGGACACGAGGCGCAAGCCATAGCTTTCAACTATAGCCGCCAGCGGGGAGACGTACAGATTGAACAGAGTTGGGCTCAGGGACGATCCCTGCAGTACACCCTGGCCCAACCTAATCTCCCTAGAATAACATTCTCCCTGGCGGACTTGAAAGCATCTACCTGTCAGGAAAGACCGGATCCATCTAAGGGCAGCTCCTGATACCCCTCCACCATTCAGACACTGTAGCAAGGTGGAATGAGCTACAGTGTCAAATGCTGCGCTTAGATCCAGAAGGATCAGGGCCATAGTCTGGCCCTCGTCCACTCCCTGCCGTATGGACTCTACTGCCATAAGCAGTGCTGACTCCGTCGAGTGTCGTGGACGGAAGCCAAATTGAGAGTCGTGAAGTAAGGAAGCCTCTTCCACAAAGCCCATCAGCTGGAGGTTCACAGTTTTCTCAGCTACCTTCGCCATATATGGCAAAAGAGAAATAGGTCGAAGATTTTCTAACCTATTGTTATATTCTCAATTTCAGTGTTATCTCTTTAAGAAGTGTGATTATGGTTGCATGCGACATGTTTTCATTTAATGGTGCTCTACATTCCACATGTTGGTGGAACTGTTATGTTACATTGCTGAGAGTCAGTTGTTGCTGGACTCTGATGCAGTAAGATGTTCACTGTGCTGCCATTAAAGATTCATCATAATTTTACTTCATTTGATTGATTATTCAACACCTATCATAGCTGATATTGGGCTTCTTTTGGAGAGGAAGGACCACCGCCCGTTTCCATGCCTCAGGGACAGTATGAGTCCCAAAAGAGATGTCCAGGAGATGGCGGATGTACGGCTCTAATACGTGCAGACTACCAATCAGGCGCCTGGGCGTAGTAGAGTCCCTAGGGGAGCCTGATTTAATAGATCCACAGATCTGGATAAGTTTCTCAGTAGGCGGGGTGACGAATGTGGTTAGCACCAGTTGTTCTCCCCTTACTCCAGACACCTCATCAATCTCAGGGTCTAAGATAGCCCGGCTTGGAAAGGCCGAATAGATGGTTGCTACCTTGTTGGAAAAAAACTCTGCTACTCGGTTACAGCTGGCCACCGTGCAGAATTCTTCTGAAACTGCCATAGGCTTCCCAACTGAGAGTGATTTGTATATTAAGAACAATTCCTTCGTGGAGTTTTCTGCTTTCCTAATCCTGGTGTCGTAGTACGCCTTTTTAGCCTTCCTAATTAATCTATGGTAGGTTCGCCTACTAACAACATAGTCAATTTTAGCTTGGGTGGCGAAGGCTGATCTCCACTGCATTTCTGCACGTTTACACGCAACCTTGGCCACGCGCACCTCTTCGTTGAACCAAGGTGCCGATCTCTGTGCACGTCCCCCCGTTCTCATCATGGCAAGCGGAGCAAACTGGTCCAGGGCATCCGTGATGCGCTGGTCCAGATTGTTGTTGGCTTTCTCCACATCTTCCAGCCCCGGATCACCCCCCACCATAAGTGCCTCATTAAACCTGGCTTGGGAGAAGTTAGCCCATCTCCGACTCGGACGATGTAATGCTGCCTGTTCCGGCACTCTAGCTCAAGGAATGTGTATCAAAAAGGGCACCAGATGATGGTCCGACCAAGGAATGGGTACAGGGGTCAGGACCTCCACCTGTCCCCAGTTGGCAAAGATAGGGTCCAGTAAGTGGCCCAGCATATGGGTGGGATGTTTAACTATCAGCTCAAGCTGGAGCGCACTCATCTCTTTACGGAGATCCCCAGCCATCTTATCCGTAGGATCATCCAGGTGTAGGTTCAGATCACCTAACACCAGGAACTTATCCGTGCGCAAAGCTGCCTCTGTAATACCTTCAACCAGGCTGTCGCCAAATCTGGTGGATGGGCCAGGTGGCCTGTATATCAAGAGGCCCTTCACAGTGTAGCCCCCATTTACCTGAATAGAGAACACACCCGCCTCACTTTCTGTGACCACAGTCTGCTCCAGATGGCAGCGAAGGCCCTGCTTGGCGGCAATGGCTATCCCTCCACCTCTACTCTTCTGTTGATCTTGCCTTACCAGGGTGTAACTCTCCGGAATGGCTTCAAGGGCCTCTGAGGTAGAGCCACAGTCTAGCCATGTCTCCGTGATGAAATGCATGAAATATTGGAGATCTGGTTTTGTAGGGACATCACAGATACTATACTCTACAGCTAACATATACTACACAATGAATCCTATTCATTAATTAAGGTGAAGGATCTCTTGTTGTCCTGGTCACCTAAAAGCACAGTGACCAGGTAAGCCTGCGGCAGCCTCTGGTGAGTCGGAGGAGGTGGAGCGGAGCTGAATTTCACTGAGTTTTTAGCCAACTCTGTGGAATTTCACGAAGTGGCACTCTGCCAACTCCATCCACCCTTATTGTTAGCAAGAGTCTGAACACTGTCATTTGATAAATGAAAAGGATGAGGAGCAGGACTACAGTTTCTGTTGTTCTAGATGAGGACATTTTCAGTCCAGGTCTGCAATTTTGTCTTTATCTGATTATTGCTTCAGGAAGGCTGATGACCGCAAGATGCAGAAAACTCACACATCATTGTTCTAATGTTGTGGTTGCTCCTAATTGGAGCCAGCCCCAATGCTTTCTGCTGTGAGAAGCATCAATTTACTCAAAGTCTGTGTCTGTAGAGCTACCTGCGAAGGACACTCAAAGAAAAACCACACAAAACTGGTTCTGAGGTTTGAGACAATGGATTCACATCACCTGTCTGAAAAATGTGTGGAAGTAAGATCTAAACTGCTCTGTTTTCTACCAGTCCCTAGTTCTTGTTGACCAAGGAATGGAGTATTACACAGAGTACTCTAAGAGCTGCTATGTAACCAGGCCTGTTGTCTGATTGACAGTGAATCTCCAAGAGGTGGGAGGGTATCACTTGAAGTCAGCAAGTTGTGCTGGAGTAGCCAGGGTCTGTCAAAGGAACCTAAAGGCCTGCCTGGCTGCTCAGGAAAGGAAAAAGCAGCGCTGGCCCTGAAGTAGGAAATATTGTCAAACAGAGAGGGCCATTTGTTCCAAGCAAGAGCAAAAACAAAGAAAGTTGGTAACCCATGTAAGTGAGCCACAAGACTCCAGGTCATCCTAGGCTCTCAAAGCATTGTTTGAAGTGATCTGTACCAAGTTTGCCCCAGATAAGCTCAGGAGTGAACCTGATCAGCCGTGGGTCTGCCATTGACAAAAGATATTAACAGAAGAAGATTTGGCTTGGAAGCCAAGTGTATCTCTCCTGATGCCTTACTCTTGCTCATTGAAATGGCAGTTGTGGCTTATCCAGGCCCTGCCTCCCAGAAAGACGTGAATGTGGCCCCATAATGAAGAGCCCACAAAGGTGGAAGGTGTGACCACATAAGCCATACACCTGAAACTGTCAAGAGCAACTTGAAAGTACACTGCAGAGTTCAGCCTGTGCCAGGGGATTGGTGCCTTGGTGCATGAGATGCACACAGATCTCTTCATTTGTTGTTCTAAAGGCATAGTCTACACAATGCAAGACATTTTAAGTCCCTTCATTTGTTGTTCTAAAGGCATAGCAGATTATGAGATATCTGAGACATCATAGGTTCAATATGGCAGAGTACCCGAAGTAAGACATTTAAAGTTAGTGGCACAACTTTTTCATGAGGTAACCCTGGCAGTCAATTTCAGATTACTAAAGCAATGTAGTACAATCAATCTTGTGTATGACAGATTGCCCTATATGAAGCTTAAGAGCCTCCAGTTTTTTGTGAGACTTGAATAGCATTAAAAAATTAGAATGGGGGCGTTTGTGTGCAATCCTACTAATGCTTATTCACTCTCCTCATGGGGGTCTTTTTGAGGTTTGTAATGAATTTATGCTGCTATGCCACTTACTGGAATGTAGATATATGGAAGGTCTTACAAAGGCCAGTGGGACAAGCAACTTTTGACCCTTTGTACTTTGATTAAATACGGCGATATGTAGCCATGCCAGAAGATATATTTGAAGATTGTTTGTGTCTATGCATGGTGAAAATGGGGTTCAGTTTATCTAATTGTGTTCTATACTATATGTATTTTTCTTTATACAATATTAGCTGTTGAAATTGACAGCAGAATTGTGGTTTAGCATATCGTATGACTCCATGATGCTTGTGCGATGAAAGCGAAACAGACTGTATATATTTCAGATTTGAACCTACGAGAGGAAGTGCATCTAAAGTTATGTAAGTTGAAGTAACCTTGTGAATGTTGTTAAGTGATACACATTCATGAGGCTCTCTCATGTACCCCTGAGACACCAGGGTGCATATTAAGAACACTGTGTAAATAAGACTATCATTTTTTGTGCTACAGTGGACCTTTCTTGATTTACACCTTAGGATATCTAGGAGAAGTGGATTGATAATATTGGTAAGGCATTGCATAATCTGTGTCCATGCTTCTATTACACAGTAGAGAAATACTAGGTGGACTATATGCACATTAAGGTTGTTCTTTTTTGGTGTCAATAACTCCTTGTCTTTTTCTCCTTCCTCCTTTTCTGAAAACAATATTCATATGTCTGCGTACATTTCTGTACCATCTTGGCATTATATATACGTCTTTTTTGGTCTATGGTTTGGACCTGCTTCTGGAAAAGTAATCTCTGATTGTAATAATGTACTTTTGTATATGATGCTTTTAAATGTCTATTGAATATGTATGTGTTTTTAGATTTTGTCATTAGGCCATCCATTTGCAGTTTTCGTATAACATTTATAAAATGTTGTATGGTTAATAATAATGTGTTTTTTATGTTGTATTACTGTTCTTGTTTTTAATATCCATTTTTTCATAATTATGATGTGTTGTCAAAGCAGAGGGACTAGGTTCATAGACTGTACTTGGTGATGAGACGTTATCTTTGAATTTTGGTCTTTGTGATTTGCTTGTTTTTATTGTTGCAGCCCTGAGGTAGCCTTTGTTAAGGTGTAACGCGTTGGCTGCGCTTTTTGTAAACATGGATCATGAATCTCAAATTAGAATACGCTACACTTACATCAAGGACCTTTGAGTTATAATTTGAATTTGACTATTGATAGAAATAATTGTGTTTTTTGCCTCTGTTTGTTGTGTACATAATTTGAGAATGTATGGTCAATGAGCAGCTGGCCATTAGAGGTAGGCAATGTGTGTGTATTAGTATGAGTGACTACTGCCTGTGGAAGCATTGGGTTCCCTGGCTGCCATTTGTTTGTTCAACACACTCATTACCATTTGAAACGCATTTTGAAGCTGTAGTACACTGCAAGACAGCTCACTGTGCTGCACTGCACTGCATAAGAGTGAGGATAGGAGTGACCGATACCTATCTAGATATGTGGCAAAGCTGCCCTCTCCCTTTCATGCAGTACACTGCATCACATTGGCTTGCCATATTGATTTTTTATTATTTAAAGTTATGGCCCCATGTTGATCAACAGCTCAGCCAGCATTATTCATTTATGTTGAGGCCTACATCTAGTTGAGAAGATATAAGTCACTAGATTAGAACATTGACATTCACACATACACAACATAATGTGTGAGTTAAAAAAAATATTGGATGATAAATTGACATATTTCCTGTCAGTATAAATATCACTTGCTATTGATTAATCAAAACAATTGGCCACTGTTTCATCATGTCTCCGCCGACCTGCCATTGTGTGCTGTGTATCTCCATAATTGTCTGCATCCTCTTCCAGTTTCCCAGGATTATGTAGCTCTTAGTCCATGGCACATTTGTTTTTCAGACACATATTGTGCAGTATTACACACACAAGAGTGATCTTACACACCATAGTGAGTGCCTACAATAGTCTTATAACTGACATGTGCTGGCAGCGAAACCGGGACTTGAGGACCCCAAAGCTCCTTGAGAAAACATGTCTTGTCTATGTCAGAGTAGTGTTAAATCATTTTCCTGCCTCCATTTAAGGATTGTGAATGGGGTCATGAGTCATTGCTTAAACCCATATCCTTGGTCATCTGAAAAGTGGAAAAGACCACAGTCAATTTATTTTGTTCAGTGTTTCTTAGACATAACTTACCATGTGTGTTATGTATGCAGGCCAACCCATACAACTGACTAGTATGTTGCTGAAGTCATCCCCGGGGCACACCAAAGTGTGCGGCTTGGAATTCTCTGGCTTGTCGGCTGCTTTAGTACACACTTCCTAGTGCAAAATTTTAAAAGAAATAAAATGAGTAGTAATTTTTTTTTCTTTTAACATTTTGTGCCCCATAGAATTTTGTGCTCAGAACAATCACCCCTGTGGCCGCTCCTATGCCATGCTGTTGCCCTAGTGCAACACCTTGCATCATGCATAAACACACTGGGGCATATTTATGAGATGTTTGCGCTGGCCTTGCGCCACGTAGTGTTACGCAGTGATGGTGCAAGGTGTAAGTCATATTTTAAAAACAATGCATCTCTAAAAATACATTATTGCATGTGAAGGCCAAAACCTGCGCTGAAAGCAGCTGTGTCATGCTACAATTAATAAATGCAATGTAGACATTCCCCCGCAAAATCAAATGCAATTCTAACGCACTGGTATTTATTGGCGCACCACTGCATCACGAATAATGGGGTAGCGCAATACAAAGCTTGAAATACACCCGAATTGCTGTGCATCGACAAACCAGCTGTAGGAAATGATTCAGTGGCAGCAGTATAAAATCCTCAAAAAAAAACATTTTTATTGACCAAAGCATCAGTAGCACTAATGGAAGTATTTGTAAATTGCATTTATGTCATCCACCGTAAGTGTAGCATCAAATCATGTGTAAATGTCGAATATGTGATACCAAAATTAAAAACTGCACATATGGCTCACCCAATACTACCTTTCTAGGTCCAAACATACACCTAGGGGGTCATTATGATAGCGGGTGGACTAGAGTCCGCCTGTCATCGTGGTGGGGATCGGAACCACCCTCCTTGCATGCAGCAGTCCCGCACTCTAAATTAGGATGCGACTACCACCACGGCGGTCGCATCTTGCAAATTAACATTGCGGCGGGTGCTGCCGACTGCAGCACCTGCCGCAATGTTAAAATGCAGGTTATGCATTTCACTGCACTACGTGGCAGGCACCACACAGTGCCTGCCACTTAGTGCAGTAAAATGTAGGGGGGTACCATGGGTACCATGGGTACCCCCCAGTGCACCCACACTCCCCCAATACAAGGGGGGCCCACAAGGGGCCCCCGAAAACCACTCCCCACCAGCTTGTGAATAGCGGTTCCACCGCCATACACCGGCAGGCGGGAATGCAGTATTGTAATTTAGTGGACGGACCGTGATTTTCCCTCCGCCACACTATGATCGCGAGGGGATCCAGACTGTGACAGTGGCGGACGGATAGACCGTCTGCCACGGAACCATCCCCCTTAAGTGCTCTTGCAGAACACTTTAAGTGGCTTATTTACAACCCCACTGCACCATCGGTGCATCACTTTTATTGACGCACCAGCATCGCAATGTGTTTCCAAATATTTACAAAGCCATGTAAAGTCATCCTGCATGACTTTTCATTGCCTTGTAAATATGTTTTCCTTTTGCGCATAACTCTGCGTGAAAGGGGTGCTTCATGGGTGTTGCTGTGTTTGTTCCCACGCAACATCCATAGAATTTGGCGCACTTTCAGATTTACAACATTTTGTAAACCTGGAAATGCGTAAGAAACGAGGCGCAACGAGGAGAGATACTTCTATTTCTCCCTGTTTTTTCCTGATTCTATGTGTGTGGCAGCACACACAGAAAGAGGAAGATGCCTTTAAGGATTGCTTTTGTTCAGAAAGGTGTCAGGGCAGGCGTATGGCTGCTGTTTGTGCAGGGGCACAGGAGAGAGGGACAGGAATGTGCTGTATCTTATAGATACAGCTCATTCCTGCCCTTTCATTTTACCACACGGCAGTCCCGCAGGAAGGCTTTCTGCGCTGCTGTGCCTCAAAATATTCTCACTAGGACCCTATATTTGTTTCCGTATTTTTAAATTAGCAATAGTAACTGTTACTGTTATTGACAGCTTAATAGTAGCAACGGTGCCTGCAGGAAGCACTATAAAAAACGTGTAATAGTAAAATCTGCTGCAAAAAAAATCATAAAGCCGTCCACATTGTGAGATTTTGAGGTACAATCGCACACGAAACCATTTAGATGCGAACTCAGTACACATACAGCCTGATTCATCAAGCCGAAATGGGCTCGCAAAGCACCAGATTCTGAGAATCTGGCCCTTTGCGGGCGCTATTTTTGCATTTGGGATTCATCATCCCAAATGCAAAAATCGGTAGTAGCGATTTCGCTATTTAGCGAGGAATTACATTTAAGGAATCTCTCTTAGAGATTCCTTAAATGCGATTCATCATCCATTTTTCTATTGCGAATTCGCAATTTCAGGCCGCTATTTACCGCGAGGTCAAACCTCGTGGTAAATAGCGAAAACTTAGAAAAATGCTTTTAAAAGCATTTTTCTAAGTTGCATGTTGCACACACACATGTCCTTTGGACATGTGTGTGCGCAACACCTGTTAAAATTTGCATTTAAGGGGTGCTACAGGGTGTCCTTTGGACACCCCTGGCACCCTTTAAATTGCTATCTTATTTGTGATTAGCTAATTGCTAATCGCAAATAAGGAATACTCCCCATTCATTCCTATGGGCCTTTTGGCCCATAGGAATGAATGGGGAGTTATTCCTTATTTGCGATTAGCAATTAGCTAATCCCAAATAAGGAATATATAGGAATCGCATTTTATTTTGCGATTCCTACATGAATACCGTTTTGCAAGTCAGTAATAGCGATTCCTTATGAATCACTATTACTGACTCGCAAAACGGCCCTTTGATGAATCAGGCTGATAAACCTTACTTTTAAATGTAAGTGTTGATTTTTATAAAGTAGAGGCTGCTTTCTCGAATGCTCACTTCCAGGCTCAAGGTCACCACATAGAGCAGGACAACAATGCAGGCGCTGCAGTTATTTCCTGACCTCCTGACTTATTTGACTTGTATTGATTGGCGCCCCCTGCTGAGGCTCTTTGAGGGTAGGAACAGACTGCCAGAGCACTCATTAACCCACTAGGCTGCCAGTGTTACCATTACTGCTGCAAAATGAAGAAAGGATCAAAGGTAAATAGTGTCCGAACCAAACAATGCAATAATCAATAGCAACCGGTGACTAACAGAGAATAAACAACCCCCTGCCGTTCATAATAGGAGGAGAGAAAACGTCCCAGGGGGCTCATCCTCAATCATTTTCGATGCTACCTTTTATCTGTGGCCTAACAAGGGACGTGTGGGATCCACAAGGGATAATGTTGCACGGTAATAGCAGGCATTTGGAGTTCGAGAAAACAAGAGCAGCATAGTATTTGGCAGGGGTGGTTGGCAAAACAAACAGGTCTCCACTCTCTGGAACAGCAGGTCGACCTGCTCCCTTTCAAACGCTGGGTTTGAAGGACTTCAGGAGCTCAAAAAAGCAACCAGCAATGCAAAGAAACATGGTAAATTAAACGTATTTTGTGGGGGGTTTTTGGTTTTATAGGTGCGACATAAAACATACATGAAAAGAACCACATTGGCTTGAATCTCTGTTGATGGTACTAGGATGGAAAGAGAGCCGGGCCTTTTAATACAAATAGAAGACAATGCCTTGATGGCGCCTGAAGTTATGCCTATAAATACAAAGGTACCGGGATAGAGTCATGTCTACACGACATTGTAAGCTATTGAGCTAGAACAAACTTAGATTAATTTATTATTTTGTGTACATATCTTTTTTAGGTAAGATGGGTGTTTATTCATATGAAATTAAGACTTTTGGTTACTTATAACCTGCGGCCCAGCTTGCTGACTCCACTTGCCATAGCGCGGGGACACGCCATCTGAGCGTAACCAGGCGCTTTACAAAATTCCCTTAATAATAATAATAATAATTATAATGTATGGATACATAAATCAATAAAGAATATTGGTATCTTGGGTTAGGAAAATTGAAGGTATTCTGTTGTGTTTGCTGACAAGGAAGGTGATCAAATAAGTATGGCACATGTTTATTGTTAACACTGCAGGAGGCATTGGTGATGGTTAATGAGAGTGTAACA
The DNA here is from genome assembly GCF_964263255.1 of Lissotriton vulgaris. Classification (NCBI taxonomy): domain Eukaryota; kingdom Metazoa; phylum Chordata; class Amphibia; order Caudata; family Salamandridae; genus Lissotriton; species Lissotriton vulgaris. The sequence continues at coordinate 1,315,157,667 of NC_141691.1, forward strand.
GGGATTTGTATTTTCCACTTTCGTTGTAAGCAAACAGATTGCAAAATATGAGAAGTAGGTTATCTAAATATCTGGATGGCTTCATCTATGTTAACCTATATTAACGCTAGTATGAAGTGTGTTTGGGTAGGCACTAGGGGCATATCTATGAGAGGCTTGCATCACGTTTCCACCCCGCAAAGTGGTACATGTGTGACACAAGCTTCTAAATTAAAACATTAAAACCACGGAAAGCCAGATTGGGTGGCTTTGATTAGCTTCATAAATCTGGAGTAAGGCAATGCAGCGCAAATCACTACGTTGCCTTACTCTGAACAGGGGAGGTGTTCCATGGCTGTTGCAGTGGATGTTCCCACGCAAATCCCATAGTTTTTGACACATTCTCACATTTACCAAACCTGGGAATGTGGTAAAAAGATACGCTTCACCAGGTGAGGCGTAACAAGGAAAAATATGTTTAATTCATCCCCATTTTTTCCTCTGTGTGCTGCAATCTGCAGCACACATAGAAAGAGGAAAAGGTCTCTATGGATTTATTTGTGTCGTAAAATGCCCCTTCCTGCACAAAAATAATCCTGCCTGCAACACAGGTACCCTTGCACCACTGTGCAAGGAAGCCTATGTTGGTGCTAGGCTGCCGAAACAGCGCCAGTGCACGAGGAAAGGACAGGAATGTGGTGTATTGCTTAACCCCTCCACCACAGGGCTCATTCCCCTGCTGTGCTGGGGGGAGGGGGGTGCGCGCAGCACCGTGGTGCTCATGACGAGCTCAGCTCCTCATGCAGCATGATGGCGCTGTGCTCATGACGAGCTGAGCTCGTCACGACCACGCTCGTTCCAATGGTACGCCAAGCACAGCAGGGAAATAATCCTGCATGGGCGAGGCGCAACGGTCATGACGAGCTCAGCTCGTCAAGAGCACAGCGCGATCATGCCTCATGATGAGATGAGCTCCTCCTGAGCACGCAGCGGGTTAAACCACATTTCTGCCTTTCTTAAATATGCCCCCAGTGCTTAATTTGAGCAGGTGGTTTCTGATGCTGAGCACCAGCACTTAATTGTTAACACTGGCATTTTTGACAATCTGCCCCACAAGGTGGCAGTATTGTCTAATACATAGAAGAGCACACTTAAAATTGTTTATTACGTTAATATACATAAAAACTCATAGGCTGGGGGTGTGGAATAGTTTGAATTGTCACTCTTGTAAGAGTGTGATGGTTAGTAGTTGTGTGGTACTGTCATTGGCAGCACTGGCAGGGGAAATGGGTGGTGCAAGCTGCAGTGGCCTCCTGAAGAGGGCCCTAGCACTTGTTTTTTTGTTTTAAGGCAAGCACTTTGCAAAAAAGGCAGTCAAACATGTTATTTTATTTTCATAACTTAGCGCAGGTTAGCAGCTGCGTATGTGTCAAGTCAGTCTTTATACAACTCTGATTTTGTTTCTCTCAGCAGCCACAACTCAATAAGGTTTGCCCCTGTGCCGTTAACATCAAGCAGTCAGTAAGAGTTTTATTTCATCTGTGCAGCACGTATTTTTCAGTTCACTCCAGATGTCGCACACACTTATCTTGCTTTTTTGTCATAGAGGTGGAGCCTGGCATTGCAAAATACGACAGAGACGGGAGGACTCCTTTCTGAACTCCACTCTTCCTCCTTCGTCACAGAGCGGGGTGGGGTCAGTGAAGCTTGCTAATCCCTCTCAAGACCTTGTGACTATACGGAAAAGGAAATGTTGTGAATCTGAATTGAGCGACATGAAGCCTAACGAAGGGCTTCTCTCTGCATAGCCTGAGGATGCATCAATCAGCTGTGCTGCTGTTTGCTAACTCGCACCACCCCTCCACTAATATGAAAGTAAAGGGCTGTAAAATGGCTATGTGGCTATGTGCCCTGGAACTTCAGGAAGTGCCTGATTCCTTAGCCTTTTCTAGGAGTGAGGCTTAGGCAGCAAAGCACTTAACATTACTTTACATATGCCTACAGACTGTCATCGTTATATTTATATAAAAACGATAATGGGTTGCCAAAAAGGTGAGTGGGTGGAGCCCCAAAGCCCTAATCAAGAAACTGCTGCTGATACTGATCCTGGGCATGTCCCTTTGTCTATAAACTGTAAAAGTACAAGTTGATCTGGAATTTTCCTGAATTCTTAACACACCATATGTATAATCCATATGAGGGTTTTGATAAAATGCTCTCATTTTCCTTTCTCCCACAGAAGCAAAGGCTGTCTTTGGGTACTAAGAAAAGTACTGGATATAACCCCAAAAATATGGGGTTTCATGTCAGCCATTTAATGTCAAAGTCTTTCACAGGGCACTGGATTATGATCAAATTTACCCTTATTTTAATAAGTTTCGGGCCTTACTGTTTATACAAAAAAGGAAGATGGCATACATTTTTTCTAATAATGAGAGGGAGCGTAATCCACTTTTCCCTTACTTTTCCAGAATTACACTCTCTTTAACAACTTTGGGCCAGGTTTATCATTCTTTCATGCAGCACATTAAAGCTAGCCACCTTACTGCGCTTAGTGAAAGGGTAAGGGAGGGAATACGCTTTATTTAACATTGTATGAGACATTCCTGTCCTTACACCAATGCAGGCTACCTCGTGTCATGGAGCAAGAGTGCCTGCATTGTAGGCAGAATTGTTTGTGTGCAGCAAGGGACACCTTCCCTCACAAAAAAAATTATGGGAGGCATTTTCCTCTCTGTGTGTACTGCAGAATGCAGCATATGCAAAAAGAGGAAAAAACCGGGTAAAATAAAGATATTTTTCCTTGTTGCACCTCATTTGGGGCGGTGGCGCCTTTTGGCACTTTCCCAGGTCTACCACTAATGGCAAGTTTGGGAATGCACCAAAATCCACGCTCCACCCATGCAATGTCTCCCTGGGGAAAAGTAACGCAAAGCAGTGATTTATGTTGCCTTATGTTACTCTAGATGTTTCAAGCCATGCAGGGCCACACAAAGGAGCCTTGCATGGCTTGATAAATCTCACTTAGGTTTTGTGTCACCCTTGTGACCTCTTGAGTGGCACAAGGGTGAAGCAAAATCGTTATAAATCGGTCTCTTTATGTTTAAACACTTATTTACTAAAATGATTCTTCTGTCTGATCTCCCAGGGCATGTAAGGGTAGAAAACTTGGATTAAAAGTTTAGCAATGTCATGACTTGAAACATTTTCCCATGTATTATACACATGGCCTTGAACTGGCTGTGAGCTTTGACTTTAACACCCAAAAAAAACCTTTGGGGCTGAACATCATTCTTTTGTAGTAGGTTTTTATTGTTTGCATTTTGATAGGAGAGTCAATCAATCAATCAGGGAACAGTAATCGCGCTACTCACCCGTGAGGGTGTCAAGGCGCAGAGGGGGGGGGGGGTGTTCTGCAGATCTGGTTAGCCGAAGAGCCAGGTCTTGAGGGTCTTCCTGAAGGTGTTCAGGGTGGGGCATGTTAGATGTCTGCCGGTAGCTCGTTCCAGGTCTTGGCTGCAATGTGAGAGAAGGATCTTCCGCATACTCTGGCTCTGTGGATGCACAAGGTTTCGGCCAGTGTGAGGTTGGAAGATCGGAGGTTTCTTTTGGGTACGTAACAGTTGATTCTGTCGTTCAGGTATTTAGGTCCGTTGTTGTGTAGGCATTTGTAGGCATAAGTTTTTGAAAGTGACCCTTTTCTCCACGGGGAGCCAGTGGAGACTTTGTAGGTGTTGGCTGATGTGATTCTGTCTGGGGATGCAGAGGATGAGTCTGGCGGCGATGTTCTGTATTGTCTGGAGTTTGCGGAGTAGGGATTGGTTGATGCTGGCGTAGAGTGTGTTTCCATAATCTAGTCTTCCTTGATTCAGGGGGATCCACTTGAAGGTCTTGCCGAGGATGCGGAGTATGTTGAAGCAGCTGGAGGTGACGGCATTGACCTGTCGGTTCATGGTGAGTGATGAGTCGTGTACAATGCCCAGGTTCTTGGTGTGTTCTGAGGGGGTAGGTGGGCGTCAGAGGGCAGTCGACCACCAGGTGCTGTCCCTGCAGAAGGGGTGGTACCAAGGACGAGGACTTCTGTCTTCTCGGCGTTGAGCTTCAGGCAGCTGTTGGTCATCCAGACTGTGACATCTTGAATTTCTTTCTGGAAGTTGACTTTGGCAGTGGTGGGGTATTTGGTGAGGGAGAGGATGAGCTGGGTATAATCAGCCTAGGATACGATGTTGAGGCCATGTTGTTGGACGAGGGCTACGAGGGGGGCCATGTAGATGTTGAAGAGGGTGGGGCTCAGTGATGAACCCTGTGGGACTCCGCACATGATTTTCGTGTGGTCGGAGAGAAAGGGTGGTAGTCTGATCCTTTGGCTTCTACCGGTGAGGAATGATCGGATCCAGTTCAGGTCTGTTCCTTGTATGCCTGCATCATGTAGTCTGTTGACTAGTGTGCGGTGGGAGACGGTGTCAAAGGCCGCTGATAGGTTGAGTAGGAGGAGGGCTGCCTAGTGGCCTTGGTCCAGGAGGGTGCGGAAATCATCTGTGGCAGCGAGTAGTGCGGTCTCTGTGCTGTGGTTGCTTTGGAATCCAGATTGGGAAGGATCAAGGATGGCACTCTTTTCAATAAGTCGTGTCAGTTTCCTGTTGACTGTTTTCCGGTAACTTTGGCTTTGGGAGGAGCAAGATGGGCCGATAGTCCTTGAGGTTGGTGGGGTCAGCTTTAGGTTCTTGAGCAGTTGTCTGACTTCTGCATGCTTGCAGTCATCTGGGAAGGGGCCTGTTTTGAAGGTGGTGTTGATGCGTTCTAGTTTGGGTGCAATGGAGGCTACGGCTCTGTGGTAGATGTGAGGGGGCAGGGGTCTGTTGGGGCCCCAAGTGGATGCTTTTTATGGTCGAGGCGGTGTCTTCTGCCGTGATTGTTGTCAAGTTGGAGATGGTGAGCTGGCTGTGGTTTCTGGGGGGCCGGGGCCATCTGTGGCACCTGGTGGATGGTTAATGAAGTTGTTGTAGAGGTTTTGATTTTGAGGTGGAAATAGGATTGAAGTTTGTCACAGAGGTCTTGGGTGATGTCTGTGGCTTCCCTGCATGGGTTGGTGAATTCATGAATGACACGGAACTGTTCCTTGGAGTTGGTGGAGTTGGCAAGGATTTTGTTGTGGATGAAGTTCCTCATGGTGGCTCTGACCTGGTTGTGGTAGTCCATCATGGTGCTCTTGTAGGTGGTGTGGTTTTTGGTTGTCTTGGTGTTTCTCCAGTTCTTCTCCAGGGGTCTGCTGGTGCGACTGGCTTCTTGGAGAGCGGTGGTGAACCAGGCAGCCATCCTGGGACGTCGTCTGTTGGGGTTGCGTAGCGGGGTGAGTTCATCTGCACAGTTGGAGAGTCAGGTGTGGAGTTCTCTGGCTGCGTCGTTTGCGTCGGGTGCCCCAGTATGGTTGTCTCGGGTGAGGGTGAAGTTAAGTTGCTCGTCTGTAACCTTATTGAAGTCTACCAAGAAACATACTTAGATTGGCCCATAACTGGGTCAGTATACATGTACAGAATGAGGATCCCAGTCAGAAAAAATTATTCCTCACGTAATACACCATACTTGTTTGTAACTGTCCAGGTTAGAGTACTCTTTTGCTTTCATTTACAAATTTTCTGACTTTTTGGAAGCTGTAACCATAGCATATTTCCAGGATTACTCATGTGCAGCCATCTACGCAAACAATAAGATAGGTGTACATTTCCATCTGTGAAAATGTTATGCTATAGTGTATTTTCACTTACTACATTTTTTTTTCCATAGGGAAAATATGTAAGTTGTGGAGAAATCTCCTCTCAATCATGTTATGTTATGGTATATAGTCTTATAAAGCACACTATCACCCAATGGGTATAGTGACACTGAAATTACATAAGTCCCCCTCTTAGCACATGTTACCATGAAGAAGGCAGATGTTCGTAAAGAATGGCTAGTCTACATTACACCCTTGGGAAGAGCTAAGGTTTAAGCTTCTTCCTAAAGCGTAGAAAATCTTCTGTTTGTCTTAGATTGGGAAGAAGTTTATTCCATAATCGAGTGGCTGCAGAGCTAAATGTTCTTCCTCCAAACCTAGTTGTTCTGAATCTAGATGTACTAACAAAATTGGCTGCTGAGGCTTGAAGGCTTCTGGTCGGGGCATTTCAGATAAATTTTCTCTGCAGTGGAGTGGGCCCAGGTCCATGCAAGGCCTTGAAAACGATACAGAGCGATTTAAACGGTGTCCTCTGGGATATTGGGAGCCAATGAAGCTCTTTGAGGGACAGAGAGGCAGAAGATCTGCATGGCCTCTTTAGAGCTAGCTTCACAGCTATTGTCTGAATTCTTTGAAGTTTCTTGATCAAGAAATTCGGGGCACCCAGTATCAGCGCATTACAATAATCTAACCGACTCAGAAAGACACTTCTCACCAAAAGTGCACTAGCTGTCGTTGGTAGCATTGGGAGTATTTTCCGCAGTGCCCTATTAAGGGAAAAACAGGTTCCAACCATTTAGTTCACTTGGGTTTCGCAACTCAACTTGTCATCAAATACCATCTTCCCATGTTGAGTACTGCCTCAGTGGATGCTAGTGGCTTATCTGTAGGGATGGGCCAAGAGTTGGTCGGGAGCAGGAGAGGGACTTTCTTAGCCATGCAATACAGATTTTCTGTTTTATCTCAGTTGAACTGCAAGGAATTATCTCCAAGCCATCTTGCAGTTTTTTGCATACCCTCATGAAAACTATCAAGTGGTATTGACTGATTCCCCTCCAATGACAAAATGAGTTGCGTATCATAAGCATAGTTCACCAAATTAATTTTATATGATTTAATATTTGGAATCAGCGGGATCATATATATGTTGAACAGAATCAGACTAATTGCTGATCCTTGGGGGACACCATGCTGAATGGTACCATATTTAGATTGAAAAGGGGATAAGGCCACTGCTTGTTGTCTATTCATTAGGTATGACTGGAACCATTTCAATGCCATGCCATCTATCCAAATTTCCATAAGCTGCTTCATAAGGATCCAATGATTACCCGTATCGAATGCGGCGGACATATCTAATAGGATCAGTATAACTGAGTGTCCTCTGTCTGCTCGCATTCTGAGTTCATCCAGTACTGTTATTAATGCAGTCTCAGTTCCATGACATTGGTGAATGCCAAGTTGTATAGCTTCTAGTCTGTGATTTATCTGTGATTATTTTCTAGCAATTGCGAAAGAGTTTAACTTACCAAGCACTCTACCCATTCACAGGGTAGGGTAGAAGGGAGATGGGTCTGTAATTATTGTGCACAGGGGATCAAGCATAACTTTCTTTAACAGGGGTGTCACAATTGCCTGTTTCCAACATGCCAGATACTACCCCATTACTCAGGGATTGGCAGAAAATCTGACCAAGCTGTGGAAAGAGCTCCTCCTTGAGTTTCTTCCACACCCTGTATGAGAGAGTATCCATTGGGGACCCTGAAGGAATACTTAAAGCAAGTCTGTTGAAATCTTCCTCTGTAGGAGTCTCAAAGTGATCTGAAGTTGCTGTCTTGTCCTCACTTTCCCCCTCCTCCTTCTGAATTAGTAGCGGCATCTCGGTCGCTCTGATTTCACTTTCCATCTCATCCACCTGGTCTATTTCAAGACCGTCGATAATTTTAGAAATCTTCTCCTCAAATAAAATCGCTAAACCATCATATAGGTCTTGCATCTGGATGATTATATTTATACAGTGGGGTTTGGATAAATCATTCACTGGTTTAAAAATGCTTCTTGCATTGTTAGAGGCCCCTTAAATGGTATTGGCATAATACTCAGCTTTCACTTTAGCTATTTCCCCTTTACAGTTACCCAATGCTACCTTCAGTGCTATTTTATCCTCCTCTTCCTCATAAAGTTTTCTCCACTTTCTTTCTGCTTGTTTGCAGCCATTCCTTAAATGATTTAGCTTCTCATTATACCAAGTTGCTGACGACTTATGCTTATTTTTAAATGTTTTAATTGGAATGATCAGATCAAGAGTATTGCTAATCTAGTTGCAGATTTTCGAATAGTTTTCATCCACTGATTTACTTCCATCTAAAGCGTCTTTATCAGTGAATACTGGACATTGTTTTGTTATTTTTAGCAGTTTGTTTCATTCCCTGACATGGCGGTTATCTCCCGTGGCGGCAGTGTTTTTATTCCTTCTGGGGTTGGACACTGAAAATGTGATAAGGAAGTGGTCAGTCCGGCAAAAAGGTAGAATATCTTCCACTTCTGCCATGTTTTTCTCTGAAAAGATTAAGTCTAAGATGTGGCCTCCCTGATGTGTCAGTTCCGTCACCAACTGTTGCAGGTTTAAATTCTCGCAAGATGGAAGAAGATCTTTAAGTGCCGGGCCTGAATTCCCGATTACCCATAGATTAAAATCTCCCTGAATAATCATTCTGCCATGAGTGAGTGACATATTATAAAGAATGTAACTGAATATCTGTTGTTGAGGGCTTACTGAACCAGGGGGTCTATAGCATACTATGCAAGAAAGCAGGTGCCCTTTAAAATCCTTTCAGGGGAACTTCAAAAGCTCAATGCCCTCGGCTTCATCAATGGCGGTCGGAGTAAAATTCCGTCTGTCCTTAAAAATTATTCCTACTCCACCTCCTCTTCCATTGGGCTGTGGCTTATGAAACACTTTATAGCCTGATGGACATGCCAGCCCCAGTTTAACATCTGAGTCAATCATGTTTCCATCAGAAAGAGTGCATCCAGGTTAAGTTACTCTAACAAGATATATATCTCCTGGTGAAGTTTCACCAGGAATCTAACATGAATAAATCCACATTTGAGGCTATTCACTTCTACTTTCTCAGGGAATGTTCCCACTTTCATCAGTATGGTATAATTAGGAGCATCACCCCTTTGCTCACCTATCACCAGGAGCTGTTCCCTTGTGTATCGATGGCGGGTGCTCCCTGTAGAGTGTAATCCCACACCAGCAGCATGGCTGGCACTGTGTGCGGCCGGTGCACGGACGGGCGGAGACAGACTTGCCATTGGCACACCATCGGCACGCTCGCGCTTTCATCGGTTTATGTAAGGAGGGCAGACTCCTCCTTTACAACAGCTAGAGTGCTCAAGATTACGGGTGCTCGGTGACCCGCTCTTACATGCGGCATACACCAGCTCACCTTGGGCTCTAAATCAAAGTGCGAGTGCCAATAACGATTTAAAAATATACTTTTGCAAGTTCAAAACAGTTTTAAAAGCAGTTTTACTATTTCCTAGACACGCTAAAGAAACAGGCCGGTGGAATTCATGGTGATATGTGCAACGGGTTAGCCTTAATGTCCCCGCGCTCATGCTTGCATCGGTTTATGTAGGGAGGGTAGCCGTCTCATTTAAAATAGCTAGAGCGCTAACCAAGATGGCGTGTGCTCGGTGACCTGCTCTTACATGCGGCATACACCAGCTCACCTTGGCTTCTGAATCAAAGTGCGAGTGGCAATAACGATTTAAAAAAATACTTTTGCATGATTAAACAGTTTTAAAGCAGTTCTACAATTTCCAAGGCACGCTAAAAAACCAGGTCTGTACAATTCATGGGAATATGTGCAATGGGTTAGCCTTAATCATTTGTGAATTTGTTATTTAACTCTGCCCTTGAAATCAGTAAATCTATGATAATTTTGAGGGTAGCGAATTACCTGCATATGTTTGGTGAATAGCCATAAACTTGCAAGCTTATGGGTATTCAACACCTTTTACAGATGGGTCACATTGAAAGCCCAGAAACTCATCCCTGTGAGAAGATTTTCTCACATGGAATTGTTCCCACACTGGAGATCATTTCTGAGTGGTAAGTCACATTTTTAGTTTTGATTCTAAACAAAGTGAGACTTCAGTGCCTAAATATCTGTATAAATCGAACTCTGGGTAAAGAATTAAGGGCAAGTTAACTGTATTAACCTAAAACAGATGCATTGATGATCCTAACTTAGATTTCACCATGTTCATGTGCAGATATTCCTTACCTATCAAAAATGTGAAACCTTTAAGCAGAAATGGCCTGTTCTGTAGCATTATTGGTCCTCACTGGAATCATATTGTTCTTCCTATCTCCCTCTCATATATTTTATACCACACTCTTGGTTCTCCAATGGACCTTGTTTTGTGCTGAGAGGGGTTGGATATAAAGGTCCCAAGTGTTATCCAATGAGGACCAGGAATTGGATAACTGGACAACAAACTCAAACTTAAACTCATGTAAATTACCCTCAAAACAAGACTATAAAGGTAAAGGATTACCACGGCAAGCCCAAATCTCCTGAAGAAATGTAGGCGAGCTAAATTCATACACACCAAAAGCTCGGTTAAAGCTATACAGAATAATAGCATTAGTATTTGATGCACTGAGATCACTTTAGTATGATCATTCCTGATCATTGATTAACTCAAATTAAGAATGCACATTCACTTGAACAGAAACAATCATGATAACTGAGTCGATATGGGCATTTTGGTCAAATTTCTCAAGGATTTGGATAAAACAAATGTATCAGCAAATTTGAATCAGGTCATAAGATAATTTGGTCATATTCTACTGATATACCAAAGCACAAGAGTTCAGGAAGGGACATGAAGCATGCCAGATCAAGCATTCTCTCACAAAGGAAGAGACCACTCAGAGCATACAGCATATGCGTCAGTTCAGGAAGAAGCCAAGTGATTCTTCATTGGGCAAGACAAGATTGAAAGGAAAGTTCTGCAAATCTTTGTAATTGGATGATCAGCGACCCATCCATTACCATCAGCATGTGTTTTTGCGCCAACCAGCAATTTTCAATCCCCTCACAATCGCCCAGCATTACCGGTCAGTCGGGCAATATTATATTCTTAAAGTTCGAGGGTGACACCTCCTGGAGTCACCTCATCTGATCAGACCACTCAGTTCATGCTAGGTTTTTGTCTTTTGATAAGTGAAGTATGTTTTGAGTTGCCAGCTGCTCTCTATTCCCTTCCCTTTCACCTACCTGTCAGCACTCTGGATACTAGGGTCGCTCCAGCTTTTTGTCTTTGACATTGGTGGTTTCACCATTGTGCTAAATGGCGATTCTCTGTGTAAAGAATATTCTGATTGAATACCTTCAACATTTCCACAGAGAAGGGCACAAGCCTGTACCCAGACATATACAGTTTAACATAAAGAAGAAAAAGGTTAGAAAGTAAACCAGAGTGATTAGTCACTACTCAATATAGTGCCATTGTGTCTATATTTATTTTGTGCCACTATTTTCTTGTGCTTGGGACCACTGTTGTTTTTCTAAATATGTTCCCCGAGGTCCCGTGCTGACTCATTCGGGTGCCCTTGTTGTTTTTTATAAATGATTCTCTGTGTGACACGTTTGAGCTCCCAAAGCTATCATCTGTCCTATTCTTCCCACATTTTAGTTTTGTTGTATATTTTATATATTGTGAGTTGTTCATTGTTCTTTTTGAGGATAAAAACATATCTGTGATGTGGACTTTTTAGCAGAAGTGGAATAAGTGAGGTGGTTGCAAAATTCAGTAGAGAGAACCACATTTGATCGGAAAACAACAAAGAAGAAAAGTATACATGAAAATGGGATGTGAAGCAGATTTAATAGGGGAAGTAGATTTGACAGAAGAACTGATGGAGATCAAAGTGAAAAGAGAGTACTCAGAGAAAGGCTTTGAGTTAGTGAATGAACAAAATGTCTGGCATGGGTGAGAAGAAAAGGAAATGTGAAATGCCAGATAAAAGAAGCCACCAGCAAGTACTGCGCACACAAGTATGAAAAGTGTAAACATTCAGAGCCATGCTTTGTCTGCAGTTGCAGAGCACGTTCAGGGTGCCACAGTAGTTCCAGCAGAGCAACTGGGAAATGAACAATGACGTGGAAGACCAAGGCCAGCATAGGAGCCTGGGATACTAAGTCCCCAGGTCAGAGGCTCGGTGGGAATTTTTTTTAGGGAGAAAGATGGGATAAGAGGCCATGATCCGTGGATCAGCGAAACAATGTACCTAAAAACTATGGCTAAAATATTCATTAAAAATGGTTTGGGAATCTTCCCCTCTGATAGAGGATTTCAGAAAGTTCACGAGTTCAAAAGTGTACTTCTCACAACTCTACTTGTAGGGCCTGTGCCAAAGCTTACAGTTTTATAGATACTAACATCTGTATGCGTCAGTACAACCATACTACCTGGAAGTATGACAGGGAAAAAACTGAAATATATGTAAAGGCTTGGTTCCAATTAGTTATAATAACAGTCATATCACCCTTCCATGATCCAAGAATGCTTCTTTAAATTAATTGCATGGAGATTGAACATTTTTCTTTAAAGAGTTGTTTGTAGAAGGGACGTAAACTAATTAGACGTGCTCGATTGGAAGCAGGAAACATATCTCACGTAGACTGTGATGTTTGTAATTAAGTTGTTCCAGGAGGAGGGGATTTTGATCAGAGCAGATGCCTTTCACCTCCAGCGGCCTATGTTCCATTAAGTGCCAAATGTAGCTGTAGTCGCTCTTCGAGGTGTTTTTAATAAGGTACAATCACTTCTACTGAAAAGCATGGTTAATTGTATTGTCGTTCGAAGTTTTTTGCAGTAAATGTGTCAGTAAATTCAAGACTCAAGTGATAGTCTTGATCTCTTACTATTAATGAATACTTTGGGGCTGAATCAGAAAGGAATGTAAGATCGTATAGATTAGCATTCCTGTAGTTCTCTTACATAACTCTGTGAATTGGTCCCAAACATCTAATAATAAATAAATGGGAATATTAGATCCTATTTATATACAACTTGTACAAATAGAAGGACTGTACATAGCTAACTACTCAATGGGTCTACGTAACTGGGTACTTTAAAGTATTGAATTCATCGGGGCATTACATCCAACTTGATGCCCAAGTAAAAATGAATGTCACAATTAGAGTTGAGCAACTTTTTGAAAGTTGCCATTCTGTGCCCCAGCTAGTCCAGTGACTTTGCACAAGCCCTGGTCAACAAACAACTTTCTGCTTGCCTTGGGAGACATGTGAGTGAATACCAGGCTTAGGAACAAAGGCAGGTGCTGCAGAGTGAGATGTGACCTTCTCTCCCAGGAAGGTTTGCCCAAGAGGTAAGCTTCAAAGGGGAAGCTGAATTTAAAGGGCCGCCTGTAACAACAAACCCACGCAGGATGCCTTTTGTTCTTAGAGACAAGCTAAAGGCATGGACAGAGAGCAAACCAGTCCCAAATCGGTTTTCCAGTGGCCATGTAGCCCTTACTAATCCACAACTCTGGGGTGGGCTACCAAGCTCCTGACAGTCGAGAGAAGGTTTAGACATATTAAATACTGGGTCTGGTGGCTCAGTGAACTAATGCTTTCACTGCAGGGGCCTGTGTTCGACCTCATGGTCACAGGTTCAAATCCCGGCGGGTCCACTCAGCCTTTCATCCATCTGAGGTTGATAAAATTAGTACCATTGAGTTGGGTAACAAGAAACATCTGTTATTCAGCGCCAAGATACCTCCGGGTGAACGTGCGCTTTAAAAATGCACATGTTATGTTAAAAGTGGCAAGCATATTGAACTTTGGATTGCTGTAAGCCAAACATCACCAGAACTTTGCCACAAATGAGGAGGGGACCCACTAGCCAATTGGCTAGTGATCTTGTTGTCCCCTTGGTGCACTTTCCTGGGATAATAAGGCCACATCTGGCACCCTGAACCTCAGTACACATTGGATTTGGACAAAGAGAACATAAACAGGGCTGCCATGCTCCATTAAATCTGCACAAAGAGAAGCTGCATCATTGGAAGGACTGCACCTGCTGCACTTGGAGGTAGTGAATTTGGACTGTGACATTGGCTCCTTGCTCAGGGAAAAGTTGATCCCCGGCCCCAGATCAAAGCAGTGACTCATCAGCCAACCCCCTGGAACAGCACCAGGGACATCAAAGCTGAGGAAGCTCCAACCGACAAAGCAGTAGCCACCTGTGAAGAATTGCTGCTAGCTAGGACTGGACTCAGAATGCAAATCAGCCCTGGCAATTAAATCGGACCAGCCCAGGGAGGGGAGGAATGCTGGTGGGAAACAATGCTGCTGCTTATGTTGCAGGGGGGTGAAATTGCAGCACTGCTGGAAAACCAGACCCCACCCTTCCGACCCACCGGGAAAACGCTCGATGCCCACTACATCCAGTCCGGACCTGCTACTCACCGCTGCTGGGCACGCCAAGAGACAAATACGAGATAGTCAGAAGATGCAACTGACTCTGCTGGACCTGGCAGTGCTATGAGAGACTGGATTTATTCCCCAAGAGGAACACTAGCCCTAAACAGGTAATTTCACTCTGACCTCTGCCTGAGAAGATCAGTAGCCCAGCCAGCCATCTACTGTCGCAAAGAGTACGTCGTGGAACCCCCAAGTGCCATGGTCAAAGTCCTCACAACCCATCCATGGAAAGAGGGATCAACCACACTTCAATCACATCAACCGTACAGACCAAGGAGCAATCTTCGAGCATCTGCTGCCTGTATCCTCAGCATCAGTATCACTACATTGATGTCTATTGTGGTCGTCTTGTACATTTTGAAACTTGTCTTAAAAATGCTCTTATGACCAGGTAACTGTCCAAAGTAACCTTATTGGACTTCTAGACCTCTGCACTTTCAGATTTGGACATCCAAGGTAGATCAGAGTCGCTGATACTAACCATTGATTGTTTGTGGTTCCATTTAAAAGTATTTATTTCTTCAAAAATCTGTTTCTTCTGAACCCTCCAATGGATTTTAATGATCAAGAAGTCTAAAGATTCATAAATATCTGGTTCATGTTCATAAAAAGTTGTTGTGTCTCTTTCTTGTTGTATGGCTTTCTTATTTTGTTGTTTGGTACTGTTAAATCCTTTACACAAAGTTCCTTTGCCAAACCTTACTGCTTACATCCACAGCTACACAGGGTTGAGCTAAGGTTAAGTAAAGGAGACTGACTGGACCCAGGATGGTATTTGCAAGTGTACTCCATGATAAAACCCCACAGCCATATCATATAGTACACCTACAGCCTCACATTGGTGCCTAGCGGTGGGATCCAGAACTAGTGTTTAAGTGTACCAGCTAACTAATAAGTTTGTAATCACAAAAAAACACATACTAAGTGGAGTTGAAGTAGCAGTTTCAGAAGTGTGCCAAATGTTCTACATGCACTAGGCACTGTTTTTCCAGGAGTCAAAGGAGTCGACAACCAGCTTTTCCTAAAGTGGCAAAACGTAGCCAGGGTAGCCTTTGAGGAGGATTCTTCTGAGGAGGATATCATAATTACCTTCAACTGGAAAAAGGGCTCAGATGGTGTGCTGGTGAATACTGGGAGTGGTAGTAAATACTTTCACCACCTTAAAGTCAATGGGATCCCAATCACTGCCATGAGAGACCCAGGTGCTAGTCACGCCATAGTGGTGGACAGGTTGGTGTAAGTAAGGGCTATCCCAGTGCAGAGCACTAATAGACCTTTGGCCTTAGTAATTCTAGAGCTACGGGGTACCCTTAAATGTTATTGGGTGGTATTCAGTCCAGACCTCCGCTTAGATTGTCTCCTTGGCAATGACCTACCAGAGGTTGTTCTAAGCCCAGATAGGGCAGCTACCAAGGGCACTGCCTCACCCCAAGATCTTGGAAGTCCTACACCTAAGGTTAGGAGACATAGGGCCCTGAAGAACGGCAAGAAAAAGAAAGGTAGGAGAGGAAGGCCACTCTTGGAAAGAGGCCCAATGAGTCAAGTGAATTCTAACACAGTAAGGAAGATCCCCAAAGTTGGTCATGGCAAGGCCTTACCTGTTCCCCAAGGCATTTAGAATACTCAGGTAACTGTTCAGCAACAGGGCAGAACCCCATATCTGACAGAAGCAAGAGTGAAAGGTGGTGTTGGCCACATGAAGTGGCAACCCCCCAACTCTGAAAAATGTAAGCGGCCCCAACAACACAAACCAACCCCTAAGGGAGCAGCTCCACCTGTTAGTGGGGAGCTGAGTGTGTGGTGCTTGGCACTGACAGTTGTTAGTTGCCTCTGCTGGGATTTTGTGTTAATGGCAGCACCATCCCTAGCATGGGTGTCAGACCCCATGATAGGAAACAAAGAAGGTCCCCTGGCCCTGTTGGCTACGGTGGGAATACTCCAATGTTGGATAACCTCTTTGGGTAAACTAGGTGTTGCCCTAGCCAAGACTGGGTTAAGGAAGGAAGGTACCCACCACCCAAAAGTTCAAGCTAAGGATGGGAGAGACAGAGAGTTAGCTAAAGTCCAGTTTAGGATGGGTCCTGTCAAAGAAGAGGATGGTCGATTCCCCAGTGACAATGATCCTGACAGAAGGATTTAAGGCAGAGTGGGCCCTGCAATAGGACAACCAGTTTTCTACATCCTTCCTCGCTGAATGGTCAGAGAGACTTACCAAGATTGGGGTTGAGGTCTCCCAGAAATAATAGCTGGGGGACATGTAAGGAAACACGCCTTTTTTCAGGGTTCCACCCACTTTTTCTCCTAGGGGACTATTAGCTGTTGCTTTTTTGACTCTGATAGTGCACTGAGGCTTGCTAACCACACCTCAGTGCAAGTGTTCTGACCCAAAAGGTATGTTGAATTAGATGTCTTATTTAGCCCAATGGCAGAAAGCAGTATACTATTAAGCAAGACATGGAGGTTTGTATATGTCTCAGCACCCAAACCCCTAAAGTTGCTGTTTTGCCAAGGTAAAGTTGGTAGCCCATTGGCTAACACAAGGTTTCTGGCTAGCATCCCAGCCTGGTTAACCTTTGATTGGGACAACACAGACAGCTTTCTGCCTACCTGGAGACATGTGTGAATGACTGTCAGGTTCAAGAACGAAGGCAGCTGTTGCAGAGGCTGGTGACTTCCTTTCCTAGAAACGCCACTCGGGTGTTAGCCCAAAAGGTGATATTCTAGGAGGAAGACACCTTTGAATGGCCACCTGTAATATAACACCCGAGCAGGATGCCTTTTTTACCTGCAGACAAGCTAGAGACAGGGACAGAGAGGGAGCACCCGTTCCCAAGCCAGTTTTCTTATGGGCATGTATCCTTTAGGTAGCCTTAACTCTGGAGTGGGCTGCCAAGCTCCTGACAGTTAAGAGAAGGGTCAGACATCTTAAGAGAGGCAAGAATATTGCACTCTGGGATTGCCAAATGCCACATATCACTGAAACTTTGACACCGAAGAGGAGGGGACTTAGTAGTCCATTGGCCAGTGACCAATTTGTCCCCTAGGGGCACTTTTGTGGGATAAAACCAGCCCCCTGTCACCCTGGACTTCACCACACATTGGATTTGAAGTGAGGACTTAACAAGGACTGCTGTGCTGCCTTTGATGCTGCACAATGAGAGGCGGTCGGACCTTCTCGGCAAACGTCACCTCTCTTTGGAACACCCTACCTCAAGAAATTCAACAGACACCTTCTGAGCCTTGCTTCAAGAAATTACTGAAAACGTGGCTCTTTATTCAACCCCGCTAGCCTCTTTCCTTCTGCCTCTAGGTCAACTGTACTCCTCTAGCGCCGGGACACCTCCATTGCGAGGTAGCTGTTCGCGCTTTATAAAATGCAGTATTATTATTATGAGAGGCTGCATTGTTAGAAGGACTTCGCCTGCATCACTTTGGGCTAGTGAGTTTGAACTTTGCCTTTGGCTCCTGATTCCCAGATCAAAGCAGTGACTCCAAGGGTCAACCAGATGGCCCCCTGGAACAGCATCAGGGACCTCAAAGCTGAGGAAGCACAAACTGGCAAAGCAGTAGCCATTTCGGAGTAATCCCTAGTGGCCATCACAGAGCTCACCAAGAGGCAAATCGGAGATAGCCAGAAGTTGCACCTGAAGCTGCTGAACCAGTTACTATCTGAGACTGGATTCCTCACATAAGAAGGACACTAGCCCCCACTAAAGATGTTAGCTGTGACCACTTAGACGTGAGATCGGTAGCAGCAGTGGGTCTTCTACTGTCTCAAAGTGTATGTCGTGAGACCCCAAGTGCTGTGGTCAAAGTCGCTTCAACCCACCTGTGGACCGAGTGATCAACCGCACTTCACCCCCATAAAATGCACAGCACCAGAAGTATCCTTGGCATCAGGACCACTCCATTTAATGTCTATGGCGGTCGTCTTGTAAAGTTTGGACTTGCCATAAAAATTCTCTGGTGGCCAGCTAACTGTCCGAAGCAAACTTATTGGACTCCAAGACCTCCACCCTTTCGGATTTGGTCACCCAAGCCAGGCCAGACATGCCAAACTAACTGTTTCAAACTTTTCAAAAATGTGTAAAGTGTTTCTTGACCATTGCTTGTTTGCGGTTGCATTTCAAATATTTATTTCTTCAAGAATTTGCATCTCCAGAACCCTTTGGTGGATTGTGATGATTAAGGACTCCAAAAATTCATAAAATATGCTCCATTTCTGAAGGTTATTGTTGTGTCTCTTTCTTGTTGTGTGACTTTCTTTTTTTGTTATTTAGAGCTGTTAAATGCTTTACACTATGTTCCTTTGCCAAGCCTCACTGATCGCAGCCACAGCTACCCATGGTTGAGCTACGGTTAAGTAAACAAGACTGAATGGACCCAGGACTGTATATGCAAGCGTATTCTATGATATGGCCCTACAGCCATATCAGATAGTATGCCCAAATCCTCACAGTTCTTTATTTGGATTTTTAATAACTGAGTATCGGTTGATTCACTACTGATTCATAAAGTCATTTAAGAGTATTTGCAAGAGTTATATTAAACACTTGTGTGATTTGGTCCGTACTGTTCTTTGTTATTTTCAATATTATATTCATGAACTGCAGGCAGCAAAGAATTTCTGTACAAATATGCTAAATTCAACAATTCCATTTTTATCAGATTAGATATTTAGCCTTTTATTCAGGAAAGCAGGCCAACATTTGGGCTCTCAAAACAGTGACTATTTCAGCAATCTTAAAAAATAGGTAAAGGAATAAAAATAAAGCACACACAATTGAGGGATATATTTTGAAGCTGTAAAGTGATGTGTAAACAAGATTTGAGCTAGTCACATATATTCAGATTGAAAACCCACTGCTAGTTACTTATTCTTATATTTCCCAAAATGTTTAGATTACTAACGTGTATTCTCCGTTACATTTGTGGGCCCCTTCTTCACACAACTACATACTTATGAGTGCTCTATCTAGAGGGACCAGGACTCAGTTGCAACTTAATGAAGCATTAAACTAATTTTGCTAATTGTCCATTACATTGTTCCCAGTCTTCATCTGGAAATGGCTACTAGAGGGACTCTGCTGACTTCCTAGATCTTTATTTCAGAGATCACCTTCTCTGGATTGCAGAATGATCATATCACTGTGACGATTAAGATAGCCTAAGGTGCAACTTATCTGAAGATTACTGTGGTACTTAAAGAATGAAGAGGACTGCAGGTAAGGAGAAATAAGCTGTTTATTTATGTAGTACAACGAGCTGCTGGTGGCGCAACTGTCTGCCTCCAACTGCATACACATGGAACCTTTGCATCACAATGCTAGGGTACCATGAACCACACGTGGCTGAGCATTAGTACATAGGCCACTACATGGCTCTTTCCTTCCGCAAAAAATGCTTTCGTTATATACACATACAACAATATTTCATGTACAGAAAGTAATACAACTTAATGCAGGCTAAAACTTTACACTATAGCCATACGCACCCCTAAAAGTGAAGCACATATACACTTTATCATTAAAAAAAACAATATAGAAATTAAAAGATAAAACAGAGCACAAGCAATGTCATACAATCAATATGAGCAGAAAGAACTAATAATCTTAAACCTAATTGCGTCTTCTGGACTAAACACTTTTTCTGAACCTTACAGGTACATTCCTTACTCTAACACTGCATCTCACACCGAGTTATTGGTCTTACTTTGCCACCATTAGATTTTCACTAGGAGAACCTGCATCCCAGTAGGTTTAAATTTCTTGAATCAATGACCATAGTATCTTCCATTTCTCTAACCAATTTTTTTCACCATTGTTCACTCCCACTCCGCCTTTAAACACATGAATGGGTTTACACACTCATACCATATCTCCAACCTCAAAATCTGTCATCATCCAGTTCTATCTGATGACAGGAAGGAGCTAAGTCCATATCAGAAAAAACTTTGGCCTCCTTTAACCCTACCAATAGTTCTAAAATGGTGGGCAATGAATGGGAGTCTACCCATGTCTCTTTTTTGAGACAGCGAAGGTCAACACATACCCTCAGTTCCCCACTGTAATTGCGAATTACTACCAAGGGTGAAAACAACAGTTAGGATTCAACTGCTTTGATTATACCACTTTGCATAACATATCTAGCTCTTTCTCTAGATCTTTGTGAATACTAAAAGTCACACTTCTGAGCCCATGCTTTACTGGTCTGACTCCTTCATTTACAATGATTTTGTGTTTGAACCCCAACATCCTGCCCAACTCATCAGGGAAAACATATGGGTATATATTCTTGCTCTAATGGCCAGTACCTACTCTTCAGTACCCGGTTTCAAAATCATGCCAAAGAGCCCCTGGTGAAAAACCATACCAGAATGTTAAGTCCCATTCATACTGCATCTTAGAGCATGTTGTTAAAATAAACATTTTAAACTTTTCCATGTCTCTATTTACTCACATTGTGGACTGGTATGAGAATAACAAACAAAAGAGTGTTCTTGATTCCCACTATTCCTGAGAGTAACCTAAGGAGCATGTTCTGGGTTGTGTAATCATTGGTAGCTTCACTATAGGATGGAGAGCTAATGAGACACTGATTCTAGTCGGTTAGGGGTTCTAGATAATGAGGTGAGTTTTTTGGTACACCACAATTCACTGAGGTCCTGGATCTCTGTGCACAGTTCTGTGTATGAGCATAAAAATCCAGGAAATATTGTATCATTTGCCTAGTGTTTCCACAACTCAAGGTACCAAGGACTATGATGAATATACTGAGACAATGGACAGGCTGAGATTACATTTTACTGCGAACTACATATTGTAATGTAAAGGTTTAATTTGCATTCCAGACACCAAATGGCTGCAGAACCTAGTGGCAGTGTTGAGAGTTCTAGCTGCTAATTGTTATTTTGGAACCAGAATTGAGCAGTATTTACATGATCAAGTCATTATGCACTGCTTCGATATATAAAATAAAGGAATGGTTTCTTAGACACAAGAACGCTTCACTCAGGGAAGTCAATGAGATTGGGAAATGAATTTAAAGAGCTACCAGATCATGCAAATTATTGAATAATGAGAAAAAGGGCATATTGATGTTGCGTTGATACGTAATTTTAACAAAAACAACTTGTTCAAAAACATGTTTCTTCCCAATGGCAGCAAAGGGAAGTGTTCTAAGTGTGGGCCTGTTGCTCATACCAACAAATCGTTATACCCAGCCAACAGCAAACGTTGTTTCATATGTGGTAAAGCAGGCCTCTTCTCTAATGTATGCAGATATCACTGGATTATCAATTTCATTCAGGAGAACATTTCAGAATTTGGGTTTGATGATTTAGAAACTGATAATGTGGTTCCTATGATTGGAGAAGCAAGAATTCTTATTTGGAATTGACAAAGAACCTTGCAAGTCACCTTGCGAGATTTCCAATGATGGGATTAAGTCCATTACATTGGTTAACACGGGTTATCCTTTTTCGTTAATCTCTAACAAGTTCTTTAACAAATACTGGCTGAGCTGAAAGTTGCTCGACTGTGACATTAAGGCCTTTGGTTATGCCAATTATAATGTTAACATATTAGTTTATTTTATTGCAGCTATTTCTTTTCAGATTCGCACCATATTGGGAAAAATATATGTTGCAGAAGATGGTCAGCATGTGCTTGGGTGGAGACACCAAGGAAATTTGGGCCTAATTTTAAATCCATCAGCAGAATTACCTGTTTAATGTATGACAGTTCATCAAGGTATAGAAAAAATATTGATCAGTTTCAAGATGTTTTCTGCAAAGAATTGGGGATGGTGAATTTTTTTTCACATAGCCTGAATCTTCTCCAGTCCCACACAAACCTAGGGATGTTCCATTAAGTGCCAGGAAGGAGTTTAGGGGTTGATTACGATGACGATCAGAAAAGCATTCTGACCACCGTAGTAGTGGAAAATAACCGGCCGTATGTACCGCGGCAAAACCGGCGGTCAGATTAGGATACACTGCTTGAAAATTTCCACAGCGGTGGGCAGATTCCACAAAATTCTGCTGTGAACATCCAGGAAAGCTATAAATCCATCCACGGAAAGACACCAACCGCTATTCAACCAGCGGAATGACCACAAGTGAAATAATGATACGATGGTGGTGCTAGCGGAACTATCAGTTGTCCCTGACCACCGCGATCGCGCTAAATATTGAATGGGAGAGCAAGTGTAAGAAATATTGCATCCAGACCACTGCGGTTGAGTGGAAAGAGGAATGGCGGCCGAAAGCAACCACACAACAAGGCTACCAAGTGTGGCTGTTTGCCTGGTGCAGCCTCCAAAAACATCTGACACACCCCAATGGCACATCTCCTTGGCAATAAAAATATTCAAATCCCAGGTCAACCCAGATAACACAACTAACATGAATCCTCCATTTTGACCCACCCACACAGCTGATTTTAAAACCAACCGCTTCCCTGCCCAGACTCCTTTGCACAAATCCAGAACTGAAGGGCCCAACCCCACAACACAAAGGAAAGGAAAATCCCCACACATCATAGCATCACAACCACACACACATCACCACCACCACCTTCACACCTACACTTTACACCCATTTGTACATCACATACCATGTCACAGAAGAAATTGCCGAGATGTACTTACAATGTGTTGTCAGTCATGGTAGATGAGATAATCAGAGTAGAACCACATTTGTTTGGAAGCATGGGCCAACAGACAACAGTAGCCAGAAAAAATAAATGTGGGAAAGGATAGTCTACAAAATCAATGCAGTAGGGACCACCCCGCGTACCCTGCGTGACATCAAGAAGAGGTGGTATGACCTCAAGAGCAGGGTGAAAGAACATGCCAACAAGAACCATAAGCAGGCTCAGAGGACTACTGGTGGCCCTCCCATTCCACCACTAACATTCACTGAATGGTAGGAGAAGGTGCTTGCCATACTGCATCCAGAGAGTCTCACAGGAATACCTGGTGGAGTGGAGGCCGGTAAGTAACAACAAATGTCTCCCATTAGACTGCTATGTACTGTTTTGCACAACTACAAAGCTACACTTCCTAGACCTAAATGCACTTGTTCACTGTTCTCAATACATGTCTCACAGGTCTAAAATGGCCCTCCTCAGAATCACCCCAAAAGTAGCTTGCAACATTTCCATGGTGGAATGTGTACAGGCAGCCAGCACTACAACTCCCACCAGGCCCCCTTGTCCAACAGCTTAGCAGGATGGAACACTCCCCCACACACAATCATGTGGCAGTCATTGCATAGCTCACCTTCACCTAACAGGTAGGTAGCCATCTTAACGGGGAGGGTGGCTTTTGGAAGGGAAGCCTGTACTACAACTCCCACCAGGCCCCATTGTCCCACAGCTGAGAAGGATGGAGCATTCCCACCCCACAACCATATGGCAGCCATTTCATTGCACTCCTCAACCTTACAGGTAGGTAGCCATCTTAACAGCGATGGGTGTTGTGGGTGGGAAGCCTGCACTACAACTCCTACCAGGCCCCCTTTTCCCACAGCTGAGCAGTATGGTACACACCCCATACCCAGAACCATGTGGCAGCCATTGCATTGCTCACCTTCACTTAATAAATAGGTATACATCTTAACAGGGAGGGGTGTTTGTGGGTGGGAAGCCTGCACTACAACTCCTACCAGCCCCCCTTGTCCCATAGCTGAGCAGGATGGAGCACTCCCACCCCACAATCATGTGGCAGCCATTTCATTGCACTCCTCAACCTTACAGGTAGGTAGCCATCTTAACAGAGAGGGGTGTTTGTGGGTGGGAAGCCTGCACTACAACTCCCACCCGGCCCCCTTGTCCCACAGCTGACCAGGATGGAACACTCCCCTCACCCACAACCATGTGGCAGCGATTTCCCTCCACTGTGTCACCGAACAGGTAGATAGTCAGTGCATGCACCCTGCCATCCTTCTTAAACTGCATGGAGCCATATTACCACACCAGCTCTCACTTGTCAGCCAACTTGGCATAGATCCAAAAGCCACATCCAGTGTGCAGACAACAAAAAAGACGCTTCATCAAAAATAGATTTTTTACAAATTGGTAGATGATGAAATGTCCCTGTAATCATACAATCTGTACGCGGCACATGGTTTCAATTTAGATGTCGCACTAAGGACATGTAATGTATGTACATCAACATCATGTCATGATGCTCAGTATCTTTCAGCCATACCAAATGATTGCAATGTAAAGTGTATGGTGTATCAAATGTAACATCCAAAGGTTTAAGACAAAGCTTGTAAAGGGGACTTCAATGACCATTTAACCTCCTTTCAACAGGAGACCCACAAGCAACTGCAGCAGAAAACCTCACCAACCTGCAGAACCTATATGCCCCCCCGGAAATTGAACTCTTGGATGTAGACTCCCTACATTTTTGGGATGAGGAGCAACAAACTGGTCCTTCAGGATTGCCAGGGTGTACTCCATTTCAGAGCCTCAGTGTTCCCACCACCACAGCAACAACAACAGCGCTGATTCCTGCTACAGCGACCTGTGTGGCAGCCGCCACCAACATCACCCCTGCTTCCAGCAACACTCTCCCTGCCTCAGTGGTTACCAACACCACAACACAATCAGAGGATGCCAGGGAGAGTGTGCGGGTGTGGCGAGTGCCAACGGCACAGGTCCATCTCAGCAAGGCAGGTGGAAGGACAACTAGGGGACTAATACAGGAGGACACTGAGAACGAAGCCCTGGCCATCATCGCAAGAGTCCTTTGGCATATGAACAGAACCAGGGACAGATGGGCTAGGTTGTGGAAGAAATGCGTGAGCTCTACTTGCTGCTGAGGTCCATAGACACTCATCTGGGCCAACTTGTGGACCTTATGGGCCAGCTTGTGGGTGTTCTGAGGGACTGACATGCGAGTGACCCAAATGACCACTCAACCCTCCTCCAGTGGCCCGCCTGCTAATTCTCCCAAAACCGCAGCTTCGGCCACAGAGAGGAGGGAGCTGCAACAAAATTACTCCTCAGACACCGCTGATCCTGCAGCACAGGCCCAACCTGCCAAATGCAGGTGAGGACGTCGAGAAACCCGACGGGAGGATCACATGGCAATGCACCATCCAAAGGCAAGTTGCTGAGCCAGCCATGATGGCACTTGTTTTCCCCTTGACATTGATTTTGTTGACTATCCTTATCAATATTGCCATGTTGATGACAGGAGCCTGTTGGACTGTGTGACTACATCAATGTGGTGACTACTCTATTTATCTCATTTACCATCACTGACAACTCAGAGATTCACTTTCCACAATTTTAAAACAATCACTTCTCTGTCACAAATACTATTCTAAATAAACACTCTTTACACACCTATGTCTTTGTGTCATCTCCATGTTTATCAAAGTATGTACAATGTCAACCCATATTCCAATGTACCACAAGCACTGATTGTGACGAGACATTGATCGGGTGAAGGAACCTACAAAGACACAAGATAATGATATTTACTTGTCAGGTGATGCCATTACAGCTAAAACACATCACTAGTCAACAATGTACAAAATCCAGCACACATAACAATGAGCAACAACATCAACATAGACATGATGTACATGGAAAGCAATTCCCAGTGCCATACACATCAGCCATTAGCACAGAGCCAACAACAGGCAGCAGTCAAAAAGATCATCTATGCCTTGCCACCACCATCAAAGACAACAGACAATGTCACTGTTGTACAATGCCACTAACACACAAGTAAAGTGGTTTTCGATGAGCTGTTGACGCATGTCAAAAGCTTCCTCTTCGCCACTATAATCGTCACTGGCCATATGTGGATCCATAGGGGGGTGGGGTATCTGCTGCTCATCATCGTCCAGTAGCAGGGGGATCTCTTTGCGCAAGGCCAGGTTATGTAGCATGTAGCATGCAACTATGATCTGACACACCTTTTGGGGAGAGTAGAGTAGTTCACCTCTGCTTTTGTCCAGACACCAGAATCTAGACTTCAGTAGCCTAAAAGTACGCTCCACCACACAACGTGTCCTTCCATGTGCATCATTGTAGCGGACTTCACCCAGGGTCCTTGGATTCCTCAGTGGGCTCAGAAACCAAGGCCGGTTGGGATACGCAGAGTCACCTAGGTGTGAGATACAGAGAGCAATTTTGTAATATAAACAGTAGCTGAGAACAGCATGTCACACATACAGAACACTACTTGAATCTGCGTACTCACCAACAAGCCATGCACGCTCCAAATGCAGATTTGCCATCAATTGTGGGATGATGCTGTTACGCAGTATGTAGGAGTCATGTGCAGAAATGGCATAGACATGGGAGATAATCATATCTGCTTGGCATACCACTTGCACATTAATGGAATGGAAATGTTTCCTGTTCGGTAGATGTGCTCACGTGCCTGTGGTGGAAGTAGGCCAACGTGTCCACAGTCAATGGCGCCAACCACATTAGGTATGTGTCCAACAACATAAAAATCATCCTCCTACACCTGCCACTTCATGTCTCCTTGGGAAGAGGATGTAGCGGCCCTTGTATGTCATCATTGCGGACAGGACATCATGCAGCATCATGCTGAACATAGGTTGAGACATCCCACCGGCAATGGGCACTGTGTGCTGAAATGAACCAGTGCCAAAGAAATGCAGTGCGGTCATCACCTTAACTGTTGGCGTGAAAGCTGTCGGATAGGTTTTGTCAGGCCTCAGATGTGGCTCCAAGTCAACACATAGCTCTTGAAGGGTAATGCGATTCAGATGGAACTTCCTTATGATGTCCTCATCCTCCATGTTTGCCAGAATTGGGAATGGACGATGCACATTTGGTAATCTCCTACATAATATGAAAGGGGCCACAATTTAATTTAATTTCCCCATGAGATGTGTCAAAGATCTTACAGCTGGTCTGACACAGTGCCAACGATGACTGGGCTGTAACAAGAGCTTAATGTCACATGCATAGACACCTTGATCAAATGTAGTCAAACATGTGGTCAGTATGTACATATTGACAACTTGCAAAACAGAATCTGAATATGTGAATGATAAATGGCACACTCCTACATCTTGTGTCACCCGTCCTGGGTGTAGGTGACACAGCACATGTTGCATCAGCAACACTGCTGACTTCTATTTAGCTGCTGCACCTGCCCACCTTCTTGCTTAAGTTGCACAGAGCCAAACTTTTATACACAATGAGCACGGTGTGTGTAACATGATCAACTATCTAAATGAAAACAGCAATGTACACAGTGACATAGGCACATCATGTGGTCCGTCTATCATTAGTGTGGGTTGATAAGCCATCTCACACATTGTCATTTTC
Source organism: Lissotriton vulgaris (assembly GCF_964263255.1). Classification (NCBI taxonomy): domain Eukaryota; kingdom Metazoa; phylum Chordata; class Amphibia; order Caudata; family Salamandridae; genus Lissotriton; species Lissotriton vulgaris. The sequence goes on from NC_141691.1 coordinate 1,315,185,203, forward strand.
ACAAATATGAGACTCCTTTACACACCAAATTTGTGTACATGCACACAGTTTTCGCATGTGACATGTGAGTAAGTACATGTCAATGCATGTAATCATGTGCACTGACATGGCATGTTTAGGCATCAGAGAATTGAATCTCACACTAGTATATATTTTTGGAAACAGGTGCTAGAATACATTACAACAATAGTGTTCAAAGTGGAAAATTGGCTATTGCCAGTGCTAGAGCATAATGTGTCCATAGGTGCTGTATGCGCGCTCCACCACCACAATCACGGTCATTGGCCACAATTGAAAAATGCCAAATAGCGGTAGAGACTACCTGGACCCCGCAGTTTGCGAACGCTAATGCCATTGCAGCCAATGGGCACCCCGATTGCATTTGTGCAATGCAATTTTGAAACCCACAGTAGGCGGGTTCTGCTACTGTGAGCCTGGTCATTAGGTACAATTGAAAGATGCCGGATTCCGGTAGTGACTGCCTGGACACCACGGTGTGCCATCACCAATGCCAATGCCATTGCAGCCAATGGGAACCACGATCCCGATAGAGCAATACAATTTTGAAACCCAAGGTAGGCATGTTGCGCTACTGCGTGCCCGGTCATTGAGTACAAGTGAAAGATACAGGATTGCAGTAGTGACCGCCTGGACCCCGCGGTGTGACACCGCCAATGCCATTGCAGCCAATGGGAACCGTGATCGCGGTAGGGCAATACAATTTTGAAAACCTCAGTAGGCGTGCCCTGCTACCATGGGCCCGGTCATTGGGTGCAATTGAACAGCCGCCGGCTCGTGGAGGGAGTTCCGTGAGGCAGGCAGGCCGGGTGGGGGAGGGGCAGAGTGTGGGGTGGTAAACACCGGAATATGGATGATTGCAGGTAAGTAAACAATTAAATGAAACAAATTTCATTGCAGGCCCGGCATCCTAAAATGCGATGCAGGGCGCGCTACGAAATTCGGTTTATTAATTTAATTGTTTACTTGCCTGCAATCATCTATATTTGAGTGTTGAGGGGGAAACAAACTATCCACTTTGCTGCTGAAACCTACCCTTTGGCTCCTGTTTGACTCAAGATTCGGGAGGATTTCAATCGCCACGAACCAAGGCTTACCGAGGCTACTGTCACCGCTACCAGTCCTTCCCCGCCGCCGCAGCCTTCCAATCAGAGCGCGGCCGCTGTGGGGGGGGGACCGGGGGGAGCTGGGAACTACATCACCCAAGCTCCCTTGCGGCCCTGCTGAGGGAGAAGACGTGCCAGGAGGCGCTTTAAATAGCACGTCACCCCCGGTGGAGCGGGGGAAACAAACTATCCACTTTGCCGCTGAAACCTACCCTTTGGCTCCTGTTTGACTCAAGATTCGGGAGGATTTCAATCGCCACGAACCAAGGCTTCCCGAGGCTACTGTCACTGCTACCGGTCCTTCCCCGCCGCCGCAGCCTTCCAATTGGAGCGCGGCTGCTGTGGGGGGGGGGGACCGAGGGGAGCTGGGAACTACATCAACTACATCACCCAAGCTCCCTTGCGGCCCTGCTGAGGGAGAAGACGCACCAGGAGGTGCTTTAAATAGCACGTCACCCCCCGTGTTGCGGGAGCGCGCAGGAGCGCCGGGCAAAGGGCGGGCCCTCTACGGCCCTCAGAGGCCAGAGGAGGCTGCGATGGGCCACCCCTCTAACTCTGAACCTTTGACCAACTGGTATACGGACAAACCACATATTATAAGGTACTATAAGGTACTATTAAGCCCTTTACGAATATTGCACCCTTTTCACCACCTTAACCCTTGTAATCCAGGAAGATAAATTTGTCAGTGGGGAGATAACTTATTAAGACCGCTAAGCACTGACCCTAGAAGTATGAGGAAGGTGACCAAAATTACTAGGATGCCCACGCTACGATCTAACACCAAACAGAAGGCTGAAACACCCCAGCCCCTACCTACACCAACAGCGATAGACAAGATGCTAAAACAAACTATAGGGTTAGTACCCACAGCAATAGTCAACACCGAAAGGAGGCTCTCTTTACCTCCGACCATAATCACCCAAGATGTAGGAGATGACCTCTCAGCGGTTACAATAGATATCCCGGATCCAAGCTTTTGTTTTACCTCCTCCTACGCGGAGCTCCCGTGTGCACAGGCCCCTACTGAGACCACCAGAGGTACTGAGAACACCCAAATAAACCTAAGTCCTGCACCTGTCATGGAAAAGGCAAGTTCAAACAATATAGAACCAAAAAGGGCCAAAGAAGATCGAGTAAATAACAAAAAAAAGGGGAGAACCCATACGACAAACCATAACTTAGTGGCACCAATAACTAACTCCACACCAGGGATACCTTGCTGGGTGACAAACAAGGTAGCCGATTTAAAGGCAGACCTAGAGAAACCATCATTTCCCACATCAAACCCCTGATGTCAAAGATTGACAGATTAACATCTATAATTAATAACAGGAGGGTAGGAACCTTTAGACAGATGGGACATGACGGTATATCGGTCAAGGCTGGGCAAGAAAGGGGAACCTTTAATAACACACACAAGGACAAGGCAGTACCAGCTGTTAATCTCTCTACAAATAAACCAATGAAAGGCATTCAGACTAATACCCCAACAAACAATAAAGCCTCTATACCTTCGAACCCCAGTACTACCACTACCACCCCACAAGCACTCACCAAGCAAGGAAAGGGAAATCTCTTAGTTTCAAATGGCAAAACAGGCCCTAACCCGAAGGAGAGCAATACCACAAAAAACACTCTGCCCGAAGACGCACCTGAGAAAACAAGATCGACTCGCTTCCATACAATTAACCTACCCCCGGAAGCTTTGCCTTTCGTTGTAGTACTAACAGGAGTTCCCCCCCTGAAAGAGGGGAAAAGAGAAACACACTTTGAGTTAAAAAACAAATGTGGGCAATGGCTAAGGGCGAATAGACCCTTACCCCCAAATATCTCCGGTGAAATACTTGTTGTCAGAAGAGGGGAGTGGAAAGGGAAAGGAATAAAAACGATAGCAGGGGAGATTATAACAATGAATTTTAGAGACACTCCTGCAGTGAACTATATATGCAATGTACCCCTGAGTAGAACAAATACACAAATCTACCCGCTACACTTATCATATTTCTACCCGATCACGCCTTAAAGACCCATGCACATAAATAGGGCCCCTGCGAGTAGGGTCCACCACTTAGAACCCCAGCATAGATTTTATCAATGGCAAACACCCTGGCAGGGTACACCCATCTATGACCCTGTCATATCACAGTATGCTCATTGGAACAGGTTCTGTGTGCTGGACGAGGTGGACTGACTTGTATATGAGGAAATTAGTATTTCACAACCGGATACGAGATTATTTGGGGAAGGGCCCTCAGAGATGGGAAACCTCACACCCATCACCCCAGAAGTAAGTGATAGCAGGAGGGCTATCATAATTAATGCCCGAGAACAACAAGGGGGGACAAAGCTCATAGAATCAATGGTGATAGGCAAACAAGCAAGGAGGAATACGGAAAACATACTTGTACCTAACACTAATACCACAATAGCGGGGGAAGATAAGAAAACATGTTCATTAAGGGAACCGAAAGGAGCGATAACGTTGGTCAGCCAGGATAGCCTCAGAATTATATTGTGGAACATTGCAGGCCTGGCGGCCAAATATGACTGCCAGGAATGGCGGAAGTATATAAATAAGTTCCAAATTATATGCCTGCAAGAGACTTGGGTGGTCGACCCTAACCAGTATAGTATGGAGGGGTATTAATGTTTTTCTGTCCCCGTCGTAAGATCATCATCGAGGAGAGCGATCGGAGGACTACTAATATATGTAGACCTCCTCGTACAAGGGGCTTGGTCCAACTACAACTGGGACTCACAAAACATGCAGGCGATAAAGGGATCAATTTCCTATTGCTAAGTTGGTATAATGCGGTGGGCTTGAAGGGAAGAGGAAACGTAATACAAGAATTGGATTCCCGTCTAGACAGGCAGATATCATCAAATAAGACAACAAGCTTTCCCAGCATAATACTCACGGGGGATTTTAACTGTCACCTCTGTGAGAATTTGAGACCACTGAACAAGGACTGGTCGCGGTGCACTGTGTCAAATGGACCACACTTCGCACACACCACAGAGGGATGGGAACTAGAGAAGGTAACAAAAAGGCATAATCTGGTCCATACTATGGACCTGATAGAGTTGGGCAGCAATGGGGATCCTAACTCAACGTTTAAGGGCAGAGGCTGCCACTCGTATATAGACTTTGTTATGGTTTCGCCCACACTAAAAAAAAGTAGTAGCAGCATGGCAATTGAAATAAGTATATTTAGTGATCACAACCCTCTGGTCTTGGAACTAAAAGGTATAAATTGTAAGAAATCATCAGATGGAACAGACATAATAGAAAAGGTGGAGGATCAGGGGAGGAGGATTAAGTAGGCTAAGATAGATGGAGACAAATGTTATAGAAGCCTAATAACAGCAGGGCAAAATGCTATAAATATATGCCTCGACCCTAGTATGGAGGGAGCGATGGTGGTCAGTGCTTTCGAGGAAATAGCACGCCACGTAGACGGTCTATTAAAGACCTCCAAAGGCAGCAAAACAGTACTCACACCTGGCTGGTTTGACCAAGACTGCACTAAGGCACAAACAGATCTGAAACACAGCCTCAAGTTGCACCCCAGGGGCAACTCTAAAATAGCTTACTGCAGATCAAAATATAAAAAGGCCCTGAAATCCAGCAAAAAAAGTTTACAAATACAAGCATGTGAGGACCTAAGGGAGGCGGCAGAAAGAGGAGATATGTCAGGGTTTTGGAAAGTTATAAACACACCGTGCTTCCAGGATCCTGGCGGTCCAAAATTATTAAACACCATTTTACCAGAACAATGGTATACCCACTTTCATAGTCTTTACAACTATACAGGGCAACTAACCCATGATGAAGGCCGACGGTTAAATCCGACCACACGACTAGACTTTTCCCTGGCAGAAGTGGAACTGGCAATTTCAGGACTAACTAAAAATAAAGCACCAGGACCTGATGGCATACCCCCGGACCTTTACTTGAGCAATATAGAGTTGTGGGCTCCCATACTCACGAGGGTTCTGAACGAGGCAGTTGTGGCAGGACTACCTCGTTCCTGGTCAACGGCAACTATTGTTCCAATTTACAAAAAAGGGAATCGGGATGACCCACAATGTTATCGCCCGATATCCTTAATCGACGTGACGGCTATGGTGCTGGACCGTGCCATTTTAAATCGTCTACAGGAATGGGCGGAGGACAACCAAATCCTCACAGACATGCAATATGGGTTCAGAGAGGGCAGATCTACAACTGACCAATGTCTGAATTTATACCTTTTGACAGCTAAGTATACTATTGCCAGCAAGGGGGCTATATACATGGGGTTTATGGACCTCTCTGCGGCCTTCGACCGTGTAAACAGAGAAAAATTATGGGCATTGATGACAAACACAGGAGTGGAACAAAAGCTAGTTGACCTCCTGAAGGCCCTACATTGGAACACCTCGGCAATGGTCCGATACAATCAAGAGGGAAGCAATACGGAACAATTTTTATGCACGAGTGGCGTGCGGCAGGGTTGTATTTTAGCGCCATTTTTGTTTTCTCTATATATTAACAATTTGGACAAAGAACTATCCAAACTGTGCATGGATTCCCCCCAAATAGGACATCGAGCGGTGCCCGTATTGCTTTATGCGGACGACGCGGTGCTGCTAGCCAGAACACCGCTGGGCCTCCAGAAGCTGATTGATGGATTCGTCAATTTCATGGCTACACTCGATCTATCAGCCAACTTGGAAAAATCGTATGTCATGACAGCGGGAGGTAGAGCAAAAAGGAACTTTATATATAAGATTGGGTCTCATAAAATAGGCCAGGTCAAGACTTTCTCATATCTAGGTGTGTTGTTTGATGAACAATTACATTTTAAATCCCTGATGGAAAAACATGCAGCAAAACTAGTGGCATCATCAGGGGCCATAATGGGATATAGGAGAAGACTTGGCAAATGGTCCCCCGAGCAAGTGTTAAATTTGTATAGATCAATTTGTTGCGCCAAAGTAGCCTATGGATCAGAAGTGTGGGGTTTCACAAATAAACATTCGCAGCAGATCCAGGTGGAGGAAAATAAGTTTCTCAAAAGAATTTTGAAAGTGCCACAGAGTACCCCATCCTATATCATACTTGAAGAACTGGGGGAGCCCTAAATTGAAGACCGAATCAAAATTAGGCCACTTTTGACCTGGATTAAAATCTGGACTAATCCAGAAGCGGGCCTCACCAGGCAAATTCTTAAAGACTGACTGAACCGCGACAGAGGGGGTCACATTCCATGGATGAAATATGTAAAAGACTCTTTGGAGGCAATTGGCTGCAAAAACTTTTACACTGCACCGGAAACTTTAAACACCCAGAATAAAACAATGGTCAAAAAACTTTATACTGAATGGACACTTATGAACAGGGCCGATGTTGAAAAGCGTAAACCCACAGTCTCGTCCTATTGCTCATTGAAAAAGACTCAGGGAATGGAACAATACCTCGCCGTGATGCACAATGCACAGGATAGATTTTACATGACTCGTTTCAGATTTAACATGTTACACCATCTACTCTCTGTCCCCTCTGGATTTACCTTATCATTGGAGGCGAAGGGTACCTGCGGCTGCGACGGTAGGTCTCCGCAGGATACCCTTCACTTTGTATTGCTATGTCCTTTTTATTCTGTTCCCAGACGCAAATTTTTAGTGGGGATCTTTAAAGAAGCTAAATTTAGACAAGCAAAAGCGGCCCTAACATTTCTGCAGGAAGCCCCAGATGCTCATACATTGTTCTGCATAGTAAGCTTCATAAGGGTGGCAATGAAGTTAAGGAACATTAGAGAAACAGGCGACTGCAATGCCCCATAACCAGAGACTTATTTTGGAAACCCCCTTTTGAATGCAATGTTTCTTAAACTTTTTAAATCTTTTTAATGTGTTTTTTAAAGATTGTTAAAAAATGTAATTGCTTATGTACTTTTATGGTGTCTTTTTAAGTACTGAATAAAGAATTGAATTGAGTGTTTACCACCCCTCACCCTGCACCTCCCCTGCCCTGCCCCGCCTGTCTGCCCCACCGGAACTCCCTCCATGGGCTGCTACTGCAATTGAAAGATGTAGGATTGCAGTAGAGACCGCCTGGCCCCCGCTGTGTGACACTGTCTATGCCAATACCATTACAGCCAATGGGGACCGCTATCGCGGTAGTTCAATATATTCTAAAAATCGCGGTAGGCACGCTCCACTACCGCGGTCCCAGTTATTGGATACAATTGTAAAATGCAAACCAGGCTGACCAATTGCATCAGTAGAGTACCACTGAAAGAAGCCCAGGGGCCTATAAGTGTCTGTGAGAAAGCCACATATTTCACTTGCATTCAGACACTGCTGCCTGCCATTCATCACCACCAACTTCAGCTGTTCCTGTATTCTGGACCCAGTGATGGCAAGAACAGATAACACCAGGGCCCGTCCCTTCACCACAGAGGAGCTGGTGGTCCTGGAGAATGAGGTCCTTTCACTGTATGGGAGGCTATAGGGTGTGCCAGATGTACTATTAAGTGTCTGAGTAAAAGTTTGAGAGTTCTCAGAATGCTCACATGATGTTGCTCTGCATTAGTATGTGCCTGTGAGTGCAAGTCAATGTGCATGCATCCATACTTTGCCAATATAATGCTACATACATGGCCTATTAATCATTGCATTTACGTATGTGGGAAGGATGGCAACATGGACACTTATACAGCTCTTCTTAAACAAAAATGGTATGTCTGGTTACAGGGAGGCACAGGGCCAGCTATTTGGCTGTGTCAACGCCACATGGAGCATTACTATCAACAATGCATGTTTCCATGCATCATCTGAATATTGCATAAAGGTAGCACATGCTGAATGTATATGGAGGAGTTCAACATGGGGGTATCATTTTGAAGTTTTGAGGTTTGCTTGCATATGATGTTTGTGAGCATGGCACTATACTGAACCTATTTGTCTGTCTCTTGCAGCATCTACCGAGGGCAGGGATAAACGGGGGACCGACACCAGTGGGGAAGCAACTAGCACAACTGCTGCACGTGAGTTCACTGACACTGATGTGATCAGCACCTCTGAGGGGATCAGGAGTGCCCTGGATGAATCACACCCGGAAATACTAACTTCCACATCTTCAGGCTCCAGCAGTGACACCTCGATGATGGTGTGCACCGGAAGTTCCAGATCTGCTTCTTCTTTGGCCACACCTCGTCCAGTGCCCACCCTCCTGGATGCTCCCACAAGTGCTGTCCGTGCACACAGCCTTAGGAAGGGTAGAGTCTTCTTTCCCCAGGCACTGCTGCCCCTGACCCTGTCTCACCTGCAGCCCTCAGTGTGGAGACGGTATGCATTTTTGCCAGCTGTGTGTGGGTCGAACTGCTCTCCTGAATGCTTTCCAGGAACATGACAAGAAGTTGGCACAGGTAGTTGCATTCATGAAGGGCATTTATTCGGATGTGGGTGGCCTACACTGAACTGTCCAGTCTTTGTCCTCTACAGTGACAGCAGCCATTCAGAAGTTACAAGCTCCCAGTCCAGCTCCTGTACCTTCAGCAACCACCCTGCCAGTGGCACCACCTGATGAGAGTGCCCAAAAGCCAGAGCCTTCAGGCACCAAGTCCTCCACACAAAGCACACAACAGCAGCACTCTAAGCATACCAGACTACAGACAGCATCACCACAACACAAAACAGACACACATGAGCGCAAAACCAAAAGCCCATCACATGACACTCAGGGGCATCAGGCCAAAAAGCAGGCTTCAACGTCACATTCATAAAAATCCCCACCATCCAAAGGCACCCGCATCCCCACAACTGCTTCCAAAGACTCAAAAACACTTGCCCTGTCTGCTGTGAACCTCGTGCCTGCAACGACTAAGCCCAAACACATTTCATACCCACCCACACCCCTGTAAAGCAGGGACAAGAGAGCAAAGTGGGGGGTTTACTTCAAAAACAGGGGATGCAGGGGAAGAGGCAAGGCCACCCCAAGTGTACCACCAGGTCCAGCAAATCCCCACAGGGAGAGCCACCTGCACCTGATAAACCTTTGGTGGAGAGTGAGGGTTTTGTGCCCACCTCACTTCCAACTCCGGGCAAGACATGTGTGGGCTATAAAATCCCCAAACAGTTGAGACCCAGTCCTCAACATTCACCCTCAACCACTGTGCCTCCACACAGCATGTCTCCACCTCCCTGTGCCACCACTACACCAGGTCCAAGCAGCCCTCAGGCTCCCACAGCCACAGATGCCTGTACCTCCGCTGGTTCTATCTCTCCCAGGTCCAGTCCTCCAACTGGCCCCGACAATCAGCCCCCTCCCAGTTCAACTTAAAGCCAAATTTTAAGCAAAGTGCTCCTTCCCACACCATTTCTCCCACAGTGGTGCTTGGACAGCCCATAAGTAGCCCCTGAGCTGTGGTGTTCCCCATGACACAGTGGACAAGTCTTATCCATTTGATGAGCAAGTTCTCATGCACGAATGTGTGGACTAGAAATATGGACTGGCCAATGTCCTTGCTGTTTGTTACTTTTTATGCCCATTTCCTGTGCAAGTTCTCATGCACACATGTGCGGACTAGAAATATGGACTGGTCAATGGCCTTGCTGTTTGGTACTTTTGATGCCCATTTCCTGTGCGAGTTCTCATGTACACTTGTGCGGACTAGAAATATAGACTAGCCAATGGCTTTGCTGTTTGTTACTTTTGATTTCCATTTCCTGTGCAACTTCTCATACACACATGTGCAGACTAGAAATATGGACTGGCCAATGGCCCTGCTGTTTGGTACTTTTGATGCCCATTTCATGTGCAAGTTCTCATGCACACATGTGTGGACTAGAACTATGGACTGGCCAATGGCCTTACTGTTTTGTACTTTTGATGCCAATTTCCTTTGCAGTTCGTCTTGCACACATGTGCATAGTGGAACTTTGTACTGGCCAATGGCCTTGCTGTTTTGTACTTTTGATGCCCATTTCCTGTGCAGTTTGTCAAGCACACATGTGCATAGTGGAACTTTGTACAAGCCAATGGCCTTGATGTTTTGCACATTTGATGCCTATCCTAATATTATGCAATAACGACAGTTACTCATGTTGTCTGCTTTGTCACTGCCCTTGAAAATTAAAAAGTTGAATGTATGTGTAAATGTTCATGTGACACATGCTCTGTATGCCACATTCACATTGGCAATTACTTGATTTACGTTTTCAGAGGTTGCCAGAGGTGACAGGCACTTTTGTTCTTTTTGACTCTGAGGATTAAGGGTGCAATGATGATTGTTTTTGATGATCTAATCTTATCCTAATCATTCTATAGTCAGGTTTGCTAAATTGTAGATATGTCATATGAGGATGCAATACCACAACAGAGGTGAATTTTATCCACAGGATGACTTCCGGGGTAGACAAGGTCCCTCATATCTGTGCCGTCTTTCTTGATGTGTGAACAGCAGTGTTGATGTGTAGTCATCTTATGTAGGCCTGTCTTCTTAGTCACATGGGTACATTAGAATGTGTGCACTAGAGGAGTCATACAGTGTGATTGGCATGTCATTGTCAGTAGTGTTGAGGTGTATGTGCCCCAGCACATGCCACTTACACACATGTATGATACAGGTAATGAGTACCTGTTTGTTTACATTATCAGACATGTGCTCTAGATTGTGGATACATGTAGGAGTTGTAGGTTGAGCACTGTGCAGTGTGCCAGTGTGTCCTTGCACTCCTGGGGGACACCTACTTGTTATCACTGTCAGTTGTGAGGTCAGTCGTGAGTTTGCAGAGTGGTTCACTGCAATGTTTGTGTTGTGTTTTGTTGATCAGCCAGGGGTCTTGTTTAAGTTTGTGCTCACTGTGCTGACCTGCTCAGCCACACTGACAATATATGTGAGTTTTCTCATACATTGCTGTCACTTGACACATTTTTGGGACAAGTATAGTATGTGGTATGAAGAGTCATACCAACCCCTATAGGTGCTTCTGATGCTTACTCCTATATGTGTTTTTTGCACTATGCACTCCTCTCCTGTCCAATACTGATGTGCACACCACTACAGTCTCATGGCTTCCACCCCATGCCTTGCCAGTGTGTGACCCTCTCAACCAATTCATAGTGTGACACTATACTGTGGGAGGATGACCTGTGTATAGGACCAATGTGCCACTCAGGACAGTTTCACAATTAGTTATGTGGTATTTTCTTCTACTTGATTGCAGTCATGGTGTGTGTTATGTCTCCCTATATTTGAACTTTCACTTGTCAGGAGTGTGCATGTGCATGCTTATGCTACACATTGACACCATGCTCACTTGATAACTGGTGTGGTGTCTATGTCTGTTTTAGCTGTTTTTTTCTATTGATCACAGTTAGTGTTCATGATTGCCATTTAATAATGCATTTTTTGATTGGGTTGGGGTATGGTGTCTGTGCATTTGTCCAGAGTGTAAAATGTTGTGTATTCCTATTCTGACTAGGGTCACATTGCCTATTCACTGTGTGCCTGCATATGGCTGAGCTTGTTGGACTTCTTTGGATGTTGTTTGTGAGATTTGTGTTTGGCTATTGATTTTTGATCAGCATTGGTTCAGACATCCCTGAGTGGGATTCTGACATATGTAGGTACACACCAGGGTGTGTCATTGGTTCTTAGGAAACTCACAGAAGTGTATTTGCTCCTTTATGTGTGTTTCACATGGGTATTGAGTGTTGCAGGGGTGAGATGGGTAGATGAGGGGTATGTGTGAAAGTCCTACTTGGGTTTGACTGTCAGGGAGTGTGACTATGGGCCATGCATGTTGTGCTGGTGGCATACACATGTCAAGGTAGTTAACACAGATGTGGGGCTGGTCACTGCATGGGTTCTGACATTTCCTATCATTCCTGTGCCTATGCATAGCTTGCATTGCTGTATCTCAGAGATATTGCACAGATGTCACTTTAGTTGAATTTCAATCACTGTGCCACTGATGTGTGATTTGATTACCTAAGGGTAGTGTGATATATTGTTCCTCTTGCATGTCATGTACAAATGCTCTGTGGCTTGCCCATGGTTTTCCAGCAATGTGCTCTCAACTTTGGGCTAGTCCGCTTATTGTCATACATTGCTGCTGATCTATGGTATGTGTATGTGGCAGAGTTTCAGTGTGGGATTTGTCTGAGGGACTTGACATGCAGTGTGAACAGTTCAGTGGTTGTTTATATGCAGAGTGACTCTTCATTTCTTAATTTCTCAAAATCTAGTGGTTTCCTCGCTCCGCTCCACTCTGTGTTTCCTCGCTCTCCGCCACCACCTCGAGGCATGCAGCGGCATAACACGCTGTAACGGCGCTCCAGAGATAGCGCTTCTTGGGTGAATTTCTGCTCTCAGATTTGTGTGAAAATGGCCACGTCTGAGTATTTGCGTGGTTTATTCTATCCTATCGTGGATGCTGCAGCTCCTCGACCGAAGGGGGCATATCCAGGGCTTTTTTGCTGTTTGTTCCCTTTTACAGATTTTGGAAGGTCACTGCCCAGTCTTCCCGCATGGCTCCACCCAAGACCAGTGTTTCCCGAGGAGCTCGAGGGCTACTAGGTGAAGCAAAGAACCGCAACGAGGACCTTTCCACAGAGAGAGAGGAGGCTGATAGATTTAAATTGACATCTGTACCCTTGACTACATTACCGTCGCTGGTGTGTGAATCGAGGGGGAACTGCGAGACATTCCCTTCTTCTTTGCTCTTCTCCCCACGAGGGGACTGCATTACCCAGAATCCTCAGTGCGCGGGCATGGAATCGAGGGGGAACTGCGAGCCATTCCCCAGTGCGCAGACGTGCTGAAAAAGGAGCACGCCATCCCGCGGGACGCGCCCGGGCAAAGCCCGGGCCAAGGATGGGTCCTTCCACGCATGTTGGAGCCTGGAGGAGGAGGCTGGGCTGGGCCTACCCTCTGAAAACCTGCAAAACGAACAAGGTACTGGCTATAATCTCCACTCTCATAATAGCCATTGTAACCGTTAGTGATATCACAAAGGCAAATATACTGCATAGGAAGTGTTTGAACTACCTGAATTGATTGTTACATGATGAGTAAGCGTAGCGGCCAAAATGACCATTTGGGAGAGGGAATTGTGAGAACACTTGATTCATTTCTCAGCAGAGCCACGTCTGTTTTAGAACATGAAATTGAGATTGCACGACAACGATTATGCCTGGAGCCACTCCTTCAAACAAGTGCTGCCACAATGTCTGAGACATCTCTTCCTACCCTACCACAGGAGGTGGTAGGGTAGGGTTAACTTTCAAGTAAGGTTCCAGCCTGTATTTACTTAACCGCCCGTTACAGGTCATGCCCTGCTAAAGCCTAATCGTTCTTCGTTTCTGTTCTACAGAACTACGAGTCCCAGAAAGCCCTGGCATTCCGGTTGACCGACAGCTCAACCCACGGCTTAATCAGCTTCCGTTTTTTCACACCCCTATGATTCTGTGGAGGTAAGCCCATACCAAGGGGGTGATCTGCCTTTAAGATCTAAGCAGAGACTGACAGAATTGGACATAGGTTGAGTTACTAACCTAGATTGTTGTTGTGGTTTGTTTTAATAGAAATTCACGCTTCCTGAGAATTGACTGAAGCCACTTTTTAGAATAAGGTAGGAGGCATTCCTGTGTGGCGAGGCGCCAACGTTTTTTGATTGATTTAGTTTACGTGTGATTTTAAGGATCTTGTTTGTATCCTCTTTCAGGTTGTCTTCTGGTCCTGATGAGAACCGGACAAAAGGGTCCGGTTTGAAACGTGTCGACCTTGTTGTGGTTTGACCGGTACACAAACTAGCTGTATTTTTCAAAATTTCCTTCAGAAAAATACAATTCAATTGTTATAGGCAGGTCGATATTGTCAATCATTTTCAAGTCTGCCATTTATCTGTTTTTCATTTATAATGTAACAATTGTTTTAATACTACTACGCAGGTCACATTACATTTTCTATTTCTATTCTTTGCACCACTAATCTTTAAGTGTTTTCTGTGTCTGTGTGTGTATATGTAAGCTAGTGTGAAGAGTATTAGGTTTTGAGTGAGGTAGCGAATGTGAAAGAGGGTGTGTGTAGTGATTTTTATTGCACTGTTATTTGTTTATCCACGTCTGTTCTTGTTCCATTCAACATTGCTGTCGCACATATTTAATAAATGTCTTGTATGTTCTTTTGCTTGAAAATTAAAAAATAAAAATCAAATTTGATGGATTAATTCCATCACAGGACAAAAAATTCATGTGTCTGTTGCTGATGGCATTGTTACTAAAGATGATTGTTTTGTGCCGCAGTTCTGAAGGGCTCCTTGATCCCGTCAGAGCAACAGAAAGACACCATAATCCCCTAATGATGGCAGAGCCAGTCTCGGCTCCTCCGTCAGGGTCATGATGTCATTTTCTGACAGCCTTTCCATGTCGGCCTTTCTGACATTGAAAGAGTAATGGAAAATGACTTTGAGGCCGCTAGCAGGGCCCCATTCTACCCTGTCCATCAGCTATGGATCCTTGGGGGCAACTATCGTACCCCCTAAACATCCCTGCACCGTGTGCCACACAGTACAGGGCTGTTTCCAAACATCCATTTTGCTATGGCAGCTTGTGCCGTTATGGTGTCAGGAGGACGCTTGTCCGTCCGACATCGTAATCAGGCCCAATGTGTCTGAATTTTCTGCCAGGTCTTGGCAGAAGTTGGCTGTGGATCTGCTTGGACCATATGATTGTCAGATCCCAGATTGCTTACCAAGGCGGTCTTCAATTGCTTACACGGGAAGAGAAGATGCTAGCTCCCAACTCCCTCTCCAGGGCTTCTCAGAGACAGAACTTAATCATGGCTCTAATTAACCCCAAAGGGGGAAAGGGGATTGGATAAAATAATAAAGAACAAGAAGAGACTGGTTCTGGACTTCCAGGCTCTCTATCTGGCTCTTCAGTCAATCTGCGCACAAACTACTTGCTGAAGATACCTAAGGAAACTAACATATAATATTTATTAAGCTTTCTTTCATTCCTACACTATCTTCTCACTTCTCACTATTGACTTCTTTTACTTTTAAAACCTACCCTCTGTCCTCTTGTAACCTGCCCCTCTTCTTCCTTCTGGTGTTGTATAGCTACTCTTGGACCTGGGATGTTACATCTGCAAGATAGTTTATTATTTGTTAGTATCTCTCAACTCCTCAACCTATTTATTGCTATTATCTTTTATTCTGTAAACCTACCAGGTTCTGAGTTGCTCTGGCCTTGAAATATTCCACTAAAGGTTCTTTTAATTCAAGTTCTATCTTTTAATCTTCTTTCTCTTGGGTCGTGAAAATCTCTCTCTTTCTTTATTCTTTTAATTTCCTTACTGCATGTACCGTGCGTTGTTCTCTCTTTTCTTACTAGTCTTTCTCAGTTTCTAACTCCAATCATTCTTTTTTCTTCATAAGGTTAACTGAAAATCTACTCGACTGAACTCTGCAGAATTACTCTACTTGCAAGGTAAGTTCCCAAATTAACTTTAGCTCCAACTTCTGTTTAGTTCACAGAAATTCTTTAACTAAATAAACATTGCCACTTAGCTTAAACTTGACTTCCACTCGTCGTCTTCCTCCTCAGGTACTGCTGACAGGCTAAGTCGTAATTCTTGCCGGGACAGCTACTACTGGACTTCTCTTCGAAAATTCAACATCAGTGAACCAACCAGGAACAGATAATCACTAACGCTGGTATTTTTTTTATTCCGAAAATTTCCTCTGAAATGTTTCTTTTCCTCAAGGCTACAAGCTACAAAATATCAACCGTTGGAGCTTCGGGCTTTGGTGAAGTGCGCTCTCCCTCAGGTGCACGCGCGTCATACCAATCTCTAGCCGGTGTTTCTCCAAACACTAGACCGCAACCTGATAAGTTCACGGTGGCCATCTTGAAATTCTGCGCCTGCAACAATTCAGTCCAAGTAGGATTTCTCCTTCCTTTGAGTCAACAAGAGTTTGTCAGGGAACAAACTGATCTGGAACCTGACTCAACATGACCAGCGGTCCTGACAATGATACATTTAATCATGCAAGTTGTACGTTATTGTGCTCATTGCCTATTTTTCAAAACAGGTAGAGTACAGGTGGATTTCTCAACCCCACCATTAAGGGTATAACAGATTTTCTTACAGGTTGTTTTCACAAGGAGGGTTTACCTGACTGATTATTTCTGACAATGGTTTAAAGTTCATGTTGCTTGATTTTGATCGTTTTCTGCATGTTAGATGTATTAGACACATCAAAACTACAATGTACTCACCACATATAAATGGTCAAGTCGAAAGATTTAATAGAGTCATTATGGAATATATTCAGGCAGCACAGGACAATAAGGTGGATGGTAAAATATTTGTTGCTTAGAAACTCTGGGCTTATCATACTGCTTCCATTTAATGATGGGTTTTTCTCCTTTCTGTTGTTAAAGGGTAGAATTCCAGGGCTGAGTTTGACCCCTTTTTGGATTATGAGAGAATACTGATAGTTGATCTCGAGGAAGTGTATGTTAAAGCTTGCAATAATGTAGTTAACCTAACCCTAACCATCACGGTTCTAGAAAGTGTCTCAAATCTTCCAATACGTACAATTCTGTTTCCAAGGATTTACAATCTAGTTCTGCTGTCTTACCAGGTGGCATGGTGTTAATTTATCTGTAGGTGACAATGTTAAAATCAAATGTCAAGAAGGGGGATTCCAAGTTTTCTGCCAAAATGTTTTATATTGTGTCAGCTAAATGTAATAGCAATTATTGATGAAGTCTAAATAGACTTGATAAAGTTCATTAAGATGGTTTGAATACATTGCATGTTCATGATTCTTATCCTGGTTGTTGCCCACAATTTTCTTCCTTTTCAGATGATGTGGCAAATTCTCACTCATCCTCTAATGAGGACTTGTCTAAACAAAATAAAACACTGAAAATATATTGTTAAATGTAAGCTGTTAGAACTGGCTATTTTTGGTTGGCTAAGGCTGACGCCAAAGCTAGGCAGAAACCACCATTCTAGTCAGGGCAAGGGAGTCACACGCCAAGATAACCCCTGCTCACCCCCTTGGTAGCTTGGCACGAGCAGACAGGCTTATCCCGGAGGCAATGTGTAAAGCATTTGCGCACGCACACAACAGCAACAACATCCTAGGCACACCACAAAAGGAACTCCACACAAGGTTATATAAAAATAACTTTTGTATTGTCAAAACACATCAGATAGTAATCACACAATATACATTGTGCCAACTGGCACGGGCAATATTCACAAGGGATTATTTACACAGGACAGGGCCACGTGGGCCACTGTCAGAATCAGCACTTAATAGAAATAGCACTTCTAGAACATAGAATATAGGATAAAGAAATCACTGTAGTACAAATTAGCAAATATAGCACACAACCAGTAACCACTGGTAACAGGTAAGTACCACCTACGCAACCCTGAACACCTTAGGAGAAATGTCACGCAGGGAACCAGGACCTCACTAGGACCACCTGTACTAAAAAGAACAATCACCTAAGTAACACAATACAGTTAGGGGTATAAGCAAGAACACATTACACATGATTCAGAGGTGTAGGGAAGGAAAACACATGATGCATAAAACATACATTCAGCGGTGTCAGAACAAGGCACATGATGCATCAAAATCACATTCAGAGGTGCAGGGAAGGAAAACACATGATGCCTAAAACATTCAGAGTTGTAGGTAAGACACATAATGCATAAAACACATTCAGAGGTGTCACAGGAAAACACATGATGCATAAAAACATTCAGAGGTGTGGGTAAGACACATAATGCATAAATCACATTCAGAGGTGTCACAGGCATAATGGCATGGCACATTACGCATAACTCACATTTGGGGCTAACCAGTAAAAATGACAGTAGGCAATCTCTCACTAGTCTAAACACATTAGACACTCCCCCTAAGCATAACTCACATTTAGGGGCGTAACTCACATAGTGAAATAAACTCTCACTAGCATAAACCCCTATAGGTAAACTAACCTCATAATCACATTGCCCAAATATCACCTTAGCAATTACTATCAAAAACATAGAAATCACATTGTGCAGAAATCACATACCAGCCCCTTGGCCAACTGGCCATCCAACAAGGGGACTCAAAAAGCCCTGTGTCCAGAATGTCAGGGCGCACTGCCATGCAGCGCCAGTCAGGGGTGCGCTACCGGCGCAAACCTAAACGTTGCAGCTGCCCACTAATTGCTGGGCAGCTGGGAACAGTCATAAGGCCTAAACGTTGCAGCTGGCACTAAGTGCTGCGCAGATGTAGAGGGCCTGGCACCACTGTGCCATCTCTGTCCCTCCCAGGGACTCTCTTTCTCAGATTGCGCCTAAAGGGTGCAGCTGCCCACTACTTGCTGGGCAGCTGAGAAACAGCAAACTGCGACAGGGGCCCTCACTGGCCCTTAGGAGCAAACTGCTCCCACTGCTGGAGCCACAATGGCTCTGACACCAAACATGCCCATCGTTGGAGCCCACAGGCTCTACAAATAACATTGCCCCCAGGGAGCACACTGGCTCCTTAAACAATCATGCCCCTCATCAACCAGGCATCGGCACCACTGGCCGTGGAGACCCCCACTGGGGCTCTTAAACAAAAATGTGCCCCAACGTTGGAGCCCCGCTCGGGGGACTTGAATAATGAAATGCCCCCCGAGCCCTTGTGGGCTATAAATCAAGGCAATGCTCATGGAATCGTTGGAGTCCAGCTCGGGGACTCGGAATAAACTAGGCCCCCAAGAGCCTCTCAGGGCTTCCTTTCAAATGTGCCCGGAAGCCTTGGGGGCTTTCACCCATGGGGGAGCCTCCCAGGATCTAAACAAAAGGCCTCTCGGGTTGGAGCGGCCCGCAACGGCGGGCCCGCTCAGAACTGAAGCCGGGTTGGGACCAGCTCCCCTGTGGCACTCGTGGAGCCCCCACCAGCCCTTATTCACTTACCGGGCGGTTCTTGGGGGACTCCGGTCCTATCTTCTGGACGGCGGGGCTCTCCTGCAACACCGGAGCCCCGCCTGCGCCTTTAGCCGACCTGCTCCTCTCCTCGGGTGCCGCGGGTGGTGCTCTCCTGCACCGGAGCCTCGCAGCCAGCCGCACTCCTTCCCCTGGTTTCGGCGGGGGGGGGGGCAGCCAACATCTCCGGTCTCCCTCTCCCTACGGGAGACCGGCAACCACGGCACGGCTTCCCCAGGCAGGGGCGAAGCGGAAGTGTGTCAATCCCGGCCCCGCCTACAGTCAGGCGGGCGCGGGCTGGACTTCCGGTATTCGAGGAGGGCCGCGGCGGTGATTTAGGGGCAGAGGGGTCAGCACCATCGATTTTCAAAATAAAATATAGCCACGGGATGGCACCCGCTAAATCACTCAATAAACGGGGTGGCACCCGTAATTTAAAAATAGAGTGAATCGGACGCCAAGCAGGGTAGGCACTTGCAAGCTCAGGGGCACAAGGGCAGGAGCACTTCCCTCCTTGGGAAATCGACAGTGCTCTGCCCAGGATAAAAAAATATAGCGCTCACAAGGCGCTGGGGGCACTAAAAAACCCAAAGTCCCCCTGACTGACCCCTGAAGCAGCAAGGGTCCCAAAGAGAAGGTCCTGGAGGCAAGGTGGAACAAGCAGCTCCCAACAAGGAAAGAAAAAGTCCTCCAGGAATCCAGGGGCTGGGCAGGGCCCAGGGAGGCAAGCCTTCCCCTGGGCCCAAGCAGCAGCACGAACCCTGGTAGTTTCAAGTTTGGCAAACAAGAACATTTTGGAAGGGGACACAGCCCCTTTTTATACAGAGAAATCCTTTGTCTAGCAGGGTGCAGGCAGTGTGAGAACCAGCTAGAACTGGTTATAGGGAATTCCTTTCACTGGCCAGGCTAGGGACATCAGACGCACCCCAGGGGGTGGAACCAGCATTGTGTGGGGAAAACCCAGCCCCATTCAGGACCCTCAAACCAGACAGTCAATTCACAAGCAAGCCCAGGCTCACTCCTGGAGCCAGGCTCCAGCCAATCACACGCCAGGCACAAATTACACAAATATGCTAACTTCTAGAAGTGGCACTTCTACACTAGACACAATCATGCCGCATATATCATTGCGCAGCATTCAATCTCACGAGTTTGCACATACCAAATTCGACCCTGCACTCCCCACACATCAGGAACTACCATGGGCATACATATTCCCCATTCATTCCCATGGGAGGGTAGGTCACTCTCACCACACATACACAGAGAGCTCACGCACTTTACACTGTACCACAGTGAAAAAGTGCGCAGAGGCCTAAAATCACCAACACCAGGTTCCAAAAACAGGCTAGGAAAAAGCAAAAAGTTTCAGGGTGAACCTGCCAAAAGGGCTGGGTCCAACACAACCCCCTTCCAGCCAAAAGGCAGGGTAGTCCAATCACTCCACTGATGGTCCTCCCTGCTTTGGGCGACAAAACACGGACACGGGCCCGCACGGTAGGGACACCGTCCGGTTCTACGCTATTCTGAGCCCACATGGTTACCTCCAAACCAGAACTCTCTCACTCAAGTAGGATACCCCACTGGTACTCCCTAGTCGTCCACAGCCAGGACCAGGCCCTCCAAATGTCACAGGTCCTGTCCAATCCACAGAGTGGGGGGCAGTAACCCCTGGCACACAATAGCCATTCTCCACTCTCCCTCTCAGTGTAGCTACAACAACCACTGATCCTTCAACCTAAGGACCATACCCTCAGGCTGACCAGAGGTCACGGGCAAGAATGCCCCACCCTACCTCTACTTCTGGGTTTCCGCACCCTCACAGGGAAGCACTCACCAGAACACAATTCTCCTACCAGATCAGGACCTCACTCCATCACTGGTCTACCACCTGGGATCTGGAAACTATTTCACTTCGGAGGTACAAAGCACACAGCACAGTCCCTCTTCAAGCAGGTGGGGGACACAGCACACAGCAAAGTCCCCTTTCCTCTACCTTAGTGGAAACAACAAACTGCAGGTGAGCCCCAGATCACACAGCAAGGGCAGCCCCCTCAGTCTCTTCAGCTGATCTACTTTGGCAGAGATTCCTTCTTGACCTGGAAGTTTCCTAATCTCCCAACCTAGGATCTAAACCCTCAGGTTGCACCGGGGTGAGCAGTACACCGTCCCTCTGCACCCCCTTCCAGAGTTCTGCACCCTCCCACCTTGGAGCGGTACCCCTGGAAGCCAAAACCGGTCAGGACACTGATTACAAATGCCCTTCCCTCCAGGTCAGGCTGAACCTGAACCTGGCCTCCCCCCTCCTCGGGGAACGACCTCCAGAGGCCCCACAAATGGTCAAGCACTCTAGACGGTCAAATGCCCAGCAAACCAGGACTTCTGTGTCAGAATCCTCCGTTGCTAATCCCCAGGATTGTATTGATGCTGTAAAGGGGCCCTCCTCTAGATCATCCCAAGTCTGGCAATAAATGTTCTCAGACTGTTAAGGAGATCAAGCGGGGGAAAAAAGGTCCGGAGGGGAACAGCTGGGCTGCAGGAACTGGAGACCTGTAAATATACAAAGCACAAAATAAGTGGCACTGTCACCCTATTACTAACATACAACTCCAAAAAGAAAGCTATTCATTTCTCACCTGTAAGACTAAACAGGAAGGCTGAATAAATCGGGCAATAGAATGGGCCTCTTCTCATCCCCCAGGTTTCCTAATGTAAAAGATAAGTGACAATCTCACTATTACTTGACTTCCAAGAAATAATTACAGAGCTATTATGTAGAGAGATAGGGACACACCTACCCTATTCGGAATGAGGAAGACCTGACCGCCCTCTTGACTTTTGGTACCTTCTGCTATCACGCTTCTCCAATTTAAATAAAATGAACAATAAATGCTCTGATTCTTTCACAGGATGTTATCCTTCATCCCCTCCGATGTTGATCAATAATACATTACATCATGTATCAACGGTGTGAGTGTGGGGTTAATGATTAGTTCAGTCACAATAATATCTGCAAACACAACGTTCTCTCGTAGCAAGTTACTGCAGTTCGGATAGAACAAAATCAAAAGGCAGCCCAGCCCAAAATAAAGAAATGAACAGTCACTGCTGCAGACAGCCCCTCTACAGCAGGAGAAAGTGTATAATGCCTTCGGGATAGCGCACCACGTCTCCCGGTGCTTGAAAGATACCCGAAGACCTATACCAGCAAATGTCACCTCAAATTGTTTACCGGGGAGAAGGCACAAAGTTTACCCAGCAACTTAATCCAGAATGAACCCCCAGAACAAAACCTGATGTGAGGGTCCCAACGATACGGGCGCTTCCTAAGCCCCAGCAATTAATCCACAGGAGGAACACACGGAGTCCCAATGATGCGGGCGCTTCATAAGCCCCTGCCGATAATCCACAGGAGGACCCCACAGATGGTACCGGGTCCCAACAATACGGGCGCTTCCTAAGCCCCTGCCAAGAATCCACAACTAAGGAGTGTAGAAAGCACAATACTACTCCACGACGATACAGACGAAACCGGAACAGAACGCTATGCCTCCAAACAAGAATAATCGGCAGCGCGTCTTCCTGCCTGTTCCCAGATATGCGTTTTCCTGTCGCATAGCGTCACACCGACGCGACGCGCAAAGGATCATGGGATTTGTAGTTTAAATCCCGTAAATCACTCAGGCTGCAGGCAGTGATTTACCAGCGGCCGGGAATCCTGACAGAACACCCCCCCTTCCGAGACTCACTGACTGCCACCAGGTTTGCCAGGATGCAAAAGGTGGAACTTCCGCACAAGTCTGGGAGCATGCACAGCCGCAACAGGCTCCCAGGAGTCCTCCTCCGGTCCATACCCTTTCCAGGATACCAAATATTGAAGTTTGCCACGCACTCTCCTTGCATCCAAAATACTCCTCACCTCATATTCCACGTCTTGATGCACTCTCACAGGCAACGGGGGCTTACTGCCAGGACATTTTGCAGGCTTCAGAAGAGACACATGAAACACCGGATGTATTCTGAAATGAGCTGGAAGATGCAATTTCACAGCTACAGGGTTTATGTGTCTGAGTACTTTGTAAGGACCAATGAACCTAGGGTTGAAAACACTGTACTTGCGAAATCGGATGTTCCGAGTCGACAACCACACCCAATCCCCCTTGTTGTACTCTGGACATGACCTGCGATGCTTATCTGCCTGTACCTTATACCTTCGTTTACCTTTCTCCAGGTTATTTCGTGCTTGTACCATAGTGTTACGTAGATGAACCAAGCAGGATTGCAATGTAGGGATCTTAACCCCAATGGAAGGCACACTCAAAGGGGCAAACCTAGGGTGAAAACCGTAGGTACAGTAAAAAGGAGAGTATTGAGTAGATGAATGTATCGCATCGTTGTACGCCACCTCTGCTGCCCACAGCCAGTCAACCCATGCATCAGTGGTGGTATCCACAAAACATCTTAGATATTGCTTGAGAGTTTGATTTAAACGTTCGGTCTGACCGTCTGTTTGGGGATGAAAGCTTGTGGAGAGGGAAGAAGTAATGCATAGTTTCTCACACCAAGCCTTCCAAAACCTTGCTGTAAACTGAGCCCCCCTATCAGACACTATGAAACGTGGAAGCCCATGCAACTGAACTACATGAATGAGCAAGAGATGAGCTAATTGACTAGCAGTAGGTACCTTTTTACACGCAACAAAATGGCCCAGTTTGGTTAAGTAGTCCACTACCACTATAATAGCTGTCATACCCTGATCTTTAGGTAGACCCACCACAAAGTCTACAGAGAATCTCTCCCAAGGAGTCACAGGAGTAGGCATGCTTTGAAGAAGCCCCTGTGAGGGACGATGATCACTCTTGGCCTGAGAACAAGAGGTACACTTTTGAACCCACGCGAACACATCAGGGCGAATGGTAGGCCACCAGAATCTTCGAAGCATCTTTTCCAAGGTTTTTGTTCCTCCAGTATGGCCAGCACAGGGAAGATTGTGACACCATTCGAACACTTTTTTTCGTAAAACCAGTGTAGGTAGTAGCACTTGTGGGCCTTTCATAGGCAACCCTTGTCTGATTCTCCACTCTGGATGCATTCGTAACCACGTCTTCCATTCGAATGTTCTGATACCTCTCCTGATTTTTTGGAGGAAATCCTCAATGCGTATCACTCCCACCACCTTCTTAGGTTCAATGATGCTCCTCTCTGGTGCAAGTAGAACAGGGGGATTGTTTTCTTGGCGAGTTAGAGCGTCTGCCTTCCTGTTTTCGCTTCCTGGACGGAACGTGACTATGAAGTGAAATTCTGCACAAAACAACATCCATCTGAGTTGTCTGGGGGTGAGATGTCTGGCTGCCCGCATGAACTGTAAATTTCGATGGTCGGTATACACCGTGATCTGATGAGACGCTCGCATTAACCAATGCCTCCATTCTGTAAACGCATCTTTTATTGCTAAAAGTTATTTTTCTGCAAGCGTATAATTTTGCTCTGCTGTGTTTAACTTGCGAGACATGAATGCAATGGGATGGAGGTGGCCTGTACTCTCATTTCTTTGGGATAGGACCGCCCCTACTGCCATTTCTGAGGCATCTGCTTCCACCACAAAAGGGAGGTTAGGATTGGCATGTGTAAGCACTGGAGCTGTAATAAAGGCTTTCTTCAATTGTTCAAACGCTGTTTGTTCTGCTGGGCCCCACAAGAACGGGATGTTTTTACGGGTTAACCTTGTGAGCGGAGTCACCATTTCAGAGAAATGCGCTATGAATCTCCGGTAGAAGTTCGCAAATCCTAGGAGGCTTTGAATGTCTTTGATGCTGTTTGGTCTAGGCCACTCCACAATCGCTTGTACCTTTCTTTCAGCCATCACCTGACCGGACGGAGTGAGCATGACCCCTAGAAACTCTAAGGTGGTGACATGAAATTCACATTTCGTCAATTTACAGTACAGATGATTCCGCTGTAATGCTTGAAGGACTTGGCATACATGTTCTTGGTGTTCCCTCTCATTGTTTGAGTATATCAAAATATCATCTATGTATACCACTACAAAGATGTCTAAAAACTCACGTAAGACTTCGTTCAGAAAAAATTGGAAGGAGGCAGGGGCATTAGAGAGCCCAAAGGGCATCACAAGATATTCGAAGAGCCCGTACTGCGTCTTAAAGGCTGTTTTCCACTCATCGCCTCTTCGCATACGTACTAAATGGTAAGCCCCTCTTAGGTCCAATTTCGTGTAGATGTTGGCGGCTCGTACTTGTTCCAGAAGCACCGGGATCAATGGGAGCGGGTATTGATTCTTGATCGTTATGGCATTTAACGCTTTAAAGTCGATGCAACAGCGTAATTCCCCGTTCGCTTTGGGTATGAAGAAAAGCGGAGAGGCCGCTGGGGACCTAGAGGGTCGAATGAATCCTAATTTTAGGAGCTTGTCCAAATATTCTCGGAGATGCACTGTTTCTGGTTGAGTGAGAGCATATATTCTACCGCATGGAATCACAGATCCAGGTACCAACTCGATTCGGCAATCATATTCTCGATGCGGTGGTAACACCTCGGCCTTACTCTCACTGAACACTTCACCATACTCCTGGTAACAACTTGGTAGCGACACCTCCTTTTCGGCTGCAGTATATATGTAATGCGTAGTCGCCAAAACAGTGGAAGGATGGGGAAATTCACTGTTGCAATGCTCTTGACAATAAGTGGAGTGCAAATCCAATGACTGCTCGGTCCAATGAATTGTAGGTTCATGTTTCTTCAACCATGGGAGTCCCAGTATCACCCCATAATGAGGAGCATGGATGAGGTTAAATGAAAGGAGTTCTTTATGATAACCCCCATACCAAAGCTCATACTCAGGTGTATGTTGATCAATGGGGCCAGATTCCAATTCATGTCTGTCCACTGCGAACACCACTTCAGGGACTTGTTTCAATACCGGAGTCACCCCCAATCTACGAGCTTCCTCCTTATCCATAAAACAGCCTGTAGCGCCCAAATCCACCATGGCTCTGATGTGTTTTGGGGTTTTGTCAATCCATAACTCCATTTCCAGAAAGAACAGATGAGTACCGGCGTAGTCTTCATTCGTTACCGAAGGGATGAGTCGCTTGCTTGAGTTACTCCCTTCTGATGGACTCAAGCACTGGAGCTTTCCGACCCCTTTTCCACCGAGGAAGCAGCCAATGGTCCCGTACGAAAACGACCTCCCTTAGGCTTTATAGGGCAATTACGCAAGAAGTGTCCTTTTTTCCCGCAGTAAAGACATAACCCAAATTTGCGGCGATGTTCTCTTTCACTGAGTGTCAGTGAAGCTCTTACAGCTCCGATTTCCATTGGTTCCGTCTTTCCTTTTGACCTTTCCCCACCTATCTGTTTGTCGCCCATAGGTATAGGCCTATTTTTTCTCCATGATCCCCTTTTCGTTTCTTTAACCGATGGTCCAATCTCAATGCCAAATCGATCAGAGCCGCACAAGTGGTGGGTTGGGGTTCAACCTGTGCTATGACATCTTTTAAGTTCTCTGTGAGTCCTTGATAAAACAATACAGTTTGTTTTGCTTCGGGCCACTCCGTTTCTGCTATTAATCTCCTAAAATGATTCAGGTAAGTGACTAAGTCTGATGATCCCTGTTTGAGTACTAGCAGCTCCTTGTCTGCTGAAAAGGTTTCGGCTCTCCTGTCGAAAGTCTTTTCGAACTCTGCTCGAAACATATCCCAATCATACAGGATGGGGTCATTACTCTTAACTATAGGGACCGCCCACTGCGCTGCCTCTCCACCCAGATAGGATATCAAAAAGGAAACCCTTGCTTGATTAGTCAAAAAGAATTTTGGTTTGCAAGTGAAATGTAACATCACTTGTGTCATAAACACTTGCACCTTCTTCCTATCACCAAGAAATCGTTCCCGGGGTGCCAACGGCACTGGTGATGGCATTTCTACCACTACTGAGGCAGGTTGAGGGGCTCCTACATCAAAAGGGTTTCGCTGTAACGCGTCTACCCGTGCTTGGAGTGCGGCCGTTTCCTGACGAGATGCAGCAAGTTCTGCTTGCACTAGGCCTAAGGCCTCCATCATGTCATCCATGGAGGCCATCCTTTGATCAATACAACCGGGAGGATAAGAACTCTTGGGCCGATTATTCTGTCAGAATCCTCCGTTGCTAATCCCCAGGATTGTATTGATGCTGTAAAGGGGCCCTCCTCTAGATCATCCCAAGTCAGGCAATAAATGTTCTCAGACTGTTAAGGAGATCAAGCGGGGGGAAAAAGGTCCGGAGGGGAACGGCTGGGCTGCAGGAACTGGAGACCTGTAAATATACAAAGCACAAAATAAGTGGCACTGTCACCCTATTACTAACATACAACTCCAAAAAGAAAGCTATTCATTTCTCACCTGTAAGACTAAACAGGAAGGCTGAATAAATCGGGCAATAGAATGGGCCTCTTCTCATCCCCCAGGTTTCCTAATGTAAAAGATAAGTGACAATCTCACTATTACTTGACTTCCAAGAAATAATTACGGAGCTATTATGTAGAGAGATAGGGACACACCTACCCTATTCGGAATGAGGAAGACCTGACCGCCCTCTTGACTTTTGGTACCTTCTGCTATCACCCTTCTCCAATTTAAATAAAATGAACAATAAATGCTCTGATTCTTTCACAGGATGTTATCCTTCATCCCCTCCAATGTTAATCAATAATACATTACATCATGTATCAACGGTGTGAGTGTGGGGTTAATGATTAGTTCAGTCACAATAATATCTGCAAACACAACATTCTCTCGTAGCAAGTTACTGCAGTTCGGATAGAACAAAAACAAAAGGCAGCCCAGCCCAAAATAAAGAAATGAACAGTCACTGCTGCAGACAGCCCCTCTACAGCAGGAGAAAGTGTATAATGCCTTCGGGATAGCGCACCACGTCTCCCGGTGCTTGAAAGATACCCGAAGACCTATACCAGCAAATGTCACCTCAAATTGTTTACCAGGAAGAAGGCACAAAGTTTACCCAGCAACTTAATCCAGAATGAACCCCCAGAACAAAACCTGATGTGAGGGTCCCAACGATACGGGCGCTTCCTAAGCCCCAGCAATTAATCCATAGGAGGAACACACGGAGTCCCAACGATGCGGGCGCCTCATAAGACCCTGCTGATAATCCACAGGAGGACCCCACAGATGGTACCGGGTCCCAACAATACAGGCGCTTCCTAAGCCCCTGCCAAGAATCCACAACTAAGGAGTGTAGAAAGCACAATACTACTCCACGACGATACAGACGAAACCAGAACAGAACGCTATGCCTCCAAACAAAAATAATCGGCAGCGAGTCTTCCTGCCTGTTCCCAGATATGCGTTTTCCTGTCGCATAGCGTCACACCGACGCGACGCGCAAAGGATCATGGGATTTGTAGTTTGAATCCCGTAAATCACTCAGGCTGCAGGCAGTGATTTACCAGCGGCCGGGAATCCTGACATTCTGCACCCTCCACTAGGAGTGGTACTGCCCAACACCAGGACCGCTGGAGTTCTGGTTACAGACACTCCCCATCCTCTAGACACAGGAAGATCCTCCTCAAATGACCTGTAAGTACAGCCTAGGCCCCTAACCTGGCTCTCCCTTAGGGAACCCTCCAGGCCCTGAGACAGGGTTTCGGGCCAATGTGGGACACACCGTCCCACATTCACTCCGCCTCCACTGAGACAGGATGTGAACCCCTAAACCCCTATCATCCTACTGGGACCTAGCTGGGCTACACATGAACCTCTTCGCCTACACAGGATCATCAGATACACAAGCCACTACTTTTAGAATCACATCCTAATGCCTCTGCAAGACATCTAGCACACCACCAGATGTCCACCTTCTCATCCAGTGCTTCTGCAGGACCTCCTGCACACCACCAGAGGTACACCTCCCGTGCAAGCTCCTTTTATCACAAGCAAAAAAATCTCACACCAACTCCTCCAGTTCAACACACTACTCATCCACACATTCCCCCTTCAGACTGGTGAGACAGTTCCTTACTGCTCCTGACTCTCAACCTGTACCCCTCTTACTGAGCACCAGGCACAATACTCTGGGAACTGGGAATGGGACTTCACGCACTGGACACATTTTAGCTCCACCACTGGATCCTACCATACTGCGGAATCCAGACACACACTACACTCAGGAGATAACCACCCTCCCGAGCAAGCCATTCCTCCTCCACACTCCCTCTCTTCCATCTACCCACACAGGGACAGGAACAGGGATTGGGCACTGGACCTAGCAAGGGATTCCTTATCTATGGGAACCTCCCCCTCTACTGGCGTCCCGCCCTGTCATTTTCTCTCATCTGCCACTAAACATAAAGCGCAGGAACACCATTTGAAAATGACACTCTTGAGGAAAAACAAAATCATAAACAATAATCCCAAACATGTGACTATCTAGAATGCAGAGTTTTGTAATGTAGCCAGTTGTCGCTGTGGCACTGCGCAAACACAAGTCCTAATCCTCACCGCTGTCCAACAATGTTAGAACTCGCTATTTCTGGTTGGCTAAGGCTGACGCCAAAGCTAGGCAGAAATCACCATTCTAGTCAGGGCAAGGGAGTGACACGCCAAGATAACCCCTGCTCACCCCCTTGGTAGCTTGGCACGAGCAGACAGGCTTATCCCGGAGGCAATGTGTAAAGCATTTGCGCATGCACACAACAGCAACAACATCCTAGGCACACCACAAAAGGAACTCCACACAAGGTTATATAAAAATAACTTTTGTATTGTCAAAACACATCAGATAGTAATCCCACAATATACATTGTGCCAACTGGCACGGGCAATATTCACAAGGGATTATTTACACAGGACAGGGCCACGTGGGCCACTGTCAGAATCAGCACTTAGTAGAAATAGCACTTCTAGAACATAGAATATAGGATAACAAAATCACTGTAGTACAAATTAGCAAATATAGCACACAACCAGTAACCACTGGTAACAGGTAAGTACCACCTACGCAACCCTAAACACCTTAGGAGAAATGTCACGCAGGGAACCAGGACCTCACTAGGACCACCTGTACTAAAAAGAACAACCACCTAAGTATCACAATACAGTTAGGGGTATAAAAAAGAACACATTACACATGATGCATCACAACATTCAGAGGTGTAGGGAAGGAAAACACATGATGCATAAAACATACATTCAGCGGTGTCAGAACAAGGAACATGATGCATCAAAATTACATTCAGAGGTGCAGGGAAGGAAAACACATGATGCCTAAAACATTCAGAGGTGTAGGTAAGACACATAATGCATAAATCACATTCAGAGGTGTCACAGGCATAATGGCATAGCACATTACGCATAACTCACATTTGGGCCTAACCAGTAAAAACTACAGTAGGCAATCTCTCACTAGTCTAAACACATTAGACAATCCCCCTAAGCATAACTCACATTTAGGATCGTAACTCACATAGTGAAACAAACTCTCACTAGCATAAACCTCCATAGGTAAACTAACCTCATAATCACATTGCGCAAACATCACCTTAGCAATTACTATCAAAAACATAGAAATCACATTGTGCAGAAATCACATACCAGCCCCTTGGCCAACTGGCCATCCAACAAGGGGACTCAAAAAGCGCTGTGTCCAGAATGTCAGGGCGCGCTGCCAATGTAGCGCCAGTCAGGGGTGCGCTACCGGCGCAAACCTAAACGTTGCAGCTGCCCACTAATTGCTGGGCAGCTGGGAACAGTCACAAGGCCTAAACGTTGCAGCTGGCACTAAGTGTTGCAGCAGCTGTAGAAGGCCTGGCACCACTGTGCCATCTCTGTCCCTCCCAGGGACTCTCTTTCTCAAATTGTGCCTAAACGGTGCAGCTGCCCACTACTTGCTGGGCAGCTGAGAAACAGCAAACTGCGACAGGGGCCCTCACTGGCCCTTAGGTGCAAACTGCGCCCACTGCTGGAGCCACTCAGGCTCTGACACCAAACATACCCATCGTTGGAGCCCACAGGCTCTACAAATAACATTGCCCCCAGGGAGCACACTGGCTCCTTAATCAATCATGCCCCTCATCAACCAGGCATCAGCACCACTGGCTGTGGGGACCCCCACTGGGGCTCTTAAACAAAAATGTGCCCCAACGTTTGAGCCCTGCTCGGGGGCCTCGAATAATAAAATGCCCTCGAGCCCTTGTGGGCTATAAATAAAGGCAATGCTCGGGGACTCGGAATAAACTAGGCCCTCAAGAGCCTCTCAGGGCTTCCTTTCAAATGTGCCCGGAAGCCTTGGGGGCTTTCACCCATGGGGGAGCCTCCCAGGCTCTAAACAAAAGGCCTCTCGGGTTGGAGCGGCCCGCAACGGCGGGCCCGCTCAGAACTGGAGCCGGGTTGGGACCAGCTCCCCTGTGGCACTCGTGGAGCCCCCACCAGCCCTTATTCACTTACCGGGCGGTTCTTGGGGGACTCCGGTCCTTTCTTCTGGACGGCGGGGCTCTCCTGTAACACCGGAGCCCAGCCTGCTCCTTTAGCCGACCTGCTCCTCTCCTCGGGTGCCGCTGGTGGTGCTCTCCTGCACCGGAGCCTCACAGCCAGCGGGACTCCTTCCTCTGGTTGCGGCGGGGGGGGCAGCCAGCATCTCCGGTCTCCCTCTCCCTACGGGAGACCGGCAACCACGGCACGGCTTCCCCCAGGCAGGGGCAAAGCAGAAGTGTGTCAATCCTGGCCCCGCCCACAGTCAGTAAGTTTCCTAATGATTCAAACATAAATCTGAATCATGACAGGACAGGAAATATCTCCCCAATCAAATTGCAATCTATTGACCTCACCAATAATAACTCAAAGAAATGTTATAGTATGTTACGTTATGCTATGCTATGCTATGCTATGTAATGGTATGTTATGTTATGTGCTGTTATGGTATGTAATGTAATGCTATGCTATGTTATGTTAATCTTGTGAAACACAACTAACATTCAAAGGTTTGTTGCAGCTATCTTCCAGGTAGTGCTTAACTTTATGCAATAAAATACTTTAATATGCATATATATATAAATAGTTTGTGACACAGAAACTTGCATTGCCTTTAGGACCTTTCTAGCCAGAGATCCAATACCAGAGGGTATCATAGCATTTAAGCAGTAAGTGCTATCAGAAAGGAGGGAAAAAACGTGAACAAAGAGGCCTATGGTACTGTTTGTGTGATAACATGTCACGCGTCTGCAGTGTATATGAACAAAAACTGATGATCTCTGAGATGGAATTATGCAAACAAATTTTAGCACAATGTCCCAGTCCGTCCAGCAAAGGTGCACTTTCCAAGAGTAAGAGTTCTTGTTCCTACACGTCAGAGGGAAATATGGTTCCCTTGTTTCATTTGCAGAGTTGTCATCTAAATTGGCAGAGGAATATTATTGAAGCTTAGATGTACTTGATATGCATCCTTTCTCGTGATACTGAAATAAGTAGACCCTCCAGGATTTCGCGATTTCGCAATTTGCTAAATAATTGCGAAATCAGCAGTTTTGTAAAAAGGCTGCGCTTTTTACAAAAGTTCCAGCGAAATTCCGAACAGAGTAAATTCAATGCAGTGTGTGCCAAAATTCGGTACTTGCAGATCTACCTTGACTTGACCTCTAGTTTAGGTGATAAAACCAATCAGGTTAGTGATAGGAAGTAGGCCTTTTAGCAGAGTTGTGTACTGTAGTAACAGGTAATAAACCAAAGGCTGCCCTGCTGGACACCAGTACATGCCTGCAGGCTCAGCAGGGAACCAGCAGACTCATTGTTGCTCTCTGTTATGTCGCTTCACAAGTTGACCACTGAGGAGTGAAAGTTCTAAAATAAGACAAAGATATTCAGCAGTGAAAAGTGGCCAATTTCTGTGTGATGATAGGCATGCAGGCACCTGCGCAAAACCCCTGTAACTGAGAGCTAGACAGTTCAGGGAGAGTATGTCAAGCTGGGGCACAGTCAGTAGGTGGTAGTATTGTATTTTGCTGTTTCTGGCCCCTTGGCTTGGTAATGTCATGCAAACTTGCCTGTGTGAACAGACCTCCCTTCATCATCATAATTGCATATTTGCAGGTGTGTGTGTGTAATTATACTGATGACCATTTCGATAGCACCCAGTACAATATAATTTATTTTATGGTGCTTTTTGAGATCACTACCCAACTCATTGATTTAATCAAATTCCTCCTAACAATGGAAGATTGAGGAGCCCTGCAAGGATTTAAATGTATGCCAGGTAGGTCTCAACCACATGTATCCAGCCAGCGCAAAACCCACTGAACTATTTCTCAAAATCAGGACTTGTAATCTGTAATTCATTTACATGTAATCTGATTGAGTGGGTTGAGTTTTCTGAAGCCAAACGCTAGAGAGCAGCAGAGAGTTGTGGACGTGATCCACAGAGCCAGCGAGTTGCGAGAGGACCGGTGCGGAGGAGAAAGCGGCTCTGACTCGCTCATTCGCTTTTAATGCTGTGGGGGAATCAAACCACGGTACACAGCGGTAAATAACGATAAAAAACAGCAGCAGCGCCGCAGTGTAGGAAGTGCCGCGAGTGTCCAGATGTCACGACTGCCGGGAGTGCGGTAAAAACAGCAGCAAAGCGGAGGGTGGCGCTAGTGCCACGAGGCAGGTGCCAAGAGTCCCGCGAATGCCGCGGGTGGCGCTAAGTGTTGCAACGTGGTTGACATGGTTGCCTGTGTGCCACGAGTCCCCGTGAGTGTTGCAGGAGGCTCAGCTCAGCACAGAGGGCACAGTGGAGAAGCTGCAACCAGTGCAGCCAGTGAAGAGAGGAGAGAGCTGCGTGAGCCGTGAAGAAGAGGAGGTACCGCTTTTGAAAACAGTGCTGCAATGAGCTGTGAGGAGGCTCCGCCTTGGTAGCCCTGCAGGACGGTCTGTGCACCCGGCGATCGCAGTGACCCCAAACCGCAGGGAGAACTGGGGGAAGTTGTAAGTATTACTTGCGACTGCAGATCATTGAAGCGCCCTCTGTCAGCCGGCCGAGACAAGAGAGACAAGTCTGCGAAGTCCTTCTAGTAGCTGATTGAGGCAGCGTTTGGTTACGGCGCCTTTGGCAGGGGAGGTGAGTGAGTCCCGTCTGAATTCAGATAGATGGTGGTACCTGTGCTTGGCCTGTGCTTGGTTTGTGTTGCCAGTGCAGGTGTAGGCTGCGACTACTTCAGCTGCCACCTCTTGTCCATTTTGTTTCACTTCACCCATTTGACTTCAACCGCGCTACTGTGTCTGCGAGAAGAAATACTGTTACGCTCGCAGTTGAGACCTCTGCTGCAGTTCTAGTCTAGGTCTTCCCGCTCCTTGAGAGCCTGTTGAGAGCCTGCAGATGCTGACGGATGGTGGATGCACGAAGAAAACTGACGAGCTGCTGAGCTAGGTTTATACTTACGGATTATCTCAGCCCATTACTACACGCCGCTGTTTGGTCGACTTCTACAGGGGGACATTTTATACATTTTATACTTTAAGAGCATTTTAGCGGTCGAGGCGGTGGTGGTAGTGGGTGAGAGGCGTAAGTCTCCATCCTACGCGTGAGATGAATTCTAGAAAATTACGCTCCGGACGCGTACTTACCACATCTCCAAGCTGTATAAGGAAATTGAGGAGATCATACAGTGGAACTAAAAATCTACAACACCTTTGTTATAAATCTCAATCAACTATTACGGGTTTCTTTCAGAAAGCTCCCTTGATTGTTCCTGCGGAGGCAACATTGGGGCAAGATAGTATGCATTCCAAGCTTGCCTCAGTAACATCGCCCCTCCTCTCTACATGGGAAGCTCACGGAAACCCTTATGGTTCCACGGGGAGTCTGATAATGTCCAAAGAAGGGGCAAGGGGCCAGATTAGATCAGGAGCGGAAGATGCCTCAATTAGCCGTTTACGGATATATCTTCAAGGACAAATTTGGTCCCTGGCCCATGTGGTAATCATTTAATCCAACGGTCCCAACAGTCACAACATAGCCTCCATATCCCTTCGAATCCATCAGAAGTAGAGTTTCCTGCTGTTGGTATACCTGTCGCTTCGGACGTTGCTTTGCACGTAGGCATGGGCTCGGGTCATCCTCTTAACCAGCAGAATCAGCAATCCACTTCACTGAGCAGGAAAAATCATCCAGTAAGATCGTGGGTGTATATGTTGCCCCTATGGAGGGGAACATCGGCAAGGGGTTCAGTGAAGAGGGTGTGCTTGGGTGCGTCGTAGGAATTTGGGAGGATGCCGGGAAGGACATTGTTGGAATGGTGGAAAAGGCTTCATTTTGTGGAGACCCCAATTTAAGGGAAGACTTTACACTCCCAGACATTGACACTGAAGCTCAAACATGTGGGGTGGGAAGCCATCAACGTAAACCCTGTGAAGAACCCTGTAAAGAAAGGGTATCCAATGAGCAGTCAGAAGGAGAAGAACACATGCATTGCAAACTCCCCCCTCAGGCGTCTCCCTTTGCCCCTATTATATTGTAGTACAAGTCCCCTGAATCGTAATTCTGTGGAGTCCGTCTATGATGCTCATGATGGATTTTTGCCTTGCTCACAACCAAAGCTGGGTAATGAGAGGGATGGTGTGTTTTCGGAATACTTTGTCTGCATCAAAAGACTTTTAAGTTCTATTTTGTCTTTATTGGAGAAATCTGTTTTTAGTTCAGACCATATGCTGGAAATGATCTCTGTAATGTTGTTCGAAGTACAAAAAGTGAATACATCTGGCACCATTATTCCCCCCTCTATTATACCCGTGCGATTGGACGAACAAACTGATGTTATTGCCCTTTTACCTGTTCCCCGTGTCGAGCAGAGAGACGCGTCTGTTCAAGCAGGTACACCTCTCTTCTCATTGTCCCTAACAGAATCTTCCTATTAGCTTGAAAATGAAGAGTTTTGTTTAAGCTCACTTTTCGAGGAAGTTGCAGTGGGCCCTCCTTTGGGACGTGTCCCACTAAAACATTACCCTTTGTTAATTAAGGGGAAAAGGGGTCCGGTGGAGCCATTGAGGAAGCAGAGAAAATCGAGGGTCATGTTGGGCAAAAAGGCGGGGGAGGGACAGAGGGGGAGGCCCCAACTCCATCTGCCCCACAGGCCCAACTTCCGAACTCTTTGGTGAACTTGGGAACGAAAGTAGGGAAGAGGGGATGGCGTGCAACAAACTGCAAAGGGGAAAACAGGAAGAAGAAACAAAAAAGGAAAAGACGATTCCCTAAAAGGAAAATGTCAAAGTTACATTTTCCTCAGATAGCCAGAGTGTTGCTCAGACTGCAATGGAGGAGGGTGGTCCTAAACTGCTAATTGTTGAAGGTGCACTCAGGAACCCCTTCACAGTACTTCTGTCCCCAAATGGGAGAGCAGGGGCCACTGGAGCAGCGGTGGCGCCATCAAGTCTTCCGCTGCAGTCCCCTTTAGTACCTTATCCTCTTCAGCTTAGTGAGGGGGATAATCCTCTGGGGAGGAGAAAAATACTGGGAGGTGGAGACCCTATACTTCAAACATGGTCCACAGTTCGGGGTGTTGGACTAGACGGTAACCTAGAGGTGGGGGTCTCACACGCAGATCGAGAATAATGCGAAGGTACAGACGTTTAATAATGGTGATAGGTTGCCTCTATGGATTCCCCAAAGAGATGCCGCAAAGAAAGCTAATATGGTGCATACTGCTTCATCGCTCATAGTGGATTTCATCTGGTTATTTGAGACTGAGTCTGATCCGATAAACAGAGGACTCATTCTCAAACTTTTTTCAGAAATAGAAGCATTGAAGTTGTTAGAAAGCAGGGATATTCTAAATGTGAATATTATTCAGCACGAGAATGTTTCCTTCTCCATAGTCACCTTCCCTTCTTTGCTAGTAGCCAACTTAGCCATACAGAACTGTGAGCACTTTTTAAAACAAGGGTTAGATATAACTTCTGTATCAAACTCTGAGGATTGTTCTACCAGGTGTAGTACAATCCTACGCTTACAAGATCAGAGGCCGGGCAATTCTGTGGTGTTGGACACTATGGGCCCCGACTTGCAGTTTCCTATGGGCAACGCTAAAAATATTATGGTCTCATTAAATAAAAAGGGCCGATCAATAAATTTGGTGTCTGATTCTGTAGTTGCGCGTCATTCTCCTAATAAAGAAGATGACTTAGCCCAGTGGAGTTGGGTAGAAAAAACCCTGAATACCAATTGTACAGAGGTAGAAAGAAGTGCTCCTCTGAGGTAGCTAGGGGGGGCTACTTCTGTCCTGGAATATGGCCGGTCTGGGGCATGACGAGGAAAATTTTAATTATTTAAAATCTTTAAATCCCCTGATTATATGCCTACAAGAGACTTGGGCGTGTAAAGACTTTGATTGTAATGGGTTTTTTACTTTCTCTTGCTACGCTAAGCACTCTGAAAGGGGGCATGCTAGTGGGGGGGTTTCCATTTTGCTCAAAAACAGTATTAATTGGAATCAGAAAGTTTTTTTCCACCCATCAAATCTTGTGCATTTGCATGAAGTTGGCATGTCTGGGAGAGTTTGGTAGGTCTACCTTCTTCCTGGTGGCAAATCTCTTTATTCGCCCACGGAAAAATTATGACCATCTGTTGAGTTCACTTTTCTTATATATTAAGGAGATAGCCACCATGGAAGAATGTCCTCTAGTGGTATTAGTGGGAGATTTAAATGCAAAAATGTCTAATTCATGGCAGGTAATATATGCTAATCCAGACAAAGAGGAAATCTGGCATGAATCCTCCTTACCAGTTAAAATAAAAACGGATAAACGGGGATTCGTTCTGCTTGATAGCATTAGAAGTGCAGATTTGGCCATCTTAAACGGGAGGATGCCAGTCGATAAAACAGCTCAATTTACTTTTCTTTCTTCTCGTACACAAAGCCTATTGGACTATGCAGCCATTTCGTACCAAATGTTTGGGGCCTGTGAAAATTTAGAGGTTATCCCGTCAGTATGGAGTGATCACAGTGTAATAAGCTTGAATTTGGCCTTTAACCTATCTGCACTAAATCGAGGGCACTTGTGCCAGGGCTCGATTGTTTTTGACAAATCCAAAGGTCGTTCATTTTGGACACAAAAAATACAGTTGAGGTAGGTGCGATAGTGAAAAAAACTTTCCCAGAACAGCACAGCAACACTTCCTTTAATATCATGCAATTTTTTGAGGCACAAATGAGGGAGATAAAAAACGTAAGCTCAGTATCCTCAGGCCAACATAGAGTAAATCAGGTTCCCCCTATCCTGAAGGCCTTAAACAATGAAATTAACAATTTAGTTCGGAAGCAATATAAACAATTTTCCACAGACGTGCAACAGGAAATTAATCACCTAAAGCGAGTTAGAGGCTGTTATAAATTAAGAGTAAAGAGAGATGAGATGGATGCTAACTGGATTGGGTTGAGAGAAGCAGTGAGAGCCAAAGATTCAAAAAAGTATTGGCACCTGATCGCAGAGTATTGTGATTCTAGACAGAGGGCACTCCCGATTCCGATTCCTGAAAGTGAGTACATGGACTATATTTCTCTACCATAGAAACTTAACAGCTCTGTGCCTTTTCAGATGCCTCTAATAGAGGAGGCTGTTTGTGTTAATTATGGTCCCCCGTCAAGGGCTGAAGTGATGGGCTATATAAAGAACGCTAGAACCTCCGGTGCACAAGGACCGGATGATATACCGATCATGCTAATTAAAAAGGATCCAGCGGCATGGGGAGGTTTCCTGGTGCCACTGTTTAACTTTTGTTTCCAATCGATTAGTATTCCCTCATTTTGGAAGGGGAGTATCATAGTCCCACTGTATAAAAAGGGCTCAAAAAGGTCACCTGCTAGCTTTAGACAGATCACGCTGCTGGACGCTGCTGGAAAATTATTTGCAAAAAGTATACTCCAGCATTTGCAGCAGTGGGCCCAAGACCAGAACATCTTACTGCCAGAACAGGCAGGTTTCAGAAAGAACCATAGAACGCTGGATAACATTGCGGTCGTCCAGACCATCGTGGACAAATATGTTTTCTCAAAAAGCATGTTAGTCTATACAGATTTTATTGATTTCTCCAAGGCGTTTGACAAAGTGGATTGTCAGACGCTGTGGAGAAAGCTCTCTCATCTTGGTATGCCTTACCATCTCCTGGGCCTCATAATAGAATTACACACAGACACTTGGTGTCAAGTGATGATGGGTGGCAAGCAGGGGCTTTCCTGTAGGATTAATACACATAATGGTCTCAAGCAGGGTTGGCTGTTGGCCCCTTTTCGTTTTTTCTTCTATATTTATGATCTC
Organism: Lissotriton vulgaris; assembly: GCF_964263255.1. NCBI lineage: Eukaryota > Metazoa > Chordata > Amphibia > Caudata > Salamandridae > Lissotriton > Lissotriton vulgaris. The sequence continues at coordinate 1,315,224,611 of NC_141691.1, forward strand.
CCCGAGAAATTAAACTCAGTGAAGGGGGATGCCCCTAGAATTGGTACAATGGCCATTGGCTCTCTACTATATGCAGATGACGTTGCAATTTTCGATTTAACCCCCATTGGCTTGCAGCGTCGTCTGGATGCCTTGACTAAATATGTTGAGGACCATTGCCTGAAAATCAATATTGCTAAAAGCAAAATTTTAGTCTTTTGCAAGAAAGGTTTTAGAATAAAGAAAGAGTATAAGGGGCTGTTGGGGCAGGAAGAACGTGAACTGGTCAATACGTACCTGTATTTGGGGAAGATTTTCTCAAAAATGGGCGTGACTTAGAACAAATCAAACGGTGTGTTGGTAAAGCCGCCTCCCAGGCTGGAGCTCTAAATAGATTTTATAAGACCGTGGGAGACGTCATTTTAATCACGTTCTGACAGTATTTAAGGTTAAAATTCCCCCGACATTAACTTATGCTGCAGAAGTTTTGGATAGGAATTACTGGCTCTCTTTTGATAAGGCTGAAGGCCGGTTTTCCGTCAAATTTGTAATTTAAATTCCTTGGCTGCACCACATGTTCTCCGTTTGGATTTCCATTTAGTTTCTTCTTATACTTCTTCTTTGGCAGCGGTCCTGATGTGGGGGAACTCCCTCTGTTGGGGCAGCCGCGGGCCGTGGAGGGAGTTGCGGTGGGGCAGGGAGGCGGGGAGGGGGAGGGGCAGGGTGGAGAGGGCTAAAAACCGGCATATGGATAATTACAGGTAAGTAAACAATTTAAATAATAAAACGAATTTCGTAGCGCGCACTGCATCGCAAAATGTGATGTAGTGCGCGCTACGAAATTCGTTTTATTATTTAAATTGTTTACTTACCTGTAATTATCCATATGCCGGTTTTTAGCCCCCTCCACCCTGCCCCTCCCCCTCCCCGCCTCCCTGCCCCACGGCAACTCCCTCCACGGCCCGCGGCTGTGTTGGGGGGATGAGGGCACTCTAAGGGCCGCCTTGAAGTTGGAAATTTTTGCAAAATTAAAAGATAAATAAGCTTTTTTTAGATCATTCGCCCGTGCAAACCATTTATTTGGGCTCAATTTAAATTGTGATTCACCCATGCCAAAGCCTGTATTGAAGTCATTTCTAAAGAAGTCAGTAAGCACGATTAGTACAGCAAGAGATATAGCTTTAAGTCACCTTAAAGTTCGCAACGAGGTGATCTGTGTGAGTGCGACGGGGAGCAGACCCCAGCCCTATCTTTCATGGAATGTCCCACATGGAATCAAAAGGCTAATACTTCTTTTAAGAAATAATCTGTTGCCCCTGAGAGACGTAACTGGTATTTGGGAAAAAACTCCTAGAGAGGAGAGAATTTGTGAACTGTGCTGTTCCCAAATGCAGGATCTCAATCATGTGCTAGTTGTGTGTCCAGTACTTCTAAGGGCAAGGCAAATGTTTTTGAGACCCTCTTTTATCAAATTTAAAATTCGTTCTGCTGAGGAGGCCCGATCTTTTGTGTTGTCCCCTCCAAATGAAATGATCTGCCATAGAATATTTCAATTTTTTAAAACATTCCTGGCTATTTATTAGAATTTCTGTTTTTAGTTTAGTTGGTATGTAGTTCAGTTCAGTTTCAATCTTTATTTCGACCATTTGGTCATAAAAGATGCACAATACAAAGAAGAAAAAACACATATGTATTGGTATGTATAATGTTATGCTGATTGCTTAAGGTAGAATTTTGTATATGTTATAAAGCATCTTTCTTTTATTGTATTGGTGTATTTTTATGGACCTCCCTTGGAGTTCCGTAACAAATAAACTAATTGAATTGAATCATTTACATGTATTTCAATTTTATTGTGAAAAAATATATAGCGTTTCCTTTCACACCCCATGCATGACATGCAACACTGTCATACGGTTTATAGTTCAGTTTACAAGATCCTACAAAATTGTAGTCAGAGAAAGAAAGTAGTCCTCAATCGCTGATTGAGAAAAATAAGCAGGGATTTGTCAGAAGTCTGAGTCTAACATTTGACATCCGTCTTTGAACACACAGAAATTGTGACAAGACAAAAACGAAAATGTAAGACATCTTCATTGTACATTCACTTTCTGAACACCAGCAAAGTCTTGCCCTAAGCATAATAGCTAATTAGCATGTGCTCAGGTATGACCCCCGCCCCAGGGGTGTCCCTTGGAATACCTTCAGACTCATTTAGATAATGGAAAATTCTGGGTGAGCAGGGTCAGTGCTGTTGCACAAATAGGAAAATGGTCCGGGTGAGAGGTGTCAGTATTCCATTAGCTGTATAAAGGTGCTGCCCAAGTGGGCTGGAGCTATCTCAGGGCATATAATATTTTTCTGCTGAGAATGTCAACTGCCCTACTAACAGTAAGAAATACTAAGATGTGCAAGTAATATCTTTATTCCCAAAAATACCACCGTCCTGCAGAGACGTACCAGTGTACATGGACAAAGTCAAGTCGCCTGATTGTGGCAGTTGCAAGTGAAGTGGATAGTCATGTTCCCTAAGTGTGGTGGATCACAACTAATGTGGCCACAGACACGACTGCACCATCCCTCTACACAGACCCTCCAGGATTTCTGCTGGGGAACTATTTCCTTCTTTATTTAAAGAAAGAATTCAGGCTCACTTGCAGTGGAACCCACCGGGGTAAATTTTTGTTTTGTTATTAAAAAGAAACAGAAATAATTTGTCGCTACAATGCAGCAAAATTTCTATTTTGTTGCATTAAATTCATGTTTTTGTGCCGCTAAATTAGACTAATTTATGCTGCAACATCCTGGGGGTCTGAATAAGGAGCCTACACTTTCCTGGAAAACAATAACTTTTAACTGGGTGTGGGGTGATGCTCGAGGGCACAGTGTACTGGAGCTCTGTGATCCAGCTACCCCTCCCACCCAAAACAAAATATGGTGGTTTGTTTCTGGGACACAAAAGATCACGACCTTCAGACCCAAGGGAACTCTCTTCCTGTGCGCATGGGCCATTGAATATGCTTTCTGGTAGACTGCCATGCCTATATTGGATTTTATGGGCAGGACAAACATGCATTAGAATGGTTACTCTTTCACAAATATAGTGGGCCTCCTCACATATAGACACAGGAGGCCTGTAGCACATGTGCCACTGAGTCAAGGTTCAGTGGTAGCTCCAACGTCATAAAAACTAGTGGTTCTTTACCTTTTTAATGTGGGAGGAACACCGGCTTGTTGGATGACGGGGGTTGCAGGAACCCAACTTGTTTATCGTACTCCACCAAACCCTAAACGAAACATAAAGCATTTCAGGCAAATGCTGTTTTATTTATTCACCTTGGTTCCGGATTTTAAAAGTTTGTATCTGTCATTTGTCAGAACTTGACTATCCCAGAACGCAGAATGTGCCGTAATAGTGATTATGTTGTAGGACTGCAGAAAAGACAGAAATCCTAATTATAACAAAGATTTCCTATTTACGAGCTGCCCTTTAACTAGACAAGCTGCCACCTGCTAGACTTCAATTAAAATGTAACATTTCCCCTTTCTGTACTAAGACATATAGAACTGTCCAGTTGCTTATTATAAATGAGATTCCATCGCGTTGTATAACCAATGTTTGTCTCTGTTCCACAATTACTGATCACATCCTAACTACACATACCCAATTGATGTCTCACATCGCAATCTCCAGTGTGCTCTGAAACAACTGAAAGGCCGTGTGCTAGGAAATTTTACCAAATAATGAATTGTTCATAAAGGGCATGTATTTGATATCATTATTGTTGGCATTTTCCCTGAGGTGTGCAGGTATGATGTCCATTTTCAGAAATAACATTTAGATTTTGTATAACCTTTGCTGAAAGTCATTCTAATCAAAACATGGAAATTTGGTATCATTGATCACTCCTCATAATTGGACGACAAGAAACTATGTCACTATCTATCTATCTATCTATCTATCTATCTATCTATCTATCTATCTATCTATCTATCTATCTATCTATCTATCTATCTATCTATCTATCTATCTATCTATCTATATATCTATCTATCTATCTATCTATCTATCTATCTATCTATCTATCTATCTATCTATCTATCTATCTATCTATCTATATATATATTCACTGAAAAAACCATAGGTTATAGACCATATATAGTTAGGGATTAGCATTTAAAAAACCTTATTTTATTTGCACAAAACCATTGAAATTCCATATATAGTTAGTTGCACTAACTATATATCGCGGACCCGCAATCCACTGCTAATGATGTCACATATTACATCATTCATGACATGGTCAGTGACATCACTGATGACATCACTGATGACATCTCAAATGACATCACTGATGACATCACTGATGATAACACCCAGTGACTGTATGTTTCTGTAAAGTTAAAATATGTCTTACATATTGAAGAATGAGTGGATGTATAAGTGTCTGGATGAAGGATTTAGTAGGTGCATGACTGACTGTATGAGAGAATGATTAAATGTGTCTCACTGAGTGCATGGGTTAGTGATTAAAGTGTCTTAATTTGGCAATCATTATTTATGTTCTTCTGTAAACTGCTGCATGTTTAAATCAGTAGCTATATCAGTAACTATATGGGTTATTGAATGGTTGCGCAAGTATTTGTATGGGAGACTGAGTATGTGTGTGGGTGGCTGGGAGGTGTATAACTCTGTGCATAGATGTGTGAGCAGTTGATTCCCTAGGTGTATGGGTTCAAATGTGCATGTAGAAACAGCTGTATGGACAGTTGACTGTGTGCATGAGTATATTGGTGAGTGAATGGATATCTCAGTTCTACATGTCAAAGTAAGTACATATGTAAAACACACTCCATGTGAGAGTTGACATATATAAATAACTGAACATAAGAGCCAGTGAATGTGAGAGTGGCTGTATGAATCATTGTGAACTTGTTTCAAGGATTGTATAAGAGAGTAAATATGTGTTAGTATATGTTTGAATAAGTAAGGTGTGTATAACTGTATAGTTGAGGAAATGGAGGTGTGATTGATTCTTTGCATGACTGACTAGGTGTGTGGGTAACTCCATGGATGTGTGACAGTCTGTGAGTGCCTGTTTACACTGAGTGTATCTAAGGTTATTTTAGAGTCTGAAGATGTATTATCACATAAATGATATCATCAGTGATGTAATCAGTAATGTCAAATGAGATGTCAGTGATGTCATCAGTGATGTCATTTGAGATGTCATCAGTGATGTCATCAGTGATGTCATTTGAGATGTCATCAGTGATGTCATCAGTGATGTCACTGACCATGTCATGAATGATGTAATATGTGACATCATTAGCAGTGGATTGCGGGTCCGCGATATATAGTTAGTGCAACTAACTATATATGGAATTTCAATGGTTTTGTGCAAATAAAATAAGGTTTTTTAAATGCTAATCCCTAACTATATATGGTCTATAACCTATGGTTTTTTCAGTGAATTTTCAAGGTTTTGTAAATGCAAATTCCTAACTATATATGGTCTATAACCTATGGTTTTTTCTGTGAATTTCATTGGTTTTTTAAAAGCTAATATCTATAGCTGTAAAATATATTCTTTATTAAGTGACGTATCACGTAGCCCGTGAGACGCCTAATGATGCATCGCATAACCGTGACGTATCATCTCTGCAGCGCAAACCAAACCCAAAACGTAAGCGCGCCAGAACACGCTTAAAGATACATATATTTTTTTAACCTTAATTAGACAAAATCCACACGTGCACATATCACAAACGTTCAAAAAACACAATATGTCGGACTCCCGTTACGCTGCCGGTTAGCTGCCCGGTTAACGTACCAGGAAGCACCTTTACCGCGAAAAATCGCATTTTTTTTTTCACCCCCCAGGGAACTTTAATAGCCCCCTCATCAATCCTAGGGGTTCAGGAGGGGTTTGCCTTACCCCTTTCATTCATTTACACCTTTTTTTTTTCCACCTCTTGTCTTTCGATCCCACAGAGAGACAAGATGGCGGCCGCTCCAGACTGTTTACAATGATAACAGCCAATCAGCTTCTCCTCAGACTCCCGTTACACTGCCGGTTAGCTTCCCGGTTAGCTGCCCGGTTAGCTGCCCGGTTCGCGTACCAAGACGCGTCTCTACGGTGAAAAAATCGGAATTTTTTTTTTTTTTTTTGGGCCCAGCGTGGCTCTATAATATCCCCTCATCAATCCTAGGGGGTCAGAAGGGGTCTACCTTGCCCTCTTTCCTTCATTTCCCCCTTTGTTTTGGCCTCCACTTGTCTCTCGATCCTACCGAGAGACAAGATGGCGGCCGCTCCGGACTGTTTACAATGTTGACAGCCAATCAGCTACTCGTCAGACTCCCGTTACACTGCCGGTTAGCTTCCCGGTTAGCTGCCCGGTTCGCGTACCAAGACGCGTCTCTACGGTGAAAAAATCGGAATTTTTTTTTTTTTGGGCCCAGCGTGGCTCTATAATATCCCCTCATCAATCCTAGGGGGTCAGAAGGGGTCTACCTTGCCCCCTTTCCTTCATTTCCCCCTTTGTTTTGGCCTCCTCTTGTCTCTCGATCCTACCGAGAGACAAGATGGCGGCCGCACCAGACTGTTTAGAATGTTGACAGACACCGGAGAGCCAATCAGCTTCGCTTCGCAAAGTTCCGATACGCGAAAAGTACGCGAACCGGAGCGCTGTTACAGATATATATCTTGTTTTAAACGTTAATTTCTCAAAATTCACTGAAGCACATATATTGAGACCTAGCAAAGGCACATCGGGCTAACAGTCCCTACAATTTTGCCAAGTTTCGTGGAAATCCATTCAGCCGTTCGGGCTAAAAGTGAGTCCAACCGCCCTATGGAAATTAACATGGGAAAAACGCGTTTTGGGACCCCCCTTTTTTCTCGGCCCCCCATTGACGACCCCCCCCCAAATTTCCAGGAGCTGCTCAGAAACAAAATGTGCCATTTTCCTGATAATTTCAGCCAATTCCGTCCACAAACGCCAAAGTTATTAGGCATAGAATTTTCAAAAGTTCCATAGAGAAAAAATCCTAACTATATATACCTACTGGCTATCGCCAGTAGGTAATATATATATATATATATTTATTTTTTTTTCTCATTCACGGTGGCATAGGTCTCGTAATTTTGTGTATTTTTGCATTACACAAATGACACGTAAATCCTGCAATTATGCCATTGACCGCATGAGGTAAAAATTCACCGAAAATGCTTGCGAACAACACAACTTAAGCATCTGTTTGCAGTACTTTTGCTCTGTGCACTATATTTTAGCGCAAAATATTTTCTTTTGCGTCACATATAGACAACAGGAACCATTTCATTCTAAAATATAGATTTTAATTTTCATTTCACATATTTATGCGTACGTTTGTGTCATTCTGACTCTTTTCAGACTCAAATATAGTACTAAATTATAATTAGCATTTCTCATAATTATGCGTAATTTTGTGTCATTTTGCCAAAGTTTCACATAATTATGTGAAAGCAAAATTATGCAAATTTCACACACCCATACTTTCAGAGCACTTTTCCCAAAAAAAGGCAGTACCCTACATTTTCCAGTAAGGAAGAGCATATTATTCATGAGCATCCATCAAGCATATACATTTTACAATACTACGGTCCGCTCATTGCCCTTCTCTTTCTCTCGCTCTTTCGCCCACTGTCTCAAATGAATGAATGAATGAATGAATGAATATAGTATATAGAGCGCTCGAACACTCAAACAAGAGCATCTGCTATGTCTCCCTCACCACTTCCCTCTTTCTCTCTCGCCTTCTGCCCTTCACATGTTCTCAGTTTCACTTTCACCTCTTTATGTAAATGAAAATGAAATACTTAGAAATGGTTAGGACTATATTATAGGGCCAGATGTAGGTAATTCCTATTTACCGACTCTTAAATACCGAATTTTACCGATTTGGTATTTAAGAGACGGTAAATAGGAAGGGGGGAGATGTAGGTAATTCGAATTTAAGAATTACCGAATCGGTAGGATTCGGTATTTACCGAACCGAATCGGTATTGCCCATTGATTCCTATGGGCCTTGAAGCCCATAGGAATCAATGGGCAATACCGATTCGGTATTCACCGAATCGGTAAATACCGAATCCTGCAAGGGTGCAGGGGGTGTCACTATGACACCCTCTAGCACCCCAATTCCGGACTTGTGTGCCATGTGGCACACAGTCATGCCCTAAGGGCATGTCTGTGTGTCACATTGCACAGGTGTGCATGCACAGATGTGAATGCACACCTGAATTCGGTATTTTACCACCCAATAGGATTGGGTGGTAAAATACCGATTCTTAAGGGCCTGTGTAACTCTTAGGAGTGCCACCTACATGTGGATTTTACCGAATCGGTAAATATACCGATTCGGTATTTTACCGATTCTGTAAATTTACCGATTCTGTAAATTTACAAAATTGGTAAAATATAGGCCCCCTACATCTGAAAACCCTAATACCGGTCGGTAACGGCTGAATTCGGCCGTTACCGACCGGTATTAGGGCTCCTACATCTGGCCCTAGGTCTTTAAACGAGAGGAAACAAGGCATTCCACTTTTATTTCTGGGACTCCTTTGAATTAATGGTTTGGGAATATTTGTAATGTCTTCATATACTGTGCAGAACAGGGTTAGTGTACTGATATACGGTACCACACCCAAGTTTAGCTTGTCATTATGAAGGAGCGGGGCTACTACGCACTGCACTGCATTATGGGTAGTGTTGTGCATGTGTTTTACAATGAATAGATATATCCAGCAAAGACCAAAAAACTGTGACAAAATTACCCTTATAAACAACTGACACTGACACCAAGGTGACAATTTACAGCTAGCTGAAAAATTGAAATTACAACATATTTTTGAAAATATTAGATACACCTGGGACCAAATATGAGATGGTATTCACATTGTGGGGTTAGCCCCCAAGTATTTTAGTTCGCTTTAGTGTTGTATCTTCTTCCAGATAGTCACATTCAGCATTTGCTTTTACCAGTGGGACCCGCTGGCCAAATTCTCGGTCCCTAATATTAGACTGTCACGCATGGGCGGTTGATCTGTTGCCTGTTTAGGTCCCTCCTTATGGAACTCTGGGGCATATTACCATGGGGGCGATAGGCAATTATCGCCAATTTAGCAGCCGTTATCAGCCGCTAAGCTGCGATAATTCTATCGCCCTATTAGCAAGCTGTCGCTAACTGATGTTAGCGACAGCTTTTAGGCGATAGCAAGAGGTTTGGGGCCCGCTTTGCATGTCAGCGATGTTTATCGCTAATGATATGCAAAGTGGGCGTACCCAACCAGTTAGCGACTGAAAGCAGTCGCTAACGTCGCTATCGCCTATTAGCAAGGCATGCGTAGCATTGGAAATATTCGCGCTAAGCGTGAATACCTCCAAATACTAACACCTACCCAGACCAGTTCTTAGCCTTGTTATCCTATGGGAGGTGGATAACATGGCTAAGAGTATTTTGTCTCTAATGCGTGAATATCGCTGTATTCTCAGCGATATTCACGCATTTCGCCGCTATCGCTGGATATTTTAGCACAAAGGAGAATACCGTTGCTAATAGCATGTTTTCTCCGCTAACATATCCAGCGATAGGCAGCGATAAACAAATCGTAGCTAAGCCTATTTAGCGATAAATATCGCTACTTGTTGGTAATATGCCCCTCTCTTGCCATGCCACTTCGCAACAAAACTGTCTACGAGAACTTTCGTAAATGCCAAAAAACTTGTCTGTTTAATCAATGATCTTTCCCCTCTTTCTGTTCTTTTCAGGTTGGCGCTGGGAAAACCCTTTTTGGGTAGCTCTTGCGCCTTACAAATCAAATTAACATAACATAACATAACAAGAGAGCCAGGCGTAACTGTCACTGATCTCCCTGGCATTGGCCCACCATGCAAGACATTGCACCAATGGGCCATGGAATACTAGCAGTGCCCACCAAAAGCAGGGAAAGCCTCCCTGTGCACAGACCCATTGTTTTTTTTGGTAAATGATCCTGTGCTTTACCCTCTAATAGATTGACACAAAGCAATCAGGGTTAACCTAGAGGTAATGTGCAAAGTATTTATGCCTGTAATAACACTAGGTGCAGTGTCAACCAAATGGCACTGTGCCCTGCAGGCACTCCTTGAGAGACGCTGTCTCCGGCAGTAACAACAGTGTAATCCGTTTACTTCAAATAATGTAGTCAGCAACCATTTGTTATTACAGTCTTCAATTCCCCAGGGTCAGAGGGGACCATAACCGGAGGCACACAAAAAAAACTACTCGAAGTTTACCTTAACGAAATATTTAATTAACCCCATGGTGTGCCGCACACCTTATACCATTCCAAAGTATTTATGCAGCACACAATCAGTAATAAAATGAAAACACAACACAAGAAAAATCCGAAACCAATGTCAAACAGAGTACATTTTCATGAATAAAATTATACTAGAATGTCAAAAATGCAATTTTGAATTTCTTAGTGAAAATAGTGCCTAAAAGCACACAGCACCACTCGCTGTCATCTGCGCTAGACCAGGGAGTTCACAAGTTTAGGCAGACTGCAATGGAGCAAGGTTTGGCTACAGGGACAACGTTAGTATCAATGAAGAGTTATCGGTTAAGTATGGTGCAAAGATTTCAGTTTGTGATGGAGAAGGCCATGAGGAGCAGGTAGAGTGTTGTGGATGGTTGTCTCTGTACAATGAACAGCAGGCCAAGCATTGCAGCTGTCGCTGGGATGTTGGGAATGTTGAACGGTTAATGCTGTAGCTTTGCATTGACAATTACCATGGGCTGCTGTTGCTGTAGCACAAGGTTCAATTCTTGCATTGTTAGTCTTTACTAGTGGTCACTGTAGCACAAAGAGCAGGACTCACCAGAGCCTAACGTTGACGGTTACCCCAATAAGTAAGTTATGAGCGGAAACTGGCCTGCCCCGGGTTTCAAGAAGCTCAAACTTCAGGACTTTTACCTTCTGTTGCAATGGAGTCCACTCTGATGCCAGCCAAGGGTCCTGGACCTAGGGAGGCACCTCTTGGGGATCAGAATCTACTCCAGCAGAGGCCAGCAGGGCTCAGGCAGGTCGATTTGCAGGTCCATGCAAGTACATTTGCAGCAGGTCAGTCGGGCAATTGCAAGGAGGCCTCTGAAGCTTGGTATGTCCCTGTAGCTCACACAGGAGATCAGTCAATTGACCTTGGAGCCCCTCTAGGTTAGAGTGGGATGAAAATAAGCAAGTCCTGTCTTTCTTCTCAGGCTACAAGACAGTCCTCAGCAAGACAGCAGTCCTTCTGTAACTGCCACAGGTCCCAGAGTGTTCTGATGAGTGGCTCTGGAGATCCATTATTTATACCTGGTGTCAGCCTTTGCGTGTGGGGACCCCTTGTCCTATCCCCACACCTTGTTCTGGAAAGTTCCTAAATGACAAGGTTCGAAACTGTCTGAGGCGACAAAAGACGGGGCAGGCCTGCTGTCAGATTTGTATGCATGTGGAGGAGGCAAAGTCCTTGAAATGAAAGTGGGGCTCGGTACAGCCCATTCCAGTCATCCTGCCAGGATGGAACATCTTGTTGACACCTAAGCCGCCTTTGTGACACTATCTGGAAGCAATATACAAACACTAACAACCGAGTCATTCACAGAGATGACACTCATGGCACTGGAAGAAGGCACAAAATGTTAGAACAAAAAAATGGCATCTTTCTGAAAGTAGCAGTTTCAGAATTTTGGCTTAAAATCTGACTTTACCACTAACACAAATGTTTTATTACAATTCGTTTGAATCTAAACAACTTATGTAATAAGGTAGCCCATTGATAGCCAATGGGTGAGGCCTTACTTTAGTGCAAAACGACTCTAGGAGTTTTTCACTACCAGGACATGTAAACTAAAACCCATAATGCACCATTCACCATGCACCGTGCACTATAGGCCTTTAAGGCCTACCTTAGGGGCAATTTTTAAGTATTAAAAAGGAAGGTTAAGGCCTGGCAAATGTTCTATCTTACCAGGTCCAAATGGCCATTTAAAATAACACTACAGGCTTCAGTGGAAGGCCTGAGACATATTTTAAAAGGCTAGTTTAGTGGGTGGCACAATGAGTGCTGTAAGCCCACTAGTAGCATTTGATGTACCAGCCATTGGTACATGTAGTGCAATTTATTAAGGACTTACAAGTAAATTAAATATGCCAGGTAGGTGTGGGCCATTTTTATTATGTTTGAAGGAGAAAGCGCACACACTTTGGCATTGGTTAGCAGTGGTAAAATGCACAGAGTCCTAATGCCAACAAAAACGAAATCAGCAAAACAGGAGGGGTAAAGGCCAAAATGTTTGGAGGAATACCACACCAAGGTTGGTGGGTCTAACACAAACATTTCAGAATTGGCATGTCAATGTACCACTTATATACCTTACTTGTTAAGCAGTGCGGGCAATAAATCATCTAAGTAATTGATTATTTAAAATACTCAAAAACAAAGAAAGCCACTTACAGAGACGTGATCAGTTAATGCTCTTGAAGACGACTGACCTATAATGAGATATTATGACGTGCTGGAAAAGTCATATGCTAGCAGGAACCCGTCCTAACAGTAACGTCCCATTTTCATTTTCTAACATTAAGCACATCCTGGAGATACATTTGATTATAAAAGACTGTGAATTATTTACTCTTCTGTAGTCATCGAAAATAAATTAATAATCAATGTGTTTTTATAAAGTTGCAAATATTTGCTGGACCACCTCGTTATCGTTCCATGGAGAAGAAAACAATTAAACTGAAAACAAAGATACATACAGCATGTATGCCTGTTTCAAAACACCACGGTATAATTACCACATCTAATATAAAAAATGTATATTATTGTGATGTTGATATTACTTAAATAGAGCAAGATAATGAAGAGTGGGTGGAAACTGGCTGAGTGGAGCAAGTGAGATATTCCTGCGCTGTTCATGGCAACAGATGAATTTTGACATTGTTGCTGTTTTTCTGTTTTTTATTCTTTATTGTGACATTTTTTCCATATGCATACACCCTCATCCTGCTCTCCCCCCCAGGCATTGTGTAATCCCAAAATTTACAGAAAGTCAGGTACATTTATAACAACATAAATATAACATTTTAGTTTGAAAGTCAAGTATCTCTATTGCGGCACATCAAGAGTTCATTTCATATGATTTAAATCCTAGTTATACGATCATGGCTTTTCTACCTATTTTTTTTTATTCTGTATAGTTTAATCCCGAGGTTCTAGACTTTGCATCCATTGCTGCAGGGGGTCCCAGATCTTCAGCCCCTTCTTCCTTTTATTCCACCCCTTCCGTCTATATATAGCAATCTCTAGGATATATGCGGCCAGTAGTTGCGCTCACCATGTTGGAATGCGGGTGGATTTGGATCCAACCATGCCGAAGCCAGATATATTCTAAATACTGCCATAGAGATAAACATTAACCCTTGCATATAGTTTGTCCGGGTATCTCCATCTATGCCTAGCATTATTTCTCCCATTGTGATTTCGATCCTTGCATTAAAAATTTCAGATAAGAAGTTAGAAATGTCTCTAATCAATGGTTGGAAAGCATCACATGTTGCGAATATGTGTACGATGTCAGCTTCGAATAGAGCACATCGTGGGCATTTTGTGCCTCTGCCAGATCCCCATTTGGCTATTCTGTTTGGTGTATAATATAGGTGGAAAAATGTTTTATAGTATTGTGCTTTTAATCTGGGAGACATTAATATAGATTGGTATAATTCAAATGATCTCAACCCCACCTCCTCTGTTGTCCCTAGTTTATCCTGCCGTTTTATAACAAATGTATTCATGTCATTGGGGAGTATGGCGATCAAGCTGTCGCAGATCTCACCAATCTTTAAGTTTTTATTTTTATTTATTATTTCAATGATCTGAATTCCCTGAAATTTAGACCGTCCACCCCCCTTTTTCATTAAAAAGTCTCTGGCTTGTAAAAAGTTGAACAAGTCTCTATGATCTAGCGTGTACTCCTTTCTTAAATCTTCAAATGATTTCAGCCCTGTTGATGAATAAAGATAGCCACATCGGGTAATCCCTGCATTTAGCCATTGATTCATGCATATATCGTTAAAAATCTCCGGAAGATTAGGATTTTTGGAGAGAGGAGTATAGTGAGAGAACCTACCAATTCCAAGGAGTTTACGCATATTATTCCAAGCAGTATGAATACCTGCCAGGGTTTTAAAGCGTACTCTTTTGAAGTAGCAATTATATGTATGTCGCCATAGGTACTCGCTGGTCTCATTGCCCAAAAAAAGTTCTTGTGGGGTTGGGATATCTTTATCTAGCCGGTTGTTCTCATTTGGGTCAACAATTCATTGCAGTATTTCAGAGTCGTAGCCCACCAATATACTTTAAAATTAGGCAGGGCGAGGCCACCTCTATCTTTCGGAAGAGAAATGTATCTGAGCGCCCCACAGGGTTTTTTATATACCCAAGTAAATCGAGAGAACATATTATCAATATCTTTGAACATTTGTGGTGTAAGCTCAAGGCAGATTGTCCTAAAGAAATACAAAAATGTTGGGAAAAATAAAAATGTTATCACATTGCATCTCCCTGCTATGGTTAAACGCAAGTTATTTAGCCTGTTGAGATCTTTATCAGTATGTTTTATAAGCTGATCTAAGTTAACCTTTACCAGATTATCCAAATTAGAAATTATGTTAACCCCCAGGTATGTGGCACTATCTACTATCCGATCATCCCTACACTGCGCTTTGTTATTGATCACTATTTGGGTTTCATCCAAATTTAGCTTATACCCGGATATGTTCCCGAAATTTTTTTGCTTCTTCTTCCATCGCTTTTACTGCTTCGTCTGAATTACTTGTGACCAGCGCGATGTCATCAGCATAGGCTAAGGTCTTTGTGTCACCAGTTTGGGTTTTTATTGGTGGGATTGTCTGGTTGTTTTCAAGTCTACGAATGAATGGGCATCCCTGTCTTGTCTCTCTAGCCACATCTATTTTTCGTGATATAGCCACATTCACCATTATTACTGCTTCAGGGTTTATGTACAGCATATGAATAGCATTTTTGAACTTTTTCCCTATTCCACTTCTTGACATTGCCGCCCATAGATATTGCCAGGAGACCCTATCAAAGACTTTCTCTGCGTCCAATAATATGAGTGTCATAGGGTCTCCTGCAATCTTGGTAATGTCAAAGAGTGTGATCACCCTCTGTATATGGTCAGTGGTGGATCTCCCCGGGATAAATCAGTGCTGGCGGCCTGATACTATTTTATTGGTAATTGGAGCTAATCTGCTGGCTAACAGCTTCGCATGTATCTTGGAGTCACAGTTTATTAAGGTGATTGGGTGAAAAGGTTCCAATTCAGTGGCATTTTTTTTAGAAAAACTGCGATTTTAGCACGTGCCCATGACCCTGGCGGATGCCCTCCATGAAAGACGTGTACAAGTAGATCCCTTAAGATCTCCTTTAGTGGTTTATAGAATTTATTATAAAACTCTGCTGGTATACCGTCTAGCCCAGCTGCCTTTCCAGTGGATAAGCTGTTTATTGATAGTAATATTTCTTCCCATTGTGGTGTTTCATCTAAGGTGACTTGATCCTCCTGTGTGAGCCTTGGGGTTAAGGTCTGATCTAGGTATTTCTCAATCTCATCTAGTTGCACATTAGTTTATTCATATAGTTCTTGATAATATCTTTGGAATGCAGCTCTTATCTCTTTGGGATCATTTTTAAGGTGGCCTTTAGTATCTTTCATCTCCTTGATAGTATTAGCTGTACTTCGTTGTCTAGCACGAAACGCCAGTTGGTGCCCCACTTGTTCGCTTAGTTCGTATGTACTTTCTCTATTCATTGTAGCCTTGCACATTGCCTTTTCCCTAAAGATATCTGTGATGTTGTTTTTAGCAACTGCCATCACTCTTAATGCCCCCTCATTATCCTGTCCTTCTTGCACCGCCTTGATAAGTCCCTCCTTTGCTTCCACCAATGTCTGCTGCAGTATCCCCATTTTTAGTTTAGTCTCTCTGTTATATTTTAAGGAAAATTGTAGCGTTTCTCCCCTTATTCCAGCCTTTAGGGTGTCCCACACTATTTCTATAGAGGTGCTGCCCATGTTATCCTCTAAGAATTCGGGTATCCATTTGTTTATGTGGTGGCAGTACTCTTGATTTAGGAGCCCGGCTCTCTCAAAGGTCCAGATATTCTGGTCATTGTTCATTTCTCTACTGTCATCACTTATAATTAATGGATTATGGTCCGAGAGGACCCGTGGTAGTCTATCTATTGTGCACTTTGGGATCACAGCACTAGTTGAAAACATGTAATCTAGCCTAACGAATCTGGCATGCGGATTGGAGAAAAATTTGTAACCTAGATCTTTGGGGTGTTTCGACTGCCAGCAGTCCCACAATCCGTGTATGGTGCACAGGTCTTTGAGGACACAAAATACCTTAGGTTTCTTCCCTTTATATACAAATCCAGACTCTATTGACCAATCACACAGCAAATTCACGTTGAAATTGCCACAGACAATCAGTGGGAGTGGCCAATGAGCTAGTTCATTAGTAATATATTCAGAAACCTCAGGATCGTCTGTGACGTTGCCGTATATAGAACAAATAGTTTGTTTTCCCCCATCACCGTGCTGGCATTCTGTGATTGCCGATCGACCATACTTATCGGCTGCTGATCTGGTGAATTGTGCTCCCCATCCCGTTGCCAGGATGGCCCCCCCCCCTTGTCTTTGTTGTCTGTGTTGTGGCAACTATCAGCCCATAGCCAAGGGTTTGAAGAAGTTGTCGTTGTGACCCCTCCACACGTGTGTCTTAGAGACATATAATATCGGCCCCTACTGTTCTTAATCCCACCGCCACTATTTGTCTTTTTTTCAGATCATTGAGACCACAAATATTAAGAGATAAAACTTTTAGTTTAGCCTTTTAAGGTTTTAACTCCCCCCTTCCTTGATCGTAGAGTCCCTTCATGCCATTCATTTGACCCTTGGTTTTTGAGTTGCTTGATGCGCCTTGGTTTATTTGTCTTTACTACATGTCTTATACCTGCTAAGTGCCTGTGGTCCCATTTCAACCCCCCCCCCACCCACTCTGTGCCAGTCCACCCCCTCCCACCTACCTCCCCCACCCCTCTAAGGGCAATCAGGCTCAATCTTGAGCCTGCATGATAGCATCTGGGTTGACCACGCCCACCCTTACTCCCCCCTTCCGTCACCTTGTCTTGTGCTCAGAACTATAAATATGAAAACCAAAAACGGAAAATATATACAAAATCAATGTAACCAGTAAAGGAAACTGAAGACCCCAGCCTAAGGTGTATTGAGGAGGACATCCCATTATGCTACCCATCTGCCTTTCCCTTCTGTCACTTGTCTTGACAGAAGAACGAGGGGAGTGTGCATTCACATTCTCACTTCCAGTCTCTAGTTTTCGGTTAGCAGGCTGAATTAGCCTCAACAGATTTTATCCCCCCAGATATAATATCTTCCAACAACTTCTGAGCTTGTATTTCGGATGTGAAAAAAAGTTCCGTCCTTGATGAATGGCTTTCAGCTTCGCTGGATTTTGTAGAAAGGCTGCTGCGCCAGCTTTTTGGAAAGCGGTTATGAGTTGTCCAAGTCTCCATCTTCTTTCGACAGTAGCATGAGCAAAGTCTGGTTTGGCCAAGTACAGAAAGTTCTCCCCCTTCCTCTTCATGTTGGATCTATCCAGATCATAGGCAGCCTGCCGGAGTAAGAAACTCCCGAAGTAAATTAGAATTACACGTGGATACCTTTGTGCACTCGTCGGGCGCTTATGGATTGATAGGGGAAATCTGTGCACCCGCTGGACTTCTTTGTCCCAGTCCCAATGAGCCAGTTCCGGTAGAGAACTCTTCAAGAGGTTTATTGTGAACTCCCTTATATCCTTTCCTTCAACATTTTCAGGGATTCCCAGCAGTCTCAAATTATTCCGGCGCTGTCGATTTTCTGCTTCCTCCAGCTTCCACATGACATATTTTAACATACAGTCTTGTGAGGACGATTGTTCTTTTAGTGTATCTACCATATTTTCTAATTCCTCTGTACATTTTTCCACCATGCCCAGTCTATCTGCAATTTCTGTGCACGTTTTCCACACCTTGCGCATGGTACCTTGCAGTTTTTTTGAGGCCAGTCGTGCCTGGCGATTTCCGGCCTTTATTTCATCCAGGAAAGATTTTAAGGACTGAAAGATCATTGACAGTGATGGTTCTGAAGTCCCATCATGGTTTTTCGCTCTCCCCTGGCTGGATTGAGGGTCTTTTGTGAGTTTTTCTTTTCCTTTTGGACTTATGGGGCGTAGTAGTGGAGTCATTGAGTGATGCCATCCTAGTTCGCCTTCCTCGTCGAGGTTTTTCTTATGTCTGTTTTTCTTCCCATCTGACCCCCGTTTTGTTCTCTTCTGGGCTCTCTTTTGCTCAGGTTGACTGTAGCTACTCGTGGATGTGTCTTCACCTTCCACCCCTTCACTACTGCTGGAGAGCCCGGTATCTGATTCTGCTGACTCTTCATTCAGTGAGTAAAATTTCTCCATAGAATCAGGGGAGAGATACCCTGTCTTGGGCGCTCTTCGGGGTGGGACCTTCATTGTGTGCTACTTGATGAGGTTGAACAGAGACACCCCAGCGGTATTAAGTGAAAAACAAAAACAAAAAAAAACCCCAAAAGTATTTGAGGAAGGCTCCCCGCAATCCCAAAGAGGGAAGCCGCCAAGTTCTAGAGAGAGGTTGGTCTCAGCACCGACTCCAGAAACAACTTCGCTGAGCCCAAGACGTAAAAACGGATTATACAAATTCTTTTATTTAAAGGACCCAATGGCAGTGATCTACGCACCAACAACCGAGGTTAGCAAACTGCCAAGCCCCATCGCACCAGTCAACTCATTGGTTCCCGGGGTCAAAGGCACGATTAAAAACAATAACGCCTCAACAGGATCCCATCCCCTACAGAACCAAAGGATAAATTCATGTCAGAAAAAGTTGGAAATAGTAACAGCACAAGTGCACCAACCCAATACTCCTACAAACGCAATAGAAGCAACAAGAAGCACAGCGATCAGGGAAGTATAGAGGACACCTTGCTAAACATAAATCTTATGACTGCAAACAGAAACACAAAACCCTCAGAGACAGCAGTAGAGAAAACAATCAACTCAAAGGACCCTACAAAGGAAATAACAGAGGAAATTTCAAACCTCAGTCACCCTTCCAAGCCGATCGTACAAGAAGAGGAATCATGGCTAAATCGATTTTTCCTATCTAATGATTCCAAATCTTTAGAAATCATCAAAATAACAAAAAAGGACAAGGATCTCCAAGGGAAAGCCTCACCCGCAGCTATTGGTAACAATTCTCAACAGAGCAACCCGGGAACGTTGGTTTCCACTCCATGTAGCCCCCTGGCAAATAAAGACCAACAACTTCTGGTACTGGACGACAGCGGAAGTATTCCAACCAAATTGAAGTATTCTAATCTTTCAGCACCCATATCAATTTCTTCCATGAGTACAACGGACCACGAGTCATAGGATTTGCGAAAGTTCAAAAAAACAACAGCCACCCACCCAATGGAGCCAGTCCTTGCTAGGCACCCTAGATCAAGCAATAAGGGTGTTGAACTATCAATCAGACAAAATGGAGGTCCAAATAGACCTCATAAACTTAATCACAAGCCACATCTCTGGTATAAACACTAAATTGGACTTACTTTCATACCTTTTAACCCACAGGGAGAAACTGGAGCTTCAAACTCACAACGTCAAACAACGTCTAATTGCGGCTGTGGGGGCATAATTGAGAAGTTAGCATGTCTTACAGACATTTTAAAAGACATTATAGGGGAGGTAAAATTAACTCGCTTTAGTGAACAGAATAA
The DNA here is from genome assembly GCF_964263255.1 of Lissotriton vulgaris. Classification (NCBI taxonomy): domain Eukaryota; kingdom Metazoa; phylum Chordata; class Amphibia; order Caudata; family Salamandridae; genus Lissotriton; species Lissotriton vulgaris. The sequence continues at coordinate 1,315,244,553 of NC_141691.1, forward strand.
GGAAACGCAACATAATCTGGACATGCCGGCAACTTCAAAAAGCAATAATGTAATAACAATTCCAATATAAAATACAAATGACGACAGAGAACAAATGTTAGTGGAAGAACAACCAGAAATAACAGTCAACGCAATGGAAGCAACTCAGTCCACCAATAAATCCTTAACGGATGTAAAACCAACAAAGAGGCAGAAAAAAAGGGCAAGGAAGGCACGGCTCAAGAACAAAAAGCAACAAAGTACAGATCAAGGAAACATTTTTGCAATATTTACAACGAAGACTCCCCATTAAATGTAAAAGTAAACCACTGGATACGTCACCAGGGGGAGGGGCAGGATTTAATGTACCTCTATGCAAGCCCACTCCAGCTATAATACCTATGGAAGGAAGCTTGATTTCTGGAGAAACTAACACCCCGCCTCAAAAAATCAAAACGACCCAACACCCATCCGCAGATCACGATCCACGATGGGCAAAAGTACCGGATTTAAAAAACATTCAGGAGATGCGACATGATAAAGTAGAGCCCATGAAAGGCGTGGGTCAAGCAGGTCCATATCAAATTATAGAGATACTCGCCATGGTGGACAACACGCGCCAAGAGTGTACAACGGGTGAGGATCGCATACAGAGAACAAATGGCAGTAATGTGCAGTGCACATCTAGAGTACAGGAAGACAAAAAAACACAATATACTGGGAAAAAACAACATCAGAAAATGCAAACGAGCTGAATCCCTTGAGAGTCACAATAGCTGGTAAGGACCGCAGATGTACGCTACTCCACAGGGACGCAGCTTTCGAACCAACAAGAATAACTAAACTAAGATCCTGGGAAATAACAGACGGAAAAAGCAAGGAGATTAACGAAGATCGAGAGCAACAAGAATCTCTTGCAAGGTGTAACTCTTTCACAACTCACAATTCTATCAGCCTTTAAGGAAGACCCTACATAATTGCCCGAAGATCATCCCCACCATGCAGAAGCATTTGAATCAAAAATGACTTTTGTGCCCGAATATCCCACAAAAGGAAGGCAGGATACCCTTAACTGTGGGAACCTGTTAAAATTGTTCAAGGAAATCCCTGATCCTAAAGGGATAACATCTCAGGATTTGATAACTATTGAATTCCAACAAAACAAGCAAAATCCAGACACTGAGGAATCCGTGACAACCTGGGCTACAAAGGACCTGGTGGACAAGATATACTCCACAAGAGTACAATTTGTAGCTTGGGGAATCACTTTATTGCTACACAAACGTCCAAGGTATCCCTATCCCCTATTAGACACATTAAGAAATTCAAAAAAGGGAAACAAAGAGGGGAAATGCCAGAGCACTTGCGTGCGAGGTGCCTGCGCCTCCACACCAGCATCTACAATCAATGGGACCAGGGTCAACACATTATCAAGCACGCAACTGACGGGTCACCGAATGCTGGACCGGATGGATTGGTCATGGATACCAATGGCACTGAGCAAAAAACACTCCTAACGAAGACTCTATATTTCCCAGGGGCGCGGCGAAGCGGAACCAAACCCAGAAGGAAAAATGGACGCACAGTGTCTCGTTTTGTTCCTGGAATGTGCATGGCTTTCAAGAAATGGCACAGGATCATGAAACCTTAGCCTTCTTTCAGCAACAAGATATAATTCTGATCCAGGAAACTTGGAAACTGACACCCACCTCAATCGAAGGATTTAAAGAATATCACATCTTTGCCGAAAGATTTTCGTCTTTTGGGCATCCGCGAGGTGGATTATCAACATACGAAGCCCAAAAATATGACTGGGTAACAGAAGAACTGGTTGTGGGGGTTAACTGGGCCCAAGTGATCAGAATTAGTGACCGGTCCCCACCAGAGTCTCAAAAATGGCAACTTCTAGTGATTAATGTTTACATTCACCCTGAGAGGAAGACCCAGAAAGAAAAATATGCAAACTTAATGACCTTGATAAAAGTGATGCAAAGATCCTATGTGCAATGACCAATGTTCATCTCAGGTGACTTCAACTGCAACCTCATAGTTAAAGACCACGTTAAAGGGAAGATTAAAGAGACCTCTGGTGGTCAAAAAATAACAACTACATTAGGAGACTTGAGATTGTCAATATTGAATGGTAAAACAAAGGGCAACACACCAGCAGCTGTTACATACTTGAGTGGCAAGGTCCACTCAATAATAGATTATACAATCACGAGCAAGGTCTTACTCCCCAGTATTGTAATATTTCAACTTAATCAACGCATTGAAAGCGATCACTTCCCCCAAATAACAAGAATGAACATCTCGCTAACCTTGGCACAAAGAATGAATTCTTTTATACAACATGCCGAAAAGTTCAATCTAAAAAAACTAAAATGACGTGGGGGGGGGGGGGGGGTTGAAAAATATCCTGGACACAGCAAAGGACTATATAACAAATTTAGGGTCTCAGCTAGAGGAAGATCGAGTGACCAACTGGGAGCAGCTGACCCGGGACCTTATCCATAAATTCCCCGCAGTGTTGGGTAACCGAATAAGTTTCAACACCAGGAAGGAGCCATGGATGAACACGGACCTAAGAGCTCAAAAGAGAAGGGTCGCAAGAGAGGTCAGATTACAGGCGCAGGCAAAAAGAATGGGGAAAACTTCAGATAAAAGCAAACTAAAGGAAGCAAGGAGGGTTTACAAGAAGATGTTGTGGGTTGCCAAGACCACACACAAAGAAACCATCTGGAATAAATTATTGTGTGCGGGAAATTGCCAAACAGTAGGGACTTCTGGGGTATAATAAATGACCTGAATAAAGGAGCAAGCCTCCAACAAGAGGCAAGGATCGGAGAAGAAACCTGGGTTCAACATGTGCAAAATCTGTACTGTAACACTGAGCCAGGTACCAACGAAGGTCCATGGGTGATGGAGTCAGAAGGGGGGAAAAGAAATGGTAACACGAGTATGGAAAACAAAGAAAACGAAGAGCGGGTCAAAGAAAAAAGTGGCAAAGAAATGAACCCTCTAAATTCTAAAAAACAATTGAGGGGCATAATATTAAAATTAAAGACTGAAGGAGCAGCAGGTCCAAATGGGCTACCCAACGCACTGTTTAAGAGCGACCCAGAGTTCTGGTCTGAGACCTTAACGCATCTTTTTAACTATATATACGAACATGTAGACGTCCCAACTCTTGGAAAGGGAGTATAATTCACCCAATATTTAAACAGGGAGATCATCGCACCCCTGCAAACTACAGGTTGATTTCCTTAATTGATGTTGAGGCCAAACTTTACGCATCTTGCATCCTAGTACAGCTACGAGACTGGATAGGTGACACAAATATAATTCCTAAGTTTCAAACAGGTTTCAGGCAAGGGATAGGAACCAAAACAAATATAGCTATTCTGGCGCTCTTAACAGAAAACGCAGTAAGAAAGGGATCTCGGTTGTACGCATGTTTCATGGACATAAAATCCGCTTTTGACCGAGTGATCAGAGAGCGCCTGTGGACTAAACTAAACATCTGGGGACAGCCGAGTCAACTATTAAAAGCAATAGTCACCCTGCACAATAACACATGGGCAAGAGTGAAACTAGGAAATGGAGGCAGCACAACCTCGAGTATTACAACGCAACAAGGCTTAAAACAAGGTTGTGTGCTAGCCCCTAGCTTATTCAACCTTTTCCTCTCAGACATTAGCAAAGTTATGGATGCCGCTGAATATCACCCACCGTCTTTGGCCAACAAACCAATTAATATACTACAGTACGCTGACGACATAGTAGTGCTAAGTCAAACACCAATAGGCCTACAAAGAGCTATAAATATATTAACAGCCTACTTGGAACAGGAAAAACTGGAATTAAATAAAGCAAAAACGAAAGTCGTTCGCCTAGAGGAATAAAAAAAAATCAAGTACCAATGGACGACTAATGGTGCAACGGTGGAAGAGCAACGGTCCTACAAATACCTTGGTATTACAATAGGGCAAGGATTAACACATAAGGAGCATAAATTGGCGTTAAAAGCCAAAGCGCAATCGCTAATTTTCGCATATCGACTATTAAAAGCAAAATTGAATTGCCCAAATTACTATCATCTCCTAAAGGTTATGGCTGCTCAAATTCTGCCCACCCTGTCCTACGGCCTTGTCACCTGGTGCGGTAAGGAGGCTGATCTCCTAAATGACCTACAGACAAAGATCTATAAAGCTGTTTTTAATCTGCCAAAATGTCCCTCCCCCCCGCAAGTGCGGCTCGAATTTGGCCTTCAAAACCAGAAATTCCGGAGCATGAGCCGTTTCGTGAAGCTTTGCCAAAAATTTCGCTCCAGAGACCATGGACAGTCTATGCTGGGAAGAACTCAAACATCAGGTGGAACACGAAACACGGAGCTCCTGGGGAAGGCATTTGCAAACCTGCTTGATTTAGCTTGATCTACAAACAGTATCGGAAATAAGGGCAGTTAAAGCAAGTATTAGTAGAGCAGTAAACGAGGCAGCAAAAAGGAAATCCTTCTTGGTGGACAAAAACACTACCTCTAAACGTCGGCATGGGTGGACCATCATCACCTCTTTCAAATCACTTAAGCCGCAAGCATATTTATTATCTCATTTTAGCGGGCACTTACAAAAGACCTATATAGAGTACCGAATGGGACAGCACGTTGCAAAAGATCTATTACCATGCTGGAAACACAACCATCAAACAGAGCAATGCAGGCTATGTGGATACAAAACAGAATCCTTATCTCACTTTCTATGTGCTTGTCCAGCATTCACGGTCCTGAGGAGATGGTATTTGAAGCCCATTTTTAATTAACTGAAAATTCGTATTTGCAGACAGGCAGTGATAAGCTGGCTGGGGGGTTCCTCAATAATTCTGGCCTGCCAGGGAGTAAAATTCTTGGCAGAGGTAAGAAAACGGTCAGGTCAAGCTGAGCAGGTTCAAAACACAGGAGAAAGTTGCCCTACCCCTGCTTCTTAAGGATCCCCAATGGTACACATGGACAGAATCCAAAGCCGATTAAGAACCCAGTAAGATGGCAGCAGCTGACCTAAATCCAAATTTTAACTTTTGTATTTAATTTTAAGGCTGTTTGATATTAATTGTATGATATTGATTGTTTCTGTACAGTTATTTTTACAATTGGAAGATTGTAAAGATTGTATTAATCATACAATAAACTTTTTGATTTCATTTTGATTTGAAAGGAGGTGAGTGATTGTGCTTCTCACTCAGACGCCATCCTGCCTCTAGTCCACTTTGTTGCTTTTTTTCAATTAAAAGTTTCAAGGTGTGTTTCCATTTAAATGTTTTTAATACATGATCGACTGTGGTATTTTTCAGTTTTAGGTGTTTTCTAGCTCTCATTATACACTACAAATTTTTGCAGAAATTAACATCATATTTTCACAAGATTAAAACTTATGAAGAGCTATCTTTGGTTATTCTTCTTGCCACAGCTAAGTTGGAGAGATGTTATGTTACCAGTATTTGTAATGCACACAGCTACCTAAGGAGTGTCCCAGTGAGTGCCCCCTAAGGTGGTGAATTGAAACAGAGTATCAAGTTAGTTAAAAAGGAAAGTCTTAAGTCTTTTCCTAAAGATCTTCTGATCCTGAAGAGCACTTAACTCCAGTGGGAGTTGATTCCAGACTACAGCAGTCATATGAGAGAGGGAGCTGTCACGAATCCTTTGTCGACGGATCCTAGGAGTACATGCCATATGCTTTGTAGAAGAGTTCAATTTCCTAGAAGGGGCATAGAACCTGAATCGCTTTCTCAAGTACGCCGGGCCAAACCCATGCATGAGCAATGACCAAGGACTTAAATTTAACTCTCTCTTGTACCGGTAACCAGTGTGCTGCCTAATGCTGACTCTCTTAGGGAGGTTCAGAAGAGTTCTGGCCATGGCGTTCTGAACAACTAGAAGTTTATTCAATAAATTACCAGGCAGACCAACGTACAACGCATTGGCATAGTCAATTCCCTTGCTTAAAGCAGGAGTAGAGGAAGGAATTATTTTAGTGCTTTCAAGATGCCGAAGCACATTCCTATCAGTTTATTAATTTGGGGGCCAAAGCACAGCTTTTCATCAAATCAGAACGCTAAGTTCTTAGTGGGTTGCCCAGAGGTGTTGGCAAAGGGGGACTCATCCGGCCAATAAGAGTGCCAAAACAGAGGAGGGGAGTTACCAAAGAAAAAAATCCCAGTTTTATCCTCGTTGCACTTCAACTGAGCCGATGTAAGACAATGGAAAACTGCAGTCAGGCAAGTTTTGACAAGGGAGGTGGAAGACTCATTTTTATTCCATGTGAATAGAAGCTGAGTGTCCTCAGCATAGGCAATGAGTTTGGCACCCAGATCCTCTGCCAGCTGAGTAAAAGGAGTCACATAAATGTTGAACAACAATGAGCTCAATACAGAATCTTGGGGAACCCCAGTCATCAAATTCTGAGGGGGCAGCTGTAAAAGGTGGAATTCAGATTTGCTGAGTTCTGCCCTCGAGGTAAGGTTTCAGCCACTTCAGTGCTGACCCAACTACGCCAATTTTCTGAAGACAGGACAGGCGCAGGGCATGCGGTACGGTATCAAGCGCCATTGACAGGTCCAAAACAACAAGGACAGCCCTGCCCCCTGCAAATACAGAATCACATATGGCCTTGGAGATTTCCACTAGTGCTGATTATGTGCCAGATGAGGCTCTTAAACCCAGTTGAGCTGGGTGAAGAAGATCGAGTTGTTCCACAAAGTTAGATAGCTGTTTATTGATCAGTTTTCCACAAACCTTAGCCACAGCTGGGAGTAGGGAAATATGGCAGTAGCTGGATGAAAGAGCAGGATCCAGTGTAGGTTTTTTGATCAGGGGAACTAATATTGCCTGTTTCCAGGAAGGAGGGACCATGGCTGATGCTAAGGATATGTTGATCAGAGTATTAATCACCGGGTTGATCACCCCAGAAGCACTGGCTAACAATTTGGCCAGGCACGGATCAAAAGACTAACCGGATTTAAGAGTAACCAGACATCATCCTTTGGTCTCCTTGCACTCCCTGAATCAGCTCTAGTGCAACCTGGCCACATGCCTGGAGATTTGTTGCACTCTTAGTGGAATAGTCTGATACCATATCACCAACATATTGGTGTTGGCGGCACAAGAACGTTGGTGACATACCAATCAGCTTTTGGTGTCTAATGCAGTTTGATTTGGAGCCACTACTACAATTATTTTGTCCCCTGTTAGTTATTACCATACAGATATTCCTCTATGCAATTCACTCATGCAGTGTTTAATTTGCTCCCACAAAAATAAGTGACAGGGCTGTCATCAGGAGGCCACTGCTACTTGCACCACACATTGCCTCTGCTATACTGCCAATGATAGCAACAAAACAAGTACTAATCATCACACTCCTACAAGTGTGGCAATTTGAATTATTTCTGGCCCCGAAAAGCTATGAGAATGGCTTGGGCAGCAGGTAATAATCATTTTTAATGTTTATTGAATTAATAATTAACTGTTGTTGTGGTCATCTCTAAATTAGCCAAACAGCTCCACCTTGTGGCAGACTTTCACAAGCCCCTTGGTTGACAATTAAATGTTGGTGCCGAGCACTGGAAACCACTGGTTCAAATTAAGCACTGCACTCATGCCAAAAGCACCAAAGGTTAGATTTAAATCTGGCACAAAGGAACAATGGGGCTAATTTTCAAAGATTGTGCTGTAGAATTTGTGACTAACTCACGAGCTACTGGTATGCATGGACAAAAGCTCTATGAGTTATTCTTTTTCTGTTAAAATGTAATAAGTAAACCAATATAAAATCTAAATGCTAATAAATTCATGTCATGTAGACTGGTTAGATGTTCTTGAAATAAAATGCTTGATTTTGGACTTTATATTTTCTTTCAATTACTTACTCCTGAGTATTTGTCACATGCTGTGTTTACAGTACATTCTACTTTCCAAAATGCCCATTAATCGTATAATGTTAATTTTTATCATATGTTTTTTTAGCCCTAATTGTGACATTAAATGTATCATTAAAATGCTTAGTGTCATCTACGTCTTCAGATTGTGAGCTCTTAAATTCACAATATTATGTAGTTCTATGAAAGTTAGAACGAAAAATTGCCTAGTTACTCTCATGACAATTTGTAGGGAGCCATGTCTGAAGAATTGCACAGTTGGAAGTGGTTTGGGTGTAGTGAGCCCTAACACTTGTCATATGCGGCAGCTGGAGAGGATCCTGTCATTTGTAGTACTAAGGGCACCATTAATGGAAATTGGAGTCACTGTGAGGTGTGTTAGACTTACGTGTATATCATGAGTGATATATATTCCCATGTATTAAACTTTTATTTTTTTATATACATATAGCAAAGTGTGTAATGGTATATTTTATAAACTAATGTGGATCTTGTTACGTAATGATTTGAAGTATCAAATATACTAACGAAATTTCATGCTTCTAGTAGGCCCAGAAGCTGTGCCTTACATGGTTGTACCTTAGCACATACATGCAAAGCATAATCTTGCTTTCAATTCTGAGAATAATGAGTTCGGTATTGTATTCATGAATGATATTTCTCCTCAAGGGTGTCTTGAGCTTCCTCTGTTAGAATATCCTGCTACCTACTCCTTAGATACGTTTTTGCTGAAAGTGATTAGGTTCAGAAGACTTGCATTGAGGGGAAATTAATTTAAACTATCATACATGTTATGTATTTTAGCATTATGTTCTTGTGGATTTTTTTCTAGCAAGAGCTCAGGTCTTTTGAAAAGACAACTGATTTTGTGCTGCACACTATTTTGCATGAAACACATGTTAGACTTTGGGCTTCCCAATGTGTTATGTTTTATTTTTTAACATATTCTGTCATGTTACACATGTTCTGTTCAAATAACTATAGACTTTTTTTCATAGTAGAAGAACGGAAGTAGCGCTATTTTATCACCAGAAACAGCGGTTAACGGTTATGTCTCATGGGAAACCTAAAGGCATGTGCTGCCTTTGGCTGGAAATGTAGCAGAATTTGTTGAGATATATGAAGTGAACAACAGAACCTAACGCAATAACATAGCCAAAGCAATATAAAAACACAACATGTTATAAGGCAATCATAACAAAAGTGTTAATACAGAACCCAACACTATAACCAGAGTACTTCCCAAAAATATCACACAGGAAAAATGCAGAAGAAAACCAAAGCAGCACAAAAACAACTGCACAGTAAGAACCTGTGCTTTTTGGTTTGAGTGCTGAGGCTTGACAAAGCTGATGAGGTGAGTTTTGTGGCAAGTGTCCATATTAAACTCTATAGTTTCAGAAGATGTATTGAAACTTGTTGGATTACCTCGTGCCCAGTTCTGCACTGAGTCATGTCGTAATGTATGTTGTTTGGTTTGCTGTTAACTGAGGCCTGAATGAGTAAAATAGAAGGTTTTAAAGAGCCTTTGAGTGGTGAACTATTGTAGTGTGTCTAAATGCCTTTATCTAATATGACTTTGTGCTGTGGGTTGTTTGTTGAAGTGAAGGTTTGAACCCTAAAATGGTAACATTTACTATTCGCACTCTAATCTAAACCGCCTTGGGGAAAGTGTTGGACACTAAAAAGGTGAAATTTACTATTTCCACTCCAATCTAAACCAATTTGGGGAAGGTGTTGGACATTAAGAGGGTAACACTTACTATTTCCACTTCAATATAAATCAGCTCAGGGAAGGTGTTGGCCACTAAAAGTGTGACATTTACTATTCCCACTCCAATCTAAACCAACTTGAGGAAGGTGGTGTACCCTAAACGGGTGAAATGTACTATTCCAACTCCAATCTTTATCAATTTGGGGATGTTTCTTGATACTAAAGGGGTGACATTTTAATATTCCCAATTCAATCTAAACCAATTTGGAGAAGGTGTTCGACACTAAAAGGGTGTAACTCACTATTCTCACTCCAATTTAGGGAAGGTATTGGACACTAAAGGGGTGGCATTTACTTTTCCCACTTCAATATAAACCAATTTGGGGAAAGTGTTGGACACTAAAGGGGTGATATTTACTATTCCCACTCCAATTTAAACCAATTTGGGGAATGTGTTGGACACTGAAATGGTGAAATGTACTACTCCTAGTCCAATAGAAATCAACTAAGGAGAGGTGTTAAACAGTAAAATGGTGACATTTCAAATAACAGGTGAAATTTACATTCATATAAATATGTAAAAAATCTGATTTATTTCTGTTTTTAACTATAAAAAATAACATTGTTTTATTTACTTCACTTTAAAATTGTTATTGTTTTATTTATAAAATATATTGGATAAAATGTAAAAGTATACAATAAAATAATATTGTCCAAAAAAAGGACATTATCACGATGTTGAGCAGACCGTTGCGGAAAGGAATCACCCGACCTCAGATTGGCGATACCGGCCGCAGAATTTTGCATCCATTTGTCAATGGCAGCTTGTACAGCGGGCAAAAAGGGAAGCAGCACAGGATTCAATTGGGAAATAGAGGTTTTGAAACATCCCTGCACCATGTGGTGCTTGCCACACGGGTCAGGGATGCTTGGGGGGCTCCATAGGTGCCCCTCAGGCCCCATTGCGGAGGGATAGGGGGGAAGATACCCTGCTAGGGGCCTCCAATGTCACTTTCTGACAGCCTTTCCATGTCAGAAACCAACATAATAAACCCGACGGCAGAGACGCCATCATTAAGGGTTTATGCTGTCTGTCTGACAGGCTCCTTGAGCCCGTCGGGACCGCGTCAGAATCCCCCCGCAGATTTATCTCCGACGGCGTCATCCTAATACAATGGCCAGACTGGAAACCTACCATGTCAGGCAGAAAGCCTCCAACTGTTGGTCGGAGGCTTTCAACACAACATCGTAATAAGGCCCAAAATGTTACAAAATATGGACCCTAAAGGGGTGCCATTTACGATTCCCACTCCAATGTAAACCAATTTAGGGAAGATGTTGAACATTAAAGGGGTAACATTTACTATTCCCACTCCAATCTAAACCAAAAGGTGTTGCACAACAAAATTTCGAAACTTACTATTCTCACTCCAACATAAAACAACTCAGGGACAGTGTTGTACACTAAAGGGGGTGATATTTTCTATTTCCACTCCAATATAAACCAACTTGTGGAAGGTGTCAGACACAAAAATGGCAAAAATTACATTTTCGATTCCAATATGAACCAACTTGGGGAAGGTGTTGGACACTAAAGAGGTGACATTTACTATTCCCACTCCAATATGAACCTACTTGGGGAAGGTATTAGACACTAGAGGGGTGACATTTAATATTTCCACTCCAATCTAAACCAATTTGGGGAAGTTGTAGGACACTAAAGGGGTAACATTTAGTATTTCCACTCCAATTTAAACCAAATTTGGATTAGGTGTTGGATATTAATGGGGTAAAACTTAATAGTCCAACTCCAATATAAACAAACTCAGTTAAGGTGCTGAACACTAAAGGGGTGATATTAACTATTCTGACTCCAATCTAAACAAACTTTGGGAAGGTGTTGCCCACTCAGGGGTGACATTTACTATTCACACTCCAGTGTAAACCAATCTGGGAAAGGTGTTGGACACTAGAAGGGTCACATTTGCACTTCCAGCTCTAATCTAAACCATTTCAGGAAAGATGTTGGACACTAAAGAGGTGACATTTACTATTCAAAATCTAATCTAAACAACCTTGGAAAAGTGTAAAAAACTTAAAAATGCAAATGTATCAAATTTAATTCAAAATAAAAAGTTTTTACCAAAAATAATACATTTAAAGAACACAACATACACAGTAAACTATTACACATTATCACACTTTAGTAAATTATGAAATTCTCAAAATATATTATAACACAATAATTTAAACTACTTTAATCTATATGAACTTTTAAATTAAAAAAATATTTTAATTAGTAATAACATTTCCAAAATTGTAATTAATATTTTCTAACATTCATAAAAAATTTTAAACTAAGATTTGTCACGGGACACTTTGCAGCATATCGCGCCGTGAGGGGAATGGCTCTGAGGCTTCACAGGGTCACCAGCGTCTCCCCTATCTTCCAGCGCCGTGAGGGCAACGGCTAGCGGCCAAAAGCCATCTCGGTCGGCACGGGAGCAGCGGGAACCACATCCCCCAGCTGCCCCAGCCGGCGCAGGACCAGTGACGCCACATCAGCGCCCGGAGGCGCTACAAAGTGAGAGGGGCGCCGAGCGTCCAGGCGGGACACTTTGCAGCATATCGCGCCATGAGGGGAACGGCTCTGAGGCTTCACAGGGTCACCAGCGTCTCCCCTACCTTCCTGCGCTGTGAGGGCAACGGCTAGCGGCCAAGGGTCATCTCGGTCGGCACGGGAGCAGCGGGAACCACATCCCCCAGCTGCCCCGGCCGGCGCAGGACCAGTGACGCCACATCAGCGCCCGGAGGCGCTACAAAGTGAGAGGGGAGCCTCCCGCCCCGTGGGACGCGCGCGGGCGGCGCCGTGCTGAGCCCGGGCAGAGGGCGGGCCGTCTGTGGCCGTCAGGGGCCAGAAGAGGCCGGGCCGGGCCACCCCCCTTGGCTGGACCAATGGGTAAGCGAAAACATCTGGGCCCTGAGGGACAGGGGGCCAAAGATGCAAAAGTCCCCCGTAAGTCGGATACAAAATCTCATACCTTACATCTGCGGTTGGAGCTATTAATCAAAAAATTGCCAATGCTGAGAAAGAATTGGAACTGGGCATAGCCCCAAGCCCCGCTGACATCGAACCCTTACTACCTCTACACCCCACAGTGGTGGTGATTCCATCGGTTGAGGAGCTGCCGGCTAGTAACCCTGATGTTATTAACCTATTAGAGCAGCACACTGAGAGTGGGGAGTTAGGTCAGACTACATCATCTAATAGCTCTAGAAAGAAAGCCAAGACATCTTGTAAAAAAGGTACCCCCATTTCTAATCACCAGGATCTTGTCAAAGATATTTGTTTAATTATGGGGGATAAACTGGAAGACTTGGTTACTGCTCGTCTCGAGCCAATACTGGAAGAGATTGGTAAAGATATTGTGGACTGCCTGAATAGCTGTCTGGCAGGATTTTTAAAGAGGTGTGAGAGAATTGATACATTTATAAATGACTTTCGAGCTAAAGAGCAACTACCAAAGGATATAATTAAACCCAATGCCACCCAGACTGTGGAGTTAATGGAATGTACTACAGCTAAAACCATTCCACCTAATGTACAAACACAACAAATTCTGGCTCCACCAATTCAATTGTCAACCCCACCTTGTATCCCCTATTGTGGCGCTACTACCCAATCCACCACACCTGGCAACACTGTGATAAGTTCGATCAGTTTGCCTAACCATAGTCTATCCAGCACTGCTAAACTACATTTACCTCCCCAAGCAGCTCCGTTTGTAGCAGTAATATGTGGTGTTCCCCCTTTACCCCATAATGAGAGAGAGTCCACTAGAGATCTCTTAGACAAATCTATAGGGTGGTGTAAGCAATATTTGAGTGGTGACCTTGATATTTCCCCCTATATTATTATGGCTAGAAGGGTGGGTTGGGTTGGACACGGAAACAAGAACATTATGGGAGATTGTATAGTTGTGAATTTCTCAGATAAAGGAGTGGCAGATAAATTAATTTGGGATGGATCACCGATAATTAATAATGAAATCAGACCACTCCCGTTGGGTTACTTTTATCCACCAAGGCGGGGCCAAAAAGCTAATCTACTCACACAAAAGTTAGTTGGGAATAAAAACAGCCCAACCTTAGGACCATGTGATTTTGTAATGCAAGCTAAGGTTAGGCCCTCAGTACCCACCATTCAGGATGCCCCACGACCCACGACAATGACATCACGATTGAATAATAAACATACAGAAGGTGTCCCTCTATCTAATCGGTACTCCCCACTTTTACCCACAAATAATCTGGTCTGACTAGAGAGGACAAATGACACCAACCAGACCTCTTATGAGCTAAGTGGGAAGACCTGTAGGATCCTTAGTTGGAACATCGCAGGACTAAGATCTAAGGTTGAAGATGAGAATTGGTTGAGTTTTATCTCATCTTTTGACATTATCACACTACAGGAAACATGGGATACCGATAACAATTTTGAATTAGATGGATTTGGTCATTTTAACATTTTGGCTACACCAAGCGCATCAGGTAGAGCAAAAGGCGGCTTGTCTACATTAATCTCACTCAATTTGAAAGGGAAAGCCAAACAGCTACAGACTTGCTCCCCACACTTCTTGGTTGTAGAATTGTCAATTTCAAACTTGATTACCATTTTGTTGATCAATTTTTACAACTCTCCTGAATTTGTTAGTAATAACCAAGTTTTGTTGTCACTTGATGAATTTTTGGAAAACTATAAATTAGGTAAATATGATTTCGAGATTATTTTGCTGGGAGACTTTAATATTCACCCTTGTAGTAGAAACTGTATAGTTAATGATAAGGATTGCCCATCCCTCGCACTTCCTACACACTTTGAACACACAAAAGGCGGGGAGGGCTTGGAGAATTTCTTGGCAACCCACAATCTATATGAATCTAGTTGTTGTCCGCTAGGACCAAGACAATCAACATACAAAGGGAAAGACACAGGTTCGGTCATAGACTTTATTTTTATTTCTTCATTCATTTTGGCTTTTATTTTAAGCTATAAAGTTGCAGACTCTATTTTTAGTGACCACAAACCCGTGGTATTAGAGGCATCACAAGATGGATTGATTGATTTTAAGAATTCTAAAGAATCTGGAGCACAAACAGTGATAAATTTAATACCTAAAGACAAGGGGAGAAGGCTAAAATGGTCTAATGTAACACCAATTAGTTTCCTACAAGTAGTTTTAAATAAAGTAGAAAGGGAAGTTGGCATTTGCCTGGACCCCCTGTCGTCCAATATTACCATTGTTCAGGCTTTTAACAGACTATGTCAGCAAGTTAACAATGATTTAACCCTGAAAACAAAAACTGGGGGACAGAAAGTTATCCGGTGGTTTGACTCTAATTGTTCAAGGGCTCATTCTGCTCTGCTAAAGGCACTAAAAGAGTCACCAAGAAATAAACCTGTTATAACACAACTAAGGAAGGAGTATAAACAGGCCGTCTTTACTAGGAAGAAGGACATTAAGGAACATGCATGGCTGGATCTCCAATCTTTAGAGGTCCTCCGGGATAGCTCCAAATTTTGGGAAGTCATTAACCATTCTTACTTCTCAGGAGCAGATAGTCATTCCATGGAGTGTGTCATACCTGACGACCTGTGGTTATCACACTTTGGTAATATTTATAGAAATATTTTAACTGACCAACCACAGGATAAGCTCACCCATCCAAATGTTGACTTAATTGAGGTCTTTCAACCAGAGGAAATTGAAAAAGCAATAAATGAGACATCTAAAAACAAGGCCCGAGGCCCTGACGGGGTCCCGGCGGATCTGTACAAGGCGGCACCTACATTTTGGGCCAAGATCCTGACGAACGTGTTTAATGCCGCCAGGGCAGGTCCGATCCCACAGTCCTAGGCCACATCTATTATCGTACCAATTTTTAAAAAACGCCTAAAGAGTGACCCTGCCTGCTACAGGCCTATCTCCCTAATTGACTCTGCGGTTAAAATCTTGGGCAGAGTCATTTTGGGGAGGTTAACATCTTGGCTGGAGGGCAGGGGAATTCTATCCAATGCCCAATATGGTTTCAGGGCCAAAAGAAGTACACTGGATCAATGCCTTAATTTACACATGATTATTAGCAAATATACTGTAGTTAAACAAGGGGCCTTATATATGGCATTCATGGATCTCTCCTCAGCCTTTGACCTGGTTAACAGGTCAAGGCTGTGGGGGGTCCTTTTGGAAATAGGCATAGAAAAATCATTAGTAGGCTTTCTGGCTGATTTGCACCAAGGACTGAAGGCATCGGTCAGAGTTACTAGGGATGGCAGATGAACCAAACCTTTTAGCTCTGAGAGAGGAGTGAGGCAAGGATGTATCCTTGCCCCTCTCCTCTTTACACTGTACATAAATACACTTGAGCTGGTGCTTTCTGCCCTGGGGGCCGACGTTCCGCGTGCAGGAGAGACTAATATTCCGGTCCTCCTGTACGCGGACGACGCGGTCCTTCTGGCGAGAACAGGTGTTGCCCTTAACAAATTACTGGCCTCTTTCAGGGACTTCATGACTTCCCTAGATTTAAAAATAAATACCCAAAAATCTCATGTCATGATCATGGGACTCAATGGTAGAAAGAGGAAACCCATAACCCTTGTTTGTACAGGGAAGGAGGTATGTAGGGTCCCTTCTTTCACCTATTTGGGCGTCCTATTCGATGACAGAGGCACCTGGGGTGCCCAACACAAGGCCAAATCTATTGCAGTGAGCAGATCTGCCTGAGCCATCTTGAATTTCGCAAGGAAATTGGGATCAAGACCAATGAATGCAATTCTTAAAGTATATAACGCTAAGACTATGGCGATTGCCACATATGGGGCCTCGATCTGGGGATACACAAGACCTGTCCTCATTCAAAGGGCAGAAAACAGGTTCCTTAGATCATTACTCACTGTTCCCCAGTCCACCCCCACCTTTACTATTCACTCAGAATTGGGAGTAGGGTATGTCTCAGACGCCATAAATGTTGCCCCTATTATTTCCTGGTTAAAAACTTGGTTAAATGAAGAGATCTCACTTAATCATAAAATTTGTGAAGATTGCTTAAGTCTGGATGGAGCTTTAAAGATCCCTTGGATAATGTATGTAAAAACTATGTTAACCCAGGTGGGTCGTATTGATCTTTTTAATTCCCCCAAGGGCATCCGGATGGAGGATGTAAAAACAATTAAGGAATCACTGAAAAACTTTTTCATAGCAGAGCGAGAGGAAATCGAGTTAAAGAAAATGACAGTGAGAAGGAATTTTGCACTTAAAACTGTCCCAGGCCCAGAACCATATCTGGTATTCGTCAACAAACCTTTCCACCGCTTTCTTTTAATTAGATTTCGTTTGAATTTAATACACTTTCTGTTGGGCACATACTATAGATGGGATACTCCTGATAATAACAAACCCTGTGATTGTGATCATTTTTCACCTCAGGACACATTACATTTTATTATGTTTTGTGATCATTACGATAAAATCAGAAGAAAATATCTTGTTCCCATCCTTAGAGAGGCTCGCTTTTTACAAGTCAGGCCTGCACTTTTATTTCTGCAACTTTTGCACAATGCACAAGTCACTTTCCATGTCGCTAACTTTTTAGTAGCAGGAGTACGTATTAATAAAAAGCGCAGCAAAGGCAACAATGGATTAATTATAAACTAAATATCTTAAGTTCATCCATAATAGATAACAGATATATTGATGCCATAAAATGTTTTAATAGTCTTTTTAAATTTTCAGATTGTTTACATTGATTGCTTATGCATATGTTACTTTAGAAATAGTCTCTCTGATGATATGATATTATAAAATGTTTTAATAGTCTTTTTAAACTTTCAGATTGTCTATATTGATTGCTCATGCATATGTCACTTTAAACATAGTTTCTTTGATGATATGATATACGATCTACCAAGTATATATATTATGTACATATTCTTTGTTATTGTTTTCTTTTTTTATATCTTGTGTGTAATCCAGGAATTGTATCCTGTGTCTTTTTATGATTTTCAAAAATCGAATAAAAGTGATTGACTGACTGACTGAGATTTGTCACAGTTATTTTTGTTACATAATTGCAGTTTATAAACTATTCTCATTCTAAATATTATTTTTCCAATTTGTTTATACAGTTATACCAATGTAATACAAAAAATGTTTAATTTTCATTAAAACATCCAAATAAATACAAATATAGTACTATATAAAAATGTATTAAAAAGTTTTTTACAAAATTGAATATTTAATATTTTATTTTCAAAAAACGTTTACAATATATCTTATTTAACATTCAATTTTAAAATAAAATAAACGTTTATTACAAAAAAATACATTTTACAATTATTTCAAAAATTGCATATCTCAAATATATAAACTTCAAAAACAAATGCATATCTTGTAATATTCTACTCACCCTTAACCCCTATCAACCCAACATTCTACTACTATAACTAAAAAACTGACAATTTAAAAAAAACATTAAAACAGTTGAAAATTTGCAAATTATAATAATACATTTACAAAAATGAAAACAGATTTGAAAAGACAGAAGCACATAGAATATAAAATGTAATGCATTATATACTATTTATTACTAAAAAAACAATATTATATCTAACAATATTTACTATATCTATATTTTTTACATCAACATAAAAAACAACACTTAAATTATATGTTTACCTTAAATATTCCTGTCCACAATATATTTGTGATCCCGTTGACACAATATTTCTGCAACACAATATATTTTTTTCCAATATTTTGTCTAAATACCTGTACACAAACCATGTAATGAGCAACCTTTTTCAGAAAGACTCTTGCCACAGAAAAGCATGGCAGAACAGTGATTCATAGAGGAAGTGACAAAAGTTTCACAGAAGGAGAACATGTAATGATCCTAAACATCTCATGACAGAAGCATCCATCCCCTGAAACAACCACCGGACAAACTACTGGCTGCCCCCATTTTGGAGCAATGTGTTAAGCTGATAGAGGACTGATTTCAACAAATCCGTAATGCTGAATCTTGTTAATATTTATTCCTATACCTCTGAATGCATTCGAGTAGCACTCCGAGTCCTGCAGATGCTCACACCGGGTCTAATCTGCAGGTGAGTCTGCATGAATTTGGAAATAAGCAATTCCACATCTCAAGATTCAATACTTCCTTAAGGAAATGGTAATATAGTAGCCTTTAGTGATAGTTACGGAGCTTGGGTGTCAGAGACGAAGAAAGAACTCAATAAATC
Source organism: Lissotriton vulgaris (assembly GCF_964263255.1). Taxonomy (NCBI): domain Eukaryota; kingdom Metazoa; phylum Chordata; class Amphibia; order Caudata; family Salamandridae; genus Lissotriton; species Lissotriton vulgaris. The sequence goes on from NC_141691.1 coordinate 1,315,263,482, forward strand.
CAGCAGCATGATAAAAAAGGAGTCAGCTTCCTGACCCAGCTAGGAGGTAAGTGGAGGAGTCACCTGAATATATACTGCTGAAAAAAATACAGTGATACCAAAGGGGGGATGATGGACGAAGGGCTTGAGCAAATTAAACACTCACCCCCAGTCAACTGATCTGGGTTTAATCCATCATCATTCTTTAGCTCACTCCATCACCCTAGTTCAGACATGTCCATATGCAAATCAGTCTGACCCTGTGCCTCATGGGAACAGTCCAGCCGGAACTGCCAAGCCGTGTCTTACCTGGACCAGAAACAAGCATCCTGGGACCACTTTCAGGTTCATAACCCTCATAAGCCAGGCTATCTTGAATCCAGTGGCAGAGTGAGCAAGGGACCCACGTCTGGGCATACCTTGTCAACTTAGGGCGAACAAAGCGATACCAAATGGGGGTTGATGGACAAAATACAGACATAGTGGACAAACAAGTGAGGTGGACACGAGTGCTTTCTTTCAGAGGTTAGATGAGGCAAATCTATGGTGTGCCGCATATATGGCACAATAAAATTAGGGAGCAATTCATGCCCAGATGCCCCCTGGGAATGTGCTGCATATTAAGGAGCAGCTAAACCTCTTTCCCACAGAGCTTTTGGCTAAAGTGGGGAAAACAGAATAGTGTGAAGGAAGGATGACTCCTGGGGCCAAACAGAGGATATTAGGGGAATTAGGTTAATACAAACTATCAAGGCACACTGCCATAATATGACATACTGTAGCCAGTGTAAATTGTGCATAAATGGTCTGATAGCTGTCTAAACGTGTCACCTTTTGTTGGATTATCTGAGCCTGTAGCAGGCAGTGACACATAGCTTTAATTTTCTTGCAGACACATCCTCTACTCATGTATTCAGCCACCACGGCATGTTTATTATGACCAGCAGGGCAGATTACATTTACCTAAGGTACAAACTACATCAACCCAACCAATATTTATGTTCATGGCATAGATGTAAAGTAGGTTTACCCATGATGGCTTTAAAGTGCGCTGATGCCTTCAACGTCCAACCCCCATCATATCAATAACATTCCCACGAGGACATGCTAGACCTGGTCAAGACAGTGGAGATTCAGGCCTAAGGAATGGGAGAATCAAATGTCCAAATACATGGGTGGACAATTGGATTGTTCTCTCTCTCCTATGCTTCAAAGCCATACCACCTTGGACCATGGTAAGTGGGGGCCAGACCAAACCTGCCAGAAAGGTGTTAATTTTGGTTTCACCTTCCTTTGTCCTTTGCAGGACATGTTGGACTCTCTCTCTGCACGCTTGAGAGCCGCTTTCTCATGTTCTCTCAAGAGAACAAGTATTACTTTTTGAAGTTGAAGCGAATTAACCAGGTTTCCATGAGGTGAGATTTCCTAGGGCAACAGAGCCCAACACCTCCTTGGAATGCATTTCTTATCTTGGATTTCTCAAGAAGTTTGCGGTGAGAATTGCACAGCCACACTGGATGTCTTGGGGAACTGGGATTGCAGCCTACATCTGAGACAGGAGTAGCGGGCTCCTAAGAAATGGTTCGGAGGGCTTTAGGCATTCTCAGTTCAATAACAGAAAGGATAGACGAAGAATGAATGATCCACACTATCGTGTTCTGGCCCCCCCAAATGACACTCGGACCCGGAGCAAGGTTGTAGGCTGCTTTATTCTCTTGTGTCCTAACCTTAACCACTTCCTGTCATCCCCCGTCCCTCGCTATCCGTTTCCGCCTGCCCTGTCTGCATTCAGGGTCAGGTAGATGACACAACACCTCCCCCTTTATACAATAATGCTTACTGTCTCTCAGAGTTCTTCAATGAGTCGAGTGGGTTGCTTGCCCGTTCTTCTTGGGCGACAGCTTCGTGCTTGGTCCGGAGTAGGCCTGTCTTGCGCATCCTTCAGCCTCGCTGGCACCGGACGAGCTCCATCGCTGTCTTCTCGGTGGTTCGCCGAGTCTGTGCTGGACCCACTGTCTTGAGAACGTCACGGGCCGACGAGTGATATCTCTTGAAATGGGATATGTTCCCAGTTGTCCTTCTTCCTTCTGATTCGGTGGTGATCATAGTCCCCTTTTGGATAGAGACTCGCATTGGGTGGGCAAGATATCGGCTGTCTGCTTTGGTCTGGCAATCTTGTTTCACCAGCACCCAGTCTCCTACATGAATGTCTCTCTGTCGCGCATGCCGGTGCCGGTAGGCAAAGTCTTTCATCTTGGCTTTCTTCGCATGGACTAGTTTTACCAGGGTGTCATGGTCGGTGGTCATGAGTCAACGCTGCCTGACAGTGTTTGATGTCGGCAATCTCGTGCGGGGAATTTGCCCTAGCATCAGGATGGCAGGGCATTGATTCGTGGTGCTGTGTGGCTTGGTCCTGTATGCCTGCAGTACTTCATTTAGTGCTTGCTGGATGTCACGGTGAGCAAGTTCCGCTTGCTGAACTGTCTTTTTGAGGGTTCCCATAAATCGTTCAGCCATGCCATTTGCTTGTGGCCATAGGGGAGTGATTTTCCGATGGTTAAAGTTGAGGTGCTTCGCAAAGTCAGCGAACTCGTGGCTGTTGAATGGTGGTTCGTTGTCTGTCTTTACTCCTACAGGTATTCCCCATGCCGCGAATGCCTCATCAATGATGGGAATGACAGCCAACGCTTTCATGGAGGACACTTGCTGCACTATAGGGAAGCGGGAGTATTCGTTCATGATGACGAGGATGTATTTGCCTGATTTTAGTGGCCCAAAGAAATCAATTGCCACTTGTTTCCATACCCCGTCGGGTAATTCAGACATCTGCAAAGGGGCCTGCGGTTCCTCTCGGCCAACGAGCTGATATGAGGCACAGTCTTTGAGCGTGGCTTCCACCATGTGATCAAGGGACGGGAACCATACCCATTTTCGGAGTGATTTCTTGTTGGCTACAACTCCTCGATGACCTTCATGAGCGAGATTGATGATCCCTTGGCGAAGCCGTTGAGGAATGACTATCCTCCCTCCTCTTAACAGTAGACCGTCTGTGCTAATGAATAGTTCTGCCTGAACATGCTTGAATGCCAACAATTCATGAGCATCCGCAGATGTACCGTGGTGGCTGGTGTCAAAGTGTCTCCAGGAGTTGGCGCGTATGTAACCTATAATGGCCTGGACAGTAGGATCTTGAGCCGAGGCTGCTTAAATGGCTTCCAGGGGCACAGCTGGAGGGCGCGCACTGTCAATGACGAAGTGAATGTATTCCTCTGCCACCGAGCCTCGGTCACGCGTGTGGGATTGCGGATGCCTTAACATGTAGTCTGCTGGGTTTTAAGCCTTCCCAGGCTTATGAATGATAGTGTAGATATAGTCTTGTAATCGGAGGCCCCATCTCTCTATTCGTGGCGGCATCTTTGCTCGTGGGTTACCAAAGATGGTGATAAGCGCTTGGTGGTGCGTGATGAGTGTGAAGTGCTTTCCGTATACAAACAGGTGGAAGTATTCGCAGGCCCAGACAACCGCAAGGCTTTCTTTCTCTGGCTGAGAGTACGCCTTCTCTGTGTCCGTAAGGCTACGGCTGGCATAGGTGACCACATGACGTTGATCTGCGTCCCTGTCGAACTGAGCCAGGATGGCATATAGCCCCACGGGACTGGCGTCCACTGTAATTAATTGTTGTCCTTGGCAAGTGAGTTCCCGGAGTGGATAGCTGATGGTGGCAAAGTCTTTTATGTAGCAGGCGCAGTAGCTTGCCATTCCCAGAAAGGAGCGGAGGTCACTGACATCCTGTGGCTGTGGGGTGTCTGCGAGGGCAGACACTTTTTCGGGGTCTGGTTTCATGCCATCTTTGGAGAAAATGTGCCTGTAGAATTTGAGCGTGGACTTGTGAAATTCATACTTGTCCGGATTGAGTGTAAGGTTGGCATTGAGTAAGGCGTGGCATACTCGGTCTAGGGCTTTGTCGTGTTCCACTTAGTTCTCTCCAAACACTAGGATGTCGTCGCTGTAGTTAAAGGCATTCGGAATGCCCTGAATGACCCTTCGAATGGCCTCTTGAAAGATCTCCGCTGCGGAGGAGATTCCGAAGTTGAGACGTTTATAAAAGAATAAGCCTTGATGGATGGTGAAGGTGGGGATTTTTCTTGTAGTTCCAATTGGTGGTATCCCTTGTTGAGGTCCAGCTTTGAGAATATGGTGGCTCCATTGAGACGAGCGATCATATCACTGATAAGAGGTCCGGGATGTCTCTCCCTCTCAATGACGGTGTTCGGGGTGCGCATGTCAACACAGAGGCGTACTTTGTTATTTTGGCCTTTCTTAGGTACGACTACCACCGGAGACACCCATGGAGTGGGCCCCGTGGATCTTTCAATGATGTCCGTCCGCAGTAGGTCTTGGAGTTCTTCATCCACTGCCTGTTGTAGATGAAACAGTACCTTTCTATGGTGTTGTGCTACTGGGGGCACCCGCTCGTTGATGTGCAGTTTGACCTTGAATTGGTTGAATTTCCCGAGGCCTTTGAATAGGTTTGGGAATTTGTTGACGATGTCTGGGGAATCATCCACGGTGTACAACAGTTCAACGAGTTTGAGACGCTCCGCTGTAGGCAAACTGAGGAGGCAATCCACTGCTTCAGGACCTTCAATTACATGAATATAGGCTTGGATCTGTTGGTTTTTGTAAGTTAGAGTTGCGTGGAACCGTCCGAGGCAGGGTAGAGGTTTCCTGGACATCCACGTGTAGACTCAAACAGCGGCTGGTTCTAACTTTGGCTGAGGCTTCATACTGTTATATTCCATGGCACAGATTTAGTTTAAGGATGCTCCCGAGTCTAGTACAAATTTGGCGGGGAGGCTTCCTATTCGAATGTTCAGTTGTGGATATTTTTTCAGTCTGTCCGGGTCTGATACCGTGAGTACATACTCGTCACTGTCTTGGGACACAGGCGTGGGAGAGGATGATTCTCGAGACGTTGACCTCCGAGATTTCCATGAAACAGTTGAGCGAGTGCTTGACCTCAACGAGCTGGAGGAGCGACTTTCCCTCCCTTTTACTGCTCTGGCGTGGTGTTGGGTTTCTGAGCTCGACTTGGCTGTCCTTGTTTCTGACTGGCGCGCTTGGCAGGTTACTTCAAAGTGATTTTCTCACCCACAACGGTGGCATCGTTGTCCTAAGGCAGGACATTGTCCCGAGTGTTGGTAGTCTTGACCGCATCTGTAACATTTCGAGGCGGTCCTCCTCGTGTGATGGCTTTGGGCTCCATGGCGCGATGAGGTCGCTTGGGTCTTCTGCATCAGCCTGTCCGACTTGCAGCGGTCTGAATGACGTTTCGGTTCCACGTGTGATTGCATCTGAAAGGCTTGCTCCTTCTTCTCGGACTTGCTAGCTTCCATTCTCTTAGCATGGTCTTCGGCCTGATCATTGATACACGTGAGTTCTTCGATCTCTTCAAGTGTGTAATGTTTCTTCAACAATCTGCGACGCAGTGATTCCGATTGTCATCCCTCAATGAAACGCAGTCGTAGAGCGTCTTCTGTGTTGAACGCGTCGAATTTGCAATAACGTGCTAGGCGCCGAATGCGAGCAATGAAATCGCACATTGGTTCGTCTTTTTCTTGGGAGGTGAGGTTAAACGTGTATCGTTCGTAGTCCAGGTTCCGTTTATGTAAGAACTTCCGATCTAGGGCTCCTTTCCCCATCTCATATGAAAGGGTCGTGGCGGCGGGTAATTCGTTGATGATCTGTGCAATGTCCTTTCCTATCAGTGCAATGAGCTTCTGCTTGGGGTCTCGCACCTGGGACCCAGTCATGAAATCCTCAAAATCCTCTGCCCAGCTCTTTCACTTCGGCCCCATGCAGCTTCCGGACGTGAGTTCTAGGGGCTCTGGCGGGCGGAGATATGACACCCCATTATCATCGGGTGTGGTTGCGGGACTTGCTGGGTTGATCCTGCGGCCTCTGCGTGTGAGGTATCGGGTTCACGAGGCATCTTGAGTGCCTCTCTGGGTACACTTGACCTTGGGGCGCCTTATTTCTGTGAGTTTCAGCATTTTTGTGAGGTTTGAGGCACTTGCCTGACCTCAAGATGGCCGCCGTATAAGAGCCAATGTGATCCTATGGCCAGCGCCTGACTTTAAAATGGCCGCCGATGGGGACACCGGGCTTCTCTTGCACACAGACTGCTTTCACTTCTGGCAGCTATGTGCAGTTATTTGGCAGGGGTAGTCACTTGTTCAGACTCACCCTTTCTGTACACTGCTACTCCTGGCTGTTGGCTTGTCTGTGGCGCAGTTTTTAGAGCGATCACGTTCACGCCGGCTTTGCGCTTTTTCGAGCTTTCGGGACGGTTCCTCACGTGGGCAGCTACACGCTGCAGTCACAGTGGGGGGCAAGCGGTGGATCGGCAAATCCCACCTTCGTCGTCATTATCGTGTTCTGGCCCCCCCCAAATGACACTCGGACCCGGAGCTAGGTTGTAGGCTGCTTTATTCTCTTGTGTCCTAACCTTAACCACTTCCTGTCTTCCCCCTTCCCTCCCTATCCGTTTCCGCCTGCCCTGTCTGCATACAGGGTCAGGCAGACGACATGACACACCCTTACCCGGCTAGAGGAAATACCAAAATTTGCCATAAATGGTTGCCTGCAAGCAAGTGTTCCAGTACTGTGGAATACAGCAGATGCACCTCGAGGACTAGAGCAGCAGGCACAGTTGCACCAGGTTTAGGGTTGTAAGGTAAGGGGGACTACATCATCCAACTTCGTATCATTTCTTCCATCAAATCAGGGAGTGGGTGGTAGACAGGGCTTTAAGTGGGCCGGGACCTGCCAATGCTTATCACCGGCAGTTCTAAAAAGCAGGTACTGAGACGGGTCCCTATCGGGCTCTCTATTTCTGGTATCAGCCTCAGGGTGAAAAAAAACCTTTAATTCTGCAGCAGTGCCACCCTTCACTCCATTTCATGTAAGGTCAGAGACACTGCTTATAGTTAGTTCAGAGTCTCATAATTTCAGAAATTAAGATTACTCAATGTTATATACAACGAAGCCAAAGTTTTTGCTTATTTAGCTTATGCAACTAACAACCATTGGCAAAACCAATAGCTCTGGTTTGTTCTAGACTGAATGTTACCTGTTGTATTGTTTATCTGGATGCAAGGACAGAAGCAGCAAATTTACCAGTCAGTGGCACACTATGCTAAGCACAGATTTTTTAGCATATGTGTTTGTAAGCCACGCCCTACATCGGCCATACCCCTGTGAAAGACCTGCCAGTTTGTTCATCCCACTTAAAGCCCTTGTAGTAGAAATGTCTTTGCTTCTATTAGGGCACATGATGACCTTGCTATGTCACTGGAACACTGTCTGCTGAACATAGTTTAAGGGGTATTAGGCTCTTGCTCTGCTGTAGGAAGTGGAGACTGAACCTAGAGCTCAGAGTGCTAGGAGCTGGAAGACCAGGAAACAGAGGGCAAGCAAGTGACGCTACTGACAAATTCCCAGTTACTCAGTGAAGTACTGCAGATGCATACATTTTTAAAATCTATATACCTCCCCTCACCAAGCAGAAATGTTTCTAAAATGCTGGATAATGCACGTTGACTACTTTACCACTGGTGGTAGAAGTTTCTGGCTTTGGGGCAGTGCGAACGGTGCGGCCGCACTGGGCGCTCTGACCTGTGCAGGGGGCAGTGGGCGCTGACCTGGAGGGTGGGGGCATGTTTAGAAGTTACTTGGGGGCAGATGTATCAAGATTCCGATTTGCAAATTCTAAATAGCGATTTTTTGCGAATCGCTATTTAGAATTTGCAAAATGGAATGTATGTACAAAATCACTATTTTTTAGCGATTCCTCAATATTCTTTATTTGCGAATTTGCATTTTGCGAATTTGCAAATAAAGAATAATTTCCAATGCATTCCTATGGGCCAGGAGGCCCATAGGAATGATAGTGCAATCATTCTCAAATTGTGAATTCGCAATTTGCTAATCGAAATTTGAGAATTATCTCAAGGGTGCAGGGGTGTCTCAAAGACACCCTGCTGCACACCTGAAATTTACATGTGTGTGCATGTGGCGCACATACATGCCCTATGGGCATGTATGTGCCTCAAATGCCACCCTTACAAATGCCAAATAGGGCATATTTAAAAGAAATCGCAAATTACCACCAACTACAAGTTGGTGGTAATTTGCGATTTCTTAACCCAAATTCTCAAATTGAAATAGCTACATACATAGCATTTAAGGAATCGCAAATATTGGGATTCCTTAAATGTTATGGCAAAATAAGGAATCGCAATTTTTTGCGATTCCTTAAATTGCAATTTTTTCTTACATTTCAAATCATGCTAAAAGGCCGTTTGCGAGTCTCAAAAGCCTTGATACATCTAGCCCTTAGTCACTTATGATTGGAGAGATGAGGGGTACTTTTGCCCGGTGGTAGTGAAAGAATCCGAGGAGGCGGCCATGGGGCGCCAAAATTGATTGTCCCACAGGGCGCCACCAGCTAAAGCAGGCCTTTTCCGTGGTAGTACTGTCACATGTGGGTGGATACAAAGTAAAGCTGGACTCCGAGTCTGAGACTGTGGTGCTATGGATTGGACATAGGTGAGCACGGCTACCTTTGTTGTCGAAATCCCTACTCAAAATCAATGCAGCTTTCTAAAGAGTTATAGGATAATTTGTGTAGCTATGATTTTCTTCTGACGCATGGGCTCATGAATACTGACTAGATTATATCTTGATTGCCGGATATTCAGGGCGCAGATACATTATCAGTGATTATGTAGAAGTTCATGGTAGCATCTATAGAAATAAACAGGGACTGAATGGCGAGCAGTGATTACTTATCGGCGTATTGCTACATACATTTTAGATGACCTCTATTCAATAATGAAGGTCAAGAAGGGTTAACAAGCTGTATATAAATTCACCCACTTTCAAACGCCCCAGTTGCAACGTTTGTATTAAATGGCCAATCGTGGAAGCGGAGACTGACAAGCCGCGCTATTGTGCACTCCTGTAGTCATACATTTTAATGGGACTATTTATCACCGCGAGAGTTGTTAACGCATTCCGCGGTCTCGTTGCAGTTGTGGCGGCGTGAGTGATGAGCCAGACGCAAAGCGAACTTTCTAAATAATGAAGGGGGTTGGAACCAGAGCTGTATTAAATTGAAGCACATTAGATCGGCGAGCCCCAGGCTACGGCCATGCAAATGCGTTTTAAAAGGAAAACAGGTCAAGTGACTTCTGAATGAGTTTATCATTTCAAAGAGGGCGCTGGATAGAGGCGTTGGCGCACTTGCAAAGTCATTTTTCAGACATTTCTAGCTACTCCCATTGTATTCACGAGATACGAGCGATGACCGAAGACAGAAACTGTGATGTTCCTAAGAAAAAGATTGCATAATTCATTTTTTCCTAGAAATAATGTTTTTCTCTGAACGTAGACTGCAGACACTGCGTATGTAAAAATACATCTCTATTATATAGTCTTGTCTAAAGCGCCCTAAGCCTTGATTCGAAACACTTTCCTGTCTGGTATTCATTTTAAAGACCCTGGTTTTATGGCAAATGGGGCCCATTATTCGCTGATGAGGACATTAGTTGATGCTACTTTATTTTAAGAGTAGGTGTCTGTAGTCACTATATCCTTAATAGCAGGGAAACGTTATTTTACCATTTCAGGGCACAAGTCCTAAAAAAAGAAGTGGGGGGAGGCTGACGTCATGACAGGAATTGACGTCACGAAAGGCCGCTTGCACCATCAGATTCATTGCCTCCCTTCGCTCACCCCTCAGATGCGATTGCATCAGAGAAGCCAGCGTGGGAGCCGCGTTCTGAATGAGCTCCGATGTCACCCCAGAGTGAATGTGTGACTCCATTTGCTCCAGTAATCGAGCTCCTGGTAAAATAAGTGGGGGGACGCCGTCCACCCGAGTGGTACCCAGACTCGAGCCCTGTACCATTTGTATAACAAATGCGGAATTAATGAATTGAATGCATTACATTTTTATTAGCATTTGTTGACTAAACATACAGAAACGTCAGAAGAAATACAAGCTCCATTTAGTGAAGGATCAGAGTGACCCTTGCATGCTTCTTGGGAAGATGGTATAGGAGTTGGAATTCCCTGGTAAACGTTGGACAGGAATCATCTGGCGCCCATCTACCCCTGTAACGGCACGCACAGGTAAGATGGGTGACGTGGGGTGGTGTGGGGGCTGGTGGAAGTGAACAGACGACGGAGTGGTGGCTCGCACTGGTAAGAACGGTGAGGCGGGGTGGGGGTGGTGGAAGTCGACAGACGACGGGATAAGTAATATTAAATAAATAAAACCTCTTACTTTGCACCCGCCATATCGTCGCATCCGCGATGCGGCAAGCGCAAAGTAAGTGGTTTTATTTATTTAATATTACTTATCCCGTCGTCTGTTGACTTCCATCACCCCCCGCCCCTGCTTTACCACATGACTGCTATTACCAGTGCAAACTGCTACTGGGGATAAGTAATATTACATAAATAAATAAAACGACTTACTTTGCGCTCAATTTTATTTATTTATTTACTATTGCTTATCCCATTGTCTGTCAACTTCCACCAATCCGCTCCGCCCCACTCCAGCCTACCGCTCTTACCTGTTTGAGCTGCCACTGCTCTCCCCCTCCTTACACTCTCTGTACCTCTATTGTCACTCAGCCCACACGTCTGAAATTCATGGACCACTGTTGGGCCATCCATGGATCAATCCTCCTATCAAACACAGGGATATTTGCTCTACCCAGTAGCATCAGGTAGCCATGGGCTCCTCCCACTAGAGCGGGGGCTGACACCTCTGTGGTCTCCAGTGTTCTGCAGGCTGATATGTATGACATGGTCAGCAGAAGAAGCCTTGGTTTTCTATCCTGCACAACAATGTGGGGTTCCCCTTCTGGATCATCAGCACAATTACTCTGAATCTTTCTGCGATCACAGGCTGCATGACCAACCGCACAAACGTCATCTGGGCATCTGCGACAGAGTTAGCAGGTGTTCCATCATACACCATCAAGCACATCTTCAATCTGGTGCATCAAATACGTATGGGTGCAAGCCACTCTGTCATCACTGTCCAGTGGCAATCTGCACTGAAGGCTCCATATCTGGTAGAATCAGAGGGCTTGATTCTTAGCTCTCAATGCATGACTGTGTTTCAAAAAGTGTGATACACCCTATGCAAGAAATACTGTTTAATTAAAGCAGCACTTTAAGTGTTGTCTAGAAATGTAAAATAAGAAGTGTAAGATCCTTGGGGCAAATTACTTACCGGATTTTTATTTTACGCAAAGTTAACTTAAAGAGCAGGCATACCAAAGTGGTCTTGTGGTGGGTGAGTATCTTTACTTAGAATATGTTTACATCATGCCTTAAAATATGATCACATGAATGTGTGTTTCTTGCCTGTCTTTCTTTTCTGACTCTGGTTCACCTGTACCCACTCTCATTTGTCAAAGGCTGTTTCCTGGACATTTCCGCGCCAATCAGCATACATTTTCATTTTGCTCTTATGAGCAGCGTCCATGTCACAAAGTTTGCCAGTGTTCACTAACCGATGTGAGGTCCACTGAGGAAGTGTTGGTCTGATTGTTCTTCCAAACAACAATGTAACTGGACTCTCACCCTTTGTGGAGTGAGGGGTTTATCAATAGGCCCAGATGACCTGGCACAGTACTTGGATCATGTTGATCCCTTCCATTGAGGCTCGTTGAATTAACCTTTGGACGGTGCACATAAATCTTTTAATTACACCATTGGCTTGAGGCCAGAGAGGTGCACTCATTTGGTGTTTGCAATGAGTCGTGTAAGGAACTCTTTACATTCTTTGCTGTTGAATGGTGGACCGTTGTCTGACTTGAGGATCTTTGGAATACCCCAGGTTGCAAAGATGTCATCAAGACTTTCTATGACTTTGTCAAGAGTTGTTGAAGAAAGCGCTCCACCAAAGGGAAATGTAAATATTTGTCTATGATTACGAAGAGATGCTGTCCATCTCCTAATGGTCCAGAGAAGTAGACAGCAGCTCTCTTCCAAGCATGGGCAGTGAGATCAGACATTGTCACTGGATGCTGAGTCACCTTGTGGGACAAGCAGTTACAGATGTGGCATGCTTTCAACTAATTTTCTTCTCGCTCATCTAGGTGAGGGAACCACACTGTCTCTTAGTACTTTTTTCGTACCCACAATTCCACGGTGTCCTTCATGGGACAATTCTATGACCCGCTGCCTCAGGCTTTGAGATAGGACGATGTTCAACCTCTAATTAATATTCCTTCAGGGGTGACCGCTAACTCATCCTGTACATTTTTTAACTCTTGGAAATCAGCATAATTGGCCAGAGGGCAGGTGCTTTGCCTCCATGATTGTGTCTCAATGATTTCCTTAACCATTGCATTGTCTTTGTTGGTGGCAGCAATGATTTGGTCTACTGACAGAGCTGCAGGTGTGCTGGACCTTGCAATGAAATTGAGATATTTATTTGTCATCCTTAATGTCAAACTTAGACAACATAGCGATGCTCGAGAAAAGTAATCTGCTCAATTTTGATCCTTCTCTTGTTTGTGTACATTTTTATAGTTGTAATCCTGCAACCTCAACCACTACCTTTCAATGCGAGGAGGTATCTTGTCCATCATGTTTCCAAATATAGTGAGCAATGCCTAGTGGTCTGTGATAACAGTAAAAAGTTTTTCATAAAGGAATACATAAAAATGTTCATAGGACCACACCACAGCCAAACTCTCCCCAGCTTGAGAGTAGGCATGTTCTGTTTCAAACAGGCTGCGACTTGCCTAGGCCACAAAACGTCTCTGAGCATTGGGATTGGCACAATATTGAGCAAAATTGGCCCTTAGCCCAACTGGACTCACATCTACTGTGACTTGGATCTGTAGCCTCGGGTCGTAATAGACTTATTCAGTAAATTGTCAATTGCATATTTTATCTCCTTGAAACTCAAATTGCATTCAGGAGACCACTGAAAGGGAACATTCTTTGTCAGGCCTCTCTCCGGCGCACTCACAGTGGTGAAATTTTGAATATATCATGAGCAATACCTGGCCATGCCTAGAAAAGACTGCAGCATGGCAACATCTTGGGGGGAATGGGCAAGTTGATGACAGTGCTTTCACCTTGTCTGGATCTGGGATCATGCCCCAGTCAGACAATATGTGCTAAAAAAACTTGAGTTTGGTTTTATGGAATTAGAATTTTGTTGCATTCAAAGTGAGGCCAGCATCAGCAATTAACTGGCGCACATGGATAACGGCTTTGTTGTGTTCTCTTTGGGTGCTTCCAAAAATCAGTATGTTGTCACTGTAATTGAAAGCATGTCAAACAGGTTGAATTACTCTGTGGATAGCATATTGCAATATCTCAGCAGCTGAAGGTACTCTAAAGCTCAGTCTCTTATACCTGAGATCCAGGATGTCTCTTCCTCTTCATGGCCTTGTTTGGCTGATGCATGTTGACCCAAATGCACACTGTTCCACCGCTGTCTTCCTTTGCTACTACTATGAGTGAGAACCATGACATGGGGCTTGTGGAGAGTTCAATGATGTTGAGTTTTAAAAGTGTTGGAAACTCTTTTCATACAGCTTCTTGCAAATAAAAAGCAACTCTGTGATGCCGCTGAGCAACAGGACGAATGTCCTTCATTGATGTGAAGCTGTACTCTTATCTTTTTGCTTCTTCCCAAGCCATGAAACTGTGACGGTAATTGCCACATGATGTCAGACTGAGCACAGAGGTCGTAGTTGAGGAATATCCACCCCATGTTGGCCACTGTATCGAAACTGCTTAGACATGCACTAGATGAGGTTCCTTGTAGAACATAAATGGTGGCTCATATTGACCTCATAGCCTGGCTGATGAGGGGTGATGCACCGAAACCGGTCCCAAGATGCTTGTTTCCAGTCCAGGGAGGACCTGGCCAGGCAGTTCGGGCTGGATTGTTTACATGGGGATCAGGGTCAAGACTAATTAGCATATGGCTAGGTCTGAATTGGAATGGCATGGGGAGCAAAACAACAATGGATTAAGGCCCAGCTCTTTGTACTGGGGTGAGTGTTTGACATTGCGCAACATCTGTCCATCTAGTCTTCTTTTTGCATTTGTCACCCCGAGTCGGACGGGTATGCCCAGACATGGGTCCCGTGCTCTCAATGACACTGGAGACAAGATAGCCTGGCTGATGAGGGGTGATGCCACAAAACCGGTCCCAAGATGCTTGTTTCATGTCCAGGGGGGACCTGGCCTGGAAGTTCGAGTTGGCCTGATTCCATGGGGAACAGTGTCAAGACTGATTTGCATATGGCTGGGTCTGAGCTGGAATGGCATGGGAGCAAATACCCCGCACCCATCTTGGCTCAACTCTCTGCCACAGCCTTTAGAGGTATCAGATTTTGCCTTTTGCCAAATGTTCTAGTGCTCCAAATGTTGGATTTCGGGTCCTTCAGTTTTGCCTCACCTCACCCCAGCTGCTGATTCACTGCTGCTCCTCTGTGAAGGGAGTCGCACAAGCACAATCAAGTCTCCACAAATGTCAGCAAGATGGATGGAGGATACAGGCTCCATTAACCAGATTGTCCACGCTGCTCCTTCAAGCTTCCCAAGTAGTGGGGGTACCGGTTTTTCAAGGGGAGAGTTTGGGTAGTTGCTCTGTAGAATTATGCAATGCTGTGCTGTGCTGCTGATTGTTGATTATTAATGTTGTTAATGCAGTAACATGGTTGATGCAGTTAGTGAGGTGGGCAGTTGATGCAGTGAACGGTGTGGGGTGATGAACTGTAAGTGGCAGAAAAGCATCTACCCCCACCTGCCACACTGCCAATTGCCCTCACTGCCTCCCACTAGTACCTTTTAAATAGCTGGTGGTTTGGGAGGCGGTTTAAAATGTCAGGATTCTGGAGGGAGGGGGACCATGCAGGATCACAGGAGGTCAACCCACAAGCTGCATCCAGACTAGGCTGGGTTGCCTCCGGGGGGGCCCAGGCTTGTGTTGTGCAGGGAGTCGCTATACCCCCTGTGCTCGGTCACCTCACCTTACCATGATGCGGTCACCTCTGCCCCCTTCTCCCCACCTTATCTAGTGTCTGCAAGATTCTGCTCTGAGACCTCCAAAGTTTTCGGTTCAGCGGGTTAATGGTTCTTTCACTTTCGGCGGTTCAGTGGACAAGGGCTTCCTGCTCCCACTCAGCTCTGTGGTTGTACAACATAGAAACAGAAGAGCTCAGTGTAGCAACAGCCGTGTCCTATCAGAAATGCTCAGTGACAAGTGAACATGTTTCATAGTGACTGTTATTATGATAGTGACATCCTTCTACGTGATTTTGAAAAAAGACCTAGTCCTGGTGGATCTTCTGATATCATGCTTAGCTATAATATGCGTCTGAGGAAGGAAAACTAAAAAGAGAAGCAAATCATGAAGGTTTTTAAACTTGCCCAAGCACTGAAAATAAAATGCACACTACATGTAGAGATGCACAGCAGCATCCACCAGATGACTACAATATTATGTCCATCTAATATTGAGAAGTATCGATAAGAAGGTTTAGCAAACTGGTTAACAATTTTGGCATTGAGACACCAATGCAATGTGATATACGTAAAAAGCTCCACTCCAAACACTTAGGGCCCCATTAGGATGGCGGACAGATCACCCCCACCGGACCGGTGGAGGTCACCACCGGGCCGGCGGGGGCGATCCGCCCGCCATCCTGGCAGAATTGATCCCCGCCATATTACAATGGCTGGGGGGGTCCACGGCAGATGGAAAGACCGTCCGCCGCTTTTCCGCCCGGTAGACAATTTTGACTGGGCGGAAAATGGTTCAATATGGTGGCGGTGTCTGAAAGACACCGTCAGCCATATTAGAATGTGGCCTTGGAAATGCCTTTGCGTGGCGGCATTGCCGCCACGGAAAGGCATGTGGAGTCTGCTTGGGGGGCCCCCAGGGACTCCGGGGGGGTAGGGGTGCTCATGGGGGGTACCACCTGCATTTCAATGTACAACTTGGCAGGTATAGCGCGGTGCCTGTCACGTTGTGCATTAAAGAGCACAACATGCATTTTTGGCATTGCTTTCAGCACCGCCCGCCGTAATGTTAAAAATGCGGAATGTGCGGGACCGCCTCACCCTTAACGGGGGGTCCCGTTTCCCACTGGTATGGCGGCGGACAAAGTCCACCCACCATACTAATGTGCCCCTAAATGTTATTATCAGTACAAAAGTAATGCACAGCTTCAATGGAAGTGCATCCCCGAAAAATACCTCAGCGGCAACCAAGACTACCGCAAACTCAGTTCAGAATGGTTAGTATATTGCAATATTACAGTTTACCGGGCAGCTAGGCCAGTCTGCTTCCAAGAAAAGTCTGATTTGCCTAGTGTGGGCCTTTGTCAAGAGTTTCATGGTGGCCGAATATGTTGGATTGCCAGTGGCTAAGATTAATTCAAGCAACCCATCAACTTGTTGTTTTGCATTTGGCTCACTTAGATATGGCCATCTTGCTCTATGCCATATGACATAAAGAGGATGTTTATTTTCTTCCCAAACTAAGATGTTTATCTTTGCAAACCCTTTCAAGGCTCTTATTGGCAACAGTATTTCCCGTACGTCCATCCCTGCTTCTTCTACTCTTCATCTTCCGTTCTTCCCTAGTTAAGGAGCTTGAGTCTGCCACTCCATACGTCTCAAACACTCCAGAAACGGTGGCAGCTGGTGTCTCACTACTATTAACTTGCTTCTGCTGTCCTATGTTTCCCTGCCTTCAGGACTCTGGCTCAATCTTCTGGAATGTGTTTCCATTTCCTAGAATCCTTGCTCCATCTCAGGATTCCATCTCCTAAAATCCTGCTCCGGATTGACTAGTTCATCCTGTAATTCGATCTGTGATTTATGAGCTCTTGTTTCCTCTTCTATTCAGTTGTTGTATCCCTGGAGGTTTTTTATTTCATTGGCATTTTTCCATAATGTATTGTCCCTTCAGAGATATACCAGTTCCTCCCACACAATATTCTCAAGTGTTGAACAATACAGTGATTACAAAAAAGAGTCACCCTTACTTCTGCAGCATCGATATGAAAAGAGGGTGAGGTCATCATGTCCAGTTGTGGACATGATGCATCTGAGTGTGTATGTGTGAGGGGGATAGGTGCGTTAACATTTATACTTATATATCTGTCTGTGCTAGAGTTCCTTTGGTATCTGCTTCCTTTTGCATGTCCTGCTGTTTTTATGTGTGCCCACATCTGTCTGTCAATGTCTGCCTGCTTATGTTCAAATGTTAAGATTACCTTGAATGCCTCATTGATCACTGGCATGTGATTGGTATTTGTGGTACCGTAATTTATGTGCCTGACGTGTGTACAAGATCCTGACTTCTGTAGTGATAACTTTGAATATGTTGGTAAAGTACTTTCCATTGCTTGCAATGTGAAATGACATGCCCATTGCAGAGGGTAGTGTGAAGCCCGGTGATGAAATAGGTGCTTGCCCGATGAAATATGAAAGTGGAGTTGTTTTTTTTTTTATTTTATTTTTTTTATTTATTTTTTCATTTTTTTTATTGTTCCCCCGTAGGGAAAATTCATCAGAACATAAGTCAACGAAATCATACTAGACAAGAATATATATATTATCTGATACAGACATTTTTAACAGCTAACATTTCAATTCACCAAATATTCTTGAATTGCACCCCAAATTAATATTCCCAATCGCCGTTTTTTAACCCCCTTCAAAGAATACAGACTCCATTCAAATTCATAAATATGATACAGCTTTGCTCTCCAATGTTCAAATACGGGAGGTTCTTCTTGTAGCCACTCGGAAGCGATACATAGACGAGCAATCGTCATTGCAACAAAAATCAAATATCTAAATCTAAATAACTCAGTACCCTGTTTTACATTTTCACTTATACCTAAAAGCATCATACCTGGAGAAATCTTTACAGTGAGTTTTGTAATCATAGAAAGGAAGTTTTCAATGTGGATCAAAAAATCCCGCAACTTACAGCATTCATAAAATATGTGAGTGCTATTTGCATTGTTAGCTCTACAACGAAAACATTTCCCATCATATTGTGATTCCCACTTCCTCATACGCTCTGGTGTGTAGTATAACCGAAAGGTAGTTTTAAAAAATTGGGCTTTCAAATTAGCCGAACGGAAAGCTTCCTTATACAAATCAATTGCATCTTCTATTAATAAAGAAGATTCCCCTAACTGATTCTGCCAATACACATTACATTTCTGCAAGTCATCAGTTCTGTATTCCATTAATAAATTATATAAAAACCCTATTTTCTCGCCTCGGCGAATCGCCTCTACCACCAAATTAGCCTCACCCCTAAAATCACTTCTGTTAATAAAGTCTCTTAACTGAAGATATTTAAAAAAAAGCCGATTTAGTTAGATGATACTTTAAAATCAACCTTTCAAAAGTGACTACTGTTGCATCTAAATCAAACAAATCCCCTATGTGTGTTATCCCTCGATGTATGCAATCCGACACCACCCGGTCTTGAAAAACAGAGGGTGATATTTTATCTGCATTAAAAGGCGTGTAATACGATACTTTCCCAATATTAATCATTTTAGTTATCCTTCTCCATACCTTAAAGGCTGCTTCCAGTACCTTATACCGAGTTCTCTTGTAGTAATTACCCTCCAACTCTTTAAACAGGCTACGTCTGGTGTGTATTCCCAACATTAAGTAAAATATAGAGGGTGCTTCAGCCATATCCTCTACTGGTTCCCCCGTGAGCAACAAACGCAATCTTTGCAAAACGCATACATAGTAATATAACAAAAAGTCAGGGATTGCCCGACCCCCTCTCTCGACCGGGAGAGTCATCCATTTCATTGCCCTCCGAGGTTTCCCTGGAGACCATTTAAATTTAGTGCATGCTGATTGTAGCTGTTGTATATATTGGGATGGAATCTCCAGAGGTATAGCTCTAAACATATAAAGATCTTTTGACAGAATACTCATCTTGATTACATTTCCTCTTCCTATAATTGATAGTTGCAATCGCCCCACCTGTCTAATGACTGCTGAATATGTCGAAACGTATTACTCCAGTTGGCCTCTACAATGTCCTTCATAGAAAGTGGAGTTGTAATCTGAAAAGAAAAGAGGAAGACAAAGTCTGCCTAAGGACTGCAATGTCAAACAGGTATTGAAATATATTACTTTGTGTGACAAAGTTTGTTTACCTTTAGCAATGTGAAAGGGTACTATAATTTTCAATTGATGATTTTGAAACCTACTATGTAACACGTGCTAAGGTTGAGCAAGGTGAAATATGCAAAGTTAACAATGGAAATATTGGGTAATTTCCCCAGGGATGCACCAGTTATTGTGCGCCGCAGCTCCGCCGCCTATGGTGCGCCGCATTTACAATGCGGAGCACCATGGGGAAAAAATGGCACAGATGCGTGACGCATCTGTGTCGTAAAAGTGGCGCATTGCTGGAGTTGTGTCGCAAGCGCGACGCAGCTCCAGCAATGCTCTGGGGGGGCCCTATCTGTCCAATGCTGCGTCAAGCCTTACGCCTGCTTCAAGCAGGTGCAGGGTTTTGACGCAGCATTGGCCTAAAAGTGACTGAGTGAAATCTTGTAGATTTCACTAAGCCACTTTTAGGAGGCGTTCCTGCGCCGGAACTCCCCCCCCTGCGGCAGAACGCCTCCTTATGGCGCAGGGCTTTACAACGTGACACATCTCCCAGATGCGTCACGTTGTAAATACCCCCACCATGGCACATCTTGTGCGCCGCCGCTGCGTCACAAAAGTGACGCAACAGCAGCGTAAAAGAGGCGCAAGGGGCTTGTAAATCTGCCATTATATATTTGGCAGTACACCTAAATAGTTGAGAAACACTCGGATATAAGTTGGAACTACTCTAGGGTAAGTTGACAGCACATTAGCATACACCAGTGTGAAAAGTAGTGTCATTTTTCTGTCAGCTGATTTTGGTGGACTAATAACTGGAAACTTAATATGGTAATGTGGTATATCTACGGGATCACAAAGGAGTAATTTCTACTGCTGTAGAATTTATGATTCACATTATTTCTGGTGTGGCAGAGACGTGGTCTGCTTTCATAATACATTTTCCAGATTGTGCTTGTACAGCAGGTTTTTCTTAGTGGGGCCATGGCAATAACAATTGTTATTAGAATAAAATGTAACCACATTACATTTATAAACCTATACAAGATGAAAGTCTGATTTAAGCAATTTTTAATATGCAAATACGTGTATTTCTGCTCCAGTGACAGAGAGTGTGATCCCATCCAAGGTGTTCATCAATCTACAGCTTTTTGCCCCTAGGGCTTACAAAATATCCACGCTATGCACCTA
This sequence comes from Lissotriton vulgaris, assembly GCF_964263255.1. Classification (NCBI taxonomy): domain Eukaryota; kingdom Metazoa; phylum Chordata; class Amphibia; order Caudata; family Salamandridae; genus Lissotriton; species Lissotriton vulgaris. Next base: position 1,315,283,870 of record NC_141691.1, read on the forward strand.
AACATGTTCACACAGTACTTTATGCTGTGTATGACTCTGGTGTAATTAGTGATGTCATCAGTGATGTAATTTAACATGTCATGATTGATATAAATGTGAGGTCATAAGCAGTGCATAGCGGGGCCGCCAGATATTGTTAGCTCAATAAACTATACCTTCAAAATGTGTATTTTTTTTGTTTTGTAAACATTAGGTTTTATTTTAATTCAATAATATCACTTTAACCTTGGATTTTTTCATTTAAATATCTTTTTTTGTTGAAAATCTCTTTATTAAGACAAAACAAGCTTCAGATACAAGCAAATATCAATATATAAATACAAAGCATGTAAAAGACATGTCAAGTGCCAGAACTCAATATACCGTTACAGTGTAGGCAATGCTGCTTCTACCCTCTAGAATCCATCCCTTTGCCCTTCCTGAAAGCCTGTACCATGCCATTCTTGAAACTCTTCACAGACCTCCCCTGTACAGTGACCACGACCCCCATATTTTCCCCCATTTGCCGGGGCAACCACATCTTTGATACACCACTTGTTCTTCATTGTGGCACCAGTCCATATCGCGGAGCCACGCAGCCACGCAGTCACTGCCAGTTGCTCCGCAGCCCCCCATGCACGTGCAATGTTCCTTTTTATAACCCCCTAGCCAGGATTAGCCAAATTGTGTCCCACTTCGGCCACATGATCTCTCCTGTGACAGCGAGGATATGCCATCTGGACTCTAACGGGACCTGTGCACCCACCACCTCCTTCACTACACGGGTGATGCCCTTCCAATACTTCTGAATCCTGAGGCAGGACCAAAGCATATGAAAGAATAAACCCCTCTCACCACATCTCCTGGCACATACATCGGACCCCCCACCCTTAATAAGGGCCTACACCATTCTCGAGGCAGATGACCTGCGGAGGATGTGCAGTTGAACCAATCGAAAGCGCACCCTGATGGCTATTTCCCTGGGACACTGGAGGGTCTCAGCCCAGTCATTATCTTCCAATATACCCACATCAGATTCCCAGGCTCCCCGCAGGGGACCCAAGCAGTCTGGAGTATTGTTTCCCTGTTTTTTATACATCAACAACACTGTTTTCTGTATCATGGGGTCCAAAGAAGCCTATCTTCCAATGGGGAGTATTCTGGAAGCACCATCCCCTCTTTCAAATAGAAGTGGAGCACCAACTGTAGCTGTTTGTATTTGAGGAATTCACCATCCCCCATTTGGAAACCCTCCCGTAAGCTATCGAATGTCACCAGTTTACCACCTTTCCAAACGTCCCAAGCGCATCAATGCCTATGGGGCTCCACTTCCGGAAGCCCGGTAGACCATGCACCTCCTTCAGAAAGTCTTGCTTCCATAGTGGGGTCTGTTCAGTGAGTTTCGGCTCCGACCCCGTCATTCTAGTTGCATTGTTCCAAATATATATGACTGTTTTTGTGTGAGGCAGTAAATGTACAGGACCCCTACCCCTGCGGTACAATTCCCCAAATAACTACGCTCACCCAAGACCAATCTGTCCACCCGGTAGGCTGGATCGTCGATTGTGGAAAAGACCCAACCATTAACGTTAATAAGATGAGCAGCCCAGTAGTATTTCTTGAGATCTGGACTACCAGCCCCCCTTCATACACCCCCTTCTGTAGTTTCTTGAGTGTAATCCAGGGGCTGCCATCCCCCAAAGTAACTGGCATAATTCAGACTCGACCATTTGAAAGAAGGAGTCCTGGATGTGGTAAGGAGTGTTCTGGACTACGTACAGTAAGCACGGAAGGGCCATCATCTTGAAGAGGACCGCCCCCCCATAAGGGAGATCGGGGGTCCCTCCAATGCATCGTGTCGTCTCTCAACCTGGAGAACTGGACGTGCAGTTTGAATTGTATAAACTCTGCCTCAGTCTTGGTTATCCATATGCCCAAGTACTTACATTTATTTTGCAGCAACAACTCTGAGCATGCCGACGTCAGGACTAGAGGGCCCTGGCTAGAAAAAAAAACAATGATTTGTCTAAATTGATGCGATATCCAGAATTGGAACCAAACGATCAAATGATGTGAATGAGCCTATGAAATGTTTGACGGGGCCAGTGTGAGTAAAGAAGAATATCATCCGCATAAAGTGAGATGCGTTTGTTCCCAGCCCCCCAAGATCGATCCCCCTCACTACTGGGTCCCTCCTAATTCACGCCACCAATGGGTCAAGCACCAATGCAAAAAGCACGGGGGACAGATAAAACCCTTGGCGTGTTCCCCAGTGCAACTCAAAGGCTCTGGAAAAGGCCCCATTAACCCAAACACGGGCCATTGGCCGGTGTATAGCAACTGGATCCACTTTTGTAGCCGTTGGCCATTGCCTTCTTTCTCCAGCTTATCAAAATGGTATGGCCATTCTATGCTGTCAAACGCCATCCTCACATCTAACAAGAGGAGAGTGGTTGTTACCTCTGGCTGCTTTTGAGTCATGTACATGACAATGTATAACTCTTGCAATGCTCATGACGAGCTGAGCTCGTCATGAGGCACAGTTGAGCTGTGCTGATGACGAGCTGAGCTCGTCATGTATAATGGGAAAGCTCACAAATAAGCACAGGAGGGGATAATGCACAGCAGCCATGGTGTTAAAGGCCTCAAAATGAGCCTTGTGCACCTGTGCGGCATGAAGTCCTGATTAATCTGGGTGAATTAAAGATTGCACAACCGGACCTAACCGGTTTGCGATAATCTTGGCTAGAATCTTAACCTTGAAATTCATAAGGGAGATATGCTTGTAGAAGCTACATAGGTCATGCAGTTTTCTTTTTTTAAGGAGTACAACAATAGTTATCATTCTTGTGTTTTCTGAAAGCTGCCCCACCCTGTACGATTCCTTAAACATGTCAAGCATATAGGGAGCCAGCTTGCTCGCTACACATTTAAACAGCTCCGTGGGTAGCCCATTCGGGCTCGCCACTTTCCTGGACAGCAAGTTTCTCATGGCATTTTCTACTTCTTCCAGGTGGAAATCAGAATCAAGGGCCTCCCTGTCCACTGGCTTGAGAGTCGGCAGAGAAATGTCACGCAGAAATTCAGGGCATAGCAATTTCCCCCATGTGGATTGAGACCAGTAAACATTTTCGTAGTATTTGGCAAAAATGTCAGTTAGGGCCGCCCCTGTGCAGCCCTGCATCCCCTCTGTGGATCGAATCTCAGACACCCAGTTGCGACTCCAGTCCCTCCGTTCCAGCTAAGCAATCATTTTGTTGGCTTTGTCACCTAAATCATAAACTCTACATTGTGTGGCAATTGCATGAGCCGGTTGAGCATTTGAGCAAGGTCTCAAAGGGATTGTTCTTTGAGTTTAAGGGAGTGTGCGAGCCCACTGATATCCCCAAGGTCTGTGGCCGCGGAACGCTCCAAGGTAAGTATCTTCCGTTCGAGTTCCTCACACCAAATTCGGTTTTCTTTATGTTTAGCTCCGCACGGTGCCTGAACAAAATCCAATGCCACTAATTTATATGCTACCCAGAGGATATTGGCGGAACTAACAGAACTGACATTTTCAGCAAAGTAGAGTTCTGTGCATTCCTCAAACTGCTCACGAAATTCCTGGTCCTGAAACATGAAGGGATCCAATCTTGGAGGAGGAGATCAGTCACAAGCCGGCTCGCGGAGCTGCACCTCACCGGAGAATGGTCGGATATTCCTCGTGCTTTATGGCACCCTCCCTTGAAAAGACTAGCCGATGTAGTGTGTGTAAAGATGTAGTCCAGCTGAGCCCCACTGCCGTGCGCCGCAGAAATATGAGTGTATTGTCTAGACTTGGGATTGTGGCTTCTCCAAAGATCCAGCAGACCCACAGCCCGTCTGAATGCAAATAGCGGGTGGGGCATCTTTGCTCCGAGGGGGAGAGTCTCCCTATCGAAGTCAGCCGTGAGGGTATCATTCATGTCACCCCCAATATCAAGAGTCCGGGCAGAAAGTCCAATAGAAGCTGACTGCGATCTGGCAACGTGATTTTGTGCAGTCGCCGTGGAATGTACACTGAGCAGACATTTACCACAGCCCCTCCCAAGTCACTGACAGAGCTGCATAGCGACCCAGAGGGTTACACCACGCGCGCTGTATTATCAGAGGGATCGCATTTTTAATGAGTACAGCAGCGCCTCTGGACCCCGAAGTAAAACCAGCGTGGGCCTGTAGTGTGTATCCGTACTGATTAAGGGCCAAGTACTTGTTCCCCTAAGGTGAGTCTCTTGGAGTAAGACAATGCCTGGAGAGTGTCTGTGCAAATATTGTAAAACCATAGTGTGTTTGATTTTGTCTCCCAGGCCATTTACATTCCATAGGGGGTTATCAACGTTTTGCTGCGTCGAATAGCCATGTATTAAACCTATACCTCTCCCACATCCTCCCAATGAGTATAGACCCCGCCTTACGCGCGGCAAGACCAAGCCCGCAAATGGATGTCAGCTGACATGAATATTGAAGCAATAGATCTGAATCCCAAACCAAACAAAGAACTATGTAAAAAGTACAAAAACACATACCAGTGTCCCCCCACCCTGCAACCCTCCCTTGTAGGGAGGGTTGCAGGGTGAGGGAAAATGTGGGTAACTACCCACATATCCAAATAGCAGAGCGCCTAAAGAAGGGCTGTCTGGCATCACACCCAGTAGCACCCTCTCCTAGGCCCCCAACACCACACTCAACACATCTGAAGGCCAGAGCATATAAAACAAATTCCCATCCAGACATGGCCCAAGCTTCTTCCCCACTGGAGTATGAGCTCCGACATTGGGCATGGAGGACAGTACCCAAGCACCCCCAAAGTTACACCACTACACCCAGCAATAAGTACCGTCCCTCACTCCCCGGGAGATCATGCTTCACTCACAGGGCTCCTGGACAGGGAGCTCCTGGATCTGGATACCGATCTGACCCCCTCTCTGCATCGCCGTGGAGACTCGAGAGTGCAGAAGCAGCTCCCTCGCCAGACCCCATCAGTGCGACGATGGAATGACTGATGGGAGCCCCCATCCAGCCATTGTTGAACCTCTGCAGGTGATGTGAAGAACAGGGACCTATCATTGTCTAGGAATTTGAGCTTGGCACACGCACAATAATCGTCCGAGGAGGCGCCTTTGGTTTCGGCTTAGGGATTGGAGCCTGATGTGCTCTCACCACAGTGAAAAAGGTGGACAGTTTCTTAGGCTTAAGATGGTTAAGGATAAGGTCCTCGATGAAGAGATCCATACTGGGGCCTTCTGCCCCCTCAGGCACTCCCACCACCCTAATATTGTTCCGGCAGACCATCCCTTCCTGGTCATCCAACCTCAACGCCATCAGCTTGTTTAGATGCGTCAATTTCTGGACGCACTCCTCCAGCTACGTGTCGCAGACTGGAGCTCCCCTATGCTCTTCTCCATTGCCTTGACCCTCTCTAAGGTTTTTTGCAGGATCACCCACATCAAATTCATTAAAATGGTCACCTTGTCAATTTTGGTCTCCAACATCTTTCCCAAGGCTTGGATTGCCAACATGATTGAACCAAGGGATGGTTCTTCTCTGGCCGATTTATCCCCTGTCACCCCCTCCACGTGCATCAGTTGTCGCAGCACAGCAAATTTGTCCAGCTTATTCATCTGCACAGAGGTGGGGGGCCCTGTTCGGTTTCGTCATGACCAAGATCCTGTCGCATTGGGAACCAAAGCCCCTCCTCTCTCGCACAAATTAACTGCAGGCTACCGCCGGACCTATCCCTGGGCTCCGAGGTCCGTGGGCGAGCACTTCAGGCGTGATCACTCTCCGTGCTACACACTCCAATGCATATCACGCAGTACTCTACCAGCACATGTGGCCCCCACAGCAATGCTCCAGAGTGGGACAAGGCAAGAATATGCAGGGGAAGCGCCACTCCAACGGTCTCTGGATTGTAACTGCTCAGCTCCAGGGCCCCTTGGGTGATCAATGCAGCCCAACTGTGGCTGTTGTCCCTCCCTGTCACTGATCCCTGGTTGTGGAAATTTGGCAGAGATCGCTGTTGGCATTTAGCTGCAGCCATCTTGTTTTTGGCAGCCATCTTGTCTGACCATGTGCTCGCCATGTGCTCTTACCTTCTTCGCTGTTGCTTGCCCTTGTGCTGTGTTCAGGAACTGGCTATCCTTAGCCCTTGCTACTGTGCACATGCTCAGAAGAGTCTGTAGCTGCCCATGCACATGCTTAGGTTTGTTACTGTCAGGATGTTTTACTAAAGTCAGCAACTCATGACCCCTCCTTCTTTGTTGACTGTGCATTCTCTTTATGACTATCTGTGTATGTAACTCTTCCTATGTGAACTTGTACCTCCTCCTTTTGAGCTCCTGTGTGGGTATAAAAGACCATGGTTCTTCTACTCCTTGCGCTACTTCATACACTTCGGAAGAGTGTTGTGTGAATGTAGTTCCACCTCATGTGATTTAATAAAATGTCTTTTTGCTATTTCAGTTTTTGTGCCAACTTCTATTTACTGGTCCGAGGACTTGTGTGCAGAGAAGGGCGAACCCCTAGCACTAGTAGGCCTTGCTGAGGTCTACTTCTACAAATTGGCGCCCACCCGTGTGGCTCATCGGCGACTCGGATGCACAACGGAGTAGTCTTGACGGAGGATTGCAATCTCACTGCAGATGATCAACGCCTGAAGAGGACCGTGTCTTGGCAGCCACCGTGTTTTTCTGCTCTTCCCGATCTGACCCTCCAGGTGGTGCAGGTCCTTGACTGAGATCCCTTCTGGCGTTCACCGTGCAGAGACCATTCGGTCGATTCAGAACTTGGCACTTGGAATCTGGAGACTCTTGCTTGGTAAGGTCGTTTGAGGCAACACTTTTTGTATTTTTGGCCAACGTCTTGGAACTTTTTTGGATATATATGAATTGCAATTAATACAGACAGGTAATGAGGAGATTTTTTTCAAACTTTTTTAAAACTTGAACAGCACACATTGCGTTAAGTGCCACTATGTGAATAATATTGTATATGCTGCAATATTCTTGGCATGCCAGTTCTTAGCACACTTCGTAGAATGTTTTGCTTTCTTGGAGGTACCAATATGGAACTAGAGCAGAATCAGCCGGCTCCCCCGAGGGGACACCAAATACGGACATATATATTAAAAATTGTATTTCTTCTATAATGTACAGCACATTATGGAATAAATATACTAGTAAGAATCCTGAGTTGCGATGGCCTAGAAATGGTTCATTTGCTCTTAGAAAAATTCAGTATGTGGAACAATGCATGTTGAAGCCCAAAAGTAGACAAGATATGTTTGACTGTGTACGCTTGTGGGAGAAAGAAGCGCGTGAACAAGTGAGAAGAGAGCAAACCTTGGTAGAAAAATAACAACGCAAAAATAGTCATGCGAAAGCACTGGAACTGAAAAATAAAGAAATTACGGAAATAAAAGAGGGAGAGGATAGGGAGCGTCATTTACAGATAAATGGCCAATACCCTCGCAGGCGACCCCTATACCCTCTACTTAATAAACCACAGGACGATTCCATTTTGTTAGATTGCTCCCCACCTCCATATACTTCTCCCTCTGCCCCTACCCTTGATTCTGATAATGATACTTCTCCTTCAGATCAGGATCAGTTAGGATGCAATGCTCAGCGACAGACACACTCTTTTCTGACGGCTGATCGTGCAGCCACTCTTAGATCAACTCCTTGCATAGCAGCCCGTAATAACTTTTCTGATTCAGATCTTGCAGCCAATGTACAACAATGGCAGGATAGAGAGCAGTTATATTTTGTAGAAATGTTTACCACAGAAGTAATTGCACGGTTTACAAAGCATTCGACAGAGTTAGAACCTGTTGATATAGCAAACAATTATAAACAATTGCGTGATGGTCTTTTTATCCCCTCCCAGGTGGCTGACTTAATTAGACGCGTGGTTAAACTATGAGCTGATGCACTCCATTTGCGAGAGGAGAAAAAGGGCGCTGCTGCAGCTGAACAAGCAGTTCAGACCTCCGTGTTGCAGGATGACACTCCAGGGACAGATAAGAATATTGTTGTTCATGGGAAAACCATGCAGTAAGCCGTGCCATTCTATGCCCCTCCTAGGGGTGCGGGAACAGATGATAATAAAGATTCCACTGATGCAAAAGGGTATTTTATTTATAATTTGGTCTATACTCCTTGGAGTAGAATGGATGTTATTCCTCTTAAAGCTGCTTTGCCTGCCCCACGAAAAAATCCGTCCGCTTTTAATGAAGTAGTTGAAGGAGCCATTAGTTCTTGTACCATCACTTTGTCTGATACTGATATGTTTTTTGGGCTTATTCTACCCCCTGATAAGTGGAGGTCTATTCGTAAAGTTGAAGATCATGCAACTTATGGGGATGTTTGGGAGGAGCTAGAGAGGATCGATGCAGAAAGGGAACCTGTGCAGAAACCACAACAAGACATTTTAGACCTTCCAAAGGCTATACTAGTTAAATTGAAAACTCTCATTCCTCCAAAAAAGATAGATTGGACTGTGTTAGCATCCTATAAGCAAAAGGCAAATGAATTGGTCTCTGACTCCTTTACACATTTTGAGAAGGCATTCCACGGCTTTAGTGGCCAGTCATTGACAGATGACACGGGCAAGCATCTGTTTGTCGATAAATTTGTTGGGAACATGTTGCAGGAATAGCTAGTCGCCTAAAGGCCAGCAAAAGTTCATGGACTACGTCTTCCCCAGTCTCTCTTTTGACTATGGCTCAGTATTATGAACATCAGGAATTTTAAACTAAGGGCAATGAGGTTAAAAAAAATAAAGAGTTAAAAACAAGGGTTATGTTAGCTCAGGCTCATGGTCCATCCTATAGAAGTGGTGGCAGAGGCGAACGTGCGTCGTATTGCCTGAGCGCACTCTCTTATGCTCGACCTACTCTGTCTTCTAATCAGTGTGCTTATTGTAGGAAGATTGGACATTGGGGTGTTGACTGTCAAGAATTGCATGCTCAGCAGTATCAGCATGGACAGGGGCAAATGATAAACCGCCTGGGGTATTCAGGACATAGGGGAGACATGGATGATTGTGCCAGGTTTGAAACTATTGTGCATACTCAGAATTCTTCTAATACGTTTGATAGACGAAACCAATATCAAATGTCTGATTATTTATCTTCTGATTTGAAGGATTCTGCTTATGCATAGGAATGCCTAGGATGGGGTAAGGAATCAGTTGAAGTCCCAGTAGATCAGAAGGGCCCCTATGTTAACGCTCATGTTTTGGGTTCTACTGATCGGTTTCTGGTTTATACAGAAGCTGCTCATAGTGCACTGTCTAAACAATTGGTTCCAAGGGCACCCCTGTCTGGCTTAACCATCACATTGATAGGTTTCGATAGGACACCTTCCCTTAGCCCACTGTCACAACCACTTGCATTTCATGTTGATAAATTTACTGCTCCATGTCTATTTTTGCTTTCCCCTAACACACCGGACACTATTGTGGGTCTTGATATGCTCAAGTATTTTAGGGCTATGACACGTTGTTCCCCAGAAGGTGTGTGTGTTATTTTGAATGATAACTATCCTATGGTTGAGAAGTACTGTCTCATTAGAGAGGATATTGCTTTGGCTTTGTTTCCTAGTACTCTGTGGGCTACATCAGATACTCATGGGGGGGGGGGGAAATGGTTATTCCAGGTGAAGGAGGGTGCTTAATTATTAATATTGCCTCAGTATAGGATTTCTACAGAAGGTGAAGAGGTACTCGTACGTATTGTTCATGATCTGATTGAAGTGGGGTTGTGGAAGAAGTCCCTTACAATATTTGCATTATCCCTATCCTTCCCATTTTGAAGAAAGACACTGATACTAAAATCTACAGATTTAATATTGATTTGCGAGAGGTTAACAAGATCACAGTGCCCCAGTACCCGGTAGTGTCTGACATCACGACACTCATTACCATGGTTCCTCCAACAGCGACTACCTTTTCTGTGATTGACTTGAAGAATGCCTTCTTCTCAATCCCTATTCATCCCGACAGCCGATATTTGTTTGGCTTCACTTTGAATAATCGATCCTTTAGATTCTGTAGAGTTCCCCAAGGGTATACAGAGAGTTCTAGTATTTACAGCCAAGAGTTGAAAAGAAAGTTTGATTCTTTCCATATGCCAACTGGGGTGGCTCTCATACAATTTGTCGATTATATCTTGTTGGCAGCTGATACGCCTGAACAATGTAAAGAAGGAACACTGTCATTGCTTTCATTTCTTGCATCACACCATCACAAAGCGTCTCGGAAGAAATTGCAGTATTGTAGACAGAAGGTTACCTATTTAGGTCACCTCCTGTCTAAGGAGGGATGTGCACTTACACCAGACCGCATTCAAGCTATTTTAGACATGCCTGTGCCCCGTACTCAGAAAGATGTTTGGGCATTCATTGGTCTTACTTCTTTTTGTAGACAATGGATACCACGCTTCCCACACATTGTTAAACTTCTGTTGGCTCTTCTGTCTAAAGACACTCCAATGCCCCTTCCATGTACAACTGAATCCCAGAATGCTTTCCAACAGTTGCTTCAAGCTCTTTGTTCTGCACCAGTATTAGGCACTCCAGACTACACTAAGACTTTTACACTCTATGTACACGAGAGAGATGGTTGTGCACTTTCAGTTTTAGTAAAGACACACGGTGACAAGCAGCGTCCTTGTGCATATTTTTCAGCTGTTCTTGTTCCAGTTGCTTGTACATTACCTGGGTGTTTCTTGTCTGTCGCAGCAGCAGCTGTGTCCATATGTCAAAGTGAGGGATAGTCTTGTCACATAGACTGTTTGTGTTAGTACCCCATACAGGTGATACTCTTTTGAACCTAACTGAAACGCAGCATTTAACGAGTGCTAGGTTGACAGGTTAGGAATTTACACTTTTGGCCCCTCATATCACCTTGAAAAGATGTTTAACCCTGAATACAGCTACTCTGTTGCCATATCCAGTGACTCAGTCCTAGTCACAAGAGCCTCATGATTGTATATTCCTTACTGAGGAACAGACAAAGGGTTGTGTCGACTTGAAAGATACGCCCCTCCCAAATGTTGATGGGGAACTGTGGGTTGATGGGTCCTGTTTGAAATTACCAGATGGCACAACATCAGCTGCATATGCAATCACAACACTTCAGACGATAGTTGAGACAGCTCGTAACCCACATAAGTCATCGCAGGCAGCTGAGCTAATAGCTTTGACAAGAGCGTGTGAACTTAGTACTGACTTGTCTGTGAACATCTATACTGATAGCTGCTATGCTTTTGGAGTGGCTCGTGATTTTGGGTTACTCTGGAAGGAAAGAGGCTTTCTTACATCCCATGGGATGCAAATAATGCATGGAGAATTGGTGCACAATCATATGACTGCCTTGACATGGCTGAAGAAAATAGAGATTGTTAAGTGAAGCGCACACAAGAAAGTGACTGATAAAATAGGACAAGGTAATTACTTTGCAGATCACACAGCCTGTGAGACTGCAATGCAGTGAAGCACCACATCTATGTAAATATTGAAGTCACAGTCTGACTGTTGGCATGATGCCAGGCAGGAATTGCTAGACATGCAGAGATCTGCTTCTGCAGAAGAACTTGAGCATTGGTCTAAGGAAGGAATATTGGATAATGACAGCTGTTGGAGAAATAAAGACATGACTAAGTGGAGACTGCCAACGCCTATTTACAGCCTATGATTCATATGGCACATGGGCCAGCACATGTTGGAGCCTCCTCGATAATGAAGTTGCTTTCACAAGTTTGGGACCATCCAGAAATTTCCCATACAGCTAAAAAGATAGTGCAGTCCTGCTTGATTTGCCTTCAATACAATCCTGGAAAATAGACACAAACTCCTACAGGACGGTTTGCTACACCAACTGCACCTTTTGAAGTTCTGCAAATGGATTACATCCAGCTTGAACGCCGTAATAATCTTAAATATGTACAAGTAGTGGTATGTGCCTTCAGTAAGTGGATAGAGGCATTCCGTACAAAAGATAATACACCTCTTACTACAGCAAAGGTGCTTCTAAATTAATTCTTCCCCAGATTTGGTGTTTGCAAACTTTTGTGGAGTGATAACAGACCTCATTTTATTGGACAAGTTGTCGAGTATGTCCTGAAAGGATTAGGGATTAAGCAGAATTTTCATGCTGCCTTCCATCCACAAGCAGTAGGGCTAGTTGACCGATACGACGCTAGACTCAAGCTTAAGCTAGCTAAGATTCAGGCTTCCACATCCTTTAAATGGCCAGACTCACTACCCTTGGCATTGTTGTCCATTAGATCAGTGCCACATTCACGATCTGGCCTCACACCGTATGAAGTGGTATTTGGAAGGCCTATGAATATTTGGGGAATTCCTAAGCCACGCCCCATACATGATGAACCTTGTGTCTTGATGAGTGACTACTTGTCACAATTGACTGATAGCTTGATTTCTGACCTCTTCCTGACAGGTTGAAAGGTGAAGTCCATGAACTACGGCCCGGCGATCATGTGATGAGCCAGTCCTTTCAGACATTGAGCAGCTTTGAACCTAGGTTGCATGGCCCAGAGCAGGTCTTCCTAGTGACGAGAACTGCAGTCTGAGTGACAAACAGGAGGAACTGGGTGCATTCTACCCACTGCAAGAAGGTGCAATCTACCCTGGTGGAACCTGCTGCCCTGATCGACCATCGAGACATCCTGGATACATAGAGAGGCCAAACCATATCACCTGAAGAACCTGAGGAAGTCTTCCTGGACCATACAATCCCTGGTGCATCCTGATATCAACTGTGGCCCCGGAAAGAAACTTCATTGTTGAAAAAGACTGGTTGAGCAACCGTCCTGGGTTAGTGAGACACTGAGCTGAAGAGGGGGGGGGGTCTTTTGCTTAGTGACACCCGTCTTAACCATCAGTGAAGAATCCAATGGCTTCCCGGGACTTTAGAGCTCCAACTGCCTTGTTACTTGAGCAACAAGATGAATATGAATATGCCTATGGAGAAAACATCAACTACTGTAAAGATTTGCGACAAGTGGATAATATGTATTGTTAGGTTTACTGTCACTGTGATCACTATGGCAGTGGTAACTTGGGTTGTTGAGGAAGCTCCTGCTTGAAAAATGCTGACTACCAAATCTCCAGCACCCATTGAAAACCACTATTTTACTCTCCCTTATCATGAGCAGAAGCATAGACGGTGTTATCTGAACAACACGTTCATCCACGCACAATGCTATGAATATTACTAACTGCAGGGCGTGTGGAATGATGCCAGCTCATCAGAAAAAGGGAGGAACACCTTTTATTACTCTTCCATTTTCTCATAATGGTTCTTGTCAAGCCTGGTTTGCACTTCTATTGGCTTCTGAGGTGACTAAAATGACAGATTTTGGTATAGGAGGGTTGAACTACTATCTTAATAAAGCGTGTTACCCTGATAAAGAAGGTGATCCGCAAGCTAAATGGACTAAATGGGAGATGGAGGAGTAGCAACAAGGAAATGCGTCTACACATTATGTTTACCCAAATACTCAAACTATAAGTGAAATGGACCATTTGTTTTAGCTCTTACTAGATCCCGAGCAGATTTATGTGTGAGTAGTGTTGGGAAAATTCCAGTGGGGAAAAGTGAATGTACTTTAGTTCTGAACATTGCTGGTAATAATAATAGTAGCTTCACGTCTTCACATAATACCTATTTTATATGGGGAAATAAGGGATACTACGATCTACCTGTTGGATGGTCTAGAGTCTGCTATGTGTCCTGTTTATTGTCACCTGTATTTTTGGCTCCTGCATCGTATCACAAGGACTCAAAACTGTTTAATGACATTTCCAAAAACAGATTTAAGAGGACAGCAAATCACGATGAGGTGGATCAGACAGACATCACACTACAGCAATATGTTGATTTTAATTTGGGGCTGTTCTTCTTTGTTGGTGCTGCTTGAACAGTAGGAAAATCAGATGTTTGACTCTTGTCATAGAGGCTGTAACCAACTAGACAGCTATGGCACTTGGAAACATCACAGAGGAACTACAAATTGCTAGGATTGTGGCCCTCCAAAACCGTATGGTCCTGGACGTGGTCCTAGCTGATCGAGGTTGGGCATGTCACATCATTGGAAGTAGTTGTTGCATGTATATTCCAGAACATGCCCCTTCAGTTTTTGATGTGATCTCTAAATTACATAGGATTGCTGCTGAGATTCACCATGATACTGGCACATGGACTTTGGCAAGCTGGTTATGGATATTTTTTACTACTTGGGGCTGGAAACTGTTAACAGTTCTGTGTATATTACTCGCAATTCTACTGACATGCTGCCTATGTAAACAATGTGGTCCAATGCTTTGCTCCATCTGTATCACTGCTTGTACACCTACAGACGTTATGTTAAGCAAACGAATGCCCAACGTATACTAGACAAAAAAGTTGATGAAATGATGCAGATTGATGTTCATGATGTATACTTAGACTCTCCTAGATTATTGATGCCTTCAGCTAGTGCTAAAATGGCCGTCTGGGAAAATTTGGCAGAGATAGCTGTTAGCTGAAGCCATCTTGTTTTCGGCAGCCATCTTGTCTGACCATTTGCTTGCCATGTGCTTGTTAGATATGGGGGTCTCTAGTTGGCAATGGTATTCACCTTTGTCCAAATAGGGACCCTTACTTCTAAGTCAGGATAAGGGGATTACACTCCCTAATAATCCCTGCTCACCCCCTTGGAAGCTTGGCACGAGCAGACAGGCTTATCTCAGAGGCAGTGTGTTAAGCATTTGTGAATATACACAGTAATACAGTGATAACACTACAGATGGACGCAACACAGGTTTTATAAAAATAAGTATTCTTCATATAGACTTAAACACAAGACCACAAATAACAAAAATCCACAATACTATCCTTAAGGTTACTCAAAAGATGATTAAAGTCTCTTAGTTCAAGTTGTTGGTAGATGCGACAAAGTTCTCAACAAAGTACTTGGATGTGGCACGCAAAGTAAACAAAAGGACTCGTAGAAGGGGAGATGCGTTGGTTCCGTGACCCGGGGTAACGGTTGTGTCCTTCCTCAGTGCTTGCGCAGAGTAGGGGACTCGTTCTGAGCCTTACTGGTGCGGAGGTGATGCTTAGATTCTCGGCCTGCTGGCCTGATGCAGTGCGCAAGATGGCGCCTTGATGCAATGCGATGAGCCGGTTGCGATGCGAGAAGATGGCGCCCTAGATGCGGCGATGCGATGACTCCCTGGCAGCCTTGCGACGACTCTGTACTTTGGAGCCGCGACAGGCTCTGTGACACGCTTCTCCGGTGATGCGATGATGACTCTCACGATGCGTCGCGCTTCTACGGCGATGCGACAGCAGAGAGCTTCGATGAACACACGCTTCCAGGGAGATTCGACGAAAGCTCACTTCTCCGGCGATGCAAAGATTTCAGCTGTGGCGGCGACACGCTTCTTCACGATGCGTCGCACTTCCAGCTCCCAGCGGCACGCAAGAGACTGGAGTCAGAATTTCCAGCAAGAAAATTCAGGAGGGCGCTAGAGGTGAAGTCTTTTGGCCCTGAGACTTCAGCAGGAGGCAAGCACAGTTCAAGCCCTTGGAGAATATTCTGTAGATGAATGAAAGTCATTAAAAAGTTCCTTCTCCTTTCCCTTGGCAATGAAGCAACCACTGCAGACCAACCCAGCAAACAGCACACTGGCAGAGGGGCAGTCCAAACTCCTGCAGCTTCCTTGGTTCTTCTCCTTGGCAGGAAGGTTTCTTGTTCCAGAAGTGATCTAAAGTCTGTGGGACTGGGTCCCAATATTTATACCTCAAAATCCTTTGTTCTCTGAAGGCAGGGAGGCCTCTGACTTGCTCAAACCAGTTCCTGAGCACTGTGTTTACAGGACTCTTCTCTCCTTTCACTGTGCAGGGCAGAAACATTAGACGCCCCATAGGAAGTGGAGCCAGCACAGGGGAGGGAAGATGCAGCTCTGGAGCACTCTATTGACATGATTCCTCCTCTTCTTTCACAGTGCAGGGCAGAAACATCAGACAAGCCACAGGGGGTGGAGCCAGCATTGTAGAGGGAGGGCCCAGCCCTATTCAGGTCCCAGGTGCAACTTCCCCCTCCCATCTGGGTGCTGATCTCTCTATTCACCACTGGGCTCCCCCAGCCTGTCTGCTGGAATTTCCCCAGCCCTGTCACACACAAACCCAGACAAGGAATACACAAGTCAGCAGAGGCAGGCTCAAATGGTTATGCAGGCAAATGCCTACTTTCTAAAAGTGGTATTTGCAAACACAGAGTATTAAAATACATTTTACTAAATGATGTATTTTATTATCCTGAGTTCACGAATACTAAACTCAAATTTCTACCATGTTTCCTGAGTCAGTTGGGATTGTAGGAATGTAAAAATCTTAACTGCCCATTCTGGCCTATGAGAACAGGTCGCCTTCAATAGGGAAAAACAAAAATGACTGTAATTTACTATTAGGACATGCTACACACATCAGAGCATGTCCTACCTTATACTTATAATGCACCCTGCCCTTGGGCCTACCATAGGGGTGTCTAATATGAAGCAAAGGGAAGGTTTAGGGACTGGCAAATGGGTGCACTTGGCGAGGTCGACATGGTAGTCACAGACTACACCGTCCAAGGCACGACTAATTATTAGTTACTAATGAAAGTGGAAAACCCAAGTGTACAAATATGTGTGACAAAATATACGTGGGCAAAAACTCAAGGGTATGGGTGAAATTTTTCCCATCAGTTGCCGTTCTGTACAGCCCTTTTACATCATATGGGTTCTCCTTACCCAGGAGAAAATGTCCACAGCCTACAGATGTTTTTGGGGCTGTGACATCACCATTGAGTTGTGCGTTACTAAATGGGTTGTGCAGGGATTGAATTAATGTGGATGGCAACTGAATAAGCAGTGCAAAATTGTACGTGAAAGTTAATTTAAAATTGGATAGGACTGAGTAGAAGCCCAATTTTAATATTTTCTCTCAGCTCGTCCAAATCTAAAAAATATGTGAAAAATTAACAGATTTAACATAATATCTGTTAGCAATAGAGGTCGACATGTTTCAGAATTAGTGGCAGTTATGCCACTGCTTTCATCAGGACCAGGATAATTGCTACTGCTATATAGCAAGAATAAAAGTTATATCACCTGCAAGTTCCAGGTTACATAATCCACCACAATACTGTTGTGACGTCGTGTAAAGGACAGAAAACAAGAAGAGACACAGAAGACAAGATAAACATGTCTTTATGTTTGTGTTTTGTCTTTATTTTTGTTTATCTTGTCTTCTGTGTCTCTTCTTGTTTTCTGTTCTTGACACGACGTCACAACAGTATTGTGGTGGATTACGTAACCTGGAACTTGCAGGTGATATAACTTTTATTCTTACTATATAGCAGTAGCAACCATCCTGGTCCTGATGAAAGCAGTGGCATAACTGCCACTAAT
Source organism: Lissotriton vulgaris (assembly GCF_964263255.1). NCBI lineage: Eukaryota > Metazoa > Chordata > Amphibia > Caudata > Salamandridae > Lissotriton > Lissotriton vulgaris. The sequence continues at coordinate 1,315,301,332 of NC_141691.1, forward strand.
GCTGAAACATGTCAACCTCTATTGCTAACAGATATTATGTTAAATCTGTTAATTTTTCACATATTTTTTAGATTTGGACGAGCTGAGAGAAAATATTAAAATTGGGCTTCAACTCAGTCCTATCCAATTTTTAATTAACTTTCACATACACTTGTGCACTGCTTATTCAGTTGCCATCCACATTAATTCAATCCCTGTACCACCCATTTGGTAACGCACAACTCAATGGCGATATCTCAGCCCCGATAACATCTGTAGGCTGTGGACATTTTCTCCTGGGTAAGGAGAACCCATATGAAATAAAAGGGCGGTACAGAACGGCAACTGATGGGAAAAATTTCACCCATAACCTTGAGTTTTTGCCCACATATATTTTGTCACACATATTTGTACACTTGGGTTTTCCCCTTTTATTAGTAACTAATAATTAGTCGTGCCTTGGACGGTTTCCACAGTTGAGTTCCACTTTTGTTTGACCCCTAGATACTGTTTGTTGTTAGTACTATTTGTTGGGGCATGTATCTAGATGTGGGTCATTATTCTTGCCCTTGGATCCTCTTTCTAATTATTGTGTTTTATAGTCACAGACTACACACTGGCCTTGCAATGGCAGGCCTGAGACACACTTTACAAGCTGCTTCTGTGAGTGGCACAACCAGTGCTGCAAGCCCACCAGCAGCATTTGCTCTACAAGCCCTGGGCACACATGTTGCACTGTACTAGGGGCTGACAGTAGCTCAAATAACCCAATCATGGAATAACCAATTAGTATCTCAATTTAACATAGGGAGCACTTGCACTGTGGCACTAATTAGCAGTGGCACAGGGTCCAAAACATACAACCAGCAAAAACATATCAAAACAGAGGAGGCAATCCGTCAAAAATGGAAGAGAGACTCACGCCAATGATGTCAGGTATAACACGTGTCCCCTCCTGCTGAAATGTGGGGAGAACTACCCTTCCCCTTGGGAGTTTTCTTCACTAAGGTTGAAAAATCTGGACAGACAATCAGCGTTGGCGTGTTCTGTACCAGGGCGGTGTTCCACCGTAAAGTCCATACCCTGTAGGGAGATGGACCACCTCAACAACTTTGGGTTTTCACCCCTCATCTGCATCAGCCATGTGAGGGGCCTGTGGTCGGTCTGAACCCGGAAGTGAGTCCCAAACAAGTATGGTCTCAACTTCTTCAGTGCCCAGACCACAGCAAATGCCTCACGCTCAATTGCACTCCACCTCTGTTCCTGTGGAAGTAACCTCCTACTGATGAAGGCTACAGGTTGGTCAAAGCCCTCTTCAGTAATCTGTGATAGAACAGCCCCCACACTATGCTCTGAAGCGTCTGTCTGTACAATGAATTATTTTGAGAAGTTGGGCGCCCGAAGCACAGGTGCGGTGCACATGGCAGCCTCCAGGGCATCAAAAGCCTCCTGACAGGTGTCAGTCCAGTTCACTTTCTTGGGCTGCTTCCTGGAAGTCAGCTCAGACAAGGGGGAAACAATGTTGCCATACCCCTTGACAAACCTCCTGTAGTACCCCGTGAGTCCTAAAAAGGCTCTCACCTGTGTCTGAGTCTTTGGGGTTTCCCATGCCAGAATGGTATCAATCTTGGGTTGTAGGGGTGCCACCTGGCCGCTTCCTACCTGGTGACCCAAGTACACCACGAACCCTGCCCAATCTGGCACTTACTCACCTTGATCGTGAGGCCTGCCTTGCGCAGTGCCATCAACACTTCCCAGAGGTGCTGAGAGTGTTCTTCCCAACTGGTCCTGAACACTGCAATGTCATCCAGGTAGGCAGCACTGAAATCCTCTAGTCCAGCCAACACTTGGTTGACCAACCTCTGAAAGGTGGCAGGGGCATTCTTCATCCCAAAGGGCAGAACCCAGAATTGGTAGTGCCCATCTGATATGGAGAATGCTTACCTCTCCTTAGCCCCATCAGTCAAGGCGATCTTCCAGTACCCAGACGTCAAATCAAACGTGCTGAGGTTCCGTGCAGCCCCTAACCAATCAATGAGCTCATCAGCTCTGGGGATGGGGTGTGCGTCAGTCTGGGTGACTGCATTGAGCCCTCTGTAGTCCATACAGAACCGTAGTTCAGGTGTGGCACCCGGCGAGGCAGCCTTTGGGACCAAGACCACTGGGCTGGCCCAAAGACTGTGGGAGGACTCAATGACCCCTAAAGCAAGCATCTTGGATATTTCCTTCTTAATGTAAGCCCTAACCTTGTCAGTCACTCTGTAAGTTTTGTGCTTCACAGGAGGACTGTCTCCTGTGTCCACATCATGGACACACCACTCTGTGACACCAGGAACCAAGGAAAATAGATCAGAGAATTGCCCCAACAGCTGGCGGCAATCTTGCTGCTGATCAGGGGTCAGTGTGGCAGAGAGGATGACACCATCCACTGATGCATCTTGCTCTGTTGCAGACAGGAGGTCAGGAAGAGGCTCTGTCTCCTCCTCCATTCCATCATCAGTCGCTAGGAGCATGACCACTTTGGACCTTTCTAAGTGGGGCTTCAGGCAGTTAACATGAAGGACCCTCAAAGGGTTCCTTGGAGACCGCAAGTTCACCAGATAGGTGACATCACTCTTGCGCTCCACCACCTCATATGGACAAGTCCACCTGTCTTGGAGCGCACAAGACTTCACAGGGGCCATGACCCTGACTTTCTGTCCAGGCTGACGCTCAATCAGAGTGGCATTCTGATCGTACCACCGCTTCCTCTTTTCCTGGCAAGCTTCCAGCGTTTCAGGGACCTAAGCGAGGTCCCTGAAACGCTGAGTCTGGTTTCTGAAGGCTAGCATTTAGCTATATACATCCTGGGGAGGTTTCCTGGGAGATTGCTCCCAGCCTTCCTTGACCAAACTCAAAGGTCCTCTTACCAGGTGACCATACAAAAGCTCAAAGGGGCTGAACGCTAGAGGCTTTTGTGGCACCTCACGGTAGGCAAACAGAAGGCATGGCAAGAGGACGTCCCACTTACGCCTCATTGGTTCTTCAAGACCCATGATCATGCCCTTAAGGGTCCGGTTAAATCTTTCAACCAACCTAATACCTTGTGGGTGGTAAGGAGTGGTGAACTTGTAGGTAACACCACACTCCTTCCACAGAGACTTCATATAATTGGAAATGAAGTTTGTACCTTGGTCAGACACAACCTCTCTGGGGAAACCCACACAGGAGAAGATCCCCATCAGTGCACGTCCCACCACGGGGGCTGTCACTGTCCTGAGAAGAATGGCTTCCGGGTACCAGGTAGCATGGTCCACCAAGACCAGGATAAACATGTTGCCCATGGCTGTCTTGGGGTCCAGTGGCCCCACAATGTCAATGCCTACCAGTACATATGGGGTACTGACTACAGGGAAAAGTTGGAGAGGGGCCTTGTGCCTCCTTCCACTTTTCCCACTTGCCTGGCAAGTTTGACAAGTCCTACAAAAAGTATCTGAACTCTTTCGCATCTGGGGCCAAAAAAAAGTGGGAGACAAGCCTTTCAAAGGTATTGTTATGCCCCAGATGACCAGCTAAAGGAACATCAATCAATCAATCAGGGGATTTGTATAGCGCGCTACTCACCCAGAGGGTCTCAAGGCGCTTGGGGGAGGGGGGTCTGCTACTGCTCGAACAGCCAGGTCTTGAGTAACTTCCTGAAGGAGAGGTGGTCTTGGGTCAGACGGAGGTGGATGGGGAGGGAGTTCCAAGTCTTCGCTGCCAGGTAGGAGAAGGACCTTCCTCCCATGGTGGTTCTTCGAATGCGTGGAACGGCGGCGAGGCCGTGGCTGGTCGATCGTAGCTTGCGGGTGGGAGTGTAGAAGGTCAGGTGGTTGTTGATATACCTGGGGCCCAGGTCGTGGAGGGCCTTGTGTGCGTGGGTGAGGAGTCGGAACGTGATTCTCTTGCTGACGGGGAGCCAGTGGAGGTCTCTCAGGTGTCCGGAGATGTGGCTGTGTCGGGGGATGTCCAAGATGAGTCGTGCGGAGGCGTTCTGGATGCGTTGGAGTCTTTTCTGGAGTTTGGCTGTGGTTCCGGTGTAAAGGGTGTTTCCGTAGTCCAGTCGCCGGTGACGAGTGCCTGTGTGACCGTCTTCCTGGTTTTGGTGGGGAGTCATCGGAAGATCTTTCGGAGCATGCGCCATGAGCCAAACCCAGTAGGAAGGCTCTGAAGCGCTGGGGGACCACCAGCACACGGGCTGACCCAGGCTTAGCAACCTTAGGCTCGCTATACAGGAGACCATTCTCCCAGTAGATCCAATGTGATCCAGACTGATCACCTGCTGCCTGGTTTGTGGCCTGTTGCCTCAAACCCACAAGAGAAGGGCACTTCTGCTGCTCTTCACAAAATTACTCCCTGAAGGGACCCCCTTCTTGCTGCCAATGGGTCAGCTCAGGTATGTTCCCCAGTTCAGAAACTTGTTCACCAGTGGGTTCCAGGGCATCCCCCTCAAGGTCTCCCTCCTCCTGGACCGTGGGAACAATAGAGGCTGGTTTCCCACACCCCCTGCCTCTTCTCTTTATGGCAGGTCCCTGGGCCATATTTTCAGGCTCCAGGGTCTCTTGAACACCCTTAGCTGCCATAGACCGAGTGGTCACACATGCCCACTCAGGCAGACCCAACATCTCTAAATGCGCCTTCCTCTTTACCTTAGCCCAAGGGGAGCTTTCTAGATCATTGCCTAACAGACAATCAACAGGCATGGATGGCCTCACAGCTACTTGAAGAGTACCCGAGACCCCCCCACTCAAAGGGAACTTGAGCCACCTTGCAATGGCTCTCTGTGTTGTCAGTGGCAACAACTGGGAAGAATGCATGAGGGACTATCTGCTCTTCAGAGACCAAGTAACACTTGACAGCTGTCACACTTGCTCCTGTGTCTCTGAGAGCCTCCATTCTATGGCCATTGATGGGCACCCACTGCATGTATTTTTTAGTGTTCTCAGGCAGCTGAGTTTTAGGGACCATCTCAAAATATCCTAATGAGACAAGGGACATTTCTGCGGGACCCCACCCACCTTGGGCACCCATCTCCTCCCCACCCAGGGCTACACTGGCCATCTGACGGGGTGGTGCACAGGGTGGCACATAGTGTAGTTTCTGAGGACACTAGAGATCATACCAACAGTGTCCCACCTGCTTACACTGAAAGCAGGTAACAGGCACAGGTTTACCTATTGGGGGTCCTGACTTCTTTTCAGGGGGATGCTGGGAACCCTTACCTTGGTTCCCTTGGGAATTACTTTGGGGACCTTTTTGGAACTCCCTCTGTTTACCCTTGTACACCCCACTCTTCTGCTGGGGACCCTGCCCACCTTTAGCGGAGTCTCCCACAATACCCTTGTGGACCCTGGTACTGACCCAGCGGTCCGCCTCCTCAGCAAGTTTTCTAGGGTCAGTCAACTTGCTATCAATAAGGGTCTGGCGTAGCTCTGGGAAACAATTAGCAGATAAGTGCTCCCTGGCAATCAAATCATAGAGAGCTTGAAAATTATCAACATTGCTACCCCTCACCCAACCATCCATAGCTCTGCAAAAGAAAGACACATATTCTACCCAAGTGGTTCCCTCCAGTTTCTTACAATTTCTGAACCTCTGTCTACAGAGCTCTGGAGTTAACCCATACCTTGTCATCAGTGCTTCCTTCATGTGCTTATAAGACATCCTATGCTCACTGGGCAAGTCTAAAAAGTATCCCTCCCTTCAGTGACAAAGCGGCCCCACAACCCGGCTCCCCAATCCTTTTCAGGGACCCGGTGGGTCAACATTGCTATCTCATAGGCTGCAAACAACTGACCAATATCTTCACCTTAGTGAAAATATTTGATGACAGCCTTGGGAATATGTACCCTGCCTTCTGAAGGCACAGATGGTGCGCTGCCACCAGAGGAACTGATTTCTAGGCCCATGGCCTTGATTGCTTACTCCCTCAACATTCTCTCATGCTCCATTCTTTCCAAAGACAACCTGTTATTCTCTGTTTCCCTCTGACCCTCCATCTTAAGCTTAGCCAACTCCAGATTCAGTGCTCTATTTCTCTCCCTGTCTTCCAGTTGTCTGGGGGACAGGTCTTTGGAAGAGATGCTGCTGCTGAAAATTCTGGCCCATCAATTTGCCCATCTGTATCGCCAAAAGGCTCCACAACAAGATCAGGGACATTTCTGGCTTCTACCCAAGCCCTCAGTGCCTTTTGGTAGTCTTCCTTTTTAGAAATGCCTGGTGTAGCAGCTTTCAGTTTCCTGCAGAGATACTTGAGATGTTTCACAGTGTAGGTTTCCAACCTCTCTTTCTCAAAATCAAGATCCATAGATGCAACAGAGGCTGCTTTACTCATGGTAATAAGAATATGAGTCTTTAGAAAAAAATAACAGTTCCAAGGAAAAAGGATTCTAAAAAAAGTATGTGGTCGTGTTTAGTCTGCACTCACTAGTAGTGTACACCAATCACTGTATATGAAATACAAATGCAAAGTCCAAATCCTCACCGCTGATCAACAATGTTAGATCTGGGGGTCTCTAGTTGGCAATGGTATTCACCTTTGTCCAAATAGGGACCTTTACTTCTAAGTCACCCCCTTGGTAGCTTGGCACGAGCAGCAGGCTTATCTCAGAGGAAGTGTGTTAAGCATTTGTGAATATACACAGTATTACAGTGATAACACTACAGATGGACACAACACAGGTTTTATAAAAATAAGTATTCTTTATATCGACTTAAACACAAGACCACAAACGACAAAAATCCACAATACTATGCTTAAGGTTACTCAAAAGATGATTAAAGTCTCTTAGTGCAAGTTGTTGGTAGATACGACAAAGATCTCAACAAAGTACCTGGATGTGGCACACAAAGTAAACAAAAGGACTCACAGAAGCGGAGATCCGTCGGTTCCGTGACCCGGGGGAACGGTTGGGTCCTTCCTCAATGCTTGCGCAGAGTAGGGGAGTCGTTGTGAGCCTTACCGGTGTGGAGGTGATGCGTAGATTCTCAGCCTGCGGGCCCGATGCGGTGCGTAAGATGGCGCCTTGATGCGATGCAATGATCCGGTTGCGATGCGAGAAGATGACGCCCGTGATGCGGTGATGCGATGACGATGCGATGATGCCCTGGCATTCTTGCGACGACTCTGTACTTTGGAGCCGCGACAGGCTCTGCGACACGCTTCTTCAGTGATGCAATGACGACTCTCTCGATATGTCGCGCTTCTCCGGTGATGCGACAGCATACATCTTCGATGAACACACGCTTCCAGGGAGATGCGACGAAAGCTCGTTTCTCCGGCGATGCGATGATTTTAGCTGTGGCGACGACACGCTTCTTCTCGATGCGTCGCGCTTCCAGCTCCCAGCGGCACGTAAGTGACTGGAGTCAGAATTCCCAGCAAGGAAATTCAGGAGGGCGCTGGAGGTGAAGTCTTTTGGCCCTGAGACTTCAGCAGGAGGCAAGCACAGTTCAAGCCCTTGAAAAATACTCTGTAGATGAATGAAAGTCCTTAAAAAGTTCCTTCTCCTTTCCCTTGGCAATGAAGCAACCACTGCAGGCCAACCCAGCAAACAGCACACTGGCAGAGGGGCAGTCCAAACTCCTGCAGCTTCCTTGGTTCTTCTCCTTGGCAGAAAGGTTTCTTGTTCCAGAAGTGATCTAAAGTCTGTGGGACTGGGTCTCAATATTTATACACCAAAATCCTTTGTTCTCTGAAGGCAGAGAGGCATCTGCCTAGCTCAAACCAGTTCCTGAGCACTGTGTTTACAGGACTCTTCTCTTCCTTTCACTGTGCAGGGCAGAAACATCAGACGCCCCACAGAAGGTGGAGCCAGCACAGGGGAGGGAAGATGCAGCTCTGGAGCACTCTGTTGACATGATTCCTCCTCTTCTTTCACAGTTCAGGGCAGAGACATCAGACAAGCCACAGGGGGTGGAGCCAACATTGTAGAGGGAAGGCCCAGCCCTATTCAGGTCCCAGGTGCAACTCCCCCCTCCCATCTGGGTGCTGATCTCTCTATTCACCACAGGGCTGCCCCAGCCTTTCTCTTGGAATTTCCCCAGCCCTTGCACACACAAACCCAGACAAGGAATACACAAGTCAGCAGAGGCAGGCTCAAAGGGTTAGGCAAGCAAATACCTACTTTCTAAAAGTGGTATTTGCAAACACAGAATATTAAAATAAACTTTACTAAAAGATGTATTTTATTATCCTGAGTTCAGGCATACTAAACTCGAATGTCTAACATGTTCCCTGAGTCAGTTAGGATTGTAGGAATGTAACACTCTTAACTGCCCATTCTGGGCTACGAGAACAGGTAGCCTTCAATAGTGAAAAACGAAAATGGCTGTAATTCACTATTAGGACATGCTACACACATCAGAGCATGTCCTACCTTATACTTACAACGCACCCTTCCCTTGGGCCTACCATAGGGGTGTCTAATATGAAGCAAAGGGAAGGTTTAGGGACTGGCAAGTGGGTGCACTTGACCAAGTCGACATGGTAGTCACAGACTACACACAGGCCTTGCAATGGCAGGCCTGAGACACACTTTACAATCTGCTTCTGTGAGTGGCACAACCAGTGCTGCAAGCCCACCAGCAGCATTTTTCTACAAGCCCTGGGCACACATGGTGCACTGTACTAGGGGCTGAGAGTAGCTCAAATAACCCAATCATGGAATAACCAATTAGTATCTCAATTTAACATAGGGAGCACTTGCACTGTGGCACTGATTAGCAGTGGCACAAGGCCCAAAACATACAACCAGCAAAATCATATCAAAACAGAGGAGGCAATCCGTCAAAAATGGAAGGGAGACTCACTCCAATGATGTCAGAACTGGCTATACATATCCCTTGCTACTCTGCACATGCTCAGAAGAGTTTGTAGCTGCCAATGCACCTGCTTAGGTTTTTTACTGTCATGATGTTTTACTAAAGTCAGCCACTCATGACCCCTCATTCTTTGAGGACTGTGCATTCTCTGTATGACCATCTATGTATGTAACTCTTCCTATGTGAACTTGTACCGCCTCCTTTTGAGCTCCTGTGTGGGTATAAAAGACCCATGGTCCTTCTATTCATTGTGCTACTTCACACACTGCCAAAGGGTGTTGTGTAGATGTAGTTCCACCTCATGAGGTTTAATAAAAATGTATTTTTGCTATTTCAGTTTCTGTGCCAACTTCTATTTACTGGTCTGAGTACTTGTGTGCAGAGAAGGGCGAACCACTAGCACTGGTAGGCCTTGCTGAGGTCTACTTCTACATGGTTGTCACCAGCGAGATATGAGGCAGGCAGGGGCTTACAATGCAGCCAAGACTGGACCCCGGTCTCTCCCTTGCAGCTCGGCCTCCCCTCCGTGTGCCGCTGCGGTACGGTTGTGAGGGCGCTAGCAGGCACACCGCCGATGCAGCACGTTGTCAGGTACAATTCACGGTCCCCTGTCCCACATCGTGAGTAGAAAAAGCAGGTGGAGCCTGCAGATGCAACTGCATCCCCAACGAAGCACACTGGGTGGGCTCCAACCCCAACCACCACAACTTGGATTTAAAGTGTGGGCCTCACCAACGCAGTGCACGGGCCTCCAGCAGGCACATCCAGGTCATTGTTGGCCACTGAGGAGCTCAGTACCTGCCACCCATAGGCATCGCGGGTTCCAGGGTGCTCCAATCCGGCATCCGATGCAGCCCCTGGCGCAGACTCCAAGCCGCGGATCCCGAGTGGTTGCCATCCCAAGCCTCGCACTCCCGAGGCAGGCATCGCTACAGCGTGACTCCGCCCCTTGCCATCAGGAGCTCTTCAGCACTCCCCGGGCAGGCTTCTCTTCACCAATCACGGGTCCCAGCACCGTCCGGGGATGGCAACACCTCCCTCGCTTCAGCATGTCATCTGGGTCACAGCGCTTACTGTCTCTGCCTTCCAGTCACAGGATTAGGTACATATATCTCGAGCAGTATCGAGGGCCCGGACGGATCGAGAAGATCAAGCCGTCAACTTGGCCGACGCCAGACCACGCACCCCGAAAATGTAATTGTCTTTTAAGATCTTATTACCACACCTAACTATAATGCCAGTTTCACTTTTGTTTAAAAAAGTAGCGATATTTATCCGTTATAAATGCCCCCTGCACCGTTATTCATCGCAGATTGTGTGCCTCCCACCTCAAAATGATCTTCTAGAGATGACACTGCTCCTGAAAAGCAAATCATATTCACAGAAGAGGCTCACCTCTAGAATTCTTATGTGGCATGGACCCTGGCACACCATAACCTGCTAGCCTGGTAGTGGGGTTTTAGAAGCAACTTGCACTTTATTACTCAACATCTGGTTATCTTTGGAGGAATGAATGATATGACACCGGGTTACTTGAGTTTTACACATAGAAGGGCCCCTAAAATGAGTCAAAATGAAATAAGCATATTGGTAAAGTGTTCTCTTAAAATAACTCATTAATCACTGCCACCCCACCTTGTAGTCGCACCGCAAGACTGATAAAATAAAGGAATTAATGCGCGTTTACTACAGGCTTTGTGGCAGTGCACTTCATGATTCGGTCTGAACAACCAATGTTACAGGCATTTATGAGATAACGAGCACGCAATGAGCTCCTCGTGTTACCTGCGCACATGCCCAGCTGGCAGCCATCAAGCAGGCGGTGTGTCTGAAATGTCAGATACTTGAATTTCCTCTTCCCGTCAGATCTAAAAAGGCTGGTGCTAACATGTGTAATGAATATGTTCGGATATATTTACCGATACACTTTTTTTATGTTAGACCTGTGAAGAAATCAGCCTTAGATGTGCTCCTATTTTCAATTTAGAGTGTGGAAACTTCCTGTTTATATTTATAAAGCATGTATCTGAACCCTATTAGACATTGAACTTTCTGCTCTCGATTTCACTTCACAGGAAGATATCTGTGCTTGCGGATAACAATCTCCTAAACATCAATACGCCACAAGACATTGATCTAAAAAGCGCTAGAAATTTCCCTTCTTCCACTCTTCTTCCAAGAACCGACGATTCCATAAAAATAGCGATGTGCTGTGATGAAAAGCAGATCAAGTTGTTTTTTTATGTCAATATTTCCAAGCTGTCTGGCTTGTGTACAGTGCCTGTCATTCAGGTCTGCTTGTTTCCAAGGCTAAGATAGTAGCTGAAATGCAAAAGCGAAAGCTTGTTTACTGTTTTCTACTAATGGGCCCACGCGAAATCAAAGTGAAAATTGTTTTTCTTCAAAAGCATTGCAATTTTGCATCGAAATTTCATGAAATGGTGAATTGGAGCAGACACAACTTCATAAATATGCTGTCAACTGTTCCTATCATGTTACACTTCTGTTGACAAGCCGCAACTGTCTATTATTCTATTATTACCGGATGCTGAATTAAAGAAGGCGTGTTGTTGAGATAAAGTACATTTATTAAAACACCACCGGAATGTTGTCTATATGTACCACAAAACCAGTAAGCAATCACTGTTTGCATGATAAACTCCTCACATTGTTCTTTATTAACCATGTCAGTTTTTTAATTACCAGTTGTCATTATGTTCTTGTCTCAAGATAACCCGGCCTATGCCCTAGAGTCACTTTTGCCCTCTGTCAGTGACTAGTCTTTCAACCCCTGCTTTGGTGTCCCCATGGCAGCATGCAGGTATTCCTGTTCAAGTGTATGTGTTCCCTGTGTCTAGCTTACTGTTAGTCATTCCCTTATCCAGTGATTTATGCCTCAGTGTCATTCTGTCTCATTGGCAGTGGTTTCCAGTCCCAATGTCACTGTGCCTCATGTCAGTGTCTGTGTTTCCCTGCCCCAGTGTAATGGTGGTAAGGCACATCTTTGTGGTTAATGTTTTAATGGCGGTGCATGTGTGGACCGGATAGATCCCACTGGATGTGAGCTCCATTGCTTTCATAAGTGTGTTCTTTTGAGAAGCATTGTAGGACCTTGTACAGAACCACTTGGAGATGGCTCTAAAATCTTCTACTTTTTAGCAATGGGATCTGTTTTAGTGACAAGGGGGTAATGGCACCTCTTTCAAGCACTGTGTAATGAAAGTTTGAAGCTGCAGATTGCACTATGTTCCTGGTGGTCCTCTGATCTCCAGTCGCAGACAGAGGAGCATTTCAGGGCACCATCAGCTACCAATGGTTCAAATCCGCATGCTGGTGCATTAGTTTGCCATTGCGGTCTGCAAATGGGAGTGTGTCATTTCTGACAAGTGCATATTGTGTGATAAAATGTTAGAGCTGGATTTGTAATAGTGCCAATCTACCATCATTCAATTATTCCTTATTGAATCAATATCAGAAGATAGTCTGTTACTGAAATTGCTGATCATGTTTGTTCCTTGTTGAACGAAACGGATTCGAGATTTTTTTTATTGGAAATAAAATATGGCAGTATCATAGCAAATTTATATAGCAATCAGCATTGCCCATTAACACTATTCTCCACTATTTCATTTGCATGAGTGCGTAGGATACATTTCAAAACCAGTATTCATCAAGCATATTTAGAATCAATAGAAGCATTAGCACAACCAATCTGTTATGACCTTATCTTACATCTAGTGGATAGCCAGGTGTGAAATTGGACTGGCCCTGTCTTACAGGCTCCCTTACTTACTTACTTAAAGAACTTTATTTGATCTTTCCAATTAAGATAAAAAAAAGTACACAATAACAAAAGCAATAACAACAAACTTCGACAATCAGTATAAATCCCGAGTTCGTAAACATTTAAAATATCAAAGTGAAATTCATAGAATTAATTTTTGCCAACCTACTTCTAAACGTCAATTAAAATTACAACTTATAATACAGTTTATCTAAGATGAAATTCTTCCAAATTAATAAAATGTAGCAGAGATCATGCGCAGTCATATACCCAGCCACTTTCTTTTGGTTATACACGCCCACCAGAATCATGCTACTACAAAACAAACTAAAAGAGTCGGGGAGAGATTTTAAATAGTATAATGCAACCTGACACTGTTAAAATGTAACCGCTTTAAAATTGGGGTAATATGTTCCGTTCATTCCTCCTAATGGAACTTGCAAAAGAACATTAGGTGAAGATTGGTCTGAGGTGATTGCATATCACAAGGGCACTGTAAAAGATCTGAATGATTAAACATCTTTCCCAGGAAGCCTGGCATCAGTGAGAGGAGAATCAGGTGGGGGCGTGTTAAAATGAATTTATTATGGGGCCACGGGATATCCGCTAGATTTGAATATCTCTCTTTAACAGCGGGGGGGGGGGACCAGTTGATAGTCAAGAACAGACTGTTTCTTATAATTCCTCCCCCTTCTGAGGTATTGAGCCCTCTGATCAGTCAATCTTTGTCTAGATATCCTTCTGCGGGGTGTTGGTTCCTCAAATAATTATTTTTGTCCCATAAGAGTCAATTTCCGCTCTACATAATTCAGCCACTTGATTCTGTTGTGATTCTCCAATTTTAGCCAATCTCTAATTATATTTTGGGTTAAGGTCACCATATCTCATTGCCAAATCGAGAACCACAGGAGAATCGGTGCTAGTCTAATTGAGTCAGTGATGTGGGGTAAGCCCAACTCAATATGTAATATGTAATTCAAGTATGATTGCGGGAGGGACACTAATGACTTGAAGAATTTGTTCTCAATTAATTGCAATGAGTCAATTGGTGCAAGCCCCAGACTCCTGCCCCATAGGCCACCACAGACTGTTTTTTAGCCTAATAGAACTTCTTAATAGGGACTAATGGTTTTGAGCCCAGCTTTTTAGAAACAGACTTAATCGCCATTAGACTCCTCTCCATTCCCAGGGCTCTTCCCTCAACCAGTTATGACCAGGATTGATTTTTGTCGACGAGTACCCCCAAGGAAGGGAAGGAGTCCACTACCTCAATTTTCCCCAAATTCATAAGAAAATACGGGGTTTAACTCATTTGCCTGTCCCAACTACGATTACAAATGACTTTGTTTGGTTGACTTGCAGGTCCAATGAGTCAATAAAAGCTGTATAGGCGGGGGGAGGAGCCAGGATGGCGGCCAAGATGGCCGCGCGGACGCCCAGCTCCGCTGCTCACCCTCGACTCCCGTGATATCCTGCCCGTGATCCTGCACCCCAGCCGCGGCCCGTGCAGAGGAGCAGCGGCGGAGCCCGACCGTGTGACTCCGGTCAACACACCGCCCCAGATGGCTGAGCATCGTCGTCCTGAAGTCTCCGGCCTTCAGTCCGGATGAGCCGGGACCTCAGGTTGCGCCATGGCCGCCTCACAGGCGATAAACAACGGCCCCGACCGGCCATGATAGTCCGGAGCCCCGACGGTGAAACCGAAACCACCTCTGCCGCAGGCATCGAGTGCGGTTGCAGCGCCGGACCTACTAACTGCTTCCTGAAGTTTTTTGGCTGGTATTCCTGACTTCGGGGACGGTACGCTGCGAGGCAGAATCTATTGCCCGGGCCAGATTGCAACCGAAATGCGGTAAGAGGTGCGTGCCGCTGTGGTTGAACGGGGCTTGAGTGTGACTCTCCGCAACTCCTTCACGAACTGCACGTCCTTTGTTTGAGCCGAACTGCTACTGAGGCAGCTCTTTCTTTGTTCCTTGAGTCCCGAGGTCCCGATTGACTGCCTAGGGTGAAATGGCGCCTACGGTGAAAGATGTTTGGTTGGCCATCAATGATCTGCACAATGCCCTGAAAGGTCTGCGGACGGATGTACGCCCGCACAGCTGGAACCTTCTCCTGTTATGGCGCACCTGGTCACAGACGCAGGCAGCAAGGAGTGTATGCCCACCTTGTCCCCGGCTACCGCAGTAGTCGACTCCCAGGAGTGTGTGCAGCTGGATGAAGGGACTAGGGAACACAATATCTGGGACGATGCGTCTGCTACCCTCTTTGATCTTCTACCAGCTCATCTGTTTCCCGATCACGGACACCCTACACCACCGTGGAATGTTGGTATGCCCTGGAGAAAAGCTCCTTTGTTATTACTGTGGTCTTTGTTGTGGAACTGTGTGGCCCCAACTGGTACTTTTGGCTTACTGCGACTCTTTGCGCACGGATTGGGAGGAATGCTGACTTTTTCCCGGACTGGTCAGGGCTGACCGCTGCTTCGACATTTCCTAAGTGACCTCGGTGCCGAAACGGGATATTGTTTGAACTGGAGACTTTGTACGGCTGGGATGACCATACACTAATGCCCACACTCCTTCTTAGTGGATTTCCGCTTTTTGGGGGTGGGGGAGGCTGGGGGTGAGTCTGGGGCTGGAGCTACGGCCCTCCTCCGTTATTTCCCGCTTTTGGGGTTTCTTGGGGGGACAAGCATGCCTATGGGGGGGGGGGGCGTGGCCTTCCGCTGGTATGCAGGGTGGGGGGTTGGTGGATGGGACGTGTTTTGTGTTCCTTCTTTGTTTCTATGGCCCTCTTTCTTTTTCTTCTCTTACTCTGTTTCTTTTCTGTTCCTATATATCTTCTTGCTTATTTTGGGATCGGGGTCCAGTGTTATTGGGGAGTTACGGTATTGTGTCTTCATGTAACTTATCTGTTGGTCCTAGTTTCTTGCTGGTGGGACACTGCGTCTCGGTGAATGCTTCCTCTATCATGCTTCCTGCTATGTGCTCCTTTAATGATGACTGCTCTCCTGCTCCGACATTAGCTCCAATTTCTTCTTTTGTTTCATATAATTGCACGCTATAATATCCTCGAATCCTATTATAAAAGGAAATCCTCCCAACTCCTGGAACATTGTGGACATATCCATTTATTGATCCTTCATATAAGTCTACATTGACCACTGCTGTAATGTTTTCCCTCGCTGTGCGAGGCCTTATATCCTTTTATGCTGTTGTCGATGATTATTGGTCTGTGCTGTAATCTCCTGTAATGGTATATTTGAGGATTTCCAATAAAACATTTTCCAAAAAAAGCTGTATAGGCTGATATGAGAGATTGCAGTCCTAGTCCTGTGATGGCAATCAATACAGCATCATCAGTATTTGCCAAAAGGGGTAACAGGTGGGAAGCAAATAAAGGAACAGCTGGGTTGTGCCCATAAGCGCCCCTTCTACTTCATTGGTATGAATGGAGAAAAGGAACTGGGCAAGGACACAACCCTGCCTTACCACCCTTGAGAGCTTGAAGTGATGGAGGCATTTCCTGTTTTTCCTGTAACACACAGAAGCCAAAGCATCAGAATATAACTGGCGTATGGAATTATGAGGGCTATTTCAAAACACATCTCCTCCATTATGTGCCAGAGCTTACAGTGTTTGAGTAGAGCTTAGCATGGGACCGACAGTCCAATGCTTGCGAGAGATCCATAAAAGCAAGTCAAATTTTCCCACCCTTCGCTCTGGTATATTTGTCCATATTTAGAGAGAGGTTCAGACATCGGTCAACGGTGCCTTTCCCCCACTGAAACTCATATTGTGAAGGTATTAAAATGCTCCTCTCCTGTGCCCATAATTCCAACATCTACAGGCTGCTAGCCTCACCTCTGCTAGTGAGAAGCATAATTTATCCTGGTCACTGTGAACAATGGTAGCAGAAGGTAGGACAAGAGAAGTAATGGGGGAGAAAATACTCACAAAATGCGTCACCCAAGCCTCTTCACCTACATTGGAGTCAAGGGTGGGGTCCCTATCAGATTTAAAATAGGGTGAATTAATTATCTCCCAAAGACTCTGCTGTTACCCGTAGTCTTTGCCTCTTCAGGTTTTGCCCATTTTCCTCCTTACAGGCTCCCATATCTTTCTTCATCTTTTTTAGCCTTAGAGCCCCAGGTAGCGGGCTCTACCAGCTGTTAAAAGCCCGTTCCAGCGTTAAGGGCCCAAGCCGACCATTATTAGAGTCTGGTAGAGTCTGCTATGGAGGTCTCTAAGGCTATTTGAACATTCTGCCCCTAGAGGGCAGAATGTTCTAATTTGTGAACTCCGTAGGCCTTTGTTCACAGCGACAGCTATGAACAAACTTTGGAATGTTGACGCTCCAGCTTCTACGGGCATTAGAAGATCAGAGCACTCTATTGTCTTCAATGGAGCGCTTAACATTCCAATGTTCTCATTTGCTTGGGATACATATCGATAGTTGCCAAATCCAACCAACATAGGAACACAAACTCGATCCATTAGGACATTAGCTAGGGGCCTTCTTCAACAGCCAAACCAAAGAAATCCCAGTCTAGCAGTATTAACTACAAAGAAGGAGGCCCCAGCTTTTTTCACTGATATATATGACCCATAGCCCAGTAGTACTATTTTAGGGTCATACCTAACTTCTACCTTTAAAAGCTGACTGACCATATTGAATATCCTTTTCCAAAACTGAACTATTTCTTTACAAGAGGCAAATATATGAGCAGTGTTGGCACCAATCTGGCTACAGCGAAAACATGTCGATGTATTCATTAATCCCCATTTATGCAGCTTTTTTGGTGTGTAGTACAACTTGTGAATCATTTTAAAGGAATTAATACTTAACCTACACATGTTTAAAATACTTAAAGCAATCATATTATTATTCCTTATATCAGTAATAGAGATGTTCTACTCAAATTACGGATCAATTTAGCGGACAGAGTCTCTAACCTGTTGGTCTGATTCTTCAAACTTATCATTACTGAGTAGAGCCTGTATGTAAAGTTTACACTGTCAATTCGACCTGGCAAGATAACATTTGTTACTTCATCCGGACGCACAGCGAAGTACGTGAATAATTTCCACAAAGTATTCCTCAGTTTGTCATGGTTTAAAAAGGAAAGTTGAACAGCGGACAAAAATGGTGTGCACATGGCAACCCCCCTTTTGTGAATTATATACGGACTGCCTTACAGCCACGTTGCACCCGGAGATTACGTGAAATAAGTGATGAAGTTGGAGAGAGCCACATGCGTCACGGCATAAACATTCTATCATTTAAATAACGGAGATGTTCACGATCACTTCGAGAACAACAATGGATTCACCCTGAAAAATGTGTTTTTAAATGTATTATGTGTACTGCATGTTCCAAACCTCGTAGGGTGAAAGTCATAAATATTTTACGAAACTGACGTAAAGGTAACAGCACAGGGTGGGCGCGGTACTCTAGAACGTAGCACTGCAAAGCAGGGAAGTGAGGGATTGAATAAGCTTTTTTTAACTTGGTTGATGGGATTTGTAGGCTGGAGGCGACTATGGTAGATGGGTTACAGAATTGGTGGGAACATATGGGAGGAGTTAGCCATGCACTTATGGGATAGGAGTAACAGCACGAAAGTATTTTGAAACTGGCGTGGGTGAGAAGCAGAGACGCCATGGAGGAGCATATTAGGCCGTTTGATAAAAGGTACGGAGGATTCTAGTATGGGAAAGATAAATCGAGAAAAAAGTCAGCATTCAAGGACAGATCAAGGGAGGGTTAAGATGAGTGGTATAAAAGGAGGGACGCATAACGAGCCATCAGACGAGGAGAATATCACCGTTAAACTAGACAACAAGATAATCACTCTCGTCTGCAAGTTTTTAATCCCGATCCGTCCATTATCAGCAGACACGGCAACAAAACAAAGTCTCAGGTGGAATTGAATCCTGACATTTTATCAGATGCATGGTTCCATTTCCCGCCCACAATCCTTCTTTATAATCTTCACGCACACTAAGAGTCCTCTTTAACTTATGCAGATATCGACTTGAAAAATAGACTCCATTCAGAAGGTTACCTACGGTGGTTATACAGCATCAAAAGCATTTCTGACGTTCAGGCTATATAGAGACAGACGAAGAGGAAGACTTTATCTTTTTAATAAAAGATGTATCATGAAAGATATTAAATATTCTTCTATCAAGACCGATGCCAAATGAATATCAAAAATAGAACATATTTTCTATAAAGTTATACATCACTACCCAAAACAAAAAGATTTTAAATACGTGGCTTCCTGAAGAAGGCGTCTCCACTACGCCGAAACGCGCGTCGTAAAGAATATTTTGTCTGCCACAATTTGTTATTATGTTTTACAGTACTACATTGTTTATTATTACATTGTTTTTTGTGTTTTATATATTCAGTAGAATGTATGTTTCTTCTCTAATCCTGTAGTGAGGATTTTTTAATTAATTTTTTAATACAAATAAAATAATCTATTCTGATCTCTTTTTTCTCTTTTTTCATTAGTGATATCTGCTCTAGATAATAATATTAATGCTGTCTGACCTATAGTACAGTTGTTCATACACCTTTATATGTTACAGATTGCCTAGGAGTGTTTATACATTGATAAAAGGAGGGGGAATACTGTTGGTGAAGGTGTATCAGTGCCCAATGTGTTTTGCGCAAACAGCGCGCTTAGAGGGAAAACGTTAGTCTCGAATAGTTACATCATATGGAACTGCTAAGTTTTGAAATGCAAGCAGCATAAATTGATGTGTAATCACATTGACATGTTAACACATATTAAAATGAATATTTTACCGTTTTAGTAAACCCCTGAAGAAAGGCTACATATAGCCTGAAATGCATTGGGTCTATGACATTCACTATGAATGATGATTTCTGTATAAAGCATGTTTCGGAAAAAGGCCTGGATGGGCATATCTGATTCAGAAGAAACCTAAGTATACAGATACCGTTTCACATGTGGCAGGAGTAAAAAGTGATGAATTGGAAAAAACAAATTGGAATTAACGGAATAAAGATTATGGAATATTGACAAACTGAGGAATACTTTGTGGAAATTATTCACGTACTTTGCTGAGCGTCCGGATGAAGTGGAATGCTTCTTCTGTTTTTGTTGTAAATGTATTACACGAGGCACTCAGGCAGGCCACGTGACCCAGGCTGCACGCTTAAAGATTATCATGGTTTAAAAAGGAAAGTTGAACAATGGACAAGAATGGTGTGCACATGGCAACCCCCCTTTTGTGGAAGATAACATTTGGTGCCTGCTGCCTGTCTCTGTTCAGTCTGCACTGGGTGAAAGCTGGGCCTTGTGATCTTCCACACACACACAAAGGGAGCTGAGGTGTGTCTTGATGTACAATCCTGGGAGATGTGAGGGAGGACCTGGTCAAAGCCTCCTTACACTTGCACCTGAATTGGCTGTATCCTGCCCACACACAGAGGGCTGCATACCCCCCTGTAGTGAGCTTGGAGCAAGGGCAAGAAGGGAGGACCTGTGTGCATTTCAAAACTTTCTTTGAAGTCTCTCTCACTTCAAAGGCACAACTGGGTATAAGTACTGGATCTCTTACCCCATAACTTCAGTACGCCTCTGGACCTGTGACTACTCTGTATGGAAGAAGAGCTGTTGTGTTGCTGAAATGACTGCCACTCAGCTGGACAACTGCTTTGCTGGACTTCTGTTGTGCTCTTATCTTGCTGAGGTGTTCTGCTGCCTGCTTTCTCCTGCCTGGGGGAGAAGGACTAGAGCTGCATCACTTGAACCCAGAATGAATGTAAGTGCTTGCTGACTTGACTCCTGTTCTCAGTATGAGAGATATCAAAGACTTCAACTACCTGAATCTGCTACTGGGCTCTACAAACTTTGAGTCTGCCCTTCCAAGTGGTGCTACCCCAGTCCTGGATCCTTGGAAGTGAGACTGAAAATGATTCTGCAAGCATATCCCATGCACCCTCATCAGAACCGGCACATCTTCCACTTTGTGTAGATTGGAATTGGTGCATCTTCACCTTTGCATGGATCGGAACCAGTGCATCCATGTCGAAGTCTGAAACAGAGCTGGTGCATTGCACTTAAAATCAGTGCAACAGCTTTGGAATCAACGCATCGCTTGCTGCTGGAGCAGTAGCAGTGCATCACCTTGGGAACCAGAGCGTGGTACAAATAGCTGTCATTGCATAGGGGATTCTGAACACATCTCACCCACTGTGTGGCTAGACACCAGCACATCGATTGGGCTACACCTTGCACCTTCTTCAACATCAACGCACATCCGGATCCAGGTACTTAGGTTCAGCGGCCTAAGTGGATCCCTGTATCCGGCCTGCTTTCCATCGCAGTTAGCCTGAACGTTTTGTGTTGTCCCAGTCCAGTGCAACCAGATAACCCATTTAAGCGCTTACTGCTTTTAGGCACTATTTTACATATATTCTTTACAAATTCATATCTCTACTTCTCGTGTTGGATTTTTGTATATGTGGTCTTGTTTTATGTACAAATATTAAGCTCTATTTTTCTAACCTGGTGTGGAGTCTTTTTATAATGTTTTCACTATGTTACTGTGTGAAGTGTTGCACAAATACTTTACACTTTTCCTCTAATTCCTGACAGCTCTATGTCAAGGTACCAGAGGGCGAGCACAGGATAATTTAGGGTGTCTTGTGCCTTCCCTTGACTAGGATTGTGGTTCCTGCTTGGAAAGGGTGTATACCTCTGACAACCAGAATTCCAATTTCTAAGAAGCTTGTGCCCTGAGACTTGTCCAAATGCCACTACTGCTTATTCCATGGCAGGGAGAGCTTTTTGGGAGGATGATGTTAAGATTATGATGTCAGCATATGCTAAAAGTTTACCTTCCCAGTTATGCAGTCTCTGGCGTGGAACGATAGTGCTGCATCATGAATGCCCGAATGCCCAAATGTATGGATACAAATTCAAAGTGAATAGAAGAGGGGAGAGGGGAAATCCCAGTCTACTGCCATGACTAATTGTGACTACATCGGACAGCATTCCCATGAAGGAAATCCTGGTGGTTAGTGACATATATAACCTCTGGCTCTGCATAATAAATCCAGAGCCAAGGCCCACTACAGACAAAACATCACTCAGATATTGCCATAAGAACCTGTTAACCATCTTTATGGCATTTAACAGAATCATTCCAGCTGGTATTGATGTGTTTTATCTAGGACCCCGATCAATATTGTGACCTCATGCCCCTATACGGCTATAATCAATACATATCCCTTTAATGGCATAACAATCAGAGCCATATTTCAGTAACTCGTCTCTGCAGTTCATGACAGTCCATGACACAGCAGAAGCCACTTCCTTAGATTCCTAGATAGCACACTGAGTTCTTTCGACATACCAAACCCCCAGCAACCTGGGAAAGCCCCGCTTGCTTTGTTTTGATTAGTAATAGAACTCCTGCGAGCACTGTAAGAACGAACAGTTCTTAGTAACATCTTTATTGACGTCTTATGTCCAAAAACTTACGTCAAATTTGGCACCTTTCAGGTATAAATATACCAACGTTGCCTTAAGCAAATGCACAGTGGTGGTGAATACTGGAGCAGAACAGCTGTCCCCTTGCGGAGAGCCCAGAAGATGCGAGAAGTCCACGGACGCTGCCCCTCCTCCTTGACACGCTGAGAAAGACGCTGTCTTTTCTCCTGCCGAGAAAATCCAGCTCCGGCGTTCCCAGCCTACCCTTGCGGGTGACTGGGATATCGGGTCCTGAGAGGAGATACCAGACCTCCTGTATTCTATTCCAGAGGTACAGTGCTGCTTAAACCCTTAGAGAGAATTCTTGAAACAAACTCTTGGCAAAACCAACTTAACTTAAATTGCTACCTACTTACTTCCTCCCATGTATTAGGCTTAGGTCAGGTACACCGGGGTAGGCGTAGTTAGAAGCACCAGTTGAGGTCGTTAGCCAATGTATATATGAATGTATATATTTTATTCATTTTAACTATCTTATGGCTAAGAAACCATATCAATGCTTTTACAGTATTATTTCGTAATACTCCTTTTACTGTACGCACTTTTCATAATAACAAGTCTTGCAATTGTGGCAATTCATTTCTCTTGCATGAGAAGGAAGACTGCTCAATAAATAATATCTTTTATTGAAAATGCCTGTCTCTCTATTCTCTGCACCCTGGTGAAAGTAAATCTGCACAACTGACTGAGTGAAATAGCTGTCTATTGTTTCACACGACTCTAGAGATTGACTCTTATTCTGAGGAGCAACGTTGTCATGTTTATGCGGTTGTCGGAAGCTGAATCCCATCTTTTCTGAGCCAGGGAAGCTGATCACTTCCTATTCAGTCAAGAAAGTTTCCAGTGACCTCTGAGCTAGCTGGCGCAAACCTAAAATTAAGTCTAACATAGTCAGTAGAGACCTAGAAGACCGCATTCCTACGTCTACACTGCTGTTTATGTTATTCCAATGCGCAGGGCCTATAGGGAAAATAGGAACTACACTAAAGAATATTCTGCAGCCACAGTAAGCACATATATTTTGTGCTTAATGTGAGAGGCTGGATCTCAAGGGGGTACACAGCCATGCTGGATAGGTTTAACTAGTGATCCTATAACCAAAGCCAGACAATTGGACAGTATCCGCCAATAGAATTTGGAATCACAATGAATCTGTGATATAGGACAAAATGATCCTCAGTCTAATAGATCCTTTTTTTTACTGGCTAAGATAGCAACATATCTCTCCCCATATGAGGGTGGTACCAAGTCAAGGAAGGCTGAAGAGTTAGTTAACCAATTTCAAGAAAATTGACCCTATATTATTACAAATTATTTATAGAAAGGATAGAGTCTGATCCAGCCACTTTGCCTCTCACCAATTGAGAGATAGCTGTTTTGATCTCTTCCCTGGTTATTGGACCATCCAAGTGTCCCTCTGCATGTCTGTAAGCTGGTTGAACCTTCTGACCTGAAGATAATAATCAATTGAGCTTTGAGTTTCCCGGCAATCATTATTATATGACCTAGACTAGAATTAATGAAAAACTGTAAAGATGATGAGTCTCCAGTAATAATATTATTCCCTCATTCCTCATGCCTGTTACTACATTTGTTTTGCTCTTGGTCTTTAGTTAAAATACCAATATGTTGCCCATCTCCTCATTATTCTGAAAGCACAATGGGCATTTTGCCTGGTACTTTGAGCAAGCCTTGTCCCAGATCTTTTTCTTCATTTGCATTTGCACTATGGTTAGTTTCCTGAATATACCCAGTGTAATATTTAGATCATTGCTGGACTGAAGTAGCAGCGAATGCTCAAGTTTTAGAGAAGCTACTCCTGCATCCTGGTCTCTGTAGCCCGTGCAGTCCTGTTCCTATGAATGTTTAAGATAGTAATCTGACCTTTGATGAAGGCATTCAAAGCATCCCAGGCCATGATTTTTGACCAATGGTCCACTGATGCAGTGTTTTAGTGTCACCCAATTCGCTTGAATTATAAAATAGTTAAAGAGAGTTAAGATCCTAAACAATCCTGGGATTGCGTTTAAAGACTAGAGATGGTAAGATACTGTAACTAATAAAGAACATATCCATATGAGAAGATGAGTGATGAGGTGTAGAATGAAATGTAAAGCCAAGCTCACTCAGTTGGTGAGCACTCCATATAGCGGCAAAAGCATGTGCAGAAAGAATCTGCTTTAGGGCCTCCCTGCACTTTCTCATACGCCACTGACTCGGCAAGCACATAATAGTTGACTTTACCTCCGGGTGAAGAGTTAAGTTAAAATCCTCACACAGGAGTACGGGTATCTGCCATGTACTAAGCTCCCCAATAAGGAGGTTGTACATGGTCGGGTCTTCAATATTTGCTGCATAGATAACACTGACTGTCACCTATAACTTTCCAGTCCCTATGTAAGCAATCAACCATCTCCATGACCTATCCACTTTAACCATATGCATAACCCAGTCCTTCCACTAAGATAAACACGTCACCCCCTTTGAGGAGCATCTATACCGGTTGTTGCAAGAATAAAATTATCTAAGTTATTCAATTTATATATCTCCTAAATTATAAGGTGACCTTTCTGTTCATCGCAGCAAAATACAATCTCCCCTACAGACGAGAGTGGGTATCTGTAGTCAGGCAAGTGGGACCTTTAGGCCCTTTAGTCATCATACTCAGGCCTCGGGCAGCCGCTCCTGTGCCCAGCAGTTTGTTTCCCCTCTCCCCCTGGCATTGGAGTCCTTCTCTGGAAGTCAGCTCAGGCTCAGATCGGGCAAACAGAACGGCTCTGGTTCTGGCCACCACAGCTGCCACAGGGCCACCTCCGGCTCCGTAGGCTCCCCAGCCTGGCCCAACCACATGGCGGCTGGGCCCGCTGGCACACCACACCAGGTGGGATTTCCAGTCTTGGCGAGTCGACGGTCTATCTTTCCCCTTCCTCGCGGGATCTCCTCCATCGGTGCAGAGCTAGAATATCGACATACATATATATCGAGGTAGGAATATATTTGGTTTAAAATATTGATGCCAGTAATATCGGTGTTAATTTTTTTCTTTTTTTTGTTGTTGTGTAGTAATATCAATTTTTTAAATATCGATGTTAAAAATATAGATGTAATAAATATCGATGTAAGTAATATCAATGTACTATTTATGATGGTATTATTTTTTGTGTTTTAAATGTTATTTTATGAATTTTTTTAAATTCTACTTTTAATATGAAAAAAATAATTTAGAAATAATATGTTTTTTTCTTTTGTTTTCATAATAATTTTAGGAGCGGGATGTTGGTTTCATAGGGGATAAGTGTGGGTACTAATGTAAAATTGTACCTAAATATTTTAATTATTTGTTCACATTTTTATATATTTTAGGAGCAGGATGGTGGGTTTATTGGGGATAAAGGTGGGTAGTAATTTAAAAATGTTGTTAAACTTTTAAATTATTTGGTAACATTTGTATATATTTTATGAGTGGGATGTTTGTTTTATATGGAATAAGGGTGGGTAGTATTGTAAAATTGTTGTTAAATTTTAAAACTATTTGTTAAAATGTATATATATTTTACGAGCGGGATATTGAGTTTATATGAGATAAGGTTGGGTAGTCATTTAAAAATGTTGTTAAATTTTAAAATTATTTGTTAAAATTTGTATTTATTTTAGGAGCGGAATGTTGGGTTTATAGGGGTAAGGGTGGGTAGTAATTAAAAAATGTTGTGAGTATTACATTTTAATTAGTAATATTTAAAAATTTGAACACATTTTATTTGAAATTAGAAATTTATATTTTTATGAAAATTTAAAATGTAGTACATTTTTAAATTAAAATTGATGTGAAAATATGCATTTTAATATAAATATTTAATTTTTCATCATGAATATTTAATACAATATATAAATGTTCTATAATAAATGTAAATATTTATAAATGTAATAAATATTCTAGAATATATAAAATATTTTTAAAAAATTATAGATTTGAAATTCAAAATTGAAGATTTTAAATTATAATAACAATTTATTTGTGTTAACATTTAAAAAAAATTAACTAAAGTGTAAAAGTCTATTTATTGAACATTTTAATGTAAATGTAGATAAATTATGAATGTTTTTCGAAAATTTGTAAACATTTTTAATGTTTTACCATTTTAAGATTTTTCAATTCATTTGCTAATTAATTATGAAATTGTTTATTATTTTTTGAACATTTCAAATAATTGTTTTTAAAAAAAAGTTTTAAAAATAATAATAAATAGAAATTTGGTCATACTGTAAATAATTAAATTCTATATTTAGAGAAATAAATATATTCATGATATTTTTTTAAAGGATATATATTTTATAATAGTAAAATTGAAAGGGGGGATATTAAGATGCCTTAGGATGTGGGGTGGATCTCAAACTCCCGCATGGCGTTTGCGATCCGCCCTACATCATACCCCACCCTCCACCCATTTCCCCCGCCATATTAGTATGGCGGATGGACCCCGGTGGACGGGAAGACCATCCGCCGGTTTTACACCGGTCGACCCGTCGACCGGGTGGAAGACGTTCTAGATATGGTGGCGGTGGCTGCTAGACATCACCATCCCTATTAGCATGGGCAGCGGTGCATGGCTTTTCATGGCAGAGACCCCATCATGGAAAGCCATGCAGAGTCTGGTTCGGGGGCCCATTGTGGGCCCCCAGGGTATTGGGGGTGGGGGTGCACATGGGGGGTACCTATGGTGCCCCCCTATATTGCCATGGACAAGGTGACAGGCACTGGACGGTGCCTGTCACCTTGTGTATGACAATGCACACAGTGCATTCAAAGCATGAAGACGGGCGGTGCTGTGAGCACCGCCCACCACAATGCTGGGAATAGAGTGACGGTGGCATCCTAATTGCCGGTGCGGGACCACCGCACCACTGGCGGCCGATCCCAGCACAGCTCTGCCCGCCATCCTAATAGGCCCCTAAGTATTTACTATTTGGAATTTATATTGATTTGGAGTTAAAATAGTAAATTATTATGGTTTACTATCCAGCCACTTCCCTGAGTTTATTTGGAGTTAGAATAGTAAATTATTATGTTTTACTATCCAGCACTTTCCCTTAGTTTATTTGCATTTGGAGTTAAAATAGTAATTTATTATGGTTTACTATCCTGCACTTTCTTTGACTTCAGTTGTATTTGGAGTTAGAATAGTAAATTCTTATGGTTTACCATCCATTACTTTCCCTGAGTTTATTTGGATTGGGAGTTAGAATAGTATTTTATTAAGGTTTACTATGCAGCACTTTCCCTGAGTTTATTTGGATTTGGAGTTAGAATAGTAAATTATTATGGTTGACTATCCAGCACTTTCCTTGATTTGAGTTAGTTAGAATAGCAAATTATTACGGTTTACCACCCAGCACGTTCCCTGAGTTTATTTGGATGTGGAGTTAGAATAATCATTTAATATGGTTTACTATCCTGCACTTTCTTTGACTTTAGTTATATTTGGAGTTAGAATAGTACATTTTTATAGTTTACCATTAAGCATTTTCCATAAGTTTATTTGGGTTTGGAGTTAGAATAGTAATTTATTATGGTTCACCATTCAGCACTTTCAATGAGTTTATTTGTGTTTGGAGTCAGAATAGTAATTTATTATGGTTTACTATCCAGCACTTTCTTTAACTTTAGTTGGATTTGGAGTTATAATAGTACATGTTTATTGTTTGCTATCCAGTATGTATGTTAGTGTTATTATTAAAATCATTTTGATGGAGAGATATTTTAAAATTTTTATAATGATATTTTTAAAATGTTATTTGGTCTAAAAATGTATTATAACATTGCACAAAAAAATACACATTGGTATGTTTTTCAAAACTTATTTACACATTGTAACATTTATTTAGATATGTTCAACAAATCATATTTTATTACATAGATGTATATATGTTTTTAACAATTGTACATTTTGTAAGTAAACATATGTAATGGTAAAGTAAAGTAGTACACATTTAAAAATATTATACTGTATCCTTTGTTAATTTTTAGTTCAAACAGAAAATGATTTGTAGTCAATTTTGTTACATTGTCATTATTATTTACAACGGGTTCAGGAGTTTGAATATATATATATACATTGTACATTTTATTATATTATGGGGCTGATTCTGATTTCGGCCAGAAGGGCTCCGAACCATCTTCGGAGCCCTTCCGACCGAATCGGTCAGTGCTGGCCGGATTCCTTCCCGACCAAGCCATTCCGATGGTCTCGGTCGGGAAGGAATCTGACTCGGATTTCCAGATTGTGGACAACAGGCTCGGACTGCCTGTCCGCAGTTCAGAAATCCTCCAGTACTCCCCCTATGGTGCCCCTCCGTTGATCCCTGCACCCAGTGAGAGGCACCTTGGGATGCCGGCCACAGGGTGTAGGGATGAACTGCACCCCTGCTTTCTACATTGCAAGCATGCTTTCTGGTCGGAGAGCATGCTTGCATTATAAGGTATACCAATGCGACTGAACCCTGTTCGGTGACATCGTACTAGCAGGGCTGTAACCGACGACAGCAGGTTGGTCGGTTACAGCTCCTTCCCGATGTCCGACGGACTTAGGTCCGTACGACATCGGAATAGGCCCCTATGTTGTATTATTTAGCATATTATATTTTATTTTTATAAAATAATATTTAAGACATTCGATAATGGCAGATCTGGCAGCCGCATCGACTATATATTAGTTAATGTGGAGATATGACCTACTATTTTAGATATGGTGGTTCAAAGCAGGCCTGAAAGTGACCATAACCCCCTGGTCCTGTCACTTAATGACAGTAGTTTAAGTAGATGCTATAGGAGGGAAGGTGTTATAGACCAGGAGATGGCAACTATTTCCAATGATCAAAGAAGGGTACGGTGGCATAGTGTAGCAACTAACAGGAGGACCCGTGCCGATATTAGGGGTTTGGTCTCACGCTCTCTGCTGAAACTCAGTGGTTGTGAGTCAAATGAGGTGCTCAATACTAATCTATTGAGTATCCACAGTGAACTCCTTAAGGGCCTTAAAAAGTATTTTATTGAAGACAACCCCTGTAAAAAGGACAAATGCTGAGGCCAAGTTTGTGGTATAATAATAGCTGTAGACAGGCCCAAAAAGCTTTGGTGAAAGCTATTAAATCTAGACCACAGGATAATATTAAGCAATGCAGGGTCACTTACAAAGCCATGCAGAGACAAGCTAAAAAGCTTTGGATGAAGATCGTTGGATGGGGTTGTTAAAGGCCTGCAATGGTCGTAATATGAACCAATTCTGGCATCTATTAAAGTGGGGGAATTGCCCGCAATCACTGACCCCGAGTAACCATGTTGAGCCACAGCATTGGGTGACATATTTTGAAAATCAATTTAAGGTAGTTGACAGTAATATTGAGGTTGTCCCGTCCTTAACTTTGACGAACCACTAAAGTTCACACATAAAGAGGTGGAGTCTGTGCTGAAAGTGATTCCGAGTGGTAGAGCACCTGGGTCTGACTGCCTTCCAGCAGATCTATTTAAGCATGACCAAGATCTATGGGTCCCATACATAACCCTACTAGTAAAAGCTTTAGCTAGTGCAGCACCAGTCCCAGAATCCTGGTCCGGAGCTGAGATTTTACCGATCTATAAGAAAGGTGATCGCTCTGCTTCGGCCAACTACAGACCGATAAGTCTAATTGATGCTGTTCAGAAGAACATAGCAAGATTAGTACTAGGGAGGATACAGGGATGGATGACTGAAGCTGATATCTTAACACACTTACAGGCAGGGTTTCCGTCGCATATAGGGACCCTGGATCAGGCCTTCAGATTTGTGCTACTGTACTGGAAGAAGGTGTTTCTAGGGGGGGCATGCTTTTTGCGGCTTTTGTGGATCTAAGACCCGCTTTTGACCTTGTGCCAAGGGCAAAACTGTGGTAAGTACTTTCGGAACAGGGGATGCCTAATGAACTGGTTGCTATCTTGGTTAAACTCCACGAACATACTTATGCACAGGTTCGCTGGGGCAAACCAGGGGAGGTCACAGACAAGTTTGAGGGCTTTACGGGCGTTAGACATGGGTGTGTGCTGTCTCCCACCCTGTTTTCTTTATTTATAAATGGGGTGGTCCAGTACTTTGTAAATTTCCCGACTGACGCGCCAATTTTAGCTGGCATGAAAGTCCCCCTGCTCATGTTCGCGGATGACACCTTGCTCACATCCAAAACGAGACAGGGATTACAACTGGCACTGTTTCATTTTGAGGTGTTTTGTCGTAAACATGAGCTGGTGGTCAACATAGGGAAAACCAAGTTCATGGTGCTCCATGGGTCGAAGTCTGTTAGAGCATGTGTTTATATGGATGGTGACCCATTGGAGCAGACAGATGTTTTTTCCTACCTGGGGGTCACATATAGTGACAAATTGAGTTGGAAGCCCCAAATCGAAATGCTAGCACTAAAGCACACCCAGTTAGCTTGTGCCCTGACCAAAGAGCACAAGTTGTCCCTAACCAAGCCCATTGCCCCCATTGTTAAAATATATGCTACCAAAATCTTGCCTGCGATTATGTATGGTGCTGAAATATGGGGCTTTAGCAATCTGTCCCCACTAATTGCTGCTCAGAATGCATTTATGAGATCGACAGTAGGCCTGCCCCAATCAAAACTGTTAATTCCTCTGCTTTTAGATCTCAGTTGCCAGGCTCTTGAGGACGTAGCACACTTCTGACCCGTGGCATTTTGGAGACGTCTCTGGATCACTCCATAGCTCTCCTTGTATGCCAAAGACATGGCCGAAGTAAGGGGGTTAAGCTGTCCATATAAGATCTCTTGGCTGTCTGAAATCAAGTCATTGTTGACTGATATGGGGATGGGGGAACTCTGGGCCATCCAGACACAGCTGAGTTTCCGCCCAAAAAAGTTTATAGTGCTGTGTACTCGGAGAAGATTAAAGTTAAGAGATTCTCCTCCTATATCAGTAGGTCATTGACAACAATTTTCCTTTACATCAAGGATGAACCCCTCCTGGAAGATTCCTCGGATCTTATCACTAAGCAATTCGATCGCAAACTTTACCACCAGTTCAGAGTAGGTACCTTGCCCCTACGATAGTTATCTAGTAGATGGAACTCTGCTGGTAGTGATAAATGCGCATTTTGCCTAGATCTCACTGAAACCATTGGTCACTTCTTATTTGCTTGCCATTTGTACCACCAACCGAGGTGCATTTGGCTAAAACCTGTATCCTCGCTCATGGGAAAAAGATCAGCGATGGTCGCAAGTAGAATATTGAAAACCGATACTTCAAACTTAGTTGTAATTGGAGTAGCAAAGTTCTTGAGCTGGGCATGGGTTCTACGGAATAAAAAGGGGGGGCATAACAGGCGTGAATGATCTAAGGGGCGGCTATTGCAAGTAGGGGCTGGTGTTGGCAATTATTACAGGATTGGAGAGTCCACACCTCAGTCCTTTTATATCTAGATATGTATTAAATCTATTGCTTGTTTAAAAAATGTAATTATTTTTTAGGAATGGTTTTAAACGTAAATTTATATGTATTGATGGAATTTAGAAATAGGTTTTAGAATCTTGAATACGGCGTATTATATCCTGTATGGAAATTGTATTAACTTGTTACACACTGACTTTTATGATGAAGAATCACAATAAAGACTTAATGACTGACTGACTGAATATTTAATATGTTAAATAATTTACAATATTTGTACAGTGATATTGTTAACAATACAAATATATATATATTTTAACATTTGTATAATATTTGTTAATTAAGGGTGTATGTAATGAACCTATAGTTTACAGACATGACTGACACAACCTCAACACACACCACACAAATCAGCACAGCACAAACACAACAGCACACCCAGGAAGTGAAGCAATACCACAGCCAACACACATACATCCAACACAACAACAACAGATGAACCACTCTGGGATACAAGAGCAAAACCATCTTGACCAGAGCACTGGGGAGCACACACAGATGAAGTGCACATGAGCAATCCTTACTGAATATTAGCACAAGAACTTCACACATAAACCATTTGGACAATGTCCAGAGAGGAACATTACTCTTGGCCCAAGAACTGCACCACAAAGCACAGTGTCACAAATGAAGTGATGGGGAGGCACACACACATGTAAACCAAGGAGACAGGTGACATCAAAGTGAACTGTCTTGCATGTCAGTAGTCAGCAAGTAAGGGGTGTAGCATACACCAATGGAGGGAGTGCAGACTCACAATGGGTAGGCATAAGTGGCACATATTGGGGATGGCATCACACCCACACACCATGCCATAAATGAGTATAAAAGGCACCATGTCCCTGCAATGAATGAGAAACACAACCACAATGGCAGTGTGGAGTAGCAGGACTGCACAGTCCACACAAACAGACTTAAGACACATGGATGATCAAACAAACGCTTTCGATTTATGACCTTAGGGCCTAGACACTAGTTTTACTTTTAGTGTTCCATACTGACACAGATTATTATATCTGCACAAGACTGGAGTAGTTTTTGTCTCTCAAAATTTATTTTAGATTATATTAAAAACATATGAGTTCATTTATTCCATAACATTTTAAAACATATCAACAAAAATGATTATCCAATACATACAATAGTCACTATAATTGTTTTAAATTGAATTGCAGATAATCAATACAAAGTAATATTCACACATTAAAAATTCATAACATTGTGATAACAATTATAAAAACAGAAAGAAAGTCCTTTGTCGACGCGTTTCAGTGTTAAAACTAGTTTGACACCTTCTTCAGGACAGACTTTGATTTAAAAACCATAATTCTTCATTCTAAAAACAAATACATACAGTTAGTGTCATGTATTTAGGTGAGAGCAAAGTGCATTGTCTTAATGTGCATGGTTGCCCACGTGTCACTATTTTGAGGAAGGAAGGTATTCTTACTTGCTTATTATGGATTTTTGTATGATTTAAGATTCCACACCCTTGAAGATCAAACGTCAATGGTTCCTCTTCATGGGTAATAGTAATAATATGTGTATTTCTCGATTACTCTAAGTAGAGAAAATACACTAGTTAGATGTATGTTTCAAATAAAATTTGGACCACAGATATGGGCTATTAACATTTACACTTACTTAAAGCGGGGAGAATCATAGCTTTTGTGTGAAATTCAATTCTTGCAATTTTGAATCTTGTACGGGTTGCTTCTAGTTATTGACTTGGGTTTAACCTAAAAAGGAACATCTATGTTGGTATATCGCTGTGCCCTTTAATTAAATATATCTCTATTGTGGACATAAGGGTGTTCCAGACGTACCTTAAAATCATGTATTCCTTCCCTGTTTAATACTAGAAGACGGATGCTCTTCTCGTCTTGTGGGTCTCTTCACTTTGGACCCTTGCCTGGGAATGCCGTGATGTTTTTTGCCAAATAACCTAGGTTCGAATTTTTTTTTTTGGATCAGTCTACCTTTATTCTGTTAAGCTTTTGTCACACTCAAAGCTCTGCATTATTTTAAGGTTTAACTCACATTGTACTCGATTTAAATATATTCTTTTAAATTACGAGATTATCCGGTTTTGCCATATTCATCATATTTAATATATCTGCAAAACTGTCTTAGGACGTGCAAATTTTGTATGTTTTTCGATTTTTTTGGCTGCTGTTGGGGACTGGCCATGTGGGTGGGGACCATTTTGAGTGCTGGTACAGGCAGGCCCTAGCCATGTGCTGGGGGGCAAGGGGCCATTTTGAAGTCAGGCAGTGTTCTCAGGCCTGCACCCATTTTGCCTAGCTTTCATCCTTTATGCCCGGGGGTAGGGAATGGTGCATGGGCCTAGTCTTTCTGTGGGGTCTCTTTAATGTAAACATCATTGAGGGCATGGATGGCATGGGATTGTGCTGATTGTTGTGCGTTTTTCAATTTTTTTGGCTGCTGTTGGGGCCTTTTGCCCCGGGTTAGTGCATGGTGCATGGACTGAGTCTTTCTGTGGGGTCTCTTTAATGTAAACATCATGCATGGCAGTGTGCTGATTTTTGTGTGTTTTCGACTTTTTGGGGGTGTTGTTGGGACTGGCCCTGAGGGTGGGGGACATTTTGAGTGCTGGTACAGGCAGGCCCTGGTCATGTGCTGGGGGGCAAGGGGCCATTTTGAAGGCAGGCAGTGTTCTCAGGCCTGCACCCATTTTGCCTATCTGGTGGTGTCTACATCTTCTTCAAGCCCCCTTCCTTCTGATGATATGGATCCAACTTTGGAACCACCACTGCCATCTGAGAGTGAGGCACACCATGATCTGACAAAGGTAGCTAAGCGTAAAAGGAAGGTCCCCGAAAGTCTCATAGTTATGGGGTGTGATGATAACGCTGAAGAAGTAGCGTATACTACTCCTGCTGATGAAGACTCTCATGACAACGACGCAGTCATCATACACGCCACTCCAGCCTCAGCAGGCATGCAGCAAACAGACATTTTTACCCTAGCCCGAAAAGCTGCTGAGCGTGATGTTGTCGACGAGGAGGCAATGGGCCCACCATCATTGGAGTTAACTAGTACACCACCAACTACCGCTTCCATATTTTCTCGCCAGAAGGGACCTCCATCCACCTTGACCTCCATTTCCTCAATTAGTGGTGCTGCAAGTGCACAACGTAGTAAAGTTCGGCAACACACATCCTCCACTTCATCTGGCATTAGGAGCATGACCAGTATCGCCTCCTCCGCCCCCCACAGACATTTGAAGTCCGCAGTTTGGGACTTCTTTAGTGTTTGCACAACAAGGGAAAACATAGCCATTTGTAGCATTTGTAAGCTTGCAGTTAGTCGTGGTAAGCTTGGTACCAACTATGGTACCGGAGGCCAGAGAGGTCATCATGAGAGACAGCACACTGTCCAATGGCATGCGCACCTAAAGGAGATCAAGGAAGCCCGAATTGCAAGTCAACAAACTCTATCCGTTGATGTTTCATCTGATGATGATGAGGAGGAAGAAGCGTCAAACACTTCACTTACACCCAGTACCCCTGTCAGGAGCACACCCCCTGTGAGCCACACTAAGAGTGTGGGAGAGAGTGAGACACCAATGCGGAAAAGTTCATCATCACCAAGCGTAACTGGGTCGAAGAAGTCATCATCATCATCATCATCCCGTAAAATCATTGTCCAGCCCACCATTAGAAGCATGTTGTTTTCAGATTCGCCATTTGAACGCAACCACCCAATGACGCGTCTGTATAACACTAATCTGGCTAAAATGCTAGCTCTGGACCTTCTCCCTTTTTCTTTTGTGGAAGGGGTTGGTTTTCTTGAATTAGTGGCAACGCTCTGCCCTAAATGGAAGGTTCCTAGCCGGTTCTATTTTGCCAGAGTTGCGGTTCCAGCACTACATGAAGATGTGCTGGAGGTGATTGGGGCAGCTTTGCAGAAGAGTGCTGTTCACACTATACATCTGACAACAGACATGTGGACCAGTGGTGCAGGCACTGATTACATGTGCATCACTGCACACTGGGTCTCTTTTTCAGGAGTTACAGCAAAGCTAAGGGCAGGTGTTGACCCGGACAACGTTTTTAAAGCTGCTCGGAAACATGCAACACTAGCCATGTTTGGCATGGAGACAAGTCATACAGGAGAAAACATTTTGCAGGAGTTTAACACAAAGGTCTTTCAATGGCTGTCCCCAAAAAAACGCAAGATTGGTTATGTTTCCACGGATAATGGCGCCAATGTAGTGAAGGCCATGGATATGGGTAACTATTTCAGAGTGCCATGTTTGGCGCACTGTATAAACCAGGTTGTTAACAAATTCTTGAGTGAGGAAAGTCCAGTGTGCGAGTTACTGACCACCTGCCGAAGAATGTTCACACATTTCAGCCATTCTTTTAAGGCCCGGAAGCATCTGAGGGGACTGCTACATGAACGTCGACTGCCAGTGAAAGCACTCATCCAGGAGGTGGCAACACGTTGGAACTCAACCTTCTACATGCTTGAGCATCTGTATGAGCAGTGTACGGTAGTCGATCAGTATTTCTTTACACAGGGTACAGCTATGAATGACCTGAGGATACATGCGGAGCAATGGAAGCTAGTTAAAAGCCTGACAGACATGCTTTGTCCTTTTGAGGTCTTCACGCGTGCAGTCAGCAGGGAGGACTGTAATTTGGGAAAAGCTATCCCATTGTTGCGCATGCTAGAGCACCAACTGAAGGCGGTGTCTTCTACGTTTCAAAAAGATGAAGAAAAGCAAGAAGCTTTTGATTTGGCGGAGAAATTATTACAGCTCCTACTTTGCGATGAACGTCTTCAAAAGATCCACACAGAACAGCATTACATTTGTGCTACTATTCTGGATCCACGCTACAAAAAGGCACTGGCAGGCAGAGCATTCTTTCCTTTTGGTGACGCAGAAGTTTCAAAGTACAAACGTTGGCTAGCTCTGTCAGCCATGAGGATGGAAAGAGAACGGCAGGAAATGGAAGGAAAAGGCAGTACATCAGCATCAACAGGCCATCCGGAGTCAAAAGAATCCACTTCTGCACCTGTGGCTGTGGCAGAAGTGAGTGATTTTCCCTCTCAGCCGTTAAAGACACCAGCAACCGGATCATCTGCACCAGACACAACAGTAACATTGTGTGAAGAAGAGGATTGGCTAACTCAGCTTGGGGTTGCTTCTCAAAAGGTCCCAGCAAAAAGTAAGCAAAGTGGAGGAACCATGGAGAACCTTGAGTACGATGGTGCAGGACTATCTGAATGACTCAACAGAGGTTGTGCGTGTCTACACTGCCTATATAGGTTGTTAGTTTGCCAGCTAGCTTCGCAGAATCAGTTGCAGCACCGCCTGTGTGTCCCTGCCCAGTTGCCGCTGCTGAGGAAGTTCGAGGCCCTCTTCACCCGCAGGCTACCACCTGTGCCTCATCCCTTGTGGCCAGTGGTAGGCTGTAGGTTTGCTCATCCTCCATTGTATTGCCTGTATTTTCCTTCATTGCTCCTGTTGTAGTGACTGCATTTTCATTGTTGTGACTGCTGATGTCTGTCTGCCCCGCTGCCTGTACGTGGTCTGTGCCCGTTCTCTCCCTCTGTTCCCCTCGCTGCCCCCGTGTCTCTCTTTCCGGTTTCCCTTCTGCTCCCCTCACTGCCCGTGGCTCTCTGCCTGTTTTTGCCTTCTGTTGCTTAGCTGCCCCTGCCTTCCTGTGACCTTTCTGCCTTCTGTGCCACTCGTTTCCCCCCGTTTTTTGTGACCTTTCTGCCCTTTCTTGGGACCTTTGTGCCCTCTGTGCCACTCGTTTGCCCCCATTTTTTTCTGACCTATCTGCCTTTTCCTGTGACCTTTGTGCTTCTGTGCCAATCGTTTCCCCCTGTTTTCAGTGACCTTTCTGCCCTTTCTTGGGACCTCTCTGCCCTCTGTGCCTCTCATTTCCCCCCGTTTTTTCTGACCTTTCTGCCTTTTCTTTTTACCTTTGTGCCTCTGTGCCACTCATTTACCCCCATTTTTTGTGACCTTTTTTCCCCTTTCTTGGGACCTTTCTGGCCTCTGTGCCACTCGTTTCCCCTGTTTTTTCTGACCTTTCTGCCCTTTCTTGTGACCTCTCTACCCTCTGTTCCACTCGATTCCCCCTATTTTTTCTGACCTCTCTGCCCTTTCTTGTGACCTTTGTGCCTCTGTGACACTCGTTTCCCCATTTTTTGTGACCTTTCTGCCCTTTCTTGTGACCTTTGTGCCTCTGTGTCACTCATTTCCCCCTGTTTTTTGTGACCTTTTGCCCTTTTTTGTGACCTTTCTGCCTTCTGTGCCACTCGTATTTCCCCTCAATAGTTGTGCCCTTTTGTCTTCTGGTTCCTTCATCGCCCCTTGCCGCTGTGTCCCCTGCGTCCCCGCGCCCCTGACTGCCCATTCACTGCCCCCACATCCCACCTCCCAGCTGCTCCTTCCTCCCACCTCCCCATATAGGCTGGCCGCTGCGCGGTGAGGAGAGCAACCCTTGACCCTTCCAGGTAGGTCGCTCCCCCTCCGCACAGCACCACCTGTGTGTCCCTGCTGCAGCTGCTGCTGCTGAGGAAGTTCGAGGCCCTCCTCCACCCTCAGCCTACCACCTGCACATCAACCCTGGTGGCCAGTGGTAGGCCGTAGGTTTGCTCACCCTCCATTGTATTGCCTGTATTTCCTTTCATTGCTCCCGTTGTAGTGACTGCTTTTTCATTGTTGTGTCTGTGACTGCTGTTGTCTGTCTCCCACGCTGCCTGTAGGTGGTCTGTGCCCGTTCTCTCCTTCTGTTCCCCTCGCTGCCCCCGTGTCTCTCTCCCTGATTTTTCCTTCTGCTCCCCCTCGGCCCCGTGTCTCTCTGCCCGTTTTTGCCGTCTGTTGCCTAGCTGCCCCTGCATTTCTGTGACCTTTTTGCCTTCTGTGCCAATCGTTTCCCCCCATTTTTTGTGACCTTTTTGCCCTTTTCTTGTGACATTTTGTTTTCTGTGCCACTCGTTTCCCTCGTTTTTCTGTGACCTTTTGCCCTTTTGTGACCAGTCTGCCCTCTTTGCCACTCTTTTCCCCCTCAATTGTTGTGCCCTTTCACCTTCTGTTTCCTTCGTCACCCCCGCACAGCCCCCCCCTGCGTCCCCTGCGGCTTCGCCTACCTGACTGCCCATTTGCTGCCCCGCCTCCCCCCTCCCAGCTGCTCCTCACTCCCACCTCCCCATACATGCCGGCCGCTGCGTGGTCACGCTGCTGGCACGTGGCAAGCCCATCTGTGAACGTCCGTGCCTGGACCGCGCCCAGCACCAGAACCCCTGGCCCCTGCACCCGCCATGATGACCGCCTCCACTACAACGCCAGCACGCTGCATGCTCTCAACCTGGGACGGCCCCACAACTGCTTCAAGGCCGCCCAAACCACACTTCAACTGCAGGAACTGCAGCTACACCAGCCACAGAGCGGACGAACCACCCGCCAAGAAAGACCTCAACCACCTCCGATGCATACTACTGAACACCCGTCCGCACACAAATATGTAGTCGAGCTCTGGGACCTGCTCAACACAACCTCCCCGGATGTCGCCTTCCTGACAGAGACCTGGTTGAACAACTCCTCCGCACCCGACATTGCCATAGCCATCCCAGACGGCTACAAGATCACCTGCAGAGACCGCACCAATGGAGTCGGAGGAATCGCCATCGTCCACAAGAACAGCATCAGGGTCTCGACTAGCACCGATGACGTGCTGAGCACCGCTGAACACATGAATTTCCAGATCTACACAGACCCCAACTCCACCCTCAGAGGCACCCTCGTCTACTGACCCCCCGGACCCCGCCACAAGTTCAGCGATTCCATCGCCGACCTCATCAGCACACACGCCCTGACCTCCACCGACTACATCCTCCTCGGAGACCTGCACTTTCACCTTGAGAACAACAACAACTCCACAACCCTGATCAATAACCTCGCCAACCTTGATCTGAGACAACTCGTCAAAATGCCCACCCACTCCGCCGGCCACACGGTCGACCCTGTCTTCTCCTCAAGCCCGCACGTCTCCGTCAGCCACATCACCGAACTCCTCTGGACCGACCACCGCTGCATCCACTTCACCTTCCAAAACCCACCACACACCACAGCACCCAACAGATCCCCTTCACCGCAAAATCACAGAAGACCAACTGCATGCAAACCTTGCTCTCAGCCCACCCACCGAACCCTCCAACACCGATGTCGCTGCCAACAACTTCAGACACTGGATCGAGGACTGCACCAACACCCTCTCCCCGCTGAAGAACCCCTCCACAGAGACACCAGCAAGAGGGCAGGCTGGTTCACACAGAACTCCTAGATTCCAAGGAAGCCTGCTGGAAACTAGAGAAGAAATGGCACAGTGACAAACTCCGGACAGCCACGTAGCACACAAGGACGGCGTCTGCAATCACCACCACCTCATCACTGCTGCCAAGAAGACGTCCTACAAAGACCGCCTCAACACCAATGCACACGACAGCAAGGAGCTCTTCAACATCGTGAAGGAACTCTCCAACCCCAGCTCCAACACCAAAGACATCCCGCCGTCGCAATCCCTGTGCGACTCCCTTGCCACCTTCTTCCACAGCAGGATAGGAGACATCCACAACAGCTTCAACACTCAGACAGCCCAACATACAGCCACATAACAGACCCTCCGCACACCATCGACCAAGTCCCCTTGCTAGCCTGGACCAGCGTGAGCGTCGATGACACCATCAAGACCATGAGCACAATCCTCTCCGGCTCTCTGTCAGACCCATTCCCGCACCAAGTCTTCAACAAAGCAAGCAGCTCCATCGCACCCCACCTACGCAACCTCATCAATCTCTCCCTTGAGACCGCGACCTTCCAGAGAGCTGGAAACACGCTGAGATCAACGCTCTTCTCAAAAAACACAAGACAGACCCCAGAGACCTCAAAAATGTCCGACCCATCTCCCTGCTCCCCTTTACAGCCAAGGTCATCGAGAAAATCGTTAACAGGCAGCTAACCCGATACCTCGAAGAGAACAGAATTCTGGACCCTTCCCCATCAGGGATCTGCAGCAACCACAGCACCGAGACCGTCCTCATCGCCGCCACCGACGACATCAGGAGCCTGCTATACAATGGGGAGACTGCAGCACTCATCCTCCTAGACCTCTCCGCTGCCTTCGACACCGTCTTCCACCGCACACTACGCGCACGCCTCCACGCCGCAGGGATCCAAGACAAGGCTCTGGA
Organism: Lissotriton vulgaris; assembly: GCF_964263255.1. Taxonomy (NCBI): domain Eukaryota; kingdom Metazoa; phylum Chordata; class Amphibia; order Caudata; family Salamandridae; genus Lissotriton; species Lissotriton vulgaris. The sequence goes on from NC_141691.1 coordinate 1,315,342,201, forward strand.
ATGGACCACCTCCTTCCTCTCTGGCAAAACCCAGAGCGTCCGACTCACCCATTCCGTTCCAAAGCCTCCGAGCTCATCTGCGGCATAACCCAAGGTTCCTCCCTCAGCCCGACACTGTTTAGCATTTACATGACTCCGCATGCACACATCGCTCGATAGCACAACCTCAACATAATCACCTACGCCGGCGACACTCAACTGATCCTCTCCCTCACCAAGGACCCCATCACCGCCAAAGCCAACCTCCATGAAGGAATGAAGGCCGTCGCCGACTGGATGAAGATCAGCCATCTGAAGCTAAACTCTGACAAGACGGAGGTCCTCATCCTCGGCTCCAACCCATCAGCCTGGGACGACTCCTGGTGGTCAACGGCACAGGGGGCAGCCCCGACCCCCACTGACCACGCATGCAACCTGGTAATCATCCTCGGCACAATGCTCTCAATGACGAAGCATGTTAACGCCGTCTCCTCCTCCTGCTTCAACATCTACTGCATGCTCTGCAAGATCTACAGATGGATCCCGACAGATACAAGAAAGACAGTCACCCAGGCCCTCGTCAGCAGAGGACTCAACTATGGAAACACCCTCTACGCGGGAGCCCAGATCAAGCTCATCAATCGGCTACAACGCATCCAAAACGCCTCGGCACGACTGATCCTCGATGTACCACGACACGGCAACATCACCCTCCACCTGAGAAACCTGCACTGGCTCCCTGTCAACAAGAGGATATCCTTCAAGCTCCTCATCCATGCACACAAGGCACTCCACAAGACCAGCCCAGCCCAGCATACCTCAACAGACTGCTCTCCTTCTACAACCCCAACCGCCAACTACGCTCTGCCGATCTCTCACTCGCCACCGTCCCGCGCATCTGAAGAACAACCACCGGTGGGAGATCCTTCTCCCACCTCGCTGCCAAGACATGGAACACCCTCCTACTGAGCTTACGACAGACTCAAGACCTGCTGACCTTCAGGAGGACACTAAAGACCTAGCTGTTTGATCAGTAGCGGCCCCCACCTCCCCCCCAGCGCCTTGAGACCCTCGAGGGTATGTAGTGCGCTTAACAAATGACTGATTGATTGATTGATTGATTGCACTATTGCCTGCGTTCAATTGCCTCTGTTGTCATTGTGTCTCTGGCAAAGGGCTAATGGTTCCAGTAGTTAGCTCTGGATTCTAAAAGCTGCTTTGGGGAGCTATATCTGCCTGGGGGAAATGTGCTGGATTGAGAGATTGAGAGGCCTTTGTTGTGGAAAATAACCAGTGCCCCTCTGAGTGCAGAGATTGGGGGCATTGGGCGGCTCTTGGGACCGGACCTTGGGTTGGGGATTAAAAAAAGCGCTAGGTAGCTTAAGTTTTGGTGAGGAGTAACAGTAGTGCCCTAAGCTTTAAAGGTGTGGTACTGTCTGTGCAATTGCGGTTGTTATCCACATGGTCCTTGTTGTCTCCAGCATTACTGGGTTTTAGGAATGGAGAAACTCTATTGCAAGAAGGTCAGTTGGGTTTAGGTCTGGGAATTTGGGAGTAGCTCGTAGTAATCTCAAGATGCTCCCTCAGTTCAGGATGTCTTGATTCCCTTTTGAAATGTACTCAGATTTGAGCAGTGTAGAGGTCGAACGGGATGTCAGTCTGTTCGGGGCTTGCACATTGGTTGATGGATCTGTGGCATACAGCTCAAGGGTAAGATGGTAATTAAGTTTAAGGTCTTCCATCGGTTGGGGTGGCTCCTCTTTTCTAGCATGATGGTAGTTTGGTTGGACGTCCACCATTGGTTGGAGTTGCTCCTCCTCTCTGGGGGAGCTGTGATTGATTTCAGTGCTTGCCGTTTGTGGGTGGTATACCTGGCGGCATCTGTTGCTGCGAAGGCAGAGTGCTCTGAGCAGCTGGTAAAAGTCCTTCTGCAGTTGCTTTCCTTTACTGGTTTTGTCATGATTTTGGGTGTTGAAGTTCGGGCAGATGCTAATTTAGTCATTGTTGATGTGGTTTTTGGCAATGGACCTCCTAGTTTCATCCGTTCTGGAGTCCCGGTCTCTTGCTGTTGCTGGATCTGAAGTTTCTTGAGATGCTTTCTGTCCCTCAGACCGAGTTGGATCGTTTGCTGGTTTTTGGGGCAGTGATAAGGGTGCTAGACATAGGTCTATATTGTCTTTTCCTCTATAGGCGACCGTCATATCTGGAAGCAAGTTCCTGTGTCCTGTATCGGCTAGGGGCCTCTCTGTATTAAGGAGACGAGGTGGTGCTTCGGTACCTGGGTAGTTTCTGGTTTGTGCCAGGACTTTGTTTTGATTGCCCATGAGTTTTGTGTCAATGTCTGTTTGGAGCACTGTTGGCTGAAGATTGAATAGGTGGCTGCTTGATAGGGAGGAAGGAATTTTTGGCTGACGACGTTGTTTGGCATTTGTCTTTATGGTGAATGGTTCAATTTCCTCTATTTATGAGGGTTCTCTGACGGTGCCAAAAGCCCCCTTACCGTGCTGAGTGACTGAGTCTGTGCGATTGATGATCTGAATGATTAGATTGATATAACACCCTCTTTTGTTTCCAGGACCTGAGATCGGCCCCCTCAGCTCATTAAGCATGGTGGTAAGGATTGATGGAAGGGTTGATAGCTTATACACAATTTGCCTACATCTACAGCTCAGGTGTTTCTCTGTTTGTGCTTTTCTTATAAGGCTGTTGAGATTTTTTATCGATGCCATCCAGAGGGTTTAATAGAGAAAGTTGAATGTTCATCTTGTCGGACTGATACTGTACTGCCTCAACCGACAGTTGTATGGTATTTAGGAGAGCGACCCAAGCACTTCCATCTTGTGCAACTGGGCTCTCCACCCCCTTTTGCTCTCCTTTAGACTCTTCCCTGGGGGGCTGTTTGTCATCTGGTGGATTAGGCTGAGTCATCTTCACAGGGGATACTCCCGATTGGTGATCTGGCGAATATGCTGGTAGCATATCTTCCCATTCTTGAGTGCTCAGATAGGATAAGGGCACCCTTCCTTCTTCCTGCTTGGTATTATTGATGTTGGCTGTTGGTGACGGTGCTGTTGAGCTTGGAACGAAGTTGCTATGCTGATTTTTTGATGCTGGCTTCAGGGGTCATTTCCGTGGGGTACTGATAGAGAATTCTGCCTGCTCCTCCCAAAGACTGAAGCGCTTGAAGAGGCAATGGGAGATTGGTTGTTAAAGTTGCCCTTTTCCTTATGCATGTGATGGCCTGATTCTGGTATCACATTTCAAACATGCCCCTGCTGAGAATCCCCCGCTGCAGAGGGCATGGATGATATTTTTGCTAAGTTAACCGGGTTTGCTAGGGCCTGAGCTTGCGCCTCGGGCAGGTCAACCGTTTGCTGAGTTTGCTGGGATCCTAGTCTTCCAGTTATGGGCTCAGATGAGTTTGCATGGGTCAATGATGATGCTGAACATTGACTAAGATGACTCAGGGACATAGGCAACATGCTAGTTGAAGGTGTAGGTGCCTCTAGAATGTTCTGCGTTGAGTAACTGTTGCACAATGCACAGATATGATCCTCTGTGAGCGGTCTGGTTGGCTCGTTGGGTTGGGTACCGACTAGAGCCATTGTTTGTTGTAGAGACTGAAATGTTTATGCAGCTGAAGGGGGGACTGAAGGCCTTTGAGTGCTGCATTACTTGAGTAGAGAGCAGCACTGATGTCTTTTAAGAAATTGAATGCTGTTTAGATTTTTGTTTGAATTGGACAAACCATGAGGTTAGAAGAGGCTCCCCTTCCTCTTGGTGGCATGTTATCCGTTGGATCGACATCTGTCGAGGTTACGGAGGTTTGGGCACGAAGTTGAACTGTGGTAGAGCAAGATTTGTACTTCTTTCCCTTTCTCCCAGCTGGCCTAGGCGGACGGGCTCACTTGATCGCCCTGATCTCATTGTGTGGTGGCAAGTCACCCTCTAGGACTCCCTCTAGAGTGCTCTACTAGTAGCGCGGAAAGTAATGACCTGGTAAAATGGAGGTGACTCCCTCCCTCCATTGTCAACCTTTTCTTTAAGTTGCTATCAATAATGCTGTCTCTTTCAGTCAGGCCTGAGGCATGCACTATGTATCGGAATTGTTGAAAATTTGTTGAGAGCTGAAGAGGGTGCGTAGGGGAAAATAGTGGTAGTAGTAGCAGTTGTTCACTAAAGTCCCACTCATGCAGGGCAGTCTCTGGACCTCCTGTGACCTCCTGTGTCCTCTTGTGGATGCTATTGCAGTATGAGGCGACTTGGTGCTTGGAACTGCGACTTAGTACTAAGTATTAGTGCTTAGTGCTGCTCGGTGCTTCGCTCTTCTTACCACTTCCCTTCACCTACATGGTGGGGAGCCTTGAGCCTGGAGTGTAGTGGCTGGACGCTGACTTTGGGTTGACATTAAGCAAAGCAGGAGCGATTTAACTAAGTGTTCTTTGCGCCATCCCTACACAGCGCCCTGCAATCTGGACTTTTCTCTCTATGGTCGGCTGATTGATCCTGGGCCCTTGCCTTATCTCTCCAGGCTCTGTTCTTCCATATATTTGGATTCTGTCAGAATCTGAGGTCCCTGCTCCTACTCCGGTGGGGGGCAGGACCTGCCTACTCTGGTACCGGGATTGCCTTTTCTACGGGCTCCCTTTCTTCTCTCCAGGCCCGGGTTTTCCCTCTCCTCGGCTCCCGTGGCTCCCACTCTGCACTGGGCTGCGCTGAGCTGCACTAGGCTCCGCTACTCAATCAATCAATCATTCAACACATTTATAAAGTGCACTACTCACCCGTGAGGGTCTCAAGGCGCTGAGAAGGCGGGGGTGCTGCTACTGCTGGAAGAGCCCAGTCTTGAGGTGGTTCCTGAAGGTGAGATGGTCCTGGGTCAATCGTAGGTGGGTGGGAAGGGAGTTCCATGTCTTGGCAGCCAGGTAGGAGAATGATCTTCCTCCGGTGGTGGCTCTGCGTATCTGTGGTACCCTGGCGAGGGTGAGGCTGGCGGAGCTGAGGTGGTGGGTTGGAGTGTGCAACTTGAGGCGGCTGTTGAGGTATTTGCGGCCCGTGTTGTGGAGCACTTTGTGTGCATGGGTGAGGAGCCTGAAGGTGATTCTTTTGCTGAGAGGAAGCCAGTGCAGTTCTCTCAGGTGGGCAGATATGTGGCTGTGGCAAGGGATGTCGAGACGAGTCTTGTGGATGCATTCTGTATGCGCTGGAGGCTTTCCTGAAGTTTGGCTGTGGTGCCTGCGTAGAGGGTGTTCCCATAGTCCAGTCTGCAGGTCACGAGGGCCTGGGTGACGGTCTTTCTGGTCTCGGTAGGGATCCACTGGAAGATCTTTCGGAGCATGCGCAGGGTGTTGATGCATGAGGATGAGATGGTGTTGACTTGCTTGGTCATCGTGAGGAAGGAGTCCAAGATGAATCCCAGGTTGCGTGCGTGGTCCATGGGTGTTAGTGCGGTGCCCATGGCTGCGGGCCACCAGGAGTCGTCCCAGGTGGATGGGGATGGTCCGAGGATGAGGATCTCTGTCTTGTCTGAGTTCAGTTTGAGACGGCTGAGTTTCATCCATTCTGCAACGTTTTTCATTCCTTCCTGGAGGTTGGATTTGGTGGTGGCTGGGTCTTTGGTGAGGGAGAGTATCAGCTGGGTGTCGTCTGCGTATGAGATGATGTTGAGGTTGTGCTTGCGTGCGATAGCGGCGAGGGGGGTCATGTAGACGTTGAAGAGGGTTGGGATGAGTGAAGATCCTTGTGGTATGCCGCAGATGACTTCGGTGGCTTCGGATCTGAATGGGGGGAGGCGGACTCTCTGTTTTCTTGCGGCGAGGAACAAGATGATCCACTCCAGTGCTTTCTCTCGGATTCCTATGTTGCTGAGGCGTTTCACTAGGGTGCGATGGCAGACAGTGTCGAACGCCGCAGAGAGGTCCAGGAGGATGAGGGCCGCTGTTTCCCTGTTGTCGATCAGGGTTCTGATGTCGTCGGTGGCTGCGATTAGGGCGGTCTCGGTGCTGTGGTTGGCCGGAAACCCGGACTGCGAGCGGTCGAGGGATCTGTTCGTCTCGAGGAAGGCGGCGAGCTGTCTGTCAACGGTCTTCTTGATGACTTTGGCCGGAAAAGGAAGGAGCGAGATGGGACGGTAGTTCTTGAGGTCGGAGTAGATGTTGAAGAGGGTTGGACTGAGGAAGAGCCCTGGTGTACGCTGCAGATGATCTCGGTGGCCGATGAGCAGAAAGGAGGAAGATGGACTCTCTGGGTTCTGTCGGTGAGGAACGAGGTGATCCAATCTACGGCGTTACCTTGGATCCCCGCGTTGTGGAGGCGAGTGATTAGGGTGCGATGACAGACTGTATCAAAGGCGGCTGAGAGGTCTAGGAGGATGAGAGCGATTGTTTCTCCGTTGTCTAGCAGGGTCCTGATGTCGTCAGTGGCTGCGATGCGGGTAGTCTCGGTGCTGTGGTTGGCTCAAAATCCGGACTGGGATGGGTCAGGGGAGCTGTTTGCCTTGAGGAATGCTGTCAGCTGTTTATTGACAGTCTTCTCAATTACTTTTGCAGGGAAGGGAAGAAGGGAGATGGGGGGAAGTTATTGAGGTCTTTAGCGACGGCAGTGGGTTTCTTCAGTATGGCGTTGATCCCAGCGTGCTTCCAGCTCTCTGGGAAAGTGGCGGACGCGAGGGAGTTGCTTATGACGTTCCGGAGGTGGGGTGCGATGATGGAGTCGGCTTTGTCGAAGATTTGGTGAGGGCAAGAGTCGGAGAGAGAGCCGGAGTGGATGGTGTTCATGACGTGGGTGGTGTCTTCAGTGGTGATGGGATTCCAGGCGCTGAGGCTGGTTGTAGGGGGCATTGGTTCGGTGGCTGGGGGTGGGGTCTGGGTGCCGAAGCTGTCGTGGATGTCGGCGATCTTGCGGTGAAAGAACGTTGCGAGGAGGTAGCAGAGGTCTTGCGATGGTGTGATGTCGTTGCTGCTGGTGCAGGGGTTGGAGAGCTCTTTTACGATGCTGTAGAGTTCCTTGCTGTTGTGAGTGTTGTTGTCCAGCCGTTCTTTGAACAATGTCTTTTTGGTGTTGCGGATCAGTTGGTGGTGTTTGCGAGTGGCGTTCTTGAGGGCTATCATGTTTTCTTGTCGTCTGTTCGCGGTGCCAGGCTTTCTCGAGGGTTCGGCAGGATTTCTTTGATTCTTTGAGGTCGTCAGTGAACCATGTTGTCTTTAAGCATGGGCGAAATTTGCGAATTCGCATTCCGCGAATTCGCGGATTTCCCCGCGAAATCACAAAAAAAACGCATATTTGCGAATTTTCCTGCGAAACCGCGGATTTTTGGGCGATTTGCCCTGGAGTACTTTCTACTGGCTAATCCAGTAAGTGCTCCCTCATTGGGTAAATGTATAGTGCTTTTACTACACTGCAGCTGCGTAAAGGGCCAGAAGATGTGTCTCCAGTGACCATGTGTGCCTGTAACACAGGCACAGGCACACATGGTCACTGGAGACACATCTTCTGGCCCTTTACGCAGCTACAGTGTAGTAAAAGCACTATGGGGCAGATTTACAAGCCGCTTGCGCCTCTTTTGCGCCACAGTTGCTTCACTTTTGTGATGCAGAGGCAGCACAAAAGATGCGCCATGGTGCTGGGTATTAACAACGTGACGCATCAGAGAGATGGGTCACGTTGTAAAGCCCTGTGCCATCAGGAGGCGTTCCGGCGCAGGGGAGGGCTTTCCTGCGCAGGAACGCCTCCTAAAAGAGGCTGAGTGAAATCTACAAGATTTCACTCAGTCACTTTTAGGCCAATGCTGCGTCAAAACCCTGCGCCTGCTTGAAGCAGGCGCAAGGCTTGACGCAGCATTGGGGAGATAGGGCCCCCAGAGCATTGCTGGAGCTGCTTTTACGGCACAGATGTGTGACGCATCTGTGCCGTTTTTGCCACATGGTGCACCGCATTGTAAATGCGGCGCACCATGGGTGGCGGAGCTGCGGTGCACAATAACTGGCGCATCCCTTGTAAATCTGCCCCTATACATTTAGCCGAGGGAGCACTTACTGATTAGACAGTAGAAAGTACTGCAGTTGAGTAGAGGTATTGCACAAAAAGGTGGCATCTTCGTGGACAAACACGCAGGGTGAGATTCATTCTGTCCCCTGTTAGACTCGTTTTTTGTGCCCTTCTGCCCTCTGTTAGACTCCTTTTTCCCTTGTTTTTCTCCCCTTCTGCCCTCTGTTAGACTCGTTTTCCCTTATTTTTCTGCCGTTCTGCCCCCTGTTAGACTAGTTTTTTGTGCCCTTCTGACCTCCGTTAGACTAATTTTTCCCTTGTTTTTCTGCCCTTCTGCCCTCTGTTATTCCCTTGTTTTTGTGCCCTGCTACCCTCTGTTAGACTCGTTTTTTGTGCCTTTCTGCCCTCTGTTAGACTCGTTTTTGTGCCTTTCTGCCCCCTATTAGACTCGTTTTTTGTGCCCTTCTGCCCTCTTGTTTTTCCCTTGTTTTTCTGCCCTTCTGCCCTTTGTTAGACTGCTTTTTGTGCCTTTCTGCCCTCTGCATCACCACATCATCACTCAGCACTACCCCAGCATCACTCAGCACCACCACATTATCACTCAACACCACCACATTATCACTCAGCACCACCTGAGCACCACTCAGCACCACCACATCATCACTCAGCACCACCACAGCATCACTCAGCACCACCACATCCCCACTCAGCACCACCACAGCATCATTCAGCACCACCACAGCACCACTCAGCACCACCACAGCACCACGCAGCGCCACCACAGCATCACTCAGTGCCACCACAGCATCACTCAGCACCACCACATTATCACTCAGCACCACCACAGCACTACTCAGCACCACCACAGTATCACTCAGCACCACCACAGAATCACTCAGCACCACCACAGCACCAATCAGCACCACCACAGCACCACTCAGCGCCACCGCAGCATCACTCAGCACCACCACAGCATCACTCAGCACCACCACATTATCACTCAGCATCACCACAGCACCACTCAGCACCACCACAGCATCACTCAGCACCACCAAAGCACCACTCAGCACCACCCCAGCATCACTCAGCACCATCCCAGTATCACTCAGCACCACCACAGCACCACTCAGCATCACACAGCACCACTCAGCACCACCACAGCACCACTCAGCGCCACCCCAGCATCACTCAGCACCACCACAGCATCACTCAGCACCACCACATTATCACTCAGCACCACCACAGCACCACTCAGCACCATTACAGCATCACTCAGCACCACCACAGCATTGCTCAGCACCACCAAAGCACCTTTCTGCACCACCCCAGCATCACTCAGCACCATCCCAGTATCACTCAGCACCACCACAGCACCACTCAGCATCACCACAGCACCACTCAGCACCACCACAGCACCACTCAGCGCCACCCCAGCATCAATCTGCGCAACCATTCAACAACAACTGGTTCAAATATGTTCTCTCAATGTTTCAAGCTTTATTACAAATGTCACAAAAAGATGTTAATATTTCACTTGTTCTTGAATTTTCGTCACAATAGAATACACTGAACATAATCTTCACGAAAGTTATTTACAAAAGTTTAAGCTATTGCCATTATAAATTAAAATCACTTTAATTTAAGTATTAATTATTTAAAAAAATTTAAAGCCATTGTAATTTGTAATATCAATATATCTAATTCAGGTAAATTCAAAGCATGTTATATTATAGGTGTCACATTTGCAAAAGTTATAACTATTGGCATTGTAAATGACAAAGCTATTAATTGAGCTATTTTCAAAACCAACACATAAATAAAAAAAATTGTCATTTACAAGACCAATATCTCAAACTTTCGTAATGCGAGACCTATTGCATTGCAAATGCTTGTTTTTATATCTGTCATTGCTTCCTGTTGAGGTTTAATTTTCGTGACAGGCGCCTCATTGCCTACTTGTAACTATTCTCTGACCCTGCTTCAAGGGTCAGAGAATAATTGCAAGTAGGCAACGAGGCTCCAGGAAGCACTTACAGTCTTACAGCAGCAGGTGCCCAAGTTGAAGTTAATTTCTTTGTAACCCTTTTGCAAAAGCTTACAAAAAATCAGCTTCAACTTTTGCACCTGCTGCTGTAACCCTGTAAGTGCTTGGCTGAAAATTCGTCCCCGCTGATTCGCAGAATTTACCGCGATTTCGCGAGATTCGTGGATCGCAAAATTGCGGAAAATCCGCAAATTGCGCGAGCGGAACACATTTTCAGCCCACGCTTAGTTGTCTTCCTGTTGCCGGGGTTGCCTGGGGGGGTTTTCAGCAGTGCAAGGTCGTCTGTGTAGTTGATGATCCACTGTGTGAGGTTGCGGGCTGCGTCGTTGGTGTTGGTAGTGTTGGTTGGAGGGTTTTGGCTCAGAGATGTGGTCTGCTGTTGTGCAGTGACTTTGCTCCAGCATCTACAAGGGATCTGTTGCGGGCAGTGGTGGGATGTGGTCTTCTTAAAGGTGAAGTGGATGCAGCTGTGGTCAGTCCAGTGTAGTCTGATGGAGTGGCTGAAGGCAACGTGGCTGCTGGCAGAGAAGATGGGGTCAAGCGTGTGGCCGGCGAAGTGGGTGGTGGTGTTCCCCAGTTGCTTGAGTCCGAGGTTAGCAAGGTTGTCAAGCAGGGTGGTGGTGTTATAGTCATTGATGTTCTCCAGGTGGAAGTTCAGATCCCCTAGGAGGATGTAGTCTGATGAGGCGAGGGCATGTGGGCTGATGAAGTCGACGATGGCTTCACTGTATTGTGTGCTTGGGCCCGGGGGTCTATAGATGAAGGTTCCTCTGAGGGTGGTCTTGGGGTCGTTATGGATCTGGAAGTGTAAGTGTTCGGCGGTGGTGAGGGCATCTTCGGAGTTGGTCGTGACGTTGATGGTGTTCCTGTAGCTAATGGCGATTCCTCCTCCGGTTTGGTTGATGCGGTCCTCTCGGTGATCTTAAGCCGTCCGGGATGGCTATGGCGATGTCGGGGGCTGAGGAGTTGTTCATCCAGGTTTCTGTGAGGAAGGTGACGTCTGGTCTGTTGTATAGTGGAGGTCCCAGAGTTCGACGGGGTGCTTGTGGACGGAGCGGATGTTGAGCAGGATGCACTTGAGGAGGCTTGTAGTGTAGTTCCTATATTCCCAATAAGCTCTGCGCATTGGAATAACATAAACGATAGTTTAGACGTAGAATTGAGGTCGACTAGGTCTCTATTGAATATGTTAGACTTAATTATGAATGCCAGCTAGCTCAGAGGTCACTAGAAACTTTCTCGAGTGAACAGGAATGAGTTGACTTTCCTGAATAGACAAGAAGAGATCAGCTTCTAACAACCGCATAAACATGACAACTTTGCTCCCTCCAGAATAAGGAGTATATCTCCAGAGTCATGTGAAAACAATAGATAGCTATTTCACTCAGTCAATCATGCATGCTTAGTTTCACCAGAGTGCAGAGAAATAGAGATACGGGCGTTTTCAATAAAAGTTGTTATTTATTGAGCAGTCTTCTTTCTCATGCAAGAGAAGTGAATTGCCACAATTGCAATACTTGTCATAAAGTGACGTGCGTACAGTAAAAGGAGTATTATGAAATAATACTGTAAAAGCATTTATATGGTTTCTGAGCCATATGATACTCAAAACAGATAAAATATATGCAATACATACAATGATAAAAGTTGACTAAACGTACTCAACTGGTGCTTCTAAAATACGCCTACCCCGGTGTACCTAACCTAAGCCTAGTACGTGGGAAGAAGTAAGTGAGCTGCAGTTTAAGTTAAGTTATTTTTTGCCAAGAATTTGAATCAAGAATTCTCTAAGGATCTAATCAGCTCCGTACCTTGGTTCTAGAATGAAGGAGGTCTTGTATCTCTTTCTCAGGACTCGATCTCCCAGCAACCCGCAAGGGTGAATGGAAACACTGGAGCTGGATTTCTCGGCAGAAGAAAAGACAGCGTCTCTCTCAGTGCGTCAAATGGGAGGGTCGGCTTCCTTCGGCACTCGCATCAGCTGGGCTTTGGGAAAGAAGATAGCCGCTCTGCTCCAAACCACCGTGTGTTGCCTAAGACAAATGCTGGTATATTTATACCTGGAAGGTGCGGAGTTTGACGTAAGGTTGGACATAAGACGTCACTAAGAACTGTCACTAAGAATTGGCAGTTCTAACAGGACTCTCAGGAGTTCTAGGACAAATCAAAACAGAAGCAGGGGGAATTCACGGGCTACTGGAGGCTTTGTTTGTTTAAAGAACGAGTTGTACTTTCTAGGAGTCTAGGGTAGTAGCCTTGCCGTATTTGGACTGCATTGTCTATGACTAAATATGGATATGATTCTTATGCCTTTATAAAGATATGATTTGTTATAACCACATATGGGCATGAATCAGGAATATTTAATTAGGGTCCTAGAAACGTTCACAACACCCACTCCACGTATAATGTCCATCATTACTAAATACTAATCAATATATAAACATATAAGTATGCATGTGTTTTCCAGCCCACCCCAAAATACATAAAATGCAGTTGAAATGGTATATATACAGGAAAATGAGTATTAAACTGTACGTTTTTCAAGCAGTGGTATCATTCAGATAATATTTTTTGTAGGGCATTATAATCTTCACTGAATGAATCACAAAAGTTACATTTATGAAAAGGCTCTTCATACAGAAGAGAAGGTCGAGACCATTTCATCACATAATTATAAAAGATTGTACATGTGCTAGAGGCTGATTCAAAATAATGTCTCTATAGTCTCTAAAAATAGAAGTTCTGTTCTCTAAGATTTGTTCTACTTTAAGCAGAGTACCATGTGCCAAAAAAAAAGGTAATTTTTTTGGAAATTGGAAAAAAGAATTTCGCTTTCATGGGAAAAAAATAGCTCCAAATGTTTTCAGTAGTGTTGTTTATAGAAAACTGAAGGCCGAATTCAGAGTTCAGGGAACGCTGTGTGCTTGCTATTTCAAATATTATTCCTGTTGTTAGGAGAGAACAGTACCTCAGATAGGCCGGCAAAAAATTTGTCTACAACAGTAGGTGAAAGTTGGGCCAACTCCGAAAAATCGGAAATAGTGCATACATGCGACGCATTGCCATCATCGGTGTTTAGATCAGCAATGGTCACAGAAGGTTGTACCTGTGTGGTGCCGCTTTCATCTCGTACTTCACCGCCACCTAATCGAACGAATGCCATCATCAGAATAGGTAGCCGCTGGGTACAACAAGTTGCATGAGCTGTTACCGAACCAAGCAAAGCATTGATATCCATTGGTACTGCTGATGGTAGTGTAAGACAGACGTCCAACATGCATTCTTCTCCGCATAGCAGACAGCGAAGCACAGGTAAGATGCAAATCTTGCCAGATTGGTCTGAATGAAAGAAACCAAGTGTGTTCAGATCTCTTAGCCAGGCCAATCCGCAAACTTTAGTGATACGTTCTCGGTATTGTATTGCTTGGATCGTTTCTTCCATCGTAGCCTGAGTTTTGTCTGTGGGATGTATGATGTTACAACACATGCTTTTACCACGCATGCTGTTACAACGCAGGTTTTACTATGCATACCATTACAACGCATAGCGCTTTGGGGGAGCTGGATAGTGAATAGTTTAATTTACTATTCCAACTACAGTCTCCGTGGACACTAGGGAAGGTGTTGGATAGAAAATTAAATCTATTCCCTATCCTAGAGCGCCCCCCAGCGCAATGCGTTGTAGTGGTTTTTGTTGTAAAACCTTAGTTGTAATAGCACTGCGTGGTAAAAGTTGCGTTGTAAAGGATGTTTCCCTTGTCAGTGACTTGGCTTGCCATATTGGAGCAGAAGGAACAAAAATAAAATACCTGCTACGAGTCCCAAAATAAGAGGCAGGCCACCGAAAAAAGAATGCACAAAATTCGGGAAGATGGCCAGAACTGTTTCGAAGGGTGCTAGCAGTCCCGAAAAAATTGTCTTAAATACATGTGCGATGCCACTGGTATCTGACATGTTTAAGATCTGGCTTAACATTTCTACGAAATGCACGGGGCAATTTGTCGATAATAGGGTATGTATCGCTGCCGCTGTCCTTGCAACTTGCAGATCATACAACTCTTTAGACGAGGTTAAAGGCACAGTTGTTTGTAAAAGAATAGACTTCATTCTGCTTAAAGTATCAATTCGAATAGAAGAGATATTCACAGAAGGCCATATTGCTGCCTCCCTGTCTGGATTGCTGTTTGGATACAATACTTGCATACAACAAATGACCCTGGAAGTAACGCTCACGAGATAGGCTTTTCCTGGCATCATGCCACAACAGCAGTGGTCACTTATTATAAATTAGCTACCGTTGGAAAGTTGTCTGAAAAAGGGCTCTATCCGTGTAAAGGGGTGCCGCGCAGATGACATGAAAGGTTGTTTGATGAACCTTCGCAGGGTACATGCAAGTTAATACCTTGACACAGAAGTGTACCGCTTAGTGATTTTTTTCAATTGTTACCACTAAGAAATACCTCTTTTTTCCCCTCACTATAACATCTATGAGTATAAGGCAAATTCCGGGTAGACTTGTAAATGTAAAATGTAAATTGATACTTGTATAGTGCACTACTCACCGCAAGGGTCTCAAGGCGGTTGTACGAATACCGCTGTGGAACCCATCCTGGCTTTCCTTGTGAGGCGTCCACTCCTGGGCACCCCCAAGGTGAAGGCCAGGCATCCTTAGCGTCGTGGGGGCCGTTGTGGAGATTAAGCAAGCTATTGCCCAGAGTTGCAGAGTGGGACTCCATGATTGGAATAGGCACTGAGGCGAGAATTATCAGGTCCGTGGAATTTTTGGGCCCAAGACCTGCCGAGGCGGGGAATTGAACCCTGGTCCCGGGGCAGACCTCTGCATCAGGGTCTGCCACTCTAACCATTGAGCCACACTTATCCACTTGATGTATCCATTACCCAACCTTTCATACAGGCCTGCTGGTATATACTTTTGACAGTATTGAAACTGAAACGTTGTTATCGGGATTGTAATGGGGCCATGTATTATCCATTCAATGACCGGTCGTTCTGACATTGTCAATGGTAATTTTTCTAGTTTTTCAATGCTCAGCACCATATAGTCTGCTCCTTTTTGTGCCAACAGGATTTGTCAATCAGTAAGGTTAAAGATAGAAAATAATGACGTTGTGTTGATTAGACGCCATGGCACGTAGCCTGAACGGAGGTTTTGTAACGTCCAGCCTAGCTGTACAATAGAACGCAATTGGGATTGACCATGTTGTAACATTAGCATATCCTGTTCTATTATATCAATAGCATATCATACAATCCTGTCCAGTGAATAAATTCTGGAGGACAGAGTCGTTAACCCATTGTTCACTACAGAAAGCGATTTTTCCAAATTAATACGATCAATTTCTTGTATTTTTTCTGCAGTTTCAATTTGTGTTATTTTCCAAGCTTCATTGTAAGCTGCGTATATACCGGAATATATGAAACATTTTTGACGCTGTTTGCGAGGTCCCATTATGACATCTCGCAAGTCAGCACCTTCTTTAAGTAAAGTTAAGTGTTGCTTAATTTCGGGTAGGGTGGATTTCTGTAGCCATCCGAGGCATAGTTTTCCTACACTGTATGTTGTAATTATCGCTGGATGTTGTCTCTGGGAATATCTTGGGTCTGGTCTGTTATGTTTGAACCCCTGTGTTTTGTTCAGGAATCTATCATGACAGTTATTAGTGTCTGTGGGCCAGATCAACCATTTGTTCCAATCAGGAATTGTTCTGTTTTGTTGTAAAATATTGGACACATATAATCCCTCATCTGTAGTGTTGTTTCTATCAGTATTGGTATAGATGGGTTGTTTACATCTTTTATCTTGGCTAGGCTAAGACAGGTTGTTTGTTGAATGGTGTCATTCAGGAACATTATTTGTTTTGGGATCATGCAGGCTCTAAATAATGATTCTAAACCTTGTACCTGCCACTCTTTTGTACCCCAGATAGTTTTTGTCTCAATGTTATTTTTCCAAAATTCAAAACCAAATGTAGACATTTTTTCATAACATTTTTTCAGAATAAATCAGTTTAGTATTTGTCAACATGTTTTTCATTCCTGTCTTATTTAACATTTCGAGAAAAAACATTTCTGGATTAGTGATATTAAATCCTGAGAAGTATGGGAATTTTTCATAAAATGTTTTTGAACTGCCTTTTGGTGGAGTTGGACAATGTTCCCACTGATTATAATTTCTAGGATTAGCAGATTTATGCAGATAATGATACCCAAAGTGATTGAAGCAATACATTTCTTCATAATTCGAAGAACCATGTAAATAATCATATTCTGTAAATTTTGCTGACATTTCTAAATCTGACATCATATTATTAATATTTTCAAAGTCCCAATCATCAGAGAAAGTACTAGGTGATACAAAGTCACTTAAATTCATTTAAAGAGATCTTGAATTGATGGTGATATTTCAAGAGTTCAACCGGGCCATAGATTCCGTAATCAGTTTTGTCCCATGATATACCATGCTATACCACCAGGTATAGGATTTGCTGTGATGTTCACTGATGATAGTTCTCGTTTTTTGATGTGAGAAGATCTGTGTGGTTTCAGGACCAAGTTGATGTTCTGACTTGCTGCGTCTATTGTACTATATTTTTCATCAATAAATCTACCCAAACTTAAAACCAAGATGAGCCACAGAAGGAGGCAAAGTACGCCTTACACAATCCATAATTCAATCCATGGTGAAATAATATATGTTTTCCGAGTTGATGAAAGAGCTCTGTAATTTTCTTTTTGAAAGTTTTTTTGCTGGCTTGTCTCCATGTTCACTTGGATCATCAGAAAAGTCATCGAAGTTGATAAAGTAGCCAGATGCAGTTCTGTCAATTGGTGGAATTGCTTCCGGATTTTCATTTATCTGTATGTTCAGATGCTACATCATTGTAGACAGGTGTTTCTTGACGAACTGCTGCAATTTGGGTTTCAAGAGGCACAAGTTCCATGGCTTTGTTGCATAGTCCTTTTTTATTCACTGCAGGTTTATCAAATGTGTTTAGTCTCTCACTTTGAACCTCTTGGATTGTAGCAAGATTTGGTCTTCTGCTATTTCTTGGGAGTCCACTGGGCCTACTACTTATGATTGGCCACATGATTGTGGTTTTACCAGGTCGATTGATACAACTCGGTTCTCCTTTTTACCAGCAAGGGGCGGTAGTACTACTAATCTTGTTCCGCTGACAGCTAAGACAGACACTGCTTTTCTGTAAGAAGGCCCAAATTCCTTCTTCGACGCAATCTTTTCTCTGAACAGATCCCCACACTTTGGAATCCAGACAGGTCTTGCTGGGACAGGTGGTTTTTCTTCAGTGGTCATTGGCTTTAGCTTTGTGTTACTTAGACTTCTTCGTGTTTCATTCAAGTCCTGTAAAAGAGCCAAACGATCTTTGATATCAAAGGTTTTTTGTTTCACCACTGAAGTGTGACAATCGAGATCATGAATGATCATTCTTGTACCAAACAAAAGTTTGTATGGAGTGATGCCTCCTAGAGAATTTCTTGGCAGAATATTAAGACTACGTTGGACACTTATTAGATGTTTGACCCACCCGTCACCCGCACCTAATACCCTCGCTGTTATAGATTGCTTTATGTCACGGTTTTTTCTCTCCTATACCGCATTTCCCTCGGGATGGAATGGACTAGAATACTGCAATGCAATGCCCATGCTGGCCATGGCCTCCTTGTAAGCCCGAGAGCTAAACACAGGACCCTGGTCAGAATGTAGCATGCCAATTGCGTATGTGCCGATAAAGACTCGCAAATCTTTTATAACAGTTCTGGCGTCAGCCGAGCGCTGGGGCCACATCCAAATGAATCTTGTGCAGGAATCCACTGTGACCATGATATATTTATAGTTGCAATCCCTTTGTAAGGGACCACAGTAGTCCAGGTAAACACATGCTAATGGTTTGTCTGAGATTAGAAGGGGCGTCTGCGCTGGTCGTTTCACTGTTGATACTTTCATTTTTGGGCATATTTCACATTCTAGAACATAGTTCCTAGTCTGTTTTCTCATGCATGGCCACCAATATCTCTGTTTTAATAATGATACTGTGGCGGAAATACCAGCATGTGCAGAAGCGAGCCCTTCGTGTGCCGCTAAAATTAGTCCTAACCTGTGTTCCATGTTTGGAATTGCTCTATCCCCCACTCCAGGAATTACAGCAAAAGAAACATTGTTTGCATCAGTTTTGTATGAGTTCTTTACTGGAAAGCCTTTCGGGAGTGTCTTGCCACTGTCTTTTACTGAAGCACTGAAAGCTTGCATTATCTCGCTGTCTATTTTTGTTTTTGATCGGGTGATGGCAGCTACGGAAGCCATTTGCACAGCTGCCTTTGCAGCCTCATCAGCCAATGAATTCCCTGCAACGTGAATGCCATCACGTTGATGACTCAGTGTATGTATCTCGTGAGTCTTTTGTAGTTCTTTTTGTAAAAGAACTTCTTGTTCCTAAAGCATTTTATGCTTGATTGTGCCACCTTTTGCATCTTTGAAGCCGTTTTGAACCCAACTCTGCAAGTATTCATTGTAAGACTGAACGCAGTTATATGAATTGCACACTATTAGTGTGGGGAATTCGCGATCGGTATTTTCAAGCGCCATCTTAAAAGCCTGTAGTTCAGCTCGCTGAGCTGTACAGTCTCCGAGTGATTGTGTTTTTGTGACAAGTGGTCTAAATTTTCCTTTGTGCCAACGACCTTTAACAATCGCGCACGCAGCGCTATATGCTTGTTTACCCCCAACTGCAGGCTGTGCTGAACCGTCTGTATATATTATACAGCCGTAATGTTCCAGAGGCAGAATCTCAGTCGGCAGAGGCCATTCGTATTCGTATTGGAGAAATTCTTGTGTTTTTAAGTTGGGATCAAATTCGTATACTACGTCTGATGCAGCAAGAGAATTAACCCATTGTATCCATCTCGGATGTAGAGCTTTACCATTGGGAATGCTTGCTCGTGTTACTGCTTCTAGGGCAGGTACCAGTGTAACGATTAATATTTGTTTACATTGTCCTAGGGCTCTTTCTTTTGCTAAAGCAGTTTGAACCGCAGGCAGAATTTTTTCAGTAGAACTGAATTTCATTTCAGCTTATGTGTACAAATGCGATTTATAAGCTATTGGTACTGTTTCTCCCCCATTAGAGGTTAGGTATGTGAATCCACATCTTCCTGGGATGACTCGGATTACAAGGTTGCGTTTGTTTGCGCACGTTTGCAGTTGTGTTTTAGTTAACATGTCTGTTTGTAATGATCGTAAAATTTCTGTGTGTTTCTGAGTCCAATTAATTGATTTAAAATAAGGTTTTATTAGTTCGTAGAGAGGTTTAACCCTCTCTGCATAATTTATAATGTATGTTCTTCAGAAATTCAGAAAACCTATAATTGATTGTACGTTTTTCAGCGTTTTTGGAGCTTGCAGTACTGCACACTTCTCTAAGAAATTGTCTGCTAGGCTTTTGCCTTCACTCGATAACTCATGTCCTAAAAATAGGGCAGTTAAGTGGGCAATTTGTGACTTTTTAAAGTTAAATTTGTACCCTTCAGATGCGAACCCAAGTATGATGGTGTTCATTCTTTTCAAGTGTGTCTCTATGTCATCGTCTGTAAGATAGATGTCGTCGACATAAAATAATGCCTCATTATCATACATTTGTAGTAACTCTGTTACTCTGGCTGAAAATAATCCTGGGCTATTCTTGAATCCCTGTGGGAGACGACAAAATTGTTTTTGGATCCTCATGCTGGAGAAAGAGGTCAAATATCTGCTTTCAGGTTCTATGTTTTGACAGAAGAAACCATTTAAAATATCTAATGTCGTTTTATATTTATTGCACACAATGTTATTCATTAGTGCTGCACTGTGTGAGTTTTGTACAGCAAATGTTTTGCAACAAGAGTTTAGGTGCCTGTAGTCCAAAACTAGACGATTTGAATCATCTGGCTTGGAGACAGGAAGCAAAGGATTGTTCATTTGTAAGGTGCATGTTTCCACCACCCCCTGGTATTCAAGTTGATCTAAGATTTCTCTGACTTGTTTTTTAGCTTCTTGCTTAACAGGATACTGCCTCTGTGCAGTAGGTTGATTTTTGAACTGGATTTTATGGTGGGGAGAATCCTCATCCCATCCTACATGATTTTTATATAATGCAGGGGCTTGGACCACTGCCCATTTTCTAGCAAATGTGTATTTTTTATGAATTGGAATGTGATTTGAGAAGGCAGGCATAATCATTTCTTCGCCATGGGGGCACTCCCTGACAAACTCTGTCGGCCAGTCTTTCTCTGCTAGAAGGATATCATAACCTTTAGATAGATTCTCGCGGAAGAGACCTTTTATCTTCCTAGTATTATCTCCCTCTATACGTAATGTTCTTTCATATAGTGTATGGGGCACGCTAACTCTGGTGTCTGCAGTTTCCACTTGAATATATTCATTCATGTCCACTGTCTCCAGAAGATTCATCAGGATCTTGCGAGCTATGGTCACTTCTGCTGCGCTGTCTAGCATTGTCTGGGCCCACTCTCCGTTTTTCAGTTGTGTCCTCAGAATTCTCGGTATGTTTTACTTTAATACTGGCTACCTTCTTTCTGGGAAATTGTATTTTTTTACTTTGATGAGCAGGTTCCTTGTCTTTGGACTTGACGTGCTCTTCTTTATGTTCTGACCGTCCTCTTCTTTCCGATTTCTGTGAGGAAGTCCGAAAAGATCGAGAGGGACGTGTATCAATATCTTGATATATGTCAGGTTTTCTCAAATTTTCCCTATTTCTAAGGTTATATCTTTTTTCAGAGGGCTCCCTTTGGGGAGACTTGTCTCCTGCTTCTGGAGATCTATCCCTTTGTTGAGGAGACCTTCCTCTGGACTGAAACTGTTTTTCTCTGTGAGTGGTTTGTTTATTACCCTCCCACTTCTTCTTTTGAGAGATGAGATTATTTTTAATGAAAGTCTTTTCAGGATTTTCAATTAGTTGGAGTTTTAGTGGTTTTCCACCAAAACTATCTCTACCTAATTCTTCATCAGATTTTTCAATTATTCTGGCAAGTTCAAAAGGTTGGTCTGCTATAACTGTTTCTTTCAATTTTTGGCGGATCGCCACAGATGCTGCTTCTCCTTTTATGTTGGCTAGTAATATAGCCGAGACCTGCTTAAAGTCTTTCAGTAATTTCATACCTAGAGTTAAAGCAGGTTCTGGACCGAATTCATTTTGAATCTGTCTTAGTACGTCTGGTATAACCGCCATAGACGGAACACCATGTGTTTTGTGTAGATAGAAGCAAAGACTGTGCCCCAAGTGTCACAGTCCTCCACATGTGGTGCTATCCCCATTGGGAGACAGATAGTCAGAATTCTGTGTTTGTCGTGAGGGGTAGTATCAGGAAATACTGCCTCTATTTGAGTAATTTCTTTAGCTAACCAGAATGGGATTTGTTCCTGTTTTGCGGGTACTTTACCAATACATGATTGTATATTCTGTGGTGTAATTTTATTTGTGTTCCCCTGTTGAGGGGTGTTTTGTGGAATTCTAATTGCAGGTTGGACTGTTGAAGTCCGCATGACATATTGGACCAATTGTCTATGTATTTTAATTAGTTGTTTTAGTTGAACTAAAAGTTCTCTGTCTGACATTGTTTCAAAGTCTGGATGTGGTGTGCAGCTGGCTAGAATCGGCCATGTGGCTCCTGGTCTACATAGTGGACCGAGCCTGGTAATGTGATTTTGATGTTTTAGGGTGCCATTAAACCAGAGCAGGTGCTCTTGACATGTTAGTGGAATTTCAACGTCTTCGAAATGGGCGTATTCCTCTGGAGATTCCTCTATTTTGTAGTAGTGGAACTCGCGTGTCACAGCATGTGCTGCTGGAAAATGTATCCAGGAATAGAATACCTCTGTCTGCCGATATTCATGGGCCTCTACCACAAATATGACTGTACCACCTCTTGATGATACTCCATTTTCTATAAGTTTTATAGTTATGGTTTTTCTTACATTGACCGGGATAATTATAGCATCCGGGTCATTTTCATTAAACCCTGTGACGTCTGAACCCGGTTGATTCGCATCTACTGCAGCTCCACCGGTTTCGTTGTTGTCGCCGTTAGTTGGCATTGTTTAACGAAAGTTTGCAGAGCAAGTTTCAAGGAAACAAAGATTAGGTGCACAATATTTTGGAACACTGTATTCTTCCATCGTTGACTAAACCAAAAACTAATACATAGGAATCTCTTCCTACTAAGTTCTGGCGGATATTAACCTTTTACCCACTCCAGACGTCTATTGGAGTTTTTACGGGAAAAAGGGGTCTGTGTGAAAAGCACGACTGAGTATCTTGCGTTAGATTATCGCCTTACCAAACATTGGACGCCATGTAGTGTATCCTATATTCCCAATAGGCTCTGCGCATTGGAATAACATAAACGATAGTTTAGAGGTAGGACTGAGGTCGACTAGATCTCTATTGAATATGTTAGACTTAATTATGAATGCCAGCTAGCTCAGAGGTCACTAGAAACTTTCTCGAGTGAACAGGAATGAGTTAACTTTCCTGAATAGACAAGAAGGGATTAGCTTCTGACAACCGCATAAACATGACGGAGTATATATCCAGAGTCGTGTGAAAACAATAGATAGCTATTTCACTCAGTCAATCGTGCATGCTTAGTTTCACCAGAGTGCAGAGAAATAGAGAGACGGGCGTTTTCAATAAAAGTTGTTATTTATTGAGCAGTCTTATTTCTCATGCAAGAGAAGTGAATTGCCACAATTGCAATACTTGTCATAAAGTAAAGTGCGTACAGTAAAAGGAATATTATGAAATAATACTGTAAAAGCATTTATATGGTTTCTGAGCCATATGATACTTTTAACGGTTAAAATATATACAATACATACAATGCTAAAAGTTGACTAAACATACTCAAATGGTGCTTCTAAAATACGCCTAACCCGGTGTACCTAACCTAAGCCTAGTACGTGGGAAGGAGTAAGTGAGCTGCAGTTTAAGTTAAGTTATTTTTGCCAAGAATCTGAATCAAGAATTCTCTAAGGATCTAATCAGCTCCGTACCTTGGTTTTAGATTGAAGGAGGTCTTGTATCTCTTTCTCAGGACTCGATCTCCCAGCAACCCGCAAGGGTGACTGGAAACACTGGAGCTGGATTTCTTGGAAGGAGAAAAAACAGCGTCTCTCTCAGTGCGTCAAATGGGAGGGTCGGCTTCTTTCGACACTCGCATCAGCTGGGCTTTGGGTAAGTAGATAGCCGCTCTGCTCCAAACCACCGTGTGTTGCTTAAGGCAAATGCTTATATATGTATACCTGGAAGGAGCCCAGTTTGATGTAAGGTTGGACATAATACGTCACTAAGAACTGTCAATAAGAACTGGCAGTTCTTACAGGACTCTCAGGAGTTCTAGGACAAATCAAAAGAGAAGCAGGGGGAATTCCCGGGCTGCTGGAGGCTTTGTTTGTTTAAAGAACGCATTGTACTTTCTAGGAGTCTAGGGAAGTAGCCTTGCCATATTTGGACTGCATTGGCTATGACTAAATATGGATATGATTGTTATAACAAATCTTATGATTTGTTATAACCACATAAGGGCATGAATTGGAAATATTTAATTAGGGTCCTAGATACGTTCACAACAGGGTGTTGTTGTTGCCTAGTCGGTTAGTGGGGTGCAGGTGCGGACGCAGGTGAATTTGCAGGTTTGGAAGGAAAAGGGTCCGTGGGTGTGCTTTGGAGTGGCTTGGTAGCAGGCAGATGGTTGGCCGGTGTTGAGTGTGTGGAGGGTGGTAGGGTCGTACATTCGTCGGGTTTCTTGGTATCGGCGGGGGCAAGGGGTTCTGGTGCTGGGCACGGTCTAGGCGCGGACGAGTGAAGACAGGGATGCCTTTGGCGCACCTTCGGCCTGCCAGCGGCACGCCCACTGCGCGCGTCCGCTGCATGGCCGCTGCATGGCCTCCATATGAGGGGCTGTGGGAGGGAGGAGCAGCTGGGAGGCGGGAGTGGGGCGGCCAATGAGATGACAGGGGGTGGGGCCGCAGGGGACTCAGCTGTGGGAAGCGGGTGACAGAGAAGGCAGAAGGGGCAGGGGGGAGGGCACAAAGGGCACAAGGGAAATCGAGAACAACAGTGAAAAAAGTAACAATGCGGCAACAGGAACCAGAAAGGTGGAGGGAGCACAGCAAAAAAGAACACAGTCACAGGCAATGCATGGCCGACCTCAGTGGGGAGAGGCGGTCGGCTCACGGCAGGCAGCGGCGGGGTAGTGTCACAGAAGGACCGTGTGGCAGCTGGGGGGGTGACCTACCCGGAGACAGGGTCAAGGGCTCCGTGCACCATGAAGCGCTGCTGATGCTCAAGGGAGGTAAGTCCGTAGGCGGAACCGGGCACTGCTCTCTTGCCCCCTTCACTGCATTACTCTCTTAATTTGCTCACAGCTTTTAGGCGTCCATGGCTTTTTCTGTGCTTTTTTTGTGTTTCCTTATTTCCCTAGCATTTAACGCAGCATTTAAACAGGCCAAAATAATTTCTTCATAAGAAATGTGGGGTAGGGAGTGGCCACCAAGAGATCCAATGATGGAGGGGTGCTGCTGTGCTGCGGTGCCGCAGTGCCGAAGAAGCACTGACACTGCCACAGCCACAGGCACAGGCACTGGCTGGAACTCAAGCGGGAGTCACGAGCACCCGCAAGCTTTGCCCAGACCTGTCTGGACAATTTCTGCGGGCATCTCTCTCTGCTGGGGTCTGCAGAGGCACCCCGTGCTTGAGCAGCTAGAGCAGCTTGGCATTTGCGGCTCACCTGGCTCTTACGGAGGCAGACGTCCTACCCAAAGCAGCAGGGCAAAGAGCTGCAGGACCGGCTCTCCTCCCAAGCCGCGCAGGCTTAGCCAGGCTACGTCGTCCACTGTGCAGTGCAGTCAGCCTGACTTCCTGATTTCCTCTCTTTCCAGATCCGCTAGCTTGAGTCAATAGGATGCCGCTTTAGTTGAGGATTTAAAGGGAAAAAACTGAAGCTAAATATCAGTTTGTACTCCTGTTTTTTTGAGATTATTCCATAATGATCAAAAACATTGCAAACACGCAGAGACATAAACTTTGTTTTTAAACAGAGGGAAAGGGTTAACAGATGCTAACCATCCACAAGTGGAGATGCAGTAGTCTAAAATGATAGATATGATTTCATCTGATGCCTTGCCACGCCAACTGGGACAACGTGCAGGAGAAGCCGCCACCGCCGAGAGTCACCTTGCCTCTGAGACCCGCGCCGCCGCTCCGGGAACCACAACACCCGGCAGGCCTCGCGGAGGCGCATTGTGTGACGTGCAGAGACAGCGCCGAGGGCGCCATAAAGCCGGACAAACCCCGGCAGAGCGGGGGAGACCACTTACCCTTGCCACGCCGACTGGGACACCGTGCAGGAGAAGCCGCCACCGCCGAGAGTCACCTTCCTCTGATACCCGCGCCGCCGCTCCGGGAACCACAACACCCGGCAGGCCTCGCGGCGGCGCGTTGTGTGACATGCAGAGACAGCGCCGAGGGCGCCATAAAGCCGGACAAACCCCGGCGGAGCGGGGGAGACCACTTACCCTTGCCACGCCGACTGGGACACCGTGCAGGAGAAGCCGCCACCGCCGAGAGTCACCTTGCCTCTGAGACCCGTGCCGCCGCTACGGGAACCACAACACCCGGCAGGCCTTGCGGCGGCGCGTTGTGTGATGTGCAGAGACAGCGCCGAGGGCGCCATAAAGCCAGACAAACCCTGGCAGAGCGGGGGAGACCACTTACCCTTGCCATGCCGACTGGGACACTGTGCAGGAGAAACCGCCACCGCCGAGAGTCACCTTGCCTCTGAGACCCGCGCCGCCGCTCTGGGAACCACAACACCCGGCAGGCCTCGCGGCGGCGCATTGTGTGATGCGCAGAGACAGCGCAGAGGGCGCCATAAAGTCGGACAAACCCCCTTGTCGCGGGACGCGAGCGGGACGCCCGGGGCTAAGCCCGGGCAAAGGGCGGGCCCTCTACGGCCCTCATCGGCCAGAAGAGGCTGGGCTGGGCCCGAAGTTCTGGACCTTTTCCTGAGTAAGTAGTGACCCATCTACTACCATAGCCCCTCCATTGTTATCCCAGCATGATGGCCACAGCTGCTGTTAGCCCTGCTATTGCTGGTTTGGACAAAAATGGGGGCACGTTAAATCCAACCCTGGATGACTATTTCTCCAAAATAGCTTCTGAGGGCAATAAAGAACTGCTCTTAGTAGAGCGGCGGGCAGATCGTCGTCGTTCAATCGAACGTATTAAACAGGACCCTGTCTGAATCTATTATTTCTGTCACTTTGGATAATGATCTGAACACCATATTGACAGACAATATATCACCGACTGCTAGTGTGCCCCTACTACTTAAGGAATGTATAGCCCCTGCCGTTTCACCCACACTAACCCAACCAGAGCCACTAACTGTGACACATGATCTCCCTAGCACACCTAAAGCTTCTAAAACCATGATTTCGCCTACAATCAGACCAGGCAAGGTAGTAAGAGGCAAAAATTTGAGGCCATTGCCACACAAAACACATGGGCCCCCACCTTCCAAAAGGAGACGGAAAAAACTGACACAAACAAGCCTAAATTAAGTCATACCGAATTTGGGAAGAAGGTCAACTCTGTTACCACCACGACTATGGGAGAACCTGCTAACAAGCAAGTAATAGTATCTGTTTCAACCCCCCCAACACTCGTGTTACCATCCTCCCAAACAGCTATTGAGCCTGATATCATCCATATCCCAATGGAAGAAGGATCGCAACCAGCCTCCCCTAAGACTCTCTTGGACAACATAGAACTGATTGTGCAAAGTTATATGCTTGCCTTAGCTGAAAGACTTAGGGGAATGGAACTGAGATTGGGGAAAATAGAGGGGGATCTGACAACTCTTGGGAATTCTGTCAGGTCACTAGGGCCTCTGAAAGTGTTACACCCTCAAAAAGCTTTAACTCCAATACATACCCTCTTAAAAGATGCAGTGGTCGCAACACCCTCTACCTCCACTATTGACAATAATCAGACAGCAGCTACTCCAGCTGCTTCTAACCACTTGCCTACAGGTGTATCATCATCTGTTAGCAAACCTCTTAACAAACCCAAGCCAAAACAGTTAATAACATCCATGGGTAGACCAAATACAATACCAAATGGTAACACTGATACTCTAGCTAATACCCAGGCAAGGGAACCAAGTATCCCCCCAAATAGACCCCCAAGATCAGAAGAGAATGTGATTAGCCATGTAAGAGGGGGACAGGGCAGGAGACCACCTATGGAACTCCCGCCGGAAGCCCTACCGTACGTGGTTGTACTTACTGGCGTTCCTGAACTGTCAAGTGGTAAACGGGAAGGCTATTTTCAACTAAAAAACAAGATAATGCACTGGCTATCATTGTATAGACCCAAAGCTAACCATGTAAATGGTGAAATAGTCCATGTTCGTCGCTTTTCTTGGTTGGGTGGAAGAACAAAGGATATAGGGGGTGATATTGCTGTTGTAAACTTCAGGGACAGAAAAGCTGTTCAATACATTTTGAATTGGCCCTATGGCAATGAAAATAACTGTATTGTACCGCGTCCTTTGACCTATTTCTACCCAAGATCTACAGTATTTCCCCCCCCAATATTTAGCCAACAATATCCACTTCACCAACCACTTTTCCAACATAAAGACTGCCAGGAATCCCGCATACCTGCATCAATTAGCTCCAACTCCTGCGATGCATGGGTGGAATACTATACCGACTAGCCACAATACAGGAGAAAATGGAAAAATGGCTAATTTGATGCCATTTACTCCGTTAGAGTTATCAAACAGGTTTGAGGTATTTAGTGGCATAGAGGAATGTGATTGATGTTTAAGGAGCATAGAGAATGTTAGGGGGATTGAAAATGTCTCATGTACCACGGGGTTTTATGAAGAAAAAGGAACCAGCTGTTCAAAGATAGGGTTACGTACTGTTGT
This sequence comes from Lissotriton vulgaris, assembly GCF_964263255.1. Taxonomy (NCBI): domain Eukaryota; kingdom Metazoa; phylum Chordata; class Amphibia; order Caudata; family Salamandridae; genus Lissotriton; species Lissotriton vulgaris. The sequence goes on from NC_141691.1 coordinate 1,315,370,243, forward strand.
AATATGTGACGATGCGAATAGCAGTTTGCCTGTTGTTTCACCTGCAGGGTCTCTTGGGACAAACGAGGGATCTCCATTGTTTACACCCGCCTTAAGGCTAGAAAGTAGAGATGATGTTAGGGGGAATGAAAATGTTTCATGTATTGTGAGATATAATGAAGAAAAAGGGACTAGTGGTCCTATGATGGGCTCACGTACTGTTGTTAAAGGCAATGATGAAGTTAATAGTAGTTTGTCCGTTGTCTCACCTGTAGCGCCTCATGGTTCGAATGAGGGATCTCCCTTGCTTACTCTTGTTTCATGGAATGTAGCAGGGGTGCGTGCGAAACTATGTGATCCCGATTGGAACGAATACATGAACACTTTTGATATTTGTGTGTTACAGGAAACATGGGCCACAGTACAGATGCATAGGGTTGGCTATAAAACTTATCAAATAGAGGCTGTGCCTTCCACAAGAGGTCGCCCATCTGGAGGTCTGCTAATATGGATCAGTGTTTCCATCAAAATAGGTATAAAAATGCTTAACACTGATTCTCCAGACGTTCTTGGTCTGGAAGTAACCACAGCGGACAATAGGGTGATTCACCTTTTTAATGTGTATAACAGCCCCCAGTCTTCCCACAAGGAATCATCATGTATAGGAAAGCTAGAGTCACTTATGGATTCATTAAAAATAGATGCAAGCGTTATCTTATGCGGGGATCTGAACTGCAACTTCGAACTAATTACACACATAGCCCTACTGTTCGAAGACGAGGACACTGCCAATGGAATACCAGCCCTGAATGAAAATAGAACGGTGGTTGGTACTGCATTGGCTCTGCAGATCACAAGGTTGTTAACTTCACATGGCCTGAGAGCATGTAACGGGCGTATGCCATCTGACAGCCCGAAAGCCCCGACTTTTAAGAGACGTGAGTATGAAAGCAAACTAGATTATGTTATAGTCTCCTTTGACCTGTGGCCCTTCACAGTAGATTTAAAAGTCAAAGAGAGATATGAAAGTGATCATTGCCCTCTGGAAACGAGTTTCCAACAAAGCATGTTAAAGGGGTTGGGAGTCACGGAGGGAGGCCATAGCCCAGCATCCTCATCTATAATAGACAACATTGTCCTTAGTAATAATCGCAGGGAGGTTAAATGGGCCTACGTATTGGAAAGAGAGGATCTACTGGCCAACATTTACTGCACCTTTGCAGACACCCTAAACTCATATTGTCCCTATAGCTGCGACCCTAAAGATTTTATTAAATTGCATAAATCCCTTTTCAGCAAACTATTAGAACTCCTTACAAAAAAACCCAAAAAAGGTGCAGGTACGACTAATGCAAAATCTATAGGTAAACCTTGGAACAACAAGGAATGCCGTCTTGCTAAAAGGTCCATTGGAAATTAGAGACAAAAGGAAGGCTTATAATAAAATAATATTAAGAGCGAAATCCTCCTGGGATGAGGAAATATGGCTCAGTATGTTAACAGCCGCCAAAAACAAGGACCAGAGACAATTCTGGGAACTTGCAGCTAAGGAGAAGAATCGTGAGAAAGGCTCCAGGGAGGTTTACCTAGACGAGGATACTTGCGTCAAACACTTTACATCACTATATGCAGCCAAAACTCCAATTGATGTTGTTGCAACAGACGTATTCACTGTCACAATACCAGCTAACACCCACCCGGTAGTGTTTGATATACATGAAACAGAGACAGCAATTGCCACTGTAAAGAAAGGGAAGGCGCCTGGACTTGACAAAATTCCGGGCGATCTCTATCTGTATAACGTTGATGTCTGGGCACCCTACTTGAACCATCTATTTATTATAGTTGCGGCTAGCGACCATATTCTGGACACATGGAATGGCGCAGAAATTATTACTATTTTTAAAAAGGGGGATCGTGGCGACCCAGCCAATTATCGCCCCATTAGCCTTTTAGACATAACACAGAAGATTTATGCCAGGCATATTTTAAATCTAATTAACTCATGGTTGGAGGATGAGTCAGTTTTATCCAAATATCAGGCGGGATATAGGAATAAAACAGGTACCATTGACCAGGTATTTAGGCTATGCTGCTTGTACTGGAAATACGTTATCATCCGCAAAGGTCACTTGTATGTGACCTTCATAGACCTACGAGCAGCATTTGACCTAATTCCTTGTGATTTACTTTGGAAAACTCTGAATAGGCAAGGGCTGCCAGGCGAATTGCTAAAACTTGTGATGGGCTTGCACCAGGAGAATTACGCCAAGGTCAGGTGGGGCCCAAATGGGGAACTCACAGACCCAATCCCCATAAAAATGGGAGTACGCCAGGGATGCGTACTGGCCCCTACACTTTTCTCCCTTTGCGTAAATGATATTGCAGCCTATATGGAAAATTGTGACAATGATTCGCCCCGATTGGGAGGGGAACGTGTTGCGTCCCTCCTCTTCGCGGACGACACAATTTTAATTTCTCAAACGCCACGCGGCCTACAGACCCTTTTAGATAGGTTCCAACAGTACTGCACCTTAAAAGGACTAGAAATCAATATAAAAAAAACAAAATACATGGCTCTAAACCCGCACAAAACTTTTAAAAGGAATTTAATGTTAAGCGGTCAAAAACTAGATTATGAGCACAGTTTACATACCTGGGAGTCCTGATAGACTCTTCAATGGGATGGGGCCCACAACTAGTGAAATCAAAACTGGTGTTTAAACAAAACTGTTTTCCAATATTACAGAGCCACAACAAAAGTGTGAATAAGGCAGTTACCCCAGCAGTAGAGCTTTTTAGATATAAGGTTCAATCTGCCTCACTGTATGGGGCGGAAATCTGGGGGCCAGTATGTAAGAAAACTTTTGAAGCACTGGAGAACAAATTTCTCAGGGGACTATTAAAAGTTCCCACCAATACCCCATTGATACCCTTATTTCTTGATCTAAATATCAAGCACACAGATCACCATGCAATATTGAGACCAGTACTGTTGTGGGTTAGATTATGGACAACTATTGAACTATCTGACTACAAAAACGGCTTGAAAGAAGTCCTTGAGCTTGATAGCGACAGACATTTTTTTTGGTTCAAGCATGTAAAAACCTGGTTAATCAAGCTCGGATTAACACACTTTTGGAACGAGCCAGGATCTCTAAACTCAGCCTCTAAGAAAATAGTCAAACTGTCTTTTTGGTCATATGTGAGCCACGATTCCGTGTATATAAGAACACACGGTCCTCTTACAGAAAAATTCCTTATGGTAAAAAATGAGGCATCCTTTGAACAATTTCTTGATGAAATCCAGCCACCATTGGCCAAATCCTTATATATAAAATTCAGATATGGAACACTGAGGTCCAAGGTAACTGAGAAAAGATGGGGGAAGACAGATACCGACTATTGCAGTTTGTGCACCAATAATCAAAGGGAGGATATTTATCATATATTGTTTTTCTGCCCTAGCTACGTTAAGGCAAGGAAAAGATGGATAGTCCCCTTGTGCCGTAATATTGGCTCTATCTCCCATAGGGAAGCTGGTAGGATCCTAAGTACGGACACCAGCCAAGTAATTGTGTTCGGAATCAGTAAATTTTTATTGGCCGTTTACTTTATCAGACGGAAACTAAACCTTTCATTTTAATTAAGGAATAACTGCCATCCTGAATTTTTTCTAACCATGAATTGTGTCTAGCTATTTGTGTCTTCTCAAATTCCTGGCTGTTATAACCAATTTAATGTTTTTTTTATCTGATTTTTAAACATTTTAATATATTTATTTAATTTCTGTGTCAAATGCAAATTTGTAATCTTGTGGGTCCAAATATGATGAAATGTAGATTTTATAATAGGGTGCTCAATTATAATGAATTGTAAGTTCTATATTGTGGTGAATTTTATCATGTTTTGTTTATATTTTATTGTATCTTTTATGTTGCATTGCAACGAAATAAAGATTAAACTTGAACTTGAACTTGATTTCATCTGGTGCCTTCCTCATGATCATAAAGTGGAAAGTTGAAAATGTTGCCATTTTATAGTTGCTTTCTATGAGAGTGGTGTACCATTCTTGTGCTTAGTTTTACAATTCTTAACAGTCTCAAAATAATCCAGAAAGAGCTAAAAGAAAAGTATAATCAATTCACTGGTATGTAAATAACTTTAAAATTATATAAAAATTTACTTTAGAATTCAAGATGGGTTTTAGGATCTCTCTGTCCTCAGCACATGCGAGAACACAAAAACGATCTTGCCCAATAACGACAGGTTTGATCCTAGAACTTCTCTCCAACATATTTTAAAAAGGGTTGATGTATAGGGCGAATAAAAGTGGAGAGCAGGAGCAACCCTGCCTAGTCCCTCTGGAGATGCGCACTAGATCTGATGCAAGCCTCATTGTACACATCTTGGCCACAGGAGCTCGATATAAAACCTGAAGATCTTCAATAAACCCGGGGTCAAACCATATCTGTTGTAGAACTCCCCATAAAAAATCCCACGCAACGCGATCAAAGGCCTTTTCGGCGTCTAAAAGAATCAGCCCAAAATCACTGCCCTGTACCTTTGCTATGTCAAGAAGGGTCACACCCTTGTTGATATGAATAATAGCCCCCCTACTGGGTATAAATCGATAAATGCTGGAGAGATGGGAATGTTTACATCTTTCACTGGTTGGAAGATGTAACATTCTTAAAATGAATATATTATCCAAGGTTCTCTACTACTTTAGGTCAGTTCCATTGGAACTGTCTTGTGTGCAGCTACAATTGCAGTCAATATGTGCTAGATTCTTATGGTACCCTGGAAACCATGCAGAGCTCTGCCCCTAGAGAAAGGAGGATGGTCAGTCCCAGATTTCACTTTTTATTATTACGCCTGCATATTACAGAATTTGCAAATGCTTTTAACAGGAGAAGAAGGGGGCAATACTGCAGAGGCCCCATCTATATACCAGATTGCTTGAGGACCAAAGCTAAGAACGGTTTGTTTAAAAAACTAGAGGGCAGCTATTACAAAAGAACTTGTTTTAAGATCATGGTTGCAGCCTTCAAGGTATGGAAGGTAGTATGGAAAAGTCTACAGATTAAAAGTGTGTCATACTATACCCCCACCTCGGCAACAACAATATTACCTGCGATTTTTTGGGATCCAATGGTTGATAATTGGAGACTAAAAGGCATTACGCAAGTGGGGGATGTCTATGATGAAGGGGGTTTATGTTCCTCCTTTTCAATATTGGCGGACAAGTTCCATTTGCCTAAGAATCAATTTTTTAAGTTTTTTCAAATGTGTGATTTTTTTATATAAACGGCAAATCATGAGCAAACCGCATAAATTGATAGAAGCTATTAGGTGCCATGGTAAGATAGGGGCACTGTTTAACTTGCTGTTGGAGACAAGGAGGGAAGATCTTGATATGCATGACCTTAAATGGGAAAATTGTCTGGGAGAATAGGGTGTGTCTGTGGCACATTCAATTAACATAGCAGGGACAATTTTAATCTCAGCCAATTTAAGAACACAGCACTATAAGACTGCAATTAATCTGTATCATACCCCTGCAAAGATGTTGAAGTGGGTGGGGTTAATGATGGGAAATGTTTTTTGATGTGGAGCAGACACTGCTGACATTGTGCATAGTTTTTATTCATGTGAAAAAGTATTACATCTTGTTGAACATATTTAAAGGTTTCTGTCAGAAATAACAGGGGCTGGGATAAAGATTTCTACCTCTATGATGCTCTTAGGAATTGGGAAAGATCTACAGCAGGGGCTACCTCTGTATAAATTCCACTATCTAATTTGTACTGCCACAGTGGTGGCTCGGCTGTGTATATCGTCTATGTGGTTACAGCAAGAAGCACCAACTTTTGATTTATGGAGGGCCAGGTTCTTTAATATATTCAATTTGGAATGCAGCCTCTATTCTGTTGAAGGAGTTAGAACGCATAAACTTGGTAAATATATCTGAGACTCCATGATTGATCATAAGATGTATTGAAACTATTTTAAAAGAACTATGCATTTTTTATCTCCCTTTATTTATTCTATAATATGATGTGAATCAAGATGTTTATATATTTTTGTATGTGCTGTGGATTAATGCAAAATTATAAAAAAGAAAAAGAAATGAAGATGTTTATGGGAGTTTCATTAAAGGAGTATCACAGTGATGTGAAAATAAATATATCATATTAATTTTATTTAACAGTGGGTATGTGTTTAAGATTGTACTACTATTGTAAATTGCCATGAGCAATAGGTTTGAAAATGACAATGTTTTAAATGTCTAAGCATTATGTGCAGAATATATACATCTATATTATTTGCACCCTGGGAGTTGTGGTAGTTTTGGTCACATTTTTAAACAGGAGTATTGTAGTCAGAAATAAAGGATAAGGAAATGTGCTGCATCCGTATATGAATTATAAAGTAGTAATTCTTGTTAGTTATGTATTAGGAAGTGTTTGTTGGGGTTTTTAACTTATATGACCAGTTTGCATATACTTAGTTGGTGAAATATGGATTTTGTGGTTGCAGATAGTTAGATGTACGATGAGACTGATGAGTTTTCTTAAAGAAGTAGAGAACTATATATTTATGGAAAGAGGGCATGAAGGTGTATATCTATTATGAAACCACATGTATCTTTGCATGGTGATCTCTGTTCTTTAAGGCTGTTCAAAATGTCATGTAAATGGTGAGGGTGGTGTATTTCTTTAAACATTCTATGTTTAAAACTGAGGATGGTTAATAATGCAGAATGGTTAATAATGCAGAATGTCTCTTGAGAGTTCTTGTGCTAGCTTCACTTTGTGTGTAACTTTACTTTGAGAAATGCTGAATATATGTTTTAAAGACACAAGAAATATTTGTGAAATGATGTAGGTATGCCATCAAGTAAAGGTTTTGTGCTTTGAAAACTTGAGAATTGTTGTTTTCAGTTTTAGAAACGTACTGATGCATGTGCACGCTGAATAACAGAACCACGTATGCTATTAGAGAGCCATATATGCAATTATATATCAAGTGTTATAGCTAGACTTATTCAATCACCAAGATACTACACTCTTCCAATCAAGCAGGCACTAATTATGTACTCATTGAACTGCGCAGGCAATACCCATGATTTCATCCAAACACCCGGATAATAGCAATATAGTCATGTTACAGCCATTAACTATGCAAATATGGAACCACTGATGTAGTTACTACACACTCATGGAATCATGCAGGCCCTACTTATATTCTGAGGGAATCACCGAGGCACTATCTATGCACTCATCCAATCATCCAGGGAGTATTGTTGTACTCAACCGGAAACACATGTATTTACAAGTTTTAGTGAGGAATATGTACTCTTTTAGAACCATCTGGTGAATTATATATGTAACCTGTCACACACTGTGTGCATGTACTCAGGAAAATTAGCGAGCTATATGCTGTGATACAGATTAATGTGCAGATTTACATATGCAGTGATTCTCAAAATTTAAATCTGATACATCTAAGTAGAAAATGATTGAAACACTAAATATACCAGTGACACAGTTGTAGGGAGGCACAGAAATAGCGCTTACGTTGTGTTTTTAAATTTACATTAATGAGACTGTATGTACTTTTACACTTTGGTTAATGTTTATTTTAAAATTGAGTACATAAGGGATAAAGTGGTCTTTTATTGTGTACTGAGATATGGTGCAGCTGTGTTGTAGGAGAGGGTATTATATTATTAAAACATAACTAATAAATTCAGTATTGTGTTTTGGTTTGAGTTTGGTACATTGAAGTCAGTGCTTGTGGTTATGTAGATACGTTCATTTGTAGATGTAAAACTGCAACATAACATAAAAACTGTTTTTGCATTACGTGTAAGCCAGTAGTAAAGTAGGTGGTACATTGGCTAGAAAAACATTTTTAAAATAGTTTTTTGTGCAGACAAATATCTGCATAATTACAGACAGAATGCCTACAAAAGCTTGGAGGAAAAAGGAACAGAAGCAACTACAGTAGCTATGCAGAACAGAGGGGCAAAATGAAAAAAAAGTGATGAACGAAAAAAGAGCTATTGGTAAAAGGACAAAGTCAATTCTTAAAAATATGTGGACATTTCTAAAGATTATGAAATATATTAAAATAAAATTCAAATTATGAGAAAGAATAACAATGGACAAAATCTGTATAACAAGAACAGGAAAGAATGTAACAAAGATGGACACACCTTACCCAGGAGACAGAAGCAGGGTAAGGAAATCAGAGCCAGGATGCTTCGTGGTAGAGTAGTTATAAATATACTGAGAAATATGAAGAGGTATAGAAGAAAGAGACATGCACTGAAACAGAAATAACACGTTGAGAGTGTAGTTGATAAGACCTTTGCTTTGAAGGTGACGCTTTTTAATTTGATTATAAATAGAATGAAGACTCTTGACAAAATGTTGTTCTGCATGAGGAGACAAAACCAGAAAAAAAGATTAGTGAATAGAAGTAACTTTTGTACAATTTTTTGTGGAAAATGCATACATACTTCTAGTACAGAGTCTTTCTTTAATGAAGAAAGCTGTCTCCAGGATAATAGTTTATTTCATGCTAAGAGGTGATGGAACCTACAAATCTAGAACAAGTTATTGTAGACCAGGTACAAGGAAATTGAATTGTAGTAGTGTTTGTAATATTTTTACCACAAAACATTGATATGTTAAGGTAATTTCTACATACCTTCTAAAGGTGAAGTTTAAAACACAAAATAAGTAGTTTACAAGAATTGGATCCTTTCAAGGTTAGAAATGATACATATTTGCAGGGATACTCACTAGCTTGTATATCAAACAAAGGGGCATATCTAACCTGTTGGCTGCTGCCGTCCACCAACGGTCGCTGCGAGCACTACCTTGGTAGTGTTGCGCATGTCTGTCGGCTGATGCTGCCCCACCCATTTTTTGAACGTTCAGCACTGGAGCTGAACGTTTGACGCAGCCAACGGGTTAAAAAGAAGTGACGGAGCGCTGCCTTCTTAGCTTAACGCCGCACTCTGCCACTTCTGAAATGCAGGGCTGCACCATATTTACAAGAATACGCTGCAGCCCTGCATTTCATACTGCACTGGGGCTAAATTTAGCAGCGTAGTGCAAATGCAGGAACCCTTGCACCATAGTGCAAGGGTGACTGTGTTGGGGGGAATGATTGTTTAAAGTGCAGGAAGGTGTCCCTTCCTGCAAATAAACAATCTTGAATGGCAATTGCAACTCGTCATTTTAAGAATGATAATATTATGTACAGGAAGGGACAGCTTCCTACACATAAACACTCTTGCATGGCATATTGGTGTTTCTATGTATGCTGCACAATGCAGCACACATAGAAACAGCAAAAATGAGGAGAATCAAAGCAATTCTCCTTGTTCGCCATGATAAGACCAGGTTATTTTTTGTCTTAATTGTGATGCTGCCTTCTGTCTACCCCACCCTTGTAAATCAGGGGCAGAAGCAAAATCAATGAGTGTTGCAGCGGAAGGCCAACTGCAACACCCATTGCCCTTTGTAAGTAATGTTACAATAAATTAAAAGATAATTAAATGAACAACACATAGATATTAGATGCCCATTTTGTAAGATAATAAAATGCCTGCAAATGTAGTAAAACTATGAAGGGCCCCAAAAAATCTCATCAAAATGTATGATTCTTTGCAGCAGTGCATAGGGGTGTTAAGGCCTGCTCTCCAGCGCTCCCTAGAACTCCACAATCCATGCAGTATGATGCCATCCGGGGAAACTGTGAAACCAAATCTTGAAGTTGAGATTGGACCTCTAAAGGGACTCCCTGCCCCGGTGTTGTTGCAGCTGCTATTGAAGATGAAGGTCCTTCAGCCTTGTGCTGCCTTCTCGCTGCTTTTACACTATTGCTCTGGTGTGTTTGTAGATGGTAAAGCATGGATGTACTACCGTAAGAATATTTTTTATTTGTACCCCTAACAATGTCTTGTGATTTATTTTGCATTGGACAAATCTGATTTCACTACTTTTGGAGCAGTTATATAATATGATTTTACAAACTCAAGGAAAACACACTGCCAACCAAAAAGAGCTTTTCAAATGAAACCCGAATTCCAGCCAGTCATTCTAGCTGCAGAAAAGCAAATACCCATAACCACTAAAACACTTCAAAAGAGAACTCAGTATCAAAGCTACAATCTATAAAAAGGGAAGCAAATGCTGATAAACATTAACAGTTCATTAAATAGACACAGTAAGTCTTTGACGGAAAGAAAGATTGAACAAGTGCATATTCAACATCCATGGCAAGGAGAACTTACAACATAATCAGGAGGCGAAACCCATAAGGTACGCCCAACAGACTGTGCAAGGCTGCCCTCCTAGAACATTGAAAATATAGAATGATATGACCTGGGAATAGAGCCTCCAAAGGATTACATACAGCATCACACTCTTGATATGAATACACCATGTAACTTTCCAGTAGACATGGAAGTATATACAAACAGCATACAGCAAGCATGTCAGATATTTGTGCACACACGCTGATGTTAAAGATTTGTCATGTAGCGCTATTACCAATTTCAATATAAACTGGAGATTTATAAGGCACATATATTTATTCCTAGATGCTCGTTCAAATTTCTGAAACATTATACATTGTTGAAGAATGAATAATGTATGAGTGACCCATAAATTGTTCAAGTCACAGTACAATTGTAAGAATTGCTCTAATGGTGTACGCTATTCTGTTCCCTGCAAGAATATTTGTAAGGGATTTTTAACAAACTGAAGACTATAGAGCCTGTTTGTGCATGCCTTATCGGTGGCTAATGCGGAGCAGTTGACTTCAAGTTAGACTTCAAGCAAGTCAGAAAAGGTATTTAAAAGGTGTATCTTATCAAGCTAACTAATCATCAAACACTTTTTTGAATGGTTTTCAAAGTTTAATAAATTGTTGATCACATTGCTACCTATAGAGGCATTACCAGGACAATTTAAAAACTTAAATCACACTTATGAGTAACTTACACGTGTAAATGTACTCTTACATAAATTGCTGATTGCTTTAATGTCTACAGAAACAATATGTTTCAAACACACCTTATTACCAGTAAAGAGAGAGCATAATATTTATTAGAACATTGGAATGTTGGGAGCTCCATTGAAAACAATGGAGTGCTCTGGGCTTATAATGGCTGGTATAAGCCTGGAGCTCCAACATTCCAATGTTTCTTTGTTCACAGCTCTGGCTGTGAACAGAAGCTTCAGTGAGCCTGAGGGGATTCCAATCCCCTCACGCTTCCAAAAGGCTTTGTTTGCTTTGTTAGAACATTCTGTCCTCTAGTGACAGAATGTTCTAATAGCCTTATAGCCCTTCGTAGATGGGCTATACCGCTATTAAAGTCCCTCTCCCTTGTTAAAGGCCCTCGCCTATGGCTCGGGGCCTTTAACGCTGGAGAGGGCCTTTAATAGCCGGTATAGCCGTCTGCGGTGGGCTATAAGGCTATACTAAATGTGAATAATTTCACAGATATGCTTCATGTTCTGCATGTTGAAAAACCTGTCAACACTATGAAAGTTATAGAAAACTGGGTCTAGATGTACCTCGATGAATTTAAAATGTGTAGCAAACTTTCATATTCATGGAATGATGTCATCAGTGATGTGCTCCTCCGGCCCTTACTCCATAGTCGATTGTGCTGCCCTTTTCCATGCCAGCCTGACCTCAATGGTCAGCTTGCTGCCTCTGTCCTGCTGCTACCCTTCTGCCAGTTATGTCAGCTTGCTGTCTTTGCCGGCATGCCCTCCTAGGTCAGCTTGCTGCCCCTGCCTCCATCCCGTTCCTGTCTGCCCACTGTTTTCTGTCTGCAAGCCCCTGCCCAATTTCATCTGACCACCATCGTCACATTGCTTCAAAGGCCAATGCCAGCCTAACCTCTATGGTCAACTTGCTGTCTCTGTCCCATCCTTAATGCTCTCTGTTCTCTATATGCATGTCCCTTCCCCCCTCCCGCCCTTTGTGGGCCATTATGAAGCACCTGTCCATTCCATCCTAACCTCTGTGGTCAGTATGCTCCCCTTGCCTACCTCTTGCCTGACCTCTGTTTACTCTCTGCCTGCCCCTATTCCCTCCTGCCTGCCTGTTGTGCTTCCTGCCCTAGCCCATGTTTTTCCTCTCCCTCCCTGCCCCTTCCTCCTTTCTCTGTGTGTGTTCCCCTGCCTCCTCCCACCTAATGTACACAGTTGATTGTTCTATCACTGCCGCCTCAACCTATCCTGATTGATAGGGTTTCTTCCCTATCCCCCCTGCCCACCATTGTTCATGTATGTGCGCCTGTCCCCTGTTGGTTGTCCTAGCACTACCCATACCTCATGGACTTTCTGGCCAGCTTGTTGCCCATGTACCTCCCCCTGACCTCTGTTGGTCATGTGTGTGTGCTCTTGCCCCTCCCTCCAGTCCTCTGTGGTCCATTGTGTTGCCACTGGCCTTGCTGCCTCCCCTGCCTGTTCATCTTTCTTCCTCTGCCCCTCTCCCACTTTGCCCACCATTATCCATGTGTGTCCCTGTCTGTCTCCTCCTGCCCTCCATAGTTAATTTTGCTGCCCCTGCCCTCAATTGTCTATGTGTGTGCCACCAGCAGCCTGCCCTCCTGTCATCCAAAGGTTCTTGTGTTGTGCTCAATGCCTCTGCCACTTGCCCTGCTCGCGAAGGTTGCAGTCCCTGCTCCCTCACCTCTGCCCGGTGTTGTCCATGTCTGTGCCTTTGCCCCCCATCATTGATCTCCATGGTCTGTTGTGCTGGCAATGCACCTGCCCGCTGTCCTGCCAGGGCAGATTGCTTTCTCTGGTCTACCCCCTCCCCTGCCCTCCTCTGCCCTTCTTTGTCTGTGTCCATGCCACTGCCCACTTCCGAAAGACCCCAGCTGTCCATTGTACTGTCACTGCCTCTGCTTGCTATCATGCCTAGTCAATTTTCTGTCCCTCCATGTCTCTCCCCTTCCTTCATAATCCCTGTGCATGCCCCAGCACGGGTGTGTTGTGTTGCCACTACCCCTGTTGGCCAGGTTAGCTTGCTGCTCCTACCTCTCTACCAAGTGCACTCTGTTGTTTGAGTGTGTGGCCCTGCCTCTTGCCTCCAGCCCTGCACAGTCTGCTGTGCTGTCACTGTCCATGCCACCTACCATGCTGCCCTGCCACTGCCCTACTAGATGGCCAGCTTTTGCCCCTGCCCCCTGCCCTTTGCTGTCCATGGGTGTGCCCCTATCCCTCTCTCTTGTCCTACACAGTTTACTGTGCTTCCACTGCCCCTGCTGCCTTCCCAGCCTGACCAGCTTGCTGCCCCTCTCCATCCCCCCTTGCCTTCTGTTGTTTATATGTGTGCCCTTGCCTCTCACTTCTTTCATCCACGGTCTGCTGTGCTGCCCCTGCTGCCTGCCTTCTCTGGTCAGCTTCCTGCTCCCTTCCCCCTCTGCCCTCCACTGTCTGTGTGCATGCTCCTGTTCCCTGAATTCTGCATTTTGCAGTCTGTTGTGCTACCACTGCCCCTGCCACCAGCTTCTCCTCATTTTAGCCTTCTAGAACACTAACCATATCTGCTCTGACATAAAGAACCTCCTCATTTTGTTCATTACTAAAGGAAATGTTTTAAGTTGTACAGCTTTGATTCCACCTAGAAGGTGTCAGGTGTGTCACATATTTGTGTTCAGTACAAATTTCAGCACTCTGGGGCATATTTACCAGGGAAGTAGCTTAACGTCTCACTCTGCCACTTCAGAAACTCAGGGCTGCTCCATATTTACAAGATTACAGTGCAGCCCTGCGTTTCCCCCTGTGATGGCACTACTCTTAGCAGCCTGCACCAACACATGCACTTTTGCACCATAGTGCAAGGGTGTCTGTGTTTAGGGGAAGATTATGTGCAGGAAGGTCCCCCTTCCTGCACATAAACATTATTTAAATGCCGTTTTTTAACGACTATGTGTGCTGCTTAATGCAGCACACATAGAAGTTTCAAAATGGCATTTAAAAAAAAAATATTGTTTATGTACAGGAAAGGGGACCTTCCTGTACATAAACAATCATTGGCCTTTTGCTGTTTTCCTGTGTGTTGCACAATACAGCACACATGAAAACAGCAAAAACATGGCAAAATAAATCTTTAATCCTCGTTGCGCCAGGGTAAGACCAGGTTTTCCCTGTCTTAATTCTGGCGCTGCCTCCAATTTACGCCTCCCTTGTAAACAGGGGGCAGCAGCGTCAGAATCAATGGGTGCTGCGGGGAACACCCACAGCAACACCCATTGCCCTCCCCTTTCACGTTAAGCATAGCGTGAAAGGAGGCCTTATTTACAAGGCAGTGTTTAGCCACATTAAGTGGCTTAATTCTGCCTTGTAAATAGCGCGAAGCCCCCATCGCCACAGGAATGTCATAAAAAGTGACGTTCCCATAGCGATAGGGGCTTGTACATATGCCTCGCTAATTGTTTATCAGAGTACTGAAGGAAACTGCAGTAGGACAAAGAGGAGTTAAATGACAGACTGCTGTTGGTGTTGAAAGTACGTTTTGGTCTGCATGTCAGATGTATGTCAGATGTATGTAAAAAAAATTGGAGAGCTCATAAAAAAGTGTGATCATTTTAGCTTGCTTTTGCACTAAAATCATAATATCTATGTCAAAATTAATCTCCTCATTTGATTCATTTCTATCGGAAATGTTTTACATTTTACAGCTTTGATTCCATCGAAATGGCTTCAGGTGTGGCACCTTTTGTAATAAATACCCATGTTACTGTACTAATTGTTTATTAGAACACTGTGGGAAGAAGCTGCAATAGCACAGTGGGACGTTAAATGACAGACTGCTGCTGATGTTACAATTACATGTTTTGATTTGCGTGTCATAATGTTTAATTGACATAGATGAGAAATATATTGGCGAACTCACAGGCAATGTGTTCTCATTTTATCTTTCTAGAGCACTCACCATAATATCGATGACAAAACGAAACCCGTAATTTTCTTTATTTGTAAAAGAAATATTTTACATTTAACAGCTTTGAATCCATCAAGATGTTTTCCGGCATATAATATATTTGCCATGGTAAAGAATGTTAGAGCTCTGGATGTTTATTAGAACATGGTGGGAAGATTAGATAAGATTAGATTAGAGTATTTATAAAGCGCATGGCTGCCTCAGCAAAAAGGCGTCCCAGTGCTGAAGTAGAACAGAGTGGAGAACTTAAGCAGGGATTCGATCTGAGAGAAGAGCCAGGTTGTCACATGCCGTCTAAAGGTCATATAATCAGTATTGGCGCGAATGTGGAGAGGAAGGGTATTCCAGAGGGCAGAAGCCAGTTGTCTAAAAGAGCGGCCGCCAGATCTCGCTTTACGTATACGCGGAGTACGTGCAAGACACTGGTTTGCTGAGCGCAGCACGTGTGATGGAGTGTACAGGTTGCACATCATTAAAAAACTCTGCGGCTATTCCAGTCAGTATCTTTTGCGTGGTACAAAGCGTCTTGAAAGTAACCTGCTGCTCAATGGGCAGCCCGTGAAGACGGTAGAGAAGGTTAGAGGCGTGGCTGAATTTTGGCAGGGCAAAGATGGCGCGTGCTGCCGCATTCTGGACCCGTTGCAATCTCTTATTCACAGATTTATTAGATCCGAGAAGAAGTACATTGCAGTAGTCCAGGCGAGCCAGGATAGAAGCTTGAACAATCAACTGGCGTGTTTGGGCATCAAAAAGTCCTAAAATCGGTCTCAGGCCACGGAGTATCCCAAAACATATCCCGGCCACTGTTTTAGCATGTATTTCGAAATTCAGATCTTTATCCAATATAAAGCCCAAGTTTTTTTTCCATGGATTTGGGGTCAGGAGAGTTAGCCAATGCTGAAGGCCACCATTCATTTGACCAGAGATGGGAATCTTTGCCCACCAGGAGGATTTCTGATTTGGTGGAGTTGAATTGCAAACAATTGTTTATCATCCATTCCGCTATGGCGTAGATATCCTCTTTGAATTTTTGTTTATTTTGAGTGGGATTATTAGCTAAGGTGATTTCCAGTTGGGTGTCATCGGCGTATGACACCAGGGACATTCCTCTTGCCTTAGCCATCCTGGCCAGGGGGCTCATATAAATGTTAAAGAGCGTAGGGCTCAGTGTGGAGCCCTAAGGAACCCCACAACGAAGCGGATGGACCTGAGAGGCAAAAAGGGGAGCTGTCACTTGGAACGTCCGCTCAGACAGGAAGGAAGAGAAACAAGCTAGAGCAGTATTTCCAATTCCTATCTCCTCCAGCCGGTGGAGCAGGATTTCATGTCAGACTGTATCAAATGCCGCGCTTAGATCCAGCAGCACCAAAGCTGACATGCTGCCGGCATCTAGTGCAGATTTGAGATGTTCAACCACCACTAACAGGGCCGACCCGGTGCTATAACGAGGTCAGAAACCATTCTGTGAGCTGTCAAGAATGTTATTGATTTCTAAGAATTGCGTAAGCGTGGAGTTCACATGGGCTTCCAGAATATTAGACAGAAACGGGAGCAGTGAAATTGGGCATTAGTTTTCTGATTTGGAGCAATCAAGAGTGGCTTTTTTAAGCAAATGTACTACTTTAGCATGCTTCCATGTCTTGGGCACTGTCGCGGTGGAGAGGGATAGATTAAGTAATTCCAAACATGCGGGTAGGAGATCAGATTGAATTTTCCTGAAAACTTCTGGTTTTAGGGGATCGGCAGGTTATCCAGATTTAATTTTGGCCACTAATCTCTCTAGTTCCTTAAAGGGCATGGGGGGGAGTGATGCAAGAGGGGTTGCTTCTGGGACCGATTCACGTCCCTACTGGAGGCACTGGGAGAAGTGATATGCCCACATTTTAGATAGATGTCTTCGACCTTCTTCAAAAAGGTCGCCAGCTCCTCACAATGAAGATTAGAGGAGATAGTATTGCCAGATTTAGCTGGTGAAGTAGTCAGGTCCTTTAGTAACGAGAATATAATTTGACTGCGATTAGTACTAGTGGGGATCAAACTGGAATAGTGTACTGCTCTGGTTTTACGCACCAGCTTATGGTATGTATTAATAGCTGTTCTGTATAATATTTGAGCCTGGAGCTCATATGATTTTCTCCAGGATCTTTCCAGAGTTTTTAATTTCTTTTTGGCCAGTGTGAGTTCTTCATTAAACACGCATTGGCCCGAGTGCTTTTGGAGTGAGTACGTTTAGTAGGAATGCATGTGTCTAGGGCTTGGATAATCCATTTTTGAAAGAGCGCATCAGCCTCTTCCACATTGTTTGATTGTAGCAGAGTATTTGAGCTTAGGAAATCTTTGGTCCAGAACATAGGGAGCGGAGTTAACACTTCCAATGTCTCTTAATTCAAGAATACTGGATCTAGGAGATGTCCTCCTCTTTGTGTCGCACCAGGGGTCAATTGAGTCAGCTGACAAGCTGCCAAGTCCCCAATGAAGCTGAAAATCTGCAGGAGATCACTGGGGTATCAACTGACAGTCTGTTCTGCTGCTGCTGTTGGAAGCACATGATTTAATCAGAATATTAGACTTTGTTCTCACATGGCTGAGCAAGATAGTGTGAATTTCCTTGAAACAACCACAATTCATGCAATTAGTATGGTACCACCAACAAAATGTTTATATTGTTATTAAAGTCTGTTATCACCCTATATGAGGGGTTTTTCATGACCCTCAAAACACTACAATGCATTTTAATAAGGACCATGCCCATGAGCCCTGCAAAGGCTACCACAACATAATGTAAATGTTGTGGCTAGCCAATCAGGTAGTGTCTCAAAGAGTGTGCTCACCTTGCTACCTTACATGTTTTTTAATCATTTTCAGAACTTAGGCACCATGTCCTTGAGAATTCACTAGTCACATTTAAAGTGATCAAGCAGAGCATATCTGGAAAGCAACAGTCAAGATATATCTCACTTTATAACCCCTTCATGACCACCCAAGCACCTCTTCAAATGCATATTTTTCAAAATCTGTTTTACTGATGTATAACAAGTATCTATCCAACCCACTCTAAATAAAGCCTTTAGTTCTGTAGTTTTAAAACCAAATGAGGTTCAAGAAATGCTAAGACTACACCATTTCTTGTGTTTTTAATAGGGAGCTTATTCGCAAATGGGAATATTTATGAGTGACTTGTAACTTCTTTTACATAGGCCAAGTCCACATTGAACGGTAATTGAATAATGTAAGCCTATTTAAATTGTTGCTGCTGAAAAGAGCTTTGCATTGTCTATGAGATTTTCTTTTAACTGTAGATGCCACACATCTAGTCCATGGATGATACCCATGTCTAGCTAACCATGAAGGAGGAGGGGATGTTAGAGTTGAAAGAAATTGTGTGCATTTCATTCAATAACAAAACTACAATTAAGCCAACTGGCCTATTGTCTTGCTGAATATTTATGTAAAGTAACTTACAAAGATACTTGTGAACCAAGTAGGCTTCCTCCTAAGAAATATCATTCACCTGAGCAATCTGGTTGTCATCAAACTCACAATAACATGATATGACTGATCTACCTGGTCAAAGAGGTGAAAAATAAAACTGTGCTGGCTGTGCTGGTAGGGTCGGATGCCGAGATGGCCTTTGATCAAGTTGATTGGTATTTTCGTCTTTATAAAGCGCTTTAGTAATGGGGGTGGTCTTGGTTAAGGTTTGTCTTCATGGCATTGGCAGGCATCCCAGGCTGGGTCCAGAATGGACTTGAATGCTAGAGCATCGAGCTCCTTCAAGCTTGCTAGGGGAACGAGGCCAGGATGTCCCTTCCCCTATTTATTCACCCTTAGTATTGCAGGCTTTGTGGATGGTATGAGGAATGACCAAAACATTGTGGGTATCTCTTTTGGCCCATATATACAGAAGATATTCATTTTTGTGTGATAATGTTATGTTCATCTTGCTGTCTTCAGAATCTTCTCTTCCCAACTGATGAATAAACCGACAGCATTTGTGAGATTAAAGGGGTTCAAGAGGAATTTAGCTAAATCAGAAATGATCAATTTAACACTATCTAAGGCAAAATGGAAGTGTTAATACTATAAGCTACATTCTGGTGGGCTATGTGGTCCTTTAGATATCTTGGTGTTATCCTTTACAGAGCAGTGGTGGATGTTTACTAAGTAAATGATCGCAACATTTTGTGAAATCTTTACAATGACTTTCTTTCCAGTGTGGGCAGGATCTTTGTAGATAAGAGTAATGCATTGCTCATAGTTCTTTATTTAATCATGGCACTCTCCATAATAATGAATTTGGACTTCTTTGAAGACTAGAAAAACTGTCACTAAACTTTATCTGTTGGAGAGGGTGCCCACATATTGTCCATATAATTCTCTGTCACTCAAGAAACAAAGGAGGGCTTGGCATTCAAGACTTCACATTGTTTCAGGCCTTGGCATTGGCATCCAAGACTTCACATTGTTGAGGCCCATGTATAAATTTGTAATAGGCTGGTCTCTTTGTGCAGTGGATAGGATTTGGGCTCACATCGAGCATGCTCTCACTAGAGGTTCGATCTGAGACTCGGCATGGAAGCTAAGGAAGGAAAGACACAAACATGTGCCTAAGTACCCCAGAAATGCTGTACTCACAATATGTAGACACATAGCATTCACTACTTCATAAATATCAATTAATTTTAATTCCTTCTTTACATCAGCTCTTAACTTCTGTCATTTGACAAGCAGGAGGTTGTAAAATGCATCACCAGAGGGGGAGGTCACCGCGCTGAATCAACGCTATACATTGGCAGAAGGGTATTGAGGGTCAGTTATTCTGTTAATCACTCATTCAAAGTTTACAGTATGCAAAGTTGTAAACATTTTATTGTGTAGCAAGATGGCAAATTATCATGTTTTATTTGTATTGTAACAGTTTACCCTGATGAAGGGCAATTAAAGATGCCCGAAATGCATTGGAAATAAGATTGTTTGCTGCAATTCATGAATTAAATGTCCTGACGCATAGTAGTAAGAGGCCTGGATGGCACAACTATTTTGTGTGAAGCTTATGGATATTTCGGCGACTTTATCATGATTAATTAAGTCAAGTTGGAAAATAAGTGAACATTTCAGAAATAAAACGAACCAAATATTGAAAAGTTTGTAACACATTTCTTAAAGCAGTGTGAATGGGTTGCAGTATATTCATGCTGTATGTTGTTGATTCTAAACTTAATCCTCGCAATGAGGCAAGGCGCAGGCCCAGACTGCACGCAAAAAAGAATTACAATGATAACCAAGAGGAAATTGATTTCCAGGTGTGCAACAGTGTTTTTCATGTACATTTATAATGCATCACCACACCAGATCTATTTGCTGTGAACAATATCAAATGGTTTTAAAGACGTACAACAGCTTTTCACCTTAGATGAAACTGACAGATGTCACTACAACCCTCTCAGCCAATGGGAGATGCATCCAGAAGTGAATGCAGCGGTCATAAAGGATCATATCCTGGAGAAGTGTGGCTCACTGGTTAGAGGAGGCAGACCTGGAAGCAGAGGTCAGCCCGGGACCAGGGTTCAATTCCCGGCTCGGCGGGGTCTTGAGTCCTAAAATGTCCATGGACTCGACAATTCTCGCTCCGGTGCCTACTCGATTCATGGGTTCACACTCTGCGACTCTGGGCAACAGCTTGCTTAATCTCCACAACGGCCCCTCGCGGCGGGATGCCTGGCTTTCACCTTGCAGATACCCTGTCAGGGGTATCTCACAGGGGAATACGAGGACGGGTTGCCTTTGCAAGCGCTTAGAAACTGCTTGGTGATTTGCGCTATATAAATTTCTGTACATTTATCACCGCTGGATCCAGGGGTATGATCTCTAATATCTCTAAAATACTAGTGGATGTATTTTCAAACCCACACACTGGGCATATATGGAAAGATGGGAATGCAGGATAACCAGTGAGCACTACTTTGATGGGGTCTGGAGAAGGGATCATCTAAGATCAAAGGGAAAGTTGCCCACTATCTTCACTTAGTGAAACTACACAAATTATTCATCTTCCAAACCAGTCTGTTGGAGAGGATGTCGAGTGTTGGAGATTATTAACATATATGGTGGGACTGCAGCTTAATGAAACCCTTTTGGGAATAAAACCTTGCATCCATAAGGGAATCCAAGGGTAAAATGACATATTACTTGTACTATTGTAACATCCCCTTGGATAGTACATCAACCTCAAACATCAAAGAAACTAAAGTTGAATTGTCCATTAGCAACGCTATCGCTAACCTCTCAATGGAAAAAAAAGATAATCCCATCACAGAACTGTGGCATATATGCCTTTTGAGCCTTTTGAACTCCATCAATCCTGAAACGCTATCCTAAAGTCCACATACTCTATGCAATGAGATTGAGACTCTGCGGAGTCCATTGTTGTCAAATCTATTGACTGGCTTCCCTGCAATTTTGCGTCCACCAAGACTGAAAGCAACACATTTGTTAGGCGGGTAACTGGACCAAGTGAGGTAGGGAACATTGAGCTTGTAGGACCTTTTTGTATGATCTGTTTCGAGACTTTTTGACAGTTTGTAAGGGGGAGGGAGGCTTGGAGGCATTTAGATGTCATAAGAAATGCGGTATGACTTCCTCTATAATTATGCGGTTCTGTAATTTAGCATGTACTGTTTGCAAAACCACAGGAGCACTCTTCAATTTGCCCAAAAAGAAAATATTTTGTCAAAAGTATTTATTTTTATAAAGTAAGCTTTTTAACTAAAATATTTACCTGTATCTTTAAGTACACAGTGACAGCAGACAACAATAACGCTCTTGCTATGATATTACGTATTTACAATTGTATCTTATTATGTAACGATTATATAATTATTGTGGATAATTTTCAGTAAGCTCAATTCAGAACAAAAAAGTTAACCAAAACCTTCCAGTTCAAAACATATTTACCACTCAGTATCACATTGTTAGTAGTCCCAGTATTCAGAAACAAGAGGTCCAGTTGTTAGGCGACGAACAGCCATAGGTTTATAGATTATCACTGAGTAATCGGTCTTCTAAGGGGTCTCAATGAAAATTGAATACATTTATTTTTAGTAGTATCTACTAAAATGGTAAAAGTCAGTGCCCATATTGGCGGCAGCCATGTCTACACACTTCAGCTCAAAGCTAGGATACCCTTGCTGGTGATAGTGCACACTACAAGTACACATGACATAACATAGCATAACATATTATAACATGACAAAGCCTAAATGGGTCTACAGGCGCACTGCGGCTGAATTTGTTAATCTATCAGGATTGGGTCTGCTGCATTAGTTGTTCTCCACAAATTAATACATTCCTTGAAACAACAGGCCAATCTCAATTCAACTAAAGGGTCACAAAATGAGTCCCTTGTTGTTGACATATGTGCCGCAACCCTCAGCAATGGAAAAACACAATTTTGAATAGAAAGTCTAGAATGCTAGTAGGGTAGTCTTGAATACAGACTGTTCCATGTCCAGAATGATTGCATTTTTCGAATGTTCCTAGAGCAATCTAGTAAATACTAAAGAATGAAATGGGAGTTTATAAAATGAGATACCTTATTGACACGCATGACTGGAATGGCAGGATTTAAGAGGTGAATTCACCCAGGTTGGTAAAAAACCTTGGATCCGATTCACAAAGAAATGCAAGGCCTTGACCTCTGATTATAAGTACAGTGCAATTCGATTCACGCCTGTCGGGTATTCATTTCTCTCAGGTATCCACAAAGGCATACATGACAACTGTAAATAGATGTATTACTTTTTAATGGTATGCAGAAAAGGTGTACAACTATGCTGTACTTAATACCAGGCAAGGAGTGCAGAGAGAACTGATCAGAATCTGGGTTGCCTTGAGAATTAGAGAGTACTTATACCAACTATGTTTATTGGCATTCACAAGCTCCTCCTCAATCCTTTGATAACCACGATAAGGTAGACGATTTAGCACAGAAAACACTGGAATAACTTCCTGTGGAGTGTGGAAAGGAAAACGAAAATCCCCAAACATGTATGGGGTTGTGGAAGAGTTGATTTCAATATGGGGAAAATGTTTTCCCCATGAAGGATTTTTTTTGCATGTGCACAGTGGACTGCCTTTCCTCAATACAGATTTATATTTTGCATACACCTCTAAATTTGAGAATTATTAAGTGTCACATGACACGCCCAGTTAGTATGTCTGGAGAGCCATGACTTAAATAGCAAATCAAATCAAATCAAATCAAAGATGCTTTATTCGAGTTTTTCTCATAAAAGCGCATACAATCACAAATATAAAAACATCATTAAAAAAGCACCACTGGATTTAGAAAACATTAATTCATAATAAAAAAATTGCTGGTAAAATATTCAAGTAAAATAAAATACAGACAAACCTTGAGTACAATAAAAAACAATCAGCTACTTAAAACCCTCTGTCTGATAGTCCATGCCCATCCAAGATATTTGGCGGTTGCTATAACTAGAGGCAAATAAGTGCTAGTACAAATTATTCTTAAAGCTACAGCGCTACTGGTGGTACCTAGGTTTTTGCACACTGGTGTTAACCAAATGCGCCTGGGTTCTACATAGGTTGTACAAGCAAATAAGAAATGACCAATTGTTTACTTATGTGCTCCACAGGCTGGACAGTTGCTATTAGATAACCCCCCCCACCTGCCTGTTAGAGACCTAAGTGGGAGAGCGCCTGCTCTAATTTGAAAAAGGAGCTTCCTGTCCCTAGGGGTGGTTATAGCATCCCGATAGAGTTCTAAACTGGGATACAGTTTAGCTTCTAAAAAACCTCCAGCCATAGAACCAGCATTGGTATCTCTCCAATTCCGAGTAGCCACGTTTTCCCAATAGATTTCCTTTAGAGCTTTTTTACTTAAATTGGTTTCCAAGCATACTACTGGGAATGTATGTGAGTTTGCAAAGCTCATAACAGTGAATACAAGTGTAACAGTACATATACAGGAGTAGATTTGCGACAATTGTGTACCCTGCCCAGAACTCCCCTACTTAATGGTGATTTGTAAGTCACAAATGGTTGAAGAGACAGGCAAATGAACAAAACATAAGATGATATTAACTGTAACTTGGATACATCCTCAAGGCATTTCCGGAGGAATGCATGAATCCAATATTAAAGAGGAAAGACATACACGGAGGGAATGTACATGGGCAATATTAGTGTAAAGAGGCAGGCAGGGTAATGTACAGAGATAATATCAAAGGGGAGAGTCATATATAGAGGAATTGAAGATGCTAATATCAAAGTGGAGAGTCATTAAGAGGAATACAAGAAGACAATATCAAATTGGATAGGAATAGCGAGGAATGATGAAAGCTAATGTATATGTGGAGAGGCATAAAGAGGAGTAAAGCAGCATAACCAGGAATGACAGCAAACAAAATCAAAGCCGAAGGGCATAAAGAGCAAAAAAGGAAAACAAGGGCAAGAAAAAGGGGGTGAACTGAAAGGAAAATAGTATGCGCTAAGTATTACATATTTACATTTGTTTTTAGAATGTGAAATATTGTACAAACAACCTAATAGCAGCTATCCCTTTCTTTTAAATTCAACATGTCTGTCTCAATACCTCTGCATATTTTCAGTTAACTAGCAACAATCAGTGGAATTTTAATTATCAATAGAGTAGGCTATATTTCTTAGAACAACAAGGTGATAATTAAACAGATTAATTCATTTGAAAGCTAATTATGGAGAATGCATTGTTTTAATGGTCAAAGCAAATGAGCCTTAATGGAGTGCAAGATTGAACAGAAAGTTGAGTCTTCCTTGAAACAAAATATAACTCAACTAAAATACGGCTCATGTTTTAGATGGTTCCCTCGTGCCTGTTTACATGTGAACACTACAATTATATCACGATTTTGCAAGAGAAGACGGTGGAGTAGTGTAATTTTGGCTCTACCCTTTTATGTCACAAATATGCCATATACACATGTATGAAGTACTATATGTATATAACTGTGTGATTTAGCATCATTAACGTAAAGTGGTGCAGTTGAGCGAAATACTGAAGGAGCATTCGCTGTAAAATACAGACATTTACATGAGTGTGCATACTAATGTTTTCTTATAGTGAAACCAATTGCAGTTAGCACATATATATGCATTTATATAGTTTGGATAATTTTGTTGACAGCACAGGTATGCAGATGTATCTATATTTTATAGTATCATGCATTATTTTAACTGTATATGTATCCATAACCCTGCATTTAAACGTGCATTGAAATATTTGTTATGTTAAGTTGACCAAAGGCCTTAAGCATTTGGACTTTAATGTTTAACCTTTAACGTGAACGTTTGGTTGGTTAAAATGGTTTTGCAGGTGCATTAATATTATCTCATAGTAAAGGAAAGGCTCAGTATGTATAAGGAAAAGTTGGGCTTGGGAAGACAACTTTTGGCAAATATGAGCGGCGCTAATGAACAGAAGGAGGACCCGATGCATGGAGACCATGGTGTGAGTGGGAACCCAAAGAATCCCTAGCAATTTTCTGGCACCAGCCCCAGTCGCAGCCGGCATGAGGGGTAAAGGTTGCAAACCACGACCCTTACATAGCTGAATCCAAGTTTATCAAGGTCAGCTCGGTCCTCTGGTGTGTCACGAGCAAGAATTCCGGCATGTACAGCAGGGTGGAGGGTCTTCACACGTCCCCCTAACATCTCAGGAAAGCCAGTCAATTCAGATACATCCCTGACGGAAAGGCCAGCATCCCGGAGAGCTTTGGCAGTCCCTCCAGAGGCTACCAACGACAGACCAACAGCACTAAGACGCCTGGCAAACTCCACAAGACCAGTCTTATCAGAGACACTAAATAAAGCCAGCTCAGTAGCTGCCATGGCTCGCGCTATATCACACAACCCGGGACCACAGAAAGAAGACCGGACAAAAAAAGAAGGCCGGCATGACTCGTGAGTTGGGGGGCTGCACGGGTGGGGGTCCCACAGGGAAAGTGGGGGTGTAATTGTAAATGAAAAAACATTAGGTTAACTTACCTTCATCCCACTTTGCGTCGTACTGCGTGTCTCTGCTCCACACAGGAAGCAGCTAGCCCCCTTCCCTCCCCTAAGCTAATCGCAATGCTGCAATGGCAGCATTGTGACTGGCTGGGACTCTGACCTCACAGGCGTCTATGGGGAGGCCATTTTCTCCATGTAGGGTGATTGCAGCCTACATGGAGAAAATGGCAGAGTGCGCATGACTGGTTTGGTCGGCCCCAGAGGGCCGACCAAACAGTCAGGGCCTGCAACATTGGGCTTGGCACTCCTCCCCTGCCCTGTGGCTAGACCGCCCACCCGCCTGCCTCCAACCCAGCCCTTCTGCTTTCTCGCAGTGCGAGTAGCAGAAACATAACATGGTATTTATACCATTTTATGTTCCTGCTTTTCGCACTGCGAGAAAGCAGTGGGGTGACGCCCCTGACCTGCCCACGGGGAAGCACTGCCTGGCCCTGGGAGGCTGGAAGTGCTTGCTTGCTGCTTCTGTTGCTGGGGACGATATTACAGCACCGCTGAAATACTGGCGCACAGTACAAATCTGGGCCTCACTACTGCGAAACCGCTCCCCACCCTTCCAGCCTCCCGGGGAAATGCCTGATGTCCGGTATTGCAGTTTGGCCCTGATGGAGACAGGAGGAATCCAAGGACGTTCTGATGTCCGGACAGAGCAAAGGGACTGTTGGATCAAACAGCCAGGTTTTACTGTGAGAAGTCGGAAAAGTACTGAGACACATGATGTGGGATTCTCAGATGTTCTGTGTGATTTAGTGGTCACATTTTTTACTTTTAGGCAGATTACCTTTAGACTCGGCGGACAGACCTCTTTGCGATATTTCTGTGGCATGGCATTATGCTATGCAATACTCTTAATTTGGAGACTTCTACAGACAGCTCTACAATACTGACACCTTCCTACTTGACTGGATCTTATTTTGGGTTTTCCCAATTATTGCTACTTTAGGTTTAATTTAAGTAATCTAGATTTACTCGTGTATAGGCAAGAAGACCGAAAATCATATACTAAAAATCAAATTATTTTCCTTAAATGTTGCATTGCCGTTACTAAATTCCTTGTATGATTTATGCTACTAAGGTGGAATTTTGTCATACGATTTAGATTGCCAGTAGTAATTTTGTATCTTTACATGTTCTTGAGATTTGTATACATCCGTTTGACTTTGAACTTGTAAGAAACCTGCATTTAATCCCAGTCATTGTTTGGGCCTTGACTGTGTAGCCAAATGGTTTACACTGTATTTTGAACTTTTGGATGATGCTAACTCCTCTTTATTTCACAGGCACATAAAGATGTTCATCACAATCTGGATATTCTGCTCAGTACTCTGGCAAAAGAAAAAAAACTATCAAATTAAAATGAAATTGAACTAACTCCATGAAAGATAGATGGGTAAATCTCTTCAATTACAAGCAAAGCATGCCGTGAAAAAGTAGAAGTATATTCTAATTGTATGAAAGTTAGGGTTGTGCTAATTATACTAGAAAGAGGACTCTGAAATGTACATTTGTTGAAACCATGAAAGTTCAAAAGTTGCGAAGCTCCAACAATTTCAAAAATAAGGGACAGCATCAGCCAAGCAGGGATCTTGTAGAGTTTGGTGTTTTGGAGAAGAATGACTGCCATTTCCATCTTCCACTTGAAGCATGGGAATTAACAGATGAAGATTCCAGATGGCAGGAGAATAATTGAGCAGCAACTGCTGATATCCAAATCAAGCAACAACAACCCAAAGACATTTCCAGCAGATGTGAGACACTCTAAGAGCCCTGTTTAACAAGTAGTTGTAACGCTTTTGCACCATGCAAAATGTTACATGCATGGCACTACCCCTAAATGCGAATTATCAACCTACACCTGGCTTTCTAAATCAGGAGTAACTAAACGCAGCACAAATCACTGCATTGCATTACCCTGACTCAGAGAGTTGTTCCATGGGCTTTGCTTGGGTGTTTCCTTCGCAACTCACATGGATTTTGATGCATTCCCAGATTTGCCATTAGTTGTAGACCTGGGAATGCACGAAAATACTACGCCTTCCCAGGGGAGGGGTAACAAGGAGAAATAGATAGCGGAAAATGTCTCACAGGATTGATAATGTGCAGGAAGGTTCCCCTTCGCATACAAAAACAATCCTGTTTGCGATACTTTACTTTCACCCTTGCACAATGGTACAAGGGTGCAGGCATTGGTGTTAGGCAGCCCATTGTCTGCCAGCACTGAGAAAAGGCAGGAATGCACCATATTGTGACAATTACAGCAAATTGCTGCACTGCATTACATATAGATAAATATGGCCGTAAGTGTTAAAGTATGAATCCTGTTGTACTTTTGAGTACATTTGATCTTGAAGGAAACACAAAACTGCAACAGGAAGCCCTTCCCAGCCACCTTATAGTGATCAGATGGCTCAAAAAGCAAATGCTTGCTATAACTTTCACAATTTGAAACGTGGGCTGGAGCTTTTGTAAAGAAAAGCCTATGCAGGAACATGATTTTCATACTGAAAAGATGTTTGAATGCAATTTATCTACATCAGTGGTTTAAACGTGTCTTGCTGTCACAGAATGTATTCCATTAATTATTTCTGCTTCCAAGACGGCAAAAGATGTGAATATTGAGGGTAATTGCTGACAGAGAGAAACAAGCCTGCCTATCAACTGATGTCGTCATTCACTTTTCATCAACTGTGTACCTCACAACCAGCTCTCTCTTTGAGGCTATGTTTGAACATCACACCCTAACCCAGACACAATTGCAGTCTTATGCTTAGAGCACAACACACTGTTGCCATTACGTCATGTGCCCTGGAGAGCATACCACCACAGTGTCAGGAGAAAGTAATAACCTCTGTGATAGAAACATCACACGGTCACTGGCCTTTTGAAGCAATAGTGGTTGTTCCCACTGATAATCAGCAGCCACCTCTGGTCCCATTTTACTGAACCTCCAACTGCACCTAAGTTAAGTTTTTTGACAAATCTGACCCCACTGCTGCAGGAATCTAGCTACTTGATTACTTACTCATCCATACTTGCAAAGGCTCTGCCCACATCGCACATTACCTGAGTCTGCATCATTCCTTACTGCCATCGTCTTCAGCCCTGCCTGATACATTTGTGCAGGCTAGCCAGCATATACGGCAAAGTTCTAGAAATACAACCTCCTCGGAAAGACAAAGGCTTAGCCAACCTCCCAACTCTAGTCTGGAAATCAGGTGGACCGAATTCTACGAACCTCCCACTCATAACTTGAGGATGATGCATATAGGGCAACCATCAGTCCTGTGAGACTACAGGATTATTTATTTTACTGAGTTATGAAGCCTCTTTTCCCAATAAATAAACTTTTGCAAGGAATCCACACTCAGGGTTATATGTATTATGATTTAGCACAATCTTTAAAAAAATCACTTGAAAGTAGCTGCTGCTCATTCCTTGCGCCAAGGGGACGTTTCATAGGTGGTGCATGGGCGTTCCCATGCAACCACCCAAGGTTTCTGATGCAAAAAACCTAATTACTTTAAAAAGTAGACAGGGTTTTGCACCAGAAAATAGCGCCCAATTCAACCAGGCCCTATTGTGGAGAAATGCTGACATTTTTCCTTTCTTTTCTGACTTTGCATGTGTGCTGCACTGTACAGGACACATAGAAAATGGAAAAGATTTAAAGCTAGCCTAAGCATAGCATTTTGTACTGGAAGGGTATCCTTCCAGTACAAAACCTATGCTAGAGTCATGACCACACCCCTTTACTATAGTGCAAAGGTGTGTGTGTGGCACACTGCAGCATGTCTGTGCCGGCGCTAGGGAGAGGGGATGAGAGTGCAATATTTCTGTAAATATGGCACTCTTCTGTTTTGCCTTCTCACTCAGCACAGTGCAGCATTTGTGGCTGCTGCACTGCACTGCTTGATAAATGTAGTAAATCTGGGCCTCAGTATTTAAAATGCATTAATAAAAATTAATGCCAAAATTTAGTGCAGATTAATTGAATAGAAGCTAATGCAGAGGTCTTCACACTTTTTTGCTCTTAATCCCCACTAAGCAAAATGTTTTGATGTCGAGCCCGCTTTCAAAACTTTATGGCACGGGTCGGGAGCAGGAGAGACATGCCTATGTGCAGGGGGCGGGGCTTCTGAGATGATTTCAGGAGTACTTTTTTCTAGCTCATTAACCACACTAAATATGAGACTTTTTAAAACAGCAAAAGCATCAAACAAAAACATGTATTGTCTCAAAAATACTGCTCCGATATTCTGAGACCCACATACTCTTGGACACCAATGCAACTACACCAGCTGCATTAATGATAACAGCAGTCCTCTTGAACTGTTTTATTGTTCTTCCCTCTTTCTTAATTGTTATTTGACGATTTTTAGGCTTTGATTTTGTATTCTAAGTTGCTGTTTTTCCCTTCCTCCCTCCTCTTTCTTTCTCCACCCCCTCTATGAAAATACCCACAAATGCTTTGTTTATTGGAACAGTATTTTTCCCTCTTTTGGGGTTGGTTTTTCAATTGGTCTTTTTTGTCAGATGCCTTATGTTTCTTCGGTTTCATTTACCTATGTAATGATGTTTTACGTTGTATATTTTCATTCAATAAAGCTTTCTAAACGTAAAAGAAATAACAGCAGTCCTGAGTAGCAGGCTATCTCCTCTGCATATTTCACCTCTTGCCCACCATACCTGACCATCAGGCCGATTTTGAATCAGGCTCCCTTTCCATTTCAGAAAAAAAGGGCTCCCAAATTATATCTCCCTTTTATCTGCAAAGGCGCCCTCAATCCTAATGTTAGAAAGGAAAATAAGCTCCCCTACCCCCATTTTAGAGGTTGACAGTCATAATTGTGATGCAATGGACCCCTCAATCCACTGGGCCCCAAGCCTATGGCATCTTCTTAATTAATGATAACCAGCAGTGGCCACTTACACGCCTGGCAGCAGTACCTGCTGCACAAATGAATAGCCCTTTTTAAAGATAACAAGGGGAAAAATATGCCTCTTATATTACTTCATTTGCTACTAAATCCATCATGTGCTGCATAGTAATGCATATCCAATTCTTCATTGCAGTAAACAAGTACTTACAGACATTTGATTCTGAAGGACAAAATTATGGTATTTTCAATAATTCTGCTTTATTGTGCGGAAAAGGAAGACAAATGTGTCTTGCTGCACACTTATATTTTTAAGTGAACCTAGTTCCATGTATGTTGCTGTTTATTTTGCTGCCAATTCACTTCTTTGGTGGTCTTCTGCCATGTTTTTTAAAAACATTTTGAATGTGGATTTAGCAGCCAGTTAGTCTCTCAAACCTACTTTGGGACAGAATCACCACAGACACTTGTTGCTGTTGTCATAAGGCTATTTGCACTAGGTGTACATAAAACAACCATCTGCTTATTGCTGCACAGACTAACATGTACCTACAGCACTCTAACAAATATTGACCTACCCCTCTGCTGCTAAACAATTCCCACCCCCTTTAACAATTTTCTATTTACCTTCAACGTGATAACTTATTTTAGTTGACAAGCCCTTTTGCCCTTTCTCTTGACTCCAATCTTTCTTTTCACCGAACCGGCCTGTCTGCCCCTGGACCAAGCCTGCCTTCCGTTCATTACCCATTTTCCTCTCACTTTTCATTATTTTTTTCCTTTTCTTCTAAACTTATCCTTAGTGCCCTGTAGAAAATTTGAAATATTGATGTACATAAGCAACGTTCATTTCCCTTTTCCCACTCCTCTCCCTGCGCGCACCATGAATACCGTAAAGCATTGACTGCATCACTCTGCCAGCAAAGGCCTGTACCCATGTGTACATGACAGCCATTTTAGGCACCCTGGCCTTTTGCCCGCCTAAGATTAGAATCACCAGCTTCCCTTCTGCGCGTATTCGAAACCCTCCCCTCTCTCTCACATGCATAAACCATGAAACCCTCTCCCTCTGCGCGACCCTGCCCTGAAAGGCAGCCCTTCTGCTTGACCCACGCAAACCCCCATTTCCTCTTGAAGAAGCATCCTTCGCCTCAGCTGACATAGCCCTCCCCAGCTGCACCTGACTGCCCCCGCTCTCTCATGCATGAGTCATAAGATCTCTCTTACTCTGTGCGACTCTGTCCCTGTGCACACCCTGGCTCCCCCTTCCCCTTCTCCCTCACACGGGCAAGTCATAAACCTTCTTCTTCTGCAAGACCCTGTCCTTGGGAATCACGGCCGCGCCTGACCAGCACCTCCTTTCCTTTCATGAATAACCCCTCTGTTAGTAAACCCTCCCTCCGCGATTGACTGTCCACACATGTCTGAGGTCATCGCCTAAGCCAGGAGATAATGTTTACTACTTATTGTATGGAGTCACTCCTCTTCAAAGGACCCACTATTGATCCTGGCCACCCCACCCCCTGGGCTATGATCAGGCGCACACATCCTAAACAGCTGACGGAACTCTCAGCTGCTTGATTGCCCTCCCCTCTTATCAGCAGGTCAAGGGCCCCTATTGTGAACACATGTGGGGTAGGATTGACACAAGGATTATGGGGATGTCTTTTCCTTGTATCACAATGTCGTAATTGTAATGCCAAGTGTTTTGTAAAGTATAAAAGACGGAGTCTCAGCTCACTTGTTAGAGCACCTCCCGAAAGACACTGTGTTTCGTGTCCGAAATGACAGGCTCTCCTCATGAGAAATAAAACTCTGTTCTTGTGATTCCTGCTCCCAGCGCCCGTCTCTTTATTTGGCAACTATTCAGAATGGGAACTAAGATGCGGCTTGCGCCAGCAGCCTGGGCATCGATACCAATATGGGCTCCTGTTCCACAATTGGCGTCCCAACGCGGGGTCCATCAGTGACATAAGGTTCAGTAAGAGAGATCCAGACGAAGAAGTGAACTTCTAAATGATCGGAGTATACCTGCCTTGAGAGGGCCCTCGTCCGGCTGCCGATCGAAAGAACTTCACCGATTCTGAACGGACCTCTCTCGAGTGACCTATTGTCCTGACTGGAATCCCACAGGAATGCTACACGGAGTAAGAGAACGATCGGGCGCTGGAGGAGGGACACGAAGAACTATCCGCATGGTCCGGTCCGGGTAAGATTAAGTAGGGTGTTTTTACGCCTGATTGGTAGGGTGGTTCTATCCACCTGATTGATTGATTGATTGTATTGGAATCGGTATTTGTATACTGATATTGTTTAGTTATTGGTTCATTTAGCTTTGGATGCTACTTGAAATATTGGTTCTCTTCTCGAGAACGAGACATTCTCTGTTTGCAAACGGCGGTGAATAGGAACGTTCGTCCCTCTTTGCAGATAGAGAAGGGTAGGTAATGCAGACTTTTGTCCCCGTTGTAATCCGTCATGCCTACTTTT
The DNA here is from genome assembly GCF_964263255.1 of Lissotriton vulgaris. Taxonomy (NCBI): domain Eukaryota; kingdom Metazoa; phylum Chordata; class Amphibia; order Caudata; family Salamandridae; genus Lissotriton; species Lissotriton vulgaris. The sequence continues at coordinate 1,315,403,650 of NC_141691.1, forward strand.
CTCCCCACTGATTGTTTGGAATCGATTAATAATCGATTGTTGCTCTTTGAGATCTTCCCTGTCTACAAACAGAGACGAATAGAAATATTCTGTCTTCCTTTATGGATAGCGAAGGGCAGGTAATGCAGACGTTTGTCCCCGTTGTAATCCGTCATGCCTGTTTTTCTCCCCACTGATTGATTGGTTGCCTGGACATTGTTGTTCCAGGAATTGTTTCGTTTGAGGTATTTTCTATTTGCAAACAACGTGGAATAGAAATATTCTATCTAGTCTTTGCAAGTAGTAAAGGGTAGGTTATGCCCCTTTGTGAATTCGTCAGTCCTACCCACTCCCCACTGGTTATTTGGGGGGTAGCTCGCATGGTCCGCCCAGGAGACTACCCTTATGGAGGACATATGCTCCCCGCTCATGGGCCATTTAGTGGAAGTAGACCATCTGGTCCGTCCAGGAGGCTACCCTAGTAAGTGGAAGTACATCGCTTGGTCCGTCCAGGATGATACCCTAATGAAGGAATATATGTTCCCCTTTTGATCGATAATCTCGTTCCACCCCGGACCATTTATTGGAGGGAACTCGTCTGGTCCGTCCAGAAGTACCCCCAGTGAAAAGGACACATAAAAATATGAAGTGATCACCGTTCCCTACTAACAGAAAACTTTAGCTCGAAACACGCTAAGGAAGAGAAGGAAAAATAAAAAGAAATCAGGCTAAGTCAGTAACCCCCTGATGAGCTTTTGACTTCACTAAAAATAAGAAACATAAGAAACAGTTCGTAATAAGAAATATAAAATGGCGAAAATTTGACAGCAAGACAGCCACGAGGTAGCTAGGTTACGCTGCCTACTCCTGCTCCAAACATGTCTGCCTCATTGCCCACCACGCCCAAATAACGGTCACATGAAATAGATACAAATCAATAGGTACCTACCCCCATTCCGGAAGCTCCCGAAGTGCAACAGGTCCGCGGTTACGCCCACCCGGAAGGCGAGGCCTCGATGCATGCAGGGCCCGCCTGGCCGCAGTTGGAAGGGGAGGCTGTTGGGCGGACGGCCCAAAGAATAGTGATGACCTCTCCTTCTCCCCTCTTCTGCTGCCCTGCAGGCCACGGGGGGGCTGTCTTGCCTCAGCCACCGACCACCCCCCCACCCCTCTCTTGCCTGATCTGGCCATCGACGAGGACCGGAGCCAAGGCGAGGTCGGACAACCCTGAGAGTTGCAGATAGTCCCGCCACATGACCACGCCCGAAGATTACAGGTAGTCCCGCCACATGTCAACACCTGAGAGTGACAGGTAGTCCAGCCACACGACAACGCCTGGACAATTGTAGGTAGTCCCGCCACATGTCAGCGCCTGGACAATTGCAAGTAGTCCCGCCACATGTCAGAAGGGGGGGGAATGTCTTGCCTCAGCCACCGACCCCCCCCCCATCTTCAATGGCTGGCACGGCCAATACCGAAGCGCTGGAGCCAAAGAACGGCGCGGGGTCGCTGGAAGGGGGAGGCGGCGCGAACGACCCTCCCCCACCTCCCTCCAGGTGGAGGCTTCCAGCGACACCCCAAAGCTCCTGCTTAAAGAGGGTCCATATGAAAAAGCGGTCCTTTGCCCGGGACGGGCGCACGTCCCATGCCTTCTCTCCTCAACTTTGAAGATTCTATGAGAGCACCCCGATCCCTCCGCATGGGCGCCCCCGTCCCCCTCACTGGGAACCGCGACATCGGCGCACTCCTGCCAGCGCCAGCCTCAGTTTGGAAATGGCTAAAATACAGCCAAAGCACAGACTTGTTCAGTTCCGGAGGAACACCAGAATGACCCGGTAGGAAAAATTGTTACCGCCCTCCCCACTCTTTGACTGATGGTCCATATTGCTAAACTGTTAACCCATTGCGAAAAACTTTTGAAACCACCAACGGAAGGTTCTGGTCCTACTACGAGTCAGTGGAGGCAATCTGACTATGCAGGGACTTGCCTGACCTCGCCCAAAATGGCGCCGACACAAAATGAGACTTTTTAAATAAACCTTGTTGCACCCTGATTGCGCAGCTTTTTGCCCCGAGATATGTATGCAGTTTTTGGATAATGAAAGTAGATATGAAGGATATTGAGTATGTGCTCGGAAAAGAAAGCGATATAAGATGGATATTGATCATGTGTTTGGACAATGAACTGACTTAGGGTGGGTACTGATTATGATTTGGAAAATGAATTGGTGTAATTTAGATAGTGAATGAGCATTGGATAATGAATTTATGAATTAATTAAAACTGAATTATTGACATGCATCATGCTTGCTCTGTAGGGAAGTTTGATACGATTTTATTGCACTGCTGCACTTTATGCAATGAACTGCCACCAACTTCGTTCTTCTTATGTACAGTTCCAATCTGCTCCGTGGCCGGTCCACTGGGTTGTAGGCCTGTATTTATACATCAACACTTTTTATTAAAAGTATTTTGAAAAAGAAAGCATAGTTGTAGCAGTTGCATTAATGAGTTTTGGATGTTCCGCTACGATGAGCGAAGAATAAGTATGATGAAAGCTGAAGGTTAAAAAGGACCAGATATTTAGCAACTGCATTATGTGTCACAGGCAGCTGGAAAAATGTTTTAGACGCACTTAAATCGACACCACAGAAATGCCACCTGACCGCTACCCTTGCACCCAACAAAAGGGGTTGCGACCAAGTAACTCATGTAGATACGCAGATCATAAATGGTTATATATCTGACATTACTGGTACCTCTGGGCTTAAAACGCCGAGATGGTAAAGAAATGCAGTACGTGGAGATAGGTCGAGTATGTGGTAGGTAAAAACATTTTCGGATTTATGCGCGCTGATGTGTTTTGAATGCTGCACCCCCCCCCTTCTTTCTCCTCCCTTCTGCAGGTCACGTCAGAACGTCGGCTAAAGTATGGGAGAACGATGATCGAATAACCGACGAAAAAGGAAGGAGGGAATATGTGCATAGTCCTTAGGACGATAAGTTTTTCTAAAGACGTAGACTTAAACATGACTGTTCCTCCTTAGAACGTAACGACTGGGAGGATGGACTGACATAGAAACTTGACGGGTACTGTAATGACGGAAATTGACTCGACATTAGCACGCTAGATAACGCGATTATGACGTTTAATTAGATAGGGAAAGGACTAGGGAAAGTCCTGAGGTAAGGGTACCCAGGCACCACCCGTCTGGGAAGTTAGAAATGTTGCTGATGTTCAAAATGCACTGCCCCCCTTTCTCACACTCTTATAGATATAACCAAGCTGTCCGACTGTTCTCCCGATCAATGCTTGCCGTTGCCTCAGCCTGAAGAACTTCCCACCGAAGGAAGAAACTGAAAATGGTTTAAGATCCAACCATGGGTAAATAGCGCGACCAGGTTAATTTCTGATCGACTAACCGAGGTGTAAGTATTGGCAATTGAGAACGCTCGCAGAGATAACAAGCGAGAAGGAAAAGGAGGGAAGGGTAGAAAGAGCTAAGCACGTAGATAAATAGGATAGTAAAGATACGTAGGATATAATATGGATTTTGTTGGCCAACTATTGTTTTCTGTTTTGTCATGAATGTCTTATATATATGTAATACGTGTACTGTCTTCCTCTGTCTGAGTTCGTGTGTGTGTGTGCTGTAGGGGTTTATGTTCGCCCTTTGTTTGCGTCTCTCCGTTACCTGACCCCCTGCTGTTCTGTGTTGTGAACGCACTAAATGACCTATTTTTGTACACATCTCTCTGTCTTTCTCTATCTCTATCCCACCATTTTCCTCTCTATACCTCTCTCTCTCTCTCTCTCTCTCTCTATCTCTCTAACTCTCTCTATCTCTCTCTCTCTCTCTCTACATGTCATACGTGTACCAAATGGCTCGTTTAGATTGCGGACGACTCCCACTCTCTGAGAGTCTCCCTATTTCCATCTTCCTTTTTATGGTAAAATCGTGCCTCGCTGGCACTAGTCTGATTGGATACTTATTGAACGCGAAGGTGTTCAGCGAAATTGACCGAAACCAAAATGATTGTATCTCGCCATATTACTACCTCTCCTTTCTGCAAAATGAATGAGCTCGAATTGGCTGAGAAGGAAAGGACAGGTAAGACGACTAAGGTCCCCCAATCTGGCCATTTATAGGGGAACTGTATGTCAATGGCACCTTATTTTTCTGTTCATCAGAGACGAACACCAACGTCTAGATTGACCCCCAATGCCCAGATTGCCTCACCACCCCTTTTTTTGCACCCAAGCGCGAGCGTCCGAAGCATCCCCGCCCCATTTGATAGACCCCAGCTGCTGTCCCGGATATAAACATGATGAAAATGATTAACTGTCGTCCCTCGAGAAAAACCTGTCTTACCTGACTCTTGATGATAGCGCCCCTGCCCTGTTTTGAAAAGGTTAGCCAGCCTTGAAGGGAAATGTTCCGAAATATTGAATTTGATGAAATGCACAGTTGATGGGAATCTTATTTTATCTCCATTTGAGTTATAAATGGGACGACGAATAAACTTGGCATGAACTCAGTAGGAATGCCGACATATGCACTGCTTGGTAATGGACCTCTGACTGTGACCGATGAGCGTATCTCCCAAGTGCGTAGGATTGAGGGAAGAATTCACATGCATAAATGTCTTCCCCTGACCAGTTCTCTAAAGCTTGTTTTGTACCTATTTCAAAGATATACGATCACCGGAGGAGAAGGGTCGGACGTGACACACAGCCTGGCCGCAGATCATGGGACACATGCGAACTCGACCAAAGGTGGAGCCCCAGCACGACAGGAATACGGGACGAGGCAGCACTCTCCAATGTGGTAAACGAAAGGATGAAAGGCTGCCCTGAAGCCCTCTGTCCGCCTACCCACACGTGCCTGAAAGCTTCCGTCCCCCTCTTCAAGCCCGGTTGATGGGCTTGCTTGCTTGTTATCATTTGCTCCCTTGGTCCCTTTGGTGTGTCCCAGGAAAATCTGCCCCCACTCCGCCCTCTCACTCCCATCGACTATCGAAACCACACACCCTCTTTTCCACATGACTTCTTGTCGAAAGGAAGAACAGCATCCAGGTGGAAATAGGGTACGCCGCAAGAATATGGGTGCCGAGCATAAGGCGCCACTAAAAGGATTGGTTAGGGAACAGGACTGTGGTCTAACAGCAGAGGACTGACTGCACCCTGCAACGCGTAAGGATAGACCCGAGCTGGACCTATAGCTCCACCGCCGGTGCTCAACAGCGCCAACGAAAGGACACGGACTAGAGCCTACCAGTGATGGCTCACTGCTAAAAAGACACTGTGACGAAGAGATCTTGTGTATTGAACTGAATTCCGCCCTCAACTACTTGGTCAAAATGTTCATTGGTCACATTTTTAAGTCAGAAACATTTATGCTATGTAGTGCTTTGAAATGATAGGAACTCGACAAATGCAATCTCCTATATGCTGCATTCTGCCAAACGCATCAACTGTCCATGATTATATGCCATATGTTAGTATTGATAAATGCTAATTCTTCGACCGCACCTGTTTATATGTACCTTCATCGATTACAAAAATGAACTTTGCTATGTAAAAAGGGGCGACTGTAGAAAATTAGAAATATTGATGTACATAAGCAACGTTCATTTCCCTTTTCCCACTCCTCTCCCTGCGCGCACCATGAATACCGTAAAGCATTGACTGCATCACTCTGCCAGCAAAGGCCTGTACCCATGTGTACATGACAGCCATTTTAGGCACCCTGGCCTTTTGCCCGCCTAAGATTAGAATCACCAGCTTCCCTTCTGCGCGTATTCGAAACCCTCCCCTCTCTCTCACATGCATAAACCATGAAACCCTCTCCCTCTGCGCGACCCTGCCCTGAAAGGCAGCCCTTCTGCTTGACCCACGCAAACCCCCATTTCCTCTTGAAGAAGCATCCTTCGCCTCAGCTGACATAGCCCTCCCCAGCTGCACCTGACTGCCCCCGCTCTCTCATGCATGAGTCATAAGATCTCTCTTACTCTGTGCGACTCTGTCCCTGTGCACACCCTGGCTCCCCCTTCCCCTTCTCCCTCACACGGGCAAGTCATAAACCTTCTTCTTCTGCAAGACCCTGTCCTTGGGAATCACGGCCGCGCCTGACCAGCACCTCCTTTCCTTTCATGAATAACCCCTCTGTTAGTAAACCCTCCCTCCGCGATTGACTGTCCACACATGTCTGAGGTCATCGCCTAAGCCAGGAGATAATGTTTACTACTTATTGTATGGAGTCACTCCTCTTCAAAGGACCCACTATTGATCCTGGCCACCCCACCCCCTGGGCTATGATCAGGCGCACACATCCTAAACAGCTGACGGAACTCTCAGCTGCTTGATTGCCCTCCCCTCTTATCAGCAGGTCAAGGGCCCCTATTGTGAACACATGTGGGGTAGGATTGACACAAGGATTATGGGGATGTCTTTTCCTTGTATCACAATGTCGTAATTGTAATGCCAAGTGTTTTGTAAAGTATAAAAGACGGAGTCTCAGCTCACTTGTTAGAGCACCTCCCGAAAGACACTGTGTTTCGTGTCCGAAATGACAGGCTCTCCTCATGAGAAATAAAACTCTGTTCTTGTGATTCCTGCTCCCAGCGCCCGTCTCTTTATTTGGCAACTATTCAGAATGGGAACTAAGAGGCGGCTTGCGCCAGCAGCCTGGGCATCGATAGCAATATGGGCTCCTGTTCCACAATTGGCGTCCCAACGCGGGGTCCATCAGTGACATAAGGTTCAGTAAGAGAGATCCAGACGAAGAAGTGAACTTCTAAATGATCGGAGTATACCTGCCTTGAGAGGGCCCTCGTCCGGCTGCCGATCGAAAAAACTTCACCGATTCTGAACGGACCTCTCTCGAGTGACCTATTGTCCTGACTGGAATCCCACAGGAATGCTACACGGAGTAAGAGAACGATCAGGCGCTGGAGGAGGGTCACGAAGAACTATCCGCATGGTCCGGTCCGGGTAAGATTAAGTAGGGTGTTTTTACGCCTGATTGGTAGGGTGGTTCTATCCACCTGATTGATTGATTGATTGTATTGGAATCGGTATTTGTATACTGATATTGTTTAGTTATTGGTTCATTTAGCTTTGGATGCTACTTGAAATATTGGTTCTCTTCTCGAGAACGAGACATTCTCTGTTTGCAAACGGCGGTGAATAGGAACGTTCGTCCCTCTTTGCAGATAGAGAAGGGTAGGTAATGCAGACTTTTGTCCCCGTTGTAATCCGTCATGCCTACTTTTCTCCCCACTGATTGTTTGGAATCGATTAATAATCGATTGTTGCTCTTTGAGATCTTCCCTGTCTACAAACAGAGACAAATAGAAATATTCTGTCTTCCTTTATGGATAGCGAAGGGCAGGTAATGCAGACGTTTGTCCCCGTTGTAATCCGTCATGCCTGTTTTTCTCCCCACTGATTGATTGGTTGCCTGGACATTGTTGTTCCAGGAATTGTTTCGTTTGAGGTATTTTCTATTTGCAAACAACGTGGAATAGAAATATTCTATCTAGTCTTTGCAAGTAGTAAAGGGTAGGTTATGCCCCTTTGTGAATTCGTCAGTCCTACCCACTCCCCACTGGTTATTTGGGGGGTAGCTCGCATGGTCCGCCCAGGAGACTACCCTTATGGAGGACATATGCTCCCCGCTCATGGGCCAATTAGTGGAAGTAGACCATCTGGTCCGTCCAGGAGGCTACCCTAGTAAGTGGAAGTACATCGCTTGGTCCATCCAGGATGATACCCTAATGAAGGAATATATGTTCCCCTTTTGATCGATAATCTCGTTCCACCCCGGACCATTTATTGGAGGGAACTCGTCTGGTCCGTCCAGAAGTACCCCCAGTGAAAAGGACACATAAAAATATGAAGTGATCACCGTTCCCTACTAACAGAAAACTTTAGCTCGAAACACGCTAAGGAAGAGAAGGAAAAATAAAAAGAAATCAGGCTAAGTCAGTAACCCCCTGATGAGCTTTTGACTTCACTAAAAATAAGAAACATAAGAAACAGTTCGTAATAAGAAATATAAAATGGCGAAAATTTGACAGCAAGACAGCCACGAGGTAGCTAGGTTACGCTGCCTACTCCTGCTCCAAACATGTCTGCCTCATTGCCCACCACGCCCAAATAACGGTCACATGAAATAGATACAAATCAATAGGTACCTACCCCCATTCCGGAAGCTCCCGAAGTGCAACAGGTCCGCGGTTACGCCCACCCGGAAGGCGAGGCCTCGATGCATGCAGGGCCCGCCTGGCCGCAGTTGGAAGGGGAGGCTGTTGGGCGGACGGCCCAAAGAATAGTGATGACCTCTCCTTCTCCCCTCTTCTGCTGCCCTGCAGGCCACGGGGGGGGGCTGTCTTGCCTCAGCCACCGACCACCCCCCCACCCCTCTCTTGCCTGATCTGGCCATCGACGAGGACCGGAGCCAAGGCGAGGTCGGACAACCCTGAGAGTTGCAGATAGTCCCGCCACATGACCACGCCCGAAGATTACAGGCAGTCCCGCCACATGTCAACACCTGAGAGTGACAGGTAGTCCAGCCACACGACAACGCCTGGACAATTGTAGGTAGTCCCGCCACATGTCAGCGCCTGGACAATTGCAAGTAGTCCCGCCACATGTCAGAAGGGGGGGGAATGTCTTGCCTCAGCCACCGACCCCCCCCCCATCTTCAATGGCTGGCACGGCCAATACCGAAGCGCTGGAGCCAAAGAACGGCGCGGGGTCGCTGGAAGGGGGAGGCGGCGCGAACGACCCTCCCCCACCTCCCTCCAGGTGGAGGCTTCCAGCGACACCCCAACGCTCCTGCTTAAAGAGGGTCCATATGAAAAAGCGGTCCTTTGCCCGGGACGGGCGCACGTCCCATGCCTTCTCTCCTCAACTTTGAAGATTCTATGAGAGCCGGGGGGCACCCCGATCCCTCCGCATGGGCGCCCCCGTCCCCCTCACTGGGAACCGCGACATCGGCGCACTCCTGCCAGCGCCAGCCTCAGTTTGGAAATGGCTAAAATACAGCCAAAGCACAGACTTGTTCAGTTCCGGAGGAACACCAGAATGACCCGGTAGGAAAAATTGTTACCGCCCTCCCCACTCTTTGACTGATGGTCCATATTGCTAAACTGTTAACCCATTGCGAAAAACTTTTGAAACCACCAACGGAAGGTTCTGGTCCTACTACGAGTCAGTGGAGGCAATCTGACTATGCAGGGACTTGCCTGACCTCGCCCAAAATGGCACCGACACAAAATGAGACTTTTTAAATAAACCTTGTTGCACCCTGATTGCGCAGCTTTTTGCCCCGAGATATGTATGCAGTTTTTGGATAATGAAAGTAGATATGAAGGATATTGAGTATGTGCTCGGAAAAGAAAGCGATATAAGATGGATATTGATCATGTGTTTGGACAATGAACTGACTTAGGGTGGGTACTGATTATGATTTGGAAAATGAATTGGTGTAATTTAGATAGTGAATGAGCATTGGATAAGGAATTTATGAATTAATTAAAACTGAATTATTGACATGCATCATGCTTGCTCTGTAGGGAAGTTTGATACGATTTTATTGCACTGCTGCACTTTATGCAATGAACTGCCACCAACTTCGTTCTTCTTATGTACAGTTCCAATCTGCTCCGTGGCCGGTCCACTGGGTTGTAGGCCTGTATTTATACATCAACACTTTTTATTAAAAGTATTTTGAAAAAGAAAGCATAGTTGTAGCAGTTGCATTAATGAGTTTTGGATGTTCCGCTACGATGAGCGAAGAATAAGTATGATGAAAGCTGAAGGTTAAAAAGGACCAGATATTTAGCAACTGCATTATGTGTCACAGGCAGCTGGAAAAATGTTTTAGACGCACTTAAATCGACACCACAGAAATGCCACCTGACCGCTACCCTTGCACCCAACAAAAGGGGTTGCGACCAAGTAACTCATGTAGATACGCAGATCATAAATGGTTATATATCTGACATTACTGGTACCTCTGGGCTTAAAACGCCGAGATGGTAAAGAAATGCAGTACGTGGAGATAGGTCGAGTATGTGGTAGGTAAAAACATTTTCGGATTTATGCGCGCTGATGTGTTTTGAATGCTGCACCCCCCCCTTCTTTCTCCTCCCTTCTGCAGGTCACGTCAGAACGTCGGCTAAAGTATGGGAGAACGATGATCGAATAACCGACGAAAAAGGAAGGAGGGAATATGTGCATAGTCCTTAGGACGATAAGTTTTTCTAAAGACGTAGACTTAAACATGACTGTTCCTCCTTAGAACGTAACGACTGGGAGGATGGACTGACATAGAAACTTGACGGGTACTGTAATGACGGAAATTGACTCGACATTAGCACGCTAGTTAACGCGATTATGACGTTTAATTAGATAGGGAAAGGACTAGGGAAAGTCCTGAGGTAAGGGTACCCAGGCACCACCCGTCTGGGAAGTTAGAAATGTTGCTGATGTTCAAAATGCACTGCCCCCCTTTCTCACACTCTTATAGATATAACCAAGCTGTCCGACTGTTCTCCCGATCAATGCTTGCCGTTGCCTCAGCCTGAAGAACTTCCCACCGAAGGAAGAAACTGAAAATGGTTTAAGATCCAACCATGGGTAAATAGCGCAACCAGGTTAATTTCTGATCGACTAACCGAGGTGTAAGTATTGGCAATTGAGAACGCTCGCAGAGATAACAAGCGAGAAGGAAAAGGAGGGAAGGGTAGAAAGAACTAAGCACGTAGATAAATAGGATAGTAAAGATACGTAGGATATAATATGGATTTTGTTGGCCAACTATTGTTTTCTGTTTTGTCATGAATGTCTTATATATATGTAATACGTGTACTGTCTTCCTCTGTCTGAGTTCGTGTGTGTGTGTGCTGTAGGGGTTTATGTTCGCCCTTTGTTTGCGTCTCTCCGTTACCTGACCCCCTGCTGTTCTGTGTTGTGAACGCACTAAATGACCTATTTTTGTACACATCTCTCTGTCTTTCTCTATCTCTATCCCACCATTTTCCTCTCTATACCTCTCTCTCTCTCTCTCTCTCTCTCTCTATCTCTCTAACTCTCTCTATCTCTCTCTCTCTCTCTCTACATGTCATACGTGTACCAAATGGCTCGTTTAGATTGCGGACGACTCCCACTCTCTGAGAGTCTCCCTATTTCCATCTTCCTTTTTATGGTAAAATCGTGCCTCGCTGGCACTAGTCTGATTGGATACTTATTGAACGCGAAGGTGTTCAGCGAAATTGACCGAAACCAAAATGATTGTATCTCGCGATATTACTACCTCTCCTTTCTGCAAAATGAATGAGCTCGAATTGGCTGAGAAGGAAAGGACAGGTAAGACGACTAAGGTCCCCCAATCTGGCCATTTATAGGGGAACTGTATGTCAATGGCACCTTATTTTTCTGTTCATCAGAGACGAACACCAACGTCTAGATTGACCCCCAATGCCCAGATTGCCTCACCACCCCTTTTTTTTGCACCTAAGCGCGAGCGTCCGAAGCATCCCCGCCCCATTTGATAGACCCCAGCTGCTGTCCCGGATATAAACATGATGACCATGAGTAACTGTCGTCCCTCGAGAAAAACCTGTCTTACCTGACTCTTGATGATAGCGCCCCTGCCCTGTATTGAAAAGGTTAGCCAGCCTTGAAGGGAAATGTTCCGAAATATTGAATTTGATGAAATGCACAGTTGATGGGAATCTTATTTTATCTCCATTTGAGTTATAAATGGGACGACGAATAAACTTGGCATGAACTCAGTAGGAATGCCGACATATGCACTGCTTGGTAATGGACCTCTGACTGTGACCGATGAGCGTATCTCCCAAGTGCGTAGGATTGAGGGAAGAATTCACATGCATAAATGTCTTCCCCTGACCAGTTCTCTAAAGCTTGTTTTGTACCTATTTCAAAGATATACGATCACCGGAGGAGAAGGGTCGGACGTGACACACAGCCTGGCCGCAGATCATGGGACACATGCGAACTCGACCAAAGGTGGAGCCCCAGCACGACAGGAATACGGGACGAGGCAGCACTCTCCAATGTGGTAAACGAAAGGATGAAAGGCTGCCCTGAAGCCCTCTGTCCGCCTACCCACACGTGCCTGAAAGCTTCCGTCCCCCTCTTCAAGCCCGGTTGATGGGCTTGCTTGCTTGTTATCATTTGCTCCCTTGGTCCCTTTGGTGTGTCCCAGGAAAATCTGCCCCCACTCCGCCCTCTCACTCCCATCGACTATCGAAACCACACACCCTCTTTTCCACATGACTTCTTGTCGAAAGGAAGAACAGCATCCAGGTGGAAATGGGGTACGCCGCAGGAATATGGGTGCCGAGCATAAGGCGCCACTAAAAGGATTGGTTAGGGAACAGGACTGTGGTCTAACAGCAGAGGACTGACTGCACCCTGCAACGCGTAAGGATAGACCCGAGCTGGACCTATAGCTCCACCGCCGGTGCTCAACAGCGCCAACGAAAGGACACGGACTAGAGCCTACCAGTGATGGCTCACTGCTAAAAAGACACTGTGACGAAGAGATCTTGTGTATTGAACTGAATTCCGCCCTCAACTACTTGGTCAAAATGTTCATTGGTCACATTTTTAAGTCAGAAACATTTATGCTATGTAGTGCTTTGAAATGATAGGAACTCGACAAATGCAATCTCCTATATGCTGCATTCTGCCAAACGCATCAACTGTCCATGATTATATGCCATATGTTAGTATTGATAAATGCTAATTCTTCGACCGCACCTGTTTATATGTACCTTCATCGATTACAAAAATGAACTTTGCTATGTAAAAAGGGGCGACTGTAGAAAATTAGAAATATTGATGTACATAAGCAACGTTCATTTCCCTTTTCCCACTCCTCTCCCTGCGCGCACCATGAATACCGTAAAGCATTGACTGCATCACTCTGCCAGCAAAGGCCTGTACCCATGTGTACATGACAGCCATTTTAGGCACCCTGGCCTTTTGCCCGCCTAAGATTAGAATCACCAGCTTCCCTTCTGCGCGTATTCGAAACCCTCCCCTCTCTCTCACATGCATAAACCATGAAACCCTCTCCCTCTGCGCGACCCTGCCCTGAAAGGCAGCCCTTCTGCTTGACCCACGCAAACCCCCATTTCCTCTTGAAGAAGCATCCTTCGCCTCAGCTGACATAGCCCTCCCCAGCTGCACCTGACTGCCCCCGCTCTCTCATGCATGAGTCATAAGATCTCTCTTACTCTGTGCGACTCTGTCCCTGTGCACACCCTGGCTCCCCCTTCCCCTTCTCCCTCACACGGGCAAGTCATAAACCTTCTTCTTCTGCAAGACCCTGTCCTTGGGAATCACGGCCGCGCCTGACCAGCACCTCCTTTCCTTTCATGAATAACCCCTCTGTTAGTAAACCCTCCCTCCGCGATTGACTGTCCACACATGTCTGAGGTCATCGCCTAAGCCAGGAGATAATGTTTACTACTTATTGTATGGAGTCACTCCTCTTCAAAGGACCCACTATTGATCCTGGCCACCCCACCCCCTGGGCTATGATCAGGCGCACACATCCTAAACAGCTGACGGAACTCTCAGCTGCTTGATTGCCCTCCCCTCTTATCAGCAGGTCAAGGGCCCCTATTGTGAACACATGTGGGGTAGGATTGACACAAGGATTATGGGGATGTCTTTTCCTTGTATCACAATGTCGTAATTGTAATGCCAAGTGTTTTGTAAAGTATAAAAGACGGAGTCTCAGCTCACTTGTTAGAGCACCTCCCGAAAGACACTGTGTTTCGTGTCCGAAATGACAGGCTCTCCTCATGAGAAATAAAACTCTGTTCTTGTGATTCCTGCTCCCAGCGCCCGTCTCTTTATTTGGCAACTATTCAGAATGGGAACTAAGAGGCGGCTTGCGCCAGCAGCCTGGGCATCGATAGCAATATGGGCTCCTGTTCCACAGCCCTTCGATGAGCTTGATCCTTGTGATAAATACTTCTTCCTCTGACTGCATCTCTTTCCCAGTGCCTACCTGGTGCTGAAGCCTATTGTCCCTGTAACAGGGTGGGTTAGAAGGCTCAATACTTCCCTAGAGCAACTGAACTGATGCAAAGTCAGAGCTGTGAAGCAATTACCACTCCCAAATCTCCCTGGGTAAAGAGAGCAGTACCTTAAAATGCACCCGGGGCACTGCAAGTTCCTCAGAGTGTGGTGTGTGTGTGTAAACTTCATAGGAAATAACACAATTCAATTTACCAATACTGTGTGGTTCTGTATTTCCCGCATATCTGATAATCATGATTCAAGCAGAAAAAAGCAGCTGCCACCAGAATCGGGACTACCAAAATTTCTGTTATTAAACACTAACTATTTATGTTTTTGAATCTCTGTACGTACATCCAATTGTTAACTCAATGATATTCAGTGGGGTTTAAAGCAATTATATTGGTACTCTTGCTGTTAGCAGCTTATCAGTTAAATACATTCTTGAGTCAATATGGCAGAGGAGAGAGCACTGGGGGCTCCTCCTGCTCCGCTGTCCTTTGGCTTCACCCGTACTGCTCCCTGGAAGAAGCCCTTGGGAGCAGAGGGAGGAGAGCAGGCCGAGGAAAAGGAGTGAGTGCGGGGCATGGAGGACAGCAGGGTGGTGAGTGTGAACCCGGTTGAGGCCCCAAAGGAGCTAATCATTCCACTGATCCAGAAGAACTGCTGGAGTAAAGCCGAGCATCCCCCGCAACCACGGGCAGAAGGAGAGCAGGACAAGAGACCCAAAGATAGGGTCCTCTCGCAGGCGGTGAAGGAGTTATCAGAAGAGTCCAAAAGGTCTCAAGACATTTGGGAGAATGGAGAGAAGGTTGATTTGAACATGACAATTCCGCTTCTGATGCAGAATAGAGTCCCTGATGGTTTTGAGGATGGGGACAAAGCGGATGTGAGCCTGTGCCCGGAATCGGCCACAGATGTGGATTACGATGTAGTTCCCGTTGAGGCCTATGGAATGGCTATGTTGCGTGGGATGGGCTGGAAGAAGGATGAAGGCATTGGACGAACCGTCAAACAAGATGTGAAGCCTCTGGAGCAACAGCTGAGGCCAAAGGGACTTGGTCTGGCAGCAGATAGATCTGCAGTGAAAGTATTGAAGCCCAGCAGACCACAGAGGCCCCCCAAGCCTGGTGAAGAGCGAGAGGAGGAGGATGTGGGTGGACTTGTGACTGGGTCTCTTGTGCAGATTGAGACTGTAGCGCATAAGGAGCTGTACAGCAAGTTGGAGGGCGTGGACTCCGACAATGCTCGAGTCATGGTGAAGCTTGCTATTGGGGGGAATGTTGCGACAGTCACTCAGTATTCCCTTTGATTGGTTGGCAAGAAAGAATATGAAAATAACAGCAAAGACTTAAGTCATTTAAGCAAAGCCCATAAGGATGAAGAGAAGAGCAAAGAGTAGGAACGAAGCAGATCAGGACAGGCTGTGCAGGCTGACAGGATGGACCAGAAAGTTCAGTACAGAGCGATAAGAAGCGGAAACTCCACCGGGAGTCTGACAGAAGTCCCCTGTGGTGAAGCACGTTAAGAACAGTGACCACGTCAGCAACTCTTTCTCCTCCCGATCCGCCCACTGGTTGCAGAGGGACCTCAGGGTGCGCTTCATTGACAAGCAGTACAAAGGCGGCAAATACTATACCTCCAAGGTAATGCATGGTAATACTGGGACTGTAGTGTACTGTATGCGTACACCCAGGCATGGCGGGATCGTGAGAAATAACACTCCAAAGTGTTCTGTGCTAATACCCAGGTAAAATATATCAATAATACTGCCAGTGGACTGCACTTACACCCGGGTACTGTGTCAATAGTTCCTCTAGTGGACTGTGCGCTTATACCCAAGTATAAGTCCTCCTGGACATGTACTCTAAACCTTCCCTCGATCGTAGAGACCCTGCTATTTTACCGATGTCCAGTGGAGCTACCTGTTAGCTAAATAGGAGATGGGTTGTGGATTCCCCCTCAGCCGTCACATACCCAGCCGGATTTTGGGCAGACTTTCTTTCGTCTCTCTGTTGTTTCCCACTCATACCCTTTCACCCCACCCCCTTCCCCCTCTACGCTCCCTTCTTCTCGCCCTCTTCCCCTTTAATGATTTTCTGTTGAGACCTAGCCATTTGACCGATGCCCAGTGGAGCTACGTGATAGCTGAAGAGGAGATGGGCTGCGGATTCACCCTCTGCCGTCACCTACCCAGCCTGACCTTGGACAAACTTTCCCTTCGTCTCTCCGCTGTATCTATACACTACCCCTTTTGCCGTCACCCCATTTCCATTCCTCACCCCATCTTCTATGCTCCTAAAAAGTTTTCTCTGGTATCTTTTGTAACTATTTTCCCCTTGTCTCTTTGTCCTGTCTTCCTCCTACCCCTTTACCCTATCCCTTCTCCTTTCTGATCCATTCACCTTGTCCCCTATGTTCTTTAAATGCTTTTCTTGATACTTATGTAACTTTTAACTGATGTAATTTGCAACATTATTGTCCCTCATGTAAAGCGTTTGATTCCATCGGGTCTAGCCAGCACTATATAATAACTCATTAATTACATTTGTTCCCATTTAGTACTCTTCCTCACTTTGTCTACCTACCTAGCTCCTATCCACTCTCCCCTGAATCTCTCACCTTGCCAGCTAGTCTGCCTAGCCCCCTGTCCTTTGTGCCCTTTGACTAAGCACTCCTTCTCCCCTTGTTGGGGAAAGATCCAATATTTATACTCTGGAGTCTCAGCGTACCCACTGAGAGAGCCCACTGTGCCAAGGGAGCCACTCACAGCTGAGGTATGGTATGGCACCCCTTGCCAAATCACTCCCTCTCCCTTTTTTGGGGAAGGATCCAGTATGTAGGCCTTGGAGTCTCAGAGACCCCTCTGAGAGAGTCCACTGCGTAAAGGGAGCCTCCCGCAACAGAGGTCATCCTTCAGAGAACGACTGGACAACAACACTCACATCAGCAAGGAACTTTACAACGTCGTGAAAGAGCTCTCCAACCCGAAAGCCAGCAACAACGACATCACGCCTTCTGAAGACCTCTGCAACTCTCTGGCCACCTTTTTTCACCGTAAGATCGTCGACATACACAACAGCTTCGGCGCTCAGAACACGTACCCCAGCACCAAACCTACATCCACCACCACCACCATGTGCGCCTGGACTCAGGTCAGCACAGAAGATACCACCCACACGATGAACACCATCCACTCGGGCTCCCCAGCCGATCCCTGCCCACACCACATCTTCAACAAAGCCGACTCCATCATCGCACCCAAACTTCGGGGCATCATCAACAACTCGTTCATATCCGCCACCTTCCCGGAGAGCTGGAAGCAGGCAGAGATCAGCGCCCTCCTGAAGAAACCCTCCGCAGACCCCTCAGACCTCAAGAACTTCCGCCCCATCTCGCTCCTCCCCTTCCCTGCAAAAGTCATAGAGAAAACCGTCAACAAACAGCTGACAGCCTTCCTGGAGACAAACGGCTCCTTCGACCCATCGCAGTCCGGATTCCGAGCGAACCACAGCACCGAGACCGCCCTCATCGGGGCCACCAACGACATCCGGACCCTGCTGGACAACGAAAAAACCGCCGCCCTCATCCTGCTCAACCTTTCGGCTGCGTTCGACACGGTCTGCCAACGCACCCTGAAAATCTGCCTCCGCCATGCCGGGATCCAAGGAATGGCCCTGGAATGGATCACCTCCTTCCTCTCCAACAGAACCCAAAGAGTCCGTCTCCCGCCCTTCCCCGCTGAAGCCACCAAGATCATCTGCGGCGTACCTCAAGGGTCCTCAGTCCGCCCCACCCTCTTCAACGTCTACATGAGCCCCCTCGCAGCCATCGCACGCAAGCACAACCTCAACATCATCTCCTAAGCCGACGATAGCCAACTGATCCTCTCCCTTGCCAACGACCCCACTTCCGCCAGAGCCAGCTTCCAGGACGGAATGAAAGACATCGCAGACTGGAGGAAGCTCAGCCGCCTGGAACTGAACTCAGACAAGACGGAAGTCCTCATCTTCGGCCCTTCCATCTCCGCCTGGGACGACTCCTGGTGGGCCCCTGCTCTGCGCCCCCCACCCAAGCCCACGGACCACGCACGCAATCTGGGCTTCATCCTTGACTCCTCCCTCACGATGGCCAAGCAAGTTAACTCCGTTACCTCCTCCTGCTTCAACACTCTCCGCATGCTCCGTAAGATCTTCCGCTGGATCCCCACTGGAACCAGTAAAACGGTCACCCAGGCCTTGGTCACCAGCCGTCTGGACCACGGAACGCCCTCTGCACTGGGACCACCGCCAAACTACAGAAAAGACTCCAGCGCATCCAGAACGCCTCAGCACGACTCGTCTTGGACATCCCCCGACACAGCCACATATCCGCCCCCCTGAGGGACCTGCACTGGCTCCTCGTTAGCAAAAGGATCACGTTCAGACTCCTCACCAACGCACACAAGGCTCTCCACGACTTGGGCCCCGAATACCTCAACAACTGCCTCACGTTCTACACGCCAACCCGCCAGCTCCGCTCTGCCAGCCTCGTCCTTGCCACCGTCTCACGGATCCGCAGAACCACCACCGGAGGAAGATCCATCACCTACCTGGCGGCCAAGACCTGGAAAACCCTCCCCACCAACCTACGACTCACCCAGGACCATCTCTCATTCAGGAAGCAACTCAAGACTTGGCTTTTCGAGCAGTAGCAGCCCCCCCACTCCCCCACCCCCAGTGCCTTGAGACCCTAGCGGGTGAGTAGCGCGCTTTACACATACTCTTGATTGATTGATTGAGTGATATCACTTACCCTGGGATCACAGCTTACTGGACTTTGTACGTTGCTATGACTCGTCTACCGGTTTGTGTCCCCATCCCCCTTCTCCTCCTTTTTCCCTGTGATGTCCTTCACCCTCCCCTCCTCTTTCTCGCCTTTATTACCTGTCTACTTCCCCAGCTCCTTCCCCTCTCCTAAATCTTCCCCTTGCTTGCTTTTCCCCTTTCGTATTTGTGCTTATTGTTTATCTTGACCTTACAAGGAACTATGTTGTCATGCTCTAATAACTGTGTAACCTTTGTAACGATGTAACCTGTAACTATGATCTGATGTTCATGTAAAGCGCTCTGATACCTCCGGGTCTAGCCAGCGCTATATAAAACCTTTAAAATTAAATCCTCAAATTGGTCAGGAATTGAAATGGGCAAAAATAAAAACTACAGGACTTATTTACAAGTCCTTTGCGTCACCAGTGGGTCACTTTCATGATGCACAGGAAGTGCAACCTGCAGCCCCATATTTACAAGGACACATAAAGCCTCCTTATGTGGTTTTTCATGTCCATGTAAATATGACCCCTTTCCACACTACACTTTGAATGAAAGGGCCGTCCCATGGGTGTTGCTGTGGGTGTTCCCACGCAACATTTATGGCTTCTTCCAAATTGCCAGATTTATAGTATATCGTAATCCTGTAAATGCTTCAGAATGCTATGCCTCCCCAGAGGAGGTGTAGAGAGGTGCATTGAGAAGAAGCATTTAAATGTATCCTTGTTCTTTTCCTCTGCAGCACACATGCAACAAGAAAATCACCTCTTGTGATTGTTTATGTATTGGAAGGGAACAACGAGACAATCACCACTTGTGATTGTTTATGTACTAGAAGGCACACCTTCCTGCACATAAACAATCCTTCCCCTCAATGTAGGCACCCTTGCACTATGGTGCAAGGGTGCCTGCATCACCACATGGCAGCAAATTGTGCACCAGTGCAGAGGAGAGCAAAGTTTGAAGACCTCAATGTTAATGTAAAAATAAATGCAATGTAAATAAAATAAGTGATTAAGAAAAATATAAAAAAAACATTTGCAACTTTTTTGACAGTGGTTAATTGTCATTCATTAAATCAAACCATTGCATAATAATGTCAATGTTTGATAACAGACCCAAATCCACCCCTTTTGTACCCCTAACTAAACTTTCATAGCACTAAAGTGCCATCTGAGTTTCCTTTGGGTCCTCTATTTCTCATACAGCTACAATGCTTTGAGAAGGTCACAGTCTGTGTCTATTTTGGCTGAGAAATATGCAGTTATATCTGATATCCAAGATGATGTGGCCTTCACTGAAGATGTTTGCATTATACAGCTTACTCAAGGCTCCTAAAGGAAAGCTGAAGTGACTCTATCTAAAGATGTGTATGTGCCAAACGTGAATACCCTTTTCTGATTATTATGAAAAGGCTAGACACTTGTCATCAATGATGTGAAATGCACAAATTAGCATATATATTCTGGTGCACATTTACTAAAATCTGCTATACATATTATATTACATTACTACATATATAGGAGCAATTGATGTCCTGGCAACCTAAAATACAGCAAAATTTTTATGATTTTCCATGTATAATTAATACCACACGAAGCACCTGTTTGTTAATGGGAAATGTGCACGAGAATACATAAATATATGAACTGCAAATATTTGCACTTAAGCAAAAAACACGAATCACATCCCATGTCTACCAGTAACCTGAAACGGTGTTCCTTCTGAGGTCCTTTTCAAGGGATTGTTGACAACGTCATCACCATGTCCAAGGTGATTTGGACAATCTTGGAAAACTTCTGCCTACTTCAGAATTATTACAATTTCCTAAATAGAATAGTGCTATATTTTTATGTGAAGATGCTCTGCAGTTGTACATATACTACTAGTAGAATACCTTGGGAAATGGCAAACAATTGTAAATTTACACAAAAGTGCAAGTTTACTTTTGTGAACAGGCCTTGAATGCCTACTTTTATTAAGGAATAGTTCAAATTTAACATGATAAATTACAACAATATTCATGTTGCATGAATTGAGTCGTGTGGCCCAGATCAGAGTTAATAACTAGTCGTATCTAACAGAACCACTATCAGGTGCACAACTAGAAACTACTTTAAGTAGTAACAAATTTGGGGCCTCACCTTGAAGACACATGTTTTGCATGTTAGACCACGAGTATCAAAACAAAAACTTTGCCAGTGACATTCACTAGCAAGCCAGTCACTCACTCGAAGCAGTATTTTACATTTAGTAAAGTGCTTGTACAACTATTATAAACTTCAGAGCGCTATTAATGTAATCGCATTCATTTTATTGCGTGTGCTCCTACTCATTGCATGCATGCTCGTGGTTAGAATGAGAAGTACATTTTAGGAGGGCACAACATTCAATCTGTCTAATGTCAAATATGAGGTTGGCAGACAGTCCTAAAACCAAAGCACACACTAACACTTCATTGTATTCTGGGACTTGTAGTCCTGTATTCATAATGGCGAACACAGGACTGCAAGAATAAAAATCAACAGCTATATGAGTGAGAAAAACGTCCTCACTAAACACCCACTGAACTCAGCTCCCTGTGGTTTATGATTCTACTGTACTAATTGTATAAGTAAAGTTTTTTTATGACTAGAATATCAGAACACTGATAGGTTCTATTATTTACCAACTCAACAGTATACATTGCATTGGCATAAAAAACATGAAAGGCTATGGGTCAGATTTACAAAATGTAACACATCGCTGCCGCAATGCAGCATCAGAAATCTTGCGTCACCGCTGCGATAATGCAAGTCAACGTGGATGTGCCAAATCAACAAGGTGACCGATGAGGCGCAACCCGGTAACCTGCATCAGAACATTTGACGTAGGTGTTGCAAAACTGCCGCAAGTCAACCTGACGCAACTGCAGAAAAAGTCTTGTAAGGCTGATTTGCAACAAGCAATGCCATTCCGACAACCCTGCGACAGCGTACACTGCGGGAAGCGACAAAAGGCACCCGGGACACTACGCAAATCCCCAAAAAGACATTTGTGGACCACAGAGGACCCAACAATGGAAAAGGAAGGTAACCCCAGTAGCCAGGACCCTCAGGCAAACAATGGTAGCAGAAGCCCTGATGCACAGGCTGAGCGAGCGGGAAAAAAGAAATAGGAAGGCCTATTTCATGTAGCGCAGAAAATGAAATACTGGTGACGGAGGTCACCATTACCAGCACCAGCTGTTTATCAGTTCTAAGCTGACTCTTGCTGAAAAAGAGATGATATGGCAGCGAATTGTCCAGAAGATCAACAGCGTAGGCCATTCCAAGAGGACAGTCAATGATTGGAAAAAAAAGGTGGCATGACTGTAAGCGCAGGAAAAAAGAAAAGCTTGCGGCGAACCCTGAGGCAGCCTCACAAACTGGAGGAGGCAGCCTAGCAGACCGGGAGATCCTGGATGACCTAGAGGAGCGGGTGGCAGCTGTCATCCCAGAAGAAATTTTAATGTCAATACCCATGCAGGCCACCTGAGAAACTGAAGAGCAGACAACAGGTAAGTCACAATAAGTGCACAGATGTCAGTAATGGGTCATGGTGGTGATTTCAGCTAGAAATGTCTCTGTGCCACAGTCTGATGTGTCCATCTTGTTGTAGTTATACTTGTCCACAATCACAACTATTCTCAATGCAAGTTAATCACATATGACAATCACAAATTAAAAATGTGAAAACAGCACTGCACTGTTCTTCCCTGCTGGATCAGACATACTGGACATCATTTAGGTAGGCCCTTGACCCACCGGTACCTCACTTTTGTGAATGTCCAAAGTGAAGACCTGTTGGTGCAAGGACTACATAAAAGACGTTCACAAGGTCACGCATATGCCTACGTGAGTAACTTAGGTAATCCGGTGCAATGTGATGCTATATCTTATCTTGTTTTTCTTGAGGTGTGCCAGTGTGTTTAGGCAGTTAGAGATCAATGGTTGGAGGACATGTGCAGCGGGGTCATTGTATGTAAGAGTTGGCGGAGTGGTGGGGCCAAGGGACTCAATGATAACTGATTAGATGTCCTTGATCCCTTTGTGATGTGGATCAATGATGGTGGTGGTTTATGGTCGACACAGTGAATATGTGACATTTACAATGATGGCTGGCCCAGGTGATTCTGGCGGTGTGGCTATAGTTGAATCTATCTAACGGTGAAGTAGATGAGTTTGTCTGTGTCTCATGCAATGTGGCTTGGTGTGGCCAATTGCTGCTTCATTTTGACGCAGCAAGTTTACCCAGGAGGCAGTGGTGTTCTGATCACTGGGGTTGTCCAGGTGGAACGAGAGTTCTCAAGTAGGAATGTTGTTGGATAGGAGAGCTTGGTGTGCAATGATGGTTACAATTGCATTGGTGAATGGGTGTTCATGGACCGGTGGTCCTGCAAATGAAGGTATCAAAGTGAATGTTGTTGTGCTTGGTCCGGCTTTTTAAGTTGTGCAGTACCATGGTCACCGCTGGGTCATTAGAGTGCATGGTTAGTTGGAGTAGTTTCCTTTCTTGTACCTCCTCCTCGATGGACATGGTGGGCCTTGGGGTAATTAGGTAGCCATCACTGATGGTGATGGTGATTTCTGGTCCAGAACTGAGGTTGGTGCATGTGTTTGTGAAGTAGGTGACATATGAAGAGTTTGCAGCACGGTGGTGCAACATTTCTGTAGTGTGCATGTGGAGGATGGAGTTGAGCTGGTTGAGTGGAGTGTTTTTTGACTGGGTGGTACAAGGCACTGGTGTGTTGATCTGGCAGAAGGTTTGTTTTGAGATTCAACTGGCGCAGGGTGAAAAATAGGCCTGCAGTCTTGCAAGATGGCAGGTGGCGTTGAATCCAGGGTAGATGACGAGGAAGGTGCTTGTGTTGCAGCGGAGGAGTGTAGGAGAGGAATGGTTTTAGCTGGTGAGTGTGGTCCAAGGGCAAATGGATGTAGACATCTCATCCATTGCTTGCCTTTGTCATGGGAAATGTACATTACAACACAGTTTTCACATTGGAATACCAATTCCAAGAAACCTCCGGCATGCAGTTGCCTTCACTTTGCATGTCATATCAACGTATTATGTTGCAAGTAGTGGCGTTTCATCAGTTCCAGCTTAGGTAATGTGTTCTGGTGTTATAAAAAAATGTAAGGGAGTTTCTTTGTGATAAAATTTCAAATATAGGTAGTCTTGTGGACAAATAATTGAAATATAGTGTCATTTTTGTTTTGTTAAAATCAAAACTGGATTACTTTTGAGGAAAACATGTAAATTAGTGTGTTTTCTGGGGTCAAGCATTGCAATTTTGGTGTCTATTGGGTTCAAAAGATGAAAATATGGTGTTATCTGGTGAAAAATATTGAAATTAGTGTGTTGTTGGGGCAAAATGTAAAAATAGGGTGTCTTTTGGGGCAAAATATGAAAATATGATGTGTTTTGGGTGCAAAATATGAAAATGGGGTATCTTCTGAGGGCAAACTATGGAATTAGGGTGTCTTTTGGGTGCAAAATATGAAAATAGGGTGTATTCTGGTATCAAAATATGAAAATGAGGTGTCTTTCGGGGGCAAAATATGAAAATGGGGTGTCTTTTTGGGGTGAAAAATGGAAAAAGGGTGTCTTTGGGGTCCAGAAATGGAATTAGGGTGTTGTCTGCCCCAAATGTGACATTTAAGGTGGGTTTGGGGGTCTGAGATGAATCTCAGATATCTGGGCTTGTTATGTGCTACAAGTGTTCCTTTTAGGGTTGCACTCACTGTAGTGGGAACTGAAATTGACAAGGATACTCTATCCAGCTCTTTCTCCACTGTTGTAATATGAGACCTATTGGTATGCATTGTATTGGAATGCAATGTCATGGTATGCCTTGCAAGCAAAGATATTCTTCGGTTTACCACTGTTCTACCTGCTGCGCATGATCTTTGTACTGGGGTGAATGTAAGACATTGTTCTGCATTCTGTCCATCAACTGTGTTTTTTGCGCATGGCTGCACAGCATATGTCTTTCAGAAATGATGTAGTGGGCAATGGACAGCTTGGAGGTGGTAAAAATCTGAAAAGACACTGGAGGTAGCATGGATGTGGGGGGTGTGAGTGGGGTTTGCCATCACATTACAAATGCCGCAAATATATGAGCCTCCCACTCAACCACACACTAAATAACTTAGGCCAGAATGGGCTCTATTGGCCATCCCTCAGTGATATAGGATACAAATAATTGGTCTACAAAAGGAAAGTACTTTACTTTCTTCTTAATAAAAGTATTTTTATTTTATTTCTTTTATCTCTTTTTTTCATTTGTTTTTGAAATCACATTTCATAAATAGCGAAACAGTAATTTTTCCTTTTACAATCTATACATACATAAAATCAAAAAGGCAGTGCGATACCTATATTCAATTACCTGATCAAAGATAAATGATACAATAAATATTAGCAAAACAGCCAAACAATGCACAAATGTCCTCTACCAAAATCACATTCGTACCAACCTCACATACAATCAAAACATACCAACCAAACTCATTCACACATCACAATACAATCAACAATTTCCAACTACAAAATGGCTTGCAAATCAAAACACATGGTGAGTAAATCTTCCTAAATGTCCATTTTTGTGTAGCTTGCTGGAACCAACCAGGCCAACGCACATTTCAGTGGTGAACTGATTTGAACCACCTTCTTCAGGACTGGTGGGAAGGTATCCCTTGGTTTTTGTCCTGCTTGTTTTCATATGTACATGTGGGCCCTCAGATGTTCATATTTTTCTCTGCTTTCCCTTCTGGCAAAGGCTGGCTTTTATTAATTGTCCTATTTAGAAGAGAATAAGATACTGGCCCCTTGCAGTCAGGTTTTCGTGCATCTCACAGCACGGAAGCCGCCTTGCTCGAAGTTACGGATACCATTAGGACGTCGCTTGACAGGGACTCTCCAGCTATGTTGGTGCTGCTTGACCTGTCGGCAGCTTTCGACACCATCTCACACAGTATTCTGCTGAACAAGCTGCGAGAGATTAGTGTTGGAGGCTTAGCCCTTAAATGGTTTCAGAGCTATCTCTCCGATAGAACTCAATCTGTCCAGTTAGGGTGCCATGTGTCACCTCCAGCTGCAGTGGACAACGGGGTGCCGCAGGGCTCTATATTGAGTCTCACATTATTTAATCTATATGTTGCCCCACTGGCCTCAATCATCGGGAACTGTGGGTTTGAAACTATTTCTTACGCTGATGACACGCAGCTGATCGTACACATAGAGAGAGAGCCGGCCGAAACGAAAGCAAAGTTTCTGAGGTGTATGATTAATATAGCAGTTTGGATGAAGAGAAACTTTCTACAACTAAATTCCGCTAAAACCGAGATACTCTTGTTTGGCAAGGCTGCGGATCTGTGGTCCCCACACTGGTGGCCATCAGAGCTAGGAGAGGCCCCCTCCCCGAAAAGCTGGGCGAAGAACCTTGGGATAAAGATAGATAATAAGCTCTCAATGGAGGAACAGGTAAAGACCCTTGCAGCCTCCTGCTTTGGGAGAATGCGGATGTTGAGAAAGATTTTCCCATGGATCCCGCTTAGCACTAGAAAGACTCTTATCCAGGTGCTGTTAATCAGCTGCCTTGATTATGGAAATTCTTTATTGGTAGGAATCAGGGAGGATCTTTTATCCAAAATACAGGTCTTGCAAAATACATCGGCCCGCCTTGCACTCGATAAGCCAGCCTGAATCCCTCTGTGCCTCTTTTACGCCAACTACATTGGCTTCCAGTCAAGAAACGGGGCCCCTTTAAGATGTTGTGTTTGGGCTTCAGGGATCTGCGCGGTCTGGGTCCGGCTTATCTGACCAACAATCTAAAATGGTATCAACCTACACGGCAGCTCAGATCTAGTAATCGGAAGCTGCTGTGCTGCCTCAGATTCTTTTCCTATCTGGCCCCCAAACTTTGGAATGGCCTCCCGGATCAAATCCAGGAATATCCAAACCTGTCCCAATTTAAAAAAACAGCTCAAAACATGGCTCTTTTAAACCGCTCCTCACAGACCGCCTGTCTTTTTCTCGAGCGCCGAAAGATCCCCTTGGGGATGATTTGTGCGCGATAAAATTGACCTAATAAAAAAAAAAGGAAACATAGCATTAGTACTAAGAAAAATTACCTGCATGGTATTTGTTTCACCATCTAGCACTGCTCAAATTCATGGGCCCAATGCTCCAGCACCATAGTGGATTATTCACTACTGGGGTCCATCACCCACAAGTGCTACCCCTGCACACCACCATATCCTGGGCATCCTCCACTACACATCACACTTTCCACTCACTTGGACATTGACACAGTGGTGTTAACTGATACACCCTCACAAAGTTTGTGACTCAGGTAGCATGATCCTCAGCCAGGTGGGCTTACACAAGCCTGAGTAATCACACGATGAAGATGGTGCAACACGCATCCCTTAGGTGTGTAGTTTCAGTGCTTGTGCACATAAGTTTGCATCATCTCAGGGTCCGCACACTCCACAGCGTATGGCCAGTGACCCAGCCTCTGGCCTCTGATGCAGATATGCGTTGGCCACATTTGCCATTATCCTTTGTGCAGCCCAGTGTGCTATTGGGGTATGGTATGCAATGTGTACCTCCCTACGTAATTACTCAGGAGGACATGTACAATTCACAAATGCCAGGGAGACCAGGGTGTATTCGTACACAAGTCTGCAACATGCCTCCATGCGACATGGCTGACTACACCACCAGGTAAGAGTGATCACCAATGTCTCAATGCCTTATACCACAGACCTCCAACTACACTGCACCTCCACATCCCAGATCAGCTCACAAATGGCAGGGCACCAATGGCACCCTGAGCCGGTAACTCATTGGTGCTTAGATGGGTTTGTATGCTATTGTGTAATAGGAGTGCCCAATGAGAAGTGATGCACACTGGTATTGCTCAGCAAAGCGCTTGCACTCAGTAGTATAGCCCAGATTTTCTCATTTTCCTGGGTCTCTGGATGGTCATCATGGCTGTTGGGGGGCTTGGGGGAGTTGTTGATTTGTGATGTATTGGGGCCAGGCTAATCCATTCTGCATGATAAATAATGTTAGTTACCTAGTTCTCATTGTAGGTGGAATCATAGGCTTGTTTTCAATGTTGATGCCATAATAAATAGGGCTGACTAATTTGATTTCCTTTACTGCTATGTGCCTTTTGTCAGTCATTGCTTGCTAACGGTGGAATTAATAACGTACTTGGGGCCATAATGTCTCCAAAATGTGTATGACCACATATCTTTAGGTTGGCAGTATGTTGTGCTTGAAAGGAGGCCAACACACTGGTATCACACACAAATTCACAATTGCCCTTCCAGTGTTGGACGAAAAGTGCACCTGCCACTAAGAGCAACATTTCAGTGCAGTGTATGTACACAGGGTAGTAACAATGAATACCAATGACCAGCACCACTACTGAAACAATAAGTGGTGCAATGTCCATACAAGTGGGTATGAGTCTTGAGCATCAGTTTGCATCAGGACATAGATCATTTGAATGTGACACAGAGATCAGCTTTTATAAGCCACATGTGATGCCTCTTACGAAACCTCAGTACAATTGAACCTGCAAACACAACTAACAGATTTGTACCTTATTTTTCAGAGGATGCACCTTCAACATCACAACTGGTGGATGACACCAATCTTGTTGAGGAAATGGACGACACCCTGTCCTCCATTGACAGTGACACACTGGAGAGCCTCATTACCACTATACAGTCTCCTACACCATCTCCAGAGCATGACAACAGTGTGGTAGCTGCTCCAGCTGAACCCCAACCACCACCACCACCAGAATCTGCCACTACAATTATAAGCACGGACTGGGAGAACACAAAGGTAGAGTTCCAAAGAACAGCTGTAGCTCTACAACGGGAACTAATTAGAGAGGTTCATGTGGCTGTAGAGAGTATGGGTGGCATCCTGCAAGCAATACTGCGAAGCCTGAATCCTGATTTGGCAAACATTGGTACAGAACTTGCCAGCAACACCCAAACACTAGGAATTGCTCAATCTCAATATAAAACATAATGAGTCAGAGGCATGTACGAATGCCACCACAAAGTGCCACCAGGGGTGTTGCTCAGCACCTCTAAAACATCTATGAGAGAATTAGAGACATGCAGCAATGGCAAGACATGTACATGGCAACTATGACTGCCTTTCATGGGGAATTGCTGATTGTAGTTAAAAACCAGCAAGTGATGTTGAATGCCCTAATGGCAAACTTCATGGCACCACAATACGTGTTCCCTCATACCTCCTCTGCTACTGCTGATGGTAGCAGTGGGACAATATGCCCTGCAGCTACAGAACCAACAAATGCCCAATCTGACAACTTGGAGGAGAAGGACGAGTCATTTACACAGTTCAGGAGGAAGACTGGTCACTAAAATGACATAAAGTCACAGGTGTCATATGACAACAGCAACAATTAGACTTTGATGAGAAAAGTGTCGGACAGACAAGATAATTATAATACTGGTGCCACACATCTTTTTTTTCCTCACTCACTGAAGTAAAATACATTGTGACAACAACAATGTATCCATCACAGAGTTACATTACAAATAACATCTCTTAGTTTCAACACTCTCAAACATGTCAACGAGTGCTGCTTCACTACTTATGTGTCAAGAACAATGTGCCCTTGTGTCAGGTCTGTACCATTCCACAATATAACTGGGTATAATGTTTCTTGTAAAATCCAGACACATGTAAAAGAGTGTGTAAGTACTTTATCAATGGCTGTTAGTATGACTATGCAAATGTGAAAATACAAGTTGCCATATGGGGGGAAATAAGGTGCAGATGTTCATGAATGTGCCACAGCGCAGCACAACAAGCCCTTTGACTGTGCCACACTGTGTAACGTTCTGAGTACAGGAATGCTACACATATCCAATCAAATGTGGCATTCCTCTGCCCTGCCCGGCGCTGGTGCTGAAGCAGCTGCCATGGGCCTGTACATGCAAACTTGCTGCAGGGGGCAAGGATGCCTGTGTTATGATGAGATTATTTGTTGTTCATGATGGGGCACCTCCCCACACAACAACGGTCACAACAGGTTTTTTCCTATATTATTGCATGCTCTAGACTGCAGAACACCTTCAAACTTTCAGAAACGTGGAGAAAGGTAAAGCTTGCTCCTCAGTGCGCCTCTCTCTGCCACCCCTAGTGTGGCGTAGCATACTGATGCATAGCCAGGTTTATGACTCCTCGTAAAGCTGGAAAGGTGTCTGCTTCCAGGGGTGTGAGGTGTGAACACCCACAGCAACCCAAATGGAACGCCCTATTCACAAATAAAGCTGTATGTCAAGTGGATGTAGTGTTGTAGTCACAAAGACATGAAAGTCCACTCAAGGTGCCTTGTTAAGTCCTTGTAAATACGGGGCAGAGAAAAGCGCTGCCATGCGTCACAAAAAGTCATGTACTGGCAGCGCAAGTGGATTTAAAATCTGCACATCCAACATTGATGATGTTGTGTCAAAGTATATAACTGGTACAGCCTAAGAAATTAAACATACCAGCAAAAAAGATGTGGTGAAGGTTTGACCAGGGTACTTCATACACCAGCCTTGCCACTCAACCCCGCCTGTATACAGACATTGGGTTGTCCAGATATATTAATTAGCCACTCGTAAAACAATTACTACTTGTCCATTAACAGGTGCTTACATTCTGAGCATCTGTGTATGAGAAAACTCATATTTCACTTACATATAACAACATCATACATATCTGACACAGATTTGTGATAGATACACATACAGAGGTTGTCCAAATACTCATGATTTGAATCCGACTCCTATGTATGAGACGACCCAAGAGTGGGTACCCCAAAAAGCTGAAGCACAGTTGTTGCATGAACATGTACATATATTCATACATAGACCACCAACCTGCTAGAGTGAATAAATATGGTGCAGTCAAACAGTAATCTGTGTTCACAGTCCATGTGCCCACTTAGTCACACATGACCATCAAAGAATATAGTCAAAGCTTGTGAAATAACAATTTTATAACAATACAATTGGGAACTAAAATCTACATTAATCTGAAACACCCTTCCTGAAATATCTTCAAAACTAATGTAAAATATTAAAACCTATCTAAACTAACTATGCCTAACCTACCTAACTTAACTTAATTATCCTAAGCTAAATAAGATTCATGCGGGACCACTAAACATCATAGCCCACCTCCCTTAATACATCAATGCATAATAGACATATACATACTTACCTATACATATACTAACTAGAAATGTAGTAAAACACAAAAGGTTTTTTTGGGATTTTTTTTAACATGTAAACACACACTACATGACCCACCCACCATTAAATATTATAAAAATACTCTATGATAAAAAAGTAAAAAGGTATTAATAATAAACACCTAACTAACTAACCTAACTAAACTAACTATGGGTACCTATATTAATAATCCTAACTGTACAATAAAAGGAATCTTAATTATAAAAATAAAACACAATATATATATATCACACTATCTACATTCAGCCCTCAAATTAGGCTGATGAGATTGTCCAGGGACTGCAGCAATCTGTCCATTTTCTGGGACAATAGTCCACATCATGGCTTGCCATGCCATGTCCAACCGACTGTCCAGACGTGGAGGGGGGGGGGGGGGGTTCAATAGCTGGGTTGGGGCTTTGGATGTTCCAGGATGCTGGGTGGAAATCTTGCAGTTCTTGGCTGGGGCGTTGGTGTACCATGCATTGGCTGCCTTTTGCTTGTCGTACAGCCGGGAGGTACATCTGAGCCCCTTCGCTACCTCACATATATGTGCATATCGGGTCTTCTATATGCGGAAAATCCATTCCTCTTCTGCACTCATATTATCTGTACCAAAAGATGGGCACATGTGTCAGTCAATCAGTACATGACAGACAAATGTTTTTAGGAAATGCATGCTATCATGTGTGAGGATTACAACATTAGGGCCAATCATCTGGTCACTGTGGGGCCTACACATCCCAAAACAATACTACTCATTTTGTTCATCACATACTGTGCAATCTGCTGAATGTCATGATTGTAAATACATCATTTTCTCACTTAAAAACTTATCAATTTATGAAGAGCCAGATAAATGACTAACCAGTTAACAGACATCATTGAATTTGATAATTTCCTCATAAAACATCACATTATCTGGCTCCCCGTGTATAAATCATGGAGTCATGTGATGCTTAATCTGCAACGGCAGCTGAGATCAGACAGTGTCACAGTGTGTCATGAATGAAGACCATCTTCTCTAGACATATATACCACTTGACCGTTCATTTCACATTTCCATAGAGTAATACACAGTAGTAGCAATTTGCTTTTTTGGAAACAGAGATGTGCTTGCTGTCTCAACACCAATGAGCCTCAGAATTGATGACACTACTCATGTTGATTAGCATGCAGCATGCCATGTAGTACTAGCAGGGTGAACTGCACCTCAGCTTATTTTTCAAGCATACATGCACCTAGCTTCAAAATGTTTTTGTGTACATTGTCCAATCTATGATACACAAAGCATTCTTACTGTTTGATCACAGATATTTAGTCCTCATGATAAAGGACCTCAAACTAAACACTGCGGGAGACCCTTACTAGCGTCATAAACTTCTGATACAAGGCAGACTTGCTGGGCGCTTGACTTCTTGAGGTGAACATCGTCATCTGGGCACCTGGTCCCCCCCTCCCCCGCCTACCAATCGCGGCCGCCGAGAGGGGGGACTACATCCCCCACAATCCCTCAGAGCCCCGCCCACCAACGCCATAGGACGCGCCCGGAGGTGCACAAAAGCAGCAGCGTTCCGCTGAGGGAGCGGGAGCCTCAAACTAAACACTGCGGGAGACCCTTACTAGCATCATAAACCTCTGATACAAGGCAGACTTGCTGGGCGCTCGATTTCTGGAGGTGAACATCGTCATCTGAGCACCTGGTCCCCCCCGCCGCCGCCTACCAATCGTGGCCGCCGAGCGGGGGGACTACATCCCCCACAATCCCTCAGAGCCCTGCCCACCTATGCCATAGGACGCGCCCGGAGGTGCACAAGAGCAACAGCGCTCCTCCCGTGCCGCTGGACGCACGCAGGAGCAGCCCGGGTGGAGCCCGGGTCAAGGGCGGGCCGTTTTGTGGCCGTTCGGAGGCCGATGGAGGCTGGGCTGGGTCACCCCCCTTGGCTCCATCGTAAGAACTTTCCTGGATCATCTAGCTGTATTAAGTAAGGACTATTGTTTGATACTATTATACACTTTGTGACTTTGGATTGGAGGTTTTGGCCACTGTGGTTCTCACACATGAAATTGCATTGCCTATATATTAACTGTCAAAATGCCTGCTCCACCTAATAAGAAGCAGAAAGAATCTAAGTCCTCTTTACATAGTTTAACAGCGATAGATCGTATGCTTCAAAAGACTATAGGGGTGGTGGTAAATGCCATTGAGCATACTGAGAGACGTCTTTCACTTCCGGTCGGGTACCTACCCCTTTTGTCAACAGTGGACACTTCACCAATCATTAATAATACTTTGCATAATAATACTCTGGACTCTTTTCTTGCTCCATCCTTTGTATCTCTCCCAGTTGCACATCATGCCATCAGTACGTATAACGGACATACTATTATAGACAATGTTACTCAGGAACCACAGCCTCTGCCTTTGTCTATTGTATTAGCTGTGACTCCCCCTATGCACGCCAAACGCTCTTCTCTGGGAACGATTAAACTTGCCAGTAGTCAACTTGAGTTGGATAAAGGGGGGGAAAATGAAGGAGACATCAGTATTCCGCTTCAGTTAAGGGACCAAGACAAGTCAACCGATCTCAATAGAGATGTCTTAAATGCAGATTCGCTATTAGAAATCTCATCTGCTGAGGAGAGATCCTCCTCTGACTTAGTAGCAGATAACCCTCTAAAAATGAAGCTGGCACCCATAAACCTGCCAAAAAAGAGGAAACGTAGGGGTGGCATTCAACAAGGTAGAATTGCCAAATCACTAAAACTAGCTCACAATCCATCGAGGACAGAGGGAGCGGCTTGTGTCCCAACAAATACTAACAAGATTGAGCCCCAACTTAAGGACCCCCAAGTTGCAAAAGATTTACTGGGAAATATAGAGCATCTAGTCAAGTCCCTAATACTCCCATTAATACATAGGGTAAAAATTATATCAGAAAAAATGGGGGAGATATAAACCTCAATACAGAGGAATGCTGAACAGACCAGGGAACTTATAAGAAATACTTACAAAAGCCATAAATGTGAATTGGCTTTATCAGTGCTCCCAAAGGGTGACAAGAATAGTAAGGAAGCACAACCACCATCAGTAAAGGGAACCAAGGTTAGTAATAACACAACAAAAGAACAAACAAATGCTGGAAGCGGAAAAGGGGGAGGACAGGTACAGGCACAAAAACCGAGCAATAATCAAACCAACACAACCAGGCCACAAGAAAATAAGAGTAAATCTTATAATAATCCACCAAGTGTATTCTAGAGGAATGTAGATCTTCCACCTCAGGCAGCGCCCTTTGTAGTAATCATGACGGGGGTACCTGAACTAGAAGAAGGTAAAAGAGAAAACTTCCAAACCCTGAAGAACAAGGTGATAAATTGGTTGGCAAACAATAGACCATTGCCACCAAATTTAAATGGGGAAATATCTAATGTTAGAAGAGCTGGATGGTTGGGCCACAGACCCAAGGATCAAAAAGGGGATGTGATCATTATAAACTTCAGAGATCATAGAGTCTCTAAATACATCGGAGAATGGTTTGATGGGTGAGACAGGGAGGGAATTACAACTCGAGACCTGACCTAATTTTATCCCCAATCCCAGTTGAAAAGACCACTATGCCCTACACCAACTCGAGGCTGCGATTTTTTCACCTGTGGCTTTAATGTTCCCACATTTAATCGCTACTCCATGTTCGAAGGGATGGAAGGAATTGACTGACTGTGTGGTTGGACCTTGAGGGATACTCCAGCTAATTCACCCTGTTGTAATATCAAAAGTTCGGGAGAAGATGCTAGGGTGGTTAATGATGAGGCAACCCTGTTACCCAGGGAGGAAAGTCTTGGGATAGTGCTGATAGCAGATAAGCCCCCAACTAAAGATAAAGGAGAAAAAGTCTTAGATGCAATCATTAACAAGGTAAACCCAAATACAGGAATAATTAGGTTAATTTCTTGGAACATAGCAGGGCTCTTGAAAAATAGGTCTAAACCAGAATGGAATGAATTTATAGATGGATTTGACATTTGTATGTTCCAAGAAACATGGAGTATAACTCCCCAGTATAAATGTGGTTACACAACTTACTTTATCCCAGCTATTAGTTCAGGGCGGGGACGGCCTTCTGGGGGCTTACATATTTGGATTAAAATAGTGCTCAACTTGGCTATCACCCCCCACCCATGGTTATCACATGATATACTGTATATTTCTGCCAAGGACCATAAATCCTTTGAGTTGTTTAATGTATATGCACGTGGGACTCTGGGGGCCAAACGTCACCCACCATTGCTCTGCTTGAGGGGGTGTTGGCAGGTATCCGTCCACTATCTAGTGTTGTAATCGGGGGAGATTTTAATTGTACCTCTGAACGCTTGGCCACAGATGACATCATGTGTATGAATGAGGATGATTGTACAAAGTCTATCCCGCTGTTGACCCTAGCACCAATAAAAAAGTGGACCCCAAGAGTGATCCAACTAAATGCCTCAACAGAAGAATATAATCTACGTGCCCTGAATGGGAGAACATTATCTGACCCCAATGGGGCAATGACTTATAACAAACTCAGTTGTCCCTCCGGTATTGATTATATCTTGCTCAATACTAGTTCCTGGAGCAGATTAGTGGATATGGAAGTTGTACAGTCACAGGACAGCGACCATAATCCACTATGTATGGAAATAAAATGGGGGAGGGAGAGGGAACTAGTAGAGATACTAATTTTGATTACAAAAGAACTAATCCCATCCGATAGTAACTGCAAGCTTAAGTGGAACAAAATATTGGGTCAAGAAGACAGTCTGCTTTCTATTAGAGGACTGGTGGAATTACAAACTAGGGAATTGGTCTCTGAAACCATGGTTGCCTATAATGACAATAATAATTTTAGCCTTGAAGATTCTTAAAATACCTTAGTAAGGAAAATTGGATCCTTCTTTGTAGTAAAAGGTAGTGGAGGTTTAACAAGGAAACACCTCCCTCAAGCCAGCACCCCCTGGTATACGGCGCAAAGTAGGGAGAAGAGAAGGGAAATAGGAATTGCGATTAAGGGGAAAGATAATGCAGCTGTACGGCTGGCTAGAAGGGAACATAATACCTGTATACAAAAAGCCAAGAGGGATTGGGAGGAAGAGTACTGGCAGGAACTCAAGGTGGCAGCAAGCTCTAAATATACAATACTATTCTGGAATATGATAAATAAGTTAGATAGAAAAGGAGTAGACCCCCTTGCCAATCAAATAACTGAACAACAATGGCATACACACTTTTCTAATCTGTATTATTGTTAGGAAGAAGTGGCTCCATTTTGGTGTGGACAAACTTATCCCAGTAACAATGGGACTATATCCACTGAGCCCTTCACAGCCACGGAAGTAGTTGTAGCTATAAGGAATATAACTGTAGGAAAGTCAAAGAAGGACGCAAAATGAAGTTGAAGTCAGAGACGGAGTTTATTAGGTGCTCACGTCTTAAGGATCAGGCTAGTAATGCCAGCCCAACAGATGTGTTACAACGATGACATTCTAGATGTTTCAAAAGATAACAAGAAGGTAAGAGAACACGAGCTTGTCACGAGCAGCCAGACATGCCTGAACGCTCGTGACAGCTCGAGTCAACAAGAATACATTTCCAACACACCTTCCCCCCTTAAAAGAGAAAAAAAAACCAAAAAAAAAAAAACAAGATCAATTCATCACAAAATCATTAAACCTGGCAGGTAAGCGATGTGAGCGTACGGCTCTGGTGTTGTCAGAATCACACACAGCTTGAGGGCATTCGCCATTATCACTCATGTGAGGGCATTCCCCATTATCACTCATTCTTCCAACATCATAAAAAACACTGCTGTCCGAATCTTCCATCAATTGAAAAGGACCATTGAACAAGGAAACCCTGCTCAAGTTCCAGACAGAACCACCATCAAGCCTGACCGCATTTCTAAAAATTTCAACAACCTTCTTGGGATTTGACCAAACAGGAAAACCTTTACTCACACCCTCTTTCTTTTTAATGCGAACGAGGTCGCCCACCTTGATAGAACGACTAGACGTAGAACCAATCCTTTTGGCCATATCGCGTTTCATCCTTTCCTTATATGACTGAACCCTGTGTAGGACAGCTTCAAAATCAACTTTAGAACAATTTTCAAAACCAGCTACATTTTTTTTTAGCCACCAAGGGACTAGCTTGGTGCTGGGCTTCCGCCCTCTCAGAAGCTCAAAAGGGGTGACCAAGGTCACAGAATTGGGAGAAGTTCTATAAGCCAATAACATGGATTGCAAAGCATTCCTCCAGTTTAGATTACCTTTAATAGAAAGCTGTATGGCTTCTTTGACCACACGGTTGAAGCGTTCAACCTGACCATTCGCTTCAGGATGGAAAACTGCAATCTTCCTATGGACAATACCACATTTAGCAAAGAAAAGCTCTATCTCCTTACTCACAAACTGTGGCCCATTGTCAGTCACAATTTCCTGGGGAATCCCTTCCCTACAAAAGGTCTCATCTAAGAACTCTATAACTTGATTCGAAGTAACTTCCCTAACCATTTTGACCTCAGGCCATTTAGAAAAATAGTCTATGAGTACAATGCCGAAAGCCTCCTGCTTTGGTAAACAACTTAAAGGCCCAATGATGTCTAACCCCAATTTCCGCCAGGGACCTAAGGGTAAATCAATGGGACATGGCTCAGGACGTAAAGCAACTGCAGATTTATCACTGTTTGAACATTGGGTACACTTCCGCACAAAATGTTCTACGCACGAGTCAATACCTGGCCACCAAAAAGACTCCTTCAAACGCCTCCTGGTAAAAGAAATCCCCAGATGTCCTTCATGCGCAATTTCAAGTAGGGAATTCCTAAGTTGAAAGGGTGGAACAATCTTGTCGCCACGAAGAATCAAGCCATTTTCGACAGCAAGTTCCTCCTGGACCTTAAAAAACCCCATCATGTTACCAGATAACTTCCTCTGTTCAGGAAAACCCTGTATGAGGTACTTCTTTACACAGCTTAACTCCAAATCTTTATCCATCTCTTCCATCCAAACATCCTCTTGTAAAGAAAAACGTTCGCTGCACACAGAATTGACATCTTTAAAATTGAAAGCAACCTCACACTCCTCTTCATGCACAACTCTCGAAACATCAGATTCAGAAATCAATCTGGACATGCAATCCGCATGAACATTCGCCTTTCCTTGAACATATTCGATTGTATATTGAAAAGACTGCAACCTAGAAGCTAATCTAGCAAGGCGTGCTGACATAGTCCTTCCTCCACCCGGAGCCATGAGGTACACCAAAGGCTTGTGATCGGTTTTTATCAAAAATTTAGTCCCCCACAAAAAAGGTCTGAAATGTTCAGCACCCCAAACACATGCCAGTAACTCCCTTTCTATAACGGAGTAATTCTTTTCAGCATCACGTAAAGCCCTAGATGCATAGGCCACAACCCATTCTTTCTCACAATCTTTCTGCAAAAGAACTCCACCTAAGCCAGAGGAGCTGGCGTCTACCATGATGATGCATTTCACGCCAATGACAAAAGGTTTTAAACAGGGAGCATTCACAATAAACAATTTTAAAGATTCAAAGGCTTGTGTCATTACATCAGTCCACACAAACTTTGCGTTTTTCTTCAAAAGACATCTGAACGGATCAACTTTCACTGAAAAATTTGGGATGAACTTCGCGTAAAATTCAATAAGGCCTAAAAAAGCCACCAGTTGCTCTTTTGACGTAGGCACGGGAGCATCCACAATGCACTTAACATGATTCTTCTTTGGTTTGATTCCCATTCCACTAATGGTGTGTCCAAGATATTCTACCTCCTTTTGCCTAAATTTGCACTTATCAAGACGAAGTGTAAGACCCTTCTGTGCTAAAGCAGCAATCACACACCTTAGATTATTGTCATGCTCATAGTCATCCTTCCCATGCACTAAAATGTCGTCCTGGAATGCTATGGCACCACTCAAACCTTCCAGGGTATCTCTCATTAACCTCTGGAACACAGAGGCAGCACTAGCCAGTCCAAAGGGCATACGACAAAACCTATATAACCCTTCAGGTGTGATAAAGGCAGTAATATTTTTGGACTCTTCAGCAAGTACAACTTGGTGGTAAGCACTGGCTAGATCAACACATGAAAAAACTTGTGCACCAGCCAATGTTGACACCATCTCATGGAGGTTTGGTAAAGGGTGCGAATCAACCCAAATGGCGTTATTGACACTGCGAAGATCAATGCATAGTCTAAGTTCACCATTGGATTTAATCGAAATAACGATCGGAGAAACCCAAGGTGACGACTCGATAGGTTCAATGATCTTCTTCTCACACAAATCTTTTAGCATATCCTTAAGTTTGACTCTATAGGATAAGGGAACATTCCTTACTCTATGTCTTACAGGAATGGAATTCTCATTCAATCTGATGACATGTTCAAAACCCTTGTACCGACCCAAGGTACCACTAAACACCGTAGGAAAAGATTGGCGTAAATCCTCAACAAGTAAGGAACTGTCCCCAGAAACACTAGATACACTCACAGGTTGCACCACATACACGGGAGGATCAGCCCTGGGATCAATTTTCATCCCCAATTGGTATTGGTGTGGCCAACTCAAAAGTGACAGACCAGATCTTGACACATAAATCTTCCCTGAAATGTGGTTCCCAGAAAATTGTATATCTGCTATG
Source organism: Lissotriton vulgaris (assembly GCF_964263255.1). Classification (NCBI taxonomy): domain Eukaryota; kingdom Metazoa; phylum Chordata; class Amphibia; order Caudata; family Salamandridae; genus Lissotriton; species Lissotriton vulgaris. The sequence continues at coordinate 1,315,443,514 of NC_141691.1, forward strand.
AAATAGCCAATTAAGTCAATTCTGTGACCCGTATAACCACCAGGGGAAACATCAGAGTCAATTAGACTCTTATTCGGAAATTTATCTTTAAAGACGTTTAAGGAAATTAAAGTGTACCAAGCACATGAGTCTACAAAAATTTCTAAACTCACATTATCAATGGTTATAATACAAGATGGAAATTTTTTGCAATCACCATCTTCAGAAACATTGATAACGGTGTTAACTTGAAAAGTTCCTTCATCATCTGATTGAAACTCTTCACAGCATTCATGTACACAATTCGTCTTCCCTGGTGTGGATTTACAATACTTGGTAAAATGACCTTTTTTATAGCACTTTGAACAAGTTTTGCCTAGTGCTGGACAATTCTTATTATCTGCTAAATGTCCATCACTTCCACACCTAAAACACAATAGTTTAGAGGTTCTCTTGTCATATTTCTGATTCCTATATTTGTTATCGGTCTTAGAAGAAAACTCATTTCTCTGCGAAAAACTCTTCTTAAACTTATCTCTGTCTTTAGATACACTGAAAACATCACTCTTGTCATTACCCCTGATTTCTTTAACAAACTTTTCTGAATGTTCTATGGACTTAGCAATGTCTATGGCATTATTGAGAGACATATCAGAGGTTGTCCAAAGACGTTCTTGCACTTTTTTGTTATTAGTTCTCATCAAAATCTGGTCCCTTAAAACTTGCTCATAAGAGATATGTTCGAAATCACATGTCACAGCCAATGATCTTAAGGCTGATACAAAATCCTCAACAGGTTCATCAGAACGTTGTTTCCGAGAGTAAAATATAAACCTCTCCATGACCACGTTCTTCTTTTTCCCATATCTCAAACATAACTGTTGTGAAGCATATTCATACACATCTATGTCTCCAGGGTTCACTAAAACAGGTAAAGTTTTAAATTCCTTCAAAGCAATGCCGCCTAAACAATGTTTTAACAAGGACAATTTCCTTTCTGGTTCACACTCCCCTTCTTCTAATACGTCAACATAAGCCAAAAAGACAGGTTCCCAAATCTCCCAAGCCATGGGTGGCTCTCCAGGTGCTGACAAAAATGAGGGAGGTGGTACAATACCAGACATGTTACCTTAAGTATTTATACACTATGAATGCACATATAACTATTATCAAACTATGTATGAGCACTTAAGAAAAACAAATGCATTGTAATTCATAAATAAGTGTAAAATGCAATTAAATAGTGACCAAAATCATGCAATACAGTTAAAGGAGAAAAGAGAGAAAAAAAAAAAAAATAACTAAAGTTATTTTGAGTTTGCTTATAGTTATCTTTAGTTGAGTTTTCAGTAGTTGTTCGATAGTAGGATGGCAGAATCTCCAAAGTACTTTAAAAGAAGAAACGATCGATTTCGTATACTGGTTCTTGTTTGCGCGAAGGAAAACCGGCAATGAGTTGCCTAGCAACGTTGTGTGGTGATCGTCGTGCGCGATGATGCAAAACGTCACGTTGGTCGTCGTGCGCGATGATGCAAGACGTCACGTTGGCTTGAAATCACGCGATGCTTGAAATTGTCACGTTGGCCTGAGGTCGCGCGATGCTTGAACGTAGGATTGCGCAATTTCGAATGGAGCGCACTGACCTCTGCAGCAAGAATTCAAAGGATGCCAGTCGAAGTGAACAAAGTAAGAAATGACGAATTTTAAAATTCTTTAAACGGGTGATGGTCCTTCAGCTTCCTTCTAAAGCGCAACAATCCAATGGTCCTTCCGCTTCCCTTAAACAGCCATAATCCAACGCTGTTCTGGTAGCGCCGGGAATTTCCCCAAAAAAAAATATTCGGAATAGCAATAAAAAAAAATAATCCAAAGGTCTTAGACGCAGGTGATGAAGCTCCCATCCTCGTCGCCAGTGTAGGAAAGTCAAAGAAGGACGCAAAATGAAGTTGAAGTCAGAGACGGAGTTTATTAGGTGCTCACGTCTTAAGGATCAGGCTAGTAATGCCAGCCCAACAGATGTGTTACAACGATGACATTCTAGATGTTTCAAAAGATAACAAGAAGGTAAGAGAACACAAGCTTGTCACGAGCAGCCAGACATGCCTGAACGCTCGTGACAGCTCGAGTCAACAAGAATACATTTCCAACAATAACCGCTGCAAAAGCGGCTGGCCAGGATGGGATACCAGGTGATTTGTACTTACATGAACCCAAGCTGTGGTCTAACTTTATTGCACCGTTGATAAACTTAATCCTTGGTGGGCACCCTGTCCCCGACTCCTGGAAGGGAGCAGAAGTTGTCACAATCCACAAGAAAGGTGATAAGGAGGACCCCGCCATCTACAGGCCAATTAGTTTAATCGATGCTATGCAGAAAGTAGTTGGCCGGGTGATCGTGATTAGAATAGACCGATGGATAGAGGATGGGAACATACTCTCCCACTTCCAGGTAGGATTTCGCAAAAATGTGGGGACAATGGATCAGGTCTTTAGGTTTTGGGCAATCTATTGGAAAACGGTCACTGTTATGAAGGGGAAACTCTACCTGGCCTTTGTAGACCTTAAAAGTGCGTTTGACCTAGTACCTCGCGAAAAACTCTGGAGGGTCTTATTGGACATGAGTTTCCCACGCTATCTTCTGGAACTGATAGTTAAGCTGCATGAGGATAGTTATGCTAGGATTAGGTGGGGGAGCCAGGGGCAGCTAATAGGGAGGGTGTCCATGAATAGGGGTGTACGACAGGGCTGTGTGATGGCCCCGACACTGTTCTCTCTCTTTGTTAATGGGGTTGTAGACCAATTGAGCGAGGACAGTGCCGATGCCCCGGTCCTGGCCGGGGAGAAAACACCTACCCTCCTCTTCCCGGACGATACCCTATTGCTTGCTAAAACTCCAACGGGCCTGCAAAAATTATTGGATAAATTCAGCCTGTTTTGCCATGAACGTGGACTCACCATCAACACGACTAAAACAAAGTTGATGGTGTTGCCCCCCCATAAAAAGGGACGGAAACCCCAGATTACCCTAAATGGATCTCCTCTCGAGGTGGTGGAGGAATTTGACTATTTGGGAATCAGGATTAATAGTAAAATGAGGTGGGATTCCCATATAGCCAAGATGTTGCTAAACCTCAAGAGAGTCTTGGGTGCCATCTTAAGGAGCCAGCGATTGTCAGTTAGTAGACCTATTGCCCCGGCTCTTGCTGTGTATGAAGGAAGGGCACTGCCTTCTGCTAAATATGGGGCAGAATTATGGGGTGGAGAAAATGTCCAGGTCTTGGTCAGAGCAGAGAATAAATTCATAAGGGAGTTAGTTGCCTTACCGGCCTCAACCACGCTGAAACCACAGAAAAATGATGTAAACCACCCGTATATTAATCCTACAACTAACTACACCTATAAAACACCCCAAAATTCATCTTTTTATGACACACACAAGACTGACAAGTGACAAAAGACAGACCAAGAAAAGTTCAAACTACACAGAGGACTGACAAAATACACTCCAAAAGACAACTCTCAAGCTCAACAATCTACATCAGCCTCCTCTACCAAGCACACACCTAGAGATAGTGATAGAAAGTGAAAGTAACTCTGTACTTCCTGGTTTAGCACATTCTAAAATCATCATTTCCTGCTTAGATGCAATACATTTTGAGGAATTGCGTCATATTTCAGACGATGCGTTGTGTTTTTGGCTTAATTGCAGTTAATTATCTTCGTGATAAGAAAAAAAAATGAAATGCGATATGCATAGCACATAAATATCTGTGGGGCATCGGTCCCAAAATACAAAAATATCTGTTGTCATTTTTTCGCCCACCACGTATCCTTGAGATCTTCCAATCAACTCCAAACCACAGTCCCTAAGATCAGGAGGACGAGAACGGGCGGCCGCCTGCTCACTTGGAATGCTTCCACTCTTTGGAACTCCCTCCCCATCACAATTCGGGCAGTGACCCACCACCTTGAATTCAGGAAGAAGCTTAAAACCTGGTTCGTCCGGCACTTGTAGTGAGATTGGATACGTACAGTTGTGGCTCAGAGTGCTGGGACGCCTTCGGGTAGCTATGCGCTATATCAAGAATACATAATAATAATAAATAATAATGTAACATTACTGTGCTCCCTGAGTGCCAGAGCTTGTCACAGCCAAAGGGCTTGCACTGGCATGCAGCGGCAGTTTCATGTTAATCTGCACATATATATTTATATCATTTGACCTGTAAAGCAAATGGAAACAAAGTTAATGCTCCTTCTTACATTTTTTATTGTGAATATAGTGCACATTGTTACAAACTTACATTTGCTACATCATGAGAAGAATTGCATGACAATGTGTGTGCAACGTCTTATTCCAGGTGCAGTGTGGCATATATCTCGTCCTTCTGCTTCAGCTTCATCATCACCATCATCCATTTGTTCAGGGGGCTGTTCTTCTTCATCCCAGGGCACATTTGTTTTGACACATATGTTATTGAGTATTGCACATAACATTATCATCTTGCACACAGTTTCTAGAGAATAGAGTAGCCTTCGGTCTCATAAATCTAAGCAGCGGAACATGGACTTGAGCATTCCAAAGCTTCTTTCTATGATGTTTCGAGTTCTGCAATGAGCATGGTTGTATGCCTTTTTTGGTTTAGTCTGTGAAATTCCAAATGGTGTCATCAACTACATCTGTAGACCATATCCTTGACCAACTGTAATTGGTAAGTAACTAAAAAGTGTTAATTTTGGGTGACATAAGTATACATGATATGTGTTGTACGTTAAGTTTGTGAAGATTGTACTAGTGAATTACGTTGGTGTCAATTACATGTTGTGTTTGAAGTTGCTGCTCAGCTTTTCGTAGCCCTGGCATTGACATTACATCACTTTTTGTGACGCACAGGCAGCGCATTGAACTACCCCATGTTTAAAAAGACAGGAAAAGCCACCCTGCTTCGCTTTTCCTGTCCTTGTTAATACAGTTCCTTCACACGCAGCACTGATGATGGTGCTTACACGGGTGTTGCTGTGGGTGTTCTCACACACCACATATGGAAAAAACCTATCAAGATTTAGGAGGAATCGTAAATCTTGAAATGTGTCTGAATGCTACACCACCGTATGGCGCAACAAGGAGAAATGTTTTAATTTCTCCTTGTTCTTTCTCTTTCAATGCATGCTGAATTCTACAGCACACATTGGAAGAAGAAAATGCCTGTAGTGATTGTTTTGGGGAGGAAGGTGCCCTTTTGTGCACAAAACAAATCTCCCCGTGACACAGGCATTCTTGCACCATGGTGTGAGTGTGCCTGCACCAAATCATGGAAGCTGTTTTTGCACAAGCTCAGGGGAGAGTACAGGCATCCAACATATCATTGTAAATATGGTGCATTCCTGTGCTTTAAAAGTGCAACAGCGTGGAACAGCCTAATGGCCTATGTTGCTGCGCTGCAGCTCTTCCTTGTGAATCTTCGCCATAAAGTTTAGGTTGGTTGCATACTTTCAAACATTGTGCATTGCACATCTGGGCATATTTCAATATGTGAGTATGACTAAACTTTATTCTGTGCAAAAGAGAGTTAGTTGCCTGGCATGGTGGTCCTACAGATTTTGATGATATTATGGTTTTACGTCTTTGGCCCTGCATTGTCACTCATTAGGCTTGACATTCCCCTGAACAGGTACGTTTGTCACATGTTGCACCAATACATGCATCCTGTGTGTAACTGATATGTACACTTATATACACATACATGCCTATGCACATTATATTTGGATTTTTTTGCTATTTCCATGCATTCCTTACAATTCAATGCACCTTATGTATGATATTTGCATTCCTAGTTGGTGTCCCTTGGAACTTTACGTTATACTGCTATGTGTGTATGCAGCTTTGGACGGGAAACATCCTTCACAACGCGGGCATTGTGTCACAATGCCTTTACATTGCGGGCATTACAACGCAAGTCGGTACAACGACTTGCGCTGGATGGTGCTCTAAACAAACAAATAGTATGACTTACTATTCCAACACCTTCCACACTGTAGGTAGCCTGGAGCTGGAATAGTAAATCATACTATTACTAATCATACTAATAGTAGCCATACTATTACTAAGTCCAGCGCCCTCCAGTTGTAACGACTTGAGTTGTAACAAACGTGATGTAAAGTACTGCGTTGTAAATGTATGCCTAGTAACGTCATACATTCCTTTGGACTGTATGTTATGCAGTTAGAGTGTATATGTGGTTCTGCATTTTCACATTGACTTCTTGCATCATTCTGACCTAAGGACATGTAATGTGACAGAGTGCCAGCTATTGTTGCAGAGTATATTTGTATGTAAATTAATTTATGCTTACCTATAAAGAGCCCATTCCCATATTGTCCATTTTGGAAATGGTTATCGATGATGCTGTTTCTGAATATATATGAATCATACGCACTCCCAGGATATTTGGCAAGTACATTGATGTATAGTCCCAGATGGTCCACAATGGCCTGGACATTGATGGAGTGTGTATGCTTTCGGTTGCGGTATAAGTGTGAAGTTGCTACAGGTGGTACAAGCTGAACATGTGTGCAGTCCATTGTACCAAGCACATGTGGGAAGCCAACAATGGCATAGAATCCTTGTTTAATGTCCATCTGCTGCTGATGTGTGTTTGGGAAATGAATGTGCTTTAGTGTGAGTTTAATGATGACATCCAAGACAGAAGGGAGGAAGGTAGAGAAAGATGCCTGTGAGACCCCTGCCACTTGTGCTGCTGTTGTTTGAAAAGATCCGGAGGCCAACATGTGTAAAACCGCCAGTAGCTTTGACAGCGGTGGGATGTTGGTGACCTTTCATGTGGAGTCTGTAGATGTGGTGTGTTCTGCTGCAGCAGGGTCACAATAGACGCTTTTCTTAGGCGATACATTTTAATGACTTTTTTGACTTGGAGTCCAATGAGGGTGGTCCTTGGATAGTAGATGTGCTCCCTTCTCCTGCGCTGCCTTTGTGGTAATGGTGGAGGGTGAGGTTGTAGGATTTGTTGTGGGGGTGGTTGTCGTCTTCTTGGTACAACTCCCAGCTGCAGGATTAGGAGGTCTATGTTGTTTGTTCTGCTTCAAAACTGCTCTGCTGCATATTTTTTCACTTTATGTGGTACTTGCGTCATTTCCTGCCCGTGCGTTTATGAGGCATAGGCTTGCAAGCACATTTTCCCATTGCGTGACACATTTTTTAAATGTGTCGACACAGGGGATTGATGTAAATATATCTGCATCAGAAATGCGTTTTGTTTTTTTGTGGGAACGCCTACCTTGCATATTTTAATACTTATGCGATGTAGACGAATCTTGCGCAGCTCCATTCCTTCGCATCTCTGTTTACGTTGCGCATCTCCATAGATGCGTCATCTTGTAAATTTTGCGTAAAAGAAAACCCACCAATGCGTCATGAAAAGTGACACATCTGTGGCGCAAGGGGCTTTTAATTCTGCCCCTATAAATTAAGTATACCCTGCAATTCTGTACTGAACCCTGATTTGTGCAGTTGCATTAGTGTTGTGTGCACCCCTACAGTATAAAGTAAAGTTGAGTTTGCATTAAAATGATGTGCCAATAGCTGCGGTCTTCCATGTATTGTTTGTGTTGTTATACCCTACCGCCCAGTGCCAAGTACCAGTGCATTATTAACACATACATTGCATGAGAACAAGCTCTATTTGAAAGCAAACATCTTTGATGTATTTCACATATAACCATTAGCTTTGGGCATAGTTCAACTTAGGGGTCCTTTAACACAACTACATGGTAGTGCAAATGTGCTATGCCAACATCACTGGTGATGTTGTGTACTTAAAATTAGTAAACAAAACACAAAAACTCCTTCCATGACTCAGAATTTTAAGCTACCCTGGAAGTCCCAAATAGGGTTCATTGAAAGTTTGATTCTAATTAGGGCTGTAGGAGGCTGGATGCATTTTGCAAATGTCCCCCTATCCGCACTAATTACAAGAATGTTTATTGCTCTGGCAGGCCCAGAGTGAGGACCCTGGGCCCCCCTACCCGGGTGAATATTGCCCAAGGGAACCCTTCCCCTAGAAAATGCCCACAACGTTTGGGACCGTAGGAGAACCTCAAGTCCCCTGCGGTCTCTGCTGGCTCCTGCCTCCTGCGGTAGCCAGCATTGCTTTTGGCATTGCAGCTCCCTCTGGCACTCATCTCCCTCTGCCCAAAAGCAATTCTGCTTCACTTCATAGAAGCGAGAGCAATGCTCCCACCATGCCATAGCAAACTGCAATATCCCAGGGTGGGCACCCCGGGACATTGCTGGACCCAGCCCTGGCGGGGAGGGTGGCAGTCCTTAGGGCATTTACGGCTCCATGAGGGGGGCCCACCTCCAACAATATTTAAGCCCTGGGGAGGTGGTGGTTCCTGGGGCTGTGTGAGGGGCTTGAGCCCTCCCACACTTTATTTTGAAATGTAGCACTGGGGAGGTGGTAGTCCCCAGGGCTTAGGTGGGGCACGGTTTTCCCCCTAACATTGAATATTCAAAGCTCCAGGGAGCTCCCACCAAGCAAAGGAAAACAGCTACATCCCAAGGGTGGGTAACTAGTGAGGTAGCAGTAGCCAGCCCTGGGGGGTGGCAATCCCCAGGGCCATCCATAGCTTCATGAGGGGGTATGTGCAGTCTGTACAGTCCACCACCAATGTTTATTTCAACCCTAGGGCAGTTGTGATCCCTGGGGTTGGGGCTCTGCAATCAACCCCTTCATTACATTTTTTGAGCCCCGGGGAGGTAACTGTCCACACGGCTGTGGGGGGCATTTTAGCCTCCCTGCATTTATTTTGCATTGTTTGCCCCAGGAAGGTGGTCGTCCCTGGGGCATGAGCAGCCCTAGTGGCTCAGCCCCCATATCTATTTTGTATAGTGCCCAAGGGAGGTGGCAATCACCAGGGTGTTGCTGGGGCAGACCCAGCAATACATAGTTCAAAGGTCCCTGGGAAGGTGGCAGTCCACGGTTTTCATAAGCCCTGGAAGGAGCATGAGTCCCCCTTCTTTATGTAATTACTTATTAACCCGGGACCTGGCCCACCCAGGGAGTATACAATAAAGAGTGGGAGCCTGTGCTTCTTTTCCTTAATTTTTCATCTGGAGTCATAGAGCCAGCACAGCTTGCACCGAAATTTTTTACCAAAATATTTTTATGCACTGCAGGATCACTGCAGGACCCCCCTAGCCCCCAAGAGGCCTAAGGGATCAGGGTACTCCTACCATGCCCCCTTCTCTTTCATTTTAAGTTCATTTATGGGACTCGGTTCAAGCTGAGTCCCCAGATGCCTGCTAAAACTTCCTGGAGGAAGTGTTGGCAGCCAATCACAATTTAGCATGGAGACCGTCAGATTCCTGGAGGATCTGCGTCCCCATATATACAAATTTGGGTTTCCCGTAATATTTGAAAAACTACTGAACAGGTTTACACCAAATCAGAAAAAGGCACTTCTCTGGAAAAATATCTCCCTTTCTGCCAAATTCAGTGTAATTCTGTTCAGTAGTTCAAGATGTAGTCTTGTCTAAAGCTCACATGGGAATTAACATGGGAAAACATGTTTTTAGACCCCCCCCCCATTTTTCTTGAAACACCCAATTGACAGATCACCCTGAAACTTTTGAGACAGCAACTGAAGTGAGCTTCATACTAGTTTTGTGAGGATTTGGCAAATAACGCCAAAGTTATTGGCAAATCAAAAAACTCTTCCTATGAAAACTAGACCCTAACAATAACTACCTACTGGCGACTGCCAGTAGGATAATATACCTAGTGGCGGTCGGCACAAGGTATTTCTAGCTAGGTCTTCTTTTCCATAGAAAGAGAGTTTTCGGGTTTGATAATAACTTGATGAATCCTAACGACACATCCTAAAACCAATATTAATCTATCTCAAAATTAGGGTGATCCGGCAGGTGGGGGGGCCAAAATAAAGGTGATCCCAAAACACAAAATCCCCCTGCATTTTCCTTAAACGTCTTTAAGACAGGTTACAGCAATAACTACTGAACAAAATTACACCAAATTTTGCAGAAAACTTGGTTTTGGTCCCCTGAGCTTTCTTTTTGTGTTTTGGTGTAAATCTGTTCATTAGTTTTTGAGATATTAAGCATAAAAAATAAATGTGTATTTTGGCAGGTGGGCTCGGCAGAGTCTCACGGGTGCCTCACGAGAGCACAAATTAAAAAATGAAGGCCTGTGATAGGTCGAGTTGTTCTGATTGGTCGCAAACTTTGTTTTTCCTATGAGCTTTCATGCTCTCATGGGAGCAAGAGCCTCTTCTGAGTCCAGCAAGCACTCTGATTGTCAAGCTGTTGGAATTTTAGAAATGAAATGGTTGGCATTACTGTTTATTGTGAAAAGTTGGAGGTGTTGTGAAAATGAAGAAAAAAAGCTATATAAGGGGCAGTAGTAAGGCATGACATCCCCCTACATTTAGAGAGGTTTCTAAAGGATAACTACTGTGAAGAAAATAAATGTATATTGTTATTAAGTAAATCTTATGATCTCACAGGACTCATGCAGAATTGAGAATAGTAAAAATGAGTAGATGAGTTTTTAATATACTCTACTAGTAGGAATCCATATTGTGGTCATTGGTATTGAGAAGTAGTGTGTAAGTGATATGTACTGTATGAGTAGAAGTTTGATTCTTTTTCAAAAACAAAATTACGATCTCGCCAGACTCCAGCAGGATGGTGAAAAGTCAGACGGATTCGGTATTGTTTAAATACAATCTGGTATACACACTTGTTACTGTCGGAAGGAGCCTTACTGGAGGTGGCGATTATACAATTCTACTATTTATGCCCATTGGCTTCCAAAGGGTTGCGAGTAGAATTAAGGATCTTCCAACATCCTACTATGCACACCTATTATTTGAGAGAGCGGTCTGAAAGGGAAGCCAGTCCATCCACATCGCCTACTGGGCACACCGGTCATCTGTGAGAGAGGTCTAACAGGTGATGGCAGTCCCTCCGTACATATTACTATGCACATTCATCTTATGAGAGAAAGGTCTGATAGGAGAGGGCAATTCATCCACACACCTACTATGCATACCTTTCATCTGCAAGAGAGGTCTGAAAGAAGAGGCCAGTCCCTCCCAACACACTACTACACATATCCCTGATTTTCGAGAGAGAGACGTGAAAGGAGAGGCCAGTCCCTCCCCACTTACTACTATACACACTCATCATTTGAGACCAGTTGTTCCCCATATACACTACTAGGTATACCCATCATCTGAAAGAACATCCGAAAGAAGAGGCCATTCCATTTATACACCCTACTACGAACACCTGTCATCTGAGAGAGAGGTCTCAAAAGAGAGGCAAGTTCATCCTCAGACCGTACTATGCACATGCATCATCTGAGAGAGAAGTTTAAAAGGAGAGTCTAGTTCCTCCCCACTCACTATTATACATGCCCATCATCTGAGAGAGAGGACTCAAAAAAAGGACAGTCTATCCACACACCCTACTATGTACACTTGTGATTTGGAAAAGAGGTGGTGTTGCATTTACATATGGTAAATAAATATTTCATTAATTAAAAACAAAAACTAGCAATTCACAGAAAAATGGAACGGTTAAGCTAATGTTATAGTTAGGTGTGATAAAAAAATATGTTTTCATTGAAATAAAAGTTTGAAATTTACTGCAAAAAACAAAGGTTAAAGGAATGTTAAAGTTAGGCAGTGATAACATTAACATTTTGAACTTAAAAACATACAGAAATTCACCAGTTATAGTTAGCAGCTCTAACTATAACTTGCACCCTCGCCATGCAATGCTTATGACCTCACTCATGACATGTACTATTATAACATTTTAAAAACAAATGAAAACTAAAACAAATACTATAAAAAATGTAAATGATAAACAAATTTGAATAACACATTTAATTAACCATTATTAAGAAATGTATTGGATTCTAATAGATATACTATTCCCACACCAGATTATGTAACAGTCGAGAAATTGTAGGATGTCCGAGGGGTTAAATATATCATTACCACTCCAAACATCACAACAGAAGTGAAAGCACTTGGCTTTGGTGGTGTTAAATTTACTATTCCCACTTTAATCTGTGCAACAGTAGGGTAAGTCCTGGGCATTGGTGGGGCAAGATTTGCTATGACCACTCCAGTTCATGGAACAGTAAGGTAAGCGTGGACTTTTGAGGGGTTAGATTTACTATTTCCACTCCAGTCTGTGGAACAGTAGGTAAAGAGTTGGACTTTGGAGGGGTTACATTTAATATTCCCACTCCAGTGTGTGCAACAGTAGGGCACGTGATGGACTTCGGAGGGATTGAGTTTACTATTCCCACACCGGTTGGTGCAACAGTGGAGCAAGCACTGGACTTCAGCGAGGTAAGATTTACTATTCCCACTCCAGTCTGTGAAACAGTAGGAAAAGCACTGGACTTCGTAGAGGTAGGATTTACTATTTACTCTCCAGTTTGTGCAATAATAGGGAAAGCTTTAGACTTTGAAGGGGTTATATTTACTATTGCCACTCTAGTCTGAGCAACAGTAGGGAAAATGTTGTCATTTGGAGGTGTTACATTTACTATTCCCACTCCAGTCTGTACAACAGTAGGAAAAGTGTTGAACTTCAGAAGGGTTACATTTAGTATTACCAGGGTTGCTTCCCGGGAGATTGCCCACCTGCGGCAACGTTCCACAATTTCTTAAGAAACCCAACAATAGATTACACCTTTATATCAATAACTTTTTTCAAGAAAATGGCAGACTTCGAGATAGGCAGTTCAGACTACAGCAAATTCTTACAGCAAGACCTCATATTGGATGCACATGGGACGGCACCAACACAGCAAGTAGTTGGTCCAGGTACGGTGTATATGGCCAACTATAGTAGAATCAAATTTAAAACATACAACTTGGAAAAATTCTTGGCTGAGGCAAAAACCCTGTGGGAAGAAAATAAGCTGGTGAACTAAGAAATCTTTAAAAGTTGGGCTACATTCACTGAAAGCCTTGTTGCGCTTCACTCAAAAGAAGAAGGGATAGGCGCACCTGAAGGATCAATGGCCCAACAGAGGCCTCAAACCACACTGTCCAAGGTGCAAAGAATTGTCTCAAGAATCTTACAATGAGTAAGAATAACCCGGGGCACTCTTGGGCACAATTTGTGCTGTATATGAGTAAACACAAGTAGTCCAAAGTAGAGTATATATTTTTTACTCAAATGAATTTTGTAAGTTTTTCCATAGTTGTCCAATATTCCATCATATTAACATCATATGGTGAAATCATGAAGGCATATCCATCATTAGTTATCCATAGTAGATATGTAAATCAACATCCACAATATGTTACATCCCCGATGCATTTCGCGCTGGAAAGCGCTTCTTCAGGGGGTCTGAAAAGTTGAATAGGAAATATCTGTAACAATACTGAATCTCAGGAGCGAGAAGTGCAAGAGAAGTATATGAAGAAAGTGATAGACATGCGTAAGGTTAAGACGTGACTAATCCAAAGGTGCATATCCAGAATAAGAATAAGGACGAGAATCAGGAGTGAAATTAACCTTCAAAGAGCGAGTATGGGAGCAGTGTCTACGTTTACTTGTGCCGGTTAGAGAGCAAACAAACGTGTGAGGGATGATACAAGTACAAGAGTGGTAGAGATTACATAAATTAGGACGTGCGATCCGGAATAGTAGTGAAGGTGGTGGTAACACATGACTTCCCAAAAGTGAACATAGGGAAAGAAACCAATAGCCATAATGGAGACGATAATAACATGCAAGTTAACCACAATAGATACCCGAACGGTAAATGTGAAATGAGAGTACAGTTTAAACGAACTGAGATAATCCTCACCCGGTAACTGTGGAAGAAGTATACACCGGTAGTACAGTAATGCGGAGAAAGGCAGGTCCCGGCTATCCGCGAACTCGGAAGACGCCGCGCATGCGCAGTGCATAGGTATATTCCCAAACGTAATAAAACATAGAAGAAATACCCTCTGTGTATAAACAACCTTGTGCATCGCGAAAGGAGACAGTGTGTATCAAGCCCAAAGGCTACAGTCTAGTGATATAGATGTTACAAAAAAGTCAGTACATATAATGACGTAAGATGTAAAACAGAAAGAAGAAAAATAATAATAAAGAGAAGGGAAATAAATAGAGGATATGGTGAAGAGTGGTTTCAAGAGAATAGAGCGATCTAGTCAGAGGTCTAGAGTGTATCAAGGAATACGAGAAGAGTGAAATGATGCATACAAAAGTGGCAATACAAAAAAAAAAATTTACAGAATAGAAACAGAGTGAAAACAGTGTGTGATGATCAAGAGAGAAGGCAAAATAATTAGTCAAAAAACATTTCTCAAGATCCCAAATGATGCAACTGAAACAAATAAAGACAAAAATAAATAGAGCAGTGTGAAACCTTCATCAGACAGGGTCAGACGTTAACCTTCAAGAAGAATTAAGATCGCAAAAAATGAGTAAGAAGAAACTACTTTGGTCAGCAGAAACAGCATGGGTTAAACTCCTACAGGATGCAAAAGGCATTAACAGCGCCTGGTTCTGGCACACAGTGAATCACTTACAGAGCCTAAGAGCCCTTGGAATAAACTCTCAAATCACCGAAGATGACTGGGCCAAGTACCTATGTCACCACTTCAAAAGTGGGCAAAAAAACACAACACACATGAAGCTCAGGAGATCAGCAGATCCAGACCAGGTCAACTAAAGCAAGATGAAGTGATCACCTACTCCTTCTCGACTAAATGGATCATGAGCAGAATCTCGAAGTGCAAAGCAGAGGGAACGCCTGGCCTCAACGGTATTCCACCAATCTCAAGTGAGACCCGGATTACTGGGCAGCTGCATTCCTGCCACTCTTCACACAAATAATGGAAGCAGAAAGAACATCAGACTCCTGGAAGGGATCAATCATTTCCCCAATACACAAGAAAGGCAGTAAAAACAAAGCGGAAAATTAAAGAGTAGTTGCACTAGTGGACAATGATGCCAAATACTATGCAGGACTTTTTCTGGAAGAACTGACAGAATGGGCATCTGCAAGGGTATCAATTCCAATGAACCAAACTGGGTTTCAAAAACGTATGGGGACTTTGACAAACATATTGGCCCTATCACTTCTAATAGATGCCATCAAAAACATCAATAAACCACTTCACATTTGCTTCATAGAATATACACCTACCTTTGACAAAATCGACAGGAAGAAACCCTGGTCAAAACTGTCTAAAATGAAAATCAGTACAAGACTTCTGACTCAGCTGATTTTACTCCACACTGACACACGAGTACAAATAAAGCTGGGTGCTGGTGATTAGTTATCGGGGAGAATACCAACAACCAAGGGGCTGAAGCAGGGGTGCGTGTTGGCGCCAACTTTGTTTAGTCTATTCATGGCATACCTCTCGCCAGAGCTGGTCAATTGCAACCACCGCTCCCCTAATCTTGGAGGCTTCACCCTCTCGAATTTGCTCTATGTGGACAATATCGACCTAATTAGCCGTATGTCAATTGGCCTGCAACATCTGATAAACACCACGATTAACTTCTCCAGCAAGAATGGAATAAGCAGGGGCGTGGCTAGTGGCAGACGATGGCGGCAGCAAACTAGAGAGGCTCCCGGAGTAAGGCGGCATCGCGCATCAATCCGCATGCCTATCAGCTCAGCAACAAACTCAGACGGGATGCCCTGGGTCCAGTGACCGTACGGCACCTAGCAGAGAAGTTTCGGAGCAGCGGCGCACCGGGAATTGGTAGAAAAGATGCCACCCGAACAAGGCCTAGTGGCGCACGGAAAGCAGTGGACGCTGGTTGAAGCGGTGCCCGGGCGGAAGTGAGGCCTCGGCGGTGTTCACCAACCGGAACCGCTCGTAGTGAAAGACGACTCAAGCGGAAATCAGCGGCAAAGACTCTGACGTCCCCGTAGACCTTCTGTGGGCAATCTACTTCACCCAAGATAACGAGAGACTGCGGGTAGCAGAAACGCAGACGGAAAACGAATCCCGAAAAAAGTGCGACGACGCCGCCATTTTGAATAACCTACGCCATTCCGGGCACAACCTCCTTCGGACAACGGACCAGACAGCCCGCATCGAGGTCTCAGCAGGCCCGAAAACAGAACTTACTATCAACGACGTGATTGGGGAGGATGTGTAAACCCACCTGTGGAGCTACAGCCCAAAAAGCCCGATTACTAAACTCGGACTCGGGGAGCGATCTCCTAGCCGAGGTACAATTGGAACTCGAGCGACCCCATCGACCATTCTCCTCTGGGAAACGCCTAGTAGACTTCCACCACAAGCTGCGCTCGAAGGTGAGCGATTTCTTGGTGTGCGGTAATGGCGGGCAGAGGGCCGAAGCATAATTCCACCCAGGCTAAGCTTGACAATTTGCATATGAAAAACAGTCTCTCCCCCTGTCAGAACAACGCAAGTCAGTGGGTAAAGGGACAGAGGGAGACGGTGCAAAGAAAGCCACGCTGGAAGTCATGCTAAGTGCCCTAGCCCAGGTGCAAGCGACGGTGGGGGCGACAGCAACGGAGGTAACACTCATTCGGGCAGACCTCCAGAAAATGAGTGAAAGGATGAAGCAAGTGGAGGTGGTAACCAAATCCCTGGTGGAAGATGTGTCGGATCTGCAGGTGGAAATGGAGAAACTGCAGGCGGATAACAAATTGCTCAAAGAGAAGCTGGACGACCATGAAGGACGCTCCCGGAGGAACAACGTTTGTATCCTAGGAGTTCCGGAATCAGAAGCCACGGGTGCTATGGATCTATACGTGGAAGACCTGATCAAGAACCAACTTAATCCCAAGGTCCTCTCAAACTTTTTCTCTGTGGAAAGGGCCCATAGAGTGCCAGGAGGGAAGCGGAAACCGGGGGCCCCACCAAGGCCGATCTTAGCGAGACTTTTTAACTTTCGTGATCGCGGCACCATTTTGCAGGCGGCCAGAGTGGCACCAGCAATCCAAATTCAAAACTCGAAAATATCTTTCTTCCCGGACTAGACGGCTGAGGTCTTGCGACGGAGGAGGACATTTTTAGAAGTAAAAAAGAAACTGCGAGAGCAAGAGCTGCCCTACTCAATTCTGTTCCCGGCCCGGCTTCGGGTGGTCACCGACAAAAAGGTCTGGTTCTTTGACTCTCCGGAGGTGGCCAGAGACTGGCTCGAGGGTTGGCGCACCGCGGGACCTCCGCGTAGGTCCAACAGAACAAACCACGGACACCGCGTTGACAGCCAAACTGGGTCACAATCATCAGGCAGAAGAGACGCGAGCAAGTCGCCAACACATGAACTAACTGAGGCTGGCGGAAGGGAATAATACAGAAAGCCCACAAGAACAATGGACGCTGACTCCTTTCATTGACTAGCATTACATAAGAGTTGTGGTTGGATGCTGGCCTGGGCGACCCTGAAGAGAACAGGGATGCCGCCTGTCCGGGGAGACGCTCTCCCCCAACGCGCAAGTACTCTGGTTTTGGGATGGGTAAAGCGCTCTGCTCAGTTGGGGAGGTGGGCAGTTGAAGCTCCGTTAAGCAGGGAGGCAGTGAGGGGGAGGGAGGGGGGTTGTTGGTTGTTTGTTAGAAATTCACAAAGACAGTTGAGAAATGGACTTTTACGGATGAATACACCAGCTGATAAGGTGAAGCCAAGGGCCCAGGTCAAAAACCTGGATACACTTATACACGTCTACATGATTAGAAATGGCGGATGGTCTGATACGTAGTGCAGAGGAGGCTGAGTCACGTTCTCGTGGCTCCCCCCTACGAATACTCACATGGAATGTAAGAGGTCAAGGGGACAAGGTGAAACGTGGCCTGGTATTAACCGCATTGAAGAGGCAAAAGCCTAGCCTAGCACTTTTGAAGAGACACATTTAACGGGGGGGCTCCAAGGCCTTCGATAGGAGAGGATATAAGATGATAGTTCACTCGGAATTCTCTTCGGGCTCCAGGGGTACTGGCATTTTGATGAAGAAATCCTCGCAATTCATCCCCCTGGGCACAAAGACTGACGGGCAGGGGTGCTTTGCAGCCGTACATGGACAATGGGAGGGACGACTCCTTAATGTGGTATCGGTGTATGTCCCACCGTCACTTCACTCAATCACACTTCCAGCGCTCAGTGACTTTTTGCTGACCCTTCCTTAGGGTGATAAAATTCTTGGGGGAGATTTTAACTCCACAATAGACACACAACTCGATAAATTTCCGGCGACAGGCCTGATTGGGGGACCTTTCCGGTTTCAATGATTCCTAACAGCAATGGGACTAGTAGACATCTGGCGACATGTCCATCCTCAGGATAAGCAGTACACGTTTCACTCCACGGGGTTCACAACAGCCTATCACGGATTGACTACTTCCTAGCGCTAGGCGACGGCATAACGGCATACAACATGTAGACACCATTGACATACACCCTAGAGGCATACCGAATCACTCTCCGATCACCCTGACAATCTCTACTCAAGAAAAGTCTCGTAAACGTATTCATCCCATACAAGCAGCATATCTCAAGGTCCCGAAGGTCAGGAAGGCTCTTCAGAGGGCGACGACTCAGTATTTCGAAGAAAATGTCGCCTCTGTGAGTTCTTCGGAGGTTATATGGGAAGCATACAAGACGGTACTGCGGGGGCAAGCCATGAACTCGATCACGGGACACAAAAGGGAAAAAGCAGCCGAGCTGTCCAGGCTCGAATTGGCTCTTCGTGACATAACAACTTTACATGAGACAAATCCTACACCAGACACGGCACACACACTTTCACTCCAACAACAACTATACACAGATCACGTCCGGCTTCAGGTGAAGGGTCAAATAACTGGCACACAGAACAGGATATACGACGTGGGGGATAAGGCGGGAAAGATGTTAGCCTGGCTAGATAAGAGAGGGGGTAGAACAAGGGGCATCCAGCAGGTGAGAGATAGCCTAGGTGGGATTCAAACACACCCCCGAACGGTGTATAACCACTGACATGGCCAGGGCAGCATTAGACCGGATAGAAACCCCAACACTGCTACCGAAAGCGTCAGCTGAATTGGATGCGGACATAACTAGGGATGAAATACAACTGGCTATACGAGCGCTGAAACCCGGCAAAGCGCTCAGACCAAATGTCATTCCAATAGAGTGGTATCAGACCGCATGGGAGAAGCTAAGTGAACACCTACTAGCCATGTATAGAGAATGTTTAGAGAGGGGAGAACTACCGCTCGACCAGAGAATAGCTACCATAGTAGCGATTCCCAAGCCTGAGAAGCCGCAGGAGGATTGTTCCTCATAGCGCCCTATCTATCTGCTAAATGCGGAGGTTAAAATTTTGGCCAAACTCCTTGCTACCCGGTTGATGGCACATCTGCCCGACCTTATACATCCAGATCGATCTGGATTTATGCCTCACAGAAACATGGCAATTAACCTTCGCAGAGTGCACGGGGTGTTGGTGAGGGCAGACATGATCCCAGATCAGGCAGTCATACTGGCCCTTGATGCAAAAATGGCCTTCGACCTAGTAGAATGGAACTATTTGTTTGAGGTCCTCGCCTGCTTGGGTTTTGGCTCGAAATTTATATCGTGGGTCAGACTACTGTACACGAAGCCGGTCGCTCATGTGGTTGCAAACGGTCATATCTTACGAACGTTCCCTCTGGGGAGGGGCACCCGTCAGGGCTGTCCCCTCTCACCATTGCTCTTTGCAATCGCCCTAGAACCACTAGCAAATTTGATACGGCAAACTCCACTACTTAAATGAATACATTGGAAAGAGGGCTGGGAGGACCGGCTCTCCCTCTATGCGGACGACATGCTGGTGTACTTAACAGACCCAGAGCGTGGGGTGCCGGCACTCCTAAGCCTCTGTGACGACCATGGCAAAATATCAGTATACACGATCAACTGTACCAAATCAGAAATATATGTACTGAAAGGCCCGGTCCCGGCGTTAGGCACAGAATGCCCCTTAAGGGTAGCTGGCTCCTCCTTTAAATATCTGGGGATCCACATTACAATGGACCCAACGGAGTTTACACAAAAGAATTTGGCACCACCCATGGAGCGGCTTAAACAAGATGTCAAGTTCTGGGCGGGATTGCCTTTAACGATGCTGGGTAAAGCGGCGCTTTACAAAATGATGTCCCTACCCCGTTTTTTGTATATACTGGAGAATACGCCATATCCAGTGGCTCCAGGATACTTCAAGAAGGTGGCAGCCTTGGTATCTGGTTTGCTATGGGGCAACCGCCCAGCGCGTATCGCGCAAGCCAAAATGCATAGGGGATGGTATCATGGAGGAATAGCGCTGCTGAATCTCAAATTGTACTTCTGGGCGGCTCAACTTAAGCCCATTAATCAATGGATCCATGTCTCGCAGACCGACCTGGCTTTCCAGGCAGATAGGGCACAATTAGGCACCAATACCATGCTGGCCCAGCTCTATGACCAACGCCGAGTGCGAAATTTATTAGGACCCACGAAACTCACCACAGCACTGTGGCATATGGCGCTAGCGGCGTTGGGCTGGAAAGGGACAATAACTAAGCTCACCCCGCTCTGGAACTCTCGTGCCTTATGGAATCTGAGACACAGCAAGGGCTTCTCTCACTGGGACACAATAGGGATATCCACGGTGGGAGACCTATGGGAAAGAGGAGAGGTTATAACATTTGACCGCTTGAGGGAACTGTACGAACTGGGACCACAAATACGTCACCCATTACTCGCTGGCATCCCCCTTGGGGAGGGAATACCAGAATCTCCCCGATTGAGGATCGTCTCCTCACGGATTTTATGGTTGAGCGAGCGACGTCGTTGATGTACCGCAAGCTAATTAACAACTTGCCAGACCCAATGACTCCTTTTAAAGATAAATGGGAGGGGGATGTAAACGCGATAGATGAACACGAATGGAATGAGGCGATTGCGTCCCCAAGGGAGGTGGCCATCTCTGCCAGATTGAGGCTTGTACAACTCAAAGTTCTGCACAGAGTATACTACACATGAACAACGCTGCACCGCATACACAGAGCCCAGCACCCTTACTGTCTTCGGGGCTGTGGGGAGGAGGGTACCTTTTTCCACACATTATGGGACTGCCCACGCATCCAGGAATATTGGAGGCAAATACTGCGCACTGTGTCTCAGACCCTGGAGACCTCTCTCATCCCCGAGCCACGAAAATGTCTATTAAACGTATGGGGACCCAACGACCTGTCCAGATATGGCCAACTCTGGGTTACATTGGGCATGATAGTGGCCAAACAGGATATCGCACAGCGTTGGGGGGTGGCAGAACTACCAACGAAAACACAATGGTGCATGAATATTGATAGGGTGATGGTGACGGAGAGGGCAGTATACTTAAGCCGAGCATGCCCAAGGAAATGGAACAAAATCGGGACCCCATGGAACGTGTATAGAGGGGAAATCTGTGAGCCTCTGCCGGAGGAGGACCCTTTAGAGTCAGATGAGGAGGGGGAGGTAGACTGATGAGGCTTGAGAGTGTCATAAGGGAACGGGGACACGGGAGTGGGGTAGGGGACTGGGACTCAGAGGATAGGAATTTAGGGAAGGCAAGGGTGGGACTCATGGAAAGACACGTACAAGAAAGACTAGACATTTCCGACCTCTCATTATGGGTTTACACAGTGGTATATACAACGGAACACCCTTACACTCAGCTAACGTAATGCTACTTGTTCATGGATGACCGCAATGTGATTTCTTTGTTGATTTTCTTTTTATTGTTTTTCTAAAAAATAGAAAACTAAAACCTCTATTGATTAGCAACTTATCGCTATTTATGTGCCTTTCACTTTGCCTTTCAGTTGTTATTTTTCTTCAACCAATATGACCAGTTTGAGGCCTTACCCTGATGCAATGTACCCAACAGTACATGATTGCGGCCGGCACTATGGGTTGTAGGCCAATGGCTTTGTAATATTACAAGGTACAATAAAAGTTTTTTTTTTAAAAACAAGAATGGAATAAGCATAAACTTGGGGCAAAACCAAAGTGATGGTTATAATCCAGAAAAAGGTTCCAATGTGAGTTGGAAGGTTTGAAACTCAGTATTGTAGAAGAATTCAAATACTTGGGCATAATACTAGTCTGCAAAGGCATCTTCCTCCCATAAAAAGCAACCATAAGAGGCAGAGGAACAACAATATCTGGTGCATTAAAAAACATCAAACAAAAAAGAACTGGCCCGAGTTTTACCCCCTTATTACAGGTAATTTGAGCAAAACTCCTCACTACTATCACTTATGGAAATGAGTGCCTAAGAGGAAGAGATGCCGGTATCCTGGACGGGACAGTGTCAAGGCCAATGAGAATAATATTCAATTTTCCACAGTACACTACACCAGCACAAATAAGATTAGAGTTTGGGCTAAAAAAGCAGCAAATAGCACGCAAGGGAGCTTCTGTAAAACGCTGCCACAAAATAAAGGGAGCAGATCCAGAGACCCTGAATGCCTATTTATGGAATGAGATTAACTGGGTGACCTGTTCTCAGGATACCCCCGCGCCACACAACCACCAGCTGCGTGTGTGCCCCTCGCCCCTCGCTGCTGGTCGCAGCCTCGTTGTGCCTGCCTCTCCGTCCTTACTGCCTGCCTCGCTGTTCCCTGCCCCTCCGCCGTGTTTGCGTGTTGATTATTTCATTTCATAGCCTTGTTGTATTTTACTGCTGTTGTCCCCCTGTGCCTGTGTGCATTGTTATTATCTTTCCACTGTAGCCCCCCTGTGCCTTGCCCACCCCGCTCCCCGCTTCCTGCCGCCGTTCATGCGGCCACTCCCCCTTTTCATGTTGTGTCCTCCCCACTCCTGCCTCCCAGCTGCTCCTCCCTCCCACTTAGCCATAAATGGCAACCGCGCAGACGCGCAGCGGTCACGCGCAGCGGGCGCGCCGATTGTGCGCTGAAGGCGCGCCAAAGGTAAGCCTGTCTACGCCCGTCCGCGCCAGGACCCCTGGCCCCCACCGACGCAAGACAACCCGACATACCTACGACGCCGCGGCCCTCCACGCACTCAATACCGGCCGGACCCCCACCTGCTGCCGGGCCGCCCCGAAACGCTTCCACGGACCCTTCACCTGCACAACCTGCAAGTTCACCTGCCTCCGAACATGCCCCGCGCCTGCCAAGCCAAACCCCAGCAGCGACCTCAAGTGCATCCTGCACAACACCCGGTCCGTCCACAGACACGCCGTCGAACTCTGCAACCTGCTCGACACAACATCACCAGACGGCGCGTTCCTCACTGAAACATGGATGAACGCCTCCTCAGCCCCCGACATCGCCATCACCATCCCGGATGGATACAAGATCATCAGGAGGGAACGCGTCAACCAGACTGGAAAAGGCATCGCCATCGTCCACAAGAGCACCATCCGCATCACGACCGACGCCGACGACACCTACACCGCCGCCGAACACCTCCACTTCCAGATTCACACCAACCCAAAGACGACCCTCAGAGGCACCCTCATCTACAGACCCCCGGGACCACGCACACAATTCAGCAAAGACATCACAGACTTCATCAGCCCACACGCCCTCCCCTCCGCCGACTACATCCTCCTAGGGGACCTCAACTTCCACCTGGAGAACAACAAGGACCGCAACACCATCACCCTGCTGGACAACCTCGCCAACCTCGGACTCAAGCAACTGGTGAACACCCCCACCCACTACGCCAGCCACACGCTTGATCCCGTCTTCTCATCCAGCAAGCACATCGCCTTCAGCCACTCCACCGGACTTCACTGGACAGACCACAGCTGCATCCACTTCAGCTTCAGAAAAACCACTACCCACCACCACCCGCAACAGGTTCCTCACAGAAGCTGGAGCAAGATCACCGCCGACCAGCTCACCACCTCCCTCAGCCAGAACCCACCCGCCAGCACACCAGACCCCAACGAAGCAGCCCGCAACTTCACGCAGTGGCTGACCGCCTGCGCCGAAAACCTCGCACCACTAAAGAACCCTCCCAGCAAACCCAGAAGCAAAAAGGCCCCCTGGTTCACCGACGAACTCAAGGACTCCAAG
Source organism: Lissotriton vulgaris (assembly GCF_964263255.1). Lineage (NCBI taxonomy): Eukaryota > Metazoa > Chordata > Amphibia > Caudata > Salamandridae > Lissotriton > Lissotriton vulgaris. The sequence continues at coordinate 1,315,467,595 of NC_141691.1, forward strand.
AAGACCTGCCGCACCCTCGAGAAAGCCTGGCTCCTCGACCAGACCACTGACAACATGACTGCCCTCAAACACGCCACCCGCAAGCACCACCAGCTCATCCACACCACCAAGAAGAAATCACTGAAGGATCGACAGGACAACAACGCCCACGACAGCAAGGAACTCTTCAGCATCGGCAAGGAGTTCTCCAACCCCAGCACCTGCAACAACGACATCACCCCATCATAAGATCTCTGCGACTCCCTCGCCTCATTCTTCACTGCAAGATTGCCAACATCCACAACAGCTTCGGCGCACCATCCTCGCACCCAACCGTCGAACCAACGCACCGCACCGCCGCCCTCCGCACCTGGACCACGGTGACCACCGAAGACACAGCCTGCACGATGAACACCATCCACTCCGGATCTCCGACTGACCCCTGCCCCACCACGTCTTCAACAAGGCCGACTCCACCATCGCACCCCAACTCCGAGACGTCATCAACACCTCCTTTGACACCGGCACCTTCCCAGAGAGCTGGTAGCATGCCGAGCTCAGCGCCCTACTGAAGAAACCAACAGCGGACCCCACCGACCTCAAAAAATTCCTCCCCATCTCGCTCCTCCCTTTTCCTGCCAAAGTCATCGAGAAGATCGCCAACAGACAGCTTGCCGCCTTCCTCAAGACAAATGGATCCCTCGACCCCTCGCAGTCCGGTTTCAGGGCCAACCACAGCACCGAGACCGCCCTCATCGCAGCCACCGACGACATCCGAGCCCTTCTCGACAACGGGGAAACAACGGCACTCATCCTCCTGGACCTCTCCGCAGCGTTCGACACTGTCTGCCACTGCACCCTAGTCCAACGCCTCAGCAACACCGGCATCCAAGAGAAGGCACTGAAGTGGATCATCTCGTTCCTCACTGGAAGAACACAGAGAGTCCGCCTCCCCCCGTTTCGTTCCAAGGCCACCGAAGTCATCTGCGGCGTCCCGCAAGGATCATCACTCAGCCCCACCCTCTTCAACGTCTACATGAGACCTCTCGCAGCCATCGCATGCCAACACAACCTCAACATCATCTCCTACGCCGACGACACCCAGCTGATCCTCTCCCTCACCAGAGACCCCGACACCGCCAGAACCAGCCTCCACGAAGGGATGAAAGACGTCGCCGAGTGGATGAAGAACAGCCGCCTGAAACTGAACTCAGACAAGACGGAAGTCCTCATCCTGGGACCATCACCCTCCGCTTGGAACGACTCCTGGTGACCCCCAGCCCTGTGCACCGCCCCCAAGCCAACAGACCACGCATGCAACCTGGGCTTCATCCTGGACTCCTCCCTCTCAATGACCAGACAAGTCAACGCCGTCTCCTCTTCATGCTTTCACACCCTCCCCATGCTCCACAGGATCTTCTGATGGATCCCGATCGAAACCAGGAAGACGGTCACCCAGACCCTCGTCACCAGCCGTCTGGACTACGGAAACACCCTCTACGCCGGAACCACAACCAAGCTACAGAAAAAACTTCAACGCATCCAGAACGCCTCCGCCCGACTCATCCTGGACATCCCCCGACGCAGCCACATCTCCGGCCACCTGATGGACCTGCACTGGCTCCCCGTCAACAAGAGGATTACGTTCAGGCTCCTCACCCACGCACCCAAGTCTCTCCACAACCTGGGCCCCAAGTACCTCATCAACCGCCTGACCTTCCACACGCCCACCCGCCAGCTACGGTCTGCTAGCCTCGCCCTCGCCGCCGTACCACGCATCCGAAGAGCCACCGCTGGAGGCAGATCCTTCTCCTACCTGGCGGCCAAGATATGGAACTTCCTCCCCATCCACCTTCGGCGGACCCAGGACCACCTCGCCTTCAGGAGACAACTCAAGACCTGGCTGTTCAAGCAGTAGCGGCCCCCTTCCCACAAGCGCCTTGAGACCCTTCCGGGTGAGTAGCGCGCTATACAAGTGATATGATTGATTGAACTGGAAAAAAGAAAGTGCAGCCATGAGGTACCTACACAATACAATTGACTACTTGGCATTAGAGGTCTCTAGGTCTACCATTTGGGCCCATAAGAGTTTTAAAGAGCTGGGTAACAAAACAGTGAAAACGCTGTCCCTCGTAGAGGACAAATCTGCACTAACAGAAAGGGCGCACAGATGGTTTGTTATTCAGAGCTACACTAGCTGCTCTCCCCAACCTTACCTAGGCACTGGTTTTACTAGAGCAAAAAAAGGAAAAATTCTTGCATCTAATCCTGGGCATTTTACCGTCAATGTTGCATCAATCAATCAATCAATCAATCATAGACATTTATAGAGCGCTCTACTTACCCGGAGGGTCTCAAGGCGCTAATCTGCCCTCATAGAAACGTACACAGCCAACAATACTGTGCAGATGATGCGGAAAGGCAAAATACATTTTACACCTACTGTGCATTTGCAAGAGTTTAGACAGGGAACAAAGAAATTTGCCAAAGCATGCCTTGAGAAGAAAACAGATAACTACATGCAGGCAGGCAGTGAAAGCTTGCTTTGAAGGAGGGGACATCCGGTTAGCTTGCTGCCTGGTTCGATTCATGGGTGTAGCAGGAACAAAGTTAATGATGGATGTAGCAGGAACAAACTTACTGATCAGCATCTAGCCGCATTAGTTTTTATAGAACTGTACTGGGGTAGGGTCTGGAGGGGAAGAAACTGAGTCAGAAGGCTGAAATAACGCTTTTAGAGAGGGTTTTATTTTCAAGTAAGCTTTTTTCCTCCTGTTTGTCAGTCTTATTCGGGCGAACTCGTCAGGCTCCATTCTGACGCCCTTTGGAAAAGCAGGTAGTTCCAGGGTGTTGCGGCGTTGACAGGGAGGTGTTGCAGCCAGAATGATGATCTAAATGACCTCCAGGCGATGTCCTGGGCTTACGCCGACATCAAAAGAAATAAAAAAAATAAAGAACAATCAGTCGGAGGTCCGGAGCGCTGTTGCTTAGGGGCCGGGAGTGAAGGAATCCACGTGCCAAGTGTATTTACAAAAGACGGCCGTGTCGGTAGTGCTCGTGAGGTAGGGGTAGAGGGAGTCGATTAGGCGGTTTATCTACACAGTAGGCTGACCACTCCAACCCGCCCAACCCGCAACTTTGCCCCATATCTTTGTAAGCCATGCTCTACCCGCGGGAGCGTGGCGGGGCGCTTCACCGGAACGTTGGCCTCCTGGCTTGCAGGTCTCAGCTGGGCTAGTCGAGGCTTCGTCTTCTTGGTCGATTCTTTGGTCCGCACTCCGTCTCCACTCCACACCGCATTCGTCCTCCGGGGAATCACCGTCCGTCATCTTCCGGGATCCTCCTCCTTTTGGTGCGATGTTTCTCTGGATGGGCGGAGTCTCGTCTTCACTGCAGTCGTATTTAAAGGTGTAGCGTCCTTTTTCCTCGCATCCCCAACGATACACAGAGTCAGCAGCCGGCCAATCCTCCATAGAAAGGGACGTAGGCTGCTGGATGGAAAGAGAAAGGGTCAAGAGGGGAACCGCTGACCACCAGTCACGGGAAATGGTATCCTCCTCACACTCTTCATCCTTACAGGGGCGACCCGCCCCGTCACAAGAACATTAGGCAATTGCAGCTTCATATGGCCTTCCGGAAAAGTCTGAAAACGTGGCTGTTCACTAATTAGTCAGGAGGTTTGAGGCCAGGGAGTTATCACTATAGCGCCAGGACACCGTTGGTAACAGCGCGCTCTATAAGTGTTATACATAAATATAAATAAATAAATAAATATAATTATTTAAGACAATGATCTGTAATCTCTGGTTCATGTCTAATGATTTTAGATAATTTGTCATTTATTTTCAACTGTTTTGATACAACAGGGTTTAATTTTATGTCAAATTATGGTTTTATGAATTTGTGGAGTCACTATTATGGTTATGTTATGTTATGTTATGTTATGTTAATAAAAGCTTGAAAAGCACACTGTTACCGAAGGTTTCATGGCGCTGGTCATATGAGTTGTAATTGCAATGGACCCGTTAGCAGGATTTCCCGAATAGCCAAGTTTTCAGGGCTTTTTTGAAGCCCAGGAGGTTGATACAGGACCTGATTTCCAGGGGAATGGAGTTCCAGTATCTGGCTGCAAGATAGGGAAACCTGCGTCCTCCCTGGCTTTTCAATTTGATGGACGGTGTGGTGAGTAAGTGAAGATGAGCTGATCGAAGATTGCAGGTAGGGACATGCTTTATGATCAGACTCCTGAGAAATGTTGGGCTATTACAGTGCAGTGCTTTGAAGACTAGACAGCCCATCTTGAAAGCAGCTCGTTGAGCCACAGGTAGCCAATGGAGCTTTTGCAATGAGCTGATTTCCATCTTGGTGATAGTGTAATTAGTCTTAAACAATCATGCTAATGAGCAAAGGCGATTTGAATATCAAAGCACCCAGAAGAACTTTAAAAGCGCTAATTGGAGCACTCTCTGGATATATTAGCACCGGCAGTCATGCAACCATGGTCTTAGCATACCATATGCACATGACAGTATTGATTCAATTTTATTGTTATCCATATTTTAGTTCTTTCAACAAATCTATCTTATGCAATGGTTTTTATTAACTAAGCATTTAATAAAATCTACTTACTCATTTACTTATTACCACTCCATTCTATGCAAACAGTAAGTAAAGTGCTTCACTTTAAACACATTACACATTTGAATAGACCTATTAATTTACAAAAAATATGAAACTCTAAATGTAAAGGTTATTACTTAACATTAAATATATATATAACATTTTTTTTAAAAACAACAATTATCCATTTTACAAAAATCATAAAAATGTAATAACTGATTTTCAATTAAACAATAATGGCTATTTACTTATTCAAATCAAATCAAATAACTTTATTCGATTTACAGCTGTAAAACCATAACATTTCACATGTATTAACACAGTAATAAAATGTTATAAAACCATTACACAGTTCTTTACAAACGGACATGAATTTGTAGATAAAATGCCCAGCAAAATGCTTAATCCCCTGAAAACAAAGATTCAAATAAACCAGTGATTAGATTATCCTGCCGGTAATTATATCAGATACAGGGAGCTAAATTGTTAAATTACCCTCAAAAATGCTATCAACTATTCAGAAGGGGCCCTACATGATACTGCAGATCTAAGAAATAAGAACAAACAAGACGGAATCTTCGTGCAACAACTGTAGATACATAAGAGCTGGGCATGCCTGCCTGAATTTCAACCTCCTTAAAATCTCGACAATACATTTCTTCTGGGGCGTCACATAAAACCTACAATAGAATAGAAGCGAAGCCAACAGGAGGTGAAAAAAACTCAGGCAAAACCTGGTCAGCAAAAAAACGATCATGTGTACTAAAAAGACCTAGAAGATAAGGCTTGGTGAATAATGTTGTTTTCAGAATTAAAAATGTTCGAATGCTGGGTTTCTGCAGTTCCAGTTCAGGGCCGGCTCTAGGCATGTGCAAGCTGTGCACCTGCACAGGGCCACCAAACCCCAGGGGCCACCACGCCAATATATATCCTTAATATATTAATCCTCTGAGGATGGATACATATTTCCGTGTTGGCCCCTGGCGAGGATTTGGCGGCCTCCGGCTCTGTTCCACTTCTAAACTCCTTGACCTCCTCCCCTCTTTACTGGCCTGCGCGCTCCGCTCCACCCGGACCCCCTCTTCCGGCCCCCTACCTACGGCTCCCTGCCCAGGGCCACCATGAGCCTAGAGCCGGCCCTGTCCAGTTCTTCCCTCTCCAGTTTCCTTAGACTGCAGAAGGACTCACTAACTCAAGCCAAATCCTTTTTTGATACAATTTCGGGATTGGCGCATAGTTCTGCTCTGCCCAGTCTTTCGAAGCTAGTCTTTATGTAACTGAGCAATGTTATGCAGTGCGAGTTATCAAGAGACATACACTCCTTCAGTATCAACTGGGTCAATGGCAGATCATCATTCCGCCAGGTTTTCAACCAAAAGTTTAGTGGACGGAGAGCCAAGGTGTCACTCAGATATGGGATCCCCAGTTCTTTGTGCAGAACCATGTTCGAAGTTCCAATTGGCACACCCAATAAACACTTCATGAACGTGTTCTCGGCCACTAGCAAATCTGCCATAGCTGCATGCCCCTATATTTTGCTGCCATAAGAGGCCATTGCAACACATTTAGCCTAGTATATCTTTAAAAGTGCCACTATAGGTCTTATGCGTAATTTAGTAGCAACATTTAAAATGGCCACGTTTGCCCGCACCAAGTCACCCCTCTTTCTTTGTTTTAGTGGGCCTTAGTTCTGGTGTTCATCCAGGGTGACTCCCAAGTACCAAAAAACCTCAGTGCGGGGAACCTTTGCAGTACCTGCCCTGAACTGAAAAGTCTTTTTTGTACGGAGGCCCATCTGCATCACAAAGGGTTCCGAATCATTAATAGATAGATCCTGATCCCTCATGAAGGCAGAAAAGGAATCAAGCAGGGTTTGTAGCCCCCTGGCAGTCCTAGTTATAAGAACTGTGTCAACCGCATATAATAAAACCAGCAGATCACGATGGCCTACCTGCAGATAATCAACCCTTGTAGCTTGTAATACATTGTCTAGGTCAATGATATATAAATTAAACAAAAAGGGACCAGAATACATCCTTGTCAGACACCTCACTTAATTGCCAAAGTGCGGGAGACTCTTAGGTCCTGTGAAAATCTAACCTGCGCCCTGGTTGCTTGAGGAAGATTTTCTAAAAAAAAAAAAAAAGTATCATCTACCCCAAAAGCAAGCATGGACTGCCAAAGTTTGCCCCACTTCACACGATCAAACATAAGAGACAATACCATAAATGCTGAAACGATTGTGCCAGAGCTAGCAACCAAATATTTGTTAACACCTTTAATGTTAAATGTATTTTCCCCCGGTGCTGGATTCCCCTATTTCCCATTGTTCATGACGAGCTCAGGTCGTCATGAGCACAGGAGCACTGTACTGCATGACGAGCTGAGCTCGTCATGAGCATGGAAGGGGTTAAGGATCATGGACAGATTAAGACATTGGGCCATAGTTGACCTTCCAGGGCGGAACCTGTACTGAATATCTGATAAAATGGCATGTTCCTCTCTCCAAGTTGTCATGTCCAAAAGCAATTGCCCCACCACCTTGACCACTGAGTCCAACAAGGAAATTGGTCTATAAGAGTGAGTGCTATCATGGTTGCCTCTTTTAAAAACTGGCACTATAGTTGAGGTTGCCCAAGAGTCAGGACAGCCGGATCTTGCCTCTGCATTCAAAACTGCGGCAAGAACCGGCGCTCAAAAAGTTTTGCTTTAAATAGGTCAGTTGGGATGCCATCAGGTCCAGCGGCTTTAATAACTGGTCAAACCAATAATACCTTCCTTGACCTCCGAACAACTAAAAACCAGGTCAGATGCAGCAACCACCCTTGGTAAAGAACAGGTTAACTCGGGGGGGGGCACTGAAACATAGCTTCATAGTGGCAACTTCTGTAATATGGGCACCTACCGCTCTCCCTTCCTCAGGATTTAAAAAATGGCTGTTGATTATATTCCAGAATCTGGAACTTTCCCTCAACGTGCTCACACGATTAAGTCCCTCCATACTTCATCCTTTATGGCGGATTTCCATCCTACCAGTTCCCTTTTATACTCCCTATTACAGGATCACACCAATTTAGGGTCCCTATGGCTCATATTTAGTGCATTCCACAACTTCCTAGTTGCCTGGGAAAAGAGGGAATCAAACCACCTCGGGGACTGAATGACAGATCGCTTGGCCGAGGTGCTTAGGAAGTTACATATCTTACCTGAGGTGATGTTAAATGCGCTGATAACATCCCCAGGCACTGAGGTTGCTGAGCAGCACTTGGCTAGCTCATTGGCGCACAATACCGACATGTACTTATAAAATGTGTCTAGGGCTATCTGGGACTATTTTAACTGCCTTACACTGTTGGTCTCACCTCCCCACACAGACCAGCCCCCCTTTAAGCATAATTAGGGGCTCTTGGAAAAAAGCACATATGGGATTATGGTCACTATGGACGCTCGCTTGTATAGCAAAACCTGAAAATAAAGTAGTAGGGGCGAGGATACCAGAATAAAATCTATAAATAATCCATCACCCCTAACTTTGAAAGATGGAATAACAGACGTGCTACATTGGTCAGATAAACACACGAGGGACAATACATTACATTTTTGGAGGAAGCTGTTCAATATCTCCCCTTGTGGAGAGTGATCAAAGAGAATGCCCTGCACATGTGGGCAACCCAAATCAGCCACACTGGATACCCTGGGGTCACCACAGGTGTGAATGTTGAAATCCGCAGCAATCACAAAATCTTGAAAAGTGGTATTAAGGAGTTAGGTGCTGCCTTACAAAGGAACCTAACAATGTTAGGTTATATGCATCCTTTATGCAAGATGTAGAATTATAAAAATGCATGAGGTCCTGCTAATAGGACCCCCTGCAAAGTATCAGGGACTGTATACACGGGCTCTCTGTAGGCAGGACCCTCAACCTACAATCTACTGCCAGGGAGATATAAATTACCAGGCTGCCTCATTGTCTTCCTGGTACAGTCAAAATATCGAGTAGGAAATATCGACCTACCATAATATCGAGTCTGAAATATCGAAGGAGCATAATATCGAAGTCAAGAATATCGTAGGACAGAATATCGACCCAAGGTAAGTAATATCGAAATTCTTAATATCGATATAAGTAATATCGAAGTTAGTAATATCGATAGCATATATATCGATGTTACTAATTTCGATGACACTAATATCGATATTTGTATTATTTTATAGTTTTTTATTATGTATGTGTTATATGTTTAATTTAAGTATTTAAAATATTTACTATTATATGTGTATTAATTTTATATGATAATAAATTAATTTATAACAAAATTGTATGTTTTAGTACCGGAGTGGGTTGTGGGTTTATAGGGGAATAGGGTGGGAAGTAATTTAATTATGGTAAATTGATTATTAATTAGTAGGATTTATTAATAAATTATAATTAATTGGTAATTATATGAAAATAATAGGAAAATAATTGTAATTAATTTATTAATTGATATATATGTTCTGTAGCGGGTTGTGGGTTTATAGGGGAATAGGGTGGGAAGTAATTTAATTATGGTAAATTGATTATTAATTAGTAGGATTTATTAATAAATTATAATTAATTGGTAATTATATGAAAATAATAGGAAAATAATTTTAAATAATTTATTAATTGATATATATGTTCTGTAGTGGGTTGTGGGTTTATAGGGGAATAGGGTGGGAAGTAATTTAATTATGGTAAGTTGATTAATATTTAGTAGGATTAATTAATTAATTATAATTAATTGCTAATTATTATTAATTAATTGGAAAAAAAATTAATTGATTAATTGATATATATTTTCTGTAGCGGGATGTGGGTTTATAGGGGAATAGGGTGGGGAGTAATTTAATTATGGTTAAATATTTAATAATTAGTAGGAATTATAAAATAAATTTAATTAATTGGTAATTAGTTTTTAGTAATAGTTAATTAATTTTAATTATTTGCTAATTATTTTTCATTAATTCATAAATGGATAAATGTGTTATGTTGTGGGCAGTGGTTTTATAGGGAAATATGGTGGGAAGTAAAGTAAATTTAAATAATTAATAATGTATTAAAACTAATTGTATTGTTAATAATATAATTGTTAATTAATTATTAATTGGTAATTAAATATTATTAAATGGTATTATTTTAAATTAATTTTAGGTAAAATATATTTTGCTAAGCATGTGTTTTATAATTAAGTATAGGTATTGTATGTTGTTTATATTTATTTAATAGTTTATTTTTTTATAATTACAAAAATTGTTTATTTATAAGTATGTTATTTTAACCCTTATAGTATCCAACACTTTCCCTACTGTTGCACTCTCTGGAGTTGGAATAGTATTTTTTACCCCTACGCTATCCAACGCTTTCCCTACTGTTGCACTCTCTGGAGTGGAAATAGTAATTTTTACCCCTACGCTATCCAACGCTTTCCCTACTGTTGCACTCTCAGGAGTGGGAATAGTAATTTTTACCACTACGCTATCCAACGACTTCTCTACTGTTGCACTCTCTGGAGTGGGAATAGTAATTTTTACCCCTACGCTATCCAACGCTTTCCCTACTGTTGCACTCTCTGGAGTTGGAATAGTAATTTTTACCCCTACGCTATCCAATGCTTTCCCTACTGTTGCACTCTCTGGAGTGGGAATAGTAATTTTTACCCCTACGCTATCCAATGTTTTCTCTACTGTTGCATTCTCTGGAGTGGGAATAGTAATTTTTACCCCTACGCTATCCAACGCTTTCCCTACTGTTGCACTCTCTGGAGTGGGAATAGTAATTTTTACCCCTACGCTATCCAATGCTTTCCCTACTGTAAATGTGTAAATGTAAATGTATTGGCATTTATATAGCGCACTACTTACCCGTAGGGTCCCAAGGCGCTTCACCGCTGCGAAACCCTTCCTGGCTTCCCTGAGAGATGGTCCCTTAATGGGTATCTCCAGGGTGAGACCAGGCATCCCCGGCAGTCTGGTGGGGCCGTTAGTGAAGATGAGGCAAGCTAATGCCCAGAGTTGCCGAGTGTGATCGCTGATCAGAGTGGGCACCGAGGCGAGAGAATTATCGAGTCCGCTGACCCTGGTCCAGAAACCTGCCGCGCCGGGAATCGAACCCTGGTCCCGGGCCGTCCTCTGCTCTCGGGTCTGCCGCCTCTAACCAGTGAGCCACACTACTTCACATACTGTTGCACTCTCTGGAGTGGGAAAGGTAATTTTTACCCCTACGCTATCCAACGCTTTCCCTACTGTTGCACTCTCTGGAGTGGGAATAGTAATTTTCACCCCTACGCTATCCAGCGCTTTCCCTACTGTTGCACTCTCTGAAGTGGGAATAGTAACTTTTACTCCTACGCTATCCAACGCTTTCACTACTGTTGCACTCTCTGGTGTGGGAATAGTAATTTTACCCCTACGTTATCAAACGCTTTCCCTACTGTTACACTCTCTGGAGTAGGAATAGTAATTTTTACCCTTACGCTATCCAACGTTTTATATAATTAATTGTAAAAAAATTAAATGTTTATTTTATTTTTTATATTACTTACATTTTATTTATGTTATTGTTTTATGTTTGTAAATGTATTAGTAAATTAGAATATATTTTAATAATTTATAAATTAGTAAAATAATTATTAATACTTATTTTTCAGTACATATATATTATATATTTACTGTATATATTTAATTAATGTATTATTAATATATATGTATTATTTATTAATTTTAAACATTATTAGATATTTTTAAATATGTATATTTTATTTATTAGTGTTATATACTTAATTTTACATTTATACATTAAAAGAAAAAAAATCGATATTTTTAACATCGATATTTTTTACATCTATATTATTTTTTCGATATTTTTGTACTTACCATGTTGTAGATAGGATGTCGATATTTTTCCCCTCGATATTGTTGACTCGATATTCTTGTAGGTCGGTATTTATGAGGTCGAAATTCTGTCAGTGATCCGTCTTCCTATATGAGAATAAATGGCCGGGACAGAAAACGACTTATAACCCTCCAGTGGTTAACCCCTTCCAGTTAGCCACGTTTCCTGCAAACAGATCACACTAAATTGTTTTATGTACATAATCTAAGAAGGGTTAAAAATTCGTATTAGTAAGTCCTGTAATATTCTAGAATATAAAGTTTCTGTTACTAACACGTGTAGTCCCAGTGCTTGCTTGTGGAATTTCCTGTGAATTAGGTGGTATCTCTCAGTTCGTTGAATCAGGCCCACTAAGTCAATCTCAAGCATCCAGAGTGATCAAAGGTTAGCTCTAAAGGTAGGAGGAGGGGGCAGTTTCCGCCAGCCATGTCCAGACCAATTCCAATAGTTTATGTCTGGGGCCCAGTTCGAAATCGAATTCCTTGGTAATTGATGTAGTGACATGTGACTATTATTTGGGCTCCTAAATGTATCAGACAGATGGTTTTGCCCTGGGGGTTCAGGTTTGTAAAAGAAACCAAGAGGTAGAGCCATGATTGTTGTCTTTGGGCCAAGAGAGGCATTATTAGCAATAGAAAACAGAATCCTTTCTGCGAGGTGAGGTTAAAGTTAAAGTTAAAAGTTTTATAAAGCGCTCGTAGACCAGACAGTTTCTTGGCGCTGAGGACGGAAGTACGTGGGGAGTAGGAGGGCAGCCTACTCGGCAAAAGCTTGCAAGAAGAGCCAGGTCTTCAGAGCCCCAGCGGAAGTCCATGTAAGAAGCAGTCATCCTAATGCTAAGGGGTAGAGAATTCCAAAAGGAGGAGGCCAAGATGGAAAAACTCATAAAGCCATGTTTCTTCCTTCTACAACGGGGGATGCACAGAAGGTATTTAGAAGAAGACCGAAGGTCACAGGTGGAGATGTAAGCCTTAAGTTTGGCGGCTGTAAAGGCAGGAGCTGTGCCGGCTAAAGCCTTAAAGATCAAATAGCCGAATTTGAAAAGAGAGCGTTCATAGAGAGGTAACCAATGTAATGCTTTTAAAAGTGGGGTAACATGGTAGTGTTTGGGGAATTTGTAGACTAACATGGCAGCCTGGTTCTGGATTAGTTGGAGACGTTGAAGCTCGTATGCCAGAATACCGACGTACAGAGCATTTCCGTAATCCAGACGTGATATGACCATAGCTAGCAAGATTAGTTTCAGTGCTGCATTAGAAAAGAAACCAGAGATTTTACGTATGATACTTAAATTAAGAAAGCAAGATGAAACCACTGCACTGATTTGAGAGTGCATGGAGAGATAACTACTGACTCTAATACCAAGACATTTGACAGAAGCTGAAGGAGAGGGAGGGGGACCAAGAGAGGAGGGCCAAAAAGAAGAAGACCAGGGACTAGAGGCACCACCAGTAAGCACTAGCTCGATCTTGTCAGGATTGAGCTTAAGGTGGTTGAAATTCATCCAGTCGCTGACGAAAGTCATAACTGATTGAAAGTAGAAAACAGAAGAAGAAGAAGAAGAGATATTGAAAATAAGTTGGAGGTCATCAGTATAGTTAAACACTGTGACGTCCAATTTTTGAAGAGCAGAGATGAGAGGAAGAATGTACAGATTGAAAAGAAGGGGAGAAAGAGCAGGAACCTTAGGGGACACCGCAAGTGATATGGCGGGCAGCAGCAGAGAAGCCGGCCAGAGGTTGATTAAAGTTGATAATAACACAGTCACCATCAAACAACTTACTGGAACTGCCAAACCAGTTGCCCCTTCTCACCATGATAATGTTTTTGTCTGCCCTTGATCCTATTGCTGTGTTACAGGATAACCAGTGCAATACCTTATTCTTCAGCTGAATGTTGTCCTCCGTGGGGCCCTGAGGAAGAATTGGCACATTCCCCAGTATCACAACATATAGAGCTGATTCTGGTGGTAAATGAATGTCAGGCAGAATATACATAGAATTTTTTAAAGGGCTGTTCTTTCCTTCCCCTGGATGTTGCACCCCATCTGCAATGCTCTCCTGAGTAAGTTGTCCCCTTGCGGTCAAACATTCCTTTGAACCAGAAGTTGTACCTAAATCTGGTGCAGTGTGGACTATAAATTGTGGCGGATCCTGGCGGAGATGTACACTGCCACTTGTTGTCCTTGAAGAGGAAGGCAGGTGTTCCCTTGTGTTCGTATATAGGTATCCCAGGTTTGAACGATCCGATGTTAAGGGAGCCGCCGATGGATTAGTCAACCGATTAGTCACCATACGTTATGTTATGTTATGTTATGGTATAAAATTCTTATATAGCGCACGGCTGCCCCAGCGAAGGGGCATCCCGGCGCTCATCAAGAAGAAGGAAGAAGACAGACACAGTAATTGAACAGGAAGGAACAACATAGCACCGCAATCAACAGAAGAGATGTGTTTTAATTGCTTTTCTGAAGGCCAGGAGGTCATTCAGTCCCGCCTGGTTGGCCCCTAAAAGCAGGGAGCTCGCGTAGTCCAGCCGTGAAAGAATGGCGGACTGAACCACGAGCTGACGCGTGGGGGGGGGTCAAAGAATTTCAATACTGGCTTAAGATTTCAGAGAATTCCAAAGCATGTGGCGGCAACTTTTTTCATGTGGTAGATAAAGGTCAGCGAAGAGTCAATCGAGTCTCCAAGATTCTTTACTTCACTTTTAGGCTCAGGGAGCTTGCCAAGAATGTCCGGCCACCATTTATCACCCCATGCTGAGACCTCGTTCCCTACTAGCAGCACTTCCGTTTTGTCAGCATTAAGCTGAAGGTAGTTAGCTGTCATCCAGGTAGTTACTGCAGTGAGACCCTGCCTAAAGTTATGCGCGTTCACCCCGAACTCATCACTCAACATCACCACTAGCTGAGTGTCGTCAGCGTATGAGACTATAGACAGTTCCCATAGTTTAGCAACCTCAGCTAGTGGCTGAACGTAAAGATTAAAAAGCGTCGGGCTGAGTGCTGACCCCTGGGGCACACCCTGCTCAATTATTTGTTCTTTAGACAAAAAAGGCGGGGTGGAGAACCGAAAGGAACTGTCCATCAGGAATGCTTTAAACCAAGCCAGGGCCAGTCCAGTCGGTACAGCAGGACCTCATGCGAGATCGTATCGAAGGCAGCACTGACATCTAATAAGATCACTGCTGCTGTCTGCCTGAAATCTAAAATGGCCCGAAGATGTTCCGTCACACTAAGGAGTGCGGTTTCTGTACTGTGACCCGCACGGAAACCGTGCTGGGAATTGTCCAAGATATTTTTGGCACAGAGAAACTTAGTCAGGGTGGTATTGACATGGGACTCTGCGACCTCAGCTGGCCAGGGTATCAGCGAGATTGGCCTAAAGCTCTCTGGCCTGGTGGGATCCATGGTAGGTTTGTTGATAATGGGGGATACCCATGCCTGCTTCCATCTGGTGGGTATTGTAGCAGTTGCAAATGAGGAGTTAATAATATTTCTTAAGGGGTTGAGCACCAAAGTGTCTGCTTCTCTGAATTGCGCGGGTTTTAGCGGGTCAGCTGGGGAGCCTGATTTAATTTTACTGCAGAGTTTGAGAAATTCCGCATACCCCAGCTCAGGTATGATCATAAGGTTGTGAGTAGGCATATTATTGGAAGGGATAAGGGTAGGTGTGGCTGGGAATGAGTTGTAGATTTTACGGATTTTATCTATGAAAAAAGAACCCAAATTCTCGCATAGTGCCTGCGAGGCGGTTGTCTCCTCCATGCTTTCTTGGCACTCAGCTCTTTAAGAATTTTGAAGATGACCTTAGAGGGATTGTGACTGTTGTTAATCTCATTGTCGTAGTATGCCGCACGGGACCTGCAGATATGTCTGTGGTAGTGTTTTTGTGCACGGACATATAGGATTTTTAACTCTGGGGCATAGGTCTTTCTCCATTTACGCTCAGCAACTTTACATTCTTTTTTAAGAGCAGCGAGCTCCTTACTAAACCACAGGCTGGACTCCTGAGAGCGCGCTTTAATCCAGTTCGCAGGGATCAGTATGTCCAAAGCCTGGTTTAGCCATCTACAAAAATTTTCATACCCCTGTTCGACGTTTCCTCTATCCGTAGGGGGATTAGTTTTGAGTAGAGTATGGAAGTCCTCAAGTCGTAGCTTCTTCCAGGGGCGCTTATGCACCCTCTGGGCCATTCCCGATTTAGCTGTATCGTGGATAGGTAACAACATAGTCACCAGCATATGGTCAGTTCAGGTCATGGGAATTGGCCGTTTTGCAGTAGCTTCCTCTAAGTTGGTAAAGATAGGGTCTAAGAGATGACCTCCTTGATGGGTCGGGCCCTGTATTAGCTGACAAAGTTGGAAGGCGGCTAGGTCGGCAAGCAGGCCATACCCCTTTACAATATACTACTTTTGAGTTTAGTGATGCTGTTTTCAATCGAAGTCAAATGCTGAATTATAGAGCCCAACTTAGTATCCATCATGACTTTCAAGGAGTCCTGTAAAAATTCTAAAAAGCATGTTACATCTACATTGGTTAGCCCTTGTTTGACACCAGTGTTCTTAAGTATTGGATCAGCTCTTTTCCTTTTTGCCTTCCCCCCAGGTGGCAGGCCCTTTCTTTTCATACCCGACCCTTGGTTAGCCCACTCAACACCTCCAGGTCTCCCTCGAGTGGATAGTCTGCTGGTTGGTAAATTCGATAAATGACTAACAGTCATGGCCCCCACTTGCCCCCTGCATGAATCTGCATTAACACCCCAGGTTTATTGATCACAATGGTCAGAGTAAGGGGTACCTGTTGACCAGTTAAAATCACTATTCAACCTAGGTGGCCCAGCTAGTTCATGGATCCCCGAATTGTTGAGTGGTTCCTCAATGCTGACTGTGGGACTCTGTACACATGTAGTATGAAAAAAGGGGGGGATGGTCCTTGACTATAAATTAGTACCAAGCTTATATCATCTGTACACATGTAGACAGGGGAAGATGAGAAGTTGCAGGAGATCTGGAGGGGGGCCAGTTCACCAATTCGATCTCCTTGTCAAGCACCGATGCTGCCAGCTGCGTGAATGAGTCCATGGTCACCTCAGCGCCGGAGGAGCCCACTTAGGCAGGCACCCTGCGCTTTCCCATTAGATGCCTTGGTCCTTATAAGAGTAATACTCCAACACCACGGCCAATAAATTAATCCCAAGAAATCAGTAATAGTAGAAATGATAGACGTTGTATCCCTACTTGGGCCTTTAAAGCTGCCAATGAAACCTGGGGCTGGAGCTAGTAAGAGGACAAGGCGGTGGATGGTGGTGGATGGTCCTGTTGGAGACGGGTTCCTGAGAGCTATGAGAATGGATTTAAGGATCCAAGAGGGTAGGCCCAGCCCAGCCTTTTCCGGTCTCAGACGGGCGCAGACAGGCCTGCCCTTGGCCCAGGCGCGGCCTGCACCGCTGGTAGACCCCGCCACTCTTATGCTCCTCCCGGCACTGTAACTAGGGGCTTGGAGTCCCCCACCAGGAATGTGGCTCGCTGTCAGGCAGTTAAGGCAGTAAAAAAGAAGAGGAGCCCCCACGCACTCTGATGCTCCTCCGGGCGTGGTAACTAGAGTCAGTGCCTCCTGGCGCTAGGAACACTGGGGCTTGAAGTCCCCCACAGGGAGAGTGGCTCGCTGTCGACTGTCAGGCAGTGAAGGCAGTAAAAAGAAGAACTAGCTCTATTAAATATTAATTAATCAACTTCTGCCCTATACCCCTACAAACCTAGCAACCCACACCTAAAATATCATGAAAATAAATAAATATAAGACAAGTAACATAATTGATAATCAATTACATAATTAATTAACAATTCATGGTTAATTGTCAATTAAGTATTACTTAGTTCACTTCCCACCCTACAATTTTACCAACCCAGCAGTCCACACCTAAACTATAACTTAAATATATATTACACAATATACATAATAATTAATAAATTCAATATTTAATGGTCCACTAATAATATTTATTTTTTAAATTTAATTCCCAACCTATAATTCTACAAACCTATCAACCCATGTATCAGTATTACAAAATGTACATCATTTATAGTCAGTCCAATGATTAATAATCAATTATTGATTATTTTGTAATTCATTATTACTTAATTAACTTCCCACTCTAGACCCCTCCAAACTCAGCAGCCCACCTAAAAATTATAACTAAAATATATGATTAATAATCAAGGAAATCAAGGACTGCACATAGGATAAAGGATTGTGCAAAAAAAGGAAGCAGTGCCTGATAATATGTAGCTAATCAAAAGCTTTGAAAGAAAATATCTTAGAATTGCCGCTTTTGGGACACTATAGCAAATACTAAAATATTTTTTTTCCTGCAAACAAATGACATATCCTAGGAAGTTGCATTCCAAAACACCTTCAAAACACCTGGGGCCATATCTGTGAGCCCCTTTTTGTCGCTCTTGCACCATGCTATGTGGTGTAGAAACAAGGCAACTTAAAAAGGAGATTTCTGGATCCACGCAAGGCCACTTTGCATGGCCCTGAGTGGCTTCATACATTTCGAGTAATACAATGGAGTGCAAATCATTGTGTTGCAATACTCTGCACCAGGGATGTTGGCTTCATTGGTGTTGAGTGGGTGTTTCCATGCAACAGCCATGGCTTTTGATGCATTCCTAGATTTACCAGAATTGGTAGACCTGGGAAGGCCCCAAAAACCTATTTTCCCAAGGTGAGACGTAATGAGGAGAAATATATTTATTTCCCACACATGTTTTCTTCTTTCTAAATGTGTGCTGCATTCTACAGCAGACACAGGAAGGGGAAAAGTGCAGGGGAGTGTTTTTTTGCAGTGAAGTGTCCCCTCCTGCACAAAAACAATCCTCCTCACAATACATCATGGTGCAAGTGTGCCTGCATTGGCACTAGGCAGCCGAAAGGGCTCCAGCACAGGGGAAACGCAGGAATGTGCGGTATTGACCTAAATCAGTGCATTCCTGCCCTTTCTCTTTCATGCAGGGCAGCAAGGTGACTTGCTGCGGTGCTCTCAAAGTCAAAGTTAAAGTCAGAAAGTCGTGTATAGCGCACAGATCACCGTTAGGTCTCAAGACGCTTGTGGACCATTCCAGTACCTGAGTTCTGTCATGTTTTAATTCTTTACAGAAACGTCGGTTAGCTGGGATGGACGTAAGGTAGGGCAGGAGCTGATTCCAGAAGTGAGGGGCGAGATAAGAAAAAGATCGGCCACCGTTGCGCACAGTGCTCACCCGCAGGGGGAATAAGAGAAGTTTGGAGCTAGATCTAAGAGTTCTGGCGGGTTGGTATTTTATCTATTTTTTCCAGGATAATCCAGACCAATGCCATAGAAGCTTTTATGTGTTAGGCACAGGATTTAATACTGCCCTCTTTTCCTAACTGGAAGCCAATGAAGGTGTTTCCGGTTGAGACTGGATGCCGATCTAGGAGGCAAATCCAAGAATAATCTGGCTGCGGTATTCTGCAGAATCTGTAATTTCGAGAAAAGATCTTCGTTTATGGAGGCCAATAGGGCATTTCCATAGTCCACGCGAATAACAATTAGGCCCTGCACCAGTGGCTTCCGGGTTTCAATTGGTAGCCACTTGAAGATTTTTCGTAGTTTCCGTAGGATGGCATAGAAGGCGCCCAGTACACGATTCACATGGGCTTTCATGGAAACCTTATTGTCGATGGTAATTCCCAAATAGCAGACGGTTTGTTTTGGAGAAGGACAGGGGCCGAGTGTCTGAGGCCACCAGATGCTTGACCAGTGATCTTCGGTCCAGCCAAACAAAAGGATCTCAGTTTTGCTGTTATTTAACTGTAATTTAGTTTGTACCATCCAGCTGTCAATGTGGGTCATACAGTTTTTAAATCAGATCATTGTGTCAGTTGGGTCTAAGCCAAATGTGATCAGCAGCTGGGTGTTGTCTGCATACCAGACAGCCTCAAACCTGTAGGACCTGATTATCTTGGCCAATGGGGTGACATACAGATTAAAGAGCATAGGGCTCAAGATAGATCCCTGTGGGACTCCAATACATACTGGTCTGCTACACGCAGCCCGTTAACCTAGATGCACAGTGGTGGAGGGGTCCTTTAGATAGTTGTTAAACCAGTCCAGGACCTTCCCTTGGACCCCCATCTCCCAGAGCTGCAGTAACAAGATGTCATGGGAGATGGTGTCGAAAGCAGCCAACAAGTCTAAAAGAACCAGCATAGCTGATTCTTTTTTGTCCAAGGCCTGCCTGATGTTGTCTACCACTGCAACTACTGCCGTCTCGGTACTATGTGCTGCTCGAAGCCCTGATTGAGAAGAATCAAGAAGCTTATGACTTTCTAGATGATTTGTTATTTGTTTATTTACCAGGGCCTCAAGAGCTTTCCTGAAATTAGCCAGCAGTGAAATGGGGCGGTAGTTGCCAGGTTCACTGGCATCTAGTGTGGGCTTCTTTAGGATGGGTCTAACTTGCGCTATCTTCCAATTTCTTTGAGACATGTTAAAAATCTCTGTTAGCCTCGGTTTTAGTCGTAAGGCTATTTTCCTGACGATCCGGGGAGGAGAAGATCAGCAGTAGAGCCAGATTTGATTTTGGCATTAACTTCTGATACCTGTTCCCTGGTTACTGGTTTAAAATTCATCAGCAGAGGTACCAGTGGATGGTTCTTTATAGCTGGAGGCATAGGGATGTTATTTTCTTGGGGAAAGGATCTATAGATGGCTTTTACTTTATCATCAAAAAAGGAAGAT
Source organism: Lissotriton vulgaris (assembly GCF_964263255.1). Taxonomy (NCBI): domain Eukaryota; kingdom Metazoa; phylum Chordata; class Amphibia; order Caudata; family Salamandridae; genus Lissotriton; species Lissotriton vulgaris. The sequence goes on from NC_141691.1 coordinate 1,315,487,878, forward strand.
ATTTTATTGACCCAATCCTGTGTGGGAACGAAGGAGAGTTGATTGACTTCAGGGGAGGTGAACTCTTTCAGAATTTTATATAGCTCCTTGCTGGAGTTGGCAGCATTCTCGATCCTCTCTGTTAGATACAGCTTTTTAACCTGTTTAATATTATTTAGGTATGAACAGTGGCTTTCTTTATATTTAGTTTGATCGCTGACAGATTGTGTTTTTCTCCAGAGACGTTCCTCGGCCCTATTGGACAGTTTCTCAACTTTTAGTGCTGCGGTGAACAAAGGTGATGGTTTAATCTTAGACTTAATTCTTGACATAGGGGCTACTGTGTTCAGAGTGGATGTTCTGGCATGTTCAAAGACCTTAGTTGATTCATCTATGTTATCTGTATCAGGGAGGGCTGCAATATTTAAATGAGTAGAAAAAAAGGAAAGAATAACCTTCCGCCAAGGTCTAATGACAGCACTGTCCTTGACTCGACTCACCATAGGGTCATCTATAAGAAGACTAAAATGTATTAAATAGTGATCAGTCCAAAGAAGCTGTAGAGATTAACCAACTACGAGCTTAGTCGAGTTTATAAACAAAAGGTCTAGGGTGTGAACGGCCAGATGGGTAGGGCCTACTACCAGTTGTTCGAGCCCTCATGTGTGCAGTGATGTTATCAATTGGTCAGTGTCTGAATCCAGCAATAGGTCGACATGAGAATTGAAATATCCAATGAGAATAAAATTGTTTGCTTCCAAAACAAAGAGCGCAATGAGTTCCATTAACCCATCTACGAATTGGCTTTAAGTCCTGGAGGTCTATAAACCAGGGCTCCTGACCATGTTTTGGACGACTGCATTGTAAATTTAAACATTAGAATTTCTGCTTTGCCTAGATTCAAGGAATCTACAATAGTGGCTTCTAATTTATCTGTTGTGGCTATTGCTATTCTCTCCCTTGGCTGATCTGTAAAGTCTAATTAACTTATATGAAAAAGGAAAGGTGGTGGCTATATCGAGGGATGACTGACCGTTAGGCCATGTTTCAGTTATGAAACATATCTGGCTTCTCCTGATCTAAAAGAGTCCACTGTTCCAGAGCATGCTTGGGGATGGACCGGGCATGGAGGTAAATGGCCTTCAGTTCTTTAGAAATGGCAACTGGAGTCCCTTCCCTTGTTAAGCTAGGGAAGGATGCTAAGGGACAGGCCTGGATTGAGGGGGGAGGGGCACCATTTTACATATTGTCAACAAGGATTCTCATGTGCAGGGAGGCTTATTTAAAGATCTACAGGCCAGATGTAGGAAGCCTAATACTGGTCGGTAATGGCCGAAATTACCGAATTTCGGCCGTTACCGACCGGTATTAGGCTTTTCTGATGTAGGGACCTAATCTAAGGATTTGGTAATTTACCAAATCAGTAATTTAAGGAATCGGTAAATTACCGAATTCTTAAATACCGATTCAGTAAATTACTGAATTCCTAATGTACGGAACACTTAAATTAGTGCTTTTCCCATGTTAGGATTTGTTATTTACCACCAACTACAAGTTGGTGTTAAGTAACGAAAACCCCCAAAAAAGCAATTTAATGCAAATTATTTCAGTGCCATGTGGCAGACATACATGCCCTTCGGGCATGCATGTGTGCCACATGTGCAACCATACACAATTGAGGGGTGCAACAGGGTGTCAAAGTGACACCCTGCCACCCTTCAATGCTTTCCCCCTTTTATCGAATCAGTATTTACCGATTTGGTAATTCCCATTCATTCCTATGGGCCTCCGGTACTTACCGATTTTTTCCCTACATAGCATTTACCGATTCTAAAATACTGAATCGGTAAAATTCGGTATTTTAGAATCGGTACATGTCCCTCACCTACATCTGGCCCTTAGTTCTGCACTTGAATAGCTTATTTTAGACATGATGGGATAAAAATTTCTCATCACTTACCCAGGAGACAAAAAAGACAGGGGGCTTGGTGGCTGGTGGCGTTCAGGTGGGGACGGGTGCAGACGGGCTTGCCTTTGGCGTGCTCCAAGCTTTGTTTAAATAGCTGTGGGTAGGGCGTCGCAGCTAGACAGCCAACCGTCCTGCACATGCTGGATAGCCAGAAGTGAGGAGCCTAGGATGTGTAGTGTAGTTCCTATATTCCCAATAGGCTCTGCGCATTGGAATAACATAAACAGCAGTGTAGACATAGGACTGAGGTCATCTAGGTCTCTACTGACTATGTTAGACTTAATTAGTTTTGCCAGCTAGCTCAAAGGTCACTAGAAGCTTTCTCGAATGCCCAGGAAAGAGTTAACCATCCTGATTTAGACAAGAAGGGATTAGTTTCTGACAACCGCATAAACATGACAACTCTGCTCCCTCAGAATAAAGAGTGTATCTCTAGAGTCGTGTTAAAACAATAGACAGCTTTTTCACTCAGTCAACCGTGCATGCTTAATTTCACCGGAGTGCAGAGAAATAGAGAGACGGGCGTTTTCAATAAAAGGTGTTATTTTATTGAGCAGTCTTCTTTCTCATGCAAGAGAAATTAATTGCCACAATTGCAATACTCATTATAAAGTAAAGTGCGTACAGTAAAAGTAGTATTATGAAATAATACTGTAAAAGCATTGATATGGTTTCTTAGCCATATGATACTTTAAAATTGATAAAATATATACATACATAAAAACATTGACTAACGAACTTAACTGGTGCTTCTAAGATACGCCTACCCCAGTGTACCTGATCTAAGCCTAATACGTGGGAAGGAGTAAGTAAGTAGCAGTTTTAAGTTAAGTTAGGTTTTTGCCAAGGATCAGAATCAAGAATTCTCTCTAAGGTTTTAATCAGCTCCGTACCTTGGTTATAGAATGAAGGAGGTCTTGTATCTCGCTTCTCAGGACTCAATCTCCCAGCAACCCGCGAGGGTAACTTGGGAACACCGGAGCTGGATTTCTAGGCGTGAGAAAAGGCAGCTTCTCCAGCGCGTCAAAAAGGGAGGGGTGGCTTCCTTCGGCTCTGGCAAAGCTGGGCTCTCGGACAAGTAGAACGTCGCTCTGCTCCCCACCACCGTGTGTTTGCTTAAGGCAACGTTGGTATATTTATACCTGAAAGGTGCCGGGTTTGACGTAAGGTTGGATATAAGACGTCACTAAGAACTAACAGTTCTTTCTGGACTCCAGGAGTTCTTGTGCAAATCAAAACAAAAGCAGGGGGTTTTCCCGGGCTGCTGGAGGCTTGGTTTGTTTAAAGAACACGTTGTGCTTTCTAGGAGTCTATGGGAGTAGCTTTGCCGTGCTTTGGACTGCATGGTCTATTACTAAATATGGATATGATTCTAATGCCTTTATAAGGATATTATTTATTATAACCACATAAGGACATGAATCGGGAATATCGAATTAGGGTCCTAGATATAAATACAACACCCACTCCACGTATTAATGTCCATCATTACAAACAAATAAGCAATATTAAACATACGATGCATGTGTGTTTTCCAACCCACCCCAAAATACATAATTGCATTTGAAATGGTGTATGGTTTATACACGAAAATGAGTATTGGTACTGTACGTTTTTTCAAGCAGGGTTATCATTCAGTTAAATGCATATATATCAGCTGAACGAATTGCGAAAATTACACATGAAATGGCTCTGTATACAGAAAAGAAGGTTGAGACCATTCCATCACATATCTATACGATATTGTACATTTGCTAGAGGCTGAGGTAAAAAATTGTCTCTAATGTCTCTAAAAATAGAAGCTCTGTTCTCTAAGAATAGTTCTACTTTGAGCAAAGTACCATGTGCCGGAAAAAATTGTAAATATTTTGATTTGAAAGAAAAATAATTTCGTTTTCAGGGGAAAAATAGTTCCAAATGTTTTCAGTTTGCTTTGTTTAACAGAACTGAAGGCCAAACTCAGAGTTCAGGGAACGCTGTGTGCTTGTTGTTTTTAAAAGTTATTCCAGTTGTTCAGGGGAGAACATCATATCAGATAGGCTTGCAAAAAAACTTGGTCTACAACATCAGGTGAAAGTTCGACCAAGTTCGAAAATACTGAAACTGTGCAGTTCTGTGCGTGATTGCTATCATCGATGTTTGGATCAGCAATGCTCACAGAAGCTTGTACCTGTTTGGTGCTGCTTTCCTCTCGTACTTCACTGCCACCTACTCGTAGTGGTGAAGTCTCAACGAATGCCGTCATCAGAATAGGTAGCCGCTGGGGACAACACGTTGCATAAGTCGTTACAGGACAAAGCAAAGTATCGATATCCATTGGTACTGCTGATGGTAGTGTAAGACATACGTGCAACACGCATTCTTCTCCCTATGGCAGACATCGAAGCACAGGTAAGATGCAATCCTGCCAGATTGGTCTGAATGAAAGAAACCAAGTTGTACTCAGATCTCTTAGGCGGGCAAATCCGAGAACCTTAGTGATACGGTCTCGGTATCGGATTGCTAGGATCGTTTATTCCATCGTTGCTGGAGTCTTGTCTGTGGATTGGCTTGCCATATTGGAGCAGGAGGAACAAAAATAAAATTCCTGATACGAGTCCTAAAATTAAAGGTAGGCCGCCAAAGACAGAATGGACAAAATTCGGGAAGATGCCCAGAACTGTTTCAAATGGTGTTAACAGTCCCGAAAAAATTGTCTTAATACATGTGCGATGGCACTGGTATCAGACATGTTTAAAATTTGGCTTAAAATTTCTGCGAAATGCACGGGGCAATTTGTCGATAAAAGGGTATGTATCTCTGCCGCTGTCCTTGCAACTTGCAGATCATACGTTTCTTTGGACGAGGTGAAAGGCACAGTTGTCTGTAAAAGAATAGACTTCATTCTGCTGAAAGTATCAATTCGAATAGAAGAGATATTCACATGAGGCCATATTGCCGCCTCCATGTCTGGGTTGCTGTTTGGATACAATACTTGCATACAGCAAACGACCCTGGAAGTAACAGTTACGAGATAGCATTCTCCTTGTATCATTCCACAACAGCTGTGGTCAGTTATTACAACGTAGCTACCGTTGGAGAGTTGTCTGAAGAATGGTTCTATCTGTGTTGCAGGAGTGCCTTGCAGGTGACATGAAAGGTTATTTGAAGACCCTTCGCAGGCTCCATGCAAGTTAATACCTTGACACCGAAGTGTACCGCTTAGGGATTTTTTACAATTATTGCCACTAAGGAATACCTCCTATTTCCTTTCACTATAACATTTGTGTGTGTAAGGTAAATCCCAGGTTGATTTGATATAACCTTTACCCAACCTTTCATACTGGCCTGCTGGTATATATTCTTGCCAATATTTACACTGGAAAGTTGTTATTGGAATTGTAATTGTTCTGTGTATTATCCACTCAATGACAGGTCTCTCTGACATTGTCAATGGTAATCTCTCAAGTTTTTCAATGCTCAGAATCGTATAATCTGCTCCTTTTTGTGCCAAACTGATTTGTTTATCAGTAAGGTTAAAGATAGAAAATAATGACGTTATGTTGATTAGACGCCATGGCAGGTAGCCTGAACGCAGGTTTTGCAACGTCCAGCGTAGCTGTACAATATAATGCAATTGGGACTGACCATGTTGTAACATTAGCAAGTCTTGCTCTATTATATCAAAGGCAGATGATACAATACTGTCCAATGAATACATTCTGGAAGATTGAGTCATTAACCCATTGTCCACAACAGAAAGTGATTTTTCCAAATTTATACGATCAATTTCTCGTATTTTTTCTGCTGTTTCAATGTGCATTACTTTCCAAGCTTTGTTGTATGCAGCATATATACCGGCCACTATGAAATGTTTTTTACGCTGTTTGCGAGGTCCCATTATGAAATCTCGTAAGTCAGCACCTTCTTTAAGTAAAGTCAAGTGCTGCTTAATTTCAGCCAGTGTGGATTTCTGTAGCCACTCAAGGCACAATTTCCGTACACTGTATGTTGTAACTATCCCTGGATGTTGTCTCTGGGAATATCTTGGATCCGGTCTGGTCATTTTGATCCCTGTCTTTTGTTCAGGAATCTATCTTGACAGTTGTTTGTGTCTGTGGGCCAGATCAACCATTTTTCCAATCAGGATTTGTTCTGTTTTGGTAAAAAATATGGGATACGTCTATTTCCATATCCATAGTACCATTGTCATCAGGTTTGGGCTTCGGAACAGACAATTTATTTAAGTCTTTTATCTTAGTTAAAACCAAGACAAGTGGTTTGTTGAAAGGTATCATTCAGGAATATTATTTGTTCTGGGATCATGCAGGCTCTAAATAATGATTCAAGACCTTGTACCTGCCAGTCTTTTGTTCCCCAGATGGTTTTTGTTTCAATGTTGTTTTTCCAAAATTCAAAACCAAATGTTGACATTTTGTCATAACATTTTTCAAAATGTATCAGTTTAGTATTTGTCAACATTGTTTTCATTCCTGTCTTATTTAACATTTTAAAATAAAACGTTTCTGGATCACTGGTATTAAACCCTGAGAAGTATGGAAATTTCTCATAAAATGTTTTCGAACTTCCTTTTGGTGGAGTTGGACAATGTTGCCATTGATTATAATTAAAAACATTTCTAGGTTTTGCAGATTTATGCAAATAGTGATGACCATAGTGATTGTAACTGTTTAATTCTTCATAATTTGATGAACCCTGTAAATAATCATGTTCTGTAAATGTGGCTGACATTACTAAATCTGACATCATATTATTAATATTTTCAAAATCCCATTCATCAGAAAAAGAACTTGGTTTCACAAAATCGCTTAAGGAAATCTTGAACTGGCGTGGATACTTCAAGAGCTCAATCGGGCCATAAATATCATAGTCAGTTCTGTCCCATGCAATACCTCCAGGTATTGGGTTGGCTGTGATGCTCACTGATGATAGTTCTCTTTTCTCGATGTGAGAGGATCTGTGAGAATTTAGGACCAAGTTGATGTTCTGACTTGCTGTGTCCATTGTACTATATTTTCCATCAATGAATCTACCCAAAAATAAAACCATGATAAGGCAAAGCAGGAGGAAAAGTACACCTAACACAATCCAAAATTCAATCCATGGTGAAATCAGATATGTCTCTTTTAGTTGGTGAAACAGCTCGGTCATTTTTTCTTTGAAAGTTTTTGTTGCTATAGGGGCTACTATAGTCTGCCTACAAGAGACTCATATTGAGGGTTCTCAGTCGCATATGCTAAAATCACTGGGATATAATGTGACAGGTGCAACCACACAAGGTGCTCGGGTTAGAGGGGTAGCAATTTTAGCAAAAGGTTCAGGAGCAGGGAATCACTTCACTAAAACTAAGCGGGACAAACACGGGAGATGGGTGATCACAGAATATAAACCTGGAAAATCCCAGCCAATAACTATCTGCTCTATTTATGGGAATAACACTGATGATCCCTCAGCTATACATCAAATATCAAACGAACTTACTCACTGGCCCCTACCGCTAATAATCTGTGGGGATTTCAGCATAAATCTTTCTCACGACTGGTCAACTGGGAATGACTGGCAGTACCGTGGTCGAAAACCAAAAGTATTCAGGGCTTTTAAGCAGCTATGTCTGACACACGGACTCGTGGATGGGTGGCAATCATCCAACCCCAATGATCCAGGGTACACATTTTTCTCAAACCCTCACCATACACACGCAAGGCTAGATTACTTTTTAATCTCCAATTCATTAAGATCCACGTCAGTTTTAAAAAAATTACCCCGGGTACTCTCAGACCATAATCCTCTGTTATATTCAGTAGATTTAGCCCTTACACACCAGGAACAAAGAATTTGGACCTTTGAGAGATCTTTGCTACTTGAAACTGAATATTGTAAACACATGAGAATCTGGATTACCAATTTTTTGAAAGATAACAAAGGGAGCACAACAGTAGACTATGTTTGGGATGCCTTGAAAGCAGGAATTAGGGGAGAAACAATCCAATATTCTCTAAGATCTAATAAGAAAGCAAGAGAATCACTAAATGCACTACAAGAAGCACTAAGGGGGGCTGAGGAAAACCTGATAATTATAACAAGAGATCCTTCTACTATAGAAGAAATAACTAATGTTCAAAACCAGGTGGCAATCGCCAAAGCAGCAATTACAAGTATTTATACTACCAAAGCGGTGCAAAAAGCTACTGCCCACCGTGAAAAAGTATATGAGATTAATGAGCTAGTCGGCCATCAGTTGGCTATACGGATGAGACAGCAGACATCTCAGAACATCATAAGGGAGATACAGGACCCAGTAGAGGGCAGGATATCCGACTCTGAAAAGATCAGAGAAGCATTTTGGCGCTTTTATAGCACTTTATATAAGGAAGAGCTTGAAGTAGAACTTGGAAAGATTAATGAATACCTTGAAATTGATCATTTTAACAAACTTAATGCAGCTGATCAAGGAAACTTGGAGGTAGCCCCTAACTTAGAAGAAGTCATAAAAACTGTGAAGGATCTTCCCCGGGGGAAAGCAGCCGGGTTAGACGCTATCCCTCTGGAATTCTATACCGTATTCCTGGACCAACTTAAAAATATATTATTAGATCTATGTACACACATATTTAGAGGAGGGCAACCTCCCATTTCGTGGTCCAGGGCAAAAATTGTCATCTTTCCCAAAAAACAAAAACCAACTGACTTAATGGGATCATATCGTCCTATCACCCTAATAAATGTTGATTCAAAGATTTACTCTAAAATATTAGCTAACCGTATCTCACCTATTATCCATAAAATCATATCTGAATCCCAGCACGGCTTTGTCCCCGGGAGGGAAACCACAAATCACACTCGACGAGTGATCAGCTTGTTAGACAAAACTGAGGTGGCAGGAGACCCAATGGCACTAATACTTCTCGATGCCGAGAAAGCATTTGATAGGGTCTCCTGGCCATTCCTGTGGCAGGCAATGTCCCGGGTGGGATTTAAAAAAGGATTTATAGGGGCTGTCCAGAAATTGTATATCAACCCCCGTGCCTCGGTCATGGTTAATGGCAACCTCACCAAAGAACTGACAATTACAAGAGGCACTAGGCAGGGATGCCCCTGCTCCCCATTGCTATTCGCAATCTACATAGATCCTTTTATCCGACGATTGGAATGCAACGGGGGCATAGCTCCCATCTCAACACAAGGTTATTTAACAAAAACATTAGCTTATGCCGATGACATCGCCATAGTGACTGCTGATCCAAATTCGGCCATGTCTATTATTGAAACAGAGGCAAAAACCTTTGGGAAACTCGCAGGCTATGCTTTGAATCAAGGAAAGACACAAATCATATTAAATAACAAGTGTGACCTGAGAGACTCCCGAGTAACAGATAAAGCTACTTATCTAGGGATAACTATCACATCCAAACTGGAAAACCTAGTGGACTTAAATCTAAAGCCTTTAGTAGATACAATGCAAAAAGACCTCCGCCGTATTAATAATTTACATCTATCGCTGATCGGTCGGGTAAACGCACTCAAAATGGTCTACTTCCCAAAAATCCTGTACATGTTTAGAGCTATAAATCTGGAAATTTCAGATCACTGGTTTAAAACAATGGAGCGTGCTTTCTCAAGCTTTCTTTGGTCTTACACCCGACCTCGACGTGCTTATAAATCTTTGACGCTCCCAAAAGAAAAAGGAGGACTCGCCCTCCCGAACTTAAAGGTATACTATTGGGCAACAGTCTTGTTATATAGCCATGAGCTCTTTCATCTCGATGGGATAGAAACACCACTGGGCAACAGCTGCCCATCTATTTATCAACTAATCCTGGGTCACAAAAGTACGGGCTATCTATGGAGACACCTTTTTGACAGCTACCACAAGAAAGTCAGGTTAAAATCACTCCTAGGATCTTTCAAAGTATGGAAAGCTGTGAGAAAACTACTTGGAATAGGACGTATATCTTTCTACTCCCCTCTTCAAAATAACGCTGTTCTACCTGAAATATTTAGCGGGATATGCATGAACAGATGGAAGGCTGCGGGAATTACCCACATAGGATGTATGATCTCCTCAGGAGGGTTATACTCCTTTGAGGATTTACGAGAAAAATATCACCTGGAATGGAGAGACTTTTTCAAGTATCTCCAAATAAGAGACTTTATATTGCAACATAATAGAGAAAATAACCTATCTTGTGAGATTGATATTGCTAATATATTAAGTAACCCCAGGAAAAAAATCAGGATTGGGGGGATGTATGCTCTTTTACTGTCTCACTTTCCGGATGATTTACAGAAAATTACACAAAAATGGCAGAACAAACTTAATATCACATCAGAAGAATTTAAACTTGCATATGATCACTCACAATCTGTTCTAATGTCAACAAAATTACAGACTCAATTTTACAAGATATGCTTTTTTATGTACTATACCCCGGACAAAATAGCCAAATGGGGGAGTGGGAGAGGTACATGTTGTTTTAGATGCAATTTACCAAGTGCTGATTGTTTACATATATTCTCTGCGTGTGACTGCTTAACATCTTTGAAATTAAGTATTGAACGCTTTTTATCATCGGTTTTAAATGCAGCAATCAGCCTCCCCGATGAAACAGTTATGTTGGGTATAACGAATCTGACTAATCCAATAATTGGGCACAAATTAATTTTTATAGCAATGGCTGTTTTAAGAATCTGCATAGCCTCTGCCTGGCTTGACCCCATCGCCCCATCATTCCAACAATGGTTTTCAAGACTGCTAGCCATATATAATTTAGAGATGGCTATTTACAAGACAAAAGGCAGGAAGCGACGGATAAAAGGGTTCCAAATTTGGCTTCCTCTAAGGGAATGGTCTCAACGCCAAAATAGCATTTAGCTACACTACAGATTATATATCAGAAAATCGAAGTATCTGTATATCTAAATCATGTTTAAATAACTTGCTATACTTTAATTGAAGAGCACAATCTCTCAATGTTTTTTTTTCTCTTTGTTTCTCTTACGAATTACTAGCTTCCATTTCTTTCCTCCTTTCACAAAAATATTGTTTTTCTTATCATCTTCTAAATTCATATCAATATTGCCTGTCCCGGAGGGGGGAGGGGGGGAGACAAAATGCATGTTTGTTGTAAAAAACCAAATAAAGATATATAAAAAAAAAAACAAAAAAAAAAAATGAAATTTTTTGTTGCTGGCTTGTCTCCATGTTCACTTGGATCATCGGAAAAGTCATCAAAGTTGATAAAATAGCCAGATGCAGTTCAGTCAATTGGTGGGATCCCTTCCGGATTTCCATTGATCTTTCCATTTTCTTTTGTTACATTTGTACATTCTGATGCTACATCGTTGTAGATTGGTGTATCATCAGGCATTGTTGCAATTTGGGTTTCACGAGGCACAAGTTCCATGGCTTTGTTGCATAGTCCTCTTTTATTTACAGCAGGTTTATCGAATGTGATTAGTCTTTAAGTTTGAACCCCTTGGATTGTAGCAAAGTTTGGTATTCTGCTATTTCTTGGTAGTCCACTGGGCCTGCTATTTATTATCGGCCACATGTTTGTGGTTTCACCAGATCGATGGAAACTATTCTGTTTTCCTTTTTACCAGCAAGTGGCGGTAGTACTACTGATCTTGTTCCGCTGACAGCTAAGACAGGTACTGCTTTTCTGTAAAAAATGCCCAAATTCCTTCTTCACTGCGATCTTTTCTCTGACCAGATCCCCAATCTTTGGAATCCAGACAGGTCTTGCTGGGACAGGTGGTTCTTCAGTGGTTGTTGGCTTACTCTTTATGTTACTTAGACTCTTTCTTGTTTCATTCAAGTCCTGTAAAACAGCCAAACGATCTTTGATATCAAAGGTTTTTTCTTCTACCACTGAAGTCTGACGATCCAGATCCTGGATAATCATTCGAGTAACAAAAAAAAGTTTGTACGGACAGATACCTGCTAGAGAATTTCTTGGCATGTTATTAAGACTACGTTGGACACTTATTAAATGTTTGACCCACCCATCACCTGAACCTAATACCCTCGCCGTAGATTGCTTCATGTCACGTTTTTTTTCTTTCCACTACTGCATTTCCCTCAGGATGGAAGGGAGAAGAGTACCGCAATGCAATGCCCAAGCTGGTCATGGCCTCTTTGTAAGCTCGAGAGCTAAACTCAGGACCCTGGTTAGAATGTAGCATGCCAATTGCGTATGTGCCGATAACAACTCGCAAATCTTTTATAACAGTTCTGGCGTCAGCCGAGCGCAGGGGCCACATCCAAATGAATCTCGTGCAGGAATCCACTGCGACCATGATATATTTATAGTTGCCATCCCTTTGTAAGGGACCGCAGTGGTCCAGGTAAACACATGCTAATGGTTCATCTGAGGTTAGAAGGGGCATCTGCGCTGGTCGTTTTACCATTGATACTTTCATTCTTTGGCATATTTCACATTCTAGAACATAGTTCTTAGTTTGTTTTCTCATGCCTGGCCACCAATGTCTCTGTTGTGGCGGAAATACCAGCATGTGCGGAAGATAGCCCTTCGTGTGCCACTAAAATAAGTCCTAATCTGTGTTCCATGTTTGGAATTGCCCTATCCCCCACTCCAGGGATTCGAGCAAATGGAAAATTATTTGCATCTGTTATGTATGAATATTTTACTGGAAAGCCTTTTGGGAGTGTTTTTTTATCATTTTTTACAGTAGCACTGACAGCTTGCATTATATCGCTGTCTATTTTTGTTTTTGACCGGGTGATAGCAGCTACGGAAGCCGTTTGCACTGCTGCCTTTGCGGCTTCATCAGCCAATGAATTCCCCGTAACGTGAACGCCATCACGTTGATGACTCAGTGTATGTATCACGTGAGTCTTTTGTAGTGCTTTCTGTAAAAGAAGTACTTGTTCCCATAGCGTTTTATGCTTGATTGTGCCACCTTTTGCATCTTTGAAGCCGTTTTGAACTCAGTTCTGCAAGTATTCATTATAAGATTGGACGCAGTAATATGAATCACACAATATTAGTGTGGGGAATTCCTGATCGGTATTTTCAAGCACCATCTTAAATGCCAGAAGTTCAGCTCGCTGAGCTGTACAATCTCCTAGAGATTGCGTTTTAGTGACCAGTGGTCTAAATTTCCCTTCGTGCCAATGACCTTTAACGATCGCGCACGCAGCACTATATGCTTGTTTACCCCCAACTGCGGGTTGTGTTGATCCATCTGTGTATATTGTACAGCCGTAATGTTCTAGAGGCAGGATTTCGGTCGGCAGAGGACATTCATATTCATACTGGAGAAATTCTTGTGTTTTTCATGAGGTGTAGTATTGTTATGTTAAATGTTATGTTAAAAGAATTTGTTACCGTCACGGACACCAGTTGGTTTCATGGTGCACACAGACATAGCAGAGATGCAAGGCGGTAGGGTATAGGCAGCGGGGATTACTCATAAGCTAACTGGAATAGATGGGTTTTAAGAAGTTTACGGAAGGTGATATAATCGGGGCAGAGTCGGATGGAAGAGGGAAGGGAATTCCAGGTTGAAGAAGCAAGGAAAGAGAAGCAGGAGCCACCGTGTTTTTCGCGTTTAAACCTGGGGAAAATTAGAAGGTTGTGGGCTGAAGACCGAAGATTCCTCAAAGGAATGTGACGTTTGAGACTAAGGGAGGTAAAAGCAAGAGCAAGAGCAAGAAGAGACTTAAAAACAGTGCAGGCCATTTTGAAAATGCAGCGGGAAGCGACCGGGAGCCAATGCAATCTCCTCAACAGGGGCGAGACATTTTGGTACTTTGGCTGTTGGAAGACCAATCTGGCCGCCTGATTTTGCACCAGCTGGAGCCGATGGAGATGGTAAGCAGGGATCCCCACATACAAGGAGTTGACATGATCAATACGGGAGGTGACAAGGGCCATGACGACAAGTATGAGAGCCTCTGTAGAAAGGAACCTTCGGATTTTACAGATTCTGTGTAGATGGTAAAAGCAGGCCGAGGTGACGGTATTAATTTGAGGTCTCATCGACAAGTCACTAGAGATGATGACACCAAGGCTCCTCATGGAATTGACAGGGCAGGGAGGAGGGCCAAGAGCTTGAGGCCAAAAGCTGGAGCTCCAAGGATTTGAGGGCCCTCCTGTCAGAACCAACTCCGTCTTGCTGGGATTGAGCTTCAGGTGACTAAAATTCATCCACTCAGAGATGGTAAGCATGGTGGATTGAAAGTTAGTGCGAGAGGAAAGAGAGGGATCAATAGGAAAGATTAGCTGTAGGTCGTCTGCATAATTAAAAATAGTGACAGGGGTGTGAAGAAGGGAGGCTAAGAGGGGTTGCATATAGAGATTAAACAGAAGGGGCGATAGAGCAGAACCCTGGGGGACACCACAGGAAAGTGAGGATTGTGGGGCAGAAAAGGTGGATAGCTGAACCGATTGGGAACGCCGGTGGAGGAAGGAACAAATCCAAGTTAAGGCCAGGCCCTGGATACCCACATTTTCGACACGGTCGAGTAAAATAGCATGATCGACCGTGTATTAGGATAGGATAGTATTAGGAAATACTGCCTCTATTTGAGTTATTTTATGAGCTAACCAGAATGGAATGTGTTCCCGTTTTATGGGTGTTTTTCCAATACATGATTGTATGTTCTGTGGTGTAATTTTGTTTGTATTCCCCTGATGAGGGGTCAGTTGTGGGATGTTAATTTCTGGTTGGACTGTTGCAGTCCGCATGACATATTGGACCAATTGTCTATGTATTTTAATTAAAAGTTTTAGCTGAGCTAAAAGTTCCACGTTCAACATTTTTTCAATGTCTGGGTGTGGTGTGTAGCTGGCTAGAACCGGCCACGTGGCTCCTGGTCTACCTAGTGGACCGTGCCTGGTGATGTGATTTTGATGTTTTAGGGCACCATTAAACCAGAGCAGGTGCTCTTGGTAAGTTAGTGGGATTTCAACTTCCTCGAAAGGAGTGTATATTTCCGGAGGTTCCTCTATTTTGTAATAGTGGAAATCTTTTGTCACAGCGTGTGCTGCTGGAAAATGTATCCATGAATAGAATACCTCTGTCTGCCGATATTCATGTGCCTCTATCACGAAAATGACTGTACCACCTCTTGGTCCATTTCCTATAAGTTTAAGAGTTATAGTTCTTCTTATATTGACGGGAATGATTATAGCATTCGGGTCATTTACTTGGATGGCTGTGTCATCCGCTAAGAGTTGAGCTGCTATTCTAGCTTGCTCTCTTTTGTCTTCACTTTCTCCCATTTTACTGACAGAAAGTTTGTTGCAGATCAAGTTTCAAGGAAACAAAGATTAGGTGCACAATATTTTGGAACACTGTATCCTTCAACGTTGACGAAACCAAGAACTAATACATAGGATTCTCATCCTACTAAGTTCCGGCGGATATTAACCTTTCACCCACTCCAGACGTCTATTGGAGTTTTTACGGGAGAAAGGGGTCTGTGTGAAAAGCACGACGGAGTTACTCTAGTGTCTTGCGTTAAATTATCACCTTACCAAACGTTGGGCGCCATGTAGTGTAGTTCCTATATTCCCAATAGGCTCTGCGCATTGGAATAACATAAACAGCAGTGTAGACGTAGAACTGAGGTCATCTAGGTCTCTACTGACTATGTTAGACTTAATTAGTTTTGCCAGCTAGCTCAGAGGTCACTAGAAGCTTTCTCGAATGTTCAGGAAAGAGTTAACCGTCTTGATTTAGACAAGAAAGGATTAGTTTCTGACAACCGCATAAACATGACAACTTTGCTCCCTCAGAATAAAGAGTGTATCTCTAGAGTCGTGTGAAAACAATAGACAGCTATTTCACTCCTCAGTCAATCATGCATGCTTAATTTCACCAGAGTGCAGAGAAATAGAGAGACGGGCATTTTCAATAAAAGGTGTTATTTTATTGAGCAGTCTTCTTTCTCATGCAAGAGAAATGCATTGCCACAATTGCAATACTCATTATAAAGTAAAGTGCGTACAATAAAAGTAGTATTATGAAATAATACTGTAAAAGCATTGATATGGTTTCTTAGTCATATGATACTTTAAAATGGATAAAATATATACATACATAAAAACATTGACTAACAAACTCAACTGGTGCTTCT
This sequence comes from Lissotriton vulgaris, assembly GCF_964263255.1. Lineage (NCBI taxonomy): Eukaryota > Metazoa > Chordata > Amphibia > Caudata > Salamandridae > Lissotriton > Lissotriton vulgaris. The sequence goes on from NC_141691.1 coordinate 1,315,503,933, forward strand.
AAGATACGCCTACCCCAGTGTACCTGATCTAAGCCTAATACATGGGAAGGAGTAAGTAAGTAGCAGTTTTAAGTTAAGTTAAGTTTTTGCCAAGGATCAGAAACAAGAATTCTCTCTAAGGTTTTAATCAGCTTCGTACCTTAGTTATAGAATGAAGGAGGTCTTGTATCTCGCTTCTCAGGACTTAATCTCCCAGCATCCCGCGAGGGTAACTTGGGAACACTGGAGCTGGATTTCTCGGCGTGAGAAAAGGCAGCTTCTCCAGCGCGTCAAAAAGAGAGGGGCGGCTTCCTTCGGCTATGGCAACAGCTGGGCTCTCGGACAAGTAGAATGTCGCTCTGCTCCCCACCACAGTGTGTTTGCTTAAGTCAACGTTGGTATATTTATACCTGAAAGGTGCCGGGTTTGACGTAAGGTTGGACATAAGACGTCACTAAGAACTAACAGTTCTTTCTGGACTCCAGGAGTTCTTGTGCAAATCAATACAAAAGCAGGGGGTTTTCCCGGGCTGCTCGAGGCTTGGTTTGTGCTTTCTAGGAGTCTATGGGAGTAGCCTTGCCGTGCTTTGAACTGCATGGGCTATTACTAAATATGGATATGATTCTTATGCCTTTATAATGATAATATTTATTATAACCACATAAGGGCATAATTTGGGAATATCGAATTAGGGTCCTAGATAGAAATACAACAGATGCACCAGAGGTCCCTCCGCAACAAGCCTCGGCGGAACATGGACCGGGAGCAGAAAAAAGCAGGTAAGTGAAAGATTAAAGCCACTCTGCGGAGCAATAGCGTTAAAAATGGCCGAGAAGCCAGTTAAACACAGAATAGGTCAGGCGCAATTGCGCTGTGCAAGTGAAATAAAACAAACAATGCCAAATGATAACATATTTAAAATATAGTCAGCCGCAGGACAGTGACTGGCAAGAAAGTGGCCTGAAAGGGTGTCAGGAGGTCTGGGATCCACTTTGCTCAGAGATGGGTGACTTGGCCATAAATATGATCCTTGATTACTTTTAAACCAACGTAGATCGCTGGTCAAATACTCTAGGGTGCTGCTAATTACATAATGCTCAATATGTCAGGCAGTTTGTCAGGGGTCCTAATTAACTAGCTCCCCTACGTAGCCTCATGTATATTCAGCAATTTAACATGCCACTAGCACATAATCCATTACTGGGTGCAAACATGTATTATATACTTCTTTACTGCAGTCTTCCCTGAACATATTGAAGCAAAATTCAAGAATCGATTCAGTTTTAAGTTGTAGTCTAATACTGATAAATTTCACATTCTGGGCCCCGTTGTGTCGCTCTTGCACCACGCAACCTGGCGGTTGTGTTCTTTTAAATACACTGCATTCCTGCCCCTTCCCTGTAAGGTAGCGTTTTTGCCATAAATATGGCTCAACAGGTTTAAATTGGAGTTCATACAGTAGGCCACACTGCTGAGCCTGGAATTAGTAAAGGTTACCATTTTTTGAAGGTGGATAAGGAATGTGGGAAATATAAAGACATACTTAGTGTTGGGTAATGTGGAATATAGAATGAGGGGACGAGGGTGTTCCCTGCATGGAACTCGAGAGCAGAGAGGACGGTAGTTGCTGTAGATCGCTGTTGATGGACGGATGTCATTGAAAGAGCGCTTACCTTTACCCCAAGCCTGCTACCTTTCACTGGCAACGAGCTGGCCCGTCCTCTCTACATTCCTGAGCTGGCCCCTTATCATTGTTGTAGGACCTGGCCCATTTTGCAGGGTCATCCCTGAACTCTTTGACTCTCTCCTGTATTGCTTCTGACATGAGTTTGTTGGTTTTATATGCTTTGGGCGACTTTGCCACTGCTGATCAGTGTCAAAGAGCAAGCGCTCCCTGTATAAAGTGTTATGGTAATTGGTTGTCCATAATTGGTATGTTTGTCTTACTAGTAAAGACCCTAGTAAAGTGCACTATGTGCGCCAGGGCTGGTGATGCAAATACTACTAGTAGGCCAGCAGCACTAATTGTGCCACCCACACAAGTAGCTCTAAAAAGAGATCATAATCCTGCCACTGCAGTGCCTGCGCACAGTTTGTTAATTGCCTTGTTGACCTGACAAGTGCACCCACTGGTCAGGCCGTTCTCTTCCCTTTTTATGCACATCAGACAACCCTATAGTAGGCCCAATGTACCCCCCTGGGCAGGGTGCAGTGTATGTGAGAGGTAGGACATGTACTGAGGTGTGTACCATGTCATGACAATGAAATACTGAAAAATTCGTTTTTCACTTTTGAAAGGCCATCTTGCCCATAGGACAGAATAATGAATGCTGTGTCACATGGTTCCAGTATATCTTCCCATAAGCATAAGATGGAGAGATGGAGTTTAGTGTGCCTGAACTCAGGTTTTATTAACACATCTTTTTGTGACTATGGTTTTTAAATTGTGTGTTTAAAAACCACACTTTTAAAAGTGGCTGGTTTCTTGTCTTAAACCATCCTGTGTGCCTATGCCTGGTTGTGTATTGACTGTCTGGGTTTGGATGTGACAGGGTCTGGGGAGTGTCCTGACACCAGGAAGGAGTAGGAGAGACAGGAACAGGCTTGCCTTCGATGTAGGAGGAGGAGTAGCCCCTGGATGTGAAGAGGGCTGTGTTGCTGCCAAAAAAGGATGGCTCCATCTCCTGCGAAGCGTCTGGGATCCAGACCCTCACTATCACAGGAAGAGGGTGTGCACTGGCAGGAAGACACCCAGGTCTGGTTTGGGCCGGGCTCAGAGCCCGCTGAAAACAAAGACTTCAATGGCATTTAGGGGTATAAATGCGAGAGCTGAAACTCCTGCACTCAAGACCGAACTCAAGACTGAAAAGGACTGAAAGTGCTTTTTGCCAAAGAAGAACAGCTGAAGAGACCAAATAGAAGGACTGCCCTTCCTGTGTGTTCTGGGGCTGACCACCAGTTTGATGATTTCACTAAATAGAGGACAAGGGACTTTGCTGTGTGCTGTGTCCCCCTGCTTGGAAGGACTTTGCTGTATGCTATGTCTGGAAGTAACTTGCCTCCAAGGGCCCGAGGAGAGCTAGTCCCCTGTCGTGGAAACTCAGGAACATTAAGGTTTCCAACTGTGTCTCTGTGAATCTTGGTGCATGGTACTTTTGCACACGAGTGAAGTAATACTTTTATTTGATTTATAATAAAAATCATAAAAGGGTGTAGCTTACCTTACTTTTGCACACCTGAGACTGCTGTGTGGTCTGTGGTACTGTTTATGAGGTATACCGTGTCCGCATTGCCCCCGCAGCGTGAAACTTCCTCCATGCTGCTGCATTGCTGATTGTGGCCCGAGCCATCATCATAACTGAGGCTGCGAGTAAGAATTGCAGCTGCTGGCCCGAGCCCCAACGTGCTAAAGAATTTCTTCAAGCTAAGGAAGATACAAGGTGAAAGGGATCGTGATCGTTGTTCGTCAAGAGGAATCTGCCGGAGATCATCAACGATGGAGAAGGCAACGCCGTAACCTGTTCGGCTACAGCGTCGCCTCACAACGGAGCTGCAACGTTATCAGGACCACCCAGCAGGATGTCTGATGAGAGGGGAGAGAGAGAGAGAGGCATTGCACCCTCACTCAGGTAAGGCATGGACTCCGGCGGGAGCTGCAAGCATGTGTGGCCTGGGGAGGCATGCAGGAGGGGTACAGGAGTGCTCCGATCTCTCTCCCGCTGCACCGTGTTAGACGCGCTGAGTCCCCGAGCAGCCCGTACCTGCCTAGCAGTACCAGGGCCGTCCCCTTAAGTTTATGAACTGTTGTCTCTGTTGCTGTGGCCTAGTGGTGCCTGAGTTAATGGTGCAGATTGGCTTATAGCGTTATCCCTTGCATTACAAATGGCATTATTCTTGCATTACAAACTGCTTTATTCTTGCATTAAGAACTGCATTATTCGTCCATTACAAACTGCATTATTCTTGCATTACGAACTGCATTACTCTTGCATTGGGAAGCACTTTAGTCTTGCATTACTAACTGCCTTATTCCTGCTTTACGAACTGCATTAGTACTTGCATTAAGGACTGTCTTATTTCTACATTATGAACTGCATTACGAACTGCATAGCGTTGCATTAGGACTGCATAAGATCATTGTGAACTACTCATTAATACTGCAAGAACATACCAGTGATTGTAGGCCTAATAACCAGAACAGTGAAATATTATGAATACGCATATGTTGGATTTTTGTCGTTTGGTCTGAACAAATTCCTTTTGCTAAAGATGCTGCTCTTGTTATAAAATTAGTGTGGTGTCCATTTGTGGTGTTATCACTGTGTTACTGGGAGTGTGGTTGCAAATACTTTACACATTGCCTTGGAGATAAGCCTGGCTGCTCATGCCAACCTACCAGGGGTAAGCAGGGGTTATCTACGAGTGTGTTTGTCCTTTCCCTGACTAGAAGCAAGGGTCCCTATTAGGACAAACGTACCTACCTCAGCCAACTAGAGACCCCAAGTTCTAACAATTGTCTTGTGGCGGCCGGCCTGTCGTTGACTTGGTGCGGTTAGCCTCATCTTCAGAGGTTCATTTCTTGTGCTGCCATCACCCTCCTGGTGCTGAGTGAAGCCTCTGTGGGACTTGCACTTCCTGGTAGTGCGTTGGCTGATTGTGCTAGCTGCTTTTGGGGTCACCGAATTATAGTTGGCTGTAGGTTGGGTGACAAATGATGCCATCTTTCTCCCCGTGTCGGTGCGCACATGCGCATCCCCACCTTCTATGTGCCTGATTTCCTCTAGAAAATACACGTATTGTGTGCAACACGGCTGCCATCTTGGATTGGGCCAGTATACACGTATTGTGCGCAACATGCCCGCCATTTTGGATTGGGCCAGAAGTAAAAATGTTCATGCAGAGGTTGAATCACACAGAGTCCACCCAGTGACAGGAACATTATTTTTATCAAGCCTGCACTTTACTTGGATAACATTGCATACCTGCACCGTGTGCAATATTTTGTGTTCGCTGGAATACACAAACTTATATTTTGGCAAACCTTGGCACATTGTGATACTAAAGCCTCCTTTAAACTTTATATATTTTTGTGTGGCAGCAACTCACCAAAGCATATTCACACAAAGGATCAAATTTCTGCAGCGCCACCTTTTTTGGCAAACAGCTTGCACTCCCCCTATGATCTGGCAACTGTGGAAGGACACTTTTGAGGCTTATTTAGAAGCCATTGAAAGTGATACCTTCACTTCTAAAAAAAAGAAGGCACTTTTAGCCTACAATTTGGGTGCTGAAGGCAGGTATATTTCATAGACTTTACCAGTAGAGGTTGTTATCACCCGTGTCAGTGGTGGTAATGACGGCAATTTTATGTTAATTGATGACACTTGACAAGAGAATCAAAACACTTGACAAGAGATTCAGCCCCAAGAAAAATGTTGTATTGGAACGCCACAAATGTTTTGCAACAAGCGCAGATTTCTGGGGAATCAATGGATGATTTTGTTGCCTAAGAACTTTGGCTGCCACTTGTAATTGCAGGGAGTTAAAAGATGAGATAATTTGTGATCAATTAATTGAAAGACCCAATAATAAGAAATTCCAGGAAAACTACTCTCCACTGAAGATCCCGATCTTTAAACGGCCCTTAGACTGGCCAGGGGCATTGAACATTCACAATTGTGCATGCAAGAGATGAACGATATGACCAAGTTCAATCAGGTTCAACTTTTAGGTGCCAAACGTGTTTCCAAACCTGCCAAGGGAAGCCCTAGTGAACATTCTGAAACGATTCCAATTAAAGGACAGAATCCTGAGACACTATCCAGTAAGGCCAAATCCAAAAGATCTGAACTTTTTTAGATGGGGTAGCAAATCCAATCTCTGGAATGCAAGATTTTATTTTGCTCTCAATCAAACTTGTTTCAAATGTGGTAGAAAGGGACATCTTGCACGGATGTGCAAAGTGACATCTTCTCACAAACCCTCCATGCTCTCCTTCATAGCCATTGAGAACAGTCTTGACAGTTCAGATGAGGAGAACTATGAGGTACTAATACGATCTTCTTCATCTGTGCACACTGAGGTGGAACTAGGAATATCTGCTTTGCTGAAATCTTGCAAGAGAAACCCTCCAATTTGTGTGGTCGATGTGAGCAATAGGAAAATCAATGTTTTGGCTGATTCTGGTTCTCCTTTTACACTTATAAACCAGAAGGATTTTAAGGAGTTGGAGGACATACAGTTACATTATCCTAGTATAAAGATCTTTTCTTACGGGGCAGGAGGGTGGATCTTTTAGGGAAATTTGAAGGAGGTTTTTTGTTTGAATGGAACTCTGTCACTGGATCCGTCTATGTAGTGAAAGAAGGTGCAGATTTGTTGGGGTGGCACGAACAAGGCGAGTTAGGAATAATTCTGGATCCTAACCATCCTGACATGGTGTTATCAAAGCAGAGAACAATAGAATCCTGGGGTGTATCTGTGCCAACTTCTTCACCCTGTACAGAGAATTGGACATTTGATGACTGATGATTTGGTCCGTAACCATCTCGAAGTGTGTAGTGAAAACTTAGGCAAGTTGAAGGGCTTCCAACACAGAATCATCCTCAAGGATTCTGCTCTTGCGAATGCCCATAGAGTGCGGAAAGTGTTTCCACGTTTGTGTAATGAGTTGAAATTGGAGTTAAAAAGGTGGTCTGAGTGGTTGGTGTCCATAGTTGTTGGCGCGCAAGGCTGACAAGTCCATGAGACTTTGTGTGGACTTACGTGATCTCAACTCCAATATTTGGATATGGACTTGCCGAACATTAACGAAATGTTGGCAATGTTGGATGGTGCAAAGTTTTTCACCTCCTTGGATGTTTCCTCAGCGTACCATCAGATCGAGTTGAGTAAGGATTCCAGACATCTCAAGTCTTTTGTCACATCCGAAGGTCCCTACCGCTATATACGAATGCCTTTTCATTTAGCATCAGCATCTGCGTTTTTTTAATGCCTAATGAGTAGTTTATTTGGTAACATCTTGAGGATGGTATACTTTCAGGAAGACATTCTGATTTATGGTAAGACGGAAGCTGAACTTAATGCCAGAGTGAGAGTGGTTCTGGATATTTTGAAGTCGAGTGGTCTAACTCTAAGGAGGGATATGTGTACATTTTTCCAAGAAGGTAATGTTTATTTGGTCATCACATTTCTGCCAAGGGTGTGGAACCGAAAATGACATTTTGAAAGCCATACGAAATGCTCCCAGACCTGTTGATAAGGATCAATTGCATTTTTTTCATGGGTTGGTAGAATATTACGCCAAATTTGTAGGGAATTTCTCTGACAAAATTGTGTGTTTGCATGAGTTATTGAAGAAGAACCACAGGTTTGTGTGGAGTATGGAATTTGAAAATAGTTTTGAATGCATCAAAAAGGAGATTATGTTTGCCCGACCTCGAAAGCCATTTAACATAAATAATGTAACTATTTTGTCTGCTGATGCTAGTAGTGTAGGTCTTGGTGCAGTATATATGCAGAGAAGGCAAGGCGGCTCTGAGGAGACCATCGCGTTCACCTCCAGTGCATTGCCAGGGGCAGGAAGCACTTACTCCACAATCGAAGGAGAGGCTCTGGCTTTGTGGTGGGGTGTGCAACATTTCATGAACTTCCTTTAGGTGAACATTTTCATCCGCAGAACTGACCATAATCTACTTGTCGAGCTTTTCACCACTAAAGGTGGTGGTAGATCAACCCCACGTATTGCCAAGTGGCAGTATAGATAGCAGGAGTTTCATTACAAACTTGAATATGTGGCTGGTGCTAAGAACCATGTAGCTGATTGTCTATCTAGGTTACGCCAGATCGAAACTACTGAAGGGAAAGAATCAATTGACGATTTGGAGATAGTGTGTCTTGTATCTTCCGTAAAAGATGTTGTTAAGGGCTCATTGACTGAGCAGTAATGGTTGAGTGCAGTTTCTGATGAGGTGGAGTTTAAGGCAGTGGAAACTTTATTTCAGTTGGTTGGCCCAATGGTGAGGACACCTCCACAGAGTTAATTCCTTTTAGGAGAGTGGGAAAAGAATTGTCAATGGTGGGTGGTATATTGTGCAGAGTTGGTTTGTTGGTAGTCCCCTTCTGTTTGCGTAAGATAACTTTGGAATTAGCTCACAAAGGTCATCTGGGATTCAGGCCATGAATCGGAGAGTGAGGGAAGACTTTTGGTGGCCAGGAGTGGACAGAGCTATTAAGCATTATGTGTGTGATTGCTGCATGTGTGTGCTTAGTGATAAGACCCACGTTACTTGCCCTTCTCCTTACTCCATGGTGTAAACTTGCATTTGACATTGTGGGACCTTTCAGAGTCACAGTTTGTTCTCCCAAGAATGTTTAAGTATTGGTAGACTATATGTCCAAGTGGCCAGAGTTGAAGTTTGCTTATAACGTCACTACTGAGGTTGTAATCAAATCTTTCAAAGATGTGTTTTTCAGGGAGGGATTTCCAGAAGAGTTGGTTACGGACAACAGGACACAGAACACAACTGGTGTCAAGGGAGATGGAAATTTTCTTGCAGAGAATAGCATCATACATTTTCCATTTATCACCCACGCAGTAATGGTTTGGTGGAACATTTGAACCGCGTGATTAAGGATCAGTTGCAAATGGCTTTCTTGAATGGGTTTCATCGGAGAAAAGTGGTCCAATACATGTTATGGCATTGAGGACTACACCCCACATCAGTACCGGTATTTATCCTTTTACCATTTTGATAGGTAGAGTGGCTGGATCCAAATTGAATAAAGACTGGATGTCCAGGAAATCAGTAGAGGAAAGGAAGTTGAAAAGAATGGTTGATGTGAGGGCTGCTGTGCAGAAGAAGTACTGCACCGGGGATGTGTGCTGCAGAGCATCCCTTGTGATCCTTACTAAGGTTGATTGACAATCGCAGGTGTTTTCACATTCTGGTGATATGGTCTGTTAGTTTAATTTGTTTTCTCCTATGTAGTCGAGGAGGCATAAGGACAACTCCAAGAAATCACTAAAGGATTTCTAGCTCAGACCCCTACGTTTTCTGTTTATATCTATTATTAATCTTTGCTTATCCTCTGCCATGGTCCCTAGGACCTGGAAGCATGCGAAGGTTATCCCTCTTTTGAAGAAACCCTCACTGGATGCTTGCAGGCCGGAGGACTATCTTTCGATTTCACTCCTGCCATTCTTCTCCAAAATTACAGAATCAAATGTGAACAGCATTCTGGTGCAGTATTTGGAGTCTAATTCCATAATAGACTCCTCCCAGAATGGTTTCCGTCCCAAACATAGTACGGAGTCAGCTTTATTAGCTGTAACAGAGAAACTCAAAGATTCTATGGAGGAGGGCAACTTGACTGCACTCTTCCTGCTTGACCTTAGCACTGCCTTCAGTACAGTCTCACACAGTATTTTCCTTCATCGGCTGCGTGAGTTTGGTATTGGAGGCAGTGCCCTCGACTGGCTCTCCTCCTTTTTGTGAAACATTCCATTTCAGGTCATTGCCCCTCCATTTCATTCTTTGACGCACCCTGTGCGCTATGGAGTCCCACGTGGGTCGGCTTTGAGCCTAGCATTGTTCAACATTTATGTTTGTCCACTGGCCTTGTTGGCCAATACCCGTAACATACAGATGGAATCCTATGTGGATGATACACAACTAATTTTCTCCTGTACCAAAGATTCCAGTCTAGACTTGACTAAATTTCAGGAAGATCTGGCAGCTATAGCTGGGTGGATGGAGGGTAATTGTCTCCAACTAAATTTATCCAAAACAGAAATCCTATACCTCGGCAGAGACTCACATCGGTGGGGCAACAACTGGTGGCCGCCTACATTGGGCAATCCCCCACGCCCAATATTATGGTGAAAAATCTCGACGTAAGGTTGGATTCTGCACTCTCTTTTGAGGAACATGCTAAATCTGTGGCAGGGACCTGTTTCGGTATTCTGCGCGGACTCGAACCCATTTTGAGTCTGTTTGACCCTCGAACATGCCAGCTAGTTGTTCAAGCCACAATCTTGTCTAGGTTAGACTATTGCAACAGCCTCCTGTTAGTGACCAATAAGTCTGTGATAAATAGGCTTCAATGCACTATAAATGCGGCACCTCGCATGTTACTTGCTCTATCTGATTACAGTCCAGTTTCAGGGTACTGCACCAATTCCACTGGCTTCCCGTGGAGCAGAGATTTAAGGCTAAAGCACTTTGTGTTAAACATAAAGTTCTGACAGGCCCTGGCCTGACGATTCTCAAACACTTTTGTTACCACTATGTCCATCTTGTGCTCTATGCTCTGCGGACCTTAATTTGATGCACTTGCCGTAGAGCCAGAACTGGAGGACTTTCCTTCAAAGTACTGGCTCCTACTTTATGGGATTTATTACCTCTCTCTCTCAGGAGAATTTCTAATCTTATGATGTTTAGAAAGGCAGTAAAGACATGCCTGTTCCAGTAACCTTTCTTCTCACTTCTCTTTTTCCCTGCTTTTCAGCACTGGGCCGTCTCTTTGCTGGGACAGCCATGCGCTCTACAAATAACATACCATAACATAATCACAACATGGCTGATATTTTTTAGAATCAAAATTCATGAAAAAGATGGATGCTGAGATTATATACTGAGACAAATTCTCTGAAAATTATACTTTATTTTATTACAGCACATTGGAAAATGAGCTTTAGCTGCCAGTTCCATAATAATATAGGACCCTGGTTCTGAGGGCATGGACCAAGTGTTTTAATTTAGCCCTTGGTAATACGCGCAATATAATATGAAATGCTTATTTACAAAATAAAAAATCATAACACATATGTGCTTTCATTTCATAGGAAAAATCAGTATACAATTACATTCGAGCAAGTGTTTCTATTCTTGTCTTCAAAGAAATCATAACAATTGCACAATCATCCATTTTAATATTGTCCACAAAAGTTGCTGAAACGTTATCAAACCTGTAGGCCATTCAATAATGCTGAATTAAGAGATGCTTTTCTGCCTCCCTAATGCTACGACAATGAATGCATTTTCATTATGTTTTCCTTATGCACATGTCAAATTATAATTATTATGCATATGATCGCAGCCTGAGGGAGGGTCTTTTAGAAATGTGGTCAAGTGTGTGAACGACGATAAATAGATTGGTCACACGCTTGCCTAACTTGAGGTTTCCATACCTCACGAAGTGATGTGGGAGCCTGAGGGTTTCCACAGTGCTGAATCTTAGGTGGCTCCATCATTGTAAACTCATCGGCAACATGAGAACCGGTTCATGCTGACCAACATCCACTCTCTTAAAGGCATGTTACCATCACTAACTTTCCCTGTTTTGACTGCTGTGCAAGGAGTAAAAGCCACAGACAAGGTGATGAAGAAGTCACCCCGTTTCTCAGGGAAAAACACCTTGCACATCAGGACCAATGCTCATTGTTTTCAATTAAAACTCTCACTTTGGCAGTAAAATGAAAAATGTTGCCTAGTAGGGCCAAAAGAACTTGACACCCACCCTGTAAACTCTCCTGTCTTCAAGGAATCTGCAGCACCAGATATTGATCTGAAGACAGTGAGTTACTTGGCATGAAATCAGGGATCTTAAAATACAAGACCGTCCTCCACTTGTCCTCCCTGCTGTTTTGAGACTCTAGATGCAATGGGTGGTTGGCAGGTGCTTTCAAAATAGCCTTCACTTTCAGGTACACATATTGGGCCTTATTTATGAAGGCCTTGCGTCAGTTTTGCGCAGCCGGTGCGTCACTTTTTGTGACGCACCAGCGGTGTAAAAAATGCGCCTCATTGCGCCATATTTAACCCCTTCCACACTCATGACGAGCTGGGCTCATCATGGCGTAGCCTCCTCGCACGCTGATGACGAGCCCAGCTCGTCATGTAAAGTGTGTTTTTAAAAATACCAGCGTGCGAGCAGAATAACGCTAGCGCACATGAGGTTAAAACGTGACGCATCTAGGTAGATGCGTCACTTTATAAACCCCTGCGCCACATTATACCTGCATCAGGTATAATGTATGCAGAGGGGGCGTTCCCCCGCAAAAAGCCTCGTAATAGTGACGCAGTGAAATCTATGAGATTTCACTGCGTCACTTTTAGGATGCTGTTGCGTCAAAATCTTGCGCCTGCCTCACAGCAGGCATAAGACTGATGCAAGCCCTTTCACATGGGGCTTTCCCCATGTGAAAGGACGCATTGCTGGAGTTGCGTCACTTTTGTGACACACTCCAGCAATGCGTCACTTTTGCGCTTACAGATACGTCAGAAATACTGACGTATCTGTAACTCCTTGCGACATGATGCGTCATACATTAAATATGACGCATCAGGAATGTCGTAAGGAGTGCGCAGTGAAAAGTGACACATCGCTGTTTTCACGCAGCGATGCGTCACTTTTCATAAATGAGGCCCATTAGGCGTAGTTGGCACACAGGGTTTTGCTCTTTAGAGCATTTATAGTATGGGGCCTGGTTCACAAAGTTTTTTTCCATGAGTAGTTGCGTTTTACTTCTGCCCTACTCATGTCTTAGATCTGAGTGACACCAAGGTCTGATTACAAGTTTGGTGGTCTTACCGCCATACCGCCACCACGGCGGTCCCAAGTGCTCTGCTGGGCCGGCGGGCGAGACCATGTTGCCGCTGGTCCAGCAGCGGTGTTTCTAACAGCTGGGAATATTTTTTCATATGTGTTGATGCAGATACATACATTTTGACTGCACAAGTGTTCATTATACACATCAGCATGAGAACTGTGGAAAACAAAATCCCTAGTACAAGTACTTTGCCATTGCTGGGATCCGGACCATTTATGCCAAGTCCAGTCAATGGTTGGCAAGTGTGAAACCGACTTAGTTGGATTCCATCGCCAACAGGGTTGTTTCCTTCTGGGCAAAGTTGATGCTGTGTAGAGGAGCCCTGGAGTAAGGGATCCCATGGAAGACTGAAGTGGAAAAAAAGAAATGGGTATGTTTGAACCCCGTTTTCATTGATTCAGCCGACTTGAAGTGGGTGGTCTCACCGACACAGTCGACTCGATGGAAAGGCAACTCATAATCCGGATGGAGGTAACCTTGTCTGTACTCCTCTATGACTGCTGTTTCCTCCCTGCCGCCGTAGTAGCAGTCTGTATGGCTAGCAGCGTCAGTGGTACTCCCGCAGTCTTCCCTCCAGCAACCTGCCAACATCGTAATTCAGCGGGCAGACCTCCATATTGGCGGGCAGGGAATCCACCACTGCCACCACAGCAGGATCATATCCGCCAAATTCATAATCAGGCTCGAAATGATCAAACTCTTCCGAGTCTGCACCATCATTATGCAAAACCTGCAAAAGGATACATAAAAATATGAAATTACAGTAAGCAGAAAGGAAACAAAGGTGTGTCATATGCACTCCAGAGCGCATTGGCATTCGCCTGGACTCTGTAGAAACTGTTTAACCTTGGCAACAGTTTACCCTGTCCTGGAAACAAAAGCACAAAATACATTGTTAGAAACATTGTGAAATTGAGTACAGTGATAGAGACATTGTGCAATTTTGAGAAGTAATATGTGCGACATGACATCGCTGTGCTGAGACTAATTGAGTCTAATTTCACAAGAAGGCATTTTGACATAATTAACATGTTTGGATTTGATAGCTGCTGTTGTATCACTGTGATTCCTTCTTGTGATAAGACAGTTACTGGAATACTCAGAAGGATAGTTTGAGTTCGAATTAGACTCATGGAACTACCCAGATTAGCCAGTGCTGATTTAAGGTCATAGTTCATAGATTGTTTGGTAGTTGCTAGATGAAAACCATGCCACATTTCATACTATACCCACATAGAAATAATAAGCAGGTATAATGAATCTAGGGTCAGGCAATGGTTATGTAGCATTCTTGGGCTTTTTATCTATAAATTGGCATTCATTTGTGCCATTGTGTCATAAAGTTTAACTACAGTGCTTGTGCTGTCCATTGCACACGGTGCCAACTTCCCCAGAAACTGAGAGGGTGACTAGAGTCACACAGAAAGGCAGGTGAGTAGAGGCAGACAACTAGGCCTACCACATCTCACGGAAGAGTTAGGATCCACGTAATACGTGGAAAACGTCAACTATTTCCCACCTGGTTAGTGCATCTGATTCTGACTCCGCATGCTAAGTAGTCTGATGCGTGCACAAACGTTTAGGGGCTTATTTATGAGCCCTTGCGTCACTTTTGCACTGCCGGTGGGTCACTTTTTGTGATGCATCAGTGGCGTAAAAGATGAGCCTTGTTGCGCCATATTTACAAAGTGACGCATCTATGTTGATGTGTCACTTTGTTAACCCCTGCGCCACATTATACCTGCGCCAGATACAATGTATGCAGGGGGGGGGGGGCGTTCCGACGCAAGAAAGGGTTGTAGAAGTGACACATTGAAATCTATAAGATTTCACTGCGCCACATACAGGACGCAAATGCGTCAATATCTTACGCCTTCCTCATGGCAGGCATAGGACTGATGCAGGCTCATTTTGCATGGGACTTTCCCATGTGTAATGATCCATTGCTGGAGTTGCATCACTTTTGTGACACACTCCAGCAATGCGTCATTTTTGCGTCTACGGATACGTCAGAAATACTGACGTATATGTAACTCCTTGCAACATGATGCATCATACGGTAAATATGACTAATCATTGGTGTCACAAGGAGGGCGCCGTGAAAAGTGACGCACCGCTGTACTCTCGCAGCGATGCGTCACTTTTCATAAATGAGGCCCTTCGTTTTTTTTACTACATGTTCCTTTCTTTCACGCAGAGGTTGTACAAACAATAGTGAAATTGAGAGCTAGTGAGAATGATCCCAGTGTGTGCTCTCATGTGACCCTGCACCCAATGGGGCATCTAAAGGTTTGCCAGATCATCATTGACACGTACTAATCCTAAACCAGAAGAAGAGCAGATATCACAAGCCTACTAATTTTGACACACAAACTCCAAGGCACGCTGTTTTAATTTTGCTGAACTACAGTTTGTTTGATATACAGGCCTGCACTTTGTTTCACAAGTTTATTCCAGTTGTTGTGTCTGTGAGCAGTGGAATGTGAATGGTAAATCTTTGTGAACTTAAATACAGGAGAACCAGTTATTGGCAGAAAGACTGCAATCCTCTCATTTACAGCATAGTGTTTGAAATTAGGTAGCAAAGAAAGAGGGGTGGTAATTATGAAGATCGGTGATATAATATTGATCCAGCAAATATTGAGAACCACAGATGTCAGAAATTAAATATCAAGAACAAAAATATAGACACCATATACATAACTATAAAAATCACAAATATCAAGCTCACACATATTGTTAATAAATATCGTTTTTTACATATATTGATAACAAAAATACCTGAAACTCATATTTTCATCTATAAAAAAATATCCAATCTCAAAAACTTTGATCACCACAATCTCGACTACATAATTATTGTCAAAATAGCAGATAAATTCAATGTACACACAAAAACCCTATTTTTAGGTAAACCATTTGCTTAAAAATATCCTCAACTTATAAAGAAAAGCATCTAGAATTAAAGTAAGATATATTATATCACCCAAATTGTAAACATTAACCCATAAAAAGAGTACACATATAAAATATACAATAAATGCACTTACAGCAGTATTATTAACCATAAACATTCAAATTCAAATAACAATATCAATATTACATCAAAACAGATACATTCATATTTACTCAATAGGAAATAGAGTAGAAATGTTTATTACATGTTAAAAAAAGTTAATACATTATTGCATTTGTTAAAAAATACAAGCAATGCTGTAAAGAATATTACACACATTGTGAAGTATAAATTAAATAGTATAACATATACATATTTATTTGATATATAATTCAAAAATAAATATGTTAAACAGTATTGAAGAAATGCATGAAAACAGTTTTTAAAATGTGTAAAAATTATGCTGAGTTTAAAATAAAATGTGAAAGTGCAAATTATGCAAATATTTATAAAATCTGATTTCTTTCTTTTTTTACAACTACAAATAAATATATATTTTATTTGTTTCACTTTAAAATTGTATTTTTATTTTAAATATGTATTTTACAAAATGTAAAAGTATACACAAATTTAAATTGGCAAAAAATAAAAAAATTAAAATATGTGTGACAGCTGTTTAAGATAAAAAATTTGGGGAAAATCTTAAACTCTAAAGGGGCTAAATTTACTTTTACCACTCGAATCTTAAACAACTCACGGAAGGTGTTGGACACTAAATGGGTGACATTTGCTTCTCCCACTCTAATCTAAACCAATTTGGGGAATGTGTTGGACGCTAAAATGGTGAAACTTACTATTTCCGCTCCAATTGAAACCAACTCATGGAAGGTGTTGGACACTAAAGGGGTGACATTTACTATTCCCATTCTAATCTTAACCAACTCAGGGTAGGGGTTGGACATTAAAGGGATTACATTTACTATTCCCACTCCAATCTATACCAATTTGAGGAATGTGTTGGACACTAAAGGGGGTGATATTTACTATTTTCACTTCAATCTAAAACAACTGGGCGAAAGTGTTGGACACTAAAGGGGTGACATTTACTAATCCTACCACATTCATAACCAATTTGAGGAGTGTGCTGGACACTAAAATGGTTACATTTACTATTTCCATTTTAATTGAAACTAACTCATGGAAGGTGTTGGACACTAAAGGGGTGACATTTACTATTCTGACTCTAATCTAAACCAACTCGGGGAAAGTGTTGGACACTAAAGGGGTGACATTTACTATTCCCACTCCAATATAAACTACCTTAGGGTAGGTGTTAGGCACTAAAGGGGTGACATTTACTAATCCTACTCCAATCAAAACCAGTTTGGATAAGGTGTTAGGCACTAAGGGGGAGTCATTTACTATTCCCACTCCAATCTAAACCAATTTGGGGAAGGTGTTGGACACTAAAGGGGTGACATTGACTATTCTCACTCCAATCTAAACAAACTTAGAGAAGGTGTTGGACACTAAAGGGGTGACATCTACTATTCCCATTACAATTAAACAAATTAGGGGAAGGTGAAGAACACTAATGGGGTTACATTAACTACTCCCACTCCAATCTGAACCGATTTGGCAAAGGTTTGGAGCACTAAAGGGGTGACATTTGCTCATCCCACTCCAATCCAAACCAATTTGAGGAAGGATTGGACACTAAGGGGGCAACGTTAACCATTCCTACTCCCACCTAAACCAAGTTGGGGAAGGTGTTGGACAAGAAAGGGTAACATTTACTATTCCCATTCTAATCTAAAACCAATTTGTGGGAATGTGTTGGACACTAAAGTGGTGAAACTTACTATTCCTACTCAAATTAAAACCAGTTTGGGGAATGTGCTGGACACTAAAGGGGTTACAATAATTATTCCCACTTCAAAATAAGCCAATTTGAGGAAGGTGTTGAACACTCAGGGCCCGATTACAGTGATGGGGTGAGTGCAAGGTAATTGGTTTTAATACTTTTTTAATTAAGTTTTACCTACCACATCATCTGCTGATTCCAGCCCCACCCTGCCCTGCCCCACCGTCTCACCACTCTCGCCTGTGCTGATGCCACTGCCTAAACTGGACCAAAACAAGGAGATTAGCTAAGGGACTATACATATCACACAATTTACACAGTCAACTTTTACAGAACATCGTCCATACCATTCTTCTAAGCTAAACAAAGCAACACTGAAAAAAGTAAGCATGTGCCATGACCTTTCTCAACACACACCTTTCACTAAATTAAGCCACAGCTTTGTCTTCCTAGTATTTCCCATAAACATCCTCCTCAAATCCTCACAACAAGAGTTGCTTTAATCCTTTCGGTGCTCAGGACTGAATGGTACAGTCAAGAGCACCAGTGCTTATGTGCTTGTGCACAAGTGAATTGAATCCCTCTGCTCTAAACAGCAGGAGGATTTCCTTTTTTTTCTCGGGGTGGCTCCGAAGGTGAGGGAGAGCTTCCCCAACCTCCCAAGGCATTTATTTCTATTTTAATGTAATGACGATTGCACGCATGGCACGCTGATGTCATTACATTGAAATGAAAGCAGACACTTAGTTTCAGTTTCGCTGTTTCTGTGTTCGTGGGGCTATCTCAGCCCCCAAACACTGAAACTCATGGGGAGAGGTATCATTGGAAAGGAGAGAATATCCCCTTTCCAATTATACCCCTTGGAGGGCGATCCCCAAGCAGGTATCCACCTACTAGGCACCAGGAAAGTGATAGCGGCCCCTTAGGCAAGGGTGTTTGTTCCCCCATTTCTATTGGGCATATTCAGTCAGATGGGGGCAGTACCTACACACCAGGGACTCTTTTTTATAATTCAGGGGTGGGGCTGCCCAGAATGGACATGCCAATGCCCCCATCCACCACTGAAAAAAATGCCAAAGTCTTTCTGTCCCCCATGAGGCAGATAGGGGCAATAGCCCCTTATCTGTCCCCTGTGGGGCAGAAAGCCCACTAGGCACCTAGGATTAGGAGTCTATCTTTTATATGTAGGGGTGGGGCCTGCCCAAAATGGGCATATCAATGCCTCCACTCCCAAAAAATTTCTAGTTTTTCTGCCCCCTGGAGGCAGAGGCATATGGGGACAGTAGTCCCTTATCTGCCCCCTAAGGGGGCAGAATGACCACTAGGCATCAGGGATTTTTTTCTTCACATTTTAGGGGTGGGGTCTGCCCAGAATGAGCATGCCAATGCCCTAGCACCCCTAAAAAGACCGCAGTCTTTCTGCCCCCCAGAAGGCAGATGGTGGAAATAGCCCCTGATCAGCACCTCTGGGGGCAGAAAGCCTACTAGGCACTATTTTTTTTGTACATAGGGGTGGGGGATCTCCAGAATGGGCATGCCAATGCCCCCACCCCCCCAAAAAAATAGACACAGTCTTTCTGCCTTCCCCGGGAGCGGACGGGTCAATAGCCCCTGATCTGCCCCTGGGGCAGAGAGCCTGCTCGGAACCAGAGATTACACTGGGATATATACGTTGGAGTATGGCTACCCAGATTGGGCATACCAATAACCCCACCCCCCAAAAAAATGGCCAGAGTCTTACCGCCCCTCTTGGGTTCATATTGGAGCAATAGCCTCCAGTCTGTCCCCCCAAGGGAGGCAGAAATGTTTGCAATATGCCTAGCTGTGGATTTTGGGTACTAGTGCAACTGGCACCTTGGGAAGACTAGCAAACCTGTACATTTTCAAAAACTAGACTCCCAGGGGAATCAAGAATGGGCTGACATGTGTGCCTCTTGCCAAGTTATGTTACCCAGATTCCCTTGCAAACCTTAAACTTTCATTCTCCTCATTTTTATGTGAGGGATAGTTCTGGAATGTGCTGGAAGCCACACACTTCCGTCCACCCAGAAATCCCCCTAATGTTTCGATATCAATGGTACCTCACGTGTGTGGGTAGGCCTAGTTCCTATGACAGAAAACGTCCCAAAATTCAACATGGACACATCACATTTTTCCATTGAAAAGTGACTATTTTTTCACAATGTGCCTAGCTGTGGATTTTGGACCCTAGCTCAGCGAGCATCTAAGGAAACCTAGGAATCCTGTATATTTTTGCAAACTAGATACCCAGGGGAAGCCAGGATGGGGTAACTTGTCAGGCTCTTACTAGGGTCTGTCACCCAGAATCCCTTGCAAATCTCAAACTTTGTAAAAATAATCACTTTTTCCTCCCATTTCTGTGATAGAAAGTTTTAGACTCTGCAGGGAGCTACAAACTTCAACTCAACCAGCATTCCCCCAAGTCTTCGGATACAAATGGTACCTCACTTGTGTGGTTAGGCCTAGTGCCCACAACAGCAAAGGGCCCAAAACATACTGTGCAGACATACAAGTTATCCATCACAAAAATAATTTGTTTTGAGGGAGTCACCTATATTTTTGGTCTCAGGCTTGGTGGGCATCTAGGAAAACCTATCAAACCCAGAAATGTCTGAAAACTAGACACCCTGAATAGTTCAGGGATGTATGGCTTGTGTGGATCCCCCAATGTTTTCCTACCCAGAATCCCCTGCAAAATTCGAATTTAGCTGAAAATATCAAGTTTTCCTAACATTTCAGTCTGGGATCATCGTGCTGGCACAAATGTCCTACCACTCAGCATTCCACTTGGTCTCCTCATAAAAATAATACCTCACTAGTGTGGGTGTCTGATGCAGATTCAGCCTAAAAACGCATATAAGAAAAATAAAGCACTTATAGCTCGCTGTGCTATTCCCTCAATCCCTATGTTTTTGGTCCTTTCCAGTTGCAGCCCCTTGGTTTACTCACACAAGTGATGTACCATTTTACTCAGAAGCCTGGGAGGAATACTGGGTGGTAGATATTTTGTGCCAGCATGGTAATACCAGACAGAAATGTGAGGAAAATGTGATTTTTTAGCTAAGTTTGAGGTTTGCAGTGGATTCTGGGTAAGAAAACGTTGGCAAATCCATGCAAGCCACACCTCCCTGTCTGTATACTTTAAGAAGCAGTTGAATATGTTGTTAGCTATGTGTACAGTCCCACATATCACTCAATTCAATTCAATTCAAAAGACTTTATTCGGCTATATTTCATAACCAGAAAAGTTCATAAAATCACAATAAAATTTTCAAAACATCAAGTATTAGTAAAAGAATAAGAAAGGAGAACAGTCTACAGAATATTTGTACGCATAGGCCAAAATCATGTTATCATTGACTTACGCAAATAAAATACACTTTTTAGAAATGCCACAACGGAACAAACGGAGAAAATATCCTCCAATGACTGTATAGCAAGAAAAGCAGGGTGGCACTGTCTCTGAATCATATATTTTAGAATTGGCATTATCCATCTCTTCCTGGATGTCACATAAAATCTACAAAAGAATAAGATGTGTATGTCCGATTGATTAGAAACATCGTCGCAGGGGCATTTACACAGAAGCTTAGACCAATCATTCTTGGTTGGGAAACTCAGTAGTCTAAACAAAATCCCAAATCTGAATCTGGTCATAAAGAAACCTTTCGTGCTCTTTCATTTGTAGATTTAGATAGGGCTGAATGGTCCTTCCTTTAGAGATCGATTGATGTGAGATCACAGTCTTTTTCTTCATTTCACTTGACTGTCTTTGGATCGTAAGGAAGTTTAAGCACAAATATTTCAATGTCTTCCTAGTAATGTTAAGCATAGATTCAGGCTCATTGAAGAACTCCGGGTGCTTAATGTTATTACAAACAGTTTTAATATAACATAACCATTTAATCCTTTTTGCCCCATCCAACTTTAACACATCTCCCAATATAAGTCTATTTAGATGGCATCTCTCATTAGTCCATACCCGGTGCCATAAGAGCACCGGTTGGATTCTAATTAAATCTTCCAAGAAAAACAGACCTAATTCTGTGTGGCAAATATAGTTAGACATGCTCATTGGGAGTGCCAATAGGTATTGTAAAAAAACATTTTCAGTTACTTGTAAACTACTAGCATTTAAGTTTCCCCATATGCCTGCCCCATATAACGCGACCGAGACACAACTAGTCTTGTAAATATAAATAAGTTCTTTGACTGTTTTTTTGCCCATCTTTTTGCTGAAAGTCTTAGGAGCCATTATGGCTTTAGCAAATAGTAAGTTCCTAGCCTGTATTGCACTATTCCAATTCCCAGTATGCTCGAAGAGAATCCCCAAATATGGAAAAGTCGGGGTGTGCTGTAAAGGGGTTGATCCAATGAACATTGTTTTTTTCCTTTTGTGGACATTACCACTGCAATTCATCACAAAGGTCTTAGTGCAATTTATTTGTAATTCAAGTTTATCCATAAAGGCACTGAAGGACGTAATCATTGCCTGCATGGCTACAGGGGTTCTTGCCATAAGCACGGTATCATCTGCGTAGATAAGAGCAGGTAACCGGCGGGCTGAGGCGTTGGGCATGTCATTACATTCCTGTAGAAGTGTGTCCTCTAAATTATTAATGTAAATAGAAAATAAAAATGGAGCAAGGACACACTCCTGCCTCACGCCCTTTCCAACTCTAAATTCCCTTGTACATTCCCCACCCAAGCCAAACCTGACCATTGCACAAGCCCCATTATACAGTTCTCGTAAAAAGCTAATAATATTTGCTTCAACTCCCAGCCCGGTTAGAATAGTCCAAAGTTTACTATGATTTACGAAATCAAATGCTGAGGTAAGATCTAAAAAGGTTAGAAAAAGTCTACCTCCCTTGGCCGTTGTGTATTTCTCTATCAAAATTGATAGATTAAGTACTTGCTCAATAGTGCCAACTCCTTCTCGGAACCCATATTGGAGGTCACTTATGATATGGTGTTCCTCTGCCCATTACTGAAGTCTATCTAAAATGACTCTCCCAATAATTTTAATGGTAGAGTCGAGCAATGAAATGGGCCGGTAACAGGCACATTTGGATCTGTCTCCTTTTTTAAAAATTGGTATTATAATTGATTGGTACCATGTGTCAAGTAATCCTTTAGAACAGGCAGCATTAAAAAATCTGGTAGGTAGCGGAGCCCAGAGACAAATGTTCTTCTTAAAAATGTCCACTGGTACGCCATCAGGACCTGGCGCCTTGCCCCCAAGGCTGGACTTAATACCCTTAATTACCTCATCCAAGAGGAAATTGAGATGGGGCCTTTCTACGTACCTTTTCTTAGCCGTTGGCACTTGTGTTAGGTCGGCGGTAGCTACTACTGGATTATAAAGAATTTCAAAGTGCTGAACCCAGTCGTCTTCGTTTATAGCTATCTCCATGCAAGCCTTTGAGCTATCTTTAAAGAAAGGCGCGTTGACTGCTTTCCAGAAAGCTGTCATGTCCTTAAGTTCAGAGGCCTCCACAATGGCTGTCCAAGCTTTGTCTCTTAACAACTGTTTTTGAGTTTTAAGTGCAGTTTTGTACTCCTTACGTAAGGTCCTTATCAGAGGTTGGTTTCTCACTCGCTGTCTCAGGGCCAGTTTTAGTTGTTTAAGGGCCTTGGTACAGGCCGGTGAAAACCAGCCTCGATTTTTCGTTAGGTTGTTATTAGCCTTAACATTAACCCATAAACCCTTTTTTATACTAGCGATCATCTCTTTGAAGTTAGTTATAATTGCTGCATCCTCAGTTTCCGGGTCCAAGCAGACGTCAAAGTTTGTGCTACAATCTTTGACAAGTTTACTTAGAAAAGCCTCAGGAACCACCCTAGTCCATTTAAGGGCATAACCATTTTGTCTATTTATGCCCACGTCAACAGAAAAGACTTCAGCTCTTTTGTGCACTATTAGATCAATGTCCAATAGTTCAATCAATCAATCAATCATGACACTTATAAAGCGCGCTACATACCCGTAGGGTCTCAAGGCGCTGGGGGGGGGGGGGGGGCCGCTACTGCTCGAACAGCCAGGTCTTCAGCTTCTTCCTGAAGGAGAGGTGGTCTTGGGTCAGGCGCAGGTCGGTCGGGAGGGAGTTCCAGGTCTTGGCGGCCAGGTAGGAGAAGGACCTTCCTCCTGTAGTCGCTCTTCGGATGCGGGGGACGGCGGCGAGGGCGTGGTTGGCTGATCGAAGGTGGCGTTTGGGAGCGTAGAAGTTGACTCGGCTGTTGAGGTAGCTCGGGCCTTGGTCGTGTAGGGCTTTGTGTGCGTGGGTGAGGAGGCGGAAGGTGATTCTTTTGTTGACGGGGAGCCAGTGAAGGTCTCTCAGATGTTCGGAGATGTGACTGGTTCGTGGGGTGTCGAGGATGAGTCTGGCTGAGGCGTTCTGGATCCGCTGGAGTCTCTTCTGGAGCTTGGCGGTGTTCTATCCTTATCGGGAAATGATCACTAAGGGGGACATTTAAAACATTATAATTGACAATACATTCCCGGTAACATGATGAGATAAGGATAAAATCAATAGTTGACATCAATCCTCTACCATTAAAGGTTGGGGTGAATACAGTCTTGTTATGACATAGTTCATTTGCGAACCCTAAATCATGGAAAAACAGAATCTCATTTAAAGCATTTCCCAAGGTTGAATGCTCAAAATGAGATGTATTAATATCCCTTTCCATGGATAGTCCACAATTTCCATTTCCAGATCTATCACATAAAGAACAGTTAAAGTCCCCACCCCAAATTACAGTGAACAATATATTAGTACTATTAATAATGCTATTTAAATTGTTGTTGAGAATTTTAAGTACTGCCAATGTATCGGCGGGAGGAATATTATTGTAAAAGTTAACTATTAGTATGGAGACAGAACTGTTAAAGTGCAGCCCAACAATATGAAAAAAGTTGGTATGAAAGTATGACTGCAATTTTTTAAAGATTAGACGGTTTGAGATGTACATACATAGACCCCCTTTTGCTCGACCATGTACTGAACCTACAGCAGGAATGGAAACAGTTTTAAAACCACTCAGATGGTATTCAGTCTCAGTCCATGTTTCTTGAAGACAAATCATATCACAATTTTCAGTAAACAGTTTCCAATCTGGGTTCTCTATTTTTGCTCTGAGACCGGCTATATTCCAGAATGTGATGGACCATTTTTTTCCGGAGCTTTCAACTAATCTCCGGCTGGTACATAGCCCACTGTCTGTAGTGATAAGAGGGAGACCCCCCCCAGGGTTTCCTTGCCCATAGATGTTTCATAGCACTTGTCAGTCACCCTGAGCTCTTCCAGAATACTGACAGGTTTTGCTCGGCAAAAGTCGTCACTGATACCTTTGCTACTCTCTTTTGGGGTAAATTCCCTAATCGTCACCATACTCGTAATGTCCATGTTGGCCTTCCCTAAGTCAGGATTACCAGCCTCTGTTATCGATGGACTATTAGACATATAACCGCTAAGGGATTACTCATTCAACCATGGTACAAGGAGTCATTTATTTTCATCCAAGCCAGAGAAGGGATGAAAAAGATTAGATAGTGGTATGTCCCAGTATTCCCTGGGGTTATTGGTATGAAAGTTATTATTATCGAATGATGATAGATGTAAATTTGGGTACATGGGTTGGAAAAAGGGGTTATCATTTTTGGCGTAGTATCTATAAGCGGCCGGGTTCGAGATTAAATTTGGTCTATGTGGTACATCAGGTCTATGCATCATTGGTGGATAATTTGTGGACATATGTTGGAAAGAAGGAGTATCAGTCTCACTATAGTAATTATGGACAGCCGGCTTCAGGAATGTACTTGATCTAAATGGTACATCATGTTCACGCTTCATAGGGGGATATTTAGGGTGCCGCATTGATCGATTATTTAATGGCTTCATCAAAGCTTCTGGGTAAAAGTAACTCAAATTCCGCGTTGATATGCCTCCCTCACATCTCCCAGGGAACCAGTCACTAATGTATGTGACCAGTCTGTGATCTTTAAAATTAACTATGATCACATCCCCTTCAATGTCCTTGGGTCGTAGACCCACCCAATTGCATCGTCCTACTGAAACTATGTCTCCATTTAGATGCAAGGGGAGCAGTCTATTCTTATGCAGCCAGTGGATAACTTTTTTAGGCTAGAATTATGTTCTATGTTACCACCTGGCAAAGTCGGGACGCCTGTAAGAATAATAACATAGTTTGATGATTCCGGGGGCAAATCTGCTACGTTGCTAGTTTTAGTTCTTGTTGCTAGAGGGATCCTTGTTTACGTGACCTTGTTTTGTTATACCTGCCTGGGGTTTTTCTTTGTTTGTTTTATCAGTAACTGGAGCAGTGTTAGTGGCCACTGGTTCATTTGGTTTTGTTGTAGCAGAAATTTTATTGGGTATGGGGGTAGCAGTTTGTCGCCTGGGTGGATTATTGATGTGCTGTTTAGCTGCAGGATGCATTTTACTTTAGTTATTGGATTCTTGAAGATCTGTCGGGCTTTGATTTAGCAAAATCTGATCCATATTCTCCCCTAACCTTTTAACTCTTTCAGTTAGCGAAAGTATTAGGGCTTTTAAGAGGCGTTCGATGTCCTCTAATAGCCCTATATAGTTAGGGGCAAATTTTGGGTTAACAATAGGATGCCCTGTTGGATTTACCTTCCCACCATCTTTAATGATCTTATGTGGAGAGTACATATTACTGGTAGCCATAGGGAGGAATCTTTCTCCCTTTCTAAGGCCACCCTTTCTTCTCCTTTTTCTTGGCGGGGAGCGAGAAACGCTTTTGGTTTCATTAATGGGAGTTTTTTTAGAATTCTTATCCAATACGGTAACCAGTTGTAAGTTCGTACCTAGGGGTGAAATGGGAGGTTTTTAAGACTTTTTATCAAGTGTGCTAACCAGTTGTAAATCCATACACAAGGGTGTAAACACAGGGGAAGGTACATTTATATTGTGTAAGGGTGCTACGTCGCTTGGTAGGGGTGTACTTAAGTCAATTAAAGAGTTGGATATTTGAATTGAATCAGTAATGTTGGAATCAGGAATAACTATGATATCGTCAGAAGCTGAATGTGTATCTTGAAATATTAGTGGTATATTTTCTGTGCTGAATAAGTCAGCATCAGATTCTTTATGTGTCACTGAGTCTGATAGAATACATGAATCAGCCTTCTGTGGAACAGAAAGTGCTTGTTTCTTTAGGAGTTCGACAGAGAAACGACGCTCGGCTCGCCTCTCTGCCAGCGTGATCTCTCTGTCTACCTCTCTTTTAACTCTGGCAAAGTATTTGTCCAGTGGGCCAAGAATAGATATCCCTATGGTGCTAGGTAAAAAATCCAAAACAGAGGAAGGCATCTTAAATATGAGAAAGTGTTTTAAAAAGTGTTTTAAAAAGAACACATAATCAATAGAAGACCCTTCTAGTATCTAAGTTAACAGCTAGAAATAACCCAATTAAACAAAGCGAATCGAATATGATTTGACTTGCAGTACTTTTAAGCAGGAAGGGGGCTATGTACGATGTTAAGGACTAGTACCCCTATCCCGGTAACCAAATGTCAGGGGGGTGACCCAGCCCAGCCTCCTGCAGCCCCTGACGGCCACAGACGGTCCCGCCCTTGTCCCGGGCTTCTCCCGGTCGCTCCCGCGCGCTCCCGCGCAGCGGGACTAGTCTACAGTGTTTATAGGTTCAGTGAAGGGTAGGGAGGAGCCTGCAGGGAGAGCGGCCCAGGTGGTTTCAATAGAGGCGGGCGGGCGCTCCTGGGACTAGTAGTCCTGCGCCTACGCTTGCTCGCAGCCCTGCAATTACGAGCGCCAACAGACGTAAAACTGGCGTAGCGTTTTGTCACTCCTCGGCAAACGTCACGAATGTTGCTATGATTATAATCCCAAACGAAGCGGGACCCGCGGAGCGGGTTCCGCGAGCTGTTATCAAAGGCACAGGAAAGGAAAGTTCAGCTGCTGCCGTTAGGACAAGGCACAAAGTATCCCAGCGAGGATCGGGGTATGCTGACTTTTCAGGTCATTCAGATGGGGAGGAGCCTGCAGGGAGAGCGGCCCAGGTGGTTGCAATAGAGGCGGGCGGGCGCTCCTGGGACTAGTAGTCCTGCGCCTACGCTCGCTCGCAGCCCTGCAATTACGAACGCCAACAGACACCACCACTGGCGTAGCGTTTTGTCACTCCTCGGCAAACGTCACAAATGTTGCTATGATTATAATCCCAAACGAAGCGGGACCCGCGGAGCGGGTTCCGCGAGTTGTTATCAAAGGCACAGGAAAGGAAAGTTCAGCTGCTGCCGTTAGGACAAGGCACAAAGTATCCCAGCGAGGATCCAGGTACGCTGACTTTTCAGGTCTTTCAGATGGGGAGGAGCCTGCAGGGAGAGCGGCCCAGGTGGTTGCAATAGAGGAGGGCGGGCGCTCCTGGGACTAGTAGTCCTGCGCCTACGCTCGCTCGCAGCCCTGCAATTAGGAACGCCAACAGACACCACCATTGGCGTAGCGTTTTGTCACTCCTCGGCAAACGTCACAAATGTTGCTATGATTATAATCCAAAACGAAGCGGGACCCGCGGAGCGGCTTCCGCGAGCTGTTATCAAAGTCACAGGAAAGGAAAGTTCAGCTGCTGCCGTTAGGACAAGGCACAAAGTATCACTCAGTTCTTATCAGGCTCTGCCAAGCTGTTGTTGGGGATCTAGCTGTACCTCACAGACCCCTTCAGAGTGCAACACAAACTTGGGGTCAGGTATTTGATGGCCTGAATAGGTACTTTTATGATGAAATGGTGGAAATGTGATGTTCTTGTGGGATCAGTATGCTCAGCCTGCAGAGATCAAGTCCTGATTGAAAGCTGACACAGGAGTTTGCCTCTGTCAGTTGCACTGCGAGCACGCTGTCTGTTTGTTCCTGCTATTTTTTCCTTTTGTGTGATACAGCGCTTTTTAACTTGTGCAGAGCTACATTTACATTCTTTTAAAAAGACCCATCTATTTTATGCCAGTATTCTCCTTGGTCCACCACAGCCTGTGCTGTTTGTTGTGGAGGGAGTTCATGGTGATATTGTCCTTCGTTTTCCCACTTCTGATTGTTTGAATTGCTGGGCCATCTTGGAAGGGGCTGACTAGTCTCTTGGCTGGGCACACCTACTGGCAGTATAAAAATAGACCTTTGGCACCGCCGCACATGGAATGCTGGCACAGGAGTTTGCCTCTGTCATTTGCACTGCGGGCACACTGTCTTTTTGTTCCTGCTACTTTTTTCATTTTGTGTGATTTGGAGCTTTTTAACTTGTGCAGACCCCTTCAATGTGCAACACAAACTTGGGGTCAGGTATTTGATGGCCTGAATAGGTACTTTTATGATGAATTGGTGGAAATGTGATGTTCTTGTGGGATCAGTATGCTCAGCCTGCAGAGATCAAGTCCTGATTGAAAGCTGACACAGGAGTTTGCCTCTGTCAGTTGCACTGCGAGCACGCTGTCTGTTTGTTCCTGCTATTTTTTCCTTTTGTGTGATACAGCGCTTTTTAACTTGTGCAGAGCTACATTTACATGCTTTTAAAAAGACCTACCTATTTTATGCCAGTATTCTCCTCGGTCCACCACAGCCTGTGCTGTTTGTTGTGGAGGGAGTTCATGGCGATATTGTCCTTTGTTTCCCCACTTCCGATTGTTTGAATTGCGGGGGCCATCTTGGGAGGGGCTGACTAGTCTCTTGGCTGGGCAAACCTACTGGGAGTATAAAAATAGACCTATGGCGCCGCAGCGCAGTGGACGTGAATAGCGGGCACGCTGACTGTGTTTCGAAGAAAGACCGTCTGCACCCGTCTGTGCCAGTTCGACGCCAAACGCCATACTTGACGCCGGTTTAGATAAGGTCACCTATACTCTGGAGTAGTTATGGAATATCCGTAAGTCACTGAGGGTCCTTTCAGCTGCCTGCAATGTAGGTTCCAAGCTACACTTACACCTCTATCTTGTCACCCCCCCTTCCAGATTAAAAAAAAAATATATTAGCATATTCATTCTCAATTGCTGCTCTTTAGCCAAACATCATGTGGACGTTCATGATTTGTTAGAGGAGGCCCCTCCGGACGTCCTCTTTTTGACCGAGACATGGCTCTCAGATGATATGATTCCTGAACCAGGCCTTGCGCTCCCTGTGGGGTACAGCTGTCTTCTGGTTAACAGAGCAATTAGAGGTGGGAGCATAGCGATTATTTTTAAATTGTGCTACTCATGTTCTTTTATTCAGAAGAAGATCACAGGCTGTGAGAGCGCCCTTTTTAAGGTAACCTTCAGCCCTAACCACTCCTTGTCCTGGCTCTTGATGTATTGACCTCCAGGACCTTCACTATGTTTTAGGGAGGCCCTGGTAGATATGGTCAGACTCAGCACTCTAGCTATTCATTCCGCTAATTTTACTGTTCTGGTGGATTTGAACCTACATTTAGACGAAGTAGAGAATACTGATATGGCAGACCTGGCAGCTTGCCAATTGTTACAGCTAGTAGTGGGTCCTACCTATACTGCAGGGCATTTATTAGATCCAGTTTTTACTAACATATTCCACATTACAATGCACACACCGATTAGGTTAGGTTGGACAGACCATTTTCTGGTTTCTATGTCCCTGCATGATGTCATTCCTGCTCGGACTGAGTGTCAGGTCTCCACCTGGAAATGTCCGTGGCACAAAATAAATTGGGATCATCTGGATGCTTGCCTTTTGGATTCTTGCCGAATCTAATTAAAGATTCCATCAAGGTCTATAGAGCACTCTCAGAGTGGATAGAGCACCCATTAGATAGCTTAATCCCTATGAAGCGCTATGCCAATCGCAAAACCAAATCACGCCCATGGTTCAAGACTGAACTTGCTGATATGCGCAAGGGGTGAAAGAGATTAGAACAAATTTGGAGAAGAGACTTTTGCTCCAAGGCCAAAGTCCTCTATCAGGCAGCAATCAAAAGCTATCATAAGGCCATATATCAGGCACGAGCAGCTTTTATCTCCAATCAAATACGTGAGAGCACTAATCCCTCTAAGAGTATATTCTCCAGTCTTGCCAGTCTGCAATCAAAACAAACCGCAGCTGAGTCAACTATTAAGTCCAATAAACAGTGTGAGGGACCTTGCCCTCTTTTTTGTGGAAAAAGTGGACGCCATCTATCGGTCCTTCCTGACCATCTATAGGATCCTGCAGGAGTTATGCGGTTGCCAACAGGTCAACACCCTACACTCCTTTCCGTCTATTACAGCTGATCAACTCTCTGCTCTTTGCTATAAGATTAAGTCAGGGTCTCCTAACAACCCACTTAAACCCGACCAATTTAAGAAAGTGCTGTCGACAATTCTACCGCCCCTAAATCAGTTGATAAATGGCTCCCTCAGAACAGCTGCGGTGCCCAGGGCCTGGAAACAGGTCAAAGTGATCCCTCTACTCAAGAAACCGACTCTTAATCCAACCAGACCAGAGAAATACCACCCTATTTCCTTTCTTCCATGGGCAGCTAAGATCACAGAGGCCTATGTGAATTCCATTCTATCAGACAATCTAATTGCCAATATCCTGCTGGATCTCAGAATGGTTTTAGGCCAGGTCACAGCACTGAATCAGCACTCCTAGCTGTTACGGAACATCTCTTGTCAGCTGTTGATGAAGGTCGAACGTTGGCGCTGATTCTGTTAGATCTGAGCGCCGCGTTCGACACCGTGTCGTATGACACACTGCTGCAAAGCCTTGTGGAGGTCGGAATTACGGGCTCAGCCTTGGAGTGGTTGGGCTCAATTTTCCATGAGAGGTCATTCATGGTCATTGCCCCCCGTTTGCCTCTGGTAATCATCCAGTTAAACAAGGGGTGCCTCAGGGTTATTCCCTCAGCCCCCTATTGTTTAATATCTATGTTCAACCTTTAGCTGCAGTTGCCAGTGTTAGGGGCCTGATCATGGTCTCCTACGCTGACGATACTCAGTTAGTGGTGGCACTCTCTAACAACACCGAGCGAGACTTCCTCAAGTTTCGGGGCGACCTTGCGGCAGTGGCGAGTGGATGAAAAGCAATTGCCTCCAACTGAACTCTAATAAATCAGAGGTATTGTTAGTAGGAAGGGACCATGGTCGGTGGAGTGATCTCTGTTGCCCAACTAGTCTTGGTAAACCCCCCTCCCCCGAACAGGCTGCAAAGAACTTTGGGGTATGGCTCGACTCTTCCTTAAATTATCGAGTCCAAACAAAAAAAACAGCTGGGACATGCTTTGGACTCCAGGTGGGCTTAGACCCTGTTGGGCTTTTTTGGTGCCTCAACACGTCAGGTCAGCATTCAGGCAACAGTTCTGTCAAGACTCGATTATGCCTGTTCTCTGTATTTAGGGTCTAACATGGTTGAGGTCTTGAGGTTGCAAAGGGCACAGAACGCAGCTACTAGAACCCTTTTAGGTCTGCGCAAATTCTGCTCTGTGACTAATGCTATCCACGGTTTGCACTGGTTACCGATGGCAATATGCATTGAATCCAAGACCTTGTGCATTGCTTTCTTGGTTTTGTAGCTGACCACGCCTCCAATTTTGGCTGATCTCCTGTTGCCCTATGCCCCCACGAGATGTATTCAGTCATAGGGCCAGCATCTGGTGGTGGTTTTCGGGCCCCGCAGAGTCCGGGCTGGTGGTCGATCCATTCGTATTAGAGCCGCCACCCTCTGGAACTCACTCCCTGCGCAGATTCGTGGCTTTGACAATTACTTTGCATTTAGAAAGGCCATCAAGACCTATCTTATTCAGGCTCCATAGTCTCTTGCATGCTCTCTGCTGTTTTGTCTTTCCTGCTCTAGCACCGGGACGCCCCTTTGCTGGGACAGCTGTTGCGCTCTATATGTTAAGATAACATAACATAACATAAAAGTTATGTCCATTATGGGCCATGGTCCTGGTTGAGGCAGAGATACTGTGGCAATACAACTGATGCTCTCTCTAGACCTGCAGACCCTTGCATGTTACTAACACCTTCCATGCTCATGACGAGCTGAGCTCGTCATGAGGCATGGTACTCCGGTGCTCATGATGAGCTCAGCTCGTCATGAGCCGTGGAACGCTCACACACTGGGATAATTCCTCTGCTGTGCTGAACGTTCCACGGGAACGGGGCAGCTGTGACAAGCTCAGCTCATCATGAGCACCGGAGCGCCGTGCCTCATGACGAGCTGAGCTCGTCATGAGCATGGGAGCGCTGTGCGCCCCCTCCCGCCCCCCTCAGCACAGCGGGGGAATTACCCCAGCAGCGAAGGGGCTAAAATGAGTTTTCTGAACCCATAGTAGCCCTAATTACTTTTACATGAACTACATTTGGAATGGGGAATGAGGGAACACCTGGCCTCATACTTCTTTCCAATTACCCACAATATCATTGTCAATTTAAGTCATAACCTTATGACAGCCCCCTACTCCAACAGGTCTCTTGTCACTTTTCCATAAGTCATGCTTGCACTGTACAGGCCCACTGCTCATGTAACACATTAACAGTTTAGATAATTGGTTCCGTCTCTAGAGATTTTGATATGTGAATCACCAGCTTTGTTACATTCAATCCGATCATACAAGATAGACATTGGTATATTGATTGTCAACCCTGTAACAGTGCTATATATGGCAAAAGGTGTGTCCTGTAATGGCAGTATATATCAAAAATACTCAATCAGACGTCATATGATATCCAATTAAGTAGTCCACATGTCCACACATCCCTGGAGAGGAAGGTCTCAGTGACACACATGCTAGCCCTTTCATTGTGACTTTACTCTTAGGATGTAGTCTATACTGTGGTACCAGGCTCTTTGGACCATGCATCAAGTCAAAGGGTCTGGCAGTAAAGGTGTCTGTATAGTCATTTACATGTAGTTTACCCATCAGAAGGTCACAATGCTGCTTTGTGTGTCATAATACCTAACATCACAGTACATGTAGGATGGCCCTGAGCTAAATGATGTTAGTGGGCTTGATTAGTCAGTGTAGGTCATGACCATGGTTGAGGATAGTCAATAGAGGGCTACAAAAGTGTCTACTCATGTTACAGTAGTGCTTAGCATGTGATATTTACATGTGTGTTGACTATTGATTAATGCTTGTGCTAGGTGTGTATATAAAATGTGTATCAACCAAACAGATGTCCAAAATCTTGCAGTTATAATTTGTTTCTTCATCTATCACATCCTTACAGGTCAATACCCATTAGAAAAAAGGTATTTGGAGAGCTATCACCCGGAAGGTGCAGACCTGGGGGGGTCTTTAACCAGTACAATGTCTATTGCAGGAAAAGGTGGGAGGCACTGGACCAGGAAAATTATGGAAGTCCATCTGGAGAAGTCCTAATGGCCCCCATTCTGATATGGGCCTAACCAGAGCTTGATGGGCAGCTGACGGCCCAACCGCAGGTACAAGGGGGTGATTCCTGGCCAGAGTCATCCATGTTACATGGCCAACTTTGTGTGTTACAGGCAGGCATTTCCCTATCAAGATTAAGGGTGGGCCATGTGTGACTCTCAAAAAGAGTTGTTGTTTGTGTAGGTCTGGTAGTAGGTGCATTCTGATGTGCTGTGCCTGTTATCATTATAACCTGGAAGACATCAGACTCCAGTCTACTACCAATTTGCTGTCTTCAGCAGACACCTGGCTGAATGAACTGATAATTCAGCTCATGTTCTTTGATGTTCTGTGTGACAATTGTACCTAACAGGCCACTTGTCTTCCTCGTGTACGAAGTGATGCTCCCTCACTATTGTCTTTTTTGTGATGGTGACCCTATTACATGGGACATGGCATACAGTGTACTCTATGCAGTGACTGTACAACACTGCTCATTGTTAAGTTTTGATTCAACACTGACATGAGTGTGCAAAGAGCACTGGTGCCATCAGCATTAGTTCCTATATGTTGCCCAGTTTATAGTTACTTGTCACCTCATCTGTACGTGTTTCAAAATTTATTCAGTGGCTTGTAACATGCATCAGGGAATGAGAAGCTTATTTGTAGGGATAATATGTGATTATCTGCACTCATCCATACAAGGCAGCATT
The DNA here is from genome assembly GCF_964263255.1 of Lissotriton vulgaris. Lineage (NCBI taxonomy): Eukaryota > Metazoa > Chordata > Amphibia > Caudata > Salamandridae > Lissotriton > Lissotriton vulgaris. The sequence continues at coordinate 1,315,538,375 of NC_141691.1, forward strand.
AGTTTGCCATACCAAAGAGTGCTGTAATGTGACACCCATTAGAACTGTAGTGATCCCACATCTTCATGTCATAGAAATTCACATATTGATGGTACATTGGTCTTAAACTTGAACTTCATGAGATTATGATGTGTTATAGGGAAAATTAATATTTGTTGAAATCTGGGCCTTGTGTGAACATTGTGTGAATGTTTAAAAATGTCCATCCGATTTGGTAACATCATTTTACTATGATATACTACAAATGCCAAAGTACACAAGGTGATCAACTGTCCGGGTATGGACATAATGATGGAGTGAAGACAAGTCATTCAATGCATATAAGCTGTCTGGAATTGTGGCATACGTGGAAACAACTATTAACAGGTTATGTAGCATGATTGCAAATGTTCATCCTAATTTTGAAGCCACCAAAACTCCCCTCCTTTCATAGATGAGCAGAGGACACAGCGGGGGTTTCTATGGTTGTTTATTAGAAAAACAGGCGGCATGACCAGTTTCGGCTGTACGCCTTTTTCCAATGCCATGGTTCCATAGTCAAGTTCCCTGGTAGGTTTCTAAAATAGGCCCTCCTATCCAATGATTGCACTTTTAGAACACTGATCGCCAAAGTTCACAATTATTGCCTGCTCTCACCTTCATCCCACACATTCCGGGGTCCACCGCAGACTATCGTATTGAGTGGAGGGAATTCACAAAAAAAGGGCACACAGGAAGTGAATACTACTTCCGGTGACATCGGAAGAGTCAGCTGACCAGTAGCTGATCTCGCCCCTTTAAAACCGGGATGCCTCTCTCTACTCGCAGCAGACACGCTTGAGGTGAGACGGACCTCGACTTTGCTGGGACCTGGAGCGCCTGGTAAAGGGCTCCTTAAACCTGCACTGCACTCCTTCTTTTAAACTATTAATTGTTTTAAATTGTGCTTTTAGAACACTGTTCACCAAACTTCACAACTATTGCCTGCACTCACCTTCACCAAACACATTCCCTGGTCCACCACCAACTATCGGATTGAGTGGAAGGAATTCACAGAAAAAGGGCACACAGGGAGTGAATCCTACTTCCGGTTACATCTGAAGAGTCAGCTGACCAGCAGCTGATCTCGCCCCTTTAAAAACGGGATGCCTCTCTCCACGCTCAGCGGACGCGCCATTGGCGTGCTCCCGTCTGCACCTGGACCGGGCCAAGGGACACCCCTCTGGTCGCTCGCAACCAAATCCACAGACTAACATCATACACTATTCCAGTAAACAACTAAAAGACATATCCAATGCCATCAAGGACAACCAGATATGTCCTCATCTTAACCTGGAAACCTTATAGACCCATATCCACACACACTGCCCCAACTGTCCTTTAACTCTAAACACAATACAAAAGAACCCACTCACCATAGGCCCCCCGTCACCCATCAATCACACAACAATCAACTCTGCTCTCATAAATACCCATTCCCTACCCAAACATAAATATGAACTATTAAATCTATGAGAAAACTATAAACTTGATCTCCTTTTTATAACAGAAACTTGGGGATTTCTATCCTCAGGACCAGACTTCTCCACATTAACCCCCGATCGCTTCTGCATCAGCAGTTTCGACAGATCCACCAAACGGTGGACTGGCATTCATCTATGGTGAACCTTGCTCAATAAGGACAGAATTAATCCCTACCAAAACCTGCAAAGCCTTTACCTTCACAATACTATTTACACATTCATACTCCTTCAAATGCATTCTCTTTTACTGCCTGCCGGGACCTTGAACCGAGTTCCTCTCCTCCATAGGGCATCTCCTAGAACCCTCAGCTGGAGAAAACAACTTCACCATACTAGGTGACTTCAATTTCCATATGGAAGCACACAACGACCATGACACCTCAACCCTGTTAGCAGAACTCGAAGCAACACAACTCATTCAACTAGTGACAAAGCCCACCCACTCCGCAGGCCACACTCTGGATGATGATGCTGTCACGTCCCTAAGGGGTAAGGTGGGGAATGAAGATATACCGCCAATATCGACCTCCGTACGTGAGTGAAGGTTTTTTATCGGCACAGAGCAAAAAGAAAAACTGTTAGGCAGAACAAGTGATCCACCCTCAATTTGATTTTGGGATATTTTATCATATGCCCGTGTCAACTTGGTTACATTGGTGAGACCTCAAGAGAGGTCCGAATTAGGATTATTGAACATAAATCATAAATAATACCAACAAGAGAACCGCTCCCCTAGTAGAAGACTGGATCAAGGAATACCATAAAATTGAAGATCTGAAATGGTGTGGTATAGAAACTATCCACATGAATATCCACATGAATATCAGAAGTGGGGATCTCACCCTAAAAAGAAAAAAACTGGAACAATTGTATATGTCCCATTTTAACACCTTCAGAAAAGGTCTGAACAGCAAAGAGGATTGGGAGGGACTGCTTTACTAGATATCTCCTATCTGGAATTGGGCACTGCGGCTATGCCCAAGGCATTGAGTATACATTAACAAAGGGGGTCTTAACACACAATCCCTTATATGTACAAACCGATTTAGTAATAAGCCGTTATTTTCATCAAGCACACTATAAACCAATTCTTGCGTATATAGTGTTTCTTTTGGAAAAAACATGTTCAATGTCCTCACAACTACCGGCTATAGGACATTACCTCTATTTTCTAGTAACTCTTACACAACCTCACCCTACATTTGCCTAGGGACATGAAATCGATAGTAGTGCTTTGACCACATAGTTTATAATATATATTATATTTTTTCTATAACGTTGCGATGCATATTCGTTCATAGGCTTTGGATTAAAATAAAGACATCATAATAAACAAAATGATTATTGCTGAGCGATTTGTACATCCTTTCTCAAAATGGCCACCGCTCAGATGGCTTCTATACTCATCCAATATGGTCACCTTTTAGATCGGCTTTTCAGAAACCTATAGCGGAAATGGTAACAGGCACATTTTTCTTTGCATAATAACAGGTTGACAAAAAACCTTTGAAATTCATTTGGTTTCAAGGATAATATGTATTATATTCGGCTTTCAATCACTTTCTCGTACACCACTTGACCATTTGACACAACGTATATAATCAGCTGCGGGTTGAATAACCATGTGTATCCGAAATCCGGAAGCTTTCATTGGGCGCAGGGAGGCCGTATCTTAACTATCAGGTAAGTGGTTTCTCCATAATTCTATGGCAGGACAGGAGGCTCAGATTATGCTTTCTCGATTTATTTACTACAGACAGCAGCCAATAGGAACACAGTAAAGAAAAAGAAAACTACCACTCCCATGAACACCTGGCCAACCATAGAGACTACATCCCTATATAAACAACCATAGAGGGCATGACTTCCTTTTTCTTTGTCAGTAAACAGTTAATCAGTCAAAAGTCAACTCAAGTAGTACCGAAGAACAGCCTGGGGTAAAACATCCGAAGGCAACAGGAAGATCGACCAGCAGAAGCCTTCCCAAGGAACCAAGGACCAGGAGACTGGAGCAGCAGAATGCGACACATCCAGAAACAGAACTGCTGAAAACAGATGCAGGAGTGCACTGAAGCAGACTTCATTTCTGATCAGAACCGTAATACACCATCCCAATACTATGGAAAGCGCCGGTACAAATGGTAGGGAAACAGTGCAAGAAAACATTCTAGAGCGATGTCATAACAATAATAAGCATACATGAGAGATGCAGTAAAATACAATCGGGTGGGATAATCCTCGCCTCTGTGTCCTTAATAGAATTGAAAATTCTTGTCACGAATGTTTGCAAATTTTTTATTCTATGGCAGGACAGGAGGCTCAGATTATGCTTGTTCAAAGCTGAGCCACCACAACAGAAGCAATATCTAAAATAGACTTGAAATAAAACGTTTTGAACATGGAATCGGAAGACCAATCAGCGGCCTTCATGATGTCAGTCAGACTCACCCTAACAGTAAAAGCCTTAGAAGCCATGGCTCCCCGAGCGGAATGGGCTCCAAAAACGGAGACATAAATTCCAGCCTCAGACATAAGCCAACGCACCCAGCGCCAGGGTAGCAGGCGCCACAAGCTAAAGGGCTTTTGTAAAGCAATCAGCAATTGACCAGACAAGTTTTGTCAAAAAGGAGCCGTACTTACCTCGTGATCTTTTATACATTGGCTCTGCGTATATTGGTGTCAAAATCTAGTGCATAGACGTGATACTGATTCATAAATATTTGGTTACGTCTTGATGCCGTGTGACAATACAAATTTAAACTAGCACAAAGAGGGGACCTTTGTATCTAAGTCGGGACCCTCTGCAGTGAGTTAGAACATTGTTAACAGACACGGGCTGTGGAATGATGCTGAATTCACCATTCCTGCCACAGGGAGGAGTTAGTATTTACTAGGAGTGTGTAGACACATATACCGGTCCTTCTCATTGTGCGCAATACCTGGCACCATTATTACATGTAGGGAGATGGGGATACCTCTTTGGCAGATTTATTTATTTAGCAGACACAGCTAGTCATTGCAGTAGACTTGGAATAGAGACCATTAAAACCCTCCAGGTATTAGAAGAGAGTACGATGTTTTATCCTTACAGGTTATATGAAAACCTACAACATTGTGATCAGGTAATATCTTGATGAACCCTAGAAGACAGGAAGACAAGTTATTCTTAGAATTTAGGTAGTGACAATCTTTCTTATTGCATTGTCTCTTCTATAGCTTTTGAACCTTACATTGGTAATAGAAATTACGGATATATCTCCAATCACGGCTCATCATATGGCTTGAATGTGGTTCTGGTCTAATATCCGCTTTTAAAGTAAGCCCATTTATAATTCCTCTGGGCTAAAAACTTAACATTTAGATCATGTATAACACCTTCTTTTTCATTCTTTATAGGTTTTGTTCATAATAAATAAACAACTAAATAATGGTGGCACCAACGAACATTACCAACATCCTATGGTTTTTGTCTAAAGGTATGGTGTAATATTATTGGTCTGTTATGCAGATGACCATGCTCATGAAGGTATCGCTTAGAACAGATTCTTTCTCTAACTTTTATTACAATTGGTTTTTAATAGGCAGGACATCCTCAAGATTTATACACATTGCTGTTTGATCAGAAGTCTAGTGGAATCTAACCCTAGCAACTTCCCTTTTTTTAGGTATGATTCATCTTTGTAATCGTTTTTTTCTGTGTTTAAATATGCTTGTTTTTTCTACAAATTGTATACAGGTTTTGATAAAATATATTATGGTTGTTAAAAAAAAAAATATGTCTGATCTAGAGAAAAATGTGGGTAGTCCTTACAATGTTAAAGTACTATACGGCTCCCTCTTTGGCCTAATGGATGAATACTAAATCAAATTTTATATATGATATGTATGCATTAAATAGTTTAAAACGGTATGACAACAACAAATGAGATTGTTAATAACAAATGTTTCTGTTGTTTAGGAAACTGTCCTGAAGAAGGTGAACAATTAGGTACTCACCGAAACGCAGCATCAACCTTTATGTTTTCTAGCAATATTGTGTATTGTTTTTATAATGAAATGTTTTTAAATTTGACTCTATTAATTTAACGGAATAACATTTTATATGTATAATTGTATTTGTGACTCGATCTCTGTGTTGCTCTGACGTACTTTAATTTGCATTACATGGTGTCTGTATGGTATTTTGTAGTTTATTTGAAGCACAAACACTGTGTTATACTGCAGCTCCGAAATAGTTTCGATACTGATTAGTGACTCATTTGTTTTTTTGCTTGGCTTAACACAGTGACAGTCCTGAGAGAGGGGTGCTTGTGTCTTCTTCCTGCCACATAATTTGGCTGCTCACACCTCCATCTTTCAGTGTTTACAAAATGGCAAGTTTGCACATGCATAGCTTCTGCCTGCACATCAACTCCAGCAAAAGTCTTGACTGGTATCTCAGCAAGGATGGCAGGGTTCCCCAGTGCATGAATGAACTTGGGAACTGTGCATTCCCTCTGCTGAAATGCATCCAGAGAGGGCTCTAGGGCAGATCCAGTGAAGTCACGAGGAATGCTCGTCTCTCCCGTGGTGTATTGGAGTTGGTAGTAACTCCGGAGCTTCAGCTGCATCAAAGTGACACATTATTTCTAAGATTACATCAGCCCTGAAATCAAGTCTCTTAAAAAAAGGTGTTAAGTTTTCACACTTGTCAGTTAGGCCTAGTGGGTAGGTGCAAGCCCTTATTACGGGTGGCAGCAAAATACTCCGACCACTCGCAGAACTCTACAGAATTTGGTGAAGTTTTGTGGTAACTCTGTGGAATTCCACAGAGTGAAACTCCTCAAGCTACCTCTAGGCCTAATACAGATTTGAGGCAGGGAAGGTGAGTATAAGTTTCATTACAAATCCATACAGTTGTATCTTTGATATCACAACAGGACCTAGGAGGTGGGCAATCTGAGGTATCACAGGGATTATTAGGTGTGATATTGATGAAGAAGTTCTGTTGTGTGACAAAATGTAATACACACAACACTATCACTGATTATGAGGTGTAAACACATTTGTAGTTGTGTAGTGTATGCCTGTGCAGTGTCAGTGACAGAAGGCATCATAGAGCTGTATTTGGGTCTTACATTTAAAACAATTCCAAACATGGCCATACAAAACATGTTTTGCCCAGGTACCCCAACCCCCTTGCCAGGTCCATAGAGGCACATCTATTTGCTGAGGAGTGGATGGAAACAGGTAAGTGTATAGCTTCCTGTCAGTTGCGTCCATCAAGCAGGTACAGCAGCCGAAGGGACATATTTGATCAGCTCCATGGCGGCAGAGGACGTGTGGAGGTAAGTTCTGGATGAGCCTCGGCCTTACATTCCTCCCTTTATGCCACCTCAGATGTGGTGGTTGGACCGCCACATTCACGTCGGCTGTAAGGCACCTTGTAATTGGGCCATCACCAACATTGGCAGTCCACATTCAGACAGATGCAGCGTTCTATCCCACCACCTCTATGGTCAGGATTTCCTGGTGGTGCTAGAGGGATCACAGCGATCTTTTGTCTATGTAACCATATTTGTCACTAAACAGCAATTGGACCGCCAGCTGAGCAGCAGTGACCGCAAAATTTGTAATCAGGCCCTAAGTCTCTGCTCTGGGTTTTAAGGCGAAATATAGTGTAGTGCAGTGTACGTAAATTAAAAAATATATATATAAACATTTAAAAAAAACACCCTGTGCTACACCATATTTACTATTAAAACCCACACTACAGACTAATTGCAGTCTAAACAATATGATAAGTATCAGGGTTTGGGGGAAGGGTAACACCAAAACTGTTGTGAGACCCTCAACTGTGTTGTTCTGCCAAAGGCATGTCTCCTGTTAGCATACTTGGCCACTGATCATTACATCATTGGGTATTTTCTTCCACCAGGAGGGATTGTCTCTTGAATCTGAGACCATATGATCCACCATGTGAGGAAAAATGTTCGGAAGGTGAATTAAATCAAATGGGGCACTTTCCCTCCAGCATGCATGCATTACTTTCATTAGAGAGGAGAAGCTTAGTCCTTCAGTGTGCACCCCATGCCACTTTCTCTTCAGTAAGATGCAGGCTGGAGAGGACATGTCGTGGTTTTTCCAGAGATAGATGTGAGAGATACCTAATACCTCTCTTTTCACATCTCACATTTTTTAATCATACCAGTACCTTTGATCTTCTTAATACAATGTTTCCTTTCTAAAGGTAGGAGGTATTTTTTTTAACTTTTTTCCCTCATTTGGTGGATCCCATATGGTCTCAGATTCAAGAGTGGAGTGGAGTGGTGCGGCTCACTGGTAGTGGAGTGGTGTGGCTCACTGGTTAGAGGCGGCAGACCCGGAAGCAGAGAACGGCCCGGGACCAGGGTTCAATTCCCGACGTGGCAGGGTAGTGGACCAGGGTCAGCGGACTAGATAATTCTCGCCTCGGTGCCTACTCTAACCAGGGATTGCTCTCTGTAACTCTGGGCATTAGCTTGCCTCATCTCTACAACGGCCCCCCACATTCGCCGGGGATGCCTGGTTTCACCTTGGAGATACCCAGTAGGGACCATCTCACAGGGATAGCCAGGACGGGTTCCCCAGCGGTCTACAGCGCCACGACGCCTCAGGGCAGCAGTGCGCTTTACAAGACACATTACATTACATACATTACATTACAAGAGACAATCGCTCCTTGTGGAGGAAAAGACCCAATGATGTAACGATCAGTGGCTAAGTACACCAACAGGAGACAGTAGGACATTGCATTTACACTTAAAAGCCAGAACACAACCAAAGTGTGCTTTAAACATTTAGGCTGCCAATTAATTTTGTAAGGGCAGTCATTAGCCAATCATATACCATTTTATCATCAGCATGTACAGCGATCTACCACAAAAATGCTGCTGTATACAGCGGCCCGATATATCACTAAAAATGTGTGCCTTGCGTGCCTGATTCACAGTAATAAACTTACACTTTTATGTAATGTTACCATTGTTTACTATTCACAAAACCATTTTAATAGTTGTATCTTTATGACTGTGGAGTGTCAGCACATTAAAAGATGGGACTGTCCTATATTTTTATGTGCAGAGCTTCCCCACTCATGAAGATACTACTCGTAAAATAACTTTGTGAAAAGCAAACAAGTATAAACTTACACAAAAGTGTAATATTACCTTTGTGAATCAGACCATATACCCTTAAAACTACTGAAACAATTTAGATCTACTACCAAAAAAGTCCTTTACACCCCCACAGTGTATATTTCTGATACATTCCATTTAAATCCATTCTGCTATGTTCACTCTAAATCTGTTTCAACAATACTCTACAACACAACACTCAACTCCACTCCACTCCACTCTATGACATGCCACTCCACGACAACCCACACCAGTCTACGACAGATGAATCCACTGAATGTCACTCCATGCTGTTACATTTTATCATACTGTAGATAATGGCCGTGCACTGCGCGTCTGTATGTGCGGTTTAAGGCGTATTTCGTGCTCCTTAGGGATACTCCCCGCTCAGGAGTATATGAACAATAACTGAGGACAGCACTGACACTCTATGTGCAAGTGTCTCCTGGGGCACTGAAAAGTTGATGTGGAAAAAAACCAGCAAGTGTGTAATCCATAAAAATTTTCAATAAAAGGATCTAATTATACTCTGTTCACGCAGCCGGTACATATTATGGAACAATTTGCTTCTTACTATGAAGGACTATACACTACATAGACTAGGGTCAGTACAAATCAGTTCCAATCATACTTAAATGATAACCTTCCTGCTAAACAATATATAGATCAGGTGTTTTTTAGATAACATGGAAGAGAATTATACGTATCTTGGGGAATCGGGGAGGCAAGATAGCCGCTGAGACGCTGTAGAGGAAAGTCACGCCTGACTCTCCTCCTGATGGTGGTGTAATCGGCTCATCTGGTGCTCATCCCTTGGCTTTTTTTCTATTAGCTCCATCTACCACAGTCGACGCTCTAAATGGAATACCTGAAATTGGAATACTAGAATACTAGATCAAACCGAGGCGACACTGTGATAAAACCGGAGAAATAGACAAGAGAACAGACAGCTGTTGGACGCTGGATGCTGAATGCGATGCTTGGAGTGTCTATTCTTTGGCCTGTACGAGCAGAAAATTTACCTCAGCTAAAGGAAAGGACCCTATCCAAGGTTATTTCCTTCTTTGCAGCACGGACTGTGTGGTCTGGGCCGATTCATTGGAAGAAGCTATCGAGGGTAATGGCTCCTAAGCTCCTGCGGTCTCCCAAGAAAACTCGTGATCGAGATGGATGGGGCAATGATGAAGAGGAAGCGCCCACAGATGATTCCGGCGCCCCAGCCTCTAACCTGAGAGGTAAAGCGAGATCAAAAGCGCAACAGAGACGAGAGGCTGCGAAGGAGAGCAAAATGCGGAAGATCCGAGAAAAGGAAACAGAGAAGAAAAGGATGACGGCTTCACTTAAAAAAAGCAACGAGGCGCAAACTTTTGCTGGCGAGGTGGTAGGGAGAGAGACATCGCTTCGACAAACTACAATAGTGGAAACATTCTCACCTTTACCAAGTGCCCAGCCAGCTCCGCATCGGGTGTTCATGGTTCCGACATTGGCATCCTTGTGTGGAGAGAAACAGCCTAACACCCTCAGGGAAGCGACTGAAGCAACCGAGGGAGTGAACCACTTGGTGGAGCCCGTTACTCCTAGTGAAGTTACAGAGCCCTCGAGATCATCAGGGCTTTCTACGGACATGGTAGGGTACGGGGCTGAGCAATTAAAGGCGATAGAAATTACAAAAGAAACTACAGTTAAAGAGACAGAGACACCCCATGAATTACATAGAGCCTGTGCTGATAGAGACGTGACTGATAAGAATGGGCAACTTAATGTAATATCAGCGCCAGAATTGATCCAAGAGAACGTAGATGATGAAGAGGCAGCCCTCGACCCAGTGAAATCAGGGGTCAAGAATTCTGTAAACGCAAACGCAAATGTAACCCATAAAATTGGCAAAAAAACACCAATTGTCTTAGGATCTAATTTGGCTTCCCCCAGCGAGGATGTCTTTTTCACAGGCAATGAAGAGGCAGATGACGAGGATGAGAGTGAGAACAGCAGCTTGGACTTCGAGCCAGACTCAGACTCAGATTTGGAAACGTCAGTAGGCTCTGCAGTGGGCACTGATTCAGAAATTGATAATGAGTCAGAATCGGACAGAGCTTCAATCTCTTTGAACAGCGACACGGAGCCTATCGATTTGGAGCAGGAGACAGTTCAAAAGGCCCCAAAAGCGAGACAAAAGACCGCTGCCATAGAGATGAATAAACCAGTACTGAACAGCAGACCCAAATGTAAGAGTAAAGCTAAAAATAACTCTAGACGAAAGAACTTGGCCAGAGCATCTCGTGGAGCTTCAGCAAAATCAGTTGCAAAGAAACTTGATTGGGAAAATACACTGGAAAGTCATTCACTGTCTACGGGGGGGCCTGAGAACACAGATATGGGTATCCACGATGCTAACTCTCAGGGGCCTGAGGGGGGTGCCTCTAACTTTGAAGTCCTGTTTTCTACTTTAAAGCAAATACAGGGTGAGGCTCGTGCTGAGAGTCAAAGGGCAAGCAGAAGAGTCAGACATGCAAATAAAAAAATTCAAACTTCTTTGCATAAAATCAATAAAATGTACAAAGAAATGGTCGGGAGAGTATCTGAGGTGGAGGACAGAACGGGAAAATTGGAGGACAACTTCATCAAACTGCAGAACGCTAAGAGAGATCAGGATAAGACGACAGCGGACATGCTCTGGAAACTGGAGGATTCGAAAACAGACAAAGGCGTAATAACGTCAGACTACTTGGGGTACAGGAAGGAAAGGAGGGGGGGGACGTACGGGGATTTGTTGTTAAGTTATTAAAGGGTGCTTTTCCAGAGATGGCTTCATGGGATTGGGAGCACGAGGTACAATGGGCACACCGGTCCCCGATGATGTGGAAGGAGACACAGGGTAAGCCCCGCGCAATATTATTCTATGTAGGGAACTTTTTACTACGTGAAGAGATAATCAGCAAGGCAAAACCCCAGGCAAAGCGTACCTATAAGGATGTTGTTTTCTTTGCCCGTCCTGACTTCTGCCACGCCACCGTGGAAAGGCGATGGCGGATGAGACAGATGATCACTCCCTTTCAGAACATTGGTTGTGAGGCTTACCTTATGTTTCCAGCACGATTGAAGATTGGTCTAAATGGAAACGTTAAGATCTTCTATTCTGAAATTATGGCGCAAGAGTACCTCAGTTTTTTGCGTGAAACTAGAGGTGAACATAAGGCACAACATAAGGAGCTTGTGGAGCATGACGCCCAAGCAGTTGCTATTAGAGACATTTCCCGTAAGAAGTAGTAAACAAGAGAGAGATTAATAACACTATGCAGTAGGAGGAGCCTATTGCCTGTTTAAATATTTGGCTTATGAGTTAAGATTGTATATTTCTTCTTTGGGTCGGGGAGAGGGGTAGGTGTGTATTGGTGTGTATTGTTGTACTGGTGGGTGTCATTAGTTCTAGGTGATAACGGGGGCAGATGGGGTTCAATATTATCCTGGGGGGAGCACCATGAGTGGAATTTATTGTTTAAGAGAATCAGGGGAGGGAGGGCGTGACATCCTGTAGGCATCGTCGGTCAGACATAGGTCCTTTGGACCTATTTGCCTGTAGGGGGGTGGGTCTCTGTGGGAGGGTTGTCTGGGGTGGGGGAGGGGGAGAGCAGGGGCAGGGCACATGGGCATTGGAATTTGTCTGGATTATAAAGAACTTGATCTAGAATGGAAGCACGAGTATGGGTATCGAGCTGAATGGATTGAGAGTAATAAAATGGGAATCTGTGAAATAGAAGTAGCGAAGAACAAGCTTGGAAGATTGGTAATTAGTAGTGGGCAGTCAGCCGGTAGTCCCTTAAAAACTAGATATGTCTCTTAGATTCGTAACGTGGAACGTATGTGGCTTAAACGACGTTCAAAAAAGACAAAAGATAGGAGTCCGATTGCGGCAGATGAATGTAGACTACGTATTCCTGCAAGAAACGCATATAATGAGTACCCAGGAGTTCTGTCTTAATCAGTTGGGGTTCCATTTAATAGCAAGGTAAAATCAAGGGACGAAAAACAGAGGGGTAGCTATTCTCTCAAGGAATAAAAATGTGGTAATCTGAAAAAAAAACTAGAAGATCAATGGGGTAGATGGGCTATGGTTTAGATCTTAATAGAGGGAGTATGGACAACTTTGGTGGCAGTCTACGGCTCAACCCAGGATGATCCAGAAATTTTACAGTTTTTAGATGCCGAGTTAGCAGGTTGGCCTCCTCAGGTTATTATAGGTGGTGACTTAAACATTAATGGGGCGGGGGGCTGGGGGTAGGTCTGACTAGAAGCTATAAAGGCAGGAAGAAAAGAGTACATAAAGCTTTGGTTGATCTTTTAGAGAATAATATTCTGCAAGACGTCTGGGGTAGAAATAGATCGGATCAAACAGGCTTTACATATTATTCTGCACCACATCGTATATGTGTCCGATTAGATTATTTCTTGATATCTAATGACTTAATGACCAGAGTAGAAATTGATAGGCTTCCACGAATCTTCAGTGACCACAACCCCCTAATATTAACAATGAAGCTAGAAGGGAGAACAAGATTAAGTAGGGTTTGGACATTTGAAAGAGGGCTCCTCTTGGATATTAACTATATACAGCACATGTCCAAATGGATCAGCGAGTTCTTTGAGAATAATAGAGGGAGTGCTCCGGTGGGAGTTATATGGGACGCCTTTAAGGCCGGTGCCCGTGGAGAGACATGCAGCTTTAGCGCATATAAACGGAAAGTAGAACGACTTAGGGATAGTGCCATAGAGAGGGCCGTCTTAGAGGCAGAGGAACAGCTTAATAAGTGCGTAATAATGGGTGAACCGATAGAACAATCAATCATAGAATTAATGAAAGTAAAAAGTGAAGCTGAGGATGACTTGGCAAACAAGGCAGCCCAATATTACACTATTAGAAGGGAGAGATGCTACGAGTTTAGCGAAAAAGTTGGACATGTTCTTGCCATGCGCACTAGGCAGATAGCGGCAGCTGGGACTGTCAGGGAGATTAGGGATGAAAATGGAAGGCTACACTCAGACTCTGAGGAAATTAGGGAAGTGTTTAGGAAATTTTATCAGACACTATATGATGACCAATACCCCAGTAATGCTGAAGAGATAAGTGAATATCTTCAGAATATCCCGGCTGAGAGGGTTTCTACTGAAGACGCAGAAGGATTAGAGAAGCTGCTGGATCATACGGAAATTAAAGAGGCTATGGGCAATCTCCCTTCAGGAAAGGCCGCTGGCCCGGATCAGCTCCCTTTAGAGTTTTATAAAACTTTCTGGGGGAGTCTAGGGCAGGATATAAGTAGAACGATTCAAGCTGCTCAGACGGGGGAGTCTATCCCAAAATCTTGGGGAGGTGCAGATATTGTTTTAATATTAAAAAAGGGAAGCCGGCGATTGAGCCAGGGTCCTACAGACCAATTATGTTGATGAACAATGATACAAAAATATATTAGAAAGCCCTGGCAATGAGATTCGCAGGAGTAATAGGTGCCCTAGTCAGTAGTAACCAACACAGTTTTATTCCCGGAAGAGGGACGACACACCACACCCGGAAAGTTATAACCTTGTTTGATGCCACCGAGGTCACAGGAGATCCGATAGCAGTAATGCTGTTAGATGCTGAAAAGGCGTTTGATCGGGTCTCCTGGGACTATCTGTGGCACACCCTAATAAGAGCTGGGATTAAGGGGGGTTTCGTGAAAGCTGTACAGACTCTGTATAGGGAACCGGTTGCGGCCTTAAGAGTAATCGGGTGCATCACGGGACAATTTCAGATTAAGAGAGGTACACGGCAGGGGTGCCCATGCTCCCCGCTGTTATTTGCCATGTACATGGATCCACTAATCCGCAGGATAGAGTTATGTGCAGATATCACCCCGTTAAATACATTATTGGGCCCTTGTAAGATACTTGCTTACGCTGACGATGTGGCGGTGATAACACCAAACCCCACGGAGGCGACCGAGCTGGTAGAGGCAGAGGCTCGCAGATTTGGGCAAGTTTCGGGCTATGCCTTGAATACTTCAAAGACTCAGATCATCAAAAACTCAATGACTTTCTGTGATGATAATCAAGTGGTTCAGGCAGGGATGTATTTAGGAATCAATATCTCAGCTGATCTCGACGCCTTGGTGGAAAAAAATATCGTCCCAATAATAGATAAAGTAAAGAAAGATCTGGATCGATATGAGAATCTTCACTTGTCACTAGTAAGACGAGTCAATATTATCAAAATGCTGGTTCTGCCGAAATTTTTGTACATTTTTAGGGCAATCCCACTCTTAGTTGACAATAAGTGGTTTAAAATTTGTGAACAGATGGTTAACCGTTTTATTTGGGCAAAAGGTAAGATGCGGAGGGCACTGAGATTTATGTCGTTCCCGCGGGAAAGTGGAGACTGGTCACTACCGGATTTAAAGCTCTATTACTGGGCAGCAGCATTGCAAGGTATGGTGGGCTTGATTTTAGGTGCTGAAGTAGAAGGATGGGACAAGTTTGGTTCGCTCGCTATTTATGGTTTGGTTCTGGGTACAAATACTGAAAATGTATTTCTGAGATTCACGGAGGAAAGTTACTTCAAAAGAACACGATTTAAGACAGTAATGGCTGCATATAATATATGGAAAGGGTTTGTTAAAACGGTGGGAATTGGGAAGTATAATGCATATACTAGATTAAAAGATAACCCTTCCTTACCTAGTGAGATTTTCTCAGGAGCTGTCTTTCAAGAATGGGAGAGGCGGGGGATAAGAAAGTTTGGAGATATGTTGGGCGGTTATGGAATATTACAATTTACGGAATTGCAAATTAGGCATGCTTTGGATACAAAACACTTCTTTAAATACCTTCAAATAAGAAGCTGTATATCAAATAAACAAGGGGGCACATTGGGGTTCAAAAGAAATATGGTGATGGACCTTATAGAAGGTGGCTTTGATTGCACTATTAAGAGGTTTTATTTAGAGATGACAAAACTAAAGAAAGATGATCTAGAGAAATGGATAGATAAGTGGTCTATTGGTTTAGATATAGGCAGGGATATCTTTACTGAGTCATTAGAAATGGGGAGTAAAATGCTGTGTTCATCGTCCCTTCAGGCCCAACACTATAAGATATTATACCATCTATATTATACACCCGTGAAGGTTGCCCAGTGGGGGGCATATCTGGTACTACTTGTTTTAGATGTGGCAGCACAGATGCTGATCTGATACATATTTTTTCAGTTTGTCCCCATCTGGACAAGACGAAACAGGATATTGTGAATTTTTTCCAGAATGCACTGTCAACAACAATAGAGTTAACCCCAGCTATTATGTTATTGGGGGTTAGTGTTGACGGGCAGCCGAGTTGTAGAAATTTTATATTTGTAGCAATGGCGATCCTGAGATTGTTAGTGGCTTCTGCTTGGCTTGATCCTAACCCTCCATCATACCATCAATGGATAGGCAAAGTACTATCAATACAAAAACTGGAAACAGCCATATATGCTAGGAAGGGAAAAAAGGGTAAGAAACTGGGTATGCAAATTTGGGGTCCTTTTATTCGATGGAAGTTAGGTACTGACTGTTAAAAGACCAAGAACCAGTCTAGATGAATATTGGAATATGTATGTATGACTCTGTGTTCTATTGTTTTGTAATTTATTGTGCCCTGCTCATGTTATAAAGAAAATGGGGGAAAACATTTTCAATAAAAAAATAAAAAAAAAACAAACAAAAGGAAGAGAATTATACAATAGAGGAACTTCGCTTAGCCGTGTTTTCCTTACCATCGAATAAAGCGACAGGGGAGGACACACTCCCAGTCGAAGTATATAAAATCTGTGCAGAAGAAATACTCCCTCTCTTCTGCCTAGTAGTTAACTCAATTGGTACAACTGGTAAAGCCCCGGAATCCTGGAAAACAGCGAAAATCATGTTTTAAAAAAGAAACCACAGGCGGAATGTGGGTCATATAGGCCAATTTCTTTAATAAACACAGATGCTAAGGCTTATTCTAAGCTACTATCAATACGATTAGCATCTCTTATGCCACACTTAGTTAACGAAAAACAGCATGGTTTTATAGTTGGAAGGGACACCACGGCGCATGTCAATATGGCAATTACGGCATTTGATATAGCTTCAACTAATCTCACCCCACTCGGAATGATACTTTTGGACGCAGAAAAGCGTTTGATAGAGTGGGGTGGGATTATTTTTGGAAGGTGTTAATACAGTTTGGGTTCAAAGACCGGTTCCTTAGAAGCATACATGCTATATATAGGGATCCCAATGCCAAAATTAGCTATGCGGGGCTACTTTCACCAACGTTTGCAATCTTAAGGGGGACTAGGCAGGGGTGTCCACTTTCACCCCTGCTTTTTGCTCTCTCCATGGAACCCTTCATTAATGCTCTTCAGAGCCAAGAGAAGATAATACCGGTAAAACATGAGCATAAAACTCTTAAAATAACTGCATATGCAGACGACTTGGCCATATATACCACAAACGTCATAGATGCACTTATTGAAATTACCAAGGAAGCAAAAAAAATTTGCGATGTTTCAGGCTATAAATTAAATTTTAATAAAACACAAACTATTATGAATTATCAAACCACTCAAGTAGTTACAGGAATATGCAATTCGGCCGTGTATTTAGGGGTAAAAATCTCTTCTAAAATTAATGAAATAAATAAATTAAATTATGACCCCTTACTTAAACAAGTTACGATGTTGCTTAAAAAATGGCATAAAATACCACTAAATATCCTGGGGCGAATCAATCTGATCAAAATGAATATTTTGCCCACATTTTTATATCTCTTTCGTTCTATCCCCCTGCGAGTTAATAATATATTCTTTAGGAAACTAGAAGGAATTTGTAGTAGTTTTATTTGGAGTTATAAAAATCCTAGGAGATCAATGACTATACTAAAATTATCCTTAGAGAAAGGAGGACTGGAATTCCTGGACTTTAAGCCTTACTTTTTTGCATCCTTTTTAGGACGGCTCAGGAGTCTATTAGATAAAAATGAAACTTTTTTCTTTCACAAATTTATCTTAGGTACAAACTCATCTCAATTCTTAGCAAGAGTACAAGACCCAAATTTTTTTAAACAAGTTAAATTTAAGACAGCAAGGGATTCGGTAGGGATCTTTAATTTTGTTATGAAATTTTGTGATACTTCTTTTTCTCATACAGAGTTACCATTATGGGACAATCCTGGGCTACCCGCTATTTTCAATGATAGGATAGGGAGAGACTGGGCTATATATGGAATTAAGATACTGGGAGATTTCTATGGCTGAGCTGGCTTTCTTGAGTTTTCTACTCTACAACTGCTTTATACTTTGCCAGGGGGCATGATATATAAATATATGCAAATTAGGGATTATCTAATACGGAAAATGAAGCTGAAAAAAATTACAAGCTCGGATATTTGGAGATGTCTGTATAATACAAAAAAGAAATCGCTAATTAGTATGGGATTATAAATACCTTAGCCAGCATAATGCGGATGATTGCCCAAGATTGTCACAAAAAGGGACGCTAGCGCTAGGAATTAATGTGACTCCACAGAATATATCAAGTGCTCTCACTAATATTAATAAATTAGTTCACTCTTCAAGCTTAAATTTACAACTATATAGGACGGTTAGTCAATTATATCATACTCCACTGAAAATCTCCAAATGGGCACAGAATAATTTAAACTATGATCGAACTAAATGTCCTAAATGTGATCTGGTGGCAGCAGATCTCATTCATATGATTTATTCATGCCCTATGCTGGTAAAGTTCTGGCAAGACATAGAAAACATTTTCTATCAAAAACTATTGATTTTTTCTCCACTCACTGCACCTATGGTCTTACTTTCTCTACACTTGATGGGCAACAACAATACAAGCTGGCTAAATATAGCGCTGTCCTGTGCTAGGCTGGTGGTAGCTAGAGCTTAGATCTCACCGAACCCACCTTGTAGGGCAGAGTGGTTAACCCTACTACAAGAAATATATACTATGGAAAAGGCCCTTGCTAAGAATAGAAGTCAAAAGTCTGTAGCTAAAATGGAAAAAAGTTGGACTAATTTTGTATAATGGCTACAAGTGGAACCCTTCTGATTGTTTTAAGCTTAAAGAGGGTAAAAATCTACAATTCTTCTTTCTTTTCATTTTTTCTTTATTTTTTTTTCTTTTCTTTTCCTTTATTGTTTTTGTCAGGCCAAAATTGCATGGTAGGATGTATATTGCGATACTTTGATTATATGATTGCTCCGGGTTTTCACTCTAAAGAATGTATGTTTCTGTTATATTGCTTTCTTATTGACTTGATTGCCTAATAAAAAGTTTAAAAATAAAAAATAAAAAATACATTTTCAAATAAAGTTTTCTACACTTTGAATCTTCTTAAGTATTTTATTCATACTTTAAGGACTTGTTCAATGTAATTCCATAATCACATTTGTTGATTATCCATCAAGGATCATATATATCCAACTTTCATTTTTTATGAGTCAAAATAACATTCCTTCCAATGCATTTTGGCCAAGGGGCCTTCATCGGGGAAGTCTGTGAAACAAAAAATGTATCCATCACTCTTTTATCTAACATGGGAAAATATCAATATAATATAACACACAGTATTACTCTGATGTAACAACCCGGATTTTCTAACTAAACAAAAGATCGTCAGGTTTAAATACGAACACTTGTGAATAAGCACATGGCTGCCCAGTGTTGTGGGGACTGTTTTCATGTAGCAACCCTCCCTGTGGGGTTTCACAATAATGCAATCCAAATCGTGTCGGCCAAACGTACTCAGTAATGGTGATATTAAACTATGAACATTCGTACCCGAACATGATAGAAGGTTACGGTGCGTAATTGTGTTGCCTTCCATTATGTTGTTGCAATTACTGCAGTTTTTGCATGGAATTGTGCCTTTGAATTTTATGTTGGGTTTAGTTATAGTAGCGCTCTTGATGATTTCTCCTAAATTTCTTGCTCTGGTGAATGCGAATAATGGTTCATCCGCGAAGATGTTGTTAAAATCAGGTTCAGCCTGTAATATTGCCAATGTTTTTTGATGGTTTTTTTGAACAACGGACTCACTGTGGAATATTTACTTACACACGTTATTTGGCAAAACATACTGAAGAAGTGAATGAAAGGAAACTCCGGAAATACCGTCGAGATACAATCGATTATAAACTTGGTGAAGTTTATAATTGGGCAGAAGTATATGCTAGAAAAAGACAAAGTCGCCCATACACACAACATACGGACACATCCTCTTCAGATACTGATGCCGCATCAGAAACATCTAGAAGAACACCAATGGTACCAAAACCCACCGCAAGCACTAGTAAAACAGTTCAGCCTTTTTTAAGAGTAAGCCCCAACACAGGGGACGACCCAGGAGGTCCAGAAGAAAATCTAGAGCAAGAGAAGGAGAAAGACCCACCACAAACTCGGAATGTGACGACCAAGAAGGACTAGAAAAAGAATCGCAGTTAGATAACTTGGTTATCAACATTTCAAATGTCAATCTCACTAAACTACAAATCAAAACTCTCCAAAAAGGGACATCATTTGTGCCCACAGCACATACCAACCATTTAGAAGTAAGCATCAGTTTTTTCAAACTTATGAGAAAGATAAGACTTCGCCATTTTTTTACAAATGTCATAACGGAACACCAATATCCAAAGGAAGACTCCCTCAAAGGCCTCACTACTTCAAGTACATACATGGCTCCCATCAGCCATAAGACATTAGATTTGTTTGAACAATAAGTAAAATAGGATTTAAACAAAATCAATTATGGAAAGCAAACAAAAACCAAAAATCTCACACAAAAAGAATATGCTACTCTCAAAGCAATACCCAACAATCCTATGATCATCTGCCAAAGAGCGGACAAAGGTGGAGCTCTAGTTATCATGAATAGAGATTATTACAACTCGCAAGTGTCATTACATTTACAGGATGACAATACGTACATGGAGCTTAACTCTAACCCCACAAAAGAAATACCGAAAGTACTCCAGACCATCATAGCAGAGGCAATGTCAAGAGGATGTGTAGATGATAAAATGAAGAAGTATCTCACTACTGATTATCCTAAAGCACCGAAATTCTATCTCACACCTAAAATTCATAAGGATCCAATTAACCCTCCTTGTCGCCCTATAGTCTCGACTTGTGGGAGCATCCATGAATCCGTGGGAAAATTGATTGACAAATACCTCCAACCCTATGTTATTACCATGGGTTTCTACGTCAAAGATACCACAGACTTTTTGACTAAATTAGATAGCTTAAACCTTGAAGCTGACGAAGAGATCATCATGTGTACTATAGATGTTCTAACTCTCTACACCTCGATACACCATATCATGGGGTTAGAAGCAGTAGAAGAAGCATTGCTTCACATGGAATATGAAGAACCAATGAAAGTATTTCTGCTGGACCTACTAAACTTCACATTGATGCACAGCTATTTCAGATGGGAAAACAATTGGTACCTCCAAAAATCAGGTACTTCCATGGGAAATCCGGCAGCACCTTCTTATGCAAATATTTTTATGCACCAATATGAGAATACTCACATTCTACAAAAAGATCAATGGAAACAAGGTCTACGTCTATATCTCAGATATATCGACAATATTTGTATATTGTGGAAGGGCACTAAGGAAAATTTGATCCTCAACATTCATCAATTAAATGAGATAGATCAACGTATACAATTCACTTATGAAACTCACGACAGCCAAATCAACTACATGGATGTAACAATCAAAAAAACAGGCAACAAAATGGAAACCACACTGTACACAAAGACAACCGACTGCAATAATCTATTAACTTATCAGACTTTCCACCCAACTCAACTCAAACAACATTTACCATACTCACAACTCCTTCGAGTAAAAAGAATTGTCTTAGACCCTGAGGAATCAAAGACGCAATCACAAACCATGTTGCAACGATTCAAAAAAAGAGGATATCCAGAGACGGTGCTAAATTCAGCACTAGAAAGAGCCCAACTGAAAGATAGAAGAACATTACTTTCCACATCCAAAACCAAAAAAGAACCCAAAATAACGTGTGTAAGTAAATATTTCACGGTGAATCCGTTGTTCAAAAAACCATCAAAAAACATTGGCGAATATTACAGACTGAACCTGATTTTAACAACATCTTCGCGGATGAACCATTATTCGCATTCACCAGAGCAAGAAATTTAGGAGAAATCATCAAGAGCGCTACTATAACTAAACCCAACATAAAATTCAAAGACACAATTCCATGCAAAAACTGCAGTAATTGCAACAACATAATGGAAGGCAACACAATTACGCACCCTATGAGAGGGAATAAAATCAAGTTAAATGTTAATGCAACTTGTGACACGAAAAACATTATATACATGATAAAGTGCCCTTGTGGAAAAGCCTATGTTGGACAAACGGAACGGAAATTTAAAATAAGGCTCACCGAGCACAAAAGTAACATTAGGACCAAAGTTCTAAAATCAGCAGTGGCAACCCATTTCATTGAACATAACCACCAAGTGAATCAAATTAAGGCTTGCATATTGGAAGTTGTGGAAAGAAACGAAGAAAGAGACAACAAAAAAACTCTCTTAAAACGTGAAAACCACTGGATATATTACCTACAGACTTTGAGCCCCAAGGGGATCAATGAACGGACAGAATTTAGTTTCTATCTGTGAACGTTACAATATAATGCATTCAGAGATATTTTGTGCTGTGCTAAATACAGATATTCTTTTGATTTCAGTGCATTCCAATTCAGTATATTCCATTTCAAAGTTCCTTTATTGTGTTTTAATTTCTATATGATTGTACAGTTACGAACAATCAGGTCACTGACATAATATATACACTATGTTGCACTTTTAAAATACCTTGGTACTCCAGACGTTAGTACACCTTTAATCTCACCGTACGGCCCCTTTAAACAAACACACGCGTAACTTTATGTTTAAAGACACACCCAACGCACCACACGCGAACTTTCCTGCACCGATGGTAGCTTACAACGCAGCACCATAAGACGCCACAAGAAATATTAACCCGGTAAGCAACCGACGCGGGGCTTATTAACTTATAACCAAGCGCGTAACTTTCTATCATGTTCGGGTACGAATGTTCATAGTTTAATATCACCATTACTGAGTACGTTTGGCCGACTCACCTTTATACGCGAAGGCGTTTTAAAATACACGATTTGGATTGCAACATTGTGAAACCCCACAGGGAGGGTTGCTACATGAAAACAGTCCCCACAACACTGGACAGCCATGTGCTTATTCACAAGTGTTCGTATTTAAACCTGACAATCTTTTGTTTAGTTAGAAAATCTGGGTTGTTACATCAGAGTAATACTGTGTGTTATATTATATTGATATTTTCCCATGTTAGACAAAAGAGTGATGGATACATTTTTTTCTTTCACAGACTTCCCCGATGAAGGCCCCTTGGCCGAAATGCATTGGAAGGAATGTTATTTTGACTCATAAAAAATAAGAAAGTTGGATATATATGATCCTTGATGGATAATCAACAAATGTGATTATGGAATTACATTGAACAAGTCCTTAAAGTATGAATAAATACTTAAGAAGATTCAAAGTCTAGAAAACTTTATTTGAAAATTTCATTGAAAAACTTTATGGATTACACACTCGCTGTTTTTATTCAGCATCAACTTTTCAGTGCCCTAGGAGACACTTGCAAATAGAGTGCCAGTGCTGTCCTCAGACATTTTATCATACACCATGCTAGTCTACCACAGGTCACTCCACTCCACTCAATGGCATTCCACTTCACTCTATGACACTCCACGCACCCCACTCGATGACACCCACTTTACCACACGCCAATCCACTCTTTGAGATATCCCTTCACTATACAACACTCTACAATACATATATTTCTTAAAACCTTCTCCAGTCTATTGTAGGACACAACATTCCACTCTACCCCACTCCACTGCACAATATCCCACTCTATTCTACTCTGCGACATGCCATTCCAATCTATGACACATCAGTCCACTCTACGACAACCGACTCCAGTTTACGTCAAAGGACTCCACTCTATAACACTCCATGCAACTCCACTCAATGATCTGACACTCTATGATATGCCACACAACTCTTCAACACACCACTACACTCTGTGACATGTCATCACACTCTATGTTACTTCACTCTATGACTTCCCAGTTCACTCCAAAAACAACTCTACATCTCTCCACTCTAAGAACATACACCACTTCATGACACTCCACTCCACTCTATGACATGTCACTCCACTCCATTGCATGCTATTCCACTCTACTCACTTCACTGTATGCTATTCCACTATAAACAACTTCACTCTATGCCACTACACTCCATGCCACTCCACTCTATGGCACCCCACTCTGCTATTCTACTCTACATAACTCCATTCTACTCCACTTCATTCTATGAAAATCGCCTGTATACAATGACACTCCTCTGTACACCACTCCACTGCACAGTGCACCACTCCCATCTATGAAAACCCACTACACTTTATGACATTCAGCAGGACCCCACTCTATGACACAGCACTGTAAGCCACGACACTCTGCACTATTCCACTGTACACCACTACACTGTATGCCACTCCACTTTACAGCACTCCACTCCATGCTCTTCCACTGTTCACCACTCCACCATATGCTATGCCAATCTATGCCACTCCCCTTTATGCCACTCCACTGTATGCTATTGCACTTCATGATATTCCACTGTATGCAACTCCACTCTACGCTATTTCACTCTATGCCACTCAACTTTACTCTCTGATACTCAGATCTACACCACCCAACTTCATGCCACTCCATTCTATTGCACTCCACTCTACACTACAACATGCCACTCCACTCTAAGCCACTCTACTCTATGCTACTACCCTTTATGCCACTCCACTCTGCGCAACTTCACACTTCGCACACCACTTCACGCTATTCCACTTTATGCCACTCAACTCTTCGCCACTGCACTCTATGCCACTCCACTCTATGCTATCTTACTGTATGAAATTCCACTCTATGCCACTTGTCTCTACACCACTCTACTCTTCATTTTCCACTCAACGCAATACCACTGTACTCTGACACACTACTCCAATCTACTCTACAGCACTCCAATCTACTCGGCCACACACCACTGCATTCTACGCCACTCCACTCCACTCTACTCAACATTACACGCCTACACTCTACTGTACTCAAGTTCACTCCACTGTATGCTATTCCACTGCACACCACTCCACTCTATGCCACTCCACTGTACGCTATTCCACTGTACTACACTCCACTCTATCCAACTCCACTATTCACCTAATTCCCTCTACGTCACTTCACTCCACGCAGTCTGACTCTGTGCCACTTAGCTTCACGCTGTCCAACTCTATGCTACTCCAACCTACCCTAATCCACTCTGCATCACTCCACTCTACTCTTCTACAGGATACACCATTCCATTCAACGTTATTCCACTCTACGCCACTCCCCTGTATTCCAATCCACTCAACTCCACTCTATGACACTCTACTCCACTCCACAACACTCTACGCCCCCCACTCTACCACACTATACTCCACTACTTAGAACTCCACTGCCCAACAGTCTATTCCACTCTATGCCAATGTATGACACTGTACTCCACTCTGTGTCACTGTATGCCACTCTACTGCATTCTATGACACTCTATGCAACTGCCTCTATGTCACTCCACCCCAGTTTAGTTCACTCTACTCCATGACACATTGTTCCACTCTACTGTACTGTACTCTACTACTCCACTCAATGCCACTCCACTTTACACTACTCTATGCCACTCAACTCTATGATAGTCTATGTCACCCCACTTTAATACACTCTACAGACTCTACTCTACTTAACACCACTCTGCTCTACAACACTCTGATCCAGTCTATGACACTCCATTGAACTCCACTCTGACAATTCCTGAGACTCTACATCATGCATCTCAACACGCCACTCTACCCTATGACACTTTACTCCACTGTATCAAACGCCACTCCATTGTACTCCAATCCATGCCACTCTACTCTACAACATGCCAATCCATGATATTACACCTTACTCCATTCTACGTACTGCCACTTTACTCAACTCCACTTCACCCCACTGTATTGCACTTTACCTCACTCTATTCCACTGTACATCACTCCACACTCCACTCTCCGCTGCTCCATGGTACAACACTCTATTTAACTCTACGCAACTCAACTCTACAAAGCTCTTCTGAACTCTCTGCTACTCTACGACACTGTGCTCCACTCTCTGCCACTCCAGTCCACTGCACAACAATCTGCTGCACTGTATGCCCTGTATAACACTCTACATCATTCTAAGCCAATCTACAATACTGTATGCAGTTCTCTGAATGTTACTCCACCCCACTTTATTCCACTCAACTCTATGACACAGTACTCCACTCTACTCCATTGGATAACACTCTATGACACTCTATGCCATTCCACTCTTCAACACTTTATGACTATCTACTCTACTGAAAACCACTCGCCTCTACAACACTCTACTTAATGCCACTCCACTTAATGCCACTCCACTCTACTCTGCTCTACATCACTTTCCAGCACTCTACGACATCTCACTCCCCTCTACTGTGTGACATGCCATTCCAATTTATGACAGTTTACTCATCTCTTCACCATGCCATGTTACTCTACTGCACTCCACACCTTTCTACACTATGACACACCACCCTACTCCACTCTATGAAATGGTAGTCCACTCTACGCTATGCCACTCCACTCTACTACAGTCTACTCAACTCTACGACACATTACCTTACTTTGTGACACTGTATGATATTCCACTCTACGCCACTCAACAGCACAATACTCTACTTCGCTGTATGCAACTCCACTCTATAACACTCTATTCCACTGTATGAAATGATTTGATATGCCATTCCAACACTCTCTGTGACATGCAATTCTACTCCACTTCACTCCACTTCACTATATGACACAGCTCCTCCACTCTCTGCCACTCTACTCTACAACACTCTACTTTACTCACTGACACTCCCCTGAATGACACGTACTTATAAGACACTACACTGTACGAAATTCCACTCTATGACAGTGCCCTCCACTCTATGGCATTATACTGTACTCTGTGACACACCATTTTATTGTACCCCACTCCACTCTAGCAGGCCTTACTCCACTCTATACCACACCACTCCCCAACTCTCTACTCCACTCTATGCCAGTCTAAGACACTTTACTCGACAACACTCCACTTGACAACACTCCTCTGAATGAGACACTACTGTATGACACTACACAGTATCACACTCCACTCCATGGCAGTCCTCTCCACTCTATGACACTCCACTATACTCTGCAAAATGCTACTTCATCTACACACCTCTACTCGACTCTACTCCACTATATGGGCCTTCACTCTACCACATTCTACTTTACTGTACAACACGCCACTTCACTCTACTCCAATCTGCGACAGTACACTGTCTGACAATCTCATCCACTGTACTCTACGACATTTCACTTAAAGAAAGTCCAATCAATGACACTCAACTCTACGATTCGAAACTTATGTTTATTAAAAAATAAAAACCATTGAAATTCTATTAAAAAAAACAAATCATAGAATAAGCTATAGATAGGAAAACTTTATTTTTGGTTATAATTTATGTACTACCTTCAAATTACGATAACTTTATTTATTCTTTTTATACAAACTGAACTTGAACTGCACAAACAATGAAAATCCCTTAAATGTATCATTTACGTATCACGCTTATTTATTGGGATGATTGTACCATGGCTGGGAGTGGCGCTCACAAATTACGGTAGTTATCTAGTAGTTGTGTATTCGTTATAGGTGCCTTGGATGGAGGTAATCCTCCAACACCTCCTGATAAAGATCCACATCTATAATATTTTTGTATCACGCCCTGGCATACCAAAAAACACAGATTATGACAAGTCAATAACTTGAAGTTCAAGACAGATGCAATAACAGAGTATGAAATTTAATGATATTTTTCCTGTTCTGACTCCAGCCAACACGTGTTTCGTCATTCAGGACAAGACACCTGCGACTTCCTCAGGGCTGCCAAAATCTTAATGATATTATAAGCCTTCTGGCTGGTTGTAATTCCGTCCCAGCCTAAATGTGGTTGGGTTTTTTGTTATTCCTCAATAAAATAGATCAAGTATGTATCCATGTAGCACAAGCTGAATCATCTCGAGTCAAAGAACGGACTCAATATCTGGTCCGCTAACTGTGTGCTGAATATGGCAGCGTGCAGTCCCGTAACCTTCCTTCAGCACCTCGGTATGGCCGCAATGTATCACATTCAACTTAATATAACTGTCTCACCTCTTTAAACAGTATTTTTTAACTCGCCAGCCAGACTACATTAACTATAACTCGTGCCTTTACTTTGCAGTGCTTATACCCTTTCATATTACATCATTTATACTTTGTAGAATCATAGCATTCAAATAAACACTTAGACATCTGAAATTACATCATTTGTGAGAACACGTGCCTGGAGATTGGAAGGTTACAGTTAAAGTAGTCTGGCTAGCGAGTTGAAAACACTTTGTATGGAGGTGCATGATTCATAGTAATTTGAAGTGATGCATACATTATAAATTCACAGGATAACTATAATCACAGGTATTTAGGGATGAAACAGTCAAATCAAATCAAACTTACTTTACTCGATTTGGTAATTCAAATCATAAAAGCACACAAGTTAAAAACAATTATTACAACAAATAATACATATAATAAACATATCCAGATCAAGGTGATTAATATTACCCAAAAAGTATTCAATAGGATTTTTGATCAATTCATTGAGTTACGGAACTTTACTACAAGTTTTAAAAAGCAGTTTAGTGCACGAATAACATAATCTTCTTCCAGTCGTTGGAGTTTAAGAAAAGCTAGCTTACAAGTTCGAATACCCCATGTCCTTAAAATGGGTAATAGATAGGCCCTGCGGGCTGCCTGATAAAATTTACAAAATAAGACACAATGAATATTAGATTGGTACGAAATATCATCGCAGGGACATACAAGATTTGACATGGACCAATTATTACATTGGGGGAATGTGACCAGTCGAAAGAAAATGCCTAGCCTAAAGCTAGTAAGCAGCGAACTAGCATAAGGGCTGTTCACTAGTGTTAGATATTTTTGTAGCCCTTCGTGGGAGGTGATTTGCTGATATCTAATGATGGTATGTTTTTCGTTTACTGCATTCCACCTAGATGTAACAAGGTGGTCCAAGGCCATCTTTTTGATCAGACTTCTTAGGACCTTCTCCATCGTGCTTGGTTTTACAAAATATTCCAGATGGCCTAACTCCTTAAACATGTTTCTCACATAACATAACCATTTGATTTTAGACTCAATATCTAGCAAAAGGCAATCATTTATTAAGTCCCTGTTTAGTGAAGTTTCTGGGGTAACCCAGCCCTTGTGCCAGAGAAGTATCGGAGAAATTCTTATGGTGTCTGTTATATGGGAAAGGCCAGCTTCTATGTGCAACATGTACGAGGATATAGTTTTGGATACCCCCAATAAATAGGCAAGGAACTGGTTTTCAGTACTTTGTATTCCCTGTACATGTTCGGTGCCCCAGATGCCTGCACCATAGGTAGCAGTTGAGACGCACTTGGCTTTATAAATATAGATTAAATCTTTAGCTGGCTTTCCCCCCAATTTGTTGGAAAAGTTTCTCAAGGCGCCAATAGAGCGCAGAAATGCTAGTTTCCTAGCATTAACCGCTGTTTGCCAAGTGCTCCCCCTGTGAAAGTTTACCCCTAAATAAGAGAAAGTATCTGTGGTTTCAATTCTCTTATTATCCAGAAAAATTGGGCAAGGTGCCCTTTTTTTACCCTTCCCACAGACAATTATAAAGGTTTTAGAAATATTTATTCTCAGGCCATGGAGCTTCATATAGGTGTTGAATTTATCTACAGGTCTTTGTAGCCCTAGTCTGGTCCGTGACATTAATGCCGCATTGTCGGCGTATAGTAGTAATGGGATAGGAGTTCCTTTAACAGTGGGATAGTCGTGCTGAAAGTCCCTGAGGTATTGTCCGATTGAGTTAATATATAAGGTGAATAACAGGGGTGCCAAAATGCACCCCTACCTAACACCCCTTTCTATGGGAAATGTATCTGAGCATTCCCCCCTGGGGCCGTACCTAACCCTTGCACCTGCCTCTCTATAAAGTTCCTTAGTATATAATAAAATATGACTGTCAATCCCCATGTCACTAAGTGTTAGCCATAGGAATTTGTGATCTACACAGTCAAAGGCAGAACTTAAATCTATAAATGAAATAAAAAGGTTCCCGCTCTTAGCCTGTGTATATTTTGCGATAAGAAGGGCCAAATTTAGGCATTGTTCCGTTGTCCCCTTTCCTGGACTAAAACTGTACTGTAAATTAGTAAAAATGTGTTTTTCCTCCCCCCAGGTTTGTATTCTATTTAAAATAATACGGCCTGCCACCTTTGCCAAAGCATCCAACAGAGAAATTGGCCGATAGCAAGTCGGGTCATTCTTCTTGCCCTTTTTATAGATGGGTAAAACTATGGCGTCAGACCAGATGGTTATAAAACCTTGATGATTCGCTTTATTTAAAACATTAGTTATAATTGGGGCCCATAAGTCTATCTTGGCCTTGTAGGTATCTATAGGGACACCATCCGGGCCTGATGCCTTCCCCGACAAATTGTCCTCTATGCCTTTAATAACTTCTTCATAACTGAAGGTTATGGGTAGTGGGAAAGGGGTGAGCCGTTTGCCTACCAAGCAATTATTATCCTCGGCTATAGAAATGGTTCCATCATCGATGGGAGTCGATCTACCATACAAATGTTTAAAATGCGCTACCCATTGATCGCCTGTGATTGCCAAATCGATGAGATCAGTCTCTTTAGATTGTAGGAAGGGATCATTTACCACCTTCCAGAAGGCCCTGTTGTCTCTTTTAATCGAGGCTTCTTTCAGGGCTATTTAAACAACTCGTCAGGGAGGGTCCGAGGGAGATGTTTAACGACCAAACAGGCTAATACCCGCTGTATAACTACCTAAATAACAACAGAGCCTGTCAGTCAAATGGTGCTGAGGTATGATTATTGACACTGGTGATTTTGCACAAGAGTAAATCTATCAAAAGACTATCAACTGTAGCTGATTAAGTCCTATCAGCCCACCAGATGGCGGAGCCTCATCATGTAGGACTCCAGTACCAAGGTACGTGTGCAATCGCCCGGT
The DNA here is from genome assembly GCF_964263255.1 of Lissotriton vulgaris. NCBI lineage: Eukaryota > Metazoa > Chordata > Amphibia > Caudata > Salamandridae > Lissotriton > Lissotriton vulgaris. Next base: position 1,315,569,419 of record NC_141691.1, read on the forward strand.
TGTGATTTAGCGACGCATCACTTAACCATGGTATGGTCACCACAGTTGTTAGACCAAAGAGTGAGGCTGATATGTGCAGTGCAAGAAAATAAAATAAAGTGAGGTGTGTTAAAATGGCTATCAGGGCAAACAAAGACCTTTATTAGCGTTTGCCTAGACGTCAGATTAAAAATAGTGGAATAACAGTGTGAAAAAATCACTGTTTAACTTGCTTAGTAGAAAACAAAGTAAGATGTATAAGGGGCCAACATGTTTCTGCCGTAATGTGAAAGGTCACTGGCATTCGTCAGGGCCAAGTTAGTATCTGCTACTGCAAGGGCACTATAATATGTGCTGAACTTAAGGAAATTAAATTAACAACAAAGTGAAAGGGCTACCCATACCTTATTCTTTAGGCTGGCTTTTCTCATTTTTAGGATATTTTTATAAGTTTTTCTGGCTAAGCAGATTAGATCCGGATTTTTTGGAGCTGTCTGCAATGCCTTTTTAAGAAGTGTAACTGCTTTAGTGCCCTTGCTATCAAACCACCTATGGGGTTTTGAAACCCCCTTCCGATGTTTTCTTGTCAGTAAAGATTTGACTGTGGCTAATATTATAGAAAAGGAATTCATTACAATGTCTGGTGCCTCTTCTTGGGTTAAACAGGTCAATATATCTTTGCTGTTAGAAGCAACTAATTTTTCCAAAAAGCCCGGGGGATCTACTTTGTCCCATTTAATTGCATAGCCGTTTTTTGAAGCTAAACTTATCTCTGAGGTATACAGAGTGTTAACCTCAGCCCTGCGTGTTAATTTTTTTACTTTAATGCTAAACACTATAAGTTAGTGATCAGAATGGGGGGCCTTGCCCATTTCCCAGGTAGCCACTAACCCGGCGTGGGATGCAGAAATTAAAGTATAATCAATTATCGTATTACACCCCCTCACATTAAAGGTAAGTTGAAATGGTATGCTCGGTATACAAATCTCATTTATAAAGGTTAAATTGAAATAAAAAAGTATGTTGTTAAGGATAATACTGAGTGGCGTATGGTTAAAATGGGTAGGGCAATCTTCCCCATAATCTGATAGGCCGCACAAACCATGCGAGTCATGAGGACAGATCGTACAATTAAAGTCTCCTACCCAAAACATAATATTATCACCTACCAACTGATCATTTAGGGAGATCAAAGTTGAGAGAAGTTTACTCAAGATAGCCTCACTCCTATCAGGAGGTATGTTATTGTAAAAATTTAATATAGTGACATTTTGCAAAGAGCCCCATCTTAACCACAATATCTGATAATATTCAGTTGCCATGAACCTTTTTACTTCAATAACCCCTGTGATATATACAAATGTACACAGACCTCCTTTATTGCAGCCATGTGCACTTTGAACGGCTGGGGTGTGAAAGGTTTGGTAACCATTGATATGATGTGCCTCCAGGGACCATGCTTTCTGAATGCAAATTACATTGTGTTCAGTAACAACGTCTAGCCAATGTTGTTGATACACTTTATCGGCTAAACCAGCCACGTTCCAGGAAAGAAAACTGTAGGTAGGATCTATTTGTTTAGAAATGTTTAATCAATTGGATTCAGAGACATTGTGCTGGATCAGAAGTGGGTCATCTGTGACAGTTGGGTTAAATAATTGATTGTTCTGTTTTAACAGAAACCCTGTAGGGACAGTTGGAATCATTAGGTCCCCTGCCACTGGATCAGATTTAGACCGCCCACTCAGATTGGAATTTGTTGACGTTTGGCAGCTTGATCTTTCCGGGGTATATATCACAGTACTTCCCTGTTGTCAATCCAGATTATTTAGATCCGAAAAAACGTCATATCGATTTGTTAGGGGAAGTGACCAGTATGGTGGGTAACAACCTTGGTGGGTGGACAAATTCCGGCGTTTGATTGGTCCTTCTACATTCTCAAAAAGCGGGTCATTAGTAGACCGAATGGTGCGCTCTGATACATGGAAACGATAGGGGTTATGTTTATAATATTTGGGCACACCACGGTGGCCACGGGGAACAATTCGTGCCGCTGGACAAAAGTAAGTTAGGGTTTGAGGTACTATGCTACTGCATCCCTGGTTCTGATACCAATCCGCGATGTGGGGGACCACCCTTTGGTCTCTAAAATTAATAATAATTACATCCCCTGCAGTGCCTTTTGGTCTTTAACCCACCCACGCTAGTGTTCTCACAAACACTATGTCTCCATCTATGTGGGAGGGCAAAGGCCTATTTTGTCTGAGCCAATGAATAGCTTTATTCTTAGGTCAGAGTAGCCTTCACTTTTTCCTGCTATAAGCTCTGGGACACCTGTTAGGACTATGGCATATGGAACCGCCTCTGGTGGCAGGTCGATATGACATCCTGTGGATTTTGTGGATTTGTCTGGGGGTTGGTGAGCGCCTATGTCAGCAGCCTTAGTGTCTGGCTGTTTAGTGCCGGATGAATGAATATTAAGTGGAAGAGAATCTAATTTTCTGGGCCCTGTCAGAGTGGAATGTGTGTGTGGTTTATCAGTTTTCCCCGATTTCCTGCAGGGGGGTATTCAGGGTGGGTCAAGCATCTTTTGAGGGCCTAACGTTCGCAAGTGGTCGTGTTAGAGCCAGATGGAATAGCTTTTGTGGCAGCCTTATTTATTAATTGGTGTCCACTGGTTTTAATGTTTGTGTTAATGGCTACCAAGCCCTTTATGAGTTAGGAATTCAAAGTGGTTTCTACCACTAAATTATTTAACTGATTACCCAATCTTTTTACCCTTTCTAAGACAGGGAAAAGTAAGGATCTGACTAGCTGTTCTATGTCGTTCATAACTAGCTTGGATTCGAGTAATTGATTCTTTGACAGGTTTTGGGTTTCCTGGGGCTTTGTTTTTGTCCTAAGTGGTGGCAAATTGTTCTGTTGTGTTTTTTTGCAAATATCCGTATGGAGGCTAGAGCCTAGTCTGGGAACTTTGGTTTGTCTACCCCGGTGATCATTTCCCCCTCTCTTCCTTTTTGTTAGAGTTGGTTGTCTAGACGATTTTTGCGGGGGTGTACTCTCTTCAGTCCTAGGGTTCGTATTTGGAAGCTGCAACAAAGAGGGCTCTTCTGAGGAAAAGTCCAGGGAAAAGTCAGAGATAGTTAATTCGTAATTAGGGCTCCTCAATGGGGTTTGAATTAGAGTTTGAGAATTGTCCTGAAGGAGCAGGGGGATACTAGTATCCATTGAGGAAACAATCCCTATGCTCTGGGGGCTCTGTGTAGGTGGGGAGGGTATCTGCCTTAATGTACCTAGTGAAGAGCGCTTGTTTTGTTGGAGTTCGAAGGACAAGCGCGATTTGACAACAGATATTTCATGGTCCAGGTTCGAGACCGCCTTTAATAGAAAAGCGTCCAAGGTGCTTCTTACCTTCCCCCAGTATGCGTTTTACGGCCGTTCCCAGGCATCGGTGGCATTGTCAATGTTCCACGACCTCAAGGTAAAAAGAAATAGGAATGAAGAGACGGGCCCCAGCCCGGCCTCGTTCGTCCTCGGACGGCCTCAGGCGGCCCGCCCTTTGCCCGGGCTTAGCCCGGCGACTGCCCGCGCGCGTCCCACGACGCGGGAGGGAAGGAGTGAAGTTAAACCTCCCAGACGGGGCACGTGTCCACTGAGGGAAGAGGCTGCAGGTGTGGCTCGCTAGTCCTGCTGGACCTCACAGTCCCTCAGTGGTTTCTCCATGTCCGTAGCAGTGGCGCCCCTGCAGCAGAGGCCGTAGAAAGCGTCAGATTCCTTTTGGGCAGGTTCTGCTCCGGGGAGAAGTTCAAACATGAGTGGCACCCGCGTGATCACTGAGGGAAGGGGCTGCAGGTGTGGCTCGCTAGTCCTGCTGGACCTCGCAGTCCTTCAGTGGTTTCTCCGTGTCCTCAGCTGCGGCGCCCGTGCAACGGGGGCCGTAGAAAGCGGCAGAGTCAGTAATTAAAGCCCCAGCAAAAGTCCTTTTGGGCAGGTTCTGGTCTGGGGAGAAGTTCAAACGTGAGTGGCACCCACGTAGCGGGTGCCGCAAAAAGTTATTCAGCAGCCAGGCGGGGGGCGCGATCACTGAGGGAAGAGGCTGCAGGTGTGGCTCGCTAGTCTTGCTGGACCTCGAAGTCTCTCAGTGGTTTCTCCGTGTCCTCAGCAGCGGCGCCCATGCAGCGAGGGCCGTAGAAAGCGGCAGAGTCCGTAATTAAAATCCCAGTAAAAGTCCTTTTGGGCAGGTTCTGGTCCGGGGAGAAGTTCAAACTTGAGTGGCACCCGCCTAGTGGGTGCCGCGAAAAGTTATTCCGCAGCCAGGCGGGGGCATGATCACTGAGGGAAGAGGCTGCAGGTGTGGCTCGCTAGTCCTGCTGGACCTCACAGTCCCTCAGTGGTTTCTCCGTGTCCTCAGCAGCGGCGCCCGTGCAGCGGGGGCCGTAGAAAGCGGCAGAGTCCGTAATTAAAATCCCAGCAAAAGTCCTTTTGGGCAGGTTCTGGTCCGGGGAGAAGTTCAAACTTGAGTGGCACCCGCCTAGTGGGTGCCGCGAAAAGTTATTCCGCAGCCAGGCGGGGGCATGATCACTGAGGGAAGAGGCTGCAGGTGTGGCTCGCTAGTCCTGCTGGACCTCACAGTCCCTCAGTGGTTTCTCCGTGTCCTCAGCAGCGGCGCCCGTGCAGCGGGGGCCGTAGAAAGCGGCAGAGTCCGTAATTAAAATCCCAGCAAAAGTCCTTTTGGGCAGGTTCTGGTCCGGGGAGAAGTTCAAACGTGAGTCATATGGGCTTTTAGCCCCTTAATGTGGGAGAAGAACCATTCATTACCACTGAAGGAAAGTGGACTTGAATGGTTAGTTTACCACACTAAAGAAGGAAATCCTTTGCTGTATGCACCAATAATGTTTTCTTTAATGAAAAATAATATCTGGATTTTGAGGTATAAACTTCCCTTGTGTCCTGAGATTTTTAATAAATTACTTGTGATGCAGAACACGCACCTGTCACACTGATTGAAAGCTAAGGTTGACTAATTGAATTTTTGTATTTGTTCAGGGGCACTTGAGCATCAATCTAAGCAGAAGAGGCACCATTTGAAAGGGGATAATGCCCGCTTTCCAGCAGTAACACTGCCTAGTAGTTCCCTACTCTGGAGCTTGACAGAAACATGATCCACAAGCAGGGACCCACCCACTAGATCATAGGCCTATGCGAATTATTTATTTTTGGTGTAATGTGCATAAGTGTAGAAATTTAGCATTGTCATGTGATTATGCGCCATTCGCAATAAACATTTATTGCAAATGCACCATTCACAGTTACAGATTTACCACAAATGCATGTGAACAACAGAATGTGAGCAGTTCTTGTTCAGTGCTTTGTTTTTTTAACATTGTTTTTAGCTCAAAATGTATCTTTGTGTTAATAACTGACCTAAATTTCGCACACCTAGACACCAGGCAAGTGGAGGGCAACATATAGGCATGCACAAGTGCATTCCTCAATCTATAAAAAAATAAACAGTCTTTCTGCCCCAAAGGGCCGTCACCCTACTAGATGCCATTGAATGAAAAAGATTTGGAAGCAGCCTGCCCTAATACCGGGCCTTGCTCCTACCCCAAACCTGCTACAATATTCTTTGTGTCAAACTGGGGGGTGGGGCGGTATCGGGAGGTTACCAACAATCCTAGACACCAAGGAAAAAACATCAAAATATAACATCAAAACAAATCGGGTGAGGTGGTCATGCCACATTTCATAATAGACTGTAGCAGTCTTTCTGTCCCCCTTGGGTAGTACATTGAGGAAGTGTAGCCACTCGTTGTCACCACAAGTCAGAAAGTCCATTAGACACTAGGGAAAAATGGTAAGAAAATAATGGGTGATTTGGCTCATTCAAGCAGTAATCCATGCCCCTATACCATAATGGCCCTAGCAGTCTTTCTCTCCCCTGTGTGCAAGGGAAGGAATGCCTCTACATACACAGATTTTGTTTTGTCTTTTAAAAAAAGATAATGGTGTGCCTGAAATTTGCATTAACTTACCCCCTGAAGCCCCAACAGTGGCTTTGACCCCCAGTGCACCCCAGGCATAAGCACCCAAGATTGGAGGATGTACCCAATCTGACTCTGGGGGCAGAAAGTCCATTTGTTGCCCAATATATTCAATATAATGCTGCTGGAATCACCATCTCAATAAGGAGGTTATTAATACATTTGCTACAATGTTGTTAGAAGGTTCACCCAGCAAGTTTTAGACTCTGCTTTATCTGAGATTCATTTGCTACAGTTTCATCCTCTCTGTCCGGTTCCATGCTGCCTTCCTTCTTCAACTTCTATTATCGAGGTTGGAAATATAGTCTTCAGTGAATTATTCCACCACCAATTATTGCTCCTGCAGGACTCAAGCACTATGATTGATCACAGGGATATGCATCTACAACCTTTGCAAACCTTCAGTAATGGTTAATAAACATTATGAAGCTTATTATGATGTTAGGGGGAAAGCCTCCGCCCGACAGTCGGAATCTCCCCATGAGAAAAAGAACATACTTAACTGGGTCTGAAATATTTTGTAACCTTCTTGCAAAATTATGATCTAAGGTCCAGCGAGGAAACATTGCAAAGTTAAGATCCCAAGCATTCTGGAACGACCATATTGAAGAATTGTTCGACAATTGACAATATCTTTTTATGCAATCAACTTAATCAGAAAATAGATCACTTTGAAATAAAATCAAATGAAACCATCAATCATGCAATTATTTACGTTGAATTGAATATCACTATTAAGCAACAGTATTTCATTCAACAGGGGCTGAAGAATATTCATTAGTCAGAAGGTTAAAATGGAATGAGCACCAGGCCACCTTATTCAACGCATGGAAAAATAAATAAGAGGTTGAGGTAATCATCCTGTAATCGAGCCCAGTATGGATAATTGGACAGCAAGGACCTCCACCTTGAAAACTGCTCTCAGCAACCATAATAAAGCTAGTTTTAAATCGAAGATGAAAATTACACCACAAACTAGATATGATATTACAAAACTATGCAACCAAAAGAGGGCGAAAAAAGCGCATAGGATTGCGGGGACCCAAAGAACAAGGGATAAGTGTAAAGATTTATGTACTAAGCGCAAATATCTACTATGGACTCTCACCAAAACAAATTAGAGGAGAACTGGATAACGAGACATGAGTTGACAATGTCTCAGAAACAACAACAGCTTTGGCGATATTTAGCCCGCCTGGAAAACCGTGAAGTTGACAGGCGCAACTCCATACACAAGCAGATGCATCGTTGAGATATGTCTCCACAATTTACATTGAAAAGGAAGGTTGCATTGACTTTGGAAACACAGCGGAACGCCCCATGTTAGGCACAAACATAGAAATGGAGGCCAGAATGGAATCCGTGGACAAAGAACAAGACTGCCCTGCCATTGAAAAAGTAAGAAAAAAGTTAAGAAAACACGGGGCACCCGGGCCAAACATTCTTCCAGGAGCAATGTTTAGAGAAGACCCTGCATATTGGGGAACATTTTTATCCAAGCTTTTTATCGAATGTCAATTACAAGCCAGGCTGCCTGACTCATGGCGTGGGTCATTTCTACAACCAATATTCAAGAGAGGAGATAATACAGAACCAAAAAATTATAGTTTAATTGCCCTCTTGGATATTGAAGGAAAAGCCTACGCAAGTACTCTATTGTTAGAAATAAATAGATGGCTGAAAGAGAATGAAATTCTCCCTCCCTATCAAACTGGATTTCACACAAGCTGCTCTACAATTGACAACATCATGGTCATGTCGTACCGCAACCAGCAAGCAAATGTCAAAAACAAAAAAACAGTCTTTGCTTGCTTTGAAGACTATTCAGCAGCTTTTGATGGGGTGCCTTGATATAAGCTTTGGGCTAAATTGCGCAACTGGCAAATTCTAGTAGGTCTCCTTAATGCCATCATTTCGCTGTATAGTAATACTTGGATTACAGTAAAACTAGCAGATAACACTACAACAAATAAGTGCTTCACAAATTGTAGACTAAAACAGGGATGTATACTTGCTCCTACACTGTTTCATTTATATACTGCTGATCTGGGAAAGATGCTCCATAATGCCAATCTAGCAATCCCCAAAATTGGAGCTAACAAATTTCAAATACTACAATATGCTGACGACTTAGTGGTGATGGACCAAACAAAAATTGGACTACAAAGGGGTCTAAACACCCTAAACAATTATAATGAGAGAAATGAGTTAATAATAAATTCTCAAAAGATCAAAGTTGCTATTTTTGGTCTGAGTCCAAAAAAAGCATTACTTAAATGGCATGTAGGCTAAGCGATTAATTTGGCTGCAAAATCTTATAATTACCTTGGGTGCTGGCTAAGCGAATCGGGTTAAGCGACGCTACATTTGCATAAAATGAACGCCAAAATACAGTCGACAATCTATGCCCTGTGCAAATTACATGAAATAATGCAAAGCCCAATGACAGTCCCCGTCAGAAAAGTGCTACAAGCCAAAATCAGAGCAATTGCGGGGTACGCACCGCAGACATTTCCAGGTAAAATGGACACTATGTTAGAAAAAGCACAATGCCAGGCATACAAAAACATTTTTAAGCTGCAAAAATACACTCACAACACCCTGATCCGTTTGGAGTTTGGTCTGAAGCAACAAAATAAAGAATGTTTGGGAATGCAGGTGAAATACTACTACCAAGTACTTACAGCCCCCGTGGGAAGCTTATAGAGCATGCTGAAATAGATCTACAGGAGTAAAACCAACCCATAGCAATGGTATATGCAGGAAGAAGTGGAAAAACTTAGTTTAGCAGTGCAAAATTGGATTCAAGAAGAGATAAACTATCTGGTTTTTAAAAATGTAATTAACAAACAATGATATCAATTGTCACGTAAAAATGACTTAGCAGACTACGAAAAGGGAGGAGGACAACCTGGGCTGATCACAGCATATATAGAGCATAGAACCCGCCCTACATCAGTCGTGCACTGGGGAGAATGGCACTAAAAACATTCTGTGGGCCATACTAGTGCCCCTCCCAATAAAATAATTAAATCCTGGGTGGAAGTTAAAATCAAATGTAGAATCTGCAACTTTAAAACAGAATCTTTGCTACACTTGATTTGTTGTTGTCCCCGCATGCTACAGTCCCATCAGAAGCTTTCAAAACAAATATGGTTACGCAATGGGGTTCGGACAGGGAAAGAAGCAGCTTTGGTTTTATCTTCTTGCACCCTACAAATAGACTTGGCTAGATTTGGGGGTATATGGATGAGCTGCACCTTAGACTTATTGAAGAAGAGGGTCCTGGCAACACTGAAGGTCCTTTGTCTGAGAAAAAATCAGCGTCTAGAAATTAGTCTTGTTGCTGACTGATTTAAATGTTCACTTTAGTAAGACATATTAATTTTGTTATAATGTTGCATATAAATAGCATATTATTTTTAGTATTGGAATTAGATAAGCCCCAACTGATCTCCTTATTGTATGGATCTTAAACAATTGAAATTTAGTTTGTAACACATTTTTATGTATGTAAGTTACATGGCAAAAAAAATATAATTCACCCTGACAGTCGGAATCTCCCAACCGCGTCAGAGCTCTTCCAACTTACTCGGTCGGTTTACAGTCCGACCGCCTGATTACGATGTTTTCGGTCAGAACGTACACCGGCCAGTTATTGCAACACGGTTCCGACCCACTCGTGGAGTATTTCTGTTGGTCAGAACCGCACCGTAACCCCCTATGGATGGTCTTTCTGCAATCGGGATTACGATGTTGGTTTCCAACGGCCTTCCTGCGTTGGCTTGTCTGACACGGAAAGGCAATCAGAAAATGACTTTGCCCCCTTCTCCCCGCAGCTTGCGGTTGGTGGGCGAGGGTGTACATAATGTGCCCCCTTTAAAACCCTGCAGTATGTGGCGGGCCCCATAGGAGCTTATGTTACGGGCAGTTCCAAGACATAACATGAGCTTCCATATGGAACAATGGGAATCCAACCGAAAATTGTTCTGTCGCATTGTAATCAGGTGGTCGGAACCACCGATTGAAAGTCGGTCGGTCCTAAATACGAGACGGTGCCGGCGGAGGCTTTCTGCCTGACATTGTAATGAGTTCCAAAGTGTATTCTGATCACAGCCTCGCATGTCACTGCTCCTCAAAAAACACAGTAGAGACGCGTTCATTGTATATTAGACAAACATTAAACATACCATTCAGGAACACTAGGACCCATTTTAGATTCTACAATACATCTGATAAGCCTGCCTATCATCTACATGCATTTTGTAATATCAGTTTCATAAAATTAATGTTCAGTTTTCATATGTACCAAATACATCTCTGTGTAAATATTTCTTTGTGAATCATAGATAGCAAAGTGTAATTTTCATTACAAGCTAAACATGCTTCTGGTTTACACATTAGTAAATGATGCCTATGTGAATATGGCCTAACTGCAAAAAATCATCAACATTCTATATAAATCTTCATTTTATTTCTTTTAAGCCCAAGAGTGGATTAGAGTTTAACAACGCTCTCATTTAAAATACATTTCTTAAGGTTATGCAGTTTTTGAGAGGCTTGCTTTTTATAACATTCACAGATCTGAAAGAAAAACAGAGAAAGTCCCCAGCGAATATAATTACTTTGATTGAGAATGGCTTTGGGACATTTTCTTCAGGGTACATTGCATTCGAGGTATAATTCAAAGGAATTAATTAAAGCACAGCTCTATCTACCTTTCCTTATCCACTAATTGAGAATGTTGCTGGCCTAGGCAAAATTTAATTGAGTGTAAAATAGAATCAATAAATCTGTCAGTGAAAGTGTCAAGAAACTTTGGTATTATTTGTTTTGTTTCAGCTCAAGCAGTTTCTTGGTACATTTGCTATTTAGTCACTGTGAACTGAACGAGACAGAGAGTGGTGATGATTGTAGTATTTTCAAATGCAATTTTGTCTAAGTCTCAAATGACCTGGGACAAAGGAGAGCATTGTGATAACAGTGTTTAATAATGTGAGACTCTTTGAATTAAATGACAGGGCCCATCTAAATTGAAAATATAGATTGACAAAATGCAATCGATGCTCTTTAAAAGCAGCAAGCTGCTCGACATGTTGAAAGGCAATTCACAGCCATTGCTATGTCACTATTGTTCAATCAGAGTATTTAAAATAAGGACATTATATCACTTACCATTTTACCATCTGAACTACATTTTTATTTTACACTTCATAAAAAAGTGATTCCTCACCTCCAGGGTGTCGGACCCTTTATTCATGTTGGCACAACATTTATAAAATTAGCAAATACTTCAGAGGCATAAAAGTGACATTCTGTTCAGGTCCAGATGTGTAGGGCCAGATTTACTACAGACTTCTGTTGTTCTTGGGGGTCACAGATCATTGCAAGGTAACACGAGTCCTTAAATGGGATTTACAAAGCCACAGAAGGGGCTGTTTGCATCGGCTTGTGTGACTTAAAAAAGAAATAATTGCTATACCTGGCCCTTTTTACATGGCCACCTCCAGATTCTTTTGCCTCCAGTTGCTGAACCCGTTTCTGATGGGATTATCACTTAGTGCACTTTGTTCCTCCTAACCAATGGCAAAGTACTTTTACTCTCTCCCTAAAACATGGTACAATTGCCATCTAATTAATTGGCCCATTTAATATGAATATATGACCATAGTAAATGGTACAACCTGTATCCAGAGCCTGTAAATTAAATGCTACTACTGGGCAACAGCACTCATTGTGCCGCCCACAATATGTCTCAGGCCTGCCACTGCAGACTGTGTGTGCAGTTTTACACTGCCATTTCAACATGGCAACATAATCCATTTGCTAGGTCAAAATCTACCCTTTTAATACTTATATTTGACCCCTTAGAAGATGCCCTAAAGCTTCATAGGACAGGGTGCATTTTATGTAAAACATAGGTCATGTGTACTTTTTATATAACCAGGCAGCAAAAAACTTCGGAGGTCTTTTTTCACTTTTGTAAGCACTATCTCTCACATTGGCTAATACTGAGTTACTTAGTAACTTAGCATTTAATAAGTGCTAACTTAAGTTTGGGAGCAGTTAGAGATATGCTCTTTACACCCAAAATAATTGTAATTTAAAATCCTCTTTAATGGATGGTGAAGTCAGATTTAACAATAGAATTATGAAAAAGTCACTTTTAGAAAGTTGGCATTTTCTTGTCCCAACCAACTATACCTTTCTGCCAGTTTCTGGGGTCACATGACTGTGAAGGACTCTGCTGTTTGAGTTTGTGTATTGCTTCCATATATTTAGAAAAAGGGGCTTAGGTGTGGACAGTATGGAATTCCTCACTGAATGGCTGGGGAAGGGCTGCTTTCAGCCCAACTTACACTTCAAAGGGCTTTGACTGCAGAACACACAAAGGAACCTGATACAAGGCCTGCCCTGCTTTTTGTCACCCTAGACAGGGGAAGTAAAAGAACTGACCACAATCTGTTTTAGTGGAAGGACAGGGAATATTCCCACAAAAATGCTGGTACTGGGTATAAAAATAGTACCTTCAGACCACTCATCAGAACTCTCATGGACCTGTGAGACATTCAGAAGGACTACTCTCCTGCCAGAAGGACTGCCCTGCTGCTTGAAGGACTGCCTTGCTGACTGAAAAATAAAGCTGGGCCTGACTGTCTTGATCCCAGGCTACCCAGAGCGAATCCAAGGGTCAATTGTGTGAACTCCTGTGTGACCCACAGGGACACAACAAGCTTCAAGAGCCGTCCCTGAGACTATTCTGCTGACCAGCTGCATTTGGACCAACCCTGCTGCTGGCCACTGCTGGAGTGAGTCCTGACCCCAAGAGGTGCCCCCAGGTCCTGGACCCTTGGCTGGCATCAGTTGAAGCTTCTCCAGAGAAAATCAAAGATGAAAATCCTTGAGTTGGGTTCCTAGTAACTATAAATGGGGCTGTTTGCACTGAAATGCTGCCACTTGTGACAACCTCCTACAGGAAGCTTCAGGAAGACATGCTTTTTACTCTCTCTTATGGCAATGTCCATTATGACGATGACCATCAATGTGAGACCTGCACTTCGCGTTGATAGTGACCATCCATGATGACCCACAAATGCAAAGCTCCAGCGATGACCGGATATTCTTGCTACAGTGACGACTGTCAACAATGTTCATCTTGCTCTTCATGCTTAAAGCCTCCACCTCATGGCCTCCTCCAATATGTATGGAGCTCTTCGCACTGGACTTGAGACAGTAACACTTCAGTTGGACTAACCTGGATTCTGTATCAGATCTGTGATCCATCGTTGTCATCCTGAACTTGTGATTTTCACCTGGTCTACCATGACCAGATGTCCATGAGTGGCACTTTGTGCGTTTAGGTTCTATTTGAATACCACTGGTTTTATTGTTTGTATTTTGTCTTTCTGTTATCATTTTACATATTCATAAGGCACTCTATTTTCCTAAAATTGTTTTTTTTTCTTGTGCAGTGTTTTTACTTTATTACTGCTTGTGTGCTGCATAAATACACATTGCCTCTAAGTATTCTCTGATTGCTTTTGTGGTAAGCTACCAGTGGGTTTAGTTGAATTAGTGACTTGTGTGGTTCACTCTGACAAGCATTGTGGTTGCTGCCTGGGTACGGTTTCAACCCCCTAACCAATAACCTATTTCTGACAATGGTGTTCAGTGGTGGGATACAGGACTAGTGTTTGTACAGTTTCACTCAATGCTTTTTGCAAAACTACAATCCCTAAATTAACCTGGACTCCTAATTAAATTCTCCTGTATTTTTGCACTTTTGGTCAAAATTCCATTCCTACCATTATTGCACCTGTGATACTTGCTTGCAAGCACGGAGTTGGATCTCAACATCCTTCAAAGTTACAGTATGGTAGAGCTAGACTCGATGTTTAGAGAGATAAGGCAGTGAAGAGAGGAATGGTAGGGAAGAAGAGAGTGAGCTAACAGAATGGGGCCCAGGGGGATTCCGGTGTCAACCGGTGTCCCCCTGGGGTTATTCGCGCGATTGGAACAATCCACGCGCAAGGGATTGTGGGTAGGTCGGGCTCGCGGGCGGGGGCAATTAGCGCGGCGGAGGCAGGCTGAGGAGAGCGGGCGCTGCGTAGGCTTGCGCGTCGCTGGTTTTTCGTGTCCCACCCTCCCTTCCCTCTGGTAATTATGAGTCACTTTGTTGTATATTACTTTGTTTGTCACTATAGGACAGGTGACAGTGCCATTGTGTGTTTTTGTTCTTTTTAGGGCGCTTTTTGGGGGGATGGATGGTCAGGAGCGGGCTCATCCTTCCCTATGGGTTGGGGGGGGAACGAGAAAATGGAAGGAGGAAATAAACTCGGGCATTGTTCGGTTCATTGGGGAAATTGCTGATGCAAGGTTTGTGGGGAATTTTAAAATGTTGGTATTTAAAGGTTATGCATTAAGAACGTTTTAATGTACAATGTTATATGGCTATACTGTTTACCTGTCTTAAATAAAGTGACCTTTTATGCTAAAGAAACTTTCATGGCATGGATTGCTCTTGTTGCGCGAAGAGAGAAATAATAATTTCCCTGTGTTTGGGTGATTGGGCTCTGGTATTACTTCCCACTTCAGACAATAAACTACACGTCACCTGGAAAGGTTGCTATAAAGTAATAGAGAGAATAGGTAATTATTTCTGCAATTTATAGCTATCTGCAGGAAGAAGGCAAATATATCACAATAATCACCTTAAAAAGTGGCTAGGTCCACAACATCCTGTGGGAAACAGCGATTGCAATACAGCTTTTACCACTTGTTACATTCACAACAAGCGCCTAACAATGCAGCTTCTTTTACCACACATGATTTCACAATGAGTAAGCCTTACCAGGCATTCCTTAACGATTTTCATTGTAAAGGTGGTAAAGTAATATGTGTGGTAAAGGCAGTCAGTGCTCTAGACTCACCTCAGAACTGCTTTGGAGTGAATGGTGGGGGTGGGAGGTATTTGAGGTAAAAGTCATCTGAACGTCAAAGGGATCAGGACACGGCTTGGTGGGTAGTTTTCAGAGCTGGTGCCTGCGTTTTAGTGCTCAGAGCAGGTGCCAGTTTTCTGGTCAGAGCTGGAGTCAGGGTAGTTTTCAGGACTGGGGCCGAGTTTTAGGGTTGGGAGTGGGTTGGTTTCCAGGGCTGGGGTAGAGGAAAGGAACAGTGTGCATGGCTTATTGGTAGGAAAGAGGCTTTGGATCTGGAGGCTGGGGAGAGGCCATGGCTGGTGTAGGGCTTGGGGTTTAGGGCTGGGTTCAGGGTGTTTTTAGGTTTCCGGGCATGGAAGTGGCTGTGGCAGGTGCTGGCGGTTAGAATGGGTACTGTTTTCACATGTAACTTTTACCACACATATGTCATTACCATTCATGCCTTTAAAATGGAATTCATTGTAAAGGCATGCATGGTAAAGGCAAATTCATTGTAGGCCCAGGAGGAGTTTGCAGGGTTGCGCTATGCTGAACCAAGCAGAGTCACAAAAAACACCACTGCGTTACAGAGTTCACATTGTGATTGGAACATAGAGTGCATCCTTGCATTACAAATCACTCATGAATGGAACCACGCAGTTCTCAAGAGCGTTCTCTCGATCCAAATCTTACGCTAATGGTACCACTCAGTCGGCATGGTCCGGGCCATCTTGTTTTTCTGCTCTCTATATGATGGTGGGCCTAAAATGTAGTCTTTATTTTATCTTTGCAATCCTCCACCACTTAAAAACAAATCTACGCCTTTTTTTACAATTTATATTACCCTGTGTCTTTGTGTTTGTGTATTTTATGCTTTTGTGAATTTTTTTTCATGTTATGTTTTTTTGTCTTTCTGTTTATTTCCCCTTACTTCCTAATCTTTCTTCTTTCCTTTTTTTTTTCAAACCCACCCAGCGCCATGGCAGAGGCAAGACGGCTATGTTGTAGGGGCCACTGCCAAACCGGCATGCAGCCCCTGGCGATCTTTGGTGAGGAGGAGGAGGCAGCACTGTGTTTTTTTTGCAGCAACGACTCCCCTCCATGCTGGCAGCAGGTGAAAGGCCCAGTAACCAATACCCTCAGCAGGAAATCTTTAAAGCCATGTTCACTACTGGAATTGTCCCTGCCTTATGGAAGGATGCATTGATCCTTCCATTAATAAAAAAAAATAATTTGGATGCATCCAATCCAAGTAATTACCATCCGATCGCCAGCCTGCCTTTTCCAGCTAAGATAGTGGAGAAAATCATGACTCAACAGCTAGCTCAATTTATCCAAGAGAACACCTTACTTAATTCCTCCCAATCTGGCTTTTGTCCAGAACACAATACGGAGACTGCCTTGATCAGCGCTACTGAGGAGATTAGGACAGTGATGGCTAGAGGTGGTGCCACTGCCCTAAGTCTCCTAGATTTGTCAACAGCTTTAAATACTGTGGACCATAATCTGCTACAATTGTGCCTGGAAAAATTAGGGGTTAAAGGTTTGGCACTTTCATTGCTATATTCTTTTTTGACGGAAAGAAGACAAAAAGTGATACTGGATCATTTCAAATCGACCCCTCATGTTTTGCCTTGTGGGTTCCACAGTGTTTGTTGCTTAGCCCTTTCCTTTTTAATATCTATGTGTCAGCACTGGCTCCCCTGATCCAGCATTTTGGCTTCAGCTTAACCTCTTTTGCCGACGACGCACAGGTTGTAGTAGCTGCTTATAACGGTCCAGCCTTCCCTGCACCTCAATTTCAAAATTGCATGTTGGAAATTAATAGTTGGATGGGCAAGCATTGTCTTAAGCTTAATTCAGAGAAAACCAAGATAGTAAATACGCTGCCAATACATATTAGGTCAGCAAGTTAACTTGCTTCATTCAAGAAAGACTCTTAAAACCGTGTTATTCTAGAACTAGTTCATGATCTTTTGGGCTTACTTTAGTTTCAGCACCAAGACACCTCCGGGTATTTGTGAGCTCAATAAGTTATACTAACGTAAAATAACATAACATAACATAACATGAGCATCAGCTGCACTGGGGGAGGGTGCGTCAGTGCGTAAGGCGTACCAGTCAGGTTCGGTGCACCATCCAGCAGCTGATACACCTCTGGGCGGGCAACCAGGACTGGGAACAGGGCCTGCTTGACCTGCTAGGCACAAAGAAAGATAAATTACATATAAAAGAAGATACATTACATGCAACAAAACAACTAAAACTGCAGCCACCCACCAAAATAAATGTTAATAATCAAATAAAAGTACAAATAAATCCAGGTGCATGCCCTCAATCAAACAAACAACACCCTTATACACAAGTGTTTCCGCTTACTTGTGAAATCTCATTACAAATTTTCTAAATCCAGTGGAATATATGCACCAAACAAGATGAGTGATCCTTCCAGCTCCAAATCTCAATGAAAAGTGACCAGGAGAGGGACACAACACTGGGAGGAGCCTGCTAGACAGGAACACAAAGTTGGAGTCTCTGGGGAACTTCCTTCCTGTTTGGAAAAAAAGGCTTCTATCAGAAAAAAAAAACAACTCCAACAGCCTGTTGGGAGAAAAAAATCCACTTCAAAAGCCTCTTTTATTTATTTATTTACTTGTAAAGCGCCAGAATCGACCCCCGAATGGGTATCTCTGTGCTCGAGAACGGGCTACATGAGGGAAGAATGTCAGCTAGAGATCAGAGGTGAAGAGATGGGTTTTGAGCTGCTTCTTGAATTGAAGATGTTCTGTGCACTGCCTGAGTTGTACAGGGAGTTTGTTCCAGTGGTGGGGACCCAGATAAGATAGGGCCTTCCTACCCTGCCTGGCTCGTTTGATTCTAGGCACATCGAGGCGATGCTTGGATTCTGAGCGAAAGGACCGCCGAGGGCTGTAGGGGATACATTTATCTGCAAGATAACTGGGGCCAGAGTTGGTAATGGCCTTGTGAATGGTGCAGTTGACTTTAAATTGTACTCGCTTCCGGATCGGGGGCCAGTGGAGCTGACGAAGTAGGGCGAGTGGGGGTGTGTTCAGGATCAGACGTGCCGCCATATTATGGACAACCTGAAGTCTATCAAGGGCAGTCTCATTGGCAGACAGCAAAAGACCATTGCAGTAATCCAGGCAGCTTAAAATAGAAGCCTGGGTAAATGTCTTCCTAGATGAGTCTGGGAGCAGAGGAGGGATACGACGCAAAAGACCCAGCACATAAAAACAGGAGCCAGCTGTCATGGCGGCATGCTCCTTCATAGTGAGCGTCTGCTCAAGGCATACACCTACGTTTTTTACATAGGTTTTTGGAATGGGAGAGTGCCTAGGTCTGGGTGCCACCAATCGGGTGTCCACAGTAGTTGAGCTTCTCCAAAGAGAATGATTTCCGTCTTCCCCACTTTGCACTGAAGAAAGTTACTCCTCATCCACTGGGAGATATTTCTCATTCCCCGGGAGAAGATGGCTTACACTGATGGATTAAACTTTGTGAATGGGAAAAGCAGCTGAGTATCATCTGCATAGGAGACAGGGATGAACCCACTACTCCTCGACAGATTGGCCAAGGGAGCCACATAGATGTTAAACAATGTCGCACTCAAACTTGAGCCCTGTGGTACTCCCTTGTACAATTCTGTTGCAGCTGAGCGATAAGATCCTAGGTTCACTGCCTGTGAGCGAGAAGTAAGAAAACTTGTCAACCATTGAAGGGCCAGGTATTTGAGTTCAATCTCTTCCAACCTCCTGAGCAAGATCTTATGGGAAACCGTATCGAACGCGGCGGATGGATCCAGCAACACCAGAATCGTGGAATGGCCTCTATCTAGGCTCATTCTAATGTTATTGGTTACCACTAATAGGGCTGATTTTGTGCTGTATTTTGGGTGAAATCCTGACTGGGATGGATCCAGGCTATCCGTCCGTTCGACATGGTTAGAGATATAAGTGTATATATGTTTCTCCAAAAGCTTGCCCAGGAAAGGGAGGAGAGAGATAGGGCGGCGATTGGAAAACTCATTAGTGGGGCATTGGTGTTCTTCCGGATAGGCATAAACTGTGCTGCTTTCTATTGCTAAGGGACCAGGCCACCTTGCAGGGAGAGATTAAGGCAATGTGCAATGGAGGGGGACATGTGGCTGGAAAGAGAGGTGGTGATTTTTGCTGGTATAAGATCCTGAAGTGATCCGGATTTTACAGAGAGGATCAGTGACTCAGCCTCCACTTGTGTCACCAGGGGAAAACTTCCCAACAGTTGAGTGACTACCTGCCCAGATTCTATGGGAGTCATGGTGATGGAAGAGTGCTCCCCAGATTGGACAATTTTATCGTAGATGGTCTCAATCTTTTGTGTAAAAAAAGTGCTCACACAATTTTTGTGTAGGGACCATCAGATTCTCACATGCCTTGGGATTAGCGAAGGACTGCAATATGCGATGTAGCACCTTAGGAAAGGTTTTGGACTGATCTAATTATAGAGCTATAAGAGCTTTGTGTGCTGCCCTAATTTTCCTGTGGTAGTCGGCCAGAGCCGCATGAAACCAAGCTTTGTCCTCCTCCTCATGAGTGAGGCGGCACTGTTTTTCATGCTTCTTGCAAATTTGTTTCTGGATAGGAAGAAGAGGAGAATACCAGGCATTCTGGGTCAGCCTAGGCGTGCTAGGGAAGGGTTTTAGGGGGGCTAACTGGTCCACGGCATTAGAGACTGCGGAGTTGTACTTGGTAAGCGCCTCTTCGATGTTGTCTGATTCTAATATCTGTGGCTCTACAAAAGAGGTTTTAAAGCCCTCTGGGGTAACTCTCTACCACTGTATGAATAGGTTAGAGGTGTCACAAGTAGCATGGGTTCTCTTCCTAGGTACCTGAATGCAAAATTCAATTGACGCATGGACAGACTAGGGCAAGAACTGGGGGGAATTGCATAAAATGTTAGGACAGTTGGAAAAAACAATATCCAGGGTGTGGGCCCTCATTTATATTGTTTAGCCTAATAGTAGCTAGCTCCGTTCCGAGTGACCCTGTGTCTGCATTAGAGCCGCACTCACTGTGAATGTTAAAATCGCCCAGCAGCAGAAAGTTGCTGCATGCGATTACATGAGGAGCGATTAGTTCAATAAGATGTAGAGGGAAGCCATTTAGCGGGCCAGTAGTCCGATATAACAGGGCCCCCTTCCAACTTACATGGGATGAGAGGTCGATATGGAAAACCATCACTTCCATTGTGGGGTCACTGTGTTGCTCCAGCACAGTGATCTTGATGTTATCTCTATACGCAATAGGAATTCCAACTCCCATTTTATTCTGTCTGTCCATGCAAACAAATCTGTAACCATCAGACAGAGCGAGAGCTATGGAGGGAACCGAATGGGGCTTCATCCAAGTTTCGGTAAAGAACCCAAGATCAGGCTGTATCGAGGAGAGAAGATCCCAAACCTCGGCAGAATGTTTGGGGAGTGATCTCACATTGCACAGCAGGCTTTTCCACCCCTGCTGGCAGCTGTATCTTGAGCACAAAAGCCGCTTGAGCGCTCCATTTGAGATTGCGTTTGGCACTAGATTGGCGCTGTTGCAGCAGCCTGAGAGTATTGTGACGCTCACGAGTGACTGCCAAAACAAAACTTGAGGGCGCAAATGGGAAAAAACCTCCACTTTGTGCTGAAACATGGAATACATGAACTCTGTGTACCTCCGTGGAACATGGAGTGCCCGAATTCCGCAAACTCCCTGAGCTAAGTTTTATGCCTGGGCCTCATTTGTTGTAACATACTGTGTGGAAAAGGTAACACATGGCAATGGTACCTAATTGCTCACTGTCGCATTGTAAAGGCATGCATGGTAATTGCATGAGTGGTTCCATCATACAACCACCTCCTCCTTCAATACAAATGTATACCTTCACCTGTATGGAGAAACTTGCATTCGGGGACCTTTCTGTATGTATGTATGTATGTATGTATAGGCATTTATATAGCACACTACTTACCCGGAGGGTCCCAAGGCGCTTCGACCGCTGCGAAACCCTTCCTGGCTTCCCTGAGAGATGGTCCCTTGATGGGTATCTCCAGGGTGAGACCAGGCATCCCCGGCGGTCTGGTTGGGCCATTAGTGAAGATGAGGCAAGCTAATGCCCAGAGTTGCCGAGTGTGATCGCTGATCAGAGTGGGCACCGAGGTGAGAGAATTATCGAGTCCGCTGACCCTGGTCCAGAAACCTGCCGCGCCGTCCTCTGCTCTCGGGTCTGCCGCCTCTAACCAGTGAGCCACACTACTTCACGATATCTATAACTCAAAAGGAGAATTTATCCAACTATCCTTTGCCCTTTGATAAGGTTTTTTTCATACCATTTAGGTAAAATCGATGTAGCCATTATTGCCATTCTTATGGAGCAAAGAAATGTAGCAAAACAGCACCCTTAACATATTCCTGAATCTAGATGAAAGGCTACAGAGGAAGAGGTGGAACAGGTGCTCAAAGTATGAGTGGTAGAATCATCCACTAGAGAATGATGTTCTCAGATAATTCTTATTCCTAAACCCAATGGAACCATGCAGCTTGGCACTGATTTCTGGACTGTAATAAGGGTACCAAAATGTGATTGTTATCTCTACACTAGAATAGAGGAGCGGATAGAGCAGCTAGAAAGTTCCCTTTACATATCTACTATTGGTTTACATTAATTGCGTTACGATGGGTGGGTCTTCATATAAACACTGAAAAACCCAAGATGGGGCATGATAATGTTTGATATATTTGGGTACCTCTCTCTGTAATGAATTGATAAAGCCACAGGAAGAAATAGTAGAGGCAATCACTAATGTACTAAAAACTGTTGAGACATGCAGGTTTTTCTAAGGCTATTAGTCTACTACAGAATGTTTATTCCCAATCTTTTTAGGATGTCAACTCCACTTACAGACATGTATAAAAAAAGCATCACATGCAAAATATTCTTTAATCCATCCACAAATGCTCTCTCTGCTTTTGAAAAATTTAAGGCAGTAGTTGCTTTCAAAACGGTTCTACAAATCCCTAACTTCAAAAAAGCATTTATGTCCGAAATTGGCAACAGGGCTGTTTTGTTACAAATAAACAATAAAGGAGAGTGATCCAGCAGGCTACCAACCTGCGGACATCTATCACCAAACACCCATATGGGCCCATAAACACACTCACTAATATGGGTCAGTAAAAACTGCTGGGGATGATTTTTAGGGCTGAGATTGTATATCCGTTTGCTCATCAATTCTTAAATCTATCACTAATCCGAAGCCCTTTCTATAACTAATGGATCTATTTTAGTTGATTAGGATCTGATGATATTAACATCGGTCTCATTTACCTGATTTTCTCATTGAATAACAACTGACTCTGGCACATTTTATATGTTTATCTAAATTAAATCATAAGAGCAAAACAAATTACAGTGTTAACTCCATCTTTCGGAGGCAGTACGATTAGTCTATCCAATTCAATTAAGATTTTGCAATAACAAGTACCTCAGGAACAAGAGGATAGAGAGAGAAAGGCACATTGACGCAATACACAGAATTATATTTACCTATGATGGTGCTAAAATCAGACCCCTCTGACCAAGAGTTAATGGGCCCCTTAGGAAATTCAGGTGACAGGTTCTTCAAGACAAGATAGGACAGGACAGATGATCTCTTCTGGATTTGATGACTGAGTCTCACCCCTCTCTGATTCTAACTTCCTCCTCTATTCTTCTGCAATCTTCTTCTAATTCTATTACCTTCTCGATTCTTCTGCAATCTTCTTCTAATTCTATTTTGCTTGAACAAATCTAAGTCTGCTTCTTCAGGTATTCGATCAGCATTCGGACAGCATCTCTGTCTTTCAGCGTTCTGGCAGCGACTGCTCCAACTAATCTGACTAACTTCCCCAATTATCCTTTTTTAAAGGCAGGTACCACCCCCAAGTGTTTCAACTTTATGAAACTCCTATTTCTGATTGGATGAGCTGAGGGAATGATGATCACACCATGCTAAGTTTTAATACTTTTCTTAAGTTCATTGTTTTAAGTTGCCGCCCATTAATTTGTTCTCCCAAGCTTTATTTCCCAACCATATTTGTAAACTTTATCGACAACAATGTATACAATTTCACAGTTGTCCATTGAATCTTCAGGATGTTCACCTGGTTCCCAGGACATGAGTGGAGAATGTCCTTGGACGAGTCCCAAGACTTGAGCTCACTGCTTTAGAGTTGTCCCTCTTGCGCATGCGGGCAAACCCACGTGGGTGTCAGACCATAGCATCGTTCAGAGGCCCAAATACGAACTAATAGAGAGGTCAAAAGACATAGTATTAAATTCAGAATAAAATGATTTCACTGTGCACCAACTATCTCTACTCTAATCCGATTTACTCATAAAGTCTATTTATGCATTAGCACTTAGTATATTACGCAATTTAGTTTCAGCATAGCAGATGCTTAGCACGTGAGTTCCCAAGCAGCCATATTAGGTGCTAATGCGCAGATGCAGAATTTTCCCTCCAAGTGTTAAGACGTCATGCAGCTGATGCATGCGTAGTACATTAGCAGCCATCTTTAATTACACTCGGGGTACTTGTTAGTAAAACACATAGGCAAGCTTCCCCTTTTCTAAAAATATATGAAATGTTGTGCAAATTTGTATTACGGACAATATTAATACTTCGTTACGGGATTATATGAGGATCGCTTTTGAGCAAGTCTCTTTTACATGAGTCCTAGCTCCATCAATCCCCTCTCTGATGGCATTTATGCCATCATAAACTACTTATACCTAACTAATTGCTAACCATAGCACATCTCGATTCGTTTCTCTGTCTTTTCAATTTCCACTTCATCTTTGTTTTTTTTGTTTTTCATCTTCTTGTATAATTCTCCTTTTAATTCTTCAAGCTTAATCTCTTCGTATTTTCTCTTCTTTCTCTGTTTATTTACCTCATAGCTTCTTCTCTTTCTAGAATCATTATTATTAAGCCTATCATAGTTATTCCGAGTATAGGTAGTATTACTTGAGCTACAACTCCTTTACCAAAATTAGCAAACCATGACCCTATCGATGTTAGACTATTTGTTAATTTCTTCCATACACTGTCAACTTCCAGTGGTTTCAAGTCCTCTACCAATTTTGTAATATTTTTACTGTATCTTCCAATTTCTACACTTTTCTACACTTTTGTCACGTATGTAAGTGTAACAATGTTGCGCTTTCAATATTTTACAGACTCCACCATCTTTTGCCAATAGTATTTCAAGGGCAAGTCGATTGTGCAAAACCATCGATCTGATCGCAACCATTTCAATATTGATCACCAGAAAGCTCCAGCAGTATCAGTCGATAAAAAATCAACTACTGTAGACAATTGACAAATTCTTCGTGAATTCAGAATTACTCCCACTGAAGGTATCAATGCACTAAATATGTCTCCTACAATTTCTGAAAAACTAGCTCTCTTATTACGGATTAGTTTATTTTTGTTTTCATTGCTTCCAGTGATTCTTTTCACATGATAGAGTTTAGGGAATACTATTCCAAAATAGCAACTCCCATACCATCTTGCAGGTAGCTTGAAATACGCCTTGTTCCCACATCTGTAATAAATTCCAGGAAATACTGGATCTGGTCCCCCTTTTAATACCCTTCCTCCACTAACTAAGAAGTTAAGTTCACATACACTGGAACCAATAAATGCATTGTTATAGTCAGTCTTTAACCTATGGAGACAGATTTTCCCTTTCATTTCAAAATCTAGGGCCATTGCAGCCTGAGTCTTGCCAGATGTATACATTCTTTCCTACTCTGCCCATGGTGGATTATGACTTTTCTGTTCGTTGGACCTTCTTCTGGACATCCTGTCTCCTTTCTTCTAATAAATTCAAAAATATCTTTTCTTCTTCTTTTAGTGAACATCGTAATTATGCTTGTGAGCTTCTACTAACCCATAAATTGTGTTGCTAGGCTACTAAGTACTGGTTTTATATTCTTTCGAACAGGAACCTCTGAAAATATTACATCTAAGTTTGAATATTAATATTGCAATTTGCCTGTTTTATTAAACAGACTTGTCAATACACTACATGAAATGCCATATGTTAGCGGTAAATGATGATATGTGACACCTTCTGCTACTGAAGCTGGTAATATCATACATACATAACAATCGCTAATTTCCATAGTTTCTACGTATTGAAACAATAACTTGGTGAACACATTTAAATCTGTAATATTATCTGTTATCGTGTGATGTATTTCTGATTCAATTTGATGCTGCTAATTCAACTCTATTTCCCTTTAAGTTAGCTAAGTTTCCTTTTGCATCTGTACTATTTCTCTTTTCTATTCTCATCAAATATGGTATTGCTATAGTTAAAACTAAACATACTGCAATCACTATTAAAATGCTACATATGCATATTCTACAGCATTTCTTTAAGCTATTTCGTTTTCGTCTTTCAGCAACTCTATCCTTAACCTTTTTAAGAAGATTTCTCTTCTTTCTTTATTTTATTTGGAAAATGTAATTTTTTTGTATTATATCAAGGGGGTCTCATTTCTCCTTCATCAATCTGATCAGCAATTATTTCTTCGTCACTTTCTTTGTTCAAATCTAAGTTCTCAAGTTCCTCAAGAATCACATAGGTCCATTCAGGGAATTCATTATTCAGTATTTTTAATCTTTGACTCCTTTACCTAGGGTTCTCGTTTACCCGTCCTGACTGACTAGTGACTTCATTCACTTGGTCAGGTTCTTCATTTGTTGTCTTTAAATGATATCTTAATCCTTTGACATATCTAGGCCAATTATCACATTTCCTAACCCTTTTCGGTTGCACTGCACTTTCACTTTCCTCGTCACTCTTGAGTGTTCTTTCATATACATTATGTTGTGGCACTATTTGATTTTCTTCTTCTTCCAAATTCCTCTCTAACCGACCTAGTTCAGGGCTTCTTTTGGTTCACCTCTGTTTGAGTGTATTTTTCTTTACTTATCTGTTCCTGCTCAGGGTCTACAATAACCTTAAATTCAATTTCCTGAGCTTGTTCTTCTATACCTGTCTGGTTCTGTCTAATTTCTGGGAAACAGCCTTAACAACAAAGTTTAAATTATGACCTACCTGAACAACGAAGTCCGAACAACGACATATCTTAAAAACGACTTTCCTGAACCACGACTTTACTTAACAACAAGGCTTAATATATGCTTCTGCCTTCTGTGATCAAGATACATGGAAAAAAATGACCACTAGATGGCAGGCTTGCATTCTCCATGAACTATATACTGGGCGCTCCAAACTGATGAAGCTCCAAATAAGTAGTCAAGCACGCAAAATGTTGTGCTTTCTCCAGAATCACAGGATGGTACTGGGCCTCGAACTTGGTTTTAAAGTTCCAAAGTGGGCAGCTTTTGCTTTTATCTAATATACCCTCCCCACTTTTCTGTTTTCTTTAAAGTTACAAACTCAACATTGTTGTTACAACGTGAAGCAAAACACATAAAGATGTGTGGCTCTGTGTTTTTGAACTACTAACGCTGCAGCAGAGTGAGTAAACGAGTTAAGCATCCATCTCAGTATTAGAGCTGCAACTCCTCCAATTTGTACATGTACAGTCAAGCGCCACGATAGCTATCGAAAACTGGACATTCTTTGAGAGAAAAAAATGGAGGGACATTCAACTTCTTCAATGAGTTGTACATTGTTGTTCAGGCACGGCGTGCAGTGTTGCATAAATGATATGGTTGCACATCAGCCCAGCCTATTTCTGGAAAGTGCAAAGCGCTCCGCTCCACTCAGCAATACATTCATTTAAAAAAAGGCTGCATACTTGCTGTGCTTGGCACCCGGACCGGGAGGCAATGCGATAACAACTACTCAGACAACAGGAAGTAGGGGAGGTGATGCTGTGATAGGTTGACCTAGTGACAAGCGATACACTAGCTCACACCGGCAATGTAGCATCACATGTCACAATTACAGTACGTTGAAGCATAGCTTGTGTTTGGGTGATCGTGTTCATTTTTAGGGTGGGGAGAATTAGTATTTAAGGGGTGGGGGATCGGGGTACTAGTTTGAAAGCAATTTGTAACACACATTTCTTTACAATGAAAATACGTGGTAAAGGAATGCGTGGGAAATAAAATTGTGCTTTAGATGGGGTCGTGGTTATGACCTCGTTGTTAGGGAAGTCGTGGTTGGGGAACTTGTTGTTCCAACATATAGCCCTAGTTTCTTGCTTTTCTAATTTTGTTCTACGTCTTGATCTTATGTTTACATCAGGTATGTCAACCACTGGCCAATCCTCCTGACCGGTGCCTGGTTGTTCTTGATCAGCTATTTCAAAGTCTGATATTCCTAGACTCCTCAGCTGCAAAACCTTCTACACTCTCAATTGCAGGTATCAGTTGAGGGTTTTCCTCATCAGGAGCTGATACTCTCTAGGTATTGAGGTTCTTCGATTTCTGACTTCGTCCCATATTTAGCCGCCATTGTGTGTCTCGTCGCCATTTTGTGTTGCCCTCACTCAGGCAGCACAGCGAACGGAGTGTTTTTGCTTTTCTCAGCTGCTAAGTGTCTCTTCTGTTAAAGAGTAACCCCCTGCCCTTGTTTATGAAAGCGATGTCAGGGTCTGGCTGAGTTCTTTAATCCATGTCTAGTTTGTTTGATCCCTGTCTCGACTGACTATTTGCCTTCTCCTATTCTTTCCTTACATTATCTTATCTGACTGGCCTTCACTATTCTCTCCTTGTATTCTCTTGTTACACAACTATCCTTTGAGGCACACAAAATACGTCCTGCCACCTGAAATTTGGATTGTCGGTACTTACACTGGTTCATTTGTTGGGAGGGGTATATTTGAGACACCTGATAGCTTGTTTTCCAACTTTTCTTATTGGTTCGTTTTGTATGTGTAGGGAGTAAACTCTGTAAATGTGTTTCCTATAAAAGATTGTACGCAACGGATTGAAGTGGCAGTCTCCTTAGAATTTACATTTCGTGTGTACTTCTAGGACAACTGTGCTTGGCTGCAGCTAATAAACCTGGCTTTCCACGCTCAACAGAGTGTCTCATGTCTCTGTTCGACAAGGCAGGTGAACTCGGGGATTTAAGGCGTGCCCTGTGCCGCCAGGCCCATAAGGCCCGGTTCTCCAGTATGACTTGTGTGAATCCAGCTAGGCAAACCTGCACATTTCACTGCTGTTGTTGTAACCAGTATGACCTGTTTCGGAGAACTCCACCTGGGTGCTAGACATGTCTCTTGCGTGTGATTCTTCCCCACCCCCCAGTCTCCAGGATTTAGATCATATGCTTGGTCCGGCTGCTTGACAACCGCGTCTTCTCCAACCTGGTGAGAGACAGGACGCAGTAGGTCAACCAATCTTTTACAATAGTCTAATACCTGATCATCAGTTATACTAAACAGTCTTTGTCATGGTATAATGGCTAATTTCATAGTATTTTATGGGAACTCAACCCTGTGTTTCTGTCAGGAGTGTCTCTGAGTCCCGTCAGAACAAGAGGTAATGCATCTGGCCAACACAGTGATGAGGATGCGCACACCTTTGCCAATCTTGATTTTATTGTTTTACCAACCCAGAAGCCTCTGGACGGTAAGCACAATGCAATTTTTGTTCTATTTTAAATGCTTCACAGATCAATCAAATTTTTGCAATATTAAAGTGAGCTCCTCTATCTGATTCCACAGCTACTGGAAATCCAAAATGAGGATTCAGTTCCCTCAACAATAATTTGGCAACTGTTATACTATCGTCTCTTCTAGTAGGGAAACACACATACTATGACAAGAATGTACTTGTGGTAACTGAATGAAATCAACCTGCAACCTCCAAATGGGCCTTCTGCCTTTTCAATTCTTCCCCAACTGACAACTGTCTTTCTATCTGGCTTATTCTGTTAACAAATTAAGCATCTCTGGCAAAGGCTCTCTGCAACAGTCCTAAACTTCAGATTGTACCAATCTTGTCTAAAGAGTCTGATCATGGCATCTCTACCTATATGTGTATCTTTATGGTACATTCTGGCAAATTGTGAGAGTAAGCAGCCTGGCATGACCGGTCTATCATCTGGATAAATCCAGAAACCATCTTCTTCTCTCCTTTGATATCCTGTTAATATCCATCCTTCCTTTTCACTTACTTCCACCTCATCCTGTAAATGTCTTACTTCATCCCATGTTTCGATGGCTGAGATAAGCATAAGTTGACATCTGATTCCAGTTGTTTCAATTTTCTTGTTTACTGCCATTTTGATTTTGGCACAGTACTGGGCAACTTGGTCAGCATAGCGATGCCACCAGTCACATAGTCATTTCCAGACTAATGTGCAGTTCATTTGACCACAGCCACTTCATTTGGCAAATGTATTGCTTCTAAAAGCTCTTTTCCATATTTTCCATTTTTAATATGAGTTCCTGAAGAAGCCATGAAATCCCTCTGCATCCAAAGTTGGCCAAAGTCATGCACAACCCCGTAACCTTACTGGCTATCAGTGTAAAAGGTTACTCTCCAATTCTTCCAATTTTGCAGGCTTTAATTAAAGCAATCAATTCAGCTAGTTGTGCAGACTTGACTCCTAGTAAATAGGATGCTTCGACTATTACAGCCAATGTACAGACAGCATAAGCAGCACTTAACCCTCCTTCCTCATCCTCATGCACGAGCTGTCTACAAATAGCTAATTTTTTACATTCTTTCAAGGGTTCTTCTTGTATGACTGGTCGAGGTTTGGTACAATATTTAGTAACATCTAGGCAATCATGTTTAACGTCATCCCTCTCTTCTTCTCCATGCACATCAGGTAATAGAGTAGCTGGGTTTAGGATAATACACCTGATTACTGTTACATTTTATGCTTCTAAAATAATTCTTTCATATTTGGTCATTCGACTTGGGGTAAGGTATTGAGTTTGTTCTAGTTAAAATAATTTACACTGAATGAGGGACATAGACTTTTACTGGGTGTACCATTACAATAGATACACTCAGTTCAAGACTTGTGCAAGCAGCAGCCACTGCTTTCAAACAACCAGGCAAAGCTGAAGCTACAGGGTCAAAAGTAGCAGAAAAATGTGCCACTGGACGTCGTATCAACCCATGTCACTGAGTTAGTACTGATAAAGCACAATTATCTTGTTCACAACAAAATATTGCAAATTCTTTTGTACAATCTGGCATACCAAGAGCAGGAGCTTCACATAGATAATTCCTTAATTTCACAAAAGCCTCCATGCTTTCATCATTCCTTTCTACAGGGTCGTTTGCTCGTTTCCTTGTCATTTGTATTAGTGGATTGGCCAGTATGTAAAAACCTACAATCCATTGCCTACAATACCCTACTACACCAAGAAACATTCTGATTTCTTTCTGGGTCTGAGGTAACTGCATTTATTTTAATATTTTTATTCTTTCAGGTGTCACTCTCCTCACTCCTCTTTCTAATTCATTTCCTAAATATTTAACTCTGGTTTGACAAAATTGTAATTTCTCTGTTGACACCTTGTGTCCTCCATCAGCCAAATGGTTTAACAAGGCAATAGAATCAAGGACACAATCATCTTGTGATTTTGATGCAACAAGCAAGTTGTCGATATATTGGACCAAAACTGAATTTCTGGGCATTACTAGTGTTACTAAACACTTCTTCAGAATTTGATTACAAATTGAAGGGCTTTCTGTGTACCCTTGAGGAGCTCGATTCCACACATAGATACGATTTTCAATTTTGAACGAAATGCGATACTGGCTATCTGGGAGTAACGGGATGGAGAAAAATGCATGACACAAATCAATTACTGTAAACCATCCTGCATTCCATGGTATTTGATACATGATTACTGCTGGGTTCGGCACTACAGGACAACACAGCACCACTATTTTATTTATTTTTCGCAGATCCTGCACTTTAGGTTTCTTAATGCCAATTATAGGTGAATTAAAAGGAGTGCTCATTATTTCTTTTAAAATGACTTGTTGTGTCATTCGTTTTATTTCTGCTATGACACCTGCTTTGATTTCCAGGCTAATTTTATATTGTCTCATGCTTGGGTAGACAGCACCTTCTTTCACAATCACTTTTACTGGATCTACCTTTGCCTCTAACCCTACTTATTTTCCAGTGAAATCCCACACTTACGGATTTACTGTCAATTTTAATTAATCAGGTAAGTCATCTGAGGTGGCTATGGTCATTCTTAGGGGATAGACAGCAAGCGGTATCCCTCCCCCCTTTTTAATCTACCTACTCATCTATTTCACATGGCGTTCCACAGGGCTCGGCCATCAGCCCTATTTTATTTAACATCTACATGAAACCTCTGATTGCTGTCATCAAAAAGCATAACATTAACATCATTAAATATACCAAGGACACGCGGTTGATTTTCTCCCTTGAGGGAGATCAATCAATATCAACAGAAGTGTTTCATGACTGCTTGCGTGATACTGCCTCTTGGCTTAAGGAGAACTTGCTGCTGCAATTTAATGCAGATAAGACAGAGGTACTCTATTGTCCGAGGGACAGATTCCCTCTGCCTTACCTTGTAACTTTTGGCCAGCCACCACGGCGACCATGGTTCAACCGGTAAAGAAGGTGCATAACCTTGGCATCTTGATTGACTCTAAACTTACTCCTGAATCGCAGGTCAGGAAAATGGTGACTTGTTGTTTGGCCATTATTAGGTCCTTGCGGAAGATCCTTCATCTGCTTCCATCTCATGCTCGGGCCTTGATAGTTCGTAGCACCATTCTTAGCAGGCTTGAGTATTGTAACGCATTGTTTCTTAAGTCACCTAAGTTTTTGCTTGAAAGGCTTCAGAGGATCCAGTCGATAGCTGCCAAATTTGCCTTGGGGTGGCCTAGAAGATCTGCCTCCTCAGTGGCTATGGCGGAACTACACTGGCTTCCTTTTGCACAGAGAGTCCAATTCAAGTCTCTTTGTATAGTGTTTAATGCTCTACATAGGGTAGGTCCTGTGTCTATGCAGCGAAGTTCAAGTGGTATGTGCCTGCGAGATGTCTCCGCTCCTCTGCGGCTAAACTGGTGGCAATGCCGAGATTTAGGAAAGTCAGGGCAAGTGGGCGAACCTTTGGGTATGCTGCTGCCAACTCCCTCTGGAATTAAGACAACTAAGTGATCTGTGTGCCTTTAGAAGAAGACTCAAAACTTGGCTGTTTTCTAAAACTTAGTCGGTTGTCTGGTCCCTGTTCATTTTCATGTTCCTCCATGTGTTGAGTCAACAGCGCCAGGATGCCTTTTTGGTGGTAGTGCGCTTTATAAGTTAAATAAATAAATAAAATAATCCTTCATCATCATTGAATACATCTCATCAACCTCAGTACCATGCTTTGCTAACATTATTTTGTAAATGGCATCTTCAACAGGGGTCAGAATTGCAACACCATCCGGTGTACAATAACTTGCACTGTTCATCTTGCATAATAAATTCCTTCCTAACAAGTTTACAGGACTGGAATCACAAAATACAAATTTGTGCATTTCTCTAAAATTGCCAATGCATACCTCTATGGGTTCTGTGATTGGAGTTCTGATCTGTTTATTTGAAACACTTACTACTTGGATTGGTTCACCAGAGAGGGGTAGATTTGGAATGTATGCTGTTCTCGCAGTAGAACGGGTAGCACCAGTATCCAATAAAAAGGAAATACATTTTGCTTATATCTTTCCATCATTATATGGACCTGACTGATTTACAGGTAAGAATGAGCCAAGTACACACTCCTCTTATTCCCCACTCAAGCACCGTCATTGTTCATCTTCAGAAGAACAACTGTTCTGCAAAAGAAATTGTGAAGTTACTGAATTTTCCTTACCACTTCCTCCTGGAAATCCAGCGTCCACTCTGTGCTCTGTTCACAAAATTTGGCATAGGGGCAGGTGGTAACTGACACTGCTGATTAATAACCGGTTACGGTTGACTCAATATCACCTCATTCTGCATCTGTGGATGTAATTTTTGATTTGGGCCATTACTTTGAATATTTTACACTCGCTCTTCCAATGCCCCAATTTTCCGCACCCATGACAAGGAAATCTTTTCTTCTCTTCTTTTCTGCTAATTTTCCCTTTTGGTTTCCCCCCACTATTTTCATTCTGTCCAGATCCTCTAGTTGGATCATTATTTTGATTATTTAATTTAAGTGCTTACTGTTCTGCTAATTTTAATTGTGCCCACATTACTTTTTCTTCTAACATTTTGCATCTATTTACGATCTCATCACTACAGTATTTTGCATATTTTAAACTTCATATCTTGGCTTTCCTTGCCAACACAACATATGATTTTGAATCATCTGACAAATCTCAGGTCTCAGTCCAGATACAAACTGAAACACAAAATGTTCCATACCTTTGTCCCCAATATTCTCAAATCCCCTATACTGCTTGAACACCTGTAGCAGACATTCATAATAGGCATGTACCGTTTCATTTATTTCTTTTGTTGTTCTTTCTATTTTTATCCAATCTGTCTCTTTAAGGGGAATTTTCCCTTTCATAAAAGTGTTTACTTGGTGATATTTCTTCATTACTTTCTCTGAAGGTGCTCCTGTTTTCTCATCTCTTGGGTACTCATCACTAGGCCAATCAACTGTGATGTTACATTCTGTCCATAAATCTAAAGGTACTACTTTGTCAAAAAGACCATCCAAATCCTTCAACAAACCTTTATAAACTTTCACTAACCTTTCAACTTGTCCATACCATTCAACTGGTTTTTCACGTAATTTTGGAAAATTATTAGTAAATGATAAAATATCTTGAACATGTACATATACTCCTCCTGGTACCTCTCTCATGGCGCAAAATCTTTCTATCTTTTTAGGTTCTCCTAATATATATTCTGATGCGGTCCTATTTGCCTGTGCTTCCTCCTTTTTCTTTGTCCACATTGTTTTCCACCTGTCTAATTATCCCCATTTCTTTAATATTTTCATAAATTCTTTAATCTGTAATTTTCTTCCTGACACATTCATATTTTCCAAATCTTTGTCAGTAAAATCTGCTCAGTACGGTTCCTATAATACTTTTGATCTCCCTATTTCAATTCCCATCTCGGAAGCAAGCTTTGTCAATCTGTCCAGATCCTCTAGTTGGATCATTTTTTTGATTATTTAATTTAGGTGCTTACTGTTCTGCTAATTTTAATTGTGCCCACATTACTTTTTCTTCTAACATTTTGCATCTATTTACGATCTCATCACTACAGTATTTTGCATATTTTAAACTTCATATCTTGGCTTTCCTTGCCAACACAACATATGATTTTGAATCATCTGACAAATCTCAGGTCTCAGTCCAGATACAAACTGAAACACAAAATGTTCCATACCTTTGTCCCCAATATTCTCAAATCCCCTATACTGCTTGAACACCTGTAGCAGACATTCATAATAGGCATGTACCGTTTCATTTATTTCTTGTGTTGTTCTTTCTATTTTTATCCAATCTGTCTCTTTTGGGGGAATTTTCCCTTTCAGAAAAGTGTTCACTTGGTGATATTTCTTCATTACTTTCTCTGAAGGTGCTCCTGTTTTCTCATCTCTTGGGTACTCATCACTAGGCCAATCAACTGTGATGTTACAGTCTGTCCATAAATCTGAAGGTACTACTTTGTCAAAAAGACCATCCAAATCCTTCAACAAAACTTTATAAACTATCACTAACCTTTCAACTTGTCCATACCATTCAACTGGTTTTTCACGTAATTTTGGAAAATTATTAGTAAATGATAAAATATCTTGAACATGTACATATCCTCCTCCTGGTACCTCTCTCATGGCGCAAAATCTTTCTATCTTTTTAGGTTCTCCTAATAAATATTCTGATGCGGTCCTATTTGCCTGTGCTTCCTCCTTTTTCTTTGCCCACATTGTTTTCCACCTGTCTAATTATCCCCATTTCTTTAAAATTTTCATAAATTCTTTAATCTGTAATTTTCTTCCTGACACATTCATATTTTCCAAATCTTTGTCAGTAAAATCTGCTCAGTACGGTTTCTATAATACTTTTGATCTCCCTATTTCAATTCCCATCTCAGAAGCAAGCTTTGTCAATTTTCCATGAAATATTTTTACATTTCTAGTTATGCTCCTACATATGAACAACAATTCTTCTTCACTGTATGTATTCAGCCTGTCTATTCCTTCTTTTCCAGCTATCATTTTTTTCCAATTCTACTTTTAATGTATATATATCCAAAGTCTTTGGCTGCGTATTTGATTTGTCTATTCCCTTTGTTAGGATCTCTTCCATTAACTCATCTTCTGATTCTCAACAACCTGTCATTGTTGCTTAGTTTTTCTTGTGCACTTGCCTCCCGACTGTTCTCTAACATAAATACAGGATACAGTCCTTCTGTGACCATTGCTTGTCTCCATTATTTTATCTGATCTTCTTGTGATAGATGCATCTTTTTAGGATAAAATCCTCTATAACCCCTAGTACTTCTACATCTGTCTCGATCAAATGTGTCCATTTCCCATTCTTCCAAAGCTTCATACTGTGTAAATCTGGGTCTGGGATCTAATGAATTCATTCTTGCCCTTAAATCCTGAAGAATTCCTCCATTAAACATACAATTTTCTGGGAAAGCTAGCATTCTGTCACCTTTTGTACACTCAATCCAATTTTCTAACCATACGCAGGTATGATAACCTTTCTCCATCATCATAAATGAAGCAGGAGTTTTAGGTGGTGTGATAAGAATTCCTTCTCTAGTCTTAATGGGTTTATCTTTCTTGAAATAATTCTTTTTTTCTGCATAAGTGACATTTTCCTTTTCTCTCCGTACATATTATGGGAAGGTCCTCTTATATATTCTTGTCTTGCAACACCTAAATATCTTCTGTCTGGGCGATTCCCTATTAATGTTGGATCGTATTTCCACATACAAACTCCACTGTCTATTACTATTACCGCTTCTATTTCGTCAACCAATTAGTCCTTTTGTTTACACTCAGGTTCTCCTATCCTATTGCAGCTTTTATTCTTTCATCCAAACAAGCTTAATTTCACAAAATTTGTTTAACCAATACTAACGCTGGTCTATTGTGACGTCAGTATCACTTCTCACTACTGACTCCTCCTTTACAAAAGCCTCTGAAATACACACATACTCTATTTCGTCCAATCCCAGTGCGGCACTCTGTGATGTCAGTGCGACAATTGACCCCTCTGTACAATTCTCTATCTTGTCACACACACACGCTGTCTCAACCAATCCCAGCACGGTACTTTGTGACGTTAGTGCAACTCTGGCAGCTGACCCTCCCTTCACAAGGTAATACAAAAACTTATTTTCCTTTAATCTTTCACCAAAACTGTCATTAACAACAAAATAAAACATTTGCTACTCTGTCCGTTTCAAAAAGCTAAAAGAAGGGTTGATTTTTTTTACTACGAGTAAAACCTTCAGTTTACTCTCCATACACTGCGAGTAAAACCTTCTGTTTACTCTTCGCTTAAGCTCAAAAGAACCTGCTACTCCTTTAGTGTCACCCTGTCTAGGTGATATAACTCCAAAGTTTCACCAGCGAACTCTTTGCCAACAATCACTCTCACTTTTTCACAGAACTCAATTACTAAAACAGACGAGTAACCTCACTGCAGTGTGGCTTCCATTTACCACTCGCTATATATTTCCCGGGAATTTACAGACAACATAAAACAATATATGAACGGGTTTGTTAGAACATAAATCTATAACCAATATTCACCAAACTAATCAATAAAAACCATGCCTCTGCTACCAGCAAACTTATCCAGCGGGCTACCAACCTGCGGAAATCTATCACCAAATATTCATCTGGGCCCATAAACACACTCACTCATATAGGTAGTAAACAACACTGGGTATCAATTTTAGGGCTTAAATTGTATATCCGTTTGCTCATCAATTTTTAAATCTATTACTAATCCGAGGCCCTTTCTATAAGTAATGGATCTATTTTAGTCGATTAGGATTTGATGATATTAACATAGCTCTCATTTACCTGATTTTCTGATTGAATAACCACAGACTCGGGTAAGTGTTAGATGTTTGTCTAAATTAAATCATAACAGCAAAACAAATTACAGTGTTAACTCCATCTTTCGGAGGAAGTAAGATTGCTCTATCCAATAAATTAAGATTTCACAATAAAAAGTACCTCAGGAAAAAGAGGATAGAGAAGGAAAGGCACATTGACACAATGCACATAATTATATTTACCTAGGATGGTGCAAAAATAACCCCTCTGGCCAAGAGTTAATGGGCCCCTTAGGAAATTCAGGTGACAGGTTCTTCAAGACAGGATAGGACAGGATAGATGACCTCTTCTGGATTTGACGCCTGCATCTCACCCCTCTCTGATGCTAAATTCCTCCTCGATCTTCTTGAATTCAATTAGCTCCTTAGTTCTTCCATGATCTTCTTCTAATTCTATTTTGCTTGAAAAATTCTAAGTCTGCTTCTACAGTTATTCGATTAGCATTCGGACAGCATCTAACTAACTACCCCGATTGTACTTTCTTAATAGTATGTACCACCCCCAAGTGTTTCAACTTTATTAAACTCCTTTTTCTGATTGGACGAGCTAAGTTTTAATATTTTTCTTTAGCTCATTGTTTTAAGTTCCCGCCCAATAATTTGTTCTCCCAAGCTTTATTTCCCACCCATATTTGTAAACTTTATCGACAACAATGTATACAATTTCACAGTTGTCCATTGAATGTTCAGGATGTTTAGCTGGTTCCCAGGACATGTATGGAGAATGTCATTGGACGAGACCCAAGACTTGAGCTCACTTCTTCGGAGTTGTCCCTCTTGTGCATGAGGGCAAACCCACGTGGGTGTCAGGCCTTAGCATCGTTCAGAGGCCTAAATACGAACTAATAGAGAGGTCAAAAGAATAAAATGATTTCACTGTACACCACCAAGTCTACTCTGATCCCATTTACTTATAAAGTCTATTTATGCATTAGCACTTAGTATATAACACAATTTGGTTACAGCAAATAAGATGCTTAGCACGTGAGTGCCCAAGCAGCCGTATTTGATGCTATTGTGCAGAGCAGAATTTTCCCTCCAAGAGTTAAGACGTCATGCAGCTGACGCATGCGCAGTAAATTTTCCTGCGTTAGCCGCCATCTTTAATTACACTTGGGTTACCCATGAAAAACACATAGGCAAGCTTCCCCTTTTCTAGAAATATATGGAATGTTGTGCAAATTAGTATTACAAGCATAAATAATACTTTGTTACGGGATTATATGAGAGGAATGAGTCAGAGCAAGTCTCTTTTACATGAGACCTTGCTGTATCAAGAGGAACAGCCTATCCTCTATGTAAGTCAAATGTTGTTAATCCGAGAAGTTAAGTACCCGTATAGAAAAGGAAGGTTTGGCAATTAAGTATTCAATTGGCAAATTGAGGTATTGTTTGAAGGTTTCCCTCCATTCTGTAAAGATCATGTGCCCCTTACATGGCTAAGCCATTCAGTATTGTTAATTAATATATTTCAAAAGATTCAGTTTGATAAGTAAATGTATAAAATGTTTAGCATGATCAAAACCTTTTTTTTGAAACATAGTACATTTTCTTGTTAATTCTAAAGTTTATGCACTCTTTTACGGTGCATGTATTTTGTTTTCTTATAATCATTGACATTTCTAAAACAGTGTGCATGGTGATCATTCAGTTTATATGTCTATTGTCATTCTCCACCACCATCCACCTGGTGGTATATCCCTACCAATCCATAGTGGGCATTCTAATATATAGACCGTCAGGGCCTGCTTGGAGGTTTCTAGACTCAGTTGGTGAGGCGGTTTCACCGTTTGTCATGAAACACTAACATTATCTGGTTTTGGGTGATTTTAATATACATATGAATGCACCAGAAGATGCAGAATCAACCAGACTACAAGAGTTATTGGAGATGCTAGATTTGACTCCCTATGTCTATGCTCTACCCATGAAAAAGGCCACACCGTAGATCAGATCTTTTCCACTGCCGCACTAGGTATGAGCTAACCACTTCCACTTGTATGGTCTGACCATTTCCTTCTGGAGTTTTCAATTGAGAAGGTATCTAATCCTCTGAAGGCTTCGGGGAAATCTAAAAGCATTAATATCAGACCCTTCCATTTAATTACACCTGAGGCCCTACTTAAGGCCATTAATAAGCATCCAATCTCTCTTAGTGGGGACCTTGAGGCGGATGTCGAGGATCTGGATAACTGGCTCCTGCTCCACGCTGGGGAACTTGCTTCTCCTGTCTCACCCTCTGGAAAGACGGTCAGGCTGTCAACCCCTTGGTTCACCACTGCCCTTAAAGAAAATAAGAGGTCATGCACACACCTTGAAAGGACCTGGCGGAAAAACTTTGACCCCAATGACAAAACAATTTACAAACAGGCATTAAAGGCCTATATTAAAGAAGTTCTTGAGGCAGAAAAATCTTTTCTATCTGCCAAAATGAAACATGCATCAATTAAAAACAAGGGCATTTTTTAAATAGTCAGTGATTTCTCCTTCCCTGCAGCGGTAGCTAAGCCATTTACTCCTACTGAGGCATGGACGAGTTGCATGGCCTTACATTTTCATGACAGGATTGCAAGCATCCAGGAATCCGTCCTGACCACTCCCCTTATGCAGAGTGATAAGGGTGCGCAAAACTCCACACAAATACAAGTTAGAAGACCTTCTTTTGAACAGTTTCCAATGATCCCAATGGAAAAAAGTCTAGAAGTCTTGAAAGGCCTTATCCTTGCCCGACCCATACTCTTGTTTCAATCGCGGATATTATTAATCCAGTGGTCAACCAGATCCTGAATCTCTACCTGAAGACGAGCCAGGTCCCTGACAGTTGGAAGGGAGCCAACATTCTGCCCCTTTTAAAAAAATCAACTAGCCTCCAACTACAGGCCTATATCTCTGCTCCCCTTCTTTGCTAAGGCCCTGGAAAAAGTGGTAAACAATGTCACCACTGCATTTGTTGAAACTAACTCTCTAATCCAACAGAGTCAGTTTGGTTTCAGGGCTAACGTTAGCACAGAGACGGCACTCCTGGAAGTATCGGAAGCAATAAAGGAGATAGTGGCTAGAGGTGGCAAAGCCATACTGCTTTTTCTGGATTTATCTGTGGCTTTTGATACTGTACCCCACGACCACTTCCTGCTGAGACTTCGGGAGTGTGGGTTTGGGGGTACGGTACTCAATTGGTTCACTGCCTTTTTAAAGGACCGCCAGTAAACAGTGTGGGTCCCACCTTTGGTGCCCCCGTCCCCCCTCTAGAGGTGGGTATGCCCCAGGGCTCTATCTTGAGCCCCATCCTTTTTAACCTATTTATGACACCTCTAGCAACTCTGGCTGAGATCCACGGCGCAAAAATAGTATCATATGCTGACGATACGCACCTGCTCTTCACCTGCAACAAAGACACAGATTTCAAGGGAGACATGATTAACAGCTGTTTCACAGATGTATTCTCCTGGCTCCAGCCCAACCAGCTTAAATGTAATCCTGGTAAATCGGAGATCATCTTCTTCGGCCACCGCCCCAGCAACCTCTGGAGCAGTTGGTGGCCCACTGACATGTCCCCTCCTACGTCCCCCGTAGAGATATTGAAAAGTCTGGTGGTGAACCTGGATGAAAATCTTTCCATGCAGGCACAGATCCAATCAGTGGCTGGTTCTTGCTTTGGCCTGCTCAAAATGCTGAAACAGTTCCTGCCCCTCCTGTCTATCACCCGTGGAAAAACGGTGGTCCAGGCATTAATATTCTCCAGGTTGGACTATGTGAATGTACTCTACCTTGGGCTGCCTGAGTATCTAATGGCAAGACTGCAGGTGACCCAGAACACTGCAGCAAGGGCAATACTCATGCTTGGCCCCAGAGCCCGTATGTCCACACAGCTGGAATCCTTGCATTGGCTCTCTGTCCGCGAAAAGATCCATTTCAAGGCCATGGTTTTGGCTTTTAAGGCTCTCCACGGCTTAGGGGCTAGGTACATAGCGAGGAGAGTCCAATTTTACCACCCCACCATGTACTTTGGTCTTCAGCACTTCAGCTGGCTCTGACCCACAGTTACCTCCGGGCACGTATCGGGGTCGCTCCTTCCAGGTGAAAGCGACAAAATTATGGAACAATCTACTGGTGGACTTAAGGTTGACTCAGGATCTCCTTGCATTTAGGAAATCACTGAAAAACGTATTGTTTCAGCTTTAAATATCCAGTGCGGCGGTCACTCTACTTGGCTACGTCTTTATCCTGCTGCAGCGCCGGGACACTCAATTGAGTTGCTGTGCGCTCTATAAAGCCATTTAACATAACAGAACATAGTGTATTTAAATGGTGGGTAAAGGATGAACAGTTTCTACATTGCATCACAATGTATTAATAGACCGAAAATCTGCAACCTCCTCTAACACTGACACTATGTTATTAGTTTGACCATGTACAGGACTCTTCTGTCTTTTGGCTACAGACATACCACATACATACTTACATAATATATACATAAACATATACATATGTACATAAATATGGCTAAATTGTTTAGTTTCATGTTAAATAAATCACTCAGTTCAAGATTCATGTGAGGGAAACTACCACAAGAGCAAAATGTTCCTTTGATTTCTCAACAGGACTTAAATCTAACAGGGCCTTAAATCCTCTGTTCAAACTCTGGTAATGTTAAGTAGTGAGTATGCAAATACACTACTTGCAGGGATTGTTATGAAGCATATAGCCTCCTCAAAGCAGTACTTCGCCTCTGCTAATAGACAGATCACAAACATGAGAAAATTTGTCAGAATCGGTCCCCTTCTTAATTGCCTCAGCTTATAACCTGTGGAAACCTGCTCATTATAATGACAGCCGGCTTTCCTTATATGACCATTACACATAGCTATCCTGCACACCTCTCACATAAATGTAAAATGGGAGGCAAAGCCAGAGCATTATGAAATAATGTTTTATTACTTCTTAAAACACCACACAACCCTCAATCTACCCTTATCAGACCCAGGACCGTTTCTAGGTGTTTTGTACCCTAGGCAAGAATTGAAAAATGCTGCTCCCTCCCTTTTACTACCATCACGCTCTCCACCCGTAATCCAGAATAGAAGAATTAATGCATTAAATATTTAGACTAGCTTACGCGGGCATGACAGCATACAGTTATGTTGGTGCCCCACAATCACAGCATCTTCTGCAGCTCATGGGTAAATATCTGACACCTTCCCTCTTGATGAAGACCTTGGCACCCTCTACAGACTTCAAAGCACAATAAACAGGAGTTGATACTACTATCCAACAGCATTAGTCAATGGTCCTTATTTTACAGACATTGGAAGGGCGAATGCTCAGATTAATTATATTGAATACTTTGCTTTCACAGATTTATGATAAAAATACATTAGTCCAAGAGGCCGCCTTGCTTAACCACTTGTTTCTGTGGGGGTTAGGAGCTCATATAATGTGTGAACTATGTAAATGACATTTCATTTATACCATGTAGCCGCGGGATGGGCTAGGGTTTCAGGTCCTAGTCTGACTACAGATGGTAAACTCCGGTCAGAGTCTTGAGGCTTGACACAAAGGGCAACACTCAACAACAGTAACTGTGCTGAGGAGCCTCAGCTCAGAAATGACGTGTGTTGGAATGCTTCTCAGATCTGCTAGGCTCAATGGCATTTTAAAATGGCCCATTTAATCAAAATGCGTTTTCTTTTTTTACAGTGCCTAGATATGTTTTCAATCATTCTTCTATAAAACAAGGTTTGGATTTTATTTTTTGCCTTATACATTCCTACAGCACACTCAAAATACCCCTCTACTGCAACAAAAACGCGATTGGAATAGAAGTACTGCAATAAAAACACTAACAGAATTGATGTACTGCAACAAAAACGCTAAAGGGATAGATATGCAAAGTGATGGCTCATGTGTTTCTGGGGTGGGAGGACAAGAGGGTGCTTTAGAGCCATCCTCAGGTGTCCACAGTTATAGCACAGTAGTCTGACATAAACACACACACATTTGGTGTACTTTGGTGCCACAGGCAGCAATAGAATCGTGTTTTGCTCTGATGCGACCCAAGTGCAGCATGAAGGCCTACTACTAGTCCAGCGGTTACAAACTAATCGACTACATCAGAAATGTGCAAGTTTCTGTCACCCAACAGCCCAGCTTGTACTATATCTAGTCTATAGCAGCGCCCAATGTTTCAGTCTGAGACATGTACATCAGAAACCACTGCTTCTTCATGGAAAGAATTCTTTGATTATTGGAGGCAAGATGGAAGAGAGACTGCTTTCAGAAGACCATTTCTATTTTAGGCACTGAGAGCTATCTTTCATTTTCAGACTTTGACCCAGAGATCGAAATGAGAAAGGCTGAAAAGGGGGAAAAGAGGAGGAAGAGAAACATGTAGAAACAGCGACAAAGGGAGCGGAATGGCTTA
Organism: Lissotriton vulgaris; assembly: GCF_964263255.1. Taxonomy (NCBI): domain Eukaryota; kingdom Metazoa; phylum Chordata; class Amphibia; order Caudata; family Salamandridae; genus Lissotriton; species Lissotriton vulgaris. The sequence continues at coordinate 1,315,612,875 of NC_141691.1, forward strand.
AAAAGAGCCTGCAAGAGTATTATAAGGAGACGGGAAGTGTAGGGTGGGGGAAGAAAGCGGCATGAGGTGGAGTCCAGACTAGGAAGCCTTGGTATCAAACCCTGTTTGGTATAGTTCATCAGAAACAGGCCCGCATGGGACAAAGCTACACTAGAGATGAGAGATGAGGGAGGACACAGGCCAGCCTTGGATTCAGCACATGCTTGCTTATGGCATGGCTGGGTCTTGAAGCTATACCCCTCTCATGGCCAAGTGAGCCGTGTGGTACAGCACGCTCCATCTCTGGGAAGAAGGGGAGAGGGTGGGTCTTTGGCTAGTAAAGGGAAATGGGCCCACCCGAACCCCTGCCCTACCATCTCAGGAAACAGTAGCAGCCGCCATCTTGTCCTCCTTCAAGTAAGGGAACTTTGACCCTCAAAAAATATCCTAATTGCCCCGCCCAAAAGTAGAAACTGAAGAATTCATGTGGGCCTCTGCTCAAGACTCTGCGGTGGAAAAAGCTTATTGACAAGAAAGTAGCTCTCCATATTGTAACGCTTAGGTAGGCACCAAAGGCAGATATAGCGAACACCAGGCCTACTTGGTTTTGCTCATACTGACCCGATGCAACATACTAGTCCCAGGTGTCGAACACAGGAGGACAGTATCCTACAGCAGCTCCAGAGGTCAACAAGGTAGGCCCAGGAAGAACCGAAGAATGGCAACATTTCGGCATGTTTCTAAATGTATTACAATCCTATTCATACACAATATTATCTTCTAGCAATAATGCTGCAATGTAATAAGGTTGCAAATAAAAAAGACAACTCTCGTCTCCTGATTCGCTTTATACACAAAGGACATTTCAGTGTAGGAGCAAAGCTAGGTACACGGGCTTTGTCAGTGCTTGTTGTCCGTCAGAGCGGCTTCTGGCTTTCTTTGCCTTGGTTGAGCGGCCTTAAAGCATCATCTGTCAGAAGGAGGCAGGGCCCTCTCTATGTGACAGCTTCTATTGCTTCAGTTACCCCATCCCATCAAAACTTTAAATCTTTGGTAACGTGAGAAACAAGCGCCCATACTTGGACAGATTTTCTCCCCTATCTCAGCTGCCAAATAGAATGGCTAACCTGTCTTTAATTGCTGATAAGGGTGCCTGATTGGTAACAGGCCTGCTTTATCGCGTGCTGTAATACAGCAGAGGGCATTTCAAGTGAAATACAGCGGGTGAAGCCGGAGCAGCCACAATATCGGAAAGGACAACATGGCATAGTGCCTGGACGGCGGAACCGGATCATGGGTCCCGCGTCACATGGTTCGCTAGGGGCCTGCACAACCGAACAGGCTCAGAGGTGCTTAATAACATGTTTTACATTCCGTACTGTTTACGTGGAGGACGGGCCCCCACACCACGAACGTCGGAGCAGCACCATCTTGCTGTCCGCCTTGTACTAATCTATTTACGAGCCTCGTTTAATCTCTACAGCAAGTCGCCATCATCAGTCGACTTATGTTAAGCGTGATACTACATACCGCGATAGCCTTTTAAAATAAGCCCATATACCATTCGGAATGAAGTACATACTAAACAAGTATCAAAGTTTTCTCTAAAGAATAACCCTTTTACATCATATCTCGCGTCTTTCGTCTAGGAATATTAAGCAGCTGTGAGATTACATCTGGGATCTTTATGGTACACACTTGGAACAGGAAAGAGCTGACTGCCCCTGTCCGAGACATCGCCTATTCATACGATCATTAACAGTGTACAGAACATTAACAGAGAAATCAGGAACCTTATCTACCGATAATTATATATTCATCATAAATATACAAAGTTTTTCACCTTCCGTTATCTTACTGCATGGATAGAGTCCCCATTGTTGATTTAATCTGTGTCTCCTGAAGAAGGCGGTCCAACGCCGAAACGCGTGTCGAGTTTTTATGCTTCTTTTATTATCCATGTCTCTACATATATGTGTTTGTTGATGAATTTCACTGTGTTGAATATGAGTATTATGCTAATTGTTTAGTAGAACTGTATGTATTTAAAGAATATTTTACACCCATCATATGGTCTGGCCTCTGGTCAGTCATAGTATGATTTTTAACTATATTGATTAAAAATATACTTTTTTATACAAATTTGTTAATTTTTTGATTATTCCTTCTTGATCACTGGTCTGACCTGATTGTTCACTCATATGTGTAGATGTCCTAGGAATTTATTCTCGCACCTGTTGCTACCCTTCCCTAGGAGTCTATAGATCTTTACTACCCAGGGGGTCCTTGTTATTTTCACCTGTTTACATTCCGTACTGCGCACTGCATTTGAAGGAAACTCAGTCTGCAGAACAATAAATACAATTAATAAATGCAGAGGAGAAAATAAACACTTCAGGCGAAGGAAGATAGCAACTTCAAGGGGCAACGGACAAGGGCATTGCGTCTTTCTCCAAAGTGTGCTGTATTCCCCCCATCCCTGTTCCTGCCCAGCTTCCCAGGATTGCTGCCACTCGGACCTTATCTGGCTGGCTGTGTGGAGCACCCTCAGTCTGTCAGGCGCCCTCACTCTCTGCTGGAAGCTCCTACGTGAATAAGTCCAGATGCCTCGCGATTGCTCCAGTCCCGGATCTTCGAGGCAATGTTACATGTCCGCACACGCCCCCTGCCCATGGCGCTGAACGTTACTTCATGTCATGTCAAATTGTAGAAGGCGCGCTACCGCTACCCAATTCGCTTTCGAGGTCGAAGGCCAGCCGTTCGAGGATTTCCTAAACATGTTTTTTGCCGCCCTCCCCCTTTTGCCGACACAGGCAGCCGCCTAGTCTTGCCTAATGGTGAAAACGGCCCTGATCGTACCCTTTGATGCAACTTTCTGCATCAAAGGGGTGTGCAATGGGTGTTGCTGTGAGCTTGCTCACACAACACTGATTGTTTTTTGACACTGCCCACATTTACACAGATATGATAATTTAAGGCAGCACAAAAAACAAACACCATTCAAAAGGAGGTTAGAGTGGCGCAACGAGGAGAAATACTTTTATTTTTCCTCATGTTTTGCTCTTTTGATGTGTGCTGCACTCTGCAGCACACTAAGATTCAGCGAATTGAGACCTAATCACACAATGTCAGCTTCATACAGTGCAAAGTTTAATAAGTAGTCAAAGATGAGGCTTGCATATTCCCCATGATTGAACAACATTCTCTTAAACTGAGGTGTCTGATTGAATTGTGACTATCAGATACTGTGCACAAATCATCTTTAAACTGGCACCTAACATGCATTAAGTTGCAGTTATTGTTCACAAAGGCATCAATGCAGTGCTTGAACACACTTCTCTGAGTACAAATTGGTGATAATTAGCATCCGCCGTATATTCCAGAAAATAATGCTTCACATGTTCTTAGTGCATTCTGCAATGGTTGTCATTCTTACCAAACATGACGACATCATAGATAGTGTATGTTTCCAGCCCAAAAATACAATAAACTCCACCATTCTAGTTGATTGGAAATCCTTTCTCGAAGCCACTCCAGGAAAAGCTCTTGGGGCTTATTTACAAGCCCCCTGCACCGTCGGTACGTCACTTTTTCCCCTATTAAAAGTGACACTTCTCAAGGCAATCTTTCAGTCTTTAATCTTGAACTACTCAAAGGATCCTATTCCTTTAGGATGGGTGGTCTATTGGCCATTGTTTTTAGTTGTGAGTGCATGCCCCTACTTGTTCTAATAGTACCATATACATGAAGTCAAACAGGAACTGGTGACATTTAAAATAAAACACGTCGTCAGTCAGTTTCCCTATTTCTCTTTTTAACTGCAAACACATTATAATGACAGCGGCCGAACTCCACAAATGATGACTATAAATTGATCTAGTGCCATAACCTTAAATAAAGTGTTGTTATTAAAACGAACTAAAAACATACATAACAGAATCATGCCAATAGTAAATGGTTTTGCTATCAAATGGAACTGTATGGTCTTGTGTAATACCTCCAAAAATGGAAGTTAACTAAGTTATAGAATCTAAATAAAGACTGGAGAAAAATCCTCCGTCTCTTAATGATATCTATCAAAAAGTAGCCCAAATATTGTTTATAATTGTTTCCGAGGTTAGGGGAACCATTTCCTGGCAGTCTATTTTCACTCCCTCTGGAAAAGATTACAATGATCTGCATGCCTTTTCTAAATTAAACTATAGCAAAATTAAGGTCTCATTGACGTCTAATGTACAACTACCTAACAAAATATTATTTGGTATTCAGTCATGGGTACAGTGTCCCACCTCTGCTAGATTTGTGAGAAACTTTGAGCATCCACATTATAAAAATTGTCATTAGATCTCCAGAGTTCTAGAAATGCAAAAATATGTGCTTTTGTAAGGTCAGATTGTTCTTAAGAGAAAATCGAAGTATAGAGTAGCAGCAGATAGCAGGGGAAGTGAATATTATTGAAGAATTTACACCCTTGGACCAGAGAGCTTTTCTTTCTTTCATCCTTCAGGCAGGGCTCGTTTGTGAAATTCTATAAAAATTATAGTGGCCTCTCCTGGGCCCCTGTAATGGAAACTTATAGTAGGAAAAATCCACAGTTAGCCCTGGATGGGGCAGTTGTTTTCTGCTGGGACCAAAGGTATCCTTGAGATACCATCGAAAGGGCCGCCCTAAAAAGATTATTGTGTTTAACAAAATGTCCAATGCTCCAAGGGATCTCGCATTAATTCAATTTAAGTCCTGGTATTTTATGGGCGGTAACCCTTTCCTTAGTGTTTTTCTAACCAACGAGCTCAGAGGGATCTGCCAACCAGTGCTGTTTACTTTACTTACTCAGAGGTAATATCAAAATGGGATCCTTTACCCTCAAAACGCTCAATGAACCAGTCAGCAGCCAATGTTTAGGCATACAATGACCTTAAGTATCTGTCAAATAAACCCTCAATTACTGTTACCTATAAATCCCTAGGGCACAGCTTTCCAAACTTTCCACGTCGGTGACACACCTTTTCGACAATCTTCATCTTGTGACACGGTAATGCGAGCGAGCGCAGCGAGCGAGCGCATCGAGCGTGCCGAACCTCCTACAGGGGGGTTCTCTCTCCTCTCCGTCTCCCTCTCACTCCTCTCCCTCTCCCTCCTCTCCCTCTCGCTCCTCTCCATCTCCCTCTCACTCCTCTCTCTCGCTCCTCTCCCTCTCTCCCTCCTCTCCCTCTCCCTCTCTCACTCCTCTCTCTCTCTCCCTCTCTCACTCCTCTCCCTCTCTCACTCCTATCCCTCCTCTCCCTCTCTGTCTCCCTCACTCCTCTTTCTCTCCCTCCTCTCCCTCTCCCTCTCTCCCTCCTCTCCTCCCTCACCCTCCTCTCCTCCCTCTCCCTCCCCCTCCTCTCCCTCTGTCTCCTCTCCCTCTCCCTCCTCTCCCTCTCCCTCCTCTCCCTCTCTCTCCCTCCTCTCCCTCCTCTCCCTCCTCTCCCTCCTCTCCCTCTCTCTCCCTCTATCCCTCCTCTTCCTCTCCCTCCCTCCCTCTCTCTCCTCTCCGTATCACTCCTCTCCCTCTCCCTCCTCTCCCTCTCCCTCTCCCTCCCTCCCCGTCTCACTCCTCTCCCTCTCCCTCCTCTCCCTCTTCCTCTCCCTTTCTCTCCCTTTCTTTCCCTTCTCTACCTCCTCTTCCTCTCCCTCTCTGTCCCCTCTTCCTCTCCGTCTCTCTCTCTCCTCTCCGTCTCACTCGTCTCCCTCCCCCTCCTCTCCCTCTCCCTCCTCTCCCTCTCCCTCCTCTCCCTCTCCCTCCTTTCCCTCTCCCTCCTTTCCCTCTCTCTCCCTTCTCTCCCTCCTCTTCCTCTCTCGCTCCTCTTCCTCTCCCTCTCTCTCTCCATCTCACTCCTCTCCCTCTCCCTCCTCTCCCTCTTCCTCTCCCTCCTCTCCCTCTCCTTCTCCCCACTCTCTCTCTCTCCCTTCTCTCCCTCCTCTTCCCCTCCCTCTCTCTCCTCTTCCTCTCCCTCTCTCTCTATCCTCTCCGTCTCACTCCTCTCCCTCTCCCTCCTCTCCCTCCTCTCCCTCTATCCCTCCTATTCCTCTCCCTCTCTCTCTCTCCTCTCCGTCTCACTCCTCTCCCTCTCCCTCCTCTCCCTCTCCCTCCTCTCCCTCCCTCCTCTCCGTCTCACTCCTCTCCGTCTCCCTCCTCTCCCTCTTCCTCTCCCTCCTCTCCCTTTCCTTCTACCTTCTCTCCCTCCTCTTCCTCACCCTCTATCTCCCCTCTTCCTCTCCCCCTCACTGTCTCTCCTCTCCCTCTCACTCCTCTTCCTCTCACTCCTCTTCCTCTCACTCCTCTCCCTCCTCTCCCTTCCTCTCCCTCTCTCCCTCCTCTTCCTCTCCCTCTCCCTCCCTCCTCTCCGTCTCACTCTCACTCCTCCCCCTCTCCCTCTCTCCCTCCTCTCCCTCTCCCTGCAGTCTCTCTCTCTTTCCCCCTCTCTTTCGCTCTCTCTCTCTCTCTCCCTCAGTATCTCTCTCGTTCTCTCTCTCCATCCTTCAGTGTCTCTCCCCTTCTCTATCCCCCCTCTCTATCCCTCCTCTCTCTGTATCTCTCTCTCTCCATCCTTCAGTCTCTCTCCCTCTCTCTCTGTCTCTCCCCGCTCTCTCGCTCTCTCCCTCTATCTCTGTCCCCCCCTCATATCTCTGGCACCCTTTCGCCGTTCCCCTTCTCTCAGGAACTTCTCACGTGAGCCGCCCCTGGAAAAGCATTGCCTCTGCTGTTTGTGCATTACAGGGAGCCGTTGGTTGTGATATTATTATTAAATGCAACTACTGAGAAATAAATTCATCAAAATAGACAAATACAATGATGTAATGTTTATAAAAAAATGTGGAGGTCATAAGATAAAAACCCCATGGACCTGAGGCTGGACAGAGTCCCCACGTCTCTGCTAACACCTGAGTTTTCTAATTAATAAGATGCAGCACCTTGAACCAGTGCGCCAAGCAGAAACTCCTTTCTAAACTGCTCGGAAGCTGCCACTGCCAGGTGTCCGACAAGGTCAAGGAGCAGGAATCATGTTCGCAGCAACCGGTGCCCCTGGCTAAGGCTGGTGCTTGGCAGGCGAGACTGGTGCCTGCTGGGCCCAGGGTGGAGGGAGGCACTACAGAGCAAATTAACAGCAGCAGACACCCCCCAGCGCAGAGGCGCTACTAGAGCCACATTCCAGGGGGGGGGGGGGGGGCTGAAACATTTAGCACTAGGGAGGGTTGCGCTGCAGGGGCTCTTAGGACAAAGCCTCTTTAACAAGCACACACACGGTCTTTTAATGACCTGTGAAGTGCTCGGATGCGGCTGTGTGTGTGCCCGGGAGCTGTCTGAGCCACACAGGGGGGGAGGGGTCATTGTCACGCGACACACCCACAGAGTGGAGGTGACACAGTACGGTGTTGCAGCACACACTTTGGAAAGCTCTGCCCTAGGGCATGTCAATCTTCTTCCATATATGTTCAGTTTGCCTGATCAGAATTATCGTTTAGCATTGCTCAAATTTTGGATTGGGTGTAATCCTATATATTCTAATCAACAGTAATATATGTTTTTAACCCCTCATTTATCAAATATCAGATATTCACTAGGCTGGAAGGGATTGCGTTGCGCTTTTGTCCAATATGAATTTCTTTTACGTAGCTGTAGGTATCGCAGGGTTTTAATCCTGTATTAAATATAAGGAGTAATTTTAGACAAGTACGCTCTATTTTATTTTGAAATTATAAGGTCTGGTTTTATGAGATTGAGGATTTTATTAATTGTATTGGCTTTTATTGCGTGATATTGTTTGTTTATGTTTTAAGGACATGTGTCCCAATACATTTTTTCTCTCTTTCCATCATCCACTGTGGGGTTACAAGTCGGCTGCCGGTTCATAAATCCAGCGCATATTATCAAGAACGGCGTTAAAATTATCGCTGCTTTAGAGGCATGTAACTGCCGCCAAAGAGGCGATAATGGGTTTGATAATACGCCCTTGAGAATTCCAATAGAAGCCCATGTTCACACCCGAACGTGGACTTCTATGGGAATTTACAAGGGCATATTATCGAGCCCATTATCGCCGCTTTAGCAGCAGTTTCCTGCTGCTAAAGCGGCGATAATTTTAATGCTGTTTCTTGATAATATGCCTCTCAGTTTTACTGGTCGTTACTGAAAAATTCTGTTGTGACCGATATTACCCAACATGGTGCAAAGTGCACCATGTTAGAGAAAAAGAATGAGAAAATGGGCATACAGTGGCAGGGTGAACCTACGTTGATTCTCTGGCACATGTGAGGGACCCAAAAGTGACCGCCTGTGGCAGTAAAAAAAGCATCCCAACATTTTTTTCATGAAATTAATAAACTGTAAACCAAATTATCTAATCCTGGGTCCCGTGAACCCTCCTAGGTTATTACAAATCTAGTACAGTATTCACCAATCTAGCACAGAATTCATGAAAGAAAAGTATTCAGTGTTCTGTGGCTTTGCTTGGCTTATATAGCCTAACTCTGGGGTTGGTTGCATGTGGATGTTTGGGATTGGGACCTGGCTGCAGTCAAAATCCTCCCACCACCCGCGCATTTCAAATAACTGGAGGATTTTTGCAGCAAGGGTTGGCTGCCCATAGCACAATTAGCCTCTGCAGCCAACCCCTGTTGCACGCAGAAGAAGCTTTGTGCAGCAAGGGCTGACCACAAGCTGCAGGTTGGGTGAAGGGCCTAGCCAGCTGCAGCCAACCGATGCTGAACATGGTGAAGGCCATGTGTAGAGGGGTTTTACCTGTTGTGGAGTGTTATGCTTTGGGACTGGCCAAGTATTTTCATCCACCCCATTGCAAGGCCAAAAGCCATATGGAGAGGTGTTTGACCGCCTGCAAAGGGTTGGGTGCAGGGTCTGGTCTGTGGCCAACATCCACTGTGTGTGCATGGATATTCTTTTTGCAATTTCTACTTTAATTTATATTTGTTCTCAAAGAAACATGATAAAACATTGGATACAATCTTTATTTATTTTTTAACAATGTCACAATGTTTAACAATATGTTATCAAAGTTGCTACTCCTCTATGCAACTTCCTATCCTGCAGCTCCTATTACAGAAGAGATTTTGCCTACTATGGTGAAATGTGGATCACAGTATTAAAAATGCTTTTCATAAGAAAATGTACTTACCCTTTGAGTTGGATCGTACATATGCAGGATAGAAACAGTTAATACATGCTGTGAATGTCTCAAATCATTGATGATATGTGTTCCTATTTCCTCATGAACAGACAAGTCTCGCATATTTAAGATGGGGATTGCTAAATCCAATATTAAGATGTGGGTTTACGCATGCACAATATTCATATTTTTACTTGGACAAAAGACCACCTAATCGTTCTAGGGTATGTTTAAATGAGGCAAAAGTAGAAAAAGCAATAACGAGTAATGAAGAATAAAAAATACCATGGCACGCATGCGTCTAAAAGCAAACATGCTGTTACATGCCAGAGGAAAACTGTCTCCTGCGGTAATTGAAAGCATGAGAGACTTAGGAATAGACTGATCCAATGAATGAGTTATTGTCACTAACATAACGGTGAGTAGTATAGGCAACACCTTGCTTTGGGGCTGTCTGTGGTGACACCAGTCGAAAGGAACAGATCTTTCATTAGATGAACATTTTGTAAAATGTAAATGTTTTAGTACCCATTCCTGGCATGATATGAGCTATAATTTCCTCTTTCTTACTGAAAATATTGTGGAGGAAATTCTGTCGACGCATTTGTGTCTTGATGTTGCATTCCCTGAGGATTTTGAAATGCCACAAAAGTAGGCGTTTTTAAATTGCTATTAGCAGAATGATGTATCAGTTGTGTTTTTATTCTTATTAGAAGGGAAAGAAAGGCATGTTGTCTGTAAGGTGATATATGTGTAAAGATATAAGACTGCTGTAGAATTCGTAGTAAAATCCTTGGTAAAGAAGACATAGGGCCTAATTATGATGAGTGTGGGACCGCCATGGTAATAGTGATTTCCGCCTTCCACATTAGGATGGCGGGCGGATGTTTTGCAGTCGGAGAGACCGACCGGCACAGACACAACTGCAATTCACACAGTTGGGGCGGTGCCTGCCAGGCACCGCCATAGGGATTATGATGTTTCTTCCCGCCGGCCGTTTCATTGCGGTTTACCCATTATGAAAAGGGAGGCAGGAAAGGACATTGGGGGCCAGTAGTGGGCCCCTTTTCACCCCTGGCCCTCCAACATGGGCCCCGGGGTGCACCTATGGTGCCCCCTACATATCCCTGCATTCTGCAACACACACCGAATCACAAAATATACACTTTGCGACTGCCTTGACGGTGGTCATATTGTAATTAGCATGGCGGGACTGCCATCAGCTAGTCAGGCGATCCAGTACCCGAAATGATGGCGGTCAGACAAAAGTCTGACCGCCATCATAATGAGACCCATGGGGTTCGATTCAGAGTTCAGTTGTTGGGCTAATCTATCACAAACATAACGGATATCCCATCCGCTGCACTACAGTGCAATATATCCAGTGGCACTTGGAATATGGTGGGCATCCGTCACAATTGCGATGAAGTGACATATGCGGCGAAGTCTAAATCAGCCCCATAGTGCCATATTCATGACAATGAGTCCTAACATTACAGAAGGATATATTTACTGTCAATCTCAGTACTTTTATTCTTCCTTGTCCCTTTTCTCATATCATGTCCCAAGAAACAGTGACTCCACTCCCATCCTAAAAGATACATTATTAACCTTCTTTCCCTCCAGCTGTGCCTCTAAAGGAACATCAAACACTACATTTCTGTTCATTCAGCTACCAAAGCAGCTCATCAGGGCGACAGCAGCATCCTGTGTAGGCCCAAGCAAACTTTTGTGACACACTTTCGTGATATACCATCAGAGAACTTTGCACAACTTTACAGTTATGCAAAATGTTAGAAATTATGCCAGTGTAAAATTTCAATTTTTGTTCTTGAGTACTGGTGCGATCACACAATGTTTTGTGGAAGACAGGTTTTGGGGAGAAAATAATTTGCAATTACAATCAATTTTGTTTTTAATCTTTGGAGAAACGTTTAGCCAACAGACTAAGGAGGGTGATACGACGCAGAATTCACCAAGCCCAGGTGGGGGTTGTCCTAAAAAGAAATTGGCCAATTTACTCTTGGAACCCAATCTAGAAATCTGCAAATGTCCATGCATGATGGCTTCAAACACATTTGTTCATGTGGGCCTGAGTCCAAACAGTTAAGTTGGTGATCCCATCTAATCTTGTCTGTATTCTGGTCATTCACCCATTGATTGTCCAACTGTCAAAATTCTATACTTTTGACAGAGGCTTCAGATCTTTTATTTGAGGAAACATGAAACTTAGGCTGAAAGCTTCAAAGCTAATAGTAGGAAGACACTCTAGAGAACTGAGTTTGTGCACATGGAACTCTAAGACAATGGCCAACACCAATCCTATCATACACATAGATACATATATTGGGATAATTGGGTGATGGCACATATACTCAGATTTTACCAAGCACCCTTAGAAGAGAGCGTGAAATATAATCATGTGTCTCACTGCTTGAAGAGCATACTAGGGCTTGCCCTTTGGACGTTCTACCGCTTTAATAATAGATTATGTATTTCGATTAGCCAAATTAAAAGGCTTGTTTCTGGGCTTCATACTACTGCATTACCACTGGCCATTCGAAGACACACTACCATGTTTACACCAAAGAGCAATAGCTTCTGATCATGGAAATACACCACCTAGGCTTCAGAGAAGTGCAACTTAACTGTAAACACAATTAAAATTGTCAAAAAAGGTACTAGGCTCTACACAAATTACAGAGTGCTGGAGTTTTCTGGAACTCCTTGTGCTGGAGACGCTTGCAACTTGACTGTAATTTCTTTAATATGTTACAGTCATACAATGCTTTTGACTACCATTGAAATATGACTTTGGATATGACATAGCATTTGCTCCATAGAGCCCTTTGACAAATTGGCATTATTGAAGGACACATTTGACTCGCTAAGTGCATCATCAACCAAGGCCAATGATTCTCAGTAGCACTGGCAAGAACTAAAGTATGTATTCTCAGGCATTGGTGTTTTCTTACTTTACAGCCACAAGCAGAATGGCTAGCAGAACTGGACAGGGTGGCCTCTTGTAAACAAATAATTTGGAGGCTATAGAACCAATTGAACCAATTTGTCAACATATGGATTCCATGGAATCCAATCCTAGACTATAGGGTAGGGATCTAACTCCGACTAGAAAATAGACTTAAGTAGAACTGGATAGTGGTGACCAATTGCTGGGTGGGATTAGGAACACTGGGGAGTTTTGAATATCTCTAGGTAGATGATGCTTCAATCACCATTTTTAGTCACTTCCTCGATACAATTTTAATCTGACTCTTAACGTCTGAATTTACTACATATATATTTATTTGATATCTGGTACAGGAATAGTGGAACTATCTGTATGTGTGTGTTTCTGAGACAAATTGCATTGAACATCTTATAACTTTGAAAACTAAATAAAGTGTGACTTAAAAAAAGCATACCCAATTTGTCCAGGGAAGTGGTTCATAAATAGACAAAATACCAGCAAGAGCTGACCCCAAACAGAAACAGAAAAGCCAAAGAAACTAAAGCCAGCTATAAGACATATATCTCAACAAGTGACTTGAAGAAAAGAAGCCAGAGGGCATCAGCTTAAAGGCTAACCGCTGCTCCTGTAAGAGCCGATATACCCTAGTCTCAACCATCACTGGGGTGTAAGGATTCAGAGAGGGGAACACTAAACACAAAGCAAGGATGCACCGAAGACAAAGATAAGACCACCAAAACAAACCCAATCTAAGAAGCGTTGGAAGCAGAGGGAGAAAAGCACAAACAAGCGTCATCCCAGTCCTAAAATGGAAAGGATCAAGAGCCGTGTTTTCCAGTCTGCCGAAAACTTGAACGACACGCTGCAGAGCCAGTGCCAGTGCGGCGAGCGAGGCGAGTGAGGCGAGGAGCAGAGAGGTGCGGGGGCAAGATTGAGAGCGTCTGAGCACCTCTCAAGGGCCGCTCTAGTGCTGCCGTAGCTGCCCCCACCCCCCGATCAGCTGCCACTGCCGTAGCTGCCTCCTCGCCCCCCCCCCCCTCCGTGTGGCTCGGACTTGAGCAGCTAATGCAGCGAGCTGCAAGTGAACAGCAAAGCGGCCGTGTCAGCGCTTGACAGCACTTCCAGAGCCTCGCGGCAGCTTGGAGACCCCCCGGACATAGGGGGACATCGGAGGGGGGCGCCTCAGGCGGTGACTCCAGGCTCAGGTCCGGGTCATGCGGTGACTCCAGGCTCAGGTCCGTGTCTGCGTCCCTGTCCTCACGCTGATCGTCTGGGCGTGGGCGTGCGAGGAAGGCGCAAGGAAGACGCCGGCTGCTCTTGGCCCGGTAGCTTCAGACATCTGGCTCGCAGCCCCCCGCAATTTCCACACAAGACAGACAGGAGCACGGCAGGAGTGCGACAGAAGTGCGGCTGAAGGGCAAGCGCCAGCACTCACACAGAAGTACCACACAGCCCAAAAACAGTGCTTGGACCTTATTTTACCCCACGGAGGACACCGCAAAACCCACAAAGCTACTGCAGATCTGCCCGAGGCCGATCTGGGTCGTTTTGGGAGACCACAGTTGCAATCCAGCAGGGGAGCGGTAAGTGGCAAGTTGCAAGCGAGTGTGAATGGCCTGACAAGCCCTGAAGCGGCCGGTGACTGCTGTGCGCCCGCCCTCTGGTCCAACCCCCTCCCCAAAACGTTCTTTTTAGCCTTGCTTTAGCTGCATTTTAGCTGCATTTTAGCCGCTAAAAAGGGAAACAAACCCAACCGTGTTCCTGGGAAGACATATTGCAACTTTGCCTTTCCCCGAAAGCTTCATTCTAACAAAATAACCACCTAAGGATCCTTACACCACAACCACCCTCAAGCAAGCTCAGTCTGGCACGCAGACACACAAACGTCAAGGAGTGGAGTGCTTGAAGTACTTACCCGAAGTCAACACACTCATCACTCTTTGGAGGCGCTATTGAGCAGAGCAGCACTGAGCACAGAGCATCGAGTCGTCGAGTCAGGAGAGGTGCTGGAGCGACGGTGCACGGAGCTGGCTGGCGGGTGAATCCGGGTTGGAGCCGAGGCCGAGACAGAGGCAGAGTCTGAGCCCCGATCCCCGAGAGAGTTGCACAGCCTACGTACAGTCCAGTACAGTACAGTACAGCACAGCACAGCACAGTTCGTACAGTTCCATAACTCAGGAATTTCAAAAAAGCCCACTGCTGTAAAAGAGCTGAAAACAAAGCTCTAGTGGTGCTGGACTCGTGAGCAACTAGAAGTGCCAGGCCTTCGGGAAATAATGAGATCAGGAAAAGTGAGGAAGTATACAGCGCCCAAAAGAAGGACAGCTATACGATCTGACACTGCAGAGGCCTTGGCCAACGCCAACCAGAGCCCAAAAACACAAAAACCCTCAAGTATACGGGACTTTTTAAAAAAAACGTTATCAAAGCCTACGGAATCACCACATCCTCAAGCACAATCACCGGAGGCAACAACTACTATCGCTCCCTTGGCCAAACTAGAGCCGTTTAATCTGGCCCCGGCGCAACATTGGGCTCCTGTAACCACGAGGGCAATTGAGCCATCAGAGGTCTATATTTTTGGATCCTCCTGTATCGATCACAACAATAAAAACCCTCAACTGGTTCACCTTTCATTGGACAAGTCTCCAGTGCCTCCAGCAGAGGACCACTGGTCTTATCAAACTCCTCAAAACCAGCCGGAGAACATTATACCTCCAACAGAGGTCCAACTAATGTTGCCCCAACTCACTGCAACTTGCGCAGCCACCTCGATTAACCCCCCCTGTGGCCTCCCTCCACCAAACAACGACAGCACAAATTCACGGGCAAGCCAGCCCCGAGTATTCTAACAGCAGCCAACAATCTTCAACCCCTCAAACAATAACCACCACAACAGTACCACTAACAGCATCACCTGCCTTGAGCCCCCCGTACATGTTATTCTCACCATCTGGCCACACAAAGGCCACACTGCAAAGCCAGGCAACACTGCCTGCCCAGAACGACCAGCTTATGACGGACCTGTCCCTCTTTTTCAAGACGACTCAAAGCCCTCCAAGGCCCAGCCCGACCCCAAATGAAAAACAAAATACTAAAGAAAACCCTGGGACCAGCGCTTGGCCACAACTACTACAAACCCTGCAGCAAACAGTTAATGCACTTAATTACCACTCGTTAAAACTGGAGGTGCAGGTTGACCTATTAAACACCCTGGCACTATTTACATCTGGGATCGACAGCAAACTAGACAAACTTAATTCCTTAATTCTACGGGCCCAAGCCTCCACGAAGCTTGCCCAACCAACCTGCTGTTGCTCCCCAATTATTGATTCCCTTTCTCTGCTCCCAGAATGCTTAACCACTGTTATAAGGGAAGTAAAGCTGTTGAGGGGAGGAAACGTATTCATCAAACCGATATCCTCTATACAACAAGAACATCTAAAACCCACTGAGGCCCTTGCCAAGCAGAACACAAATACAAATGAAAGAGAGGCGCCAACTACAGGAACAACTGCTGGCCCAACGAAGCCGAACGGTCATCCCCTGAGCGCGCAACCACAATCAAACCTGACGGCCGAAAACGGCCCCCCCTCGTCACCAACCGGACATACAATTAGGCATGATCAGCTTGAGCCTGTGCAAACAAATAGTCCCATTTCTCAAAGCGAATCAACATTGGGTGCCCTCCCAGGGCCAGTCCCACCACGCAGCAAGAGAGAGCGCAAGCGTCAGCGCAAAGCCAGAAACAAACTTAGGGCAAACTCCAACATGGTCCATCACGATCTCTATCCTATCTTCAAAAAACCCGAAAATAAAAAATCCCCCGTCAAAAATAATACCGTAGAGCAACGGACTATCCCCAAGGAAGCTACCTTGGAAAAACTCACCCAAGAATCAGTGATGAGCCCACAGGACCAAAGTAAACAAACCACGGTCCCAGAAACAACCAAGGACAGTGCCCCCACAGAAACCACCAGGGAGAACCCAGTGACGGCAAGTACAACCGGGCCAAAGACGACACCAGAAAAATCTAGGTCACCGACGGCTCTCACTTCCCCGGGAAAAGAAAACACAAGGGTAAGACTTAATTATTGCAAAACCATCTGCAACGACCCTGCAGCTCAGATCAGTCTCAATCTATATTTGAAGAAGGCTTCGCAACGACTGTCACAACAGCTACACGAAACCAAACTGGAAAGGACAGCCGAAAATCCCAACATTAAGCCCACAAGTGTTCCGGAACTAATCAACAATGACCCACTGCGCCATCAGATTCTTCTGGCCCCTGAATATAAATCCAAAGGGCGGCACGACATTCTTAACAGATCCAATCTGTTAAAACTAGCAGAAGGAATCCCGGGACTAACTGGCCTGACCTCGAACAACATAGAATCCATCGAATTTCTCCCCCCTCGAGGAAACCAACCCTCTGAGGTTACAGTGGTGACTTTCTTCTCGGCCAGTTGGGTAGGAGCTTTTCTTGAACAGAAGCCAATTCTGCGGAACTGGGGAATTAGAGTACACCCCTACCCCACCCCTGGGTACCCCACCTCCCTGCTAACAAGATCGACTTCACCTAGCCACCTGGCAACAACAAACAAAATAAGACGCATGAGACCCTACTCGATCTTAAAAAATGCGTCAGGGTACGACGTTGAATCAAAAGGCCCCGAGCAAGGCGAAGACAATGCGGAATCTAATTACAGCTGGGGGTGGCTGCCAGCAATCCTGTCATCAAAACACCCAAACTGACCGCCAGCTGGTGAAATGCTTGCAGAAACACACAATCCCTCCAAGAAACCCCCCTCAGCGGCGGACAGACAGCACAAAAGAGACAACAACCAAGGGCGGCCACCATTCTCACTGTGCTCATGGAACATCAGCGGACTTCACCAAAAAACCTCAAACGTGGATACCATGGCTTTCTTGTGTAAACATGCAGCAATCGCTCTACAGGAAACCTGGGCAACGGCAGACCACCCCATAGAAGGATACATCGAATTCCGAAAATCAGCACTCAGGCACAGCCAATTTGGTCACCCCAAAGGCGGTCTGTCCATATACATCTCAAACAACTTAAAAGGAGCCTTCAATCAACTCCACTTTGAAGAAGATTGGTTACTTGGGGTAAATATCAATCCTGGGAGGAGGCAGCGCTCACTCCTTCTCGTCAATGTGTACATCAACCCCAGCTCTTGTACAAAAAAAGACCATCTGGCCCGATTGTGTGAGATCATGGATGACATCGCCATAGAATATCCCAACTCGGACCGCATCATTACGGGAGATTTTAACACAAATCTTTTTCAGGGGAATGTTGCAGACATGGACAGGCTGGACCCTATTAATATCATCGAGGCCATTACTCAATCTAAACCCCTGAAGCAAGCCCCAAATATATTAGGTGAGCTCACTGTGACAAGATTTTACAACGCAGGCTACCTGGTAGTGAATGGTAGGTCAACAAGTGACTCACCTCCAAACTGGACCTGGTCGAACGGAAGAAAAAAGTCTTACCTTGATTTTACCATCTGTAATTCAGAACTACTGTTTAAATTGAACAGTTTCTGTATCCACCAACGGTCTGAAAGTGACCACAGGCCGCAGGTTACCACCCTCACCACACACCAGGATCTCCACAAAGTGGCACCTATAACCTACATGGGTATTTACACCGAAAATCTAAAGCGCCTCAAATGGAATGAATCCAATAGCCAGAGTGTTTTAAAAACAAGCAAGGACTTCATAATAGGCAGCCTCGACAAAGACGCCAACCCGATATGGAAATGGTCGCAGTTGAGCCTTCATCTGATCAAATCATATCCAGCGACAACGCAGAGACCAAATCGTTCACCACCAGCAGGGGTTGCATCCGCCACCGTCTTGAAACCACTAAAGAGAGCAAGGAACAATGCATTGAGGATGGCTTCAAAATTCCCGGGGAACAGCGCCTTCCTGGCCACATACCACCATGCCCAAAAAGCATTTAGGAGGGCAGTTTCCCAAGAGAAACAGGCTCAGGAAAACCAATATTGGGTAAAATTACTGTGGGAAAGCAAACAAAAAAACTCAAGGAAATTCTGGTCCCTTGTTAACCACACCAACCTGAACCTAACAAACTCTGGCTCAGCCAACATCCAGGAAGCAGAATGGGCAACATACTTAACAGCTCACTTTCAGGCACAATACCATCATGACTGCACTAGACCACCGAGGGTACACGGGAATGGAGCTGATGTATCATTGAACACCGCCCTCAGTACAACCCCAGGCCCCAACGCTGTACTTGTACTAACAGAGGAACGAGTGGTCAAAGCAGTGACAAAAGGAAGACAAGACGGAGCACCAGGCCCGAATGGCCTGCCACAAAGGCTATATAAATCAGACATCCCTTTCTGGTCCACGGTCCTATTAAATCTCTTTAATTACACCTTGAGGTCATCGACAATCCCGGACTCATGGAGGGGCGCAATAATCCATCCCATTCACAAAGCTGGATCCCGAGCTATGCCGAACAACTACAGATTAATCGCCCTACTGGATATAGAGGCGAAACATTTTGCAGGACTAATTCTGGAGGACTTGAGGCAATGGGCAAAGGATAACGATCTGATTCCTCTGAATCAAACAGGGTTTGTCGCCAAATCAGGTACCATGACAAACTTACTGGCAGTTTCCACTATCATCGACAAAGCTTTACTAACACGCAGGCTGGTCTTTTGCTGCTTTGTTGATTTCAAAGCAGCATTTGATAGAGTACCCAGGGCGGCCCTTTGGAAAAAACTGACTCAGTGGGGTATTCCAAACAAGATACTGAACCCAATCATTCAACTCTACTCTGACACCTGGGTTCGAGTGAAGCTAGGGTCCGGCTCGCATCTATCGCGAAAAATCATGACCTCACGTGGTGTCAAACAAGGATGCGTACTGGCCCCCCTTCTCTTTAACCTATTTATAGCCGACCTGTCAAGTACCCTAGATAAGGTAAACAGCCATCCACCTAAAATAGGAGGTGCGGCATTATGCAACCTTTTATATGCCGATGACCTGGCCCTGTTTAGCCTTACTAGAGTAGGGTTACAAAGGCTTCTTGATGCACTGTCGCAATACACGTTTGATAACCATCTAGAAATTAATATGGAGAAAACCCTGATAGTACCATTTGGTAAGAAACGCTACAGTGGCGGTGGCTGGTCAATCAATAAAACAAGTCTTACGATTGACCAATCATACAAATATTTAGGCGTTCACTTGGACTCCAGGGGCAACTTCACAAAGCAAAGCAGTGCGATCGCAGCCAAAACTACGGCTCTAGGGGTATCCCTGGCCAAACTATCAAAGAAACTCTCAGGCCCAACCCTTGCCCCCTTACTAGAAGTCCTTAGAGCAAAGATTGGGCCAACACTCTCATACGGCATAGAGATCTTTAAAGGTAAAATGAATACTGCCCTAAACAAACACACCACTAAAATCTATAGAAAGGCACTTCACTTGCCGAGCACCGCCTCCCCGGCCCAGATTAGATTAGAGCTAGGACTAACTAACTATGAAGCCTCCAATGTCGGCACCTATCTTAAGCTGTGTCACAAACTAAGACAGGCCGATCAAGGTACACTAGAATCTTTAACCTGGAAAGAAATCAATGAGACCAACCCAGGGGGAACATTTGGCCGCCTCTTGAATGACTATATTCTCCAAATGTCAGTTGCCGAACTCTGGGCCCTTAACCCCAGTCAGACCGTTTTTAAAAATATAATCAAAAAATGCGTAAGAATGAAATCTCTGGCTGCAGACAAAGCTCTAGTCACAAAACGTAGTCACTCGTGGGCAGTAGTCAATTCCTACCAACGACTAACCCCTGCTGCCTACCTCTCCACGACATTTTCACTTAATCTAAAGCGCTGTCTGATTGCTCTAAGAATGGGAGATTGGCGCTTTCTTCAAAATCTACCCACTTGGCGCCGCACGAAGAAGGCCACAACATGCAGAGGATGCGGGTTAGCAAATGAAACAATTTTGCACGTGGTCTGCCTCTGCCCTACATTTAATTCTCAACGCAGGCGTCTGCTTAAGCCAGAATGGAACAGGCTGGGGGTTCGGTCCTGCAGGCATGCCATTACTGCTGCTTTGTCTTTAGATAATATTATTTTAAGCATAAATTTGGCCAAATGTATTCAGCAAGTATACCGTAACCTAGATAAAATGGACACTGCTGAGGTCTCTGCTCATCGCTAAATCTGAATATGCATTCTAATAGAACTTGCAAAGACCGGAAGGGCTAATCTTCAATTTGTAACGTTTTAACTGGCATGCTTTAAGCCACATTTTATTGTTTGCTTCTCTTTTAATCATTCTTTTACTTCATAAAATTATATATAATGTGATTTGTGCGACCTTTTAAAGATATGTTTTATATCTAAATAAAGGAATTATTATTATTATTATTAAGAGCATATCTGCTTAGGAAAGTTACCAAACACTAAGCAAAGAGGAAAAAGAGAAACATGGAGTGCTGAACAGTGGCCAATCCCACACAAGGGGAAGGATCAGCCCAGTAGAGTTGGTACATCCAGCAAAAATCCTTAAAAGCCCCAGAAAACATGTACACCTCAACAAAAGGCAAGCCAAGAGACAAAGAAGACAAGCATAGATGGGATATCCACAGATTCTTCCCCCTAGGTACGCCGACACACAGTGGAGCACAGAAAATGAAAGTCAATTGCATGCTCACTAAAAAGAATGCTACCATTTTCCATATACACCAGACAACCTGGAGTTAAGACAACAAACAGTTCCAGGCATGAGCAGGCTTTGCCAACATGTCAAAAAAGGAGCACAGAGGAAGGTGCAAGAATAGACCCTACACCACAATGGGATTTGGGAGATAGAGCACAAAGCTGCAACAAGAAAGCATGTAACAGCAAAGCACTCCCAGAGCAGAACAAGCTCAAAATGGTACATTGCTGTGTAGACCACTGGGGGAGAAAAATACATTTGAAGAGACAATTAGTCATATTATTGAATTTAGCATTGATTCCCAGGATTTTTTCATCCTAAGCTATTTTAACTACAATTTAGAAAATGCAAACGACCAATATACAGTCTCGCTCCTAGAGCTGATGGCCAGTGTCTTGATGCAACAGTTGGTTAAGCACTCAACTCATGAGGCTATTCACACCTTAGATAGAATATTTACCTATAATCCTCAACTGAAAATGCAGGATATTCTGCCAATCCCATGGTCAGACCATAAGGCCATTCGGTTTGTGCTTACCTCTTCTCACCATCTTGCACGCCCTCACTCTGCCTTTAGGACATTCAAACGGCGTAATTGGAAGAATATCTGCCCACAGCAGCTGCAACTAACACTATCAGCTTCCAAACTGAACTCTTAACTCCCGAAGCAAATGCAGCCACCAACAACTTCACCAACTGGGTTGAAGCAGCAGTAAAAACCCTAGCTCCATAAAAAAAACCTCACTAGTAAGCGGATGAAGAAATCAGAACCCTGGTTCTGTGACACATTGCATATCCAGAAGCAACTCTGCAGAAAAGCATAACTCCAAGGGTCAGTTTGCTGACCTCCTGTCTGAGCTACACAAGCTCTCTTTAGGTATGCAATGTAATGCTAACCCAGGCTAAGATTCATTTCTTCATTTCAGAAGTCTGGGTTCCCCAATCGTCCTGCACCCCTTTAGGATGAAATACACAGAGGTAAGTAGATAATTTGCACATCCACAGTTTCTCATAAGAAATAGTCCTTGAAATAATATTAACAGCTTTTCCCTCCCCTTTGTCTTATCCTACCTACTTCACTCACCAAGGTCTTTGATCTTTGAGGTCGCCTTATAGAATTCAAAGATTCCTGCTGACTGGAAAACAATAGTGATTCAATGTTCTAAGGGGGAGTACCTCTACAGTGACTGTGTGAGTTCAAAAAAAGTTAAAGTTAAGATTCACTGCGCTGACCTTTGCAGGGAGGGTTTGCAGAATCCAATGATGACTTATCTCGGTTTTTAGTATTTTTTGTTGTTTTTCCAGGATTCATTTTGAGGAGCTGATTACGGTAATGCGTCCACGAGGTAGCTAGAAGGTTGCTGCTGTACTCTTTTGGACCATTAGGAATGCCAAGAGCCAGGAACTGTAGCGGGAGATGCCAGGAGCCCAGAGCTGAATCTGGAAGATCCTTCTCCCAGATAATTCATAAAGCTTAGTGAGGTTTGAGGCTTAGGGTGCGGTCTTTTTGTACTATGCCCCAAGATGGCTGCCGAACATTGTAAGAACTTGAGAGCTCACAAGATCTTGATTCCCACTTTGTTTTACAGATAAAGGGCAAAGAAGGCCCAATGAGAAGGGTTTTGGGAGGGACTGCTGTTTTGGTTCCCTGGGCCTATATTCAGAACAAAGAGGTATGGAATGATGTACTATGAATAGGGCATGTCCTCGGACCAAACACTAAACCAATAGGGGTAAAGAGATGTGGTTTTGTTTATTAGTAGTGGATAAAAATGGCCTAGGCGGTCGTTCCATATAATATCCCATGCAAGACCAGGCAAAGGATTCATACTGGAGACAAATGAGGTGTACACAGTGAGCATAAAGCACAAGTGATGATATGGAGGTCCAATAATACCTGGTACCAGCCTTTAAAGTGGTGAGGGTCACTAAATCTGGTTCAGGAAAGTTCTTTGCTTCCCCTATCAAGGCTCCAGTAAGTCTGGTTTCTTTGTGTGTGCTGGAGGCAGAGCCCTTTGAAATGTAAGAGGGTCTGGGTACAGCTCTGCCTCCAACCACCCTGTCAAGATGGTCCATCCTTTTCACACCTAAACCCATTTTGTGTCACCGCCTAAAAGCACTACACAAACCCCAACAGCAGAGCTATTCACCGTTAAATGACCCAGGACATTGGCATATGGCACAGAGGTTAGAACAAGAAAATGCCGACTTCATTAAAGTAGAATCTTCATAATTGTGACTTAAAATACAACTTTACCATTAAAGAGGATTTTAAATTTCAATTCATTAGTGAAAGTACTTAGGGGCTGATTACAAGTTTGGTGCTTCGACAGTCGGATCACTGTTGTGCCGGTTAAGAGAACGCCGCCAAGCTGCTGGCACACCGACTGCCACATAATGATTTATATGCCAGGCTGGTAGTGTGCCGGTGGTGGTCTTGAGGTGGCAGCATGCATCAGCTCACAGAGAAGCTGAAGGCAATGCTGCTGCACTGCAGTGCCTGCACTGTCCTGCAACAAAGATATGGGGCGAACACTCGTCCCAAGCATATGCACAGCTCATAGCTTGCCTTCTTGGCAACAATGTTTCCAATTACTTCCTCATTTTTTGACATCGTGTTTGCGCCTTTGTAATCACTCGTAATCTCACTTTCTCGTACTTTCATTCGAATCCACCCGCTCCGTGTATATGTTAATTTTCAGGTTTCTACTGTTCATGCCGCGCCCGTCCGGACCTTTGTGCAAGAACATGACATGAAACATAAATTCATTCCAGGCAGTGTTTATTTGATGGATATAACCCAATGCATTTCGGGCTCAACGCCCTTCTTCGGGGGTCACTACAAATGATCAAAAAAAGCAGCATTAAAATCTACACGTTTAACTAAATAAATATTTTACTTATGAACACCTAGTATTCGTTACTCGAAATGCATACAAGTTCATGAACCACATTGGTTATCACATTTTACTAAAGACATTAACTATTACAATGCAATCTTCCAATTCACTCTCTTCCCTCCATGACGCCTCTCGACTCTAAATGTGAAACTGAAATCTACCCAATTGTTTCAGTAACTTCTCTTAGTACATGTGTTGCCCACTGTCAGACATGATGTTATCCGTTCGTTTTTTCTCTCTCATATTAGTGCACTACCTGTCTCCCGAGTTTTGTCTCTCCCCATAGTCACTCGTACCCTCCCACTTATCCGACCTTCAGCTATTTCAGCTCAACAAAATCTTCTCCTTTCCACAGTGCAAACATCTTGCACCCATTCCCTTTAGAGACTTTAATCTAGATCTTGCACCATACTTTAACGTTATCTCATAGACTCCCTTTCATTTCACACGTACCTGCCGTTCAAGTTAAAAATCTTCTCACGTTGTCCTTCTCCCAAAATCGTATGCGTCCCATAATTCCTAGCGTTATTTAAACTCTCATCCCTCCCCCCTATTGGTTCTACATCCTGGTGAAAAAAGTTCACTATAGCTACTTCCCTGCTTGACGCTGCACCTGAAAACTACAATTCCCAGAATTCTATGTGAAAAATACTCGTATGAGTCTCATCATAAAAATACTAGTCCAAGTAAATCATTGGTTACAAAATGGCTTAGTACTCCTCGGAGACAAATAAAATGCATGTGCGTTTGATGATCATTGTCCAATGAGGAAGTAATTGGAAACATTGTTGCCAAGAAGGCAAGCTATGAGCTGTGCATATGCTTGGGACGAGTGTTCGCCCCATATCTTTGTTATAGTACCCTAGTGCCAAGAGGCCAGGCGCTTAGCAATTTTGCACGCAATCCAGAAACTAAACTGATTACAATGGATTACAATGGAAGAGGAAAAAAGAAAGGTGTGCATCCTGTATCTTTTCTAAAATGCACTGTCCTGCAAACACTGTTGCCAGGCACCATGTCTTGCATGGCACACAGTGCCAGAATGACAGTTCAGGCCTAGGGGGGCACAACATGCGACCCCAGCCAGAATTCAAAATGAGCAAAAGCAACTGGGGCCCTGTTTGAGGCCCCTTCTCTGCTTTTCTGCCAACATTTTAATGGTGGGGTCCCTGCCATGAAAAAGTTGGTAGAAATCCAGCTCGTAATTGGTACGACGGTGTCAGCATCGGTACCAACTCCAACATCCCTGCCTTCCCCACCACTGTCACTGCAGAAGCCAGGATATTGGCATTAGCAATGGCCTTGTGGGGGTTCAACTGCCATGTTCATAAATGGGTGTTCGAACTGCCTACTCAGCAGCAATCTTCCAGCCGCTGAATCAATGGCAATCCCCGGACCGCCAAACTCGTAATCAGACCCCATATCTTTAACTGCTCCCAATCAAAAGTTAGCACCTATTAAATGTAATAAGGTAACCCAGTGTTTATCAATGTGAGAAATAGGCCTTCCAACAGTGACAAACAACTTTAGGAGTTTTTCTCTGCTAAGAAATGTATATCTAAACCCACAATTCCTACCTTTTAAGCACACATTAACCCTTCTGTATGAATCTTAAGGGCCTACGTTGGGGGGGGCCTTATTTCTAATAAAAAGGAAGGTTTAGGCTTGGCAAAAGGTTTATACTGTGAGGTAGAAATGGCAGTTTAAAACAGCACTACAAGCAGCAGTGGCAGGCCAAATACAATTTTTAAAAGTCTACTTCAGTGGTTGGCACAATCAGCGCTGCAGCCCCATTATTAGCACTTAATTCACAGGCCTTGGGTATATGTGGTGCCTTTTAATAGGGACTTACACCTAAAGTATGCCAATCACGTGTAGGCCAATGTGACCATGTTTGAAAGAGAAAGCACAAGCACTTTAGCACTGGTTAGCAGTTGTAAAATCCACAGAGTCCTAATGGGATCAGCAACAGAAGGCAAAAATCTGTGTGAATCCCTTGAAAAAGGGCCCGGTCATATAATAAGCCTCCATACTCCCTCCTTTCCACAACGCCTCACAAACACAAAAAATACTATGATGGTCTGGAGGAGGAAGTAATAATGTGTTAAAATCCATAGATTGAGTTTCGGCAGAGGACACATGACTATAACCTTAACATATACAAAGTCTCTCCTGTTACAGGGCAGATTTATAAAGTGTAAGTTCTCCAGCAATTAACAGCTGCCAGCCTCTGTTTTCCTGCTATATTTTGACGAGATGGACCATTTTATAAACCATGAAACCAATTCATTAATTATATTTTAATTAGTGATTATAATTATGATAAATATTTTGCCTGATCAATGAATGTCAAATAAATTAACATTATAGTTAACAAGTACCATAAAATAACAATGATAATCCCCAAACAAGAGAAAATGTATAACTTTAAGTCCCGAAGTTAGTTTCTGTAACAAAGCAATTTCCAATACCTTGAAGGAAAATTAATGTCCTAAGATGTTGTTAGTATGGGATTCTACTATTCTCTACATAAACTATACTCAGAAGACCCCTTACACCAATTTGCATATATCTGGGTCTGAATTGGGGAAGTGAAGTGAGCTAAAGAATAATGATGGATTAAACCCAGATCTTATAGTGACTGGGGGTGAGTTTCTGAACAGTTTCAGCACTCTGTTTATCATCTTATTGTATTTGCTTTGTTCGCCCTAAGTTGGAAGGGTGTGCCCAGACGTGGGACCCTTGCTTACTTTGCCACTAGATTCAAGCTAGCTTGGCTGATGAGATGTGTTACCCCAAAACCGGTCCCAGGATACCTGTTTCTGGTCCAGGGAAGACCTGTTTTGGTAGTTCTGGCTGAACTGTTCTCATGAGGAACAGGGTCAAGACTGATTTGCATGTGGCTGGGCCTTACCTGGGGTGGCGAAGTGAGCTAGAGAACAATGATGGATTTCACCCAGATCCAATAGCGATTGGTGGTGAGTGTCTGAATTTTCAGCGCTCCTTTATTATCTTATTGTATTTGCTCCTACATTTTATCTACTTTCTCTTCTCAAATGAATTCTTATCAGTGTTTTAGTTGTTAACACATATCCAGTTTATGAAGCTTCACTTTAGTAGAAATGCAATATCCGCAAGGAATTTCACTGCCCTAATACAATACACTTTTCTGCTGAAAGATATTACAGTATATTCTCAAAACTAACAATAATTGGGAATAACATAACCAGGTACAAGCTCTGTTCATTATTAAGGAAAGTTTGACTTTTTCTCTAGACATTAAAAAAAAAAAGTAAAAATCTCTGGTGCACTGACAATTAGCAAGAGGCACAGTGGCTTCGTGAGGTGGTCTGATCGCAAATGATGAGGAAAGGTGCCATCGGCTTGTAAAAAGAAGACATCTGAGACACAGAAAAGAAAAGAAAAATATAAATCATGTTACAAATTTAGCACATGATAAAAGTCATTGAACTGTAGCAGGGCAAATGCAATTAAATGGAGCACACTCAATATCACACCTAATGCTACTGCCACATCTAAAATTCTGTGAAAAATAGACAATATGGTAACTATTAAAAAAGTTAGGAAGACAATATCAAAAGTTTTACTAGCGCAATAAATATTTTCAAATTATTTGAGAAATTCAAATGAGTCAATGTAGGATAATAGGATCTGCTTCTTATGGTTACCCCCACTTTTTGCTTCATGTAATACTGTTTTTGACTAGTCTGACTGGGATCCTGCTAATCAGGACCACTGTCTATCTGCTTTCTCCCTAAACTGTTATGTCATGTACTTAGGTACACTCCAGATTGGATACTGGGGTACCCTTGTCATTCCCTAGTACATGGTCGCCAGGATACCCGTAGGGTGACAGTTGCGCGTTACAAATAATAAATACAATACAATACAATGGTACCCATGTACCCAGTGCAAAGGTACAACAGAGGCCTCCCATGGGCTGAAGCATGTATTATGCCACCAATGAGATGGAAAGCAAAATGGAACTACAGGCCTACCATTGCAGCTTGTATAAGTTGGTGCATGCACCACTTACTTAAAATATTGGTTTACTATATCTAAGGGTCGCTACACCTAAAAACTATTAGTCACCCCTATAGCAGGCCTTAACAATCCTGAAGGCAGGGTGCTTGGTTCTAAGTGAGAGGGTGCAGCTGCATGAGCCGGAAACCCATGCAGCCTATGGAGTCCATTCTCCCGGCTTGTTAGTGCAGCAGCCATTTACGGCACACAGAGTGGCATTATGCGATCCTGTGAGGACCAACTCTAAAACGGCTGAAAGTAATCCTATCATGTTTGGTGTCAAACATTGTGGAATCACACCCCCACTCCGATAACCAGTGTAGGAGGTATGATTCCACCCCTCAGAAGCGAGCTTTGTTGGTTCACTGATGTTCCCGGTAGCAGCATTCTAGTCCTGGGCAGCATAAATGGTTGCTGCCGACCGGAGACACAATTCTGCACTCCTGCTGCTGAGCCAAGCTTGAGCAGAAGAATGTGGAATAATAGGCATCCAGTCACAGGGAGGTGTGTCCACCTTCCAGACAGGATTTAGTGTAAAAGGGCTGGGTGGGTATGCTTGCCAGCAATCAAAAGTCTGCCTGAGGGGCACATTTGGGGACCATGTGCATAGTCCAGTTCAAACCAGTCCTGGGATCCAATAGTTCCTGCTCTTGTTTACAACTAGACAAAGAACATGGGAGTAACCTCGCACTCTCCAGACCATCCCCTGGGAGGGTCCCCTAAAATTGTCTAACCTTCTCCCGTGGATACAAAAGGGCTTACCTGGCTGTAGGACCTTAGATTCGATATGAACAAGATTCTGAGCCAGCAACCACTGAATTTCGACTGCTAGACACTCAGGACTTCGCTGGACTTTGTTTGGGCCGACTTTATCTCCCTCTCAGTCTGAAGCATTGTCTGTGTCCGTGCACCATACAGGCTCAGTGCATGACCTGTGGAGCATCAAGGACAACCAAAAGTATCTCCCTTGGAGTGAAGGAGTCACTCCCATGCAACCGTAGGCACCACATCTCAACTGACCCATCTGCTGCACCCGAGGTCCCACAGACTCCGAAGGCTCCAGAAACAGGAGGTGAGTTTTCAAGTCTCTTGAGGTCTGACCTGCCTTCTCACCAAGATTGAGGCCAGAATCACTTGTGGGGGTTGCAATACCTGTACCCCTGTGCCCCATATTCATTTACAGGTGCATATGCTTGTTGGTATTTCCTGAACAAGTGCACTGGGCTCCAAGTAGCCCCAACCTATGACATCATTTCCTACAAAGAACTCCAGCCTCCGCGCACTAAGTGCTCAATGAGCTGCTGCTTTGTGAAATCACTTGAGGTCCCCATTTGACTCCTGTGCCTCCGGCCTGTGGATCCTTTTGAGGGTCAACTCTGATTTTCTTGGGCTCCCCTGGTTGCTCCAGGCTTGCCCTGACTCCGCTTTGTTTGGTGGGTCTCCTGGACCTTCCGGGTCCAAACCGTAAGCTTTCTTGACCTTCTGCATTGGTAAGCAGAACGAGAAGACGCAGCAACTCTCTTGAGCTTGACCGCATATCCAACTCCACTACGATCGGATCTGATCGTGTGGCACCTGATCAGGCAGAGACCTGTCCTCCTGATTACCATACTGTCCACCCCCACCCACCTACTGGGGCGCATAAGGGTTGAAACGTCGACGCTCACCTATGGTCCAGAAACTCCAGGATCCTTTAATAGAATACTAGAAGTCCTTGGATGTGAAATAGATTCTGGCCAATTCAATTCTTGTATATAATTGTATACATGTATTCACTGTACATTACTTGATGCACCAAGCACTTATCACCAATTGTCACATAATTTTCACTTGTGTTTGACGGTCTTTCTTTAGAATCCAATGTCATCATTGAATGAATTAATTCAGATGTAACATGTTTGAATTCTAATATAAATTAGTTCCAAATCACCCTTTGGCTATATGAAGTTTATCAATAGATTGCTTGAGTATTTAACAGCCTGTTGGGTGGTATCATTTGCGAAAAGATGACAGTTGGACATTCCTAATCAGCCCCATGCTGAATAACAAAGTTAAATGAACCCTCCTAAAGGCAATTCAGAAACAAACTCTGGGCCTGATTGCAGGTTTGGTGGTCTTACCACCATACAGCTGGGGCATCGATCCCAAGAAGACTGCTGCCATGGCAGTCTCCTGCCCCCATCTTACGATGTCACCGCTGGGCCAGTGGCGGGGTTTCTGAGGTGGGGAATATTTTGTCATATGTGCCGATGCACATGTATATGTTATGACTGCACAAGTGATAAATATACACATATGCATGACCCATGTCAAAAAATACCTACTACAAGTTCTTTCCCATTGCTGAAGTCCAGGTCCTACTGTTGCACTCGCTGGAGTGGGAATAGTAATTTTTTACCCTCCGCTATCCAACACTTTCCCTCATGTTGCACTAAATGTAGTGTAAAATGTAGGTTTAAAAAATATTTCTTATATTAATATTTAAATTTATATCATATATATATATATATATATATTTATTTTTAATATTTATGTTACAGGTGTATTTTTATATATATATATATATATATATATATATATTTATATTTATTTTTTAACCCCTTCACTGCGGGGCTGTTTCCCCCGCTGTGCTGTGGGGCAGGGGGCGCGCACAGCGCCCCGGTGCTCATGACGCCACGGTGCTCCGGTGCTCATGACGAGCTCAGCTCGCCATGGCCACACCCGTTCCCATGGAATGCTCAGCACAGCAGGGGAATCAGCTCAGAGTGTGAGCGTTCCATTTAACGGGTGCGGTCATGACAAGCTCAAGTCGTCATGAGCACCGGAGCGCCTTGGCTCATGACAAGCTGAGCTCGTCATGAGCACAGAAGGGGTTATTATATGTCTAACATTTTATAATTCATTAAAATTATTATTTATTTTTAAGTAAATATATATTACATTTTGTAACTGTATGTGTAATTAATTTTTAAATTACATTTAATACTTATAGTTAAAATTTACAAATAAATTTACATTTTTGTAAGTTAAATGTATTATTTATAAATTTTACATTATTTATTATACATATAAAAAGCTATATTATTTCCGATATTTTTGTACTTACCATTATGAAGATAGGAGGTCGATATTTTTGACAATTATATTTATGTTCTGATATTTTTGTAAGTTGATATCAGTGTTGTCAATATTTTGTCAGTGATCCTTATTCACCATGAATGACTTCTTTGCTTTTGGTTTTCACTGTTTGGTTTTGCACATTGTTTATTTTCTACTTGTTCACTGCAATAAATAAACTAGTAACAAACTCATTGCCTCCTGTAGTATCTCTTGTGTCTACTAATGCCAAAATAAGCTTTTTGTGTAAGCATTAACATGTTGGATGTAAACAATGTTTAACACCTTTATTTCATTGTTCCAATCATAGGCTGACATGATGTCTGAAACATAGTAAATCATACATGACTCAAATGTTCTGTCAGTGATCACATTGGGGCAGACCGTCCCAACATGATAGAAAGGGACCCATCACACAATTTCCTATAAAATAGGCAACATAAAAATAGGACTTTATCATCAGATGGTACCATATCGCCTACCCCACAAAAAGAATCTCACATCATTCATACAACTAAACAGCCACATGACAGTTCAACAGTTTCTGATCACACAGCCATTCCAATCCAGTGTTGGTGCATCTGGTGGAATGTCATAAACAAATGTTAGTGGTGTACCACAAACCCAATTGGCCTACATTCAGGAGACACATCAACAGCTACTTTCTGTTCGTACACAAGGAAGATTTAGTCAATCTGAAGGCAGATGTCAGAGCGCCACTTCCTCGGAGTCTGTACGTTGCTCTATGGGCCCACCTATCGGTACCTCCAATTCAGGATGCTATTACAGCACTGAAAGTTAGAGTGACCAAGTGGGGGGAAGGGTTTGAGGAAGGGAACAGCAGGGAGGGAGATCTGTAAAACAAACAGATAAACTTACAAACAATAACAATCAGTAGAAATAATTCTTAGGTACCAGACTCTGCTATGCTGAGTCTTATTGCTAATAAGTCTCTACTTTATCACAAGTCTGTGATACAAGTTTTACAGAAAATACACTTCCAAGGAATGTGTTACAATCACACCTTCCCAACAGTAAATTTCAATGATATAAAGAGCATATACTCATAATTATGACACAGTACACAAATGAGGCCCTGTGCAAGCTTGCCCAAGCACTTGAAACATCAACATACCAAAAGTACCAAAGGGCTAATCCGAAAGTTCCACATACACTATGCCAAATGAACCCAGAGCACTAGTCCCTATGTTCACCAACTCAATATGCAAAAATGAGCCAGAGCTCTAATTCGTAATGCTGGACCTAATGCTCAACAACACAATGTTTTAATGAATTTCAAAACGCGCAATCAACAGTGTGAGTGTAATCATAGAATAGTCAAAATAAACTCCAGAGCGCACAGTTGTATTCTTGCCAAAATGTAGTTTGCAAAATGAACTCCAAAGCACACAATAGTGTGCTGCCAAAACACTGAGTGCAGCAAATGAGCTCAAATGCGCACCAAATTTCAGCAAGGCAATTAAGTTACTCAGTTGCGTTCAAACAATAGAGGCTTACCTGCAGGATCAAAGTAAATTGGAATGAACACACGAGTCAGCAGAAGAGAGAGAGTCTGCTTCCACACAGGATCCAGAATAGTGAGCCACGTCCAATGGGTGTGGCTCCTTTTATAGGCAGACCACACCCATAGGCAACCCAACCGAAAGTGACTGCTGTGTGGAGATTCTGGGATATGTAGTCCCCTATAGTTACATGCAGAAGGGAAAAAGGAGAAAATATAAAGGAAAATGAACAATGAAAGGGAAATACAAATAATATATATTGCAATGTTTAATTTACATTTACAGGACACCGCAGCCACCATTTAGCAACAGGAAAATGTAGTTTCCCACATCGTACCACAGTGGGGGTGGGCCCTAGAAAGCGTGCCCCAAAGGCGACGCTAACAGCAGAATACCATGATTTGAGCACAACACAACATTGTGATGGAGCACATGATGGCACACATTTTGTGTTAGTATCATCATGCCACAAGTAACAAGTCCAATGGAACCCTCTTAACTTCCATCCTATTGCTGTGCAAGCTTTTTCGTACAGGTTTTGTACACTCAAAGTCTGTGACAGACATTTCCATAAACAATCAACGTACACTTCGTACATCCAGACACCATCGTATACCTACTTATGTCAGAGCTCTGAAATGTTCAAATGAAGATGCCACAGGGAAGGTACCTAAAACAAATCAAAATCAAGAGATATGTTATGAGCCACACATATAGCACAATTAAGATAGTCAACTTCTAGAGAACACAGTCCATGAAATAATTCAAAACTAACCAAAGCAAATTTAACAAAAGTAAGCGTGTCATACCCTTCCTCAAAAAACATCTTTCACCAGATTTTGCCAGAGCTTTATCTACCTAGTATTTCCTATAAACATCATCCTCACATCACCACAGCAAGAGTTGCTTTAATAGTCAAAGTCATGACATCTCACAACATACTTACACTCATGAGGAGAAATTGTCGATGATATCTTGATGTAAGTCAGCTCATTCCTTTTCAGCACTATCATCATCAATTCGCATTTCAGGATCCTACACCAGTGGGTCATCGTGGTGTTCATCCTCTGTAATATAAGGGATGTTCTGTCACAGGGCAATGTTGTGGAGCATGCAGCAGGCCACAGTGATTTTCTACACCTTTAGGGTGAGTAGAGGAGAGCTCCCCCAGCCTTGTCCAGACATCTGAGTCCAAACTCCAGGGGCCCAAAGGTCGACTCCACTGGCTGCTGTGTTCTTTCATGGGCCTCATTGAAGTAGACTTACCCTGGTGTATTTGGATTTCTCAGCGGTGCCAACAACTATGGGTGATTGGGATATGCTGAGTCTGCTAGATAGAAGACAGACAGACCTACAACAGTAGGTCATACACATCCTGATTATAGTACCTGGCATTACCAAACTAAGGGGTTGATTAGGATGGCGGACAGATTGCCCCCGCCGGGCTGGCAGTAGCCACCGCCGGCTTGGCGGGGGCAGTCTGTCTGCCATCCTCCCTGAAATGACCCCCCGCCACATTAGGATGGCAGGGGGGTCCGCGGCGGATGGGAAGACGGTCCGCCACTTTTCTGCCACGGTCGCCTTGCGACCATGGTGGAAAAGGTCTAATATGGTGGCGGTGTCTATCAGACACCGCCAGCCATATTAGGATAGGCTTTGGGGGATGCCTTTCTGTGGCGGCAATGCCGCCACCGAAAGGCATACGGTCTTTGCTTTAGGGGCCCGTTGCGGGCTCCCAGGGTGAAGGGGGGTGGGGGTGCACATGGGGGGTACCTATGGTACCCCCCTGCTTTTCAAAGTACAACATGGCAGGCACTGCGCGGTGCCTGTCATGTTGTGCTTTGGAACGCACAACGTGCATTTTTAGCATTGCGGCGGGCGGTGCTTTTAGC
This sequence comes from Lissotriton vulgaris, assembly GCF_964263255.1. Lineage (NCBI taxonomy): Eukaryota > Metazoa > Chordata > Amphibia > Caudata > Salamandridae > Lissotriton > Lissotriton vulgaris. Next base: position 1,315,647,204 of record NC_141691.1, read on the forward strand.
ACCACCCGCCACAATGTTAAAAATGCAGGAAGCACCCGCCACTGTGGCACATCCTAATTCGAGGCACGGGACCTCCGCCCTTATGGCGGACAGTCCCTTCCTACAACAGTCCGCCATCCTAATGACCCCCTAAGTTAGGATAGATCAAACTTACCAACAAGCCAGGCCCCTCCTGTAGTAGTTGTGACATCAGCAGGGATATGGTGATTTACAGAAGTATGAAGGAATCATGGGCTGTACCTGGGTAACAGGCACAAAGGTTTGAGATGTACAAATCCAGTAAGCAGATAACTTGCATGTTGATAGAATGGAAGTGCTACCTGTTATGGTAAACTTGTTCCCTTGCTTGCGGTGGTACTAAAGCAATATGGTTGCCACCAATGGCTCCAACCACATGTGGGATGCGCCTAAATCTATAGAAATCCCCATTCACAGAGGCTAAATCCTCACATCTGAGGATTGAGATGTAGCTGTCAATGTGTCTCATCATTGCTGAACTGGAATCCAAAAAAGTGTTCAAGTATAACACTCAAATAATTAAACCACCCGAAACGGGAACATGTAGGAAGAAAGGGGAAGAGAGAGAAGAAAAGAAAGCCCAGTATTATTTGGGCACAGGATACCCATATATACAACATTTCACTGAAGTCAAGATTCAAAAAATATATATATTATTAACGAAATTAGACAAACAATCATAAGACAGTGATTGCGCTCATAGGTGTACACAAGCAGTACAAAAAATACAGTGTATGATCAAAGAAAAGTGGCTGAAAGACAATACACAAGGGCGGTGTTCAGAAAAACACAGAAACAGCACACAGCAAAAAAATGCGTCCTCTTCATTTAGGGCCACATTAAATCGTTGACGGAGTATCACCAAAAATGAACTTAGAAGGTCATCATCAGGACAAGACAATAAACCTAGGAGCGTCCAAGCACTTTTCAATAAAACATTAAATGATTTATCCAGGAACTAATACAGATGAGAAATCACACGAAGAGCCAAAACTCCCTAACGATACAAATTGAACCGTTCCATATTGAAAAGCCTCATTAAATTATGCCAATTCACGGGGCCCAAGATGATAGAGTAGTTCAGAGGACTTCAAAAGTTTTTAAGGGAGACAGGGCTAATTGAGCTGTTCTCCACAGGTCCAAAATAGTGGATGTAATTAGTGAAGAACTAAATAACTGTGGCCAGAAAATGCAATATTGACATAAGTTTCACACTTGGTGGGATACATGTAGGATAGGTTAGTTGAGGAGAGAGATCAGGCTCCAACAAAAAAAACAAAAAAAGAATGACATAAATCCTGTATTGGTTGCCTATTCAAACACCACTTCTTAATGACATACCTTTCTTCCATGGTCTGAAGGTCTGGACATGGGTGGTACACTGGAGGCTGTCACCTCTTCCCTCTCCCAGAGTAAATATGTGAGAAGTGAAAACAACTGAATATTTGTCTTGATGTCAAGAGTAACATATATGAAGAGTAAGCCAAAAGTCATGTGAAAAAACATAACTGCTTCATAAAGCATAACACATAATTCACATACTCATTGTCTACTGTCTAAAATTCCCCAATAATCCAAATTGTGGACTTCATATATGTCTGCAACATAAATGTGCACATTTTTCATTCAGAAATGTAACATTTGCACTATAATGATGTACTTAGGAAATTTTAAGCAAAAGTCAACAACCACGGTGTACAGTGCACCTTACACATTTTGCTATTAGGCACAGTAATGCACTCCATAGATAATTTGTGTGTTAGAAATCACCCAGCAATGGAGTATTTCAAATGCAAGCAAGTTAGCCCTCATTTGTAGTTGGGGTGACACACTTAACAGTCACCAATACTGTAGTTTCAACATCTAAAATGTCGGACGCCTGACCTCACATATAGGACATTTGGGATGACCGCTGCTGGCCGAAGTCGACCACGCGGTGGGCGGTTTCTTCCACAACGGTTACAGCCATAGGCTTACATTGGTGATTCAGATGGTTGCGGTCCAATGGCTGTTTCTTTCTACGCAGATGCCAGCATACGTGGTATACATGTATGCTGCAGTTTGACAAATAGCACGCTTGCCTCCTGAAACTGCTGCTATCAAAACCTCCTACACTTTAGCTGCTGTTTGCCACCTCTGGGCGCAACCATGCCAGGCTACACAGGTGAGAGGGCCTGTTCCTTTCCTACAAATGAGCTGGAGATCCTGGTTGGCAAGCTCCTTCCCCTGTAGGGCCAACTCTATGACTCACCAGAGGAACAGGTATCTATTTCAAATACATGTTTTACTCTGTTCAACTTCATCCTTTCCATTCCCATAGGCCTTCAAGTCCCAAAGTGAAATCTGAATATTTATTGTAAAATGTTATGGTCCCTACAAAGGACAATCATTATTGGTCACTGTACTTAGTGGACCAGATCATGGTAAATGTGCAAATAGATGTATAGACTTTACAGCATGAGCTGTGTCTGTATACTCTAAGAAGCAGTTGAGGGTGGTGTTAGGTATGTGTACAGTCCCACATATCACTCAGCCCACATCTGGCTGCGCCATACTGTTTTCTTGGTACTGGCTATAGCTAACAGACCCTATCAGAGTGCCACACAGCCTTAAGGTCACGTATCTAATGGCCAGAAAATGTACTTTTATGTATTGAATGGGTGGAAATGGGATCTTCATGTGGGGCCAGTATGCCACGTCTGCAGAGAGCAAGGCCTGACAATGAGGTGTGCCCATTATGGGCAATGGCCCAGGCAGGGGCAACGTTACTGTGGTAATACAACTGATGCACAGAGTAATCTTCCTGTAGACTTGCATATCCTTTAATTTTCTCAAAATCGGTTTTCTGAGCCAATAGTAGCCCTGATTGCTTTTACATGAACTACATCCAGAATGGTGACTGGGGTAACCCCCTGATCTGATACTTCTTTCCGTTTGCCCACATTGTCAACGTGTGTCATATACTAATGACAGACCCCCTACTCCCACAGGTCTATTGTCAATTTTCCATAAGACTTGCTTGCACTGTACAAGCCAATTGCCCATGTGACACATTAGCAGTGTAGATAGTTGGTTACTTATGAAGAGATTTTTATATGTGAGTCACCAGCTTTGTTACATTTAGTACAATCACACCACACAATAATTACAATGATGTGTTGACTGTCATCACTGTAACAGTGCCACATATGGCAAAAGGTGTGTCCTGTGATGGCAGTACAAACTACACAAACTCAATAGACGTAGTATGATATCTGATAGTCCACATTTCCACTCATCCCCAGTAAGGAAGCTCTCAGTGATACTCATGCTAGCCCTATCATTGTGACTTTAGTTTTAGGATGTAGTCTATACTGTGGTGCCAGGCTCTATGGATTATATTCATCAAGTCAATGTGCCTGGTGTAACGGTGTCTGTACAGTCATTCACAAGTAATTTACCCTTTAGAAGGTCCCAATGAAATGCTGCGTGTCATAGTCCCTCACATTACAGTACATGTAGGATAGCCCTGGGCTACATGATGGTAGTGGACTGGATTAATTAGGGTAGACCATGACCAGGGTTGGGGATAGTCAGTGGATGACTACAAAAGTGAGTATTAATGTTTTTGCAGTACTTAGCATGTGATATGTGATCAATGTTTGTTCTAGGTGTATACAAAATGTGTATCAACCAAACAGATTTCCAAACACCTGCAGTGACATTCTGTTTCTTCATCTATTGCATCCTTACAGGTCAATGCCCATCAAAAGAAAAATATATGGAGAGCCATCACCTGGAAGGTGCGAACCCTGAGGCCTTTACCCAGCACAGCGTCCTTTGCAGGAAGAGGTGGGAGGATCTGAGACACTGGACAAGGACTATCGTGGAGGTCCAGCTGTGGCAGTCCTTCAACTGTGAGCAGGGCACATGCCAGACCCCGAACACCCCCAAAGGCCTGCATAGTGGTGGTGGGCTACCTACAGCTTGATTGACAGCTGAGAGCCCGACAGCAGCTACAAGGGGGTGAGTCCTGGCGGGAGTCATTCATGTTACATTGCCAACTTTGTATGTTACAGGCAGGACTTTCCCAATCAAGATTGGGGGTGGCCCATGTGCGACGTACAAGAAGAGTTATTATTTGAGTAGGTCTGGTAGTAGGTGCATGCTGATGCCCTGTGCCTATCGTTTTTATGACCAGAAACACAGCAGAGTCCTGGCCACTACCAATATGCTGTCTTGAGCTGATACCTGGTTGAGTCAACTGATAATTCATCTCATGTTATTTGATGTTCTCTGTGAAAATTGTACCAAACAGGCCACTTGTCTTTCTTGTGGAAGGAGTGATATTTCCTCAAGACTGTCTCTCATTCAATGGTGGCCCTAATACATGTGTACATGTGACATGTCATACAGTACACTCTTTAGGCAATGACTGTACAACCCTTCCCATTGGTAAGTTGTGATTCAAGAGTGACATGAGTATGCAAACATCACTGGTGCCATCGGCATAAGTGCCTACTTGTTGCCCAGTGTACATTTCCCTGTTGTAAGTTCATCTGCAATAATGTTTCAAAATGCATTCACTGACTGGTGACATGCATCAGGGAGTGAGATGTTAAACTGTAAAGATCATAAGTGAGTGTCTACATACATCTTTACAAGGCAATTTGCGTTTGCTATACCAAAGAAGTATGGCAAATAGTTTTCCTACTTTTTCATGCCATAGATATTAACTGACACTCAACAACCTTCAAATGTGTATTGGATTGTAGGAATGTAATCTATGAATGTCATTATCAATTGCACCAAGCAGGCTTAGGGATGTTCACATGGCTATATGAAGTTTTATACTGTGTGAATATGAGTATCTGTCTCCCAAAACTTTGTCCGTCAGTGTTTCAAGGCAAATTTTCTAGGCTACATGTGACAGAGCTAAACTACTTCAGTACAGCTTTTATTAGACATTTCATGTAGTGGACATACAATGAAGTTTCAAGACAAACGTGTCATATGGGTGCAATAAGCATTTGCATGTGACTTGATTTCTGCTACAGCACATGTTGATGGTCCTTCATTCCAGGCGCCTTAGCCCTTGCTCCTGTTACCCACGCTTCTTGACTGAGGAGGCTATTGAACTATTGAGGACCATCTCTGTGGGTTAGATTGCACTCCTGAATGCCATTCAGGGGCAAGACAGTCAAGGGACACAGATGGTGACCTACCTGCAAGGCATCCACCATGCTATGTCTGGCCTACAGAGGTCTTTTCAGGTTCTGGCTTCCTCCCTCAAGGCAGCCTTCCACCAATCCCAACCTTCCCCCATCTCCTGCCCCCTCCGTCTCCAAAATCCCTATTCCCAGGTACACTCCCATATCCTCATGCACTCTCTTCATCAGACCCAAGCACCACACACAAACAAAAGCAGCAGAAAAGACGCAGGCATGCAACCACTCACCGGACACTCACCCCCTCACCACGATCTCTACCCCAACATACCCCCAGACACCCCAACAACACCCACAGACCCATCCCCAATCACCGGATTTTCCACAGATACCATACAAACACCCACAGACCCATCCTCAACCAACAGCACTCCTGCACACACCAGACCAACGCTAACACCCACAGACCCTTCCCGGACCACCAGCTCCTGCAGATGCCTCACCAACACCCACAGACCCATCCCCAACTGCCAGCATTCCCAAGACACGACCCCAACACCCACAGACCCATGCCCAACCACCAGCATTCCTGCAGACACCACACCAACACCCACAGACCTATCCACAATACCCAAAAACACCCAGCACGTCTACACCACACACACCCCAAAAATGCAAAAGCTCACAATCAAGAACATAACAAACACCTACAGCACACACATAATATATTGTACACACAGAAGATACAGCACACACACATCTCACTTCCACTCCCTCTACCTCCCAGACCCAACTCCTTCCCGAACATCCTGCCCATTTTCCCAGTAAGAGTGCCTAATTTGCCCTTGCCCTTAGCCCTGTGAAATCTGATCCCTCCTTCCATAGTCAAACATTCTCTCCCAAACCCCAACCCTAGCCTTCCACATCCAAATCCACCCCTGGAAAACCTGATCCCATCCTCCGAACACAGCCATACCCATAAGATACCCAAAGCCAGACCCACCCCTCTCTAAACCAGCCCTCCCTCCCAAGAACCATCTTTGAGGTGCTTGCAATGCCCAATGGGTTCTCATTTGTGGGGAGGTTCCCTGGCAATGTCAGTAAGGGTTATTTTAGTGGCACAGCATTGTGCTGTGGCACATATTTCACAAAAGGACTTAGCCCTTATTTTACATGATGTTTTTCATCCAGTCTTTAAAAAAGGTCATAGTTTGGGAGACATTAGTCGTGTCATTACTTTTCTAATTACTTGATGTTATCGGATAGTTTGTGTTGTGTGACTACAGTTATGTTTGTTTCATCCCTGATTGCTGCTCCAATTGAAGTAGTTAGTATGATCTGACCTTGGACCCAGTGAAAGAGTTACAGAGGACAAGGAAAAATAAATATTGAAAAGATGTATATGTGGGATGAAATCCAATTGGGGCTGATAATGAATTGAATATTTTATTATATGGATAAGTATTTGATCTTTGTCTGGCCAATGCCATCATTATTAGGTTGCACTTCTCCATATGATGTATGTAGGTTGGATATGTGTTTGATGTGTTCAAGTTAGATATTTGTTTAACCACACATTGAGGGTGTTAAATTGTCATACCTTTGTAGACGTTTGTATTGACATGTGTCCTTTTTCCTCTGTGTACCTTGCACCAACTTTATCTAAATGTGCGATAAATGTTGTTAGTTCTGCGTGTGCTTTCATGGCTTGCACAAATTTCCTACACATGTATGGCACTTTGCTATACTATTTGTTGTACCTGATATACTTCAATCCACTGGTCCTGTCCGCATAGAGGTTTTAAGGCACGGACAAATTGGACTGTGAGTCAGGACCCCAGCCTTGCAGGGTTCCCCATGGTAAAGGCATACCTATTCTGCAGTATTTACATTGTGCCATTTCAATGATTTTCACACTGATTATTAATAATCCCATTTACTGACCTTAACGTTGAATGTGGGTGATGTGTGAGAATCAAATACAGAGTTGTAGTAGAGAAGGTGTGTTTTAGTTTTTATGAAACATCCATTCAGATGCATCTTTGATATCACAATAGGACATGGGATGTGGACAATGTGAGGGTGTCATAATGATAGGTGTGATGTTGATGAGGAGTTGCTGTTGTGTGGCACAATTTAATTCACACATTACTACCACTGATTATGAGATGTAAACATGTCTATTTGTGAAGAGTGTGCCTGTGCAGTGTCAGTGAACTGGCCAAAGAGGGCATCATAGGGCTGTAATTGGGTCACCTACAATTGCTTCCTTTATATCATCATTTTTTTTTGCACTCTTCCGACCACTGAATGTTTACCTTATTTTTTTAGCAGTTGTCATACACACTATGGGAGAAACCCTTTACAAATTCAGCATAAAATTGCACCAGCCCAAGGAATGTCCTAAATTTTGTCTTTGCTCACTGGGTTTTGAGCATTACAGATAGCCTCCACTAATGTAGGTTTAGTAGTTACACTTTGTCTACACAATACATGACCTAGGTAAGTCACGGACTGCACAGCCAACTTGCATTTAGAATGCTCAACAGTCAGTCCCTTCTCTTCTAGGTCAAAAAACATATCCACTAGAATTTCATCATGTTCCTGCCAGGTTTTGCCAAAAATCAAGATGTCATCCTCGAAAAAACGTACATTCTTATGTTTGCCAAACAACTCAAGCATGAGCCTTTGAAAAACAGCAGCAGCAGATGCCAACCTAAATGGCATTCTGCTACATTGGAAACAACCAATCAGAATTGATGAATGCTCTAAATGTCTTGCCCTCTTTACTTTATGGAATCTGGTGGTATGCTGCTGAGAGCTCAATGATAGAGAACCAATTGGTATCTTTAACCAATGCTAATGTTTGTGAAGTTTTCAGAAGGGGTAATTTATCCACTACTATGTTATTCATATGAGGAAGGTCAATCCACAACCTATTCTTGCCATTAAACTGTCTCACTACTATTACTGGAGAAATCCACTCAGAGGATTCAATAGGATCTAAGATGTCAGCATGAACCTTTTTTTCCAATTCCTTTTCCACCTTCTCTCTGAGAAGTATTGGAATGTTTTTCACTTTATGTACTTTAGGAGAAGCATCAGTTTTCAAAACCATGTGATGTTCAAAATCATTCAGGTTCTCTATTTTACCACGAACACTATAGGGAATTTTTTAAAGCATTTCCGTTCCCACAGTATCACTTTGGCTCATAATCATTATCGGTTCAGGATTGTCATGGTTCAATATTATATCTAGATAATACTGATCTCTCTATCCCAGTACCGAGGGACCTTTTTTGGCAATGTGCCAATGGTCTATATCCTACCATATCTATTATTTCTCCTTTAAATCCTTCCAGATGTATATCTGACTTAAATAACTTGTCCTCAAGTCTCTTTGCAAATTTGCTTTCCAATACTTCCTCATTAACTGTAGTAAAAGGATATCCGGAATCCACATACATTTGCACTGTTTCACCCCCAATAGTCATTAAACACAAGGGCGTCTTTTTGTGACAACTTATATTGTCATTAATGTTTAAAATAAATAATTCCTCAGACTCAATATCCTGAAGCACATTTCCACACTCATCATTTGAGGTTTTCTTAATATTAGTTTCTTCTTTACAGCAGCTTCCTGCATCTACACATTTCACCCTAAACCCTTTTTTTTTACAAACTTTTGCTAAATGTGCAGTCATTCCACAATGAGCACAGGACAACATTTACTGGATGCTAAATACCATCAATAACATCTAGGGGCCTCCTTATTATAAAACCGTATCACAGTAAATATTGTTGGTCAATAAATCCCTGACCTGAGGAGAGCTCACAGTATTTATTTTAAAGCACTCCAAGCTGAAGCTGTGTGCCCTTCAGCTAGAGTGCAGGGACCACTTGTGGTTGGTGCTATGGCTGAGGTTTGTGGTTTGATTTTTTTAAAAAAAAGAATCAAGGACATGTTTAATTTGTTTTTTAAATGTTTTATTGAAAGTATTTTGTGACAATCATTATTAATATCAATTGCTATGTGTGAATTAATAAACTATATACTTGATTACCATTATTGCTAACTTTGTGACAAAGCCAATAAGTCTGCTTTATATATGTTGGTGTGCTGACCCTCTGATAAAGCCAATAGGCCCCCTACTTTTAAATGTTGGTGTTCTAACTCTTTGAAAAAGCCAGCAGGTCTGCCTCACTTGGGCCAGAGTTTGGGCTGCTGTACACCAGAGTCCAACGTCCTTAATGCTGCATGATAATTGGCGTGTCACTTGAGCACAGTGACATCATTAGTAAGCTGAAATGACTTATTACAAGCGATTATTATGTGTGCCTTTTTACGGGTGTGTTCTAATTTCAGAATGCATCTGTATTCCAAGATAATGAATATGAGTTGATAGGCTTATTAAGCAATCTTACATTTTATATTGTAGCCTCCATACTTTCATTTTTTTTCTTAGTAGGAAATAAAACTTTATAATGGGGATGTGTCTTCCTGTGTTCCGTACCTGTTGAAGGTTGAGAAAATGTCAGCACATCTTCTGTGTAAGTGCAGTCTTTTTGGCACAGTCTAAATTATAGTTCTACATTCTGGGCATATAATGAACTGTACTTGTCATGTCAGACCAGACAGAGTTCATTCCTTTTCCCCTTCAGGGCTCAAAGTTCCAATTGCAATGTGCAGATGGCAGTACAAATTAGAGGAGCTCAGAATTCCAGTGACAGGTTCGGTGTTCATGGTGCAAGGTAACAGGGGCGGCTACTGCAAGTGGCATATTGTCAGTTCAGAAGGTTTTACAAAGTGTAGATGGTGTCTTGTAGCTGTGCAATTTGGTTGAGGTGACGGCTGCTCGGAATCACACTCCTCTCCTCTGAAGAATGTGTTATCGTCCTGTACGTTACTTCTGATATCAATTATGGGTCTTTCATTTTTAATTGAAGTTTAAGGAAAACATGTTGAATTATAGAAATATTCACTTCTGTCATGTGTTTTACCTGTGAGATAGAGGACAGCGCTGCTTGTTGGATGTCACTTTTGTTTTAAATATCTTCTGTACACTAAAGCATCAATTTGCCTTCTAAATTGATTTTTCGGTGGACAGCTACTGATGTAATGTATCGCTTAATCTTGGATACATAGGCTTATCTTCACCTACAACAGGTTTCTTTAATTTAAAATATTCCATTGCATTGGGGTTGTTTTTATCATTTTTATCACAGAGCAATGTCACAGGAGCAGGGCTTGTTTCTGATCAAGGGAGTTCACATGCTTCCATTTTATTACATTAATACATAGTATTTGTAGGTTAGAAAAAATCTCTTTTAATTGTGCAAATAGTGAAAATCATTGGAAGGAACAATTTCTATACATTTATCTTTCAATAAAACTCGAAAGGACAATTTCGTATGGTTCACTGGCATAGGTTTGAAAATGAAATCTATGTAATTGTGGATATCAAGGCAATACAAGCCATATTAATGACCCAGTTTCTGTCACTCTTGCACGAGCAACGCAAACCTTTAATAAGATTTCTGGAGCCACACAAAGCCACTTTGCGTGGTTTGAGTGGGTCCAAAAATTTGGAGCAACACAGCACAAATCACTGGTTGCATTACTCTGCCCTGGGAAGGGATTCCATGGGCATTGCATGGGTGTTCCCATGCAACTCCCATGGTTTTTTATGCATTCCCAGATTTATCAGAACTTGTAAACCTGGGGATGTACCAAAAAGATACAGCTCCCAGGTGAGGCGTAATGAGGAGAAATATCTTCATTTCTACTCTTTACTTCCTCTTTCTTTGCGTTCTGCAGCAAATATAGAAATAGGAAAATGCCTCGTATGAATTCTTTTTGTGCAGGAAGATGTTGCTTCCTGCAGAAAAGCAATCATGCTTGCAACACAGGAAGGATAGCTGTATTGGCGCTAGTCTGGCAAAAGAGTGCCAGCGCAGGGGGAAAAGTCATCAAATTTGCAGGATACCTTAAATGCAACACATTTCTGCCCTTTCAAAGTGACACACTGCAGTGCAGCTGGGTGACCTGCTGTGTTTCACAGCGCCACTATTTAATAAATATGCCCCTACATATATACATTGTTGAGGTGCTACTGGCTTCCTTCTGCATAGAAATCATTTTCCACTTTTTCACAGAAGATTGTAGCCACATTACAAAGATGAAGACTTGTGTTGATGTAATCTTCACTGCGAGCTCCGCTGTGATGTTTTTTGCCTCCTCTTATGGGTGGGCATTTTTAATTTTTTTCCACCCTTAGTGGTTTTTTTCCACTGCAGATAATCGCCCAGGATCACACTCTCAACCAGTCATCTTATTTTGGTCAGGAGTTTTGTCCTCCACTTTGTCTTTTTTCTCTTTTTCCACCGCAACTGACCAGAATGGAGTTGTGAACTTTTACAGGACTTCCTTGACACAGTGTTCGCTTTTAATGATGCCTGCCCTCATGCAAACACGACCTACCAAAGGAAATGAATGCAGCATAATTAAGCAAATTAACTCGACCTTACTGAAAAAAAAGCACTTTAAAACATAATACGGACTGCATGTCCCAGGAATCATCTCAGTGGCATTACAACCAACAAACGTCCACTGGGGGGCCTGAAATAAAAAGAGCCGGAAATCAGAGATTACGTTTCTCGAGTGATTTGTTGCAGCCCTGGAAGAAGAGGTCCTGTACCTTGAAACGCGTTGGCATATTTAATGAAAGTGAAGATTGGAGGCAGGCATATAAGCGTAAAAAGCCGGATGGCAGAGCACTGTTGTGTGCTTTCCTAATGCTTCAGGCATCTCGAGGATGAATTTAAAATTATATACATTAAAATTCAATTCAATCACATTACGATTTTAATATTTAATTGTTAATTTTATTATAATTGGCTAGACTTATTGTTTCTCCAACAATCTATGTGGCTTACTTGTAGAGCCTTTATTAATATGAGGAACTATTAAGCTATTTAGCAAATTCATTATTTTGGTCATCATGTCAAACGATGATACTAACCTTAATGTTGTTGAGAAGGCTCAAATATTTTGAGATAATCTAAATACTTTTATTAATGACTTCATCAAGCAGACGGTTTTTGACTCCATGTCAAGTATATGTTTGACCCTAAAACCTCAATGCAGAGAATGATTATGCAGAAAAATCATTCAGCAAACAAAAGAGCTAAATAATGGGCCATTCCTAAAAGTAAACCAATAAAAACAAATATCAACACCCAAGTTTCAGGTGCTCCCCCTCAAAAGGTTTCTAATTCGGTGGACTAACTGTTTTCCCTATTAAAGTAACCCATGTAAGGGATACTGACAAAGATATGGCCCTGTATACAAATAATGTAATGATGATGACCAAGACCTAGATCTTTATTTCTGGCAAGGGCCACTGTAGAAGAAGTGAAAACATTCTCAAATTGGCTTTGGTGAATGATCTCAAAGCCTTATCAGAACAGTCATGGATTTTATGTGGGATCTCACTTTAATTCATCACCCTAACTCTACAGAACAGACTGCTTCTGAACATGTAACAGAATATGTTTCCATATAACCATGTCTACCTTTAGATAAGATGACTAGAAATAGATTGTGCTCCAAATATTGTCATCTATCCCTGGTTTACATAACAGCTAGCCGAGCAATTGATCCTAATATTCTTTACCAATTTTGGCAAGGCCCCAAAAAAGGTGGAATAAAGCTTGAACCAATTGCCAGGATAGAGTTTCAGATTTATCATGCTAATTAATGATTCTAGGCCTAGTTGAAGAAACTAGAGCGGAAGCCTCTTAAGTAGACATGAAAACTTTCTCCAATGGGTCATGCAGCACAATTTGAGTTTAGGGCAATATAAATACTACCATTTCTCATGAAAGGCGCAAGAGACTATTGATGTGAATTGATCCAAAGCTTGGTAGCCTATCTTCTAAAGAAGAGGGCCCCCAGTTAAAGGCTTGCTGTTTGTTAAATTTGTAATCAAACAAATGAGCAAATACATAGAAACATTTACCTCAATTGATAAGATGCAGTTCCCATTGAAGAACATCTTTGGGTCCAGAGTTTTCAGCAGGGCTGTCAATAAAGGAGTCTCTTTGCCAGATGCTTCCTCTCAAGGAGAAATAATTTGTACAGCGGCTCCTTTGGATACTACTCTCAAGAGTTCAACACCCAGTTCCACCCTCAAAATGAAAGATGACTTAAAAAAAGGGCTTTCTGTCATAGGAGAATACAGGTATTATGAGTTTTAGATTCTGAACTTCATCTTCTAAGGGGTAAGGGTAAGCTCACGTTCATCCAGTATGCAAAAATGTACTACAAGTCCTTGGATTCTGCAGCTGGTTCAGGGTTATTGCATAGACCTTTATCAGGCTCCATTTTAGCCTTTTCTTCCTCACAGTCTGCCTTTCTCCCAAATGCAAACTCATTTAATAACCCAGGATTTTCAAGCCTTACCAGTGGATAAGTGTAAGGAAAAAGGATATTGCAGGCTTCCCTTCCTTTTTTTGCCCCCAAATGGCTAGTAGCTGCTGGTGTTTTGACTCCTAAAGTGCCTTTAGGCATGCTAACCAGACCTTAGTGCCAGTGTTATAAACTCTTAAAAAGTGTCTGACAAAATGGCTATCCACAATTATCAAGTACTGACTTACCTATATTCCCCCATATATGGTACTCAGGGTACCAAAGACATGTAAGACAGAGTCTCCACCCAGGGCTGCAGCACTGATTGTGTTACCCTGTGCCTGACAAGGGACACAATGGCTCCCAGCCTGATGCTGCATACTGGAAGGGCAGTTGTCACACTGCCAATTTGACTTGTCTATCACAACTAATGGCAAAGCCACCACCTTCCTAAGCAATATAGGTTAGTCTCCCCTAAGAAAGGCCTACGGAGCCCTAAGGAAGGGAGCTGTTTTTTATTAAGTAGGGCACTTATGTGTATATGTGTTTTAGTAGCAAAAGCCCTAAAGTTGTTGTTTTGCTCCTCAGCCTGTCTAACTTCTAAATGGGACCGCCTAGTTGGGTTCTGTAAGGTATGAAATTAATTGTGTCATTAAACTCAACCTAATGCAAAGGTCGAATTTAATGTCACTATTAAAGTAAATCAACTTTTAGAAAGTTGCAACTCTGTGACCCAACTGGTCCAGTAGCCTCACACTGGTACAGACAGCTTTCTGCACACCTTGGAAGTTGTGTGAACAACTCACTGACTTAGAAACAGTAGCAGCCAGCTATAGGAGAGGTGTCATCCCCTTGCGGGAAGTCACTCAGGATATTATCGCATAAAATGAGCTTCAAAGTCAAATCTGACTTTGGCGGGCAAATGGTGATAACACTCCAGAGGCACTGCCCTTTGTTTAGGTAGACAGGCTAGAGATTTGGACAGAGAGGGGAACCCAGCATCAAAACCAGTTTTCCCATGGGCATGTAGCCACACCTCTAGGGTGGGCTATCAAGTTCCTAACAGTCAAGGAAGGGTACTGACATCTTGGGAAATGTCAGAAGATATCACTCTGGGATTGTTAGGTGCCACACATTACTGGATAGTCATCACCAAGAGGGAGGGGACCTATTAGTAGATTGGCTAGTGACAGCATCACCCACTCAGGGAACCTCCAGAAACACTGGATCTCAAATCACATTGGAAATGAAACAAGGACCAAAGAAGGACTGCCCTGCTGCCCCCTGGACTGTACAAAGAGAGCTTGCCCTGCCTGCAGGACTGCACCTGCTGCACATTGGGCTAGTGAAGTTAGGACTGTGCCTTTGGTTCCAGGGTTGGGAAAAAGTCAGCCCACACTAAAGCAGTGACTCCAAGGGTAGTTGGCTGGCCCCCTTGAACAGCACCAGGAACATTAAAGCTGAAGAAGCTCAAACCGGCAAGTTGGAAGTCACTTCAGAGAAATAGTCGCTGCCTTCTGCTGGATGCCCCAAGAGACCGATCCTTGATTGACAAAAGGTTCACCCAAGTCAGCTGGAACTGGGAGTGTGTTCAGAGTCCAGATTGGTCACCCAATATGGACACTAGCTTCCACCAAAGGATTTTACTGTGGCTACTGTATTCCAAGATTGGTAGCCCAGCTGCCACTGGCCTTCTACAGTCTCAAAGATGACTTTGTGTGACCACGAACTCTGTGGTCAAAGTCACCCCACACAACCTGAAGAACGAGGAATTGCCACAAAGGCACCCCTATTGACCACACAGCAACTGGTGCATCATTGAGTATCTTTCCATCCTGTATACTGACAAACAGGACCACTCCATTATGTCTATGGTGTTGCACTGTAAAAGCTGGAACTGGACTGGAAAATGTTCTGGTGGCAAAGTAACTGTCCAAATCTACTCTAGTGGGACCCCAGACCTTCTCCCTGTTGCATTTGGTCACCCAATTTAGGCCAGAATAGCCAAACTAACTTTTACAATTTTTTCAAAAGTGTGCAAGCTTTAAATTGACCACCAGTGCTTGTGTGCAGTTTAAATAAAAAGTGGTAAAACCTTTAAAAATATGTATCTACATAAACCGCGGTAAGGTAATGATTTTATTTGTACATGGTTAATTAAAACCTTTACAAAACAATTAGAACATTGCTAACATTTGACTTAAAATTCATTTTATACAACTTTCTAAAACTTTTTTTTTTTTAAATGTACCTAATGTCAATTTGTGGCCATCATTGTATTTAAAATTTCATGGATGCAGAGCACCTTATCAATGATTTTCAGTCCGGCTTTCTTATTAATCCGCGGGAAGCGTGCTCTTCTGTCTTTTCGCCACTAATTCAAAGAACTTTGTAACCCAACAATTTAATTTTGGTTTTACTGGGGTTGAAGCACAGTTTGACCGCCTGCCTACATGTTGGAACACCATGTAGTTTGAGTGATGGACGCAATAAATCGTACCTCAGGTCCTTTAATTTGGAGCAGATACAGATTATGTGAATAATATCTTCTTTGCCAGCTTTGCACAAGCGACAGTATGGCGGAGAGTATTTTCTTTCCCAGGGCGGGAGATGGGTGGCAGCTGGGATTACACCTAGGCATAGTTTTAAGAACTTTTCCTTTGTCTTTAGATTCATTCCGATGTATACTCTTGAGGCTGCAGTGCTGCATAGTCGCCGAGCGTAATCCAGCCGTGTGCTCTATTGGATAGTGTTTACTTGTCCTCAATAGAGGAAATGATACGTACGGATTTTTTCGTGATTTTTTTAAAAGTCAAAAGATCAGTAGAGTTGTCCCAGAGATCTGACAGCCTCAAGATTTTGAGTTTATCAAATAAGTAATATCTGGCAGAGGATTTTCGTGGGCGAATCAGCTCTGCCCATAAATTTGAGTTTAAAGAACCAACCTCGGCACTCCGAATCTTGTGCCAGGTAGTAACATACATGCCCCGTCTTTCCAGTATTTATTTTGACAGACCAAATTCAAGCCGGATTTGTGCTGGAGAAACATATCTTGGCAAGTTGAAGATTGCCCTGTTTGAGTTTGCTGTCACTATGTTCAAAAAGGACTGCATTATTTCCTTGAAGGGGTTCACTCCCATATGTAAGGGTCGGTTGCAGCTTTGCTTGCACGACCGGGAGCATTGGATTAAGCTTTAAGTCGGGGAGCTTGACCTTTAGAGATTTTATTGCCAAACTTGATCTTTGGAGATTTTATTGAAAAACTGGTCACGGTTCCCTTTCCTTGCAATGATTCCAGTTGAGGCTTGAATGTGTTCTTATGGTCCAAGATTACACCCAGATATAGTCAAGCCCTTGTCCGTTTAAATGCCAGATGTGTTTCCTTTTTTTCCGATACTTCACTGCCATGACTTTAGTTTTAGCAAAATTTATTTTCAATCGGTTTCTTTCCAAAGAGGTGTGAGTTGTATTCGAAAGATGTTGAAGGCTGATTGGAGTTCAACTGATTAAAACCAGGTCGTCCGTATACAAGAGATTGGACAGTGTGGTTTTCCCTAGTTTTGGTGTGTGACAGGGGCAGTTGTCAAGTTCTCCTGAGAGGTCCGCAAGTAAGAGGTTAAATAAAAATGGTGCTACAACCAGGCACGGCCCGTGACGGGCATGCCAACGGGCGGTGACGTGGGGCGGGGGAGGGGCAGGGTGGGGGATTGTAAAATACGGGAAACGGACGATATCAGGTAAGTACCGGAAAAAATAAGAATTTTGTTGCGCACGCTGCATCGCCAAATGTGACGCAGCGCACGCAACAACACGTTTTTTTCTTTTCCGTACTTACCTGAAATCGTCCATTTCCTGTATTTTACAACCCCCCACCCTGCCCCCCACCCACCCCACGTCACGGCCCGGTGGCATGCCTGTCATGGGCCCTGCCTGGCTAGAACACATCCCTGTTTAAGCCCTTTTTTGTTGTTGGAATCTGTTTGGAGAGGTGTGTTCCTGCTCCTAATTTAACCCTAATCCAGGTGTTTGTATGCAGTAATATCAGTTGGTCTAGGAGTCGTTTTGCTATACCCCAGTTTGCCAGTTTCTGCCAAAGTATGTTTCGATCAACATGATCAAAAGCGGTCTTAAATTCAATGAAACACAATCATCCATCAACAGGGTCAAGGCCATGATGTTTGTGATGGTCCCTTGACCTTGGCATAAGCCTGTCTGATGAATAGGGAGGAAGAATTTGTCAGACGCCAATGTTGTTAACTCCTCCAATATAGTTCCTGCAAAATACTTAGCCTCCACGTCTATGAGGGCAATAAGACAGTAGTGGTTTGGAATTTTCCAGCTCCTGTTTAAAAATTGGGCTTAATACTGATCCAAGCCAAGACTCCGGTAATGTCAAAGTGTCCTTAATTTCTTTGAAAATTCGGGTTAGTGCTACAGACCAAAATTCAACATCTGATTTATATAACATTGGTGGGATACCATTTGGACCAGGGGCGCCTGTTGGTATGCCCCTAGCTATTTGTCTCTTGATTTCTGCTAAATTGTGAGTAGAGTGGTCAATCTCAACAAAAGTAGAAAACTTGAATCTTGCCGTATATTACCTACGCAGGGAGGTTGCTCGGTTCCTCTTGGGTCTAGGTCTTGAAAAGTTACCGTTATGCACTTGTTTCTTGTCTTTTCTCCGCAAGCTACTTTGGTGGGCCCTATTGTCCCTATTTCTTCAAAATACTCCCTGTTGTCAGCTGATGTGTTGTTAAGATGTTTGAAGAGGTAATTTATCCATGCTTCCTCCGTTAGGTTGGAAATTAAGCCACGATGGTCTGGAATCTTGAATCTTGTGATCTTATGCCAAAACCTTGAGCTGTTGTTCCGTTTAGCTTCACAGAGGAGATTAACCCATAATTCTTCATTTTTCCGCTTCGTGTTTTCCCATTTCTTTCTTTTTAGCAGTTGCTTTGCTTCAACCTTTTGTAGATCTTGGTTTAATGGGTCTTTCCTCATCAGTCTCAAAGTTCAGTTCATGATCTGCTTTTGGATTTTCATTTCTGGAATGGGTTGCATTCTGGTCGATGTTCTCGTTTGACGCATTCATTTGTTTGATGGCCCTTTCAATAGTTTCTCGTCTACAGTCAAGATGAAGTTTTGCCATACTTTTACTGGTTTTGTCATAAGTTTTTCTGATTGTGAATAAAGCGTTTTTGCCTTTTGACATATAGTATTGATGTTGCTGGGGTTGCATCGGAGCTGCTTAAGATTTGTGGCCACTCCAATGTTAATGCCTGAGAATGGTTCAACATTAAGAAGTGAGTTCATTTTTATTGTTATTTCTTGAGGCAGGTAGTCACTATATTCGCTGGTCCCAATCTTGAATGCGGATACAGTACCATGCATGTTTAGGGATGTGAATGTGTAATCCAAGTAAGAAGATTGTTGTTTGGAGTGGAACCTTGCGGTTGGTGGGTCATCCTCTGGAAATCGCTCATTCAAGGCTCTTAAATTAAGATGTTCTTGCTGCCGTAATCGATGATTTGAGCAGTTTGTGGATTTCTTAATGATTGGGGAGCCCAGGCCGGGCACTTCCCATGCAGCATTAAGTTCTTGGTCAAGAGCGTCACCTTCCCCGGAGCTAAAAAGATACATGTTAAGGTCGCCTGCTAGAATCATATAATTAGAATTCTCTTCCTCCATTATCTTTTTTGTGGCTTCAATCAATTCTTCGTCAGCTTTCCGTTTCCATTTCAGATGGATGTAAGCATTGATTACTATAACTTCTTGACACTGGCTGCTTAGCCTGAGCGCAATCTTTGCCGCCTGCATAGCTCTTGGGGGTGTTATTTGAGATGCTATTTCTGAAATCTCTCCTATTGTTGCTATGGAGGCCATAATCATTAGGCCCCCTGATTGGTGACCAAAATCGAAATACTTTTTGCCGGTATGCAACAGGATGTGTATCCTTGGAGTTCAAAGGCCTTTTCCTCCCAGGTCTCTTGCAGCAGTAGCAAATCAAATCCGCTTGAGTATTGTAGAAACTCTGTGTCCTCACTTTTCCTAGCTAGACCATTCATATTCCAAGTACATATCTTAGTTTGTCTGCAGTTGTTCAAGACTTGATTGAGGTTACTCTCCCTTTGTCAGTTTGTATGGGCTGCTGTACGAATGGTGTGCAGAATTTGCCTCTAATTTTGTGAGGCAGGTGACCAAGTGTGACGTACGTCCCTTGAGTCTTGTGCTGATAGAAGGGTCTTTGTGTCTTGGGAATGTGCTCTTGGCGAGATGCTCCTTGCTCCCTTTAGTACTGACGTGGTGTCTTTTTGTAGGGGTGTCCCAGTGAGGAGTAGAAAGGGTGTCAGATAGGGAGGTAGTTTTTCAATTTCAAGTGTTATCCCCCATTGCTTAAACGTACTCACTTCCTTCATGATTTTTTGGACTGTCTCTTCGGACTCCTAGGTTGCTTTGGTTATTTCTGAGCATTGAACATTTTTATTTGGCTGAAACTCTATTCGGAACAGATCAGAGGAACCAATGTTTTCTAGATTTATGATTGAATGTAAAAGTCTCAGTATGTTTCCTATGTTCAATATATCATCACTACCGCAGGATGTATATTCTGGGGTAAGCAGAATAGTAGCTGTGCTATTCCCATGATGCACTGCAGTTTGCTTTGCTCGAGTTGCCTTGCTTCCAGTATCCCCCTGCTGTGGTGAGCATCTTAAACTTCTACTTATGGGACAAGTTTGTTGTGTCCTACCGTACCTTTCTCTCCATGCGTCCCTTGTGATATTTGTTAGTCCCCCTGTTTTTATCTGTGATACCTTTGCGTTGCTAGTCAGAGTGTTGCTGCTGATTTCTGTGGTTATGTTATGTTATGTGTTATGTTATGTTACCTGTTTTTTAAAGCGCACAGCTGCCCCAGCAAAGAGGCGTCCCGGCGCTGACAAATCTACTGGAACAGAATCCCCTGAGAGCTCACCAAACAACATCCAAAGGCTATGTTGAAGGGAAAAGGAGGGTTTTAATCACTTTCCTGAAAACTAGCACATCCTCCAATCTCCGAATGTGGGTCGGCAAGGAGTTCCATAACTTGGCCGCCATGTATCTAAATGAGCGACCACCGATACGGCAGAGTTTAATCCGTGGTACCGTCACCAGGTGTTGTTCTAGTGAACGCAAGTTACGGTGAGGGACATATGGGTTCAGAAGTGTACATAGCAGTTCTGGGCTTCCAAATTTGACGATCTTAAACTTTGTTCAGTTTTAATAGTCCTTATCAAGTCAGAGTTATTTACAGTTTAAGTTGTTTTTGTTTGGACAAATCCCTCCTTATTTCCAAAAGGAGGATATTTATGAGGTATGTCTTTAAGTGGTGTTCTCAAAGCCACCAACAACTTTGCAATAGATGTCGGGGGGGGGGGGGATCTTCCGAGTCTTCGGGTGAAATCTGGAACGTGGGTTGACTTCCAAGTTCAACCTTTGGACTATGGGTAGTTACACATTTGATGGCGATTCTTTATGGGGTCTTCCGCTAATTGGGAGCTTGTTCCTTCCCTTCCTTTTTTTCTTCCTCCGAGTTTAACAAAGACTCTGGACGTTGGTTGATGCAGTCAGCTGTAATTGTACCAACTGCTGATAGTTGAGCCATAAGTTCATCATCCGTGCTCTCTGACCATGCGGAGGACCGTCCCTGCCTTTCATATTCAAATTGCTATATGCTATCCGTGCTGTTTTTAGTACGTCCGAGGCTCTTACTTGTGGTTCAGGGAGTTCCGTGTTCTTTGCAGAGGTCTGTAACATGCTTGTTTTTAGATCTACTATTAGGTCCCCTATCAAGGATGGCAGGGTTAGTAACTTGTCTATGATCGGTTCACTTGAGTTTAATGATGGTGTTAATTGGACTGTATAGGCCAATTCCTGTCCTCTCTTTATGAGGCCATTAAGGTCTAATATTTTTGAATCAATTCCTGAAATGGAATCAGCCATTGTCTGTAAGACGTTAAGCTGCAAGACCATTTTATGGGATTGAAAATTTAACGCTGCAGCTAAGTCTTGTAAGGTGTTTAGAATTGTTACCAATAACGACTCCGAGATTGGGCTTCCAGCGTTGTTGCCTTTTTCAGTTCTTGGGGAGTTGTTTACTTCTATTGGTGGATTAAAATGAACTGGTTTCAAGTTTTAAGAGGCTACCATTTCTTCCCATTCCTGGGTAGCTTTGAAGGTCATATCATTGTTTGTTGAGTGAGAGTCGCTAAAAGGTAACAGAATGCGACGTTCGACGAGCGTATGTGTCGTTGGGCTGTTATATATTAACGATTGTTCCCAGGTGTCTACTTGAGCTGTTTCAAGTGGTTTTGTTTGAATCAGAGAGCTATTGTTTAATTGAGAAGATATATGTTGTTGTCTTCCACCCTTGAGGTCCCGTGCATTAGATGCAGCTGGTCGATCTGATTGCATTATTTGAATTGCATTCATTCGGGTGGAGGAGCTGTTGTTTAGATGAGTAGATAGATCTTGTATGTTTCCATCATGGGTGGCCTGAACCTTGATTTTAGCTGGGGGATCTAAGCCCTCTATATTTAGGATGCTGGTTTGACTTAAATTTATCTCAGCTCCACTGGCTGGATGGCAGTGACGGTGGCAGTGTTTCATCAACTCAGAGGATGTGTCCGTCTCTGGTGGACTGTTTTTTACAATGACCGTTCTGGAACTGGATGAACCAGGAGGGATGTATTATAGTACAATGCAATCATTTTGATCGCTGTACTTTACATAGCAGATTTTACAACGCAAGTCGTTACAACAACTTGCGTTGGAGAGCGTGGATTGAGGATTATTATAATTTTCTATTCTAACTCAGAGAGAGAGGCGGAGCTATTAGGGTCGAGCAGCAGCAGCTGTGCTTGGTGTGCGAATAATTCTGCAGGAGTAATCTGAGTAATCCGTAGCCCATAACCCCTTTCAGGAGCTGGGAGCCCGGCCTGAGGTAAGGGGGGCGGGCGAGTAAAGTCTGAAGGAGCCCGTTGGAGGGGGCAAGGAGGTGTGGAGCCCTGAGGAACCCAGAGAAACCGGGAGAGACCAGGGAAAGACCAGGGGAGACACCGGAGGAGTGGAGGAGTGGAACCTGAGCCCAAGTCTGGGGGTGTGTTGCGGAGTGTTCCGCACTGTTCAAGCGGTCAAGTGGCCAAGAATGCTATCGAGAGGCGGCGCCAGCTGGTGAGCGAGTGAGTGAGGTGAGCGAGGCAGTGTCAGGAGGAGTTGCTCGCCTTCACTCCCCGAGTGCTGCCGCGTGTTTGTGCTGAACTCGATACGCCTTGGCCTCCAGGGACAACTCTGTGGTTCCCCTGCTGTGGGTTTCCTGGCAGTTTATGGCCCGAGTCTCGTGGTCGTTTGCCGTACACTGTGGATACAGGAGACTGGAGTATAACTGGAGTATAACTAGTATATACTAATAACATAGCGAACATAGCGAACTGGCATTATTATTGCTGCAAGCACTGGCAGTTATAATCCCTAGTGAAAAATAAAAATCCAAGCACCTTTCAACTTTTTAACTATCTTTTCAACGCCAGAGTGAGTAGACATCATGCCACGTCAAATACGCAATATCCTCGTTTCTCCTCCCTGACGGCAGGTGTTCCTACTTAAGGGGGCAGACAGGCTTGGGAGGAGGAGGAGGAGTAAATAGAGCGGGGTGGTGAGGGTTTGCGCTTACAGAGACTTAAAGAGACTAGGAAACACTGGTTGTTAGTGAGATCTCGCAATAGAGCACCAAGAGAGTTGCAAAACCCTATGCAAGCTCAGTAACTCAAAAGATCTCAAAGAGAAGAGGCGGTGTTGAGCGGTCCTTGTGTGATCTTGTGTGTTTTATGATGATGAGGTCTGGTTTCCAGCGTGGAGCCCCGCAAGGCTCTAAGCGAATTAAATCGACTGAGGTGAAACCAGAAGTGATGGTAGGGACTGGAGAAAACCCAGCTGGACTTAGCTGGGAAAAGGGAAACGGAGAACAGGAGGGAGACGTGTTAAATAATGGAAGAGGTGCCCGTTCAGAGGAGAATCTGCTTATCCCAGCCGAGGAAAGGGCTCTATCCGCTACCCTATGTAAAGACCATGTTCATATGAAGTCTCCATGTGTGGCGCAGACGTCTATAAAGAACTACTTCTTTAAGTACCATCAAATACAATCAGATAAAGATATTCACAAAGAAAACCATAAAAGAAAGTTTTCTGAGAGGGACGAACTTAGCGGGGGGTTTAGTGAGTGCACATTATCCTCTCCCCTGCCCTCCCCATTGTGTAAAAAAGAAAAAGAAAGTTGCCCTGTTAATGATCTGACCAAAACTATGCTGTCCGAAAAAGTGGATGTTGTATTGGTTAAGCAGGACATGAAGATTCTAGTCGCAGAGGTTGTGACAGAAAAAGCGCTGACACCCACACTTGCACCCTCAACCTCACCCCATCCCTTAATTTTAGCAGGGCAGTTACAAGCTCAGGCGCAAATTCATGACTGTGCCTTTACAGCGCAGGTGGAGCCTCGGCAGGCTATTGATTCTCAAATGGTCAGTCAAGAGTTGAGTTTTGAGGGGGTGAATGTAGGGTGCCATTTGTCTCCGCTGAAGGCACCGATTGAAAATAAATACGAAAATGTGCTCGGTAATATGTATGTACAAGGACCTGAAGCTGGAGAAGGAGTTGATGTTGGAATTCCTGCTCTTAAATATGGATCCAGCGAATCCTTTCTAGTTACAGAGGATTTACAGCCTGTCCCAAATAGTCGTTTAATTAAAGATGGCAATGTCAGCTTGATTAATCTGGATCAATCAAGTATTGAAATGGAGAATAGCTTTAATAGCCTCACTATTAATAAATCATTTTACAATCAAGATGTTGGTAGCTCTGAGAAGAATATTAGTACAATCGATCGATGTAGCTCAGACCTTAAAGAGAATATACCGTCATCATCTAAAGTTGAGGCCAATCAAACAAAGGGTGAGGTTAGCACAGAACAGGGCTTATGGGACTGTTTAATACATACCATGGGTTCAATTACTAATGCGCTGAATTTCCACTCAGATAAATTGGATGTTCAGGTGGATATATTAAACACTCTAGCAAACCACGTGGCGGGTATTGACACAAAACTCCTGCATTTAACCAATCTTGTTACGAAAGTTCAAGCAGATAAGAATACGTCATATATAACCTGCACATGTGCACAGTTGATTGATAAGATCTCGGATCTGCCTTCAGTAGTTAGTTCCATGGTGCAAGAAGTAAAAGCATTGTCGGGTAGAAATGGGCAAGGTAGGGATGAAATGACTGCACCTTCTAATATTCTAGGCAGACTGAGTGATGATGTTATATCTCAATCTGTGAAAGATGTTAGCAATCCACAAGCTAAAACTGAAGTCCATCATTTAGTTTCTTTAGAAGACAGCTTGGCAATAGAAGGGGGGAGCTGTGATGTCTCTGGTGGAATCAATGACTCAAGTAATCTGGAAAAAGCATGTTCGAAACAATGCAAAGAATCAAGGGCTCCACCAAAAATGACAAACTTGTCAAAAAGGGCTAGGAAAAGGCTAAGGAAAACTCACAATAAAAAAGCTTATGAACTACAAACGCTTGGTAAAAAAGTGAGTATAGATCCTAACCCATTGAAAGTAAAGGGATCTGAAATAAATTCATACTTTCCGATCTTTGGCCCCAATAAAAAATCTGGACTTATTGTAAATGAAAGCCAATTATTGGAGTGTTGTACAAAAAACCCAGAGGAGGTAGAGGGCACATCCGGTGCAGTCCCCATAGTCGATGCACCAATAATAATAAAGGAAAAAGTATCCGATAAAATGATAAGTGTAAGTGCAGAAGTCCATAATCTGCAATTTGGCCAAATTAGGAATCCAGCTAAGTCTAACAGTTATTTAACAAGCCAGAGTAATGATCGAGGTATTGATTTAAGACGTATATCAAGTAATGAATTAGAGGTTGACCAAGAAGACCAAAACAACATTGTTAAGCAGATACTAGTAAATCCCACTGTCCAGCAAGGTGATAATAAAATTATTCAAGAGGTCCATTTAGGGACACAAGAGCTATTAATCAAGGATGTCAAAGAAGGCATTTTGCCGACGGAAAGAGATGGGTCGCCAGTAATGGAAAATATATGCCCCCCTGTTATTATGAAGAAAGAAAATAGTGAATATTTAAACCAGTCGCCCGAAACAAGGAAAGTAGCCTTCAGCCCCCAATACATATCTAGAGGCCCGCACGATATTTTAAACCGTGGTAATATTTTGAAATTACTACGTGTTATTACAGATCTTAAAGATGTGGTAACTACGGATCTCGATTCAGTGGAATTTAAGGAAGAAGATGCATACTCCGATAAGGAGATAACAATTACAACTTGGCTAAACAGGGACATTGCAGACAAAATAATGGCGAATGTTAGTGTATTTGAGAAATGGGGTATTAAAGTTTGGAGACCACAAGAATCTTGTTATCCAATGGTGTTGATTCCAAATGAGCCCCATGATATAATGCAGCAAAAAAGTGATGAGAATAAAATATGTCTGGCTAGTCAAAAACGAGATGATAAAAAAACAACCAGAACAGAACAGGTTAGAGTTTTAAAAAATGCATCAGGCGCAACTAAGGAATTAAACATAGCATACGGCATTAAGATAAGGAGTAGCCAATCTGGTTTGCGGACCTGTGAAACATTGAAGAAAGTCCCAGAGTAACAAGACGATTGGAGTTGGCTTCCAGGAATATTAATTAAGCAAAATCATGAAAAGAAGGATTGATGTAGTTCAATTCCTCTGACTCTATGTTCCTGGAACACCAATGGCTTAAAATCACTAATTGAAGACCAAGGGGTAATGGATTTCCTGAAAGCGTCTAGTATAATAATGTTGCAGGAAACCTGGTCGATGTCTAATGAACCCCTTATCGGCTACATAGAATACTGTAATAATGCAACACATGAAGCCAACTCAGGTCGCCCACGTGGGGGTCTTTCTATATACATCTCTACAAATCTTAAAGCATCTCACTTTGAAATTGACCTCCATGTTAAATGGCTCCAGTGTGTTAAACTAATAGCCAGTCATTCAATTATCTTATTAAATGTGTACTTAAGTTGTAAAAAGAAAGTTAGATCTTCTCAAATAATCCTGCTTTGGGGAATGGTAAAAACTTTATATTATGAGCATTTGGATTCAGTATTTATTATTTCAGGTGATTTTAATATGCACTTTGATCCTTTAAATGGGCAGACTCTTGACTTAAAACGGTTAGCTCAATGGACAGAATATGAGTTCAAAAAATACAACTTAAAGATTCTGCATGATTCTGATAATATTCCTACATTTAACAAGGGTGAATGTTCCTCTGTAATAGACTATACTATACTGTCTGAGAAATTAAATCATTTAGTAAAAAATTACGAGATTGTCCCGAGGATCGAAAGCGATCACAATCCACAAGTCATTCTCTTTGACATTGAACCGGAGTATCTGCCAGAAACTAGGACTATGATAAAAGTTCCAACAGCCTTTAATCTTAAAAGGTTAGTTTGGAATGGAAAAACTGAGGATAAAATTCTGGGCGTTCTTGGCTGTTTAATTCAGGATACGCACTCTGCTTATGCTGAAGGGCAGTCTATGGTTGAGCTTTGGTCTCATTTGTGTGATAAATTAGTAGCTAAATTTGCTAGAGATGAGCCCTGTAAGGGTATAACACTAAATCCCCGGAGACCAGGATGGTATTCTTTCCACTTACTTGAACAAAAAAGAAAACTTAATAAAGAAATAAGATTACTTTACAGGAATAATACCAGGCTACCACGTCTCAATATATCATGTAAAATTAGAGAGTTAAAACAGAGATACAAGAAGGAAATATGGATAGCAAAACAAGCCTATTATGAATCAATTTGGGCAAAGGTCCATCATGCATGTAAATCCAAAGATCTTCGGTTATTCTGGAGCATCATTAATGATATTGAGAATGGTAATAATAGAGGCAGCAGTGCTAATGTTGATGAAGTGAGTTGGGTGAGCTTTTTTAATGAAAAAATGGATACAGAATATTTAGATGATGATAAATATAGTAATAATAGGTTAGATGACATGCATAAAGTAAAAGATAGGGGGAGTGGGGGTGGCATCTCTCCTCCTCATTGTACAGTGGATACGAAACCCTGGTCGCTCAATAAAGTAAAAAAGGCGATAAAAAGGATCAAATCCAACGGAGCACCGGGTCCAAATGGTATCCCAAATGCAATATTTAAGGCTGAATTGAGTAATTGGCCTGAGTTATTAATGCTTTTATTTAATGAGATTCTTAAATCAGGTCTTCTTCCGTTATCCTGGCACGGGAGCATTATACAGCCGATTTACAAATGTGGCCCGCAGGATAATCCGGCTAATTACCGTTTAATTACACTCACTGACGTAGAGGCAAAAATATTTGCTAGTTGCTTGCTGGAAGAGTTAGAGACTTGGGCCTCACAGGAGGAGCTGATTCCTAAATTTCAAACAGGGTTTAGAAGGGGCGAATCAACCCATACAAATTTGATTTTATTAACGTTATTAGGTGAGAGAGCCAAAAGTAGGAAGCAAAGATTATATGTTTGTTTTATTGATTTAAAAGCCGCTTTTGATTCTGTACCACGAAATAGACTTTGGAGGAAGCTACAGAACTGGGGTATTCCAGAATCTCTATTAAAAATGATTATATTGCTATACTCCAACACCTGGGTGCAAATCAAAATAGGCGATGGCAAACACATGACCCAACGTTTAGCTACAAATGTGGGACTAAAACAGGGGTGTGTCTTGGCTCCTTGCCTTTTTAATCTTTTTATGGCTGATTTACCAGCCCATTTTAACAATATAAATTCGCATTCGCCTTCTATTCATGGCCAGGAAATCAAATATATGCAATATGCAGACGATACGATCTTAATGAGCCAAACAGAAATAGGATTAAAAAGATTAATTAACTCTTTTAATGGTTATGTTACACAAAATGGTCTGACAATTAATATAAAAAAGACAAAGATAATGACTATGGGAAAAGGGAAGCCTAGGATTAATGAGTGGAATATTAACGGTATGATAATTGAAAATGTGAAATTATACAAATACCTTGGAATCATGTTTGACGATGGTTTGATTTTTAGACAGCATTTTAATAGTCTTGAAGCTAGGGGTTGCTCACTTGCATTTGCTTTTAGAAAATTAAGAGACAAACTATTATGCCCCAATTACGGACATCTGATAAAGGTGATGCGAGCAAAATTAATGCCATCTTTGGAATATTGCTCATTCATCTTCAGGGGCAAAGACGCCAAAGTGCTCGATGATATAGAGATTAGAATATATAAAACTGTTTTTAAAATCCCCAAATATATTAGTCGAGCAAACATAAGACTGGAATTTGGTTTGAAAAAACAATCTCTGGCGCGTCAATCTACATTCTTGAAGTCTCTTTTAACATTAGTCCGTTCAGAGGAAGGCTCACTGGCAAAGTTATGCTGGCTTGAAATCTCAGAAGGGGAATATTCAAAAAATTGGCAGCTGTATTTTAATGAATGTATAAGTAAATTTGACTGCTCTAATTTGGCTGATGAACTGAGGAGCAGGATCGTTTTTAAAAAAGAGATGAATCAAATGGCCGCATTATTAACGACTATAGCGGACAAGGAGGAATTAAGAAAAAGAAGTCATTTCTGGACAGTTGCAAACTCTTTCGGTAGGCTGTCACCTCAATCTTACTTGTCTTATCATTTAAAACCTAGGCTTAAGAATAAATTTATGTATTTAAGGCTGGGAAGATATCCGACAAAGGATGGTATACCAAAATGGGAAAATCAATGGGAATCTAGCATCTGCAGGCTTTGTAGTCAAAGGGAGGAAACACTAACACACATCGTAACCTTATGTCCAGCTTTGGCAGAGGCTCGGAAGTTGATCCTAAAACCAATTTTTAATGAATTAGGAATTAGAACATGCAGGCAAGCAATTATTACCTGTTTGAGTGGGGCCAATATCAAAGTTACCTACCACTTTGTTAAGTTCATTATTATTGTTGAGAAGAAACTTAAAGACGAAGAACAAGTAAATAACGGTTTATTGTGATCCAAAGTAAAAAAAAAATTAAAAAAAAAAATGAAACCTATTTTAGGAATTGTTTAAATCAAAATGTATGCCAGTTGAAGGGTCTATTAGTTTAATTTACTATAGTTATGCATATTGCACTTTACTATAGCTAGCAAATGGAAAATAGCAAAAAATGTATTATACTAGTATTTCCTACTGCTAACACTGTCACTTTAAGTTAAATGCTGCTATAATAGTGATTGCTGCTAATATATTGTACTCTAGTTAATACCTGTATTTTAATAGTGTGTAAACGCTTAAACATTATTATGGAATTGACTGTATTAATGCAATTTTAGATGATTATTTTAATATGATTATAACTTTGTGCATAGTATATGTTTGTTTATGTGAGTTGCTTTTATCTATTCTTGTTTGTAATGATTTTAATTAATCAACAAATAAATAAATACTTGACTTGACTATTCTAACTCCAGCCCACGTAACAGTAGGGCAGGTGTTGGAATAGAAAATCACAACATTTCTTAACCAACAGCGCCATCCAGCGCAAGTCGTAGTAATGACCTGCGTTGTAATGGCAGCGTCGTGCGGTGTAAACACTGAGTTGTAAACGACGTTTATGGTGAACTACATATCACATTACCAGAGCACAGTGTGAGTTGTCTGTGGGGGCTGGGCGCCCGTTCAGAAGTGGAATCACGAGAGGTATGAGAACGCCTTTTCTAAATTTGCAACCAATTTGCAAATTTGCAACTCTCTATTTAGTGTATTATCCCACTGAGCTTTTTAGGTCGAGCATTTGAGACCTTCTGAATATACTTTGGTATATACTTTAGTATTATACTCTAGTATATATACTTTAGTATATACTTAAATGTGTATGTACTTTGTGGGCTCTGGAGATCAGCCCTAGTACTTGTCTGCTTCCACTTAGGGGCTTTTTTTTCAGTACACCTGCCTCTATTTAACTGTGTTGATAGAAAACAATCAGCAGTGGTCAGTAAAATACCAGAATCACTTTAGGATTCAAATTTTTTCAAATTTTCAAATTTTCAAGTTTATTGTTTGATTACTTAAATCATTACAAAATGTTAAAACTGTATGAATCACGTATACATATATGAATTTAAAAAGGAGCGGAAAGGAACTTTGAATAATTCAACAGCAGTGCAATAGTCTAGCAGTAAAATTGAATAAAATTTAAAAATTGTCCGATTGTGCGTTTATCTTTTACAGATCAGCTCATTAAATAACATGGCAGTCACAGAGTGGTTTTAAGAAAGTTTAAATAGGGGATATAAGTCAATATGACAGCTGATTTTGGGGAGCTGAACGCGGTGTCCATGTAGGCCATGCGGAGGGAGGCCCGTGGCCGCTCAAGTTTTTATTACAGGGTGATGTCTGGGCCGACCGGCAAAAGAAATGCTGCCTTTTTTTTCCCCAACATTTTTGCAGCTCTGGCAACAAATTTGGTAAACCGGAGGTTCAGGATTACATTTTCTTGATTCATAGCTGCCATTTTTGTCTGACGACTTGTACGAATGCCAAATTTAATCCACTCTGCTCTCAGTAAGGTCCTTCTGTCCTGTAACAGAGCTGGGCATGCGCAGGATATGTGCTCCAGGCTTTCGGAGTGGTAGCCGCATTCTCTGCATTCGATTTTCTGATTAGGGCACTGCCGTTGCGGTAAATGCTTAAAAAATGGCCATTCGCCTATCCTTAGGACCATAAATCTGACTTTCCAAAAGATTCAACAGGTACTTGATAGGTAGGCTGACTCAACTCCCGGTTTGTAGTCTGAGACAACGGCCCAAGCGTGCTTTCTTCTGAATAATTTTGCTCATGTCGGAATGGAAGGACCAGAGCCGAACGCTTCGCTTGATTGCGCTCTTCAGTGCCTGTTGTGAGGAGTTTGTCCGCCAGTATTCTGAAATTCCAAGGAGCTGTAGGGATTGATCCAAGTGGAGCCGATGTTTTTGGCTTCATGTACTGGTCGATATTTTGTTACAGAGGTTGATCTCAAGACTGTTTTCCGGGGAATTACGCAGTCTATTGCAAATTTTAATGAAAGCACCAGCCTCAACACCGCTGTGGTCTAGCAGACCAAGCTCTAATCTGACTTGTGCCGGAGATGAAGACCTCGGCAGACACTATGCTCGCTTGAAGATTCTGATGATTGATTTATTAAGTACGATGTTTGTCGAGCCCATCATAATCTCATGGCCATATGATAGAGAATTTTTGATCTTGGCCTTCATCACCCTAAGCAAGGGTGTTAGGCTTGGTCCTAGTAGATGTTTTGAAAGTTTTGCCGACGCGACCTCCAGGGACAGTGCCTTAGCCTTGATGCGTCTTTTTGTTTAGTAAAGGAAGCTCTTGAATCGAGAAAAATTCCTAAATATTTGTAGTGTGGCACTGTATCGATGATTTTGATGTTAAAAAATCACCTTCTTTTCTGCTGTTTCTGTTTGCTAAAATGAATTATTTTTGTTTTTGACATGTTCAATTCCAGGGCGTTTTCAGATGTATAAGATAGAAGTTCTTTAAGGAGCCTCTGTTAACCAACCTTTGTGTGGCTCAATAACACGAGGTCGTCGGCGTATAACAAGTTACTGATGCGGGTCCCATCCAGTTGAGGCGGGTGCGAGTTGACCTTGTCAAGTATGGAGGATAGGTCGTAAATGAACAGGTTAAAGAGAAGGGGTGCCAAGACGCACCCTTGTTTGACGCCGCTTCCTGTTTGAATCTTTTTTGAAACGTGATACCCGTCGCCTAACTTTATCCTTATCCAGGTCTGTGTGTGGAGTTGGATGATGGCTTGTAAGAGGGCTGGAGGTATACCCCAGCGGGCAAATTTGTGCCACAGATGACCGCGTGGCACTCGGTCAAAGGTCGCCTTGAAGTCAATGAAGCAGCACTATAGTTGCATTTGACAGACGTCGGCCTTCTCCGTCACTAAGGCTATTGCGAGTAGGTTGCTGGTTGTGCCTGACTTGACTAGAAAGCCGGTCTAATTAAAGGAAAGGCGCTGTGTTGATTCAACCCATGAAGTCAGCTCCTTCTAGTAGAATGCTGGCATATTATTTGGATTCGATGTCGAGGAGAGCATTCATTCTATAATTTTTTGGGTTGTCTCTTTTACCACTTTTATAAATGAGATGAATGATGGCACCTTTCCAAGAATCCGGGATGTGATTGTTAAGTCTGCAGTGTAAGAGGAGGCCTGACCACAATGTTTTGTCTGATTTAAACAAGGCCTGAGGTAGTCCGTTGGGGCCTGGTGCTCTATCCGACCTGCCTTTCCTGATAATCTGGGAATGTTATTTATTAGGATTCCATATGTCGTCAGCGTTCCTGGGGTGAGGTCGTTGGTAGCTCTTCCGATATTGGTATGTCCATAGCACCTTCTGCCTTCGTAGGTGACCCAGCGTTTCCTGTGTATTGATCTTCGGTGGGTGGTAGCCGGGATTTGGATGTCAAGTGGGGACTAGGGTCCCTTGCCCACTTTAGTTTTCTCTAAAATAATTGGATAGAAACATGGTCCAGTTGTCCGCACTTATGTTTGCGGTGGTGTATCCTCCGCCTCCTAACGGGCCTCTATTCACAAGAGTCCAAAATAACTTGGTGTTGGACTTTTTGCTGGCGTGGACTAACTTCGTCCAGAACTTGTCTGACGCTAATTGTTTGTTCTATGTACAGATGCCTTAAATGCTTTTTGTGCTTGCTTGTAGTGACTAAATAAAGTTATGTTTCCTGGGCTTTTTCTAGTCCAAGGCAAAGCAACGTTTCTTTGTTGTTTTAACGTTTTTGTTGCGTGGGAAATCCGGAATTGGGGAGGATCTGGCCGGGAATGGGGTTTGGTCGAAAATTTGTTTAATAAACTGTTCACGAGCGCTTCCCATCCGAAGATAATAGGCACGTCAGTTTCACCTTTTAAACATAGAAGATGACAGCATTACTCCAAGACTGTAGGGGCGGCACTTGACAACCATTTCATTCGTCTTAGATTCTCTGTGTGACTGTCTGATATGGTGTGAGCGAGTGCATTATGGTAAGGAGCGTCGAAGGATAATGTTATTATTTGGGGTGGATGATCACTTTCCCCCAGTGCTGCAATGTAATGGGACTTAATTAGGGTGGACATTTCGCTGTTTGCCAGTGTGAAGTCCACAAATGAATGGGTTCGCCCGTTGGTTCTTGTCCAGGCCGGAGGGGTATCTATTGGTGAGCGACCATTTATTACCAGGTAGCCTACTCGGCTAAGTTGAAGAACTGCGTATTCGCCCAATTTGGATGGTCTGAGGCTGGGCGGTAATGATTGTGAGGCGAGATGTGAGGGGACCGCTGGGAAATTGGGGGCAGATGTATCAAAGCATTTTTTGTGGCAAATGCTGCAAATCGCTAAAAAGCAGTGTTTGCGACAAAAAAATCTCAAAATGGAATGTATCATGCAAAAACCATCGCAATATTAAGGAATCACAAATTTTGCGATTCCTTAATATTGCGTAAGCATTTAAGGAATCGCAATTTGCGATTCCTTAAATGCTATGTATGAAGCAATTAAGTATTGCAAATTTACACTAAGAAATCTCAAATTACCACCAACTAGTAGTTGGTGGTAATTTGCAAATTCTTTTACAAATGCACTTTTTGGCATTTGTAAAGGTACCATGTTACGCTCATACATGCCCTTAGGGCATGTATGTGCGCAATATGTGCACACATGTAAAGTTCAGGGGTGCAGCAGAGTGTCCTTAAGACACCCTTGCACACTTGAAATTATTCTCAATTTGCGATTAGCAAATTGCGAATCGCAAATTGAGAATAACTTCCCATTCCTTCCTATGGTCCTCCTGGTCCATAGAAATGAATAGGAATTTATTCCTTCATTGCCATTAGCAATTTGCTAATCGCAATTAAGGAATTTTAAGAAATCGCTAAAAAATAGCGAATTTCTAGATACATACCATTTGGAAAGGGGCGACCACTCGGTCCCCCCGAACGTATGGTCGGGGGCCTGGATCCTCCTGGGAAACCATTTTGTGCGGGGGGCATGTCACGGCTGGTATGCCCGAAGCGGCGTAGCCGGGGCGCGCCTTTTCCCGCCCAAGTGGGGTTGTCCTAGACACCTACACCGTTGACCATGCCCCGTAGGCGTACCGGAGGAGGGTACACGCCCTCCCGAAGAGGAATAAAAGGAGCAGCAATCCGAAGAAGCATCCTCTTGTTCCTGTGCTAGGAAGCTGCACCCCTCGTTGCACGTGAGCCCTCGACGGAACAAGGAGCAATTTTGAGAACTTGTAATCTTTTGCGTTTCTCTTTCAGAACTTCGGCCTAAGGGTCCAGGACCGTGTTGAGCAAACAAGGATCGGATATCCGTTGAACGATGCCTGGCAAGAAGGCCGGGAAGAAGTCTGGGACTGACCAGATGCTTCGAATGCTGATAAAGGATATGGCAAGTATGAAGAAGCAGATGGCGGCGATGAATAATTCAGGTAGACCGAAGAAAGTTATAGGCCCTGCATTGCCGGGCGTTGTCCCTGCGGGGCGAGGTAGAAGGGTCAGAAATAGGGCGGCAGGGGGGGAAGTTCCGATTCCCGAGGTACCCCCGGCAAGCCCGGTCACTCCAGTCGAGGCCCCGGTACCGGTCCCAGACGCAGGTCAACCGACTCCGTTTGTTGTTACGCCCGCCAGTGAGGAAGACATGCCTCCCGAGTTGGCCGCCCAGTTGGCTGCATGGCTTGGTAAAAGTCAGGGGGTGCAACGGCACCGACAGACACGGCCGAAGAGGCCAAGTTACTAATGCAGCAGTTGCGGCAGTCGCGTGATGCCGCGAAGGCGAATCTCCCTTGTGTCCCCCCACAGGTGACCCCAGGAGGACCGGCAGTTGGTGTGGAAAAAACGGCGGGAACAGCAATGGAGCCGGGTAAGCATGCATTGCCAATGGCAAGGGAGGGGTCTTTGCCCTCAAGACGGGAAAAGGTGGTCCAGCATATACCGCTGGCCACGAAAGAGATGATCTGGGCTGATAAGTACGTTAATATGTTTTCCCTGTTGACCGACCATCGCGAGATGGAATATGTTAAGACACAAAAAGACTTGTGGCACCCGAATGTATGGCGAGCCATCAGGGTTGATGAGACAATCTCTAATTGGGCCAGGGCCTGTACGATGTTTACTGCAATTATTGGGGAGCGTAAGCCCGAAGTTTTGACTGAATTGTCCTGCTACCAGGCACGAATAATGGATTTTTATGAGACATATGAAGGTGATGAATGGATAGGTTATGATATGTAGTTTCGTAAGGCCAAGGAGTTCGATTCATCTCTGACGTGGGATTGTCTCGACTCGATATCTTGGCAGAAACAGCTCCTGCCGGGCGCAACGAAGTCGTTGTCGCTTGGCGGGAATGGGTCCGGGCCTTCCCGCCGTCAGCCTGCGGCGCCCTTTCGAGCGAGCCCCACTGGTGACCACCAACCAAGGAATGGAGGGAATGGGGGTAGGAAAGGGGTCTGTTGGAATTTTAACAGGGGCAAGTGCACGAGACCTCAGGGGACATGTAAGTTCAGGCATGAGTGTGCAGGTTGCGGAAATTCTTCGCACCCCGAGAGTTCGTGCAGAGCCAAGAATGGTGATACAGGGGGTAGAGGGGGGGCCAAACAGGTCTGATGGGGACCATGGCGTACCGCCACCTTCCCCCATTGATATCATGGCAATGATCCCCTGGCTAAATGAATACCCTGATCATGTCTCCGCTGGGGTGTTGAGGAACGGCTTCTTGTATGGTTTCCACATCCCGGCGGGGGATTTTCGTGGGGAGTCACTGTGTAGAAACCAACTGTCGGCTCTGCATAATCCTGTGGTGGTAGAAAAGAAGATTGCAAAGGAGGTTGCTCTTGGACGGGTTGCTGGCCCATTCAGGCACCCGCCAGTACCTAATTTCATCTGTTCCCCATTGGGAGTAGTCCCCAAGAAAGACCCGGGGGAGTTTAGGCTGATCCATAACTTGTCAGCTCCGAGGGGTCTTTCAGTGAACGATGCAATTGACCCAAGAGTTTGTTCGGTGCGGTACGCATCCTTCGACGATGCCGTCGCCATGTTGAATCGCCTGGGGCCCGGAGCGCTGATGGCAAAGTCAGATATCGAGTCAGCGTTCCGGTTGCTCCCGGTACACCCACAGGATCAGAGTCTGTTAGGCTTTGTTTTTCAGGGACGTTACTACATGGATAGATGTATGCCAATGGGTTGCTCCATCTCTTGTGCTTATTTTGAGAAATTCAGTTCTTTTCTGCAATGGGCGTTCACCAAGGCCACTGGCCATACCCAGGTTATGCATTACCTAGACAATTTTTTGTTCTTGGGGGCAGCCGGCGACACTCAGTGTGCACAGGCGTTACGAGAATTTTGCACTCTCATGGAGCGATTCGGGGTGCCATTGGCACCAGGTAAGACGGTAGGACCATCGACTTCACTCGAGTTTCTAGGCATTGAGCTCGATTCTGTGGAGGGATGTTTCCGTTTGCCGGTGGGGAAGGTAGCGAAGTTCAGGGCTTCCTTGGAATTGTGCATCAGCAAAGAAAAAGTCACGCTCCATCAGCTACAACAAACAGTGGGCCAGCTTAACTTTGCGCTCCGAGTGATACCAATGGCCCGCCCCTTTTCCCGCTCTATTGCACAAGCCATGGTCGGTCTCAAGGAAGGACACCATCGCACGAGACTGTCAGCAGAAGTTCGCCAGGACATGCGCATATGGTTGGCATTTCTGGCGGATTTCAACGGTCGAGTGGTGTGGAGCAAACCACCAGCGTCCTCGGACGAGCTGGGTTTGTGGACCGACTCGGCGGGGAGCGTGGGATTTGGCGCCATCTTTGGTAATCGATGGTCGGCGCAAACATGGCCGACGTGGTGGCACACCAGCGGTCTCACAGGTAACATTGGATTTCTCGAGTTGTTCCCCAATCTTGTGGCTCTGATGGCATGGCCGGATGAGTTCAGAGATCGCTCTGTGGTGTTCTGGTCCGACAATATGACTGTTGTTGAATGTATAAATAGTCAGGCAGCACGCTGCAAGTGGATATTGAGATTACTGAAGGAAATTGTACTCCTTTGCATGAGATTGAACGTACAATTCAGGGCGAAGCATGTGCCAGGTGTACTGAACCAGGCGGCTGATGCACTCTCTCGTTCACACATGCAGGCTTTCAGGGGTTATCTACCTTCCGCGGACCTAGCGGCGGCACCATTTCCCGAAGCACTCTGGCTACTCGGTGCCCCGGATTACAAGACCTCGTGGCAGCAAGCTTAGCCCCCAGGACAAGGAAGGCATACGAAGGAGCGTTTCGTTCCTATTGTGCATTTTTGGGTCCGGCAGGGGAGGTCAAGTGGGGTCGGGAGGAGTGTGTCTTGAATTTTCTGGTAGCACTACACAGGGCAGGCCGATCAGCGGCAACAGCCAATAGGCACCGAGCCGCCATTTCATTCATGGCGCAGGCACATGGCATCAAGGACCCCACATCTTCCTTTTTGTTAAAGAAGGCCCTTCGGGGTTGGCAACGCCTTGAGGGTCGGAAAGAAGACGAAAGGCGCCCGATTGGGTTAGAAAGGTTGTCCCTGCTGATGTCGATACTCCCCACGACATGTTCCTCCCAGTTTGAAGCAGTGCTGTTCCGGGCCGCTTTCGCATTAGCATTCCATGGGGCCATGCGGGTGAGCGAGCTGGTAGCAAGAAATAAGAAAGATGTAGAGGGAGGGTTGGGTCGGGATCACATTCTGATCAAGGGTGATTCAATGGTGATCACGATAGCCAGGTCCAAGACCGATCAGGGTGCTATGGGAGACAGTATTGTGGTCCAGCGCATGCGAGGGTCCCCCATGTGCCCGGTGAAGTGCGTTGAGGAATATTTGGCGCAAAGGGCGGATGCATGACGGGGTAGCTTGCTGAGACACATCGACGCCACCCCACTGACAAGGTTTCAGTTCCAGCGGGTGCTAACGATGGCAATCGCAGCGGCAGGCTTGGACCCGGGCGATTTCGGGACCCATTCCTTTAGGATAGGGGCTGCTACAGAGGCTACAGCCAGGGGTCAGAGTGTTGAGGAGGTGAAACAACTGGGGCGATGGTCCTCGAACTGTTATAAGAGGTATGTGCGGTTGCACATGTTATGAAGCCACTGTCATGCACTCACGCCTCTTGTCTTCTGTTTGGTTTACAGTTTCGCGAGCATGCTATGCGGGGCGGACTGTGCCGTCGACCCGGCACCTGGGGACCAGCAGTCAGAGATCACCGGCTGAGGAAAAAGTGGTGTGGGTCGTGGGCCACTCATTCGTGAGGCGGGCCGGGGACGTATTCAAAGCAGGTGACGTGATTCACGCGGCTGGGGAATACGGGTACAGGGTGACCTTCCACGGAAGGGGCGGGCTCTGTATTGACCAGTTTCAATGTTTTGTTGAGGGACTGTTAGGGCGGACAAGGTCACCGCCGTCCGTAATCATAGTACACCTGGGAGGCAATGACTTAGTGACCCTTGGTCGGCGAGTACTACTCGAGGGGGTTCTGTCTACTGTTAGCTGGCTGGCGAGAAGGATCCCGGGGTGCACGATAGCATGGTCACACATGATCCCCAGGAAGGTGTGGCGGGGGGGCCTCTCTGTGTCAGCGCTGAACAATTCAGTAAAAAAGGTCAATAACAAACTCAGTAGGTTGTTTCGCTCGGCGCAGTTGCACTGTATTCCGCATGGATGTATTCGGGGGGATCACATGTATCTCGGGGATGGGGTCCATTTATCCCGGGAGGGGAATGTCTTACTCATAGGAGATTTCATAGCGTGGTTAAGGGGTTTGTAAAAGCATGACCTTTAGTAGGAGTTTGTGGGGGGGCCGGATAGCCGGTCAACTATCCGGCCTGTGGCGGTAAGGTCATGATCGGTGAGCAGTAATTTCAAGATCCCTAGAGGGGGGGCGCCACCCATTATGGATGGGAGCGCCCGGGGGGAGGCGGCCATTGGCCCCTCACACGGGGAGGCGGCACCCACTAAGTATGGGGTCGCCTAAGGGAAGGTGGTCATAGGCCCCTTCCAGGGGAGGAGGTGGCTGGATGCCCCTCCTACGAATTTCCCGGGGCCAGGATATCCGCGACGGCGGATATGAGAAGCAGTGTGGGGTGGGAGGGGGGTCCACGCTACCTTCTAGACACCTCACACGAGTCCTCGGACGACCATTAAGATGGCGTCGAGTTAAATAGAGGGCCCCCGCGAAGACAAGGGAAATTGGAGTTGGCACAGAGGTACAGTCCTCTGTGCGCCCGCCCTCACACCGTGAGGGGGGAGTTCTGGTAGTTGGGATCTGACACCGGTTGCGACCTTACCGTTGGCCCCTAATGCTAGGATGTACAATTTTAATTTAGAAAAGTATGCATTGGCAGGATGTTAGACTCGGCTAGGAAAACCTTTGTACTAGAGATTTGTTAAGGTTAGCCAATCAACGTGTCTTCATCATAATGTAATAAATGAAAATTGTACATGATATGAAACTGTTATTTTAATGTTTTAATTTTGTTTCATATTTTAATAAATACGGCCGGGAGGGTAACTCCCTCCCGCCTTCCAAAAGTTCAGAACTGCGTCCGTCTTCCCATCCTTGGGGATTGTGTTGGGAGGGGGTGACAGGCATCCCGGCCATATTGCAATTCTCAAATACCGATCTCAAAAAATCGCTGTTTGAGAATCGCAAATAGGTATCTTGATACATCTGCCCCTTGGTTCCTAGGGGCTAGATGTAGGTAATTCTATTTTACCACTTCGAAAATACTGAATTTTACCGATTCGGTATTTAAGAAGTGGTAAAATAGAAGGGGGCACATGTAGGTATTTCAGAATCGGTAAATACCGAATCTGTAAGATTCGGTATTTACCGATTCGGTAAATACAGAATCGGTATCCCCCATTGATTCCTATGGGCCTTGAAGCCCATAGGAATCAATGGTGAATACCGAATCGGTATTTACCGATTCGGTAAATTCCGATTTTTGCAAGGGTGCAGGGGGTGTCACTTTGACACCCTCTGGCACCCCAATTCCGGACTTGTGTGCCATGTGGCACACAGACATGCCCTAAGGGCATGTCTGTGTGTCACATTGCACAGGTGTGCATGCACACCTGGATTCGGTATTTTACCACCGAATTGGATTGGGTGGTAAAATACCGAATCTGAAAGGCCTGCGGCACTCAAAGATGTGCTACCTACATGTGCTTTAACAGAATCGGTATTTTTACTGAGTCTGTATTTACCGATTCGGTAATTTTACCGAATCTGTAAATACAGATTCGGTAA
This sequence comes from Lissotriton vulgaris, assembly GCF_964263255.1. Taxonomy (NCBI): domain Eukaryota; kingdom Metazoa; phylum Chordata; class Amphibia; order Caudata; family Salamandridae; genus Lissotriton; species Lissotriton vulgaris. Next base: position 1,315,688,226 of record NC_141691.1, read on the forward strand.
AATACCGATTCTGTAAAGCATGCTCCTACATTAGAAAACCCTAATACCGGTCGGAAGCGGCCAAAATCGGCCGTTTCCGACCGGTATTAGGGATCCTACATCGGGCCCTAAGTCTTCAAACTGGTTATAAAAAAGGTTAGTATTAAAGTCTCCAGAGATTAGACATGGTATGTTACCAAATGTGCTTAGGATGTTACATAGAATTTTGATCAGGCGGTCCAGCTGGGGCGTGGAGAGATGTAAACATTTAGCAATAGTAGCTTGCTCTCTGATGGAAAATTATCAGCCAAGATGCCAGAAACCCAATTGAGGTCAAATTTTAGATGTCTGATGCGTGCTGACAGTCTGCAAGCCACGAAAATAGACTGCCCACCACACTGTCTGCCATACTTGCTCTGTCTTATGGCTGGCGATGTGAATTCCAGATACCCTTCAAGTGGGTTACTTGTTGATAGCCAAGTTTCCTGAAGAAGGATGATGTCGTGTTTTTTGAGGAATCTGACAGTGTCCGAAGATTGCAGTTTTGACGAAAGACCATTGATGTTCCAGGAACAAATTGTTAGGCCGTGTTCTGTATTGGTTCAATTGGTCCTGCTTTGGGAGAGGGCTGCTGGCAGCAATGACCAATCAGCACTTCCATTAATTTGCTGAACTTCACTGCACTCACCGAACTTCACTACACACTTTAGCATTCTCTAGATTCCAGTCCATAGAAGTTGTCTTCCACGAGCACCCACAGACAATAATATTTTTTTCAAATCCCAGATTTTCAGATATATGACCTCCCAAGGCCCTGCTTTTATATTAAAAACAGAGCTTCGAACTATACTATTTCCCGCTGAAAGGCAATATTTCTCTCCATGTGTTCCCATACCTGGAGTGTCACACAGTTTGGTGCTTACTTTCCCTCCATGTTAAAGAACAGCAGATGTTTCAGCACCCAGGCTAATGTGCTGCATAGCTAAATACATATAATGTCACACAGGGGACACCGATTGCATTGCAAATGCTTGTTGTTGTGACAATCACTACAAAGTCTTCTTTAAACCTCCACATCTTTGTACAAATTGATGATCAGGCTCAGAATTTTATAAGCATAAGAATTCCTATCATGTATTCATGGTCAGCAGTGACAGAGTCTCAATGCTCCAAGGCTGCACCGTTCTATTTACTTGTCAACCTTCCGGCACAAAGCATCTTCTTCTTTCTCTCGGCAAAGTTGACCTTTAAAGTTATAGTAGGCATTTTCCAGCATATTTCTCAAGCTCCTGCTAGCATTGTGATATTAAACGCCTTATTAAGAAAACAATTAGATCGGGAACATTTTTCATGTGGTTCTGCACATAAAAGGTTGAAGTTCTAGTCAGGTAGAAGAATTGCTTTTTATGTTTGGGGTAACCTTATTACTTATTGTTATGCTCAGAACATAATATAAAACACAATTATCTATAAACAGCTTTTAACATTTCAAAGTGACTCCAAATTAACAAGTCATTCGAGGCAGAGAAATATATAAAAGTTTTTGTATGAGCAAAAGCAGCGTGTAACAAATTCGTTTTTTGAGGTATGCGGTAGAATGTGCCAAGTGCAGTAATGAACCATCATTTTCTGAAAATTGATATATTTTGTCTGCAGCATAAAGAAACGAGGATACATTTAGAGCCAGCCAGCATTACAAGAAATTACAGCATAATGTGAATAGAGAGTCTGTTTGAATATTTCTCATTTCGAGACAAACAAGTTAAAAAATATAATGTTGAAATGTATAATGTTTGATGGTGTTTTTACAACCAAGTGGTAATGTGCTTTGTTTTTTTCTTTTAGCTTCTAAATGAGATAAGTGGTGGATATTCTTATGTGTGGGTTCACTTTGGGAAGCAATGATATCGTTGCTAGTGTTCTGAATCCTGATGTGTATATACATGTATTTATTCTTGAGAAAGGGATTTTAAAATTAACAAGAAAATGATACTAGTTATAATAACATGTGCAGAATTAACCTGCAAGCTTTGATGAAAATAATGTGTTTAAATGCAGAACACTGTAAGATATCCTATGTACTCGCACTATGCCTCAAGTGGCTAAGGTAATGCTGGTTAAAAAACAAGCTTAAAGAGACAATGCTGAAAGTGCAGCATTTTAAAATATGAACTTGACTTTCTACTCTACTTGTTTTTCCCCATCAGTGATGATTCTGCAACATTTTTTCCTTTTCATTAATACAGAGGTTTTGACTTCTACATAGACTATTGTTCAGAAACCCAATATTGAAAGGTAAATGATCTACTGTATATGTGGTAAAGTAAGCCTGAATGAGAAAAACGTCATGTGAGCATATAATAATTATAATTTAGTTGCAGACGTCACATTTCTGTCTATGGACTATTGTAGTCATATGAGAAGATAAGGAGTGAACCTGTTCCCAGGAGAGCATCGGATGCTGATTGGCTGACAGGAGACATGAAGAGCAACATGTTGCAAAGCTTTGCGAAGTGTGTGGTCTATAAAAGTGTGTGTTCCACACTTTCTCATTCTTTTTGAGAACTTTTTGCTCACATTCCTTTTGTTCATTCTACTCAGAACGTTTGCGATTTGCTTTAAAGCTCTACTGAGTATCTTTAACTTCTCTTTTTGGGATGTTCTTTACTTTGATATTTTTGATCTATTTGAGCTGATTTAAATGGTTTTCTCTCTCAATCTAGAACAATTTATGAGTTCTGGCTGACTACTGTCTCCTGATTCCGAGAATACGGATACTTTGCTTTATTGAACGTGGTTTAATGCATTTATTATATGATTTAATATGCCAATATTGATTTTATATTTTTGTTAAATACGGACTATTGAAATTAATCAAAATTTAACTTGTCCTTTGCAATAATGATCTACTAAAAGATTTTGATTGATAAAACCTTTTAGAACTCTCAACAACTCTCTTTATTAACATGTAATGTGGCTAATGATTGTGATGATAATTTCTGATTCATTGCCCTCTTTCTCCCAAATAAAGGCAAACAGGCAAACATCCATACGACCAGAAGCTGAATATAAAAATAAAAGAGTGGGAATTAGCCTGAGTGATGGCAAACTGAGATAATTAAGATTTTGTGAACTAACTCCTCCTGGAGCAAATTTAGGATGGTTTTCGTTATGGGCAGAAGAGCTATTAATAATTACCCTGAGTTAGAGTAATGTCTGAGTCCCATGGTTGAAAGCCCAGAATCTGAAGACTGACAAGATGTGGTTTCCAAGGCGTTTGCTGTATTGGAGGTGTGAGTAATAATATGGTTGTGCGCTGTGAATGGTGTTTATTGTTGTATTTTATTTGTGAGGTATTGGTGTACACATGATGAATGAATTGGTGATGTTTATATGCTTATAGTGTTGACGATTCAAGAGGTTATCAAGCTCGACGTAGCCTAAGATCCTAGGATATTGATATAAATGTACTCGATTGCTGGAGGTTAATGCTAATATTAGAATTGCGTCCTGAAATTTGGCTGGGATTAAGAATAAAATATCTTGTCCAGACTAGAGCTCCTTTGTTGAGAACTGTGATGTTTGCCTGTTTCAGGAGACGTGGGCCCGAGAGGAATACCAGAGAAAAGGCTTTGCTCCTTTTAATATACTACCCACCATGAAGGGTAGGGGGAGACCCTCTGGTGGCCTAAGTATTTGGGTGGGCACCCACCTTGGTGTTAAAGCCGAGCAGATTACAGCCAAATCTGATGATATGCAATGTGTTCTTTTAACACTGCCTTAAAAAATACAAAGAGCCCTACTTAATGTTTATTCAAGACCTGTACAAAATGGGCATAAATCCGGAGCCATTAAAGATCTGAGACAGTTTATACCAACTCTTGACCCAGCAGTAGTCCTGATAGTAGGGGGCGATTTTAATTGCCAGTTTGAGCCCCTAAACACTCCAATCTCAGATGGTCCTGCTGATGAGGATCAATACTGTCATATACCTGATCCGCAGATCCCACCTGTTAAAGCTTGGACACCGTTGATCTTACAACTAAATTCCCTTACCCTGGCATCATCACTGAGGGCATGCAATGGGAGGACTAAATCTGATAGACCAGGCCAGCCCACTTTTAATAGAGAAGGGCAGAATTTGTTGCTGGATTACATCTTGGTCGAAACCAGAGCCTGGGAACAAAGCTTTGCGAAGTGTGTGGTCTATAAAAGTGTGTGTTCCACACTTTCTCATTCTTTTTGAGAACTTTTTGCTCACATTCCTTTTGTTCATTCTACTCAGAACGTTTGCGATTTGCTTTAAAGCTCTACTGAGTATCTTTAACTTCTCTTTTTGGGATGTTCTTTACTTTGATATTTTTGATCTATTTGAGCTGATTTAAATGGTTTTCTCTCTCAATCTAGAACAATTTATGAGTTCTGGCTGACTACTGTCTCCTGATTCCGAGAATACGGATACTTTGCTTTATTGAACGTGGTTTAATGCATTTATTATATGATTTAATATGCCAATATTGATTTTATATTTTTGTTAAATACGGACTATTGAAATTAATCAAAATTTAACTTGTCCTTTGCAATAATGATCTACTAAAAGATTTTGATTGATAAAACCTTTTAGAACTCTCAACAACTCTCTTTATTAACATGTAATGTGGCTAATGATTGTGATGATAATTTCTGATTCATTGCCCTCTTTCTCCCAAATAAAGGCAAACAGGCAAACATCCATACGACCAGAAGCTGAATATAAAAATAAAAGAGTGGGAATTAGCCTGAGTGATGGCAAACTGAGATAATTAAGATTTTGTGAACTAACTCCTCCTGGAGCAAATTTAGGATGGTTTTCGTTATGGGCAGAAGAGCTATTAATAATTACCCTGAGTTAGAGTAATGTCTGAGTCCCATGGTTGAAAGCCCAGAATCTGAAGACTGACAAGATGTGGTTTCCAAGGCGTTTGCTGTATTGGAGGTGTGAGTAATAATATGGTTGTGCGCTGTGAATGGTGTTTATTGTTGTATTTTATTTGTGAGGTATTGGTGTACACATGATGAATGAATTGGTGATGTTTATATGCTTATAGTGTTGACGATTCAAGAGGTTATCAAGCTCGACGTAGCCTAAGATCCTAGGATATTGATATAAATGTACTCGATTGCTGGAGGTTAATGCTAATATTAGAATTGCGTCCTGAAATTTGGCTGGGATTAAGAATAAAATATCTTGTCCAGACTAGAGCTCCTTTGTTGAGAACTGTGATGTTTGCCTGTTTCAGGAGACGTGGGCCCGAGAGGAATACCAGAGAAAAGGCTTTGCTCCTTTTAATATACTACCCACCATGAAGGGTAGGGGGAGACCCTCTGGTGGCCTAAGTATTTGGGTGGGCACCCACCTTGGTGTTAAAGCCGAGCAGATTACAGCCAAATCTGATGATATGCAATGTGTTCTTTTAACACTGCCTTAAAAAATACAAAGAGCCCTACTTAATGTTTATTCAAGACCTGTACAAAATGGGCATAAATCCGGAGCCATTAAAGATCTGAGACAGTTTATACCAACTCTTGACCCAGCAGTAGTCCTGATAGTAGGGGGCGATTTTAATTGCCAGTTTGAGCCCCTAAACACTCCAATCTCAGATGGTCCTGCTGATGAGGATCAATACTGTCATATACCTGATCCGCAGATCCCACCTGTTAAAGCTTGGACACCGTTGATCTTACAACTAAATTCCCTTACCCTGGCATCATCACTGAGGGCATGCAATGGGAGGACTAAATCTGATAGACCAGGCCAGCCCACTTTTAATAGAGAAGGGCAGAATTTGTTGCTGGATTACATCTTGGTCGAAACCAGAGCCTGGGACAGGGTTCTTGACTTTCAGATCCACCAGAGACAAGACATCGACCACAATGCCCTGGTAATGACCCTCAAAGCAGGGAGTTTGGGTCTGTCTAACCCTCTACCAGCACCTAATCCACCACAAAATGTATTGTCTTTAGCGAATAACAGGCAGAGAGTGAGGTGGTTCCATATCCAGAATTCCCCAATTAAACTGGCAAACATATACCAACAGGCCCTACCACATTTATTAGAAATGGGTGAGGTAGGTGGAATGGATATTCAAATAGGGGTTGTGAACAGGCCCCTAGAAATCCACAAATAGTTGACCTCAAAATAGCTTGATGTGATTTATCCAGTAAGGACAGCAAAGGGCAAAAAGTGATCTTGCCCACCCATGGTATAATGTTAATTGTTGTGAGGCTAAACTAGAACTGCTAACTGCAGTGAAGGCAAAGGATGGGCTAGCAATTAAGCAGTGTAAGACTAGGTATAAGTGGATTATTAATTTAGAAAAGAAAAATTGGGAAGCAGAGAAGTGGGAAGATCTTAGGAATGCCCTGCATGAAAAAGACCTGAAAACATTCTGGGCAATAGTCAGCTTTGGGGGCAGGGGGGGCCGACTTGCCCTAGAACCCAACATTGCCCCAGCAGTTTGGGAAGCCCTTTTTGGGTCATTGTATGCTGATCAGGGCAAAGAGGGTACCTTCTCTCCATCGCCGAATCCCTTCCATGAGTATCGAGTGGAAGGTGTTTGGGAGATCACCTTACGCGAAGTAGAATCCACTATTGAAACATTACAACCTAATAAAGCACCAGGTTTAGATCAGCTACCCGGGGATCTTTTCCGGATGGAACCGAAAATCTGGGCTCCGTATCTGTGTGCCCTGTTTAATGCTATTCTAAACGGTATGGATCCGCCGGACACTTGGCGTGGGGCCCGAGATAGTCCACATTCACAAAAGAGGTTGCCCTCTCCTAACGTCCAATTATAGGCCTATTAGCCTAATAGATACCACTCAAAAACTTATTGGATGGGTCATTCTATATTGAATTCAGGGCTGGATGGAGATCCTGAGTCCCTTTCAGGCAGGCTTCAGGTTGAGTATATCAACTATCGATCAGATATTCAGACTTCAGGTCTTATATTGGAAGACAGTGAGTGTAGAGGGTGGCAGCCTCTACCTGATCTTCGTCGACCTGAAGTCTGCCTTCGAACTAGTTCCTAGAGAAAAACTGTGGAAGGTGCTGTGTGACCTTGGGATCCCACTGTACCTTTTGGATGTGTTAGTGAGGTTGCACAGGGAGACTTACGCCCAAGTCAGGTGCGGGAAATATGGAGAACTGTCAGCACGTTTTCCGGTGAAGCAGGGGGTTCGCCAGGGGTGTGTCTGCCCCCTACTCTGTTCTGCCTTTACATCAATGGGCTTATTGACCATCTACTTGGTGTTAAAGACAGTGATGCTCCAAGGTTAGGCTTGGGGAGAGTGCCTGCGTTGTTGTTCGCGGACAGCACCCTGTTGTTGTCCAAAACGTCAACGGGCATCCAACGCATTCTGGATGGCTTCGCTGACTTTTGTATCTTGAGAGGCTTGGAGATCAACCTATCCAAAACTAAATTTATGATCTTCAACCACCCCAGGACCACTCGCCCGAATCCATCGTTAGATGGCACTCCCCTGGATAGAGTGAAGACTTTCGAGTATTGGGTTTCACTTTATCGGAACAGCTGGAGTGGGATACCCAATTGGCCAGGGCAAGCCTAAAGATAACCCAAACTTCGGGGGGGTAATGAAAATGTACAGACTGCCCATGTTTAAGCCAGCTGCCCCTGTTATTGAAATCTATAAAGTACAGGCTAGGGGGGCTACCCTCTATGGCCCTGAATTGTGGGGGCATTGTAGGCCCTCTACCTAATGAAGGTAGAACATTATTTCATGAGGAATTTGGTAGGTCTTCCGCCTAGCACACCTTTAGTTCCCCTCTGTATGGATTTAGGGTTATTACCTATTGATGAATAGACTGCTCTAAGGCCCCTCATGTATTGGAGAAGGTTATGGGTAACACCAGAGCTGTCTCCTTATAGAGACAAATTCAGGGAGGTTTTGCCAATCCTGATTAGTAAGAAAATCCCTTGGCTTAGCCATATAAGGGTTCTTACTACCAGAATAGGTAGGTAGGATCTTTGGGAAGCACCGGATATAGCGTGCCCATTAACAACTAGGGTAGATTTGGTGCGACACTATAGGTACCATAACTTGTCAACCCTTCAAGTAAGTTAAACTACTGGTCGCCTGACAACAGAGTTTCTTCAAGTAAAAGTGGAATACAAAAAAGAAGAGTTCTTAGATTTGATTTATTCCCCGTGGCTACGAAATTATACATGCAATTTAGAATGGTGACTCTTCCTCTTATGTCATTTACCAGTAAATGGGACAATGAAAAGAATCATGAATGCCCGGTGTGCAAACATAAGATAGAGTCCGGAATTCTTGTGTTTTTCCTTTGCCCTGCTTATCATGTATCCCGCAAACGATGGGTAATCCCAATTTGTACAAACCTAGGATTTCAAGCTTTCAGGATCTTAAAGTACGATACCCATCCCCCTATTGTTTTTGCTGCCTCGCGCTTTTTGGACGGGATGCGGCATAAGAGTAGGAGTTTTCTAAAATAATTATCTGTGGAGCTGTACATTTTGTTTGTCTGTTAAAAGAAATCCATGAATGCATTTTATATGTGGTTATTTGTATCATTTATTAACTCAGTTCTCAATATCGATAACTCTTTAAAAATTTTGAAGCTGTTTTTATTCAGGAATGTTGAATCACAGTTTTAAATTGGAAAAATTTAGAATATATGATTGTACTATATTATTTTATGCTATTTATTAACTTGTTTGTTGTTTGTATAAATGTATTAATGTACTTTTATGGCCCGAGGTGGCGGAAATAAAGTTATCAAAAAAGAAGAGATACATTTTGAGATATTCTGATAAGTGTAGAATGCACTCTATGGGTTTTCTTGTGTGCTAGAGATTTGTGGTGTAGGTGTTGAAGTACCATCAACCACATAATTAAAATAGGGATCCTAAAATCTATTGTGAATATACTCATATTTATTGGTGTTAACAGAACCTCATTGCGCAATAAGTGAAGCTACATTGATTGAGGTGATTTCCTGCTGGTCGAGATTTCAATCGTGTGTGTGAAATCCTTTTTGTGTGAAAAGTTAGAAGGTGTAAATCCCTTAATACTGTGATTGCTGAATAACTTTTTGTATTCCTTATTGGAGCAGACAAATATTGTTTATTTATGTTAGTTTAAAATTGTATAAGTTGTGTAAGAGAGACATTGTAAAGGAGAGTGAACCGCTGCAAAGAGTGAGATCATACGTCATAGTGTTAAGCGCTCTGCGATTGGTTGGTTGGTGTACTGTCGAACTATTATTGGTTGATGATGACACAGATGGGCTCGATTCCGATCCGGAAAAATGCCGTACGATTCGTAGCCGAATCCGTACAAATGGGAAACTACCGTCCGACCTGCGTAGTACGATTCATTTCCGTCGATTACCGTACGAAACTCATCGAACCGTACGAACCAAAGTCGAAGACCCGTACGAATTAGCGTCGGAAATCCTTCCGTACGATTTGTAAACATGCCATAGAACCACACTAGTACGATCCAGTTCGGAAAGCCTGTATGCGATTCGTACAGGCCAAAGTAGTGGAGCATGAAGAATGATTTGTACGGAAAATATCTCATCACAGCAAGGACACATCATCTATGCTCCTACAGCAGATATACTTCACAGTATGAACAAGTTACTTACCTTTTGTAACGAAATATCTGTAAGAAACAGTAGTCAGTATCAGATTCCTACCTTGAAATACATACCCCAGCAAGACCAATGCCTGTGGTGGGTCTCGGAACCAATAATCACACAAGAAAATCCAGGAGGACGGAACGGCCAAAGAAGACATCCCTCCGGACTTGGCTGTCCAGGCAGTAGTGTTTTACAAACGTGTGCATCGAGGCCCACGTAGCTGCCTGGCAAATGTCCTGCAAGGGGACTCCCCGACCCAGGGCAGTAGTAGCCACCGTGGCCCTAGTGGAATGGGCCCTCAGCCCAACAGGAGGCTACGTCTTTGGCAAGGGGTACCAAGCCTTCATACACCAGACAACCCACAGAGAGATGGTCTGCTTGTGTACCGGCCTTCACTTTTCAGCACCCACGTGTCGGACTAAAAGTTGTTCATCCACCAGGAACTGGTATGTGCGATCCAGATAGTATGCGAGCACACATTTTGGGTCAAGACGGTGTAGCTGCTCTATCTTCTTTGAGGATGCATAGTCGGAAATAAGGTGGACAAGGTGAAAGAGTGCCCGATGTGGAAGTCCGTGTCAAACTAGTGCCGGAAATAGGGTGTTTTCCCAAAAGCAAACTTGTCCGGGTGGACTGAAAGGTTAGGAGGTTATGTAGAAAGAGCCTCGGGCTCACTCACTCTCCTGGCAGAGGTGATGGCAAATAGAAAAGCAGTCTTCTGAGTAAGAAGGCAGAGAGGAAAATTGTGAAGTCGCTCAAAGCGAGCACACATCAGATATGTAAGAACCAGGTTGAAGTCCCACTGAGTAATCACATACGGAACATGATGAAACGTGTGTCTGATGCCTTTCAGAAAACGAGTCACAATAGGGGACTAGTACAAAGAAGGTTGATCAGGCAGCCTTAGTAAGGCTGAAAGGGCAGGAACGTAGCCCTTGATAGTGCCCAGAGCAGAGCCCTGCTGGGCATGAGGAAGAAGGAAGAGATGAAATTCATGATGAGGTGCAGAAGGAGGGTCCACAGCCTTTGGTGTGCACCATGCCACAAATCTGGTCCACCTGCAGGCATCTACCGGCTTTGTGGAGGGACGCCTGGCAGCTTGGATGATATTACAGACTTGAGGATGAAAGGCAAATGACCTCTACTGTCGCCGCTCAATCTCCAAGCATGGAGGTGGAGACTTTACAGGTACGGGTGGCGGACCCTCCTCTGCTGCTGCGACATAAGTTCCTCCAGAAGAGGCAGACAAATCTTGGGATCAACTGACATAATGAGGAAATCGGGATACCAGTACCTACATGTACATCCGTGGTGTGCTGGTAAGGCCAAAGGGGAGCAGGGAAACTGAAAGTGCTTGTGGCCTAATGTGAACTGCAGGTAGGGCCGGTGGGCCGGCAGGACGGGGATGCTAAAATAAACGTCCAAGTCCAACGCTACCATCCAGTCTCCTTGGTCCAGGGCAGGTAGGACCTGAGCCACTGTCAGCATTTTGAGCTTCTCCTTCCGCAGGAACCCATTGACGTTCCATGTGTCCAAGATAGGGGGTAGGCCCCCATTGGCATTCTTGGGTAGCAGTAAGTAGTGGGAGTAGCAACCATACCCTATTTCTGGCCCAGGAACGGGCATGATGTCCCCATTGGCCAAGAGGGCTGTAACTTCTGTATGCTGAAGACGCAAATGATCCCCCCGGTACGCGTTTGTATTGCGATGGCATGGCCTCAGTGGTTGCATCAAGGGTGAGGGAATAGCCGCTTGGGATGATTTTCAGCACCCACCTATCCAATGTGAAATTGCACCAGTGGTGGAGGTGTTGGCGAACCATGCCCCCCACTGGCGTCACATGGCCCGGAAAGTACAGAGTAGGAGGGTTTGTAGGCAGATGTTGTGGGGGAAGGTGTGGACTGACCTCCCCGTTGTCCCCGACCGCCGCCACAGCGGTTATCACGACTGCCACCGCGTTGGATGTTAGTCAGCATTGCGTGGCTGCCAGCACATGTGTGTGTGCCACTTCCTTGGCCACAAAATGAGCTAAGGGTACCAGTTTGCTGGTGCAGGGCTGACAGGCCCATGGACCTGCCCGTAGCCCTGGAGTCCTTAATGTGCTCCAGCGCATGGTCTGCCTTGTTGCCAAAAAGGCAACAAACATCAAACGGCATGTCCATGAGTGTACTCTGGACATCGGGTACAAATTGGGCGGACTTCAACTAGGCTTTGCAACAAATTGCCTCCGTGGTTGCCATCGCTCTGCCTAGGGAGTCAATGCGATCCAGCCAACACAGGATCGAATACCGTGCTACAGCTTGGCCTTCAACAAGGGCTTGGCCAAATTTTGCCCGTACCTACAACGGGCAGCAGTTCCGCAACCGTGTCCCGCAAAGAGTGGATATAGCGGACAAAGAGGCATGTGATGTTGGAAGACCGCAGTCCCAGACTCAGGGCGGATGAAACCATCTTGCCGTACTGCTCATACCTCTTGGATACCCTGTCCGGCGGAGCCTACGGGAATGCGGTCTGTGAATTGGAGGCCTGGATGCCCAAGCTCTCTGGGGTGGGGTGGGAGGAAAGGACTCATGGTTCATCTGGGGATGGGTGTTGGCGTCTGCCCTTGTGCCTATCTACAGCCAAACCTGCAGCGGGCCGGGACCTAGTGCCCAAAATAGCGTCAGTCAATACCTCATGAAACGGCTGCAGAGGCTCAGCCGAGCTTGACTGCACTTTAAGGACCTCAGTGAGGAGGTTGGTCCGCACGTCCGTGACAGGGAGATGAAGGTGCAAGGCTTTGCCCGCTCGCGTCAACACCACACTGTAGGTTGCCCCCTCCTCCGAAGCCATGGGTGGATTTGAGACAATACCAGTGTCTGACGAGGTGTGCAGACCACTCGCATCCCCCAGTCGACCTGTCCATTCGTCTTGGGACTGACACTTACGTGTCAGTGGGTCTTCAGACCAATCCCAATACTCCTTATCACCCATTCCATGATTATCAGGGTTGTCAAAAGATGTGCCCGGCTCGTTGAATTTATACTCCCCATGCGGCATCAAAAGCGGCGTTCAGCAGCGCCGTTCCCACGCCAGAGTCGTATAGAGTGTGGTATTGGGGACGGCACCACCTGCGGACGGCGCCGAGGGTGAAACCTGGAGGACTGTAGGCGGTGAGGTCGTGAGGTCAAACAGCGAGGACCAGGATCAAGAATTTGATCCAGTGTGGCCCAGCGGCGCAGGGCCCAAGGAGCATGCGCCGTCTGAGCCAAAGCACCAGACGGCGTCGGGGCAGAAGCACCAGACCCGCTAGGGCCCCCAGACATGTCCGCTGGGCCCAAAGCCGCGGCGTAGCCCGTCGGAGGAGTGAGGGACATCATGGCCATGAGGAAGCGCTCAAAATCATCCTGCGTTGCATGCTGCCCAGGGACCAGAGGTTGTGGGCCAGGCTACGACGCCAGTGACTCTAGCGGAGCTGCGTGGGCGGTGTCACCCAAATCCCCTGACGCATTGCACGTGCATCGTGGGGATTTGGAAGAACGTTGACGTCTCTTTGACTTCTTGTGGTTTGCTCACAACTTTGCCCCAGAGGAGTGATGTTGACTCCCGGAGCTCAAACCCCGCGCCCAGTCCCTCGACCTCCGTCCAGACCATGACCTCTTACAGTGCAGGCCAACTGCTATAGTCGGAGCCGCTTGCGGGACCACTCCTGCCTAGCTTCCAAATTCAGGGCCCGGCATTCGGAGCAGCTCTTGTTGTCGTGGTTGACGTCGAGACAGTGGAGACACCGACGGTGAGGGTCAGTCACCGACAACAGTCAGTTGCAATCCTCACAGGCTTGACACCGGACATCCCTATTGGCACCGTCCAGAGTCAAAGACTCAAGTAAAATCAGCAAAAGTGATTGTACGAAGTTTTGAATTTAAATAACTAAGGTAACACTTATACGGGAACTGCTGGCGTGAAAAAATAGGACCTGACGTTAGCACGCGTAGGCGGCGTCAGAGTACTCAGACAACGTCATAACGGCTCACACGCCGTCAACGACACACGCAGAGCCGCTGACGTCGCCTACCGACGCACAAGGGTACTGCTAAGCACAAATGTGCAGATCCAGTCTGACACTTGGGGATATTGTAAGGGGAGAAATATAATACTGACCTGTTTCTTTCATATGCAGCATGCACAATGTCGCACATGGCACACAAATGACGTGGTCACACAGGGTCATGCTGTGTGTCAAATTCACATCTGTGACAGTGGTCATGTTACTGTCATCATGTGACAGTTCCATGTACTGAATGGTGTGCCATTCCAGTGTTGATGTACATCACAATATGTTAAAGACGTTACTCAGGTGATAAGTGTTGAATGTATGTGAAACACATGTGCACCATGATAAATGACATGTCTCAGCAGCTCTTCACACATCAACTGAGCCACAAGATGACATTTCCTGTGCTTCGATTGCGTATCAAGAGAGAGGGAGGACCAGAAAGCTAGTCCTTATCCCCGGGGTTTATATATAGTTAATCAAAAGGAGACTAGCTTATGCATTACGAGTTTAGCAAAAGTCAAGGACTCAAGTATGTTTTGGGATAGGAGCACCTGGTTAGTGTGCTCATGAAGCCCTCACCCACCAACCTAGTTGGTGGCATGCTTCATCATCGGGCCCACCCAGTGACACCTAGCGTGTCCCAGGTGTGCTTCGACGCCTGATTACAGCGGAGCAGGTATGTCGCTGAGTGTGCGGTGAAGAGTGTTGTGAATGCCGGTATGCGAAGGAGGCACTACAGATCCAGAGCAGGCCCTGCCCAGAAAAGCTGGTCAACCCCTTGCCTCTTCACGATCTTGGAGCATAATACTGCTTAAACTAGCGTGTTTTGAGAAGGGAATCCCCCTCTCACACATAGATAAACACATTAGGGCGTGTATACACATAGTCTGAATTACACACCCACTAGTTTAATCACATACACTTATTTTTATTAGTCCTGAAGAAAGCCAGCATATTCATAAGGCACTGGCTGAAACATGTTGACCCACCAGTGGATGTGGGAGGTCGTAACTCGCCTCTAACATCCAACAGCCTTATTTTTAACCGCTGACGGTGGCCCAGGTATTAAAGTCTAATTCACCTTCGGGTACTGGGACCCCCGCCAAGCCGTTTTAAAATCACATTCACAACACTCTTCACCGCACACTCAGCGACATACCTGCTCCGCTGTAATCAGGCGTCGAAGCACACCCGGGACACGCTAGGTGTCACTGGGTGGGCCCGATGATGAAGCATGCCACCAACTAGGTTGGTGGGTGAGGGGTTCATGAGCACACTAACCAGGTGCTCCTATCCCAAAACATACTGGAGTCCTTGACTTTTGCTAAACTTGTAATGCATAAGCTAGTCTCCTTTTGATTAACTATATTTCCTGTGCTTCATCACTGTCTGCCACACCTAGGGCCTGCTAATGGAAGGATGCCATGCTGATGTATACATCCACATCGTCAACATGAGTGTACACTACATCCCTGCCATGTGATTTACTGGGGTCACTCTCCCAATGGTGACATGAATGAGGTCGTGGACGGAGCCAACACAAGCATTCACTTGAGCATGTCTGACGCACTGTACCCCAAGTGAATGTTCGTGTGTACACCTCGTTTCCCCATTGCATTGTAGCCATACGTGAGCATAGCGCACCCAATGGTACGTGCGTGTGTACGCCTCGTTTCCCCATTGCATTGTAGCCATACGCGAGCAGAGCATACCCCAATGGTACGTGCGTGTGTATGCCTCGTTTCCCTATTGCATTGTAGCCATACGTGAGCAGAGCGTACCCCAATGGTGCGTGCATGTGTACGCCTCATTTCCCCATTGCATTGTAGCCATACACGAGCAGAGCGTTCCCCAAGTGAACGTGCGTGTGTACGCCTCGTTTCCCCATTGCATTGTAGCCATACGCGAGCAGAGCGTACCCCAAGTGAACGTGCATGTGTACGACTCGTTTCTCCATTGCATTGTCGCCATACGCGAGCAGAGCGTATCCCACGGTACGTGCGTGTGTAAGGGTCATTTCAACATTGAATGAGTTGCATTTGCGACAGCAATGGCACCGTACTTGTGTGTTGAATCAAAAAATACATACAGAACATCTAGAGGAACAGTGGAAGGATTAGAATGCAGCCAGGTTGTCATGATTACAGAGATTTGAGAGTGTCCTACAAGTGATCTGGAAAATTCAGTTGGGCAAAAGTATACAATGTTGCAAAAGTTGTTGTTCAGCTCTGGCTCACTTTTCAAACCATGCATATGTGTGTCATGGCCTTGTGTCATCGGATTGGATGGAACATAGGATGCAAACTATTGTGGCCTATCACACACTACTCCTTGCACTCACAGACCCTCAGCAGCACCGATATAAGGCAGCATGTGGCTGAGGGAGGACACTTGCCTGCACAAAATTGGAGTGGAAAACACTGCTGCTGTCTCTGTATCCTCTGGACCCTGATTAGCTGAGCATGGAGAGGGCACCTGCATTCAGTGATGGTGAGAACAAGGCCCTGCTGGATGCCCTCCTGCCTAACTACAGCAAGCTGTATGGGAGACCAGAGGATCAGGTGAGTGATGTGTGCACTACCTTGGAGTGTGCACCTGTTGTGTGTGTGACACTACAGCCATTATGTACGTACATTTGAGAGATGCAATGTTGTTGGGAGTGAGTGCTGGTGTGCACAGTATTGTCTGAAGAGGGTTATTTGTTGTAGTGGGGTGTGTGACAGCATGTCACGTGCTGCAGTGCACCCTGATGTGGCATATATTGCTCAGTGAGTGCCATGCTGAATGAGTGGTTTGCACCCCTTATGTCATCTGTAGCCTTTCAATGGCATGTAGTGCATTTCTGTTTGCTCACAGGCCACATACTTCCGGACAATGATGCAAGTGTGTTCATCATCCTATGCCCTGTTGTCCTCAAGTATTTTGTGTATATGTGTGTCTTTGGGACATGGACCAGGTGTACTGATGTTCTTTATCTTTACATTCGTGACAGGTATCTGCCTATAAGAAGGGTGACATCTGGCTGGACATCGCCAGGGCTGTCAGGAGAGAGGGGGGGCTCGCAGGAGGCTCAGAAACATCAAGAAGAGGTGGCAGGACATCCGGTGCTGGACCCACCGCATCGCCAAAGTACAGCTGAAGCTGGAAGCTCCACGCCGGCATGGCGGCACCCCCATCTCACCCCCCCACATGCTCCGGGTCCTGGAAGTGGTGTTCCCAGACCTCCATAGGCAGTTGCAGGGGAGACAGCAGCAAGAAGGGGGTAGGTACATGTCTGTTTATTGTCATGTGTGTCACATGCTACCTGCAGTGCTTCCAGGCATGCTAACACTCCCACAGTTGGAGTGGTGTTGTCAGACAGGCACTTAATGCATTGGCATGTGAATGGCCAAGTTTCAGCTGATGCTTGGTAACATGCCTTGCCCTACTCAACATTTGCACAGCGCTTAGAAAAAAACATTTTCTTTCACAGGTACTCCTGAGGTGCAATGTGTTAGTATGCATATTCCTTAGCACATCATCATGTTGGAGGGAGGTCTGTCACACCTGTTGTTGCTTTACATGTAGTAGCACATGTGCACTGTGTCTGCCCTTATTCATATTTTAGCACTGATCTGGAGTCTCAACATGTATTTTCTGCCAGAGTCAACCTCAGTGGCCTTTGTCATAGTGCACTTTCTAATTGTCATGTGTTAGCTACAGGAGCACACTGTACATGTATAATAAATTTGGCTTGTGCAAACTCACACTGTGCAGTGTGTGTGCATATACTCTTAATATGTTGCATGTTGTTAAAAAATCTTATAGATGGTCTCCCAGACAATGTGACTTTGGGTGTAGACAGCTGTAATGCCAGTGTGAGGTGACGGTACACTTTGCTCCAGGGCCCAGGATGGCATCACATGGCAGTTCATGAAGGAGTTTTACCATGTGGCACAGGGTCACAGCAATTCAAACATGACCAGGTCTGGTTTTGTGTGTCAGGGTGGGCAAATGAACAGTGATTCATCATCAGCTAGCCGGTTGTCAGGCAGTCGGTCATCAATGTGACTCTCTCATATAAGTTGTTGCCTTGCCTGTTACTTCTATCCTACTATACATTGAACGTAGTTTCTCTTCAGATTGCCCAAGACTAGGCTCAGCATTGTGCATAGTTCAGTGGCTTGGGACTCATGATGCATGCAATGTTTTGAAATGTTGGCAAACTTTTCTAGCTGATTTGTCAGATGGGTACAGGTGACTGATATGTTTTTCTTATTCTCCTTGCCAACAGAATCATTACCACAATCTGGAGAAGACACCGGCACGGACCACACAGAGGGACCCAGCGACAGTGCCACCTGCTTGGAGGAGTCGGAGGGAGCCAGTGGCACGGAAGGTGAGGAGAGTCTGCGGGCCGGACCCCATGTGACCGACACCTCCTACCATGCGGACAGTTTGGAATCAGACTCTCAGGAGGAGGGGGAATATGCAGAAATGGCCTCTTCTTCATCTTTGGCTGACCTCTCCTCCTCCAATACCTCTGTCCACCCAGCAGCATCTGGCCCCCCCCATCCTTCTGACCCATCCACCTTAGCCTCTCCCATACCTTCCCAACGTAAACGCAGACGCCACAGGTCAGACACCCAAACAGCCAAACCCAGCACACCCACACACCAGGCAAAGCGCAAATCACCACGCACCCAATCTCAAGAGGATGTAGGCACACCCACAGGGAGAGGGGACAGACTTCACACACGTATCCACAGACCCGCGACAACAGACTCACAACCCTCTACCTCCACCCCCAATGTGTCCCCGGGTTCAGGTGGTAGTTTTTCAGATTTAGCTGAAGTGTGCAGCCAAGTTTCTTTCAACTTTCTGCAATGCACCGGCCAGTGTGGATGAATCCACACCACCTGCACCCACTACACCTGTCCTTCCCTCTCCTGTCCCTGCGGTGCCGGAGGATTACACAGATGATGCCCCCACTGTTTCCACTGCGGATTGAACTCCATGTGCAGGCAAGTTTGGGTGTGTCAACATCCATGAAAGCACAAACTGTTATTCTCACTTGTTCGGACTGGCCATTGGCCTTCTGTGAGCAAGGACTCTTATTTGCTTTTTAATTTTAGATCCAGCTGAATAAAGCTATTTATTTTTATTTCTGTACTTTAGTTTGTCTGATAATGGCTTTGGGACTGCTGTGTGCCTGGGAGCTGGTGTGATGTTCAAATTTGGGTATAGTAACATGTGTCTATTTCCTGGTGGTAATGAGGTTAAAAATGGTATGATTCCGCTTTTACTGCTGGGCACTGCTGGGGGTCTTAGCCACACACACACTGTTATGCTGGGCAATGCTGGGCACTGGTGGGGGTCTTGGCCACACACACTGCTATGCTGGGCACTGCTGGGGTCTTAGACACACACACAATCTGATGCTGGGCACTGCTGGGCACTGGTGGGGGTCCTAGCCACACACACACTCTAATGCTGGGCACTGTTGGGGGTCTTAGCCACACACACACTGATGCTGGGCAATGCTGGGCACTGGTGGGGGTCTTAGCCACACACACTGTTATGCTGGGCACTGCTGGGCACTGCTGGGGGTCTTAGCCACACACACACAGTTATGCTGGGCAATGCTGGGCACTGCTGGGGGTCTTAGCCACACACACACTTTTATGCTGGGCACTGCTGGGCACTGCTGGGGGTCTTAGCCACACACACACTCTGATGCTGGGCACTGCTGGGGGTCTTAGCCACACATACACTCTGATGCTGGGCACTGCTGGGGGTCTTAGCCACACACACACTCTGATGCTGGGCACTGCTGGGCACTGCTGGGGGTCTTAGCCACACATACACTCTGATGCTGGGCACTGCTGGGGGTCTTATCCACACACACACTGTTAATCTGGGCATTGCTGGGCACTACTGGGGGTCTTAGCCACACACACACTCTAATGCTGGGCACTGCTGGGGGTCTTAGCCACACACACACTCTAATGCTGGGCACTGCTGGGGGTCTTAGCCACACCCTATGCTGCTGGGCACTGCTGGGCACTGCTGGGGGTCTTGGCCACACACACACTCTGATGCTGGGCACTGGTGGGGGTCTTAGCCACACACACACTCTAATGCTGGGCACTGGCGGGGGTCTTAGCCACACACACTGTTATGCTGGGCACTGCTGGGGGTCTTAGCCACACACACACTGTTATGCTGGGCAATGCTGGGGGTCTTAGCCACACACACACTCTGATGCTGGGCACTGCTGGGGGTCTTAGCCACACACACACTGTTATGCTGGGCAATGCTGGGCACTGGTGGGGGTCTTAGCCACACACACCGGTATGCTGGGCACTGCTGGGGGTCTTAGCCACACATACACTCTGATTCTGGGCACTGCTGGGGGTCTTAGCCACACACACACTGTTAATCTGGGCACTGCTGGGCACTACTGGGGGTCTTAGCCACACACACACTCTAATGATGGGCACTGCTGGGGTTTTAGCCACACACCCTATGCTGCTGGGCACTGCTGGGCACTGGTGGGGGTCTTAGCCACACACACACTCTAATGCTTGGCACTGCTGGGGGTCGTAGCCACACACACTGTTATGCTGGGCACTGCTGGGCACTGATGGGGGTCTTAGCCACACACACACACTCTGATGCTGGGCACTGCTGGGGGTCTTAGCCACACACACACTGTTATGCTGGGCAATGCTGGGCACTGGTGTGGGTCTTAGCCACACACACTGGTATGCTGGGCACTGCTGGGCACTGCTGGGGGTCTTAGCCACACACACACTGTTATGCTGGGCAATGCTGGGCACTGGTGGGGGTCTTAGCCACACACACTCTGATGCTGGGCACTGCTGGGGGTCTTGGCCACACACACCCTATGCTGCTGGGCACTGCTGGGCACTGCTGGGGGTCTTAGCCACACACACACTGTTATGCTGGGCAATGCTGGGCACTGCTGGGGGTCTTAGCCACACACACACTCTGATGCTGGGCACTGCTGGGGGTCTTAGCCACACATACACTCTGATGCTGGGCACTGCTGGGCACTGCTGGGGGTCTTAGCCACACACACACTCTGATGCTGGGTACTGCTGGGTATGTTCTATACACATCACTTACACTTACACTGACACTGCAGACTTATGTCCCACACGTCTGACTATTACACTGGTGATATGCGATAGCGTACCGTACCCCGAGATCGATGACGTAGGTAAGGCACGTCTCACTATTACACTGGTGATATGCGGTAGCGTACCGCACCCCGAAATCGATGACGTAGGTGCGGCACGTCTGACTATTACACTGGTGATATACGCTAGTGTACCGTACTCCGAAATTGATGACTTAGGTGCGGCACGTCTCACTATTACACTGGTGATATGCGGTAGCGTACTGCACCCCGAAATCGATGACGTAGGTGTGGCACGTCTGACTATTACACTGGTGATATGCGGTGGCGTGCCGCACCCCAAAATTGATGACGTAGGTGCGGCACGTCTGACTATTACACCGGTGATATGCGGTAGCGTGCCGCACCCCGAGATCGATGACGTAGGTGCGGCACGTCTGAGTATTACACTGGTGTTATGCGGTAGGGTGTGTCGCTACATACCCTGACATTACAGGCGTTTGATGGGGGCGTGTGGCACCATGTACAGGTATGTTTGACTTTGTTCTACTCACCGTCTGCGCCGTCGTCGGTTTCTATGTACGAGGTGGTGGGCGTACAGGACTGGTATGACACGGACGATGGGGTTCATGTCTTGTTTGTTGCATACCGGGGTGCGGGTCGGGCCGGACTGTAATAATTAATTTTTATTTGTATTTTTGTTTGATTAATTATTATATTATATTAAGTTGGTAAATACTTTTAATTATTTTTTTATTGGTATTAATATTTAATTTATTTGTATTAATATATGAAGTATTTACTTTCCCTACTGCTGCACTCACTGGAGTGGGAATAGTAACTTTTTACCCCTATGCTATCCAACGCTTTCCCTACTGTTGCACTCTGTGGATTGGGAATAGTAATTTGTACCCCTACGCTATCCAACGCTTTCCCTACTGTTGCACTCACTGGAGTGGGAATAGTAATTTTTACCCCAACGCTATCCAACGCTTTCTCCACTGTTGCACTCTCTGGAGTGGGAATAGTAATTTTTACCCCTACGCTATCCAACGCTTTCCCTACTGTTGCAATCACTGGAGTGGGAATAGTCATTTTTACCCCTATGCTATCAAACGCTTTCCCT
This sequence comes from Lissotriton vulgaris, assembly GCF_964263255.1. Taxonomy (NCBI): domain Eukaryota; kingdom Metazoa; phylum Chordata; class Amphibia; order Caudata; family Salamandridae; genus Lissotriton; species Lissotriton vulgaris. The sequence goes on from NC_141691.1 coordinate 1,315,710,178, forward strand.
ACTGTTGCACTCACTGGAGTGGGAATAGTAATTTTTACCCCTACGCTATCCAACGCTTTCCCTACTGTTGCACTCACTGGTGTGGGAATAGCAATTTTTACCCCTATGCTATCCAACGTTCACCCTACTGTTGCAATTGCTGGAGTGGTAATAGTAAATTTCACCCTCCCGCTATCCTACAGTAAAAATGTTGTATATTATTAATTAATATAATGTTAATATATATATATTTGTTAAAAAATTAAATTGTATTTTTTTGTACTTAAATTAATTATTTAATACTCTTAAATTTATTTAAGTATTTTTAAGTATGTTTTAGTTGATTATAGTTATTATTTCATTAATTTTAAATTACTTTTAAGACATTAAAAAAAATTCAATATTTTGACTAACTATATTTTTTTCCCGATATTTTTAATTGGATATTTTTATACTTACCTGTTTGTAGATAGGACTTCGATATTTTTGCTTTCTATATTTTTACTTTGATATTTTTAGTATTCTATATTATTGTATTCTATATTTTGTCAGTGATCCACCGCGACAGAGGTTATCCATTTGGATACCTTTGGCAAGGTGGGGTGGATAAGAAATTTAAGGAAGATTGTGGCTGACGTAGGGCTTCAGGAAGCCTGGGACAAATGAGATTCACCCCTGCTCCAAAAAGACAAAATTAAGCAATATTATTGGGAATGGATCATACAATATGATTTCACGTGGCCTGACCGGGGGGACTTACTACAGCATTCCTACCACACTAACAGGTCAGATTCCTGAAAGCTTACCTTGACCTAATTCCGGTCCCCCAGGATAGGAAACTCTTCATCCAATTCAGGTTTGGTACTGTCCCTGTGAATGAGGTATCAGCTATATGGCACACTATTGATCCAAGCCCAAGTAACTGCCCAGGTTGCCCAGCTTATGCTCAACTAAGATCAAATTGGATGAAACCCATCTGCCAGCAAATGGGCACATAGAACTACTGGCAGGCCTTGTGTATCCTCAAATCTGATACTAGACCTCTGTTTGTTTACACAGTTGCTAAATTCCTTGACCTCATGTGGAGCACTAGGAGAAAAGTTGACAGAACTTAGAGGGTTGGTCTATTGCACCAAACTGGTCCAGGCACTAAGCACTACCACCTATGGAAGTATGCCCACCAGTAGAGTTGTTGCACAAGCACTTTATTTGAACAAAGTAAATGTTTTTTTTTAAATGAACTGTTTTAACTCCTATTATGATAGGCGGGCATTTTTAATCTGTGCATGCTGGTCTACACCTTAAGTTCCAGTTGGTTCTAACATTGGCAGAGAGTGTCTCGTGTGGAAACTAGATGATGGATTGTGCTCTGATAAACAACTCAAGTGCTTGCACACTGTAAAATGATTGTCTCTGTACAAAGACAAACTTGTGTGTATTTTATGGCATGTTTCTTACGAGCTGTTTATATTTTATATCTTTTTATCATATCATATGTCTGTTTTGCTATTTGCTTTTATGACACGAGTTGTCGAAATAATGCATTTACACACAGCTTTGGCTTATCCATTGAGAGAAATACCAGGAGGAGCATTTTTTCATTTACTGTGAAGCAGTGTAGATCTTGCAGCATTTACAAATAATTTTCCAAAGTTCAGAGACAAGCCTGTGCAGTAGTTCTCACAACTTGCCAGATTTGTTAGGATTTCAAAAATGCTGCAGATCAATTTGAATAAATACTTTGACATTATAGTGCTGAATGATTTGTGGGCTGAATGTAAAGTTGTTTGCAATGGTTGTGTGCTGAGCCAACAAGATATGCTCGCACTAATGCACCATCTCCTGTAGTCATGCAGAAATGGAAGCAGTGATGATTAGGAAAACAATAAAAGAACCACACAAGAGCCAAAAGAACCAGTGCATGATTTCTATAAGTGTTTCAACAATGCTGTGGAAAGAAATATCCTGAATCAAGTGATATGGGATTTTTTGTGTCTCATTTTGGTATTGAGTTAAGACCAGAGATCAGAATGCACATACAACAGAGTGTGATTTGTTGGCAGATTCTAAGATATGCAAGGTATTATAGTGACAAACAAGAGATGAAGCAGAAAAAGCTTAAGGAGGTGTTGGTTTACAAGCCAGAGTGCAAGGTATTTAAGAAGGATTTGGTGGTACACAGAGGAGAGGTAGAGGTGTTCCGGTTGATACGAATTCTTGTGTAGATGTTGCAAAGCTAAAGAAAATGACCTATTGTCACCTTTGTAATAATATTGGGCATTGGAAGAGGGAGTGTAGACTTTATCCATATAGAATGAGTGGAAATGGTCAAATACAAAGAGGAAATCAGATTCAGATGTAGAATGTACTGGTTCAGCAGATTCAATGCCATTGCAGAAATGAGTTCCAATGATGTAGGTCCCACAAGCCTGCATGGTCCCAGGTCCCATAAGCCTGCATGTTCCCACAGAACATGAGAAATCCTAGATTGAATATGTATCAGATGCTCAAAGCTAATCTAAACTCATTTCAGAACCAGAATCAGAATGCATTTCAACAATTCCCAATGTTAGACAATGACTGTTGTATAGCTCCTATAAAAAGTATACAGGATCTGTGCGTTTAGACAGCATACACTGTATGATTGGTGTCTGACTGATTCCGGACACCCTCACAGGGTATGTTGGCTTTTTGTACCAACTAGCTCACAGTGCCACTAGAATCTCCTATTACCAAATAGAGAATAGTTCTCGGCAGCCATCGAACATGACAACCCTGATCCCTCAGAACCGTGGAAACAATATACTACCTTTCGCTCAGTCACTCGTGCTTACTAAGTCTGTCTCAGAGAAATACACAGAATAAACAGGCTGGGCATTTTCAATAAGTATTTATTGAACAGCTGTTAATCTGGTGTATAATATATGAGCTGCAACAACCATTAGACAGTATAAGATATAAATGATCAGCAGTATTATGAAGGTAAACGGATGGTACAGTTCTACCATCTTACAATAGTCATGAATATATACGAGTATATAAAATACATGATAAAAGATGCGTACCCCTACGATGCCTTCCTAACTAGTTGTACCTAAGTGTTCCTAGCATGTGTGTAGGTGTTAAGTCAAGAATCCCTCTAGGATATAGTCAACCCCATTGCTTGAAGTGAAAGACCGAGGGACCCCATCCTGGTCTCGAGTTGGACACCCTGCGAGGGATGTTAGACGACTGTGAGCTGAAGTGTCTGCATGCAGGAACCTCAGCGGCTCTGGTCAGTGTTGACCGGTAAGTCTTGGTCTCCTCTGCCCTATCTTAGCAAGATGTGATGTATGTATACCCATAGGTCTCCCCTGGGGTTTTACCTTGCTGTATTACTGTATCAGACTAAGGATTAACTTGGGTATAAACTTTATACTTGAAATTATACAGGAGATGGTCGTCCTGCTGTGCTTCTAAGAATCCTCATGAATACTGTATAAGATCTCGAACTAGGGAAAACCTGTGTTCTGGATGTAGTGTTGTATCTATGTAAAAGGTCAGTCCCTATAAACCGTGACAAGTGAAATGGAGGGAAGAATATAGGTGAAGGGTAATGAAGTTACCGGGGCCTAAATTATGGTACCTATATTGAATATAACACCCACTCCTCTTTTGAATGGACAACATAGGTAAATTCGAAATGTACAAAAACATTTGTTTCTAGTTATGATAAAAACACTGTTTAAAACGTTAAAAAAGGTTCTACGTATTTTTAAAGAGATAAAAAATGGAAATTGACACTCAAGCTATAGCTCTAATATGTCCGTTGGTATAGTTCGAACCACTACACACATTTGAAAGCCATGCATGCACAAAAAGAATGTCAATTTTGATATGGAATTCCAATTTTCTGTTTAATTTCCAAAAAGTAAAATTTTTCTCAGCACATGACCGGCCGAATTAGTCAAATCTTTATATGTCCTGGCTCGTAGATGCAACATTTTCGTTGCCTGCCTCCGCAGTTGATGGTCCCTGTAACACCTCGCAGATTATGTCAATTGAGCACAGATGATATTTTCTACTGTCCAAAGCCTATGCTGGGGCAGACTGTGCGCCATCCAAGGCCTGGCTGTCAAAGGAGGAGCCTGCAAGCTTGGGCATTTCGTACATGACTGCCCATCTAAACCAAAGTCACAGTGTTTTTCTTATAAAAATAAGAAGGTGGCTGTCTCAGTTATAGGTCCGGAGTTTGGTACATTTGGGACAACAACATCTATGTCTCCATTGGAGAAGGAATGGAATATTCCGTCCTTAGTGACCAACCATATGAAAGACAAAGAATCTCACAATCGTGCTTACCATGAGTATGGAGTATAATCAACACATATATCAGGTGTTAGCTATGTTGTATTCAGGGGCTACAGGGAACATTATAGATTCTGGATTGGCGAAACAGTTAGCCTTATGTATTGTACCTCGTGATAACCCAGAGGAAGTATTGCCAGTGGATGGTAAGCCAATACAATCAGGACTCATTACAGAACAAACAGGACTAGTAAGATTATCAGTGAAAGATGGAAAAAGGCAGCATCTAGAAGAATTGGCTTTAAACATCAAAGAAGCTGTGGATTGGAGAAACAAAACTATACCGTTTTTATCGGAGGAATGTAAAGAAATTTTTTTCTCATTACACCTTTTCTCATGTGGCAGCCCTAACTCCCCAGTTTTCTGAAGATATGGCAGCAGAGAAAGAGGTAGTATCGCCCTCCAAGTACATACCGTTTACTGATGTTTTTAGCAAGGTACATGCAGAACAGCTCCCGCCTCATCGAGTATATGATTGTGAGATCGATTTGGTTGAGCGAGCGAGCGACCATTCTATCTTGAATGGGTGTATGCATTGTCAGAGCCAGAAACAAGACACCTTAGAGAATATCTCGATTACTTCCTTGAAATCGGTTTAATTAGACTATCACCTTCTCCAGCTGCCTCTCCTCTTTTCTTTATAGTCAAGGCGAGTGGTGAATTAAGAGCCTGTTGTGACAATAGCATGTTGAACAATATGTAATAGATATCCTTTGCCACTTATTGCTGTATTGTTGGATCAGGTGCGAGAGGCCACCATTTTTACCAGGCTGGATTTGATAGGGGCTTACCACTTGGTACGCATCTAAGAGGAGGATGAGTGGAAAACCACCTTTAAGACATGTTATGGTTTGTTCAAATATACTGTGATGCCATTCGGGCTGTGCAATGCCCAAACAGCCTTTCAGTATTTCCTGAACGATGTCCTGAAAGAGAATATGGATCATTTTGTGGTAGTATACATATACTGATTTACTCCATGTCTGTGGAGATGCACAATGAACAAGTCATCCTAGTGTTGAAAAAACTAAGAGAATACCATTTGTTTTGTAAGTTGAGCAAATGGGAATTGAGTGTGCATGAAGTGGAATTTCTGGGGGTTTTGCTTTGTCCAGAAGGGTTGAGTATGGCCGAGCGCAAGATAAAGACAGTACAGGAATGGCCCACTTCCAAAAAAATGTGAGGCATCCAATGTTTTTTGTGTTCTGTGAATTATTATCCCAGATTCATTTTGCATTTCTCTCAGGTAGCTGTCCTGCTCACAAGAATATTTCATAAGGGGGTTCCTTTTGTGAGGCTTCAACCACTTTCCCCTCGTTGAAAACTGATTTTACCACTGCTCCCGTGCTTAGACATCCACAGTTGGAGGTTCCTTTCATTATTGAAGCTGACACTAAAGATGAGGCCATAAAAGACATTCTTTCACAGAGACACAAACAGAAGGGACAGTTGCACCCAGTGGCATACTTATCCAAAAAGCTGAACCCAGCAGAAAAGAACTAAAATATTGCTGAGAAAGAGCTGTTATCGATGAAAAAGGTCTTCCAGGAATGGCTGCAGTACTTATGGGGGGCTTGTCACCTCAAAACAGTATACTCTGATCATCGGAACTTGCAATATATGAAGACAGCTAGGCATCTTATGCAATGACAGATGAGATGGATGCTGTTTTTCATGGAGTATAATTTTGTGATTACCTTTAGACCAGGAACTGAAAAACGCAAAGCAGATTTTTTTTATCTCAACAGGAATCCTCAGAAGAGAACACTAACATAACCCCAGAGGCAATATTCGATGCAGCAAAGGCACTGTGTGCTATCGGGGCTGATAACTTCTTGGAGGAAGTAACCAAACACAAAACCACAAAGGAGTGGGAGGAATGGTCAGAGAAAGAGGCCCATCGCACTATGCGACAAGGGTTGCCTTTTCGGGACAATAGGCTGTATCTACCGACCCCTGAACTACAGAAAAAAGCATACACCTAGTGTCAAGTATCCCCTTGTGAGGACATCCCGGAACCCAAAAAACAATGCACTTGGTACAACAACATTTTTGGTGGGACTCTTTGTCCAAAGATGTTTGAACATGGGTATCAAGATGTGAAGTATGTGCCAGAGGAAAAGGGGAAAACACCAAGAAGAAAGAGAGACGTATTCCCATGCCTACCCCTCAACTGCAATGGCAAAAAAACAGTTTAGATTTCATCACAGGGTTACCTATGGATCAAGGGTGTTCGGCAATTTTGGTAGTAGTGGATAGCCTTACTAAGATTGGGCCATTTTATTCCCTTCAAGACTTTAACAACAGCGGGACACACCGCTCAACTATTGATGAACCAGGTCATCAAAATACATGGATTTTCCAAGGTGATAGTATCTGTTAGGGGGCCTCAGTTCATAGCCAGCTTCTGGAGAATGTGGTGCAAGGCGTTGCGAATGAAATCAGCTGTTTCAACAAGTTTCTATCCCCAAACAGATGGCCAAACCGACTTTGAAGAAGTACCTATGGTGTTATGCCAAAGAGGATCAGGATTCCTGGGTTTCTCTATTGTGAATGGCTGAAATGGCTTATTAACCCCTTCGCTGCTCATGACGAGCTCAGCTCGTCATGAGACACACTGGAGCTGTGCTTATGACGAGCGGAGTTCGTCATGAACAATGGGATTCAAAGCCTCCCAGCACAGGAGGGGAAAAGCCATAGCAGCCAAGGTGTTAAAATGCTGTTCACTTTTCTAAGGAATATCACCGTTTATGGCAAATTTTGGTTACAGTGCAAAAACTCAGCCCATTACTATGTCGGATATACTAGCTAATCAACCCAAAAAATAGGAGGACCGACACAGAGTCAACGGCCCACAATATTCTGTTGGAGATCGTGTGTGGCTATCCATGAATAGCATCAAGTTCAAGTTGCGCAGTTTGTTCCATCCCAAATTCATTGGGCCATACACCATCATTATACAGATCAATCCTGTGACCTACAAACTGAGATTGCCTGGCAGTCTCAGTATACATCCGGTATTTCATTGCAGTCTGCTTAAAACAGCCCTTGGGGCTCAACGCCAGGCACCTCCTCCGGTGTCCTGCAATGGGGGATTGGAATATGAGGTCAGGAGAATTCTGGATTCCATGTATAGGAGGGGCAAGCTATTGTATCTTATCTCTTGGAAGGGGTATACTGTGGAAGACGATTCTTGGGAACCTAGTCGTAACATACATGCCCCATCTGTGATGCGTTCCTTTTTTCGGAGGCATCCCTCCAAGCCTGGATGTAGGTGCATGGCAGGAGGGCCTACTGTCAGGAATCGCAACGTATACGCGCCTACCTGACTGTCAAACTATGTTTCCCAGAAGACGCACATTCGTGAACGTGCATAATTTTAGAACTTGAAGTGTATTGCCTCTCAGCTAAGAGGGAGCCAACTACGGAGGGAGCTCTGTGCATTTGTTTTCCTTCAGTATTGGCCTGTAGTCAATTGCCCAGACTCCCGGTTTTAAGGACAAGCCTCAGTTTTTCTGTGCTCAGTGGAGCATGATTCCTTGTCTTGTCTTTTCTAGGGGGCTTGCGAGGGTTCAGTGGAAGTGATCCGGACTTCCTGCAGAGCAGTGAGAAGCTATCCCAGCACACCCCGTTCAGCAGAGCGTGAACTGGCCTTCGATCACGGACAGCGGTGAGGCAACCACCTTTCGTTTTCTTTTTCCGTTTTTTATTGACTTCAGACGAGGTAGAAGCTTCCGTTGCCTCAAACTTAAACTTTCTTTGACACTTGGAGGGAACAGCAGCTTTGATTTGTTCTTGACTAGTAGTAATGGAAATGAAGTAATTGCGCTCTGCTAAGAGACTTGAAGATTCAGTCTGTAAGTTGTTATGACATGCATGGATCAGGACTTTGGATATGATTCCCATAGATCTCTTTGAAGAGCTATTCCCCCATGTCATTTCAGTACTGGAGGGAACCGGTATGTGTGTCTGCACCCAGTGAAAGGAGCTGGTGTTAGTGGTGTTGTTTGGCAGTGTGGTTTAACGTTCTGTTTTTTAAGCCTTATAGAACTATCTACACATAGGACTGGTTATTTCACGAGGCAAGGAATCTCTGAGACGCTTCATCAAGTAGATAAGGTAGTTGGAACACACTAGCGAGACCATATGAGTGTAGTGTTGCATGTGCTGTTTATTCGCATGTATTATTCTTTGTTTTTAAGGTTCTCATCCTTGCTGTTCCCATCCTACCCTCCCCTTACTTGATCTCCCTAATACTCCCTAATTGCATCATCTGGACCCTGAGGAGTAATAAATCTCAAAGGATTGAGATCCTTACAATTCCCACTGTGACACCACAAACAACAGACGACTTACAGGGTCTGTAAATGCACCATAGCCTCGCCAGTAAAAGCAAATGCTGTGGACCAGTGTGGTGCTGGCACGAGAACTACAGGACATTTATATCCTTTTGCTCTAGTTCTTCTATAATTATATGGCATGTCACTATTGTTCACTATTTGCTCGGGTTCAGAGGAGGAGCTACTGAATATGCGATTCTCACATGACAAATATGGTTCCCGGTCCCCATTTTGCAAATGCTACAGTTTACCATGAAACAGTTAAAGTGTGTAATGTTTGGTTTGGCCTTCTTCAGTTCACAGGCAAGGCCTGGTATTCAGGTTAACATGAGGGTTCGAGGGCTCTGGCATGCAGCAACTACTATGTCTTGTTAATGTGTATGGTCCCTCGTCCAGGTCGTATCTGATACAGTTAACAGATAATGCACAAGCTAGACACTTATAATTTTATTACCTGAAATGTCCGATGTTTGGGTTCAGCGACACAGAATGCATGCACACCTACTGCGACGTAAGGCACATGTTGTCTTTCTACAGGAGTCGCACCTGATGAAAGCCAAAGCTGCAAAGATGCAGAAGAAATGGAGAGGTTGGCTAATTTCTACTAACTATTCAGTTTTCGCCAGGGGGGTGACTATCTGGATCAGGGGTGGTGTTCTGTTTGCATTACTAGACAAAAGGGTGGACACGCAGGGCAGGTTAATTTTTTTAAGAGGCACACTAGATGGAATGCCTGTCATCTTGGGGAATGTATACGCTCCAAATTTTTATCAAAAAAAATATTTCCTAGGTCTGAACTCGATACTGGTAGGTTGGAAGGCACATCCATGGATTATATGGGGGGATTGTGATGCTGTTATGGACATTGGTCTTGATCGGTCACACCCGTCCCTGCAAGGCACGGTGGCAAGCAAACAAGTGGAAGCACTGCGCAGCTGGGTAGATGGATGGTCCCTGTGTGATGTATGGAAGCAAAAGAACCCCTTAAATAAAGAATACTCTTTTTACTCTATGGTGCACCAATTGCATACCAAAATAGACAGGCTCCTATGTTCCCACTCCACAGCAGATCAGATAACAGACACCACTTATTTGGCAAAGACATTTTCTGATCACAATCCATTAGAGACTGCTTTTACCTGGGGTAGAATAGCTACCCCGATACCTACACGAAAACTATGGCCCCAACTGTTGGAGGATACAGTATTTCGCAGCACGCTTTCTGCAACACTTGCAAAATATTTTTCAGAAAACAAAAATACTGCATCCACAAATCCACAATATTAGTTGAATGGGACGCGCTGAAGATAGTTATCAGAGGGACGGTAATCAGGGCCACAGTGGGAGCAAGGCAAGAGGTGCAATGCAAAGCAAATAGTGGCTGGGTAACTTTTGCGCAACACCAACTAATTCGGTGTTCTCCAAGTGAATGGCTCAAGGGAACAGGGGAAGGCGGCCACCTGCGTCCCCAAAAAGCTCCTCTGTAAAACAGAGAATACAATGAAAAAGATAGCTTGTCCCCGAGCACAAACAAAACGTTTCTTATATTTCCTTAAGAGAAAATATGAACCAAATCAAATTAGTACTATTTCAAAGTTCATTAGATCAGTTCCTTTTATTTTATTTTATTTTCTCTTCATGTATTAAAATATTCTTCATCATAGTCTCAATCTTCATGATCCATAAACATACAGAATGTAGCCAATAAAGCAACAACCAATGCCAACACGTGTTTCATCATGGGGCACAGTCACCCAAATGATTTCTTCAGGGCTACAACAAAATGGAAAAATATATAAAATATACAATTCTCTATAAATTCAAAACCAAACCATCCCCAATGGGTATACACCTCACCTAACAACCAAAAGTTTAAATAAAAAAAAACACATGAAATTTATACAAAGTGGAGAAAGTTACACGAGTATTAATTGTGTAGTTTACCATGATAAACGTAGCACACAAGATCATATTATTTATTGAGTCCATTACTGAGTAGAGAGAAAGGGATGCGATAGATAAAAAGAACCCCAAATTAAGTAGATCTGTAGTGTGATAAGTCTCCCAAGCAGAAAGCATAAACCTTATTACCCAAAGTGTTATCAGATGAGAAGCTAGCAAGGGGTATAGGAGTGTTTATTGAGTTGTACCAGAAACATAACGGGCCAAGCCTCAAAATAACATTCCAATGTGTGTCCATTTGTAAAGGACAACCACTCTCCGAAGGCGTCGTCTATCTAGAGTCAGGCAATTTACTCACCATAAAAGTAATTTGTTTTGGACGCATACAAGCCAGTTCCAGAGGTCAGTAGTTTCTCAGGTAAAGATTAAAACTGAAGCAAAAACAGAATATCAATTAAAACCCATATTCCACTTGATGTGCACAGTTCAGCTACTTAAAATCTACCACGCCAGCCTATACATTCCCAGATCAACTGGACCCATCATTACCATGTTATCATTGGTATTAGTACTTGAAATAGACAGAAGAATTCAAAGATAGCCCCCATTATATAAATTGGGAGAATTACCTCTATTCGTTTACATATCTCAGAGTTCTTCTTTGTAGAATAATATTATGAGTAGATCTGCAGAAAGAAATGTGAACTAATATATATGTGTCAGGTTTCACTATAACACATTTCAAAGGTACAAAGCTAAGAATTAATGGTCCATGAATATATAACGGTCATGGAGAATTAAATCATATTACAAATTAGATTTTAAGCAAAGCCTAAATGTCACACAATAAAATTCAGAGGACATTAAAGGCCAACCTCATTGCATCCGTGTATCGTAATCAGAAAGTACAAGCACCTAGGTCAGTTCAGTTCCGTGAATTTCCGCTAAAATGACATGGGAGTATGAAGGACCCACAACCCAATAACGGCATTACCCTTGGGCACAGTGTCAAGTTTCTGCTTGGTGTGTTCTAAAAATATAGATCTAGCACAAACAGCAAGAGAAAAGCCCAACCGGTAATTCTATATGAAGAAGCAAAACGGGAAAATCCCATCATCTCATATCCAGTACGATTCCCACGCTCAAAATGACAAATTACTTCTGAGCAGAGAGTCGGCAGATTCCCAAACGTAAACATACCACATGGCAACCCATATATATATCTCCACAAACCAACCTGGGACAGTGCTCCCTACAGCATCCGGTGGGTTCCAAGTTTATAGTCAACCGGACCGCCATCACCCGGCGTTTAAATACCCGATCGCGCCACATTATTCAATCTGCTAAGAAATAAACGTAGGACGTAACCAGAGTATTTCGTCTTGTCATTAGCCTCCATATTCACATGGTTAGTTACCTTCGTGCAGAGGGTGTTTATTTTGCCAACACGCAGCCGTGAGGGAAACGGCCCTTGGCATTTCACAGACGCCGTGAGGGGAACGGCCATCGGTGTCCAGCAAACCACATCCCCCAGAAGTCCTAACCCAGGCGCCTGGTACCAACGTCAGCAGGCGGCGCCTGGGCTTTAAAGCACCCGACGGAGCCCCGCAGCGCGGGACACGCTTGCCTCTACCTTCGTGCAGAGGGTGTTTATTTTGCCAACACGCAGCCGTGAGGGAAACGGCCCTTGGCATTTCACAGACGCCGTGAGGGGAACGGCCATCGGTGTCCAGCAAACCACATCCCCCAGAAGTCCTAACCCAGGCGCCTGGTACCAACGTCAGCAGGCGGCGCCTGGGCTTTAAAGCACCCGACGGAGCCCCGCAGCGCGGGACGCGCTTGCCTCTACCTTCGTGCAGAGGGTGTTTATTTTGCCAACACGCAGCCGTGAGGGAAACGGCCCTTGGCATTTCACAGACGCCGTGAGGGGAACGGCCATCGGTGTCCAGCAAACCACATCCCCCAGAAGTCCTAACCCAGGCGCCTGGTACCAACGTCAGCAGGCGGCGCCTGGGCTTTAAAGCACCCGACGGAGCCCCGCAGCACGGGACGCGCGCGGGCGGTCGCCGGGCTAAGCCCGGGCAAAGGGCGGGCCGTCTGTGGCCGTCCGGGGCAGGAGGAGGCAGGGCTGGGCCCTCCCTCTTGCGTCGGACCTGAACATTGCCTACAGGTATTTATTCACAGCCCCGGTAATCGAGTACTGACTGCTTAGCCACACGGGCTGCACACTGGATTAACTTGGTGGACAGGGGTATTAGAAGTCACTTTACTTTAAAACACTCATATAGGAGTGGTATAATGGCTGGTAACTTATTGAACTCATCGCTACCTGCCACCTTAGGAATGAGTATATTGGGCCCTCTTGATAAGTTTTTTGCACGGACAAAAAGGGATATAGATAGAGAGCTAGAGTTGGCTGAGCGGAGAGCAGAGCGACGCCTTTCTATCGAACTACTTAAACAGACACCCTTACAATCCGTTGCAACTGAGGTTACTTCAACGCCAAATAACTCTATAGTGGGTGAGACAGATTTAGACCTATTCAATACAAATGACATCCCTCTAATCTTTAAAGAAGGTCCACCTGAAATAACACAAAAGGAGCATGTCAGCCCAATTATTATCACCCAAAATTTACAGACTTCAGCCGAGGTCATTGTATCGCATTCATTAATAGATCTGGATGCAGATGCGACATGTCACACCTTGCCTGTAGCCACATCCCCTTCTGAAGATGGGAAACAAGGGAATAAACACACAGATAAACCAGCAGCTGGAACTACACAGTGTAAGAGAAGTCGCGAAGTATGTCATTCCCCGCCAAGGAAAAAGGCGCGAAAGGCTGGGAACAGAAAAAGGCCTGAAGCTATAAAAACGCCACTGAACCCCAATAATAAAACTCCCAAGGCCACTGTGAAAGAAGTATCAAGTAAGCCACAAACAGAGGAGAGTGCGCCTCCATTTAGCAAGACGCACGGAGGCCTTATAGAGGACATTGAACATCTTCTTAGATCCTTTATGCTCCCTATCTTGGAGAGGGTAAAAATGCTGGGTAAAACCGTGGATCGTACACTGGAGATCCAAACAACCGAAGCAATGGGACAGAGTAAAGGGGGAGAAAATGGTCAAGCAGACACGCACTTAACACAGAACACAGTGACTCACACTAAGGCTCAGCCACAAACAATCTTAACTCAGAATGACAAAAGTGTGACACCAACGGGAACTCTGGTACCTCAGGTGGGAAAAGCTATGACTATGGCAAAAAAGGTCCCCGCAGCGGTAGAGACAAGGGAAATAACTAACCCACCTCAAACTCTATACAAAACAAAACATACCAAAAATGTAGATCTACCCCCTGAGTCACTAAACTATGTTAATATATTGACTGGGGTCCCCAAGTTAACAGAGGGTAGTATAGAGCCTGACACATCCCTAAAAAACAAAGTAAACCACTGGCTGAGGGCTAACAGACCACTCCCACCACATTTAAATGGGGAGATTATATCCGTTAGACGCTGTGACTGGGTGGGCGTGAGACCAAAAGAAATTGAAGGTGACGTAATCATCATAAATTTCAGGGATCACAGGGTAGTTAACCATATCTCTGATTGGTTTTCGGGAAGGCAGGATGGCTCTCTAGCCACCCGGAATTTGAGTTATTTTTATCCTCAAGGTATGATGAAGCCCCGTACCCATCCTCCAAAACGGAGTCACCATAACTCCCGTGCACCAGCTAACTATAGACAACAACCCAGCCTAGATAGGCATAGGTACTATGAGCCGCCACCTGGCTTTTTGCCACATCACCCCAATAGACTTGGACACAGCCTAAGTAGGGACAGGTACTACGATCCGCCACCTACCCCCTTGTCGCAATATCCCAACACGTTTGAGTATGGCCCAGGTAATAACCATTACAGGTACCATGACCTCCCACCCCCCCTCTTGCCTTATCATTCCAATGAGGTTGAGTATGGTTTAGGTAATAAATATCACCACACAAACCCAAATTCTTATTGGAATATTCCTCTTCATAATCTCTTTGAACCACTTTCGGGCCTAGATTCAAATGATTGACTTTCTAAATCCAAATCTAAAACAAAAGGAAATAAGGCGAGGGATAAGGAAACTATACATAAGAGCCCAACATCTGACAAAGGTACAGGAAGTAAAAGAAACACGACCCTAGACACTGAAATAAGGAAGATGAACAAAACTAAAAAGGCAAGCTGTACAAAGGATAAGGGCAATGAAATCTCAACAGAGAAGGAAGTTAGGAAGAATGCTGGGGGAGAGGCAAATCTGATAACTAGAACAAAGGACAAGCTAATAAATGTAGTAACGTGGAATGTGTGTGGGATTGTCAACAAAGTGACAGAAACTCTTTGGGGTGAGTTTGTAACCAGCATTGACATACTCTGTGTCCAGGAAACCTGG
Organism: Lissotriton vulgaris; assembly: GCF_964263255.1. Taxonomy (NCBI): domain Eukaryota; kingdom Metazoa; phylum Chordata; class Amphibia; order Caudata; family Salamandridae; genus Lissotriton; species Lissotriton vulgaris. The sequence continues at coordinate 1,315,725,186 of NC_141691.1, forward strand.
GCTTTAAAGGAGGTGCATATAGAGGGTTTTAAAACTCTCTATGTTCCTGCAGTAATTTCCAACCATGGCAGGAATAAAGGGGGTCTATGTGTCTACGTGTCCAATCGTTTAAACACTAGTACTAGTATAGGTAGATCCACGTCACCCTACTTTCAACTTGTCACGATTGATTTAAATGGTAGAAGTGTGCTGATAGTTATTAATTTCTATAACAACATCGAAAATGCACACTTCAGGGAAGTACTAATGGAAGTGTACAAAGAAATGAGGGAGGTAAAACCCTTGAAAGGGAAGGAATTAATCTGGATTTGGGCTGGTGATTTTAACGTAAATATATGTACTAGTGACACATGTGGTTTTGCAGAATATGGGGTGGGGGAACAAGGGGATAGTAGTCATTTTGCTCATCATTCTAAAGGGGAAATCCTAAATGATATTATGGCCAAGCTTGATCTAGGGTTTGCAAATAGGCTATGTTACCCTAAGGTCGACTTCACTCCAACCTTTATGGCAAGAGGACTACAGTCAACTATTGATTTTATAATTCTACCAAATAGGTTTGGCCGTAGTGTTATGAATGTTGAAACCCTTGCTATGGGTCTGAGCGATCACTTGCCGTTAAAAATGGTACTTAACATACAGGATGTTAAAATAAACACACTAACTGAGACTTTGACATGGACTCAGAACTTAGAGGTAGCACGACGAAATGGTATTGCTTTAAAATGGAGCATGGCAGACCCGGAAAAAATTATGCAAAAAATAGTCCACGAGGCTCTCCCATCGCTACTTGTATGCTTAGAGGATAATCCCACAAGTGGAGAAATACTGGAGGCCTTTTCTAACATAACGGAAACTATAAAGGGTGTTCTGACTAGAAAGTGCCTAAAAAAGCAAAACACTCCAAAGGGGTGGTTTAACACTGAATGCACTAAGGCACACAATGCGCTAAAAAAGGCCCTAAAAGACCCAGTAAGGGATCCTGAGACCATCAGAGTATTAAGGAAAGCATATAAGGTAACAAGAGATCAAAGGAAGAAAGCAATTAAGGAGAAGGCTTGGCAAGATTTATTGGAGGCAGCGGAAAGTAGAGACCCTAAGCTATTTTGGCAGGTAGTTAACTCACCATTTATTAATAACAAGGCGACAGCTAAAATAGATATAGCTATCGATGAAAATGCATGGGTAGAGTTTTTCTCTGAATTGTATTGTGATACCCTAACCGAGCCACAATTACCAAGTAAGCATCACCCGATCCCACTAGAGTTCGAATTAGAGGAGGTCAAGTTTGCGATTAAATCTTCTCAAAACAATAAAGCCCCGGGCCCAGATGGGATCCCAAGTGACCTTTACAAAAAGAACATAGATCTTTGTGCACCTATATGTTTACGTGTAATGGGGGCATGTTGTGATATTGGCTTCATTAAAACCTGGGCAGAATCACTGATTATCCCGATATATAAAAAGGGGGATAGGGAAAGCCCATCAAATTATAGACCAATATCACTACTGGATTCAATAGTAAAAATTGCAGGAAGAGTAATCTTGACTAGGCTCCAGGACTGGGCTGAAGATCAAAATATCTTGACCCCAGTACAATATGGTTTCCGACTAGGGATGGGTACTGTGGAACAAGTGCTAAACTTTGTTCTTTTGCAGGGGAAATATACCAGTACAAAAGAGGGGTGTTTCTACGCAATCTTCGTCGACCTTTCGTCTGCGTTTGATTGTGTTATACATGATAAACTGTGGTTGACATTAGAAGAGATGAAAGTGGATTCTTCGATAGTCCTCTTCCTAAGACAACTATATTCAAATGCCTCTGCCAGAGTAAGGTATGGGCTGGGGGGGGAATGCACAGGGTCTTTCCGCATGCAGAAGGGGGTGAGGCAAGGGTGTGTGCTGGCCCCATTCCTTTTCTCTCTTTACACTAACAGCTTGGAGAGGGAATTGGGTGCCAGCAACATTGACTCTCCTAAGGCCGGGGATACGCAGATCAGCTCCCTCTTGTATGCGGACGACGCTGTGTTGATGGCAAGAACAAAGGTCGGTGCGCAAAAGGTATTGCATAGATATATAACATACATGGAAGAGAGGGGCCTAAACCTGAATGCAAAAAAGTCCTATGTGATGGCTTCTGGTAAAGGAGGAGCCAGGTGTAAACAACTTAAGGCGGCAGGCACCCTACTACAAGCTACAAAAACATTCCCATATCTAGGGGTCACAATCGAGGCAACAGGGGGATGGGGCCCCGAGGTAAAAAACAGAGCGCTAGCATTTAAACGCTCAGTTGCGGCGATAAAGCATTTCGCCAGTAAATTGGGCAGAAAACAACCTGGTATAATGCTTAACATATATGTGGCCAAATGTAGAAGCATCGCCCTGTATGGGGCAGGGATATGGGGATATCAGGATGTGATAATGCTCCAGATTATTGAAAATAATTTTTTTCGCTACCTTTTGTCCCTTCCGGCAAGTATGTCAAATTATAATTGCCATGTAGAACTAGGCATGGACTATTTGACAGATCTGATTAAAATCCAGCCAATCTTACTCTGGAGGAGAATTTGGGCAACGCAAGAACTGGCTCTCAATCGAGAAATTATCCTGGATGTTAAAAAATTAGCCAATGCAAAAAGAATCAAATGGCTTGAGTATGTGAGGAAAGCCCTGACGGACATTGACAAGCCAGAATGGTATGATAAACCCGAATCAATTGGGAAAATTCCTAAAAAAGTCTTAAAAAACCTGTGTATGGAACATTTTAACACCTTAAGGCTTGGGAATGAAGTCAGCAAAAGAACTGTTTTCGAACATCAGCCGCTGCTGATTACCCTCAAAATGCAACCCTACCTAACTCTGATCACTTTGGGTTTTGAGCGTTTTGTCCTGACCAGATTCAGGTTCAATATATTTCATCGCCTGGTTTCATATCCGGAGAAAAATGACTGGAATAGAACTCTTGCCCCATGCCCATGCGACAACATATCTATCCAGTCTACTTTCCATTTGGTACTATTTTGCAAACGGTATAAAAAAGAGCGGGCGAGATGGCTGATATCTTACCTTAGAGATGGGGCGTGGAGGCAATGTAGGCCAGCTTATTTACATCTCCAACAATTAGGAAACCCCCTATGTATTAGTTCCATGTCGATGTTTTTAAAAAGTGTCGTAAAATCACGGAATTTATCATGAATATATTAATTATCGATTTGTCACCACACTTGGATTTAATGCTGTTTTTATAACTATTTATTATGTATATCTATAATGTGTAATTTGTTTACTATGTACTGCTTTTATGATTTTTTTACTTGGTGAAAATCGAATAAAGTACTTGAATTGAATTGAAATAGTTAACGTTCATTCAGGGGATCTTGTTTATTTAAAGTTCAAAGATCAGGGAATATCGTTAATTGCAGTACTCGTATAATCACAAGGCAAATCAAATTCATACGTAAAGAAAACGAATATTAACATATTAGCGCACAACTTAGGGAATACGGTAATAAAAATTGCACCACATTATCCAATCTGCTAAAAAATAAACGTAGGACGTAACCCGAGTGTTTCGTCTTGTTATTAGCCGCCATCTTAGAATGGTTAGTTAATGCTCATTCAAGGGATCTCGTTTATTTGAAGTTCAATGATCAAGAAATATCGTTAGTGGCAGTACTCGTATAGTCACAAAGATAATCAAAATCATACATAAAAGAAAGTGAATAGTAATATATTAGCGCAATACTTAGGGAAATATGGTAATCAATTCCATACTAAAGATAGAGGACAGACCGCTATTGTTGGTCCGGCTGGTCCAACTAGCCTATATCATACAATCGGTTCAAATGCGCATCCAATCCTATAGTATCAAGGGGTTCCATATAATGCCCAATATACACCGGATTGAAGAAATAAAATCAATCACGAACTAATCACAGGATTGAGAAACAAGTAAGAGAGAAAGCAGGTAAGGGGGAAAGAGTATACAAAAGGATAAAGAGGTGCATAGGAACCTGAAATCAGTCGAGGACACTATGAGAGTGCTTGAACGAGAGAGGGTGCATGATCCCACTAAGCAGACTCCATTGCAGGAGGCACGTATCCAACATGCAGAGTTGTTAGAAACTTTCTGATTGACTACAGGTCCTAAGCTCAAATAAAACATTCAGATGTCGATAAACTCTCTTACAAAACCACGAAGAAATGACCCACCCACTACCGTCATCAGCCACATTAGCCTACCCTGGGGTGATACAGTAGACATGCAATGGGACATTAACAGGGCCTTCAGCAAGTACTATGAAGCATTATATAGCAACGCTGCTATTAGAGGAGGCCCACATAGACACATTTTCTCACAGATTTACCCTACCCACATGTGCCAGGGGACATGCAGGATACCATAGCAGGACCCATTACTAGGGCAGAAATTAAGGCAGTCATTAAAGGGCTCTCGTGTAATAAAGCACTAGGTCTAGATGGACAGCCAGTGGAATTTTTTCCACTTACTCCGAGATATTACTGCCGCAGTTGGAGGAGATATACAAGTCGCTTGAATTAGGACACCTTCCTCGCACCACCGTCCAGGCACTGGTGGTATCATTGCCAAAACCAGGAAGGGATTTGTCCGACATGACAGGCTACCGCCCTTAATCACTGTTATCCACCAAATACAAAATCTTAAGTAAAATCCCGGCAAACAGAATTTAACCATATTTAAACAGGGTAATTCACAATTCACTAAACATACGAAGGGCACACCATATTATGTCAACTGATCTAACATACTAACAGCTGGCTAGGTGTATAGCGCTGGATATGAGGCAGGTGTTTGACATGCTATCTGTTCTGTTTGTAAACAATTTGACATTGTCCCCATCAGGAGAAGCGTTATTGGATCACAATTGCTTTCCATTCTTGAAGTTACACAGGAGCCAGTTAACTCAGACCATATTTTGAGGTCAATGACAATGTAGGAAAAATTGTAGGGCTTTACCAGCACACCTAGTATCAATTACTAAGTTATATACACTTGTAATACAACCGTCTGTTTGTACAATCTTTTTAATTAAGCTATAGGGACATTCTCAACAATACTCTTCTAAAACAAAAAATCCAGAACAAGTAGGCATCTTGCTGTTCATTAGTTTTTATTCCAAAATCAGTTTCTCCATAAATAAACTCCCAGCACACACTTGCCGACACGTGTTTCGTCTTACAAAAATCTTTTTCCAGGCTGGAAATATCAAAATATACACAAATAAATACACTATCCACATATATATACATTTACACAAGACAACATAAATATCTACATATGTACACGTAAAATTGTTGATACACATGGTGACTATTGAAGAATATATGAATATATACAAACATATATAATACAAGATAAACCACAAAACAACACTTCTAACAATGTCACATTTTCACTCAAGAATGGACATAGTCATTACTATACCATAGTGTATGAAGAAGACACACTTGTACTTGATTGAAGAAATATTACCAATCATGTCTATATTGGTAAGAGGAAGTGGAGAGAAAGGAAAATGTAATCAGCATAGGAAGCAGAAAGGTGAAAGAATACACCCAAATGGCCCAAATGGGATGTAAAAAACCCATGTTGGTGTAAGAATATATAAACACATATGTAACCCACCATATAGCTAGTATGTATGACAAGGTTCAGGACCATATGAAGTCCTAAGTGAGATCAGGAAGCATGTAGGGACCAATCCTGGTCACACCTATAATTAAAATTATGGAGATCAATGCCATGAAACTGCGATCACTCATGCCCCAAAAGAAAACTCAGACTACTAATATACATAGTCCAAAATGGGCCAAAGTGTCAGGGTGGAACATCCAATAATGACAGTGACTTCTGGCACGCAAAACAATATTGCCTGCTGTGTACTTTCTGTACAGTGTACATTCAAGATTGCCATTCTCAATAAACAAAGTGACATCCAAGAAGTCCACACTCTGTTGACTAGCTTTTGAAGTGAACCTTAGATATACTCATTGTGATTGATGTATTCAAGGAAAGTTTTTAACTCATGATCGTCTCCTCCCCATACCATAAAGATGTCAATAAAACGACACCAATATATGACCTGATTGGTCAAATCAAGGGCACTCTAATGGACAGATTTCTGGCCAGAGGCTACTACAAGCCATTATTGGCTTCTTAAACAGGTGTGACAAGCTGTTCACCCTGGTAAGTAGCTCATACTGGAAGGACTAGTGTACAGTACATGATATTATAAACTATTTGGGGCATCCAGCTTTTCAATTTTTTCAAAAATATTTTTCTCATTATGGGTGTAGGTTATTTTTACGGACTGGACTAGAAGGAATGAAGCGTGAACCATCGCCAGTAGAACGGTCGGTGATTGTGAATTTATTGTTTTGGATACTCATTACTGCCAACTCTATTTTGAACTTATTTGTTCAACACTGATAGCAGTGACTTTGTTCCTTTGGTGACTGTGTTTGCACCTGCACTTACACTTATGGATATACTCACGATTGGTTTTGTGTTACATTATGTGACACCAGTCTCTTTTAATTAATCCTTTCAGCATCTGAAGCTGTTGATACGACTTTTTGGGTAACCTTCATCCTTTGGAGATTTGGAAACGTCCAAGTCTATTGGGGTAAGTGTAATTTCAAGGATAGGTTTTGCGATTCCCCCAACTGACGTTGTTTCTCACCCTAGGTTGTTGCTTTGTGCAGTACTGTTCCCTTCCAATCTGAGATTTAGATATGCATTGTAGTGCCCTTTTATGATTCTGGCTTTTGATACTGGACAGCCAGCTTAGTATGTAATATCCTTATGCCAGATTTGTTAACTTTTTTCATGACTGTACTTTTATACCTTGGACCTAGTCCAAGCTGTTGTGCTTTCTGTCACATCTGTTTTTACTGGAGCATCCACCCTAACATCTATTATTATTGGATGTTCCACGCTGACACTTTGGCCCATTTTGGACTGTGTATATTAGTAGTCTGGATTCTCTTTTGGAGCATGAGAGATCACAGTTTCATGGCATTGAACTCTATAATTTCTACTATAGGTGTGACCAGGATTGGTCCCTACATGGTTCCTGATCTCACTTAGGACATCATATGGTCCTGAACCTAGTGATACGTACTAGCTATATGGTGGGTTACATTCGTGTTTATATATTCTTACACCAACATGGGTTTTTTACATCCCATTTGGGCTATTCAGGTGTTCTGACTAGACCATTCACAATTCGGTTTTAGGGCGGAGCATGGAACAGAGACAGCCTTGATCACAGCAGTGGAAGAACTCAGGACAATAATGGATAATGGATCGAAGGCCGCATTGATATTACTTGACCTATCGGCGGCCTTCGATACGGTTAGCCACGAAATCCTCATAACACGGCTAAAAACAGCAAATATTCATGAGTCAACCTGTGCTCTTATAGCCTCATATCTGGAAAATAGAACATTCTTAGTTGAATCAGGAGAAGCAAAGTCTAATCTGTTCAGCTTGCCATGCGGAGTTCCGCAGGGATCATCGATGAGCCCCACGCTTTTTAATTTATATGTAGCCCCACTCGCGCAAATAATAAGAAGTGAGGGATTCACCCCTATATCCTACGCCGACGACACCCAAATTGTGGTGTCAATAAATAAAGAGGTACAAGACACAGCAGCAAAATTCCAATGCTGCATGACAAAAATCAGCCAATGGATGCAAATGAATTGCTTGAAATTAAACGGCGATAAGAGTGAAGTACTGATACTAGGTGGTGACACAAACATATGGTCACCTTTATGGTGGCCCACAGATATGGGAAGATGCCCAGATTCGTCGGAAAAGGTAAAAAACCTAGGAATAATGCTAGATACTAACCTCTCATTTGACGCTCAAGCAAGCAAACTAGCATCATCACTCTGGTACATCCTGAAAATGATAAATAAAATACTACCTTATATACCGCATGACTCTCGGAAAACAGTGGTGACGGCATTGGCCTTGTCCAGATTGGATTATGGAAATGGTCTATATGTCGGAGCAAGGAAGAAAATTCTTCTTAAATTACAACGCCTGCAGAATGCAGCAGCGAGGCTGATATTGGAAATTCCAAAGTTCGAAAGAGTAAGCCACAAACTTAAGAGCTTGCATTGGCTCCCAATTGCAAGTAGGATAGAATTTAAGTCATTATGCTTGGCATACAAAGCAATAAATGGAACGGGATCAAAATTTCTAAAAACACACCTACAACTGTATGAGCCAAATAGACTTCTGAGATCCGGACAAAGGAAACTCATAAAAGTACCCAGATACAGAAGAACAAACTGGGGAGGCAGAAGCTTCCTAGTGCAGACGGCAAAAATGTGGAACCAATTACCGCTGGAATTGAAAAACAGTCCATCTCTGAAAACCTTCAGAAAGGGAGTCAAAACATGGCTTTTTGCTAAACAGCCCTAACTACATACTTAGGAGTCAGTGGGAATCTCAGCGCCAAGACGCCTTATGGCATTCGCGCGCTATACAAATTGAAAAATCAAATCAAAATCAAATCTTTCACCTTTTTGCTTCCTCTGCTGATTAAATTTTCCTTTCTCTCCACTTCCTCTTACCAGTATAGACATGATTGGTAATATTTCTTCTATTGAGTACAAGTGTGTCTTCTGCATACACTATGGTATAGTAATAACTATGTCCATTCTTGAGTGAAAATGTGACATCGTTAGATGTTTTGTTTTGTGGTTTATCTTGTATATATTCATATATTCTTCAAGTCACCATGTGTATGAACAATTTTACGTGTAAATATGTAGATATTTATGTTGTCTTGTGTAAATGTATATGTATGTGGATAGTGTATTTATTTGTGTATATTTTGATATTTCCTGCCTTAAAAAAGTATTTTGTAAGACGAAACACGTGTCGGCAAGTCGTGTGCTGGGAGTTTATTTATGGAGAAACTGATTTTGGAATAAAAACTAATGAACAGCAAGATGACTACTTGTCTTGTTCTGGTTTTTCTGTTTTGGAAGAGTATTGTTGAGAATGTCCCCATAGCTTATTTAATGGGATTGTACAAACAGACGGTCGTAATACAAGTGTATATAACTTAATAATTGATACTAGGTGTGCTGGTAAAGCCCTAAAATGTTTCCTTGTTTTGTTGCACATCTAGGTGTGCTAATAACACTTCTAGGTAGTAGGTGTTCAAGGCTCACCAAAGGCGAGCCCGTCTGCGCCCGTCTTCGCCAGGACGGGGCCAGGGGCCACCCCCCCTGCATCATTTTCCGGACCTAGGAAACACTATAGTGCAGAGTCTTTGCACCAACTAAGGCCCTCTGTAACTACTAGCTGTCGCCACCAGTTCCACCCCCTGGAGTCCCCTTGTGTCTGCCTCCATTGTAACACAGAGCTCATCAACCCCCCCAATATTAATGAACATCAGGACTACCATATGTTCCTCCTTAACTGTAGATCACTACCCAAACACAGCTTAGAAATATCAATGCTGTTAGAGGAACATATGCCAGACATTGTTTTCCTAACCGAAGCATGGCTGACCCAAGACTCTGACCCTGACTTGGTACAAGCGCTTATACCAGGCTATCAGATAGCCCGCCTAGACCGTGCTCTTGGGAAAGGCGGAGGGCTTGCTATCATTTATAAAGACATATTCACCTGTCGCTGCCCCCCAGAAACCATTGCAGACTGTGAAAGTTTGCGGTTTGTCATTGAATTTTCGTCGAATGACAGTTTTTCCGGTATTCTTTTTTACCGTCCTCCTGGGGCCCTTAAACAATTCCAGACAGCGCTCCCCTCTGCCGTGGCTGAGTTGATCACCTCCCCGGCAAACTTTAACCTACTAGGCGATCTCAACATATATTTTGATAATACCCTGGATAGTGTTGCCATAGAGATGACGGCAAGTTTAGCTGCAGTTCAACTAGAACAACTGGTTCCATCTCCAACACATGTTAGAGGCCATTTGTTAGACCCGGTATTCACTAACTGTGCACATCTTAAAATGGATACGGTAAGTCGCCTCCCCTGGACTGATGACTTCTTGATCCCCCTTACCTGGACCACCCATAAATGTGTTTCCCCTACCCCCATCCCGCCTAAAATGAGAAACTGGTCCAAATTATGTATGAACCGTTGGACCAACATTCTCACAGCTACTAGACCCACGCTTACCGGCGATCCTTCTTTAGATAATAACGAATATGATAACTGGATCACAAACTCATTAGACTCAATATTACCCCTTCGCACCTCTAACCCAAAAAGACACCGTAAGACAGCGCCCTGGTACTCGGAAGAGCTCAGAGGAAAAAAACTTTTATGTAAGAGGCCGGAACGAAAGTGGCGCTTGAACTACAGAACTACGGATAAAGCTACCTATGGGGAATCTATTAAAGCTTATAAATTAGCAATAAAAGTGACTCAATCGGCCTACTACAACGACAGAATAATGTCGGCCAAATCTAAGCCGAAAGAGATGTATCAGACAGTAAAAAAATTAAGCTTCAATCTTCCCCGGCAGCTAATTACAACCCACTTGCCCAATATAATAATCTGTCCGAATTCTTTTTTCATAAAGTCAACAAAATTTATATATCCTTTCCTGATTGTGACTCTGATCCCCTTAACCAGGGATTGTATCTAGCGGGTGATGCAGAGGAGCCACCTCAACATATCTTGGACCATTATCCCCAGTTAGACCCAGAAACACTGGAGCCACTGATGCATCAGATCAAATCTGGGTCTCCATGTGACCCTGCTCTACCGAGCACGCTGGTCCTGGCCAACCAGGTCATCCTTCCCACGTTAATGGAGTTATTGAACTCCTCCATAACGACGGGCATTGTACCACCCAACTGGAAACATGCCAGGGTACGAGCACTCTTGAAGAAGTCCACCCTTGACCCTGGCGATCTCGGTAATTACCATCCGATTTCACTGCTCCCTTGGGCAAGCAAAGTACTAGAAAAACATATTAACGCCTCTCTGACTAACTTTCTTGAGAGTAACCAATTGCTCGACATTACTCAGACAGGCTTCCGACCCAAACATGGAACGGAGACGGCTCTGATGGCAGTCACTGAGGAAGCAAGGCGGGTCTTAGATCAGGGAGGATCAGTGGCAGTGATCATTCTTGATCTGAGTGCCGACTTCGATACGGCGAACCACAGGATCCTCCTGCGCCGCCTTCCTGGCCTCAGAATATCTGGAGAAGCATTGGCCTGGCTTAGGTCTTTCTTGAGCGAACGGACCTTTCGAGTGTTCGAGGGAGCTTCTGTTTCCGCCAGCAAGCCGTTGGGCTGTTGGGTCCCGCAGGGCTCTTCCCTGAGCCCCACGCTTTTTAATGCCTACATGAGGCCGCTAGCCGGGATTGTTCGTCCGCACGGTATTAAGATCGTTACCTATGCGGACGACACCCAGCTGGTGGTCTCGCTTGCACACAAAAATTGCCATCAACAATAGAGTAACCTCACAACCTGCCTAGAGCAGGTGAAGAACTGGATGACGGAATCATGCTGAAGCTCAACGGAGATAAAACTGAGCTAATGATCCTAGGCCTACCGACCCCCTCCAATTTGGAGCAGATATGGCCAGCCAGTCTAGGCGACCCCCCCCCTCACCCAGAGAAAACATAAAAAGCCTGGGGATATGGCTGGATAAGGCCCTGACCTTTAATACTCAGGCCACTAAAACTTCAGCAATCTACTTTGGCCTCATCAGGATGTTGAAAAAGATTCTTCCACTGTTACCTTTTGAGGCCAAACAGGTAGTCATCAAGGCCTAATTCAGTCCTGCATCGATTTTTGCAATGCCCTATATCTGGGGGCACCTGAGTACTGCCTGAACAAACTGCAGCGGATCCAGAACTGCGCTGCGCGCACACTTTTTGGAATCCCCTGCAGAACTCGAATAGAGCCTGGACTAAGAGCTTTGCACTGGCTCCCCGTTAGAGAGAGAATCAAGTTTAAATCCATGTGCATCGCTCATCAAGCCTATTGGAAAGCTGGCCCTACAATCAACCATGCTTTGATCACCCCCCATTATCCAAAAAAAGAACTTTGCTCCTCTCATGCTTTTCTAGCAGTAGTTTCCAGGATTTAGAAATCCAGAGAAGGAGGCCGATCCTTTTCACACAACGCACCAAAGTTATGGAATTCACTTCCCTTGCACCTCAGATCTAATCCCAATCTGCTGACCTTCCGGCAACAACTTACAACTTTCCTCTTTGACTAATTCTACCCTTTGTTGGTTCTATCTCACTGAAAGCTGTGCTCTTGATTCCTAGCGCCTGGACGCCTCAGGGCAACTGCAGCGCTTTATAAAACCTTTTTTCATTTCATTAATTTCATTTCATTTTTCAACTTGTATTGGCAGAGAGAAAGTAATTAATACTTAAATATCACCTAAAACCTTCCAAAAATTACAACCCACAGTTACAATTTGAGATCTTGTACCTGAAAGCATTAGCTTGTTTCTCTCTATCTGCCTAGAATACATTTGTAAAGGATCATTTTTATGCCCCTATTCACAGGACACATGCAAAAAACAACAGGTGATGGACAGAATGTAGAACAATGTCATACATTCACCTCAGTACAGAGATCTGGGCCTAATTCCATCGTTTTTTTGCTCACCATGCCATTCCAGTTTGAACCCAGCCATATGCAAATCAGTCTTGACCCTGTTCCCCATGGAAACAGTCCAGCCCGAACTGCCAAGCCAGGTCCTCCCTGGACTGGAAACAAGCATCCAAGGACCGGTTTCGGGCTTTCAGCCCTCATCAGCCTGGATAGCTTGATTCCAGTGGCATGGAGAGCACGGGACTCACATGTGAGCATACCCGTCTCACTCGGGGTGACAAATACAAAAAACAACAGGACAGACACCTTGAGGAACAAAAACCTATATTACAAATAATACTTGATTAAAACCTACCTAAATATACACCAAAAGAAAACAAACAAAGGAAATGTAGATGCAACACAATTTGTGATATTATTTATGAAAGTATGTAGGTATTGCAGAAATCTCTCTCTTGGATATCCCCATAGGGCTAGAGTAACTCTGAAACGACTATTCTTACATTCCCGCAAATAATTTACATGTTCAAATTTGATGCTAAACCTAATTGGAGATTAACAAACAAATGTTAATTGGTATTAGCGTAAGTTTCTATAGAAAAGAAACGCAAAGCAAAATGCTGCTTTCAGTACTTGGCACGCAGGGGCATTACATGGGTGGTACATGAGTGTTCCCATTCAAATGCCCATGCTTTATTACAACAAACCCTATCTACTTACACTAGTAGACAGGGTCGAGCTTAAAAAATAAATGCTGCTGTAAAGCAGGTATTAAAAGGAGAAATGTTTTAATTTCTCCTTTATTTTCAGACTTTTCATGCGTGCTGCACTGTGGATAATAGCGCCGTTGACCTCCCGCAGGTGAAGCCCGGGCCAAGGGCGGGCCCGTCTGCTCCTGTCAGAGGCCGGACGAGGCTGGGCTTGGCCACCCCCCTGAGAGGTCGTTTTCAACATTCTGTGTTGCTGTGCTGATGTGTCAAAAAAACATTGTGACATCGGGAAGCACACCACCACACCAACCTCCTCGAACCAATAGCCCAAATCCTAATACCCACTCAGCCAATTTTGCCGCTACCACCAATCTCATAAACTTAGCTCCCTTGAGGTGTAACACTCTGAGTTCTTCTTCCACTACAGAAAATTATGATACTGGGCTGTCTCTAGAGACCAGGGGCTATGTTCTTAACTTACCACCTGCAGCATGTCCCTTTTGCATAGTTTTAGCGGTGTCCCCCACCTAAGAAAAAATCTAAATGAGACCTGGGACCAACTGCAGAACAAAAGAGATGATTTGCTGGTCAAACATAAAGGTCTTAGGGTGGCAAATATCGGCGCGATTTTAATGGTGCACAGGGTTGGCTGGGTAGGACCCTCAAAAAAGAGCATCAATGGAGACTGTGTTGTCATTAACTTTAGACATCCGTCACTGGTAAAATCAATGCTGATGACTCTGAAATTTAACAACAACTCCCCAACTCTTGTTTCGTTACTGTCCCTGGATTTTCTTCTATAAGCCAATCCCGGAGTTAAATACCTGTGTCATCCCTCCACACACTATGTACCACAGGTTTTCTGCCTTGTCAGGTCTAGACAGCCTGGATTGAAGCTTGGGAAGCTCTATGTGATGCATCACAATTCCGTGATATGACAGCGTTCTGGAAGGCAGTAAATGCTCCCTTTTTTAACGATAACTCTAGGGCAAGGATTGAGATTGCCATTACCGAAGACGAATGGGTACGTTTTTTCAAAACCCTTTATAGTATACGCACCCCTACTGAAGATATGTGCGACGAGGTATTAGAGCAGGGTGTGTCCAACTCCCCAAAGAATGCTATTGATTTGAATTTTACAGTAGAGGAAGTAATTTTGAGCATCAATTCTAGCTTGGGGGGAAAGGCTCCGGACCCCGATGGCGTGCCGGTGGACATTTTTAAGAATAACATGAATTTATGGGCACCACTGCTCACTCAACTTTTTAATGCCTCCTGTTCCGCGGTATTGGTATCAACCTGGTTCGAGTCTATTATAGTTCCAATCTTTAAAAAGGGCGATAGGGCTAGTTGCGCGTGCTATCGCCCTATATCATTGCTACATTACAAAAAGGATGGTTGAACCCATGCAGTCGCGGGGACCTGGGCGATATCTAGTACATATAAAAGGGGTCCCCGCAAGAGAGACGCGTTGTGTCAAACAACCAACAATTATTGTTTAAACAACTTCATAGAACAAGAGATACACAAAAAAGAGATTCAATCTAGGTACTGTAATTTATTAGCAATACCATAAGATAGTAATACAATCAAACAATTTTTATAGCCCCAGAAAAAGGGGGAAGGGAAGGGAAAGTGCTCAAGGGAGTGTAAGGAGGGGATAGACACAGTTAAGGAAACAAGTGATGAGTACAAAAGTTTCCAACAAATTCAAAGTAATTCAAATACATAAGCCCAAAAATCAGGGCACACGATGATGAATTATTTAGCAGATGAACTTTCAGCGGACACACAGTCAATTTAAAACTGTAGAGGGCTTGTGCCGGAAGTTTAAGAGGAAAGCCGTCGACGTTTCAACCCCTATATGTAGGCTACGTTCAGTCCTTAGGTGGGGTCTTCATCAGGACATATGCAACAGGGAAAAGTAAGGAGCAATCATTTCAGGTAAATTAATAATAGATTAGTAAATATTTATTATGATATTACACCATAGCCATTTGATTAATACTATGATGAGGAATTAAAATAACAATTGGAGAGATTAGTTACCATGGAGTCGTGGCCCAACTGGGCTCAGGACTTGGAGGTATGATGGACTGTGCAGAGGTCACAGGTTGATCACAGCGTAATTAATTCGCAGAGCTACAGAGGAGAAAGGACAACCAGTGAATAGGGGACCGTTAACATCACTGTTGGTTAAACAATCAAATTATTTAATCAAGACCTGTGTCTAATCTGGTAAATAAAGGTCAGAGGAGTACCTAAGATGCTTGGACTGGTGGATAAAGTCCACTGAATTTGAAGAGGTATCTGTTAATTTAAAACTGTCCACAGAACAATATAATATGAAACAGAGGCCCCAATATTGCAAGCGGGGCAATACGCTGTCAAATATCTCAAAGCCAAAGTGATTGGTTTAGGGGTCTCAGCATAAACAACAAGGGCAGTCCCATGTTAGGACTGATACTCATCAATTGTAAAATGAACGTGGCATGTGCGAATGCTTGACATACCTGTAATAGAATGAAGAGCGAGGGCGGATAATTCCAACAGTTTTTTCAAAAACACTCATCGGAGCCGAAAAACCCAGTAGTCTGCCGGCAGCCGATCGCTTCCAACCAGCGTGAATCGTGCTGCCACAACGTCATACACGATAAAGGGGTGAGTCTAAGGGAGAGCGAGGGTTAGCGGTTAGGAGCAAGGAAAATCAATTACCAAGGTTTAGTAACAAAGTAACCGCACTGTTTGCCATGTACCAATTCGGATCTGCAGCGTCCGTGGACAGTAATTCCGCAACTCCCGCTACGCGGAGTTTCGGGGGCGGAGTCAAAGATAAAACGCCACCCAGTAATGGAAAGGAAAGAGTGACTCAGTGAACTCCCGCGATCGTCACTGCACAGTCAACAAAAAAGTCAGGTTGGTTCTCGTATAATCGAAACCATTGAACATTCATGTAACCATTTTACTGGAGAAGAAATAATTACAATAAATAATTATATGATCCAATGTGTGGTATGTGTGTATGACGCAAACGGGCTCCGAGCACCGAATGACAGAAGATGCCTCTTGCGTACCGGCGGCTGCCCAAGTTATAATAGTCATTTATAAAACATTAGATCAGGAGATCGTAACAATTCTGATAATCCGCGCAACTCTCAGACATGAGGTTGAAGGCTGGTTGTAACAAAGGCATTTAATGTTACACAGACAGGAGCATACAGAACCTAATATGAATTACAATATTTGTCAAATCATTAGAGAAATACTGGGGAAATCATAACAAAATTAACCGTGCAACTCTCAAACATGAGGTTGAAGACGGGTAGCTATTTGTAAGAGCCCAAGAATGATGACAATTGGACATTGTATGGTAAAAAATATATCAACAGGAACATTTCGAGCATCAACATTTTCCCATTACATAATCCCATGATTCATAATGCCCGCTCAACTCTCAAACATGAGGAGGAAGGCGGGTTACTTTTTATGGGAGTCCCGAATAAAGAAATTTTAAATCTGGTGTACAACACAAGCACACAGGACATCAGCATTCATTCTATAATATGCCAAACCCCAGGGGTATGTAACCCCGTTTGATTTAAGAAGGATATCAGTAACCTGATTAACCCAAGGCTGCCAGCTGTGCTAAACTGCTGTCTTGCTCGTTAAGGCCATTTTTAATTGAGTCTAAGAGGGACATCCATTTAGATTCACGGGTGTTTAGTACTGTCAATATATTACCTCCTCTTCTCCCCAGAGAGACCTTTTCAATAACAAACCATCTCAATTCTGAGACGGCATGACCAGCGTTTTCCCCGTGTTCTACTAGCGGGGCACCAACCACATTGCACGTAACCTGCTACTATGGGACGATATGCGTGACTTAATCTTCTGTTGTGTTTGTCCCACATATACCTGTCTACATGGGCATAGGACAATATAGATCACACAACTCGAATTACAATTTGTGTGGTGTTTTAACTTGTAAGACCGTCCACCATGGTCAAAAGTCTTAATCTGAATGGTGGTCTCACATGCTGTGCATGTGCCACATCTATAGTGTCCCAATAATGGAGGCAGATTCCACATACTTGTAAGAGTAGGTTGGCTTGCAGGTTCCAAATACGAGTGGACCACCATGTCCCATATGTTTTTGCCCCTCTTAAAGGAATGAAGAGGGAACTGCGTCTGCTTTATCTCATCTGACACAATGGACCAGTTCTTGTTGATAATACGTTTAACTTCATTACTCCGTGTGGAGAAGGTGGTTACACAGATGATCCGGTCCATTTCCGATTGGTTCGTGTTTTCCGGATTCAACAGAATATCGCGTGGATTATACCAGGCCCTTTTCCTGGCACGTCTCACCATTTTAGATAGATAACCTCGTGAGATGAGGCGCTCACTTAAGATCTCAGATTCTTGGATGTAGTTTCCGCGTGTGGAGCAATTTCTCCTAAATCTAAGAAATTGGCCGACTGGGAGATTATCTTTAAGACCTCGAGGGTGATGACTCCCATATTGCAGTAAGGAATTTCGCTCCGTTGGTTTCCTAAATAAGGTGGTCAGTATACGATTGTCCTCCACATAGATCGAGATGTCCAAGAATGGAATCTTCTCATTGCTCGAATCCATCGTAAATTGGATATGGGGTTTTCTGGAATTGAGCTACATATGAAACTCCAACAGGAGTTCCTTACTTCCCTCCCAGATGCAAAGGACATCATCTATGTATCTGACCCATAAGGTCAGACTACTGTGAAAGGGATTGTCAATGGAAAAAAAAAATTGTTGTTCAAAATGATCCATAAAGATGATGGCCAGATTTGGAGCGAAGGTAGCCCCCATGGCTACCCCCTTTGTCTGCAAGTAAAAGTTTTCTTGGAAAATAAAGAAATTCTGTCTCATGGCAATACTCAGTAACTCGATTATAAAATCGGTCGGAACCTGGACAGGTGCCGGTCGCTTTTCAAAGGCTTGTCTCATTACTTCCAAAGCATCAAGTTGAGGAATGCTGGTATAAAGCGAAACAATATCGCATGTCACCAGGAGTTCGTTACCTGGGTTGAATGGCCTTTCATCAATGAGGTTAATAGTTTGTGTAGTATCACGAAGATACGCCTTGGTGTTGAGAGCAATCAGTTTCAAGAAAAAATCCACATATTTGCACAAAGGTTCTAACATGGACCCACAACCTGACACGATTGGGCGGCCAGGAGGACTCTCTAAGTTCTTGTGTACCTTAGGTAAGGTATATATAGTGGCAAGTCGGGGACATTTTTGATTAAGGAATTTGAATTCCTGCTCGCTAAGAAAGCCAACATCCAATCCTTTTTGAGTAGCTGCCAGAATAGTGGTTGCCAGTTCACGTGAGGGGTCAGTTGGTAGTAACTGATAACCTACTCCATTTGACAATTGTCTATAGATCTCCTCCTTGTATTTACAAAGGTCCTGGATTACAATTGCCCCACCTTTATCGGTGGGCTTGATGACGACCTCTTTGTTGTTGCACAGCTCTATTAATGCCTTTTTCTCCGTTTTGGGCAGGTTCAATCTGACAAATTTTCGTTGGTCCAGTGCTCGGTCTACTACAGAGGTCACAATTTCTTCAAAAGCCAAAATCTTATGGCTCATGGCATACGTAGGTGGAAAAAAGGTTGAGGGTTCTCTGAGACCGGTGATGGAGCTGCGTTGTCTTGTAGTTTGATTCCGGAAATAGTATCTTAACCTAATTTTCCTGAAAAATCTATATAGTTCAGTTTTCAGCAGAAATTTGTTGGGTGGAGCAGTGGGGACATAGAAGAGGCCTCTGCTCAGGACTTTAATCTCTTCTTCATCTAAATTGTGATGAGAGATGTTGATCACAGGATTGGGGCATGACCTACTGATGTCAGATGTGGTGGGTAACATAGTCTGATCTTGACTAGGTGCTTGGTTCACCACCTGTAGGTGTTTCTCCTGGTCGAGATTTCTCCGTGAGCTTCGGGACGAAATGTTACTCGTTTCTGCTGTTTGCCTCTGTTGCCTTCCCAACCGCCAGGATTTTGTTGTTGTTGACCTCTCGCTTGACCTCTCATCCAAGAGTTGCCACGCCCTCGTGGGGGCCACCATTGACCGCGGCCTTGATCTAAAAAAGGCTGCTGGAATTGAGGGGGGTACTGCTGGTATCCAAGCTCTTGAGGTGGGTAATTATAGGAGGTGCTGGGTCCTGCTTCCACGTCACTACCAGAGCTGTAAGAGGAATCTGAAAACGTTGTAAAATTACGTCTTCCTCTATAGCCACCGCGAGTGCGGTTAGTGAACCGCCCCTGATTATCCTGCTTGTAGTAATCGGGCTGCAAATACGGATACACAGCTTTTTTATCAAAAAGTCTCAGGTCTCTAGCTAGCTTTTCCAATTTCTTGGCTTGGGCTGTTATATCAAATTCTTTGATGGTGGCTTCTAGGTTATCCACGGCCTCCTTAGCTTTAGTAAGAGTATTATCGCCCAAAATCTCTGCTTTAAGGTCAGCAATTTCCTTGCTCAAAGAGACAACTTGTTCCGCGGCAGTCTTGACCCCCAGCACCATCCAGTGCCGGGAGCAATTGTTCGCCACGTAGCTGAAACCCTCTTTGAACTTAGGCACATCCACAAAAATGGCTGCTTCAATCTTAATCTGTAAACCAACCGGTATTATGTTTTCTTGAAGATATCTTGTGAATAAGTGCCCATGTAATCGTGTTCTTATCATTTTTTTCTCTAATCTCTCCAGCCGAGATATTTTGTCATTTAAAGAAAGGTCAATTATGGGAACAGATGTGGATAGAAAGGTACTCGACAAATCCTTAGTTAACTGGTTGATGTACTCCTCTGTATAGGACAATAATTCTGATTCCACCATGGTCTATCTAAGTTGAATTAAGACTAAAGTAACCTCGCAGGTCAGCACCTGCTCAGAGGACATTACAAAAAGGGGGGTTGAAGCCATGCAGTCGCGGGGACCTGGGCGATATCTAGTACATATAAAAGGGGTCCCCGCAAGAGAGACGTGTTGTGTCAAACAAACAACAATTATTGTTTAAACAACTTCATAGAACAAGAGATACACAAAAAAAGAGATTCAATCTAGGTACTGTAATTTATTAGCAATACCATAAGATAGTAACACAATCAAACAATTTTTATAGCCCCAGAAAAAGGGGGAAGGGAAGGGAAAGTGCTCAAAGTAGTGTAAGAAGGGGATAGACACAGTTAAGGAAACAAGTGATGAGTACAAAAGTTTCCAACAAAATCAAAGTAATTCAAATACATAAGCCCAAAAATCAGGGCACAAGATGATGAATTATTTAGCAGATGAACTTTCAGCGGACACACAGTCAATTTAAAACTGTAGAGGGCTTGTGCCGGAAGTTTAAGAGGAAAGCCGTCGACGTTTTGACCCCTATATGTAGGCTACGTTCAGTCCTTAGGTGGGGTCTTCATCAGGACATATGCAACAGGGAAAAGTAAGGGGCAATCCTGTCAGGTAAATTAATAATAGATTAGTAAATATTTATTATGATATTACACCATAGCCATTTGATTTAGACTATGATGAGGAATTAAAATAACAATTGGAGAGATTAGTTACCATGGAGTCGTGGCCCAACTGGGCTCAGGACGTAGAGGTATTATGGACTGTGCAGAGGTCACAGGTTGATCACAGCGTAATTAATTCGCTGAGCTACAGAGGAGAAAGGACAACCAGTGAATAGGGGACCTTTAACATCACTGTTGGTTAAACAATCAAATTATTTAATCAAGACCTGTGTCTAATCTGGTAAATAAAGGTCAGAGGAGTACCTAAGATGCTTGGACTGGTGGATAAAGACTCACCCCTTTATCATGTATGACGTTGTGGCAGCACGATTCACGCTGGTTGGAAGCGATCGGCTGCCGGCAGACTACTTGGTTTTTCGGCTCCGATGAGTGTTTTTGAAAAAACGGTTGGAATTATCCGCCCTCGCTCTTCATTCTATTACAGGTATGTCAAGCATTCGCACATGCCGCGTTTATTTTACAATTGATGAGTATCAGTCCTAACATGGGAATGCCCTCGTTGTTTATCCTGAGACCCCTAAACCAATCACTTTGGCTTTGAGATATTTGACAGCGTATTGCCCCGCTTGCAATATTGGGGCCTCTGTTTCATATTATATTGTTCTGTGGACAGTTGTAAATTAACAGATACCTCTTCAATTTCAGTGGACTTTATCCATCAGTCCAAGCATCTTAGGTACTCCTCTGACCTTTATTTACCGGATTAGACACAGGTCTTGATTAAATAATTTGATTGTTTAACCAACAGTGATGTTAAAGGTCCCCTATTCACTGGTTGTCCTTTCTC
Organism: Lissotriton vulgaris; assembly: GCF_964263255.1. NCBI lineage: Eukaryota > Metazoa > Chordata > Amphibia > Caudata > Salamandridae > Lissotriton > Lissotriton vulgaris. The sequence continues at coordinate 1,315,746,880 of NC_141691.1, forward strand.
CTCTGTATCTCTGCGAATTAATTACGCTGTGATCGACCTGTGACCTCTGCACAGTCCATCATACCTCCACGTCCTGAGCCCAGTTGGGCCACGACTCCATGGTAACTAATCTCTCCAATTGTTATTTTAATTCCTCATCATAGTCTAAATAAAATGGCTATGGTGTAATATCATAATAAATATTTACTAATCTATTATTAATTTACCTGACAGGATTGCCCCTTACTTTTCCCTGTTGCATATGTCCTGATGAAGACCCCACCTAAGGACTGAACGTAGCCTACATATAGGGGTCGAAACGTCGACCGCTTTCCTCTTAAACTTCCGGTACAAGCCCTCTACAGTTTTAAATTGACTGTGTGTCCGCTGAAAGTTCATCTGCTAAATAATTCATCATCGTTTGCCCTGATTTTTGGGCTTATGTATTTGAATTACTTTGATTTTGTTGGAAACTTTTGTACTCATCACTTGTTTCCTTAACTGTGTCTATCCCCTCCTTACACTCCCTTGAGCACTTTCCCTTCCCTTCCCCCTTTTTCTGGGGCTATAAAAATTGTTTGATTGTGTTACTATCTTATGGTATTGCTAATAGATTACAGTACCTAGATTGAATCTCTTTTTTGTGTATCTCTTGTTCTATGAAGTCGTTTAAACAATATTTGTTGGTTGTTTGACACAACACGTCTCTCTTGCGGGGACCCCTTTTATATGTACTAGATATCGCCCAGGTCCCCGTGACTGCATGGGTTCAACCCCCCTTTTTGTAATGTCCTCTGAGCAGGTGCTGACCTGCGAGGTTCCTTTAGTCTTAATTCAACTTAGATAGACCATGCTGGAATCAGAATTATTGTCCTATACAGAGGAGTACATCAACCAGTTAACTAAGGATTTGTCGAGTACCTTTCTATCCACATCTGTTCCCATAATTGACCTTTCTTTAAATGACAAAATATCTCGGCTGGAGAGATTAGAGAAAAAATTGATAAGAACACGATTACATGGGCACTTATTCACAAGATATCTTCAAGAAAACATAATACCGGTTGGTTTACAGATTAAGATTGAAGCAGCCATTTTTGTGGATGTGCCTAAGTTCAAAGAGGATTTCAGCTACGTGGCAAACAATTGCTCCCGGCACTGGATGGTGCTGGGGGTCGAGACTGCCGCGGCACAAGTTGTCTCTTTGAGCAAGGAAATTGCTGACCTTAAAGCAGAGATTTTGGGCGATAATACTCTTACTAAAGCTAAGGAGGCCGTGGATAACCTAGAAGCCACCATCAAAGAATTTGATATAACAGCCCAAACCAAGAAATTGGAAAAGCTAGCTAGAGACCTGAGACTTTTTGATAAAAAAGCTGTGTATCGGTATTTGCAGCCTGATTACTACAAGCAGGATAATCAGAGGCGGTTCACTAACCGCACTCGCGGTGGCTATAGAGGAAGACGTAATTTTACAACGTTTTCGGATTCCTCTTACAGCTCTGGTAGTGACGTGGAAGCAGGACCCAGCACCTCCTATAATTACCCACCTCAAGAGCTTGGATACCAGCAGTACCCCCCTCAATTCCAGCAGCCTTTTTTAGATCAAGGCCGTGGTCAATGGCCGCCCCCACGAGGGCGTGGCAACTCTTGGATGAGAGGTCAAGCGAGAGGTCAACAACAACAAAATCCTGGCGGTTGGGAAGGCAACAGAGGCAAACAGCAGAAACGAGTAACATTTCCGAAGCTCACGGAGAAATCTCGGCCAGGAGAAACACCTACAGGTGGTGAACCAAGCACCTAGTCAAGATCAGACTATGTTACCCACCACATCTGACATCAGTAGGTCATCCCTCAATCCTGTGATCAACATCTCTCATCACAATTTAGATGAAGAAGAGATTAAAGTCCTGAGCAGAGGCCTCTCCTATGTCCCTACTGCTCCACCCAACAAATTTCTGCTGAAAACTGAACTATATAGATTTTTCAGGAAAATTAGGTTAAGATACTATTTCCGGAATCAAACTACAAGACAACGCAGCTCCATCACAGGTCTCAGAGAACCCTCAACCTTTTTTCCACCTACGTATGCCATGAGCCATAAGATTTTGGCTTTTGAAGAAAGTGTGACCTCTGCAGTAGACCGAGCACTGGACCAACGAAAATTTGTCAGATTGAACCTGCCCAAAACGGAGAAAAAGGCATTAATAGAGCTGTGCAACAACAAAGAGGTCGACATCAAGCCCGCCGGTAAAGGCGGGGCAATTGTCATCCAGGACCTTTGTAAATACAAGGAGGAGATCTATAGACAATTGTCAGATGGAGTAAGTTATCAGTTACTACCAACTGACCCCTCACGTGAACTGGCAACCACTATTCTGGCAGCTACTCAAAAAGGATTGGATGCTGGCTTTCTTAGCGAGCAGGAATTCAAATTCCTTAATCAAAAATTTCCCTGACTTGCCACTATATATACCTTACCTAAGGTACACAAGAACTTAGAGAGTCCTCCTGGCCGCCCAATCGTGTCAGGTTGTGGGTCCATGTTAGAACCTTTGTGCAAATATGTGGATTTTTTCTTGAAACCGATTGCTCTCAACACCAAGGCGTATCTTCGTGATACTACACAAACTATTAACCTCATTAATGAAAGGCCATTCAACCCAGGTAACGAACTCCTGGTGACATGCGATATTGTTTCGCTTTATACCAGCATTCCTCAACTTGATGCTTTGGAAGTAATGAGACAAGCCTTAGACAGGCGACCGGCACCTGTCCAGGTTCCGACCGATTTTATAATCGAGTTACTGAGTATTGCCATGAGACAGAATTTCTTTATTTTCCAAGAAAACTTTTACTTGCAGACAAAGGGGGTAGCCATGGGGGCTGCCTTCGCTCCAAATCTGGCCATCATCTTTATGGATCATTTTGAACAACAATTTATTTTTTCCATTGACAATCCCTTTCACAGTAGTCTGACCTTATGGGTCAGATACATAGATGATGTCCTATGCATCTGGGAGGGAAGTAAGGAACTCCTGTTGGAGTTTCATATGTGGCTCAATTCCAGAAACCCCCATATCCAATTTACGATGGATTTAAGCAAAGAGAAGATTCCATTCTTGGACATCTCGATCTATGTGGAGGACAATCGTATACTAACCACCTTATTTAGGAAACCAACGGAGCGAAATTCCTTACTGCAATATGGGAGTCATCACCCTCGAGGTCTTAAAGATAATCTACCAGTCTGCCAATTTCTTAGAATTAGGAGAAATTGCTCCACTCGCGGAAACTACATCCAAGAATCTGAGATCTTAATTGAGCGCCTCATTTAATGAGGTTATCCATCTAAAATGGTGAGACGTGCCAGGAAAAGGGCCTGGTATAATCCACAAGATATTCTGTTGAATCCGGAAAACACGAACCAATCGGAAATGGACCGGATCATCTGTGTAACCACCTTCTCCACAAGGAGTAATGAAGTTAAACGTATTATCAACAAGAACTGGTCCATTGTGTCAGATGAGATAAAGCAGACGCAGTTCCCTCTTCATTCCTTTAAGAGGGTCAAAAACATACGGGACATGGTGGTCCACTCGTATTTGGAACCTGCAAGCCAACCTACTCTTACAAGTATGTGGAATCTGCCTCCATTATTGGGACACTATAGATGTGGCACATGCACAGCATGTGGGACCACCATTCAGATTAAGACTTTTGACCATGGTGGACGGTCTTACAAGTTAAAACACCACACAAATTGTAATTCGAGTTGTGTGATCTATATTGTCCTATGCCCATGTAGACAGGTATATGTGAAACAAACACAACAGAAGATTAAGTCACGCATATCATCCCATAGTAGCAGGTTACGCTGCAATGTGGTTGGTGCCCCGCTAGTAGAACACTGGCAAAAGGCTGGTCATGCCGTCTCAGAATTGAGATGGTTTGTTATTGAAAAGGTCTCTCTGGGGAGAAGAGGAGGTAATATATTGACAGTACTATTATTATTATTATTATTATATTTCTTATATAGCGCCAGAATCTACCCCCGAAGGGGTATCTCCGCGCTTGCCTTGGGAACCCGTCCTGGTTTTTCCCTGTGAGATAGCCCCTACAGGGCATCCCCAAGGTGAAAGCCAGGCATCCCGCCGCGGGGGGCCGTTGTGGAGATTAAGCAAGCTTAATGCCCAGAGTGTGAACCCATGATTAGGTCAGGCACCGAAGCGAGAATTATCGAGTCCGTGGACATTTGAGCTCAACACCCTGCCGCGTCGGGAATCCGAACCCTGGTCCCGGGTCTGACCTCTGCTTCAGGGTCTGCCTGCTCTAACCAGTGAGCCACACTTCTCCACTTCTCTCTCTACTAAACACCCGTGAATCTAAATGGATGTCCCTCTTAGACTCAATTAAAAATGGCCTTAACGAGCAAGACAGCAGTTTAGCACAGCTGGCAGCCTTGGGTTAATCAGGTTACTGAGATCCTTCTTAAATCAAATGGGGTTACATACCCCTGGGGTTTGGCATATTATAGAATGAATGCTGATGTCCTGTGTGCTTGTGTTGTGCACCAATTGTAAAATTTCTTTATTCGGGACTCCCATAAAAAGTAACCCGCCTTCTTCCTCATGTTTGAGAGTTGAGCGGGCATTATGAATCATGGGATTATGTAATGGGACAAAAATGTTGATGCTCGAAATGTTTCTTTTGATATATTTTTTAACATACAATGTCCAATTGTCATCATTCTTGGGTCTTAGAAATAGCTACCCGTCTTCAACCTCATGTTTGAGAGTTGCACGGTTAATTTTGTTATGATTTCCCCATTATTTCTCTAATGATTTGACAAATATTGTAATTCATATTAGGTTCTGTATGCTCCTGTCTGTGTAATATTAAATGCCTTTGTTACAACCCGCCTTCAACCTCATGTCTGAGAGTTGCGCGGATTATCAGAATTGTTACGATCTCCTGATCTAATGTTTTATAAATGACTATTATAACTTGGGCAGCCGCCGGTACGCAAGAGGCCTCTTCTGTCATTCGGTGCTCGGAGCCCGTTTGCGTCATACACACATACCACACATTGGATCATATAATTATTTATTGTAATTATTTCTTCTCCAGTGAAATGGTTACATGAATGTTCAATGGTTTCGATTATACGAGAACCAACCTGACTTTTTTGTTGACTGTGCAGTGAGGATCGCGGGAGTTCACTGAGTCACTCTTTCCTTTACATTACTGGGTGGCGTTTTATCTTTGACTCCGCCCCCGAAACTCCGCGTAGCGGGAGTTGCGGAGTTACTGTCCACGGACACTGCAGATCCGAATTGGTACGTGGCAAACAGTGCGGTTACTTTGTTACGAAACCTTGGTAATTGATTTTCCTTGCTCCTAACCGCTAACCCTCGCTCTCCCTTAGACTCACCCCTTTATCGTGTATGACGTTGTGGCAGCACGATTCACGCTGGTTGGAAGCGATCGGCTGCCGGCAGACTACTGGGTTTTTCGGCTCCGATGAGTGTTTTTGAAAAAGCGGTTGGAATTATCCGCCCTCGCTCTTCATTCTATTACAGGTATGTCAAGCATTCGCACATGCCGCGTTTATTTTACAATTGATGAGTATCAGTCCTAACATGGGACTGCCCTCGTTGTTTATGCTGAGACCCCTAAACCAATCACTTTGACTTTGAGATATTTGACAGCGTATTGCCCCGCTTGCAATATTGGGGCCTCTGTTTCATATTATATTGTTCTGTGGACAGTTTTAAATTAACAGATACCTCTTCAAATTCAGTGGACTTTATCCACCAGTCCAAGCATCTTAGGTACTCCTCTGACCTTTATTTACCGGATTAGACACAGGTCTTGATTAAATAATTTGATTGTTTAACCAACAGTGATGTTAAAGGTCCCCTATTCACTGGTTGTCCTTTCTCCTCTGTAGCTCTGCGAATTAATTACGCTGTGATTGACCTGTGACCTCTGCACAGTCCATCATACCTCCACGTCCTGAGCCCAGTTGGGCTACGACTCCATGGTAACTAATCTCTCCAATTGTTATTTTAATTCCTCATCATAGTCTAAATCAAATGGCTATGGTGTAATATCATAATAAATATTTACTAATCTATTATTAATTTACCTGACAGGTTTGCCCCTTACTTTTCCCTGTTGCATATGTCCTGATGAGGACCCCACCTAAGGACTGAACGTAGCCTACATATAGGGGTCGAAACGTCGACGGCTTTCCTCTTAAACTTCCGGCACAAGCCCTCTACAGTTTTAAATGGACTGTGTGTCCGCTGAAAGTTCATCTGCTAAATAATTAATCATCGTGTGCCCTGATTTTTGGGCTTATGTATTTAAATTACTTTGATTTTGTTGGAAACTTTTGTACTCATCACTTGTTTCCTTAACTTTGTCTATCCCCTCCTTACACTTCCTTGAGCACTTTCCCTTCCCTTCCCCCTTTTTCTGGGGCTATAAAAATTGTTTGATTGTGTTACTATCTTATGGTATTGCTAATAAATTACAGTATCTAGATTGAATCTCTTTTTTGTGTATCTCTTGTTCTATATCATTGCTAGACTTGACAGTTAAAATCCTTGGTAGAGTGATTTTAAATCATTTACAAATATGGGCAGACAAACTCAAGATAGTAAGTGACCTCCAATATGGCCTTAGGGAAGGCATCGGGACTGTAGATCAGTCCCTTAATTTACACATCATTCTAGAAAAATATACTAAATCCAAAGGTGGTAGGATGTTTTTAACTTTAGTAGATTTAACATCTGCCTTTGACTGTGTTACCCACAGTAAGTTGGGGCTAACTTTAGAACGTTTGGGAGTGGGGGACAATATTATTCAATTCCTCAGGGATTTATATAACGGTGCAAGGGCCTCGATTAAATTTGGAAAAAATGGTGAATGCACCAGGATGTTTAGCAATGCAAGGGGAGTACAGCAAGGATGCGTCCTGGCCCCATTTTTTTTACTATCTATATTAATGATTTAGAAAAAACTTTGCCGCAGGAATGTCCAGACGTGCCACTGGCTTCCAATTGCTCAATACCAGCATTAATTTATGCTGACCATGCAGTATTGATGGCCAGGACTCCACTTGCAATGCAAAAAATGATTACATCATTTGCTACTTTTATGACCAACTTGATTTGAGAGTCAATTCCACAAAACTTTTTGTATGAACTGCAGTTCATGTACACTTAAGTTAAAGAAAACAATGTACATTGACTCCAAACCGTTAGATTTTACTAAAACTTTTCCCTATTTGGGTATTTTGTTTGATTGTTCTGGTCAATGGTGCAACGCAGCTGTTTTTAAAATCTATTATGGCGATTAAATCATTTAGTAAGAAAACGGGAAAGAAACCTATTAAAGAACTCCTATGTATTTATAAAGCAAGTTGCGTTGCAATTCCTACATATGGGGCGGGAATTTGGGAGAATATAATTGCGACTATCCTTCAGGTAATAGAAAATAATTTTCTAAGATTTCAGTACCGGACAGTGTGTCCACCCTAATTGTCATACTGGACTTGGTCTGCCGTACTTGGAAGATATTATTAAGGTGCAGCCGGTTCTTCTGTGGCACAGGGTTTGGACCACAGAGGAATGTTCTTTTAATCGTCTCATTCTGGGGGACGCTATAAATCTTGACTGTGCCCATAACATGAGATGGTTACAGTACATTGAGACATTCCTTGGGAACATTGGTCTCATGAAGTATTATGAAGATTCCCCGATGATGAGTCTGATATCAAGGAAAGAGCTGAAAAAACTATGTATTACTTACCTGGAGGAATGCAAGGAAAATGTGGAGCTCAATAAAAAATCTGTGATTTCACATCAATTGATATTAACCTCAAATGTTTTACAACCATACATTAATCTACAAATGAGAGACCTTGAAAGGTTTTTGTTAATCCGTCTTAGATTTAGTATTTTATTCAGGTTGCTAAGTTTCCCCATTGTGAACGATTGGTCTAGGCTAATCATTAAGTGTCCCTGTGACGATTCGTCTGATCAATCTGACATTCACATTTTATTTTTTTGTAAGTTTTATACTATTCCCAGGAAAAGGTAGATACTTCCCATTTTAAACTATATGAATTTTAGACAATGTCGACCTGCCTTTTTAGCAATCCAGAGATTAGATAACATTTTCATGTCGCATCCCTTTCGGCTTTTCTTAAAAATGTTTTTATTTCACGGAAATCAATAACTATGTAAATTGTAATTAGTTACTTGTATGAACTTTGCATGAAGTTGGATAGCCTGATTTTTATTCTGTATTGTATATTTACTTAATGTTTAATAGATGATGTGATTTTATTGTACTTTTATGATTATTGTGTATTATAACCGAATAAAGTTATCTGACTGACTGACTGCCACCTATTCCAATACCAGCTGTACCTGCTATTACTGGTTCCTCGTCCGATTCTTTGGAGATCGTTATCCCAGAATCACATGATTTAAACTTGCAGATGCTTAACTGGAATGTTGCAGGCCTGGCTTCCAAACTAAGCTCCACAGACTGGGTCAGCATAGTCCAAAAATATGATATACTAATGTTCCAAAAATCATGGATTACGAGGGATCTATTGTTAGAAGGTTTTTGCTTGTTTTAATAACATCGTACCCGCCCCCAATGTAGGTTGTCCGTCCGGTGGCCTATCAATCTGGATTAAATTGTCATCAGGTGGTTGTATAAAGTCCCTTTCCACAAATAATGACAATTTTCAAGTCTTGATTTACACACGGGGAGCTTGAATTTGCTTTATTAATTTTTACAATAATGATTTTGTAACCCTCCTTAATATGAATTGTATTAACTTGTTTGATTTTATTGCTAATCTACAAAACCAGAATGTGCACCATAATTTGGCTGGAATTTGTCTCGGTGGTGACTTTAACACCAGACTTTCAAGGGAAAATGGAATAGCTACTACATTTTTGGTTCATGGGCTTACATGCAAAAGAGGAATGGAACTGCCAGATCACTTGTCTACTTTTAATTTGCTTAATGTGATGGAAATTGCAGTTGTATACCAAAACAATAATTGCTTAATACCCACCTATAGGGGTTGTGGTTGCGCCTCAATCATCGATTATGTTTTTATGTCTGCCTCACTGGTAGATCTTTTATTAAAGGCTGAGGTTCTAAGCACCTCGCAGGGTGATCATAACCCAATCTTAACAACAATTAGATTCACCCCTAGACCCAGTCTTGTTAAAGAGCCTGGGGCAAGTAATTTAGTGGCTTCGACTGACAAATTAAGAGCACTTTGGAAAGGTATTAATAATAATATTTTATTTGCCAACATGATAAAATCACTCCCATTGCTCATTGAAACCTGCCTGTCATTTAGCGACCCCAATCCAGAGGTCATTAAGGCATTTAGTGGCCTGTGTGCTGGCATTAAACAAATTATCTCTAAGCCTGCGTTAGACATTAATCAGAACTCTAGATCGTTCAACAGTACCTGCTCGCGAGCAAACAGAGAACTTCATGTAGCATTAACAGCAACTCCTAGGGAAGCAACTCTTGTTAAATCTTTACTGTGCCATTATAAAAAAGTAGCCAGGCAATGTAAAGACGATCTCCTAAAAGAATGCTGGGATAATCTTCCCTCTGCCGTTACACTTGATGATGGAAACGGTTTCTGGCCGGCAGTTAAAGACATAAGATCTATGAGCCTTACTCTAACTCCCCTAAGCTGCAACATAGCTAGCGAAGCCTGGGAATCTCATTTTTCTAAAATGTATGCAGCCCCGCCCCAGAATGAGGATCCGTTAAACGACCTTTCTGTCACACGGATTTCTTTTTCAGTATCAGAAGTTTATTCCAAGCACTTGGTCTACCAGCATTATTGTGCCTATTTTTTAAAAAAGGAGACCAATCCAACCCTAGCTGCTACAGACAGATCTCCCTGATTGATTATACTTTGAAGATCATCGGGAGGATTTTGTTTAATAAAATAAGGTCTTGGGATGAAAAGGAACATATTTTAAAAATATGTCAGCTGGGTTTTAGAAGTAAACTAGGGACAGTGGAACAGTGCCTTCATTTAAATCTGATTTTTAGCCCGGAAGTCACCCATCTACCTGGCTTTTATGGACCTTACTTCAGCCTTCGACTTTGTCAATAGGTCACGTTTTTGGTCGGTCCCTTTAAACTACGGGTTGGATGAGGCATTAGTCCTTTTTTTGGCATATCTGCACAGGGACTTGAAGGCACAGGTAAGGATTAGCAATGATGGGAAGGTTTCAAGGGACATCATCATTGGAAGAGGGGTAAGACAGGGGTGTGTACTGGCCCCTCTTTTATTCATCCTTTACATAAATTAACTACACAATGTACTGTCAGATTTTACCAAAGACATACCTAGCATTAATGGCAACATACTCCCCGCCCTACTATATGCTGACAATGCAGTCCTAATGGGCCGCACTCCGAACGCACTACGCACTTTAGTCAGGGTTTTTTTTAGTTTTTATGGCAGACTTAGACCTTTGCACTAATTTTAAGAAATCTTTTATAATGACCTGTGGCCCAAAAAACATTGTATTAATTCAATAACATCAGGTCCTGAACACTTAATATGCACCCACACTTTCCCATATCTGGGATTAGTATTTTCTGACAATGGATCTTGGGCATCTCATGTTGCCCATAGCAGAAGCAAATTTATAAAAGCGACAAACTTGATCTTGAGTCTTCCCCAACCCAAACAAGCAGAGGTAGTATCATCTATAACAAAAATGTATAAAACACAGTCTATTCCCACCGCCACATATGGCGCAGAAGTTTGGGGTTATATAAATTGCAGTGCAATCCAGAGAGAGGGGGGCCCTAATTTCCGCACCTAACTTTGTGTGTCATAAGGAATTACATTTGTTCTACATAGAAGACTATACCAGGTCCACTCCAGCTATTTTTTGGCTAAAAGTTTGGCAAAATCCAGCAGCGACTTTGACAAGGAAGATTATAGCTGACAGCCTTAACTGCAACAAGGGAGGGTGCATACCCTGGCTTTCCTCTGCTAGAAAAAGTTTAACTAGCAGGAATCTAGAGCACTTTTTTGTAATCCTTTGAGCCAAGATGGAATAAATAAAAAGGTCCTTATGGATGCACTATATGAATCTTATAAAAATGCAAGATATGCCACAGAGCTCTCAAAATCATCAGTCGCTAGGTATATGTCGCTAGTGGAGACTAACAGCCCCCTAACCTACAATCCATCTAAATATCTTCTGAAGAATACAAGTCGTTGGTACACAAGCAAACACAAGGAGATGAAGGACTGAGTGATGAAACCTGGGTCCCTTGCTCACTTTGCCAGTTTGCCATTGGATTGAAGCTAGCCTGGTTGATGAGGGGTGTTACCCCAAAATCAGTCCAAATATGCTTGTTTACGGTCCAGGGAAGACCTGACTTGGCAGTTGGGCTGGACTGTTCCCATAAGGCACAGGATCAAGACTGATTTGCATATCGCTGGGTCTGAACTGGGGTGGCAAGGAGATCCAAAGAATGATGGTGGATTTAACCCATATCTGTGACTGGGGGTAAGTGTCTGAAAAGTGTCAGTACGCCCTCCATCATCCCTGTGTGTTTGCTTTATTCACCCAAATTTGGCAGGGTGTGCCCAGACGTGGGTCCCTTACACACTTTGGCACTGGATTTAATCTAGCTTGGCTGATGAGGGATATTACCCCAAAACCGATCCCAAGAGGCTTGTTTCTGGTCCAGGGAAGACCTGGCTTGGCAGTTCGGATTGGACTCTTCCCATGAGGCACAGGGTCAAGACTGATTTGCATATAGCTGGGTCTGAACTGGGGTGGCAAAGTGAGTAAAAGAACGATGATGGATTTAACCGAGATCTGTGATGGGGAGTGAGTGTTTGAAACGTTTCAGCGCTCCCTCCATCATCTCCTTGTGTTTGTTTAAGTTCCCAAGACAGATCCATTCCAATGATGATTTCTTTACAGATATTGGTTAACACACACACTGCACATCTGCTGCATGGCTATTGTCCAGTGATAGGTGGCAAACCCCATCATGTAGTCAGTGCATTCGGTTTCAGTGTAGTAGTCCTTGTGTGGAATAGTCTATCCCTAATACTGGTCCCTGTTTAAATGAGAACAAGGGTTGATCTAATTTGTTACCATTGTTTTGAAGAAACTTAGCCCATAAGGTTGTTGTTTGGGGTATGTTTCCAAAATGGAATATCTATTATATTAAATGGGAGGTTTTCCCAGAGTGATCTTGGATGGAAAATGTCACATTTTAAAACATTGTTCTTATCTGTAGCTTTTTCATACACCTTGATCAGGAAATTCACTTCATTTATTTCTATGCCATTGTCCAAGAAGGAGACTCTAGCCTAACTCATGATATGAGTTAATCTAAATAAAAAGGGTCATAGTCATTGACCCATTGTATGAACTCTAAAGCAGCAGTGGTATCACCCTGCCAGACGAAGAACACATCATCTATATAGCTTCACTATAATGTGATCTGGCCCTTCTACAGATTGTTATCAGTGTGGATGTTGTCACATTCAAACTGGTGCACAACCAAGCATGCCAGACATGGGGCATAGGTTCTGCCCATAGATGTCCCCTGAATTTGGTGGTATAGTGTTAAGTGTATTAAAATAAATTCTGTCAATGTTATCCTGGAGCATTCCATTACAAAATGCATAGGTGAAATTGTATCTATCTCTGCATCTCTAAGTATGGATTACACAACGTTCAGGGTTTGTTCCTGGTGTATGCTAGTATACAGTGCCTCAATGTTCATAGTGATAAGTATGAATGAATGAACTTGGCACTTGTAAAGCACAACAACCACCTGGAGAAGTCACTTGATGCTAACAACACTGAAACAAAAGAAAAAAACATGTCCCTTTGGAAAATTATCACTTATTACTGAGTGAGCAACCATATTTTCAGAAGCATTCTGAAAGTAGCAAGGTAGGCAGCTGGTTTGATTTAGAGTAAATTGAAGATTGTTCCATGTCTTAACACTGAGAATAGATATATATGTGCCCCCCTCCCCAGTTTGTGACCTGAACATCAGGAGAGCTAGAAGATTATTACAGACAGATCTCAACGTTCTCAGTGGCCAGTAGAGAACAAAATGATCAAAGAGGAATTTGGGAACAGTTTGATATAATCAGTTTACCAAATGACAACCAAAGGAGCTCCCACAAACCATCTGTGATGGACCTATGATGAGGGAGTTGAAGTACTAGTCTTGATGTAGCATTTTGTACCACCTGTAGATTCTTCATAGGATAATTAGACAGCCTCAAGAGGAGTCTATGGCAAATGTAAAGCCTTGAGGTGATCAGGGCATGATCAACTGACTTCCTTGCTGAAAAAGGTAGAAAGTCAACAAACTTTTTAGAGACTTATTCATAATTTCTGATGTTGATTGACACAATCACTTGAATGACATCGGTTTGAAAGCTAGCACCTCTGCTGGTATAGACTCTGTGGGGGATGGAAAATGTACATAGTCCCAAGTCCAGTATGTTGAACTAATCATTCCAGCTCCATGCTGTGTTGTAAAAGAAAGCTTGCAGCTTCTATTCTCTGATCAATTGGGCTAGTTTGCATTGTAAGTTAAATTTGTCTAAGCGGGGGATGGGCACTAAACCTAGTCCTTTGTTGAGGACTTACATTTCTATTTTGGATAGTGTGATGTAGCTGAGGTTCGCTATGAGGTTGTTGCTTTGCTTGGACCTGTCTGGGGTTCTTTGTCTTTGCTTCTGGTAAGCATCTGCACCTTTTCTGTCCATTGAACCTTAGAACTGTCTTTGTGTTACCCTCTGCCATGTCCTCTGTCTCTTGCTAAAAAGATGGTGAACTGTATGGATAGGCACTTCTAGGTGGAAACTGCGTACCAGTATTAGGCCAGAAATCCAAAGAATGGCTCTCTGGAGTATTATGCGTGTATCTGAAGCCCCATTTGTTCTCATCATTGCTACAGCTGCTCCTATTGCCGGAGTAAATTGGCCAATTCTCTGGTATCGATTCTCGCTTCGAAGCCCTGGGGTTCGAAACCATTTCATATGCCGATGATACCCAGTTACTGTTCAACATCGGCCCAAACATTGAAGCAGATAGACTCCGCTTTTCTATAGGTATCCTTGAAATATCAAACTGGATGACTAACAACTGTCTCCAGCTGAACCCGGGTAAGACAGAAGTCATGCTTCTTGGGAAGGCCTGCAGCAGCCTGGTCCAATGACTGGTGGCCAACACAGTTGGACACCCCCCTGTGCCTAAACAGTGTGTTAATAATCTGGGCATCAAGATAAATCAATCTCTTTCAATGCAGGACCACGTAGAATCCATCTCAGGGGCCTGTTACTATAGGCTAAGATTACTGCGGAAAATCTTCCCTTTTATTCCTACGGAGCATCGCAGAACGTTGACCCAAGCCATGGTAATCAGTTGCTTGGATTACGGGAAAGCCCTACTAGCAGAGGTTGGGGTAACATCTTTAAACAAATTGCAGGTGATCCAAAATACGGCGGCCAGGATGATTCTGAATATGCCGGCGGGCTCTTCATCGCTGCCTTTGTTGAGAAAACTGCACTGGTTACCTATAAAACAAAGATCCCTTTTTAAGGTCTGCTGCTTGACATTTAACGCGCTACAATGTCAGGGTCCGTTGTATTTGGAAAATAAATTAAGAAAATATATCCTGAGTCGTCCGCTGAGGTCTAGTTCCCTGCAGTTGCTTCATCTACTCCGCATCAGACTTCAAAGGTCAGGGGGCATGGCCTTTTCTTACCTGGCCCCTAAATACTGGAATAGCCTGCCAAAATCTCTGCGAGAGATTCCTTCTTACTGAACATTCAGGAAACATCTAAAGGCATTTCTGTACTAAGGCTCCCTCCTTCCCAGCTGTTTCGTCTTTGCTGTTATTCTGAGTAAGCGCTGAGATGCCCCAGGGTGAATCGAGCACTATAAAAGAAAAGAATACATAACATATTCAGTGTCTGTCCATGCAATTGCCTAGCATTGGTGGTATAGTATTCATTGGTTGACTAGGGAAAAGTTGTGGTATGACTGCATTTCTTTGTCTTTTTGTAACTTGTTGATTTTTGATTGGGTCAAAAATTCCCTGTGCTGGGCCATGTCTTTATTCATTTCAACAGCAGTCTTTTCTTATATGTTCTTACCTGCATAGTTGTTTTCAGGATATTTTCACTTGTGATGATTGCACCAGCATTACATAAGAGATTTCTTGGCCATGCTGATGCTTAACAATCAGCATGGCCCAGCATGGAACGACCATTCCTTGTAGAAGTTAATATCACTAATGAAGTTGGTAGACTTTTTTTATTTTTTTTTATTTATTAAAGTTTTGTATAGCGCTAGCTGGACCCGAGGGTATCAGAGCGCTTCACAGCATGTACAAAGGCGTTAGACAGACATTGCGGACAGAAAACAAGGCAAGAAGCATAAGAGTGAGTACAGTCTGTACAATAGCAGCCAGGCGTAAAACAGGGCGGACAGTCATAGGCAAGTCAATCAGCTCTGAGGTGAACTTGACTGGTTTAGGGTGGTCTTCCCCTCAACGTTTTGCCTGCTTGCCTGCAATTTTGCTGAATTTGTTTTTATTGTTCTTAGGACTCTGTGCACTTTATCACTGCTGATTAGTGCTAAAGTGCTTGTGCACACTCCCCTTAACATTGTATAATTGGTATATACCTAACTGGCACATTTAATGTACTCATATGTCCCTTGTAAAGTGGCATATTATATACCACAGGCCTGTACATTAAATGCTACTAGTGGGCCTCCAGTACTTGTTGTGCCCCCACCTACACAGCCCTGTAAAAGTTGTTCCAGGTCTGCAATTTCAGGCTGATGCCATGTTGACTTGGCATTTAAAATCCCTTGTCAAGACTTAAACTCCCCTTGTATTACATATAAATCACCCCCAAGGTAGGTCCTTGGTAGCCCATAAGGCAGGGTGCTGTGTAAGTAAAAGGTAGCATGTGCATTTTTAATTTTTCCACGTCCTTGTAGTGAAAAACTCCTAAATTCATTGTTTACTAGTGTGAAGCCTACCCCTCTCATAGGATACATTGGGGAATCCTTATTGCATTTAATAAGCTGTAATTCCTAATGGAGAGGAGGTAGATCTGCCATGTTTAGTACTCATAGAATTGTAATGATACATTTTAATGACAACGTCAGATTTATTGTTATAATTTGGAAATGCCACTTTTGGAAATTTGGCATTTTGCTACTCTTAGCCCCTTGTGCCTGCAGCCTGTCTGATTGCATGTCTGGGGTATATTAGGTGAGGCTTAATGGGCTATTCTGGGAAGATGGTAGGGAGAAGCTGGACAAAGCCTCACACGTATACCTAAATAAGATGTGTCCTGTCCAAACACAAAGGGCTGTATATACCCCTGTTGTGAATCCGGAGCCAGGGCAGGAAGAGAGGATCTCTGTGCACTTAAAAGATCCTTCTTTGAAGTCTACCCCACTTCATAGGCACCACTAGGTATAAGAACTGGACCTCAGACCCTACCCATTAAGTATACTTCAGTACCTATTGATAGTCTGCCAGGAAGAAGGACTGCTGTGCCACTGAAGGACTGCTACTCTTCTGTGATGCTGATCTCGAACAATGGCTTTCTTGCTGTGCTGACATACTTCCTGTTGCCCTCTTGGTCTGGTTAAAGGACTGAACCTCCATCACTTGACCCCCAGAACCCAGGGTGAATCCAAAGGCTAGTTTGCTGGCTCCTGATCTGAAGTCTTCAGGACATAAAATACTTCTAACTATCTTTCTTCTTCACCTGGCCTCTGCCATCTGTGAGTCCACCTTGCCAAGAGATTCCACTCAAGTCCTGGCCCTTTGGAAGTGGCCTAAGGTTCTTTCTTTAGCCAAACCCCCTCATCCTCTCTCGAACCAGCGCATTGCACCTCTTGCATGAATACCGGCGCATTACCTCTGCTGCATGGCTCAACCCAACACATTAGCTTCGGAACTACCACTGCACGATGCTCTCCCATACTCAAGGTCTTTGCATCTCTGTCAATGGCAGCCTCAACTACAATGACTAGAACTCTGCATTGCAGCACCTGCGCTCCTCAGAGTAGATGCATCACTGCTGCTGCAGGGATCAGGACCAGTACATCACAGCCACTCAGAGAATTGACACCAACACATTATTTCAACATCCACATATCACTTTGGGTGCATCCTGCAGCCTCCACATCAACATGATCTTTGACATAGACACAACCTGAACTAAGGTACTACTGCTCAGCAGGACAAGCCTGGTCCCTATATCCGGCCATAGCAGTTAGTCTGAACTTTTGACTTTTATCCTTTTCCAGTGTGACCAGATAGCCCTTGTTGGCAATATGTGCTTTTTGTCACTGTTTTCACATACTTGATTAAAATATAATCTATTTTTCTATTTTGGTTTGGGATTTTTCTTGTGTTGTATTTTCACTCTATAACTATTTGTGTGCTACATAAATACTTTACACATAGCCCCTAAGTTAAGCATGACTGCTGTGTACCAAGGGATTGTGGCTGTTGCTTGACAATTTCATACACCCCAAAACAACCCCTCTTCTCCCAGAAGATGTGTGGCTCATTTGTGATGATCAATCTTCTTGGGGTGGTTTTTGCCCACATATATTCTTTCATTTTGGCGCCCTGAAGCGCAGTTTTTATTTGATTACATTTTATTTGTGTGACAGATTTGCAATCTCTTATCTGAAACAGGGATTGTTCACACATATATTACCCAGTAATGAGGGAACATTTAGAATATTAGCTACTATGGGCCAGATTTATTTCCTGGCAGGTAGCCCATTGTTCATTCAGGGCAAGAAAGTAAATTTTTCCATTGCCCTGGTGGAGGCACTGCCCAACAGATTCATAAATGACTGCCAAGCTGCCAGTCATTCATAAAGCATTTCAAGGAACTGTGGTCACAGCGGTTCCTGTCAATACATTTCACTCTTTCATAAAAGGCTCTGTCAACATAACAGAGCCCTATGCCAAATAGGTTTCTTCTTTTATTTTTAAAAAGAAAATCCTATAATGAAATTTCTTTTTTGAAAATAAAAAAGACAATTCTCCCCTCACCATGTGTCAATGGTGACGGGCAGACAAAACTGATGTCTAATTCTGCCCATCCAAATCAGATATGTGAAATTACAGGTCTGTCTCCTACCTGCCCTACTCTATAGGGCCGTCACAGGGGTTTAATCACAGCGGAGATGGAGTAGTCTTGGCCAGGATTAAACCTATTGTCCAGCTGCATCTAAATCGGGTGGGTGGACCATCATCTTGGTGGAAGACTGCTCCATCGCAGTTGCAATGGAGTATGCTTATGGCCAATATATAAATAGGACCCTATGTCTTAATCAAAGGAGAGTTTCTTGGGTTCAAGCATGTTGGCAGTAAAATCGTGTACATCCCTAAGTGATCTAAAATAGGAAATGCCTGTATGTGGACCTGGGACTTGCAAAATATAAGCAGCATGCCCAAGTGTTTCACTGTGCACTTGCATTGGTTACCTTGAATATGTGGCCCAACCAATTAATCCCCGTGGTTGTCCACCGGGCCAATATCTACAACTAATGATCGCCTAAGATAGAAGAGGGTTGGGGAACAAGAGGAAAAGTATGGGCATCCTATCTTTGTTTACATCCTACAAGCTATAGCAGACAGTTGGAAACATGGTTTAGTGTGACAACAGATGTGTCCCTGCCTAGTGTATTATCCTTCTATTTGGGCCTTTTGTGTCCAATTATGTCTCAATAAAAGGACAAAGGAATTATGGAAAGTTTAGGTCATGGCCTCAGACTCTACCATACATTTCAAGTCAAAATTAGTTGTTGGAGGGGGGGGCTTCATTTTTTGTTGCAAACTGTATATTATCTGGAGTACTTTTATGGATAATGGCCAGTGGTACATATTTAAGCACACTGGGCCAATAATTTAGATCTCTGTATGGATTCATGAACACAGTGGGCAAATTGCATTGGTCTCAAGTCAACATACTTCACATTCAAAAATATCAAATTTATATGTGGGATTCTTCATCCAAAGGATGTTGAGGAACATTGATAGAAAATGGTGCAGATCAGAAACATTTCTTAACTTATTATTCTGTTCTCACCCAGATCACAGACCAAGATGTCCCACTTCAGTGCCTCTACCCGTGTGAATATCTTTATATTTTTAGCAGAACAAGGCAATTCTCTTCCTTCATGGACGAAGGATGTGTCCTGTCCAGGCTGTTTAGCACATAAAATGTTGAAGCTGCCATTCCTGATATTACGTGGAGGCCTGGAGTTCCTGCTTCTAACAAATATCCACAATTTTAATGTGCTTAGGATGTCCTGCAGCCTGAAGTGCCAGCCAAGTATAAAAAGAAAGTAGCACTAGTAAGACAAGAAGCACAGAAATGTGCACAAATATTGATTATTCATGGTGTCCCCAGAGTACAGACAGACTGCAATAAGAGGTAGTCAGTGTTAACAGCTGCTATATCAGGCTTAACAGTTTGTATCCCTGCCACTGCCCCTGTGTTCCATGGAATCGATGGTCACAGAAGCAGTGGCATTAAAAGAAAATACATGTAGATCTAGTGCAAATGGGAAAGGAGTTTAGAAGCTATGGGTGAATCAAAGGCCCAACAAAACTATTTGTCATCATTGTGTGTGTGTGTGTAATGTCGTTTCCACTTCCCTTGGCATTTTAGTGAATTGACATCCATGACAGAAAAACGGAACCTCAAAGTTGAATCATATCATTGAATACTAGCAACAGATGGATATTCAAAAGTAATAGAATTCATGAAAATATTTAGCAACTGTGCATAAAGTATTACCACTACAATTTATGTCTGAAATTTGCATGTATGTTTTCATAAAAGGCATCTTGAGTATACGAAAGTGAAATTCTTGTTTGAAAAAACAAGATCATGTACTTATACATCTTAAAGGAATGCTGGGTATTAGCTTGACAAAGATCTTCCAAAATAGAAAGGTAAATGTATAGAATTCTCGCTGGAATGCTGGGTTAAATCAGAAAATTGAAAAAGGTTTATGATAAAGGAGCGTGGTAATGGTGAGATAAAAGGACTGATTTATAAACATACTAGTGTCTTCTGTGCTACAGCAGGCGTAAGCCCTTGTTTGAGTGATAAGTGCTACATATAAAACTAACCTAGCACAATTTTCAAAGGTAGAATATTCTCTT
This sequence comes from Lissotriton vulgaris, assembly GCF_964263255.1. Classification (NCBI taxonomy): domain Eukaryota; kingdom Metazoa; phylum Chordata; class Amphibia; order Caudata; family Salamandridae; genus Lissotriton; species Lissotriton vulgaris. The sequence goes on from NC_141691.1 coordinate 1,315,767,154, forward strand.
CTGAGCAAGAAGCAGTTACCCCAAGACAGTAAACATCACTCCAGCTAACCTAGTACTCTCCTTACTACCGCCTTAAACCGTTGGTAAAGCCATAACATCTCTAACTCATATGGCCTCTTTCTTGCCATTTCACTGGTTCCCAATCTCCCTCTTTAGCAGTAGGCTAACAGCTAAATGTAACTATTAGGAGTAGGCTTATGAAGCAGCTGTGCAGTCTTATGCTGCTATCGGGCTCTCTGTTCTGCCTTACTATCTCATGTTCTGGTAGCATTGCAAAACTCAATGGTTGATGATCATGCCTCCAGAATCCCTACTGACACTAGAGGATAGTATGGTACTGGTATACAGACACATAGGATAGGATAGGATAGGATGGGCGCTATAGCGGAGCAAAGGGATCAGCAGAAGTGAGGTGTCCACGTGAGGGGTACTAAGGTGTGAAGAGAAATATTTTCAGGTGTTCTTTAAAGGCCACAAAGAGTCTGCATCAGAGATATAGATAGGTAGGGTGTTCCATAATTTGGCTGCAGCTACCAAAAAAGAGCGGCCACCCCATCTGGTCTAACGAAATCTGGGGATCACACATTTCTGCAAGAAGGGGATCTCAGTTGCCTCCCCAGAATGGACCATTAAAAAAGCGACTTTAAGTGGGAGGGGCCCTTAAGATGCAGGGCCTTCAAAACCAAGCACAAAGCCTTAAAGACAATGTGTTTCCTGACAGGAAGCCAGTGCAGTGAACAAATGTCCTCCCTAACGGAATGTCTCTTGGGAATCTTTAGTATGAGGCGAGCTGCTGCATTCTGCACAACTTGAAGTTTGTTCAGGGAGGAGCTATTGATGTTCAGATACAAGGCGTTGCAGTAGCCCGACCGTGTTGTGACATGTGCAATGATGACTAACTGATGCAGTTCCTATAGGATGTAGCGGTTGACATATTTCAGGGTCCTCATGATGTAAAAACTAGTGCTGACAGTGTGACTGATCAGAGCATTAAAGCTCAAAGCATTGTCAAAGATGACCCCAGGTTTTTGGCTTACCTGACACGGGAGGGGAGGGAGAGACAGACCTCTCGACACCAAACGCTTGACCAGATGTTGTTTTGGGAACTGAACGTAAGCACTTTGGTCTCGTCTGCATTGATCTTCAGGGATTTGTCCTTCATCCAACAAACAATGCTGGTCATACACTGATTAAACCTCGCTGTCACTCCTTGCAGGTCCTTAGATATGGAGAGGATGATTTGCATGTCATCAGCCTATGACAGCACTTGAAAACCAAAGAAACATACCAGGTCAGCTAGCTGGACAAGTTAGATATTAAAAGGACTCAGAGATGAGCCCTATGGAACCCCACAGATAAGATTGAAGGCCTTGGCCTCAAAGCCTCCACAGCTGATAGTCTGAGCCCTATTAGACATAAATGAGTGGAGGAGCTGCAAGGCTGTCCCACTGACCCCCACTTGCTGTAGACAGTGGAACATCCATGCCAGGGAAACGATATTGAATGCTGCTGAGAGGTCAAACATTATCAAGATAGCCACCCCACCCTGATCAACCTGGGCACAGATGCTGTCAGTGGCCACAATGAGGGCAGTTCCTGTGCTGTGACCAGCATGAAACCTGTTCTGAAAGAAAACAAGAATCCCTTGATTATCAATACATTTGATCAGCTCCTAATTGATATACTTTTCCAGGATTTTAGCAGGGTGTAAGGAAATGGGATGGGGATTCTTCAAATCATAGGGATCGTCGTTGGATTTCTTATGGAACATTCCTTCCAGATGCCCGGATAGATTCCAGTTTGGAGTGTTCAATTGAACATCTTGCATAGAAATGTGGTTATCGGGTCAGGAACAAGTTGGAGTATGGTATGCATACACGGGTCTGAGGGGGCTCCTGATTTCAAACTCAGGAGTAGATCCTTGGTTTGCTGTATAGAAATCTAAAGGAAGGCATCAAGGAGATTTTCAATAGGGCAGAGAGCAGGCTTATCAAAGGAGATTTCCTCTACCATAGGCGGGTCAAGTTCTCGAATGATGGTGAGAACCTTTATTTGGAAATAAACTGCTACTTTGTCGCAGAATTCTTGAGAAGAGTTAAGCCCACGTTGCGTTGGAGGTTCTGATAACTTCTGTAATACTTTAAACAGCATATTAGAGGAGTTGTTGGCAGACCTAACCTTCTCTGTAAAAAAGTGTGCTTTGGCCTGTACTATGGCCAATTTATAATTACAAAGAAGTTTCTTCTGTTTCTCCTTTTCACTGGAACATGGGTTAACTTTCCACTCCCGCTCTTGTCTGCGGCATTCCTGCCGAATGACCATGAGTTCAGTGGAATACGAAGAGGCAGAGGGTTTAATTATTTTGACAACCCTGTGTAAAGATCAATGTCCACAAATGCAAATGAGAAAAGGGACCCAAACATTGCATAAACCGTGACATAGATCAGGTGGGACTAAAACCCACTGCAAGCAAATGGGACGACTGGGACCCATCCCAAAAACATTGAAATTAAACAGGTGGGACTAAAACTCACTGCCGACAAATGAGACACGGGACCCATTGCATAAACCGTGACGTAGATCAGGTGGGACTAAAACCCACTGCAAGCAAATGGGACTAGGAACCCATTGCAAAAGGAAATTTGCAACATGAAAAAAATATTGGAGTAAAACTGTGGTAAACATAGTTACAACAGCAAGAAACTACGCACTGAAGGATTAACCTTAAAATGGTGAAAATAACAAATTCCAAACCAGCCCAAAAGATGGCAATATGACCCCATTCATGTCGAAATGTCACAGTCTAATGACGAACGGATACAAAAATGTACTAGAGTGACAAACATTGAAAGAAACAAACTGAATCACCAATTTTTCCTTGTTGTTGCAGAACACGTCCAAGTAGATGGTTGTCTAAGCACAATATAGGTAAAAACAAAAGGAATACTCTCAAATAATTGTATGAGAAACCACTTCATATTTAAATAATACTCTTTCTTAGATGTGCTGCACTGGCATGTCAGTCAACGGAAGTGAAGAGACAGACTTCCACCGAGGGCAAGTGTGAGCAGTACTCCAAGAAAAGTTGTAGCAGGTCAACTCACCGCAAGTTCAAAGCAGCAATCTCGAAGTCCGTTGGGCTGCTTAATCCTAATCAGACACATACTTTTGAAAAAAGCCTCACAGAAATGATGTGAACGTGGTTGGCAAAACATAGTTAAGTAGCTAGAGTGTAGGAAAGAAATGGCAACAGCCACAAGATGGTGGCACGCTCCCAGACGTAAGTGTACGTTAGTGCACGAAGGGGACCATGGGCATAGCTGCCGCAGACGTCAGAGCTGAACACTCCACAATGATGATGGCAGGACGTCAATGAAGAAACAACGCGTGACTCCTGTGGAGAAGGTAGGCAAGCTCGCGCACAGTTTTTTAAAACAAAATGACAGTTAAACTGCTCTCAGCCACACAGTGGAAAAAATGTCAAAAGAAATAATTTTACCAAAAGGAGAAAAAAAACACAGTACCTTGAAGTGGCAAAAAGGCAATAATCGTAGCGCTGAAAAAGTGACACTTTAGAGAAATGGAGTGGCGATCATAAAAAGACAGTATCAATCTTGAAAAACTTGTTGATGCTGTGGAAACAGCATACTGCGCAATTTAGACATTGTGTAGTCTAGTTAAAACAGCGGGAATGTTTCTTGGTGACACTGCAGTCAAAACACACGGTGCTTTGGGCTCTAGAAGAAATAATTGAGATGCTGTAGGAACAGCAGACAAGTTCAAGTAAAAGAAATCTTTCTTGGTGACACTGCAAACAATGTAGACAAACTCAACGCAGAACTCCCAGGCATCCAAATGAGGTTGTAGTGAAACAGTCACAAAGCTAAGTCACTGACATTCAGGTACACCGGTAGACATGTTCTTCACTCTGAGGTCAAAAGTATAGAAACAGACACACATCTGAGGAGACACACTTCTTCACCAGACAGTGTGTAAGCGTGATGATAGCAGACTCACCACCAAGACGTATGCTTTGGCAGGCTTCAAGAAAGATAGGCTTACCCACAGACGAAGGCACAGCACAGGATGAGCCAAGACTTGATGAGTTATGAGCTTACTCTCACTGATGGCACAGCACCAATCCAGACTTTAGTAGGCTCTCCAGACGAACAGCAACAACTGGCAGACTGCTGTGGGCGACCGATGGGAGGTCACTGGTGGGATCAGGATGCCAGATGCAGGAGATTCTTTATTTTATCTTGCTTGAAAGTCCTTGTAGAGGTGACAGATGTAGGTTCTTTTAAAGATCGTCGCCAACTTGTAATGATCAATGTCCACAAGTGATCAAGTAGTTTAAAGATGGTTTATTTAGGGATAGTTACAGGATGATAAGAAGATAGGAACAAGACCACGGGGAGACCCCACTAGGAGCAGCCAGCATGCTGCTCAGCCCAGCCAACTGTCATGACTCTCAGCAGATTCTCAACATTCTGACAGCATCATCACATTAACATTCCACTGGTGGTAGAATGGCATTGCATTAGTATTAACAGGATATTACACCCTGGTTTTATAGGGAGCTGCTATATCCAGGGAATCATAAACCCAGTCAATTCAATTCAATACGTTTTATTCGGTTTGGATAAAACAACCACAAAAGCACATTCAAAACATTGTTAGAAGCCTATACAATTCATTAAATTAATGGAATACAGTCTTAACTATTGATACAGTTTAAAAAAACAAATTTTTCCTTACATCAATTGATCTTAAAATATATGTCGCAGTATAAAAACAAATATCAGGCTCTCACATTGTAAACAGCAGACTCATAGCAGCATTCGTAGTTAAAGTGCAATATTTTTTAAACAAAGGTTTATGGAAAGCAGTACGGAGGTTCAAATACAAATCACATATAAGGAGAAAGTGCAAGGTGCTTTGTTTAGTAAGTCCATCACATGGGCAGGGGGAAGCAGGATACTTTTTTACACAGGGAAATGCTACCAGGTGATGGACAAGGCCTAATCTCATTCTTGTAAGAACAAATCAATGTGACGATCTATTTACCTGGCACAAATAGGCTTTGAATCCCTCAGTTTCTAGATATGAGTAAAAGAACTGGCAAGTTGTTAAATGCCCATTACTTTTTTGACGTTCATGTTTTTTCTCCCGCAAAAACGTATTTTTCAATTCAGTTTTAGGAATTTCTCTTGCTCCATTGGGGTTTTCCAAGTCGTTTATATTAAATAGATCCATTGAAAGTTTGTACTATATAGTTAAGCCAAGGGATCTTTAAACAGTTATCTAGTTGGAGACAATCTTTAAGAATGTTTCTATTGAATGTGGTCTCTTCTTTCATCCATATAGATCTCCATATCAATAATGGTCTTAACCCAAGTAGGTCTGTCAGGTAATCAATCCCCACTTCACTATGTATTAAATCGGAAGACGCAGAAGTGGGTAAACAGAGCAGCTTTTTAAGAAACTTGTTTTCCTCTGTTTGCAAATCACCATGATAGTGATGACCCTATACCCCCGCACCATAAAGTGCAATTGAGGTACATTTCGATTGATAAATGTGCATCATATCTTTAATTCGGCAGTCCCCTATTTTGGCAGTGTACACTTTTTGCCAATTTGGACCTAACATTCATCGTTTCCTGCGACCATTTACCGTTACCAGAAAAAGTTATCCCTAGGTAACAGAACTTGTCTCATGTTTGTATTTTCTGTCCCTCTACAAAAAAGGATTTGGTTCTCCCAGGCCTCGAGCCACAAATCATAGTGTAAGTTTTAGTCTTATTGATCTGTAGCTTTCTACCCTTAATAAAGTCAACAAACTTATCTATTAACCTCTGTAGGCCTATAAGTTTTCTCGATAAAAGTACGGCATCATCTGCATAAAGCAGAACCGGCACATCTTGGACCTCCCCTGAGGTGCATCCGACTTTACAAGTTTGAGTGCTGCGTCCACTTCATTTATAAAGAGTGTAAACAGCAGTGGAGCAAGGGCACAGCCTTGCCTGATGCCTTATTTAACCTCAAATTTGGGGGTACAATCACCCCTTTGGCCATTCCGCACGGATGTTAGTAATTTTTCATAAAGCCTTGCCAAAAAGAAAATAATAGACTCTGGGGCACCAAGACCTAGTAAAATTGGCCATAACAGGACATGATCCACTAAATCAAATGTGCTGCTAAGGTCAGCGAAGCATAGGAAAAGGGACCCTTGCTTTGCACGTGTATATTTTCCAAATATTAAATCCAAATTAATACACTGTTCAAGGGTTCCCCGCCCTTTCCTAAATCCGTATTGGGACTGTGCTAAAATCCCATTTTCCTCGGCCCACTCCTCTAACCTAAAAAGTAGGACCCTACTCATAATTTTGATTGACAAGTCTAAAAGAGAAATCGGCCGGTAATTTTTAGCTTCAGATCTATCCCCTTTCTTAAATATGGGAATAATTATTGATTCGCCCCACGTAGACGGGGCTCCTTCCATTAAATGCAGCATTAAAAACTCTATTTATTATGGGGCCCCAGAGATCAGGTATGGCTTTATAGACATCTATTGGAACGCCATCCGGGCCCGGTGCTTTCCCTCCTTTGCTGCTGTTAATTCCTTGCTCTACCTCCGCTAATGTAATATTTTGGGGTAAAATTGGCCAGATACCTGAATCCCCGGAATCCGTTGTAGTTACATTTCCTGAGTTAAAAATACAAGAGAAATGTGCAACCCATGCCTCGCAACTGACATAAGATGTCATTTCAGGGACCTCCTCATTTTTTAGGAAAGGTGAGTTCAGTGTTTCCCAGAACAGCTGGCTGTTAGATGTATCCACAGTCATTGTTAATTTGTCCCAGGCCTCTTCTTGGAGCTCTCTCTTTCTCCGATTTAGTTGTAATTTGTATGCCAGTCTTAAATTCTTAACAAGCGCCATATCCCTACTCCTGCTAGACAGTGCTTGTTTTAACTGGTTCAGAGGATGAGTGCATGCATGGTTAAACCATCCTCTATTCTGTATAAATTTCTTATTTGAAGTCGTGATCATGATATTATTGAAAATTCCAATAATTTTACAAAAGTTTGTTTAAATCTGAACTGATTCGACTTTAACATCCAAACTATTAAAAATCTCAGTATAACAAACGGTGACAATATTTTTTAGTACCTTGTCCGGATTGACCCCTTTCCATTTTATCCTAGTACCATTAGGTCTACATGGAGCTATATTGCCAATCATTGTTTGTATTACTGGGCATCTATTGCCCCATACAGCTAAAGTCATGGTAATACAATTATGATCACTTAATAATAAGTCTTCTATCCACGCTGTGGTACGGAAAGAGAGAATATTTGCGGAGACCAGTACGTGATCTATAATGGTATTGGCATTTCTACCTGTAAAAGTTGGGATCAAATTTCCATTACCATCTCTTGCACACTGCATTATGTCCAAGTCGAGTTTAGCCATAAATGTGTTTAAAATTTCTCCATAAGGGTTGTGTGGGAAGTGCACACAATCGTCTCCTGTATCGTTCCTAAACCCACAGACCTTAGTCGCGGACAGGGGGCATAATTGCGTATTAAAATCACCAACTCAAATTATATTTCGTCATTACCCAATTTGTCAATTGCGTTCTCCAATTCGGTAACTACCTTGTAGCGTGTACAATCACACAAATTGTTATAAAAGTTGATTAACAAAACTTCCCGGCCATTTTTTTGATATAGCCAAAGTACCTGTGAGTGGCATCCAACATTAATAAATATTTTAACTTCTATAGGCAGATTAATGGACATAAGTATTAACAACCCCCCCTTTGCTCTACCGGCTGTAGAACGCTAAGCAGGTAAATTTTAAGAAACAAACCCATTAAGGTTAACATGTTCTAAACACCAGGTTTCCTGGAGACATATAATGTCGTGTTTGTTAACAAAATCCATCCATCCTAGCATATCTCTTTTTTTAGTCAATCCAGCTATATTCCATGAGGCTATACTAAACCCACTAATTTTAGGTCTCTCTGTGATTTCAACTACCTGGGTCGTTAGGGGCTGGCCAACCCCGATCGCGTTAGTCATAGTGATTACCTGGGGCGAAAGATTTTCTATAGGTTCACTCATATTGCCATCTGTGATCTCTCCCTGCTCTTTACTCAGATTCCTACCTTCCAAAATACTTATATCCCCCGGACTTAACTCCTGTCTGGATAACAATTGTCCTACTGACCCCTCAGCCCCTTGTTGGTTCATACATAAACCCAGTCATGGATTCCTTCCGCAGATGGGAAGTGCAACAGTCCCTAGCAGCGAATGAAAATTCCAGTGCTGCTTCCCATGCTTCTGCGGTGATCTTGTTGAAGTCCCTACAGGGTAGATGTCTAGAGAGGGTCGGGCTCGTCCCAGTAGTGGAATGAGGAAGCAGTAGCTTAAACAGAATCAGCCAGTAATATAAATATTATACTGGCATATTTGCTTTTTAAAATTATTGAAAGATTAGAAATGTCCTTGTTTATAGACGTGAAGTTTAATGAACATTGATGAAGGATTTCATAATTTAAAATGCGTTCTTTTTCATTCATTTTTTGAGCACTACTATAACTTAGATTTCTATGTATAACGGGTTATAGCACAAATTGTTCAAACGTTTTCATTAAGTTTAAGCAAACTACAAATGCACATATGTTTTTACCAAATGAGTGTATGTGCTGAAGCACTTTTATCTACACCACTTTACAAAATTACATGAAGGCAGTATAAAAACAAGTAGTGCAGAGGTGATAGATGACATGTCATAATTAAGAAAATAGCAAGTACAGGGATGCACAGATCCACAGAAAAACAGAAAATGGGGGGGATGAATATAAATAGGAATTACTGCCTTTCAAATACTGAGGGCTCTATTCAGAAATGGCCTCAGGACTCGTGGTGGAGGCCCCACAGTCGCGGCAGGTTCCTGCACTTGTGGCTGGACCTCTGTAATGGGAAACTGCAGTCGCCAAAACTGCAGGGACTCCACCACAAGTGGAGAGGCACCTTGTAAATTGGTTTCTGAGTTTACAAAGAGTTATCCCTCTATCTTTTTTTCACCACATGAAAGGTGAGGTGAAGGGTCAATTCCTGACAGCTGAAAACATGAGAGGAAGATCAGCAGATTACAAGGTACATATTCAAAGTGGAAAAGGCTGACAAGGCTCAAATATACAACGTTTCAGAGTCAGCAACAGGACAGCAGTAGAAACGCTGTAGGAGTAGGAAAGAAAGTACTCTTCAATCACTCCAAGTTCCTCAAAGTGTGAGAAAATTGGAACTAGATGCCAGAATACCAAATATCCAAAGAAAGCACAAAAGTCACACTACCTAAAAACCACAGAAAGAGCACCATGCAGCCACACAAGACCTCTGCACCTCAGCAAACTCCAAAAAAAGATTCAGCAGTGTCTCAGGCACACGTCCAGAAGTTAAGAAAATAAATGCTAGCAGGAGGACAGTGGAAATGGAGATGATGTGTGTTGGAAATTGAATGTCCCCTGCATGACATACAGTTGTGTCCCCTTGCCCTGAGTGCCCAAATGCTTGTGATCTGATATTCTTTTATTTTGGCACTGATGCCTTGCTAATCTACCATATACCTAGGCCTCTCCCTGATAATTAGCTCTATATCCTGTCCTGTTACCTAGAGGAATGCACCAAGCACATCTTTATAGAGAGAGTGGACCAATGTCCCTGTTATAGGTAGCTCATAAGGTGGTGGTGATAGTATACTGTGTTTGACAATCCATACAGTGACTAGACAATTGAATCTGCTGGCGGAATGCGGGCTACTGTTCCCTCTAAAGTATACTCCATTGTTATGCAGGGTTTAGAAACTTGAGCTGATATCCAGTATGTTGTGTGTACAGAGAGCATACTGTGCATACATGGTAGTAGGAGTGTTTGGTCTGTGTGGGGTGTGTGGTGCATGTGTTATTGTGCATGTGTGTGTGTGTGTACGTACTGAAACTGTGGGATACATTCTGAAAGCCTCTGATTTGAAAATGTGTAGGAGGGATGAGGAACACAGCTTCCCCAGACAGTGGAATGCAATTATCTGCATTTTTATGGCTGCAGGATGAACATCCAGACACCTAAGTAAAGAGTGTGGAAAAAGGTCTAGCTATTGAAATTCTGTGAAAACTTTGTAAGTAAAGGACTGCTGATTAGATCTGACATTTAGTTGATGGTGGAATTGAGGGGCAGGACTGCAGTTCTGCAGTTTCTGTTGTGCAAGATGGATCGTTTCTAGGCCAAAACTGCCTTTTTGTCTACCCCTGACTAGTGCTCTGAAAGGCTGGAGACAGGCTAATGTAGGAAAAACACACATCACTGTGTTCATGAAGTGGGTGCTTCTGTTTAGGGACATCCCCAGAAGCATCACTTTATTCAAATACGATGTCTAGAGAGAGTAAATAAAATGTCACCTTGAAAAAGAACCAATCAAAACATTCTAAAGGTTGAGTCAGGGATCCACTTCCCTTGTCTGGAAGAAGTGTACTCAAATGACAAACAAACCACCCCTCCTTGTTCCATTTTCACGTTCTTCTTGATGAAGGAAGGGAAGGCACTGCAGAGTACTCAAAGTACTGCAGCGTAGCAAGGGCTGGTGTATGTTTGACAGCCAGTCTACCAGAGGTTGAGGGGCATTACCTAAAGTCTGCACTTCCTTATGGGAGGTGCTGCTAGTCTGCCTAGTAGCTCGGAGCCCGCCTGCCAGCAATAGAAAGACACCATCCTCTCCCTGGTTCACAGAAGAACTCAGAAAACACAAACAAGAATGTCGAAGGCATGAAAGGCACTGGCGAAGGTCTTATGATCAAAACAGTAAAATACGATATAAAGATACTCAGCTTATCTACAAAAAACTGATCATTGAAACTAAGAAGAAGTTTTTCGAGGATCAAATTGATTCCTCAAAAAACTCCAGTAAACAGCTATTTGAAGTAGTGAAGCAACTAGCTGGGAAGCTTATAGATACAGCCCCCTCTCCTTCGCAGGCCCTTTGTGATTCCTTGGCCAACTTCTTTTTCACCAAAATCAACGACATCTATTCTGAGTTTTCAACTAAAGACACTCCTGCTCCTCCAGCTACTCAAATCTACCCTCCCACTTGCTCATTGGCCCAATTTGAAGGATTAGAGGTGGAACAAATTAGGGACATTATGATGTCCATAAAAACAGGTTCTGCTCTAGACCCATGTCCTCCTAAAGTCTATCTACATGTGATTGACGTTATCAGTACTACCATCACGCAAGTCTGTAATATTATCCTCAGGTCTGGGATATAAACCGAACATGCTAAAGAATACCCTTCTAAAACCGCTCCTTAAAAAACCATCTTTAGATAAGGAGCTGCTGAAAAACTATAGACCCATCGCCAGTCTCCCATTTCTTGCCAAAGTGCTTGAAAGGGTAATGAACACTCAGCTGGCTGATTATCTTGTGCAAAACAAATTGTTGGATGATACGCAGTTCGGGATTCGAAAGCTCCATGACACTGAGACGGCTCTCATTAAAGCTGCAGACGACATCAGAACAATCAGAGATCATGGAGGGACAGCTGTCCTTATAATGCTGGACTTATCGGCCGCCTTTGACACGGTCAATCATTCCATCTTGATTGACCGTGTCGGAAATCTGGGCATCCGATCCAGCGCTAAAGAACTGCTCACCTCGTTTCTCTCCAGCAGAACTCAAGCAGTTACGCTGGGACCTTTCAAATCACCAGAGCTTGCCTTACCTTGTGGAGTTCCCCAGGGCTCATCGCTAAGTCCAACACTGTTTAATATCTATGTTTTGGACTTGGCGAGAGTGATTAAAACCTACCATATGAGCCTTACCTCCTATGCTGACGACACCCAGCTGGTGTTCGCTATCAATAATGACGGGGAGGAGGTAGCGGCACTGTTTCAAGAGGGTATGCTGGCTATTAAAGACTGGATGCAGGCTAACTGCTTAAGGTTGAACTCCGAAAAGACGGAGGTTGTCATTTTTGGTAAGATCGTCCCACAATGGTCTCCTAAGTGGTGGCCTCCGTCTTTGGGAACTCTACCAACACCGTCAGTTAAGGTCAGAAACTTGGGTATAGTTTTCGATGAGAAACTCAATTTTGCAGCACATGCCAACCAGACAGTAGCAAATGCTCATCACAAACTCAGACTCATAAGGAAAATCATCCCATTTCTCTCTGACAGCGCGGGTAAAACAGTGGTGAGCACACTTGTGCTCTCCTCCCTGGACTACTGTAATGGCTTATTTGCCAATGCACAATCCCGGGAAATCTCCAAACATCAAATGATTCCAAAATGCGGCAGCTAGATTACTATCCAGGACTACAAAATTCAAATCAGTCAGTCACATAATTAAGAGTTACCACTGGCTAACAATTAAAAACCGTATTAAATTCAAATCACTTTGTCTAACTTTCAAAGCCACTCACAACCAAGGCCCAATGTTTCTGCAAGAGCAGCTTTCCATCTACTGCCCGTCAAGACAACTGAGATCGATGCAGTTACATCAGTTAGCAGTACCCTGCACCAGAACGGTTACTTGGGGAGACAGGCGCTTTACAGTGTCTGCAGCCAGACTCTGGAATTCGCTCCCGCTGACTATCCGATCGGCGCAATTTCTCCTCCAGTTTAGGAAACTGGTGAAGACATGGTTGTTCAACCAGTAATGACTCTTTTGCCTAAACGTTGCTATCATTCAGAGATCCTTTGTAGTATTCTTAGCGCCAAGACGCCCAAGGGCAAACGTATGCGCTCTATAAATTGTATTAATAAATAAATAATAATAAATAATAAATATGTTTGTCTATATCGGCCCACAAGGGATTATTTCGGGAGCATGAAAAGGGTTAATTGGCGTGTCTGGAGGCCTAGCGCAAAATGGAAAAACACCTTATCTCACAGTCGATATAATTAAATTTTTTAGCCTGGGATTAGAAAACATACCTCTCAGTCAGTTGTGATTCAGTTCAACACATAAAAAAATTACCTCAGCTAGAGAGTTACCCATATAAAATGTTTGCGTTCTGTGTCTACCTGCATGGTCTTTATGGAGTTTAAGCAGGCCCTGGCCTCTGACGTCAAATGTAGTGGTTGCAGGTGGGGGACACCTGCACTTAGTTTTCTGGATCGGATCTTTACTGACCAGAAGAGCGGAAAAACACACAGATCAGGAAGGAGAAAGAGAAATCAGCAAAACCATCAAAAAGGAAGAAAGCCACAGCCTACAACAGTGAGATAAAGGGGCAAGGTAATTTTAGGACTGCCAGCCTTTGTATTTGGCACACCCAGAGCTTCGGAGCAGGGCTTTGGGCACCAGCACTCTCTCTCTTATAAATTATACACTGCTCCAACCCTCTTTAGTAGTGCATTGTCATCTTTTAGACAGAATGCAGTGAGGGTGCCATGTTTTATACCTAGTTCAGCATTCTTATAATTTTTCTGACGCATATACCCAAACACAGAGTTTGCTTCAAAAATACAATATTACAATTACCTTGATGTTCAGGAAGCTTTCTTTGTGTATGTCAGTGCCATTTATTAAATTGCACTCATTTGAAATAACCCAACATTTATTGAGAGCAAGAGAGGAACACACATGAAAGACATCTAATATTGCCAGGTGGCTGTTTCTCCCCACCAGTGACCCCACCATTTCAAGTGCTACAGAGTGGTTTGGGCGGCTGTAGATTTGCATTTTGCAGGGGAGGAGGGGAGGTGGCAAGGTCTAAGGCCGGCTCATCACCATGGCATCTGCACTTGTAGAGGTGACCCTGGGAGAGGCTGAGCTGGACCGATCGCCTTAAACAGCAGTAGGAGGATCATAAAATAAGCAAGTTCTTTAGGTGTTGGGTAGGAGGGCACCCAAAGGGAGATGAAGCTTTGAAGCTGCATGTAAAAGAGAAGGCATAGCTCTTGTTGCATTGGGCCGTGCTGAGAGTTAAAGTTGAGAGTTATCAAAAAATGGAGGTGGTTGAGCCGCACAGTCTCTTTAAATGGTGCGCTGAGGGGAGCCCCTGCTCGGTGATGTTTATAAATAGCACATGGCTGGTGTTTTTCTAACCTGAAAGCAGGTACCATTTTGAAAGAAAGCCCGGCCCTCGTGTACATAAAACGTATGTGCATGGCTACCAGAGAAGCGGGCGCCATGGTAATAAATAAGTAGTCCCCAAAGAAATACATAAAGACCTATAGTGTAAGGAAACTGTAGTTGGCTAGTGCTCCTGGCCTGAAAACGGAAGTGATGTATCAGGAGCACCAACCAATAAGGAGTCAGGAAAAGAGAGATGGAGGAGTGAACCAATAGCAAACAGCAGAAGGGATTACACTCCATAGAGTGATTACAGTAGGTCTTGCACACTGACGCTTGACCTAAAAAAAAAAAAAAAACTTGTGGTTGTAGTCTAGTCTCAGTATTCTTTAAAGTCTCATTTAAGACATTAAATGCTGGAGATGTGATTTACATGAGTACCTAGCGCGTCTTCTGAATTTATGGGCACCTTTTCACTGAAGTGTGTAGTAAACACTCTTGGTTTAGTCCTTCAATCCGTGTAGTCTCAGGTTTCCAATTCCTGGGTTTATCAAGGGAAAAGCACTCTATTAGTTATAGCTCCCATCCTTTAGTTTGTGTGTTTCGTTTCCGAAACTAATTGAAAACTTACTTAATCAGTGCTCACAATAAAATTTTGGTGTGAAGGCTTTACTGTTTTTTTCCTTTATCTGTGTTAGATTTTTTCGTTTAAGTGTTACTGTCTAGTTCATATTTTAGAAAGAGGAAGTAAACAGTCTCATCTGGGCTGATGAGGAAGGAGACCTCAAAACTGGTCCCGGGATGCTGATTTTCAGTCCAGGAAGGACCTGGATAGACAGTTCTGGCTGGACTGTTCCTATGGGGATTAGGGTCAAGACTGATTTACATATGGCTAGGTCTAAACGGGAATGGCAGGGTGGGCAAAAAAACAATGGAATTAGGCCCAGATCTCTGTACTGGGGTGAATGTTTGACATTGTTCAGCATTCCATCCATCAATTCTTCTTTTTCTTTTTGTCACCCTGAGTGGGCTGGTATGCCCAGCCATGGGTCCAGTGCTCACCATGTCACTGGATTCAAGTTAGCCTGGCTGATGAGGGGTGATACCCTGAAACCGATCACAGGATATTTATTCCCGGTCCAGGGAGGACCTGGTCTAGCACTGGCAGTTCGGGCTAGACTGTTCATATGGGGAGCAGGGTCAAGACTGATTTGCATACAACTCGGTTTAAAGTGGGATGGCATGGCAGGCAAAAAAACAATGGATTTAGGCCAAGAGCTCTGTACTTGGGGTGAATGTTTGATATTGTTCAACATTCCATCCATCTATTGTTTGTTTTGCAGAGAGATTCAGAGGCAGGCCGACGATGCTCGATTTGATTGATCTGAAGCCTAGGCCCACCATTACTGTAGTAAACATAGACCGCCAGTGATCTGAAGCCTAGGCCCGCTTTTACTGTAGTGAACAACTTAGACCGCTGGTGCGTTTCTCAAAGAAGGTATTATAAAGATTTAATTATATGACACTATGACACAATTTTGTCAGTAAGAAGACTCTTGGCATCAGCAGCAAACAGAGGAAGTCAATTTTAGTTTGCGCACTGGTTATTATTGTAGCTTCCTCATTGAGCGTGAGCTTCGTGGTGGTGTGGCCCCAGGGGTGCTATATCACGTGACTAATACATTTTAGTGCAGTAATGAGGATACCTCCTCTAAAATGCAGTACTCTAACCCCTGATGAGTGGTAGTTGGCATTGCCGAAGGGGGCCTGGGAACATCTATCTGCATACCGGGCAGTGCTTAATTTGTAAAAAAAAAAAAAGGAGGTAACTGCAGCTTGCACCACACATTGCCCCTGCTATGCTGCCAATGATAATACCAAGACAACTACTAACCATCAGACTCCTACAAGTGTGACAATTCTAACTGTTTTATTCCCCCAAAGCCATACGAAAGGCCTGGGTGGAAGGTAATAGTCATTTTTAATGTGTATTGAAGTAATAAATAACTGTTTTTGTGGTCCTCTTTGAATTACCCAGACAGTGCCACCTTGTGGCAGACTGTCAAAAGCGTCGGTGTTGGCAATTAAGTGCTGGTGCCGAGCACCGGACTCTCCCGGCTCAAATTAAGCACTGATACCCGGTCAACCACTTCCCTTTCATGCACAAAATTCAAGCTGACCCCATATCACACGGGCCCGGGCAGTAGTTTTGGTACCGGGAGATGCAAAAATATCATTGGAAATGTTCAATGCATCAAAGGAAATTTAACACACCCAGCGTACAATTGTCTGGTAATTTTTTTAATTACATTTTCTCTGAATTTGCCCATTGCTTACACAAAATCCTGCTAAATTCATCCAGTTCATAGGTACAGCGCTTAAACCATACTGGTATACAGGCACATGTGCAGAACCGATTGAATCATATACTATGTCAAACAGATGGATCTTTAGAGTTTTCATAAAACGTAGAAATTTTGCAAGCCCTTGATTTCGAAGGGAAAGATATTCTAAATGCGAGCCCTTGCTACTTGCAATAATCAGCTTCCTGCAGAGCTAATATGATAGTGTGAATCATGCATCACGCACACAAACTTTCATTTATGAGTACAGTTTTTTTTTGCTTGCATACAAATGAAATACTGCTCACTGCTAGCACAAGCAATTTCATATATTGAAATCACAAGTCATGCTTCACTCTCCCTCCAACATTAACACACACTAGAAGCATATACTATAATAACATGAACAGAGATATTCGAGTAAAAAACAGGAACAGTTTCACATAATTATAGACTTCGAGGTTGAAAGAATCTGTATTTGTTAAGATTTTATATTTTGACAGATTATTTATCAAGCTGCAGGCTAGATTGCTTTGTGACAGGGAAGCTCTGTCAAAGGTGTGCTGTTCTATATATTTTTTAAGCCAGTGCAGATTGCATAGACTTTCTTTTCTATTACCACTCTTGGGGCGATGCCAAAGATTTGTTCCAGTCTGATTTCAAATCCTGACATTTTAACCAAAAAGAACAGCCAGGTTTGGGGATATTTTCAACTTTCTTTTCTTAACAGAGTTGAAAAACTTTCAACCCATTTAAAATCTCATTTATAAAAATGTTGGAACCTTGCTGTAGCTGTTTCTTTGTGACAGGCATTGACACATAGTTTTCGAAAAACAAACTTTCTTTGGAAATTTCACTCATTGTAATGCTTGTGTCTGTTTGAAATATGTGTCAATAACATTTCAATAAAGGCATTGTTTAATACAACAAACAAATACATTCACAAGAGCAAAGCCCCAGAATTTATGTATTTAAAATGAATAATGAGAAATGATTTTCCTTGTTTAGGTGATAAAATTTAAAGATCACAGTGACCTACCATTAGAATAATCAAATATATTATGTATTTTAATTTCCCAAAGATACTGCATCATTCTATGCTAAGAGAAAATATCAAAAGGCACATTTAGTAAAAAAAAAACTAATGCCTTCAATAAAGTTGAATATGATTCACGGGGATAATTTTACTAGCAAAAAATGTTAGACTAGATGAACCGATGTTGTTACTGATGAAAGTGTAAAATACTGTTTTTGCCTGTGCCACGTTAAAAATGTACAAAATTAAGCATACTGCAGTTCACAAAGGGCAGCAGTGGTTGCACATCCATGGATGTACATCATTAGATGAAAGCAATAATTGCCATCTCATATTCACAGAAACTAGAGATGGGCAAAGTTTTAGACTGAGGAATTCCACAAAGTTACACACAAACTCTTCGAGTTTCTGCGTAGTTCCACGAGCGGGCACATTTCAGTGCATTGTGCTGCTCCCTCTGATTTTTACCACCGGAAGCTTGTTTTGCACTGTGAAATCAGAGCAAATAGCACCAGAAGCTGCATCAGAGGGTGCTGCTTCTTTTTGCTGCTTGAGTATATTTTCCACTGAAATGGCACCATTCTCAATGCAAAAGGCAACAACCTGCTGCGACTGCCAATATTGAGAAATTATGCTGGGGCTCATCCTAGCACTTAATTGTTCCCATTCGCACTCGCCAACTTAACAATGGTGAGCTACACGCAAGAAAAACTCCGCCACATGGTGGTTCATGGAGTTTTTCTAGGGCTCCAGACTCCAGGCAGCTAAAGCCTTCATTTCCAGCTTGAAATAAATTAAATGAAATACCAGTATTTGTAAAGCGCACAACTACCTCCGAAGTGGTGTCCCGGTGCTGGGGGCCCTTAAAAAATTAAGCTGCAGCTCTGGCCAATTGAAACAGCTTCACTGGATCCCAATGAGGAAACTAATTAATTTCAAAGCTTCATGTATCATGTTTGAAGTATTCCAGAGCACTGCCCCCCATTTCTACTCAGGCAGTTTAAAAACTACGTCCCCACAGGGACCCTGCACTCCTGTACTAAAAACATGTTTCAAATACCCTGTTTTAATGATCTGAGTTGGTGGAAGATCATTTAGGCATGAGAGACCTAAACCCTGTTACTAAATACCTCCTGAAATTAGAGACCATTTGTTAGACCAGTCTCAGCCAAAGGGTGGTCTTTTCCAAACTTTTTGCCACCACCCTCCTATTTTTCTGAATTGGTTTTTGCTGGCTTTAGGACTCTGTGCTAGGGTGCTTGATCTCATTCCCTAAAACATAGCTAAACTGGGATACATCTAGGTTTGCCTGAATGGTTCATCACTGGCAGGATGGTAGAGCGGAGCTGGGTATAGCCACACTCACAAGTCAATTGGCTGTGCCCTGCATTCACACAAAGAACGTCATGTTACTTCATTGTTCATGCAGTCAGGGTGGAGCCTAGGCAGATAAGGCAGAAAACTCCAAACACTTCAAAGATGATTCTCAAAAAACGTATCCCACTTCAAAGAAGGCACCAGGTATAAAAACTAGGTCCCTCAGAACCACTCTTCAGTTTACTTTCTAGACCTGCAGAAGGACTACGTGCAGCTGTGTATTCCAGAAGACTGCTCTGCTTCACCTGGAAAGACTGCTCAGCTGCCTGACACCTGACTTAAACCCTCAGAGGCCTGCCCTGCTGCTGAACCCTGTTCCACCTCTTGAACTCAGGACTACCAGAGTGACTCCAAGGGCAAGCTCTCTGGCCTCCTGATCAGAGCCTCGGAGACAGAAAAGGCTCCAAACATATTGAAACGAAACCTGGACCCAGTCTATGTATATATCAATCCTGCAAGTGGTGCCTCTCTAGTCCTAGGCCTTTGGAAGTGGTGCTAAATGTGCCCAAATGGCCAAAACCCGAATCCTGGGACTTTTACATTTTTCGGCTAAAACTGCTCTGAGAACTGAGAGGAGACTGGGACCAACCTACTTGTCTATCTACCCAAGGTGCATCGCCAGTTTGCCTGTCTTTGTTGTGGCTCACAAAGCACTTTTATAACATCAGCAAGTCCAGCTTGGCGGTTTATCACAGATAGGGTATCAAGCATCATGGATACTTCACTGGTTACAGACTCCAGCTTCATCCAACTGGAGATTTTCAATGTCCAAAAACAAACTAAGTCAAAACATGTAAATATTCGCTGTGACTTTAGCTAGCATCTGCCTAATGACAACGCCTCCTCCTCATATGCTGCCTGATGCCTTGAACCGCAGAACCTTACCTTTACCTCACGAAATTTTGCTGAAAATGTCTTCTAAGTTCAACGGTAAGCGCCAACTGATCCAATCCAATTTTTATATCTGATTAGCACTCCATTGTGGTCTGCCATATTTTTAGACTTTGACCAGGTCACGCATGACTAGATGTTTGTGGTTTGAGATACAATCTTTTAGCCTTTAGTTTTTACATTAAGATTTAAAAATTCATAACTTTGGTTCAACTAATTGGATTTATGTTGTTTTAAAGTCAAATAATGTATCAACGTTTACTTTGTTTTTCTAAATTGGTGTAGGATTTCTCATTGCCTCTAAGTTAAGCCTTGCTGCTTTTCTGCCAACTACTAAAGGTTTAAAAAAAGGCAAATTTAGTGAATTTTGTGGTCCAACCTGACAGGGATGGTGACTGCTTCTAGAGCAGGGTTAACACCCCACTCAACCAACAACCCATTTTCTAACACCCTTCTAGGTTTTAGGAAAGCATTACAACCTTGTGCGGAAGCTGGTCAATACCAAGGAACCCTTGAAATTGTATGCATGTTTTATAATAAATAAAATCCCTAACTAATTAAATAAATACATTTTAAAAACAACAAATATTCACATTTTTTGGAAAATCAGAAAGTCACAAATGACTATGTTCCAATCCCAAATACTTCCGTGCACTTACTAGAAAAAAATCTTCAACCTACTACAGTGCCGTGATTCAGACTAGTTTAAGACCCAAACAATGAAACACTGAAGAACATTTGCCAATCATGAGACTCATTACATTCAGCTCATAGTGGTCACATTACATTTGTGGTGCGACGATCTACCACATGTATTACATTGAATTCCTGAAATATCTTTAAATCCACTGTATAGAACATTGATACTGAAAGTGCAGCCTGGGGACCGCATGCAGCCTCCTGACCTTCACATGCCCACCCCAGTCAACAGCAGCACTGGGCACTAAGCACTAAACATTAAATAGTTGTTAAATAAACAGGCAAGCATTTATTTAAAGGTCAATTAATGTTAAAGAAAAGAAGTAACTAGGGAACCCTGCACCTCTTAACTTTACATTCATTTATCAAGACATCTTGCAGCAAAAGTGTAAAATATGATAAAGGCACTTTAAAATTAAAAAACTTAATTTAATTAGCATGCAGAACCTTAGTAAATCAGGTTATATCATTGGAATGAGAAGTATTCTTTTAAAGTGACAGTTTACAAACATACATTTAGAGATAATAAATTCCACCCCACACTGACAACAATGCCAGTAGTGAAGTAAGAGGCATATTAGTTGTTGTGAGTGCTCTTTGGGTGGCCTACGTTACGATTATACATGGGCAATATCATTCTTTAATAAATTAAACACAGGAAAAGGTTTTATACAATGCACATCCTGAAGTCATGTATTTCAAGGTCCTGTTATATATGACAATGAACAAAAAAGAAGGAAAGTGAAACAAAACAACTGCCTAGGATCACACAATTTGGTATAGTGGGGAAGCCAGTATGAATTCCAAGTTTTCTGTTTTCTCATTGTGCAATTCAGCCACTAGATGTATAAGCTTCATTTCCCTTACACCCACCTTAATGGAAAACACTGGCCGCCCGACTGCCACTGCTGCCATCAATGCGGCCCTCAGTCACATCACGGACCAAATATTTTGGCCCCTGGGATAATGTTTGCGATTACCCATGGTACAGTAGGACAGGCTATGTCGGGGTTTTCTGTATATATGGAATGGTGAAAGCGTAAAAAGATATTCTTTTGATTTGTTTTGACTTTTCAAAGTCTCAAAGTCAAATTCCTGATACATGGTGGCTTATAGTTTCATAAACCGCATAATTTTACGTTTGTGAAAATACCTGGAAAGTTTTGAAACCAACTGTAAGGTAAAACTGTGTTTTAGTAGGTTTCTTGAGATGACAGTAGATTAACTGTATACTATGTCCACCTTTCTTTAATTTTGCAATCAACATATCTCACAATAAAATCTCTTGTGCCCTGCCGTGGAAATATTAGTTTATAGCAAAAAATCACACTTGATGCAAAAACTTAAAATTGTAATCTCAGAAATGGTGATAAGCCTTTTTTCAAAGATATGCTGCCATCTCACTCCTGAAGAGCACTAGCAATTTAAACTTAAAAATGTTAATAAATACTTAGAAAATGTAAATGAATTCGGATTCCACTGTGCTCAGTGAACATTCTAACTGTAAATACATCAGATTACATTTTATTCTTCGATGCTACTGCCATTTTCAGCCTTTGGATGTCCGATGTTAATATATAGTAATGATGTGCAAAATATGTGCTAATGGCAAAAAAGTATGATGCCAGTGAGAAATATGTAGGTCTGCATCAAATGCATAAGAGGTTTCAAAAACATGGTATCATCACTTACTCGGAAGTCCTGAACCAATGTAGAACAATTTGCAGCAAGCACATAAGTATAACCCTTTTCACATTTTAAAGCCTATTACTTTTTTTCAAAGGTGGTATTAATTACTACATTTGTCTATTTCTGCCTATGAGCTGGCAGTCCCTAAGATGTTTCTGCTAGAGTCCCACCCACTGCAGTGTTTGTCATCAGTTCTTACCAAGCAGATAGTAGCCCAGCAGTGGTATGAAGTATGTTAATGTGCAAATATATATCACCTTAACTTACCTTGAGTATGCCAACGGCTCAGACTGGGAGAGATGTGGTCCCTGTATGTACTTTTGTGCTCCCTAATTGGACCCATCTCTACCTATCACAAGACTCAGTAATGAAAGAAGACTGTGGAATTCTCAATACGAATCAAAGACATGGGTCAGAGTTTAAAGGCTGTTTATAAATAATTATTAAGGCAAAATACATGAAATATATCATCATCATATGTTCTTTATTCTGGTTGAATAAAACCATTAAAAGTACAATATAAAACATTTAAAATAGAGATATAATAAAAATCGTGCACATTAATTTTGAGAAATTATTTCTAGGTAATTGTAAATCATGTGGGCAATTTGCGTCCAACAATACAAGTCTCATCATATTTTTTCAGATCCATAATATTATAATAAAGATTGATAAAAATATGTTTAGGAGAAGCAACGCAAAGCTAAAACGATATACAAAGAGGTGAAGTAGAATCCTCAATAAAAAGGGTTCAAAGCCAATCATAAATACAATTGAGACAGGACATTTAGGGGGTCATTGCGATCCGGCCGAGAAGCGTCACCGCCAGCCACCTATTTCCCCCCCGCCATATTACTATGGCCGGGGGACCGCAATGGACGGAAAGATCGTCCACCGCTTTTCCGCGCAGTCAACAAGTCAACCGGGCGGAAAAGAGTTTAATATGGTGGCGGTGTCTGTTAGACACTGCCAGCCATATTACTAAGGGGGCGGAAACATGCCTTTTTGTGGCAGCATTGCCGCCACGGAAAGGCCTGCAGGAATTGCTTACCTGGGCCCGTTGCAGGCCCCCAGAGACTCTGGGGGGTGGGGGTGCACATTGGGGGTACCTATGGTACACCCCTGCATTTCAATAGACACGTGGCAGGCACCATGCAGTGCCTGTCATGTTGTGCATTGGAATGCACGACATGCATTTTGAGCATTGCAGCGGGCGGTGTTTTCAGCACCTCCAGCCGCAATGTTAAATATGCGGGATGTACCCGCCACTGTGGCGTGCGCATCCTAATTGACCCCCCGGGACCCCCGCCCTTATGGCAGGCAGTCACTCTTCACGTCAGGATGGCGGGCGGACAAAATCCGTCCGGCATCCTAATGACCCCCTAAGTGTGCAAGAAATATGCTTACTATTTTAAAAAGAATTCAACCTAATATACCATATTGTTGACAATTATCTAGCGATTGAATACACCACACAGTCTCTGGTGTTGGTTTACATATTCTAAAACATATGTGGCCATCCCTTAACCACACCCAGAAAAACCCTGTTCACGACCTTGGTAGCTTGGCACAAAAAGTCAGGCTTATCTCAGAGGCAATGTGTAAAGTATTTGTATATAACACACAGTAACACAGTGGAAGCATTACAAAGGGACACCACACCAGATTAGAAAAATATGACTTTGAAAAGATTTCAAGCAATTATCTCAATAGAACTCTATTCATGCATTGATTTTACACAAAGTACCTGAGATGAGTCAAATTGCACATGGCAAAACAACTGCAAAGGAGGGAAGCATTGGAAAAACACAATGATGTGTGGGCTCCTAAGCCCTTGGGGGGGTGGTGTCAGTTCTGCTGCAGGTAGGAGAAGTCTTGCATCGAATCCGAAATCTAGGGGGAAGTGAGGCTTCGAAATCCCAGATGGTTCTGGTCTGTGGGTGATGCATCAGAGAATCGTGGCATACTGGTGCGATGCGTGGAAGTCCGGATGCGCTGGAGATCGATGTGGTGGCAGCAAACAGGTGCTGCATTGGTTTCTTCTGCCACGGTCCCACAATGCATCGATATTGTCAGCAGCATTGTAGGGCATGCGTCGGAGTCAATACTGTGCCCTCAGACCTGGGAGACAGGGTTTGCTGAATTTGGGTTACAGCAGTTTCTTCAGCCACGGGCAGGTGCTGCGTCTATTTCATCAGATGCATGGCGGTGGTGTATGGAAATTTCTCCTGTGAGTGGTGGTGCTGCATCGGAATGACTGGCTCTGAAATGGCTGATGCATTAATTGTGATGGGTTTTAAGCAGATCAGTGCAGCAGGACATTCTCCAAGGGCCCTGAACTGGAATTGTCACCACTTGACAGGTCAAAACTCCCAGCAGTAGAGTTCAGGGATGCTGTAGGTGAAGCCTTTGCTGGCCCTAAGACATCTTAACACGAGACAAGCACACACAAGCCCTTGGAGAAACTTCACAAGCAGGATACAAAGCAAAGTGTAGTCCTTTTTCTCTTCATAGCAGAAGGAGCAACTGCAGGCCAACCCAGCAAAGCAACACACAGCAATAGGGCAATACGCCTCCTCACAACTCTTCAGCTCTTCTCCTTGGCTGAGGTTCCTTTTGATCCACAAGTGTTCTATAGTCCGGGGTTTTAGGTCCGATACTTATACCCCTTTTGACCTTTGAAGTAGGCCTTCTTCAAAGGATTGTCTTTATTGTGCACACGTTCTTGTTCTACATGGTCTTGGCTCCAGACACACTCCAGGGGTGGAGCTAGCATTGAGAATGGCCAGGCACATCGCTATTGAGGTGCAAGTGACGGCTTCTCCCAACACTCTAGGTCAGAAAGATCCATCAGCCTGGTTATGGGTCATCAGGATATGCAGGGCAGACCTCAACTCCCTTTGTGTGACTGGCTTGAGTGAATTCACAAAAAGGTCCTTGTCAGTCTAAACCAGACGTTGATTCCACAGGCAGGTAGAGGCACAGGATGGCTTAACAAGAAAATGCCAATTTCTAAAAGTGGCATTTTCAAACACACAATTAAAAAAAACCTTTACTAAACAAAATGTGTTTTTAACTTCTGGGCTCAGAGATCCCAAACTCAAAATCTCTAGCTGTTACCAATTGAAAGTTACACTTGCAAAATGTTACAAGACAGCTCCAATGATAGCCTATGGGAGGGCTAGTCAAAAATAGTGAAAAAATAAATTGGCAGTATTTCACTATCAGGACATGTAAAACACACCAGTACATGTCCTACCTTTCACCTACACTGCACCATGCCAATGGGGGTACCATGGGCCTACCTTATAGGTGCCTTACATGTAGTAAAAGGGAAGGTTAGAGCCTGGCAAGTGGGTGCAATTGCCAAGTTGGCATGGCAGTTTAAAAACTACTTTCACAGATACTGCAATGGCAGGCCTGAGACAAGTTTACAGGGCTACTCATGTGGGTGGCACAACCCATGTTTCAGGCCCATTAGTCGCATTTGATTTGAGGACCCTGGGCACAGACAGTGCACTCTACTAGGAATTTACCAGTAAATCAAATATGGCATTCATGGACAACCAATCAGAATTACAATTTACCAAGGAAGCAATTGCCCTTCAGCACTGATCAGCAGTGGTAAAGTCCCCATAAAACATATACCAGCAAAAACGAAGTCCAGTATAACATTGAAAATACAGGATGTAGAAGCAAAAAGACTGGGGAAACTATGCCAAGGATGCCAGGTCTAATAGAGGAGTTTAAAGCAATTTTCATATTCGTCCACGGCAGGGTCTTGGGCTCAATGTCCACGGACTCAATAATTCTCGCCTCGGTGCCGACTCTAATCATGGGTCCCACTCTGCAACTCTGGGCAATAGCTTGCTTAATCTCCACAACGGCCCGAAAGCACTGGGATGCCTGGCTTCACCTTGGGGGTGCCCAGAGGGGGCATCTCACAGGGAAAGCCAGGAAGCGTTCCACAGCGGTATACAGCGCCAGGATGCCTGTAAGGTGCTAGTGCGCTTTACAAGTATACATACATTTGCATACATTTACATTTACCTACACTCCCTCTATTCGCTTATCTTAGCAACTCACTTTCCAATAGATTCAAATAATGACCATATTCCTTCCTAGGCACCTGTCTCTTCCAATACAGTTAGTTCAGATCTGATATATGTTACGTTAGTGACAGAGCTGTTAAGCTGGTTATTCATTCTGGAGTATATGCACAGCATTCCCTGCATTGATTACCTTGCAGAGTCCACCTTTTTGTGTGAGCAGCAAATCTAACGCAAGGTGATTCTAAATGATCATAGCTCTTATAGCAACCAATTCCTTACTAATTACTGTTAAATCGCCTACAGTATTAGAGGCGAATCTGTCTACTAAAGTAGACAACTTTCTAATCTTAATGTCATTTGAGGCAATCCCTACTGTTGGTATATGTGCTCCGAAGATATCACTAAGGATCTGCTTAATGGCTTGCTTATTTCCTTTTATTTAACAGTCAAAGTGTGAATTTAACTCATTCTGGGAAAGACTACATTTGTACAACAACTACCAACCCAATCATGTGACAGCTGAAAGCAAGCTGAGTTACCAAATAGATAATAGATAACCTTGATACTTACCTGTAATTCTGCAAAGGTTCTACCCTTCACTAGAGAGAGAGCGAAATTCCTCATTTTGCAAATTCAACTTTTTAACTGTAAAGTGTTAACTTCAATGTCTTATAACATGTACACATTTAACGCAAAATTGGTAATATGTAATCACACTTAAACATTATAAGCAAAACTCAAATTAACATATTGCAATTAATTCAGTTAGCTTAAATTCTGATGCCACTTTGAATGTTAATTTTCAAGTTTAAGGCTATGAGGCCTGTTTACGCATTTAAACAGTAGTTTTTCATAAGATGCTTTTCAAATTCTTCCCACTGAAGATGCTGTGATTTTCCAGAAGCCTTCTGTTAGCTAGCGAATAGTCATTTGGTATGTCTTAAACAACTGATAGTGTGGTTCTCACTGGGAGGAAAGGAGATGTCTGGAAGCGCAACTCGTGGTAAAAAATGTCTGAACCACAATATTCTGTTTAAAGTAACAAACCTATGACATAGTTGTGTATGATCCATTTCAAAGAGATGAGAAACTGGGTAGTTTACCTGCTCCCAGACTTTGTAGGCGAATGATAAGCTCCTAAAAGTAGGAATGAGATGCATTTTTGCAACTAGTGTTTTGTTGAATGCTAATAGCCTGTCTTCCTAGATTAGGGGAGGGCAGAGCTTGGAGATTTTTGCTGAATTAAAGCAGAGAAAACTCTTCCAGCCAGTGAATGAATGAATGAAACTCATTGTTTATTTAGACCATATCCTTTAAACACAACTGGAAACCACAATAAATAAATTACAATTCAATTCATTAAAACTTCCTTATAGTATATTCATGATAAGAGTACGAAATCCACGTCCTTTCCCCAATAGCAGCAACATTTTAACCCAAAGAAATTCAAATTTATATATATTAAACTAAATAAATAACAGCACAGTTCATTAAAAATACCTTATCAAATATGTACATATTAAAAATACGATGTCCACTCCTTTCCATAATTGCAGCAGCATTTTGACTCATTTCAGTACTATACATTGAACTGAGATATATTGCGTAAGCTGGATAAGGGAATTTTAGAAGGAGGGATAGAATTACTAACCCCCCTTCAGTCTATCCCTCAAGAACATTTTTATGCCTTTCATATAATTCCCCATTGCAATGGCAATATCAAGATTTGACATTTATATAAGCATTACTATAGCTTGAGTTTGTGACCTTATTCCATATTTTAAGAAAATTGTGCATAAAAACACTTTCCTCAAGGCTAAAACTGCAATACAATCTACCAATATGTTTAGAATTTAATTTTTAGTTCCAAGCCCACATTTACAAGTTCCATCAGCATGTATCATTTTGGCCTTTGTTTTTCCCTCCAACAGCCAGGGGTTAATACCAATTCGTACTCTTAGTATTTCACACCTAAGCTCATAGTTCGACAAGGTGTCCAGGTACGGGTACCATGTTTCCTTTACCCATGAGTTTCTTGTACCTTGCACTGATTTTGTTGCCCTCAGGTATGCCAAGTCATTCTTCTTTGACTGTTCCTGACCTTGTATCTCCAGTGAGTGCTGAGTTAGTCCAACATTTAATCTCTCCGCTATAGACAGGAGTTTCTTTCTTGCTTCCCTAGCCCACTTGAGGCTGCTACTTCGGATCTCCTCCCTACACCATTGTGAGACCTTCTTCAAACCCCCTGGGGCCTGTTGTTTCCAAAACCTTAAGAGTGACATTTGGATCTGAATGCTCCATGCTGTTGTTCCTGTCTCCATTCTAACAGCCTCGATCATTGCGGAGCTTGGTAGAGACAGTAAAGTTTTAGGATCTTTCCTTTTCCTGGTCCCATCTGCATTTACCACTTAAGTACAGGACTTCTGCCCCGTACAATATCTGTGCGGGGATCATTGCCTCATATGCTTTTAGCATTGGTCTGTGGAACATGTCTCCATATTCCTTATTACATTTTTTTAGACCGCATATTGCAGATAAGGCTTTTGCTTTTTGGGCTTCTAGGTGGATACACCATTTTAGGGCACTATCAAACCAGAGACCCAAATATTTATATTCTTTTACAATCTCCAGTTTCGTTTGTCCTAAAAACCAGCTAAAATTTTTATCTTTTTTCCAAAAGCATAAAATCTATGTTTTATCCATATTTACAACTAAAAACTTTGCCTCACAATATTCTATAAAAACATTTAATTTCCTTTGGAGCCCGAGCTCTGTTTGGTCAAGTATCACAAGGTCATCTGCATATAAAAGACATGTTTCTTTATTTACGCTCATTCTAGGGCTTGCGCTCCTTTCCACTTCTAATTCTGCTGGTAGGTCGGCCAAGAATAAGACAAATAGCAGGGGAGCCAAAACGCAACACTGTCTTAGCCCGTTCCCTACCACTATTTTCTGCGTCAGAGCCCCCTTGTATGTCCTTAATTACCTGGGCCCAATTTCCTCTGTGTAATTCCTTTAAGATGGCCAGTAACCCCACCGGTATACACTGATAGTGTGGTTCTCACTGGGAGGAGAGGAGATATCAGGAAGCGCAACTCGTGGTAAAAAATTTCTGAACCACAATATTCAGTTTAAAGTAACAAACCTATGACATAGTTGTGTATGATCCATTTCAAAGAGATGCGAAACTGGGTAGTTTACCTACTCCCAGACTTTGTAGGCGAATGATAAGCTCCTAAAAGTAGGAATGAGATGCATTTTTCCAACTAGTGTTTTGTTGAATGCTAATAGCGTGTCTTCCTACATTATGAAAGGGCAGATCTTGGAGATGTTTGCTGACTTTAAGCTGAGAAAACTCTTCCAGCCACTGAATATATGAATGAAGGAATGAATGAATGAATGAATGAATGAATGAATGAATGAATGAATCTCATTGTTTATTTAGACCATAGTCTTTAAACACAACGGGAAACCACAATAAATAAATTACAATTCAATTCATTAAAACTTCTTTATAGTATATTCATGATAAGAGTACGGAATCCACATCCTTTCCCCAATAGCAGCAACCTTTTAATCCAAAGAAATTCAATATTATATATATTAAACTAAATAAATAACAGCACAGTTCATTAAAAATACCTTATCAAATATGTACATAATAAAAATCCGATGTCCACTTCCTTTCCATAACTGCAGCAGCATTTTGACTCATTTCAGTACTATACATTGAACTGAGATATATTGCGTAAGCTGGATAAGGGAATTTTAGAAGGATGGATAGAATTACTAACCCCCCTTCAGTCTATCCCTCAAGAAAATGTTTATGCCTTTCATATAATTCCCCAATGCAATGGCAATATCAAGATTTAACATTTATATAAGCATTACTATAGCTTGAGCTTGTGACCTTATTCCATATTTTAAGAAAATTGTGCATAAAAACACTTTCTTCAAGGCTAAAACTGCTATACAATCTACCAATATGTGCAGAATATCATTTTTAGTTCCAAGCCCATATTTACAAGTTCCATCAGCATGTATCATTTTGGCCTTTGTTTTTCCCTCCAACAGCCAGGGGTTAATACCAATTCGTACTCTTAGCAATTCACACCTAAGCTCATAGTTCGGCAAGGTGTCCAGGTACGGGTACCATGTTTCCTTTAATCATGAGTTTCTTGTACCTTGCACTGATTTTTTCACCCTCAGGTATGCCAAGTCATTCCTCCTTGACTGTTCCTGACCTTGGAGTCTGAGTGAACACTTGGTAAATTGTATCTTCAGTGAGTGCTGAGTTAGTCCAATATTTAATCTCTCCGCTATAGACAGGAGTTTCTTTCTTGCTTCCCTAGCCCACTTGAGGCTGCTACTTCGGACCTCCTTCCTACACCATTGTGAGACCTTCTTCACCCCCCCTGGGGCCTGTTGTTTCCAAAATCTTAAGAGTGACATTTGGATCTGAATGCTTCATGCTGTTGTTCCTGTCTCCATTCTAACAGCCTCGATCATTGCAGAGCTTGGTAGAGACAGTAAGGTTTTTAGGTTCTTCCCTTCTTCATGGTCCCATCTGCATTTACCACTTAAGTACAGAACTTCTGCCCCGTACAATATCTGTGGGGGGATCATTGCCTCATATGCTTTTAGCATTGGTCTGTGGGACATGTCTCCATATTCCTTATTACATTTTTTCAGACCGCATATTGCAGATAAGGCTTTTGCTTTTTGGGCTTCTAGGTGGATACACCATTTTAGGGCACTATCAAACCAGGGACCCAAATATTTATATTCTTTTACAATCTCCAGTTTCGTTTGTCCTAAAAACCAGCTAAAATTTTTATCTTTTTTCCAAAAGCATAAAATCTTTGTTTTATCCATATTTACAACTAAAAACTTTGCCTCACAATATTCTATAAAAACATTTAATTTCCTTTGGAGCCCGAGCTCCGTTTGGTCAAGTAGCACAAGGTCATCTGCATATAAAAGACATGCCACTTTATTTCCGCTCATTCTAGGGCTTGCGCTCCTTTCCACTTCTAATTCTGCTGGTAGGTCGGCCAAGAATAAGGGAAAATAGCAGGGGAGCCAAAACGCAGCACTGTCTTAGCCCGTTCCCTACCACTATTTTGTGCATCAGAGCCCCCTTGTGTGTCCTTAAGTACCTGGGCCCAATTTCCTCTGTGTAATTCCTTTAAGATGGCCAGTAATCCCACCGGTATACCATACCTAGTCAAGCATTCCCACAGACACTTGTGATTCACTGAGTCAAATGCTGCCCAAAAGTCAACAAAACAGCAATACAATTTCCTCTTCTGCTCTATTGACTTCCGGGCGAGTGCCCAAATGGCAAAGCAGTGGTCTATGGTAGAGTGGCCTTCTTTAAATCCACCCTGTTCTACCGGTACAACTGGAACCTGTTCCGTTCAAGCTTTCAGCTTTCCTAATATTATTTTTGCAAAGATCTTTTCCCCAATATCTAACAAATGTATTAATCTGTAATTATTTGGGACATGCATAACTCTTTTCTTATGCACTGGTCTGATTATTGCTCCTTTCCACTTATTGGGAATCTTTCAAGTTTCTAAAATAGCTTGAAACATAAGTGAGAAGAGTTCTGCCCACCAATTCAACTGTGATTTTATTATCAGGGCTGGTAGTTTGTCTGGACCGAGTTAAATTCAGGGTTTTTATTGTATTTTTCACATTTAGGGGCAAGAAATCTGCTTTGAGCTCTTCTACTAGCCCGTACCACTCCTGTGGCTCCCCAACTTCCGTTTCTCTTCCCAGACTATACAATTCCAGCAGATATTCTTCCCATGCCGCCTCTTCCACCACACAGTTCATTGAGGCGACCGGGAGTTCTGCTGCTGATTGTATCAGCTTCCAGAACTGGTGTAAGTTCTTTGTCTCAATTGTCTCCAGCAGTTTTACCCAGCAGGTTTCTTTATGAGTTCTTTTCGCGCTACTGATTGTCATATTATATTTTTTTTAACTCAGCCCTTTCCTGTTTATATTTCACCCTGAATCTACCTGCTTCTCTCCTTATCGCCCTCTTCTTTTTTAGGCAATTCTTAGTACACCACTTTCCTTGTCTCTGTGTTACATCTTGGTCCTTTCTGAGTTCACCCCGGAAACTTTGTTCTAATTTGTCCACGTACCAATCTAAGCCCTGCCCTCTCGCATTTCCCAGATCTAGGCTCTGTTGTAATCTTTCCAACTTTGCTATGTATTCTTCTGATAGCCTCATTGTAATACGCCTGAGGTACTCCATCTGTTGATCGATCACTTTGTCTTTGGGATTCAGGTAGACCTCTAAGAGCTCTAACTCCAATGGATTATGGTCACTCCCTTCTCTTTGATATGTCCTGAATCCCTTAACTAAGGCAAAGTTCCATGGTGACAAAAAACATAATCTATTGGGCAGTTTTGTGTGCCTGGTTTGAATGTTTTCATCGCAGGACAATCTAGGGCTGACCTCCGATTTAGACAGAAGAGGCTTTTGGTTCCCAAATAAATTCCCAGTTTTGTATCACAAGTTGTGGTGACACAGTTTGGGAAGGTTACTCAGTTTATATCATAAGCGTCCAATATCTCTAAGTACCAACCATCTGAATTCTTTGGGTTTAATTTATGATTAAAATCCCCCATCAAACAAATTACAACCTTACCATACTTTTTACAGATTAAATCCATGTCTTCTTTAAAATAAGCCATTTCTACAACATATTCCTCCTGGCTTCCCCATTGCATGTACACATTTAAAAGCATCAAATTTACATACTTTTTGCCCGTAACCGCTAAAGATATCCTGCATACAAGCAGCCACTTACATTTTACTGTAAGTTGGGTCACATTCTTTGCTATTCTAGTGGACAGCAATGTCATGATTCCTCCCGCAGGGCTCCAAAACCTTTGTTTCTTTGCTAAAACCACAGATGATGGACAGAATGCAGAACAATGTCATACATTCACCCCAGTACAGAGATCTGGGCACAAATCCATCGTTTTTTTGCACTCCACACCACCCCAGTTCAGACATGGCCATATGCAAATCAGTCCGACCCTGTGCCTCATGGGAACAGTCCAGCCCGAACTGCCAAGCCATGCCTTCCCTGGACCGGAAACAAGATTCTGAGGACCGGGTTCTGGCATTCCAGCCGTCTTCAGCCCGGCTTGCTTGAATCCAGTGGTGTGGAGTGCATGGGACTCACGTCTGAGCATACCCATCCCACTCGGGTGACAAATGCAAAAACCACAGTTGATGGACAGAATGCAGAACAATGTCACACATTCACCCCAGTACAGAGATCTGGGCCCAAATCCATCGTTTTTTTGCACTCTACACCACCCCAGTTCAGACATGGCCATATGCAAATCAGTCTGACCCTGTGCCTCATGGGAACAGTCCAGCCCGAACTGCCAAGCCATGCCTTCCCTGGACCGGAAACAAGCTTCCGAGGACCGGTTTCTGGCATTCCAGCCGTCTTCAGCCCGGCTTGCTTGAATCCAGTGGTGTGGAGTGCATGGGACTCACGTCTGAGCATAC
The DNA here is from genome assembly GCF_964263255.1 of Lissotriton vulgaris. Lineage (NCBI taxonomy): Eukaryota > Metazoa > Chordata > Amphibia > Caudata > Salamandridae > Lissotriton > Lissotriton vulgaris. The sequence goes on from NC_141691.1 coordinate 1,315,800,860, forward strand.
CCATCCCACTCGGGGTGACAAATGCAAAAACCACAGTTGATGGACAGAATGCAGAACAATGTCATACATTCACCCCATTACAGAGATCTGGGCCCAAATCCATCGTTTTTTTGCACTCCACACCACCCCAGTTCAGACATGTCCATATGCAAATCAGTCTGACCATGTACCTCATGGGAACAGTCCAGCCCGAACTGAAAAGCCATGCCTTCCCTGGACCGGAAACAAGCTTCCGAGGACCGGTTTCTGTCAGGATTCACCGAGTAGCTACTGTAGGTTCCTCAAGACAGTTAACTAACTCCCTGCTTCTGCCCCATTCTACACGGGCTAATGTTTGGTTGCCTTGCTCCTCTGGTAAGCTAAGAAACTCCGGAGGTAATCAGGGTTATTAAACAGAAAACTGCTAAGATTGTACATAGTTCACCTCCCTAAGATGGCCGCGCAATGTTCCGTTTAGAGTTTTTGAGAGGTGCGCCCTCTAGTGGGCTTCTGGAAGTCGCGCGCTTCAAACTGCGCACTTCAACGAAGATTCCGTTCGAGAAGCTTTTCCTTGTCGCTGCTCCGCGTCAGTAATTCATGACGGGAGAATTGTAGAAAGGAATAGCAAGAAGTCTGAGAGATAATAGAAGTAGAGTATCGCAGAGACTAATTGAATAATAAATTCTCGCAGTGCGCTCTCACAGCTCAGAGAGGCACCTGCATTCCTGACAGAGGTTCAGAGTTCCGACCGCTATCCTTAGAGCGGTAGTAAGAAGTCAGCGAGACGTCATAGCAGTTTCCCGAGAAGTCCTTGCTTCCAAGAAGACTCGACGAATTAGAGTATTCAGCAGAAGAGGTTGCAGAATTCGGCAAGTAAGGTGTTATATCTCCACGCCAAGCCTTCAAGTACAAGAACTTAATTGTCCTGCATTCGTATTTTCCCCCGGACATTCCCCTTGCGTTTTTCCTTATCTTTTCCCTCCCCTTTTCTACCTACCTGTTTCCTTTTTGCGTGCTACGGATAAGACTGTTTGAACTATTACTTGTACAGCTGTCAAGAATTACAACCCTTCACAGAATCCCCGAGACCAAGTCTGGCATAAGGCTTCACAGGTACTAGTTCAGTCAGAGAGAGTGAGAGCGAGTGGGAAGAATTACCTGGGGTAGAGAAACTAATGTATGCGTATGTCTTCACAGCAGGAAGCTCAGCCAGATAACAATTCACATTATAGAAGAGAGGCAAATACCTGGGCTAAAACTGGTAGGACAAGTTTTGTTTACCTTTAAGAACAGTCTGCGTAGTGAAGAAAGGTTTGTGGTATATTCTCTGCTTCTCTCCCTTCTGTGTATTAGGCACCTTCAGAGTAGACGGCAAGAAATATAGCAGTCACTAGAAGATAGAGGTGCCAGTCGAAGTTAAGGTATTCTCTTCTCTGTCCACTTCCCCATTCCCTTCTGCTGGTGGTCTTGCTCTTTGAAGCGAGGGTACCGGTGGAGGGGTGATTGGGACATTCGTCAGTACTGCCCCTGCGAAGAGTTGGAGCACCAGAACGTCGTGACAGATTGAAGTGCCCACGTATTTTTCTTCGCCCGGGCAGTATGGCTGAGGGAATGGACTTGAAGGAGTTAGGCGCTATTTTAGTAGGGATTCAAAGAGATTTGGGAGCAGTTCGGGATGAAAACCAAAGTTTAAAATTAGAGTTAGTGGCTTCCCGTCAAGAGACAAGACTGTTAGCACAAAAGGTAGATGGGTTAGCTATGGGAAATCCAGTGCAGAGTCCCGCTGTCCCAGTCACTAGTGGTGTTACTGCGGATCCTAAATCCGTTGCTCAAGTAATTCATTCTGTATCACCACTGATACCTTTGGCCACTCCAGAAAGATTTTCTGGAGATCCTCAAAAGGCCCAATATTTTTTGACTCAATGCTCCCTCCACTTCATGTGCCGCCCCACTCTTTTTCCAGATGCTCAATCTAGAGTAGCATTTATTTTATCATATTTGAGTGGAGATGCTGCCAATTGGGCTATGCCTTTGGTTAGTGAGGATGATCCTTTGCTTAGTGATTTTCCCAAATTTAAGGCTGAGTTTCTTAGAATCTTTGATCGGAGAAGGATTTCTCAGGCCACCGATAACGAATTGTTGGAGCTGCGTCAGGGGTCTAAAGATTTAATTACTTACCTCACGCAGTTTAACAAATTAATCCTGGAAACTAGCTGGCCAGAGGAAAAGAGATCAGCTTTATTCTATCGTGGATTAAGGGACGAAATCAAGGATACTTTGGCTCAAATCCCTAATAGACCCACAGAATTATCAGCTCTGGTGGATTTGGTGCTTGAATTGGATTTTCGGAATTCAGAACGTAAAGGCGAAAAGAAGAGAGATTGGAAGATGAATTTCCCTCGTTTTGACAGAGCAAAGAGTGAAAAAGGATCTGGAGGGAATTCAGAATCTGAACCAATGCAGATAGGGTCAGTTCGTGGTCCCTTGAGTAAAGAAGAAAAGGAACAACGGAGGCAAAAGAAGTTGTGCTTATATTGTGGTGCTTCAGGCCATTTTGTTAAGGATTGCATTAAGCGGCCCAAGACTCCGTTTAAGGGAAACGAGGTGAACCATCAGTAGGCGGGGTCGCTCTGGTGGTGAAAGATGACAAGACGACTCCAGAATCTCATCTAATTTTGAATACACTGCAGACCATGACTCCTCATGTGATTCTCCATGTGCCTATGCAATTTCGTGAACATCAGATTTTAGGAGTGGCTATCATGCTTGATTCCGGTGCCACTGGAAATGTTTGTGATATTCGATACGCTAGACAGATGGAAATCAAAGCAATTGCGAAAGACCGCCCAGAGCCAGTACGTGCAGTAGATGGTACCAATCTGACTTCCGGACCAATCACTAGTCACTCAGAGGAATTGGAAATAACTCAGGGGGATGGGCATCGAGAGGTGTTGCAATTCAACTTAATCGACGCCCCGCAATTTCAATTGATTCTGGGATTGCCTTGGTTAGCCCTTCATAACCCGACCATAGATTGGGAAAATCGGACTGTCAGTCTGCATTCAGAATTTTGCTTATCTCACTGTTATGGTACTAAGACTCTAGAGGAAGAGCCTACACAATCTATGCTGTTGTCTTTTGGGGGTCAGTCCATTGGAGCGGTTACGACTGAAGAAATTCCTCCAGAGTATCGAGATCTAGAGACTGTGTTCAGTGAGCAGGAAGCAGAATTGTTGCCACCACACCGTGCTTATGATTGCACAATAGATTTGGAACCTGGAGCAGTTCTCCCATGCAGTCAGATTTATGCCCTTACGGAAGCCGAAAATGTACATTTAAAAGAATATCTGGATCGATACCTTGCTAATGGTTTTATCAGGCCATCTCAGTCTCCCGTATCATCACCTCTGTTCTTTATACCGAAAAAGCAAGAAGGTAGTTTAAGAACTTGTATAGACTATCGTGCACTAAATCAGGTCACCATTAAAAATAGGTATCCGTTACCGTTGATCTCTGTTCTATTGGATCAGATAAAAGAAGCTCAAATTTTCACCAAACTTGATTTGCGAGGAGCTTATCTCTTGGTTCGCATGAAGGAAGGGCATGAATGGAAGACCGCCTTTCGAACCAAGTTTGGTCTTTTTGAATACTGTGTCATGCCATTCGGCCTTTGTAATGCTCCTGCAGTGTTCCAACATTTCATCAATGACATCATGAGTGATTTAATCGATAAGATTGCTATCATCTACCTGGATGATATTTTAATTTACTCTCGAGACACTCAGGAGCACACTCAGCATGTACGGATGGTCTTAGAGCGATTGCAAGCCAATCATCTCTTTGTTAAACTGGAAAAGTGTGTATTCCATGTGTCCAAGGTGGAGTTTCTGGGATTTGTTATCTCACCTCAGGGAGTTACTATGGATCCTGGAAAAGTAAAGGCAGTGGAGGATTGGCCTGCACCCAAGAACGTAAAAGAAATTCAAAGATTTCTGGGCTTTGCCAACTTCTATCGGCGATTTATTCAGGGATTTTCTCAGCTGATAACTCCCATCACTGGTCTCTTGAAGAAAGGAGTAAAATTTGAATGGACTGATGAGTCTAATACATCTTTTTTGAGTCTGAAGAAAAAGTTCATTTCAGCTCCCATTCTTCTGCACGCAGATCCTGCTGAACCATTTTATGTGGAAGCTGATGCTTCTGATCAGGCCATAAGGGGAGTTCTTTCGCAGCGCCACCCAACAACTGGGCAGCTTCATCCAGTGGCGTATCGCTCAAGAAAACTGAATTCTGCTGAAGTGAATTACACCATCACGGAGAAAGAGTTATTAGCAGTGAAGGATGCCTTCGAGGATTGGAGACACTATCTGTTGGGGGCTCGACATACTGTCACAGTCTATTCTGATCACAAAAACTTACAGTTTCTAAAGACCGCTAAGACCTTGACTCCACGTCAGTTGCGTTGGTCTCTTTATTTTGCAGACTTCGATTTCGTGATTACCTATCGTCCAGGTCCCAAGAATGGAAAAGCAGACGCTCTGTCCCGACTACATACTGAAGAATCCGAGCATACTGTCGAAACTAAACCGATCATTCCAGAAACGAAGATAGTGTGTGCACTTTCTTTAGATAATTTCCAGGAAGAGGTTCGAAAGAGTTTAACCACGAAGGAGATTCAGCAGTGGGTCCAACAAGGAGAAGAAAGACAGTGTCGGCATCAGCTACCTTATTTTAAAGAAGCCTTATATCTCCCTACAGTTGAGCTTCAGGAAAAGGCCTTACTGAGCTGCCATGATCATCCGTTGGCGGGTCACAAAGGGATTGCTAAGACCCAAGAGTTAGTGCAGCGTTATTTTTGGTGGCCTGGGATGTCCGATCAGATCAAGAGATATGTTCAGTCTTGCGAGTCTTGTGCTCGAAGTAAACCTAATAGACAGGCTCCACAGGGTTTTTTGCAGCCCCTGCCTACTCCAACTTCTCCGTGGCATACTATTTCCTTGGATCTCATAGTAGATCTACCGTTAAGTAAGGGATTTGATACCATCTTAGTGGTTGTAGATACCTTCACCAAAATGAGTCATTTCATCCCTATGTCAGGAACTCCAACCGCAGTAAAGCTAGCTAGAGTATTCAGTGAGAATATAGTAAAGATTCATGGTGTCCCCAAGATTGTGGTCTCAGATCGAGGTCCCCAATTTATTTTTCACTTCTGTCGGGCCTTCCTAAAAGGAATGGGGATTGAGAGTAGATTGTCCACTAGCTATCATCCAGAATCCGATGGGCAGACAGAAAGGATAAATCAGGAATTAGAACAGTACTTGAGATTATTTCCATTGGATCAAGGTGGGGAGTGGTCGGAAAAGTTGTGGATGGCAAAGTTTGCTTGCAATAATGCGAAGAGTGCATCTACTGGGTACTCTCCGTTTTATTTAAACTTTGGCCGGCATCCCAACTTTCTTGTCACACAGGATGAGTTAGATGTCCCAGCAGCCAAGAGAGCCCTTTCAGATCTGAGTTCTTTGCATAAATCGGCTGAGAGGAACTTAGAGAAAGCTAGGGCGTCTTATAAGAAGTTTGCAGATTCACATAGACAAAAGTCCCCACAGTATCAGGAAGGAGATCAGGTGTGGTTGTCCACTAAGAATCTACATTTGAAGGGAAACAGGAAGTTCCAACCCAGATTTGTGGGTCCGTATACTATAGAAAAGGTGTTGGGACCAGTTACTGTGAGATTGAAACTACCGACCAAGATTGGGGTGCATCCTGTTTTCCATGTATCCTTGCTGAAAAAGATTCAATCACCCATGCGACTAACTAAACCTCCTGATCCACTTAACATTCAGGGACACACTGAATATGAGGTTAAGGATATTTTAGATTCTAAGTACCTTAAGGGGAAATTGAAATACTTAGTGGATTGGAAGAGGTTTGGCCCAGAAGAAAGGTCCTGGGAACCTGTCAGTAATATCCATGCCCTACAACAGCTGAAACGTTTTCATTCCAGATTTCCACACAAACCAGGACCGATGAATCGGTCCTTGAGAGGGGGTACTGTCAGGATTCACCGAGTAGCTACTGTAGGTTCCTCAAGACAGTTAACTAACTCCCTGCTTCTGCCCCGTTCTACACGGGCTAATGTTTGGTTCCCTTGCTCCTCTGGTAAGCTAAGAAACTCCGGAGGTAATCAGGGTTATTAAACAGAAAACTGCTAAGATTGTACATAGTTCACCTCCCTAAGATGGCCGCGCAATGTTCCGTTTAGAGTATTTGAGAGGTGCGCCCTCTAGTGGGCTTCTGGAAGTCGCGCGCTTCAAACTGCGCACTTCAACGAAGATTCCGTTCGAGAAGCTTTTCCTTGTCGCTGCTCCGCGTCAATAATTCATGACGGGAGAATTGTAGAAAGGAATAGCAAGAAGTCTGAGAGATAATAGAAGTAGAGTATCGCAGAGACTAATTGAATAATAAATTCTCGCAGTGCGCTCTCACAGCTCAGAGAGGCACCTGCATTCCTGACAGAGGTTCTAAGTTCCGACCGCTATCCTTAGAGCGGTAGTAAGAAGTCAGCGAGACGTCACAGCAGTTTCCCGAGAAGTCCTTGCTTCCAAGAAAACTCGACGAATTAGAGTATTCAGCAAAAGAGGTTGCAGAATTCAGCAAGTAAGGTGTTATATCTCCACGCCAAGCCTTCAAGTACAAGAACTTAATTGTCCTGCATTCGTATTTTCCCCCGGACATTCCCCTTGCGTTTTTCCTTATCTTTTCCCTCCCCTTTTCTACCTACCTGTTTCCTTTTTGCGTGCTACGGATAAGACTGTTTGAACTATTACTTGTACAGCTGTCAAGAATTACAACCCTTCACAGAATCCCCGAGACCAAGTCTGGCATAAGGCTTCACAGGTACTAGTTCAGTCAGAGAGAGTGAGAGCGAGTGGGAAGAATTATCTGGGGTAGAGAAACTAATGTATGCGTATGTCTTCACAGCAGGAAGCTCAGCCAGATAACAATTCACATTATAGAAGAGAGGCAAATACCTGGGCTAAAACTGGTAGGACAAGTTTTGTGTACCTTTAAGAACAGTCTGCGTAGTGAAGAAAGGTTTGTGGTATATTCTCTGCTTCTCTCCCTTCTGTGTATTAGGCACCTTCAGAGTAGACGGCAAGAAATATAGCAGTCACTAGAAGATAGAGGTGCCAGTCGAAGTTAAGGTATTCTCTTCTCTGTCCACTTCCCCTTTCCCTTCTGCTGGTGGTCTTGCTCTTTGAAGCGAGGGTACCGGTGGAGGGGTGATTGGGACATTCGTCAGTACTGCCCCTGCGAAGAGTTGGAGCACCAGAACGTCGTGACAGTTTCTGGCATTCCAGCCGTCTTCAGCCCGGCTTGCTTGAATCCAGTGGTGTAGAGTGCATGGAACTCACGTCTGAGCATACCCATCCCACTCGGGGTGACAAATGCAAAAACCACAGTTGATGGACAGAATGCAGAACAATGTCATACATTCACCCCAGTACAGAGATCTGGGCCCAAATCCATCGTTTTTTTGCACTCCACACCACCCCAGTTCAGACATAGCCATATGCAAATCAGTCTGACCCTGTGCCTCATGGGAACAGTCCAGCCCGAACTGCCAAGCCATGCGTTCCCTGGACCGGAAACAAGCTTCCGAGGACCGGTTTCTGGCATTCCAGCCATCTTCAGCCCGGCTTGCTCGAATCCAGTGGTGTGGAGTGCATGGGACTCACGTCTGCTATTGTGAATCCAAGAGTGTTGCATTCTGGGGGCCTCTGTGGGCCTCACTTTGGTTGCCTGAAGTCTTATGGTATTACCTTTTAATTTGTGACAGTAGTCTATAACTTATTACCATTTAATTGTGTGATTCATACCTTTTGTATTGAGAGATCACATCTTAAGAGATAACAAAAACATCAGGATGGCAGAAACATAAGGGCGCTATATCTTAACCAGTAGTGAGTTCCTGGGAATAGGATTGGTGAGGACAGAAGGGGAGAGAGAAAGGAGGAGAGAGAGGGAGAAGGAGAAAGAGGATAGAAGTAGAGAAAATGCATAAATCACAACACAATATATATTCCTCTGTGAAACTCCCTATAGTTAAAACCAGAACCCAAGACATACCCCCTCCACTTACCCACCCTAGAACCTCCCTCCACTCCAGAAATAAATAAACAGGTGCATGTAGGCCTTCAAAGGTAATTGGTCCAAGTGAAAAGAGAAAAAACTCAGCGAGAAACAATCAAAATGCTACGTGAATGCGAAACATGTAACACGCAGGAAATTAGAGTTCTATCTGAGTGTCAGTAGATACACTCAATAAAAGCATATCCAAACTGGTTACCTTTGAAGGTATCTATGAGGAAAAATTCTTAAACCCCTGTTGTCGAGAGTACAATTGCTAACCTTGACATAACACAAGATCAAAGTGGAAATACGCAAACCCTAGTAGAGCGGCTACAAAATGTCCTAGCTGAAGACACACCATTGTGTGAACGTGCACAGTGTGATGTGGCTGTTTCAAGTAAAATAGGTAAAACAGAGTGTTTCAGATAAAATGAAACCTATGCGAGGACGGGTCTATACCTTAAAGAAAGGGAAAAAGCCATCAGTGAAACAATGATAGCACAGTGAGATTAGTGGGACATACGTGAGTTCATCAAGTATTTAACAAAGGACTCTAAGTCCTTAAGGTCATCATAGAGGGAAGCGGGCCCTCATATTTGATCCTCAATTTTGCTGCGCCAACAAAGGAGAACATAATGTTCAGGGATCTTAACTCCATACGAAGGGCTAGGACTCTTTACCTGTGGTTCACTGAAAGTTTTGCATAGGTTTGGGCAATCCCAATATTATGGCCCTTCCTGCCTATGGCTTTATTCATCCTCATGCAGTCCAGAATCGGTTCTGTATGTTGGTATCTTAGGGGCCAGAAGATGAGGACTCCTGGCTTTGATAGGGTAAAAACAGATTTGGAAGTCTTTATCAAACAAGGTTTCTAACACATGAGGCAGCCAGGATTCAAGGTAAGTCACTGTTGTGTCACCATGCCTGACTCTGTCTGCGACTTCCGAGTCCGGCATGGCAGGATGCAAAATGTAGGGGTGAGGCGCAGGGGCGCCAGTCGGAGGTAAGACGAGAAACAATAAGGACGTGCAAACCCCAGCTCGTGTCTACGTATCATTGTAGCCCGGGACACAAAACCTGGTGACGAGGGTGGGATAAGAGAATACCCCAAATTGGAGAAGAAAGGAAACACCGCCCGGGAGGTGTCGCAGCAACCAAATAGAAATACCTCTTCAGAGTGAGCGCGCATAGTGATCCTGCTCACATTCCGGCTCACAACGAAAGCGCCCAATGGAACAAACCTCCAGAGCCCCAACTGCATGAACAGCACATAATTTGGGGTAAGAATATTGATTCCCCACCAAAAAATCGGCATGCAGAGAGGTCGCATTCGGCGGCCATTTTGAGGTCAGGCATACCACATAGGGAAAGCAATGCCACCAGCCCGGCGGCCATTTTAAGGTCAGGCAAAGGGCAGAAAACACCCCTGGGCCCGCCAAAAATATATTTTAAAGTGCAGTGAAGCCAACAGAACTTCAGCATGACCACCCAGCCTGATTCCTCACAAGACGAACTGCCAGGTCCAGCTCAAGCCATGCTATGCGGACCTATAATAATGGGGATTTCATTCCTGCATCCCCCTGAACCTCTGATACTGACCTCTGGAAACAGCATGGGTCCTAAGTGGAAGAGCTGGTTAGAAGATTTGGAAGACTTTATGAAGGGCTCACAGGTTAGTGACGCTGACCATTAATTCATAGCGCTGCGGAACCTGGTGGGCAAAGACATCTGACAAATTATCAAAGAACTACCTCCAGCAAATGCTGCGTCGTACATGGACGTGAGGGAAGCCTTAAACAGGAAATTCCTTCACAAGCACAATTTGGACTACAAACGCTACACGTTCAACCTCATGTCTCAAGAACAACACGCGTCCATGAGTGACTTTATTTCGTGACTAAAGCGCCAAGCACGATATTGTGAATTTGATAATTTTAACACCGAAGATTCACTTTGCATATGAATCATTGAAGTGTGCCAATCAGAGTCACTACGATGTTGTCTGTTAAAGAAACATTACTCACTCAACGACATCGAGGAACTCACACGGATAAATGATTAAGCTGAGGAGCACGCAAAAAAGATGGAAGCCAGCAAGACAGAGAAACGAGAAGAATCCTTCCAAATACAATCTCAAACAGAAGTGAGACATCGACCGGATCATCAGAGACCTGGAAAATACACAAGTTTGTCCCATGGTGGGACCAGAAGTGGCAACACCCAGCAACAACCACAACAATGCTATCTCTGTAGTTTAGACTACCCTCACACAGGCTCCTGCCCAGCCATGGGACAACAATGTCACCGATGCGGAAGGGACAATCACTTTGAAGCGATGTGCCAAACTCGCCGTAAAGAAGCTGGACCAACCAAGTGAAGTACTGGACCACGTCATCATATGAGGGCAGTGCAAAGAAGAAGGGACCGCTCAACGAGCTCCTCCAGATCCAGCACCCAGTCACAAACTTCATATCGATCCCAACGATCAACATCAAGAGAATCGTCCACCCTCACCTCCATATCACAAGACAGTGACGAATATGTGTGCATGGTGGCAGACCCGGACCGGCTAAAGAAATGTCCACGCTTACACATTCAAATGATAAAATAATTTCGCCAAATTTGTTCTAGACACAGGAGCATCGCTCAACTACATCTGCACAACTAAAAACGAGAGGATGTGTCCAAAGCCGAAGCTAGAACCAGCCGCAGTGCGCGTCTACACATGGATGTCCTAGGAACCACTGCCATGCTTAGGACGTTTCCCCACATCATTAACTTACAAAGACAGAACAATTCAAGCTCAAATTCATGTAATAGAAGGCCCTGAAGCTGCTGACTGCCTTCTCAGTTTACCCACAGCGGAACGTCTGAAACTTGTAGATATTCTATTCAAAGTTGACGACTCGCCCGACATAAAAACAAGTTCCCGAAACTATTCTCGGGCCTAGGAAAACTAGCCCATGTCAAAGTTAAACTACACATCAACAAACAAGTAAGTATGGGCGAATTTTGCGAATTGGCGGTACTTGAATCCGTGCGAAAGCGTACTCGCTGTCCGCAAAATCCAGGAACTTTCGCGAGATTGCGGATTTTTTAATTTTTGCGTGTTCGCCGGATTTTATTTCACCGCGGCTACCACAAAAGTACCCATGCGGTCGTATATGGGCGTGGCCATCTTGTTTTTACTGTTCCATTTCCGGTCGCTAGTTACATGCTCACGTTGCGCTTTTCCTGTTCGGGGCCGCAGTTGCGTGTTCGCGTCCGTTTTAGCGTGCTCGCAAGGAAAATATTGCGCAAACTTAAACACGTGGTTGCAATGGGGGCGGCCATCTTGTTTTTCATTTGTTGCAATGGTTCTGGGCATGCCTTTTCCATCCAGCTTCAATCTTTGCAATCCTTTGTTTTTTTGAACTTTTTTCGAATCTTTTTTACCCCTTATCTATCTCTTTATTTTAGTACATCTATATTTTGTGTTTTTTTTCTACTTTTCGTTACTTTAATAACTACTTTTTCTTTTCACTTTCTTTTGTCTTTTATTTACTTTTTTTCCCTATTCTTTCCTCTTTTTCCTTTCTTTAACCCAGGACCATTGCAAAGGGAGCCGGCAAGTCCAAGGGGAAGAGTCCCGCTCCCGCACCCCGCAGCCGGCTCCCTTGCGGGCGCTTACGGGAAGAGTCTGTAAGTCCCAGGGAGATCTTCAGCGCGGTGTAGGTGGCCGCACTGGGCTTCTTTGTGCAGCGCCACCTCCCAAAGAGCGTTGCAGCAGGCGGCAGGCCCGCCAGCCATGGGGTAAGGTATGCTGGGCCATGTATCGGGAGTCAGGGGTCCGGCGCACCTACAACCATATGACTCACCGGTGGTTCAACATACTGGAACGGGAACAAGACCTGCTTGGGGTCGAGATCCCTGGGCTTGGTGAGTACTAGTAGCTATTTAATACCTACTTATTTTTCTTCTGCTCTGTGTTATATTGCAAATATATGTTTTTTTTCCAAAGAGCAAGAATGCTGCCGATTACATTGCAGGTAAATTATGTTCCATAAGCTTCTGTGATTGCAGGTGCTCGCCTGCTGAGTGGCGGTGCTACTATGCTTACTTGTTTTCACTTTTATGCTCATTTGTCCTGAGTGATTATGAGTGCACTTTAAAGAACTGCGTAATGCTAGAGACTAGAGACTCAAGTCCAGTCCTTCCTTTGTACTCCTGCCACTAAGAAGAGATAGTGGTGTTGGATTGAAAGGTTGAGTATATTATGACTTGTCATTTAGTAGGACATTTTTTAGAGGTCTTCAATCATGACGGACTGTGTCTGTCACTTCACGTGCTGCTGAGTGCCACCAGTCCTAGTAGAACCTTTTTGTAGTGGTTTAGTGAGTTACATAACTTGCCAAGTAGACGGTCCGCGAATCCAGCAATACTAATATCCTAGTAGACCACATCAGATTGGTCAATAAATTTAGTGCAATTGTTGTTTATTTCCCCGAAATTATTTGTTATTTTTTTTTTAAATGTTTGATTTTGTTAACAACAATCATCCATGTTCTTGTCTTTCTTTCATGTACATCAGCTCCTCCCGGGCAAGAGGGCAGAGGTGGTGGTGGTGGCGCCAGCGGGGCAGGTAGGCCAGGATCGGTCCGCCGAGGGCTCTTCTGCTCGCCCCAGCAAGTTTTCCTGTTAATTTTTAATAATTATACTTCCCTAACTTTTACAACACCTATTTATTCCAAACGTTCATCCTAATTCTATTTTTTCCTAAATCGTCTTTGATCTTCTTGAAAACTGTTTCTAAATTCTTATCCTGCCTCTACTATGACTCTCTGTGCTACTACTATTTATTATTATTAGTCTGTCTGTGTAGCTAGCTAAGCTTGCACAGTTGGCAAGAGGTGTTAAACAAAACTTCTATTCAGCAATAGCTCTAGGCACTGAGTGCAGTCCTCTGGGTTGTCCATAATGTCTATTGAAGTCTTCTTAATGTTTATGCTTTGACAATTCCTAAGAATAAAAAGTCAATGACCACCAAGAATAAGATACTAGTTTACTTTTTGATTGGATAGGAGGACATACTACTACTGTTGGAGGGACTATTCTGCACATACAGAACTATGGACAAGAAATAGGGCATTGGTGATAATAGGCGCAGTTAGACTTTCCACATACCTCAGTCATAACAGAAGTTGAACCCCCAATCTCCTTACTGACTAGCTAGTGTGTCAGAGTCATTATTTAGCTCCCGAATGCAGCGATGATCCCCAATGATTATACAACCCAGAACATAAGACTACAGAGTCAGAGTCCCGACCTTTCAGAGTCACGGAATCATGCTTGCAAATTGCAAACCCTTTCGCTCACTCACTCATGACCAAAAACCACAGAGTCTATGTAAGCTTTAAAGCTTTATTAAAAGTAAAACAGCTAGCTCTGTGTGTACGCTGTATATTAATTTTCAATTGTGCATTATATAAAAACATTATTTTAAATCAACTTAATACTAGAAAAGAAATGGTGAACTCATGAAAACTGAAGTGTCTGATTTACACATTAATTGTGGGAGACCCCTCACCTGGTTGGAACTTAAATGACTGGTGGTGAAGATGATGAATAACATATTGCTCTTGTTCGCGGAAGGGAAGCTTCTGTCTGAGTGTCTGTTATGAGAAAAGAGGCGCGCGTTAATAAGCAAGGATTGATCAGTTGTGCCAAAAAGTGTAGCATGTTATGGCTAAGCATAAATAAAAACACCCTCCCCTTCCGAAAGGGGATTTTTTAGTTTAGACTAGACTCGCAAATAATGAAATTTGTTTATGCAGTAAAAAAATGTTTTCATTCCTAGACAAAATAGGGAGTGTTGTATATGGCATCTAAAAATATGAAATGTATTTTCTAGGCGGAACACCATCGGCACAGCCCACCACCAGTGCCGGGGCCAGCGCGGAGGTGGTCACTCCAGGGGTGGATGCGGTGCCAGCAGGAACTTCTTTGGGGGATGCCGCTGTAGTGGCGGACAGTGGTAAGCTATTATAGTCCTTACTTATTGAGATTGCAGAGTAGGCTCGCTGCAGGGGTGTATATGTTGTCCAGTACAAGTACACTTTACTGTTAAGAAGACTTACAAATTTAGAACTAAGTTTTTGTCAACCAGGTAGAAAATAGTCACCCTTGACTTCGCATTAGCAATAGCATTAGCGGCGGAAGTAGACGAGTAACCAATGGCCTCCTCTAAATTTGACTTCAACTCAGCTGTGAAGGACAAGCGAGGTAAATTAATGACTGGCAAAGAATGATACGTGTTTTTGAATGCAGGCACAGGTGGCTGGGAATCTGATGCATGGCCGGTTGAAGGCTGAAGCAAGGATTGGTGGAAGGAGAAAGAAAAGAGGACTGCCTGGGTGGGTGAAACAGAAACTGTATGTGTGCGCAATATATCCTTTGGGTCAAATTCAAATGCAAGTCAAGCACGGATGCATGGGTGGTGCTTTACAAAATAAAATAAAAAGGGTGTTTTTCGGTGAGAAAAAGTAAGGTTTGTCCAGTTGAGACATTAAGAAGAATGATTGACATTTACTTTGAATGGATGGATGCCTGGATGGTATCTTCCTCATGGATAGCATAGGTGTATGTAGAGTAGACAGAGTAGACGGTCACTGGATGAAGAGTGTTACTTTAAAGAGCATGTAACACCGCACGTCCATGCCAGAGTAGCAAAGCCGAGGAAAGTAGAAGTTGTAATTTTTCAGAATACTCCCTTACTAACAGTAGTTTGCAGGCACAGCATATATTGTGTATCTATATTGTATAGTTCAGATTATCAAGTCAAGTCACAAGTGCCTACCTCCGGCGATTACAGGGACCACTCACTACCTATGTTAATAATTTTTTTTCATCTGTGTCATTCATGTGTGGCCTATCGGTGTTCACTCAATCAATAAAAACAAAGCACCTAAAGTCATCCCATATATAAGCAAATATCCTGTGAAGGGATAGATGATCATATTATCATCTTCAATTTCCTTTTGTAGTAGTCAGGGGCAGGGCAGGGTGAAAGTTAAATTAATTAAGGAGTAGCCCTTGTAACAGAGCATGGTCAGTGCCACCCGTAATAGAAAAGTAAGAGCTTTTCCACCTGCATGTACTGGACTGGTAACAGTAACGCTAGTTTGCGTCATCATGGGTTGTGTCTGCTTTTCTTGGGTGCAAGCTGACTGCGCTGGTATTATACCGGCTTCCACAATTTTACATACTAATTTCGCTAAACAAGAGAGAAGAAGAAGACGGGTGTACTGTCTGAATCTAATGTAGTGAGTCCATATAGTGCTAGTAGAATTCCTGAAACTCCCACTAATGTTAGAGCAGAGGCCGACGAAGTGGGAGGTTAGATAGATACATGCCACAAATGTTATGTACTGTGCTTTCAAGTTGCTAGTGCTACTGTGACACAACTTTCTGTGGAAATATTTTGTGTTAATCTTAAAGAGTATTGGTTACAGTATTTTTTTCTTTCTTCATATAGATACTCCTTCTAAACTATCAAGGAAGGAGTTGGCTATCCGGGCCAGGCAACGGAAGCTGGAGGCAATTGTCGCCGAATATCGGCGGCTGGTGGCTCAGAAGGAGGAGGATGACTCTCAGTCAGCATCAACAACAACAGCTGCATCCTCCTCCGCAGCCCCTGGGTCAAACAGCCAGAGCAATCCTCCAGCGGTTCAATGCCGTGGTCCGGCAGCCACCTGCCGCCGCCGAGCAGCGAAACCAACAGTTGCCCCCCACAGTACCTGCAAGGCTCGTGTGCACTGACTAACCCTGAGAGTGGCCTACCTTGAGCAGGAGGTGGAGAGGCAGAAATCCCTGCTCAAGGCCCTCCAGAGAGAGCTGCGTGACCACCTGGCCACACGACACCACCGGCCAAAGTAGAGAGAGACTGTCCCTTGCCCCTTTTTTAAAGACTTTTTTTTGGGGGGGGGTTGATTTGGGCGTTGGGGTTTTTGAGCTTTTGGGGACATTCATGGATATTAGTTGGGGTTAGGGAGGGGGATGGGTCGGGTCTTGTGGGATAGTTTATTTTCGTTAGGGTCGAAATAATTATTTATTTTCCACCTAAATATAGCATACACGTTTTTACTGTTTTGTGGGGGAGGCAGGGGGGTGTTAACTGTACGATTGTGTTCCTGAAACTTAACTGGCTGGTTGATTCAAATTGTCTCAGTAATCGCCCAAATTTGTACAAAATTGCCACTGACAGAGTTAGGGAATTCAATTGTCCTACTACTTTACTAGTACTGCCGTCAGTATCTCCTCTCCTCCGACTCCATTATTCTTCCTCTCCCAAAATGCTTATCTTACCTGTGATTCGTGTTTGAGAATAGGGCTAGGCACAGGGCTGGCTGCATGGCAAATGGCGATTAAGGTTGGCTATGGAATCCGGTATGGATGAAATGGCTTCGTTGTGGTGGTAGTAGTAGTGGTACACACCGGCAGTAGCAGCATATAAAAAAAAGGAAATAAGACATTGAGTGGCCTGAGGGGCATTAGAACAGTACGATAGTACAAAGTACAGTACACAAGAACAGTGTCATAAATTGTAGCCTAAGCAATGCTAAAGTATTCAATCAAAAGTTAACAACTAGTTGCATGGATTATGGCTACTACAAGAACTAGTACTGAAGGACACAGCAGAGTAAGCTTTCGTCACCTGTAGGAGGATGTTGTTGTTGATGAATCCACTCAATGGCGGACATGAAATGCTGAATTGATTTGCAAATACTCAGGGGTGTGTGTCAAGCAGAATAAGAATATATCCTCGATTTCCTTGACCTGCCTTGAAATTGATTTTGTGTTGCTTTTGGCCTTATCCTCCCCAGCAAGCGGGTAGAATCATTGGTGTCATTTAGTCACACCTCAATGAAAACCACACAACCCGGAGGAAGAGGTTAAGGGTTTGAAAAATGCAAGGTAATGGGGGTTTTTGGGAAAGTTTTTTGGAGAGAGAAAAAAAAACACAGCATGGACAAACAACAAATGAAGAAAAACAAATCTTTGGATATGAACATATCCATAAATCTTTTAAGGGACATAAAGGAAGTGCATGCATGAAGTTGTTTGCTAAATGGATGGTTAGGTTACTGAAAAGTAGTACTTATACTACAACCTACTAACTAGGACTAAACAATTAGACAGTACAGGGTTGCAGTAATTACGCAATTTCACTTGCCTATCTTCCGTCATCTAAGTCGGTGTCAACTTCTTCCTGCGTGGATTCACGTATTTTGTAATCTGGTGGTATGAAGTGCTGATTCATCTTGATCATTGTTAACCTCTCAAATTTTTTGCGCGAGAGGTGGGTCCTTTTTGAAGTTACAATGGCACCAGCAGCATTGAAAACACGTTCAGAAGACACGCTTGCGAGTGGGCAAGACAAATAATTTATAGCCAGCTTGGTGATCAGTGGCCATTGAGGCCTTTTCCCATACCAATACACCAATGGGTTCTGATCAAAGAAGACCTCTGTTGGGTCATCCAGATAGGCCTGCACCATCCAATCAAGGTCCTCCAGGGGTGCTCCACTTTGCATACCATCTGTTGCCTTTGTATCAACACTGGAACGAGCAAACCCTTGATGAGTTATCAAATCCGCTTCCGACAATATTATGCCTGGGCCTGGTGCAGGTGATGATACGGTTGCTGGTGTCATTAACGGCTCTGAGGGAAAGTGACTGCCTTCGGCCACAGAAGTGGACCTTGACGCCGGATGGCCTGCTGCTTCAGTAGAACTTGTGGTGGTTCCTTCAATTTCCTGCTGCTCTTTTTCGAACCGAGTGGCTGACAGAGATAGCCAATGTTTGTACTTGGAAACATCTGCTTCAGAAAAAGGAATGAATGTATTGCTGGCCAGTGCCTTTTTGTACCGTGGATCCAGAATAGTGGCACAAATGTAATGTTGTTCTGAATGTATTGCTTTAAGCCTTGCATAGTCAACTAGGCGGCTTAATAAGCTCTCCGCCAACCGATATGCGTCTTGTTTTTCAGCATCAACTCACAACGTTGAAGACACCGCCTTCAATTGGTGCTCTAGCATGTGCAACAATGGGATAGCTTTGCCCAAAGTACAGTCCTCTCTGCTGACTTCACTGGTGAAGACCTCAAAAGGACGAAGCATGTCTGTCAGGCTTTTAACTAGGTCCCATTCCTCCACCTCTAGCCTCATGTCTTTCATAGAAGCAGCCCGTGCGTGAAAGACATACTCATTGATTACCAAGTACTGCTCAAACAGACGCTCAAGCATGTAGAAGGTTGAGTTCCAACGTGTTGCCAACTCCTGGATGAGTCCTCTGACTGGCTTTCTACGGTCACGTTGAATGATCCTCAGCTGCTACGGGGCCTTAAAAGAATGGCTGAAATGTGTGCAGATTCTTCGGCAGGTGGTCAGTAACTTTCTGACTGTGTTTTCTTTTTTCAAGAAATCTTGAACAAGAATGTTAATGCTGTGCGCCAAACACGATACTCTGAAATAGCCACCATCAGCCACGGCCTTAACTATATTACTGCCATTATCTGTGAAAACATAACCAATCATGCACTTTCTTGGATGCAGCCATTCAAAGACCTTACTGTTAAACTCCTCCAAAATGTTTACTACAGTATGAGATTTCTCCATGGCAAACATGGCTACTGTTGCATGTTTCTGAGTAGCTTGAAAAATTGTGACACTGTTAACACCTGTAGCTATCTTCTCTCTAACCCCCGCAAAAGAGACCCAGTGTGCAGTGATGCACATGTAATCAACGGCTTGGCAACTGGTCCACATGTCTGTTGTCAGGTGGATAGTGTGAACAGCACTCTTCTGCAAAGCTGTCCCAGTCACGTCCAGCACATCTTGATGTAGTGCTGGAACCGCAACTCTGGCAAAATAGGACTGGCTAGAAACCTTCCATTTAGGGCAGACTGTTGCCACAAATTCTAGAAAACCCACCCCTTCCACAAAAGAAAAAGGGAGAAGGTCCAGCGCTAACATTTTAGCCAGTATTTCATTTTACAGACGTGCCGTTGGGTGGTTGTGTTCAAATGGCGCCTCCGACCAAGACATGCTTTTAATGGTGGTCTGGATCGTTTTCATATGTGATGAGGATCCAGACTTCTTCAACCCAGTTAGGCACATTGATGTACTTTTTCGCATTGGTGTCTCTACCAAACTCTTACTGTGCCTCCTAGATGTTGCTGGGGTAGAGGGTGAGGGCTCTACAACTGCACTGCTGCTGCCAGGGGTACGGTGTGTACCAGAAAAAATGTCTCTCACTTCTTCACCTCCCCCCCTGCACGATCAGCTCCTCGTCATCACCAGATCCAATATCAATGGCAACATTTGGATTTGTACTTTTGGCTTTCCGGATGTTACTTAGGTGCGCCTCCCACTGGATGCTGTGGTGTTTTTGGAGATGACCTCTCTGGCCTCTGGTACCATAGTTGGTACCAAGCTTACCCCGACTAACTACTTGCTTACAAATTGAACAAATAACGTGGTTTTCTGCCTTTTTGCTAATACTAAAGAAGTCCCAAACTGGGGAGTTGAGATTTTTGGTGGTGGTGGTGGAGGTGCAACTTTCAATGCCGGAGTAAGTGGGGGATGGGCGTGATGGAATTTGTCTCTGTTGTGCACCTACAGCACCACTACTTGAGGTAATGGAGGTCGAGCTGGATGGAGGTCCCTGCCGGCCCTTCTGAAGTGAAAATATGGAAGCTGTAGGTCGTGTTGGTGTAGTAGTTACCTGTGTTGGTGGTGGCACCAGTGCCACACCGCCCACATCCAGCGCAGCATTTCGGGATAGGGTAAAAATGTCTGTCTGCAGCATGCCCGCTGGGGCTGGAGTGACGACTGTGATGACTGGGTCGTCATCGTCAGACTCTTCATCAGCAGCAGAATACACCACTTCTACTTCTTCTTTCTTTTACCTAGCTTTGTCGGCTCATGGCGTGCCTCCCTCTCAGACAGAATTGGTGGGTGCCAATCAAGAACTAGAGCATTACAAGGAAGGGGGCTTGACGAAGAAGCTGTACTAGTGGCCCGACTTTTCCTTGCTGGGGATCTGGAAGACAATGGATCATCAGGAGTGGCTTGCTTGGCTGATACTTCCGCATGAATCTCAATTTCGTCATGTGCAGCTACTTCTGGAGGAACAAGCATTGTGGGCAGTTGTGCCTCTCCTTGTGCCTCTCCTTGCGCCTCTCCTTGCGCCTCTCGTTGCGGCTCTCCTTCGCCTCTCCTTGTTGCACCTGTTGTTGTCGTTGCGGCTGTGGTTGAACACTCGTCAGATGAGTTACACCCTGCGTTGATTGGATGCTACTTTGCGATGAGTCAACGTCAACATTACTGGTCGATGGTGAAAGAGCAATTAAAGTGGCTAACTCTGCGGCACTCATGGGCTTGGGACTAACTTGGCGTGGTGGCACTGAGACCAATGAAGCGGAGGTGCTGCTCCCAGCTTGGTCCCAGGCAGACACCGCTGCTGCAGGTGTAGGTTTTTTTTCCCTAAAATAGTGGCAGTCGGCACACTACTGTCCCTTGGTAAGTGGCGCCACTTGCTTCTTCTGCTCCTTCTTACTGATAGTGGCACTGGCAACTTTCTTGTTGGAGGAGCTGCGGCCACCTTTTCATTGGGCCCATCTTCTTCAGATGTCAGAACAGCAGGATGCAGTTACACGAGTTGCAGAGTTGTCTGTGGCCACACGTGACGTCACGTGACATTGTGCATACAACGCAGCAGGCCTTCTTCCTGGCACTACAACAAGTGATGATAATGAGTATGATTCCTGGTTCTCAGTCTTTGTGCACCTAAAAGCAAAGAAGCCAGAGGAACATCAGTTAAATAAATGTTGCATATGTCGTCCTTCAATTAATACTATTGCAACTAGGCATTTAGTATTATTAACACAACACACCCAAAAACGGAAAGACACAAAATAAAAATTGCTATTCTAATCAAAAATGAATGTTTAAATTAATAGAAGAGAGACCAAACAGAGAGAGTTGTTTCATGCACTCATTCATTGTATAACCCTAGGCCTACTGGCCCACAACTGCAAGCTTGCCGGCCTTTGGCAAAAACTGCCTGGCCTCAATATGCCCCCCCACCTATATGGCCAGGCCCTGGACCAGGTCCCAACAAAACCCAAAAAATCAAAATACACACAAAAAACACCCCAATTCAATGTCATCCATGCCCTAAATTATGTTGAAATTCAAGAGACCCCACAGAAAGACTTGGTCCATGCACCACTGACTACCCCTGGGCATAATGGATGAAACACCTCGATCTCTACAAGCACAGTCCCAGCAGCTTGGAAACAGGCTATGGTGAGGGCTCTTGTCAAAAAACCTAACCTGGATACCAAGAATCTCAACAACTTCCGCCCGATCTCCTTGTTGCCTTGGCAGCCAAAATCTTGGAGAAATATATAAACAGCTTACTAACAACTTTTCTCGAGCAAAACCAGCTGCTCGATCCCTCCCAGACTGGCTTTCGCCCCAAGCATGGGACCGAGACGGCACTGCTGGCAGTCACAGAGGAGTCCAGGAGAATCTTGGATCGGGGAGGATCGGTGGCAGTCATCCTCCTCGATCTGAGCGTGGCATTCGATACCGTTAACCACGGTATCCTTTTGCAGCGTCTCCTGGACGCCGGAATATCTGACAGAGTTCTGGAGTGGTTCAGGTCCTATCTGAGTGACAGATCTTTCCAGGTGTATGAGGGCAATGTCACCTCCTCTAGCAAGCCTCTGGGATGTGGAGTCCCGCAGGGATCATCATTGAGCCCGACGCTATTTAACGTCTACATGAGGCCACTGGCTGAGATCGTCCGTCCGTATGGTATTAAGATCGTTACCTACGCGGACGATACTCAGCTGGTGGTCTCTTTGGCACAGGAAGGGGGATCTTCGGCGTGTGTAGATCTTGCTGGTTGCCTGGAGATGGTCAAGAGCTGGATGACCAAGTCTTGTCTCAAACTCAACGGAGACAAGACTGAGCTCATGCTCTTAGGTCACACTGCACCATCTTCCATAGACACTCTCTGGCCATCCAGTTTAGGTCCTGCCCCTGTTCCCAAAGACGCCATTAAGAGCCTCGGTGTCTGGCTGTATAGGTCCCTGTCATTCGATCAACAGGCAATAAAACTTTCTGCCATTTGTTTCGGCATCCTGAGAGTCATCAGGAAGATCCTACCTTTACTCCCCTTTGAAGCAAGAAAAACCGTGGTTCTGGGCCTGATCCAATCACGTCTGGATTATGGGAATGCGTTATATCTCTGAGCTCCTGACTTTACTTTGCGCAAATTGCAACTGATACAGAACTGCGCAGCACAAACGCTTTTACAAATCCCCCGCAGATCCTCAGTAAAGTCCGGACTAAGGAAACTGCACTGGCTTCCCGTAAGGGAAAGAGTAAACTTCAAATCACTATGCATTGCACACCAGGCCTTCTGGTCTTTAGGTCCGGCAATTAATCTCCCTCTCATCACACCCTATCTTCCCACCAGACAGCTGCGCTCTACCTCTGCCAATCTAGCCATTGTGCTGCAAATAAAGAAATCAAGATCTGGAGGCCGCTCCTTCTCCTATAATATAGCCAAGCTGTGGAATGCCCTTCCCCAGCATCTAAGATCTAACCCCGACATCCTCTCCTTTCGTAAACAGCTGAAAACGCTCTTGTTCACCACGTAAATAGTGGAGCTGACACTCCTTTTTCCCTATCTTAGCTTCAGTTGGTATTCTTAGCGCTAGGACGCCTCAGGGCAGCTATGCGCGCTCTAGAAATCTAAATTCATTCATTCAAAGCAAGGCAGACTGGGTGCAGGCCTATGGCACAAAGCACACTTCGTGGCTTCAAAATGGCCCCTAGACCCCCACCCACATGGCCAGGCCCTGGACCAGGCCTCAAAATGGCCCCCACCCACATGGCCAGGCCCTAGACCAGGCCTCAAAATTGCCCCCACCCACATGGCCAGGCCCTGGACCAGGCCCCAACAACACCCAAAAAATTGAAAAACACACGAAAATCACCCCAGTCCAATGCCATCCATGCCCTTAATGATGTTTAAATTCAAGAGACCCCACAGAAAGACTTGGTCCATGCACCACTGACTACCCCTGGGCATAATGGATGAAAGCAAGGCAGACTGGGTTCAGGCCTATGGCACAAAGCATAATGCCTGGCTTCAAAATGGCCCCTAGACACCCACCGACATGGCCAGGCCCTGAACCAGGCATCAAAATGGCCCCCACCCATATGGCCAGGCCCTGGACCAGGCCCTCAACAACACCCAAAAAATTGAAATACACACAAAAATACCCCAATCCAGTGCCATCCATGCCCTAAATGATGTTTAAATTCAAGAGACCCCACAGAAATAATTTGTCCATGCACCACTGAGAACCCCTGGGCATAATGGATGAAAGCAAGGCAGACTGGGTGCAGGCCTATGGCACAAAGCACACTGCCTGGCTTCAAAATGCCCCCTAGACCCACACCCACATGGTCAGGCCCTGGACCAGGCCTCAAGATTGCCCCATCCACATGGCCAGGCCCTGAACCAGGCACCAAAATGGCCCCCACAGACTCATGGCCAGGCCCTGGACCAGGCCCCAACAACACCCAGAACATCGAAATACACACACAAATCACCCCAATCCAATGCCATCCATGCCCTAAATGATGTTTAAATTCAAGAGAACCCACAGAAAGACTTTGTCCTTGCACCACTGAGTACCCCAGGGCATAATGGATGAAAGCAAGGCAGTCTGGGTACAGGTCTATGGCACAAAGCACACTGCCTGGCTTCAAAATGGCTCCTAGACCCACACCCACATGGCCAGGCCCTGGACCACGCCTCAAAATGGTCCCCACCCACATGGCCAGGCCCTGGACCACGCCCCAACAACACCCAAAAAATCGAAATACACATAAAAATCACCCCAATCCAATGCCACCCATGCCCTAAATGATCTTTACATTTAAGAGACCCCACAGAAAGACTTGGTCCCTGCACCACTGACTACCCCTGGGCATAATGAATGAAAGCAAGGCAGACTGGGTACAGGCCTATGGCACAAAGCACATTGCCTGGCTTCAAAATGGCCCCTAGAACCCCACCCACATGGCCAGGCCCTATACCAGGCATCAAAATGGCCCCCACCCACATGGCCAGGCCCTGGACCAGACCTCAAAATGGCCCCCACCCACATGGCCAGGCCCTGGGCCAGGCCCCAACAACACCCAAAAAATCAAAATACACACAAAAATCACCCCTATCCAATGCCATCCATGCCCTAAATGATGTTTAAATTCAAGAGACCCCACAGTAAGACTTTGTCCATGCACCACTGAGTACCCCCGGGCATAATGGATGAAAGCAAGGCAGACTGGGTGCAGGCCTATGGCACAAAGCACACTGCCTGGCTTCAGAAATGGCCCCTAGACCCACCCCCACATGGCCAGGCCCTGGACCAGGCCTCAAAATGGCCCCCACCCACATGGCCAGGCCCTGGACCAGGCCCCAACAACACCCAAAAAATCGAAATACACACAAAAATCACCCCAATTCAATGCAACCCATGCCCTAAATGATGTTTATATTCAAGAGACCCCACAGAAAGACTTGGTCCATGCACCACTGAATACCCCTGGGCATAATGGATGAAACAAGGCAGACTGGGTGCAGGCCTACGGAACAAAGCACACTACCTGGCTTCAAAATGGCCCCTAGACCCTCACCCACATGGCCAGGCCTTGGACCAGGCCCCAACAACACCCACAAAATCGAAATACTCGCAAAAATCACTTCAATCCAATGCCATCCATGCCCTAAATGATGTTTAAATTCAAGAGACCCCACAGAAAGACTTGGTCCATGCACCACTGACTACCCCTGGGCCTACTGGCTAGTGTGGCTTTAACACGCACCCCTAAAATTAAAAAATCTTCCACATATAACAGTGAGCTATTCAATTCCATGCTTTTCATGCCGTAAATGATATTTAAGTTCAACAAAACTCACAGAAACAGTTGCATCATGCACCCATGACTAACCCTGGGCCTACTAGATACTGTGGCTACTCACACTATATTTTTTTTTAAAGTTGTGACAAAGTTTATAAATTGTAGTTGCAGCAACTGCATTGCCCCAAACAAACAACACCAACTTACTTGTAAAATCTCAAATCCAAAAGTGATCCAAACAAAAAGTCCTCAAATACAAATATCCAGCAGCAGCCACAAAGAGTAATCTTTCCAGCTCCAGATCTAAATGAAAAGTGACCAGGACATGGACAAAGCACTGGGAGGAGCCTGCTGGAGAGGAACAGGAAGTTGGAGACTCTGGGGCACTTCCTTCCTCCCACCCCCCCAAAAATGGACTCCTTGCACAAAAAAGTGCAGCCAAATGTCAATCTGAGGAGTTAATGTGATCCAAATTATCATTTTCAGAAGGTTTATTCTGCCAGCGATAGATTTCTTGTGCAGAATTGCAGTTTTTGCGACTTCGGGAAAGCGAGCTGTTCAAATCTCCCACCGGATGTCAGCTGCCCGTCGCATCTACATATTCGCAATTGTTTACTCTCACGATGCGTAATCGTGGGCCCCTATAACGTATTCGCGTTCTCAAAGTCTCGCAGTGCAAGATGGTGGGACTCCATGACGTACTCGTGGTCGAAAGTCTCGCGCGATCCTGCAGCCAGATCCAAAGTGGTGCAGTACACGCAAACCGGGAGGAAAACAACTCGGCGAACTCAGAATCACGGTAAGTCAACACAGCGCATGCAAGATTGTATTTTTGAAGCGCGACCAAGCAAAAAAAAATTGTCAACTAGCAAATTGCGGATCTTTGTGCAATTTTGCGCAATCCGCGGAGGGCAAATTTGCGAAAAATCCGCAAATTTCACGAGCGGAACAAATTTTCAGCCCATGCTTACAAACAAGTCATGCCCGTGGCTCAGCATCACAGGAAAGTACCATTTAATCTCCAATAAGCAGTTGATGATGAACTCCAAGACTTGCTGAGAGCAGACATCATATTAAGCTCAACCAGACCCACTCCCTGGGTGTCTCCAGTAGTAGTTGTACCCAAACGAGGACAAGAGAACAAAGTATGCTTGTGTGTGGACATGCGAGCCCCGAACATAGCCATTGAACGAGAGGGACATTCAGGACCTCTCATCAGTGACATGATCACTCGTTTGAATGGAGGGACAGTCTTCTCGAAATTAGATCTCAATAAAGGATATCACCAGCTCGAACTCCATGAGGAATCCAGATACATCACCCCGTTTACGGCACACTAAGTGCTCTTCAGGTACAAGCACCTCATTTTTGGTATTTCTTCAGCGGCGGAGATCTTTCCAGAGGCAGTCCGGCGAGTAATCGATTACATCCAAAAATAGACCCTCCAGACTTTCGCGATTTCGCAGATTACTGCGAAATCGGCACTTTTGTAAAAATGCAGCGATTTTTTCGAAAGTGCCTGCGAAATCGGCATTTTTACAAAAGTGCCAGCGAAATCTAGATGTCCATTGCTGGAATGTTGATATTTCCTCATGCATCGAAGCCCAGCCTCAACCATATTTAATTTGGAATTTAGGTCACAGAGTCTGTTGTTGCATATGAATATTTTACCCATAAAAATGGTTACTGGTGCACGGGTTGGTCTACCACTTGAAGAGACATTATGTGATATATGTATGAAGTCGGTGCAAAATTTGGATCATGTTTTATGTACCTGCCCTACCTTGCAGTCTAACCGATGTCTTTTTCTAAAAACTGTGTTTTTGAACTAGGCTGTCAGTACGGCAAAAGGGCTGTCTTGTTTGTTATTTAGCACCTCTTAATGAAATGATGAATTTGCAAACGAGTTGAGCATTTTTTGGTGGTATAATTTTTAGAGGTTCTCATTGTAGATCTGACTCTTAAATCTTAATAGTAAGAAATGCATTGAATGCTACTGGAATATATTTTAGTTTAAATAATGTATTTCTTTTGTGTTTGCACCTCTTGCCAGCTACGTAGAGAAAAGGAAGGAGGCTCAAATCCAATCAGCAGCTATATTGCCAGAAAAGTTAGGTTGTAACTGTAAGGCATATGAGAAAGAGTTACAGTGCCCCGGCTCACTCCTCAGCTATTTAACTGCCTAGTGAGACACTGTTCAGACCCTCCAAGATTTCGTGATTTCGCGGTTTGCCGCGAAATCGCCACTTTTGTAAAAATGCAGCGATTTTTACAAATGTGTCAGCGAAATCCAGATGTCCAAAGCTGCATCCGTGCTACCTGTAATTAATTTGACTCTCAATGTCGTACTATGGATTGAACTGATTATATACTATTACCTCTTCTTCACAGGGATAGTGTCTGATTGAATGCTTTAATTATACCCAAATGTAATAAAACTAATTTAAAAAATAAAATTTGGACTGGGGTGTGGCTGAGCCAACGTGGATGTGGCCTGCTGATCCCGGATCTCCTCTCTGCCTCCCGCTTAATCATGAGACCTCCCCTTCAAAAAATTAACCCAGGAGACCATGGGAGAAGCATAGGTGCATATACTGTGATCCCTGGTCTGGATAGCAAGTTCAGGGTCTCGCGAACCAACTGGTACCCAATTGTGATACAGTGAAGTTAAGACCATATGCGAGCAACTAAAATGGCGATGCAACTCTGCTGAGGCCTGAAACCCACCTGACGGTATGCAGGGGACTCCTACAGTTGAGGCATAAGTGCTAATGGCAGTGAATCAGGACAATATAGCCAGAGACATAGTGGGTTGCCCTGTTACCTAGGATGCTTTGGTGGTGTGTATCTGGAGGGCCTTAAGGAATCTTTAAGTGTGGCAGGGGCCAAGCCTGAATCCAGGAGAAATGCTAGATGGTCTGAACTGATGGCGAGACATCAGTCTGGATCGGGGCTTGCAGTGGCCGCTAAGGGTGGAGAGGAACTCAACCCCGCTCCATAACACCATCTAAGTGGTGGTTGCGGGCTAAATGGAGGACCTCCAGTTGGATGTCACTACCTAATAAAACCAACACCAGCTCACCCAATGTTTTAAGGGTTTGTGGACATGGCACAAGGAATACTTTGCTCTGAGAACCCGCAAAGAAAAACACTTACGCTAAAAATCTGTGCTTAGCATAGTGTGCCGCCCGACTTGTATTTTGCTGTTTCTGTCATTGCATCCAGTTATGTGATACAGCAAGTAACATCATACCTACAACAAGTCAGGACTATTGGCTTTGTCAATGGCTATTAGTTGCATAAGATAAATAATTGCAACTATGGCTTGTTATATATAATATTGAAAAAGCTTCCGCTTAAAGCCCTGGTGACACCACAATGTTGCTGCTCTTGCGTTTCAAGAAGAGAAGGCAAATCCAGAAAGAAAATGACTCTTTAAAGGATTTCCTCCCTCACAACGCACACCTGGCATGACGTCAGTAACTTCTCCACTAGTCAGACACTCCAGGATTTCGCGGTTTGTCGCAAAATCGACACTTTTGTAAAAATGCCGCTATTTTTACAAAAGTGCCCACTAAGATATCTGTGTTTGTTGTAGGGAAAACTGCCAAATAAAATGTTGCAACATTGCCGCTAAATTTCCATATTTGTGCCGCAAAATTTCCATATTTGTGCCGCTAAATTTCCATTTTTGTGCCGCTAAATTTGCTAATCCATGCCGCTATATCCTGGGGGGTCTTCAACTACAGCAACGACATCCTTGGATTTGGCGCAACACGCGAGGAACATGACACAGCCCTGGATTGCGTGTGCCATGCTCTTCTCAATAACAACCTCACACTTAACCGAGACAAATGTGAATTCCACAAGTCGGCTATCAAGTTCTATGGTCATATTTTCTCTGAAGACGGCATGAGACCTGATCCTGAAAAAGTCTCAGCCTTGGCTGACACTCCACAACCCCATGACGTCAGTGACATTCGATCTTTATTGGGCATGGCCTGTTACTGTACCAGATATATCAAGGACTATGCGACCATCAGCTACCGGCTGCGAGAACTCACAAGATAAGGCCCAAGTTTCCACTGGTCCAATGCATGCGAGCATGCTTTCAACAAGATCAAAAAGACTGTGAGCTCTACTGTCCACCTGGCGTACTTCAACCCTAGACGAAAGACCAAGATTACAGTTTATGCAAGCCCCATCGGACTTGGTGCCATTCTAGCTCACTATAATGACAAAAGAGATCAGCGTCACATTGTGGCATATGCCAGCCGCGGCCTCACCGACACGAAAAAAGCATACTCACATCCTGAAAAGGAAAGCCTGGTGGTTGAGTTGGCATGCAAGTATTTCCATCTATTCATATATGGCAAACACTTCACGTTCATCACCAACCATCAGGCCCTAACTACCATATTCGGCAACCCTCTTGCAAAGATGCCGCCACAAATCAAGAGGTGGGGGATTCACCTGCAAGACTATATGTACACCATCATTCACAAACCGGGGAAAGTAGAGAACCCGGTGGACTACATATCACGCCCTCCCCAAGCGCTGACGCAGACACGTGACTCGTTAGCCGAAGATTACCTTCACTTTGTCATTGATCAAGCCTGCTGTCCCATTGGAAGCCATCACAGAGGCCACTGCCAAGGACGCCATGCGTCAAGACGTCATGCAAAGTGTCCGCACAGATTCCTGGAGACATCTGGACGATCCATGCACCACTGTTGCCATCAATGTGCGAGAACTCTCATCTTTCAGACACGTCAAGGATGATCTCACGATCAGTGCAGACTGGTTACTGTTGAGACACAGAAGGATCGACATCCCTCACCAACTACGATAATGGACTACCAATCTAGCACACGATGGCCACAGAGGTGTAGTGGCCAAAAAGAAAGCACTGCAAGAGAGAGTATGGTTCCCATCCCTCGACCTGATGGTAGAAGCCACACTGCAAGATTTCCCACAATGTCAACTGGTAGGGCGAGAAGAATCACACGCCCCACTGCAGATGTCTGATCTTCTAGACAGTGTATGGCAGCAAGTGGCTGTCGACTTCTTTGGCCCGCTGAAACATGGAAAATATATAATTGTCATCATGGATGAATTCTCCCGATTTCCTATCGCACACCAGATTTCATCCACAAAAGCATCTGCTGACATACCTTCATCGATAAAGCATTAACAGCATGGGGAATTCCCAGGGTGGTGAAGACAGATAACGGGCCACCCTTCAACGGCATGAATTCACAGAATTCGCCTGCCACTTTAATTTCAAACACCGAAAAATCACTCCCTTGTGGCCCCAAGCCAATGGGATGGTTGAGCCTTACATGGCCACCCTAAGGAAAACAATACAACAAGCTGAACTGACTCAAAGTGACATCCAACCAGCACTCAACAGTATTGCGAGCCTATAGGACCACACCGCACAGCACTACAAACAGATGTCCTGCAACCCTAATGCTCGGAAGAACCCCGCGCACCAGGATACCGACCTCGGACGCAGTCACACAGTCCAAACTCCCAACCTCGGACCACGAGACACTGGTGAACCTCGATCAGACCAAGAAAGCAAAAATGAAGGAATATGCTGATAACCGTAGACATGTCAAAGTGTCCGACATCCAAGAAGGAGACTGGGTACTGGTGAGACAAGAGCGGAAAACCAAAGCTGACAGTCACTATTAGGCCCACCCGCTCTGAGTAATGAAGAAAAAGAGGACTATGATCACAGCTTCCTCTGGAACCAAAAGGACCACAAGAAATGTGTTGCACTTCAAGAAGTGCAATCCAGTGGCATACACTCGAGAAGACAAAGCTGCCTGGGACATAGACATATCGAGCAGAGAAACAGACAATCAAGAAGAACCTTCTTGTGTGACTGACACGAACGAAGTGAGAGAGAGGCGTCTCTATCCGACCACAGAGAGTCATCCGGAGACCAGTTCAAATCATTGAGGAACTATAAGAAGTAACATGGGGCAGCTGACAAATCAAAAAAAGGGGTAGATGTTGTGTCGCCTTTCCTGCCTCTGTCTGCGACTTCCTAGTCAGGCATGGCAGGAAGCGGAAGGGAGGGGCGAGGCGCAGGAACGCCAGTCTGAGGTAAGACGAGAAACAATAAAGACATGCAAACCCCAGCTCATGTCCCCGTATCATTATAGCGCGGGAAACGAAAGTCACACACTATTAATCGCTGTTCTCTATATTTTTGGGAAGCCAAAAACCCTTGAATTGCCTCTTCTATTTCCCAAGTCACATACTTTTCTCTGAGGGATTCCATCTTATGTGCCATGAAGTCTGTTTTTTTCAGTAGTGCATTTTGGGTTTATTCTATTTTGCTGCTTCTCGTTTCCAACTCTTTCATGCAATTAGCCAGAGCTCCATCTTTTCCTAGGCACATCATTTCTGCTTGAAGGCATTTGGTGTTTGTTTTTGTCAACTGTGTCAAGTCATGACAGGAGTTGAGCTGTCGTAAAATAACATCTATTCTGTTGGAGAGAACATGGTTGGTCAGTCTTTTGGTCCCTCGGTTCTTTGGTCCACCTATGGCCCCCCCTTATGATCCTTATCCTTTGTGTCTGCCATGAGTTGGGCCGCAAAAATATAGGACACAAGAGGGAGGGATTCGCTGTGCTACAAATAAGAAAGTGTTAGGATGCAACATCAAGTTCCCTATAATCAGACCAAAAAGTTACCTTACTGTTCAATCAATCAGGGAAATTATGAGCATGCTACTCACCCGTGAGGGTCTCAAGGCACTTGAGGGGATTGGGGGGGCAGCTCCGGTCAGTTGACAAGCCAGGTCTTAAGGGTCTTCTTGAAGATGTGCAGGGTGGGAGAGCATCTGATGTTAATCAGCAGCCCATTCCAGGTTTTGGCTGCAACGTAGAAGACGGTTCTTCTACCTGTTCTTGCTCTGCGGATGCATGGGGGTTCGCCAAGGGAGACCGGGTATGGGTTAACAGCCTGTGAAGTAGTAAATATGTATAGCCTACTCTGCACAAATGACAGTTATTGGATGTAGTACCATACAAAAGGTATATGAAGTGCTTGACATGCAAAAATGGAAGAGCAGGTACTCTGTACCAGAGTACCTGCTTGTTTATGAGAAGTGCTGGTGCTCTTCAATTAAACATTTTATGTCACTCTTGAAAAGTGCAGGCACGCTCACTCTCAGAATGAAAAAGTGCTGGGACTCAGTACCTGGCATTACCAGGCCATTTAAAGCACTGGGTATATGAGCTAAGCAAAACTGCTTTTGATTTGTGAGCAGGTGTGTGCAATCACAGTCAGGTAAAGTGGTGTAAAGCCACTTGAATTTTCAAAATCGCAAAAGGTCAAAAGACTCCAGGGGGGCTGTACTTTTAGGCAAGTAGGAAACTGAGCCAGAGCCTTAGGAGAGAAGCTTCTGAGATTCATTATGCTTTTACCCAGGGTGTTCCTTTATTTCGGTTATGAGAAGTACCAGAACTGTATGGACTCAATAATTGGCCTATTGAACACAAAATTCTCGTAACAACAATTGATTTATGTGATCAATTTCAATACCTAACTAGAGTGCTGTATTAGCTTTTTCCTTTTTTCATGTATGTGCATGTTTTACATGCTAATTGCACCCTTTAGTAGTGAGTGACTCAAGCTAGCCAAGCACCCTGCTGTACATACAGCAAGTTCACCTAATATTCACGCTAGTAACAGTTATATATTCATACATTATTTCTTATTGATGTGCGGTTTTCCCTTGTAGGGAAAGCTACTACCTATCTTGTAAAAGTCTGCACTTTTCACTATTTACCCCCCACCTTTGCACTAGCTTATGTTAATCTATTTCCTAGCAAAGCTTTAGCTAAAAGCAGCATTATTCATTATTTTAAAGCAAGATTCAAGATGCGGCCTAGTCATGTATTATTTCTTGTTTTTTTAAAGCGCGACATAAATACGGGTTAGTTCTTTCATGCATTAATTCACATTAGTGCACATGTGCGCGAAGCAGTTTCCCACGTGTTTCATTGTGTTTTTGTGTGTTACTTTACATTGCACACTATTAGTATGTATTACGGAGGTGTTCATCCGAGCAGGTTTCTTTTTGCAAAAAACCTGCTCCATCACCCTTCAGCAAGTTCTCAAAGGTAAGCGGCGCGGGTGCCATCTGGGTTCTTTCCTCGTTCCCAAAGATGGATGGGACGGTGGAGAAAAACCGGCTGCAAAAGTCACAGCTTCAGCTGTTGTGACCACAGGGCACGCAGCATTTGGGCATATTGGTTTTTTTTTTGTTTTTATTTCACTGCATACAGTAATAAGTGTGTACAGTGGTAATTAAATGTTCATGTCAGGAGCTCAGCCACTCTGTGGCCATTGCCGTTGAACGCCAGCCACGCCCCTGCCCCACAGCAAAGGAAAATTCATAGACCCTGTGCACAATTGTCTGGTACATTATCAGAAATTTTGCCAAATGCTTGCTTACACAAAATCCTGTAAAATTAATTTCTATCATTGGTATAGCATCTAAACCATCCTGTTATCCAGGGACTTATGCAGACCGAATGACCCACATACTCAAGAAAAAATCTGAAAGTCCTGCAGCATCTTGAAATCAATGGAAGAATATTCCAACGGCGAGCCCTTCCTCAGTCCTGTCAAGTATCACTCATCAGACATGACTAACGCATTTCAGTGTGGTGTTCCGCATCACCGCATTGAAATGCATTGTCACGCATTTTGCCGACCGCTGAAACTGGCTTCCATAACGCCAGGGTGCTAGCGTGCGCTGCCTGGTGCCTCTGACCTGTGTGTGCACCGCCTGCTCAGCTGAGTGCTCAGCTCCCCATAAACTTGCCAGCACTCCCGGAGATTCCCGTGCGAGGCGCGCTGAAAGTGAGTCATGATGACAGAATCACCAGCTGCCCAATTACCGAGACCCCGGAGCCTGCCTACTGGCTGTGTGGCGCCTGGCGACCATGACCTCAGTTTTTTAACGAGCTATAGGGCGGCTGGCTAGTTTGAGGCAGTGCTGCATAGAAGTGCTGCATTGGGAGGGAGGGGTGGGGGGAGAAGACCACAAACAACTTCTGAGTGTGAAAAAGGCAGCTTTATTGGAACAGGTGCACATCACAATGCAAAATCCTCAGCCAATGCCTTACAAAACTCAACCTCACTAAATAAGACACTTAACTAACCCCTATTACCCATCCCTTATAGTTCTTTGCAACCTGCCCCCACCCCAGCATTTCAACATTACATAATACAATATCATTATTCAATAAATAACACATAGGCTTATAAAACTAAACATCTATTATACAAAAACTTCCCCTGCCTGCCCCTTCACCACTTTACGATGGTCCAACCTCTGTAAATGTCCCAACAATCAACCTACTCAAACAATCCCTGTCGATGACCCAACTTTAACTATCCAACCCCAAAACTCAGCCAACCCCGGCAAAACTTCCACAAATCCCAGCCACGCAGAAAGCCGGGGGGGGGGGGAGACAAAGCTACCCCCCCCCCTTTCTGCCCCCCAAACCAGAACAGTAAATAACGCCTGAGTAAGACAATGAACACCAAGTACCAGAAAATACAATTACAATACCCTAGAATGTTCATGTACATTAAAGCATCTGGAAAGCACTTCTCTCAACTCAAGTAAGTTAAGGTCCATACCTACTCTAGATAAATAGACACCGTAACCCCTGAAAAACTCCACAGACTCAAACTTAATGTCTCTATGACAAACTCTACCAAATCCTAAGACCTGCAAAATCTAGACATTTCCAAAATTACCTTACTGCGCGCTCGATCAATCGCGCTGGGATTACGCGCATCCCTCCAAATCCTACGCGGTACCAGCTCGGTCCACAGCACATGGCAAACAGACCACTTCTCCTTCAATAGAGCCAGGTCCCTCTTTATAGCCCTTAACAAAACCACTCCCTTTACCCCACACAGGTCATTCTCCCCCAGATGAATTAGCAAAACTTCCGGACATTGACCCACAACTAACAATTTATTCAAAGAAGGAACCAACTCCCTCCACAACATTCCCCTCTTTCCCTTCCAAACAATTTTAAAAAAGCGTTCATTGAAACCCAACATCCGCCCGAAATAACACTCGCCAACTTTCCCATGAGCCCATTTCACAAAAGAATGCCTCACTATCCAAATGGTCAATTCCAGCACGCGAGGGCCCGCTACAGAACCTGAAACAAGAAAAAACAATATGAGCTTCATGAAAAGGAAATGGACGCAAGCGCTTCATCTGCATTGCTCCGCACATAGCGTTGAAAACAGTTGGAAGACCAGCGCCCCAGATGCATAATATCCCCCCGAGACCAACAGCAATTACCAGCTTCGGTTGCTGCCCCGATCCTAAAAGAATGAGTCCCAAATTGTGCCCCATCCAGGCCAATCTCATTCAAAGCCTTGCGCATCACCATCCGAAGCTGATAATCAGTCACCCTGCAGCCATCAGCATGACGAAAAACCCTAGAACCATCCTCCCCACCAGATATCCTCTTGCAATGCCTAGCCCAATGTAAGGGGCATGTAGACACCGACGAAGCAGCCTCCAACCAAACTCCCTTTCCACGACTCCTCTGATCAGTTTTGACGCTAGCCAACCAAATGTGGACACCATTCTCAGCTAAGAAAACCTCCTGCCAAGTTAACCCTACCCTTAACCTAGAGCCTAATAACTCAGAAACTCGGAACGCACCAAAAAACATCCAAACCATGAGTGTGGAAAGCAAACAAGTATCAAAACCATCTCTACAAACAGCATGTAGCATTGCCAACAAGCGCGCTAACATCTGCCAAGATAGCAGCCTACGAGTCAAAGATGCCCTGCCCCGCTCTCTATCCCAGCCTTCCAACATTCTTTTCCCTACCTCTCCTGCAGAAGGGGAATAACCCCACAGAAGCTTACCCATAAAGGAAATCCCTGCCAATTTACCAGCAATGGTGACTTTTTAAAGGCCTTTCCCAATCAAATCAAGCAAAAACTGAATCACATCTTCAGAGCGTCTCCACGATTCCGCCCTCCTCCAGGCTCCTGATGCTAAGAATTCCCTCCAAGCGGCTACATATGATGTGCGAGTAGACACAGACAAAGAACCTACCACCAGCTGTACAACCCTACATTGTCTACATACCACAGATGTTCTGGCATTGGGGTCGGTGTCCTGTCCGCCTCCTTGGCCAGCCCATGGAATCTCTCCCACTGCAAACGAGACAAAGCATCCGCAATGTCATTGTCAACACCAGGAATATGCAGAGCCCTGAATGCAATATCATGTCTCAGGCAACCAAGGACAAACACGTGCACCAGCTTCAAAACCTGCTCGTCCCTGGCAGACTGTCTATTGATGATTTGAACCACAGCCATGTTATCAATCCTGAACAACACCTTCTTATGTGCCAGTTCCTCGCCCCACAAAGTCAATGCCACCAACACTGGTAAAAGCTCCAGAAAAGCAATGCTCCTCCCACCATTCCTCTACTGTTCAGGCCAACTGTCCGCACACCACTTGCCCTCCCAGTATATACCAAAACCATCACTGCCTGCCGCATCTGAAAATATCTGGACATCCCATTGAAAATCACCTTCCCTGACCAATGGTATGCCATTAAAGGACTGCAGGAATGCGCTCCACATACGAAGATCTTCCTTCACCCCCACTGACAAGCGTACATGATGGTGAGGCAAATGTTGACCTGACAAAGCACGCCCAAGTCTCCTGCAAAAAGTCCTTCCTGCCCTAACTACCATGCAGGCGAAATCGAGATGTCCTAACAGAACCTGTACATCCTTCACCGTCACCTTGGTTTTGGAAAGCATGTCCTCCAACAAAAACAGCATTGTCTCCTTCTTTTCCACCGGCAATCGCGCCTGCATCCCAACGGAATCAATTTCAATGCCCAAGAAAGACATGGTTGTACATGGACCCATCATTTTTTCTGGTGCCAAGGGCACACCCAGCTCACCCATAAGCTCCTGGAATTTTTCCAAAGCTAATTGGCACTCTGCTGAGCCCGGGGAACCCACAAAAAAGAAGTCATCTAAATAATGTGTTACCAGCCGCTGCCCAGTGTGTTGTATGAAATACCACTGTAAAAAGGTACTGGAATGCTCAAACAGAGCACAAGACATGGAACAACCCATTGGTAAAGCCTTGTCCACGTACCATTGACCTTCAAACTGGATTCCCAAAAGATTCAAATCATCCGGGTGTACGGGAAGCGAACAAAATGCAGATTTTGATGCCGCATTTCGCCATCTTTGCAGTTGCGCCCGCAGTCACAAGTGACATAGCAACGTCAACTGAGGAATAGGACACTGAGGCTGTTTCTTCGTCAATAAAATCATTAACAGAAAGCCCCTCAGGCCACGATAGGTGTGGAATTAGCCTGTACTGTCCGACTTCTTTTTTGGGCACCACCCCAATCGGAGACACAATCAAATCTTCCAATGGATGGCCAATCATGAAATGGACCCGCCGTGCTACCTTCTTGCACCTCTTTATTCAGTTTGTCCTGTACCACTGACTTATGCTCTAAGGCTGATTTCAAGTTTCTTGCCCACCGCCTCTGCTGAGGCCCTTCATAACCCAAACGAAACCCCTCTTCAAAACCTTCCGAAAAGTACTTGTTTGGCTCTCAAATCTTCATAGTCCTGCAAACCAGCCCTCAAAACCGCCAGTTTAACTGGCGTAGGAGCCCTTGGGCCCAGACCCCTGAGATCCCTTAGCTCCCCTACTACTCTGGAACTGCTGCGAAGGCCCTGCTGAGTTTCCCCCTGCCTGCTGCCACTGCTGATTCCCTTGCGGCTTGAGTCCCCAGCATCTAACCAAAGGGTGCTTCTTCCCACACTGAGAGCATTCATGCTTGAATCTACAATACTCTCTTGTGCACATGCCCTTATTAAACGCCCAGCATGCTCCTGACCCCCCTTGAGTGGCTGTTGCAGATCCAACCCCTCCCCGGGTGGGCATCCCTTGAAAGGGCCGATAAATCAAAGGTGAACTACTTGCAGTGAAAACCATCTTCCCCCAGCTGATGCCCCCATAGTGTGCTGCCATAGATCAGAATCTAATTCACCCCACTTTGCCTCTGGGTCCCAAGCCATCCGAGCCCTGAACTCCTCGTCATATTGGGCCCATGCATAACCACTCCCCGTAATCTGCGCTTTTCAAATCACGTCCATATATTTAAGTATGGCCACACAGCGCTCACAAAACTTCTCACAATATACACTGGCATATCTCAGACAAGCTGCCGTCCAATTTTCAAATTGTTAGCGGCACCTTAGGCCGCTTGGCCAGTTCACTACTCCTCCTCCTTAGAACCCTCTTTAGATTGCATTTCCCGGTGCAGTAGCTTTAAAATCTCCACATATTCACCTTTCGAGATTCTCTCTTCCGTGGCAAGCATCAAATGTGCCCCCAGAGGCTTGGTCACTCCCATATATGGTAATTTTTTAAACTTCAATTTTTTACTCGGGATTGAGACTTTACCTGACACTTCTGGCTCCATACTCATCCCTGTCTCCACTTTAGCGCCTGGCGCCACATTCCCTACAGTCCCCACACCTTAATCCTTAACATACTTCCCCTTATGGAGCTTACCACCTGGCTCCTCCCATACATCATCACCCACAGTCCCCACCGACAGCCGGGGGGGGGGGGAGAAAAAGCTACCCCCCCCTTTCTGCCCCCCAAACCAGAACAGTAAATAACGCCTGAGTAATACAATGAACACCAAGTACCGGAAAATACAATTACAATACCCTAGAATGTTCATGTACATTAAAGCATCTGGAAAGCACTTCTCTCAACTCAAGTAAGTTAAGGTCCATACCTACTCTAGATAAATGGACATCGTAACCCCTGAAAAACTCCACGGACTCAAACTTAATGTCCCTATGACAAACTCTACCAAATCCTAAGACCTGCAAAATCTAGACATTTCCAAAATTACCTTACTGCGCGCTCGATCAATCGCGCTGGGATTACGCGCATCCCTCCAAATCCTACGCGGTACCAGCTCGGTCCACAGCACATGGCAAACAGACCACTTCTCCTTCAATAGAGCCAGGTCCCTCTTTATAGCCCTTAACAAAACCACTCCCTTTACCCCACACAGGTCATTCTCCCCCAGATGAATTAGCAAAACTTCCGGACATTGACCCCCAACTAACCATTTATTCAAAGAAGGAACCAACTCCCTCCACAACATTCCCCTCTTTCCCTTCCAAACAATTTAAAAAAAGCGTTCATTGAAACCCAACATCCGCCCGAAATAGCAATCGCCAACTTTCACATGAGCCCATTTCACAAAAGAATGCCTCACTATCCAAATGGTCAATTCCAGCACGCGAGGGCCCGCTACAGAACCTGAAACAAGAAAAAACAATATGAGCTTCATGAAAAGGAAATGGACGCAAGCGCTTCATCTGCATTGCTCCGCACATAGCGTTGAAAACAGTTGGAAGACCAGCGCCCCAGATGCATAATATCCCCCCGAGACCAACAGCGATTACCAGCTTCGGTTGCTGCCGCGATCCTAAAAGAATGAGTCCCAAATTGTGCCCCATCCAGGCCAATCTCATTCAAAGCCTTGCGCATCACCATCCGAAGCTGATAATCAGTCACCCTGCAGCCATCAGCATGACGAAAAACCCTAGAACCATCCTCCCCACCAGATATCCTCTTGCAACGCCTAGCCCAATGTAAGGGGCATGTAGACACCGACTAAGCAGCCTCCAACCAAACTCCCTTTCCACGACTCCTCTGATCAGTTTTGACGCTAGCCAACCAAATGTGGACACCATTCTCAGCGAAGAAAACCTCCTGCCAAGTTAACCCTACCCTTAACCTAGAGCCTAATAACTCAGAAACTCGGAACGCACCAAAAAACATCCAAACCATGAGTGTGGAAAGCAAACAAGTATCAAAACCATCTCTACAAACAGCATGTAGCATTGCCAACAAGCGCGCTAACATCTGCCAAGATAGCGGCCTACGAGTCAAAGATGCCCTGCCCCGCTCTCTATCCCAGCCTTCCAACATTCTTTTCCCTACCTCTCCTGCAGAAGGGGAATAACCCCACAGAAGCTTACCCATAAAGGAAATCCCTGCCAATTTACCAGCAATGGTGACTTTTTAAAGGCCTTTCCCAATCAAATCAAGCAAAAACTGAATCACATCTTCAGAGCGTCTCCACGATTCCGCCCTCCTCCAGGCTCCTGATGCTAAGAATTCCCTCCAAGCGGCTACATATGCTGTGCGAGTAGACACAGACAAAGAACCTACCACCAGCTGTACAACCCTACATTCTCTACATACCACAGATGTTCTGGCATTGGGGTCGGTGTCCTGTCCGCCTCCTTGGCCAGCCCATGGAATCTCTCCCACTGCAAACGAGACAAAGCATCCGCAATGTCATTGTCAACACCAGGAATATGCAGAGCCCTGAATGCAATATCATGTCTCAGGCAACCAAGGACAAACACGTGCACCAGCTTCAAAACCTGCTCGTCCCTGGCAGACTGTCTATTGATGATTTGAACCACAGCCATGTTATCAATCCTGAACAACACCTTCTTATGTGCCAGTTCCTCGCCCCACAAAGTCAATGCCACCAACACTGGTAAAAGCTCCAGAAAAGCAATGCTCCTCCCACCATTCCTCTACTGTTCAGGCCAACTGTCCGCACACCACTTGCCCTGCCAGTATATACCAAAACCATCACTGCCTGCCGCATCTGAAAATATCTGGACATCCCATTGAAAATCACCTTCCCTGACCAATGGTATGCCATTAAAGGACTGCAGGAATGCGCTCCACATACGAAGATCTTCCTTCACCCCCACTGACAAGCGTACATGATGGTGAGGCAAATGTTGACCTGACAAAGCACGCCCAAGTCTTCTGCAAAAAGTCCTTCCCGCCCTAACTACCATGCAGGCGAAATTGAGATGTCCTAACAGAACCTGTACATCCTTCACCGTCACCTTGGTTTTGGAAAGCATGTCCTCCAACAAAAACAGCATTGTCTCCTTCTTTTCCACTGGCAATCGCGCCTGCATCCCAACGGAATCAATTTCAATGCCCAAGAAAGACATGGTTGTACATGGACCCATCATTTTTTCTGGTGCCAAGGGCACACACAGCTCACCCATAAGCTCCTGGAATTTTTCCAAAGCTAATTGGCACTCTGCTGAGCCCGGGGAACCCACAAAAAAGAAGTCATCTAAATAATGTGTTACCAGCCGCTGCCCAGTGTGTTGTATGAAATACCACTGTAAAAAGGTACTGGAACGCTCAAACAGAGCACAAGACATGGAACAACCCATTGGTAAAGCCTTGTCCACGTACCATTGACCTTCAAACTGGATTCCCAAAAGATTCAAATCATCCGGGTGTACGGGAAGCAAACAAAATGCAGATTTTGATGCCGCATTTCGCCATCTTTGCAGTTGCGCCCGCGGTCACAAGTGACATAGCAACGTCAACTGAGGAATAGGACACTGAGGCTGTTTCTTCGTCAATAAAATCATTAACAGAAAGCCCCTCAGGCCACGATAGGTGTGGAATTAGCCTGTACTGTCCAACTTCTTTTTTGGGCACCACCCCAATCGGAGACACAATCAAATCTTCCAATGGATGGCCAATCATGAAATGGACCCGCCGTCCTACCTTCTCGCACCTCTTTATTCAGTTTGTCCTGTACCACTGACTTATGCTCAAAGGCTGATTTCAAGTTTCTTGCCCACCGCCTCTGCTGAGGCCCTTCATAACCCAAAGGAAACCCCTCTTCAAAACCTTCCGAAAAGTACTTGTTTGGCTCTCAAATCTTCATAGTCCTGCAAACCAGCCCTCAAAACCGCCAGTTTAACTGGCGTAGGAGCCCTTGGGCCCAGACCCCTGAGATCCCTTAGCTCCCCTACTACTCTGGAACTGCTGCAAAGGCCCTGCTGAGTTTCCCCCTGCCTGCTGCCACTGCTGATTCCCTTGCGGCTTGAGTCCCCAGCATCTAACCAAAGGGTGCTTTTTCCCACACTGAGAGCATTCATGCTTGAATCTACAATACTCTCTTGTGCACATGCCCTTATTAAACGCCCAGCATGCTCCTGACCCCCCTTGAGTGGCTGTTGCAGATCCAACCCCTCCCCGGGTGGGCATCCCTTGAAAGGGCCGATAAATCAAAGGTGAACTACTTGCAGTGAAAACCATCTTCCCCCAGCTGATGCCCCCATAGTGTGCTGCCATAGATCAGAATCTAATTCACCCCACTTTGCCTCTAGGTCCCAAGCCATTCGAGCCCTGAACTCCTCGTCATATTGGGCCCATGCATAACCACTCCCCGTAATCTGCGCTTTTCAACTCACGTCCATATATTTAAGTATGGCCACACAGCGCTCACGAAACTTCTCACAATATACACTGGCATATATCAGACAAGCTGCCATCCAATTTTCAAATTGTTAGCGGCACCTTAGGCCGCTTGGCCAGTTCACTCCTCCTCCTCCTTAGAACCCTCTTTAGATTGCACTTCCCGGTGCAGTAGCTTTAAAATCTCCACATATTCACCTTTCCAGATTCTCTCTTTCGTGGCAAGCATCAAATGAGCCCCCAGAGGCTTGGTCACTCCCATATATGGTAATTTTTTAAACTTCAATTTTTTACTCGGGATTGAGACTTTACCTGACACTTCTGGCTCCATACTCATCCCTGTCTCCACTTTAGCGCCTGGCGCCACATTCCCTACAGTCCCCACACCTTAATCCTTAACATACTTCCCCTTATGGAGCTTACCACCTGGCTCCTCCCATACATCATCACCCCCAGTCCCCACCGACACCATCTTTGGTCTGGCTCGTGGGAAATCACGCTCACCTGGCCCTAAAAAGGGTGCCCGACCAGGCGCCGCTCTCCATGCCAACTGTTCAACTGGGTCCACCGTTCGAGGAGCCCACGCTGAGGGGCCATACTCGCTCCTTGAGCCCAACGACACCGCTGGCTGCACCACCTGCATTGCCTGTAAAACACTAACAGACACATGAGAAGGCACCCCTCCTCCTCATTATCTCTCAAGTCCCCCTCCTCCAGGCTGTCTTCATCATAATCCAAAACTATTATGTCCTCTATCTGTAGAGGCTCTGACACAAAACCAACATTACGGGCCTTACTTGACCCAACATTGCAGACACTAGCCCTACCGGCCCCTGAAATGGCTCCAAATGGGGGAGCCGACTGTACTCGCCGATACTCCCCTTTGCGTTGACTGAATTGAAAAGTGTCATCCAATGGGCCAGCTGACCAACCGGTCCTGCTGGTTGTCGGGGCCAGCGAGGTCACGCCGGACCCTCTTGCGCTGGCCGCGTCGGGATCCCCCACAGGTACAGAATGTGCTGTGCTAGGTTCCACCCTCCCTTCTCCTCGGCACAGATGGGCCGCACCTCGCCCTACCGAGTCTGGCGTCCCGCGACCTTCCCTAACATGTGAAGAAAAAATTTGGACTGGTGTGCTGGGATCTCGCCACAAGCTCACTGGCCTAACCACCTGACTATGCGCAAAGGCGCCCACGCCCACTCCAGTGCTACTCTGACCTGCAACCAAAAACCTATTCTTACTTACCTGTGGACAAACTGGGGGGGGAGTCCTCCTCCATCTTATCCTCACTCCACTCCAACATCATCTGTGCCGAAGGTGCAGAAACCGGTTCCCCCTGCAAACCTCCTCCCACCCCCCTACAAACCCCCCAGATTCCAACCTATCCCCCCTGAAACTTTTCACCTTCCCATCCTCAATCCACGCGCTCTCAGACCGCAAATGGTAAACTGCGTCACTGTGACCACCTTCCTCCCGGCCTCACACTCTTTCTGCCCAGGAGGGAAAAACATCCAAACCCTCCCAAGCTTGGCCTCCCACTGCCGGGTCCAGTTCCTCCTTACCCAACTCATCTGCCTCCCTCACATTCCTCCTCTTCACAAACCTGCCCTTGCATCCCCCCAATGACTGAAAACCTCCCCACCCCCCAACTTGCGCCTACTCCCCCTCCCCAAGGGAACTACCCGCTACTGACAAAGCTTTCCTTTTAGGCGGCGAGGGAGAACAAAGCAGAGGGCTAAATGCATCCCTCTCAACCCTATCTACCCAGTCATGGCACACCCCTGTCTCCTTATCCCCTTGCCGCATGACCAACTGCTCCAAACCAGCTGGGCCCCCGCCTCTGTGGCCCACTCTTCCCCTAAAATCTTATCCCTGACTTCCAAATAATCAGTAGAGCCCCGAGAGGAAGGCCTCTGCCTCTGGGTCTCCCCCACAACTCCTCCTCTCGCCCTAGGTGTTGGTTCTATCCGCCCGAGGGACTCATCCTGCCATGCTGCCATCTCCCGAGGGACCAATCCGGCGACATTTGGGCACCAAGAGGGACCTCACTCCCCTCCCCCTGCTCCTCACCCACTACTGCCGCTGTCCCCCGACCGGCGGATCGAGACGCCGGGCGTCTTTTCCCAGCACGGCCACCACCACGGTTTGCTGCACGCGTAGGTGCTGAAATAGCCCGCTGCTCCCTCACCAAGGCAGCCACCGGCTCTCCAACTAACGCGCTTGAAGCGCTCCCTTCA
The DNA here is from genome assembly GCF_964263255.1 of Lissotriton vulgaris. NCBI lineage: Eukaryota > Metazoa > Chordata > Amphibia > Caudata > Salamandridae > Lissotriton > Lissotriton vulgaris. The sequence goes on from NC_141691.1 coordinate 1,315,845,598, forward strand.
CTCGCAACTCTCCTGCCCCCCGGCTCGCTGCACCTACCGCCTCAGAGCCAGCGAAGCCTCCCTGCTGTGTACGCCTCACCGGGGCTGACTTTCGCAAACACGGGCGGCACTGTTCAACTGCTGCCACCATCCTGGATCGTTTCGGTGACGTGCAATCCGCCACCGCTGCGGCTACACCCGCCGAGGCTTGCCGCATCGGGCGCAGAGGCCCAGACGCCTCACCTATCACTAAATCTGTTCGCCCGGCTTCACTTAACAGCCAAAGAGCCTCAAGCACCCGTATATCCTCCGATGCCATATTACACGCCGGACAAGAAAAAACCTGAGTAATTGCCTGCCTACACTAAAATTCGAAAAACCTGCCAAAAAATTCCCAACTACGCTCCCAGCCACCAGGTCACCAAGGACAAAATGGTGACTGGGAGAGGTAGCCCAACGAATTTAACGCTGGCCTGCCTTTGGGCTGCCTTTAGGCTATCCCAAAAAGCAGCCCAAACAACAAAATGGGAGCTTGTGGATCCGGGACCCCTTCCCCCCGCCCCTCCCAAACAGCCCGGGGGTAGGGAACCTCCCGGTGGTCAATCACTGCCCCCAAGCCCCCCAAATTATCATGGCGCCAGCCGCAGTGCTCTGAGCGCTGACTGCTGCAGCTAAGTTAGGCACAGTCTCGGCCGACGTACGTGGCGCCAAACTTAAATTGACGAACTGCAGTCAGTGCGGAATGGTGAAGTAGAGAGTGAGGGGGACCTTGAGTCTAAGGGTCCGTCCTCCTGCTGAAAACAAAAGAGATGACTGGGCTGTTACTTAGGGAAGGAAGAAGGAAAGGGTCACTAGGGAAAAAGGGTTAGTGCTCAATTGAGGACCACCCTAGGGTATCCAATTTGTTGGATATAATGGCCTCACACACCCTTGCGAGTGTCATGCTTCATCATTGGCAATGCTCCTCGTTGGGCAGGCGTCCTCCTGCTGCCACCTTCGCTTCTTGAAATTCAAATGCGCAGCTCCTGTTCCTGACCTCGCTCGGGTGCGGGGAAGAGGTGATGGATTCCGTCGTGGAGGGTCAGTGCAGCAGGGCAAGTCAGACTGAAAGCTGTTGACACCATCGTCTGTGGCTCATGGCTTCAATCTGGAATTGGATCCCACATGCACCATTTGGGCCCCAGACAGGGCCAGAGCAGCTGACCCACGAGCGAGAGTATCACTGAGACAGTGCCGGGGGCCAGTTGCAGTGAGAGTGGGTGCAGCAAGCTGCTGTGCTCACCGGGTGCAGCATGATTAATGACACAGCGGTGGTCGTTATATCTCACACGACCAGGACCCAGAAAACCTGGCCTCAGCACCACCAGCCTGGCTCAGCTGCCCAGTGAAAATTATAAATAATCAGCAAGTGCCTGGGAGAGCAGGTAATCTATCATCTGTAATTATCAATCACGACTTTTTTAAAACACTTTTCTGTAACTGCCATATATAAATTGCTGAAAGTACAATACTGAGCTATGTGACTAGGTAAGTGTAGCGTAGTATTGTGCTTACATTTAGTGCTTTGCAATGTTTATTTCCTCCCTTAGACTGTGGCTCATCCCAGCCCCCCAGAACTTCTTGCTGTCGCCTGGCAACACTAGAACTCCTCATGAACACTGCTCTGAGTCTGGGAGAGGGTGAGCAGGTCGTGTTTAGGGGAGACACGCCTAGCATGGAACTGCAAATCTAATGAAAGCAATTGTTTAACAGAAACAAACCAAGCATCCTTAATTCAGAGAAAAACTTCCCATAAATGCACAAAATACAAATATGCATTCCAGTGACCAGTTTTGCATTCAGAGGTCCTCACCAGTCGTGACTGGGGACAGACTGACTTCGATAGTGTGCATGCAGCACGTGAGAGAGTATGCAGCCGACTGAGCAGACAGAGATACTTCTCAAGGACTTCTGCAGATGCACTTTATTAAAAAAAATTCTCCACCTAGGTGCAGCTCTGTAGCGTTGTCACTACCAGAGAAAAGGTATTATAAAACGAACACTACCACAGTGATTTCGCACAGAGAGGGGTTAAATATCCTGTGGAAAGCTCTTGATTGCACCACAGATGCATTGTATATTCCCAAAACTACGATCAGTTTAAAGTGCACTAGGTTAGTGACCTTCTATTTCTGTGATTTGCTGCAGTTTTAAGATTTTATTAGTTTCTTGTTGCTCAAATGAGTGTGATTTCTGATATTTGTATGTTACCCCTGTCTTCATTGCTTGATTTTGCTTCCGAGCAAGTGTCACTCACTGTGGTTGAAATGTCACTCATAATTACACTGAAATTACAAAAAGTCACACATAGCAATCTGAAACCTTGGCAGCTATGCTTCCTACGTGCAATATTCCGTTTCCTGTAGAGTTAAAATGATGGTGTGATTCATGCATCACACACACAAACCTTCATTAATGAGCGCAAGATTTTTTGCATTCAGTACAAAGGAAATACTGCTGCTCACTGCTAGCCCAAGCATTTTCATATTTTGAAATCTCAAGTCTCGTTTGACGCTCCCTGCTACACCGACACACACTAGAACCATATACTCTAATAATTTAAACAGAGATATGAAAGAAAAAGCAGGAACATTCCAACATAATTATAGACTTTGAGGTTGAAAGAATTTGTATTTCTTCAGACTTAAAATGTTGACAGATTATTTATCAAGCTGCAGGCTAGATTGCTTTGTGACAGGGAAGCTCTGTCAAAGGTGTGCTGTTCTATATATTTTTTAAGCCAGTGCAGATTGCATAGACTTTCTTTTCTATTACCACTCTTGGGACGATGCCAAAGATTTGTTCCAGTCTGATTTCAAATCCTGACACTTTAACCAAATAAACAGCCAGGTTCTGGGATGTTTTCAACTTTCTTTTCTTTATCAGAGTTGAAAAACTTTTAATTCATTTAAAATCTCATTTATAAAAATGTTGGAACTGTGCTGTAGCTGGTTCTTTTTGACGGGCATTGACACATAGTTTTGGGAAAACAAAAATTTCGTTGGACATTTGACTCATTGTGATGCTTGTGTCTGTATGAAAATACGCGTCAATAACATTTCAGCAAAGGCATTATTTATTACTCCAAACAAAAATATTTACAAAAGCTAAGCCCCAGAATCAAGGAATTTAAAATGAAAAATTAGAAACAAAGTTCCTAATTTAGATTATAAAGTTCATAGATTACAGTGACCTACCATTACAATAATGAAATATAATATGCATTTTGATTTCCCTTTTTTTTTTAAGTATATTTATTATGTTTTTATATTTTTTTCCCCCTTTTAAGGGTAAAGAGCACAACACTACAAGCAATAAGTTTAAATTCATACAGAAAAAAGAAAACATCAGCAATGAAAAAAAACATACCAGTATAATACATCTCAATATAGATTCATATTACCCTGCTATAATTCAAGTATACAATATTTCTCCTTAGGTCTAACACGCCCAAAAGAGAGAGAGAAAACTACATGTTGTTGTTCTCTTCCTTCCACCTAGTTATTGGTTCCCATATATTTAATCCCAGCTTCCTCCCCTTCTTTCCTTTTCTTGCATAAATTGTTTTTTCCAGATTGTATATCCTAAGTATCCTGGCTAGCCACTGTTAATATGTCGGTGGCAATGGGTCGAGCCATGCTGAAGTAATACATAATCTTAATACGGCCATTGCCACAAAAATAAAATAACCTCCTTCCCTCTGAGCGCCATCCAAATTCACACTCAGCATTATTATTGAGGGCGTTAGATTAACTGATATTCTTAATGCACTTTGTACAAAAGCCTCAATCCCTTCGAATATCCTGGATAGGTGGGGGCATGTTGCAAATACATGTATAATATCCGCATGCAAACTTCCACATCTTGGGCAGTTAATACCCGTTACACCCCCCATTGCGCAATTTTTGCCGGGGTGTAATATAACCGATACAGTGTTTTATAGTGTTGCGCCTGGAGGGCTGCAGAGCAAAGAACGTTCTGGCCCAACTCTAATGACATTTTAAAACAATCCCTTTCTACCTCCAACTTGTTTGCCCAACTGCCCCCCCATTTCTCCAGATCATCCTGTTTCGTTTCTATTAATTCATAGTAAAACCTCTTAATAGTACAGCTAACTCCTTCCTGTACCACCTCCATTATGGCATTTTTTTCAAACACCGCAGGCCCCCCGTTTTATTTACTAAGAAACTCCTTACTTGGAGATACTTGAAAAAATGTCTTGTATCTACACCATACTTTGCCTGAATCTCGCAAAACTGCAGCAGACCCTGGGTCCCCATGAGGTCACCAATCTTCGTAATACCCTTTCTCACCCATACATTAAAGACCGCATCCCAAAAAATATCTCGAGGGAAGGCTGAGTTATTCATCATTCTTGTGTATCTATTATTTTGACCTAGACCATATCTCTTGCTGAAAGCCTTCCAAATAATGTATGCTGCCATAATCGTCTTAAAACGAGTCCTCTTGAAGTAGCTTGAGTCGAGATGTCTAAGCAACGCATTTTTTGCCTCTCCACCCAGCAGCAGACCATATATTGCTATGGTTCCTAATTCGTCCTCCCCCTCTGCCTCCGCTCCACCTATCAGACCCACCATATATTGTAAAGCAGCGGCCCAGTAGTAGAGTTTCAAATCTGGTAATGCCCAACCACCTCTTTCTCTTGGGAGTACCATGAACCGTAATGCTCTCCTAGGCTTTCCTTTGGACCAGATAAATCTGTTAATCATAACTTCTAGATTCTTAAATAAAGTATTATCAAAAAACAACGGGATTGCCCTAAATATATACAGACATTTTGGTAAGACCAGCATCTTTATGATATTGGTTCAACCAGCTATCGATAAGTGCAAGTTATGGAGCCTAACTAAATCCCTTCTAACTTTAGTTATGATGGGGGTTATATTTAATTCCACTACCTTATCTAACTCTGAAGTGACTGTAATTCCAAGATATACACCTGCCTGCACCACACGATGATCCTGACACACTACGTTTTTATTCTTAATTATTTGCGTCTTAGTGGTATTTAAAGAGTACCCTGATACCATACCAACATTTTTTGCCTCCAATTCCACATGTCTAATAGCCTCTGTGGGGTTTGATGTAAGAACTGCCACATCATCAGCAGATGCGAGTATCATACACTCCCCCTATGCGTAATTAATGGAGCAATATTCTCATTCATTGCCATCCTAAGGATCAAAGGATCCAAATACATAGCAAACAACAGGGGGGAGCACGGGCACCCCTGCCTTGTTCCCCTCTTAATTTGGACTGGCAGAGTTACTCCTGCGTTTACCCTAACAGATGCTACCAGATCCCTATACAATGCTCTTATTGCCTTAACAAAACTCTCCCCAAACCCTGCCCTAGTTAAAACACACCACAGATAGTCCCAGAAGACCCGATCGAACGCCTTCTTGGCATCTAAAAGCAATGCCGCCATCGGGCCCCCTGTGACTTCCATGGTGTCAAATAAAGTAATAAGCTTCCGGGTGTGGTGAGTAGTTCCACGCCCTGGTATAAAACCATGTTGATTACTAGTAACTAGTGCCCCTATAACGCTTGCGAATCTTATTGCAAGTGCCTTTGAATAGATCTTTGTATCGGCATTCATCAGGGTTATAGGTCTGTAAGAGCCGGGCTCGTTAGGTGGCTTCCCCTTCTTTAATATAATAACGATTTCTGCGCTGGCCCAGGAGCCTGGCACAGATGCCCCCGTCTGTGCCTGTTGTATTGTATTTACCATGTCCTTACCCAATACATTCCAGAACACCTTAAAAAACTCTAGTGGTATCTGATCTGGTCCCGATGCCTTTCCAGATGGGAGACTCGTGAGAGCCACTTTTATCTCCTCTGAGTCTAACGGGGTATCCAGTCTCTGTTGTTCTTGCTCTCCTAAACCCACCCTTGGAATATTCTGTAGATAGAGCGCTATTTCCCCTAAGTCCTTCCCTTGCTGCTCATCATATAACTCCGTGTAAAATTGTCTAAACACTTCTCTAACCCCCTGTGTATCCGTAACGAATTTACCCGAGCTGTCCTTGATCGCCCTTACCTCTCCTATACATCTCCTATAGCGGCCTTTTGCCTTGCCCGTACCGCTAACGTTCGCCCCACCGTTTCACTAGCCTCATGGCATTTTTCTCTATTTGCCATATATATTTTAGCCGCTCTATTTGCTATATCTTCTTCTGCTTCCATTCTTATCTTTGCTAATTTAATAAGTGCCTGCTCCACTGAAGTACCAGTTGCTGCACATTCACTCAACTCCCCCTCAGCTTGGAGAATCGCTCTTATAAGTACCAGATTTCTCTGCTGTTCAAGCTTCCATTTATTTGCACTGTAGCTCAAAGTCTCCCCCCGTACCCCCGCCTTGAAGCTGCCCCAAACCTTACCCACTGCTGCACTCCCCCTATTTATCGCCAGATATCCCTCAATCCACGGCATCATATGCTGAATATAGTTCTCATCCTCCAAAAGCACTCTCTCAAACGTCCATAGTCTCACCCCACTATTAGTTAGTGACAAGGCTAAACTTAAAACTAGTGGGTTGTGATCAGATAATAGACATGGTAATCTCTCAATTTGAGAGAATGATAAACAAGCACTAGAAACCAAAAAATAATCTAGTCGTACACTCACCCTATGAGGCGCAGAATAATATGTGTATCCCTTTTCTTCCGGCTTTAGGCTATCCCAAACATCTATTAAAGCATTATTCCTAGCCAGGAAGCGGACTGCTTGGGAAACTCTTCTCTTCCTCCCTTGATAAGAAGTACGAGATCCTACCCCCAATCCCAGCCCTCCTTCTCCATTAATGTTGAAATCCCCTGCAAGAACAATACAAGGGGCACAGATAACTAACTCAATATCTAGAAATTCAAAGATTTCCGGGTCGTCCCCCGTTGAACCATAGATTGAGCAAAGGTTATTCATTCCCCACCAACCAAACACTCTACCAGAGCCCACCTCCCCCATGCATCTTCCAATTTCTTCCTAGTGGGGGTATCCCTACGTCTTGATAATATTGCCACCCCCCTATTTCTAGAACCCTGCTTTGAAAAGGCTAAAACTGAGAACCCCAACTGCTCCAGAAGGTGTATTTCGGATGCCATAATATGCGTCTCCTGTAAAAGTAAAAAATCAACCCTCATATTTTTTAACTAGATGCAGATCTCCTGTCTCTTCTGCCTAGCATTCAAACCACAGACATTCCAAGACATTATTCGGGTACCCATTAAAATACGTCTGGTGACTGACCCAACCATTTTTCCACCGACACATTTCGTTCAAAAAATGTACACTCTGAGGTTGCTTGCTACTAACCACCCATTGCTTTCTTTGTATTTTTCTGTAGTGATCCCTTGTGTTGTGCCCTGTACCTTCCCCTTTACCCCACCCCCTCCCCTGAAAACCCACCCTGACGTGCCCTCTCCCCTACTGGCAAATAGGTCCATGAAGACCTATGTGTGACAGCTGTGACCCCTGGAATTGCTGCCCCCACTCCCCTCCCTTACCCCTATACCTTCCTCCTTAAAAATGCAGACACGCCATTTTTTCCCCCTTCCCTTATTATTTTTTTCTTTTTTTTTTTCAACCTTCACTTAGATCCTAGAACTGGCCTAATCTTTTTGGGACATCTATTGCTGTGGCTTTCGATTTTCTTGCGACACCAAAGCCACCGTGCCAACCTGAGCTCTGTTCTCTTTTAGCCATACCAGATATTCTTGGGCCTTAATCTTGGAGTAGAAAACCTTAAACTGACCATTCCTAACCACTTTAAGTCGACTGGGAAACATTAAGTATGCCTCGCATCCTACATTTTGAAATGGAGTTATTAACTCCCTCATCCTCCATCTCCTTTTCCACTGTCGTGTGGCAGAAGTCGGGCCTTGCGAAAAATTCTACAACCTTGTTACGGCATTTGGGCTGAGGCTTCGCTTTTGCCATAATTTCTTCTCTCGAGAGGAAATTCCCTACATATATCAGTATTGCTCTTGGTTTAGCTGTCGTACTACCCTTACTTTGCGCAAAGGGGAATCTATGCACCCGCTGTGCTTCAGCTTCCCAATTCCAGCCTGTTATCTCTGGCAGTGCTCCTCTAAGTAACTCAATTACATAAGCCCGCACATCCTGCCCTTCCTTCCCCTCTGCCACACCCAAAAGTCTTATGTTGTTCCTCCGTTGTCTGTTCTCAAAATCCTTGAGTTTCCAAAATACATCTGATGTAGTCCTCTCTTGATCCTGCTTAATCTGCATAGGATGGTTATAACAGGTTCCCATCCATAGGGGGAAGAAGGTGCCAATTTCTTCATTAAGCGCCGTCCGAGGAGGGCCGTCGGTCCGTGCTCGTTTGAGGAAAGTTTTGATGAGTGGGAGCCGCGCTAGTAGATGGACGCGACCTGAATTAAATGAACTGGATAGATCGCATTTGTCATTCAGTGGTTGAAATAGGTCGGCTTCCTCACAGGGAGCCATCAGTCAGGCTCCCTGTGAGAAAACCGACATATTTCAGCATTTCAGTTCCAGTTCATTTTATCGTTGTCCCCGACAAACCCTGCATATTCGCCGAATTTAGAGCACTCATCCTGTTGTGACATCGTGATGTAGACGGTCTTTTATTTATTTATTTATTTATTTTCTTGTATAGCGCAGGATTCAACTCCCTAAAGGGTATCTCCGTGCTTGTGCCAAAGCTGTGTTGCCTAATCTTGCGCAAGGGAGATGTACTATAATTACAAGGATGGGAAAAGATGGGTTTTGAGGGATTTCTTAAGGGTCGGGAGGTTGGTACCCTGTCTCAAGATGAAGGGGAGCGAGTTCCATAATATGGGACCCTTATAGGACCGAGCTCGACCTCCCTGTCTTACTTTCCTCACACGGGGTACCTGAAGGAGCATTTGGTTGCTGGAACGTAAAACACGTTCAGGCCTGTAGGGGATGAATTTTTCTGTCAGGTATTTTGGTCCAGAACCAGAGAGACATTTAAATATGGTACAGCAAACCTTAAACTTGATACGTTGCCGCACTGGTAACCAGTGAAGTGTATCAAGGAGGGGACGGGAGGGAGATCTGGCCGGGGCATTAGGGACCAGTCTTGCCGCGGTGTTCTGGACCACTTGCAGTCTACTATGTTGTTCCTCATTGGCAGAGATGTAAAGGCCATTGCAGTAGTCTAGTCTGCTTATTACAAGGTTCTGAGCAAGGGTCTTTCTATATAAATCAGGCAGAAATGGAAAGATACCTCTTAAGAGTCCGATAGTATGGAAACAAGACCCAGTCACCTGATTGACATGTTCTCTTAGCAACAAAGCCTGGTCTAGGCCCTGTCCCTGCTATCTGCTTGGGACAGGGAGCCGGGCCTAGGTCCAAAGGCCACCAATCTGGTGACCACAGGAGAGGTGCCTCCCCAAACAGCATAACCTCAGTTTTGCCTACATTACATTAGAGGCAGTTAGAAGCCATCCAATCCGACACTGCTCTCATACCTTCAGCGAAAGATTTCCTGATTGAGGGTGTGAGGGTTTGGAACGGGAACAAAAGCTGGGTGTCGTCAGCGTACGACACCGGGGTGAACCCATACGCTCTCACAATGTCCGCCAAGGGGGCCACATACACATTAAAGAGTGTAGGGCTTAGGCATGAGCCTTGTGGCACCCCCTTGGTGAGCTCCCTAGAGGTGGAACGTAGGGAACCCAGCCTGACACTTTATGAGCAATTGGAGAGAAAACTCTCCAGCCATGACAGAGCCTGGCCTCCTATCCCCACATTGGCCTGCCAGAGGATTTTACTCCCTGATTGATGCTTTCTAACTTCCTATTATATTGCTGGTCTAATTCTGCATGTGGCAAGGAGCCAGTTGGTACAGAGAGAAAGCCCTCCATTCATACTTGATGTTTTAAATGTACTGTCCCCTACTCTGTGGTACATCATCGCCCTGACGAAGGTGTGGCCCAAATTGGGCCTGTCACCGAAACACGCGTCTACGTTGTTTTTGTGGGCAGCAGGATTGTGCTTTCCATTCCCAGGCCTTACCTTTGCTCCTGCCCACTTCTCTTTCTCTTTGTTTGATGATTCATTTTCCATCTGGTCACCAATTCATCTTGTGGCGTTTATGTAATATTGCGATTATTTTTATAATTGAGAGTGCGAGATTGGTTGTCTGGTTATGAGTTGAGTGTGTGTTTATGCGAGTGTGAGATTTGAACTCTGTTTGTGGGTCTTTATATGTTAAAAACCATGTGTGTGTATTAATCAATGACCTTACTATGAACCTATGTTAATTTTGTAAAATGAATGTATGAAATCCTGAAACTTGAAAAAATTATTAAAAATTACTAATATATCATTGGGTCTGATGCTTTGACTCTCTTGATGGCTGCTGCGATGTCCTGTCTACATCCTAGGATCCTTGTTTAGGACCGTATTTAAAAATTACTGGCAGCGTTCTCCTCTGTACTTATTTATTGTAAATAGGGAAAGAGCTCGGCCCCATATTCCTTCCAAATTCTGTGGGGAAGGGGGTCCAGGGGGGACCCAGAGGTGATACCCCTGGCTAAGGTATCAAATGTTTCCTCATCCGGAATGCGAAAGCAATCCATAGTATGCTGGCTGTGTTTTAAAATGGTAGGCTTGCTGGACTTAGAGTCTGGTGATGGCAGAGAACACTTATCAGCATTGAACAACTGAGAATCAGGTTTTTCCACCACTGTTGGTGGATCAAAATCCCTAACTATCTTGTCGACTTTATCCTCCAGATAGGAAGTTAACTCATCGCATAAAGCTTGAGTAACTGGAATGTTGTTATTAGCACAGTCAGGTTTAGACAGACTCTTTACTAAGCTGAATATAGCTTTGGTGCTATTAGCTGCTAGATGAATGGTATTAGCAAAATATTCGGCTTTAGTTTTCGCTATAGTTTTTTTGCACAGATTAAATTGATTCTCCTTGATCAACTCCTTGTGTTTGCTACACCAAAAAATATTACCCTAGGGGGACACTGCACTTTTCTTCTAAAAATATGTTCGAAACACACTATTAATTATTTAAAATGGGGCAGCAGGTCATTTAGACACGATGGAGCTAAACCCTGGAACCAAACACCTCATGAAATTAGAGATCAATGTACTCTTCTAGCTTTTAGGAAAGCATTCAAACTGTTACTTTTCCCTGCTTAAGCTCATGTGTAACATCATTTTTGAGACATCTGGTCAGCACCAAGAGACCCTTCAAAGTGTGTGTGATCTTTTTAAAAAAAAGAAAACACCATAACTAAATAAATAAATAAACATTCACCAAGTTTGGAAAATCAGAAAATCACACATGAGTACATATGTTTTTTTCGTGGACTAGCCCTGTTGGAACTGGCCCTAACAAGCCCCATAAAACTATATAAAAAAACAAAACCCTCAAATTAAGCTATTAAACGCACATACAACTGATAATGCATAATAAAGTGATAACAAGCAATTGAAAAGGTGGTACAAGAGGTGCATGCAACCTGTACAGATTATCTTTGCGATCACTTTAACAATTACATTATTTTTAAAATTCTTGGTTAAATACACAAAATCAAAATGGTAAAAAAAGAAAAGATAATTAAAAAAACGATCTCCCTACCAAGAGACAGAAAATATTCAAACAAAAGATTAAACTATGTAAACAATTGTTTTTGTAAGTTTAACTATAAGATGCATGTTTTACATACAAATTACAAATTACAGTGATGCAATATCCAAAAATTTTAAAATGTATTTATGCCTTATTGGCTAGTTTTATTTCGAACACAGTTAGATCGCTAATTACACCAAAAGTCTCTTTCTAAAAGCCAGACTACATATAAATAACTGCGAAGTGTAAAATATGTAATATGACTAATATCATACTAGTGGATCCAGCGGGCAATTTTATATGAAGCCCATTCATGACCAGACCAAGTGACCAAATCCACCCCGTCGTGTTTGTTGTAAACAATGGACATAAATAAGAAATGTACACGCATTTTGACTAATTTAATTTCGATCACAGTAGGATCAATAGTCAAAGCTCAAGACCCAATCTCTTTCTAAAGAGCAAGACTGCATATCAATATCGACTAAGAACAAAGACTATAATAGGACTAGTATCAGTCCAGAGGGTCCGATAGGCAATTTTGCATTGTTTCATACCTAAGGCCAGACAATGTGGCCTGATCTATGCCTATCTGGGTTTGATAACCAAAGGAAAGAAATATACAATGAGTCCTGCATCCTCAACCATGTTGTTACATAGTGTGCAGTATGGGAAGTTGGTGGTGTTGGACTTCCAATTGCTAGTGTACTAACTGACCCACAATGTGCCGAGCCTGATGTTAATGTGGAGTGTTCCATCTTGGTATGGTACAATTGCATCCATATGGGGTTTTAGAGAGGTGACAAATTTACCGGACAAGTACACATGGGTAAGTCTGCCTGTTTTGGAATTACTGTAATAAGAGTTGGTTGTGTACTTCCAAAATGCCTTTTTTACTGAGGCTGTAGTGCTCTTATTGATTGATACCGGTTCATGCCAACAATTTGCCACACCAATTTCAATAAAGTTAGATTTGATGTGTTGAAACCAGGGGAGTTCATGCGCTTTCACTGTGTTCATGAATTCTACTAGGGCAGACCTATAGCGAAGTAACTCAGTATTTACCCAAAGTCGAACCTAGTAGAGCAGGAGTCTCAAGGCAGCTAGGTCTACGACCCTTTTAAAACCTATTTTGAAAAATAAAGGGATGGAGGGTGTGCTTTGGTGAAGACTTAAAAGGGATTTAACAAATCTATTTTTCTTTGAGATCAACCCAGTTAAACTCCTGACGCCCCACATTTCTGCCCCATACAATGTTGCCGTTTGTGCTTTAGTGCAGTAAACCTCGATGGCTGGAAAAAAATAGATTGGTATGGTAGCTTTATATTTTTCATTGATCGCAGAAGCTCTTTGAAGCAAATTCAACTCACTGTTTAATATATGTGTGCTCCACAAATTATAGGCCAGATTCACAAAGGTAAACTTGGTTGCGAAGTATAACTTCAGACCTGAAGTCTAAGGGTCCGATTCCCAAAGGTAAACCTAGACCAAAAGTCTATGTTTAGACCTGAATTCAAAGTTTGAACTAAAATCTGACTATAAAAGAAGTAAAGTTAGACTTTTGGTCAAAGCTTTGATCAAAACTCTAACTTAAACAAAAAGTCTAACTTGACTAATATTAAAGTTCGACGTTTGCTCTAAGTTTACCTTTGTGAATTGGGCCTTAAGTTTAGGACTAAAGTCTAAGTTTAGACTTCAGGTCTAAAGTTAGAACTCAAAACTAAAGATAGACTTCAGGTCTAAGTTTACTTTTGTGAATCAGGCCCCTCGATAGGCACCAATGAATTCAACCAGGTAATATCAGCAATCAGAGGTGTGAGAGCTCTGAGACTTTTGAAGCTGGTGTCGTCGGGGCTTGTTTCTGAAAATTGCTGATTATGACCACTCACACCAAAATCCTTAAAAATGGTGTGGCTGCAATATTGCTCTGGCTTCTGGGATTTTTCAGGTGTTGGAGTACTGAAGACTCCCATGTAGAGTGCCACCCAGCCTCTAGGGATGACATTTGTGTCCACCCACCCTAAAGGCCGGGTGCGGCAACAGAGATAAATAAACAGGCACTGGAACTCTCATGGCCATGCCCATAAGAATTCGACAAAGTATATGGTGCTGTTCCTCCATCTGCTGTGACTGAGAACCAGCATCCTCAGACTCCGTTCACTACACAAGCGACAAGACTTATCCTGCAGCACTTGCGTCCACTTGAGGCTGCCACTGACTTCCCACCCACTTCCCATCTGTAGGGCTTTTGTGACCCCCAACGCCTCCCTGGACTTCAGTCTGTTGGGAATTCATCCCACGTGGGAACTCACTGCTCCAATTCAGAGCTCAGTTGCTGCTCATCACCACAGGTGGGCTTGGTGGAAAGCTGCAGCCATGCTTGTCCCACGTCCCACATCGCCAGCTGCCTGCAAATCCTGTGTGAGTGGCTGACACAGGGAGAGTGCCTGCCCCTGGCATTTACAGCCCACTCTTGCACAGAATGCCCGTCTGGTGGGCTCCCGGTTAAAGACCTGCCCCAGAACGACTTTCTGCCTGCAGTTCTCCAGCGCCAGCTGGTGGGGACCAGCAACACCGCACCCAGACACTTCCATAGAGAACTCAGGTATCCAGGCACCACGTAGTTTCTGCCTACAACCAGATCACCAGCCTATACTGAGGCTACCAGCCAAGGCATCAGATCCCAGCAAAACGATATGATGCCAGCCTCAGCCACCACAACAGCCAGTTAACAGGACACTAACAAACTAAAATCCCAGCACCAAGGGCCACAGTTTCAGAAGTGAGTGCACCTCTGCACAGCACTTTGAGCATTCCTGCACCCAGTTGCAGGTGAAAAGCAGGCAGTAGCCCTAGCACCTGTGGAACACAGCCTCAATACCTAACTGCCAATGCTCCAACCTTTCAGCATCATAGCCAACCCTTCCACAGCGGCACACAAGTGGCACACATGGATTGGAAGACTGAATGACTACTTCCTTGCAATGCGGGAAATCAACAGAATAGTGAAGAGGTCTCTCCTTTGCACTCTCTGAGAGAGGAGATATACAAGCTATTCGTGACCTCGCCAGCAACAGGAGCTGACGACAACAATGATGCAGCAGTAAAGGCTCTGGATGGCTTGCAGTGTAACGCAGACTTTGAACAATTCAAGCTGCATCAAGCCCAACAGAAGGAAGACAAGAACATCACAACATTTCATGCCCAGCTGCCACAACTTGCTAGCACCTGCGTGGATGATGACCAGCCCAAAGAAGTGTGTGCCTAACTCATCTAAGGTTGCAGATCCCCAACACTGAGATAGTTTACCTTAAGCCAACCCGGTATTATGCTTGACAACATCTTGGTTGTGGCTCGCTCACTCGAACTGCCCAACAGCGGGGCTGAGTAAATGAAATTATCCTTCAACAAGCCCCCCTGAACCTATGCTGAGCCAGACCCCGGAACAAGAAAGATTAAGACCGAGAGGGTCAATGCTGTTTGCCAGAAAGGGAGGAGAAAACAGGCAGCAACTTCACAGGCCCTAGCATTATCAAGGTGTATGTTGTAACAAGGATGGTCATAGATGACAGGATACTTCTAGTTGATTACATGTAGATTTATTGTAAGACACAGCTGAGCACACAACCTCGCCAGCTGACCAGACCATCAACTGACACTGGTAGAACATTAGAACACACACAGGTATACAGGAAGGCTGAGAAGGTGAAAACACTAAGGAAGGACTAAAGACTACAGTCACCCATAATACAAAAGAATCAATGTACAACAGTGTATCGATTGTGTCATGAACCAACACCAGGGTAATATCTGCCCAGCCAGAGGAAGACCTTTTGCAGGTGCGGAAAGACCAACCACTTTGCCTGGGTCTGCAGGACTGTAGAGCAGGGCTGGACAACTCAGGCATAGCAGAGTCTGGATGCTAAACTTAGCACTGGATGACAGTACGTCCAAACAAGGGAGGTGAGCCAATTTTGTAGACAATGCCCTCGAAAGAGAAGGGATTATGTCTGCAACATCTTTGCCACACTGTCAGAAAACGGACACAGAAAGCTGGCTCCCATAGCACCATCATGGTCAGAGAGGTGGCAAGGCCCACCCTGATTGGTACGAAGGCTTCTGTCAACATCATGGGCTATGAACAGTTTGAGAAACTAAGACCAAAACACCAACTGGTACAGGCTGATGCCAGAATCTTTCAGTATGGCAACAAGCACCTACTACCGCTGGCTGGGGGTGTAGACCTAGCCATAGGGAATGGAGAAGGAACCCTGGGAGCATGCTTCCACTTAGCCAAGGAAGAACAGGCACCTTGCTGAGCTGCCATGCTACAGACAACCTAGGCCTCATCTTCTTCATCCATCACGTTCATACAGACCAAGCAGAAGCAAATAATGAAGGACTTCCCACGCCCATTCCAAGGCTTTGGCCATTTGAAATATAACAAAATCAAGCTCCACATTTACTCCACCATTCGCGTTGTGGCGTTGCACCACCGACCGCTCCCCTTTCACTTACAATCTCAGGTGGAAGAAGAACTAAGAAAAGTGGAGCAACTTGACATCGCACATGTGCATGTCCCAATTGGTGGTCGCAGTTAAAGCAAGGCAACCACAGGTGGTGTGCCTCTGTATGGACATGTGCCTCCCAAGTATAGTGATACAGTGGGAATGCCACCTGACGCCAACAATGGACAACATAATCTCAGACTTCAATGGGGCACAGTGGTTCATTCCAACTCAAAATGGATCCCGCATGTTGCTACATCACCACTTTCTCCACCCACCTTGGTCTCAGGAGGTACAAGCACCTCAACTTTGACATCTAGTCCACAGCTGAGATGTTCAAAAACACCATAAGGGAGGTGCTCTCAGGACTCGAAAGGGTGAGCATCATTAGCAATGGCGTTCTGATATTCTCCACCACAACAGTAGAAAAACATCGCAAACACCTACGCAATACAATAGCCCACTTCGCAGAGCATGAACTATTGCTACTCCCCCTACCGTCTAGATACTTCTTTTCACTCCAGTGCCTCCCAAACCCTTGATCTTCACGCACACCTTCCCAACAAACCAATGCTTGAGACTATTAAATCTGAATTTCAACTGCTCCGAGCTGAAATTGCCAACTAGTTCTTATCACCACCAATCTCAAACACAAGTGGTCCTCGCACCCTACCTACCTCCGGACCAACAACACCCGTATCTCCAACTGCCACTCGGTCCCAATCCCTGCTCTCCCTGGGATCTCTCACCCTTGTTGGAGTTCCACTTATCATTTCTATCCTGTTATAATTTCATTGATAAAAACAGGATTTTATGTATATGCTAATCATTTTACTAAAACTTCTTAATTAAATGTTTTCCATGCCCCCAGATTACCCATTATCACAAGGATATTAGCTCCAATTTATGCTGGCCATTTACACATTATATAAAAACTTTGTGAAGTTACATCCAGCTCTGCAAACCCTCGAAATATGTCGACAACTGGTATTGGCATTTAAAATGTAAGCATTTTTATAAAGAAAATTTAATTTCCCTAATATACCCAGGTATTTATCTTCTTTATCTAGCAGTCCTGTCGAACCGGTCAGTTCTTCCTTAGTCAAAGAGACATAATTGGTAAACCCCTTCTTTATAAACCCTTTCTAAACTGTGCATCGGTGTCTAGAATGACATACATATCAGAGTCAAAGAGACCTCCATCTCTTCAATATTTCCATTACTAGGCCGTCTTTTGTTGTCACAATCTATTAATGCGTCTCAAGTCTACAACTCGAGAAAACTCTTCAGCTGCCATCTTTAAACTAACATTACAGTGTCTCTATTAGTTCTGGTCTAAGTGTATACTCAGTCAGCATTTAATCTTAAAGAAATATGTCTCTAATGGTGAGGTATAGATGTCCAAAGCTGTTGTTTATATTCACCTCCACCTCTTTATGCTGTTTTTCTTAATGATCGTGTCCAATCTACCAATCAATAATCTCCAAATATACCCTGTGACAGCCATCTTTACATCAGGCATGTGGAAAGCTTGTTTATTATCTCGTGCACATTACAATTGCTCTTTGATAGATACAGCCTGGATGGAAAAACAAACAACATTATTATCTTAATATTCTGAATACATTTTTAACAGGTATTACGCGAAAAAAATGTATCTATGCCTGATTTTAAATATTAAAAGACAAATCTATAACTACATTTCAAAGAGGTTTTTAACCATAAATATGTATATATGATCCCCTTACCCCAACAGTCTTTCCAATTGTTCTCTATATTTGAGGTCATATTTATATGTATATGTACTGAACTTACTCATGTAAAACTGTCCTCTTTTTTTTCTTTTCTTGTATAAATCACCTCCTCTTTTTGTACCTGTTATGCTCTCCAAGATGCACCATTTATTTTTCCTATTTATTTTATAAAAATGATTATCGTAGGTGGCTGTAAATCAAACCACTGATTCCCCCATGTCCTGTTGTTTCTTATGTACTTATCCTACATATATCTTAACTGTTTATTGACATATCACTGGATCGCAGTGAACTTTAGATTCCTTGTCACATGCGGTTTCCCCTCCCATGCTGGTGATGAACCCCAGCCGTCACGCCCCGCGGTGGGCGTGTGCTGATGACGGCTGGGGTTCGTCACGGCCCCGCCCTGTTCTTTTGTTTACCGCACAGCAGTAAAATCGCAGCAGCAGCGAAGGGGTTAAGTCACATCACTTATTTCTCTGCACAACCCTAAACACTAAAAACACCCTTACCTCCAAATACCCCTACCCACTCCATAACCCTAAAAATCCCTTTATTACCCAATACCCTTACCTACCCTAAACCCTAAAAATACCTTGCCACCCAATAACCCTCCTCTCCCCTAAAAGCACTCTTTACCACCCAATACCCTTACCCACCCATAAACCCTAAAAGTACCTTACCACCAAATACCCTTACTTACCCTAAACACTAAAACCACCCTTACCACCCAATACCCTTACCCACCCCATAACCCTAAACATGCCATTTCCACCTAATAGCATTACCCCCTAAACCCTAAAAATACCCTACCCACCCCTAAACCGTAAAAACAGCTTTACCACTCAATACCTTTACCAATCTCTAAACTCTAAAAATACCCTTACCACATAATACTCTCACACACCCCTAAACCCCAAATTCACCCTTAAAACACTGTTCCATTTCCACACCACTAAATCCTAAAAACACTCTTAACACCCAATACTTTTACTCGCCCCTTTACCGAAAAAATGCCTTTGCCAGCTAATACCCTATTCCACCCTGTTCCTTTTCCACCTGTAATGCACTGCTTATGACATCACATATTACATCACTGATGACATGGTCAGTTATATCACTGATGACATCTCAAATTACATCACTGTTGACATCACTGATGACATCACCCACAGAATCTCAGATGTACCCAGTCATAGCCCAATATAACCTTTCACTCCAACTTCGACATTAGCATTCTCAACCTATACTGCCTTTCACATATGCAGTCACTCACCCATATACCACTGACACATCTATTTACTCACTGACACAACCATTCGTATACTCACTCTCCCATACAGACCATCTCAGACACAGTCATGAACCCATACAGCCAGTGATTCACCCACTCACTCATCCATGCAGGGAGTCACACACTCCCTCACCCACCCACGCAGACACACATACACCCATACATCTACTCAGACAAACAATCAATAACCCATATAGCCACTCATGTATCTACTCACCAAACCATACAGCCACTTATACACCAACTGACAGACTGATACAGACATTCACACAAATTAGCCACTCACCCATACATTCACTGAGACATGTATATTCACTCACTTCACAGTCAGTCATGTACCCACTAAATCATCAATATTTTTTAGAAACACTCACAGTCACCGGATGATTTCATCAGTGATGTCATCAATGATGTAATTTGAGATGTCATGAATGATGTTATCAGTGATGTCACTGACAATGTCATGAGTGATGCAATGTGTGAGGTCTTAAAACAGTGCATTGAGGGTGCACAAGTTATGGTTAGCTAAGCTAACTATAACTGCTGAATTTCTCTGGTTTTGTAAGAGGAAAATATCAGCCTCACTATAACGTCCCTGTAACCTTTGTTTTTTAGTAAATTTCTAAGTTATTTTTACATTTTATTTTCTAACTATAACGTCCTTGTAACATTTGTTTTTTTCAGTGAATTTTCAAGGTTTTCTAAATGCTAATTACTAACTATGACATCGCTGTATTCTTTGGTTTTTTAGTGAATTTCGAAGGTTTTTCAACTAACAGTCACATTTGCAGAGTGGTGGAGAAGGTGCGCTGGGCCCCTAAACAGCTCTTGGGAATTCTGCTTCTTGGTCCTCAAGGCCCCTCTGGAGCCAAGGGGACTTTATCTCCCAACTAGTAATGCACCTGGATGCACATTTGCAGAGAGGTAGAGAAAGGGGGCACTGCTTCTGACATCTTCTCAGCAATCATGTTGTGTTGGACCTACTGGAGGTAACAAGAGGGGTTGTTGGCCTCCAAAGATGTTCTTCGGGCCCACTACCCATCCTATTACCTTCTGTAAGTCTTACACAGCAGGATTACTGAGTTCTATTAGCAGGTCACGCTCCCTTTTTCCACCACTCTGCAAACGCACCTACTTAAACACTACTAGTAGGGGGATGAAGTCCCAATGGCTATCGAGGGTCCTTATGGGCCAACTACCCCTCCTGTTCCCTCTAGAAAGTCCCACAAAGTGGAACTGTTGTGAAATGAGTGGTTTTCGGTGGGCATGCCCTCTTTCTCCTCCACTCTGCAAACATGCCTCCTGGCATACTACAATTTAGAGGATGAATTCCCCTTAGCTCTTGAGGGTCCTTGTGGGCCAACTAGCCCTCCTGTCCCACACAACTTGTTTTCTGAGAGTTGATCAGAGGCATTGCTCCAGTCATCCCATAACAAACTGCAATGTTCAGGGGGTGGGCACCCCGGGACATTGCTGGAGCCGGCTCTTGGGGATGGTGGTCCCGAAGGCAATTTACAGCTCCTGGAGGGGGCTGCACTGCCCCCCTCCCATTTGGAAATTACCCCCTGGGAGGTTGCAGTCCCCAGAACTGCGTGGGAGGCCCGGAACCCTCCCACTCATCTTATTTGAATATAGCCCTAGGGAGTTGGCGGCCCCCTCCTGAGACCGATTTCTGCTCAGGGAACCCCATCCCCAAGACTAGGCCTTTATTAATTTATTATAATAAAAGGGATCCGCGTCAATGATATACATACATGTTTTTACTTTAATAACTCCCAAACTACTGAACAGATTTGCTACAAATTACAGAGGCACTCTTTCTGGGCCAAGATCCAGCTTCCAGCCGACTTAGTGTAATTCTGTTCAGTGGTTCTGGCTATAGCCATGTCTCTAATTCCTACTGGAAAATGCATGTGGAAAATGCATTTTGGGATCCTCTTTTTCTCTTCACTGCTTGATGGATCACCGTAAAACATTTCAGGCAACAGCTTATGTGACTGGCAAATGAGTTGTGAAAATGTTGTGAGGATTTGTCCAACAGCATTACAGTTATTAGCAAAACAAAAAACTCTAAGGGTTTTTAAATGTTAATTACTAAATATAATGTCCCTGAAACCTGTAGTTTTTGCAATGAATTTCTAAGGTTTTTTAAATGCTTATTTCTAACTATGCCTATATAGATAGAACATGAACAGAAAGAGGAAGAAAGGCGCAGAAAGAAGCACGAGAAGTGGGGAAAGACGGAAGAGAGGTTCAGAAAGAGGAAGAAAGGTGCAGAAAAAAGCAAGAAAAATGCAGAAAAAGGCAACTGTAGTCCTGAAAGAGGAAGAAAGGTGGAGATAAAAGCCTACTTTGACTGTACGTTTCCACAGACTCATACAAAGTAGCCTAATCACTAATAATTCTACCAAGATGTCTTAAACCTCACTTTTCTCTTCAAGGTTCACTATTCATTGACTGCTCAGAACGTTAGTCCTACCAAATGTGAACAGCAATCCTAAGCATATCACTGTTGTAAGTCTCACCAAGTTTGTGAAGATATGCATGCATGATTGTCTGCTTTTACCAAGTGACATGTTACATAAAAATAAACATACAAATACTTGAATACCTGCATTTCATGCAGCATACTCTGTAAATTTGTGTACAAAAAACTGTATGCGTTTCTTTCTTCTCACAATAAAGGATACATGGGTATTCAATAGTATATTTGAGGGGCTTTTTAACACCTATATACATAAGAAATGTCTGCCTATGCTAATGAATGACAGAGTAGAACTAAGAAGATTTGACCGCCTATACAAGAAGTTATCCGCTTGTTACACTACCATCTTCAGATGCATAACACATGTAAGAATACATGTAAAAGGAGATATATACCCAAGTCCTGGGAGCACGCAGACCTTTAAAGTTGACAGCTTGCACCTCGCATTTCAGTACAGAAAAAAGTGAGAGAAGTACAGAAAGAGGCAAGACGAGTGCAAAAAAATCAAGACAGGTGCAGAAAGAGTAAATAAAATGTATAGAAAGAGGCAAGAGAAGTGCAGAAAGAAGGAAGAAATGTGCAGAAAGACACAGGAGAAGTGCACAAAGAGGCAACAGAAGTGTAGAAAGAACCACGAGAGGTGCAGAAAGAAGCTAGAGAGGTACAGAAAGAGAAAAAAGGTATAGAAAGTAACAAGAGAGGTCAAGAAAGAGGAAGAAAAGACCAGAAAGAAGCAAGAGAAACACAGAAACAGGCAACAGTAGTGCATAAAGAGGAAGAAAGCTCCCCACACCACCACACAGCCGCCAGCTGCCTCACTACTCCTGCCGCTGCCGTCTCCCGCTCCCTCATTCCCGCCGCTTTGTCCCTGCGGCCCGCCCCCCTGACACCCATTGGCCACCCCGCTCCCACCTCCCAGCTGCTCCTCCCTCCCTTTCTACCTCTTAAGGGGGCTGCGCTGTGGCATAGGAGCGACCTTTGACCCTGCTCTGAGGCAGGTCACTCCCCATACCACCACACAGCCACCAGCTGCCTCGTTGCTCCTGCCACCACCGTCTCCCGTTCGTCTGTTCCCGCCGCTGCGTCCCTGTGGCACCGCCCCCCCTGACACCTATTGGCCACCCCGCTCCCGCCCCACAGCTGCTCCTCCCTCCCTACCCACCTCTTATGGAGGCTGCGCAGCGGGCGCGCCACTGGCGCGCCAAAGGCGTGCCGAAGGCAAGCTCGTGGGCGCCTGCTCCTCCCGCCCTACCCACCTCTTATGGAGGCAGCACAGCAGCCACGCAGCACGCGCACCAAGGGCAAGCCTGTATGAGCCTGTCCACTCCTGGACCGCGCCGAGTGCCAGAACCCCTGGACCCCGCGAATCCCACAACACCAGACTCTGCTACGATGCCAGCACTCTCCATGCACTCAACGCCGGCCAAAACTACACATGCTTTCAAGCCACACCGAAATGGACTCACGGACCTTTCACCTGGCTCATTGCAGCTTCACCTGTGACAGAACCGCCAAACCTCCAAGGACCAGACCCAAACACATCCGCTACACATTCCTCAACACCCGCTTCACACGCAAACATGCCGTCGAGCTTTGGGATCTGCTCAACACCTCCACCCCAGACGTGGCCTTCCTGACCGATACCTGGTGGAACAACTCCTCGGCGCCCGCCATCGCCAAAGCCATCCTGGACGGCTACAAGATCACCCGTAGGGATCGCGCAAATGGAATCGGAGGAGGAATAGCCATCGTCCACAAGTCCACCATCAAGGTCACCACACATGCAGACAACACCCTTAACACCGCCAAGCACCTGCACTTCTGGATCCACACCGACCCCACCACTACCCTCAGAGGAACACTCATCTACAGACCACCCGGACCCCGAGCACAATTCAGCGACTCCATCGCTGACCTCGCCAGCACCCACGCACTCGCCTCCACAGACTACATCCTTCTCGGGGACCTGAATTTCCACCTCGAGAACAACAACAACGCCAACTCCGCCACCCTGGTCGCCAACCTCGCCAACCTCGGCCACAGACAACTCGTCACTGCACCCACCCACGCCGCTGGCCACACACTGTACCCCATCTTCTCCACAGGCACCCACGTCGCCTTCGACCACACCACCGAACTCCACTGGACCGACCACCGCTGCATCCATTTAACCTTCAACAAACTAACCACGCACCACTGCACCCAACAGCTGCCTCGCCGCTGCTGGAGCAAAGTCACAGAAGACCAGCTGATCACCACCCTCGCCCAGAACCCACCCATCGACTCCACCAACCCAGACGCCGCAGCCCGCAACCTCAGACAGTGTATCGATGACTGCGCCAAAACCCTCGCCCCACTCAAGAAACCCTCCAACACCCACGCCAGCAAGAGAGCCACCTGCTTCTCCGACGAGCTACAGACTTCCAAACGCGCCTGCCGGAAACTGGAGAAGATATGGCTCCACGAACACACTCCGGACAATCACGCAGCCCACAAGGACGCCACCCCCAGACATCACCACCTCATCAGATTAGCCAAGAGATCCTCCTTCAAAAACGCCTGGATAACAATGCACACGACAGCAAAGAGCTCTTCAGCATCGTAAAGGAACTCTCCAACACCAGCGCCAATGCCAACGACATACCGCTCTCACAAGAACTGTGCAACGCACTGGCCATCTTTTTCCACCGCAAGATCGCTTCAACACCATGACCACCCCGACTACACCAGACCCCACCTCCCCTGTGAACACCACCAGCGCCAACCGCCTGACCTCCAGGTCCAACGTCAATGAGACACGCAAGCTCATGAACTCCATACACTCAGGATCTCCATCAGACCCGTGCCCACACCACCTATTCAACAAAGCAAACGCTGCCATCACACCCAAACTACGGAAGGTCATCAACATCTCCTTCGAATCAGCGACATTCCCGGGAAGTTGGAAACACTCCGAAATCAGCGCCCTCCTCAAGAAGCCCAAGGCAGACCCCAAGGACCTCAAGAACTTCCGGCCCATCTCCCTGCTCCCATTCCTGGTGAAGGTCATCGAGAAAATCGTCAACATGCAACTGGCCCACCTCCTGGAAGACAACAAGATCTTGGCCCATCCCAGTGCAGGTCCAGACAAAACCACAGCACTGAGACAGCTCTCATTGCCACCACAGACGACATCAGGCGCCAACTAGACAATGGCGAAACATCAGCCCTCATCCTCCTGGATCTGTCTGCTGCCTTCGACACGGTCTGCCATCGCACTCTAAAGACACGCCTCCTAGAAGCCAGAATCCAAGAGAAGGCCCTGGACTGGACCACGTCCTTCCTCTCTGGCAGAATACAGAGTGTCCGCCTCGCGCCCTTCTGATCCGAGGCCACTGACATCATCTGCTGCATCCCCCAGGGCTCATCCCTCAGCCTGATGCTGTTTAACATCTACATGGCCCCCCTCGCACATGTGGCCCACCAACACAACCTCAACATCATATCCTACGCCTATGACATCCAGTTCATCCTCTCCCTCACCAAGGACCCGCACACCACCAAAACCAACCTCCATGAGGGAATGAAGGCCGTCGCGACTGGATGCAGAACAGCCGTCTGAAGCTAAACCCAGACAAGACAGAGGTACTCATCCTCAGACCCACCCCCTCAGCCTGGGATGACTCCTGGTGGCGACCACACTGGGAGCAGCACCTACACCCACCGACCATGCACGCAACCTAGGATTCAGCCTCAACTCATCCCTCTCCATGTCTAAACAGGACAACGCCGTCTCCTCCTCCTGCTACAATACCCTCTGCATGCTCCGCAGGATCTACAAGTGGATCCCGACCGAAACAAGAACGGTGACACAGGCCTTTGTCAGCAGCAGACTGGACTACGGCAACACACTTTACGCAGGAATCCCAGCCAAACACCTAGGATGACTACAATGCATCCAAAACACCTCCGCCCGACTGATCGTCAATGTCCCCCGCTGCAGCCACATCACCCCCACCTGAGAGACTTTCACTGGCTAACCATTGACAAGAGGATCACCTTCAAGCTCCTCACCCCTCACTTCAAGCTTGATTCTTCAAGCGGGGGCCAAGAAAAAGGGGGGTCCCAAAACTTGTTATTCCCATGCAATGTAATGGAGAGAAAGGGAGGTGCTCATACAGTGTATGGGCAGGCATGAATCTGCCTACTTCTAAACCACTGCACCACTGTCCCGCATGCTATTATGTGATTCTCCAGGCACAGCATCCTCCATGGCTTTAAATTGTTCCACCAAATGCACCCAATCCAGGGAGATTGGTCGCCTTCACAGCCCCCTGTACTCTTCACGGTGTAAAGCCTCCCTTTCAGCAATCGCCCATCTGACCACATCCTCCTCACGCCAAGCGCCCACGCTTGGCGCCAGAGCAGATTTCCAACGCCGTGTTATCATACGTTTTGCCAGCACCAGAGCTAGCCCTGCAGATCTGCGTAGTAATTTCACCTTCTTAGGGAGGGGGAATAGTACCAGAAGGCATGCCTCAATTGTGTCCCATGGATTGCACTCCGTCAACACTGCCACCCCACGGACGACCTCCAACCAAAATCCCTGCAACACCCGACAATGCCATATCATATGAAGAAAATCTGCCTCGGGCGTCCTGCATCGTGTACACTCCACAGATGACTCAGGAAACATTTTATGTATAGTTGCTGGGGCAAGGTATGCTTTGTGTAAGATAAATAATTGAATCGTTTTCAAACAGCAATTCCGAGAGGCTCGCCGGGGATGCTCCAGCATTTGGGCCCACTCCCTATTGTCTAATTCCCTTCCCAAGATCAAGTCCCATTTCTGCCCAAGGTGTAGCAGTGGGACTCGTAAATGTTCCCTCAATCCTCTATAAAGCCAGCGCACCAAGTGCTGACCATGCCCCATTATGTGAAGTGATCTCAGTAATTGGAAAGTCGAGGGCTCTTCCTGATCTACATACCAAAAGGTCCAAATGTAACAAAACACTGCAGCATGAGTAAGGAATAATGTGGCAGGCACTGAGTGAGTGAACTTGTCATGGGGCATCAGTTGGCCCTCCCAAAAGAAATCACTGATTACCCCACCCCTTCCTGAGATATTTGGGGCGTAAGGATTAGACAATCTAGCCAACTTCTTCGCCCGTGCCCAATAATGTAATGCAAAATGCAGTAAATAAGGAGGATCACGCAAGTTCCGTGCACCCGGACAGAGCTGCGACTGAAGGTGCCCATTCTGCAATAGTGTCAAGGAGTACCCATTTTCAAATAAATTCTTACCCGCCAGCCAATATGCCATCCACTGTAACTGGCCTACTATACAATACGCCCTAAAATCCGGCACCCCCATGCTTCCGGCCGCACTAGGTAGCTGTAGCTTAGACAGCGCCAAACGATGCCTTCCCATCCCCCAAATCAAAGATGTTAAAAGCGTATCTAGTACCATGAAAATCCAAGCAGGCAAAATCACCGGTAAGTTCACAAAGCAATAAAGGATACAGGGCAGCATAACCATTTTCGACACTGCGACGCGGCCCGCCACTGTCAGTGGCAACGAATTCCAAAAGGCAACCTGGGAAGGCAAGTAAATTAATGGTGCGAACTACATTGCCATCTATGGTGTTGGTGGTTGATCTATAAATATTGATCCCCAGGTATTAAAAAGTGATAGGCTCAACTCAGAAGCGCAGTAGACCAAATTGTAGAGTGGGAGATGCATAAGTATCTACACCCAGATCTCGAAAAAATAATAGCATGTCATCTGCGTATAATGACACTGAATGAATCACCCCCCGTAACGGGATGCCATAAGGAATCATAATGTGACGCAGGTGCTGTGCAAGAGGTTCCAGGGCTAATACAAAAAGCAAAGGGGACAAGGGGTAACCCTGGCGCGCACCCCGGGAAATTAAATAAGAAGAAGAGATGATCCTACCTGTCTTTGCGCACGCTGTGGGACTAGTATACAGCATGTTAATCCATGCACAATAAGACTGGGGCAGGCCAAATTTAGACAACAACGCTAGAATGTATGGCCAGCTGAGAGTATTGAAAGCCTGGCATACGTCCAGCGATAGACACCCAGCCAGAGGGGAAGAGTCGGACCTCGCATGCATTAAGTCCTGGAGCCGACGGATATTCAATGAGGTACTACACTGGGGTATAAATCCACCTTGATCCATATGATCAAACTGGGAAGAAGTGGAAGGAGGCGCAACGCCAAGACCTTGCTGAGTATTTTATATATATATATATAATTTTTTTGTATTCCTCATATACCAATATGGGCGTTCTAGATGGAAAATCCCAACCTCTCTCCTCTACTCAAGATGTTCCGGCTCCGTTGTTTGAGACCCGAGGAGAGAGAGAAGGGGTACGCCCCTCTAGCAGCAACTGTTTTCTTAATCCACTCCCATTTCACACTATCCTGATGACCGTGTGATGATTTGGAGGCAAAGAACCAACAGTGCCCAGGTGAAATCATTGGAATACCGTCATCTGTTCCGCCACGCCTCGAGGGCCGCCCAGACCTTACTATAGCTTGTATTATCACAAGCTATATCGGACTCACTTGTGAAAATGATATGTTTCAAGCACTAACAAAAGTGGGGGCATTCACATCTTTCCAGGCCCTACATATTTCTCGCCTTGCCAAGATGATAACGTAGAAAATACATTTGGACGCTATATCATTGAGATGATGGTCTGTGGCTAACCCAAACAGAATCATCCCCGGGGTGACCACCAGTTGTATATGTAGAACCTCAGCCAGAAAATCCTGTATTTTAGTCCAATAATTTATTATCATCGGGCAATCTACAAACATGTGAAAGTCATCAGCAGCCAGTTGTTTACACCTTGGGCAGTAGTGTTCTAGACCCGTAATTTTTACTAGTTTTTTAGGTGATATATATGCTCTATGCATAGTAAAAAGATGATTTCTTTTGAGGGGAGCTGACTTGACCACTGCCTTCAGCATAATAAAGGAGTCCACCCAAAAGTCCTTTAGGTTGTTGGAATTTAGACCTACAACGTTATCCCACAATCTTTGGAGTTCAGGTTCTGTCACTCCCTCTGCCTCAATCATGGCCAGTACCAAAAGGATAGCTCTTTTTTCCATCCACCCTTCCTAGTTACTGAATCAAACTTTGGATTAGATGTATTGGAATCCCATGGTATAGTTGCCCACCATCCTGACAGCTGATAATACTTGAACATAGTAAGAGTCCCGCCAGTCAAACTAGACAGAGATTCCCAATCCATAAGCTGTGAATTCTTTTGCAGATCACGCCAGCACGTTAATCCTGCTAATTTAAGGGGGCGAGATAACTGATCATTAAGGCAATCTGGCGTCCCTGGAAAGTCCCGGGGTGCGTAGTATGGAATTCCCAGCCTTTTTCTAATATATATCCAATTTTTCAGGGTCGCACCCAAGATCTTTAGCCTCACCTTTTTGTAGAACTTTGGATTGCCGTATTTAAACATAAAGTATTCTTGCCCTTGTGGAATGCCATGAAGTAGTGCCTGAAACAAAAGACCTAAGGAGGATGCATCCGCCTTGTCGGCCAAGAGTCTGACATTTTTTAAATGAAAAGAATGACAATAAATATGTAGGTCCAGCAGAGCCAACCCTCCTGTTTTTAGGTTTCTCCTTAATTGTTTCCATGAGATTATTGATGTCTTAGTATTCCAGATAAAGGAACTGATTTTCCCCTGTACTTTGGCTATGTCATATGGATTAAAAATGAGTGGGATTGAATTAAAAAGAAAAGTGATTTTAGGTAAGATGATCATTTTAATTAGGTTCACCCTCCCAAAGATGTTTAATGGGAGGCCTGACCACCGTTGCAAAAGACCGCACATATCCTTATAAACTCTCATTAGATTTATTTTGGATATCCCTGAGATATCTTGGGCCAGATGTATTCCAAGATATCTCATTTGCGACTTAACGCCTGGGGCCGCCACCTCCCGGTTCCATTGCATAATCTCAGTTTTATCTTTATTTATTTTGTATCCCGAGATTTCCCCAAAGGACTCTGCCTGATCGAAATGCCTCGGGATTGCTTCTTCTGGGTTAGAGGTGAACATGAGCAGATCATCTGCATATAGGGCAAATTTTGAAGCCAGATCTACGATTTTAAAAGGTTTAATCATAGGGTCTGATCTTAACTGACAAACAAATAGTTCAATATACAGATTGAACAACAGCGGGGATAGGGGGCACTCTTGCCTGTTTCCGCGCGATATACGGACCCAGTCCGTGAGGAGTCCGTTTACAAGAATTTTTGCCCTAGGGCAGGAATAGAGAGATCTGATAGATGATATAAAATTCTCAGGAATTCTAAAGCCAGATAATGCCAACCATAGATACGACCAGCTTACTTGGTCGAAAGCCTTAGCGGCGTCGATGGCTACAATAGTCAATGGGAGTTACTTATCTGTAGCGACGTCTATGGCAGCGATAGCTTGGAAAGTCAGTTTGTTTAACTGCCTGCCCGGAATAAAGTCTCTCTGATCTTTATGTACTATAGATTTGATGACTTTAGCCAATCTCGCTGCTAAAACCCCTGCAAAGATCTTATAGGGAGTGTTTAGCAGCGAGATTGGCCTATAGGACTCAATTGTTAAGGGGTCCTTATTAGGTTTCAAGATCAGAGTGACTGTGGCTTCTGACAAAGTTTGTGGGGTAGTCTCGCCTAAAAGATGTATCTTGTTAAACAGGGTTGTTAGGACAGAGACCACTTTATCAGAGCCTATTTGATATAACTCTACTGGGAGCCCATCGGGCCGGCTGCCTTTCCCTTGGCCATTTTTTTGATCTGATTTCCAACGTCACCCTCTCCTTTGTCTGAGCTCAGGAATGCTCTATCTGCCTCTGTTAACTAAGGTAATTCGAGCTGATTTAACCAATCGTCTGCTCTTTGAGATGAAAGCAATTATCTTCTGTTTAAAGATTTTGCATAAACAATTTTGCCTCCTCACAGATCTGGTCGTTTTCATAGGAGGTGACCCCTGTGCTACGCATGGTTAGTCCCTTCGTCCGATTTCTGACCATGTCAGTCCTGGCCTTCCAGGCGAGAAGTCGTCCGCACTTTTCCCCATTATACAATTTACTTGCATCCCACCTATTTTCGAGTATTTTAACGAGATTAGCCTGATATTCTGCCCGTAAGGAATCTAACTCACTTTGTATAGCAGCCAGATTAGTCTGCTGATCTAACGAAGCCCTTGTAACTGCTGTTCTTTTTGTTTTATTTTAAGAAGACATTCTTCTTCCACTCTTCTTCTAGTTTTATTTCTCCAAATCATTAAAGTGCTTAGAGATCCTCTCATACAGGCCTTAAAGGCCTCCCATACAGTTTGATCGGTTGTAGTATCACAATTTAGCCTAAAATACTCGGCTAAATGCATCTGCAGATCAATTTTTACCTCCTCTTTTAGGAGTATTGATCTGTCCAAAGTCCACCTTCTTAGTTGATCTCTCTGTTTAAGCTTAATTGTTAGTTCCACCATCGAATGATCCGATAACAGAGCTGAAATGTATGATACAGTGTCAACTGCAGGGAGAAGCACCTGATCCAGGAGGAAAAAGTCGATTCTAGAGTGGTGCCTATATCTGCGACTATAGAAGGAATAATCTCTTCCATTGCCATTTTTCACCCTCCAAATATCCAATAAGTTAAAGTCTTTCATGATGTTTTTAAGCTCAATTTGTGATTTGCGTGGGGGGGGTAAATTTAGCCCTAGAAGTGCGATCCAAAGTTGCATCAAAGATCAGGTTAAAATCTCCTCCTATAATAATGGGTATCGCCAGATCCAAGAGACTAGTTTTTAGTCTCAACAAGGCCCCTGGGGAGTCTAGATTAGGCCCATAATAGTCTGTGCATGCCAACCGTGAGCTGTCTACTACTAGGGATGCAGTCAGCCATCTGCCTAAATTATCAGTCTCAGACCTCTCTACCCTAATCCCGTTGTTTGCACGGATTGAGATAGCCACTCCTCTAGTATTTCCTCTCTGGTTGGAGCAGAGAAGGTCCTGAATCCACCTTTGTTTCTCAAATGCTGCCCTGCACTCTTGTGGCTCTAAATGAGTTTCCTCAAGCAAACAAATGTGGGCCTTTGATTTGTTCAGGAATTCACAGATTCTAGAAAATTTCCTGCTATCCCTTAACCCGTTTACATTCCAGCTTACTATTTTTATTTTATTAAATGTACTTGTCATATGAAAGAATATCTTGGAGAAAACTTAAAACTAATTTGAATCTTTTTCCTACTAGAGAGCAGCGCCGTATTTTTCTTTACCTTCATGGTTATATGAGGAATAGTTTTTCCCTTTATTAATTCTACCCCCCCTGCACCCACCCACCGCCCTTGAGGAACCCCCCTTATGATCTTTGGTGATCTGTTGCCAATTGGGAACCCTCGGTTCCAACTTAGGATCTGCCTCCGTGTCAAAAACAAAAAAGCTATAAAACTAACTGTGCCCCTACTTGATAAAGAGGTGAGAGAGAAGGAAACAAATAGCGCAAAAAGATTTTTTTTTCTTTTTTTTCACCTTTCTTAGATAATATTTCTAAAGTGTTTAACTATTCTTTATATTTCATATTTTATATAAGTGTTCTTTTCCCTTTGTCTCTTTGTCCTCACCCCTCCTTTGTCTTTTCTCACTCTCCCTTTCCCTTTCCAAAAAATAAACTGAGTATAAAGAGATCCGAAATATGAAATGCTATTAGTAGCCCTATCAAGACCAAAAAAAAAAAAGTTCTACCGTTGAGTCTCTTTCATGTTGATTAGAAAAGTGTCAACTTCCTGAGGAGAGGTAAAGTTGTATGTTTTGTTCCTCCACACCACCTTCAATGCCGCAGGGAATTTCATCAGTACCTGAATTCCCTGACTTCTCCAGTCCGACATTTGTGACCCCAGCTCCCACTGCCTCTGTGCTGTAACTCTGCCTACATCTGAGCGGATGAGGTATTTAGTGGAATCTATCTAGAGAGATAAATCCATGAGGGCCCTACATAGTATCAGCTCCTTTCCTGCATATGTGTGAAAATTGACCAAGATCTTTCTTGGAGCTTTCCTATCTGGATGTTGCCTAATTGGGTCTCTATGTGCCCTCTGGATATCCCTCTCAAGGTCAATATCTGGTTTGTCTTTTAACACCCCTTCACTCAGTAGTTTACAGACCAGAGATTTTACATCTCCATTTTCTGCCCCTTCAGGTATCTTCAGAAATGTTAAAATATTCCTTCTGGCATGAATCTCTAATCGTTCCATGTCCATTTGCAGTGACCTGTTCTGTGCTTTTAACTCAGTTATATCTCTTGAGTGGGCCTGAGACACTTGGGAAAGGGTAGCAACCTCTCCTTCCAGCGCCTCCGTCCGACTGCAAATATTGTCTAATTTTTTCTCCAGGCTGGTGCATTTCTCATTAATCTCCTTCTGATTCCCCTCAGAAATTTCAAATTTGGAGAGTAATTTAGAGAGCAGGTCTTCACGCAGGGATTGGAGGAGTAACTCAAGCTGGGAATGGTCACTGCCGGTTGAGTCCCCAGAGAATCTATTGTGTAGTTATCGCAAAATGGTCTAGCCCGGGGCTGGGGACTATGCTCTGGTCGTGACTGGGATATGGACTCCTCAGCTCCCTCAAGAGAAGAGGTAGGTTCGCAGGTCAAAAACAAAACATGTATGTGGAGGGTCCAGGGGAATGTTTTACGACCTGTCTGCTCACTCCCCTAATATCAACTTACAAAACACAAAGAAGAGCAGATCAGGTCTGGGAATGGTGTGTGACTATGCTAATCTCTGCAAAACAGTTGGATATATGTGTGCAAAAAACGATTGAGAAACATACGCTAGAACAAGACCCATCAGCCCAACCTTTATGTCGGAGTTTACGTCATGTGGGGGTTTTCTGGTTATTCATCACAACATCCAGCCATATAGTGCCGGTGCGGGACAGAATGTCAATACTCTAGCGATGTGACTCATCGTGGAGTAATGTAAATAAGGTGCAGTGCTCAAGTGGTTGTGATGAATAAAAAATGACAACACAGATTCAACAGAGAGTTCGAATAGAAGTCTGAGTGTCAAGAGTTAAAAACACGCCGAGTAGTAAGACTACCCTTTGGCGCTTTGCAGGACGGTCGACATGTTTCAGCCTAGTGGGGGACTTCCCCGGCTTTCTTCAGGACCCTTAGTCATGGAATAGCTACTGCAACTACAAAGTATGTGAAGTGAAAAATCTCAAAAATATACATATCTACCAGGAACTTAAGGGGTTGTATGTCCACTGGAGGGAGAGACGTACGTCTTCTTCCTATCAAGAAACGAGAAATTGTTTTGTAGGTTCGCAGGTGCCTAGATCTTTCTCAGGCTCAGAGAGCACTGGGGAATACCTATTCTCAAGTGCAATAGGTGCATGAGGAGTAACGGGGTAGCACCTGCTTGACCGCCTGTTGAGCTATTTTTAATGGACAGACATTATATGTACTGGCAGTCGGGGCAGTAGGCGGGACCTTGGGGGTGGTCACTTTTTCCATTATTTTGAAGAAGGACTTCAGTGAGGGGGTAGGTTTTAACATGGGGGGCAGTTTTTACATTTCTTTGCCTCCCCTGTCTTGCTTCGTTCTCTCCTTTCCCTCTTTTTCTGTCGTGGGGTAAGGGGGACCAACCCTCCTGCACAACCAGCAAATGCTAATAATAGCTCCTTATCGGGCTGAGAGCGAAGCTGGTATCTATTCCTGGCCACTGGAGGGGCGGAATGCACTACCACTTCTGATGGTACTTTCCTAGCTTCTCCGCCTTCTCCGCCCCCACTTCCCTCTACAACCACCTTCCCCCCTTGTGGCACTTTCTGCCTAACAGGGCGCTCTTCAGGCACAATACTGAGTACCCACTCCGACACAATGTCCATCCCTTCACTGCCAAACCGCTATGGAACCTCGGACCTGCGTCCAACCAACAGTTTCTGCCAGCTTTCGTCAATTCCAGGGGCACTAACACTAGCAGCACAGTATTGGTATTGTGTGCTTCTCCTCCCCTCAGCCCTCATCACTACCCCCGTCACTGACCATGTATCTGCAACTCGAGCACCACTCACGGCACAATTGGCGGCTCGGAAATTGATTTTTGGCGCTGCTGCCCGGATTCGGCACCAGAGTCTTGCTCGGCATCCACAGCAGGCATCGATTGCTTCCGCGTTAGACCCCGGCTCCTCCTTCGTCTCCGTCACCGTCTCCGCACCCATCAGAGATTTCCCCAGGGTCCCGCAGCTCAAAGCTCGGAGAACGCCGTTTTAGAAAAGGGTGAGAAATACAGTAGAAAATGTGTAAATATACAGCTATACAGGTAAAGGTGCATAATCTCAGCACTCTCACCGCTTCTTAGAGTAGCATCCAGGCTCTAGCAGACACGGACATAGTGAGGCTTCCCCCTGTCAGAACAGAGCTCCCACAGCCGGCGTCAGCCCGCAGCCATGTTCCTCGCAGTCTCCAGCCGAGTATTTTATATTCTGTATTTACAATAGAAAGTAGTCTGTAGGAGAGAAGCTCAGTAGGTACCTTATCCGGCTTCAGAAGGGAAGTGACTATCGCCTCTCTGGCAGTGGGAGGTAAGATCCCCTGCTCTAGGGAGGTAGTATAAAGTTGTAAAAGCCTCGGGACTAACCTTTCGGCGAATGTGGAGTAGAATTCCACAGGAAGACCATCAGAGCCTGGTGTCCTGTTGTGGACTAACACCTTTATTGCCCTCCGGATTTCCTCTGCTGTAAGCGGAGCAGCCAACTCCTTGGCCATCGAATCAGACCATAGGAAGCTGTACCTCAGCCAGAAAGGAAAGTGTGGGAGCCAAATCATCTATCCGCCTCGGAGTGTATTTGCAGCACGTAAGCATCAAAGTCCAACAAACGTAAGTGTTCTAACTACTCTGCAAACCTAATCCTAGCGCACTGAAGCAGTTCTGCACCGTTCACACTCCCTTGAGCCACCACCTCTAGGGTCTGCAGTTCACCCTCTAGGTCAGTAATGTCCCTAATTGCCTCCCTCTGGGATCCCGCCAACGTCCCCATGGCAATCCCACGTACAGTGACCTTGAAAGCCTCCCACTCGATAGCCCTGGACGAGGCCGTACCCTCATTCTCAACAAAAAATCTGTCAATAGCCGTAGCCAATGCCACCCGATAAACCTGGTTTTCTAAGTGTAAGGGCTGCATCCTCCACGTTTGGATTGGAGCCGGAGAATGACCCCAAGTCAACCGCAATTCTATGGGATTATGAACAGAGATAGTCTTACCCAGAAACTCGCAGCGTGTAACAGAAGGGGCAAAACCTGGGGAACAGAGAAAATTATCCAGACGTGTGTGTAACTTATGGGGGTAAGAATAAAAGGGATATTCCCTCATGTTCACGTGCATCACTCTCCAAATGTCCAACAAGTCCCAACACCATGCCCAGCAGGTTAAGGCCATAGCCTGTGCCCTAGCCGCCCTGTTAAATAAAGGAGGATGGGAAAGATCCAGGTCAATGTCGAACACTGCAGTTAGATCACCCCCCAGAAGCCACAGGACATGGGACCAGTCAACAAGTGCCCAGGACACCTGCATGAAAAAGGCCTTTTGGTCCACATTTGGTGCATAGAGGGACCCCAATACCACCTGCCTACCATCCAGCATTCCCAACAGAAGCACAAACCTGCCCTGATCATCTATCTTGCACTCCATAAGTGAGAAGGGGCTACCCGCCCAGACTCAGATAGCTGCCCCCCTGGAAAAGGCGGAATACGCCATCGCAAAAACCTGCCTACGCCATCTCCTTTGTAATTTTGCAGTTTCAGTAGGGATTAAATGCATCTCCTGGAAACAAATTATGTGTGCCTTACAACGATAAAATTGCGCTGCTATTCTATGTCGCTTGGCCATGGAGCCAATTTCCACGAGACAAGAGTACAAGAATTAACAGGAGACATCATCGAATGAAACATAGAATCCCCCCGGATCCCAACCCAGCCCACCCCACCCCATCCCCCCCTCCTGCACCCCCAGACCATGTGGTATAGTTACAACAAGTTCAACAAAGTTCCAATACTGGGTCCAACGCCCAAACATCGTTCGACCATACTGTGCAAACAAAGTGAACATACTGCACATTCAACCAGTGCTATCGCCTGTGGGGGAAGGTTACTGATACCATTTACAGTCGCTCAAGAGCTACAAAGCACCTATGAAAGCGCCCAGAAAGTGGGCCGGGCTGGGGAATTCACCCATTAATTCCCACCCTTCCTTATGGCACTCAAGGCCTATAAAGTTCTGTCAGGCAGGCAAAGGTATTGATAGTAAACCAGAGATCTTAATACGGACAGCAACACAACACATGAGTGAGCATATTGTATACAGTAGAAAGCAAATAACTAAGAGTCGCGAGGATGCAGAAGGGAACAGGGCTATGCTGCCATCAGAATCAGTGTCATTGTTTAATACTTCAGATGGGCTAGAGCTAATGTCGGGGCGAGAAGTGCGAAAAGTGGAGGCTGCATGTAGAGCACTGCACCTACTCTCCAGTGCCTGCCTGCGACCCAGGGAACTGGAGATCCAACTTTGAGTGAGAAGCCCCAGCTTACGCCTTCGATGGGAGCGTTGCGATGTGGGCAGGGAGGAGTCCATACGTTGCATAGGTTAGACATTGGGGAACATCTAGTCCAGCCACTCCCGTGCACTGTCAGAGATATAAAAACAGGGATCGCTGGTCGTGGAGGATTCTCAGTTTAGCAGGGAACAATAGGGCAAATGTTAGGGCTGCCGCTCAAGCACGTGTTTTAACCTTCATAAAAGAAAAGCTCCTGCGTTGGACTGCTAACGTGTAATCCGGAAAGATGAAAATCCTGGCATTATCGACCTGTAGAGGACCATTGTCCCTTGCCGCCTGCAGCAGATGAGTATAACAAAAGGGTTCACCCAAACATAGTCACTGGGACCTGGGTAGTAACAGTACTGAGTGAAAGGGGTCCCAGCAAATAACAATCAATTCACACAAATTAATACAAATGGAGAAACATTAGATAAGTCTACACTGTATTTATTCACAATGTAGGTGTATGTTAAATATCATATTTTTCAATGAACATTCAAAGGCTGTACAGTGCCCCAGGGGGTAAGGGAAGTGAAAAGGTGAGGATAGTGTGAATAGGGAATAGTGACAGTAAAAACAACCAAATGGCGCAACCGCACTAGTATGTCAATTTAAATATAAACCAACAAAAGACCATAGGTTCAATACATCACTTGATCGAAATCATCCTCCACATAACACATTAATGTTATAATTTATGGGGTGAAGCTGATAAACAAAAGACAGTTGTCGACTTTTCGACCCTCTAATTGTTGCAGGAGTTAGTTGTACCCTTGCTTCGGGGTCTTCATCAGGACGGGGTGGGGGCAGGCAACCAAGTTAATTGTTGCTCGTCTTCAAATTGGTAGTAGAAAAGGTGGGATACATTCTATGGTGTTAACTTCGAATCATGCTGTGCCGATGCTGAAAGGCCCTCAGGTATTGAGGACGGGCGTTCACGGTGGAATCAAATCAGGGCACAAGGTCGGGACAGAGAGTCCGAAGGTAGACTTTAACTGTTTAAGTCCCAGTTCAGTCGTAGTATCATGAAACACGTCAATTAGGCACCATCGGAGGCAGAATAAATCCGGCGTCTCATTAGCTCGCATCTAGCAATGGCCAAGCAGCAGATGATCCCGGTCCCTGTAATTCAAAATCCTGGCCAGGATGGGTCGCAGGTTAGCACCTGGAATTGGATGACGGTTGGGGACCCGATGTGTCCTCTCGACCGTGAAGTGCGTGGACAGTCCGATGGGAGCCACAGCTGCCTTTAGCCTGTTCGCGATGTACTTCGTTGGCGTTGACCCCTCCGTCCCCTCTGGCAGACCCACGATTCCGAGGTTGTTCCTGCGCGCCCAGCCTTCTGCATCATCCACCGGCGCCTGGAGAGAGTCCATCTGCTGATACAGAAGTTGTAATTGCTCCTAATTGGCCTGAACCTGCGGAACCATGGTGTGCACTTTCTGCTCTGTCGTCTTAGCCTTCTCAGCCAGTTTCTTGTGATCCTCCTTCAACAGATTGAGATCCACAGAGATGATACCCAGCTGCGCCTCCAAGACCAACCAGGAATCGCAAATCTCTTGTAAGATCACGTCCAGCTTGTCTCCTGAAGTATTGGGCTTCACTGCCCCCTCCGCCTGGTGGGATAGGACAGAAGAGTGTCCCGATGCTGGAGAGAGAGACCCAGCTCTCCCGGAACTTACCGGCACCCTAGGCCTTTCCTTGCCCATTGCCAGTGGCGTGGTAGAACCGGGTAGGAGGCCACCAGCAGCGGCAAGTAGAAAGTGATTACTACACCACACTCAGCGGAGTGCCTCACCAGTAAGCTAACAATCTCCACTCCTGGTCAGCAGCACCCGGCAGCAAGAATGGAGCAACTAAGGTCTGTCCCAAGGGATGCCCAGGTACCCCGGCAGGTTAGTACAGCTGCAGTAATGCGTGGCCGAAGGCTCTCGTTGCGCACCCAACTAAGAAAACAGGAATGATATCCAGGAAGTCCTCATGCAGCTCACGTGTAGCCCAGACCAAGCTGCTCAACCAGACCTCTACGCCCCTGGGTGGTCCCCCAGGTAGCACACGAATGCAGAGAACAGATTCCTTGTAGGCGGCGGTTGCAGCTCACCCCTGAGCCCAATCCAGTGTCCAGCACCAGTAATCCGGGTAAAGCAGTGCCACTGCCCCCTAGTGTAACAGGGTGCGCTTAAGGAAAAAGTCCCTGTCTCACCAAATATCCCAGCTTGTGAGGCAGAAGAAAGAGAAACTACCACTGCTGCACCAGCAGGATGACGTGGGGGCCCGTCAAAGTCCGCCGTTCACAAGGAGGGGGGGTGGGGGGCCAGGATAATGAAACCCAACACTTCCCCAGAGCACTCCCCAGGTCCGTACCCCAGCACCATGAAGGAGGGGCTGCCCCCGCAATCCACACAGCCTCACCTCCTGTCCGGATCGGACCCCAAGAGCAGCAGGGGTCCACCACGATGCCGCCACCAAGGTATGATGCAGCACAGCCTCATAGCCTCACATCGGCTCCGGGCGGATCCGTAGATGTCTCCCTTTGCACCAGCTCTCTGCTGCGCCGCAGACCACAGCGCCCGCAGCCAAGAGCTGACACACCAAGCTCGTCCGGGCTGAGCACCGCCCTGGGGGGGCCTCCTCCGTTGCAAACAAATCTGGGCCCAGAGCCAGGGACTGGCGTGGAGGGGCCATCACCGCAAACAGGTGCCCAGGTCCCGACGGTCTCCAGGACAGCCCGCGGCTCTCAGCTCCCAGTGGGCCTTGGGAAGGGCGGAGAGCTCCTCGGTCTGCCGGAATGCTCTGAGGAACAGTAGATGCCCACCAACCAACACTGTGCCCAGCTCCCTGCTAAGCATGGCAATGTGCTTTGCACTGCAGATGGTTGAGCACCCATGGTGGGGTTAAGGGCAGTGCCTGCCCAAAGGACTGGCCTTGCGGAAAACAACAAATGCCCAAAAGCTGTGCACAGCAATGACTTAGCCAGCCACAGTGTGCTTGGGTACAGGGTCTGGTCGGAGGCCACACCTTGTTGGTTTGGACACCTATGACATGTTTAGAGACCCAGGGCCTGGCCAGATGTTAGGTTTTGTGGCCTAACCCACTATGCATGATTGTAGGTTTTGCACAAATGAGGGTTGCTGGCAGCAGAATGGCGTGGGTGCTGGGTCTTGTTGGAGGTCAGGCTCTGTCACCAACTCCCTGTTGAACACTGTCAAAGGCCATGCACAGCAGGGAATGGACTAAACATGATTAAAAAACAGAAGTTCAAAGAAAATAACAAATATTAAAAATTATGTTACAATTAAGTATGGTGATAGGATCTTGACTTAAATTACAAAACAAAAATAGAAATGCACATAAAAAACCTGAGGTTATATAGTTAGAGGTTGAGCTGAAATAAAACCTATTGTTTAAAAAAACAAAACAAAATACCCAATGAAATTCACAATTTATAGTTTCAGGAGCTAATTATATCTTGCTCCCCAAAACACGCACTGCTTATGATCTCACATATGAAATGAAAAGACAATTTATATAGCGCCGTAGCTACACAGAGGCGTCCTAGCGCTGCAGACATCATGCTTGAACCGCGGTAGTCAGGAGCTAGTTGGGTTTGTTAAAAAGCCACGTTTTTAAGAGTTTGCAGAAAGCAAGCAGTTTGGGTTCTGATCTGAGTTGGAGAGGGAGGGAGTTCCAAAGCCTAGCTGCGTTATGGGAGAAAGAGTGGCCTCCACACCTGGCTCTCTTGACCGTAGGTATTACGGCCAGGAAAGAAGAACCCGATCTGAGCTGTCTGGTTGGGTGATAGGCGGTCATCAAAGGTTGGTTGATGATGGCACCTGTTCCCCAGAAAGATCGGTGCGCCATGCACATTGCTTCAAATTGAATTCTTTCCCTGATTGGGAGCCAGTGGAGTTCTATGAGTCTGATTTTGAGAGGAAGGTGATGGGTAATTTGGAGGACGGTTCTGGCTGCAGAGATTTGGATGATTTGCTTTTTGTTTAGAGTGGTCTGCGGTGCTCCTAGAGAC
This sequence comes from Lissotriton vulgaris, assembly GCF_964263255.1. Taxonomy (NCBI): domain Eukaryota; kingdom Metazoa; phylum Chordata; class Amphibia; order Caudata; family Salamandridae; genus Lissotriton; species Lissotriton vulgaris. The sequence continues at coordinate 1,315,886,926 of NC_141691.1, forward strand.
AGAGCGTTTCCAAAATCGAGACGTGGCAAGATTAGGCCCTGGACCATGTCTGTCTAGCGTGGAAGGGTAAAAGGGGGAGGATTTTGCGCGAAAGTCCTAACAAGCGAAAGCAGGTAGCCGAGAGCTTGGCCGCCTGACAGTTGAAATTTTAGGGACTTGTCAAGCCAGATGCCTAGGCTTTTAATTGTGTCCTTTGGTGCGGGGGCAGCTCCTAGGCATGGGGGCCAGAGTGGATCTATGGTATTATTCATGGGACTGCCCAGGAGCATAAGCTCTGTTTTGTCCCTATTAAACTTGAGGCAGGAAGATGTCATCCACTCCTGGACTGCTTGCAGGCAGTTCCTAACGTCATTGGGCGCGTTTTGTTTGGGGTTGAGAGCCCCCACTAGCTGAGTGTCATCCGCATAGGTGATGATTTTTACACCAAAAGGGCGGACGATCTCAGCTAGGGGGCTCATGTATATATTAAATAATGTAGGGCTCAGGGAAGAGCCCTGCGGTACGCCGCAGCCAAGGAGCTTGCTGGGAGATGTGTTGTTGCCCTCAAAGACCCAGAGGGAGCTGTTGGCTAGGAAGGATTTAAATCAGGTGATTGCCATGCCCGAGATTTCCTTACTGCTGAGGCTGTGCAATAGGATGTTGTGGTTTACCGTGTCAAAGGCGGCACTTAGGTCAAGGAGGATGATGGCAGCGGAGCCTCCATTGTCCAGGATCCTCCTGGCCTCCTCCGTTACGGCGACCAGGGCGGCTTCGGTCCCGTGAAGGGGGCAGAAGCCAGTCTGGGTGGGGTCTAAGATGATATTAGACTCTAGATAGTCTGTTAACACTGTGTTCACGTGTTTTTCAAGGATTTTGCTTAGCCAAGGCAGCAGGGAGATTGGTCAGTAATTGGCCGGGTTCTTTTGATCCAGATTTGGTTTCTTTAAAAGGGCTTTGACCATTGCTCGCTTCCATGGGAGAGGGACAATGCCAGTGGATAGGGAATTATTGAGTAATTCCAAGATGGTAGGTACAATATGATTGACAACTGAGAGTAGGATGTGAGGAGGTGCAGGGTCGTTAGGGGAACCGGATTTTACCTGGCGCATGATGAGTTCTAAGGTGGTCGGGTCTAAGGGAGGGAAGTGATCGAGTGTGGTATGTGGTTGGGGCTCTAGTTGTGGGGGGTTCTTAGTATCAATCGGGGGTTGGTGAAAGGAGGTATAGATATTTTCAATTTTTTGAATAAAAAAGTCAGCCAAGTTGTCCCAATGGGTTTGAACGTCTGAGACGTCCTTCTGTTTCTCTGGTAGTTGAAGTAAGGTTTTTGCGATATGGTATATTTCTTTAGGTTTGCACGTGGCTTCTGTGATTTTTTTCTCAAAGAAAGATGCCTGCGTGCATTTAATGCTGGTTTTATAGGCTTTAATTGCTGATCTGTAGTCAGTTTTTTTGGAAGGAGAGTAGTCAAGGCGCCATTTCCTTTCTAATTTTTGGCAGGCGTGCTTCAAATCTCTAAGTTCCGGGGAGTACCAGTCAGACTCATGAGATCTTAAGTTAAATCATTGATGACATCAATGATGGTGTCATGTGTTCATTGTGACAACATCCTGTAGAGTTTGAGAATTTTAAGTAATTCAACATGGTACACCTGTGGCCAATTTTCTATTAGCCATGTGATAATGGACATAAACTTTGGCCACTTCCTGGACACATATTATATCTGTCAAGTGACCCATATTTGGTGAATTTTACAATTCTACTGATGTTCACCCACTGAAACAATAATATGACTCCATACACTTTATTGGGGTCACCCCTTTTTAAAATCTTGACCCCCCCGAAAAAGATTTCATACTTTAGTAACCTTAACAGGCTTACCCTCTTGATCCAAAATGTTAAGTCAGAAAATTGATAGCTATCAGTTTTTACCTACAAGATACTTTCTTACAGACTCTTTGGACAACCCTCAGTAGTTTGACAAAAAACACTACACGCATTCTTTAGATGCGCGCTGAGGCCTAAAACCGTAGAACTATGCTTTACACCAGCGTGTGACAAACCATCTCTAAGTGGGACAACCCTAAATTGTACTTGATTCAACAATCTGCAGTGCCTCATAATCTTCAGAGAAGTTCTGGAAATAAACATCTACACCTTATAAATGCCCTTGCTGTACTGAGTTTGACTGTAGCACTGTATTACAAAGATCTAACATGGGTATGTGCCCAAGTATCTACTGACGGTTAATCTACCCACCGCACTCTAAATTGAACCTTAAGGGTTAAGATACAGGGTTAACTTCTATGATTGTAATTGTTTAATGTCACGGATAGTTGGAAATGTGTTTAATTTAAGGTGTGTTGATGTGTTTTGTAGTTATTACTAGGATACTAATAGAGTAAAAAAATAAGTTCAGCTTTTCACAGCAACACTGCACCTAATTTCAATTAAACAAACTTAAATTCTGAAGTATTGCAATTATGGGACATATGTACAAACCCCTATCGCCACAAAAACGTTGTTGTGGTTGCATTAGGGGCTGCGCCTTATTAACCAGGCAGCATTAAGCCACTTAACGTGGCTTAACAGTGCCTTATACATAAAGCCCCTTTCACGCTATGGTTAGAGTGAAAGGGGTGAGCAGTGTGGTGTTGCGGTGGGCGTTCCACTGCAACACCCATAGTTTTTGATGCTACCCCCTATGTACAAGGGTAACATACATAGGAGGCACTGCCAAAATTAAGACCAGTTAATTGTGGTCTTAAGTTGGTGAAACGAGGAAAAATGCAATATTTCTCCTCGTTTTTGCCTTTTCCATGTATTTTGCCTTTTGCAGCAGACATGGAAAAAGCAAAATGCCATGGTGTGTTCATGTACAGGAAGGTGTCCCTTCCTGTACATAAACAATCTTTAAAAAAAAAGAGCCATTTTGTCACTTTCATGTGTGCTGCATGAAGCAGCACACATGAAAGTGACAGAATGGCATTTTAGGATTGTTTATGTGCAGGAAGGGACACCTTCCTACACATAAACAATCCTCCCCTGCCCGCAGACACCCTTGCACTATGGTGCAAGGGTGCCTGCGTTGGCGCTAAGTTGCTAAACTTAGCACAATTGCAGGGGGAAACCAGGGCTGCACCACATTCTTGTAAATATGTTGCATTCTTGCGTTTCAGAAGTGGAGGAGAGAGGCATTAATCCAGGAAGGATAACGCCTCTCTCCTGAACTTCCTTGTACATATGACCCCTAAATGTGTTAAAAACTAAATACAAATGTTTTCTCAGTAAAAATCAAAATTAAACGAGGTAACGTTTGTAACAACCATATACCTAATAAGTATCATGACAAAAACTGCATAGTACGCTGCAACAGACATCATGAAACCTGTGTGATATTGAGCTTGACAAGGCATGTGCCGCATCATGATCTGTAACTATTTAAGTGGGACTGAACCTCCAATGTTTGGTCGCCCACAGAGTAATGTGCTATGCATCGACAACGTACATCAATACGTCTATAAGGTTAGGGAGTGCTTTATAATTACCCATATCATTTCATAACATTGCATGGCTTTACCCTTGAAGCTTGCTGATTTGCATAGGCCTTCTGTATGTCACTCCACCCCCATAAATATGCTCTTGTACTTCAGGTGCTACTGAAACTCCCACCGTAGTCTGCTAGACATCCCAAAAAAGGAAAAAGACATGTACTCATCAAAAGATGGACGATAAACCAATCGTGTTGTTGCTACTGTAAAAGCTTGTCAAATGAACCATAAAGCCTGGCTCTGAAATCCAGTCACCTGATGCATACTAAGCATAATATATTTTGTTGCAAAATGTGTTAATGCGTTCATAGCGTGTTCTTACATTGTATTCAGGGTGGATGGAGCATTGTTATTAGCCTAAAGACGCTACTACCCAAAATTAGGATTCAGTGAGCTTCCAGAAATATTGAACCGTTTGCTTCTTTGACATTGAATGGCGTTGTTGCCATCTTTGCTTCTCGCCTCTGATTTGCATTCAGCCACAATTAAAAATGTTCCGTAGTGCTTGAAAGACTGCTGACTTTTCAACTTCTTTAATGTTTTTCTGTAGACGCAGCACTTCTGCTGTGGTTATTGTTGCTCTACAGACGTATAATTATTCTGCAGAATGTGACATGAGTTGTCTGGAATTCAATTACTTTTCATCCGATGTCAGGAAACATTAAATAATGGGTGAAAGTTGGTCCTTTGACATCAATATTAATTAGAATTCATGGTGGGTGATCCATCAAGCGTCAGGCGCCTTGGCCAATGGGGTAACGCTGGTGTACAGCAAGAAAATAATATTAAACAACAGGAACATTTTGACGTTATAATACTAGGGAAATCTTCATTAACTAATCATTGTCGCATACAGCTGCCGCTTCATGCCTTTTCTCCAACAGTATTTTGGTCGAGATGGGATTCGCAGAGTATTTTACATTTAGTAGTGTGTGCTATTAAATAAGCCTATGGGGCATATTACCAAGGGTGGCGATAGGGAATTATCGCCGAAAACGGACGCTAAGCGGCGATAATTCTATCGCCCTATTAACAATTTGTCGCTAACTGCTGTTAGCGACAGCTTGTACGCGATAGCGAGCGGTTTGGGGCCCGCTTTGAATGTCAGCAATATTTATCGCTAATGACATGCAAGTGGGCGTTCCCAACCTGTTAGCAACTGAAAGCAGTCGCTAACCTCGCTATCGCCTATTACCAACACAGGCGTTGCATTGGAAATATTTGCGCTAAGACCAGTTCTTAGCCATCATATCCAATGGAAGGTGGATATAATGGCTAAGACCCTGCTAGCGATAATACGTGAATATCGCTGTATTCTCAGCGATATTCACAGATTTTGACGCTATCGCCTGGAATTTTATCGCTTTTGAGATAAACATTGCTAATAGCACGTCATCTCAGCGATAAATTCCAGTGATGCGCAGCGATAAAAAAATAGCCGCTAAGCCTAGATAGCGATACATATTGCTATTTGTTGATAATATGCCCCTTTGTTTAAAAAAAAATGTAGATGAAAACGCAACGTAATTGTGTTTGTGTAATTGAGCATTTAAACCGCACACCATATATTGGTACAATTTTCATATCATTATTTATTTTCAGAAATATATTTTACTCTTTTTCTACTTTATTTCGTATCCTATGTCCAATTTCCGTGAAGTTATATGTGCTCTTCACCCAAATATTTTGCTATGCTTAGGTGCGACTTACCCTTAAGTGCTCCTCTCTCAGGGGCATATTATCAAGAATCGGAGTTAAAATTATCGCTGCTTTATCGGCAGGAAACTGCTGCTAAAGCGGTGATAATGGGCTTGATAATATGCCCTTGTGAATTCCTATAGAAGCCCATGTTCTGGTGTGAACATGGGCTTCTATTGGAATTCTCAAGGGCATATTATCAAGCCCATTATCGCCGCTTTCGCAGCAGTTTCTTACCACTAAAGAGGCGATCATTTTAACGCCCTTCTTGATAAGATGCCCCTTACTTCTAAACTACGGGAGTAAGACAGGAGTTCTACCAGAGTAAATCACAACAGTCTGCTTCATTCACAAATCATTTGTTATTAGTAGGTGTGAAGTACTACTGTAGCATTCCTGGCTTACTCCATCGCTACTGCAATTCAGGAGTACCAAGAGTATTACGGGAAAAGTCATAGCAAAATTGGGCCCAAAATCCTGATTCACAAAGATTTGACTGATAATCAGTGGACTATTCTTTTAGTACTCTGCCTACTCCTGGAATTCAGTAGTAACCAATGTATTTCTTTTATTACACTGCTAATATAGCCTTATAGCCCGCGTTAGCGGGCTATACCAGCTATTAAAGGCCCGAGCCGAACGCGAGGGACTTTAAAAAGACAGCAGGACTTTAAAAAACAGTATAGTCCTGCTACGAAAGGCTATAAGACTATTAGAACATTCTGCCACTTGAGGGCAGAATGGTCTAACAAATAAAACAAAGCCTCCAGGGAGCGCAAGGGGATTAAAATCCCTTCAGGCTCCCTGAAGCCTTTGTTCACAGCCAGAGCTGTGAACAAAGAAACATTGGAATATTGGAGCCCTGGGATTATACCAGCCATTATAAGCCTGGAGCTATTCCATTGTTTTCAATGGAGCTTCCAACGTTCCAATGTTCTATTGTTCATTACACAGATGAAGAAATATCTCTGAGGAACCAATACACATTCTGAACTAAAGCCATTTTATGTGACTTAGTGACTGATTTATAGTCGTTGTTCCTCTATTATGGAGGAATTGATCTGCCTGTCAGGCTGACGGAATGTCATCTGCCATATTTAAACTATTTGCTAAAAAAACACCATCCATTATGATAGAGTAGGGTACGTCAGCAGATCCTCAGGACTTTGTTGTCAGTTTCACAGTCTAACTTCTATAACGTTGATATGGCAGACATTTATCTGTCATATTTAGAGGTGTCTGCCATCAGAATGGGACGGGGAATATCACAACAGAGTACAGCAATATCGGACATGTCCATAAACTTGATGGTGCGGTAGCTAGTATAAGCATCTTTATCCATAGCATTCTAAGGGGCATAGTCTCAAGGAACTATCGCCGAGTTATCAGCACTTTGTCACAGCCAAAGTCGCAATAAATGTATCTCCCCATTCACAAACTGGTGCTAACAGCCCATATCACCAGTTTACCCACGATAGCAGCCGCAAAAAACATTGCCACAGATGACCCCGGCAACTATAGCTAATGAGATGCAGAGTAAGCGTTCCTGTGCCAAAAGCCGCAACAACACCACCCAGCAACATTCTCAACAACCAGCCAGATCAGTGACGAGATCATAAAACAGGCGATAAGGCGCGTTAGCAACAGAAAATTAACACATGCTCTGACCTGGTGTAAAGTCGGACGACAGCCTGCACCAGAAAAGGGAGCCCAGGCCAGAACAGCAACTGAAGGGCACCCAATGCCATGGAGCCAATGATCATGCAGGCCGGAAACCCAAGAGGGCCACAACATCCACCGTCACCACCCCTAGCACCACCCCCCAGGCCCTACCCTGGGCACCACCACCTCCCCCGGACCAAGATGTTGCACATCAATGTCACAAAATCATGAACAAAAGCATTCGCCTGATGTTGCACCTATACAATAATCAACATACATGTAAGTACAGAAAGTCCAATTCATTTATTCACCATTGAAAGTCCAAACAAAATATCACATTCAAATTTGTCTCCAAACAACTATTTTGAAGAGTCATGGCAGGGCATCCCTGGACAACCTGTGAGTCACAGCCTGCAAGACAATATCCAAGATAAGAAGATGTGTCAGGCTCTCATCAAAGGACAGAGAGAGGGAGAAAGAGAGAGAGAGAAATAAAGAGAGAGAAAGAGAGAGACTGAACAAGGAGTGCAAGGCCAATCGGGCCCTTGGCTCACTAAAACAAGCCAACTGCTACGCATGTTTCAAAATTAGTGCACCCCAAATCACAGGCCTGGCATAAAAGTCAGCGCAAAGGCCCCATCACATTTAAGAAATGCAAGCAATAGTCAGACTAGGTATGAAAGCTCCTTTGTCTCAATACACAAGGGGGAAGGAAAACCGAACCTCCGACATTGGTCCTGAATGCTGCTGGAACACCCTGCGTGAGATACCATACCAGCTTCCGAAGACTCCCACACCACGAACTGCGCAAATGAAAGATCAACTTGTCCACACCCCACACACACATGTCACTGCGCGAGCTAAACCTGCAAGCATGCCCTTGACACATTGGTTAAAAACAATCCATACATCAAAACGTTGCACACACATACAACTCATTGCCCACAGCTGTAGCATATCGTCCACCGAATTGCCACCGGTGCAACGAGACCAACAAATGCAATGGCAGGCATTCCCGGGCACATGCAAAATCCCTGTCACGTGGTACTGTACCATGCATGAATCCTGCATCTGTTGGGATCTGTGCCAATGAAGGTGTTGCAAATCAGTTTCCGTCTTGCCTACGTCACCTGGGTCCAGCCCTGGTTCCACTGTCGATCATGCACATTCGAGTGTCCCATGGAGGTCTGCCTATCCAACGCAAAGGTAGCTGAATGGGATTATGACCTGACAGTGCACCCCCTGCTGGCCCACGAACAGGAGTGTCACCGGGATACCCGTGCATAGCATGCACTGATCTTTTGCATATGTGCTGGCAGTTGTGCATGGGAGATTGCACAACTCCTCGTGCAATGACCCTATTGAGGTGCTCCCCTTTTGGTCTGTGTTTCGGATTGGTGAAATGGCGTGGACTGAGCACAGCTGCCCAGACCAGTGAATGGATTGGTTCTCCCTGGTGTTCCTTGAACTCAGCAATGACGTACTCTTGGAAGAGATTGCTCATGAAGCTGTGCTTGCATTCATGGACGAGTAACTATGTTCCTGCAGTCACACTTATCACCCACAGCACAGGTCCCAACACCTTGTTGCATCTTGGGGAATGCTCACATATCCCACCACAATAGTGGATATGTCTGCCTTCGTCTGGACTCAGACTGCATGTGCATGGAACTATGCATGAGTACACACACCTGTGCAAGGTGATGAAGTTCTATGGGTGGAGCAGCACAGCATCGCTTGGCAACGTTCCCAATTCGGACATACAGCTGGGAAGAGAGTACACACATGGCAATGTAGCATGACATGTGACCTTGTCAGACCCTTTCAGCTGCTCACTGTCAGCAGAGCAGACAGTCGGCACAGTCCGATGGTACATCACTATGCAGATCCCATTGGCTGTGAGTCGTGTCCCCTGACACAGGGAAATGAGCAGACGCCAAACATCACATGACTCGTCCAGCAAGGCAAGGTGGGCTGAGACCGTTGCCATCCGTTATGATTTGTGTACATTTTAGCCTCCCCATTTCTTGCACCTCAACATGTTCCCATGCTGCGTGTAAGTGTCTTAAGCATTTCCCTGCATGTTGTGGCCGTTGCCTTGTCCGTACTGAGACGCACATGCTAATAAAGTCTACGCAACTTCACTAGTGTACAACTGTTATGAGTGTTGATTAGATTGACAAATCGTATACCTCAATGAGCATTGTCTGTACACAGGGAGGGACTGACTGATGCATGTACAATGGGGATGGGTCCCTTTTGACAGCTCCACCTGTGAGCCAGGCTTGGTGCTTGGGATAATTGCTGGCAGACCTGTGCACCTACGTGTCTTCAGCAATGTGAGCATGGTGTTTAACCTCTGACCATGTGGAGCAATGTTATACATCAAAACAGACTGTGTCCACACAGATGTTTGTGAGTAGGTATGCAAAGTGAAATTCTGTTGTCATATGTGATGGAGGACACCACTTCTGGCCTGCTACCGATGTTGTCATTTCTACACACAGCCCTGTTTAATACATGGACGTGTGCCTATGTTGGGGGGTTGTGAGATTGTTGTTCATGTGCAATGAGGCCACAGCTAGTTCACACCTTCACAGTCATCTAATTGGACATGTGGATCAGGTTCAAACATGCGCATTGATGTCATTTACCAGGGTGTACCTTCTTGTGCAATCAATGTACCTACATTCATCCAAACTTTCACACTTGAGTGAACATAGGTATGACACATCTGTGTGATTTCGATTTCTGGTGAATGCCAAAGCTGAAGCTGTATATGGCCATGCCAAGCCCATATTACATGGTAGCCCAGTGTTCGGCCAACCAGTGTCCCTTGGGGATTGAAAAGTGAATTGGAAGAGGGAGAGTGCTGTCTGCATCAGGATTGCTTTGTAATTGGCAACCAGTGAAGATATGGCAGTCCATGTCGAGGTCCAGGTGAATGTCACAGAGTGTTCTGGGGGACAGTGGGAGGTATTGTCCCAGGGCATGATGCATAGGGCTGAACCTGGCAGGGACAGGCCATATGGCGGTGATACCTCCTTCCTCACACATTCATTGCCATTCACATCTTACTCCTCTGACACTTCTTCTGTGTCCGGTGAGTCAGGTGTGTGTGGTGGTGTTATAGCTGCATCACTGTGTGCCACTGACAAATCAGGGTGCAAAGGTGATAGCGCTGCAGCACTTTTTGCCACTGACACATCAGGGTGCAAAGGTAATAGGGCTGCATCACTGTGTGCAGCTGACACATCAGGGGTCGGATATATGTGTGTCGAAGTTTGTGCCGCAGTTATCTAGGACAGGCTCAGTGGCAGCAATGGCAAGTTGAGGAACTGCAAGGCATGGAAGATCCCAGCTACGTCTCGCTGGTGTTCAGCTGTGGCAGCCATACTTCCAGCCTGCATCTGTTCCGTGGTCTCCATTGTCCTGCACATCTGTTGCAACTCTGTGCTGTCATCACTGGTGCCTGTCTGACTAGACAGTTCCTGTATCCGAGTAATGGCCCCAGCAATGTCAGCCAAGGTTTGTCAGGTAGCATGGTACGGGCAGTGGGTATCCTTTAGGGACTGTAAGTGGTCCCTGATGGGACTCAGACACCCACATAGGGCATCGAGTTTGGCTGCCACGAGCTTGAAACCCACCTACAGCTGATCCGCCCTCTCCTCCTGGCAACCCAACACACAGCATTGTAATTCAATGTGTTGTTTGGGAGGGACCAGGGAGACAGCCGTGGTGTTGTGTGTTTCCTGCTGTGTGGTCTGTGCAGGGGGTGGGGTCACCTTGAGGCAGCTGGGCTGCCCTGCTCCTGGGGGTGGGGTGCAGAGGCTGTCCATTAGCCATTAAAGGGTGTCTAAGCATATGTGCAGGTTGTCCTCTTCATTATCACTGAAGAGATTTGTGGTCTGCTCTGCAGTAGGTGTTGATTGTCCATCTGCAATGTAAGGGGGAGATGCACGTTACCAGAGTGTCCTAGGTATGTTGACATTTTGTACATATTTACATACAGACTGCATGACAATGTACATTGTGACTGTTTGGTGGAGCTGGCTATTTGATAGCAGACAGTGGAAATTTCGACCACATGACGGATGTGTGGTTATACTCATACTTTATCATCTCACAGAATCACACAATGACAGATGTGAGTGGCCAGTTACAAAGCACAAGCGGAACCTCTTGTGTCCTCTGTCCTGTGTTGCACTTTGTACCACATTGCTGTCAATGTTGATATGCTTTGATTGCTATGTGTGTGTGCTGCATTGTGAGAGAGTCACCCCTACAGCTCTGATTTCATGGACTCTTATCCCTTTGAGGTGGTGTGCCTTTGAATTGTGTGCTGTTTGGGGGCTCGAATGTTTACGACTTTGGTCATTGGTGTTCTTGGACAGATTTTGTAGTCTTCTGCATTGTTTGTCTGCTAATGTGTAATGGTCGTCATGGGTTGTAGGTGCACATGGATGTGTCAGAGTGTGACCTGCTCCTTTACATACGTGGTCCACACTGGACCACCTCAATGTCAAATCAGGCACCATGTCAATTATTTTAACTGCAGCCATGCTATCGGTCATGCAGTGTTCCTTACATAGTCAGTGTGTCTCACAGAACCCTGCTTTTCTGGATTCTGCACATGTGCATGGGTAGGTTGTTGCGTTGGTGATATGGAGGGGGCCCATTTGTCCACATTGTTTACGGGGCCCTACTTGGTGTTTCTATGCGTGCTGCAGTGTGCCAAGGGTATCAGGGGCATGTTCCACTATCATTGTGCATGTGCAGTGTGCTACACAAGATTGTGCATGTGTGCCATTTTGCCCATCTCCCCCATATCCCCAGTCTCTGGTCGTTACTCACCCTGTAGCTGTTGGGTCAGGTCATATCGAGCTGTGTCCAGACCCCCAACTCCTTGCACCGTCTCCACACTGGTGATTGTGGCCACCATTTCCTCCAGCTCATCCAGCTCCTCCTGTGATGCAGGACTCCCACCTCCAGTCGCCTTTGCTGCCTTCCTGTTGGCAGCGAGTTTCTGTTTGGTCTGGCTTCGCACAATGCCAGCGCCTCTTGACCTCCTCCAATGACTTCCTTGTACTCCAACTGCATTGACATTGTTGACGATGGTCTGCCATATTTCTGTTTGTTCTGGCACCTCTGTGACGATGATCCTGTCTTCCTGCGGACTGAACCCCATTTTCCTCTTCCTCTTCTCCTTGCCCTTCGCCGAACACTGGGCTCCTGCCTGGTCCTCCTTGGGGTTTGTGGGGTTCGAGTCTGTCCAGGTGCATCCATGGTGCTATGCAGTTTGCTTCGGTTTTCGTGTATATTTTTGTTGTTGTTTTTATAGTGCATTTTCCTGCATGGGAATCGCTGGCCTGTCGCTGGTTGTCGCTGATTTTTGTATTGCGATTTGGGTCATCTCAACTTTTTGGGCATTTGTATTTCACATTTTCTGTGCTTCATGTTGATTTGTACGCGGTCATTTGGCGCATTATCCTGCAACTATCACATGCTGCCGGCGGGTGCGGAATTGGATGTTAAGATGGTGTTATTTACACGGGATAGACTGTGATATGCAAAGTTGCCTTAAGCTAAATTTGCGATGTTTATCAAACGTTCTTGTCAGTATGCCCCTAGGTATTCTCAATTCCATATTCTTTAACCAAGTTTTTTACCGCAGGTATTTCTTACCTTATTGTTGTTACCCTTTGTATTTATTGCCTGAGTTGTAGTATTCTGATGGCATTCCAGGATCTAGGCCGAGGGGCCTGAATCAGTTGCTTACCAGTCTATCTTGTATGTGGATGCTCCAATAAAGACTGGATTTGAACACTTACGATTAAGTGTTTTTCCACTTTATATTGGCAACGATTGGTGTAGAAACTGGAGGGAGCATCCACACCTGCCTGCTGCTGGATTCCTGTCATCTAGTAAACAAACTCTGAATGGGAACGAGAAGCTGATACAGACTCCGCTAATTGGGAAGAGGTGCCAATTCGTATATCTGTTGTGTGCACTTTTCGCGCGATTGCAGTTGCCTATGTTCACACTGAACCTATAACTAATTTTTGTACTGCTTTTCAATTGCCTACTAGGCATAGCCTTTGTTTCCCTGGTACCTTTGACATTTTGTTTTATGTTGAGGCAGTGACTTTGCACAAACTCTTTCTTTTAAATCCTGCTCATGTTTCCATTCTATCCCTCTGTGCCATTCTAGCCCGCTGCTGTGAGCTCCCTGCTTCTGCCTCACAGTATTACGTCTCAGCAGGTGTGAAATACCCTGTTGTAACTTAACCCTTGGTTCCTCCCACTCCTCTTTGTTCCCCCCCCTTCCTTCTTCCCGATTGGTATGGCCCTAGTTGGCTCCTGAAGGCAGCAGTAGAATGTTGGGGTTGTCACGATCCTGTCAAGCTGGGAGCACCTATGTTATATGGAACTGAATAAAGGTTCTTGAATCTTACCACGTGTGGACTGTCATTACTACAATTTTGGCGACGGAGGAAACGGAGCTGAGCCAGGGTCAGTGTGGTGTCTCTCCCCTGGAATGATATGAGCTTGGACAAGGACAAGGAAATGAATTGGTGACGTACCTTGGGCGTTCTAAGGAAACTGAGACATTAAAGAGAAGTAAGACCCAAATAGATGAACTAGGAAATGAATTGGTGACGTACCTTGGGCGTTCTAAGGAAACTGAGACATTAATGAGAAGTAAGACCCAAATTGATGAACACTGGAAGAAGCGCAAGTCCGTGAGGTGAGCAGTTTAAGCTTAGTGAAGAAATTTGAGCGAAAAAGGCAACGAATTTAAATCTCTGTCACCGCATTTTGAAGTTGATTAATCAAGCCTTGCTTGTGCTGCATGAGGAGCGTTGCCAGTGAATAAAAGTGGACTTGGATTTACCGGGAGAAAACCGGAAGAGATGAAAAGAAATCTGGTTGCTTTATACTGGAATCTGCGCAAGGCTAATGTGAAGAGCCTTGGTGATTAATCATAGGAGATGTGAGCGAGGAAGGGGACGCAGTATTCTCTGTAACTGCTATTGAATTGGATGTGAATCAGCGCAAACGGCGTTGGAAGTGATATTCCTCCTCAGATCCCCAGTGTACAACAAAAGAAAACGTTAAGGTTTAGGCGTGTGAGTGAGATTCCCTTCATACTAAAAGCGCAAACCCTCCAGCAAACGTGATAACGCACTGCCGCCTTGCTGCCAATTTAACCAACAGACCACATGAAACTACTCCGGTAAGGAGGGGTAAAGTCGAATTTTGAATTTAATGGCAAGTGGAGGAAGAGGATGTGGCAGTGATCATTAAGATTTATAGGAAAGTTGAAGTAAAGTGGAAAAGTCAGAATGAGCAATTTAAAATAATTGAGCAAGGTAAAGGAATCGCCGAGATAGGAGGATGACATATTGACAAATGATGAAAACAGCGTTACCTCGTTAGTACAGAATTAGGTACTTTAGCGAGTATTGTGAAATCCTCTACAGCGCCTATTCTCGGATTTATGAGTTTGTTTTATTAGAACAGTGCTTGACAAGTCAGCCGTGTTTAGTGGGAAAGTGTGACGCAGGTAGAGTGGCGGAATCCCTCGGATGTGCAAACTGCCTGAAGGTAGAAGTGTAACTCTTCTTAGAGTGAAGCGAAAAGACTCAACTACAATAGAGTATTAAATCAGCATCAGCTCTAGCCAACTGCTGCTCTTGTGACACTTCTTCGGAATGGTTTAAAACATATAAGGGTATTACCTTGACGCTGCAGTTTCGGGATCTTGAATTAACACGGTGAACAGTTTCCGGCGGCGCTCAACGATCGTAGCTCTTTCCTCAGAGTTGTGGCGCGAAACGGAGGGAGACGCACTTCGTGTAAGGGCTCCACCTTACTGTTGATGGCCGCAATTGCACCTTCGCACATGAATTCCTGGTAATGGTCTTTCGAGAGGTTCAGCAAAGGATAATTTAATCAAAACGGGTTTCGTTTTTACCCAAGTAAGTGAAAGGTTTAAACTCCCACTTCAAAGTTAATTTTCAAGAACAATAATCTGCATGAGCTAGTGGAGACGAATATGAACGGTGCTTAAGAGGGAGAGAAGGAACATCTGAAATAAGCTATCATCCTTAGCCGGCCACAGGGTAATCCAAGAGTTCTAAGACTGTATCCTTTATGCTGATCATATTTATAAAACAGGAAGATTTTACTGTACTGTTAAAACCAAGAGGAAAACATAAGTGCATGAGTTTTGGTTTTGCGATATTAACATGGATGAAAACAAGATGTTTAAATTACTGCCACCTGAGCCATTTATAAAAGGAGCGGATGATAATATGGCAGAATGGATGGTGTGGAAGGAATATTTTCACAATTATATATCCATTTTAGATGCGGAGGATGTACCTTTAAAACCAGAGGAAAAGGTAGGAATACAGTTACACAGTTCAGGAGCCGTTGGATGGAAAGTGTACTATGACATGGAAAAGAAAATCTATATGGGAACAGACAGGAATGCATTGGAGAATGTCAAACAGGTTTTAGATGAACATTATAAGCAAGTAAAGAATGGTGAAGCACAATGGAACAAAATGAACAGAGAAGAAGGAGATATCAAAATGGTATTGAACAAGGGTGAAACTGAACAAGTGTATACCATCAATATAGGTGGAGTAGAAATTGACATTAACGGTGACTCAGGGTCACATGGTACGGTAGTAAGCAAAAGAACATGGAGGAGGCGCTAGGGGGCGCACAGCGGAATGGCTGCCTGAACTGCAGCTCCGCCGGGCGATATCACACGATGTGATTCATTGCCACTAAAGCCCCACCAACCCGCCCTGCGAGACCACGATCGAGTGCGGGAAGATGTGGAGCACAGTTGGATGTTTGCGGAGGCGGCCGCTTCCCCTTCATCGCGGAGAAAAACCGAGGTCGCTGTAACCCGCACCGGACTGCCTGACAACATGGCCGGCGGCCGACCGGAGGTATGTCGCGAGCATAGCGCGAGCGGGGGAAGGCGGACCGCTTAAACCCAACATCAGCGCCCGTCCTTGCACACGGACCACCAGGGCCAGAGAGCACGTCCACACCGCTGCAGACCTGTGCACTAGCGTCGGAGTCCGCTTCCACATCGCTTGATTTGCCTGACAAGATGGCGGCTCCCCCTCCCGTAATGGCGATTTCGGCGGACTAACGCAGGCGGGCCCCCTGCTCGTATAGCGAGGCGCCCTAACGACGGACCGGCGCGTAGTAGGACTGGGCACACTACAGCGCGCATAACATCAGGGCACAACGCATTGGAGGACATCTGACGTCCACCGATTAGGAGATCACGGAGCAGGGGACGGGGGTGCGAACAGGCATCGGGGGCAAGGAACCACACGAACAAGGGGCAGAGGCCCCGGATAGACTAACAGCGAGGCGCCCTACCCGCTCAGGCACGTGAGCAACCATCTCCCTCGACCCTCAACGCTGCGGCACTGGCCAGTGCACATCGCTTCCATAGTACTGCAGGAATACTACATCAAGAGAGGGCCACCTTGGGAACGACCTAGCCATTGAGTACATCTGCTGACTATCACAAAGACGGAAACACGGCGACGTCGACCAGAGTGACGAGGGCGACTAGACCCCAGTTGAGTAAGGCGCATTCACCGCCCGCCACCATGGGCAAGCCAGACAAGCAGCAGCCAAAACTCTCCTTTGATAATAGGAAGGGGACTAAGCCAGTAGATGACGCAACGGAGGCCGGCGGGTCTTCGGCCTCGCCACCGTCTACCAACATGGAGAAGATCCTGCTGGCGATTCAATCTAATCGACAGGACATCAACGGGAAGTTGGACAATCTAACGTGCAGGATGGATGGCATGGCTGCCCGACAAGAACAGCACGGTGAACGACTGGATGAAGCCGAAACTAGGATCTCGGCGGTCGAAGATGAGGCGCGCACGTCCACCTCAAAATGCGCGGGAATGGAGCGCATCTTGGAGGTAATAAAAGCAAAGGAGGAGGATTTGGAGGCGCGCTCGAGGCGCAACAACGTGCGCATAGCGGGCCTGCCAGAATCCACCAACACAGGCCGCATGGAACACTATGTCGAAGGGCTCTGTAGGGATATCTTTGGAGCGGAAGCCTTATCGCAGATTTTCATTGTGGAACGGGCCCATAGATCGCTAGGCCCCAAGCCGCCACCAGGTGCTACGCCCCGACCGATAGTAGCGAGGATCCTAAATTACAGGGACAGAGACGTGATCCTCAGGCTTGCAAGGGAGAAGGGCAAAATCGTCCACCAGGGCAACACTCTGGAATTCTACCCCGATCACACGGTCGCTGTGCAGCAAGCACGTAGAGAATACACTGCGGTGAAGGCCAAGCTGCGAGACTTAAACGTTGGGTATTTCATGTTGTATCCTGCCCGGCTGCGAGTGGTGTGGAAGGAGCAGACGATAGTGCTACCAACACCTAAGGCGGCCCTCGACCTTGTCAAGAAAATACAGCAAGAGGCGAGGTCGGAAGCCAGACGAGACCAGAACAGAGACTCAGACTGAGGCGCCTAGACCACTCAAACTTCACACAGCGGTAGAGACTTCTGCACAAATTACCGCGAGATACTGCTACACTGCCACTTTCGGCTGTCTATGCAAGGTTTGTTGGTGAACAACTGCTTGAGGTGAGCTGCTGGCGTTTTATTTTTGTTCTGTGCATTGGGCGGTGTAAGGGTGGGAAGCGGCTGAACTAACTGTGGCTGCAGCCCTATTCTGCCCTGACCTATCACAAGTACTCATGTCCGTACTGAGCTACCAGGCCTCCCTCATGGGATTTCAGGAACAACGGCCATGTTGCGACTGCTCCTGCCGCTCATAAGTGCACTGGATCGGGTCCTTTTGTGTACTCTGTGCTCGCAAGCCCTCAGACCTGGCAGGGGGACAATCTAGAGAGTCGCAGAACAGTGGACATTATGATCCGTCCCACGTTACGAGATGTGCACTACTGGAGGTGTCTTGACCGCACAGGCTGCTGAGGTCCAGATTAGGTGTGGCCGGACAATTATTCAGTGCGGGGACAGAGATACACTGCATTGAATGGGAATGGCCCCTCCCCTGCGCGTCTGTGCATTATGGAATGGGGTTCTATTTTCTCTAGGTCTGCTTCATTGCCTACATCCAGCGCAGGGGTGGTGATGGGAATGTGGGCTTGTGGATTAATGGACACATACTTTGCGTTTTATTTTGATTCAAGTTAATGTCGCCTGCACCTGTATATCGGGTGAAGTGCTGTGCCACTAGCGGTCCTCCATGAGGGTACAACCCTACACGAGTTTTGCTATGAGCACCAAGTTGTTGGTTACACTGTTGAGGGAGTTGTGCTCTGTGAGGGTGACGCTTCGGCAGTTTGGGGTTGCTGGAGTGGGAGGGATTTGGGGAGGGGGGATGCTTAACTGTTTACTAAGACCGAAGGTATTGCAAACCAGTACATTCTACATGTTGGCCCTGCTGGGGCTTGTGTGTGCAGGTGGTGATCATGGAGCTGGATGGGGTCGGGATGGGGGCGGACTGCTTGCGTGCTTAGGAATGAATAGTACTGTATCACATGGGTGCGCCAGGCTCCAGTACTGGTAGCAGGAACGGACTAAACGTCCTTACGTGGAATATACGGGGGTTCTCACGCCCACAGAAAATCAGGCAAGTGTTTGCCAGTCTCACCAGGTGGAATATTGACATTGCATTCCTGCAGGAGTCGCACTTGGCACCGCATACTCACGCTACATTGGGGTCGAGGTGGGCGGGATCGTCCTACAGAGCCTCATATTCTTCCTATTCCCGGGGGGTGCTCATCTTGGTCAAGAAAGGGGTACACTTCGAAGAGAGTCACGTGACACAAGACCCAGCTGGCAGATACGTACTAGTGTCCGGCAAGCTTAGGGGGCAACACATAACACTCCTCAACATATATGGCCCGAACATTGACGCACCTGACTTTTATCGGGAAATCTGGGGACACTTGCAGAACCACACTGGCACACACATTTTATGTGGGGGGGACTGGAACGTAACACTACGGGACGGGCTGGACCGGTCTTCCCAATCAGTGGAACAACACAAGCAGGCGAGGCTTATGATAGACCACATGATGAGCGATTTAGCGTTAGCGGATATCTGGAGACTACAACATACTGACGATCCTGGCGCTACTCACATCACAGCATCACACAATAGTTGGTCCAGGCTGGACTATTGGCTTGGGTCCAGGGATATTGCACTATGGGCACGTACGGTGAAGGTGCTCCCACGCACATTGTCGGACCACAATCCGGTTGTGTTACAGCTGGACATTCCGCACTACACGCCACCCCCCTTTCACTGGCGTTTTAACTCCCAGGCCCTCACGGACCCTGTATATGTCGACACCCTGATTAAGGCGATCAAGGACTACTTCGCTAATAACTCTCAAACTACAGACGACCCATGTCTACTCTGGGAAGCCTTTAAGGCCACGATAAGGGGCGTCTGCATTAGCACCACGATAGGTGTACTCAAAGACATCAGAAGCCAGATCCGCCGCTGCGAAAGTCAGATGAGGGATCTTGAACTGCAATATGAAAACACACAGGACATACTGTTATTGCCCCAACTGCGAGACTTACACACAGAACATGCCGACTTCCTGGCGTCAGAAATCAAATATCTAGATCGCAAACACTCAGCCAGGGCTTTTGGAGAAGGGGGTAGGCCAGGGCGAGTACTGGCGCGGAAAATTTGTGAAGGACGGGGGCATTCGGCTATCCTCCGGGTCAAATCAGGGGAGGGTGTAGTTCAAACGCACTCGGCAGACATAGTCAAATGTTTTGCAGACTCCTACAGCACACTATACCAATCTCAACCAACAGCTACAGCGGAGGACACTTACGAATACCTCCATGATGTGGCGATTGGCTGGCTGTCAGATGCCCATCGGGAATATCTGGCTCGGCCGATCACGGTAGAGGAGGTAACTGAAGTGATTGCATCGCTCCAAAATGGTAAGGCGCCAGGGCCGGATGGATACACGTCCGAATTTTACAAGAAATTTGTCGATATCATTGCCCCATATTTGGTGGACATGTACGGCGCCTCCTTTGAGGGTTCACTGCTCCCCCCCACTCTGCGTGAAGCTATGATCATTGCACTCCTCAAACCGGCCAAAGACCCGGACAATTGTGACTCCTACAGGCCCCTATCCCTAATAAATGTGGACTCAAAAATACATGCAAAGTTGCTAGCTGTCAGATTGTCCCCCCGATGACTCGCCTAGTGCTCCCGGACCAAGCGGGGTTCGTCCCCACAAGATCCACCTCACATAACACAAGGTCCCTGTTTGCTCTGGCGCACTATCTAAAACCCTCGGTTAAAGCAGTGGCTGTACTACTCGACGCCGCCAAAGCGTTTGATTCAATCGAATGGCGATACATGTTGACCGTCCTTAATAGGATGGGTTTTCCTAAAAGATTTGTTCAGTGGATTTCCTTGTTGTATACCAAACAGTGTGCGAGGGTCCGGATAAATGGATACGTTTCGGCCCCATTCGACATTGGTCGGGGAACAAGACAGGGTTGCCCCCTGTCGCCCCTGCTCTTCGCACTGGCGTTGGAGCCACTAGCGTGCATAGTGCGTCAAAATTACAGGGAATCGGCGTTGCAATTTGTGTCCAGACCACTGCACATATCACTCTACGCGGACGACATGTTGCTTTATGTTCGCGATCCAGAAACACATTTAAACCCGCTCCTCAGGGAGTACATCCGATTTGGGGGCCACTCGGGGTTGGCGATAAACTGGTCCAAGTCCTCACTAATACCCCTCACCGACTCCACTGATTCCTTTGCACTAGATTATCCACTAGAGTGGCAGCGGGACCCGATACGCTATCTAGGTGTCATGTTTCATAGGGACCCAGACGAAGTCATGCGTGCGAATTATGGAGTGGTAATCACCTAACTGGAAGATAAAGTCCGTCGCTGGATACACCTGCCATTGTCCATAGCTGATCGAATAGCGATCGTCAAAATGAACATCTTGCCTAAGTTGTTATATCTCTTCAACAACATTCCCATCACGCCAACACGGGAGGTCTTTCGGCGCATCAAATCACTAGTACTAACCTTGATTTGGGCGGGTAAACAGGCTCGCATTGAACTACAGACCCTTACACTCCCGGTAGCAAAGGGCGGTTTCGGGGTGCCCGATTTTCTCCTATATTACCTCTGTGCCCAGGCACAGTACGCAGCGTACTGGTACCACGAAGTCCCCTACGTTACACACGTGGCCATTGAGGAGGGGGATGCCCATCCGGTCCCCCTATCGGCGATATTGTCACACGCTAGACCCCCGCTCCATTCAAAAGACATCAACACGGTAGACACCACGATCAAGGCATGGAATAAACTAGGACAATTGGCCCACAAGACCCCATTATATGCACCGAACATGCCGCTACAGCACCATCAGGCTTTATCAGTCACTAGCGAGAAAGTGGGGATGTCGCTACTGTCCAGAGCTGGGATCGACAAAATGAGCGACGTATTTCAGGGAGGCACGTTTATAGAACTTGATAATCTGGATTATATACAAAATCAGACTCTTATGTTCCGCTTCACATATTACAGATTGACAAGGGCATTGAAGGGACATTACCCTTCATTCCCGGAGGAGCCGGAAACACTAGCGCCATTACAGATGCTGATCACCACGAGTGATCTGTCTCACTTGGTATCCAAACTTTACTCTGCTGCACAGTCGGACATAGCAGGCCACACACTTAAAGCCAAGGAAAGATGGGATGCACTACTGGATGCTCCACTGACGGAGGTAGAATGGTACAGTTCATGCGCACTGACACAGATACTTACACCAAACGGGAATCTGAGGATTATCCATTTCAAGTTCATCCACCAAAGCTATTACACACCGGTGAAAATGCGCAGATACGGGCTTCAAGAGGAAAACAAATGTAAGCGCTGCAACAGAGATGGGGCGGACTTTGTACATTTGGCATGGAAGTGTGAGCGTGTAGCAAGTTACTGGGAGGAGGTCACAACCGCGTTGTCGAGCATGTTGGAAGACGAGGTACACTGCACACCACAGATCTGCCTGCTCGGTATTATACCCCAATTCAGAGCGCTGAAGCGCAAATTCTGTGCTATCGCACTCCTGTTAGCCAAAAGGCAGGTGGCACAATGCTGGCACAGCCGTAAGGTACCGACTGTAAAGGTGTGGATGCATAGCATGTCTACTTGTAGAGATAAACTACAAACGTATGAGGAGGACTTGCCTGTTAAATCTAAGCCCAAGGATGTGTGGTGCTTTTTGACGGACTATCTGAACTCCTTACAGGAGAATGGGGAGGATTAGTTGATGTGCGGGTGACGCTGTGTGGTGAGTGACTGCCGTGTGGTTATGGCCCCTGATGACTACTTGGAGGGAATTGTGGAACACTGCTTAGCTCACTGTATAGGATGTAAATGAGAGCAATGAGAGGTCTTAAGTTGGGGAAGTTAGAGTTTGGTTGATAAAATCACAAAATGTAAGACTCATGTCGATTGTACAATGCGTGCCCTGACTGGAGAATACCGGATGGTTCTATCTACCGTCAACATGTGGCTCTACATATTTATTTATGATTGTACTGATCTAACACGGTGAAGTGGCGAGCCGGCCTCAGGGTTGTGGGCTCATGCTGTGTATTCTGCTTTATGTTAATAAAGGTCTTACGCAAAAAAAAAAAAAAAAAAAAAGCAAAAGAACATGGAAGAGTGAATTGGCTATAAAACTAGGGAATAAATGGGAAGAAGCTGATAAGTCTCTGGAAACATACACTGGAAAAGGCATTATTTTGTTTGGAAGGAGAGAGATGAATTTGAGTTACAGGGAGAGAAGCACATGGAGTAAAGAGTATATTTCGGAAGAAGAGTTTTCCGTGCTTGGAGTGGATGAGGAAATGAAATTAAGAATAACGCAAAGTTCTAAAAGCTCAGAACATATGGGTAGGCTGACTATAATCAAAAGTAGACAAATTACCAAGTTGTAGATGTTGAGGGTGAGTACACCATTATCCATGGACGGTGTTGGAGGGTCAAGGGCTGTAGGGAGAAAGGAGCAGAGAAGAGAAGCAGCAGTTGACAAATTCAAAAGAGATCAAAATACTTCCAGGAGAAAAGATGCGGAAGGTAACATAAGGAAATGCTTCGGCGAAAAGATCAGAGTGGATGTTGGTAGATTGAGAATAAAAGAACTTGTCAATAAGGGAAAATGGGTGGTAACACGACCCACGAGGACGGAGGAGGACCTTGGTAAGTCCACCTGCCTCAACGCTGGGAAAGCGTGGTGCTCTACTGCACTGGCCGAGTCCAAACCAATGACAAGGGTGAAACGTTCTGTGGACATTGACCGAGGCGGAGTTTATGTTCAGAGTCTGATTGAATCAAAGTGTAACAAGCAAGGAGAGTACTTGGACTGGTTATATAGCGAAGTGAAGGAGATGGAAAGTGAGGAGGCACACAATAACATACGTTACCCGCACCCCAAAGTATCTTTACGAGGGAACAGGATGCATACAGAAGGCGGGAGAGGTTATGTGTTCATAGACACAGAAGATTCAGCTACATTCACCAGTAGAACGGGTGTGAAGGAATCGGGGAAAAGACTGGTCTTTGAGGAGGCACGTACCGAAGGATTTACCAGTGGTACAGAGTGCAACAAGAGAACTGACGATAGACCCGATGCTGATCACTATGATGAGAAGGAAACTGGATATTTGAGTAGGTGTAGGCGCAGCATTACATGGTCCAGGAAATTTCCCAAGAAAAAGGATTATAAGGGCGGTCACCCGCCTGGGGGGAGAAGTGGTACAAGTTATGGTGGTCTAGAGCACAATTGTGAAAGGGATCGCTGAGGCCAGTAGCACTCTGAGGAATTAGAAGAAGAGACTAATTAGGCACCCCTACCCACCCATGCCCTCACCGTGAAGTAAACCAAGGGGGAGATCTGGTGCATTTTGCAATTGTGAGTGAGCACAAGTTCAGGTTATCGGTAGGCCCAACCTTTTCCGTTTGATAAGTTTTTGTCCAAGTGGGGGGAAGGGACTCACCTTTGTAAGGGTCCACACGGATCAAACGAACATTGCTCAAGGTACCCCTACTTGTGAACTGAGAATGGATGAGAACTATGGTATACAGTGTCTACAGGATTCCTTGAGGACAGACTTTTGTATTAATAGGAGCATGTCGCCCAACAGTTACTTGAAGTTGGTGTTTAGACCAGGCAGTACCCGTCACCATTAGAGATATCCAGGAGGGTGAAGGGGATTTAGAGTCAGTTTAGGGTTGGTAGGAAAGGTGGGGGCAGAGAAGAGAGAGTCCCTGGAAACCTACCACCTGTCTCTGGTTTCCACCCCGACCTGACATAGACATTTTAGCATGTATTAAGGGGCTCTCTGCCACCTTTGGTAGAGGCCAGGGGTTCATCCCATCAGGTATACCCAGGTGTTTAACTGGCGTTAGGGTCTTCTGTGCAGGACCTACTTTTGTGCTCCTCGGCGCATTTGTTGTTATATCTCCCTTAAGTCTTCACCTGTCTTTCTCTCTCTCTTCTTTTTTCTCTCTCTCTCTCTCTCTCCCCCGCTCTTTCCCTTTCTCCACCCCGCTCCCTCTTCCGTTGTCTCCTGCTCTCTTCCCCTCATTTCCGTGGTCTCCCTAGGGAGGATGATGTGTTGTAACTTAACCCTTGGTTCCTCCCACTCCTCCTTGTTCCCCCCCCCCTTCCTTCTTTCCCGATTGGTATGGCCCTAGTTGGCTCCTGAAGTCAGCAGTAGAATGTTGGGTTTGTCACGATCCTGTCAAGCTGGGAGCACCTATGTTATATGGAACTGAATAAAGGTTCTTGAATCTTACCACGTGTGGACTGTCATTACTACACACCCATTGGGCTCAAAGGGCTTCAGCTCCCCCCCTCCCTCGCCAACCCAGGCTGAGACAACTTCCCGGGCACACTGCTGCACCTGAGTACTTCACAGGTCTTTAAAAGACCATTTGCTTGTTAATGTGGCTTTGTAGTTTTTCACCTCTTCTTAGAGCCCTTGCATCTCCACTCTGCCTATTGCTGGAAGAATTAGTCCCCTCCGCTAAATTTCTTCCTAGCCCTCCGAAATTTGACTCTACTTGCGCCTCTGCGTCTCACATGCATTGAATAGCATGCGCACAGGAACCTAAGCACCTAACAGTTATTTTCTGCACATGCGTATGTCTACACGTGGTGGCGGCCATATTTTGGGAAACTTCTTGTGCTTTTAAAGACCTATTACATTCTTTGTGTTTAACACTTTTTTATTTTTATTTTATTTTACAGAGTTTTATATAGTGCAAACTTGACCTGAAGGTATCGGGTATCAGAGCGCTTTACATAGCACCAGTTGCTTTACATAAGGACGCATTAATTCTTTTATCATGTCTTTGTTAGGCATGGGGAGATGAAGTGATTTGCCCGGAATCACAGGATGTTCTGTGTCATTGTCAAGACTTGAACCCAGTTCCCCAGATTCAAGGGCGATCGCCCTAGCCTTTAGGCCAACTCCTCTCTTTTTGTGTTGCAGTGGTGGAATCTTTATTTTCTTCTCATCATGCCAGCAAATTTTCACTGCATTTATGACCCCTCATTCAGGTTGGAGAATATTTATATATTTTTGAATTCGTTTTTTTCAGCATTTTATAGTGTTTGATATGTAATCAGCCTACTAGTCTGTGGCCAATAACAATTGCGGAAATCCTCCACCTGCATTTTTCAAAGGTCCCAATCGACCCAGCATGAAATGGGACAAATGACTCAGACATTTTAATAATTTGTGGAAATTAGCAGTAGAATATTTCCATCTCAAAGAAAAACAATCTATACTATTAAATTTGATGGGCACTAATGCTGAACATGTTTTTGAACACTTACATGCAAAGGCACCACCATATGGAGTTGAAGTGGTGGACTATGACTGTTATTCAGAAGCATTCAACAGATTAAAATAAGATCCAGTGAAGAACATCATATAGTTTTGTAAAGGTTTCATTTCTATACATGACACCAGATACTCGTGGTGTCTGTGGATGCTTATGTTTCCTCTTTGAGGGTTCTTGCTTCAGACTGCACGTTTGTTGTTGAAGTATTCACTTATATTAGAGTTCAATTGATAATTCGATGCTCCAACAAAAAGCTTCAGGAACAGCTTTTGGGTCAAAGCAATCCTACATTACAAGAGGCATTAAACATTGCTACAAGAGTTCTATCAGTTCTCTTAAAACTATTAATGTTGACAACACTACAGTTGGGGTAGCAGCATTATCTTTTAAAGATAATAGTAAATTGGGGGTTCACAAAAACAACATTTTCAAAACTATTTACACCTTTTAGTAATTCTAATAATGATGTATGCATGATCTCATAGCAAGTGTGTGAATCAGCTTCCAATAACTGTGATTCTCAAGATGTTCATGTGATTTCGGGTGTATCTGTGTGAAGGGGATGTGGAACCCTACGTACCACCCATGTGTAAGATAATTATTGATGGCAGATCAGTACAAGTTATAGTGAATTCTGGTTCTCTGTACACCATTATTTGTGATTATTTTTTCTGCAAGTGTTGGCAAGATAAAAATCTAGAACCCACTGATGTTAGAGTGTTATGAAGGGATATTTTGTATCCAAGATAACCTTCAGACATAAATCTATTTCTGGGAAGATATTTGTCGCTATGGATGGTTTACAAGTGTTAGGATAGCGACAACAAGGGATGTTTAATATCACTCTTCATTCTATTGCAAAAATACAGGTGTTTTGCTGTATTCACAAGGGTAGTGCAAAGTGTTCTGATAGAGATAACAAATTAGAGAGTATTCTTGGAGAACATAAGAGTATTTTCCGCAAAGAACTTGGTAGGGTTAAAGGTTTTTCACACCATATTCAACTAAAAATGATGCAGTGCCTGTAACACATAAATTAAGGCATGTTCCATTATCAATTCAAGCGGATTTGTCTCCAATGTTAAAATACATGTGCAAAGAAGGTATAATTGAGCTTTTTAATTAATTAGAGAGGATTTCTCAGATTGTTTGGAAAAAGCAAAACGGAAAACTTAGGCTCAGTTCGGATTTGAGGTCTGTAAACTAACATATTTTGGTGGATTGCCATCCTTTGCCCATGGTTCATGAGTTGTTGGCAAAATTGGACGGTGCAAATGTTTTTTCTACAATTGACCTTAAAGCAGCCTATCTTCAGGTTGTGTTAACACCTGAATCAAGACATATTGTCACATTCATATGGCCTTAAGGGGCGTTTAGATAGGTCAGGGTGTCTTTTGGATTAGCGTTTGCTGCATCAGTATTTCTTAAAATCTATGTTTTGTCTTTTTATAGATATCAATGGAGTTGTTGCATTACAGGATGTCATCTTGATTAATTCTAAAACAGAGGATCAGCATTCCGACATACTAAGTAGAGTGTTTACCATTTTGAAGGATAAAGGTATGACTATTCATCTTGATAAAAACAAATTCTTCACTCATGTAGTAGAGTACCTAGGTCACACGATTTCGAAGTCTGAAATTTAGCCTATGAAAGATTTGTCAAATTATATTCAGAATATACAAATTTCCAAAGGTAAGGATCAACTTAAATCATTTTTGGCTTTCTGTAAATACTACGCATGATTTGTACAAACGTTTTCTGATATTGTTCTTCCATTAAGATCTTTACTCAAAAAAATAAATGAGTGGCTGTAGGAACAATCCTTAGTGTTCAATGGTCTAAAGGAAGTGTTTATCAATTTAAAACTCCTGTTTTCTTTTCCTCATAATGCTACCAATGTTGTTACTGTGGATACAAGTGTTACTGGTCTTGGAACTGTTCTGAGTAAAATTAAGTATGGTGTTGAACACACCATTGCATTTGCTTCCAGACCACTTACTACAGCTGAGTCTGGGCATTCCACCATTGAGCGTGAGGCATTGTGATGTACGTGTTCAGTGGAACATTTCAAAATGTATTTATGTGGGAAAAATTATCATCTTAAAGCTGACCTTAAGCCACTTATTTATTTACTCTTGAAACATGGTATGGGTAAAGCTTCATCCAGGTTGATTAGAATTGTATTCAAACTCTATGGGGCAGACTCACAGAACTAACTTACGACACAATCCTAAACTTACTACTTTTGGTATTCACAGAAGGCATTTGGTAGTCTTAAATTAGGATGTTGTCATAAATTAGGATTTTGTCCTAAGTTAAGATTTTTTCTTACATTAGGATTTTGTCCTAAATTAGGATTTTGTCTTAAGTTAGGATTTTGTCCTAAATTAGGATTTTGTCTTAAATTCAGATTTTGTCTTAAGTTAGGATTTTGTGTTAAGTTAAACTTAAGACAAACTTAAGTTTGGAAGGTTAGAGATGAATTATTGGTGGAAAAGATGTGATTGTACAAGGGGGTATTTTGTTCCACCTTGAGGCATCAGGAACAAGCTAATTTCAATGGCTCATTTAGGTCAAATGGGACAGTCTAGTACCATTAAAAAGGTCAGGGCATTTTTCTGATGGGCATACATGGGCAGTAACATTGTTAGGTTTGTGGATAGTTGTCCTTTATGTATTAAGTCTGAAAAAGTTTTGAAGACTCAACAAATTGATCATGTTCAAACTACTTTGCTGAATAAACCTTGCACTAAATTGGCTATGGATCTTTTAGGACCCTATAAAGGAATTGAATTTAGAAAAACGTATATTTTAGTTGTTTTTGACAATGTTTCAAAATGGGTAGAGTTAAAGTGGACTTCTCAACCTAATACTGTATCTGTATTGATTTTTCTGAAAGAGATATTCGGAAAAGAGGGTTTTCCAGATTTTATTGTATCTGACAATGTTCCTCAATTTACTTCTTCTGCCATTAGTGACTATTTTAAAAGTGTAGGCATTTGTCCCTTAAGACAGTTTTATATTCTCCAAAGATGAATGGGTTGTTGGAGAGATTCAACAGAACATTGGCAGAAGGTATCCAGTTGCCTCTTCATTCCAGAATTGATATTGAACAACATATTGCTGATCTTTTGTGATCATATCACTGTACCCTCATTATACCAAGTTTTTACCTTTGAATTTGTAAAATGGAGGAGTCCCAGACAACAACTGAATCCATGTTTTTTTTTCCCAACGTGGATATTTGTAAGTTCACACAAATTTATGATACGGTCAAAGCCAATGTGGAAATAAAAGGGATTAAAGGTCTTAAAAAGAGTGTTAAAAAAACGGTATATGTTGGTGACAAAGTTAAAATCAACCTAGCGGGACATGTTCAAAAAGTTTGTTCTAAATTTTCTGATGTAAGGGAAATTGTAAAAATGGGAAAAACTTCAGCTTTATTGCATAATGTGACATGGTGCTGTATTTCTAAGTTAATAAAAACTAAATCTCCTTTGCAAAAATATGTCCAATTGATGAATCTGACTTTAGAAGTGAGTCAGTTACAAGAAAGGTTTCAGATGAGATTTTAGAAAACAATACTAGTGAAATGCCTGAAATTTTGAAGAAAATAAAGAGAAATACCAGCTTACCTAAAAAATGTGATGATTTTGTTATGTATTGATATTTTCAATTTTGCTGCTTCTTCCCAAAATTGTATGCATTTGTTATGTATTTATAGTTCTGTTTTTGCAGTTTTTTGCTGTTTATTCTTTTCTTCCTGCTTTTGTTATTTTGTTCCATATACGTAAGAGGGTATGTGGTTGCTAGTGTTAGCTTCTTTATCCATAGCATTCTATGTATTCTTGACTCCATGTTCTTTAACCAAGTTTTTTTCTACCACGGGTATTATTTACCTTATTGTTGTTATCCTTTGTATTCATTGGTTGAGCTGTATCATACTGATGGCATTCCACATTCCAGGCTCTAGGCTGGAGGTTCTGATTCAATTGGGGACCAGTCTATCTTCTATGTGGATGCACTAATAAAGACTGGATTTGAACACTAAAAGTTAACTTACTAACACCTGCACCTTACCAATCACACCTTACTCTTATGCTACAAAAGCAAGTATTGTAACACCACAAACCATTTACCACTCTCAACTCACACCCATAGTAGCACACCCACTTCGGTGGTTTATTTTATTTTTTGACCCAGATGTCTGTTAGAAGACCCCCTAAAATTTCAGAAAACAAGTTAACTCTTAAGGTGGATAAGATTAATAGGCTTGAGTCACTTTTATTAGGAGCTCTGGTCCAGATAAAAACCGTGAGTCAGATTACATAAACGTGGGTCAAACTAGTGGATAAGGTAAGTGCTGTCTTAGGAGCTCATATGAGGTCATCCGCAAGCTCTTGAATAGTCTGCAGCGAGAGTATGATCCCTCACTTTCAAGGCACACTGAGATGGCCTGGTAAGTGGTGGTGGTTTTCCCAGGCCCCTCAATCTCCAGCCCTGGAAGGAGAAGGTGGTGGCTATATTACATATTGAGGGCATTGTGGAATTTCCTAGCGGAGTGGTGACTTCTATGACTAATTAAAACTTCCCTCACACAAATCAATTCACACTCCTCTAACTCAATTAACTCAACTGTCAAACAGGTTGTCTGCCACTGATACATACTTACCTTAGCTATTCATAATCTACAATTACTCACTCTATTACATCTTTTTCCTTAGCATAGCTCATAATATAGAGTGTGAAAGTCGCCATGCAAACCAAGCCTCAAAGTGGAATGCTTACAAGTTTCAGGCTCATCAAAGAATAGTCAGTTCCTTACTAGTGTGTGAAAGTTTATGTATCTTGGGAATTCAATGTGGCAGACCTGGAGAGTTGCATGGCAAAATTCGAGCATAAGTGAGGAGCCCGATACTTAATGAGGAAAAGATTTGTTGACAGCATCAACACCATGGTGGTGTGGTAGTCAAATGACAACATCCTTAGGAGACCCTTCAAAGTCGTTTTGAGGTCGAAACATTGACAAAACTTCGAATTGGTTGACACCTGGAATAAATATAAAGGGCTTGCTAATTTTATGGAACTTCTCCTTTTCTTTGAAAACTAGAAAGTTTATACAACCATTGGGAATGCACACAGTCTTTGTGTAAGAAGTGTAGTCTGTTGAACAACTATATGTGCACTGCGTTATCCCACTACTGATTCAGTTTGTAAACCCTGCATTATATATGTATGAATATAATAGATGTAAGACAGAAAAAGCTGTTGTCCAGCGCAGTATTTATTTTTCACCAATATGGATTACTCAACAGTTCATGCCCAGCACTTTTTACTTATGTAATTAAGTTAATACTAAATATAATTAAGTGGATTACAGAACCCTCATTCCTTTGTACAAGGTTTCTGGGGTTGAATGAGTCCCATGTGACTTGTTGTACAGTTTTATATGCATGGTTAACCATATCCCATGGCATATTGTGCTGTATTTGTGAATGATATAGTCGCCAGTCCTGGATCCTTTAAAGCTGTGCTCTAGGTGCCCAGATAGCCAAAATCCAAACTGTGGTACTTAAAAAATGTATTGCTGAAAACTGCTCTGAGAACCAAAAGGAGACTGGAACCTACCTGCTTGCAATCTGCCCAAGGTGCATTACCTGTCAGCCCAACTTTTCATCAGCTCCCGCTAGGTTCTTTTCCACAGCACCAAACACTGTTCTGTAGCTCCTCTAAGAAGGAGTATCATGCCTCATGATGCTGTTATTGACTACAGCCTATTGCTTTGTCTGGTTGGAGATTTTCAACTACCAACAAAGAGTCTAAGGGTCCAATTATGACTCTGACAATTAAGGAACTACTGTTGCTTTTGGCTGTCGAAACACCAACTTCCTTGGCTGTCCAACCACTGGGTTATGAACCGAGCAGGAAGACTGTCGAAAGACAGCTGCCACACCAGTTACTGCTACTGTGACAGTGGCAGAGAGGCAGAAGCAGTCAATGGAGGTGGTGCAGGCATGTGGACTGCCATCCAAATTAAGACTTGCCTTTCTGATGACCTTTTCCTGGCAGGGACACAATCATGTGTGAGTAGGCAGAAAGGCATGAAAAGTACTGAAAATATGACCCCAGAGTGAATGTGCACTTAGGGTATGTCTCTGGTGCACATACAAAGAACTCCAATACCTTTGGGTTGGGTTAGTGCTTTCCACAAATGTATAAAATTAATCAAATAAACAGATGCCCCCAATTGAATGGGATGACATTCTGGTTGAGTCCAGCAGCCAGTAGTTTAATCCTGCTTGACTCTGCAGCTGTGCAACTGGCAGCCCTGTGGGAAACTCCTCATATGTTGGGTGGAATGCCGCCTCCTCAGTGATGTTTTCAGAACCACTGCCTCCAGAAGCCTGGCAGTACTGCTGCCAAAGTTGTAATCGGGCCCTAAGTACAAACGTAAAAATCTTCACAGCGACTTTGGCCAGCATTCCCCAATTTTTCCACCTCAGATGCTGCCTGCCACCTTGCCCCGCTAAGCTTTACTTTCTCAATCCCATTTTTGTACATAATTTCTTCAAATTCAGAAGGTAAGCACAGACTGGTCCCAATCTTCTCCTTGCCTCTGACCCATGCTTCATCGCGGTCAGTCATAACATTCGACCATGCCCAGTTCTTGTGCAACTAGATATCAGCGGTTGGCACTTTGATCTTATGGGTGCTGGATTTCACTTTCAACATCAAAAACAAATTGGTGTCAATTAATGTAATAAATATTACTCTATTTTTCTAAATCAATGGAGGATTTTTCTTGTGTTGTGTTTTCACTTTATTACTGTTTGTGTGCTGTATAAATATATACTTTACACTTCGCCTCTATGTTAAGCTTGACTGCTTTTGTGCCAAGCTACCAGTGGGTTAAGGGCTGGTTAGTTTAGTGTCTTTAGTGGGTCACTTGGAAAGGAATTGTGGTTGTTGATTGAACAGGGTTTACATCCCCCTCAACTAGCAACCCAGTTTTTCTCCACTTGTTTGAATTAAACAGTTTTCAGACTCTTGCTAAAGAACAGATTATTTGGGCCAAGTTGTACAAAAAGACCCTTCACAAAAAGTGTTGACAAATTGTTGGCTGGATTTTTTATGATCAGTCTAAACTTTTGCAGTGTGGCCAGGGTGCTAATAGTTTGATTCACAACATTTTCAGTTGCAAGGGGTTACAGAATGATCTAGCTATGAATAATAATTTGGCAGGTCGCTCTTTGTGATACTCTGTGATAGTCTACAAATACAACACAGTGACATTCATAGAATTAAAGACCACCATCCTCAAAATGAGCATTCTCAAATGGTAGACATTATTTTAGAGCAGCCTGTCTTTCTTAAAGAGACCAGTGCTTCTTTTTTTAAAAAAAGTCTCCCATTGGAGACCGCAATGGAGAAGGAGTGGTCCCATGGAGAAGGTGGTAGTTCAACTACTTTCTGCCCCTAGGTCACCTAACCCAAACCCCAAAGAGGAAGATGTCCAATAAGGACAGCTTCCCTTTTGCAAATGTGTCAACACCTCCTTCATGTAGTTGGTAATCACTTTGTGGTCACAATTGTGGTCACGGAACATTGATATATCTCACTGCAAATCGCCGTAAGGAAGGAACACACTTTTATCCCCTTTTTTAATTGTGAGGTGGAATGAGTCAATAAAACTCATTTTGCATTTCAGAATGGTTTACCAAAATCAAAACAAGGTTTCATGTTTGTAGTCAAACGGTGTTTTGCAGTTAAAACCTTGTGCGTCTTGCAAACCACGTCATTTCCAGGCATAAAATCGCTTTGTAAACCAGGCCCTTATATACATTTTCATCTGGGAGTGCAGCCATGTGTGTTTCTTGTATCATGTAGCTTTTTACATTGTGCTTGAATTTTTAGGAACATTTTCAAGGTATGTCTGGATATGAAAGTCTAATCAATGTCAAAGTGGGGGTTAGGGACGCTTTCTGATCTTTAGAATGGTATCTTGCACCCGAAATCCTTGTGCACGAAGCACATTATTGTACTGCACCAGGAGAATTATAATTCGTTCTCGGTATATCTTTACACTTGGAAATAATTTGCTGTCAAGAATTTGCTAAAATAGACCAAATTGTTATTGTTTGGTAGCTTACACTAGGGCTGCTTGAGATGTGGTGCCAGAATATTGTGCACTAAATATAGTTTGGCAACAATATTGGTCTTAAACATTATTGACAAAAATATCACCCTACTATAGTAGGAAATGTTCATACAGTAGAAAATATTTTTCAGAAATATATATAGAATGTAATATTTATGTAAATCTCACAACCCTGCCTCGGGTTTGCATGTGACTTGGGTTCTCTTTGCTCTTAGTCTGGGAAGGACTCACGCTGTCAATGCAGCACAAATCTCTGGGTATGCCTGAGCACACACAGCCACTGCATTTCCCTTCAGATCACTAATGCCCTTGGTTGAATTACCAGTGAACGGTAATCTAGATTTCAGCTGACTAGAAGATTCACAAGTTTATATAACTATGACCTGGATTAAAGCATCTTGTCATGATCTGTGTCTAGGACGTAAGCCTACCGTCCATCACTAATCAGATGAAAGATCATAAAATTCTTACCTCTTAGGTGTTTCATTTAGTTCACAGAGGGGAAGGCTGGCAGTGTATTCAGAAAGAAAATGTCAGTTGGTAAATGGTTTTGTGTCGCTGGAGGACATACTGCACATAGTGAAGGAAGTAGCCCAATTAGGGTCACTCGGGTCACTCCTGATCGCCTCTCAGCCTTCTGTACCAAATGGAGAGACAGTCAGACAGTAGAGTATACAAATCAATATCTGTTTATTCAGGTACACTCAGAGTGGAGCCCAGTCTGCCCAGTCGCTTAGGAGTGCTTCAGAAGGACTGACATCAGTAAGCATAAAGATACATTATGTACTTTTCAGAACCAATGAAGGCACGCCCACTGTGGAATTTTCTAAGCAGATGCAGCAAAACAGTGAAGTACAAAGAATATGTTTCGATTCTGAGGCCGGGCACACACTTTCTACTACTCAAGGTCGCTTTGTCCTTGCCCGCCACTAGACAAGTGGGAGAAGGCCTCTATCTAGTGGGAAAGGTATGCACTAATGAGAACAGTGTATTCATCAGTGAGATGAATTCCGGCTTCAAGGAAATGAAACCTAACTGAGGCCTCTTCTCAGAAATGACGATGGATAAGTTTTGATTATAACTCAAAATGGCGCTGACATAGAAAATTGCGCCACAAATGCTAACATTCAAAGAACAATGAACAAACATGATTTTTTCTATTATAACAATAGTGGCTTGGATACAAAGTCCTTCCCAAAGGGGCCACAGAATCCATGGTCTGGAGCATCATTGCTGGGCAAATGAGATATTTTTTGTAGCAGCTGGGACCCTGTTACCATACACTTATTTCAAACCCTAGATATTAGATTGCTGGTTTCCTTGATGGCATGAAATGAAATTGAATCTTAATATAGAGACGTAGTCCCAGAAATGTTAGTCATGTTTGTAAACAAAACTGACCTATGTAAGCAAGGGTTCACACTGAACCATTTCTGGAGCATAAACTAAAGCAAAAAATTCCCATGAGGATCCAATTACTACTTAGGGAATGGTAAGGATCCTCAGTATATTTAGAAACCGTGGATATTTTGCAATGTACCCACACAAGCATGCACACACACAAATGCACTCTCTCTCTCCCTTTTCTCTCTCTCTGTAGTGGTACATGCTTGAAGAAAAATTCATAAGTGTAATTACGGTTTATAAAATTGTGATGAATTATTCTCTACATTTCAGCTTTTTAGAAATAACTCAAATGTAAGAAGCTAGAGAAATAAGGTTAGTCAAGGATATTAGACTGTTATATTAATAGAAAGGAGAACATTTATATTTAGCAATACAGGTTAAGCTAACCTTAGCATTATTGTTCATCTTGCAGTACAATCACATATATCATTGAAGGTTGAGGAAAACAGGAGTGATACACCAGCACTTCAAGCAAGTTTGGCCTAACATTGCTTGATGCCCTGATCAGACCAAGCAATTGCCACTTGGCTGCAGATGTTATACGGAACCTATTTATAGAAATGATTTACTTCACTTCGATAGTCACCATCCATAGGATTTGAAAGGTATTTTACCAGTGGGACAATTCCACCAATTGTGAAGAAATTGTTCATCTTTTCAGAGGTTAAAGAAACAAGCTGATGAATTAACAAAAAGGCTTAACAAGAAAGGTCCAATAAGGCTGTTCTGTTGTTATTTCTAGCTCTTTGCTTCTCCCTCATAATTACTTTCAGGAAATATGCGGTCTTATGACATCACTGAGGACATCATCCAGACAAGCACATACACACCCACTGACATACTCAAACTATTTCTGAAACACCCTGTCATAAACCCACACAGATACACACTAATATACTGATTCAAAACCCCAACCAACCACACACACACACACACGTTCATTCACTCATATACTCACTGACATACCCATTC
Source organism: Lissotriton vulgaris (assembly GCF_964263255.1). Classification (NCBI taxonomy): domain Eukaryota; kingdom Metazoa; phylum Chordata; class Amphibia; order Caudata; family Salamandridae; genus Lissotriton; species Lissotriton vulgaris. Next base: position 1,315,923,317 of record NC_141691.1, read on the forward strand.
ACACACCCACACATTTATCAATACAGTTCCTGACACTCCCACTCACATATCCAGTCACTGGCAGTATGTCGAGAGGCACATTTGCAGTGTGGTGGGCAAAGGGGGCATGGCCTTTCACCATCTTTCAGCCAAGCATTGAGAGCTCTACCACATAGGGTTATGAAACAAAATAATGGTATTATCGTCAAAGGTTTGAATCATGGGGAGATTTTTAAATATCAATGAAATCTTTGCTAAAAATTGATTAAAAGGCAGTTTCTGCAAGAATTGCCTTTCCTTCTTTATTTACTGGAATTAGTGATATCAGCATCCACCTACATGCTGGATTTCGGAGGGCAGTAAATCTCACATCTCAAGCAGACATCATCAAGCAAAGCAACATTCTAAAATGCCAATTATTTCATACTCTTTTCTTCTAATTGGGTCCTGTCCACAATTCAGGCCTGTGATCAAAAGAAAGTAGACCTGTTAAGAACCAGAACTGCAGGATAAAGATTAGTTTAAAGGGGGGCGTGGCTATGGCGCCGTTCGAGATGGCCGCCTAGCGTGGGGTCTCCGCTTCACCGGGACATCCTCCGGTGTTTCTTCTAGCTTCCTGCCTTCCCCGTCGCGCGGGACAACAGAGAGGCTGTCGGAGTATGAGCGGCATCATATGAAGTGACTTCCAGGCGCCGGGAAGCCAGAGCGCTGACCTGCGGCCGAGAACCGTTTTCCCTCACGAATCGGGCGGCCACCATTGCGCGCATTTTTCTGACGACGTCACCGGCTCTTTCGCGCTGTGAAGAGCGATGCCTAGGACCGTCTCCAGCGTTCTTCAGTGTTGGTGAGAGTACATACACCGTGCCCATGTCTTTGGGGCTTGTATGTATAGAGTCATTTTACACTCGTTTTGGATATTTTACTGAGGCAAGCACCCATGCCATACGATGACACTTTCTGCCGTGCCTGCATTGATCTATGCAGCATTGCTATTTGAGGTAACAGCAGTCATGGGGTATTTGTCAACATTTTGCCAGTTCCTTAGTGCTGTTTTCATGGAGTGAGCCACCGCTTTGCAGACCATCTTCATTGTGGGGATTGCTGCCTTCTGAAGTTACTATTTCTGCATTCTTTTAAGCGCTGGTGATCTTTTCCAAGCAGATTGATTCTGTCACCGTGCCGCAACATCGAACAGAGCCTTTTTATATTCATTTTTATGTGTTCATTGAGCGGTGGGCTGTAGAGACGTCCTGTATCTATGTCATATCATGCAGCTGTTTGTTCTGTGCCTGGCTACTTTACCTTCATTGAAGTGATCCTTCTACTGTCCTACCACATATGTCCCAGCACTGCTGCAATACTGCGCTCACATGGTTTTTTCCTGTGATATACATGCCATATATATTTTAATGCGTTTATTATTCCTATGGTCAAGTTGCTTTTTCCATCTTTTCTTCACCTACATCCTTAATTAATACACTTCAAATACCAAGGAATAATGCTGGTTTGGAGCCTTGCTCACTCATAACCCAGGACTGCTGAGCTGAGTTCCTGTGTAGGGGCTTCTCAATGCTTACTCCACGCACCTTTTAGGAACTTATTCATACTTTGCGCATATGGTCAAACTGCGCAAGCCAAAATAAATTTTTATTTCCGACACAACTATACCAACGTCATCCTTGGCTTCATTGTGTGTTCCTGTCTCGTCACCAATAATGGCTGCCTCGACGTCTCACCGTTCTTCAGCCACACAGGCTATTTCAAATAAGTCATCACCCCCTACTTCTTCCTCCAAGCGCCTCAAACAGGATCCTTCCTTCCCTGACAAACCATCAACACCCTCTTCCACGGATCTGATTCTAGAAGAGATACGCGCCTTGCGTCCATTTATTGAAGAAACAAATAAAGACATGCAACGATTGAAAGAAAAATAGTCAGTCATGGACACCCGGATTACTCTAGTTGAACAGCAAGTTCCTGATATTCATTCTAATTCACAACGTATTTCCTCTCTTGAAAAGGCTGTTCTTTCCCTTCAACAGCATACAGAGGATTTGGAAAATCGGAACAGGAGGAACAACCTTCGTATTTATGGCCTGCCAGAATCCTTGGAGGGAGATGATCCGGTGACTTTCTTTACCTCCTTTCTTCCGAAACTCCTAGACATTTTACCATCCACTAATCTCAGCATTCAAAGAGCCCATAGACTCGGTCCTCGCTCAGATGCTTCTACAAAACCGCGTGGAGTCATTATTCTTTTTCTGAAATTCACTGATCTACTTTCTGTCCTATCAGCTGCCAGAGCCAAACGTCACATCTCCTGGTTGGGTCAACGGGTATTCCTTGCTCAAGATGTTTCCAATGCTACCGCAGCCCGAAGGAAGGAATTTCTCTCTCTTCGCCCATCTCTACGCTCCCTTGGGGCACGATATGGCCTGTTCCACCCCTGCATTTTTAGGGTCACCCATCAAAATAAAACTTGGACTTTTCAGGATCCTGGTGAACTTAGGAACTTCATCCTTCTGCAAAATGGCGGCGGCATGGACACCTCTTCCTCGTCAAATGGCTGAATAGTTGGAAATGTTTTATGATATATTATATTTGCCTTCAAGTTCTCCTCCTTTGTCGCATTGCTGCCTTCCTCTTCCATCTTCCTTGTGACTGTTGTATTTCATTTGATTACCGTTTGTTGTATTTGTTCCTGTTGTCAACTTTTGTTGTACTGATTGTTGTAATCCGTAGAATGTATTTTGTTGTCCTGATCTTGCTTCTTACTATTTTTCTCCCCTTCCACAAATTTGTTTTCATTCTTCCAACCGTCCTGTAACCTTCCTTTTGTGGTTCTATGATGTCCCGGTGCGGTTGTGTCCCTGCTCCTTGGCTGGTCCATCTTGTTAAGTGTCGCCATCCCCTCCTCTCCCTTTTGTATTTCCCCTACAGGTATGTTTTTTGCAGTCATCCTCTTGGATTTGAACTGTCTCTTCTGTCTATGTCTTCCCCTTTGCTTCTCTACTTCTCTTTACTCTTCCCTATCTCTTCTTTTCCTCAACCTTCCTTATCCTCTTTTTTCCTTTCTTTCCTTTTTCTCTCTTTTATGCTCTAGTTGGTTCATAATTGCCTATTCTCTTGCACTGTTTGAATTTACCATGTTATTCTGTTTAAACATTTAGAGTTGTTTCATGGAATGTGAAAGGTTTTAATGATCATATTAAGCGGCAGAGAGTACTCTCTCATTTATCCTCTTATAATCCCGATATTGTCCTTCTCCAGGAAACCCACCTCTCTGATCTCGAATCTTTAAAATTGAAAAGAAATTGGGTTGGTACTGTTTTATTTTCTCCATCAAATCACAAAAAAATAGGGTTGCTGTTTTAATTCATAAAAGGCTCAAATGTAAGGTCATATTAGAAGAAAAGGATATTGAGGGTCGTTGGGGTTTAGCTAAACTGTGTCTTAATGCAATTCCTATTACTGTATTTAATGTTTATGGTCCCACTAACTTTGACCCTTCTTTTTGGCCACTAATCACTACCAAATGTATTCAACATAAAGATAATTTTTTCCTTTTAGGAGGGGATTGCAATCAGATAGTTGATCCCTTTTTGGACCGTAAATCCTCTGTCCGTTTTGTCCCTCACAAATCCCATAAACAATTTTTGGACACCCTTTCACAAGCACATCTTTCTGACTCTTGGAGGCTCACTCATCCAGATACCTTAGATTTTTCCTTTTTCTCTCCCCCATGCCTCTTTTTCTCGTTTAGATTATATCTTTCTCTCCTCTTCCCTATCTCAAAACCTTTCATCTTCCTCTATTGAACCTATTGTAATTTCAGACCATGCTCCTATTCTTTCAGACTTTGACTTGCTTTCTCCTCTTCCTAAATCCTTTCGTTGGCGTTTTAACTCCTCCTTATTTACTGATCCTAATTTTTCCTCATCTTTCCGTTCCTTTACTAATGAGTTTTTTCAGCTCAACTCTGATCCTCACATCTGCCCTCACATCCTTTGGGACTCTTTCAAAGCCACAGCCCGCGGTTTCATTATTGACTTTGTATCTAAGAAAAAGAAACAGTTTCTTCAGAAGCAGAAAGTTGCTTTGGCCCATATCAAAACCTTGGAACATCAGTTTTATACCTCCTCCTCCAATCATATGTCCTCTGAGCTCCTTCAAGCCAAGATTACATTCAATAAGCTCACTACTGACTCGGCTTCTTCCTTTCTTCTTCGTAGTAGTGCACGGTATTACGGAGGCCGTAATAAATCAGGCAAACTCCTTGCTAACTATCTTAAATCTTGCAAGGAGAGAACTTTTATTGAATCCATTTATTCCCCTACCAATGTTCTCCTACATACGGACAAGGAAATTCTAGACCAATTTCAACACTTTTATAAATCTTTATATACTCCGGAAGCTCCTCCTACGCTGGCTCTTCTTCAGTCTTATTTTGATGAATTACCCAAACCTGATACTTCCCAACTTCAGTTCTCAGACATTGAAGCAGATCTTTCCCTGCATTAACTTTCCACTGCGTTGTCCTCTCTTACTAAAGGCAAAACACCAGGCCCTGACGGTTTTCCGGTTGAGTTTTATTTACATTTTTCTGACCTTTTATTGCCCAAACTTCTTTTTCTTTTCCAATCGTTTTGCTCTTCTGGTTTCGCCCAGGGTTCCTTTCAAGAAGCTACTATTTGCCTTATTCCCAAAGAAGGCCGTAATCCCAAGTTTTGTAAGAACTACCGCCCAATCTCATTAGTCAATGTAGACTTTAAACTCTTTGCTAAATTGCTTGCATTACGTCTCGATCCCTTCATGCCACATCTCATTGGGAAAGAACAATGTGGTTTTGTTAAGGGTCGTCTTACTTCTGATAATTCTAGACTTTTTCTCAATGTTTTAAATAAAGCCTCTTCTCTCTCTATTCCTTTGGCAGCCATTTCAGTGGATGCTGAAAAAGCTTTTTATCGAGTTGACTGGTCTTTTTTACTTGCCTCCCTAAAATGGCATGGTTTTGGTCCCAGATGTATTTCTTTTATCTCTTTGATATACTCCATGCCCAAAGCCTCAGTCCTCCTTAATGGCCAACTTACCTCTTCCTTTACGCTTCAACAGGGGGTTCGTCAGGGTTGTCCTCTATCCCCTCTTCTTTTTGTGTTAGCTCTTGAACCCTTTATTTCCTCTATTCGTAACAATTCTTCCATTTCTGGTTTCCCATATGGGGATCACCAATTAAAGCTCTCTGCTTATGCTGATGATATTCTTTTATTCATCTCGGATCCGGAATTCTCTGTCCCTTCCTTATTAGCTGAATTTGGAAAGTTTTCTCTTGTCTCAGGCTATAAAATTAACTCTGATAAAACTGAAATTCTTCCTTTAACTAAATTTTGTCTCCCGCATTTCTTCTCTTCTACTGGTTTTGCTTGGAATAGTACTAAAATAAAATATCTTGGTATTCTATTCTCTAATTCTATTTCATCCTATGTCAAATTAAACATATCCGCAGTTCTTTCTAGAATAGAACACCTGTTTTCCTCCTGGAATCCCTTATTTCTCTCTTGGTGGGGTCGTCTTGATTCTATTAAAATGATGATTGCTCCTATTCTTATTTATATGTTCTCTATGCTTCCCGTTCATATTCCGGCCTTATATTTCAATTGTATTGACTCTGTTTTGTCCAAATTTCTTTGGAAACAGAAAAAAAGCTAGGATATCCTTGTCAGCTCTCCGCAAGGTCAAATCAAATGGAGGTATCAATTTTCCTGATTTCCGTCTTTATCACAAATCCTTTTCGTTGCGTCAGGCTTCTAGATGGTTATCGTCTGAGCTATCTCCCTTTTCCCCCTTTGGCTCCATATTGAACATTCTTTACTACTGCCCTTTTCATTTCAAGATATGCCTCGTTTTACTACTAAATCCCCTTATTCCGTTCCTCCTTTGTTTAAACATACCTCTTCTCTTTTGAAACCCTTGCTTTCTCCATTGACTGTATCTCGTGAATCTTTTTTGCTCTCACCTATCTGGTATAATTCGCTCATTCTGCTAAGAAATAGACCTCTTGCCTGGTCTTCTTGGAGATCGAAAGGTATTATTTGGGTTCACCAACTCTTCGACGGCTCGTCGCCTTGCTCCTTCCCCCAATTTCAATTGCGGTTCTGTTGCCCTAAATCATTCTCCCAGAAATATTATATTCTTATGGAAATTATCCTAGACCGTTATTACTCTCTCCCCTCTTCCGATTCGCCTTTTTCTCCTTACCCTCTTCTTGCCATACTTGCCACTCTTCCTAAAGCTTCTCTTATTTACCGTTTCTTCTCTGCCTCTAACCCTACACGTCCCAAATATAAACTTGAGCTCTCTTGGGAAACAGATTCAGGTTGTTCCTGGCCTGTTCCTCTCTGGGATAAGCTATGGTGTAAAACTCTGAAGACCTCTCGCTCTGCTTGCCTTACTCAATCCATCTTTTTCTTTTATCATAGACTCTATCTCCCCTTTCTCTCTCTCACTTCCTATCTTCCTCCAACTCTGATTGCTGGACATGTAGTGCGCCTACTGCTGATCTTCTTCACCTTTTCTTTTTCTGTCCTTCTGTTTCAGTATTCTGGAAGCAGGTCGGGTCCTACATTTCACGCATTTTTACAATGTCTATTCCTTACATCAATACCCTTGTGTTTTTGGGGAGTCTCTCGGAATCTTTGAATCTCCCGTCACATTCACATGGTCTTTTTGACCTTATGCTAGCCCTTGCGTTTCAACATATTGCCTCTAATTGGAACTCCCTTACCAAAGTTTCCATACGTTGTTGGTGGAACTTACTATGTAACTTCCATAGACTTGATGTTGCCTTTGCCTCCTCCTGTAAACCCCCTCACAATGTTGAACTCTATTGGTTACCCCTTACCATATACTTAGATCGATCTGTCAACAGGAGCTACACTTCCCATTCCTCCGAAAATGTTAAACCTCCTTGAAGGATTATTACTCTCGCCTATAGTGTTATCTCCTACTACTCACAGTTTTTGTTCTATTATAAGATTTCTAAATATGGTTACCTTTTTATGCAATTGTTCTATCTGCCAATACTTTTATATAAGCATGACTTGTAATAATATGGTCTCTATTTCCCCCTTTTCTCCCTCCCACCTCCCTCCCCCCAAAAAATTTAGAAAATGCTTAGATTACGAGTGTTGTCATCAGTAGTCCATATATTTTTCCTCTGCACTCTGTTTGTGTCTTTCTACTGATGTCACCTTATGGTTATATACCCTTTATTTCAATAAAGCTTTCAAACATAAAAAAAAGATTAGTTTAAAGCAAGCACTCAGGAAAATTTGAAACCAGTTTTAAGATACTCACTCCTACCTTGAGATAAATTTAAGATGCACCCTCGCTTTTCCTTCACTGCTTGAGTACTGATGTTTTGGTAAATCATTAGGATTTATTTTAACCCTGAAGGGTTAATCATGACATTATCTAGTCCTAATGCTGTCTTTAGTTAATTTTCGGTTTGTTGATAAAGTGCCTTGGACATCTGTAACAACGGATGTCTTTGTAAATATACTTTTCCTTTCACCCCTGTGATGCATTGCCATGATCTCACCTATTACATCATTGATGAGATGTGAAATCTATGGCGATGCAAGTTATACTTATGTCAGTTATGTATACGTGGTGAATTTGTTTGTTTTGTTTAGTTTTTAAACTGTAGCGCTTTTTCTTACTACCTTTCCCAACTATAACTCCATCTTGTCTTTTTTAATGTAAAGTAATATTTTATTACAATGTGTTTGGGGCCATCTCCTGCGTCCAACCTATCGCCATGCACGGCCTCCAGCTATTTAATTACAAATTAATGGTAAATTAAGTATACACATTACGACCTACGGTTTCCAAATGAGCCTATTCTAGGAGGAATATTAAAATGTCACTTTCAGCTTGGGTATGAATTCATTCTGCAGGAGTGCTGAGGTTTGTGGCACTATGCCAACTCCCTCTGATGACGCACTGACCAACATCAAGGCTTGCTGTCATCTGTTGATGCAGAGTGCCCTCACAATATTCACCAGGAGCTTTGGCACTTCTTGCCTTCCCTACCAACTTCACCTGTATCTCCTCCTCTAACTTGACACTGGCAAGGGCATCTACCTTGTTTTGGCCTGTTCTAACCAACATCTTTGCTTCAAGGCGCTTTCACCTCTATTCTAAGCTTACACAGTGCTATGTGATGCTGTTTTGATAATGCATTTAACACAAAACTAAATGATGCTGTTTTAATGATACATGTGTCTGTATTGTGTTTATTCTCATATTTTCCTCTTTTAGTCATAAGGAAAATTTGTATTTGATTTCTCATAGAACCATGGAGCACGAGTGGATTTTTCGAGTTTTTGTCTAACCTTACACTACAACAATGGGTCAAAAACAACATTGTTCTCTGAGTCAAATTGTGAGTTGAGGCCACAACTCCTGTTGAGAAACCCTCACCAGGCCGATAGTGAGAGGCATAAAAAACAGGGGATATTGAGAACACCATGATGCAGTATGGTGGGCAGTTTGGTAGCAGACGTGTTCTTCCCTCAGATGTTGTTTTGCTCTAACAACTTTCTGATAGGAGCATATGATGCCAGTGGAGTGTGGTGGTTGGTGATTGCGGAAGACCTTTGGCTGACACACCTCTTCAGGGTCACATATCGGCAAAATGGCATCATCTCCTGTGTAGTTTCCAGGATATATAGGAAGACAGTGGGGTTTCTGTCAAACCACTTCCATTGTTTTAAGCCTTTTCATTTCCTACAGCGTTGTCGCCAGTTATTGAAGTCACTAGAAATCTCTTGTCCGGTCTGAGAGAAAGAACAATATTTTCTGACAGAGCTCAAGAGATGCTAAACCTGTGTTAGTGAGACTTGATTCCATGGAGCGTGTAGTGCATAACGGATCAACCTGGGGATAGGAGAAAGCTGGTGCTACACGTCCACCCATTGGCTCTCCCTTCATCTCGCTATGGGAGATGTAGGCCATATTGTCCCTTTGCTGCCTTCAAAGAGTCGGAAGACGTATTGGCGGCAAAGATTAGTCGTAATGAGTTTTTCACATGGGCATCTGCACTGGCATTGTTTATGGCAATGTTGCTCTGATTTCAAAATGCCATTTAATTTTTAAGGAACAGTGTTGACCCATGACCCCTTGATTTATCAGCATTCACCAGCCATCTCCAGCAGCAGCAGGACGTCTCCGACTGCTCGGCTTCAGGCACCCATTCAATGCACTGTCACTGCCTCTAAGAAATTGTAATTGCCCAGGCGGATCTAAGCACTGCCCAGCTGCCCAGCCTAGCAATTGATTGATTCACAAGTAATTCATTTGGCCTTTAACCCCTTCGATGCTGGTGACAAAGCCAGCTCATCATGGGCGTTACCTGCTCTGCGCGCATGACGAGCTGGCTTTGTCACGTAACCCGCGATTTTCAAATTTCAGCGCGCAGCGGGAAAACCCGCTAGCGCGCATGCTGTTAATTACCACTGCCTACGTGAAGCCCCTGACTCCTACCTTGGAGCAGTGCCCTGTGAAACCACTCAATTAATATTGGGTTATTTATTGTAAATACAAATTACTTCAGATCAATACTTCCCTTACCAATTTCTAACTCACTGCCAGCGCCAACGCAATTCAACTAGCTCACCAATGTCCTGAAGATGAACCCCAATAATTGGGTTTGAAACACCGTCGACCACCCCACAACATGAACTCCTCATAACATGTATAAATCATCTATTGAGTTCTATTATATTGTTGTCAATGCAATTTCATTTTAAAAATTAAATATCCCTATTTCACACCACGCTTTCTTTTACTTATGAGAGCACCCCCAAAATTGTTTTTAGTAATAAATCTCTGTCATCTATTGACCTAAATGACCCTCTACAGACTCTGTTCCTTGCTCCCGTTTGAATTAATTTCACTTATAAACAAGCATTTGCAATGCAATAGGTCTCGCATTATGAAAGTTTGAGCTATTGGTCTTGTAAATGACAATTTTTTTATTTATGTGTTGGTTTTGAAAATAGCTAAATTAATAGCTTTGTCATTTACAATGCCAATAGTTATAACTTTCGCAAATGTGACACCTATAGCATTTGTAATGCAACATGTTTTGTATTTACGTGACTTAGATGTATTGATATTACAAATAACAATGGCTTTTAATTTTTTTAAATAATTAATACTTAAATAAAAGTGATTCTAATTTATAATTGCAATAGCTTAAACTTTTGTAAATAACTTTTGTGAAGATTATGTTCAGTGTATTTTATTGTGATGAAAATCCAAGAACAGAAGTGAAATATTAACATCTTTTTGTGACATTTGTAATAAAGTTTGAAACATTGAGAGAACATATTTGAGCCAGCAGGGGTTGCGCTGAGTGATGCTGGCGTTGGGCTGAGTGATGCTGGGGTTGCGCTGAGTGATGCAGGGGTTGCGCTGGGTGATGCAGGGGTTGCGCTGAGTGATGCTGGGGTTGCGCTGAGTGATGCAGGGGTTGCGCTGAGTGATGCAGGGGTTTTGCTGAGTGATGCAGGTGTTGCGCTGAGTGGTGCGGGGGTTGCGCTGAGTGATGCAGGGGTTGCGCTGAGTGATACAGGGGTTGCGCTGAGTGATGCAGGGGTTGCGCTGAGTGATGTTGGGGTTGCGCTGAGTGATGCGGGGGTTGCGCTGAGTGATGCTGGGGTTGCGCTGAGTGATGCAGGGGTTTTGCTGAGTGATGCAGGGGTTGCGCTGAGTGGTGCGGGGGTTGCGCTGAGTGATGCAGGGGTTGCGCTGAGTGATACAGGGGTTGCGCTGAGTGATGCAGGGGTTGTGCTGAGTGATGCAGGGGTTGCACTGAGTGATGCAGAGGTTGCGCTGAGTGATGCGGGGGTTGCGCTGAGTGATGCTGGGGTTGCGCTGAGTGATGCAGGGGTTGCTCTGAGTGATGCTGGGGTTGCCCTGAGTGATGCTGGAGTTGCGCTGAGTGATGCAGGGGTTGCACTGAGTGATGCAGGGGTTGCGCTGAGTGATGCAGGGTTTGCGCTGAGTGATGCAGGGGTTGCGCTGAGTGATGCAGGGGTTGCGCTGAGTGATGCAGGGGTTGCGCTGAGTGATGGTTGCACTGAGTGATGCAGGGGTTGCGCTGAGTGATGCTGGGGTTGCGCTGAGTAATGCTGGGGTTGCAAGGGGGAAAAAACGAGTCTAACAGAGGGCAGAAGGGCACAAAAAGCAAATCTAACAGAGGGCAGAAGGACAGAAAAAAACGGGAAAAAACGAGTCTAACAGAGGGCAGAAGGACACAAAAAACGAGTCTAACAGAGGACAGAAGGGCACAAAAAACGAGTCTAATAGGGGCAGAGGGGCAGAAAAAAAAGGGGAAAAGAAACGAGTCTCATAGGGGCAGAAAGTTGATGCTGGGGTTGCAAGAGGGAAAAAACAAGTCTAACAGAGGCCAGCAGGGCACAAAAAGCGAGTCTAACAGAGGGCAGAAGGGCAGAAAAGCAAGGGAAAAACGAGTCTAAGAGAGGGCAGAAGGGCACAAAAACGAGTCTAACAGAGGGCAGAAGGGCAGAAAAACAAGGGAAAAACGAGTCTAACAGAAAGCAGAAGGGCACAAAAAACGAGTCTAACAGGGGCAGAAGGGCACAAAAAACGAGTCTAATCCACTGGGCAAGGATGTAGATATTGCATCCCTGTATTCCTGGCAGTTTAAGCATTTGTGTAGTGTCCGCAATCATGGCATTTCTATGTAGATTGAACTGAGCAGCTCAGAACATAGCGGGTGTTTCATTTACGGGGGGTTTTAATTATCACAAAGCATATTTAAATAATTGTCACAAACCGTATATTTAAAAAAAAACACTAGGTGGAGCTGCAAGCATAGAAAGACAAACAAAGTTAATTTTAAAACACCCGTGCACGCAGGGTCTGATGAAAAAGGAAAGAAACCAAGTTGTGAACAAGAACATCGCTGAAAGAAGCTTTTAGGGGCAGGGGAGCGGATCCCTTTGAAGCACGGCCTCGCGGCCGTGAAAGAAGTGTGAAACAGCAGGGATGTTAATTAGGGGGGAGGAGAAGTGAGGCCGAGCGCGCTGGGGAAGCAACAGCTATTATGTGGACGCGTTTTCCGCTCCACTAGTTCACAGGAACTGTTCAAAATCCGCGATGGTTTCAGGCCTTGGATTGCCTACTATAATTCTCGACAACAAGCATTGCTAAAAGCAATGCTTTTAAGTCGAGACCTAAAATCAGTGGCCCTATCTGGGTCACTTCATTTGCTTTTGGACCTTTTAGGCCACACTTGAACCATTGTTCTTTAAATATTTCTTACCACCCCAGGTTCACATATCGGGGTACCCTTGTCTCCCAAAACCTTACTCCTTGATTTTTTATGGCAGACAAAATAGTATTTTTGAACACGAAACACCATTGCTAAGAGTGTCCGTAGACCAATGGGCCAATTCTGGCATTACATTTTTTTGGAGACATGTGTACAACATTTTATTGGCAACGCTGACTAAAAAACACTACTTCTCATAAAAAATGGTTGGCATTATTTCTTCTCTCAGCACAGTTAACTGTCACTTATGCCTTTTCCCAAAAGTTGTTTCTTATTTTTCACAAGACTACTTGAACGTGGCATTGCTCTGGGCATGTAAATGCACACATAACTGTCACATAACGTGGCAGAAAATCTTTAGAAGTGATATTTTCTGTGTCACAATTAAGCTCCCTTGACCCTGGGCTGCTTGCATCAGCAGGTTGGGTCAATAAATCAAAGTAATGACCTCAATTAAAGTTAATATGTCCTTATTATACTTAAAATAGAGCTGTCACCATTGCTTTGTCTATGCAAAGGTTAAACAAAATCAAACGCTTTGCCTAATGCAAGGAAATGTTATTCATGTCATCAGAATTCAGAGCTACTTTAGAGGAGGCACTGAAAACTTGTCAATATTTTCTGAGCACAACACAACTGAAAATGTTCTTAATCAGAAATAGACTAATGATAGTCCTCAAATCTGTCTCATCCATGTAATTTATTTTTTAAATAAAAGAAAAATCTATCTATCTATTTATCTATCTATCTATCTATCTATCTATCTATCTATCTATCTATCTATCTATCTATCTGTCTTTCTATCCATCTATTCAATATATATATATATATATATCCAATATATTTGTTAACTATAACGTCCCAGTAACCTTTATTTTTTTCAGTGATGCTAACTATAACGTCCCAGTAACATATGTTTTTTCAGTGAATAAATATACATTTTGTGACAAAAACAAAGGTTACAGGGACATTATAGTTAGCAAATAAATGTTTTTTTAAACTTTGAAAGTCACTAAAGAAAACAAAGGTTACATGGACGTTATAGTTAGAGTCCTATTTTGCTCATACAAAACCAGAGAAGTTCAGCTGATATAGTTACCTGAGTTAACTATAACTCACTCTAAAGCAATGTACTGCTTATGACCTCACATTACATTACTCATGACAAGGTCAGTGACATCACTGATGACATCTCAAATGACATTACTCATGGCATCATCCAGTGCCTGTTTTGGAAAGGTTTATGAGTGTTAAATATATATACCAAGGTGTGTTGGTGAATTAGTGGGTCTATGAGTGTCTGTATGGATGACTCAGTGGGTGCATGACTGACTGTATAAGTGAGTTATTAGGTGTATCAGTGAATGTATAGGTGTGTGACTGGTTGTGTAATTGAGTATATATATGGCTATCAGTTGATATCTAAGTTGGTTTATGAGTGTGTTAGTGGGTACATGAATGGCTATTTGGGTAATTGATTGGTTGTCTGACTACCTCTATTTTTGTTTGTGCAGAGGTATGGGTCCACTGTGACTCTCCTCACAGAACTGGCTTCCAAAGGTTAACTGGACAGTGAGCTGTCAAAGGGTTTTTGGAACCCTGATAGAAGCAATGTGCTCATTCTAGAAACTCAATATTATACTAAGCAGCTCATAGTGCAGACAGATGCCTCTAAACATGGGATAGGAGCAGTCCTCTCCCAGACCAATGATGATGGCCATGACCAACTTGTTGCTTTCATAAGCAGGAGGCTTATCCCCAGAGAACAGGATTGGAGTGCCATTGAGAGGGAAACCTTTGCTGTGGTTTGGTCCCTAAAGAAGCTAATACCATATCTGTTTGATTCTCAATTGCTTGTCCAAACTGACCTCTGACCTCTTGGATGGCTAATGCAAAAGAAAGGTGAAACCCCGAACTGTTATGGTGGTCCATATCTCTACAGGGAATGGATTTCACAGTAGAACACAGAGCTGGGACTAACCATACCAATGCAGCTGGCCTTTCCAGGTTCTTCCACTTAGCAGATGAAGACTCCCTAGGGTAAGGTTAGTTTTATCCTATTTCATTTGGAGGGCATGTAGGAAAGTATCTCTTTTGGCATAGCTAGACCCCACTTTTTGCCTGATGTGATTTTAAATGTTAGTGCACTAGGTTCCCTGCTAACAAGGCTCACATTGCCAGATTGTGTTCCTATAAACTGCACCACAATTGGCACAACTCCAGCCACCCCTTTGAGCCCCTAGTAAATTGTACCCCTGGTGCCTACGCCATTGGAACTGAAGACAGTTCACTAGGTCTGAAACACAAATTGTGCCACCCTAAGGACCCCTCACCAAGATCATGCACACTGCCTTTGTAGGCTACTTGTTTTGGTGCAGGGAGAACTTAACAGTCGACATGCAACACATGCCTGTTTGCCATGCCCATAGATACTACATGAGGTATAGGTAAGTCTCCCCTACTGCAGGCCTTACACCCCCAAGGCAGGGTACACTGCCTACCATATGTGGGCAAATCTACATGAGCAGAGATGACCCTACATTATCTAAGTCCATTCTTGGATACTGTAAGTGCACAGGGAAGTCATAGAGAGTACATGGACTGGATACTTGTCATTATGAGTTTCCTAGCTTCACAGTGGCTTCACTGTACCCTAAGATGTTTGGTACCAAACATCTCATCTTAATAAATCCCCACTGATGCAAGTTTTGGATTTATAAATAAATGAACACAGGAGACCTTGTAGATGGTCCCCTCAAAACCTACCAAGCACTGGTGTGGACTCTGACTAGTCTTAGCAGGCCGGTCAGCACCAGACATGTTTCTGACCTCATGGGGTGGGAGCCAGAACTCTCAGAAGCCAGGAACACAGCCTGCTCTGAGCAGAGGGTCTTCACACTGCCTCCAGGCTGCTAGCGCCTGCTTGGGCTGGAAGCTTCGAAGGCGATGCTGCCTTTTAAATGCAATCCAGGCATCTCCCTCTAGATAGTGGGGAATTCCAACCCGCTTTCCTGCTCCACCTTTGGCAGGAGGAAAGACAGGAAAATTAGTTAGATGAGGAGGTGTGCCAACATTCAGCCAACACCAACTCTAAGGTGTGACATGCAATATGGACACTACTTTTTCAATGCCACCTTTCTTGAGATGGTAAGAAATCAATCTATCAAGGCTAGGGTAGTGTTCCTTCCCACAGGAAGTCTTTGTTTTAGTTGCTGTAGACACCCTGAAGGTAGGTAGCACATTGGCATCTATCTGTCACCCCCTTCACCAACCCTACATTTTGTATTTAGGTGACATACCCAGACCCTGAATGGTGTCAACGAACCTAATAAGAGCAATGGACAAAGAAGAGCTACTGACCAGAGAAACAAAGACCTGCTGCTGAAAATTAGCACCAAACCCTGCTGGCTTCTTCCAGGACTCAACAATTGTGGTCTGCTGTCTTGTCCTGCAACTGTGACGCCTCCTAGAACAAGGAGCACCTCCAGCCTTTGGCCAATTACCAAGAACCTCTCTTGGAGTAGAGGAGCTACTCCACTGCAGCCTGCAGGCACCATACAGTGATATCTGGTTTACAGACCTGCTGCTCCCCATCGACTCTGACACAGCACCAAGCCAGATGAGGTACATCAGCTCTGGAAGGTCAGATCTGTCCCACCATCAAGTGAGAGGATGCTAGGACCTACCGGAGTTTTGGCGTACCTATATCTGTGGTGCAGACCCCCTACACCGAAGACAGAGAAGAAAGAGTCCTACCCAGACTCCAACTACCCAGGATACAGACACCCATCGAGGGACTATAAGACCCCCTTAATGAGTGACCCAGCTGTCCCAGAATCATCCCAGTAACCTGCCTGCCACTGACCATGAGGACCATCTTGACTCACGATGCTTGGCTGCCCTATCTGCTCTGCACCTAGCCCACCCAGCTCGGATAACCCAGAGGTGCTCCCGTGGTCCTAAGGCTTTTGCGACCTGGTCAATTGAGTAGAACCTCATGGACTTACCTTTAAGTCTTCTTGTGCATAATTGTTAGACCTGGTATCTTTGGGCGTGTTTCCCCTGTTTTTTTGCTTAGGACCTCCTGGTTTTTCAGGCCAAATGGGCATTGTTTTTGCTGGTTTAGTGTTTCTGCACACTTTAATAGTGCTGATCGGTACTAAAGTGCAAGTGCTCCTACTGTACATTGTATTGATGGATTGGTGATTCATAATTGGGACATTTGATTTTCTAGTAAGTCCCTAAAGTGCCCTGTATGTGGCTAAGGCCTCTAAATCAAATGCAACTGGTGGGTTAGCAACCCTGGTTGTGCCACCCATACAAGTAGCCTTTCAAGGGTGTCTCAGACCTACCACTGCACTGTCTGCACGCAGTTTTCACTGCCATGTTGACCTGGCAGGTACACCCACTTGCCAGGGCCAAACCTTCCTTTTTCTGATATTCAAGGCGAAACCTCAGGTGGTCCCAAGGTATCCCATGGGCAGGGTGCAGTGTATGTGAAAGGTAGCAAATGTACTGGTGTGTGACATGTCCTGATAGTGAAATACTGCCAATTTTGTTTAACCCATGAAAGGCCATCTGCCCCATAGGCTAACATGGGAGTTGCTTTGCCACATCTCACAAGCATAACTGTCCATTGGTACAAGATTGAAAAGTGGTGTTTAGGCTTCCTGAACTCAGATGCCCCCAGCAAACACCAGTTTGTTCACTTGGGCACCTCCAAATCACAAAAGATTCTGGTCATCTGTAGAGTTCTCCAGGGTTCCAAAGTATCTCCTGGCATCTTCAAACTTTAGATGGAGTCACTTTGTGGTCTATGCACGGATAACAGCATCAAGATTCACCAATATGTAGATGCCATCCACTCAACTTGAATTTCTTCTTTGCTTCAGATGTCCAGTGCCACAAACAATTATTGCACATCATCCAGACTTAAATGTCTAGCTCTTACTTTGAGCACAAATTCAAGATTTTTGTCTACAATTAACAAGATGCGATACAAACCTGGCTGTATAATTTACAAAGCCATCAGAACCTGCACTGTGGCTTATCTTGCAAACAAGCTCACTATCTCTGGTGGTTTTTGGCACACTCATAGCCAGGCAACCATCAAACCACAGACTAAGAAGTACAAAAATAAGACAGAAGACCTTTTCCAGCTATACTTCCAGGATTTGGAACAATGTTCATGTGTCCATCAGGATCACCACAACACTGTTCCAATTTAGGAAATATTTGAAGAGACACCTCCTAAAAGAACACTACATCACAAAGCATTGACAATCCAAGAACCAGCTTCCTCTCTTATCACATGTTGACTTTATGCATGTCACTGACCCAGCTGAGCTCTCTGCTGCTGTTCAGCTTGGCTCTTCCTCTAGAAATGCCACATAAATATATACTTATGTGTACTGCCAGCTCACTGCCTCCTCCTCAGACCACTTCTTGACTTGTAACAGAAGCATCTTGCAAAATAAAGACCCTTCTGGAGAGCAGGAAGAAATAAGACCAGAGAACACCTGTCTTCTGCTGGTGTCCAGGGACTGGACTTGAACACCAATAGTCAAGTGGGTGGCCTCCTTTACTTGGTAAAAGGGCACAAAATGTAGATAGACTCATGAACCCAAGAGGGCACAAATGACAACCAAAGAGCAACCCTTTCTATTGCCCTGGCTCAGAAAATGCCTAGTAGCTAGCTGTCTTGAGGAGGTAGGCACTGCAACAGTAACCAGGAGTAACCTTTTCAGTACTTTGAAAATAGTGAGCCTTAGCCATTTTTTTCACACATGGAGGTATGAAATAAGACCTGAGGCATCTATAGGGAAGATGTACCCTTAGTGGGCAAGAACTCTATGACGACCTGCTCAGAGCTTTTTGCCATGCTGAAAACTGGTTCAACAGGTATCTAACCTCATGGAGTGTCTGGCTTGCTATAACTTCAAACCCTACAGTGCTGGTGGATTTCAATAACTTAAAATGTGACTAAGTCCAAAGTTAAAACCTTGGTCCAAGGCAAAGTGGAAAATGTAGTCTAGCAGTGAAGCAACCTTATTAGTTATGAAATACAGCTTCAGAGTATTTCACACAAAATTCAACATGTTCAGTGGAAGTAACTTTACAGCACCATATTTGACATTGAGGGGCCCTTTCCGGCTTCAGCTTTGGACCCCGTCTCACTAGAACACTTTGAACTACCGAAAATAGATCATGTTGAAAGGTAGATGCTTTGACCAATCTCATTCGCTTAGTATAGCTGACTTAAAGGCCATTGCAGCTACCCTTAAAACAAGCCTAGCTCAAGGTCAACCAAGAATTTACATTTTTTATTCAAACTTTACATTTTTTAGTTGCACTTTTGACTTATAATTTTAACAAATCAGATCTAAGCTTTGTATTATCAGATTTTGGTTGTATTTTTGTCAGGTGCATATTAAAATGTTTTCTTTTTATCTAAGTTGGTTTGGGAGTCTTTTTTTTTACTTTAAAACTATTGGTGCTGCTGTTGTATAAATCGTATTTCTCCTCAGGGGAACCACCCCTACCTGTGCTACATGTACCACAGAATCAACAGAGTTCCTCATAGAACTGGGTTGAGATCTATCCTGGGTGTTTTTATCAAGTTGGGAACGGAATCCACTTCTTAAATTAATAACCTACTTTCTGACTGTGTTTATTTACAAACATTATTTGCGAACATGGTATACATCATCCATTGGACTTACTATAATTGAATTTACATTTCCATGTATTTCTCAGGCTCTGCAGTGTTGACTGTACATAATGTTTACATCAAGCGATCCTGATTGTATTCACTGAAGAATCATTGCAGTACATATGTCACATCTTTATTGCAATGTTAATTTTGGTGCATGGAACTCTGGCTCGCCCCTACACTCCTAAGACCTAAGAATTGACTGCTCATCCATTTCCACAATGAGAAATAAGGGGGCTTGGAGACCAATATTACATTGTGGACAGTGTACCAGTGTACGGGTTAGGGGGAAGGTTGGCACCCTGACCATTGATAGTGCTGGATTGACTCTGAGGGCCAAATCTATCACTTTCTCATGCAGCGCAGAACAGCAGCCGCAAACGTTCCGCTGGATTGCGTGAGAAGGAGAGAGCGTCAAATTTACGGAAATGTGGTACACTCCTCCCCTTTCCCTGGTGCCAGCTCTGAAATCAACAGCAATGCGCCATAGTGCATTGGCTCCCAGTGACGCAACATATTCTGTTTAAGGCTCTTGTTTCTCTTTTAGGGCCACCTATGAGCTTGGGCCTCAGTATTTAAGAGAACGCTTTTCCCTATACATCCCTAACCATGCCTTGCAGCCTGCTAACCAATGCAGGATGGTCATCCCCAGATTTAGATATGCCAGGCTGGGAGGTCAGTCTATATCTGTTCTGGCGGCTAGAGCTTGGAACACCCTTCCTCTTTCGCTCCGCTCTTCCGAGAATGTTGCCATCTTTAAGAAAAACCTTAAAACTCATCTGTTAAAAGTAGCCTTTTAGCTTCCTCTTTCTCCCTCTGCACGCCTTATCCTCTGCCCACCGCGCCAGGATACCTCCAAGTAACAGAGCGCGTTACAAAACCCTTAAAATAAAAAAAAATAAAAAAATAGTGCAAGGGTGTCTCCATGAGTCTATCATAGGTTTCTACTGGAACCATACCCTTCCATTACAAAATACTATGCATAAATGAACCCTAAACCTTTTTCCTCTTTGTATGTGTGCTGTACAATGCAGCACACGCACAAAGTCGGAAAAGGAAGGAGAAATAAAGGCATTTCTCCTTTGTTGCACCTACTTAAAAAAAATACAGTTTTCTGATGTTAAACCCTGTCTACTTTGTTTATTAAATAGAGTTTAGCGTCAGAGGAGGAACATGGCGGCTGCAGGCTAGCGGTCGCGATACCCCGCTCTAGCTCACACGGGCGTTCTTAACCGGGATCTCTCGGATGAGGGCTAACTAAGGAGACTCTTGTTTTTCTTTCTTTTAGAGCGTATATCACCGCTGCGCTGTCTTTGCATGTAAAAGAAATTTCTTTTCAGCTTTTGCACTTTTACACGGAATTGCGGTTAATTTTTGAAAACCCTCTATGTTTGGGATCGCTGGGGGTGTGTCATGTTTGAGACCCTATTCGGCGGTAGCTTACGTGTTGCCGACCCAGTCAACCTTGCACACTCTAATTGCTTCTGCGTCGGCTCCCTGGAGGTGGAACCGAGCCGCCCTGGAGTGCAGACGAGAAAGGCGGGCTCGTTCTCTCCGAAGGGACGCTGTAGTGGCAGCTGCAGGACCGGGGGGAGATAACCTGCAAACAGAGGCGGCGAACCGAGGCAGAGACAAAGACAACTCCGCGCAGGATTTTCCACAGCGCAAGGAGGCGAAAGGCTGTGGGAGAGGCATTCTTCTAACGAACAAGGTGAAGGGGTTACAAAGAGCAGGGGAGGGGGAGGAGGAGGAGGTTGCTAAACAGTTGGAGGCTGGGGTTTTGTTACACACTAGCTTGGAACCTGAGAGTGAAATAAATGCAACGAGTGCAGAGCAAGCTATAACCCCCGCAAATAATTTGTATTCTCTCAGGAGTAGAGCTATTACTCACTGTAAACAAGTAACAAATCTGACACCCACAATACCCAGAAAAGGCCATAGGGGTAAAACATCAGCTAAAGTACGGAGCACAGTAAACAAACAAGGGAGGTTAATTCCAGAAAAACCTAACTTTATCCCAGTACTGGAGACTTTCCAGGCATCCGAGCAAGAGTTTCAAGACACTAATGCTGAGATATCGACCTGGACTAGTGGTGCTTTAAAACCCACGCTTCCCAAGCCCTCTTCATACCTCTCAGCAGAAGCCAAGCCCAAACGTTCTAAGAGGTCTAAAAAAAACAAAATCAGTGTTAGACCCGGGCACAAAGATAACACCTTCTTTGCGCTCTTACTTTAAAGTGGTTCCCCAGGTCTTGAGCCTTGCACATTCTGACCATTCCTCCAGTGGGGCCTCTCCTGGGGCAGTCTTAAGCTCAGCATTAACCAGCAATATGACTACAGTCCCTGTTTCTGATTCTCCTTCTATGGATGGCATACAGTTAGCTCCCGAGCTAGAAAATCTTTCAGTCTCTAAAGGCGATAATGAGACTCTTAAAGCCCTTAAAACCAACACGAGCGACACTAGACAGGTAGATCCTGATAGTTGCAACACCGCGGAAATAAGTAAGAGTCGAGTATTAGAACCAGATAATCCGCCTCAGGGGACTGAAGTGCCTCCAGTCTTGGACCAGAACGCTCTCAGTATTCAGGGCACTGTACAGCAACTAAGTCAGTTTTCCCAATCTCTCAGTTCCGATGAGCATTCACTATCAGAAGTCGCTGTTTCTACTCCTCCTTCAGACCTCTCTACAATATTATCTATGATTACTAACTTGACAGTCGACATCAAACGTGGATTTGAGGAGTCATCTAAAATTCAAAGAGAGATAAGGTCCTACTGTGAATCACTAGATAGTAAGATTGATGGGTTATATTCTAGGACGGGAGTCTTAGAAGAGACAACAGGGGTAATGTCCATAGAACTCGACAACGCCAAAGAGGAGATACGGAAGCTTAAAAGAGAAGACACGGCACTGGCGGAAAGAATAGAACACTTGGAAAATAATTCGAGGCGCTGTAATA
Organism: Lissotriton vulgaris; assembly: GCF_964263255.1. Taxonomy (NCBI): domain Eukaryota; kingdom Metazoa; phylum Chordata; class Amphibia; order Caudata; family Salamandridae; genus Lissotriton; species Lissotriton vulgaris. The sequence goes on from NC_141691.1 coordinate 1,315,945,330, forward strand.
TCCGCATTTTGAATGTACCAGAAGCAAATGAAGGTACTAATATCAAAGCATACATTATCCAACTCCTAATTAAAACCCTAAATTTAAAACACACGGAGGAGGAGCTTAATCAGGATATTCAGCGGATTCACAGGGACCCATTCAGGCGCAATCCCCAACGTACAAAGCCCCGCAAGATATTAGTGAATTTTCACACATTTCAACTCAAGGACCATATTTTAAACTTAGCTTTAAAACAAAAATCGTTGTCAGGTGAAGGTTTCTCTTTTCAAGTGCGTTCTGACTTGTCGCGGGCGACCCTTGATAGACAATGGGAGTTGGGTCGAAGAATGGAGGCCTTTAGAAACCTGGGAGCATCCGTCCAGTTGAGTTTCCCCGCAGCTCTCAAGATTATGCTAAACAACAAAATGTATAACGTTCACACTGTCCAAGCAGCAGATGAACTATTGTTAAGTTTAGGCACCTCCAATTAATAATGTCAGCTGTTTCTATAGCTGTTTCTATAAAATCAACTCGGGGCGTGGCCAAGATGGCGGGGTGAGCGGACGCTTCCTCCCGTAGCTCCTCCGGCCCGGCTCAGCTCGAGCCCCAATTTCTGTGCTTCTCTCCCCCCGCAGCTGCTTTGCGGGTGAGGGGGCTGTGCCGGAGTTCCTGGTGCACCTATTGATACTACTTTGACTCCTATCGCCCCGGGGGAAGTACCCCGAAAGTTTGCTCAAAGTTCGGAGCACGGAGGAGAGCCTAGGAGGCGGAGCGTATTGCAGTGCTGTCCAGGCGCCTCGGCTGGGCCTGGTGCTGAAAGCTGGTGATCCCGAGTGTTCGGCCCCGACGTGCTCCGGAGAATAACAGCGCCCCCCGGCCGAAGCCTACGTGACCGGTGCCAGCGGCGCTTTGGCCCCTCGCTACCGACAACGGTGCATGGTGTGGCGTGGACCCCGGACCTGGTGGCGAGGGACGGAGGACTCTACGCGGCAGCCGACCTGGGCGGACCCGCTGGCGAAACAGTGAGACACTGGCTGTGGACTTTCCTTGCTTATTGTGCCCCAGGTGTCGCCGGCGATCTTGCCAGCCCGGGCCGCTCTCCCGGGCCCCGCCCTGCCGCCATCTTCTCCCTGAGGAGCTGGAGCTGGCGACCTCCACCCGTGCCTTTGGCGGGCGAGTGCCCACTTTCGCCTTGGCTCCTGACCTAATTTCCCCAGGGGTGCGCTGCTGCGGGACCCTGACTCTGGCCCCCGATTGCCACCCTGGTCGTTACAACGACTGTCTCGCCCCGGCCTGAGCCGCCATTTTGTCGCTTGTGGCGCAGCACCTTTGTCTTCGGCAGGGTTTCACGTATGGTGCCCACGAGCGACTGGACGCACCTACGGCGGCCGGCCCTGAACCTTGACCACTGCAGCGGCCATGATGACTGGGAGAGGAGGCTCGAAAAGGGGTGACCGCACTCTGCCGGACATGCTTAGCAGGGCCCAGCAGCTGAGGGACAGGACGCAGCCGTCGCCGGGGTCCTCCCGGGCCTTGGCAGAAGCAACTGGAGGCGAACCGCCGGTCACGAGGTCCTTTATGGAGGACTTATTTAGCTCCCTCAAGGACGACTTCCAGACGCTAAAGAAGGAAGTAGCCAGCGAGGTCCGAGAGGTGCGCAGGGAGGTGGAGGGCCTTGGCGAGCGTGTTGACACGGTGGAAGCGGCGGCCCAGCGCCGTGATGAGGAGATAGTCCATCTCCAGCAGGACGTTCTCCGTCTCCGAGAGCAGTGTGTCGAGCTCCAGGCCCACTCTGAGGACCTCGAGAACAGGTCCAGACGGAACAACATCCGGGTGCGGGGTGTCCCATCCGCGGACGAGGGGACGGATCTAGTGGCCTATCTACAGGACTTGTTCCGGGAGATTTTGGGAGAAGATGCAGAATTCCCGATCCGCATAGATAGAGCGCATTGAGTGGGCCGTCAGCGCCAGTCATCAGCACCCCCACCGGACATTCTGGCGTTCCTGCCTGATTTCCCCTTGAAGGAGCGCATCATGGCAGAGGCCCGCAGGAAGCAGCCTTTAACTTTTAGAGAGCGGCCTGTGGTGCTCTACCAGGACCTGTCCGCCATCACGCTGCAGAAGCGCAGGTCCTTCCGGATTGCTACAGACTTTCTGCGGGAGCACGAGACGCCCTACTCCTGGGGTCACCCCTTCCGCCTCATCTTTAGATGGAACGGAGTGTTACACCAGCTGCGCTCCCTCCAAGACATCTGCGGGGTGTTGGGACTCACGGCCACGGAGGAAGACGGAGCGACGCCCACATGGAGGCGTTCGGAGAGACGGAGCCGGCGGAGATCGACGAGGAGACAATCGTCGGCGACTGCGAGTCGCCCTGATTCCCCTACCATCAGGGCGGATATGGAGGAAGCCCTGAGAACGGCGGCCAGGACCTTGCCTGAATCCAATGGCGTGGCCTTGACGGCCTAACTTCACTCCGGGGGGAGAGATGCTTAGCCTCTACGATGCTGGGTTGGGGCTGGGGGTTGGGGGGGAACGGTTGGGGGTGAGTGGCTGAACGTCCACTTGATTGGTTTCTACAGACTTGCCCGGTTGGGCTGGACTGAGACAATGGGGTGTTTTTATTTGTTTGTGGTTTTGGCTAGTTGCCATGGGTTGGTTCTGGGAGGGCTTAAGAGTTGTTTTGTTGTTTGTGGGGTCCCGTCTGATATTGCCCGAGCACGCGTGAGGCCGGTCTTGGCCTTCCCTGCGCGCCTGCCCCGCGCGCCCCCTCCGCTGATCCCTCGCTTGCTGCACAGCGCCTCGAGTGCCTGGGGGAGATGCCATCCTTGAATGTTAAGGGTCTGAACAATCCCGTGAAGCGTAGAGCGATCCTATCCTTACTAGAAGGGACGCAAGCGGACATATGCCTTTTGCAGGAAACTCATCTGCTACCCAAAGATTGTCATAGGCTGCGCTCTGCCAAGTTCCCCACCCAATTCTTCTCTTCGGCAGCGACCAAGACTGCGGGCGTAGCCATTCTTTTAGCTAGCTCTTTCAGGGGCGAGGTATTGTACAAATATGCGGAGCAAAAGGGGAGGCTCCTAGCGTATCGCATGCAGCTTGGGGGTATTGCCTTCACGGTTGGCTCCGTTTACAGCCCTAATGATCACCAGGATCGTTTCCTGGAATCAGTGTTGGTGGACGTCACTGCCTCGCCCGATCGCCATGTTATCTTGGGGGGAGACCTGAACATTGTCTTCGACTCGGCTATGGATAGGTCTGCCCAGCGCTCCCCACAGACGGGGGAGCTTTCCCGCGTGGTGCAAGACCGGATTGCAGAGATGGATCTGCATGACCTCTGGCGCGCTATGCACCCCACCGATAGGGACTATTCCTATTTCTCCCACGCGCACCGCACTTATTCGCGGTTGGACTACCTCCTAGTGAGTGGACCGCTACGCACGGCCGCCATGCACCGGTTTCCGGCGTCTTTGAATGGCCGGCGGCCTCCCCCTCCAGAGGGTTGTGGTGGCTTCGGGATACTCTTCTGCATAAGAAGTCGGTCGTGAAGCGAGTGGAGGTGGTCATTCAGGACTATCTGGTCCACAATGGCAATTCCGACACGTCTCAAGCGACGCAGTGGGCGGCCTTGAAGGCGGTCCTCAGGGGGGAATTTATCTCCATCTCCTCGGCCGAGAACAGGGAGCGGCAATGTAAGAGGGACGAACTGACTGCGCAGGTCAGGGAACTTGAGCAGGTTCACCGCCGCACAGGGGCACCTCGAGTTTGGAGGCAGTTGAAAGCGGCGAGGAAACTCCTTTCTGCACTGGATCTAGATCGAGCGGAATATGCGGCGTTGCGTCTGAAGCATACCTTTTACACGGGCGGGGACAGGTGCGGTAAGCTCCTGGCCCATCGGCTCAGGGCTGCGCAGCAACGCAATGTGGTGAAGGAGCTAGTGGGTGCAGACGGGGTTTCTGTTTCCAGTGACGCGGAGGTGGCGGACTCCTTTCGTAGCTTCTACGAGGCGTTATATGCCGCGGAACCCTCCTCGCCGAGGAACGCTGAGGATTATCTGGAGTCTGTGACCCTCCCGGTGCTAGAGCCCGCCCAATCGGACCACCTAGAAAGGGACATCCATGTGGAGGAGGTCATCTCTGCTATAGCACGATTGAAACACGGTAAAGCCCCGGGCCCGGATGGCTACACAGCCTTGTTCTACAAGACCTTCTGTTCCACAGTGGCGCCTATCCGGGCTCGCCTGTTCAACTCCTTCTCCGAACCGGGGGCTATCCCGCCGGACCTTCTTTCCGCGACTGTGTCGGTTATTCCGAAACCCGGGAAGGACCGGACCCTGTGTGGTTCTTATAGGCCTATTTCGCTTCTGAATGTTGATCTTAAGCTCTACACGGGGATCCTAGCGGCCAGACTTGGACTGCACCTACCGGGCCTGGTGGAGGTGGACCAGGCTGGCTTTGTACCCGGTAGACAGACAGTTGACAACACCAAGAGGGTGACGCACATACTGGAAAAGGCCTCGCGCGTCCCGGGGGAGCGGATGTTACTGTCGGTCGATGCGGAGAAGGTCTTTGATAGAGTTCACTGGCCGTACCTTGAGCTGGTTCTCGGGAAACTGGGAATCGGCGAGAAGTTCCGCACCATGGTCTTCAATTGCTATAAAAGACCATCAGCATCGGTACGGGTCAATGGGCACAGCTCTAGTAGTTTTGTCATTGAGCGCGGTACGAGACAGGGCTGCCCCCTCTCGCCGCTTTTTTTCGCCCTCTATATGGAGCCGTTTGCCCAGAGGATACGCGATAATCCGGACGCTATTGGGGTTAAGATGGGTCAGTATACCCATACTGTTAGCCTTTATGCGGACGATGTCCTGTTGACCCTGGATGACCCCAGGAGGTCACTCCCTGCTTGCGTCCAGGAACTGAACGCCTTTGCACGCGTGGCCGGCTTTAAAATGAATATGGCCAAATCGGCTGCCCTGGACGTGTCGCTCGCCGCGGACACCAGGAGAGACCTTCAGCGTCTCTTCCCCATGCAGTGGTCCTCATCCACGGTGCCATACCTGGGGATCCTGCTGGCGCCTTCGCTGCCTGAAATGGTCAAAGCAAATTACTCTTCCCTTAGCAAGAAGATTAAGGAGGAACTCGGCCGATGGAACAAGGGCCTGCTCTCGTGGCTGGGCCGTATCGCAGCGGTGAAGATGACGGTGCTGCCTCAGATCTTGTACCTTTTTCGCGCTCTACCTCTCCATCCCCCTGTGGGTTGGATACAGCAAGTGCAGGCTGACATCTCCCGTTTCGTGTGGCAAGGCCGCAGGCCTCGGATGAAGAGAGTTCTCTCCACGCTTGCTCCGGAAGCAGGGGGTCTTGGTATCCCGGATCTCCGGAAGTATTTTCAGGCGGCGCAACTCCGATACTTGGTGGAATGGAGCAGGTGGGAATCTGACAAGCACTGGCTCTTTCAGGACCAGGCGGTAGCGGGACGTACCCTTCAGGAGGTTCCATTCCTGCGGCGCGCGCATCGCCCGGCTAACCTCTACGCCTCCTTTGTCACCCGGGTTCCCCTGCGGGTGTGGGATGCGGTTTGCGAGCTCCGCGAGCTGACTACTTTCCCATCACCGTTTACACCCATAGTTGGTAACCCGGACTTTACTCCGGGCTTAGAGCCGGGAGCTTTTTCCCACTGGGTGAGCGCGGGTTGCAGGGCACTTTTTCAGATTTATGGGCCGGAGGGCGTGCTTCCTTTCCAGCAACTTCGACAGGAATTTGGTCTGACGGAGGTAGACAGATTGCGCTACATGCAGGTCCGCCACTGGGCTCTCCAACCCCAGGTGCGCGACGTCGCAGCCCGTCAAATCACTCCTTACGAGCGGTGGCTAGTGACCCGGACCTCGGATGCCAAGCTTATTTCCGATCTATATAAATTTCTCCAACCCCCGACGTTTCATTTCCATAATCCGGGGAGGGAGCGCTGGCACAGAGAGTTGGGCAGGACCCTGAGCCACAAGGAGTGGGACAAGATCGCATATCGGGTGAGGCACTCTGCATACCACACTGGGCTGACGGAGACCTTTACTAAGGTGTCCACCTACTGGTATTACACCCCGGAGAGGCTCTACGAGATGCACAAACTCACCGACAAGGGATGTTGGCGGGGCTGCGGACAGGAGGGTACTCTATCGCACATTCTTTGGGATTGCCCGGTACTGACTGCTTACTGGAAAGAGGTTCTGGATGAGGTGGATAGACATTTTGAGATTGAGCTGCCGCGCTTCCCGGCGTATGTCTTGCTAGGCCTTCCCAACAACTTAATGTACCCGCTGAAGTCCCGCAGGGGTAGGCAGATTGCTATTGCGCTAGGCTCAGCGGTCCAAAATATCCTTGGCCACTGGCGCACCTCCACTGCCCCCTCCATCACTGGTTGGCTACATAGACTCTGGCAGGTACTGGGTATGGAGAAGATGTCGCTTACAGTGGCTGGAAATGTAGATCAGTTTGAGGAGCTCTGGCACCCCTTCCTGGCACTGCTGTCCACAGAATTCCGGGAGCTCACATGTCCGAGGTACCTGCGCCTTCTTAGGCTGACGCCACCGGCGGCCCCGGCGTAGTAGGAGGGATGGGGCTGGGGGGATTAGGGGTTGGGGGTAGGCTGTTTGGGGCGGATGCTTCTATTGCGGGCTATTGGACGGGGATGTTGGGGTATTGTTTTCTTCTTTTTTCTTTTTCTGGGGGCGGGGGGCTTGGAGGGACTGCGTTGTGTTTTGCTGTGTTGCAGGAAGCTACTCGCTCTTAGCTTTGGTTGGGAGGTCGGGGAATATTGGAGGGTTATGTGCACTACCTTACTGCCTTACAGCTGATGCCTTCCCTCCCCCTCCTGGACCACCGACCTTCCCCCTTTCGACCAGAACTGCTGCAACATGTCTATTTTTCTTTTCATTGTACTGTATGTAACCTTGACCTCCTACCCCCCTTCCCCATGTTTTTTCGTATTAATAAAATGCTTTAAACCTAAAATCAACTCCATAGAGTTTATAGCGCTTATTAATGAGTGAAACTACAAAAGAAAAGGAGAGAAAAAAGAAAGGAAAAAATAAAAATAAAAAAAAATAATCCAAAATCCTACTGATCCTGTTTACAGAAGAAAGTAAAAATAAGGAAAACGTAACAGTCAACTTAGAAAAGAATAGAAAAAAGGGAAGGGTAAATGTGTTTACTTTAATATCACTCCACAACCACGTAATGCTCTACTAAAAAAACTAAGAAAAAAACAAAAAAAAAAGGCGAGGAAGGAGACAAAATAAAATAAAAAAGGAAGAGAAAAAAAAAAAAGGGAAAAATGGGAGTGGGAAGGGGAAAAAAAAAAGGGGAAAAGGGAGGAAGAGAAAGAAAAAAAAAATGTAAAAAAAAGGAAGAAAAAAGAAAGGAAAGAAGGGAAAAAGAAAACAAAAGAGAAGGGAAGAAGGAAGGAAGAAAAGGGAGAAGGAATAAAAAAAATATAATATAAAAAAATAAAAAAATAAAAATAAATAAAAGAGGTGTGTATATGTGTATATATATATATATATATATATATATATATATATATATATGTGTGTGTATGTGTGTATATGTGTACATTTCTTTCACATTTTTCACAAATTAAATCAATAAAGAGCACTTTTAAAACCACTTATAGATACTACTTTAAGCTATCGAATTATATTTTCACCATAGGTTCCACTTGAGTTAGACACATCACTTATATTAGGTCCTCCATTACCTTAATTTAAGAACGTCCCGCCTGAGCCTAGATAGAGCATTAGGGGTATCACAAACCGGATCCCTTCCGGTTGGATAATCTAGGGTTCCTCAGGGGTGGGGGGGAAATCAACACGAGGGAAGGGGTTAGGGGAATAAAAAATAAAATGTTTCTCATTTCTAAAATGGCGGTCGATAATTACATAAATAAAAAATGGGCTAGCTTTTCTTATCTTAGCAATATTAAGGGAAATGTATCGGCAGGACTTTCAATAAATACCAGTAGACATGCCAAGTATGAGCACCATTAAGATTCTCTCCTGGAACGTTAATGGCCTGCGCACCAAACCTAGAGCCAACACAATAGTACAATATATTCGGGATTTTGGTGCCCAGGTCATTATCCTCCAGGAGACACATTTGGTTGAAGATGAAATTTTAGACTTGGTAAAAAAGAATAGATGGATAGATTTAACAGTCTCTACTTCTCAGATAGTTAACACAAAAGGGGTTGTCATTCTATTTAAAAAAAACATCACTACAAAACTCTTGAAACACAAGGTCGATCCACATGGCAGATAGGCAATCGCGACAGTAATGATTGGGGGGTCAAGCATTACATTAGTAGGCTATTATGGGCCTAATCGTGATGACCCATCTATCCTGGCCACGTTGTTTTCCGAGCTGTTACATTTTCCAGAACCAATGATAATAGCGGGTGACTTTAACATTGTCCTTGATCCGAAGTTGGATAAGTTCACTTCTACCAGACAACAGCTACATTCTAAATCAAGAGATTTTCTAATTAAAAATATGCACCAATACGGACTTATTGATATTTGGAGGGTAAGATCGGGCTCGAAATCCGGCTTCTCTTTTCAAAATTATAAGTATCGACACAGATCAAGGATCGATTTCATATTGGTTAACAAGTGCTTGGAAAAGTCAGTAAGGGATATAACTTATTTACCATCACACCTGTCCGACCATTCGGCAGTATGTTTAGACCTTGAACTACAGTCTCACACCGTGACAAGGTCTTGGACAATTGACAGATCCTTCCTTACATCCCCTGAGGATCTGGACTATGTTCAGGTCGAGACGCAAGAATATTTTAAAACCAACATTGGCTCGGCGTCACACAGTTTAGTATGGGATGCATTCAAATGTTCTTTGAGAGGGATTGTCAAGAACAAAACTTCATATCGCAAGAAGCAATACACTCAAGAGGTTTCACAGATAGAGGCCAATATACTAAAAGCTCAATCATATTTAGAAAATACAAACAACAGCTCAGACTATGCTATACAGACCAAACAGGAGGAGCTCACGAAACTTAAAGGACAAATGGCTTCTGTACTAAATCAGCGTATCCTGCAGAGGTGGGAAGCTGGTAAATTAGCTAATTTCGAATTTGGGGAAGGGGCAGGCAAACTGTTAGCCTGGAAGTCCAGAACAGATCAAAAACGTAATAATATAATTTCTATAATAACGAATTTTGGTACAGCAACTTCAGACCCAGAAATAAGATCAGCTTTTAAAGACTTTTTTCAAGCTATCTATAGGGAGGACAATAATATCACCCCAATTCAGATAGAAAACTGGCTTAACAAAATCACCCTACCGACTCTCCCTAAAGAGCAGGCGAACCTATTAGACCACCCAATTATGTTAGAGGAGGTAACATCAGCCATATTAAACAGTAAAAATGGGAAGGCGGCAGGCCCGGATGGTCTTCCGGTAGAGATCTATAAGCATATTGTAGCCGATATCACCCTTTTCTTACCAATTTATTTAATCTGATACTGGTTGAGGGAGACTTCCCCCCTCCATCATGGAACAAAGCTTCCATTACGCTTATCTTGAAACCAGGCAAAGTAGCTACGGCCTGTGGCTCATATTGCCCAATTTCAGGCCTCAACGCTGACTATAAGATTTTTGCGTCTATACTAGCTAAACGAATGGGACAGGTAGCCCCCTTAATTTTACACTCTAACCAGAAGGGTTTTGTTAAGGGTCGCCAACTCTACGAATTAATTTACGACCTTATAGGTGCAATTGACATGGCAACTACTTCATCGCTGCCCTTGGCCATTCTTACCTTAGACGCTGCCAAGGACTTCGACAGGGTCAATTGGAAATACCTGTCGGGGGCCTTGGAAAAATTCGGGGTGGGCCAAGCTTTTCGTAGAACGGTGGAACTATTATACCATGAACCTTCAGCCTCGGTCTTGGTCAACGGTGGGCTGTCGGAACCCTTTACCATTACAAGAGCCACCCGGCAGGGTTGCCCGCTCTCGCCCTTACTTTTTGATATCTATATGGAGCCTTTCGCCCAATTGATTCGTGAAGAAATTAACATCGCTCCATTTAGTCACAGAAAGTGGGAAAAAAAAGTGTCTCTATACGCGGATGATCTCATGATCTTAGCATCTGATATCAACACAGCATTCCCATTAGTAATTAATCTGGCACAAAAATTCGGCAAAATTTCCGGCTATGAAATCAACGCCACAAAAACCGAGGTAATGGTATGGAACATCACTAATACGACATTTCCAGTGCAACCCTGTGACTATATGAGATATTTAGGTATTAAAATTTTAAATGATATCAACCAGATTGCCCACATAAATTTTACCCAGGTAGCCAAAGACTGCAGGAACTTAATGAATTCTTGGAGACATCTCCCATTGACACTCTTAGGCCGCTCGAATCTGGTCAAGATGTCCATCCTGCCTAAGTTGACCTTTATTTTCAACAGTTTACCACTTTACTTTGAGAAGAAAATGATAGCGAAGATGCAAAGTGACATCACTTCATTTATATGGAGGAATAAGTCTGTAAGAATCTCTTGGAATAAACTAAGGCGCCGTAGGGAGAAGGGGGGTCTGGCTGGCCCCGATATCCAAATCTATGCCTGGGCATTTCAGTTGGCACATGCTCGAATCCTATTTAAAACTCCAAATGATCAGGGCATAGGCCTTATGTTTTCTACACTACTAAAATGTGAAGGTTTAAATCAAACAGGATTTTTATTCAAGTTTGGAGATCCAACATTTTTTAAGAAAATTATGTTGAAGATACTACAGGGCCTAGCAAGAACCTGGTACAACCTTAGAACTACTACCAAAATAGGCTACTATTCCAACGGTTCTCCTATATGGGATCTTCCAGCTCCACCTGAATGGACTAAAGATGCATTGATAAGCCCGCTAAAAGAAGCTGGGATTTTGACTTGGGGAGATCTCTTTTTTGAAGGGGAAATGTACTCCTGGGAACATCTAGTGAGTAGGGTAGGCTCAAACCTATCAAGACTCAAATTTCTCCAGATCTCTAGTTGGGCGGCAGCACAAAAATATGACTCCACTCGCCAACTAATCCCTTCATTGGGTGGTAACAGCCAACTAGAATCCTCCCTACTTGACAATGCCCTAAAAACCAAAGAGGTTTCCCATTTCTACAATTTAATCTTAGAGGAAATTGACGGAATATTCCACCTTCCAGATCATCTTTGGGGTCGTCTATTGCCGATAACTAATCTGCATGAACTATGGGAAATATCCTTTACCGTGTTATGGGATATTGTAAAACCAGCGTGGCTGCGAAGAAACCACTTCTTTACCCTCCATAGGGCTTATTATTCGCCTCAGAGGTTGTCCAAATTCTCACCTGGTACACCAGTGGCCTGCCCTCGGTGTGGACAAGTCGAAGCCTCAGATGCACATATGTTTCACGATTGCCCACATTTAACATCTTACTGGCAATCAATAAGCAACAGACTAACATCTTCTACAGGCACCATGGTGAATATAGATCTAGGCCTTGTAATCTTTGGAGTAAACGACAAAAAGCGTAGTGCAAATAATAACCTTTTGTTCTACTCAATTTTGGTGGCTCGACGAGAGATTTGTAAGCGTTGGAAAGAGGCCTCCCCCCCGACACTACAAGATTGGAGTTCCTCCATGCTTTCTATATCGAAACTAGATCTATCTAGAGGAGGTAAACCAGAAAAAAGAGCTTTTTGGTTGAAACTCGATTGGTCTCAATAAGTGGAAACTGGGTTTTTTTTTTTTTTTTTTCCCAGTTCCAATGATTACGAAGCCATGTCAAACTCCTTTTTTGCATATTAACATCTGTCCTTCATACCTAAGGTCAACTGTGGCATAGGCGGTGGTGTAATTTGGCTAATGGCAAGTTCCATCTTATATTGTTAATGGGGTTGTGACTTAGCGTTAGGCAAATCTAGCTGTAGGGTCTTGGCGCTCCATCTTAAACGACCGACCACTACCAGTCATGCACTGAGACAGCATTTTAGTCTTCCAAGTCACACTCTTTCGAGCCCACGGCTCTGATGGTTCAGCCATGGTTGAGATGAGAAACAAAAAAAAAAAAAAAAAATGTGGTACACTCCTCCCCTTTCCCTGGTGCCAGCTCTGAAATCAACAGCAATGCGCCATAGTGCATTGGCTCCCAGTGACGCAACATATTCTGTTTAAGGCTCTTGTTCTCTCTTTTAGGACCACCTATGAGCTTGGGCCTCAGTATTTAAGAAACGCTTTTCCCTATACATCCCTAACCATGCCTTGCGGTCTGCTAACCAATGCAGGATGGTCATCCCCAGATTTAGATATGCCAGGCTGGGAGGTCAGTCTATATCTGTTCTGGCGGCTAGAGCTTGGAACACCCTTCCTCTTTCGCTCCGCTCTTCCCAGAATGTTGCCATCTTTAAGAAAAACCTTAAAACTCATCTGTTAAAAGTAGCCTTTTAGCTTCCTCTTTCTCCCTCTGCACGCCTTATCCTCTGCCCACCGCGCCAGGATACCTCCGAGTAACAGAGCGCGTTACAAAACCCTTAAAATAAAAAAAAATAAAAAAATAGTGCAAGGGTGTCTCCATGAGTCTATCATAGGTTTCTACTGGAACCATACCCTTCCATTACAAAATACTATGCATAAATGAACCCTAAACCTTTTTCCTCTTTGTATGTGTGCTGTACAATGCAGCACACGCACAAAGTCGGAAAAGGAAGGAGAAATAAAGGTATTTCTCCTTTGTTGCACCTACTTAAAAAAAATACAGTTTTCTGATGTTAAACCCTGTCTACTTTGTTTATTAAATAGAGTTTAGCGTCAGAAACCTTGGGTGGTTGCATAGGAACGCCCATGCTCCATCCATGGTGCTCCCCCTTTGCGCTAAGTAATACAAACCAGCGTTATATGCTTCCTTGCATTACTTTCACATTATTTCAAGCCATAAACAAGTTTAGCTCTGGTAAGTAAATCAGAACCAATGATTTTGCACTGATTAGTGTATCTTTTGTGCCACAAACACGGCATAAAATCTTAGTAAATTCCCCATCCGAGTTTAAACATTCGCTAAAAACACCTAATAAGTAGTAAGCCTGGTAATTTGCAACTTGCATAACATTTGCATATTTTTCCATGTGCACACTGCAGGACTTTAGTGAATCTCATAAAATTCACAGATATATATGCATGTCATAACACACAATGTTTGATTAATAAATTCCCTCCTATATTCATTGAAATTTCTCTGGTGGAAAAGAATAAGGACATCACAGTGCTTTCTACACTGCTAAAATATTTTCTACTCACTGAAAAAGAAATAAAACGTAACATTTTTGCCATTAACACTCTCGCAGATGTTCCACAGTTTTTTTTTAAATCACCAAAAATGGACAAGTCTATGAAAGTAGTTGATGTAAGTCTACAATGCTTAGGTTTAAACAGTGTCTGTGAATTTCACCGTTGTGGCTGTTGTTACTATTGGCAATAACTAAGGGGTATATTACCAACAAGTAGAGATATTTATCGCGAAATAGGCTTATCGACAATTTTTTTATTGCTACCTATCGCTGGATATGTTAGCGGAGAAAACATGCTATTAGCAACGTTTTTCTCCATTGTGCTGAAATATCCAGTGATAGCGGCTAATTGCGTGAATATAGCTGAGAATACAGCGATATTCATGCATTAGCGACAAAATTCTCTTAGCCATGTTATCCACCTTCCATTGGATAACATGGCTAAGAACTGGTCTGGACAGGTAGTAGTATTTGGAGATATTCGCGCTTAGCACAAATATTTCCAACGCTACGCCTGCCTTGCTATACAGCGATAGCGACGTTAGCGGCTGCTTTCAGTCGCTAACTGGTTGGGTACGCCCACTTTGCATGTCATTAGCGATTGTAGGAAGGTGGCTACCTGACTATGGTTACCCCAGATTTTTTGCCTAGTGTTTAGCTGGTTTTCGACTTAGTTGGCCTGGTTCCCTGCTAATCAGGGCCCCAGGCTATCTGCTCTCTCTGTAAAATGGATTCCATGTACCCTAGGTGCATAACTAGATTGGCTTGGGTCACCTTATCAGCCCCTGTACAGAGCACTATAGGTGCCCAGGGCATAGGTGCATCCAAGGCCTACCAGGGGCTGCAGCATATCTTTTGCCACCCCTGGCTGGCTATCTAAAATTGACACAGCTGGCTGATCACTCAGCTGGGGCAAGGTGGTGTAATCACCCCTTGCTTAGATATAGTATGCCTATATCTAAACCTATCTGGACACATATAAACCTGTGAGCCACTCCTATGGCAGGCCTTAACAATCCTGAAGGCAGAGTGCGTGGTTTAATGTGAGATGGTGCTCTAGCATGAGCTGAGCCTGTCTGCAGCTGTCGGGACCAATTCCCTTAGCTGTTCCGGGATAATGCCAAACCATATACTATTAAGTGCATTATAATCCTCGCGGTTATATGTCAACTTTGGTTTGGCTTTATCAAAACATGTCGTGTAAGGTGTCATACGATTTGGAATACTACCCCCTCGCCAGTCCTGGCGACGGGGATAGCATTCCACCCTTCTAGAGGGATAAGACATGTTACTTTGCTGAAACGCGGTTGATTTAAAATGAGCCTCAGATCCACAAAATGGATGCCCCAGCCACAGACACGGGTCTGGCCTCCTGCTGCTGACCGAAACTCAGCAAATGGTGGCCTGGACAAAGGGTTTCCTGTCGCAGGGCGGTGTTAAACCACCCCAGACAGGAGATAGTGGATTGTAGTAGGGAGGTTTCAAAGAAACCAGACACTGCCTGGGGAGCACAAGACTGCCCCTTGCATAATCCGGCCAAACCGGTTCTGGGGCCTCCCAGCCCCTGTCCCAGCGCGGCCTGGATCAAAGGAAAGGGGTGTAACCACCCCCTTCCTGGGTCCCACCCATAGGAGGGGACCTAGCAGGATGTCCAGCCCACCAGATTCGAATAAGAGTGGGAGCAGTGCCAATGCAACTCAGATCATCCTGAAGAAACATAAGAAACGAATTCTGGACCCTTCGACATTCTACTCAACATAGAAGACTGAAGAATCTCCCTTGTGGTCAAGGAGTGACCACCCTGTGCAAACAGGCACCATCCAGCCCTCGACCCTTGCTTTGTTGCAGTTCCCGCCGGAACTCGAGCGACAGAGACCGACGAGATCAAGCTTGCCTGCCTTCTCCCAGCCCGATCCACAGTCCCTGCAGAGCTGAGACCAGTGGAGGCGACCGGAAGCGTGGGGCACGCCATCTTGAAAAGGCCACGAGACGCTGACCGTGCAGCCCACGAGTGATCCTTGAAGCTGTACACCGGGGTCTGAGAAGCCCCCACCCCGAGCTACACTTGCACCAAAGCTACCCCCTCCACACTCAACGAGTGCTGCGTGGGGCCCTTCTGCTTGTTTTGGCTCGACGCGTTGGCCCGGTCACTTGCCAGCTGGCTGGTGGCCCCTGTGCCGACGAAACTTCAAATACGACTTGCTTTTCTGGTTGCTCCAGATTTGCACCAGCTTCTGTGAAAAGGAGCCCCCACTCTGACCCTCCTGGTTCGAGTGATAAGCAATCTCCCGGTTCCGTGTGGATTGCTTTTGCCAAGTGCTGTTTGCTGCAATCTTGAAGCCGACGGTGCTGACGGCGAGAACCTATGTGGGACAGATCGTGACCCGCTCCTGGACGTCGCAGATGCCCCGGAGCCCACGTGACAGCGGAGAGAAGCCTATCAACAACCACCTGATTGCGCCCGACATTGCCTGGTTCCGTCCTGGTTCCACCCTGGTCACTGCTGAGTGACCCAGACTCTGTCCCCTCTGCTTTCAGGTACTTTTCTACTTCGATCCACCCTAGGATCGCACCGGACACTTCTGCTTCACATCGCCTGCAGCTGCAACAGCTTCAAGCACCAAGAGCCTGCGTGTCAAAACCCGACGCCACTTCGACCCTGTGCACCCACGGCCTGTGGATGAGGTAACATTGCAACGCCGGTGTTCCCACACTGGTACACACCTCTAGGGTCTGTGTCTTGAGTTTGGTTCCTCTAGGTTCAGCGGAAGTATCTTTTAACTCACTTTATGTAACTTTTACGCACCATTGACATTGCATTGGTGCACGCCGCACTTTCCGTGCTGCACCCGTCCCCTGTGGGCTACTCCCGACTTCAGCATTGCTAGTCCTGACTGCTCCCAGCGAATCTCTAGGCCCTAGGCCTAACCACTGTTCGATTGGTATCTCTTATACCACTTTTTTAGTATATGGTTTGAGTGGCCACCGGCCCTCATCCAAAATTGTGCAACTTTGTATGTTATACTGTGCTTTTGATTTAACGCTTGTGCCCCTTTCCTCATAAAGAGTACTGGGGAGTAATTTAGAAATAAATACATATATTTTTATAATATATACTTGTGTGGTGTCCTTTCATTTGATTACAGGATTGTATGTTTTAAAACAGCTCGCTTAACACGACCTCTTAAGTTAAGCCTTTAAGGCTGCTTAGTCCATGCTACCACTAGGATAGCTTGTCTAACAAGGTTGACTTACAACCAGACATCTTTGGGGTTTGTTTGGACTGATACACAGTGGTTCCAGAATTGGAAACACTACATATCAGGCCAACTTCTCACATTGGTGTGCAGCGGTGTGGATTTGAGCTTGCTGTTGTTTTACCATTGCAATCTTTACATCAAATTGAAAGATCACTTCAAGTACCTTAGGTACATATAAATCAAAAGCTTAGCATATTAAGTTCTACTGAACTTAGTAGTTGTAGATTAAAGGATTTAGCACACCCTGGCTACAACCCACTAGCAAGGTACAGTAGGAAAACACTCAGTGTAGGTAAGTGCCTCACTTACACCTCACTAGCAGTCATGTCTGATACAGGTAGAGCCTCAGGCTCTGCTCCTGTAACAGTTGACCCTATAGGGGCAACATCCAGATATGACAACCTTAGCCACAAAGACCTGAGTGCCTTGTGCACAGCCAGGGGGCTAAAAAAGGGCAGAGGCCCTACCATTCCTTCCCTAATAGCTCTCCTAGAAAAGGATGACTTAGATAAGGTGAGTCAGGCTCCCTTAGAATCAGGTGAAGGGATAAACTCCCCTGAGAATGAGGATCTTCCAGATGAAGAAGAAGAGGAGGAGGAAGAGGAAGAGGAAGGCTCAGAGGTAGAAGAGCCTGAAGATCAGGATCAGAGGGGAAACCAGGTACAGGTTGCCAGGCTTAACCAGGCCAACCTAGACCTACATGAGAATGGAGAGGGCCAGCACCACTCCAGATCTCATAACCAAATTCTCCCAGGTAACAGGAGGGTGAGATCTCAATCAGGGGATTCTCATCTTTCTAGTGCCTCAAGAGAATCTCAGAGAGGGATGCCTCCCTCCCAGAGGAAAGAGCATAGGGCCAGAATGAGGGCTGTCCAACTCCAGATAGAGAGGGAGGAGGTAGCCCTGGCTCAAGCTAAGCTTACCTTGGCTCAAGCTAAACTTACCTTGGCAAGGGAGCAGAAATTGAGTGGCTTAGATGCCACTGGTGGCAGCAATATTCCTAAAGAGAAACCCAGGTCCTATGATAGTAGAAACCTGACAAAGATTGTGCCCCCCTACAAGGAAGGGGATGACATCCACAAATGGATGACTGCTCTTGAGAGAGCCTGCATGGTACAGCAGGTTCCTGAGGAACAGTGGGCAGCAATCTTATGGTACTCCTTTTCAGAGAAAGGGAGAGATAGGCTCCTCACTGTCAGACATGAGGATGCCAGCAATTACAAAGTCCTGAAGAGTGTTCTAATAGATGGGTTTGGCTTAACCACTGAACAGTACAGGTTAAAGTTCAGAGATACCCAGAAGACACAGACTCAGGACTGGACTGATCTTGTTGATTGTGCAACTAAGGCTCTGGAGGGTTGGCTAAATGGCAGCAAAGTACATGACTTCACAGGATTGTATAATTTGATTATGAGGGAGCAGATCCTAAGTAATTGTCAGAACCAGCTCTTACACCAGCACCTGGTGGACTCAGATTTGACCTCTCCCCAAGAATTGGGAAAGAGGGCAGATAAGTGGGTCAGAACAAGGATTAGGCCTAAGAATCAGGACAATAACCAGAAGAAGGAGTCTACCAAGCCTCAAGATAAGGGTGGGGATAAAAGTAAAGAAAAGACTTCCCCAGGGCCCCAAAATTCCAATGAAAAGGGTGGGCCCCGCGACACTTCTTCAACAGAGAAAAAGCCTTATTGTCATGCCTGTAAACAGGTTGGGCATTACAAAACAGACAGCTGTTGTCCCAAGAATGGCAATAAAGAAAACATACCTCCAAAGCCAGCTCCAACACCTCCTGTTACTGTCAGCAGTAATACCCCAGGAAGTGGGAGCACACCCAGGAATCTGGGTGGGTTTACTTTTGGAGCCCAGGAGGACCCTGGCCTATCCAGGTCCCCATCACCAAATGATCTTGTTTATGAGACTGGCATGGGGTTTGCCAACTTCTCTGATTGCCCAAATACCTTGAGCAAATATAGACAAGAACCCATCATCAATGGTTTGAAAGTTGAAGCCTTTAGAGACACAGGGGCTAGCATCACCATGGTGGCTGACTGTATAGTCCCCTCTAAGCAACTTTTACCTGGTGCCACATACCAGGTAACAAACATTGATGGCATCCAAACAAATCATCCCATGGCAGTAGTAAGTCTCAGCTGGGGAGGTGTCATTGGCCCAAAGAGAGTGGCAGTGTCACCAAACTTGCCTGTAGACTGTCTACTGGGTAATGATTTAGAAATCTCAGCCTGGGCTGAGATTGAACAGGAAATCCATTCTAGAATGGTAAACTCCAATGGAAAGGTTAGTGGGGCTGTACTGGCTATAGCCCCAACCCAAGATGTCCTTCCTGAAAAGGTTGGTAGGGCTGAGCAACTCTCTGCCCCATCTTTACCAGAAGCTCTTCCAAAACAGAATAGCAAAGCTGTTATGATAACAGCAGAAACCCAAACTGAGTCTCCTCCTGAAAAGGTTGGTGGGGCTGTGATGGCCACAGCCCAAACTCAAACAGATACGGTTGTTGTGAAGCCTGAAATGATGGATCACTCCACCCAAACTGAGAGCATGGAGGAGGAAGAGAAATCTCCCCCTCACCAGACATTAGGACAGGATCCGCCTCCTCAGGGAACTGATCTTACCCCTGATGAAGGAACTGCCCCAGAGGTTGTTAGGCCTGGCCTGACAGAGGCTCTGATGGCAGTGGACCCTTCTCAGGTGGGACCCAGTCTGGAGCAGGTAACCTGCCCCTCTCTACCTTGCCTTAGTCAGCCCAGGGCTGCAGAGGACAAGAAGGACAGTGAGACCCAGAGGCCCCCCTGTCAAATAAAGCACCCCCATCAACAGATTAGGGGCACCAAAACTAGTAGCCCTAGTAAGGTGAAAACTTTAAAAACTCCTGAGGGAGCCCCCTTAAAAGTAGTTAGGGACCTCCCACAGATGGATTCTGTTGGGCACAGCCAAACCTGGGACCCAAAGGGCCCAAACCTGAACTGTCCCTCCAGCAAACCAAACAGAGGGACCCAGCCTCCAGCTTTAGGTAGCCAGAGGTTGACCCTGAGAGCTCAGTGCAACTCAGTTGAAGAAAGAAAGGCACACATGGTGGAAGATAATTGGAGGAAGTTGAGCCCAAAATTAGTGGAGCCTCACTTCAATACTCCATATCCAAACCAGCCTTTAACTTTGCATAAACACACCCAAGGTAGTGATTCCCTATGGTGGAGACCCTCTAATACCCCTAGGGTGAGGGACTGCTTAGTGGACCATGAGACAGGGGGTACCCATGCTAGTGCAGGTACTTCCTTATATGGCCACTCAGGCAATATAGGCTTACCTGGCCAAGGATAGCCTTATCTCCATTCGTTTGGGGGGGGGGTTGTGTAGGAAGGTGGCTACCTGACTATGGTTACCCCAGATTTTTTGCCTTGTGTTTAGCTGGTTTTCGACTTAGTTGGCCTGGTTCCCTGCTAATCAGGGCCCCAGGCTATCTGCTCTCTCTGTAAAATGGATTCCATGTACCCTAGGTGCATAACTAGATTGGCTTGGGTCACCTTATCAGCCCCTGTACAGAGCACTATAGGTGCCCAGGGCATAGGTGCATCCAAGGCCTACCAGGGGCTGCAGCATATCTTTTGCCACCCCTGGCTGGCTATCTAAAATTGACACAACTGGCTGATCACTCAGCTGGGGCAAGGTGGTGTAATCACCCCTTGCTTAGATATAGTATGCCTATATCTAAACCTATCTGGACACATATAAACCTGTGAGCCACTCCTATGGCAGGCCTTAACAATCCTGAAGGCAGAGTGCGTGGTTTAATGTGAGATGGTGCTCTAGCATGAGCTGAGCCTGTCTGCAGTTGTCGGGACCAATTCCCTTAGCTGTTCCGGGATAATGCCAAACCATATACTATTAAGTGCATTATAATCCTCGCGGTTATATGTCAACTTTGGTTTGGCTTTATCAAAACATGTCGTGTAAGGTGTCATACGATTTGGAATACTACCCCCTCGCCAGTCCTGGCGACGGGGGTAGCATTCCACCCTTCTAGAGGGATAAAACATGTTACTTTGCTGAAACGCGGTTGATTTAAAATGAGCCTCAGATCCACAAAATGGATGCCCCTGCCACAGACACGGGTCTGGCCTCCTGCTGCTGACCGAAACTCAGCAAATGGTGGCCTGGACAAAGGGTTTCCTGTCGCAGGGCGGTGTTAAACCACCCCAGACAGGAGATAGTGGATTGTAGTAGGGAGGTTTCAAAGAAACCAGACACTGCCTGGGGAGCACAAGGCTGCCCCTTGCATAATCCGGCAAAACCGGTTCTGGGGCCTCCCAGCCCCTGTCCCAGCACGGCCTGGATCAAAGGAAAGGGGTGTAACCACCCCCTTCCTGGGTCCCACCCATAGGAGGGGACCTAGCAGGATGTCCAGCCCACCAGATTCGAATAAGAGTGGGAGCAGTGCCAATGCAACTCAGATCATCCTGAAGAAACATAAGAAACGAATTCTGGACCCTTCGACATTCTACTCAACATAGAAGACTGAAGAATCTCCCTTGTGGTCAAGGAGTGACCACCCTGTGCAAACAGGCACCATCCAGCCCTCGACCCTTGCTTTGTTGCAGTTCCCGCCGGAACTCGAGCGACAGAGACCAACGAGATTAAGCTTGCCTGCCTTCTCCCAGCCCGATCCACAGTCCCTGCAGAGCTGAGACCAGTGGAGGCGACCGGAAGCGTGGGGCACGCCATCTTGAAAAGGCCACGAGACGCTGACCGTGCAGCCCACGAGTGATCCTCGAAGCTGTACACCGGGGTCTGAGAAGCCCCCACCCCGAGCTACACTTGCACCAAAGCTACCCCCTCCACACTCAACGAGTGCTGCGTGGGGCCCTTCTGCTTGTTTTGGCTCGATGCGTGGCCTGGTCACTTGCCAGCTGGCTGGTGGCCCCTGTGCCGACGAAACTTCAAATACGACTTGCTTTTCTGGTTGCTCCAGATTTGCACCAGCTCCTGTGAAAAGGAGCCCCCACTCTGACCCTCCTGGTTTGAGTGATAAGCAATCTCCCGGTTCCGCGTGGATTGCTTTTGCCAAGTGCTGTTTGCTGCAATCTTGAAGCCGACGGTGCTGACGGCGAGAGCCTACGTGGGACAGATCGTGACCCGCTCCTGGACGTCGCAGATGCCCCGGAGCCCACGTGACAGCGGAGAGAAGCCTATCGACAACCACCTGATTGCGCCCGACATTGCCTGGTTCGGTCCTGGTTCCACCCTGGTCACTGCTGAGTGACCCAGACTCTGTCCCCTCTGCTTTCAGGTACTTTTCTACTTCGATCCACCCTTGGATCGCACCGGACACTTCTGCTTCACATCGCCTGCAGCTGCAACAGCTTCAAGCACCAAGAGCCTGCGTGTCAAAACCCGACGCCATTTCGACCCTGTGCACCCACGGCCTGTGGGTGAGGTAACATTGCAACGCCGGTGTTCCCACACTGGTACACACCTCTAGGGTCTGTGTCTTGAGTTTGGTTCCTCTAGGTTCAGCGGAAGTATCTTTTAACTCACTTTATGTAACTTTTACGCACCATTGACATTGCATTGGTGCACGCCGCACTTTCCGTGCTGCACCCGTCCCCTGTGGGCTACTCCCGACTTCAGCATTGCTAGTCCTGACTGCTCCCAGCAAATCTCTAGGCCCTAGGCCTAACCACTGTTCGATTGGTATCTCTTATACCACTTTTTTAGTATATGGTTTGAGTGGCCACCGGCCCTCATCCAAAATTGTGCAACTTTGTATGTTATACTGTGCTTTTGATTTAACGCTTGTGCCCCTTTCCTCATAAAGAGTACTGGGGAGTAATTTAGAAATAAATACATATATTTTTATAATATATACTTGTGTGGTGTCCTTTCATTTGATTACAGGATTGTATGTGGTAAAACAGCTCGCTTAACACGACCTCTTAAGTTAAGCCTTTAAGGCTGCTTAGTCCATGCTACCACTAGGATAGCTTGTCTAACAAGGTTGACTTACAACCAGACATCTTTGGGGTTTGTTTGGACTGATACACAGTGGTTCCAGAATTGGAAACACTACATATCAGGCCAACTTCTCACAGCGATAAACATCGCTGACATGCAAAGCAGGCCCTAAACCGCTCGCTATCGTCTAAAAGCTGTCGCTAACACCAGTTAGCGACAGCTTGCTAATAGGGCGATTGAATTATCGCCGCTTAGCGGCCAAAAACGGCCGCTAAATCGGCGATTATTGCCTATCGCCCCCCTTGGTAATATGCCCCTAAATCCTTTCCCATTTTAATATTTTGGATTTACTCCCATTGGGTCGATTATTGAGATTACTGCTGCCCTTTTGATGCTGTACTACCTCTTCACTGCCTTAAATCATGAATTAATTTAAAATTTCTTTGTTTTAAATGACTAGGGTTTCAAACAACTAGGCGCCCATTTTCAGGTTACCCGTGGTGTTTCACAATGCTCTTCTCTGTTCCCACTATTGTTCAGCATCGACATATAAATACATGACATTCGGGAGTGGTTGAGAGCAGTGGCGGTTTGCACAGGTAAACGCTGTGAGGCGGTGAGGTGGGGTGGGGGCGAGGCGGGTTGAGGGGTAGTGGAATTCGACATATGACGGGATAGTGAAAAGTAAATAAACAAATAAATAAAAATACTTACCTTGCGCTCCCCGCATCGCTGAGATCGTCTCACAGCGTATACCTGTGCGAGCCACCACTGGGTGAGAGATAACACCGTTTTTTTTCTTTCCCTTAACTAGTGATATTGACTTAAAGGAACTAAACAGATGATCCACTCAACTGGGGGATGGATGAGTAGAAATTGGTTAACTTTGAATATGAATAAAGCCAAAATGATGATTATTAGATGTATTCATAGATCAATATCACACATATAGTGCACTGTCCCACTCTGTGCCATGGTGCACCCTAAAGTGTGTGACTAGTGTGGGGCGTGGGACAGTGGGACAGTGTGCTGCATCACAGCAAATGCACATTTCCCAATGCAGACATGAACGCATGCCGGCGCTGAAAAAACACAATATTGCCACCTGCTGTGGTCCCTTTATTCTCCTTATAAGGGCTTCACTGAGGGGGCACACTGAAAATCAGTAACTGGATTCCGCTCTTGAGATTACACAGGTGCACATTTAGTGCTACACAATCTGCATTACGCAAGGGTCACGGCAAGAATCTGTGGCCATTATGTAATAAAATAGTGCCCCAATGGGTGCAAAAGAAGGCACATATGAACGCTGCACAACAATATTATTTTGTATAACAAAGCCTCAAAAGAGCTGTACCAATATATTCAGTTCTTCAGCAAGAAGCACCCTTAGCCTGCCAAACAAAACTATGCTTAATTTCCCTCTGTTAATTGCTGATTCAAGGATTAGCTACAGTTATCCTTTATTTGGGAATGGCCAAGCCAAACTAGCTAACTCATTCAGAAAATTTAGCATTACAAAGCACGTGCCATTTCTGGTATACCGAAATTTGACCACATTTCCCCAATTTTGCTACATTGGCTACTCACTAAAGGCATGTTTAAATGTCAGCAGTTGACCTATGTGGACCAATTTCTCCATGGATTGGGTCGGCCCATTAGACTAAGTCCGCTGGCGGGTACCTTTCACTGAGAAAGCTTAGATATGCTTATGGTGATTTGAGCATCTCCAGAAAGTTCCTCAGTCATCAGTTTGGAGCACATTTTTGCCTGTGATAGGTCTGAAAGTTTTGGACCATGGTTCCACCTGAACTACATAGACTTTCCTGGTTAGAGCAGTTTGAGAAACACCTCTATCATATGGTTTACTGGGGCCTGGTATGTTGCCAGAGCTTACAACTTTTGTAATTTATAAATGCTTTTCCTAAAATTGTGCATCATGCAGCACAGCAAATTTGCATTGGTAGAGTTTCAAAATAGCTTTTAACACTTACCCAAGTAGCACATTCAGGGCTTCATTTATAAGGAACTGGCGTAGGGCACTGTGGCGGCTGCCTCAGTAAGGGGGCAGGTGAGAATTGGATTAAAATGTGTTTTTAAAAATGACCTTCTTCGCAGCCGCTGCATTGTACCCTCTTCTCTGTCCTCACTCTGCAGCACTGGAAGCACCCAGGCTCCAAGCCTCTCCCAGCCAATCACGATGCTGCATGAGCAGCATCGTGATTGGTCTAAGCAGCCTGTTTGACTGCTCAGGCCGTGCCAGGGAGCCTGGTCATGTTCTCCACAGGGTTGTGCAACACAACCCAGTGAAAAACATGCTGAGTGCGCATGATTGTTTTGCCAGCCCCATAAGGCCAGCCAAACAATCATGCGCACTTTAAGAATGCCAAAATGACTCCTCACTGGGTTCAACCCCGCCCTGACCTGGCTCCAATCCCTCACGGCTTGGTATTATCATTTTATTTTTAGTTTTTTACACTGCTCAAATAGCAGTGAGGCAATGCCCCTCCACTTTAGAGAAGGAGCCTCACTGGTAGGACAGTGCCACAAGTTTTCTTGCTGTGCTGCTCTATGCCAATGTCAAAGGGCATGAATGCACCCATATTTATGAAATACGTGTACCCCTGTTCAGTCCCCCTGGGCTGGTGCACAATTTGCTGCCTAGCAGCAACGTAAGCCCCCTAGTACCATGGTGCAAGGGTTCTTTTGTGCAGGTCGTGGCATCTTCCCAAACAAAATTAATCCCAAAGTGCATTTTACCCTATGTGTGCGGCAGGAAAAAACTAGGGGCCGGATGTAGGTCGGTCGGTAACGGCCGAAAATCGGTATTTTCGGCCGTTACCGACCGAGATTCACAAAATGGTATGTAGGGCCACATATTTTACAGATTCGGTAAATTTACCGAATCTGTAAAATACCGATTCGGTATTTTTACTGATTCGGTAACAATGAGATGTAGGTGGGACTCTTCTGAGTCCCACAAGCCTTACAGAATCGGTATTTTACCATGAAATCCAACTTCATGGTAAAATACCGATTCCGGTGTGCATGCACATGTGTGCATGCACACCTGTGCCATATGACAGGCAGACCTGCCCTTAGGGCAGGTATGCCTGCCACATGGCCCCCGAATATTTTTTGGGGGTGCTAGAGGGTGTCAAAGTGACACCCCCTGCACCCTTGTCAAAATCTGTATTTACCGATTCGGTAAATACCGACCGGTAATGCCCCATTCATTCCTATGGGCTTCAAAGCCCATAGGAATGAATGGGGCATTACCGGTCGGTATTTACCGAATCGGTAAATACAGATATTTACCGATTCGGTAAAAGGAACATCTGGATGTTCCTACATATCCACCCCTAAGATTTACCGATTTTTAATTACCGAATCGGTAGAATTCGGTAATTAAAATTCGGTAAATCTATTTTACCTACATCTGGGCCTTGGAAACATAAAAATATTTCTGCTTGTTACGATGGCTTTGGGAAGCGTGAAGTTTTGGCTCTGCTCCAGGTTTTGGAATTAGGTAAATCTGGAGCAGCATCTAAATCCATGGGTGCTTTGTGAGAAACCTCACCACAACGGACATGGAAAGCCTTCTTGACACATAGTAAGGCAATGCAGCGCTGCTTAATCTTAGTCCATATCAATGAGGCCTTGCAAAGCCACGCAGAGTGACTTTGCATCTCCTCAGAAATATGACTAAGAAGATTGCGCTGGCGGAGAGTCAAAAAAGTGACACTGCAGGTGTGCAAGCTTTTCATAAACAAGCCCCTCAATGTTGCATACACCTTTATCACCTCATTTATGAGGAACTGGGGTAGGACAGTGCCACATTTTTTCTTGCTGCACTGCCCTACGCCAATGTGAAAGATCAGGAATGCATTGAAATTATGAAATATGTTGCATCACTGTGTTTTCCCCCTGCTTTGGCGCACAATTTGCTGCCTTGCGCCAATGTAGGCACCTTTGCTTCATGATGCAAGGGTGCTTCTGTTGCAGACAGGATTGTTTTTGTGCAGGAAGGGGCACCTTCCTGCACAAAAACAATCCAGAGAGGCATTTTCCTCTTTCTATGTGTGCTGCAGAATGCAGCATACAAAGAAAGAAGAAAAACACAAAGAAATACAAATAGTTCTCATTACACCTACTCTTGGGAGGCATAAGATGTTGGCCCTGCCCCAGGTTTACATGATTAAGTAAATCTGGAGCAACGTCAATATCCATGGAGGTTGCGCTGGAAAACCCCCAGCAACGCCCATCAAACACCTCCTTGATGCAGAGTAAGGCAACGCAGCAAACCTTCCCTGCTCTGTCTTACTCCATATTTATGAGGCCATGCAAAGCCGTGCAGGGTGGCTTTGCGTCGCCTCATAGATTTGATTGAGAGGCCTGCGCCACTGGAGCATCAAAAAAAGTGACATTCCGGCGGCCAAACCTCTTATAAATAAGCCTTTTATAATTGTTGTATGCTTTGCCAAATAATTATACTACCAAATTCAGTCATGCTCTTAATTCGCAAACACGCATAAAGACCTCAAAAATTAAGACAAAAATCCAAACGAACCACAAATGGAAAAAAATGGCCAAATTCATTGAAAGGCATTAAAATGTTTCAGAGAAGGATGCAAGGTTTTAATTTCTACATACACAAATGAAAAGAACTCATCAATTGCGTGGAACACCTTTCAAAGGAAGATGCACTTTGAAATTCAAATACCTGTATTAATAATTCACTAGAAATATGTCAGACCTGAGCGTTCTGAAAACACCAGCTGAGGAAGGAGCAGTTTTATTTTGCTTCCCGCCGCTCGCCATGCGAAAAGTAGCAGGGCCCAATGCCTCTGGCGCTTCCTTTTCCCATTCGTTTCCCAACAGGAGCGGCCACGTTAGCAATATGGCGTTCGTCGCTGTTTCACTCTGAGGACATCTGCTCTAACAAGATGGTATGCCTTTCTGTACAAGCCATGTTAGCAAATCAAACATCACTGCGACCAATGCAAACTGTATTTCTGCGACTATGTAGTTTTGTTACTGCGCATTTCCATAATGTAATTGCCACGCACCTGCCCAACAAGGCTGTCTTGAAGTAAAACATAATTTAACCCAGCATGAGAGTTTGAGCCACACACTGTATAACTGGCAGCATTTTAGCTCATTTGGACAAGTACCTTAGAATGCTATTTTTTCTCCTTAGAAATACAGCATTTTTTGAGAATTGTTCCACAAGCAGGTCAGTTTGATTGATAATTATTTAGTAAAAAGAAGTTTGATGCTTTGCAGTCAGCAAAAGAAAAAAGTTCCATTTTCAAATGTTGCGTTTGCGATTATCTCTGCTTCCAGTGGAGCCTTTGCTGTGGCGGCTCCACTGAAGACACTATTCTATTACCATAGGGGCACCGCCATATTTGACAGATGGCAAAATATTTAGTTCAGCAAAACTGAACTCTCTGGGGCAGATTTACAAGCCCCATGTGATACTTTAGCACCCCCATTGCGTCACTTTTGTGACGCAGCGGTGGCGTAAACAATGTAGCCAATTTACAACGTGATGCATCTAGGGAGATGCCTCAAGTTCTAAAGCCCTGCATCACAGTATACCTGCATCAAGTATAATGTATGCAGGGTGGGTATCGCCACGCAGGAAAGCCTCGTAAGAGTGACGCAGTGAAATCTAAAAGATTTCACTGCAAAAATTCTAGGCCGCCAATGCTTCAAAACATTACGCTTGCTGAAGCAGGCGTAAGGAGTGACACAGTACAATAAGTAAAGGCCTCAACATGCATTGCTGGAGTTGCATCGTGCTTGCAACATGACTCCAGCAATGCGTGACTTTTGGGCCAACAGATACATCAGAATTTCTGATGCATCTGTCAATCCTTGCGCCATGGTGTGTTGTATTGTAAATAGGGTGGATCCATGGTGGCGCAGGGTATCGCACCCTGGGGCAGGACTGATGCAGCTCTACAGATGCAACAGTTTCTTGTAAATCTGCTCCGAAGAGTCACAGATTGCTCATATGGAACAAAACAACAAAGGGCGGCGTGGCCACGCAGGCAATGATGTCAGATTAGCTCTGTCGCTGACTCCCTACCATCCAATGAATATATCCGAAGCAACACACTTTGACTGGGCCACCAACTGACTTTGCCGAACCCCATTCGGACCCAGAGTGTATTGTGCGATTTCTGGAGGCCAAGATTATCGCGGACCTTGGATAGAGTAGTCGTTCATCGATAGAGGGGGCCAGGCGGAAGTGCAGGCAGCCCGGCTGCGAATCTAGGGCAGCGCCAGGGATGAGCCTCGCCCAGCAGGCCGTGATGTACTGAAAACCTTGACGAGCCATTATCGCTGTCCCCTCACGACTCGTACTTACATCGGAGAGGCTTCAACAAACCAAATGCACGCATACAACAACCAGCACTCCGTACACAGAAGAGAACGGAAAGTCAAGAAGCTCACACAGTGCTGGGGAAGCGAACCCGTAGCCTCGCTTGATCGACTGAGATCCTCGCTACAAATGGGGACCCCAGAGACACAGGTGTGATCCCACCAGAATTACCACCATAGCAGGTAAGAGTTTCCCAGCTGCGGGGGTGGAATTGGGCAGGATCGCACGCATTTGCCACATGTCCATAGCGGGCTGGGAACAAGGGGAAAGTGCGGACCTCCGGGGTCCGTGGCGGCTGTATTTGTAATGGGCAGTGGACTCTGACAACTCAGCTCCCGCCCTCTCCGGCTCCTGAGACCCAAATGGGACTGCACAAATACCATCGTATGTACTCACTGGTGGGCCTTATGTAATGTAATGTAATATGCTGTTTTGTAGCGCGCTCAATTACTACCGGAGTATCCTGGCGCGGAAGACCGCTGGGGAACCCGTCCTGGCTTTCCCTGTGAGATGGTCCCTTTCTGGGTATCTCCAAGGTGAAACCAGGCATCCCCGGCGTCTGTGGGGGGCCGTTGTAGAGATGAGGCAAGCTTAATGCCCAGAGTTGCAGAGTGTGATCCCTGGTTAGAGTAAGCACCGAGGCTAGAATTATCGAGTACGTTGACCCTGGTCCACGACCCTGCCGCGTCGGGAATTGAAACCTGGTCCCGGGCCGTTCTCTGCTTCCGGGTCTGCCGCCTCTAACCAGTGAGCCACACCACTCTATGCTGTGCATGTGCATGTGCTGTTGTTGATGCAAAGAAGGTGCGACACTGTGAGATTTGGGGCGCAACAATTGTGGCCAGATTCCAATTAAACTCAATTTGTGCTGGGCATATGATGCAGTATACCACTCACTTGGGTCAATAGGATCAAGACATAGTTCCCCCAGCCCCCACAGCACCAGCGTACCAAGGAGGCTACTGTCATGTGGCCCACAGTGACCATATGTCACACAGAGCACTGCCATGGACATGGACATGCACCGGGAGCCCCTCTATTCAGCCCCCATTAACTCGCGCAGCAGACAAGATGGCCGGGGAGGGGCCAACAGAACAAATGGCTACCAAACTGGATGCTGTCCTGACAGCAGTAGAGAGGCTGAACTATGGACCAAACCCGCGCCTCCCTTGAAGGTATAATTGATAAGGTGGTTATTGATCTTAACCTACTACATGCAGACCATCACAAACATGCGGACAGGACATCTGCGATGGAAGCCACGATGGCAGAGACCCTCCCACAAATGAAGACTACGGACAGGCGTATTAAAGACCTTGAGGCCTGAATTGACATCCTGGAAAATCGCATTGAAGACGCTGAAGGGCGGCAGAGGCACAACAACGTGCGATTAAGGAAGGAGCGCAATAACTTACACCGAGTCCTGCCGGGAGGAGCACTTTGTCAGCGAATGGGCGCACAGAGTACCAGCTAAGCCACTGCCACCAGGAACCAACTCTGGACCACTCCTGATCCCCGTCTTGAATTACAGGGACAGGGATGCAATCCTCCAGGAAACTAGAAAGTTACCAAAGTGCAAATGGGAAACAGTGCAGTTATGTTTTTCCCCGATTTCACAGCAATGGTGCAAAGACAAAGATACTCCTTCATGGCAGTGAAACGTCAGCTTCGGCAGCAAGATCAGAAATATTCTTTATTGTTCCCAGCTCATCTGCGGGTGATAGCACAAGGTAGATTGCACTTTTTCAACACTCCCGAAGCAGCGGGCAAGTGGTTAGATACATGGGAATCAACAGGAGGTGCTTCTATGTCAACAGAAGTAAAGGAAATGCATTCCAGCCGCTATCCCTGAAAGCCCAGGGGAGAGAAGAGACACATCAAAGGCCTAATGTCACAAAGCCTTGGACCCAACATGGAACCGGATCCTGCAGTGTCCCAGGGGGTTCCATGTTCAAATATCGACAACAAAAATATAGGGGGTCATTACGATCGCGGACGGACTTGAGTCCGTCCGCGACCCCAGAGCATGAGGGTACGTCCGCATGGGCTGCGGCGTTCCCTCTGTGCAGATTAGGATGTGACCGCCCTGGTGGCGGTCACATCCTCTATTTTAACATTGCGGCGGGTGGAGCTTCAAGCTGCACCCGCAGCAATGTTAAAAAAGCATGCACAGCATTTGCGTGCACAAAGCGGCAGGCACCGCGCGGTGCCTGCTGCATTGTGCACGCAAATGCAGGGGGGTACCATAGGTACCCCCCATGTGCACCCCCCACCCCCCACTAGACCTAGGGGGCCCGCTACGGGCCCCCGCAGTGCAGTTACACATGCTTTTCCACGGCAGAAAAGCCGCCGCGGAAAAGCATGTTCAAAAGCACATCCTAATCTGGTTGACGGTGTCTGAGAGACACCGTCACCATTTTAGTGCTTTTCCGCCGCGGTTGTAAGCCAGCCGCGGCGGAAAAGCTGCGGACCTAAACCATGACCCACCAGCCATCCTAATGTGGCGGTGGGTCCTGGTGGGTCCGCAGAGGATTTTCCGCATCCTCCGGGCCAGCGGTGGCTTCCGCCGGCCCGGAGGATGCGGAAAATCCTCCATCGTAATGACCCCCATAGTTTACAAAAATATAGATGTAAAAATATCGACTACATAAATATCAAATCCCTATACTTAAACAGATAAGTACAACAATATCGACTGTTGCAATCACTGGAGTGGGAATAGTGAATGGAATACATTGAAAAATTTGAACAACAACAAACAATTAACATTCCAGAAGGCTGACAAAGGAGGTGCCTTAGTGGTCATGGATATTGATTTTTACAAAAAAAACGTGAACGATCATGTCAACAACTCAGACATATATCTTCCGTTAGAAACTGACCCCACAAATGAATACCAATTAATTCTACAAAAAATCATCGACCATGCTTATGATATGATATGAAGTGGATCAATGAAAAAACTAAACAATATTTTGAAATGAAACATCCTAGACAGGATCTTAACAATCCGCCATTTAGACCCATCGTCTCGGCGTGTGGGTCAATCTCTGAACCCATAGGGAAATTTGTAGATAGGTTCTTGCAACCAATAGTACAACATTAAGGACACGACCGCTTTTTTGAATTTGTTGAAATCTATCGTGCTGGATATGAATGAAAGATATTTACTATGCACCATCGATGTTACGGCCCTCTATACCTCTATTCCCCATAATGAGGGCATAGAGGCATTAGAATGGAGCCTAATAAACAGTGATCTTGAGGAGCAACAGAAATTGTTAATCATAGAGCTCATGCAATTTGCATTATACTGCAGTTATTTTGAATGGGAACGAAAATTCTACAATCAAAGCAGTGGCACATCCATGGGTTTTGGGGGGGCGCCCTCGTACGCTAATATTTTCATGAACAAATTTGAAACTGACTTCATTCTTGGAAACCCAACATGGACAGAGCATTTGGTTATGTACAAAAGGTACATTGATGATTTGTTTATAATATGGAGAGGTGAACGACAAGACTTGGAAAATAACATCATGGTACTCAACTCATGTAATGAACGCATCAAATTCACCCATACCATAGATGAACAATCTATTGCATTTCTTGACGTAAGAGTGGAAATTGCAAACAATACCATCAGCACGAGTGTTCACATCAAATAAACAGATAAAAACTCTTCATTACTGTTTCAAAGTTTCCACCCCATGTCCCTAAAAAAACATTTACCGACTTCACAATTTATCAGAATGAAACGAATTACCTCCAATGAGGGAGATCTGACAAATGTTTTGCAAGAACAAATAATCAAATATCAGTCAAGAGGATATCCAGATGACGTTTTACAAACATCTTTAAATAAAGTGGCCATTCAATCTCGAACTAGCATGTTGAAAGAGAAGCCTAAAATCCAAGAAGCGAAAACAGTATGTGTATTGAAATTTTCCACCGACGTACCTAAAATAAAAAAAAATCATCAATAAACATTGGAGATTAATTCAGCAAGAACCTGACCTAAAAGACTTATACAATGAGAAAATAACTTTTGCGTTCCAAAGATCTAAAAACATTAAAGAACTTTTGAATATTCCTAAGAAACCTACTATGACCTATCGAGGCATGCAAAGATGTCAAAATTGCACCCACTGTGGAAACGTTATTGTGGGAAACCAATTCACTCACCCCACAAAAGGACAACAAATTGAACTGAAACATAACAGCACATGTGACACGATGAACTGTATATATGTAATTAAATGTCCATGTGGGAAAACATACGTGGGCCAGACTGAAAGAAAAATTAAAACAAGCATAACGGAACATAAGAGCAATATAAGACTGATGAATTCAAAATCCACTGTAGCCTGTCACTGGTCAGAAGCCATACACTAAATCTCCCAATTAAGCTTCATGGTTTTGGAGAAAATCTCACCACGCCGAGACCAGGATCCCACAAAACAAAGACTCAGATGTGAATATTTTTGGATTAAGAAACTTAACTCTGCCCACCCAATTGGGCTCAATGACCGAATTGAATATTCGTGTTTTCTGTAAATTCACCCTACACTAGGCTTGAACTATATCCGAGACCCCTCATTCAATTTATTAGTTTGTTTGTTATATAACTGTATTTTTTGCATTGACCATTCATTTAAATTAATATGTCAATTACGGTATGCTGTTCTGTTTTGACCACTTGTTTTATGCTATATACGTGGTACGTTTCTTAATTTATGTTAGTTTATTTGTCAGCATAGGTTGCGCCCCCATAGTTTGTTTACATAGCTAACTTCCTTGAAGCCTTAGCATACCTAACCACGTGACAAGGGTATAGAACCTCCGTGATTGGATTTTATGCCGATCACATGACCGGAACTGCAGTTCCTCATTAACACGTAAATATTTGGCGCGCAATATGTAGTACGCCAAGACGAAAGAGCCGCACACTCTGCGTCTCAGACCCGATGGTCGCATGTAAGTAAACCTGCCGCCAGGCTGCGATTTAAACATGTTACGCGCTAATGATCAGAGCATTAGTTATAGGGTTCTTTCTCGAGTGAGTTAGTGATTAAACAGATATTTTTTCACTTTGTGGGTTGATAAAGATCTTCGACAGTCCAACGTCCTTTTAGTATGTGAATAATACTACTGACAGCATGTAACGTTATCCTTACTTTGAATGTATTGCAATGGTGATGATGTGTCATATTAATCTAATTTGATGATGTTGATGCTATTTAGTTTACACTATGATTACTAGATGGTGAATTAATTGGTCCTGTTTCTTTTCATTTCATTGTCCCCTGACGAAGGGTCTGTAGTTTTCGACCCGAAATGCATTGGGAGATAAAGATTTGTTGACCATTGGAGAGATATACTTCAATGAACTGTGTTATAAAACCAGAGCGAATGGTAAAATAAAATGGAATTTTGATTCACAAGATGTTGGAATAAACATGGATGAAACTAAAAAAATGTTGTGAAGAAACCCGAGTGTTTCATTGCAAATTGAGCGCACTCATTTATGGGAAGGTGTCTCTTTCCAAACTACATATAGAGACAAAAATAGTTCCAGCCCACTTTTTAGATAGCCTGCGTACTAAGAGGTGTGACTATTTCGCTAAATGTTCTGATGGGGATACTCCTCCAGGGGAGACCATCAGAGCCTTTGGTGAGATCTGCAAGCAAATTGCTAAAGACCTAACTGTCCCTTCAAGGCCTAGCAGGAGAAAAGCAAAGAAATGGTTTGACTCAAATTGTTCGAAAGCTCACAGAAATTTAATAAAAGCTCTTAAGACAATACCTAGAGATAAAGCCCTAATAGTTAAACTTAGAACGGAATACAAATCTAGCATACATAGGTGTAAATCAGAAATCAAAAATGAAAGATGGGATAGCCTTATGACAGACGCGGTTCTAAAGGATAGCTCTAAATTTTGGGCCATTGTTAATGGCCCACTGCTGACAGGTGAGGACAATGACAACCTCGAAATAAACATCCCTGAAGATGACTGGGTGAAACACTTCGAAGCTATCTACGCAAGCAACGAAGTACATGCCCCATTTGTGCCCCCTATTACTTGTCCAGTTCTTGCACCTTTAGAGTTTACAGAAGCAGAGGTAGCAAAAGCTATATTTGATTCAGCTAGCAACAAGGCTCCTGGTCCCGACGGCGTCCCTACTGATCTGTATAAGGCAGACGTTACACTCTGGGCCCCAATCTTACAGAATGTATTTAATTCTTCAACCTCCTCTGGCTTTCCTCCTACATGGGCTCAATCAATTATTATCCCCATTTTTAAAAAAAGGCCAGAGAGGAGACCCAAGGTGTTACAGGCCAATATCTCTCAGAAAATTCCTCTGTAAAAAATTTAGGTAAGGTCCTGCTGGCAAAGATATCCGTTTGGGTCTCGGATAATAACAGTCTTGCCGAGTCCCAATACGGGTTCAGACCCGGTAGAGGCACTGTGGACCAGTGTCTCAACCGGTATCTTTTAATCAGCAAATATACGGTATCCAGCAAGGGCTCTATTTATATGGGATTCATGGACTTGTCCACGGCTTTTGATCTAGTTAATAGATCAAAGCTGTGGACAACTCTATTGGATATGGGGATTGACCCCAGCCTGGTCTTTTTTATGGCGGATCTCCGTAGACATTTACAAGCAACCGTCAGAATGACACAAGAAGGCTCCTGCACTAGGCACTTTAGATCTGGGAGAGGGGTGAGGCAAGGGTGCATCTTGGCCCCTATGCTGTTCACCCTATATGTCAATGCCCTAGACAAATCCCTCGAAACGGCTACCCAGGATGCCCCGCGTATAGGAAGCTGTTCCATTCCTGTCCTCCTATACGCAGACGATGCTGTTCTTTTAGCACGTACCCCGTTAGCCCTACAACGGCTATTGCACCGTTACGGGGAGTTTATGTCATCCCTAGACCTAGTGATTAACACCACCAAGTCTCATGTCATGGCTGTGGGGCCGGGTAAGAACAGAGCACAGTCCTTTTATTGCAGAGGGGTTGAGGTTGAAGGTGTGAGAGCATTTACTTATCTGGGGGTCCTGTTTGATAACGGTTGCTCATGGACGGCCCAGAAGCTGGCAAAAAAGAACGCTTTGGTACGAGCGGGCTCTGCACAATTAAAATTAATACAGCGTTTGGGGGGACGACCTTATGAGGCAATCCTTAAATTATATAAGGCCAAATGTCTTGCCCTAACCTGGATTATGGAAATGCTTTATATCTAGGAGCCCCGGCAGCAGTGACCAACAGACTCCAAGTCACTCAAAACTGCGCTGCCCGATTACTATTTAACATCCCTCGTTGGCATTCAGCCAAGAAGGCCCTAAAAGAACTACATTGGCTCCCAGTGGCTGCTAGAGTACACTGTAAGGCCATGTGCATAGTGCATAAATCCTTTCATCGAACGGGTCCTGCCATCCTGTTCCCCCTAGTTGTGCCCTACACTCCTTCCAGAGCCCTCCGCTCCGGTGCATTGCATCTAGCCACCACAACTAAAATCAACAAAGCCCGATGGGGCGGCCGTTCATTCTCGCACACTGCTGCGAGAATCTGGAATTCTCTCCCGCTGGATCTCAGAGAGAATAATAACCGGATGGCATTCAGGAAAGCTTTGAAAACCCACCTGTTTGCAAAAGCGTGTTAACCCACCCTGTTCCTCGCCACAGTAATCATTTAAAGCGCTGCGAGGCCTCCGGGTAGTTAGGCACTATACAAATATAATTTTTCATTTCATTTCATTTCATTTCTAACCCTTTATGGTTCAGCAATTTGGGGGTATACAAACATGGTAGAGGTACAAAGGGCTGAAAATAAATTGTTTTGTTCCTTTTTAACGGTCTCACAGTCTACCCCAACATTTGCTGTTCACCAAGAGCTAGGCATGGGCTTTGTTGGTGACTTGATTAGTTTAGCACCCCTCACGTGTTGGCTCAAAACCTGGCTCAATCCTGAGTTAACATTGAATCGTCTAATAATAAGAAATTGTATCGGTTTGGAAAGGGGGATCAAAATTCCATGGTTATCCTACATCAAAGTAACATTTGCTAAATTGGGGCAACCAGAAATATTTGATCATCCTGAAGGTATTGTTAAAAGTGATATACTTTGGGTCAAAAGGCACTTCTTGTCCATGAAATTACTGGAAAGAGAGGCAGAGGAACTAGCAAAACCAGCTGTGAGAGAGCACTTTTTGCTAGTCACTTCCCCTTCCCTTGAACAGTACCTAAGAGTTGTTTCCAAACCTTTCCATCGTTGGCTCTTAATCAGATTTCGGTTTAACCAGGTATATCTTTTATTAGGAAACTATCAGACATGGTGCACCCCAGACAAGGCTCCCTTTTGTGACTGCGATAACTGTTCAATATAAAACACCACCCATTTCATGTTCTTTTGTAAGCATTACTCAACATTGAGGAAAAAATTCATCATCCCACTCTTAAGAGGGTTGGGGTTCCATCAGGTTAAACCAGCTCTAATGTATCTTCAACTGTTGAATAATACCTGGACTACATTTAACATCGCAAGTTATCTTGTCGCAGCTGTAAGATCCAAGAAACTTAGAGAACACGATATAAATGGTTTATGAATTTTCTCCCCTTTTGTAAAGTAAGTTTAAAAGATTTGAATTCTGTAAATAATTTTTTATATGGAAAATTGCTGGCCTAATTTT
Organism: Lissotriton vulgaris; assembly: GCF_964263255.1. Classification (NCBI taxonomy): domain Eukaryota; kingdom Metazoa; phylum Chordata; class Amphibia; order Caudata; family Salamandridae; genus Lissotriton; species Lissotriton vulgaris. The sequence goes on from NC_141691.1 coordinate 1,315,982,975, forward strand.
TTAGTATTTTTAATGTTTTTATCATTATGTTTTTACTGTGTACTTTTATGATTTTAATTAATCGAATAAAGTGATTTTGACCTAAAAATGGCAAGTACCGTCAGAAAAATGACCGCTTTAAGAAAAAGTCAACATTTACCCCTATAGCACCCAGGGATGGAATAGACATTTTTAATGAAAATGTTAATATTGAAATAAAGAAACTGACCTTAAAGACACAAACCATTAAAAAAAATCAAGTAAGAGAAATTGTCAATATATTTAATTGATATCAAGCTACGAAAAGACAGCAACATTGTGATGAGAAGCTCTGATAAAGGTGGCATCCATGAGTCTTCTTAAAGGGTTTAATTAAGTGGAATTTTTCTCATTTGCTGTCAGCGGTAATGAAGCAGTATTGGCAGCTTCTTGAATTTGGGAGAGAATCTTACTTTTTCCGATACTGAAAAAACAGATTCTTTCAAAATGTTTGAAAGTTTGGTAGTTGCTCAGTCAGTAGGCAGTATTGAGCAATATGAAAAGAGGGAGCAGAGACCTATTACCAAATTGTGTGTATATTGTATAATGTATTGTACATTTTTATGTAGCATGCTTAGCATGGTGGAATTGAGAACATATTTCCTCCAACAGAACTGCAGTCAGGCGTCTGTGCTCATCTAATTTATTTAGATCTGATGTTAGCTTTTGGAGTGACGTCAGAGAAAGAAAACGAAAAGAGTTGATAAAGACAACATTTTTAGGCATGGAATTATTTTTGTCACTTAAATGAAAATAGGTCACTTCACAACAGGACTAGTGTAGATTCATGGGAGAAAGGGCATTTTAAATAAAGATTAAATAGTGAAATGACCTTGTAAAATGTATCTTGATGAAGATACGTTGGGAGTATCCCAACAGTTCCAAGACTAGGAAAGCTTAGCATTCCGTTATCAAAGAGGTTGCATTGAAGAAACAAACTGAGACAGGACCTGTCTTTAAACAACACTTGCCTATTGGGCAAAAGTCAAAAATATGTTTTCTTGAGTAAATTAGGAAAGTACCCGTCTTGCTTCATGTTTACTCTTGTAATTCAGCAGTAAACCAGGAGTTCTTCTAGAGTAAGACACAGTAAAGTGCTCGATTTGTAAAGATTAGCCTGGGAGTAAGAGTGGCTTACTCATGTAGTACTGCTGGCTTAGCCCTCAATTTCAGGAGTAAGTCAGATGTATGTCTGGCTTACTCCGGCGTCACTCCTAAATTCAGGAGTGCAGCCAGGAGTCATAGCAAAATGTATGTTAATCGGGTCGATCATATTTGCAAGCTCAGCCTACTGACTTTAGAAACAAAAAGTATGAGGGGGGAGTCTGCACAATCACTGTAATGCAGTGCCAGCAAATATTATGAGAGATGAATTTTTGTAAAATGTTGTAAGGAAAGTTCAGGACATGTACATCAGCTATAAAAACTTGAATGTGCCCACGTTTTAGAAACAATTTTGTTACTATAATTCAATTTCCAAATTCATAAACGAAGTACAGTATGAATCTTACTTAATGGGAACATTGTTGTACATGTGGACCAGGCGCAAGACTACATTTCCGAAGAATGAACATATTGGAACAAACAAAACAGCCAATCTGAGGGGCAGATTTACAAGGTCTGGCGCATCCCTGCAAATCAGCAAGGTTGTGCCTGAAAACCTGCGACACGCAAAACTACCCATGCGTCACCACGGATTTGCCGCATTACATAGGCAGATGCGTGTCATATCTTCATGCGTAAGGTTGGCACAGTGCTTGAGTTGTGTCGTGGGCGCAGCGCAACTACAGCACTGTTCCAACCCGGCCTATATCTAACATGCTGCATCACGCCTTACGTCTCCTTCAAGCAGGCACAAGGGTTTGACGCAGTGGCCTCGGAAAAGTGACTGAGTTAAATCTTGTAGATTTCCCTCAGGCACTTTTACAAGGCTTTCCTGGATGGACCGCCCACACTGCGAGAGTACTCCCACATTATACATGACGCTGATATTATGTGACTTAGGGGTTTACGGCTTGACGATTCTCCCCAGATGCATCACAATGTACATCGGTTGCGGCATGGCACTTGCTTTATGCCACCTCTGTGCCACAGAAGTGACTAAGCGGCATCGCAAATGCGTCGCAAATGCCTTGCAAATCTGCCCCAAAGTTCCTACCACATGGGACATATGGTCTCTTCATCGCCCAATCTCTTACTTTATTTTTCTTGGCATTTTGGTACTCATGACTAATTGTTGAAATACATTGTTGTCTCTGGCTTTGTTGTTGTTGCTGTTGTGATTGCTTGCTTTGCTTTCCCTTTTAGGGTGCTTTTATGAATTATCTATGTTGCGGTGCCATGTGGCAATTACTTGTGAATTTATGGGCATGGAGCAGCTTGCAATTGACCACATTTTCCCCAAACTTCGATCTCATCTGCTTAATGCTTTTATTGTAGCAGGCACCCAAGTGTAATAGTCCCAGTCTCCAATAAATTAGTTATGCTCGGCTGCCTTCAATACCTCCTGTTCAACATTGCAACACATTTCTAAACTATTGTTTTACCTTAAGTATGATTAAAATATATTCACATTGCTTTGATTCATCAAATAATATCTAATGTGCATTGCATAATGCTACATTTAACTTCTGCAACTTCAAGTCGCAAAAAGCACATATGAGTTTAACACCGCCTCAGATGCAGCAGTAGAGATCAATAAATGTAGGAGGAGGCCTGTATTGAGTTGAATTTATATGTAAATGATATTGTTTTCATCACAACACAATTTGAGATGGCCCTTATGACTACTCAGATGAAGAAGTCTATTGCATTTTAAGTTTGTGAGTGTTAATAAACTTTCAAGGCAAACCTCTCACTCTCCACCGCTTGCATGAGATGTACTAGACTGTGCAGGCATGCAATTTGAAGACTTTAGACCTGGCAGCCTTAGGGTGGTGTTCCTCCAAATGCAAATGCCGGACTCCACATCACAGTCTCACCGTTCCTTGGAACCAACGCTTCACTGCGCAGCCTCAACTCTGGACTTCCCATTGCAAGCCCTGGTCAAAGGGATCCTCCACGATGACGCAGGACCTTTCACTGCAGCCTTGCCACATCTCAGAACTGAATTATCGCTTCAGATGCCCCGCGTATCTTTGACACAAATACTCAAAATGCTCCGCAAGGATTTAAGGTGCTCTGTTTAGTGAACCTAACTGGTTCCCTGTAGTCACCCGCACTTGGATTTCTGTCTTTTTAGTCTTATTCTATTTTTAAAAAATTACTCTATTTTTGCAAATCTGTTGTGGTATCCTTTTGAGGTGTGTATTCACTGTGTTACTGTTAAAGTGTTGCACACATACTTTACACATTGCCTCCGAGATAAGCCTGCATGCTCTGTACCAGTCTACCTTTGGGTCAAGCACAGGATATTTAGAAGATGCTTGTAACTTCACCCTGAGAAGGATTGTGGTTGCTGCATGAGAAGGGTCTTATTCCCCTCAACCAGAAACCCAATTTCTTACAAAAGTGCTGATAGCCAGTTTTTTTAACCATTAACTATTTCAATATAATTTTTTGTCCAGCCATGACACATAAATAGAACCAGTGTCTTCCACTAATGAGGATTTATAGATGTAAATGGCTTTCAGAATCTTGCCCACGGCTTTCAGATGTTATTGCATCAATCATTGTATGGCTGTAAACAAGTGATAAGAAGGCTATTATAAAATATGAGGAGATTTAGACTGTACATTTTCATAATAAACGATGTGTGTATCCTACAGTGATCATAAATAGACATTATGGGCCAGAATATGATGGCGGTCGGGCTTTCGTCCGACCACCATCCTGTGGGCGATTGAACCGCCTGCCTACCTGTTGGTGGTCCCGCCATGGGGATTACTTTGCGACCGCTGTGCATATTTTGTATTGCGGCATGTGCTACAGGCCGCAGTACAAAATAGGCACATAATGCATATCCCTGCACTACGATGAAGGTGGTTTTTGCGTTGTGTGTTTATAAGCCACTCTTTTAGAAGTCGTTACAATAAGGGGGTTGAACCCATGCAGTCGCGGGGACCTGGGCGGTATATGGTACATGTAAGAAGAGGGTCCCCGCAAGGGAAGCGTGTTGTATGCTACACACACTAACACTACTTTAAACTAACAAACAAGGATACAAAGGATTTAAAGGTATTGTCATTTATTTTCCAACACCTGGTATTACCCACTACGGGATTACTTCACATTCAATAATAGCCCCAAAACAGGGAGAAGAAAAGAAGGAGGGGAAGGGGTAGTGCTCAAAGGAGTGTAAAGTCAGAGAGGATAGGCACAGTCAAAAAATCATGTGATAGTTACAAATACTCCAAACAAAATCATAACAGTTCAGATACACAAGCCGAAAATCAAGGCATCCATTGATAAACTGTTAGCTAATGACATTCAACGGTCACATAGTAAGATTAGAACTGTTAAGGGCATGTGCCGGAAGTCCAAAGAGAAAGCCATCGACGTTTCGACCCCTATCTAACCATTAGTGCATAGACTCTTAAGTCCTTTTGACTTTTGACTTTGGAATCCACAGCCCATGAACTTCGTTTGCACCCTCGTCCTTCCAGATACCTTTATGCGCAAATGACAACTGGGGGGCAACACTAAACTCACCATTCGGCCGAATGGGTGAAAATTTTGTAAGTTTGCTCCCGGTATTTAATCAAGTAGCTAATGAATGATGACAAATAACCGCTTAACTGGTTGTATATTTCACTCCTTCTCCTCTGTAGTTCGCGAAACAATATCGCGGAGATCAACTACGACTTTTGCGTGGTGTACTCAACTCCTACGTCTAGAGCCCAGTTGGGCCTTGACTCCATGGTAATAATTATTATAATTTCATTACTGTCTAATTAGACGGCTGTAATGTACTTTTACCACTTAGATATCTGACCTCCCTTTTTAACTTTTCAGATAGGATTGCCCCATCTCACTTCCTTCCTGTATATGTCCTGAGGAAGACCCCGCCAAAGGACTTAACGTAGCCTGCAGATAGGGGTCGAAACGTCGACGGCTTTCTCTTTGGACTTCCGGCACATGCCCTTAACAGTTCTAATCTTACTATGTGACAGTTGAATGTCATTAGCTAACAGTTTATCAATGGATGCCTTGATTTTCGGCTTGTGTATCTGAACTGTTATGATTTTGTTTGGAGTATTTGTACCTATCACATGATTTTTTGACTGTGCCTATCCTCTCTGACTTTACACTCCTTTGAGCACTACCCCTTCCCCTCCTTCTTTTCTTCTCCCTGTTTTGGGGCTATTATTGAATGTGAAGTAATCCCGTAGTGGGTAATACCAGGTGTTGGAAAATAAATGACAATACCTTTAAATCCTTTGTATCCTTGTTTGTTAGTTTAAAGTAGTGTTAGTGTGTGTAGCATACAACATGCTTCCCTTGCAGGGACCCTCTTCTTACATGTACCACTCTTTTAGAAGTGGCTGGATTTTTGTGCCACAACTTTTCTGTGTGTCTCTGCCTGGTTGTGGATTTACTGTCTGGATTTGAAAAGCAATAGGATCTGGGGAATGTCTTGACCCAGGGGAGGAGGTGAAACGGCAACAGGCTGACCTGGTTCTGGAGTGTCGGGGAAGGAGTAGCCCCTAGAGGTGATAAGGCCTGGGTTGCTGCTATAAAACAACTGTGCCATCTCCCGCTGAGTGACTGAGAATCCAGACCCCCCTAATTAAAGGAAGAAGGTGTCACTGACAGGGAGGCACCCAGAACTGGTTTGAATAGGGGTCTGTGCCCCCTGAACACAAGGACTTCAAAGCCATTGAGGGATTTAACTATGACAGCTGAAGCCACTGAACTTTGGGGAATGGCTTGATCAAGATTGAACAAGACAGGAGCTACTTTGTGGTGAAGAGGAACATTTGCCAAGGAAGAAACAACTGAAGAGACTGTGTGTGTTCTGGGGCTGGCCTGCAATTTGCTGTTTTAACAAAGGGAAGGCTGAAGGGGCTTTGTTGTTTGCTGGGTCTTCCTGCTTGAAAGGACTTTGCAGTGCTGTGTCCTGAAGTAATGTATCCCCAAGGGCCCGAGGTGAGCTGGCTTCCTGTGTGGAAACTCAGGAAAACAAATGTTTCCAGGAGAGTCTCAGCTGCAGTGTGTGCGTGTGCTTTTTGCAGCTTGAGACCCTCGAAAGGTGTGCCCTGTGATTGTGGACACCTGGAGTCCAAGCAAGGATCAGCAATGCTGTGTGCATGTGCTTTTTATAGCCTGAACCCTTTGTGAGGATTGTCCAGTTATCGTGTTCACCGGAATCTAAGTGTGTCTCATCGATGCTGTGAACGTGTTCTTTGTGCAGCGTGAGACCTTCGTGAGAATTGCCTTGTTATCGTGCATACCCAGAATCCAAGTCAGTCTCATCGATGCTGTGAGCATGTGCTTTGTGTAACATGAGACCTTTGTGAGAATTGCCTTGTTATCACGCACCCGGAGTCCAAGTCCAAGTAACTCTCAACGACGCTGTGTGCATGTGCTTTGTGCAGCGTGAGACCTTCGTGAGGATTGCAATGTTAATGTGCACCCGGAGTTAAAGTGAGTCTCAGTGAACACAATAAACACGCTGTGTGCGTGTTCATCGTGCAGCCTGAGACCTTCGTGTAGAGTGCCCAGTGATCGTGCACCCAAAGCTCAAGGGAGTCCCAGGGATGCTGTGAGCGTGTGCCCTGTGGCAGCCTGAGATCTTTGTAGCAGTAGCGGCCCGGACCGGCAGCCCCAGGTGAGCAGAGCGGCCGGCCTGAGCCCACCATTGCCAAGTCACAAAGATTGCATCGGAGGCCCAAGTCGCTGGACGAGGAGAGAAGAGTGAGTTTGCACCCCCCATGTAACATGTGTCGACTTCTGGGGTGGGGTGCGGGCTCGGAGGGAGACGCTCTCAGCCTCTCTCTCATTCCGTCAGTGCGAGCCTCTGCTTCGGCTCATATCGTGGCCCGTATTGCCAAAGGAGTCGCCATACCAGGGCCGGAGTGCAGAGCTGCACTTTTGTTATACCATACCCTTGTTGGGGGCAACTGTTGACAGAGGCTACCAGTGAGTCAGCACAAGTGGCGTAGAGACCGCCTAAGACACAGTGAATGGTGCCGGAGTGTATTAGGGATTACTCTATTTCTGCATAACAAAGTACCTGATTGTCGTATTACACATTGCATCATTTCTGCATAATGGAGTACTTGATTAGTGTATTCCTCATTGCAATATTCCTGCATAATAAATGACCTGATTAGTGTATGACGCACGGCATTATTTCTGCATAACAAACTACCTGAGTAGCGTATTACGCATTGCATTATTCCTGCATAATGAACTACCTGATTCGTGTGTTACGCTTTGCCTTATTTCTGCATAACAACGTACCTGGTGGTTGTATTACGGATTGCATTATTTTCACATTGCAAAGTACCTGATTGTTGTGTTACGCATTGCATTATATTCATATTGCAAAGTGCCTGATTCTAGCATTACGAACTGCATAACATGGTATTAGGATTACAGTGGAATGTCTAGAAGTGCTCTTTATTATCGCCAGAACATACACGGGCTGGCTGGCCTAACAAACCGCCAGGAGGAATTGCCTTGAAGATAAGCCTGGCTGCTCATGCCAAGCTACCAAGGGGGTGGGCGGGGCTATCTCAGTAGGTCTCCTTCCTTTCCCTAACGTGAAAACGCGAGTCCCCATTTGGCCTAAGGTACCGACCTGAACCAACCAGGGATCCTGGGTCTAACAGACTCGTACTTGATACAGACCTCACAGTCATGGTACCCCATGTTGTGGATACGCTTTTGAATAAGACAAAGACACAGCACCTCATCAGTGAATGTCTTACTGGCTATGAATTGACATTGTTTGCTAACCACATTACGATCAAAAGATGTGCCACTCTGAATCCAGCCACGTTACTACCACTCCCTTCTTTTTTAAAAAATCTTTTTATTGACTTATCCACACACAAGTAATTTGCCACATAGTTCACATCAGTAAATTTTCTGTAATATAGGAATACCCCCAGGTTATCTGGCAGTTCACATTAATAGAATCAACACCATTTGTTATCCTTAAAAAAGGGGGAAAGGAAGTAAGTTTGGGCACCATGTCATCTGTTTCAGAGTATTGTCTACTGAGTCCATATTCCTATCCATGGCTTATGCTCTTCTTCATTACTGTCTATACGTAAAGATCCATCATATACATTCCATTACAAACACCAAGAAAAAAAAGGTAAAGGAATGGAGAAAAATGGACAGAGCATTGTAACTACTCATACCCCTAAAGGAAACTTACTTAAACCACTAAAAAATAACAACAATTGCCAGGGGTCCGCGTGCTCCTATGACAAAGAGAACATATGCAACGATTCTCTAGGCAGGGACAGGGGGGCAGGGCTCCTAATACCATTAAGCAGGAGGGGGGAGGAGCAGGGTTCCCAATTCCAAACTCCCATGTCAGTCTAGCCCTCGGACTTTGAAACATTCCCTCCGGTCTGATCCAACACATGTCAAGCTTCCTAGGCCCGAAGAATGTCTCCCCATGGTTCCGCATAAGGCCAGCACATTTTAGTTATCCTGTCTTCCGCAATCAGGGATCTTTCCTCCGCTCTAGCCCAGCGGGAGACATCCGTCTCCCATAGGGTCACCAGTGGTGAGTGTGCGGATTTCCAACCAAGCGATATCCGTGGTTTGGCCAAGAGGAAGGCCAGGTCAGTGAACCTGTGTCCCAGCTTACGAGCTTTTGGTCTCGGAAAGAGGCCCAACAGACAGACCTCAGGAGTACACAACAGGGTACCGGACAACACCCCATTAACCATATCAACTATACTAACCCAATAAGCAGAGATCTGCGGGCAGGACCAAAGCATGTGATCAAAGTCTGCATCCTCTAGGAGGCATCTAGCGCAAGACAAATCTACTCTATTGTAGACCACGTTTAGCCGGTGCGGGGTAAGATATGTTCAATGGAGTACATTAAATTGAAGGACTTTAAAGGCCGTATTCCTCGAGACTTTCTTTGAACCTTTCAGGACTTTCTGTCACTCCTTGTCCATCAAGCTCCTATGTAATGTCCCCTTTCATCGCTCCCAGAGGCGTGATAATGAACCCAGGCTTAACTCCAGTATTGAGAGATAAAGCCAATGCACCAAGTGCCCTGCCGAACCCAATGTCACTACCGCATTCAAAGCTGGATGGGTCTCAAGTTCTACCGCGCCTTCTCCCCACAGTTCCATCATTGCCCCTCTTATTTTGTAGTAATATAAGAATTGCCCATCTGGGAGCTTGTGGTATTCTAAAAAGTCTTCTAGGGGAAGCAGTTCCTTCTCCCTGTAGCAGTCTCCAACCGTCGATATTCCTACGCCCTCCCAACTTGCCAATTGGCGCTGCGATATTGGTGGACCCATCCCTGCCTGGGGGATACTTATAAGCGGGAGGTTAAGGGTATAGAGCAATCTATCTCTGGAATGTGTTCCACTCTACGGATTGCTTGGTGCCGAGGTGGACTTTGTCGACTTTAAAGAAACGTACATTGAAGATACAACCTTCATTTTTGCTGGTAGCTATCCAGGAACTGCTGTCCGGATACAGGATTTCTCATTTGTTGAGATCCAGTTCAAGTTTTTTAAGAAGATTCCACAAACTTTCCCTTCACTAGTCCATAGACTCGATATTTCAACAAGTCTGGGGCACCCTTTTTGCAATAAATATCTGTCCTGATGATGGTCTTAGAGACTACAGCTACAAAGACCGAAACGTTGACCTACACACCACTTCCAAAGAAATCTACATCTCAAAGAGCTAAAATGATCTATGTTCTCTAGTAGCTCTCACCGGATCATTAGGAGTGGTGATTTTGTTATGAATTATGTTGTTGAATTGATTTACACATCCATTCATGACTTCTTGCATTTGACTGAAGATTTTATGTAGCCCTTTTTAATGAATTTGCAATTAAATACAGAATATATATTTTCTACAAAAATTAAGTCCTTCCGTGTGTTACTTTTGCTTCAACAGATTTGTATTTGTTGTCCTGGGGACACATACGAGATAGTTCATGTTTGACAATCTCACAGATTATGATCTCAATTAGTAATGTTAAAAATAGTGATTAAACAACCTTTCTTTGTTTTGTGCACCTATCCCAACATTAACTGCCACCGAGAGCAACGTGCCCATATGTTGAAGTTTCTGGTGCCTGTTTAGGAGCCTAGGAAAGAGCTTAGCCTAGCCTGTACAGCGGCTGCGGGGAGCGGCAACGTAACTAGGTCCCTGCCACCCAACCATCCGGCTAGCCACTGTAACTGGGCAGGTAGATAGTATGCTTCAAAGTCAGGGGCCCCCATCCTGCCATTCACTAGCAGAAGTCAGAGAGTCTGCAATGACACCCTATTGCGGCCCCCATTCCATACCAGGTCTCTCAAGAGTCCGTCCAAAGTTTTAAAACACGATTGCGGTATCAGCACTGGGAGGTTGACAAAATATTACAACAAACAAGGCAGGACCACCATTTTGGACAATGCCACCCTCTCCATAATTGGTAACTTAAGAGTGCGCCAGAAGAACACATGCCCCCGAAGTGCCCGCAGAGCGCCCCCGAGATTCCCCTCAAACAAATCCATCTGCGCATGGTAAATCCGTATCCCAGATATTTAAATGACACCAGCGCCAATTCTATGGAGGGCAGCAAGGACAGGGGCCTGTCCACGGCAGGGAACAGCAGGAACCCAAAGGTTTTTCCCATTTACTCGCAGGCCTGAAAAGGTAGCAAACTCATCTAGAATGGTTAAAATAGGGTGGACCCCCTGCTTTCCATCTCGGAGATAGATCAAAACATCATCCGCATATAGCAAGATAATGTGATGAGCCCCATCTAGGGTTATCCCCAGATCTAGTCCCACTCTCCGGATCCGTGCCACCAGAGGCTCCATTGCCAGAGCACAGAGCAATGGCGACAGGGGACATCCCTGTCTGGTCCCTCTATAAATTGAGTAGGAAGACGAAACCGTCGTCCCTGTGCGCACTCTGGCAGTGGGCGTCCAATAAATGAGACAAACCCACTGCAACCATTCTTCTCCCAATTGCATCGCACCCATCACAGCCAATAGAACGTCCCATCGGAGGGTGTCAAATGCTTTTTCCAAATCAATCGCCACCACCACTGCCTCAGGATAGTCCTGCAGGTCTGAGTGAAACATGACATGATACAACCTCCTGATGTTATTAGGCGTTGTGCATGAGGGGATAATACCAATCGGATCTATATGAACCAGGCGACACATATGGGGGAGGGGTATCAGGTCCAACGCCTTACTCACATTTTTAAATTCCATGTTTAACATGGAAAGAGAACGGAATTCAGTTAAAGGAGCGTGTACAGTCTTAGTCTTGGGCAAAGGAATGACCAACGCTTCACGCAGCGAGGGTGGTAACAGCTTAGTCTGGAACGCAGAGGCATAAACACGTTCAAGCTGCAGAGCCAATATGTCTATATAAGTGCTGGAAAACTCAGCTGGTAGGCCATCAGTCCCAGACGTCTTCCTCCGGGCCATGTCCCGGACCGCTGCTCTAATCTCGCCTGCATGAATTGGGAGGCCTAACAGGTCCCTGATTGCCCGATCCAGGTGCATCAAGGGTTGGTCCGTCAGGTATATCTGCAATGCTTCCTCCTGGGGGAGCCCAGTGGTGTCATGAAGCGTTTCATAATATCCCCTAAATGCATCATTGATAGCCCTCGGGGAAGAAAGCGTGAGACCATGAAGATCCGTAACACTCATAATTGGCACGCCCCTGCTATCTGATTTGATTAACCAAGCCAAGAGCTTCCCAGCCCTACCTCCCTCTGTATGTTGGTTGCATGATACGTGCTAAGATCGAGCACTCTCAGCCTATCCCAAGTGGCACTGTACATGCTTTTAACTTCAGCTAGCTGCCCTAGCTGCCCTTGGACCCCAACTCCCACGGCAATCTCCCTGTCCAAGGTCAAAATCTGTGATTCCAAGTCCTCCAGTTTCAGCTGTTTGAAACTGATCTTGTTCAAGTCCGACAAATGCTCCCTTTAGGGTTTTGTTTCTTTTACTTCTGTTCTGCCTCAGTAATGATTGCACTGTTCTTATTAGTGCGTACCTGTCTCACTAGATAAGGGCCCACACCCCCTTGGCTGGTGGCAGGCTTTGGATGGAGCGACCTTGGACTCATGTTTCTTTTTGTAGGATATGAGCATTGAAACCGTTTTGTCTGTATTTCACTGTTTAGCTGCAGCTGCCTGGAAAATTCCACTGTGGGAGTGTCCTTGCCCGGATATGAAACGTACATAATGTATCTTTATGCTTGTTAACTTCAGTCGTCTCTGTAGCACTCCAAGCGACTGTGCAGATGGGGCTCCACTCTGAGTGCACATCATAAACAGTTATTGGTTTGTATTCTCTACTGTCTGACCGACCCTTAATTTGGTACGGAAGGCTGAGAGATGATCATGCAGTGACCCGGGTGGCCCTAAACAGGTCACTTCCTTCAACCTTTCCCCACGAACAAAAGATGCTTTTTAATTTCCTTTTTACCATTCCCATGTAATGTATATATTATGTTGAATCACAATTATGATGTATACATTTTGATTTAACAATATAGAATCCTAATTTTTTTCTTTTAGGACTAGGTGGCTTATTTACGGGCCTCCTGCCCCACTGGAGCGTCAATTTTTGTGACTGTCCGGTGGCGTAGATAACTGAATCGTATCTGTGAGGCCACGCTAAGCCACTATGCAGGACTTTGAATGGCCTCATAGATATGGAGTAACGCAAGACAGCAAAAAGCACCACGTTGCCTTACTCAGCACTTGGAAGGCATTCCATGGGTGTTGTGGTGGGTTTTTCCAATGCCCATGAATTTTGATGCTGCCCCAGATTTGCAGTATCATGTAAACTTGGGAAAGCGCCAAATCCTTGCGCCTCCAGAGGTGAGGCGTAACTAGGAGAAATGTCTTTATTTCTACTTGTTATTTCTCTTTCTATGTATGATGTATTCTGCAGCACACATACATGAAACAGTCTTTTAGGATTGTTTCTGTGCAGGAAAGGGCATCTTCCTGCACAGAAACAATCCTAAAAGGCTGTTTACTCTATAACAATTCTTCATACAACACAGTCACTCTTGCCCATGGTGCAAGAGAGCCTACATTGCCACTAGGCATCTTAAACGGCACCAGGGCAGGGTGAAAGGGCCAGAATGCACTGCAAATACTGCACAATCCTGCCTTTCACTTTGTCATAGGGCAGCGCAGAAAGATGACTTTCTTCGCTGCCCTACACCAAACTCCGTTAATAAGGGCCTAATTGTTTCTTGAAAAACTAATAATCAAATTATTAGCTGATTATAACATGCATTTACCTTTCATGATTTAAAATTAGATTTTATAATATTTAAATTTCAAAAGAGCTCATGGATGATTTTTTAGCAGATGTACATTTCTGAACGGTGCACTAAAATGTTAACTTAATTCTGTGTTTGAGTGAGCATGTTGCTAATAGATTAGAACATAGGACATTTGAGAACCGCTAAGGGTGGTTTCATCTACAACTCTGCTTATGTAATCTGATAATGAGTCTGGTTGTGAGCCTACTAGTGATAGTGCTTGTAGTGGTGCTTGTGCTGGAGATTCTTGTTTTGTAGTTGATTTAGGTGATGGTGGTGGAATTGGTTGTGGTGGAGATGCTATGTTGTTGGTGGTTGAGGTGAAGTTGGTTGAAGTGGTGGTGCTTGTTTTGATGATGGTTAAGGTGGTAGATTTGGAGTTGCTGCATAGACATTGGCATCAAGTTGGGTGATAGGGGCCACGGAGGCTGTGATTCCTCTGTAAAATCTTCTGCATGCTCTGGCCCTGCACATTGACATTGGAAGTTCTTTGCTATTTACCCTATCATCTTTATGGTGAATGCATGTTGTCTTGCACGGTCTTCCCTCACTAAAAAGATGTGAACTGAACAGATTTCCCAATTCTTATTAACATTTCGCAATTTTCTCACAGAGATTTATCCTCATTTCCTGAATGTCACCAGTACAGTGGTCATCCAATGAAAACATTTTTACTTTCCAGAGTTCAGGAATTGCCCATGTCAACACCTCACACCACAAATGGTGGCCGTCTGACATGGTTAGGAAGTTTTTCATCATGGAGAGGGTTTCCATTTGTAAACTTGCGAGGGAGCTCAATGAAGAGGACTACTGTTCCTCACAAGCAGTGTTCTCTCCCTCAGAATAGTGAAAAAAGGCCAGAGATGCACATTATGGAAGTACCAATTGGTTCAGCGCAGTGTGGATGTAATTTGTGTGTAGGTAGGACAAGTATCCATCACTGCTCAGCTGATGACTTGTGAATAACGATCCTCAAAACCAACATTGGCGGAAGAATGCTGGCCAGCCGGGATGAGGTAGTTTGACGGTTTACGTGTGTGTTCAACAATGTCCTATCTTTCCTCCGTGTTCTCCACATAATCTCCTTCTCATCCTCTTCTTGTAGTGCAGTGTTGACTAATGACAAAGCTGTTTGGTAGAGCATTGGGGTTTCACATGGCATTACCCAAAATCCTCAGCTGGTGGATGATACTGGATCATTATGAGGCTGAGTTTGCATTGTGCCTACATGAGGAACAAGTTAAAGGTTGAAAAACATAAAATAAAGTTATTGATCAATACATCTAAAGACACGTTTCACATGTTGCCCATGGCTACCATTGCTATACCACTGCCTGTGACAAAGGAACTATCTCTGGCGGAATTTCCTCCCTTTTTCCAACATATTCTGATAATCTCTACTTTTCAATGTAATGTCACACACACTGATGCAAATGCTAAACAGATTTAACACACTATATTAATTTTAACAACTCTTTCACCTTGGTCTGTGCATTACAGTCTATTAGAAACTTGTGGAATTAAAAAAGAAATAAAGGAACTACGATTTTATGAAACATAATTCAAGAAAATGTATTCTTAATCATTCAAATCTCTACTATACAAACCCTCTTGTACCACTCTCTGATCGCCAGCTAGTTCACCTACTACTCTGTTTTTGTACAAACATAAACCAACATAGGACATGAGGCTTTAGTTGGAGAGGATTGATTTGAAAGCTGCATGGAGTGCTTATCAAGCAATAAGAAAAAATAGATTCTTCATTCCGGAGTTTTTCTTTCGAATGTCGATTTATCATTGATATTATAAGACTTCTATATTTGCACACTGTAGAAATAGTGGTATGCCCTATTATGCTGAAGGGGAACAAAGTGTATCACAAGGATCTCTGCCTCTGATAACATTCAGCTTGCGGTTACAGTTATTAAATGTATTCATTCTTTGAAAAGTACTTTTATTGTGACACCTTGTGCAAAAAAAATACAATGATATAGAATGTCATTCCTATTTTTAAACATGCTAAAATAGAGCCATTCTGTCACATACAATACCTTGGCTGACACATCTTTCCCACCAGGTTGCCACCCTTCTTGCCAAAATGTAGGACTACTAAGCAGATTTGATGCTAATGTCTATTTCAGAAGAGACTTAAAAGGAATGTAGCACATCTAGAAACACGTCAATTACATGGTAGAAAGATACATTTATCTATGTATATATATATATAGAGGAAGGTGCCATCATTGCACTTACGATCTGCACATATCAAAAACCAAACCTAAAAAAGCAAGGTTAAAGCATTGTCTTGCACATTATGTCAATATTTGATGCATGCAACACTTCTTAAGTCACATTTAATGTATTTGCCTTGATTTTAGCACAATGTAGATCCAGACAATGTAAAATCCTCTCTTGACTTGAGTGCATTATGGTATTGACAAATAAGGTATTCCACCGATTATGTACATGACAAACGTTTAGTGGCTAACCAGAAATAAGATTTTTTTGTTTTTCTGTGTTTTCCTTTCATATCTTACTCGTGTGCAGTTTTGAGGAGAATATATTGTAACAGAACAAATACAAGTCAAAGGGGTGTGTCTTAGGTGACACTTCTATAGATGCAGTTAAAAAATATTGCCATTAGGTTTTTACTTGCACCAAAGCAGACAATCAGAATATCTCTTTTAAAAATGCTTCCATTACCTGACGTCAAATAAGAGGACTGCGTTAACGGATGGCGTCACCAAAGTCCTTTGCATAGAAAATATTCTAATCAAAAGGCAAAAATAGAGGGCCTTAAGAAGCAAAGATAAAATGCTTGGATTACTTGCCAGTCATTATTCCAAGTTGAAGTTTTTCTTCTGCTAGTCATGACACAAGAAGAAATCAGCCCCCTTGAGATAGCTTACCCGATCAAATCAACAATAGGGTGATGGATGGCAATGAATTAATTTCAGCCACAGTCAATATCTGGGGCAGCATCCCAGGCCACATATTTTTTTTGCCCACCATGCCGCCTCAGATCATTTCTACCCATATTCAAATCCGGCTTGGTCATCCTCCAACAGGGACAAATCAGAAAAAACTGCCAAATCAGGTCCGCTCTGAAGTGGAACACAAGCAACCCAACCCCCTTTAGTGAAGCACTGGGATGCGGCCTGAATAATTGTCAGAGGCTGAGATTAATTCAAGCATTCCACCCATCACTATTCTTTATATGTTAGTTTACCCAATAAAGATGTTTTACAAGAAAGAATGTGTTTTAAAGTGTTTTCCAAAAAACTGCAAAAACACAGTTAACGGACAGAATGCAGAACAATGTCTTACATTCACCCCAGTACAAAGATCTGGGCCTAAATCCATCGTTTTTTTGCTCTCCACACCACCCTAGGTCAGACACTGGCTATATGCAAATCAGCCTTGACCCTGTGCCTCATGGGAACAGTCCAGCCCGAACTACCAAGCCATGTCTTTCCTAGACCGGAATCAAGCATCCAAGGACCGGTTTCTGGCTATCAGCCTTCTTCAGCCTGGATAGCTTGACTCCAGTGATGTGGAGAGCCTGGGACTCACATCTGAGCATACCCAGCCCACTCGGGGTGAAAATTGCAAAAAACACAGTTGATGGACAGAATGCAGAACAATGTCTTACATTCACCCCAGTACAAAGATCTGGGCCTAGATCCATCGTTTTTTTGCTCTCCACACCAGCCTAGGTCAGACACTGGCTATATGCAAATCAGCCTTGACCCTGTGCCTCATGGGAACAGTCCAGCCCGAACTACCAAGCCATGTCTTTCCTAGACCGGAATCAAGCATCCAAGGGCTGGTTTCTGGCTATCAGCCTTCTTCAGCCTGGATAGCTTGACTCCAGTGATGTGGAGAGCCTGGGACTCACGTCTGAGCATACCCAGCCCACTCGGGGGGAAAATTGCAAAAAACACAGTTGATGGACAGAATGCAGCACAATGTCTTACATTCACCCCAGTACAAAGATCCGGGCCTTAATCCATCGTTTTTTTCTCTCCACAACACCCTAGGTCAGACACTGGCTATATGCAAATCAGCCTTGACCCTGTGCCTCATGGGAACAGTCCAGCCCGAACTACCAAGCCATGTCTTTCCTAGACCGGAATCAAGCATCCAAGGACCGGTTTCTGGCTATCAGCCTTCTTCAGCCTGGATAGCTTGACTCCAGTGATGTGGAGAGCCTGGGACTCACGTCTGAGCATACCCAGCCCACTTGGGGTGAAAATTGCAAAAAACACAGTTGATGGACAGAATGCAGAACAATGTCTTACATTCACCCCAGTACAAAGATCTGGGCCTAAATCTATCGTTTTTTTGCTCTCCACACCACCCTAGGTCAGACACTGGCTATATGCAAATCAGCTTGCATTCTGTCCATCACCTGTTGTTTTTGCATTGTCACCCCGAGTGGGACGGGTATGCTCAGACGTGAGTCCCGTGCTCTCCATGCCACTGGAATCAAGCTATCCAGGCTGAAGAGGGCTGAAAGCCCGAAACCGGTCCTTGGATGCTTGTTTCCAGTCCAGGGAGAACCTGGCTTGGCAGTTCGGGCTGGACTGTTCCCATGGGGCACAGGGTCAAGACTGATTTGCATATGGCTGGGTTCAAACTGGAAAGGCATGGTGAGCAAAAAAACGATGGATTTAGGCCCAGATCTCTGTACTGGGGTGAATGTATGACATTTTTCTGCATTCTGTCCATCACCTGTTGCTTTTGCATTGTCACACCAAGTGGGACGGGTATGCTCCGACGTGAGTCCCGTGCTCTCCATGCCACTGGAATCAAGCTATCCAGGCTGAAGAGGGCTGACAGCCCAAAACCTGTCCTTGGATGCTTGTTTCCAGTCCAGGGAGAACCTGGCTTGGCAGTTCTGGCTGGACTGTTCCCATGGGGCACAGGGTCAAGACTGATTTGCATATGGCTGGGTGCAAACTGGAATGGCATGGTGAGCAAAAAAACGATGGATTTAGGCCCAGATCTCGGTACTGGGGTGAATGTATGACATTGTTCTGCATTCTGTCGATCACCTGTTGTTTTTGCATCGTCAACCCGAGTGGGACGGTTATGCTCTGACGTGAGTCCCGTGCTCTCCATGCCACTGGAATCAAGCTATCCAGGCTGAAGAGGGCTGAAAGCCCTGAACCGGTCCTTGGATGCTTGTTTCCAGTCCAGGGAGAACCTGGCTTGGCAGTTCGGGCTGGACTGTTCCCATGGGGCACAGGGTCAAGACTGATTTGCATATGGCTGGGTTCAGACTGGAATGGCATGGTGAACAAAAAAACGATGGATTTAGGCCCAGATCTCTTTACTGGGGTGAATGTATGACATTATTTCTGCATTCTGTCCATCACCTGTTGTTTTTGCATTGTCACCCGAGTGGGACGGGTATGCTCAGACGTGAGTCCCATGCTCTCCATGCCACTGGAATCAAGCTATCCAGGCTGAAGAGGGCTGAAAGCCCGAAACAGGTCCTTGGATGCTTGTTTCCAGTCCAGGGAGAACCTGGCTAGGCAGTTCGGGCTGGACTGTTCCCATGGGGCACAGGGTCCAGACTGATTTGCATATGGCTGGGTTCAAACTGGAATGGCATGGTGAGCAAAAAAACGATGGATTTAGGCCCAGATCTCTGTACTGGGGTGAATGTATGACATTGTTCTGCATTCTGTCCATCACCTGTTGTTTTTGCATTGTCACCCCGAGTGGGACGGGTATGCTCAGACGTGAGTCCCATGCTCTCCATGCCACTGGAATCAAGCTATCCAGGCTGAAGAGGGCTGAAAGCCTGAAACCGGTCCTTGGATGCTTGTTTCCAGTCCAGGGAGAACCTGGCTTGGCAGTTCGGGCTGGACTGTTCCCATGGGGCACAGGGTCAAGACTGATTTGCACATGGCTGGGTTCAAACTGGAATGGCATGGTGAGAAAAAAAAACTATGGATTTAGGCCCAGATCTCTGTACTGGGGTGAATGTATGACATTGTTCTGCATTCTGTCCATCACCTGCTGTTTTTGCATTGTCACCCTGAGTGGGACGGGTATGCTCAGACGTGAGTCCCATGCTCTCCATGCCACTGGAATAAAGCTATCCAGGCTGAAGAGGGATGAAAGCCCGAAACCTATCCTTGGATGCTTGTTTCCAGTCCAGGGAGAACCTGACTTGGCAGTTCGGGCTGGACTGTTCCCATGGGGCACAGGGTCAAGACTGATTTGCATATGGCTTGGTTCAAACTGGAATGGCATGGTGAGCAAAAAAACGATGGATTTAGGCCCAGATCTCTGTACTGGGGTGAATGTATGACATTGTTCTGCATTCTGTCCATCACCTGTTGTTTTTACATTAAAGTGTTTTCCCCCTTCATTAAACAGATTACTTTAGCCCTCCATCTCCTATAATTTCATTTACGCTAAACCATACAACACTTAGCATCAAGGCAAAGAAGTCATTCCATTTATATTGTCTGGATGAGGGGAGAGTAGTAATGGAAATGAGAGGGCATGTAAGACTTGGACTTGGAAGACTTTGACTCAGAGTACTGTAGTTTATTAGTTAGAAATACAGGCATTACTGCCTTCCCCATCTTCCTTGCCCCAGTGCTGACACATTGAGGGATATACCCAAACATTAGTTTGGAAAACACCATAAAAGATCATTCAACCATCAGATAGTGCATCAGTCTTACTGGGAAAACAGTGGGGTTGCTACTTACCTAAATCTATCCATCCTGTGTTCAGCAGCTTTGTGCCTTCCTCTCCAAAGGTTTGGGAGTTGATTGTGGCTGGAAGAAGGAGCATATATTCAAAGATATGAATACATTGTTAAAGACTAACAGCCATGTGTTCTTGAGGTCTCCTGTAAGGAAGTCCAAGTTGAATGACACTGCTCGAGTCACTGCACATGAAGCAGTTACCTTTTGGCCACTGAATGAAGTGTGGTTGCTTTCAAGGATTTTGCACGTGGTGCACCAATGCATAATTATGAGGTTGTTCTTTGAGCATGAGCAAGTTTAAGTGAATTACACAGCTCCTAAAATGTTGCAAAGGGTGCCTCACTCAAACTAGCATTTTTCCATTGCAGAGAAGAATGAGATTCTCTGTTTCATAGAGATCTTTGTCCACTGTTGAAGCTCTAGCATGCAAGAATCAAGACTGGCTAAATCAAGTAACAGTACTTAGGCAACTCTATCTTTTGGAACAGCACAGTAAGACAATTCATGGCTTTGTACATGGAATGGGAAAGTTTGACAGTGGGTCTACTTTTTCTTTTGTGTCACTTCTTTGCAAGCACTTTCAGAAAGGTTCTCTGAAGATAAACTGCTGGAGTGGACAAGGATTGCATTCCTAGCAATTACAGCACAAATGTCCTTTAACTTTGGGACTGAGAGACGAGTCAAAAAATATAAGATGGCTGTGGTCCTGTGTGAATGTTATTCACTTGATGATATTTATCAGCAATGTATAGAAATAACATATTTGGTAGCTAAAATTTAAAAGGAGAGCTGTTATTCTCCTTTCAAGCTGGATTTTACTCTGTGGATTGCTTCTCAGTATAACGTGTTGTCTTAGCTTGTTGATGTCAATGCAACTTTTGAGGCGCTGAATACAGACTGTGAATGAGATCTGAGATTCATAAACAATATCAAATCTAAACTGAGAAAAAGGCTAGAGGAGAAGCCCCTCAATGTGCTGAAGAGGACAAAGGACTACTTCTGGAATGGTAAATATGACCTTGATCAGTGCTGGAATAAGGCACAATTAGAGAGAAAAGTAAATATGTCAAGCATCTAGTGATGGCATTTAACTTAACTTAACCACCCCTTTCCCACAGTCCAAGTGTGGTGTTGGTGTGCAGTTTCAAAAACTACCTCTTGGCAGGGGCATGACGAAAAAATGACTTTGATCAAGTTTATTGGTGCTGGAATAGGGCAAGATTGGAGAGAGAAGCAAACATGTCACACATTTAGTGACAACATTTAACTTGACTGAACCACCCCTTTCCACAGTCCAAGTGTGGCATTGGTGTGCTTTTTCAAACACTGCCTCTTGTCAGGGGCATGATGAAAATCTGTATTTTTAGCATCAAAATTTAGATGTGTACTTCAGTTCTTTAACTTACTATTTGCATTATCATTGTACTCCGCTGTATGTATTGTCATTGTACTGTATCATGAATAACTTCCCATCATCCTCACACTGATGAAAAGTATTCCAATCCAAGGTATTCAGTAAAATATCATAATGGTATAACCTTCTGATTAAAGCCATTTTCTATATTTTGAGTATAAGCACTCCTCGGTTAAACAGTTCCTGTCATGGGGGTTTATATCTATATCACAAACCATTAAGGTATGCATTTGAAAATGCACCATTTTTGCTTTCTTTGTAAACAAATGTTTGGAATGGTAAATGCTATTGATTTTGGTAGCTGAGCTAACAAGCATAGTTTGTTTCTTGGCACATGTACCAGCACTGCAGCACACTGAGAACTTACACTGCCACACAGGAGAATACAATTAAAGGTAATATTGGTCAACTAATAACATTTCTGATAGTGGAGCCAGAAGAGTTTCCATCTTGGAAACCTGGAGCATCCCCACTTCTAAATGTGGTTACGAACAAAGGATTTGGCAGTTGGAGAACATCAGATTTACAGTGGTTGTTGTCCCCTTTCTGATATTTGTAATTGATTATCTTGGTCTACAATTACAGGCCGGGAAATTATGTCTTCCATTTAATTTAAGCGAATAACTGCCATTAATGTATACTTGGCAAAATGTCTTCACTAGTGTGTTTAATCGGAACGTTTTCAGTTGTGCCCCTTCAGGGGTTCAACCGGTAAAAGGAACAATCAAAGAGTAAAGGTCAATCGGTAAAAACTGTTCTCTCTGAGTGATGTATTGTTGGTGTCTATCTGTATGGAAAACATTTTCTCACGAAAGACCGAATCTGAACCATGGTTCAACGAGAATCTGAACTCTGACCGACGAAAGCTAAGATCAGCTGAGAGACTATGGAAATCAGCACCCTCCACTGATAACCTATATCACCTTAGAGTGCAGAGGAATACATGTAACAGGAAGATCCTTAAGGCTAAGGCAGACTTTTTCAAAACTCAGTTGAACCAAGCCATTAACCGCCCCAAGAAACTTTTTGAAATAGTCAAACAACAAGCGCGCAATATACCTAAATCTGTGGAACTAAACAATCCGGCTATTCCTAACTGCAATAATCTTGCCAATTTCTTCCTTGAAAAAACTAAATCCATTGAACTCAACTCCAATCCAAGAAGGTCCTTCCACAACCTATTGTTCAGGACACTAAATTTTTTGCTCAGATTGTGGCCCATTCTATTACTCTGACGGAACCCCCCAAAAACAATGCCTCTTGGCGCGCTTTCTTGCCCATCCCTGAACAAGAAATCTACAACACTCTTCTAGTGATTAACCCTTCCAACCATTTCTCTGACCCCTACCTCCTTCCCTATCTAAAATGATCAAAACCTCTATCATACCCCTATGGTCGAAGATTGTAAACACCTCACTGAGTCAAGGCTCTATACCGGTCTGTCTTAAAGTAGGACAGGTCACAACTATACTAAAGAAATCTGACTCCCTCCCTTCAGATCTAAATAACTACCACCCAATAACCAATATCTCTACTCTAGCGAAACTGCTGGAAAAATGTGTACAACTACAGCTATGTAATCACATAGAGAATTTCAACCTCCTAGACAAACACCAATTCGGATTTCGGCAAGGTCATAGCACAGAATCTGCTCTCACCCACATATTGGATGACGTACTAAAAATTCTAGACCACAAAAAATCCTGCCTATTGATACTTCTTGGCTTATCCTCCGCTTTTGATACAGTCAAGCACGACAACCTACTGTCCCTACTGGAACAAAGGATGGGCCTTACGGGACCAGTATTACAATGGTTCTCCTCCTTCCTTAACAACAGAACACAAAGAACCAGAATGAAGCATTCACTTTCTCAACCCTCCCTGGTCACCATAGGGGTCCCACAGGGCTCAGCACTCTCTCCCATTCTCTTTAATCTATTCATAGGGCCCCTGGGAAATGCATTGAACTCTGCAAACATCCAATATCACCTTTACGCTTCGGCACCCAACTGTATATGAAAATCTCTTCTCCAGAAGACTTCATCTCTCTCAACGCTATTCTACAGAACACTCAAAGTTGGCTCACTGACAACCACCTTATGCTTAACACAAAAAAAACAGAATTCCTTCTCATCTCATCTCCCCACCCAAACACACACCCAAGATAGACCTTTGGTTAGGACATCTAACTTCCTTTGACTGTGCTCCCCACATCATTAACTCCGCTAAGTCCTTGGGAGTCATCATAGACAATCACCTGAACATTTAAGCGCAAATCACTAATGCCACCACTGGAGCCAATCACCAGTTGAGTATACTAAGGAAACTTATACCCTTACTCCCTCAGACCGACTTAAAAATGACAGTACAAGCCCTGGTGTTATCAAGATTGGATTACGGAAGCACCACTCTATGCGGTCTCCCCAAATACAAGTTGGCCCCGATGAGGGCTTCGCTCAATGCTGTGGCCAGACTGGTCTCAGGGATTAAAAGAAACAACCACATCTCTCCAACCCTAAAACCTCTGAATTGGTTGCCCTACAAGGCAAGAATACATTTAAAGGTTGCCTGCATGACCCACAAAGCCCTGCAATACAATACTCCCTCCTCCTTAGCATTACAGTTAGAACGGTCGGGAGGATGTAGACAAATGAGAAGTGTGAGGTCACTACTACTGAAACCACAATCCTTCCATTAAAAGAGAACTGGTTGCAGAGCTTTTTCAGGGATCGCACCGAAGATTTGGAACTCTTTGCCTCCATTGGTACGTGGAATCTTGACCTCCTTCAAACAAGAAGTAAAAACTCTTCTAATGAACAAATTTACATCCTAAGGCTTTAATTTGATGTTGACTAATAGTTACCTATGAACTTCTAATATGTCTGTCTACCTCTTTTGGATTATATGGAAATTACTGAATGTATATATTCTACCTCAACCTCCTAATGTCTAATACCTGTGTATTGTGAAGTACTCTGATTCCCTTGTGGATCATTCTTTGCTGTCTTCTAGTCACCTATGCAATTCATATAATACTATATACCTCTTATGTACTGATTAGAGAATACCAAATATTTGTATACCACATCAATCATCTAATGTTTAATAATTGTATATTATAAAGCGCTCTGATACCCTCGTGGGTCATGTTCGCACTATATAAAACTTTATAAATGAAATAAATAAATTGTTTTGGAACTATGAACTCTAAAATATTAAGTCTCCATTGGCACTGATAAACTAAATTAATAGTTTTGAATGTTCAGCAGCTGTGGGAACTCTATATAGTCTCTCTGTAGAGCTCCTCAGGTTTAGCTTTTAAGGTTCTTAGTAAAAATTCTAAGGATTAATTCATTATTAGGCTAATTTTATTTGGATTACAGATGTAGACAATAATGCCCAAAGTTGAGGTTGATAGATTGGTATATTTAAGAACTGTGTTGCAGGCATATAGCACTACTGTAAAAGAGTAAGGCAGCTACATGCATTCTTCGGTAAAGCAGCAGATATGATGACCGATGTGGCCATTCTCAAATTGTTGAACATCCTCTGACTGCCAGGCAGCTAAACAAAATTGTTTACAATTTTGTAGAAATGTTAGTCAATGTAAAGTTGCTTTTTCTTAGTATAAGTTCATCTCTGCTTGATCATTTTCTATATCATATCCACATTAAATATTGCCTGGTTTGTTGAGTCATCTCACACCTGTAATTTGCAAAAGAGGTGGTTGAGTAAAATTATAGGAAGGTGCTATTCTTCTTCTGTGGAGGTCCAGGGATTTCATTTAAACACAAGATTAACACTATTAGAGATGGAGTACACTGTTTGGTCAACTGATTGTATTCTATTAGTTAGCACTACGATGATGTGGTCAGGACTATTAAGCAAAAAAGCACCACATACTGTCTAATCTTTGGCCAGCACTCCCAAGAGGTTGGTTTCCTTGAAACCACCTGATAATTTGTATTACAAACCTAACAAGGTGCATGAAGTTTCTATTTGAGTTGCAGTTGATTACTGTTAGAAATGGGAATCTCTAGTTGGCAGAGGTAGGTACCTTTGTCCAAATAGGGATCCTTGTTTCTAGTCAGGGTAAGGGGATACTCACTTTATATAAACACTGCACACCCCCTGGGTACATTGGCATGAGCAGACAGACAAATCCCAAAGGCAAGCAGACAGACATATCCCAAAGGCAATCTGTAAAGTATTTGTACTCACAACACACAGTAATACAGTGATAACACCACAAATGGACACCACACTAGTTTAGAAAAATAAAGTATTTTCATCTAAACTCAACAAAACCAAAAGAACAAAAATCTAACATACATGTAATGAGAATATGACTTTAAAAAGGTTTCAGACAACTTGGTCTATAGAAAACTATAAATGCACGATTTCTGTCAAAGTACCTGTAGTTGCGACAAAATTCACAAGGCCAAACAGCTGCAGAAATGGGAATCGTCGAAAAACAAAGAGATGCATCAGTTCCTGAGACCAAGGGGAGGCGATGCCACAGTTCTGCTGCACGCAGGAGAAGTCATGCATCGAATCCGGTCTGTAGGGGGAAGTGATGCGTCGATTTCCCGGCAGTTCTGGTACGCGGGTTATGCATTGAAAAAACTTGCCACATAGGTGCGAGGCACGGAAATTCGGGATGCGTCGATGCATCGGTTTCTTCAGCCGCAATCCCTCTATGCATCGGTTCTTGCAGCGGCGACAGGCGCTGTGCCGGTTTTTGCAAAAACAACAATTGAAGGACAGAATGCAGAACAATGCCAAACAATGCCATACATTCACCCCAGATCTGGGCCTAAATCTATAGATTGTTTGCTTCCCATGCCATTCCAGTTTGAACCCAGCCATATGCAAATCCCTCTTGACCCTGCACCCAATGGGAGCAGTACAGCCCAAAGTGCCAGGCCAGGTCCTCCCTGGACTTGAAACAAGCATCCTGGGACCGGTTTTGGGGTTTCACCCCTCATCAGCCAGGATAGCTTGACTCCAGTGGCAAGGAGAGCACGTGAACCATGTCTGGGCATACCCGTCCCACTCGGGGTGACTAATGTAAAAACAACAATTGATGGACAGAATGCAGAAAATTGTCATACATTCACCCTAGTACAGAGATCTGAGCCTAAATCCATTGTGTTTTGCTCCCCATGCCATTCCAGTTTGAACCCAGCCATATGCAAATCAGTCCTGACACTGCACCCAATGGGAGCAGTCCAGCACGAACTGCCAAGCCAGGTCCTCCCTGGACTGGAAACAAGCATCCTAGGAGTGATTTAGGGGTTTCACCCCTCATCAGCCAGGATAGCTTGACTCCAGTGGCATGGAGAGCACAGCAGAACCCACGTCTGGGCATACCCGTTCCACTCAGGGTGACAAATGCATAAACAGCAATTGATGGACAGAATGCAGAACAATGTCATACATTCACCCCAGTACAGAGATCTGGGCCTAAATTCATTGTTTTTTGCTCCCCATGCCATTCCAGTTTGAACCCAGCCATAAGCAAATCAGTATTGATCCTGCACCAAATAGGAGCAGTCAGCCTGAACTGCCAAGCCAGGCCCTCCCTGGACTGGAAACAAGCATTCTAGGACCGGTTTCGGGGTTTTGGCAGTGGCACAGCGATACGTGGAGATTCTCCTCACACAGTGGGGCTGCATCTGAAAAACTGTCACAAGAAGAGCGATACATCGATTTTCTTGTAATTGAGTTGCTTTTCCAGCTCCAAACAGCAGGAACAACCTCCAGAGGCCAACCACAGGTCAGGCACCTCTTGGCAGGTCAGAACTCCCAGCAAGAAAATGTAGGGGAGCTGGGGTTGAAGTCTTTTTATCCCCAAGACTTCAGAACAGGAGGCAAGTTCTACTCAAGCCCTTTGAGATCTTCCTCATGCAGAGGAACACAACATACAGCAAATACCTTCTCCTTTCCTTGTCAGAAACAGCAACTGCAGGCCAACTCCAGACAGCACACAGCAAAGGGGCAGTACTTCTCCTCAGTTTCACCAGCTCTTCTCCTTGGTAAAGGTTCCTCTTGATTCCAGAAGTAGTCCAATCTTCATGGGTTTTAGGTCTAATACGTATACCCCAAAATGTATTTGTTCTCTTTGTGCAAGGGTCTCTGATCCCAGTCCAAACCAGTTCTGTACTCACTGGTGCAGTATGACCATAGGAGGTGGAGACATCATTGTGCAAAGGAGACAGGCCCTATTCAGGTGCAAGGAAACCTCCTCCACTACTCTACATGCAGCAAAGCCCCATTCATCTCAGCTCTGATTCATCAAGGAAAGGCCAGGCACATCTCAGCCACTGCCACTCCAAAACCAGACATTCAATACACAAACAAGCAGAGGCCCACAGAATGGTTAAACAAGAAAATGCCTCCCTTCTAAAAGTGGCATTTTTAAACACACAATTTAAAAACCCTATTTACTAAAAATGATGCTATTAAATTCTGAGTTCAGAGAGTCTAAAAATTATTTCTCTATATTGTTCCAATGAGAAGATATATTTATAAGATGTTATAAACAAACTCCTATTCTATCCTATGGGGCAAGGTAGCCTTTCAATAGTGAAAAACGACATTGGCAGTATTTTACTATCAGGACATGTCACACACACCAGTACATGTCCTACGTTTCACCCACACTGCACCCTGTCCAGGGGGGGTACCTTGGACCTTCTATAGGGGTATGTTACATGTAGAAAAAGGGAAGGTTGGAACCTGGCAAGTGGGTGCACTTGCCAAGTCGACGTGGCAGTTAACAACTGCATACAGACACTGCAGAAGCAGGTCTGAGTTACCTTTTCACAGCTACTCAGATGGGTGGCTCGATCAGTACTGCAAGCCCACTAGTAGTATTTGATTTACAGGCCTTGACACACTTCAGTGCACTTCACTAGGGGCTTACCAGTAAATCAAATATGCCAATCAGGGAGAACCAATTGTAACAACAATTTACACAGGGAGCACTTGCACTTTGACACTAATCAGCAGTGGCAAAGAGTCCAAAGCATCTAAGCCAGCAAAAACAAAATCCAACACAGCATCACAAATATAGGAGGGAGAAGCAAAAATTCAGGGGAAGCCACGTCAAAGATGCCAAATCCAACAATTACTATGTGCATCCATGGGTCTTCTTAAAAGTTCAATCCTGTGTAATTTTTTTCTCATTTCCTTTCAGCAGTAATGAAGCAGTATTGGCAGCTTCTTGAATTTAGGAGACTAGTCTTATTTTTTCTGATACTTAAAATCCAAATTTGGTAAATTGTTTGATAGTTTGGTAGTTGCTCTGTCGGTAGGCAGAATTGTTCAAGGGAGCAGATACCTATTACCAAATGTAATGTATATTGTATTGTACATTTTAATGTAGCATGCTTAGCA
Organism: Lissotriton vulgaris; assembly: GCF_964263255.1. Lineage (NCBI taxonomy): Eukaryota > Metazoa > Chordata > Amphibia > Caudata > Salamandridae > Lissotriton > Lissotriton vulgaris. The sequence continues at coordinate 1,316,011,991 of NC_141691.1, forward strand.
TGATGTAAGAAGGGTGGATTTGAGAACATCTTTCCTCCAACAGAACTACAGTCAGGTGTCTGTGCTCATGTAATTTATTTAGATCTGCTGTTATCTCTTGCAGTGACGTCAAATAAAGAAAACAAAAAGAATTAAGATTACATTTTTAGGCATGGAATTCTCTTTGTCACTTAAATGAAAATAGGTCACTTGACAGAACAACTAGTGCAGATTCATGGGAGCAAGGGCATTTTAAATAAAGATTAAATAGTGAAATGACCTTGTAAAAGTTATGTTGATATTATGGCAGCTGAAGATACTTTGGGAGTTTCCCACCAGTTCCAAGACTAGGAAAGGTTAGCATTCCTTTATCAAAGAGGTTGCATCGTAGAAACAAACTGAAACAGGACCTGTCTTTAAACAACACTTGCCTATTGGGCAAAAGTCAAAAATATGTTTTCTTGGGTAAATTAAGAATGTACCTGTCTTGCTTCAGGCTTACTACTGTAATTCAGCACTAAACCAGGAGTTCTTCCAGAGTAGGTCACAGTAAAGGGCCCTATTTGTAAAGATTAGCCTTGGAGTAGGAGTGGCTTACTCTTGTAGTACTGCAGGCTTGGCCCTCAATTTCAGGAGTAAGTCAGGTGTATGTCTGGCTTACTCCTCCTGGAGTGAGCCAGGAGTCGTAGCAAAATCTATGTGAATCGGGTCGATCATATTTGCAAGCTTGGTCTACTGAGTTTAAAAACAAAGAATTATAAGGAGGGGGGGGGCAATCTGCACAATCACAGTAATGCAGTGCCCACAGATACTAAAAGAGATTCATTTTTGTAAAACATTGTAAGCAATGTTCAGTAAATGTATGTCAACTATAAAAACTAACATGATTGTACCTACGTTTTAAAACCACTTTGTTACGATAAATCAATTTCTAAATGCCTAAATGAAGTACAGTATAAAAACTAGTACATGTGATTTTTACTTAATGGGAACATTGCCGTACATCGGGATCAGAGGCGATACTACATTTCAGTATCAGTATCAATAAGCTTTATTCGGTTGAAACAGAGCAACCATAAAAGCACAGTACAAAATGTAAAATACATTTGTTACAATACATAGTAAGAAAGGTAATACTACATCAAGGAAAAATAAAATTAATATACAAAAAAGAAGAAAAATAAATAAAAAAACCTCATTTGTTTGTAAAAGAGATGCAACCCTCAATGTCTCTTGATAAAAACAATCTATGCATAGTAGCTTTCCACACTTAATACTGTCTCCTCTACAGTTCTCCTAGTGTAGACAATAAATTCACCATAGTGTTAAAAATGTGCTACAAAATAAGCGAGAGTGCAAAAAGCGTAAAAACGTATTCAAGTAAAGACCAACCCCAGGCTTTGAATCATTATTAGCTGACCAATCGGAGGTCGGTTTAACAGGTCAGTACACTGGATTTATACCGGTAAGTAAAGCAAAACGATTACGAATGGGTATGTTGAAGTTGCTGAGTATATGGCCTCTGTTGCCTCTGCGGTGGTTCTTTTCTACATTTAGACTTACAGGGGGCAAGTATATGGTTCTAGGGTAGAAGTCTCTCAGTTCCCTAGTAGCTATAGGGCCGTCTCCCAATTGTGGCTGCCAGCCTTGCAGATATGGGACAACGTGGGAGTCCCTAAAGTTTACAATAATCAGATCACCCACTATATCTTTAGGTAAAGGTCCCAACCATTTCACCCTTCTAACACTTAAAATGTTCCCATTGATGTTTGGTGGGAGGGGCCTGTTCTTAGTTAGCCAGAAAGATACCTTATTTGCCAATTCAGCTTGTCCTTCCATCTTACCATTAGTTAGTTCGGGCACGCCTGAGAGAATGCACACAAATGGAGCGGCCTCCGGCGGTCGGTCAATTTGGGGAGACTTTCTTTGCATATAGCCATGGTTGGAAAGAGTCCCCTCTAAGGGCGTGGGAACATTTGTCGGCCCTACTCTATTAACTGTGCTCTGCAGTACTACCAAGTTTGGTGTTGGGTGCCGAGTATTTGATAATAATGACGTTTTTGAGGCAACTAACTGGACTGGGGCAGTAGTGCTTTGTGCCAAGATTTTGGGAACATCTGTAGCGACTAAAGACTCTACCTGCTTAGATCCTACCAATCTTTTTAAAAGTATCGAGTTTTCCTTCATTGTCCCTTCTATACTAGTGATCTTTTCCCCTATTACCATGATTCTTTTTACCAGTGGGGATATTATAGATTTGACAAGAAGTTCGAACTAGGCCAGTAGTTCAGATGATATGATAGATAGAGGGGAATTAAGAGTTGAGCATGCCCTGGATGAATTCGGGGTATTGCTAATGACTGAGGAGGGACTAGAGTACAATTTTAGTTTTTTTAATAGTCTTCCCCTTTGTTTGGCACCTCTGCGCTTTCTTTTAACAGAGGGAGTCTGAGGGTTCGTTATCGAATGAGTGTTGGATTTTGCTGGAGGTAAAAGGGGGGTTTCCGGATGGCTTACTTTAGGTTTGAATGGGGCACCTGATTGTTTGTTTCCCTCTTCAACATTGGCATATACCGTATGACAGAGCAGATTAAGTTCCTCCAATAAGGTTAAATTCTGGCATTGGTCTGCTACCGCCAAAGGGGATTGGCAACTATATGTGGCTTCTATTAAAGGACTTTGTTCAACTCTCTCTATTGCACATTCAATGTCCGATGTTACCCTAGTTAGGTAATTGTCCAGAGTCCCCTTCCGAGGCCCCCCTGAGAGATAATTTTTTTTTAAACTTCTTTCCCAGTCATAGTGCGGGTTACTTATATAGTAAAAACAGACACCTACGCAGGACCAACGTGTTACGTAGTAACCTCTGTAATCTTTAAATGTTAGCCAGAAGTGTTCAAGGCAGTCACTGTTTAGGGTCTGAAAGGTGTACCTCCTTTTTCCAGCGGTAAACAGGCAAGAAAACAAGTGAGGTGGCCCTGCCATGCCTCTTCCGGCCTCTGAGGGCCACAGAGGGCCCGCCCTTGTCCCGGGCTTCTCCCGGCACGACCCGCCCGCGACCTCGCGAGGCAAGGGACCAGGCGTGGTTATATGCGCCTCCTGGCGCGCGATGAAGGGTCGTCCTGGCGCAAATGATCCTGGGTGATGCAGTCCCCAGCGGCACCGGCGGAGCCAAGCCCGGCCAAACACCAGCAGCAAATCTGAGGTAGGATGCAGGAGGGGGGGCAGAGCGAAGCCCGGCCGCGACAGCAGCAGCGGGAGAGTCACCAGCTCGCTTCAAGCCCCTGCTCGCCTCAAACCCCAAGCCCCAGCCACAAACCACGTAGCTCCCAACAGCGTCTCCCACAGGGCTCGGCACCAGGCGTGGTTATATGCGCCTTCTGGCGCCCGATGAAGGGTCGTCCCGGCGCAAAGGATCCTGGGTGATGCAGTACCCAGCGGAGCCAAGCCCGGCCGGACACCAGCAGCAAGTCTGAGGTAGGATGCGGGAGGGGGGCGGAGCAAAGCCCGGCCGCGACGGCAGCAGCGGGAGAGTCACCAGCTCGCCTCAAGCCCCAGCTCGCCTCAAACCCCAAGCCCCAGCCACAAACCACGTAGCTCCCAACAGCGTCTCCCACAGGGCTCGGCACCAGGCGTGGTTATATGCGCCTCCTGGCGCGCGATGAAGGGTCGTCCTGGCGCAAAGGATCCTGGGTGATGCAATACCCAGCGGCGCCGGCGGAGCCAAGCCCGGCCGGACACCAGCAGCAAGTCTGAGGTAGGATGCGGGAGGGGGGGTGGAGCAAAGCCCGGCCGCGATGGCAGCAGCAGGAGAGTCACCAGCTCGCCTCAAGCCCCAGTTCACCTCAAACCCCAAGCCCCAGCCACAAACCACGTAGCTCCCAACAGCGTCTCCCACAGGGCTCGGCACCAGGCGTGGTTATATGCGCCTCCTGGCGCGCGATGAAGGGTCGTCCTGGCGCAAAGGATCCTGGGTGATGCAGTCCCCAGCGGCGCCGGCGGAGCCAAGCCCGGCCAGACACCAGCAGCAAGTCTGAGGTAGGATGCGGGAGGGGGGGCAGAGCAAAGCCCGGCCGCGACGGCAGCAGCGGGAGAGTCACCAGCTCGCCTCAAGCCCCAGCTCGCCTCAAACCCCAAGCCCCAGCCACAAACCACGTAGCTCCCAACAGCGTCTCCCACTACAGTTCAAAGAATGCACAAAATGGAATAAACAAAACAGCCAATCAAAGTTCCTACCACATGGGACATATGGTCGCTTCATCGCTCAATCCGTTACTTTATTTTTCTTGGCATTTTGGTGCTTATTACTAATTGTTGAATTACACTGTTGTTTCTGGCTTCGTTGTTGTTGCTGTTGTGATTGCTTGCTGTGCTTTTACTTTTAGCGTGTTTTTAAGAACTATCTACGTCGTGGTGCCATGTGGCAATTACTTGTGATTTTATGGGCGTGGAGCAGCTTGAAATTGACCACATTTTCCCCAAACTCGATCTCATCTGCTTTATGCTTTTATTGTAGCCGGCACCCCAGTGTAATGGTTCCAGTCTCCAATAAATTAGGTATGCTCAGCTACCTTCAACATTGCAACACATTTCTAGACTAATGTTTTACCTTAAATATGATTAAAAAATATTCACATTGATTTGTATTTCTCACATAATATCGAATGTGCATTGCATAGCGCTACATGTAAAACTTCAGCAATTTTAAGGAGCACAAATCACAGCAGTTGAGATCCAGAAATGCAGGAGGAGGCCTGGATTGAGTTGAAAACATATGTAAATGATATTGTTTTCATTACAACTGAATTTGAGATGGTCCTTTTGACTGCTCAGATGAAGAAGTCTATTGCATTTTAAGTGTGTGGGTGTTAATAAACTCCCATGGCAAACCACACCTTGAACCTCTCACTCTCCACCCTTTGCATGAGATATACTATTCTGTGCTGGCATGCAATTGGAAGACTTTAGACCTGGCAGCCTTAGGGTGGTGTTCCCTCCCAAACGGCAGCTTCAATGACAATGCCGGACTCCACATCACAGTCTCACGGCTCCTTGGAACCAACGCATCACCCCAACTCCATAGCTCAGCCTCAACTCTGGACTTCGCATTGCTAGCCCTGGTCAAAGGGATCCTCAACGATGATGCAGGACCTCCCACTGCAGCCTTGCCATATCTCAGAACTGATTTATCGCTTCAGATGCACCCCACATCTTCGAAACAAATACTCAAAATGATCCGCAAGGATTTAAGGTGCTCTATTCAGTGGGCCTAACTGGGTCCCAGTAGCCACCCGCACACAGATGGTCTGAACTTGTGACTTTATTCCTGTCTGGCAAAACCATATATCCACAGCCTCTTGATGCTTTTTTTTTACTAAAATCGTTCAAAAATATTATAAAATAATATCTCAGGTTCTATCACTTGGGTTTCTGTTATTTTAGTCTTGTTCTATTTATTAAAAATTACTTTATTTATCTAAATCTGTTGTGGGATACTTTTGTGGTGTGTGCTTTTACTGTGTTACTGTTGAAGTGTTGCATACATACTTTACACATTGCCTCTGAGTTAAGCCTGCATGCTCTGTACCAGTCTACCTTTGGGTCAAGCACAGGATATTTAGAAGTTGCTTGTAACTTCACCCTGGGAAGGATTGTGGTTGCTGCTTGAGAAGGGTCTTATCCTCCTCAACCAGAAACCCAATTTCTTACAGAAGTGCTGATAGCCATTTTTAAATCATTAACTATTTCAATATCATTTTTTTGTCTAGCCATGAGGATTTACTGATGTAAATGGCTTTCCAAATCTTGCCCACGGCCTTCAGATGTTATTTCATCAATCATTGTATGGCTGTAAACAAGTGATGAGAAGACAAATATAAAATATGAGGAGATTTAGACTGTACATTTTTATAAGAAAAGATGTGTGTATCTTACAGTGATCATAAATAAACATTATGGGCCTGATTATGATGGAGGTTGGGCTTTCGTCTGACCACCATCCTGTTGGGGATGGGACCGCCCGATTACCTGTAGGGAATGTCTGACATAATATCGACAGACAAAATATCTACATACAAAAATATCGACACAAAAATATTGAAATCAAAAATATCGGAGTTATATCTTTATAAAGGTAAGTACAAAAATATCGGAAAAAAAGATATCGTAGTACCAAAATATCGAAATAAAAAATATCGTTTTTTTAAATGTATTAATAATAATGTAAAAATAATTTAAAAATACATATAATTTTACAAATATTAAATAAAAACATTAAAACATATTTATACAATAATAAGTAATACATATACATTTAAAATAAATTAAAAAGTCTACATATAAATTAATATATATACTTTCTCCACATATTGCAACAGTAGGAAAAGCGTTGGATAGCGTAGGGGTTTAAATAACTATTCCCACTCCAGAGGGTGCAACAGTAGGGAAAGCGTTGGATAGCGTAGGGGTTAAAATTACTATTCCCACTCCAGAGGGTGCAACAGTAGGGAAAGCGTTGTATAGCGTAGGGGTAAAAATTACTATTCCCACTCCAGAGGGTGCAACAGTAGGGAAAACGTTGAATAGCGTAGGGGTTAAAATTACTATTCCCACTCCAGAGGGTGCAACAGTAGGGAAAGCGTTGGATAGCGTAGGGGTTTAAATTACTATTCCCACTCCAGAGGGTGCAACAGTAGGGAAAGCGTTGGATAGCGTAGTGGTTAAAATTACTATTCCCACTCCACAGGGTGCAACAGTAGGGAAAGCGTTGGATAGCGTAGGGGTTTAAATTACTATTCCCACTCCAGAGGGTGCAACAGTAGGGAAAGCGTTGGATAGCGTAGGGGTTTAGATTACTATTCCCACTCCAGAGGGTGCAACAGTAGGGAAAGCGTTGGATAGCGTAGGGGTTAAAATTACTATTCCCACTCCAGAGGGTGCAACAGTAGGGAAAGCGTTGGATAGCGTAGGGATTAAAATTACTATTCCCACTCCAGAGGGTGCAACAGTAGGGAAAGCGTTGTATAGCGTAGGGGTTTAAATTACTATTCCCACTCCAAAGGGTGCAACAGTAAGGAAAGCGTTGGATAGCGTAGGGGTTTAAATTACTATTCCCACTCCAGAGGGTGCAACAGTAGGGAAAGCGTTGGATAGCGTAGGGGTAAAAATTACTATTCCTACTCCAGAGGGTGCAACAGTAGGGAAAATGTTGGATAGCGTAAGGGTAAAAATTACTATTCCCACTTCAGAGGGTGCAACAGTAGGGAAAGCGTTGGATAGCGTAGGGGTTTAAATTACTATTCCCACTCCAGAGGGTGCAACAGTAGGGAAAGCGTTGGATAGCGTAGTGGTTAAAATTACTATTCCCACTCCACAGGGTGCAACAGTAGGGAAAGCGTTGGATAGCGTAGGGGTTTAAATTACTATTCCCACTCCAGAGGGTGCAACAGTAGGGAAAGCGTTGGATAGCGTAGGGGTTTAAATTACTATTCCTACTCCAGAGGGTGCAACAGTAGGGAAAGCGTTGGATAGCGTAGGGGTTAAAATTACTATTCCCACTCCAGAGGGTGCAACAGTAGGGAAAGCATTGGATAGCATAGGGGTTTAAATTACTATTCCCACTCCAAAGGGTGCAACAGTAAGGAAAGCGTTGGATAGCGTTGGGGTTTAAATTACTATTCCCACTCCAGAGGGTGCAACAGTAGGGAAAGCGTTGGATAGCGTAGGGGTAAAAATTACAATTCCCACTCCAGAGGGTGCAACAGTAGGGAAAGCATTGGATAGCATGGGGGTAAAAATTACTTCACACACTACTCCCCCTTTAACACACAACACAGGACATATACAAAAAAACACAATTAATATAATTATCAATTAATCAATTCATAACAATTAATATTATTAAATTGATGTAATTTTAATTGAACTAATTAACACATGTTAATTACCAATTAATTAACAATACATACCAATAAAGAAATACAATCTCTTTAATTAATTACATTTAATTATATGACACCCTATTACCCTATAAACACACAACCCACTACACATAAAAAAATCATATCATTTAATCACTTAATAATTATTCATTACCAATTAATTATTAATTAACAATAACAAAAAATTTAATATATTAGCACATCAACTCTAACTAATTTAATTAAATAATTAATATTCGTTTATTACTAATTAATTAATAATTAACTAACAAAACATTACTTTTATTAGCACATTAACTCTAATTATTGTAATTAACTAATTAATATTAATTAATTACCAATTAATTATTAATTACCAATAAGAAAAAATTCAATATATTTGCACAATAACTCTAATTAATGTAATTAACTAATTAATATTAATTAATTACCAAATAATTTGTTAATTAACAATAACAAAAAATTAAATATATTAGCACATTAACTCTAATTAATTTAATTAACTAATTAATATTAATTAATTACCAATTAATTATTATTTAAAAATATTTAAATCAATATATAAATTAATTAATTATTATTAAATTACTTCCCACCCTATTCCCCTATAAACCCATAACCCGCTCTGATACTAAAACGCAAAATGTAAACTAAATTACTAATTTTCAAACATACATTTAATAACATATTTAACAAACATATAAACAACATAATAAAATACATAACACTAAACATAATTTCGATATTAGTAAATTTCGATATTAGTAACATACATAACATAAAAACGATATTCTGTCTGTCGATATTTTCGACATCGATATTCTATACCATCGAAATTAAAACTTCAATATTATTGTATATTGATATTTAAATTTCGATATTTTGTCTCCCTACCACCTGTAGGCCATCCCGCAAATGGGGATATTTTGTATTGCAGCATGTGCTGCAGGCTGCAGCACAGGCCACAGTACAAAATAGACACATAATGCACATCCCTGCACTATTTCTATGTAGCAGCCACCATGCGGTGGCTGCCACAAGGTGCAGAGATATGTAGGGGGCACCGTTGGTGCCCCCAGAACCCAAAGCTCAGAGCAAGGTGGAAGGGGGGCCCTCTAGGGGCCCCAATGTCCCTTTCTGCCAGCCTTTTCATGGCGTGTTAACGGCTATGAAACGGCTAGTGGAAAGGGACACTGTAATCCCTACGGCAGTGCCTGAGCATGCACTGCCACTGTTATAGGGAAACAAGTCCCTCAGACGGACTGACGGGCTCCTTGAGCCCATCGGATCGGTGGCGGTCAGTCTCTCTGACTGCCTACCATATGCCGGCAATTGTAATGTGGCAGGCAGTCAAGCGGTGTCCGATGGTGGTTGGACCGTCACTTATGGCCTGACGGTGGCTGTCCCACCGCCATCTTAATAAGGCCCAAAATTATGAAATTGTTCTCCTCAACAGTTTTAAATTCAAATTGTAGTTGTTCCTTCTGATAAAAAAGCCCATTAACAATACACCATCAAGGAAATCTAAAATATGATAAAACATTGAAAACATTGAAATGGGATCAAATAAAGAATCAGATTATAATATTACCTGTATAAATCAAATATTGCACCAGGAAGTATTCTGGAAAGTTTTTAGTCTGAATTTTGCTTCTATTCTGCCAGGTAGAGTTTAAAAATGTAGAGACAGCAAAAGAGCATATATATGACTTAGTATAATAATGAGAAACATCCATTACAATGCCGTCATTACATCGCACTGCTTTTACAACGCAACTGTTACCACGCATCTGCCTTTACATTGCATGCATTACAACGCATGCCATTACAACCCATGTCACTACAATGCATGCCATTATAACGCATACCATTACAACGCATACCATTACAAAGCATTATAAGGTAAGTAATGGACATTTTTTTGTTACATGGTGTTTATGGGTTTTGGGGTAGATGGGAATAGTCATTTTTATCTGTACACTATCCAACACTTTCCCTACTGTTGCACTCACTGGAGTGGGAATAGTTAACCCCCCTCCCACACACACTATATCCAACACTTCCCCTAATGTTGCTCTTCCTGGAGTGGAAATAGTAATTTTTACCCCTACACTATACAAAACTCACCCTACTGTTGCCCTGAAAGTATTATGCATTGTAATGGTATGGGTTGTAATTGTATGGGTTGTAATGGAATGCGTAGTAACAGTAGTTTAAAAAAATGTGTTGTAATGGCATGCATTGTAAAATCATGTAATGTAATAGTATTTGCAATGTAAAAAACATGTTGTAAAAGCATGTGTTGTAATTGTTTGCGTTGTACCGTCATATATTCATAATAACACAGCTAGTAACCGTCTCCTGCACTTTATATTTTAAGAGCCCTGCACAGAGCAAAACTCTTTTCATCCTGTTCTTATGATGGAAAGGAAAAACTAATAAGAAGTGAAATCAGGTTTCAAAAGGTGCTTAAAAAGACAGGCTTTAGACTGCGGTCGGGCTTCATTCCATTTCTGCAGACTGTCAATACTCCCACCATAGGTTTGACATAAAGCGAGCTTGTGCAAAAGGGAAACGTAGCTTCCCTGTGAGGCTCAAACACCCCTCCCTGCTCTTTTCTGGGCGAGGTAGGTGTTGCCTGAACGTCAATAGCTCCCGTATTTCCGAATACTTCACAGTAAGATTTATTCGTGAGGCGTGCAGGAGGGACCTTGCTGGCCTCGCTTATAGCCGATTCAAATGTTTAATTCCTCATGCTGCTGCTAGGTAGGAGTAAATTGTGGAAACATCAGTAGGGATCTAAAAAATTCCTACGGCCTATGGCGTGCTGCCTTACTATAGCACAGCCTTGCCAGGACCTATTGCAAAGCATATGCCACAAAAACACCATGAAAATGCTCGCGCATAAGGGAATGTCTGGCATTTTTCAACTGCTTTTCTGCAAGCCCTTACAAGAGGGCTTCGAAACTCCGCCCACTTCTGACGAAGTGGCGCAGGCCTCGCCCTAAAAACGTACGTTCTAAATTAGTCAAAACGTTTGCTTTACTCAGACCCCATAATTCTGCTCCTGCACTGCTAAGGCACATTAAATAATACACAGTTAAAGTCGTGGAAAAAAGCAACCCCCAATGTTCCAGTTGAAAGTTTGCAGTCCAGCAACAGTTGTTGTTCAGATGTTACAGGACTGTATCTGGTTGGACCATTTGACATAAGTAACAAACCGAAGGCCTATGTAATCAAAGTTAACATGAACCAAGGGACTTCTGTTCAGTCAGAACCTCTTTCTCAATTTTTGTTAAGGACAAATAACAAGCTTTGATTCAAGGCAGCATTAATTAAACCCCGCCAATTGTGACCGCTCTCCATTTTCTGTACAAACACATGAGATTGTGTCTTCGGCATACAGTACAAGGGGAGCTGTATCTGAGCCCAGTGACGGTACAGCACACTTGGTGGCTTTTTAAAAATGTGGATCATTTATACAGATGTAAACAGAAAAGGGGCTGGAGTGCACCCGTGTTGAGCACCTTTCAAGAAACCATTAACTGTTATAATCTAACAAGCTCAATTAGGCCCAGATAAAACTTAATTTTTTTCATAATTTTAATGAAGTAATGTCTATATTCAATCAAACATCGATTTTACAATCGAGAAAAGCAAGTAAATTGTCTCTTCTTAAAGCAACACGTATTTCAAAATAACAGATTGTAGACCGAATGTTTGGTCTATTGTCCTCATACTCTTGCAGAATCATGCCTGAGCATTATTTCGAATCTAATGCTCATCTTCCCATTTTTGCAGCCTCTGGAGAACCAGTCTCCCAAAGACTTGCCCAAGGCTATTTGAAAGTGACATAGGACAGCAATTTTCTGTGTCTGAGGCATCTCCTTTTTGACCATGGGGGATATTTCTGTGCTCACCCATGACCGTAGGACGTTCCCAGTGAAGAGAGGACAGTGCTAAGGATTGAGAGGCATATTTATGAAAACATGGAGCAGTGCAGTAAGTCATCTTGCTGCTCTGCGCCACAGGAGAAGGTCAGGAATGGGACGTATTTAAGGGAATATGGGGGCATATTATCAAGAAAGGGCGTTACATTATCGCCGCTTTTATCGGCAGGAAACTGCCGCTAAAGCAGCAATAATGGGCTTGATAATATGCTCTATGAATTCGAATTGAAGCCCATGTTACATGTCTTCACATCTACCATGGGCTTCGATTGGAATTCATAGAGCATATTGTCAAGCCCATTATCGCCGCTTTATCGGCAGTTTCCTGCCGATAAAAGCGGCGATGATGTAACGCCCTTTCTTGATAATATGCCCCAAGGTGCATTCCTTTATTTTCCCCTGCACTGGTGCACTTTAGGCAGCCTGGCGCCAATGCATGCACCCTTGTGCCATGGTGTAAGGGGGCCTGTGTTGTAGGCAGGATTGTTTTTATGGCGGAATGGACACCCAGGTTTTGAAGTAGTGGTCATCTTTTTTGTTGTTATTACTGGCTTATAGACTGATCATAGGGTCTCCCTTCCTTGAATGTCAGTAGATGTAATCATTGACAGCAGGGCTCCTTCAGTCAATCTCCACTTTTTGTTGTACCAGTGGTTTCTCCTTATGGGCTACTGTATCCATTTTCTTTCCTGCACCTTTATTGAATTGGTTTGGTGAAGAAGTGCTAGGCCTCCTTCATGATTAAGTGAAAGTCTCTTTAAAAACTGAGATAGATGCATTTGGGAGTTCAAGTTGGAATTCTGTTGAGGTGAAGAGAGGCTTGGCTTTAACCAAAAGAAAGTTAGAGATCACTGCTGTGAAATCAATTAGCTGACATCTAATTTTTTACAAGGTAGGCACAAATGTAGATCTTTATTTATTTATTCAGGGTTTTAGATGCGAACATGACCCAATAGGGTATCAGATCGCTTCACAGTTACATAGTATAAACTGTTACGACAGTTCAATAGAGGAGACATTTAAAAATAACTAGAGCGAGTAAATATGAAATTCTAAGTAAAAACATTTCCAACCAAACTAACATATGGACCTGAAGATTAAATAATATAAAAATAAGTACACTCGAATGTAAATAGAATATAGCCCGATTATACATTTTGTTGCTGTAATGTGGCATATGCCACTGGCTGATTACTTAGTTAGTATTGCCCTGATAAGTTAGAGAGGCCTGTTATGCATCATCTTGAGACTCTTCTGGAGAGAGTAGATTACATACCCAGAGGGATTACGTGACAATCTCTAAACATACAGCGATGTGATTGATCTGCTGTTGGTTATGGTAGGAATTTGCTCATTAGAAGGATCTTTGCTTCTTTCATGAAAACTGAAGTGGCCAGGATTCTTCTAATGTATGAGGAAGTGAATTCCAGATTCTAATTGCAGCTCTGGAGAATGCTCTATCATACGTTTTCTTCTTTTGAAAGGAAGGAGTTTTCAACACTAGGTCTCTGGCGTTCCAAGAAGGTTTGCCTCCTCCAGATATCTCAATTTTCTGAGCTCTGTACATCAGTGCTTTGTAGTGTAGCGGTTTGTGTGTAACACATGCCAGTTTGAGTGAATTGTAGATTCATATGGTAGCCATATTAGAGCCTTCAGGTGTGAAGAGATGTGGTCGAATTTTCTAGAACCTGTTATGAACCTTGCGGCTGCATTAAGACAAGCTTTAGGGGAGCTCTTGATATATTGGGTAGTCCTAATAACGTTGTGCAGCCATATTCAATCTTTTTTTTTTTTTTTTTTTTTTTTTTTTTATCCTCATTTGCCGTCTTGCCGCCCATATCTTTGTTACTTTCCCACCTCTGGGCTGTTATTGTCTCTTGAGCTGATCTAGAGTAATGGGGCGTGAACCGCACATATTTTTGAGTCTGGTCCCCTCTCGAGACTCCTTCTTGACCATCTGACCCAAGATGTGTATTCTCCACCATCTCTATTCCTTACTATCGATTCCGAATACCAGCGAGACAGGCACGGGCTTAATCATTGGACTTTCAACATAAATATAACTTTAACCAAAATTTAGCAAGAAGGGTATCCAAAAACCTCTATTTCTTTTAGAGGTATCTAACATATCTAACTTTGCTGTATATCTCATGGCTAATATCCAGTCCAATAAAGTTGGACTGAGTGGTGAGACCCATAATTTACATAACTCCCGACGTGCTAATAACATAGCATAAAAGATGAGTCTTACATTGTTACCCAAAACTCTATTTTGCAAATCATATCTCCCAGAAATAATTAATTCGGGGCTTACCTCAATGGGTTGATTCAATGATTTGGAGAGGGAGTTACTCACGTCAATCCAAAATTTTTTGATATTCGGGCATGATACAAACATATGGAGGTCGTCAACATTTGGGGCTTTGCATTTTGGACATTCCACCAATCCTCCATCTTTAAATTTGGAAAGCCTGTAGGGGGACCAGTATGCCCTGTGGATAGTAAATAAAACATTTCGCCTTAGATTGGCAGGTTTAACAATTCTATATAGCATGCTCATAGTTACTTGCCATTGGTCTTCTGTAGCAATCCTTGGCAAGCTATTCTTCCACAGGGTCTCTGGTAAATCAAATATCCCATCCTCCATCTCCAATATTTGCCAGTACCAGCAGGCAACTTCCTTCTTAAAGCCCTCTCGTTCCAGTTTTAGTTCAAATTCATTTTCCTGTCCAATCTCTGATACTGCGTGGTTTGCCCAACTTTGAATTTGTACATATTTGTATCTTGAGAAAACTAAGCCCCAATTTTGCTGACATAAACTCCATGAAATTAGTCTTCCATCTTGAAATAGATCTCTCCATCTTTGTAGATCTGGCTCCTTTGTCAAGTTTGAAGCTAACGCATCTCTTGTCCAGGTCGGCGCTCCCGGTGATTCCCATATTGGAGCCATGTAACTAAGATAAGGAATCTTAGTAATTTTTCTTATTTTGTACCAAGTCTCGGCCAGATCTTTCAGAGTCTTGAGTTTCACTTTTTTTAAAAACTTAGGGTCTCCAAACTTATATAAGTAACCAAACTCATGATATCCCGATACTTTCAGCATTATCTTAAACATTTCACCTATCTGTGAATAAACGAGAGAACCCAATAACATCCTGCAGTTTTTCAAACAAAAAGCCCATGCATATATTTGTAGATCAGGAGCCGCCAATCCTCCTTTATTTACGCTTCTTCGTATTTTCCTCCATGAAATTCGAGAGGATTTAGATGCCCAAATAAATGAAATTATCATACTTTGTATTTTCGCCAACCATTCCTTTTTAAAACATAATGGAATAGCTTCATACAAAAAGGTAATTTTTGGAATAATCATCATCTTTACTAGATTAGATCTCCCATATATTGACAGAGGTATATTCATCCAGCCCTTCAGCAAATCTCCAACCTCTTTTTTTACTCTGTCAAGATTAGTTTTAGCCAAGTCCTCGATCTTCTGTGTAATCCTAACACCAAGATATCTCATTTCTGCTGTTGTTTTTACAGTTCTTGTGTTAAGATTCCAAGTCATTATCTCAGTCTTTTCTTGGTTTAGCTGGTAACCAGAGATCCTACCAAAATCTTTTGTTATTTTTACTAGATTTTCCAATGAACTAACTAAATTAGTAGAATAAACAATAATGTCGTCCGCATATAAACCCAGTTTCTTTGACCAGTCCATTACTGCAAAAGGGGGTATCTCTTCTGATTCTCTAATTTTACAAGCTAAGGGTTCTATATATATATTGAAGAGTAAAGGTGATAAGGGGCATCCTTGCCGGGTGCCCCGCATTACCCTTATGGGAGATGTAAGAGTGCCATTTATAAGTACACATGAAGTCGGAGCACTGTATAGTGAGAAAATGGAGTGGGTAAATTTATCTCCTAGATTGAGATATTGCAGAAGGGTTTTCAAATAAACAAAATTAACACGATCGAAAGCCTTGGCAGCGTCTAATGCTATCGCTGCCAAGGGATAATCATACTTAGAGGCTAAATCTATCATGCCTATCAAAGAATAGGTAAGATCTTTTAAATACCTCTTCTTAATAAAGCCTCTTTGATCTTCATGTATTAACTTATGGATTATTTTACTGAGCCGGTCAGCCAAAATTTTTGTATAGAATTTGTAGTCGCAATTTAAAAGCGAAATCGGCCTATACGCATCCATATTTTTTGGGGATTTTCCTGGCTTCAAAATTAGAATAATATTTGCCTCATTCCAAGAGTTTGGGATTTTCACTTCCCCCCGAAATGCTCTATCATACGTTTTCTTCTTTTGAAAGGAAGGAGTTTTCAACACTAGGTCTCTGGCGTTCCAAGAAGGTTTGCCTCCTCCAGATATCTCAATTTTCTGAGCTCTGTACATCAGTGCTTTGTAGTGTAGCGGTTTGTGTGTAACACATGCCAGTTTGAGTGAATTGTAGATTCATAAGGTAGCCATATTAGAGCCTTCAGGTGTGAAGAGATGTGGTCGAATTTTCTAGAACCTGTTATGAACCTTGCGGCTGCATTGAGACAAGCTTTAGGGGAGCTCTTGATATATTGGGTAGTCCTAATAACGTTGTGCAGCCATATTCAATCTTAAAATGTAAATTGATACTTGTATAGCGCACTACTCACCCGCAAGGGTCTCAAGGCGGTTGTACGAATACCACTGTTGAACCCATCCTGGCTTTCCCTGTGAGGCGTCCACTCCTGGGCACCCCCAAGGTGGAGGCCAGGCATCCTTAGAGTTGTGGGGGCCGTTGTGGAGATTAAGCAAGCTATTGCCCAGAGTTGCAGAGCGGGACTCCATGATTGGAATAGGTACCGAGGCGAGAATTATCAGGTCCGTGGAATTTTTGAGTCCAAGACCTGCCGAGGCAGGGAATTGAACCCTGGTCCCGAGCTAGACCTCTGCATCAGGGTCTGCCGCTCTAATCATTGAGCCACACTTCTCCACTATCTTCAAGATGACTAATGCCTGGACTGCCAGTTTGAGGTCTGATCTTCTGATGAATGGTTTGAAGTTTCTAAGGTAGCTGGTTGAAGCGGGCACTTTATGTCATCGGGTTGATGAGGGTTAGCATCTTTAGTGTATTACAAGGGTAATTCTTAGCAATTTGGTTGAGTCCACTGGGATTAGGGTTCAATTTAGTGAAGCGATCATCTTGATCCGTTCCTTAACATCAGAGGAGCTTTTGGGGGGGTGGATATAAATAGGAATTCTGTTTTTTGCGTGCTTGGTTTACATCTATTACATGTTAACCATTGAACGGTCACCTTTAATGCATTATTCATTGTCTTGATCTCCTCCAGTGCCAAAATTTAATATAAATCTGGGTGTCTTCTGCATACATGTGGAAGGAGAACTTAGCGTGCTGTAGTATTCCAGTTAGGGGTTCCACATATATGCTCTTTGCTGCATAACATACATGCAAACAAAACAGGTGATGGACCGAATGTGGATCAATGTCACACATTCAACCCGGTCCATCACCTGTTTTGTTTGCAATACCGCCATAAGTGCGCTGGGGATGCTCAGACGTGGGTCCCAGGCACTCCACACCACTGGAGTCAAGCTAGCCGGGCTGATGAGAGGTGTTACCTCGAAACTGGTCCGGTCCTCGGATGCTTGATTCCGTTCTGGGAAGGACATGGCTTTTGTAGTTCGGACTGGACTGTTCCCATGGGGCACAGGGTCAGAGCTGATTTGCATAAAGCCATTATCTGACCCAGGGTGGTGTGGAGTGCAAAAAACGATGGATTTAGGCCCAGATCCTTGTACTGGGGTGAATGTAAGACATTGATCTACATTCTGTCCATCAAATTGTTTTTTGTAATTTTCTCCCTGAGTGTACTGGGGTAGCTCAGAAGTGGGTCCCAGAGCCTCCACACCACTGGAGTCAAGCTAGCCGGGCTGATGAGAGGTGTTACCTCGAAACCGGTCAGGTCCTCGGATGCTTGATTCCGGTCTGGGAAAGATATGGCTGTTGTAGTTCGGACTGGACTGCTCCCATGGGGCACAGGGTCAGAGCTGATTTGCATAAAGCCATTATCTGACCCAGGGTGGTGTGGAGTGCAAAAAACGATGGATTTAGGCCCAGATCCTTGTACTGGGGTGAATGTAAAACATTGATCTACATTCTGTCCATCAAATTGTTTTTTGTAATTTTCTCCCTGAGTGTACTGGGGTAGCTCAGACGTGGGTCCCAGAGCCTCCACACCACTGGAGTCAAGCTAGCCGGGCTGATGAGAGGTGTTACCTCGAAACCGGTCCGGTCCTCGGATGCTTGATTCCGGTCTGGGAAAGATATGGCTGTTGTAGTTCGGACTGGACTGTTCCCATGGGGCACAGGGTCAGAGCTGATTTGCTTAAAGCCATTATCTGACCCAGGGTGGTGTGGAGTGCAAAAAACGATGGATTTAGGCCCAGATCCTTTTACTGGGGTGAATGTAAGACATTGATCTACATTCTGTCCATCAAATTGTTTTTTGTAATTTTCTCCCTGAGTGTACTGGGGTAGCTCAGACGTGGGTCCCAGAGCCTCCACACCACTGGAGTCAAGCTAGCCGGGCTGATGAGAGGTGTTACCTCGAAACCGGTCCGGTCCTCGGATGCTTGATTCCGGTCTGGGAAAGATATGGCTGTTTTAGTTCGGACTGGACTGTTCCCATGGGGCACAGGGATTTGCATAAAGCCATTATCTGACCCAGGGTGGTGTGGAGAGCAAAAAACGATGGATTTAGGCCCAGATCCTTGTACTGGGGTGAATGTAAGACATTGATCTACATTCTGTCCATCAAATTGTTTTTTGTAATTTTCTCCCTGAGTGTACTGGGGTAGCTCAGACGTGGGTCCCAGAGCCTCCACACCACTGGAGTCAAGCTAGCCGGGCTGATGAGAGGTGTTACCTCGAAACCGGTCCGGTCCTCGGATGCTTGATTCCGGTCTGGGAAAGATATGGCTGTTGTAGTTCGGACTGGACTGTTCCCATGGGGCACAGGGTCAGAGCTGATTTGCATAAAGCCATTATCTGACCCAGGGTGGTGTGGAGTGCAAAAAACGATGGATTTAGGCCCAGATCCTTGTACTGGGGTGAATGTAAGACATTGATCTACATTCTGTCCATCAAATTGTTTTTTGTAATTTTCTCCCTGAGTGTACTGGGGTAGCTCAGACGTGGGTCCCAGAGCCTCCACACCACTGGAGTCAAGCTAGCCGGGCTGATGAGAGGTGTTACCTCGAAACCGGTCCGGTCCTCGGATGCTTGATTCCGGTCTGGGAAAGATATGGCTGTTGTAGTTCGGACTGGACTGTTCCCATGGGGCACAGGGTCAGAGCTGATTTGCATAAAACCATTATCTGACCCAGGGTGGTGTGGAGTGCAAAAAACGATGGATTTAGGCCCAGATCCTTGTACTGGGTTGAATGTAAGACATTGATCTACATTCTGTCCATCAAATTGTTTTTTGTAATTTTCTCCCTGAGTGTACTGGGGTAGCTCAGACGTGGGTCCCAGAGCCTCCACACCACTGTAGTCAAGCTAGCCGGGCTGATGAGAGGTGTTACCTCGAAACCGGTCCGGTCCTCGGATGCTTGATTCCGGTCTGGGAAAGATATGGCTGTTGTAGTTCGGACTGGACTGTTCCCATGGGGCACAGGGTCAGAGCTGATTTACATAAAGCCATTATCTGACCCAGGGTGGTGTGGAGTGCAAAAAACGATGGATTTAGGCCCAGATCCTTGTACTGGGGTGAATGTAAGACATTGATCTACATTCTGTCCATCAAATTGTTTTTTGTAATTTTCTCCCTGAGTGTACTGGGGTAGCTCAGACGTGGGTCCCAGAGCCTCCACACCACTGGAGTCAAGCTAGCCGGGCTGACGAGAGGTGTTACCTCGAAAACCGGTCCGGTCCTCGGATGCTTGATTCCGGTCTGGGAAAGATATGGCTGTTGTAGTTCGGACTGGACTGTTCCCATGGGGCACAGGGTCAGAGCTGATTTGCATAAAGCCATTATCTGACCCAGGGTGGTGTGGAGTGCAAAAAACGATGGATTTAGGCCCAGATCCTTGTACTGGGGTGAATGTAAGACATTGATCTACATTCTGTCCATCAAATTGTTTTTTGTAATTTTCTCCCTGAGTGTACTGGGGTAGCTCAGACGTGGGTCCCAGAGCCTCCACACCACTGGAGTCAAGCCAGCCGGGCTGATGAGAGGTGTTACCTCGAAACCGGTCCGGTCCTCGGATGCTTGATTCCGGTCTGGGAAAGATATGGCTGTTGTAGTTCGGACTGGACTGTTCCCATGGGGCACAGGGTCAGAGCTGATTTGCATAAAGCCATTATCTGACCCAGGGTGGTGTGGAGTGCAAAAAACGATGGATTTAGGCCCAGATCCTTGTACTGGGGTGAATGTAAGACATTGATCTACATTCTGTCCATCAAATTGTTTTTTGTAATTTTCTTGCAGAACATACATGTGCCTGTTCGACGCCAGCTCTGTTTTTCGCCACCATAGCCTGACCAGGGAACGTGGAGGAGAGTGCATGGAGCCGGTGAACTACTTCTCCCATCGCCCTTTGCGGCACCCCACGAAGCAATGCACCATCACCAGTGTGCCAGGAGGTGCTAAAGGGGGGGCCAGGGCTCCCGTAGCACCGGACGCACGTGGGCTCGGGCCATGGGCGGGCCTGTCCAAGCACGTCAGAGACTGGAAGATACTGGGCCATCTCCCCTTCTTCAGCCCCTCCAAAATCTGGTTAGCGTTTTATTTTTTACTATAAATACACACCTGTAGTGCTTTTGTGTCCTGCTACTCTGAAAGTATGAGCGAGATTAAGCATAATGGGGTAGGGGGGCTAGGAGTTGCAGGGACACTTGATGCTTTCTTGACACGGGCAGAGTCAGTTTTAATCCATGAAATTGAGCTAACTGAAAGGAGTCTCTCACTAGACCCACACAGAATCCCCTCGAAGCTACTCCACCATCTCTTTTGCTTACATCAGAATTGGGCACAGTAACTGACTGTACGTTCCCAGGGAGTTCTATCACCTAAGAGCACCAGTTAAATGGGTCTTCCGTGGCAGCTAGTATTCCATCATTACCGCCCACACCCCCTGTAAAGGTACTTACCCGCCATCAGAGGTCCATACAGGTTTTAGGTGGGGAAGTCACTAACAAAAAAAGAAAGGCACGTGGCTTGCCCAAAACCACGCACCAGGCATGTAAAATGGCAAAACAGAAAGTGGCATCCCCGGGCAGTGAGGGTGGCCTCAAGGTTGTTTCAGCCACAGGCATTCCGGATGATGGAGATGTCAGAACCAAGGTCACTGATACACAGTCGTTTAGTACTTTTGAGGCTGCACTCTTAACAAAGCTTGAAGAAAAATTCATGGCCATGCTTGATCCGCTATTACTAAAGCTGTCTGGTAAAGACATGAGACTAGCCAAAATTGAGCAGCATCTTCTTTCCTCACCCCACTCAGCGTGTGAGGGTGTGCCAGTGAGATCCAACATACCTGGTCAAGAAAGTCTGACTGAAAATAGAAAATATACCAATGTGGATGGCTGCCCTCCCCCCAATAAAGAGAGGGCTCTTATGACAAACCCACAGAGTACACATTCAACTACCGACAACATATCACAACAAGGGGAACTAGTGGGTCGCCAAGCCCCGGTATTGTTACGGGGAGGGGCTGAGAGTATTAGTATGTCTCTTTATCTCCTACCTGAAGCCACCACATATACAGTTATTCTATCGAATGTGCCAGTGCTCCCTTCAGGTGGGGATGAACATTGGTCATCACTCAAGAATAAAGCACTTTATTTGTTGAATTCTAGAGGGGTGGGTAACGCTCTATTCAGTGAATTCAAAATGATACGTAGAATTCCGTGGGTTGGGAAATCTCTAAAAGCCCTTAGAGGAGACTGCGTGGTCATAAGTTTTGGGTCCCCGTGCCTGGTCCAAACTATTTTGGATAGGGCAGGGTCCGGGCACCTAAGCAAAGACAACATCAACAACTTGCCGCTAGGTTTCTTCGATCGTAATTTTCCAGCCCACGTAAGAGGAAGGGCAGGTTTAAGGGACGTTGACCTGGTTCCAGGCCCCTATGACTATGTGGTTCCCACATACAACAGATTCAAACTATTTTCTAACCTGGAGGATATAGATTGACTTGGATTAATTCCAAGTAATAATACAGTTTTTCCTCCACGGGATGAGTTGGGTGAGGGTGGATGTGTAACAGGCTCTAATAGCCTAGGAGGTCCCTTAACAACTAGTCCAATCAGCCAAATTTGTGATAATGCCCCGGCTGTAATTAGGCTGGGTGAGGTGGGGGAATGTGGTTTTACATTTACTGGTATCCCCCCTCATGTAGGGGTTAATGGTTTAGCAGAAACAATCAGTATATGTCACCCTGCGTGTAGCAGTCTTATTCTCGGCCCTGGTGTAGGACTCAAACTAGCTTCTTGGAACATAGTAGGGCTCTTAGCAAAAGCTGTCTCAGTAGACTGGTCCATCTTTATCGAGGGCCACGATATACTGATTTTTCAAGAAACCTGGACTATGGACCTTGTACATCGCCAGGGCTATTTATACTTTTCAAAGAGAGCTTAGGGGGGCCAGAGAGGAAGACCAGGGGGACGCTTACAACCTGGGTCAGACAAACTAACCACTATAGGGTGGAGGAGTTGCATATCGATAGCAGGGACATTCTAATAATTAGGATTCAGCAAGTAAAAGTACCCGATTTGTTACTTAATAATGTCTATGCAAGGGGTGTGCAAGGGAGGAAAGCTTCTCCCACTGTTGATCTATTAGATGTGTTCTTAACAGAACATAGAGGTGATAATAATTTGATAATAGCTGGTGATTTTAATTGTACTTTTAAACCCCTGAACCTTAATGATGTAAATCTCAATACAGAGGAGGATGCTGAGTGGTCTATTCCATCTCTGGATCTTCCTCCAATCAAAAAATGCATAGGGGCTGCCCTTCAACTAAAGGTATTTTGTCTGGAACAGCTAGTTAGGGCCGCAAATGGGAGAACAGTTTGAGATAAGCAGGGTACCCATACATTTCATTCTGGGGCGCTTAGTAGTCGTATCGATTTTATCCTGCTAAATAAGGACTTTTGGTCCAATTTAATCGATATGGTGGTCTGTGAACGTACCGAGAGTGATCAAATCCCGCTATGCTCTCCTTGCATCCTGTATGCACTCCCCCTGGTGTTAGTCCGGCACCACAAAATGACCACGTGGAGGCATTACTGACCAATGAAGCCAGGAGAGTTAAATGGTCGATTGTGATAAAAAAAGAAGAGCACCTAAAGCAAATGAGGAATTCGGTGGTTAGTGCACTGGGTACACTTCAGACATGTGCTACTCAAGCAGAGATTGATTCAATCATCATGCAGGTCCATGGGGAATTGTTTAACCAGCTTAAAGGCTTTTTTATTACTAAAACAAGAACATCCCTGAAACACTCTGGTTTTAAGGCGGCCACCTGGTATGATCAATCGTGCCGAATGGCCTTTAGAACCCTAGCTAGGGCAATTAGGTCAAAGAATAGGGATGATATACGTAGGGCAAGGGCAGTATATAAGGCGGACCAATATCGAGCTAAATGGGACTGGGATGAGCAGCACTGGGTTGAGTTGCACAAGGCATGCTCGGGGAGAAGCATGACTACCTTCTGACATTTGGTGAAATGGGGCAGTGGTGCACCTAGTAGAGTGCCTGTGTATAATGTAGCTCCAGACCAGCGGGTATCTCACTTTAAAGCCCAGTTTGCACTTCCTGTGGAGGCTCAAGATTCATTCGATCTGCCACCTGCTACTTCCATCTTGTATTTCACCAAGAAATTGGTGAAAAGCGCATTACTCTCAGTCCCAAGATGCAGGGTGCCAGGACCTGATCGCATCCCCGCAGATCTGCTCCTCCAGGATATACCTAACTGGGTAACTTATATTCAGCTCCTTGTGCACTCCATAGCAAGTGGTGCACCTATGCCAGGTACATGGGCAGTAGCAGAAATACTCCCTATTTATAAGAAAGGAGATCGTTCTCAACCAGGCAACTATAGGCCGATAAGCCTTATTGATTTCATACAAAATGTTTCGGAAAGGCTGGTTCTGAGCCGAATCCAGGCCTGGATTGAGGAGCATGACATTCTGTCTCCACTCCAGGTGGGTTTCCGCTCTTGTACCAGCACTATTGATCAGGTGTTCAGGTTTATTTTGATCTACTGGTGTACTGTAGTGTTAGAGGTTACTATTTATGCAGCCTTTGTCGACCTCAAGTCGGATTTTGACCTTGTACCCCGCACTAACATGTGGAGAACCTTTTTGAAACTAGGCATGCCATTAGAAATTCCGGCCTTCCTGGTCACGTTACATGATGGCAACTACGCATAGGTGCGATGGGACGCCAGGGGAGCACTACCCAAAGGTTCCCTGTAGAGAAGAGCAACAACTCACTTCTCTTTAAATATTAACGGGGTGGTACAGTACTTTCAGAATTATCCCACAGATGCACCTACTCTAGCAGGGATGAGGATCCCGTTGCTTATGTTTGCAGATGGCACCCTTGTACTCTCCAAGACTCGAAAGGGACTACAGTGTGCCCTTGAGAGATTCGAGGAGTTCTGTCAAGACCACAATCTTGTAATGAATGTAGGTAAAACTAAGTATATGGTCCTACACAAACATAGAAATATCAGTGGTAGAGTTGAAATGAAGGAAGGTTCTCTGGAACAGGGTCAGAACTTCACTTACCTGGGAGTAACTATTGGCAGCAAACTTAGTTGGAAATCTCAGATAGATCTGCTCTCTGTCAAGCACGCCCAACTTTCAGGTGCCCTGTTGATGGTGCAGCGATCATCATACACTAAACTAATTGCTCCTGCATTAAAAATATATTCCCTAAAAATGAGGGCCTCGATTTTGTATAGGGCTGAACTGTGGGGTTTCGCCAATCTAGACACTTTAGTGAAAGCTCAAAACAAATTTTTGAGGTCATTAATTGGCCTTCCACAGCCCACTCTGCTATTGCCTCTATTTTTAGATCTGGGTTGTTACTCAATCGAGGATGTAGCACCTTTTAGGCCAGTGGCCTACTGGAGAAGGCTCTGGGTTACCCCGGAGCTTTCCCACTATGCTCAGGTTCTCTGAGAAGTCAGGGAGGCCGACGGTCTGAGCAAAATTATGTGGCTAAGGCGAGTAAAAGTCACTCTTTGTGAGATGGGGATGAGCAGTTTATGGGCATCCCCTTTCGACAGTGTTTTTCCAGCAAAGAGTGATTTTAAAGCAGCATATTGGAACTCGCGATTTATGAAGCAGTTCGCTGCCCTAACTGGTCCCTCACTATCCTGAGACATCCTTTGAGATAAAGCATGAAGTGGAACTTGAAGAGTACTGGGATTTAATTACAATCCCCAAAGATAGGAAACTGTACCATCAGTTTAGGGTGGGCTCTCTCCCCGCCAATGTATTTACTAGCAAATGGCATACGGCGACTAGCAGCAGATGCTCATTTTGCCCCGATTATAACGAATCACTGGCACATATTTTGTTTGTTTGCCCAGCCTATAGAAATCCTCAGACAAGATGGCTGAAACCTTTATGTTCAAACTTAGGCACCAGGTCTAGCTGCGAGGCACTCAGGTTCTAAAAACATCTATCAATGAGTCCGTAGTGATTGCCGTCGCTATGTATTTAGGCTGGGTGTGGGCGATTTGTTCCAAAGAGATGAGTCTTAGTTAATTGTTTCACGCTCCCTAGTAGGGCAATTGTACATTGTATTTTGCACATCATTTTACTAGCATCGAATGTAACTAAACTGGTTTGTACACAGAATCATGAAAACCTGGTCATCCTAGGAGGCAGTTTTTGTCTGAGTTTATTTTAGCAGTTTTTAGCTATTTATTATATAACTATAAATGTATTAAGGAGCACCAACTATGATATAGTATAAGCTATTTTTATGTCTAAATATGTTTATGTTTGTATACATTTCACCTCTATGTATTACTGTATTTTATTTTGTGATTTTAAATCGAAATAAAGACTTTTTGAGTGACTGGTTCCACATATAGGTTAAATATATAGTGTAGAGGCTTGCGGGACTCCAATCAGATTTGGGGTTGTCAAAAAAGTTCTTGGTTTACCAAAAACCTTTGTGTTCTGCAAGAAGGATTTAAACCATTGTTGTACAGATCCCAATAATTCCGGCTTGTTTTCAAGTCGCTCTTGCAGTTTTTCAAGGTTTACCGCGTCGAAAGCAGATGCTAGGTCAAGAAAAACTAAAAGACAATTTTTGTTTGTTCTAGTGCAAGTAAAGAATCATCCACTTTATGAGGTATCACTGTTTCCATACTGTGACCAGGTCTCAACTCAGATTGGCAGTCTAGCAGATTAAATTTAGGAATGTGTTGGCTCAGTTGTTGTTGCACACATTTTTCTAGTACTTTGACTAATGGAGGAATATT
Source organism: Lissotriton vulgaris (assembly GCF_964263255.1). Taxonomy (NCBI): domain Eukaryota; kingdom Metazoa; phylum Chordata; class Amphibia; order Caudata; family Salamandridae; genus Lissotriton; species Lissotriton vulgaris. Next base: position 1,316,038,374 of record NC_141691.1, read on the forward strand.
AGTCAATGGCCGAAAACTATATGGGTTGGAAGAGTTCCCTGTCGGTTTTTTAATGATGGGGAGGACTTGTCCTGTTTTTAGGCAGTCTGGTAAGGATCCTTGAGAGAGAGAAGAATTGATTATCGTTGTCCAAACAGGGATGGCAATTTGGTCGACTATCGTCAAATATTTTGAGGGGAGAGGATCATTATAATGGTTATTCGATTTTATAGTCGAAAGGGTTTTGGCAAAATCGTTGTGGTCATATAGCTTGAGCTTGAGTAGCCAGGTATCAAGTTTACTTATAGGTTTTATCGAAAAACCCGCCAACGTTCATAACAGCGTTGGCGGGTTTTTCGAAGCATCGGAGTTTTGGCGTTTGGGTGAGTATTACCGACAAACGAGGTGATTGACATCGATATATATTTGGATTTGGAATACAATATTGCATAATATATGGAAATCTATATGGAAGATCGTGCCTTGAGGATGTTATAATAAAACTCAAGCTTGTACCTACCTAATGGATAAAACCTTTAAGTAAACTTGATACCTGGCTACTCTGATCCAGGAATGATCACACATGACCCGCATCGTACTACAAGAGATGATTATTAGTTTTTTTGATAAGGAGCTATCGATACTATCCATTTTGAAACCAGATTGCCCTGAAGAACTTCTGTTGTACAGAACGAAACGCGTAGGCTGGATTAGGTTCACATTTCTAAGGAAAATTAAATAGCATCTAAATATGCATCAAGACTCAGCGTCTCAATAAGGACTCTAAATTCGATATCTTTGTTTGTTTGGACTTATTATTGAAGTGGTGTTATTCCAAATTCGGGAACAATCTTTATTTACCCTGTTGCAAGGGTGGTGCTCTTGGACAGGGGGCACTTTTGGAACTGGCACACAGAACGTATATTTTTTGGATCTGAAATAGTGACTGGTCTGTATAAGTTTTAGGGTTGGTGCTGTTGTTGTTTTGTTTGGGTCCACTGTCCAGGGAAGGTGTATAATACTGCAATCAAAATGATCGCGTTGTACTGAAGTACATCCGTAGGCTACAAGCCACACTGTGCGCTGCCTTTACCCCGCATGGTAGCCGGGTCCACATGAAACCAATGGACACACCCCCACACCAGAAGCAGGCCATACCCTACTAGGCTGCTCAAGAGGAAGGTATTCAGAACCAATGGTGAAGGACTGAAGGCAAACATCTAGAGCTAGCCCTGGTTGGAGCGCACAGATTGTTCTAGATACATAAGGAACTGCCAGCATGAACGCAGTCTGAGCAGAGCTGCCGTCAAAACAAAATTAATTTTACCACAATAATATTTAACTCAAAATTCGAATGTAAAACTGGTCAAATGTAAAAATCTTTGCATCACAAAATGCATTTTAATAAGAACATTTGGATACATTGTATTTCTTCAATTAACTACTCATTGCTACACAGGAATCAGCATTATTCTCCCTTCGGCCGAATCTGCATTTGAATAAATACAGTGCATAGGCAGTAAGCCAATTTTAGAATATAAATTATTCAAACGCCTTCATTTTTCTCAAGCTATATGAAGGAGACGTCCTTGTGTTCAAGGGTGGTGAATCAATATGCAGGTCATTTTTACCAGCTGCAAGGTATATATTTCGACTGCAAACCTTTAGCAGCAAAGTCATTATTTTCCATCCTATAATTTATTTGTCAGTAGTGCTCAATGAACTGTGAGCATCCAGCCTCCCTACATTGTTTTTACCAATGCTTTCAGGAATGAGCTAGTGGAAAAGGGAGAGATCTAATTAATACTGAAATTATAGATGTAAAGCTGGTTTAAAATTAAAAGCTAGTCACGGAGTAACAATTTCATTGCGATTAAAGTTAAGACAATTTATAAACCCTGGCTGCTCTTCCTAACATCATTAAACACCCACACAGTCTGCTTGCCTATGAAATACCATCCTTCTGTCTAAATGAAAACAAGATCCCTCTCTAAATTGAAATTGCATATTGTATTTTCAGACGCCTCAGCTCCTTGAGGGAATTGCTGAGACAAAAGTGAATATAGGTCAAATGTTAGGTTACTTAATGGAGCAGCCTTTTACTTTATTCGTGTATTGTGGTGTAGGGCAATAGAACTGTTTTTACATAGATGCACACTACATCAAAAAGGATACTATATTTAAAATTATTACCACGCGGATGCACAAAATAATGTAATATCACAGACAAATCATCGAATAATCGGATGTCACACGTTCAGGACATAAATAAACGTTATCACTTTTGCTATGACACTAAAAGCTCACGATTATGAATAAAAGTGTTGACTTAAATAGCAGCAACACATAATAAATACAGGTGTTTAAACATTTAGAAGCTGCAACTGCCATAACTCTGAAGGTAGTGACGTAACCTGTCTTGACAGGGGCCCCATAAACAACTAATCCGGCCAAAGCCGATGTTTTCTTTCTTTTTTAAGTATCCTTCATGACAGCTATCTCTAAATAGTAAGTACTGTTTATAGTTTTGCCATTATCCTGTCAATATTTTGTACTATTTTGTATTTTTTTAACCGTTTCACCATTGCAATCAGTAATTTTCATATTAGATTTAATATGTTTTAACTTTAGTGACATATATGTTTTTTCTTTTTTAATCATTGACAGAAAATATAAAAATACTAAAAACAATGTATAATTTGGCACAGAGATACATTTTATTTACTAGGCTACAGATGATGCATTGCAAGATACATTTTGAAAGAATATAATATCATAAAATACCCTACTCACATATAAAAAGTTGATGTCGAGGCATATTAAAGCTCGTCCCTAAAACATAGAACCTGTAAATGTCCAACAAGGAATACAGGATCCATGAATTGAATAGTGCATTTAGGTTACCAGCAACTGCAAACATACAGGGTGACAATATTTTGTTGGCAAATTTGCAAATACTTTTTTAATCTTTTCATTTACAGACTCTAAGCCTGATTCTTAAAGATAAATGTACACTTTTGTGTAATCTTACGGTTTTTGTGGTGTTCACAAACTACGATTTAACAGTAAGCTTGCGACAGTGGACACTCAGCGGTTGGGCTAGAGAACCCTGCACATAAAAGTATCTTTTTATGTGCCAAAAAAACAAAAACGGCCTAGTACCAGCTCTCTCTGCTTACAAAAGTGAAACTCTTTCTTTGAGAAAGTGATCTCACAACTGCAGTTGAAGCCCTACACCATGGCCTCCCAGACTCCGCTAGGGCACCCCTTAGGAACATCCTACAGGCTACAGCATCCATCATCTGGCACCAGGAGAAATATGATCACATCACCCACATCCCTATGGAACTCCATTGGCTCCCCCTGCTTGTCAGCCCAAACTTCAATTCCAGCTGCATCATTTAAAAAGCTGCCATGACCCCTAGATTGCTTGTCTTGATGACAAGCTCGTCATCACTGGTGGCTTTCAGCACACCCGCAGCCGGTCCATTCACTATGAGAATGAAGATTAGAATGGTAAAAAGAAACAAACAAGGCAGCAAGCCTTTTTCATCCTTGCACCCGGGATATGGAACAATATCCCTGTATCAATAAGGACTGACCCAGCGCTGCTCCTATTTGAGAAATATATTTTTTAATGTATTTATTGTTTCAGGATACTAATATGTCATACAATATAAAAACAATAAAATCCATATTCCAATACATTAATACATGAAAACATTAATGTACTTTGGCAAATTCATAGAATATACTAGTATAAAACAAGTGACAGCCAGGTAGCATGTAAACATATTGAGAACTCATCTATATCATCTAGGAACCACCAAATGCTCCTATCAAAGTGTTCCTTACATGTAGCTGTTGGTTCATTGCACAATTATAAGTCAAAAGGGTGAGTGAGAATAACAAGCTTCAAATGGCTGCCAGAAACAATTAAAAACAAGCTTGATGATGTGGTCTCTGCCAGGATATCAAGAAGTCACCAAAAATACCCTGTTTAAGTGCTTCTTGAATGAAGTTATTGCTTGGTTAGAACAATTCATATAACACAGAACAAATCAATAAAAATGGCAGGTTTACAATTTCATGGTAAATTCGTTCAACTGATTGTTTTTAACCCACTACAAGTAAAGCGTACAAATAATTCTATATACAGTTTGATATCACCAGGATGGATCAACATAATAAAATATTTCGGAATTGATGCCAGAAACAATCGGAGAACGTACAAACATAGGGGCATATTATCAAGGACCGGTGTTAGAATTATCGCAGTTTTATCGTCAGGAAACTGCTGATAAAACGGCGATAATGGGCTTGATAATATGCCCTTGTTAATTCCCATAGAAGCCCATGTTAACATCAGAAAATGGGCTTCAATGGGAATTATCAAGGGTGTATTATCAAACCTATTATCGCCGTTTTATCGACAGTTTCCTGCCGATAAAAAGGTGATAATTCTGACACCGCTCCTTGATAATATGCCCATTAATGCAGTCTTGACAGTAGCATCGCATCTGAGGACCACCGTAAGTCCCTACTAGAGTGCTTCATGCACTGGTCTTTTCCCTAATAAGCTTGCAATCAAAATTACCTCTACTGTGCACAAGGCATATGATACAATATTCTGGGACAACCTTAGGTGTAGAACTTTAGTTGTTTTACTACTTGGATAAAGACCACTTGATATTCCATGCTCCATAGATGAAAGAGGAACAAAAGGGGGTGATGCCTCATCAGCCAGGCTATCTTGAATCCAGTGGCCAAGTAGATGAAAGAGGCCACTGGGTTAAAAATTGAGTTAATGTGAACGCTAAGGCATAGGTTCAGAGCAGTGTTACATTATCTAATATTGTACTTTTTAAAAAGGCAGATGAAGATATGACCTCTTTGCTAACAAAGATAAGAAACGTAGCAACATGAAGTGCAAAAGCGCCTCATTGCCGCCTTGCACACAGGAGCAGATGGTGACACTACTAGTTTTAAGCCAGTTCCTTGAAAAGGTCTGTACTGGGAAATACCCAGACCTACATTTTATAAACAAGGCTCTCTTTATCAGTGGAAGTTATTGGTCAATCAATAAATCAGTACTTTTTTGGTGGAGTGCAACTTGTCACCCTGGGGGGGGGGGGGGAGGTGCTGGGTTCCTGTGAGCTTCTGTCATAGAGCCAAGTCTCAAGCTTTTTCCTAAAGTTTTCAATCAATGAGTAGGTGCATCGTTGGAGCAGGAGGTCGATCCAGGACTTGACGGTGAGGTTGGAGAAGAAGCTCCCTCAGCAGCAGCTCTAATGGATGCGGGGGACGTGGGCCAGGGTGAGTGAGTGGTATTGGAGCTTCCTGGTTGGTCAGTGGAACGTCGTGCGGTGGTGGATATAAGCAGGTCTGCGATTGTGGAGCAAACCTGTAGCATGTGTGAGAAGTTTAAAGAGACATCTTTCATGGAGAGTGGAGAGCTTTGAGATGAGAGGTGAGACTGGTTCTTCTGGGGAGGTTGAGGATGAGTATTGCTGCTGAATTCTGGATGGTCTGGAGACTACTCAGGAGATGTTTGGTGGTTCCTGTGTAGAGTGCATTGCCATAGTCAAGGCAGCTGGAGGCGAGCGCTTGGGCGACCAACCTTTTGGTGGAGATGGGGAGCCATCAAAATATCTTGTGGAGCATGCAGAGGGTGTGGAATCAGGCAGAGGAGATGGCGTAGATCCGTTGCTTCATGTCCAGTTGGCTATCCAGGGCAATTCAGAGGTTCCGTGCATGGTCCGTGGGGGTTGGTGCGGGGTTTAGAGCTGTAGGCCACCATCAATCCAGAGGGAAGGCTTGTTTCTGAAGATGAATACCTCTGTTTAGTGCAAGTTGAGCTCAAGGCAGTTGGCTTCATCCAGGTAGCAATGTCGGACATGAAGAGTAGGAAGTTTGCTCTGGTGGAGTTGGTGTCTTTTGTGAGGGATATGATGATCTGTGTATCGTCAGTGTATGAGATGATGTTGACTCTGTGGGTGTGGGTGATGCCAGCAAGTGGCATCGTGTAGGTGTTGTAGAGGGTGGTACTGAGGGAGGAGCCCTGGAGTACACCCCAAATGATGTGTTTGGGTGTGGAGGAGAAGGGTGGGAGGTGAATCCTCTATGTTCGACCAGAGAGGAAGGAGGAGATCTCATTGAGATATTTGCTTTGAATGCCAATATGGTGAAGTATGGTCTCAGTTGTGTGTGAGTTTGTATGCAAAGTGATGTTCTGTTCTTACATGTCATGGAGGACACCACTTCTGGCCTGCTACCGATTTTGTCATTTTTACACACAGCCCTATTTAATACTTGGACATGTGCCTACGTTGGGGGGTTGCGAGATTGTTGTTCATGTGCAATTGGGCCACAGCTAGTTCACACCTTCACAGTCATCTAATTGGGAGACAGTATTGAACGCTGACAAGAGGTCTAGGAGGATAAGGGTAGCTGTTTCCCCTCTGTCGAGATGGTTTCTGATGTTGTCCGTTTATGTGATCAGGACAGGCTCTGTTCTGTGGTTGGACCGGAGGTGTCAAGTAGATTGTTTTCTACTATATAATATATACTATATAATCTGTGAGTTGGCGGTTGATGTATTTTTCCAGGACCATGGGGGGAAGGGAGTAGCGAGATGGGCCAAAAGTTCTTGAGTTCAATATAATTGACAGAGGGTTTTTTCAAGAGAGGTCTGACCTTTGCGTGCTTCCAAGCATGTGGAACGGTGGCTGTAGTGATGGATGTGTTGAGAATTTCTGTGAAGATGCTGCTTATTTCTTCCTTTCCTGGTTTGTAGATTTCAAGCTTTTCTCAAAATCAGATGTGGGTTTAATTTCCCGGAATAAAATAAACAATTTACTTTCATGTAATTTAGGGAGCCAAGACCAGTGTTTCCTTTTGATTGTTTCTTGTGTTCACAAAACCATGGCCTCTGGCTTTGACCAATCCTCATGGCATCCTATACTAGAATTGCAATATGTTTGAGCCATGGCAATTTATGGGAGTTACTGCTTTTCCAAAGTTCACGGATAAGCTTGAAATAAGGGGCCAAGCTGGGTTTAGAGTGGTTGATGTGCTCAACAGTTTTATTGTTATTCATGCACATTTCATGTCTAAGTGCTGCCATTGGAGTCCTTGAACCAGGCTACAGCATGCGAAGTAGGAATTAATTTTCAGTTTTCTGGCTATCTGATTCTGCATTACATCCCCAAACCAAATATCAGCCTTATATAAACCAGCAGCTTGGGCTTTGGCCTGGTAGGTCCATAATGCTGGCCAAATTAATCTTTGACCAACATTACTGCTAAAACATAGCAAGGCATTTGATTGCTGGGACATGCTTTTTTCACTCTTTTCCATCTGTATGCCCTAAGGTAGTTTTGCGTCAAGCCTTATCCCCAAGCAATCAGATGAGTTAACCTGATCTAGTGGCTGAATATAAAATTTAAATGAGTTTCTCAAACTATGCCAAGAATTAACTTCAATATATTTTGTTTTTGTAAAGTTTATTTTGAGTTTCTTCTGCAAGCCGTAGATGTCAAAACCCTTAAGACGTTCTATGCAGGCCAGTAATATGGCATCATCTGCAGAAAGCAAAAGGACAGTTTTGGTTCGCCCAACTATGTGAACATCTGTGCTAGTAGTTGCTCGCCAATGTCCTTGATAAACGAGTTAAATAATAAGTGTGGACGGACACACACCCTTGCCTCACACCCGATTCTATGCCAAAGCTGGGTGTGCACTCTCCCTTGTGGCCAAATCTCACCACAGCTTTATTGCCCTGATGCAGCTGCTTTATCGTGCACAGTATCTTAGGGGCATATTCTCCGAGTTAACTGAACTTTTTCGGATGTACGTTGTTACAACGCATGCTTTTAGCACGCATGCTGTAACAACGCAGTTTTTATAACGCATTCTTTTACAACGCATAATTCTAAGGGGTGTTGGATAGTGAATATTTTAATTTACTATTCCAACACCAGCCCCCGTTGACACTAGGGAAGGTGTTGGATAGTAAATTAAAAGTATTCCCTATCCTTGAGCGCCCCCCAGAGTCATGCGTTGTAATAGAATGTGATTTAAAAACCGCGTTGTAATAGCACTGGGTGCTAAAAGTTGCGTCGTAAACGACGTTCCCCCACTTTTTCACAGCAAAAGTTGCGATAATCTTATCTCCCCATTCACAAGCTGGGGCTAACAGCCCATATCACCAGTTTACCCGCGAAAGCAGCAGCAAAAAACATCGCCACAGATGACCGGCAAGTATTGCTAATGAGATGCATAGCAGGCATTCCCATGCCAAAAGCCACGACAACACCACTCTGCAAAATTCTCAACAACCAGACAGATTGGTGATGAGATCACAAAACAGGTGATAAGGCGCATTAGGAGCAGGAAATTAACACCTGCTGAGACCTGGTGTAAAGTCGGATGCTAGCCTGCACCACAAACGGGAGCCCATCCCAGAGCGACACCTGAAGGGCAACAGATGCCATGGAGCCACTGATCATGCATGCCGGACACCCAGGAGGGCCACAACACCCACCCCCACTACCCTTAGAACCACCCCCCCACACCCTGGGCCCTACCCCGGGCACCCCCCACCTCCCCAGACCAAAACATTGCACATCAATGGCACGAAATCATGAACAAAGCATTCGCCTGATGTCGCACAATTACAACAATCAACATACATGTGAGTACAGAAAACCTGATTCATTCATTCACCATTGAAAGTCCAAACAAAATATCACATTCTAATTTGTCTCCAAACAACTATTATGAAGAGTCATGTCAGGGCAACCCTGGACAATCTGTACGTCACAGCTTGTAAGACAATATCCAAGATAAGAAAGTGTGCCAGGCATTCATCAAAGGACAGACAGAGAGAGAAAGAGAGAGAGAGAGAGAGAGAGAGAGAGAGAGAGAGAGAAAGAGAGAGAGGGAGAGAGAGAGAGAGAGAGAGAGAGAAATAGATAGAAAGAGAGAGACTGAACATGGAGCGCAAGACCAATCGGGTCCTTGGCACCTACAAACATGCTAATTGCTGCGTGTGTTTCGTAATTGGTGTACCCCAAATCACAGGCCTGGCATCAAAGTCAGCACTAAGTCCACATCACATTTAAGAAATGCAAGCAGTAGTCAGACTAGAATTAGGCATGAAAGCTCCTTTTTCTCAATAAACAAGGCAGAAGGACAACCAAACCCCGACCTTCTTCCTGAATACGGCTGGCACACCCTGCATGAGATACCACATCAGCCTCCGACGACTCCCACACCACGAACTGCGCGAGTGAAAGACCAACGTGCCCACCCACACACACTTGTCCCTGCAGGAGCTACACCTGCAAGTGATGCCCTTGACACATTGGTAAAAAACAACCCATACGTCAAAACGGTGCACACACATACAACTTATTGCACAGAGTTGTGGCATATCATCCACCAAACTGCCACTAGTCTGACTATTGCCTGTGCTACGAGACCAACAAACGCAATGGCAGGTAATCCGGGGCCACATACACAACCCCTGTCATGTGGAACTGTACCATGCACGAATGCTGCATCTGTTGGGATCACTGCCAATGACAGTGTTGCGAATCAGTTTCCGTCTCAGTTTCCTTCTTGCCTACATCACCTCCTTCCAGCCCTGGTTCCCCTATCGATCATGCACAGTTGAGTGGCCCATGAAGGTCTGCCTATGCAATGCAATGGTAGCATAATTGGATTATGACCTGACAGTGCGCCCCCTGTTGGCCCACGAACAAGAGTGTTATCAGGATACCCGTGCATGGGATGCACTGATCTGTGGCGTATCTGCTGGCAGTTGTGCATGGGAGATTGCACTATTCCTCGTGTGCAGTGACCACATGGAGACGCTCCCCTTTTGTGCTATGTTGCGGATTGGTAAAATAGCGTGGACTAAGCACATCTGCCCAGACCAGTTAATGGATTGGCTCACCCTAGTGTTCCTTGAACCCGACAACAACATACTATTGGAACAGATTTCCCATGAAGCTGCGCTCGCATTCATGGACGAGTAACTACGTTCCTGCAGCCACATCGGATTGTCACCCACAGCACAGGTCCCAACACCTTGTTGCATCAAGGGGACTACTCACATATCCCACCACAACAGTTGACATGTCTGCCTTCGTCTGGACTCAGAATTCATGGTCTTGGAACTACGAGTGTGTACCCACACCTGTGCAAGGTGATGCAGTTCCATGGTCATAGCAGTATTGTCGTTTGTCAACGTTCCCAATTCGGACGTGCTGCTGGGGGCAGAGAACACACATGGCAATGTAGTACGACAAGTGATCGTGTCAGACCGTTTCACCTTATCACTGTCAGCAGAGCAGACAGTCAGCGCTGTCTGGTGGTACACGACTATGCCGAACGCATGGGCTGTGAGTCGTGTCCCCTCACACGGGGAAATAAACAGACGCCAAACGTCACATGACTCATCCAGCAAGGCAAGGTGGTCTGAGACCGTTGCCATTCGCAATGATTTTGTTAAAATTTTTGCCTCCCCATTTCTTGCACCTCAACATGTTCCCATGCTGCATGTAAGTGTCTTAAACAGTTCTCTGCATGTTGAAGCCCTTGCCTTGTCCGTACTGACATGCACATGCCAAAAGAGTCTACGCAACTTCACTGTTGTCAAACTGTGATGAGTGTTGATTAGATTGACAAATCGGGTGCCACAATGAGCACCATCCCTACACAGCAACGGACTGACTGACATATGTACAATGGGGTTGGGTCCCTTTTGACAGCTCCACCTCTGTGAGCCAGACATTGTGTTTGTGATAGTTGCTGGCAGACCTGTGCACTTACGTGTCTTCAGCAATGTGAGTATGGTGTCCACACTCTGGCCATGTGGTGCTATGTTATATATCAAAACAGAATGTGTCCACACAAATGTGTGTGAGTAGGTATGCGAAGTGACGTTCTGTTGTCACATGTGATGGGGGACACCACTTCTGGCCTGCTACCGATTTTGTCATTTCTACACGCAGCATTATTTAATACATTGACTTGATTGTTGTTCATGTGCAATGGGGCCACAGCTAGTTCAGACCTTCACAGTCATCTAATTGGCCATGTGGCTCAGGTTCAAACATGCGCATTGATGTCATTTACCAGGGTGTACTGTGGTGTAGTTCCTATATTCCCAATAGGCTCTGCGCATTGGAGTAATATATCCTATCGATTTGACATAGGACTTAGGTCAGTAGATCTCTATCAAATATACTAAACTTAATTGTGAGTGCCAGCTAGCTCAGAGGTCACTAGAAACTTTCTCGAATTTACAAGAAGGGATTAGTTTCTGACAACCGCATAAACATGACAACTTTGTTTCCCTAGGACTGGAATAACTATCTTCAGAGTCGTGGAAACAATAGATAAGTATTTCACTCAGTCAATCATGCATGCTTCATTTCTACAGAGTTCAAGAGAGGTGAACTGCTACAATCGTTAGACAGAATGCACACTATATTGCGTACAGCGAGAATAGGGTTATAAAATGATACTGTAATAGCATTGCATTTTTTCTAAGCCATATAAAAATACATACATAAATAACACAGGCTAAAATACTGAACTGGTGCTTCTAAAATACTCCTACCCCAATGTTCCTAACCTAGGTCTAGTACGAGGGAAGAAGTAAGTATGGTCTTTAGCATAGGTTTAGCTTTTGCCAAGAATCTACTAAAGGTTTCTCTAGGTTCTAATCAGATCCATACCTTAGAATGAAGGAGGTCTGGTATCTCTGTCTCGGGACTCGATTTCCCAACACCCCTCAAGGGGAGTCAGAAATACCGGAGCTGGATTTCTCAGCAGAGGAGGGCAGCTTCCTGATCAGTGCGTCAGCTGGAGAGTCGGCTTCCTTCGGCACTTGCTGTAGCAAGCTGTGTCGGGCAAGTAGGTCATCTAACTGCTCCGAACCACCATGCTTTGCCATAGCAAGTGAAGGTATATTTATACCTTGAAGGTGTTTAGGAATGCCATGTTCACCTTAATGTCGGGCATATGAACGTCATGAATGAACCCCTAGGAAATAGATGTTCATTGTAAAACTAACTGAGTTCTTGGAGAAATCAATATTCAAGCAAGGGGAAGTCCCTGATGGCTCAAGCTTGGTTTCCCAAAGAATTGTTGTAACGTTTGGTGAACAAATGGAAGTAGCCATGCCTGTATTTGGGTTGCATGAGCTATGCCTAAATAAGGGCTCTATTTCTATGCCTATATAAGGGCAACATGAATTGTACCTATATAAGGGCATGAATCTGGAAAATCCATTCGGAATCTAAAACGCCATACAACTGTACCTTCTTGTGCAATCAATGTCCCTACATCCATCCATACTTCCATACTTGAGTGAACATAGACAAGACACATCTGTATGATTTAGAATGTTTTATTCACATTCTGGTGAATGCCGAAGCAGGAGCTGCACATGGCCATGCCAAGCCCACGTTACAGGGAAGCCCATTGGAGGGCCAATCAGAGTCCTTTGGGGATTGAAAAGTGAATTGGAAGAGGGAGAGTGCAGTCCGCTGCAGGATTAATGTGGAATTGTCAACCAGTGAAGATATGGCAGTGTATGTCGGGGTCCAGGTGAATGTCGCATTGTGTTCTGGGGATCAGTGGGAGGTGTTGACCCAGTGCATAATGTAGAGGGCTGAACCAGGCAGGAACAGGTCATATGGCGGGGATGGATGCTAGTACCTTCTTTCTCACACAGTAATCACCATCCACATCTTACTCCTCTGATATTTATTGTGTGTCCGGTGTGTCTGGTGTGTGTGGTGGTGTAATGGCTGCATCACTGTGTGCCACTGACACATCAGGGTGCGAAGGTGATAGGGCTGCATCACTGTGTGCCACTGACACATCAGGGTGCAAAGGTGATAGGTCTGCATCACCGTGTACCGCTGACACATCAAGGTATGACGGTGATAGGGCTGCTTCACTGTGTGTCACTGACACATCAGGGTGTCAGAGATGTGTGTGTCAAAGTTCCCGCAGCAGTTATCTGGGACAGGCTCAGTGGCAGCAATGGCAAGATGAGAAACTGCAAGGCATGAAAGATCCCAGCTACATCTCGCTGGTGTTCAGACGTGGCAGCCATACTTCCAGACTGCATCTGTTCCATGGTCTCCATTGTCCTGTAGATCTGTGCCAACTCTTTGCAGTCCTCGCTGGTGCCTGTCTGACTAGATAGTTCTTGTATCCAAGTAATAGCCCCAGCGATGTCAGACAAGGGTTGTCAGGAAGCCCACCCATGTATGGCATGGAGTTTGGCTGCCACGAGCTCGAAACCCACCCACAGCTGATCAGACATCTCCACCTGGACACACAGCATCCAACACACGGCATTGGAATTCCATGTTATGTTGGGGGGGTCCCGGGAGTCATCCGTGGTGGTGTGTGTTTCCTACTCTGTGGTCTGTGCAGGGGGTGGGATCACCACGAGGCAGTTGGGCTGCCCTACTCCTGGGGTTGGGGTGTGGAGGCTGTCTATTAGCCATTGGAGGGTGTCTGTGCATATGTGCAGGTTGTCCTCTTCATCATTACTGATGAGATCTGTGATCTGCTCCGCAGTGGTTGTTGATTGTCCCTCTGCAATGTAAAGGGGAGATGCAGGTCAACAGAGTATGTTGACGCTTTGTAGATGTTTACTTACAGACCGCATGACAATGTACATTGTGTATGGTTTGGTGGAGCTGGGTATTTAATGACAGACTGGGAATTTCGACTACATTACAGATGTGCGGTTGCACTCGTACATTATCATCACACAGTGTCAGGCAATGCCACATGTGAGTGGCCAGTTACTGTGCACAAGCGGAACCTGTTGTGTCCTCTGTCCTGTGGTGAAGGTGTTGCACTTTGTACCACATTGCCATCAATGTTGATGTGCTGTGATTCCTAAGTGTGTGCTGAATTGTGGGTGAGTTGCCCCTGCAGCTCAAATTTCGCAGACCCTTATCCCTTTGAGGCAGTGTGCCTTTGAACAGTGTGCTTTTCAGGCGCTGAAATGTTTGTTACTTGAGTCATATGTGCTCTTGGACAGATTTTGTCGCCTTGTGCATTTTTTTGTCTGCTGAAGTGTAACGGACTTCAAGGGTTGTAGGTGCACGTGGATGCTGCAGAGTGTGACCTGCTCCTTTACAGATGTGATCCACACTGGGCCACCTCAATGTTTAATTGTGCACAGTGTCATGTATTTTGACTGAAGCCATTCTATCAGTCATGCAGTGTCACTTGCATAGTCAGTGTAGCTCACACAGCAGCTGCTTTTCTGGATTCTATCTCGTGCATAGGTAGGTTGTCTTGTTGGTGATATGGAGGGGGCCCATATGTGCACATAGTGTATGGGGACCTACTTGGTGTTTCTATGTGTGCTGCAGTGTGCCAAGGGTATCAAGGACATGTCCCACTATCATTGTGTGTGTGCAGTGTGCTACACATGAATGTGCATGTGTGCCATTGTGCCCATCTCCACCATCCCCCCAGTCCTTGGTCATTACCCACCCTGTTGCTGTTGGGTCAGGTCATATTGAGCTGTGTACAGACCCCCAACAAGTGCTACTGTCTCCACACTTGTGTTAGTGGCCACCAGCTCATCCAGCACCTCCTGTGATGCATGACTCCCATCTCCATTCACCATTGCTGCCTTCCTGTTTGCTGTGAGTTTCTTTTTGGTCGGGTTTTGCACATCATGCCAGCGCCTCTTGACCTCCTCCATTGACCTCCTCGACACTCTGACCGAATTGATGTTGTTGACAATGGTCTGCCATATTTCCGTTTGGGTTTCCAGTGCCGCATTGGAGGTGACGAGCAGTTGTTGGTAGTGTTCTGTCACCTCCGTGACGATGATCCAGTCTTCCTGAGGACTGAACCCAATCTTCCTCTTCCTATTCTCCTTGGCTTTCCCCTAACACAGGGTTCCTGGCTGGTCCTCCGTGGGGCTTGTGGGGTTTGTTTTGTCATCTGCACTCGGTCCTGGTGCATCCATGGTGTTTCGCAGTTTGATTTGGTTTTGGTAGTGTTTTTGTTGTTGCTTTTATACTGCATTTTCCCGCATGCCGCGTGGGAATTGCAGGCCTGTCGATGGTTGACGCTGATTTTTGTATCGCGATTTGGGGCATTGCAACTTTTTGGGCGTTCATGTTTTGCATTTTCTGTGCGTCGCGTTGATTTTTACTTGGTCATTTGGCATGTTATCCTGCTATTATCACATGGCGCCGCTGAGTTGGAAATTGGATGTTAAGATGGTGTTATTTTCTTGCGATAGACTGCGATATGCAAAGTTGCATTAAGCTAATTTTGCAATGGATATAACACGTTCTTGAGAATATCCCCCTTAGTGTTATTGGCCAGTAAATCCAACGCCTGCCAAAGGGCCTGCCTGTCCACAGAATCGAATGCTGTTTTAAGGATGATGAATATTAAAGAGTACTGATTTTTTTAATTAAAGTGTACTTTAGGCAGGTGGTATATAGTCTTGCTGCTTGATCAATCGTGCCTTACAATTTGTTATATCCAGCTTAAATGATGGCAAAAATGTATGTTCATCAACCCATGTCTCTAGACAGGTTATCAGTAATTTGCATAAATGCTACATGCACTGTCCAATAATAAAATTGACACATAATTATCTGGGGCGTTCAGGGCCCCTTTTTATGCAGGGGTGCAATAACTGTAGCTCTCCAGGAGGCTTGGACTTCCCCAAAATTCCGAAGTGCATTGTACGCTACAGCTTGGATTGGCACACAGATGCTCAGGATGCTACTGTTAAGTGTTGGATGGAATTCAACCTGGCCCTGGAGCTTTCATACGCTTCTGGCTTAAGATATTGTCTTGAACTTTGCTTTCCGTAAATTCTGGATGCATATTACAAGATGTTTCCAAGGCTAGCATTTTCTGAATTGTTCAATGTTATTCCTTTAACGAGGCTTAAAGGCTGTGCCAAATATTCCTTCAGGTTGCCATGCCTACCTGGATTGTACACAGCCATGAATTGATCAACCCAGACCTGCGTCACAATGCCTGCTTCAAGGATTTTGGTATCACCTTCGCAGCCCCATCTAATTATGTTCCAAAAGCATCTTGTGTTGTTTTCTTGGATTGCCACCATGAGTTCTAGCCAGACTTTATTATGCAAATGCCATTTTTAAATCTGATCATCTGCTAGTATTCTATCCTTAGCAACATAAGGCATTCTTCGCCCGTTGTGGATTTCCTTCTAAAGTGTAGGGCCATTACCAGGACGGTCTTCAAATAGAGGCACTCGTTACAAAACCATGTAATGCTAGTTTTGTCCTTGCAACCTAGCTGCCTGGGCACAGCAGATATACTATCTAAAACTAACTTAGAAGTTGTTTCCAAGAAATGTACCTGCTTAGGTGAGGCAGCAGGACCAATCTGGTTTCTCAACATAGCAGGTCGTCACATACTTGTTTCCAATGACTGGTCACTACAAGATTAATATACTTTGCCAAACATCAGTCAGCCTGACACACAACGTTTTTTATGTTTGAATTCACAATGAGTTTGGCCACATCATAGATGCTAGTGACTTCAGAATCTTTCTTGTTCTTCAGCTGCAAGTTTAAGGTTGCTACTAGAGGATCATGGTCACTCTCTAAGCACCTTACTAATGCTCATGTTGACAACGACATGCCTGGAATCCATCTCCATAAATATGCAATCAATCAAGCTAATTAATTTGCTGGCTCTGAACATGCATTGTGCTGGACAAGCTGATATGGGGTGTCCATTCAGTGACCACAATTCAGTCCTGTACAATATTTCACTTAGGAAATTACCATCTGTTAGACCTGGCATCCTTATGGTGGTCTTCCCGTTGACTTTTTGCCTTTTGCTTCCATGTTTTGCTGATTCTTTTTGTTGGCCTTAGGACTCTGCCACTGCTGTCCAGTGCAAAAGTGCATGTGCTTCTCCCCTAATCATTATGACATTGGTGTATATATGATTGGTATATTTGTTGTACTAGTAGGTATCTTTTAAAGTGGTATACCATATACCTAGAGCCTGTACTTCAAATGGTACCAGTGGTCTGCAGCAAAGATTGTGCCACCAACAGAAGTTGCTTTTCAAACCTCTCTCAGGCCTGCCACAGCAATGTGTGTGCAGTTTATTGCCACTTTGACACGGCATTCAAAACTACTTGCCAACCATAGAAAACCCCTTTATTACATATATAAGGTAGGCCTTAAATAACCCTAGGGGCAGGGTGCTTTGTAAGTAAAAGGTACATGTACTTTTCTGTTTTTCATTGTCCTGATACTGACAAAGAGCCTATTTTGTTTTTCACTACTGTGAGGCCTACTCCTCTCATAGGCTAGCATTGGGAATTCCTTAATACACTTTTAAGCTATAATTCCTGATCCGAAAGAATTAGCTTTTTATGTTTCATATTTTGGAATAGAAATGATAAATTCCCCTTACTGGTAAGGTTGAATTTAACATTACTGTTTTAGAAATGCCCTGTGTAGAAAGTACACTTTTCTCTGAACTTACTGCTCTGTGTGCCTGATGGCCTGTCTCCAATACCATCATCAATAAAGCTTTATTCAACATTTTGTCATAAAAGCATAATCCAATGCATAAAACACTCGATAAAACAGATACAAAAATAGATAGTATCTCACAATTATAAAACATCTGTATAAAAAGTTATAAAAACACCAGGACTAAAATCAGTAATCACTCATGGAGTCCCAGCTCATAATTGCTATAGAAATGGAGCAATACAATGTTATTCATTTGAGGACCATGATCTTGTATAAATTCATATATATATACAAGACTTTAAATGATTTGGAAATATATACACAATATACATTGATCATGATGACATAATTGCTCTAGTTCTTATGATCCATGTCCAACCTAAATACTTGGCTGCAGCGATGTTAAGCGGGAACCATGCTTCGGTGCGAATCAATCTTAAAGCCTCGTCACATTTCCTTGTCCCCAGCGCTCGGCAAATGGGGCCAGCCATATTCGCCTTGGAACTATATAGGCGGGGCAGGCAAATAGCAAGTGAGCCAGAGACTCAGGACTTTCATTGCAACTGGGGCAAAGAGTATCCATTCATGCCTCCCACCTTGCGGAAAACAATTTGACTGGAAGCGTGCCTACTCTTAGTTGAAACAAGAGCTTTCTATCTTGTTGCTTTGTAATAGCGTTCCAGTAAGGTTCTAGTTTTTGGACTGGTTTAGCCATAAGGAATTGGCCATCAGTGTCAAAGGGTTACTATTCCTAAATATGTTGGCATCCACCCATCCCCAATACATTTCCTTCATTTGCTCTCTGGACGGGAACCGGGCATTCTCAGGGTTCTCCCACAAGGCCACCAGACTAATATTTAACAAAAGTGATCTAACCTGCTGTAACCAAGTAATCTTTTTAAAACGATCACAGCGTATCAGATCTTTAAAGCCCTCAGCATAATGTGCCAGTTCCGGGGTCGTCCAGATTTTCCGCCAGTACAACATGGGGCGTAGTTTAGCACCATCCGCTAATGCCTTCCTTCCTAGATCATGGAGCAGTTGCTTTACCGGACAGCTTTGCAGGAGGTTCACAATTTTTCTAAAGAAACTATTCTACGCTACAGCTAGTTTAGACAGATTAATAAATCCCCAAAGTTCCGCCCCATATAGGACTGCACTGACAACTTTTATATTATAGATGGTCAGAGGGGGAGTCACTGTCTTGGTAAAAGATGCATTAAATTCAGATATTAGGGTACCAGCTAACTGGTGATGTTTTAATGTGGCCATGTCCAGATGCTTACCCCAATTCATGTTATCCTGAATAATAACGCCTAGGTATGTGAAATCTTTCACCTTCTCCAGGGGGAGCCTATTCAATAGCATTACTCCTCCTGAGGATCTTTGTGAGTTGAATGTCATATATTTTGTTTTTGAGACATTTATCTCAAGACCCCGCATATGACAAACTTCCTCAACGAGTATTAGTGCTAGCTGTAAACCACTCGGAGTTTTTGCTATTAGGAGGGTATCATCGGCAAACAGAAGAATTGGAATTCTTATACCCGCCAATTTAGGTGTATCCATTGGGGTATCCTTCAAGAATTTTGCAACACCATTTATAAAAATAGAGAACAAGGTTGGGGCCATAACGCAGCCTTGTCTCACACCCCTACCTACTCTAAATGGGGGAGTGACCTGGTCCTGGCTTCCCCACCTAATATTTGCATAGGTGTCCTCGTGGAGTCTAGCAACAAGAGATAGTAAATCATGGGGCATCTTTAGATCAAAAAACACCACAGAGAAGAAGGGTCTGAGGGATATTTAAAAGACCTGCCCTGGTTTCCATCCCCTAATAGTCAATACATATAACACAGAAAAACTGGGGGTCTAAAGCCTAGCCAAAACAGTAGGCTATACAAGGCTGAGACTCTTTACAAATGAGTCAAGACATAAGTTCCTTTGCAGCCTATACACGAAACCAGCATTAACAAGAACCAAGACAACAGTGATTGTTGGTGAGACTCATACAATAGTTAGTGGATTCCCATCAAAATATCGTGATGATCAATATTCTCTTTGGTCATCCAAGTTAAAGGGATGGTTTGTCTCTTGATCATTGAGACTCTTTCCATACCCAATCTCAGTCTAGAATAGGTCAAGCCCACAATCACTTGCTTGACTATGAGAAATGAACAATGAGTGGGAATATGTGCAGTGCAGGAAAAGGAAAAGTGGTGAATAAAATAGAGTGAAGAGTCAGGAAAAAGAAATATATTTGAAGTTCGACTCTTTCCCTAATAAAACCAAGAACAGTGCAAAAAAAGCAGTTTAAACAAATAGCTGCAAATGGGCCAACATGTTTCAGCCGGTAGGGAAAAATCCCAAGGCTTTTTTCAAGGCCTCTGCTCTAAAAGATCTTGCGACTGCATACAGTGATAATAAACAAATGATATACGTGAATAAATCAAATTTGATAAAGGATATGGAAGACTCAATCAGTCCATTACTTCTATTCCTCTGTATCAATCCTGTGACTCACATCTAAAAAACATATGTAAACAAACACACAAGGTCTTAATTAATGTTAAGCTGCGTTTCAAAATGAATGACAACAACTGTGGCATGATTTTTGTTTGGCCATTGAGGACAGTCAGCACTGACGCCTGACCAACTTGAATCTGCCGGAGTACGTCCACAGACTCAGCACTGAGGGCAGCAGGGGAGACAGGGGCTGGGGCTGTGGTGCCGTGGACGAAGGAGACACGGGGGCAGCACGGACCAAAGGGGCCCTAGCAACTGGGAGGGTAAAGATGGTCTTGGAGGAGGAGGAGGGGACAGACATAGTGCGTGCAGATGCCTTTGCTGCGTATTCCCCCTTCTCCTGGGAGTCTGAAGCTGAGCTGTCCGCATGGTATGATGTGTCTTGGTCATGAGGTCCATCCGCCTGACTCCCTTCACCCTCTGTGCCACTGCCTCCCTCCGACACCTCAAAGCTGGTGGCACTGAGGCTGGGTCCCTCTGCCTGGTCCGTGCTTGTGTCTCCTCCACTTTCGGGTGATGATGCTGTTGGCAAGGAGAAAGTAAAAATATATATCAGTCACCTGTACACATCAGTCATATGAGCAACAAATCATTTGGGGACATTTCTATTCATGGCATGCATCATGGGTCACATGCCACATAACTCAGCACATATTTAAGTCCAGTACTGCGCAATTGTAATGGACACACCGCTCCTTGTATACAAAGATGCAAGTAACAGACCAGGCCACAACTTAAATGAGAGTCACAATGATGAGCCACTGTATGTCAACAGGTCAGGTGTTGATCCATCACCGTTCTGTTGCCCACTCTGCCACCCCACTCCGGACATGGTCATGTTCAAATCTGTCTGACCCTGTGCCACATGGGAATAGTCCTGCCCAAAATGCCATGTAATGCCATCCCTAGACATGAAACAAGCTTTCTATCACCTCTCACTGGCATCACAGCCGTCTACAGCCAGGCTTGCGTGAAACACAGATGTGTATACAAACAAGCATGGCTGAAGACAGCTGTAATGCCAGAAAGTGGTCCCAGGAACCTTGTTTCCAGCCCAGGGAAGGCATGGCTTGACATATTTGGCCGGACTGTTCCCATGAGGCACATGGTCAGACAGATTAGCACATGACCACGTTTGAACTTTGGGGGCAGAGTGTGCAACAGAAAGGTGATGGATAAAACCCTGACCTGTTGACTGGGTGTGAGTATGTGATTGGTACAGAGGCTCCCTCCATCACCACACACTATTGTGACACTCCTCATAGGGGCATCTATCACCAGATCATACAGTTGCTAGCACATAACACACACTGGCTGTCAAGTGAAGTGGGCCACATGTCTAAAATCCTTTAAATGCCTAAGCTAATGTGCCTATAATTGTGAATATTAAAAACATCGCTGCATTGTTGACACACCCTCAAAAGTGAATACAGTAGTGTTCACACCAATGCAAAACTGCATTGCACCACCAATACATACATGTTGCACAAATCTCTGTGGAGCAATCATCTCTTTGAGCCAACAACATATCATCTAAATCCATCAATGACAGCATTGTAAATCATCACAGGGTAAGTTCATAGTGATGCGTTCACATCAGAAATTACATACATAGCTCACCACTGACAAGGCTAAACAGGCAGGCCCATCACACCTCCCCTGCACAACACCCCTATCACCCCGAAAATGTGAGTGATACAGCTCAAGTAGTGAAAACTCAGTATCAGGGTATCAATAACTGTGCAGCGATGTAAATTAAGCCAAGGTCACCTCGTATGGCTGCCCATCCATATTAGTCACAAACAACCAGCAACATATTCTTGTGAATATGCACACACGCACTGCCCAGTGTGAGTATGCACAAGCCAAACCTTATATACAAGGACAGTGTGCACATGTAGCTAACACATGAGAAATGCAAAGTATACCAGGGACAAAGGCCACTGAGGCAGACCCGTGCTGAACTCCATGTTGAAACTCAAGATCAGTGCCAAAAATCATGAAAGGCAAACACAGTGCGCAGGTCGTGGAACAGCTAAGGTACCAACACGTGTCACAGACCTCCCTCCAACATGATGATGTGCTAAGCAATATGCATACTAATACATTGCACCCTAGGAGTACAAGCACACAAATGAAATACCCAAAGCAGGGGAGACATGTGGAGGAGGGGAAGAGATGTAAAAGAGCATCAGCTGGATATGGGGCATGGAAATGACAATGCATAAATTTCCTGTCTGACCAGACCACCCCAACTGTGGGAGGGTTACCAGGCTTCTGAGCACTGCAGGTAGCATGTCACACACATGACAACAAACAGACATGTCCTACCCCCTCCTTGCTGCTGTCCCTCCTGCAACTGCCTATGGAGGTCAGGAAAAACCACTTCCAGGACCCGGAGCATGTGGGGGGTGAGGTGACGGGTGCCGCCATGCTGGCGTGGAGCTTCAAGCTTCAGCTGGACCCGGGCAATACGGCGGGTCCAGCACCGGGTGTCCTGCAACCTCTTTTGGATGTTCCGGATCCTTCGACGAGGGGCCACCACATACCTGACAGCCCTGGCTATGTCCAGCCAGATCTCCCCCTTCTCATAGGCAGTTACCTGTGAGGAAGACAAAGTGAAACAACATCAGTGCACCTACTCCATGTCCCAAAGACACACATTTGCACCACATTGACGATGACAACAGGTCATAGGATGCTGACAGGACTTGCATCAGTGCCCATGTGAATGTGGCCTGTAAGCAAACATCAATGCACTACATGCCTTTGAAAGGCAACAGATGCCATAAGGGGTGCAAACCACTCACTGAGCATGGCACACACTGAAAAAGATATGCAACTTCAGGCTGGTGGACAGCACGTGACATGCTGTCACATATCACACTAAACCCTCAGCAGAACTTACATGCACACCCTTGCACAGATCATTTGTTCGTCATTGTCAACAGTGTATACAACCTCACTTTGCACATGTCACACTTTACAAAGATGTGACACAGGCGTCATACTAACTGTCCAAGTGATGCACAGAGCACTGCATATTTGTCACATCAGATGGGTACAGCTGTGGCATACGCCATGCATCAGTGTTGCCAAACATCACATACACAAATAGCCAGGTGACAAAGAACATTCACACTCTTCAATGTCCATGACTTCAAAGCATGCATTTGTCCACACAGAGCCTGAAAAACAATTCGCAACAGTGAGTACATGCATCTGTCACTCTGGGGGGAATACTGTTACACCTCAGTAAATCCTGGCCAAAAACATGCAAGGTGTGGCACCGCAGAAAGTGTGATTCCCATTGCATTGAATGTCACAGTTAGCACAATGCAGGTAAGCAGTAAACACTATTTAACTACATCATTCACTGCATGGGAGATACCACAATGTACACACCCGGCACTCACTCCACACAACATTGCATCCCTGTTCCATAAATACACAATGGCTGTAGTGACACTCACACATTCATCACTCACCTGATCCCCTGGTTTCCCATACAGCTTGCTGAAGTTTGGGAGGAGGGCATCCAGTAGGGCCTGGTACTCCTCCTCACTGAATGCAGGTGCCCTCTCCATGTTCAGCAAAATCAGAGTCCAGGGAATACAGAGACAGCAGCAGTGTTGTCCACTCCAATGTTGTGCAGGCAAGTGCCCTCTCACACCCACATGCTGCCTTAAATCAGTACTGCTGAGGGCCTGTCAGTCCAAGGAGTACAGTGTGATAGGCCAGATTACTTTGCATCCTATGTTTCATCCAATCCCATTACACATAAGGCCATGACACACATTTGCATGATTTAAAAATTGAGATTGAGCTCCACAACAAATATTGCATCATTGTATAGTTTTGGCCAACTGAATTTTTCTGAACACCTATAGTACACACTCAAATCTCTGTGACAACTAGCCTGCATTCTGGGCATTCTACTCGCCCCCTAGATGCTCCCTGTGTATTTTCTGGGATCCCCACACAAGTACGGTGCGTTTTCCGTCACAAATGCAAGTTTTTCAAAAGTGAAACGTCCCACACACACACATGCAATGGCGGGGTACGCTCCGCTCGCGTATGGCTCGAACGTAATAGTGAAACGACCCGTACACCCGCATGGTACAAACGCTTATGGCTCGAATGTAATAGTGAAACGACCCGTACGCACGCACGTACTTTTGGGGTACGCTCCGCTCGCGTATGGCTCGGATGTAATAGTGAAACGACCCGTACACACGCACGTACTATTGGGGTACGCTCCGCTAGCGTATGGCTTGAATGTAATAATGAAATGACCCGTACACAGGCACGTACTATTGGGGTACACTCCGCATGGGTGTGGCTCGAATGTAATAGTGAAACGACCCGTACACACGCACGGTCCAAACGCGTATGGCTCAAATGTAATAGTAAAATGACCTGTGCACACGCACGTACTATTGGGGTACGCTCCACTCGCGTATGGCTCGAATGTAATAGTGAAACGACCCGTACACACGCACGTACTATTGGGGTACGTTCCGCTCGCATATGGCTCGAATGTAATAGTGGAATGACCTGTACACGCGCACGGTACAAACGCATATGGCTCGAATGTAATAGTGAAACGACCCGTACACACGCACGTACTATTGGGGTATGCTCGGTTCGTGTATGGCTCGAATGTAATAGTGAAATGACCCATACACACGCATGTAATATTGGGGTACGCTCCGCTCGCATATGGCTCGAATGTAATAGTGAAACGACCCGTACACTTGCACGGTCTAAATGTGTATGGCTCAAATGTAATAGTGAAACGACCAGTACACTCGCACGTACTATTGGGGTACGCTCCGCTCGCGTATGGCTCGAATGTAATAGTGAAACGACCCGCACACATGCACGTACTATAGGGGTACTGGGCGTTTGACACGCTGTAGGGAATGCATGTGTACGGTGAGTTTTACAAGCTCACGCATGGCACCATTACAATAGTGATACCAGGAAAACACATGGCAGGGATGTAGGTGCAAGGTTATAATGAGGATGTCGATGTATATATTGGCATGGAATCCCTACATCAGCAGGCCCTAGGTGTGGCAGACAGTGATATAGCACAGGGCATGTGATCATGTGGCACAGTTGATGTGTGATGAGCTGTTGAGACATGTCATTTGTGGTGGGGCAATATGTGGTTCACATAACCTTTACACTTGTCACATAAGTAACCTCATAAACATGTTGTGATGCACATCAACACTGGGATAGCACACTATTCAGTACGGGCATCTGTCACATGATGCCAGTGACAGGGGCACTGTCTCACTTTTCAAATTGACGCCCAGCATGACCCTATGTGACAATGTCATGTGTGTGCCATGTGAAAGATTAGGCATGCTGTTTGTATCCCGTAAACTTAATCTGCTGTTGGTGCCTCTATGATGGGTCTGTGCCGTGATTGCAAGGGTTTTCCATGTACGCACACCTTGCCACAGGGGCATTTCAACTGCTCATGTGTGTGATGGCATTATAGATCTTTTGTCCCCAAACATACAGCTCTGCATTCTGAGAATGTCTGTGGAGCAGTTTAGTCAAATGCACACCTCATTCACAATGTTACAGATATGTGCAATCGATAGCACATGTGACGTGGGTGTGAGCCTTGCAGTCAGCTGTCTGGATGTGTGGACAACCTTCTCATGCAGGTCACGTGACGTGTGTCACGGATGTGATACTTTGTTATGCTCACTCAGACCAGCCCAGCAGATCATTTGTGTGCATGTCATGTCCATTTCACAGACAACAGGTGTATACATTCAAATGAAGGAGTGCCAGCTAGCTGGCATATGTGTCCTTGATGTACAGCCCATGCAAGACTCAATGTTGATTTGATGTGATGAAGCATTGTTGCTTGTACTATGTGCATTGTAATAGTCGTTGGCTGACAGTTGTACACCGTTTTCCACAAATATGTCGTACAGGGCACCCCCTCTGCCAAGGCCGTTGCCAGACTTGGATGCCATGAGGGAACGTGATTGCATCCGCCATTACAGATTCACACAACAGTTGATTCAGGACTTGACGGACAGGCTGGAACCACATCTCCTACCATGGCACAGGTATCCAACTGCACTGACACCCAAGGTAAAGGTAATGGCAGCCCTACATTTCTTTGCCACAGGTACGTTCCAATTTACCATAGCCGATGTGGGGGGATGTCACAGACCATGTTTAGCCATATCCTACTTGATGTGTTAGCTGCTATGTTGAGTCACATTGATGAATTCATCAAATTCCCTACTCCAGAAGAGTTGACAGGTGTCAAGGGTGATTTCTATGCCCTGGGTGGGATGCCACATGTAATTGGGTCCATGGATGGAACACATGGTTCTTTGGTGCCACCACAAGCTCAGGAGCAGGCCTACCACAACAGGAAACATTACCACTCCATAAATAGCCTGGTGGTGTGTCTTGCTAACATGCTGATTTCACATGTTTGTGCACGTTTTCCAGGATCGTGCCACAATGCATTCATCATGAGGCGTAGCAGGGTACCACAGATGATGCTGCAGCTGCGCAACCATTGGGCATGTCTTGTTGGTGGGTAAACTCTGTTTCTCATGTATGTCTCAATTTTATGTTTATCTCTCACGGCATCACATTCCACAGTCATTGCCATGATGTCAATTTGTAGGAGACGCAGGATATCCCAACATGCCGTGGCTCATGACTCCGCTCCGCAACCCCAGAACAGCTGCAGACCAGCGGTACAACAATGCACACGGGCAGACCAGGCGAGTGATAGAGAGAAGGGAAACAACACTTACAACGCAACTTTTACAACGCACTACCTTTACAACGAAACTTTTACAACGCAACATCCATTACAATGCATGCCATTACAACGCAACCATTACACCGCATGTCACTACAACGCATAACACTACAATGCATACCATTACAACGCATACCATTACAACGCATACCTACACTATCCAACACTTACCCTACTGTTGCACCCCCTGGAGTTAGAATAGTAATTTTTACCCCTACACTATCCAATACTTACCCTACTGTTGCACCCCCTGGAGTTAGAATCGTAATTTTAACCCCTACACTATCCAAAACTTACCCTACTGTTGCACCCCCTGGAGTTAGAATAGTAATTTTTACTCCTACACTATACAATACTTACCATACATGCAATGTAATGGTATGTGTTGTAATGGTATGTGTTGTAAATGTAGTATGCGTTGTAGTGGAATGCGTTGTGAAGGTAGTTTCAAAGATTTCGTTGTAATGGAATGCATTGTAATGGATGTTGCGGTGTAAAAAATGCGTTGTAAAGGTATGCGTTGTAAAAGTATGCATTGTAACGACATACATCCTAGAGAGAACGTTTGGACTCCTGAAGAGCCGGTTCAGGTGCCTCGAAAAGACTGGCGGATCCCTCCCATACGCCCGCTCAAGGTGTGTAACATCTTCATTGTGTGCTGCATGCTGCACAACATGGCAGTTGAGAAGGCTGTGCCACTCATCCTGGATCCTGATGAGCTGGAACATCCACCCGTTGAGGATGAAGTCCTAGGCCAGGATGCAAGCGATGAGGAGGAGGAGGATGATATCCGGAGTCAGCTCATACGCAACTTTTTCTCATAATGGTGAGTCCTAGTAAAATATTGTGCAAGCTTGTACCATAAAGTGGCATGTGTAGCATACTGTGTGTTCAGCTGACTGTATGCAATGTCACTTTGATGTTTGTTGTGCAGTGTCACACAAGTTCTGATGTTATGCCACACACAAACGTTCAATGTGTGAACATGGAATGTACAAGTGTACTACATTCTTAGTGTATTATACATGACCATTTCTGAATTAAATTATTCTGAACGTGACCCCTTGTGTTACTGTCATTCCCAGTTTGCCCAGCCTGTTGTCCGTTGGTGTCATCTTAGTCCTCCTGCTATTCCTCATGAAGATAGTAACGTCAGCCGATTCAGCGGTACATGCACAGACATGTTGAAATGTCAGTTTGGGTAAGGAACCCAAACAGGCTGTTTTTTGTTGGTATGGTTTCAAGTGTGTGGTAAATGTTCATGCGCATGTTGTAGGACCATACATACATGTCACATTACCATGTCTCAAATTTCATGTTGCCCCACTCCCATGACAGGACAGTCACCCTTCTTGACAGTCATCTGTAGTTGAGTTTTGACTCTGGTGAATGCATCAATGTGTGTAAACCTTGACCCTGACACATTGCAGATACCACGGTTTGACATTGTGTGGGACATCACAACCACGCCCTTTGTGGGGAATTGCAGCCTCACTGTGTGCAGCAGGATGTGTCTGGATCATCCCCTCAACCTTGTGGGCCAGTAGAGTTTGATTTCCAAAAAACCATGTTGTGTAGGTGTGGGCCAGTGTATGTCCCACATGTTCATTCAACTGTCCTGTGAGTCTGTTTGCATGGATGCATAGCCCCTTGTGCCAGTATGTCATGTCACTGTCATGTCGTTACCTCAGTGCCGGTGGAGAACCCTGCTTCGCTAGCCTTCTCTGTGAGTTGATGTTAAGTTTACAATCCCATGATGCCAGGTATGTTTCGCTGATGTCATCACAATGTTGGGCTGTAGCAAATGTTGAATCTCCGTGGCACCAGTTGAGTGAGGTTATTCACAGGATTATCTTGTGCCGTGCAGCATCTAATGGTCACGGTAGGCTTATTTTTGTGGCTTTGTTCCTCATTACTCGCTGCTGAGTTTGGTCCCACCTACTTGTCATGTTTAGCATAGTGGGCCACAGTTGCAAGAGCCAATGATTGGCTCCTGCAGGGCTTCCTTGTGTTTAGGTCATTCCCTTCCTCATTGGAGGAGCTGCAAACGGCTCTTGCGGGTGATGTCTACTTTCCCGTCATGGCCCTTACGGATTCACAGGGCTAAATACGGATTGTTGGCTTTGTGTCAGTGGCACTGCTATACATTACATTTTCTGAGATTAGGAGCGTCAATCATACACTGTGACTTAGTTGATGGACGCATGGATCTAATTGCATAGTAGCAGCCTTGTGAGCGTTACACATGCTTTGTTTAGGTGACAAACTGTACTACCTTTTATGTGTCCCTGTTCAAGCATATGATCTAGTCTCATTGTATAATCTGTGATCACACATAGGGTAGAGTGGCAGTGGTTACACTTCACAGGTGTGACTGGTACAGTGTAGGTCTGGAGGTATTCTGTGATTCTGTGACAAAAGTAAGGAATCCTTATGCTTGTTTTCCTTTGTTTCAGATCTCCCTCCCTGCAGTTCCCATCCTCTCCTTCCCTCGCCTGATCTCCCTTGTGTGTCTGTCATTTGTACTCAGACCAAGGGGCTATTTGGAGATGGAACCCTTTCAGCATCGCCCCACTCTGATGATCAAAGGTACAGACAGTCCCTGGCAGTCATGTATAGAATCTTTCACCAGCATTACAGGTAACATCATTGCATGACTGCTATTGTCTTCAGAGCAATGCCACTGGCCAGGTACATTGGCTAATGCAGCATGGCCTCACAAACAACTTTATCCTATTGTGTAGGAAGTGTGTATCCCACAGTACATTGTGGCTCATTGCTGTCAACGCACATCTCTTGCCAGTCTGCATGCGTTCAATATGGCATTGTGTTCCATGATTGTTCATATGTGTTTACGTGTACAGTGACAACATGCATGCTGTTGGTAATGGCAAATGTACCATATTGTGCCTGACGTACATGGTTGTGTTTGTGTTGTTTAGCTTGCTACACACAAGGTGCAGGCTACACCTGCTGACGCTGTGTGTCCTGTGCCCCGCTTGGCTGTAGTCTGCCTAATCCTGTGCCCATGATCTTTGGCGAATGTTCACCCATTTTGCTTGCAGTGACCCATGGGTAACCAGAAACTCCTGCCTTCACATACACATGTCACGTTCCGCCCTGCAAGAATCCTTGGGTTTGTGTGCTTGTTTAGCATGTAGTCTCACCCCTTCTGACGTCATGTGTTCACTCATACCTGCTGCTGCATCCCTAGCCACAACGCAGCACCAAGTGGCCAGATCCTGCACCACACACGCCTACAAGAAACTCCTCCATCCATCTATTCTTAAAGCATGCCATAGCTTGTCTGTGCCACTGTTGCACAACCTCCATGACATAGGCAGGTCCGTCAGCACCTGCAACAAGCACAATGCAAGACACTTAGCTCATTTCATGACTCATATGACACAACAGACTCATGCTCCAGCCACCCTCCACACAGTGAACACCAGACAATCATCCACCTGGTATCACACTAACACAAACACACCCATGACAGCTTCTCAGCCTGTGTGTACAACTCATACTGGCAACACGATGCAGCCCCACATAACATTGTGTCTACGTATAAACAGGTCATGTGCCTCGTACAGCACACACACAACTTCCAGCAGCACCACATTGTACTGTGTTACCTTATCAACACAACAGCAGCACACACCGCCTTCATTACTGTAACGTGGTAGGACGCAACATCAGCACACCACTTCTACATAGCCATCACAGACGGATAGCCTAAAACCCACAGGGACCCTATACCAAAGCACCAAAACCAGGATTATGATTGGTCGCACTTAACGAGGTACACCCTCCGAGTCATATACAACACCAAGGACACACTCCGCATTGTCAAACATCTGCACATCCGGTAATCCAGGTCTTGAGTAGTCTTCTGAAGGCCAGCAGGTCCTGGGCCTGTCGTAGCCTTGTAGGGAGGGTGTACCAGGCAAGGTAGGAGAAAGATCTGTCACTGATGGGGGTTTTCCTGATGTGAGGGACTGTGGCAAGTGCGAGGTTTGCAGAACAGAGGCTGCGGGTGGGAGTGTAGAAGCTGAGTTGGTCGTTGTGTTATGCTGGTCCGGCGTGGTTAGGAGCTTTGTGTGCATGGATGAGGAGTTTGAAGGTGATCCTGTTGTTGACAGGGAGTCAGTGCAGGCCTCTCAGGTGTGGTGTGATGTGGCCGTGTTGGGGAAATCGACGATCATATGTGGCGAGGCGTTCTGGATGCGTTGCAGCTGTCTCTGGATTTTGGTTGTTGTAGCTGCATAGGGGGCGTTCCCGTAATCCAGTGAGTTTGTGGAGAGGGCCCAGATGATTGTTTCTCACGTGTTTGAGGTGATCCATTTGAAGATCCTGCGGGGTATTCAGAGGGTGTTGAAGCAGGAAGCTGAGATGGCGTTGTTCTGCTTGGGCATGGAGAGGGAGGATTTGAGGATGAACCACAGGTTGCGTGCATGGTTGGTGGGTACTGGGGCTGTTCCTAGCGATGTTGGCCACAAGGAGTTGTCACGGGCTGAGGTGGTGGGGCCGGGGATGAGGACCTCTGTTTAGTCAGAATTGTGCTTCAGCCTGCTGTACTTCATCCATTTGGCAACGGCCTTCATTCCTCTGTGGAGGTTTCATTTGGCAGTGTGTGGTTCTTCGGTGAGGGACATGATCAGCTATGTGTAATTGGCGTAGGAAATGATGTTGAGGCTATGTTGTAGTGCAACATGGGTGAGTGGTGCCATGTGGATATTGATCAACGTCGGGCTGAGGTATGATGCCTGGGGGACGCTGCGGATGGTCTCAGTGGTCTTTGATTGGAAGTGTGGGAATGCAGACGGTCTGGGCTCTGCCGGAGAGGAAGGATGTGTCCCAGGCCAGGGCAATCTCTTGGATTCCGGCGTCATGGATGTGTGCTGTTAGGGTGTCTTGGCAGACCGTGTGGAAGGCTGGTTATAGGTCCAGAAGGATGAGGGTGGCTGTTTCTCCTATGTCCATGAGGATGCTGATGTCGTCATTGACGGTGATGAGGCCGGTGTCCGTGCTGTGGTTGCTGCGGAATCCAGACTGGGATGGTCCCATGATGTTGTTATCTTCGAGGTAGCGGGTCAGCAGTCTGTTGACGATCTTCTACGTGACCTTTATTGTGAAGGGGAGATGGCCCTGAAGTTCTTGAGGTATTTGGGGTCCGCCTTTTGTTTATTCACTAAGGCGTTGATCTCAGTATTCTCCCTGCTCCCACTGAAGGTAGCTGTCTCCAAGGAGATGTTTATTGTTTTTTTGTGAAGGGGTGCGCTGGCTTAGCTGGATTTGTTGAAAAATTTGAGAAGCCATGTGTCAGATGGGGATACGGAGTGGATGGAGTCCATGGTCCTGATGGTGTCTTCGTCACTGATGTTGTACCAGGCAGTCAGGTTATTTGTGATGGCGTTGGTCTAAGGGGGGGTTGACTCGTTGTTTTGTGTTGAGGGATTGTACGAACACCCCACCAGTTCTAGCTATGAGTATAGCCCCAGTTATCAGCCCAAGTCCTACTAGGGTGACCATTGATTTAGTCTCCCAACTCCCTCCAGCCCCTAAGGCTAGGAAAGCCAAACCCAAGCCAGCCACTATGCAAGGTGTACTTGGGCCCCCTCCCAATAAACGTAGGAGGAAATCGAAGGGAGCCCAGGGGAAGAGCAAACCCAAAATCTCTCACTCCGATTTTGGGAGGTCTTCAAAACCCCCCACATTAGCAGCGAAATTACTGGTTGAATCACATCCCAAACCTACTGCCCAAGATGCCCTGGCTCCCGCGCCGATAAAAGATACAGGAACTAATATTGCTAATGTCCCCCTTTCTGTTGTCCCGCTTGGAAACCTGGAATTCCTGCTAAGGTCTTTATTACTACCGATTAGTGAGAGTATAAAAAAGATCGAGATCAGACTAACCATCCTGGAGGCCACACTAAGTAGCTTGAAAATTCCGGCTGGTCACCAGGGAAGGCATCCAGAGCCCATTTCCACCCCATTGGCCCCTCTTCAGCCCGTAAATAGCGCAGCAAATCCAGCCCCTCCACAAGCCGCGAACGCGGCGGTCCTGCAACAACCCTTGAGGACCAAGCCTGCACCAACTAAGTCCCTCAACTCTAATACGCCCATTCCTCCTGCAGACCCTGTTCTTCCGGCACAGCCGGTAGATAGTACCACATTGACTCCTCTAATGAAGCTTCTCCCGAGACCACGTAGGCCTAATCTACCCCCTGAGACTAATGATTTCACTGTAGTCATGGCGGGTGTCCCCCCACTTGAAGTAGGTGAAACTGAGGACTTTTGTTCCCTGAAAAGTAGGGTAATCAAGTGGTTAAACATAAATAGACCCCTCCCGGTACACCTTAATAATGAAATCATAATGGTAAGAAGGGTGCCATGGGTGGGGAGAACATACAAATCTATAATAGGGGACTGCATATTGGTGAGCTTTAGGGACACAGGAACTGTGCCCTACATATGCCAAGGAAAGAACAGATCTAGGGAATCTACCATCCAAACCCTTTGTGTGTCTTTCTTTTTTCCCCTTATCCCGGTTCCATTGCAGCCGCCCCAAAATCATGACAACTGGGAGAGGGTTGGCCGGAGGGGGAGACACCATGATTTTAATCCTAGGCCATTATTTGGCCGACCAGAACCACCCTTTCACACCTTCAACCGGTTTAACTGTCTGAATGGTCTAGAGGGGGTGGATTGACAAACGGATAATGCCCCCCAGGGTTACATGGAAAAGGGTGCTTTGGCAGAGGTGTTGGAGGAGCAAAGCTCTCAGGCTCAGCAAATTCTACTGAGTGGTGTTGGGTTATCTGTGTATGCTGAACCTAGGGTCACAGACATAGAATGTATAGGAGGGGGACATGGGCTGGACACGCAAGGGTCAGTGCAGGAGATACCAATAAGGCCTCAGGGGGGTTCAGAACAGAGGGGGGAGGGATTGAGATTGATCTCCTGGAATATAGCAGGCTTGGCAAGCAAATTTAATAATAAAGAATGGGTTGACTTCATTAGAAAATTTCATGTTATCTGTGTGCAGGAGACATGGGCCCCGGTGAATAATTATCACTTACAGGGGTACAAGTGCTTCTTTGTTCCCGCACGAAAAACCAGATCAGGTAGAGCAATGGGTGGATTGTCCATTTACATAGATTTAGACCTCCCAGGTACCTGGTCTTCCCCAGATTGGAACTCACATGGGATTCAGGCAGTCCGGTTCCTCGGGAAGGGGTTAAGATTTACTGTTTTTAACATCTATAACACTGAGATAGCGGACAATCATATCCCACTACTAGCTGAACTGGATTACAGGCTGGGACAAGAAACAACATTCCAAAATAAGGGGCAGTCTCACGCGCTGCTATTAATGGGAGACTTTAACTGCCATCTCTGTCCGGCACTGGTCAAGGCCAATACAGACTGGTCACAATGCCCTATGGAGAAGGGGCCACATTTTTCTCATACGCCCACTGGGTCGGTTCTCAGTTTGCTTCGGCTCAAGTACGACTTAGAGCATACCATTAACATGATAGGCTCACAGACGGATGGCACACTCCCACCAACTTTCAAGGGCAGGGGTTGCTCATCTATCATAGACTATATTCTGGCCTTGAGATCCCTGATAAATAAAATAATTAGCGTAGGGATAGAATGGAGCAGTTTCAGCGACCACAACCCTCTTGTTTTGGAGCTTATGTATAGGGCGGGCGCTAGAACCAGAGTCCATCGCACAATCGAGGAGAGGGTCACAGACCAAGGCAGGAGACTAAAATGGTCCAAAATAGACGGGGTAAAGTTTTATAAAACCTTGGGGGACAAGGGCAAATCGGCCATTAATGACTGTTTAGACTTAGAAGTCCATGGATCAAGGTTATTGGAAGCATTTGACCAGATCGCTAACCTGATCGACGGCCTACTCAAAACCAGTGCGCCCACACGTAACCTGGCTAATCCCCGGTGGTTTGACAAAGACTGTTCTAAAGCACTGAGGGAGTTGAAATGCTGCCTTAAATTAAAAACAAGGGACCCTCAAAAAATCAAGGTGTGCAGAGAAAAATACAAAAAAGAGACCAAAAGGAGGAAACTTGCCCTGCAGGTAGAAGCATGGGCAGATTTAAGAGAGGCAGGGGAAAGAAAGGATTTAGCGGGTTTCTGGAGAATCATTAATAAACCGACCTTTCAAGAAAATGATTCCCCGGAGATAGGGGCTAACATCCTCCCAGAGCAGTGGGTCACCCACTTTAGAGGTTTATATAACCATGAGCCCGGTACCCCTGTAGCGTTACCGGAAACCCCAAGACAGGCTTCACCGGTAGTATTTACTCTCAAGGAGATTACTGCAGGGATGGAGGGTCTGACTAAAAACAAAGCCCCGGGCCCGGATGGAATTCCCCCTGACCTGTTTCTGAGCAACATAGAATTATGGGCCCCTCTAATGACCAGGGTTATAAATACTGCTACCACCTGTGGCCTGCCACCGTCTTGGTCTAAAGCAATTATTGTGCCGATTTTCAAAAAGGGCAATAGGGACGATCCCAAGTGCTATCGGCCTATTTCCCTGATTGACGTATCGGCCAAACTTTTGGGTAGGGCAATCCTTAACAGACTGTACGAGTGGACCGAAGAGAATAACACCTTCTCGGACACTCAATACGGGTTCAGGACTGGGAGGTCCACCAGTGACCAATGCCTGTACCTGTATATGCTGACTGCCAAATATACTTTGGCCAGTGACGAACCGATTTACATGGGATTCATGGATTTGGCAGCAGCATTTGACCACGTCAATAGAGAAAAACTGTGGGATATGATGTCAAGTATGGGGATTGAGAGTGGTTTAATTACCATATTAAGGGAATTGCACAGCGACACCACGGCCAAGGTCCGATTTAATAGGGAGGGGGGATTGTCTGACTCTTTTCCCTGTAAGAGCGGAGTCAGACAAGGTTGCATTCTTGCCCCTTTTTTGTTTTCCCTTTATATCAACAACTTGGAGCAGTTTCTGTTGGGTTTAAAGGCAGATTCCCCAAGGGTCGGGCCGCGTCATATTCCTGTTCTGCTCTACGCAGATGACACGGTCTTTATTGCACGTACACCCCGGAGCTTACAAATCCTGATTGACGGGTTTGTTAAGTTCATGGGTACCCTGGATCTTTCTGTTAACCTGGGTAAATCGTATGTGCTCCTGGCTGGTAAAAAAACTTCCTCTAAATTTACTTATACAATAGGCAGCCATATTTTAGAAGAGGTTAAAACGTTCTCTTATCTTGGAGTAACCTTTGACGGCGCTCTGCAGTTTAATTCCCTGGTGGCGGAACGTTGTAGTAAAATGATTGCCTCCAATGGGGCAATAACTAGCTATGGCAGGAGGCTAGGCAGAGGGAGCCCGGAACAGGTGATGAACTTGTACAGCTCCGTATCATGCTCCAAAGTAATCTATGGGGCACAAGTATGGGGCTTCGTGAACACCACTAGAATCCAACAGGAAGAAAACAAATATCTGAAATCTATCCTGAGGGCACCACCCAGTACCGCTGGATTCATAGCACATAGGGAGTTAGGGAGGCCATACTTGGATGACCTGGTAAAACTTAGGCCAATTGTGGCCTGGTTAAAAATATGGGTTAATCCAGATGCGCATCTCAGCAGAGAAATTCTATTGGACTGCTTGGATAGGGCTAAATGTATGTGCATTCCCTGGCTCAAATACGTAAAAAACACCCTTGAGGAATTAGGTTTTGGAAACCTCTTTACGAACCCTACAACAATTTTAGCCCAGCACAAGAAACAAGTAGGGGAAATTTTCCTAGAGCGGAAAAGCCAATGCAGAGCTGAGGCTGAAGGAGCTAAAAAGACTGTGAGGGCCCATAACCTGGTGAAGAGCGTGGAGGGTATGGAGTCTTAACTGTACCTCATGCACAACGCACAGGACAGATTTCTAATGTGCCGTTTCAGACTGAATTTACTTCCATTTATGTTGGCATCACCAGCAGGTTTTACCACATCAATTGAGCAGAAGGGACCCTGCGGCTGCGACAACAGGTCTCCGCAGGACTCCCTCCACTTTGTTTTGCTTTGTCCCTATTTTTCTATGCCCAGGCGCAGATTTCTTGTAAATATTTTTAAAAAAGCCCAACAGGAACATGCCAGGGATGCATTAGTCTTTTTGCAAAAAGCCTCTGACCCCCTAACTTTGTGCTGTATTATGAATTTTATTAAGGTTGCGGTCCGATTAAGGCTAACAAGGGGAGAGGAATGAAATGTTTTGGATTTTCTATTTTAAAATTGTGGACCTTCATGTCGGTATTTCCATTTGTATTAACTCTGTGTATAAGGATCTTGATTAATGTTTAATGACTTTTTATCTTTGTATATATATGTGTGCTTTTATGGTGTTTTTTAATCACCGAATAAAGATTCTTTGAATTGAATTGAGTTCAATCAAGATGTTGATGTGCTGTTTGCTGTTGTGTGTGTTGCTGTCTAGGCTGTCCTGTTGGTGGTCCTGATGAGTTGGTGGGGTCTGCGGGTGTCGCTCCTGTGTGCGGTGTAGCTGTCTTGTGTTTGGTTGTGGAGCCAGCTCCTCTACAGCTTCCGACAGGTACACTTGGAGGTCCTGAGGTCTTCGGTGAACCATCCGGCTATCTTGTTGCTGTGATAGGTGGCGGAGGTCTTGAGTGTGGCGGGGGTGTCGGCACAGTCGTTGATCCACTGTATGAGGTTGATGGCAGCGGAGTCAGGGTAGGTGTGGTCGGCGCGTGGTCCCAGGGCGAGGGTGGCAGTCAGTTAGTCCACGTTGTCCTTGTACCAGCAGCGGCATGGAACGTGCTGTGTGCAGAGCGGTGTGGTGGGTTTACTGAAGATGAAGTGGAGGCATCTGTGGTCTGTCCAGTGATGTTCGGTGGTGTGGTTGAAGGAGACGTGTAGAGTTGCGGAGAAGATGGGGTCCTGTGTGTGTCCAGCGGTATGGTGGGTATTGTCACAAGTAGTTTTAAACCGAGTTTGACGAGGTTGTGGATCAGGGCAGTGGAGTTTGCATCGTTGTGTTCTCAAGCTGGAAGTTCATGTCCCCAAGGAGGATGTAATCCATGTAGCCGAGGGCGTGCATGCTGATGAGGTCAGCGAGGGAGTTGATGGATTGTGGTCGGGGTCCAGGTGGTCTATCGATGAGTGTTCCTCTGAGGGTGTTGTTGGCGTCAGTGTGGATCTGTAAGTGCATGTGGTAGGCGGTGGGGAGGGTGTCGTTGGTGTTGGTAGTGACTCTGGGAGTGTTCATGTGGATGATGGCGATTCCTCCTGAAGGACTGGGTTTTTCTAAGACCCAGCGGTGCCAGGGATAACACCTAAAACCTTCGTGGGTAACCTGTTCCGGCGTACAAATGACAGAGACACGGGACACTTCCTTCGGCGTCAAAGATTCGAGGTTTATTACTGCAGGGAACACAGAAGTCACAGGAAGTACAACACGTGTAAGTTCGAGGAGTCTGCTTCAACTTGTATCTGTGGATCGCTCCTTTTATACAGTTTTCGTGTATAGGCTAACATGGTACACAAAGGTTTACAACTTGGTTCCCATCGTAAAGACCATAAGGGGTCGCTTTCATGTATTCAGGGCCCGGAACATAAGTACAGTAACGTTTGGTAGTTCCCCACTGTAAAAGCACATCTTCCCACCATTAGTACATTCCAATCAGCAGTAAACGAATCAAGGAAGAGACAGAAACAGGTGCAGAGGAAGACAGGAACAGTGAGCAGATCGAAAAGGGTGTAAAAGGGGTGGTATCGGGAAACACGAGCTGCAGGCATCAAAGGGGACGTGCCTAATGAATACACAACTAAGACAATAGACCGACAAGATGAGCCTCGAGCGGGGCCATCTGCCCTACAGTGCCATCCCCCTCATCATAAAGACACCTTCAAAGGAAACGTGTCTTCCGCAAGAGTTTGGGAATCCCAGGGAAGCGAAGCGGACAGCGTCCGTTCGCTGGCTACTTGAGGGCAAGAAACAAAATGGATGCCGTATCTAAGATGGAACCCGTGGGTTCAGATGAAGAAACCCACGAAACAAACGAACGGTTTAGGCTAGCACAGCGAAAACGCGTACACCCACTAAACTCGTCATTTGCGGTTCATAGATACCAGACTCGACCATATTCGTGCGAGTCGAAAACACCACTTACAATTGTCACGGAACCTCAGACGCTCCTTTTGCCCTCATGTAGGCAAGCACTAATCGGAATCATAATCGATCTCGATATTCATCAGACCATCTAGATGCTGCTGCAACATAATTCTATCCATCAGAGTTCCTTTGGTAACAGGCGGCTGTCTTATACACGTCGTAGCACAGAGGCCACATAAGGCAGGACCACACTGCACACAAGGACAACACGTGAACAGGAATGCTACAACAACTCCGATAATCATCAGAATTTTCCAACCCCAAGTCGACATTAGGCCCCAAAACCACCCAAGTAGCGTCCAATCCCCTACGTCCACGTGTATGGACTCAGAGATCTTATGCAACTTCGAGATGGCTTGATAGACAGTCGGAGCGTTGTCTGGAATGAAAATACAACAGCTCGAATCGATCACCTTACATACTCCACCTCGATCTGCTAAGACAACGTCTAAAACCATACGATTTTGTAACGTCATCAATCGATCCGCCTGAAGCTCTGCTGTGATATTACCAAGGGCACTGGCAGTGATATTAGCTGTCGATTCCACCACTCGAGTCAACTGTCTCAGGTTCCTACTATTGACCATAGGTCCCCAAAACGGCAAGAAACCCTTGAAAAAGTCTCCTGCCTCTTGACCCGCAGTGTCCTCTTTGCTAATCACGCCCCTCACAACTCGGGTCTTGTGGTAATCGGAGGCGACTGTAAAAGTCGGTGGCAACACGTTTGCAATATAACATGTGCCCGCAAATTCAAGGGGCAACCATGTATATGCACGGTCATAACAGACAAAGTACGTACCCTTGGCAGTCAGGAGAACAGGGGAAGAGAGCATTGGTAAGACATACGTCTCAGAGCAAGCACTCTCTCCAAGGTGAGCTCTCGGGCTTCGGCCATGACCTTTTAGACAGAAATTAGCAAGGTGGGGTACGATCCATATTGGAGACGAGCTTTTAAGCTGTCTTTCGCCTACGAGCGCACTATACTCAACCTCACTCAGATCCCTATAGGCTCGCACCTCTTCCTCTGGGATGAGCGACGGCTCATAGATATCCCTATCTAAATCAGCAATCGCTATTGCCAAAGGCTTATGGTACGGACCGGGACCAAAGTGTGGAGAACGTGGCTCTCGATTGGGGTAAGAATCTAGTGCGCTTCGAAACATTGTTTGGAATGCTCGAGCTGAACCCTGGGAACTGTAAGGAAGGACCAGGTACGGAATTCCTTTATCGGTGGTATGTGGCATTAACCCACACACCCAACAATTGGTAGTGTTCATCACCAACTGATGCTGATGAAGGAGCTGAACGAAGGAATTGTTCATGAATTCCGCACGTCTAACCTGCTCGTGTTGGGGTAGGATGTGGAAGGAATGAGGAGAAATAGTGGAGGTAGGTTTAGGTTCAGAAGAAGGGGTAGGTGAGGCAGTAGGCAACAATGACTGTATCATGTAATACACCCCACCCACCAATAACGAAGAAACAGTTAAAAACAGAAGGAACACCTGAAACATGAAGCATTTTGTACGAGCAATTTGTTGCAACTTGAATCTTTGGGCCTGAGCTTTTTCCAATTCCGACAGCTTCGAGAAAGCCATCCTCTAAAACCGTCCGCTACGTTCTTGACGCACTTCGTTCTGTGTAGCAGTAGTCAATCCCCAGGAGTTCCCAGGAATCGACGGTCTCTGACCTAGTGTCAAGACCTACTAACCAGAAGGAAGTACCCGCGCGGCCCTACGGTCCACCCGGATGTAAGGTATCTTTAATCAACAATATATACAAAATTTCCTAGCTGTGGAAGCAAAAAAACACATACGTAGAAAAAGGCTCAAAATTTACGAGATCACAATTATGCAAGTGTGTTCAAACTCTGTGACGGCAAATGGGGTAACGTGGATGTCAGGGGAGTAAGCAAAAATATTTATTAGTCTTTGATATTGGATCGAAGAAAATATCGGCTTCTCCCAGGACGTGTCTGTTCGTCAAACAGCTGATCCGATGATGAGACAGAGTTCTGCTGATCAGTCTATTGTTCAGATCTTGAGTTTTGCGATGGCAAATGTTCAACAATGTCGTTCTGCTGCACTGAGGTCTCTCCGACAGGCTGAGCGTCGCTAAAAGGGACGAAAGTCGGCACAGTTTCTGCTTCAGATGAGGCAATGCCCTTCCTCACCCACGAGTCTGCTGGTAAAGGTATAGGTACCTTCTTGGTATGGGTGGCATGCACCCAATTCTTGCGTCCTTCCAAACGAACAGCAGTCCTCGTGGCAAGGAGCACTTGGTAGGGTCCGGTAAAACGAGGCTCAAGGTTACGCTTCCGGGCAAAATTTCGTGTCACCACCCAGTCTCCGGGCTGGAGCTGGTGGCCTGGACCCTCCGTCTGCGTCGGCAGTGCTTCAAAGACCTGTTGGTGAATTAACCTCAGTTTAGCAGTCAGATCATGAAGATAATCGATCAACATTGGGTACTCAAGATCAGAAAACACACTGGGTCTAGGGACCCCCCAAACATTGGCAGGGCAGCCGAACACAATCTCGTAGGGGCTAAGCCCTACTCGGGAGTGTACAGTCGCCCTAGTTGACAGAAGAGCTAGAGGCAAAGCGTCAGGCCACGAGAGACCAGTCGTAGCCTGAATCTTCGCTAACTTCAATTTAAGGGTGCCATTATACCCTTCAACCAAACCTGCTGACTGGGGATGATTGGTGCTGTGGAATTTCTGTGGAATTCCAAGGCCCTTACACACACTCTTCATCACACTCCCCACAAACTCACTTCCGTTATCAGACCATACAATCCGTGGCATTCCATACCGAGGAAAGTATTCCTTCAGTAGGATTTTCGCAGTGGACAAAGCAGTGTTATCTTTGAGAGGGTAGGCTTCGATCCATCGGGAGAATGCGCAAACCACAACTAAAACGTACTTCAGGTTATTGCATCTCTCCATATGAATGAAGTCTAGCTGAATCACCTCAAAGGGACATGAAGGGGGAGCAAAATGGCCAGGAGGTGTAGGAGTTCCCTTACCAGGATTGTACATCATACTTATCATACAATTCTTAACCAATCTCTCAGCACACTTAGTGATACCATCATTCTTCCATACAGGGGACAACAACTTGCAGATACCTTTCGCACTAATATGTGCCAAGCCGTGTGCCATCGTCACAACAGCTAGTACATACGCATCCAGCAACATCCACCTCTTATTCTCCGACAAATCAATCCAGCAACCATTTGCATCCAGCTTTCCCGTACTCTCTTTCCACTTCGTCTTTTCAGACTCAGTGGCCTCGTTCTGAATCGCTTTCACACTCTCGATAGTGTCCTCACACATACCAGTCTCTGTAGGCCACCTAACCGAACTCGTCACATACATTCTAGTACTAAGATTCCGGGCAGTCTCCTTAGCAATCTCATCCGCAAACGCATTACCACAACCAACATCATCCGTCACCTTACGGTGTGCACTACATTTAATAATCGCCACCTGCTTGGGCAATGTAAGTGCATCCAAAAGATCATTCACGAGCTGTCCGTGCTGAATCTTCGTGCCATGCGATGTCATAAAACCTCTCTCTCTCCACAAGCGTCCAAAACTATGCGCAACACCAAATGCATACTGGCTGTCCGTAAACACATTCACCCGTTTCCCTTTCGACAACACGCACGCTCTAGTCAAAGCAATCAGCTCTGCCGCCTGAGCAGAGTTCTGATTCAATCTTGCAGTCTCCACAACAGTACTCAATGTCACCACAGCATACGCAGTCGTCACATCGCCATTCGGCAACTTAAAACACGACTCATCCACATACAGGGTCCCATCGGGATCTTCCAATGGAGTATTTTTCAGGTCTACTCAACCTTTTGTTTCTTCCTCCGTTCGTAGGTAGCAGTCATGAGGTGCTACTTCGTCTGATTCCATACTGATTGGCAACAAAGTCGCCGGGTTCAGGACGTTGCAACGTTTTATTTGAATGTGACTTGCCAAAAGCGTCAACTCATACCCAGACAACCTTGCCCTCGTCAGGTGTTGAGTTTTCGTACGATTCAAGAGAATGTCAACTGCATGCGGAACCATCACTGTAAGCATATTATCCATGACCAATCCTGCAGATTGTTGGATGGACACCGCAGCTGCCGCTATTGCTCTCAAACAACTCGGCAATGCTCTAGCTACTGGGTCCAAGGTCGAGGAAAAATATGCACATGGACGTTGCTTACCGCCAAATTCTTGCATCAAAACACTCAACGCACAACCTTCCCTCTCGTGAACGTATAGTGTAAACAGCTTACTGTAGTCAGGG
The DNA here is from genome assembly GCF_964263255.1 of Lissotriton vulgaris. Taxonomy (NCBI): domain Eukaryota; kingdom Metazoa; phylum Chordata; class Amphibia; order Caudata; family Salamandridae; genus Lissotriton; species Lissotriton vulgaris. Next base: position 1,316,081,736 of record NC_141691.1, read on the forward strand.
GTACCTAACACAGGGGCCGAACACAACGCATCACGTAGTTCAGAAAAACTTTTCTGACATTCTTCCGTCCATGGTAAAGGAGTTGGAACATCCTTGCACGTAAGAGCCACCAATGGTTTCGCTAGCAATGAAAAATTTGGAATCCATTGCCTGCAGTATGACGTGATACCTAAAAAGGCACGCACATCTCTCTGAGTTGTTGGCACAGTCATTCGAGCAATCGCTGCAATTCTCTTTGGGGTCAACCTTCTTCCCTCCTTTGACAATAAGTGACCTAGATAGGGTACTTCTTGGCAACAATATTGCAGTTTAGAAGGCGACACCTTGTGATTTAAATCACAGAGATGCTGCAACAACGACACCGTAGCAAGTTTGCAAATGTCCTGAGTATCCGCAGCCATCAATAAGTCATCGACATATTGGATCAAGGCCGCACCGGCCGGCAACACAAACGCATCAAGTTGGCCCTTCAATGCTTGGCTGTATATCGATGGACTCTCACAGTAGCCCTGAGGAGCGCGTTTAAACCTAAAGCTGCGGCCACCAAGAGAGAAACCGAAAAGGTCCCTACTCTCCTCAGCAATTGGAATGCTGAAGAAAGCATTCTTCAGATCGATCACTGAGAACCAAGATGCAGAGGCTGGAATCAGAGTCAGTAGAGCCGTAATGTCAGGCACCACAGGGAACTGAGGAATCACAATTTTATTCACCTCCCGTAAATCGATAACAAAACGATAAACAGGGGGCTTTTATGGATCAGTGCGCTTCAGAATGGGCAGCACAGGGCTATTGCACACGTTTCCCCGAGTCTCCTCGATAACATCTTTTTCAATTAGATCGTAGATGATTGCTAACAGCGCTCGCTCACCATCAAGGGAGATACGATACTGGGGAATACGTGGCAATCGCACATTAGATTTCAAGTGAACAACATAAGGGGAGATGTCAAGCAGGCCCACGCCATTGGGACCTGTCGCCCACAAAGATGCAGGAAGAGAACTCAATTCCGGTGGAAGCTTATCGATGGATAAGTACATAGGAGAGACAACTCTCTCACCCAACGTAAGCTTTACTCCCGCAGGAGAACAATACAAAGTCGCATACAGACGTTTTAGCAAATCCAGGCCCAAGAGATTTTCACCACAACCAGTAGTCAAAATCAAAGGAGCTTTCAGCTCACGAGGCCCAATTGTAAGAGGCAAAGGGCGCGAAACCGGATTGCTAACAGGGGCGCCAGAGAATCCAACGGAAACATTTGTTAAGCCAGACAAAGGTGCGCCAGGGAGTTTCGAATGCATGATGGAACTTTTCTCTGCACCAGTGTCCAACAGAAAAGGCTCAACGACGCCTGAGGTGGCAACTGCGACGTAAGGCCCTCTCTGATCAACCGGAACTGATACTACTCCCTCTCCTTGTCTATGGCTGTCCTAGTAATTACCGTCGTCAGCATCCTGATCGACGTAATAATCGTTCACATTGTACTGCGCAGATCTTCCTTGCGACGATCCGCGCTGATCAAAACAATTATTAGAATCAGAAGAATCGTTAGAACGATCATTTTGAGCACCTCGACCTCTACCACGTGATGCCTGTTGAGGACCACTACGACCTCCTCTAGATGAATTACCATTATTTCGATCACGCAAAACTGGACAATCAAATTTCAAATGACCCTCTCCCCTACAATAGGCACACTGATTGTACCCTAATGTAGATCTCTGCGAAGAGGAGTCATTACGTGATTGCGACCTATTCGACTAAGATTGTGATCGATTCCGTTGTTGCGAATCATTCTGATTCGAACGTGGAGGATATGCTTGTTGCAACAACACTTTAGTTTTTAGCTCTTTTGTCTTTTTATCGGCACGATCATTTTCCTCTTTCTCTCTATTCTCATAATATTGGGCCGTGGCCAATATTTGAGCAGAAGTGGAAACAGCTAACGCACTTTCTGAATTTCATAATTTGTTGCTTAGGTCCGGCAACAAATTTGAGACAAACTTGTCCACAAACAATCGCTGACCTCCCTCAGTACCCATATCTTGACCACTGTGATCAATGAATGCCTCCTCAAATCTCGTAAAGAAATCAGAGACACTCTCATCCTTCTTTTGTTTACAAGCGGACAGTTTGTCCCAATTTACCTTCATAGCTGGCATAAGCGTTTTCATAAGAGTAATAATTCTCTGGGGCAAAGCCGTAATTAGCTGTTCAGGCTTGGCCCCACCAATTTGTCGTGTATCCGCCGCTACAAGAGCAGCCCAATCACCACCTAATACTGCTACATGATTTTCCTGACGAATTTTCGCCCAAACCGGTTGCGGAACCACGTTACCGAACAACATATCGATGTCAGCAAGATTCATTATCGTAGCATCCACTAACTGTGATAATTCTTTGTAATATCCTGCAGGATTTTTGCGAGGGTCAGGCAAAGATTGCTTTACCTGCAAAACTTCCGATCGCTTCCATGGGAGGTGTATCCACACTCTCTGGAAATGTGGCAGGATCGGCGGAATTTGAGCAGCATCACCCGGCATCCACACTGGTGGTACTTCGCGCATGGGATACTGACCAGGCGCTGCTAGTGGTTCCTCAATGTCTTCTAAAAACAATGCCCGAGGCATTATAGAAGGACGGAAAGATAGTAACTGCTCGACAGCACGTCGAACATTGCTACCCACCATTATTCCGCTTGCAAACTGAAGCTGAAGATTAGTCAGAGCAGTCAATACATCGTCAGATGCATCAGCCGATATTTGGTCACGTAAAAGCTTGCACATTTCTTCAAACACGAACCTTTGTGTCGGTACGTTGAATTGACAAAACGTATCAAGCACTATACGTGGAGGATTTCTAAGGGGGTATTTAATCCAACCCGTCGCCATATTATACAGCGAGTCACGTTCCCTACTACCGGGAAGCTGACTTCGCCTTTGAGGACCATCAGAACCAGCGGACTCAAGGATGGGTCCAAGAGAATTAAAAAAGTTAGCAGCAACAGAAGGGGTACGACGTCGAACAGATGGAGAAGAAGAGTAACTCAATGTGGGAACAAGAGAAGTGTCAGGAACATAAGAGACAGCAGGGGTAACCAGAACAGTAGGAGCAGCGGGAACAGGAGTATGAGGAAGTACAAGCGGGGGAGCAGTAGGGACGGGAGCAGGTAGTGGAGCAGGAACAGGTTGAAGAACGGGGACAGGTTGTGGAACAGGAACGGGAGCAGGTGGAGGAACAGGGACAGGGGGAACCACTGGAGCTACGGTACCCTGTGCATACGGAGGTGGTGACTTCAAGAGATAGGACAACAAGGGGTCCTCTACTGATTCCTCCTTCTTATCTGTACCCGTCGGTAAAGCGGGGTAACACTTATCTTTAGTCATACGCTGCAATCTATCGAAAACTTCCTTTTCCTTTTCCTCCTTATCGCGCTGGAACTGCTCTGCGTTTCTTACCGTTGTAACAATACCTTCTCTCTTATTACGTTTAATCTGCTTGATTTCTTTCTGCTTGGCTTCTTTACGCCACAACCGAAAGGAATCAAACATGGCCGGCCTTGCTTTTCTTTGGAACAATTTAGCTTCTAGATTATCTAAAATCGGGGTCTCAAAACTACCATGAGGTGGCCAACTAAGGACACCGTCTTTTTTAGTGTAACGAACCCAACACTCATTGAATGTAATTGGACCCAAACCGTGTCTACTGTACAACTCGTAAGTTGGAGTTCCAACCGGAGGTATCGGACACGAATCCTCCAGTCGGGAATCCGCACCACAACTTCTGAAGCAACTGAACAAAGTACTACGGCCAGGCATCGTGCACACTAACCGTGTTTCACAAACATCAAGGGTTATAGGATTTACAATGTCCCTGCAAAGAGCAAAAACCCTCGGTTTTTGGCGACTGCAGACGTCAAATATCACAACAAAGAACAAAGTACTAAGAACCACAAATGCAATGGAACCATGCAACAACTAAGCACCCACAACAAAGGACTCTGGGAGCGACCCACAAATACTTAACTCAAAGATCGATGGCGTCACCAGGAAGGCCCGTCAATCGTCTCGCTGTACCAAGGTCTACGCCAGGCGCCAAAACAGGTCTACAGTCAGGGCAGCAGTCCGTCGCAGCCGTCAGGATTCGAGGTTTATTACTGCAGGGAACACAGAAGTCACAGGAAGTACAACACGTGTAAGTTCGAGGAGTCTGCTTCAACTTGTATCTGTGGATCGCTCCTTTTATACAGTTTTCGTGTATAGGATAACATGGTACACAAAGGTTTACAACTTGGTTCCCATCGTAAAGACCATAAGGGGTCGCTTTCATGTATTCAGGGCCCGGAACATAAGTACAGTAACGTTTGGTAGTTCCCAACTGTAAAAGCACATCTTCCCACCATTAGTACATTCCAATCAGCAGTAAACGAATCAAGGAAGAGACAGAAACAGGTGCAGAGGAAGACAGGAACAGTGAGCAGATCGAAAAGGGTGTAAAAGGGGTGGTATCGGGAAACACGAGCTGCAGGCATCAAAGGGACGTGCCTAATGAATACACAACTAAGACAATAGACCGGCACGGCAAGATGAGCCTCGAGCGGGGCCATCTGCCCTACAGTGCCATCCCCCTCATCATAAAGACACCTTCAAAGGAAACGTGTCTTCCGCAAGAGTTTGGGAATCCCAGGGTCGCGAAGCGGACAGCGTCCGTTCGCTGGCTACTTGAGGGCAAGAAACAAAATGGATGCCGTATCTAAGATGGAACCCGTGGGTTCAGATGAAGAAACCCGCGAAACAAACGAACGGTTTAGGCTAGCACAGCGAAAACGCGTACACCCACTAAACTCGTCATTTGCGGTTCATAGATACCAGACTCGACCATATTCGTGCGAGTCGAAAACACCACTTACAATTGTCACTGAACCTCACTCCTCCCACTCTGTTTGTGCTGTGTCTGCGGGAGATCTTATAGCCTTCTGGGATGGCTATGGCGATGTCTGTTTATGAGGTGGTGTTCAGCCTGGTTGGCGTCAACTACACCAGCCAGCCCAACTACAGCAACAACCTCTACACAAGTACAAGAACCAGACTCCAGGAGTACATGTGAAAATCCAGGGTGCATGCACACACCTCACCCTCAACATCCCCTGCTACTGCCACATGACCATCCACCTGAGATCCCTATAATAGTCCCACAGTCAACTGCAGGTTCACCTTCATACTCCTCAGCCACACTCAGTAGGCACTCTACAGGCCCAGGCCAATAAAGTAATATGGATGTCTACCATCCAACACCCAGTCCGTCCTGCCACCCTTGGCCTGGGCACCATTCATCACATCCACCGTACAACTGCATGAGAATGATAGTTCTCATACCTCCAAACACAGATCCTGGTACTCCCTCCGTGGACACCTACATATTACCCATGATCTGTACACCTCCAAGTGACTCTTCTGTACCTGTCTGTAATTGCAGTATTGCAAGCCAACCCCCTTCAGCATTTTGTAACCATCACAGGTGTGTATTGCCATCCATGTATGTAGTTGTTGGAATATTGTGACCTATGTGTGTCCTCACCCGGACTCCGATCCGAGTGTGTGGATGGCTGCAGTTTGTTCAACACTCTGGCATTTTATACATGTCCCCACACATATGTTTTGGTTTCTGGGTACAAAACGCCTTCACCAATGCGTATTATGTTATTTCGATTTATTTTGTGATCTTGTGCGTGAAACGTGAGTAGGTGCTGTACAAAAAGGGGGGAATCCAAAGTTCACAGCTGGAGATGTGATGCCTTACAGTTTGAGTCAACAGGGTCCAGGCCACAGTGCTTGGCATCATTGGGCACACTGCAACCAGCAAGTTCATGTAGGAGAGTCAATTAGGTGATGCTGTTGCACACAAAGGCAAGATGCCAGACCATGTGACCTGGGAGTTGTGCATAGCCCACTGTCTCTCAACGTCTTAGCCGTGGACGACCCACCTTCCTTGTCGGACCCTCACGTGCAGGCCTTGACGATTCATGGGACGCTCCGTCAGACAATTCCTCCTCCTCCTCCCTCCCTGTGGCTGGTGTTGGTCTTTGCCTTGATGTTTCGGGCCTGGTGACACAGGGAGGGTGCTGCATGTTGCCAGCAATCTGACGGAGTGATTGGCTTATTTCCCTATGCACCGTCAAGAGCTCATCTAGACTTGCCTCCATCCGTCCCTGGTGTCGTTGTTGACTGGCATGTTGCTCGACCTGATGACTTTTAATTTCGTTGAGGGCCTCCACTACCTGGCTGAACTCTCTGGTGTCCCGCCAGTATACCTCCATGAATTTTCGGAGTTCTGACATACCGGCCCAATGAGTGATGGCCGTGGTGGTGTTGTCTGCCACCTCCTGGGTGCCCGTCGAACCTTGTCCCTCATTGTCAGAATGGCTCTGTTGTGGATTATGGGCAGGGCTCCGAGCTGTCTGCTGGGATGTGGTGGTAATAGGTGTGATGGTTGGCACAAATGTATCTGATCCAGCTGCTGCACAGGTTTGGGATCCAGAGTGGCCAGATTGGTTGGGGACATACACAGTGTGTTGAGAGGTGTTGCTGTTGGTGGGGTCAGGGTCCTGCTGAGCCTGGGACTGGGATCCATCTCCCACCTGGTTGGGGATGGTTTCCACATGGTGCCCTGTGGTTGTGAGAGACAGATACTGTTAATGCACTATCATGCAACATCCAATTTTGACATCCATTGTTCACTTGTGTATGGGTATGTTGTGGGATCAGATTGACATGTGCTCAGGGGTCATTGACATGTTCAGTACAGTTTACGATGACTGGCACAGCCATTGCTGTGGCTTGTGCCGCCGCATGACACAGATCCAGCTATGCTCTGTGTGCCCCAATCTGCACAATGCAGCGCCAATCCTTATGCCTGGTTCAAGCATGCAGAGGGTTTAAATGCAGCATGTTTATCATAGAGACTGAGCGCGGAATTTTTCTGATTTCAGTCAGCAACTTTTGTGAGGTGTTGCTGTGCCGTGACGGCCACCCACTGCCAACCTCCCTGGACCAGTACACCTACTTCTGGCACAGGGCTTTAGAACGTGGCACTTCTCCAAGATGCATCACCTTGTCAATGCCCAGGTCCATGGTACTACTTAAGTGCATCCACAGTGTCCAAAAGCTGTGGATACAGCATTGTGTGAGAGGCACAATGGACTTGTGATTCCGCACTGTGCATTTTTTTGTTTGGATTCGTCATCAGATCAGTATTTGTTTTGTTGTGTTACATGACGATTGTGACAGTGGTGCACTCCATTGCCTGTCCCCAGAGGCTCTGTTTCTGTAAGGGGTGTGTTTGACAGGCCATGCTAGTAGTTTGAATGTGATTTGCAAGTGGCCGTCCCTCGTGGTGTGTCTGTCCCACCATGAAGCATGCCGTCATGACTGTGGTTGTGAGTTCCTGTGCAGGATATCTGACCTTGTCCTGGTGTTAGTGTTTGCACTGGTCACAGGAGGGCCTTGTGCTGCCTACACCAGGGCCCAGTGTCAGATATATTTGTCAGTACTTTCACACTCCCTGTGCATTGGCATGGTGCATGGGTGTGTACCTGGGCCATATGGGATGAGTGCAGCCTCCTACCCCACACCTTGCACCCTCTCACCCTCCCCCTTCCAGCCTTCTGGCACTCCCCATGCACCACCCCCATACTGTTAGGCATTGCTGCGAGTCCTCTGCACCCACCCACATACCACCCCCGTACTGTTAGGCACTGTTGGGAGTCATTGCCACCAATCAATCAATCAATCAATCATTGACACTTATAAAGCGCGCTACATACCCGTAGGGTCTCAAGGCGCTGGGGGGGGGGGGGTGCCGCTACTGCTCGAACAGCCAGGTCTTCAGCTTCTTCCTGAAGGAGAGGTGGTCTTGGGTCAGGCGCAGGTCGGTCGGGAGGGAGTTCCAGGTCTTGGCGGCCAGGTAGGAGAAGGACCTTCCTCCTGTAGTCGCTCTTCGGATGCGGGGGACGGCGGCGAGGGCGTGGTTGGCTGATCGGAGGTGGCGTTTGGGAGCGTAGAAGTTGACTCGGCTGTTGAGGTAGCTCGGGCCTTGGTCGTGTAGGGCTTTGTGTGCGTGGGTGAGGAGGCGGAAGGTGATTCTTTTGTTGACGGGGAGCCAGTGAAGGTCTTTCAGATGTCCGGAGATGTGACTGGTTCGTGGGATGTCGAGGATGAGTCTGGCTGAGGCGTTCTGGATCCGCTGGAGTCTCTTCTGGAGCTTGGCGGTGGTACCGGCGTAGAGGGCGTTGCCGTAGTCCAGTCGGCTGGTGACGAGAGCCTGGGTGACGGTCTTCCTGGTCTCGGTGGGGATCCACCAGAAGATCTTCCGTAGCATGCGTAGGATGTTGAAGCACGCCGAGGAGACGTTGTTGACTTGCCTGGTCATGGAGAGGGAGGAGTCCAGGATGACGCCCAGGTTTCGTGCATGGTCAGTCGGTTTGGGTGCGGTGCCCAGGGCGGGGGGCCACCAGGAGTCGTCCCAGGCGGAGGGTGAGGAGCCCAGGATGAGGACCTCTGTCTTGTCCGAGTTCAGTTTCAGGTGGCTGGTCGTCATCCACTCGGCTACCTCTTTCATCCCTTCGTGCAGGTTGGCTCTGGCGGCGGCGGGGTCGTTGGTCAGGGAGAGGATCAGCTGGGTGTCGTCGGCGTAGGAGATTATGCTGAGGTTGTGTTTGCGTACGATGGCCGCGAGGGGGCTCATGTAGACGTTGAAGAGGGTGGGGCTCAGAGATGATCCTTGGGGGACGCCGCAGATGACTTCTGAGGCCTCTGACTTGTACGGTGGTAGGCGGACTCTCTGTGTTCTTCCGTCGAGGAAGGAGATGATCCATTCCAGCGCCTTGTCCTGGATGCCGATGTTGCTGAGGCGCCGTACTAGGGTGCGGTGGCAGACCGTGTCGAATGCCGCAGAGAGGTCTAGGAGGATGAGGGCCGCTGTTTCTCCATTGTCCATCAGGGTTCGGATGTCATCGGTGGCGGCGATGAGGGCGGTCTCGGTGCTGTGGTTGGCTCTGAAGCCGGACTGTGAGGGGTCGAGGGATCCGTTCGTCTCGAGGAAGGCGGCCATCTGCTTGTTGACGGTCTTCTCGATGACTTTGGCTGGAAACGGGAGGAGCGAGATGGGGCGGTAATTCTTGAGTTCGGTGGGGTCCGCTGTGGGTTTCTTGAGAAGAGCGCTGAGTTCGGCGTGCTTCCAGCTCTCGGGGAAGGTGGCGGTGTCGAAGGATGTGTTGATGATGTCTCGCAGGTGGGGTGCGATGACAGCGTCGGCCTTGTTGAAGACGTGGTGAGGGCAGGGGTCGGTCGGTGATCCGGAGTGGATGGAGTTCATCGTGCGGATGGTGTCTTCGGTGCTGATCGGGGTCCAGGCGTGGAGGGTGGTGGTGGGGGGTGGTTGTTCGGTCATGGTGTGCGTTGGTTGGTTGTTGAAGCTGTTGTGTATGTCGGCGATCTTGTTGTGGAAGTATGAAGCGAGGGAGTTGCAGAGGTCTTGCGATGGGGTGATGTCGTTGTTTCCTGCGCTGGGGTTGGAAAGCTCTTTCACGATGTTGAAGAGTTCCTTGCAGTTGTGTGCGTTGTTGTCCAACCGGTCCTTGAAAGCTGTTTTCTTGGCGGCGCGGATCAGCTGGTGGTGTTTCCGGGTGGTAAGTTTGAAGGAGGTCCTGTTGTCCGGTGTCGGTTCCCTTCTCCAGACTTTCTCGAGGGCTCGGCAGTTCTTCTTGGAGCTCTTGAGTTCGTCGGTGAACCATGGGGCCTTCTTGCTGCCGGGTCTGCTGGGCGGGGTCCTCAGTGGGGCGAGTTCGTCCGCGCAGTTGCTGATCCACTTCGTGAGGTTGTCGGCGGCCTGGCTGGGGTTCGCTGAGCTGGCAGGAGGGTGCTGGCTCAGGGAGGTGGCGAGCTGGTCTGCTGTGATCTTGTTCCAGCTTCTGCGGGCGGCCTGTTGCTGGTGGTGGTGGGTCGTCGTTCTCTTGAAGGTGAAGTGGACGCAGCTGTGGTCCGTCCATTGAAGCTCAGTGGCGTGGCTGAAGTCGATGTCTGTGCTGGAAGAGAAGACTGCGTCGAGTGTGTGTCCGGCGAGGTGGGTGGGGGTGGACACCAGTTGCTTGAGTCCCAGGTTGGCGAGGTTGTCGAGCAGGGTGATGGTGTTGCGGTCGTTGTTGTTCTCCAGATGGAAGTTGAGGTCTCCCAGGAGGATGTAGTCGGCGGAGGGGAGGGCATGCGGGCTGACGAAGTCGGCGATGTCCTCGCTGAATTGTGTGCGTGGTCCAGGGGGTCGGTAGATCAGGGTGCCTCTGAGGGTGGTGTTCGGGTTGGTGTGGATCTGGAAATGCAGGTGTTCGGCACTGGTCAGGGTGTTGTCGGTGCTGGTCGTGAGACGGATGGTGTCCCTGTGGATGATGGCGATGCCTCCTCCCATCTGGTTGGCGTTTCGGTCCCTCCGGACGATCTTGTAGCCCTCTGGGATAGCGATGGCGATGTCGGGAGCTGAAGAGGCGTTCATCCAGGTCTCCGTGAGGAAGGCAACGTCAGGGGCTGTGGCGTCTAGGAGGTTCCAGAGTTCGATGGCGTGTCTGTGGACGGAGCGGGTGTTGAGCAGGATGCACTTGAGGTGGGTGCTGCTGGTGTTCGTCTTGGCGGGTGCTGGTGCGAGGCTGGTCCGGATGCAGGAGAACTTGCAGGCGTGGCAGCTGAAAGGTCCGTGGGTACCTCGTGGAGCGGCTAGGTGGCATTCTGGGAGTCGGCCGGTGTTGAGTGCGGTGAGGGTGGCGGCGGAGTACGTCAGGCGGGTCGGTCGGGCTCTTCGGGGGCCAGGGGTCCTGGCGCTGGGCGCGGTCCGGTCGCGGACGGGCGCAGACGGGCTTACCTTTGGCGCGCCTTCGGCGCACAAACGGCGCGCCCGCTGCACGTGACCGCTGCGCGTTCGCACGGTCGCCATTTAAGGCGAAGTGCGCGGGTGGGCGGAGCAGCTGGGAGGCGGGAGCGGGGAGGGTACAGAAGAAAAAGGGGCGGGGCTAATGGCGGTGGCGGGAAGCGGGAGCGGGGAGGGAGAGCGGAGGGCGGCGAGGTAGGCGGGCAAGCAGGAAGGAGACAGGCACAATGGGGGTCAAAAACACGAAGAGTAATTGGAACAGAAAAAACAGGCTAGAATACAGGTCAAAACACAGAGAGAAAACGGCACAGAAAAAACAAGCAACAATTCAGGTCAAAACGGGGGAAAAAACAGTAGGAAAACGATCTTGGCCACAGAAAGAAAACAAGCACAAATTTTAGACAAAAACGGGCTAAAACCCAAGGGGAGCGCTCAAGGCGGCAGCGAGGTCGGCGCTGAGGCAGAGGCAGGCACTGGGGGCACACGCAGCAGCTGGTGGCCGTGCGGCGCGGGGGTGTCCCACAAGTGGGTCACACTCACCTGCGTCGCACGGTCGCCAATTTAAGGCCAAGTGCGCGGGTGGGCGGAGCAGCTGGGAGGCGGGAGCGGGGAGGGTACAGAAGAAAAAGGGGCGGGGCTAATGGCGGTGGCGGGAAGCGGGAGCGGGGAGGGAGAGCGGAGGGCGGCGAGGTAGGCGGGCAAGCAGGAAGGAGACAGGCACAATGGGGGTCAAAAACACGAAGAGTAATTGGAACAGAAAAAACAGGCTAGAATACAGGTCAAAACACAGAGAGAAAACGGCACAGAAAAAACAAGCAACAATTCAGGTCAAAACGGGGGAAAAAACAGTAGGAAAACGATCTTGGCCACAGAAAGAAAACAAGCACAAATTTTAGACAAAAACGGGCTAAAACCCAAGGGGAGCGCTCAAGGCGGCAGCGAGGTCGGCGCTGAGGCAGAGGCAGGCACTGGGGGCACACGCAGCAGCTGGTGGCCGTGCGGCGCGGGGGTGTCCCACATACCACCCCCATACTGTCAGGGACTGCTGGGAGTCCTCTGCACCCACCCACATACCACCCCCATACTGTTAGGCACTGCTGGGAGTCATTGCCACCCACCCACATACCACCCCATACTGTTAGGCACTGCTGGGAGTCCTCTGCACCCACCCACATACCACCCCCATACTGTGAGGCACTGCTGGGAGTTCTCTGCACCCACCCCCATACTGTTAGGCACTGCTGGGAGTCCTCTGCACCCACCCACTTACCACCCCCATACTGTTAGGCACTGCTGGGAGTCCTCTGCACCCACCCACATACCACCCCCATACTGTTAGGCACTGCTGGGAGTCCTCTGCACCCACCCACATACCACCCCCATACTGTTAGGCACTGCTGGGAGTCATTGCCACCCACCCACATACCACCCCCATACTGTTAGGCACTGCTGGGAGTCCTCTGCACCCACCCACATACCACCCCCATACTGTTAGGCACTGCTGGGAGTCATTGCCACCCAACTACATACCACCCCCATACTGTTTGGCACTGCTGGGAGTCCTCCCATGTTACATGAGTTGTTTGTATACTCACCAGGCTCCACGGCTCCTTCGATTCCGTGAACTCGAATGGATGGCATCTAAATGTCTTAAGCTAAATTCCGATAAGACGGAAGTGCTAATTTTTGGTCCCCTTAGACCTGACTGGTCATCAACCTGGTGGCCATCAGGAATGGGTGAGCCTCCTAAGCCAGCACTCAAGGTTAGGAACCTAGGAGTAACATTCGATGTGGACCTAAATTTTATGGCACATGCAAATAAGGTAGCGGCAACTGCCCACCATAAGTTAAAGCTGATTAGGAAAATTCTCCCATTTCTCCCTGTTACTGCCGCAAAAACACTAATCAGATCACTGGTTCTAACTTCCCTTGACTACTGCAATGGGCTATTTCTAAATGCCCAAACCAGGATAATAAATAAGCTTCAGTCACTGCAGAATGCTGCTGCACGGCTCCTCTCAGGAACACCTAAATTCTCCTCAGTATCTGACACCCTTAAGAACTACCACTGGCTAACGATCCGCAACCGAATAAAATTTAAATCTCTATGCATAGTCTATAAAGCACTACATGACCAGGCTCCCCAATTTTTTAAGGCAAAGTTGACACCTTACAAACCAACCAGACTGCTTCGATCAACCACTCTGAACCATCTAGTGGTCCCCCGATCCAAGACAGTATCTTGGGGAGACCGTCGCTTTCTGGTTGCTGCTTCTAAGCTCTGGAACACCCTGCCACTCTGCGTCAAGACATCTCCTTCACTTATGCAGTTTCGTAAATTATTAAAAACCTGGCTATTCGATCAGTAGTCCAAAACAATCTTTCTATGAGCGATGAGGGAATCAATGGAATCATTTAGCGCCGAGACGCCCACGGGTATTCGCCGCGCTCAATAAATTACAAAAATAAATAAATAAATAAAACTCCCACCGGTGGTAGTAGGGCCATGACTTTCTCTTTCCAGGGATAGTGTTGTGCAGGTCTGCGGGGACCACCACCTCCAGTGTGGTGTGCATGGGCGTAGTCTTCATCCATCTTCCTCTTGACCATCCTCCGCAGATCGTACCACCTGACCTGGCAATCACTCCTGGTGCGCCTGATGGGTGCAACAGCATTGACCTTAACGACGATCCTCTCCCACAGGCGTGTTTTCTCTGCAATGCTGGTGTGTCTGACCAATGCATCAAACGGCTGTGGCTCAACTCTGATGACTTCATCTCTAAGGATCTCCATCTCCGGGTTAGTGAACTTCGGATTCTTTGGTGTGGTCATGGTGTGGGGTGTATATGATTGGGGGGGGGAAGGTGTGTATGGATAAGCGTGTGTGGGTCTGATTGTTAAGGGGGTGGTGTGGGTGTGAATGAGATAGGGTGTATGTGTGAAGGTGTATGGGTGCAGTTGTTGGTTTCCTGTCAGTGTCTTTGCGCAAATAGGTATGTTGCAAAGGATGCTTTATTGGGTGGTGTGCGGGTTGTATTTGTTGGTGCGGCTGACTGATACGGGCCGTTTTTGGGGTGGGGGTTCGCATACGCTTTATTGAGTGGTGTGCGGGTCGTATTTGTTGGAGCGGTTGACTGATACGGGCCGTTTTCGGGGTGGGGGTTCCGTACGCTTTATTGAGTGGTGTGCGGGTCGTATTTGTTGGTGCGGCTCCCTGATACGTGATGTTTTCCGTGCTTCAGGCGTGACTACGTTTGCCCATACAATTTGCGTACTCGGTCCCCGGTCTGGATCGTACTTGTTTGGTCGTAGGGCATGTTTACAAATCGTACGGTTTGAGTTCCGATGCCATTTCGTACGGGTCTTCCATTATGGTTCGTACGGTTCGCTGATATTCAGGCGTATTTTCGGGATACGGATCGTACTACGCAGTTCGGACAGTCTTTTTTTATTCGTACGGAGACAGCTACGAATACGAATCATAAGACGTTTTTTTCTCCTGAATCGGAATTGGACCCCTAGTGTTCAGGGATCCTTCCCTTTACATTTTGAGGCTCTGAATTTATTTTTGGTTGCTTCTCCACACACCCTAAAAAAGTTACCAGTTTTGTAATCGCTTGCGGCTGCTCATTGTTCAGTAGGAAACTGATGGCAGATGGTAATGTCTGTGTCCCCTCCTTAATCGGAGAAATCTTCTATGGTCTGCTAATAGTCTAGGGCATACACAGAGCAAATGAGTTATTGACTCCTGAGAAAAATTGCAAAGTCAGCATATTTTTGACACTAGTTTATCCGTTCACGTTGGAGACAGATCTAAGGATGCAAAAGAGCCCATCCAAAGCTGCCGAAATTTCTTCTTAGAGTGGGGGGAAAATGTTTTGTTAATGTATGTTTGTTGGCCTTTTCTGTTGTAGCTACAGAGGACCAGGTAAGCATGTTTTCTTTTAGCAATTGCTCTTTGATCATATTTCCGTGATATCATTTTTACATTTCTGTTCAGGGCTGTTTTGAACTGTAGATGAGGTAATTTTAAGTGCCAGAGCTCCCTTGATTAAGTTTGCACCAGTGCTTCATCTAGGGCTTGCGACCAGGCGTTTGTGTGATTTGTGCTGCTAAGACACGCAACTTCCTGCTAGAAGAGATGTTTTAACAATCGTTGCTCAGCAGGTCTTGTGGAATGCCGGTATTTTATTATGCAGGCCATTTATACAAGCAGTTGAACCTGTAGTGTGAATTCCATTCTAATTTGAGCTGGCGAGGTGTTGCCTGGCAGTTGAAATGAAGACCTCTACACTGCGTACTGTCCTAAGTTTTCTGAGGTTGGCCTCTGATCCTTATGACAGTGTTGGCACTAACTTTGCAGAGACTATTTTCAACAGTGCCTCAGAAGAGAACTTGTTTGTGCCCTTGAATATTGATCGAATGCACCTTGCAGCGAGGGGAATTTTGGTTTTAATGAGTTCAAGTGTAGTAAGTGACCTCCTTTGTTGCCAAACAAGAAGTCCAGATATTTACATTTATTCGCGATGGTTAGGCGATGGTTGTCAAGATGCCATGGATGGTGTTTTCTCTTTTTCCGACCAAAGATAATTATGTTTGTTTTTTCATAGTTAATCTCCATATAATTTGCCAGGCAGTGCGTGGCTAGGGCATCTAACAGTTTTTGAAGCCCTACCAGCGTCTGGCTGAGAAGGATGACATAGTCCACATACAGCAGAGAGAGTTTTTTTCCGAAACTGTTGTGTGTCGTCCTAATTTTACTCTCACCCACATGTTGGAACAGAGCAGTATGGTGCCTTGCAAAAAAGGTTCCGGGATTTTCAAAGCTTTAAATTTAGTCCACAGTAGGTGACGATTGACACGGTCAAAAGCTTTACTGTAGTAAATAAAGCAGCAGAACAGCTCTTCCTTTTTCTGTATTCGTTGGGTGGCAAGCATCCTTATCGCCACCAGATTGTCTGTGGTGCCAGCTTACATTCTAAACCCAGTTTGGTTAAGGCAGAGCAGGTAGTTTGACATTGCCCAGTCTTGTAAATTATCAAGCAATATCGAGGCAAAATACTTTGCCTCAATGTCCACTAGTGGAATATGTCTGTAGCTGTCTGGGAGAGAGATAGGGCCTTTTTTGTATATGGGGTGGAGAATTGAGCCTTGCCAAGACAAGGGAACTATATGCTGCACTATTCATCTCTGAATACATTTGAAATATCCCAGACCAAAAATCGATGTCCTGTTTGTAAATTGATGCTGGGATGCCATTCGGGCCTGGCGCACTTTCTCCTCTACTTTTTCAAATTAACGATGCAAATCTGCCAGTATCGATAGTTGTTGCATATTGAAGGCTTCTGGCTGCAATTGATGACACCGGGGTCTGTGCCAGAGTAATGTCCGATTAAGGCTGGCGAATTGATGAAGTTTTTTTTTTATTGACATTTTCAAACAAACAAGTTACAGAACAATTCAACAAGCCAGCATGTTATCAAACAATACAGGAGCTCAGATAAGCACAGTCTAAATAGCACACAAATCTTTGTAACAACACACACTTCGTCAGCTATCCACTAACAGAAGGATTTATATTCATCATACATCTAGATGATTGCACAAATCAACAAGGTGCAACAATAGAATAACATTGCATTATATATTACCTCAGAGAAGGCTTAAGTCATATCTGTCCATCACTCTCATGTCCACAATACCAAGAGAATACGACAGGGGAACAGACCTCAGGGGCAAGTGGAGAATATCGCATTATGTCAATGGCACATTCTAAGTGCCGCCCACATTCGTTTCTGCAATAGATGTTTGCTGACTCTGAGCCCAGGTCAGGAATCAGTCCCATATTTTACGAGGACTAGAAGAGGGTGGCATGACCTCCAAAATGTGCTTAACTGTGTGTGCCCGTTTGTGACGTCCCTGATCCATTCCTTAATGGAGGGCACCCGTCTCCTGCCCCAGTGAATTGCAACCTGTTGCTGCTCAAACAATAAAAGAAGTACATGTAGCTTTTGCAGCTTGGATGGTGTATCTTTAACATAACCCAAAAGGCCAAGAACAGGAGATGGGACTTATGACACGCCTAGGATGTGATTTACTGAGTCAAAAATTAGGAACCAAAATTCTAAAATCTTGAGGGAATCCCACAACAACATGCAGAAACATGGCCGGGCTATATCTGCAGCGCCAACAACTGTCGTCCTCTCTTATACCCATACGATGGAGGTTCACGGGTGTTCTATACAATCTATGCGGATATTTAAATTGGATCAATCCAACTTGTAATTAGGAGAGAGTTCAGTGAGTTGCCCACAGCAAAAGTCCCATTGGGCTTCAGTCAATGGAGTGGAGAGTTCATCATTCCAGTATCGAAAGGATTTAGGTAACACCAACGAGGCAGTGTTCTGCATGTTTGTATATAATCGTGTAATGAGTTTATGAGGTGATGGGGATTTCAACAAGTTTTCCAGCGCAGGCAAAGGTGGAGGGGCCATTGGGAATCTCTCCCAAAGAGCAGGGCATGCTGCACGCAGCTTATGATATATAAAGAGCTCAGCAAATGTCAAAGCTTGACCCTCAGCCGCTTCCGGGTGGGGGGGTCTGAACTCATCGCCTGGGTATAGGTCAGCGATAGTCAGAAGTTTCATTTTTCGGGCCAGTGACTTACTCACACCATCCTGTATACAAGGCAACATTGGGTTTTGAGGCAGAGGAAGGGAAGGGGTGTTTAACATCGGAACTCCTGCTCTTTTGCATAGCTCGTCCCATGCCCAACATAATGTTCCAGAGGAGTCTATATCTCCGTGCGGGCAGCATGATTTTTGGTATAGTGCCACCTTAAGTGAGACAGGAGCCATCACATCAGTCTCAACTGCCACATAAGGCTGGAAGGGGTTCAGGTGTGCCCAATAGTGCAAGAATTGTGCCTGGGCACATAGTTCATATAGATGCATGTCTGGGGCTCCAAAGCCACCCTGTCTCAGCGTTAGGGTCAGAAGGTCCCATGAGGTTCTAGCCTGACCTCCCGCCCACGCCAAGGAAACCAGCTGCGATTTCAGGGAATTAAAGTGTCGAGTGAGTGGAATCAGTATATTAACAAATAAATACAAGAACTTTGGTAGAACAACCATTTTAGCAAGTGCTATCTTACCGGACAGCAATAATGGCAATCTGAACCACACCTTTACCTTCTCCTCCAGCCACATGATAGCCCAACCATAGTTTAACCTCCACACCTCCTGTGTATCGCGGCTTATCCAAACCCCCAAATATTTAACCCCCTCTGCTTCCCATCTCAGGAGGAACTCTGATATCATCGGGGGTACTGTCAGAAAGAGGAAATATCACCGATTTAGCCCAGTTGATGAAGATGCCAGCCAGACGTCCGAATGGAATAAACTCCCTCGAAAGTAGATCTAGCTCCGACCTCCCTGGTCCTTCCTGGAAGCTTTTAAAACTCCTCGCGGCCCCCGCTGGTGCGGGTGCCGCTCGTGCAGCGTGAGGAACATTGGATTCTGCTTCTGGCCGTTTTAGGGGCATAAACTGTAGCGGAGCCCTGTGTCAGTCCTTCTTAGTGACCTGGGAGCACTTCGGCTCGGTCACCTCGGCTGGGGGAGTGATTGAAACGCCACCTGCATAGGGAGCGGGACTGCGAGGTCCAGAAGTGCTTGCACCGTCCACCGCGCGCACCTGGTTCCTCTTCCCGCCCCCTTCTCCCTCCGACCTCCCTGGTCCTTCCTGGAAGCTTTTAAAACTCCTCGCGGCCCCCGCTGGCGCGGGTGCCGCTCGTGCAGCGTGAGGAACATTGGATTCTGCTTCTGGACGTTTTAGGGGCATAAACTGTAGCGGAGCCCTGTGTCAGTCCTTCTTAGTGACCTGGGAGCACTTCGGCTCGGTCACCTCGGCTGGGGGAGTGATTGAAACGCCACCTGCATAGGGAGCGGGACTGCGAGGTCCAGAAGTGCTTGCGCCGTCTACCGCGCGCACCTGGTTCCTCTTCCTGCCCCCTTCTACCTCTGACCTCCCTGGTCCTTCCTGGAAGCTTTTAAAACTCCTTGCGGCCCCCGCTGGCGCGGGTGCCGCTCGTGCAGCGTGAGGAACATTGGATTCTGCTTCTGGCCATTTTAGGGGCATAAACTGTAGCGGAGCCCTGTGTCAGTCCTTCTTAGTGACCTGGGAGCACTTCGGCTCGGTCACCTCGGCTGGGGGAGTGATTGAAACGCCACCTGCATAGGGAGCGGGACTGCGAGGTCCAGAAGTGCTTGCGCCGTCCACCGCGCGCACCTGGTTCCTCTTCCCGCCCCCTTCTCTCCTCCTCTACTTCAACCCCGCCTCGAACGCGTACGCGGGACGCGCACGGACGAGGAAGCGGGCGAAGACCGGGCAAAGAGCGGGCCGTTGTGTGGCCGTTAGGTGGCTGGTGAGGCTGGGCTGGGCCCCGTCCCTTTCATTTATGTGTGTAACCTACACCCGGTCTTGCCACGGTCTACATTGTTTAGTACATTCTGTTTAAGTATTCCACTGCGCTTCTGACCTACCATCTTGTGTTAGGAAAGTTCCCTTGTTATTGTTGGCTAGGTTACTCTAGGATAGTTACCCCTGTATAACCATCACAGTTCTGTATCCTCTTGCCATATGGACATGGCCTCTCCTGGGACAGTGGGGGCTAACCCTAACAAGGGTACTCTAGATAACTACTTTAAGAAGTCCATCTCAGAAATTGAAAAAGAAGAAGCCCTAGCGGAGAGGAGGGTGGAGCGTCGACGCTCTATCGAGGGTTATAAGGCAAGACCCCCCATGGCTACGTCCCCACATATTTTAACACCCAGTACAGAGGTGACCCCTATTACTGAGGATCCCTTCACATCCCAGGGAATCCCAGAACTTCTTAGGGATATTACCTCTACACCACCTCGTTCTGGGGACTTATCTAATTCGCCCACTGTCGCTCCCCCACCACCCTGCAATCCTGATGTAGCCCAGAAACTTACGCCAGCTCCTATACTCATGGGAAAAACCACCGCTAAAATCCAACTGAGGAAAACTGAGGCCCAGATAATCCATGGTCCTCCGCCCAAAAAGAGAATGAGGAAGGGGGGTACAACACAAAAGGGCAAAATTAGCCACTCTGAATTTGGCAAGGGGAAAGGGGGGGGTGCAGCCTCTGTTTCCAAACCAGCTGCAGGTACTAGACTCACTATTTCTACAGTGACTGCAAGAGAAACATCATCCCCTATTCTAGTTACTACCCCTCCAACTGCAATTCCGGAGGAGACTCTCCCAGTTGCCCCTACTTTGGAGTTCCTTGGGCAAATACTCAGGACGCTCACTTCCCCTATTGTAGATAGATTATTGGCCATTGAACAACGGCTAGGGAACTTGGAACAGGCTATTTTAAATAGACCAGTCAATCAGAAGGCCCCTTTAACATCTAGTATAGCTTTGACTGTAGACAGTTCGCTTAATTGCTCAAAACCCTCTACTTCTAAGACGCCCCATCCAACATCTACCAATCTAGCCAAGGCAGCCCAAACAACTTCCACCATTACCACAACAGCCTCATTTCCCATGCCTAACCTTCCCACTAAAACAGTGCACCATATCCCCCTAGGTACAACAACCTCCGCCACTCCTTCTAGAGTTCCCACGAACAAGAATGGTACCAACTCGAAGGGTGGAAATAGTACAGCCACAAGACCAAGCCACCCGGTGGGAGAGAGGGTATCCTCTAGCAATATACATAAACGTAGGATCCCCCAGGTTGAACTTCCTCCAGAATCACTACCTTATGTAGTGGTGCTCACGGGTGTGCCCACCCTGGACCCTGATAAGCGAGAAGGTCCAGAGCAACTCAAAAACAAAACCATGTACTGGTTGTCTAAAAATAGACCACTCCCGGCAAATGTTAATGGGGACAAAGTGCATGTGCGCCGACTCTCCTGGTTAGGGGGGCGGGAGAAAGAGATAGATGGTGACTTGATTGTGATTAATTTTAGGGACCCAGAAGCTGTTAGGCATATTCTGAGCTGGATGCCGGGGAACCTAGGCAAATAAATTATGCCGTGCGATCTCACCTATTTCTACCCTAGAGCCCTAGTAGCTCCCCTGTCATGCCCATGGTCCCCCATGCCCCCGACAGGGATTAACGGTCCAAAACAGACTAACCACTATCTCCCTCCACACCCAGGCCCCATGATCCCAAAGAATGCTCATGGGTGGGAACCTGTCCCACAAAGGGGCTATGGCACTAATTATAGGAGTATGGACCACTTTCCTCAATCAGGGGGGATGGACCATTTGCTTCCTTTTACACCTTTGGAAGTTAATAATAGATTTGGAGTCCTCTCTGGCCTGGACTCCTGTGATTGACGCCCGGGGTCCTTTCCTGGTTATTTTTCTGCAGAGAGGGCCCAAGTGGTCCGAATGGAAATTCTCATGTTCCCGGTGCCAACTCCCCTCGCCAGCTGTCAGGAGACCCTTGTGGTACGATCCCACCCCTCCCAGTTACATCTAATCATAGTTTACCCTCCCATCTAGGGGTTCCCATCTCAAATGTATGTAGAGGTATTAATACCTCAGGGGGGCAGGGTCCTAATTTGCACACTCCTTCTAGAGCCTTGAGGGTACTATCTTGGAATGTTGCAGGTATTTTCAACAAAATACACACGGAAGAATGGGACTCCCTAATAACAGACAATGATATCTGCCTCTTTCAAGAGACATGGGCGAGGGAGCCGGTCCTTAAAACTGGCTATGCCATATTTGAAATCCATGCTACCTGGAATGGCAAGGGGAGGCCCTCGGGTGGTTTGGCGGTGTGGATAGCATCTCATATTGGCTGCAAAGCGGAAACTATAGCCACGTCTTCTCAGGACATCCAGTGCGTTCTACTAAACTGGAAGGGCGCCCCTAAGTTAGCAATAATAAATGTTTATTCCCGCCCAGTAGGACCAACGGCGGAGTCCACCACATTAGAAGATCTTGCGTCCTTTTTGGGCCAGTTGCCGACAGACATCAAGGTGGTAATGGGCGGTGTTTTTAATTGCCACTTCGAGCCCCTAGAGGGCTTGAGGGAAGGGGCCCTCACTACAGAAGACGACTACTGGGGTATACCAGTGTGTCACTCGCCCCATCCTAGATCCTGGTCTCCACTTGCGGTCCAAATCATGTCATTAACTCTTAATTTTGCGTTAAGAGCTTGCAATGGACGCACCCCTTCAGACACCCCTTCTAAGTGCACATTTAATAGACCCAATCACGAGTCACGATTGGACTACATTTTTGTTGATACCAGTCTATGGCCAAAGGTGGATGATTTTAATATAATCCCCCGTACTGACAGCGACCACAACGCTCTCTTACTCTTCCTGGCTTATCTCCCCGAACCTGTAGGACCCCCTCCCCCAGAGGAAAGAGATGAACGGGGAAATTTGGTACTAACTTCAAACAGGCGTAGGGTGAGATGGCAGAAATTTTCCAAATCGGAAGAAAATATTGGGAAAATTTATCATCTGATGCTGCCCAAATTTGAGGCCTTGGAAGAACTAATTAGTCTATCTAGTACCCAGGTCTTGCAGAAAACCCTACCCTCTATTCACAAAGATTTAGTGGGAGCATTGGGAGAGGTCCTCTACCCAGAGGTGCCTAAGCCCAAGCACAATACTAGAACATCTACTTGGTATAACTCTGACTGCAGAAAGGCCATAGCTGACCTTATCAATGCAATCAAAGAGGGTCTACCCCGGACCAGGGTGTCCACTTTGCGGCGACAGTACAAAGACACAATGGCTCGCGTGAGGTCAGATTGGGACTGGGACAGATGGCAGGACCTCTCAGCAGCCCTAATAACTAAGGACTCAAGAAGATTTTGGTCCTTAGTTACTACTGGCTCAGGGGAACCCAAAGCTGCAGTTGAACCTAACATAGCAGCACAAATATGGGAAGATCATTTTGGGAAACTCTATGCAGATGTCCTTGAGAATACTGATGCCACTGTTGCAACACTCCTCTCCCTCCCTGGAGATACTTTGGAATTCACGCTAGGGGAAGTAACTAGCGCAATAGATGGCTTAGCGATGGGTAAGGCCCCCGGCCTTGATAAATTACCTGGTGACCTTTTTAGGTCCCATCCAGAGATCTGGGCGCCTTACCTTCACATCCTTTGTAACTCACTTGCACGTGGTATGGCGATCCCCTGCACTTGGCTGGGGGCAGAGATAGTCCCTATCTTCAAGAAGGGCTGTCCTCTGCTCCCATCCAACTACAGGCCGATCAGCCTGATAGATGTCCCCCAGAAGATCTATTCGCGACTCCTACTGGACCAACTGATGGACTGGATGGAGGAAAATGAAATCCTAAGTCCTCTCCAGGCTGGCTTTAGGAAAAATACGTCCACCATGGATCAAATCTTCCGCCTAGTTCTCCTCATCTGGAAAACGGTGACCATCGAGGGCGGGAGATTGTACATGGTGTTCGTGGACCTAAAGTCAGCATTCGATCTGGTACCACGAGGAAAGCTCTGGGAGGTCCTGAAGGAGTTGGGAGTGCCCACTAATTTACTCCAGGCTATAATTAGACTGCACCAGGGCAACTTCGCCCAGGTACGCTGTGGGCGGGGCGGAGCACTGACAAATAGGTTTCCTGTTTCCTGGGGTGTCAGGCAGGGTTGCGTCCTTGCCCCTACTCTTTTTTACCTCCACTTCCGCCCGTATTACCATCGGAGGCACCGACGGACAGAGCGGGGCCTCTTACTCCTGAGCGGTTGCCGGGTGAGGTGAGGCCTTCACCCACACAAAGCTGGGAAGAAGAAGTTCTCCTTTCCTTCCAGTGGGCATTCAAATGTGATGGTTTCTGGTAGATATGTACCTTTTCCTTAGTACATTTTCTTTATTGATTTAATATTTTCACTCATCTGTGCAGTAGCATATCTAGTTATGGTCCTGAAGAAAGCCGGGGTAATGCCCCATCGGCTGAAACATGTCGACCGAATTGCACAATGCCACAGGGTAATCGTATTACCCGGTGGATTTTTAAGTCTTGACACAAAGAGTATGGTTTGAACATTTTACAAACGCCTGTGTAGTCAATTTTATTTCACTTGTCACTTAAGCACTGCACTTCATTATACATCACTTCATGATGAATAACACGGCTAGTTTCCTGACATCCACTCCCATATCGGCACTACATGGTCGGTTGTGTTCTGGAATGATCAGTAATATCCCACATGACGTAAACTCCACCAGAATGGGTGGTCTGATGGGATTCAACTAGTCAGTGATTCTCAGCACCATACGTTCATGCATGCATCCATGTTTGCACCCTCGCCAGTACAGCTACACACTTTTTTAGACCTGGTCAGCTCTATTGTGTGTTGCATATAATTAGACTGCACCAGGGCAACTTCGCCCAGGTACGCTGTGGGCGGGGCGGAGCACTGACAAATAGGTTTCCTGTTTCCTGGGGTGTCAGGCAGGGTTGCGTCCTTGCCCCTACTCTTTTTTGCCTATATGTGAACAGCGTCATCTCACACTTAGCTAATGTTGGAGATAATGACGCCCCAGTCTTGGCAGGCAGGAGGGTACCAGCAATCATGTTTGCTGACGACACCCTCCTGCTTTCCAAATCACCCATGGGAATCCAGAGAATCCTTGATGGCTTCGATCTCTTCTGCAGGCAGCACGGCCTTGAGATAAACGCAGGGAAGACCAAATATATGATTTTTAACCCCTCCTCTACAACCAGACCTAACCCATCCCTAAATTCTACGGCCCTAGAGAGGGTTAAAACATTTCAGTATTTGGGTGTAACCCTCCAAGAGAACCTCTTATGGGGCCCACAGATCGCAAGCTCGCGATTAAGGCTCTCTCAACTCTCCGGGGCTATTTTAAAGGTTACTAACACCTCAACATATAAACCTATAGCTCCTGCAGTTGAGATGTATAAAGTGCAAGTGAAACCTGCTGCACTTTACGGTAGCGAGCTATGGGGGCACCAAGCGGCAACTGAGTTGGTAAGTGCCGAAAATAGCTTTATGAGGCGTCTTTTGGCCCTCCCAACTGCAACCCCCTTGCTTCCCTTACGTCTTGACCTGGGCCTACCTTCCATCAGGGAGGATCTCAAATCCAAACCCATAAGATTCTGGCATAGACTCTGGTCAACAAAGGAGCTTAGTCACTATAGGCAAGATCTTGTACATGTTATGAACCTAAACCACAATGACAAGATCCCCTGGCTAGCCTTTGTTAAAAAAGAATTGTTCAGGCTTGGCTTTAATGAGCTGTGGGTGACTCCAGAAATTGGTTGTAATAAGGTCTCCAGGAAAAGACTAGTGGAAGTATACAAGGAACAAAATCTTGCATCCCACATGACTGCACTTAACATTGGCACCTTAACTCATTGTTTTACTCAATCCAAAAACTCTTATAAATTTGAAACTTTTTTGGATTTTATCTATCCGATCATGGCAAGGAAGCTGTTCATACAGTGGCGGTTTGGCTCCCTACCTATTAAATCCTTCACAAGTAAATGGACCAATGGAGGGGATAAACTATGCCCTGGCTGCAACCTCTGTGATGAGGAGGAAATCCATGTTCTGTTTTTTTGCCCCACCTATAAATCCCCAAGGAAATATTGGTTGGTGCCCTTATGCAGGAACATGGCTATAAGGAACTGTTTGACATCCTACAGAATATTGAAATCTGACCCCTCCCCCCACATTGTTTTTGCAGTTTCAAAATTTCTCCTTGCCATGTGGCTTATTAGGTCCAAGTTGGTCAAGGATAAACCAACATAGAATGAATGTCCTTGCCATTGCCCCTCTGTAACCTATGGCTTCTGTTGGTAAATGCCTTTTATTATATTGTCTATTTTATTCCCATGACATGAACTGTGTTGTTCCTTGTTTATGTATTTTAACCATTCGATTTTTTTAATACTGTTGTATATATTTGCATGTATCTTTTATGGTCTAAATGGCCGAAATAAAGATTTTTTGGATTGGATTGGATTAGATCTAAGTTCTCTTCCGGGTTAATAATGTAGAGAGTTACATCATCTGCATATGGTGAGATGAGTAGGCTTCAGGAGCTGACCGTATTCCTTGCGCAGTGTGGTGCTGTCGGATGCGAGCAGCCAGGGGCACCATTGCAGTCGCGAACAGCAGAGGAGACAGTGGACACCCCTGCCTGGTACCTCGCGAAATATGAAATGAATCAGAGAGCAAACAGTTCACCTGTATTCGAGCGCTAGGTAATGTATATAACAACCTAATTCAATTTATGAAGAGCGGGCCAAACCCCATACGAACTAGAATTGAGAATAGATATGGCCATTCGAGCGTATTGAACGCCTTAGTAGCGTCTAAAAACACAACCGCAGCTCAAACATCTGGATGTAGATAGTGCAACACCGAAAAGATTGTCCTCAAATTATGAGATGTCGATCTCCCCGTAATGAACCCCGACTGGTTGGGGAGTGCAATGATGGGCAGCAGAGGCTGTAAACTATTAGCAATTAACTTGGCCAGGATCTTAACATCCACATTCATCATTGACAGAGGCCGATAGGAATCCAAATCCTCCTCCGGCTTTCCAGGCTTGAGGAGCGTGATAATGACCGTCTCCCTCATGGACTGGGATAACCCTCCTTCCTCCAGCGCTTCTTCATATATTGCCAGCAGCCTAGGTGCCAATTCCTCAATTCCAACATATGTTTTATAAAAGGACGTAGTTAGGCCATCAGGCCCAGGGGCCTTTACTAATGGTAAGCTTTTTATAACCTAGGCTACATCTTCTGCCGTGAAAGGGAGATCCATATATTCTCTATGGGTGTTGTTGAACCAGACCAATGCCAGTGAATCAAGAAAGCTCTGCAACCCCTCAGTGCACATCCCCTGAATGATAGTATATAAATGGGAGTAAAACGCAGAGAACTCATCTAGAACTCCCACTTGGCCCCTGACAGTGTCGCCTTGCGGGGTCCGTATTTCATGAATGAATGTAGCTGGCCGAGAGGGTCTTATCATACTAGATAGTTTGAGACCCGGTCTATCGCCCTCGCCATACCTCCGCGCCTCAGCATATTTCTCCAAAATCTTTACTTCGCGTTGAGCCTCCTTGGCAAAGTCTAGCAGTTTAGATTTCAGGAGATGCACTACGTGAGGGTCATTTGTGGAGTAGACGAGATTGTGCCCCGGATAGCCTTTAATACTGAGCCCTTATTATGAGAAAATTAGTCTATAATGGCCATCCTGATTTCTTCCTTAAAGGCTTCATCCATTAGGGTATGTGGAGGGAGACGCCAGAAAAATGCGCGGGGAAGCGACCCCGGGAGCAACAGCTATAATAAACTTGGGGCGTGATCCGACAGAGAGAGAAGCAAGTGCAAAATGTCAGTGGTCCAAGCAGCAACATCCCTAGAAACCAACCGGAAATCCAGGCGGGACCAAGCGCTGTGGTGGTCAGATATACATGTACCCTCTTTCACCAGGGGGTGTTTACTGCACCATATATCAACTAAAACCCAATCTGAAATTATAGCCTTCAGGGCAGCACTGGCAGCCGGGTGTAGGGAACGGGCCACACCCTTCCTGTCCATGTCGCCATCTAGTTTTGCATTAAAATCCACTCCCCACAGGATTGTACTGCAACAAGTCATCCTGATTCTAGTACAAACATCCTGAAAGAACTCAGGTGAGTCTACATTGGGACCATAGACTGCTACAACAACCAGGGAAATTCCTCCTAGCATTCCATATATAAAGACAAACCTCCACTCAGGAACTTTATGTACCTCACCCTCTCGTCAATCCACCCCCTTTTTGACCAGCACAGCCACCCCTCGGGCATAGTTGGATTAAATAGACGAGTACACATTCCCCCACCTGTTATGCCTCAGCCTCTGTGATGGTGTAACATTTAAGTGCATCTCCTGCAAAAGACGTACATCTATATTGTCTCTGGATAAATAAGTATGCATGAGTCTAGATTTTCTACCATCATTTAGCCCTCTAATATTCCACATAAGGAAATTTAGTGATGCAGCGTGCTCATTTTCACAGTACACCCATAAATGTGGAGCAGGCGGCACAAAAGAGGGTGGTGATGGACGGAGCATTTGAATCAATCAAACACTCACACCCAGTCAATAGATCTGGGTTTAATCCATCCCCGTTCTTTAGCCCACTCTGCCACCCCAGTTCAGACATGGCTATATGCAAATCAGTCTGACCCTGTGCCTCATGGGAACAGTCCAGCCCGAACTGCCAAGCTATGTCTTCCCTGGACCGGAAACAAGCTTCCGAGGACCGGTTTCTGGCATTCCAGCCGTCTTCAGCCCGGCTTGCTTGAATCCAGTGGCAAAGTGAGCAAGGGACTCACGTCTGAGCATACCCTGCCACACTTATGGCGGCCAAAAGCGGTACAAAAGAGGGTGGTGATAGACGGAGCATCTGAATCAATCAAACACTCACACCCAGTCAAAAGATCTGGGTTTAATCCATCACTGTTCTTTAGCCCACTCTGCCACCCCAGTTCAGACATGGATAAATAAGTATGCATGAGTCTAGCTTTTCTACCATCATTTAGCCCTCTAATATTCCACATAAGGAAATTTAGTGATGCAGCGTGCTCATTTTCACAGTACACCAATAAATGTGGAGCAGGCATCAGAGGTATGCTATCTCACAGTCCCAGGCTGTGTACACTGACCAACATTGCACAATCATTCTGGTAATGAACAAAGAAACAATCCCTACTCACCACCCACCTCCACTTCCCATGGGGGCGTAGTGACACCAGCAAACTCCCCTCACACAGGGTGACCGGGAGTACTGCGGAATGTGTTACAAGCCCACACCAACAATCCCAACCAGACACAACTTCAAATCATTATGTGATACGAAACCCATAGCCGCAAATCAATGAGCTGCTCCTCGGGTCCGCAGCATATCAGTACAGTCACTTAGACTGGAGATCTACAAATCACCCAAGTCAATCATTATCGCTGAGTTGGCCAGTCACAGATGCCTCAGCACCTCGGGAGTCCTTGTTCCTTTTCCCACCAACATGTTTGGCAAATTTCAAGGTGGACTTTGCATCTTTAAAGAAGGAAGCTGTGCCATCATACAAAACTTTCAGCTTGGCAGGATAGATCAGGAAGTAAGGGTTCTACACCTGCAAGAGGATGCATTTGGATGGTAAGAATTCACACCTCGCCACCTGTACAGCAGGGGGTAAAGTCAGGGTAGAACGAAATATTATTGACCTGGCTGATGCTTGGTAGCTGACTGAGGTCAATTATTGATACCAAATATTATGCAAAGGGATGCTATGTAATGAGTGTGGGATGCTAATATTCTGTTTACTGTAATTATAGGTGACATATGACAGGTCCCTACAGGAGCTCTGTATTTCCTCATTAATAACACTGGTATGACTTAGCAATTCAAGTAAGTGTGGAATTACCCATAGTAAACAGAAGGCATATATGCACAGAAATATACATAACATTTGTTGTGATAATGTTGATTGAGGTGGGGCTCCCTTCAGAGCCCTCTGTGCTTTTCCAGTGGCTGTGTTTCTTCTGGCCAATTGGAAAATGTTTGCGCTCTTTCCCTCTGCCTTGACAGCCTTGGGAGTTGCAAAGATCAGCTGATCGGGCCCCTCAAACTTGGCCTCTATTCATTTACTTACAAAATATCAAACATGATCTGGCTGTCCGGGCTGGGGTGTTTGATATGGGAACTTGACATTGGTGCACTTAATTGTTCTGTGGTCGACCTTTTTGGATATGAACCTAGCATATTTTAATTAGTTGTGAAAGATATACATGCAATTCATCTGCCAGTGCTTTAGAGCTAGCCTCAGAACTTAAACTGGTCCTAGTTTTTGGAATGAATGCCCCCATTAGTCTACCAGTGGTGTGGTATGAGATGATGATCACTGCTAGGTGTGATTCTTAGTACAAATAAGTGGAGCCACTTCTTTTTAGTGGTGGCACATATTTTATCAATTCTGTTTCTTAGCAGGCCATTGAGCCTTTCTAAGATGCAGTTACTTTAGGTGTGATATGCCGATGCTAATTTATGTGTTATTCTTAGCAGAGTACAGATGTTGTCGAACATGGTGCTGACAAAGTGCATCTCATTGTCTGAACACAAAATGTTGTGCTCCCCCCACCTAGGTAATCCCACCCTTACCAGGAAGGTTGCTGCTGCTTTGGCATCACAGTCGCGCAGGGGCCAGCTTCGATCAATCTAGAGTACGGACAGACGACTACAATCAAATACCTGTAATTAGCGCATCGATTGATCATGTAGATGAAGTTGATTTGCAGTGCTTTGAAAGGTCAAGGTTGTCTAGGGATGGACAATGTTATGACCTTGAGTTTGAGTTTTGGTGAATATAATTGGCAAACGGTGCACTTGCTTAGATTCATTGTCACCACCTCCATAACGCTGTGGATAAACCAGTTGGGTTGAAGCTCCGCCATCATGTTTTCTTTTGCTGTGTGTGTTGTGTATGTCCCCTGGTATGAGTGGCACATTTTACATGTTTAGGAGGGTCAATAAATCAATTAGTAACTCAAGGAGGTCTTTGTGCATGACAGGTTTACTGTCGATTTCAGGAAGCCTCGCCTTTAAGACACATCCCTATATTTGAATGCACTGTGGTGATGACGTAGGCAGAGACTGAAAAAATTGTTACTCTATTCATCGTGCTTTAGGTGAGTGCTTCAATTAATGCCTTCAAATGTGCCACATGTGCAGAGAGGTGTGGAAGGAGAGTTAGCTGCATGTTGACCTATAGTGTTTCTGACAGCGCGTGGTGACGAGCTGCCACTACTACTGCCCTCTTGTATCTTACCACTGTCTCCTGGTATATCACAAAGGGACGGTCGATGAACAGTGCCTCACTGTCTAGGATCGGAACTCTTCTGCCTGGCTGTTCCCATCAGGGGTGTATGTTTCCCAGTCATAAATCTCATCCCCTTTCTGAACTTCATGAGCTAAGAAGGTGGCCGGATTTGCAAGGTGACATCATACTACTTTTAATGGCGGTCTAGAGAGCATTGGTTTGTAACCCAAAGCCTGTTGCTTAGTCAGCATACTATTGCTCTTTTGTATGACTGCAAACACTGAATGTTCTGCATACAGTGTCAGCGGTGCCCTCATTACGATGGACATGCTTTTATCAATGGCAAAAGATGCTGCTGCCAGTGCTTGCTCACATGGCAAGGAACCCTGCAGGACTGAGAGTAAGTGCCTGCCGTAGAATGTAAGGGGTTTGTGCTCCAAGGGATACTTCTGAGTCAAGAATGCTGGTATGACTCGAACATCACTGTGGCTAAATAAGATGAATTCCTTGTTATAATCCGGTGTACCTAGCCCCGGGGAGTGTGTTATTTCCGTTTTAAGTTTGCAGAAGGTATTGTGCATTTGGGTGTCCACGTCAGCTTCTTGCTGCTGGTTTTTGCCTTTTTCATGGTCTCGAGTAGGGGGGCGATGAGTGTCCTGTAGTCAAAGACCCAGCGATGGACGTAATTACAGAGTCACAAGAACTTTTGCATGTTCCTTTTTGCCTGTGGTGGTGGCATAGCTCTAATGGAGTTTGAACATTCTAGGGGTGACCGGTTGGCTGGTCCTTGAAATCAGTTGGCCTAAATAGTTCATCTTCTGCTGCACATTTTGCACCTTCCCCTTCTCCACTTTATAACGCTTCTCAGCGAGTGCAATAAGGAGAGCTATCATGTTCTGATGAAATATTGCTTCAGAGGGGTTGCATATCAAAATGTCATCAAAGTATTGCATAAGTGTGCTTTTCGACTGGAAGTTGGCGAGATCCCTCCTCAGTATTCAATTGAAGATACTCGGGAACTCGCAGTATCCTTGTGGTAACCTCCGGAACAGCAGCTAAACCCTTCAAAATGTAAATGCGGGCAGGTACTGACTGTCAGGTTGCAGCAGGATACTAAAGATTGTGTTTTTGATGTCTATTATGGACAAATGGATTGCGTCTGCCGGTATATTAGTTAAGATGATGGAGGGTTTAGGTACTACGGGAAATTCTGAAAACACAATGTCATAGAGGGGGCGTAGGGCCTGTACCGTGCCCCAATTACCCCTTTTATCTTTTTGACTAGACAATTGGTACATTGCAGGCTATACTCCAACATAGGGGATCTGTGTCAGAATTGTTGTCACTATACTCTTGCTGGCTTAGGTCAGGTACACCGGGGTAGGCGTAGTTAGAAGCACCAGTTGAGCCTTTTAGTCAATGTATTTATGTATGTATATATTTTAACTATTTTAAAGTATCATATGGCTAAGAAACCATATCAATGCTTTTACAGTATTATTTCATAATACTACTTTTACTGTACGCACTTTACTTTACTTAAAGTATTGCAACTGTGGCAATTCATTTCTCTTGCATGAGAAGGAAGACTGCTCAATAAATAAAACGCTTTTATTGAAAACACCCGTCTCTCTATTTCTCTGCATTCTGGTGAAACTAAGTATGCACTGCTGACTGAGTGAAATAGCTGTCTATTGTTTTCACACGACTCTAGAGATATACTCTTATTCGGGGGGAGCAAAGTTGTCATGTTTATGCGATTGTCGGAAACTGAATCCCTTCTTGTCTGAGCCAGGGAAGGTTATCCCTCCCTCTTCATTCAAGAAAGTTTCCAGTGCCCTCTGAGCTAGCTGGCGCAAACCTAAATTAAGTTTAACATAGTCAGTAGAGACCTAGATATCCTCAGTCCTACGTCTACACTGCTGTTTATGTTATTCCAATGCGCAGAGCCTATTGGGAAAATAGGAACTACACTACATGGCGCCCAACGTTTGAAAAGGCGATAATCTAACGCAAGACAATAGAGTAACTCAGTCATGCTTTTTCACACAGAACCCCTTTCCCATGAAAACTCCAATAGACTTCTGGAGTAGGTGAAAGGTTAATATCCGCCGGAACTTAGTAGGATGAGAATCCTATGTATTAGTTTCTGGTTTTGATCAACGTTGAAGGATACAG
Source organism: Lissotriton vulgaris (assembly GCF_964263255.1). Taxonomy (NCBI): domain Eukaryota; kingdom Metazoa; phylum Chordata; class Amphibia; order Caudata; family Salamandridae; genus Lissotriton; species Lissotriton vulgaris. Next base: position 1,316,114,678 of record NC_141691.1, read on the forward strand.
TGTTCCAAAATATTATGCACCTAATCTTTGTTTCCTTGAAACTCGATCTGCAACAGAAAACTTTCAGTCAGTTAAAATGTCAGAAAGTGACAAAGAAAGGGAGCGATTAAGAATAGCAGCTCAACTCTAAGAGGAAGACACAAGTCTTCATGAAACCAAACCAAATGCTATACTCATTCCGGTCAATCTAAGAAGAACTATAACTCTAAAACTTACAGAAAATGGGCAGACACCGTGAGGTGGTACAGTCATATTCGTGATAGAGGCACACGAATGTCAAGCGAACAACTCGTAGTTAAACTAAAAGAATTAACAAAGGCATATAGGGAATTAGTTCAATTGGCAAGGGATGATATAAAGAACCTCCAGAAACTGAAGGAAACAGATATAGCAGCCCAACCATTGGAACTTGTCAGAATCATAGAAAAATCCTATGAAGAGCTAGGAAGAGATAGTTTGGGTGGGAAACCGATAAAACCCCAACTAACTGAAAATCCTGAAAAAACATTTATTAAAAATAATTTAAAAACTCCAAAAAAGAGTTGGGAAGGTAATAAACAAACCATTCCCAGGGAAAAACATTTCCAGTCCAGAGGAAGGTCTCCTCAGTGTAGAGAGAGATCTCCAGGCCAAGAAGACATATCTCCCCAAAGGGAACCCTCTGAAAAAAGATACAACCTTAGAGATAGGGATAAAATAAGAAAACCAGACAGATATCAAGATGTTGATACAAGTCCCTCTAGATCATTCTCACTGAATTCTTCTCGATCTTCCTCACAGAAATCGGAAAGAAGAGGACGGTCAGAACACAGAGAAGAGCACACCAAGTCCAAAGACAAGGAACCTGCTCATCAAAGTAAAAAATTACAATTTCCCAGAAAGAAGGTAGTAAGTATTAAGATTAAACATGCTGAGGATACTGAGGACACAGCTGAAAAATGGAGAGTGGGCACAGACAATGCTAGACAGCGGAGCAGAAGTGACCATAGATTACAAGACCCTGATGAATCTTCTGGAGACAGTGGAATCGAATGAGTACATTCAAGTGGAAACTGCAGACACACGAGTTAGTGTTCCCCATAAGCTATATGAAATAACATTACGTATAGAGGGAGATAAATCCAGGAAAAACTTTCAAAAGGCTATGACATTCTGTTAGCTGAGAAAGTCTGGCCACCAGAGTTTGATAGGGAGTGCCCTCATGGTGAAGAAATGATTATGCCTGCCTTCTCGAATCATATCCCGATTCATAAAAAATATACTTATGCAGGAAAATGGGAAGTAGCCCAAGCTCCTGCTTTATACAAAAATCATGTAGGATGGGATGAGGACTCACCTCACCACAAGATCCAGTTAAAAAATCAGCCCACTGCACAAAGGCAGTACCCAGTTAAACAAGAAGCTAAAAAACAAGTCATGGAAATCTTAGATCAACTTGAGTACCAAGGGGTGATCGAAACATGCACCTCTCAAATGAACAATCCTTTGTTTCCTGTCTCCAAGCCAGACGATTCGTATCATCTAGTTTTGGACTACAGACACCTTAACTCCTGTTGTAAAACATTTGCAGTACAAAACTCACATAGTGCAGCACTAATGAATAACATTGTGCGCAAAAAATATAAAACAACATTAGATATCTCTAATGGATTCTTCTGTCAAAACATTGCACCAGAAAGCAGGTATTTGACTGCTTTCTCAATATTTGGATCACAAAAACAATTTTGCCGACTCCCACAGGGATTCAGGAATAGCCCAGGATTATTCTCAGCAAGGGTAACAGAGTTACTACAAATATATGATGAAGAAGCATTATCATATGTCGATGACATCTACCTCACAAATGATGACCTGGAGACTCACTTAAAAAGGGTGAACACCATAATACTTGGACCCGCCTCAGAGGGTTACAAATTCAACTTTAAAAAATCAAGAATTGCCCATCTAACTGTCCTATTTTTAGGCTATGAATTATCAAGTGAAGGCAAAAGTCTGGCAGACAATTTCTTAGAGAAATGTGCTATAGTCCAAGCTCCAAAAATGCTGAAGAATTTACAATCACTACTCCTGAATTTCAGAAGAACATACATTCTAAATTATGCTGAGAGGGTTAAAACTCTCTATGAATTAATAAAACCAGATTTCAAACAAATCAATTGGACTCAGAAGCACACAGAAATTTTGAGATCCCTACAAACAGACATGTTAACTAAAACAAAATTGCAAACACGTGAGAACACACGCAATCTTGTAATACGAGTAATCCCAGGAAGATGCGGATTCACATACCTGACCTCTAATGAAGGAGAAACGGTACCTATAGCTTACAAATCACATTTGTACACTGAAGCTGAAATGAAATTCAGCTCCACAGAGAAAATTCTAACTGCGGTTAGAACTGCTGTAGCTAAAGAAAGAGCCCTAGCCCAAGGCAAGAGAATATCTGTTTTTTCAGCAGAATCAGCCCTTGAGGCGTTAACAAGTCCACGTAACCTGGTTAAAGGAGTATTCGATCCAGAATGGATATAATGGGAAACTTCTTTGGCTACAGAAGATGCTAAATACTATTTTGACCCACAACTGAAAAAACTAGAAGATCTAGTATATGAAGAGGAATATCCTCTGCCAGCTGAAATTCTGCCTCTAGAAAAATATACCTGTGTAATCTATATGGACAGATTCGCACAACACTTTGATGTAGAAAACAAATCCTATGATGCAGCGTGCACGATTGTTAAAGGTCGCTGGCGCTCTGGTAGATTCAAACCGATGATTACCAAAACGGAATCACTTAGGAAATGTTCAGCTCAGCGAGCTGAAATAAGAACCTTAAAGATGGCGCTTGAAAATGCTGTTCGCGAATTCCCCACACTAATAGTGTGCGATTCGTATTTCTGAGTAAAATCCTACAACAGTGACATGCAGACATGGATCAAAAACGGTTACAAAGATGACACTGGTGGGTGCCACAATAAAGCATGAAAGGCTTTGGGAACAGGTAGTTCTTTTACAGAAAGAACTACGAAAGACTCACGTGATACACGCATTGAGTCATCGACGTGATGGCGTTCACGTTGCAGGGAATTCATTGGCTAACACAGCCATAGCGGAAGCGGCTCACCCGACTTCCGTAGCCACTGAAAAGCGTTCAGAAAAACACATAGATTTATGAGTTCTGGTGCATCTCTGCAAATCAGCAGGGATGCGCCAGAACTGATGCGTCACGCAATTCCCTCCTTGCGGCACCACAGATGCACCGCTTTTACAATGCAGCGCACCATTTTGCAAGGAAGGGCAGATGCGTGCCGCATCTTGTGGTGTACGGGCAGCGCATTGCTGGAGTAGCATCGCAAGTGCAACGCAACTCCTGCAATGTACAGAGGCCACCCATACATAACGTGGTGCGTCAGTCCTTACGCCTGCTTCAAGCAGGCGTAAGGATTTGACCCAGCAGCATCGTAAAACTGACTCATTGAAATCTTGTAGCTTTTACTGCGTCAGTTTTACGGGGCATTCCTACGAGGGAACGCCCACCCTACGACAGAACGCCCACATGAAACCTGACGCAGGTTTCATGTGGCGCAGGGCTTTACAACGTGACCCATCTGCCTAGATGCGTCATGTTGTAAATAGGTCACAGGGATGCGCCACATTTCCGCGCTGTTGCGTGACGCAACGGCGGCGTAAACGTGGCGCAAGTCCAACATAAATCTGCCCCATAGATGGGGAATCCATGCTAGCGGTAAAAGCCTCACTAAAAGGCGATTATTCAGCATTACCTCTCAACTATCCACTCAGTAATACATCTATAATTGATGCAAACTCTGTACCATTTGCTCGAATCCCTGGAGTGGGGGATAGGGTAATTCCAAACACGAACAGGAGAGTCTTGCTGATTGAAGACACACACATGGGACTGGGTCCAAGGCACCAAGAGATAGCAATATCTCTAAAAGAATTACAATCGGAGTACTGGTGGCCGGGGATGAGCCTGCAATGTTTCAAATTTGCAAAGGACTGTCCGGACTGCAACAGAGATCGCAGTCGTGAACCGACCGGAGTAATGCCTGGACCCTTTTACTAGAAAGCTTCAGGCTACAGGCTACCTTTACCCCATAATATTTAAGATAGAATTCACTTAAAAATGTAGACCACCACACTCGGCTGATGCCAGAACTGACGCCAGAACTGTTATAAAAGATTTGCGAGTCTTTAAAGGCACATACGCAATTGGCATGCTACATTCTGATCAGGGTCCTGCGTTTAGCTCTCGAGCTTACAAAAAGGCCATGAACAGTATGGGCATCGCATTGCGGTATTCTTCTCCCTTCCATCCTGAGAGAAATGCGGTTGTGGAAAGAAAAAAACGGGACATAAAGCAATCTTTAATGGCGAGGGTATTAGGTTCAGGTGATGGGTGGGTCAAACATTTAATAAGTGTCCAACGTAGTCTTAATAATCTGCCAAGAAACTCTCTAAAAGGTCTCACTCCATACCAACTATTGTTCGGAACTAGAATGCTTATTCAGGACTTAGATAGTCACACTTCAGTGGTAGAAGAAAAAAGCTTTGATATCAAAGATCGTTTGGCTGTTTTACAGGATCTAAATGAAAAAAGAAAAAACCTGAGTAACATAAAGTTGAAACAACAGTCGACACCCACTAAAGAAAAACCACCTGTCCCTGCAAGACCTGTCTGGATTCCAAAGATTGGGATTTGGTCAGAGAAAAGATTGCGGTAAAGAAGGAATTGGGCCTTCATACAGAAAAGCAGTACCTGTCTTAGCTATCAACGGAACATGATCAGTAGTACTACCGTCCCTTGCTGGTTAAAAGGAGAACCGAGTTGTATCCATCGACCTGGTAAAACCACAATCATGTGGCCAATAATAAGTAGTAGGCCCAGTGGACTCCCAAGAAATAGCAGAATACCAAAGTTTGCTACAATCCAAGAGAGACTAATCAAATTGGAGAAATCAGTAATGAACAAAAAAGGACTGTGCAATAATGCCATGGAACTAGTGCCTCTTGAAACCCAAATAATACCAATTCGTCAAGAAACACCAATCTACAATGATGTGGCCTCAGACTATTCTAATGAAACAAAGAAAAATGCAAAAGCAAATGAAAATCCGGAAGCAATTCCTACAATTGATAGAACTGCATCAGGCTTCTTTATCAACTTCGACAATTTCTCTGAAGACCCAAGCGAACATGAAGAAACGCCTCCAACACAAAGTTTTAAAAACAAAGTAATTGAACTTTTCCACCAACTGAAAAAGACTTACCTAATTTCACCATGGATTGAATTTTGGATTGTGTTAGGTGTACTTTTCCTCCTGCTTTGGCTCATCATGGTTCTATGTTTGGGAAGATTCATTGAGGGAAAATATAGTACAATGGACACAGCAAGTCAGAACATCAACTTGGTCCTAAAGCCACACACATCTTCTGACATCGAGAAAAGAGAACTGTCATCACTGAACATCACAGCCATTCCAATACCCGGTGGGGTATCATGGGACAGAACTGATTTTGACATTTTGGGCCCGGTCGAGCTTTTAAAGTATCCCCACCAGCTCAGGATTTCATTAAGTGATTTTGTGACACCTAGTACCTTCTCTGATGACTGAGACTTTGAAAACATTAATAATATGATGTCAGATTTAGTAATGTCAGCCAAATTTACAGAACAAGATTACTTGCAGGGTTCATCCAATTATGAAGAGCTTTACTGCTACAACCAATATGGTGATCACTATTTGCATAAAGTGCTCAGCCTTGGAATGTTTTATCTTTTAAAGTGGGAACACTGTCCTACTCCACCAAAAGGCAGTTCAAAAACGTTTTCTGATAAATTCCAATACTTCTCAGGACTTAATAAAAGTGACCCAAGAACGTTTTATTTAAAAATGTCAAACAGGACAGGAATGAAAACAATGTTGACAAATACTAAATTGATTTATTCAGAACAATTTTATGACAAAATGTCTACCTTAGCTTTAGAAATTTGGAAAAACACCATTGAAACAAAAACAATCTGAGGTTCCAAAGATTGGCAAGTGCAAGGCCTAGAAGCACTTTTTAGGGCCTGCATGATCCCAGAACAAATTATTTTCTTGAATGACACAGTTCAACAAACTACTTGTCTTGGCCTTGCTAAGATAAAAGACATGAACACACCGTCTATTCCAAAACCCATGCCTGATAGTGACGGCACTACTGATGTGGAGTTAGACGTTTCTAATATTTTATACCAAAACAGAACACATACTGATTGGAAAAAGTGGTTGATCTGGCCAACAGACACGAATAACTGTCAAGATAGATTCCTGAACAAAGAACAGGGGTTCAAAATGACCAAACCAGACCTTAGATATTCCCAGAGACAACATCCAGGTATAGTTACAACATACAGTGTATGGAAACTGTGCCTTGAGTGGCTACAGAAATCCACACTGGCAGAAATTAAACAGCACTTGACTTTACTTAAAGACGGTGCTGACTTGCGTGATTTCATAATGGGGCCACGCAAACAGCGTCAAAAACTTTTCATAGGGGCCGGTATATACGCTGCATACAATGAAGCATGGAAAATAATGCAAATTGAGACAGCAGAAAAAATACGAGAAATTGATCGTATAAATTTGGAAAAATCACTTTCTGTTGTGGACAATGGGTTAATGACTCTGTCGTCCAGAATATATTCACTGGACAGTATTGTATTGTCTGCCTTTGACATAAAAGAGCAGGATTTACTAATGCTACAACATGGTCAGTCTCAATTACGTTCTATTGTACAGCTTGGATGGACGTTGCAAAATCTGCGTTCAGGCTACGTACCATGGCGTTTAATCAACACAACGTCATTATTTGGTATCTTTAACCTTACTGATAAACAAATCTGTTTGGGACAAAAAGGAGCAGATTATACAATCCTGAGCATTGAAAAACTTAAGAGATTACCATTGACAATGTCAGAAAGACCTGTCATTGAATGGATAATACATGGAACGATTACAATTCCGATAACAACTTTCCAGTTTAATTACTGTCAAGAGTATATACCAGCAGGCCAGTATGAAAGGTTGGGTAATGAATACATCAAATCAACCTGGGATTTACCTTAAACACACAGATGTTATAGTGAAGAAAACAAGGAGGTATTTCTTAGTGGTAAAAATTGTAAAAAATCACTAAGCGGTACACTTCTGTGTCAAGGTATTAATTTGCATGGAGCCTGCGAAGGGTCTTCAAACAAATTTTCATGTCACCTGCATGGCACACCTGCAAAACAGATAGAGCCATTTTTTAGACCACTTTCTAATGGTAGTTACATTTTAATTAGTGACCAAAGCTGTTGAGGCATGCTGCCAGGAAAAGCCTATCTGACAACTGTAAATTCCAGGGCCATTTGCTGTATGCAAGTATTGTACCCACACAGCAATCCAGAAATGGGGGCTGCGTTATGGCCTCGGTTGAATATCTCTTCTATTCGAATTGATACTTTAAGCAGAATTAAGTTTATTCTTTTTACAAACAACTGTGCCTCTAACGTCATCAAAAGAAACATATGAACTGCAAGTTGCAAGGACGATAGCAGAGATACATACCCTTTTGTCAACAAATTGCCCCGTACATTTCGTAGAAGTGTTAAGCTAAATCTTAAACATGTCTGATACCAGTGGAATCGCACATGTATTTAAGACAATTTTTTCGGGACTGTTAACACCATTTGAAACAGTTCTGGGCATCTTCCCGAAATTTGTCCATTCTGTCTTTGGCGGCCTACCCTTAATCTTGGGACTCGTGGCAGGAATTTTATTTTTGCTTCTTCTGCACCGATATGGCAAGCCAATCTACAGGCAAGACTCTAGCAACGATGGAAGAAACGATCCTAGCAATACAATACCGAGACCGTCTCACTAAGGTCCTCGGATTGGCCCGGCTAAGAGATCTGAATACAACTTGGTTTCTTTCATTCAGACTGATCTGGCAAAATTGCATCATACCTGTGCTTTGATGTGTGCTATGCGGAGAAGAATGCGTGTTGGACATCTGTCTTACACTACAATCAGCAGTACCAATGGATATCGATACTTTGCTAGGTACTGTAACGACTCATGCATCGAGTTGTCCCCAGCGGCTACCGATCCTGATGACGGCATTCGTTGAGACTTCCCCACTACGAATAGGTGGTGGCGAAGTACGAGAGGAAAGCAGCACCAAACAGGTACAGCCTTCTGTGAGCATTGCTGATCCAACCATCGATGACAGCAATCACGCAGAGAACTGCACAGTGGCAGTATTTTCAAACTTGGTCGAACTTTCCCCTGAAGTGGTAGACCAATTTTTTGCAGGTCTGTCTGAAATAATGTTCTCTCCAATCAACGAGAATAACTCTTAAATAAAAACAATGAGCACACAGCGTTCCCTGAACTCTGAATTCAGCATTCAGTTTTTTTTTAAACAAAGCTACAGAAAATATTTGGAACTTGTCCCCTGAAAGCGAAATCATTTTTGCCCATACTTTCAAAATATTTACCTTTTTATTTTGGCACATGGTACTCTGCTTAAAGTAGAACTATTCTTAGAGAACAGAGCTTCTATTTTAGGATACTAGAGGCAATATTTTACCTCAGCCTCTAGTAGATATATGTTGTTAACAGAGACAATGGCCCCTAGACAGGGTATGAATCAGAACACAATAAATATAGACGTAAATATAGACACAAAACTAGAGACATACAAGTCTGAAATTTATCGCCAGCTGAACAACCCTGCACATTATGTCAGACTCCCTAGGAATCCGATTACGGATATTCAAAAACTAATATCTGAGGTCACCAAGGAGGGACTTGAGCTGTGTTTCCTCAGCAAAAAAGAACATATCTTTTTGAACGCCAAATCGCTGCACACCCCGGTGATCTACACGCTCCCCAAGGAGCATAAAAATATAGAACACCCACCGGGACGGCCTATTGTGTCAGGTTCCGAGTCTGTCCTAGAGCCCTTGGGCCTTTTTGTGGACCACTTTATCAAGGATTATGTACCCACCACCCAGTGCTATATAAGGGATAGCATGCATATGATAAATCTGATAGAGGGAGCCCCCTATGACTCCACATCCAGTGTACTCTGTACCCTGGATGTGGAATCATTGTACACCAACATACCCCAGCACGACTCAATGCTGGTAATTCAAGAGGTCCTTAACAGACGACCCCGACCACAATTAACACCCACTCTGTTCATCTTACAATTGCTGGAAATATGCTTGACCAATAATTATTTCCTCTTCGATGGCCATTACTATGGCCAGATCAAGGGTACATCTATGGGGGTGGTTTTTTGCCCCCAATCTGGCCATTTTGTATATGGACAGCTTGGAGTGTGGGCGAATCCTGGTCCCAACGAACCCCTTCCATAGTGGCATTGCCCTATGGAAGCGGTACATTGATGATATTTTCCTGATTTGGAAAGACTCTGAGGCATTACTACCCCAATTCCAGTGACCTCTGAGCTAGCTGGCGCAAACCTAAATTAAGTTTAACATAGTCAGTAGAGACCTAGATGACCTCAGTCCTACGTCTACACTGCTGTTTTTGTTATTCCAATGCGCAGAGCCTATTGGGAAAATTGGAACTACACTACACCTTCTTCTTACTTGGGCGAGGGTTCTCTTCAACAAAGTCTTCATCAGAAGAATGGTCAGACTCTGGATGTGCAGCCATTTGGAAGTATTTTTCTGTAGCTAGGAGCTGTAGAAAAAAGGTGTTGCTTCTCTGAAAGCCAAAGAAGAATGATGAACATGGGAGGGGTATTTCAACAATTGGAGTAGGAAGTATTATAAACCAATTACATTTTTTGTTTTAAGGTCACATGGTTGGACGTAAGCTTACGAAGCGCTTACAGAGCATTTACGGAGCGCTTACGTAAGCTTACGTTGCGTTTATGTTTTATTTACGGAGGCTTCCGTCATCTTATGATGTGCTTACGTGGTACGTACCCTCGTGAGATTTATAATTGTTTAAATAAAGTCATATATGTTGTTTAAAAGTTTAAAATAAACATGTTCTTTATTATCCCAGTTAATATGTTCATTTATATTGTACAATGAATATGTAGATATAATGATTTAGCACCCTCGTGAGATTTATAATTGTTTAAATAAAGTTATATATGTTGTTTAAAAGTTTAAAATAAACATGTTCTTTATTATCCCAGGTAATGTGTTCCTTTATATTGTACAATGAATACGTAGATATAACGATTTAAAGTTTATAAAACTTTCGGAGGTAAATAATGAATTCCTGTGTACATGCATATCTATGCATGTTAATTTGTGCCATGTGGCACACATACATGCCCTAAAACCATGTATGTGTGTGACATGGCACACAAATCAGAATCAAGGGTGCAACAGGGTGTCAAAGTGACAACCTGTCTCCCTTGACAATGCGGTAATTTTACCGATTCGATATTTACTGATTCGGTAATTGCCATTGATTCCTATTGGCCTCAAGACTTATAGAAATCAATGGCAATTACCAAATCGGTAAATACTGATTCGGTAAAATGACTGAATTATACAGATTCAGTAATTTTAAAAGAGAAATTACCTACATCTGAATTACCTACTCTTAAATATTGAAGTGGTATGATTTGGTATTAATGAGTAGGTAAATCGAGATTACGTACATCTGGCCTATTGAGTTGTAAGATATTTATATACATATGTTACATTTCAGTGCTTTGGAAGTAGTACAGTATACTATAGGTAAACACCTTATAGGTTTATGCTGTACCACATCCTTATAGTTTTGCACTTTGACATTCAGTATGACAAACTTTTACATACAAACATAGAAATTTAGTTTTTTTTTTAATCAGTAGAGGTAGTTGTAAAAAGAACTGTTTGGTACTCAGCCTTGCGAGATTAGTAATTGCTTAAATAAAGTTATATATGTTGTTTAACCCCTTCGCTGCGGCGGCAATTCCGCCGCAGCGCTAGGGGGGGGCTGAGCAGCGCTCGCATGCTCGTGACGGAGCTGCTCCGTCACGAGCCGCGGTTGCGCTGTGCTCATGACGGAGCGGTTCCGTCATGGCCCCGCCCGCTTAATAGAACGCGCCGCACAGGAGCGAAATCAGCGCCGCGCACGCGCGGCGGCAGGGCCATGACGGAACCGCTCCATCATGAGCACAGCGCAACCGCGGCTCATGACGGAGCGGCTCCGTCATGAGCATACAAGAGGTTAAAAGTTGCTTAAATAAAGTTATATATGTTTTTTAAAAGTTGCTTGAATAAAGTTATATATGTTGTTTTAAAGTTTAAAATAAACATGTTTTTTATTATCCCAGGTAATGTGTTCCTTTATATTGTTCAATGAATACGTAGATATAACGATTTAAAGTTTATAAAACTTTCGGAGATAAATAATGAATTCCTGTGTACATGCATATCTGTGCATGTACATTTGTGCCATGTGGTACACATACATGCCCTAAAACCATTTATGTGTGTGACATGGCACACAAATCAGAATCAAGGGTGCAACAGGGTGTCAAAGTGACAACCTGTCTCCCTTGACAATTCAGTAATTTTACTGATTCGGTATTTACTGATTCTGTAATTGCCATTGATTCCGATTGGTCTCAAGATTTATAGGAATCAATGGCAATTACCAAATCGGTAAATACCGATTCGGTAAAATGACTGAATTATACAGATTCTGTAATTTCAAAAGAGAAATTACCTACATCCGAATTACCTACTCTTAAATATTCAAGTGGTATGATTTGGTATTTATGAGTAGGTAAATCGAGATTACGTACATCTGGCCTATTGAGTTGTAACATATTTATATACATATGTTACATTTCAGTGCTTTGGAAGTAGTACAGTATACTATAGGTAAACACCTTATAGGTTTATGCTGTACCACATCCTTATAGTTTTGCACTTTGACATTCAGTATGACAAACTTTTACATACAAACATAGAAATGTAGTTCTTTTTTTAACCAGTAGAGGTAGTTGTAAAAAGAACTGTTTGGTACACACCCTTGCGAGATTTGTAATTGCTTAAATTAAGTTATATATGTTGTTTGAAAGTTGCTTAAATAAAGTTATATATGTTGTTTAAAAGTTGCTTAAATAAAGTTATATATGTTGTTTAAAAGTTTAAAATAAACATGTTTTTTATTATCCCAGGTAATGTGTTCCTTTATATTGTTCAATGAATACGTAGATATAACGATTTAAAGTTTATAAAACTTTCCGAGGTAAATAATGAATTCCTGTGTACATGCATATCAGTGCATGTACATTTGTGCCATGTGGCACACATACATGCCCTAAAACCATGTATGTGTGTGACCTGGCACACAAATAAGAATCAAGCGTGCAACAGTCTGATTTCATTGTGCTGGAGGATTTTAATCACCATGTTGATTCGCATGACTGTCTGCCTGCTAAAAATCTTCTCAACGCTATGCAAGGTCTGAATCTACCTCAAAGGGTGAGTGGTCCGACCCATTCTGCAGGCCACACCTTCGATCTGATTTTTTCAAATCTGCCTGACCTTAAAGCCCTTCCGTCTGTGCCCCTCACATGGACTGATCACTATTTAATCCCGTTTGAGATGTCTATGTCCAAGTCACCTAGGATAGAAACTATTTGCAGAGACAAGGGTAGAAATTGGCATAAAGTTACCTGCCCTGCTCTGGAACAGGGATTTAAGAACACTCCGGCCCCCCCAGTTAACGATCTCAATGAACATGTTGCCTCATTTAATAAAAATCTTCTTGATGCTATCGAGCAAATTGCCCCCTTGAAAAACCTTTCCTCTTTAAGATCTAAACCTTCGGCCCCTTGGTTCACTCAGTCATTGCGAGAAAACAGAAGCAATTGTAAGAAACTGGAGCGAAGTTGGCGCCGGGGATATGACCCGGAAGCCAAAGCCCGCTACAGGTCTGCTCTAAAAGAATTCCACAAATTGAAACGTATGACCATGAAAGAGTATTTTGCAGATAAAATTCAAAGAGCAGAAAATTCTACCAAGACCCTCTTTAATATTGTCAAGGATTTTGCTAATCCTTCCGCAATGGCCTCCCCAATCATCCCAAGCCAATCACTCAGTGAAGGACTTTCTGACTTTTTCTATGAGAAAATTAATAATATCACAGTAAACATCCAGCATATTTCTTTCGCTGTTCCGCCAGCCCAGGCCATCAACCGTGCGGAAGTGTTTACCTCATTTAAGCCACTAACGGAAGACCATGCGCTATCTCTGTATCTGAAATGTAAATCTGGCTCTCCTTTGGACCCTGCCCCAGCCCATGTCTTGAGTGACTTAGCACCAATACTGATTGAGGCCCTGCTAGATATCTGGAACTCTTCTTTGCAGTCTGGTCTTTTTCCTTCTTTATGGAAACAGGCACTGTTGATACCTATTCTAAAAAAAACAGGCGCTGACCCATTATGCTTTAACAACTACCGCCCCATCTCACTGCTCTCCAAGCCCGCAAAGGTGTTGGAGAAAGCGGTACAGGAGCAGCTGTCTGAATATCTAGAAACTAACCACCTCCTTCATGATACTCAGTCAGGATTTAGGCCTGATTTTAGCACAGAATCAGCTTTGTTGGAAGTGTCTGAATCTATCCACGAGTGTGTGGATAGGGGCGAGGAGGCCATGTTGGTCCTCCTCGACCTATCCTCTGCATTTGATACCATCTCACACGACACTCTACTGATTCGCTTACAGGAGGTGGGTGTTGGTGGAACTCCCCTGGCTTGGGTGAAGTCTTTCTTGACAGGCAGATTTCAACAGGTCTCCCTCGGACCCTTTGTTTCCTCCAAAAAACCATTGAGATGGGGGGTTCCGCAGGGATCTGCCCTCAGTCCTCTCTTATTTAATGTATACCTAAGGCCTTTGGCGGAGTTAGTCGAGGCATGGGGCGTCAGAATGATCTTTTATGCTGATGACACTCAGCTTGTGTTTTCTTTTAAGGATCACTCTGACAGATCCATGGCACACATCCGCCACTGTCTGGTTAACATCGCCTCATGGATGTCCATCAACAATTTAAAATTAAATACTGACAAGACTGAGGTGCTATTTTTTAATCAAAAATCTCCCATCCCCTCCAATATTTGGTGGCCATCTCAACTCAATCCCCCCCTGGGCCGGTGCAAACTGCCCGCAACCTGGGCTTTCAATTTGACTCAGCACTGTCCTGCAAGACCCAAATTAATAAGGTGTCATCAGCTTGTTTCGGAAAACTCAGAATGATTAAAAAAAATCATTCCTTTTTTACCTTTTGAGTCCCGCAGAGCAGTAGTACACGCTCTAATTACATCTCATCTGGACTATTCTAACAGTCTATATGTTGGCGCCCCTGCATATCTCATTAACCGGCTGCAACTTGTGCAGAATTCAGCGGCCCGGCTGATCTGCAACATCCCTTATCGCCACTCGATCTCACCCCACCTGGCCAAACTCCATTGGCTACCAGTGAGATATCGCATCCAGTTCAAGGCCTTGGTCCTTGCCTTTAGAGCTCTCAATGGTCGTGGCCCGGCATTCTTAAGGCTCAGAATCAGGCGATCTCTTGCCACAAGGGATCTCAGATCCAACCATCTTGGGCTTATGTTTTGCCCACGTTTTCGTCTGTCTCGCACAGGCGGTAGAGCATTTGTCGTAGCCACTTCCAGATTGTGGAATGCCCTTCCAGTAGAACTCAGATTCCTTTCATCTGAGGTTGCTTTTCGCAGGAAACTCAAAACCTGGTTTTTCTCCCAGATCTAGCCTGTTGGAACTCTCTGTCGGACCCTCTAGGACTACACACGTTGTCAGCGCCGGGACACCCCCGTTGGGGGTAGCTGTTCGCGCTCTACAAGTGACTAAATAAATAAATAAATAAATAAACAGGGTGTCAAAGTGACAACCTGTCTCCCTTGACAATTCAGTAATTTTACCAATTCGGGATTTACTGATTCTGTAATTGCCATTGATTCCTATTGATCTCAAGATTTATAGGAATCAATGGCAATTACCAAATCGGTAAATACCGATTCGGTAAAATTACTGAATTATACAGATTGGGTAATTTCAAAAGAGAAATTACCTACATCCCATTTACGTACTCTTGAATATTGAATTGGTATGATTTGGTATTTAAGAGTAGGTAAATCGAGATTACCTATATCTGGCCCATAGAGTTGTAACATATTTATATAGATATGTTACATTTCAGTGCTTTGGAAGTAATACAGTATACTATAGGTAAACACCTTATAGATTTATGCTGTACCACATCCTTATAGTTTTGCACTTTGACATTCACTATGACAAACTTTTATATACAAGCATAGAAATTTAGTTCTTTCTTTAACCAGTAGAGGTAGTTCTAAAAAGAACTGTTTTTTTGTTTTTGTTTTGCTGGAAACACTTAGAAAAATTAACTTTTTACACAAACAATTGTTCAACAGGAACAAACTATGATATTGAAAGAAAAAAAATATTTGCTGCATCTATGGTTCCTGTTCTTCTGCAAAATTACTTCAATGGACTGTTGTCCGAAGGCTACTAATTTATTGCAACGTATGCATTGCATTATTACATTTTTCAGTTCTGGCTGAATGTTTGCCACCATTGAACATGGCATTGGTGGTACTCCAGTTCTTGCTGTAGATGTACTAGGAGAAGAGTCCTGCTCCTGAGATCTTTGCACCACAGCTCTACTTCAATTGTTGGGGTGTATATTTTTTACATGGCGTTCCATGCTGTGGGTTCCGAATGAATATTTCTTATTTGGATTTCCTCTAGATAACACTGTGTCACAGATCTTGCAGGTGACCAGTGTTGTATTTACTTTCTTTTGATGTTCTGGAAAGCTGAAAAACTTCCAGACTATGGACTCCTTCTTCTTACTTGGGCGAGGGTCCTCTTCAACAAAGTCTTCATTAGAAGAATGGTCTGACTCTGGATGTTCAGCCATTTGGTAGTATTTTTCTGTAGCTAGGAGCTGTAGAAAAAAGGTGTTGCTTCTCTGAAAGCCAAAGAATAATGATGAACATGGGAGGGGTCTTTCAACTATTGGAGTAGGAAGTATTATAAACCAATTAAATCTTTTGTTTTAAGGTCACATGGTTGGACGTAAGCTTACGGAGCGTTTACGGAGCACTTCCGTAAGCTTACGTTGCGGTTACGGTCCATTTACGGAGCGCTAACGTGATCTTACGATGCGTTCACGTAGTACGCACCCTCGCAAAATGTATAATTGCTTAAATAAAGTTATATATGGTCTTTAAAAGTTTAAATTAACATGTTTTTTATTATCTTTATTATCCCAGATAATGTGTACCTTTACATTGTTCAATGAATACGTAGATATAATGATTTAAAGTTTATTAAACTTTTGGGGGTAAGAGCTCGAAGCTTCTACGGTGCACGGACGGAGCTCTTACGTTGCGTGCACGTGTGATGTACCCTCTGAGATTTGTTACTACTTCAAAAAGTAATATACTGTTGTTAAAAGTTTTTAAAAAAAACATTTTCTACATGAAAGCAGATTTTGTCTACCTTTAAAATCTACGATAAAAACGTAGATATTATGTTTTAGAAACTTAAAACATTTGTCGGGGTAAGAGCTCAGAGCGTTCAAGGTGCGCGGACCCTGTAATCATATAAAAAAAACTTGAAAATAAAAATGATATATATATTATATTAAATATATATATTCACTGAAAAAACCATAGGTTTCAAGCCTTACATAGTTAGGTATTAGCAGTTACAAAACCTTGCAAATTCACTAAAAAAAACATAGGTTTCAGGTCATATATAGTTAGGTATTAGCATTTAAAAAACCTTGCAAATTCACTGAAAAAACCATAGGTTTCAGGCCATATATAGTTAGGTATTAGCATTTAAAAAACCTTGCAAATTCACAAAAAAACATAGGTTTCAGGTCATATATAGTTAGGTATTAGCATTTAAAAAACTGTGCAAATTCACTGAAAAAAACATAGGTTTCAGGTCATATATTGTTAGGAATTAGCATTTAAAAAACCATTGAAATTGCTCCTATATAGTTAGTTGTACTAACTATATTTTGCGCACCCGCAATCCACTGCTGATGATTTCACATATTACATCATTCATGACATGGTCAGTGACATCACTGATGACATCACTGATGACATCTCAAATGACATCACTGATGACATCACTGATGACATCTCAATTGGCATTACTGATCACATCACATATGATATCATTCATGTGATAATACGATGCACCTCTTCACACTCTAATATAACCTTTGATACACCCAGTGTTAAACATAGACTACAATTCTTGAACCATTGACACACCAATACCAGTTACTACATACGCACACACTGATTGCTAGGTCTATGCACACATCCAATCATTTACCCATAGAATCACTGATACATACAGTCACTCATCAATACAACACTATCATCTGCACTCAAACACCTATACAGACACTCACACTCTGCCACTCATCCATGGAGTTACTCACACATCTAGTCAGTCATGCAAAGAATCAATCACACTTTCTTTTCCTCAACTATACAGTTATACACACAACACCTTACTTATTCAAACATATACTAACACATACTTACTTTGTTATACAATAACTGATACTAGTACACAATGATCCATACAGCCACTCACACAATCAGTGGCTCTTATGTATAGTCATTTATATATGCCAGCTACCCACACACACACTCAGTCTCCAATACAAATACTCGGGCAACCAACCAATAACACATATAGCCACTCATATAGCTACTGATCAACACATGCAGTAGCTTACACAACAACAGACATACTGACAGTTTAGTCACTAACCCATGCATTCAGTAAGACACATTTAATCACTCACCCATACATTCAGTTATGTACCTACTAAATCTTTCATCCAGACACTTATACATCAACTCATTCTTCAATATGTAAAACATTTAAACTTTACAGAAACACACAGTCACTGAATGATGTTATCAGTGATGTCATCAGTGATGTCATTTGAGATGTCATCAGTGATGGCACTGACCATGTCATGAATGATGCAATATGTGACATCATCAGCAGTGGATTGCGGGTGCGCGAAATATAGTTAGTACAACTAACTATATAGTAGCAATTTCAATGGTTTTTTAAATGCTAATTTCTAACTATATATGACCTGAAACCTATGTTTTTTTCAGTGAATATAATATATTTACATATCTAGGGACTGAAAAAAGCAAACCTTACAGGGACGTTATAGGTAGGCTCAGGTTTCACTCAGACAAAACCAGTGAAATTCAGCAGTTATACTTACCTGAGCTAACTATAGCTCGTGCCCCAACAATGCACTGCTTTTGACCTCACATATTACATCACTCATGACCTGGTCAATGACATCACAGATGACATCACTGATGACATCTCGAATGACATCACTAGTAATATCAACCACAAAATCACAAATGCACCCACTCACACCCCGTGAGAACTTTTCATACATCCACTCCCACTCAACCATTCACAAACCCATTTATAGACCCATACCAGTACTTATACACCCACTCACTGATTTATAGATCTACACACATATCAACTCACTCACCAATACATCCAGTGAAACCTGAGCCTAGCTATAACGTTTTTGTAACCTTTGTTTTTTCAGTGAATTTCTAAGGTGTTTTTAATTGCATTTCATAACAATAACTTCCCTGTAACCTTTGTTTTTTTCAGTGAATTGCTAAGGTTTTTTAAATGTTAATTCTTACCTAAAACATTCCAGGATCTTTGTTTTTTTCAGTGAATTTCTATGGTTTTTAATTAGTATTGGTGTTTTCAGAGTAATGTAGAAAGGGGCAGATTCCTCTGGCCAGCCCGCATGAACTACTGCTGTGTAGGACTTACAGAAAGTACCAGGAAGGCTTCTTGGCCCCCAAGGTCCCTTAGCATCAAAGAGGACTTTACTCCCCAACCAGTAGCGCACCAGGAGACATGCTTGCAGAGTGGCGGAGAACTGTACATGGCCTTCGAAGACCTCTTAGCAATCCCGCGGTGTGGAACTTTCTGAAGGTAACAGGAGGTGTAGTTGACCCTCAAGGATGTCCTTGGGGGCTAACAACTCTGCCTGTTACCTCCAGTAAGTTCTGCACATCAGGAATGCCGCTCCCTTTCTCCACCACTTTGAAAACACCCATCCAGGTACTCCGCTGTTTGGAAAATTAAGTCCTCTTGCCTCCTGAGGGCCTCAGGAGTAAAGTGGACATCTTCCCCCAACCAGCAGTGCACCAGGAGGTGAGTTTACTCAGTGGTGGAGAAGGGAGGCGTGGCCTCTGATGATCTCTCAGCAATCCAGCTGTGTGGGTCTTACTGGAGGTAATAGGAGGAGGTATTTGCCTCCAAGGACCCCCAAGAGCGATAGTCGCGCTATACAAATTCCAATAAATATCAAGAGCCAAGGGGACGTCATCCCTCAAAAAGTTGTGCACCAGGAGACATGCTTGCAAAGTGGTGGAGAAAGGGGGCATGGCTACCGAAAACCTCTCAGCAAACCCATTGTGTGGGACTTACTGGAGGTAACACAAGGTGCAGGTACCCTCCAAGGACGCTCAATAGCCAGGGGTACTTCATCCCCTTAGTAGTAGTGCGCTAAGCGGTGCATGTGCAGAGTGGTGGAGAAGGGGGTTGTGGCATCTGAGAATGTCTGCTAAGAATAGCAATCAAAAGCGTTGATCAACATTTGTTTTATGGCAAAAGTTCATGCAACTTCAGAGTCAAGCGACGTTCAACAATATAATCAGAAACCACTGATGACTGACACAAACCAAGGGCAACATGATGGGAGCCGTAAAAACATAGATTAGACTCCGCACAAAATTATAGTCACTAAAGGCATGAAACGTTGCATAGCTTTGTGCAGAATACTGGTGTCAAAAAGAAAAAAGAACAAATCACAAACTGAAGGGAATACCCAAGACACAATCCCTAAAAAAAGAAGTGGGATGACTAACCAAGTAAGGCAATATGCAAGAGACATCGTGGCACATCACTTCACAGCACATGAAATTGCAAGCAGCATCACAGGAAGTGACATTATAGGAAGTGGCATCATAACCCATGACCTAACAGGAAATGGTATCACAAAATATGACATCTGATATTAAGACCGCACAAATATGTTTAGCCGGTCTATCATGAGTACATTTAAGCGCATTACGAGATTTAACAAACAAGATTTTGAATTGGGGTTGAGCTTAAAATGTAACAGCAAAAGTCTGAATTAAAAATATTCTAAGGGGTTAAGGCACCTACTGCAGAGATCTTGTCGTGCCCAGTAAATCTCAAGGAAAAATAATAGTGGTGAGATATTGTTGGAGGTTAATGAATTTGTTGGAGAGATTTTTGTCTAGTACTAGTTTTGAATTAAATTAGCATAGAGTTTTAATGTTTCACCTGCTAAGCACATCTTTTAACATGCAGATGACAGAATATTTTATGTAAATAGGTATGTGGGTTACTTCTTTTAACACAGAGATCCTTTTGATATTTGCAGTTTATAAAATGTAATCCTTATAATGTAGCGCAATGAGCTAGGAAGGTCATATAGGGCAAGATGTAGGTAATCAAAAAATACTGATTCTAAAATACCGAATTTTACCGATTCAGTATTTTAGAATCGGTATTTCGGATGTAGGTAAAAATTTGGTAATTTTTACTGATTCGGTACAATTAAGTATCTATTATTCGGAATTTTCTGGATCGGTATTTACCGATTCGGTATTGCCCATTCATTCCTATGGGCCTTTTGGCCCTTAGGAATGAATGGGAAATACCGAATCAGTAAATACCGAATCGGAAAGGGAAGAAAGTGAAACCTATGAGTCAGCCAATCAGGTGCTACCTACCACCCCCTCCCAACCAGGAAGTGGCCAAATCCAGCCAGCTGGAAGAAATTTGAAGCTTCTGGAGAGGCAGAGCAAGCAGAGCTTAGTCACTGAGCCACAGGAAAAGTTGTTTGTGCTTTTAAACTTTGAAAATGGCAAGCAGCAGTGAAAAGGAACATCCAGAGAGGAATTGAAAAATCTAATTTAGCACCATGGAGCTGCAGTTCCTTGTGAAGGAGGTGGTGAAAGAACACCAGAAATTGTTTGGAAAGCAGTCCCTGAGTGTGGCTGAATCTGCAAAAAGAAAGATTTGGCTGGAAATACAGACAAAGGTGAATGCTGTTGGAGTGACTCCAAAGGACATAGATGACCTGAAAAAGAGGTGGTATGACCTCAGGAGCATAACCAAGAAGAAAATAGCAGAGTTCCACAAAGAGGCAAATAAAACTGGAGGAGGGAAGAACTGTGCACCTCCCCTGACTTAGCTGGAGGAGTTGGTGGGGTCCACCATTGAACCAGAGAGCGTCTGTGGACTGGGAGATGCAGACAGCTCAGCCAGAGCTGCCGCCAGAAAAGGTAAGACGCATGCACAATAATCACCCCCACCCCATCACCTTCCCTTTTCCCTATGTGGCAAAGTTTACCCAACTGCAGTAGAGGTAGTATTAGACAGGAGCAATGCATCATGGAACATGTAGAATTTGAAAGACCTACCATGTCATACAGCACAGCAATGAAGAAGTTAGGCTACACATATCAGTCATAATGAGGCTAAGGCAATATGTACAGTGTTTGATTAAAAAAAATTTGATTGTAGAAGCAGTGAGACAGGAGCACAGAGCTAATGTACGCTTTTATGTCCACATGCGAGACATCTTGCAGGCGTGCCAGGGAGAAGGAAGGCACAGCAGCACAGAGGGATGACAGCCAGGAGGCAGGCTCAAGTGCAAAAAATGTCACAGGGGAGACTGATGCACAAACACCATTGCCACCATCCCAAGACCTTGAAATGTCTACACAATTGGAGGCATCCCCAGAATGTTCAGGATCCCCTCTGCTACTGTCCTCACCTGAACTGCCTGCGTCAGTGCCGCAAACAACACCTGCACCTCAAAAGAGCAGGAGGAATGCAGTAGCCCCACTTGTAGAAATGGAGACTTCAGCAGGTGAAATGGAGGTTGAAGACACTCAAACCTTGGCTGGGGAAGAAAGCACTGCCACACAGCAGTCCAGTGCAGAGGTTGGCCGTATAGGTATCAGACGCCGCAGGCCCAGAGATAGCAGTGCTGCACAACATGTGGAGGGTCCCAGTGTCTTCCGTGGGCTGGAAGGTAGCATGGTTAAGATCCAAAGAATGCAGGGGAAGGCCATCCTGTCTGTGCAACGCCAGGTGAGGACCCTAAATACACATACGGAAAACATAGGGAAGGGCATCAGTGCACTGGAAGAGGAGAATAAAGACATGGCGTCAGGTATGAGGGAGATGGCTGCAGGGTTGCGGGAGATGGCAACAGGTGTGCAGGACATGACACAATCAGTGCAGCTCCTGTGCAGTAAACTGGACCAGGACATGTTAGCAAGGCACAAGGACAGACAACATGCGCAGCAACAAACTAAGGCTATGAACCGCCTGGCTACAGCCACTTCCCTTCTATGCAGACGATGCATCAACATGAAGAGGGACTTACACACAGCAGCAATGAGGTGTCTAGGGGCCTTGCAAGGATGACCAGTGCTGTAGAGGTGCTGCTTAATGCACAGACAGCACAAACTGCTTCTCTGGATGTACCAGAAAGTAAGGTGCGCACCAGTAGGAGCAGCATGACAAGCCCCCCTGTAGTTGAGACACGGAGGAGGAGCAGGCGCCATGGTAAGCCAACACCCCAAACACCCAGTGAGGACAGCCAGCCACTTTCTTCTGGCACTGGTAGGCGTGCCCGGAAATGACTCATTGAGCCCACTCTCCATGAACTTAAATGGAGAAGTGAGACAGGACTACCATTAATGCATGGATGAAATTTATGTTGCACATTTGTGCTTTTGAGTACCTCCGTAGTGCCAAATATTAAACTACGTTGGGTGCATACTCCACCTGTCTGTGTGTATTTACTTACTCAAAAAAGTTCTGTGTAATCTCTTCCCGTTTCTGTCTGCCATCGGTAGGTGGCGCAACTCCTGCTGTGTTTGGTTCAGGCAGTGCATGGTCATTATTTTGGTCCTCAAAGTCGCTCAAATCCACCTCTCTGCCCCTCTTAGTAGCAAGGTTGTGTAACATTGCACAAGTTGCAATCATCTTACAGCAGATTATTGGCGAGTACTGCCGGGCCCCTCCACTTTTGTGCAGGCAGCGGAACCTGCTTTTTACAGGCCAAAGCACCACAACATTCCTGGTGGATTTGTGTGCCACGTTGTATTGTCTCTGGCTGCGGGTTGAAGGGTTGAGGTAGGGTGTCAGGATGAATGAGCGGATGCCATATGCAGTGTCCCCTATGTGTAAATAAGAAAACCATTACTCACATGCACACATACACATATATCTGCTATATCTATCTTGGTGTGTTACAGTGTTTTACCTGGCAGGTATCCTTCGCCAAATTCCCCTGCTGTCAGGCGTATGTAGATCCCACTGTTCTGAAAGATGTAGGAGTCGTGGGTACTTCCTGGGAACCTGGCCACAATGTCTGTGATTATGTTATTGGCATCACAGATTACTTGTACATTGATGGAGTGGGTTGACTTCCTGTTTCTGTATATGTACTCTGTGGCTGCAGGTGGGCATATAGAGATGTGGGTGCCATCAATACAGCTGATGACGTGTGGGAAATGTGCAATTTGATAAAAATCAGTCTTGGTCTTCAGCAGTTCCACATGTGTGTCTGGGAAGCAGATGTAATGATGCATCCTCTGCATCATGGCCTCTAGGAATTTCCTGAAGAAACGGGACAGGCAGCTCTGAGACACCCCACCTGCCACAGTAATGAGCCCCTGGTAACTCCCAGATACAAGCAGGTGTAGGATACAGAGCACCTGCACATGGGGTGGGATGGCATGTGCCCTTGGGGTTGGGTGCTCCAATAGTGGGTGTAGGTCCCTGATCAAGTCCAGGATGGTTTGGGGGTGTAATCTGTACCTTTGTAATATCTCTGGCTCAGTTAGTTGGAACAGCGTAATCCTCTGCCTGTAGACTTGCTCCTCCCTCATCCAGACCCTATCTCCTGCTGCCTGTAGCCTTAGCCGCCTTGCTATCATGTAGAATGCCACCATTCTGGTCACAATGTTGCATTTTGGGTCCTTTCTTATAGCCTGCACCTGGTTACCACCTGCTTTCAATCCATGGTCAATTCCGACTCTTAAATACCGAATTTCATGAAATTTGGTATTTTAGAAGTTTGCTACATCTCAAATCTCATTATTTTCCATTTCTTATTTACCGATTTGGTAAATTCCGAATCGGTAAATTCCGATTCGGTAAATACCGAATCGGGTAATTCCGAATCGGTAAATTCCGATTCGGTAAATTACTGACTCGTATTTACCGAATCGGTCTTTTTTTTGGCCCCTACATCTTAATATCCAAATACCGGTCGGTAACGGTCGAAATTCAGTATTTTCAGTCATTTCCGACCATTATTTGGCTACCTACATCTGGCACATAATTCCTACTCCTTTGAAATCCTATCTGTCTTATGTAACACATTCTGTACATTGATTTACACACATATGATTTAATATCAATGTGTAATGTGTACGTGTGATCTAAAGCACTCTGACACAGAAGAAATAAAATAGTGATATTTAATTTATTTGTTTAAATACTGCGCATCTGACATTCCTACAACTCATACATATCTCTTCTAAACAGGGACTAAGCATAGTCAAAATCATGCCTCTCCTAAGTATTTGTGAAGTAATAACAAGTTGTGTGCCTTTGTTTTCCCTACATTGCATTTGTATCTAAATGTGAGGTTCCAGATAGCTCCTAGCCAGTGTACTCAAACAAAAGGCGACCAGATGGCCCCTTAACTTAGGCTTTTGTTTTGGGCCAGCTGGAATTTAAAATAACAACGCTCCCTCGCTGCCTGCACCTTGCTGCTGCAAATAAAAGCAGACAACCTGCAGGCACTGCTGAATGTGTCCTTATCTGAAACTTACACCGGGATGAGCTCTGCTTATTTTAGTGGGGACCAAATGTCTTGGCAATCCACCATGTGAAAATAATGGGTAGATGCTGTCTACTGGCGTCTACCCCTAACTTGTGCCTTTGTAATACTTGGATTTATGCACACAAAAATTATATAATTTTTGTGAAAATTATACATACTAAGCAACTTACAATTGGGCAGTCATCTGCCTGAAGAGAATTAAAGAAGGATGTCCCATTAGTGCACAAGCCATGAAAAACAGGACTCTCTTTGCAAGGTGGCACAATGCTAAATTGTGTTTACCTTGACGACGCAACAATAGCAAGACTGGCATTTCGAGGCTGATTACATCATCAGTACCAGACATATTGTTAATACGTTGCAGGACAATGTTTGGGTGTTCATGCAAAACAACGTGGGAGATTTCAAAGCAGCATTGCTTTGCACGAATTTTGAGTCTAGCTATCCACGTGTGAGCTATGAAGGGAAAATGAACCGACCAGGAGACAACACATAAAAAATAAGGACTTTACTAATTCTCTTTTATTAAGCGGCAACATTTTTCTGCTGATCCGAGCTCTAATAGTAATGCAAATCCTTTATCATGTCTCCCACACACTGGTAGGCTATCATTTTAATTTACAAGCAAATTCCACATTTTATTGTTCCGAGTAGCAGTTAAAATTATATGATCGTTCATAGGTGCTTTGCACGAAGCAATCAAACTATTACGGGAAAGCCCAAACCGTTGACTGAAAATCTTGGTCACAATACCTTAAAAACTCTTTAGACCTAGCATTTGCTTTTAAATTTGAAGTTGGATGTTAGCATTTGTCAAGTTTTATAAACTTGAATTTTGGTATCAAGATGAAACGATAGGCAAAGATACTGTTTCTTTAATTTATTTTCCAGTGAGTTGCACTTCTTAAAGGACACCACCATATGTTTTTCTTAACATGTATTCACACAAACATAATGACCTTTTGGTGCAATGCTTCAGGATTTGCTTAATGTCTCGGGTCTTCTAAGCTCCTTGTTAATGATATTCCTCTATTCAGATACATATTTCAAAAACTTCTGACTTTTATTTATTTTCAACGTAATCTACGCAGTGACCTGCAGACTTGAAGAGGCAGATTTACAAGCCCCTTCCGCCACTTTTGTGTCACTTTTCACAAGGGAAAAGTGACGCAAAGGTATTGCAAGGGGCTTGTAAATCTGCCCCGAAGAGTTTTGCATTCATTTTCATGGCTAATATTAATCTGGTGACGATATGCTGTTTTCAGTGCTTACTTGGTTTAAAAATAGGTGCCCGGGCTATCATCAGGAGGTCTCTGCAGCTTGCACTACACATTGCCACGGCCAGTGCTGCCAAAAAAAGGACAGATACACCTACGAACATCTCACTCCTTTAAGTGTGGCACGTTAGACTATTCCAGGCCCCCAGAGCTGTAAGAATGGTTTGGAAGTCAGGTGTTAATATGGAAATTGATGTGTTCATCAATAAAAATGAAATCTCATCCTTATTAAGAGAATCCCCATTCTGACGTCCACATCAACCTCGACTTGCAAATATGTAGTCAAGCATGGCCTGAGAACTTGCCCCAGAATAAATGATTGATCTGTCACAAGTGGGAGTGAGTGGCGCTGGCTGACAAACACTTGGGCAGGAAACTCTTGATCAATACGACAGATGGGCACAGTTACATTACAATGGTCAGGGAAGATTGTCCCAATAAAGCACACATGACCAGAGGGGGTAGGCACGCTCCTAACAACACTATAAAGTCAGATGCCATGTGAGTTAGGATCACACAGCCAATCATGACCTAGAACACGTAGTGTTAAAACCACTCCCCATGTCGGACATCTGAGCACGGTATCCACTGGCCACACTGTGTCCACGCGAGGTCGAGACCCACATTTATTAACCATTTGACCATTAATTTATGACTCCAAAGGCAGCAACCAGGATTTCCTCACCATATATGGTACGCTGGAAACATTTATGACCTGTGGTGTTTTTATAAAAGAGGGACATATATAAATTGTAATTTGAAACAGTCCACAGAACTTGTGCATGCAACTGTTCTCTTGGCCGTACCGTTTAATTAAATAAACTGTTCCTGTTCTGCCAAACGGCTCTTGTCTTCTGTTTTTTACTAAGGATTTCTAACTCAAGCAACACAGGTGTTAGTCATTTTTTATGTATATTGAATTAATAAACAACTGCTTTTGTGCTCATCTCAAAATAAAACAAACAACTCCACCAGGTGGCAAGCTGTCATAAGTGCCGGTGTTGGCAATTCATTTCTGGTGCCTAGCCCTGGAAACCACTGGCTCAAATTAAGCACTGGCTCTTTTGCATTAAAAACTTAAATACTGTAGTGTGCCCACTCCCCAAACTGACTAGATGACACCCAAGCCTTCATAGCTTTTTTTCCATGAATGATACCCAGGCCAAATTTGCGTCCTTTTTTAACCCCATGTTGGGCATTGACAAACTACTAGCAGCCCGATAACAAGAGGGTCGATTAATTCCGACTTGTGATAAACCCCTGTTAACAAATGGGTTGACATTTCAAATTAAAAGAAGTTAACATATCTGATAATAATCAGATGCATTAAATACCTCAAGCTTCATTACATTTCTGTAGGTTAAACGTGCTGAAATTTGAGTGAAATATGTATGATATTTGCATACAAAACACCAAAATCTGCATGTTTTTCCCTATGGTATCGCTATTTATCAGAATTGATAAATAGCGCCTGCACATTTAATCAGGGCCCCAGATTATGCGGTTCCCTAGACAGACAGAGAAAATAACTAAAGTGTTGGAATATAATGGTAAAAATGTGCTGTGAAAGAAAGTATGTTCTTTTCAAACAAAAGGTTTGCTGTGTTAAGATCACTGTCTTCTTACCTGTCAGAATTAAAAAAAAAAATGTTAACCACATTTTTAGCAATTTTCCACATGATAATCAATATTTCCTATTTTTGCAGTGACCTACTTGCAAATAGTGGGAGAAAGAGCTGTGAAACCCAAGGGTGAGCCCAGGAGCCTATCTATATCTGAACACTAGAAAAACAATTTGCATTTCTACATGGGTCGCTTCTGTACGTAGCTCAAGGGTTTCCAAATACACTAATCAAAATAAAATGATACAATAAGTAATAAAAAAGGAAACAAAGTTTTCATTTGAAAGTTTTTGCACTAAACGCTAACCTATAAAAGCAATATTAATTTATATCTGTCAGATTTTTTTTGTCGCAGGTATATATCATTTTCTCAGTTTTCTAAAATAAGTAGAGCCATCAACTGAGCCTATGTAGATTTTGTCAGTTGTCTGAAATACCCAGAGTCATCAACACATCTGGGTCCTACAATGGATTTGCATTGTGATGCGACCATGCTTCATTTCATGAGCAAAGGGCGAATGAATAAAAAATGGATGCGAAGAAAGGTATGCATTTTTTTAATATTTCCAAGAATGTGAGTTTTGGGATACAGGTTATTGGTACAACTCTGAATTTAGGATTACCCATGTTGTCAGATTATTCCTAAAATGTTTTATTCAAAATGTGTATTTGTGCACACTGCTTTACAATTTCAAGACAAAAATATAGAGAAATTCAAATGAAAAAAAAGATATTGTTATTGTTCCACATTCACACCCTTATACCGATAGAAACAGAACCTCACATGAGTGATCAAGCCTATTGCATGGGACAGAAAAGGGCCAAACGGGATCATGTGAAGAGAGGACATGATGTTTGGTACAAAAAGACTTTTGTGATGTTGGTTGCCTGTTGTACTTGGGTCCAGATACCTGCCTGAATACAAAGAAACCTACCTATGCCAGACATTTCTAAAAACTAGGCACCATGGGAGTACATTATGGTATGGCTTGCCTGGATCCCACTATCTTTTTTTTACCCAGAATACCCTACAAATGTGAAACATCTGGTGAAATAACAGACGTTCCTCAAATGTTTTGTGAAAGTTCAGTAGTCTTTGTTGAATGACAAAAGTCCAACTACTCACCATTTCTGAACTTCTCCAGATAAAAATGGAACCTCAACTGTGTCAGTAAGTCCATGTCCTGGGACAAGAAAGGCCCTAAAATGCACTGTGGAAATGTCAAGATTTTTGCTTTAATTACAAACATTATTGGGATGGGCTTCCTTTCAATTACAATCATTATTGGGATGTGGGTCAATGTGGTATTTGGGAACTTTGTCTGCTTGCAACTAGGGAAACCTACCAAACCCGGACATTTCGTATATGTAGGCACTTACAGGAGTGCAGTTTGACATAGTTTGTATGGATCCCTTTATGTTTTTTACCCAGAGTTCCCAGCAAATGTCAGACTTTGGATGAAGTCAAAGAAGTCCTACATTTCTGTGAGAAGAAGCTCTGTAATGTGCAGGGAATTGTAACATTCCTTCTCCCAATAGTCCACACGCTTCTTTCTGTAAACAATACTGCACTCATGTGGTTAGGTCTATTGTCTGGAACAGGAAATGTGTCAGAGTTTCATGGGTTAATAAGCATTATTATCAGACATGGTGTTGCAGACCAAAATTCTGAACAAATTTGCCACATCCCCCGCATTTGATGAAAAGTAAATGAGCATTGTGGCTGCCCCAAGACTCTAGTTATTCCTCTGTCCTATTTCTGGAGGAGACTAAACTCACAACACTGTACAGTAAATCTGGCTCCCTGTCTGACCCGATGTCCCCCTGATGGCGAGGGCAGTTTAGGTGGTTGATCCAGTCTTGAATGGGGTTTTGAATACTTCGTTGTCAACATACACAGCATCATCAGCCTGGAAACAGTCTAAATTGGTTCCAGTCCTCAAAAAGCCTTCTGAGGAATCTAGTGTGCTGTCCAAATTTAGACCCATTTAGCTTTTCCTAGCAGTATAAATAAGCAGCTTTTGGAAAACATGGAAACTGTAGGCTACTTAATCCATGCCAATTGGGCTTTTGTCCTTAGCATAGCACAGAGTCAGCATTGTTCGAAGTATATGAATACAGCAAATTGCCACTTGACCAATGAGGGAGGACAGCGTTGATTTTACCTGACTTCTCTGCCATTTGTGAAACTGCATCTCATGTGATCCTCTTGCAATGCCTTTGTGACTTAGGGTTTGAGGGTTGGCACTTCTCCGGATGAAATATTTCCTGGAAAATAAAGTACAAATGCTCTGGTTGACCTCTTCCTCCACAAGCATGAAGACCCTCTCGATTGGAGTGCCACAAATCAACATCATTGATCATCTATATGACCCCCATGGCTCCGCTAGTTGAATCACATGGACTTAAGGTTGTAGCTTAGACCAACAACAACCAGATACTTCTGTTCCGTGAAAAGGGATGTAACCATGAGTGCTCCACTCAAAGCCTTTCTCTATGTGGTCTTTGACTGGTTGCACTCTAGTTATTGGCATGCAATATGGAGAAGACTGCGATCCCACTGATTGGATCTTTTCAGCCTAGGTGATTGTAGAGTTTCTTCCACGAAACTATGCCTTCTCCAACTTTGCCGGCTATGGTCATCAAGAACCTGGGGAGGTTTGACACCATGTCAACTTTTCAAGCATAGAGGGTGGTACATGCTTTGGGTTGCTTCGAAAAAAATATTGCAATGAACTACAGAAGGACAATTGTCCATGCAATAATTACTAAGCCAACATTCTGTTCCTGAATCTTCCTGATTATTGACAAGTAAAGTAGATTACAGGTCGTCCAGAATGTGACAGCATGTCTGTTCCTTAAACTTCCTCTTTGAACGTCTACGTCTCCTCACCCAAGATTACTACACTGGGTGCCAGTAAAGAAAATAATTATTTTTAAAATGTTAGTTCTGGCACATGTTTTTTTGTATATTAGATTTTTCTGCTGGCCCTCCTTACCTTTTGGCCAGTCTGCAACACTATTCTCCTCCAAGAGTTTTGCGTTCTTCCATGTTTTCTTCTGTAATCGTGCCTAAAATCAAGCATGTCAAAACAGAAGGTCTCTCCTGTTCCTATGTGGCAATGCAAGCATGAAGCCAGCTCCCTGCTTCTTGTGGAGGTATGCATTTTGAGCTCTGATCTGTTTCTCATAATGAATCTAACAACCTGATTATTTGCTATGTCTTGATTGGTGCAAAAAGAACAGTTGATGGACAGAATGCTGATCAATGTCAAACAGTCACCCCATTACATCGATCTGGGCCTAAAGCCATCGTTTTTTTGCTCCCCATGCCATTCCAGTTTGGACCCAGCCGTATGCAAATCAGTCTTGACCCTGTTCCCAATGGGTCATAGGGCTGCATCTGAACTAGAAAGGCATGGTGAGCAAAACAACAATGGATTTAGGCTAGGGGTGGGCGGAATTGGCCTAATCGCATTACACAAATCTCTGCGAAAAGGTAAAAAATCTCTGCGAACACGCATAAATTCAGCGAGCACGCCAAATTGCTTGCTCGCAATGCTTTTTTACTGTTCGCAATCGCTGTTTGCGTGCTTGGGGGAGATATCTCATGAACACACAATTGAGAATGCGAACAAGCAATAATTTCATCAAGTCGAGGAACGCAGAATTTTGGGCAATCTTGCGTACTCCGCGGAACGCGAAATTACCCAAATTCCGCAAATTCCGCAAGCGGAGCGGAATTTACCACAAAGGCCTAATTTAGGCCCAGATCTCCATACTGGGGTGAATGTCTGGCATTGTGTTACAGTCTATTCATCAATTGCTCTTTTTGCATTTGTCACCCCGAGTGGGACGGGAATGCCCAGATGGGGGTCCCATGCTTTCCATGCCACTGGAGTCAAGCTAGCCTGGCTGATTAGGGTTGATACACAGATACCAGTCGCAGGTCTAGTCCAGGGAGGACCAAGTCTTGCAGTTCGGGCTACAGGGTCAAAACTGATTTGTATATGGCTGGGTCTGAAATGGAAAGGCATGGGGAGCAAAGAATCTACGGATTTAGGCCCAGATCTCTGTACTCGTGTGAATGTTTGACCTTGTGCAGCATTCTATCCATTAATTGTTCTTTTTACATTTGTCACCCTGAGTGGGACGGGTATGCCCAGACGTGGTTCCCGTGCTATCCATGCCACTGGAGACCAGCTAGCCTGGCTGATAAGGGGTGAAGTCCTGAAACCGGTCCCAGGATGCTTGTTTCAAGTCCAAGGAGGACCTAGCCTGGCAGTTCGGGTCAGACTGATCCCATAGGGAGCAGGGTCAAGACTGATTTGCATATTGCTGGGTCAGGACTGGAAAGGCATGGGGAGAAAAGAAAACAATGTATTTAGAACCATATCTCTGTACTGAGGTCAATGTTTGACATTGTGCAACATTCAATCCATCAATTTTTCTTTTTGCATTTGTAACCCCTATTGGGACTGGTATGCACAAACGTGGGTCTCGTGCTCTCCATGCCACTAAAGTCAAGCTTGCCTGGTTGATGATGGTTGATTCCCCAAAACCGGTCCCAGGATGCTTGTTTCCAGTCCAGGGAGGATCTGGCCTGGCAGTACGGGCCGGACTGTTACCATTGGGAACAGGGTCAAGACTTATTTGAATATGGCTGGATCCGATCTAGAAAGGCATGGGGAGCAAAAATACTATGGATTTTGGCCCAGATCACTGTACTGAGGTAAATGTTTGGCATTGTATTCATCAATTGCACTTTTTGCATGTGTCATCCCGAGTGGGACGTGTATGCCCAGACATGGGTTCAGTGCTCTCCATGTCATTGGAGTCAAGCTAGCCTGGCTGATAAGGGGTAATACCCTGATTCCAGTCCAGGGAGGACCTGGCCTGGCAGTTCGGGCTGGACTGTTCCCATGGTGAACAGGGTCAAGACTAATTTGCATATGGTTGGGTCTAAACTGGAAAGGCATGGGGAGCAAAAAATGATGGATCTATGCCCAGATCTCTGTACTGTGGTAAATGTTTGACATTGTGCAGCATTACATCCATCAATTGTTCTTTTTGCATTTGTCATCCCGAGTGGGTTGGGACGGGTATGCCCAAACGTGGGTCCCATGCTCTCAATGTCACAGGAATCAAGATAGCCTGGCTAATGAGGGGTGATGGCCCGAAACAAGTCCCAGGTTTCTTGTTTCCAGTCCAGAGTGGACCTGGCCTGGCAGTTCGGGCTTGACTGTTCCCATGGTGAACAGGGTCAAGACTAATTTGCATATGGCTGGGTCTGAACTGGAAAGGCATGGGGAGCACAACAACGATGGATCTATGCCGAGATCACTGTACACTGGTGAATGTTTGACATTGTGCAGCAGTCTATCCATCAGTTGTTATTTTTAAATTTATCATCCGGATTGGGGTGTGACGGGTATGCCCAGACGTGGGTCCCATGCTCTTAATGTCACTGGAGTCAAGCTAGCCTAGCTGATGAGAGGTGATGGGCCAAAACCAGTCCCATGTTGCTTGTTTCCAGTCCAGGTTGGACCTGGCCCAGCAATTCGAGCTGGACATTTCCCATGGGAAACAGGGTCAGGACTCATTTGCATATGGCTGGGTCGGAACTGGAAAGATATGGGGAGCAAAAAAACGATGGATTTAGGCTCAGGTATCTGTACTGGGGTGAATGTTTGACATTGTGCAGTATTCTATCCATCAATTGTTCTTTTTGAATGTGTCCCCGTGAGTGGGACGGTATACCCAGATGTGGGTCCTGTGCTCTCCATCCCACTGGAGTCAATCTAGTTTGGCTGATATGGGGTGATGTCCCGAAACGGGTTCCAAAATACTTGTTTCCTGGCAGTTCAGGCTGGACTGTTCCCATGGTGAACAGGGTCACAACTAAGTTGCATATGACCGAGTCTGAACTGGGAAGGCACGGGGAACAAAAAAAAAATAGTTTTAGGTCCAGATCTCTGTACTGGGGTGAACGTTTGACATTGTGCAGTATTCTATCCATCCATTGTTCTTTTTGTATATGTCATCCCGAGTGCGAAGGGTATGCCCAGATTTGGGTCCCGTGATTTCCTTTCCACTAGAGTCAAGCTAGCCTGGCTGATAAGGGGTGATGCCCCAATTCTGGTCCCAGGATGTTTGTTTCCAGTCCAGGGAGGACCTGGCCTGGCCGTTTTGGCTGGACTGTTCCTATGGTGAACAAGATCAAGACTAATTTTCATATGGCCTGGTCTGAACTGGAAAGGCATGGGGAGCAAAAAAACGAAGGATTTAAGTCCAGATCTCTGTACTGGGGTGAATGTTTGACTGTTAAGTGTTTTTTTATGAGAGCTCTGTGTCACTTCTGCATTACATAAAGGCTCTCTCTCTCTCTCTTTCCCTTTCTCTCACTCTCTATCTGTCCCTCACCTATTCCCTTTTCCATGTTGGAGTTTCCCCTCTTCGCTGGCTTATAAAATCTGTAGGTTTACCTGTGCCAACAAGGAGCAGGGTGGATTATCGTCAAACTCAACTTGTACCCGACAAGTTGCAAAAAGGTCCAGAAGGGCACCTTTGAAACATTTCAAGCAATGACAAGCATTAAACTGCCTGGAACTGCTTTCAAATCTTTGTCCAAATTCCCCAATTCATATGAATGATGTCTGCTCTGTCCATCTAAACATCATAAAATAAAAATATAGCAGTTTGTTAGCACATAGTATTTTTATAGTGATGTACATTAATAGTATATTAGTGAGCATATTAATAGTGAGGCAGTGATAAGCAGAGGAACCAAGTAGCATAAAGATACAGAGGGCCTCCCTTACTACTTTTTGGCGTACAGCAGCGCCGCAAATCTCCTACCCACAACAAACCCACAGCAACGCCCATAGAACACCTCCTTGATGTATTGTAAGGCAAAGCAGCATTTTGTGCTGCCTTGATATGAGTCATAGATATGACTGAAAGGCCTGTGCCACCAGAGTGTCATTGCTTCGGCAGCGCAGACCTCTTGTAAATGAGGCCCATAGTTTATAGAAGTTAAGGCATGCAATGTCACAAAGTGCTATACCCAAACAATTTGAAGGATACATGAAGGAGACCTTGGTAAAAAAAAAATGGATAGTAATGTGGCAGTATATTGCAAATTAGTATCAGAGAGTGAAGGTGAGAGTTGTCTGTTGGGGTGTTATGTTTGAGATCCTTCTTTCACTGAAAAAATGAAGGTCAAATGCCTAGAAAGTTGGTGAATGGATAAGATAGGAAAGCAATACCAGCATTGTAAAGTTAGGAATGATGATGGAATCCACATGCAGTTATTCAGTTCTAGAAAAGTAGCTGATAACACAAATAAGGGCAGACATGAGTGAAGATGGAAAATTGGATTTGTATGAAAGTAGTATTAACAGAGCAGATATAGTATTATCTTCCCACATTTAAATGAGAACTTAGAGAGCACAGCACCAGAGAGGCCCATACTTCCATAGTTATCAGGGGCTTATGAATATCAACTCTATAAAATATATATTCAGTGCAAGATGGATGAGTATAAAGAAAAAAATGAGTGTGATCTGTTGAAAGAGGCTCGCACCACAGTCTCGTACTGCCTCGGTTTCCCAAATCAGCTGCCATTGCTCAGCAGCCTGGGGCAAACGAGCACAGATCACCTGCCAGATTGGACTCGCTCGAGCAACGGCTGACAAATGAGGGCTACAAAGTTAATACAATACGCCTGTCTCTAAAATGGCCGCCAAATAGGACATCAAGGTCATGCTAATGACTACACACAATACGCCTGTCCCCAAAATGACAGCCAAATAGGACATTGAGGACAAGCTAATAACTACATAGCCCCCTAACGTTGAAAGCCAACTCTCATCAGGAAACAAAGCAATAAGGACACTAATATTCAATAGCTGGAGCAACAACTAAATCTGAATTGCGCTTTTTCTTCATAGATAGCAAAAAGGACATATTTAGCAAACAATTAGCAGGAAACAGAGTCTTGTGCAATCAACTGAGTCTTAAATGGTTTTTACCAGCAAAGTCAGGAAAAAAGGGACAAAATGAGTTAACAAACAGTATTAAATTGAGGCTATGATTATCAAAAGAGTCAAAATCTCTTGAGCTACGGCAGAGAAAAGATTCTGACGCCCGTTCCTAAATTGACCGCCAGAGGAGACAATGAAACCAGTCAACCACCAGCATAATTCCCTAATTCTACAATCCATTGAATCCGCCAATAATACCTCATAGTCCACAATCTTCTGTAATTAGTACATCGCCCAATCCCAGGTCTAGAGAAGACCCCAACACGCCCCTACCCTACTACTCCCTCCCACACGAGAGATAACCCCCCACGAGAGACAACCCCACTTCCCCCTCGAGAAGCAACCCCCCCCTTCCTCACACCCCCGCCCGCATGACCAGAATTCGCTCTCCTTGCCGCAACAGCATTCCGTCCCATCTCCCACCGGAGTAAACCCGACTCCCTCATAATATAGAAAATGCCACTGAACTCGCATCCTGTTGCCACCCTGCTAACTCCAAACCTCCTGATTCCCCAGGGTCCGAACTCCTTCTCAATCGGTTTACCCCCCAAACTCTCGAGTAAAGCGAAGAAACTCTTCAAACATAGACTTCTCACACAACATCTTGAGACTTTATTCGCGGACACCTATCACTGCGTCTCTAGAGGGCAGATCAAAATGGACCTTATCTTTCACACGGACAGGCCTGACTTCTGGCACTTTACCCTCAACACACATCTTAACATCTCCAAAATCTCCACCACCCTCCTCAGTCGCAAATTGACGACCTCCATCCCGAATCTCCAGTTGATGAGCGGATATATCTCCATTACCATCTTCACAAATGGCACAATCCTAATTCAGGCAAAAAACGCTCACCTTGAGAGCTTCGATTCTCTCTTCCTCTCGCTAAAAGAAGCCTCCTTGACCACCTCAGGTTTCGGATCTATCCAAGCCTCCCACTCAGAAAGTCACCCATGACAGGAGAGGCATCAGACCCTTCCTGCAGCTGCCCAGACACCCCCGCGACATCTACCCGAGGCCCCCATTGTAACTACATCCTTCCTTTCTATACCCACTCCCAGACTATCAGACAGCCTTCACCCGAGTCCCCCATTGGAACTTTATCCCTCCTTTCTCTACTTACCCTCCGACAATCAGACAACCTGGTCACCCAGGCCCCCTCACCTCCTCTCTTAACTCCAAGGATGGAACATCAACCTCCAGCTCGGCCCTTGACCTTCCTGGTAGGTCGCTTCCCCTCCACTGCAGTGCCCCCCCTGCAAGTGCCATCCTTGCTGATTCTTGCTAACTCACACTCCTGGTGCCCCTGCACCTGACTACTCTCCTGCGCTATTCCTGCCGCTTCCCCGGTGCTGCTGTGTGCCTGTGCCCCTGCCCTGCTTTTTCCTTTCTGTATCCAGCGTGCCTGTGCCCCAGCACGTTTCTATCCTTCTGTACCCTGTGCGCCTGTGCCCTTGCCCGTTGCTGCTGCTGTGTGCCTGTTTGTTCTCTACCCTGTTTAGGCTTTCTCTCCTTTCCGCCGTACAGTTTTTTCTCGCTGCTGCCCCCCCTGCGGCCCCGCCCCCTGTACCCATTTGGTACCCTCCAATGCGCCTCCCGCCTCCCAGCTTATCCTCCCTCCCAACCTCACCTTAAATGGCGGCTGCTGCGCGACCACGGGCAGCGGGCACGCCGCTGGTGCGCCGAAGGTGCGCCTCAGGCAAGCCCGTCTGCGCCCGTCCCCGCCTGGACCACGCCCAGCGCCAGAACCCCTGGCCCCCACGCCACCCGTGACGTCCACTACCACTACGACGCCATCACCCTCAGCGCCCTTAACCACAGACCGACCATCAACTGCTACAAGGCCACCCCCAAGCGCACCCACGGCCCCTTCACCTGCCAGAACTGCAACTTCTCCTGCAACAGCGACACCAAGGCAACCAGAACAACGGAACCCAGCCGACTGCTATGCATCCTGCTCAACTCCCGCTCCGCCCGCAAGCACTCTGAGGAGCTCTGGGACCTACTCACCACCACATCCCCTGACGTCGCTTTCTTGACCGAGACCTGAATGAAGGAAGCCTCCACCCCAGACATCGCGTTGGCCATCCCCGACGGATACAAGATCTCCCACAGAGACCGCACCAACGGAGTCGGAGGAGGCATTGCATAATCCACAAGAACACCATCAAGGTCTCCGCAAACACAGACAAAACCCTCACCATCGCCGAACACTTGCACTTCAAGATCCACACAGACCCCAAGACCACCCTCAGAGGCACCCTCGTCTACAGACCACCCGGCCCACGTTCCCAATTCTGCAACTCCATCACCGACTTCATCAGCACGCACGCACTGACCTCCACCAACTACATCCTGCTCGGCGACCTGAACTACCATCTGGAAAACAACAACGACATCAACTCCTCCACCCTGATTGACAACCTTGCCACCCTCGGGCTGAAACAGATCGTCACAACCCCGACCCACACCACGGGCCACACGCTTGATGTCATCTTCTCCTCCAGCCCACAAGTTGCCTTCAGCCACGCCTCCAAGCTCACCTGGACTGACCACCACTGCATCCACTTCACCTTCCAGAAACCCGTCACATACCACCGCACCCCACAGATCCCCTGCCGAAGCTGGGGCAAAGAAACCGAGGAACTACTAGAAACGCACCTCACACTCGAGTCACCGACCAGACCCAGAGGTTGGGGCCCGCTCCCTCAGACTCTGGATGGAAGACTGTGCCAACACCGTAGCACCAGTGAGACAACCCACCAACAGAGACACCAGCCAGAGAGCCAGCTGGTTCACCCCGGAGCTCCTAGCCTCCAAGCGCACCAGCCGGACACTCAAAAACATCTGGCTCAGCGATAGAACACCCGCAAACCGCGCAGCGCACAAAGACGCCATTCGCCACCATCACCGCCTCATCAGGACCATCAAAAGAGCCTCGTTCAAAGACCGCCTCGACAACAACGCCCACAATAGCAAAGAGCTCTTCAACATCGTGAAGGAACACCCCATCCTAGCTCCTGCACCAACGACATCCCGCCGTCGCAAGCCCTGTGCGAGACCCTCGCTGCCTTCTTCCACCACAAAATTACCGACATCCACAACAGCTTCGACCCCCGGATAAACCCGACGGACCCCACTGTGTTGAACACACCGAACCCCACCAACCTCGACCTTCTGACCACATGGACCAACGTGAGCACCGAGGACATAATCAAGACCATGAGCACCATCCACTCAGGCTCCCCGTCTGACCCTCTTCCCCACCACATTGCGAACAAAGCCGACAGCCTCATCGCACCCCACCTGCGGAACATCATCAACCTCTAATTCGAAACTGCTACATTCCCTGAGAGCTGGAAGCACACCGATATCAACGCCCTACTAAAGAATCCCAAGGCGGACCCAAGCATTCTCAAGAACTTCCCACCCATCTCCCTGCTTCCTTTCCCGGCCAAAGTCATCGAAAAGATCGTCAACACCCAGCTCACCCGCTACCTAGCAGACAACAGCATCCTGGACCCCTCCAAGTCAGGCTTCCGCAGCAACCACAGCACTGAGACCGCCCTCATCGTCGCCACAGGCAACATCAGAATCCTACTCGACAACGTCGAGACAGCAGTCCTCATCCTCTAGGACCTCTCCGCCGCCTTCGACACAGTCTGTCACCACCCTCTCCGCACACGCCTCTACGACGCAGGTATCCAAGATTAGGCCCTGGATTGGACCACCTTCTTCCTCACCGACAGAACCCAGAGAGTCCTCCTCCCCCGTTCCAATCCGGAACCACCAAAACTATCTGCGACGTCCCGCAGGGATCCTCCCTCAGCTCGACGCTGTTCAATGTCCACATGGCTCCCCTCAGTCGCATCGCCAGACTACACGACCTCAACATAATTTCCTACGCCGACGACACCCAGCTGATCCTCTCCCTCACCAAGGACCCCCCTCACCGCCAAATCCAACCGGCACCAGGACATGAAGGCCGTCACCGATTGGATGGAGGCAAGCCATCTCAAGCTGGACACGGACAAGACAGAGATCCTCATCCTCAACTCCAACCCCTCGGCGTGGGATGACTCCTGGTGGCCAGCATCTCTGGGAACACCCCCGTCTCCAACCAACCATGCACGCAACCTAGGGGTCATCCTCGACTCTAAGCTCAGCATGACCAACCAAGTCAACGCAGTCTCCTCCTCCTGCTTCCACACCCTCCGGATGCTCCGCAAGATCTACAGATGGATCCCGGCGGACACACGGAAAACCATCGCCCACGCCCTCATCAGCAGCCAACTCGACTATGGAAACGCCCTCTACGCCTGAGCCCCGTCCAAACTCATCAACAGGCTCCAAAGAATCCAGAACGCCTCCGCACGCCTGATCCTAGACGTCCCACGCCGGGACCACATCACCCCGCACCTGAGAGACCTACACTGGCTCCCCGTCGGCAAAAGAATCACATTCAAACTCATGATCGACGCACACAAAGCACTCCACAAGACCGGCACGGCCTATCTGAACAACAGACTCTCCTTCTACGCACCCAACAGGAAACTCCACTCCGCCGACCTTCCCTGGCTGCCGTCCCGTGCATCCACAGAACCACTTTCGGGGGCAAATCTTTCTTCCACCGCGCCGCCAAGACCTGGAACGCCCTCCCCCTCCGCCTACGACAGGCCACAGACCTTCCGGCCTTCAGAAGACTGCTCAAGACCTGGCTCTTCGACCACTAGCTGCAGCTCCTCTCCCCACCAGCGCCTTGAGACCCTAGCGGGTAAGTAGTGCGCTTTACAAATCCCTTGATTGATTGATTGATTGATTGACTCACAGCCCCCATACCCAAATCACTCGGGATCCATCACCAACCATGAGGCATCATTCCCATCTATCAGATAGCCCTTCCATCCATGCCTCTCCTCCCCTCCTCTTCCACCCTCCCAGGTGGGAGCATCACCCTCCAGCTCACCCACTTACAAACCCCCCATACCCGAATCACTCGGGATTTGTCACCGACCATGAGGCATCATTCCCAACTTTTAGACAGTCCTCCAATCCATGCCCCTCCTCCCCTCCTCTATTAACTCCCAGGTGGGAACCTAACCTCACTCACAGCCCTCCGTCCCCTCATCACTCGGGACCCGTCCCTTGCCTTGTCACAGCATTCCTGACACCCTTGAATCCCAACCAAGCCTGGGTAAAGTATCATCCCCCCACCGAGCCTCACATCCCCCCCAGACCTAGAGTTGGGCACCCCAGTAAAGGGAGGAGCAGCTCCTTGGAAATACCTACAAGAGAAACCTCCTCTCTTTCCTCGCAGAGAACTATAAACCCTGCGGCACCCTACGACCCTCCGCTGAACTCATCCCCTAAATCCACGATCCAAGTAATCACAGGATTCAGAAGCAAACATCCTCCTCCAAGAGCACCCAGACCCCCGTCCCACCTTGCCCTCCTTCCAAAAGTCTAACCGAACAAATTCAAAGAACAACCCCCCATCAACTGCATGCTCATAAACTGTAGATCAGCCTCTAAAAAGACATCTGAACTAGCGGAAGCCATACTCTCCCATGACATAGACATAGCATTCTTAACAGAAACCTGGCTCAACAACCTCTCCTACCCTAACATGGACATGTTAGTATCTCCTGGATTCACGATGATCAACAAGGACAGGCAGGGTAATAGAGGCAGGGGCATAGCAATCATCCACAAGAGCAACATCTCCATCATGGAAATCTCCTCTTGTGCTTACAGCTCCTTTGAATGCCTCTCAGTAAACATAAAAACTCAGGATACCAGACCCATACTCTGTCATCTTCTATACCACCCCCCAGGCAATTCTTCAGAATTTCGGGTTCAATTTTCCAACTTGATTGCCCACTGCGCACTAGGCAACTCTAACAACATAATTCTGGGCGACCTGAATCTAAGGTGGAATGAAACTAAGAACCCGCTCTTTCAAACCTTAAATAACCTACTTCTAGCTTACAATCTGACCCAACACTGCTTAGAAGAAACACATCACGGAGGAGCTATCCTTGACGTCATTAAAGCCGAAAGCAAGTCTATTTCCATCGATCACATCCTCCCTGTCGACTGGTCAGACCATCACCTAGTCCTCTTTCACATCAACCATTCGATCCTGACCAATCCAATTCCCAATCGAGACCCTCCCAATCGGGTCAGGAACACAGCCCAAATTCCACGAGCGGACCTAGAAGAAAGAATCAGCTTGCTGCTCCCCTTCTCCACTGACCACCTCTCAACCAACGATCTCACTTCTCTTTACAACACCAATATGACACTTACCCTGGATCAAATCGCTCCCTTGAAGCTAAAAAAAGCTAGGAACATCCCCTCTAGAACATGGTTCACCACTGACATCAACAATGAAAGAAGAAAACTAAGAGCCGCAAAAAGAACCTGGAGGAACAATCCCTCAACCCTCCATCGTGATCAACTCCAAGCAGCCCGCAGGATATACAAAAGTCACATTCAAGAACAAAAAGTCCGCTTTCTTCTGCTCGGCATTAGATAAAGCAAAAAACCAGCCCGAAGAACTTTTCAATATCATAAGGAATCAAACCTCCAAACCCATACCTCGCTTAACTCAGGCATCCAAAGCTTGGTGCGACAGCTTCGAAACCTTTTTTAACGATAAAATTGTCAAGATCGACCGCACACAGGGCTAAAATCCCATCTCTCTCAATGAGATCAAAATGTACAAAACCCTTTTCAACGCTTCCGGGAAATCTCCAAAACAGTGGTCATCTTTCACTCCCATCCAGGAAGCAGAGATAGTCAATCTAATCTCCAACGCCAAGCCCTCAGCTCACGCCCTGGACCAGCTACCGCCTCTCCTGACCAAAGACCTGAAGCTAGTCATAGCTCCAATATGGTGCAAGATCATCAACAGCTCATTGAGCTCTGGAATCGTACCAGACTGCCTCAAGGTAGGGCAAGTCACACCACTATTAAAGAAACCAGGACTAGACACTGAAGATCTGAATAATTTCAGACCGGTCTCAAACCTTCCTTTTTTGGCCAAAGTCATGGAAAGATGTGTACTCCCTCAGCTAACCCATCACCTAGAAGACATCAAACTAGTAGATCCCTACCAATCGGGCTCCAGAAAGGGATGCAGCACTGAAACTGCAATCCTCAATGTCA
The DNA here is from genome assembly GCF_964263255.1 of Lissotriton vulgaris. NCBI lineage: Eukaryota > Metazoa > Chordata > Amphibia > Caudata > Salamandridae > Lissotriton > Lissotriton vulgaris. Next base: position 1,316,157,883 of record NC_141691.1, read on the forward strand.
TAGATGACCTACTCAAGTCACTCGACTTGGTTCAATGCTGCCTTCTCATCCTCCTAAACTTTTTGGCTGCATTCGATACAGTCAACCACAATCTGCTCCTAAGGGTTCTTCAAGAAAGAGCTGGTATAAAAGAGACGGTCCTTCACTGGTTCTCTTCCTTTCTTCACAACCGATCACAGAGAATAAAAATCAAAAACTTTGAATCCGACCTCCACCCTGTCATCAGAGGTGTTCCACAAGGGTCTATATTCTCCCCCCAGTTCTTCAACATCTACATCGAACCCCTCACCTCTCTACTCAGAAAATCTAGCATCCCCTTTCATCTATATGCTGACGACATGCAGCTCTATTTGGAAACTACCTCAATTGATGACATCCAGAGACTAAACAACATGCTCAAGGAGGTCCAAGACTGGCTCACAACCAATCACTTGAAACTGAACCAAGAAAAAACTGAAATACTACTCATCTCCAACAAAGATGATAGCCCTCAAATCGAAGAATGGCTGAAAGCCATTGATGCCCTCAATGGTGACCTCTCCTTGGTAGACTCAGTGAAATCTCTAGCGATCACCCTAGACCCAAAATTTGACATGAAGAAACACATCTCAAGATTGGCTAAAAGTGCCTTTCTCAACCTAAAACTACTATACAAAATAAAACCCTTCCCCCCACCCAAGGACCTTCAACAAGCCACCCAAGCATTAGTCCTCTCCAGAATAGACTACGGTATCTCGACCTTGACGAGGTCAGCAAAAACCCACCATGCACCCCTGAAGACTACACTCAATGCAGCAGCAAGAATGGTCCCTGGAATTAAGAAATTTGAGCACATCTCTCTAGCCCTCAGAGAACGCAGATAGATCCCAGTGGAGTTGCGAGCCAGCTTTAGAACAGCCTGCCTCACGCACAAAGCCCTGCATACAGGTAAACCAGAATACCTGGTCACTAAACTCAAAAGGGCAGGCCAGTCCAGAAACCTCAGGAGCTCCAGCTCTTTACTGCTCATCCCACCAAAAACTCGCAAGCAAAGAACCACAGCCAAATCTTTTTCTGGAAACGCACCTGAAATCCGCAACTCCATCCCACCCCACATCAGAACAGTCCCCTCGTTTTCAAAATTCAAGAGCCTACTCAAAGACCTCCTCCTCGACTGCACTTGAGGGAACTGACAGACCCTGGACAATCCCCCTTCTGTCACCCCCTCTTTACTAAAATTTAAGTCTGCCAACACGGTCGCTGCTCAAGAAATCCTATGTGTACAAACATGTTGATGGCCGATTTTGTATGGTTAAATATCAGACGCTACCCTCTGAAGCAGTGCAAGAAACCTTTCTATGTTTAAGCTTTTTGATTCCCGATTATAAATGGCTGAATATCAGATCCTACCCCCCGCGCGTCTTCCCTGCAACCTTATGCCAATCCCACGCTTGCCCTTACCCACATGTTCCCCCACTCTCCTGGATCTCATGTCTGCTCATTATTGTATATGATGTATATGTTATGAAGCGCTCTGATACCGTTTGGTCCAGCTAGCGCTATACAAAACTACTAAAATAAACTAAAATAAAATATGTAGATGGGGCAGTGTAAAAATGACTTCCTACCCATGTAATTCCCCTCAGATTTTTCATTTATTGACTACCTGGCTTTGGAACTTTACTGTGACAAAGTTCCACAATGGAGTCTCACTAAAGGGTACATTTTGTGGAAATGGAATGAGAGTGCTAATCTCTAGTGTTCACCTTTTAACATAAGGCCACTGCTGTGCAGCTAAGAATTAAGAGGCTCTTGGCTGGTTACACATGAGCATGTGACCACACATGTGTGTGCATGTGTGAGACTCTAATCTCGCGCAACCCGGAATCTGCACACAGGTAGCCTGTCACAGAAAGGACCCTTCAAGGACTGGTACTCTAGGCCTTCTAACATTAAGTTATAAATCTTAGGATAAACATACATCCCAGGTGTAGAGTACTGTCACCTTCATCATATCTACACTCATTATGGCACTTTAAAAATGTTCATATTTTCCTGGCTCAGGTAATCAGATTCCAAGCCTTTGCCACCCTAAAGGGCCATGGTAATTACTCTGCTGGCCAGCAATAGGATCAAAGGTCTCTTCACACAATAGAGCTATTGACAATGCTTGACACAGTTCCTTGGAAAGAAATGTGTGGGGTACTAATTTACTCTTCACACTGCACCAGGCCTGGAAGGGCTCTGAATTTGCATTATTACTCGAATGATGCCCTAAGCAGTACAGGGACACAGGAAAAAAAGATATGCGAGTGTTTCGGGGTAATGCAAGGAAAGCCGAAGCCCCACAGAATGTTTTCCCAAAAGTTGTCCTAAGTTTCGATCAGACTGAATCTCCGATCATATGAAGAGGCTTTTAAACATTTCAAGCACTACTGGAAATTTGGCTTTTACCATGGTCTCTGCAGTGCGGGAATCTCTGTTGGTGGGTTCTAAAAGCAGTAGTACTGACATAATTAAAATAGAAATATAGAAAGATTACTCTGTGGTATGTTTTTCAATATTATGTTTTATCGACAATGCTGATGACTGGCAATGCAAAGTTTTGAATTACCATGAATAGTATAGAATGCTGGTATTGTTCCCAATGATTTCAATGGCGTTGTAATGGTGGAATATACATTTCTTCCTGCTTGCTTTTATTGATTTGGTGACACTTTGTCCTAGCCAGTAGGCCTTCCTTATTGATAATGACACCCCTTATACTGTAATATTACATTTAGTATGTACTAGACGTGTAACTTTGTCTGAGGATGTCACCAAAGATATTTTCATCTACGAAATCATACATAATTACATTATGTAATTTAATGTGTAGTGTCCCTAATGTGTGTGTATTAAAAGTACATTTCCTTTTTATATGAATAAAAGCACTGATTAGATTAATATTTATTGAGTATTATTGCGTACCAGTAAGCGACTTGCCCCCTCCACTTTTCCTGAGTAAGCATTGAGCTGCTCTACTTTGCTATTATGAGACAGATAAGTGCAACAATACTTGGGTACTTGGGGCCAGATGTACATAGCATTTTCAAGTCATAAAAAATCAGATTCATAGAATTGGGCCATTTGCGACAGGAAAAATGCTTTTCCAAATGTACCAAATACAATTCAGTAACATGTTATCGAATTGCATTTTGCATGTGCGATTCTGTATTTGGAAGGGGCATATTTAAGGCATCTTTTCCAAATGCTGAAACGGTATGGTACGTATTACTTTTTTGCGACCAAATTCTTGTAATACTGTACCACCAGTTTTAAACTGGCGGTAACTCTTTCACAAAAGAGAGGGGTCATCAAAGGACCCCTTCCCTTTTGAGAATGTAAATACAAATATGTTTTAAGAGTAGGCTGTGGTCCCACGGATCAATGCCTACTCTTATAAATGAAACTTCAAGGTTTAATTTTTTTTCTTTTTAAATGCATCCCATTTTCCTTAAACCCCTTGTATGCCAGGGATGTAATGGTTGTGTCCTTCGCTGTGGCCCCACTGTTCTGCTGTGCCAAGGACGTAACCATTATGTCCTGGCACCTACCAACTGTGAAAGTGCTATTTTCACCCCCAACTGGGAATGGCAGCCAAAGCGCTTCTGCTGCCACCCGCAACCTCACTCTTGGTGACATGATAAGGTCACACGCTCACGGCACCGCAATGACATCAAGTGCAGCTGGGGATGTACTCAAAGCCATTTGTCTCTAGTGTGTCCCGGGAAAGTTGGTATTTTGGTAGATCCTTCTCCGGGGGCGTTGGGGGTTTGTAAAAATACAGACGCAGTGGGAAAAGACCTTCCCCCTGCTTCTGTATAGACGGGATTCCTGCTCCATGATCACGGGTGGGGCAGCGATCGTAGAGCAGGAATTCACCCACTAGACCACCAGACTTTGTTTTTGGGCAACTTTGAGGGGAGTGACCTCTTAGGCAAGGGTAACTCCCCAAGGAGCATATGTGGTCCTTGTTTCGGCCCACCCTGGGGGCCATTCAGTCTTTTTGTAGGCCAATCAGCCCACCTGGGAGGGCAAAACCTATTAGAAACCGGGGATATTATTTATTCAAATGACTATGGGAGCAACCTTTTGGGAAAGGGTTGCTCCACTTGGGGGATTATTTTTTAGGAATTCTGCCATTCTCAGAGGGCAGATCAGCAATCTTTGGGCCGATCTGCCTTCTGGTGGGGGAGGACACCCACTAGACACCAGGGATATTTTGTTGTATCTGTTGGGGAGTGACCCCTTATACAAGGGTCACTCTCCTTTATTGGGGACATTTTGTGGTCATTTTCTATCCTCCCCGGAGGCAGGTCAGACATATTTGTAGGCCTATTTGCCCCCATGGGTGTCAGAAATACATCAGACCACCAAATATTTTAGTGTATATGGTGCAAACATTTTTGGGGAGAGGCCCCTTGGGCAAGGGTCACTCCCTTTTGGGGGGGAACATTTTGCTGTTCATTCCCCCATTGGTGTCAGATCAGCCATATATTTTAGGCTAAACTGCCCCCAAGGGGGCAGAAGACATGAGACTACTAAAGATTTTTTTATGTATGCGCATAATGTTTTTAGGAGCGCCCGCTTGGGCAAGGGTCTCTCCCTTTTCTGGGGAGAATGTTTTGGCCATTTCTGCCCCCACTTTGGGGAAGATCGGCCTTATAATTTTAGGCACACTTGCCCTCAAGGAGAGTAGAAGCCACTAGACCACCAGGAAGTTTATTATATGTGGTGCATCATGTTGTGGGAGCGGCCCCTTCGGCAAGGTTTGCTCTGCTTTTGGGGGGAATGTTTTGGTCATTTCTGGGGGTAGATCAGCCATATATTTTAGGCACATCTGCCTCCAAGGGGGGCCCAAGCCATGACACAGCAGGGAAAGTTTGTGTGTGAACTGTAGTTTCGCTGATGGTCTTTGTGTTGTGGCGTTCGGCTGTCTGAGTGTGGACTGGTGCTTGGCTGACATGGACAGACTTCATAGCATTTTATAATGTTAACTATTTTATCCTAATTTCATCATTTGCATTTGTGATCATAATGTTTCCTTCTCCTTTGTATTCTTGTGCAAAGCTTTTGTTGTGCTTTGAGTTTAGTGTTTGCGTTTTCATCACTGATTGATTTGCAGTTTATGTAGTTGTATCTGTTTTGCACTGTTTACTCCGAATGCGTATCTTTTGTTTTATCGTGTGTGAAATTATCCTTGTATTTATGCACAATGTACATTGTGTTGTCTTGTATGTATTGTATTTTATTTTTTATTTTTTAGTGGCATATTGTTGATCCTTGCTGTGTTTTTAAATTTTGAAGCGCATGATTTTCTGGTATTCTTACCAACAAATATTGTTGAGTCTTGATCATCCCTCTGCATCATCAATCCATGCATCTATTTACTTATTAGTGGCATAATCAATTATGACTGCATCATCTTTGAGTTCTGTGTGTTGTTTCAATTGTAGGTTTGTTATAACTGAGTTTCCTCAGGTCAGCGAGAACCAGTTTTACAGATTATTCTGTTTCTCTCACCTAGGGTACGTTGTATGCTCTTAATTCTGGGCTATGATCAATATACAGTTAACTTTACAGCACGTTCTCAGGATGGTGATCTGCACTCTAAGGTACCATGCTTTCCTGGTGTTGTAGATTGCTAAGTTCTTAGGGTTCACATAACCTGGTAGAGATCCTCAGATCTGCATGGCCCTGGGTGTGAAACTGACAGCACCAATTTGAAGTATCAAGTTCATTCCGATGCTTAAAAATAAATGTTGTGCTGCCACTAAAAGCTAATTCGCACATCACCCATTGCCTGGGCTTGCGAATAACATCCGGTCTCTCTGCCTTCATTGGGGCTTAGATATTTTCGGCCATGAGACCTCACTGTCTTTATAGACTCAGGGCACTGGTACTGTCACTTCTTGGAGGATCTTCCAAGTGTTCCCCCTCCAGCAAGGGCAGCTGCCAGAATAGTGCACCATTCTACTGCCCCACTGCACCTCTGCCAAACCATCCAGCCAAATCCTCCACCACCGCTCTGTACACAACGCAATCATCTGTATCAGCACAGTTTCAGTCACACTCTCAGCACAACTCAAAAAAAATGCCACATATCTCTCTTCAGGGATTTTCAATGTAACGCAAAATCTAAATTAGAAATGCTGGTGATATCCCTGGGTCCTCTTATTTTGAATTGGAGCTCAGGAGCCTGGAATCGTACACCCAATGGCCATTTTTGAGTCTCTTCCACAATGTGGGCACATGGAAAACAGGTCTTACAGCAGTTTGGAAACAGGGTTAAGAATGGATTAAAATGGTGTATATGAGGAGCTTAAACAGTGCCTACTGACTGCACGCTGGCTGTTCACGGCCTCCCATTTTCACAATATTTTACAAAATTGACAGCATACAAATACATATAAACATGATTAACTGCACCTTACATACAAAGACATAAGCATTTATGGAACACCACTTTCAGAAATTGCTGACACAATGCAATGGGTGGCAGTGACATCATTATCCAGTATTTACAATTAGCTCGTTTGTCGTCATTTTCAAACATATTTTTCTGCTATATAAATGGGCTGTAATCACACACTTGCCTGTCTACTGAATAGTTTAGTTTATATCGAAGTCGTATGTCTTTTCTTTTAAAATTGCGTAGCATTTCGTTTTGCTTTCTCTCTACGTATATCCCTTTTTCTGTCTCAATCTTGCTTGCTCTCCTTGGGCCTTATTTATGAAGGCCTTGCGTCAGTTTTGCGCCGCCGGTGCGTCACTTTTTGTGACGCACCAGCGGTGTAAAAAATGCGCCTCGTTGCGCCGTATTTAAAAAGTGACGCATCTAGGTAGATGCGTCACTTTTTAAACCCCTGCGCCACATTATACCTGCGTCAGGTATAATGTATGCAGAGGGGGCGTTCCCCCGCAAAAAGCCTCGTAATAGTGACGCAGTGAAATCTATGAGATTTCACTGCGTCACTTTTAGGACGCTGTTGCGTCAAAATCTTGCGCCTGCCTCACAGCAGGCGTAAGACTGACGCAAGCCCTTTCACATGGGGCTTGCGAAAGGACGCATTGCTGGAGTTGCGTCACTTTTGTGACACACTCCAGCAATGCGTCACTTTTGCGCTTACAGATACGTCAGAAATACTGACGTATCTGTAACTCCTTGCGACATGATGCGTCATACATTAAATATGACGCATCAGGAATGTCGTAAGGAGTGCGCAGTGAAAAGTGACGCATCGCTGTTTTCACGCAGCGATGCGTCACTTTTCATAAATGAGGCCCCTTGTCTTTAGAAGTAATGGGGTCAACCAGTGACCCTCAGAACCTGGGTGAGGTAATTAAGCAAAAAACAATGGTTTTGTTGGGAATCGCAATTAAATTGAGAAAAGTATTGAATGCTTAAACACAACTATATCGCTGGAGGATATAGGAGAAACACACACACCGACCACAAGAGTTATACATGTAAATATATTGTATTAACCATGTGATGAATTAATTCACGGTTTTCTCAATGCTGTCCAAACAAAAAACATAACACATGAACTGAAAATACATTGGGTGAGTTAGTGACTGGTGACAAAGTGCTGAACTTCAATGAGTTAAGGGCAAACAATGATCATGCATAAAAACGGAACATTACATTACGGTGTGTCCACATTTAGAAACTGAAGTCTCAACCAAGGTAGCTTATTTCTTTGCTTCGTTGTGACTCTGTGTGGACTGATACCAAAACAGAACGTCGACGTTTCGACCCAAGTTAAATGCGCTTATTATGACCATCAATGGCGGGTCTTCTTCAGGACTGCAAGCGGGTAGGACAGCCTGCGGATGTAATTAAGGGGACTTGGTCAGGGTCTAGCGTGTGACAGTTTAAAGGATCGTAGGTAGCATGTGTGCTCTGTAATGCTCACCTTTCTGTGGGTAGTGATTCCTTCTAACTGGTCTTGTTAGAGCAGGATGGAGAGTGTCAGCTGACACGCTCCCAGTGCGCGATTCACACATGTATTTCTAAGGGGGAAAGCAAAACAATATTCAGGAGTCTGCTAGGCTCAATCGATGTAAGCCCTAGTGTCTGATTCACTTTAGACATGTGCAAACCTGTTGTTCTTAAGCGCAATCTTCAACACCAGCCTGTGTGAAGATCTTGAGTGGCTGTGCCGCCTTTGTGATCACCTGGAAAAAAAGGAGTGAGTCCATTCTTAGTACTGTGTCTATTTTGGCTTAAAGTGATTGAATAAAATCTACTGGCCTGGTACAGAAGGTGGTTGATCTGTGCCTTGTGCGCAGAATGTACATGACAAATGGGTCATGAAAAAGGTGACTTCTAGACATGAAGGTAACTATACCTCCACGTTAGTCCAGTTTGTGGTGAGTAATGCTTGGCCGTCAACATAATGACAAGGAATGACCAGGTATCATGCGTGGTGCTCGCAATGCATACAGAAACAATAGTGTTGATTTATGTTAAATGGCCACTATTAACCATGCCTACAGAGTGAGGGAGTAAGATCCGCCTTATCTACCCTCATGTGCAGTTAACCTTGCCGGGTGTGCATCTAATGTGAGGTGTTCATTTATGCCCAATTAATAGTTAATAAGAACGCAGCGATCAAGTGTTGGTCATTAAAACTGTCCGTGTTACTGCCAACTAGGTCTTGTGTAGTGCCTGATCTAGTGGCCCGAAACTTCCCAGTAAAAAATACTTGGTTGTTAAATTGCTCCGTGAATGCGACAAATAATTACCATTTATCACATTTATCGCTTTGCCTGCCTTGCTAATAGGCGATAGCTGTGTTAGCGACTGTTTTCAGTCGCTAACAGTTTGGGTACGCCCACTTTGCATGTCATTAGCGATAAATATCGCGGACATGCAAAGCGGGCCCCAAACTGGTCGCTATCGCCTAAAAGCTGTCGCTTACTGCTTTTAGCGACAGCTTGCTAATAGGGCAATACAAATATCGCCGCTTTAGCGGGAAAAAGTCCTGCAAAAGCGCGGATATTGCCCTTGATAATATGCCCCTCAATTCTAAGGGCCTCCTTTCCTAATGCTCTTTAGTGGCTTTGAACTTCAGAATTCCTCATGATTTATCACAGATCCACAATACTTTATCAGAGACAGAATGTGGTTGCAACATAATAATTCAAATGGTTTACTGAGGAATAGCTCCGTTGATTTTTAATATGTTTAATAGTATGCATTCAAAATAGCAGAGTATGTTATTTAGATGACTAAATCCTATTGATCTCTGAAAAGCAACACTTCCATTTTTAGGTCTGGCATTAATCAAAACATTTTGTTTTTTTCATAAACATCCTTCAACAATACATAAATATATATAAATATATACAGGGAGCTTTCACTCAGCCTTCTTCATCCATTGGTTTTTCTGCTACCATTCAATAATTGATTCCTCCACCACAGCATACAGATTAGGGCAGTTGCTCAACCCTCCTCAGCCACTGGGGTCTGTAGAATCAGGCTTTTAAGAAATTTCATTTTGACCAAAGACTATATTCTTGATTAAACAACAGTACAAAGCATGCAATATTCCATGCATGGTTTTTCCAAGCATTGTTTTACAACACATACCTTTATCACGCATATGTCTTTAACAAGCAAGCCATTACCATGCAGGTAAGCATAAATAAGGCAAAACAATATACACATATTTTTGCAAGTAGTTAGTTACATTGAAGACCTAGGGGCTTATTACAATGGCGGGCAGACGTGAGTCTGCCCGCCATCGAGGTGGTGCGTGGGAACGGCCACCTATATGGCGGCGGCCCGCAATGTGAAATTACAATGCAACCCCCACGGTGGCGGTCGCATATTGCATGTTTACCATTCCGACGGGTGCTGCTGGCTGCAGCAACCCGGCGCAATAGTAAAAAAGCATGTAGTGCCTTTCCCTGCACTACGTGGCAGGCACCTCGCGGTGCCTGCCACTCAGTGCAGGGAAATGAGTGCACAACAACCTCCTACAAATACAAGTGGGGCCCGCAACAGGCCCCCAAAACCAATCCCCACCAGCCTTTTAATGGCGGTTTAGTCGTCAGGGAAAGGCTAGCTGTGGCCAGCATCCTAATCTGGTGGACGGTGCCAGCTAGGTACCGCCATCGTTTTACTGATGCTGACTGCTCCGCCAGGCAATCGTAATGATTGCCTGTGGTGGATCCATGGATTGCTGTCTTTTCAAAACTAGTATGACAATTGGTTCAGCTACCGTGTTGAAGGTTTCGGGATGATTTGTCAAATGGGAACCGATAAAAAGGGGAGATCACATAACGCTTTTCCCCCATGCAATTTCCCTTGGGATTTTGAACATGACTACAGCTTGAACTACTAGATGGAATTACACCAAATTTGGCAAAAAGCTAGCTTTTGGTCCAGAAAGGACCCTTTTGGTATTTAGTGTGAATCTATTCAGTAGTTTTTGAGATATTTAAGGAAATAAATATTTGTATTTCTAGAGGTGTGAACAATCCGCAAAGCCTCATGATTTTTGTGCAGCGATCTAGTAGGCTGTCAAGACTTCAACCAAGAAGAGTTGTCAATCATCATAGGAACTGGACTCAGCCGAGTCCCAAGCAAAAATGAAAAAAAAGAGAAGGGGGCAGTTTAGGACTACCCTGAGCCCCTAAGCCTGGTGCTGAAGTCCCCCAGGAACCCCGCCTGGCCCACACAGCATTTATATTTTAATTCAGTGGTGAAAATCACAACAGATTTGCAAATTTGCAGAGAATATGTTTTAAGCAGTCTCATGCACTTGTTTTTATTACCACCCCCCCCCTCCTCATTGTGGGCCAGATCTGGGGGGGGGAGAGAATTATTGATTTTGTAATTTGGGAGGGGGCTAATAAAATTGTCCTTTTTATCAGATGCAAGAGGCGGTGAGTCCGCAAGCTGTCTGGAGTTAAAGAAATGCAGTATGTAAGGAAGATGGCATGTTTGGGTTGAGGGGGGCACCGCCAGTGCCAAATGCTGAAAAGTAACAGTATGCACTGTTGTAATCAGAGTCTGGATGTGTGGGAAACAGACCCTTTCTGTTCGCTTCAGCAATCAAACTGCTCTAATCAGCAGCAGCTGCTGTGTGGAACTGCCAGTCGCTCCCTAAAACAGGAGCTGGCAGCAGTCAGGATAGAATCGTAGGTGCTATGTGGAGTGGTGCACTCCACTGCTCCCTGGAGTTCCTGTGCAAATGGTTAGGTCCAGGAGTAAAATGCATTTTAGTGACTCATGTAGGGCGAATGCTCTCTGAGCAGCTGTGAGCACCTGGTGGGCTTCGGATATATGTCTCGTGCTGCTTGGAGCTACTCACAGTCTGTCAGTGGTTTTCCAGTTTCTGTCAGGAAATGGTGAAAGGAACATCTGTGAACTTGTCCAGCACAAAAGAAAACCCATAAATAACAAGCATTTGCAATGCAATAGGTCTCGCATTAGGAAAGTTTGAGCTATTGGTATTGTAAATGACACATTTTGCATTTATGTGTTGGTTTTGGAAATAGCGAAATTAATAGCTTTGTCATTTACAATGCCAATAGTTTTAACTTTCGCAAATGTGACACCTATAGCATTTGTAATGCAATTTGTGTTGTATTTACATGACTTAGATGTATCCCATAAAACATGCAACCAGTTAAACCTGCTGCAAAAGCTCTCGACAGGCAATTTAAACCTCATCGTTGAACCCGCAGGAGCGGCTACGTCAACTCTGGTTAACCCCACACCGTCACATCTACCGTGGGCCTCGCTCACCTGCTTTAGTGCCACCCTGTTCTTGCGAGTCTCACCAGCTTGGGCTTTATGTTGCAGAACTAATCCCGAGCCGCACAGCCGGAGGGGGTGCCGGTGCGGCTGTGCTTACATGAAGTGCTGGGGCCAGAGGGGGTGGGGGAGTGGTGCAGCAGTGCTTACACGAAGTGATGGGCCGGGGGAGGGCAGGTGCGGCAGTGTTTCCATGGGGTCCCTCAGGTGGCTGTGGTACCAGGCGCCTGTAAAGGATGGGCCGGGGAGGGCCGTGTCCCACGGCGATCCCGTGCACGAGAGTGATGGATGGCAGCGCGCGCGGAGAGCTGGGCTCATTAATCTGCCTCCCTGGGTGCACCCAGGGGTGCCTCTGACCTTCAGACTCTGCAGGGAAAGGTCAAAGATGTGCGCCGGGTCCTGGCGCTCCGTGTGGCTGTGGGCACGGGGTCCCTGCCCATTATCCCCCCTCGGATCCTCCACGGATACGGAGGCGTCGGGGCAGCTGTGCCAGGACCCTGAGGCTGGAACAGACACCCCTCCCGGTGCCCACTGTAATGAATCCGCAGAGTCGTTCAGTGTAAAAGAACTTGTTTTATCGAAGTGCCAAGGTCGGGCCCACTGGTGAACACGAACACGTCCTGCTGTCACCGGGTTTCAAATGCTTAATGTTGAACACTAACAACCATTCAAAATGAGCCGCTTTGGCTGGAGCGTCTGGTCACTGCGCATGCGCGTTTGAGCCAGTTCCTTTGGGCGGGACTTCCGTCTTCGCAAGTCCCGCGCACGCGCCCACGGAGTGCCTGAGAGCGGGGCTCCCATGCCCGAGGGAGAGCCCCAGGTACAGAAGTCCCGAATGGTGGTAAGTGGGGCTTAGTTGTAGGGGGGAGAGGGGTGCGCTTGTGTGTGTGTGTATTTGTGTGGTGGCGGCGGGGGGAGGGGGTCTCCATATGTATGTGTACATGCGTGTGTGTAGGTGTGCTGGTGAGTGTGCGGGGGTCTCTGTGGTGTGTGTTTGTGTAGGTGCGGCGGGGACAGGGGGAGTGCATGTGTGTATGCAGTGTGTGCGTGCAAGGGAAGCGAAAGCAGGGGCTGTGAGTTGGTCTGCGCAAGCGCGGCTCAGACGCTCGCTTCCGAGGTCAAAACTGACTAGGAAAAAACGCGCGTCTGACTCGTGTCTTCATTCCTAAATACGGGTCATAATAGGTCTGAAGCAGACACCTTCAATGCTTACGCATTGAATGTAGGTCTGCTCGACCTAAAAAGGGTACAGACCTCAATATCAGAAGCAACATCTGTGTGGTAGCCCACTTTACTGGCCTTTGGATGCTAAATGCATGTACACTTAGGAGCGCCAGCTGCCACTTTCCCACAGACCTATAAGAAAGGCTCCTCTGTGGGGTAAACTGTTGTAAATTTTGATTTGTTCATAATTGCAATACTTTTTCCCTTTTCCTCCTCTTCCTATTGTTTGAAGGCTAGTGCTAGTGTAATTGTGTTCTGGACACAATTGAATGGGAAGGGGTGAATAGGATCGTTGTGTGTGAAGAAGAGAGAAGAGGGGGCAATAGGAACTTCGTTAGGACCCTATTGTGTGGGGTAGTACTCTCTGTGGGAGGTTGATACACTCTTTTATATGCAATATGCCTTTTATTAGTTTTCATGCCATCCCTGTCTGCTGCTGTCCTGTATGGTAGACAGCCCCTTCTCTGTCACTTTTAAAACTCCCTTAGTACCATACGATACATGTGACTCTGGCCAGTAGCTCACTTAATCTTCCTGACTGCTCCCAGTGCTTGAGACCCTTAGGGGTGACTAGTTTGTGCTTTACAAATACTGGGATGCCAATTCACATCAATATATTGCCTAGTCGAACATTATTTGTTTTATTGGACCCTCATTTTTTGTGAAAATTGCAAAGTCCATTTGTGATGTGGGCCCTTCCGTTGTATATATGTAGCCTAAGGCATTTGAACAGAAGGTTCAAGTTGGAACAGCATGTGCACTTCAGAGCACTTTTAGTGCAGTATGACAGACTCATTTTGTATAAAGATCACCATATTTTGTCCTTGTTTTTCACTACATTTGTCACATGAACTTTCTCGTAGTAATACCTTCTAGAATATGTGGTCTAGTGGCCAGCACTACTGACATTGGAACTGGGGAACCAGGTTTGAGTGCCGGCGTCAAATCAGCAAGCTGTTATTCTGGTTGAATCAGTGCCTAAAACTGAATCTGACCTTGTGTAATGTAATCTGGCATTGACATTGACAAAGGCCAGGTGAGTGAATGAGTTTGTGAGTGGATGTATGGGATGGAAGAGTGAGTAGCTCTGTTAATAGCCGTATGAGTTGGTGAATGGCTGTTTAAATGGTTCTATGGGTGAGTGAGTAATTGAGTTGAAGCATGAGTGAGTGCCTTTGTGAGTGGCTGTATGGATGTGTGAGTGGGTGTGCAAGGAGTTGTATGGGTCCGTGAATTGGTATAAAAGTGATTGTGTGGGTGTGGGTGTCTGTGAAATTATATGGAGTATGAGTGGGTGTGTGAATGGTTCTGTGGGTGATGTCATCAGTGATGTTATTCGAGAGGCCATCAGTTATGTCACTGACCATGTCAAAGTACTGCTGCCTCTAAGATGACATTAGGCTACACAGCAATTTACACTTAAGTGCAATACATTTGCTGGGCTTCTAACCCTACATGCCCTACCCTATACTAGGGAATTACTGGTAGGTTGTCAGCACCAATTGTAATATTACCTAATAGCCATGTACATTAAATCAGAGCAAAAGCCCTTTGGTTAGCAAAGACCAGGGCACAATTAGAGTCAGAAACCCAGCATCCAGTAGTCAAAATATGGGCAAAAAGTGTGGGGGGGGGCTGTGAAATGCCCTGGTTTCTCATGCAGTGCAATATGGAAAAGAAAGTCAAATGACTGCAGCAGGCAGGGAGGCTAGTGGAAGAAGGCACAAGAAGGGGTTAGACATTGTGTTGGAGAGACAACCTTCAGTTTTATGTGTTTTCAGGGCAGGAACAATACCCCAGATGATCATGGAGGCATTAGAAACAATATGGGGAAACAATATATGCTTTCTGATGCACAAAATCATATTTTACACTATTTATGCAGGTCTTTTATTTAGCAACCTAACACTTTCTAAGAGATGTTGTTTTGGTGTCCTTCAATTGAACTAATGCACAGGAATACAAGGATTTATAAAAGTGAGAC
The DNA here is from genome assembly GCF_964263255.1 of Lissotriton vulgaris. NCBI lineage: Eukaryota > Metazoa > Chordata > Amphibia > Caudata > Salamandridae > Lissotriton > Lissotriton vulgaris. Next base: position 1,316,172,885 of record NC_141691.1, read on the forward strand.
CCAGAACTGTATTAATTTTTCCAGGGTGCCATAGGGGATCAACTAGTCACATTGCCTATGACTGGTATTAGACATGTTTATCCAACCACAGTAGTTTTGATAAGCCTTAGGAATAGTCTATTTCTGGGTGTTTGTGTACTTCTATAGGAAATAGGAGGAGAAAAAAGAAAGATTCAATTGGAAGCGCAGTGCAGAGAGCACAACAGTTTTAGGTCAGGTTGTGCATAGGGATTTAGTGGTCAACAACACTGAGATCCGCAGTAACTGGTGGTGCAATCACAATCTTCCTTTTTCCTAAATACTAAACCAATTTTGTGAGTGTGAAACGTTTCCACCTCGAAATAGTTTAAAAAATAACTACTGATTCATAATTTGGAAGGGGGGGGGGGGTTTGCTCATTCCTTCCAAATTGTGAATCAGTACAATATATATCTATATATATATATATACATTATCCAACAAATCGCCATCCAGAATTAGGGATGCACTCAACAGCTTGCCTGCTTGTTCAGCATATCGGGTCAGCTTTCAGGGGTAGCAGGTAATCTCTATTGCTTGCCTTCCCGTTTGGACGCTTCCTTGCCTCTTTCTCAAAGGCTATGCTTATTCCAATCAAGCCGCAGTGACATTCTCGCATTTCAAGATATTTATTCATCCATTTTAATTGGCTACAGGCCCTCAACGGGGCGTGCTTGATACTCCGTGATTAGCATTGCATACTGGGACATTGAGTTCAATGTGAGCCACATCGTTAGTTACCAAACGTTGGTTCACTGTACCTTGGGTTTTTAAAAGCGTTTATTTATATTCCTTTGTAGGATCCTGCTGCCCGCATAAAAGTCCTCTTCACATAGGGCTCACTCTGCTGTACGTCATCATGGACACAGTTCCAGACGCAACCTCTCTATTTTGACGAGATGGTGCTATCCCCCACGGCGATGTTGCTGTGTCAAAGTTTATCCAACAAATTGCCCTTCTGCATTAGGGATGCACTCAACAGCTTGCCTGCTTGTTCAGCATATCGGGTCAGCTTTCAGCGGTAGCAGGTAATCTCGCACTCTCAGAATCGTCCTGATGCAAAACCACAAACTGGGTGCAATCAAAATGGTGGTTTATTTGTGGTGGCTTGTTAACACGGTGGCGAAACGCGTCATGGCAGGTTTATGACTTTGAAATAAACCCCCATTTTGATTGCACCCAATTTGTGGTTTTGCGTCAGGACGATTCTGAGAGTGCAAGAGGAACTTCGTTTTGTTGAGGATATATATATATATATATATATATATTTTTCAACACAAAGTGCCCAAAGCATCATAGTTACATACAGGACCTACTTAAGGTATGAATCTTGCTCTGCCATGAACAAAAAGCTCCAGAATGCAAAGCGCACAACCAGCGCAGCCAATTGAGGGCGGAGTCGGCATGGTCAATAACTAGCGACCAACAGAGCTTCCTGAAACTGACAAATCACCCATGACCTTTGAAAAAGAAGCAAGGACTTCGAAACGCGTCAGGTCTTCAAGTACTTTACCTGAGAGCAGCTTTGCGTGTTCCTTCCTTTGAAATAAACGGCGGATGGTGTAACTTTCGAAGTGAAGCCTGATGTTTGTTACTTGCTGGGAGTGCGCCCCTAGATGCTTTGGGCACTTTATATATATATATATATATATATATATATATATATATATATATATATATATATATATATATATATATATATATATATAGATATAGATATATATATCAGCTCTAAAGCAGGCACAGGCACTCACGGGGATTTGTTTGCACACCTGTAGCACAGAGTCACAAGAAAACAGTGAAACAAAGTTGAAAAATAAGGAAAGGGGGTAGGGTAGAAACATGTTGACCCTCTAGGCCTGCTCAGGGGGTCTTACATGGAAGTTTAGGCACAATTTGTTTTCAAAATAATTTAAAAAACACGTTGTTCACGTATTGTACTCATACGCGGTGAAAAAGGAAAAAAACTAGAAGTTCAATTTATTCCAAATTAGCTCCGGGGGGGGGGCCAAATCCCGGGGGCAATTTTTTTCTATAAAGTGGGGCTTGGTAGTGTCCAACAGGAAGAAAAGAACAGAAAAAAAGTAATGTCGAGGACAGTGATGCTTTGGAAAATCTTACAGGTTACTTTTGGAGCATTAACCTTTTTTTCCCCTTCTGGAAAAGTAAAAAACTGCCAAATTAGATCTTCTTTCCTCTTCTTTGGAGTTTCTTTAGAAATTAAATATTATTCTGCAGAATGGCTGGAAGATGAGTCCAATGCTGTTAATATGGTAAACTTCGTTCTATTTGATAAGATTCTCAAAAGAGATGTTTCTTTTTAGAAAGTCAAAGTAGAATTATTCAAATTGGACGGAAGTTTCAATAGTTGTAATAGGAAGTGTTATGAACCAATGAAGTTTCTTCTTTTAAAGTCACATGGCTTTGCGTACGGTTACGCTGTTATTACGGTGTTCTTAGGATGCGAGTACCCATGACGTTTCACCACGATTGGTGTAATTGCTTTTAAAAGTAATGTAGGATTATTGGAACTTTAAAAAAATGTTTTCATAATTATCCTAGATTATGTGTACTGTTATTATGGTAAATAAATACATAAATATATGTTTTTAAACAATTAAAAACATTTGCGTCTTTGCGTACGGGGCGCAGTACATGACGTCACACGGAAGCTTTCATGCAACGTGTAATGTGAAAGCGCATTCGTAGCGTATGCTGAGAATGATTAGCAGTACAAACTATGGCGCGATCACTCTCTCACTGTAAAATCAGAGCGCATGGCGCGCTATGAGAATGGTTAGAAGTGGTCACTCATTGGAAATCCGATTTAGCTGTGTGGCTTATCCACGGTATCATAAAGTTACTTTTTAGCTTGTTTAAGTTTGAGGTTTGCATGTAATACTATGCTATAGGCAGATATGGATGTTTAGGTAGCGCTTATGTCCATTAAGCTTGGTTATTATCATTTACATATAGGTGTCTGAGGGAGGGAAAAGAAGTCTATGTGAATGGCGAGGATTGCACAATAGCACCACATCACTCCTTAATTTGTAGACACATACAATTGCATGGCTCTTGTAATCAAGATGCGCTTAATTTGGTGTGAGTTTTGAAAGGCACGGTGACACCTGCTATTATACCATCATTCAGTTTACTGCAAACGTGAGTTATTTATTTTGAAATAATGTTGATTGTTGTGCAATGTTACCAGGCGTTGGTTACATGATTAAGGTAACTGAGCATGTGGTTTTCTAAAAAAAGTTGTGTTTACTCCTCTGCATGTGAAGCTGGATGTTTCCATCTGGCCGACGATTACGACCTTGAAAGAAGAGTCAACCAAGTGAGCCATATAGGAGCGCTATTGTCTCAAAAAGAGGTCGGTCTTACATCTGCCAGATAAACATTTGTCCTTGATGTAGTAAACACCCGCACAAAAGTGTATGATTTATTAAATACAGACGTGCCTTTGTATTTTGGGGAGTTAATTCAGAGTATCTTTAATGCGTCCTTGACTATGGGGTTTTTTAAAGTTAGAAGCAGTGGTCTTGTGAGTCCTTTTCAAACTATATTTGGTGTCTTTTTGGCATTTTTTCCTTTGATTTTTTCCTGCATCTTTGGTGGATTCCTCTTTATAGTAGCATTAGTTGCCGGTGTGCTTCTATTAATGTGTTTACTTAAATATGGATGTACATCCTCCAGCACACAACAATATTTCTCGGCTGTTGCTGCTCCGCAATCGAATGCTTCATTATTACGGAGCGCTGCCTCTGGCTACATTGTGTGCAGCTTATGGATTATCATTTTGATTCTCCTTTTTCACATGCATTCAACCTGTGTTCCATTGCCTGAGCTGCGATTCCGACTGGGCCCTGGATTTCAGGAAGCGGCTGAAAACCCACCTTTTTCCCTAAAGAAACTTGCTCGTCCGGAACCCCGAACTCCAGTTCCCCCCTCCCCTCCCTTCCCCCCCTTCCTTTCCTGGCCCACTGACCTGTAGAGGTAGGGTTCTTAGAGCTGGGATACCTCCGGGTGACTACGCGCTCTATAAAATGTTTTAATAATAATAATAATTTGTGTCTCTGCAGTACGGTGTCTCCCAACGCGTATTATGACCAGCTGATGAGCCCCTCAGTGGTTCATGACTTGTTCTGTTCTGGCGGCGGGATCATGGCCTTAGCAATGACACATGGAATAATGGGACGTTGGAATGTTTTTGCAGCGGCGCATGAGTTCTTGGCGCGCAGTTACATTGAAGATGACCCGAGTTTTCCTCCGATGGTGATAGAGGCTCTGGTCGTTGAGGAACATGTATGTTCATTCTCACTATTGAATTGGATGGCTGAAATGTTTTCAGATGAGTAGAATGACTTCCTCTTGGAGGCGGTTGCTACATACTGTGCTTATACGATGTTTGATTAAGACTCTTTGATTTTTCTAGCAACAAAGAGAGTACGCACAGTTTCCCAGGAGGACTGGGTGGAAGGGAAGGAGAGTGTGTGTTGTGGAGTAGAAGCAAAAACCAAGAGGGAAGGGAAGGGAGAATTCCCTCTTGGGAACTAGAACCTCACACACCCAGCAAGCTAGGTGTCATGCTTCATCATATGGGTCCTGCTCCTCGTCGGACTGGCGCTGCAATGTCTGACGGGCACCCGCGAAGGGGCTCTTTAGCCGAGATCTTTTGTTCCATCCATATGGTGCATGCGTGTGAGAGGGTAGGTGAATGTGTAGTCGTGAATGGGTGGTGATTGATTAATAAAGATGGGTTAGTCCACAAGGGACTTTATTCACGTGGCTAACTCCCTTGATTAAAATGGTGGGAGGGGAGATAGATGCTACGCTAGTATGTGGCAAAGATATCTGCTAACCCTCATGTGAGGTCGACATGTTTCATGCTAAACTAGCAATTCCTCAGGACCTTGGTGCTCAAACTACACAGTGAAAAAATTATTAAAAACTTCATACAACCTTGGTTAAGGTCTGTAGTGGGACAGGCCAATTGGTCCTGCCTAGAATAATGCAACCCTAAACAAATCTCTAAGGTGCTTCTCAGTCTGCTCTGTGGGACCTGCACAGGAGAGTCAGGAACCCAAGCCGTGTGCGGTCTCTGCCTGCAAACCTACCCCCACGCGTAATCCGAAAGGGATCTGGAGAATCTTTGATTTTTCTACATATTCTTTGTTATTTAGCTACTGTTTTCTATCAAACAGCACATAATTTTTATGCAAATTTGAACTTGACTCTGCTTTTCAGGCTTGGAGTCTGCGTTCCTAGTTTGCCCACGTTTATATCACGTGGTTCTATTGAGGGAGGGTGTCGTGGGCTGAGCCTTGCACTCACACAGTGTTAAGTTAGCATGGGTTCATTAGAAGCTTAAACGCCATTTTTGCTTTCCTGCTCTGCTTTGCACATGACACGCAATTCATATATTGTTTAGGGAAGGCTGAGTATTTTGTTTCACATGAGAATAATTTGTTATGCCACATTTCCAGACTGCCTCGCTAGTTTAGTGTGTATAGTGAGAGCATGGAACAATAAGGTTATCTTGGATACTGTGTCTGTTATTCGGAATGATCCTCTGACGTTCGACCTATAACACATATGCAGGTGTGGCTACGTCTGATACTGGCTTGTTTAATATTGCATTGTGGAGGCATAATTAGACACAGTTGGAGGACATTGGTATCTTGACAGATTGTGCAGAACTCAATGTGATCCACTACTGCTGAGTACCAGAGGTATGGGGCCGTCCATGTAATTCTATGAGACCTTCTGTAATTATAAACTAACCTGGTAGGTAGGGAGGGTCAAATGTAGGTATATTTTAAACGTGTTTCCCGTTAGCAATATAAGATGCTTTCTCCCTTTCTATTTTATGGAATAGTAACAATGCCGACAACCTTGTTTCTGATAATATGTTTGGTTGTATTATCTAAGGTACTGTGCATGAGATTACGGCGTTAGAAATGAACATTTCAAACTTGCACGTGCGTTTCTTTACTCCTTGTTTTGGACTGGTGTAAAATTATAACGAAAGAGTGCTCTTTTTATCTACCTTACTTGAGGTAATCTAAGTTGTAAGTTCTGGGTTGAGTAGTCATTGGTGTTTTTGCTATAGGATGAAAAACCAATGAGTCACTGATTGCTGGTCTGGTAGGGGGTTTGGGAACTAAGGTGGGTTTTGGTACACCGTAATTCATTGAGGTCCTAAGTCTTTATGCACAGTTCTGTGTAGGAGCAGAATTCCTGCAACAGTAGTCACAACAAAAAGTGATGTCATCAGTGATGTCATGAGTGATGTCACTGACCATGTCATGAGTGATGTAATATGTGACGTCATCAGCACTGCATTGTGGGCGCGCAAGTTATAGTTAGCTGGACTAACTATAACGGGGAATTTCAAAGGTTTTGTATGAGTGAAATGCCCAGCTAACTATAACATGTGTGAAACCTATGGTTTTTTCAGTGAATTTCTAAGGTTTTTTTTAATGCTAATCCCTAACTATAATGTGCTGTATCCTATGCTTAAAAACTTTGATAGAAAAACAGACATTTGAGGTGAGAAAATTTAGAGTGTCGCTGGTGTTGAGGGTGCTCTATACAGGAGCTGCCTTTCACCTAAACTTGGGCACTACCCAGAGTTCTCTCCTTCTTTGTTGCATAATTTATGCATCACACTATGCCTGCAAGGGAATTGTTTTGACTTATACTGGGTGCTCCCTTGCGTCTGGACAAAGCTAAACCACTCTGAAGAGCTGCAATGACAGCGAAACACGTGTCAGGGGTTGCTTTTATTCATTTCAGGTTGACTTGGATGGTATTTTAGCAATCCAAAGCTGCAATATTGTGCCTGGAGTGGTAAATGGCTTTTGTCATTTAACAGCTCGGCGTGGATAGCACTGTGCTAATCCTATGCTTAAAGATTTTGCTGAATAAATGGCAAAAGACTTTGTCCATTTCTATCTCGGCGTGGACAGCACTGTGCTAATCCTATGCTTAAAAACTTTGATAGAAAAGCAGACATTTGAGGTAAGCAAATTTAGAGTGTCGCTGGTGTTGAGGGTGCTCTATACAGGAGCTGCCTCCCACCTAAACTTGGGAACTACCCAGAGTTCTCTCCTTCTTTGTATATATATATATATATATATATATATATATATATATATATATATATATATATCATTCGACACCTTCTGTTCACACGGCGATTTTCCACACCAAACAGATAAAGGACCCCGAAGCAGCAGATTTATAAAGTGGGAAGATTTATTGGCTCATTCAAATGGTATTCCAGGCATGACGCGTTTCGGTTAACTAGTAACCTTGATCACATAGAGACACTGCAGTTAAGTGCATGTTTAAATACTCATTTTTTCAACCATTTCAATCATGTGATGCTAAACAGTGAGAAAATACTTCTGTTGACCATATATTTCTGTACATCAATGGTGACCAGTTTACATATTTGCTGGGTTCTGATTTGCATAGTTATACATATATATTACTACATAAATGCATAATAAATCATTGTGCAACATTACGCAATAAATAGCTAAAAATTGTATGTACAAGAGACCTAATTCTCATTTTCATCATATTTGCCATAAAACATTGAAGCGCAGTGTTCCCTTGTGTTGGTTCTGGAGTTATAACAGCATAAATGCTTGATGATCGATCTGTGCAATATGACGCATAGGTTATCTAAATATATCATGTTTATAGAACTCTAAAAAAATTTTTTTTTTGATATGAAGTTAAAACATGTTATTATAAATACCTATAAAACCAAATGTGTGCAAAATCGCGCTCTTTGGTGCAAATCATGCTTCTGTGCAAATGTTGCAAATAAGTTAATACATAACAAGCCATTTTAGTCAGAACCTTAGTCATAATACAAACTGTAATAATCATTCCACATGAACTAAAACTGGGTTACATGGTGTTAAAATATCCAAGCCTGGATATCTAAAACCACCCCCCCTAAAAGCTCATAGGATATTGAAGTTCATTAAGTCAACAGAAACTGCATGGTGCTGTGCAAAAAGTGAAAAAATAAGTGAATTATTTTTAAAATGTGAGAGGTTACTGGATTACATCTTTTACACAATATCTATTAAAATGATTACAAGTCAATATCTAATCAAATCTGCTATAAAAATGTATGCATGTCTTCGGTGGTATTCAATCCATTTGGAGACTTACTATTAAGGTTGAGTATATATTTGGTCTCCAGCTGCCTTAACATGCTTTCTCTGTCCCCACCTCTCTTCGGAACAGGTACTGCATCGATCACGTAATAGGATAGACACTTGATGTTTTTATCGTGTGTCGATTTAAAGTGTCTAGCTACCGGGTAGGTGGGGTCGCTGTTGATGATAGCTCTAATATGTTGTAATATTCTCACGTGCACCGGCTTTATGGTGCTGCCTACGTACCTGAGGCCGCAGGTGCACGTGAGAATATAGACAGCGAATTCTGTGCGGCAGTCAAAGTTCCCCTTTATTCTTATCTCATTTTTACTAAAGGGTGTGCTGTATTTACTGGTATTTACACCGAAGGTACATGCTCGACATGTAGAGCATTTGAAGAACCCTTCTTTAACAGGTATCCAAGTGGGAGCAGCTGCTTTAGCCCCAGATGGTTGTGACAGCTGAGTGGCCATGTTCTTGCATCTCCTAAAAGTCACCTGCGGTTTGTTAGGGAGATCTTCTCTTAGAATGCTGTCGGTCAGCACAATGGGCCAATTCTTATTCAGTATTGCTCTTATCTTCCGTTCTTGCTTACTGAATGTAGTTATTAGTCTAGGCATCCCTGTTTCTTTTTCTGTTTCTATATCACCCTCAAGTTCTCTGTGTGTAGGCAATAATTCTGCTCTTGTTTTGCTGTCAGCTCTGCTGATGGCTGTATTAAGCATTTTTTGTGTATAGCCTCTAGCACGGAGTCTTTCTATGCTATCATCTCTGCACTTCTCAAACTCTTCGGGGGTGCTACAGATTCGTTTGAGTCGCAATACCTCACCATAGGGTATGCTAGCTATCAAGTGCTTTGGGTGTGCGCTAGACGCATGGAGGATTGCGTTACCTGCTGTCGGTTTTCTATAGGCAGTGGTCACCAATCTGTTATTTATAACCATAACCTGAACGGATCTATGACAGAATTTCGACAGACAGAATTTCGACCTACACAAATATCGGCGTAATTATATAGATAGCAAAAATATCGACGCCCTATGTACAACATGGTAAGTACCAAAATATCGAAAATTTAATATCGATGTAAAAAAATATCGTTGTTAAATATATCGATTTTTTTTTTATTTAAAATAACATTAAAAAACTGTAAATAATACATAATAATTACTTAAACATATTTAAATATATGTAATAATTGTTAAAAAAAATAATAATACATATTTAATAAAAATAAAAAAAATCATATATAATATATAATTACTTAACAATAATTACTATTCCCACTCCAGTGGGTGCAACAGTAGGGAAAACTGACCCTGAACACTAAAAATACCCCTTTACCCAAAAACCTAAAACTGACCCTGAACCCTAAAAATACCCCTTTACCCATAAACTGAAAACTGACCCTGAACCCTAAAAATACCCCTTTACCCAAAAACTGAAAACTGACCCTGAACCCTAAAAATACCCCTTTACCCAAAAACTGAAAACTGACCCTGAACCCTAAAAATACCCCTTTACCCAAAAACTGAAAACTGACCCTGAACCCTAAAAATACCCCTTTACCCAAAAACCGAAAACTGACCCTGAACCCTAAAAATACCCCTTTACCCATGAACTGAAAACTGACCCTGAACCCTAAAAATACCCCTTTACCCAAAAACCTAAAACTGACCCTGAACCCTAAAAATACCCCTTTACCCATAAACTGAAAACTGACCCTGAACCCTAAAAATACCCCTTTACCCAAAAACTGAAAACTGACCCTGAACCCTAAAAATACCCCTTTACCCAAAAACTGAAAACTGACCCTGAACCCTAAAAATACCCCTTTACCCAAAAACTGAAAACTGACCCTGAACCCTAAAAATACCCCTTTACCCAAAAACTGAAAACTGACCCTGAACCCTAAAAATACCCCTTTACCCAAAAACTGAAAACTGACCCTGAACCCTAAAAATACCCCTTTACCCAAAAACTGAAAACTGACCCTGAACCCAAAAAATACCCCTTTACCCAAAAACTGAAAACTGACCCTGAACCCTAAAAATACCCCTTTACCAAAGAACTGAAAACTGACCCTGAACCCAAAAAATACCCCTTTACCCAAAAACTGAAAACTGACCCTGAACCCTAAAAATACCCCTTTACCCAAAAACTGAAAACTGACCCTGAACCCTAAAAATACCCATTTACCCAAAAACTGAAAACTGACCCTGAACCCTAAAAATTCCCCTTTACCCAAAAACTGAAAACTGACCCTGAACCCTAAAAATACCCCTTTACCCAAAAACTGAAAACTGACCCTGAACCCTAAAAATACCCCTTTACCCAAAAACTGAAAACTGACCCTGAACCCTAAAAATACCCCTTTACCCAAAATTAATTAATATTACAAATAAATTACTTCCCACCCTATTCCCCTATAAACCCACAACCCGCTCCAGTAGTAAAACATATAATTTAGTTAAAAATACACATACATTATCAATTAATTAATTAATTAATCAATTAAAATAAATCATTGCCAATTAATATTTAATTGCAAAATAAATTAATAATTGAAAAATAATTATTTAATTACAAATAAATTACTTCCCACCCTATTCCCCTATAAACCCACAACCCGCTGTGGTAGTAAAACATAATTTAGTTAAAAATATACATAAATTATCAATTAATTAATCAATTAATCAATTTAAATAAATAATTGCCAATTAATATTTAATTGCAAAATAAATTAATCATTGAAAAATTAATTATTTAATTACAAATAAATTACTTCCCACCCTATTCCCCTATAAACCCACAACCCGCTGTGGTAGTAAAGCATATTATTTACTCTTATATATTTTTAAATTATAAAAACATATTAAACACATATTATAACAATTAATTTAAATACTTAACTTATATTTCTAACACATATTAGTAAATCCAAATTACTTACATCGATATATATGCTATCGATATTAGTAATTTCGATATTACTTACCTTAGGGTCGATATTCTGGCCATCGATATTCTGGACATCGATATTCTGTCCCATCGATATTAGCAACTCGATATAAGTGTAGGTCGAAATTAAAAACTCGATATTTTGACTGTTTACCACCTGAACATCAAGGAACTCAATTTTGCTGGTGCTGTGGCGCGACGTAAAGAATAAATTGTAGTCATTGACATTGATCTTATCAATAAATTCCATGGCACTCAGACTATCTCCTCTCCAAATAACAAACACATCGTCTATAAAACGCAACCATAAACAAATTCTATTGTCCATTTCATATTGATATTGGCCCATGAGGACCTGCTTCTCCCAGAACCCTACGTGCAAACACGCATAGCTCGGGGAAAAGCAGGCCCCCATAGCTACTCCTCTTTTTTGCCTGTAGTAGTCCTTACCAAATGCAAAATAATTAATGTCAAGACACCATTTGATTAGTGACATTATCATTTTGTTGTGTAGAACATATTCAGCTGGACATTTAACAGCTCGGCGTGGATAGCACTGTGCTAATCCTATGCTTAAAGATTTTGCTGAATAAATGGCAAAAGATTTTGTCCATTTCTATCTCGGCGTGGACAGCACTGTGCTAATCCTATGCTTAAAAACTTTGATAGAAAAGCAGACATTTGAGGTGAGCAAATTTAGAGTGTCGCTGGTGTTGAGGGTGCTCTATACAGGAGCTGCCTCCCACCTAAACTTGGAAACTACCCAGAGTTCTCTCCTTTTTTGTATATATATATATATATATATATATATATATATATATATATATATATATATATATATATATATATATATATATATATACACCAAAAGGTGCTCCGCGGGTTGCTTGAGGCCCCTGGGGAGGTGGCGTGTACTCCGGTCGAGCAAGCCGGAAATCCAATTCTGGTCAGCAGTACAAAGTAAACACGCTCTCAGCGGCAGCCAAAGATACGCAAAACAAGATCAGTCCAAGGGTGTTTAATCACCTGCTACATGTTTCAGCTTCTCACAAGCCTTGATCACGCAAATGACAAAGGTGTGCAAAAGGTTTAAATGAAGTGAATCAAAGTGATAGAAATGGGACTGCAGGACAAGTTGAGGGCAGACATCTTGTGCGGACCAAACAAGTTAAATCATATTGTTAACTTGAGAAACAAGTACGAAAATCACTAAACACATGATATGTGCAGAGCAACGTACGGAATTGATAATATGATCATATCAAAATCACGAAATACAAAAATTAATGCCAATGCTTACAAAAGCGTCAAATGTCCTTCGCAAAATTACACATAACATTACATGTATAACAAATGATATAACATCGTAAAATCTTTGGCGTGAGTTTCCATGGGCAGAGGCATGAATATCGTGGGCCGGTGGCATAAAGCAGTCTGTATCTGCAGTGGCGCGGGATCACCCAGGAGAGGTGGAAGGTTGCTTGTGCTGTCTCTATCATTAAAGCGACAGTACCAATTTACGCTGGCCAAGTGAACATGCCCTGTAAATAGTAGAGGGCATTTTGTGCGCATGCAAGTGACTAGACAAGTGCCAAAGTGCAATAAATAAGGCGATGTCGTAATTGACGAAGGCCAGGTCACATGCCCTGTGCTAGAGGCTGAGTTAAAAGTAAAATACTTGCAGGGCAGTGCTGGAGTCCCAGGTCATCAGGAGAGTGGAGGTCAGGTCTGCACGTTGTGCCCAGTGCCCGCATTAAAGTCCGTGATGTGTTCAGTGATGCCCAAGTGGGCATGCTCTTTAAAGTGTGGGCAGGAACATGTTGGTTGGCATGCCCTGGGCAGAGTGCTGTGAGGGGCTATGTTCCTGGAGTGCTCTAGAAAAAAGAGAACAATGTTAAAATCATACATGACAACATCATGTGCACGCATGCATAAACAAGTTCAACAACATGGAGAAATACCGTTATAGAACGAATATTGGGTGGAAGACAGACTGCAGGTCTATGTATAATCATCTTTCAGGGATGTCATTTGAGATGTCATCAGTAATATCATGAGTGATGTCACTGACCATGTCATGAGTGATGTAATATGAGACGTCATCAGCAGTGCATTGCGGGTGCGCGAGTTATAGTTAGCTGAACTAACTATAACAGGGGAATTTCATAGGTTTTGTATGAGTAAAATGACCAGCTAACTATAACTGGTGTGAAACCTATGGTTTTTTCAGTGAATTTCAAAGGTTTTTAAAATGCTAATTCATAACTATAACGTGTGCGAAACCTATGATTTTTTCAGTGAATTTGCAAGGTTTTTTAAATGCTAATTCCTAACTATAACGTGGCTGTAACCTATGGTTTTTTAAGTGAATTTCAAAGGTTTTTTAAATGGTAATTCCTAACTATAACGTGGCTGAAACCTATGTTTTTTTCAGTGAATTTCAATGGTTTTGTAAATGAAATTTTTTTTATGTAATAATTGTTATATTTTTTATACTTATTTACTACATTATTATATTTTTTTTATTTTTAGATATATTATTTTTTAAATTACATTACATATTTTTAATATTAATTGATAAAAAAAGTGTACACCTCTCTGCAACGCAGCCCCCTGGCGTGTTTGCTGAGGGGGAACTAATTTCCCTTGCATACAGGGGGTCCCTGGGGCCAACTAGCCCACCTTGAATCTTTACTATGCACCAGTGAGCTGCATTGCAGAAAGGTGTAATGAGGCCACACCCTATTTTACACCTCTCTGTAACGCAGCCCCCGGGCAGGTTTGCAGAGGGGGAACTAATTCCCCTTGCATACTGGGTGTCCCTGGGGGCCATCTAGCCCACCAGGAGCCTCCAGTATGCACCAAGGGGCTGCGTTGCTTTGCCTCGGGGCGGCGGTCCCCGGGGCAGTGTGGAGGGGATTGGGGACCCCCCACACTTCTTTATCACTATGCCCCCGTGATTTGGCCCCCCCGGGGGGTAATTTTTTAAACAAAACTGACCAGGTTTTTTAAAAAGAAAAATGTGGGCCTTTTTTGTCCTTGTGGGACCACCTGGGCAGGCCTAGGGGATCAGGGTGTGTCTACCCTGCCCCCTTTTTGTGTTCTTCACGTTTGTTTAACTGCTTTCTTGTGCCTCAATCTACTGATGACAAGATGGATGGCAACACTTCCTGGTTAGAAGTGTTGACAGCCAATGAGCATGCAGCTTTCTTGGGAAGGCAGGCTGACTGGCTGCCACTATCTGTCAACACTGGAACAAGATGGATGCCAACACTTCCTGGTTAGAAGTGTTGACAGCCAATGAGCATGCAGCTTTCTCAGGAAGGCATGCTGGTTTTGTAAATGATAACTTTTTAAATGTATTAATTGTTATATTTTTATACTGATTTACTACATTATTTTAAATTATTTATTTTTAGATATTTTATTTTTTAAATTACATTACATATTTTTAATATAAAATGAAAAAAAATGTTTTTACACCCTTTTTTACACCTCTCTGCAGCGCAGCCTACGGGTGCGTTTGCATAAGGCCAACTAATCCCCCTTTTATATTGGTTGTCCCTGGGGGCCATCTAGCCCACCTGGAACCTCCAGTATGCGCCAGGGGGCTGCATTGCAGAGAGGTGTAATGAGGCTTTGCCCCTTTTTACACCTCTCTGCAACGCAGCCTCCGGGCGTGTTTGCAGAGGGGAACTAATTCCCTTTGCATACTGGGGGTCCCTGGGAGGCAACTAGCCCACCAGGAGCCTCTAGTATGCACCAGGGGGCACCAGGGCGGCGGTCCCTGGGGCAGTGTGGGGGGGATTGGGCACCCCCACACTTCTTTATCACTATGCCCCCACAATTTGGTCCCCCTTGGGGGTAATTTTTAAATAAACATACCGGGTTTTTACAAAAAAACATTTTTTGCCGTAGGGGTCTCTGTGGGACCCCCTGAGCAGGCCTTTGGGGGTCAGGGTGCTTCTACCCTGCCCCCTTTTTGAGTTCTACACGTTTGTTTTTCTGCTTTCTTGTGCCTCATTCTACTGAGGCACAAGATGGATGCCATCAATTTCTGTTTTGGAGTGTTGACAGACAGTGGCAGCCAATCAGCATGAAGCTCGTGCACAGCCCGTTCAGACACTGGGCCCAGCTCCTACCCCATAAGGTTCACAACAATATTCCTGACCCCCCTAGGGTTTATCCCACTCTGCCCTACCTGGAAGGCTGAAATCCCAATAGATATCAGGGAATGTATTTTTATTTTTGAATAAGCTAAGGCAGCCCACCACGGCACCGTATCATAACTGCCTCTACAGTCATTTTGCTCTGAGGGCAAATTCATGGTTTTACCCCAATCTGCTCTTCTAGAAAACAAGGGTTATATGTAAAAAAACACAAAGAGAAGTGTATGGGCTGCACTGGTTTTGGCCCATAGCTTTGTTTGCCCTAAGTTGGCAGGGTATGCCCAGACGTGGGTCTCTTGCTCACTTTGCCACTGGATTCAAGATAGCCAGGCTGATGAGTGTTATGAACCTGAAACCGGTCCCAGGATGCTTGTTCCTGGTCCAGGGAAGACATTGCATGGCAGTTCGGGCTGGACTGATCACATGAAGCACAGGGTCAGACTGATTTGCACATGGCCATGTCTGAACTGGGGGGGTAGAGTGAGCTAAAGAACGATGATGTATTAAACCCAGATCAGTTGACTGGGGGTGAGTGTTTGATTTGCTCAAAAGCTGAGTTCATCATCCCCCTTTGGTATCCCTTTGTTTGCCCTAAGTTAGCAGGGTATGCCCAGACGTGGGTCTCTTGCTCACTTTGCCACTGGATTCAAGAAAGCCTGGCTGATGAGGGTTATGAACCTGTCATGAATTCCTCCCCTCGTCCTGCCTTCGCCGTTAACATGCACCGCTGGCAGAGCGGACTACGAATCCCAGGAGGCCTAGCACGGCGAGATTACGCAACAACCATAGCACGTGTTGCAGACACGAAGGTCCGCCTATATAAGGCGGAAATGGAAAGGACGCTGTGTCGGATATTCAGATTCCTAGCTGACGCATCCTGAAGCCGAGCGCTCCGTGAGCCGTGACCATTGTACGAACCATTGATCTTCGGAAGAACGGAGGTAGGAACGCCCAGTGTCTCAGTTACTACGGAACAGTGGTCTATTGCGCGCAAGCGTCCTCTGACTCGGACGAGTCAGCGAGGCTCGCTCAGGATCCCGAGTTGTGGCTGGTTGGAGCGGCTGCTCCCAGCCTGGTCCAAGGGTCTTATCGAAGACCAAGTAACGGAGGTTGGTGTGAGCCGTGGCTCCCAGCCCCCGTCCTCGTACTAGTCAGAGATTAGTGTTGAGACGCACTCCAGGAGGAGTTTGCCGCGTATCCACGGCCCTAGTATCCAGAGGTAGGTCTGATCGAGGGGCTGCTCTCGAACAACTCTCGCTTTTGGTTCTTGGGTGTTAGCAGCAAGAAACGCCTGATCGAGATACGGGTAGAGCGGCTGCTCCCCGTATCCCCTAGGAAGGATTGGTAGAGAACCCGGCTGGGCAACTCCGACCTTCCCTACATTTGCTCAACCAACGGTAGAGATCATAACCCCTCACAGCTATCGAATGGCATTGTCGGTCGCTTTTAGCACAGTAGTGCCCTCCGTTGGCGTACAACGGGACCGTTGTACTTGCGGAGGACGGTACATAACACCAGCGCTGTGATTGGAGTAACGTATACAGAACTGGTGCATTCTACATATCATTTCTGTTTGTATTCTACCCGTTACTTTACTTTACCCAATAAATCCTTAAACTTACATGAAGTGGTATTGTATTCTGTGGGTGTCTGTCACCAAATCCCGGGAACGTCAGGTCGTTACAGAATATCCAACCTTTTTTCCCATAACTATCCCCCAGTCGGGTGACAGACATGGCCACATTGGAGGATGTATTAGCAGCGTTGGCTACAATACAGATTGAACTAGCAGCATCGAGGCAGGAATCTGCGGATGTAAGGGCAAGACTTGACGCTATGCAGAGAGACCCTCTGACACCTGGTCCTACCTCCACAACCGCTGCCCCTGCGGTTGTTGTTGAGATGCCTGTCACAGTACCATTGGCTGCACCGGAAAGGTACAGCGGAGACCCCAACACCGTACAGGTGTTCCTCACGCAGATAGTGTTGCATCTGTCCTGCAAACCAAGGGCCTTTCCCACAAGCCAAGCCAGGGTGGCGTTTCTCTTGTCATATTTGGCCGGTGACGCGGCGCATTGGGCGGTTCCTTTGGTGGGCAGGGACGACCCCATATTGTGTGACTGGGGAGCCTTTTGTGAGGAATTTCTTCGAGTATTCGATCGTAGGGCAGACTCATACACGGCGGATCGCGAGATGCTAGAACTGAAACAGGGCAATAATGACCTGTTGCAATACCTCAATGCATTTCGTCGGCTGGTGGCTGAAACAAAGTGGCCTGTTGCCAAACAAACAGCGTTGGTTCACCAAGGACTGTGCGATGAGCTCAAAGATGTGGTGGCTCAGATCGATCCCCAGCCCAAAACGTGTGAGGGTCTCATCAGTCTGGTCCTGCGTTTGGACCACCAGCTGGGCGAGAGAAAAGGTGACCATAAGAAGAAAGGCAAGGCGTTGCCTTCTTATATCTCCATGGGGAGCCCGGAAGCCAGCTCCGCTTTCAAGTCTGAACCCATGGATATCAGAGCCATAAGATCCAGTCTCACTACAGCAGAAAAGGAGTCACGCAGGAAACAGGGTCTTTGCCTGTATTGCGGCAAGAAAGGACACTACGTCCGTGAGTGTCCTGCCAAACCGAAGACCAGTAGATACCGGAGCCCCAGGCCTGTGACGACTGTGGTGGACGCACCGGGGGAAAACTGTTGGACTCCAAGAATACGGAAGGGGCCTCTTGGAGTCACAATTACATTCCTTTCATGTCAAGTTCCAACCAAAGAGGAAAACAACATTTGTTCATCACGGTACACGTCGGGGTTCAGGATCAATGGCTTCCCGTGGTGGCCATGGTGGATTCGGGGGCCACAGGCCTCTTCATGGATTACAATGAGGCACAAAGATTGGGGATCTCTCTCATTCCCAAAGGAAAGCCAGAAGATGTCTATGCAGTGGACGGAAGAAGCCTGGTGACCGGACCTATCGGACATCACACGGGTGAAATTCCAGTAAGGTTCGGCAGATGGCATGCTGAAACCATCGATTTTAGCATTATCAGAGCACCGCAATATGGAGTCATATTGGGACTGCCATGGCTCCAAAAACACAACCCGTCGGTGGATTGGACAACGCATCAAATCGAGATGTCGTCAACTTACTGCATACAACAATGCGGGATGCGGCAGGAAATGCATGACACCCCACGGACCGGAAGTCATACAGTGGCCACTGCAGCCGAGAAAGCGGTGTCGCTTCCTAGCGCCTATCGAGGATACGAAGACGTCTTTGACGAAGTAAAGGCGGAGCTGCTCCCGCCCCATAGGATTTACGATTGCCAGATCGACCTAGTACCAGGAGCAAGTGTCCCCAGCGGCAGGCTATATGCCCTCACAGAGCCCGAGAACCTGCATCTGCGTTCATATCTGGACAAACTCCTGGAGTTAGGGTTCATCAGGCCATCCAAGTCACCGGCAGCATCGCCCCTCTTTTTCATTCCTAAAACCAACGGCGAATTGAGGGCGTGCGTGGACTTCAGGGCCTTGAACGCTATTTCCATTAAGAACCGGTATCCCCTTCCCCTCATCAGCGTTCTTCTGGAACAGGTACAGAAAGCTAAGATGTACACAAAGCTGGATTTGAAGGGGGCTTACCACCTTGTGCGCATGAGGGACGGCGACTAATGGAAAACGGCCTTCAAGACCCGGTTCGGCCTTTTTGAGTACCTCGTCATGCCGTTCGGGCTCTGCAACGCCCCCGCTGCCTTCCAGTTCTTCTTGAATGAAGTGTTCCGGGACGTGCTGGATGTATACGTCGTCGTATACATCGACGATATCCTCATATACTCCGACACAGAAGAGGATCAAGTGCGTCACGTCTCAGCAGTTCTGCAGAAACTAAGAGAGAACATGCTATACTGTAAGCTCAGTAAATGCGACTTCCACGTCACATCCGTGGAGTTCCTTGGGGTGATGCTGATCCCAGGAGGACAGGAAATGGCGGAGCGGAAGATCAGAGCCGTGAAAGAATGGCCAGTGCCACGGAACGTGAAAGACGTCCAGAGCTTCATTGGCTTCGCCAATTTCTATAGGCAGTTCATTGAGGGGTTTTCCGGTTTGGTCGCCCCAATCACTCAGCTCCTACGGAAATCCCAGAAGTTCGAGTGGAAAGGGGATGCGCAAAACGCCTTCGAGGCACTGAAGAAGGCCTTCGGAACTGCCCCAGTGTTGGCTCACCCCGATCCGGAACTTCCCTATGTGGTGGAGGCTGACGCCTCTGACGTGGCTCTGGGTGCCATCCTGTCACAAAGAAACGCCAGGACAGGTGTACTCCACCCAGTGGCGTACATGTCACGGAAACTAAACAATGCGAAGTGCAATTATCATACTGCGGAGAAAGAACTCCTGGCGATCAAGGATGCGATCACTGAGTGAAGACATCTGTTGATGGGGGCTAGACACGTAGTCACTGTATATACAGACCACCAGAACCTGCAGTTCATGACCGCAACTCGACACCTTTCTCCTAGGCAGTTGCGGTGGATGATCTTTTTCTCTGGATTCCACTTTCACATCACCTACAGGTCTGGAACCGAGAACAGGAAAGCGGACGCATTGTCGCGACAATCGGACACCAGGGAGTCCGCGCCCATCATAGAACATTCTATCATCCCACCACAGGTGGTAGTGGGGGTGATTCAGCCCGATACGTTCCTCAGAGACATCCAGAGGGGGATTCGCACCTTCGCGTGGCAGAGGTGGCTCCGTAGTCACGGAGAGTGGAGGGTGTCTGATGGCATACCCGTAAGGGGCCGCTGCCTGCTGTAACCCACGCCTCGGCTACAGAGACAGGCCTATGAGTGGTGTCACGTATCCCCGTGTGCGGGTCATCTGGGATTTGAGAAAACAGTGGCATATGTGGGTCGTCACTTTTGGTGGCCGGCCATGAGAGCGGATGTACGAAGGTGGGGTGCGGCATGTTCCGTATGTGCTGCCATGAAAGCTGACCACAGCCGAACGCAAGGGCTTCTCCAACCCCTACCCACGCCCACCAGGCCGTGGGAGAACATCCCACTTGATTTCATAGTGGGTCTTCCTATGGATCAAGGGAAAACGGCGATATTGGTGGTGGTGGACTACCTCACCAAGATGGGACACTTCATTGCTTGCCACCAAGTCCCATCGGCGGGCGAATTGGCGTCGATGCTACTACAGAACATAGTGAGGCTACATGGCCTGCCCAAGGTGATCGTTTCCGACAGGGGTTCGCAGTTTACCGCCCAATTCTGGAAAACCTGGTGTTCGGCGTTGCACGTCAGATCGGCCCTATCTACGAGCTATCACCCCCAGACGGACGGGCAAACGGAACGCCTGAACCAGTCCCTCAAGCAATACCTGCGCTGTTTTGTCGATCAAGGGAAGGAGGAATGGGTGGACTTGCTATGGATTGCGGAGATCGCCTACAATAACGCCACGCATTGTTCCACAAAGACCTCTCCCTTCTACGGCAACTACGGGCATCACCCACGGTTTTTGCCCTTTGTCCATCCGATCAGGGAGAGTAATCCACCAGCCACGGCCGAAAGGGTGGCTCACATCAAGAACACGCTGGTAAAATCTCATGTGTTTCTTGAGGATGCGAAGGTGAGATACAAGACTTTCGCGGATCGAAGGAGAAGACCTGGGCCAGTATATAGAGTGGGTGACTACGCCTGGATCTCTACACGGAACATCAGGTTTCGGAAAAGTAGCATGTTCCATCCCAAATTCATGGGCCCCTACCGAATCACCAAATGCCTCGGCCCGGTGAATGTGAGGGTGTGCTTGCCCCAGTCCTTGCGGATCCATCCAGTGTTCCACGTTTCTTTATTGAAGCCCTCATCCTCGCCCAAGCGGGTGACGCCGGTGCCTGTGATGGTGGATTCGGAGGTTGAGTACGAGGTGCCAGGTATCCTGGACTCCAAATGGCGACGGGGCAAATTGTGGTACCTAGTGGATTGGAAAGGGTACGGCCCGGAAGAGCAGTCATGGGAGCCGGCTGCGGGGGTTCACGCGCCCCGCTTGGTGTCGGCTTTCCATCGCAAATTTCCTTCTTGTGCTGGCTCTGATGGGCGGTGAGATGGAAGGGGGATGTACTGTCATGAATTCCTCCCTTCGTCCTTCCTTCGCCGTTAACATGCACCGCTGGCAGCGCGGACTACGAATACCAGGAGGCCTAGCACGGCGAGATTACGCAACAACCATAGCACGTGTTGCAGACACGAAGGTCCGCCTATATAAGGCGGAAATAGAAAGGACGCTGTGTCGGATATTCAGATTCCTAGCCGACGCATCCTGAAGCCGAGTGCTCCGTGAGCCGTGACCATTGTAGAAACCATTGATCTTCGGAAGAACGGAGGTAGGAACGCCCCGTGTCTCAGTTACTACGGAACAGTGGTCTATTGCGCGCAAGCGTCCTCTGACTCGGACGAGTCAGCGAGGCTCGCTCAGGATCCCGAGTTGTGGCTGGTTTGAGCGGCTGCTCCCAGCCTGGTCCAAGGGTCTTATCGAAGACCAAGTAACGGAGGTTGGTGTGAGCCATGGCTCCCAGCCCCCGTCCTCGTACTAGTCAGGGATTAGTGTTGAGACGCACTCCAGGAGGAGTTTGCCGCGTCTCCACGGCCTTAGTATCCAGAGGTAGGTCTGATCGAGCGGCTGCTCTCGACCAACTCTCGCTTTTGGTTCTTGGGTGTTAGCAGCAAGAAACGCCTGATCGAGATACGGGTAGAGCGGCTGCTCCCCGTATCCCCTAGGAAGGATTGGTAGAGAACCCGGCTGGGCGACTCCCACCTTCCCTACATTTGCTCAACCAACGGTAGAGATCATAACCCCTCACAGCTATCGAACGGCATTGTCGGCGGCTTTTAGCACAGTGCCCTCCATTGGCGTACAACGGGACCGTTGTACTTGCGGAGGACGGTACATAACACCAGCGCTGTGATTGGGGTAACGTATACAGAACTGGTGCATTCTACATATCATTTCTGTTTGTATTCTACCCGTTACTTTACTTTACCCAATAAATCCTTAAACTTACATGAAGTGGTATTGTATTCTGTGGGTGTCTGTCCCCGATCCCGGGAACGCCAGGTCGTTACAGAACCCGAAACCGGTCCCAGGATGCTTGTTTCTGGTCCACGGAAGACATGGCTTGGCAGTTTGGGCTTCACTGTTCCCATGAGGCACAGGGTCAGACTGATTTGCATATGGCCATGTCTGAACTGGGCTGGTGGAGTGAGATAAAGAATTATGATGCATTAAACCCAGATCACTTGACTGGGGGTGAGTGTTTGATTTGCTCAAACGTTTTGTCCATTATCCCCCTTTAGTATCCCTTTGTTCGCCCTAAGTTAGCAGGGTATACCCAGACGTGGGTCTCTTGCTCACTTTGCCACTGGATTCAAGAAAGCCTGGCTGATGAGGGTTATGAACGCTAAATCGGTCCCAGGATGCTTGTTTCCGGTCCAGGGAAGACATGGCTTGTGTCAGAACCCTAACACCCCAAGTGTCCGCTATCACGCATAAAAAGTCGTGGGTTAGAAGGTCAAAGCCAACAGGAGTCTCCTGGGCTGGCTGACACGAATTCGGCACTCTAAGATGGCCGCCGGAATCATGTTCAGTTCAGCATTCTAGTGTTTCACCCAGTTCACAGCAGCAGCTCAGGTGAGGCTCGCGCTGATTACAAGCTGCGCACTTCACCAAGTAATTCTGCCAGAGCAGTCGCGTGAATCTGTGTTCGGAGGTTTTTTGAGGAAACAAGTATTAGAAATTCAAGTATCCATAGTATCATAGTGGTTGAGTGAATTAACCAATTCCGGAGGTCAGCGTAGGTAGTTCGGTCTGTTCGTAGAAAATACTGTTTGAAGGCAGCAGACTCGGAAGAGACTCAGAGGAGAACGGTGAGCTCAGTCAGCGACGGTCCGAGCGTCTGTGGAGGAGAATTTGTGAAGGATTGAGATAAGTGATAAATAGGAGGGCATACAGTTAAATATTGCCAATCGACATTGTACCGTTTTTGAGTTCTTGAAGTGTACTGAACTTACCAGAGAAAACTAGTAATAAATTCAAACCTAAGGTGAAGAAGAAAATATATAAGATTAGTTCAAAATAAATATATAGAGGAAAAAGACACACAAGCCAAAGTCAACAGTCAGTAGATAAGAAAAAGAAAACAACAAGATACAGTTCCAGCCAGTTATAAATAAGTAAGTCCAGAACCCAATAGATATAATAAGAGTTAGAGTAGGAAGGTGTCAGAAGTCTCCAACTCTCCGCAGGGGCAGTATAGATGCTGATCCCAATCTCCCCACCTCCAGTGCAACCGCTAACTTAGCAGCCTCACCAGAAGAAGGGAAAAGGGGAAGTGGATAAAAGAAGAGACACCTTGACACTGCGGACACCCTCAAGGCTGCTGGCTTCTTAAATAGATATTCTGCAGTCTAGTCTTCAAAGGATGCCTAATGCACAGATGGAAGGAAACATAAGACAACAACCCACCTACTATAATGACTCTCTCTATGGAATAATTAAAGCTTGTCCTACCAGCAGTGCTTAAGGTATTTGCTTCTCTTCTGTGTTTATTTGAGGTTTACTGCAGGTAGTCTTTATCTGAGGGAAAGAAGACTTTCATTATCAAATACTCGATTAACTCATTCAGGCTCTATGATATACTCTCTCTCGCTCTCTCTCTATACCTTGTAAACTACGTGCAGTTGTTGTAATTTTTCTCTTCCAAACGTTTTCCAGCAAGTACTATGAATGAGTATTTGCCACAGAATCCTTCCGAAGCGCGCAAAAAGGTGCAAGGGAGGATTGAGGGAAAGGAAAGAAATAGGGCAAGCGCTATTGGAAGGAAGGTAGGGAAGCCAAATGGCCCAAGGGTTTGTTCGTCTTACTAGTTCAACTCCTCCTATGAATTCTCTCAGTTGACGCAGTTCAGCATCTGCTCTCCAGGAATCGTCTCTGTGTTGTGACTCCTTCGTCAGAAATCATGCGATAGTCTCATAGTCCCACAGCATGAACTCCTTCTGCTCGGACTAACTGTAGACTGTGATTGAAACACGAACTCCCACAGCTCTGACGGGCTGTAGAGATGTGGCAGAGTTTGAAGTAGTCTCTGAATTATCCTTTCAGTTACCTTTACCAAACTAACTAAATTCTCCTCAGAAAAACGTATATTTACCCTGAACTCGATAGCTACAAATAACTATACTCAAAAACTAATTGCCAACTCCTGTCTTGGATTTCCGACTCGGAGCGGCGATAACAAGCTATGTCTCCTCACGCTATCTTGTTGAAGTGTGCAGTAGCTATTCAGCGCGATGGACTCATTCACTAGACTGGCACTACCTAACGCTTAACGACCACCGCGGCGGCCATCTTGAGTGAGTGGGGATTTCCTTATTACAGGATACCAAAGATTTCCCCGACTCGGTTTAAACCCAAACCGTTTTTTGATTCTTTTACACTCGACCACTGTGGCTATGCTACATTTCCTGACAGAAGGGTACATATAATAATTTTTGTGTGCTTAACTATACAGGAACTATCTGACAAGAAGAGAGACATTAGGAAGATAACAGAACGCCTTTAATCCAAAAAGAGAAATAAGAAGTGGAATAGAATAGAATTCATGATGCTGAGAAAACAACGTAGAAGAGAGGCTAGCTCTTGGAAGTTTAATGGTAGGTGTAAAGAAAAGGAATAAGTAATTAGAGAAGTAGGGTAGGAACGAGACAGGTGTTAATAATCTTTTTTCCCTTCAGGTTCCAGTATTATAAAAGGTCTGCAGGTCCGACTGACGAAAGGAGCCTACCAAGACAGTCTCTTCTCTCTCTCTCTCTCTGTTTATTATTTTATACAATATCCCCCTTCCCCCAGGATAATAACTTAGAGTCTTGTTAAGGTTGAGCTCTGCGTTGTTGTTCAGGGTGGATTTGGGAATCGACATCTCTGTTCCTGAGCTGCTAAGAATAACAGAGTTTTCTTGAATCCTGACAGCTTCGCAGATGGGCTGAACTGTTCCCATGAGGCACAGGGTCGAGCTGATTTGCATATGGCCATGTCTGAACTGGGCTGGTCGATTGAGATAAAGAATTATGATGTATTAAACCCATATCAGTTGACTGGGGGTGAGTGTTTGATTTGCTCAAACGTTTCGTCCATTATCCCCCTTTGGTATCGCTTTGTTCGCCCTAAGTTGGCAGGGTATGCCCAGATGTGGGTCCCTTGCTCACTTTGCCACTGAATTCAAGTTAGCCTGCCAGATGAGGGTTATGAACCCCAAATGGGTTTGTTTCCGGTCCAGGGAAGACATGGCTTGGCAGTTCGGGCTGGACTATTCCCATGAGGCACAGAATCAGACTGATTTGCATATGGCCATGTCTGAAGGAGGTGGTGGAGTGAGCTGAAGAATGATGATGTAATAAACCCAGATCAGTTGACTGGGGGTGAGTGTTTGATTTGCTCAAACACTCCATCCATCATCCCCCTTTGATAACGCTTTGGCCTGTAGCCCACCCCATAATGCCTCAACCGTCTTTCTGCCACTGACCCACAGTCTGCCCTTGCTAGGGGGACGGAAAGTACACTGGAAACCAAAGAATTATCATTTGCTAAAATGAAATGGGTTGGAGGCTAAACATTGGCTTGTGCTCAAACCTTTAAATCCCTAACTTTCTTTCTGCTCTCCACCCCATAGCAACAAGAGAATGTGTTGATTTGTTTGGGCATAGTTTTGATATATGGACCGGCAGAGAGGTGGGTAACATTCCAATTGTGTCTCACTTGGTTGGTTAAAAGATAGCATTGTGCTCTGGGTGGGGGATGCAGTATAATGACAGGATGGACAAACTCTTACCTCATTCTGATTCTTACTTCTTTCTCTTTTCTGACCCCCTCTAGAGCACACAGATAAACGTAAAAAAGAGAAAAAATCTACCCACCTAAGGGGCATATCGTCAAGGGCCTGAAGATATCATTATCGCCACTTTAGCATCCGTTTTCGGGTGAAAAGTGGCAATAAATATATCGCATTATTTGCAAAGATACACTAGAGCGTGTTTCCTTACTTCAGCTCCTGTTTTGTTCACGCCTTGCTTTGCATCTCTAATGAGATACAAAGGAGGCATGTCTAACAAAACACCATAGGAAAATATTGATACCACAGCCTTGTGATATCATCAACGAGGGGTAGCGATATTTTAAATCCAGTTAACTATGCCTTAACGCAGGAATTTAACGTCTGGTAAATTCTTGACTAAGGCATAGCTAACATGGGAGGTGGATTATGGTGAACTGGGGTGGTGGGTGCAACATCGCTGGTTTTCAAGCAATGTTGGTCCATTTCTTTGGAATATTATCGCCCTGGAGTAACGCATTGTTATTAAAGTGTTACCAAGGCGATAAATTCCTGTGATGGACGTCGATAAATAAACAAGCGCCAAGTGCGCTTTGCGTTTATTTATCACTGTCCTAGTAAATATGCCCCTAAAAGACTGAAATCCCACCAGAATACCATGGGAAAAGGTGATAAAAGGAATGGGGTGGGGTTCTAGACCATCTTGGCATTGGTGTCTACACTCTGGTACCAGACAGTATTTGTGCCCCCAGTGAGAAGCAAAATGGAGGATTTATCACCTCTTTGTCTACTCATATGTCAAAACTACATCGAAAAACATTCCTAATTTTCTCTCACTTGCCATGATGAATGGCTGTACAATATGGGTCCTAGATCAGACGGCAACTAGCACACCATACCAACCATAGATATTTCTGAATCCTAGAGACCCAGTGGAATACAGGTTGGTGAGGCTTGCGCGAGTCCCAGTATATTTTCTCACCCAAAATGCCCAGTCAAAATCAGAGTATGGCTCAAAAAGAGCTATTTTTCCAATATTTGTGTGACAGAAACCCCAGGAACTTCCAGCCAATTTCCTAATTCTTACTAGCCTGAATTATCACTCTTCTCCCAGTTATAATGCTGCCTCCTATGTGTGGGTGGATCTAACATGCCACTAGAGTAGATCAAATCTATAAGCAGGTAAAGACCTTTGGCCTCATTTACAGAGCCATTTGATTACAGTTGCCTCACTTTTTTTGACACACCGGCAGCACAGCATGCCTGCCTATATTTACAAGGCCCAAGGAAAGACAACGTGTGCGACTTTTCATGTCCTTGTAAATATGGGCAACTCCCATGCATTACTCTGCATGAATGTGGTTTTCAATGTGTGTTGCTGTGGGAGTTACTGACACATTTCCAGATTCACAAAGTTTTGTAAAGCTGGGAATGTGTAAGAATTCTTTCCTATTTATATGTCTGCTGCATTCTGCAGCACACACAGAAAGAGAAAAATGCCATCAATGATTGTATTTGAGCATGAAAGGTGTCCCTTCCTGCACATGACGCAAGGGTGCCTGCACTGGTTTATGGCAGCCAATTGTGCACCAATGCAGTGGAAAGCACATGGATGTGGAATATTTTTGCTAATGAGACGCATCCCTGTGCTTTTAAAATGATGCAGCTTAGTGAAGCAAAATGGCTTGCGGCTCTACGGTGCCTCATTGCTATGGAAATGAGGGCCGTGGATTACACATGGTCAAATTTTTAATAGGTTCATGTCAAGGGCAATAGAATAAGCCACCCATGTGGTTTACTGTTTTTGTCAGGGATAGTGTTGGAACAGTGATTGCAGATTCCAGAACATTTCCTCACAGAAATGTTCAAAAGGTATGGTTTTAGCCAAAGTTTGAAGCTTTCATGCCATTCTGCGTGCGAAACTTTAGTAGGATTTATACAAATCATACCATTTTCAACTTCATGGAGGATGTATGATGTAACAACGCGGACTTTTACTCCGCATACTGTTACAACGCAGTTTTTACAACGCGGGTCATGTAACAACGCAGGTATTTACAACGCATGTTTTTACAACGCAGGTACCTTTACAACGCGGACCATTACAACGTAAGTATTGGTAAGTATATATTAAGTAGAATAATATAATAGTAACTTAATTTTAAAAGTATAATTTAATGTAATTTTAAATAATTTAATTTCCGTAAATTAATTTTAATGTAAATAAATGTTACTTTATTTTTACCCTGTACCCCTGTACCCCAAAAACTCTAAACTGACCCACAACCCCAAAAATAATGCAAAGTAATTTAATTTAATTTATTTGCTAATAAATAATTTAAATTATAATTAAATTTAATTTATTTTTACCCTTTACCCCAAAACCCAAAACTGACCCTGAACCCTAAAAATACCCCTTTACCCTAAAACCCAAAACTGACCCTGAACCCTAAAAATACCCCTTTACCCTAAAACCCAAAACTGACCCTGAACCCTAAAAATACCCCTTTACCCCAAAACCCAAAACTGACCCTGAACCCTAAAAATATCCCTTTACCCTAAAACCCAAAACTGACCCTGAACCCTAAAAATACCCCTTTACCCTAAAACCCAAAAACTGACCCTGAACCCTAAAAATACCCCTTTACCCTAAAACCCAAAACTGACCCTGAACCCTAAAAATACCCCTTTACCCTAAAACCCAAAACTGACCCTGAACCCTAAAAATACCCCTTTACCCTAAAACCCAAAACTGACCCTGAACCCTAAAAATACCCCTTTACCCTAAAACCCAAAACTGACCCTGAACCCTAAAAATACCCCTTTACCCTAAAACCCAAAACTGACCCTGAACCCTAAAAATACCCCTTTACCCTAAAACCCAAAAACTGACCCTGAACCCTAAAAATACCCCTTTACCCTAAAACCCAAAACTGACCCTGAACCCTAAAAATACCCCTTTACCCTAAAACCCAAAACTGACCCTGAACCCTAAAAATACCCCTTTACCCTAAAACCCAAAACTGACCCTGAACCCTAAAAATACCCCTTTACCCTAAAACCCAAAAACTGACCCTGAACCCTAAAAATACCCCTTTACCCTAAAACCCAAAACTGACCCTGAACCCTAAAAATACCCCTTTACCCTAAAACCCAAAACTGACCCTGAACCCTAAAAATACCCCTTAACCCTAAAACCCAAAACTGACCCTAACCCCTAAAAATACCCCTTAACCCAAAACATATAACATTTAAAATATAACCATATACTTACCAATACTTACGTTGTAATGGTATGCGTTGTAAGGGTACCTGCGTTGTAAAAAAATGCGTTTTAAAAACATGAGTTGTAACAGTATCCGCGTTGTAATGGATGCGTTGTAAAAGTAGTGCGTTGTAAAAAATGCGTTGAAACAGGTGCACACCTTCATGGATGTCTCTATGTCGCATTTCGGCATATTCCCTGTTACAAGCGATATTCCCTGCCACCCAAGTGGGGTATCATTTTTATCAGTAGAAGTAAGTGAAGCTGGGTGGAATCCAGAACATTAAGTCAAAGAAATGTGAGGAAAACATGTCATTTTAGCCAAAGTTTGATGTTTACGGGGCATTCCTATAAGGCAATGTAGTTGGAATCTTGCAAGTCAGTCCCACTAGACTTCCCTGGGTTTCTCGTCTTCGGAAATGTCTGGGTTGTTTCCATTTTACTGGGTGATGGCCAAGCCCAGTCCCAAAAACTACAGCTACCGACATTGCCCAAAAGGGTTAATTTTCAAAGGAGACAATCTGATGTCTTCACATTACATTTTTGGGGCTTTCCAGTCTCACGAGTAGCCCACCCACGCAATGGGGTACTCTTTTTATCAGAGAAATAGTAGAACATTTGTTAGTATCAATTGCATTTTGGTCCACATTTGGCCTCCACATGTAAGCTAGTATATATTAAAGAATATATGATTAACCCTATTTCAAAATGCAAAGATTTCCTGCGCCCATTTTCAATGTATTATGTTTTACCATATGCATTGATGCCAGGTTGGAAGACAATGGAAAATCATTATTAACTTTAGCTCAGTTGTTAACTCTGGGTATTGTGGGTGTTGTTTGTTTTTGGCCAAGCAACAAATATTATATATTATATATATTATATATCCCTGTGACTTAAAGAGCCTCGTTGATGTAGCAGTATATTACATTTGTAGACCTGCCAATGGAGATATAAAGTTAATAAAAAAACTTGTCGAATAATTTTATTTTTTCCTTCTTATTTTCATTATTTTTTTTTATTTCAACAATTAGTTTATTTAAGAAAAACATGAAAGATCTACACAAATTATCAATGGCTGAATTATGAGAGTTGTCTTATTTTAAGAAATGTGTAGCTTTCTGTGTTCTCCCATGGATTTCACACTTGTTTCAACACAAACTGCAAGTAGATCGAAACCACTACAAAATAAATACCATTGATGACTGCGTAGAAAAAAGCAAAAACGCTGATAGCAAAGAACAAACCATTTTTAGAAAAATAAACATAAACTTTCTTGCCCAATACATTTTCTTGGTTGCCTCTTAGAGAATCAACAAACCCAGGGAGCATTTATAATCCCATGTGTATGGGAAAAAATGTAAATTCCACTGTGGACAAATAGTTGTGTATGCTTATGCGCAAAGTGTTCAAAACATCAAAAAAGGCTTTGCGCTGGGGTTGGAAAAACTTCAGCAATTAAGGAGGTAAAAAGGCAAAAAGTCAGAGAACAAGGGGGCATATTATCAAGACAGGCAATACAATTATCGCCGTTTTAGCGGCAGAAAACTGCCGCTAAAACAGCGTTAATGGGCTTGATATTATGCTCTATGAAATTCCGATTGAAGCCCATGTTAGATGTCCTTCGCATTTAACATGGGCTTCAACTGGAATTCCATAGAGCATATTATCAAGCCCATTATCGCCGTTTTAGCTGCAGTTTTCCGCCGCTAAAACGGTGATAATTTTATCACCTGTCTTGATAATATGCCCCAAAATCTTTTCAATGGTAAGCTTACAAAATAACGATGATAAGAGAGTCTGTAATATAACTTATCATGGCTATTAGTGTTGTCCAAAGAAAAGCATATATTTTGAAACAACTATAATTTCAGTTTCTCCATTTTACAAACAATTGTTTTGGGCAAATAGGCAGAGATATCTGGAGAAAATGTATTGCATATTTGTCACGCTTCTTTATTTTATATTATCATATATTTGGTACTGCAAGTTCCATCTTGTGCATTAGTACCCTGTCCCCTAGAGCTTTACATCATTATCAGAAGCAGAAACCTTGATGTCCTCGCTGTGAGCCAAAGCAAATTTGTCTCAGGATCATGATTGCTTGTTGACTTGAAGTGAGTAGCTGTGGACTTCCATGAATGCGGTTTTTAGTAAAGCAAATGAGCTCTATTATTGCCAGGCTTGATTATGCTTAAGCTTAGCAAGCAAAGACATGGAATAATATAAAGCAGGACGTTTTGCATTTGAGTCTGCCAAGTTATAGTTTGTCTATTTCTGCACTTATATTTGAACCTATACTTTTGTAAGCATAGCATGTACAGTGACATATCTTAATTTTACTATGGACCTTGTAAGAAACTGACTACTTCAAAAATGGAGGGGTACAGGCTGCGGTATTGGAAAATTTCAAGACTAGCCCTTGAGATTAGATTTTTCAAACTACAGCTTTTAAACCAAGTTCTTCAGGAATTCTGATTTAAAAGGCACTATCCCCTCTGTTGTTCAAACTTTCTTGGGGGAAACCGCCCGCAGCCTTGTTTGAAAGGATTGGCCTCACCCACTATAAGTCAGACAGAGGTTTATGCCTCATCACTTTTGAACTTCTCCCGCCGCCACTGCCTAACCCATGCCCCAAATGTGGGCTGAGCCTGCAGGATATCTACAGCTAACCTGGAGCTGATCAAAAATAAATGAATACTGACAACAGATATTACACAGAATTCAAAATGTCAAAGGTGTAAAAATCTCCAAAACAATAATAGCTAGCATATTGGGGATCATTCATACATAGGGTGATTAGATGAGTTCATATCATAGGGATACAATGTTTCCCATTCTGGGTTCAGATTGAAAATATTAGTGTATTTTGGGAGTTGCAGGTATGGCTCACTTTAATTAAACCAAATGGACCACCTCTCCTGATAACAATGATATGTAAATGCAAAGTGTAGGATTGTGAAAGTGATGCTCTCGTGACATGGCGCTACCTGCTTATCCTAATACGATACCTACTGAGAACAAACTATGTTGAAAAGTATTGATACTGACACTTACACTGGCTACACTTTTTATCGATGATACAATATGCCCAAAGGTTTTCCACTCAATGGCCTGCCTTTTTACATTGTAAGATCTGACTACAGTTTAAATAAATGACAGCACATTACACAATGGGACTTAAACTGGGAAATCTGTTGACTCAAACCCTGTAATTACTCTATGGTGATATCGACATCTGAATTGTCTTTAACATGTTTTATCATTGATTTTATGTTGCCACGGTTTTAATTAACTAAGCAATCCTAAATAAACTTGAATCGTGAAAACGTGAACATATCCAAAACACTGCATGCAGCAGGCCTGCCTTTTCTCCATGATTTGTCTTGACCGTTATAGCAAACCTTTTAATATATAATCTCAAACACCTCTAAATTAATTCAGGGTCTAAACTGTACATTTGATGATGTTGCCATGGTCTATATACGAAGTTCAGAACTTACTCTTCCTCAAATCAAAGTAGGAGCTGCAGACTTCATCAGCCACACTGGATACAAATGGAATGTATTGTACACTCTGATGCCTCCTCTCTGAAGCATTACCCTTAATGATCCTGGAGTGGCATGGAGTTCTGGAAACCTTGGTGTTATCCTTGTACATATACATGTTAAAAGGTGATGATGCCCTTGGAATATCCTCAGCCAGATATCCTAGTCTGTAGCTTGCAATGTAGCTGAAATAATTGTGCAATGTAATAAATAATTTATAGTCTGAGAATTGCTTCCTCAAGTCCAGCCTGGGCATCATCCGGTGTAGAACGATTGAACAGGTGCCACTGCTCCAAATGTCTGCTCTGCTTTTGGAGTGCTGCCCCTGGTTACAGAGGCAATGACACACCCTCTGGCAGTTAATCACAATTAACACTTTGTAGCTCCTACAGTGTGTGCTTGAGTTAATGCAGGCACATAGCAGAGAAGTGTACACCTGCCCACTAGGTTCCCAACTGTTTACAAAATCATCTGACACTCGGCTTACCAATACTGTAGTGGTGAGCTGTGAGTTGATTCTTCTGTCACTCAGCATTACTTGGGGAACCCATAGATTACTCTAGTAGATCATGAGAAAAGTAGGCATCAATTTGGTCGGTCCCTTCAATTTATTCAGAATTTTACTGTGGTGGTCATAGACTACTACTCCAAGTAGCCTGAAGTTTGATTTCTGGGTGAACCAACTTCTAAAAACGTCATTGATTTTCTCAAGTACGTCTTCTTAAGAGAAGTGTTTCCATCTTCCATTGTTTCCAATAATGGTGTACAATTTGTCAGTGCTGATTTTCAAAGTTTCTTGAAACAGGGAGGAATTGATCATTACAAGAGTTGGTCATATCATCCCCAAACTAATCGACTTTTTGAACAGATAAATAGAGTTTTGAACAACTGGGTCCAGTGGGCTATCGCAAGCAATTGTGTAGTACAGAATGCAGTACGTTCTATGTCTGGTTTTACCACACTACTCCTCATTCTTCTACCAAAGTTTTGCCTTTTCAGCTTTAGAGAGGCAGGAAACCTTTGTCTAAAATGTATCTAGGATGGATGTCGAAATGGATGAAGATGAATATTATGAATGATGTGGATGAGTTTCTCAGGTCGCATGAGGGCAAGGCCCAATAACAACAGAAAGATTATTTTGATGATAGGAAAAGAGCAGTCTCTTAGAAAATCATCGTTGGTGCGAATAAAGCCACTGTTCACATATTTAAGGGATGTATGACGTTTTCTGAACCTGTGATTGTAGACAAGGTTTGTGGTAATGCTATAAGAGTAAATAACAAGAGTTGGTGGAACATTGCCAGGTTGGTAAAATTAAAGAATCAGCAAGGGCATGAAAAGGAATAAGCATGGAAAAGCATGAGGAGAGTTACAATAATAATAATTGTTTTGGTTCCATATCAAACAGAGCTAATGAAGATATCCTTGTTGGACCACAAAGGAGCAAGTGACATTGAAATGTTTCAGTGCGATTTTGGTGAGCTTATTTCCTGTAGGTATTTTTTTGTTGGTACTATAAAAAATGTATATTTTGTGTATATTACCTGCAATCTGCTTTTTGTGTTGCTCGTGCTGCTGGCTGAGGGTGCGCCACTCCGAGGGATCCTTTGCTCTTCACTTTTTGACTTCGGACCTCGCCGGACCCGCTTCGCGGGTCCCGCAGCGCCTGGTCATCTGGGGCTGCTGTCTGTGGAGAGTCTGCGGCTGAGGAGCGGGCAGGCAGAGGAGCCGGCGGGGCTGTGAGCACAGGCAGGGACTCCAGTATCCAGGAGCCCCTGCGCGCCCAATGCTCACACCTGGGCTGCTCTCCCCGCTGGCCACACCCCCCTGTCCACCAACCAATGTTAGTCAGCACCAGCGTATAATACAGACCATAATTCCCGCTGCGCGGGAGGGCGCCGGGAGAAGCCCGGGACAAGGGCGGGACCGTCTGTGGCCGTCAGGGGCCGAAGGAGGCCGGGCTGGGCCACCCCCCTTACCTGCAACCAATAGCATCTTCTCTAGTAAGTGACATTGACACGTTGGTTTAGATTAGTGATGAATATGGCAATGTCCACATCGACAAGTTCTGCTAATAGCCACTTGATAACTCCCCCAGTTGAGTCTGGTCCACTGGCAATTGGCCCCCTAGATAAATTCTTTTTTAATCGTTCATTGTCTATTGACAGAGAGTTATCCCTGGCAGAGAGGCGCGCAGAGCGTAGATTATCAATAGAATTACTCAAGAGTTCTACGGATAAGCTTCCAACTCTAGCGTACCCCACCCTGGTAACTCCTTTATCATCAGTGAACCTCCCAGTTGCAAATGAACATTTCGAGGGTCAGGCACAAACATCAAACAAGGAGGTTGTGACAGATTTGAACAATCCCTGTGGGAGTAAAATCCAACCTACATCGCTCCCTGACTCTGGTGCTCAGGTTACACTGGCCCAACCTAAGCTTGGGTCTAAAAGGAAAAGACCAGCGCCAGTAAGAAAATGTAAAATGGTGGTTAAACCCCCTCAAAAGCACAGGAAGTTACACAAATCCGTGATCATTGGAGAGGTTGTCATTGAAGAAACTCAAAGTACAGAAAGTGTCTCACCCACTAATCTTGCCCCCTTGGATAGCCAAGACAAAGAAGACAATTCTTGTATTGACTCCACTGTACCATGTAAAGAAAAGGTGCTATCACTTGTAAATATGCTCCCTGAGTTGGAAAAATTGTTTAGATTATTGCTTACCCCCATTGAGGATAGAATTGCTAAGCTTACAGATAGGCTAAACCAATTCGAACAGACAACATTAGACAATTTCTATTCTACAAAATCGCTGATTAAAGCGAACAGGGTGGATGCAGGCACAAAGCCTCAGGTCCTTAGTAACCCTGTTATCCAGGATAAGGGAAGAAAGCCCCAAAATAACTCTCCTTTACCTCCCAAGCAAAGCAATCTTACAGCCAAAACAACTGTAAAATCCGCAGATAGATCTGAGAGACCAAACGTTGGTTCTGTTCTATCCCAGCCGACCACTATGCACCCTACACAGTCCACAATTCCCCTGACACAAAATCCACCAACCGTTATGAGTGCTGAGGCTACAGCTCGTCCCCAAGCGGGCAAAGCACCAACAACTGCAAAAGTAATTAATAACATGCAGATAGCCTCAAACATTCCGGTGGGAGGGAATAGGGCTAACGTATGCCCGCTGGTAGATAGAACTCTAGTACCGACCCAAACAAATAATAAACAACAGGCGTTGAAGCCTGCCCCCCTACATGTCCCCCAAGCTCCTAAACCAATCCCACCGCCCTTGGCAAAGCCACCTCACAGAAAACCCCCGATTAATCTCACCCCAGATTCCTTCCCCTATGTAGCAGTTCTTATAAATGTACCACCGTTACCCTCAGGACAGAGAGAAACTTTCAAGATGCTTAAAAACAAGATCATGCACTGGTTAAAGGAAAATCGTCCTCTGCCTGGTGATATCGACGGGTTAATCATAGGGGTAAGGAGAATAGACTGGATGGGATATACACCGAAAACCTTGGGTGGGGATTGTATAGTGGTTAATTTCCAAGATCCAAGGGTGGCGGGATGGATAACTAGGCAGGGATGGGGAACAAATAAGGGAGGTATTGGAATTGTAGACCTTACCTTTTTTTACCCCCGACCGACTAGTGTAACGACTAGTTTGCTCAATGAACCCCTAATCCCCCCTATTGTATCATGGCCAGTCAATCCCTTACCACCTCCTCCAGTTGGTCATAACCACACCACATATATAAATTACAACTCTCATGTAGGATGGCAGGACCCGGGATGGGGATATTGACAAACCAGCACAGATATTACAGGAGGGAATAATAACAAGCCAAAAGGGGTTTGTGATGCTTATGTTAATACTATTGTTACAAACCTAACGGCCAATAATATCGAGACGGGGGGTTTGGCTGAAGAAGGTGGTTCTAGACTCGGAATCTTAAACACTAATGTTATGACACCACACCTACCGACAGTTAACACGACTGCAGATCCAATAGACGACCTAGAAAGGCTGACTAATTCTACTGAAAGCCCAATGACAGCTCAAGTATTTTCAATCACCAACACTCGAGATGGGCCAGAGGCTAAAATTGGTACACTCTTATCTTGGAATGTTGCGGGGTTGGGCAGTAAGTTGGATTCCCAATCCTGGGTGAACTATATAAGTGGGTATGATATCTGCTGTTTTCAAGAAACCTGGGCTTGTGATCCCCTCTTTTGTTTTGGTTATTTGAACTATTGTATACCAGCGCTAAAAGGTGGAAGAGGGCGGCCCAAAGGAGGCCTAACTGTATGGGTTAGACAGGACCTGCACATTAACATCAAAATGCTGGACCTGGGAAGTAGTGATTTACAAGTATTAAGAATCTCCGTAGGCAAGGGTCCACCAACAGATTTGTATAATGTCTATGTGAGAGGTAACAATGTAACCAATTCACCCACTATTGAGCTGTTGTCTGCTGCCATTGAGGCCAAGTCCCAAGATAGTATGATGATAATAGCAGGTGACCTCAATAGGACTTTTGAACCCTTGGACTGCACAAATGACCCCTTGGAGAATGAAGAGGATAACCTCTGGGGAGTACCATCTCTATGTCTAAAACCGGTAAAGAGATGGACAAAAGAGATTTTATTATTGAATGGAATTTGTATGGAACATGGTTTAAGAGCACTGAATGGGAGGACACCTGGGGACAAGGAGGGCAGCTACACTTTTGACAACGGTATCAGCAGGAGCCGAATTGACTACGTATTGTGTAGTTTCCAGCTGTGGAATGGGGTTGTTGATATGACTGTTAGGCCCCGGGTTGAAAGTGACCACAACCCCCTCTGTGTGACTCATAGGTGGTGGAACACTGGTGTGGGAAACTCAATTGAAACATACGATGAAATCCCTGTTATGAGTAATGATGAACGCAGGTTAAAATGGCCCAAGGTATTGGCAAATGAGGCTACTATGACCTACATCAACAATGTGGTTGATAGTGCAATTTCCGCGATGGAAGCAGCGGTTCCAGTGGTTCCAGGGGATAGCGGAATCACCGAAATCCACAATAAGTTATTCTCCCTCCTGAGACCATGTTTCTTCATTAAAAACAGGAAAGGGAAGAAAACTAAAGATGTGGGAAGGTGGTTTGACAGTCAATGTAGATCAGCACGACTAGACTTGGGACAAGCCATAAGGAATAGGGACCGTGCTGCAGTGATAAAGAATAGGAAACTGTACAAAATGGCCATTTATCGAGCCAAAAAGAAATGGGATGAAGACCACTGGGCCGAACTAAAAGAGGCCTCAGGTAACAAAGATTCCAGGACATTTTGGAAAATTATCAAGTGGGGCAGAGGAGCTGGTCCTGCGAAGCCAGATAATAATGTAGCAGAGGAAGCTTGGGTTGACTATTTTAGACCACAGTATGCTGAAGTCAACCATCCCGTGGTGGCTGACAGTATAACACCAGTTTACGCAACCGATGATCTGTTCTCCCTTAGAGAAGCGGAAATTGCCATTAGTTCCGCAAAATGTGGGAGGGCGCCAGGTCTAGACGGTATCCCCCCTGATATTTTTAAATATGACGTGACTAGATGGGCGAGATATACCTTCCTTGTAGCAAATGCCCTAGCGAAGGGGGAAGTGGTCCCAGACCTCTGGAAAGATGCAACCATTATCCCCATCCACAAGAAGGGTGATCGTTCACTGCCTGCTAATTATAGGCCTATAAGCTTAATAGCTACCATACAGAAAGTAGTTGGTAGAATGGTAACAAATCAGCTTATGGACTGGGTTGAAGATAACAACGCTCTTTCTCCATACCAAGCGGGATTCAGGCGAGCAACCAGTACCATTGACCAGGTCTTCCGCTTCACTATATTGCGGTGGAAGACCGTTGTACTGGGAAGGGGCTGCCTGTATGTCGCGTTTGTCGACCTGCGGGCGGCATTCGATCTAGTCCCCCGGTCTAGGCTATGGTTGGTTCTGCAAAAAATGGGGATTCCTGCTGACCTGCTTACACTAATCATGCGATTGCATGAATCCAACTTCGCAAGAGTCCAGTGGGGTGGAAGCGGGGAGACAACCCCGGATTTCCCAGTGGAAAGGGGAGTCCGACAAGGCTGTTCCATGGCCCCTCTACTTTTCTCGTTATTTATCAACGGGATTGTCAAGAGAATGCTGAAGGCTAGTGTAGACGCCCCGTCGTTAGCGGACACCAGGGTCCCGATCCTGATGTTCGCTGACGACACTCTCATCTTGTCTAAGACCCCCATGGGGCTGCAACGTGCATTAAACATTTTCGATGCTTTTTGCACAGAGCATGGCCTAGAGGTGAACGTGGGAAAAACAAAATTAATGGCCTTTTCCCCAGGTCGCAGGAATTACCCCAAGGTAACCTTAAATAGTAGCAGGTTAGATACTGTCGCGGAATTTACGTACTTGGGTGTACAGATCGCAGAGGGCACTGGCTGGACGCATCATGTGGATAAAGTGGTCTTAAAGCACCAACAGCTCTCAGGTGCTCTAAGGGGGGAACACCGTAAATCCAAAACAAAACCTATAAAACCCGCACTTATAGTGTATGACGCGAAGGTCTTGGGTGCCACATTATATGGTGCGGAGTTATGGGCTTGGGATAGTCTAGCGGCTCTCCAGACTTCTGAGAACAAGTTCTTGCGAGGGATCACAGGACTCCCACAGAGCACCCCCCTAACCCCATTGTTTTTGGAGCTGGGTAGGCGTCCTATTGTCGACAGAGCCCGATTGCGCCCAGTCCTCTACTGGAGACGCCTCTGGACGACTCCAGAAATAAGACAATATGCGGAGGGTTTTCTATGGATAATCAAGGAAGATATCTTCCATAAGATAAAATGGCTAAAACATCTGAAGTCCATGTTAGTCAATTTAGGGTTTTCAAATCTTTGGAACAACCCTGTGGGAGAAATCTTCCCTAGTAAAGAGGCCCTCAAAGAACAATATTGGGATTGGGTGGGTGGTAAGCTGCTGAAAGACGCCAGGGCCGACACTATGTCTGGTCGCTTTCTGGAGAAAAAAATCCTTCCTGTCCTAGAAAACTACTGGGATAACATCACGGTACCAATAGACAGGAAACTCGTCTTTCAGTTAAGATCTGGATCTATCCCCCTAAAGAAACTGACAGCAGGCTGACACAGACCCACCAATAACTTATGTCCAGCATGTGAAAATGCCGAGGAGAGCATAGGCCATTTTCTTTTCGTATGTCAAGCTTATACAAATCCGAGGAGAAAATGGCTCACGCCGGTATGTAAAAACCTGGGGACACGTGACAGCGCAGTGGCTTTAAGAATCTTATGTACAACAACTCAGGATTCGATAGTTATAGGGGTAGCCAAATACCTAGGTTGGGCTTGGGCAATTAGACGACGGTCTCTGGGGGGAATCAGGTAATCAGGTATTCCTTTTAATAACGATTCATGTAATATTACTTGTTATAAATGGTTTTTATACTCAAACGTAGTATGAGCTGCACTCCATGTTTAATGAATTTTTAATCTGTAATTATGTATTATTGTGTAATTGTTTTAATTTTATGTGCTTTTATGAGAATTGTCTCGAATAAAGCTTATACAAACAAACGTATATTTTGTGTAAAGCTCTTTAAGCTTCTTTGAATGTTGTGTTTCTGTTTATAGTTTTAGGGCCTGATTCACAAAGGTAAACTGAGACGAATGTCTAAGTTTGACTTTTGGTATTCACAAAGGGCATTTACTACTCGTAAATGTCCTTTGTGAATACCAAAAGTTGAACTTCACGACTTCCGGTATTCACCAAGGGCATTTACGAGTAGTAAACGCCCTTTGTGAATACCGAAAATCGTAAAGTTAGACTTTTGTCTCATTGTGAATCGGGCTTTTAATTTTTGTTTTTTTTGTTTCAGTAGACTTGTCAGGTTTTTCGTGTTTCTATTTTAGTCTGGTACTTTGTTTTTCCAACATGCTTTAAGTTAGTGGATTAAAAAATACAAATAAAAAAACATCTAAAGGGAAGACATAATGGAGTGGTGAGTTCTGGGTTGATGCTTCTGTCACCCAGTATTACTTGTGGAACCTTGAGTTACCCACACATTCTCTATTCTTGTATGGAATGTTTTAAAATATACCGGTGTCAGTTGCTGCTGACCCTTTATCTATCTACACTGCTGCGCAGCACCTGCTGTTTATTCAATAAACTTAACTGTTTAACTGAGAAGATTTCAGCAACTTACGAAAAATACATACATAAATATAAACTGTACTTGGCACATAAATGCTACGTATTTTGGAAAATGTAATAGACTGCATTTTGACAAGCTAAATATTGCCCATTCAGTGCAAGGGGTCACACAACCATGATTATTAGTCATTTAGATTTAGCTCTATATAATTAAACATATTCATCTAAGATACTAATGAGTTGCAATCAAACAATGTCTTACTCTTGACTAAATATTAATGTTTCTCTCTAAGTGTTGGAATATATTAATACATGTGGTGAATGTTGCTGGGAATTTGATGGGGGGACATTTGATGAGAAAACCTTTTTACTCTTTTAAATTGCACCCACTAATCTCTAAATTGTGCACTCACTTTCATTTTACTTGCTCCTCGGCTCACACGCTGTTTTTTCGCATGGCTGCCACTATTGGATAAGTCCTGTTGTTGCCCTCGCTGATTGGCTGACAGCTAGCCAATCAGCGGACAGCCCCGGCAGGGCTCTTTGTCTCCCGAGCCCTTTAATGCACACCGGCTCCAGGACGCACTGCAGACGCGTGCAGCTGGCATGCCAAAGGCAAGCCCGTCTGCGCCCGTCCACGCCGGGCCGTCGCCAGGAGCCAGGGACCCTGCCCCTACCAATGCCTTAAGACTCTGCTATTCAGGGGAGGAATTAAGAGCACTTAACAGTATATTTACCTGTAAGACCCATGATTGGGCTCCAACAGAGTACCCCTCTATATGCGAGCTTTGCGCCTTCAGCCCGGCCCGAGTGATACACTCTACTCCCTACAGTGATACTATGCCATCATATACCCTTTTAAGCATAAACTGCCGCTCCTTATCAAAACATCATGCAGAGGTTTTTGACCTCCTTCAGGACCATTCCCCCGAGATTCTCTTCCTAACGGAAACGTGGTTATGTGCATCGTCGGGGGCCATACCAGCTCTTGCTCTACCAACTGGCTATGCCATTAGAAGCATGGACAGAACAGGGGGAGAGGAGGTGGTATTGTGATCATATATAAAGCAGCCCACTCGTGCTGCCTATCTCTTGTAGACCTATCTTACCTGCGAGAGTGCACTCTTTAAAATCACATTACGTGCAAACTTTACCTTCTTCGGCCTCTTGATCTACCGCCCGCCTGGACCTTCTAGGCGCTTCCGAGAAGCCCTGTCTAACATGGTGATAGCCCTTGCTTTACACACTGCCAACTTTAACATCATAGGTGATCTTAATCTCCACTTAGAATTGCAGGACGCACCGGAGATTCTCGGTTTCATTGGGGATCTGGCGGCGTGTCAGCTGGTTCAGCTGATCCCCGGTGCAACACACAGAGCAGGTCACCTCCTAGATCCAAAATTCTCAAATCTGGAGATTTTGGAAGTGCTAACTCCTCTCCCTATGATATGGACCGACCACTTTCTTATCCCAATGCGGTTAAAAATAAGTGGCGTCAAATCTCGGCCCAACCAGCTGCCCTCACTCAAAAGACCATTGCACAAACATAAGGAAGCAGATCTGAGTTCAGCTTCAGGTGCAAAACCTCTGCTACAATCCAACAATATGGACGAGGCAGATGCCCTCTTTCAAAAATGGATTATCCAAGCACAAGACACATGTATTCCCACCAAACTCACCTCCGCCAAAAGCACCCGAGCCAATGCGTGGTTCAATGAAGAACTTACGCGAACAAAAAAAAAATGTAAAACTCTGGAAAGATCCTGGAGGAAAACATATGACACACAAGCTAAATTACTTTATAGAACTGCTATTAACTCATACCATAAGCTGGTTTGTAAAACAAGAGCCAGTTTGATCTCGACC
The DNA here is from genome assembly GCF_964263255.1 of Lissotriton vulgaris. Classification (NCBI taxonomy): domain Eukaryota; kingdom Metazoa; phylum Chordata; class Amphibia; order Caudata; family Salamandridae; genus Lissotriton; species Lissotriton vulgaris. The sequence continues at coordinate 1,316,215,987 of NC_141691.1, forward strand.
AGCATGAAGCGGAGCAAAACCATATTCTCGCTACTGAAGGACCTGACCTCTCCTCCAGCAGAATCTGGTAACACTATCGCCTCTAACTCACACTCTGAGGACTTGGCTACTTTCTTCGTGAAGAAAGTCGAAGATATATACCTAAAACTGGGATATAACATTGCTCCCAATGCTTGGAGTATGAACATGAATCCCGATTCTGAATCTCTTCTTCTACCATCTTTCCTCCCTATGAGCCTCAATGAGTTAGAGAAACTAGTTCATAAAATCAAATATGGCTCTCTGGCTGACCCCCTTAAGCCTGAAGGTTTTAGAAAAATCTAATCAGATCTTCTACCTACATGCCTAGAATTACTTTATCACTCGCTTTCCACTGCAACAGTGCCAAAAACATGGAAGCACGCTAAAGTAGTACCCCTGCTTAAAAAACCCACACTTCCAAGGCAGAAAACTACCTCCCTATTTCACTCCTTCCGTTTATGTCTAAAATTTTGGAAGCCTATGTGAACACTGCACTTACGCAATTTTTAGACACTAATAACATTCTTGACAACTCACAGAATGGCTTCTGCTCCCGGTATAGTACTGAGTCGGCCCTGTTAACAGTGGCTGAACACCTCAAATACGCGCTAGATGCAGGCAGCACATTTGTCCTGGTGCTACTTGATCTAAGCACGGCATTTGACACAGTGTCACGTGAAATACTACTGCAACGCCTAGAGGAAATTCCAATAGGAAATACGGCACTCGCCTGGTTTGCCTCTTTCCTATCTGAACGAACGTTCCAAGTGACAGCTCCCCCTTTTGCCTCCCAGACCCACACACTTCGCTGCGGTGTCCCTCAGGGCTCCCCTCTAAGCCCCACGCTCTTCAATATTTACGTGAGCCCTTTGGCCAGAATAGCCAAAGCTAGAGGAATGTCCCTGGTGTCATACGCCGATGACACCCAGTTGGTGTCCTCCTTCTCTAACAACCCCACCCAAGACAAACAAAAATTCAAAGAGGATACTTCCGCTATAGCGGAATGGATGACTAACAATTGTTTGCAACTGAATTTTTCTAATTCAGAAATCCTCTTGGTGGGTAAAGATTCCTATCTCTGGACTAATGAATGGTGGCCTCCGGCACTTGGTAACCCCCGGACCCTAAAACCATGGTTAAAAACCTGGGCATCCTATTAGATAAAGATCTGAACTTTGAAACGCATTCAAAAACAGTGGCCGGAAAATGTTTTGGGATACTCCGTGGTCTGAGACCGATCCTGGGTCTCTTTGATGCTCAAACACACCAGCTGATTGTTCAGGCATCCATCTTGGCCCGTCTGGACTATTGCAATGCTCATCTTCTCGGATCTAACAAATCGGTGATGAGGAGATTGCAAAGAGCCCAGAATGCGGCAGCACGTGCTATCTTTGCTATACCGAAGTTCAGTCACGCTTCCAACCTCCTCCATTGTCTTCACTGGCTACAGATTGAGCAGCGGATAAGCTTTAAGACACTCAGTATCATGCACAAGATACTAATAGGTATAGCCCCAGACATTCTCAATTGCCTGTGCACCCTAAATGCACCAGCCCGAACACTGCGCTTCTCAAACCAGTGCATTTACACGCTCCGTGTATACGTAATGCCAGATCTGGTGGTCGGTCTTTCAGACGCCTGGCACCTAAATTATGGAACTCCCTCCCTTTTTACATTTGTGTTGAACCGGACCATAACACCTTCAGACAGCACGTAAAAAACTGGCTCTTTTCTCAAACTTAGTTCCCTCTAAAGTCCTTCGCTCTGATCTGCTCTTAGCGCTGGGACGCCTTTTTGCCGAGGCAGCCACGCGCTCTACAAATATTCTAATCTAATCTAATCTAATCTAATCTAATCTAATCTAATCTAATCTAATCTAATGATTTGTTTTCCATTCCATTGTGTTTTCCTCATGCTTTCTTTTGGTTCTTACCTCGCTTTCTTCGGCTGTCTTTCTTTCATGCTCTCATTCACACTCTCCCTTTCTCAGTATCTGACCAGGTGGATGTATGACGTTAGCACGCATACTATTACCACGCATACCTTTACAACGCGGTATTTACAACGAATACCGTTACAACGCATAGCGCTTTGAGGTGCTGGATAGTGGTAAGTATAATTTTATATTCCAACTCCAGTCCCCGTGGACACTAGGGAAGGTGTTGGATATAAAATTAAACGTATTCCCTATCCTAGAGCGCCCCCCAGCGCAATGCGTTGTAATGGTATGCGTGGTAATGCCTGCATTGTAATGGTAGTGCGTTGTAAAAAATGCGTGCTAAACGTTGTATACCGACCAGGTGCTCTCCCACAGCACATGCTCAGAAGGAGGAAAAGGGGACATGTATAAGAAATTTGATGAATTATTGTCTTAATGTCTATAAAGTTTGTGCCTTTTGGTCTATTAACAAAAAGGGAAAAGACTTCTTCTCAATTTCGATAAGGTTAATATCTGAATGCCCGACAATGACTGGTCTTGCTGGATTTCTTCAATGAAGAGTTGTCTCTGTACTTGAGATTGTTTCAACTCTCCAAGTTTCAAGGAAGCAGATTATTTTTGCAGAGCATGTACCTGTAGAAGCCAATTCTTCCAATCACGTAGTGTTCTCTCTTTCCATTCCACTTCAGCTTACTCTCTTAAGTGCATATGAGAAGTCCTTAAAGGGAATGTGGTTGATTATATTTTCTAAATGAATTCAGTTACATTTATATCACATTCAAACCTACCTTTAAGTGCACTGAGGTCCATTTCCTGCATCGTAAAGATGCTTTGCAGCAAAAGCAAGAATGCAATGATTTATATTCTGATTTTACAATATGGCAGAAAAATGGGCTAGATTTAGAGTTTGGCTGATAGGGTCTGCCAAACCTTTGGTCTACCTACCTCATTTAGAGTCAGGCAGACTGTTGGGCTTGGCCCCTTCTGCTGGATAATACCCAAAGGTTTCGTTGGCTAGTTGGTCTCCATGCTCTTGTGCTTTTTCCTTAAAACCTGGACGAATAGGCATTTTTAATGTATTTGCAAGTCCCTAGTAAATGGGCACTGCCTTTGCCCAGCGTCTGTAAATTAAATGCTACTAACAGCACTGCAGCACTGAAGGTGCCACCCACTGCAGTAGCTCTTTAAACGTCTCGGATCTGCTATTACAGTCTGTGTGCAGTTTTAAATTGTCCTTTTAACCTGGAAAGAGAAACCTTTCCAGCAAGCGTACCAGTAGAAATCACTACATTCGAGATTGCCGTCTACTCGGAAATAGAGAAACTACAACCCAAAAACACATTCAATAACCTTTCCCACCAGGACCGGGAAATCATCAAACGCTTACAGAATGATCCCACCCGCATCATAAAACCGGCGGACAAAGGAGGTGGTATCGTGGTAATGAATAAAAGTGACTATGACAAGGAATGCCGCCGTTTGCTGAGCGACACTCGCAATTACAAACCTCTGAAAAAAGACCCAACCGAGGAACTCCAACTGAGAATTAATCGCCTCGTTAAGGACGCTAGTGATGCAGAATACATTTCCAAACAGGAGGCTGATTACCTCTGCACACAGAATGCGAAAGTACCTTACTTCTACACAGTGCCCAAGGTGCACAAAGGGGTTATCCCACCCCCAGGCAGACCCATCGTGTCGGGCATCCAATCTCTGCTCGAGCCACTATCATGCTTCTGCGATTTCTACCTTAACCCGCTAGTGCAGAAGACACCGTCCTACATCCAGGATACCAAACATCTTTTGAACATCATTAAAGACACCAGCTTCAACCCTGAGACACAACTCCTTGTCGGATTAGACATAGAGAGCTTATATACAAGCCTACCTCAGGATGCAACCCTGCGAGTATTACACGATGTACTGATGGAAAATACTTGGCAACACCGAACCCCTCGGAACTTCATTCTTGATTGTGCTGCCCTAGCTTTAAAAGACAACTACTTTGAGTACGAGGGCAAATTTTTCCTCCAGACAAATGGAACCTCGATGGGGAGTGTTTTTGCCCCGAGCGTGGCGGGACTTTACGTTCATCATTTTGAACGCACCCACATCGAGGCCCCCACCAACCCCTACTCAGCTAACATCATAACGTGGCGTCGCTACATCGACGACATCTTCATCATCTGGGAAGGTAACGAAGACATGCTGAACCAATTCCTGACATGGATCAATGACCGAGACACCTACCTCCGGTTTACCTGCACTAGCAGCCCAACAGAACTAGCCTTCTTGGACCTCAACATCAGAGCAGAACAAAATGGCCTGATAACCACCACACACTACAAACCCACCGCACGTAACTCCTTGCTACGTTTTGACAGTTTCCACCCGAGGCCACTTAGGGAAAATTTACCCTTTGGCCAATTCTTACGCATAAGACGCAATTGCAGTAAGATTCAAGACTACAAGTCACAGTCAAAAGCACTAGTCTACAAACTTGAGGAACGCGGTTACCCCACCAAAATCATCTCCAAGACCTGCAAAAGGGCACGCAATCAGAATAGAGAGGCACTCCTTGACACCATCACCAAACCACCTGAGTCACCCATTCTGACATGCGTAACCACTTATAACACTGCTTCAAATCAGGTGTCCAACATAATCAGAAAAAACTGGAAGATCATCAATTCAGGAGCAAGAGAGTGGGAGCTTCCTCGCTTTGCCTACAAGAGAGCAAAAAACTTGAAAGACCAGTTGGTGTCCACAAGGCCAAGAACCAACCCTCGACCCACGGGCAATACTATCCTTAACGCTTGGGGTCTACCTAAACTGACTGCACACCAACCGTGTAACAACTGTAGTGTCTGCCATCTGACCTCCCCTTCAAAGACACTCAACCTGGAAAATGGGAAAACTTGGACACAGCGTCAATTTACAAATTGTAACTCCTCTAACCTGGTATATTTGATCACATGCCGTTGCGGCCTCAGATATATCGGCATGACCACCAGGAAAGTAAGAACAAGGCTGACTGAACACAGGAGCACCATGCGATGTGGCAAAAACATAAGCAAATTGACTGAACATTTCCTGACCCACAATCACACTCCAAATGATTTCACATGGACCGTGATTGAACAATTTGACAATTGTGATGAGAAAACCCTACTCACAAAGGAACAACGGTGGATTTACCGCCTTTCTACTCATATAACAGGGCTTAACGATTCCATTCCATGGAACTCACTGACTACCTAGTCAGCGAGAAAAACTGATCTCTTTTCGCTTGAGTCCCCACTTCCGTTTGGACTCGTGGTCTGATCCCAGTCTGTATCTCTTCATAGTGCTATGATTTTTTAATTTTTTAATCTCCAATTGTAACCCCCTAATTCTAAAACCACTTGGGCAACCTTAATGAGCCACCCTCATGTCAGGGCTTATGTGCATGCTCCAACACTCTGTACACAGTGCGTCGCTGTACTCACACTGATCGCGCACACATGCGCAATAGACTAAATGAACAGGCACATTCTATATGGCCACGCCCACTCCTCCCCACCCCTTCACAGGTGCTGCGAATCCACAGGGCTACAAATACTTGACCGAGATAACCACACAGTTACTCGGGACACCGCAGCAGGACGACAGGTTCAAGGAGCTCGCAGACCGATAATTTCGTGAGTATAGAGACAACCTCACCGCTACTACCTAGGTAAGCAGCAGCTTTCTCTCCCAACAGGGCGGCTTTAATTTCTGCCTTCCACAATACCTAGGGTCCTCTCCCCCTGCCAGGTGACCCAGGAGGCTTTAACAGCAAATAGCAAGTGTGAGGAAAAAGATATTTTCTTGCCTGCTTCTCACCTAATGTCTATTTTGCTGTTTAGCCCACCACCTACACCCCGATTTTAACCGCTATATAGTCACAACCGCCATGCAACTCACATGGCCACGTTCTACCTGCCGGTAAAGGTCGTTCACACACCTTATCAGCCGGCACTATGTTGTGTTATAAAGTATACCATACTCATTGACTCTACCCTGTACGTCTGTTTGTGTCTTTATGTTATATGTACAGTAAAGCGGAGGGAATCCCCCTCCATACACGTATAGCACCTTAGCGCGTGCGACACTTTTTAAACAACACTTATCACTTAATATAATTTATATCTTTGCACTTACACATTCTCATTGGTCCTGAGGAAAGCCAGATGTAAATAAATAAAAGGCCTGGCTGAGACATGTAGACCACATAGGACGTGGGAGCCCATAACTCACTCCACTACGTCCCACTGCCTTTTTATTCGCTAGCAGGGGCCCAGATATTAAAGTTATCCATATACCCTCGGGAACTGGGACCCACTGCATAGCTTTTAAATCACTTTCTTACACACCCCCCTCACAGCACACTCAGAGAAGTATACCAGCTAATCTGGAGTCGAAGCACACCCGGGACACATTCGGTGTCACTGTGGTGGGCCCGATGATGAAGCATGCCACCAACTAGGTTGGTGGGTGAGGGCTTAACAACCAAACCAAGTGGTTTGCCGTCATACGTACGCACTGAGTCTCCCTAAAACACAACCAAGCTAGTCCTTTATTGATAATACAAGAGAAACCTTTTGACATGCCCAAACCTTCCTTTTTATTACACATAAGTCACCCACAGGGTAAGCCCTTGGCAGCCCAGAGGACACGGTATACCAATCAAAAATTCACACCCAGTCAACAGATCTGGGTTTGATCCATCACCGTTCTTTAGCCCACTCTGCCACCCCAGTTCAGACATGTCCATATGCAAAACAGTCTGAACCTGTGCCTCATGGGAACAGTCCAGCCTGAACTGCCAAGCCATGCCTTCCCTGAACCGGAAACAAGCTTCCTAGGACCGGTTTCTGGCATTACAGCCGTCTTCAGCCAGGCTTGCTTGAATCCAGTGGCAAAGTGAGCCCACCCCATTTTGTACCACTTTTAGAAAACTGTCATTTTCCTGCCTTAGCTTTGCAGTGCCTGCAGCATTTCTCTAGGTCACATTACTGGGTGAAGATGACACTTGACCTGTGTGTATTTCTCTAAGACAGCCACTCTCAATAGAGAACCTAGGTGTGCCTGGATTAGCCATCACTGACAGGATGGAGGAGTGAAGCTGTGCAGAGCACCTACTTACACTTGAATAGGCTGTGTCCTGCCTCTACACAAAGGACTGAATACCCCCTTTAGTTAGTTTGGAGCCTGGGTAGGGGAGGCCGGAATCCAGTGCACTTCAATGGGAAACCTCTAGAAGTTTCACCCACTTCAAAGTAGATAGCTGATATGAATAGACAACAACTTTTGGCTACTTTTTTGTCCTGTGTAGAATCAGCCAGGAAGAACTACTGTGCGGCGCAAAGGATTACACCTCTGCTGGACTGCTTCCCTGCTGGACTTCTGGCTTGCTGGACTGTTGCCTTACTGGATTACTGCCCTACTCCCTCCTGCCATAAACAGAGGGTTTGGACTTAACAACGTCTAGTTCACTGGCCTCCTCTTCAGAGTCACAAGGGTGTAACAGGCTCCCAGCCACCTGAACCAGGACCCAAATATGGCAAGAGAAAGGTTCTGACCAAAATGGTGCCCCTCATGTTCTGGACCCTTGATGTGACCTCAGTGGAGTTGAATTGAAGTTGTTTTTGGGCTCTTTGAGACCTTGAATGGGCCGTTGGCACCACATCCTTATCGCTTGCACTGCCTCTCAACATGAAGTTCCATCAGCCCATTCCTTTGTGCCGCAGCATCGACTGCTCCCAGGGAGAGCCAATGCAAAGCTCCAACTCGACCACCCACAATGACAATATAATCTTTATGCTACAGTGAAGACCATTTGTAACACCTGGCCTGCTCATCAGGCTACAACAATGACACTTACCTGCTTCTCGCAGCCCCCTCCACCGCAAACAGTGATCTTTGCTCTGGACTGAAAATGTTACTTTCCAGCTGGAATAACTAAGTCCCTGTATCCGACCCATGCTGCATCTTGAATGGCCTGAACTTGTGACTTTCTACTTGTCTCGCACAACAAGCTAGCCACAAGAGGTGCTTTAGGCATTTGGAGCTATTTGGAGCTATTTTCACTTGCGTTTTTGAAATTGTATATCTATCGTTCTAATGACTGGATTTTCCTCTGTTTGCTCTTGATTTATTTTCAAAATGTTGCTCTATTTATCTAAATTGATGTGGTATTTTTGTGAGCTGTGTTTTCACTTTATTACTTTTTGAAGTGCTGCATGAATACTTTACGCATTGCCATTAAGTTAAGTCTGACTACTCTGTGCCATGCTACCAGAGGGTTGAGCATAGGTTAATTTTTGGTTTGCTTGTGCCTCACCCTGAATAATATTGTGTTTCCTGCTAACCCAATTTGTCACACAAACCATCACCTTCCTATTGATGGAGCTCTCGTTAGTTCTTTTTTTAGTTTTTTTATAGTGCAAACTTGACCTTAAGGTATTAGAGCTCTTTACATGAGCACCAGTTGTATTACAGATGGACACATTCATTTTGTTAGGCATGGGGAGATTAAGTGAATTACCCAGAATCACAGTAGGTGAGCGCCCCTACTGAGACTCAAACCTGGCTCCCCATCTCCGAGGTCGGCCGCTCTAGTCATTAGGCCACATTCCCTCCCTTTGGTTGATGAAAGGGACCATAGGAGGAAGGGTATTACACTGCCTGCCTCTTTTAGTGTGATTGGCGTGATGTCCTCTTTATCTGTCTCTCCCACCAGGTAAAACCTGCAGTGAGGGGCAGAAAAAAATACAAATAATGACCCACACACACAGATGAAAATTCCCTGGGTATGGAAGTTATTAGTTATTTGTTTTTAAATCACAACTTTGGTGACTGGCTGTCAAAATTGATGGCAGTCATCTATCCAATTTTTGTTCTTTGAGAGAAACCTTCATGACAGTGGTTCCTATCATGGTACATAGATCACCACTGGGCCAGCAGTGATCTCTAAATTCATCAGGCAGTAGATTATAGGGTATAAAATAGAATGTTTTCAACCAATTCCAATTCCAAAAATTCTTTATTTCGGCCACATGGGCCATAAAAGATACAGTAAAATACAGTACATAAATACACAGTAAAACGGAATGCATATGTTACAGAATATTTACATATAAAAAGGCTAGAGGATCTGAATGAGGTAAGGAACACAAAGGCACCAATTCAGGGGGACATTTTCTTCCTTATTAACCAAGCTGCCATTAGGAATTTTGATACCGCAAAGACAATATGTCCCAGGGTATTGGTTTTCATAACCCTGTATGCTTGTAGGTATTCCCGAAAACCCAGGTTCCGGCACAGCGGAGCAATCCAACGCTTCCTGGGATTCCGGTATGCGTGGCAAGCAAACATTATGTGCAAGTCATCTTCATTCTTGGTTTTACAACAAGGACAGAGTTTGTCACCCCCAGTGCGCCATTTGTGGGTAAATACTTTAGTGGGGAGTGTGCCAAACCTCCATTGCAGGAACAATTTCCTCGCCAAAAGGGGAAAGATAAAATCCATAAAAGGTTCAAAAAGGTAGGAATTTTTGGACTCCATAAAACGACTCGTAAGGGTGCCGGTGCTATGAGCATTATCCATGTCAGCCAAATTTTTGTTTTTGTACAGCTGGGCGAGAGTTTTGCGTGTGATCCTTTGACAACCCTGAACTGGATCATCCCAGAGGTCTGGCAAGTTCAAACTGGACAATTCTGATTTAATAAAAGCCAGCCAGGGGATTTTGTTACTGCCATTCAACCTCAGTACATGGATAAGGTCCTGCCTATAATGATGCAGTTCCTCAGTGGACCATATCCGATGCCAGAACTTCACGGGTTTGGATAAAAGATCTTCAGCGATGGAGCATAGGCCCAAATCCAATCTTAGGGGGAGCAGTGGTGTTCCCTGCGGGAGAGCAAGCAGGCGTCTCAAAAATGTATTTTCCACCGCTAACAATGCCTTCCCTGCTTTGAAACCCCACAGCTCGCTGCCATACATGGCTGCTGCCTTCGCCTGAGTTCTATAGGTTTCAAGAGCCGGGCTTACAGGCTTAAAGGAGGATTTATTTGCCACCTTCAGGAGTGCGCCCGTTAGCTGGGATAGCTTCAACCTTGATCTCGCTATCTGGCAGTCCCAGGCCAGGTTTTCTTGTAATGTTACCCCCAGATAGACAAAGGTCGAGACCCTCTCAAGGCTAACTTCCCCCAGTTTCGGGTTGGGTCTGGTTCTGGCTGGGGGATTAAAGATCATAAACTTAGTCTTTTCTGTGTTGACCTCCAACCCGTGTTGCCGACAGAAAAGGCCAAAACCATCTACAATCCTCTGGATCCCCATGGGGGATTTGGAAAGCAGGAGGGTGTCATCAGCAAACATGATTGCCGGAACCCTCCTGCCTGCCAAAACCGGGGCATCATTGTCCTCGACAGTGTCAAGATGTTGAATGACACTGTTAATGAACAAACAGAAAAGGGTTGGCGCCAGGACACAGCCCTGTCTGACTCCTCTAAGGACAGGGACTTTGCCTGAGAGCTTACCATCCCTCCCACACCTTACTTGGGCATAGTTGTTCTCATGAAGCCTAGTGATAGCACTAAGAAGGTGTGGGGGCACTCCTAGCTGATGCAAAACCTCCCAAAGTTTCCCTCTAGGGACTAGGTCAAAGGCTGACCTCAGATCCACGAAGACCATGTACAGTCTTCCACCCTCTATGGTGACAGTCTTCCAATATAGGAGAAGAAGGCGGAAGATCTGATCCATGGTCGACGTGTTCTTTCTGAAGCCAGCCTGAAGGGGGGTCATAATGTCATTTTCCTCCACCCAGTCCAGGAGGTGATTAAGGATGAGGCGCGCAAAAAGCTTTTGGGGGACATCTATTAGGCTAATGGGCCTGTAATTGGCGGGGAGCAGAGTAGATCCCTTCTTATGGATCGGAACAATCTCTGCCCCCAGCCATGACCCGGGGATTGACATACCTCCTATGATGGCATTAAAAAGAACAAGGAGGTATGGGCCCCAGATGTCCAGGTGGTGCCTAAACAAATCCCCAGGTAGCCTGTCTAGACCCGGCGCCTTCCCCGCTGATAGTTGCTTCAGGGCTGCCTCCACTTCCCCCAGGGAAAATTCCAATTCACAGTCCTGCATGCCAGAAGGCGCATCCAGAGCTGTGACAGAACAAGGATTGGTTTCTTTATAGAGTTCCCCGAAATGGGCCTCCCAGACCTCGGGGGCAATATTGGGTTCTACTGCGTTTTTAAGTTCCCCTGTGCCATTATTAACAAGAGCCCAGAATTTACGGGAATCCCTAACTTTTAGGGCATCACAAAGATCGTGCCAGTGGTTCCAGTCCCACTCGGTCCTGGCGGACGCCATCACTGTTTTATAGTGTTTCCTATGGGCACGCACCTCAGCCTTGTTTGACCCCTCTTTTATTGCAGCAATGAGCTCGGACTTTGCTGCCCTACAAGAGGAGGTATACCAGGTGGGAACATGGGTCTTTTTCTTTCTATTTGGCACCAGCGGGTGGAATACCTCAGCCAAATCTCTTACAAGACCCTGGTGGATGTCACCCAGTTTCTCATTGTATTCCGGGGTTCTTGGTGCGTTTAGCAGTGCATCCACCTCCATAAACCTTGGGATTGCCAACCCGTATAATTTACTAATGGCCTCTTCTGAGCTCACAAGTTTTCCCCACTTGACCCGTCGCCTGCTGGTTGTGAGAACCAAATCCCCCTCCTTTCCCCCTGAGTTTTCTAGCACTTTTCCCGCTACGTGGGGAGGCCACTGGATATTTAAGCACAGGGCGTTATGATCGCTGTCCGACCTGTTTATTACCCTGAAATCGTGGACTTTAGGCCAGAGTGAGATATCCACCATGATGTAGTCTAGCCTCGACTCATGACCCCTCCTATTAAAGGTGCACACTGAGGGAGTATCGGAGATGGTGCGCCCATTACAAGCCCTCAGTGCGTAGTTCAGGGTGAGGGACATAAGTTGTATTGCAAGGGGGGACCAGGCTTTAGGATATGGGGAGGACGCGGGTGGGACTCCCCAATAGTCATCTTCAGCCGTGAGGGCACCCTCCGACATGCCCTCAAGGGGTTCAAAGTGGCAGTTGAAGTCTCCTCCAAGCACCACCTTGAGGTCTCCCGGCAGCTGCCCCAGGAAGGAGGAGAGGTCGTTTAGGGTGGTGGATTCGTCAGGCGCGGCAACCGGTCGAGAGTAGACATTCACAATGGCCCATGATGGTTTGCCAGGCCATGTGAGCCGAACACACTGGATGTCCTGCGAGGACGTAAGTACCTGTTCCGCCTGACATCCAGTATGACTCGCAATCCAGATTGCCAGCCCGCCCGACGGCCTCCCCCTCCCACCCCATTTGGCAGGAATCTCAAATACATCAAACCCATTCCTGGTTACAGTGCCCCGTGCCCACGTTTCTTGAAGGAGGAGGATGTCGCTACTGGCCAGTAAATGGTCCCACTCCGGTGTGCCTTCCTTGTTTGCAATACCCGCTACATTCCACGAAACAATTCTCAGGCCCTGATCTATGGGTAGAGCGCCTTGACCCGCAGTGGGGGATTGCGTATGGACGGTAGGTGGATGAGTACCTGGCACGATGGTAGGTGGACCAGCCAGCTCGTCCCCCCCGAGTTGCAGGATGTGGCCAGTCCCGGTGTTGTGAGAAGTCCCCTGTAAGCCCAGACTGTCACCGCTGTTAGGTGGTCGATCACTAGCGTTAACCTGCGGGGCGTAATCTATTACGGGGGCTGCAGTCATTCCCACCCGACTATGCGCTTTGCCTTTAGCATTGACCTGGGAGCCATGTTCAGCTACAGGGGCTCTGCTCTCTCCCACCCCCCTGAGAACCTCATCTACCATCTTTCCCGAGCCAGACGAGGTGTCACTGATTTGTAGTCAGTCGACCTGGTCTAGGCAGGAGAATCTGTTGTAATGTATGAAATTTGCCTGGGCATGCGGAGGGTTGTGCCTTGGTCTGTAGCGTGAGCCGTCCACAGCATAGCCCACCCTAGTCCACCCCTTCTCCCCCCTTGCCTCTGTGCTGCTTGCATTTGGGTAGAAGTACGAGAGGGGAACTAATTCTATGTTGGACTTGTCAGGCCTAGCAAGCCAGTTAGAAATGTAGTTGGCTACGTGGGGGCTTTTAAAACTTATGATGATACAATCCCCAGCCTTGTTCTTTGGGGTGTAACCAATCCAAGGGATCCTCCTGGCCATCAGGACCTCGCCTTTCAGGTTAGGGGGCAGCGGTCTGTTGATGCTAAGCCAGCTTATCACCTTGTTGCGTAACGAGTCTTGGGGCTCCCTCATATCACCAGTTAGCTCAGGTACTCCCACCATGATTACCGTATAAGGGACCGCTTCTGGGGGCAGGTTGACCACCCTACGCCTATCACATTGGGGAGCAGGACCATCAGTAATGCCATTTGTAGGGATCACAGCTCCCCCAGTCTGTGGCGCTGGAAGTTGCTTTGATCTCCTTGGGGCCGGAACAGGGGGCCTGGGAGCCGAGGGCAACAAAGGGGGCGCCTGAGGAACAGGCGCCCCGACCGTGCCTGGCAATACCGCATTAGCCCCCTGTGACGGTGTACCGGACCGCAGGCTATTCACCAGGGAGGCCCGGGGGACTGGAGTGGGGTTGGTCATGTTTCTATCTGTCCCGGGGCTTTTCCTTAGGTGACTACTTTCCAGGGCCTTCAATCTGGACTCTATGGCGTCCAGTTTAGCTGCAATGGGAGTTAAGAAGTTCCTCATAATATCAGTGAGTGTGTTGACTAAAGAGTCAGTGCTGGTAGAAGTAGAAGTTGCCCCACCAAAAATGAAAGGACCCGTGTACAAGGGTTGGGAAGCAGGAGCTGGAGAGCCCGTGCAAATCGGTCTGGACCCTGATAGGTTGAGGTCAGGAGAGGCAGAAATGTCTATGCTGTCAGTCTGGTTTAGCTCTACTATGTCCACTTTGGCCCTCTTTGCCTTCTTTGCTTTCCTAACCCTTTTCCTTTTGGAGGGGTGCTGTGCTGAGCTACCTACATCATCTATGGGCAAGTCGGCCTGACCTGCATCTTGCAGGACTGTTCCTCTGCTTTCCGGAATGGTAGTATGATCAGAGATCCCGGATAGCCGGGAGGAGTTCCCGTCCCTCTGCGTCAAGGGAGTTCTTAACTGCTGAAGGACCGACTCAATCGTCTGATCAATGCTGTCCATTAGTGACATGTGGGTGACATCCAGTGTGATCGGTGTACTCGCCTCTGTAGAAAGGGTATCTCCCTGATCCAGAAACACACTTTCCGGGCCCATCTCAAGGTGGGCCTCAGGAATTGACGAGCATTTGCTAGCTAGGTTACTCGTCTTAGGGAAAAATTTGTCCAGAGTGCTTGTACCTTGTTGGGCAGACTTGCTACGTGAGATTCTGGTCGCCATGATGGAATATGTAGGGGGAGGTAAAGAGAACCCGAGGCGTCAGAGGGGTGGCCCGGTCCGGTCTCTGCCGGCCTCTAACGGCCTAGAACGGCCCGCTCTTTGCCCGGTCTTCGCCCCGGTGACCGCCCCGCGCGCGTCCCGCGATGCGCGTGGGCAGATTCTCCTAAGTATACCAAGGGGGCGTGGCACTGGGAGGGGGCGCGGCGCGGCGGGAAGAGGAACCAGCTGACGATGGCAAATGGGCTGCTGGTCCTCGCAGTCCCGCTCGCCTGCGCCTCTCACCTCCGCTGCGGCCGGTGTCACAATCAGTGTCTCCCCAGGCAAGAAACAGGCGTAGGCTCCCAGCCAGGCAGTGGCGAGCAAACAGCAGGAAAGGCTTCTCCACACACGCGGCACAAATGTTTTCAACCACCCTGATGGTTTGTACTACATATGCCAAACTTTAAAACAGGCCTACTTAGTTTTCAACCTTTCTTTCCCAAGTCTTTTCAAATGTATCCCATTTTTGCCTCCAAAGGCTCAAATAAAAATTATTTCTGGGCACATGTATTTTCAACCCAGGCACTTAGCAGCTCTTCGTGGTCTGGCAGCCCTTCATCTGAAAGAAAAAGGGGAGTTATACAGTCTATTGATCTGCAGAGTTTTTTTTTTAGGAAAAGGCTTGAAGTAATTCAGCAGAGCAACTCTTTAGAGAGGGGATGAGGTTTAAAAAACAGTGCTTAGCACTGAACCCTGGGACGGCCCAATTCTAAATATATGGAAACTTACTTTGTTAAATTCTTGACTTTCAAATTATGGTCCAGGGGCAAGATGTACGACCCTTACAATTTGCGAGTCGTAAATTGCGCTGTTTTGCAACTGGCAAAAAGTACTTTACAACAGTGCCTCAAAAATCTGTTTGCTAATCCTAATGGAATCGTAAATTGCATGCCTCATTAATATTCATGAGGCGGGTGCAATTTGCGACCTCATTGGGAATGGCTAGCACTCCCAGGGATGGTGGCCTGCTGGGTCAGCAGACCACCATGTCTGTGACTGCTTTTTAAATAAAGGAAAAAGGGATGCATTTAAAAAAGAAAAATTAAACTTTTCTCTCTAATGCCTGCTCCTAAAAAATATTTTCATATCCATTCACAAAGGGGAAGGGGTCTCCTGGGGACCCCTTCCGGTTTGTGAGTGGCTTACCACTACTTGAAGTAGGTGGTAAACTGCGAGTGTTCTACAAGCACAGTGTGGTCGCAAAACAATTGTACATTGATGTGCGAGTCGCTATTAGGAAGGGACGCTCTTAGCACGCCCCTTCCTAATAGCGAGTCACAAAGCCTATTTTGCGAGTCGGTAATAGGCTACCGACTCACAAAATAGGGTTTTTACATGGGGCAGACCTATTTTGCACGGGCTAATGGATTGATTTCCCATTTGCGACCACAAAAAACAGTTGTACATTTGTCCCCAGGTGTACTAAAGGTTTCTAATATGCAAAATAAGATTACTGCCATTATGGAACATGGAAACTCTATATGCCACGGGCAAACCCTGTAACAAATGTACATACAAAATAGAAAGTAACTGCACACACTAAAATATGTATCATGTCTCTATTCTTAGAAATTCCAACAGCAGATTGTAGCCTCTTCTACTGTCTTAAATTGAACTTTGTAAGCAACTGCTTTTTCAGGATGTTAACAGTAAGTAAGCTGCAATGGATTTCTCCTTAAATAAGGTGAGATATGGATTATGGAATAATATTGAGTGTCCCACTTATCAATGCAACTAAATGAAACCCAGCTAAGGCACTGGAAATACATTTCTTTAAGAGGAACAATTCATAGTGGGAGCTGGCCAATGCCCCAGTAAAAACTAGAGAAAGTGGCAGTTAAAGTGGAAGTAGGCAACAGACACCATAAAACGCCGTCCTTATTGGGTAGAATAGCAGCCATTATAATGTCGGTCCTCCCGAAATTATTATACAGACTCCAAATATACTCCTGTATATCCCAAAAGAGTACATAACTGTACTCAAATCTTATTGCTTGGGTGTAATCTGGCAGGGTAAATCAGAAAAAATAAGTAGAAGTCGGTACATAACGAAACCACTGCAGCATGGGCTGCGGTTCCTTACCTTCCTAATAATTATTATGCCTCCCACTTGTGCTTCCTAATACATTCGACCAAAAGATAAACAGAAAAGCAGCGAAAGCAATGGTGCATGATGGACTATACTTTGCATGGAGGACCATTATGGGAAGTCCCCTGGAAACCAAGGCAGTAAAGAGACACCAAAATGTACATGCCACCAGCAACGACAGCTATGGTTCTGGTCTGGGATGGGTTGGCCGTTAAAAAAGAGCTCTCATTATTTCCCTCACCTTTCACTCTTTTATGGGGAAATAGTGACTTTACACAGGGCCCAGATAGCTCAGCCTTTCGGCAATCACATGAGGGGAGGTGCAAACCCATGAAAGCTGTGGTGAACAAGGAGAAGTGAAATCATTCAAGGACCTAAAAATTGAGTTTAGGGCAAGGCAAAGAGAATGTTTCAGACATACCCAACTCAGACAATGGCTCCTATTCTATGCCCTCAAATCATACGGGGGCGACTGGAGAGCTTACTCCTTTTGAAAAATACCAACTGAGAGGTGAAGATGAGAAACACACCACTTCTGCCAGAAGAAAGGGCCCACTTAAAACAAGCGGGTGGATAAACATGATGAGTATTGACAATGAAAAACGGTCAAAACCCACCCAAGGCAATGACTGTGATTGAAAAAAACAACAAGGCCCATTTTCGTTCTATTTTGAAAGAGACTTTAAAGAACTCTTATGCCTAAAGAGATTCGGGCCTCATTTATTAGGCCGTGCGTCACTTTTACGCCGCAGGTGCGTCACTTTTTATGACTCACCAGCAGCGTAAATAATGTGCCTTGTTGCACCATATTTACAAAGTGACGCATCTAGGTAGATGTGTCACTTTGTAAACCCCTGCGCCACATTATACCTGCTCCAGGTATAATATATGCAAGGGGGGCGTATTGATGCAAGGAAGGGTCGTAGAAGTGACGCAGTGAAATCTATGAGATTTCACTGCGTCACTTCTAGGACGCCGTTGCGACAAAATCTTGCTCCTTCCTCACAGCAGGCATAAGACTGACGCAGGCCCTTTCACATGGGGCTTGCCCCATGTGAAAGCGCGCATTGCTGGAGTTGCGTCACTTTTGTGACACACTCCAGCAATGCTTCACTTTTGCGCTTACAGATACGTCAGAAATACTGACGTATCTGTAACTCCTTGCGACATGATGCGTCATACATTAAATATGACGCATCATTGGTGTCACAAGGAGTGCGCAGTGAAAAGTGACGCATCGCTGTTTTCACGCAGCGATGCGTCACTTTTCATAAATGAGGCCCTCAGATCAATAACCATACTGAATCTTATTTAGAGCTACACTATACAAGTCGATGAACCAGTCGACGAACCAGGAACTGTGCTGAATGGTTGAGGGAAGGGGGGTGGGAGGAAGGTTCTAGTGTTTGCTGTTGTAAAATGTGAATAAACATGTAGAGAAGTACTGATGCCCCCATTTCAAATGAAAGAAGTGCATGTACTCAGTACACGAGAGTGTGCCCATTTAAAGCACTGAATACAGAGTAGCTAAAAACTGCACTATTAAAACTCAAAGCACTGAATACAGAGTAGCTAAAAACTGCACTATTAAAACTCAATGGGGATGTACTCTACTTCCAGCATACCCTGGCCAAATGATTTTATGTACTGTCATGCAAACTATGGTCAAAATATGTAAGTCCACATCAGATCTAAGTTTTGGTACTGCCTAAAAGAAATATTCAGGTTTTGGTAGTAAGCGGAACCCCTCCACTTCGTAGAGGAAATTTTGAATGCTCCTTTGGTGGAATTTACTCTCTGGCGATATTTACCTTTTGCCAAAATATCCCAACAGCAGAGGTAACTCTAAGGGAGGAGCCTCCACCGTGAATGCACCTCCTTATGTAGAATTTAGCACTTCGAGACCAATGAGACGGTTTTTACATTACCATCCAAATCTACATTCAAATTTAGAGGCTGTTGGATACTGTTTTACTATTAAAAAGTTCGGATTTTATTACTAAATTAACGATTTTTTTTAGATCTGACATGATATTTTAAGAAATTGTGATTACTATATAGTTAACGATTTCTTTATAATTCTTTTTGTAGAACTTCCTTATGACGATTTTAAAATATGTATTGTTTATTCAGTTCACGTGATTAATACAATAACATTTTTGCACTGTATTGTAACTCTAATACAGACCCGCCTAGTTTTAAGGAGAGACAAAACAATTGTGATCTCGAATAGGGTATTTCAGTACTAATAGGTGAAAAATCGTGCCTTGGTTAAAAAACAAAACAACAACATTAAAAGGACATCATTAAAAAGTGAAAGCTGGTTGCTCGAAGTTACAGAGTATAATTGTTGAAAGACGGATAAAGAAACGAGCATGTGTTGAACTCTGCATGTTTTACATCCCGCTGATGGCGGCAGTGATGTGTTTTCTGTACAGATATATCATTATCCTCAGAGACAGGCAAGCACGCCTGACAGCTCCAAACAGCTTTCAGTGAGTGTCAGCCCTGTTATCATCACAGGAGACAAGTGAACACCCCGGCGTGTGGGCTTGACTGTTCCTTGACAAGCTTTCACCTCCCCTCCAGGGGGCGGTAATGGTCGTAGCACTAATTGTGACAGGGTCCTGCTCTCCCTCCTCGTGCTGCGGATCCCATATAGTGCCCATCCAAGTGTCTTAGAAATAAATGTGCATACATTTTAATTATTTCTAGTTCTGCAGTGAAGTGTTCCTTCGCACTGAGGGGACATTGTCATAGCACGTGGCAGGGCAACGATCACAGGCCGTGGACCAGTCGTAGGAGGACAAAAATATATTTTTGTGCCAAATAAGGATTAAGTTCACAGTGGTCTCGCTCTGACTTCTAATCAGCCGCGCGAGATCTTGCGTTGTCCCAGACGTAATGCACTGTAGGATGAACAGCAACAGCAAGCACTGGGGTAAGTTGTCTAAAAGAACCAGCAAAAGTAGGCCGACTGCCTTTCACTGAACAATTACAGTGGATTCCAATGCCCGTGCAATGATTTCGACAGGTTTTGGAATACATCTTGGTTGTGTAAAGTGTGTTTGTAAATCACGTTACGATTGTTTTTGCATTTTTGGGATAGGCGTGAAAAATTAATGGCCACACTGCGCCCATTCCCAGAACCGTACCATACCCGTGTACATGTATTACTACACATAGCCAACGGAAATTGTTTTGTTGTGGTGGTTGTTAGCCGCAGTTTTATTACTCATGACATACGTCATATTTGTAGAACTTCCCTGGATACTTTCTCAGGCCGGGGTCATAAATCATTATCATACATTATCACAAATGGTTATCGCTCCGCGTCATTTGGACATCATAAATCGTGTGTCATAAATCATCTGGTATCATAAATCACCCAGTCACAAATCGGTCATCATCTTGTTGTCTTTAATCGCTATGCCTGATCGTCATAAATCAGCCACCTTAATCATGGTCATAAATCATTGGGCTTTCATAAATCATTTGGTCACAAATCTGTCATCATTTTGTTATCACAAATCATTCTGCATGGGCATCATAAATCATCAACCATAAATCATCGACTGACTGTAAATCACTGGTTTATCTTTTGCTCATTTGCATATCCCGGGGTCGTACATCACCCTGACAACTTGTAGATTGTTCTTTGTTGTTTTTCATCCCCTTAGCATGTGGGGGGTAGCCTTTTCCCAGAGCCTGGCCCAACTCGCTACCTTGCTAGTCTCTCCTGCGACCTGCCGTCTGACAGGGGCTGGGCTGCGAGTGCCGTCTCCATTTGCTACCCTGCTTTTTGTCAAGCATACTCACCCAGCTGTGAGGCATCCGAGAGTGAGTGGCCCTCCTTCTACACATCGCCCTGCCTGTGTGTTTCCATAACAAAACCAATGCACCTTATGTTTCCGCCCATTTTGGTTGGATTTCCGCTCTCTTTGAGGTCTCATCGCATGAGGGTAGCCTCTTCCTGGAGTTAGGCCCTAGCTCGCTACAATGTTGGGACTCTTTTTGTGCCCTGCCGTCCGGCGGGGGCTGGGCTGCGAGTGCCGTCTCCATTTGCTACCCCTTCTTGTTAGACCGCTTCACTCAGCCTTGAGGCATCCAAAAGTGAGTGACCTTTCATTCCACACACTTCCATCGACAATTGTTGCACCCTTAGTTCTTTTCGTCCCTGTCAGCACTGCAACGCTTCTGTTGTAGGTGTGGGTGGGTGGAAGTCAAAAATCATTGGTGCCGTGCCCCCAGCTGTCTAATGAAAAAGGTGAGCTGCCCAGGTGGAGCGTTGCCTTATATCCCCCTCCCCTCTTCCTTCTTCCCTTTGTTTCTTAGGGAGGGGGAGGGCCTCGGGCGCTTTTTGCCACGCTGCAATTCCTGGTGGTGCAAACCTGCGCAAACTGGATTAGTTCCCTGCAGGCTTGGTGGCCGTAAAGGCGCCGGCCCTTGAGGCCCCCTTTGGGGGCGGCCTCTGCTATAACGGCCATACTGCGCCTATTCCCGGAACCATACCATACCTGTGTACATGTATTACTGCACACAGCCAACAGACATTGTTTTTTGTGGTGGTTGTTGGCCGCAGTTTTATTACTCATGACATACATCATATTTGTACGATTCCCCTGGATACCTTCTCAGGCCAGGGTCATAAATCATTATCATACATTATCACAATTGGTTATCATTCCGTGTCATTTGGACAACATAAATCGTGTGTCATAAATCATCTGGTATCATAAATCACCCGGTCACAAATCGGTCATCATCTTGTTGTCATAAATCGCTCTGCCTGATCGTCATAAATCAGCTGCCATAAATCATGGTCATAAATCATCGTGCTGTCATAAATCATTTGGTCACAAATCTGTCATCATTTTGTTATCACAAATCATTCTGCATGGGCATCATAAATCATCAGCCATAAATCATCGGTTGACCAAAAATCACTGGTTTGTCTTTTTCTCATTTGCATATCCTAGGGTCGTAAATCACCCTGACAGCTTGTAGATTGTTCTTTGTTATTTTCCACGCCCCTTTGCATGTGGGGGGTAGCCCTTTCCCGGAGCCAGGCCCAACTCGCTACCTCGCTATTCTTTCCTGCGCCCTGCCGTCTGACGGGGGGCTGCGCTGCGAGTGCCGTCTCCGTTTGCTACCCCGCTTTTTTGTCAGGCATACTCACCCAGCTGTGAGGCATCCGAGAGTGAGTGGCCCTCCTTCTACACAACGCCCTGCCAGTGTGTTTCCATAACCAAACCAATACACCTTATGTTTCCGCCACGCTGCCAGGGAGGTTTCCATCTTCCTGCTGCTCCCCCTACCCTGTGTTGTCTCTTTTCGCCTCCGCTGCTCTTTCTGTGGGTCTGCCCATGCTGTTGTACCACTCGAGCTATAGGACACCCACCTCTTGCTGTGTCTTTCGGGAGGCTGACATCTGGTAAGGTCTGCCCGCCATCTTCCCCCAAACGCCATGGTGTGCTCTGCTCCTGCCACCTCGTCATTATGTCGTGGCATTCCTGTGTCCTGTTCGGAGTCTTACAGCACTGTCTGCTCTCGCCATGGGTCATCCATGCAAACAGAACAAAATTGGGAGATAGTCAGATACCGCTTGTGAAGGCATGGTACAACATACATTGCTTAATTACACCGGTCTGCTCCTGTCTGGGAGGCTACTCTCTTAGCCCACCAGCCTGCTTGTAAGCTTACTATGCTGCTCATTTATTTATTTATGTATTTATTTACTTGAAGTATCACTTCCCTCCTACGTATTGGAGCAGTTGTCACAGGCGCTGGTCCCTCTAGTCACCTGGACGCCCCAGGGGGCTCTCTCAGCCCTTGTCCCCTAGAAGCTGGCCCTGGGAAACTGACTTTGACCTTCCCTCTTGAAATATCATACAAACAGGGGATGCTGGCACTGCATAACAGATGTTTATTGTTACCCATTCAATGTACTGATTCTCTCTTTTTTACATTCATGTAAGACGTGACTGCACACTTTCCCAATTCCTTTTTTTTATTATTATCACTGTTCCTTCCTCATTATGAGGCCGGGTTCGAACCTATGACCTCAGCCTTCGAGGCTGACCCACTTATCTCTTGTCCTCGGAGGCTTGAATTAGGCACGGAGTTTACTGTATCACGTGCAAGCAGAAATGTTTCACTTGGTTGTTTGTGTAAGCGTCTCCAACTCTGAAAGGCACAACTTTGCTGTCTTGAAAAACGAAATGTTGTGGTAAGCCATTGCAGAATTGCACAGCTCTTTATACCTGAACTGAGGTCACCTGAGAGCACTTGGGCAGAGGCTACCGACTCCTTACTATTTGTTCTTGAGCCGGTCAATAAACTTGCACACATCTATCCATCAAAGAGTTCGTGCCCTAGCTCAGGCTGGAAACACACTGCTGATTTATGACCTTAAAAGTTATAAAGAATGAATGTCTACATCATTGAGACGTGACACTTACAACAGCAAACAGTGTCATCTATTGCACAACTACATATGAATGCAAAATAAGAGGAAATTAATGTTCCAAACAAGGTCGACATATGTTTTGGCACACCTGGTCAAACAGGCCGAAATGATCCCATGTAAATAGTGAATTGTAGTGCAATAATACTACTCTTCCTTCCTCATTATGAGGCCGGGCTTGAACCTATGACCTCAGCCTTCGAGGTTGACCAGCTTATCTCTTGTGCTATGCTGCTCAGTCTATTTAGTTAGTAGTCGGGTAGCGTATACTATAGAGAATATTCTTGCACTGCTTTAAGAACAGTTGTGCTGGTCCTGAGTTAGGAAAGGTCTATAGCAAAGTGACAGAAATTGATTAGATAATACAATTTACGTTTTTTTGTAAATAAAAACCTAGATTGAAACAGTATATTAAATCCACTTGTGTACAGAAACCAATGAGCAAAATAATTTCTGATAGAGCTTTATTGTTTATTGTTGTTGACTATTTTTCTTTTGTTTTTTACTGTTTTTTGTATATATAGTTTTTATAAGTGATTATGTGTTTAAATTTTATATAGTCTTGAATTAAAAAATACAAAAGAGAAAATACAAAATCAATAGACATGAAACATATATACAGTGATGAAGGCAAAGCGGTAGACACCACTACACGCGTTTCGGCATTTGAGCCTTCTTCAGGTGACCGTCTATTGTTAGAGTTTTAAAGAGTCCAGGACTCACAGTTAGGTGTGGCGTGGATATAAAAGACCAGTCGGTAAAGGCAGCTTCTAAATATCTTGAGATGTGGAACGATGTAGTCCTATAGCTTGTCATATGATGTTATGGCATCAGAGAAAAGGAGGTGGTAGAACAGTATAGTGGAGGTAGCTTAGATTCAGATCGTTATTTGTGTTGACATTTGTAGAACCTCCACGAGGATAACTTCCAGTGAGTAGATGGTAAGGTGATGAGAGCAATAGTGAAGGAAGCGAATATTTATCTCCACAAGTTGATAAAATATCCGGAGGCGAGCAATAATGATGTATAATTGTTAGCACGAATATTTTGTATCCACCTAAAGATAAAGTAGAAAGGATGTCCCAGGAGCGGAAGATACTATGGAGGATGATCTGGTCATAGCATTGCCCGTGAGGTTTGATGAAGATAGTGACGCTCCTGGTAGAAAAGGACTGGTAGCAGTACTCGACCGCCAAAAGACCGCACACCGGTATGCTAGAATGCAAGCAACCAGTTGTGCTGGTCCTGCCAGGTGTTGTGTAGGAGCCCTAGGCCCGCATTAGGATAATAACTGCGACACAGACACAGGCTTACTGGTGGGTTAATGAGCTCCGAGCACGTGCGCTCGGCTCCTTTTATTGACTGTGTCACGTGGTCTCGTGACATCAGTGGTGGGTGGGTGTTAAGTGTTTCATTACAGTAGAACAATTAGACTGTGTCTGCTAGGACACAACATTCCTCCCAAAATTTGATAAAAATTAAGGAAAGACAAAAGCCGGAACCTGTGGGAGAAAATATACAAATATACAATAATTACAGATTTACATTGAGTCTCTTCAGCTGCTTGCTTGATGACGACTGTGAAAATTGCTGCTGAAACTTTAGTTCTTCTTGGCTTGACGTCTTGGTTCTCGGTGGGCGTGCGCTTGTGAACTTGCGCCATGGAAGTGTGTTGGTCAGTCCACTGAGATCTTGCTTTTGAGGGTGACGCCAAACAGGATGACCAGATTTTAGACTAGGATGATGTTGTCTTCTGCTGGTCCGTCGGTTTCTTCAAAGTCGGCTGCTTGGCTTCAAATTTGAAGGGATGGAGTGTCTGAAGGACATTCTTCTCACTAGGACGCCCCTCTCTCGAGTGTTCTCCTGCCACGAGATGTACCAGAGGCCCTTTATATCAGGTTTCCACTGTACCGGGTATTATTCCACAGCGTTGCTCCAACTCCACAGTCTGCGTGTGAATGGAGGAGACGATGAGGGTACTACCTCACAAAGTCCATAGCTCCACCTGAAGGGTAGTTGTTGACTCCTGCCTTTGCGCACAAGTTCCTCTTCTTCCTGGGACGTGCAGGTGAGACGGCGATGGATCCATCTCTCGTGTCGGGACCCTCTGCCACCGGTGTCCCTGAGGCCTTTGCCCCTTGGATCTCCACGGGCTGGAGTGGAATGGTCAGTTCTCCTTGTTCAGGCCATCTGAGCTCCCTCCGCTTCCAGATTTCCGCTCTGTCCCAAAGGTGGGTGTTGCCAATGGTCCGGCCTGTGCTCTCCTACCGTCCACGGGTTGTCAGGGTCTTGTGAATAGATGCCTGATCTGTCCCTGGTGTTCTCAGTGTTCTCCTGGACGTGTGGGTCACTTTACACGGTGTTGTGGTGTGTGTCACCTCTTCTTCTTCTTGTAGGTGTGTGGACTTGTTACACCTCTCTTCACCTTTTCCAGATGTTTGGATGGCGTCGTGCCACATGACTTCTTACTTCAGTTCTTTTCCTCATGGTATCGTGCCACTCTTCTCCCTTTCCTTTTCGTGACACAGTGCGGTCACCTTTC
Organism: Lissotriton vulgaris; assembly: GCF_964263255.1. NCBI lineage: Eukaryota > Metazoa > Chordata > Amphibia > Caudata > Salamandridae > Lissotriton > Lissotriton vulgaris. The sequence continues at coordinate 1,316,241,545 of NC_141691.1, forward strand.
TTTCTTTGTCTTGCTGACCAGGCTTCTTCAAGCAGCGTGCACTCTGCCTGTTTCCCACTGGTCTTGTCCTGGCTTTAGGATACTGTCTTCTCTCCTTTCTTCGGTGACTGGACCGGTCATTACGATCTTCTCTCTTGCCTCCTATTACTTCTTTTCTTGTAAGTGTTGCATCCGTCTCTCCGGGTCTTCTTTCGGACATTCTCCTGATCTCACAGTTCACGGACGTCTTATGGCAGGACATCTTCATCCTGACTTCTTGGCAGAATGCCTTTGCTGCGCCTATATGGCGGGTCAGCATTCCGGCGACCTGTTGGCAGGTCGGTAATCTTCTTTTCCTTTTTTGGGCGACCATCTGGGTGATTGGCTTTTGCATTGATGCACTTTTGTCTGCGCGTCAGCGCATTTTCTTCTGCGCTATTCTTATGCTTTGCAGGTACCGGAGGGTTACGTCACCTCTCCTGGAATCTTCTCCCATGGGCGTACTTGTCGCACGCGATTTCGGTGAGGCTCTTTAGCTTCTGGGGGCGTTGACCATGCGTGGTTACTTCACCTCCTTTTGGCTGCGGGGTAACTTTGCGTCACTCTCCCATTGCACGTCAGTGTGCATTGCAGTTACAAGTTCTTGCTTCACTTCGTACCGGCCGCGGTACATCTTCAATGTAGCTTTGTTCATTGCACTTTTAGTTTCTTTGGCGTTTTCGCTCTTCCACTTGCGTGTCGCACTTTCCTTCTTCACACTTGGGTACTTGCCTCGCACGTCTTCTGGTGTTTTGGGTGTGGCTTCCTCTCTGTTAGGCGCTGTCCTGTACCGTCTGCGTCCGGGGTACACTTGCGCTCTTCCATCGGTTGCCTTTGAATCTTGCTGCTTGCGGTAGACGTCTTGACTCTCCCTCTCCGTCCAGCATGAGGTTGTCTTCTGCGATTGCGGTGAGCACCTGTGGCCACAGGCGTCACTTCAGCAGTGATGATGGGTCTCCGTCTTCGTCCGCGTCGCTGCAGGCTTGCTTTCCCTGGTAGGCTTTCCCTTGTGCTGACTTGTGCTTGTTTGCTTTATTGATGCTTCTTTTGGTGCAATTCTTCCCAGTGTCCACTAGATGGCAGTGTAGCTTGCTGGTCTTCCTTCAGCAGCAGTCTCCTCTTCTTGGTGACTTTCTTTCCTGTTTCTCTTGCAGTTGCAGTTTGTAGGACCTGCTGTTGCCGGGAGTGTGCAGGAGGGGTATGGAGAGGCAGGGACGGCCACTCCACTTTCTTTCTTCCTTCCCCGGCCTGCAGCAGTCACTTCATGCACCCGCTGCGCGGGGTGGGGGTTGTCTTCGCACATGGCAGGCCACTTGCAGTCATTCTGCTGCCTGGGACACCGGAGATGGGCACCTTGATGTTAGCCGGCGGCGATTTTTTTCACATTTTCTGCACCCTCCCTGCCTGCCTGACGCGGTCCTCGTGCGGGCAGGGGGGCTCGGGGCCATATACATTCTTGGGCAGCGGCGGGTGTACTTCGTCCCTTGTAGCACTCGGCCCCCCACACAGCAGTCTCTTCTCTTTGGCGGCGCTGGCCGCATGCAGACCTTTTCTTTATTCTCTGCCCCTCGCAGCAGCCATACAAACTCACCGGCTGCGGGGAGGCATGAGGGGCGGAGAGACTCGGCGCTATCTCGCGGGTGGGCTCCGCTTACAGTATTAGGCGCCCGCAGATCTCCACACGCTGTGGGCGCTTGCCTTTGAAGTTTATTCCCCCGCCACTGCAGCCTCACTTCCCCACGTTGCGTGACGGGGGCCACTTACAGGCAGGCCGCGGGTGGGCTCCGCTGGTCTTGCCTTCTGCCGCTTTCACCCCATCTCCTCCACACAGCGCCATGCGGCTCTGCTCACGCCGCGTGTTCATTCAGCCCACCGCCACAGCAGCTCCAGTCACACGCTGCGCGGCGGGACTCTGGGTCGCTGCTGGCAGTCCATGGGTGGGCTCCGCTGGCCTTGCTTAGTCTGTGGGGGTTGAGCGGCACACGATGATGTGGGTGGGCGCTGCTTATCTTCACAGTGTCACTGGGGGGTCGCTTCATGTATGTTCGACCCCCGGGGCCATTCACAGCCCCTGGGCTCACCTCCGGCCGACAGGCCTATTCTCCTCCTGCGGCCGTGGCGATGGGGGTCCCTGCTGCTGCGGCCGACTCGGGTGGGCACCGGTCGGCTAGTCGTGGACGTCGAGGCCCGGGGCAAGGCACACGCCACGCGGGCCACTTGGCAGGGTGGCGCCGATTCTGTGCGAGGGGAGGGAGCACGATGTCGCCCTGCTGTTCTCTCCCCTTTCACCCACAACGAAAATGGCTGTGGTACGCGTGGACACAGCCACCACTCCTCGTCACCATTGTTGTGTAGGGGCCCTAGGCCTGCATTAGGATAATAACTGCGACACGGACACAGGCTTACTGGTGCACTCGGCTCCTTTTATTGACTGTGTCACGTGGTCTCGTGACATCAGTGATGGGTGGGTGTTAAGTGTTTCATTAAAGTAGAACACCTAGACTGTGTCTGCTAGGACACAACACCAGGCTTTGCAGCATTATCTTGCGTGACTTGTCGCAATGGTATAACAGCGCGTTACGCGTGCACAAGTTACAGTATATAAAAACCCATTTTGTTATGCGTGGGGGGTTAGGTGATTAGCCCGAGGTTACAGGCTATTGAGCCAGCGCTGAGTCACGAACCCGGTTTCGCAGATCCAAAATCGGATCCTCAGCTGTTACACCGCGGTCTACCTGTAACTTTTGTAAACCCTTCCGTATTTGCAGTATTTGCAGTAAGGCTACCGCAACCTACTCAAACTGGTTCCCCGGGTTTTAAAATTAGCTGCCCCACCCTTTGCCACTACTTCTGGGGCGTGACCCTCTTTCCTTCAATGGGCGACAATTAGCATGTTCGCATGTCGCCACATGTTAAGCTATTACTTGTCTGGGCGCTGTGTGTTCTCTGCCGATATTTTGAACTTATGGCAATCATTTATTTTTTTTATTTTTTAAATTAATACATATTGATATGCCTCCTTTTTCTACCAAAAACTACAGGAAGCTGAGCCGGCGACAGGGATTCAACCCTGCTCCCCTTCCCAAGTCAACAGCTGTGACCGTAAGGCCACAACCTCTCCTTCTTATTAATTGCTCCTTGGAGCAGGCCAAGACCCTTTCACCAGTACCCTCTGCCCTTCTTTTGGTGTCCCCGTATCACAGTTCTGTCCCAGCAACTGGTTTGGCCATACTTTTCTTTACAGAGTCCGGGGGGGGGGGGGGGGGGTCTTTGAATTCTCCCTTTGGCTGCGCCCTATAGTAAGACTCGATTAAACAAGCAAATGCATCCCCATCTACATTCGAGGCACAGCAGTTTAACGCTGAAGTACTACGACTAAATTTGCGAAGCTGTGGCCCAACGCTGCGTACATGCCTCTTTCCTCTTTCCTCTTTTGGTTGGTGTTGTTGTTTTTTAAATGGCCTTGCTACCTTTCTTTTAAGGAAAGTCGGTAGTTCAACTTAGGGTCCCAGTTCACAGGCTCCATCACTGCCGCCAGGGCTCGGTAAAACAAAGATGCTCCACAGAGGAGACAGGACCAGGGAAAGTGCTCTGTCGGGCAGAAGCAGTGTTTAGAAGACAGCAGATCTGAGGCACTGGGAATTTATTACTATCAGACTACGCTTTGCCAAACCACAACCTTCTGTGCACCTGTTAAGGAAAGCCAGTCATTTCGACTTCTTGTCCTAGTACACAGTGGCTAGCTTCGGGCCTATAACACAATATTTCACTGCTCTTCAAAATATAGGATGATAACTATTGCCCACGACATTACAGTAGCTGTAAATTCTGGTCATTTTATTCCGGTTAGGTTTTAAGAGCCACCGGCCAATCTTCCTGGCTATTGAAGCATCTACTTGCATGATGGCCTGGGCCCGTTACCAACTCGGCAATACCGCAGAGGGCCCACTGCACCTGGCGAACCCCACAACCACAGCTGACGGGGGAGGCTGCCTCCTGCCGTTCCTATGTGGCCTGCGACGCGTAGATAGTTATTTCCTTACAATGGCCCGGAAGCACACACACAGTTGACCCATGACTATCCCAAGCCCCCAACCGTGCAATGCAGCAGCAGTTGCAGAGAGTAAATGGACCTGTACAGGAGCTAACTGCTCCTCGTAGCTTGCTTGGTGACATAAAACGGGCAGGGTCCAAAACGCGCCACAGGCCCTGCTGTGTGTAGAGGTTCCTGGTGGCGCTAACCTCCGCAAACTGGATTAGTTCCTTTCGGGTTCGGGCGGCGGTTAAGGTGCAGGCCCTTGAGGCCCAGTTTGGGGGCGGCCTTTGCTAAATATGACGTACTTTGAAGTTGACAAAAGGCTGCTATTTATTGATGCAGGATAACACTACCCCTTGTGCATGATGTCTGCAGGGTCAGAGCAGCTGCTGCCCTTGCAGATTAGAACAGTGGGCAGTGGGGCCGGGTGGGGGGGTGGATTTATTCAGATGATGACAAGGGAAAATGTGAAAAATAATTAATTTTCCCTCATCATAGGCAGACTAAATCCCCCCCCCCCCCCACTTACAGGCCCACCGCCTCTCTTACCTGCATGGGCCGTGGCTGGGGCAGAGTGACCTATATGGCAATTAGGCAGGTCGGAGTGTGGGATATTTTTTTTATCTCTTTTTGGGACTGTTCAATGTAGATACTGGGTTGGTTTTACTTTTGATTTTCGTGCTACCGATGCAAATATTGCCTGCAGAAAAATCAAACCCATGCTGTTTTTATACCTTACAAAACACTAAAACAGCATGTATGTCCAAGTTTAAAACTCTCTTAGAGCCCTATTACGACTACAGTGGTCCATAGAAACGCTGTACTTATGGTGGTAGTCCGACCACCGCCACACTGTCCGACCGCCTGCAGTATTATGAGTGTGGCAGTCGGAACACCACTAAATTGCTGCTACCGCTTTGGATCAAGGATCCTGCGGCAGACTGGCAGAAGTTCGAGGTCAAAGTATGCCTCAGGTGCCACAGTGGCACCACCAAGCATATTTTGAGTTGCCTCACTGCCACCCTTTTGATGGCAGTCGCTCTGCCATGAAAAAGGTGGTGGTGAAGCAACAGAGGGGGCGTATTGTGCCCCCTGTAGTTATGCACTTCCAGTTCCTGCACAGGAAGGAATGCACAACATGGTGCATTCCTTTTGGTTCAGGAATGTGCACTAGCGGTCACACATCAGTAGTGTTTAAGACTCACAATGAGCCTTTAAACAGCACCACCATGGGACTGCCAAACCACCCAACTGCCAGCCCACAAAATTACTTGTAATCTGGTGTGTGGGTGGTGGTGAGTTTTGTAGATCCTGGTGTGGGGCGATGGTGTGCCGCCTCCTCCAGGACTGCCAAAAATCATAATACAGCCCTTGGTTTGCAACCATGGGCCACTTTTATTTTGGTGCCCAGGCAAATTTTGTCTCCCAATCCGATCCTGTACAACTCATCCTCTCCCCAGGATTAGACTGAATTAGACTGAAAGGGTATCCATACCTACAATAGCACATTGTAAGAAATTGGGTTATTAGTGAAGAGGGTTTACTACCCAACTTACACAATAAAACTACCTTAAATTATAAATGCAATACTTGTGAGGGTGAACCACTTAAGTGAACCACTTAAGTCACTAAATTAATCTGAAGTAAACTTCTTGGTAACTATGGTGCAGAGCAGATTGGATAAACGTACAGCTAATATGTAAAGCAATAAAGTAAAATCACAACACAATAAAAGCTCTAAACTTGATTAGAAAAAAGGGTACATTTTGGTCAAGAAAATGACTTCAAAATGACCCATATCCAATTAGGGTAACCAGAGATATAAATTTAAAAACATTTAATGAAAAAAGTGTCAAAAGATAGATGCAATTTAAGGTGGAACATAATGGATCGGATACAAAGACCAATTTCAACCTAGTCGAAAGATTTTCTTGAGACCTAGGGGCCCATTAGCATGTTGGGCGGATGACCACCGCCCGCATAGCGGTGGCTATCCGCCCTAAATTTGAGCCCGCCTGCATGCCAATTCCCCCTCACCGCATTACTATGGCGGGGGACCCCAGCAGACGGGAAGACCTTCCGCCGGTTTTCCGCCGGTGGGCAATCTGCCTGATTGCCTACCGGGGGGAAAAGCACTTAATATGGTGGCGTTGTCTGGAAGACACCGCCATCCATATTATGTTGCATGCGGGGTGTTGCCTTTCTGCCACGGAAAGGCAGACCGTTCTTGTCATTGGGGGCCTGTAGCAGGCCCCCAGGGATTCCGGGGTGTGCACATAGGGGGTACCCATGGTACCCCCCTGCACTTCCATGCACAACATGGCAGGCACCGGGTGTTGTGCATGGAACTGCATGACATGCCTTCTTGGCATTGCGGTGGGCGGTGCTGAGAGCATCGCCCGCCCCAATTTCAATAAATCAGGATGTGCCCACCAGTGTGGTGGGCACATCCTAATGCCACCAACGGGACCCCCGCACCAATGGCGAGTCTTCCCATTCCACGACAGGATGGCGGGCGGCTAGAGTAGAGGTTTAAATATTGCGATACTGAAACATTTTAAAAAATATTGCTACTAAAAATATATTATGGTACAGAAGTTGTCTAGAATAGCATTTTATGGTAAGATAAGAAATATCTTTTTCAGAAATATTGTTTTTAAATATCAGTTTCATTAATGTAGTAATACATATTGTTTTGTAATTAATTTAATCTGATTTAGTAAAATACTAATTTGAGGTGGTAATATTGTTAGTATATTTGTTATGTCAATCAATTCAAAATCTTTATTCGAATTTTTGCAAATTCATAAAAGCAATACAGACAATCCCAGATCAAATAACATATTTACAGTAGTTAAAAAACAGCAATATTAAAAACAATTATGAATGTAGGTCTCAGATTTACTAAGGGTTCTCCATTGTTTTGCGAACATGGGTAATAACTCTTAGAAAAGTGCTAGTGCAGAATATAAACTCTTCATTATTCAAAGTCAACAACATCAAATTTGATTCCTCCAAAGAAAGTGGTCTGTGCTTTTTAAAATACGGTACTAAAAACCATTTAAAATATTTTTGATAAAATTTACAAAAGAAAAAGAAATGTAAATCAGTTTGCGGGCTCGTGTCATCACATAGGCACAGATTATTTCCAGATTTTAAAAAGGTATAACCTAGTGGAAAACATAATAAGAATCTCACAGTCCCTGCCCTGAGGCGGAAAAGCAAAGATCTTTCCCACTTTGTCATTGGAAGCGTAAGGTACAAAGGGATTGGTTGTATATACAGATCTTTGTTCACATAAGCCTGGATTGTAGGTTTTAATTAATTCCCTTGCCGATCTTCCTTCTCTATAAAGTGCGTACAGTGCAGATTTTAAATCATTTTTATCTTTGGGGTTGATTTTACTAGGCTCAAGAAAAAGGTGTCCTTTGCCTACGCTCCTCAATTTTTTGAACACTCCAGAGAGCCAAGAGATTAACATCCCTTTATCACAATAAAGGCAGTCTCTTTTGATGTCCTGGGTTAGGCCAGCCATGTTATTCTTCCAAATATCAAGCCAGAACATTGCCGATCTGGAGGCAATAAAATCTGATATGTAATGCAAATTCAGTTCGCATTGGCAAATGTATTCCGAGGAGGAAATGGGTGCTCCGAGGATTTTTCTGCAGAACCAGTTTTCCTCTGTCTGGATGCTCTGTATTTTTCCCAGACCCCAGATCTCTGCCCCTTAAGTAGCTACTGGTACACATTGTGATTTAAAAAATGTTAAAATGGCTTTTGTAGCATCTACTTTCCTAGGCCGTGGGAGGCTAAGAATAGAGTTAATGGAGTTTGAGAACTTGCTCGTGGCATGGGCTAAATGTCCACTCCACGAGCCGCTCGCAGCAAAAACCATTCCTAAATAGGGAAAGGTGTTGGTAGAATAAAGTTTATCAACACCCACTGAGATAGCACTTAATTGTCTTTTACCCGGGCCACAGGACATATTAAAAGATTTTTTTAAATTTACTTTAAGATCAAGTTTTTCCATATATTGCAGAAAGTCTTTTACCAAACTGCGCAGGGCGTTTGGGGTAAGACCCATAAGCACCGCGTCATCTGCGTAGAGCAGAGTCGGTAGCAGTCTCCCCCTTAAGCAGAGTCGGTAGCAGTATTTAAAAAACAATCTTGTTTATAATTCTAGGGGCCATATGTATCATACTTCCGTTTTGCGAATTTTAAATAGTGAATCTTAAGGAATCGCTATTTAGAATTCTCAAAACGGTATGTATGTAGGTAATCTAGGAATTTTAGCGATTCCTTACTATTCCTTGTTTGCGAATTCGCAAATTGCGAGTTCGCAAATAAGGAATACTACCCATTCATTTCTATGGGCCAGGAGGCCCATAGGAATGAAGGGGAAATTTGCTAATCGCTATTTGCTAATCGCAAATTGTGCGAATTTTCAAGGGTGCAGGGGGTGTCTCAAGAACACCCTGCTACATCCCTGAAAATGACATGTGTGCGCATATGGCGCACATACATGCCCTAAGGGCATGCATGTGCATCACATGCCACATTGAAAAATGCTAATTTGTGCTTATTGAAAAGGAATCGCAATTTACCACCAACTTTCAGTTGGTGGTAAATTGCGATTCCTTAAACCTAATTCGCAAGAGAAAAAAGCTTCTTACATAGCAATTAAGGAATCGCAAAATTGCGATTCCTTAAATGCTATGGCAAAATAAGGAATCGCAAAATTTTGCACTTCCTTATTTTGCTACTTTTTCATACATTGCAAAAAAGATAATCCCATTCTAAACTATTGAAAGCCTTTTCGATATCTACTGATAGGACTAGAGGCACTCGGCCCTCAGCGTGCGAGCCCTTCAACAGACGAGTGAGTCTCCTGATGTTAATCGTCGTGTTCCATGCGGGAATGAATCCATTTTGGTCTTCGTGTACTAAGTCGGGCATATGCTGTAGTAGTCTAGCTGCTAATATGGACCTCAATATCTTGTAATCAGCGGTTAGCATAGAGAGTGGCCTATAAGACGCAGGGCTACTGCTCTCTCTACCCTGTTTCAGGAGTGGTATTACATGCGCTTCCCGCATTGATTGTGGCAGGCGACCCGTTGCTCTGGCTTCCTTATATATTGTTTGGAGTTTTGGCGCCAAGATGTCTAAGTACTTACTATAAAATTCTATGGGCAGCCCATCTAATCCTGGTTTCTTGTTGCGGGCCATCTTTTTCACCGCTCCCCTGATCTCTCCTAGGTCAATGTCTCTCCCCAGGACCTTCGCTTGTTCCTCGTCTAGCTGGGGCAATTGAAGGCCGTCTAGAAAGACCTCAATCTCATTCTCCCTATCCCCCGGTTCGCTCTTGTAGAGGTCCACATAATACTTCTGAAGGCCATCTAAGATCTCCGTTTGGGAGTAGTGGATTCGACCCGCCTCATCCTCTATGGCTAGTATAGGGGAGCATCGCTTCGTGGGGTTTGCCAGCCATGCTAGCAATGTTCCGGCTTTGTCCCCCTCTACGTGGGTCCTAAGCATATACGCCCAGTGGTCGAAGGCGCGAAGCCGCTCCACTTCCACCGCCACCGCCTCCCTAGCTGTTAACCTCTTCTTGGAGTTCGGGACGGTCAGGCCGCACTTTTTCCGCTTCCCGCAGCTTGGAATCTGCTTTATTAAGGTCCTCTAGCAGCACCTTCCTTGTGCCCACGTATTTCGTTATACACTGGCCCCTCACCACCACTTTAAAAGCATCCCATTCCATCGCCCTAGTGGCCGCCGTCCCCTCGTTATCGGTGAAGTATTGGGTTATACCCTCTTCCAGTGTTGCATGGAACAACGGGTCTTCCAGGGTCTCTGGTCTTAACTTCCAGGTCGGCACTCGAGGCACCTCGATCGCCCAGGCCAAGTTAACTATTAACGGGTTGTGGTCCGAGATTGTCCTCGTCAGGTACTCCGACCAAGTTATGGCCGGCATCACGACCTGTGAGCATAATATCGCGTCAATTCGGACGGGGAGGTCATGCAGGCTGGAGAAGTGCGAGTAATCACGTTCAGTTGGGTGGTGTGCACGCCAAACATCAGTCAAACCCCATTCCTTCTGCCATTCCAATCTACCCTTCGTGAGTCGGTGAACAGGGGAGTCCCTCAATGGTGGGTGAGACCTATCCAGTGTTGTGTCCGCTACTGAGTTAAAGTCCCCTCCCACCAGGATCGGGCCCTCCAGGAAGTGTGCCAGTGTCCCCGATAAACCTGTTAGGAAGGCCAGCTGCTCCGTGTTTGGGCGTATACGCTGCATAGTACTATGTCCCTACCCCTCAGCCTGCCTCCCACCACTACGTATCTCCCCTCCAGGTCTATTAAGTGTTGTGTTGGTTGAAAGGGTGTGCCCGCCCTAACCCATATCAGAGCACCCCTAGCATACGCTGAATAAGAAGTGTGAAAGACCTGACCCCTCCATCTCCTCTGCAGTGCCGCCCCCTCCTGCTTTGTGAGGTGTGTTTCTTGCAGCAACGCAATATGGACCCCCCTTCGAATTAAGTAGGCGTGTACCTTATGCCTCCTTACCATCGTGTGAATCCCCGCACGTTCCAGGTTATACACTTCAATACATTAGCATTAGCCATTGTCCCATGATTCAAGCCGCTTTCTCACATAGAATCCCGTTCCCTCGCGGATGGTGTACCCCCCCCCCCCCAATTTCCGATTTTTCGAACTTTTAATCTTCCAGGCTCCCCGGGATCAGCAATCGCCAATTGTGGAAATGGTCCCCGACAGTGTGCCCACTCACACCCCCCAGAACAGGCCCCAATAGTAGTCTATCAGTTCCCATCCAAAATTATGCAACTTTCCAAACTGTGTTGCTATAGCACGGCCGTAACCGTGAGTGCCTTAAGGGCTAGTGGAGCATGGCCAAGACCGGAAGGTAGCTACGCATGCTCTCCCCCCGCACCCTCCCGTGGACCCCCCATGATTAGTAGCAGGCTTATAACCCAGTTCGTAATCCCCAGTCATAGTACTCTTTAGTTCGGGAGGTTCTCGTTGGCAATCCTGCCCGCTACCTGTCAGCTCCGAGTCAAATATTCAGGATCTCCTCCGACGTCGGCGGTGTTACCAACGGGCCCTTGGTGCTGTGTATCCCCGAAAGGTCCGATTCCGAGCCCGAGGCTGAGGCGTGTGTCTCTATGTCCGTGCCCTGCTTGGACTGGGAATCTCCAGATCTCGCCAGCGTTTCCACAGCGTGAAGCGCGGCTTTCCGCTCCGCTTCCGTTTGTGACGCCGATGGTTTCCGTGTGCCTTGTTGTCTTTTGCGCAGTCTCTGCGATTTCCATATGCCCGATGGTGCCCGTTCCCTTTCCCGTTCCCTTTCTTCTCGGGACTTGGCTCCATCAGTGCCCGCCTTATATGTTTCCCACCACTCCCATGCGTCCGCCGACGTTCCGAAGAAGTGTGTCTTATCATCGACCGCCACCCTGAACTTAGCTGGGAAAAGCAAGGAGTATGGGATGCCTTCAGTCCGGAACTCCCTTTTGATCGATAGAAAGGAGGCACGCAGTCGCTGTGTCTCGAAGGTGAAATCGTACAATGTCACTCTGCTGTATTCCAGTTAAAGCGGACCAGTGTCCCGAGCCCTTTGGAGCAGAAGGTCCTTGTCCTTATAATGCAGCAATTTAGCTATGATCGGTCTCGGGGGCAGGCCCGGTTTGGGCGGCCCGGATGGGACCAGGTGTGCGCGCTTCAGGGTAAAGAAGGGCGACAGGCCCTCCGGCGCCACCACAGTCCTGAACCAGTTGTCAAGGAACTCAACTATGTCCTCCCCTTCCGCTTTTTCCGGTACTCCTACGATACGGACATTACTACGTTGACTCCAATTTTTGGCGTCCTCAGCCCATCTTTCTAGGACCTGGATCCGGTCTAGGGCATCTGTTAGTCTTCCCTATACAGTTTTTTGAGCAGGAGCCAGTTCCTGTAGGGTATCCTCAACCTCCTTGACCCTATCTTTAAGTTTGTCATGGTCCGCTCGTAGAAGGCCCAGTCCCGAAACCACCTGTGCTATATCTTGCTGCAAAGTGTCTCTTGTGGCCGCTATGGCCTCCAAGATGCGGTCCTGCAACTGCTGCAGCTCCGATGGTCCTGCAGGATCCCCTTCCGCCGCGTCGGAGGCCGCCGCACCCTCAGTCTTTCCCTTTATTTTCACCATATTGCCAAGCCACCTACTCCGGCGATGTGCTCAGTGCCCACAATCGCCAATTGGGCCCTCAGCTGTCCCCTGGACCTCCAACCGGGCGTTGGATCCCAGCTGCAGGGACCGTCAGGTTCCCAGCCACTCGCTTGTTGTCGCCTCGGAGGCTCCGGTCTGAGGGCCTCCCATTTCTGGGTCACCGTTGGATCACCGTTGGATCACCGCTCAGCCCGCCATTCTGCCTCGTGTTTGTGTTCTTCTGCAAACCGCCGTGGTTCGCTCGGGTCAAGACCGATCTAGGGCCCGGTGTTGGTCTAGAGGTGCTCTCCGCTCAGCACTGTCGTGCAGCCTACCCACAGGGCGGGCCCGCGGTCTGCGTCTTCGCGCCTCTGCTGTCTCGGTCCCCGCTTGGTGCAATGCACAGATCGGGCTTCCCCGTGTATTGCTAGGCCGACCGTGTGGTCTCCCCTTCAGCTCCACTTTCTTAGGGGCGATTGGGGCGCTTCTCTAGGACTGCCTACGGTCGTCTTCTCCGCCGATGGCCGATGGCTCGAGGTTCAGTGCCCCACCCCTTCGTCTCTGTCAGGGGGGGTCGTGAGTCAGCCACCCTTCGGGCCGTCAGCGAGGGCATCTCGGCCTTGCTGGTCTGCACCCCTCTTCAGGTCTTCTTGGGCTACATGTCTTCACTTCTCCGGGCTCCGCTCTCCATGAGGCACAGGGTCAGACTGATTTGCATATAGCCATGTCTGAACTGGGGTGGCAGAGTGGGCTAAAGAACGGTGATGGATTAAACCCAGATCTTTTGACTTGGTGTGAGTGTTTGATTGATTTCGATGCTCCGTCCATCACCACCCCCTTTTGTACCGCTTTTGGACTCCATAAGTGTGGCAGGGTATGCTCAGACGTGAGTCCCTTGCTCACTTTGCTACTGGATTCAAGCAAGCCGGGCTGAAGACGGCTGGAATGCCAGAAACCGGTCCTCGGAAGCTTGTTTCAGATGCTCCGTCCATCACCACCCCCTTTTGTACTGACTTAGAGTACAGCATGCAGATAGGGTCCACTTCTTCAATACCCCTCAAGAGGCGGTGGACTGGATGGACTCCATGGTGTATGGAAGAGCAGGATCAGGCAACACGATTGGCTGGAACAGAGGAGACAGAGCGGCCGGCAACAAAAACAACTGAGCCGCATTAGTGGACAATGATTCAGGTCACGGGGGGAGCCTGGCAGAGGACGCATCCTGGTGGGACCGGATGGTACCCTGCGAGAGGAGTTGAGGGATGTACTGACGCAGAACTAATTTTCCCCGCTGTGCCTAGTCCAAGAAACTCAATCGGAGCCGGAGGGCACGGCTGGCCCAACAGCGGCTGGCCCGTGAGACGCCTGGCTGCAAGTATGGGGGCTGAGATTAGGGGGATGAGGGATGGTGTGGTCTTATGGATAGCATGGACTGCGGACTTGGCCGCGGTGGCGCTCTGACTTTATTATGGACCCCCTATAGTGGAGCCCCACTCAGGGGATGTTAAGGAACCGTGCGGGGGGAGGGAACATAGCTGTTGGAGAAGGGGGCGCTATTCCACCATACTGTGGTCTAGGTGTCCAGACTGTGGTGTGCTGTGGTGGCTCGGCTAGACCGTTGGTCGGGCGGGGTTGAGCAGAACCGGGCAATTTGGTTGTATTACAAGGACTGAGATTTTTTTTCTGTAGCCTGTTACTGTTGTTTGCATTGTTGAGGGGGGTCTTTAGGGCGGCGTGCTGATTGTGGAGCGGAGTCTGGAGTTCTTGGGCCAAGGTTGGGCTGTGTGAATGAGGTTCTACTGCCTGAGGGTAGGGGGGTACAGTTTCATATGGTTTTCCATTTATGTTCTAGCAGGGGAATGTTCTATACCGGGTCACCAGAGGTCATGGGAGGGATCGGGGGCAGAGAGGTTCCCAACGCTGGGCATTATGATTCCTCCTTTTCTAGCATCTGTTGTGGTGGTTAGCCAAACTTCTATTCCTATGGCAGGGGACCCAAAAACCTATAACCTTATAACGTGGAACGTTAAGGGGCTCAATAACAGGGTCAAATGGATCCGGATAGCAATGTACCTGAGGTGGTACAAGATTAGTATTGCTTTTCTCCAGGAGACCCATCTTTGGGGGGATTGCCTGAAGTATGTCCAGCGACGATGGCGGGCCAGTTTTTTTGCGACTTCGTACTCAGGGTTTGCAAGAAAGGCACTTATATGGGTGGCACCTGGAGTCTTTTGTATACATAGAGAAACTGAGCGCCATTCTATTCGAGGTTTCCCAGGAAGTTTGTTTCAACACAACCGACTTACGTAGTAAGTTAGCTCACAATTGGTTGTGGGCAGCCGATTGTTTCATTATCTATGTGGACACCAGGGCTTCTTCGTGCACAATATTTAATACGAATATAGATGTCTATACATTTGGTGGAAGCTTATGTGTAAGCACTTCATGTTTTTACTTTTCGCTGATTTGCAGAGAACACACAGAGCACCTCACTTTGGTTTTTCCCTTAGTAGCACAATCCATGTTAAAACACTTGGTGGAAGCTTTTCTTTCCTTGACCGTCAGATAACGCATGAGGCATATTGTTCACGTGATCCTACTATTTAACCTTTGTCGGTGAATGAGCTACCATTGTATGTAATTCTTGTTTTATGTAATAGTTGTATATATGAGTCTCAGTCAAACAGTACAAGGTTTTCTTAGTCGTTTTCAACTTTTATTTCCCTACAGTGCCCCTAAAGAAGGGATCTACCCAAAATGCATTGGGCTATTTCAAAATGTTTTGGTTGTGATATTTAACATAATCTTTGTGATATTTAACATAATTTGCCTATTATTTACTTTTTTGTACATTTACAACAATGGTTATTGTATACATTGATAACAATACTATGAAGACTTTTGGAATTTAAGAAGGGCCTAGCGGCTCAACTAATGTATATGTGAGTTATGACAATGAAAATGAATTCACAAGCTCAACTTTTTTGGTTGTAAATTTGAATTCTAAATTGATCCTCATTTTCTGTTATTTATTTGATTTAAATGTAAAACATTGCAATACTTTACACTCTGCTGTGCGTCTGGTAAACCAGCGGGTGTTCCACTAGCTGTTGTTCATTCAATTGTGCTGGCTGCCCTCCCACCAGATAGCACGCACACTTAGTCAAACAGTTTGAAGCTTTACACATTGCGCTCATTAGGGTGTGCACATGTAAACACCTTGTTTTTCTCCAGGAGACCCATCTTTGGGGGGATTGCCTGAAGTATGTCCAGCGACGATGGCGGGCCAGTTTTTTTGCAACTTCGTACTCAGGGTTTGCAAGAAGGGCACTTATATGGGTGGCACTTGGAGTCCCATTCAAGAAGTTAAAATGCTATCCTGACTCTAACGGGAGGTACGTGGTGGTGGGAGGGACGCTGGAGGGAAGACACTTGTGTTTAATTAATGTGTATGCTCCAAACACCGATGACTTGACTGGGGTCTTGGGGACACTGGAACTGACGCCGGAATGTCAAGCTCTTGTGACAGGAGACTTAAATTGCACCTTGGATGGGGACTGGGATAGACACCCCCTAAAGTGGTTGCTAAATCCAAAACGCGGGAAGCCATGCATCAAATGATTAGCAATTATCACTTATTGGATATTAGGTGGCACCGCAACCCTGATAGCCGGGTGTACTCCTGCTTCACTCCGGCGGCCAATACCTGCAGCAGACTGGACTACTACTTCTTACAAGAAACGGCGGCCGGACAGGTTCTGGAAATGCAGTATTTGACCAGATATCTGTCTGATCACTCCCCCCTGCTGGTGGCCTATTCTTTGGGCCACCCGCATTCCAAAGTTCCGTTGTGGCGACTTAACACCGAGGCATTGACAGACCCGCTATACAAAGAGGTAGTCGCAACTTGGTTTGAAAGTTTACTTTGAACAAAACTGGAACACTGCAAGCCCCAGGGCGGTGGAATGGGACCCAATAAAAGTGGTGGTGAGGGGGATATGTATGTCTACGGGGGCAGGGGTATGGAGGGTACTAGAGTGGGACCTGTGACAGCAGGAAAATAGGTTAAAGACCCCAGAGAAGAATCTCCCCACAGACCCGGAGGGACAGGCCCAATGGATGGAACAGCGACAGAGGATAGGGGAGTTGTGGGAATTGCTGGGCAAGTATAATAGGACCCTAAGTAGACGTCAGTGGTACACTGAGGGGGACAAAGCTGGGCGCTTACTGGCGCGGTTGGTATAGGTTGAGACACAACCTCTCCCGATATTGGGTTTCTAGGGAAGAGGAGTGGTCCACAGGAAATGCCAAGTCTATATCAGTTTTCAGGTTTTGTTATTAGAGGAAACACACTCAAAAAACAACAATATTGGCCCTGCAGACGGAGGGGGGCCAACTGGTTTACACTCAGCATGCAATTACTGACGCCTTCGCCACGCACCTACACTATATATATTCAGAGCCCAAGCCCACCGTTGACTTGCGGGTTTTAGAGGCATACCTTACTGAGATGAAATTACCTTGCTTTGATCCGGATAGTCAGGAATCTTTGGGGGTGCCTTTCAGGAGGGAGGAGATAGGGGCGGCGATTGCCCATCTGCGAACAGCTAAGTCCCCTGGAATGGATGGCATGGATTCGGAACTGTATAAAGAGTTTGGGGGAGTACTGATCCCTAGACTCCTAGACATTGTTAATGAGGCCGGGGAGTGCAGCATTTTACCTGCATCCATGCGCGAAGCGCTGATAGTGATGATCCCCAAGCCGGGGAAAGACCCCTTACTTCCCGCCTCTTATAGACCAATTTCAATGCTAAATGTCGACCTTAAGATCATTAGCCAAGTTCTGGCCAACAGATTGCTCCCCACCTTCAGCAGCTGGTCCATGAAGACCAGTCCAGCTTTATTCCAGGAAGGAACACATTGCGGAATTTCCCCCGCCTTGCCCATGTCATGCAGTCATTAGAGGGCAGGGCTGAAAAGAATGCTCAGGTATTCCTTGATATCGAACAGGCGTTTGATTCACTTCGATGGGAATACCTGTGGCGGGTGTTCCTGAAAATGAGGAGAGGTGACGGGTTTGTAAATTGGGTGAGACTGCTCTACACTCAGCTGGTGGCGAGGGTCCGCACGGGGTGCTACATCTCCAATATAATACCGATTGCATGGGGGATGCGACAGGGGTGTCCACTCTCCACCTTGCTGTTCGCCCTGGCAATGGAGCCATTGGTGTGCCACCTCTTGGGGCAGGGAATCCAGATTGGGGCCCGGGAATATATAATATCACTGTATGCAGATTATGCTCTGGTGTATCTGCGGGAGCCAACCCACTTGCTTCCGCTACTGATGGAGACCTTGGGGTGGTTTGCGGAGGTCTCGGGGTTACATGTTAATAATACCAAATTCACAACTATACCCGATCGGGTCAGAGACTGAGAGGGGTGGGTCTCTGCTCCTGGAAGTGGGGATCCCCTGGGAGTTGATTGCATTGCGCTACCTAGGGATTTGGATCAGCAGAGACAGGGAAGTTTTTTACCAACATAACATGGGGAGGATACTTAGAGGTCTCCGCAGCAGTATCGATTTTTGGAACATGCTCCTGCTCTCGCTGATGGGGAAGATCGCCCTTATTAAAATGGTGGTGTTGCCTCGCTGCCTTTACACACTGCAGGGCTCGTTTTTTTTACTCCCACACCAGGTCTTCCTGGACCTGGATGCTATGTTTGTTCAATTATTGTGGAATGGCAAAAGATGTCGGGGGAGCCGAGAAGTAATGAAATGTACATGGGCAGAGGTGAACTGGAAATCCCTGACCTTGAACTTTATTATTTTGCATCTCAATTACAGCAAGCAGTGGCATGGCTTGATACAGATACATCGTGGGAACGCTCACACCTGGCTGATACGTACGGGGATCAGCAGTTGGGTGTGCTTCTTTGGCTTGCAAAAGGGCCACAGGTCTGGTGCCCCCCATTGGGCCGACTGCTGGCGGCCATCTGGGATAGGGTGGTTAAACGGCTTCTACGGGTGCGACCGTTTGCCCCAGATGCAGATTTTTGGTTGATGCCACTTCTCAAGCACATTGACCGGGTCATGTCTTCTGACAAATGGGAAGTGGGAGGTTGTCTCATGTTAGGGGACCTGCACCCAGAGCAATGGTTCATCACGTACCAAGAAGCAGTAGACACCTTCGAGTTGGGCCGGGGCAATTCTTACAATACGCCAAGATAGCAGAGACGGCACGACATCTATGGCCCACTTTCCCGGATGCCCCTGACCACTCGCACTCCTTAGTCACACTGATAGCGATGGCGGGAGGACGGAAACTGGTCACCCACCTGTCCAAGGCACTTAGGGAAGACAGGCAATGTACGCCTCTCACACTTGAAGATAGGTGGCAGGAGGTGAGTCCCCAAGAGATTACGCCACGGGACTGGGTACAAATCCACGAGGGGGTCCGTAAAGTAGCGATTTCCAATAGATTCAAACTGATACAATATAACATGGTCCATATGACCTACCTCTCACCTAAACGCCTCGTGGTATAGATAACTCAAGAAATCCACGGTGCCCGAGATGCCAGTACGACCAGGCAGATTTCCCACATTTGGTTTGGGCGTGCCCAATCATACAGATATACTGGACAACTGTCATAGAGGACCTGAATAGAATAATGGTATGGAGGGTGGCCCTGGAGTTGCGTACATGTATCCTGGGACTGAACCCCTGGGACCCTAAACGTAAAACTAGCATGAAATTCCTGGTGTTGGGACTTGTTATAGCCAGAAGACGGATAGCGATTCACTGGCAGACACAGGCTGGGCCGCTGGTGGCGAGCTGGAAAGCTGATCTGAGGGAATGGGCATTGGCTGAGGAGGGACACATACGCAGCACAAGGAGAGATGCCAAACTCCTGGAGGTATTACAGGCATGGGGTTGATGATTCAGGAGATTGGGAGGAGCTCCTCAGATGCTACGCAGACAGTGTCTTCCGCAGTTAGCCACGAGTGGGCAGCATCCCCACGACGGGAGTAGGAACAAGAGGTCACCCCTGTTTGAAAAAGTGTTAGAGAATCCTTTAGATGGAATGTACAGGTAGGGGGGAGGGTACTGGGAGGGTGGGGCGGTTCTAGTTAAAATGTTTGTATGGTTGATACAGCCAATGTATGCATTACTTGCTGGTTTGGTATAAGTTTCCACTGCAACTCAACTTATACAACCTGTTGCTGTACAGAGATTGAGAGACCGACTTCTCAGAGCTATCTGTAAAATACTACTGTTTTATCCTATGGAGTGGACCATAAAAACCACAATAAAGAAATGTAAAAAAAAAAACTATAACTGCTGATTTACAGTGGTTTTGTAAAATCAGAGTTTAACTGTAATACCCCTGTAATCTTTAATGTTTTCAGTGCATTTCTAAGGCTTTTTAAAATATATTTTCTAACTTTAAACTATAACATTTATATACCATTTCTGAGTGGATTTGTGAATGTCTGCATGAGTGTCTCACTGGGTGTCTGAGTGACTGTATGAGTGACTGTATGAGTGTGTAAATGGGTCTCTGAGTGGCTATGAGACATAGGGGCTCATTATGATGGCGGTCAAATGAGCGTCTGACTGCCATCCTATCGGGAATGGCCGACAGGGAGTCAGCATTCCTGACAGGGAAATTATGATCCGACTGCCTCCACGGCAGTCGGATCATAATTTCCCGTTCCTCCTAGCATTTAGGCTTGTGCTGCGGCCCGAAAAAGGGCTGTAGCACAAGCCTCACTGATAAGAGGAATGTTTGTGAACATCCCTGCACCGTGTGGCAGGTACCATGTGGAGCCTGCCACATAGTGCAGGGATGTTTAGGGGACATAGGTGCTCCCCAGGGCCCATATCGGTGGGCCAGGGTGAAGAGGGGCCTACTAGGTGCCCCACAATCAATCAATCAATCAGGTGTTTGTTAAGCGTGACTACTCACTCGTAAGTGTCTCAAGGCACTGGGGGGTGAGGGGGTCACAGGTTCCAGTCCATCAAGGAGGGGGTCTGTTGAAGAGCCAGGTTTTGAGGTTTCTTGTGAAGATGGGGGGCGATGTTATCTATCTGTGGTTGAGTGGAAGGTCGTTCCAGCCTCTGGCCACGTGGCAGGAGAAGGAGCGGCCTCCCGATCTGGTCTTTCTGGTGCGGGGGAACACAGCATAGGAGAGCTGGGCTGATAGTAGGGTCCTTTTGGGTGCATGGAATTTGAGTCGGCTGTTCAGGTATGCTGGTCCGGTGTCGTGGAGAGCCTTGTGAGTGTGGATTAGCATCATGAAGGTGACTCTAGCTTTGATAGGAAGCCAGTGGAGTGTGCGCAGGTGCAGGGAGATGTGGCAGTGTCTTGGCAGGTTGAGGACTAGTGTTGCAGCAGCATTTTGGATGTTCTGTAGCTTACAGGTGAGGTTTTTGTTGATTCCCGCATAGAGTGCATTGCGGTAGTCAAGCCTACTGGGGACCAGGGTGTGAGTGACGATCTTTCTCTGTTGAAGGGGGATCCATTTGAAGGTCTTACATAGGAGGTGGAGGTTGTGGTAGCAGGAGGACGAGATGGAGTTGATCTGCGGTCCATTTTGAGCTCTGAGTCCAGGATGATTCCCAGGTTGTGTGCATGGTCTGTGGGGGTGAGCGGGCTTCCGAGGGCGGGGGGCACCAGGTGTCATTCCAGGCATCTGGGTTTGGGCCCATGATGAGTACTTCCGTTTTGTTGGTGTGTAGTTGTAGGCACAGTCACTTTACGCCTGCCTTTTCATGACGGGCTAACCGCCATGAACTGGACATAGCAAAAGGCATTATAATCCCTGTGGCTCAGGCACCACCAATGTTATAGGGATTGCATTCCCTCCGACGGGCTCCTTGAGCCCATCAGATGCATGGCAGGAGGTCTCTCCACCCACCCACCATCCCCCCATCATCCTAATGCAGTAGACGGTCCTGCAGGGTCCCATGGCGGTGCGACCACCACTGACGGCCTGACACTGACATCGTAATGAGGCCCTAAGTGAGAAATTTAGTTAGGGGATGCATGAGTGCCTTAGTTCATTTGTGATTTGGGTGCATGACTCTTTGAATGGATATATGAATAGCTGCATGTCTTTTTGAATGGCTTGTGAGTGAGTGCATGAGTCTGTAAATGGGTTTGTGAATGAAGGCATCAGTGTGTAAGTTATTCTCTGAGTGCGTGTGTGAGTTTATTAATCAAGTAGAAAACTAATCAGTATATATCTGATTGCATGTGTCAGTTCCTACTTCGGATTGTCTTTGTATTTTTAAGGAAGTATGTTGGTATATGAGTGCCTCTCTTACTGAGTTGATCAGTATGTAAATGTGTGTGGAGACAGCTGCATTGATTGCTTTCTGAGTGTATTATAGAGCATTGGAGTATGAAAGTCTCTGGAACTGCCTCCATTACATCTAGTCATATAAGAGCTGTGTATTTTGGTAGTGGATATTGTAGTGCCTATGTGAATATATTTGTTCCTCTGTAAGTGGCTGTATCCTTTTCTAGAAAGGTCATACGTTGCAATAGGCTTGACACTGGATCTCAAGCTGGGCATATGAGCCTGTAAGTGGACAAGAAAGACACTGAAACTTCAAAGTATATATGTTATGTTTTTAGCACATATCCTATTCCATACGACCTACTTATAGTCTACCTTAAGGGTGATTTATATGTAGTAGAGGAGGGTTTTGTAGTCTTGAAAACATGTTGTAAAAGTCAAGTCTACCTGGCAAACACATGCTCTGCAGTAGCAGCCCTGAGAGATGTTGAAAGCGGAAGTGGTAAGCACAGCTGTGTTCTTTGTGTCCGTTTAACAGTGTATATCCGTATAATTGTGTCAGACCTTATTTGGGCCTCTCTTTGCACATTTAAATAACTATGGTAGTATCTGAGTGCGTTTCTTACTCAATATATGGGTCTATGAACATGTATAACTGGGTATATCAGCCTGTAAGTGCATTGAAAAGACACTTATACTTGAAAACATGTGTAATGTTTAAAGCATATATCTCATTGTCTATGACCCAGTATAGTGTGCATTATCAATGGATTTAATGTAGTATAAACCTGTTTTTAAGACTTGAAAAGATTTTGTTAGTATCAAATCTACCAAGAAATAACATATCCAGGCTCTTCTGTAGCTGGTCTCAGACAATTTGAAATGGGAAGTGGTCTATAGTGATATTGTAGTTACATTTGATATTGTAGTTACATTTATTGATATATTTAAAATAAATAAAATAAGACTCATGCACCCATTGCTACACCTAGCGCAGGGTTCGTGACTCCCACTTAGTTTGGCTACCAGTAATACACATATATTTGCAGTTTTAGGGTTTACTTTTAGTGTACAGGTGAACTAATACAGTAACGATAGTTGTGCAGTAATAAATAAAAAAACATTTTATATAGTAGTTTTTATCGATTTTAGTGAGCCACGGCACAAGCACGCACCATTGCGTCACACGGGGGCGTGACACCAGCGTTTTTTAAAAATACTAAAATATATATGTAGACACTGGTATGGTTTAAGGAAAGAAATATAATAATAATAAAAAGAAAATCGTATAATTCCTGAGAAAATTTGCTATGAATTTCAAATTACAAAATTTTTCGGAGAAGCGTTCCTGGCACCGCAATCCGCTCTGTACAGTTCGTGGCTCTGGTGAACCTTTGGCGGTAATAATAAATATATATTGACACTTCTAGGGTTTACATTTTGGTAACATATTTACTAATACAGAAAAGAAAATAGTGTTATAGGAAGTAAACTCTATTTTATGGTGATTTTAATAGCGTTTCAAGAGTCGCAACACCATTGTATATGTCACAGCACTTATTTTCGGGGTTGCGCTGGGGTCGCAACGTGCCGTTTTCTTAGACAGTAGCAAAATATGTACATAGACAGTTTTGGATTTCTTTAACATGAAAGAGGTTCACTAATATAAGGAATCTAATAAAACTAGAGAGAAATGTTGTTATAAAAGCATCTATGATACATTTTACTGAATCGCATCCCAGGCACGATTAATTTGATTGGTTTAACACCTTTCTATCATAAATATAAGATAGTTCCACCCCTTTTCATAATTTCTAGGGAGTGGCTCTGAAATTTCATAATTTCCTTTGCATATGCAGCATTTAGTTTGGATTGGTGTTTTTTTGTGATTTTCAAAATCATCAGTATGTAATCTGCACCAGATCAACTAGAGGAGTAAGTGTGCAGTTTGCTGGAGTAAGAGGAAGAGCACCAAAGAAAAAGAGCGAAAGTATTACATAGCAGTTCTTCACAATACTGGAAGGGGAAAAGAAAGAGAAATAATGTCTAGTGACATGCACTGTGTGCAAAAAGTTGCTTTCAAGAGGAAGTAAGAGAAAATATTCAAGTGAGACATCCAGCATGTAAAAACATCTTTGAACCATCTACAGTGCTCACTTGGCACATGCTAATATGGATAGGCAGAGAGACAAAATAATAAGCTTCTGATGGTGGAAACGATGGTGCATGAACTTTCTCTGCTGGCAGTGGTATAACCACAATACCAGTTAATATCCAGGAGTTTGGGAAGATTGCACTTTATTTTCCAAAGCGCAACACTTCACTAAGTGTAGGCGAGCAAGCTGTCGCTACACTTATCCAAATTTTAAATGCAAACAGTTGCTAATATTTTTTTTTCTGGCTGAAGCACAATTTGTTTATTGGTGTGTTGCTTCTCTGAAAGATATTACGTTTTCATAAAAAAAACTGCAATAAAACATCAAAATAGTTAGAAACAAAAAAAAAAGAGGAAACTTGTTTTAGAAAAAATAAATTTGTGTTAGAGTCACCCATTCCAGTTTAAGAAAGACAATGAATATTTAACTGTATGTTTGTAATTACATGAATCTATGTTGTTATGTTTATTAGAATGTTACTGAGTGTTTAAATTAGTTTATGGCTGTGTATTTGACTGTAAGTGGTTGTATGATGAGTGAGTGGATGTCTTAGTGCATACATGTGTGAGTGAGTGTCTCTGATAGTGTCTGTAAGAGTGTGAAAGTGAGTGTGTCAATTCCTGCATAAGTGAGTGAAAGTGTTTGTAATTGACTGCATGGGTGAGCGAGTGAATGCCTGACTGGTTCTGTACCTGAGTGAGTGGTTGTCTGAGTACTTGTATATGTGAGTGAGTGGATGTGGAAGTTGCTGTATGAGTGAGTGAGTGAATGTGTGAGTGACTGTGTGCATGAGTGAGAGGTTTAGTAGCTGTGTGAGAGAATGAGTGCATTTGTGATTAGATCTAAGGGTGAGTACGTGAATTTGCAAGTGTCACTATAGCTTAGTGACTAGATGTATGAGTTCCTGTAAGTCTGAGAGAGTGTGTGTGTGTCACTGACCATCTTATGTATTGTGTTGTTTCTTGTATAAGTGAATAAATTAGTGTGCAAGTGATTGTATGACTGAGTGTATGTATGCATGAGTGATTTTATAGCTGAGTGAATGGGTGTGGTAATGTTTGTGTATCTGAGTGAGTGGGTGTTTAGTGGGTGTATGGGTGGGTAACAAACTGTATAGTAGGTAATATAGATGAGTGGCAGAGTGAGTGTGTCAGTTACTCAATGGGTGAGTAAGTGGTTGTTTGACTCTCTATATAAGTGAGGTAGGGGTTGTGTACAAAGCTATATAAATGACTAAGAGGTTGTATGAATGCTTCTAGGCATAGGAGTTTGAAATTACAGTTGTCAGTGACTCAAATTTGAAATTTTATGTGTTTGAACAGATGTTACTGCCCATGATCTAACTAATGTCTGTGTTGGAGGTGAGCTATATAACATACAAGAGGAGTTTAAGGCTAGGCAATCACTATTTAAAGTCTATTTGGGCTACTACTGAACTTGCACACAAGGGTTGTGCAGAAGCAGGCAAGAGAGATGGTTGATTTGTTAGAGTTAGTGAGTCAGTGGATAACTGAATAACTATCTCACTTCATATTTAAATGTGTCTTTGTACACATATGAAAGTGTTTCGCTATACGACTAGCAGTCTTAATGTCTCTATGGCTTTCTGAATGTGTATCTAAGGAGCAGTATCGATTTCTTTTAGGCCATGTTAGTAAGTATTGGTGGATGCAACTGTGTGTGTAGAACTGTTCCCAGTAGGGGTAGATACATATGATGTATGAGTATATCTCAATGGATACTAAGATGCTTTACTCTTGGTTGGATTCCAAAGATTGATGATATGGTCTGGGAGAAATTGTAAGAATCTCACCTGAGTTTCCACAGGAACATCACAGAACCTGAAGCTAGGTCCACTACTTCTCTCTATCATCTATTGTGCCTGATTAAGTCTAGGCTTCAATGGTAACCAAGGGAAGAAGGGAAACAAAATGAGGAAAGAAGGGGAAGAGATCCCTCGTTGCCACCCAGTAGCCACTGGCTTTGTCAAATCAAAATAAAAGGCTACAGACAGGAGGGAATCAGTAAACACATTAGGTGATAGAACAACTATCTTTTGTGTATGAATTTTTTGGTATTGTCTTTACTCTACCTTATTATTCCCTTCTTCTTTTATTGGTTAGATAGGAAAACAATATAGTAAACAACATATGTCTGGTGCTGGAAGAAACAATGATACATATATTAATAAAGGGGGAATCATTGGAGAGTAACAGGATGGAGCAGATGCCCACAATGCCCGGAGCACAGAATCAGGTAAACGAGAGGTATATGCCAATAAACAAGAAACATAAAGGGGTCCGCGTAGCGCTGTTACCGTAACAACAATAACCCAGCTGAGGTCCTTTTCTTTTCTTCTTTTTTTTTGCAGGTATCCAGAGAATTTCACCAGGAGGAGTGGAGGAGAAGAATGACCTGATGCGCGGCCGCCACGCCAAACGCCATCGAGGACTGATGGACGCGACGACCCGGAAGAGACATCAGGGAAACGGAAACAAGTCCAGGAGCTTGAACGCAAAGCGCTGTTATGGAAGGCTGGGTTTTCTCCTGCCTGGCCCATCCTCATGCATGCGCATCTCTTGCTGTTGGCCATCTTTATAGTCCCGCAATTCCAGCTTGGCAATCGTGACAGAAACTTGTGAATAAGAAGGAATTCTGGCCGTCCTACAGAGCGCCTGTACCCGTCTTTGCAGTTGAAGGTACCAGAACTGTACTTTTACCGCCCCTTCTGGTAGCAAACATGAGAGATTTGTGTTGATAGATCTTATCAGACCACATCATGTGGCCAGTTCTACATCGTAGGCCAAACACATCATGTAGCCAGTTCTACATCGTAGGCCAAAAGGGCCCCTGCGTACTTTCCTGTCTTCTCTCATGACTCTACAGATGTTCCTGTTAGAAGATTTGACCAACAATGAAGCTTCTCACTGGCTGGGGACAGATAACATTGAAGTATCAGTACTTCCTGTTACATCTACACATGCCAAACAATCATTATGTATGGACACAAAGATTTAACTTCTGCAAACAGACAAAGATGGTGTCTACTACAATGTACCACCATTAAAGTCATTAATGTCAACCAAACTACAAGCTCAATTCTATAAGACATTCTTCCAACTATACTATACCCCAGATAGAATATCTAAATGGAGTAGCGGCAAAGGCACACTATGTCCTCGATGTGCGATGCCCGAAGTAGATCTGATACATATGCTGACCACATGTCAAGCCCTAAGTACTATCAGACGAGATATCTGTACGTTTTTATCCGGAGTCTTTGAGAGCAATATCGAGATTACTACAGCTGAAATAATACTAGGGTAGATAGGAATGTTAGACCCGCTAACATGCGGGGATTGCTGTTTATATCAATGGGGGTACTTAGAATTTGCTTGACATCTGCATGGTTGGACCTATATCCACCTACATTCCAACAATAGCGGGTACGACTTTTATCCACCTATAGTCTGGAAATAGCCATATACAAACATAAGGGCAAAAAAAAGAAAAGGATTAACATTATGGTATCCTATCACACAGTGGATAGGGAACCCGGATGTATAATGCTAACTAATTACTATACCAGTTGTGTTTTTCTTTTTATTTATTTTTGCTCTTATATCTTGTTTCTTGCTTATTGTATGTTTGTAATTGACTATGTATAGCCTTATGGAAATCTATTCTTTGATTAAGATATCTTTCAGAAGATATACGCGCCTAGTTTCTAATGTTGCCTGTGTGGGGGGGAGCATTTTATTTTATTTGTGGGTGGGGTGGGTGGGATAGAACTGTAAACATTCCAATAAAGAATTGTTTAAAAAAATAAAAATAAAAAATAAAGTCATTAATCTGTTCTACACAGCTCCCCAATCCTCCCAATCTAATGCAGCAGCCTCCAGCTACTTTATTGATTTTGATTACTTCTCATTGGTTTAATCGCACCAAGATCCAACTCCGCAAAGGGGACCACGTGAATTGTACATCTGGGTCAAAAAGACATACCCTATTCCTCCATGGATATAAATGTGGATTCTAATTGCATTACTTTTCCTCTTCATCTGGATTGATTTTTTCTGTTTCTGTTTGGAAAATATCTCCCAGAATGCTCTACTGTTGAAGTGGTAAATAAAGTTTTGAAACCCCATTCTTCATTACACAAAGTGCAAGGAGACATTTCCTTGGTGAACATTTCTGCTGTTCTGATTCCTGATGGAATTGTTTGGGAAAAGGTATCCTGTTACGATCTCTGATAATTGGGACATTAACTCAGTACGTGAAATGCTTACTGATTCAGAGCACTATACATTTTTTATTAGTTAAGAAATGTATGATGATACATCTAATGATGATGACATTTTCTCTTTTCACTATTATGGTCACCGGTATTCACATGAAGCAAGTATTCCACTTGCACAAGTTAATTACACACAATGGGAACACTGCTTTTCGCCACCACAAGGTAGCTCAAAAACATTTGCACAGAGCTTTGCATAATTTCAGGTCACAATCCAACTGACCCAGAGTCCTATTATTACAAAGTCACAGAAAACTATGCTCACTAATACCAAATTGATTTATTCTACTTATTTCATTTCCCAGTTGTAGATGCAAGGGGTTGACTTTTGGAAAGATAATGTTTATTTAGAATCAATATAGGGAATTGGAGATTGCCAGGTTCAGTGGAACAAGGTTTTATTTTGAGCATGCCTTAAACCACGCCAAATGATTTTCCTGAATAGAACTGTGCAGCAGAGTCCTGTTTTGCCTTGGTGAAGATAAAGGATCTTAATAAACTAAACATTCCCACATTTGCAGGTTGTGCAAATTTGGCATGAATTCACAAATTAAAGGAGGATACTTGTGACAACATGCTTAGAAATGGGACAAAATTCTACATATTCCGATCATGAGGGATGGTTAGTGTGGCCATCAGATACTAACAGATGTCAGGAATATTTTCTTGACAACACAAAAGGGTTCAAGGCAAATAAGCCAGACCAATATTACATGCAGACAGAAGTGGTCACAACTTAGTGTTGGAAGGATGTGCCCCTAGGCTGGCTAAAACATTCAACATTGTCAAAGGTGAAACAGCCCCTGTCTCTTCTTTCTGATGGCATGGACTTACAGAATTTTCTGTTAGGTCCTTGCAAGTCACATTAAAAGCACTTTCTGTACGCAATCTACAATGAAGTGTGGAAAGTTTCACAGCAGGAAGCTGCTGAGTGACTGGATGTGATTTCAGCACCATCAAGTAGGCAGATATGAAGCTCCAGGAGAACGGTTTGCACAAGAGTCATGGGTCCTACCTTTTTTTTATTGTTGTAAGAATGGTGCAATTTGAGATTTCTATTAGTGGTACAGATTGCAAGAATATTTTTGGCCATTTTTTAGTTTTTAGGAAGGTTCCTCTCTATGAAGAATGTAATGAGTTCAAGGGGAACTTGTCTTGTTATCTGAAAGGTTCCCTGGCTGCTGTGATTCGTCTGACATTCAGATTGCTCTCGAACAGGAGTCATTTGATGTTGAATAATCAAGGTTGATGTGAGATGAGACCAGAAATACCAAATATGGGGATGTTTTCTGGGGTTGTGACTTGTAGTACACAAATACTGTTTCCACCCTTTCGTACAGTTAGGGATGTGAAAATGTGTACTTTGATAAAGATTTTGAATATGAACTTTGATGCTTTAAGTAGACTGAAAGTAATTTTTTTCAGAAGGAAGTGGCCTTGACATCTGCGCAGAGATGTTTGATCTTCAAGTTGCATTGGCTTCCTGTAAGGTACAGGTGCTACTTTGCAACAATCTCCCACACCATTTTGGGGAGTTAGTGCACTGCATTTCTATCATTTCCAACAATGCAGGGATAGCGCTTTTTTAAAAATAAATTGTCTCCGGGTTGGTTAGCACCTTCCGGACAGTCTTCGGATTTATTCCATCTTTCATACACTCCATGTTGGGAAGTACTTTTGGAGGCTATCCACTTGCCCTGTTTCTATTTGTCAGGACACTGGTTTTATTATATTTGCTCTAGAATAGGTGTTCCTCCACGCTGCCAAATTGGATGTGCTTCCACATGTGCTACTGTGTCATGAGCTACTGTGTCATGAGAGAATGATACAGTCCTTTGGTGCACCCTTGCTTCAGGAATTTATAGGAACCTGGTTCTTATTCTTTCGGCCTGTCTGACTACACTGCGTGCAGTGCGTATTCCTGTTTCAGCTATGCACTTTCGAGTATGCCCTGGATATGCGCTTGGGGATGCAACCGGTCCAATCTAAAGACATTACGCTGCTTGTGGGTCCCCTAAAGCGCACCTGTACAGGTGCCTGTATAATTGCAGTTGATTCAAAACACATATTATGAGCCTTGCTGGGATGCTTCAACTCCTGGTGACATGGATCCTGGCTTGTCCTCTGTGGATGGACAAGATCTGTTACTCCTTCAGTGGCAGCTGAGAGGGTTAGATTTGAATATATGTGTTCCATGCAACTGGAGAGAGGGATGCCAACAGAGCAGTCATCTGTAGATGCTGGGAATAGCATTGTTTCATGCACTCCTTAGAAGATGCAAACAATTTAGCAGTTTTGAGCGGTAGAGATTTATTTTAAACACATGGATGTTTTCACCTACAAAATTGTTTGAGGAAATAAAGTATTTTTAATTACTGTTTTATTAGTTATAATAATGCAAGTTGGCTTTCTATATGCTTTCATTATTAAAGAAACACAATGCTTTGAGGTATTTTATTAACTGTATATTGTTAGCATTTATTTTAGGAAGCTTTTTAGTCACCTCAAGTCCAAGGAGAGGGTGTCATGTGGTCACATTTAGGCCCGGGTAGGAACACCACTATTTTACATGCTCACATTTAAGCTTAAAATCTTTTCTTGAAGGTTTACACTTGACACACATTTTTGCTTGCATGCTTGTGCAGTTAATGTTCTATGAAATAGCTTTGCTTACATTTACACATCTTTGTAGGCATATTATCTAAACTTTCAACATCCTGTAGGAAAGCTAAAGTTCACTGCACAAAATTATGTCTCATGTTATTCACTCAGTGACAGCCTTTTCAGGTAGAATCAATAGTGGCAGTGTGATTGGGACTGCGGCATGGCAACATGGGTGATGTTTATTATATAAAGGACATCCTCCTTTGTTTAGTTAGAGGAGGATTTCAAGCATATATTCCGTGTAACAGCACAATGGTTGAATTGTTTATCTTCCTCACCAATCTTGTAATACTGAACAGACTATTCTGTTTGCTTCTATTGATTATTGCAGCACACATGTTTTACACAAGAATTATAATGCTCAATAAATATTGAAGCGCCATGTTGTGTGTTTCTACTGTATCTCTTTGGGTATGCAATGCATGAGTCACTAAATGGAAAGTTTCTAGACGAGTTATCACGATTTCCTTGGGGAAAAAAAGGGTTGTCATGTTCTGAGTTTGCACATTTCACCTGTTGCCTTGTCAGGTTAGGGGTACAGATAGTGTGCTGTGAGCTTGCAGAACTAAGGCCAAAATATAGTGATAGTTTGCACAGAATCGGTCGTGCACAGTTTTGATGTTTATGTTGTTCAACAAATGTAATGCTTTATTGAGAAATAAGCCACAGAACACCTCTTTCCTTTATTTCTTTATGGTCTTCTTAGTTCCCTTTGTCCTTCTTTCTTTCTTGCCTTCTTATATTCATTCATTCCTTCTTCCCTTTCTATTTTGCCTTTCTTTTTTCTTTCCTTCATCCTTTTCTCCTTTCTATCATTTGCTTTGCATCTTTCTTTCCACTTATCCATACTATTTTCCTTTTTTGCTTTCTTTGATACTTTCTTTTTGGCCTTCTTTCCTTTTTTCTTCCCCTTTTCTTTCCTTCATTCCGTTTTTTCCCTCCTTTCCCTTTTCATTCCTTTTTGTCTATTTTCCTTTATTCTTCTTTCTTCATTTTTTTCTTCTTTTGCCTTCTTTCCTTTCGTCTTTTACTTCTTTACATCTTTAGGGTTGATTTATCTCTCAGCATAGATAATTCTCTGTGCCAAATGTGATGCTTATCTCGTCCCCATGTTACGATCCCCATAGGAAATAATGGGATCATAATAAGGCGGCCGGGATAATGTCACGTTTGTGACAGAGTATTCCCCTCCACCAAAATCTAAGTCAGGCCCTTAATTTCTTGCATATTTCCTTATTAACTTTTTCTTTCTTCTCCGTGTTATTTACTTACTATTTTCTTTCTTAATACCTTCGTTCCATCTTTCTATTTTTTATCTTTTTTCTTCTATCTTTTTTGTCTTTTTCCTTCACTTCTTTTTTTAGCCTAGTTTCTTTGTTTTTTGTTTTTGCCTTCTTTCCTAGCTAATGTTAATGTTAATTGGATTTATAAAGAGCATGAATACCCTGTGGTGTCTTGGCGCTGAGAACACAGTATGCCCAACCAAGCATCTAGTTCTGGAATAACCACGTTTTAGTACCTTCCTAAAGATGGTGGGGGATCTAGCACTTCTGAGCTCACTAGGGAGGGAATTCCAGGAGTTTAGAGGTGCCGTAGAGAAAGCTGTGCCCACCCCAATGAGATGATCGAATTCTAGGTACTGTCAGGAGTCTGGCCCCTGTAGAACGAAGTTGTCTGGCTGGTTTATACCAGACAAAGAGATCTTGAAGGAGGGACAGTCCTGTAGGGTTAAGTGATTTGTATGCCAAACACAGGGCCTTGAATTTAATATGTTGTTATACAAGGAGCCAGTGCAGGCCGTAAATCTCTTTGGAAACAGATTTGTGCTTTGGAATATTGACCAGCAACCGAGCTGCTGTGTTCTGAGCAATCTGAAGCTTTTTTAAACATTACTTCTGTATGTTCAAATAAAGCCCATTGCAATAGTCTAGTTTAGACTGGACTAGGGATGTTACCACTGTCGTCCTAGTGTCCATGGAGATGTAAGGAAAAATCGTGTTTGTTTCCTTCTTTCTTTCTGTTTGCCTTCTTTCTTTCATTCTTTCCTTCCCTTTTTCTCCCTCCTTCTTTCTTTCTTGCCTTCTTTCCTTTTTTGTTCCTTTCTTTTTCATTTTGCCTTCTTTCTGTTTTCTTTATTTCCTTCTTCCTTTCTTTTTGCTTTCATCTTTCTGTTCCTTCCTTCTTTTTTGCCTTCTTTTATTTTTTTAGCTATTTCTTCATTTGTTGCCATCTCTTTTTCTCACTTCCTTCTTTCTTCTTTCTTTCTTTCTTTCTTTCTTTCTTTCTTTCTTTCTTTCTTTCTTTCCGTCTTTCTCTCTGCCTTTCTTTCAAGGAGCACATCGACACACAAGGTAGTTCACTTCAGTGCAAAGTGTACCAATGGTGATGTGTACTTTGTTGAGATCAGAAAAAATGGTTGCTTTACCCAATGTTTTTTTCCATTTAAGGCCTAGACAATTTTGCAAAAACCATGACAAAACAAAAAAAGAATTGCCAAAAGACTGGAGGCCAACACTAGACCTATTGCCTTTGCCAATTCCTGTTTTAAGACTGGGATTGCATGAACAGTTATCTTGAAAGAGTCAAGTCCTTAAACGGGGTTCTTGATAACTGAACTGAAGTTCAACAGTTGTGTGACACGATGGGCAAATTACCTCAGCTGTTACAATCGATAACAGTAACCAATTATAAAAGTTTTAATTATAGTAGGATATTCTTCTGAAACCTACTTCTACATTGAGAAATTAGAATCTAAGAAGACTCTATAACCTATTTTAGTATCAATGTGTCTAGACGAGTTAGCATGATTTCCTTGGGGAAAAAAGGGTTGTAATGTTCTGAATTTGCACATTTCACCTGTTGCCTTGTCAGGTTAGGGGGTACAGATAGTGAGCTGTGAGCTTGCAGAACTAAGGCCAAACTATAGTGATATTGTGCACAGAATCAGTAAGAATCACACCACAAATGATCCAGTCAGAATCAGACCACAAATGAAAACATATTGACGGGCATATTTACAAAAGAAGTGACGGAGCCCGGTGTTAGCCTTGTTGGCTTAACACCGCGCTCCACCACTTCAGAAACACAGGACTGCACCATATTTACAAGAATATGGCGCAGCCCTGCGTTTCTCCCTGCACTAAAAGTGATGTTCCTGTGGCGATAGGGCTTGTAAATATGTCCCTTAGAGTGTCTTTTTAATTGAAGTAAAAGAGGGGCTTACAACGTGTCTAATTAACTATTCCCTGCACTTTATGCTAGCAGTGCAACCCATTCGAGGTTTTCTATGACTAGATTTTTAGTGCTGTTTTTCTGCACTTGTTTGCCTGCACCAACAAAGTATGATTGTTGATGCACTGGTCTGATCGAGGATTGCTGCGGGCGAACGTTGAGTAATCATCATCGCTGTCTTTACCAGCAGATATATGTTTCGCTATTTGTGACACATGGCAGTGCCCATAGTACTCAGGCTCCGTTAGATTTCACTGTGCGCCTTCTTAGCTATATCAAAATAGCTCCAGACCATTCCGCCTTTCACTGCCTTGAAAAATGAAGATTGCATTCCCCTCATTTCTATGACCAGTAACGCTGCGCGTGTTTCTGGTTTGTTTTTCCATGTAACATATTGCTCTCAGATGTCTTTTTGGATTTTTTTCTGACCTTTATATTGCCAGGTTCTCGACTTTATTAAAGTGGTTTTAAATTGCTTTGTCGTTAGTTAACTTTTCACTTAGCATTAGTAGTGTATCAAACAACATATTTGTCATAAGAACCCTACAAAGAATACCTATATATCTACATACATCCTTAAAGTATGTCGTGCCTTAATTCCATTAACCTTATTTGAATGAAGTATTCAGTTCCAGTTCTACTGCTGCCTTTGTTTCTGTCCTTTGGATACACGTGCAAGTGACCCATAGGCTTGTCGGTCCTCCATCCAACATCTAAAGACCCCTTTAATATACTGAAATTTTCATTTAGTTAATTTACTGAAAAACATCCTCCTATTTGGAGCAATAAGGACTACACGGAATCGGACTTTTTCATGAATGGGTTCACGCTATCAGCCCCATTTAATGCTTGAAAACTGTCACCTGGGCTTAATTGTCTACAGTGTACTGATCTAAAAAAGAAGCCTTTGGTATTTATTCCACAGCTTCATTAAGGATCAAGGTGACAAAGGTCAGCATTTTCATACCATTTCCAACATAGGCCAGATTAAATGTCTGTAAAGCATTTTTACAAACTCCCATTAAGGTTCAAGTTCGACCAAATAAACGCAGGAAAGCTTTTAACAAGAGTCTTGAATGTGTTTTTCAGCATGCATTTTTAGAGAGGTGTTGGACATGGTCCTTTTTGCAGGGTCATCCCTGAACTTTTTGCTTTCCTCCTAGTATTTCATCTGACATGGTGTTGGTGGTTTTAGGGCTGTGGGCACTTTAGAACTGCTGTCCAGTGTAAAGTGCATGTGCTCTCTATGGTAAAACGTGGTTAGATTGGTCAACACCTGTTTGGCTCATTTAATTTACCTATCAGTCCCCAGTAATGTGGTATCTCAGATACCCGGGGCCAGTAAATTAAATGCTACTGGTGGCAGGGGTGAGGAATTCCTATCTCCCGACGCCCGAGACATCTAGATTCCTTACAAGGGCAAAAGGTTTTAATTTCTAACTTGTCCAAAGCACAAGTAGACAGTCTTATGGTAATCCGATACACAGCTGCAGCCTGTTCAACCCTTTTGGTCACAGCCAGTTAATAAGGAGCTCTGAGCAGTTTATTGGCAGTGAAAGGGTCAATGCAAAAGCTGGGGCCTGCACTTTAATTTCCCCAGTGCAGAACAGCATGATGGAGCTGAGCTCAAAGTTGCAGCGCCATATAAAATAGCCACAGCACTGTAAGAGTCTTTTTGCTTTCTCCCCGAGGCTCCTGTGTGGTTTCCAGGCCCTCCTCTGGTCCTTTCATTTTCTTTGAGCAGGAGACAAACAAGGAGCTTCTGCAGCTCCAGAGCACTCACATCACTGGAATGTAAGATGCTGTCTTAACGGCCTCTTGGCTCCTGCTCTGACTTTAACCTTGTGACCCCCTGCCTTTTATTCTGTGTTTCACCCTGAGCCTCAAGTAGTCCCCAGAAACCCTCCTTACCCTCGCCTCGGGGGCATACAGTAAAGCCAATGCTTTCTCTTCTCATGCAGTCCCTGCACAGCCCTCTTTTGCACTTTGCTTTTCCTGTACACCTTACGTTTCACCCGGTGCCTATACTTGCTAACACCACCATACCCCCCTCTGCTGCCCCCTCTGACTGCCCTGACCCGCTCCCCTTGGTCTCTCATATCTTACCTCATCCAGTGCTTACATTAAAGCTCATTAGTTTCCGCATGGGGAATTAAAGCAATCCTCCGGCGCACCCTCATTTCTCTCCTTGCAATGGGCCTCTCGTCTCACTTTGTGCGTGCACCAGGGGTATCTGAACATGCCGCTGTAGCAGCTACAGCAGCTGTGGAGTTCTTAAGGGGCCTCTTCTTTCTGCAGGTCCAGACAAAGGTTCATAATTGACATGAAAGGGTGGTTCGATATATATATGGAGGAATGAATGAGTGAAAGGATGAAAGGATGGATGAGTGAAAGGATGGATGGATGAGTGCAAGGGTGAATGAATGGATGGGGTAAAAGTGGATGGGTGAGTGAAAGGATGGATAGTTAAATGAAAGGGTGGATGGATGGCTGGGTGGAAGGATGGCTGGGTGGAAGGATGGATAGATAGAAGGATGGATAGATAGAAGGATGGATGGATAGATAGAAGGATGAATGGA
The DNA here is from genome assembly GCF_964263255.1 of Lissotriton vulgaris. Classification (NCBI taxonomy): domain Eukaryota; kingdom Metazoa; phylum Chordata; class Amphibia; order Caudata; family Salamandridae; genus Lissotriton; species Lissotriton vulgaris. The sequence continues at coordinate 1,316,278,025 of NC_141691.1, forward strand.
TAGATAGAAGGATGAATGGATAGATAGAAGGATGGATGGATGGATAGATAGAAGGATGGGTGGATGGATGGAAGGATGAATGGATAGATAGAAGGATGAATGGATAGATAGAAGGATGGATGGATGGATAGATAGAAGGATGGGTGGATGGATGGGTGGATGGATGGGTTGGTGGATGGATGGGTGGGTGGGTGGGTGGGTGGAAGGTTGGATGGGTGGGAGGTTGGATGGGTGGAAGGTTGGATGGGTGGAAGGTTGGATAGATTGATGGGTTGATGGGTGGATGGTTGGATAGATTGATGGGTTGATGGGTGGATGGTTGGATAGATTGATGGGTTGATGGGTGGACAGTTGGATAGATTGATGGGGGGACAATTGGATGGATAGATTTATGGGTGGACAGTTGGATGAATAGATTGATGGGTGGATAGTTGGATGGATAGATTGATGGGTGGACAGTTGGATAGATTGATGGGTGGACAGTTGGATAGATTGATGGGTGGACAGTTACGTGAAACGGTGGATGGAGGGATGAGTGAGGGTGGATGGATAGGAGGGAAAAGGAGGATGGATGGGGTGAAAGACAGAAGAGCAAAAGGATGGATGGAGGGATGAGTGAAAGGGTGGATGGATATGAATGGAAAGGAGGATGGAGGGGTGAAAGATGGAAAAGCAAAAGAATGGCTGGATGGATTAGTGAAAGAGTGGATGGATATGAGTGAAAGGGTGGATGGAGGGGGTGAAGATGGATAGATTAGCAAAAGGATGGATTGATGGATGAGTGGAAGGAAGGGAGGAGGAATAGATGAGTTGAATGATAGATTTAGAGCTGGAAGAATAGGTTTGGCCATGAGTATCGTGAACCACTCACTTTAGCAGCTACAGCGAGGGTGGAGATCTTGATGAGCCTCTTCTCTCTGCAGCTCGGAAGTCAAAGTCCCATAATTAACTTGTAAGGGTGAGTGATTAAAAGGATGGATGTGTGGGGGAAAGGGCGGATGTGTGTGTGAAAGAGTGGATAGATGAGTGAGTGTATGAATATAAGTATGGCTTGCTAGATGGATGAATGAGTGTAAGGATGGATGAGTGACAGGGATGGTGGATGGACGATGGATGTATTGATGAGGAAAAGGGTGAAAAGATAGATGGGTTGCAGGGTGGATGGATCAGTAAGTGGAAGGATGGATGAGTGAAAGGGTAAATTGATGGACGAGCGGAAGAATGAATGAGGGAAAGGATGGAAAGATGGATGGAAGGATGGATAAGTTTGGGGATGGATCTGTAGATTTGGATATGGATGGGCGGATGGATGGAATGACAACAGAATGGTGAAAGGCTGATGAAAGAATAAATGGAGGCCAATGTAAAGGTGAAATGCTAAATATCAGTGGGTGAATGGGTAGATCTGCAGAAAAGAGGCAACATATGGAAATCACTAGTATTCAAATCCTTCTATACTGTGAGCCTGACATAACCAGAGAGGCTATTATCCGAGCTCTTCTATAATGAGTGCTGCCATTATTTGACAGTGCACTACATGGCAACAAAAGGGCAAGTGGATTTTGTACAGGACAAGTAGATTTTGAAGCTACCTGTCCCATGGACAAGTAGATATTTTATTATTAAATTCTTAAATTCCACACCCCTGTGGTTGGCTTGCAGCGTGGATTGTGCCACCCACCAAAGTAGCCTTTCAAATCTGTCACAGGCCTTTGCCATTGCAGGACCTGTGTGCGCAGTTTACTGCGGCTGTGAAGTGGTACATAAAGTGGTTGCCATGTCTGTGACTCCCCTTTTTCTAATTATCAGTCACCCCTAAGGTAGGCCCTGGCTAGCCCTATGGGTAGGGTGCATTGTAGGTAAAAGGTAAGACATATACCTTAATTGTGTGACATGTCCTGGTAGTGACAAACAGCCATTTTGGTTTTTCACTCCTGTGAAGCTGCCTTCTCAAAGGGAATGCATTGGGGATTCCCAGATAAGTGTTTCAGTGGTAATTCCTGATATGAGAGGAGCAACGTGGTCAAGTTTGGTATGTTTGGAATAGTAATAATAAATGCGCTGTAATGGTGTTTGCAGATTTATTATTACTAATATAGAAATGCCACTTTTAGAAGTTGGCCTTTTTGTGTGCTATGTGTCTTTTTGCCTGCCTGATGTGTATTGCATGTTTGGCTCTGGAGTGACAGGGGCTAGTGAGGTGTGTGGCTCCAGAGGGGCAGGGTTAGTCAGTGCTAAGATGAATAGGCAGATCTGCATTTGAACTAGTGGGAGGAGTAGCCCCTGACCCTGAATAGCTCTGTGCCTGCAGTGTAGAAAGCTGGCTCCGCCTCCCTGTAGTGTGCTAGAACCAGGACCCACTCTAACAATGAGGGTGCTTGTGCCCTGTATAGGAAGGTTGGAGTGCCCCCTAGAACTGCTTTGGACTGGGTCTAGGTCTGTGCCAGGGGGAGAGAACAAAGACATATTGGGTATAAGTACTGGGGCTGTGACCCCATGAAAGTGTGCTACGGGGGGCTTGGTGCTTACCGGGAACTTGCATCCGGCAGGCTGCTGGACTGCCAGGAGGAACCACCGCTGGGGATTGACCTGCTGTTCTACTTGGCAGCTGAGGGGTCTGCAGTCTGTCTTGGACCCCCGGTGCACTGGCCTGCCTGTGCACTTCTTTGGGGGAAGTGATACCTGCTCCCTGCTGGTGTCTGCAGGTGGGAGCAGCTTGGAACATTACCAAGATCCCTATATGCTCGCATCTCGTGCCTGGCGCTCGTGTTGCAGTAGTTGGTGGTGAGTGCTGCTGAATGTTTGCTGTTGGAGCCCGAGGTGGTGCTTATCAGCGTCCCTAATGCGCAGGGACCTTGCAGGGCTTGCACACTGGAAGCACAGTAGGGGCCCGTCCTCATTTTACCTATTGAGCTCCAGGAGTGGCTCAAGTCCGGAAAGAGGCGAAAACAGGGGACCAATGTGTGGGTGGGAGCCTTCCCCGCGCTAGGTAAAGCAGCTACTGGTTGCCGCTAAAATCGAAGTCAGGCGAAGGATGCCTGACCATGGGCGGCGCTCCCAGTGAGGACGTGGAGAGCCCCGCAAGCTGCATTTGCCCAGTGATCTCTGAGGTCCAGAGGGGCGAGTCCCGCTACTCCGGGAAGGCCCCCAGAAGTCAGGCATGGCCTACGCCTGGGTGTGGGCAGGACGCGGAAGGATCATGCTCCAGACCGCGAGGCGGAGGAGAGGAGCACAGGACTTGATCCCTAGGTGGTGAGACGGCTGCCTCTTGAATCGCTCAGCACCCAAGGAATGGTGAAGCTGAGCTTCGTTGCCGTAAGCTCCAGTTGCCATGAGAGCGGGAGCATCCTTCATTTTGGGTACGGGGAGAGGAGGGAGAACAAGGTGTTGGCTTCTCTCCCCTCGAGACTGTCCCAAGTAACTTCTTGTGCTGCCCATGAGTTTGGACAAGTATTGGTGTGACACAACTGCACCGTCTCATTGCGGGCAGCTGCAACATGGGGGCATTGTGTTTTAGAGTCTCGGCGAGAGGGGCTTGAGTGGCACTGTGGGGTCGGTATTGATTTACTCAGCTGCACAGCAAGGTTGGGGGCAGCTGCAACGAGGGGCCATTCCTTTTTGGGCCCACCAGAGAAGCCCCAGTAAGGGGGGCTGAGGAGGCACTGTTTGTGAAGATTTTGAGGAGTGCAGCTGCACCTCCAGATCGTGGGAAGCTGCAACATTGAGGGGGCATTATTTGGTGTCTCAGGATAGAGAAAGGTGGAGTACACCCTCACCCACCCATTTCTGGTGCCGGCTTCTTCGGTCTGCACCCTGCTGCAGTAGCTGCTTGGCACCCTGACTTTTGTGGACATAAAGCAATGGGAGGAAGTCCAAGATGGGCCCGTGAGGAAAGGCCAGTTAGCCTGTGAGGCACCTGAGTTGCTGGTAGGGCGCAAGGCCCTAATGTGATGTGTAACGTGGTTATGCCTAATGTGATGCATAATGTGGTTATGCCTAATGTGATGCATAATGTATTTATGCTTAATGTGATGAAGCTGAGGACATTTTTTTGCCAGTAGTTGCTGGTTGTTTTATATTTGCTACTTGTGCTTTCTAATGGTTCTGACAGTGGCCCGATTGGTCCTGTCATGTATAAAATCCCCTGTGTAGTATAACTTAGTGCCAGATGGCACAGTGTACGTTTGTGATTATTTTCTAATGTGTTTATGATGATACAAAGGCTATTTTCTTATATAACCTTGTGTGGAATTTCTTTTGTGGTGTGCCTAGTGTGTTGCTGCTGTGTGAGTGCGTTGCGGAAACGCTTTACACATTGCCTCTGGGATAAGCCTGACTGCTCGTGCCAAGCTACCAAGGGGGTGAGCCCCCTGCTCACTCCTTTATCTTCAGCGTGTAACTCCCTTGCCCTGACTAGAGTGGTGGTTTATGCCTGGCTTAGGCATAAGCCCTAGCCAACCAGCAATCCTATTTCTAACAAGAGATCTGTCACTGAAAGAGTGCACAAGATTAAGGGCCTTATTATGATGTTTGTGGTCTTTCGTTGGAACTGCCACCTCTGCGGTCCCAGAAAGACCACCAAGGCCAAGGTGAGCCTGCCCGCCAGATTACGAGTATAATCCAGGGCAACCAGGGGGTCCTGGGGAGGTCTCACAGTGGCGGTATGTAAGGCTCATAGGAGAGCGTAAACAGGAAACTGCCGCTGTGACAGCACTGATTGCTCATCTGTGTATGGTGTGGCATGCACCATGTCGTTCACACCACACAGTGTACTCACGACCATGTACTTGTGGGGTGTCCCCACCCACATCTAAAGCACCACTGTTGAGGAGGAAAAGGAGTGAGGGAAAGTTGGACAAGAGGAGAATGATTGGTGAATAGGGATTATCAAAAGTTATTGAGGGGATGCAGTAGGCAGAGAAAGAAAAATAGGAAGCAAATGTACAGCTACCCAAGCAGATACCTTCACAATCTCCAATATTGCATGTACCATTTAGAGAGATTAGGAGTGGTCATGATTCATTCAGATCCATTCACAGAAATCTTAGCATCTCTGTCCCTTTTCTGAATTTCCAGCATTTACACTCTTCAACAGATTTGCTCTTTGTTCATTTGAGTACCAATGTATGTTTTGTCCTCAGTCAAAACTGGTATGGTCCCCTAGGACGATGTAAGGCAAGGAAAGGAAAGGAGTTCCTTTCTAACATTTTGATATAATTTTCTTCTCTCCTATAATTTTCTTCTCTCCTATGTCCTATCTCCTATGTCCCTGCAAACTATTGGGAAATAAGTAAATTTGTTGACCCTGCACCAGCCATGGTCTTTTTTCAGAATTAAGTCTCAGATGTCTGGATTTTTAATAGTCACAGTGATGTTGCCTTCATTTCTATTGTTATATGAAACAGGTTACCTAGAAGGCCCTGTATATGCTCTATTAACCATGTTGGTCACTCTTAAGTTTTAACTGCCCCTCCACATGTCTGCATTGCCTCTAAAATGGTAAACACATAAGTACTTGAAAGTAGTAGCCCTCTATATGTTTCCCAAACCTCAAGTCTGCGACCAAGCACTATAGATGCCCTGATCACCAAGCCCTGGAAATCCAGCCTTCTTCACGTCCCTGTGCCCAAGTTTTCCACTTGGCTTCCAAACACCTATACATTTGTTTCAACAACTGTATTTGATGCTTACAGTCCCATTGCCTTCATCTTCATCCACTTCAGACATGTCCCCAATGCCACAAAGATTCTTAACCCTTTCAAACTTCTTCAAGATTGTCCACAAATGTGCCATCATTTCCACTTGCATCTGCAAAATGAGTCTAGATTCAATCTAGTCACTACCATCATCCACTTGCCCTTTTATGAGCTGCTGTCTTGAACAATATCCCTTTTTTCTCATTTATCTTGCTTCTCAGACATGGCATAACCCTGCTCTTAAACTAATGCCAACATGCTGCTACTAAGCATCCTTTAGACCTACTGACACCTGTTGCTCCTCCCCAGTGGTAGCTTCCCACTCGCTCCACTCTGACAGTGTTAGAGTTGGCTGGGCTACAAAATGTAATGTTAGTCCCAGTCCTACCAACATTTACTCGGTCTTATAAGTCTGTTGGCATAGTTCCTCTAGGTCAATGGTGGAGATTTCTCTAGAAGCCCCAATATGGGTAGGTGCCACGTTGAGGTTGCTGCCAACTCTTAGAGTTCATTAAGTAACTCAATAGCCACTTGTCTGCCAATAACTTCTATCATCTCCAGCTGCATCATTAAGAGCATGATCAGCGACAATGGGGATCAGGAAAGGGGAGCAGCAACCATTTCCCACAAGACAGTGATGATCATCACATTCACAATCAAGTTCCACCTCACATTTTACTTTTAATGACTTAACTAGCTTGTGATTCTTTTTTACCGAGATATGGTTTTCATCATCAAGTTGCTGTATTTCAGTGATTTAAGTAATTTCAAGAAGAAAAGGAGATTTTAACTTATCTAAACAACAAGTATTATCCCTGTACAGATTTTAACACCAACAGCAACAGTTATAGTTGTATTAAGTGATTAAAACGTGTGCCCTAAAGCAACTATAACTCAAGCCAGTGCCATGCACTGCTTTTGATCCCACACATTACATCACTTATGATATGTTTTATGACATCACTGGTAACATGAATGCAACAGTTGAAATGACATCATTCACAACAACACTGCATTGTGGGCTGCAAGTTATATTTACTATAGGGCACAAGTTATAGATACTTGCAACTTGTTTAATAAAAGTGACTTTCATAGCAAATTTTAATAAACCCTTTAAAAAACATTAATATGTCTTTGAGTATTTTTAAAACATTTTTAGGGCACAAAGTGCAACCATTAAGCCAGCTGCTGGAGGTCCTCACACTCCAGCTGAAGGGCATGCAGCTCCAGCTCAAATTACTTTATATAAAATATGGTTAGCTCTCCTTAGGTCATCAATTTAATGACCCAGTAGAGCAACAGTTTCTTTTAAATTCTGTTGGGCCGCTGTTGCACACCCTGCAGCCCCCAAAACATCAAAACATGTTTGGTGGTGCCCCTGCCTCCTCTAGGTGCATCACCAGTAAAAAAAATAGACACTTTACTTGGGGAATTATAAGGTGCTCATTGCCAGAATAGTTAATAATAAATGGGTAGCTCATACCACTCATTTTCTATTCATTTAAAAAAAAAATATTTTTAATCGGGGTGCCCAGCTAGGGCCCCCACACAATGTTTTAATATTGGGGGAAGAGGGAAGCCCCAAGCCCCTGCTGCCCCTGAAAGCACCCCAGCCAGTACCCATTGTTAGGGCCAGCGTTATTTTTTTTATCATTGGGTGCCCTAGTGCCCATTTGGGGCACCTAGAAATTAATATTCAAACACTTTGTATATCTGGCTGGTTGGCTTTGTGGAAGGCTCGTGAGAGTCCTGTAAACACGCAACTTCAGATAACTGAGTGACCTCATTGGCCAAAGGGTCTTTTTTCCTGTTGGCCACCTTACTCCTGCAGGAGCAAAAGGCTTTAGCATACTCCTGCCTGGACTTGCGCTCTGATTGCCTGGCCACACACAAAGATAAATGTTGGGGCTGCCATTTGAAAACATGGGAACTAGGTCCTTGTTTCCTGAAAATTAATACAATTGTATAGAGGGGCAGGGTACCCATGTGGTGTGTCCCAAATGGAACCTTGTTGAGACAAATTTAAAAATCGTTTTGGGGTGTTTCAGGCAGGAGCTATAGTAATCCCCTGGACTTACATGGGAGTTCCATGGGAGCACAGGGGGCTGCAATGGCTCACATGGGACACTGGAAGGATCTGGAAATCTTTTTAATAAAAAGGCCTGAGTTTTTACTCTGTGTTGCCGCAAACAAGCTAAGGTAATGTGAGGAGAGAGAGTTGGCAGCCTGTGGCAGTTGTATACCCACAGGGGATTGGGCACTGGGCCTGACAACAGGCAAGGCCCTGCAGCCAATCTCACGCTTGCACTGCCTTTGTCCATGAGCAGTGGGGGTTGACTGGCTGCCTGGGGTTCGGCTACTTATGGTAATAAAATATATCTTCATATTTAAAACAAAATCCCTATTAATACCCAAAAAAATCTAGAGTTACATTGCTGTTATAGTTAGGTTTGTTAAGAATATCTTACTTTGCAGTGAAAACATGGAAACATTGACTAAACAAACAACAGTTAAAGTTATGTTAGAGTTAAGTGAAAATGTCAGCTTAAACATACCCATTTACACTAATAAAACAATGGAAAGACTATCACTTGCACCCTCGCCTTGCACTGCTTATGACAACACATATTACAACACTCATGACATGTTGCGTGACATCATTGATAGCAATACTGATAACAAGTGAATTGACATCATTGATGACAAGAATGTGCATGGTGGGGTGCCATGCATTGCATTTGCGAAGATTTATCAAACAGTGTCAAATATGTTAGCGAAGCAAAAATTGCTTTCCGTATGGAAACGTGGTCCTAACTATAACTACCAAGTAGCGACCATGCCAACTGTGACTTCCAGTGACAGAAGGGTTGAAAGCTATTTCACTATTTGACTAACGTTTTGAGATTTTTTGTCCCTGTTTTTTTTTTCAGTCTTTGACTCCTGGTGTCACGTAGGGATGCCTGGGTTTAAATCCTGTGGGGCATATCGCCATACGATGTTGGCGGCCGACCCCCATGGAGTCTGTCTCTACTGTCTGGAGCGCGACCATAACTCCCGATTATTTTTTGACTGTTTGGCCATGGCTCCGACGCCTTGCGGGATTGGTCCCGTCAGCTGCTGGAGGCCCGGCAGTCGTCTCCATGCCGTTCGAGGTCCAGGGGTCGCTCGAGGCACTGACCGCGGAGCCATCATCACCGCTCCTCAAGGTCCAAGTCTTCACATTCGGAGTCAGGTAAGAGATGTCATAAGAAGAAGACGAAGAAGCGCTTACCCGGATAGGGAGGGAAGGCTGTGGGACTCACTGGCCACGGTCTGCCCACCTTATCCAGGTCCGTAGGCGACTTAGGCCCAGAATCAAGATTATTTTGCGGCCATGGACCGCCTCTTCAGGTCTCGAGCTTCCGCCAAAGTGCTTTCGGGCCCTGCGGTCCCATCTGGAGGCCCACTCTTGCCGCCTGCTCCAGCCCTGCCTGCGGCTCCGGCACCGGTGGCTCTAGCCCCGGTGCCGCAGGGTCCTCCGCCGGTGGTTCTGGCCCTGCAAGTCCCGCGGCTCCGTTCCCGGTGCCGCAATGGGTGCTGTTGGTTCCACCTCTGTCCTTGCCCGGGTTTCCGGACAATTTTGCTCCAGGTTGGGACACTAACTGGGATATGGAGCCAGATCAGCGCCGACCGGCGTTGTTCCCAGGTCCGTTGGAACATTTTTATTCCCTTCTTTCACCCACCTCCACAGCCTGTGCCTCGGGCAGTGGGGGAGGTGGACGACAAGGATGTGTCTGAGAAACCCTGTTGCACGGCAGTGCGAGTCAGAACGAGGGCAGAAGAGTCAGAGGATGCAGGTGGCCTTGACCTCTCATCCGAGCCTGGTTTTCTTTCTCCTCCTGCTATGGCCATGGAGGAGGGCGCTACATACAATGTAGTGCTTCGTAGAGCAGCTGAGGCCCTTGACCTCAACCTGCCTATAGTAACTCTGAAAACTAACCTCCTCACCGAATTCCTTCAGCCGGCGGCAAGTTCTATGGAGCCTCTGCTACCGTTCAATGAGGAGTTAACTGTAGTGTTGATGACCTCCTGGTCAAGGCCAGCTACGAGGGTCACCATGGATAAAAACGTGGCCAGGTATCACCGCCCACCCCGCCGGATAAGCAATCTAAGAAGCTGGAACAGTTTGGCAAGAAACTGTTTTCCTCTGGCAGCTTAGGGCTGTGGCCGGTGAACAACGCACGCCTCTTGGGCCGTTACTCTCACGCTGTGTGGGACACTGTGGGGCAGATGCTGCCTCAGTGTCTGGAGGAAGTTTGGGCAGTGCTTTCCCAAGCTATTTTGAGGGGAAAGATGCAGCAAAGTCCTCCATCTGGTGTGGACTGGACACCGCAGACTCACTGGGCAGGACAATTTCCACCAGAGTGGCCCTATGTCGCCATGCTTGGTAACGGTCCACGGAGTTTTCAGTTGGTTTTCAGAGTTCCCTCATCGACATGCCTTTTGATGGTACTCGCCTGTTTGGCAATAAGGCAGATAGTGTGCTGGAGCATTTTAAGAATTCCCGGGCTACGGCCAAGTCCTTGCGTCTTTCCACCAAGTACCCAGCCACGTCTACTTTTTGTTCCTTTTGTGGTCATGGTAGTGGCGCCCCAACATGTTCGTTCAACCAAAAGCCACCGCAAGACCAACCTCAGCGAGACCGCAGATGTGGTTCCCGCCACGGCAGGACAGGGGATCAGCCCACCTCAGCTCCCGCAGCATCCACCTCAAAGACTTACCTAGTCTAAGCTTTGGGGTGTACCCCAAGCCGGTGGGCGGCAGGATTCACCATCATCTCCCCTACTGGCGTTCTGTCACTTCAGACAGGTGGGTGCTGCAAATCGTCCGAAGGAGGTACTCCCTCCCCTTTGAGTCTGCCCCTCCAGCCATTCCACCTCAGTTCCACCGCAAGTAGAGGCATCACTTTGCAGTTCTCCAACAGGAAGTCACAGCCCTCTTGGCCAAGGGGGCCATCAAGACCGTTCCTGGTCCAGAAGTAGGATATGGTTGTTATTCCTACTACTTTCTGGTCCCAAAGAAGGAGAAAGGAGGCCTGCACCCCATCTTGGACCTCAGAAACGTCAATCACTTCCTCTGGAAGGAGAAGTTCAAGATGTTGACTCTGGCTCAGCTCTTGGCTGCACTCGACCCTGGAGACTGGATGGTAGCATTGGACTTGCAGGACGCATATTTTCATATCCCGGCCCACCGGCATTACCTGCGGTTCACAGTAGGCCAAGAGGACTTTCAGTTTGCTGTGCTCCCCTTCGGCCTTACCAGTGCCCCTCGGGTGTTCTCAAAAGTGATGGCAGTGGTCACAGCTCATCTGCGCAGATCAGGGATTGCAGTCTTCCTCTATCTCAATGACTTGTTGTTGAAGGTGGGCTTGCCCCATGAAGTCTTCTCCCACCTCCAGACTACGGCCGATGAGTGTGCATTTGCCACCACCATGTGGTACTGCAACAAACTGGGCAGGTGGTGTTGTGGATCCTAAATCAGGAGGCTCTGTGCCTCTGGACATGGCTGGAACATCAAGGCATTACCTTGGTAGTTCAACACCTGGCAGGTTCTCTGAACGATAGGGCGGATGTCCTCAGCCACCGGTGCATGATGGATCACGAATGGCGTCTGCAAGATCTCTTTCTGCAGTGGAGAGAGCCTTGGTTAGATCTATTTGCCATCGAAGAGAGCGCGCAATGTCATCAGTTCGCGCATTGGAATTTCCAAGGCGGCACTCGCTCAGCTACGTTTTTCATCGCGAGTGGATCGTACGCCTTTCGGCATATACCTCTTCTGCCCAGAGTGCTGAAGAAGATTCGGCACAACCGGGCCCAAGTTTTTCTTGTGGCTCCGGATTGGGCACGAAGATACTGGTATCCCAAGCTACTCAGCATGGCGATCGATCCCCGGATCTAACTGCCTCTTGGGGAGGATCTTCTGTCGCAGCAGCAGGGGTCGGTCCTCCACCCTAACCTGTCCAGCCTCCACCTCTATGCGTGGAGATTGAGCAGTGACATTTGACAGTTTTTGGCCTTCCTCCAGAGGTCTGTGATGTCAGTCTGCTAGCCAAGCGACCCTCCACTAGAACGGTATATGCCTGAAGGTGTAACAAATGTGTGGCATGGTGCACTGCAAAGGATGTGGATCCCCTTTCTGCCCCTCTTTCTGAGGTCCTTCTGTTAATTCTCTCTTTGGCCCAGTAGAGCTCTGCTCTAGGCACTATCAAAGGATATCATTCTGCCATCTCCGCCTTTCTACGGCTTCCAGATCAGCCTTCTCTTTTTAAGTCCCCGGTTGTTAATCGCTTCCTCAAAAGCATTATAAACATGTTTCCTCCTTTGCCTTTCATAATGCCTCAAAGGGACTTATATCTTGGCTTGACTTATCTGATGTGCACTCCCTTTGAGCCCCTTCATAACTGTCCCTTACGTTTTCTCACTCTAAAGATGGCTTTCCTGGTAGCTATCACCTCTGCCAGAAGAGTGAGTGAGCTCCAGGCTCTTTCTTCTAAACCTCCTTCCCTTTCTGTTCATCCGGACAAGGTGGTTTTAAGGACCCGTCCTTCTTTCTTACCAAAGTTTGTCATGCCCTTCCACATCAGGCAGACCATCACTTTACCTACATTCTTTCCGCCTCTGCACCCTTCATAGGAGGAAGAGAGGCTCCCCCGTCTGGACCCAAAACGTGCACTCTCATTCTATATGAAGCACACAAAACAGTTCTGGGTGGATTACCAGCTCTTTGTTGACTACGTGGGTGCCAAAAAAGGTCGGGCCATGCAAAAACGAACCATCTCTCGGTTGGTCGTTCTGTGTATCAAAGCATTCTTCTCTTTGGCTAAGAAGGATCCTCCTGTGGGGCTGCGTGTCCACTCTACCAGGGCAACGGCGGTCACTACTGCCTTGGGACACAGCGTTCCCTTGCAGGAAATTTGTCAGGCAGCTACATAGGCCACGCTGCACACGTTTACCAAGCATTATTGCCTCGGCAGTCAAGTCCATAGAGACTGCTTTTTTGGCCGTTCTGTTCTCCGTGAGTTTCTAGTGTCATCTTTTTCGCAGACCCACCACCGGAACTTCTATTGCTGGGTTATCTATTCTAAGGTAAGGAATCTATCACTAATGTGTCTCTTTCAGATGCACAAGTTACTACTTGTAAAACAACATATATGTAAGAATCATTACCGCCCCACCCATCCTCCCCGTTCTGCGAACTGATTTCTAGGGTTAAGGTCATCCCCTTCAGGGCCCTAGTTTCATGGCACCAGTGGTCAGCTTCTTGAATGGCTCTGTGTTCCTGGAGTGGAAAGTCGTGCACAGAACTGACGTCAGCGCACATGGGTGGCGCCTAAGTAATCTCCGTGACGTCACCTTGGCGCGTAAGACGCCAACGATGGACATGGAGCTGCACAACGCCACCTTCCGACGCGCAGGGGTACTGCTGACGAAAACTTTGCGGATCCAGTCTGACTCCTGGGGATATTCTAAGGTAAGGAATCTATCACTAACTAATGTCTCTTACAGATATATCATTACACAAGTTGTAACTTGTGCTTCAGAATTTCAGTCAAGTGCACCACTTTACAATAATGATACTAAGACACAGAGATATGTAGCAGCATATATAGCATATTTGTGATGTGAAAGAGTGGAGCCAAAACTACCCTGTCCCAGTAAGCATGCAGTAGATCGGCTTCCGACTCACTACATTTAGGAATTTGAAGACCAGACCTATTAGTAGATAGGTCAGGGCATAAAATGATTTACTAGTTGAAAAAATTCTGGTCGCAAAGTTGCAACCAGTATTTTGTGACCAATATATAGAACATATAGCCCATAGTCATTTTGATTGTCCCTCTAATTGTGAGGGGCTTTGTAACAAGAGATGGCTAGTCCATCAGAACTAAAAAGTCCAAATTTGCAATGCCTCTAGAAATGCAAGTAACATGCAACTAAGAATGAGTACCTAGAACAGGAATATGATGGAGGGCATTAAAGTGTGTGAAGAATGCGGGTACATGAGAGAGTTGTATTTGTTTTGCTCATAGCCTAAAAACATGTTAAATCTTTGCATACTTTTCTTACTGAATTATCATTTATAAAAACACTGCTTACACTGTTTTAAGCAGCGTTTTAACTGCTGGTACCAAAACATGATACATTTGTTAATAGGGAGTGGGCTTTCCGAAACACAGGGGCATATTTAAAAGGGGTATTTGCTTCATGTACGTCACTTTTTGTCACAATACAGCACACATGCGAGTTACAAATCACCATTACTGATTGTTTATATGCGGGAAGGAAAGATTAACCCTTCACCCTATTTACAAGGCAGCGTTATACACTTAATATGGCTTAACACTGCCTTGTAAACAAGGTCCCCTTTTACACTACACTTAGCGTGCAAGGGGTGAAAAATAGGTGTTTCGGTGGGCGTTCCGCCGCAACACCATGATTTTGATGCTGCCCCCTATTTACAAGGGTGGCATAAATATGCGGAAGGGCCAAAATTAAGACCAAAAATAGACTGATTGATTTTAAAACGTAAAAAAGTGCGTACTGTCACCCCACGGGTATCCTGGCACTTCAGACTAATACACAGAACCAAGATGGCATGGGTCACAACAGAGAGAGCAAGAGAAGGGAGCATAACTAAGCCCTGGGGAAAAGCCAGGTTTTCAGGTTCCTACAAAACTCTTAGAGGGAGCTGATCTGTCTGAGGTTCTGGGGAAGTACATTCCACAGCCGAGCACCAGCCACCCTGAATGCCCTTCCTCCTAGCCTAGACCGTTTGAATCTAGGAACCCTAAGTAGACCCAAACTAGAAGAGCGGAGCTGCCTTGTAGGTCGATACCATGAGAACCTTTCCTGCATAGGAACAGGGCCTAACTCATGTACTGCTTTAAAAACCAGGCAGAGAGATGTAAAATGAACCCGTTCCATCACATGCAGCCAGTGCAGGTCTCTCAAAGCCAATGCTGTAGAGGAGCCACGTTGCCTGCCAAGGGCCAATTTAGCTGCTGCAGACTGGATTCTTTGAAGCCCCTGCAGAATGTATAATGGGGCCCCAAGATACCGGGAGTTGCAGTAATACAGCCTGCTACCTACTGTACTGCTTACTACCAATGATCGCACCTTTTTGGGTAGTAGAGGGAGTATTTTACGCAGCATGCGTATTAAGGCAAAACAGACACTGGCGGTCTTACTTGCCTGTGATTCCATCTGGAGATCATTGTCAATCATCACCCCCAAATTACGTCCCTTACTGGCCGGGCTTAGTGGTTCCTCCTCTTAGGTAAGCCTAAATTCAGAAGGAAATTGTCTAGGTAACCTGCCAGAGGTGTGGTGTGTGGTGCTTTGTGCAGCACGCATAGGAACAGCAAATCACCATGAATGATTGTTTATGTGCAGGAAGGTGTCACTTCCCGCACATAAACAATCATTAAAAAAATGAGGATTTTCAACTTCTATGTGTGCTGCACAATGCAGTACACATAGGAGTTACAAATCACCATTAGTGATTGTTTATGTGTAGGAAAGGATAAGTTACTTACATGTAATCCTAGTTCTCTTCCAGGGGTATCCTCATCAAAGTCATAAGCACTGAATATTCCCGCCCATGTGCGGGACCCCGGAAACAATATAAAAATATATTTGTAAAAAACACATATATCTCGCTCCACATATATGTATGTACATATATTATCTTTCTCACAACAATGCAGCTCCATAACTGAGGGTAAAAACAATGTAAACACATATACATGCACTGCAATTATTTAGGAAGCAAAAGAAAGCAAACACATTAGGTCAAATAATCTTTGAACTTTGTGTTTTAATGAGTAAACCACTCATAAATCCTGAAAATTGCTTATAAATAGACATTGTTAGCCCTCAGGCTGCATTGTAAAGACAATAGCATAGAAAATGAAACCATTTTCAACAAAAACTGGCACCGTGCCGTTAAGGCAGCCATGACCCCAGGCTTCCCATCTTGCCTCAGGGGTGACAGTTAGGTCAGTTGTTCTTAGCGTAACCCTGAAGACAGGGCTCAACCACAAGATTGAAAAACAGTACCAAATGTCATTTACCTGGGGAGGCGGGTGGGTTGCTTATGACTTTGATGAGGATACCCCTGGAAGAGAACTAGGATTACAGGGGATCCTCATCAATAGTCATAAGCACTGAATAGAATAGCAAGCCCATCAACCACCTGCAGGTAAATGAGAAGTACATGACCCAACCAAATTATAACAGCCAAATCCTCGGCTGTTAAACAGATTCCTCAGGGAGGCCTGGCCCACCTGGGTATCTGCTCTCGTGTCAGAATCTAGACAGTAATGTCTGGTAAATGTATGGACGGACCTCCAGGTCGCCGCTTTACAAATCTCAGACATGGGCACATCATGCAGGTAAGCTGCCGTGGCTGCTCTACCTCTAGTGGAATGCACCTTAGGAGTACCCCCTAAAGGCTTCTGCGCCAATTGGCCAATTGGTAAGCAAGCTTGATACGAAAAGAAAAGCTTTTCTTTTCCAATATATCGAACACAACAGCTAATTCTCCGATACCACTGCTTTGGACGGATCACTATTTAACTACTTTATCCATCTCAATCTCCTCCCAGTCTCAGATCACAGGGAAACGCTCCTATATGCGAAGAAACTGGAATAATTAAACAACGGACACTCTCTGCCTGGCACTTCGAGCAAACCCCCCACCCCTTACCTCGGATGTTAACTCCGATGCTACATCACTGAACTCGTGGATTAGCAATGTAGTGGATTCAATCGCTCCGGCCAGAATCGCTACGTCACGCAGAGAATCTCCCTCTGCTCCATGGTTCTCCCCTGAACTGATGGCCGAAAAAAGTAAATGCAAAAAGCTGGAGCACCTTTGGCGAGCAAATTATTGCGAATCAGCCAAAACCAGCTATAAAAAAGCCCTCCATGCCTTACATTTATCCATAAAAAAAGCTAAAAAAATCTTCTTTGCGACCTCAATCCAGCAGGCGGAACAACCGAGTAAAGAAGTCTTTAAGATAGTTAAATCTTTCTTTAAGCCAAGAGCCATCGAGACGGATATTATTCCATCCACATGACTCTGTGAAACCATTTCTGATTTCTTTGACACCAAAATATTAAAAGTGTATGATACTGTCACGAACCCCGAGCCGACATCTATGGATGAGTTTAGAGTTTCTGAGCCAACCGCTTCCTCCTTATTTCAATTTTAGCCCATCACCCTCTCTGAGGCATTGAAAAAAATAAAAAAAATGTAAATCTGGGGCACCTGATGATACATGCCCACCTAAACTCTGGAAATTAATGTCTGACGCAATCGCAGTCCCCCTCTTACACATATGGAACACGTCCATCACAACAGGCATGTTCCCGGACTGCTGGAAACAGGCCACTCTTCTCCCGCTAAAAAAAAAAACCCAAGGCGCGCCGGATGACCTGAGCAATCTCCGACCCATCTCCCTTTTAGCAGCCCCTGGCAAAATGCTCGAAAAACTGATCCAAAGGCAGATTAACAGCTTTATTGAAGAAAGCGGTGCCCTACATGAAACTCAATCTGGCTTTAGGGCCGGCTTTAGCACCGAGACGGCCCTCATTGAGGTTGCCGAGTCAATCAGGTGGTCCTTAGATTCAGGGGCATCAGCCATGCTGGTGCTCGTGGATCTATCCGCTGCTTTTGACACTGTAGATCATAGCAGACTGCTGATTCGACTTAAGGACATTGGCCTTGGAGATAAAGCACTTAACTGGTTACACTCCTACCTCACAGAGCGGTCCCAGAAAGTGGCTCTGGGCCCCTTCTCCTCTGAACCTAAAAGCCTCTGGTGTGGTGTCCCACAGGGGTCTGCACTCAGCCCTCTGCTGTTCAATGTCTATTTGGCCCCGCTTTTCACCTTGATTGCTAAATGGGGGGTCAAGGCAATATCATACGCGGATGACACTCAATTGGTCTTCCCCTATACAGACACGTCAGAGGCAGCTTTTAGTAAAATCAGGGGCTGTCTTCGAGACGTGGCCAAATGGATGAACACTAATAAACTCAAAATGAATGCGAGCAAAACAGAGGTGTTATTTTTTGGAAATCTCAAACACCCCCCTCCGGACCTTTGGTGGCCTACGGAAATGGGCCCTGCCCCATCTCCCGGTACCCATGCAAAAAACCTAGGAGTAAGGTGGGATGAGAACTTGTCCTTCTTGCCGCATATACAACAGCTTACCGCTGGCTGCCTGCACAAACTCAGAAATTTGCAAAAATTCCTGCCCCTGCTACCAGTCGAGTGTCGAAAAACGGTTGTTCACGCAACAATCACATCTCGACTTGACTATTCCAATGGCCTTTTTCTTGGTCTGCCCAAATATGCGGTGCAACGCTTACAGATCATGCAGAATGCGGCAGCGAGATTGATAAAACGGGTCCCTTTCAGGCACCATATCTCTCCGCATCTGCACGAGCTGCACTGGTTGCCAGTGGCCAGCAGAATTAAGTTCAAAGTGCTTACCTTGGCTTTTAGAGCACTAAAAGGCTCATGTCGCAACTACCTAAAACTTCGACTCCCCCGTTACCTCCAAGAACGAGAGCTCCGCTCAAACTCCCTGCTCAAGCTAATTACTCCGCGTGTGAGGAAAGCTAGACTTGGAGGCAGGTCCTTTTCTGTTGGCACGGCTAAACTATTGAATACCTTGCCCCCTGCCATCCAATCTGCCACTACAGAAGCTAGCTTTAGGAAGCTCCTAAAAACTTGGCTCTTTATGCAATAATCTTGATCTTCCCCCTGACTACTCGCTCTTGGCGGTAGGACTCGCTAGCGCCGGGACACCTCATCTGAGGTAGCTGTTCGCACTTTATAAGCATCTGTATTATTATTATTATTATACACGAAACGATCCACCTGGAGATAGAACGTTTCGAGGCAGCATGACCAGTTCTGATCGATCCATAGTTAACAAACAATTGATCAGAATGTCGAATAGACTTGGACCTGTCCAGATAGAACTTTAAAACCCTTTTCAGGTCCAAAGAGTGTAACGCCCTCTTGGCTGGTGTAGAGGGATTAGGAAAGAAAGTGGGTAAAGAGATAGACTGATTGACATGAAAATCTGATACCACTTTCGGGTGGAAAGAAGGATGCGTTCTAAGCACCACTCTGTTCAAATGAAAAACTTTATACGGTTCTTTAGTACAGAGAGCCTGAATTTCGCTCACCCTACGGGCTGACGTAATCGCTACCAAAAAAGCTGCTTTCCAGGAAATATGCTGTAAAGTAGCTTTATGAATGGGCTCAAAAGGAGGGCCCATCAATTTTGATAGGACTAGGTTCAGCTCTCAGGGCGGAGCAGGAGGCCGTACAGGAGGGTACACCTTTTTCAGACCTTGCAGGAAATCTTTTACTGCTGGAAGCTGAAAAAAAGAAGTTTGTGAAGGTGATCGCCTATAAGCTGTTATAGCGGCTAAATGCACCTTAATGGAGTTAATCTTCAAACCTGCTTTAGTCAGGTACAACAGGTATGGGAGAACTGCTTCTTCCTGACTCTTTACCGGATTGTGACCATTCTGCATGCACCACATATAGAATCTCTTCCACTTGCATGCATAAGAATGTCTTGTGGAAGGACGTCGTGCTTCTTTTAGAATGGACATGCAGTTCTGTGGCAGTCCTAGATGGCCGTATTGAATGACCTCAGGAGCCATGCTGCCAAGTTCAGTGACGGAAGGTTGGGATGGTGAATCCTCCCATTCATCTTCGATAACAGGTCCTGCCTGCATGGAAGCCTCTTGTGAGGAGACACTGATAGGTGAAGTAGGTCCGTGTACCACCATTGCCTCGGCCAGTCGGGGGCAATCAGGATCATTGTTGTGCACGAGTGGTTCAGCTTGCTCACCACCTTCGGGATCAGCGGAAGGGGTGGAAAGGCGTACACAAATTGCCCTGACCAGTCGATTAAAAGAGCATTCCCTCTTGTTCCTGGTCGATAGAACCTGGAGGAGAAGCTTGGGCATTTGCTGTTTGCGTCGTCCTCAAAGAGATCTATGGAAGGACGACCCCATGACTGGAAAATGTCGTGCAGCACTTCGTCGTTGAGAACCCAGTCTTCTTTGTCTTTGAAATGCCGACTTAGTGCGTCCGCCCTCACGTTCTGCTCTCCTGGGAGATGGACTGCCTGAACAGACAACTTGCGAGCCAGAAGCCAATGCCAGATGCGCTGAGCTTCCAGAGACAGTGTCCTTGAGCGAGTTCCTCCCTGCTTGTTCAAATAGTACATCGTGGTGGTGTTGTCCGTCTGTACTAGAACCATTTCCTCCTGAAGCGAGGGAAGGAACGCTTTGAGAGCCAGGTGAACCGCTCTCAATTCCAGCAAGTTGATGTGATATGTGCTTTCTTTGGAAGACCACAGACCCTGCACTTGTAGAGGACCCATGTGCGCCCCCCATCCTTGTAACGATGCGTCTGTGATGATCGTTTGTGTGGGAGGAGGTTGATGGAACAGAATCCCCACCTGCATGTTCTGTCTCTTCGTCCACCACTGGAGGGAAGATTGAGCTACCTCCGACAAAGTGATCTGATCGTCCCATCGATCTGAGTATTGGTCCCATTTGTCCTCCAGATCCTGCTGAAGAGGACGCATTCGAAGTCTGGCGTTCAGTACCAGGAAGATGCAGGAAGCCATCGACCCCAAGAGTGAGGCTATCTTCCGCACCTTCTGAGACCTGTGGTGAAGAATTGTCTGGCATTTGAGGGCTATCGAAAACTGTCAGTCCTCCGAAGGAAACACTTTTCCTACCTCGGAGTCTAGCAGGGCTCCTAGGAAGTGGATCTTCTGAGTGGGTTGAGAAACAGATTTGCTGTAGTTGACATGCAGTCCTAGACGCTGACACAGTTCTATGCATGTCTGGAATTGATTCCTTACGTTGTCTGGAGTTGGACCTTTCAACAGCCAATCGTCTAAGTATGGGTATACGAAGACTCCCCTGCGGCGTAGAGCTGCCGCCACCACTGCGGCACACTTCGTGAACACCCTGGGAGCCGACTTCAACCCAAACGGAAGGACTTTGAACTGGTAGTGGGAGGTCCCCACCCGGAACCGAAGGAATCTCCTGTGATCGGGCCGTATTGGTATATGAAAGTACGCATCTTGAAGGTCCATCGAACACATCCAATCCCCCTTCCTGAGATGTGGATATATTTGGTGAAGCGCCAACTTTTCTTTTCGTACATGCAGATTGAGTGTTCTCAAGTCCAGAATGGGCCTGTATTCTTCCTTTTGGCCCTTTTTTCTGACCAGAAAATACCTCGAGTACACTCCTTTCCCCCTTTGGGACACCAGCACTCTCTCGATGGCTTCTTTTTCGAGCAGTGTAGCTACTTCCTTCTTTAAGCTTTGATGGAACAGAATCCCCACCTGCATGTTCTGTCTCTTCGTCCACCACTGGAGGGAAGATTGAGCTACCTCCGACAAAGTGATCTGATCGTCCCATCGATCTGAGTATTGGTCCCATTTGTCCTCCAGATCCTGCTGAAGAGGACGCATTCGAAGTCTGGCGTTCAGTACCAGGAAGATGCAGGAAGCCATCGACCCCAAGAGTGAGGCTATCTTCCGCACCTTCTGAGACCTGTGGTGAAGAATTGTCTGGCATTTGAGGGCTATCGAAAACTGTCAGTCCTCCGAAGGAAACACTTTTCCTACCTCGGAGTCTAGCAGGGCTCCTAGGAAGTGGATCTTCTGAGTGGGTTGAGAAACAGACTTGCTGTAGTTGACATGCAGTCCTAGACGCTGACACAGTTCTATGCATGTCTGGAATTGATTCCTTACGTTGTCTGGAGTTGGACCTTTCAACAGCCAATCGTCTAAGTATGGGTATACGAAGACTCCCCTGCGGCGTAGAGCTGCCGCCACCACTGCAGCACACTTCGTGAACACCCTGAGAGCGGACTTCAACCCAAACGGAAGGACTTTGAACTGGTAGTGGGAGGTCCCCACCCGGAACTGAAGGAATCTCCTGTGATCGGGCCGTATTGGTATATGAAAGTACGCATCTTGAAGGTCCATCGAACACATCCAATCCCCCTTCCTGAGATGTGGATATATTTGGTGAAGCGCCAACTTTTCTTTTCGTACATGCAGATTGAGTGTTCTCAAGTCCAGAATGGGCCTGTATTCTTCCTTTTGGCCCTTTTTTCTGACCGGAAAATACCTCGAGTACACTCCTTTCCCCCTTTGGGACACCAGCACTCTCTCGATGGCTTCTTTTTCGAGGAGTGTAGCTACTTCCTTCTTTAACCTTTGTAGCTGGTGGCTTGATGTTGACATCGGGGAAACGGGTGGAGGTAGACGATGGAAATGAAGACAGTACCCATTCTGCAGCGTAGACAACACCCATTGATCTTTTGTAATGGTCTGCCACTCTGTCCTGTGATGCGCAATGCTTCCCCCCACTGGAGTGGGTAACGGCGCTGGGGGAAGTGAATATTCATTGCTTCTGCTGAGATTTATTGAAGTTGTTGCCTTGGCGCTGATTTCCATTTCCTTTGGAATTGCCCTTGCCCTTGTATTGAGACTTTTGTTGGCTCTGCTGATTCTGGCCTTTCTGCCAGTGAGGGGTTTGAACCCTCTGCTTTGAAGAACCCTTGTTGTTCGAACGGAATTTCTTCCTGAATTCCTTTTTCTTCTCAAGCCCCACGGCTTTGAGGGTGTCCAACTCAGTCTTCATGCGTTGCAACTCCTCATCCGCACTTGCTCCAAAAAGAGATGTGCCTGAAAAAGGAAGATTTAGGATTCTGGCTTGAGCCTCTGGTTTCAATGCTGTGAGGCATAACCAAGAGGTTCTCCTTGCTCTGATTCCATGTACATAGCCATGCGCAGCCAGCGTTGCCCCATCTGCCGCCGCTCCTATAATCTGATTGGAGACTTGACCGCCCTCCATCAGAACCTCCTCAAAATCCTTTCTATCTTCCTGAGGAAGTTTAGCAGTAAATCTCTGAAGCGAGTCCCACAGAGCTCTGTCATACCTGCAAAGCAGTGTTTCCGCATTGGAGACTTTGAGGAAAGAGGCTGAGGTGTTACAAACTCTTCTCCCCCATGAGTCTTGCACCTTGCTATCCTTATCCGGAGGTACCGTGGATGAGGAAGCTACCGCATTGGATTTTCTAGCCGCCGCAATGATTACTGAATCTGGCGGGGGATCAGCTTTGAGGAACAGAGGATCCTCCTCCGGAGGACGATACTTTTTGAGAATCCTCGTTGGAACGGACTTCACCGTTGCCGGAGTGAGGAAGACTTCGTTCACAGGTTCCATTATACCCGGAACCAACGGCAACAACGGTTTGGGTGCTGTTCTGTGTTGCAGGGTTTCAAATATGACTGTCGTCTTGATTTGTGGAGCTGTCATCGGTACTCCCAGCTTCAGGGCTCCCCTGCCCAAGATATCTTGGAACGAGAAAATATCTTCAGTTGGAGATACCCTCGAGCGTGGGCTGCTTGTAAGGGTCGGAGAGTAAGCTCTGTGAGATCGGGTTCTCGAAGAACTTGAAGAGCTACGTGTCCTCCTGGACCTAGATCTTCTGCTTGAACGCGTTTTAGAACGAGAACGCTCTCTGTGACGAGAATGTCTCTTACTTGAATGCTTAGAACGAGACCGTTCTCTGCGAGGAAGAGGTTGGTCTCGATATCTTTTTAGGCGATCTGCCGTCTCCTTGTCCTTTGCCCAGTGGTGAAGAGGTCTATTACACCTTGGGGAAAGATGAATAGAAGGAGATTTGTGGATGGGATCCTTCACTGGTGAACATGACCGTGGAGGTCGATCCGTTTGATCCTGTTGCGATCTTGCAGGAGATTTGGACCTCTCCCTATTCGATGCGCAGCTTTGTCCATCCGAGTATCTGCCACTGCGAGATGATGAGGAAGATGAGGAAAGACTCACTAGAGATCCAGAGGAAGACCTCGACCAAGATCTCTCTTCTGCAATCCTCCGTCTCTTGGCAGGGGGATCTTGCACTGGAGATTGTTCCACCTCCGCAGCCGATGCTGAAACTGGAGAACCCAACTGTGGTCCTAGGACGTGAGCCTGGTCCAATGAGCCACTTTCCTTGTCCTGAACCACCTGTGTCAAAGGTGACGTCTCCTTTGATCTTGCAGGAGAAATGTTATCTGGCTGCGAAGAGCTCCGTTCCCTGGATCTTTGCTGATCCATCGACGGTGGTCGTAATGACGTCGAGCGCCGAGCAGGTAGACGCACTCTCAACGTCGACCGTGATTTCTCTAACGTCGACCTTGGGTGGCGATGACTGTCCTTCGACGTTGAAGGTTGTCTGCTCGACGTCGATGGAGGCTGTTTCGACGCCGATCGCCGTTGTTTCGTCGGCGACTGGGTGTGCCTCGAGTCCGAATGACGCATCGACGTCGAACACTCTGGACCAGGCGTCAACGTTGGCTGCATCGACGTCGACTGATGATGTGTCGACAGAGGCTCCCTCGACGCCGAACAACCATGACTAGTCGTCGACGGAGGATGACTCGACGTCGAACGCCGATGGCCCGGCGTCGACGGAGAATGCCTCGACGTCATAGCATGACGATGCTGCTTTGACGTCATATGGCTCGCCGTCGAGCTCTTCCGCTTCGACGGTGACCTATCCCTCGACGCTGACTATAGCGGAGGTACCTTAGATGTAGACGCTGAAGACATCTTCGTCGCCGTCGACTGCTTCTCCAACGCCGATCCCGACGTCGAATGTGAACCAGTCGGGGCTTCTCTTGACGTCGACCGCGCCTTCCGACTTTTCTGCTTCTTGGGAGATCTTCCTCTCTCAGAAAGCCCATAAACTCAAATCCTCTCACGTTCCTTAAGAGTCCTGGAAGTTAAAACCTGGCAGTGTTCACAGGTTTTAGAGGAATGAGAATCTGGTAGGCACAGGATACAGACTGAATGAGTGTCAGTCTTGGCCATCTTCCTTCCACACGAAGGACATTTGTCAAAGAGAGATGGCATCTTTGACAGGAAAAACACCTTTTTAAGCCTAAAAAAGGTTTAAGCAACACCCTATGTCTAAAAGACGTCGAGTGAAAGCAAAAATTGTAGATTAGTTGGAATATTTTTTGACAGAAAGTCAAAAAAGTAAGGAGCTGTTTCACCAGGGTCCTGACTGAAGGAGCCGGAAAGAACAACTGACCTAACTGTCACCCCTGAGGCATGATGGGAAGCCTGGGGTCATGGCTGCCTTAAAGGCACAGTGCCAGTTTTTGGTGAAAATGGTTTCATTTTCTATGCTATTGTTTTTACCCAGATCTTCGGACTGGGGTGAATGTGTGACATTGATCCACATTCGGTCCATCACCTGTTTTGTTTACAATGCAGCCTGAGGGCTAACAATGTCTATTTATAAGCAATTTTACGGATTTATGAGTGGTTTACTCATTAAAACACAAAGTTCAAAGATTGTTTGACCTAATGTTTTTTACTTTCTTTTGCTTCCTAAATAATTGCAGTGCATGTATATGTGTTTACATTGTTTTTACCCTCAGTTATGGAGCTGCATTGTTGTGAGAAAAATAATATATGTACATACATATATGTGGAGCGAGATATATGTGTTTTTTACATATATATTTTTATATTGTTTCCAGGATCCCGCACATGGGCGGGAATATTCAGTGCTTATGACTATTGATGAGGATCCCCTTAAAGAGAAGGACACCTTCCTACACATAAACAATCATTCCTTCAACGCAGGCACCCTTGCACTATGGTGCAAGGGTGCCTACGTTGGCACTAGGCAGCTGAATTTAGCACCAGTGCTAGGGATATCGTTTTAAATATGGAGCATCGCTACGTTTTCAGAATGGCGGAGCGTGGCTTTAGCAGTTTTGTCTTAACGCAGCACTCCACCATTCTGATGTGAATATGCCTCACAGTTTTCCCGTTGTTTCATATTAGCAATTACAATTGATCTTCAACATTTTTCTAGAGGGAAGAGAGTGTGTTGAACCAATGAAAATCCGTAATTAAGAAGCAATTTTTTCAGTGAAACTTTTTAATTGTCTTGCATACTCACAAAACATGGTGAAGGCTAAAAGTCGATTAATGGTTTTGATTTATGCTCAATAGATGTACATATATTACTGATGCATGTACGGTGATCCCCATCAATTAAAAGAAATTGTGTTGTTCATGATCTTGAATAAAGCCATTACTGTCATTATAAGTATCAAAATCCACTCTAAGAAATATAAAATTACACATATTGTTTTATGTATATATTATCCCAATTATAACATCCAAACTAATATGCTTTTCCAGACTCTTGGCCTGTGTGATTGAGGCTGCAATATATTTCGTTCTATTAGGAGTAGGCAAATTACAAATGCCAAAGTAAGATATCTCATTATGGAGCTAATTCATTAAAAAAGCAATTATCCATGCACATTCAAATGTGCTTATCTTCACAGACTCCATTATACAACTTTTCAATTAATTAATACAACTATTCGTCATCTTCATTGGTTTCTTTTATCGTTTATTTATTAGGATTGCAGTCTTTTATGTAATAGAATATAACCACTTGGCAAAATGTTTTGAGGGATGGAATGTCTTTACTTACATATAAAACAAGCATATGTTGTGCAACAATATTCAATATGCTTGTGCTTTGGATAGTTCACAAATTAGCAACAAAAAATTTAGAAATCAGAGACAGGAAAAAACTTGTTGTAAAGTTCTCCAGTTAAGTGATTTGCTGAACTTGAGCGAGTAAAGAAGTAACATTTTATGAATCTAAACGAACATAGGGGCATATGTACAAGCCCCTATCGCCACGGGAACGTCACTTTTTCCGACGTTCCTGTGGCGATAGGGGCTTAGCGTGAAAGGCTAGGGCAATGGGTGTTGCTGTGGCCATTCCACTGCAACACCCATTGATTTTGACGCTGCCCATATTTACTAGGGTGGCATAAATAGGAGGCATCACCAAAATTTGGCGAAACAAGGTGAAATGCTTTATTTCTCCCCATGTTTGCTTTTTCCATGTGTGCTGCATTGTGCAGCACACTTTGAAAAAGCAAAACACGTTGGATTGTTTATGTGTAGGAAGCTGACATTTTATAACTTACATGTGTGCTGCATTAAGCAGCACACATAGAAGTGACCAAACAGAATTTAAAGAATGTTAATGTGCAGGAAGGGACTCCTTCCTACACATAAACAATCTTCCCCTGTACGCAGACACCCTTGCACTATGGTGCAAGGGTGCCTGCATTGTAGCACCAGCACATGGAGAAATGCAGTGCTGCACCACATTCTTGTAAATATAGTGCAACCTTGCATTTCTGAAGTGGTGGAGTGAGGCATTATTCGATGATGGCTAAAGCCTCACTCCGCCACTTCTTTGTACATATGAGCCATAAACTTCACTGCATTTATCGAGAACTCACAAGAACAATGGACCTGATTGACAAAAAAGTTTATATATTTATACCCCTAGCCAAACGTTTTCACACAGATACTAAAGAACGAAATTTATGGAATTAAAAAATGTGCAAGTGGTATATGTTTAAAGCTGAGTAATTTTCAGCTTACCGCAGGGTGGATTATATACAGTGCCTCGGGGGCAGAACCGGCATGCACACCATTTTTTTGGTACCTTTTGGGCAATGTAGTATTAAAGAAAGGGCTGCAGATGCTTGTGCTGCCGCTTCTGTTATGCCGAAAGCGCTGGCAAATGTAGAGCCAGTGCTAACTTGAGGGGGTGTTCCATGCAAATGAGGGAATGACTGACTATGTGTCCAAGTCCTATTACGGATGCAGGCGCAGAGGCAAACATGCCCTAAGGTGGCCCTTAGGGTGTGCACTGACAGAGCTCCATAAAGAGCTGAAGCATTGGACGGGATTTTTGTCCCCTCCTTGGAATGCAGAAAGGCTGCTGCCTGCACAGAGAAAGGGTGACTGGTCGCTTTACACGAATGTATGTCGTTACAACGCATGCTTTTTCCACGCATGCCTTTACAACGCAAGTCGTTACAACGACTTGCATTGGGGGGCGCTGGATAGTGAATAGTTTAATTTTATATTCCAACTCCAGTCCCCGTGGATAGTAGGTAAGGTTTTGGATAGTAAATTAAACTATTCCCTATCCTACAGCGCCCTCCAGCGCAAGTCGTTGTAAAGACTTGCGTTGTAATTCCTGGGTTGTAAAGGTACTGCGTGGAAAAAGTTTCGTTGTAAAGGATGTTTCCCCTTTACACAGATGGTCCATCTTTCACTAATGCACAAACACTAGGGCCAGCGTAAGATCACGGCTTCCCTGTCCCTTTTCCCACCCAGTGCACCTATTTAAAGGTGCACCATTACTCAAATAAGGGACGAAATATGGGATTAGATGTAATACTGGGAATGTCATATGACTTTGCTACTTCCCCAATGCACTATTATGCAGGGCATAACTATGCATAGTAAAAATCAAACTAATGTCCAAATGTGCATTATGTTTGACAATCACTGAATTAAAGTCATATAAAATTTGTGTCATAAAGGAAACAAGGAAAAAGGAAAAAGAATGAAGGGACGGTAGGAAGATAGGAAGATAAATTAAAATTCCTCGTGGGGAAACTCTTTCCAAAAAATCTACAAACCTAATTGGAAAAAATGCTTTCAGAGCGCCTGATAGTATAGACATAGAAACATTAGCATCTGACATACACAACTTGCCAAAAAACATTCCTTTGTATATGGATTTGTTTTTATTATCTCCAAAGAAGTGATATTGTCAAGAATATTTAGGACAATATATTTTGTCAGATGATGGCATGCCATGTTAATCTAGAATCATGGACATTGTTCAGTTGGCAAACAATTCAGCAAATATCATGGAGAAGAACAACGACATTCTGAAGAACAGTTAGGGGCATATTTACAAGGAATTTACAAGCCTTTCTGGCTTAACGCCTCACTCAGCCACTTCAGAAACGGAGAGCTGCGCCATATTTACAAGGATTTGGTGCTGAACTGCGATTCCCCCTATGCTGGCGTTACACTTAGCAGCCTAGCGCCAACGCAGGCACCCTTACACCATAGTGCAAGGGTGTCTGCGTGCAGGGGAAGATTGTTTATGTGCAGGAAGGTCCCCGGCACATAACCAATCTTTAAATGCCATTTTGTAACGTCTATGTGTGCTGCTTAATGCAGCACACATAGAAATTGCAAAACAGCATTTAAAAAAAAATATTGTTTATATGCATGAAGAGGGACCTTCCTGTACATAAACAAACATTGACCTTTTGCTGTTTTCATGTGTGCTGCACAACGCAGCACACTTGAAAACAGCCAAAACGAGCAGAAACGAAACATGTCTCTGCGTTGCACTAGGGTAAGATCAGGTTTTCCCTGGTCTTAATTTTGGCACTGTCTCCTGTTTACGCCTCGCTTGCAAATAGGGGCAGCATCAGAATCAATGGGTATTGCAGTGGGACGCCCACAGCAACAACCATTGCCCTCCCCTTTCACGTTAAGATGGATTAACGCTGCCTTGTAAATAAGGTGAAGCCCCTATCGCCACAGGATTGTTGTAAAAAGTGACGTTCCAGTGGCGATAAGGGCTTGTAAATATGCCCCTTAGTGCATATTTCTTTGTAAATGGTTGTTAATATAATACATATTGGCAAAAGGGTAGCTAACATATTCACTTCACTCTTGCAAATATGCAGCCAAGTTGTGGCTATGTCCTGAGAAGTGGATATATTTCAAAATAAAGATGTGTCCATTGAGAAAGGAGCAGGGCACTCTGGTGCAACAACAGAAAATTGTAGTGCACTGTGAAGTAGTCCAATATCACATAATCAAATTGCTTGTCACTGAAGAGGGTTGTTGGAGGGAAAGAATATAAATCAGCTTTTATACTACCACCTATTTAACAAAAAGGTGTTGCAAATAATTAGTTTTCAATGTCACTGATAATGGCTTTTGACAACAGTCACCATATTTGCCAAGAACTCCTAGATCACCTATGTCGTTATTGTAAGGATCAATGTCATGTGAATCACTCTTTTATCCAATCCATCATTCAAAAAAGAGAAGTCTGGCTGCAATTACTCTGCACAAGATAATGGCCAATGCCAAATGCATTTCAACCTTAATTGGTTGTGACAGCATGGGAGTGTTTAAGTATGCAGATAAGGTGTATAAGAGATCCATGTTTGGACACAACCAATCCACCTGGATGGCAGTGCTTCTGATATATTGAAATAACCTCAAGCAGAACTCTGCCTGCTCCAGGAGGGGAGGTTTGCACAATTGCAAGTGTTAAGACCCGCTGCAGAACACCTAATCAGAGCAGTAGTTATTCCTACCACTCTGTGAAGGTGTGCTGCATGCTTTTGTTATGAATGGAACTCTTCCCCCTTTGAAGCAGAGCGCTGGAGATCTGAAGGTGAAGGTAACCATGAGGTGTCTTTAATTGTTAGTCATACTTACCAATTTATTGAGGTGAGTACATTTGGAATATTACTTCCTCTTCATCCTTGCACTCTCTCCTTATCTTAATTTTGGCTCCATCTGGAAATTGGATGAGTTATATATTTTCATATACCTCTCTTGGACTATTAATTTTAACGTAAGGATTTTTCTACTAGTAGATATTGGGTTGGTCCTCCTTAGACCTTTTACCTCCCTTTTTTTGAACAGACGTTTATTTGAAACATTGACATAAACAGTGGTATCTTTAAAAATCTGTTTAGAATCCCTTTTTGATCGTTCCATAAAAAGTCTCTATGCTTCAATCCTTTGGATGATGATGCATAGAGGACCCTGGTAGGAAATTATGAAGTGGAGATTTTAGCTAATCCAGAAATTCTAGATCCTTTTCAGTTTCCTCATTTTCCTCATACTGGTATCCAGACAGCATCATCTTGAATCATTTCGTATCAGCGAGTTTCTTCTCCAAGGCAGACCATAGAAACCAAATTTAAAACTAGGAACAGGGAGCTTTTGAAAAACAAAGATTGGGGACTTCATTATCCCCATTAACCTACATTAATAGAAAGGCAATTTTAGGTGGCAGACAGCTAAATAGAGTCATTTTTGGCATTACAAAAGGGGATTCTCCTGTCTGAATCTGGTTTGTTGTCATGTATGGACAGAAGTGTGGCTTGCAAGATTTGTCTACTTAAAGACAACTGCTTTTTGCAAGTCTTGATTCAGATGGAATGGATGTGTGAGTGAGTGAGTTAAGGACCAATGTCAAAACGCCCTATTTTGCAAATTAAATGGCTGTGCCCAAAAGTTTGAATTCTTTTATCCTTTTACCTGTCACATTAAATTTATCCAGCAAGTTTTTTTGCCCCCTTGAGTCGTGCATGCTTGGGGCTTTGTTGTTAAAGTACAATGGGTACGTTTATTGTAAGTACAGATATATGGAACAAGGGACTACCTGAAGGTGTGCAATTTACTGCTCAACCTCTTACAAAGGCAGAGAGATTACTGTTGGTGTGTACATTGTAACATGTACAGAACATAATCAAATGTAGTGGTAGGAGACATTGTTCAACAACCGAAAACACTAGCAAGCACCTCCAGTGAGCCCTCTGGTTCACTTCTAAAAGAAGTTTACACAAATACTCACGTACAAATTGCAGGACAGCTACCCATTGCCCCAAATTTGAACAGAATGTAATTAAAAAAAAACAGCAAGTAAATCTGTACCTGCACAACCTATTTGTTATTCATTATTCTGACATACTAATATTAATACTACCTCATCTTAAATACATTTTCACTCATTTTTATTCTTGATAATAATAGCCCCCACAAAAAATACTAATTTTTGCAACTCCTAACAATCTTGTAACTCTAGAGAACAGTAATATACCTGGATGATGGATGGTACTTTTAAAACAACACCACATCCTCTAAATAAAATATAAATTGTTCTATTAATCACAACACAATGCCATTAGTCTATGCTTTGCTACCTGAAAAGAAACCTCAACCTACAATGAGTTTCTTAGTTTCATTAAACCTAAAACAATGAACAAAAGTTCTGAAAAATTATAATCGACTTTGAATTAGCAATGATTACTTCAATCATGAAATTGTACCCATATCCAATTATGTTTTTTCCACTTTTCAGAGGCATTTTGGCATAAAATCCAAAACAATCATTGAAGTGAATGGTGTTGAGCATAGATAAGGAACTATAGCAGTTCTGAACTATAGCAGTACCGTGAAAGAGTGTGCACAGTCTTCGGAGAAGGGTTTCCCTGACCGAATCATCATTAGTTTGAGATTTTTTGGGCACTTTGACTAAGTGCAACGAATTGAGCAGCACACAATGAACTTGGATTAGAGAATTACTGTCACTAAACAAGTGTGCACAGAGAATCATAAAAAATTTGGCCTTACCAGTAAATCAAATATGCCAATCCTGGAAGCACCAATACATAAACACAATTTAGCGGGAGAGCATATGCACTTGAGCACTGATCAGCAGTGGTAAAGTGCCCAGAGTCAAAAAATCAACAAAAACAGGGTCTAAAACAGGAGGTCAAAAAGCAAAACGTCTGGGGATAAACCCACTGGAAAAGTCATCTCTAACACATCTCCCTCCCAGCCTAAATCCAGGGTAGAATAATCAATACCTTGATGGCCTTCCCTGCTTGTGGCAATAGAATCTAGACCTGGTTCAACAACGTGGGCACATTCTGCTTCCCCCTTTCTCATCTACCACTGGGTTATGACTCCTGTTCCCCTCCCAGGGTCAGAATAGCAAGCCACAGTGGCCACTGGCAGCTGTCAGAGATGAGAGCTAGGCCCAGGCCTTTCATTGTTCTCCAACCTCTGTGGTGTCAGAGAGTGGGGGGCTGTAAACCCAGGTGCCTGGCACCCTTTGTCCACTCTCCCCTCTGTCCGGTTTGGGATGACACCCTGACACTGACCCACCAGCCCAGGGTCCGTACATGGAGACTGGACAGGGGAGGCTCTCCCACACCTGGTCCTCCTCCTTGGGGCCCTGCACCCTACCAGCTAGAGCGGTACCCCTTCCAGATTTGTCAGCGCACCTGAGGCAGGTGTCCTGTACAATTTGTCCACCAGTTCAGGGGTTCTAACCTAAACTGGGATCCCAGCCTAGGGTGCTCATGTGTGTGGTTCAATCAGTGCTGCAGGCCCAGTAGCAGCATTTGATTTACAGGCCCTGGGCACACACAGTGCACTGTACTAGGGACTTAACAGTAAATCAAATATGCCAGTCATGGAATTACCAATCCATAATCACAATTTACGAGGAGAGCATATGCACTTCAGCACTGATCAGCAGTGTTAAAGTTCCCAGAGTCATAAAACCAACAAAAACAGGGTCCAAAACAAGAGTCTAAAAAGCAAAAACTCTGGGGATAAAACCGCTGGAAAAGCCAGGTCTAACAGATCCATACAAATATCCAAGGCTGAACTAGATAAGTGTGTTTCAAAAATAGGATAAAAACATAAATCCATGCTGAAGGTGGATGCAAAACAGAAGAAATGTCTGAAAAAAAAGCATTGTGATCCACATAGTACCCGAAGGTACTTAGCTGAACAACTGGAGGCTGGGATTTAATAGCGGAACTCAAAAGATCCACTAATGGTGGATCATTATAAGTAATATCAACTGCAGAAGATGCAGCAGTAGAAACAGTCATCATTACTCTCAAGTTACCAGCAGAGGACATAGCCCCCCCCCCCCCACCAGGGAGAATAATTATTGGTGGTTCTCATGGGCGGCAAAGGAATCGCCTTTTGTGGTAGCACGAATGCCCCATGGCATACTATGTAGAATCGGCCACATGGTGCAATTTGACATGCTCTATTGAGACAAAGTGTGTTTGCTTAAAACCAGGAAGCGGTGGCAAGATCACAGTTCTTGTACCTAGTAGATCAAGGACCTGGACAGGAGTATAGTAGGTTGGACCACACTCCTTTTTGATCTGCATCTTCTCTCAAACCAGATCTCTAACTTTTTGGAAGCCAGCTGGAAACTGTAGTCTGTACATCACTGTGACGGGGTGGGACTATACAGTGAGGAGACAAAGACAAATGGAGACTGGTGGACTGCTATACCTCTCTTTCCTCTTTTTGTCCCCTTTCAGCAGGCGGAATGGCTCCCTCAATCACAAACTTCATTGACGGAACAGGCAACAGGTGCCTTTAACCCGGGCTTCCTACAGGACGAGCCTGCACCCCCTAATGACATCATCACGCCTGGGCCATCAAATGTAGGAGACTCCAGAAAGAAGGCATACAGCGTTACCGGAGGAGAGGAAGATTTAGCATTGAGAACCCAAGAGATAGACCAGACTGCGGAAGAAGAAATCGAGGAAGAGAAAAGGCTGAGCCCCATTACCCCCACTTCAAAGCCCGGAGGCCAACGGCCCCACGAGTCGACCTGCCACATTCCCAGGGGAGGAGCGTGGCTGGAACGGGTACGGAGCAAAGTAGCCGGCTGGGTTGGGAGAATATACCGCCCGAACATGTGATACTAAGTCATATATCATTGGCCTATACTCTGTGTAGATAATCCCTGTACATAAGCCCCCTCCCCTCCCACGAGCACTTGAGCACTGATCCTCGCCATTTGTGTGTGATTACAAGCTGTGCATGGAAGAGAGGTGTCTCCCTCACCCCCAGTCCCTGCTGTGTGAGTTGTATTGTAGGACGGCTGTCCTGATATATATTTTATTTGTTTTCTTTTGGTTGCTACAGGCTACGGCTACTGCCACGTTTCATTTGAACCAAGGGAACAGCTGGGCGGGACCATACAGAACAAGGCGAATTTCACACAGTGTGGCTTCTACACACAGAGTCAAAACAGATCCCGCAACCTTTGCAAAAGAAAGACTGTCCAGTAGAAAAAAACGAGTGTTTGGAAAAATAAAACCCTACCTGAAACGACCTGGTCGACTCTCAGTTTCTGATACCCCGCCACAGTCACTGAACATTTTTAGGCCCTTTAAGACAGCACAATGGATATCTACATCAAAGGTTGCAGCAGCCGACACAATGCCTGGACCATCAAAGTCTGGAACATGCATCTTGATGCCAAAAAGTACTTTGTAAGGGGTCTGCTCACCCAGAGATCTTTTAGGGAGGTTATTAAGAGATCAGTGAACCCCATAGATGTGGTTCAAACATCCACACCCAGTACCTAATACTCTAGCTGTTAAAGACTGCTTTAAGTCACGGTTCAGAATTGCCCTTGGGGCTTTATGGAGAGCAATAACGCACCTGTACCACCATAGACATCGAATCGTGGTACGCTTTAAAAACGAACGCCGGACCCTGGTCCGAATGGAATGCACATCATGCATAAGTACTAACAAAGACTTGCAAGACTTTAATAATAGCTTGAGTGTCATTCGAGCGTTGTGACCAACCCTAAAAGAATCGAGAGCAAAAATCAACTGCAACCAAAATAAATGTGAATGCAGTATCTGAATTCAGTGGACCTCAATGATCGAGGTAAATGTAGCCAAAAGGCTTATTGGAAATTAAGAGATGTATCTGTGGTGAACGAGCCAAGGTGGAGTTTTTAATATGTTGACAGATGTCACAGCATAGAACATATTTTTGGCCTGCTAGTATAAGCCTTACCATCAATATTATTGCTGTAGCAGTGAAATTGTGGCTGCCACCTCTGCATGCACGGAAGCAACACCTTCCAGTGCCTCCACAGCCAAAGAGTGTCTGCGGTCATGGTTGGGAAACAGACAATCACCAACTTCAGGAACCATTACAAAGGGGACTTCCTGGTCATTTTAACAATAGGAGTATTTAGAAGGAACACCCTTTGGTAAAGGGGTGCAATTTTTAATTGCATTCACGGCAGCCAAGATATTGTTCGTTTATACAGATTGTAGGACATGTAACGGCTCTACTGCAGTGGTGACTGAAGATTTAGCTGCTTCATCATCTAGAGAATTACCCATAGCATGTGCTCTCACATGTTGATGGCTCAATGTTTACACTACATTAGTTTGTGGCAACCTATCTTTAGGATCTGCCACTTTACCCCAAATCAGTTTATGATTGAATGTGCTATCCTTCGAATCCTTGAATCAATTTTGTTGCAATTAATGTAAATTATCAAAAAAGGACTAATCACATTCAAACGAATTTCACATATTAAGAGTGGGGAATTCAGGATCTGCATTTTTAAGTGGAGGAAGCAAAGCCTTCAGTTCAGCTAACTGCGCAGTGCAGTCTTTAGGAGAGGTATTTGAGGTTCGAAAATGCCATACACTATAGCACCAATATTGATGGTGCATGCGGCTGAATATTGCTGCTTAGAACAAATTGCAGGATGAGCTGAAACGTCAGTGTAAATATTATATTTCTACTGATGAAGAGGCAGAACAGTTGAGGAAAGAGGGCAAACATGCTCATACTCTAGAAACTGTTGTCTGCAAAGGAGGATCAAAGACAAAGTCTACATCAACTTCTGTCAAGGACATCGCCCATTGGATTCATGTAGGATGTAGGGCTTTAGAGTTAGGAATGCTACCTCTGGTGACAGCCTCTAGGGCTAGCACAGGAGTAATGACAATAATGTGTTTCCCCTGAGCAAGTGGCCTTTCTTTAAGGACCATGATATAACATGTCTTTGGAGTGAAAACAACTCTGATTAAACTACCAATAAAGTAATTCATGAACTACTCTAATGAAGTTGTGAATTCATATTCGAACTTTATACCCTAAACCATAGTAGAATTGGATAAACCCCGACTGGGGGCACCGTTGCCCCGAGGGGATGTTCCCCAAAACTGGGGCAACCACATCAGTATTTATTCCAGTGTATAACGGAGTACACACACTAACGAGCACACACAACAGTTAAAAAGCAAGTACAAAACAGGTTGTGCAAATATACATCACCATTCACGTTTTTTAATGATTGCCATTTGCACGACGGTCAGTAGTTTCTCAGTGGAAGCAAAACACATTTCCGCTCTGGAATATAAATGCGACTTATATGCAATAGGCACTGTTTCAGATTCGTTAAAGGTACTATATGTAAATCCAATTGTACCTGGCAAAATACGGATCACCAGGTTGATGGTAATGACATAGGTGTGTAAGTGGCATGTTGCAAGCAAGTCAGATTGTACAAATCTGCCTATATGTGTGAGTTCTCATGTCCAGCATAAAGTGGTAAAATGAGGTGGTTGTATTAAAGTTTAAAGAGGTTTTATGCATTGTGCATATTCAGGTATGTAAGTTCTGCCAAAATGTAAAAATGCTAGGAGGGACTGCGATTTCTTTTTTATTACGCATTTCCAGAGAATACAGATATATTAAACATCAGTCATTACCATATAAACATCCAATAAATACAGTACAATAGAGTGGTTATATAAAAAAGAGAAAGAACAATTAATACCTACAAAAAGGAGCAGCTAAAACCCATACCGTGCTTTAGAAAAATCTAAAAGAAGTCAAACAGTTCATTGTATCCTACCCCTGTTATTGCTATATGCCCCCTCGGTTAGCTTCATCCTAGACCAACCTTACGTCTCTGCTCCAATCGGCAATTTATGCCCAAACTTTCCACCCCGAATTCTGGCCTGTCTACCCCTACAGACGTAGATTGCCCTCTTTTGATTATAAATTCCAGAGAGCCAAGCAAGTCACATATGAAAAGTTGGTGGTTCAGAGTCTTTCCATCTTGCTGCTAATAAAATCCTGTATACCGCTGTCCCCAGGAACAGACAATATTCCTGCTCGGTGCCAAGGCCCAAAGTGTTATCATAGCTGAGGATCAGCAGAGAGGGGATAATTCTAATCTAAGGCCTAATACTTCCTCCCAGTACCCTAGCAGCCCTGTTTTTAACAGATCTAGTGTGTCACAGTCATAGAGCATGTGAATCAGAGTGGCAGGGCCTATCCCACATCTGTGGCATTTATTGTCTATACTCTTCCAACATGCCTACAATTTAGCTGGTGTAAAATAGAGATTAAAAATTGTTTTATACAATTGGGTTTTAAGATTCAAGGATAAAAGTATTTTAACCATTAAAGAGAGGCTCATATAAATATCCACATCAGCATTCCCCAGATTCCTTGCCCAATATGTCTCAGTTTTTTCCAGGTCATCTGGAATCCTATCAAGAAGTAGACTATAAAAATGTTAATCTTGCTGGATCTAGAGGTTATAGTATCCAGAATTGGTGTTTTATCAAGCTTAATCTTAGGGCTCAAAACGGTAAGGATGCTCCTAATCTGAACATATTTAAAATATTGGTTGTCCGGTATACTAAAGACCCACTGCAGCCTGGGAAATTGAAAATCGTACTCTCCCCCACAGAAATCCAATTACTCCCACCCCAAACATTTCCCACTCCTTCCCCATGGCATCATTGATCTGGAGTGGAAACAGAGATGAACACCATAGGGGGGTATATCTACAAACGTTCGGGACAGCCATACACTTGGAGACCTGTTTCTAGACTTTCCATGCACTGTAGATCTCTTTGAACAGTACCTTTTTATAGTAACTCGGTTCAAGTTGCCTGAGTGGCAGCCCAGGAGCTTCCTTCCCTATGGACAGTTCATATATAGAGGGTATTTTTGGGCCTTACTCTGTTCCCGTATTGTTAACCAGGACAAACAGGGTGGCCATTTGATGGAGAAGTGCTCAAGATTGCCTCAGGGCAGAGCTTGCTCTGCATCTGCTCCTCATGACCCAGAGCTGTTTTCCCGGCATGCCCTCTCAGCAGATCAACCAAAGTGGGGCCGGCGGGCGCCCCTTCTGTGCCACCTGCCTCTTCCTTTCTTCTCCAAGTCAGGAACGGCACCTGCTCCTCATCGACCATGTCTTGGTGTCTGTGCGGGAGGAAACAACCTTTACAATGCAACTTTTATAACGCACTACTATTACAACTAAACTTTTACAACGCAAGATCCATTACATCGCATGCCATTACGACGCAACCATTACAACACATGACACTACAACGCATACCACTACAGCGCATGTCATTACAACGCAGTCATTACATTACATACCATTACAACACATACCATCACAATGCATAGTACCTTTACACTATCCAACACTTACCCTACTGTTGCACCCCCTGGACTTAGAATAGTAATTTTTACCCCTACACTATCCAACACTTACCCTACTGTTGCACCCCCTGGAGTTAGAATATTATTTTTACCCCTACACTATCCAACATTCACCCTACTGTTGCACCCCCCTGGAGTTAGAATAGTCATTTTTACCCCTACACTACCCAATACTTACCATACATGCAATGTAATGGTATGCATTGTAATGGTATGCGTTGTAAAGGTAGTATGCGTTGTAATAGAATGCGTTGTAAAGGTAGTTTTAAAAATGTTGTTGTAATGGCATGCGTTGTAATGAAATGCGTTGTAATGGATGTTGTGTTGTAAAAAATGTGTTGTAAAAGTATGCGTTGCAAAAGTATGCTTTGTAACGTTATACATTCCTGTGCGGGCGTCCCAGCCAACCTTGGTGGTGCCGTCGTCTCCAAGCCTGCATCACCGACTCTGAGATCCCCTGCAGCGCCTGTCTGGCTGTTCTTGCCTTAGTGGCTGCGGTGGCGGTCGCCATCTTAGGGCCCATTGTGATTGATCTCGAAAGCTCCGCCATGTCCTCAGGTTTCACTGCCCCACACTCTTTGCTGGAATGGACTGCGCCAGCCAAGGAGAGCGCACAACCAAAATTCTGCAACCCAGCCAGTCCGATTGCACTTTCCAGCACATGAAGATAGTTCCTGCTGGGCTTTGGGGAGCAGGGTAGGTCCAAGTTGCTAATTACTAAGCTCATTCCAAATTCATTAGGAGCAGCATTGATACTTTCCAGCTCGCAGCGCTCTGTGTGCCCCAACAGTCTCAGACGACCGCCATTTTACCCCTTGTAATAAAGGGTGATATTGGGGATTGCAAGGCCACCCCTATCTTGTCGTAAGGCAAGGAACTTCATCGCCCTTTTTACCTTCCCATATTGCCACATAAAACTAGAAAAAGTTGACTCCAAAGCCCTCAATATCCTATCTACCACAGCCAGCGGTATTGCATGGAACAAATACAGAATCTTTGGTAGCATGGTCATTTTTAAAAAGTTTCCCCTCCCTATGAGAGACAAATGCAACCAGTTAACCCTCCTTAAATCATTCCCTATAGTTTTAATCATAGGCTCGAAATTACATTTAATAACTTCATCCACCTTAGCACTTATACGAACCCCAAGATAGACCGCTGTATCTGCTTTCCTTGGATCAATAAAATCTATATTGTCAGTGCATAATACAATAGTTTTCCCCTTATTCAGTGTATATCCAGAAAGAAGCCCGTAGCTCTCAGCAATTTTATTTATCTCGATAATTGCCTCAGCCGGGTTCGGGGTTAGAACCACAATATAATTGGCATAAGCCAGTACTTTAGTCTCATAACCGCCTGTACTTATTGGCTCAATATTCTGATTCAGTAATAGTTTAACCACTAACGGATTATTATAGATAGAAAATAAAATCGGGGAGCAGGGGCATCCTTGTCTGGTCCCTCTTGATATGTTAATGTTATTGGATTCCTTCCCCATAAGTTGCAGTCTGGCCCTTGGTTGGCAATACATTGCCTTAATAGCTTTAATGAATTGTGGCCCAAAACTATTTACCTCTAGTATCCCCCATAAAAACTCCCAAGACACCCGATCAAAAGCTTTCTCGGCATCAAAAAGAATCATAGCCATTTGGCCCCCTGTCTCATTTAAGTTGTCAAATAGAGAGATAACTCTACGGCTATGGTCAGTTGTTCCTTTACCCAAAATGAAACCATGTTTCCAAGGGGAGACCAGACTTTCTATGATCCTCCCTAGCCGGTAAGTTAGTGTTTTAGAATATGATTTAGTATCTGAGTTGATCAAAGTGATTGGCCGGTATGAAGATGGGTTTTCTACCGGCTTGCCTTTTTTAGGGAAAATTACGATGTCTGTCTCCTTCCAAGACTCAGGAGGGGTTCCATTATACTGCACTCCCTTAAATAGGTCCTGAAGAAAAGGTGTTATAACAGTGCCTAAGATCTTATAGACCTCGAGCGGAATTCTATCAGGGCCTGCAGCCTTCCCAGATGCCATTCCTGACAGTGCTAAATTAACTTCTTCCAAAGTAATCTCTTCTTCTAGTTTGTCACTTGTTAACCTATCCAGGCCCCATTCAAATTCAGTACCATCAATTAAACCCACTAGGCCCTGGGCAACTTCTAGTCGATCTTTATTGATATCATCCTGGTACAGGTTTTGGTAGTAGTATTGGAACCCTTTGACTATCTCTTCAGGATCGGTATATACTTTTCCGTCTATTTGTATGGAAGGTATTACCTTAAGGGATATCCTCTGCCTAGTACGAAGAGAAAACCTCTTGCCAACTTGTTCTCCATTTTCGTATGTACTATTCCTATGGGATTGACATTCCTCTGCTGATCTCTGCGTTAGCAAGCTGTTTAGTTCTGTTTTTAAGGCCATTTTCAAATGTTGAATTTGGCCACCGTCTTGTCCCTGGGTTATTGCAGAGACATACTCCTCTTCAACCCTGGCCAACTCCTGAGAAAGTTGTTGATTCCTGGTCTTCCGCTGCTTCTTAGCCCTGGCAACAAAACGTATAGTTTCCCCTATAAGACTAGCCTTAAAAGAATCCCAGACCACCCCCCTGCTGGCACTGAAACAGTTAATATTAAATTATTCCTGTGCCCAATCTTTAATAAATTTGATATATTCATTGTTGTCTAGCAATTTCCTGTCAAACGTCCACTTACTTCGAGGTCTCTTAAAGCTTGGTACATCTATTTCTAAGATCAAGGGATTATGATCAGAGATTATTTTGGGAAGTTTCTTAATTCCAGGACGTTCTAATAGATCCTTTGTACCATAGAAGTAGTCAATCCTGACAAACTTTTTATGAGGGCAGGAGAAGTATGTATGGCCAGAGTTAGTCAGGTTTTTAAGGTCCCAGATATCAACCAGACCGTGAATTTTCTTAAGGGAATTTTAAGCCCTGTAAACTCTATGTTTACGCCCGAAGTAACTCCCTTGTCTCTGCTTCCCATTTCCTACATCTAACAAGATATTTAGGTCTCCACAGAAAAT
Source organism: Lissotriton vulgaris (assembly GCF_964263255.1). Lineage (NCBI taxonomy): Eukaryota > Metazoa > Chordata > Amphibia > Caudata > Salamandridae > Lissotriton > Lissotriton vulgaris. The sequence continues at coordinate 1,316,319,881 of NC_141691.1, forward strand.
TAAGGGGTTACGTCACGTAGCCAGTTCTGTTTCCAAAACTTCAAATATCCAGGGGCCATCCTGATTCGATCCATAGACCGAGCACACTGTAACTCCTATTGCAAATTCCACTATGAACCACCTTCCCAGGGCATCCGCTGCTTTGCATTTAACAAAGCATAATGATGTTTTGGCCAAAATGGCTACCCCACAGACATTAGAAGTCTGAGTTGTGCAGGAAAAGATATTATGCCCTGCAACCCTCAATAGTTCTCTTTCCCCCAAAGAATGTGTGTTTACTGTTGTGTGTCCATGGAGTTTAGCCGCATGAGTTCTACATATCTAGACCTCTTTGCCATATCGTTCACCCCTGCTACGTTCCCCAAGCATATAGTTATCCCCCCATCTTGAATTGGCTTCGATTTCCAGAGATAGCCCTTTTAGTAGTCTCACACTTTCACACTCATCCAGTTTGCAACTCCTGTTCTGCCTTCCATTGATCTTTTTTGACTGCTTCTTAATTTCGTTTATTTTATTTCTGGAAATGCTTTTTTTAATCTGCCTTTTACCCACCACCCTACCCTTCCCCCACCTCCCTTCTGTGACCTCGGTGGTTCCACCCACCCCCCACCTCCCCAACACCCCCACCTCCCCACACTAGGCATACAGACTCAATCCTGAGTCTGTTCGTGATGAGTGTGCTACACAGAACAAGAGCGCTGGTCCTAAAACCTTCCACAGCTATTTGATACATGCTGCTCCTAAAACCCCAATCTTCATAAACATTTGTTTCTTAATCATAGAATTATTTCAGATTATCGTTCCAATCTACATGTGTCCTAGGAAAAAAAATCCCCAAAATTAACAACCCCAAAAATAACAGTACACACATAGTACTTTAACTCCTTCTACCCCTATAAGTGAGTTCACACTAGTGAGTGCCCATGACCTGGAACATGACCTGGAAAATTAAACGTTAGTCCGACCCTAGCCAGACAGCCCATCCAGATATTCCTTAGCGTTTATTTGTGACAGAATTTAGTTTGCCCCCCCCCCCCAGATCACCTTAAGCCGAGCTGGATTGTTTAAGAAAGCTTGCCCTTTTTTTTCTTGGAATGGCTTGATAAGCTGATGCAGCCTCCACTGTGGAGTGGCAAAAGTCTGGGAGGACAAAATAAAAAATCTTGTTCCTAGATCTTTTTGCTTCTAGCCTTGCTTTCTCAAAAACAGCTGGCATAGCAAAAAGTTGCTAAAATACAACAGGATTGCTCAAGGGAGAGCCCCTGCCCTAGTTGGCTGCTTCTGAACAAAGGGAACACGATGGGCATGTTGCACCTCTAATGCCCAGTTCCAGTCAGTAAGTTCCAGCAAGGAGTCTCGTAGCAAGTCCAACACATAAGAGCGAACATCAGACCCCTCTACCCCTTCAGGAACCCCCAGCACACAAAGATTATTCCTCAGCTGGCGGTTCTCGAATTCCTCCAGCTTCCACTTGATGCCACTAGCTGTGCCTCATGAGAGTCCACTAAGTGTTGATTCCTGGCCAGGTCAGCTTCTGTAGAGATGATTCTGGACTCAAGATCAGTCAACCGCTCTCTGAATGCACTGCATGTCTTGGTTAGCTTTCGCACAGTCCCCTGCATCTTATTCATGCAACCTGAGCCTTGCACCCATCCTGGAATGTTTCCTCCCGATGCAGTGAGATAGCCTGAGAGATAGCCTCCAGCGTTGGAGGGGTTGACCCCTGCGGATCGGGAATGGATTAATCAATAGTCATAGGCATAGGGCTGGTAAGTTGATTTGTGGGGGTACAGTCCCAGGCCAGATCCTTCCCCCATGTCCTCCTTTTTCCTCAGAATAGTTTTTGATTCGGCCCCCTCTAGCTCTTCCTAGTCGCTATTGCTAATGTCTGTGATGTGCGACGAATCCTCTGACCATTCGGCACCATCGGACATTGAAAATAAAAAGTTGCTAGGTTCTTTATCCAGATCAATTTGTCCCATATCAATATTGCGGGGTTTAGAGATGGCTTGCAACTGGTTTGCATCCAGATCGATTTGTCCCGTGTTCTTATTGTTAGTTTTAGGGGTGGCTTGCAGTTGACTTGGGCGTACAATATTAGAGTCCGTGCTTAGTGTGTGAGGAAGTGTAGCATCAGTGTCTCCCCCCCACCCAAATCCGCAGAATAGACCAAGGTGTGGGCTCTACTGACTTTTACTAGAGCTGACATATCAGTCTGGGCAACAGACAAGGAGCACTCTAACCCCCCAGCAACAGCCATAGTCAGATGCAGATAGGGGTTCCCCCGGACATACCTTCTGTGATGGCAGTGTTAGCAGGACCCTCATTTGGCCCGCCTGTCTCCATGTCGGGTACATTAGTTTTCTCTCCCCATCCTACTGGCATAGCCTGCTCCAGATTCTGGGCCGTACAGGCATGCGTAGCACTCAAGATCACCTCAGGGCAGAGCTTGTTCTGCATCTGCTCCTCATGACCCGGATCTGTTTTCAGCAGATCAACCACAGTGAGGTTGGCCGGGCACCCCTCCTGTGCCTCCCCACCTCTTCTTCTCTTCCTCAAGTCAGGATCGACCCCTGCTCCTTGTCGACCATGTTGCTGTGTCTGTGCGGGCGTCTAGCCAACCAAGGTGGTTCCGTAGTCTCCAAGCCTGCATCACCGACTCTGATATTCCCTGCAGCGCTTGTCTGGCTGTTCTTGCCCTAGTGGCTGCGGTGGCTGCCTCCGTCTTTGGGCCCATTGTGATTGATCTTTCTGGCTCGCAGCGCTCTGCATGCACCAACGGTCTCATACAACCGCCATCTTTCTTCACGACCCAAAAAAACAGGACTGCAATTTTTAAGTGTGTTTGGAGGTTGCAATTGCACACACTTCTCCAACAAATGAGGGGCAAGTCTACTTCCCTCAGGTTTAAGTTCAAATTCTAAGAAAGGGACATTTGAAAAAGCAATATAAGACTCTTTAAAGTTGAACTCAGCGAATCCCATTATTATGAGATCTACCCTGGTGGGGATTTAATTCATTGCCCATCAATTAGATATTGTCTACATAGGACAGAATGTCAGGGTCAATGTCATGAAGAATTGACACAATTTGGGCTGCAAAAAGTCCCGAGCTGTTCTTATAGCACAGAGGAAGTTGAGCATAGCGCATTTGAAAACCCAAGGTGCTAAAAGGGGACCAGTCTTGGGTCGCAGGAGCCAAATTGTGACTGAAAAAACATTGAAAATATCCAATGTGGTTTTGTATTTTTTACCAAGTGCCGTACTGGGCCGGTTTCTCACAGCAAATGTGTGTGTATGACCATTCAAATGCCTATAATCTAAAACAATGCAATATGAATGATCCGGTTTCAAACTAGAAGAAAGAGGACTATTCATTTGAGACACAGGGTTCAATTACTCCCTGGCACTCCAATCAGGAGCAAATTTCCTTAGCAGGAGCTTTGACATCCCTTTTAATAGGATATTGTGGTTGTACCTGTGGGGTAGACAGGATAGGAATACCATGAAAAGGAAATCCGTATCCCAACCAACATGATTGTGCTAAAGAGCAGTGGCAAATGCAAGGGTCCATTCGGATGCATAGCTTTGTCTGACTTTGGCAAGGACAAGGTAAGAAAAGGAAGGATGAATCACATTGTCCTCTTGGGGGGATGGGAGTACAAATGGTTGGGGGCCAATCGACCTCTGCCATGAGGATATCAGAAGACGCAGTTAAATTGTTCCAGAATTTGCTTTAATAAATTCTTTAACTTCACCTTTAGTTTAAATACCTAAGTGATGGATACACGCCACACACATATCCACAGTTTCAACTGTAACAAATGTTTTAGTTGCTTTCGTTACCAGAAACTCAAGGAGATTCGGGCATACTATAGTGAATTCTGCTGCGCTGTTGGGGAGAGTCACCACCCACCTCATGTTTACAAAGAAGGTTCGCACTGTCTGTAGCATATTTAGCAATCAAAGCTACAACTTTCTTTTTCTGAAATGGGGTTTTATATTGAGGAGTCTTGTCCTCCTTTATCTTCACATCAGACAAGCGTTGTGTTTCCCTTCTTGGTTTCATGTACTCTTTTTTTATGTGTTCAGGTCGCCCTCCTATCTTATACTTCTGGTCATGCAATTCTTGAAAGGAATGAGGAGGGCATGTATCAGGAATATGATACCTGTCTGGAGTCTTGATTTTAGCGCGATCCCGAAAATCGTACCAGCCAGCCAAGTAGTCCCCTCATTACTGAGAAGACCTATTCAAACTGTGGCAGGCACATGGGGAAGGGTGCCATTAATCAAGTCTGGTGTTCACAGACAGTAGGAGGAATTTCAACAAGTGTATAAGGTCTGTAAACAGCAGGTGCCTCAGGAGTAGTAATTTATAAAAAAGTGTTTGTGTAAGCATCTACAACTGAAAAGATGACCCAATAATAAAAGCAGAATGCCACGTCCGCTTCAATCACAAAGATTACAGGAGCACCTGCATTAGGGACTCAATGTTGTGTTAGCAATTGGGTGTGCCATAAGAAATTAGAAATGCATTCAAAGTGTAACACAGAGGGGGTTTCAACCTTTTAATATTCAGGCTTGAAAAACCAACAGGACTCAGTGAACCCTAAAAACTGTGGATGATTAATCCCGAACAACACTGACTTCTTGAGTGTATTGTTGACCAGCACAATCGCTACTCAGGGTTCCTGCAAATAAGTGCCTTATCAAAACATTGGATGCACCACGTAGAAGACGGATTAGCCTATCCTCACCCCCTTTCTACTAAAGCTAAATGATTTTATATTATAGATCTCCTGGATTTGTGGATAACCATGCACCTTAGCATACATAGGTGGATGTTCTACATCTCAGGTGATGCAGCACTCTTGCTTCAGGACCTTCACTCAATGTGTGTTTTTGCAGAACCACTGTCTTGAGTTATATGACAAAAAAGGTGTTCTACCAACCAGCAGCTGCATTTTCTTGCTATTTCAAGGTGCTAGTGTTTGACCAGAGAGAATAACAAGGGCTAATTTTGTTTGGCCTTGTCTAGGGTAATCAGACTAAGGAAAAGAATAAAAGACAGAAGGCAAGAATGTTATAACATGTGCAAAATAAATGTGGCCTACAATGTTTATGATTAGACTAACATAGGGTCATGCAAGAAACACACATCACCGTCACCGGAGCCAACTTCCATAGCTGCATGATCAACATTGCCAAATGGATGAAGGACAACTGCCTCAAGCTCAGCTCAGACAAGACAGAAGTCCTCATCTTTGTGAACAACACCTCACCATAGAACAACACATGGTGGCCTGCTGGACTTGGCTCATCCCCGCCGCGACAGACCACGCCACAACCTTGGCATCATCATGGGCAGCAAGCTATTGATTAAGAAACAAACAGGTAAACACAGTCTCATCTGCATAAGTTCACATCCTACGCTTGCTCCACAAGATTTTAAGGAGGCTCACAGTCAACAACAGAAACACTGTCATGCAGGCCCTTATTACCAGCATACTTGACTACAGAAACACAGTCTATGTAGGAATCAACGCACTCATCCTGAAAGGACTATAGACAACACAAAACTCAGCAGCAAGAATCATTCCTCGACCTTTCTAGAAGAACTCACATCACACCACACCTCAAGAAGCTACAGTGGCTCACGATCATGAAGAGATGCCCGTTCAAGTTGCTGACCCAGGCACACAAAGCACATTGAAGGACTGGCATACATCAACAAATGCATGACCTTCCATCAACCGACCAGACACCTATGATCCGCTTCCCTCTTCCTCGCACACACCCACGGATCCACAGAGGCAACAGTGGAGGATGTTCCTTCTCACACCTGGCTTACAAAGCATGGAACAACTTTTCCCTGCACCTCAGGACTGCCTCATCGCTCTAGGAATTTAGAAAGGGACTCAAGACCTGGCAGTTTGAATGAACAGAAAACCACGAAGCAGTGAGACACTCCAGCATTGTGAGAACCTCACAGCTGATTTGCCGCACTTTATCAATGCTGATTGATTGATTGAGGTTATTCCGGTGGGACCATCCTTCACAAACTTCCATTCCTTTCAGTCTTCCAATTTGGCTGACTGTTCCTGGGATATGCCAATGTACATTTTAAAAAACACACAATTGATGGACGGAATGGAGAACAAATCAAACATTCACCCCCAGTCGAGAGATCTGGGTTGAATCCATCATTCATTTGCTCACCATGCCTCATCATGGCACCCCAGTTTAGACCCAGCTATATGCAAATCAGTCTTGACTTTGCTTCTCATGGGAACAGTTCAGCCTGAACTGCCAAACCAGGTCCTCCCTGGACCAGAAACAAGCATCCTTTGACCGTTTTCGGGGTATTAGCCCTCATCATCCAGGCTAGCTTGAATCTAGTAGTACGTTTCAAGACATTCACCTCATGTTGGAGCGCCGCAACATTTCCTTCTGTGGAGGTGACCTGACTGCCATTTTGCAAAAATCCATTTTTGAAACATTAACCTCAATGGCCCCTGTCTTGATATTTAGCACCATCGCCTCTAGGGATCATTTGATCTCGGCAATGAGGTCTAGTTGTGCAAACTACGCAAGCGTAGCGTAGTTTTCCGCCCAGGCCTAATTACAGTATAATCTATCAAGGTTTCAAGATTAGAGAATAATCTATCAAGCTTTTATTTATCAAGCTTTCTTCAAGGCTGGATTATTAGGAGGACATGCCCAGCTTTTATCTTACTCGAGGATAGCATCTTCCTCTAAACTTTGAGGAGGGGTAATATTATGATCACCACACAACAATAATATATAGTGGTCTTGTTGTTTATTATTATGCCTAATCTACTCCACAGCACGTTCCAGGGCTGTGAGCATATTCCTATTGATAGAGATGCAAAATCTAGAGGTATATAGACAATCAAAAGATCCACTATCTTTTGTACTTGGGATTGGGTTTACTATATATCTGTAAAAAATCAAATGGGATGCTAGGGATTGGTAAATGCTGTATATCATGGTAAAGTTAAGCTGAAGTAAGGACTGACAATCCTCCCTTTGACTGTCCTTCTCCTGCAGAACTAAATGTTGTGAACCCATGCAGTATAACTTACGCTAAAGCCCACACCTCCTGAAAGCAACAAATATTTGCTGTTTTTATCCACATTGCTGCTTGAGAGATTCCTCTGCTGTGCTGGACAGCAATAAAAACGGGTGTGGTCATGACGAGCTCAGCACGTCATGAGCACAGCAGCACTGTACTGCATGACAAGCTGAGCTCGTCATGAGCATGGAAGGGGTTAAAAAAGTTTGCCTCATCATCCAATTTTGAGGCTGGAATTGCAATCGTTTTTTTATGAGAGGTGAACTTTGCTATTGGTGAAAAATCGACTTTGTTTCATTCCATAGGATGTGAATTACAAATTGTTAATAAACTTCAGAGGAGGTATGGAATTTGCATTGATCCTTTTACTGTTTAATATGAATGGTAGCCATGTCTCAAAAGTTGTTGATGATTCGTCGGATTTTGCATTGGCTATATTTTTACCAGCTTTTTGTTATCTTTCTGGGTATGGCCATTGAATTAATCTGCTCCATATGAGGTTTGGGTGGTTTCTTCAGGCTTTCTAAACTTGGCGTGTTTTAAAATGTACTGACAGTCAGAAAGCAAGCAAGCTCTCAGGCAATGGAGGCCATAACATAACATCGATGCCCAAAACTTGAAGGTGATCTATATTATCAAGTATGAGTTTACAAATGCTGTTAGAGCATAGTTCCACTTCTGTTTTTTGTGCAATGTTTCTTGTTTGACCAACACACTGTATGGGATAAACCGTTTAAATAAACTCTGTATATATCTCCAGCGCTTATCAGAATCAATTGTGGTATAGCAAAATATATATAGTTTTATCAGCCATGATATATTCAACTGCTTCGATAGTTGTTTATCAGGGAACTGAAATAATGAACTCTGAAGCCAGGCAAAACAGAGAAACCAATAAGCGAAAAGTGGAATGATTAAAGTATAGAACCTTGTAAAGATAATAAATACAACACATCTCCTTTCCATTGAGTGAAGGGTAGAAAACAAAATAAGGAATGGGAACAGAGAAGGAGGAACATCATATCATAGGTCCATAAGATAAAGATACAGAGCAATACAAGGAATTAATACCTGACCTAGACAGCCATTAGTTCATGTAATAATCCTTGTGTCAAGACGGTTTGCAGTGAGAGTTCCATAAAACTTCTACCCATGTTGGGAAACAGGACTATTTCTGGATTGGGAACCATGTCATTTCACTTCCTCTTTTATGCCCTCACTATTATCTTTCCCAATCCTGTCAAGGTTCCATGTCTGTCCATCAACTAAAACAACAACATTGTTGTAAATTTTACAGATCTTTTTTTCGTGCAGAAAACTTAGAAGACCCACAGTGCACACATCTAGGCAGATTTACTCTCCCTGCATCCCCAATTACCTCAGATTTTACAGTTATAACCATTTACATACTTCCGTTGAAGGTCATTGATTCTTTTCTTGTTTTTCTCTCTGTCAACCCATCCTACACTACTGCCAAGTAACCACTGAGGACTCAGTTTAGTACCTGGTTCCCTTCAAGGATTTGAACGGTGATATCCCTGTGACGGAGTGGTACGATAAGACCAAATCATTTCATCCAATACTTTTTTGAGAATCATTCCTGTAGTTCTATTCAGCTTAATAAATTATTTAATCAGACGGTTCACACGTTCAACTAAACCATTTGCTCTTGGGCAATAAAGAGCAGTTTGCAGGTGTTTTACGGAGAAACTATGCAAAGATTCCTTCATTTGTATGGAGGTAAATTGAACACCATTGTCTTTTACAGGAGTTTGCGGGACACCCTCATTTAGGAAGACATTTTATAGCAGTGTAATGACGGTACTTGTAGTGATGTTATCCACAATTCTGATAACTACCCATTTAGAGTGATAGACAACCAACAACAAAACAAACCTTCCACCCAGTCCTTTAGCATTAATAGGGCCGATGATGTCCAAGGCCACTTTGTTCCAAGGAAATGAGGGTACTTCCCCCGCCGAAATGGGCCCCCTATTCTCACGTTTACTTTTGTCACGGTAAGCACAACTTTCACATTCTCTTCTATTTCACTCAATCACAGATTCCATGGAAGGCCACCAATAGTGTAGTATTGATTTACTTTTAGTTAGGCTACACCCAATGTCGTAGCAAGCCTCAGCAAGGCCTGCCAGTGCAAGGGATTCGCCCTTCTTTGCTCAGAGTCCTCAGACCAATAGTAAAAAGTTGGTACAAAAACTGGAATAGAAAACAAAGTATTTATTAAACCTTATGAGGTGGAACCACAACCATACAACACCCTTCGGAAGTGTATGAAGTAGCACACTGACTGGAAGGTGCTTGGTCCTTTTATACCCACACAGAAGCTGAAATGAAGGTGGTGCAAGGCACAGAGTGTTGGTTTCTAATACATATAAGGTCATACAGAGAGTGTTCTAGCAACAAGTGGGAAGGGCTGACAGTAAGCTAATTCTGGTGGACACATCTTGACAGTTATAAGTTAGGAACAGCTGTAAGCTCTACTGGGCATGTGCAACGCAAAGAAGGATAAATATATCTTGTCTCTAGGCAGATTTTAAGAACAGTTAACAGGAAGGTAGGACAGAGCACATGGTGAGCACATGGCAAACAAAATGGCTGACAGAAATACAAAATAGATTCCATAAATGGACAAGATAATCTCTAAATACAGGATGTCTTCTGCTAATGCTTAATCTAATCGCTGTTAATTTACAACAGACGACCCTTTCAGCATTGGCTGAAGACATTCGTCTGTCTAGGGTAATCTAGATCTGCATCCTGTACATTGATGTTCATCATCTCAGTAACTTCACTATTTAGTATTTGTTGTTCTTTTGTAATACCTCTTTTGGCAGGTATACAAGCAGTGATGCATATAGAGCAAATCATGGGACCACATTGTATACAAGTACAGCATGTAAATAGTATCACCAGCAGTATACATAGAATAGTCAGTAGCTTCTACCCCCAAGTAACAAAGAGTGTCTATATCCAGTTTGAAAATGTCCATGTACAAGTCTCAGGGTACATGTTTGCAGCAATCTTATGTAGCTTAGAGATTGCGTCATAAACTGAAGGTGTGTGGTCTGGGATGAAAACGCAGCAACTGCTACCGATGATGCGGCATCAACTACCTCGATCAGCCAAAATCACATCAAGCACCATCCGATTTTGGAGTGCTACAATTCTTGCAATTTGCAGTTCTTCTGTAATGTTCCCAAGCGCCATAGCTGTCTGATTGGTGAAAGCTTCCACTACACCAGTCAATCGTCTGATTGTTCTGCTATTCAATGCAGCACCCACAAAGAAAAACAAACCCAAATTGAAATCAACATACTGTTGCAGACTGGTGTCTGTCTGATCAATCTCGTCAGTACTTGTTGTCCGTTTATATCTATTCTTAGAAATATCATCGTACAGTTTCAGGTCATGATGATATGATGCAGGTGCTAAAAACATAGGGGGTAACAGAATTGATATATAACATACCCCTGACCAACCAACAGGTAATTGGTAATATCCTTTATTACCGCATACAAAATAGGTGTTGGGTGACAATATAAAACTACTATTATTTATGCCCTCAATGTTCAGTACAGAAATACATTCACTTCGTTCAACATGAATTCTCCCAACACTGCCAATACATAAATCTGCTTTTGCTCTGGTTACAGAAATCACAAAAGGTACAATGTTCTTCATATTCCTCACATTTGTGAAGAAATATGGTGTCGAAATATTGTCCGGTTGGTATTCATCCCATTTCCATTTAGTCCCTTTAGCTTGAGGGTAGCCGTCTTTATCTTGGTAACATTCTTTATTTAATTGAAAAATTATTCTACATACTGAAGGTTTTCCATAAGCAAACAAAAGGGAATACCAAGCTTGGCATGAACCATTATAGAAAAACGGTAGGGGAATAAAAGGCGTTCCTTCTTTCTTATGGTGTGCAGGTATCATCCCACACACCCAACAATTGGTGGTATTTGTGGCATTATGTGTATGATGTAACATCTGGACAAAGGTGTTATTTAGGTAGGATTGTTGATGCTTCTGTTCATGATAGAGAAGCGTAAAATAGTTATGTTCCACTGGAACCGGCGTAGTGGCAACAAAAAGCTGTCGAGCAGAAGCCACTTTCTCAACAAACCAGGTAATTATCGCCATAACCACCAGAGCAACAACAAACCCTACAGCACAAATGATTCGCTTGTTGAGCATTTTAGCAAGTAATAATTTAATATTTCTGAACACTCGTTGAAACAATCGTTGGAGCTCCAATCCCATGGGCAGCCGCTGATTTCTTCACCGAAGATCAAGACGAGTGTCACTACACTACGCAGGGCTGAACCCCCCTCCTTGTCATATCGGCATTCCGTTTCCGCTAACCCAGGGTGGTAGCTCAACCTGTCTTTTTCAAAACTGCAGATTCTTTTCTTGGTCTCAAGTCGTATTGCGATGCTCCAGGAATCGTGTGGTCCGGGAGGACGTCCACAGATTCGTCCGGTGAGATGGCTTGACCTTTCTACATCTCCAAAATCTTTCGATGATCAGGCAGCACAGCAGGTTCCACCAAGGCGGGCGATACACGCTTTGCAGTGCATGGTATGGAGCCAATTCTTTCTGTTCGTCACTTGAAACGCTGTCCTTGTAGCCAACAGCACCTGCTCCGGACCTCGCCACCTTGGCTCCAAGCTGTTCGATCTGTCGAAGGCTTTGATCATCACCTGGTCACCGGGACGGAGGTCATGGGTCTCACCTGTAGATCTGTCTGGAAGAGCTTCTCAAACCTGTTGATGAATAGAGATTAAACTGTCAGTTAATTGTGCCAAATATTCATTCAACAGAACACAAGGTACATCATGTATGGGGCGTGGCTTAGGAACTCCCCAAATATTCATTGGTCTTCCAAATACCACCTCGTAAGGTGTGAGCTCAGATTTTGAGTGTGGCACCGATCTTATGGACAGCAATGCCAGAGGTAATGCATCTGGCCACTTTAATAATGTGGCAGCCAAAATTCTCGCTAACTTTATTTTCAGAGAAGCCTTGTCCCTCTCCACTAATCCTGCTGATTGTGGACGGAAGACTGCATGGAACTTCTGTTTGATCCCTAATCCTTTCATGACATAATCAACAACTTGCCCAATAAAATGAGGACCGTTGTCACTCCACAAAAGTTTACAAACACCATACCGTGGGAACAACTCCTTTAAAAGCACCTTGGCTGTAGTGAGCGCTGTATTATCCTTCATAGGGTATGCCTCTATCCATTTACTGAAGGCACATACCACCACTAAGACATACTTTAGATTGTTACAGCGTTCAAGTTGGATGTAATCCATCTGCAAAACTTGAAAAGGTGCGGTTGGTCTAGCAAACCCTCCTGTAGGAGTTCATGTCCCTTTTCCAGGATTGTACTGCCAACAGATCAAACAGGACTGTACTACTCTTTTAGCTGTGCTGGCAATCTCAGGATCCTCCCAAACTTGTGTAAGTAGTTTCGTTTTTGCTGGAGCTCCAACATGTGCCAGCCCATGTGCCATTTGAACCATAGGTTGCAAATAGGCTGCAGGTAACTTCCATTTATTCATTTCTTTGTTACGCCAACAACCCTCATCGTCTAACATTCCTTCTTTGGACCACTGCTCAAGTTCTTGCACAAAGGGAGATCTCTGTATATCCAATACTTCCTCTCTAGCATCATGCCAATGCTCAGCTTGTGATTTTACTACGTACATAGATGTAGTGTTTTGCTGTATTGCAGTTAGACGAGCTACACGATCTGGAAAGGCATTTCCTTGTCCTATCTTGTCAGTGATCTTCTTGTGGGCGCTACACTTCATAATGGCAATTTTATTCGGATATGTATGCGCAGTCAAAAGATTATGTACTAATTCTCCGTGCATTATCTGCATCCCATGGGATGTAAGAAAGCCTCTTTCCTTCCAGAGTAGGCCAAAATCATGAACCACTCCAAAAGCATAGCGGCTATCCGTGTAAATGTTCACACATAAAGCAGTACTAAGCTCACACGCTCTTGTCAAAGCTATTAGTTCAGCTGCTTGAGCCGACTTCTGTGGTATGTGAGCTGTTTCCACTACTGTTTCAAGAGTGGTGATTGCATATGCAGCTGAGGTTGTGCCATCCGGTAACTTCAAAGCCCATCAACCCACAGATCCCCATCTACATCTGTCAGGGGCGTATCTTGCAAGTCAATATGACCCTTTGTCTGTTCCTCAGTAAGGAATATACAATCATGAGGCTCCTTTGATTGAGATTGAGTCGCAGGATATGGCAACAAAGTGGCTGGGTTTAATGTTGCACATCTCTTCAATGTAATATGAGGAGCTAACAGTGTCAATTCGTATCCTGTCAGGTGAGCACTAGTTAGATGTTGCGTACTAGTCTGATTCAAAAGGGCATCTACTGCATGGGGTACTAGCACCAACAGTTTGTGTGACAAAACTATCCCTTCACTCTGACGTATGGACACAGCTGTCGCCTGCAACTGAACGGAAACATCCAGGCAACGCACGAGCAACAGGGTCAAGAACTGCAGAAAAATATGCACAGGGACGCTGCTTGTCCCCGTGTGTCTGTACTAAAACTGACAATGCACATCTATCTTTCTCATGTACATAGAGTGTAAAGGCTTACGTATAATCTGGTGTGCCTAACACTGGTGCAGAGCAAAGAGCTTGTTTCAACTGACGAAAAGCATTTTTACATTCATCTGTCCAAGGAAGGGGAATTGGAGTGTTCTTAATCAAGAGTGCTAGCAATGGTTTAACAATGTGTGCAAAACCCAATATCCATTGCCTACAAAATGAAGTTAAACCAATAAATTCACGGACATCTTTTTGTGTGGAAGGTACTGGAGTGTCTATAATTGTTCAAATGCGATCTGATGTCAATGCACGGCCCTCCTTAGACAGAAGGTGTCCTAAGTAGGTCACCTTCGGTTTACAATATTGTAATTTCTTCTGTGATACTTTATGGTTATGTGTGGCAAGGAAAGAAAGTAAGGACAAAGTATATTGTTCACACTGCTCAGGTGTATCGGCTGCCAACAATATGTCATCAACATAATGTATGATGGCCACTCCTTCAGTCAAAGTAAAGGAATCAAGTTGTCGTTTTAAGGCTGTACTATAAATACTAGGGCTCACAGTATAGCCATGAGGAACCCTACAAAATCTGTACGATAGATTATTCAAAGTAAAACCGAACAAATATCGGCTATCAGGATGAATAGGAATCGAGAAGAAAGCGTTCTTCACATCCACTACTGAAAATGTAGTGGCTGTTAGAGGGACCAAGGTAAGTATTGCTGTTATGTCAGACACTACAGGGTACTGTGGTACCACAATCTTGTTGACTACTCTCAAATCAATGATAAATCTATCAATGTTAGTGTCAGTATCCTTTTTCAGAATGGGAAGAATCAGACTATTGCAGACATTATAAGGAACTTCTTCCACCACCCCCACTTCAGTCAGGTCTAATACAATACGTGTAAGTGCTTCTTCTCCTTCTCGAGAAATTTTATAGTGAGGAAATCTCGGCAGTATAGCACCCTCCTAGACACTAATATGTACTGGCGGAATAACCATTTGTCCTACATCATTATCTGAAGTAGCCCACAGAATACTAGGGAGTGAAGCTAGGGCAATGTCCTCTTTAACAATACAGGATCTCTCAATCATGGGGTGGTTGTCGCTGAAAATAGCCTGTACTCCTTCCGGAAAACATCGTATTGGGGCCCTGAAATCTTTGAGCATGTCAAGACCCACAATATTGTATGATGTATTTGGAGAAAGCAAAAACGGACATGGAGCAGTAAACTTATCAACATGAAGTGGTAGTGGTAGTCACAATGGGCTAAGGAATGATGTCCCATTGAAACCTTTTGAGGTAATAGTTAAGCCAGACAGGGGAGCCCTTGGAATCAAGTGTTTAGACAAGGCGCTACGAGTAGCTCCTGTATCATACAGAAACTGATCAGTAAAACCCAAAATATGTGCTGTAACACAGGGACCCTTCTGATCTACTGGAACTTCAACTGATTCCTTACCCCATCCTAAGCAAATCCTATGCATAAGCAGAATCTTGCAAATTAGATGGCTCATAGTCGGACATTTGATATTGATTCCGTTTGTCAAACGTATTAGCCCTCTCTTGTCCACGTGTATTAGCATCAAACCTAGCACGATCATTTGTATTTCCTCTAGGTCCTGAATATCCTGACCGATTTCTCTCTTGTCCCCAACCACGTGAACCCTGCTGAGCACGTAGCACTGGACAATTAAAAATCCAATGTCTGAATTGTCTACAATACGCACACTGATCAATAGACAAATATACACGAGGAAAGGGAGGAAAAGACGAACCATAGGATCCACGTCCTCCTCTATTATTACCTCTAGAAGGTGGGCCATAAGCTTGAGCCATCATAACCTTTGTTTTTAACTCTTTAGATTTTTTTATCCTCCTTACCTTTAGCTTCTAATTCTTGTCGTTCATAATACTGAGCCATAGTTAAGAGAGAAACCGGAGAGGAGGTAGTCCATGAACTTTCACGCGCCTTTAGGCGACTAGCTATTTCTGGCAAAAGGTTTGTCACATATTTATCGACAAACAGATGCCTACCCGTGTCATCTGTCAATGTCTGACCACTAAAATTGTGGAATGCTTCTTCAAAGCGTGCGAAGAAGTCTGAAACTGATTCATCTATCTTTTGCTTACAAGACGCTAACATAGTCCAATCTATCTTTTAGGGGGAATAATCGTCTTTAATTTAACCAAGATAGCTGCTGGAAGATCTCAAATTAGCCGACATGGTTTGTGTGCAGGTCTCCTACCTTTATCTAATTGTTCTATATCTGACCACAATGCCCCAAATACCGCACGATCATCGACTTTAGGCACAGTTCTCCACATTTCAGGCGGTAATATTAACCCAAAAAACAAATCAATGTCAGACAAAGTCATAGTACAAGAACTAATAGCACCCTAAATTTCTTCATAAAATGCTGTCGGATTCTTTCGCGGATCAGGCAATGCATTTTTAAGAGCCATTACATCTGCTCTATTCCAAGGAGTGTAAACCCAATTATAAATAAAATACCCTTTCGTGTCGTCAGAAGTCTCATCATCACTCGTAGCTGCTCCTTTAGGAGGAACATATAAAGGCGCTGCTTCCCGCATGGGTTTCACATTTACAACATTCTTATCTGCCATGTTGACTCAAGATGTTTGTGCAGCTGCGTCTGCTGCCTTTTTCTCCTCCCGCAAATGGACTGCTTCATCACGTAGGTTAACCAGGTGTTTGATCGTGTCAGCCCCTGGGAAAAGACAAAAGAACTTTCACGTAATTGTTTACAATCAGCTGCTCTATCAGCTGGCTCTATTTCCACCGAATGTTTCCTAAATCGCTCAATAAATTCTGTAGCCAATATCTCAGTAAAATATTTTTGTTCCTTTTCCGACCAATTCTTAATAGTATCTAGAAGTTCAGAAGCAGTGAGAGTACCACAAATGGCTTTACGCGCCGCATATCTAATCTCAGAGGAACGTTCAGTAGTTAACATCGAGCTAGTGTCTCTGGCTTTATCCTGATCTATAGGAAAGTCCTCATCTGACTCAGCAGGACCAGAAGGGAAAATATACAGAGGTGGAGAATGCTCTAATAACAAGAAATCATCTTGAGGTTTATTAAGGATAGGATAAAGAGGCCTACGAATAGCGTATTGGCCATTTACCTATAACCAACGCTCCCTATCGTCCCTTCCTTTAATTTCTTTAATCTCTTTATCTTTCATTTCTAATGCTTTTGCATGCACACTTTTACGCTGTTCTTTTTCAATCAAGGCCTGTTCACGCTTCATTCGCTCATGCACTTCTCTCTCCCACTTTCGCACACAGTCAAACATGTCTTGCCTAGCCTTTCGCTTGATCATCTGTTGCTCCACATACTGAATCTTTCGCAAATCAAATGACCCATGCATAGGCCAACGCAACTCAGGATCCTTGCGGGTGTATTTATTCCACAATGTGCTGTACATTATGGACGAAATACCATATTTAATATACATATCCCTATTAGGCGTCCCCTCTGGGGAGGGGGCGGTTGTCTTTCATCGAGTTTAAAACTGGTACCACTAGAAAAGCAACACGTCTTACGTAGTGTGCTCGAAACAGGCATTTCAAAAATAGTGCAAAATATGCAGTATTATAATCAAAGTAACGCTTAAAGTACTCTTTGTACGTTGTGCCAATCAAATATTCTTAGAACTAGAGAAAAATCTCCTTGTTACCTGCCTATATGTATTGCAACACATATATGTTCATAGTCATAGGACAAGTTCAATATTTGGCCAATACAAATGCCACAGTAAGTGTTAATAAACTACCTTACCAATCCAAGGCTTCAAACTTACAACAAGTGCCGTAAAATGGCTCTTACCGATCAAACAGTGTCCAGGTTCCTACTGCCAAATTCTCAAATCGACCAAATGGTCACTGCACGGCAAATCAACAGAAGAGATCTCAGTCAAGGACCGTTGCCCCCTGGATAGTCAGATCAGAAAGAAAGGAAAAACGCTGTGGATGCCAAGACTCAGGTCTCCTCTGGCAGTGATCACGTCCAAAGAGGGATTCCAATCCTTCGTCTTGACAAGTCCTTCGGGCATCCGAGTCGCTGATGAGCACCACATTGGAGGGCCAATTTGTCGTAGCAAGCCTCAGCAAGGCCTGCCACTGCAAGGGATTTGTCCTTCTTTGCTCAGAGTCCTCAGACTAATAGTAAAAAGTTGGCACAGAAACTGGAATGGAAAACAAAGTATTTATTAAACCTCTTGAGGTGGAACCACAACAATACAAACCGTGCGGTAATGAATGAAGTAGCACACTGATTAGAAGGAGCTTGGTCCTTTTATACCCACACAGGGGCTGAAATGAAGGCGGTACAAGGCACAGAGTGTTGGTTTCAAAAACATATAAGGTCATACAGAGAGTGTGCTAGCAACAAGTGGCAAACGCTGACAGTAAGCTAATTCTGGTGGACACATCTTGACAGTTATAAGTTAGGAACAGGTGTGAGCTCTACTGGGCATGTGCAAAGCAAAGGAGGATAAATATATCTCGTCTCTAGGCAGATTTCAAGAGCAATTAACAGGAAGGTAGGACAGAGCACATGGTGAGCACGGCAAACAAAATGGCTGACAGAAATACAAAATGGATTCCATAAACGGACAAGATCATCCATCTCATGTCGATTAAAAATCGTAAATGGAGAACAAGAATCCGCATAAACGACCAAAGGTGTTTTGTTCATGAAATGGTACATTCAGCATACAGATGTTGCAAAGTATCACTCTTAGAAGTCTTCACATCCACATTTTTCACTGGAAATACATACCGAGGAGAGTGTTCCTCTCTGTTGCTAACAAGTTTTACCTGGTTATTCTCCCCCTCTCTGCACACTCTTGCAAAGTGTCCCTTCCGGTTGCATTTCATACATGTTGCATTGCGGACAGTGCAATGAACATTGTTCGCAAGGTGGTTACTGCTGCCACACCTAAAACACTTTAACCCTTTGGTAACACTCATATGTTTTTTTGTCTTGATTTCTCTTGCTTTGACTTCCAAAATCTCACTGTCATTGTTGTCATCCTGATACCCTTTGGCATTAACTACACTACAGACCGGTTATTTGGGAGGGTTAATTTCTAAAATGCACTTAGCAGTGTGTTCAATAGAGTGTGCCATACTAATAGCTTCTCTCAAGAATGGGTTTTTGGATAGGAGTTTCTCTCTAATGCGGGGATTGTGGGTACACCTTACTAACTGCTCCCTGATAAGGGAGTCGTTTAGTTCCCCAAACTCACATACTTGAGTTAGACCTCTGAGAGCCGCAATGTAATTGCTAACCGACTCTTGTTTCCCCTGAACTCGAGTAAAGAACTTGTGCCTTTCTAGGACAATATTTACTTTGTCTGCAAAGTGACTTTCCATCTTCATAAGAGTGATTTTGAAAACATCCAAATCAACCTCATCATCTTCTAGCTCGGGATCAGGTAGGGTATTGTATATCTTTCTAGCTTTCTACCTTGGACTCCAAGGTTGTCCAACAGGACATGTTGTTTTTGAAAAGCAGAGAACCTTTACCCCCAATTGCAATAAGGTAGGAATCGAACAGGTTAATTCAATCCTTCAAATGGATTTCAGGATCCCCAATATCATTTAAAAAAAGAGGGTGGTTGACTCATGGACGAAGCAGCCATGGAGGAGGATAAGGGGAAAGGGTTCCCAAAATTCTTAAGAAGTAAGCGGAGGTACAATGTAAGTGCTCACAATGTAGATTAACTTATAGGTACAGTGGCACCCAAAGTTGGAGGTACTACCAAGTCTAATACATCATACAGGTAAAAATATAAGAATATATTCACTTTGCTGCGGGAGGGGTGCCTAACTGTGAAATCAATAGAGACTCTACTGACATACTAACAGTACAGAACTGAATCTATGAAAAGTAGTAGGGTTACCATGTAAATAATAACTGATTTAGATTATCCAGACTGTACAATATCACTGCAAATATGAACAATGCAATACTCAGAAGATCAAAACACCCCAACAATTGGCGTAAAAACAATCATGGTATCCAAAATAACTGGTGAAATAAAACACAGGAGAGTAAAAAAAATAGGCAATAACCCAGGATGCAGGAGCAAATCTGCAAGTATAACACAGGTTAAATGACCTAAAGCTGAATGTCTATGTGTCCTATGGATAAGATAAGTATAAAAATGCGGATACCACTGTTGTAGAAAGATAGAAAAGTTAATGGTGTGTGAATCACCGTTAAGGATGCAGTGACTCACTGGCAAGGGCAGCAGTTCAATGGAGGGAGACTGTATCTTAATTAGGCAATTACAATAAAGAATAGTAGAAAGGTGCGCGTATCACCGATGAGACACACACAGCAAAAATAACAGAATGGCACAGCTCCTTACTAGATAAAATATACATGAGTCCGAGGGGTTTCTCAAACAAAGAAATGTGCCAGTGGGTGAGATATAGAAAACAGTGCTTCAGGACATCGGGACAAAATAACAAATGTCTAACTTGTGACCTAGTGAGGATAATGTCTTGTAATGATTTGACAGCTCTGCTCCACAGCAGATCGAAGAAAATCCCTGGAGAAGCGGCCCTGAGGAGCTGGAGCGCCGGGTGTGCATGACAAAGGTCCTTGTAATCCAGGTGAAGAGCGAAGAACACACTTCTGAAAGCTGGAGACTATAATGACGGTTTGTGAGGAAGGCGCTCGGCTAAAGAGAATGCTGGCGCAACGGTAGTGCGGGAAATGTCCAAAAGAAGCGGCTTGGGCGTAAGTATCTGCGCCTATGACAGGAAACCACCGGGGCAACAACCAGTGCGCCGGAACCCCTAAAGAGAACAAAGCCCCGCCTTCCCCATCAATATCTCAAAGGGGAAATCGGCGAGCGTGGTAGGGGCTATGCAAAAACCCTCTGTGAGGAAGGAATTTCCATCAGCTCCGCCAGGCACCCGAAAACGAATCAGGGAATGTAATGATGCTACACCGCTGCACGCTGTACAAAACATGAAGCAGCTGGCAGGATCAGAACAGCCAGCGTGCATACGTCACAGTGAACTCCTGATTCACTGTGATAGGACCCAAATTTCTCCTCATGAACTGACAACAGCGCACAAATCACACAGTAACTTCCCGGCAACTCTGTCAGAACACAGGACAGCCGGTGACAAAACACAGAGTCTTCTCATGAATCGTACCGTTTGTCAAACCGAAACCCAGACCTCAGAGTCAGACAAACGGAATGTCGAACCAGCTGCACTCCCAGAGGATGACGATTCTTGGGGCTGATCCACAAGCAACAGCCGAACTCATGCCTCCAAGGACTCCTGGGCAGCTGATGTCAGACACACCGAGTTTTCCACTGGAAGCCACACCTTCTGCAGTTTTATAGCATATCCATCACCATAGTACCGGGCACCAAGGACTGGGCAACTGCAACTCATCAATCACCACGAGGGAAATCTTCACCCAAAGAACATCCAATACAACCTTTTACTGAAGAAGATGGACAGTGTACTGAAAGGGGAGGTGACAGTACGGCCCCCTGTGCCGGTTTCGTTGCCAGTGTTGTAAAGAAGACTCTTGAGGCCGGAGAAGGTAAGATCTGTCTTTATTCCGTCAACCACTCTCCAAAACTCCTGAGAGATGCCAAAATTCTAAGGTAAGCTCTGGTGGGACCTACCAACAGTGGAAGGGTAGAAGGGGGAAAGGAATGTACCACCTGAATATGTAAACAAGAAGGAAGATCACAACACTTATCTTGTATTTTCTTGTTGTTAGTACAACGTACTAATTGGCCCTATATGAGGGAATCAGTTAACTCATTAAATTCACATGTGTTTGTCAACCTCGCACGACTGTAACGTAATTTATACTTTTCCATTTTTCCCTTGAGTTCTACTAAATAATGTATTTCTCTCTAGGACGACATGTATCTTATCTGCAAACTGTAACTCCAATTTTTTAACTGTACTAGAAAAAACATACCCATCAGCAATTACCTCCTCGTCCTCCCCCAATTCAATAAGACTATAAAAACACTTTTCTTCCTACTGTGCTTAGGTTGTTCAATAAAATATGTTGCTTCCTTATTGCAGAGAACCAACTAGCACCTAAAGCAATAAAATATGTTTCAAACAATTTTATGAAATTCTTCCATTCTAAAATCAGTTCTCCTGCATCAGAAAAGAATGGAGGAGGTTGATTCATACTTGTGGCTGCCATGGAGGAAGAAGGGAGTTCCCCTGTAGGAGAAAATAACTAACTTCAAATGTGTTACCCACTCAACCCTGAGATAAATACACAAAATAATTCCAAAAACCTGTGGAAGGAAAGAAGAGGTTATAATATTCAGTTCTTGGAGGCAGTCTCCCACATGTAATCCAAAGTGCTAAAGGGAAGCATTGTAATATTTGAGATAAACTGAGGAGAACCATGCAAACCTGGGAGACAGAACAAGTGTTCAAGACTGTTGTGACAGTAGGAGACAAAGGGAAATGTCAATGTTGATGAAAAGTCAAAGTTCGCAACAAAATGATGGCACTGCAATATCAATGCTCTTTCCTATGTCTGGAACTTTAAAACATGAATAGTGTAAATTCCCCACCTTATAAAGCAAAGGGGCCTGATGAGCTGACAGACAACAGGCTTGTAATGTAGTGCAGGTTCCAAACAGCACCTCAGGCTCCAACTGAATCAAATACTTACCGGACTGATGGAAGCGGAATTCCTTTGACGCAGACTTCCTTGGAAAGGAGTGCAGATCTGCCCTGATGCAGAAAAGACACATATGAAGAGGTTTCACCACAGAAAATCATGGACGAACGATGAATTGTGATGTTTACTGGTGACACCTTCTCAGCAAAGTAGTATGTTTCTGCCAAGAAACTCTCGAACTGCAGAAAAATGGAACTCTTCACATCACCATGTGAAGGACTTCTGAAGAAAAGAGTGCTCAGCAACATCTGTGGGCAACACAGCAGAATGGATGTTGGTAACGTTGTAGTCCGCACAACAATATCGTTGCCAGTGAAATAACGAACTCCAAAGCCAATGTAAGGTGAGAAGCTGTCACCAATAAAACATGTCACACCAAAAGTCAGAATGTTCAATGGAACATTCTATGAAGAGGTAAATACCAATGTGTAAAAGAAGGTGGAAACAGAGGAAACCAATATGGGAAAAGTGGAATGATAAAAGGATAGAACCTTGTAAAGGTAAGATAATTATTACATCAGGGACAAATCAATAACATTTAAAATAAATGTCCTCAAATAGTTACTTGCCATTGTTTGTCTTTGGTTGACTGTATAGTTCAGTGGATACTTCACTGAGGTAAACAACCCTGATAACGAAACCGTGACCCTGTATGTTGTTACAATGCGTCTGGTACCACAACTGCATTGTAACAATGCATACCATTACCCCGCAAGTTGTAACAACGACTTGTGGAGGAGGAGAAGGTATTGGATTTAAAATCCAACACCTTCCCTACTGTCCGTACTGACTGGAGTTGGAATAGTAAATTATACTATTCCAACATCCAGCGCCCCGCTCTGCAAGTCAGTTGTTATGACTTGCGGGGTAATGGTATGCGTTGTTAGAACGCGGTCGTTGTAACAACCGCGTTGTAACAACATGCGGGTTGACGGGCAGCGGGAAAAAGAGTCATAATCCTTCACTGGTCCTGTGAGTGAAAGAAGCTGCTAATTTATTAGGAATCAGGTCCCCTGTTGCCAACAGAACAGGCTGCATTTCCCTTGATCACCAGCTTACAAAGTCAGCCATTTTTCTGCAATACATTGTTCCTTAATTCTGTTCAGTGGATTAAGAAGCATTTCTATAGCCATAGACCTGAGTATTTTCTGCCTTTTCTTTGGTTTTTCAAAGCTTCTTTCTGTTTGATCTGCTTCCAATGGTAGATGTTGCACATTTTTATGCATCAGTAGTTTGATTAGACCTTACATGCTTAGATTTTGATGGCAACATGCTCATTTTCCATGAATACATTTGAATTGAATATATGTCAGGTTCATCTTGCTTCTTCCCTTTCTTTTTTCAGTCTGCCTCCTCTTAGAGTACAGCTTGGACCTCTTAGAGTTATCAGCAACCTCATATGAGCCATATCTGCTAGTATTGGCTTCTTTTTTTGTAACAGAATTTAATTCAGCATCCTGCCCTTGACAGTTATATATTTAGCCATGCTTAATGTCATTTTATGTGTTCCTTCCAAGGCAGTTGTTATGAGGACAGTAATTTGGGTAATCTCCCCTTCAAGACGAAGCCCCTGTGCCAACTTCACGGATAAGATGTATAGAGCATAACTGGATAGCTGTGCTAGTGTCTTTTACGGTTACTTAGTTGTTTTTAGATGTAGATTGAGCTAGAACTTGTAATATTACCATACATAATGAAGAAATATGGTCCGCTCCAGCTAATGATTATTCAGGAAGAGACATTATCCAACTCAATATTCTTTGAAGTGATTGCACTGTTTATGCAATCACAATGATATACTAGTATATGTAATGTATCCAGTGAGTTCTTAGGCCTTCTTTACAGATTCTTTTTTCCACATTTCGGACTGCTAGATGCTGTTTTTTGACTCTGAAAGTGCACTGGGACCTGCTAACCAGCCCCCGGTGACTGTGCTTTTTCCCCTAAAAATGATGTGATTTGGTGCACCCAATAAGGCAAGCTACTTTGTCCCCTTTAAAGTCCCCAGTATATGGTACCAGTGAAACCCGGAGTGAAAGGTGGTAAAGGGCCAGGGCTGCAACACTATATTATGCCACCCTGTGTGACCAAAGTAAAAGTATGCCTGCAGGTCTCCCAGTGCAGCCCTGCACGAGCAGCCTATCTGCTCGAGAGTGACTCTTCACACACCATGTGCTGCAGAGCCACACCACTGCCTTAACATAAGTAAGTCATTCTTAAAGTTGTTCACTTAAGCCTAGGATGTAAAGTGCATTATATTAAAGGAGTGCATATATATGTTTACACATATATATTCCTACAGTAACCCTGTACAGCAAGGTTGTGCTGTAAGTGACCGGCAGTCCATGTAGTAACATGGGCTGGCTACTGAGAAAACTCAAGATAGCCAGCTCCATTATGGAAGAAACAAATTGTGTTGTGTTTGGAAACACAATTCTTTTCTTGCCCCGAACACAATGCTCATGTAAAGGATAGGCTGGCATGCAAATAGGTGCCACCCTGAGTAGGTGCCCCGCTAAGGATTAGTTCTCCAATGGCTTGGCTGGCTTTCCCGAGTCATTTGCTGCCAAGACAAGAGTCTTCCCTCCTGGTGGGTGTGCTAGCACTTCCCCAAGATGGCGACAAAGGCCTGGGAAGGAAAGAGGTCACACCTCCTCCTTCCCAGGATGGCTAGTGTTTACAGTCGTCAAGGCGGTAAACCTCAAAGGTTTTCACCACCCTTGATGTGTAATTACTTGTCTCCCACTCAAGGACAAAGCCCTTCCTGCCCTGCCCATGCAGACGGGAAGGAAAATTAGGTAGTTAGGAGGCATGCACCTCCAAAACGCTAGCCACACCTTTAGGGTGGACTAGGAGATCTGTACAGCCAAAAAAGGGTTTTGCCATTTTAGCAGACCCTAAAATAGCGGGTTATCGGTAGCACAGTGAACACCCACAGGATGTTGTCATTACAGGGGTGGATTAGGTACAGCCACCAGCAGCCCATTGTCCACTGTCCCTCACACCCTTAACACCCCCTAAACTAGGATTTAAGAGGGTGCACGGACACCAGAACCTCGGTTATGAATTTCAGTCCAAAAAGAGGCACAAAGAAGATGCAGTCACCGACAACAGGACTTTGGACTCTGCCACATTGAGGAGATAGGACACTTAAGAACCCTAAAGATACCATATACTGGAACTGTGTGACCGACGTGTGTTGGTGGCAAGAGTGCATTGCGCCCAGTAAGAAGGACTCCAGTGGATGCCAGAAACCGAAGCAGATTCCCTTGGATTGGTGGGAACAGTACCATGCAGACTGCAGGAAAATCAACGTGCTGCATGAAAGGAATTGTGACCCGCTGGGCCTGTCAAGTGTGATCCCAAAGAGATGTGTTGTCCTGCATGCCTGGTGTGGTAGCCAAGCTTGCAGCAAGTTTCACACCGCTAGTCCACTCCTGACTAACTACTTCTGCTGAAGTGACTGTGGACTGCATTTGCTGCAGCCAAGGCGGGGTGATCACTAGTCAAGTGATCAAGCCCTTGAACGGCATCTCCAGCCAAAGAGCACCTCACAGCAACAGTCAACAAGTCAGCAACAACCCCGCTACTGGGCTCCTGCATCCTGATCGTGGAGTCTTCAAGTGTGTGGGAAAGCATCTGCTCCGATGATTGACAGCTGGCAGCTACCTCTGCATTTGGAGCCAATGAGCAAGGTAGAAGAAATCCAACTGTTGAATTCGGGTCCTAGGATCTCAAAGGCCTCTACTCTCTGTGGGTAGAATGGAACTCCATCTCCAAGTGTACTTTTGTTAAGTTATGCAGATTTCACCCCTCCCACGGATCCCATTCAGTACCAAGGACAGCCAAGTCACCTCTGCACCTGGACTCCTTGGGCAAGGTAACGAAGTAACGACTGCTGGAACGTGAGCTAGGGACCCGAAATACCTGATCCACAAGAGGGTTTGTTTGAACTCACCCTGCAAGTGACCGAGTGTCACATGTGTTTTCACCTATTCATTTCAATTGGAGCAGTTTGACAGTTTAAAATGCTTCTTTTTTAAAAGTTTTACAAATCCACATCTCCGGTTGTATGCATGATATAACATTCATTTTGGTGTCTATATTTATATATTAATGCCCTCTATTTTTATAAATTGTTGTTCTTTTTCCCGAGTGGTTTCAGTTACTTATGCACCATAATGGTACTGTAAAATGCTTAACACATATTCCTCCAGTATTGTCTGACTGCTCCTTGCCACACTACCAGGACTGAGCTAAGGATTATTGTTGTTGAATCAGAGGATCATCTCTGTGTATCGTCAGAATAATGCATGGTAGGACCTCCCAGCCATAAAACATATTATTCCACCTTGCAAAAGTCTTGATTACTCCTTAAAATATGTAGGAAATTACAGTCGGTCACAACTGAATGTAAACTAATCCTTCCCCTGTTTCAGAGAACATTCGGGAGTTTATATGCATAATCCAGAATCATGCATATAAGTTTTTGTTGGAGCAATATTCACTGGACTGATTAAAACAAGAGATTCTATGCCTCCATGCCTTTCATGATTAATGTTCACATGTAGGTCAGAGACAGCTACTCCCAATACTAGTGATTTCAAGTATTCAGGATTTTGCTCAGTTACAATGTAATGTTCCATAAATGCTTTTATTTGCGGAATTATGTCTGACGCATTTGAGATTTTTGGCAAAGCTTGAAGCCAATCTTTAGATAAAACTGGTGCACCCAGCACATTTGGATCAAACTCAGTAATAAGCTTAGATGTAATCATGCTTATCATCGGTGGCATGTCCAAGACTAAAGAAACATACTTCACGGTACCAGATAGGTTCATTACTTCTACTTCAGCTTGCTTTAAGGACTCACGTCTTCTGTTTGGGTTTGAAACCCAAACAGGGAAAATGTCAGCTTTTATAAATTCTTGATGACCTTCTCAGTATTACTAAGTGAGAGACTTTAAACTCAAGCACCTCTAATAAACAGCAAAAAACAAAACAATATAGCCAACATGCAGTATAAAAACACATTATGTTCAGCTGATGTTATTAGTTCTGTTGGCATAAAAATGTCAAAATATAGGAGTGTGAACATTTTCACAAGATAAAAGACTATCAGCAGGAAAAGGTATGAATAAATAAGCATTTTGAAAGGGCGAACAGTTGAGGAAATATTCACTGTGGCAACGGCGACCGTGAAACTTATCACCTCAGTTCAATGCTGCAAAGTCACAAGAACATATGAACAAAAGATAAAATCAATAAAAACAGCAGTAGTTCTAACTTCAGTAGTGGCTGCTACCAGGCAGTAGCGGTAGGGTAGGGAGAGTGGTTAAAAAAAGAAGAAGAAAAGGGGAAAATACAAACAAAAAATTACTTACCTTCCTGGCGTCCACCTTTTCTCTGTCCTCGTCCTCTTCAGTGGGCAAAACAGAAAGCACCTAGGCTCCCGACTCCCCTGGCCGTACAGCAACGTTGTGATTGGTCTGAGCAATGTGGGTCGGCATTTAGAGAAGGACCAGAAGGCTGGGCATGTTCTCCACTGGGCTGTACAACACAGCCCGGTGGAGAACATAGCAAGTGCTCATGATGGTTTTGTAGGAACAAGACGGACAGCCAAACCCTCATGCGCACTTAGGACAGTGCCACCACTCCTCCACCTGTTCTGCGTGAAGCACATCCCAGCTCCACCTTCACCTTTGCATAGCCAATAAAGAAAAAAATAATGATAGTAACATTGTTATTATCATTTTATTTTTTCTATGGGAGAGACGCTCCTCCGCCTTAGCAGAGGAGGTGAGGAGTGGAGAAGAGGGGGAATAAAAAAAATATAACACTTACATGTGTCCAGCCACCTCTCGGTCCTTTTCACCCACTTCCAGGACTCCAGGGCAGGAAGCAGGAAGCACCCGGGTCCATGGCTCCCCTGAGCCAATCACAATGCTGCAATGCACATTGTGATTTGTGTGAGCGCCGTGGTTCGTTGCTCAGTCAGGTATTGGGAGCCAGGCCATGTTCTCCACCCAAGCTGTAATGCAGCCTGGGTGCAGAACATGCAAAGTGCACATGAAGGTTTGGCTGGCCTGAGACGGCTGGCGAAAGCCTCATGTGCACTTGGAGTGGGCAAACCACTCCTCCCCTGCCCTGACCTGCTCTGTGAGCAGTGCAGCCCCACCCTAGCCATCTGAGCAAGGACAGAGAAATAAAATGAAATAAAAAAGAGGTATTATCATATTACTTTTTCATCCTTGACCTGCTCAGCGGGGTGACACTCCTCGACTTAGCCGAGGAGCCCACCTGCAAACTTTCTTGATCCAACTCTTTAGAGTGAGCCACAAACAGCACTGGGGACCGCCATCCCATCCGCCCATCTGACTGATGCATGGTACAGCACACATACGAAGTGGGAAAATTCGCAAAGAATAGTTTTTTTACTGGAATGGTCCCCTTTCAATACAAAACCTGTGCATGACCGAGTGCACACACCCTTGCCCTATGATAGATATGGCGCTTATTTCCCCTCATCCTTTGATGCAAGGCAACACAACAACTCTAGTTGTTGTATTACGTCATGCTTAAACCTAGTAAATCTGAAGCTAAATGTCAGTAATTCTAGTGGGTTGAAAACTAGTTGATGATTTATTTGGAAGATTGTGGCATTTAATTATATTCTGTAGGTGTCTTGTGACTTTGTGTTCCAAGAAAATTCTAAAATATCGATGGCATTTCCTCATTGTGACTGTGTTTAGCACAATAGAGTTTTTGGGATACAGAGTTCATAAAACCTGAACAGCATTGCTAAGTAGCCAGAAGGTATACTGGTATGTTCTTTACAAAACACTAAAACAACATGAAACAAGAATCAATAATTAAAGTTTCAAAGATTGTGTTACATCTACTCTTCGGGTGCTAAGAACTCACACCATTGGGAGGGAGTGCATGGCGGCTGCGAGCTAAGCAGCCATTTGCCTCTGGAGGCACCTGTGTCACGCACCTGAATGAGTACGCAAAAATTAGACAAGCCATTCTGATCTTACCCGTGTGAATGCTTTCCTGAGTCTGTTGAGTCAAATTGCTTGCTTTTCCTGCTTTTTCTTGCCTTTCGCCTTAGCGGCGCCGTGTTTCTGGCTTCCGGGCAATGTGTGTTGGAGCCTTTGCTCCTGTTCATTCGCTGTGTTGGGTTATCGCCGCCATGGAGCCGTGGATGGGCCGCAGAGCAGCGGCTTGCGGGCTCCTCCGGGTTGGCAGTGGCAGTACTAGGTATTTTTCCACCAGGCTGGAGAAAACTGCCTTCATGGAGGAGATCAGCATACACCCGCTTTTTGGACATACTGAGCCCCTTTAGTCCCCTCCCCGCAACAGCAGTTGCAGCAACAATCGGACCAGGTACAGGGGGTCAGGCAGCAGGGGTGCATTTAAGCACGGCGCTCCAATGTAAAAGTACTGGCACAAGGAGGGGTATAAAACGTGGAGGCGTGACGCAGGGGATGGTAAAATCTAAAATTGACGGGAAGAATACTAAGCAGCCCCCAGTGGAGAAATATGCTGCTGGGAGTAGTGGAAAGCATCAGGGGAAAGGCAGCACTACTCCGGCAGAGGGTACTGATAGCAGTTGTTCAGTCTTTCAGTGCTGCAAGGTCAAGGGCAGGAGTATAAAGGCGGGCAGGGCCAAAAGCAATCCCCTGGATTTGAAAATCAGGGTCACCACCTCATTGTGGTCGTACTTTAAAGTACAACCACTTGTGCTGGATGTTGTAAAACAGAGGGTGGCCCTCAGGAGAGGCTCAGTAGGCAAGCTGGATTTAAAGTCAATCTCGGAGAGGATGGAGGCAGCTGGTAGCCCTCTCCCTACGAAAAGAACTCTACCTGCAACTCCTGGAAATGCTTCAGCAGAGGTTTTTGAAAAAGGGAAAGATTATGCAGAAGAAAAAGCCCTGTCTTGTCAAAATATGGGAGCTAGTTGTAGCGCAGAGGTGGACAAAGTCTCTAAAGTTCGTGAGATTAGGGGGCCCGCAGTAGCCTCTCTCAAGGCTCTCTTTTCCACCCTTTCAACAGATATTAAGAAGGAGTTTTCAGTTTCTGGGGCTAATCAAAGTGAGATTAGGGTCTTGTGTGAGTCACTTGAGAAGAAAATCTACCTCCTGAATTCAAGAACAATAGTTTTGGAGAACACAGTGGGAGAACTTAGGGATGACCTGGGAGCAGCAAAAGCCGACATAACAGCTCTCAAGAGGGAGGAGGGGGTTCTTCGGAAAAGGCTAGAGATGTTAGATAATAACACTTCGAGAAATAACTTGTGTATCTTGAAAGTCCCGGAGGGAAGGGAGGGTGAAGACCTGCAGTCCTTCATAACTACACTCTTAAAAGAATCTCTGCAGATCGAGGAGTAGGTGGAAGGCGTGAGGAAAGACATTCAGAGGGTCCATAGAAATCCTTTTAGGAGGCACCCCAACAGGACAAAGCCCAGGAAAATTCTTATCAACTTTCTCACGTATTCCTTAAAGGAAAAGATCCTCAACATGGCCCTAAAGGCAAAATCATTGAGAGACAGGGATTTTTCATATTAAATCCATTCTGATCTTGCCCATGCCACCCTTGCAGGCAATGGGAGTCGGGCAGGAAGTTGGATGATTTCAAAAAGCTTGGTGCGACGGCCCAGGTCAAATTTCCTGCAACTCTGAAGATTATGCACAACAAAAAAATGTATAATATCAGATTAGTGCAAGAGGCGGATGAGTTATTAGATAGTCTCGGCAAAGCCGTGAAATAGCTGATGGTCGAGCACTTTATACAATATTTACACTCTGGATCTTTGGGGCAGGTCTAGCCAGCAGGGTCCTTTGTTTCTAACATGCATTTGGTTATTGTTCATTCTTATATGAGATATTAGATAGGTAATCACAATTACCTGCGCATATATGCACATAGGGATATTTACAGCGACATTTGGTTAATTGGGAAGTTATAGGCGGGGCTCTAGTTTTTCATCTTCTTCGCCTTTTCTTGTACTTGCTTACAAGAGGACAGGGTGGGTTGCCCCTGGGTACAGGTCCTAGAATACATCAGTCCAGATAAATGGGGGAGGGGTTCTTTTGGGGGGGATGGGAGGAGGATTGCTTGCATAAGGGGGGGGCATAGGGGTAAAAAGTACAACCTTTCCTCATTCACCTTACTAATTGGTCAGATTATCTTGGATCTATCGCAATTGGTCTGGTATTGGCTTCTTCTGGGATTCAGTCAACTCACAGTTCTAGTGTCTAAACCTCCATGAGAATGATCAGCTTTTGTCCTGGAACCAGAAGGGCCAGCATTTGCAGAATATAAAAGACATTCCTGCGCAGGTAATTATCCTCCAGAAAAATCATGTCCTAAAAGAAGAGATAACTGGGATATTCAAACATTTAAAGTGGGTAGAACACATGATTTGCTCTAACCAGAGTGTTAATATCAGGGGTGTCACTATATTATTAAAAAACAAGCAAATGCCCGTCTCTTAGACTCCGTTGTTGACCCAAGTGGCAGGTGGGTCATTATGAAGTTGACTGTTTTAAGCTCTCTGCTAACTTTGGTGACTGTAACCCAAACCAGGATGACCACTCCTCTCTAAAAACATTTTCTCAAACCTTTTGGAATATCCAGAACCAGTTATCATGACCGGGGATTTCACCATCGTCCTGAATCCCAAACTGGACAAGTTGCCAAGTAGTAGAGATAGGGTACCTTCTAGGACCCGGATGTACCTCCAAACTATGATGGCGCAGACTGGGCCTTGTGACCGTTGGAGGGACAGACCTGCAGGGAATCTCATATTTTACCAGTAAATACGGCTACAAGTCAATGATTGATTACATCTTGGTCAGCCATGAACTTAGGGGTAAAGTTAATAACATCGGCTATGTAACTTCACATTTGTCTGATCACTCAGGGGTCTGGATGGATTTGGCTTTGGCAGATGGTGAACATTCTAGAGTTTGGACGTTTGATCAGACTCTACCTCTGGATGATGCAGAGATGGAGGTTTTATCTCAGGAGAGATGTTGTTTGAATATGAATCTGGGCTCGGCTGGGACTCCGGTAGTTTGGAATTCCTTCCTTTTTAAGAGGCATGAATACAAGCGCGGTATGTCATAAGAACAGACAATATATAGGGAGGAGGTGGCTTATAAGGATGCAGAGATTAAAATAGTAGAGCTGAGTTGAAATTGAGAGGCTGATTCTGACAAGTAGCAGGAAAATCTTGTCAAATTAAGCAAATTGAGGGTTCAGCTGGACACTACTATTCAGACGAGGGTTACAAGCAGGTGGGAGGCGAGTAAGCTTGCCCATTTCGAGTATGGAGAAGCCGTAGGCAAGCTCCTGGTGTGGGAGGCAAAGTCAGACAGGATGCACAATCTCATAAAACAAATTAACAGTGCAGATAGGGCTACTGCTCTGTGTACAGACGGTGAGATGGGTGACGCCTTTTTTGCTTTCTTTCAGGAGTTGTACCATGAGGATAGAGCGGTGGATAAAACCACTGCATTAGAGTGGTTGCGAAGGAGCACGCTCACCCCCCTGAATTCATCTCAGCAGGAAGATCTAGAGCTGGATATATCTCAGGAATAGGTGAGAAAGGCCATCCTTGCTTGTAAAGGTGGGAAAGCTGCTGGGCACGATGAGCTCCCTGCAGAACTTTGTAGATCTCTAGGGGAGGTGATTATTCTGACTCTAGTAAATCGTTCTGACTCTGACATTACTCTTTAATGAGATTTTATCCTAAAACGCAAGGCTCCCAGGTCCATTGGTTGAAGCTACTATTACCCTGATTTTGAAAGCAGGTAAGAACACAGTGAGCTGTGGGTCCTAAAGGCCCATCTCGCTGCTGAATGCAGATTATAAAATCTTTGCCAGGATCCAGGCAGATAGGATGGGTTCTGTAGTGGGAGGCATGCTTCACCCTGATCAAAAAGGGTTTGTTAGGGGCAGGAATTTAGCCGACCTTACTTATGATTTTGTGGGTGCAATAGATTGGGCCACCACCTTTTTGCTCCCCCTAGCAACTATAACATTAGACGCCACGAAGGCCTTTGACAGGGTCAATTGGGTATATCTTTCGGCAGTTATGGAAAAATTTTATTTGGGTAAGAAATTCTGCCACACCATTCAACTCATCTATCGAGATCCATCAGCGAGACTCCTGGTCATTGGAAAACTGACTGAACCCTTTAAGATCACCAGAGGTACAAGGTAGGGTTGCCCTCCTCCCCTCTTCTTTTTGACCTTTATATTGAGGATTTTGCTAAGCGTTCAAGAGATGAGTCTAGTATTCAGCCATTTAACTATGGTGACTGGGAGAGAAAGGTAGCCCTGTCCGCGTTGTTTTGCTTCTTTCTACTGATCTCGTGACAACTTTTCCCCATGTCATTAGCTTAGCACAGGACTTTCGGCAGGTATCCAATTATGAGGTCAACGTGGAGAAAACCGAGGTTATGACTTGGAACCTGGCGAAGTGTGAATATCAGGCCAAGTGTGATATGAGGTACTTCGGGGTGAGAATAGTGCAGGATATTGATAAGATCTCAGGGATTAACCGGGCAAATGTCTCCAGAGAGTGTCAGAAACAAATGAAATCATCAGCCCACCTCCCCTTGACCATCTTGGGGAGGATCAACCTGGTTCAGATTTTGGTGCTACCAAAAATTACTTTCATTTTCAATACCATCCCTCTTCATTTTATCGATGGATATTTCAAATTGGCTGAAGAATGTGGGGGGCCTCCTTGCCAAACGAACAGTGCTAATATTTGTGGCGAACATCCTTTAATACCTTGTTTACCGCTGTAGAATCAGCTTGCCTGAGGAGGAACCATTTGTTAAGATTGACCAAAATGTTGAAGGGGCCTCCCGTCCGCTGTAAAAAAATTGATTTAGAAGGCGCCTCTGACATACATATGTTTAAGGAATGCCCTGCGATAGCAGAATTTTGGGAAAAAGTTGGAAAAAAAACATTGCTGACATCATGGGACTTCCAATCCAACTCCATCTTGGCCTGATAATTTTTGGTATATCTAGTGGAATTAGCGGCCCACTAAGGTCTTCCTCTTAAATGCAGTGCTGTTGGCTAGGAGGGAAATCTGTAAAACATGGGTGGAAGTTGTACCTCCTTCACATTCTGAGTGGTTTTCTTCCTTATTTACAACATCCAGGTTAGATTTGTGTAGAATTCAGAATAGTAAATAGAAAGCACTATGGGATTTCTCACTAACATGGTCTAATGCTTAGTTTTGGGGATTCATAAATTAGCGTCATTAATGTTTTAATGTCTGCACCTATATAGAAATCTGGATCCTAGGATTATGCCTCTTTTGAAACTCCCTTGACTGTGTTGGGCCTCCCAGTCCTTCCACCTATAGGCCAACATTACCAGTCACTGTTCCCACTGGAACCAGAGGAGAGTCTGCCCACCCCTTTCTATCTTGGGGCCAGTATCATCTTAAGACTGTTCTGTACCGGTAGGCGAGGCGCTTCCTTCTGGTGCCCATCTAGCAGCCTACGTCTCTTTAATATTGAGTAATAGTATGGACAGCTTATTTTGTCCACTGGGGTCTGAGGCGAATGAGGATTTAAATACATAAATAAATAACTCATACCAAAATGTCATGCTTGCTCTGATATCAATGTCACCTGCAATTGTCTCTCAATCCTTGATTCAGCTTTTGCGCTTGACAAACAAATGTTCAACACTGGGGTTGTTATCCTTGCAACCCAACTTGGCTAAATAGCCTTTTGTCACAGTTCGTAAACTTTCACTAACCTCCGAGTAGTGTTCTTTTTATACTTCAGGGGATGCGAGACACCGTAATACTCCTACTCATTGCTTGACAGTATGTGCCTACATGACATCCCTGCCGACATCATCCAAACATTTGGACTCACCATCATCTCCTACCACCAGAACAAACTTCCACAATGCCATGATTAGCGTAACCATCTGGATAAGGACCAACTGCCTGAAGCTCAACACGGACAAAACAGAAGTGGTGATTTTTGGGAACAACACCTCCCCATTGGACGACACATGGTGGCCCCTCAGAACTCGGATCCCCATCCCCTCCTATTGGCCACACTAGCAACCTCGGTGTCATCCTGGACAGAAAACTCACCATGAAGCGACAGGTCTACGCAGTCTTATCCGCCTGCTGCCACACTGTCTACATGCTCTGAAAGGGTTGTATGATAAAGGTAGTCATGGCTAAATAACGCATGCCTCTACCGTGAAGCCTGAACCACATATTCCTTTACCATGCATGTATGCCTCTACGACTCATTTTCATGGTAAAGGCATGAATGGTAAAGGGGCATGTGTGGCTATCGTTGCCACTCCTTCAACCCCCCTCCCCCCACCCTAAGCTACAAACCCTCTACCTGCCCCCGCCCTGAGGCCCAAAACCTGCAAACTACCCATTCCCCCTCCCCCGCCCTGAGCCCTAAAAACCCGCTCCTTATTTTACATTACCCCAAGACCTTATCACCTCCCGCGCTGTCCCTAAAACAAATCCACCACTTCCCTTAGGCCTAAAACCTTAATCCCATAATTTAAACCCAGGCTTCCCCTGTGCCCTAAAAAACTACCTCGCCCTCCTCTAAGCCCTAGAAAAGACCCAAACTACCCATTTCCCTTCCCTGAGGCACAAAACCCTGACCTTAACATACACCGTCCCAACCCCCTCCCACCCTGTACACTGTCCGTAACCCTTAACATACACTACCTGACCCCCTCCCATCTCCCTTAATTTAAAATCCTCCAGACCCCCTGAACCCTAAAAACTATCCCGACCCCCATGCCCTAAAACCTACCTTGACCCCAGCCCTGATATGTACCCTGATCCTCCACAGCCCTGAAAACTACCTCACCTCCCAGCCGTGAAAACGAACTCCCCAGTCCTACCCCACTTACCTCACGAGTCCTCAGGCTCTCTTCCTGCTTGCGCCCTGCAGCAGCCAGAAGCTGGACTGTACACTGCCTTAATCACGCATATGCGTGGTTAAGGCATATGTGTGGTTAATGCAAGAGTGGTTACTTTTGTGATGTTAGAATATGGTGGCTGAGACCGTGGTGTTCCAACTGTTTTCCCTCTGAAAGATCTTCAGATGAATCCGCTTCAACACCAGGAAAACGGTCATGCGAGCCATCATCACTACCCGGCTGGACTACATAAATGCACTCTGTGTTGGAATCACCAATCAACCCCTCAAGAGACTACAGACCATACAGAATGCTGTAGCCAGACTCATCCTCAACCACCCCAAATGGACCGGCATCACTCCCCACCTCGGAACACTCAACTGGTTTCCCATCCTGAAGAGATGCCCGTTCAAGATGCTGACCCACACCTAAAAAGCACTCCACAGACAGGGTCCTAAATACCTCGCCCACCACCTGAACTTCCACTAGCCAGCCAGACAACTGAGTTCTGCCTCCCTTATGCTTGCACACATGCCCCGCATTGGCCGAAGCCGCAGCAGAGATTATTCCTTCTCCTACCTCACTGTCAATTGCTGGAATTACCTCCCCCTTAAGCTGTGGATGCCACCTTCCTTGGCAGACTTCAGAAAGGGACTCATGACCTAGCTCTTTAATTACGACCTTTGAGACCTCAGCATCTGAATACTCCCAGGCATGTTTAGCTGTGTCCTATTAGTACTGATTGAATGATTCATTTCTTTTCTTTGCAGGTGCGAGGTGTCTGAGTGATTCAGATCCTGTGGCTGGAGAACAGGTTCGATGACATCGCAGGACTCAGGTAAGGCATAAGTCTTCTTTTGATAAGCGCACTGAAGCTCTTCTCTGATCGGGGATGAGTAGGCCAAGCAAAGCTCTGGGCCTTGGACACTGTATTTATAGATCCATGCCTAAGATGGCAGTCGTTCCTAAACTCTCATGTGAGTTCGGAAAGCGCGTTTCCTTGGGCCTGAGCGCTGGAGGAGGCCTTTTTGCAAGACTCTAGTGAGAGGGGCAGACATGGTGCACATAGTGTGATGGCCTAAGAGCCCTGGGGGTTTTACAAGCACACAGCATGATGGCCTAGGGCCCTAGGGAATGATGTGTAAGTAGTGTGATGGCCTAAAGGTCCTGGGGGACTTATTGCAAATAACTAACTCCGAGATTTACCTGGTACTTAGCATGCTGGCAAGCATTGAGAGTAGAAATGTGTGGAAGAATTGCAAGACGAGCAAGGAAGGAACAAAGGGAGGAGAAATTGCTATTCTCCCTAAGAAAATAAAAACAATTGGTGTTCACTAGTGCTTTAATGTTCATTTCTGTGTGGAAGGCAGTGATCTGGTGCTATTAGTATTGTTGGACAGTTTTGGGTATTGTATTTACTTTCCAAAGGTCTCCTATTTGGAATACCTATTAGTAAAATGTATTGTTGCGGTAGGTGTATGTTTTTGGGATTACATCCCCCACCCCAAGTTGTTGCTGCAATTAGGGTCCATTTCACAAACATTTTTTAGTTACTTACTCTTGTATTAATGTTGATTTACTACTGATTTCTACTAGTCAGTCAGGAGTAGAAGTTTGGGATTAAGTCAAAAGCAAGCAAAGAGTACTACAAGAGTAACATATACCTACTTGTGGCAAAACATTTAAAATACAGCCCCCTACCCTTCCAGTGGAAGGAATCAAAAGAGTCACTCCTTCGCTATGCTGTCTTTTGATGGTGCATTTTATGCCGGAATTAAAATACGAAGGCAAGCTAGTTGTTTCATTCATTAGTGCACTTGTCTGGTGGAAGAATGCTGCTAGTGGTTGCTATACCTAGATATGACAGGTATTGTTAGGATTTCAAATATGAAGGTATTTATTAGTTAAACAAAAAGCCAGGGTTTTTATATTATTTCTGATTGAATGTGGTAGCGATTATATAGGAAAAACGGGTCTGATTTTTCCTGTTTTTATGCTTGCCTCTTAGTATCAGAAAACACATATTTATATCCAAATTGAAAAGGACAGGAAGGATTATTGCGTTTTTTTACTGAATATCTTCATCCAAGTACGTGTTGAGAGAATATCCACAAATTGCTCCTATATGCACTCAAATTATTATTGTGACCATGGTGTATTGTACACGTGCATTCATCTTTTTTCAGCGTCTGAATCTTTTCACAGCCACTCTATGGGGCAGATTTATGAGGCCCTTGCGCCACGTTTACGCCGCTGTTGCGTCACACAAGGCGGCGTAAACGTGGCGCATCCCTACGAACGATTTACAACGTGACGCATCTAGGCAGATGCATCACGTTGTAAAGCCCTGCGCCGCTTGTGGGCGTTCCGGCGCAGGGTGGGCGTTCCGGGGCAGGTGCGCCTCGCAAAAGTGGCTGAGTGAAATCTATGAGATTTCACTCAGTCACTTTTAAGCCAATGCTGCGTCAAAAGCCTGCGCCTGCTTG
Source organism: Lissotriton vulgaris (assembly GCF_964263255.1). NCBI lineage: Eukaryota > Metazoa > Chordata > Amphibia > Caudata > Salamandridae > Lissotriton > Lissotriton vulgaris. The sequence continues at coordinate 1,316,358,746 of NC_141691.1, forward strand.
AAGCAGGCATAGGTCTTGACGCAGCATTGTTAAAATGGGGCACCCCCGAGCCTTGCTGGAGCTGCGTCGCACTTGCGACGCAACTCCAGCAATGCGCCACATTTCCGGCACAGATGCGTCACGCATCTGTGCCGTTTTTGCACCATGGTGCGCCGCATTATAAATGCGGCGCACCATGGCTGGCGGAGCTGTGGCGCACTGTGGCGCATGTTAACTGGCACATCCCTGGGGATGCGCCAGTTAACATAAATCTGCCCCTATATATTTAAGTAAAAATTGTTTAGGTTGAACTTCTCCTTCTACTCCACACACACTCATCGAGATATCCCTCTTAATTTCTGCACTTAATTTGAATGCAAGCATACCTTTAGACTCATTCCAGTCGCTCGGGAAAGTTTACATTTACACAACGAAGCAAACTTGGCAAACTAAAACTGCTGCCAATATCGATTTTGGATAATGGTTGCATTTTGTGTCCGCAAAAGCTGTTTATAACGTCAAACTGGATGTTATTTTATATGTTGTCGTTTTAGTCCCTTATCTCTGCATTGCAGGTGGCTTATCCGTTTACAGTAAACTTACTTTGAGCAGGTTTCTTTATAGAAAATTATTAAAATGATGTGCATGTTCAATGTGGGCGTTTGAAAGATTCCCACAATCCATCTAACATGATTCTTCGAGTTATTTCAAACAGCTCATACTGTTTGCTTCTGCAGTGATTCCTATCCTAAGACCATAAACAGATTAGCCACTGTCCCATGCAGAATAAACTGCATAGAATGATACAGAAAGATTGACAGCTCAGTCAAGTTAAATGATGATGGGGACAAATGCAACTCTTTTCACACAGAGATGCTGTAACTATAATAATCTCCAACTGACAGTCATTTTAAAAATGAAACATTCTATGGAGTGTCTTTAACCCTCGTTACTCGAGGCAAGCATGATTCACCAAAACAATACTGCTGGGGATCAAGAATCAATTTGAACATTAAATTGTTTAATATTCCACTTTTAGAGCCTTCAAAGTGTGCTTGCAATTCACCACCATTAACTCCATGTGAAATGATGGGGAATGGTCTTACAATGAACTGTAACTGTACAGTAGTAGTGAGGATACATATGTTACAGTCAAAGTGTGAAATCCTGCATTCTATAGAATGCCTAGGTAATGTATAGAACGCCTGAAAATGCCTGAAAATCGAACGTCAAAGTATGAAATTATTGATAATTTGATTGAAAGGCATTGTATACTTTGCCGGATTGTCTGCCGGCAAAGCATATAATACGCCTAATCCCGCCATTTTAGGTGTGAAATCCGGCATTCTATAGAATGGTGGGTAATGTATAGAATGCCTGAAAATCGAACGCCATTTTATACATTGCCTAGGCATTGTATACTTTGCCGGATTGTCTGCCGGCAAAGTATATAATACACCTAATCCGGCCTTTCTTAGTGTAACAAGTACTTCAATCTCAGTTCTGCTTCTATTGTTTTCCGGTAAGAATATCCTGTGCTTTATTTCGTAGTTTTGTTCTTTCAGTTTCAAATGCGTATTAATTAAGGCTTCTCAAATTGTGCCCTTTTAACACTTTGCGTAAATGGTACTGGTCATTCTGTATAATGCCTAGGAATTGTATAGAATGCCTAGAAAAAGTATGTAACATTTTCACAAAAAACTTATATTTCCTAGTTTTCCTCTAAACCATCAGGCATTCTATACATTACCTAGGCCTTCTATACAATGCCGGGATTTCACACTTTGCCGAATGCCTAGGAATCTCATCTGTGCGCCTGCCATACCCCGGCCCGCTGGCCACGAACCCATCAGGCCTGAGACTACGCAACCAGGCAACACTGATCTGCATCCGACACCAGCATGTGTCATGGAAGGCCCACCACATGCCTGTGTAAGCTCCAAGGCTAGCGACCCAGCCAGCCTTTCAGACCACCGCTGCCCAGATGCTGGTCCACATTACTCCTTCCTCGTTGCCATATTCTACTGGCGTCCTCTGCGGCCCAGTGGGTCCCATATGTGAAACTGTGTCCTGGTCCCTGAATAGCAGTGACCCCAATTCCAGGACAGTGAAAAGTTACAAGAGTGTGACCCATAAACCACGTCGGAATTGGGGTAGAAAGGTAGAATAACATACAATATCCCAACAGGTAATATTTTTGTAGACAATGAGGCATGTATGCTGTAAGCATTACAGGTGCAGAAATAAAGGAGACTTCTATTCAAGTAAGTTTAGGTTGTTAATCATCATGTATTTCAATCGCAAATTATATAGAGTCAAGTTTATACAGTTATAGCAGGACTGTACGAGAGAAATCATATGACAACCAGATTGTACTTGGTGTTAAAGTATGGACAAGTGAAGAACGTAGTGACGCAAGTGACAAGGTGAACAGCGTGAACGGCGCAAAGTAAGCAATTGCGTAAATATTATACAGTGAGTGACCCAAGAATGGTAACAAATTAAAGTGACTGTATAGGGTAATTCACAATTTGTATTGAGCCTGTGTAGAAGATGCGCCTAGAATTGCGCTGTAAAGTTTATGGCGTTTCGATCCTCATGGGATCGTCTTCAGGACGGGGTTGTCTGGTTTTCAAGGTGCTGCGGGATGAAAAGGACAGTTCAGGGGGAGGAAGGGAAAGGAGTGAGGCGCGAAGGGTTAGGCGGGAAGGTGGGAGATTGGGCGGGTGGTGGGGGGAGAACAGGAAAAGAAGCAAGGATGCTGGGAGGCGAGAAACTGGCGAGAGTCGGGGGTGAGGCACTGAACGGGGCCACCAGGGTGATCAGGAGTACAAGCAGGATGCTTGTGGGTGGGGTGAGTCAGGTGGGAAGTGAGGGTGTCCAGAGGGGGCACGGGATGAGAGCGCAAGTAAATGACAGCGCTGGGTGGGGGAATACTAGTGAGAGACATGGGGGGTGTGTGAGGAACTGATCGTGGTTAGTAGTGTGTTCAGGGGTGCAGGTGAAATGCAGGTGGGGCAGGGCAAGTCAGGAATGGGAAAGGAGGATGCCCGGCTGCGGCACGAGATGTACGCACAGGAAAATGTCAACGCTTGGTAAGTCAGCTGAATACCGTAGTGAACTACGGGGATTGCGAGATAAGGATGGCACGGGGAGGCTTGTGGTTGTCACTTCGCGGTGGAAGGGAGGTCTGGGGGGGCGGAATACTAGTGAGAGACATGGGGGGTGTGGAGCACTGATCGGGGATAGAGCTGTAATCAGGGGTGCCGTTGAGAGGCCGGCGGGGCAGGGCAAGTCAAGAATGGGAAATGAGGATGCCCAGCTGCGGCACGGGATGTGCGCGCAGGAGATTGTCAGCGCTTGGAAAGTCAGCTGAATACAGGAGTGAACCACGGGGGTACGAGAAGAGGACGGCACGGGGAGGCTGGGGGTGGTCAAGTCGTGGTGGAAGGGAGGACGGGGGGCCAGGTGCGGAGAGTGGGAGTGGGGGTAGAAGCAGAAGGGGATGAGCAAGCTGACAGCGTGAGTAAGCATACCTGGAGGCTACGCGGTCATGGAAGAGTTTATCCGTGGTGAAGAAGCGGGATTGTGTCTTCCAGGATACCGCTAAAACGAAAGTTTAACGTCATGGAGTGAGAATAAATTAGGGATGCGGGGCAGGGTACATGTCAGCTTGTCATCACCTCCTGCTCCCACCCCCACTCCCACGCTCCACACCTGGCCCCCCCATCCTCCCTTCCAATGCGACCACCCCCAGCCTCCCCGTACTGTCCTCTTCTCCCACCCCCGTGGTTCACTTCGGTATTCACCCGACTTTCCAAGCACTGACAATCTCCTGAGCGCACATCCTGTGCCGCAGCTGGGCATACTCATTTCACCTGCACCCCTAATCACACCGGTAAACCCCGATCAGTGCCTCACGGTACACAGTCAAAATATCAAGTAGGAAATATCGACCTACCATAATATCGAGTATGAAATATCGAAGTCAAGAATATCGTAGGACAGAATATCGACCCTAAGGTAAGTAATATCGAAATTCTTTATATCGATGTAAGTAATATCGAAGTTAGTAATATCAATAGCATATATATCTATGTTACTAATTTTGATGACACTAATATCGATATTTGTATTATATTATAGTTTTTTATTATGTATGTGTTATATGTTTAACTTAAGTATTTTAAATAATTACTATTATATGTGTATTAATTTTATATAATAATAAATTAATTTATAAGAAAATTGTATGTTTTAATACCGGAGCGGGTTGTGGGTTTATAGGGGAATAGGGTGGGAAGTAATTTAATTATTGTAAATTGATTATTAATTAGTAGGATGTATTAATAAATTATAATTAATTGGTAATTATTTGTAAATAATTGGAAATTAATTTTAATTAATTTATTAATTTACATATATGTTCTGTAGCGGGTTGTGGGTTTATAGGGGAATAGGGTGGGAAGTAATTTAGTTATGTTAAGTTGATTAATAATTAGTAGGATTGATTAATTATTTATAATTAATTGATAATTAGTTTTAATTATTTGGAAAAAAAAAAATTAATTGATTAATTGATATATATGTTCTGTAGCGGGATTTGGGTTTATAGGGGAATAGGGTGGGAAGTAATTTAATTATGGTTAATTAATTATTAATTAGTAGGAATTCTAACATACATTTAATTAATTGGTAATTCATTTTAATTAATAGTTAATTGATTTTAATTATTTGCTAATTAATTATCATTAATTCATAAATGGATACATGTGTTATGTTGTTTTATAGGGAAATATAGTGGGAGGTAATTAAAATTTAATTAATTAATAATGTATTAACAATAAATGTATTGTTAATAATATAAGTGTTAATTAATTATTAATTGGTAATAAAATATTATTAAATGGTATTATTTAAAATTTATTTTAGGTAAAATATATTTCGCTAATCATGTATTTTATAATTATGTATAGGTATTGTATATGGATTATATTTATTTAATAGTTTTTATTTTTATAATTACAAAAATATTATATTTATAAGTATGTTTTTTTAACCCTTATACTATCCAACACTTTCCCTACTGTTGCACTCTCTGGAGTTGGAATAGTATTTTTTCCCCTACGCTATCCAACGTTTTCCCTACTGTTGCACTCTCTGGAGTGGGAATAGTAATTTTTACCCCTACACTATCCGATGCTTTCCCTACTGTTGCACTCTCTGGAGTAGGAATAGTAATTTTAACCCTACGCTATCCAACGCTTTCCCTACTGTTGCACTCTCTGGAGTGGGAATAGTAATTTTTACCCCAACGCTATCCAACGCTTTCCCTACTGTTGCACTCTCTGGAGTGGGAATAGTAATTTTTACCCCTACGCTATCCAACGCTTTCCCTACTGCTGCACTCTCAGGAGTGGGAATAGTAATTTTTACTCCTACACTATCCAACGCTTTCCCTACTGTTGCACTCTCTGGAGTGGGAATAGTAATTTTTACCCCTACGCTATCCAACGCTTTCCCTACTGTTGCACTCTCTGGAGTGGGAATAGTAATTTTTACCCCTACGCTATCCAATGCTTTCCCTACTGTTGCACTCTCTGGAGTGGGAATAGTAATTTTTACCCCTACGCTATCCAATGCTTTCCCTACTGTTGCACTCTCTGGAGTGGGAATAGTAATTTTTACCCCTACGCTATCCAATGCTTTCCCTACTGTTGCACTCTATGGAGTGGGAATAGTAATTTTTACCCCTACGCTATCCAACGCTTTCCCTACTGTTGCACTCTCTGGAGTGGGAATAGTAATTTTTACCCCTACGCTATCCAATGCTTTCCCTACTGTTGCACTCTCTGGAGTGGGAATAGTAATTTATACTCCTACGCTATCCAACGCTTTCCCTATGGTTGCACTCTCTGGAGTGGGAATAGTAATTTATACTCCTACGCTATCCAACGCTTTCCCTACTGTTGCACTCTCTGGAGTGGGAATAGTAATTTTTGCCCCTACGCTATCCAACGCTTTCCCTACTGTTGCACTCTCTGGAGTGGGAATTGTAATTTTTACCCCTACGCTATCCAATGCTTTCCCTACTGTTGCACTCTCTGGAGTGGGAATAGTAATTATTACTCCTACGCTATCCAACGCTTTCCCTACTGTAGCACTCTCTGGAGTGGGAATAGTAATTTATACTACTACGCTATCCAACGCTTTCCCTACTGTTGCACTCTCTGGAGTGGGAATTGTAATTTTTACCCCTACGCTATCCAACGCTTTCCCTACTGTTGCACTCTCTGGAGTGGGAATAGTAATTTTTACCCCTACGCTATCCAACGCTTTCCCTACTGTTGCACTCTCTGGAGTGGGAATAGTAATTTTAACTCGTACGCTATCCAACGTTTTCCCTACTGTTGCACTCTCTGGAGTTGGATTAGTAGTTTTTACCCTTACGCTATCCAACGTTTTATATAATTAATTGTTAAAAAATTAAATGTTTATTTTTTTTATATTAGTTACATTTAATTTATGTTATTGTTTTATGTTTGTAAATGTATTAGTAATTTAGAATATATTTTATTAATTTATAAATTAGTAAAATAATAATTAATACTTATTGTTCAGTACATATATATTATATATTTACTGTATATATTTAATTAATGTATTATTAATATATATGTATTATTTATTAATTTTAAACATTATTAGATACTTTTAACTATGTAGATTTTATTTATTAGTGTTATATACTTTATTTTACATTTATATATTAAAAGAAAAAAAAACGATATTTTTAACATCGATATTTTTGACATCTATATTATTTTTTCGATATTTTTGTACTTACCATGTTGTAGATAGGATGTCGATATTCTTGCTCTCGATATTGTTGACTCGATATTCCTGTAGGTCGATATTTTGGAGGTCGAAATTCTGTCAGTGATCCGTGCCTCACACCCCCCCATGTCTCTCACTAGTATTCCGCCACTCAGCGCTGTCATTTTCTTGCGCTCTCATCCCGTGCCCCCTCTGGACACCCTCACTTCCCACCCGACTCACCCCGCCCCGCAAGCATCCTGCTTGTACTCCTGATCACCCTGGTGACCCCGTTCAGTGCCTCATGCCCCCGACTCTCGCCAGTTTCTCGCCTCCCAACATCCTTGCTTCTTTTCCTGTCCTCCCCCGCGCCCACCACCTGCCCAATCCCCCTCCTTCCTGCCTACCCCTTCGCGCCTCACTCCTTTCCCTTCCTCCCCTGAACTGTCCTTTTCATCCCGCAACACCTTGAAAACCAGACAACCCCTTAAGACGATCCCAATTGATGAGGATCGAAACGCCGTCGACTTTACAGGGCAATTCTAGGCGCATCTTTTACATGGGCTCAGTACAAATTGCGAATTACCCTATACAGCCACTTCAATTCGTTACCATTCTTGAGCCACTCACTGTATAATATTTACACAATTGCTCACTTTGCGCCGTTCACGCTGTTCACCTTGTTACTTGCATCGCCACGTGCTTCACTTGTACATACTTTAGCACTAAGTGCAATCTGGTTGTCATATGATTTCTCTCATACAGTACTGCCATAACTGACTCTATATAATTTGTGATTGAAACACATGATGATTAACAACTTAAACTTAATTGAATAGAAGTCTCCTTTATTCCTGCACCTGTAATGCTTACTGCATACTTGCCTAATTGTCTACAAAAATATTACCTGTTGGGATATTGTATGTTATTCTACCGAATTCCAGGAAAGCGGCCACAGCACGAGACTCCCTTCGATCCGTTAGGCATAGTTCCATATGCGCATCTTGCAACACGTGGTGGCACTAACTCTGTTCAACGCCATCCGGCGACACGTGCTGCCATACACCCTGTTCAACGCCAGCTGGCAGCACGTCGATGAGGGACCAGGACTACCCTGTGGACCAGTAGGTCTCACATCCAGCACCTAGTCGCGATTCACGAATGGCAGAGTCCACACCAGTGGCCGCATGTAGAGGAGTAAGAGGAAGATGCGGCTCAGTGTGAACGAAAGCCGGGTCACAGTCACGGAGTTGACCGAATACGTGGTGCTACTGAACCTGAACTACATAGGCTGATGGGGCCACCAACCTATGCTAGCGACACTCGGTGAATGGCCCATGTCGACCGATGCCTCCGGCCTAAACTGCTCTCGGCCTAGGCTGCGCTCGAGTAGGTCACAGATTCTAAACTGAACATGGAGTATGCAAAGGCTGATTACATATCATTGCATGCAATGAGAGGCATAAGAGGTTGACAACTTGCATCTTTGTGGAGAGAAAAGGATCGTCGTTACGGAGGTGTTCGTACACTACTGACAACTGCCCTGGTGTCACTTGCGCTGTGCATCGTGAGCCAATGACACGTGGCTGACCGCTGCCTCCGGCCTACACTGCGGTCCAGTAGGTCACAGAGTCTTAATTCAGCAATGGTGGAGTTCATATCAGTGTACCGGCATCATCGCAGAGTGCACCCCCACTCAGCCCTGTTGCCACTAAGTCTGTTCCCTGATATTCATGGACACTCTTTGGTTGAACTGTGGTGGTGTCTGAACCTATGAACTAGGGGGAAATTTTCACCCTCATGTAGCTGATACGGAATTGGTGGTGGCAACGGGGTTGTCGCATTCCACTCCTCCATTTGCTGCTTCTGGATAAAATCAAACCTTTCGGCGTCTTGCCCTGAGGACACTTTCCACTGTCCCCCGAAACACTCCGAAACATACACCTCGGACAGTGATGGTGACCCTCTCAGGTCGCATGACCCATTGACTGCACCACAAGTCACCGTCCCATGGCTGGGTGCCTGTGCCGGATGCAGTGCATCCGGGGCCACTAACTCTGTGCTGGTCATGTCTAGGACCCCTTCTCCGGAGACATTGGTTGGCACCTGAGGCGTAGGCCTTGGGGTCCTCACCACCATTTCTCTGTGGCCTTGTGCTGTAGTCAGCCTCCGGGCCTAAATGTGTCCCACCAGGGCTCACACACCAAAGGGAGTACACACCGGCCCGAACAACACATCACCACAACTCACTGACACTTTTGTTTGCATGTTGGGTGACCTATGGACTTGCTCCAGCTCCCTTCATGTTGCTCAGCAGTTGACTCTGTTATGCAGGTGTTTTCCGTTTCCGTTGCACTGGTGTCCACTGTTCAAGTTGTTGCCAGCACCAAGCACTCCGTGCAGGTTGGATTACACTCACGCCACACACATCCAGCACAGGCATCACTGTACATGTGGCCCTGCCAATAAAGGGGTCTGGCGCACGTGCCCGAAGCCAGTTCAACATAATATCTTTGTGTGTCCCTGTGGTCCTGTTGTATGCATGAGGGTCCTGGGCCCTACGACATTAGATTATGCTGTGCACAGCGAGCGCAGACATGTCACCGCAGGCAGCGGGTTGGAGCTTTGACATGTAGCTTTGTTATCACCCACTCAATTCGTAAGGGGAGTAGCCTGGGCCATCGTACTCAGTGATAACATGAGCGTGTGACTGCTATTTGCGTGCCTCTGGGCATGGTTCTGTACTGTGAATGTGCAACTGCATGTGTCTCTATTGCAGTGTGGGTCTCCTTTGTGGGGTGTAGGTGGTCCCTGAAGGATAATAGACACCAGTGTAAGTGATCTAGTTTGCCTTCCATGGGCTCGGACGCCACCCACACTTGTTCAGCCACCTTCTTTTGGGGTGCTGACACCTGGTATTGCAATGCCATGTGTGGGTGGGTGAAGTGTCCTGAGCCAGCTGTGCTTGCGGGTGCTTCCTGGTGTGTGGTCTGTTGCAGGGTCTGTGTTCTCCTCTAAGTAGCTTTGTGGCCTGGGTCCTGGTGGTGGGTTGCGTGGGATGTCCATGGGCTGTTGTAAGGCGTCGGTGTTGAAGGTGTGGTGCTCCTCTCCAGCATCACAGATGTACTATCTTAGGTGCTCTGCTGGAGATGTTGGGTGCCGCTCTGCAATGTGAAGGGGAGATGCATGTTGACATGGTGATGACATGTATGTTGTTGCATTGTTCTTGTTTACATGCAGACTGTATGACAATGTACATTGTGACTGTTTGGGAGGTGCAGGATTTGGATGCAACCATGTACATTTGGACTACATGAGGGATGTGAGGTGGCATGCGAACATTTCCATTTCACAGTTTCCAGCCCTGTCAGATGTAGTAGGTATGTTTCTGCGCGTGTGTGGAGCCAGTTGTGTCCTCTGTTCTGCAGTGTAAGGTTTGCGCATTATACCACGTTGTCGTCAATGTGGGTGTGCTGTTCTTGCTATGTGTGTGTGCTGCAGTGTGCCACGGGGATCAGGGACATGATCCAGGGTAATTGTGGGGGTGCAGTGTGCTACACCTCGTTGTGCATGTGTGCCATTGTGCCGATCTGCCCTGTCCCCCAGTCCCTGGTCGTTACTCACCCTGTTGATGTTATGTCCGGTCCTCTCGATCTGTGTCCGTACTCCCTACTCCTTGCACTGTCTCCACACTGATGACTGTGGCATTGGTTTCCTCCAGCTCCTCCTGTGGCCCAGGTCTCCCATCTCCTGTCGCCATTGCAGCCTTCCTGTTGGCAGCAGGTTTGTGCCTGGTTTAGGTTGTCACATCATGCCAGCGCCCCTTGGTCTCTTCGATTGGCCTCCTCGACATTGTGACTGCATTCCAGGTGGTCTACTTTTGGGTCAGTTGATGGTAGTGTTCTGTCACCTCAGTGACGCTGATTTGGTTTTGCTGCGGACTGCACCCAGTCTTCCTCTGCCTCTTCTCCTTGGCCGTCCCCGTCCCTGTTGTTCCTTGCTGGTGGTCTATGGGGGTTGTGGGGTTTGCATTGGCCTCTGCGCTCGGTCAGGGTACATCCATGTTGCAACGTGCTTTGGATTGTTTCTGGTGTGTTGTTTCTGTAGTTTTTATGGTGCATTTTCCCGCCAGACGCTTGGGATTTGCAGGCCTGTCTCTGTTTTTCGCTGCTTTTTGTACCGCGATTAGCCTCATCGCAAGATTTGTTGCGTCCGCATTTTGAATTTTTGTGGTGTGGCATTGATTTTTACGCAGACATTTGACACGTTATCTCGAGACTATCGCATGGTACCGCAGTGTTGAGAATACTTGGTTAACACGGCGTAATTTTTCCGCGATTGACTACGTTGTTGGAAGTTGCGTTAAGTTACTTTTGCAATGGTTATCACACGTTCTTGAAAATATGCCCCCATGTCTCCCTCCACCCCCAAATTATGAATTCTTTGTTGTTCTGCTCATTGCTTGGCTTCTTTTTCTTTCGGAGGTCACTCAGGTATTGTTTAGTTCAGAGCCCAATCGTATCAGCTGAATGTTTAGTCAGCTAATTAAAATTTGAATTGTCTGTGTCTGTTGTGAGTGTAGTGATGAGTCCATGTTCTGTGTTTCATCTGATAGTCAAATTCTGGAGATTCTGTGGGTATTTTTAGTATTCTTCAACTAAGTGATTCTATATCTGGTAAGTAGGAAACCTTGGGACGGTACAATTTCAGAGACGTTCTGTTTGTCTGTGGAATTTATTAATAATTAGGAATGATGCTGCAAGATTGGAAGTAAAGTCCGTTGAGTGCTCCTGCTAAGCCATATTCCTTTTTTGTCATCAACATTGGATGTACCTCCCTCAGTCAATTCAGACTGAAGTGGTCTCTTTGGATCAAATGATTGAGGAGCATACACCAGCCAGATACGAGACACGCATCACAGGTAGAGGAAGCCTGATTTGTTAGTTTCACCTTAAACCTTGTAAGAAACAACAAAATCTGAGGCATTTGATTTTAGGATTCTTGATAGAATAATTTAGGCATGCTTTGCTAACCAAACTTAATAATATTTTTTAGGCAAAAAACAAATAGTTGACACTATAGGGTATATTGACAAGGGGTCATCGCCACCGGAACGTCACTATTTTAACATTCTTATGGTGAAAACCCCTTCTCCTTATTTCCGAGGTGGCGTTAGGCTACTTTATGTGGCTTAACGCTGCTTTATAAATCATACCCCTATTCACCCAGCACTTAGCGTGAAAGGGGCTGGCACTGGGTGTTGCAGTGGGCATTCTGCCACAACACCAATTGCTTTTAGTCGCTGCCCACTATTTACAAGACTGACATAAATATGGGGCAGGACTAAAACTAAGCCCAGGGAAAACATGGTCCTAAACTAGCACATTGAGAGAAATGTTTTTTTAGGTTTCAACCTGGCGAGGGGCACGAAGTGCCCCTCCCAGTTTGAAAACTTTTGTTTTCAGTAGGGATGTTTGGCCAGCCTCTGTTTCCAATTGGCTAGCTCCATAAATGGAGACTAGCCATTGGGAGACAGAGGCTGTCAATCGCGCTTTCTCTTGAAAACGCGATTCGGGGGCGTTTCTGGTGCTTTTTTTAAGCCCCGCCCCTTTGTCCCGGGCCGCGCTGCGATTGGCTGCCGGCCCGGGACACCCCCGTGACGTCATTCCCGGGCCGCACTGTGATTGGCTGCCCGCCCGGGACACCCCCGTGACGTCAGCCAATCACAGCGCGGCCCGGGACCTGACTTGTTATTTATTTTTTGTTATTGAAAAAAGTTAGCCAATAAGATGGCCCGGCTCCTGGTTACACATATTATCGCGAGTGTTCGACCGGAGCATGCAAACCACCCTACCTAGGGTACGAATTTAGCGGCCATTTTAACTTAGTCTATTAGTGTTGCAATAGATTAGGTTTGTAAAGAAAACTGACAGTTTTTTCATCTTGACTAAAGATAGTAACCTACTTGAAAAAAAAACATTGTATATAAGCTTTATTAAAAAATAAATTTGTATTATCTAGAAGTACTGAGTTCTGTAAGTTATTTGTAATTTATATTAGGATAAAATACACCTTCGTCTTTTTTTCTTGTGGCGAGTCTCTATTTGTATCAGGAATGTATGGGCATGCTATTTTCTTCGTAATTCTTTTTGCCGTGGCTGATAAAGGGTTACTTTAACATGGCAGGCGATATGACTACTAGTGAGTGGCCTGTGCTTGCCCTTCCCTTGAAGTGAGCCGGGGTCGTCGGTCACTCTGGATCTTTTGAGTCTTCATCAAGAAACATGTTTCTAGTGTCAAGCACCGGGAAGCTGCAGCTGCGGAGAGCGGTACGAAGGTTTATACACTGCACAGTTTGAGTAATATGGGTTGAGTGGTAGTCTTCGGATTTTGTGAAATTGTTGTGGGTCTTTGAAGTCATTCAAGTTTGTCAGATCTTTGGATGTACTTCGCGAGTAAGATGCAAAAATGAGTCCGGGTTGAACTTTCGCCCACACCGAGTGAGAAGTGCAAGGCATACACATTCTGATGACAGCTCTGAAATGGAACAGAACAGCCACCAGGCGCGCAACACCAATTGGGCTCACGGGGCTTCACCCACCCCCCTTCCATTCCCCCCCCCTATCCCTACCCCCCCCTCATTCCTTCCCCCCCTCATAAGAATCAAATTTCAGAACACACAGTGTTAATCATCCGGGAATATAATGTGCATCATTTTTTTCTAGCCCGTTAAACATTAGGTTGCAGGGATACATTGCTAGCCAATTTAGCCGACTTTCAGTTGTTCCACATGCTAGTATAGTTCTTGAATTATCCAATGCCGAGTTTAAGAAGATCACCCATTTTGTTCCTGCTTGATCTGGGATTTGTAGTAGTCATCCCGTTTTAACACTCCAGATACCAAGATGCAAAGCTTATAACCGAGCGTGGATGAGATTTTTTATTTTTTTATATGGGGCACATTTAGGGATTCCGATCTAGATAATATTGCCACGTTCTCCGTATTTTTGTTGTATTTCTTTCCTCCCGTTTTGTTTTTGTGTGGATACTTAGCTCCATCTGCTTAGCAATATGAACGAGAGTATGCATGAATATTGGTTTCCTTATTCATGCCGTTCGGTAATGCTAGTTTTAATTGTCATGAATGATAAAATGGTCCTTTGCCATTTTTGCCAGAGCAAGATTAAGTTGCACTTATTTTGCCGAGATTGGTGCTTTGAGTGCCTGAGCCTTAATAGCCTAGCCGTTTCTGGACTGCTGGTCAGGTATATCTGACACCCGATGCCACTGGCTACACGTGGGCCTGTTATATTTCATGATATAATGCAGCCATGATGGTTTGTACACTTGCTGCCGTGATCTGTTCGTCAACTGCTAATCCCAGGTTTGAATGATCATAAAACAAGTGAGTGGGATTCATGTGCACATTAGGTGCATATGACATGTTTAAAACCTAGTAAGATAGCACAGTGGGTTCGTTTACATGTTGTAAAGATATTTATGAAAACAAGTCATGCTGTTTGTGGAGAAGGTTTCAGTGTCATTGTGCCTGCTATATGCATGTAACGTAAAAGGCCTTGGTTAGAATCCTCCCAGGGCTGGCTTGGGCGTTCATTTATGTCTCACGGCTGACTTGGACGTTCATTTTTGGCTATCAGTGAATGAATGCTGTTACATTGGGTTGTTATTAAGACTTCTACTCGGGAGTCAACATTTTTTTTTGTAAATCTTTTTATTATAAAAAAAAAAAGGTGGGGGAATAGACAAACCGGGTGCCATACATTCCGATAAAATAATGAGGTGAACAGGCATAAAAACAGGATATATACACGAGCAATGCAAGAATAGTCGAGACGCCTACGCTTACGTTTGAGAAGCGGGATGTGCAATAGTACAATACACGATCCACGTTAAGCGCCAGTCCTCAGAGCCTGTCTACCCAAAAAAATCAGAATAATAACAGAAGCATGATCACCAGATATTAGAAGACAATCGAAGTCCGGATATTCCACCAACTATACTTATAAAGAAAAGTGAAGAGAGAGTGAAGAAAAAGAACCCATAGAACAAAAACCAAAGACAAAATAAACAAGCATTTACAATGCAACGGTTTCGCCTTTGGAAAAGTTTGAGCTATTGGCATTGTAAATGACAAAATTTGTATTTATGTGTTGGTTTTGAAAACAGATAAATAAATGTCATTGTCATTTACATTGCCAATAGCTCTAACTTTTCCAAAGTTGAAACCGTTGCATTGTAAATGCTTGTTTCTCCTTGTTTATGCTGTTTATATGTGTGCAGCAATAGAATATATACCATTACATCGCATGTGTTTACAATGCATAGGATTACAATGAGGTCGTTACGACCGCATTGTTACTTCGCAGTGCATTCCAACGCAAGTCATTACAACTACTTGCTCTAAATGGCGCGCTGGACTTAAGAATAGTATAATTTACTATTCCAACTCCAGTGTGTGCAATAGTAGGGAAGATGTTGGAATAGTAAATTATACCATTCCTTAGTTTAGAGCGCAATCTAGAGCAAGTCGTTGTAACGCCATGCGTTGTAATGTACTGAGTTATAACAATGCAGTCGTTGCAATGACTGCTTTGTAAAGGTAACGCGATGTAATGACCGCGTTGTTAAGGTTGTATCCCACTGCAATCTGCAGCACACATAGAAAGAGCAAATCGCCACTACTTATTGTTCATGTGCAGGAAGGAATACCTTCCTGCACATGAACAATCATTGCCTGCAATGCAGGCACCCTAGCACTATGGTGCAAGGGTGTCGGCGTTGACACTAGGCAGCTAAAGTTTGCACCAGCGGTAGGGGAAATACAGCGGTGCATCCTATTATTGCAAATACGGCTCATCCCTTTGTTTTTAGACAGTCAGAGAGCAGCGCTACCAATTGGGCTATAACACCGAGCTCCGCCATTCATTTAGAAAATATGCCCTTTTGTTCACTACAACAGGTTGTTGTTGGTTGCAGGTTTTCTCTGTCATGAGGGCGAAAAGAAGCAACACTTCCAGATATTAACTTGGAATGCATGTGACCTAGAAGCAAATGTCCCACGAACAATTATTTCAGCTACGTTCTTGCTCTGTGCATCCTTGTTTTAGCAACCACTACTGAACAGAATTTGTTTCAATCTATTTTATGGGTTTCAATCTTCCTGTTTTTCGAGATGAGAATATCCAAACATGGGTCTGGAGAGCATGCACCCCTGCCCCGAGTTACGAAATAGCAAGCATGTGTACCCCTCTTTTAAAAAGCATATCTACAGCGTCCACCACCCATAAGGAATAGCAAAAAAAGTGTGTCCTAAAAGTGACTATTAGCAGAACGGGATATGTTTTGGATCTCCTGGCTGTGAAGGATGTCCGAGATGGTGGAACCACATTGTAAATTGCAAGGCTGGTGCAAAGCATTCCTGAAGCCTTGTATTGAACCATTCACTAGAGTGTGGGAGGTCATGAGAGGGAAAGCGCCTTCGAGGATAAAGCTAGTCTTTGCTTCCCTCCTGCTCCTTTGTTCCGAATAGTTATCGCCTGCAACAGGTTCAGTAGTAGCTAAATGAAGGTGCCTGTTCCTCACTTTGTGCCTTCTTTTTCTTTTGACAGGAAGCTCCCAGCCCACCACTCTCTCCTGCTGACAGTAAAGGACAAAGACTGTGGCTTGACTAGTCTGGGGGGAATATGTAAATGCCATGGGACTGAGACCCCAAGTCATTGTTCTAGGAATTGTTACTGATCGGCACCCAGCTGCTGGACAAGACTTCTGTCATCAAGAGTCGGGGTCTTTGACAGCAACTATGCAATCCTTTTAGGGGCCACAACCTAGATTCTGAAAGACCTGCTGGAATTGCTGTGTGCTTTCCCTAAGGAAAGGAGCCTGCCCATAGAGCTGGAAAGAGAAGACGTGGAACTGCCTCTGCATAAGGAAGGTATGTAAAGGAGAGCCCAGCCTAGCTGCCTGGAAGAAATTAGGTCACATATAGGAGGAATGATTCAACATTATCTTGCACCACCTGCACTGCGAAGTCTAGGTGGAGTTTAAGGCTACAAGGAACAAAGGGGAACCTATGCAGGCTTGTTTGCCAAACGTGACCCCTGGTTGTCTTCTAGTTTCATGCCACCTTCCTACCTGACCTGGGAGAGTGTGACAAGGTGGATAATAAAACTGAAGCTATGAAACCCATTCCTCAGCTGGTGGGCTAGGCCTCTCACGGTAGAAGCCCTGTAACTCTGGACCTGGACATGAGAAGATGGGTTCAGTCAAATTATTCTGAAATGTAACAAGTGTTTGAAACTGAAACTGCATCTGGAGGTTTCATTGACTTTACATGTGCAGAGCTGCAAAGTGGGCCTTAGTGATTTTTGCTGCTGCATCACTGCGGCATAGTGTGTGGTTGGGGAAACAATATTATGCCCCTCTCGTATCTTGCCTCAACTGTTCGTAGAACCTCACATTTGGGTAACGTTTGGGTGGACTCTTCTCATGTTTGGGTGTGGGAAGTGATTGGGCTTGTAAAGTCTTCTGAGCTCAAGTGCAACCACTCTTCAGTCCATCATGACCACTATGCAAGCCTGGATTAATGCGCAGGAAACAGAGGACTAAGAAGACCAAAACAGCAAGCTGGCCACCTGCGGTAGCTGTGCACTTTCCAGCACTGAGCCAACAAAGTAGATGATACTAAGAGACTCAGGCATGGAGTTGCTTTTCAGTAGCCAGAGTCTAACCCTCATTAGCCTAACCATAATTGAGAAGGGTACACGGGTAAACAGAGTTGATGGACAGGCCACTTAAATCATAGCAACAAACTGACATGGAGTCATCTGAAAAAATATTGCCTGTCATTCTCACACATAACTGTTAACATAATAAGCAATCCATCCACATTTGTCTGTGTATTGTTGTTACATTTTTAGGATACTAAGGGCCATATTTATGGCGCAGTAACAAAATACAGCTACTCAGCTTGCTGCACTGTGTTACGTGGAAAGGACACAAATGCACCATATTTTAAAAAATGCAGCGCATTCCTGCCTTTATCTCTGAGCTTACGCGATTCTGGCTGCATAGCACCAATGCAGGTACCCTTGCACCATGGTGCAAGGGTGCCTGTGTTGCATACAGGATTTTTTTTGTGCAGGAGGGCAGGGACATCTTAAGGATTTTGGGGGCCCTGGGCCAAATGTACTTTGCGGGCTCCTTTTTGGAACAGCTTTGAATTTATGATCCAATTTCAGCTCTTTCATTCCCTCTTTGGCCAGGTCACTGACAGTGCACATGAATACTCTACTTCTAATAATCAGGGATAGTGATGTGTGTTTTCTATGTTGTAACACAGCAGCAGCCATTAATATTACTGCAAATATTCTGTGACACCTTCCTATTTCTAATATATCATGTCCTGCTTAGATCTAAAAAAATTTTTTAATTATGTTGTATTAAACATAAATACATAATTCATCTGCAATACGACTCACACATCACCCACATTAAAAGCAAATGAAAGGAAAATGGTATTTAAAACAATCTGTTTAAGAATTATTCAAGGCCATCAGGGCAAGACTCTCTGCAGGACAGAGCTAGTTCCACCAAGGACCCCTCGGAAAGGTTGGGGCCCTGGGCCACAGCTCACCTTTCACATGCCTTAAGACGTCTCTGCAGGAGTTGGCACCTTGCTACACAAAAACAAACCTGGGAGACATATTCCTCTTTCTATGTGTGCTGCAGAAGGAGCACACATAAAAAGAGAAAGTAATCAGGAGAAATAAAGATATTTCTCCTCGTTACAGCTCCCCTGGGAAGGTGTGTATTTTTGGTTCATTCCCTGGTCTACCAAGTTCTGGCGAATCTGGGAATGCATAAAAAATTATGGGAGTTGCATGGGAACACCCATGGAATGCCTTCCCAGGGAAGAGTGACACAGTCATTGGCACTGCACTGCATTACTTCAGATCTATGAAGCCACTCAGGGCCACACAAGGTGGCCTTGTGTGGCTTCATAAATCACATTTTGGGCTTGCGTCGCGTTTGCACCAGGCAGCGTGGTGCAAGCTCAACGCAAGTCCTTTCCTAAATATGCCCCTAAATTGGAACCAATTTAACAAATGTTAATCTGTGAATTAATGAGTTCTGCGAATCATCTTCCTAAATAAGGCTTGGACTACTCTAGCCTCTCTCCTTAGGGTCAAGTGCTAAAAGGATGGTGCCCAGTTTTTGGTCATCACAGTAGAATGCCCCCAGAATATCAGAGTCAAATAGGCTCAATTGATGCAATTCAGGCCAATAATGCAATGTTTGCCCTAAGGCCCTTAACCTGTTTCAACCACGCAATATTCCTCTTTAACAAGCTAGCTAAGAATGTTCCAAGCTTGTGAGGCATGTACAGGTTCGAACTTGTGACCCCTTGTTCAAGACAAAGAGATCGAAGGATCTTCAAATTTCTGTTTAGATTTAGGAAAGCAGGGTCTGCCCAGGTGCACATGAATGTTATTCACGCCCCCCCCTCGTGTGTGGGCACTGTTATATTCGAATACATAAAGTAGCTTATTGAAACGCCACTCAGATTTTAGTCTGAGGGCGCAGTTCCAACGCATGATTGAAGAACCGAGTTTCCATTTTTTTAAGTTGTAGGAAGGAATGTATCTTGGGTTCCCAATTTTGTAAGCCTACACGTGAAATGCAATTCTGTTACATTCGAGGATGTTTTGTGTGACTGCAGACTGAGGGCTGCGTTTCAATGATTTTTAAAATGAAAATGAACCTGTTGAAATCAACCAAGGCAGCAATCAATAGCGTAACGCGACACAAGACAAACACCTCTCCCAGTTCAAGGGTCCGAAAAAACGACCGTGAATCATTAATCAGATGTACAGTAATACTAAGCAGAAGCTGTTTTGAAATAAAAACGTGTTTAAATCAAGATTTTACCAGACGTTTGTGAATACGCACGTACTTCAACCCCTAGATGGCAGTAGAACAGTGTGATTATCAATTTAAAATGAAAACAGTTAAAAGGCGAGCCCAGTTACAAGACCGAATCATGCTAGAAAACGTATGATAACTTCAGAGCTTGACTACACGAAGTTCGAGCATGATGAGCAGCCACCGCAGGGTTCAGGGGAAAAAAGAGTCACACAAAAAACTGACGGCAGAAGGCACATCAAATTCCAATAAATAGCCCATGGCCAATATAGTCACTCATCAACGCAGTTAATGCTAGAAACCAGGAAGTCAACAACGGAAAGGCACCGAAAATAACGCAAAAACAAAGGGGGCTTATTTCGAAGCCCTTTGCGCCACCACCTTTTTCCATATTAAAAGTAACGCGCCGGTGGCGCAAGGGGCTTGTAAATAAGCCAAGGTGTTTTAGCACGAGAAGTCCTTTGTTGCACCTTCCTCCTCCCCCCCCCCAAAAAAATCACTAAAAAATTATTTGAATTGACATCACGTACACATGAGCAAAAACTGCTAAACTCTGCAGTTTATCAGCATTAAAATACTCTTTTGAAAGAACCTGCTCTGTTCCACTTACATTGATTGAGTTTCTATAGTCCACGGCTGAGGATTCTCAACAAAAAAAGAGCACGTTTCTCATCTCACCTACATAATGAATGAAGATGGGAAATTAGATTCCAGCTAGATGAATGTCTTATCCTCTTTATTGCCAGTCCATCTTGTCAGTAGCCACTTAGGGACTGTGTGCCCATACCGAGCTCGTGCCTCGTGGAACAATCGTTCCTGTCACAGCGCCTCTTATAATTGGTCTCTACTCTGCTTACTTGTTCTTACACTTAGAAGCAGCGTGCAGGACAACAAATTCGCAATAAATAACGGAACAGAAGAGGCAGAAACAGAAACAATGATCGCCAACACTGAACACTGCTGAAGCAATCTGGCCTTAACTACGAATGTAGGCGTGGCTATTAGATAACGCATTGCGTATTTACGTATGGGTCAGTCCCTTGGCAGATCACTGGCACGCGCACAGACTGCACTTTACGCAGTGACCGTGTGGTGGAAGTTTATTGGTTGGCTAAGCCTTTAATTACACTTCTCTCCATGTCGTCTTCTGACTAGGTCTAGTCTATTCGATGATAAATAGTATAAACACATACAACCGACAGCTTTTGCCTAAAGATGTACTAACCAGTAATGCCCATGTTAAAGTAAGTAATAGTAAGTAAGTAATATTTTATTTGTACATTATTAATTAAAATCTTTACAAAAATATAAAATACCAGTAGCGACATTAAATACCGAACTGTAATTAGGATAAAAAAGAATACTGCATTACTGTAAACAGATCAAAGATGTACTCAGGTGCTAGTGAAGAACTTCAAACGATGTCGTCTTTTTTTTTAATGAGTCAAAGAACTTCACGACCTGGCAGTTAAATTTTGTGTTGCTAGAGGTAAAGCAAAGTATAACTGCCTGCCTACAGGTCCGTACAGCGTGTGACTTATAAGATGGAAGCAGGAGATTGCGCCTCAGGTCCCTCAGTCTAGGGCGTATACATATCACGTGGACAATATCCTCCATGCCAGACTTGCACAAGCGACACTGTTGCAAAACGGGTGGTCTCACCCAGGGGGGCAAGTGTGGCAATATCGGGATTACGCCAAGGCGCAGTTTTAAAAACTTTTCTTTGACTTGTATTTTCATCCCGATGTTAAGGTATGCTTGTGACTGTGTTTTACCATATCAACCCAGGGTTGTCCATCCGTGCGCTCTGTTTGCTAAGACTTTCTTGTCTTCAATCGCAGAGATAATGCGTGCTGATTTTTTAGCCAGTTTTTTAAAGGACTGGAGGTCTGTAGACGTTTCCCAAGTGTCAGACAAACCTAGGACTTGAATTGATTCAAAAAGATAAACTCTATGCAGCGACGAGCGGTGCCGTAGTAGCTCAGCCCATATGTTGGCATTTAGGGAATCAGCTTCTACATTGCGGATTTTGCGCCAGGTTACTACGTACGCACTCCGCCTTTCTAGAGTTTGTCTGATAATGCCGAATTCCAAACGAATCTGGGCAGGGGACACATATGTAGGAAGGTTGAAAATGGCCCTATAGGAGTTGGCTATGACCGTGTCCAGCAGTTCGGCATCTTTCCCATGAAGTGATTCACTCCCATACGTGAGAGTTGGTTGTAGTTTCGCACGCAAGATTTCAAGAAATGGTTTTAGTGTGAGATCAGGGAGTTTTGCCTTTAGAGATTTTAATGCCAAGTAAGTCATTGTGGCTTTCCCTCGAATGGAATGGAGTTGAGGTCTAGAGTTGTTGTTTGAATCCAAGAGGACATCCAGATATTTATATGTTAAAGTAAGAATTTATTAATGTCACGATAATGTAATATTCCAGTAGAATCTCGATAGTTTAATGCATATTTCAATGTCTGAGTCTATGGTATACAGATTGCACTGGAGAAAAACAAGAGCCATTACTTTGAAAGAGAAGACTTTCAATTTGAAAGTTAAAAAAACATTGGTTTACCTACTATCAACCCTTCGACATCATAAACATCTAAAGATGTTTATTGACATTCAATAAACTACAACAATTATAAATTAGTATGCACACTGATTGGTCCTCTGTAAAACGAATTTAATGACAACATTGAAAAACAATGGCTGTTTTTTTAAAACCTGAAAATGCTTGTCCACTCATTTGGTACGTTGTTGAGTATGGCTGTGTGGATGGGCGAATCTGAGAACGTGTCTATGATGAGCATTTGCATGTGTGTGCGTGTGCAAGCGCAAATGTGTAATTGTTTGAGTGTAGTGATAAATGTGCACGTGAGTCCCTAGATAAAGGACTGAGATCCTCATTTACTACAAAATGATGCAGCGTGGGGCTGCAAGCCATTTTACTGCGCCGAGGTGCGTCATTTTAAAAGCACAGGGTTGTGTTGTATTAACAACAATATGACCCACCTGTGTGCTTTCCCCAGCACTGGCACACAATTGACTGCCATGCTCCAGCGCAGCAACCCTTGCATCATGTTGCTAGGGTGGCTGTGTTGAGGGGATGATTGTTTTAGTGCAGGAAGAGACACCTTCTTGCACAAAAACAATAATTGATGTCATTCTCTTCTTTCTATGTGTGCTGCAAAATACAGCACACATAGAAAGACTGTTACTGGGAGTCTCTTGGGTCTGGTGTCTTGCATACCTGGTGCTTTATCGCTAGTTAAAGTCTTATTTGAGATTACAGGGGGGGGAGTAGGGAAGGGGGATTTGAAGGTGTGGGAGATGCGTCATAAATTTTAGGCTCAGGAGGATTCGTCTGAACCTGTTGATGCTCTAAATCGGATATTACCAAACTCTCTGTGCCCCCAACCTCTTCTCTTATTGCCCCTTCATTCAAAGGGCCCAACAGCCCAGCGTCTTCCATATTGCACAAATTTTCCAAAGGCCCATATCGATTTTTTAGAGGCTCTGTGTTAACACTTCCCTCTATTTGTGTAGTGGAGCTCATAGCCTGATCTCGGACTTTAAAGTAGGATTTAAGCGAGGGAGTATTCTTCACCACCTGTTTATCTGTATTAACTCCTTTAGATTTTTTTACTGAAGTTGCCCCTTTGTTTTTCCTTTTGCAGGGGGTTAATGGCATGGGTCTCTCTCTCTCTTCGAATTCCAGGGCTCCTCCCTCCTTCAATTCTTGCCTTGATCTCAACTGGTACCTATTCCTTCTTGGGGGGGGGGGGCGGGGGGGGGTAGTTCTTTTTCTCACTGTACTCAGGCTTATGTTTAAAACGCCAGGCGTGGTTACTGCAGTTGCTGCTGCTGCTTTAAATAAGACTCCAGGCTCTGATACTTCCTGCACCTGCTCTGATACCACGTCTAAATCTAAAGAGTTTTCCACAATTGTAGGAGTCTCTTTCAGGGGATTATTCTTGGCTGGGACCTTTATTGATATCCGCTCCATATAACCCTGCCTCCTTAACCAAAACGGGGGATTTATTACTAAACCCCCCTTTTCTCCCCACCTTACCGCAAAGTAATTGTACAGCTCGCCGGATAAAACATTACGGGGTTCTTTGCACGCTGGCACTCTAAGCTGGAGCTGGAATATAGCAGAGCGTGATCTGCTCCATAGACACCGCCGGCGTTCTCCCGGAGTAAGCGATACCTCCCACGTCATGCAGGTCTGGGCGAGCGCAGGTCCTAGCGCCGACTGCTATAGTCCTCGCGTATCCGGCCGGCCGTTAACCTCGCAAAAGAAAGAGGAGCCGGCTTAGCCTAACCAGTGATCATTTTCAGGGCAAAAAACATTTGCCTCTTACCTTAACATAGGGAACTTGAAACTTGAAACCTCTCGCTGAAAACCGACCTTAAGCCCAGTCATTGGGAAACTCCTTGGTGCTGCCGCGACCGGCGCTCAGCCCGCCTCCATGTTCCTCGTGGGCGTGTCTCCGCTGGGCCTCGCCTGCCTGGGAAGCCCTGAGTTTAACTTTTAAGTTGGGTAACATGATGTTAAAAACTGCTCTGTATGCGGATGATCTCCTCCTGTATACCTCTAACCATTCTGAAGCTATACCCAGGCTATTTTACTTATCAGAAGAATTTGGAAAACTGTCAGGCTACCAAATTAATAAGGAGAAAACAGAGATAATGGGGTGGAATAATAATATCCCTATACAGGGTGCGAAACAAAAAATGCGATACTTGGGAATTTACTTAACTCAAGATTTAAAGAACATACCAATAATTAGTTGGCAGACTGTGGTTAAAGACATTACCAAAACATTAATAAGATGGGGTAATCTGCCACTAAACATTTATGGACGAGTTAATCTTATTAAAATGACTATTCTTCCCAAATTGACCTTCCTTTACAACTCCATCCCTTTATCATTTTCTTTGAAAGACATCACTAATCTCCAGGGTAAGATTGGATCATTTATTTGGGCCTGTAAATCTTCTAGGATAGCCTGGAAAAAATTGAGGAGGGGTTTAAAAATTGGAGGTCTAGCCCTTCCGGATTTACTATCATATTGTCATGCTTTCCACTTTAAAAACTTTAGGCTACTTGCAAACACATTAGATGCATCTTCACAGGGCCGTTTGTTCCAGGCTTTACTCCACGACCTACCCTATGGCCATGACTTTTTCCTATTCAAGTTCGGCGACCAGAAATTTTTCAAATAAATCTGTCTTAAGATCCTGCAGACCGCACTTAAAAACTGGGGGTTTATTCGGAAGGTATTGAGTATTCCTTACTATCATACGCACACTCCAATATGGGATTCTCCAGGAACACCTCTATGTCTTCAAGATCAGCTCTCACAACCTCTGAGAACAGCTGGAATACTGAAATGGGGAGACTTATGGGTAGATTCGGGCCTTATGGACTGGAACTCCCTAACATTACTTACAAACTGGCATCTGACTAGATTTAAATTCTACCAATTATCTGCTTGGTGGTCAAGTCAGAACCTACAGCGGGAAAAAGACACTGGACTTTTGGATGCAATTTTTAGGGGGGGATGGATTAGAGAAGTCTCATTCTGGTATAGGCTGTTAATTACTGATGAAAAGAACAATCTACATCTTGAATTGACAAACCTATGGGAAAATAGAAAAGCGGAACTCTCTGAAGAACGCAGTAAAATATGGTCAGACTCTTTTACCTTATCCCAGAGGCTAATTAAACCAGCCAATTTAAGGCATAATCATTTATTTACAGCTTATAGAGCATATTGGACCCCGGCCAAATTACACAAGATAACGCAAAACAACTATTACTGTCCCCGCTGTAATTACATCGCAGCAGATGATATTCACATGTTTTTGGAGTGCCCGGTGATTCAGGGTTTTTGGAGAGCGATAGTTGGCTTCCTGGGCGAGGTATTAACAACAACTACTTTATGTTCACCCAGATTTGTATTTTTGGTTTACCTAATGATTATAACATTAATAATTTAGACACACAGTTTATCTTTTATGTAGTGGTTATCGCCAGGAGAGAAATTTGTAAAGAATGGAAGTCAGCTGCCCCTCCTAGATTTGCGGAATGTTTAAAACACATAATGGAAGTATGCAAGATGGACATGGTCGGTCGCAATGGAAATATTGAGAATGTGTGGTCTAAACTGTAGGTCTGGTCTAACAAGTAAACGGTCCGATGATTATGCCAGAGGTTGTGTCGGTCCTGTCCTCCCCTGGCCCGAAGTATTCCATCATAGGTTCAGGGGAGTTGGATAAGGAAAACAACCTACCTCTGGGACATCCCTGTCTGATATGATACTGTGCCCAGGGCGGATTTGGAAATGTCAATATAAGAGGCGACAGCGAGACCCATCTAGAGCATATAAAATCTGGTGGCATATATGAGGACAAAAAAAAAAAACACATAGAAAGACAAAAAACAAGGGGAAATAAAAGTATTTCTCCTTGTTGCACCACTTTTGCTTTCATGGTGAATGTTAGTCCTCTACTAGGCAAAGACTAGTCAACAAAATATTTTCACATAGAAGGGGATTTGGGACCAGAAGACTATCTGATAGTGCTTTAAAAGTAAATATGTAACCTGCCTCTTTCTAGCAGCCAATACATTCTATGCACTGTCAGTGATCATTGATCTCACCTAGAAGATAATTCTACAGTTATGACTGCCAACTTTTGGATTCTTGGAAGCTTAGGTGTTGGATTAGTTGTACAATTGGATCCAAGTAAGACAGTTGTCTTTGCATTTTATATTTTTTTGCTTTCTTGGTGTACACTTCTTGACAGTGATAGCTTTTCACACTGTTATCCAACAATGTATCAGTCACTGAATACATTGTTTGCTTTTCTCTCACTCTTCTGATAACTACGTGATCAAATGTTAGAAAGTGGTTGTTTACTGTGCATGCCTTCACCATGCAGACGTTACAATGCATTGACCTTTACAAGGCGTTATGGTACCACATAGGGCTTTACAATGCATGCCCTTACCCAGCAGTCTTTTATTGTGTCATCCACTTAATGCTTTTTCCCACACAGCATACCTTGTGGGGAAATGATTCAGATCACTTCAGACTTTGATCTTTTACTTTAAGACTAATATTTATGCTTCGGCCCACCACATCAAAGGACATGTTGAAAGGACTCAACCCAGTTCAGCCTTTGATCTTTTATTTTGTCATTTATATTTAGGTTCTCCCTACTACGTCATAGGGTATGGGGTAAGGGTTAGTTCACTTCAGTCTATTGAATGTCATTGATCTGTTATTTGAAATTCACATTATGCTTCCACAACCACGGCATCAGGAAATGGGTCAGCCCACTTCACCCATTAATCTGTTGTGTGATTTACATTTTCTTTCACCTACCTTAGTATACTTAATGAGGCAATAGCCTACTTCAGCCACTGCCTAACATTCACAAGGAGAATATCTTTGCACAACGTAGTGCCAGGGATAATTATGGTTGTTAGACATGACAGCCTTAAGGTGGACTTCCCCCCAACTTGTTACTTTCCTCCACTTTCCTGGTATTAAGGCCTGTCACACTTTACCACTGCTACCCAGTGCTAAAGTGCTTATGCTCTCTTCCCTAAACATAGAAATATTGGCTCATACCCAATTGGCATATTTAATTTACTCATATGTCCCCAGTAAAGTGCATGTTCCCAGTGTCTGTAAATTAAATGGTACCAATGGGGCTGCAGCACTGCTTGTGCCACCCACTTAAGTAGCGCTCTTACCACATCTCAGGTCTGACATTACAGAGCCTGTGTGTGCAGTTACACTGCCATTTTGACCTGGCAAAGTAAACTTTTTGCCAAACCCAAATCTTAAGGTAGGCCTTGGACATCCCAGAGGGCAGCGTGCAATGTATCTAAAAGACAAGACATGTTGTTTTAAATTTTGCCTGTCCTGGTTGGGAAAAACTCTTACATTCTTTTTTCAGTAATGCAAGGCCATATCTCCCAAAAGATAACATTGACATTGGCTTATTATATTTTATAAATGTACTTTGTGTCAGGATTGGTCAGGGGGCGAAGTGACAAATATTATTAAAGTCCAAAGAGGGATTACACAAGGTTGTGTTTTAGCCCCCCTTCTTTTTATTATTTAGATTAATGGTCTCCATAAAACCCTTACCCCTCTTTCCCACGATGTCCCGAAAATCATGGGTAATTCCCTCCTCGTTCTGCTTTACGCAGACAATGCGGTCCTTATGGGCCGCACCCAGAATGCTTTACGCATTCTGGTGAAGGGATTTGTCAACTATATGGAGTCTCTCAAAATAAAAACCAACTTTAAGAAATCCTTTATAATGTCTTGTGGCCCTAACAAACGGCAGTTAGAAAGTATCTTGGTAGGCGTAGACAAATTGCGGTCCACCAACAGCTTTCTTTATTTAGGGGTGGTCTTTGCTGCGAACAACTCCTGGACTGAGCATATTGCTCACTCCAGGGGTAGGTTCTCAAAGGCCATCAACTCAATTCTTAGCCTACCCCGTTCCAAATACACTAGTACTTTATCTGCTATCTTAAAAATTTACAAAGCCCAGTGTACCCCCGTAGCCACTTATGGCACGGAGGTTTGGGGTGTGGCTAAGAGTGGACCCATTCAGTTGGAAGAGAATAGATTCCTCAGGAAGATGCTCTGTGTTCCTATCTCTACCACACACTATGTTTGCCATAAGTAGCTAAACTTGAATTTTATCGAAGACTTCACTCATGCTCGCCCTGCCCTTTTCTGGATTTCTATTTGGAAGAACCCGGCGGCATCATTAACCAGAGACATTATTATTGACTGTTTGAACTGTGATAAATGTTTGAATATTCCCTGGCTCTCTGGTGTGTATAACAGTCTTTGCAGCATTATTTATGGGAGTGTTTTTACTAAGTACACCGCAAACAACCTCCCACACAAAAATTAAATGAGAAATGCTCTATACACACAGTAGGACCAAGAACGATCAAACAGGGAATCTCTAAAGAGCACCTTTTCTACATATCTGGCTTATGATTTCTTAACTTCGCCCATGTCTTATTATTTGACACCTCCGATGAGCCACTGGGTGCGGGGATTATTATTTCCCTAAGGGCAGACTCAATTCAATTTGCACTTTGTTTCCCCCTTGGCCATCAGAAAGAACTTGATTCTTTGCCCTGTCAGTGTGATGGCTTGAGTGGTCAATCTGCGTTGCATTTCTTATTCTTTGGAAATTTTACATGAAATATATTTAATGTTTTTTAACTCCATATTTTAAAAAACGTAAACCTATTAGCTTGGAAAATACATATCTAATGATATTAACTTTGGATGATGATGAACTCATATTTCGCACTGGCACTTTTTTGCGTATAGCTGTCCGAGCCAGAAAGACTATGCTTGACATATGAATTTGTATATATTATGTGAACCTATGATGCTTCTTTTAATTGTTCAGTGATCATTATTCTTTCTTTTTATGTATTAGCACTTTTATGGATACTTTGATATCCGGATAAAGTTTTAATTGATTGATTGAAAAGTAATTTCAAAAAGGGAATATATAATTGACTCAACTTTGGTGTCTCTGGACGCCTAATTTAAAATTCTAACTTATAGTGAAGTTAGACTTTAAAAAACAATTCTGAAAATGCTACTTTTAGAAAGTGGTACAAAAGGGGGTGGTAATGGACGGAGCATCTGAACCAATCAAACACTCACACCCAGTCAAAAGATCTGGGTTTAACCCATTAATCACGAAGCACTCAACTCAAACTGGTGTCATCACAGGGTACTATGGCCGGGCAGACATCATAGATTACAACGATGTCTGACCCAGAATTTAAAAAAGTTAACTAGGGATTTGGCAATCAGTTCATGTTCCAAAAGCTGGAGAACCAAATATGCTGGGCGACACTGCCGCAACCCCATTACCCTCAGAATAGGAACAACCCACCTTTTGCGAGGAACCGTATAGAACTTACAAAAAAATACCACATGGATGGTAGATTGTGGGGAGGTGGAATCACAGGGACGAGGGCATAGGTTTTGGGACCAATCGTTAAGAAGAGGGAAGGACAGCAAACGATGTAGTAAATTAAATCTGAAACGGGTCAACAAAAATTTCCCGTATTGATTTATGTTGTAATTTAGATACGGCTGAATTGTGGGCACAGTTTGGATTAATAGACAGTGTTGGACTGATATTTTCCCGGCCTCCTTCGATAAGCGCAGTTCGCTCAGGTGCGAGAGGCAAGCCGTTCTTAGTTCGGTTTTTGTTATGTCCACTATTGCGGGGGGATCATCAAAATAATGCCTCCCTGTTATGGCCCCCTTAGTTGCCTCTCTGCCACCCTTTTCATGGCGAGCTCATCCGCTGTGAAAAGGGCAGTGGAAAGGAAACTTGTAATATGCTTTGGAACCACCAGCATATTATTGGGCCTTTCCAGACTTGATCCCAGCGGAACCGACGGTTTTAAGGCAGTCCGACCGCCCCACTTATAACACGGCGGGGTCAGACCACCACCACGAGTTCGGCAGTCCTTTGGACAGCCATTCTCCTAATAAGGGCCTTAGACCTATATGCACACAGAGTCCTATTAAAAGGCATGTATTACAGTCTCACTATACACATGCTTGAACTTGATAAACACATTTGAAGTCAGCACAAGCTTCAAGTGGCACATAACAACGGAACTTTAAACATGATGCATCAGTAGGGCACACTCCTACCAACACAGATGAAAAGGTCTAATCACGCTATAAATCCCAAAGCACAGCACACTGCCACAACAAAGAAACAGACAGTAGTCCTCTGTCCACTTTTAGGGGATGTTTGGCGCCCCAATCTAGGTCACATGATAGATCCTAGGCTCAAATTGGCAAGGACAGGCCTAGACTAGATTTGTGTGATGATGCCAGGTCTAAAGTGAAAGTCCGGATACCCGCTTTTCATGCATTCGAGCATTTGGGGAAGGGAGCCATTCATGTATACCCTTGAAGGTGATATTGTTGCTCCAACATGTAGCCAATACCAATGCTTCCTGCTTCAAGCTGATTTTCAGATAAATGCATTTTTTTCTAGAATTTCGACCAACAATGACAGACTTTGGTGTATTTTGGGCAAATTAGATTTTTAATCAAAGTTGCTCATCCAATGGCAGACAATGCTGCTTTGGTGGAGACTCCCTTACTAACTTGGCAGAGCACAGTAAATTTGACAGAATTTTCTGTGCCTCAACGGTGGAAGAAAATGCACTTTCTCTACTCTAATCCAGGCCTCTAGAATTAACAGAGTTGAAACTCATATAATTATGGCTACTTCGTGTTATAGACTTGCTTCTCGGAATCATGTAGTGGAAACATCTTCAATACTGTGAATATGTTGTAAATATACCCCCATGAATTGCAATGCAGTATTAACACTCGAGCAGAGGTTCCACTCATTATTACTCATTTCTAATGATCCCACAGTGTTATTTTTAGGCGTATACTTGTTCATAGCTTCCGCGCTCCCCTCCCATGTCTGTGCCAGTCTGTTTATGGCATGAGGGCACGCACAGCTTTAGCATTTCTCTCTGCCATGCCAGTCGTCGTGTCTGTCACTGTTAGCATTCAACGAGGCCGCAGGCTTGCGCTGGAGTCATCCAGGTGTACTACAGTTTCTTTAACAATAGCCTTTTTTCAAAATTATTAGACACAGGGGCATATTATCAAGAGGGTTTATCTCCGCTTTTTTGGCTTTAAAAGCCAAGAAAGCGGAGATAAAATTATCTCCCTATTACCTAGCTGTCGCTAACACCAGTCAGCGACAGCTAGTAGGAGATAGCCACCATCTTGGGCCCCACTTTGCATGTCAGTGATATTTATCACTAATGACATGCAAAGTGGGCATGCCAAGATGTTAGCGACTGGAAACAGTCGCTAACATCGCTATCTCCTATTACCAACTTTTGGAGATATTCGCGCTAAGCGCGAATATCTCCAAAAGCTAACACCTGCCCTGAGCAGTTCTTAGCCATGTTATCCAATGGGAGGTGGATAACATGGCTAAGAGCATTAGCTCGGTAATGCATGAATATCGCTGACTTTTCAGCGATATTCATGCATTGCGGCCGATTTTTATCGCATTTGCGCTAAACCTTGGTAATACCAAGGTTTATCTGCGATAAAAATCGCCGCAGCTCGGCGGTAAATTTTTGTCTCTAACCAAGCAATAGCGATAATTATCACTATTGCTTGGCAATATGCCTCACAATTCTCACCAATTTCAAAATGAGTAAGGGGTAAAACGAAGTTGAAAAATCAGAAAAAAATTACTTACATGTGTGTATTCATGTAAAAAGGGATATGAGAAATCAAAGCAATATAAGGAAAGCATTAAAGTTATGAAAATAATGTCAGCCATAGTATCTACATTCGGGTGTCATATACGATGTGGGAATATAGATGGCTGTAGCCAAAAACACGGGGCCTCATTTATGAGGCCGTGCGTCACTTTTACGCCGCTGGTGCGTCACTTTTTGTGGCGCACCAGCAGCGTAAAAGATGTGCCTTGTTGCACCATATTTACAAAGTGACGCATCTAGGTAGATGTGTCACTTTGTAAACCCCTCCGCCACATTATACCTGCGCCAGGTATAATGTATGCAAGGGGGGCGTATTAACGCAAGGAAGGGTCGTAGAAGTGACGCAGTGAAATCTATGAGATTTCACGGTGTCACTTTTAGGACGCCGTTGCGTCAAAATCTTGCGCCTGCTTCACAGCAGGCGTAAGACTGACGCAGGCCCTTTCACATGAGGCTTGCCCCATGTGAAAGGACTCATTGCTGGAGTTGCGTCACTTTTGTGACACACTCCAGCAATGTGTCACTTTTGCGCTTACAGATACGTCAGAATTACTGACGTATCTGTAACTCCTTGCGACATGATGCATCATACATTAAATATGACGCATCAGGAATGTCGCAAGGAGTGCGCACTGAGAAGTGACGCATCGCTGCTTTCGCGCAGCGAGGCGGCATTTCTCATAAACGAGGCCCTCGGACTTTTAGTTCTTCAAAGAAGGAAAGTTTTTTTTTTTTTTAACAGATAAAGGATGAAAGAAGCTGTCTACTCTTGCATTAAGGGTCCGTGATTGTTAAACTTGGAAACGTGCTGATTAGCAGAACAGATACACTGCTCTCCGCTTCCTAACATGTGAAAAATATTTATTTAAATTACTTATTAATAGTCATTAGTGCTGAAACACATTCTAAAGCTTGGGTGATACAACGATAATACATTAATTCCTATATAAACCTTCAGGCATAAAGCTCAGTACTATGAGAGTTGGGTTCTATTGCATCCATAACACCTTTTCCAGCTAATCTAATAAAAGTACATACCCAGCTTGGCCTAAATTCCTATGTGTCACTTTTTGTGAAGAATTATTCCTTGACATTGGACAAATAGACACATAACATCTAGATTTTCTACCAGTGTTTCATCTGCCACTAAGGCAAGTCTACGTTCGATTTATCCACACCAATATTGAGATTTACGGTTCTTTTTAACCTTTTAAACAGAGATAACACGAACCTGACATATCTAGTGAAAGTATATGAAATATATTTTGAGAAATACAATTTATGTCCTGACCTAATGACCAAAGACACTCCAATGAGGCAAATACCATAAATCCTATATCTCCTGGAGAAAGTGAAGAGATAATATTTATCTTTCTGTGTCCCCGGTGATTGTTTAACATTTCATATCGAACATCACACTGCATTTATTAACCTGTCAGTCTGAAATATTCTGCACCAGATTGAATAAAACAAGACAGTTTTTATCAGCCCTGGGATCTATTAGGGGCACGTTCGGGGATTAGCTTGTCATCGGAATGTAGGACATGGAAAATAAAAGGCAACACGGAGCCTCCTGTGAATCGGAATCCAGGAATGAATGACAGATTATGAAGGAAGCAGGTGAAAAAGAGGCAACCGGCGCCGAGTAAAAACCATCAACTAAAAGTGACTTAATGAAGACATGAAGAGCTTTCCTCGCGACGAACTCGAACTGCTGCTCGTAGGCAAAGAACCAGCTTCGTCAGCTTTGAAACCGCCTCTTTTCAGCTTCCATCGAAACAGGCAATTGTTGAGTTCTTTGCAGGCTTCTAAATGAATTCGCAGTGGGTGTGTATCATATGGAGCACTTCCTTCAACACCGTAACATGAACGACATTGCAGGCAAAACACGTAACACAATGCTATTTTCAGTGCAGACTTCAGTTACTTTCCATGGGGCATATTGTCAAGGACGGAGTTAAAAATTTCGCAGGTTTAGCGTCAGAAAAATGCAGCTAAAGCGACGATAATGGGCTTGATAGTATGCCCTGGAGAATTCCAATAAAAGCCCATGTTCACACCAGAGCATGGGCCCCCAAATTGTGATAACTTTTACATACACACACCTAGAGCCACAATACTAGACAATCACTATGGCTCGATAGCTAATTAGGGGACCGATGCAAAACATGCAATTCAAACATCATAGCAACTAAATGATGAATAATCTTAAATAGAAAACCCCCTCCAAATGATAACTTGGGGGGAGTAGTGTTTGGAGTGTGACAGCCCCCAAATTAATACACTTTTGGCTCAGTAGTTGGGGCTGTAGGCCCTGTTTTGGGTATACTTTGTTTGTGTCCGTTTTTCTTTTCATCCTGATTGCACCAAAAAGTTATAACTTGTAAATTTTTTGGTTTCACATTCTTAAATATACTTAGTCCCAGATTTGCAAGAGAAACAATCAGAACACCCCAGCCTCAGCCATACGTGTTCCAACTACGCTTGCCTTACCACGCATATGCCTTAACCACGCAGTATTTTTAGGGCAGTGGAAGGGGTTGGGGTGGTTTTAGGGAAAGTGCAGGGTGAAGGGGTCGAGGTAGTGTATGTAAATGAGGCAGGGTATTAAGCCAAAGGGGGAGGGGAATTGGTAGTCGGGGTATGTAGGAGAGTAGGATCTGCTTACTATGGTTACCCCCACTTTTTCTGACGTTTCACTGCTTTTCGACTTTAGTCTGGGTGGGGCCCTGCTTTCCAGGACTCCAGCCTAGCGGCTTCCTCTCTACATTGATTCCATGTACTTAAGGTACACTTCAGTTTGGTTACTGGGGTACCCTTGTGAGTACCTAGTATATGGTACACCAGGTACTAAGGACATAGGTACCCCAGAGACCTACCAGGGGCTGAAGCATGTATTATGCCACCCTTGGGAAGCCTTCCAAAATGACCCCACAGGACTGCAGCCTGGGTAAGGTGGTACAAGCACCCCTTACTAAGATATAGGTTACCTATATCTACCTTTAAACACTGCACATAGAAACCTATCAGTCACCCCTATGACAGAGCTTATCAATCCTGAAGGCTGGCTGCTTGGTTTCGTGTGAGAGGGTGCCATGCATGAGCAGGGCCCCTCTGCAGCTTTCGGAACCTATTCTCTGGGGCCGTTCAATGATGCAACCAGACCATATACTCTTAAGTGCATTATAACCCCATGGTAAATGCTAACTTTGGAATGGCTGCACTAAAACATAACGTGTTTGGTGTCAAACACTTTGGAATCCTACCCCCTACCATTCCTGGCGGCAGGGGTAGAATTCCACCCTTCTAGAGGGAGAGATATGTACACACCGGTATACTCAGTACCAGTTTTAAAGAGCCCTGGCATCACAAAATGGATGCTGCAGCCACGGACACGAGTCTGGCCTCCAGCAGGGGAAGCCTAGACAATAGGTTTCCTGTCACAGGGAGGTGTAACCACCTCCCAGACAGGCTTTAGTGTATTGGGGCTGGGTGGGAGAACTCTGAGAGTGTTTTGAAGTCTGCACTCTGGGCACATTTGGTGTCCCTGTGCATAGTCTAGTTCAAACCGGTTGAAGGGGCTACCAGCCCCTGCTCTGGCGTGAAACTGGACAAAGCAAATTGGTGTAGCTACCCCTTTTCCAGACCCTCGCATAGGTGGGTCCCCAGAGTATGTCCATCCCCTTTCTTTAGTATAAGTAATGAACCCCTGGCAACTGGATTTTAGATTACACCTTGACGAAACTCTGGAACAGAATCCTGGAACTTCAACGCTCTACTCAAGAATAGAGGACGGAAGAATCTCCCTTGGGGTCAAGGAGTGACTCCCCTGCTTGGCAGGCACCAACAAAGCATTTATAGTTAGCTTGTATCTCCGTGCGCCCTCGTTGTTAAGAACTGGTAGTGTTTTCTTTGTGTTGGCGCAGTCCTTGTAACACTGTGTCTGTCAGTGCCTTGATAATATGGTAGTAGAGTGTGGTCTCTTGAACACAAAGGACGCGCTCTTTCAACATGAACCAAAAATGTACTGAAAGAAATAGAAAATGATTTGAACAACATGAAAAAAGAATTGGAAAAATTACCAGATTTACAAGCAATGTTAGAAGACTTGAATAAAAAACTTGATAAGTACGCAAAAGAAGTTAATGATCGGAAAGTACAAAAATATAAGAGAGACGCGATAGACTATAAGTATGATGAAGTATATACTTGGGCTGAAATATACAATCAAAGAAAGTGGCAACAATCCAAATCCAAAACACCGGGCAATTCATCTCAAGAAAGTCTAACTTCTGAATCTGATATAGCACAATCTAGACAGCCACTTAATAAAACTCAACAACCAAGCACATTCTCTAACAAATCGTCTTTTTTAGACATAAGCCCAGCATCCAACGCACCACCTACACACGTAATAGAAGGGGCAGAAGAAACTGCAGCAGAAATAGCAAAAAGGACAAGGAGCCAAACAGCAAAAACAACCTAGTTATCAACATTTCCTCCAAACAACTCACGTCAACACAACTGACAGTACTCAATAAAGGAACTTCATTTGTGCCTACATACAGAACCAACCTACCTGAAACAGAAATAGCACTTTTCAAATTTTTCAGAACACTGAAATTAAGATATTTCTTTAAAGATGCATCTCCCAGTACCACTGACCAAGTAAAAATCTTCAAACCTAAAAGCTCGTTCTGTGCACCATACTCCCACAAAACCATCGAAACCTTTGAAAAGCAGTACTTGCCGACATCCCAAAAATTAACTTCCGGAAAGAGAACAAAAGCAATTTAAACAAAGCGGAATGGAGTACGCTCTCAAACCTAATTAATGACCGGACACTAACATTTCAAAGAGCCGATAAAGGAGGGACTCTCATAATAATGGACACCAGCTTTTATGAAGAAAGCGTTAATGAACATGTGAAGGACATCAACACCTACATTCCCTTAGAGAAAGATCCGACCGAAGAGTACCAAAAAATTCTTTCAACCATTCTGGATCATGCACTAAATCTACAATCGATTGACGAACAAACTAAAAACTTCTTGAAAACCAATTATCCGCGCAGACCCAGGCTATACATGTTGCCTAAAATCCACAAAAATGATCGAATACCACCCTTCAGACCCATTGTGTCAGCTTGCGGATCAATATCAGAAAGTATAGGCAAATACGTAGATTGGTTTTTGCAACCGATAGTACAAAAAACGCAAACCTACATCAAGGATACAACAGCAGTTTTGAATTTACTCAGAACCATTGTGCTTGACAAAAATACTGAATATTGGCTATGCATTATTGATGTGGTATCACTGTATACCTCAATTCCACACAACGAAGGTCTAGAAGCATTAGAGTGGAATCTACTAAGAGAAGAGAACTGTGAAGCAAATAAAATCTTTCTGCTTGAATTGATGCACTTTGCACTGTACCACAGTTACTTTGAATGGCAAAACACGTTTTATAATCAATGCACCGGCACTTCAATGGGCTTTGGGGGGAACCCGTCATATGCAAATTTGTACATGACAAAATTTGAACATGACCATATTTTGAACAACACTAATTGGACTGAAAATCTAACAATATTCAAAAGATACATTGATGATCTATTCTTATTCTGGAAAGGAGACAAGGAACAACTATTAAGCAACATCTGTATCTTAAACCAACTGAACCCCTGAATTGAATTCACACACACCATCGACAATAACAACATATCATTTCTGGATGTACAGATCAAAATTGTTGACTATCAATTACTAACACAGGTTTTAAAAAAAAGTACAGATCGTAACTCTTGTCTACTATACCAAAGCTTTCATCCAGAAACCCTAAAAACCATCTACCAACATCACAGTTTATCCGCTTAAAACGGATCACCTCTGATGCTAAGACACCTGAGAAGTCAACAATTGAACAACAACAAAAATACCTCAAAAGAGGTTACCCTAAAGAGATCCTTGATGAATCCTTTAAGAAAGTAGCAAAATTACCAAGAGAAAAGCTATTGATTACAACTCAAAAAACAACGAATCAAAAAACAGTATGCGTGTTGAAATTTTCAACAGACACTAAGAAAATCAAAAAAATCATCAATCGACACTGGATGTTAATGAAATCAGAACCTGATCTACACAATCTCTACTGTGATCGCATAACCTTTGCATACAGAAGATCTCAAAACCTAAAGGAAATCCTGAATACCAAAAAACCAATTCTTCCACAATACAAAGGAATGGCTAAATGCTTAAATTGCACTCATTGCAATAATGTAATAACTGGAAAAACCTTCATGCATCCAACGCAAGGGTACAAAATCAACTTGAAGTACACAAGCACATGTGATTCTAAAAATGTCATCTACGCCATCAAATGCCCATGTGGTAAAATATACATAGGGCAGACAGAACGAAAAATCAAAATAAGAATATCGGAACACAAGAGTAACATCCGGACTAAGAACATGAAATCTGCCCTAGCCACTCATTGGCTAGATTGAAACCATCAAATCGCTCAATTAAAATACACTATACTGGAGATACTTCCGCAACGCTGCGACATGGACCCAACAAAACAACGTTTGCAAGCTGAATTCTTCTGGATTAAAAAACTTAATGCTTTGCAACCGACTGGAATTAATGACAGAATTGAAATGTCTTGTTTTTTATAAACCTGCAACCCAGCTCACACAACTGTTGACTTATTAGGCTGAATCTACTTCCTCAGCACTCACATGCAACTTTTTTATTGTATGCTGCCTGTAATTTGCATTACCCGGCCCTCCTTTTATTTTTCAATTTATTTTTCATTATTCTAACATTCATCACAATTCTATATGGTTTGATAATCTGTCAAAATTATATATACGTAGTCCTTTTTCCATACGCAGAGCTCACGAGTACATCTTCCATGCTTGGTAACGCCATGTGTACGATGCGCCAACAACCTCGTCTCCCTGACTACGGGTTCGTAATGATCCACCTATCAAAACCCCATTAACCCGATCGCGTGATCGGAACCTTTCCACCTTCACACTATTCGATATAGACTTTGTGTCATTGTATTTAATACTGTTTCCCCCTTTTAGTATCAAATTACGTCCTCTCCCTGAACGTTTATCCCATCCCATCCTGACTGTGTTTTCGGCACATTTTAACAATACTTGAATGCGCTTTTACTTCCGTGAGCTCACGATCACGTGACCCTGCCACCACACTACATAACTCCACCGGATAGGCTTACTAACTATTCCTTCGCTTCCGCGTTTGAATCGTTTGCCAAGACCCCCGCGATCGTTCACAAACTGTAAGTTACCGCTTTGCATGCTAATCCTTTGACAAACACCCCGATTACTTTAGAACCCACCCGCTTTATCAACCCCCGCCCTCTACTGCAATGCATAGACTGTTTTGTTTAAGATGCTTATTGACTTAAGATACTAAGGTATCAGACTGATTTTGACACAACATAGAACATGTATTTTGCACGATTAGGATGTAACGAATGAATTCCATTTATTGTCAGAATGCCATTACTTTCTTTTTGACTGCTAAGGTCTTGTATGTTTTTCGTTTGCCACAGGCCCCTGACGAAGGGTTCTCTTGACAACCCGAAATGCATTGGGCACTATGTAACATCGCGAAATATTATTGAACTCAAACAAACTGTTGATTAGAAATGATGACAATTTCTAAAGAAATGCTCTACAAATAAAAATAATCACTATGTTCAAAAAGATTTGTGGAAACCTTTTCTTGTGAATATGCAAACTGAAACAGTAAAATCATAAGAAAAACCATTTTTGGTTCATGTTGAAAGAGCGCGTCCTTTGTGTTCAAGAGACCACACTCTACTACCAACAAAGCATTTGCCAGTCTGTATCTCTGAAGCTCCCACCAAACTCCGAAGTATTTGCAGCCCAAGAAGAGGATTTCCAGACTTCTCAGAGGCCGACCCGAGTCCCCAGCAAAGCTGAGACCCGCAGGCTCGTGAGTGACGTGGAACAAAAACTCCTGGACACCATGCACATTTGCAAGTGCATTAACTTTTCAACGTTTTCTGAAGTTGTGCTTTGGAATACCTGTAGCCCAAGCCCCGAGCACCTTTTGCACTGAAGATTGTGGGCCTACACTCCACCAGTTTTCCGTGAGCTTGCTTCTTGCATTCTAGCTTGAGGCTCCTTTGCGATCCCTGGGCCGTCGACTGCTGGGTCCCTACAAAAGCAACTCTGATTTTCCTTCGGCTTCCCTGGTTGCTCCGGAAGTGCCCTGACTCCCCACTGCGTGGTGAGTCCTTCGGACCTTGCTGGTCCACACCGAAGTATTTCTTTACTTTCTATGTGGGTTGCTGTTGCCACAGCTTGTTGGGTCCAATCCGGGCACTGACACCGCAGCACTCGACATCCTTTGTGAGACAGCTCGATTCCAGCTCCTGGTTGTTGTCGACACCTCCTGGTCCTCGTGGCTGAAGAGTCAAGCTTCAC
Organism: Lissotriton vulgaris; assembly: GCF_964263255.1. Taxonomy (NCBI): domain Eukaryota; kingdom Metazoa; phylum Chordata; class Amphibia; order Caudata; family Salamandridae; genus Lissotriton; species Lissotriton vulgaris. The sequence continues at coordinate 1,316,399,323 of NC_141691.1, forward strand.
CTCTTTCACCAGAAACCACCCTAACATCTATGGGCATTCGACTTACATGCCCCTGGTCACTGGCTAGTGACCCAGACTCTGTCCCCTCTGCTTTCATGTTCTTCCCATCTTCGATCCAGGCTTGGATCACCCCGAACCCTTTCCACTTCTTCGGCAGCAGCAGTTTGCAGCAGATCGCCATTGAAATCAACGACGATTCCCAACACCAAAAGACACCTATGCACCCAGCTTCCCTGGGTGAAGAAACTCAAGGACTCCGGTGCTCCCGTGGGTATTGGCCCTAGAACCCATTAAGTGTAAAGGAATTTGCTGAAAGCCCTCTCCTAAGTGTCCTTAATCTTTAAATTTCTAACTGCGACTTTCCCCATAGAAGCTAACGGTAATTCGCGGCTGTGTTCTCACACTGCACGTGTCCGAAGTGGGTCCCCTGTGTCACTACCCTGGGTGGTTTCTTGTGGGCCCAGTGATTATACAGGCTCTAGGCCTTGTGTCTAGTCAAGTTGTGGTTCTTATACCACTTTCTTAATATATGGTTTGATACGCCCCTAGGGCACAACGTATATTGTGCAAATTTACTGTGTGCTATTAAGTGTAACTTATGCGCTTTTACCTCTAGCCTCATAAAAAGACTAGTAGGGTGTGTTTAGAATACATACATATATTTTATATATATATACCTGGATTATAGACTGGTAACACAACTGCTTTACATTCCTTCAAGACTTAGCCTGAAGGCTGCTCTCCATAGCAACCACTAGGATAGCTTTCAATAAATGCTGTCTTTAACCTATCACCTCTAAGGGGTTGTTTGGACTGGTGCAAGGTGCCCACTTTAATTAGTGGGCAGCATATGCCAGGCCAACTTCTCACAGGGTAGTTTTTAGGACTGAGGGTTCGGGGCAGGTCTCGGGCAGTGGAAGGGTTTGGAGTAGTTTTAGGGACAGCGCGGGGCAGTTTGGTCGGGGTAGTGGTGACCTTAGCCACACATACCCCCTTACCATTCATGCCTTTATCACAAAAATGCTTGGTAAAGGCATTTTTGGTAATGGAATTAGTGGTTATGATGCATTCGCAGATCAGGGTGTGTGGTAGAGGCATGCATGGTTTAGCCATGTGTGCCTCTATCATAAAACTGATTTGCAAAGATTTAGCTTCAGGGTTGCATCCCAATTTGATGCAGCCCTGATACAAACTCCTTTTTGGTATTTGCAAAGCTAAACAAATGTTGATTTGAGTGACTTTGTCAGAAAAGTAACACAACACAGTGCAACGTTTTGCCTTTAACTACTTTGTGTCAGTTAGGTGTTCCATAAGTGACGCTTGGACTTTCCTGTGCATTCACCAATGGATTTTGACTCAATCTAACATTATGTATATGGGACCAAATTTTGAAATATAATGCACCTGGGTTGCGCCACTTTTTTTGAAGCATCCCAAGTGCAAAATCCTTTTTGTTGAATATATTGTCATGCAAAAGTCAATTTGCCTGGCTTTGTAAAAAAAAGTAGTGCAATGCAGCGCATTTTGCTGCCTTGCAATACTTTGCTTCAGGAAGGCATTCCATGGGTGGAGATAGGGCATTCCATTGCATCTGCCCTTGGTCACGGAGGAGCTTAAAGACATACTGGACAACAGGGGGCCTGCTGTTTTTTTTGCTTCTTGACCTAAGCGTGGCATTCAACACTGTAGACCATACCTTCTTGAGAGATAGACTCAGGAAAGTAGGATTTCAGGACAAAGCCTTGGATTGGCTCACCTCCTTGTTAGAAGACAGATCCTATCAAGTCACAGAAAATGCCTGCTTCTCTGATAGTCTGCCATCCCTATGTAAATTGCCACAGGGATCTTTACTCAACCCGACCCTGTTTAACATTTAAGTTCGTCATCTGGCTGCAATTGTACAGGAGTTCAGTATCGCGGCTGTCTCCTATGCAGATGATACTCGATTGTTGGTTTTGTTAGCAAATGGGCCAGAATGTTGAACATCAACAACTGGTACCTTGCTTGGAAAGAGTGACCAACTGGATGACGAGCTGCTGTTTAAAATTGAACGGCGAAAAAATGGAACTAATGATATTAGGGAACATTGTCATACGTAGAGCACTGGATAGCTGGCCACATTGCATGGGAAATCCCCCAGATCCCAAGCCCCCTATAAAAATGTGGGAATGATGCTGAATAGAGCCCTTTTAGTTTCCAGAATAGATTACGGTAATTCTCTCAATGTGGGCTCAATAAAGTATGTAATAGGAAGACTTCAGATAGTGCACAATTGGGCAGCAAGGCTTCTTCTCAAGGTCCCAAGTTATGTCCCATTAAGAGAGTATTTGAAACAGCTCCACTGGCTGCCGGTTCAAGCAAGGATTAAGTTTAAATCCCTTTGCATTTCAAATAAGGCCATAGAGAATAAAGGTCCAGTTAAGCTCAGATTTCTGGTATCTTCTTATGCCCCAGCCAGACTCCTGAAATCATCCAAACAGCACCTTCTTAGCACTATTAGAGTTAAAAAAAAGCTAGATGGTGCGGAGATCATTCACACACCTGGTATTAAAGTAATAGGAAAAGTCTAACGCTCGGTATAACATTACTGGAAGATGAACCTGGTTGTACCCCACTAACCCGTTACCATGCACAGTTATCCAGTTCAGCACTCTTCATCAAGGGGCATCCCTTGGTTAGCCATGTCTTGGCCTTGATCACATATGCACTGCAGTTTGGAAGATCAATTTATGTTGGTTGAGATAAAACAGTGAAACCTTCAGTTATATATATAAATATATATATACATGCGACCACGCCCACTGAGGCAGGTCTATTAAAATCACGTGCACTTTACATCATCAGCCCAAATGGATGCCATTGAAGAAGGGATCGTAATCCCGAAACCGGTCTGGCTGTGTACTTGATGGTGAAATTTTGTCTGCATCTCCTGCTGGCTGCTGTTTCTATAAAAATATGGATTAATTGAATGCCGATCTTGTGGTTTCCTTCCTTTTCGGGGCTAAACTGTGTTTTGAATCTTGAGTGGCTGAGCCCAGCCGCGGAAGGAAAACCTGCCGTTTTCACGGACCGTGTGATGGCGCCTTAAGGGTGTCATTGTTTTGCGGGAGACCGGCTGTCCAGAAACAGCAGAACGAACACAACAGGATTTCACAGCGCAAAATCTTGTCACCAGCCCACATGGGTTTGAACACTGTTTTTTATTACGTTTGTCAATGATGAACTCACTTGAGATTTTAATCTATGTGCACTACGAGATCCAGGAGGCCGCTCATGCGACCACGCCCACTGAGGCAGGTCTATTAAAATCACGTGCACTTTACATCATCAGCACAAATGGATGCCATTGAAGAAGGGATCGTATTCCCGAAACCGGTCTGGCTGTGTACTTGATGGTGAAATTTTGTCTGCATCTCCTGCTGGCTGCTGTTTCTATAAACATATGGATTAATTGAATGCCGATCTTGTGGTTTCCTTCCTTTTCGGGGCTAAACTGTGTTTTGAATCTTGAGCGGCTGAGCCCAGCCGCGGAAGGAAAACCTGCCGTTTTCACGGACCGTGTGATGGCGCCTTAAGGGTGTCATTGTTTTGCGGGAGACCGGCTGTCCAGAAACAGCAGAACGAACACAACAGGATTTCACAGCGCAAAATCTTGTCACCAGCCCACATGGGTTTGAACACTGTTTTTTATTACGTTTGTCAATGATGAACTCACTTGAGATTTTAATCTATGTGCACTACGAGATCCAGGAGGCCGCTCATGCGACCACGCCCACTGAGGCAGGTCTATTAAAATCACGTGCACTTTACATCATCAGCACAAATGGATGCCATTGAAGAAGGGATCGTAACCCCGAAACCGGTCTGGCTGTGTACTTGATGGTGAAATTTTGTCTGCATCTCCTGCTGGCTGCTGTTTCTATAAACATATGGATTAATTGAATGCCGATCTTGTGGTTTCCTTCCTTTTCGGGGCTAAACTGTGTTTTGAATCTTGAGCGGCTGAGCCCAGCCGCGGAAGGAAAACCTGCCGTTTTCACAGATCGTGTGATGGCGCCTTAAGGGTGTCATTGTTTTGCGGGAGACCGGCTGTCCAGAAACAGCAGAACGAACACAACAGGATTTCACAGCGCAAAATCTTGTCACCAGCCCACATGGGTTTGAACACTGTTTTTTATTACGTTTGTCAATGATGAACTCACTTGAGATTTTAATCTATGTGCACTACGAGATCCAGGAGGCCGCTCATGCGACCACGCCCACTGAGGCAGGTCTATTAAAATCACGTGCACTTTACATCATCAGCACAAATGGATGCCATTGAAGAAGGGATCGTAATCCCGAAACCGGTCTGGCTGTGTACTTGATGGTGAAATTTTGTCTGCATCTCCTGCTGGCTGCTGTTTCTATAAACATATGGATTAATTGAATGCCGATCTTGTGGTTTCCTTCCTTTTCGGGGCTAAACTGTGTTTTGAATCTTGAGCGGCTGAGCCCAGCCGCGGAAGGAAAACCTGCCGTTTTCACGGACCGTGTGATGGCGCCTTAAGGGTGTCATTGTTTTGCGGGAGACCGGCTGTCCAGAAACAGCAGAACGAACACAACAGGATTTCACAGCGCAAAATCTTGTCACCAGCCCACATGGGTTTGAATACTGTTTTTTATTACGTTTGTCAATGATGAACTCACTTGAGATTTTAATCTATGTGCACTACGAGATCCAGGAGGCCGCTCATGCGACCACGCCCACTGAGGCAGGTCTATTAAAATCACGTGCACTTTACATCATCAGCACAAATGGATGCCATTGAAGAAGGGATCGTAATCCCGAAACCGGTCTGGCTGTGTACTTGATGGTGAAATTTTGTCTGCATCTCCTGCTGGCTGCTGTTTTTATAAACATATGGATTAATTGAATGCCGATCTTGTGGTTTCCTTCCTTTTCGGGGCTAAACTGTGTTTTGAATCTTGAGCGGCTGAGCCGAGCCGCGGAAGGAAAACCTGCCGTTTTCACGGACCGTGTGATGGCGCCTTAAGGGTGTCATTGTTTTGCGGGAGACCGGCTGTCCAGAAACAGCAGAACGAACACAACAGGATTTCACAGCGCAAAATCTTGTCACCAGCCCACATGGGTTTGAACACTGTTTTTTATTACGTTTGTCAATGATGAACTCACTTGAGATTTTAATCTATGTGCACTACGAGATCCAGGAGGCCGCTCATGCGACCACGCCCACTGAGGCAGGTCTATTAAAATCACATGCACTTTACATCATCAGCACAAATGGATGCCATTGAAGAAGGGATCGTAATCCCGAAACCGGTCTGGCTGTGTACTTGATGGTGAAATTTTGTCTGCATCTCCTGCTGGCTGCTGTTTCTATAAACATATGGATTAATTGAATGCCGATCTTGTGGTTTCCTTCCTTTTCGGGGCTAAACTGTGTTTTGAATCTTGAGCGGCTGAGTCCAGCCGCGGAAGGAAAACCTGCCATTTTCACGGACCGTGTGATGGCGCCTTAAGGGTGTCATTGTTTTGCGGGAGACCGGCTGTCCAGAAACAGCAGAACAAACACAACAGGATTTCACAGCGCAAAATCTTGTCACCAGCCCACATGGGTTTGAACACTGTTTTTTATTACGTTTGTCAATGATGAACTCACTTGAGATTTTAATCTATGTGCACTACGAGATCCAGGAGGCCGCTTATGCGACCACGCCCACTGAGGCAGGTCTATTAAAATCACGTGCACTTTACATCATCAGCACAAATGGATGCCATTGAAGAAGGGATCGTAATCCCGAAACCGGTCTGGCTGTGTACTTGATGGTGAAATTTTGTCTGCATCTCCTGCTGGCTGCTGTTTCTATAAACATATGGATTAATTGAATGCCGATCTTGTGGTTTCCTTCCTTTTCGGGGCTAAACTGTGTTTTGAATATATATATTCAACATTTGACTCATATATAACTAGAGAAATTCACCTGTTATAGTTAGTTGAGCTAACTATAACTCGCGGGCCTGCAATGCACTGGTGATGACGTCATATATTACATCACTCATAACATGGTCAGTGACATCACTGATGACATCTCAAATGACATCACTGATGACCCCATCCAGTAAATGTGTGTTTCTGGAAAGTTTAAATATTTTTTATATATATCTATGCCAAGGTGTATTGAAGAATGAGTGGATTTACAAGTGCCTGAATGGATATTTAGTAGGTGCATGACTGACTGTATAAGTGAGTGATTGAATGTGTCTTACTGAATGCATGGGTTAGTGACTAGACTGTGTGAAAGTCTGAATTAGGCTCTCAGTTGGTGTGTAAGCGGCTGCATGGGTTGATGAGTAGCTACATGAGTGTCTATATGGGTTATTGATTTGTTGTCTGAGTATCAGTATGGGTGCCTGAATGTCTGCGTGGGTGTGTGGGAGGATGTGTGACTGTGTATAGATGTCTGAGGGGGTGATTCACTGGTTGTATGGGTTCAGAAGTTCATCTAGAAAGGGCTGCATGGGTGAGTTAGTGTGTGTATGGGTGTGTTGGTGAGTGAAAGAATGTCTCAGTGGTATATGAGTGCGTAACTACATATGTTTTAAGGCAGTATATGTGAGCATTGGAATATATAAATGACTATACGTGGTAGTAAGTTATTTCAAGAGTGTGTGTATGAATGAGTGTCTGCTTGTATCAGTGATTGCATAAGACTGTAAGTATGTGTTAGTATCTGCATAAATAAGTGTTGTGGTGTGTGCATAAATAACGGAGTTGGTATGCATGACTGTATACATGAATACATTGGTTTGTGATTGATTCTTTGCATGACTCACTAGGTGTGCGAGTAACTCTATGGATGAGTAGCGGAGTAGCGGAGTGTTACTGTATGTATAGGGGTGTGATTGCATATTATAGTACTGTATTGATGAATAAATACATGTATAAGTGACTGGATGTGTGTACAGACCTAGGAAATAGTGGGTGGAGTATTTAGATTATTTTTAATATAGGTTTTTTTCAGGATTTTCAATTAGTTGGGGTTTTACCGGTTTACCACCCAAACTATCTCTTCCTAATTCTTCATAGGATTTTTCTATGATTTTAGCACGCCCAAATGGTTGGTCTGTTATATTTTTCTCCTTCAATTTCTGGAGGTGCTTTATATCGTTCCTTGCCAATTGAACTAATTCTCTTTATGCTTTTGTTAATTCTTTTAGTTTAACTAGGAGTTCTTCGCTTGACATTTTTTCAATGTCTGGGTGTGGTGTGTAGCTGGCTAGAACTGGCCACGTGGCTCCTGGTCTACCTAGTGGACCGTGCCTGGTGATGTGATTTTGATGTTTTAGGGCGCCTTTAAACCAGAGCAGGTGCTCTTGGTATGTTAGTGGGATTTCAACGTCCTCGAAAGGAGTGTATATATCTGGAGGTTCCTCTATTTTGTAATAGTGGAAGTCTTTTGTCACAGAGTGTGCTGCTGGAAAATGTATCCATGAATAGAATACCTCTGTCTGCCGAAACTCATGTGCCTCTATCACCAATATGACTGTACCACCTCTTGGTGATAGTCCATTCTCTATAAGTTTAAGAGTTATAGTTCTTCTTATATTGACCGGAATGATTATAGCATTCGGGTCATTTTCTTGAAGACTTGAGTCTTCCGCTAAGAGTCGAGCTGCTAATGCTTCTTTCTCTCTTTCGTCTTCACTTTCTACCATTTTACTGACAGAAAGTTTTGTAGCAGATCAAGTTTTTAAGGAAACAACGATTAGGTGCATAATATTTTGTAACACTGTATCCTACAACGTTGACTAAACCAAGAACTAATACATAGGATTCTCATCCTACTAAGTTCCGGCGGATATTAACCTTTTACCCACTCCAGACGTCTATTGGAGTTTTTACGGGAGAAAGGTGTCTGTGTGAAAAGCACGACTGAGTTACTCTAGTGTCTTGCGTTAGATTATCGCCTTACAAAACGTTGGGCGCCATGTAGTGTAGTTCCTATATTCCCAATAGGCACTGCGCATTGGAAGAACATAAACAGCAGTGTAGACGTAGGACTGAGGTCATCTAGGTCTCTACTGACTATGTTAGACTTAATTAGTTTTGCCAGCTAGCTCAGAGGTCGCTAGAAGCTTTCTCGAATGTTCAGGAAAGGGTTAACCATCCTGATTTAGACAAGAAGGGATTAGTTTCTGACAACCGCATAAACATGACAACTTTGCTCCCTCAGAATAAAGAGTGTATCTCTAGAGTCGTGCGAAAACAATAGACGGCAATTTCACTCAGTCAATCGTGCATGCTTAGTTTCACCAGAGTGCAGAGAAATAGAGAGACGGGCGTTTTCAATAAAAGGTGTTATTTTATTGAGCAGTCTTCTTTCTCATGCAAGAGAAATGAATTGCCACAATTGCAATACTTATCATAAAGTAAAGTGCGTACAGTAAAACTAGAATTATAAAATAATACTGTAAAAGCATTAATATGGTTTCTTAGCCATATGATACTTTAAAATATATAAAATATATATACATACATAAAAACATTGACTAAACAAACTTAACTGGTGCTTCTAAGATACGCCTACCCCAGTGTACCTGACCTAAGCCTAATACGTGGGAAGGTAAGGTAAGTAAGTAGCAGTTTTAAGTTAAAGTTAGGTTTTTGCCAAGGATCGGAATCAAGAATTCTCTCGAAGGTTTTAATCAGCTCCATACCTTGGTTATAGAATGAAGGAGGTCTTGTTTCTCGTTTCTCAGGACTCAATCTCCCAGCAACCCGCGAGGGTAACTCGGGAACACCGGAGCTGGATTTCTCAGCGTGAGAAAAGGCAGCTTCTCCAGCGCGTCAAAAAGGGAGGGGCGGCTTCCTTCTGCTCTGGCAACAGCTGGGCTCTCGGACAAGTAGAACGTCACTCTGCTCCCCACCACCGTGTGTTTGCTTAAGGCAACGTTGGTATATTTATACCTGAAAGGTCTCGGGTTTGACGTAAGGTTGGACATAAGACGTCATTAAGAACTAACAGTTCTTGCTGGACTCTAAGAGTTCTTGTGCAAATCAAAACAAAAGCAGGAGAGGGATTCCCGGGCTGCTGAAGGCTTGGTTTGTTTAAAGAACGCGTTGTGCTTTCTGGAAGTCTATGGGAGTAGCCTTGCCGTGCTTTGGACTGCATGGGCTATTACTAAATATGGATCTGACTCTTATGCCTTTATAAGGGTACTATTTATTAAAACCACATAAGGGCATGAATCGGGAATATCGAATTAGGGTCCTAGATAGAAATACAACAGTATCTGGCATTGTTGTGTGGATGGTTTCAAAAATGGTAGTCTGTATTTTAGAGTGCGTGTATCAAACTTTATATTAGGGCATCAGTATATGCATCAGATTTTCATGTGGATGATGTCATCAGTGATGTTTTTAAGATGTCATCAGTGATGTCACTGACCATGTCATGAGTGATGTAATATGTGACATCATCACCAGTGCATTGCAGGCGCGCAAGTTATAGTTAGCTCAACTAATTATAACAGGCGTATTTCTCTGATTTTAAATGAGTCAAATGTTCAACTAACTATAACGTTTCTGAAATCTATGTTTTTTGTGAATTTCTAAAGTTTTAAAAATGCTAATTCCTAACTATAACGTCTGTAAAACCTATGCTTTTTTCTGTGAATTTCAAAGGTTTTTTAAATGTTCATTTCATATTTTAATGTTGATAGAACCTATATTTTTTTTGTTATATTTTTAAATATTTTGGAACTCTATTATACTCCTTTTTTAACTTTAAAAATGATGTTATGTTTATATATATGTATCTCTTTTTTTTTTAGAAAACTGCACTCCCATAACAGTAGCATACAAAGCTCCAAACTCGTCAATGATGTGCATTTTGTAACTGACGGGTTCGTGACACCTCGTCCTGGGGAACATCATATATGTATGAAGTCGCCCCAGCTGCTACTTTAGTATCTGACGGGTACGCAGTACCAAGCCACGCGTTAAGTCATGTACGAATGGGGTCGCGTCCACTGCACATTGCGTATGCGACGAGTGCACGCTGTCAGGCCCTGTGTTACATCACAGACGTATGGTGTCGCGCCGGATATGCCATTCCCTCTTTTTTTTGTCTCAAAGGTATATCTAAATACCTTTAAACAGTATATGACTGCAAGCGATAATCTAAAATATTTTAAACATTTTTATATTTCTATCTGTAATAAACTTATATTATGATAAATATATTTTCTCAAACTTGCATTGGGTGCGGCCTCCTTGCACGCTCAGCGCACGATTGCCTTGTGACCTTAAAAAACAAGCATTTGATTGCTTCATAACATTTCCCATTGTAACAGTTGGACGACCCCACCCATTTTAGTCATTCTCTCTACAGCGTTTGATGAGAAACACCACTTCACCTTAAACAGCGTCTTTGAAAAGCTTTTTTTCTGTGTACACATATCTTATACTGCACACAACATGCAACGATCATCTTGATCAATATTCATGGTCTGTACATTAAGCCTTCCATGTGTGATGGCAATGCATCTGAAACGTTACATCAAAAAACAAATGTGTGTTACACCATGCTCCTAGTGTGTGTGTGTGCACATTATTGGGCTGCCTTTCGGCCTGGGTATTGGTGGCTCCAAGGAGTATCATCAGCCATGGGCAGAGTACACATCCTAGATTACATGCGACAAACAGTAAACAGTAATGTGTAGATTTGTATTGCTGTACACTTTGTTGTCAGGCTTTACCAATATAGTAGTGTGTCATATGTGAGACTTTCAGATTCACGTTTGACATACATTGTTTGACTGTAATGAGCGTTATCTTTGTGTATGACGTAGCCTCACTTCTGATCCTCCTTCCATCTGAGCACATTCACATGTGTACGCTTCGCGATAGCAATATTGTAATCCCTCCCATTGAAGTAAATTATACTTCCTACGATTTACCAAACTCAGGAGAAGGAGCTCTGTTTTTTATACGCTTCGCGATAGCAACACTTTTAATAACACCGCACGCCATTGACATGCATGTGTGCGCATATCCACAACCTTGACAAAGTCATGTAATGTTCGCATTCAATCTTTTCTAACAGCATCTCATTAGTGATAGTTACCGCCCTCCCAATACATGCTACATTAATATAAATTGTGCATTCTGCGAAATCAAAACTGCACAAGAAACACACATAAATCCACTTCCTGGCCAGGCGGGAAATTAACAACTCCCAGATCCCCGGAACAATTATTCACACCCCTACGCTGGCCTGGCGTATGCCCGCCCAGCCCACTTTGTGTACATATAAATAGGATAACGATGATGCCACATGTCGCAGTTCTTCCACACTGCCTCAGGTGATATGGCAGCATCCACCTCGCACCTCACATTACATTTTAAAAAAAAGGGATCCATGAGGTGTACACCATCATGGCAATCAACAGTGGACATCACTTGTGAACCCTACTGCCCGTCGTGTTTCCAAAGGGATTCATGAGGTGTACACAATCCTGCAATCAACACTACAACTGAATTGTGAACACTGCTGCCCGTATTTGCACACACAACAATGACAGCAGGTGAGCAGTGGGGCCAATTGAGAATGGGGCTGCGGGAGGGGTGGGCTGCATCAGCTTGAGTTAGCAGGTGCGAATAATCGATGTTCCCTGAGTTATGATGTGATCTCTCACCTCATTCAGTCACATATCTGTCTCATTTTAAGGACCTGCTGGACCGTACTGTAGACCTGAGCCAGCATGCAGCTCTGCCCTACAGACACGTGGCGTTGGATTTTGGGGCACTGTAGTGAGCTCATTACTAAGTGTACATTCATATAGGCTTCCGCCACTGCATTACACACGCACATTATCCTTATAGCATGCACCATGTTGCTTTGAATGTGAAACTTGGTATAACATATTATTATTTAGCCTTATGTATTGTCGTGCACTCCAACTCCTCTTTGAACCACGATTACCATTAACAGTTGGTAGATCGTACTTCAAAAATGAAGGATGCACTCAACTGTTGTTTGCTATTAAGCTTGAAATAAACCTTCATTTACCTCCAGATGTTTCCACCATTAAATTATTTCTCCCTTTTCGACTCTGAATTGAATGAGCCAAAATGGGCGGAGCGGGTGGTCACCCAGTCATGAGGCCCTCGACATTCTGACACCTTCCATCGTGGTATCAAGACACTGTCCCCAACCGGAGACCTGCTCTCCCACCCTACAAAGGTACCTCGCACTTAGAGCTGGCACCAACATGTCGTTGGACACACCGAAGGTGGCAGGGGCAGTGAAGCCTGGGTGTGCAGGACATACAATTGAGCACAACGCAGGGAAAGGTGCTGGGGTGTAACGCCCTGGGTGCACAGGTGCAGGCAAGCGATGTTCCCATAGCCAATAATGTAATCTCTGGCCTCATTCATATGTTTCATTATACGGACTTGCTCGACCACACTCTTTCTCACGGGCCCCAGCGTCCTAGACAAACAGGTGATGGGACGTAAACACTGAGGGCTGGGTGCAATAGGCTGACGCTCTGTCTCCTCCTCCCTATGTACTTTTCACTCTCCCTCCCCTTCTCCCTTCCACTCACTCCCTCTCTCACCCATTCTCACATTCTTCCTTAGTATTTTTTCTTTTCCTCTTCCACATGGCATACATACTTATGTTTCATTTTTGTCTTTCAGGTTTTGTACGCAGCTTCCGGAGGAGTCCCAACCACGTATTTCATGTTATACTGTTGTTTGTTCTAATAAACTTGCATTTTCATTTATTTCTGTTGTTTTAATAAAGATTTTTATTCCACTAAATAAGTGAGTATATAGTTCTTTTTCTGACAACACATGTCTGTAGTTTATCGTCTGTTTATAGGAGGGTATGAGAGAAAACATTTGCAATTTTGCGGCGAACCTACCAAATATAAACCAATAGACTATTACATAAATGAAGCCTGTGTAATTCTACAACTGCACGGGTTCTATGCGTGTATCACTTTATAGCACCATGAGTACTGCCCGTGTGATTACAGAACCAAGAAGGCACTGCCTAGGACCACCGCCACTTCAGGGCCTGCCGAGGCGCACAATGCATATTTAAGTAAAGCCCCGGTGGGTGGCGATCCCCAGATTTCAGTTGACCTCGAAGCCCCCCGAACAATTAGTAAACAATACCCGAGAAGGTGGCTACCCCTATACTACGAAACGTCTCTGTACCCTTCCCCGCCTAATTTACATATGACATTAAGATCCCCAGTCCTACAGAGACCCCACAATATAATAATAGGATATAGGATTAGCCACGGAACAATACCCACCAGGAGCCTAATTTAAATCAACGAGTGAGACCCCGCTTTTTTTTTCTCCATTTTTACCATCCGGATCCGCTCTATTAAAGTGATACAAGGTTTTCCTCCTCTCACTTCAACTAGTCAAACAAGGATTTGCTATCACAGGTTGGAAGCCATGCACCTGCCCTCTAATAGCAAACATAAAAGTCCCGCGGATGCACACCCCGGGACATTGTATGAGCTGCGCCTGGGAGGTCACCCTCCCTAGGACAATGATGCATTGGTTAGTATAATCGCATACTAATACTTCTTACACAGGTAGTACAGCAAAATCTAAAAATATAAATCCTACCAGAGGTCAGATGACAGTTTAATGAGCCGACAACCCTGGGATGAGTAGAAACAGCTACACGAAGAAAATGCAAGCAACTTTGAAGTATTGGTGAGTGCTGCCTTCTTTTTACCTTCTCCCGCTCGTCGCCAAATTTATGTAGTGAAGAGGCAGATAGCAGTGGATCCGATAAGTAGATTTATTGCAGGAAAACAAGACACCTTAAGCTCCCACCAACAGGAAGAGACAGCAAGGCAACCATCTTCTCCAGCACCGTGTACAAACTCCCCAAGGTTCCCCTCATGACAGCCCTACATTCTAACACTACATACTTACATTCTTGTAGAATTACATACTAACATTCTACTATGTCTTACATTGGAATACTACACAGAGCACATGACTTTCCAGCAATGATCTCATGGTTTCATCCAGGAGTCTTAAGATCGGTAGGGGTGAGTAGTTCGCTTCCCACTCCCTGTATTATATAAATGCAAACTAACACTACTTCCAGCTGAACTAACTATAACAGGGGGATTTCTATGGTTTTGTATGAGTGAAATGTCCAGCTAACTATAACATGTGTGAAACCTATGATTTTTTTGGATAATTTCTAAGGTTTTTTAAATGCTAATTCCTAACTATAACGTGTGTGAAACCTATAGTTTGTCAGTGAATTTCTAAGGTTTTTTAAATGCTAATTCCTAACTATAACGTGGCTGAAACCTATGTTTTTTTCAGTGAATTTCTACAGTTTTTTAAATGCTAATTCCTAACTATAACGTGGCTGAAACCTATGGTTTTTTCAGTTAATTTCAAAGGTTTTGTAAATGATAATTTTTAAATGTATTAATTGTTATATTTTTTTATAATGATTTACTACATTATTTTAAATTATTTATTTTTAGTTATTTTATTTTTTAAATTACATTACATATTTTTAATATATTTTGAACACTAATTTTATTTAAAAATATAGAAATTGTATTATTTTTTTTATTTAATATTTTTTAAAATTTTTATATTTTTTATATATCAGACAATGATATCCAATGGAAGGAAATTCAAGTTACTGGTAAGTACAGTTAAACTTACTTTTCAGGAATAGTAGTGAGCTGATAGATGCAGCACTGAGGTCTCTCCTTATAACAGGTGAGTAAATCGGAATTCGTAGTTCGGCTGATTTCAGAGGAATTTTTGTAAGTTCCAAAACTCCACACTTAGAAAAATTTCCAAGTGAAACCAGCCAATGTTAGCCTAGGGAAGGAAATTCAAGTTACTGTAAGTATGGTTAGAATTACTTTTCAGGATCAGTAGTGCGCTCAAAGATGCAGCACTTACGTTTCTTGTGATAACAGGTGAGTACATTGGAATTCGTAGTTGGGCAGAATTTACAGGAATATTTTGCTCAATAGTGAAGGAAGGGGGCGGGGCCTGAGGTATCATGTGTGCGAACATGCCCTGTGGCACATTTTAGATTGGGGAATTAATTCCTCTTCAATCCTGCGGTCCCCTGTTAGCCAACTAGCCCACTAGGTACCTCCAGTATGCGCCAGGCAGCTGTGTTGCAGAGAGGTGTTCAAAGGGCACGCCCCATTTTTACAACACTCTGCAACACAACTCTGTGGTGCTTACTGGAGATACCTGTGGGACTAGTTGCCCCCTAGGGACCTCTGGATTGAACAGGAATTAATTCCACAACTTAAAACGCTCCTCAGGGCATGTTTGCACTCACATCACCTCAAGCCCCGCCCCCTACGTTCCCCACTGTGCAAACGCGCCCTGTAGAGTGTTCTAAGTTGGGGGATTACATCTCCTTGCATTCTGGGGGTCCCTGGGGGCAAACTAGCCCACCAAGAACCTCCAGTATGTGCCAGGAGGCTGCATTGCAGAGATGTGTAATGAGTCCACGCCTCTTTTTACACCTCTCTGCAACACAGCCCCCGGGCGCATTTGCAGTGGGGGAACTAATTTCCCTTGCATACTGGGGGTCCCTGGGGGCCAACTAGCCCACCAGGAATCTCCAGTATGCGCCAGGGGGCTGCATTGCAGAGAGGTGTAATGAGGCCAAGCCACTTTTACACCTCTCTGCAACGCAGCCCCCAGGCGTGTTTGCAAAGGGGGAACTAATTCCTCTTGCATACTGGGGGTCCCTGGGAGCCAACTAGCCCACCAGGAATCTCCAGTATGCGCCAAGGGGCTGCATTGCAGAGAGGTGTAATAAGGCCACTCCCCTTTTTACACCTCTCTGCAACAAAGCCCCCTGGCGCGTTTGCAGAGGGGGAACTAATTCCCCTTGCATACTGGGTGTCCATGTGGGCCAACTATCCCACCTGGAACCTCCAGTATGCGCCAGGGGGCTGCGTTGCAGAGAGGTGTAATGAGGCCATGCCCCTTTTTACACCTCTCTGCAATGCAGCTCGCTGGTGCTTTTTCAAAGGGGGAACTAATTCCCCTTGCATACTGGGGGTCCCTGGGGGCCAACTAGCCCACCAGGAGCCTCCAGTATGCGCCAGGGGGCTGCGTTGCAGAGAGGTGTAAAATAATTACTTTGCCCCGGGGGTGGCGGTCCCCGGGACAGTGTGGGGGGGATTGTGGACCCCCACACTTCTTTTTCACGATGCCCCCGGGATTTGGTCCCCCCCGCGGGGGTAATTTGAAAAAAAGCAGACTGTTTTTTTGCGGGGTACGCGTACTTACGAGTACCCGTATGTACGCGTACGTACGTGTATCCTGTGATTTTTTTGAAAAAATTAAACAAACATTTTCGGGCCTTCGGGGTCCTTGTGGGACCCCCCGAGCCGGCCTAGGAGGTCAGGGTGTTTCTACCCTGCCCCCTTTTTGAGTTCTACACATTTGTGTTTCTGCTTTCTTGTGCCTCGGTCTACTGGGCACAAGATGGCTGCCAACACTTCCTGGTTTGGAGTGTTGACAGCCAATAAGCATGCAGCTCATACTCGCAAAGGTACGCGTACGTACGTGTACGTACGCGTACCCCGTGGTTTAAAAAAAAAATAGATATATTTTTTGGCATTGAGGGTCCTTGTGGGACCCCCTGAGCAGGCCTAGGGGGTTAGGGTGTTTCTAGCCTGCCCCCTTTTTGTATTCTACATGTTTGTTTTTCTGCTTTCTTGTGCCTCAGTCTACCGAGGCACAATATGGCTGCCAGCATTTCCTAGTTTGGACTGATGACAGACAGTTGACAGCCAATCAGCATGCAGCTCATGCTCGGAAATACGAGGACCTGTACGCGTACTGTACGCGTACCAATAAGCGCCTATAGATATATCTATGATTTTACTTTTGATTTTCTCAGGAACTACTGAACAGATTTACACCATTTAACACAAAGGGTGATCTGCGAACCAAACTCTACCTCTCTGCCAAATTTGGTGTAATTCCGTTCAGCTGTTCGGGCTGTAGCCCTGGCTAAAGGTCCTAAGGAAAATTGCATGGGGGAAACACGTTTTGAAACCCCCTTTTTTCTCAGCCCCTGCTTCACGAATCACCCCCAAACTTTCAGGAAAGGAGCGGAGCAGAGCAGGCCATTTTCTTGGAGAAATTTGCGAAGATTCGTCAACCGGCACCAAAATTATTCCAAATAGAATGTTGCGGATTTCCTATGGAAACTAGGTCCTTCCTATAACTACCTACTGGCGACCGCCAGTAGGTAATATATATATATATATATATATATATATATATATATATATATATATATATATATATATATATATATATATATATATATATATATATATATATATATATATATATATATTCACAGAAAAAACCATAGGTTATAGACCATATATAGTTAGGAATTTGCATTTACAAAACCTTGAAAATTCACTGAAAAAACCATAGGTTATAGACCATATATAGTTAGGGATTAGCATTTAAAAAACCTTATTTTATTTGCACAAAACCATTGAAATTCCATATATAGTTAGTTGCACTAACTATATATCGCGGACCCGCAATCCACTGCTAATGATGTCACATATTACATCATTCATGACATGGTCAGTGACATCACTGATGACATCACTGATGACATCTCAAATGACATCACTGATGACATCTCAAATGACATCACTGATGACATCACTGACATCTCATTTGACATTACTGATTACATCACTGATGATATCATTTATGTGATAATACATCTTCAGACTCTAATATAACCTTTGATACACTCAGTGTAAACAGGCACTCACAGACTGTCACACATCCATGGAGTTACTCACACACCTATTCAGTCATGCAAAGAATCAATCACATCTCCATTTCCTTAACTATACAGTTATACACACCTTACTTATTCAAACATATACTAACACATATTTACTCTCTTATACAATCCTTGATACAAGTTCACAATGATTCATACAGCCACTCTCACATTCACTGACTCTTATGTTCAGTTATTTATATATGTCAACTCTCACATGGAGTGTGTTTTACATATGTACTTACTTTGACATGTAGAACTGAGATATCCATTCACTCACCAATATACTCATGCACACAGTCAACTGTCCATACAGCTGTTTCTACATGCACTTTTGAACCCATACACCTAGGGAATCAACCGCTCACACATCTATGCACAGAGTTATACACCTCCCAGCCACCCACACACACACTCAGTCTCCCATACAAATACTTGGGCAACCATTCAATAACCCATATAGTTACTGATATAGCTACTGATTTAAACATGCAGCAGTTTACAGAAGAACATAAATATTGATTGCCAAATTAAGACACTTTAATCACTAACCCATGCACTCAGTGAGACACATTTAATCATTCTCTCATACAGTCAGTCATGCACCTACTAAATCCTTCATCCAGACACTTATACATCCACTCATTCTTCAATATGTAAGACATATTTTAACTTTACAGAAACATACAGTCACTGGGTGTTGTCATCAGTGATGTCATCAGTGATGTCATTTGAGATGTCATCAGTGATGTCATCAGTGATGTCACTGACCATGTCATGAATGATGTAATATGTGACATCATTAGCAGTGGATTGCGGGTCCGCGATATATAGTTAGTGCAACTAACTATATATGGAATTTCAATGGTTTTGTGCAAATAAAATAAGGTTTTTTAAATGCTAATCCCTAACTATATATGGTCTATAACCTATGGTTTTTTCAGTGAATTTTCAAGGTTTTGTAAATGCAAATTCCTAACTATATATGGTCTATAACCTATGGTTTTTTCTGTGAATTTCATTGGTTTTTTAAAAGCTAATATCTATAGCTGTAAAATATATTCTTTATTAAGTGACGTATCACGTAGCCCGTGAGACGCCTCATGATGCATCGCATAACCGTGACGTATCGTCTCTGCAGCGCAAACCAAACCCAAAACGTAAGCGCGCCAGAACACGCTTAAAGATATATATATATTTTTTTAACCTTAATTAGACAAAATCCACACGTGCACATATCACAAACGTTCAAAAAACACAATATGTCGGACTCCCGTTACGCTGCCGGTTAGCTGCCCGGTTAACGTACCAGGAAGCACCTTTACCGCGAAAATCGCAAATTTTTTTTTTTTCACCCCCCAGGGAACTTTAATAGCCCCCTCATCAATCCTAGGGGTTCAGGAGGGGTCTGCCTTACCCCTTTCATTCATTTACACCTTTTTTTTTCCACCTCTTGTCTCTCGATCCCACAGAGAGACAAGATGGCGGCCGCTCCAGACTGTTTACAATGATAACAGCCAATCAGCTTCTCCTCAGACTCCCGTTACACTGCCGATTAGCTTCCCGGTAGCTGCCCGGTTAGCTGCCCAGTTCGCGTACCAAGACGCGTCTCTACGGCGAAAAAATCGGATTTTTTTGTTTGTTTTTTTTTGGCCCCACGTGGCTTTATAATATCCCCCTCATAAATCCTAGGGGGTCAGAAGGGGTCTACCTTGCCCTCTTTCCTTCATTTCCCCCTTTGTTTTGGCCTCCTCTTGTCTCTCGATCCTACCGAGAGACAAGATGGCGGCCGCTCCGGACTGTTTACAATATTGACAGCCAATCAGCTACTCCTCAGACTCCCGTTACACTGCCGGTTAGCTTCCCGGTTAGCTGCCCGGTTAGCTGCCCGGTTCGCGTACCAAGACGCGTCTCTACGGCGAAAAAATCTGATATTTTTTTTTTTGGGGTTACACTGCCGGTTAGCTTCCCGGTTAGCTGCCCGGTTAGCTGCCCGGTTCGCGAACCAAGACGCGTCTCTACGGCGAAAAAATCGGATTTTTTTTTTTTTTTTTTGGGTTACACTGACGGTTAGCTTCCCGGTTAGCTGCCCGGTTAGCTGCCCGGTTCGCGAACCAAGACGCGTCTCTACGGCGAAAAAATCGGATTTTTTTTTTTTTTTTTTTGGGCCCGGCGTGGCTCTATAATATCCCCCTCATCAATCCTAGGGGGTCAGGAGGGGTCTACCTTGCCCCCTTTCCTTCATTTCCCCCTTTGTTTTGGCCTCCTCTTGTCTCTCGATCCTACCGAGAGACAAGATGGCGGCCGCACCGGACTGTTTAGAATGTTGACAGACACCGGAGAGCCAATCAGCTTCGCTTTGCAAAGTTCCGATACGCGAAAAGTTCGCGAACCGGAGCACTGCCCGGAGCGCTGTTACAGATATATATCTTGATTTAAACGTTAATTTCTCAAAATCCACTGAAGCACATATATTGAGACCTAGCAAAGGCACATCGGGCTAACAGTCCCTACAATTTTGCCAAGTTTCGTGGAAATCCATTCAGCCGTTCGGGCTAAAAGTGAGTCCAACCGCCCTATGGAAATTAACATGGGAAAAACGCGTTTTGGGACCCCCCTTTTTTCTCGGCCCCCCCTTGACGAACCCCCCCCAAATTTTCAGGAGCTGCTCAGAAACAAAATGTGCCATTTTCCTGAAAATTTCAGCCGATTCCGTCCACAAACGCAAAAGTTATTAGACATAGAATTTTCAAAAGTCCCATAGGAAAAAAATCCTAACTATATATACCTAACCATGTCATGAATGATGTAATATGTGACATCATCAGCAGTGGATTGCGGGTGCGCGATATATAGTTAGCGCTTATAACTATATATGGAATTTCAATGGTTTTATGCGAGTAAAATAAGGTTTTCTAAATGCAAATCCCTAACTATATTTGGCCTAAAACCAATGGTTTTTTCATTGAATTTTCAAGGTTTTGTAAATGCAAATTCCTAACTATATATGGACTATAACCTATGTTTTTTTCTGTGAATTTCAATGGTTTTTTAATAGCAAATATCAAAAGCTGTCAAATGTCAAGTACGTGATAGGTAAAAACGTTTTCGTGTTTATGCACGCTGATGTGCTTTGAACGCTGCCCCCCCCACTCCCCTCTTTTCTCTTAGTAGTACTCTCTCTTTGCAGATAGTGAACGGTAGTTAACGCAGACCTTTACCCCTGTTGTAATCCGTCGTACCTGCTTGTCTCTCCATTTGATTGATTATTATCCAAGTATTTACTGTTTTACAATTGGTTCCCTTTGGATCATTCTCTATTTACAAACAAGCACAAAGTCGCAATACTCTGTTTAGTCTTTGCAGATAGTGAAAAATCGTGTAAAAAAATAAAAGTAATCGAGCAAAATCAGTAGACCACTAATTCGATCTCTTTTTGACCTCGGTAAAATACAAACATTAGGAATAACCCTTCATGAGAAATACGAAAATAGTGAAATAAACTGAGCTCCACACCATGAGGGCTGCAAAACAGCTCGACTCCGCCACCCACACCGCCCAAAATAACGACAAACCCTATGCAAATATTATAAATATACACAACACACCAGCAAAGAAACAGAGTAAAACATTTTATTAAATAACTATTTACATAACTATTTTATACTTTTTATTGCCCGATCCGGCTAGCTCAATCGATCGAGCATGAAACTCATGCACTGATAACAAGCGTTGAGAGTTTGTAGAATGATGGCTTCAGATTTTCCACATACGGTGTAGTGGCGCGAACTGGCAGGGGGCGTTTGGATTCTACCACTTCTCCAAATAAGATTTTCATACGTGAATGTTCGTTCATGCTTTTTGTCCCTGAGTTGCTTCCATGTCACTGCCTTACATAAATGGCATAAGTCCTGGTTGTTGAGTGCCATACTTCAGAGTTCTAAGCAGCTCTTGTAACACTGTTTAAACCTTATTTGCACCTGCTGCAGCTTCACTATTCAAAGTAAGTGGGGTCCATTTGTGGACCTGACTGCATTGGAAAACAATATGATACGGTGCCTCCCTAAACCGCTTGACGGAGGCCCCCGAGGGGCGGTGAGATGGCGCGGACTGAGAGGGGGCGCTTGGCTCCTGCCCCCTCCCCAAGTCGTGTTGCCCTGGTGAGGCCTGAGATCGCCCCCGGCATAGGCGGCCGGCTCCCGGGGTCCGGCGGAATTTTTTCCCTTTTGAAGAATCTTCCATTCTGGACCTTGTCCCACAATCCGTTTGACCTGAAGACACGCTGTCGTGGGGCGCCCCTTTACCGTTTTAGTTGCCATTCCGCCCGCTTTTGGTACTCTGTGCCTCTTCCGCCATTCAGCTGTTTACCGCCCGCTCTTGCGACTACAACGTCTCGCTCACCATGTAGTTGAGTTGCTCCCGCTCTTAAGATTTAACCGAACTTTTTGGACTGCTGAAAGCGGTTGTATTCCGACCGCTGGTTGGTGGAGACATTTTGACTATATTCTGGACCTGCATTGTCGCGTAATGCGTCATATGACGCGACGCGTTAGCGCACCCGGAAGTGCTCCGGTGCGCAAGGCGCAGCTTCCCGGAAACGATCCAGAGCGCGCCGCGCAGCGCGTAACGTAAGCATAACAGGTCATGTGACTTGTTAATAAAACTTTTCATTGGTTCATTTTACTTTTCTTTTCCTAATTATGTAAGACTAGGTCATGTGACCTAAAAATAACACTTTTCATTGGATTAAAACATTTTTTTTCCCAAACGATGAAAGCCCCACCTTGTTTCTGGATGTTTCAGACTGAAGCTGGCGTCACCATGAGAGCACCACCATCTCGTAGCTCCGTCGTGGCCATTCCGCAAGCAATCATGGCAGCCGCTCCCCACCGGAAGCCTGCGGGAGTCGACGGCCCCCAAGACTTTTGTACAATCTTCAAGGCTGAGGGGACGCTTTCGAGAATGGAACCCAAGCCCTGGCAGACAAGCGTCCGAGTTCCAAGGTGTCCCAGGGCCATTTTACTGGACCAGGCCCAAATCCGAAGAGCCGACCGCCATTTTAAGAGTCCTGTGGAATCCGCCTATCGCTGCACCGCAAGAGTGGGAGCAACTCAACTACATGGTGAGCGAGACGCTGTAGCCGTAAGAGCGGGCGCTAAACAGCTGAATGGCGGAAAAGGCACAGTGTAGCAAAAGCGGGCGGAATGGCGACTGAAACGATAAAGGGGTGCCCCACTACAGCAGACAAGCCTCCGCCATGTGCTTCAAAACTGCATATGTATCTCGTGATATCAAGGTTGGGCAACCAGTACACAACAAGCAGTTACGAGTCCCATTTACACCGGCGCCATTTTGGGCGCGGCCGGGCAGGTCCAGGATCTACTGAAACATAACAAATGAGGCTGAAGCAGTTGACGAACAGCAGGACATAGCAAATAAACATGAACTCTCTAAAGCTGTTAACTCACTGCAGGACAAAACAAGTGAACCTGAAACCTCTGGAATAATTGTCGCTCAAAAGAACAACACACAAAACTCTGTAGAGCCTGAAGAAAAAAAAACAGAAGGGCACTGTAGTTTCAGACACACTTAACACTAATGACTAAACAAAGATATCGTGTGTTTATGAAGCAGTTATCATCTTGACAGAATTGACAAAGAAGTGTACAGACACCAATGCTATTAAGAAACACAAGGAAATCCTAACGCATCAGCATTCTCGGAAGAGGTTGACACAGATAACATCTTAAGGAACAAAGAAAGACCTGTTCACTCTTGACACCCCAGGTGCTGTGTATGTTGCACTATAGTGCTGCATCGAGAAAACGGGCAACCCTATTGATGTGGATTTTTCATTATTGATTATTGTAAAGAAATGGCGACTCCCCCCTTTAGCAGATTAGCTAAATGTTTGCGTAATTTAGGCATAAAAGTTATATTATTGTTGTTGTTGTTGTTATCGTTATAGTTCTGGTTAATTTCAAAAAATGGTTAAATATATTTACAGTTTTTGTTGCGTTCGTTATATTTAAATGTTAATAAAGTTTTAAAATCTAACTTTGTTGGAGTGCTATATATGTTTAAAAAATCGGGTGAATGGGGCCTTGAATCGGGTTATTGTCATGTGTGGGCTTTGCAAGTGTACTGCTACAAGATCGGACATTTCAAACTCAAATGCACGTTGTTTTTCTTACCTTTCCGAAGCATGGAGCGCAATAGCAGGCAGAGAAAGGGTGATGCACGTGTTGAACACTGCCTGGCCTGCAAATTGCTGGCAGTGCCCCCCCGCCCGCTCCTGAAAGAGGGCACACACACACCGCCGCCCCGAGTACTTCACAAATCTTTAAAAGACCATGCGCTTGTTCATGAGGCTTAAATGGTTTATCACCCCTTCTAGAACCCCTGCATCGACCCTCTGACGTTTCCTGGAAGAATTAGCACGTAACACAATACCAAGCCCTGTCAGCTGAAACCCCCGAGAAATCATGGGGCATATTATCAAGGGGGTTTATTTCCGCTTTTTTGGCTTTAAAAGCCAAAAAAAAAAGAGATAAAATTATCTCCCTATTACCAAGCTGTCGCTAACACCAGTTAGTGACAGCTAAAAGGAGATAGCGACCATCTTGGGCCCCGCTTTGCATATCAGTGATATTTATCACTAATGACATGCAAAGTGGGCGTGCCAAGATTTTAGCGACTGGAAACAGTCCCTAACCATCGCTATCACCTATTACCAACTTTTGGAGATATTCGCGCTAAGCGCGAATATCTCCAAAACCTAACACCTGCCCTGAGCAGTTTTAGCCATGTTATCCAATGGGAAGTGGATAACATGGCTAAAAGCATTTGCTGGATAATGCATGAATGTCGCTGACTTTTCAACGATATTCATGCATTGCGGCCGTTTTTTATCGCATTTGCGATAAACCTTGCTAATAGCAAGGTTTATGTGCGATAAAATTCGCCGAAGTGCGGCGATAATTTTTGTCTCTAAACAAGTTAGAGACAAAAATTACCGCTAGTTGTTGGTAATATGCCCCCGGGTTTTTCCTTGCAGGAATCGGGAAGCGAAAGACTAGCACTGAAATCAGTAGTCTCACGCCTGAATCGGGAGGGTTGGCATGTCTGGATACTCTACAGCTGGGGCCATAAACTACATCCGCAGGGCTAGGTGATAGCCTAGGTCCGGCCTGGACAATCGGACACAGAGGAAGAGGAGTGTCAGAGGGTGCGGTAGTGAATAGGGTGAAAGGGAGGTGTCGGGCGGGCACAGGGTGTGATTCTCAGAGAAGAGCAGCGCAGATGGGGGGAAGTATATGTCCCATGCATGAGAGAGAGAGCGGGGGTGACCAGTGCGTGGGGGAGATGCTTGCGAGGGTGGGGAGCCATGCTGAGGATCGGCGGCGTGCAGAGAGTGGCCCTGGTCAAGGCATCTAAAATGGCTGCTGTGCACGACAAAATTGTGGCATTGGACAAAAACGCAAGATGGCGCAGACAATGTTTATCAATAAGGATTCATTTATAACAAAATATTTACTCGCAGTGACAAAATGGTGGTCAACACTTCCTGATTTCCATCGAATCGAACGTTAGCAAACGTCACGCAGCAAAAAAAAAAAAAAAAGCTCACGCACAGAGCAGTTTTTAGCCATGTTATCCAATGGAAGGTGGATAACATGGCTAAGAGCATTTGCTGGATAATGCATGAATATCGCTGACTTTTCAGCGATATTCATGCATTGTGGCCAATGTGCGGCGATAATTTTTGTCTCTAAACAATTAAAACGAAGCACAAAATGGCGAATTCCCGTTTCGCTACCAGTTTGCGGCCCAGTTCGCGGCCCGTGAAGCGCTTCTACCGTGAAAAATCATTTTTTTTTATTTTCCCCACGGGACCCTTTAATAACCCCAACAACATTCCTAGGGGGTCAAGAGGGGTATACCTTGCTTCCTTTCAATAAATTCCCCCTTCGTTTTTCACCTCTTCTTCTCTCTCGATCCTACCGAGAGATAAGATGGCGGCCGCTCCGGACTGTTTAGAATGTTGACAGACATATGTATATATATATATATATATATATATATATATATATATATATATATATATATATATATATATATATATATATATATATATATATATATATATATATATATATATATATATATATATATATATATATATATATATATATTATTATTATTATATATATATATTATATATATATATATATATATATATATATATATATATATTCACTGAAAAAACCATAGGTTTCACACCGGTTATAGTTAGGAATTAGCATTTAAAAAACCTATTAAATTCACTGAAAAAACCATAGGTTTCACACCAGTTATAGTTAGCTGGAAATTTTACTGATATAAAACCATTGAAATTCCCACGTTATAGTTAGTCGGACTCACTATAACTTGCGCGTGCAATGCACTGCTGATGACATCACATATTACATCACTCATGACATGGTCAGTGACATCACTCATGACATCACTGATGACACCATCCTTGTGACACAGTCACAGACCTCCTCTCAGTGTAAAGTAACCCTTGAGACACATATTCAAAAATAGAAACTGAAATTTTTAAAAAATGGACATACCTATATCAGTTACAACAAGCAATTCTGTACTTCCACTATCTATATACACATCCACTCATTCACCAACAGTTCTATATAGTCACTCATACATATACTCACTCATCATATGAAGAGATGCACCTATACATCCTGTTACACACCGACATTCATCCAAAAGTTACTCACAGACATATTCACACGTGCAAATAAACTATTGAACAACCATTTATTTGAATATAGAGTTATACACACACTTCCACCTTACTTCTATTGAAAATTACACATATTTATTCTCTTAAACAATCACTTATAGAAACACATACTTATTTAAAAAGGAAATCTTACAATCTCTTACTCTCACATATACTCACTTATATACATCAATATTCATATATACTAGATTAAAACATATGTAGTTACTGATAAAGACACTAGTCAGACAGTCATTCACTCACTAACAAACACATATAGACACTCATCCACCCATACAGTCCTGTACATATGCTGTCTTCAAAACACATACAAACAAAGAGTCAGTCACTCATGCATCTATGTGCTAAGTAATACCCCCACCAAACCATATAGACACTCATACTGATACTAATAATAATATCAAATAACCCATATACATACGCATGTTGCTACTTATCAACACATGTAGCCACTTATACACAAAGTGAAACACTAATATATGTATTTAAATTTTTAAACATAACTCACTAATATTTATTTTTCAGAAAGACACATATTCACTGGATGGTGTCATCAGTGATGTCATGAGTGATGTCACTGACCATGTCATGAGTGATGTAATATGTGATGTCATCAGCAGTGCATTGCACGCGCAAGTTATAGTGAGTCCGATTAACTATAACGTGGGAATTTCAATGGTTTTATATCAGTAAAATTTCCAGCTAACTATAACTGGTGTGAAACCTATGGTTTTTTCAGTGAATTTAATAGGTTTTTTAAATGCTAATTCCTAACTATAACCGGTGTGAAACCTATGGTTTTTTCAGTGAATTTCATAGGTTTTTTAAATGCTAATTCCTAACTATAACTGGTGTGAAACCTATGGTTTTTTCAGTGAATTTCATAGGTTTTGTTAATGCTAATTCCTAACTATAAGTTTCACTTTATAAATAAGACTGTTAGCACTCTAGTTGTTCTTTTTAACACTCTGGTACATTCTGTCATTGGGCTACAGTTGGGCTACATCTAGTTGAAATTTGGGCTACATTTACAATTTTTGGTCTCTGGTGGCCATCTTTGGGCTACATTGGGCTACTTTGGGCTACATTTGGGCTACATTTTGGCTCTAACATATATTAAGCCCAATGTAGCACAATACATATTTTTATAAAGTTAATTTTTTTACAAACCACTTCAGAATAGGGCTACCTGTCCCTACAATTTTCCCATTTTTTTTTTTTTATTTTTGGGGGGAGCGCTCCCAGAGCGCGCCCCGGAGTGCGCCCCGAAAAGCGTATTTCTGAAAAGCGCCCCCTGGTGCGCTCCGGGGAGCGTCCCGTGAGCGCCAATATAGCAAACGAAAACATGATTGTGACGTTCGCGTAGCCGCGACCGCGTGATACGCACGGCGTAAGCGCACCCGGAAGTACTCGCGCGAATACGATCGTGCAACGTAGGCGTCTGACACGCTTACGCGGCGCGCCTCTGGCCGCGCCCCGCGGCGCGTCGCGTAATCGCGTCGGGTCATGTGACCAGAAAATAACACTTTTCATTGGTTCATAACAGTTTTGGTTTCATAATGATGAAGCCCATGGTCATGTGACCTGTAAATAACACTTTTCATTGGTTCAATAATTATTTTTTTCTAAATTTAGAGAAACCCACCCATTTCTCTCACTATTGATTTTCACTTGGAGAGAGCAAGAGGTGTTTTGTGAATTCTCTACTCATTAATTTTCCTGATCTACAGCAATGGCTGCAAGGGAGTCCTCCAGCAGTGATTCAGATGGATTTGTGCAAGAGGACCCTCCTCACCAGAAAACAAAGAACCACTTCATCTGGAAATTTTATGACATCCCTGAAGGACAAAAAAAAGTTAATGCAAGTAAAGTAACTTGTAAAATATGTGGAAGTATTTTATCCAGAGGCAATCCTCTAAAAAAATACAGCTTTGGAAATGCCAATTTAATTAGGCATGTCAAAAGAAGACACCCCAACAATTACTCCAGGGAGAGTGTCAGGGAGCTGGCAGAGAAGGCACGAAGAGATGGCAGCAGCACCTCCACTGGTGGAGCAACACCTTCAGGTTCAACACGTGCAAGAATGGTCCCTAACATCCAGCCGGTATTTGCAGGAATAAAATGTTTATGCACGAACTGTGACGAACTACTCTGTTACGGGGAGCAGAGCGTTGAACTCATTGCAATAAAGAAACAGGAACACCAATGCTCTCCCCGTCCCTAAATTTTCTCATTTTTTTGCTCCTGTTGAGCATTTTCTGAATCCCTGTTTTTGTTTTTCCCCTGAAAAAAAACCAAAAAAAATATAAAATCGTTTCAAAAAGTATAAAAAAAATATAAAACAACAAAAACAAAAAAAAGTTCTTTTCAGAACTACCTCCAATTTATAAAAAAATGCTATTTTTTTTAAAAAAAAAGTGCCATTCTTTTTCTCAATCGTACTCTCACCGGTGCGCGTACCAGGCGCTCCCTCGGCGCAAATTTAAAAAAAGAAAATTTTGGGGGCCCCGTACGGCTTTTTTATGACCCCCACATCAAACCTAGGGGGTCAGGGGGGGTGTACCCTGCCCCCTTTTCCTCATTTCCCCCTTTGATTTTTACCACCTCAATCCTACCGAGGTACAAGATGGCGGCCGCTGCGGACTGTTTCGAATGTTTACAGACACCCGAGAGCCAATCAGCTTTCCATGCGCACCTCGCGTGTCGCGCCTGGAGCGCACTCCGGTGCGCGCACCTGTGCGCTGCTATAGATATATATATTTTTTGGGACCTAAATTACTCAAAATCCACTGGAGCACATATCTTGAGACATAGCAAAGGCACATCGGGCTACCAGTCCCTACAATTTTGCCAAATTTGGTGGAAATACATTCAGCCGTTCGGGCTAAAAGTGACATCGACCGCCCTATGGAAATTAACATGGGGAAAACGCGTTTTGGGACCCCCCTTTTATCTCGGCCCCCGCTTGACGAATCCCCCCCAAACTTTCAGGGAAGGACCGGAACGCCGCGAGGCCATTTTGAGAAAATTTTGAGGCAGATTCGTCAACCGGCGCCAAAGTTATTCCAAATAGAATTTTGAGATTTAACATTGAAAAAAATCCTAACTCCAGTAGGTAATATATATATGTATATATATATATATATATATATATATATATATATATATATATATATATATATATATATATAGGAGGCTACTAATGCCAAATACTATACGATGTCGAGCCAAGGTTGAAATTAGCATAGTAGTGCATTCCAAATAGAATGTTGCGGATTTCCTATGGAAACTAGGTCCTTCCTATAACTACCTACTGGCGACCGCCAGTAGGTTATATATATATATATATATATATATATATATATATATATATATATATATATATATATATATATATATATATATATATATATATATATATATTATATATATATATATATATATTCACTGAAAAAACCATAGGTTATAGACCATATTCGCATATATAGTTAGTTGCAATAACTATATATCGCGCACCCGCAATCCACTGCTGATGATGTCACATATTACATCATTCATGACATGGTCAGTGACATCACTGATGACATCACTGATGACATCAACCAGTGTTTGTATGTTTGTGTAAAGTTAAAATATGTCTTACATATTGAAGAATGAGTGGATGTATAAGTGTCTGGATGAAGGGTTTAGTAGGTGCATGACTGACTGTATGAGAGAGTGATTAAATGTGTTTCACTGAGTGCATGGGTTAGTGACTAAACTGTCATAATTTGTGCATCATTATGTCTGTTGTTCTGTAAACTGCTGCATGTGTTAATCAGTAGCTATATGAGTAACTATATGGGTTATTGATTGGTTGCCCAAGTATTTGTATGGGAGACTGAGTATGTGTGTGGGTGGCTGGGAGGTGTATGACTCTGTGCATAGATGTGTGAGCAGTTGAGTCACTAGATGTATGGGTTCAAACGTGCATGTGGAAACAGCTGTATGGGCAGTTGACTGTGTACATGAGTGTATTGGTGAGTGAATGGATATCTCAGTGCTACATGTCAAAGTAAGTACATATGTAAAACACAGTACATGTGAGAGTTGACATATATAAATAACTGAGCATAAGAGCCAGTGAATGTGAGAGTGGCTTTATGAATCATTGTGAACTTGTATCAGAGATTGTATAAGAGAGTAAATATGTGTTAGAATATGTTTGAATTAGTAAGGTGTGTATAACTGTATAGTTGAGGAAATGGAGGAGTGATTGATTCTTTTCATGACTGACTAGATATGTGAGTAACTCCATGGATGAGTGACAATCTGTGAGTGTCTGTTTACACTGATTGTATCTAAGGTTATATTAGAGTCTGAAGAGGTTCATCGTATTATCACATGAATGATATTATCAGTGATGTGATCAGTAATGTCAAATGAGATGTCATCAGTGATGTCATCAGTGATGTCACTGACCATGTCATGAATGATGTAATGTGTGACATCATCATCAGTGGATTGCGGGTGCGCGATATATAGTTATTGCAACTAACTATGTATGCGAATTTGTATGGTTTTGTGCGAGTAAATTAATGTTTTGTAAATGCTAATTCTTAACTATATATGGTCAATAACCTATGTTTTTTTCAGTGAATTTCAATGGTTTTTTAATAGCAAATATCAAAAGCTGTAAAATGTCAAGTACGTGGTAGGTAAAAACATTTTTGTATTTATGCACGCTGATGTGCTTTGAACGCTGCCCCCCCCCCCTTCTCTTTTCTTTTAGGAGTATTCTCTCTTTGCAGATAGTGAAGGGTAGGGAACGTAAGCCTTTGCCCCCATTGTAACCCGTCGTGCCTGCTTCCCTTTACATTTGATTGATTGTTATCGAAGCATTTACTGTTTTAGAATTGGGTGCTCTCATGCTGACGCCAGCTTCAATCTGAAACATCCAGAAACACTGTAGACTACCAATTCAATCAGTTCCGGTGGAGCCCCAACGTGACCCGGTAGAGAAGAACTTGCCCTCTCCTCTTTGACTGATTGTTCTTGTTGCCTGTCCCTTCTGTTGTCATTTAACAGAACTTTTTGGACTGCTGAAAGGGGTTGTATTCCGACCGCTGGTTGGTTCAGACATTTTGACTATATTCTGGACCTGCGTTGTCGCGTAATGCGTCATATGACGCGCCGCGTTAGCGCACCCGGAAGTGCTCCGGTGCGCAAGGCGCAGCTTCCTGGAAACGATCCAGAGCGCGGCGCGCAGCGCGTAACGTAAGCATAACAGGTCATGTGACTTGTTAATAAAACTTTTTATTGGTTCATTTTACTTTTGGTTTCCTAATGATGGAAGGCTTGATCATATGACCTAAAAATAACACTTTTCATTGGATTAAAACATTTTTTTTTCCCAAACGATGAAAGACCCACCTTTTTTTTTCTCCCTCGGCAATCAAAAAAGGTTCCGTTAGATGACAACAGAGGGGACAGGCAACAAGAACCATCACTCAAAAAAGGGGAGGGCAAGTTCTTCCCTACCGGGTCACGTTGGGGCACCACCGGAACTCATCGAATTGATAGTCTACAGTGTTTCTGGAAGTTTCAGACTAAAGCTGGCGTCAGCATGAGAGCACCACCATCTCGTAGCTCCGTCGTGGCCATTCCGCAAGCAATCATGGCAGCCGCTCCCCACCGCAAGCCTGCGGGAGTCGGGGGCCCCCAAGACTTTTGTAGAATCTTCAAGGCTGAAGGGACGCTTTTGAGACTGGAGCCCAAGCCCTAGCAGACAAGCGTCCGAGTTCCAAGGTGTCCCAGGGCCATTTTAGTGGACCAGGCCCAAATCCGAAGAGCCGGCCGCCATTTTAAGAGTCCTGTGGCAGCCGCCTATCGCTGCACCGCAAGAGTGGGAGCAACTCAACTACATGGTGAGCGAGACGCTGTAGCCGCAAGAGCGGGCGGTAAACAGCTGAATGGCGGAAAAGGCACAGTGTAGCAAAAGCGGGCGGAATGGCAACTGAAACGGTAAAGGGGCACCCCACTATAGCAGACGAGCCTCCACCTGGGGAGGCCCGTTCACGCCGCCTCCCCCCACCCCCCGGGGCGCCCCACACCGTTTTTCGGAGCAGCATTGTAGGATACCAAAACCAGTGCGGCAACTTACTGGACATCACCTGGGTGCCGTCCAGATCACAGCGCGTTCTGCTGCCTTGGGACTATTCGCACAACAGACCGCTACTGACGAGGCACAGTGCAGCTAAAGCGGGCAAGTACCATGAATGACGTTAATTCGATCTTTCAATAGTACAGTAATCAATAACACATCACAACTTAATATCAATAGGGATGTCAAAATGTTCAATCAATTCTCGTCCCTGCTCGCCATGTGCTTCAAAACTGCATACGTATCTCGTGATATCAAGGTTGGGCAACCAGTACACAACAAGGAGTTACGAGTCCCATTATCACCGGCTCCATTTTGGGCGCGGCCGGGCAGGTCCAGGCTATAGTCAAACATAACAAATGAGGCTGACGTCTCTGAAGCAGTTGACGCACAGCAGGACATAGCAAATAAACATGAAGTCTCTGAAGCTGTTAACTCACTGCAGGACAAAACAAGTGAACCTGAAACCTCTGGAATAATTATCGCTCAGAAGAACAACACACAAAACTCTGTAGTGTCTGAGGAAAGTAAAACAGAAGGGCACTGTAGTTTCAGACACACTTAACACTAATGACTTAACAAAGATATCGTCTGCTTATGAAGCAGCTGTCATGTTCACAGAATTGACAAAGAAGTGTGCAGACACCAATGCTATTAAGAAACACAAGGAAATCCCTAACGCATCAGCATTCTCGCAAGAGGTTGACACAGATGACATCTTAAGGAACAAAGAAAGACAAATTAAGGATGAGGAAGTTATCACTTTAGTTTTTTCATCAGCTAGCGACAGCAACAAACACATTGTAATGGAGATTAGAGAGGCTACGGATGGGTGAATAAATTATCAAAAGAAATGGCGACTCCCCCCTTTAGCAGATTAGCTAAATCTTTGCGTAATTTGGGCATAAAAGTTATATTATTGTTGTTGTTGTTGTTATGGTTATAGTTCTGGTTCATTTACATTCAGAGTGTCCTACACAGCACCACTCTAGGTAAACACTACTTTATGTAAACCTGGGACATAGCACTCATTGAAATGTTTGTGATCTTTCCTGTTAAGTTGCATCATAAGTTATTTTAACCATTCCATATAAAGTCATGCATAAAAATGAATACACAGACACAAATAACATGTGTATCCAAAAACAAAATACAGATTTCGACCTTATTTATTGCCCCTAGTTTTCAAGGGCAAATTTCTGTGGAAAACATGCACATTAAGGGTTGCCTTTACTTAAACCTTTGTTTTTTAAAAAAAATTGGAAGAAACAAAAAGTCTTCCCTTCCATAAATAACCCAAGACTTTTATTTTGTTATGGCAAGGGAACGAAATAGAGAATAAACTATAGTTGGTCACCATGGCGTTTAAAGAAGGGATGGTTCTTCACCTGGGTGCCGTCCACAACTCAGCACGTTGTGCTGCCTTGGAACTATTCGCACAACAGACCGCTACTGACCATTGTTGCTTCTGTTTTAATAAAAAAATGTTAAGGTGTTTACTGTTTTTGTTGCGATGTATATATTTATAAGTTATTAAAGTGTTATAAACCTACTACTTTGTTGGAATGCTATATTTTTGACACATAATTGTGAAGACTTTGATGTACAAAAAGGCATCCCTGGAATCTTCCGCTTCAGGCTCGGTCCCACACACCCTCACAGTGAGAATCCCCTCCCCAATCACAATACAGGATGGTTATCAGATAGTAGGAACGCGTGTGGTGTGACGGATCTCATCGGGTGGGGGCCTTGATCTACTGTAACTCCTTTGAAGAGGGGTGATTCTTTACAGTTGGGGCCATAAACTACATCCGCAGGGCTAGGTGATAGCCTGGGACCGGCCTGGACAATCGGACACAAAGGAAGAGGAGTGTCAGAGGGTGCGGTAGTGAATAGGGTGAAAGGCAG
The DNA here is from genome assembly GCF_964263255.1 of Lissotriton vulgaris. Classification (NCBI taxonomy): domain Eukaryota; kingdom Metazoa; phylum Chordata; class Amphibia; order Caudata; family Salamandridae; genus Lissotriton; species Lissotriton vulgaris. The sequence goes on from NC_141691.1 coordinate 1,316,434,059, forward strand.
GTGTCGGGCGGGCACAGGGTGTGATTCTCAGAGAAGAACAGCGCAGATGGGAGGAGGTTTTTAGCCCATACATGAGAAAGAGAGCGGGAGTGACCAGTGCGTGGGGGAGATGCTTGCGAGGGTGCAGACAGTGGGTCTGGTCAAGGCATCTAAAATGGCTGCTGTGCTCGACAAAAGTGTGGCATTGCAAAAAAGGCAAGATGGCGCAGACAATGTTGATCAATAATGATTTATTTATAACAAATAAAATATTTACTCGCAGTGACAAAATGGCGGTCAACACTTCCTGATTTCCATCGAATCGAACGTTAACAGACGTCACGCAGCAAAAAAAAAAAAAAAACGCTCACGCACAGCCGCTGGAAGACATGTATCAACATATATGAGCCTCCTCAGCCACCCTCAGAAAACAAAAGGGGTCAGGATACGTCTCCCGTACCCCCTTATACCTAGTAATTTAATGAAATCGAAACACAAAATGGCGAATTCATGTTTCGCTACCAGTTTGCGAACCGAGAAGCGCTTCTACCGCGAAAAATCCATTTTGTTTTATTTGCCCCACGGGACCCTTTAATAACCCCAACATCATTCCTAGGGGGTCAAGAGGGGTCTACCTAGCCCCCTTTCATTAAATTCCCCCTTTGTTTTTCTCCTCCTCTTGTCTCTCGATCCTACCGACCGACAAGATGGCGGCCGCACCGGACTGTTTAGAATGTTGACAGACACGGGACAGCCAATCAGCTTCGCTACGCAAAGCTCCGTTACGCGAAAAGTACGCGATCTGGAGCGCTATCTGGGACGCTGTCACAGATATATCTGTTTTTTAAAACGTTAATTTCTCAAAATCCACTGGAGCACATATATTGAGACCCAGCAAAGGCACATCGGACTAACAGTCCCTATAATTTTGCCAAGTTTTGTGCAAATCCATTCAGCCGTTAGTTTGCGACCCGGTTCGAGAACCGCTTCTACCGTGAAAAATCAATTTTTTTTTATTTTCCCCACGGAACCCTTTAATAACCCCAACATCATTCCTAGGGGGTCAAGAGGGGTCTACCTTGCCCCCTTTCATTAAATTCCCCCTTCGTTTTTCACCTCTTCTTGTCTCTCGATCCTACCGAGAGACAAGATGGCGGCCGCACCGGACTGTTTAGAATGTTGACAGACACCGGACAGCCAATCAGCATCGCTTCGCAAAGCTCCGTTACGCGAAAAGTACGCGATCTGGAGCGCTATCTGGGACGCTGTCACAGATATATAAATTTTTTAAAACTTTAATTTCACAAAATCCACTGGAGCACATATATTGAAACCCAGCAAAGGCACATCGGGCTAACAGTCCCTACAATTTTGCCAAGTTTCGTGCAAATCCATTCAGCCGTTCGAGCTAAAAGTGAGGCCAAACGCCCTATGGAAATTAACATGGGAAAAACGCGTTTTGGGACCCCCTTTTTTCTCGGCCCCCCTTGACGAAACCCCCCCAAATTTGCAAGGGCTGCTCAGAAACAAAATGTGCCACTTTCCTGAAAATTTCAGCCGATTCCGTCCACAAACGCCAAAGTTATTAGACATAGAATTTTCAAAAGTCCCATAGAAAAAAAATCCTAACTATATATACCTACTGGCTACTGGCGGTCGCCAGTAGGTATATATAGTTAGGATTTTTTCCCTATGGGATTTTTGAAATTTTGCGCTGTTAGCTACCGGTTCGCGTACCGGGTAGCGCTCCGGGGAGCGTAGTTTGTTGAAAATTAGAGAAAAAAGTTAGAGTAAAATAATAATTGTGAGTGATCAGATGTAGGGTAGCTCTGAGAAGAGCTTTTGGGTTTATGGTACATTTAGGTACTTATAAGTAGGTACCAATGCACAGTCTTAAATTCAAAATGAAAATTCTGTTGCCCTCATCTGAAAAGTGAACTCCATCTCCTCTGTAGATATCTTGCATGCAGTAACGCAAATTATTGTTGTACATGGAGCCCATTCCATGGTCTCTCATGTAAGCTGAAACAGATTTGTTTACATGCTTCCTCGACTTCTCAATTTGTGGACAAAATTGGTTGGACCACCTCCATTTCTGTCTTTGGCATATATTTGAATATACCAAGGCAGTTTGAGGAAAAAGTGCCATTAATTGCTCAAAGGTGTCCTTTAAAAGCATTTCCAGACCTACCCCAGTCAAAGTGCCCAAATCATTACCTCCACAGTGCACAATTAACAGGTCAGGTTTTGGCAAATGCATAAAGGTTTTCACCAATAGTATCAATTGGTGACATTTTAATCCTCTTTGGCCCAACCACTTAATTTCCACATCTTGTAAATTGAGGTTAGGTAAATTTCTGTTCTCAGCATACCTTTGAGCCCAGTAGATGTAACTATGTCCAACAATCCAGACATAAAACATGGTGAGAGAAGGTTGTGCTGCAGTCAGATGAAGTGTGGTAATGAAAGGGCAGTTGAAACAGTAGGAGTTTGTAAAGAAAAAAAACTGTGGAGTTTCAGTGCTAATGATTCATTAGCAGTGATTGGTGGATTTCCATTTCTGAAAACAGAAAGTTAGGGTGCATGGATGTGTTCTTTGAAAGATGTAATTTGAATGGTCAAGGAAAAAACATTTAATGAAAGATTGCACTGGATACGCAGGTGCACTGAGAGTTCAGAGTTCAATTGAAACATTGTTGTGTGAACTTGCAAACATCAGAGGTCTTTCAGGAGATGGTTGCTAAGCAAAAAAGGCAGAGAGGGCAGAGGGGGGAAGGGTTTTGATTTGAAAAAAGTGAGGGAAGAGTTATGATTGGCTAATATGAGAGATATGTTTAATGAATATCAGCATTTCTGTGCTTTCTATAGCTGCAGCCTCTGGAGTGCATCCTCTTTGTTCTGCTGAAGATAATTTGGTGTATTTCTGAGACTGTTTTGAAACTCAAAAAGTATTTGCTAAGGTGAGAAAAGATGTATTTAATTTAGATAGAGAATAGTATGATTTAAGGAGAAAATGATGAAGAAAGCTGTGTTTTTAAAATGTTGCTTTGTCTCAAGTGATATACAAATAGATTTTGTTTCTTTGAGAAATTGTAATTGCATATTCTGTGTAGAAATCTTGCATGCAGTAACGCAAGTTATTGTTGTACATGGAGCCCATTCCATGGTCTCTCATGTAAGCTGAAACAGATATGTTGTGTTTAAAAACGATTTTTGAGAACAATTACATTTCTGGATATGTACTGCTAGAGCTTCATAGGTTGTTTGGGCCATATTTATAAGGCATTTGAGTGTCTCTGATGTTATTTTTCCCATTTTAATTGAAGAGCTTTTTCCATGGGGCAAGTTTCTTGTAAATATGCTCCCACCTGTGCTTGGCAAATTTAGATTTTGATTATGGGAGTTACATAGCCATGTTAAAAATGACCCAAAAATGGTGCAAGGGCAATCAAAAAAATGCTTTCATGTGTCTTAAGGACATTTTTAGTCATTTCCTCTTGAATGTAGGTATACAATTGATTTATATGTTGTGTTTAAAAACGATTTTTTGAAAACAATTACATTTCTGGATATGTACTGCTAGAGCTTCATAGGTTGTTTGGGCCATATTTATAAGGCATTTGAGTGTCTATGATGTTATTTTTCCCATTTTAATTGAAGAGCTTTCTCCACGGGGCAAGTTTCTTGTAAATATGCTCCCACCTGTGCTTGGCAAATTTAGATTTTGATTATGGGAGTTACATAGCCATGTTAAAAATGACCCAAAAATGGTGCAAGGGCAATCAAAAAACGCTTTCATGTGTCTTAAGGACATTTTTAGTCATTTCCTCTTGAATGTAGGTATACAATTGATTTATATGTTGTGTTTAAAAACGATTTTTGAAAACAATTACATTTCTGGATATGTACTGCTAGAGCTTCATAGGTTGTTTGGGCCATATTTATAAGGCATTTCAGTGTCTATGATGTTATTTTTCCCATTTTAATTGAAGAGCTTTCTCCATGGGGCAAGTTTCTTGTAAATATGCTCCGACCTGTGCTTGGCAAATTTAGATTTTGATTATGGGAGTTACATAGCCATGTTAAAAATGACCCAAAAATGGTGCAAGGGCAATCAAAAAACGCTTTCATGTGTCTTAAGGACATTTTTAGTCATTTCCTCTTGAATGTAGGTATACAATTGATTTATATGTTGTGTTTAAAAACGATTTTTGAAAACAATTACATTTCTGGATATGTACTGCTAGAGCTTCATAGGTTGTTTGGGCCATATTTATAAGGCATTTCAGTGTCTATGATGTTATTTTTCCCATTTTAATTGAAGAGCTTTCTCCATGGGGCAAGTTTCTTGTAAATATGCTCCCACCTGTGCTTGGCAAATTTAGTTTTTGATTATGGGAGTTACATAGCCATGTTAAAAATGACCCAAAAATGGTGCAAGGGCAATAAAAAAAACGCTTTCATGTGTCTTAAGCACATTTTCAGTCATTTCCTCTTGAGTGTAGGTATACAATTGATTTATATGTTGTGTTTAAAAACGTTTTTTGAAATCAATTACATTTCTGGATATGTACTGCTAGAGCTTCATAGGTTGTTTGGAGCATATTTATAAGGCATTTGAGTGTCTATGATGTTATTTTTCCCATTTTAATTGAAGAGCTTTCTCCATGGGGCAAGTTTCTTGTAAATATGCTCCCACCTGTGCTTGGCAAATTTAGATTTTGATTATGGGAGTTACATAGCCATGTTAAAAATGACCCAAAAATGGTGCAAGGGCAATCAAAAAACGCTTTCATGTGTCTTAAGGACATTTTAAGTCAATGAGGAAACACAGGTGATGTAATTTTGAAATAAGGAAAAAAACTCCACATTTTTCAATTACATCACTAGTGTTTCCTAAGTTTATGAATGACATTGTGCAGATGAAGTTTAGGTCTGACCACAGATTCAAAAGAGGTCTGCCCTTTGTTCAAGAGTGAAGTGGACATGACTTACTTCATTGGTAGGCCTTCACATGTATTATCTCCTTTGTATTCTTCAACAAGCGAAAAACTCATCTGCAACCGTGAGGAGGCCTCACCTCAAACAAACCTCTGGATAGGCCACACCTTATCGTCATCCTGAATCAATCATTTAAAATGTTAGGGAGAGATTTATGATAGGTGTATGCCTGTTTTGTACCACTGTGCGTCACTTTTGTGACGCAGTGGTGGTGCAAAAGATTTGCTATGTTAAATAATAAGTAGGGTGTTAAGTTTTTGATGACTGTTATTCATTTACTCTTTGGTAATAGTGGTTAATAACATTTTTTATTATATTTTACCACAGATTCAACTGCATATCATTTCAAAATTTGAAAATGCCAACTAAGAATCGAATTAGAAAGGCTAGAAAACGTCAAAGACAGCAGGTTCATCTATTGCTGCAGCAGTCCTCTCCCCCAAAAACTTGTCAAATCACCAAGAAAGCTCCGGGTAAGACCACAAAATCATTCATAAGAAATATTTGTAGTAAAAAAAGTATTTCTACAGAAAATGTTTCAGTCCAGAAAAAGAGAAGCAATTTAAACGGAAAGGAAAGACCAATCAAAAATGTTACTGCTAGAGCAAGAGATAACTCTGTGCATGATAGTAGAAGGAAACAACAGTTTAGGGACATTCGAAAACGAATGGTCCGCAACAGGATAATAGTTAATTTATTAAAAAATATTAAGAAAGGCCAACAGAAAGTGGCATTTTATAAGAAAATTATTGATCATGCTTTCGAAATTAAGTGAAAGGTATTTATTTTGGTAATCAATAGAATTTGGAAACTAAACAAGGTAATTTCTGATTTCAAATCAAATAGTAGATGGAAGAGAGTAGTTAATCGAAGTAATTTTTGTGAAGTTTTTTCCGGAGAATGGATGCATAGTTCAAGTTGTGAGGCATTTTTTAATGAGGAGAGTTATTTTCAGGATAATGATTTGGTGCTTGCAGTTGACACCAGTGGTCGAGCTTATGAAGTGAAGGATGGTTGTCCAGTTGAAAAAGAAAAACTTGTGACAACAGAGATAGAAGAGGTGTTAGGTAATGAGGTTTTAGAAAGACGTCCTAAAGGTCCTGTGTACATTTGGAAGGGTAGTTCTATTTGCAGTGTGCAACAGGATTCCATCAATTTGCTTTGTGATTTTGTACGGACATTTAATAAGAAAAGTTTGAAGCAGAAAATGAAGTTGTTGCAAGAATTAGATCCTTGCAGAGTGAGACAAGTGACAGGTTTGCGTGGTCATTCACTGGCTTGTCTTTCCAGGAGAGTATGCCAGAGTGTTTTTCATCATTTCAGGATGCTAGCAGTGCATCATAATAAAGTGAGAAAATTAGTCAGAATGTTGTATTATGCTAGGAGTCCAGCAATTATGCTTAAACAATTATGTGCTGCTCTTTTGCATGGTTCTGAAATAGATGTCAAGAATATTTGTGAAGAAATTGAGTTTTGTTACTTTGGAAGTAAAGATGAGAATGTTCAAATTGACCCAGAAGTAGAGGGTAATGTTGAAGATAATGTACAGGTTTCCAGTACAGATAATTTTCAGAAGGAAATTGCCACGTTTCAGGTGAAATCAAGTGAGAGGCCTAATTTCACTTGTGTGTGTTGTCGACGCACTTATTACAAGAATCAGATTAAGTTAGTGGATTTATATGCAAAAAGTGAAAGGGAAAATAATAGTGAATGGAGGGATTTTGTCACATACTTGATGGTAGAAAATTGTTTTGATTTGGGATCGGATCAACGTGTGTGTACTTATTGTTGTAACAAATTAAACCAAAACCAGATGCCTGCTAGGGCGGTTCATAATAATCTGGAATTGGTTGAGATTCCTTCTGAATTGAAGGATTTAAATACTTATGAATCTATTTTGATTCAAAGTATCCATCCCTTTCAGGCTATTGTAAGAATGGAGCCAAAGACAGGGAAGTTGCCTCCATCAGATTTACAGAGAGGATTAAAGGGAAGAGTTGTTTATTTGCCTCTAGATTTGAACAAAAACATTAACACAATTGGAGTAGAAAAAGTGGAAGAGGAACCTCTGGTTATCTTAGTTAATGGGGTTCCGACAAAGAATGAGAAAATATGGCAAAATTTAGTGGATGTTAGGAAAGTCAAAAAGGCAACATTGTATTTGAAAAAAAATAATAAGTACTATAAGAATGTATATGTTGCAGAAGAGGAAGTAAGTGATGAAGAGGATAGCGATTTGTGTGCTGGCCAAATTGAGAAAGTAGAGGCCTCTAAAAGTGAAGAAATATATGAACATTATAGTGTTCATCCTTTGCATTCCAAGGAAGTCATGGGGAATGCTATTGAGTTGTTTCAAATGAAACAAGCCAAAGGGAGTCCCATTAGTGTTTGGGAGGAAAGTTTGTAAGCTCGGTGTTTCCCACAGCTATTTCCAACAGGTCAAGGAGGAAGATATGATGAGCGACCTCATCAAATTCCTGCTTCTGAATACCGGACTTTACGATTGTATGCAGAAGATCCTAGGTTTCGTCAATGCATTCCCTATTTGTTTCATCTCCTGTTTGAAAGCGATCTGTCTGGACTGTCATATGCAGTGAACCACATCTTGAAAAGTGGTATACAGATGCAAAACATCTCGGCAAGTGACTTTATGCATAAAGTCAATGTCCAAGACAGTATTTTGGATTCTCACCTAATTAATCTCATGGCGTGTCAGTGTGGTACTAATGAGTACTGGTACCGTCGTCATGGTGATTTAAAATGTATGCTGAGGAACTTAGGAACTCCGACATGGTTCCTCACTCTGAGCTGTGCCGAGTATGGCTGGGAAGACTTACTTGAATTTCTACGAGAGGCAAATGGAAACATTGAAAACATTGAATTCAAGACACCCGGAGAACTGTGTTCTTTGGATCCAGTGAATGTATGCAGGTACTTCAATCATAGATTTGAAGCTATAATGTCTTTCATCATGAATAAGAAGAATCCACCTCTTGGAGAGGTGTTGGATTTCTTCTGGAGAAAGGAGTACCAAGCAAGAGGTGCTCCTCATATACATATGCTGCTGTGGATCAAGGATGCACCTAAATTTGGAACAGATCCGGATGACTTAGTGATGAATTTCATAGAACAGTGTTCTACGTGTGCTGTTCCAAATGCAACGGAGAAGAAAAGCCTAAGAGAACAAGTTCTACGTTTCCAAAGCCATCGTTGTGGAAAGTACTGTCGTCGTAAATTCAGAAACAAGGACAAGTTCTACACCAAATGTCGTTTCAACTTTCCACGACCGGTGATTTCTAAAGGAAGAGTGAACAGTTTGATGTCTTCTCTGCGATATAATGTCACGAGGAAATCACCCAAAAATACATACAATTTGAAAAGGAACGAAGAGTCCAAGTACATCAATGACTACAACCCAGTGATTTTGTCCATGTGGAATGCTAACATGGATATACAGTTTGTGGCTGACAACTGCATGGCTGTGGCTCGGTATGTGACATCTTACATCACCAAGAAAGAAAAGACAGAATTGAAGGATATGTGGGAGGACATTTCCCATGAAAAAAGCCTCAGTAAGAAGTTGTACAGTTTCAGTCTGAAGATGTTGTCGCATCGAGAAATTGGAGCTTACGAATGTTCTGACCGGTTGTCTTCAGCAAGTCTTTATTCTAAATCCAGGAGTATCGTTTGGGCGAGTCTTGGTCTTGCTGCAACGCGTAATCGAGTTCTGAAACCTGCGCGGGAAATTGAGTATTTGGCGGAAAAGGAGCCAAACAGTACCGACATTTTGAAGACCAACATGTTGGATACATATTATCCAAATTGAAGCAGTCACCTCGAGAATGTTTGTTTGTATGAGGTTCTACAAAATTACATATTCAAGAGGAACATCAAAGAAGATATTGAGAAAGGAGTGTATGCTGTAATTGGAAGTGAGGGATGTCTGGTGAAGCAAAGAAAATGCCACTTGGTAAATCATCGAAAATTGAGTGGCGAATCTCCAGAAAAAAAGGAGTTTTTCTATTTAGCACTTTTGCAACTTTTCAAGCCTTGGCGTGCAGAAGAGGAACTGCTTGGAGATTTCCTCTGTTACGAAGACTCTTTCACTGCCGCCAAGGAGACCATAGAATGTCCTGCTTTTCCCAAATATCAAGAAATGTTGACTTTGGAAATTGAGCAGGAAGCAACGATTGCAGCCGAAATTGCCAGAGACCGTTCTCAGGACAGTCAGAGTTCTGTTTCATTGAGTCAGGATCCACTAGGAGGACCTATTATCGAAAATGAAGCTGCCACTGCTATGAATGAAGTGGAAAGAGCCATGGCACATGCTCAGGAGGATGCGGTTAACTTAGAAGACTTGGAAAAACAACGCAACGTTGAGCAGAGGAAAATATATGACGAAGTTGCCAAGCAAATTGATCATGGATTAAGTCATGAGAAGAAAGAGTGCTCATGTACGTCGTTGAAGCCTGTCCGACTGTACGTGAGTGGAGAAGCGGGAACTGGAAAAAGTTTCCTTATTAAAGCAATTTCTTGTTATTTGCAGGAAAGGACTGAGTCATCGCTGTCTTGTGTTGTTACCACTCCTACTGGACTGGCAGCACATAATATTAACGGTATTACTTTGCATCGTCTACGGATGCTGCCAGTGGAGCATGACAACAAATTACAATACCACAAGTTATCTGGAGATGCTTGTTGTGAAGTTTCAAGAGTCTTGAGGAAAATGAAACTTCTTATCATTGACGAAGTAAGCATGGTTTCCAATGTCATGCTTGCCTTTGTGCATTTGAGAATGCAAGAAGTTCTTAAAACTGAGTATGATGTGTTATTTGGTGGCAAACACATCATTGTTTTCGGAGATCTTCTGCAGCTGACACCAGTAAAAGGACAACCTGTGTTCAAAATACTCACGCATGAAGATACCAGGAAGTGCCTAGGGAGCATTGGCAACGTTAATATATGGTTAAACTTCAATTATGCTGAACTGCATGAAAATATGCGTCAGGCAAAGGATGAAGATTACAAGAATATTCTACAAGATATTAGAATTGGAAAAGTGACCGAGCATGGGAAAGAAGCTTTACATGCACGATTACTGTCAAATTTATATCCAGAACAAGACGTTGTGCCTGAGAATATTTTTCAGAAAATTACTGAGAAGAAATCCGGAATATGTTTGATGCCAACTCTTGCAGAATGTGCCATCTTCAACAACAAAATGTTGCATTTAGAAAAGCAAGAGATTGTGAAACTGGAAGCTATTGACAGAATAGAGCATAAGGGATCAACAATTATTTTGTCTGAGAATTTGAAATCAAAATTGGATTCATTAGAGAAGACAATATCTAAAACAGCGGATTTTGAAAAGACTTTGAATGTGTGTTTAAATTCCCGAATCATTTTGAGAAGGAATTTACATGTTGAAAGAGGTATGGTAAATGGATCAATGGGTAATGTTGTTGATTTTGAGAAATACAGAAGTAGAGATGGAATTGAATTTTTAAAAATTAAATTTGATGGCATTGAGGAAGTACAGCTAATTGGTCGTTGTTCTGCTAGGTTTTTGCTTGTTAAAGACTTTTATGTTCGCCGTAAGCAGTTTCCTGTTTGCTTGGCATATGCGGTGACAATCCATAAATCGCAAGGTTTAAGTGTAGATAGTGCATTGGTGAATATTGGCAGTTCTGTGTTCAAGGAGGGTATGGCATATGTGGCATTATTACAAGTTAGAACTTTATCGGGATTGTACTTGATTGACTGTGATGTCACAAACATTTGTGCGGATCTAGATTGTGTTAAGGAATACAATAGGTTAAGAAGAGAGTATGCGCCACATTTGCCTCAATATCCTTTGTTTGAGAAACGTGTGGTAGGCCGGAAACGAAGAAATATCAGTAATAGTAGGGACGTTGTAGCAAAAAGTCCAAAAGTCGATGAACCGAAAATTGTAAGGAGAAAGAAAAATGGATTCTGTTGAAGATGTTGTCGGTTTTCAATTTGAAAACAGTTCTGGTGTCAACTGCTATGCTAATGTAGTTGTTAATGTTGTCTTTTCACTAGATACTTTAAAAGAACAGATTGTGATCAATTCTGAACAAAGTTTATGCTGTTTGTTGAATTCTGTGTTAGAGAAATGTAGCACTGATAGAACAAAAGTAGAAAGTGTGTCTGAAGTTCGTTATCTGTTAGACGAATGTTCAGGTCAAACAGACTTCTCTGAAAATATTCAGCAGGATTGTCAGGAGTTTTTAATGTATATGCTTGATGTATTGCAAGATGAGGGTGTAGATGTAGATCACCTGTTTGAGCTTTCTTATCAATGGCAGCATGACTGCGAGAACTGTAGGGTATCAAGTACTACTAGTGTAGACTCAGAAAGATTTATATATTTAACTTTGCCAGACAGTAAATCAGTGTCCTTTAATAAGCTAGTAAAAGCAGCTGATCACAACATGGAGTGTAGCCAATGTAAATCTGAAATGATGTCAACATTATTTATACGAAGATATGGCCAGTATGTCATTTTAATGTTCCAACGATGTAGGCCTGATGGAACAAAATTCACAACTTTAATAAAAAATGTTGTTGCTTCGCAGTTGTCAATATCAGGAAGGACTTTTGTAACTGCAGCAATTATCTATCATGACGGTCCTTCAACAACATCAGGACATTACACAGCTTATTTAAAGTCTAGAAACGGCTAGTCATTCTGCAACGATTCTGTTGTAACTTTCAAAAAAAAATTGCCGTATGACCCTAAAAATTCTTACCTGGTGTTTTTAAAACCAAAATTTTAAGGAAAGAATCTCGGGATTTGCTCTAAGGAATTGCAAGAGGTTCATGGAGTAGAGGGAATGTAAGTCTGCAATGCTGTCTAGATTATTGGTCAAAACTTTTAATTATAATGTCATTTTAAAAATTCAACTATATAAACCTGATGCAAGTAAGTCTGCTTCATAGTAAGCAGTATCAGTGTCATAGGAAAAGTAGAACATGAGTGAGCAAGAAGGGTAAGATATTAGTAGTCCAGGATTGTGAAAGTAATCTTAAATGTTTTCTTTCTGAAAGTTGCGAAAATAGAAAATGACGGGATTTGCTTACAAGAATTCCAAGAGTTGTAAATTGCTCTAACATGACTTGGCCATGTGGAAACATGTGGTAGAATGTGAGAAGTCTTTTATCGTATGTAACATATTTTTCAAAACGATGGAGGTTTTCTTTCAGAAAGTGGCGGGCTGAAAATATTAATAGCACAACAGAGTGTAAGCTGTTCATAGGACATCCTTCGACGTTATGGAAAGTAAGTTAATTTTAAGGAGTTTTGAATTCAGATTTCTTATGTTGTATGGGTTTTTTAAACACAATCATTTTGATTGTGTTTTTTTTCCCCCGCTGTTACATGATGAATACCTTCAAGTCACTGATTTTAGTGAAATTTGATACATTCTGAGATCAGCAAAAGTAAACCATTTAACATGTATAATTAATTCTCTACTTTTTGTACTTATGATATACATTTAGAAATGTGAGGTAGACATGGAGAAACTGAGGCTTCTGTAAGTGTCAAAGTTAATGCATACACTGCTGTACTTCTGGGTACTGTTTCATATGCTGGACTACATCTGCACTATGAGATACCTAAGCAAAGGCAACACAGGTGATGTGATTGTGAAATGAGCAAAAGAAACTCCACGTTTTTCAATTACATCACCTGTGTTTCCTAAGTTTACGAATGACATTGTGCAGATGAAGTTTAGGTCTGTCCACGGACACAGAAGAGGTCTGGCCGTTGTTCAAGAGTGAAGTGGACATGTTTTACTTCATTGGTAGGCCTTCACATGTATTATCTCCTCTGTATTCTTCAACAAGCATAAATTTGATATGCAACCCTGAATAGGCCTCACCTTAAACAAACCTTTGGAGAGGCCACACCTTATCGTCATCCTGAATCAATCATTTAATCTATCACATTTAACTTCTATTAGTTCTACTGCTTCATTTCTTTAACCCTTACTTTCCTGCCTTTGCTATGAAGGACTGGGTTCTTTAAGACCCAGCGGTGCCAGGGGACAACACATGAAACCTTCGTGGGTAACCTGCTCCGGCGTACGAATGACAGAGACACGGGACACTTCCTTCTGCGTCAAAGATTCAAGGTTTATTTACTGCAGGGAAACACAGAAGTCACAGGAAGTACAACGAGTGTAGTTCGGGGAGACTGCTTCAAATTGGTTCTGTGGATCGCTCCTTTTATACAGAATTCTCCCATAGGTTTGCATAGCACACAAAGGTTTACAACCCGGTTCCCACAATTAGCCCCGAGAGGGGTCGCTTTGGTCACTTTGATACACACAAGGTCCGGAACATAAGTGCGGAAACATTTGGCGGTTCCCAACTGTAAAAACCCATCTTCCCATCATTAGTACATTCCAATCAGCAGTACAACAGATCAAAGAAGGAACAAGAACAGGTGTGGAGGAAGATGGAAACAGTGGGGAGATTGGAAAAGGGTGTAAAAGGGGAGGTATCGGGAAACACGAGCTACAGGCATCAAAGGGACGTGCCTAATGAGATGCACGGCTGAGACAATAAACCGGCACGGCGAGATGAGCCTCGAGCGGGGCCATCTGCCTTACAGTATCATCCCCCTCATCATAAAGACACTTACAAAGGACATGTGTCTTCCGCAAATATCTTGGGAGCCCCAGGGTCGCGAAGCGGACAACGTCCGTTCGCTGGCTACTTGAGGGCAAGAGACAAAATGGATGTCGTATCTAAGATGGAACCCGTGGGTACAGATGAAAAACCCACGTAACAAACGAACGGTTTAAGTTAGCACAGCGAAACTGCGCACACTTACTAAACTCGTCATTTGCGGTTCGTAGATACCAGACTCGACCATATTCGTGCGAGTCGAAAACACCACTTACAATTGTCACGGAACCTCAGACGCTCCTTTTGCCCTCATGTAGGCAAGCACTAGTCGGAATCATACTCGATATTCATCAGACCATCTAGATGTTGCTGTAGCATAGCTCTGTCCAACCGAGTTCCATTGGTAACAGGCGGCTGTCTCATACACGTTGTAGCACAGAGGCCACATAAGGCAGGACCGCACTGCACACAAAGGCAACACGTGAACAGGAACGCCACAACGACTCCGATGATCATCAGAATCTTCCAACCCCAAGTCGACATCAGGCCCCAAAACCACCCAAGTAGCGTCCAATCCCCTACATCCACGTGTATGGATTCAGAGATTTTATGCAACTTTGAGATGGCTTGATAGACAGTCGGAGCGTTATCAGGAATGAAAATACAGCAGCTCGAATGGATCACCTTACATACCCCACCTCGATCTGCTAAGATCACGTCTAAAACCATCCGGTTTTGTAACGTCATAAGTCTATCCGCCTGAAGTTCTGTGGTGATATTACCAAGGGCACTGGCAGTAATATTAGCTGTCGATTCTACCACTCGAGTCAACTGTCTCAGGTTCCTCTCCTGCCTCTTGACCGGCAGTATCCTCTTCGCTAATTACGCCTCTCACAACTCTAGTCTTGTGATAATCTGCATCTACAGTAAACGTCGGAGGCAACAAGTTTGCGATAAAACATGAGCCCATAAAGTCAGAGGGCAACCATGCATACGCACGATCATGACAGACAAAGTAGGTACCCTTGGCAGCCAGAAACACAGGGGACTAGATCATCGGCAGCATGTAATTTTCAGTGCAAGCACTCTCTCCAAGTCGGGCTTTCGATCTTCGGCCACGACCCATTAGACAAAAATTACCAATGTGGGGTACGACCCATATCGGAGGCGAGCTTTTAAGCTGTTTATCACTCGTGAGCGCACTGTACTCGACCTTACTCAGGACCCTATAGGCTTGTACCTCTTCCACTGGAATGAGCAACGGCTCATAGATATCTCTATCTAAGTCTTCTATCGCTATAGACAAAGGCTTATAGTACGAGCCAGGGCCAAGGTAGGGAGAACGTGGCTCTCGATTGGGGTGAGAATCTAATGCGCTTCGAAACATTGTTTGAAATGCTCGAGCGGACCCTTGGGAACTATACGGTAACACCAGATATGGAATTCCCTTATCCGTAGTATGTGGCATCAACCCACACACCCAACAATTAGTAGTGTTAACCACTAACTGATGCTGGTGAAGGAGCTGAATAAAGGAATTGTTGCGGAATTCTGCACGTCTAGCCTGTTCGTGTTCGGGTAAGAAGTGAAAAGAATGGGGAGATGCAACAGTGGTAGGTTTAGGATCAGGGGTAGGAGTAGGTATGGCAGGAGATAAGAAACAAGACATCATGTAATACACCCCACCCGCCAATAATGCAGAAACAGTCAAAAGCAATACGAATATTTGGAACATAAAACATTTGGTACGACTAAGTTGTTGCAACTTGAACCTTTGCGCCTGAGCTTCTTCCAAGTCCATCAGCTTCGAAAATGCCATCCCCTACGACCGTCCGCAACGTTTCTTGACGCACTTCGTTCTGTGTAGCAGTAGCCAATCCCTAGGAGTTCCCAGGAACCGACGGTCTTTAACCTAGCGTCAAGACCTACTAACCAGAAGGAAGTACACGCGCGGCCCTACGGCCTTTATTCACAATTATGTGTATGCAAAGTGTCTCTCAGCTGTGGAAGCAAAAATATGAGGAACGAAACTCAATGTATATATACAAAAATAATTACAATGATACGAGTGTTCAAACTGATCGTGGAAAACGGGATAATGCAATTGTCAAGGGACAAACAGGATCTTTTATTAGTCTTTAGTGCTGGATCGCAAAAATATCGGGTTTTCCCAGGACATGTCTGTTCGTCAAACAAAGGATCCGTTGAAGAGACAGCGTCCTGTTGATCAGTTGAATGTTCTGGTCTTGAATCTTTTGATGACAAATGTTCAACAGTGTCTTTCTGCTGCACTGAGGATTCTCCGACAGGTTGTGCGTCGCTGAAAGGTACAAACGCCGGCAATCCTTCGGTTTCGGTTGATGCAATGCCTCTCCTCACCCACGAGTCTGCCGGCAACGGAATAGGGACTTTCTTTGTATGGGTGGCGTGCACCCAGTTTTTCCGACCCTCTAGACGAACAGCAGTTCTCGTGGCGAGGAGGACCTGGAAGGGTCCAGTGAATCTGGGCTCCAAATTCTTCTTGCGCGAGAAATTTCGCGTCACCACCCAGTCTCCGGGCTGGAGCTGGTGGCCTGGACCCTCCGTCTGCGTCGGCAATGCTTCGTAAACCTGTTGGTGAATTAACCTCAGTTTAGCAGTCAAGTCATAAGATAATCGATCAACATTGGATACTCAAGATCACAGAACACACCCGGCCTAGGGACCCCCCAAACATTCGCAGGACGACCGAACACTATTTCATAGGGACTGAGCCCTACTCGGGAGTGTACGGTTGCCCTTGTTGACAGTAATGCTAAAGGTAAAGCGTCAGGCCACGAGAGACCAGTCGTAGCCTGAATCTTCGCTAACTTTAGTTTAAGGGTGCCGTTATACCCTTCAACCAAACCAGCTGACTGGGGATGATTGGCGCTATGGAATTTTTGATTAATTCCAAGGCCCTTACACACACTCTTCATCACACTCCCCACAAACTCACTTCCGTTATCCGACCACACAACCCGAGGCATTCCGTACCGAGGAAAGTATTCCTTCAGTAGGATTTTCGCAGTTGACAAAGCAGTATTGTCCTTAAGAGGGTAGGCTTCGATCCATCGGGAGAATGCGCAAACCACAACTAAAACATACTTCAAGTTATTGCATCTCTCCATATGGATGAAGTCTAGTTGGATCACCTCAAAGGGACATGAAGGGGGAGCAAAACTACCAGGAGGAGTTGGGGTTCCCTTACCAGGATTGTACAACATACATACCATACAATTCTTAACCAATCGTTCAGCACATTTCGTGATACCATCATTCTTCCACACAGGAGACAACAACTTACAGATACCTTTCGCGCTAATATGTGCTAACCCATGTGCCATTGTCACAACAGCCAGCACATACGCATCAGGCAACATCCATCTTTTCTGGTCCGACAAATCAATCCAACAACCATTCGCATCTAACTTTCCCGTACTTTCTTTCCACTTCGTCTTTTCAGTCTCGGTGGCCTCATTCTGAATTGCTTTCACACTCTCGATAGTGTCTTCACACATACTCGATTCTGTAGGCCACCTAACCGAACTCGACACATACATTCGAGTGCTAAGGTTTCGGGCAGTCTCCTTAGCAGTCTCATCCGCAAACGCATTACCACGACCAACATCATCCGTCACCTTACGATGCGCACTACATTTAACAATCGCTACTTGCTTAGGCAACGTAAGTGCATCCAAAAGATCATTCACAAGCTGACCATGCTGAATCTTCGTACCATGCGATGTCAGAAAACCTCTCTCTCTTCACAACCGTCCAAAGCTATGGGCGACGCCAAAAGCGTATTGGCTGTCGGTAAACACATTCACACGTTTCCCTCTCGCTAACACACACGCTCTAGTGAGAGCGATCAGTTCTGCAGCTTGGGCAGAATTCTGATTTAATCTTGCAGTCTCAACAACAGTATTCAACGTTACAACAGCATATGCAGTAGTCACATCACCATTCGGCAGTTTAAAACATGAACCATCCACATACAGCGTTCCATCTGGGTCTTCCAAAGGAGTGTTTTTAAGGTCCACTCGACCTTTTGTTTCCTCTTCCGTTCTCAAATAACAGTCGTGTTCTGTTATTTCATCTGACTCTGAGCTAATTGGTAACAAAGTCGCCGGATTCAGAACATTGCAACGTTTTATCTGAATATGACTTGCCAGCAACGTCAGCTCGTACCCAGACAACCTTGCACTCGTCAAGTGCTGAGTTTTCGTACGATTTAAAAGAGTGTCGACTGCATGCGGAACCA
Source organism: Lissotriton vulgaris (assembly GCF_964263255.1). Classification (NCBI taxonomy): domain Eukaryota; kingdom Metazoa; phylum Chordata; class Amphibia; order Caudata; family Salamandridae; genus Lissotriton; species Lissotriton vulgaris. Next base: position 1,316,451,979 of record NC_141691.1, read on the forward strand.
TCACCGTAAGCATATTATCCATGACCAATCCTGCTGATTGTCGGATGGACACCGCAGCTGCCGCTGTTGCTCTCAAACAACTCGGCAATGCTCTAGCTACCGGGTCCAAGGTCGAGGAAAAATATGCACATGGACGTTGCTTACCACCAAAAGGTTGCGTCAAAACACTTAACGCACAACCTTCCCTCTCGTGAACATATAATGTAAACGGCTTACTGTAGTCAGGAGTACCTAACACAGGAGCCGAACACAATGAATCACGTAATTCAGAAAAACTTTTCTGACATTCTTCCGTCCATGGTAAAGGAGTTGAAACATCCTTGCACGTGAGAGCTACCAATGGTTTCGCTAGCAATGAAAAATTTGGAATCCATTGCCTGCAGTACGACGTGATACCTAGAAAGGCACGCACATCTCTTTGGGTTGTTGGCACAGCCATTCGCGCAATTGCTGCAATTCTCTCTGGGGTCAACCGCCTTCCCTCCTATGACAATAAGTGACCTAAATAGGTTACTTCTTGACAACAATATTGGAGTTTAGAAGGTGACACCTTGTGATTTAACTCACAGAGATGTTGCAGCAGCGACACCGTAGCAACTTTGCAAATGTCCTGAGTATCTGCAGCTACCAATAAGTCGTCAACGTATTGGATTAAGGCCGCACCAGCCGGCAACGTAAACGCATCCAGTTGACCCTTCAAGGCTTGACTGTAAATCGATGGACTTTCACAGTAGCCCTGAGGAGCGCGTTTGAACCGGAAGCTGCGTCCACCAAGAGAGAAACCGAAAAGGTCTCTGCTCTCTTCTGCAATGGGAATGCTGAAGAACGCATTCTTCAAATCAATCACCGAAAACCAAGATGCAGAAGCTGGAATCAGAGTCAGTAGTGCCGTGATGTCAGGCACAACGGGGAACTGAGGAATCACAATTTTATTTACCTCCCGTAAATCGATAACAAAACGATAAACAGGTGCTTTCGAAGGATCAGTACGTTTTAGAATGGGCAGTACAGGGCTGTTGCACACGTTCCCCCGTGTTTCTTCAATTACGTCTTTCTCGATCAAATCATAGATGATCGCTAACAATGCTCGTTCACCATCAAGAGAGATACGATACTGGGGAATACGTGGCAACCGCACATTAGATTTCAACTGAACAACATAAGGGGCTATGTCAAGCAGGCCCACGTCATTGGGACCTGTTGCCCACAAAGATGCAGGAAGAGAACTCAATTCCGGTGGAAGCTTATCGAGAGACAAGTACATAGGAGAGACAACCCTCTCTCCTAAAGTAAGCTTTACACCCGCAGGAGAACAATACAGAGTTGCATACAAACGCTTAAGCAAATCCAGACCCAAAAGATTTTCACCACAACCCGTAGTCAAAATTGACGGAGCTTCTAGCTCACGAGGCCCAATTATAAGGGGCAAAGGGCGCGAAACTGGATTGCTAACGGGGGCGCCAGAGAATCCAACGGAAACATTTGTTAAGCCAGACAAAGGTGCGCCAGGGAGTTTCGAATGCTTTATGGAACTTTTCGCTGCACCAGTGTCCAACAGAAAAGGCTCAACGACGCCCGATGTAGCAACTGCGACGTAAGGCCCTCTCTGATCAACCGGAACTGATACCACTCCCTCTCCTTGTCTATGGCTGTCCTAGTAATTACTGTCGTCAGTTCCCTGATCGACGTAATAATCGTCTACATTGTACTGCGCAGATCGTCCTTGCGATGATCCACGTTGATCAAAACAATTATCGGAATTTGATGAGTTATCTGAACGGTCATTCTGAGCACCACGACCCCTACCGCGTGATGTCTGCTGTGAACCACCACGACCTCCTCTGGATGAATTACCGCTATTACGATCGTTTAGAGCAGGACAATTGAATTTCAAATGACCCTCCTGTCTACAATAGGCACATTGATTGTACCCCAATGAAGTTCTTGGGAAGAGGAGTCATTTCGGGATTGTGATCGATTCGATTGTGGCTGCGATCTATTTTGCTGCGAAGCATTCTGATTCGAACGCGGAGGATACGCTTGCTGTAACAATACTTCAGTTTTGAGTTCTTTCGTCTTTTTATCGGCGCAGTCGTTCTCTTCTTTTTCTCTGTTCTCATAATACTGTGCCGTAGCCAATATTTGAGCCGAGGTAGAAACGGCCCACGCACTTTCAGAGTTTTTCAATTTATTGCTCAAATCGGGCAATAAGTTAGAGACAAATTTGTCCACGAACAACCGTTGACCACCCTCAGTGCTCATATCCTGACCACTGTGATCAATGAATGCCTCCTCGAATCTCGTAAAGAAGTCGGAGACACTCTCGTCCTTCTTCTGTCTACAGGCCGACAATTTGTCCCAATTCACTCTCATGGCTGGCATAAGAGTTTTCATTAACGTGATTATTCTTTGAGGAAGAGCAGCAATCAACTGCTCGTGTTTAGCACCACCAGTTTGTCGACCATCCGCTGCTATAATGGCCGCCCAATCACCACCTAATTCGTTTGCGTGATTTTCCTGACGAATCTTAGCCCATACCGGTTGCGGTACAACATTACCAAACAGCATGTCAATATCGGCAAGATTCATTACCGTAGCATCTACGAGCTGCGATAATTCTTTATAATACCCTGCAGGATTTTTGCGAGGGTCAGGCAAGGATTGTTTCACCTGCAACACTTCAGAGCGTTTCCATGGGAGGTGTATCCACACCCTCTGAAAGAACGGCAAGATCGGGGGGTTTGCCGCAGGATTACCTGGCATCCACACTGGTGGAACTTCTCGCATAGGAAACTGACCAGACTCATCTGGCTGTCTTTCAACATCTTCAACAAAGAGGGCTTGAGGTATAGGAGTGGGACGGAAAGATAGCAACCGTTCAACAGCACGTCGAACATTGGTATCCACTATCAGTCCAGTCGAGAACTGAAGCTGTAGGTCAGACAAAGCGGTCAGCACCTCGTCAGGTGCATCGGTCGATATCTGATCACGAAGAACCTTACACATTTCTTCGAACACGAATCTTTGAGTTGGTATATTGAATTGATAAAAAACGTATCGAGTACGACACGTGGTGGATTTCTAAGAGGATGTATCATCCAACCCATCGCCATATTATATAGCGAAGCGCGTTCCCTGTTACCAGGAAGCTGACTACGTCTCTGAGGACCATCTGAACCAGCGGACCCAAGAACAGGTCCGAGAGAATGAAAGAAGCTAGCCGCAAGAGGAGAAGTACGACTACGAGTAGAGGGAGAAGTATAGGACACAGGACTAACAAGCGAAGGAGTAGAGACAGAAGCAACAGCAGGAGTTAACAGAGCAGGAGCAGTAGCGGGAGCAGGAGTATGTGGAAGCGGAGGAGCAGTAGGGATAGCAACAGGCAAAGGAGCAGGAACAGTCGGAAGAACGGGTGCAGGTTGAGGAACAGGCGGAGGAAGAATAGGTGCAAGAATAGGTACAGGGGGAACCACAGGAGCTGCGGTACCCTGTACATACGGAGGTGGCGACTTCATAAGATAGGACATTAAAGGATCCTCAACTATTTCTTCCTTCTTTTCCGACTCCGTAGGCAAAGCAGGATAACATTTATCTATAGTCATACGCTGTAGTCTATCAAATACTTCCTTCTCCTTAACCTCCTTGTCACGCTGAAACTGCTCTGCTTTCTTTACAATGGTAGCAACACCATCTCTCTGATTTCGTTTAGTCTGTCTGATTTCTTTCTGTCGGGCTTCTTTACGCCACAACCGAAAGGCATCAAACATGGCCGGCCTTGACTTTTTCTCGAACAATTTAGCCTCTAAGTTATCTAAGATCAGGGTCTCAAAGCTACCATGAGGTGGCCAACTAAGGACACCGTCCTTCTTAGTATAGCGAATCCAATAATCATTAAAAGTAATCGGGCCTAGCCCATGTTTACTGTACAGTTCATAAGTCGGAGTTCCAACCGGAGGTATCGGACACGAGTCCTCCAGTCGGGAATCCGCACCACAACGTCTGAAACAACTAAACAAAGTACTGCGACCAGGCATCTTGCACACTAGCCGAGTTTCACAAACGTCAAGGGTTACGGGATTTACCAAGTCCCAGCAAAAAGCAAAAACCCTCGGTTTTTGGCGGCTGCAGTCGTCAAACAACACAACAAAGTACCAAGAACCACAAATGCAATGGAACCATGCAACCACTAAGCAACCACAACCAAGAACTCTGGGAGCGACCCACAAATACTTAACTCAAAGATCGATGGCGACACCAGGAAGGCCCGTCAGTCGTCTCGCTCTACCAAGGTCTACGCCAGGCGCCAAAACAGGTCTACAGTCAGGGCGGCAGTCCATCGCAGCCGTCAGGAGGCGGGAATCTTCGCGGGAAAAGTCTTCGGGCCACTTGTTTCGACAACAGGATCGATGAAGCGGAGTGCACCTTCCCTCGGAGATTTCACACGAAGTTCCTCACGATCGTCGGGCTTGGACCGGTACCACTGATGCAGCCCCACGATGGGCGCCAACTGAAGGACTGGGTTCTTTAAGACCCAGCGGTGCCAGGGGACAACACCTGAAACCTTCGTGGGTAACCTGCTCCGGCGTACGAATGACAGAGACACGGGACACTTCCTTCGGCGTCAAAGATTCAAGGTTTATTTACTGCAGAGAAACACAGAAGTCACAGGAAGTACAACGAGTGTAGTTCGGGGAGACTGCTTCAAATTGGTTCTGTGGATCGCTCCTTTTATACAGAATTCTCCCATAGGTTTGCATAGCACACAAAGGTTTACAACCCGGTTCCCACAATTAGCCCCGAGAGGGGTCGCTTTGGTCACTTTGATACACACAAGGTCCAGAACATAAGTGCGGAAACATTTGGCGGTTCCCAACTGTAAAAACCCATCTTCCCATCATTAGTACATTCTAATCAGCAGTACAACAGATCGAAGAAGGAACAAGAACAGGTGTGGAGGAAGATGTGGGGAGATTGGAAAAGGGTGTAAAAGGGGAGGTATCGGGAAACACGAGCTACAGGCATCAAAGGGACGTGCCTAATGAGATGCACGGCTGAGACAATAAACCGGCACGGCGAGATGAGCCTCGAGCGGGGCCATCTGCCTTACAGTATCATCCCCCTCATCATAAAGACACTTACAAAGGACATGTGTCTTCCGCAAATATCTTGGGAGCCCCAGGGTCGCGAAGCGGACAACGTCCGTTCGCTGGCTACTTGAGGGCAAGAGACAAAATGGATGTCGTATCTAAGATGGAACCCGTGGGTACAGATGAAAAACCCACGTAACAAACGAACGGTTTAAGTTAGCACAGCGATACTGCGCACACTTACTAAACTCGTCATTTGCGGTTCGTAGATACCAGACTCGACCATATTCGTGCGAGTCGAAAACACCACTTACAATTGTCACGGAACCTCAGCTACTTCCCTCATTCCTTTCTCTATTACTTAATTATTCTACTCCTTCCACTATTTTTCTCAGTCCCTCTCTTCTCATACTTCTTCACTCTTGTTCACTCACTCTGTCTTTATTAATGTCACTGTTTCTGACTGATCACAAATTTTTTTTTTAAAAAGAACAGTAAGTATAAGGGAAGGAAACAGACAGTTATGTTAAAAGAAAGACAGCTATAGGGAGTAAACTAGGGATACTGTTATCCGCAATCCACTGCTGATGATGTCACTGACCATGTCATGAATGATGTAATATGTGACATCATCAGCAGTGGATTGCGGGTAACAGTATCTTTTGTTTACTCCCTATAGCTGTCTTTCTTTTAACATAACTGTCTGTTTCCTTCCCTTATACTTACTGTTCTTTTTTTAAAAAAAAAATGTTTGGTTCGCTCCCGGTTCGCGTACCGGAGAGCGAACCGGGAAGCGAACTAAAAGAAATAGAGGTTGGCAGAGTTCCAAATATTCTACCAATTTTTTTTATAACGGGGAGGTAGTTCTGAAAAGAACTTTTTTTTTTTGTTTTTGTTGTTTTATATTTTTTTTATTATTTTTCTGAACATTTTTTTAGTTTTTTTGTATTTTCTGAACATTTTCATATTTTTTGGGGGTTTTTTTTGGGGGGGGGAAACAAAAACAATTCATTGTAAAGGGCTCAACAGGAGCAACAAAAAAAAAAAGAATTTATTCTTTGGGGCGTTTCGGGCAAACATGATTGTCAATAGCTCTGTTAATTAGAGTGATGCTACTTTCTCTGTAGCAAATGAACTGATTGCAACACACGCACACTTGTTTCACTTCCCCGAACTTCATTTGTATATTTGGGACCATCTCCCTCGCCTCTGGTCCCGTCACTTCCTGTACAACTGATCTTCTGGCCATCGAAGGGGGATTATCTTGCTCGTCACGTAACTGCGCAGCACTGTAGTTGTTAGGATGCCACCTACTCATGTGACGATGCATTGTGTAGTTGCCGTAACTGTACTTTTTATCGGTCCCTCTGGACAGTCTATCATTACATATACGGCAAAATACGTAGCGTGCATTTACTTTCTTTTGGCCCTGGGGAAATTAAACAAATTGCCAAATATAGTTCTCCTTCCGATGATACCTCCTGGGCTCCTCTGGCAAAAACAGCGTCTCTTCCTGCTCTTCCTCCTCTTCCTGTTCTTCCTCTTCTTGTTGAATAATAACTTCAGCAGGTGGTCCTCTCTTCCTTGGATGTGTGGTGGGGAAGAACCAGCTGAAGCTACTAATGAAGCCATTGCTCACTGTTAACAAAGGGTCTTTCTCTCACCAAGATGAAAGTCAGAGTGAGGAAAGAAGGAGGGGTTTTCATCATTTGGGAAAAGCAATAGTTCTAAACCAATGAAAAGTGTTAATTTTAGATCACATGACCTAGTCTTACATCATTAGGAAACCAAAAGTGAAATGAACCAATGAAAAGTGTTATTACCGAGTCACATGACCTGCTGTGTTTACGTTACGCGCTTTGCGCCGCGTTCCGGTTCGCTTCCGGGTACGCTAACTTGGCGCGTCACATGACGTATCACGCGACAACGCGAAACGTCATGCTGACGCGACGCGTCACAATGTTGTTTTCTAAAGCAACAGTTACGCAAACGGAACGTTTACCGGTTCGCGGACCGGGTCGCGGCTCCAAATTGAGCTAACGGGAAGCTAACCGGTTCGCGGACCGGGAGCGAAACAATAAAAATAATTTTAAAAAAATTGTATTAAAAACATGTAAAATATATTTTAAGATTTAAAGAAGAATACATTTTACAGCTACAGATATTAGCTTTTAAAAAACCAATGAAATTCACTGAAAAAACCATAGGTTATAGACCATATATAGTTAGGAATTAGCATTTACAAAACCTTGAAAATTCACTGAAAAACCATCAATCAATCAATCAATCAATCAATCAAAGACATTTATAGGGCGCACTACCTACCCGTAGGGTCTTAAGGCGCTTGGGGGGGGGGGGGGTGCCGCTACTGCTCGAACAGCCAGGTCTTGAGCTTCTTCCTGAAGGAGAGGTGGTCTTGGGTCAGGCGCAGGTCGGCCGGGAGGGAGTTCCAGGTCTTGGCGGCCAGGTAGGAGAAGGACCTTCCTCCTGTAGTGGCTCTGCGGATGCGTGGGACGGCGGCGAGGGCGTGGCTGGCAGATCGGAGGTGGCGTTTGGGAGCGTAGAAGTTGGCGCGGTTGTTGAGGTAGCTCGGGCCTTGATCGTGGAGAGCTTTGTGTGCGTGGGTAAGGAGGCGGAAGGTGATTCTCTTGTTGACCGGGAGCCAGTGCAGGTCTCTTAGGTGTCCGGAGATGTGGCTGTGTCGTGGGATGTCGAGGATGAGTCTGGCTGAGGCGTTCTGGATGCGCTGGAGTCTCTTCTGGATCTTGGCGGTGGTTCCGGCGTAGAGTGCGTTGCCGTAGTCCAGTCGGCTGGTGACGAGGGCCTGGGTGACGGTCTTCCTGGTCTCTGTGGGGATCCACCAGAAGATCTTCCGAAGCATGCGCAGGATGTTGAAGCACGACGAGGAGACGGTGTTGACTTGCCTGGTCATGGAGAGGGAGGAGTCCAGGATGAAACCCAGGTTGCGTGCGTGGTCCGTCGGTTTGGGTGCGGTGCCCAGGGCGGGGGGCCACCAGGAGTCGTCCCAGGCGGAGGGCGAGGAGCCCAGGATGAGGACCTCCGTCTTATCTGAGTTCAGTTTCAGGCGGCTCGTCGTCATCCACTCGGCTACCTCTTTCATCCCTTCGTGCAGGTTGGCTCTGGCGGCGGCGGGGTCGTTGGTCAGGGAGAGGATCAGCTGGGTGTCGTCGGCGTAGGAGATTATGTTGAGGTTGTGTTGGCGTGCGATGGCCGCGAGGGGGCTCATGTAGACGTTGAAGAGAGTAGGGCTCAGCGAGGATCCTTGAGGGACGCCGCAGATGACTTCGGTGGCCTCTGACTTGTACGGTGGTAGGCGGACTCTTTGTGTTCTTCTGTCGAGGAATGAGACGATCCATTCCAGTGCCTTCTCCTGGATTCCGACGTTGCTGAGGCGTTGCACTAGGGTGCGGTGGCAGACCGTGTCGAAAGCCGCTGAGAGGTCTAGGAGGATGAGGGCCGCTGTTTCTCCGTTGTCCATCAGGGCTCGGATGTCGTCAGTGGCGGCGATGAGGGCGGTTTCGGTGCTGTGGTTGGCACGGAATCCGGACAGCGATGGGTCGAGGGATCCATTCGTCTCGAGGAAGGCGGCCAACTGTTTGTTGACGGTCTTTTCGATGACTTTGGCTGGAAACGGGAGTAGAGAGATGGGGCGGTAATTCTTGAGTTCGGTGGGGTCTGCTGTAGGTTTCTTGAGTAGAGCGCTGAGTTCGGCGTGCTTCCAGCTCTCGGGGAAGGTGGCGGTGTCGAATGAGGTGTTGATGATGTCCCGCAGCTGGGGTGCGATGACAGCGTCGGCTTTGTTGAAGATGTGGTGAGGGCAGGGGTCGGTCGGAGATCCGGAGTGGACGGAGTTCATCATGTGGACGGTGTCTTCGGTGTTGACCGGGGTCCAGGCGCAGAGGGTGGTGGTGGGTGGTGTTGCTGCGGTCGTGGCGTGCGTCGGTTGAGTGCTGAAGCTGTTGTGTATGTCCGCGATCTTGTTGTGGAAGTAGGAGGCGAGGGAGTTGCAGAGGTCTTGCGATGGGGTGATGTCGTTGTTTCCGGCGTTGGGGTTGGAGAGCTCTTTCATGATGTTGAAGAGTTCCTTGCAGTTGTGTGCGTTGTTGTCCAGTCGGTTCTTGAATGCAGTTTTCTTGGCGGTGCGGATCAATTGGTGGTGTTTCCGGGTGGCGAGCTTAAGGGTTGTCCTGTTGTCCGGCGTGGGTTCCTTTCTCCAGGCTTTCTCGAGGGCTCGGCAGTTCTTCTTGGAGCTCTTGAGTTCGTCGGTGAACCATGGGGCTCTCTTATTGCCGGGTCTGCTGGGCGGGATCCTCAGAGGGGCGAGTTCGTCTGCGCATTTGCTGATCCACTTCGAGAGGTTGTCGGCGGCCTGGTTGGGGTTCGCTGAGCTGGCCGGAGGGTGCTGGCTCAGGGAAGCGGCGAGCTGGTCGGCTGTGATCTTGTTCCAGCTTCTTCGGGCAACCTGTTGCTGGTGGTGGTGGATCGTCGTTCTTCTGAAGGTGAAGTGGATGCATCTGTGGTCCGTCCAGTGGAGTTCTGTGGTGTGGCTGAAGGCAATGTCTTTGCTGGATGAGAAGATGGCGTCGAGTGTGTGTCTGGCGAGGTGGGTGGGGGTGGACACCAGCTGCTTGAGTCCAAGGTTGGCGAGGTTGTCGAGCAGGGTGCTGGTGTTGCAGTCGTTGTTGTTCTCCAAGTGGAAGTTGAAGTCCCCCAGGAGGATGTAGTCAGCGGAGGGGAGGGCGTGCGGGCTGACGAAGTCGGCGATGTCCTCGCTGAATTGAGTGCGTGGTCCCGGAGGTCGGTAGACCAGGGTGCCTCTGAGGGTGGTCTTCGGGTCGGTGTGAATCTGGAAATGCAGGTGTTCGGCGGAGGGTGGGGTGTTGTCGGTGCTGGTCGTGATGCGGATGGTGTTCTTGTGGATGATGGCGATGCCTCCTCCCACCTGGTTGGCGTTGCGGTCCCTCCGGGTGATCTTGTAGCCTTCTGGGATGGCGATGGCGATGTCGGGCGCTGAGGCGGCATTCATCCAGATCTCCGTGATGAAGGCAACGTCAGGGGCTGTGGTGTCTAGGAGGTTTCAGAGTTCGATGGCGTGTCTGTGGACTGAGCGGGTGTTGAGCAGGATGCACTTGAGGTGGTTGCTGCTGGTGTTCGGCTTGGCAGGTGCTGGTGTCGGGCAGGTCCGGATGCAGGTGAACTTGCAGGTGTTGCAGCTGAAGGGTCCGTGGACGCGTCGTGGGGTGGCTCTGCAGCATCCCGGGACTCGGCCGGTGTTGAGTGCGATGAGGGTGGCGGCGGTGTACGTCAGGCGGGTCGGTCGGGGTCCTCGAGGGCCAGGGGTCTTGGCACTGGGCGCGGTCCAGGCGCGGACGGGCGTAGACGGGCTTACCTTTGGCGCGCCTTCGGCGCACAATCGGCGCGCCCGCTGCACGTGACCGCTGCGCGTTCGCATGGTCGCCATATATGGCGAAGTGCGCGGGTGGGCGGAGCAGCTGGGAGGGAACAGAAGGGAAAAAGGGGCGGGGTCAGCGGTGGTGGCGGGAAGCGGGGAGCGGGGAGGGCGGCAACAGGCGGGAAAATACAGTCAATACAGCGGAAAACACACAAATGAACACAAATACAATTCTACAGAAAATACAGGCAATACGGCGGAAAAACAAACAATGAGCACAAGTAATCACAAATACAAGTCTGCACAGTGAACCAGGGGCACAGGGAGAGGAGCGCTGATCACGGACCACGCCGCTCGAAGGAGGGGGCGTGGTGACGAGCCGGCAGTCGGGCAGCGGGGCACAACGGAAGGGGGACCACACGCAGCAGCTGGTGGCCGTGCGGCGCGGGGGTGTCCTAAAACTAGGTAACACCATAGGTTATAGACCATATATAGTTAGGGATTAGCATTTACAAAACCCTATTTTACTCGCATAAAACCATTGAAATTTCATATATAGTTAGTTGCACTAACTATATATCGCGCACCCGCAATCCACTGCTGATCATGTCACATATTACATCATTCATGACATGGTCAGTGACATCACTGATGACATCACTGATGACATCACTGATGACATCATCCAGTGACTGTATGTTTCTGAAAAGTCAAAATATGTCTTACATATTGAAGAATGAGTGGATGTATAAGTGTCTGGATGAAGGATTTAGTAGGTGCATGACTGACTGTATGAGTGAATGATTAAATGTGTCTCACTGAGTGCATGGGTTAGTGACTAAACTGTCTTAATTTGTAAATCATTATAAAAGTTGTTCTGTAAACATCTGCTTATGTTGATCAGTAGCTTTATGATTAAGTATATGGGTTAATGATAGGTTGCCCAAGTATTTCTATGAGAGAGTGAGTGTCAGTGTGGGTGGCTGTGAGGTGTGTGACTATGTGCATAGATGTGTGAGCAGTTGATTCACTAGATGTATGGGTTCAAAAGTGCATGTGGAAACATCTGTATGGGCAGTTGACTGTGTGCATGAGTATATTGGTGAGTGAATGGATATCTCAGTGCTACATGTCAAAGTAAGTACATATGTAAAACACAGTACATGTGAGAGTTGACATATATAAATAACTGTGCATAAGAGCCAGTGAATGTGTGAGTGGCTGTATGGATCATTGTGAACTTGTATCAGGGATTGTATAAGAGAGTAAATATGTGTTAGTATATGTTTGAATAAGTAAAGTGTGTATAACTGTATAGTAGAGGAAATGGAAGTGTGATTGATTCTTTGCATGACTGACTAGGTGTGTGAGTAACTCCATGGATGAGTGACAGTCTGTGAGCGTATATTTACTCTGATTGTTTTTCTAAGATTATATTAGAGTCTGAAGAGGTTCACTGTATTATCACATGAATGATGTCATCAGTGATGTGATCAGTAATGGCAAATGAGATGTCATCAGTGATGTCATTCGAGATGTCATCAGTGATGTCATCAGTGATGTCATCAGTGATGTCACTGACCATGTCATGAATGATGTAATATGTGTCATGATCAGCAGTGGATTGCGGGTGCGCGATATATAGTTAGTGCAACTAACTATATATGAAATTTCAATGGTTTTATGCGAGTTAAATAAGGTTTTGTAAATGCTAATCCCTAACTATATATGGTCTATAACCTATGGTTTTTTCAGTGAATTTTCAAGGTTTTGGTTTCAGTGAATATATATATATATAGGAGGCTACTAGTGCCAAATACTATACAATGTCGAGCCAAGGTTGAAATTAGCATAGTAGTGCATTCTGGGAATTGTGGTCCAAAGGACAGGCCACGTGACCATTGGGATCTGAAATACCCAAAATCAACTCCCCTGTGATCAAGGCGCAAGGCGCTGAAATGCGTAAGGACTTAAAGAGTTGGTGTAGCTGCCACGCAATTCAAACACAATAAAGCTGTCAGCCTGAAAGGACGTCGAAGCTGTGGGCTCTTTCTTTTGCTCGTCTTTAAATCCAACAGGATTCTCTATTCCTGCTTTGAGCCTGCCCTGCAGAGTTAGGGGCCCCGGTAAAGTGGAGATATGTGCATGCTATTAAACAGAGGGGGCATGACTAGCTCTTCAATGCAGCAGTCGAAAATATGAACTTCCGTGACTATTTGCTGGGCTGAAGTGAAAGGGAGGAAGGAGGTTTTTCCTCTATCCAGCAGTCTTCGTGTCTCTTTGTCAGGCAACTATTTGGTACGTGGCAGCTAAGTGCACTGTGTTTTTAATATTTCTACCGGAATGCAACATGGATAAAAGATTGGACTTGGACAAAATAGGAGGCTACTAATGCTAAATACTAAACGATGTCGAGCCAAGGTTGAAATTAGCATAGTAGTGCATTCTGGGAATTGTGGTCCAAAGGACAGGTCAGGTGACCACTGGGATCTGAAATACCCAAAATCAACTCACCTGTGATCAAGGCGCTAGGCGCTGAAACGCGTAAGGACTTAAAGAGTTGTTGTAGCTGCCATGTAATTCAAACACAATAAAGCTGTCAGCCTGAAAGGACGTTGAAGCTGTGGGCTCTTTCTTTTGCTCATCTTTAAATTCAACAGGATTCTCCATCCCTGCTTTGAGCCTGCCCTGCAGAGTTGGGGGCCCCGGTAAAGTGGAGATTTGTGCATGATATATATATATATATATATATATATATACAAAACCAGTCCAAACTTTCAATTCAAAGAAGGCACTGACTCCGTGAATAAATGCCAAAGTAAGATTTATTTTATTCCGATTCACAGCCCAGACGCGTTTCGACGGTGTTCACCACCTTGCTCACTACATCTGGTCTCACCGAATCCCATACTATATACTTTCAAAGTTTGACAGGTTACAACTGGCTGGTTGTCATGGCAACTATGTCATCTCACTTCAAACAACATAGAAGAGTTATCTTGTGGATTGCATCATGGCTCAATGCTTTAACTTAATGCATAGAAAATTATACATAGCCTAGAGAACTCAATCGGCATGTTTGTGCCCTAATGTTGGTAATGTTACATCACATTTAAACCAATCAGTGATAACAAATATAATGCAGAACTTATGTACATTAACTTAAACATAAAACAAAAACGTTTCCATGAGTCTGTGCATTCATTACTTCGAACATATCTGGCGATATCACTAGCTACCAACCATTATATGTGTGCCGCTATATATTTATTTGACTTGATGAAATTGTCACCCTATATTGAACACAATAATTACGGGGGTGTGTTTGTGTTGTGCAATACTCAACCATTTGTTTGTTGTTGGTAATAAATTAATGAGCACTTTACAATACGAGACCGTCACCGTTAGCAGTCTGTCATGTAAGCATTTCTTGTGTCTGGCTCTCCTGTGATGCACACCTTGGTATGTATTAAGCTAGTGCCATCCATCTATATGAGGAGACTCTTGCCACACAATTACATGGCTGGTTGCCATCTCTGCTAATACACCATCTAGTCGTGAAATCCTACCCAAGTGGGTGTGGGGACAGATTCTCGTATATATGACTACGGCTTGTGTAAAATGGTAATTGGTGCTCAATAGTGAACTTGAGTAGAAGTGACCGCATTGACTCACATGTATTGTGAATTAAATAGTGTTATAATGTGTTGTTTGAAAAAACTTTTGTGTTGTGTGCATTGTGTCAATTAAAATTGTTAAAATAAAGTAGGTGAGTTTAGATGTTTTTGGAGGTGTTAAAGATTAACAGATCAGGCAATAGAGGACTAGAGGTGCACAAAGAGCCTCATCCGGGTTTAACCCGCTGGGAATTTTCAAGTCTAGCATAATTATGATTCTAGACTCAAGTCTTCTCAATGCCAGCTGCCAATTGCCACCCCTGATGTTTTTGGGTGTGCTGTCAATTACAAAGAAAGTTAAGTCTTGTATGTTTCGTGCGTGATATGAATTTATGTGCCTTGCCACAGGGTATGCCTGGTTGTCATTCGTTATTGCCCTGAGGTGCTGTAGTATTCTAACATGTGCCTGATTTATGGTGCTGCCCACGTACCTCTTTCCACATGTGCATTCTAGCACGTAGACAGTGAACTCTGTCTAACATGTGTAGCTCCCTCTGATAGCGTATGGTGTGTGTCTAAATGGGAGCCTTACTGTGTTGGTATTGATTCCATGTTTACAGGCTGTGCATTTAACGTACTTCCTGAACCCCTTCTGGGCTTGCAGCCATGTGGTTCCTTTGATGTTTGTGGGGGCGTTGCACACTAGTTCATTCCTCATTGATTTGGATTTTCTAAAAGTGACTGATGGAGATTTATTGTATATATAAATTTATATATATATATATATATATATATATATATATATATATATATATATATATATATATATATATATATATATATATATATATATATATATATATATATATATATATATATATATTACATTACCCTTCCTCCTCTGCTTAAGGAAAACGGAGTCGCACTCCACTTGGCTGAAATGTTTCTTTATTCAATTTTTGCAGTCTTGGCAGTCCTGATGCGTTTCGTCGTACACTACGACTTTCTCAAAGGTGTGCCGCTCTGTTTGCATAGAAGTTCCCGCAGTGACAGCCATTTTCATTGGTTTGATGCTTAAATACATTTTTTTGAAACCCTCTGGTGGGCATGCTGGTCACTGTAGTTCTTCCCTTGCATATTCAATTGCCTCTGGTGGATTTTCATTCGCCTAGTGTCCCGCTTCAGCCCCTCTTCAGGTGAGGCAAGGAGTCATGCTGGAGCCGGTCTCCAGCGGCAGCCACTTTCCCTTAGATGTCCGCTTTCACGTTGCTGGTGATTTTGTTCGTGTCAGGGAAACCTTTGGCGCTCTTGCTGACTGTGCGGCGCTCCCACGGCTTGAACCACGCCGTCATAAATTACATTACCCTTCCTCCTCTGCTTAAGGAAAACGGAGTCGCACTCCACTTGGCTGAAATGTTTCTTTATTCAATTTTTGCAGGCTTGGCAGTCCTGACGCGTTTCGTCGTACACTACGACTTTCTCAAAGGTGTGCCGCTCTGTTTGCATAGAAGTTCCCGCAGTGACAGCTATTTTCATTGGTTTGATGCTTAAATACATTTTTTTGAAACCCTGTGGTGGGCATGCTGGTCACTGTAGTTCTTCCCTTGCATATTCAATTGCCTCTGGTGGATTTTCATTCGCCTAGTGTCCCGCTTCAGCCCCTCTTCAGGTTTGGCAAGGAGTCATGCTGGAGCCGGTCTCCAGCGGCAGCCACTTTCCCTTAGATGTCCGCTTTCACGGTGCTGGCGATTTGGTTCGTGTCAGGGAAACCTTTGGCGCTCTTGCTGACTGTGCGGCGCTCCCACGGCTTGAACCACGCCGTCATAAATTACATTACCCTTCCTCCTCTGCTTAAGGAAAACGGAGTCGCACTCCACTTGGCTGAAATGTTTCTTTATTCAATTTTTGCAGGCTTGGCAGTCCTGACGCGTTTCGTCGTACACTACGACTTTCTCAAAGGTGTGCCGCTCTGTTTGCATAGAAGTTCCCGCAGTGACAGCCATTTTCATTGGTTTGATGCTTAAATACATTTTTTTGAAACCCTCTGGTGGGCATGCTGGTCACTGTAGTTCTTCCCTTGCATATTCAATTGCCTCTGGTGGATTTTCATTCGCCTAGTGTCCCGCTTCAGCCCCTCTTCAGGTGAGGCAAGGAGTCATGCTGGAGCCGGTCTCCAGCGGCAGCCACTTTCCCTTAGATGTCCGCTTTCATGGTGCTGGCGATTTGGTTCGTGTCAGGGAATCCTTTGGCGCTCTTGCTGACTGTGCGGCGCTCCCACGGCTTGAACCACGCCGTCATAAATTACATTACCCTTCCTCCTCTGCTTAAGGAAAACGGAGTCGCACTCCACTTGGCTGAAATGTTTCTTTATTCAATTTTTGCAGGCTTGGCAGTCCTGACGCGTTTCGTCGTACACTACGACTTTCTCAAAGGTGTGCCGCTCTGCTTGCATAGAAGTTCCCGCAGTGACAGCCATTTTCATTGGTTTGATGCTTAAATACATTTTTTTGAAACCCTCTGGTGGGCATGCTGGTCACTGTAGTTCTTCCCTTGCATATTCAATTGCCTCTGGTGGATTTTCATTCGCCTAGTGTCCCGCTTCAGCCCCTCTTCAGGTGAGGCAAGGAGTCATGCTGGAGCCGGTCTCCAGCGGCAGCCACTTTCCCTTAGATGTCCGCTTTCACGGTGCTGGCGATTTGGTTCGTGTCAGGGAAACCTTTGGCGCTCTTGCTGACTGTGCGGCGCTCCCACGGCTTGAACCACGCCGTCATAAATTACATTACCCTTCCTCCTCTGCTTAAGGAAAACGGAGTTGCACTCCACTTGGCTGAAATGTTTCTTTATTAAATTTTTGCAGGCTTGGCAGTCCTGACGCGTTTCGTCATACACTACGACTTTCTCAAAGGTGTGCCGCTCTGTTTGCATAGAAGTTCCCGCAGTGACAGCCATTTTCATTGGTTTGATGCTTAAATACATTTTTTTGAAACCCTCTGGTGGGCATGCTGGTCACTGTAGTTCTTCCCTTGCATATTCAATTGCCTCTGGTGGATTTTCATTCGCCTAGTGTCCCGCTTCAGCCCCTCTTCAGGTGAGGCAAGGAGTCATGCTGGAGCCGGTCTCCAGCGGCAGCCACTTTCCCTTAGATGTCCGCTTTCACGGTGCTGGCGATTTGGTTCGTGTCAGGGAAACCTTTGGCACTCTTGCTGACTGTGCGGCGCTCCCACGGCTTGAACCACGCCGTCATAAATTACATTACCCTTCCTCCTCTGCTTAAGGAAAACGGAGTCGCACTCCACTTGGCTGAAATGTTTCTTTATTCAATTTTTGCAGGCTTGGCAGTCCTGACGCGTTTCGTCGTACACTACGACTTTCTCAAAGGTGTGCCGCTCTGTTTGCATAGAAGTTCCCGCAGTGACAGCCATTTTCATTGGTTTGATGCTTAAATACATTTTTTTGAAACCCTATGGTGGGCATGCTGGTCACTGTAGTTCTTCCCTTGCATATTCAATTGCCTCTGGTGGATTTACATTCGCCTAGTGTCCAGCTTCAGCCCCTCTTCAGGTGAGGCAAGGAGTCATGCTGGAGCCGGTCTCCAGCGGCAGCCACTTTCCCTTAGATGTCCGCTTTCACGGTGCTGGCGATTTGGTTCGTGTCAGGGAAACCTTTGGCACTCTTGCTGACTGTGCGGCGCTCCCACGGCTTGAACCACGCCGTCATAAATTACATTACCCTTCCTCCTCTGCTTAAGGAAAACGGAGTCGCACTCCACTTGGCTGAAATGTTTCTTTATTCAATTTTTGCAGGCTTGGCAGTCCTGACGCGTTTCGTCGTACACTACGACTTTCTCAAAGGTGTGCCGCTGTGTTTGCATAGAAGTTCCCGCAGTGACAGCCATTTTCATTGGTTTGATGCTTAAATACATTTTTTTGAAACCCTCTGGTGGGCATGCTGGTCACTGTAGTTCTTCCCTTGCATATTCAATTGCCTCTGGTGGATTTTCATTCGCCTAGTGTCCCGCTTCAGCCCCTCTTCAGGTAAGGCAAGGAGTCATGCTGGAGCCGGTCTCCAGCGGCAGCCACTTTCCCTTAGATGTCCGCTTTCACGGTGCTGGCGATTTGGTTCGTGTCAGGGAAACCTTTGGCGCTCTTGCTGACTGTGCGGCGCTCCCACGGCTTGAACCACGCCATCATAAATTACATTACCCTTCCTCCTCTGCTTAAGGAAAACGGAGTCGCACTCCACTTGGCTGAAATGTTTCTTTATTCAATTTTTGCAGGCTTGGCAGTCCTGACGCGTTTCGTCGTACACTACGACTTTCTCAAAGGTGTGCCGCTCTGTTTGCATAGAAGTTCCCGCAGTGACAGCCATTTTCATTGGTTTGATGCTTAAATACATTTTTTTGAAACCCTCTGGTGGGCATGCTGGTCACTGTAGTTCTTCCCTTGCATATTCAATTGCCTCTGGTGCATTTTCATTCGCCTAGTGTCCCGCTTCAGCCCCTCTTCAGGTGAGGCAAGGAGTCATGCTGGAGCCGGTCTCCAGCAGCAGCCACTTTCCCTTAGATGTCCGCTTTCACGGTGCTGGCGATTTGGTTCGTGTCAGGGAAACCTTTGGCGCTCTTGCTGACTGTGCGGCGCTCCCACGGCTTGAACCACGCCGTCATAAATTACATTACCCTTCCTCCTCTGCTTAAGGAAAACGGAGTCGCACTCCACTTGGCTGAAATGTTTCTTTATTCAATTTTTGCAGGCTTGGCAGTCCTGACGCGTTTCGTTGTACACTACGACTTTCTCAAAGGTGTGCCGCTCTGTTTGCATAGAAGTTCCCGCAGTGACAGACATTTTCATTGGTTTGATGCTTAAATACATTTTTTTTAAACCCTCTGGTGGGCATGCTGGTCACTGTAGTTCTTCCCTTGCATATTCAATTGCCTCTGGTGGATTTTCATTCGCCTAGTGTCCCGCTTCAGCCCCTCTTCAGGTGAGGCAAGGAGTCATGCTGGAGCCGGTCTCCAGCGGCAGCCACTTTCCCTTAGATGTCCGCTTTCACGGTGCTGGCGATTTGGTTCGTGTCAGGGAATCCTTTGGCGCTCTTGCTGACTGTGCGGCGCTCCCACGGCTTGAACCACGCCGTCAAAAATTACATTACCCTTCCTCCTCTGCTTAAGGAAAACGGAGTCGCACTCCACTTGGCTGAAATGTTTCTTTATTCAATTTTTGCAGGCTTGGCAGTCCTGACGCGTTTCGTCGTACACTACGACTTTCTCAAAGGTGTGCCGCTCTGTTTGCATAGAAGTTCCCGCAGTGACAGCCATTTTCATTGGTTTGATGCTTAAATAAATTTTTTTGAAACCCTCTATATATATATCACCTATTGGCAGTCCGCAGTAGGAGGTTATGGTTACGACCTAGTTACCATAGGGAAATGGCAACATTCTATTCCCAATAACTTTGGGGGCGATTGACGAATCTTCGCAAAATTTCCAAAACAAATTCTTTGTTGATATCAGCTAGTATGTTGAAAGTTTGGGGGTGATTCGTCAAGAGGGGGCTGAGAAAGAAGGGGGGTCTTAAAAGGTGTTTTCTCCATGTTAATTTCTATAGGAAACTTTAGACAAGGCTACAGGTTGAACGGGTGAACGGAATTACCCCAAATTTGGCAGGGAGAATGGTCTTGTTCTAGAAAGCACGCTTTTGATTATTTGGTGTAAATTATAATGGAGGTGTATGTGGAGAGTAGATTGATGGCCTGCCATTCCCCTTGTGTGAGGTTATCCTGCTTGGGTCTCCTACTAAATGCATTCTTGGCTTCATGTTTGTCTAAGTCTTGTAGGACAAGTTTGTGAAAGGTGTCAAACGTGTTACCCCCAGGTAGGACAGGATTCCTGCCTGCAGCTGCAAAGAACAAGGCACTTACAAACAATTTACTTTCTTTGGTATTGAACACATCCCTCCGAACCGAAGAAGCGGAGACAGAGAACTGACCCTACGTTGCACTGAAGCTACATGGATCATGAGTCTGAGAGAGCTTGAGCTCGGCCTCAACACAGACCATGAGCTACAATTTTTTCTGGGGGACCAATAAGAAATACATCCTCCCATTAGACACCATCACATGCATGTTTCAGTTTTTGGCAGGATAGGACTAATTTTTTTCTGTCTCTGTCAATATTTGTCCATGTATACCCTGGAGTATTCTGTAAACAGAAATGGTAATTTAATACGTGTTTTTCCCAAGCACGGGATCTTGTCCTACATGGGATATCTATAATACAGTGCTTATGTTTGTCCAACGCATCTAGATGAGCTGGTGCCCTGGACTTGTGTTTGTTCTGATTTTATTCTCTATGTCTGTATCCACAGGTGGCACATTTGCCATATATGATGTTACACTGAATTTGATTATTAATGCTTGTTTTATTTTGTTTTCCAAGTATATTTCTGCTTACCTCCTTTTCATAACCCACTCTCATGTTTTTGATTGTACCACCGGCGTTTTCTTGCTTTGGCAGCACTCTGGCTTGCCAGGGAAGATTTTAAAGAATTTCCCTACCCGTTTTTGTGCTTACTCGTACTCGCCTCCGGGGCCCTGAACTCGGATGTGTTCTTTTGCTTGTATCCCATCTGTCACTACAATATGCTATCGAAATTTCATTGTTTTACGGTTTTTCGAGCACTGGAGCGTGTTATGTTCACTTCCGGATGACATTCCGATAAGGGTGTAAACATTGCATCCTTTCTCCCAGACTTCGTTATAAATACATGGTGTGACGTGCATGCATCACTTCCTACTACCTAAAGGAATCCACTTGTGATCTCGCTATTATGTTGGTTGGTGGAGCTTCTGATGCTCGCATAACCAGCAGGGGGCTTTCTGGACCGGAGAGGGACTGCCCGGACCCGGGAGCGTTCTCCTATTGAGGGTGAAACTAAAGTCAGTGCTTTCTCCTCCCGCCCTAAGTGCTGCGCTGTGACTTATTTGTTGAATTAACTAAGCGTGGGCTGCGGTTTACACCCCGTTTCTCTCTTTTGCACTAATTCTTGATGTTATACCGCTTCAGGTTTGAACCTGTTACTCTAGTATTTGTAGTATGCATGCACAGTTAATGCACGCACTGTTTGGGGATATTTGCCCATATAATTCCATTATTCAGTATACATACACATGTAGTCATCCCTACACATGGCGCATATCTTTGTGTGGACTTTACTTAATTTTAACATTATTTTATCTTCTATTGTGGGATGCTTTTGTCTGCCATGTTTATATCATGACGTCATCTGCAGGGCACAATATAGTTGCTCTGTAGTGATTGCTGGTTCCTGTGTTGAAATTTTTTATTAAAAAGTTTTAGATGAAAATACAGAAATACGTACATATGTAAATAGATAATAAAATAAGATATTGATAAATGAAGCATAATACAGGTATGAAAATGATATAGTTATACATAGGATATAATGGATGTGAAGAAGCAAAAATAGCAAATATTCTATAAGCTATAAAGCAAAAAATAGCAGAAAAGAAGAAAGAGAAAGAATGAAAGGAAAAGAGAAAAGAAAAGAAAAGGAAAAAGAAAAAAGAACCCTAGAGTAATAAGAAAAAGTAGAAAAGGAGATGCGACCGAGACATATGAAAAGGATTAAGGAGCAGAAAAACCAGGAAGAGTACACAAACGCAAAATAAAAATAATTAAGGAGGGATAACAGACGTTGGAGAGGAAGAAATGGAGACAGAGTCACTATCCACCGTGGCTTCTAGGAATGGGGACCATGTTTGAAGAAAAAGAGAAGCCTGATCTTGCAAGTTATAAATTACATGTTCATAAGAGGCTGTTTGTACCATAGCCACCAGCCACTCTTCCTGAGAAGGAGATAAGGAGGACTTCCAATGACGTAATATACAGATTTTGGCCGTAGCCAAAGCAGTATGAAGAAGGCAAGTCTGTGGTTTAGACAGTGTCGGAAGACCTTGAAAATCATGTAAAATAAACTTTTCAGAAGTAAAGGTAATGGTAATGACATAGTAGATGCCAAAGTCTTTCTTATAAAAAGCCAAAATGATCTAGTGCGAGGGCATTCACAGATAATGCGCGTAATATCACAGACTGAAGCAGAACATCTCCAGCACAAAGAGTGTGTTATCAATTTAGCATGATGTAGTTTAGATGGAGACCAGTGCCATTCATGAATGATTTTGAAAATGCAAAATTTGAGATGAGCCTCTCGGACAACTTTATGTAAACCTTCCAGAATTTGATCCCATTGATTAATGGAATATGTAACTGATGAACGAGATTGCCATTTTAATTGAAGAGCTTTCGAGAGGGGTTGCGAAAAAAGAGGATGAAGGAAAGTTTTATAAAGACCAGAAGTCACATGTTTAAAGTTTCCCCACAAATGTAAATAAGACAAAATAGGAAACGCGGTCAATAATTCAGGTGGGGATCCTAAATGTTTTGTGATGGCTTGTTGAAGTTGAGTATATTAACGGGATTGTGTGGATGGTAAATGGAATTCCTCACTAAATTGAGAGAAAGATTTAAAGTTGTTGTCATGGAACAGTTGTTCCAGAGAGTGAACACCAGCCTCCTGCCACAGAGGCCATGATAACATGCAACCACGAACACGAATAGCCGAGTTGGACCACAAAGGAGCTTTGTCATGAAGCTGCGGGTTAGATTGAAGTAAATGATGTGCAAATCAACAGTGTTAAATTGTCCATAACTATATTATTCAATCCTCTGTTAATCAATACTCCTAAATAGTTAAGGCGGGAAGGTTGCCAGTGAAATGGAAAACCAGAAATTGCAGCTTTTGTAGTACCAATGGACATGGGCAATGCTTCACTCTTATCCCAGTTATTCTTATAACCGGAAAAAGAAGAGAAATTATTTATGATGCGAAGAAGAGCAGGGAGAGAGCAGGGAAGATCAGTAAGTGTGAGAAGAATATAATCCGCGTATAAATACATTTTTGAATGACCAATTGTAGGAGGAACTCCATCACTTCGGGTGATTGACGTATTGCAGCAGCCAGAGGTTCCATTGCCAGAAGGAAAAGAAGAGGGGAAAGAGGACAACCTTGACGAGTACCCCATCTGATTGGAAATGGAGTAGAAAGGAAACCGCCACAGTTAACTTGAGCTGAAGGACTATCATATAACAGACGCACTTTAGCTATAAATTGGTTGCCTAAACCAAATTGTTGCATTATGGTAAAAAGATACTCCAACTCAATACGATCAAATGCTTTTTAGGCATCCAAAGAAAGGAGTAGGGCATCGTTATCGAGATTTTTAGCTGACCATAAAGCATGGGAGAGAGTATGTAAATGATTTCGAGATGAACGACCAGGAACAAAGTCTACCTGTGAATTGTGTATTAAAGAAGGTGAAACCTTACGAAGACGTGATGCGAGAATACTCGCAAGAATCTTAACATCAGAGTTTAAGAGAGATATGGGGCGGTAACTACCACACAGCAGAGGATCTTTACCAGGTTTTGGTAAAACAGCTATGATGGCCTTGTTGGAAATAGAACCAAGAGAAGATTCCTCTGTGGCTTCTGCAAATGTGGCATGTAAAGTATCAACCATACTAAATTCAGGGGGGAAACCATCATCACCTGGTGCTTTATGGTATGGTAAGGCGGTGAAAGCTGAGGAAATTTCCTCCTTTGTCAAGTAGAGCTCTACCATCATCAGAGAGTCGTGGAAGATGTACCGTATCCAAAAAATTGGACATCTCTGACGTATCTATGTGAGTGCTTGGCGAATAGAGAGATCTTTAAAATGAAGCAAATTCATCCACGATTTCTTGCGGTCGAGTAAGCATATCGCCAGAACTTGATTTAATAGCCGGAATTGCCATAGCAGCTTTCCTCTGACGCAGTTGCGCAGCCAATAGCCGGCCAGCCTTTTCACCCTGCTCGTAGTGATGCCCTTTCATTTTTTGTAAGGCATATTCGGCCTTAGAAGTAAAAAGACTATTAAGAGACATGCGTGCCTGCTCCAACAATTTACGATTTTGAAGGGTTGGTTTTGAACACATAATTGAGAAAGTCGGCAAATGTCATTTTCCAGATCAGCCTGTTTGGCAGCGTTTTTCTTATTATATAGAGCAGCGTCCCGCATAAGTTAACCTCTGATAGTTGCCTTGGTAGCTGCCCATACCGTTCTTTTAGAGGAAACTGAGTCCTCATTATTCAAAAGGTATTCACGAAGGTGTGACTGTAGAAGGAGTTTACCTGTTGGTGTTTTATATTTATTGATGTTTAAACGCCAGGACTTGCGCCCCGGACTGGAAAGACCAAAATCAAGAGACAAGAAAACAGGGGAGTGATCAGAAATTGCTCCTTCTAGAATTTTCGATTCTGTAACTAGCCGGACTGTATGTTGCAAAAGAAGAAAGTAGTCGAGACGGGAGACGGGAGAATGTACCGTGAGTAGAAGAAAAGAATGTGTATTCTTTATCTTGAGGATGGCTGAGTCTCCAGTGATCAACAAGACCAGTATCAGTAAGAATGTCACTCAAAATGGCTCTATCGGATGCGTTGATGGTATCCAGGCAACCTGTTCTGTCAAGGGCAGGATCTGGAGCCAAGTTCCAATCACCTCCAATGAGAAATTGGGCAGCATTTATTTCTGTAAAGAGGCGATTGAGTCGAAGGAAAAATTGTTTTTGGGAACCTAATGGGGCGTAGACAGAACCAAGACAAATGAAAGAGTTTCCAAGTTTCAGCTTAACAAACACATACCGACCATCCGGATCAGTCCATGTCTTGATAATCGTAAAAGGGAGTGACTTTCGAAAAAGGATGGCTACCCCACATTTAGGAACAGGTTTGGGATTAGTGGGATCCCGTTTAGAAACACTGCTATGAATGACTTTACCAACCCAATCCCTGCTAATTTTACTAGATTCGACATTGTCCAAATGAGTTTCCTGTAGTAAGGCAACGTCTACATGTTTAGAATGCAAATAAGAAAGAACCTTCTTCGTTTAATATCATGGGTCAGGCCATGAACATGCCAGAAAATCACCGACAACGGATGGGTAGAAGACATGACAATAAAATTGAACAAGAAGATGATAAAGAAAAGAAAAAATAAATAAATAGAGATAAGAGAAGAAGTTTGTTACTCTGGGCAAAGAGGAAAAAGGGAGAAGAAAAAGAAAAAGAAAAGGGAAAGTAGATTATAAAGGCAGAGTGAAGAGTAGAACAGACAAAGCAAATATGAATAGAGAGAAAAAAGTATTAAAGATGCAAAGAAGAGAAAGAAAGAGAAAGAAAAGAAAAAAGAAACCTAGACTGTTAACTATGGGTCTGGGTGCACCTACAGCAGCACGAAGCGAGGCCGGACCCCCTCCGAGCAAAGAAGAGTGGGGATTCGGGGAACAAGTGATAAAACTGAATATGTAAAATGCATTTAGAATATGATTACAACAAGAAAAATATGGAAAACCATATACCATTATCATGAAATATAAGCAGTAAAATGGAAAAAAATCATGATATAAGAACCATACAATAAGAGAATAACAGGAGGAGAAAAAATAAAAGCAAGGAAAATGAAATAAAAACGAGACATATTACATAATAAAGGAGATGTGAAAGATTGAGTGAAAGAAATATGAAAATTAAATGAGAGGAATAGAGAAATCCAGCACCATCATAAAGAGGGGGAGAAAAGGAAATAGAAAGTACAGATAATAATGTATGGGAATAAAAGCATAGGAAAATACCAGAACCTATTTTAAGTAATATATGAAAGTATCCAAAGCGGAGTGTCCGCTGAAGGAAATGAATAATGTCTCATTAAGCAACAAATACAATATCATAGGGAAAGGAATGCATTGGAAAAATGACCACCATAGGAAAGGTGACAATTTTGAGGCAAACCTACAAACAGAGACATACTCTGAGGAGGCTGAACGCGTAGTGTAAAAACATAAAAGAACAGGGAGATAAAAGACACATTATGAAACAGAGAACAAAAGTTATCACACCACAAAAAGAGAGACAGCGTTAGAATAAAACCTAGACGAAAATATTAGGACAAGGAGAAGAAGAAAAAACATGAAAAGGAAACAAACCAACAATGGCACATAAAAAGAGGGAAAGAGATAGCATGTAAAGACAAGGAGGGAAAACCATAAAATCATGCAATAGAAGAGAGACAAAAGAAAATTATCAGAAACAATCTAAACATAGAAAACAATGAAACAGATAAACATAATTCAAAAGCGGAATCGTTAATAAATGAAATATTTAGTTATTACCATAACAACTATAACATCACTATAGCAGGGGGAATGAACAGGGAGAAAGAAAGACTACCTGCGGGGAGGTAACAGCCTTATAGTATATAATAAGCAAAACCTGAAAATGATTAAATAATTATAAAACTGAAAATCACATATTAATAGCAAATATAGAATAACAGTAAGGCATAAGGCACTATACAGAACACCAAGTATAAGGAACCATATTATACCATGCATTAAAGTCTCAGTGGACTAAACAAACAGCAAAAGCATTATGAACAACAAATACTGCTATAAACTTATCGAATAAGAAAAAGAAAGAAAAACATAAGAACATAAAGAAGAATTCAGTCAGCATCAGAAGGCATCTTAAGAGGCAATCTAGACTTGTCTCTTTGCTATGTGTTAGTGAGAGAGGAAACAGTATGTAGAGCTGAATCCCGGTACTGCAGAGAGCGAGACAGACGAGTGAGATCCCTGCCACGTTGTCTAGTGTCAGGAGAGGTGTATAATTGAGATGTTGGTAGATTCATAGATGAGGACTTGGATTGAGGAGGTTGGGCAGAGGAAGGAGGCTGAGTTTCCATATCATTGGATTTGATATCGTCCAGAAACTGTTGTAGAAGTGCAGGATCATAAAAGTCTTTGGACTCTCCATTCCTGGTAATACGAAAACGTGCAGGTTCAAATAATCCATATTTGATGTCCATTTGACGTAACTGGGGCTGCATAAAAAAAAACGCTTTCCGCCGTTCATTCGTTTCTTTAGGGAAGTCTGCAACCATATGAATGGTATGACCCTGAAACAGAAAGGAGCCATGAGTATGAGCCAATGATAACATCTGACTGGTTTGCTCATGCGGAAAAAAACAAGCAATAAATGGTCTGGGTCTTGCCGAAGGACCAGAACGTGATGGGTATAGTCTATTAGCACGTTGGAGCTCAAGAGGAGGAGCAAAAGAAATTCCAGTCAAAGTGGGAAGGGCATTACAAAGAAAGGACTTCATATCTTGCTTTTAGATATTTTCTGGAAAACCAAAAAAGCAGATATTGTCTCTACGACTGCGATCTTCCAATACGATGATCTTACTGTGTAGAAAGAGTAGATCTTGATCAGAACCCTGAGCAGAATCCAGTCGACCTTCTATGTCCATTATTTTAGAGTCAATGGCGTCAATTCTTGTGTGAAAAGTAGTGAGTTCTGCCCTGATAGACTTATCTCTGCAGTTAATGAAGTCATGGCAATATCCAGACCCTCCAGTCGTCGGTTAACTCCAGAGAGTTCTTGCAAAATGCGTTGCATAGTATCAGATAAGGATTTGTCACTCTGGGGTGATGCAGCTTGCGGTGAAGGAGGTGACGCATATCTATTACCTTTCGCTGTCGAAGTAGAGGATTGTTTAACCACATCAGTAAAGAGTGTTTGTTTAGGCCCACGACCTCCTTTTCTATTATTAGACATTTCCGTGCACCGTTGTAGTGGTGGTCTACAATAGCGAATAGAGGAAATACTGGAATATGAGTCAATGATGAAATCAGGGATATATCAAATAACAAGGAAGTAGTAAAATGTGAGCAGCAAGTGAATGACCAAAACGAACAGCATACAATTAATGCCTGAAATGTGAAAAAATAATTACAGCATTGCGACAAAATAACAAATAGTAAGCCACTAAACCAAGGTAGTGCTGAAGTATCAAATCATACGTACCAAAAGTACCTCAGAAACAAAACATGTAAATACAGTAAAGGAGTACGACAGTAGATTAGCAATGCAGTGATGATAAAGTAATTGTACATAATGTGAAAGTACGCACTGAATCTGAAGGTAAAGCGTTTCTCAAATGAAAGGTAGTATATAATAGAGTAGAAGTATCATACACTCTGCCACAAAGAGAACCTGAGATTATAGTACTGGCATATAAAGCAATGACTGTGAATGAGAGTCAAAAGTTATTGGAAGGTATAGTTGGTAGAAAGGCAAAAGGAGAGAACTGACTGAAAAAAAATGTTTGGTTTAAAAGTGGGGATATGGCTGATAATCCTGCCTGTGAGATTTCAACAGCATGAACGCAGTAATAGTCAATGTGTTTGTGGCATTAACACATTAATGTATTTAAAATACAGTTGAAAGGATTCCAAAAGTACAAAGTGCAGAGAGGCAGAACATAAAATCCGGTAGAAAGTACTTTAAACAGCCTCCAGGTGGTGAAATTCATTGTGTGGAAATAATTCTGAAAGGATTCTTTTACTAACCTTCAAAGAAATCCACTGGAACACACTTTGAAAAGCAGGCGCCGTGTCTTAAGAATATACACAATGTTATGCAGGCTTCATTGTGTTCTCTGTAGCCTGAGGAGCGCGACCTCATCGTTTGAGCGGGCGGGCCTAAAGTATTAGAGAGCCCGGCCCTAAATTAGCAGGAGGCGCGGCTTACCCCGAGGAGAGGCGCAGCATCATTAGCGCGCAGCTCACGGTGCTCACCACAGGCTCCCCGCGCACATGCCGGAAGAAAAGGAAGGCAGCACCGCCGAGCTCCGTGAAAGCACCGCTGGGCTCAGCAAAGTCCCCGCTTGCTATGGGGCACTGACAGCAGAATCCAGAACACGAGGTGAGGGCAGAAAGCTCGTCAGGGGTCCGTCCCTCAGCGGAGCCTCGCAGTCAGGCGGCCATCTTCCTGCGTGGCCAGACCACGCCCCCGATTGCTGGTTCCTGACCTACCGTAAACCCAACTTTGTCCTTAGCTCATTGCACGGTACCTACCATTATACCTGTGGAGGCTCTGCTCTTTGGAGTTGCTCACCCTTAGCAGCCGGGACGGAAGTACAACCAGTGGAAAGGTGAGCCTTCTGAATATGCCCCTTTCACTTATTTTACCTAGACTTGTGTAACTACCAGTCTCTAGGTTTTAATGGCAACTTTTCACGATTTTTTAATACAGATATCCCCTCCCTGCCTTTCAGCCCATTTAGGTAAGCATTTTTTCCT
Source organism: Lissotriton vulgaris (assembly GCF_964263255.1). NCBI lineage: Eukaryota > Metazoa > Chordata > Amphibia > Caudata > Salamandridae > Lissotriton > Lissotriton vulgaris. Next base: position 1,316,481,351 of record NC_141691.1, read on the forward strand.
GTTGAATAGCTCTTGGGGTACTCTCATCAGGACTTTCACTCTTTTTCTGAACACAGGTCATTGTCTTTTCGCCCATTTTTCCTTCCTACGTCCTGTTTCCATGACACATGTCATCGAATAATTCTGTTTCATGATCTAACAATATGTATGATAACTGGTTATTTATGTATAAAAATAGAGTTTTTCATCACTGTTCTACACACCGCATTGTAAGACATCTTTCATGTCAAGGTGGGATTTACCTAGACATGGGTTGCTAGCTATCATAACTTCAAGGCATGTACTTCACGGGTCATGACCCTTGCATTGTCACAAATCACCTTTATGCCGCCCTACGAAGTATGTTATACGCTCCCTGCCTATGTCACCCGTGGTGTGGGGCAGCACAGAGTCACAGTGCCCGTTGTACTGTTTTGTTTCACAAGAAGACCTGGATAATATGCTGTCATTGTTTTCTTTGCTCCCGGCTCATGTCACTTTGTGGTGTGGGTAGCACAGAGTCACAGTGTTCGCCGAAGTTGTATTGCTCCCTGGGGGCCTGTAATCTTACAAGTGCTTCCTGGTGGTAAGGCATCAGGTAGTGATTGGCTGCCTAGTGAATTTTACAAAATGTACTCAGAGTTGCTGGCTTCGCATCTACATAAAATGTATACCAAAGCTTATGAAAATAAACTGCCCCCAATGCTGTGTGAACACTAGTTATTACCCTACTAAAACAAGTCACACATACTGCGTGATGTGAATTGTATCGCGCACTCTCACTTTTGAAAATAGATATGAAAATCATAGCCTCCAGAATATGCCTGTTGTTGCCTGTCCTGATCAATCGGGATTTGTTTCCTCTCGTTCCACCACACATAAGTTGCGTACTCTCTTTGCAGTGTTGCATCAACTTGACTCGAATATTAACACTTTCCATGCGCGTGTCTGCCAACGGCCGTCGCGAGCACTACCTGGCTAGTGCTGCGCAAGTCTGTTGGCTGACACGGCCCCCCCACTCATTAGAACTCCCACACCTCAGCGGAATTTACACCGCAGTTAAGGAGTTACAGCAGCGGAGGTGCTGCTTTATGCTGCCAAAGCATTTGATTCTATTCAGTGGGGGTTTATGTTTGATGTGTTGAGGCGCATGGGGATACCGCACACATTTATGCAGTGGATAGAATTATTATATACTGCCACAGCAGAGTACAGGTCAATAATTGTCATTCCACACTCATTCCAATCTGCAAGGGGACGCGACAGGGCTGTCCAGTCTCCCCATTGCTGTTCGCCCTTGCGTTGGAGCTGTTGGCATGTAGGGTGAGGCAGAGACATGCAGATGCAGCGCTGAAATTTCAGCAGCACCCCCTCACTATATCGCTATACGCAGAGAATATGGTGCTTTATGTCCACAACCCAGAAGAGCAGTCAAATATTTTAATAAGGGTATTTATTACCTATGAACACCTCTCTGTCTCAGTATTAACTGGGCTAAATCAACCATTTTCCCACAAACACCTAGTATGTTGCCATACAATCTGGATTTTCCGCTCGAATGGAGTGTGGAGCCGGTCAAATATGTGGGGGTATGGATTCATAATGACCCGGAGATTGTTCTCAGAGAAAACTATGACCGCACGCTGTTAATGGTAGAGGAACAGAGAGAGAGATGAAGCAAACTACCTCTGTTGTTAGCAGATAGAGTGGTTGTTTTAAAAATGGTAGGGGCATATTACCAACAACCAGTGATAATTATCGCTATGTTGGTTTAGCGGCGATATTTTTATCGCAGAGCTGCAGCGATTTTTATCGCTTAGGAACCTTGCTATTATCAAGGTATATCTCCTAAGCGATAAAAATCGGCCAAAATGCATGAATATCGCTGAAAAGTCAGCGATATTCATGCATTACTGAGCTAATGCTCTTAGCCATGTTATCCACCTACCATTGGATAACATGGCTAAGAACTGCTCAGGGGCAGGTGTTAGCTTTTGGAGATATTCGCGCTTAGCGCGAATATCTCCAAGTTGGTAATAGGAGATAGCGATGTTAGCGACTGTTTCCAGTCGCTAACATCTTGGCACGCCCACTTTGCATGTCATTAGTGATAAATATCACTGACATGCAAAGCGGGGCCCAAGATGGTCGTTATCTCCTACTAGCTGTCGCTAATTGGTGTTAGCGACAGCTAGGTAATAGGGAGATAATTTTATCTCCGCTTTCTTGGCTTTTAAAGCCAAAAAAGCGGAGATAAACTCCCTTGATAATATGCCCCCCAGTTCTTTGTTATTTATTCACCAACGTCCCCCTCAGCCTTACCCAAAATGTTTTGCAAAGGTACGCTCCGCTTGGTTTGGGTGGGAAAACAACATTGATGACGCTGGGAGGTACTTACCAGGCCATATGCACAGGGGGGGGGGGGGTTGGGGCCCCTGACTTATACCGCTATTACTTATGTGCACAAGCGAATTTCACGCATTACTGGTATTTTCCCCCACCTTTCCTTCCTCACATTGCTGTGGATGGCGCATATCCAGAACAATTGACTGCTATGCTACTACGGACCCAATCAATTTGTCCCCGGCGAGAAATTAGCATGATAGATTGCATTTAAGGCTTCGTAGACTTTAGCAGTGCAAGTGGGAAAGCTGCCTCTGTATGCCCCAGCACTGCCATTGGCACAACACCCTGCCATCTCAGTGGCGCGAGAACCTAAAGCGCTTTCTATCTTGTATGAGACAGGAATTGTCACAATGGGAGATGCATACCCAGAAGGCACACTTATTACCCTTGAGGCTATACAGACAGGTGAACCCAGTACCCTGCTGTTAGTATTTACATAGTATAGCGTGAGGAAGGCCCATAAAACTTTAAACGCATTACACCCTGTCAAACCGCTGATACTGAAGCTGGTACAGGTCATGTTAACCAGTTCCTCCTGCATGAAGCTGGTCACACGGTTATATAATGCAATGCATGCAGACACTGCACCACAACATGGCAGAGGTGTGGAGAGGTGGAATGAGGTACTTGGCACACCAATCACAGGAAAGGATTGTGACTACTGCTACACTCTAACACGATTGTTAACAGGTAAATATAATTTGCGCATCATTCATTTTAAATATATACAAAAGTTGTATTATTCGCCCAAGCAGTTACAGAGCAATGGGCTGAGAGAGTCGGCTAACTGTAAAGGATGTAAAATGCAAGATGCAGACTTTACACACCTGGCGTGGTCTTATGATTTTGGGGGCAGGTCACAAAGGCTCTATCTGATTTAGTCTGGGAACCGGTGGGATGCACACCACAGATGTGTCTGTTGTGACTTGCGGGACACTTAAAGCCGCAGAATCGGAGACTGGTGGCGATTTCACTTTTGTTAGAAAAAAGGAAAGCGGCTCCAAACTGGGATGGTAGAAATTCCCCGAAAATGCGACAGTGGGTTAGAAGATGTCACATACTGTAGAAATCAGCAATCTCATTATGCTGAAGAACTTCCACTGCCGTCAAGACCGAAGGACATTTAGGCCACCTTTTCTGCTTATCTGCTTATCTGCTTTCAACCCAATGTGAAACTTCTCCTGATGTTCCCCCGGATGCTTCATTTCTCTGGAAATCCCAGATTAATGTATGTAGATATTATGCTGTGTAACAAACAATGTGATGCATACATGACCTGTATACACCTGGAGCAATGTGATTTACCTGATTGTTCTCTGTTTGTATGTAGTACGATGATGTACTTGACTAAAAGTTAATTTTAAAAAAAGAACAAAAAAAATATAACCCACTGAGTCAAATAAACTATTTTAAATGACATAAAAAAATTGACAGTTCATTTGCTCGTATTACCTACAGAATTACAAAAATATATACTCTAAATGATATACATTAGACTAAATTAAAACCACATATACATCCATCATGTGAACATTTTACCAAAAATTATAGAGAAATATGCAACCTAGATATTCATATTTTAATTCTTCTCCCTTTTGAAATCACTATCCCTTCCCTGCCCCTTCCCTCCTCTATCAACAGAGATAATGGTCGCAAATGGTCCAAAGTTACTTGTGAGGCCATTGACCCTTGTTTCCTCTATCAGTTCAACTCAACGGAAGATCTTAATGAGGAAGTTGTGAGATATAACTCTGCCCTTACCTCTGCACTAGATACCTTTTCCCCACTGCCTCCTATTACTTCCTCTAGATCTCGCCCGTCTGCTCCTTGGTTTTCCCCCATGTCGCGAGAGGAAAAGAGTAGGTGCAAACAGCTGGAACGTAAATGGCACCAGTCTTATGACCCTACTACCAAATTAGCCTATAAGATGGCCTTGAATAAATTTCAAAAACTTAAACGTTCCACGATGAGAGCTTACTTCTCAAAACTTATTGAACTGGCTGAGAATTCTTCAAAAACTCTCTTCACAATTGTGAAGGATTTTGTGAACCCACCTGCCTTGATGTCCCAGAGCTCCCCAACTCAAGCCCTTTGTAATGGACTTTCTGATTTCTTTCAGGAAAAATTATTAAACTATCTTCCTCCTTTGATTCCGCACCTTCTAGTCCCTGGCTAGAAGAGTCATACCCCCAGCAATGCTCATTTAATTTTTTTGATGAGCTCACGCCAGTTACAGCCATGAAACAACTAAATCAGGTTAAGTCAGGATCACCATTAGACCCTGTCCCTGCCAAAGTGATGGGTAATCTCGCCCCGGTTTTAATCAACCCTCTCCTCTCCATTTGGAACTCTTCCTTGGCCCTTGGTCAGTTCCCTTCAATTTGGAAACAAGCTAGGCTGCTCCCCATTTTAAAGAAACCAGATGCGGATCCCTCCCAACTTAGTAATTATCGCCCTATATCTCTTCTGCCTAAACCTGCCAAAATCCTAGAGAAAGTGGTCCAGAAACAATTGGCCCTGTACCTAGAATCTAACCAGCTGCTGCACGATTCCCAGTCCGGATTTAGAACCGGATACAGCACTGAGACTGCGCTGCTGGAGGTATCTGAGACAATCCGGGAATCAGTGGACAGGGGCGAGGAGGCCATGCTGGTCCTCCTCGACCTGTCCGCTGCATTCGATACTGTGTCACACGACATACTTGTGACTCGCCTACAGCAGTTGGGGATTGGTGGCACGGCCCTGGCATGGAGTAAATCTTTCCTCTCAGGGAGATCCCAAAGGGTACTTCTTCGTCCCTTTGAATGAGAGGATAAACCCCTTTTGTGCGGTGTGCCCCAGGGCTCGGCCTTAAGCCCTCTTTTGTTTAACGTGTACCTAGGCCCGCTTGCCAGGGTAGTTGAGTCCTGGGGGGTCAGGGTGGTCTCATACGCTGATGATACTCAGCTTGTCTTTTCCTTTAGAGACCACTCTGACTCCCATTTTTCCAACTTTCGCAACTGCCTTGGCAACATCTGCGCATGGATGGCTTCTAATCATTTGGCCCTCAATACGGACAAAACGGAGGTGCTTTTTTTTAGCCAGAAATCAGGCCCCCCACCACCTTGTGGTGGCCTACTGTCTTGAACCCCACTCCCAGTCCTGTACAGTCAGCCCGCAATCTCGGCTTCCTTTTCGACAACGCTATGTCCTGCAAAGCTCAGGTCAACAGAGTTACTGCGGCCTGCTTTGGTAAGCTGCGCATGATTAGGAAGATCTTTCCCTATCTCCCCCAGACGTCCCGCAAAACGATTGTCCATGCTCTCATTACGGCACATTTGGACTATGCCAACAGCTTGTACACCGGTGCCCCCCTCTATCTCATTGATCGATTGCAAATTGTTCAGAATGCGGCAGCTAGACTTATTGTAAATGTAAATGTAAATGTATAGGCATTTATATAGTGCACTAGTTACCCGTAGGGTCCCAAGGCGCTTCGACCGCTGCGAAACCCTTCCTGGCTTCCCTGAGAGATGGTCCCTTAATGGGTATCTCCAGGGTGAGACCAGGCATCCCCGGCGGTCTGGTGGGGCCATTAGTGAAGATGAGGCAAGCTAATGCCCAGAGTTGCCGAGTGTGATCGCTGATCAGAGTGGGCACCGAGGCGAGAGAATTATCGAGTCCGCTGACCCTGGTCCAGAAACCTGCCACGCCGGGAATCGAACCCTGGTCCCGGGCCGTCCTCTGCTCTCGGGTCTGCCGCCTCTAACCAGTGAGCCACACTACTTCACTACTTCATATTGGAAACATCCCTACCCGCAACTCGATCACAGCATACCGGAACAACCTACACTGGCTACCCATCGCCCGTCGCATTCAATTCAAAATCTTGATCCTTGCCTTTCGGGCTATTCATGGAATTGGCCCGGCTTACCTGAGTAAAAGACTCAAATTATCGATATCAGCAAGACATCTGAGATCTAACAGCCTCCGTCTATGTGTGGCTCCCAGATTTAGGCTCACCAGGAGTGACGGCAGAACGTTCGGAGTGATTGCGGCCAAGTACTGGAACAGCCTTCCTCTGGACCTTAGGTTCATTGAGTCAGAGCAAGTCTTCCGACGTAAACTAAAAACCTGGCTGTTCACCAAACTCTGATTAAGCGAACCTGTGGCCCTCTGTAGCTTCAGGTTAGGATGGATTTGAACCTGGTAGCCCCCTTCTCGTGATTAACTTGTACTCTCAGCGCCGGGACACCCCCGTCGGGGGTACCTGCGCGCTTTATAAGCTTCTTAAATAAATAAATAATTCTGAATCAAACAATATTCGGGAAAATTTCATAAGAAAGTATGAAATTCATATTCCTGGTTTAAGCCATTTAGAGCTCTAGAGTCCAAGTTTAGGATATATCTAATCTCCAGTTGTTTCAGCATCTGCTCATGGTTGCCACTCCTGATGAACTTAGGAATCAAGGGGCATATTATCAACAAATAGCGATATTTATCGCTAAGTAGGATTATCGACAATTTTTTTATCGCCACGCATCACAGGATTTTATCGCTGAGATAACGTGCTATTAGCAACGCTTATCTCAAAAGCGATAAAATTTCCGGCGATAGCGGAAAAATCCGTGAATATCGCTGAGAATACGGCGATATTCATGCATTATCGCTAACAGAGTCTTAGCCATTATATCCACCTCCCATTGGATATAATGGCTAAGAACTGGTCTGAGCAGGTGTTCGGTTTTGGAGATATTCGCGCTTAGCGCGAATATTTCCATCGCTGCGCCTGTGTTGCTAATAGGCGATAGCGATGTTAGCGACTGCTTTCAGTCGCTAACAAGTTGGGTACCCCCACTTTGCATGTCATTAGCGATAAATATCGCTGACATGCAAAGCGGGTCCCAAACCGCTCGCTATCGCCTACAAGCTGTCGCTAACTGCTGTTAGTGACAGCTTGCTAATATGGCGATAGTATTATCGCCGCTTAGCGGCCAAAAATGGCCGCTAAAGCGGCGAAAATTGCCTATCGCCCCCCTTGATAATATGCCCCCAAGTCAATAACAAAATATCGAATGCAATGCGGATTACTGTTGTGATATTCTGCAAAGTGATGAGGAACAGGGTAGGTTCGATCATCATTAGTAATCACCCTCAGATGCTGAAGGACCCACTTATGGACCTGCAATTTCGTACTCCCCATGTATTTCAATTTACATTCGCACTCCAGGGTGCATACGGAATATTTAGTTTTGCACCTAAAGTTTACCCTGATTTTCTGTGGTTTCTGACGGAAGGGTTTGATGTATTAAATGATGTTATTCCCAAATGTGAAGGCCCTTCATGAGCTACAGTTATAGAAGTCATTTTTATGCTTGTAACCAATTCTTCTTTTACACTTGTTCAGGAGTGCTTTTTACTAAGGTATCCCTCATAGAGGGAGCCTTCATGAATGCAATGGATGGTATTTTATGCAGGGTGAGCCCTAGTACAGCACCTTCTTGGACCTGTGACCAATAATTTTTCATAATGGCCCTAAGTTGATTCTCCTGTTTGCTGAACCCTAAGATCAATCTGACGGTAAGGTCAGAATTTCTAAGGCACCTATTGAAAAGCAACTACTCTCTACTCTTTCGATTTGAATTCTTAAGTGCATTCTCAAGTACATTTTTATGGTATCCTCTTTGTGTGAATCTGCAGACAGCCTCCTCTTGGCCTGCTAAAATATCATCAGGGCAACTACAATTCCTCCTGAATCTAAGCATCTATCCGTAGGGGATGATGTTCATGAGATGTTTCGGATGGAAACTCATCGGGCAGATTTATGTTGCTAATGCACCACGTTTGCGTCACGCAACTGCGGCGTAAAAGTGGTGCATCCCTACGACCCATTTACAACGTGACGCATCTAGGCAGATGCTTCACGTTGTAAAGCCCTGCGCCACTTGTGGGCGTTCCGGCGCAGGGTGGGCGTTCCAGGGCAGGTGCGCCTCGCAAAAGTGGCTGAGTGAAATCTATAAGATTTCACTCAGTCACTTTCAGGCCAATGCTGCGTCAAAACCCTGCGCCTGCTTGAAGCAGGCGTAAGGCTTGACGCAGCATTGGACAGATAGGGCACCCCCGAGCCTTGCTGGAGCTGTGTCGCGCTTGCGACGAAACTCCAGCAATGCGCCACCTTTACGGCACAGATGCGTCACGCATCTGTGCCGTTTTTGGTGCACCGTATTGTAAATGCGGCGCACCATGGGTTGCGGAGCAGCGGCGCAAAATAACTGGTGCATCCCTGGGGATGCGCCCGTTATCATAAATCTGCCCCTTAGTGTGAAGCATATGGTTACCAGCAGTAGCCTTTCTATGCAAGCGTGTCTCAATTTTATTATGTTTAATAAACACTTACAAATCGATAAATTCCACTTGGTTTCTACTAATATGTGCCACAAACTGGAAGTTGATAAAATTATGGTTAATTAGGTCAACAAATGATTCGGCTGACTCCAATGTACCCCTCTAGACCACAAAAAGAACATCTATATATATCATTGCCAACATATTTCATGCTCTTTCTATAATGTGTTGCTCTTCCCACTAGCCCATGTGTAAATACGCAAAACTAGGGCGAAGCAAGTGCCCATCATTATACCACACCTCTGACAAAAAAATCTCTTGGCTAAAGTAGAAAGAATTATTTTCAAGCCAATACTTAATCATACACAACAGCATAAGAATATGTTCCAACAGATTCAGAGGTCGACTTCTGAGGAAATGTTCAACAGCATTCAAGCTATCCTGATGATTAATGCTCATATGTAATGAAGAAACATCCAGAGTCATTAACAGATAATCAGAATGCCAGGGGATGACAAAAATATGTTTAAATAAATCTCCAGTTTCTAACACTAACGAAGGAAGGCTTTTAACAACAAACCAATGTAATATGATGTATTTTCAAATGTCCTACCTTCAGCAGAAATTTTGGGGCTGCCTGGAGGATGTAATTTATTTGTATGTACCTTTGGTAATAGATAAAAGTTAGGTATCTTAGAAAAATTATTTCTTAAAAATTGACTTTCCTCATAACTAAGCAAACCTTCATCTCTACAAACTTACTGCATGTTGTATCTTCCTTTAGCACGTTGACTTGCATGGTTGAGTTTATTGATATCATTCATAACTTTGTAATTGTATAGATCGATATCATCATACCCAGTCGTAGCTGCTGCAGGTAAGAACGTGGGGGGGGGGTGCGGATGGTGGGGGGGGGCGGATTTTGACAGATGACCATGAGGGAAAATAAATTTTACATCATGGTCGTCTCTCAAAATACCCAACCCCCCCCCCCCCCCCCCAACCGGCAATACCGCCCCACCTCTCTCACCTGCAGTTGCCCGGCTGATCATTCCAGGTATTGGTGATTATCTACAAAAGAGGAAAACAAGCTGAAAACCTCTCCTTTATACCACTGCAAGCTCGAGGTACTGGGATGAATCTTTGATGAACTGTATTACTGAATGTTTTTGAAAAATCATGTTGAATGAGGATGTAGACACTGTATTCATCTAATATTCAGTGGATGTAATTCAGAAATTTAACAACTGAAATCATGGTGTTATTTAGCTTCTGTAAAAGCCTGATTGGTATAAAACTAGTAAAATGCCTTATAGTTCTGCAAAAATAGTCAGTGCCTAAAAGAAAATGTGTAGTATTCCAGAATCAATGTCCAAAGAAGTCCTTAGTATGTTTGATTGAATGTATTTAGACTATCAGGGTGTGAGTCTGATTTGACAGAAACAGCCGACACGTGTTTCTCCCCAAGTGGTTGGAACTCCTACGGCTTTCTCAAGGCACGATATCAAAAGTGGGCAACATTTCAGTCATGTTAGTCGCATTAGTCTAGGGAATTAAAAAACAGAACATAAGACTCTTCAGTCATTTTTACTTTTAGGCACTGCCTGTTTACCTAGAACTACAATTGCAATTACCTCGTGGACATTGGGGGTGTTGCCACTTGACAGGCCACCATTCCTCTCACAGAACACGGGTCCTGTCTGGGTCAGGCAAGCCCTTGAGCCTCACATCTGTTCCAGAAATCAATAAGAATAAATATGTCTTGAATGATGTGTTTGGATATTTGGACATTTTACAGTTTCCTAATGATTTTGCCTAGCCAAGGTAGATTGGTATTTGAAAAGTTGATTGGATACATGCTGAAAAATGTTTAACAAGGGGTGACATGATAATGGAGTTTGGAATTATACATTGCTGAAAGAAGCTTCTTGTTGAGGGATGTTGGGGATATGGATAATAACAATTAATGCAATTTTATAAAGGACACTTTTGCATTTAGGCACTTCCTAAAGTCTTTTGCAGGGAGCTTGTACAGGCTCCGGGAGGATCAGAAACTACTTCACTGCTAAAAAATAGACTTTAGTTCCTAATCATTTTTAATGTAATTACTGTGCTCTACTCCAAATCTGCTTTTTGCACAAACTTACTGCTGCTTTTGGACAGTTCCGCATGTCAGGGCAGACTGCCATTCTTGGGCTATACTCTAGTTGTTCAAGCGTCAGCTAGAGCGTCACGTATCCCAAGCCTCTACAAGAGGGCATGCTGACGCGATAGCGCAGCGCTGCCTCAAGTCTTTTGCAGGAAGCTCGTACCGGCTCCGGGGGAATCGTAAACTACATCACTGCTTTTAAATAAATTTTAGAATACTAATCATTTTAAACTATTTTAAAATTGTATGAATTGAATTTGATGTAACTACTGTGCCATACTCCAAATCTGCTTTTTGCTCAAACTTACTGCTGCTTTTGGACGGTCTCGCAAGTCTGGGCAGGCCGCCATTTTTGGGCTACGCTCTAGTTGTTCGAGCGTCAGTAGAGCGTCATGCAACCCAAGCCTCTACAAGAGGGCATGCTGAGGCAAAGGCGCAGCGAAATCGTGCAGGGGCATTCCGCCGGCACACCAAGGCAATCCCATCTGTGTCCATCCACGCCAGATCCCCTGGACAAAATTCAATTACCACCTACTCTGAAGCGAATTTGCTAACCATCTGAGATACAGGTGAGCAAAACAGATGTGATTCTATATATCCCCAAAGTGATTCTTTGGTTCACTATTGTTCCACATGCAATTTTACCATTGACACCAACCTTCCAAGCTCCCACAATACTAATGCCAGGAAGACAAAACCGCCAGATACATGTTTAGGCAATTCATGTAAACCCAATGAGCGATCTTTAACTTGTGTCCTACTGAACACTAGCTCGCTTTCCAAACACAAATACGAACTTGCCGATTTCTTTGAACAATAGAACTCAGACATAATGTTCCTTACAGAGACATGGCTTCACTGTTCCTCCGAACCTGATCTAAATATTGCCATACCTGTTGGATTTGACTTGTTTAAAATTGACAGAGAAGGACAACGAGGTGGGGGGGTGGCCATGGGTTACCGTTCTTACATTAAAGCTACCTTCTCAGATATCCCTCAATTGAAAGACAAAGCTATCCTGTTCTCTTTGAAATGTAACAACACATCTGCTTTTAATGGGCTACTCATTTATAGACCACCTGGGCCTAGAAACCCCAATACCAAATCCATTTTGCCAGTTATGGAGTCCTGTATGGAATATTCATATGTTTCCATACTGTGGGAAAGCTGTGACAATAATAAGTTAGTAGATAGGCTAAACAGTCTAGACTTCAAAGCAAAATTGTCACTGAGCCTACCCATACTGGAAAACACACTTAGGATGGTGTTTATACCAACAATGCACAGATACAATTTCGCAGCACACTACCTATGACCTGGTCTAATCATAGGGCTATATTCTTTGAATTATTCCTCAACGGACCGGTCATCAGAGCACAGAAAAAAAACAGGATGGGTGTAGTACGCCCCTGGAGGCAAATAAATACTCCAGACCTGGAAACCACTTTACAGTCACATAACCCTCACATAGATGACCTTGATTCAGCAGCCCTAAACTTTAACAACTGGATTGAGCGGACAGCACACAAATTAGCCCTAGAGACAGAGACACACCCTGGCAAAAGATCACCATCAGCATCTTGGTATACCGCAGAGTTAAAAGAATTAAAGAAAAAATGCAGAGCCAAGGAATGAATTTGGAGGAAGGAATACTCTAAAATCGATAAAAAACAGTATAACGTGGAACTAACAATGTATAAAGAGTCAATAATCTCAGTCAAATCCCGGTTTTTTTCTGAACAAATTATGGCCTCCAAAAAAACTGTTAGAGAAATTTTCAAAACAGTTTCCAACTTAGCTAAATTCGGCAATAGCAAACAGTTCAGTCCACTAGACAGTTTTGCGACAATCTTGCAGAATTCTTTACGATAAAGTGGTCAAAGTCTATGACGAGTTCTCCAACAGCAAAGCAGAAACAAAGTTAGACGGGCTCAACGAGGACAGGTCTAATACGCAGGTTTACCTACAAGAATTCAAGACTCTAACACCTGATAGAGTGGAGAAGTTGATAATGTCAACTAACTCAGGATTCTGGATGCAGGACATTTTCCTGACACTTGGGTAAAATCTTTGGTTGGACCTATCCTGAAAAAGTCAACCCTTGATCCCCTGGAGGTTAGCAATTATCAGCCCATCTCCTGTTTAATATATCCTTCTAAAATCCTGGAAAAAGCCCTAAATGAAGAACTATTGTCTTTCATAGATGCAAACTGTTGGACCTGCGATGGGCAAGCCCAGCACAAAGGGGGTAGCTTGGCTCAAGTGACAAGGCAGTGAAGGCTTTTGTGTTAAGCCGGCTCAGACCAAATAATAACCCCCTGTACAACCATACTAAAAAGAAGGACACCACACCACTGTTGTAAAAAAATACGATTCCTTTATATAAAAGTCCTTTGTGAGGGAAGAAAAAGGTTCAAGTTCAAAAGCACATTTCCATTCCTTGCAGTACAAATTGCTGGGTCTCAATGTAAGAATAAATAATGTCACGAATAAATAATATAAATAAATAAGTTAGATTCCACAAATAGATATTGGCCAATAAATAGTGTCAATAAATAGAATAAATATCACGGATAAATACGAATCAATATATAGAACACATAAGATAGGTTTACAATTGCACACAGAATCAATACTGGTTCGTTCTGACTTTTCAAACACGTGTTTGTTCTGGTATCGCTGCCACCAATTAGTTAATTTCAGAGTCAATACATTTACCCAAGGTTACAGTAAGGAAAATTCACTCTTACAGTTTGTGCTGACTGGAATAACAAGGCATACAGGCTTTCTGGGTTCAGAATTGCTTTCGGGACCAACCAAAGTGTATGCGTGTTAGCCTAGAAGGCAAGGAGACACAGTGAGCATTTCATTTCTCTATCGGCAGCCACCGGGGGAAGACCTCTGTTGCCGGTGGAGCCGAGGCGCGCTGCGGGGGCTTCCAGATATCGCTAGCACTCGGCAGCACCAGTTCAAAGTTGGTAGACTGACGAACGGGCTGTCGGCAGCGTCGTACAATCCTCGCACTGCTCTAAACACTGCCGGCTCAAAGTTCCTTACAACGCTGCACCCCACCTCACTACGGCTGCAGTCGGGGAACAATTCAATCGGCACAGTTCTCCTCGCTTCAGCGACGGGGTTCCTAGGGCTACACGGACCTCCCTCCGACTTCCTTCTTCGGGGGGGTTCCCGCCCACAGCATCAACTCCCGGGTCACGGAGGAGGGCAGAGACGCTAGTCCCGCCCAATGAAGGCTGGCCTCTCCCCGCCCCGGCGCACCACCTCACCTTCTGTCACTGCAGGAGGCGCTCTATGCCGATGGGGCTCGGAGACGTCCGAGCTCCTGGCTGGAGGCGCCTGTCACGAAGGGGGGCACTTTCCGTGATCGCGGTCGCGGCGAACTTGCTCTCGCCTCGCGACTCGTATAATCAGTCACGATAAACCACCGGGGGGGCGGGGAGGCACACGAACTCGGCCACAGTCTTTGGGGCAATAAAGGCACTCACTGGGCAGGCGCTGTAGGCGCTAGGTCACTTCACACGAGGCTGACTGGAATGCCAGTCAGGGACAACACTATGAACCTTGGCCACTCTACTGCCTGCGCTACCAGCCGCCTCAGGGGTCAACAGGGCAGGTGTCAATCTGGGGTCAAGTCTAAGTGCTCCTGTCTCTGCTAAGGTCAGGTCAGGAATCAGCTAATCCAAAATGGCCGTCAGGGACTGGTCCTTATATAGCCAGTGCCCTGAGGTGCTGGCACGAGCCAGAAGGGTCCAGAACCTTCTCTGGCTGTGACAATAGCAGGGCACTTCTGAGGTGCTTTATGGTTACTCAGAGCCACCGTATTAGGGTTCTAGAGCAGCCATTTTGTGTACCTGTGGAAAACAAGTACATTCCTGTCAGGAATGCATGCCAAACAAAAGGGCGCCAAAACCTCAAAAGGCCAGGTTTCACGGAGGCTCCAATGGGAGTCACTCACATGAGGGAAAAAAGGTCTCCACCATCTTAGGGTCATACATACTGGTTGCCAAAAACCTGGTGAGCAACCAGGGTCAAGGAACATCTAGCCCCTTGAAACAACACACAAAAAGTCCCGGTAGACAAGAAAAGCGACAAATTTTGGGAGGTACAGGGGAACAAAATAAATCATAGTTGTGAGGGGACTCTCAGAAGCAGACGGGTCTAACACGCGTCCCCCCCAGCTGAAAGTGGGGAGAGCTACCCAACCCCTTGGGAGTTCTCAACATTAAGGCGGAAATACCTGGAGAGACCGTCTGCATTGGCGT
This sequence comes from Lissotriton vulgaris, assembly GCF_964263255.1. NCBI lineage: Eukaryota > Metazoa > Chordata > Amphibia > Caudata > Salamandridae > Lissotriton > Lissotriton vulgaris. The sequence continues at coordinate 1,316,496,489 of NC_141691.1, forward strand.
GGTCAGCTCCGGGTCGGTGTTCCACCCGAAAGTCCATTCCCTGTAGGGAGATAGACCACCTCAACAGTTTGGGGTTTTCCCCCTTCATCTGCATGAGCCAGGGAAGTGGTTGATGGTCTGTCTGAACAAGGAAGTGCGAACCAAACAAGTATGGGCGCAGTTTCTTCAGTGCCCAGACCACCGCAAAGGCTTCCCGCTCAATGGTACTCCATCTCTGTTCCTGGGGAAGCAGTCTTCGTGACAGAAAGACCACGGGTTGATCCAGAACCTCTTTATTGAGTTGCGATAACACCGCCCCAATGCCAATGTCGGATGCATCTGTCTGGACAATGAACTCTTTTGTGAAAACCGGAGCCTTCAAGACTGGAGCATTACACAATGCTTGTTTCAAAGTGTCGAAAGCTCGCTGGCAAGCCTCCGTCCAGATGACTCTCCTGGGTTGCTTCTTGGCCGTGAGTTCTGTAAGGGGTGCCACGATAGTGCCATACCCCTTCACGAACCGTCTGTAGTAACCTGTGAGGCCCAGGAAGGCTCGGACCTCAGTCTGGATCTTGGGGGGTTTCCAGGCCATGATTGCCTCAATCTTCACCTGAAGGGGTTGCACCTTCCCCCTGCCCACCAAGTGACCTAAGTACACAACCGACCCCTGCCCAATCTGACATTTGCTAGCCTTGATCGTCAAGCCAGCCTGTTCCAGGGCCTGGAGAACGGCTTGCAAGTGCTGCAAGTGATCCTCCCAACTGCTACTGAAGACAGCTATGTCATCCAAGTAGGCAGCAGAGAAAGTCTCCATCCCGGTGAGGATCGTGTTCACCAGCCGCTGAAATGTGGCAGGAGCATTCTTGAGCCCAAAGGGCATAACACAGAATTGGTAGTGTCCATCAGGTGTGGAGAAGGCTGACCTTTCCTTGGCTCCATCAGTCATGGGAATCTGCCAGTACCCTGCAGTGAGGTCAATGGTACTGAGATATTGGGCAGCTCCCAACCGGCCAATCAATTCATCCGCCCGAGGGATCGGATGAGCATCGGTCTTGGTTACCGAATTCAGTCCTCGGTAGTCCACACAGAACCGCAATTCTGGTGTGGTGCCGGGTGGGGCAGCTTTGGGAACCAAAACCACCGGGCTGGACCAAGGGCTACTTGAAGGTTCAATGACTCCTAGCTCCAGCATCCTAGCTACCTCGCTTCGGATGCTGGCCTTCACCTTGTCAGACAGCCGGTAAGACTTGGACTTCACAGGTGGGCTGTCTCCTGTGTCCACATCATGTGTACACAGGTGGGTCTTACCCGGGACAAGGGAGAACAGAGGAGCGAATGACCCCAAGACCTGGCGACATTCCTCCTGCTGCTCAGAAGTCAAAGATGGCGAGAGTTTCACTCCCTCCACCGACCCATCCTTTTCTTGAGACGCAAAGAGGTCGGGGAGAGGCTCAGTGTCCTCTTCCTCCGATCCATCAGTCACCATTACCAGCATGACTTCGGGCCTCTCGTAGTGGGGCTTGAGGCGGTTGGCATGTAGTACCCGATGCGGATGCCGAGGGGTCTTCACGTCCACCAAATAGGTAACTTTGCCCATCTTTTCCAACACCTCTTAGGGGCCTGTCCAACGGTCCTGGAGGGCGCTCAGCTCTCCAGGCTCCATCATCCACACCTTCTGTCCAGGCTCCAACTCCACTGGGTGAGCATTGTGGTCATACCACGCTTTCATCACTGCCTGGCTGGCTTCCAAGTTGTCAGAAGCCTTCTTCCACAACTTAGCCATTTGGCTCCGGAAGGCCAGCATGTAGCTCACCACATCCTGGGGAACTTTCCGGGGAGACTTTTCCCAGGAGTCCCGCACCAGGCTGAGAGGTCCACGTACAGGGTGCCCGTACAGAAGCTCGAAGGGGCTGAAACCCACTCCCTGCTGCGGCACTTCCCTGTAGGAAAAGAGCAAACAGGGTAGGAGGACGTCCCATTTCCTCCGCAGGCTTTCGGGTAGACTTCTGATCATACCCTTCAAGGTCTGATTGAACCTTTCCACAAGACCATTGGCCTGTGGGTGATAAGGAGTGGTGAACCGGTAGGTCACTCCACACTCCTTCCACATTGCCCGCATGTACGCTGACATGAAGTTGGTCCCCCTGTCAGACACAACTTCTTTGGGGAATCCCACTCGGGTAAAGATCCCCATCAGAGCCTTCGCCACTACCGGTGCAGTAATGGTTCTCAGAGGTATAGCTTCTGGATACCTTGTGGCGTGATCCACCAGTACCAGGATAAACCTGTGACCGGATGATGTTGGTGGATCTAGGGGCCCAGCAATGTCGATGCCCACCCTTTCAAAGGGGGTGCCAACGACGGGAAGTGGTTCCAGGGGAGCCTTCAGCTTCATTCCTGTTTTCCCACTGGCTTGGCATGACACACACGACCGACCGTATGCGTCGGACGCCACCCTCATTCGAGGCCAATAAAAGTGGGGGACAAGCCGGGCAAAGGTCTTGTCCTGACCCAAGTGTCCTGCCAAGGGAATCTCATGAGCCAACTCTAAGAGGAAGGCTCGGTAACACTGTGGGACTACCAGGGCCCGTGACAGTCCGTGCACTGGCGCCCTGGGTTCACTGTAGAGGAGACCATCCTCCCAGTAAACACGATAGTTCCCAGACTCGTTACCTGCTGCCTGGGCTTCAGCCTGTTGCCTCAGACCCTCGAGGGTGGGACATTCCCTCTGTCCCTTGCTCAGTTCCTCCCTGGATGCACCTCCCTCCACTCGCCACTCAGCGGGGATAGGCAGTTCCTCCAACGGAACCATGTCCTCCTCCGCGGACTCCGGGTCCACCTCCTCCAGTGGCCTATCCGTCTCACGGGGCTCGGACATCGAGGCAGGCTCCTCCTGTCCTCGAGATGCTCCCTCATCGGCAGCTGGGTGGGCCATTGTTCCAGGCTCCCACCCATGCGACTTCTCCTCTCGAGCAGCCGCAGACCTGGTACTCACACAGGCACAATCAGGTGTACCCAGCATCTCAGAATGAGTCCGGTATTCCACCTCCTTCCAAGCATTGTGCTCCATATCATTGCCCAGCAGACAATCGACTGGCACGGCGGGGCTTACGGCAACTCGAAGTGAACCTGCAACCCATCCCCACTCAAAGGGAACCTCAGCCACAGGATAGTGGCTCATTCTGCCGTCAGCCATCGCGGCTGGATGAAGTACGCCTGGAATCACCTGCTCTGAGGACACCAGATGACTCCTGACGATAGTCATGCTGGCTCCTGTATCTCTCAGAGCCTCCCCTCTATGGCCATTGATGGTGACCCATTGCCCATACTTGGTAGTATTTGAGGGCACCTGGATCTTAGAAACCATCTCCCGATCACCCAGGGACACTAAGGTGACACCCGCCCACTCCCTCCCCTTAACTAAGGGCATCTCCTCCCCGAGCGCTATACTACCGACTCCCAGGGCCTTTCCTCCAGTGGGAGGGGGTGGTCTCTTTGGGCATTTCACGTCTCCCTTATAATGTCCAATACTACCGCACTCAAAGCAATGGATAACCCTTGGCTGCTGACTCTGGCCAGGATTAGGGTTCTTCTTCGGGCTAGCCTTAGAGTTGGTAAGGAAGCTTTTCCCCTTAAAGTTGTTTTGGGGGCCTTTGGAGAACTCCTGTTTCTTATTATCTCCCCCCTCTTTCTTCTGGGGAGTGCCCTGTCCGGACTTCTGAGATTCTCCTCCCGTCCCCCTCGTAGACACTCGGGTACTTACCCAAATGTCTGCCTCCTCAGCAAGCTTACGGGGGCAAGTAAGTTTGCTGTCTACCAGGTGTTGCCTCAGCTCGGGAAGACATTTCTCGAGTAGATGTTCCTTGAGCATTAGGTTGTACAACGCTCGATAGTCTTCCACCTCACTACCTTGGACCCACCCATCCAGGGCTTTCTTGGCATAATCCAGGAAGTCAACCCAATTCTGTGAGCTCAGCTTGTGGCTGCCCCTGAACCTCTGCCGCTATTTCTCCGGCGTCAACCCAAACTTTCTGATGAGCGCCACCTTCATGGCGGGGTAGTCTACCTGTTCCTCCCGGTCTAGGGCCAATAGGACATCCCTACCTGTTGGAGGCATGTAACGGTATAATCCACCACCCCAATGCTTCTCATGGATCCCATGGGCTCTTAAGGAGACCTCATAGGCTGCCAGCCATTTGGCTATGTCGTCTGCAGCGGTGTAACTGGCGACCACGTCCTTGGGTAAGTGAGGCCTGGACACCCTGGCAAATTTCTTAGACTCAACACCCTCCGGAGTGATGTTATGGGCTCTGAGGTTGAGCTCTCGTAGCTTGAGCTCATGTTCCATCCTCCTCCCTTCCATCTCCAGCTTGGCTAACTCCCACCTTAATTGTCTTTCCTCCCTTCTATCGGCTAACTCAGTCTCGGACAACCCTCTTGAGGATGCATTACTACCCTCCCGTGAGGCTACCTTGGGGCTGATTAGCATCTCACTCACCCCCAGGGGATCTTCTGCACTCCTCTCAATGACAGTACCTCTGTCAGACTCCTCCTCCTCTACCGTTCCCTCCGGATGCGCTTCCACCCAGGCTCGCAGACTAATGCGGAGCTCCTCTCTTTTGGCCCCTCGCCTAACAAACACTCCCCTTTCCTGGCAGAAATCCTTGAGCTGCGCCACAGTATAAGTCTCCAGCTCTGACATTTCGAATTCCATCTTGCCAGTGAAAAGTGTGGACAACCACCACGAAGTAGGTTATAAGGATAGGAACTTTGAGGATCACCTCCACCCACCTCCAGAAGAGAATTTGGAAAAAACAAAAATTTTAATTGGAGGGCCGCTGGGAGAAAACTCCGGGTGTGTACCTGTGGCGCACACTGAATTATTATGGGGTCTAAACAAGCACGGCTCATGAAATCCCACCCGCTGAGCACCAATTTTATGTTGGACCTGCGATGGGCAAGCCCAGCACAAAGGGGGTAGCTTGGCTCAAGTGACAAGGCAGTGAAGGCTTTTGTGTTAAGCCGGCTCAGACCCAATAATAAACCCCTGTACAACCACACTAAAAAGTAGGACACCACACCACTGTTGTAGAAAAATATGATTCCTTTATATAAAAGTCCTTTGTGAGGGAAGAAAAAGGTTCAAGTTCAAAAGCACATTTCCATTCCTTGGAGTACAAATTGCTGGGTCTCAATGTAAGAATAAATAATGTCACGAATAAATAATATAAATAAATAAGTTAGATTCCACAAATAGATATTGGTCAATAAATAGTGTCAATAAATAGAATAAATATCACGGATAAATACGAATCAATATATAGAACACATAAGATAGGTTTTACATTTGCACACAGAATCAATACTGGTTCGTTCTGACTTTTCAAACACTTGTTTGTTCTGGTATCGCTGCCACCAATTAGTTAATTTCAGAGTCAATACATTTACCCAAGGTTACAGTAAGGAAAATTCACTCTTACAGTTTGTGCTGACTGGAATAACAAGGCATACAGGCTTTCTGGGTTCAGAATTGCTTTCGGGACCAACCAAAGTGTATGCGCGTTAGCCTAGAAGGCAAGGAGACACAGTGAGCATTTCATTTCTCTATCGGCAGCCACCGGGGGAAGACCTCTGTTGCCGGTGGAGCCGAGGTGCGCTGCGGGGGCTTCCAGATATCGCTAGCACTCGGCAGCACCAGTTCAAAGTCTGTAGACTGATGAACGGGCTGTCGGCAGCGTCGCACAATCCTCGCACTGCTCTAAACACTGCCGGCTCACAGTTCCTTACAACGCTGCACCCCACCTCACTACGGCTGCAGTCGGGGAACAATTCAATCGGCACAGTTCTCCTCACTTCAGCGAAGGGGTTCCCAGGGCTACACGGACCTGCCTCCGACTTCCTTCTTCGGGGTGGTTCCCGCCCACAGCATCAACTCCTGGGTCGCGGAGGAGGGCAGAGACGCTAGTCCCGCCCAATGAAGGCCGGCCTCTCCCCGTCCCGGCGCACCCCCTCACCTTCTGTCACTGCAGGAGGCGCTCTACGCCGATCGGGCTCGGAGACGTCCGAGCTCCTGGCTGGAGGCGCCTGTCACGAAGGGGGGCACTTACCGTGATCGCGGTCGCGGCGAACTTGCTCTCTCCTCGCGACTCGTATAATCAGTCACGATAAATCACGGGGGGCGGGGAGGCACACGACCTCGGCCACAGTCTTTGGGGCAATAAAGGCACTCGCTGGGCAGGCGCTGTAGGCGCTAGGTCACTTCACACGAGGCTGACTGGAACGCCAGTCAGGGACAACGCTATGAACCTTGGCCACTCTACTGCCTGCGCTACCAGCCGCCTCAGGGGTCAACAGGGCAGGTGTCAATCTGGGGTCAAGTCTAAGTGCTCCTGTCTCTGCTAAGGTCAGGTCAGGAATCAGCTAATCCAAAATGGCCGTCAGGGACTGGTCCTTACATAGCCAGTGCCCTGAGGTGCTGGCACGAGCCAGAAGGTTCCAGAACCTTCTCTGGCTGTGACAATAGCATGGCACTTCTGAGGTGCTTTATGGTCACTCAGAGCCACTGTATTAGGGTTCTAGAGCAGCCATTTTGTGTACCTGTGGAAAACAAGTAAATTCCTGTCAGGAATGCGTGCCAAACAAAAGGGCGCCAAAACCTCAAAAGGCCAGGTTTCACGGAGGCTCCAATGGGAGTCACTCACATGAGGGAAAAAAGGTGTCCACCATCTTAGGGTCAAACATACTGGTTGCCAAAAACCTGGTGAGCAACCAGGGTCAAGGAACATCTAGCCCCTTGAAACAACACACAAAAAGTCCCGGTAGACAAGAAAGCGACAAATTTTGGGAGGTACAGGGGAACAAAATAAATCATAGTGGTGAGGGGACTCTCAGAAGCAGACGGGTCTAACACAAACCATAAACTTGTTCCAGGGCAACATGGTTTCCGTCCCCTCCATAGCCCAGAATCGCCATTGATTGCTGCTTCAGAGGACATATGTGCCCAACTTGACGGGGGAGGCATACTTATTCTGCTCGATTTATCAGCCACTTTTGATATGGTTTGATCACCATATACTTATCCAGCGTATGCCTGAAATAGGAATTGTATATAAAGCCTCTGAAATTCTTCGTTCCTACCTAACTGGTCGAGAATAATCTATAATGATGGAAGAAAACAAATCGCTCCCCTACGCTTTGCCGTGTGGGGTGCCCCAAGGATCGTCACTTTCCCCAACCTTGTTCAAAATGTACATCACCCCATTGGCTAAACTTATATGCTGATCTACACACAAAAGGGGAGAGGGCCAAAATACTTTAAACTCTGATACCCCAGGCCCCCTAGGTTAACCAAATGATCACACACAAGGGGTATATGGAGTGCACAACTAAAACAAAGGAAAATTCTCCAATTTGGAAGAACTGCCCTCACTCACATACTGAAGTATGTGACATGCTTCATCATAGGGCCTGCTACAAACGCCCTGGTGTAGCCACATCCAGGGCGGAGCATTAGGGAGGGGGAAAAAATAATACAATCCACGTTACATGACGTACAACACAATCAGTCAATACGTACAACGAATAACATACATGAGTGAACACCTCGTGGATCTGCTGTTAGTGCGACGGAAAAAGTGCAGTAAGGATGTGTTTAAAACTGATTAAGGGTGCCAATAGAAATAATTACTTTATTAAACCCAATTTTGATACCCTTATCAGGATTAAAAATAATGAAAGAGGATGGGAAATTGCCTTATTGAGAAAATGAGGTTCCCCAAGACTTCCCTCCTACCACTGCTAAAGTCAACATGTTTCGACCGCTTCAATTGTGCCCCGAGAGGTCACTTCGGTCTTCCTCAGGACTGTCGCAGTCAAATCCACTTATTTCCCATGCCCTAATTCGGTCACTGGGTTTCCCGAATGGAGTAGGTCTCGTAAATCCGTACTCTTCCGGGTCTTCTAATCATTCAGTGGAGAAAAAGTCCCCAAAGTTAAGGGGAGAACATTCACTGTAAAAGAGTAAAGAGTAATAAGAAGGGTGCGGGTGCTAGCCCCCCATTTTATACTCAATTCCTCCCTGAAATTGCTATTTTTCTAACTCGGGTATTTCTCCAACTAAAAGAACTGTGCTTCAACAACGTTCCACAATCGGACTCAATCGTATATTATTTCAGCCTGGATTTTCTTACTAAACATTCCAGGAGACTAACTTTGATCACTGAGTCTTGAATCAAAGTGTTCGCTAGACGATATGGTCATGAACCAAGCAACACACTCACGTGCCCCAAGCCAAGCCTGGGACCCCCATGAGCCCACACACACTCCAACAGAGAACCACTCATAAAATCATCGGATGAGGCTTGTGAACTACAACTAAACAAAACTTACAGAGTCTATGAACTACACAAACTCGAACTGGTGTCCGTCAGGGGGGTCTGCCTGTGAACACAATCTGAAAGGAATAGAGCGTACAAGATATTTAGCATCATCCCTTCTGCCGATCGGGCGTCGTTCAAATCACGACGGAGGGCGCCAGACTTTACAACCCTCACCCGTTCTCCTTACCGTTCAATTAGGCTAGCACTGCCAAAGTAATCCTGTACCTTAAGGCACCGCGTAGATGAAAGACGCGGTGTCCCTTCGTGTATTTACTGGTACACCATTGCCTGTTCCGCCCCCGCCATCTGATGTCACGAGAGTCATAGCGTCATGACGTCGGCCGTAGCAAAACAATGGGACAGTCGGGAGGTGTAGTGCTGACCGGGTCGCTCGTCCAAGTGCAACTTTACCCACGGGTTACGGGTACTTACATGCGCAACAGGCGCCAACAAAACCAAACCGATCTGTTAAAAACAATCCTACTTCAGTGTGATATGGCGGGAAGGCATGTTTCCCACTAATGGATGATGTATAAATATTAATATTGGAGGGGTCTATCAGCAATAGTTTATAGTCACTGCCCCAGATCCTAAATATCTCTGTCCGCAGTCGAAAAAGTAGCATAAGTGATTGCAAACATGAGGGTATTGTGAATACTCTATTACAAAGTATCAATGGTCCAGGGTATGTTGGAAATGAGTAATGTATAGTATCCATCCATCATAATGCTTCACCAGGGCAGAACAATCATCCCCATAAATGCTCCCATGGTCTTACTGCCATTTGCTATTCGGACGACACACAAATAGCTGTCTCCTTATCATCCAAACCTGAGAAAGTGGCAACAAGTTTTAATAATTGTATGAGTCATATCTTTACATGGATGATAGATAACTGCCTGAAGTTGAATATTGGCAAAACTGAAGTAGTGATGTTTGGAAGGGATACTTCCATTTGGAATTCTACCAGGTGGCTGGAAGCAGCAGGGTCCTGCCCTTGGCTTGTAAAAGAAGTTAAAAATCTTGGGATTAAGATAGATGACCAGCTCTCATTATCCGATCAGGTCAATAGCATTACCTCCTCATGCTTTTTTTTACATTGAAATTCTTCTCAAGATTCTACCTTTTATTCCCATGATCCTTAGAAAAACAGTCATTACAGCCTTCGTATTATCACAAGTTGATTACTGTAATGCACTTTATTTGAGAGCAAAAAGGAGTATGATACATAAGTTGCAGACTCTACAGAATGCTGCTGCCCATCTACTTCTTAAGATTCAAAAATTTAGCCCAATAAGCCAAGCTATTCAGGATCTGCACTGGCCACCTGTTCAGGCTAGGATCCAATTCAAATCCATATGCAGTGAGCATAAGACCCAGCATAGGGCTGGGTCAGCCTACCTTAGGCAACATATTAGGCATCATATTCCACAGCAAAACCTTAGATCATCATCGGCCTCGCTACTTTTAGTTCGAAGGGTAAAGACACTAAAGTGTGGTGGCAGAATTGTTCTTCATTTGGCCCCGAAACTATGGAACACGTTGCCCATCACTCTTAGAAATCAAACTAATTTGCTGCTGTCCAGAAAAGCATTGAAAGCATGGTTATTCGCTCCCAACCCATAGTCTATCTTATCTTCCATTGCTGAGACTAATGACAGCAAGCGCAGCGCTGGTTCTTACGGATCTCTGAAATTTTAGGACCCTTCTTTCATAGAGAACAAGTAATCAGAACCGGGGCAAGGACCTTTATTTGGGAAACGATTTCACTCCTTATACCAAAAGATCTTTGCATAGCATTATTATAACTTGTAAACGTTGTGTTTACATCTTGGGTTTTTAACGTGCTGCAATTGATCTCTTAGTGATTGGGTCAATACCATTCTATGGCATTACTAAAGTTTAATGTTAGTAATTTTCTACAGAGAGTGAGCTCAAGGAGGGGCAGGTTTCAAATGTATTTCAATAGGCTTTATGGAGTGAACTGACCATTCTGCTTCTGAGGAAGTGAGGCATTCCACTATAATCTGATCTTAGATAACATTAGCTAATATTTCCTTTAGATGTGCCTGGAGGAAATAGGAGCTTGAATCAGGTTGTATTGGCATGGAAACTTCTGTAGTGAAATAATGCAAAAATCAGGAAGATGGGCCCAGTACATGTTAACACCTCTCAAATAAATATTGTGAGTGTTCTACATTTTTTCTTCTGTGATTTACTTTGGGTTTGATCAGTTTTAAAGAAGTCGTGCAATTAGAGTGGGTGATAAATAATTTGCAGACATGGTTACACTGGAGGAATAATTCGACACCACCTTTAAGGATTGACTGGATGGGTAGTGTTGGGGTGAGGACAATTGTTTGAGATGCAAGCTGCTCTGGTCAATTAAGGCTACCTCACTGCTGTTATTCTTTCACTGTCTTTTCTAATTACAGCGTAAACCAGTAGAACTAGGATTAAAAAAAAATGTGTTTGAATACCTTGCCAAGACTCTGTGATGAAGGGGAAATCACATTTTAATTTAAGAATGATGTCTGTAAGGAAGGGATGATAAACGCTAGCTGATCAATATTTGCATGGACTGTGTTACCATGTAGATGGACAACTTGCTACTTTTAGATCTATGGAAAATGGCCAAAGATTGGGACGATTTCAGCTTCCTTCTACCTGGTAACTGAAACCCTTATGATTACTGAGGGAGAAAGCTCAATGAATCTCCTTATGTAAGCGCTTTTTCTTTAAAAGGACAGAGAGCGAGACAGCACTAAATAGAGACTGAAGAACTGTCATATTGGCAATTTAGAAAAAAATATTTTTTATTATGGCTAGATTATCATCCCACAGATATCTCACCTTATAAATGCTCCCTCCAGGCTCAAGAGTGGTCCAGAAAGCTTTTTTCCTCAGCAGTGAATTTTCATCAATAACAGATAGTGTCACACTGCTCCAGCTGTGGCACTACCACTACACATGATGTCACTGGGGTATATTATGCACCAACCAGTGTACTGGCATCAATTCCTGATATTCATCATGTCCCAATTGAGGAGTGTATGAAGGAACCGGGAGAGCCACAACAAATATAGCAAGTAACATGATTTCATTCTTTTGAATCTTAGTAACCATGACACTAGTGTATTTGGGCGGAAGGAGGGTGGTCAGAAATCTGCATGGATATTAAGTATGTACTATCAATCGCACTACAGCTTCCTTGCATATGAAAGAGTCCAAAAGCCAGCCTATGTGGACAGGGGAGTGGGCTGGGGGAAAGGATAGAATGGGAAGGGTGGCACCCTGTAAGGCCAGCTGGATCACCCATTGGTCTGTTGTGTGCACCTCAAATGAATGGACAAGATTCTCCTCCGTAAAATGATCTGAGGGGATGTCGAATGGGTTTGGAGGAGTTGAAGTGCATAGAGTATGGCTTGGATTTGGTGCTGCTGATGATGCCTCCTAGATCTATCCCAGTCTCAAACTAAGAAATACATTTGCTGTGGCATTTGGACAGCTGAGACAGCTCCTGTTGTAGGGCCAACACATCCCTACAGTAAACACAAATCTTCTGATACGTTAGGGAAATTGCTGTGCAAGAGAGGCCAGGCTGATTCAATGTACCAGAGTCTGAACTGGAATTGCGAGGCAAGAAAAACAATTAAGAATTTAATGCAGATCTGTGACTGGGGGTGAATGTTTGATTGGTTCAGCATTCCATCCATCTTTTGTTCTTTTAGCATTTGTCACCTTAAATGCAAAGGGTATGCCCAGTTGTGGGTCCCGCAATCGCTATCCCACTGGATTCAAGCTTGCCTGGCTGATGAGGGGTGGAACGCCTAAACAGGTCCCAGGATGCTTGTTTCAGGTCCAGGGAGGACCTGGTTTGGCAGTTTGGGCTGGACTGTTCCCATGGGGATCAGGGTCAAGAGTGATTTGCATATGGCTGGGTCCAAACTGGAATGGCGTCGCAAACGAAAAAAAATATGGTTTTAACACAGATCTGTGACTGGAGTGAATGTTTGATTTGTTCAGCATTCCGACTATCTACTATTCTTTTTGCATTTGTCACCCTAAGTTAGAGTGGTGTGCCCAGACATGGGTCCAGTGCTCGTTATACCACCTTATCTTCTTTTTTGCACTAAGTTTGAAACGGAGCATGTCAAGCTAAGGTTTTGCATATAGTAAATTTTGTATTTTAAGATGGTGAAGGAGAAGAGAGATGAACAGTAGAAACTGGTAACACCATGTTTAGTTATTCCTCTATGTACTATGTAGGCTTTGAATTCACATCCCTTATTGGATACTAAAATAGTGTGGAAGATGCTGGAGAGTGAGGATATCAAATATATCCTGATTTTAGATGTTTTTCTAATTATTGTCCATGATGCTTGTTTATGTCCTGTAGATATCGTACATTCAGCAACATGAGATAGATGATACTTGTTCTAAATACATTTTACAGACAAATAATCTGCTTTGCGAAAACGGGATCTGCTTCTGTTGCATTTAAGAGATCTCTGATGTTTTCATACTGATGAAAATCCTTTCCAGAATGACTAAGGTCCACATGATTTTCGTTCATTAGTTACACTTTCTAAAAAAACATGTACTAGGTACCAGGGCTCGAGTCGGGGTACCACGCGGGTGGACGGCATCCCCCCACTTATTTTACCAGGTGCTCGATAACTGGAGCAAATGGAGCCACACGTTCACTCTTTGGCCTCTCTGGGGCGAGATCAGAGCTCATTAAGAACGCTGCTCATGCGCTGGTTTCCCTGATGCAATTGCATCTAAGAGGTGAGCGAATGGAGGCAATGAGTCTGATGGTGCAAGCCACCTTTTGTGACGTCACTGCCTGTCGTGACGTCAGCATCCCCCCACTTCTGCTTTTAGGACTTGTGCCCTGCTAGGTACAAAGGCATACATCCCAGCAGACCAGAAATCCGGTCAACAGACTCCTTTTTTGTGAAGCCCAAAGTGACTATTTTACCTCCCCCCTAAAATTCTCTATGTTTCAATGTATGTCAATGGGAAAAATGCACTCCCCCGATTTTGTTTTTTAAATATCCCACTTTCCAGCTGTAAAATGTTGGCAAGTATGCAAATGGCAATTCATGACCAAGGGTTTGGTCTCCCAATCTTATAAGGTGGACTATGCTGTATAAAACAGAGCATTTACAAAAATGTATTACTACATCTGTGCCTTCAATCCAATTGAATTTTAGCTGTCTGCATGGCCCGAGTAGAAAAGCTGATTGTTAGGTTGAAGGAAATAAGGGAGTAGCCATAAAAATGCATTTATCTCTCTTTCTGGTTCTGACACACTTTCAATAAAATGCAGTTACTGTTACTGATTATCTTCCAGCCAGCATATCTCGGTTGCACACCAAAAGTGCAGTTTCCTTTACAAACCACAAAACAAGATGATTAGTAAAATATTGTGTGTAGTTTTTGCTTACTAACTCCTTATCCAAGTTGACAGAGTGATAAATAACAGCGACCTTTGCCTGAAATAGCTGTTGCCAATGTTAAGGCCAATACATTCTTCTGGGATGGGAGATAATTTCACTACTAATTACCTTTTCCTATATTAAATGTTAACTGTCGAAGAGTTAATGGAACAGATCCTTTTCACTAATTTAATGTTTCAAGAATTATGTCACCCAGAAACGCTTTAGCTGTTCTGCTGAAAACTAGCAGATTCGAGACTTAATCCAAGGCTGCACGTCTTCCCCGGGAATGTTAAACAGAATGTGCGGATCCCAGCGCTCTTATCTTTGCCTTTCATTTGACAGGGGACACCAGGCATTAGACGAAGGACAAATCCTCCCATTTCAATATTACCAAAGTTTGAGATTCCACTGACGCAGCATAATGAAACGGTTAGATTTCTCCACACACTTGCAAAGCCATCAATCAGCTCCCTTTCTGGACAATGAGAAGAGGCGGGCAGGCAGGCATGGCTAATGACATATTATCTCTGTCGCAGCTTTAGTGTCTATAGCTATGAACATTGCCGAAAGTATACGGTATTCCCTTAGCACAGCGGTTAAGGGCTAAATTATATTCAGTTCCGGAGTAATCTTCAGTGTATTTTAAGGGGAAAGTGGTGTGAAATGTTAATGTCTGAAAATTGCGTACTCGTTGCTCACGAGGATAATTTTTAATGTTCTGGTGACATTTCCTTTACACTGTAGTAATCTCATGTAATTTCCAGCGTTTTTGGGCCTATTTACAAGCCTCTTGCGCCACCGGTACGTCACTTTTAATATGGGAAAAAGTGACGCACCGGCGGGCCAAGGGGCTTATAAATAGGCCCCTTTAAATGATGGATGTGACGCAATGCCCAACAATTGCTCCGTTACGCCACTTAGCGTAAAGATTTACTAACATTTTGTGTCGTGTTTGCACCACTTTTTGTGGCGCAGCTCTCAGTGGCGTTGCAAGGTCAGGTGGGACCCGGTGCAGAAAACTTCTTGTCACCCCCGGCTTGACAAAATGGCAGAAATCTGTGTTTAAAACAGATATATTTGCCATTTTGTCACCCCTCCCCCCTCAATGATGACACTTGTCACCCCCGGTTTGATAAAATGGCAAAAATATATGTTTAAAACACACATTTTTGCAATTTTGTCACCCCTTCAGTGATGACACCCAGGTGGCCCGCACCCACCGCACCCCCGTTCCTACGCAACTGGCAGCTATAAAGCACAATGCTAGTAGATATTTTACAAAGCCACATAAGTGGTGACTTTTGCCGCCTTGCATGACTTTGTAAAGACATGTAACACAATGTAGAAGGCTTGTACTGCATTGCTTTACCTAAAGGTTTAGTTTATTTTTCATTAAAAAAACCTACAATATGTCACATTTGCAAGCTTCTTATACATAATATCTCTAGTAAACAACTTATTAAAACACAGATAAAATGTAAAAACTTCTTATTGCTTTAAATTTCGTTCTGGGGGTGAATTCCATGTGTGGGGAAAGTGCGTTTTCATATCCACCCATGGAATTTATGCAATCTTGGATTTACAAAGGTTTGTATACCTGAGATTACGTGAAATGACTATGCCTTCTACAGGATGTTGTAAATTGGAGAATCTTTTTTTCTCCTTGCAATTCCCTCTTTCTTTTTGTGCTGCTTTCTGAGGCACATATACAAAAAAAAAATTCTTCTAGGGATTGTTTTTGTACAGTAAAGTATCCCTTACTGCACAAGAACAATTCTCCTCATAACGCAAGCACGCATGCACCGTGGGATGCTTGCATTGGTGCTACTGAAGTGTGCCAGTGCTATAAGAGAGCACAAGTGCACCATATCTTAGTGAGTCAGAGTCAGAGTCAAATACACTTTATTCGATTATTTTAAAATCATAAAAGTATGCTATAGATCCATTTCTGCTGCTAATGAACTGGGGATAATTTACCTGCCACGCCGAACTTGCTAACCTCAGCAACGCTCTGCCTACAAGTTGGTTTCCCTCCCGCCGCCGCTGTAGTTCACCTCGCGGCCGCCGAGCGGAGGGAAACTACACCTCCCAGCCTGCCCTGCCACCCGGAAGACATCACTGGGGTCACCGCGCCCGGAGGCGCTTCAAATTGCCGGCGCCCTCGGTGGAGCGGGTGCTCTGCTGCTAATAAACTGGGGATAATTTACCTGCCACGCCGAACTTGCTAACCTCAGCAACGCTCTGCCTACAAGTTGGTTTCCCTCCCGCCGCCGCTGTAGTTCACCTCGCGGCCGCCGAGCGGAGGGAAACTACACCTCCCAGCCTGCCCTGCGACCCGGAAGACATCACTGCGGTCACCGCGCCCGGAGGCACTTCAAATTGCCGGCGCTCTCGGTGGAGCGGGTGCTCTGCTGCTAATGAACTGGGGATAATTTACCTGCCACGCCGAACTTGCTAACCTCAGCAACGCTCTGCCTACAAGTTGGTTTCCCTCCCGCCGCCGCTGTAGTTCACCTCGCGGCCGCCGAGCGGAGGGAAACTACACCTCCCAGCCTGCCCTGCGACCCGGAAGACATCACTGGGGTCACCGCGCCTGGAGGCGCTTCAAATTGCCGGCGCCCTCCGCGTCGCGGGACGCCCGGACGAAGCCCGGACAAAGGGCGGACAGTCTAAGACAGTCCAAGACTGGCCACGACTGGACTGGGCCTGACCTCTAATAACATCAGTGCTGTGAGTTGCTTGCTTTTTTGGCCCGTTGTTATTGACTGCCCAAGGGCCTAAGGCCTAACATCTTGTTATTGGTAATACCTCACTATCTAGCCCTATTGTATTAGGATCGTTTGGCTCCCACATGTCGAGACAGAAAACCCCATCACCCCTGCCAACACCATGGACAATTATTTAGTCCAGGTGGTGGCAAAAATAAATAGTGAACGGAGGTCTTCCCTGGGGCTCAGCGACTCTCCACCATGTGCACAAATAGAAAAGCTAGGTTTGACTCAATCGGACTCTGATGCAATAAATGTAATAGATCTACATACTGACGAAAATAATGATTGCTCAGTGCTAAATGTTTCCACGGCATCTATTGCTCCACAACTAGATACAAATGCCGACCTATTAATGGGGGATGAGATAAATATGTCCTGCAATGATTTAGAGATAGATGAGGAGAGCATCTCTCCACCAACGCCCGTCCCCGCACCAAGAGCAGTAAGAGGGTCCACCAAGGTTCCCCCTAAAAGAGAAGGACTGCGGTCTAGTAGGAAAAGACCAGCAACCTCCCCTAAAAATAAAAATAAAAGTGTCACAGAAGGAATAAGGGAGGAAGGGAATGGCAGTACAGGATGGGATGATATGATATCGAATAAGTTTATGGGTATGTTAGAATCTAAGATATCTTGGTTAATTAAACCTCTCCTATCTAAAATAGACCATCTTACTGATAAAGTTAATAAATTGGAGACCCTTTTAAAAATAACAAATCATAGTATGGGGGAAATACCGAATTTTATAATAGGTAAACTTGATGAAAAACAAGTGATGGGAAATATATCAGGGGGAATATTTCTGGGAGAGTAGAAGATTTACCAGTCCCTATTCAGTCAACTAGAACTAGATCTAGTAATGATCTTAACAACCCTTTAGCTTCAGACCCTCCGATAATCAAAGGGAATGCAATAATCTCTGATTTTAATACAGAAACAAGCCCTGTGGAGTTAATTGTAGAAGCCTCACCCCTGATTCTAATACTTGTCAATGTGCCCCCACTGAAAATAGGCCAGATCGAGTCTCCA
Source organism: Lissotriton vulgaris (assembly GCF_964263255.1). Lineage (NCBI taxonomy): Eukaryota > Metazoa > Chordata > Amphibia > Caudata > Salamandridae > Lissotriton > Lissotriton vulgaris. Next base: position 1,316,514,090 of record NC_141691.1, read on the forward strand.
GATTCCCTATTAAATAAAGCATTGCAGTGGTTGAGTAATAATATGCATATATCTCCCTGGGGCAAAGAAAAGCTGTCAGAAGACTTGCTAACAGCAAGACGGGTAAAGTGGATAGGAATTAAAGCCAAGAAATGTGCAGGAGATTGTGTGGTACTAAACTTTAAGGGCCCTGATGTATTACCGGACATCCTGCTTAATATTTTCCCTCCACAACGCAGAACGGCAGAAATAATTCCACTTACGTTGGATTTCTTTTATAGCAGAAGAGGACTTGTGGCAAAGCCAAGCATACTAAGGACTAAGTGGTCAGTAGTGGGAAATAGAAGGGCTAGGGGTGGCCCCATCTGTGACTGGGGGCTAAATTTGGAAAATTGTTTCTCGGCTTTATCCGATCTAAACGAATGCGATTGACTCGCAAGCTGTGAACCAGTCTCTCCCAAAAGGCAGATGATCCAAAAGAACGGAAGGGTAGAAAACGTGACATGTATACATTTGAGCAAGCAGATAATAGGTAAGCAGATAATAGGTCCCAGGGAACCCCAAACCTTTGCATCTGGAGAGCTAAAGATAGATATAGAGGGCTCAAACAGAGTTAGAGAGGCGAAAGGGAGCAAGACTATATTGACGGATGGAGAAATAGTAATTGCAGAACACGAAGTATTTGTAAATAATGTTGAGAAGGGCCAGACATTGCAACAACAAGAAACATCATTACTGTCCCTTGTCTCTTGGAACATAGCAGGCATAGTAAATAAGATAACTACACCGGAATGGGTTGATTTCATTGACCAACATGACATCATTATGTTGCAAGAAACTTGGTCACTGACCCCAACCTTTCGTCAGGGGTATCTAAACTTTTACATGCCAGCAACTAGAAATCGTTTAGGACGCCCTTCTGGAGGCTTGTTAATCTGGATACGCCAGTCACTGTACTGCTCAATAAAACAAAGATCTGTACCATCTAATGACATCATAGCACTTAATATTAGATGGGGAAATGGCCAAGAACTTGTCCTGTTTAATGTTTATGCCAGGGGAGTGGGTAGTGGCAAATCCTCAGAGGTTGTAACAATTTTAGAGCAGAATATTGAAATGTTAACACTAAAATCTCACATAATAGTGGGCGGGGATTTTAATGCCACCTTTGAACCCTTGGGTGAAGAGGATAGGATCTTGTCTGAGGAGGAGGATGCCAAGTGGGGAATACCCCAGTTGGATTTACCTGTCATTAAAAAATGGAGTGCAGTGGCAATCCAGCTAAATAGTCTCTGCCTAGCAAGAGGATTGAGAGCGGTAAACGGGCGCTCGCCCTCTGATTTAAAAGGGAACAACACGTTTGATAATGGCCGAGCAGCTAGTAGAATTGACTATTTATTATTGGATGTAAGGGCTTGGAATAAAATGCTAGACATGGTTGTGGAAGAAAGACTAGAAATTGATCACAACCCTCTACGCTTGACCCTTTACTTCTATTATGAGACTACAGAGTACACCAATAAAAATGAAATGGTGACGCAAGATGTTGCATGCTCGAATAACCAACGCCATTTGAAATGGAGAATGCTAATAGAAGACGTAGCAAAATTAGAGGTCCTCAAAAAAATAGTAGTCGATGAAGTAAACAACATCAAGTCCCATTATGGGAAGCTTAACTTCCAAGATTACATGATGGAGGCCCATGAAAACCTCTTTTGCAAAATTCAAAGCTTCTTCATTAAAACAGTAGATCCCAATAAAATAAAAAAAGAACAACCAAGACAAGGATGGTATGACAAGAGCTGTAGGTTGGCACGACTCAACTTGAGTACGGAATTGAGAACAGGCAATCCCATAGCAGTTAGGAGGGCGAGAGACAACTATAGACAGACCCAAAAACAGGCCAGGAAACGCTGGGATGAGGAATGCTGGTATGAATTGAAGGAGGCCTGTGCTGCCAAGGATTCCAAGCGATTTTGGGCCACAGTAAAATGGGAGAGGGGAGGGATAGCTGCCCAGCCACAAAATTATGTTGCTAAAAATAAATGGACTGAGTTTTTCAAACCACAGTATGCCCGAAATCCAGCCTACATTTCTGACCAACCCCCCCCACCCGTCTTTTTCAAATACCAAATATTTAATGAATAGGATGTTAGTAAAGCATTGGATTGTGTAGCGGGGGGAAAAGCTCCGGGCATGGATGGAATCCCGGCTGATATATTCTTATCGGACCGGAATTCCTGGTGTACTTACTTTAAAATGTTGGCTAATGCAGAGGCGATGGGAGGAGAAGTGCCCGCATCATGGAAGGGAGCAGAAATCATCCCTATGTTTAAAAAAGGCGATAAAACTCTAGCTAAAAACTACAGACCCATCAGTCTCATTGACACAGCACAAAAACTGATGGGGCGCCTAGTCCAGAATAAATTGCAACAATGGATTGACGAAAAGAACATACTGTCACCCTACCAGGCAGGGTTTCGCCCCCTGACTAGTAGTGTTGACCAAGTTCTTTACTTCATAGCTATCTATTGGAGAAATGTCACACTAAAAAAGGGTTCATTGTATGCCGTTTTTTTTTGTGGACTTAAAAGCAGCTTTCGACCTGGTCCCTAGAGAAAAATTGTGGCAGACCTTGGCCGATGTAGGATTAAGCCAGGAACTTCTTACTCTCCTAATCCGCCTCCACGAAAACAATTTTGCCAAAATCAGGTGGGGCAAGCAGGGAGAAGTAACAGACCCCTTCCCAGTAGAACGAGGAGTAAGGCAAGGGTGTGTCCTAGCGCCAACACTATTTTCAATCTATATAAATGGTATTGTTGACCATTTAAAGAAATCCCCAAGTGACGCTCCAATTATAGCAGGCTCCCACGTCCCCGTCCTAATGTTTGCGGACGATACGCTTTTACTTTCACGCACGCCGAACGGTCTCCAAAAAGTGGTTGATGCCTTTGGTGAATTTTGTGATAGTAGGGGCCTTGAATTGAATACCATCAAAACTAAATTCATGTGCCTAAATCATCAGTCCACTTTCAAAGGTGTAATAAAATACAAAGGCACTCCTTTAGAGAAAGTGGATGCTTTTTCTTACCTAGGCATAATTCTACAGGGAAATATGAAGTGGAAATCGCACATTAATACGACCGTATTGAAGTTTAGCCAGCTCGCAGGCGCAGTTGCTTGAAAACATCGAGCCTCGCTAACAAAGCCGGTAAACTGTGCACTTGAAATCTATAATATGAAAGTATTGGGCGCCTGTTTATATGGATCCGAATTATGGGGGGTTGCAAACTTGGGAGAGTTGGGGCGTGCAGAAAACAGATTTTTGCGAGGGCTTGTAATGGTCCCCCAAAGTACACCCATAACTCCTCTAAAACTGGACCTTGGCAGAAAAACATATTGAGGACATAGCTAGGCTACGGCCACTTTTATATTGGAGACGCCTGATGGTGACCCCAGAGCTAAGCCATTATGCTGCAGCTCTGGCAGATGTTGTCAAGTTTGATCGTTTTCATTGTATTGCATGGCTAAAAGAACTACGGGGACTTCTTGTAAAGTTAAAACTGGAACACCTATGGGGCACTAATGATGTGGCTAGTTTTCCTTCAAAAGCAAAATTGAAAGAACTATATTGGGAGATGGTGTATTTAACAATGTTTTGTAAAGGATCCCGATCAAAATTGTCAACTCGCTTTTTGGATATAAAAACGTATCCGTCATGCGAACCATATTGGGATATAATTGAACGACCACATGACAGGAAACTATACTTCCAATTCCGTATAGGAACATTACCAGTGAATGCTTTTAAGAAACACTGGTCTCCAATGTGGGATGAACATTGTTATTATTGTAAGGATCAAATAGAGCACATTTCCCATTTGTTGTTCTGTTGCCCATTGTATACCAGCCCTAGGCGCAAATGGCTAAAGCCAGTGTGCTTAAATATTGGTACCCGTAGTCAATCGATAGCCCTCAGAATACTAGAATCCGATTGTTCTACACCATTCGTAGTTGCTGTAGCAAAATTTCTTGCTTGGGCATGGGCAATCCGCACTCGCACTTTAATGTCAAATATAACAAAATGAAATATGGCTGCTATTATCTAATCATTCCGTCACATGAATTGTCATTTAAAAAATAATTTTTATGAATTTTGGAAAAACTTTTTTGTATTTTTAACATGTATAGCATTCGACTGTCAATGTTTAATATGTATTTTAGAAAGTATTTTTAGCTGTAGTATTTATTGTAATAGGGTAGGAAGGATGCTTTTATGACAAATGTCGAATAAAGCTTTGAAATTTGAATTTGATTTCTGATCACAACAATAAAGGAAGAATTTATAAAAATCTTTAAAAACAGTAATTCATTATGTACAAATCTTCAATGGTGATCAAGATAACTGTACAAAGATTATATACAGCTACATCATTTTTTCACTCACTATAGATTTCTTCAGGTTTTTCGAAAGATTTACATAGTTTGTACAATGAATTTACTACCAGTCTATTTACAATTCTATTTACAATTCTATATTACAATCAATTTACAACAATAACCTGGCAATGTATGCAGACTTTCTCAGAGAACTAGGTCAGATAGTAATAGCCTAGGAGCTATTCGGTCAAAATGCCAGGTCCCATGCTATCAGACTAGTGGTGGTCGAAGCCTTTTTTGTCTGGACCGAATAGACATTGTCAGGAAATTGGCTACCCCGTACATTATTAATGGTGTTTCCATAAGCTGCAGGAACAATAAAGCCGGTTTAACTTGTATAAACACATGTTCTTTCAATATAGGCTTAATAAACTTCTCCCTGGCATTTTTAAAAAAAGGGCAAAAACACAGAAAATGCAATGAATCCTGATCAGAGAAATCATCACAACTGCAGGGAGCATTTTCATGGGGCCTACACCACTTATTGTATTCACCCAGCAGAAAGTGAGCCTGGTTGAAACGAAATTTCGTAAGGAGCCACCGGTGGTATGGTTTATTTACTATCATCAGATATGGTTCGATAGCTAGAGTTGTAATTGTCATATAGTGAGACCTTACAGTTGGCTTCATTATTTCACATGACTCTCTTTCTGCTTCCCTTTTCTTTATAAAGTGGGACTTGACCCAGCTAATGTCTTCTCTCCTTAGACCTTCTGGATTGGTATATAGATCAGGGCGGCCCAGATATCCTGCTGTTGTTTTGATATATTTTAGCCACTCGATCTCAGCCACTCTGTCCCGCCCCATGCAATCTCTAATGATCTTGTGATTTAGGGTTAAGTTGGAGTTAAGCCATGTTTTAATCCATGACAAGAGTGGGGCCAAGGACAACATATCTTCAATATACCCTAACCCCAGTTCCATATGGATTGAGAAAGCAGGGGTGGATTGCGGTAGACCCATAAGGGATCGTAAAAACATATTCTCTGCTCTTTGGATGCGGGCCATGTTCTTAAAACCCCATATAGAGGCCCCGTACCTGGCTATTGCCAGGGTTTTAGCTCTATAGATAGATAAGATAGCCTCTGCTGGTTTGCCACCAAGTCGTTTTGCGAAACCCAGAATAGCAGCAGACGACCTTTTTACTGCTGCTGCTTTATTCTGGATTTGTGGTGCCCATGTCCCTTTCTCATCAAACACCACTCCTAGATAGGTGAAAACTTTGACTTTAGAGAGCACGGAGCCATTACAAGACAGGGTTTTGATGTTATTCTTGCGATTGCCCACTGCCATAACATGTGATTTTTCTACGTTAATTACTAGATCTAGATCTTGCATAAAAGCCCCAAATGCATTTAATAAATGTTGTAGACCCTTGGGGGTCCTTGACAGCAATATCGTATCATCGGCATATAATAGTACCAGCATCATGGAGCCACCCATGCGAGGTACATCAATAGAGGCCGCTTCTAGAGACTCTCCCAATGAGTTAATATAAAGGGAGAAGAGCATAGGGGCCAAGATGCACCCTTGGCGCACCCCCTTCCAGATTTAAAAAAAGCGGTACAGTTCCCCTCTTGGGACATACGGATAGTCGCCCTTAAATCACTGTGAAGCCGCGCCAGAAAATTCACAAGTGCTCGATCCAGTCCCTTCTCAAGGAGTATTGTCCACAGCTTTGACCTATTGACTAGGTCAAAGGCTGTGGACAAGTCCATGAAAGCCAGATACATCATCCCCCTTGATGCTACTGTATATTTGCTCAGTGTGAGATGTAAATTAAGGCATTGGTCTTCTGTGCCTCTGGCAGATCGAAAGCCATACTGAGCCTCGCACAAAATATCTTTATTAGTGGCCCAAGCTGAGATTCTTTCTAGGATTACCTTACCTAGGATTTTAAATGAAGAATCTAGCAATGATATGGGCCTGTAGCATCTTGGGTCCCCCCTTTGGCCCTTCTTAAATATGGGGATAATGACAGATTGTGACCATGTAGTTGGGGGTTTTGTCTTGTCTATACTGACTACATTAAAAACATTTGTGAGTACAACTGACCACATGGCCGAGTTTGATTTAAACATATCGGCAGGTACGCCATCCGGGCCGGGGGCCTTTTGTGCTGCCATATCCTCAATTGCCTTCTGTACCTCTTTAATAGTAAAACTTGGTAGAGTGTCATGTGTATCAATCGGTATTGGATCTATTGGTCCTAGATCAAGATTGCTGCCATAAATCCTTTGGAAATGATCCAGCCAGTCCTGCTCAGGGATATTTACCTCTAGTGGCGCATTTTCTTTCCCATTAAACAAGGGGGTATTAACAATAGTCCAGAATTTTGCGCTGTCCCTCAGGGTAGCCTTCTCATACAAATCATCCCAGGCCTGTCTCTTTATTTCCTTTTTTCTCTTTTGAATATCCAAGTTATACTGTTTCCTAAGCCTAGCCACCTCAGATCTATCTCGGGGTACCATTTTCAAAGCTTTGTGTAATTCTCTATGTGATTTGGAGCATTCATTATTAAACCATCCCTCTACCTTTTTCTCTCTCTTTTTCGTTTTACATTTTAGATCATCTGCTACCTGGCGGCAGATAGATTCAAAAGACCCGATTATATTCCCCTCAAATTTAAATGGTTCCCTACAGACGTTAATTTCATTACCCACTTTCTCATTTAGGGAGTGAAAAAAATCCTCTGGGATGACTTTGCTCCATTTCACCCGTCTCCCCTGGTCCTTTGGAATTAGATCTGCAAACATTTCTGCTTCAGAGTTTTTATTAAATAAAAACAAGTTATTATCCTCTACTTTCAACACAACCGGATTATGATCACTAAATGTAATGTGTATAGCATTATAAAAAATAACATTATGTAACATAGCCGGAGAAATGAATATATAATCGATAATGGTATTGCTATCCCTAGCACTGTAGGTTGGGACCCTTTCATTGCTATCAAAGAACTCTGGTTCAAATAATTCATTCTCTAAAAGAAATTCTTCTAGAGCAGCCCCTTTTACAGAATGTTCGAAGTGTGGGAGTGACAACATATCTGTATTTACAATATCTCTTAACTGACAATTCTGTTGACATAAATGTACATTAAAATCTCCCATCAGGATGAAATATACCGGAGTGGTTTGACTCTCTTTAAAATTATACATGAACTCATTCAGAGAATTGACATTTTCATTGGCACCTGTACTTTGGGTGGCATTATAAAAGTTGATATAAACACATTTAAATTTATTAGTCATTGTGACTTCCAGAACCAAGTAAGTTGGGATAATGTGTGTAATACCTTCGCAATTCCATTCATTTTAACTGATATTAAAAACTGCAACCCTCCTTTATTACGGCCTGAGTTCGAAGTCTGTGCTGCTAAAAAATAGGATGTGTATCCATCTATCCAAAAATCACAATCCCTATCCCACGTTTCCTGTAAAGCTACCACATCATATTCTTTTAATAAATCCAACCATTTTGTATCATCCCTTTTCGAGCGTAGTCCTGCGATATTCCAGCTCATTAATTTAACTACATTACCCTTTTCCTTTCTAGTAGATGGTGTGGGCAATAGATGGCTACAAGTATTGTCACAAGAAGTCAGTCAACCGATTTCCTCTAGATTAGATAGAGCAGAAAACCTATTTGTTAGCACCAGACTACTTCTTGCTTCACATCCCTGATTATCATGGGTTATAGGTAGCATGCCAGTTGTTTGTGTCGCCCAAGAGCTGGGACAGGGGGTATTAGTTGGAGTAACATTGCGGGTAACCCTTCCAGGGAGCATCTTGGGTGGCACGGGTGGAGGGTAGAAAAAACCTAGGGGAACCGCTCTAATCCTGTCTTCTTTGACCTCTGTAGCATCCCAAAATAAACGGGAGGCCTCATGGGGTCTATTAAAGTTGACAATCATACAGTCACCAGAAAATTTTTTCTTTGAATATCCCACCCAGTCCACCCGTCTACCTGTCTGGATGCACTCAGAGATATTATTCGGGCCAGTACAATTTGCATCACACCATGTCTTAATATTGGCCAGCTGTGTACCATTTGACTCAAATTCCCCTGGTTTTAATACAGGTACATTCACCAGAACAGCAACATAGGGTGTAGCTTCCGGGGGGAGGTGAACTGGAGGTCTGGGGCGCTGTCTCCTAGGCCCTGCTGAGTTGTGCTCATCTAAAAGGGGTGTCATAGGCTTAGCCTGAGGTGGGCATGGTTTAAGTGCCAGATGTGCCTTAGTTATAATATTACTATCTATTTGCCTAGTGCCACAACCTTTAGACGCTAGGGGTGGGACAGATTGAATCAGAGGACATGTTGATACAGTATTCCCCTGCTCCATAGGGGATTGGGGTTGCCTCTGTTGGTTAGGAAATGGCCGTGATGTGATTTTTGGTAGTGGGCCCCTAGAATCTTTCTCAAAGGACGTTATGTATTCATTAATCCTATCACATTTCCCCAGAATTTCAGTAACACATTCCTTAAGTGTGTCTATAATGTCAGTGGAGATTTGTATGAGTACCCCTTCAAGTTTATCTATGAGGACCTTCTCCACCATGTCCTTAATAGAGATTTCAAGGGCACTCAATGGGGTTCCTTGTTGCTTTCGACACAATGCGCCGTGAGCCTTTGATCTATATAGGGTCCGTTTAGAGCGCTTGGCAGTCTGAGGTTCAGGCTCAAGAGTACAGTCATGTGTGGGTTGCTGAGGGACTTGACTACGGTTCACCTGACCCTCTTTTTCTGGTGTGTTGGCTGAGTCTTGTTGCCTAGTAATGGGTGCATTTTTACCGGATCCAAAGGAATAGGTAGTCTATTCGCTGTGGGCAATGGTTGGCTATCCAAAGATATTGGGTCCAAACCCAATTCACGTTCTTTGTCAGCAATTTCTTGATTCAATTTGCCCATGGCTGATGTCAAGAATGTCATAATGTTAGATGTTGCAGGAGCTTTTCGCGCAATTTTAGCTTTAACTGTACCCCCATTACTGGATGTTTGCAGTTTGCGCTTACCCATTTCCGTAGTGAAGATCGAAGGGGGGATGCCCGTCCTGTCCCCTGTCGTCCCCGGACGGCCACAGACGGCCCCGCCCTTGTCCCGGGCTTCTCCCGGTCGCTCCCGCGTGCGACTCGCGGGGCGAGAGGGGGTGTCAGCCTTTTACAGGCGCCTCCAGGCGCTCTCTGCGCGTCACGAGCGCGCTGTCGCCCCACTAGCTGCTGGGGATAGTGGTTCGCCGTTCCTGGCGTCTTTCAGCTACCGCCGTTCCCCTCACGGCTCCGCCTGATGGCGACAGTGCAGGTAGGTTTCTGGTGTTCCCCCCTGGGCTCCCGGGGGGTCAGCCTTTTACAGGCGCCTCCAGCGCGCTCTCTGCGCGTCACGAGCGCGCTGCCGCCCCACTGGTTGCTGGGCATTGTGGTTCGCCGTTCCCGGCGTCTTTCAGCTACCGCCGTTCCCCTCACGGCTCCGCCCGATGGCGACAGTGCAGGTAGGTTTCTGGTGTTCCCCCCTGGGCTCCTGGGGGGTCAGCCTTTTACAGGCGCCTCCAGGCGCTCTCTGCGCATCACGAGCACGCTGCCGCCCCACTGGCTGCTGGGGATTGTGGTTCGCCGTTCCCGGCGTCTTTCAGCTACCGCCGTTCCCCTCATGGCTCCGCCCAATGGCTACAGTGCAGGTAGGTTTCTGGTGTTCCCCCTGGGCTCCCGGGGGGTCAGCCTTTTACAGGCGCCTCCAGGCGCTCTCTGCACGTCACGAGCGCGCTGCCGCCCCACTGGCTGCTGGGGATTGTGGTTCGCCGTTCCCGGCGTCTTTCAGCTACCGCCGTTCCCCTCACGGCTCCGCCCGATGGCGACAGTGCAGGTAGGTTTCTGGCGTTCCCCCCTGGGCTTCGGGGGGTCAGCCTTTTACAGGCGCCTCCAGCCGCTCTCTACACGTCACGAGCGCGCTGCCGCCCCACTGGCTGCTGGGGATTGTGGTTCGCCGTTCCCGGCGTCTTTCCGCTACCGCCGTTCCCCTCATGGCTCCGCCCGATGGCGACAGTGCAGGTAGGTTTCTGGTGTTCCCCTCTGGGCTCCCGGGGGATCAGCCTTTTACAGGCGCCTCCAGGCGCTCTCTGCGCGTCACGAGCGCGCTGCCGCCCCACTGGCTGCTGGGGATTGTGGTTCGCCGTTCCCGGCGTCTTTCAGCTACCGCCGTTCCCCTCACGGCTCCGCCCGATGGCGACAGAGCAGGTAGGTTTCTGGTGTTCCCCCCTGGGCTCCCGGGGGGTCAGCCTTTTACAGGCACCTCCAGGCGCTCTCTGCACGTCACGAGCATGCTGCCGCCCCACTGGCTGCTGGGGATTGTGGTTCGCCGTTCCCGGCATCTTTCAGCTACCGCCGTTCCCCTCACGGCTCCGCCCGATGGCGACAGTGCAGGTAGGTTTCTGGTGTTCCCCCCTGGGCTCCCGGGGGGTCAGCCTTTTACAGGCACCTTCAGGCGCTCTCTGCACGTCACGAGCGCGCTGCCGCCCCACTGGATGCTGGGGATTGTGGTTCGCCGTTCCCGGCGTCTTTCAGCTACCGCCGTTCCCCTCACGGCTCCGCCCGATGGCGACAGTGCAGGTAGGTTTCTGGTGTTCCCCCCCATATCTTAGTGGTTATGGCACATTTCCGCGTTGTCCCTTAAATGCAATGCAGGTAATCAGGTTTCCTTTTTGCACTGCTTTGAGTAAAAAATTAGTAAATCTGGCCCTCGGTTCGCAGATAAAAACCTATTGGGAGAAGGAGAACAATGCAAAGCACCCAAATGGAAGCAGCTATTTTTTAATACCAGCACCACTAAATCAACTCCAAAATTCATTTGGAGATGAATTTTTACTGTGAAACACATTTTTTAAATATTGTTCTACTTTCTTTTTACAGGATAAATGCCATACAGAATAAAGCAGTTGTGCATAAAGTATCAGATAGCTTTTCCTTTTCTGAAGAGTCCTTATTCTGTGTTGAGCCCGTCCTTATTTTGAATTTGGATTCCGGAGGAAAAGTCACACTTATCTTGTCTGTAAACTCGGCTGCAACATTCATCCTTGTACATTTTTGCACTTTTTGGGAAAATTAAGTAAATGAGGTGCATCACTTTGCAAAAATTTTGAAGTTTGAAGGAAAGCATCCACATCTGTTTCCCTTTTTTTAGATTTTGTTTGTTGGTTGTGGATAGCTTGAAATTTGATTTTTTTGTGACTATCCCATCTCAAGAGACCTTTGTGTAGGTAGACTGTTTGGACACTTTTTTGAGAGTGCCTGTGCTATTCTTCTTTTCTTTGTGCAAAGCTGAGGTTGTTGAAGGTAATGACTGTGAGAAGTTTGCCTGATATATGATGTTCACTAGTTCTAGTGATCACCTTGTATCAGTCCAAACAACCCTTATGGTGATTGGTTGTAAGACAACCTTATAGACCAGCTATCCTAATGGTAGCATGGACAAAGCAGTCTTAGGCTAAACTCTTTTGGCATGTGAAGCCAGCTGTTTTACCACATATAACCCCTTGAATACCAAGTGAAAGGACACCACACAGGTTTTTATGAAAATAAACAAGTATTTATTAACTAACATACACCTCTGAACTCTTTATGAGATCAGAGGGCTAAGCACATGACAATCTCTTAGGAAAAATACGTTTAAGTTGCACAAATTACAATGGTGCCCTAGGGGCACGACAAACCATATACTAAGTAAGTGGAATGTGAAAGTCGATAAAAGGAAGGAGCTGTCCAGAGGCTGTAGGATTGCTTGGACCACGCTATAATAACTCTAAGTAGGTAATAGGAGGCCCACGGAATGCTTGTGCAGAGTGTGAACTCACACGCGAGATGCGTAACAGTGTCTATGGACAGTACAGTTCAAGGAAAAGGTGAGTTCGGCCAATCCTGACTAGGTAGCATTAAAACGACTGTGGAACTGGACAATAGGAGAGTCAAGCTACCCTTGAGCACAAAAATGCTTGTGTTACCTCACCCACGGGCTGCGGGTGCATAGGTGCCAAGTCGTGTCGGGTTCCGGCGTTCGAGTCTATGGAGCCTGGAGGAAAAGATGCTGCAGGCGGTCAGGAGGAAGATGTCCGGTGTGATCCAAGGGTAGATCAGTGAAGAGAAGAACCTAAAATCAGAGGGGACAATGTTCAAAGTCGCTAGCCAGCGACTGGAGTGGAACCAGGAGTTGAACCAGATGTCGTTGTCGCGATCAGGTGAGGGTGGATGCTTGTCTCTGCAGCCACGTGGACCAGGTGGTGTCTTTGACAACCAGGATGGAGGCACGAGCTGTCCCACGCAGGCTCTCGCTGTCGGCAGTGTCGGATCCGGGTTTGGACTCAACAGGCCTGGGCAAAGGCAACCCACGCGGTGAGTTGAAACGGCGTCTGGAGTGGACCAGGAGGGTCCGGGGTGATCCTCTTTTGGAAGGGAGCAAGGGTCAGTCTGGAGCAACCAGGCCAGCAGTGAAGATCTCGAGTTTCGTCGTCTAGGAGGTCACTAGCCAGCTGGCAAGGGACCAGACAACGCGTCGAGCAGCAAACAGGCAGAAGGGCCCCACGCATATCTCGTGGATGCTGGAGGGCTGGTCTTCAGTGCAGGAGCTGCTCGGGGTTGGGGCTTCTCAGTCCCCGAAGCACTTGGACGAGGTTACCTCAGAAGTCGTGCTGGAGCGAAGTGATGCTTCTTTTAAGATGGCCGGTCCCACGTGTCTCGTCGCACCCACGGATCTCAGCTGTGCTGCAGATGTAGGTAGAGGTCGGAGTGGTCTGGGAATTCGGGTCTCGTTGGGCTCTGAAGTCTGGATCCTTGGAGGAAAACGACAAAGGAAAGCCACTGGACACTGATGGTGCCTGCTGGTGTAGGGTGGACACTCCTTGCCCACAAGGGAGATTTCTTCAGTCTTCCGTGGAGCAGAACATCGAAGTCCAGAGTTTCGTTTTGTAAAGTTGTTCAGGATAATCTAATTTGGAATGGGACCAGCTCCTACCTTTATCCGGCTAAAGGGGGCTGTACTACGACTAGGTCGCTCCTCTGGGAGGGACCAGGAAGGGAGGTGGTTACACCCCCTATCCTTTGTCTGGTCTTGCACCAGCTCTGGGGCTGGAGTGCCCCAGGAACTGGTTTAGACCCGAGTATGCACAGGGACACCTTGTGTGCCCCAGGCATGTCTCATTCCTTTCAGCCCTGTCCTACCTAATACACAAAATCCTGTCTGGGGTGGTGCTAGCACCTCCCAAGGCAGGAAACCCTTTGTCCGAGCCTCCCTCGCTGGAAGGACTCCCAGCAGCAGGAGGTCAGAGTTGTGTCTGTGGTGGCAGCATCCATTTTGTGATGCTGAGGCTCGAGTTAACTTTAACCAGGGTTCACATTTACATACATGTCGTGTCCCTCTAAAAGGGTGGAATTCTACCCCCGTCGCCAGAATTGGCGAGGGGGTAGTATTCCAATTCGTATGACACCTTACTCGACATGTTTTGATAATGCTATACCAAAGTTGGCAATAACCGCGAGGATTATAATGCACTTAAGAGTATATGGTATAGTGTTATCATGGAAACAGCTAAAGGACTTGGTTCCGAAAGCTGCAGACAGGCTCAGCTCATGCTAGAGCACCATCTCACATAATTCCAAGCACTCTGCCTTCAGGATTGATAAGGCCTGCCATAGGAGTGACTGATAGGAGGATATGTGTCCATTTTAGGGTTAGATATAGGGATACTATATCTAAAGCAAAGGGTGATTACACCACCTTGCCCCAGCTGATTGATCAGCCAGTTATGTCAGATTTGGATGGCCAGCCAGGGGTGGCATAATACATGCTGCAGTCCCTGGTAGGCCCTGGGTGCACCTATGCCCTGGGTACCTAAGGTACACTGTACTGGGGCTGATAAGGTGACTCAGTATCCAATTAGATATGTACCTCGAGTACATGGAATCCATTTTACAGAGAGAGCAGTGGGCCTGGGGTCCTGAATAGCAGGGCCCCAAGTCAACTAAGTCGAAAAACCAGCAAAACACCAGGCAAAAAGTTGGGGGCAACCATAGTCAGATATCCACCTTCCTACATAACCCCCCCAAACGAAAGGAGATAAGGCTATCCTTGACCAGGTAAGCCTATATTGCCTGAGTGGCCATATGAGGTGGTATATGCTCTGGCATTGTTACCCCCTATCTCATGGTCCACTAAGCAATCCCTCACCCTAAGGGTATCTGAGGGTCTCCACCATAGGGAATCTCTACCTGTGGTGTGTTTTGGCAAAGTAAAAGGCTGGGGTCGGGATGGAGTACTGAAGTGAGACTCCACTAATGTTGGGCTCAACTTCCTCCAATCACTATCCACCATATATGCCTTTCTTTCCAGGACTGAGTTGCAGTTTGCTCTCAGGGTCAACCTCTGGCTACCTAAAGCTGGAGGCTGGGTCCCTCTGTTTGGCTTACTGGAGGGACAGGTCAGGTTTGGGGCCCTTAGGTCCCAGGTTTGGCTGTGCCCAACAGTGTCCATCTGTGGGAGGTCCCTAACTAAGTTTAAGGGGCATCCCTCAGGAGTTTGTTTTATTGTCACTTGGCTAGTACTACTAGCTTCAGTCCCCTTAATCTGCTGATTGGGAAGTTCTTTTGGACAGAGGGCCCTTTGACGTCCACCACTGGCCTCCCTGACCACAGCCCTGGGCTGACTGAGGCAGGGTAGAGAGGGGCAGGTTACCTGCTCCAGACTGGGTCCCACCTTGGAAGGGTCCACTGACATCAGGGGTTCTGCCAGGCTAGGCCTGACTACCTCTGGGGCAGTTTCTTCACAAGGGGTTAGATCAGTTCCCTGAGAAGGCTGATCCTTCCCTAAAGTCTGGTGGGAGGGAGATTTCTCTTCCTCCTCAAAGCTCTCTGTCTGAGTGGAGTGATCCATAGTTTCAGGCTTCACAACACTATTATCTGTCTGATTTTGAGCTGTGGCCATCACAACTCCACCAACCTTTTCAGGAAGGGACTCCGTTTGGGTATGGGCTATTACCATCACAGCCTTGCCAACCTTTTCAGGGAAGGAATCTGTCTGAGATTGGGCTGAGACTGGCACAGCCCTCTTAACCTGTTCAGGGAGGACATTCTGGACTGGGGCTGTGGCCATCACTGCCCCACTAACCTTACCATGGAGGTTTACCATTTTAAAATGGATTTCTTGCTCTACCTCAGCCCAGGCTGAGATCTCTAAATCATTCCCCAGTAGGCAATCTACAGGCAAGTTTGATGACACTGCCACTCTCTTGGGACCAGTGACACCTCCCCAGCTGAGATTGACCACTGCCATGGGATGATCTCTCGGCACTCCATCAATGTTGGTCACCTGGTATGTGGCTCCAGGTATAAGTTGCCTTGAGGGGACTAGGCTCTCAGTCACCATGGTGATGCTAGCCCCAGTGTCTCTAAAGGCCTCTACTTTTACACCATTGATGAGGGGCTCCTGTCTGTCCTTATCCAAAGTGTTGGGACAAGCTGTGAAGTTGGCAAACCCCATGCCAGTCTCACAGACAAGAGTATCTAAGTCAGGGGACCTGGTTAGGCCAGAGTCCCCAGGAACTACCAAAGTAAATCCACCCAAATTCTTGGGGGCACTCCCACCACCTGGGGGATTACTACTAGTAGTAACAGGAGGCTTGGAAGTGTTACTTGGGGGTATGTTCTCCTTATTGTTGTTGGCCCTTGGGCAACTGCTGTCTGTTTTCCAATGTCCTACCTGTTTGCAGGTATGGCAATAAGGTTTCTTCTGGGTATTGGAAGGATTCTGGGACCCACCCCTTCTGAGGATTTTTGGGGCCCTGATGTGGTTTGATCTGAAGATTTATTCCCACCCTTCTCTTAAGGCTTGGTTGATTCTTTCTTTTGGTCACCACCCTGGTTCTTAGGCCTAATCCTGGTTCTGACCCACTTGTCTGCCCTCTTACCCAATTCTTGTGGAGAGGTCAGATCAGAGTCTACTAGGTGCTGGTGTAATAACTGGTTCTGACAATTATTTAAGACTTGCTCTCTCATAATTAAATTATACAATCCTGTGTAATCAGTAACCTTACTTCCCAGTAGCCAGCCTTCTAGAGCCTTAGTGGCACAATCAACAAAGTCAGTCCAATCCTGAGACTGAGTTTTCTGGGTGTCTCTGACATCAACCTGTACTGTTCAGTTGTTAAGCCAAACCCATCAATCAGTGTGTTCATCAGGACTTGGTAATTGGTAGCATCCTCAGCTCTAGTAGTGAGGAGCTTATCTCTACCTTTACCTTCACAGGAGAGCCACAATATAGCTGCCCACTGATTCTGGGGGATGCACTGGACAGTGCAGTCCCTCTCCAGAGCAGTCATCCATTTGTGGATGTCCTCCCCTTGCTTAAAGGGGGGCACTATTTTACTCAGGTGTCTAGTATCAAAACTCCTGTCTTTATCTCTAGGGATAATGCTGCCACCAGTGGGGTCTGCCCCACTCAATATCTGCTCTCTGGCAAAGGCAAGTCTTTCCTTGGCAAGGGCAAGTTCTTCCCTCTCAACCCTCAGATTGACTTCCCTCATCTTAGCTTCATGCTCTCTTCTCTGGGGGGATGTCATCCCTCTCTGAGAAGATGCCTGAGAGACATGGGTGTGAATAGATCTGTTAGAGCTTCTGGAGTGAGACCTAACTCGTCTATTCCCAAGGTTAAGCCTGACTGAGGATGGGCCTGGGGCTCCCCCAGTTCTATTCTCATGCCTGCTTAAGTTGGCCCTGGTAAGTCTGCTGACTCCTCCCTGACCATGGTTTACCTCTCCATCAGATGAGTCTCCATCTTCCTCCACTTCATCAGTTTCAGGGAGATTAGAGTCCTCCTCTACTGGGGGTATGTTTCCCTCTGTAGGGCCAGATGGGCCTGGATTAGAAGCCCTTCTGGCATCAAATGTCTTTAAGAGACCTATCAGAATAGGAATTGTAGGGTTAGAACCCTGTTTTAGTTTCCTGGAGGTCCACAATTGTCTCATCTCCTGGAAGCTAAGGGCTGCATATCCTGACATGACCTGTGGAGGGTCAATATCACCAAGGGGAGCTACTGTGTTCTCTCCTGTGGTAGACATGCTTTTCTAGTGAGGTGTAAGTGGTGCACTTACCTACACTATGGGCTTACCTACTGATCCCTTGCTAAGAGTTGTAGTCATGGTGTGCTACTCCCTTTCTACTACAACAGCTGGTTCAGTAGAACTCAGAGTATTTCTAAGCTTGTTATATGTACCTATGGTACCTTATGTGATCTTTCAAATGATATCTCAAGATTATATTTGGTAAAAACAACAGCAAGCTCAAATCCCAACCGCTGCACACCAATGTGAGAAGTTGGCCTGATATATGATGTTCACTAGTTCTAGTGATCACCTTGTATCAGTCCAAACAACCCTTATGGTGATTGGTTGTAAGTCAACCTTATAGACCAGCTATCCTAATGGTAGCATGGACAAAGCAGTCTTAGGCTAAACTCTTTTGGCATGTGAAGCCAGCTGTTTTACCACATATAACCCCTTGAATACCAAGTGAAAGGACACCATACAGGTTGTTATGAAAATAAACAAGTATTTATTAACTAACATACACCTCTGAACTCTTTATGAGGTTAGAGGGCTAAGCACATGACAATCTCTTAGGAAAAATACGTTTAAGTTGCACAAATTACAATGGTGCCCTAGGACCATATACTAAGTAAGTGGAATGTGAAAGTTGATTAAAGGAATGGAGCTGTCCAGAGGCTGTAGGATCGCTGGGACCATGCTATACTAACTCTAGGTAGGTAATAGGAGGCCCACGGAACGCGTGTGCAGAGTGTGAACTCACACGCGAGATGCGTAACAGTGTCTATGGACAGTACAGTTCAAGGAAAAGGTGAGTACGGACAATCCTGACTAGGTAGAACTAAAACGACTGTGGAACTGGACACTAGGAGAGTCAAGCTACCCTTGAGCACCAAAATTCTCGTGTTACCTCACCCACGGGCTGCGGGTGCATAGGTGCCAAGTTGTGTCGGGTTCCGGCGTTGGCGTCTATGGAGCCTGGAGGAAAAGATGCTGCAGGCGGTCAGGAGGAAGATGTCCGGTGTGATCCAAGGGTGGATCAGTGAAGAGAAGAACCTGAAAGCAGAGGGGACAATGTTCAAAGTCGCTAGGCAGCGACTGGGGTGGAACCAGGAGTGGAACCAGATGTCGTCGTCGCGATCAGGTGAGGTGGACGCTTGTCTCTGCAGCCACGTGGACCAGGTGGTATCTTCGACGACCAGGATGGAGGCACGAGCTGTCCCACAGAGGGTCTCGCTGTCGGTGGTGTCGGATCCGGGTTTGGACTCAACAGGCCTTGGCAAAGGCAACCCACGCGGTGAGTGGAAATGGCGTCTGGAGTGGACCAGGAGGGTCCGGGGTGATCCTCTTTTGGAAGGGAGCAAGGGCCAGTCTGGAGCAACCAGACCAGCAGTGAGATCTCAGGTTTTGGCGTCCAGGAGGTCACTAGCCAGCCGGCAAGTGACCAGACAACGTGTCGAGCAGCAAACAGGCAGAAGAGCCCCACGCAGATCTCGTGGATGCTGGAGGGCTGGTCTTCGGTGCAGGAGCTGCTCGGGGTCGGGGCTTCTCAGTCCCCAAAGCACTTGGACGAGGTTACCTCAGAAGTCATGCTGGAGCGAAGTGCTGCTTCTTTCAAGATGGCCGGTCCCACATGTCTCGTTGCACCCACGGATCTCAGCTGTGCTGCAGATGTAGGTAGAGGTCGGAGAGGTCTGGGAATCCGGGTCTCGTCGGGCTCTGAAGTCTGGATCCTTGGAGGAAGACGACAAAGGGAAGCCGCTGGGCGCTGATGGTGCCTGCTGGTGCAGGGTGGACACTCCTTGCCCACAAGGGAGATTTCTTCAGTCTTCCATGGAGCAGAACGTCAAAATCCAGAGTTTCTTCTTGTAAAGTTGTTCAGGATAATCTAATTTGGAATGGGACCAGCTCCTACCTTTATCCGGCTAAAGGGGGCTGTACTACGACTAGGTCCCTCCTCTGGGTGGGACCAGGAAGGGGGGTGGTTACACCCCCTATCCTTTGTCCGGTCTTGTGCCAGCTCTGGGGCTGGAGTGCCCCAGGAACTGGTTTAGACTGGAGTATATACAGAGACACCTTGTGTGCCCCAGGCATGTCTCATTCCTTTCAGCCCTGTCCTACCTAATACACAAAATCCTGTCTGGGGTGGTGCTAGCGCCTCCCAAGGCAGGAAACCCTTTGTCCGAGCCTCCCTCGCTGGAAGGACTCCCAGCAGCAGGAGGTCAGACTTGTGTCCGTGGTGGCAGCATCCATTTTGTGATGCTGAGGCTCGAGTTAACTATAACCGGGGTTCACAGTTACATACATGTCGGGTCCCTCTCGAAGAGTGGAATGCTACCCCATAGCCAGAATTGGCGAGGGGGTAGGGTTCCAATTCGTATGACACCTTACTCGACATGTTTTGATAATGCTATACCAAAGTTGGCAATAACCGCGAGGATTATAATGCACTTAAGAGTATATGGTATAGCGTTATCATGGAAACATCTAAAGGACTTGGTTCCAAAAGCTGCAGACAGGCTCAGCTCATGCTAGAGCACCATCTCACATAATTCCAAGCACTCTGCCTTCAGGATTGATAAGGCCTGCCATAGGAGTGACTGATAGGAGGATATATGTCCATTTTAGGGTTAGATATAGGGATACTATATCTAAAGCAAAGGGCAATTACACCACCTTGCCCCAGCTGATTGACCAGCCAGTTGTGTCAGATTTGGATAGCCAGCCAGGGGTGGAAAATAATACATGCTGCAGCCCCTGGTAGGCCCTGGGTGCACCTATGCCCTGGGTACCTAAGGTACACTGTACTGGGGCTGATAAGGTGACTCAGTATCCAATTAGATATGTACCTAGAGTACATGGAATCCATTTTACAGAGAGAGCAGTGGGCCTGGGGTCCTGAATAGCAGGGCCCCAAGTCAACTAAGTCGAAAAATCAGCAAAACACCAGGCAAAAAGTTGGGGGCAACCATAGTCAGATATCCACCTTCCTACAATGACTACACACTAAGAGTTACAAGGCTGCTTCTTGTGACAGGAACATCTTCATTGGCATCTCCTTGTATCTTATGTTCAGGTTCTTCTCACTCATCAACTGCCATCATTTTTAGTTGCTGTCCCTCAGGATAAAATACCATGTTTTCGTATGGGCCATGTGGTTCACTGTATCTTATGTCCTCCTGACTTCCTACAAAACACAGCTCAACTCATGCAGTCTGCAATGTGGTCCTTTTTCATCCTAAGTGTAAAGAAGTCTCAAAAAAGGGAAAATAGCTTCCTTATTGAGCCAATACCAGAAGTAGTAGTGAGACTAGGCTGTGGTTGGTTTTCCTTAACGTAGGCTGACTGTGGCAGAGATTTTTTTTAGTGCTGCGAAGAGCATTTTCTCTCTGACAGACTCTCTACAAGACCAATCACTGGTTGACCATCCTCACTGCAAAATAGGATTTTCTAGAAATGTACATTCCCTTCATGACCCTTGAATAGAATAACTTCTAGTTTATAGTGTGGTAATATAAGTAAGAGCCCTTGCACCTAGTTCTAAACAGCAAGTCTTGCAGATTCTGGGCAAGTCTAGTAGAGAAGGTTGATGAGTGGTAATAATGTACCTTGCACGAAGCAGAGGATGTTGAACTAGAGTAAAACCAAGCTGTCTTTAAAGTCATTTGCAGGGCTCAATATTTTTATCCACACCATATTGGTGTTTGGTGCATTGAGCATCAGGGTGGATATTATTGATGCTGTTGATCACTGCAGCAGGGAAAGAAATATTCTTTAGTTTTTGTGGTGGTGGTGGTAACATTGTTGATCCAACACTGACTCTTCACTCAACGTCTTTTAATTCAAAGACTTCTCTCAATCTCAATCTCAGTCTAGTTCACCTGTGGTCTACACAAAATAGAAAGCAAGATAATCATATATTTTAGTCAAAACCCTATAAATTATGTGTTTTGTTAGATGGGAAACTTCTTAGACCAAAGTCAACGAAAAGCAACATGTGAAAAGAAAATTATACAAAGCAGGAAAAAAATAGCTCATGGGAACCCTTTGGGAGAGGCTGGTAAAATTGATTAAAGTAAGTAACTATAGTAAGGATAACTATGAACTACACACTAACTGTTATATGTTATGTTATAAACCGTTTTGTAGCGCGCTCTGTTACTTGTGAGTATCCTGGCGCGGGGAAGGGATCAAAGCAGCAGAAAACAAGACAGAAGAGAATCCTCCTAACCTGCACTCGTGAATAGGTGGGTTTTCAGATGTTTTTTAAAAGCAGTGACTGTCGGCATGGAGCGAAGATGGAAAGGGAGGGCATTCCAGGCCCGAGCCACCACCACCGACAGCGACATACCACCCAGTCTGGCGCGTTTGAAGCGGGGAAGAGACAGTTTGAACAACGAGGCAGATCTCAGGGTGCGTGCCGGGATGTACTTAGTGAATCTTCTCTTCAGATATGAGGGGCCTTGGTCATGAATAGCGCGAAACGCCAGCACCAAGGCTTTAAACTGGATGCGTTGTGTTACTGGAAGCCAGTGAAGCGAGCGCAGCTCCGTGCGAACGCTCTTCCACCTGGGGATGTTAAATAATAGGCGTACAACCGCATTCTGAACAATTTGGAGGCGATTGACCAGGTATGCCGGAATGCCACTAAACAGTGCATTCGCATAATCAAGGCGAGCCAGTATGAGTGCTCTGGCAACCGACTCTCTGGCCTCCCTGGGGAGCAGGGGAAAAAATTTGCGGAGCATTTTCAGAGTGGCAAAACAAGTGCCGGTGAGTTTTTTGATGTGATACTCAAATCTGAGATCCTCCGTAAACCAAATGCCCAGATTTTTTGCAGGTCTCCCCATCTCTGTTGGGCCAGGAATGTTTGGGGGCCAGAGTGTGCTCTTGAATGAGGGGGGAAAGGAGCCGTAAAAGAGCACCTCGGACTTGTCCTCATTGCACTTCAGCTGGGCCTGTGTTAACCAGCGAAATACTGAGGACAGACACAGATGAACTGTAGATGTGTCCAGGTTGTCGTCTGGCCAGGTAAACAACAGTTGGGTGTCATCAGCATACCCTAAAAATTTATGGCGCCGGTTACAACGTAGTTCGTAAAGTCCAGGGAGCATTGTAATGGGCCACTCGGTTTACTATCCGACTAGCAGTCGGAAAGTAAACTAGCTGGCCATTCTGACTGGCCCCTCAGCCAGTCGGAGCTGGCTCGTAATCCCAAAGGGCGGGCCTTTCCACCCTTATTATGAGGAACGTATTCTAACATGGTTTCCATGCCGGCCTGTCCAAAATGGAAAAAATGTCAGAAAGCATGTTTGGGGGCCCCCAGCAGGGCCTACATGTGCGTGTGGCCTCCAGATGGCGGCTGAGGGGGCACCTATGCTGCCTCCCCGTTAATCCCTGCACCTTGTGGCTGGATTTACATTTCTTGGATACATTTGCCCTATACATACTGACTAATTGAACCCAACTCAAGATATTTGAGGTGAGACCCTCTGGTGGTTTGTGTGTTTGTGTACCTACAGGTATGCCTCATGGATGTACTCTCCTCATAATACATTGCTTCATGGTCCCCCATTAAATTGCACTGTACATTTTCATAATTATTTTAGAGATTAAATAAATCAAATGAGTTATACTCGTTTTGCCTGTGATGTCACTGTCCTTTTTCTCCTAAACCCCCTTGTTGTCCCTTTTTCCCTTCTTTTGCTTAACTTCCCCCTTCTTATCACGTGAAGTTTATGTATGTATTGATGTGAAAATTATTTTGTCATGCTTTTACAAGTGGTTTTTATTATTCAGGCTAATATTTGTAAGTTCTATATTATTAGTTGTCACATAATTTAGGTGTATATCTGTATGCTAGTATTATTTTTGTCCCCTTCTCTTTTCCCCTTCTTTTCCTCTGTTGCTTAGGGCACATTGTTAATTAGTTTATAGGCATATATATTTATGCTTAGTTTGTTTAGGTCTTTGTGCCATTCTAAAATTGTTATGAAACTATGAGTCCAATGTGTATATATATGTACTATACATGGTGTTTGTAAATGTTATGTGTTGTTTTATGTATTAAGCGTATTTAGTGTATTTTTGTCTTTGTGCTTTTTCAGCCTCACAAAGTTCCAATCAGAACGAAACGTGTTGGCTGAGGTCTGAATTTTAAACTGATAAAACAATAAAGGATATATTTGGGATATAGCTTCCTGACTTCATTCTGGTGCACCATCTTTCTCTTTAAGAATTCCGTCGTATTGTGATTAGCCGGTTGGGACTGCCGACCGGATATTGGTTGGTCGCAGTACCGAGACGGTGTCCGACTGACATCAGAATCAGGACCCTATATGTTGAAAAAGGCCAAAATGATCAAAGATAGGTCTCGGCTTCTAGAGGGCCATCTTACATAAGGCCGTAACACACACAATGGTCCTACCAGGAGGCTTTTATAGGAGCATAACATGATTAATCAATGATCATATACATACATACTTGTTTCACAAAATCGTGGACATGCACATGATTTACAAGAGAGAAGGCATGGAAAACAGACAAGATGGTCACCTATAAGGTGTACACACTTATTTCACAAAATGGAAGATGTGAGAAAATGGATTATTAGTTCTGGTGGTGGAATATTGTTACTATTATTGTTAGGTTCTGTCATGTAGTTCCTATAGTATCCATGCAGAACCTGCACATTTGGATAACATAAACTGTGGGATTGGTGGCAGACTGCTTCCGTACACCCCCACCGAGAAATGTTAGTTGTTTGCATATATGCTATCTCACAGTGCCACTAGTGTCTCCTCTTATTGGGGAGAGATTCGTTTTGGGCAGCCTTAAAACATGACAACCCTGATCCCTCAAGATCGTGGAAACAATGTACTACTTTTTGCTCAGTCACTTGTGTACATTTAGTTTATCTCAGAGATACACAGAATAAACAGTCTGGGCATTTTAGTAAAGGTTTATTGAACAGTTGTTGTTCTCCTCTAAAATATATGAGCTGTGACAACCATTAGACAGTAGCAGAGGTATATGATTAGCAGTACTATGAATATAAAAGGATAGTACAGTTCTACCATCTTGCAATAAGTATGAATAAATATAGGAATATAAAATGCATGATAAAAGTGTGCATACTCCTACGATGCCTAATTAGATGTACCTAAGTGTATCTAGCATATAAGTAGGTGTGAAGCCAAGAATCCCTCTAGGATTTAGTCATACCCCTTTACCTGAAGTGTGAGAAATGTCAGAACCCTTCTTGGTTTCGAGTTGGATACCCCGCAAGGGATGTTCGGACCACTGTCAGCTGGAGCGTCTGCATGCAGGAGCCTCAGCATCTCTGGTCAGTGTGTCGGCCTTCGAAGCCTCGGTTCCCTCTAACTCTAACTACTGCTAGCAAGAGGTGTTGCATTTACACAGAACAGTATATAGAGTCCCTTTGTCCATTGTTCTTGTGTTAGCCATTGTTGGGTATGAGGATGACGTATGTGATGAACCTTGTGCGTATATATTAGGAAGGTGGTGTTTAGCCCTGCCAGGTTTCCAAGTAGCCTTTGAATATTCATTCATACTGTGTCACTCTAAAGATAAAGTCATAAAACACTATTGTTCAGGGAAACCCTCCTTCTGCACCCAGGCCTAGAATTAGGTAAAAGTTTCAGTCCAAAAAAGGCATTCAATTCTTAGAAGGCTGTTACTGTTTAATGTAGGGGAGGTGATTTAGGTGAAAGGGTGTGATGTTACCTTGGCCTATATATTTTACCTATATGAACATTGAAAATGGATTATTAGTTCCAGTGGCAGAATATTGTTACTATTCTTTTTTAGTTCAGTAAAAGTTTCAGTAATTTAAACATGAGCTCAACTGCTGGTAGCAGTGTCACAGGGCAAACAGGCTTAACTTAATAAAATGTGTAAAGCATTTTGAATTACCAAAACAGTTAAAAAGTCAAAACACAGGGCAATAAGAATCGCACTCTAATTTAAAACTCTAGAGAATAATTTATTCAACAAAATGAAACCAAAATCACAAAAATACATTAAAGGGAACTGGAGATATGAATTTGTAACCTTTAAACTAGGAAATCGGTCCAAAAACTGGCTGCGGTTGCTCAGAATGGGAGCAACCCAAGTTTGTGACCAACCTGCAACGCACCTTCATCGCATTGACTTGGCAGGTTTGTCCTGGTCCTGGGGAGGTCTTTGCAGCAAAAGAAAGTCTAAATTTCAGTTTCTCAGGATGTCACGAGAACAATTTGACACAGCCAAGGTCCCCGGACCTCAGGACCAGCACTGCACAAGACAATAGCAGGGTCCAGGATAGGTGCAGGTGAAACTTGTCTGTTTGTATTTCCAGGGAGAGGGCTTCTAGCAGTTTGCTGTGTTCCTGTAGCTTAACAGTAGGCCAGCCAACTGGCTCTTGGGGCCTACTTCTTTGTCTTGGGTACAAGTGGGAGCAGGTTCAGCATTTCAGTTCTCCTCTCAGGTCTCAAATACAGGTGCAGTCCCTCTTCTTCTTCCACAGACATAATAATGCTCTGAAGTGGACGTCCATGGGTGCCACATTTATGCCTGGCACTAACTCTTGGCCCCTCCCTAACAATGTGAAAAAGTCCTCTCTAGTAACTGTGGGCGCAGTGTGCCCCGCAATTAAAAAGATGCAGCACAGAATAATTGCAATGAAGTCTCTCAGCAAACGAGGCATTATAAGGGAAAAATAAAAAATGTTTTGGGTCATAAATGGGCAGCAAAATCAAAAAAAGGAATGGACAACAACCCTTGCAAGCATAAAGTTTTCCGGATCAGTTTAAAATCAAGGGTTTATATACACGTTTTTGCATTTTAAATCACTAACTCTGCTAAATCATTGTGGTGTGAGCAGAAATATTACAATATCTGCAAATCAGAATGTTATTAAACTTCATATTGCCTTAGCACCTACGCACTATCCAACTACATAAATATTGATTCTTCTCACTCTATGCTAACTTCATCCAGAGATTGTAGAACAAGTAGATACATAAGCAAGAGCAAACTATTATGAATGAGTAGGGCACAGTAGGCTAACTGAAGGACCTTAGGAGATAATTACTGGTTGTAACCAAGCTGAGCAAGCTTAATTGAGAACAGCAAGAAAAATGTAAATGGAAATAAGCAAACATGACTTGGTCTGGATTGAGTCCTAGCTACCAAAGGTCAGGTGAGAAACTTGTTTAAAATAAAATAGCTAACAATCAATGTGTATATGCATATTCAAGAGAAAAACTAAATTCTGCACATAGTTAATAATGCACAAAAATATAAACTTACAAAAATCTCTAACAGAACCCTTCTCACTTGGGCAGCAGTTCCTATGTACGCTTTTGCAAACAACCTCACAGCCCTCTTCTCTACCTGAAACCAAGATGGCATAACATTTCCACCACTAGGAAGAGCTGCTGTGCCCACCCTTGAGGTGTGACCATGGAAATCCGTAACCATTCTTCGGTCGTTACTCGAAACTGGTTCTGGGGACATCTCCTCTTCTACCTGGATTGGTGCCTGGCTGACTAGAGGGACAAAGGAGGGGGCAGGCCCAAGTATTAGCTATATCTGTCTGTAGCAACTACTTTGACGTTATTTAAATTCCTGGTAAGAGCCCAGATGGTCATCCTGCAAAAGGAACAGAACACTTCCATATACCCAATGCTTTGTTTGAGTTGTGGGAGTAGGTTCACAGTTCATCAAGGGGCTGTTCAGCTCTTCTGTGATATTTGGAGGCTCATGCTGATAAACCTTTGGAGGCTTAAGGAACAGGATATAGGTAACTTTATAACATTTTCTTTTTACAAAAAAAAGCTTACAAATCTGAATTAACTGATGAGATGGGCTTGGAAAATATTTAAAAATGTCAAAGAATTAACTTTGTTTGTGTTTCCTATGCAGAGAGAACATTATTACATTTAATAGTGTGTCTCAATGATTTCATATGGAACAGCTAACCCTGCTAATGTGAAAATAGCGTTTTAGATCTTTTCACTGTAAGGGCATATTTAACATTAAATGTTTACACGCTACCTAGAGCTGACATTAATGTTTAAAATTAAGATTTAAGTCTGTCAAAAGTGGATATTTTATCAGGCCGACTATGAAGTTTCAAAACTGCAGACAGGATACAGTGGTAGTCCTGTAGTCACATTTGCATAGTCACCAGGTGGCTGCCACAACTGGTGCTGCAGTCCACTAGTGACTATTAACTTAAAAGTCCTGGATGTACTTGTAACCAGTTACTAGGGTCTTATAGTTAAGTTAAATGTGCCAATTAGGAGCATAGCTAATTAATGCATGTTTTAGCTGTCAGAACACATGCACTGGGGTCTTATTAGCAGATGTACAGAGTGAAGCTTTCCAAAACAAATGGGAATGATCATTCAAAAAGAGAAATGTCCCTCTAGTTGAGAAGTACATGGCAAGAAAGGTGGAGACAAAAGAACAAAGACAAAATGCGGGCCTTTGAGATGTACACTGACCTTGCAAAATCGTGAAAAAGCACTTGACAAAGAAGGAAGGAGAAAGGAGGACAAAGTGAACATGGCCATCTATGAGACAATGGTTTCATAAAACGTTGGTTGAAAACATGGCAAAAAAGAGCAGCTATGGAGCGAACATGCTGTATGGTCTTGATTCCCTTCATTTCCCCACCACCAACAAACACACACAGCAGTCTTGTATTCCTCTCACCTTGGGGGGTACCACATTAGATAGATCTCTGTAGCTTGAAGAGAAAATAGTTTTCATCATACCCTTTTGAGATGTTTTTCGGAGTAAGAAATAAACTGTTAGAGGAACACTCATATGCAGGGATTTTTCAGTGGAGCCACAGTAGGTCCCCAGAGACAGAAAACAGATACAAGGATTTGTATTTCACAATGAGTCAGGTATTTCTTTTACAGCTTTTACATTTTACTGCTGATTAATTAGTTGCTTTTTGCTTAAATCGCTGTGAGTCAAGTCCTAACAATCACTAAAATCAGTAAGTCTTATATATAAAATATATGTCATTGGATGCTTTCTGTTCACAAATGTATATGCGACCAGTCATTCATATTAGGATAAGTCATTAGCCTATGATATATGTCTGATCTAAAACGTGTAAGTATAAACCTATGTCGAGCATTTAAAACATATTTCAAATACGGTTGAATACTGAAAGTAGTTAAAATCAACTGATTTTTTTAAACACTAGATTTACTGATTTTATTAGTCAATTTTAACAAATCCAAATGCCCTTTAGCTGCCAATTTCAAAGCCTTCCTACTGATCATGCCCAATAATTCTGGTTTTTCAAAATACTGGGACTTTCCCATGTCTCGAAAAAACCTTTGAACATACGTTAACCATTCTATACTTGAATACCAGGCTGATTTTAAACAATTACTAATTACTGCCTGATGATTAAAATCCGTATGGTCTGATGACCAAATTATGTGCCACAGTAGGATGGGTTCTACCTTGATCATATCTGTAACATAAGCGACACCAAGTTCAGCATAGATTGCATATACTGAAGTGCTTTTTGGGGCTACCACCAGATATTTTCAGAAATCATTTCCTACCACCTAAACACCTTCACACTTCTTGTGCCCCCATATACACACCCCATACAAGGCTATGCTGAGACACTTTGCTTTGTAGATCTTCAGCATCATCTCGGGTGGGTTAGATCCTAAACGCATTGCAAAAGATCTAAGGGCCCAGCATGCCTTGACAAACATTTTCTGTCTATTGTCTGCTACCTGTTTTCAAGAGTTAGCCTTATCAAATAAAACCTCTAGGTATAAGAACGTGTTGGTGAACTCAATCTTCGTATTAGATATTATTTCCCTACATTTTATGAATTTGTTCCCGCACTTCATTACATATGTTTTTGACTGGTTCACCTGGAGGCCCAGTGCGCTCATATAGCCAATTAATATAGCAAGCAGCTGCTGGAGGGCCAAAGGAGTACAAGCCATGAGGATCGCATCATCAGCGTAGAGGAGGGCCGGGACAGGGTGCACGTCTATTTGTGGAAGGTCTTTAACATGTGTCGCTAGGTCCTCCCCCACACTATTAATATACAATGAAAAAAGAAAGAGAGCCAGTACGCATCCCTGTCTCATACCTCTTTCCATACCAAATGTTTCGGTGCATTCTCCTCCAGGACCATATCTCACCCTGGCCCTACATCCTGTATAGAGGTCTCGCAAAAAGCTAATAATCGGGATCTCCACTCCCAGATCTTTTAAATTTAGCCACAATTTGTTATGTATCACACAATCAAACGGTGAGGCGAGATCGACGAATGTTAAATAAAGCACCCCCTTTCTCATCCTCACATACTTTCCAATTATTATTTTCAAATTGAGGCATTGTTCGATCGTGCCAAGCCCTGGGTGGAACCCATCTTTAAAATCAGACACTTTCTGATCGGTTTCCGCCCAGTCCTTTCACCTCTCCAGTATTATCCTTCCTGCTATCTTCACTCGGGAATCAATGAGTGAGATAGGCCTATAACAGCGGGGTTTAATCGATCTCCCTTTTTATAAATTGGGACTATAGTTGACTCTCCCCATGATGTTAAAAGACCTGTTGTGCATATCGCCTTCAGTACTATAGTCAATAAAGGACCCCACAGAATGATGTTACTTTTAAATAAATCTACTGGAATGGCATCTGGTCTTGACGCTTTGCCATTTTTTACTCGTTTGGATTGCTCTGGTGACCTCCTCCAATCTGAACGGATCGATCAATGATGTTACATGGGGGATTACCAATTCCCTTTCAGTAGTTTCCATGGCCTGTGTTAATATCTGATTTGGGCCAGAATAAATTCTGGAAAAATGTTTAATTAATTCCGTCTCTAAAACAGCTGTTTCAATTTTAGGAGAATCATCACTACTCCATGGAGAAGAATTGACCAGTTTCCAGAAGGCTCTTTAATTTTTACACTCACTCGCCTGCTGTAATGATTCCCATGCATCCTTTCTTATATGCTGTTTTTTTTACTGCAAGTTTATACTGCATTCTGCAGTGGTGGACTTCCATGGGAATTCTAGGGTTTCTATGTTATTCCCTCTTCAACGATTTATGGCCCTTAGTGCATGCAGCGTCAAACCACTCTTTTTCCGTTTTAGTTAAGCGATTCTTGTTTACAAATAGATTATCTCTCACCCCCTAACAGATATCCAAGAAAGCGTCAATGCCTTCACTGGAGGAGTGGTCTTGCACAAACACACATTGAAAGCATGTTTCTTCTCCTTAATCAGTTGTGTGAGAAATTCTTCTTGAATTACCGGGATCCACCTTAGACTATATCCAACTAAGAGCAATCGTGTGTGTACAAAAGTTAGTAACCAGGCAAGCAGCTTTTCTCAATATTAAAATATGGTCTATAATAGTATTGCCTGGACTGCCATTAAAGGTAGTCTTCCGATCCACATAAGGCGTTGAAATCTCATTCGCAAAGGTCACATCAAATTTTAAAAGTATTTAATTTATCATTTTGCCTGCCCTAGAATGTATAAAATGAGTTTCTTCCTTATTCTCACTATGAGATATTCCACACTTTTTAGTTGAAGATGTCACACACTTTCACAGGTTAAAGTCACTTCCTCATATAGTCAGCACCCTACTGTTCTTTTTACTTAATTCTTTTCAAAATTATCATTAATCCCTAGTCTATTACCTTTTTCATTAGCATTATTATAGAAATTAACTATTACTATGCTCATATGACCTTTCACACTACAAACAATTAATTGATAGCAGGGATGATCTGAATGGAATACTATATTTGTAAATTGAAGTGTATTTAATATATACATACTCAGTCCACCATTAGCCCTTCCATGTCTAGAGGGTGTTGCTACAGTGAAATAAGTTCTATATCCATTTATATACAGGGTCTTTGTCAACCATGTCTCTTGTAGACAGATAATGGGGTCATCTTTTATAAAATCACACCATTCTATGTTCTGAATTTTACTCCGTAGCCCAGCCACATTCCAAAATAAGCAGGCTATAAAATATGAAGATGTACTATGCTTCTTTGGGGGGGAACTATCTATCATGTCTCTTGTAGCTCGAATTTGGGCCATTTGGGGAAGAGTAGTATTATTCTCCGATGTTTCTACTGAAGTTACCAAAGGTTTACAATCCTTTATAATTAGAGTATATGTAGTACCACATACAAGGCTAACCTGGACTGGTTTCAAAGAAGTACTATCAATGTCAATTATTTCTACAGGGATTCCAATCAAGTTTTGCCTGTTAGTGGATGTAACTGTCTTCCAAGTTGCGCTCTTCTCTTTTATTGTATAGGGTCTCCCCTTAAGACAATCTAAGGTATCCATTGTAGACAAACATTGGAAGCTATTTCCTGTTTGAATGTTGTAATCTAAAGTCAATGTTCTTTGCTCCATTAGAGAGGGTGATTTTACATTGCTCCTGGGGTGTAATGGTCGATAAAAATAACACAGTGGGCATACGAAAATTCTATTCCCATCTGGTTTAATATGTCCTGGTCTACATAGGACAGTCTCCACCAACACTGGTGTACCAAAGGACAAAACCAGACAATACCCCTGCTGATTTTTTTTCTCTTTCCTACCCATTTCACCCTCCTTACCATTTTAATATCATCAAATAGATAGTTGGATAGTCCCGATCTTATGCTCAGCCAATTCAGGGCTTTGTTTCTCAGGGACTTCCAATTCTCATAACAGTTCAAGGGCAGGGACGGACATTTGTCAATAGGACCACATATAGGGCAGTGGCTGGGGGGGAGATCTACATGATCTGAAGCATGTTCTTCTTGGTTCTTTTGGTCTCTATGCTTTAAGTCAGTTTCTAAGTGTCTTGCCATGGGGCCTTGATACCCCGTTCCCCTGTGTCTGTCTAAAGATGCTGCCCTTTCAGGTCTCATCCCCATTGCTCCTTTACAGTTATTAATGGGGTGGGGCTGTTTAATAGAAGCTCCTTGTATGGTGCCATCCACACCTTGCATAATATATATTTTATTCTCTAGGTTAGATCCTGCAGTGGGGGCTAATTTGTGTACAACATGGATCCCTTGACTTACAGATGGAGCAGCAACAATAGTCAGTAGCTCCAGGCACGAATCGGTCTTAGCTTCAACTTTTATTAACCTTGCTTTTATTACCCCCAAAGTTTAGTTCACTCGTTGGTCTAAATTTTTAGGTTTTCGACCAGGCTAACTAGTTTACTAATGATTGAATTATGATTCAAGGCTATAGGGGTTTTGTTGTGTTAATCTCAGGTTGCTTTGCTCCGTGCAAGGTAGTATGTCCCTTCTTCCCCTGTGGTGAGTTTAGGCTCTTATTAGTTAAGCCCTGAGTTATCTGTTTTTACTCGTTGTGGGGGGGTGGTGAGTTTGATCTTAAAGGTTATATGCTATCATTAATATACTGTATACAGCCATTCACTTTACCTTCTTTTGGTCCTCCTGCGTCGCAATCCTCCCTTGTTTTTCCATCTCTTCCTTATTTTCACCCTCCTCTATCTCTAGAGTCTGAACCTATTCAATCAGGTTGCTGGGATGGACTACTTCACCTAAGGACTCTTCTACTGTTAAAACAAGTTTTTCTATTACTCCCATGGCCCTTGTGATATATTTCAGTAGGGACATTTGCATGTTATCCGGCAATAGAGCTTTCCCGATGGTCGCTGTGTGTTCCCTTTTGCCCATATATGCAAGTCTAAATGTCTACCAAGCTGACAGTCTAGTATTCACTATATTCAATTTACCACTTTACAATAGTTTTCACATAAAAGTAGGGTTAAGTAACACTCACATTGGGTGCGAGATTAGTGAGCCCACTGGGAATCAATGAGAGTCTAAATATTATAGCCTTTGCTAAGTTCAATATTTCTCCGGGGCCTCTTCAATGTTTAATAAACTGTACCTTTTGGGCATAGCTTGTGCCCCTCTGTCCACAGTCAGCTTTACACTTTCTGCTGCAGTTCCTGTAAATCCATGGTTGAAAAGGGGGTGGCTCAGCCCTGCCTCCTTCAGTCGATGACGGGTGCAGAACGGGCCCACCCTTGGCCTGGGTTTCGCCCGCACACGCCCCGTATTGCAGGAGCCACTGGAGTATTTTGTAGGCACCTCCTGGCACTGCAGTGATGTTGGCAGCTATGCTGGGTACCGCAAGGGACACTGGGGAGTGTGGTCCAGCACTATCTCGCTCCCACTGGCAATCTCCGGTCCCCTCTTGACTTGGCCCCCCACCGGAGGGCAAAACAGACAGCAAACAGGCTTCGTGGGTTGCGGGAGCCACTGGAAGATTTTGTAGGCGCCTCCTGGCACAGCAGTGAAGTTGGCAGCGATGCTGTATACTACAAGGGACACTGGAGAGTGTGGTTCAGTACTCTGCCGCTTCTGCTAACAATCTCCAGTTCATTTAGAAACAGCAGTCAAGTAGATTGGAAGTCCTTTTAGCAGCACAGAAGTCCTTCTTCCTGGCAGAGTATCCACAGGTACAGAAGTGTACCAAAGAGTTTGTGTCTAAGGTTCTACTTTCTACTGATCTGGCCATCTTCTGTACGGAGAAAACTAAATCCATCAGTCTTGACCTTGAAGCTAAGAGGGCCATTCTTACTTCTCATGATAATACATATCATCCTGTCCTTTCTGCAAGTCAAAAGCCTCTCAGTACTAGCACTAAGAACATGGCCACCTGGAACTTCTCGCTTCTTAGTGAAAAGTACATCTACAAAACCCTTCTTGGCATAAACCCCTCTAATCACTTCAGCAACCGGCTGCCACCATCTGTCTTTAAAGAAATCAAGGAAGCCTTAATTCCCCTCTGGATGCAAATTGTCAACACCTCTTTATCTCAAGACAAGATCCCTGAATGTCTAAAAGCAGCTCAGGTCTCACCCATTCTAAAAAAACCTGAGGCAGACAGAACTGATCTCAACAACTTCCGTCCCATCTCCAACATACCAACTCTGGCTAATAAGCTCTTAGAAAAATGCATCCAATCACAACTTTGCTCGCACATCGAGACTTTCAATCTCCTGGATCAATATCAATCTGGCTTTAGGAGTGGTCACAGTATTGAATCGGTACTCATTCTCATCACTGATGAGGCTTTAAACATGTTAGGCCATAATGAATCCTGCCTCTTAATCCTCCTCAACTTTTCATCTGCATTCAACACGGTTAATCAGGACCACCTCTTAACTATTCTGGAACAGAAGGATAGGCCTCTCCGGCTTGGTATTACAATGGTTCTCCTCCTTCCTTCACAATAGGTCCCAAAGACTTAAGGTGAATAATGCGCTATCGCGTCCATCTGTAGTTACCATGAGGGTCCCACAGGGATCTGCCCTTTCTCCTATACTCTTTAATATTTTCCTGGTACCACTAGCAAACGTTCTATCATCCAAGAACATTCTTTTTCATATGTATGCGGATGACACACAACTCTATCTGAAAATCAATTCTTCTGAAGACTTCATCTCACTCAACTCCTCCTTGACGATTATCCAAAACTGGCCAACTGAAAACCATCTCCTACTGAACAGCACCAAAAAAGATTATAGGAGTGCGATGCTCTGTGGCCTCCCCAAGTATACGATGGGCCCCACTCAGGGCATCATTGAATGGGGCGGCCAGACTGATCACCAACACAAAAAGAAATGAGCACATTTCCTCAGCCTTAAGATCTGTAAAGTGGTTACCTTACAAAGCAAGAATTCATTTAAAGATGCTTGTTTGACGCACAAAGCCCTCCACTTCAAAACCCCTGGATACCTGGCTCAAAAACTGGAATTATCAGGAGGGGACAGACCCACCAGAATTGAAAATGCTTTACTACTGAAACCTCAAGCTTTTTGCAAAAAGAAAACAAGACTCAGAGCCTTCTCTGGCATGGCTCCTAAGATCTGGAACTCTCTCCTACCTGAAATATGCAGTATCCCCTACACGGCGGCGTTCACACTTGAAGTAAAACAATCCTAATGAACAAGTTCCTGCCTTAATTGGATCACGGCCTGTCTGGTTGCGAAAATTATTTTGTTTATTCTCTCTCCTTAATACTGCAATGTGTTTGTTTCTCTGCCTTACCTTATTATGTATTGTTTTGTTCACCTGTTTGTACAATTGTATTAGTTAATCTTGCTAACCTCCCCTACTCTCTCTTCAAAGTCCCTGTACTTTGTTCCTCCACCCTCTACTGTGAAGTGCTCTGATACCCTTTGGGGTCTTGTTTGCGCGATGCAAAACTTTATATAAATACATAATTCTCAAAATCTGACCTGCTGTCTTATGCAAAAAGCCCCATCTAGCCACAGCAATAACCTCCACTGCACACAGTAAGGTGGCAGGGATTTTGGCCAGATAGACAGATAGAACATAAGAAAAGTATCTTTTTCCTACAGAATTATAAAATGCTCCCTTGGCCTAGGACCGTGCCTTAGACACATTATTTGAGATATGGTCTGTATCACTCAAATTGCTACACATAATTATCCCCATAAATGTAGGACTTAACCACTTCCAGTTTTTAGTAACCTAAACACCAAGGATAATTGGCATAGTTAGAATCAAAGAATTTTACTTTTGAAGGAATTAATTTTCAAATAATATGTGTTGGGGTGCAGCAGCAATGCTGCTAAATGACTGTCAAAACCTTTAAGAGTAAGGTCCAAAATTACTATGTCATCTGCGTACAGAAGACTTGATATTCACCTGCCCCCGATACTAGGTGAAAGACCTGGGCCCTGTAAAAGGGAATCGGACAGATCTGGGATAAACAAGAAAAAAAGCAATGGGGTGCTTAAGCACCCCTGCTTTAAACTTTTTTTTGTCTGGAACTTCTTGGAGAGCTCTTGATAGCTGCCTAACAAGAGTTGGCACCATGTAGTAGAGAGGAGGGCTACAATTAGGTGTAATAAGGTTCCAGGATTGCTAAGGTCAGACAACATCTTACACAGCGTAAGGTGGTCCACCTTATCGAAGGTCGCTGGGAAGTCAACAAACTCAGCATATACTGCAGAACCTCTAATAATCACATATTTCTAATTAATTAATTGTAGCGCTGCTTTCTTATCCAAGGTCCTGTGTTTTTTCCTTAAGCTTGTCTGCTCCAGCAGGATGATGTTATTATCTTCCACCCTAATCCAACCAACACCCAGTAAAAACCTTAAAATACTGCATCTAGTAAGGCAATATTGTGGTACTTACCGACAAGGTATGAGCTCCCTTTTTATGAAGAGGAACAATAATACTCCTGGTCCATGAAGTGGGGACCTTCAAATTACCATAACAGACTTTTAAGACTGGGAATAGTAATTTAGCCCAAAGTATGGCTTCCATTTATTACTACTGATATCGGCACTTCATCTGGCCTATACAGGCAGAAGATTACATAGTAAGAATAGAGGATTTAACCTCCTGCACGGAGGGGGCAGTATGGTTAGAGATAAGATATTCAGGGGTAGACGACCATGTTACCTACTAGTTTGGCGCATATAATATGGAGATGAAACCAACCCAAATATATTCAGCCAATTGGGATGAGAAGAGACCTAACTATTGTGCCCCAACAATCTGCAACTATTTCCTAGAATCTTCTCATGTGATTGTTAGAGACTGCTACTCTTAAGCTTATCCACCTGCAATCTAGGCTTTATTTTGTTAGACTAGCCTTTAAATGACTTCTACCACTTTTTAAAAGGGAAAGAGTGCTGTTTCTTTCCTTAGAAAAAGAGGTGAATTGTTTCCTGACTAGCTTATTTATGCCTCTATTCAGTCGAAGGACGAGTAAAATATTGGCTTTTGAGGAGCCTTTGCAGGACTCCAAATAGAGTTTATTAGAATTTGCTATATAAACTGGTCAGAAGTTGCCAAAACATTGATTTACAAAGAGTCAAGATTATTGACAGCCTTCTTTAAAAGTCCTTCTCAGATGGTGATCTTTCTGGGGTCCCATTGGGTTCTCATTGGCATCTACACCATCAACTTTCCATGAACCTACTGGGGTATTGTTTGCTTCTCTAAAAATTACTAACCATCTGTGGTCACTAAGAATAGTGTCTATTATTTTCAGGCCATCCAACAAATGAAATGATGAGTATGCAACTATGAAATGATCTAAAATTGAATCTCCCATTAGGGATTCATGAGTAAACTGCACAAGGATGTCAGAGGTCAATCCCCCATTTACAACCGAACAGTTGTTATTCCTTAGGTGTTCAAGCAGTATCTTCCCTCTCTTGTCAGTTCTTAAATTGGTTCGAAAGAGTAGAGGGTGAATAAGTAGTGCTTTCTCTTTCTCTGCATCTCAGAATAGGCTGGTAGCATGGTTGGAGACTTTGCAATTTAAGTCAATGTAAGTAAGGTCATTCTACATGGCAATAATTTTTTTGATAAAAACATAAATGTCATACAAAAGACTGCAATAGAAAGTGTCAGGAGGGATATAGGCATTTCACAGTAAAATAGGGACCACTAGATGCCCACCTCCATTGGAGGATAAAGTTACTGCTAGGAAAAGATTGATAGAGTCTTTAAAGTTCTCATATTTCCATTTAATCTTATAAATTAGAAGGATAGCAATTCCTCCTTTTGAATGTCTCTTTCTTGATGGGGTAGCTTTGCAATCTGTTGTAAGTGAACTTCACACTGAAGATCTGACAGACACCAAGTTTCCTGCATGCAGATTATATCGGCTTTTAAGTCATCTAGAAATTGTGATTTCTCTTTACGCTTCTTTGTGCTGGGCGTATTCGTGTAAAACACTTTAAGTTCATTGCTAAATGCTATGTTTGGATGCTGGGGTCCACACATAGCACCATGTAACACACCTTCCAACCAATCCCATTTTTGATACTCTTCTTCTGCAAATGCAGTCAGGGGGCCATGGCTTTGAACACCGCGATAAGTCACAAGTCTTCCATTATTCATTACAGAGACTAACAGCCATCTTGAGTCTTCCACTGGGAACTCATTTAGAGACATGATGGAACATTCATTAATAAATTTCAGATTATCATGCTTGTTAACTCACATTTTACTTCCTCTATATACAGGAAATACATCAACTAGATTGAAGGGATTTACTATTTTGCAGTAATTTTAGTCTGAAAGACCACCTTTATTTTTGCATATGGCCCTATATGGTTCAAAGAAGCAAGTGAAATGTAGCTACTTTGTATTAACTTAAAAAATATTGCATACCTGCAAAGCATGCTAAATAAAGATGAATGACTCAAAATAAAATCAGATTAAAAAAGAATGACATAGTCCAATGTAGAAATATTTGCGGGGATGGAGGAAAGAGGTGGGCTCCTTCATCAGGCCATACCCGTGTTAAATTCTCTTTGGATACCTCCCCAAATGGTCCAGCCCCTGAATTAAGGGAGGCGAGACAACAGATGGATAATTCGTCGGAATGGTATCCCACCAGAGGGGAGGCAGCAAATGGCACCAGCATTCCTAGACTGAGCCACTCTCTCTGATTGTTCTGGTGCATTGTCCCAGCCTTTTAGGTCGAGTTTGCTGGTTCAAGAGGCCTTCTTTTGGAATTCACCAATTGGATTTTTTCTTCTTTCCCCTCTGAGTTTTTGCTTTACCTTTAACCATAGGCTGCACAGTCTCTACTAAAGCATTCAGACCTTGTTTAGCATGAGCTTTGACTTAAAAATTGGAAGCACTTCAGGCCTAGAGTTAAAAAAAAGTGTCGCAGAAGAGCCTGTGCTGCATTGTCCATTAAACATAGGTCAAATTAGTTTTTTATCGCAACTGTAGGACTTTCCACAATCAGCCGCTCCTTAAGGGGTCTGGGGTCACCTTGAAAAAAGGTTTACCAACTTGTAAAGGAAAATCATTTGTCGTGACTGAGTGGAGGGTATCACAGCAGCTCTTCCATCTCCAAGCAAATCATTGTGTGCGCCTTCACTTAGGGCTCCTAACTTTCCATAGTTCTCTTTTTGTGACTGTGAACCCTGATTTGAATTTTCACTCTCTTCTCTTGGACCAGTCAGCACTTTCAAAATTTCAGAAACAAGACTTGGAGTATGATCTGTATTAGTTATGAATTTCTCTGGAAGGGCTAGGATAGAGAACACAAGTCTCTTCAGGCAGATGAGGTATTTGAAAACCTGTACCTCTTAGCCCAGGGGATTACATGAGAGATTCCTAATCAGTTCCAAATCGTAAATCGCAGACATTTGAGAAAATGCAGTAGAATGCTTGGATGAGTACTACTGAATAACTGTAATCCAGTTGTCAGGATCAGGGTAGAGAAGTCCTAGGAGCAAAAATCTTCCTCTACGTGTAGAATATTAAGTAAGACCCCCAAACCTACATCTGCAAGGGAAATATACTCCTTGGGGAAATTTAAAACTTCCTCCTGATCTATTTCCCTGGTTGCCACCTCTATTGAACATAGAGGTTGAGAGGGCACAAGAGAACTATCAGTTCCACTCTTTTGAATTTGAATTTTGAATTTTGAAGGGGTATTTATAGAGCGCAACGGTCGCTCCGGAGGGAGCATCATGGCGCTGAAACATCCTGATGGCCTAGTCGTGAATGGCAGAGGGCGAGCTAGATGGCAGCTTTAGTCCAGTCATCAGGGAGGTTGAAGATCCAGATCTTAAAGAGTTTCCTGAAGGGTTTCTCCAGGACCTGTTCTCTCAAATGTTTGGGCATGCTGTTCCAGGCTTTGATGGCCAGGGAATTTAAAGTTTTTCCACCTTTAGTCTTCAAGTTGTAACTGGCGGGAGACATGAGATTGTCTTGGGCAGAACGGAGGGAACGACTCGGTACGTAATGGGGAAACCGTCTGGTAAGATATTTTGGACCAGTCTTATTGAACGCTCGAAAGGCAATGGTGAGTATTTTGAAAAGAATTCTTTTATGGAGGGGGAGCCAATGCAGGGTTTTTAGGGCTGCAGAGGCGGAAAATTTGCGGGGTAATTTCAGGACCAGTCGGGCAGCCGTATGAAGGATGCTTTGGAGTTTGGTTTGTGTGGACTTTTTTGTCCCTGCCAGTAGGCCGTTACAATAATCAAGGCGAGAAATTATGAGGGTCACTGTTACTGTTTTTCTGGCCTCAAGAGGGAGAAAGTCGAAAAACTTTCTGAGTGATATGATTATGCCGAAGCATCTGCCGGCAACATTCTTTGCGTGCTGGTCGAATGATAGGTCCGAGTCGAAAGTAACACTGAGGTTTCTAGCTGTTGTTACGGTCTGCGGCGGAGCCACAGAGTTGTCCGGCCACCAGAGGGCTGGGCTAAAGGAGGTGTTCTTTCCGATGGGGAGGATCTCTGTTTTGCTGGAGTTACATCTGAGATGGTTGGTGTCCATCCAGTAGAAGACCGCGATTAAACAGTTTTTGAGATTGAGCTCAGCTTTGGTTGAGTTATCTTCAAGGGGTACAATCAGCTGCCTATCATCGGCATACAAGGTAACTGGTATGCCGTATGATTCAATTAGGGAAAGGAGAGGGATGAGGTAAATATTAAAAAGGAGGGGACTTAGGATGGACCCTTGGGGTACTCCAGAGGTGACCTTTTTTTCTTTGGACTGAAAGGGACCAAGAGCGACCGTTTGGACTCTGTCGCTGAGGAATGATTTTATCCATAATAGGGCCGTATCTGAAATCCCTATGTCCATCAGTCGGTGGATGAGGATAGAGTGGGAGATGGTGTCGAACGCTGCTGTGAGGTCTAGAAGTATAAGAATAGCCTTCTTCCTCTGATCTTGCAGCGTTTTTATGGTATCTGAAAATTCGATCAGAGCGGTCTCAGTAGAGTGTTTGGGACGGAAACCAGACTGTTGGGGGTGAAGTATGTTGTGGGCTTCCAGGAAGATCTTAAGATCTTTGTAGACCAACTGTTCTGTTATTTTTCCCAAGGCAGGGAGAAGGGTGATCGGGCGGAGATTGGTCAGGTCCACCGGTGATTTGTTGGCTTTCTTCATGAGCGGTTTAACAGTGCCCCTTTTCCATATGCGGGGGACAGATCCAGTGCTAAGTGACGAGTTTACTATGTCATTGATGACAGGGTTAACAACGTCAATGAGTTGGTGAAGGATCTTTGGAGGGCATGGGTTAGAGGGGGAGCCCGATTTACAAGATAAAATGACTTGGTTTGGGCTAGAGAAACAGGGGTGAAAAGTTTGAGACTCCCAACTGGGGGTTCAGATTTGTCAGGGATAGGGGGCCCTTGATGGGTTTGTGGGGGGGGGGGGAGTTCATTTGGATGGAGGCGATTTTTTCCTCGAAATAGTCTGAGATTTTATCGCAGAGGTCTTGGGATGGGGGGATTTCGGGTTGGAGAGCTTTGGGCTGGGTAAATGATTTTACTATTGAAAATAAGATTTTTTGTTTCTGACTGGCTTCTTTGATGGCATTGACATAGAAGGTTTTCTTAGCAGATTTGATGCTAGAAAGATAGTTTTTTCTTTGTTGAATATAGAAGAGACGGTCGTCCTGATCGTATGTTCTGCGCCATTTTCGCTCGGCTTTTCTGCAATTTAGGTGAGCGGTCGCTAAGGTAGGTGTGTACCAAGGGGCGTTGTTTTTAGTATTTCTTGGGATTCTGCGGGGGCGCTTAGTAGGGTTCCGATTATTGATTTCGTGAGAAATCCAATTGTGGAAGAGATCTGCGTCTGATTCGATGTTACCGGAAAGGACGGGGGCGTGAGATTGAAGGATGGGGTTAAGCATAAGGTTTTCCTGGACTGTTTTCCAGTTGGCAGAGTGGTCACGGTGAGAAATTGCTTTGTTGCTTTCCAGGACACAAGGAAGTTCTGAGTTATACATGGTTCGTATTGTGCCTTTTCTCTTTATAACAGAAGGAAAGGATCTGGCTCTTACCCTTCCATGAGTTAATATGCACCAATTTATTCCTCAGATTGGATTTGTTATGACACAGGTTCTTATCAGGATCAAATAGCCTCAGCAGGGCAGAGCCAGACATTTGTTTGGTTGGCAGAAAATCAGTAGCCTGAACAAATAGGTCCAAACAGATAGGCCACCCCAATCAGACTCAGCAAGACATCATACCCAACAAAATTAAGGAATAGAGTAAAAGGGGCTGGCCAAGACCAAAAATCCAGCCTGGGCCAGTAGCGTGACTGGCCGACGGGATGGATAGAGTAAAAAACCATGAGGGAACCATAGGAGTGAATCTCCCAGTCAGCTTCTCTCATTCTTTCAATATCTACTTGGAGATCCTTTATTTGTTGCCGGCTCCGTTCTCCACACATATGCAGCTCCCAGCAGAGTCTCCTTCAAAATGTTCCTGTGAAATCGCAGTGCAGTAAACAATTCTGCTGTGGTCTTAATGGCATCCGTGCTGTTCCTCACTGCAAGTAACAAAGGTAATGGAAGGAAATCTATGCACACAGGGCACTGGATGGCTGTCTTAGCTGTAGGGAGCCTATAGCTGTAGGCTCCTGTGTTGCTCCACAAGGCTCCTGCGGGAGATAAAAAAGAGGAGGTCAACATCAAGCCATCGCTTAAACTGTGTTCTTGGAACATAAACGGGCTAGGTGCAAAAACCACAAATAAAGACCTATTGCTATATTTCCAGCAGTACGATCTAATTCTATTACAAGAAACCTGGTTGGCAGAGCCATTCCACCTTCACGGCTATAAAACATACCACCTCCCAGCCAGCAGAACCTCAAAGTTTGGACTCCAGAAAGGAGGATTAACTACATACACCTCGATAAAAACAATAAACACAGCAAAAGAACTGCTGAATAAATACACAACTGGAACGGACAATGAATTAGTGCAGTTCAGCTGGAAATATCAACCCTGGGAAAAAATAGACAACAGTTAATCCTGGTAAATACTTACTTGCACCCGAAAGGGAAAAAAACGGCGCAAAGTCCCTGGTGTTTGAACTGACGAAATTAATAACGGAAGGAGAAACCCCGAACCTTATCGTATC
Organism: Lissotriton vulgaris; assembly: GCF_964263255.1. NCBI lineage: Eukaryota > Metazoa > Chordata > Amphibia > Caudata > Salamandridae > Lissotriton > Lissotriton vulgaris. The sequence continues at coordinate 1,316,557,546 of NC_141691.1, forward strand.
AGGTGATTTTAATATGTTCCTTTCAAAGAGCCAAGGAAACAACCATCCAATAGAAGATCAATCACATGAAAGGAGGATCCCTCCATTGGAAGAGTGCCCATGGGGCAAACAAACAAATCTATCCACAAACCTACTAGAGGATCTAACAAATCTGGGCCTGATATCCATAAACGGACGTTCACCGGGGGACCGACCCCAAGCAGCAACCTTCCACAACTCCAACTCCAGCTTAGCGATAGATTACACCTTTTTATCTTATTCTCTTTTCACATTAGTAAACGACTTTAAAATCGGCACATCCGACTGCAGCGATCATCTTCCGCAAGAACTGACATTGATGGCACAGGGGACAGCTCTAACAATTCCAACTGACGTGCAAAATGTAAGGACCTCGTCAAAATGTAATAGAATTAAATGTAAAACTAGCGATCCAGAAAAACTTGCGAAAGACGCCAAGATGTGCTGGGAAAGTGCTAAACCATTGCATGATAATAACATAATCGCCTGGGAAACCTTCCTGAAAACCTTTGGCCTAGCGAACTCCAAGAGCAACCCCTCACAAGAAATCTACGCACCAATGAGCCAAAAAAACTACACACCTGGCCGACAAGCAACCCAAAAACTTATCCTCTGACACCTCAAACCTGCAAATTAATGCAAATAAAAACCGCAATTAATAGAACACTGCGCGGGTTGCGGAAAAATGGGAGCGATAACAACTTACTGACCCAATTGAGGTCATTAAAGATCAATAAGAACAAGATACTGTGGCGAATTAAACAGGACTCCAGAGAAAAAACATGGGTGAAATTGCTTTACAATCCTAGAAACAACAACAGCGCGAGATTCTGGAACACTGTTAACAAAATATAGAATCCTAATGCCCCTGGAGTGAACTCTCACATAACGGAGGAGACCTGGGTAAAACACCTAACCAACCATTTCAACAATAAAACTGACAAAGCAAATCAAGACCTAGAGGTCCTGGAGGAGAGCATGAAGGCCTTAAAGCCTCCAGCCGAGGAGACCAACTTCCCAGGCTCAATATTACAGATCAAGGGAAGAATTGAGAAAGGCCGGAAAGAGGGAGCCTCAGGGCCAAACGGAATTCCCCCGCTCTCTACAAGCAAGAACCAAATTACTGGGCCAAGCAACTGCTCCCACTCTTCTTAAAAATCTGGGTGGCAGAACAAATCCCGACCTCCTGGAAGGGATCAATCATTGCCCCGATTCATAAAAAAGGCAACAGGAGCGTAGCCAAGAACTACAGGCTCATTGCTGGTATAGACATAGATACCAAATTCTTTTCGGTGCTCCTACTAGAAGAGGTAACTTCTTGGGCGTCAAAGAAAGATTTAATCCCCATTAATCAGACTGGCTTCCAAAAAAAATACGGGGACAACGACAAACATTCTAGCCCTCTCCCTGTTAATAGATTCCACAATTAAGCATTAAAAAAACGCTATATGCGTACTTCATTGACTATTCAACTGCATTTGACAGCATAGACAGAGGAAAACTCTGGGCTAAGCTCTCAAGCTGGGATGTTGACCCCAAATTGTTGAATCTATGGATTTTATTGCACACAGAAACCTGGATTCAAATAAAACTGGGGGCAGGTAATTGTTTATCAAGAGAAATACCAACTTTAACCCTTTCGATGCTGATGACGAGCTCAGCTCGTCATCACCCACGGGTGTCGTGTGCTGATGACGAGCTGAGCTCGTCATGGTGCCACTAAAATGGCATTTTCCAGCACAGGGGGGGGAAAACGCCCAGCAGCCATGTGGTTAAAAGGGTTAAAGCAGGGGTGCCTCCTCGCACCGACCCTGTTCAATCTCTTTATGTCCGAACTCTCTGAAGACCTTGACAACTACAATCGTCACGCCCCAAAGCTAGGGGGCTTCACTCTGTCCAACTTACTGTACGCGGACGATTTAATATTAATAAGCCCAACTCCCGTAGGTCTCTAACACTTCATTAATGCAACAAGCAATTTTTCAGAAAAGAACGGGCTAAACATAAATTCACAAAAATCAAAGGTGATGATATTCAATCAAAAATTCAAAAAGCTACACCCACAGTGGTTTCTACGCGAACGAAAGATGGAAATAGTCAAAGAATATAAGTATTTGGGTATAATCTTCGACACGAAGGGCTCATTTAAACAACAAAAAACAGTAATTAAGAACAGAGGGATTTTACTGGCCATTGTCCTAAAGAGCATTAAGAACAAAATAGAGGGACCAAACCTAATCCCTCTGCTAGCTGAGCTAACTATAACTCGCGCCCCCGCAATGCACTACTGATGACATCACATATTACATCACTCATGACATGGTCAGTGACATCACTCATGACATCACTGATGACATCTCAAGGGACATCACTGATGACATCATCCAGTGACTGAGTGTTTCTAAAAAGTTTAAGAATGTTATATACATACACACCAAGATTTGTTAAAGAATGAGTGGGTGTATAAGTACCTGAAAGGATGATTTAGTGGGTCTGTGACTGACTGTATAAGTGATTGATTAAACGTGTCTTACTGAATGCATGGGTGAATGAATAATCTGTGTGAATGTCAATCAGTTTGTCACTTGGTGTGTAAATGGCTGCATGGGTTGCTGAGTAGCTACACGAGTGTCTATATGGGTTAATGATTGGTTGTCTGATTACCTGTATGGGTGCCTGAGTGTGTGGGGGTGGGTGGGGGTGTGACTCTCTGCACGCATGTGTGAGTGGATGATTCAGTGGGTGTATGGGTTCATGAGTACGTCTGAGAGGGGCTGTATGGGTGTCTGAGTGTGAGTATGGCTGTGTTGGTGAGTGAATGATGTCTCAGTGGTAAATGTGTATATGTGTGAGCAACTACATATGTCAAAGGCAGTATATGTGAGTGTTGGAGTATATAAGTGACTAAATGTGGCTGTATGGATGAGTGTGTGCTTGTGTCAGTGATTGTTTAAGAGAGTTAGTATGTGTTAGTATCTGTATGAATAAAAGAGGTGGTGTTTTTATAACTATATAGGTGAGTAAATGGCAGTATGATTCAGCCTTTGGATGAGGTGTGTGATTATCTCTGTGGATGAGTGGTGGTACTTGAGTGTCTGTATGGGTGTATGAGTGCATATATCAGTGGCTGTATTGATGAGTGACTGTGTGTATGAGTGACTGTATGGTTGTAGTAAGTGGATGTGTGTAGACCTATGAATCAGTAAGTAGGGCTGTACTAACTGGTATTGTTGTGTCTATGGATTCGTGTATGATAGTCTGTATTTTAGGGTAGTTGTATGAAAGGTTATATCAGGGTGTGAGGAGGTGTATCAGCTGTTAAGTGAATGATGTCATGAGGGATGTTTTCAGTGATGTATTTTGAGATGTCACACACCCACTAAATCATCCTTTCAAACACTTATACACCCACTCATTCTTTAATAAACCTGGGCGTGTATATACATAACATTCTTAAACTTTTTAGAAACACTCAGTCACTGGATGATGTCATCAGTGATGTCATTTGAGATGTCATCAGTGATGTCATCAGTGATGTCACTGACCATGTCATGAGTGATGTAATATGTGACGTGATCAGCAGAGCGTTGTTGGTGCGTGAGTTATAGTTAGCTCAGCTAACTATAACGGCCGGATTTCTCTGGTTTTATACGAGTGAAATGTCAATCTAACTATAACGTCCCTAAAACCTATGGTTTTTCACATGAATTTTGAAGGTTTCTGAAATGCTAATTCCTGACTATAACGTCTCTAAAACCTCTGTTTTGTCAGTGAATTTCTAAGGTTTTTTAAATGTTAATAACTAACTATAATGTCCCTGTAACTTGTGGTTTTTCAAGTGGATTTCTAAGGTTTTTTAAATGCTAATTTCTAACTATGCCTACATAGGTAGAACGTGTACAGAAAGAGGACAGAAGGCACAGGAAGAAGTGAGAGAAGTGCAGAAAGAGGGAAGAGAGGTGCAGAAAGAGAAAGAATGGTGCAGAAAGAAGCAAGAACAATGAAGAAAGAGGCAACCGAAGTCCTGAAAGAGGACGACAGGTGGGTAAAAAAACAAGAGAAGTGCAGAAAGAACCAACAAAGATGCAAAAAAAGGCCTACTTTAACTGTACCTTTCCACTGACTAATACAAAGTAGCCTAATCACTATTTCTTCTCCCAAGATGTCTGAAACCTCACTTTTCTCTTCAAGGTTCACTATTCATTGACTGCTCAGAATGTTAGGCCTATTAAATGAAAAACAGCAATCCTAACCATATCACTGTTGTAAGTCTTACCAAGTTTGTGAAGGAATGCATGTGTGTGTGTCTTCTTTTACCTGGTGACATGTTACATAAAAATAAACATACAAATGCTTGACTACCTGTGTTTAAAACAGCATACTCTGTACATTTGTGTACAAAAAGGTGTATGCATTTCTTTTTGTTCACAATACATGGTACTTGAGTATTCAATAGCATATATGAGAGGCTCTATAACACCTATATGCATAAGACATGTCTGCCTGTGCAACCGAATGACAGAGCAGAACTGAGAAGATTTGACCACCTATACGAGAATTTACCTGCTTTTTAAGCTACCATCTTCAGATGCATAACACATGTAAGAATACATGTACAAGTAGATATATACCTCAGTCCTGAGAGCATGCAGATCTTTAAACTTGAGAACCTTGCACTTCCCATTTGAGTACAGAAAGAGGTGAAAAAAGTACAGAAAGAGGCAAGAGAAGTGCAGAAAAATTAAGACAGGTGCCGAAAGATTAAGACATTAACAGAAAGAGGCAAGAGAAGTACAGAAAGAAGCAAGAAATGTGCAAAAAGATATAAGAGAAGTAGACAAAGAGGCAACAGAAGTGAAGAAAGAAAGAAAAGAGGTGTAGAAAGAAGCTAGAGAGGTACAGAAAGAGGAAGACGTGTATAGAAAGAGACAAGAGAGGTGCAGAAAGAGGAAGAAAGGTACAGAAAGAGGCAAGAGAAGCACAGAAAGAGGCAAACGTAGTGCATAAAGCAGAAGAAAGATGCAGAAAGAAGCAAGAGAAAAAGTGAAGAAGCAACAGAGGTGCAGAATAAGGAAATGGAGTGCAGAAAGAGGCAAGAGAGTGAAGAAACAGGCAACATAGGTGCAGAATAAAGCAAGAGCAGTGCAGAAAGAACCAATAGAGATGCAGAAGGAGGCAAGAGGGGTGCAGAAAGAGGCAAACGGAACACAGAATTTTCAAAAGAGGTCCAGAATGAAGCAAGAGCAGTGCATAAAGGACCAACAGAGGTGTACAAACAGACAAGAGGGGTGCAGAAAGGGGCAAGAGAAGTCAGAAAGTAGCAACAGAGGTGCAGCAGGAGGTAAGAGAACTGCAGAAAAGGCAAGAGAGTTGCAGAAACAGGCCAGAGAGGTGCAGAAAAAGGTAACACGAGTGCAGGAAGAGGCAAGAGGGCAGAAAAAGGGAACAGGGGTGGGTGCAGAAAGAAGCAAGAGCAGTGCAGAAACAATCAACAGAGGTACAGAAAGATGCAAGAAAAGTGTAGAAAGAAGCATAAGAGGTACAGAGAGATGCAAGAGGGATACAGAAAGAGGCAATAGAGGTACAGAAAGAGGCAAAAGAGGTACACAAAGCGTGAAGAAGGGTGCAGCAAGAGTCAGGAGGGGTGCAGAAAGAAGCAAGAGAGGTGTAGCAAGAAGCAACAGAGGTGTAGAAAGAGGCAAGAGAAGTGCTGAAGGAACCAACAGAGGTGCAGAAAGAGGCAAGAAAAGTACAGAAAAGGCAAGGGAGTTGCAGAAACAGACAAAATAAGTGCAAAAAGAAGAAAGAGTAGTGCTGAAAGAACCAACAGAGGTGCAGAAGGAGGCAAGAGGGGTGCAGAAATGTACAAGAGAAGTACAGAAATAAGTAAGAACAGTGCAGAAAGAAATACCAGAGGTGCAGAAGGAGGCAAGAGGGGTGCAGAAAGAGGCAAGAGAAGTGCAGAAAGAAGCAAAAGATGTGCAGAAGGAGGCAAGAGGGGTACAGAAAGAGGCAAGAGAGGAGAAGAAAGGGGCAAGAGAGGTACAAAAAGAGAGGAGAAGGGTGCAAAAAGAAGCAAGTGTTTCAGAAGCAAGCAAGAGAAGTGCAGAACAGCAACAGAGGTACAGAAAGAAGCAAGAGGGGTACAGAAAGTGCAAAAAGAAGCAATATATTTTCAGAAACAGGCAATAGAGGTGCAGAAAGAAACAAGAGTCATGCAGAAACAACCAAGATAGCTGAAGAAGGAGGCAAGAGTGGTACAGACATTTATAAGAGAGGTACAGAAAGAAGCAAGAGAATGCAGAAAGAAGCAAGAGAAGTACAGAAACAAACAGAGGTGCAGTAAGTGGCAAAAGAGTTGCATAAACAGTCTAAAGAGGTGCAGAAAGAGGGAACAGTGGTGCAGAAAGAGGCAACAAAGGTACAGGAAGAGGCAACAGAATTTCAGAAAGAGGCAAAATAAGTGCAGAAAGAAGGAACAGGGGTGCAGAAAGAGGTAAGAGAAGTGCAGAAAGAAGCAAAGAGGTACAGAAAGATGCAAGCGAGGTACAGAAAGAGGCAAGGGAGGTGCAGAAGAGGTAAGAGAGGTGGAGAAAGAGGGAAAAAGGTACAGAAAGATGCAAGGGAGGGATAGAAAGAAGCAAGAGAAGTGAAAAAACAAGCAAGAGAAGTGCAGAAACATTCAACAGACGTGCTGAAAGAGGCAAGAGAGTTGAAGAAACAGTCCAAAGAGGTGCAGAAAGAGGCAAGAGAAGTACAATAGGAAGCAACAGAGGTGCAGAAAGAGGCAAAAGGGGTGCAGAAAGAGGCAAGAGAAGTGCAAAAAAAAGCAAGAGAGGGGCAGAAATAAGCAAGGAAAGTTCAGAAACAAGCAACATAAGTGCCAAAACAAAGCAACAGAGGTGCAGAAAGGGGGAACAGGGGTGCAAAAAGAGACAAGAGAAGTAGAGAAGGAAGCAATAGAGGAAAGAGTGAACTGGGGTGAAAAAAGAGGCAAGAGTGGTACAAAATAAGGGAAGTAGGGTACAGAAAGAGGCAATAGGGGTGCAGAAAGAAGCAAGAGAATGCAGAAAGAAGCAAGAGAAGTACAGAAACAAGCAACAGAGGTGTAGACAGAGGCAATAGAGGTGCAGAAAGAAGCAAGAGCAGTGCAGAAACAACGAACAGAGGTGCAGAAGGAGTCAAGAGGAGTACAGAAATGTGCAATAAAGGTACAGAAAGAAGCCAGAACAGTGCAGAAAAAAACAACAGAGGTGAAGAAGGAGGAAAGGGGGGAGCAGAAAGAAGCAAGAGAAGTACACAAAGAAGCAAAAGAGGTACAGAAAGAGGCAAAACGGTTGCAGAAACAGTCAAAAGAGGTGTAGAAAGAGGGGACATGGGTGCAGAAAGAGGCAAGCGAAGTACAGAAGTAAGCAACAGAAGTGCAGAATGAGGCAAGAAAAGTGCAGGAAGAGGCAATAGAGCTGCAGAAACATACAAAAGAGGTGCAGAAAGATGGAACATGGGTGCAAAAAGAGGCAAGAGAGGTACAAAAGGAAGCAACAGAGGGGCAGAAAGAGGCAAAAGGGGTACAGAAAGAGGCAAGAGAAGTAATGAAAAAAGCAAGAGAGCAGCAGAAATAAGCACGGGAAGGTCAGAAACAAGCAAAAGAAGTGCAAAAATAAGCAACAGAGGTGCAGAAAGGGGGAACAGGGGTGGAAAAAGAGACAAGAGAAGTAGAGAAGGAAGCAATAGAGGAGGAGGGGTGTAGAAAGAGATAGCAGAGGTGCAGAAAAAGGCAAGAGGGGAGCAAAAAGGGACAAGAGAGGTGCAAAAAGAGGGAAGAAGGGTGCAGAAAGAGGCAAGAGATGTGCAGAAAGAAGCAAGAGAAGTAAAGAAACAAGCAACAGAGTTACAAAAAGAGGCAAGAGAAATACAGAAGGAAGCAACAGAGGTGCAGAAAGAGGCACAACAAGTGCAGAAAGAGAGTTGCAGAAACAGGCAAAGGAGTTACATAAAGAGGGAACTGGGGTGAAGAAAGAGGCAAGAGAGGTACACAAAAGGGAAGTAGGGTACAGAAAGAGGCAAGTGGGGTGCAGAAATAAGCAAGAGAATGTAGAAAGAAGCAAGGGAAGTACAGAAACAAGCAACAGAGGTGCAGACAGAGGCACTAGAGGTGCAGAAAGAAGCAATAGCAGTGCAGAAACAACCAACAGAGGTGCAGAAGGAGGCAAGAGGAGTACAGAAATGTGCAATAAAGGTACAGAAAGAAGCAAGAACAATGCAGAAAAAAACAACAGAGGTGAAGAAGGAGGCAAGAGGGGAGCAGAAAGAAGCAAGAGAAGTACAGAAAGAAGCAAAAGAGGTACAGAAAGAGGCAAGAGAGGTACAGAAAGAGGTATAAGAGGTGCAGAAAGACAGAAGAAGGGTGCAGAAAGACTGACGAAGGGTGCAGAAAGGGGTAAGAGAGGGGCAAAAACAAGCAAGAGAAGTGCAGAAGCAAGCAAGAGAAGTACAGAAACAAGCAGCAGAGGTGCAGAAAGAGGCAAAAGGGTCGCAGAAACAGTCAAAAGAGGTGCAGAAAGAGGAAACATGGGTGCAGAAAGAGGCAAGCGAAGTACATAAGTAAGCAACAGAAGTGCAGAAAGAGGCAAGAAAAGTGCAGAAAGAGGCAATAGAGTTGCTGAAACATGCAAAAGAGGTGCATAAAGAAGGAAAGAAGGAACATGGGTGCAAAAAGAGGCAAAAGATGTGCAGACAGAGGGAAGAAGGATGCAGAAAGAAGCAAGAGCGGTGCAGAAAGAGGCAAGAGAAGTACAGAAGGAAGAAATAGAGCTACAGAAAGAGGCAAGAAAAGTACAGAAAGAGTCAATAGAGTTTTAGAAACAGGCAAAAGAAGTATAGTTAGAGGGAAGAGGGGTGCAGTCAGAGGCAAGAGAGGTGCAGAAGGATACAAGAGGGGTACAGACAGAGGCAAGAGAGATGTAGAAGGAAGCAAGAACATTGCAGAAATAAACAACAGGGGTGCAGAAGGAAGCAAGAGGGGTCCAGAAAGAGGCAAGAGAGGTGCAGAAAGAGGGAACAGGGGTATAGAAAGTGGGAAGAAGGGTACCGAAAGTAGCAAGAGAGGTGCAGAAAGAGGCAAGAGAAGTTCAGAAGGAAGCAACAGAGGTGCAGAAGGAGGCAATAACGTACAGAAAGAGGCAAGAGAGCTGCAGAAACATGCAAAAGAGGTACAGAAAGAGGGAACATGGGTGCAGAAAGAGGCAAGAGAGGTGCAGAAAGAGGCAATAGGGGTGCAGAAAGAAGCAACAGAGGTGCAGTAAGAAGCAAGAGAAGTACAGAAACAAGCAACAGAGGTGCAGAAAGAGGCAAGAGAGGTACAGAAAAAGAGAAAAGAGAAGTGCAGAAACAAGAATCCCAGCTGTTTCATAGCCAACAACCATTGATAGTTGATCATAACAGGTCTAATTCTTATTACACAACTGCTTAAATTAACCTGATATGAAGTGCAAAGTGCAATTCAACAATATTGTCCTAACTCCAATATACCAATATAGAGCCACTCATTGAATGCGCAAATTTGCAAAGAAAGACTGGGCCTACTGCAGATGTAGTAATCTAATGTGAAAGTGCTAATGCCTAAACTGTACCAAAGTGTGCAAAGTGCAAATAGGAAATTACAGTGCAAAAAGTGCAATAAAACTACTCAAACATATAGGATCATATGGCGGCAATTCACGTTGAGTATATGGTTTCATTAGGTAAATACAGAATTGTCTGAAATCGCTAGGTACCAATACCTTACAAAACTATTCCGCAATCCCCTATATACATAATGTTGTGTCTATTTATACTAATTTAGATACTAATACCCATGGAGCCCCTAGGCTAAAAAATCTACCTGTACATCCCTAATCTAAAATGAGTGGAAGGTTTAGAGAGCTTAGCCTTATCTTTACGCTTGAGCTACAAGACCGGCCCTAAGTACTAGTAAATAAATAGTATACCTTCTTACATAATCAAAACAAAGTATCAAGTCATACTCATGGTAATCTTTATCCCCAACTCACAGGGACTCATGCAAATCCTCTCCGACATCAAGCCCTAGCGGACACTTTTTGTATTAAGAACAGTCGCACGAGTACTGCAATGTTTTTTTCACAGATAAAAAAAATGTAAAATGCTTCCACCCACTGCGAGCGTACTTTTCATCTGTATCCGTGCATGCTGTGACGATTAGGTTAACGTATGGCAATTAAATATTACTTTTGTTAAAAAAACATAGATATTCACAGAAAAACCAAAGGATTCAGGGATGTTATAGTTAGAAAATAGTTTTTAAAAAACATTAGAAATTCACAAAAAAGTTGAAAAGTTACAGGGACATGAGTTATAGGTACCTTTTGGCATTAGTTATAGTTACTTATGAGTAGTCTAATTGTAACTGCTGATTTTCTATGGTATAAACATATATGGTATTACATGGTATGATGGTATGTATGATATATATATGTATATATATGTGTGTGTGTGTGTGTATATAAATTGAATTTGAATTTGAAGGGATTTTTATAGCGCTCGTACACCTGGCGGTTTCTTGGCGCTTAACTGGCAACTGCTACTCGGCAAGTAGGAGAAGGGGGAGAGATGAGCAATCAAAATGGGAAGGCTTGGGTGAAGAGGAAGGTCTTAAGGTCTCTACGAAAGAGGGGGTACTGAGTACAGGATCTGAGAGAAATTGGGAGAGAGTTCCAAAAGACTGGGCCCGCTGTAGCAAACTTGGAACCACCCCACTTCTTCCGTTTGAAACGGGGAACCACAAGAAGGTGGTGGGAAGAGGATCGGAGGTCTCGTGAGGGAGTGTAGGTTTGAATGGCCGAGTTGATGAAGGAAGGGGCAGAACCTGTCCGGGCTTTAAAAATGGTGCAGCCGAGCTTGAATAAGACGCGCTGCCGGACAGGGAGCCAGTGCAGGGAGAAGAGGAGGGGAGTTACATGGTGTGACTTAGAGAGGTTAAAAACCAGCCGAGCGGCCTGGTTTTGAACCAGTTGGAGGCGCCTCATAAGGTAGTCGGGCATGCCATGGTAGAGGATGTTACCATAATCTAGGCGGGATGTTACCATGGCCAGGAGAATTAGTTTGAGCGCGTCTGGGGCGAAGAATCGAGAGACTCTGCGAATTGTCCTAAGAGAGAGGAAGGCTGAGGAAACCACAGCAGAGACTTGGGAATGTAGGGAGAGCTGGTTGTTGATTTTGAATCCAAGGGTTTTGACTGAAGAGACAGAAGTGGGTGGGGGACCTAATGAAGGGGGCCAGAAGGAGGAGGACCAGGGACTGGAGCAACCACCTGTCAACACCAACTCCGTTTTATCGGGGTTGAGTTTCAGGTGGTTGAATTTCATCCAGTCCTGGATGAAAGTCATGATGGACTGAACGTTGGACATAGACTCGGGGTAAGAGGACAGGGAAAAAATGAGTTGGAGATCGTCTGCGTAGTTGTACACAGAGACCTCCAGTTGCTGTAAAGCAAAAATGAGGGGGGCGATGTAGAGGTTAAATAAGAGGGGGGATAAAGAGGAACCCTGGGGGACACCGCACTGGATGGGTTGAAATTCCGCAGAGAACTCTCCCAGACGGACCGCCTGAGTCCGACCGCTCAAGAAAGAGGATAACCATAATAGGGCTGTTCCTCCGATTCCCGCCGCCTCGACACGTGACAGTAAGATGGTATGGTCCACCGTGTCGAATGCGGCGGAGAGATCTAAGAGGATCAGGGCCTGATGTTGATTGGTATCCATTCCTTGTCGGAGGTTGTCCAAAACCGATGTTATAACGGCCTCAGTTGAGTGGGCTGGGCGGAAGCCGGCCTGTCTAGAGGCCAAGACACCATGACTCTCCACAAACTCACTCAGGGTTTTTACCACGTGTCGTTCCAATACCTTTGCCAAGAAAGGCAAAAGGGAGATGGGGCGGTAGTTGACTGGGTTGGAGGGATCCGCTCCAGGTTTTTTTAGGATCGGAACGATCACTGCCGATTTGAGAGCAGGGGTAACGATGCCTTGAGCCAGCGAGCTGTTAAGGAGCACTAGAGGTGGTGAAGGGCAGTAGGTGTAAATTTGCTTTAGAATGTAGGCAGGGCAGGGGTCCAGAGGGGAGCCGGACTTGACCAACGGAAGAATGGAGAGAAATGAATCGGTCGAGAGGGGGGGAATAGAGTCCAGATGTGCAGTGGCTGGAGGACAGCGGGGGTCAGTGAAGACCGCGGATGGAGGAGGAATTTTAGTTTTAATTTTGCTAATTTTATCTAGGAAGAAGTGGTTAAGGGAGTCGCATAGTGGTTGAGAGGGTGATGGTTTGAGTGAGGCTCTGTCGGAAAAGGCAAGGTCTTGGATGATAGAGAAAATTTCTCTTGGCTGGTTCTCCGCGAGTTGGATTTTGGAGGAGAAGTAGGTTTTCTTCGTGTCTAGTATGGCTTTCTTATAATGAGTAAGAAGTTCAGTATACCAGGATTTAGCAGTAGGGCAGTAGTTCCGTCTCCATTGTCGTTCAGCTTGGCGAAGAGCGAGTTTTTGGATCTTTAGGTCATCTGAGAACCATCGATTTGCATCTTTAGGGCGTTTGGTTGCGATGCGTTTTAGAGGAGCGATAGTATCGCACCCGGCCCGCAGCCAGTTGGTGATTGCTTCTACCTGACCAGAGGAAGGCATCGCGGTCAAATCGGGGGTGGAAGAGGAAAGAAAAGTCGATAAAGCTTCGACATCAACGCGGTTCCATGAGCGCGCCCAGACATTTCTCGCAGGAGCGAGCTTAGGTGGTGGAGAAGGGGATAGGGAGAAGGTGATCAGTGAATGATCTGACCATAGACAAGGGGAAATGGCGAGAGAAATGACCGGGCAATCACATTGCCAAATTTGGTCCAGAATGTGTCCCAGCCTGTGTGTGGGGACATTGACGACTGATGTAAAGTTGAGCGACTGAAGAGAGTCTGAGAACTCTTTGGACGTTGCGCATTCCGCGGGGTCGGAGGGCCAGAAGTTAAAGTCTCCCAGGACTATGATGGAAGAGTGGTTAACCACCAGAGTCGCCATTAGGTCTTGAAAACTGGGGAGGAACGTTTGAGGGGAGGACGGGGGTCGGTACACAAGGACACAAGTGAGGGGGGGAGTAAAGGACAGAGAGCGCACCACTAAACAGTCTGAAGTTCCCATGGAGGGGGAGACTAGAGGGTGGAAAGTGAATTCCTTACGAGCGATCAAGGCAACCCCTCCACCAGGCCTGCCAGAGGAGCGGTCAGCTCGAATGGCATAATAGGTCGGGGGTAGTATTGCTAGCAGGGAAGGAAGAGAACTGTCCGAGAACCAAGTCTCAGTGAGAAATAATAGATCGGGTTTATGGGAGTCAAGTAGGGTGAAAAGGTCAAGCTGATGTTTTACTGCCGATCTTGTGTTTAAATACATAGCAGTTATCGCTGTGGGGGGGAGGGCAGCTGGAAGCAGACTTAAGGAGCTGTTGTTTAGGGACGTAGACAGGGTATTGGTAAGGACTGAGTTATGTGAATTTAGTAGTCCAAGATTGGAGATGCGAGCTAAGGTGGGAACAGGTAGGGTCCACTTGCCTTGAAGAACGGTGAGTTGCGAGTGGGAGTACTGAATGGGAGAGGCAGGGTGAATGGCCTCTGGTCTCGGGCGGACGGGCGCAGACGGGCTTTCCTTAGGCGCGCCTTCGGCGCGCAAACGGCGCGCCCGCTGCGCTCGTCCGCTGCGCTTCCGGGGGAGGCACATTCTTAAAGGGGGAGAAGGCGGTGGGCGTGGCCTCCAAAGGGGGCGTGGCCTCGATCACCCTCGTATATATATATTACCTACTGGCTGTCGCCAGTAGGTAGTTATAATTAGGATTATTTTCAATAGGAAAATCGCAACATTCTATTGGGAATAACTTTTGCGCCGGTTGAGGAATCTGCCTTAAAATTTCCTCAAATTTGCCTCGCGGCGCTCTGGTCCTTGCCTTAAAGTTTGGGGGGAATTCGTCAAGCGGGGGCCGAGAAAAAAGGGGGTCCCAAAACATGTTTTCCCCATGTTAATTTCCATAGGACGGTCGACCTCACTTTTAGTCCGAACGGATGAATGGATTTCCACGAAACTTGGCAAAATTGTAGGGACTGGTAGCCTGATGTGCCTTTGCTATGTCTCAAGATATGTGCTCCAGTGGATTTTGAGTAATTTAGGTTCAAACAAATATATATATCTATAAGTGCTCCCCGGTACACGCACGGGCGCGAACCAGCGTGCTACGCGAGTTCGTGCGCGGAAAGCTGATTGGCTCTCGGGTGTCTGTAAACATTCAGTCCGGAGCGGCCGCCATCTTGTGTCTCAGTAGGATCGAGACACAAGAGGTGGCAAAAACAAAGAGGGAAATGACCAAAAGGCGTCAGGATAGACCCCACTGACCCCCTAGGTTTGATGTGGGGGCCATAAAAGGGCCCAGCGGGGCAAAAAAAACACTTTTTTTTTTTCGATTTGCGCGGGGGCAGCGCCCGGTACACGCACCAGGGAGCGGACCGGGGAGTGTACCATCGGAAAAAAAGAATGACAGAGTTTTAAAAAAATGTAGCCTTTTTTTATAAATTGGAGGTAGTTCTAAAAAGAACTGTTTTTTTTCTTCTTTTTGTTGTTTTATATTTTTTTTGTTTTTTGGAACATTTTATACTTTTTTGGCTTTTATGAACAGTTTTATATATTTTTTTATTTTTTATGGGGACAAACAAAAAACAGGGAATTGTAAACAGCTCAACTAGACCAAATAAAACAGGAAAAAATTAAGGCTTCTTTCGGCACCGGTGGTTGTCTCCAGCACGGTTTATAAGTTTGATGCTCTGCTCCCCATAAGAAATAATAGTCCCACTAAATAAACAAGTAATCTTGTATTCTCCAAACTGGCGTTGAATGCATGGGACCATCTCTCTAGTTTCAGGACCCGATGGAGTGGGTTGTTTAGAGGTGCTCGGAGAAGATTGGGGAGGGTTTCTGGTCAGTTCTCTGACCTCTGCTGCAGAATAGTTATTGGGGTGC
Source organism: Lissotriton vulgaris (assembly GCF_964263255.1). Classification (NCBI taxonomy): domain Eukaryota; kingdom Metazoa; phylum Chordata; class Amphibia; order Caudata; family Salamandridae; genus Lissotriton; species Lissotriton vulgaris. Next base: position 1,316,572,614 of record NC_141691.1, read on the forward strand.
TTTCGTTGCATGTGGCGTAGCATTGTGTGATTCTCAAATTAATATTTTTTTGCAGGGTTTCCCCTGGAAAGTTCAGCGCCACAGATGAGATAGGTCACCTTTGCAGCATTAACTTTTTTGAAACTCCTTGGGATTTTAAAAAACTCCCATATAAAGTGCTCCTTAGGTTTATATGGGGGATTGTCTTCAGGTAGGAACTGCCTTCTCTCCTCCTCCTCCTCCTCCTCTTCTTCTTCACCATCAATGTGATGTTGTGGTGGTCCTTGTGGTGGTGGTGGTGGTGGTGGTGGTGCAGATGCTCCAGCTGCTGCTGCTATTGTAGCCATTTCTCTATCAATAGAAGCAGGTCTTCCTCACTCAAAGAATAAAGTGAGAATGAGGAAAAAGGTGGGGGCTTTCATCATTTGAAAAACCAAAACTGTTCTGAACCAATGAAAAGTGTTATTTTAAGGTCACATGACACGACGCGCTTACGCTACGCGCCCCGGTGCGTGCCCGGCTGAGCTTATGTAGCGCGTTCGTATGCGCGTGGATGCTTCCAGGTGCGCTTACGCCGTGCGTATCATGCTGACGCGGCTACGCGATACGTCACGATGATGTTTTCATTCGCGGCAATAGCGCTAACGGGACGCTCACCGGTACGCGCCCTGGGGCGCGCCGCAAGACTGCGCTTTTTTGGTGCGCTCACCGGGACGCGCACCGGGAGCGCTCCAGGGCAAAAATAAAACAAAAACAAAAATGAAGAATATACATTTAAAAAATAGTATTACATAAATATACAATATAGGATTCATTAAAAAAAATATATATTTCATAGCTATAGAAATTTGCTATTAAAAAACCTATGAAATTCACTGAAAAAACCATAGGTTTCCCATCAGTTATAGTTAGGAATTAGCATTTGAAAAACCTATGAAATTCACTGAAAAAACCATAGGTTTCACACCAGTTATAGTTAGGAATTAGCATTTAAAAAACCTTTGAAATTCACTGAAAAAACCACAGGTTTCACACCAGTTATAGTTAGGAATTAGCATTTAAAAAACCTATTAAAGTCACTGAAAAAACCATAGGTTTCACAACAGTTATAGTTAGCTGGAAATTTTACTGACATAAAACCATTGAAATTCCCACGTTATAGTTAGTTGGACTCACTATAACTTGCGCGCCTGCAATGCACTGCTAATGCCGTCACATATTACATCACTCATGACATGGTCAGTGACATCACTCATGACATCACTGATAACACCATCCTTGTGAGAGAGTGACAGACCTCCTCTCAGTGTAATGTAACCCTTGAAACACATATTCAAAAATCGAAACTAAAATTTTCCAAAAAATGGAGATACCCATACCAGTTACAACAACCAATTCAGTAATTCCACCATCTATATACATATCCACTCATTCACCAACAGTTCTATATAGTCACTCATACATATATTCACTCATAATATGTAGTGAAACACCTATACATCCTGTTACACACCAACAGCCATCCAAAAGTTACTCACACACATAATCACACATGCAAATAAACTATTGAACATCCATTTATTTGCATATACAGCTATACACACACTACCACCTTACATTTAAGGAAACTTACAAATTCTTACTCTCTTAAACAATCACTTATAGAAACACATACTTATTTAAACAAGAACTCTTTCAATCTCTCACTCTCACATATACTCACTTATATACATCAATACTCACATATACTAGATTAAAACATATGTAGTTACTGATAAAGACACTAGTGAGACAGTCATTCACTCACTAACACACACATATACACACTCATCCACCCATACAGTCCTGCACCTATGCTGTCTTCAAAACACATACAAACAGTGAGTCAGTCATTGATGCATCTATGTGCTAAGTAACACCCCCGCCAAACCATACAGTCACTCATACTGATACTAAAAAACATCTAAAAACCCATATACACACACATGTAGCTACTCACCAACCCATGCAGCCACTTATACACAAAGTGAAACACTGATACAAACATTTAAATATTTAAACAATACTCGCTAATATATGTATTCACTAAGATACACTTAATAAGCCAGTTAACCAATCAATTTTTTAAAAAAAAACATCCATTAAGACACTTATTTAAACATTTATTCTTCCATCGAACTTTACATATACATATATAAAACATATTTATTTTTCAGAAAGATACACATTCACTGGATGGTGTCATCAGTGATGTCATGAGTGATGTCACTGACCATGTCATGAGTGAGGTAATATGTGACGTCATCAGCAGTGCGTTGCAGGCGCGCAAGTTATTGTGAGTCTAACTAACTATAACGTGGTCATTTCAATGGTTTTATGTCAGTAAAATTTCCAGCTAACTATAACTTGTGAAACCTATGTTTTTTCAGTGAATATAGATATATATATATATATCTATATATATTTTTTTTCACTGAAAAAACCATAGGTTTTACAGACGTTATAGTTAGTATTTATCAATTAGAAAACCTTAGAAATTCACAGAAAAAATCATAGGTTTCAGGGATGTTATAGTTAGCTGGACATTTCACTCATACAAAACCATGGAAGTTCCACTGTTAAAGTTAGTTCAGCTAACTATAACTCTTGCCCCCGCAATGCACTGCTCATGACATCACATATTACATCATTCATGGCATGGTCAGTGACATCACTGATGATATCACTGATGACATCTCAAATGACATTACTGATGACATCACTGATGACATCATCCAGTGACTGTGTGTTTCTGTAAAGTTTAAATATATTTTATATTCGCTGAAAAAACCATAGGTTTAACACCAGTTATAGTTAGCTGGAAATTTTACTGATATAAAACCATTGAAATTCCCATGTTATAGTTAGATGGACTCACTATAACTTGCGCGTGCAATGCACTGCTGATGACGTCACATATTACATCACTCATGACATGGTCAGTGACATCACTCATGACATCACTGATGACACCATCCAGTGAATGTGTGTCTTTCTGAAAAATAAATATATTTTATATATGTATATGTAAAAGTTGATGGAAGAATAAATGTTTAAATAAGTGTCTAAATGGATGGTTTTTAAAAAAAAATTGATTGGTTAACTGGCTTATTAAGTGTATGTTAGTGAATACATATATTAGTGAGTAATGTTTAAATATTTAAATATATGTATTAGTGTTTCACTTTGCTTATACGTGGCTGCATGGGTTGGTGAGTAGCTACATGTGTAGGTATATGGGTTATTAGATGTTTTTTTAGTATCAGTATGAGTGTTTGTATGGTTTGGTGGGGGTATTACTTATCACATAGATGCATGAATGACTGACTCTCTCTTTGTATGTGTTTTGAAGACAGCATATGTGCAGGACTGTATGGGTGGATGAGTGTGTATATGTGTGTGTTACTGCGTGAATGACTGTCTCACTAGTGTCTTTATCATGAACTACATATGTTTTAATCTAGTATATGTGAATATTGATGTATATAAGTGAGTATATGTGAGAGTAAGAGATTGTAAGAGTTCCTGTTTAAATAAGTATGTGTTTCTATAAGTGATTGTTTAAGAGAGTAAGTATGTGTAAGTTTCCTTAGAAGTAAGGTGGTAGTGTGTGTTTAGATGTATATGCAAATAAATGGATGTTCAATAGTTTACTTGCATGTGTGAGTATGTGTGAGAGTAACTTTTGGATGACTGTTGGTGTGTAACAGGATGTATAGGTGTATCACTACGTATGATGAGTGAGTATATGTATGAGTGACTATAAAGAACTGTTGGTGAATGAGTGGATGTGTATATAGATGGTGGAATTATTGAATTGGTTGTTGTAACTTTTATGTGTATCTCCATTTTTTGAAAATGTTAATTTCTATTTTTGAATATGTGTTTCATGGGTTACATTACACTGAAAGGAGGTCTGTCACTCTGTCTCAAGGATGATGTCATCAGTGATGTCATGAGTGATGTCACTGACCATGTCATGAGTGATGTAATATGTGACGTCATCAGCAGTGCATTGCACGCGCAAGTTATAGTGAGTCCATCTAACTATAACGTGGGAATTTCAATGGTTTTATATCAGTAAAATTTCCAGCTAACTATAACTGGTGTTAAACCTATGGTTTTTTCAGTGAATTTGATAGGTTTTTTAAATGCTAATTCCTAACTATAACTGGTGTGAAACCTATGGTTTTTTTCATTGAATTTCATAGGTTTTTAAAATGCTAATACCTTTGTATATCGAGTTTCTAACCTTTTTTTTTTTTTTACAATTTGCTGTTTTTTTTAAAGTATTAATTTTTTTTATATGATTTTTTTCTTTTGCGCTCTGGGTGCGCGCTCCGGGAAGCTTTCAGCTAAGCTCTCCGGTAAGCTTTCCGGTGAGCTCTCATGAAAGCGCACCCAGAGCGCTACTGTCGTTCGTGAAAAAAAATATGAATAAAAAGTTAATAATAATGCAAAACATTTCGTACCATACAAATAAAATTAGTTTTTTTTTAATAAGGAAAATGATTATGCATTTCTGTAAAAGTTTGATGACGTCACTTCGGCGTGCAACGTAAGTGCCCTCGGAAGCGCCTACGTTCGCGGCGCGTAAACGCACGCAAAAGCGCCTACGATCGCGCCACGTTTGCGCCCCGGAAGCGCCTACGATCGCGCTGCGTAAACGCACCGGAAGTGCTCCGGAGCGCGCAGCGTAAACGCGTCAGGTCATGTGACCCTAAAATAACACTTTTCATTGGTTGCTAACAGTTTTTTTTTACAATGAATGAAATCCCCACCCATTTCCTTCACTTCTTCTTTCACTTTTGTGACTGAAAGACCTGCCTTTTTGCTCTTGCATATTTCTTGGTTAATCATGGCTGCCAGACCATCCAGCAGTGAAGATGAGCCTGAATTCATCGATGAAGAGCCTCCTCAACCAAAGGTGAAAGAGCATTTCATTTGGAAATTTTTTAAGTTTCCAGCAGACCAGAAAAAGGTGAATGCACCAAAAGTGGAGTGCAGGATCTGCAAACAGGTCCTGTCACGGGGTAACCCCCCAAAAAAGTACTCTTTTGGGAACTTTACCATGATTCGACATGTGGAGAGGAGGCACCCCCAGAATTTTGCCCGGGAAAGTGTCAGGGCTCTGGCACAAGAGGTTCCCAGAGATGGGGCCTCTACATCAACCGGAGGAGCAACTTCTTCTGGGAGAGAGCAATCGCAGGAGCAGGTGCCAAACATACAACCTGCATTTAACCATGGGATCGTCAAATGCAGATACTGCAATCAACTCCTCACCTATGGGGAGCAAAGTGTCCTGCTCATGGTTCGAGCATTGGAGAACCATCGCTGCCCTTCCCACCCCTAATTTTTATTGTTTTCTTTTTGCTCCTGTTGAGCAGTTTCCATTCCCTGTTTTTGTTCCTGTTCAGTTAAAAGAAGAAAACCAAAAGTTCTTTTCAGAACTACCTCCAATTCTCATCAAAGAGCTATATTCTTAAAAAAATGAAGAGTAAGTGAAATATAGTGCATTGATAATTGAAAGGAGAATGAATAAGAAAGAACAGAAAGGTATGAGAGGTGAAAGGAAGTGAAGTAGGAGGAATGAAAGAAGGTGAGTGTTAGAAAAGAAAGTTATGACACAGTGAATAAACTGGAGGCCTCATTTCTGAAAAGTGACGCATCGCTACGTGAAAACAGCGATGCGTCACTTTTCTGGACGCACTCCTTATGACATTCCAGATATGTCATATTTAATATATGACTAATCAATTCGCAAGGAGTTACAGATATGTCAGTATTTCTGACGTATCTGTAAACACAAAAGTAACGCATTGCTGGAGTGCGTCACAAAAGTGACGCAACTCCAGTAATGTGTCCTTTCACATGGAAAAAGCACCATGTGAAAGGTTTGCTGTGAAGCAGGCGCAAGATTTTGACGCAACAGCATCCTAAAAGTGACGCACTGCGTCATTATTACCAAGCTTTTTGCAGGGGAACACCCCCTCTGCATGCATTATACCTGACGCTATTTTTAAAAAGTGACGCATCTAGGTACATGGGTCACTTTTTAAAACTCTGCGCCACATTATATCTGCATCAGGTATAATGTATGCAGAGGGGGCAATCCCTCGCAAAAAGCTTGGTAATAACGACGTACTGAAATCTATGAGATTTCTCTGCGTCACTTTTAGGATGCTGTTGCGTCAAAATCTTGCGCCTGCCTCGCGTCACTTTCATGTTTACAGATATGTCAGAAATACTGACGTATCTGTAACTCCTTGCAACATGATTCGTCATACATTAAATATGACACATCTGGAATGTCATAAGGAATGCGCACAGAAAAGTGACGCATCGCACCAGCAGTGTAATAAAATGTGCCTCGTTGCACTATATTTAAAGGACGCAACAGCATCCTAAAAGTGACGCAGTGAAATCTCAAAGATTTCACTTCGTCGCTATTACAAAGCTTTTTGCGGGGGAACACCCCCTCTGCATGCATTATACCTCACGCAGATATAATGTGGCGCTTGATTTTAAAAAGTGACCCATCTACCTAGATACGTCACTTTTTAAATATAACGCAACGAGGCACATTTTTTTACACCACTGGTGCGATGCGTCACTTTTCTGTGCGCACTCCTTATGACATTCCAAGTAATGCATTGCTGGAGTGCATCACAAAAGTGACGCAACTCCAGTAATGTGTCCTTTCACATGGAAAAAGCACCATGTGAAAGGTCTTGCGTCAGTCTAGCACCTGCTGTAAAGCAGGCGCAAGATTTTGACGCAACAGCATCCTAAAAGTGACGCAGTGAAATCTCAAAGATTTCACTGCGTCGCTATTACAAAGCTTTTTGCGGGAGAACACCCCCTCTGCATGCATTATACCTGACGCTATTTTTAAAAAGTGATGCATCTAGGTACATGGGTCACTTTTTAAAACTCTGTGCCACATTATATCTGCGTCAGGTATAATGTATGCAGAGGGGGCATTCCCCCGCAAAAAGCTTGGTAATAACGACGTACTGAAATCTATGAGATTTCTCTGCGTCACTTTTAGGATGCTGTTGCGTCAAAATCTTGCGCCTGCCTCGCGTCACTTTTATGTTTACAGATATGTCAGAAATACTGATGTATCTGTAACTCCTTGCAACATGATTCGTCATACATTAAATATGACACATCTGGAATGTCATAAGGAGTGCGCACAGAAAAGTGACGCATCGCACCAGCAGTGTAAAAAAATGTGCCTCGTTGCACTATATTTAAAAAGTGACGCATCTAGATAGATGCGTCACTTTTTAAATATTGCGTAACAATGCGCATTTTTTTACACCGCTGGTGCGTCACAAAAATTGACGCACAGGCGGCGCAAAACTGGCAGCGCAAGGCCTTCATAAATATGGTCCTGGATTTTCCCTGTGCTTCGCCGGTGCGCGTACCATGCGCTTCCCCCGCGCAAAACGAAAAAAAAAATAAAAAATGTAATGCCCCGCAGGACCCTATTTTAGCCCCCACATCAAACCTAGGGGGTCAGAGGGGGTCTACTCTTCCCCCTTATGGTCATTTGCCCCTTTTTTTTCAAACCCCTTGTGTCTCGATTTTACCGAGACACAAGATGGCGGCCGCTCCAGACTGTTTAGAATGTTTACAGACACCCAAGAGCCAATCAGCTTCCGGCGCGCAAGTCGCGTGTCGCGCCTGGAGCGCACTCCGGTGCGCGCACCGGAGAGCGCCTATAGATATATATATTTTTTTGAACCTAAATTACTCAAAATCCACTGCAGCACATATCTTGAGACATAGCAAAGGCACATCGGGCTACCAGTCCCTTCAATTTTGCCAAGTTTGCTGGAAATCCATTCAGCCGTTCGGGCTAAAAGTGAAATCGACCGCCCTATGGAAATTAACATGGGGAAAACGCGTTTTGGGACCCCCCTTTTATCTCGGCCCCGCTTGACGTATCCCCCCCAAACTTTCAAGGAAGGACCGGAGCTCGACGAGGCCATTTTCAGGAAATTTTCAGGCAGATTCGTCAACCGGTGCCAAAGTTATTCCAAATAGAATTTTGAGATTTAACATTGAAAAAAATCCTAACTATAACTACCTACTGGCGACCGCCAGTAGGTAATATATGCCAAGATGTATTGAAGAATGAGTGAGTGTATAAGTGTCTGGATGTAGGATTTAGGAGGTGTGTGACTGATTGTATAAGTGACTGACTAAACGTGTCTTAGTGAATGCATGGGTTAGGGAATAAACTATGTGAATGTCTGTTTCATTCTGTCTGTTGTTTGTAAGCTGATACATGGGTTGGTCAGTAGCTACATCAGTGTCTGTATAGGTTATTGATTCTTTGCCTGAGTATTTGTACGGGCGCCTGAGTGTGTGTGTGGGGGGTTTTGGGGTGTGTGAGTATGGGTTCAAGAGTGCATGTGGAAACAGCTCAATGAGTGGGTGAGTGTGTGTATTGATGTGGGTGAGTGAATGGATGTTTCAGAGGTACATGTGAGTAACTACATATGTAAAAGGCAGTATATGTGAGTAATGGTGTATATAAATAACTATATGTGAGAGTAAGTATGCGTTACTATCTGTATGACTTAGTGAGGTGGAGTGTGTATAAATGTACAGATGAGTAAATGGGATTCTCATTGATTCTTTACATGACTGAATAGGTGTGTGAGTAACTCCATGGATGAGTGGCAATGTGTTAGTGCCTGAATAGGTGTATAAGTGCATATGATAGTGTTGTATTGATGAGGGACTGCATGTATAAGTGATTGTATGGATGAATGAGTAGATGTGTGTATATACCTAGGAATCAGTGAGTGCATATATAGTAATTGTATTAGTGTCTTGATGGTTTCAAAAATGGTAGTCTGTATTTTACAGTGGGTGTATCAAAGGTTGTATTAGAGTGTGAGAAGGTGCCTCAGATTTTCACGTGGATAATGTCATCAGTGATGTCATTTGAGATTTCATCAGTGATGTCATCAGTGATGTCACTGACCATGCCATGAGTGATGTAATATGTGACATCATGAGCAGTGGATTGCGGGGGCAGGAGTTATAGTTAGCTGAACTAACTATAACAGTGGAATTTCAATGGTTTTGTACGAGTGAAATGTCCAGCTAACTATAACGTCCCTGAAACCTATGTTTTTTTCAGTGAATTTCTGAGATTTTTTAAAAGCTAACTTCTAACTATTACGGCTGTAAAACCTATGGTTTTTCAGTGAATTTCAAATTTTTATAAATGCTAATTTCTAACTATAATAACTCTGAAACCTACATTGTTTTTAAGTTAATTTTTGAAAAGACATGCATGCTTTTTGTAGTGAAAAACTAACTGTAACAGTGGTCTGTTATGAGTTATAATTTAACAATGTTTAACACGTAATTAGCAATAATTAACATAGAAGTATAGAAAAAGTGTGACTCAGCAGCTATGATACGTGACTTCTAACAACAGCATTCACAATTAGATTCCCGGCTCCACCGGCACGTTAACCTACCACTATGTCACTGGGGGCAACACCTTGCTTAATCTTGCCGACGCCCCCGAGCACTGGCACACCTTTCCGAGGGTAGCTGTACGCTTAAAAAATGCTGGTATTTTTTTAATTTAAAACCATAGGGATGAGAAAAAACAGCACATACTTTTTTTTCTTCTATTCTGAACAATATTTTTTTTATGTCTTCTATTTGGAATTGCAGCAATTAATACATTTTTTTTGTCATGAGAATGGAAATGACACGGTTTACGGGTTAACAGTTTTTAAGCTCTCCAACCTATGTACATATTAAGGACCTTATACGTGTTAGGATCAAAATCGAAAGCTTTACCGCTTCACATTTTGTAACTTTTACCAACACATGCTCAAGTTAAACACTTAAAACCTGAGCACTTGTAAACTGTAAAACGTGACATCTAAATGGGCGGAGCTGCATCTTCCTTCCATAAGCTACTTAATAGCCAAAAAGTATATAAACCACACCCGTTGCTTGATTAGTTTAGTTTTTGCGAGTTATTTACCTGTGTCCATTCTGTGATGCAGGTTCCCTTTTGTAGCGTTGAATTCTTGTTTTGCGGCAACAAAACATATTCCAGAGTTGAAAGTTGTTTGATTATGGCATAGTAGATATTTATAATACGTAGCTATTTTTAATATTTAAACATTTTTATTTAGAAAAAAGTGCTATTGGTTGTTTTTGACTTTTTTTCTGTAATGTCAGCAGCTTGTTTTCAGAAACAGACAGAATACAGAAAACATTGCTCCTTTTCTGGCTTCTTTGAGCTCATATACTGTGACTTTGTATACTATAATAATGACACTGTACTTGACTTCAGAGGTGTTGGTGACCCTAAGACAAAAGATTTATATGTAACGTCACCAGCTTCTGGTTTTACTGTGTTTCCCCCTTGAGATCATATACTGTCAATATGTATATTATAATATTAACACTGATGGTGATCTCAGAGGAGTTCATGACCCGTTGGCGGGAAGAGTAAAGATTTATATGTAACATCATCACCTTCTGGTATCTAACTCTGTTTCCCCCTTGGGAATATCTAGTATGACTATCTATATATTATAATATTCATGATCTCAGAGGAGTTTATAAGCCGTTGGGCAAAGATGAAAGATTTCGAAGTTTCAGAGAAAAAAAGCATTGAACATATTCACAGCTGGAAAATATTTTGTTATTGATCTTGTTTTGTGCTTTTCACTTTATTCTCCTTTTCCTTTTTTGTGTGGCATCAGTGATACTCTTTATATTGTAGTAGAACGTCACATTTTCACAAAAGAGGAATTGGAGATTTATCGCCACCAGGAGTAAACCATCTGAAATACAGTATTGTATATATTACTACTTTCTTATATATTCTTAAAGGAGTACGTGATCTGTTAGCAGGGCAGTGAGCGACCTCTAAGCACTACAACAAAACTTTCCCGACTTATACAGATTAGAGATTGTAAAACATTTTTGTTTTGTGCTCCTTATTCTTTTTCTCCTATGACATACTATAAACTCACCCTGAACATTTTAATACTGTGAACTTATAGTACTTCAGAGGGGACGGAGATCTATCTCTGCAACATATTAACAACATTTACTACAGTTATTTCTGTTGATAACTTACTACCTCCCAGTTTGTAACAATGTTAATATTTTATAAAACCGTAGTCCCTTAAAAAATTGTATACATAGAGCTTTGTTTAATGTTTTGATGAAGCGTACATTTCTCAGTAATATGACATTGTTTGTGTTTGACTGTTTCTTGCTTGTTATTGTTGTTGTGACCTGAGATGATGTAGTGCAGGAGTGTTTCGTGTAGCACTGCTTTTCTACTTTATCTAAAAGTAACTGATGCACTCTTATATTAACAAGAATATGGGGCAACACTTTCACAAACTATAGGTGACACAAAAAAGGAGGGTTTGGTCACGCTTAAGGGATATTTTATGAATTGCGTTATTCTCTGATATATACAGCTACACTTTCCTAAGAAAATATATTTGTGATTGCTTAATAAAAACAGTTTCAAACCTAGACTTAATTTTTTGCAGCGTAGCCATATCTAATATTTTGCTGCAAGGAAATAGAACGACCCGCGACAGAAGAAAGCACCGCACTATAACTATACATTATAAGTAAACATTGCTCCCGAGAAGTAGCTTACTCAGAACCTTATTTAAATGAAGACCACAACAGCGCCCTTTCTTATTCAACCCCCTCCTCCATATTATAATATTTGCTCCAAAGATGTAGCACTCCCCGTCAGAAAAGTAAACACCACATTATAAGTAAATGTTGCTCCTGTGAAGTTTCCCACCCACTGACTTAATAAACAGAATACCGCAACACACTCTGTTATTTTCCTGACGTGATTTGTAGGCCCCACGCAAATTATATAAATTGCACTTAAAATGTATAAAAAACTATTTTTACCTTCACAGTCCCTGTCCACCACCTTGTCACCTCTGTACAGAGTTAATAGTGTTACTACCCTCCCCTCTACTACTTTGTTGCCCCGTATTCCTTTGAAGTGTGTCACAAAATGGCTGACAACAGTGAACTATTCCCACGCATGAAGGAGCAAACTTATACTCAGAACACTGTAGTCAATAAAATGTCCATGGTGTTCCGCAGAAGGGGAGAGAATGGCTGCCATCACTTCTCCTTTTAATCCTCCACAGCCAATGAACATTAATCTTGGGAAGGTCCTCCTTGGAACACGTTACCCAATGAGATGTCCCTGATACTCCGCAGAGGGGAAGGGAATGGCTGGCAACACGTCTACTTTCAGGGGTTTACAGCAAATCAACATTAAGCTTGGGAAGGTCCTCCTTGGAACACGTCAGACAATCAGATGTCCCTTCTACTCTGCAGAGGGTAAGGGAATGGCTGGCAACTCTTCTACTTTCAGTGGTTCACAGCCAATGAACATTAAGCTCTGCTAGGTCCTCCTTGGAACATGTGAGCCAATCAGATGTCTTTGCTACTCCACGGACGGGAAGGTAACGGCTGGAAAAACTTATACTTTCAATGGTTCGCATCCAACACTTCAGCCAATTAAACGTTAATTTTGTTCCGCGCACAGGGACAGAATACGCCCTCCCACATAATATTACATTTCCTGTAACAAAGTGACACTATCCGTTATAAAAGTGAACACCGCATTACAAGTAAACATTACTTCACATTATATTAAAGGAAGGCTGCAATATGGCTGATTGTTGTTTTCCCGATATGATTACCACAGCCTAATGAACATTGCCGCAATAGCGCGCATCGTTGTTTTACTGGCATGATTTCCATGGCCTACGCAACATTCACACTACCTGTGTGTGTACCCTAGACACTGCTTGTCGCAATACAGCGCATTGTTTTCCTGACGGGCTTTCCAGAGCCTATGCAACCTTGCTGCAATACCGTGCACCGTTGTTCTGCTGATGTGATTTCCACAGCCAACACAACATTCAAACTCTCTGCCTTTGCACGTTACAGATTGCTTAAAGTAACTCCACAGTGTTCCTACTACAGCTTCTTATACAATTGTTCTCTTTTTTTCCCTACTCCTTTCAACTGAGTCACTAAATGGTGGCCAACACTATCTAGTTTCAACCATTCACAGCCAATGAGCCGCACGCTCGTGCTCTTAACCCCTCAGCTAATCAGATGTCAGAATTCTCAAATATCAATAGCTGTAAAATGTTATATTCTGAATGGATTTACCACATTTAAACAAAAGTGTGCTGTCTGGACCAAGACCATTCTCCGTGCCAAATTTGGCGTAATTCCATTCAGCAGTTTGACCTGTAGCCTTGCCTAAGGTTTCCCATGGAAATTGTATGGAGCAAACAAGTTTTGGTACTCCACTTTTTTCTCAACCCCCCTTGACCAATCACCCCCAAACTTACAAGATAGCAGCTGATCCAAAAAAAGAAACTTTTTGGAAGATTTCGTAAAAATTCGCCAAACAACGCCAAAGTTATAAGCACATGAATAAATGCTTTTCCTATGGAAACGTGGTCCTAACTATAACTATCTACTGGCAACTGCCAGTAGGTCATATTTATATATATATATATATATATATATATATATATATATATATATATATATATATATATATATATATATATATATATATATATATATATATATATATATATATATATATATATATATATATATATATATATATATATATATATATATATATATATTACCTACTGGCGGTCGCCAGTAGGTATATATAGTTAGGATTTTTTCCCTATGGGATTTTTGAAAATTCTATGTCTAATAACTTTGGCGTTTGTGGACGGAATCGGCTGAAATGTTCAGGAAAATGGCACATTTTGTTTCTGAGCAGCCCTTTAAAATTTGGGGGGGTTTCGTCAAGGGGCGGCCGAGAAAAAAGGGGGGTCCCAAAACGCGTTTTCCCCATGTTAATTTCCATAGGGCGGTTGGCCTCACTTTTAGCTCGAACGGCTGAATGGATTTGCACGAAACTTGGCAAAATTGTAGGGACTGTTAGCCCGATGTGCCTTTGCTAGGTCTCAATATATGTGCTCCAGTGGATTTTGAGAAATTAACGTTCAAAACAAGATATATATCTGTAACAGCGCTCCGGGCTGCGCTCCGGTCCGCTTACTTTTCGCGTAACGGAGCTTTGCGTAGCGAAGCTGATTGGCTCTCCGGTGTCTGTCAACATTCTAAACAGTCCGGTGTGGCCGCCATCTTGTCTCTCGGTAGGATCGAGAGACAAGAGGAGGAGAAAAACGAAGGGGGAATTTAATGAAAGGGGGCAAGGTAGACCCCTCTTGACCCCCTAGGAATGATGTTGGGGTTATTAAAGGGTCCCGTGGGGAAAATAAAAAAAAATTGATTTTTCACGGTAGAAGCGCTTCTCGGGCCGCGAACTGGGCCGCAAACTGGTAGTGAAATGGGAATTCGCCATTTTGTGTTTCGTTTTAATTAAATTACTAGGTATAAGGGGGTGCGGGAGACGTATCCTGATCCCTTATGTTTTCTGAGGGTGGCTGAGGAGGCTCATATATATTGATATATGTCTTCCAGCGGCTGTGCGGCTGCCATCTTGTCTCTCGGTAGGATCGAGAGAGAAGAAGAGGTGAAAAACGAAGGGGGAATTTAATGAAAGGAGGCAAGGTAGACCCCTCTTGACCCCCTAGGAATGATGTTGGGGTTATTAAAGGGTCCCGTGGGGAAAATAAAAAAAAATTGATTTTTCACGGTAGAAGTGCTTCTCAGGCCGCGAACTGGGCCTCAAACTGGTAGCGAAACGGGAATTTGCCATTTTGTGTTTCGTTTTAATTAAATTACTAGGTATAAGGGGGTGAGGGAGACGTATCCTGATCCCTTATGTTTTCTGAGGGTGGCTGAGGAGGCTCATATATGTTGATACATGTCTTCCAGCGGCTGTGCGTGAGCGTTTTTTTTTTTTTGCTGCGTGACGTCTGTTGACGTTCGATTCGATGGATATCAGGAAGTGTTGACCGCCAATTTGTCACTGCGATAAAATATTTTGTTATAAATGAATCCTTATTGATAAACATTGTCTGCGCCATCTTGCCTTTTTTCCAATGCCACAATTTTGTCGTGCACGGCAGCCATTTTAGATGCCTTGACCAGACCCACTCTCTGCACGCCGCCGATCCTCAGCACGGCTCCCCACCCTCGCAAGCATCTCCCCCACGCACTGGTCACCCCCGCTCTCTCTCTCATGCATGGGCCATAAACTTCCCCCCATCTGCGCTGCTCTTCCCTGAGAATCACACCCTGTGCCCGCCCGACACCTCCCTTTCACCCTATTCACTACCCCATACATGACAATAACCCGATTCAAGGCCCCATTCACCCGATTTTTTAAAAATATATAGTACTCCAACAAAGTAGGATTATAAAACTTTATAAACTTTATAAATATATCGAACGCAACAAAAACTGTAATTACATTTAAACATTTTTTGGCAAAAAGAAGCAACAATGGTCAGTAGCTGTCTTTTGTGCGAATAGTCCCAAGGCAGCACAACGTGCTGAGTTCTGGACGGCACCCAGGTGATGTTACCTGAGTGCCGCACTGGTTTTTGGTTTCCTACAATGCAGCTCCGAAAAACGGCGTGGGGCGTCCCGGGGGGTGCGCGGGGAGGCCTCGTCAGTAGCGGTCTGTTGTGCGAATCGTCCCAAGGCAGCAGAACGCGCTGAGATGTGGATGGCACCCAGGTGATGTCCAGTAACTTGCCGCACTGGTTTTGGTATCCTACAATGCTGCTCCGAACAACGGCATGGGGCGCCCCGGGGGGGGGGTGGGGGAGGCGGCGTGAACGGGCGTCCCCAGGTGGAGGCTCGTCTGCTGTACTGGGGCACCCCTTTACCGTTTCAGTTGCCATTCCGCCCGCTTTTGCTACACTGTGCCTCGTCCTCCATTCAGCTGTTTATCGCCCGCTCTTGCGGCTACAGCGTCTCGCTCACCATGTAGTTGAGTTGCGCCCACTCTTGCGGTGCAGCGATAGGCGGCTGCCATTGGATTCTTAAAATGGCGGACGGCTCTTCGGATTTGGGCCTGGTCCACTAAAATGGCCCTGGGACACCTTGGAACTCCGACGGTTGCCTGCTAGGGCTTGGGCTCCATCCTCGAAAGCGTCCCCTCAGCCGTGAAGATTCTACAAAAGTCTTGGGGGCCCTCGACTCCTGCAGGCTTCCGGTTGGGAGCGGCTGCCATGATTGCTCGCGGAATGACCACGACGGAGCCACGAGATGGTGGTGCTCTCATGCTGACGCCAGCTTCAGTCTGAAACATCCAGAAACAAGGTGGGGCTTTCATCGTTTGGGAAAAAAAAAGTAAAATGAACCAATGAAAAGTTTTATAAACAAGTCACATGACCTGTTATGCGGCATAGGGCTACAAAAAGCGTAGAAAATCCGTTGGCACGTTAGGCGGCGTCAGTAGCGGACCGATGTGCGAATAGGCCGAAGGCAGCACAACGCGCCGAGATCCGGATGGCACCCTGTTGGTGTCCAGCAAGATGCTGCACTGGTGTGGCTATCCTACAATGCTGCGCCGAAAGTCGGCGTGGGGCGCCCCGTTGGCCTGTGAGGTCTCGTCAGTCAGTGGGGGCTGTGCGTCTCCCCCAAGATGGAGGCTCCTCGGCTGCAGTGCGGCGCCCCTTATCTTTTCACTCGCCGTCCAACTGAGTTGCGTCTGCACTTGCGGCTACAGTAGGCCGAAGGCATCACATCACATATGCCGAGATCTGGATGGCACTGAGGTGGTGTCCAGCAAGTTGCCGCACTGGTGTGGCCATCCTACAATGCTGCGCCGAAAGACGGCGTGTCCAGCTGAGTTCCGGTCACTCTTGCGGTACAGTGACTCGAACGCGCCGAGATCCGGATGGCACTGAGGTGGTGTCCAGCAAGTTGCCGCACTGGTGTGGCCATCCTACAATGCTGCGCCGAAAGTCAGTGTGGGGTGCCCCGTTGGCTTATGAGGTGATGTCAGTAGTGGACCGATGTATGAATAGGTCGGAACCAGCACAAGGCGCCAAGATCCGGATGGCAAGTCCTGGATGTTGAGTGCCATAGTTGAGAGTTCTGAGCAGTGCTTGTAAGACTATCTGAAGCTTATTTGCACCTGCTGCAGCTTCACTATTGCCCGAGGTGGTGTCCAGCAAATTGCCGCACTGGTGTGGCCATCCTACAATGCTGCGCCGAAAGACGGCGTGTCCAGCTGAGTTCCGGTCAGTCTTGCGGTACAGTGACTCGAACGCGCCGAGATCCGGATGGCACTGAGGTGGTGTCCAGCAAGTTGCCGCACTGGTGTGGCCATCCTACAATGCTGCGCCGAAAGTCGGTGTGGGGTGCCCCGTTGGCTTATGAGGTGATGTCAGTAGTGGACCGATGTGTGAATAGGTCGGAACCAGCACAAGGCGCCAAGATCCGGATGGCAAGTCCTGGATGTTGAGTGCCATTGTTGAGAGTTCTGAGCAGTGTTTGTAACACTGTCTGAAGCTTATTTGCACCTGCTGCAGCTTCACTATTGTCCTGGTGTGGCCAAAGATCGCCCATGACATAGGCGGCCGGCTCCCGGGGTCCGGCGGAACTTTTTCCCTTTTCCATTCTGCATCTTGTCCCACAATCCGTTTGACCTGAAGACACGACCAGGTCCCTGAATGTGTGCAGGGGGACGCTATTGATTGAATCAAAATGGCGGCTTCACACAAAGCTGACTCAAGCGTTGCTGTTGATGCTATACAGACAAAAATTGGTTTTCAGTTTGTACATTCTTCAGGATTTTTTTTTCCATCCAAGGCTGGTTGAGAGTTTGTAGAACAATGGCTTCAGATTTTCAACATACTACTCTTCAACATTCTTCCTAAATGTAACAATGTGAGACTCACTAGGAGAACGGCTGTTTATCTTTCCTTTCAAAATGCTGCCAACAATATTTTCTAAATGGAAGACACCATCTTGTAGCATAAAGGGCCGAAAGGGGTTCTGGTCTGGCCGATGGTTGGTGGAGACATTTTGACTATATCTTGGACCTGCCCGGCCTCGCCCAAAATGGCGCCGGTATAAATGGGACTCGTAACTCCTTGTTGTGTACTGGTTGAACAACCTTGATATCACGAGATATGAATGTAGTGTTGATGCTCATGGCGGGCGGGGACGAGAATTGATTGAATATTTCGACATCCCTATTGATATTAAGTTCTGATGTGTTATTGATTACTGTACTATTGAAAGTTCGAATTAACGTCACCCATGGTACTTGCCCACAAATGTATATCTAGATGATTTTTTTGTAAGTGGCTTTGTCGTATTTTAATTACAAAATGTACGTCCACCGATTCCGCAACTGTTAGACACCTTAGTTCTTGCAACCTAATGGCCCGCTCGTTACGTTCCTCTACAGTGTAAATGTCTCCTCATCATATACGTTTCCAGTTTGCTCCGTGGCCGGCCCACGTGGTTATAGGCCCGTATTTGTATACTGACATTTTCACAATAAAGGTTTTTAAAACAAAACATGGTAGTAGTATTTACATTGGTAAAGTTTTTACTTTTAGTCACTGTTTTCGAATCAGTAAAAGGCAAGTGAAATAAAGCAGTCCAATTACATGACGGATAAAAGGTATAATATGTAGGAACGCAGTAAAGATAAATGGTCAAGGGCAGTTGTGTTTTCCACTCCTGCAACATAAAGTGATCGATAAGAATCTGATAATCAGGCGTATCGGCGAGTAAGACAGCAGGCCGAGCCTCTTTTACTCAACGGCCCCGTCATGGGACGAAGAAACGCCCTTTTTCTCGAAAAAGGAATATATTTTACTTGCAGGACAGTTGTAAATTTTCCGGGAAAGTACATTAGCCTGGAACATTACAACATGTATGTTTAAAAAAAAATAATGTTCGAAACCAATAAAAAGCGTAATTTTTAGGTCATATGACCAAGCTTTTCATCATTAAAATAACAAAAGTAAAATGAACCAATGAAAAGTTTTATTAACAAGTCACATGACCTGTTATGCTTACGTTACGCGCTGCGTGCCGCGCCCCGGATCACTTCTGGGTGCGCTAACGCGGCGTGTCATATAACGCATTACGCGACAACGTAGGTCAAGAATATAGTCAAAATGTCTCCACCAACCAGCGTTCGGAACACAACCCCTTTCAGCAGTCCAAAAAGTTCTGTTAAATGACAACAGAGGGGACAGGCAACAAGAACCATCAGTCAAAGAGGGGAGGGCAAGTTCTTTTCTACCGGGTCATGTTGGGGCGCTACCAGAACTGATCGAATTGGTAGTCTACAGTGTTTCTGGATGTTTCAGACTAAAGCTGGCGTCAGCATGAGAGCACCACCATCTCGTAGCTCCGTCGTGGCCATTCCACGAGCAAACATGGCAGCCGCTCCCCACCAGAAGCCTGCGGGAGTCGGTGGCCCCCAAGACTTTTGTAGAATCTTCACGGCTGAGGGGACGCTTTCGAGAATGGGACCCAAGCCCTATCAGGGAAGCGTCCGAGTTCCAAGGTGTCCCAGGGCCATTTTAGTGGACCACGCCCAAATCTGAAGAGCCGGCCGCCATTTTGAGAGTCCTGTGGCAGCCGCTTATCGTTGCATCGCAAGAGCGGGAGCAACTCAACTACATGGTGAGAGCAGCGCGAGTTAAGGCGCTGGGTGGTGTGGCTGAGAAACGTGCTTTAATTTTTAAAACTGTATTGGTGCTTTTAGCGCTGCTGTAGCGTGTTACAACTTTTAACCTACTGCTGCTGGGAGTCAGATTATTATTCTCGGGGGATGCAGACATTGTTGGGCTGATTTTAACTTACCCCTTGCTGTGTCCCGGTCCGTCCCCGTTCCGCCACGGCTTTTGTGTGCCGATTGAGCGGAGGGACGCGACTCCTCCCCCAGCCAGCATTCAGACACATAAGGCACACCTGTTCCTGCCGCGCTTGGTGAGAGCAGCGCGAGTAAAGGCGCTGGGTGGTGTGGCTGAGAAACGTGCTTTAATTTTTAAAACTGTATTGGTGCTTTTAGCGCTGCTGTAGCGTGTTACAACTTTTAACCTACTGCTGCTGGGAGTCAGATTATTATTCTCGGGGGATGCAGACATTGTTGGGCTGATTTTAACTTACCCCTTGCTGTGTCCCGGTCCGTCCCCGTTCCGCCACGGCTTTTGTGTGCCGATTGAGCGGAGGGACGCGACTCCTCCCCCAGCCAGCATCACTTCCGGGCGAAACCACTACTAGAGCCAATGTGCATTCGGCCGCGCAGCGGACGAGCGCAGCGGGCGCGACGATGGCGCGCCGAAGTCGCGCCTAAGTCCAGCCCGTCTGCGCCCGTCCGCGGCCGACTGCGGGCTAGGGCGATAACCCCTGGCCCAAAGATCTACTGGACTAAAGAACAACTCCTTGGCTTCCGCCCCCGCACTGCCTTCATATGTATGCACGGTATGCTGAGCAGCGATAGGGTATGCCCTCACTGTGGTTTTCGTATGACTACTTTGCCGCAGGATACCACGGAGCAGGTGTTGTCCTGTGGCCTCCTAAACGTCAGGTCCTTACGCAAACATAGGCTTGATGTGTTCGAGCTGATCACGGATAAAAAATTCGACCTACTGTTTCTTACTGAAACGTGGTTGGACCAGTTCTCTGACTCAGACATTATCGAGGCCACACCGGAGAATTACTCCTGGGTCAGGCAGGATAGGCCAGAGGGGGTGGGAGGGGGGATTGCGATCATTTTTAGGAACACTCTGGGCTGCCGCTTAGAGCGCACGCCGATCGCGGAGAGTGAGGCGGGCCTCTTCTCGATTAAAATCAATGGGGGCACGACGATCAATGGCTGCTTGGTTTATCGGCCGCCAGGAGCCTGCACTAAGTTTAGGGAGAGCTTGTTAGAAAGCCTCATGGAGGCGACCTTGCGCAGGGACAAGTTCCTCCTATTAGGAGACCTTAATCTGCATCTTAACCGTCCAGAGGACACAGGAGTCATGGACTTTTGTCGGGACATGCTGGCTCTTCAACTGGACTTGAAGCTAGTGGCCCCCACGCATCGACAGGGACACCTTCTGGATCCGGTCTATGCTAATTGGGGAGGTGTGGAGGTGTCAGGTGTTGAGCCCATTCCCTGGACCGACCACTTTCTGGTGGCATTCTCCATACAGGGCATAAAAACCAACAAAGCCAGTCAGGTACCCCCCAACTACCTTAGGAGGAAGTGGGCTAAATTCTCGGTGGAGGAGTTTAATCAAGCCTTAACCAGGGATGGTCAGCCTGGAGGTGAGGACATAGAAACAGCGGTCTCCAACATGAATCAGCGCATCACGGAAGCGCTTGATCAGATAGCCCCACTTTGCCGTACAACCACATGTGCGCGGAAAGATCGCTCAGCTCCATGGTTTAGTGTTGAGCTGAGATCAACAAAGGCGGATTGTAGGCGGGCAGAAAAAGTTTGGAGAGGGTCCTATGACTACAAGGCCAGGGATTTGTTTTTGGAAAAAAGGCGCCTTCACCATAGGCTGATAAAAAAGTCTAAGGCAGCCTATTATGCTGGGCAAATTCAGGGGGCGAAAAACTCTGCTAAGGAACTCTTCGGCATCTATAAATCCTTGACTTCGGTAAATGCACCTATAGAGCCGGAGAGCTGCTCTACGGAGTCATGTGATCGGATTGCCGAATATTTTTCCGCTAAAGTAGAGAAGATCTACTCAACCTTCCCTATCCGGTCGACAGGGTCTGACCTGGAGGTTGCAATGGGGGATACAGAGACGGCAGGGCATATTACACACTTCTGCTCCCCTCCTCTTGAGGAATTAATAGCGGTGTGCCGCTCTGTTACATCAGGGTCCCCGTGGGATCCGGTGTCGCCAAAACGCTTGGCAGACAGCCTGGAAGTCTTGGAACCTTACATAAGGCACATCCTCGACGTTTCTTTCAGATCGGGAAAGCTGCCGGAGGGGTGGAAACAGGCGGTGGTGCTCCCGCTCCGGAAGAAACCCCACTTAGGCTTCGAGGTATTAGAAAATCTGAGGCCCATCTCCCTCCTGCCTTTTCTGTCAAAAGTGACGGAAAAGGTGGTCAATACCCAAATTATGAAGCATGTGGAAGAAAGGGGACTGCTCCATGCGACGCAGTTTGGCTTTAGGCCACGACATTCAACCGAGTCCGCCCTTCTCATGGCTACGGAACATCTGAGAGAGGGCGTGGATGCAGGCCAAACTATGGCTTTGATCCTGCTGGACCTCAGCGCAGCGTTCGACACTGTAGCACATAACATCTTGCTACAGTGTCTGACCAGAGGTGGCATCTCTGGCACCGCGCTGAGATGGATCCAAGACTTTCTCCATGGGAGAAGTTTCCGAGTCAGGCAGGGAGACTGCTATTCAAAGGGGGTGCCTCTGGGCCAAGGCGTGCCGCAGGGCTCGTCTCTGAGCCCAACCCTCTTTAATATGTATGTCGCGCCTGTTGCCTCGATTGTGGAGAGCCATGGCCTCCAACTGGTCTCGTACGCCGACGACACGCAGCTGGTGATCTCCCTATCGCATGCGCCCTGTCTTGCTGCCGATGGCTTCCGTTCGTGCATGAAAGATCTAGCCGAATGGATGGCCATCAATTGTTTGAAGCTGAATGGCAGCAAGACAGAGGTGCTGGTGGTGGGGAGAGCCCAGTCTGCCTGGTCGTCGGCGTGGTGGCCTTCCTGCCTTGGACCTACCCCAACCCCCTGCCAAGAGGCACGCAATCTGGGGGTGTGGTTTGACACGGGTCTCACTTTTGGCCCCCAGATTAATCGGGTGGTGGGAGTCTGCTTCGGGATTCTGAAGAAGCTGAAAAAAGTCTTGGACTTACTCCCGATTGAAGCCCGTCAAACCCTGGTCCATGCCCTGGTGACAGCTAGGTCGGATTACGGGAACCTGCTGTACCTGGGCGCTCCAGAAAAAAGCATGGCTCGTCTGCAAGTGCTGCAGAATGCGGCAGCGCGTCTGATTCTCAGACTGCCTAAAAGGGCGCATTCTAAGGCGGCCCTTCAGCAGCTACACTGGCTCCCTGTGAGGAGAAGAGTGGAGTACAAAGCCCTCTGCACATGTCACCGTATCCTGAATGGCAGGGCACCCGACCCTCTGACAAAATTGATCGAAGTGTACAAACCAACACGTACGCTTAGATCCACAGGGGGCGGCCTACTGAAGATTCCAAGAATTAAGAAGGCCCGCATGGGAGGCAGGTCTTTCAGATGCCTAGCGGCTACTAACTGGAATAAACTGCCAGCGGACCTGTGCCTGGAACCAGAGGAGGCCAGCTTCCGAGCGAAATTAAAAACATTTCTCTACACTAGTTAACGGCCCGCGCAGTTTTTGTGCCCCTGCTTTTTGCCGCTCCCACTGTTAGCGCGTGGACACGCCGGTGTGCGTAATCGCTGCGCTCTACAAATATCCCAATGAATGAATGAATGAATGGTGAGCGAGACGCTGTAGTCGCAAGAGCGGGCGGTAAACAGCTGAATGGCGGAAGAGGCACAGTGTAGCAAAAGCGGGCGGAATGGCAACTAAAACGGTAAAGGGGCGCCCCACTACAGCGTGTCTTCAGGTCAAACGGATTGTGGGACAAGGTCCAGAATAGAAGAGTCATCAAAAGGCAAAAAGTTCCGCCGGACCCCGGGAGCCGGCCGCCTATGTCGGGGGCGATCTCAGGCTACACCAGTGCTATAAGACTTGGGGAGGGGGTCGGAGCCAAGCGTCTTCTCCGAGTCCGTGCCATCACACCGCCCCTCGGGGGCCTCCGTCAAGCGGTTTAGGGAGGTACTATATCACATTGTTTTCAAATGCAGTCAGGTCCACAAACGACCCTCACTTACTTTGAGAATAGTGAAGCTGCAGTAGGTGGAAATCAGCTTCAGACAGTGTTACAAGCGCTGCTCAGAACTCTGAACTATGGCACCCAACATCCAGAACTTATGCCATTTGAGAATGGCAGTGACATCGAAGCAACTCAGGGACCAAAACGATTAACGTACTTTCACGTATGAAAATCTTACTTGGGGAGGGGGCAGGAGCGAAGCGCCCCCTCCCAGTCCGCGCCACCACACCGTGTGTGGAAAATCTGAAGCCATCGTTTTACAAACTCAACCAACCTCGGATGGAAAAATCTAGAAAAATGTACAAACTGAAAACCAGTTTTGGTCTGCATAGCATCAGCAGCAACGCTTGCTATCAGAGTGCATGAGTTTCATGCTCGATCGATTGAGCTAGCCGGATCGGGCAACAAAAAGTATAAAATAGTTATGTAAATAGTTATTTAATAAAATGTTTTTCCCTGTTACTTTGCTGGTGTGTTGTATATATTTTTAAAATTTGCATAGGGTTTGTCGTTATTTTGGGCGGGGTGGGTGACGGAGCCGAGCTGTCTTGCAGCCCTCATGGTGTGGAGCTCAATTCATCTCACTATTTTCGTATTTCTCATGAAGGGTTGTTCCTAATGTTTCTATTTTAGCGACGTCAAAAAGAGATCCAATTAGTGGCCTACTGATTTTGCTTGATTACTTTTATTTTTTTACACGATTTTTCAGTATCTGCAAAGACTAAACAGAGTATTGCGACTTTGTGCTTGTTTGTAAATAGAGAATGAACCAAAGAGAACCAATTCTAAAACAGTAAATGCTTGGATAACAATCAATCAAATGGAGAGACAAGCAGTCACGACGGATTACAACGAGGTTAAAGGTCTGCGTTAACTACCCTTCACTATCTGCAACGAGAGAGTACTACTAAGAGTAAAGAGGGGAGGGGGGGCAGCGTTCAAAGCACATCAGCGTGCATAAACACGAAAACGTTTTTACCTATCACGTACTTGACATTTGACAGCTTTTGATATTTGCTATTAAAAAGCCATTGAAATTCACAGAAAAAACCATAGGTTATAGTCCATATATAGTTAGGAATTTGCATTTACAAAACCTTGAAAATTCACTGAAAAAACCATTGGTTATAGACCATATATAGTCAGGGATTAGCCTTTTCAAAACCTTATTTTACTCGCATAAAACCATTGAAATTCCATATATAGTTAGTTGCACTAACTATATATCGCGGACCCGCAATCCACTGCTAATGATGTCACATATTACATCATTCATGACATGGTCAGTGACATCACTGATGACTTCACTGATGACATCTCAAATGACATCACTGATGACATCACTGATAACATCTCAAATGATATCACTGATGACATCACTGACATCTCATTTGACATTATTGATCACATCACTGATGATATCATTTATGTGATAATACAATGAACATCTTCAGACTGTAATATAACCTTAGATACACTCAGTGTAAACAGACATTCACAGACTGTCACACATCCATGGAGTTACTCACACACCTAGTCAGTCATGCAAAGAATCAATCACACCTCCATTTCCTCAACTATACAGTTATACACACCTTACTTATTCAAACATATACTAACACATATTTACTCTCTTATACAATCCCTGATACAAGATCACAATGATCCATACAGCCACTCTCACATTAAGTGGCTCTTATGTTCAGTTATTTATATATGTCAATTCTCACATGGACTGTGTTTTACATATGTACTTACTTTGACATGTAGCACTGAGATATCCATTCACTAACCAATACACTCATGCACACAGTCAACTGTCCATGCAGCTGTTTCTACATGCACTTTTGAACCCATACACCTAGGGAATTAACTGTTCACACATCTATGCACAGAGGCATACACCTCCCAGCCACCCACACACATACTCAGTCTCCCATACAAATACTTGGGCAACCATTCAATTACCCATATAGTTACTCATATAGCTACTGATTTACACATGCAGCAGTTTACAGAACAACATATATAATGATTGCCAAATTAAGACACTTTAGTCACTAACCCATGCACTCAGTGAGACACATTTAATCATTCTCTCATACAGTCAGTCATGCACCTACTAAATCCTTCATCCAGACACTTATACATCCACTCATTCTTCAATATGTAAGACATATTTTAACTTTACAGAAACATACAGTCACTGGGTGTTGTCATCAGTGATGTCATCAGTGATGTCATTTGAGATGTCATCAGTGATGTCATCAGTGATGTCACTGACCATGTCATGAATGATGTAATATGTGACATCATTAGCAGTGGATTGCGGGTCCGCGATATATAGTTAGTACAACTAACTATATATGGAATTTCAATGGTTTTATGCGAGTAAAATAAGGTTTTGAAAAGGCTAATCCCTAACTATATATGGTCTATAACCAATGGTTTATATATATATATTCACAGAAAAAACCATAGGTTTTACACACGTTATAGTTAGGAAGTAGCATTTTAAAAACCTATGAAATTCACTGAAAAAACCATAGGTTTGACACATGTTATAGTTAGCTGGAAATTTTACTGACATAAAACCAATGAAATTCCACGTTATAGTTAGTTGGACTCACTATAACTTGCGCGTGCAATGCACTGCTGATGACGTCACATATTACATCACTCATGACATGGTCAGTGACATCACTCATGACATCACTGATGACACCATCCAGTGAATATGTGTCTTTCTGAAAAATAAATATTATTGAGTAATGTTTAAATATTTTAATATATATATTAGTGTTTCACTTTGTGTATAAGTGGCTACATGTGTTGGTAAGTAGCTACATGCGTATGTATATGGGTTATTAGATGTTTCTCTTAGTATCAGTATGAGTGTCTATATGGTTTGGTGGGGGTATTACTTAGCACATAGATGCATGAGTGACTGACTCTCTGTTTGTATGTGTTTTTAAGACAGCATATGTGCAGGACTGTATGGGTGGATGAGTGTGTATATGTGTTTGTTAGTGAGTGAATGACTGTCTCACTAGTGTCTTTATCAGTAACGACATATGTTTTAATCTAGTATATGTGAATATTGATGTATATAAGTGAGTATATGTGAGAGTAAGAGATTGAAAGAGTTCCTGTTTAAATAAGTATGTGTTTCTATAAGTGATTGTTTAAGAGAATAAATATGTGTAATTTTCAATAGAAGTAAGGTGGAAGTGTGTGTATAACTCTATATTCAAATAAATGGATGTTCAATAGTTTATTTGCACGTGTGAGTATGTCTGTGAGTAACTTTTCGATGATTGTCGGTGTGTAACAGGATGTATAGGTGTATCATTTCATATGATGAGTGAGTATATGTATGAGTGGATGTGTATATAGATGGTGGGATTACTGAATTACTTATTGTAACTGATATGGGTATCTGCATTTTTTTTTAAATTTCAGTTTCTATTTTTGAATATGTGTTTCAAGGTTACATTACAGTAAAAGGAGGTCTGTCACTATGTCACAAGGATGGTGTCATCAGTGATGTCACTGACCATGTCATGAGTGATGTAATATGTGACGTCATCAGCAGTGCATTGCACGCGCAAGTTATAGTGAGTCCAACTAACTATAACGTGGAATTTCATTGGTTTGATGTCAGTAAAATTTCCAGCTAACTATAACATGTGTCAAACCTATGGTTTTTTCAGTGAATTTCATAGGTTTTTTAAATGCTACTTCCTAACTATAACGTGTGTAAAACCTATGTTTTTTTCTGTGAATTTCATTGGTTTTTAAAATGCTAATTCAGAAAAATGTTGTGTATGCAACCTATACTTTTGGCAATAAAGTTCTGGCAATATTTTTTTCGAAAACAAGCCGTTTTCTTCACTGTTTAAGTTGCATAGAGACTCCTTGTAAAGCAATACAGAATTTGAAAGTCTGTACCTTGCCTTTTTTTAAACACATTAAAATTTGTCTGTAAATAAAAATAGCCTTACTAAACTTTCGTGCGCGACCCGGTGTGCGCACTCTCGGCAACAGTTGTCAATAAAATGGATATCGCATTTCCAGGCTTTCGTGCGAGACCGAGTGCGCGCACAGGCCTATATATTTCGTAAAAACCTTGCGATTTGAACTTATTGAATTTCTTCATACACCCCTCAAAGAACTTATAGTACGTCAAAGAGACTGTACCTAGACTTCTTTTTTATTCTTATGAAACTTTTCAGTAAATGGAGCCGAATGTCTTTTTAAACTTTCGTGCGTTACCGGATGTACACACCTTGGTATTTTTTTTAGAAATATAAAACGTTTCATACTTTAACAATTGTGTGCTTAAATCCAGCTCAGAAGATATACAAAATCAGGATGGTAGTTGGTTCAACCCGGACCGTTTATTAGAGGTAGATCGTCCGACTCCACCGGAAGACACCCCTAATAAAAAGGACATATATATAAAATGCGGACTAGCCGCTGTATGGTGCTAGCAAACTATAACATATAAATCGTTAGAAAAAACAAAAGGAATCGAGCAAAATCAGTAGGCCACTGATGAGATCTTTTTTTGACCTCGCTAAAATAGAAAAATTAGGAGCAACCCCTCATGAGAAATATGAAACTAGTGAGAGAAACCGAGCTCGACGCCATGATGGCTGCAAGACAGCTCGGCTCCGCCGCCCACCCCACCCAAAATAACGACAAATATTATAAAGATACACAACACACCAGCAAAGTAACAGGGTAAAACGTTTTATTAAATAACTATTTACATGGCAGCCTACTGCAACATGAAAACAACACTTTCAATTGGTTCTTAATAGTTTCAATTCTGGAATTTACACGCAGCACTCCACCCACTTCCCTCACTATCTTTTCTACTCCCAAGAGACAACAACGTCCTACATCTTTCGGAAGACTTTGGTGAAATGGCTACCGTATCTCATTCATCTTCCGAATCTGACCAAAATGATCGATTACCTTTAATAA
This sequence comes from Lissotriton vulgaris, assembly GCF_964263255.1. Taxonomy (NCBI): domain Eukaryota; kingdom Metazoa; phylum Chordata; class Amphibia; order Caudata; family Salamandridae; genus Lissotriton; species Lissotriton vulgaris. The sequence continues at coordinate 1,316,601,501 of NC_141691.1, forward strand.
GAAAAAATAAATCTTTCATCTGGCAATTTTTCACTTATCCTGAAGATCAAAAGAAAGTGAATGCACCAAAAGTAACCTGCACGATATGTGACTTGGTTCTCTCAAGAAGAAATCCAGCAAAAAAATATTTCTTTTCCATACATACCATGGTGCGGCATGTCAAACAAGTGCACCCTCTGGAATTTGCAGAGGCAACGACAAGAGCCCTGGCCACGCTATTACCATTAGAGGTGGCCAGCACATCTTCTGATCGACGACCTGTATCTCCATGGAGTGCAGAGATGGACTTCAGATATTTAACTATATATGGTCTATAACCTATGGTTTTTTCAGTGATTTTCTTTGGTTTTTTAATAGCAAATATCAAAAGCTTTTTTGTGGAAAATGACTAAAATTAGGTATACACAAGCGGCGTTCATTTATGTTCACCACAGCCATTGTTAAAAGTAAAGTGAAAGTCGTGAAACAGTGGCCACTCCATCTAGTCCCTTTTAGGCCCCATCATGCACGTAAGTAACAGCCATTTTCTGTGTCATGGCCTCTCTGCCCACTGCCAATAGCCTATGATTGTTCGAAATTGGTTCTCTTTGGGTCATTCTCTGTTCACAAATAAGCATAAAGTCGCAATACTCTATTTAGTTTTTGCAGATAGTGAAGGATAGGTAGTGCACACTTTTGTCCCCTTTGTAACCCGTCATGCCTATCTCTGCCCCGTTTGTTGGTAGTTGGTTCAACCCGGACCGTTTATTAGAGGTAGATCGTCCGACTCCACCGGAGGACCCCCCTAATAAAAAGGACATAGATATAAAATGCGGACTATCCGCTGTATCGTGCTAGCAAACTATAACATATAAATCGTTAGAAAAAACATGAAACTAGAGAGAGGAACCGAGCTCGACGCCATGATGGCTGCAAGACAGCTAGGCTCCGCCACCCACCCCGCCCAAAATAACGACAAACACTATGCAAATATTATAAATATATACAACACACCAGCAAAGTAACAGGATAAAACGTTTTATTAAATAACTATTTACATGGAACCTACTGCAACATGAAAACAACACTTCTAATTGCTTCTTAGTAGTTTCAATTCTGAAATTGAACACCCAGTACATCCAGAGGTCATGTCCGACAAGTTGTGTGGGGGGATGCCTTGCTAATGCCGCCACCCCCACCACCTTCTGTAGGAAGGACTCTGGATATCCTTGGTCCCTGAGAGGCTTCGATGTCCCTGCCTTGCACAAATGTCATAAGTTCTGGATGTTGAGAGCCATACTTCAGGGTCCGACAAGTTGTGTGGGGGGATGCCTCGCTAATGCCGCCACCCCCACCACCTTCTGTAGGAAGGACTCTGGATATACTTGGTCCCTGAGAGGCTTCGATGTCCCTGCCTTGCACAAATGTCATAAGTTCTGAATGTTGAGTGCCATACTTCAGGGTCCAAGAAACGCGGACTCGGAGGGGGCGCTTGGCTCCTGCCCCCTCCCCAAGTCTTGTTCCCCTGGTATGGCCTAAGATCGCCCCCGACATAGGCGGCCGGCTCCCGGGGTCAGGCGGAACTTCTTGCCTTTTGATGCCTCTTCCATTCTGGACCTTGTCCCACAATCCGTTTGACCTGAAGACACGTCCTGCGGTGCCCTGGTCCAACCATCACATTTACACTGTCTCACCCGCCATCCGGCTGAATTGCACCCACTCTTCCGATACAGCGACAGGCGGCTGCCACGGAGTTCAGGAAATGGCGGTCGGCTCTACAGACTTGGGCCTGGCCTGCAAGGATGGCTCTGGGCAACCCTGGAACTCGGACGCTTGACTGCTAGGGCATGAGCCCCATTCCCAAAAGCGTCCCGTCAGCCTTGAAGATTCTACAAGAGTCACCGAGGCCCCCGACTCCTGCAGACTTCCGGTGGGGAGCGACTGCCATGATTGCTCGCGGAATGGCCACGACGTAGCCACGGGGTGCTATCATGCTGACGCCAGCTTCAGTCTGAAACATCCAGAAACACTGTAGACTACCAATTCGATCAGTTCCGGTGGAGCCCCAACGATGTATCGCGTTCTTGCGTAATCCGTCATATGACGCGCCGCGTTAGCGCACCCGGAAGTGCTCCGGTGCGCGAGGCGCGAAGCGCAGCTTCCCGGAAGCAATGCGGAGCGCGTAACGTAAGCAATTACATTTCAGTTGGTTCTCCCTCACAATATTTTCAATGTCACATAAAAGTCACCCATCACCCACTGCCATCTCTGGCTGTTTCCATGGTAACACCTCATTCTGCACCTGGCTGAAGGCACAGGTCAAAAGTTCATATCTCAACGTTCTACAGCAAAGTAACAACACTGTTTTCCCTCCAGAAACACCTGCCAATCCACAGCTCTGTTACATGTCTTTTTTTTCACACCCAATAGTACTTTTCGTTTAACATAAACATTAACATGCAACGTACTGTTCAATCTCCACTTCTTACAATCAACCAATCATTTTTATTTTTTAAAGCACACCCAGACTCTTCCTTTTTCTTTATTTAGAATTTCAACTTCTAACTACCATTCCACTTCCAGAACCGATCGGAGGACGACTACAAATCCCTTGAAAATGAAGGTCTGGCTAATAGGACACAGTTATATTCACTGGAGTGAAAAATATGCAGTAAGCAGACGAATTTGCAACCTCAGCTTACCAAATGTACACATAACATGGATTTCCAAAAGAGGATTGAAATGTCACCAATTGATTCCATTGGTGAAAACTTTTATGCATCTCCCAGAACCAGACCTTATAATTGTGCACTGTGGTGGGAACGATCTAGGCACAATCACTGGGGTAGGTCTGGAAATGCTTCTAAAAGACACCTTTCGACAATTGATGACACTTTTTCCTCGATCTGCCTTGGTATATTCCAATATATGCCAAAGACAGAAATGGACTTGGTCCAATCACCATTGTGCACAATTTGAGAAAGCAAGGAGACATGTAAATAAATCTGTTTCTGCGTTCCTCAGAGATTATAGCATGGGTTCTATTTACCACAACAACTTGCGATACCACATGCAAGACGTCTATAGGAGAGACGGTGTTCATTTCACGAATGAGGGAAACAGAATCTTCCTCTGCAACATCAGGCTCTGCATCGGTACTTACTTATAAATGCAGAAAACACTCAATTAACACAATGGCTCTTTTCAGAGCCACCATATATCTAAGCACTCAAACTTCTGATTTATCTCCATTTTCACACTCTTGTAAAAAGGTGTGCGCGACCGAGTGCGCGCACAAAGCAACTTTAAAAAAAAAAAATATATATATATATATATATTCGCCTTTAAGGGCCTTACTGCACACCCTGAGAAAACCTACGCAGCAAAACAATCTCTACCTTCTCCCCTTTCCATATTCCAACGCTTTGAAATCAACAATATATTTACTCGCAATGACAAAATGGCGGTCAACACTTCCTGATTTCCTTCGAATCGAACGTTAACAGACGTCACGCAACAAAATTCCGCTCGCGCGCGCAGCCGTTTGGGTGCGCGCACATGTGCGCGCGTATAGATATATAATTGACTTTAACTTTAATTTCCTCAGCAACTACTGAACGGATTTACACCATTCCAAAAAAAGCGTAATCTGCGAGCCGGACTGTACAGTTTTGCCAAATTTCTTATAAATCCATTCACCCGTTCGACCTGTAGCCGAGTCTAAAGGTCCTATGGAAAATAACATGGAGAAAACACGTTTTGGGACCCCCCTTTTATCTCAGCCCCCACTTGACCAATCCCCCCCAAACTTTTAGGGAAGGAGCGCAGCGGACCGAGCCATCTTCTTTGAGAAATTCGCTAAGATTCTTCAACCAGGGCCAAAGTTATTCCAAATAGAATGTTGAGGATTTCCTATGGAAACTAGGTCCTAACTATAACTACCTACTGGCGACCGCCAGTAGGTAATATATATATATATATATATATATATATATATATTCACTGAAAAAACCATAGGTTATAGACCATATATAGTTAGGAATTAGCATTTACAAAACCATATTTTACTCACACAAAACCATTGAAATTTCATATATAGTTAGTTGCCCTAACTATATATCGCGCACCCGCAATCCACTGCTGATGATGTCACATATTACATCATTCATGACATGGTCAGTGACATCACTGATGACATCACTGATGACATCTCAAATGACATCACTGATGACAACATTCAGTGACTGTATGTTTCTGTAAAGTTAAAATATGTCTTACATATTGAAGAATGAGTGGATGTATAAGTGTCTGGATGAAGGATTTAGTAGGTGCATGACTGACTGTATGAGTGAGTGATTAAATGTGTCTCAACGAGTGCATGGGTTAGTGACTAAGCTGTCTTAATTTGTGCATCATTATGTCTGTTGTTCTGTAACCTGCTGCATGTGTTGATCAGTAGCTATATGAGTAACTATATGGGTTATTGATTGGTTGCCAAAGTATTTGTATGGGAGACTGAGTGTGTGTGTGGGTGGCTGGGAGGTGTATGACTCTGTGCATAGATGTGTGAGCAGTTGATTCACTAGATGTGTGGGTTCAAAAGTGCATGTGGAATCAGCTGTATGGGCGGTTGACTGTGTGCATGAGTGTATTGGTGAGTGAATGGATATCTCAGTGCTACATGTCAAAGTAAGTACATATGTAAAACACAGTACATGTGAGAGTTGACATATATAAATAACTGTGTATTAGAGCCAGTGAATGGGTGAGTGGCTGTATGGATCATTGTGAACTTTTATTAGGGATTATATAAGAGAGTAAATATGTGTTAGTATATGTTTGAATAAGTAAGGTGTGTATAACTGTATAATTGAGGAAATGGAGGTGTGATTGATTCTTTGCATGACTGACTAGGTGTGTGAATAACTCCATGGATGAGTGACAGTCTGTGAGTGTCTGTTTACACTGAGTGTATCTAAGGTTATATTAGAGTCTGAAGAGGTTCATCGTATAATCACATGAATGATGTCATCAGTGATGTGATCAGTAATGTCAAATGAGATGTCATCAGTGATGTCATCAGTGATGTCATTTGAGATGTCATCAGTGATGTCACTGACCATGTCATGAATGATGTAATATGTGACATCATCAGCAGTGGATTGCGGGTGCGCGATATATAGTTAGGCCAACTAACTATATATTAAATTTCAATGGTTTTGTGTGAGTAAAATATGGTTTTGTAAATGCTAATTCCTAACTATATATGGTCTATAACCTATGTTTTTTTCAGTGAATTTCATTGGTTTTTTAAAAGCTAATATCTGTAGCTGTAAAATGTATTTTTCTTTAAATCCCAAAATATATTTTATATGTTTATGATTAATTTTTTTTAAATATTTTTTTTGTTCGCTCCCGGTTTGCGAACCGGGAAGCTTTCCGTTAGCTCAATTTGATGCCGCGACCCGGTCCGCTAACCGGTAAACGTTCCGTTTGCGCAACTGCTGCATTAGAAATCAACATCGTGACGCGTCGCGGAAGCGCGACATATCACGTTGTCGCGTAATGCGTCTTATGACGCGCCGCGTTAGCGCTCCCGGAAGTGCTCCGGACCGCGAACCGGAAGCGATCCGCGGCGCGGCGCGCAGCGCGTAACGTGAGCGGAACAGGTCATGTGACTTGTTTATAAAACTTTTCATTGGTTCATTTCACTTTTGGTTTCCTAATGATGTAAGACTAGGTCATGTGACCTAAAAATAACACTTTTCATTGGATGAAGATTTTATGAATGAGTCTTTTGATGAACAATTTATTGAAAGCTTACAAGACATAGAAACATGCATGTTTGAGGAGATTCCAGATGATGTAATGCTGGAAGTTTTATTGAACTATGAAAATTCTGACCAATAAATTTTTATTTAATCAAATAATAATCAAATAAATAAAAAAACAACAAAACGTATTATCAATTAACATACAATATTTGAAAAGTCTATAATTCTTTTTCCCTCATAGTACACTCCCCGGGCCGCTTACCGGTTCGCGAACCGGGAGCTTCCCACGCAAAAAAATTAAAAAAAATAAAAAAATGTTTTGCCCCACGGGGCCCTTTTAAAACCTCCTCATCAAACCTAGGGGGTCAGGGAGGATCTACTATCCCCCCTTATGGTCAATTCCCCCTTTGTTTTGGCCTCCTCTTGTCTCTCGATCCTACCGAGAGACAAGATGACGGCCGCTACGGACTGTTTAGAATGTTTACAGACACCGGAGAGCCAATCAGCTTCGCTTCGCAAAGCTCCGTAACGCGAAAAGTTCGCGAACCGGAGCGCTGCCCGGAGCGCTGTCACAGATATATATCTTTTTTTGAACGTTAATTTCTCAAAATCCACTGGAGCACATATATTGAGACCTAGCAAAGGCACATCGGGCTAACAGTCCCTACAATTTTGCCAAATTTCGTGCAAATCCATTCAGCCGTTCAGGCTAAAAGTGAGGCCAACCGCCCTATGGAAATTAACATGGGAAAAACGCGTTTTGGGACCCCGCTTTTTTCTCAGCCCCCCCTTGCCAAACCCCCCCCAAATTTTCAGGGGCTGCTCAGAAGCAAAATGTTCCATTTTCCTGACAATTTCAGCCAATTCCGTTCACAAACGCCAAAGTTATTAGACATAGAATTTTCAAAAATCCCATAGGGAAAAAATCCTAACTATATATACCTACTGGCGACCGCCAGTAGGTAATATATATATATATATATATTCACTGAAAAAACCATAGGTTATAGACCATATATAGTTAGGAATTCGCATTTACAAAACCTTATTTTACTCACACAAAACCATTGAAATTCTATATATAGTTAGTTGCACTAACCATATATCGCACACCCGCAACCCACTGCTGATGATGTCACATATTACATCATTCATGACATGGTCAGTGACATCACTGATGACATCACTGATGACATCTCAAATGACATCACTGATGACATCTCAAATGACATCACTGATGACATCACTGATGACATCTCATTTGACATTACTGATCACATCACTGATGATATCATTCATGTGATAATACGATGAACCTCTTCAGACTCTAATATAACCTTAGATACAATCAGTGTAAACAGACACTCACAGACTGTCACTCATCCATGGAGTTACTCACACACCTAGTCAGTCATGCAAAGAATCAATCACACCTCCATTTCCTCAACTATACAGTTATACAAACTTTACTTATTCAAACATATACTAACACATATTTACTCTCTTATACAATCCCTGATACAAGTTCACAATGATCCATACAGCCACGCACACATTCACTGGCTCTTATGCACAGTTATTTATTTATGTCAACTCTCACATGTACTGTGTTTTACATATGTACCTACTTTGACATGTAGCACTGAGATATCCATTCACTCACCAATACACTCATGCACACAGTCAACCGCCCATACAGCTGTTTCCACATGCACTTTTGAAACCATACATCTAGTGAATCAACTGCTCACACATCTATGCACAGAGTCATACACCTCCCAGCCACCCACACACACACTCAGTCTCCCATACAAATACTTGGGCAACCAATCAATAACCCATATAGTTACTCATATAGCTACTTATCAACACATGCAACAGTTTACAGAACAACAGACAATATGATGCACAAATTAAGTCAGTTTAGTCACTAACCCATGCACTCAGTGAGACACATTTAATCACTCACTCATACAGTCAGTCATGCACCTACTAAATCCTTCATCCAGACACTTATACATCCACTCATTCTTCAATATGTAAGACATATTTTAACTTTACAGAAACATACAGTCACTGGATGTTGTCATCAGTGATGTCATCAGTGATGTCATTTGAGATGTCATCAGTGATGTCATCAGTGATGTCACTGACCATGTCATGAATGATGTAATATGTGACATCATCAGCAGTGTATTGCGGGTGCGCGATATATAGTTAGTGCAACTAACTATATATGGAATTTCAATGGTTTTGTGTGAGTAAAATAAGGTTTTGTAAATGCGAATTCCTAACTATATATGGTCTATAACCTATGGTTTTTTCAGTGAATTTTCAAGGTTTTGTAAATGCAAATTCCTAACTATATATGGTCTATAACCTATGGTTTTTTCAGTGAATTTTCAAGGTTTTGTAAATGCTAATTCCTAACTATATATGGTCTATAGCCTGAGGTTCCGTGACGGTTCCGTGACGACTTGAACCCGTGTTTTCAAGTTTGTCGGAAATACCTAATATTGGTATCAGTGAACCGCAAATGATCCATTTAGTATATCCTAGTGTTTTCGCTACGCTACGAGCAAGAGCACTCCTTCCATTGACATATTTCTGATATACCCATGGCATCCATCTTAGATCATGGCCGCCATTTTGTGTTTCCTTGCCCTCACATATGCAATAGCCTCTGATCACTTCATTCACTCCACTTTGATTAAGGACACGTAGCCTTAGCCGGAGATTCACCTCTTACATGACACGTGCACCTTAAACCAGATCACGCTGTAAGCTGCATGACTCGACAAAGGCTGCCTCCTCTGCCCGAGGCCAGTCCTGCCAAACTGGTCTTCGTGTCCATTGTACCTGATCATGATTAGGCGGCCGCAGCCGGTAGCCTTGCCCATTTACAACCCACAAACATCCCTTATCCCACTTTTCTATCTTCCACACCTGGCTCTGTTTCTTTCTTTCTGAATCTTTATTAGGGGGAGGTAACGAACTTTACGATGAGGCGGTCCGGGTCCTGAATGCAATATTGACAGGGAATTGTGACAAACTAGTGGGAACCCCTCTTTTCGCAAGGTTTGGTCTCAGATATTATCGACGGTTCCTGTGTAACGTCAAATATTTATTGTTTCAGACACAAAGGTTTTGGGAATGTATTACATGTAAAGAATTTGCCCCTAGCATAAAAAACCGTATATAAGGAGCAGCCCTCTTTGTACAAATCGAACAGGCTCCTAGTCTCTGCCCGTGTGTAGATTCTGTGACTTCTGTGTCCCTGCAGTAATAAACCTTTGGTCTTTGACGCCACCATCGAGAAGCCCGTGTTTCTGTTCATTTGTGCACCAAGGCAGGTGGAACTCCGGGGTCTTTGGGTGTTGTACCCTGACACCTCTGGACGGAACCAAAAAGTCCAGAACTCCAATTGGCGCCCAACGTGGGGCGACGTCATTCGGTACCGGTCCAAAAGCCTGAAGAGTTCGAGAAGCTTCGTGTGAAGACTCCTGAGGGAGGCGCCCCACTTCATCGATCCCGGCATATCGCAAAAGTGGCCCGAAGTTCTCTTCCACGAGGGTTTCCCGTTCAGGACGGCTGCAGTGGGCCGTTGCCTTGACCGTCGCCCTGTCTTGGACCCGAAGTGGTGCAGTCCTTAGTACGGCGAAACGTGACGGGTTTCTCCTTGGTGACGTCTTCAGTGACTCAGTTAAGTATTTAGTGATAGCTAGCTGGTTACTTTTGTGAGGATTGTTAAAAATCCTTGATCGGTTCTTGGTTTGGTTTGGTTTTGTAAGATTATCACTGGTTGTTCTAGATACGATAATCTATTTGGTTTAGTTTTGGGTATCGATACATCAGTTTGTTTTTGGTAGGCCTAAGTTCTTGGTTCGAGTGCACATATTTGTTCCGTGTTTGTTTGTTTTTGTGTTCCGGACTGAAAATGGTAAGTCGGAAAATGTTGTCTTGTTTTAGTTGCAACAGTGACTCGCAATTGGAGGACTCTTGTCTGGTTCCTCCGATTGGGACTCCCCTATATGATTTATATTGCAAATATGGCGTGGGTCCTATAACTTATAATGAGATATGGGTCCGCTATTGTAAGAAGGATGGTGTCCTTAGTTGGCCACTGCATGGTAGTTTTGAACAAGAGATTCTCGACAACTTAGAAGCGAAATTGTTCAGGAAGAAAGCCCGGCCGGCAATGTTTGATTCCTTCCGTTATTGGCGGAAAGAATCCAAACAGAGAGAAATGAGAAGGTTGAAGAAAGAGCAGAAAGAACAAGAAGAGTTAACTCTAGAACAAGCGACTAAACAGTTGCAGGCTAACGAGTGTGAGAAGGCCATAGATGTAGCCATTAGAGAGCATAACTTAGCGATTGACAAGTGCTATCCTGCCTTGCCATCGAAAATGGCTAAGATACTGGAGGACTCCGAAAACGATCCTCTGCTATCTTATCTGTTACGGTCACCTCCACCGTATGCACAGGGTGCTACGGCTCCACCTGTCCCAAATGTTCAATTACCGGTTGCTGGACAACCTGGTGCTCCTGCTCTTATCCCCCAGAATCAAGTCCCTGTACTTCCTGTGATGAATGTGAATGTTCCTACAGCTCCTCCTATTCCTACACTGCCAGCCCCTATACCTACCTCTGTACCTACTGCTCCAGAAACTATTTTCCTCGATACTCCTACTGCTTCCTCATCTATTCCTACCTCCACTGCATTCTCTATGTCTGCGAGTGTACTAACTCCACTTTCTGTTCGTCGAAGAATCACTGATTCGGTTACTAATATGCTGTCTCCTATATATAAAACTTTGATTAAGACTCCTACTCCTGACTCTGTACAGAGACGGAGTCAGCTTCCAAGTACTGAGGAACGGGGAGTTTTAGATTCCACGGCTCTCAGATGGATTTCGAAGGGTAGAAGATATAGTACGAGAGATGTGCTAGACACATTTATGCAGTGGGGAGAACCAACGCAACGATACGTCTTTGATGAGATGTGCTCGTTGTTACGTGAAGAGATAGAAGAAGACGATGTCGAATCAGATTTGGAAGATTTAATTAGGGTTCAAAAGGAATTTGCTGCTGGAATGATAGTGGGTGAGAATATAAAGCAAGCGATGGAACTCATTTTAAGTTTTAGGAATGATCCATCTCTTCGTTCACCGAGAGATTTAGAGAAAGGTAAAGTGAAGCTAAGTCGCCAATATCCGATGAGGGAAGTTCCTCCGATTTGGCGCGAAGCTATCCAAGCTGATGCGGTTGCTGGTATTGCGGCTGCTCCAGCACAGTTCCAACGAGTGTGGATACACATTCCATGGAAGCGAGCAGAAGTGTTAGCAGTGAAACAGGCCTTGCCAGATCCACGTAAGAATCCAGCCGGATATTACAAGGAATTAACACAGACAGTTGAGGCTTGTATAATGAACTTAGCCGACATTGATATGTTGTTTGGTAATGTAGTTCCGCAACCAGTGTGGGCTAAAATTCGTAGAGAGGATCATCAGGCTGCTTTAGGTGGTGATTGGGCAGCTATCACTGCAGCAGATAATCAACAAATAGGTGGTGCGAAACCCGAACCTTTGATTGCTAATCTGCCAGGTAGAATAATTGATCTAATGAAGACTCTGATGCCAGCATTGCGTGTTAATTGGGACAAGTTGTCAGCATGTAGGCAAAAGAAAGACGAAAGTGTCTCGGACTTCTTCACGAGGTTCGAAGAGACTTTTGTAGATCATAGTGGTCAGGACATGAGTACAGAAGGAGGACAGAGATTGTTTGTCGATAAATTTGTGCATAATTTGTTACCTGAATTATGCAATAAATTAAAAGACTCAGAAAGTGCGTGGGCTGTATCTACGACAGCGCAAATACTTGCGACTGCGCAGTACTACGAAAATAGAGATAAAGAGGAAAAGGAAAAATCAGAAAAGAAAACGAAAGATTTAAAAACTAAAGTTCTTTTGCAGCAGGCGTATCCGCCTCGCACGAATCAAACTAATACGCAGCAAAACTCATACCAAAGGGCAGATTATAGTACATCAAGACCTCAATATCAATGGAATCAGTGCGCGTACTGTAAGAAAGAGGGTCACTATAAAAATGAATGTCCGATCTTAGCGCAAAATAATGCAGCAGCAGCTCAGAGAGGTCGTGGTGGTTTTGTGCAGAATTCTAGAGGACGAGGACGAGGTGCTATGCCTCCACAAACGAATGATCGTCCCTCCAATCACTTTGATCAGAGAAATGGACAATCTGTTCAGCAAAATAGATCTCAGCAATATCTTGTTGAAGATTATTGTGAAGTAGATGAGGGTTTTCAACAAAATGGGTACTAGGACAGCCATGGACAGAGAGAGGGAGTAGTATCAGTTCCAGTGGATCAGAGTGGGCCTTATGTCGCAGTAGCAACATCAGGTGTAGTCGAACCGTTTCTGTTAGATACTGGTGCCGCAAAAAGTTCTATCATGCATGCAAAACTCCCTGGCGCACCTTTGTCTGGCTCAACAAATGTTTCCGTAGGTTTTTCAGGCGCCCCTGTGTACAACCCGATATCTGGTCCTTTGTCTATTTCTGTTGGACCGTGCCAATTGAAAGCACCCCTGATTTTGACGACAGGTTGTAATGAAAATCTGCTTGGTTTAGATTTGTTAAAACGACTATATGCGACATTGTACTGTTCTCCGGAAGGAGTACAGCTTACATTGGGTAAAAATATCACCTCTCCGATGTACTTGTCAATGGACGCACTCCCGTCGGAGCTACGTTCACTCCCTGATTCTCTTTGGGCGACTGGTCCTAATGATGTAGGTCTCCTAGAAATTCCACCGTATGTAGTAACTTTGAAAGCAAATGTGAAATTTCCAAGAATTCCCCAGTATAAAATCTCGAGTGAAGGTGAGCGTGCACTTTTATTGATTGTGCAAGACTTGATTAAGAAGGGTGTGGTTGAGGAAACTAGAGGAAATGTCTGTAACAGTCCTGTATTACCGATTCTGAAGCGAACTGACCCTACAAAACCTCCAGTTTATAGGTTTGTCATAGACCTTAGAGAAATTAATAAGATTGTAATTCCGCAGTTTCCTGTAGTACCAGACATTACTGCCTTGTTAACATTGATTCCTGCTACAGCTACATGGTTCTCAGTTATTGACCTAAAGAATGCTTTTTTTAGCATTCCGATAGCCGAAGAAAGTAGGGATATTTTCGGCTTCTGTTTAGGAGGTCGCAGTTTCAGATTTAAACGCGCTCCACAAGGCTATTGTGAAAGTCCATCCATTTACAGTCAAGCTTTAAAAAGTCAGCTAGATTCTTTTGTCCTTCCTCCAGGTTCTGCCCTAGTACAGTACGTAGACGATCTTTTAGTGGCTGCCGATGACAAGGAAACTTGCAAAGCAGCTACAATTTCCCTATTGCATCATTTGTCTAATTTGAATCATAAGGTGTCTCCTTCCAAAATGCAATACTGCTGCCAAGAAGTGACCTACCTAGGTCATCTCTTGTCAAAGGAGGGAAGGAAGTTGACCCCAGAAAGAATAAAAGCAATTACGCAGATGAGTGTTCCACGCACACAGAAAGAGGTACGTGCCTTCCTAGGTATTACCTCTTACTGTAGGCAGTGGATCCCAAATTTTTCTCTTTTAGCGAAACCATTGGTAGCTTTGACTGGGAAAAATGTTCCGAGTCCGGTGCCATGGTCTGATGGATGTCAAGAGAGTTTTACTGAATTACGAAAAGCATTGTGTTCAGCTCCTGTATTGGGTACACCTGATTACAGCAAGCCATTCACGCTCTACGTTCACGAAAGAGAAGGTTGCGCGTTGAGTGTTCTGACACAGAAGTTTGGTGATAAGCAACGCCCTTGTGCGTATTTTTCATCAACATTAGATCCGGTAGCCAGAGCGTTACCTAGTTGTTTGAGGGCTACAGCGGCAGCTGCGGCTTCCATTCGACAATCTGCTGGTTTGGTGATGAACAATATGCTAGTGGTCATGGTTCCTCATGCAGTGGATACACTCATGAACCGAACAAAGACACAACACCTTACTAGTGCGAGATTATCTGGTTACGAGCTGACATTATTAGCGAGTCATATTCAGATCAAAAGATGCAATGTATTGAATCCAGCAACATTGTTGCCGACTGATCAAGAGTCGAGTGATTCTGAGCCACATGACTGCTATTTCAAAACGGAGGAAGAGACAAAAGGACGTATCGATTTGAAAGATACTCCCCTATCCGACCCAGATGGTACGCTATATGTGGACGGGTCATGTTTTAAATTGGAGAATGGTGATGTGACTGCTGCCTACGCGGTAACGACTTTGAAGACGATTGTGGAGACTGCAAGAGTGAGTCAGAATTCTGCCCAAGCTGCAGAATTAATCGCTCTAACGAGAGCGTGTGTTTTAGCTGAGGGAAAGAGAGTGAATGTGTTTACAGATAGTCAGTACGCATTTGGCGTGGCCCATAGTTTTGGCCGGTTGTGGAGAGAAAGAGGTTTCATTACGTCCCATGGGACTAAGATCCAACATGGTCAGCTAGTTAACGACTTGTTGGAATCTCTAACCTTGCCGACTGAAGTTGCGATTGTGAAGTGCAGTGCTCATAAAGCAATCACGGATGATGTTGGTCGTGGGAATGCCTTTGCTGATGAAACTGCTAAACAGACAGCTAGAGACACGATGAGTAGAATGTATGTTGCTACGTCTGCAAGATGGATTGCTGAGTCTGGAATGTGTGAGGACACTATGGAAAGTGTGAAAGAGATTCAGAAAGAAGCAACTGAGGAAGAGAAACGTGTATGGAGAGAAAGTACGGGCAAGTTGGACTCGAATGGATGTTGGATTGATTTGACAGAACAGCAGCGTTGGATGTTGCCTGATGCGTATGTGCTTGCAGTAGTGACGATGGCGCATGGAGTGGCGCATATAAGTTCTAAAGGGATATGTAAGATGTTGGCTCCGGTCTGGAAGAATGAGGGAATCAATAAGTGTGCAGAGAGAGTTTTGAAAAATTGTATGGTGTGCTTGATGCATAATCCTGGCAAGGGAACTCCAACTCCAGCTGGTCATTTCGCTCCTCCTTCCTGCCCCTTTGAAGTGATTCAGTTAGACTTCATTCACATGGAACGCTGCAACAATTTAAAGTACGTCCTGGTGGTAGTTTGTGCTTTTTCCAGGTGGATAGAAGCATACCCACTAAAGGACAACACTGCCCTATCGACTGCCAAAATTCTTCTCAAGGAATTTTTCCCTAGGTATGGAATGCCACGGATTGTATGGTCAGATAACGGAAGTGAGTTTATAGGGAAAGTTATGCAGAGTGTGTGTGCCGGCCTAGGATTGAAACAAAAATTCCATAGTGCAAACCATCCCCAATCTGCTGGTTTAGTCGAGGGTTACAATGGCACTCTGAAGCTTAAGATAGCCAAAATACAAGCATCCACAGGTTTAGCTTGGCCAGATGCACTTCCTTTGGCCTTGTTATCAACGAGAGCAACAGTGCATTCTAGAATAGGGCTTTCTCCATACGAGATTGTGTTTGGCCGCCCGGCAAATATCTGGGGTGTGCCAAGGCCTAAACAATTTTGCTCCATTGAATATCCTATGTTGATAGACTACCTTTACGACTTGACTGCTAAATTGAGTCTTATTCATCAACAGGTCTTCGATGCTTTGCCAAAACCTCCGGAGAGTCCAGGGCATCAGCTGAAACCCGGCGACCACGTGGTGGTCAGAAACTTCGCGAGGACAAAGAATCTTCAGCCTCGCTACATCGGCCCCTTCCAGGTCCTGCTGGCAACGAGGACAGCCGTACGTGTCGCTGGCCGTAAACACTGGATTCACGCTTCTCACGTAAAGCGTGTTCCGTTGCCACTGCCTTACGAGGACTGGGTGAAGAAGGGAATTGGTGCCTCCGAATCTGAAATCACTCCGAAGTTTATCCCTTTCAGCGATGCCGATTTGATTACTGACACTTTGAAACTTGACTCTCCTCCTGAAAAGACTCCTTTGAACACTGAACATTTGTCTCCAGCATCAGAAGAAACTTTGCTATCTGCGAACTTAAACTCTGCAACAGCTGCTAGTAATACACTATTTTCCGATCAGACAGTACCAGCGAAGCAGAAATACAACCTTAGAAGCCATAAAAAGGACAGATAAAGCAGGCAACTGCATATTGTGATTTTTGATATATTGAACTTTTGCCTTCAGCCAGGAAGTTTGCTATTGTTTATTGTTTTTAAAATTGCCTTGCCGTCTGGGTAGCCGTAGGGTCGTGGCTGTGTGCCTAGTTTGAATTTGCAGGGGTCTGACACAAGGTCGATCTTTCTGTTGGTTCTGGGAACTCCCAGGGCTGATAGAGGCATTTTCATCTACGTACACATCATCAGTGGTCGCGAGCGGATTGTAGAAGATGGAGCTTCCTGCGCTGCAACGAGAAAATGTGATTTACGTTCGCAGAAACAGACTTAATAGAATTCTTCACAGCAAATGTTTCTTGATGCAATGTGCCGTTACATTTTTGATTGTTTTAGCAACATTGGTGGGTGGAATCGTCTTTAGCATAAATTTGATTTTTGTGCCAGTTTCTACAGTACCTCCCCTTGATCCTGCTATTTCTACTGTTTCTTCTATACACTCTTTTCACTCGTTTCCGGAACATGAGCAAGCCAGACGCTCAGAATTTACCAACAACACTTTTGTACAGCTCTTGCACCAACACCAACTGGTAGTTAACACTACAGACTGCTGGGTGTGTGGCTTGATACCTCACACTATGGATAAAGGTATTCCCTATTTGGTTTTGCCTTACAGCTATAATGGATCATTTCAGGCCTTCCAAACCATCTTTGCTTATGCCCTTGAAACTTATCCTCCACGTCCACCACGTTCCACTAAATATAACTCTGCTAACAAAGCTTTAGTCCAGGGAATTATTGACATGGTCAAGGACGTCAATAATACTCCATCATACCCTAGAGACGAATTGCGAGTATATTTAAGTTGGAATACTTCAGAGTATCGCCTTAGTTTAGGAGAAAGCAAGCGTAAAAGCTCAACTCCAATCTGGGTCGTACCTCACCGAGGTCAGGTCTGTTTGCAAGGTAATGGGAGAAATCCGAGAGCTCAGCTAGGGAGGAGTGAGTGCGTAGAGACTTATGTGTTTCCGGCTAACTCTTCCCCTGCCTTTCTTACTGCTAGAGGTACCTATTTCATTTGTCGAGACAGAGCTTATACATGGTTGCCTGCCGACTTCTCAGGATCATGTTATATTGCTCGATTATTGCCTCCGACATACACTGCTTCACCTGATTACCACCGAACCAGAGTAGCAAGAGGTGTCTTCAGCAAGGAAGATACCGCTGGTCAGGAAGCCGGAGACTTCTTCAAAGGCTTCCTTCCGTTCTGGGGACCTATGGCCAATAGTAGAAACATACGTCAGCTAACACGGGTAGTTGAATCTACTATTACTGAAACTGCTGGTGCCCTTAGCAATCTGACAGCTGAGCTTCAGGCGGATAGGCTCATGACGTTGCAGAACCGTATGGTTCTAGACGTTATACTTGCAGATCGAGGTGGGGTATGCAGAATGATCCAATCGAGCTGCTGTGTCTTTATTCCTAATAATGCTCCAACAGTCTATGAGGCGATCTCTAAGTTGCACAAGATTTCAGACTCCATACATGTAGACAAGGGAAACTGGTCCTTCATGGAGTGGTTTTGGACTCTGATCTCAGCGTGGGGATGGAAGGTTCTAATGGTCATTGGTGTCATCTTAGTATTCCTATTCTCATGTTGTCTGATTATCCAGTGTGGTCCTGCTCTGTGTAGTCTTTGTGCTGCGACTTGTCTCAGAAAACCACCTGCGTTTGGAGAAAAGACACGAGAAAGGATGATGATACAACAACATGTCACTGACCTGATGAGCATAGAACTAGATTCTGACATAGACTGAGTAATTGCCTATGTAAGGGCAAAAGGAGGGTCTGAGGTTCCGTGACGGTTCCGTGACAACTTGAACCCGTGTTTTCAAGTTTGTCGGAAATACCTAATATTGGTATCAGTGAACCGCAAATGATCCATTTAGTATATCCTAGTGTTTTCGCTACGCTACGAGCAAGAGCACTCCTTCCATTGACATATTTCTGATATACCCATGGCATCCATCTTAGATCATGGCCGCCATTTTGTGTTTCCTTGCCCTCACATATGCAATAGCCTCTGATCACTTCATTCACTCCAC
The DNA here is from genome assembly GCF_964263255.1 of Lissotriton vulgaris. Taxonomy (NCBI): domain Eukaryota; kingdom Metazoa; phylum Chordata; class Amphibia; order Caudata; family Salamandridae; genus Lissotriton; species Lissotriton vulgaris. Next base: position 1,316,619,505 of record NC_141691.1, read on the forward strand.
TTTGATTAAGGACACGTAGCCTTAGCCGGAGATTCACCTCTTACATGACACGTGCACCTTAAACCAGATCACGCTGTAAGCTGCATGACTCGACAAAGGCTGCCTCCTCTGCCCGAGGCCAGTCCTGCCAAACTGGTCTTCGTGTCCATTGTACCTGATCATGATTAGGCGGCCGAAGCCGGTAGCCTTGCCCATTTACAACCCACAAACATCCCTTATCCCACTTTTCTATCTTCCACACCTGGCTCTGTTTCTTTCTTTCTGAATCTTTATTAGGGGGAGGTAACGAACTTTACGATGAGGCGGTCCGGGTCCTGAATGCAATATTGACAGGGAATTGTGACAAACTAGTGGGAACCCCTCTTTTCGCAAGGTTTGGTCTCAGATATTATCGACGGTTCCTGTGTAACGTCAAATATTTATTGTTTCAGACACAAAGGTTTTGGGAATGTATTACATGTAAAGAATTTGCCCCTAGCATAAAAAACCGTATATAAGGAGCAGCCCTCTTTGTACAAATCGAACAGGCTCCTAGTCTCTGCCCGTGTGTAGATTCTGTGACTTCTGTGTCCCTGCAGTAATAAACCTTTGGTCTTTGACGCCACCATCGAGAAGCCCGTGTTTCTGTTCATTTGTGCACCAAGGCAGGTGGAACTCCGGGGTCTTTGGGTGTTGTACCCTGACACCTCTGGACGGAACCAAAAAGTCCAGAACTCCAAGCCTATGGTTTTTTCAGTGAATATATATATATACATACATATATAAACATATATCATCTGTATATCTATATAAATACAAACATTAATGCATGCATACATATACTTATATGCATAGAGATGCATGTTATTTACATGAAAGTTGAAAAAACACTAATAAAAGCAAAGCTAAAAAGCCACCTCATTACAAACAGAATGACTTTAACTTAAACGAGGGCGAGATCTATTGCATTTTCAATGCTTGTTTACTTTGGTTCCATCAAGAAGGCATTCAGATGTGTCACACATTTGCCATAAATTCTGAATGTTAGCACTCTAGTTGCACATTAGATCACTGTAGTAAAGCTACTGCTCACCAGGGACGTCTGCTGCTGGTATTCAAAGTGCATGTTTCAGTCTGCATGTCAGAATTTTTTTAATGAAATAGAAGAGGATGTGAGAAGTCACTCAAAATGATCCCTAATTTTTCTTTCTGAAGCACTAATCATACTTTCTATGGCAAAATTAACCCCCTCATGTTGTTCCTTTTTAAATTGAGTCTTTTCAGACTTACCACTTTATTCCAATCAAGATGGCTTCTGGTGTGCCATACTTTTGTCATAAGTAAGACTGTTAGCGCTCTAGTTGTTCTTTAGAACACTCTGGGACATTCTGTCATTGGGCTATACTTGGGCTACATCTGGGTGATATTTGGGCTACATTTGGGCTCTTTTGTCTCTGGTGGCCATTTTGGGAGACTGCATGTCAGAATTTTTTAATGAAATAGAAGAGGATTTGAAAAGTCACTCAAAATGTGCCCACCACCTTCTGTAGGAAGGACTCTGGATATACTTGGTCCCTGAGAGGCTTCGATGTCCCTGCCTTGCACAAATGTCATAAGTTCTGAATGTTGAGTGCCATACTTCAGGGTCGAAGAAACGCGGACTCGGAGGGGGCGCTTGGCTCCTGCCCCCTCCCCAAGTCTTGTTCCCCTGGTATGGCCTAAGATCGCCCCCGACATAGGCGGCCGGCTCCCGGGGTCAGGCGGAACTTCTTGCCTTTTGATGCCTCTTCCATTCTGGACCTTGTCCCACAATCCATTTGACCTGAAGACACGTCCTGCGGTGCCCTGGTCCAACCATCACATTTACACCGTCTCACCCGCCATCCGGCTGAATTGCACCCACTCTTCCGATACAGCGACAGGCGGCTACCACGGAGTTCAGGAAATGGCGGTCGGCTCCACAGACTTGGGCCTGGCCTGCAAGGATGGCTCTGGGCAACCCTGGAACTCGGACGCTTGACTGCTAGGGCATAAGCCCCATTCCCAAAAGCGTCCCGTCAGCCTTGAAGATTCTACAAGAGTCACCGAGGCCCCCGACTCCTGCAGACTTCCGGTGGGGAGCGACTGCCATGATTGCTCGCGGAATGGCCACGACGTAGCCACGGGGTGCTATCATGCTGACGCCAGCTTCAGTCTGAAACATCCAGAAACACTGTAGACTACCAAGTCGATCAGTTCCGGTGGAGCCCCAACGATGTATCGCGTTCTTGCGTAATCCGTCATATGACGCGCTGCGTTAGCGCACCAGGAAGTGCTCCGGTGCGCGAGGCGCGAAGCGCAGCTTCCCGGAAGCAATGCGGAGCGTGTAACGTAAGCAATTACATTTCAGTTGGTTCTCCCTCACAATATTTTCAATGTCACATAAAAGTCACCCATCACCCACTGCCATCTCTGGCTGTTTCCATGGTAACACCTCATTCTGCACCTGGCTGAAGGCACAGGTCAAAAGTTCATATCTCAACGTTCTACAGCAAAGTAACAACACTGTTTTCCCTCCAGAAACACCTGCCAATCCACAGGACGACTACAAATCCCTTGAAAATGAAGGTCTGGCTAATAGGACACAGTTATATTCACTGGAGTGAAAAATATGCAGTAAGCAGACGAATTTGCAACCTCAGCTTACCAAATGTACACATAACATGGATTTCCAAAAGAGGATTGAAATGTCACCAATTGATTCCATTGGTGAAAACTTTTATGCATCTCCCAGAACCAGACCTTATAATTGTGCACTGTGGTGGGAACGATCTAGGCACAATCACTGGGGTAGGTCTGGAAATGCTTCTAAAAGACACCTTTCGACAATTGATGACACTTTTTCCTCGATCTGCCTTGGTATATTCCAATATATGCCAAAGACAGAAATGGAATTGGTCCAATCACCATTGTGCACAATTTGAGAAAGCAAGGAGACATGTAAATAAATCTGTTTCTGCGTTCCTCAGAGATTATAGCATGGGTTCTATTTACCACAACAACTTGCGATACCACATGCAAGACGTCTATAGGAGACACCGTGTTCATTTCATGAATGAGGGAAACAGAATCTTCTTCTGCAACATCAGGCTCTGCATCGGTACTTACTTATAAATGCAGAAAACACTCAATTAACACAATGGCTCTTTTCAGAGCCACCTTATATCTAAGCACTCAAACTTCTGATTTATCTCCATTTTCACACTCTTGTAAAAAGGTGTGCGCGACCGAGTGCGCGCACAACGCAACTTAAAAAAAAATATATATATATATATTTTCGCCTTTAAGGGCCTTACTGCACACCCTGAGAAAACCTACGCAGCAAAACAATCTCTACCTTCTCCCCTTTCCATATTCCAACGCTTTGAAATCAACAATATATTTACTCGCAATGACAAAATGGCGGTCAACACTTCCTGATTTCCTTCGAATCGAACGTTAACAGACGTCACGCAACAAAATTCCGCTCGCGCGCGCAGCCGTTTGGGTGCGCGCACATGTGCGCGCGTATAGATATATAATTGACTTTAACTTTAATTTCCTCAGCAACTACTGAACGGATTTACACCATTCCAAAAAAAGCGTAATCTGCGAGCCGGACTGTACAGTTTTGCCAAATTTCTTATAAATCCATTCACCCGTTCGACCTGTAGCCGAGTCTAAAGGTCCTATGGAAAATAACATGGAGAAAACACGTTTTGGGACCCCCCTTTTATCTCAGCCCCCACTTGACCAATCCCCCCCAAACTTTTAGGGAAGGAGCGCAGCAGACCGAGCCATCTTCTTTGAGAAATTCGCTAAGATTCTTCAACCAGGGCCAAAGTTATTCCAAATAGAATGTTGAGGATTTCCTATGGAAACTAGGTCCTAACTATAACTACCTACTGGCGACCGCCAGTAGGTAATATATATATATATATATATATATTCACTGAAAAAACCATAGGTTATAGACCATATATAGTTACGAATTAGCATTTACAAAAACATATTTTACTCACACAAAACCATTGAAATTTCATATATAGTTAGTTGCCCTAACTATATATCGCGCACCCGCAATCCACTGCTGATGATGTCACATATTACATCATTCATGACATGGTCAGTGACATCACTGATGACATCACTGATGACATCTCAAATGACATCACTGATGACAACATTCAGTGACTGTATGTTTCTGTAAAGGTAAAATATGTCTTACATATTGAAGAATGAGTGGATGTATAAGTGTCTGGATGAAGGATTTAGTAGGTGCATGACTGACTGTATGAGTGAGTGATTAAATGTGTCTCAACGAGTGCATGGGTTAGTGACTAAGCTGTCTTAATTTGTGCATCATTATGTCTGTTGTTCTGTAACCTGCTGCATGTGTTGATCAGTAGCTATATGAGTAACTATATGGGTTATTGATTGGTTGCCAAAGTATTTGTATGGGAGACTGAGTGTGTGTGTGGGTGGCTGGGAGGTGTATGACTCTGTGCATAGATGTGTGAGCAGTTGATTCACTAGATGTGTGGGTTCAAAAGTGCATGTGGAATCAGCTGTATGGGCGGTTGACTGTGTGCATGAGTGTATTGGTGAGTGAATGGATATCTCAGTGCTACATGTCAAAGTAAGTACATATGTAAAACACAGTACATGTGAGAGTTGACATATATAAATAACTGTGCATTAGAGCCAGTGAATGTGTGAGTGGCTGTATGGATCATTGTGAACTTTTATTAGGGTTTATTTAAGAGAGTAAATATGTGTTAGTATATGTTTGAATAAGTAAGGTCTGTATAACTGTATAGTTGAGGAAATGGAGGTGTGATTGATTCTTTGCATGACTGACTAGGTGTGTGAATAACTCCAAGGATGAGTGACAGTCTGTGAGTGTCTGTTTACACTGAGTGTATCTAAGGTTATATTAGAGTCTGAAGAGGTTCATCGTATAATCACATGAATGATGTCATCAGTGATGTGATCAGTAATGTCAAATGAGATGTCATCAGTGATGTCATCAGTGATGTCATTTGAGATGTCATCAGTGATGTCACTGACCATGTCATGAATGATGTAATATGTGACATCATCAGCAGTGGATTGCGGGTGCGTGATATATAGTTAGGCCAACTAACTATATATTAAATTTCAATGGTTTTGTGTGAGTAAAATATGGTTTTGTAAATGCTAATTCCTAACTATATATGGTCTATAACCTATGTTTTTTTCAGTGAATTTCATTGGTTTTTTAAAAGCTAATATCTGTAGCTGTAAAATGTATTTTTCTCTAAATCCCAAAATATATTTTATATGTTTATGATTAATTTTTTTTAAATATTTTTTTTGTTCGCTCCCGGTTCGCGAACCGGGAAGCTTTCCGTTAGCTCAATTTGATGCCGCGACCCGGTCCGCTAACCGGTAAACGTTCCGTTTGCGCAACTGCTGCATTAGAAATCAACATCGTGACGCGTCGCGGAAGCGCGACATATCACGTTGTCGCGTAATGCGTCTTATGACGCGCCGCGTTAGCGCTCCCGGAAGTGCTCCGGACCGCGAACCGGAAGCGATCCGGGGCGCGGCGCGCAGCGCGTAACGTGAGCGGAACAGGTCATGTGACTTGTTTATAAAACTTTTCATTGGTTCATTTCACTTTTGGTTTCCTAATGATGTAAGACTAGGTCATGTGACCTAAAAATAACACTTTTCATTGGATGAAGATTTTATGAATGAGTCTTTTGATGAACAATTTAATGAAAGCTTACAAGACATAGAAACATGCATGTTTGAGGAGATTCCAGATGATGTAATGCTGGAAGTTTTATTGAACTATGAAAATTCTGACCAATAAATTTGTATTTAATCAAATAATAATCAAATAAATAAAAAAAATAAAAAACGTATTATCAATTAACATACAATATTTGAAAAGTCTATAATTCTTTTTCCCTCATAGTACACTCCCCGGGCCGCTTACCGGTTCGCGAACCGGGAGCTTCCCACGCAAAAAAATAAAAAAAAATAAAAAAATGTTTTGCCCCACGGGGCCCTTTTAAAACCTCCTCATCAAACCTAGGGGGTCAGGGAGGATCTACTATGCCCCCTTATGGTCATTTCCCCCTTTGTTTTGGCCTCCTCTTGTCTCTCGATCCTACCGAGAGACAAGATGACGGCCGCTACGGACTGTTTAGAATGTTTACAGACACCGGAGAGCCAATCAGCTTCGCTTCGCAAAGCTCCGTAACGCGAAAAGTTCGCGAACCGGAGCGCTGCCCGCAGCGCTGTCACAGATATATATCTTTTTTTGAACGTTAATTTCTCAAAATCCACTGGAGCACATATATTGAGACCTAGCAAAGGCACATCGGGCTAACAGTCCCTACAATTTTGCCAAATTTCGTGCAAATCCATTCAGCCGTTCAGGCTAAAAGTGAGGCCAACCGCCCTATGGAAATTAACATGGGAAAAACGCGTTTTGGGACCCCCCTTTTTTCTCAGCCCCCCCTTGCCGAACCCCCCCCAAATTTTCAGGGGCTGCTCAGAAACAAAATGTTCCATTTTCCTGACAATTTCAGCCAATTCCGTCCACAAACGCCAAAGTTATTAGACATAGAATTTTCAAAAATCCCATAGGGAAAAAATCCTAACTATATATACCTACTGGCGACCGCCAGTAGGTAATATATATATATATATATTCACTGAAAAAACCATAGGTTATAGACCATATATAGTTAGGAATTCGCATTTACAAAACCTTATTTTACTCACACAAAACCATTGAAATTCTATATATAGTTAGTTGAACTAACTATATATCGCACACCCGCAATCCACTGCTGATGATGTCACATATTACATCATTCATGACATGGTCAGTGACATCACTGATGACATCACTGATGACATCTCAAATGACATCACTGATGACATCTCAAATGACATCACTGATGACATCACTGATGACATCTCATTTGACATTACTGATCACATCACTGATGATATCATTCATGTGATAATACGATGAACCTCTTCAGACTCTAATATAACCTTAGATACAATCAGTGTAAACAGACACTCACAGACTGTCACTCATCCATGGAGTTACTCACACACCTAGTCAGTCATGCAAAGAATCAATCACACCTCCATTTCCTCAACTATACAGTTATACAAACTTTACTTATTCAAACATATACTAACACATATTTACTCTCTTATACAATCCCTGATACAATTTCACAATGATCCATACAGCCACTCACACATTCACTGGCTCTTATGCACAGTTATTTATTTATGTCAACTCTCACATGTACTGTGTTTTACATATGTACCTACTTTGACATGTAGCACTGAGATATCCATTCACTCACCAATACACTCATGCACACAGTCAACCGCCCATACAGCTGTTTCCACATGCACTTTTGAAACCATACATCTAGTGAATCAACTGCTCACACATCTATGCACAGAGTCATACACCTCCCAGCCACCCACACACACACTCAGTCTCCCATACAAATACTTGGGCAACCAATCAATAACCCATATAGTTACTCATATAGCTACTTATCAACACATGCAACAGTTTACAGAACAACAGACATAATGATGCACAAATTAAGTCAGTTTAGTCACTAACCCATGCACTCAGTGAGACACATTTAATCACTCACTCATACAGTCAGTTATGCACCTACTAAATCCTTCATCCAGACACTTATACATCCACTCATTCTTCAATATGTAAGACATATTTTAACTTTACAGAAACATACAGTCACTGGATGTTGTCATCAGTGATGTCATCAGTGATGTCATTTGAGATGTCATCAGTGATGTCATCAGTGATGTCACTGACCATGTCATGAATGATGTAATATGTGACATCATCAGCAGTGGATTGCGGGTGCGCGATATATAGTTAGTGCAACTAACTATATATGGAATTTCAATGGTTTTGTGTGAGTAAAATAAGGTTTTGTAAATGCGAATTCCTAACTATATATGATCTATAACCTATGGTTTTTTCAGTGAATTTTCAAGGTTTTGTAAATGCAAATTCCTAACTATATATGGTCTATAACCTATGGTTTTTTCAGTGAATTTTCAAGGTTTTGTAAATGCTAATTCCTAACTATATATGGTCTATAGCCTATGGTTTTTTCAGTGAATATATATATATACATACATATATAAACATATATCATCTGTATATCTATATAAATACAAACATAAATGCATGCATACATATACTTATATGCATAGAGATGCATGTTATTTACATGAAAGTTGAAAAAACACTAATAAAAGCAAAGCTAAAAAGCCACCTCATTACAAACAGAATGGCTTTAACTTAAACGAGGGCGAGATCTATTGCATTTTCAATGCTTGTTTACTTTGGTTCCATCAAGAAGGCATTCAGATGTGTCACACATTTGCCATAAATTCTGAATGTTAGCACTCTAGTTGCACATTAGATCACTGTAGTAAAGCTACTGCTCACCAGGGACTTCTGCTGCTGGTATTCAAAGTGCATGTTTCAGTCTGCATGTCAGAATTTTTTTAATGAAATAGAAGAGGATTTGAGAAGTCACTCAAAATGATCCCTAATTTTTCTTTCTGAAGCACTAATCATACTTTCTATGGCAAAATTAACCCCCTCATGTTGTTCCTTTTTAAATTGAGTCTTTTCAGACTTACCACTTCATTCCAATCAAGATGGCTTCCTTCTGGTGTGCCATACTTTTGTCATAAGTAAGACTGTTAGCGCTCTAGTTGTTCTTTAGAACACTCTGGGACATTCTGTCATTGGGCTATACTTGGGGTACATCTGGGTGATATTTGGGCTACATTTAGGCTCTTTTGTCTCTGGTGGCCATCTTGGGAGACTGTATGTCAGAATTTTTTTATGAAATTGAAGAGGGTTTGAGAAGTCACTCAAAATGTGCCCTAATTTTTCTTTCTGCAGCACTAATCATAATTCATATGGCAAAATATACCCCCTCATTTTGTTCCTTTTTAAATTAAATGTTTTAAGAGTTACCACTTTATTCCAATCAAGATGGCTTCAGGTGTGCTATACCTTTGTAATAAGTAGGACTGTTAGCGCTCTAGTTGTTCTTTAGAACACTCTGAGACATTCTGTCATTGGGCTATACTTGGGCTACATCTGGGTGATATTTGGGCTATATTTGGGCTCTTTTGTCTCTGGTGGCCATTTTGGGAGACTGCATGTCAGAATTTTTTAATGAAATAGAAGAGGATTTGAAAAGTCACTCAAAATGTGCCCTAATTTTTCTTCCTGCAGCACTAATAATACCTTCTATTGCATAATATACCCCCTCATTTTGTTCCTTTTTAAATTAAATGTTTTAAGAGTTACCACTTTATTCCCATCACGATGGCTCCAGGTGTGCTATACCTTTGTAATAAGTAGGACTGTTAGCGCTCTAGTTGTTCTTTAGAACACTCTGGGACATTCTGTCATTGGGCTATACTTTGGCTACATCTGGGTGATATTTGGGCTACATTTGGGCTCTTTTGTCTCTGGTGGCCATTTTGGGAGACTGCATGTCAGAATGTTTTAATGAAATAGAAAAGGATTTGAGAAGTCACTCAAAATGTGCCCTAATTTTTCATTCTGCAGCACTAATCATACTTTCTATGGCAAAATATACCCCCTCATGTTGTTTCTTTTTAAATTAAATGTTTTAAGAGTTACCACTTTATTCCAATCAAGATGGCTTCAGGTGTGCCATACCTTTGTAATAAGTAGGACTGTTAGCGCTCTAGTTGTTCTTTAGAACACTCTAGGAGGCTGCAGTAGAACACAAAGGAATCAACTGACAGTCTCTGTCCTTGTTGGATGTACATGTTTTACTGAGAATGTCAGACTTCATTTTCACATGACTGAGAAAGATAATGTGAATTTACAGAAAATATGCTTTCAGTTTAGCTTATAGATCCCCTTCCAAACCACTGTGGGAAAATCATGAGATATTAGTTTTCTTTCAAACAATATTCATGATATCACAGCAGAAGGTTTTTTCACATGGTAAAATCACCTTAGAACCCACCACACTTCCTAAAACGAGTATTGTACCATCAACAAATGATTTATAATGTAACTAAAGTCCTAAAACCCTCTATTAACTACAATGCTTTTTAATGAGGTGCTATCATGTATATTGGTCCCAAGATGGCTGCCAACACTTCTTGGATGAAGTGCTGACAGCCAATCAGATCAGATGTGTGGTTAGGCTCCGCCCAGATATATATCTTTTTTTAACCTAAATTACTCAAAACCCACTGGAGCACATATATTGAGACCTAGCAAAGGCACATTGGGCTAACAGTCCCTACAATTTTGCCAAGTTTTGTGCAAATCCATTCAGCCGTTCGAGCTAAAAGTGAGGCCAACCGCCCTATGGAAATTAACATGGGAAAAACGCGTTTTGGGACCCCCCTTTTTTCTCAGCCCCCCCTTGATGAAACACCCCCAAATTGTCAGGGGCAGCTCAGAAACAAAATGTTCCATTTTCCTGAAAATTTCAGCCAATTCCGTCCACAAACGCCAAAGTTATTAGACATAGAATTTTCAAAAATCCCATAGAGAAAAAATCCTAACTATATATACCTACTGGCGACCGCCAGTAGGTAATATTTATATATATATATATTCACTGAAAAAACCATAGGTTATAGACCATATATAGTTAGGAATTCGCATTTACAAAACCTTATTTTACTCACACAAAACCATTGAAATTCTATATATAGTTAGTTGCACTAACCATATATCGCACACCCGCAACCCACTGCTGATGATGTCACATATTACATCATTCATGACATGGTCAGTGACATCACTGATGACATCACCAGTAGGTATATTCCTAACTATATATACCTACTGGCGACCGCCAGTAGGTAATATATATATATATATATATATATATATTACCTACTGGCGGTCGCCAGTAGGTATATATAGTTAGGATTTTTTCTCTATGGGATTTCTGAAAATTCTATGTCTAATAACTTTGGCGTTTGTGGACGGAATCGGCTGAAATTTTCAGGAAAATGGCACATTTTGTTTCTGAGCAGCTCCCAGAAATTTGGGGGGGTTTCGTCAAGGGGGGGCTGAGAAAAAAGGGGGGTCCCAAAACGCGTTTTTCCCATGTTAATTTCCATAGGGCGGTTGGCCTCACTTTTAGCTCGAACGGCTGAATGGATTTGCACGAAACTTGGCAAAATTGTAGGGACTGTTAGCCCGATGTGCCTTTGCTAGGTCTCAATATATGTGCTTCAGTGGATTTTGAGAAATTAACGTTTAAATCAAGATATATATCTGTAACAGCGCTCCGGGCAGCGATCCGGTTCGCGTACTTTTCGCCTATCGGAACTTTGCGATGCGAAGCTGATTGGCTCTTCGGTGTCTGTCAACATTCTAAACAGTCCGGTGCGGCCGCCATCTTGTCTCTCGGTAGGATCAAGAGATAAGAGGAGGCCAAAACAAAGGGGGAAATTTCGATAAGGGGGCCTAGTAGATCCTCCCTGACCCCCTAAGTTTTATGTGGAGGTTGTAAACGGTTTCTGCAGGGGGAAAAAAAAAAAAAAAAAATTATTTATGCGTGGTGAGCTCCTAGTACGCAAACCGGGTAGTGCTCTGGGCAGCGTACTATAAGGATAAAAGAATGATAGATTTTTTTAATACTGTATGTTAATTATTTGTTGTTTTTGTTGGTTTTTTTTTGTTTTCTTTATTTTTTTTTTTTTATTATGATTGTGTTTCATACTTTATTAAATTTTCTAACATTTCATTGTCAGAAATGTCATAATTTATTATAGGGTGTAATTGTTTTTCATTTTGAAGCAGGTTGTCTACTGCTTCAACACATTGTAGAAGTTCGTGGTCTCTACTGTCATCCATAAAGTCATCAAGTTTGTCTTGGCTGCTCTCCTTCAGTTCAATTGAAAATGAAACTTGTTGTTCGCCTTCCATTTTGCCTGAAATTTTGAATAAAAAAATATATATTAGTAGAGATTGGGCACTGTTGGGATTAATTTTAGATAGGTAGTTTTTATCAGTGAATTTTTCTTTTGGCAGTGTATAGTATCAGAGTGGAAATAGGACTATAAAAAAGTGTATGTAATTTAACGAAGAGAAGCCTAACTCCATTCCTAACTATAACAGAGAAGTCTATCTAAATCCATAACTACTACAGAGGGATAGTGTATATGTATCAGAAAAAGTCTACCATATCAAGTTATAGTGTACAATATACTTCATTTTTAAAAATAACAACTTACCTTCAGAAACAAGTTGAAGTCTTAGGTAAGTATTGAAATGTGATGTACAACAAGAAGTAGCAGTCAAAATGGCTGTGTTTTCTTCTCTTCCTTTATATATATTCAGGTATATAACCAATCAAATATCAGGTAATAAAAGTAGAAAATGAAAGTAAGATTTTTATTGGTTGTCAATTCCAACACTTCAGATGTGTTTTGTGAAGTAATTTACCTCAAGGTATTTAGAGAGGTCTACAGGCTTAATGGCTAAATGGAATTTCAATCAAATTTGTGAAAATGAAAGGGATTGTTATGTAGTATGAGTTAATCTATATTTGGTGAGAGTGTCTCCAGTCCTTTTTCTTTGAATTACTTTCCCACCTTTTCTTTGGGCCGCTTCCCGGGAAGCAGTTTAGTCCGCGAACTAGAAGCGTAACGGGAGTCCACCATTTTGTGTTTCGGTCGAATTAACATATAAAATGGAGGTTAAATAATGTTCAGAAAGGGTAGAAGGGGACACGGTACAAGTATTTTGACCCCCCAGGTTTTCTGAGGGTGGCTGAGGAGGACCATATGTGCGGAGAAAAAACATTTTTAAAATAATTTTGGGCGGTTAGCTTCCAGTTCGCGTACCGGGTAGCGCTCTTTGAGCGTAGTTTGTTGAAAATTACAGAAATAAGTTAGAGAAAAGTATTAATTGTGAGTGATCAGATGAAGGGTAGCTCTGAGAAGAGCTTTTGGGTTTATGTTCCATTTAGGTACTTATAAGTAGGTACCAATGCACAGTCTTAAATTCAGAATGAAAATTCTGTTGCCCTCATCTGAGAAGTGAACTCCATCTCCTCTGTAGATATCTTGCATGTAGTAACGCAAGTTATTATTGTACAGGGAGCCCATTCCATGGTCTCTCATGAAAGCTGAAACAGATTTGTTTACATGCTTCCTCGCTTTCTCAATTTGTGGACCAAATTGGTTGGACCACCTCCATTTCTGTCTTTGGCATATATTGGAATATACCAAGGCAGTTTGAGGAAAAAGTGCCATTAATTGCTCAAAGGTGTCCTTTAAAAGCATTTCCAGACCAACCCCAGTCATAGTGCCTAAATCATTTCCTCCACAGTGCACTATTAAGAGGTCAGGTTTTGGCAAATGCATAAAGGTTTTCACCAATGGTATCAATTGGTGACATTTTAATCCTCTTTGGCCCAACCATTTAATTTCCACATCCTGTAAATTGAGGTTGTGTAAATTTCTGTTGTCAGCATACCTTTGAGCCCAGTGGATGTAACTATGTCCAACAATCCAGACGTTAAACATGGTGGGAGAAGGTTGTGCTGCAGTCAGATGAAGTGTGGTAATGAAAGGGCAGTTGAAACAGTAGGAGTTTGTAAAGAAAAAAAACTGTGGATTTCCAATGCTAATTATTCATTAGCAGTGATTGGCGCATTTCCATTTCTGAAAACAGAAAGTTAGGGTGCATGGATGTGTTCTTGAAACATGTAATTTCAATGGTCAAGGTAGAAACTTTTAATGAAAGATTGCACTGGATACGCAGGTGCACTGAGAGTTCAGAGTTCAATTGAAACATTGTTGTGTGAACTTGCAAACATGAGAGGTCTTTCAGGAGGTCGTTGCTAAGCAAAAAAAAGGCAGAGAGGGCAGAGGGGGGGAAGGGTTTTGATTTGAAAAAAGTGAGGGAAGAGTTATGATTGGCTAATATGAGAGATATGTGAAATGAATATCTGTATTTCTGTGCTTTCAATAGCTGCAGCCTCTGGAGTGCATCCTTTTTCTTCTGCTGAAGACAATTTGGTGTATTTCTGAGACTGTTTTCAAAACTCAAAAAGTATTTGCTAAGGTGAGAAAAGATTTATTTATTTTAGATATAGAATAGAATGATTTAAGGAGAAAATGATGAAGAAAGCTGTGTTTTTAAAACTGTGGCTTTGTCTATAGTGATATAGAAATAGATTTTGTTACTTTGAGAAATTGTATTTGCATATTCGGTGTAGGATTCTGGCATGTAGTAACTCAAGGTATTGTTGTATATGAAGCGCATTCCATGGTCTTTTATGTAAGCTGAAACAGATATGTTGTTTTTAAAAACCATTTTGAAAACAATTAAATTTTGGATATGTACTGTTAGAGTTTCATAGGTTGTTTTGGGTCATATTTATAAGGCATTTGAGTGTCTTTGATGTTATTTTTTCATTTTTAAATAGAAAGCATTCCTCATGGGGCAAGTGTCTTGTAAATACGTTCTCACCTGCGCTTGGCAAATTTAGATTTTGATTATGGGAGTTACATAGCCATGTTAATAATGTCGGAAAAATGGTGCTAGGGTATTCCAGAAAACGCTTTCGTGTGTCTCAAGGACATTTTCAGTCATTTCCTCTTGAATGCAGGTATACAATTGATTTATATGCTGTGTTTAAAAACGATTCTTTTCTATGATGATATGTTTTCTCTTTTAAATGGAAAGCGTTCCTCATGGGGCTCTGAGCAGTATTTAGTCATGTTATTCAATGGGTGGTGGATAACATGGCTAAGAGCATTTGCTGAATAATGCATGAATATCGTTGACTTTTCAGCGTTATTCATGCATTGCGACCGTTTTTTTCGCATTTGCGAGCAGTTCTTAGCCATGTTATCCAATGGGAGGTGGATAACATGGCTAAGAGCATTTGCAGGATAATGCATGAATATCGCTGACTTTTCAGCGTGATATTCATGCATTGCTACCGCTTTTTATCGCTAAGGAGAAAATGATGAAGAAAGCTGTGTTTTTAAATTGTGGCTTTGTCTGTAGTGATATAGAAATAGATTTTGTTACTTTGCGAAATTGTAATTGCATATTCGGTGTAGCATTCTGGCATGCAGTAACACAAGTGTGCTTGGCAAATTTAAATTTTGATTATGGGAGTTACATAGCCATGTTAATAATGTCCAAACAATGGTGTTGAGTAGTTTTTAGCCATGTTATCCAACATGGGCTTCGATTGGATTCCACAGAGCATATTATGGAGCCCATTATCGCCGCTTTATCAGCCGTTTTCGGCCAATAATGCAACGATAATTTTAGTGTACAGGTTTGATAATATTTCCCTACATTCGCAGGGCTAGGTGATAGGCTGAGACCAGCCTGGCATGTAAAATGGCTGCCGTGCACGACAAAATTGTGGCATTGTAAAAAAGGCAAATTGGCGCAGACATTGTGTCTCAATAAGTATTCATTTATAACAATGTGGTATTTTATCAAGCCTGTGTGCTTCAATTATCTCCGCTTTATCGGCCGAAAACGACCGATAAAGCGGCGATAATGGGCTTGATAATATGCTCTATGGATTTCCAATCGAAGTACATGCTAGATGTGAAGACATCTAAAATGGGCTTCGATTGGAATTTCACAGAGCATATTATCAAGCCCATTGTCGCCGCTTTATCGGCGATAATTTTAGCGCACAGGCTTGATAATATATCTCAAAAGATTTTATCGCACTGAGAAATTGGTGGTCAACACTTCCTGATTTCCTTCGAATCGAACGTTAACAGACGTCACGCAGCAAAAATTTAAAAAAAGCTCACGCACAGCCGCTGGAACACATGTATCAACATATATGAGACTCCTCAGCCACTCTCAGAAAATATAAGGAAATAGGATACGTCTCCCGCACCTCCTTATTCCTAGTAATTTAATTAAAACGACGCACAAAATGGCGTATTCTCGTGCAGTTTGCGGACCAGTTCGGTGTTTGGGAAGCGGTTCTATCGTGAAAAATATATATTTTTTTATTTTCCTCAGGGGACCCTTTAAAAAATTCCAACAACATTCCTAGGGGGTCAACTGGGGTATACTTTGCCCCATTTTATTAAATTTCCCCTTCGTTTTTCACCTTTTCTTCTCTCTCGATCCTACCGAGAGATAAGATGGCGGCCGCTCCGGACTGTTTAGAATGTTGACAGACACTGGGGACCCAAGCAGCTTTGCATTGCTAAGTTCCTTTTCGCAGGTGGGAGCGTATTTACAAGAAACTTGCACCATGAAGAACGCTTTCCATTTAAAAAAGAAAAATAACATCATACTCAGTCATATGCCTTGATTTGCTATGTTAAATAATAAGAAGGGCATTAAGTTTTTGATGACTGTTATTCATTTACTGTTTGGTAATAGTGGTTATTAACATTTTTTATTATATTTTTCAACAGATTCAACTGCAGATTCTTTCCTAGTTTGGAAAATGCCTACCAAAAATAGAATTATAAAGGCTCGAAAACGTCAAAGACAGCACGGTGATGTTTTATTGCAGCAGTCCTCTTCCCTAAATACTTATCAAAACACCAAGAAAGCTCCGGGTAAGAGCACAAAGTCTTTCTTAAAAAATATTTGTAGTAAAAAAAGTATTTCTCGCCCAAATGTTTCAGTTCAGAAAAAGAAGAGTAATTTAAATGGAAAGAAAAGACCCATGAAAAATGTTACTGGTAGAGGAAGAGATAACTCTGTGCATGATAGTAGAAGGAAAGAACAGTTTAGGGACATTCGACAACGAATGTTCCGTAATCGGATAATAGTTAATTTATTAAGAAATATTAAGAAATGCAAACAGAAAGCGGCATTTTATAAGAAGAAGAAAAATGTCGAGAAAATTATTGATCATGCTTTTGAAATTAAGCGAAAGTTGTTTATTTTGGTAATCAATAGAATTAGAAAACTAAGTAAGGTAATTTCTGATTTTAAAACAAACAGTAGATGGAAGAGAGTAGTAAATCGTAGCAACTTTTGTGAAGTTTTTTCCGGAGAATGGATGCATAGTTCAAGTTCTGAGGCATTTTTTAATGAGGAGAGTTATTTTCAGGATAATGATTTGGTGCATGCAGTTGACATCAGTGGTCGAGCTTATGAAGTGAAGGATGGTTGTCCAGTTGAAAAAGAAAAACTTGTGACAACAGAGACAGAAGAGGCGCTAAGTGATGAGGTTTTAGGAAGACGTCCTAAGGCTCCTGTGTACATTTGGAAGTGTAGTTCTATTTGCAGTGTGCGACAGGTTTCCATCAATTTGCTTTGTGATTTTATACGGACATTTAATAAGAAAAGTTTGAAGCAGAAAATGAAGTTGTTGCAAGATTTAGATCCTTGCAGAGTGAGACAAATAACAGGTTTGCGTGGTCATTCACTGGCTTGTCTTTCCAGGAGAGTATGCCAGAGTGTTTTTCATCATTTCAGGATGCTAGCAGTGCATCATAATAAAGTGAGAAAATTAGTGAGAATGTTGTATTATGCAAAGAGTCCAGCAATTATGCTTAAACAATTATGTGCTGCTCTTTTGCATGGTTCTGAAATAGATGTGAAGAATATTTGTGAAGAAATTGAGTTTTGTTACTTTAGTAGTAAAGATGAGAATGTTCAAATTGACCCTGAAGTAGAGAGTAATGTGGAAGATAATGTACAGGTTTACAGTACAGATAATTTTCAGAAGGAAATTGCCACGTTTCAGATGAAATCAAGTGAGAGGCCTAATTTCACTTGTGTTTGTTGTCGACGTACTTATTATAAGAATCAGACTAAGGTAGTGGATTTATATGCAAAAAGTGAAAGGGAAAATAATAGTGAATGGAAGGATTTTGCCACATACTTGATGGTAGAAAATTATTTTGATTTGGGATCGGATCAACGTGTGTGTACTTATTGTTGTAATAAATTAAACCAAAACCAGATGCCTGCTAGGGCAGTTCATAATAATCTTGAATTGGTTGAGATTCCTTCTGAATTGAAGGATTTAAATACTTATGAATCTATTTTGATTCAAAGTATTCATCCCTTTCAGGCTATTGTAAGAATGGAGCCAAAGACAGGGAAGTTGCCTCCAGCAGATTTACAGAGAGGATTAAAGGGAAGAGTTGTTTATTTGCCTTTAGATTTGAATAAAAACATTAACACAATTGGAGTAGAAGAAGTGGAAGAGGAACCTCTGGTTATCTTGGTTAATGGGGTTCCGACAAAGAATAAGAAAATATGGCAAGATTTAGTGGATGTTAGGAAAGTCAAAAAGGCAACAGTGTATTTGAAGAAAAATAATAAGTATTATAAGAATGTGTATGTTGCAGAAGAGGAAGTAAGTGATGAAGAGGATAGCGATTTGTGTGCTGGGCAAATTGAGAAAGTAGAGGCCTCTAAAAGTGAAGAAATATATGAACATTATAGTGTTCATCCATTGCATTCCAAGGAAGTCATGGGGAATGCTATTGAGTTGTTTCAAATGAAACAAGCCAAAGGGAGTCCCATTAGTGTTTGGGAGGAAAGTTTGGAAGCTCGGTGTTTCCCACAGCTATTTCCCACAGGTCGAGGAGGAAGATATGATGAGCGATCTCATCAAATTCCTGCGTCTGAATACCGGACTTTACGATTGTATGGAGAAGATCCTAGGTTTCGTCAATGCATTCCCTATTTGTTTCATCTCCTGTTTGAAAGCGATCTGTCTGGACTGTCATATGCAGTGAACCACATCTTGAAAAGTGGTATACAGATGCGAAATATCTCGGCAAGAGACTTTATGCATAAAGTTAATGTCCAAGATAGTATTTTGGATTCTCACTTAATTAATCTCATGGCGTGTCAGCGTGGTACTAATGAGTATTGGTATCGTCGTCATGGTGATTTAAAATGTATGCTGAGGAACTTAGGAACTCCGACATGGTTCCTCACTCTGAGCTGTGCCGAGTATGGCTGGGAAGACTTACTTGAATTTCTACGAGAAGCAAATGGAAATATTGAAAACATTGAATTCAAGACACCTGGAGAACTGTGTTCTTTGGATCCTGTGAATGTATGCAGGTACTTCAATCATAAATTTGAAGCTATGATGTCTTTCATCACAAATAAGAAGAATCCACCTCTTGGAGAGGTGTTGGATTTCTTTTGGAGAAAGGAGTACCAAGCAAGAGGTGCTCCTCATATACATATGTTGTTGTGGATCAAGGATGCTCCTAAATTTGGAACAGATCCCGATGACTTAGTGATGAATTTCATAGAACAGTATTCTACGTGTGCTGTTCCAAATGCAACGGAGAAGAAAAGCCTAAGAGAACAAGTTCTACGTTTCCAAAGCCATCGTTGTGGAAAGTACTGTCGTCGTAAATTCAGAAACAAGGACAAGTTCTACACCAAATGTCGTTTCAACTTTCCACGGCCGGTGATTTCTAAAGGAAAAGTGAACAGTTTGATGTCTTCACTACGACATAATGTGACGAGGAAATCACCCAAAAATACATACAATTTGAAAAGGAACGAAGAGTCCAAGTACATCAATGACTACAACCCAGTGATTTTGTCCATGTGGAATGCTAACATGGATATACAGTTTGTGGGTGACAACTGCATGGCTGTGGCTCGGTATGTGACATCTTACATCACCAAAAAAGAAAAGACAGAACTGAAGGATATGTGGGAGGACATATCCCATGAAAAGAGCCTCAGCAAGAAGTTGTATAGTTTCAGTCTGAAGATGTTGTCGCATCGAGAAATCGGAGCTTACGAATGTTCAGATCGATTGTCTTCAGCAAGTCTCTATGCCAAATCTAGGAGTATCGTTTGGGCGAGTCTTGGTCTTGCTGCAACGCGAAATCGAGTTCTAAAACCTGTCCGGGAAATTGAGTATTTGGCGGAAAAGGAGCCAAACAGTACCGACATTTTGAAGACCAACATGTTGGATACATATTATCCAAATCGAAGCAGTCACCTTGAGAATGTTTGTCTATATGAGGTTCTCCATAATTATATATTCAGAGGAACATCAAAGAAGATATTGAGAAAGGAGTGTATGCTGTAATTGGAAGTGAGGGATGCCTGGTCAAGCAAAGAAAATGCCAATTAGTAAACCATCGAAAATTGAGTGGTGAATCTCCAGAAAGAAAGGAGTTTTTCTATTTAGCACTTTTGCAACTTTTCAAGCCTTGGCGTGCAGAAGAGGAACTGCTTGGAGATTTCCTCTGTTACGAAGACTCTTTTAATGCAGCCAAGGAGTCCATAGAATGTCCTGCTTTTCCTAAATATCAAGAAATGCTAACTTTGGAAATTGAGCAGGAAGCAACGATTGCAGCCGAGATTGCCAGAGACAGTTCTCAGGACAGTCAGAGTTCTGTTTCATTGAGTCAAGATCCACTTGGAGGACCTATTATCGAAAATGAAGCTGCCACTGCTATGAATGAAGTGGAAAGAGCCATGGCACATGCTCAGGAGGATTCAGTTAACTTAGAAGACTTGGAAAAACAACTCAACGTTGAGCAGAGGAAAATTTATGATGAAGTTACCAAGGAAATTGAGCACGGATTAAGTCATGAGAAGAAAGAGTGCTCATGTACGTCGTTGAAGCCTGTCCGACTGTACGTGAGTGGAGAAGCGGGAACTGGAAAGAGTTTCCTCATTAAAGCAATTTCTTGTTATTTGCAGGAAAGGACTAAGTCATCGCTGTCTTGTGTTGTCACCGCTCCTACTGGACTGGCAGCACATAACATTAAAGGTATTACTTTGCATTGTCTACTGATGCTGCCGGTGGAGCATGACAACAAATTACAATACAACAAGTTATCTGGAGATGCTTGCTGTGAAGTTTCAAGAGTCTTGAGGAAAATGAAACTACTTATCATTGACGAAGTAAGCATGGTTTCCAATGTCATGCTTGCCTTTGTGCATTTGAGAATGCAAGAAGTACTTAAAACTGAATATGATGTGTTATTTGGTGGCAAACACATCATTGTTTTCGGAGATCTTCTGCAGCTGACACCAGTAAAAGGTCAACCTGTGTTCACAATACTCACACATGAAGATACCAGGAAGTGCCTAGGGAGCATTGGCAACGTCAATATATGGTTAAACTTCAATTATGCAGAACTGCATGAAAATATGCGTCAGGCAAAGGATGAAGATTACAAGAATATTCTACAAGATATTAGAATTGGAAAAGTGACCGAGCATGGGAGAGAAGCTTTAAATGCACGATTACTGTCAAATTTATATCCCAAACAAGAGATTGTGCCTGAGAATATTTTTCAGAAAATTACTGAGAAGAAGTCCGGGATATGTCTCATGCCAACTCTTGCAGAATGTGCCATCTTCAACAATAAAATGTTGAATTTAGAAAAGCAAGAGATTGTGAAACTTGAAACTATCGACAAATTAGAGCACATGGGATCAACAATTATTTTGTCAGACAATTTGAAATCAAAATTGGATTCATTAGAAAAGACTATATCTAAAACAGCGGGTTTTGAAAAGACTTTGAATGTGTGTTTAAATTGCCGAATCATTTTGAGAAGGAATTTACATGTAGAAAGAGGTCTAGTAAATGGATCAATGGGTAATGTTGTTGATTTGGAGAAATACAAAAATAGAGATGGAATCGAATTTTTAAGAATTAAATTTGATGGCATTGAGGAAGTACAGCAAATTGGTCGTTGTTCTGCTAGGTTTTTGCTTGTTAAAGACTTATATGTTCGCCGTAAACAGTTTCCTGTTTGCTTGGCATATGCGGTGACAATCCATAAATCGCAAGGTTTAAGTGTAGACTGTGCATTGGTGAATATTGGCAGTTCTGTGTTCAAGGAGGGTATGGCATATGTGGCATTGTCACGAGTTAGAACTTTATCGGGATTGTACTTATTGACTCTGATGTCACAAACATTTGTGCGGATCTAGATTGTGTTAAGGAATACAATAGGTTAAGAAGAGAGTATGCGCCACATTTGCCTCAATATCCTTTGTTTGAGAAACGTGTGGTAGGCCAGAAACGTAGAAATATCAGTAATAGTAGGGAGGTTGTTGCAAAAAGACTAAAAGTCAATGAACCGAAAGTTGTTAGCAGAAAGAAAGTGGATTCTGTTGAAGATGTTGTCGGTTTTCAATTTGAAAACAGTTCTGGTGTCAACTGCTATGCAAATGTAGTGGTTAATGTTCTCTTTTCACTAGAGAGTTTAAAAGAACAGATTGTGTTCAATTCGGAGCAAAGTTTATGCTGCTTGTTGAATTCTGTGTTAGAGAAATGTAGCACTGATCGAACAAAAGTAGAAAGTGTGTCTGAAGTTCGTTATCTGTTAGATGAATGTTCAGGTCAAACAGACTTCTCTGAAAATAATCAGCAAGATTGTCAGGAGTTTTTAATGTATATGCTTGATGTATTGCAAGATGAGGGTGTAGATGTAGATCACCTGTTTGGGCTTTCTTATCAATGGCAGCATGACTGCGAGAACTGTATGGTATCAAGTACTACTAGTGTAGACTCAGAAAGATTTATATATTTAACTTTGCCAGACAGTAAATCAGTGTCCTTTAATAAGCTAGTAAATGCAGCGGATCACAACATGGAGTGTAGCCAATGTAAATGTGATATGATGTCAACATTATTTATACGTAGATATAGCCAGTATGTCATTTTAATGATCCAACGATGTAGGCCTGATGGATCAAAATTGTCAACTTTAATAAAAAATGTTGTGGCTTCTCAGCTGTCAATATCAGGGAGGACTTTTGTAACTGTAGCAATTATCTATCATGAAGGTCCATCAACAACATCAGGACATTATACAGCTTACTTAAAGTCTGGAAACGGCTGGTCATTCTGTAATGATTCCGTTGTAACTTTCAAAAAAAAATTGCCGTTTGACCTTAAAAATTCTTACCTGGTGTTTTTAAAACCAAAATTTTAAGTAGAGGGAATGTAAGTCTGCAATGCTGTCTAGATTAAAAATCCAACTATATAAACCTGATGCAAGTAGGTCTGCTTCATAGTAAGCAGTATCAGTGTCATAGGAAAAGGAGAACATGAGTGACAAAGAAGAGTAAGATATTAGTAGTCCAGGATTGTGAAAATAATCTCAAATATTTTATTTTTGAAAGTTGCGAAAATAGAAAATGTCGGGAGTTGATTGGAAGAAATATAAGACTTGCGAATCGCGGCAACATGATTTGGCCTAGTGGAAACATGTGATAGAATGAGAGAAGTTTTTTTTTCTATGTAACATATTTTACGTATCGATGGAGGTTTTCTTTCAGAAAGTGGCGGGCTGAAAATATTTATAGCACAACAGAGTGGATGCTGTTTATAGGAGATCATTCGACGTCATTGAAAGTAAGTCAATTTTAAGGAGTTTTGAAATCAGATTTCTTAGGTTGTATGGGTTTTTTAAACACAGTCATTTTGATTGTGTTTTTTTTTCCCCGCTGTTACATGATGAATACCTTCAAGTCACTGATTTAAGTGAAATTTGATACATTCTGAGAACAGCAAAAATAAACCATTTAACATGTATAATTAATGTTATGGTTTTTGTACTTATGATATACATTTAGAAATGGGAGGTACATATGGGTAAGCTGAGTCTTCTGTAAGTGTCAATTTTAATGCTTACAGTGCTGTACTTCTGGGTACTGTTTTTTTTTAAAAAAAGAAAAGAGGCCTCACCTCAAAGAAAGCTCTTGAAAGCACACATCTTATTTGCATCCTAAAAAAATCATTTTAAATGTTAGACACAATTTTATGATGGTTTCACATCTCTTTTGCGCTGTTATGGCATCACTATTGTGAGACATAAGCAATGCAAAAGAAGCATCATATTTCAAAATAGGCCTCATTTCATCAGCATGAAGATACTGTTTGTTGAAAATAAATATATTTAGGATTGTGTAGGGGTCGTAGAGAAGTAGAGGTTTCTATAAGTGTCAAAGTTGTTTAAAAAGTGTTTCTTCTTGAACCTTTTCCCTTCTTTTTTCTAATTTTTAAATACATGTTTTAATATTTTTGGAAATGTTTGTTCTCTCTTTTACAGATTGAATGTATGAAAAATTTTCTTTAAAAATTAACAAGAATTATAAGGTAAATGTTTTCTACTTTTTTAACCTGCATTCCACTGCTGATGATGTCACTGACTATGTTATGAATGATGTAATAATTGGGCATATCTGTTATTTCGTTAAAAAAAACGAACAGTAAGTTTAAGGATAGGAAACAGACAGTTATGTTACAAAAAAGACAGCTATAGGACGTAAACAAAAAAAACTGTTACTCGCAATCCACTGCTAATGATGTCACTGACTATGTGAAAAATAGTGTAATATATGACATGATCAGAAGTGAATTGTGGGTCACAGTATCTTTTCTTTACTCCCTATAGCTATCTTTAATGTAACATAGCTGTCTGTTTTCTTTCCTTATACTTACTGTTCCTTTTTTTAAAAAAAAAATTTTGGGTGCGCTCAAAGTTCGCGTACCGGAGTGCGAACTGGGAGCGAACTAATAGAAATAGAGCTTGGCAGAGTTCAAAGAATTCTACCAATTTTTTTTAATAATGGGGAGGTAGTTCTGAAAAGAACTTTTTTTTGTTTTTGTTGTTTTAAATTTTTTTTATTAGTTTTCTGAACATTTTTTAAATTTTTTTGTTTTTTTCTGAACATTTTGTATTTTTTTTTATTTTTTGGGGGGAGGGGGAGAAACAAAAATGATTCATCGAAGAGGGCTCAACAGGAGCAACAAAAAAAAGAAGAATTTATTTTTGGGGGCGTTTTGGACATACATGATTTTTGATGACTCTAATGATAAGAGTTATACTACTTTCGCGGTAGCATAATGTTTGATTGCACCTCACACAAACTTGTTTGACTTCCCCCATGTCCATTTGAATATTTGGGATCAGCTCCCTTGCTTCAGGTCCCGTAACTTCTGGCACAACCGATCTTCTGGCTATTGCTGGTGAATTCTGTTGTTCGTCTCGAAGCTGAGCTGCACTGTAGTTATTTGGGTGCCACCTGCTCATGTGTCTGTGCATAGTGAAATTCCCATAACTATATTTTTTATCCGTGCCTCTAGAAAGACGTTCATCACAGATTCGGCAAAAGACATACCTGGCGTTCACTTTCTTTGCCCTGGTGGAAATTTGAAAAATTGCCAAATGAAATTTTCCTTCCTGTTGTATCTCCTGGGCTCCTCAGGCAAATATTCAGACTCTTCCTCCTCTTCCCGCTCTTCCTCTTCTTGAAAGATTGGTTGAGTTGGTGGTCCTTTCTTTCCATGAGGAGGTGGAGGTGGTGGTGGGGGAACACTACCAGAAGCAACAACAGAAGCCATTTCCCTGGATTGTACAAAGGTCTTTCTCTCATCAAGATGAAATGAAAGTCAGAGTGAGGAAAGAAGGAGGGGTTTTCATCATTTGGGAAAAGCCAAAGTTCTAAACCAATGAAAAGTGTTAATTTTAGATCACATGACCTAGTATTACATCATTAGGAAACCAAAAGTGAAATGAACTAATGAAAAGTGTTATTATCAAGTCACATGACCTGCTGTCTTTACGTTTCACGCTTTGCGCCGCTATCCAATCCGCTTTCGAGTCCGCTAACTTGGCGCGTCGGATAACGTATTACGCGACAACGCAAAACGTCATGATAACGTAACAGTCACGCTTAAGGAGCGATTACCGGCTCGCGCACCAAGTCGCGGCTTTGAATTCAGCTAACGGGAAGCTGACCAGTTCGCGGACTAGGAGCGGAACAATTTTTTTTTTTTTTTAAATGTATAAAAAACATGTACAATATATTTTATGATTTAAAGAAGAATACATTTTACAGATAGAAATATTAGCTTTCAAAAAACCATTGAAATTCAATGAAAAAACCATAGGTTATACTCCATATATAGTTAGGAATTAGCATTTACAAAACCTTATTTTACTCGCATAAAACCATTGAAATTCCATATATAGTTAGATGCGCTAACTATATATCGCGCACCCGCAATCCACTGCTGATGATGTCACATATTACATCATTCATGACATGGTCAGTGACATCAACCTATGGTTTTTTCATTGAATATATATATATATATATATATTACCTACTGGCGGTCGCCAGTAGGTATATATAGTTAGGATTTTTTCTCTATGGGATTTCTGAAAATTCTATGTCTAATAACTTTGGCGTTTGTGGACGGAATCGGCTGAAATTTTCAGGAAAATGGCACATTTTGTTTCTGAGCAGCTCCTAGAAATTTGGGGGGGTTTCGTCAAGGGGGGGCTGAGAAAAAAGGGGGGTCCCAAAACGCGTTTTTCCCATGTTAATTTCCATAGGGCGGTTGGCCTCACTTTTAGCTCGAACGGCTGAATGGATTTGCACGAAACTTGGCAAAATTGTAGGGACTGTTAGCCCGATGTGCCTTTGCTAGGTCTCAATATATGTGCTTCAGTGGATTTTGAGAAATTAACGTTTAAATCAAGATATATATCTGTAACAGCGCTCCGGGCAGCGATCCGGTTCGCGTACTTTTCGCTTATCGGAACTTTGCGATGCGAAGCTGATTGGCTCTTCGGTGTCTGTCAACATTCTAAACAGTCCGGTGCGGCCGCCATCTTGTCTCTCGGTAGGATCGAGAGATAAGAGGAGGCCAAAACAAAGGGGGAAATTTCGATAAGGGGGCCTAGTAGATCCTCCCTGACCCCCTAGGTTTTATGTGGAGGTTGTAAAAGGTTTCTGCAGGGGGAAAAAAAAAAAAAAAAAATTATTTATGCGTGGTGAGCTCCTAGTACGCGAACCGGGTAGTGCTCTGGGCAGCGTACTATAAGGATAAAAGAATGATAGATTTTTTTAATACTGTATGTTAATTATTTGTTGTTTTTGTTGGTTTTTTTTTGTTTTCTTTATTTTTTTTTTTTATTATGATTGTGTTTCATTCTTTATTAAATTTTCTAACATTTCATTGTCAGAAATGTCATAATTTATTATAGGGTGTAATTGTTTTTCATTTTGAAGCAGGTTGTCTACTGCTTCAACACATTGTAGAAGTTCGTGGTCTCTACTGTCATCCATAAAGTCATCAAGTTTGTCTTGGCTGCTCTCCTTCAGTTCAATTGAAAATGAAACTTGTTGTTCGCCTTCCATTTTGCCTGAAATTTTGAATAAAAAAATATATATTAGTAGAGATTGGGCACTGTTGGGATTAATTTTAGATAGGTAGTTTTTATCAGTGAATTTTTCTTTTGGCAGTGTATAGTATCAGAGTGGAAATAGGACTATAAAAAAGTGTATGTAATTTAACGAAGAGAAGCCTAACTCCATTCCTAACTATAACAGAGAAGTCTATCTAAATCCATAACTACTACAGAGGGATAGTGTATATGTATCAGAAAAAGTCTACCATATCAAGTTATAGTGTACAATATACTTCATTTTTAAAAATAACAACTTACCTTCAGAAACAAGTTGAAGTCTTAGGTAAGTATTGAAATGTGATGTACAACAAGAAGTAGCAGTCAAAATGGCTGTGTTTTCTTCTCTTCCTTTATATATATTCAGGTATATAACCAATCAAATATCAGGTAATAAAAGTAGAAAATGAAAGTAAGATTTTTATTGGTTGTCAATTCCAACACTTCAGATGTGTTTTGTGAAGTAATTTACCTCAAGGTATTTAGAGAGGTCTACAGGCTTAATGGCTAAATGGAATTTCAATCAAATTTGTGAAAATGAAAGGGATTGTTATGTAGTATGAGTTAATCTATATTTGGTGAGAGTGTCTCCAGTCCTTTTTCTTTGAATTACTTTCCCACCTTTTCTTTGGGCCGCTTCCCGGGAAGCAGTTTAGTCCGCGAACTAGAAGCGTAACGGGAGTCCACCATTTTGTGTTTCAGTCGAATTAACATATAAAATGGAGGTTAAATAATGTTCAGAAAGGGTAGAAGGGGACACGGTACAAGTATTTTGACCCCCCAGGTTTTCTGAGGGTGGCTGAGGAGGACCATATGTGCGGAGAAAAAACATTTTTAAAATAATTTTGGGTGGTTAGCTTCCAGTTCGCGTACCGGGTAGCGCTCTTTGAGCGTAGTTTGTTGAAAATTACAGAAATAAGTTAGAGAAAAGTATTAATTGTGAGTGATCAGATGAAGGGTAGCTCTGAGAAGAGCTTTTGGGTTTATGTTCCATTTAGGTACTTATAAGTAGGTACCAATGCACAGTCTTAAATTCAGAATGAAAATTCTGTTGCCCTCATCTGAGAAGTGAACTCCATCTCCTCTGTAGATATCTTGCATGTAGTAACGCAAGTTATTATTGTACAGGGAGCCCATTCCATGGTCTCTCATGAAAGCTGAAACAGATTTGTTTACATGCTTCCTCGCTTTCTCAATTTGTGGACCAAATTGGTTGGACCACCTCCATTTCTGTCTTTGGCATATATTGGAATATACCAAGGCAGTTTGAGGAAAAAGTGCCATTAATTGCTCAAAGGTGTCCTTTAAAAGCATTTCCAGACCAACCCCAGT
Source organism: Lissotriton vulgaris (assembly GCF_964263255.1). NCBI lineage: Eukaryota > Metazoa > Chordata > Amphibia > Caudata > Salamandridae > Lissotriton > Lissotriton vulgaris. The sequence goes on from NC_141691.1 coordinate 1,316,648,104, forward strand.
CATAGTGCCTAAATCATTTCCTCCACAGTGCACTATTAAGAGGTCAGGTTTTGGCAAATGCATAAAGGTTTTCACCAATGGTATCAATTGGTGACATTTTAATCCTCTTTGGCCCAACCATTTAATTTCCACATCCTGTAAATGGAGGTTGTGTAAATTTCTGTTGTCAGCATACCTTTGAGCCCAGTGGATGTAACTATGTCCAACAATCCAGACGTTAAACATGGTGGGAGAAGGTTGTGCTGCAGTCAGATGAAGTGTGGTAATGAAAGGGCAGTTGAAACAGTAGGAGTTTGTAAAGAAAAAAAACTGTGGATTTCCAATGCTAATTATTCATTAGCAGTGATTGGCGCATTTCCATTTCTGAAAACAGAAAGTTAGGGTGCATGGATGTGTTCTTGAAACATGTAATTTCAATGGTCAAGGTAGAAACTTTTAATGAAAGATTGCACTGGATACGCAGGTGCACTGAGAGTTCAGAGTTCAATTGAAACATTGTTGTGTGAACTTGCAAACATGAGAGGTCTTTCAGGAGGTCGTTGCTAAGCAAAAAAAAGGCAGAGAGGGCAGAGGGGGGGAAGGGTTTTGATTTGAAAAAAGTGAGGGAAGAGTTATGATTGGCTAATATGAGAGATATGTGAAATGAATATCTGTATTTCTGTGCTTTCAATAGCTGCAGCCTCTGGAGTGCATCCTTTTTCTTCTGCTGAAGACAATTTGGTGTATTTCTGAGATGTTTTCAAAACTCAAAAAGTATTTGCTAAGGTGAGAAAAGATTTATTTATTTTAGATATAGAATAGAATGATTTAAGGAGAAAATGATGAAGAAAGCTGTGTTTTTAAAACTGTGGCTTTGTCTATAGTGATATAGAAATAGATTTTGTTACTTTGAGAAATTGTATTTGCATATTCGGTGTAGGATTCTGGCATGTAGTAACTCAAGGTATTGTTGTATATGAAGCGCATTCCATGGTCTTTTATGTAAGCTGAAACAGATATGTTGTTTTTAAAAACCATTTTGAAAACAATTAAATTTTGGATATGTACTGTTAGAGTTTCATAGGTTGTTTTGGGTCATATTTATAAGGCATTTGAGTGTCTTTGATGTTATTTTTTCATTTTTAAATGGAAAGCATTCCTCATGGGGCAAGTGTCTTGTAAATACGTTCTCACCTGCGCTTGGCAAATTTAGATTTTGATTATGGGAGTTACATAGCCATGTTAATAATGTCGGAAAAATGGTGCTAGGGTATTCCAGAAAACGCTTTCGTGTGTCTCAAGGACATTTTCAGTCATTTCCTCTTGAATGCAGGTATACAATTGATGTATATGCTGTGTTTAAAAACGATTCTTTTCTATGATGATATGTTTTCTCTTTTAAATGGAAAGCGTTCCTCATGGGGCTCTGAGCAGTATTTAGTCATGTTATTCAATGGGTGGTGGATAACATGGCTAAGAGCATTTGCTGAATAATGCATGAATATCGTTGACTTTTCAGCGTTATTCATGCATTGCGACCGTTTTTTTTCGCATTTGCGAGCAGTTCTTAGCCATGTTATCCAATGGGAGGTGGATAACATGGCTAAGAGCATTTGCAGGATAATGCATGAATATCGCTGACTTTTCAGCGTGATATTCATGCATTGCTACCGCTTTTTATCGCTAAGGAGAAAATGATGAAGAAAGCTGTGTTTTTAAATTGTGGCTTTGTCTGTAGTGATATAGAAATAGATTTTGTTACTTTGCGAAATTGTAATTGCATATTCGGTGTAGCATTCTGGCATGCAGTAACACAAGTGTGCTTGGCAAATTTAAATTTTGATTATGGGAGTTACATAGCCATGTTAATAATGTCCAAACAATGGTGTTGAGTAGTTTTTAGCCATGTTATCCAACATGGGCTTCGATTGGATTTCCACAGAGCATATTATGGAGCCCATTATCGCCGCTTTATCAGCCGTTTTCGGCCAATAATGCGACGATAATTTTAGTGTACAGGTTTGATAATATTTCCCTACATTCGCAGGGCTAGGTGATAGGCTGAGACCAGCCTGGCATGTAAAATGGCTGCCGTGCACGACAAAATTGTGGCATTGTAAAAAAGGCAAATTGGCGCAGACATTGTGTCTCAATAAGTATTCATTTATAACAATGTGGTATTTTATCAAGCCTGTGCGCTTCAATTATCGCCGCTTTATCGGCCGAAAACGACCGATAAAGCGGCGATAATGGGCTTGATAATATGCTCTATGGATTTCCAATCGAAGTACATGCTAGATGTGAAGACATCTAAAATGGGCTTCGATTGGAATTTCACAGAGCATATTATCAAGCCCATTGTCGCCGCTTTATCGGCGATAATTTTAGCGCACAGGCTTGATAATATATCTCAAAAGATTTTATCGCACTGAGAAATTGGTGGTCAACACTTCCTGATTTCCTTCGAATCGAACGTTAACAGACGTCACGCAGCAAAAATTTAAAAAAAGCTCACGCACAGCCGCTGGAACACATGTATCAACATATATGAGACTCCTCAGCCACTCTCAGAAAATATAAGGAAATAGGATACGTCTCCCGCACCTCCTTATTCCTAGTAATTTAATTAAAACGACGCACAAAATGGCGTATTCTCGTGCAGTTTGCGGACCAGTTCGGTGTTTGGGAAGCGGTTCTATCGTGAAAAATATATATTTTTTTATTTTCCTCAGGGGACCCTTTAAAAAATTCCAACAACATTCCTAGGGGGTCAACTGGGGTATACTTTGCCCCATTTTATTAAATTTCCCCTTCGTTTTTCACCTTTTCTTCTCTCTCGATCCTACCGAGAGATAAGATGGCGGCCGCTCCGGACTGTTTAGAATGTTGACAGACACTGGGGACCCAAGCAGCTTTGCATTGCTAAGTTCCTTTTCGCAGGTGGGAGCGTATTTACAAGAAACTTGCACCATGAAGAACGCTTTCCATTTAAAAAAGAAAAATAACATCATACTCAGTCATATGCCTTGATTTGCTATGTTAAATAATAAGAAGGGCATTAAGTTTTTGATGACTGTTATTCATTTACTGTTTGGTAATAGTGGTTATTAACATTTTTTATTATATTTTTCAACAGATTCAACTGCAGATTCTTTCCTAGTTTGGAAAATGCCTACCAAAAATAGAATTATAAAGGCTCGAAAACGTCAAAGACAGCACGGTGATGTTTTATTGCAGCAGTCCTCTTCCCTAAATACTTATCAAAACACCAAGAAAGCTCCGGGTAAGAGCACAAAGTCTTTCTTAAAAAATATTTGTAGTAAAAAAAGTATTTCTCGCCCAAATGTTTCAGTTCAGAAAAAGAAGAGTAATTTAAATGGAAAGAAAAGACCCATGAAAAATGTTACTGGTAGAGGAAGAGATAACTCTGTGCATGATAGTAGAAGGAAAGAACAGTTTAGGGACATTCGACAACGAATGTTCCGTAATCGGATAATAGTTAATTTATTAAGAAATATTAAGAAATGCAAACAGAAAGCGGCATTTTATAAGAAGAAGAAAAATGTCGAGAAAATTATTGATCATGCTTTTGAAATTAAGCGAAAGTTGTTTATTTTGGTAATCAATAGAATTAGGAAACTAAGTAAGGTAATTTCTGATTTTAAAACAAACAGTAGATGGAAGAGAGTAGTAAATCGTAGCAACTTTTGTGAAGTTTTTTCCGAGGAATGGATGCATAGTTCAAGTTCTGAGGCATTTTTTAATGAGGAGAGTTATTTTCAGGATAATGATTTGGTGCATGCAGTTGACATCAGTGGTCGAGCTTATGAAGTGAAGGATGGTTGTCCAGTTGAAAAAGAAAAACTTGTGACAACAGAGACAGAAGAGGCGCTAAGTGATGAGGTTTTAGGAAGACGTCCTAAGGCTCCTGTGTACATTTGGAAGTGTAGTTCTATTTGCAGTGTGCGACAGGTTTCCATCAATTTGCTTTGTGATTTTATACGGACATTTAATAAGAAAAGTTTGAAGCAGAAAATGAAGTTGTTGCAAGATTTAGATCCTTGCAGAGTGAGACAAATAACAGGTTTGCGTGGTCATTCACTGGCTTGTCTTTCCAGGAGAGTATGCCAGAGTGTTTTTCATCATTTCAGGATGCTAGCAGTGCATCATAATAAAGTGAGAAAATTAGTGAGAATGTTGTATTATGCAAAGAGTCCAGCAATTATGCCTAAACAATTATGTGCTGCTCTTTTGCATGGTTCTGAAATAGATGTGAAGAATCTTTGTGAAGAAATTGAGTTTTGTTACTTTAGTAGTAAAGATGAGAATGTTCAAATTGACCCTGAAGTAGAGAGTAATGTGGAAGATAATGTACAGGTTTACAGTACAGATAATTTTCAGAAGGAAATTGCCACGTTTCAGATGAAATCAAGTGAGAGGCCTAATTTCACTTGTGTTTGTTGTCGACGTACTTATTATAAGAATCAGACTAAGGTAGTGGATTTATATGCAAAAAGTGAAAGGGAAAATAATAGTGAATGGAAGGATTTTGCCACATACTTGATGGTAGAAAATTATTTTGATTTGGGATCGGATCAACGTGTGTGTACTTATTGTTGTAATAAATTAAACCAAAACCAGATGCCTGCTAGGGCAGTTCATAATAATCTTGAATTGGTTGAGATTCCTTCTGAATTGAAGGATTTAAATACTTATGAATCTATTTTGATTCAAAGTATTCATCCCTTTCAGGCTATTGTAAGAATGGAGCCAAAGACAGGGAAGTTGCCTCCAGCAGATTTACAGAGAGGATTAAAGGGAAGAGTTGTTTATTTGCCTTTAGATTTGAATAAAAACATTAACACAATTGGAGTAGAAGAAGTGGAAGAGGAACCTCTGGTTATCTTGGTTAATGGGGTTCCGACAAAGAATAAGAAAATATGGCAAGATTTAGTGGATGTTAGGAAAGTCAAAAAGGCAACAGTGTATTTGAAGAAAAATAATAAGTATTATAAGAATGTGTATGTTGCAGAAGAGGAAGTAAGTGATGAAGAGGATAGCGATTTGTGTGCTGGGCAAATTGAGAAAGTAGAGGCCTCTAAAAGTGAAGAAATATATGAACATTATAGTGTTCATCCATTGCATCCCAAGGAAGTCATGGGGAATGCTATTGAGTTGTTTCAAATGAAACAAGCCAAAGGGAGTCCCATTAGTGTTTGGGAGGAAAGTTTGGAAGCTCGGTGTTTCCCACAGCTATTTCCCACAGGTCGAGGAGGAAGATATGATGAGCGATCTCATCAAATTCCTGCGTCTGAATACCGGACTTTACGATTGTATGGAGAAGATCCTAGGTTTCGTCAATGCATTCCCTATTTGTTTCATCTCCTGTTTGAAAGCGATCTGTCTGGACTGTCATATGCAGTGAACCACATCTTGAAAAGTGGTATACAGATGCAAAATATCTCGGCAAGAGACTTTATGCATAAAGTTAATGTCCAAGATAGTATTTTGGATTCTCACTTAATTAATCTCATGGCGTGTCAGCGTGGTACTAATGAGTATTGGTATCGTCGTCATGGTGATTTAAAATGTATGCTGAGGAACTTAGGAACTCCGACATGGTTCCTCACTCTGAGCTGTGCCGAGTATGGCTGGGAAGACTTACTTGAATTTCTACGAGAAGCAAATGGAAATATTGAAAACATTGAATTCAAGACACCTGGAGAACTGTGTTTTTTGGATCCTGTGAATGTATGCAGGTACTTCAATCATAAATTTGAAGCTATGATGTCTTTCATCACAAATAAGAAGAATCCACCTCTTGGAGAGGTGTTGGATTTCTTTTGGAGAAAGGAGTACCAAGCAAGAGGTGCTCCTCATATACATATGTTGTTGTGGATCAAGGATGCTCCTAAATGTGGAACAGATCCCGATGACTTAGTGATGAATTTCATAGAACAGTATTCTACGTGTGCTGTTCCAAATGCAACGGAGAAGAAAAGCCTAAGAGAACAAGTTCTACGTTTCCAAAGCCATCGTTGTGGAAAGTACTGTCGTCGTAAATTCAGAAACAAGGACAAGTTCTACACCAAATGTCGTTTCAACTTTCCACGGCCGGTGATTTCTAAAGGAAAAGTGAACAGTTTGATGTCTTCACTACGACATAATGTGACGAGGAAATCACCCAAAAATACATACAATTTGAAAAGGAACGAAGAGTCCAAGTACATCAATGACTACAACCCAGTGATTTTGTCCATGTGGAATGCTAACATGGATATACAGTTTGTGGGTGACAACTGCATGGCTGTGGCTCGGTATGTGACATCTTACATCACCAAAAAAGAAAAGACAGAACTGAAGGATATGTGGGAGGACATATCCCATGAAAAGAGCCTCAGCAAGAAGTTGTATAGTTTCAGTCTGAAGATGTTGTCGCATCGAGAAATCGGAGCTTACGAATGTTCAGATCGATTGTCTTCAGCAAGTCTCTATGCCAAATCTAGGAGTATCGTTTGGGCGAGTCTTGGTCTTGCTGCAACGCGAAATCGAGTTCTAAAACCTGTCCGGGAAATTGAGTATTTGGCGGAAAAGGAGCCAAACAGTACCGACATTTTGAAGACCAACATGTTGGATACATATTATCCAAATCGAAGCAGTCACCTTGAGAATGTTTGTCTATATGAGGTTCTCCAAAATTATATATTCAAGAGGAACATCAAAGAAGATATTGAGAAAGGAGTGTATGCTGTAATTGGAAGTGAGGGATGCCTGGTCAAGCAAAGAAAATGCCAATTAGTAAACCATCGAAAATTGAGTGGTGAATCTCCAGAAAGAAAGGAGTTTTTCTATTTAGCACTTTTGCAACTTTTCAAGCCTTGGCGTGCAGAAGAGGAACTGCTTGGAGATTTCCTCTGTTACGAAGACTCTTTTAATGCAGCCAAGGAGTCCATAGAATGTCCTGCTTTTCCTAAATATCAAGAAATGCTAACTTTGGAAATTGAGCAGGAAGCAACTATTGCAGCCGAGATTGCCAGAGACAGTTCTCAGGACAGTCAGAGTTCTGTTTCATTGAGTCAAGATCCACTTGGAGGACCTATTATCGAAAATGAAGCTGCCACTGCTATGAATGAAGTGGAAAGAGCCATGGCACATGCTCAGGAGGATTCAGTTAACTTAGAAGACTTGGAAAAACAACTCAACGTTGAGCAGAGGAAAATATATGATGAAGTTACCAAGGAAATTGAGCACGGATTAAGTCATGAGAAGAAAGAGTGCTCATGTACGTCGTTGAAGCCTGTCCGACTGTACGTGAGTGGAGAAGCGGGAACTGGAAAGAGTTTCCTCATTAAAGCAATTTCGTGTTATTTGCAGGAAAGGACTAAGTCATCGCTGTCTTGTGTTGTCACCGCTCCTACTGGACTGGCAGCACATAACATTAAAGGTATTACTTTGCATCGTCTACTGATGCTGCCGGTGGAGCATGACAACAAATTTCAATACAACAAGTTATCTGGAGATGCTTGCTGTGAAGTTTCAAGAGTCTTGAGGAAAATGAAACTACTTATCATTGACGAAGTAAGCATGGTTTCCAATGTCATGCTTGCCTTTGTGCATTTGAGAATGCAAGAAGTACTTAAAACTGAATATGATGTGTTATTTGGTGGCAAACACATCATTGTTTTCGGAGATCTTCTGCAGCTGACACCAGTAAAAGGTCAACCTGTGTTCAAAATACTCACACATGAAGATACCAGGAAGTGCCTAGGGAGCATTGGCAACGTCAATATATGGTTAAACTTCAATTATGCAGAACTGCATGAAAATATGCGTCAGGCAAAGGATGAAGATTACAAGAATATTCTACAAGATATTAGAATTGGAAAAGTGACCGAGCATGGGAGAGAAGCTTTAAATGCACGATTACTGTCAAATATATATCCCAAACAAGAGATTGTGCCTGAGAATATTTTTCAGAAAATTACTGAGAAGAAGTCCGGGATATGTCTCATGCCAACTCTTGCAGAATGTGCCATCTTCAACAATAAAATGTTGAATTTAGAAAAGCAAGAGATTGTGAAACTTGAAACTATCGACAAATTAGAGCACATGGGATCAACAATTATTTTGTCAGACAATTTGAAATCAAAATTGGATTCATTAGAGAAGACTATATCTAAAACAGCGGGTTTTGAAAAGACTTTGAATGTGTGTTTAAATTGCCGAATCATTTTGAGAAGGAATTTACATGTAGAAAGAGGTCTAGTAAATGGATCAATGGGTAATGTTGTTGATTTGGAGAAATACAAAAATAGAGATGGAATCGAATTTTTAAGAATTAAATTTGATGGCATTGAGGAAGTACAGCAAATTGGTCGTTGTTCTGCTAGGTTTTTGCTTGTTAAAGACTTATATGTTCGCCGTAAACAGTTTCCTGTTTGCTTGGCATATGCGGTGACAATCCATAAATCGCAAGGTTTAAGTGTAGACTGTGCATTGGTGAATATTGGCAGTTCTGTGTTCAAGGAGGGTATGGCATATGTGGCATTGTCACGAGTTAGAACTTTATCGGGATTGTACTTGATTGACTGTGATGTCACAAACATTTGTGCGGATCTAGATTGTGTTAAGGAATACAATAGGTTAAGAAGAGAGTATGCGCCACATTTGCCTCAATATCCTTTGTTTGAGAAACGTGTGGTAGGCCAGAAACGTAGAAATATCAGTAATAGTAGGGAGGTTGTTGCAAAAAGACTAAAAGTCAATGAACCGAAAGTTGTTAGCAGAAAGAAAGTGGATTCTGTTGAAGATGTTGTCGGTTTTCAATTTGAAAACAGTTCTGGTGTCAACTGCTATGCAAATGTAGTGGTTAATGTTCTCTTTTCACTAGAGAGTTTAAAAGAACAGATTGTGTTCAATTCGGAGCAAAGTTTATGCTGCTTGTTGAATTCTGTGTTAGAGAAATGTAGCACTGATCGAACAAAAGTAGAAAGTGTGTCTGAAGTTCGTTATCTGTTAGATGAATGTTCAGGTCAAACAGACTTCTCTGAAAATAATCAGCAAGATTGTCAGGAGTTTTTAATGTATATGCTTGATGTATTGCAAGATGAGGGTGTAGATGTAGATCACCTGTTTGGGCTTTCTTATCAATGGCAGCATGACTGCGAGAACTGTATGGTATCAAGTACTACTAGTGTAGACTCAGAAAGATTTATATATTTAACTTTGCCAGACAGTAAATCAGTGTCCTTTAATAAGCTAGTAAATGCAGCGGATCACAACATGGAGTGTAGCCAATGTAAATGTGATATGATGTCAACATTATTTATACGTAGATATAGCCAGTATGTCATTTTAATGATCCAACGATGTAGGCCTGATGGATCAAAATTGTCAACTTTAATAAAAAATGTTGTGGCTTCTCAGCTGTCAATATCAGGGAGGACTTTTGTAACTGTAGCAATTATCTATCATGAAGGTCCATCAACAACATCAGGACATTATACAGCTTACTTAAAGTCTGGAAACGGCTAGTCATTCTGTAATGATTCCGTTGTAACTTTCAAAAAAAAATTGCCGTTTGACCTTAAAAATTCTTACCTGGTGTTTTTAAAACCAAAATTTTAAGTAGAGGGAATGTAAGTCTGCAATGCTGTCTAGATTAAAAATCCAACTATATAAACCTGATGCAAGTAGGTCTGCTTCATAGTAAGCAGTATCAGTGTCATAGGAAAAGGAGAACATGAGTGACAAAGAAGAGTAAGATATTAGTAGTCCAGGATTGTGAAAATAATCTCAAATATTTTATTTTTGAAAGTTGCGAAAATAGAAAATGTCGGGATTTGATTGGAAGAAATATAAGACTTGCGAATCGCGGCAACATGATTTGGCCTAGTGGAAACATGTGATAGAATGAGAGAAGTTTTTTTTTCTATGTAACATATTTTACGTATCGATGGAGGTTTTCTTTCAGAAAGTGGCAGGCTGAAAATATTTATAGCACAACAGAGTGGATGCTGTTTATAGGAGATCATTCGACGTAATTGAAAGTAAGTCAATTTTAAGGAGTTTTGAAATCAGATTTCTTAGGTTGTATGGGTTTTTTAAACACAGTCATTTTGATTGTGTTTTTTTTCCCCGCTGTTACATGATGAATACCTTCAAGTCACTGATTTAAGTGAAATTTGATACATTCTGAGAACAGCAAAAATAAACCATTTAACATGTATAATTAATGTTATGGTTTTTGTACTTATGATATACATTTAGAAATGTGAGGTACATATGGGTAAGCTGAGTCTTCTGTAAGTGTCAATTTTAATGCTTACAGTGCTGTACTTCTGGGTACTGTTTTTTTTTAAAAAAAGAAAAGAGGCCTCACCTCAAAGAAAGCTCTTGAAAGCACACATCTTATTTGCATCCTAAAATAATCATTTTAAATGTTAGACACAATTTTATGATGGTTTCACATCTCTTTTGCTCTGTTATGGCATCACTATTGTGAGACATAAGCAATGCAAAAGAAGCATCATATTTCAAAATAGGCCTCATTTCATCAGCATGAAGATACTGTTTGTTGAAAATAAATATATTTAGGATTGTGTAGGGGTCGTAGAGAAGTAGAGGTTTCTATAAGTGTCAAAGTTGTTTAAAAAGTGTTTCTTCTTGAACCTTTTCCCTTCTTTTTTCTAATTTTTAAATACATTTTTTAATATTTTTGGAAATGTTTGTTCTCTCTTTTGCAGATTGAATGTATGAAAAATTTTCTTTAAAAATTAACAAGAATTATAAGGTAAATCTTTTCTACTTTTTTAACCTGCATTCCACTGCTGATGATGTCACTGACTATGTTATGAATGATGTAATAATTGGGCATATCTGTTATTTCGTTAAAAAAACGAACAGTAAGTTTAAGGATAGGAAACAGACAGTTATGTTACAAAAAAGACAGCTATAGGACGTAAACAAAAAAAACTGTTACTCGCAATCCACTGCTGATGATGTCACTGACTATGTGAAAAATAGTGTAATATATGACATGATCAGAAGTGAATTGCGGGTCACAGTATCTTTTCTTTACTCCCTATAGCTATCTTTAATGTAACATAGCTGTCTGTTTTCTTTCCTTATACTTACTGTTCCTTTTTTTAAAAAAAATTTTTTGGGTGCGCTCAAAGTTCGCGTACCGGAGTGCGAACTGGGAGCGAACTAATAGAAATAGAGCTTGGCAGAGTTCAAAGAATTCTACCAATTTTTTTTAATAATGGGGAGGTAGTTCTGAAAAGAACTTTTTTTTGTTTTTGTTGTTTTAAATTTTTTTTATTAGTTTTCTGAACATTTTTTAAATTTTTTTGTTTTTTTCTGAACATTTTGTATTTTTTTTTATTTTTTGGGGGGAGGGGGGGAAACAAAAATGATTCATCGAAGAGGGCTCAACAGGAGCAACAAAAAAAAGAAGAATTTATTTTTGGGGGCGTTTTGGACATACATGATTTTTGATGGCTCTAATGATAAGAGTTATACTACTTTCGCGGTAGCATAATGTTTGATTGCACCTCACACAAACTTGTTTGACTTCCCCCATGTCCATTTGAATATTTGGGATCAGCTCCCTTGCTTCAGGTCCCGTAACTTCTGGCACAACCGATCTTCTGGCTATTGCTGGTGAATTCTGTTGTTCGTCTCGAAGCTGAGCTGCACTGTAGTTATTTGGGTGCCACCTGCTCATGTGTCTGTGCATAGTGAAATTCCCATAACTATATTTTTTATCCGTGCCTCTAGAAAGACGTTCATCACAGATTCGGCAAAAGACATACCTGGTGTTCACTTTCTTTTGCCCTGGTGGAAATTTGAAAAATTGCCAAATGAAATTTTCCTTCCTGTTGTATCTCCTGGGCTCCTCAGGCAAATATTCAGACTCTTCCTCCTCTTCCCGCTCTTCCTCTTCTTGAAAGATTGGTTGAGTTGGTGGTCCTTTCTTTCCATGAGGAGGTGGAGGTGGTGGTGGGGGAACACTACCAGAAGCAACAACAGAAGCCATTTCCCTGGATTGTACAAAGGTCTTTCTCTCATCAAGATGAAAGTCAGAGTGAGGAAAGAAGGAGGGGTTTTCATCATTTGGGAAAAGCCAAAGTTCTAAACCAATGAAAAGTGTTAATTTTAGATCACATGACCTAGTATTACATCATTAGGAAACCAAAAGTGAAATGAACTAATGAAAAGTGTTATTATCGAGTCACATGACCTGCTGTCTTTACGTTTCACGCTTTGCGCCGCTATCCAATCCGCTTTCGAGACCGCTAACTTGGCGCGTCGGATAACGTATTACGCGACAACGCAAAACGTCATGATAACGTAACAGTCACGCTTAAGGAGCGATTACCGGCTCGCGCACCAAGTCGCGGCTTTGAATTCAGCTAACGGGAAGCTGACCAGTTCGCGGACTAGGAGCGGAACAATTTTTTTTAAAAAAAAAATGTATAAAAAACATGTACAATATATTTTATGATTTAAAGAAGAATACATTTTACAGATAGAAATATTAGCTTTCAAAAAACCATTGAAATTCAATGAAAAAACCATAGGTTATACTCCATATATAGTTAGGAATTAGCATTTACAAAACCTTATTTTACTCTCATAAAACCATTGAAATTCCATATATAGTTAGATGCGCTAACTATATATCGCGCACCCGCAATCCACTGCTGATGATGTCACATATTACATCATTCATGACATGGTCAGTGACATCACTGATGACATCACTGATGACATCTCACATGACATCTCAAATGACATCACTGATGACATCTCAAATGACATCACTGATGACATCACTGATGACATCTCATTTGACATCACTGATCACATCACTGATGACATCACTCATGTGATAATACAATGAACCTCTTCAGACTCTAATATAACCTTACATACACTCAGTATAAACAGACACTCACAGACTGTCACTCATCCATGGAGTTACTCACACACCTAGTCAGTCATGCAAAGAATCAATCACACCTCCATTTCCTCAACTATACAGTTATACACACCTTACTTATTCAAACATATTCTAACACATATTTACTCTCTTATACAATCCCTGATACAAGCTCACAGTGATCCATACAGCCACTCACACATTCACTGGCTCTTATCCACAGTTATTTATATATGTCAACTCTCACATGTATTGCGTTTTCCATACGTATTTACTTGCACATGTAGCACTGAGATATCCATTCACTCACCAATACACTCATGCACACAGTCAACCGCCCATATAGCTGTTTCCACATGCACTTTTGAACCCATACATCTAGTGTATCAACTGCTCACACATCTATGCACAGAGTCACACACCTCCCAGCCACCCACACACACACTCAGCCTCCCATTCAAATACTTGGGCAACCAATCAATAACCCACATAGCCACTCTTATAGCTACTGACCAACACATGCAGCAGCTTACACAACAACAGACATACTGATGCACAAATTAAGACAGTTTAGTCACTAACCCATGCACTCAGTGAGACACATTTAATCACTCTTTCATACAGTCAGTCATGCACCTACTAAATTCTTCATCCAGACACTTATACATCCACTCATTCTTCAATATGTAAAACATATTTAAACTTTACAGAAACATAGTCACTGGATGTTGTCACCAGTGATGTCATCAGTGATGTCACTGACCATGTCATGAATGATGTAATATGTGACATCATCAGCAGTGGATTGCGGGTGCGCGATATATAGTTAGCGCATCTAACTATATATGGAATTTCAATGGTTTTATGCGAGTAAAATAAGGTTTTGTAAATGCTAATTCCTAACTATATATGGAGTATAACCTATGGTTTTTTCATTGAATATATATATATATATATATATATATATATATATATATATATATATATATATACATATGTATATATATTTTTTTAATTTTTTCACTCAAAGAACCAAGGGTTACAGAAACGTTAAAGTTAGGCTCAGGTTTCACTCGTACAAAACTAGAGAAATTCAGCAGTTATAGTTAGCTGAGCGTTCTATAACTCATGCCCCCTGCAATGCATGGCTTATGACCTCACATATTACATTACTCATGACATGGTCAGTGACATCACTGATGACATCACAGATGATATCTCAAATAACATCACCGATGACATCAGACACAGAATCACTGGCACACAATGTCACACCGGAATATAACCTTTATACATCCTCTCCAACTTCCACACTACCATTCTCAAAACCATTGACATAACCATTCCAGTACTTACACACCCACTAACTGATTCATAGATCTAAACACACATCCACTCATTCAACCATACAGCCACCCATACACCAACTCACTCACTAATACATCCACTGATATATCCTCTCATACACCCATACAGTTACTCACACACTATCAGTCACCCATAGAGCTACTCACACACCTACTCACTCACCCATGGGGTCCTTCTCACAGCCACTTACTCAGCAGCCAAGGGGCCTTCATCCCCCAACCTGCAGCATGCCAAGAGGCGTGTTCGCAGAGTGGTGGAGAAAGGGGGTTTGGGCCTGTAAATGAGTTGCATCATTTTGTTTGTAATTTTTTATTTTTTAGGAAGAGGGCTGCAAGGCCCCCCACTTCCCTGGCCCAATTTTGGCACCTGGGACCCCATCAAAACACAAAGGGAGGAGAGCTGTGCATCCCCTCTCCCGGACCGATTTCAGCCCTGGGGACCCCATCCCCTGAGGCCTTCCCCTTTTTATGATTTTTTGTTAAAAGGGAGGGGGGTAATGGCCCCATCTTGGGCCATTTTAGACCCCGGGGACCCCATCCTCTGGGCTCAGCCTGTAGTGTGGGTGCCCTGGTTCCACCCAGGGTACCCACATTTTCAACATTGTTGACTGTGGGGGAAACCTAAAGCTCCCACGGTCCCTGTCTGCTCCCCACCTCCTGCTGGAGCTGGCATTGCTTTGGGACCCAGGGAGCTGTTAACATGCAGCTCCCTTGATATCAAAGCAATGTGTCTCTTTCCCTGCTCTCTTGACAGTGGACAGGGAAACAGATATGCACTGCTTTCAGCAAGCAAGAAACTGCAGACCTCTTTAGAACAGAAGATAGACAAATTACTAGATACCCAACTGTGTGTGGAGAACTGTGGTCCTCTGGAGAGGTCTGTATCCTGGTGTCAGACAGGCATAGAGTCAAAGTTCAGAGGCTCTTGGGAAATTAGGGAACCAAAACCCACAGGCAGCTCCAGAGGATTACCTAAAAGAGAGTGTCCATGCTGTGCACATCAAAATAACATTGGATGGTGTGTGAGTAGTATAACATGTGGCTCTGAAAACCTGGTCATTTAACTCCAGAGGCTAATAGTCAGATTAGTCAGTGGGGAGCACCAATACAGAACACTGGTGTTATTCCTCATCTTGGCCCAGCCCAGTTTATGTGGGGTTTTGGGGCTAACCCCTATATTTTTGGTCAAAATTTGTGCTAGGTTTCCAGGTTTGCAGGGGTGCTATTGGTAATGTCATGTGACATATTCTGAGGCATCCCGTCCTCCAATCAGAATTGTGCATAGCATAGAATTCTGCACAGGGACAATGTAGCAACCTATGAAAATGCATAATATTTCACTGTGAAGAAAGGTTTTCTCGCCATGGAGAAAGCCTTTTTCTTACACCCTCATCAAATCTGGGGATGATTCACTTCTGTCCTGGAAATGGATTGAAGGGCATGTTTATCATGGTTTTGCTTTACCCTTGTGCTGTGCAAGGGGGCGCAAGAGTGAAGCAAAACATAGAATAATAGCTACCAAGCCAGGCTCCTTCATTGCTTGGTAAATGTGGTCTGACGCAAGGCAGTGTTTGTATTTGTCTTGTTCTAAGCTGCCCCAGGGAGGCATTCCATGCATGGAGCAAGGGTAATCCCACACATCCACCAATGGATTTTGGTGCATTCCAAGAATCACCATTAGTGGTAGACCTGGGAAACCCCCTGTCAAACTCTGGAAGTTGGACCTCCAGAGCTTTTCAGTGGGACCTTCTAGTATGGCAGGCTGGCTCGCATTTGAAAGTCACAGGCTTGGCTCGTACAGTTTTTTCCAAAGTTGCTCCAAAGTTCTCCAAACTGCTGGACCTTCTTCCTGAAGTTCTTCTGGGGGTCCCAATGTGTCCAAAACTGAAACCAAGGGTCAGGAATCTCCGAGATGGTCCTTGAAAGTTTGGGACTTCAATTCCCACAATTCACTAGGACAAAATCCTTACAAATCCACTGGACACACTCCAAGTTGGGGATTCTTTGTGGTGATGGTCCCGGTGAGCTCTCTTGACCTGTAGCTTGTGGGGAATTCACTCTGTATTCCTCTTGAAGCAAGTTAAGTACACAGGTGTGAAATTCCAGACTGTGCATCAGGCACAGCCAGTCAGAGTTAATGGTGCAAAACAAAATCCAGCATGGACCAACCCTCCTTCTTCTCTTAGTTTCAAACAGCAGCTTTAAAGGGCTCTGTTCCTCTCAGATATGTATTCCGTATTCTCTGGTCAAGCAGAAGAGCACTACTGTCCAAAGTGGTGCAGGGCAACACCCCAGACCATGACTACTTCCTCCAAAATGTGGTATAATGGTCTTCCAGAAAGCACTAGTTCTTCAAAATTCAATGTGGCTGAAGTATCAGCAGAGGAGCAAGAACTAGTTAAACGAACCTTCAGTTTGGCTCATTTCCATAGCTCTCCTTCCCCTAACTTCTGCCAATTCCTTCCTTAAGACTGTCATCTGGCTGGATCGGAGAGAGGATGGGGTGGATGGACTTGGCCTTCCCTGCCTGTCCCATTCTTCCTTTGAAGCTCATGATTTATGACCCCACCCCCCTGCTTTGGCATTCCGGTGTAGCAGGGTCACCTCCTACTAAATATCCTCTCTCCTTAGGTGTCACTTATCACTTCATCTAAGCAGCCTGGCTAATCCTGTTTCCAATCAGTGGAGACCACAGGAAGGCTGAATTTTTGCTTACAGACAAGAAACTCTTACAACTTCTTTTCTGTAAATTTTAGGATACATTCAACAATAGTATATTGTTAGATTTATCAATACCATTCTCCTAAGTCCTTGAACTATATTTTTCAGTAATCCCTAGGGATAGTTTTGCATCTATAAACTATTGCCAAGCTAACCCATGTGGCTGAGGAATCTACAGTGGGGAAAATAAATGTCTAATTTCTCCAACATCAGGGCCAATAAAACATCATTTATAAGGATTCTTCTTACAGCTACAGGACCCCCACCCGTGGGACACCTAGGGGAGACTTTAGGGACCCTGAATATGAAAAAATAATGTAGATCCTCATTCCACAGTGCTACTAGTACAAGAGTCGATTTTTGGAAGCACTTTACTACAATGGGGTAAAGTGAAATATGGAATTTCTCTATCCTCAGGGGACATCAAACCTCTTTTTAATAAGGGACATCCTTATACTTACCGACCCCCCCCCCCACCCCTGGGACACCTAGGGAAGACTCTTGGGGTACTTAGCACACCAACATATTTTAGTTTATCACTTTTTAAGTGCCCCTACCACCAAAGGTGATTTCATGCACAATTTACATTTAAAAGCAGTGCTGCAACTCAGGGCATCTTTACAAAAAGGCACCAGGCTTTCAGCAATGCATACATGCAACTGTAGAAAGGGTTGCTGTGCTCTAAACTGCCATGCCCTATTATATCATATGGACTTAAAGGTATTTTTACCCCTGCCCTATTATGTACTAGTGTCTTATAGGGTAGGACATGCCAGTCATAGGGGTATCCAAACTCATAGGTTATCCTAATGTGTGTGTGTTTTCATTGCAACAGTGGGTTTTTTAAACATAGCACTGGCCCTGGACCTGCCCAGTGGCGTCCCGGGCACACTCAGAGTCAGAAAAACCAGCATACAGGGGTCTCAAATCGGGCAAAAAGTGGGGGGACACTGCAAACAGGTCCTGATTTCTAACACTGTAGCACACACAGAAAGTGGAAGAGGCCTCAGACGATAACGCTTGTGCTGGAGGGATATCATGCCAATAATGCAGGCACCCCTGAACCATGGTGCTTGTGTTGGTGCTAGGCAGCAGTTTGTGCACCAGTGAAGGCAGAGAGCGAAAATGTTTTGTATAATGTTAAATATAATGCATTCCTGCCCTCTAACTTTCATGCGGTGCAGCAAGGTAGCTTGCTGCATTGCATTGCATAACTATTTGATGAATATGCCCTTTAATCTCCCACAATTTCCAGAGAGCAAAGAGTATAGTTTGCAGTTTTGTGATGCCCTGGAAACGTATGTTTGTGAGCATTCATAACCTTCCAAGGCAAAGCACACCTTGGAGCCTCCACTTTCCACCCTTGAGTGGGTTTTGAGACTGTGGATTTCTCTGTACTTCCAGCAGAGAAACCCACAATAAAAGTCCATTTATATTGCCAGGAATCCATTTGGTAATTCCTGGTGGATGTACATGGATGTATTTATGACTTCCAACAAATGTTTATGGCCACAAATACATTCATAAATAGACAGTATAGATGTTATCTGCTGAAAGGAGTTTGAAGGAATTTCTCTGCTGGCATGTGAGAAACTTAGTGCCAAGGATCCCTTGTAGTCTCAGTGATCAAGAACTGTGATTAGTTCCTCTGTAGTAGTTTGACTTTTGTACACATTCCGTAGTTGTTGCCTAGCAGATTGGCCATCTGGTTCCTGTTCTACCTGTAAATTAAATATGAGGTGACACAAGGTGTCAGTGATGTATCTGAATGTGAAGTCCATTGCAAAATTACTTACAAGAAAGGAGGACAGGGGAATACAATTATTGCCTGTTTTTCTCCCTAAGAACTAAGGTTACTTACTGTATAGTGATTGAATTCAGTGCCCAAAAGCAAGGATTATTAAATCAACTGATCTAAGAAATTCCAATCTTAAATATTTTTGGAGAAATGTGGCCTGGTCAAATCTGTTGCCCTCTAGTAATTGAATGCACTGAATGGCCTATTCACAAAAGTAAACGTACATACAAGCAAGCCTACATGTGCCTGTTTTACTACTCTACTTTGGGCTTTTAACCATTTCTGAGTGTAAAGTTACTCAAAAGTGGAAACTTAACAGTACACATCCAATGAAATGGGGGGTGGAGCCAGTAAAACGTCAAACATGACTATAAATTTAACACTAGTATTGACTTTTTTGCTGTATTTGATGTTGTGCTCACTTGGCAGAGACTTCCACTTTTGTGGGAGAGATCTCCACATAGTAAAGTATGGGGAAAAGTTTAAAGGTTTATTATTCTTTTAGAAAAAATCAATAAAATTATTTTAAGATCAATGCTAATTAATTTTAGACATTTATTTGAAATGTACAATAATATAATAACATTTTATATCATTACTAACACGTTTCAATATTTGTTTTTTTATTTTGAATATATTAAACTTAAAATAACATTCTTTTTCTGAAGTTTAATTAGAACAAATCCACCTAAAGTAAAAAGAAATACATTTTTTATTATGCATTTTTCATTATATACTTAACATTATTAGAATTCACTGTCATTTATTATGTTTTAATAAATGTTAGAGTTACATTATTTTTATAATCTAAAACGGTTAATAAAATATTTGAAAATAAATTAATGATTGTCTTCTTTTTAGATTTGTTCAACATTAAATAAAAAGTAAATATATTTTAAAAAGCGTAATTAATTAAATGTATTTCAACATTAATACATATGTGTTTTTTTGTTTTTAACCTGTACCTCCATTTTCAGGTCTGGTCAAAAGACAGATGCCTTGTCTGCCTCATGTTTTTCCAAAAATACATACATACAAGGAGGCTCTGCATTGTAGATTTTTTTCAAATGCCACTCAAATATGATTCCCTTCCACCACAGCACAAAAATAGCTCATTGAAATATAGCTATAGTTTCAAATCAATGTTTCCCTGTAACATTTCACCAAATTCAATCTTAAAAATATCAATGTTAATAGCTTTTGAAGGCTCTTCGACCACTACTGTTCTATCAGGTAAATTGTCTTGAGCCTGGGCAGCAGGTTGGGCATCTCTACTGGTAGGAGACATCAATGTAATTGCTATCTTAGTTGGTCAGAGCACTCGGTAACCCAGCTATAGTAGCTTGCACTGTAGTGGCATCTTCTCCCATTCCAATGTCAGGTTTTGAAGTAGAACCTGACCCTCCTGTTCCTGCTACTCTACCTGTATGCAGAGGAGGTCTAGAATTCAGGAACTCATTAAATAATTATCCTCTTCTTCAGAATCATTGCTCTGCTTCTCTCCCTCTTTTGTCTTGTTTTGATAATTTGTTTATTTCATGATAGCAGGATACACTCATACCCCTTCTATTGTATCCTTCCTCCAGCATTTTTCTTGTTGATCCCACTTACTATCTAACCACTGTCTAAATGAACCCTTTGCCTGCTTCAACATTCTCTTTCTCTCTTTTTCTCTTGCCGTTTGGTCCCATTTATTTAATGTCTCAAATTGTGTTGGTCTGGGCATCAGCTTCATGTCATTCATGGTTTGGCAGAGGAAATCCAGCTTTCTCATGTTAAAGGTACCCTCCAGAGGGAACTTTAAATCTTTATCTGAAATAGTGTATTCAATCCTTTCAAAACTCAAGGTACCAGTATAAAACCCAAAATCATTCATCCTTTGTTATGCAGATGTTCCGTCAGCTCGTATTAACTGACCCACATAAGCAGAAACAACTGAAATGGTAGGCTTTTTATTAGATGCCATTGTTTTTGCTACAAACAGTCTCAAGATTACAGTTAACAAACTAGTGAACAAAAAACAATTCTAGCGCAGCTCCTTCAAAGGTTAGCCTATTACTGCTTAACTAGGTCAGCCAGCAACCAATAACCGTGCTGCTTTGTGGTGGCATCTCATGAACCTCAGTGGGGTTCCCTAGCTGACTAACTAATCAACTTTAAACTAAATAAATTGTTGGCTGCTTACCCTAAATAGGAAGGAAGTCAACAAATTAAAGTAAGGAAGTCAAATTACACAGTTACAGCAAAGGAGTAACAAAAACAGCGCCATTCACGGTTCCATTCTAAACCACAATTCACACTAGGTAGACACTTGTCCAGTGGAAATCCACCTTGGTTAATGTTCCTACTTCGACTCCTGTGCACTTAGGAGCAAAGATACATCTACATAGATTAGGCTCAAGAAAATAAGTCTGCTTAGTATTGAAATCTCCTAACTGTGTGCTTGTGGTGCGTAATAATACATACTATCTTCTGCAAACAAATAAACCACAAATATCTCAATATCTTGTATTTTGAAGAACATGATAACAAAACCTACTAATAATGAACAAATGAATTCACAAGTATACATAATACATCAACAATGTAGTGATTAATCTACCTAGTGAACCAATGAGCAACATCGCATATCCAAACATCTCACAAACTAACAATCCATTGCACAAATGTATACTTTAACATACTTCACAAATAAAAAAGATCACATTCAGTTCTCCCTATTTATACTTACAATTCAAATCTTTCAGAAAAAACACTGCAAGTCAGATCCCTCGAGAAACTCCAGTCTTAAGAACCACCATTGTAGTTCTGGAGAAATTCACCTTTCTCTAAAAATGGGCTTTAAGGACCTGGATAACCCTAAATCAGAAATCATTCTAAGACCCAAATGAGCATCAAAATCAGAAAATGATTCAGCAGTCCCCAATATAACCAGAAAATTATTCAGGAACAATTTGTCCCCTCCCCCTTCCAGGAATCTAGGGGTTCTTATGCGTAATTTCTGCATTGCAAGTTAGATAAAACAGCAGTTTCAGCATTGCATGATGGCATGTAACAAATCTTTAGAAAACCAGAGGAAATAACATCATTATCTCTATGCATTAACACTATCCCATTTTAAGAAAGCATCCAGCATTTTCCATGCTACTGGACATCTTCCAACAAAATAAAACACATGTTATTAATATCAGTTCACAAAATAAATAGGACTCGCTTTTCCTATTGAACGACAGCGAAATGAAAGTAAGTGTTCCAACCTTCCTGTATTAATAGAGGTTTCGTTAAGAAAAGTTTTCCCTATGGACAATTCTCATGTCACTCTTAGTCACACACACCACACTCATTGGTTTTGAACCACTCAAAGGACAATGTGCTGTCTATTATTTACCAGTTTATTCAGTATCAAACAATTATTAAAAAAGATATATGCTAAATATCTCAGATTGTACCACTTGGTATCACAGTATATAAAATTCCATTACACAGAAAAACATTTTCAGTTTACATTAAAAATCAAGTTCCTATTGGTATTTATACAACACATAAAAACAGAAATAATAATGAAAAAAACATTGTAAGGAAGGAAACGTAGAGGGAGAGGCGCTTCACCGTTGGCAGATCAGAGAAAGAACGCCGCTCGTCAGACGATTATTCAGGAGTTTTAGATGTAAAGAGGCTTTTTTAGTATAGGACTGCACCATAATATCTGGGTCTTTTTGCAGCCAACTGCGGGATGGGAAGTCTCTATGGAGCAAAAGCGAGACTCGTAAAATCAGGGGAGATTGATATTGACACACGTGGGAGAGAAAGGGCTCGGTGCATTTCCTGCGACAGTGAACATTAGTGCTAGAGGCAGGGTCGATTCCATTAAAAGCGAAGTCGGGGTGGATTGCACTAAAACAAGCTAGTGCAAATGTAACTAAGTGCTGCACGATGTTGGTAGTGAACGAGAGTAACAATAAGGGGGAATGAAAATCTAATAAGCGGGATGCTCGAGACAAGCTAAAGAATACAGGTTAGCAAATGAGATACATTTAGCCAGCAGTGCCATTAAATGTGGGAAGTATCTTTTCAAGTACTTTAACCTGGATAATAGAAGAGTGTCAACACAAGATAAAGGGAACCCCCCCTTGATTTAAAAATATTGTTGCGAAAAATTTAGAACTGCGATGTAGTATGCATTGGATATTAAATTTAAGAAAATAGATATTAAATATCCGAATGCGCAAGTAAACATAAGTGACTACATAAGGGGTACACAGTAACTAAGACCGACTATTCCTGTTATACTTTACCCTTCCAATAGCCCTGGCATTGAACGACATTTGGACGTATACGCGACCATTGAAAGAAAATAAGTTACTGGGAAGAAACAGATTGAACGCAACATAAAGCGCAAGGTAAGCGCTCAAGGGTAGATTCTATTTTAAATTCAATGGTAGTTAGCACTAGCCCTTGGCATTCATAGAGGCTTACTGCCTTTATTCCAGATAGTGTTCACGGCGGACAACAACCCTCCGCTTTTTGATCTCAAGGTCTCCCTGGGCTTCACTTATATAACGATTGATGAGAGCATGAAAGAAATAAATATCAGCCCTATGATTCTACAGATGTTTGTTTTAAACCCAGGTGAGAAGGGATAACAAACTAAAATGTGATTGTAGACAGTAGTGGTATGAGATACATTCTAACTAAATTGGTTAACTACTGAAGAAATAGTGGAATGAATCGCTCTTTCCCTTGTTGCATTACTATAGAGATTGCACATCGAATCGGTGGGAGATAACAGGGTGGAATCGAAATATAGAGAGCCTACACCTGATGTGTTTTATAAACAAATATTAAGGTAATATGCTACAGAATTTAGGAGACTCCTAAATAGGAAGCATAGTGATAGGGTTCAATTTGCATACTTATGTGTAGCAATAAACCTATGCCCCTTGTCTAAAATTAGGAGACATGCAATTCAATATATAGACTTGAATCTAAGAGATGATCTAGATGCAAAAAATTTAAATATCAAATAACATTGGGAAGTATGATTGGTGAATAGTATGATATGGTGTTGGAGCCCCTTATGATGGACACTTGATCTGAACTTGATAATCAATGTGACAACTGCCTGTAATCTTCTGGTTATTATATGGTTTTGATGGTTCATTTGAACTACACATATTATGTATAGGGATAGAAACCATAGGTTTAGCAAATGTATAGATAGAGATGTTTTAACTCATTAGTTGTTTGATGAGATACTTATTTTTACTGTGTTCTTTGCTAGATTACGATTAAAGCAGTAAGAGAGGAAGGATCTCTAATGTAATTTGTTCTGAAGAAGGTGGAAGAAAATAATATAACCCCACCGAAACGCGTCGACGACTAAATTGAGGTTAAATCTGAAGCAGGACACAGATCAAAAATTACTGAGATTTGGTCTTTTACTGTGTCTCCAGCATCTAACAGATTAACATCACAAGGGCCGAAATCTATGGCCTTGTTTCTGTTTTCAATTCAATTCAAAAGAGACTTTGTTGGGTGTATTTCAACCATAAAAGTGCATACACATACTGTACATACATAAAATGACATTAGATAAAATATGATTGCAGATATTAAAAGGACTGTCTACATTAGATCCGTAGAGCTCCAGTTCATTGTAATCACTTCATTCATTGGTCCAAACAGATTCGCAATTTAAGAGACAGTTTTAAAAATTCAAGAACTTGGAGGACACTATCACTGTGCAGCAATTGTAAATATAAAAAGGCTGGTCGTATCTGATTAAAATTTAGTTTCTTTAAAAGAGCAATTAAAAAGTGTTTACGTGGGAATTCATAAAATCTGCATAAAAACATAAAATGCAACATATCCTGTGGAGACTTTCCGTCGCAGCCACAGGATATTGTATTTTTACAGAAACTCTCCTTTTTGGGTCTGATAAGCAGATTTTGAAACAGATTAAATCTGAATCATGTTAATAGAAACTTATCATGAGTGCTAAGAGTGCCGAGTAGGTAAGGCTCTGTTGTCAGGCAGGTTTTAACCATAATAAATTTCCTTACACTTACTTTTTGTAACTCAACACCCTCCCTCACAGCCTTCTTACGCAGAAGAAAGGTCTGCTTGACTAGTTCAATGTCCCCCTTTCCAATTCCCGACGGGTGTTCAAACAGATCAGGACGACCCATCTCAGAGAAGCAGGTTTTTAAATACTTCATCCAAGGAGTGCCCAACGCGTTATTATGAGCCATAAAATCATTAACAATTAAATGTGTTAGGGGGATGTCTTCGCACAACCACATTTTCAACCAACAGGTCAGAGGTCGTAGGGATAGGATATTGCTCAGATACCCCACTCCTAGCTCCTCGTGAACTGCAAAGTTGGAGGTGGAGGCCGGGACACACAGAAGCCGTTTGTAAAAAGAATTTTCTGTGATCTGAAGTTAATCCCCAGCCATGTAACCCCAAAGCTCACTACCATAGGCTGCGGTTGCTACAGATTTTGCGTCATATAATTTTATCATTGCAGCTGTGGGCTTTTTACCAAGTTTTGAAGCAAAGTTAAAAATGGAGGCATTAACCCTAGTCACGTCACATCTTTCCTTTGCAAGTTGTGGGCCCCACGATAATTTAGAGTCAAAGAGAACTCCTAGATAGGAGAATGTATTAGAAAACAGTATTACTGCCTTATCTAGTTTGAAGGTATATTGTCTCTTTGGCTGTTTCCCGACTTGCATAATGTATGATTTAGAGTTGTTCACTAACAGATCTCTATCTTTCATGACCTTTTTAAATGCATTAATTAGTAGTTGAATGCCTTTTTTAGTTCTTGCTAACAACACCGCATCATCTGCGTGTAACAAGACAGGAATACTTCTTTTCCCCACTCTCGGACTGTCTGCTTTCACCTCCTGTAAAACGCCATCCAGTTCGTTTATGTAAAAATTAAAAAGGAATGGAGCTAATATGCAGCCTTGCCGCACCCCCTTCCCTGTTTTAAAATCATCAGTTACGGAGAGGTCTTGGCAATGCCTTATATTTGCACTTGTGTTACTATGGAGGTCAACCAAAAAGTTTATAATACCGTTGTCTACTCCCTTATCCCTCATGGACCCCCACAGCTTCCCCCTGTTCACACAGTCCAAAGCTGAGGATAGGCCCATGAAGGCCAGGTGGACTGTACCCTTTTGTGCAATAGTATATTTGCTGAGTATTAAGAAGAGATTTAAACATTGTGTTGTGGTCGAGCGGCCATTACAAAAACCATATTGAGTAATAGACATGATGTTGTTGTCCCGTGTCCACTCCGAGAGACGCCGCAGTACAATTCTCCCCACTACTTTCGCCATGGAGTTAATTAGGGAGATAGGCCTGTAACAGAGGGGGCTATCCCTATCCCCTTTTTTAAATATAGGCACTATAGTGGAGAGCCCCCAGGATAGTGGACATCCGACTCTTGCGGCTGCGTTAATAACTGCCACAATAATCGGGGCCCAGAAATTAGGATCAGATTTGAAGAGATCCGGGGGTATCCCATCGGGGCCTGGTGATTTTCCCGCTGTGAGTCCCTCTATCCCCACTAAAACCTCTCCTATACTAACATTAAGGCATGGGCCCCCTTTGGTACATTCAGAAAGTACAGCGTTGACCTCACTACCCCCACACAATTGTTTAAAATGTGCAACCCATTCATCTTTTGTTATAACACATTCTAACCCCTCACCCGAATCTTGCACCAGGAAGGGTTTCTTAAGCACCGCCCAAAATCTAGCGCTATTTTTCAGTGTTTGTGGTTCCAGGATCTCAGCCCAAGCCTCATTCTTCAATACCTCCTTCCGTGAGGCAATGAATGATTTGTACTCTTTACGTGACCTCTGGACTAATTCCTTGTTTCTTGGTATTACCAACAAAGCAGCTCAAAGGTCACGAGCAGCTTTCGAGCATTCCTTGTTGAACCACCTCGGGCCCTCCCTCCCTCTACTCTTTAATGGTTCTGTCATTAAAATAGCTATTTTGTCTGTTAAGCTCTGAAAATCAGACAGGACCTGAGTTGGAGCAGAGTCATCCTGTGTGCATCTAATGATTATATCACTGCAGGTATTTTTGATGTTCTGATATATGAGGTCCGGGGTGCACATAGACCATTTTAGGCGGCGTCTGCCATCCGTTGCTGTTACCCTACCCCTGGCCAAGTTGCGACTTACGCTAGCCACCCAGGGCCCCCTTAGATGTATGGTGAGTGGGTTATGGTCACTGAGTGCGTTATTATCTATAGAAAATGAATGCACAAAGACCTGCATGGGCAAGGTTAACAACATATAGTCAATAAAAGTCCCCTTTCCATGCCCTTTAAAAGTTGGGGTGACAAAGCGCTTTGAGGGGTCACAGAGAGCCATAGCTAAAGTAAGACCATGGTCATTAAGAAAATCATTAAAACGGACCCCCTCCATGGTATGTTCCAGATGTAGACCGTTTAGTCTAGGGCAATGTAATTCCTGAAGGTTTTTCCCTAGGGGGTCACCACAGGGGTGAATATTAAAATCGCCCATGACCAATAAATTGTGTGAACAATCCCTCATTGAGGTACCTATATAGTCATTTAAAATTTCTAGGTTGCCATGAGCTGTGCCAGTATTAGTAGAATTATAAAAATTGATCAGACCAGCCTTGCAATTGCCAGCAGATAAAACTAGGCCTTGTATACCGGGGTTGCTTGATGCCCTGCTATCAATTGTACATGTCAGTGCTACCGAGATAAACATTACCATGCCACCCTTAGGCCTTACCCGGTTTACTGGTATAGCAGGTACAAAATATGCCTTGTTACCTTCAATACACATTTCACATTTTACTGACCAAGTTTCTTAAAGGCAAGTAATCTGAAAGCCCCTAATGTATGATAACCAACTTTCATCTTGCATTGTTTTCTAGACCCGCCACATTCCAGCATATGACGTTATTTTTATATATTGTGGGTGGATTCACCTCTATCGGCTGTCCTACAGGAGACTGTACAATACTCTGACCATCCGGCACCATCAGTCAGTCGCAAGCTTCCAGCCCTGAAAACATTTCGAAGCGATTATGTGTGGGAACATTGTACCCTCTCATGCTCTGATTGACAGCATTAGAATTTGCTGCCGGTGTCTGCCAACCATTCAACCCATAGGTAATATTATTATACATGTATGGTACTGCCGAAATTGCAGTCTGAGCATGGGATGTGAGCCTATACCTTCGAGGGTCTTTGGGGGAATTCTGGTCAGGAGCATAGAAGTAACCCAGAGGGCGCACACAAACACTGTTTGCATTGTATACTAATGAGGATGCACGCAGTAAAACTGTCGCAACATGTTGGGGATGCTGGAAATTAACAACCACACGATCCCCCGTGGTCGCCTTCCTCGAAGGGCCGACCCAATTGACCCTTTCAGTAGAAATAATTTGGTCATAGTAATGAGTTGGGTAACCACAAATTTTGTTTAACCACGCCACCGTTTTATTTTTTACAGAGTCATGAGATTCTCCGTGTGGTTGGGCTGGTACTTCTTCGTAGCGTGGAACATTGGTTAGCACCACCACATATGGCACACAATCAGGAGGGAGATTTACATTCCTGAGTTTAGCCCTCTGCGGAGCAGCTGCATGAGTACTCAACGATGCAGGGACCTGTTGAATTGGCTGGATTACTGGTGCTGTAGCTATCACAGCCCCAGCGCCTGCCAATCCTTGGGATTCGACTGCTGCCCACTCTGCCCCCTGGCTGCATTCTTCTTCCCGCCCCTAGCAGGGATAATTTTAGGGGCTATAACTGCTGGGGCGGGGGTCAGATGTACCGCCACCAGACCACCCAGCCTTTCTACCTCAGAGGCTACTACATCCAGTCTAGACAGTATTGGGCTGATTAGATCTGTAATTTTGGCCTCCAACTTTCCTACTATTGTGTTTATCAAAGTTTCTAGATTGGAGGCAGATAAAATTAGGCTTCCCTCATTATTGCCCTCTTGGTTGGTTTCTTCTATGACAGGATTACTTGTGCTGTTAGCGTTACTGGCTTTGCTAGTGTTAAGTGGATTAGTGTGGGATTTAATTTTTAAAGGTTTCCCCCGGCGCCTCCCTTGAGTCTTTCTACACTTCCTCACTGGCCTTTGTGTAGGAGGGGCCTCTACTAACTCTTCCTTGGCTGAGTCATCCTCCGATTTGTTATGCAAGTCCACAGGCGTCTCAGAGTGTACCTGTACCTGTACCACTATGCTGGATCCCCCTGTACTATGTAGGTTAGGGGCATCTTCTAAAGTGCCTTCTGGACCTTCTGTTATTTCAATAGGCACATTATCCAGGGGGGGGGGAGACTTTTGCTGCCTAAGGAGGCCCTACGTTCGTTGCTTATTTGAATAACTTTTGTTACCAGGAAATTGTCCATGGTAAGCAGGCCAGCTGTTGGTGGATCCGAAATCATTTTGGGCATTATAGCTGTTACAATATGCCCCATCCCCCAGTAGGCGTAGAGAGACCTGTAGTACCTCAATCTGATGCAGCAATTATCCACAAGTTAAAAACGAGTTAAAATAATATATAAACAGTCTAATGTCTCACTTGAATGAACTAGTTCCTTATACTGGAGCCAGGGTCTGTGGCCCGTCCCGTCATCTTTCGGCCTCTGAGGGCCAAAGAGGGCCCGCCCTTTGCCCGGGATGCAGAGGGAGCGTCCGTTGATGTAGCACCTCCGGGCGTGCTCTGGCCGGATGCAGGAAGTGGCCGCTAGGCTCCCTGGGAGCTGTAGTCTCTAGCCGCGGGATGGAATGCAGTGGCGGCGAGACTTACAGCGTTTGGGCCCCAGGAGCGAGCAGGCGAGTGATTGGTCCGCAGGTAGGTTCTCCCCTCTGTGACTGGTTTCCTTGGCCCTTCCTGTTTTCCTTCCTTACAATGTTTTTTTAAATATTATTTCTGTTTTTATGTGTTTTATATATACCAATGTAAACTGAAAATGTTTTTCTGTGTAGTGGAATTTTATGTACTGTGATACCAAGTGGTACAATCTGAGATATTTCGCATATATCTTTTTTAATAATTGTTTGATACTGAATAAACTGGTAAATAATAGGCAGCACATTGTCCTTTGAGTGGTTCCAAACTATGAGTGTGGTGTGTGTGTGACTAAGAGTGGCATGAGAATAGTCCATAGGGAAAACTTTTCTTAACATAACTGTTTTTGGTGCTTTGTCCCTATTGGACTTTACGAGCCCCTCTCCTTGCTTTCAAGGTTAATGGAGGTTTCACCAACAAACCTTTTATACAGAACTGAAGAAAACATTACATCAGCTGTCTTTGCTCTTTTAGAAACAGTGGGGAAAGAAGAAGTGCAGGGGAACCTGATGGGAGGGATAGATGCAGGAGTGAATGACAGATGCAGCATCCATTTTATCCAACATTGAGTTTTTACCTAAATGTGGCATGCCAAATTAATGTTAATAAACACACTTCTACACCACATAGTAAAATTGTTTCAACTGTAGTCATATTAATTCATAATTCACATATTGAATCCGAAAATAAAAAACAATAATACTCATTATAATGTGTTGCAGAACAATATAGACTTAATAAAAGGCTTTCACACCAGCTTGGTTGCCACTCTTAATGATCCAGGTATAGGAAGGACCGGCCTTTTACATCATACGTTGTGCAGGGACTCCTAACAAAAGTCAATAACAATTCTTTCCACTGTGCGAAACAAAAAATGAAACTGCTTTTTATATATAATTAATCAATGGGATACAGAAATACGACCCATATTTACAATCATTTTCCTTCAGGATTGCATCACTTTTTTGACTCAATGCACAATTCGTTTTAGTATTAACAAAGCAATACAAATGTTGATTTGCATTGCTATGGGAGAAAAGTAACACAATACAGTGTATTGTGCTACCTTGCAACACTTTGCATCAGGTGTGCTATCCATGGGTAGTGCATTTGCCCCCACATGCATCAATCTAGGATTTTGCATTTCTTAAATAGCGAAAATTAAGGAATCGATATTTAGGAAATGCAAAATGCTATGCATCATTTTTTTCGGTATTTCTTTGTGATTCGGTAAAAATCGCATTTTTTACCGAATCCCAAAGAAATACCGAATTCTTAAGTTAATTTTCGCAATTTCCATTGATTCCTATGGGCCAAAAGGCCCATAGGAGTCAATGCAAATTGCGAGTGGCACTTAGAAAATTTCATGGGTGCAGGGGGGGGTCCAAAGGACCCCCCCTGCACCCCTGAAATGTATTTTTCGCATCATGTTGCACACACACATGTCCTAAGGACATGTGTGTCCGTAACATGAATGTTGAAAAAAAAACATTTAAAGCATTTAAAACACTTTTTCCAAATTTACCGAGTGGTTCAACCACTCGGTAAATTTGGAACCCTAAGTGCGAATTTTCACTTGTCAAAGTGATGATGCATTGCTTTTAAGAAGTCGCACATCTGCGACTTCTTAAAAGCACCCGCAATTTTAGAACTCGCAACAATGTTGCGAATTCTAAAATTGCTTCATGCATCCCAAAAAGCACTTTTGCATTCGCAAACGGCCGATTTTAAGGAATCGCACCGTTTGCGAATGAAAAAGTGCTTGATGCATGTGGGGGTTGATTTCCTGTACATCCATCCATAGATTTTGATGCAAACTCATATTTGCAAACAGCTGTAGAAATGGGTTCCACCAAAATGATCTGCCAGCCTGGATCTGACGTAACAAATAGAAAAATTCTTATTGTTCCTCATTATTTCCTCTTTGCATGTGTGTTTCTTTCTGCAGCACACACTCATAATGGGAAATGCCTACAAGAATAGTTTTTGTGAAGGAAGGTAGTCATCCCAGCACAAAAGCTATCCTGACCATAGCACAGGCATCCTTGCACTATATCACAAAGTGTGCCAATGCAAGGAGAGAGCAGAACTGCACAATTTCTTTGAAGAAAAGTTGAAGAGCTGCTCACTTTTTTTCAAACAACGCAGTGCAGCAACTTTAGTGACAGTGTTTTATAAATTCTTTGTAAATATTCCCCTAAGTGTTTGATGTCTGCCTTTTACATATAAAATAGTTACTCCTGCATTCCACAAAAAGCAAAGGTGCACACTAAGCTAATAGAAAAAAGTGAGAGGAAAATAAAAATGTGTTGAATGATCCCAGATGTGTTTAACAATGTCTTAAGCCAATTGTGGAAGAAGGCTAACTTGAAGCTCCGCTCGATATGTATGGAGTATGTATTGAATGTAAAATGATTGCCAAAATGGTGCAAGCACCATTAAATATGAAACCTAAAAATATACATATATTCTCATTATTTTTTTTTACATTTATAATGCATTCAATATTGTCAAAAATGACACAGCCGATGTCACAACTTATTAATTTGCCAGTGCTTGATTTATATAGGAGAATGTTGCGGTGCCTTCGAGTGACCATAGGGGGTGCTGACCATACTCCACCTCTGAGCTGCACCATGTTTGCAACTCTTTGGGTTCCTTTTTGGCTGTTGTAATGACAGATGTGTAGTTTATGAATCAAAATGGGCTTACTTATTTGTGGGAGGGTGCATTTCCTTCATTAAACCCCTACCTAAATCTTTCTTATTCCCTCCTAACTACTCCTTTACTAGTAAGTATTCCCCATTCTTCAATCTCTCCCATATGTCCCGCTCGAATCAAATTCTTAAACAAATACTTGTAGGCTCTGTAGTAGGGGTCATAGATATCCACACAGAAAAAGACAAGAGAGGCAGAACCCCCACACATAGGTTTGTGAATAGCATTTTTCCGTTCTTTCGTAGTAGTATTGTAGTAGTATTAGGCATCCTACAAAATGCAGTTGTCAGTAGGCCTGTAGGATTGTTCCCTTCAGAAAGAAGGAAATCCAGAGATACGTTTTATGTCACTTCATGAACTTAATTGCAAGTCTGCAAAGAAAAGGGGATTACATATCAAAAATTACATGTACATGATTCCACTGGGCAGCAAGCTATACTATAATATATTTTGGGGGGAAAATGGCAGTGAAACTATGAAATGGCAAAATATTTAATAAAGAGAAGCTATTGCCATATTAAAAAAAAAGATCATAATCAAAGCACAAATTCACAAAGTAAGGGTTATAATTCAAGCACAAAGCTGTAAAGCCCCAATTCATAGAGAGTCAGGAGAAATACTAAGGAATAAAGGAAGCAATTTCTCTGGACAAACATTTAACACAAGCCCATCTTGGGAGAAAGTATATTATTATTATTATTACCACTTATAAAGCACAGGGCTACCCCCAACGGGGGTGTCCCGGCGCTAGCAGCAGCAGGATAGCGGTAGCTAAGCGATTTAGGGAAGGCTGAGCAGCCAAGTTTTCAATGTTTTCCTGAACAAACCCTCTGTCTTGGCTTTCCTGATGTGTATCGGCATGGTGTTCCAGAGTGCAGCTGTTTTTACAGAGAACGAGCACCCACCGATTCTCGCTCTTTTGTAGCGAGGAGATACTAAGAGTTCCTGGAGGTTGGATCTGAGGGCCCTAGCCTGGGTATATTTCTGTATTCTTGCTTTAAGATAGTTAGGGCCTCTCTCCCTCAGAGCCCTATATGCTATGGTTAGTTCTTCAAACTCTATTCTTTTCTTTACTGGAAGCTAGTGGAGGCTCCGCAGGTGGGGGGAGATGTGAAGACGGAGTGGGACGTTCCTGATCAACCTTGCGGCTGAATTTGGAATGATCTGAAGTTTCACAATTAAATATGCAGGAAGGCCCAAATACAGACTATTGGAATAGCCTAAGTGTGAGGTGATCAGAGCATGAACCACCATCTTCCTGCTATCCATAGGGAGGAAATGAAGAAGCCTACGTAGAGTTTTTAGCTTCCAGAAACGTTGAGAGGAGATATGATTGACATGTGCTTTGCCTGTAAGTGCAGAGTCAAATTTGAAGCCCACGTTTTTTGCCACCTGAACAGGTTCAGCGGGGGGATTGAGCTCCACTGGCCACCAAAGTTCTTATCTTAGCAGCTGCATCTGGTTGAAAAATAGCACCTCTGTTTTATCGGTGTTTAACTTCAGTCAGTTGTCCGTCATCCAAGATGAAATATTGAGCAGAAACTGCCTGAAGTTGGAGAATGCTGCCTCGTGTGCTCCTTAAATGAGAACACCAGCTGTGTGTCGTCAGCGTAGGAGACAGCCTTAACATCCCATTCCTCAACCAGAGAGGACAGAGGG
Source organism: Lissotriton vulgaris (assembly GCF_964263255.1). Lineage (NCBI taxonomy): Eukaryota > Metazoa > Chordata > Amphibia > Caudata > Salamandridae > Lissotriton > Lissotriton vulgaris. Next base: position 1,316,682,158 of record NC_141691.1, read on the forward strand.
GCCAGATAGACATTAAAGAGTGTCGGGCTCAATGCCGACCCCTGAGACACACCACATGTTAGGGCTTTTGCCGATGAGATGTGGGGTTGAAGGGAGATTAGCTGGTACCTGTCTTGTAATGTATTGTAGATATATAGCGCTTATCACCCAGGGGTCTCTAAGCGCTTGCTTTGGGAACCCGTCCTGACTTTTCCCTTTGAGATCGCCCCTACAGGGCATCCCCAAGGTGAAAGACAGGCATCCCGCCACGGGGGGCTGTTGTGGAGATTAAGCAAGCTTAATGCCCAGAGTTGCAGAGTGTGAACCCATGATTAGGTCAGGTACCGAAGTGAGAATTATCAAGTCCGTGGACATTTTGAGCTCAAGACCCTGCCGCGTCAGGAATTGAACCCTGGTCCCGGGTCTGACCTCTGCTTCAGGGTCTGCCTGCTCTAACCAGTGAGCCACACTTCTCCACATCTTCAAGGAATGATTTGAACCAAGCAAGTAGAGTACCCTTTACACCCATCAATTCCAGCCTTTTGATCAGTATCCGGTGGGAGACCGTGTCAAAGGCCGCCGAGAGATCAAATAACACTAGCATTGCACAGTTTCCCTGATCAACTGTTGCATGCACAGTCTCTGCTACCACAAGCAGAGCTGTCTCTGTGCTATAGCCAACCCTGAAGCCTGACTGAGAATTGTGTAGGAGGGAATTAGACTCCAGAGGGGTTGATAACTGTCTCTGGACCTCTTTTAATAGGATTTTCGCGGGTAAGGGGAGTAGAGAGATCGGCCTATAATTTTTGAGGATGGCAGGGTCAGCATCCTCCTTTTCTAAGATAGGTCTAACATATGCTGTTTTCCAGAATACAGGAAAGGAGCCTGATCTCAAAGAGGAATTCCAAATAGAGTTCAGGACCAGGTTAAAGCAAGTGGCTAGTAGCTTAAAAACCTGGCCGGACAAGGGTCCGTAAGTGAGCCTGAGCTTATGCTCTTTAGATCAGCAAGTGAAGCATCCAGGTTGAAAGGGCAGAATTCTGACCAATGGTTAGATGATTGGGAAGGACTGGGGGGTATGTCTATCTTCTCTGACCGTGAGAAGGAATTATAAATTGTCTGGATTTTCTCCTGGAAATGCTGGCTAGGTCTTCACATAGAGTGGGTGAAGGGGTGACTGAGCTCTTTAATGCCCGGAGTTTAACAAATCCTTGCACTAGATTGAAAATCTTTTTAGTCGAGTTTTTAGAGGATTTAATATGTTCTGCGATATAATCCCTAATATAGTATAGTGTTCTTTAGTTTAGTTTAGTTTATAGTTTATAAAGTGCTTGAATCACCCCTCAAGGGGTCTCTCATCGCTAGGACCTTGCTTTCGTTGGCCAGGGAACGGGACCAAATAAAACAGTGGTGTCTTAAGAAGCCTCTAGAACAGCAGGTGATTGGCACACTCCCACAGCTAGATGGGTAGTTGGTTCCAGTAGGTCGGGTCCAAATGAAAGAACTCTTTACCGCCCTGCTGGGATTTTTTACAGCGTGAAACCAGAAGAAGAGATTTGGACCCTCATCGAAATGCCCTTGGAGGCTGGTATTTCGTAAATTTGTCTGCCAGATAACTGGGGCCTTTACCGTTTAGGGATTTGTGTACAATAGGATGTATGTCGTTTCTACGCATGCTTTTACAACGCATTCCTTTACCACGCAACTTTTACAACACAAGTCGTTACAACGACTTGCGCTGGGGGGGCGCTGGATATTGAATAGTTTGATTTACTATTCCAACTCTAGTCTCCGTGGATAGTAGGGAAGGTTTTGGATAGTAAATTAAACCATTCCCTATCCTACAGCGCCCCCCCAGCGCAAGTCGTTGTAACGACTTGCGTTGTAAAAGTTGCGTGGTAAAGGCATGCGTGGTAATGATAGTGCGTGGTAAAAGTTGCGTTGTAAACGCTGTTCCCTGTACAATACAATTTATTTTAAAAATGGATCTGCTTGCGCACTGGGAGTCAATGCAAACTTTGCAAGAGGGGAAGGGAAGAGGTGCAGGAAGGAGCATTGGAGATCAGCTGGGCTGAGGTGTTTTGGACCACTTGTGGTCTGTTTAATGATGCTTTATTCACTGAAATCAGCTGAGCGTTGCAATAATCCAGTGACTTAATACTAGTGTCTGGATAAGGGTTTTCCAAATGGGCAGGGGAAGGAAGGGAAATATCCTATAAAAACATTTCATTTGCTCTATCAACCTTCCCATTATTTTGCAAGGTAAGTGTTGTAACTTATCATTTGGTTCCTCCCACCCCTTCCTGATCCCCCCTTGCCTCCCTCCCACTTGGTATGGCCCGTGTTGTCCACTGAAGGCAGCAGTGGAATGTTGCGGTTGTTTTTATCCTGTCAAGCTGGGAGCACCTACGTTCAATAGAACTTAATAAATGTTCTTGAATCTATTAATGTGTGGACTTACATTACTACACTTTTTGGCGACGAGGTAAACGGAGCTGAGCCATGGTCAGTGAGGTGTCTCTCCCCTGGAAGAGTTTGAGCTTGGACGAGGAGGAAAAAAAAAGAAGAGATTTATGACTTACCCGTTTTGAAGAGCCGGTCATACCCTGATGTGAAAGGAGGCTGGGTGCATTTTGAACGGTGATACCACCGCACACCGGTTAACATACCACGTGAAGAACCGTATACATGACGAGCCTGAGTGTATTACGGCAGTGGCAAAATTGAGTTTCAAGTTTGAATGGAGGTACAGTGAATTCCAAGCAAGAAGTGATATGGGAAGGAGTCGGTAATAATTTTATTGGACTTGGAATGGATTAAAGGTGAAAGTAAAATCAGATTCAACCCTTGGCGTTTCCGTGAAATTGTTATGGTGCAGGAAAGCAAGACCCAAGTTGGAAACAGAGGGATTTGCGCAAGTCTATGAGGTGAGCCTTTGAAGCTGTCTGAGGAGAAGTGTGCGGAGCAAGGAATAAAGTCAAATTTCTGATACCGCAAAAGAAACTGACCCGAGGCAGTGCGTCTAGCGTTCGAGGCATGAGTGAGTGACAGCATTGGGAAGCGGGTATCTCCAAACACCAAGTATTATCGGAGGCTAGTAAATAACAGTCTCAGTGAATTCTGGCATATTCATATATGTTATTGGGATGAAAATTACCCGAAGGGGACCCAAGTTGGATAACACTGAATCGTAGTGAGCCTTTGAAACAGTGTGAGGAGCGGGGAGCGGAATAGAGTGTGCAGTAAACGTTTGAAACTGAACTGTGGCAGCGCGTTGTAGCTGCGTGAGGAGATTTGAGAGGAACAGAGAGTGTAGCAAACCTCTGGTACCGTGTTTGAAACTTAACCGAGGCAGCACGTTGAAGCTGCATGAAAAAATCTGAGAGGAACAGGGAATGCAGTAAACCCCTGCTACCGCGTGTGAAACGGAACTGAGGCAGCGCGTTGAAGCTGCGTGAGGAGATTTGAGAGGAACAGAGAGTGTGGCAAACCTCTGGTACCGTGTATGAAACTTAACCGAGGCAGCGCGTTGAAGCTGCGTGTGGAAATATCAGAGGGGCAGCGAGTGCAGTGAACCCCAGGGGCGGCGCTTGATACTGATTTGAGGTGGCGCGTCTAGTGAGAGATGCGTAATCTCTTTGGAACTTTGACTTGAGGTTGACATGGATCGTGAATTTACAGGCGTCATGCGCAAAGCATTTTAAGTAAACTCAGGAAGCCGAGAAGGGAAGTAGGAGGCGGAGCAGGAAACTAGACCTTCTCCTCAGAACTTCGTCGGCCTGAAGGAACTAACGTCTGTTACGTAGAGTGACTGGGGGGGCCATCTTGAGTGTGAAAGACACCGTGTGAAGAAACCGACTACATTATCAGAACATAAAGAAATATACATCTTAGGCGGTAGAAGAAGAAAAACAAAAAAAAAAATATATAGTCATTTATAGGAACCGGAACCACAAATTATAGTACGAATGTCACTCTAGACGAGTCTAAATTAAGTGATCAGTGTATGAGGTATTTCGGAACGTTCCAATTGGGCAATTCATGCACCGCGTGGCACACGTCAAACAATCTACGGAGCTTCATTTGCCGGGAGAGCACGAAGACTGTATCCTTTAAAGTTAAAATTTCAGGGAGAGAGTGTAAACTTTGTTGTGTGAGGAACACATATAAACAGGAAGAAGCCATTGTCATTTGTGAATATAAGGGGCAAAGTTGAGAGAAATTTTTCATTAGAAGAGGCACTATGTGTAATTTACCGCCTCCTGAGCCATTAATGAAAGAAGAGGGAACAAGTATCGCGGATTGGGAAGAGAGGAAGGATAGGTATAAAAAACGCATATCCATTTTTGACGAGAAGGAAGAACCAATGAAAATAGAGAAAGAGGCGGAAATATGGACAAACAGTTTGGGAGCTGGTGGATGGAAAGAGAATATTAACAGAGAAAAGAGAAACTTTAAGGTAACAGACAGAAACGGTTGGCAAAAGGTCTTGCATGTTTTAGAGGTACACTATAAGCGAGAAGGGAGTGCCAAAGTACAAGGGAACAAAATATACAGAGAAGAGGGAGATAACGAAATGGTGATGAACAAAAGTGAAGCTAAACAGGTGTATACCATCAATAGAGGTGGAGAATTTAAGGGATCTATCGCTGATTCAGAGTCACATAGTACTGTAGTAGACAAATACATGTAGAAGAGAGAATTGTCATTAACGCTAGGAAATGAATTTGAAGCAGCAGACACGGGTGTAAACTTTATCTTGAGAGGTGACGGAGAGATGGAGTGGTGTTACATGAAGAGAAGTACTAGGGGTAAGATTTATAATGCGGAAGAAGAGGTTGCTGTACCGGAAGGGGAGGAACGAAGGAAATTAAGTACAACGCAAAATCCCAATAGTTCTGAGCACAGTAGAGGGCTGGTTGTAAACGACAGTAGTCAATTTACCAGGCTGGAGAGGTTGAGGGTGAACACGTCTCCTTCCTTAGACATTGAAGCAAGGACAAAAGGGGTTTGGAGGTATAAGAAAAAAAAAGAAGCAGCCATTATCAAATTCGAAAGGAAACAGAATACGTCATTTGGAAAGGAGGTTGGAGACAATATAAGGAAAATTTTAGGGAGAATTATCAGTGAACATGATGTTCTGGAAGTAAAAGAATTGGTCTATGAGGTAACGTGTGGGGTTACACATTTCACGAAGGTAGTGGAGGAACTTTGCAAGCCAACCCGCCTCAAGAGAAAGCATGGAGCTCAACGGCTCGGGTCAAATACAAACTTAGGTCGAGTGAGAAATATGTCCATGACATGGACCTGGAAGGAGAAGCTTGTCAGAGAATGAATGAGAATCCACTCAAAAACGTACCAGGCCAGCACTCAAAAGGTCCGGTTGGAAGTATCATGTTGCTCATAGAAGGCTGGAAAGAAGATGTGTTAGGGTTTACAGGAGACAAAGCCACATTATCAAGGCGAACCCAGGGGACGAAGTCGGAGGAAAGTCTAGTCCCTGAGGAGGCATGTACAGAAGGAAGTACGAGAAGCTCAGGCACAGAGTGCCACAAGAGAAATTATGCTGGACCCAACGCTTATGAGGCCAAAGAGAAGGAAACCGGTCATAGGAGCAGGGTTAGAAGCAGTGTAACATGGTCCAGGAAATTTCCGAGAAAAAAAAAAGGAATTCTAAGGGGTTGTCACTCTCCAGCAGGGTGAGGTGGTACGAGAGATTGAGGACTAGAGCACGTCAGCAGAGTAATCGTTCGGGCCGCATGGCTCTTGAGGAGTTAATGAGAGAGTACTAATAGGCACCCGTACCCATTCTAAACCTCACCATGAACCAAACATGGAAGTTATTTAAGCCTATTGGAACGGAGGGGGGAGCAAAGTTCCTTGCTCTCAACTTCATCAATCGCATTTTATTGGTCAGACCAGTCATCCATTCCGTGGAAGAGACAAAGCGTGGCCAGGGACCACACAGAACAAACGATCTTGATTTACAGCAACTCCGCAGTAGAAAGTGGAAGTGGTTATAGCCACATGGATGGGGTTTAGCTAAACGCAGAAAATGACTCGGAGGAATGTAATCTTTTCCCTTGACAACAGGGTCATTCCAATAACAGACTTATGTAGAACAAGTATCGCTGATCTCATCAGACATGCATTTTGGTTGTCTTCATTTCATGTTCAAGGAAATGTGTAACGTGTGCCCCCCTGTCTCCTGGTTTGGGGTTCAGGACTCAGTTTATCTTCACTCTAAATGGTAGGATTTAAGGGGTTTTGGAGTCAGTCTTTGCCGCGTTATGAATAGTATCTTTTAGCAGTAGTTGGGGTACCTAGACCAGGCAGTACCCGTCACCGTTAAATGTATCCAGAAGGGTAAAGGGGATTTAGTGTCAGCTCCCGGTTGGTAGGAAAGGGGGGCAGAGAAGTGATAGTCTCAGGTAACCCCTCACCCTTCTAGTTTACACTTCCACGTCCTGGCAAAGACAATTCATCTGGTATTAAGGGGCACTCTGCCAGCTTTGGTAGAGACTATGGGCTCATCCCATCAGGTAGATCCAGGGGTTTATCATGGGCCAGGGTCTTCCTTTCATGACCCACTGTTGTGCTTAATTATGCACACGTTTATACCTCTCCCTTCATTGTTCACCTGGCTTCCTCTCCCTTTTACCTTCCTTCTCTTTCTCTCTCTCTCCCTCCCCCGCTCTTTCTCTCTCTCCACCCCGCTCCCATCTTCTCTTGTCTTCCCTCCCTCCGTGGTTTCCCTAGGGAGGATGATGTGTTGTAACTTATCATTTAGTTCCTCCCACCTCTTTCTGATCCCCCCTTGCCTCCCTCCCACTTGGTATGGCCCGTGCTGTCCCCTGAAGGCAGCAGTGGAATGTTGCGGTTTTTTTATCCTGTCAAGCTGGGAGCACCTACGTTCAATAGAACTTAATAAATGTTCTTGAATCTATTAATGTGTGGACTTACATTACTACAGTAAGGCTAGGTAAATAGATGTGGTGATAAAAATTAAGTTAACAATAGTAGATCTGTACCTACCTTGACAATGTTGTGGTAGGTAATTTGGTGAATGGAATATTTTTCTAGGTAAAGATTTCGATCTTGACATTGTGACATACAACATTAATATTTCCTCCAATATTGGATAATTGTTAACATTTACATTTGCTTGATTAACATCAGGACAGATTATATTAGATGCATCAGTTTATTCTTGTTTGCCAGGGTTAGAATTACTATTCACCTGTATTGTATGATTCCTTTGTAATAGCGGTAATGGGCAGAGATACTTGTGTCTTCCTTCAGCCTCTTTTTGGAAGCCCTATGTTGTGTCTTCCATTTGTGACAAACATCAGCCTTTTCTTTGTTTATGCTGTTGAGTCATATTATGTTAAATTGTTCATGATCTCGCTCAAATGCGCATTAGCTATCTTTGATGTTGAACAATATAGCAGTTTGAAAATGCAGCAGGCTTAGGACATGGAAGCAGGCACCGGTGGTGGTAGAGGTTTGTTCCTTCAATAACAACTTCCGGCCAAGTTTTTTTACCATGGTTTTGGGGGTAGTTGTGGATCCTAGCTCCGCCGGCCACCAGCTTGGGGACCATCATCAGCATAATTCCAGTTTTCCCTGCGTTAAGCTGGAGGAAATAGTTTCTCACCCAGCAGGCAAAGGTCTTCATACCTTCTGAGAAGATGGACTGAGCGTTAGAGTTGTATTTATCAATGGACAGTAGAAGCTGAGTATCATCAGCACACAAGATAGGTGTGAACCCTAAATACCAAAAATCACATAAATGTTAAATAGAGTAGAACTGAGACAGGATTCCTGGCGTACTCCCTTAGTCAGTTTCGTTGTCTCGGAGTGAAAAGGGCCCAAGTTAATTGTCTGAGTTCTGTGTGACAGAACACTCTGTATCCATTGCATGGCTGCCCCTTGAATACCAATTTCAGTGAGTCTCCTGAGCTGGATTTGGTGAGAGACAGTGACAAAAGCCGCTGACAGGTCAAGCAACACCAGTAGAGCTGCCTGTCCATTGTCTAGTGACTGTCTGATATTATCAGTGACAGCAATCAGAGCTGACTCAGTGCCATGTCTTGGTTTAAAGCCTGACTGAGAGGAGTCGATACTACAGGAGGCCTTTACAAAGTCTGAGAGGTGTTTATTCATATGTTTTTCTAAAATTTTGCTCAGGAGGGAAAGCAGCGAGATAGGTCGATAGTTAGACAGGTCGTCCATAGGGGCCTTGAGGTTCTTACGTATCAGAATTATGTGCGCTGCCTTCCATTCAGTGGGAAGAAGAACTTTTTCCAGCAATAGATTTAGAATAGAACAGATAAGGGTAGCGAGCTTTTTTGATAGCAGTGAGGTGGTGTTAGCCGGGATTATATCGAAAGGTGAACCCGATTTAACCTTGTGAAGTAGAGACTCTACCTACTCGGGCATCAGCAACGGGAAGTGTTCCAGCTTCTGTATATTAGGCAGGACGAGTACGTGGCCACAAAGGGAATCATGTTGCCAGCTTCCGTCTTGGGTAATGTTGTCATATATCAAATCGATATTCTTTGTGAAATGCGTAGCAATTTTGTCACACAGGACTTGCGTCCGGGCTTGCTCATTGTTGCATGCTTCTCGGTGAGTAAAGGTTTTGAGAATCTGATAAAGGGTTTTGGGAGCATTCCCGGCCTGCTCTCATTGCAGTGCAATATGGGCTTTGCGTGCATGTTTTATATTTTTATGGTAATTAGATAGAGCTGATTTATAGCATGTTTTGTCAAATGCGTTGTGAGAGAGTTGCCAGCGCTGATCCAGTTTTTTACATATGCTCTTTTCTGTAAAGTATAATTGACAGGTGAACCTAATATTTTCTGAATGACAGTGTAGGTCAAAAGCAGGCTACAAGTGGCCTCAAACTGCTATATTGTTCAACATCAAAGATAGCTAAAGCGTATTTGAGCAATAGCATGAACTATTTCATATAATATGACTTAATAGCATACACAAAGAAAAGGCTGGCGTTTGTCACAAACGGAAAAACACAGCAAAGGGCTTCCAAAAAGAGGCTGAAGGAAGACACAAGTATCTCTGCCCATTACTGCTATTACAGATAAATCATACAATACTGGTGAATAGTAATTCTGACCCTGGTAAACAGGAATAAACTGATGCATCTAATATAATCTGTCCTGATGGTAATCAAGCAAATGTAAATGTTAACAATTATCCAATATTGGAGGAAACATTAATGTTGTATGTCACAATGTCATGATCGAAATTTTGACGTAGAAAAATATTCCATTCACCACATTAACTACCACAACATTGTCAAGGTAAGTATATATCTCCTATTGTTAACTTAATTTTTATCATCACATCTACTTACCTAGCCTTACCTTGCAAAATAATGGGAAGGTTGATATAGCAAATGAAATGTTTTTATAGGTGGATATTTCACCCACAGAATAGAGGTAGAACACCAAGCAATTAAACACATTAACAGAATGCATTTTAGCTTTTATGCTCCAACTGGCCTTTTCAGGCAAGGCTCTGGTCGGTTAAAATTATAATTATCTGTGTTCCTTTTGCTGTGCTGCTTGCTCTTTTGCATTAAATGCTAGATGGAATTAAGACTTCATGACATATTGGGGCATATTTACAAGCCCCATGCAATACTTTTGCGCCTCCGTTGCTTCACTTTTGTAACACAGCGGCAGCCTAAACGATGCAGCCAATTTACAACATGAAGCATCTAGGGAAAAGCATCACATTGTAAAGCCCTGAGGCACATTATCCCTACGTCAGGAAAAATGTATGCAGGGCGGGCGTTGCCATGCAGGAAAGCCTTGTTAAACTTATGCAGTGTAATCTACAAAATTTCAAAGCACCACTTAGGGGAGGCCACTACGTCAAAACCTTACGCCTGCTTAAAGCGAGCATAAGGAGTGACGCAGTGTAGTGAGAGTAGGCCTCAACATGCATTGGTGGAGTTGCATCGTGCTTGCGACATGACTCCAGCAATGTGTGACTTTTGGGCCAACAGATGCGCCAGAATTTCTGGATTCCTAACTTTACTACTCCTAAAGGCCTTTTGTAAAATCTGAAAGCCGTAAAGTTAGGATTTCTTCTTAGTTTAGGAGTAGTAAAGTTAGGAGTCCAAACTTTACTTCTCTTAAATTCCTTTTTCTGAATACGGAAAGCCGTAAAGTTAGGATTTTTCTCAGTTTAGGAGTAGTAAAGTTAGGATTCCTTTCTTTACAACTCTTAAATACCTTTTGTGAATACCAAAAGTCATAAAGTTAGGATTTTGTCGCAGATTACTTTTGTGAATTGGGCCCACAGTGTTTTTACAGCAGGCAACCACCACATGTAATAAACCAGCATGACAACAGGAAGCAGAGATGTGCACAGCCAGGTCACCCATAATGGGAGCCAGGCAAAAAGACTATGAAATCAGTCCTGCTCAGGGGCACCACCCTCGTCCTTCATGTCCATTTGTAGAGGATGCAGTGGTTGGATGACAAGAGCCAGTGTCCTTTTGCCCATGTCATTTTCAGGGATACAAGTACAACAGGAAGCACCGATCTTGGCACACACCCCTCCCTTCATCAAGGTCATCAAGTCCAACCAACACATACGGATTACATCACGATGAGGCATACTGCTCTCAGTTCTTCACCAATAGCATTTAGGCAGAGCTCTATGTCATTTATCATCTTCAGCAGCTCCCACCTGGTCATTTGGAACCAACGGTCATTTGCTTTTGTTTGAAAGTTGAAGAAGGTTATGGACTCTCCTAAATTGATTTGAGTGTCCGTGAACAGTCTGAATTCTTCTGTATTGTCCTTGTACTGAGCCCAGCCAAAATAATCATCAGTTCTTTTTCTTCAAACCTGATGCAACAGAGTGGTTTTTTTCTGTGGCCGATGTTGGAAAAACTCATACAGATCCTCTCCAGGGATGACCAGGAAATGGTTAAGAAGGCGCAAAAGCTGCCATCCGGGAACGAGTTAGGTATAGGTAAAGTCACCACAATACCGGTAAAAATCCAATATCGTGGAGGTGCCCCATGTAAGGTCTGATAAGTGCAACACTGCTTCAGTGTTGACATTGCTTCTGAACAATATTGTCCCTTTCCCTCTGAAACATAAAGAATACTGTGCAGGTTTCCATGCATTTAGGGGTTGCCCATTTCCCTTCCTACCACCTATACCTATTAATCTCAGTATCCCATATTTCCAGATATGGGGTGTCCGTGCTGGAGTTGATTCAGAAAAGGGTGTGGTGATGAACAGAGTGTCTGAATTAAGCAGACCACTCTTACCCAGTCCAAAGATCAGGGCTTGATCCATCACCGTTTTTTAGCTCACTGCACCATCCCAGCTCAGAACCTGGCTACATGCAAATTAGTCTGTCCCTGGCCCAGTGCATCATGGGAACAGGGCAGACCAGACTACCAAGCCAATTCTTATACTGGGAAGGAAACAAGCTTCCGGGGACCAGTTTCTGGCATTTCAGCCGTCTTCGGCCCGGCTTGCTTGAATCCTGATGGTGCAATGAGCAAGGGACTCACATCTGAGTATACCCTTCCACGCTTATGGTGGACAAAATGATTCAGAAAAGGGGGTGGTGATGAACAGAGTGTCTGAATTAAGCAGACCACTCTTACCCAGTCCAAAGATCAGGGCTTGATCCATCACCGTTTTTTAGCTCACTGCACCATCCCAGCTCAGAACCTGGCTACATGCAAATTAGTCTGTCCCTGGCCCAGTGCATCATGGGAACAGGGCAGACCAGACTACCAAGCCAATTCTTATACTGGGAAGGAAACAAGCTTCCGGGGACCGGTTTCTGGCATTTCAGCCATCTTCGGCCCGGCTTGCTTGAATCCTGATGGTGCAATGAGCAAGGGACTCACATCTGAGTATACCCTTCCACGCTTATGGTGGACAAAATGATTCAGAAAAGGGGGTGGTGATGAACAGAGTGTCTGAATTAAGCAGACCACTCTTACCCAGTCCAAAGATCAGGGCTTGATCCATCACCGTTTTTTAGCTCACTGCACCATCCCAGCTCAGAACCTGGCTACATGCAAATTAGTCTGTCCCTGGCCCAGTGCATCATGGGAACAGGGCAGACCAGACTACCAAGCCAATTCTTATACTGGGAAGGAAACAAGCTTCCGGGGACCAGTTTCTGGCATTTCAGCCGTCTTCGGCCCAGCTTGCTTGAATCCTGATGGTGCAATGAGTAAGGGACTCACATCTGAGTATACCCTTCCACGCTTATGGTGGACAAAATGATTCAGAAAAGGGGGTGGTGATGAACAGAGTGTCTGAATTAAGCAGACCACTCTTACCCAGTCCAAAGTTCAGGGCTTGATCCATCACCGTTTTTTAGCTCACTGCACCATCCTAGCTCAGAACCTGGCTACATGCAAATTAGTCTGTCCCTGGCCCAGTGCATCATGGGAACAGGGCAGACCAGACTACCAAGCCAATTCTTATACTGGGAAGGAAACAAGCTTCCGGGGACCGGTTTCTGGCATTTCAGCCATCTTCGGCCCGGCTTGCTTGAATCCTGATGGTGCAATGAGCAAGAGACTCACATCTGAGTGTACCCTTCCACGCTTATGGTGGACAAAATGATTCAGAAAAGGGGGTGGTGATGAACAGAGTGTCTGAATTAAGCAGACCACTCTTACCCAGTCCAAAGATCAGGGCTTGATCCATCACCGTTTTTTAGCTCACTGCACCATCCCAGCTCAGAACCTGGCTACATGCAAATTAGTCTGTCCCTGGCCCAGTGCATCATGGGAACAGGGCAGTCCAGACTACCAAGCCAATTCTTATACTGGGAAGGAAACAAGCTTGCGGGGACCAGTTTCTGGCATTTCAGCCGTCTTCGGCCCGGCTTGCTTGAATCCTGATGGTGCAATGAGTAAGGGACTCACATCTGAGTATACCCTTCCACGCTTATGGTGGACAAAATGATTCAGAAAAGGGGGTGGTGATGAACAGAGTGTCTGAAATAAGCAGACCACTCTTACCCAGTCCAAAGATCAGGGCTTGATCCATCACAGATTTTTAGCTCACTGCACCATCCCAGCTCAGAACCGGGCTACATGCAAATTAGTCTCTCCCTGGCCCAGTGCATCATGGGAACAGGGCAGACCAGACTACCAAGCCAATTCTTATACTGGGAAGGAAACAAGCTTCTGGGGACCGGTTTCTGGCATTTCAGCCATCTTCGGTCCGGCTTGCTTGAATCCTGATGGTGCAATGAGCAAGGGACTCACATCTGAGTATACCCTTCCACACTTATGGTGGACAAAATGATTCAGAAAAGGGGGTGGTGATGAACTGAGTGTCTGAATTAAACAGACCACTCTTACCCAGTCCAAAGATCAGGGCTTGATCCATCACCGTTTTTTAGCTCACTGCACCATCCCAGCTCAGAACCTGGCTACATGCAAATTAGTCTGTCCCTGGCCCAGTGCATCATGGGAACAGGGCAGACCAGGCTACCAAGCCAATTCTTATACTGGGAAGGAAACAAGCTTCCGGGGACCGGTTTCTGGTATTTCAGCCGTCTTCGGCCCGGCTTGCTTGAATCCTGATGGTGCAATGAGCAAGGGACTCACATCTGAGTATACCCTTCCACGCTTATGGTGGACAAAATGATTCAGAAAAGGGGGTGGTGATGAACAGAGTGTCTGAATTAAGCAGACCACTCTTACCCAGTCCAAAGATCAGTGCTGGAGTTTGAGCCATCCCAAAGGACTCATTTATTCTAGCATTATTGAGGTAGATGACCCTAGTGGTTAACTACCTCTAAGAATCTCTTTTCTACAAGGTCCCAAGCCCAAACAGTGTGCTCCCTTACAGTGTCCCATCTGTGCATCCTGTCTCCCTTTGTTTGAATGTTAATAGGTTCAGTGAAAAGATATAGTGGTGTTGGATGGGCCTTGTATCAAGAGATTTTTATTACTGTTTCATGTGGTTCTACTCTAATGGGTTGTATCCTTGCCCTAATCCTACAGAGATACAGGTGGATGAGACATTTGGCTATCTCAGGGCTCACTCTTGGGGTAAATAAAGTTTGTCCGCACCTACAGCGAGCGGAATCAGTGAGCATATATAGCATGATCTGTTTGTGGTTTACGTGCCCACTGTGGTCATGTGTTGATACCAAGTGTTGTGTAGGAGCACACTCTGTAGTGCATGTGGATGCTAGCCTTGGGTTCAGTATATGTGTGTGTGAGGTGCCAGAGGTCTCTGTGCATGGTGTGAACAAAAATATAGGGATACAAAACTTAAAAAACATTTTTTGACTACGGGATAGTCTTCATCGGAGATATTTGTTGTCTTGGCACCCAGAAGTGTCTTATCTTGGTGAAGAGCAAAATAGGGTACATTATATGATTGGCTTTTGGAAGTCCTTTTGGTAGTGTGATCGACATTTCTTTTGTAGGCTTCAGCTGAAGAGGTGGAAGACATTGTAATGATGGTGCATATGTGCTTAGATTGCCGACCTTTAGGATAAGAGCTGTGGGTTGTTAGTTAGCTTGGAAAAAGCACATCATCAGACATTTTTCAGAACAATGCCAGGTTTCCTTTAAACAAGTATATTCTATGGCTTCATTGGGGCGTGAAGCTACCTAGCAGGGTGCTGAAAGATGGTGGTAGCACTTTTAGGGAATGGTGAGTTTTAAGTCTGGTTTTAGTTTCACTTGTACTTTTGCTCCCCCCTGTGCTTGCTATGCTGGGGATAGTGTATTTTCCTCTGTGGGCTGCTCCATTAAAATAGTGTGTTATTTTTTATTGGAATTGGGACATCCTTTTGACCTGCATGGGTTGCATGCAATTTTGCAAAGCAGAGGCGTCTTAACTATTTGAGGGTCTGTCCATTGACACATGAGTGTTTCTCTGGCCTCAGCACGTGGCATACAATGAGGTTCTCTCCCTAAATGGTGGTTGGGTTATTGGGTTACACCTTCTTTCTGGAAAGGTTGAGAATTTTGGGCTGTTGTTCAGGGTGCCTTGTACGGGTTCCGGAGGGGGTTAGGCTGTGGTCTGGGCAGAAGCGGCCTGTGGTGGGAGTGCTGCCATGCAATGATGTACGGCGGGGGAGGGGCGAGGTGGGGTGTAATAAACTGCGGAATACGGCTGCACAGAGGTAAGTACACAAAAAATAAATAAAATTAATTTTGTTGTGCGCTCTGCATCACCAAATGCGATGCAGCACACGCAATGAAATTCATTTTATTTATTTATTTGTGTACTTACCTCTGTGTGTGCAGCAGTATTCCGCAGTTTACTAGTCCCCATCGTGCCCCTCCACCACCCCACATCAGCGCCCAGTAGCACTCCCACCACGGGCCTCTACTGGTTCTGGGTATTGCTGCTTTCAATAAGAGAACTTCATGGACCCCCGTAGGGCCCTGCAGGGAAATGGTTGGGATCGACTTTGTTTGCTGTGTTTTCTTATATGCAGGATTGATCAGGCTTCTCCATGGGTACGCGTTTGTCTTAGGGCTAAGTGTGACCACGCCTGTGACCAGTCAATAGGTAGGCTTGGGTTTCAGTTGCCACATATCTCTGACTTGAGGTTGATTACCAAATGTTCTGATGGATGACATGAACAGCTCCTTCAGGGTCATCATCGTCGTTCATGTCCTCCTCTTCTTCTAGCTTAATCGGAGACTGTATTGCATTGATCGCTTTGAGTTTCTGTCCCTTTTTGGGTGAGGAAGAATTGCATACTTTGACAAAGTGGTTGGATTTGTTGCATGCCGAACACCATTTTCTGTGAGTGGCACAAGGTCCTTGGTGTGGATATGACCTTCCACATCCTAACACAACTTGAGTTTCAAGTTGGATTAGGGATGGGGTTTCTTTTGGTCTGTATTCATTCCCTTAACCTGTTCCATCTTCAAATGGAATTGCAAAGCTGCTTCCATATGTGCTGTGCACACTTTGGAAAGTTCTTTGGAGCAACCCATCATCAGCATGTTGGCCATGGACATCCCTGGACTTCGGAGAATGTTCTCTCTGAGCTAAAGGAGGAGCAACCCTGCAGGAATTGGGCACACATTTTGGCATCAGGCAAAGTGCAGGTACTGGCTAAGTCTTTAAGGTGAGCCTAAAAGGTGTCCATGAATTCTTCAGGTAACTGACGGGCCTAGCGCAACAAGAACCTCTTGTAGTTTTGTTTTGCAAGAGTCTAGAAATGGGCAGTCAAAGAATGTTTTAACATGGTGTGGATGAACGGAGGGTCATCCCTGACAACAGACTTCCCAAGTTTATGGATGGCCGCCCCTCCCAAGTGTAATACCGTGGGGCATCGGCTATCATTGTCCAGGCCAGCCGCCACAAAATAGGCTTCCAGATGCTCAAACCAGAACTTCCATCTCACTGCATGAGCAGGTGGGTGCCCATCCATCACAAATGATTCCAGAGCAGGTACGGCGGCCTTGATGAGAGCAGTATCAGGCTAGTGTAGATAGCGCAGGGGTCAAACCATTGGCCTGGATGAAGGTGACTTAATGAATGACGACCTCCGACAGAGTAGTTAAGGAGGAGGAGCAGGTGCTGAAGTCCATGAAATTGCACCAAACATACATTAGGAGAGTCCTTTACCGCGGTGTGCATGTCCCAGGGGCGCTGGACCGTGGACTGTTGATGACCTGCGTAGAGGGGTAGGGGCTCTGTATCCTATGTGCTGGGCAGACATGCGTGTGATGAGTGTGCACGCTGAGCAATACAATTGCAAGCAGGAGGTATCAAATATGCCCTGGATAACTCACCAGGCAGGCAGATGGTGTTCTAAGATGCAAGCCAGAAGGCATTTCATGCATCTACAAAGCAACTGAACTCCCAGTGCTGTGGACAGTTGATAGACACTCCTCCAGATAGGCCCGCAGATGCAGGGAAAAACAGTGCTGTGGGCAATAGACAGGCACCCCTCCTGGAATGGCCAGTGGAAAAAGCACGACCCGGCAAACACTGCTGCGTGTAGGAGGCCAGGGGAGGAGAGAAAACACGCTTTTTGTTACCCAGCGGAAACTTGGGCAGGACACTCGCGTGCACCACCGTGTTCAGGAGCACGGGACAGCCTAGCCAGCAGGAGCAGCACGCAGCATGGGCAGTGCAGGAGCATGAAATGCTCTGAGTTTTCACCGGCCGGGGCACTATAATCATCACACATTGGAGCGCAATCACGAAGGTAGGGAGGCAAGTACTCCCTCATCCCTGGTTGTTCTGATGCCATGGGGCGGTGAAGGCTAGGCTTTGCGGCGTTGAAAATAAAGGAGGCACAAGCTCTGCTTGGTACATTACTGGCTAAGTGATCACAAGGTCGGTTCCTGCCTGCTTTTTAATACTTTCGTTTCATACATCACAGCCATGAGCAAGTTATACACATTCATGGGGTCCACTTCATAAGCACCCCTACGTGATTCCTCGACATGGGGTGGTCCATCCCCAAACATAACAGGCTCCTCCAGTCAAGTCAAGTCAAGTCAAGTCACAACACTTATATAGCGCACTACATACCCAGAGGGTTTCAAGGCGCTTAGGAAGGGGAGGAGGATTACTTTTCAAATATCCACGTTTTAAGTTGCTTTCTGAATGCTAGGTGGTTCTGGGTGAGGCGAAGGTAAGCGGGGAGAGAGTTCCATGTTTTAGCAGCCAGGTAAGAAAAGGATCTGCCTCCCATGGTGGTCTTGTTGATGCGAGGTACAGTGGCGAGGGCTTGGCTGGAAGAGCGTAGTTGGCGGGAGGGGGTGTAAAAGGACAGACGTGAGTTGAGGCATTCTGGACCGATGTCGTAGAGTGATTTGTGTGCGTGGGTAAGCAGTCGGAAAGTGATCCTCTTATTGACGGGTAGCCAGTGGAGGTCTTTAAGGTGACCAGAGATGTGTTCGTTGCGTGGGATGTCTAATATGAGTCTGGCTGAGGCGTTTTGGATTCGTTGGAGTTTCTTCTGGAGTTTTGCGGTAGTACCTGCGTAGAGGGTGTTTCCGTAGTCCAGTCGGCTCGTGACCAGAGCGTGGGTGACAGTTTTCCTTGTTTCGGTGGGGATCCAGCGAAATGTTTTTCTGAGCATGCGAAGAATGTTGAAGCAGGAAGAGGATACGGCGCTGACTTGTCTGTTCATTGAGAGTGAAGAATCCAGGATGACGCCTAGGTTCCGTGCGTGGTCTGTCGGGATGGGTGCTTTTCCGAGGGCTTCCGGCCACCAGGAGTCGTCCCATGCAGAGGGGGACGTACCTAAGATGAGGACTTCAGTTTTGTCTGAGTTCAGTTTCAGACGGCTGTGTTTCATCCATTCGGCAACTTCTTTCATTCCTTCGTGTAGGTTAGTTTTGGCGGCGCTGGGGTCATTGGTGAGAGAAAGGATTAGTTGAGTGTCATCCGCGTAAGAGATGATGTTGAGGTTGTGATGGTGTGCGATGGCCGCGAGGGGGCTCATGTATACGTTGAAGAGGGTGGGACTGAGTGAGGATCCTTGTGGTACGCCGCAGATGACTTCAGAGGCCTTGGACTTGAATGGTGGAAGGCGGACTCTCTGGGTTCTTCCGGTGAGGAACGAGGTGATCCAATCAAGTGCTTTTCCTTGGATTCCGATGTTTCTGAGGCGCTGTAAAAGGGTGCTGTGGCAGACTGTGTTGAATGCTGCAGAGAGGTCAAGGAGGATGAGGGCGACTGTGTCTCCATTGTCCAGTAGAGTTCGAATGTCGTCTGTTGCTGCGATGAGGGCGGTCTCAGTGCTGTGTTTTGCTCGGAAGCCAGATTGTGAGGGGTCGAGGGATTTGTTGGTTTCGAGGAAGGCGGCGAGCTGGTTGTTGACAGCTTTCTCGATGACTTTGGCCGGAAATGGAAGAAGCGAGATGGGGCGGTAATTTTTGAGTTCGGTGGGGTCTGGTGTGGGTTTTTTCAAAAGGGCGGTGAGTTCAGCGTGTTTCCAGTCTTCCGGGAAGGTGGCGGAGTTGAAGGAGCAGTTGATGACGTCTCGGAGGTGCGGTGCTATGACGGAGTCTGCTTTGTTGAAGATGTGGTGAGGACATGGGTCTGTGGGGGATCCTGAGTGGATGGAATTCATCAGGCGGATGGTGTCCTCAGTGGAGATTGGGTTCCAGTCGTTAAGGGTGTTCATGGGGGTGAGAATTCCTTGACGATGACAATGTTGAAAAGTTCCTTGCTGTTGTGGGCGTTGTTGTCAAGTCGATCCTTGAATGCTGTTTTCTTGGCTTTTCGGATTTGTTGGTGGTGAGTGCGGGTGGCGTGTTTGAAGGCGTCCTTGGTGCTGGTGGTAGGGTCTTTTTTCCAGGCCTTTTCAAGGGAGCGGCAGAGTTTCTTGGATTTCTTGAGATCATCGTTGAACCATGAGGCCTTCTTGCTGCCGGGTTTGTTTTGACGTTTTTTCAGTGGAGCTAAGGTATCAGCGGTGTTGGATAACCATAGGGTGAGGTTGGCGGCGGCTTCGTTAACGTTAGAAGAGTGGGCTGGGGTGTTTAGAAGGAGTGATGCGGAGATTTGGTCCGTGGTGATTTTGTACCAGTTTCTTTGCAGGGTAGGTTGGAGGTGGATGCTGGGTTTTTGTTTGTTGTAGGTGAAGTGAACGCAGCTGTGGTCAGTCCAGAGGAGTTCCGTGGTGTGGCTGAAGGAGACATGGTTGCTGGATGTGAAGATGGGGTCGAGTGTGTGACCTGCGATGTGGGTGGGGGAGGTGACTAGTTGTTTAAGTCCGAGGTTGGCGAGGTTGTCCACGAGGGTGGCGGTGTTGCGGTCGTTGATCTTTTCGAGGTGAAAGTTGAGGTCTCCCAGAAGGATGTATTCTTTGGAGGGGAGCGCGTGTGGGGTGATGAAGTCCGTGATGTCTTCACTGAATTTTGCGCGGGGTCCTGGTGGTCTGTAGAGGAGGGTGCCTCTGAGTGTGGTCTTGAGGTCGATGTGGATCTGGAAGTGAAGGTGTTCGGAGTTGGCGAGGTTGGCGTCAGAGCTGGTTGATATGCGGATTGATTTCTTATGGACGATAGCGATTCCTCCTCCTGTGTGGCTGGTACGGTCTTTGCGAGTGATCTTATAGTCTTCAGGAATGGCAATGGTGATGTCTGGTGCGGAGGAAGCATTCATCCATGTTTCCGTAAGGAAGGCGATGTCCGGAGAAGTGGTGTCTAGTAGGTTCCATAGGTCGATGGCGTGCCTGTGGACCGATCGGGTGTTGAGCAAGATGCATTGTAGGTGGTTGGGGTCGGGAATCTGTGGTGTGGTCGTAGCGGAGATGTTGGGCCTTCCTAGCTCGGAAGGTGGAACATGTGTGTTTGAAAGTTGACATTTAAAAGAAAGTGCTGCTTTTGTCTGGGAATGCAGACACATTGGTTGGAAGCTCTAAATTACTTGCAGTGCACATCTGAACACAATAAAATGCCATAACACAAAGCCACATAATAGCACAACAAAAACAAAACAGCGCAATGCATATAGTGAAATCTGAGCACAATCACAGTACAACATCAACACCACAAGAAAGTGCTAGACAATACATATGCACAAAAGTTCTTGTTTCACACTGCCACTTTCATAAATCTGTTTTCATATTACAATTTTTGCACATAGTTCTACCATACATAACACCACATAGCGCCAGTTAAAATGTTTTGTAATCCGGATCTTTAGCTCGGATGTCCACATTCGAATTCATTCATAATAGTAGGTTTATTCTTTGCATTTTAAATATTCATAATTTACTGGCCTCTCCTTGGATGATTTGCGACTACATGATTGAGTTAAGCTTTTTTGGGTGATGACCGTGATGTGTGTAGTCTGTGGCCTTAAATGTTATTAATTGCACTGTATCATCGTCAGGGAATTGAAAATCTAAGTACAACCTGCAATAAACATGTCACGGGCAGCACTACTATTGCGTATACCAGATTAATTTATTGCTCAAAAAAGTATATTGTATTCACTCGATCATTTATTTCGATGATTCCCCTTCTCCATTTAGTTCTTAACTTATTTCGACCATTTTCTATACCACTCCTCAATTTTGAAATAAAATAAAATTCAGAACTATCATTTACAGGAGCTAGCCATCAATATGTGGATGCCTGTAAAGTAAGTACCAGAAACCAGCATGCTCAAAGATTATTATTCCTAGGCGAAATATTACAAGCACAACTGCAGCTACATCACAGTAAGTCTTCAAAACACTTTTTTATATAACTTTTCAGTGCTGTAGTTAATACATCTATTTTGCTTGTCATCTGTCATTTTCTTGTTTTGATGTAGGAGAGTCTGCCAACTCTGATTTGCCGCAGCCCTAGGGAAGCAGTTGCTCACGACTGACACAATGTGGGTCTAATGCAATCTGGTTTTCTTTGAAATCATTGCTAATAGTGGACAAGCCATAGAAACCATGACAATGATGGGCTTTTGCAAGTACAAGAGATGTGCACCACCAGTTTTATGTTGGTTATGACTGCCTAAAGTGTGTTTTTTTGTATAGAAAAGACATGCAATTTTACAGTGGCTATGTCGCACTGACATTTCTTTTATAATATTCTACATTTTGCAGATTACTTTACAGCTCAAAATGGATACATATTTGTATACCTATGTTATAAAAGGGTATTGTATTTGAGGAAAGCGGTTTTTATGGCAATGTGCCCCTAATATATTAGAGATAATTTTCCGGCTCCCGTGTGTCTTTTTGATTTTAGCCACACTTAGCATTGCCATCAAAGAGAGAAAGTATTGTTGTGCAGCTTGATCTTTTTTTTAATAGGAGGAGTATTTCAGGTTTGGTTTGTAGAATGATTTTAAAATTGTATCAGCAGTACTTATGCAATCAATTACGTCCAAATCATGAAAGTACTCACCAAATGAATTCAATTTACAGCATATTCTGGATTACGTCAACAGTTTAGTGTGAACTGTATTTACATTTTCAGAGGTATTCATCAGGTAATTACTGTAATACAGGATCAAAAAGGTGCGAAACCTTTAGCTACGTCCAAAAATATCGTAATCAACAAAAGTGCAATCCCTCCAGCCTAGACGATGTTTGATATTTGATAAATGAAGGTTTTGTATACTTGATTCACACTCATTTAAAATACAATCAATCTATCAAAATATGGCTTATGGTCCACTTCATCTTAGGCACACACTATTGTAAGTATACATTATTGTTTATTGTTCGATTACTTTAAATCATAACAGATTAAAAACAAACAAAAAAATACGTTTCATCCTAAATGCAACAAAAAATTAAAATTGTTTAACAAAATACAGTAGTGTGATATATATATGAATAAGTAATTATTATTATTATTATTATTATTATATTTAAAGCAAAAAGCAGCTAAAATGTGTTTAAAAACATAATGACCTTGTTGGTGACTGTAAAACCCGCCCCCAACTTTCAGTAAAACATACAAAGGCTCCACCAGTAAGAGTCTTGGAGTTTAATAGGGGACGGGGAGGTCCCAGACCGGTCATGAATTTGAAGATTGTGGCGATGGTTCCTGCAAACCTACGGAGTTAAGTTTTTATGCAATTTGGAAAACAAATTTTGTAAACTTAACATTAAACATTGTGTTGTTGGGGTTCATTGCTGATATAATGGCTTGCCGGCATGATCGAATGCTGTGCTTGATCCATTCACCTAACAACAACCGCCTTCTATCCTTGAGAAATGTTGGTCAAACTCACATCACATGCTCAATTGATTCTGAGTAATGAACGACACCATGCAGGCAAGTGTTTTATAAAGGGCCATTCACTCATCCTCAGGGCCATGAACCTTTTCTTCCAAACAGCTGATTATGTGCTCGAAAGATATGGGGCCTCTGATCTGGGTTTGTGCTCAGTAATTATAGACCAGCCATGTTTTCGTTTAGACAATTGTGCCCTGTCCTGATGAAAAGACCAGAAGCAAACACTTCTTTTAATTGACAATTTAAGTGCCTGCTGGGGCGGATTAGTTCCCCAATAGTCCATGGCATCGAGCAGTTTCAAAGAGTGGTCAAGGAAACATCTGTGTTTTTGACTGGGTTGACCTGCTGATATTTCTTGCCACAACTTGGTCTCCAGGCTTCCTTCCCTTGAATTACGCAGTCTGTGGCACAACTTGATGAAAGCACCTGCACCGACGCCCTCATGGTTCAGAAGGCCGAACTCAAGCCTGATCTGAGCCGGAGATGCCGATTTCGGAAGGTGCCAGGCTCATTCGTAGATTCTAGTTGTTGGTTTATTCAGCATTGACGAATTGCTCCCCAACATTATTTCTTGGCCGTAGGTTAAACAGTTTGTAACCTTTGTCTTCATGACTGTCAGGAGGGGGGATAAGCTTGGGCCAAGTAGCTGTGCCAAAACTTTCATCATTGCTGCTTCGAGGGACAGTGCTTTTTTTTTGACTGCTTCTTTCTGTTTTACAAAAGAACCCTTGGAATCCATGTGAATGGCCAGATATTTATATGATGTCACAGTTTCAATTTTTTTGCCGTCAAAGAACCACCCACCGGTTTGCTGCTTCCGATTCCTGAAGGTGATAGCTTTCGTTTTGAAAGATTTAATTCCAGAGCGTTACTTGATGTAAAAGAAAGCAGCTGGTCAAGAAGTCGCTGTAAACCGACCCTTCTGTGGCTGAGTAAAACAAGATCGTCGACATAAAGCAAATTACTAATTCGGGATCCACCAAGTGAAGGGGGATGAGAGTTGACTTTATCCAATAGGCGGTATAAGTCAGAGATAAAAAGGTTAAACAAAAGAGGGGCCAACACACACCCTTGTTTGACTCCACAGAAAGTCGATATTTTTCTTGAGACGTGTGACCCGTCCCCCAATTTGATGCGAATCCAGGTGTTTGAATGAAGTTGGATTATTAATTTTAACAGGTCACTCGGGATACCCCATTTTTGTAATATGTGCCATAACAGGTCCCTCTGCACCCGGTCGCAGGCCGCTTTAAAGTCAACAAAGCAGCAATGCAATGGCATTTTTAGGGATGCTGCTTTCTCCATAAGTATGGATAGGCCCAGTAGGTTGGTAATTGTGCCCGATTTGGCCACAGAGCCAGTCTGGTTAAATGGCAGCCACTGAGTTTTTAGTGCCCAGGAGGACAGATCTTCCAACAAGAGGCTGGCGAAATATTTGGAGTCTACGTCTAGGAGTGCTATTGTTGTATGGCGTTTTAGGATCCGAACGTAATTTTCCGATTCATTTCCTTATATAGGTACAATTCACATTGCCCTTATATAGGCATAGAAATCATACTCTTATTTAGACATAGCCCATGCAGTCCAAATACAGGCATGGCTACTTCCACCCGTACCAAAAAGCCACAACGATTTCTTGGAAAACTCGGCTTAAGCAGTCAGGGACATCCCCTTGCTTGAATATTGATTTGTCCAAGAATTAATGGAGTTTTCAAAGAACTACCATTCCCTTGGGGTTCTTTGATGACATTATTATGCCCGACTTTACGTCAAACTAGGCACCTTCAAGGTATAAATATGCCTACACTTGCCCTAGCAAACACACAGTGGTTCAGAGCAGCTCGACTATCTACTTGCCCGACGCAGCTGCTACAGCAAGTGCCGAAGGAAACCGACCCTCCAGCTGACGTACTGATCGAGAGGCTACATTTCTCCCGGCGAGAATCCAGCTCCAGTATTTCCAAGCTCCCCTAGCGGGGTGTTGGGAAATCGAGTCCCAAGACAGAGATACCAGACCTCCTTCATTCTAAAACGAAGGTACAGAGCTGATTAGACCCTAAGAGAAATCTTGGATAGATTCTTGGCAAAGAAAAACTAAACCTATGCTACACCTCACTTACTTCTTCCCTCGTACTAGACTTAGGTTAGGTACATTGGGGTAGGCGTATTTTAGAAGCACCTGTTGAGTACTTTTAGCCTTTGTTATTTATGTATGTATCTATCTATGGTTTAGAAACCATACAATGCTTTTACAGCAATATTTTATAATACTCTTCCTGCTTTACGCATTATACTTTGCAACCAGTATTACGATTGTAGCAGTTCACTTTACTTGCATGAGAAAGAAGACTGTTCAATAAATCCTTTTTATTGAAAACACCAGTCTCTCTATTTCTCTGCACCTCTGATGAAACGAAGCATGCACAATTGACTGAGTAAAATATCTATCTATTGTTTCCACGACTCTGAAGATACGTTTATTCTTGGGGGGATCAAAGTTGTCATGTTTATGTGGTTGTCATAAACTAATCTCTTCTTGTGCATTCGAGAAAGTTTCTAGTGACCTCTGAGCTAGCTGGCACTCACAATTAAGTCTAATATATTCGATAGAGACCTAGTATACATAAGTCCTAACTCAAATCTATAGGATATATAATATTCCAATGCACAGAGCCATTTTGGGAATATAGGAACTGCACTACACTATCATCCTGTTGTTTTTAGGATAGGCTTCTGCCTCCTTTCAAAATTGGGTGAATTATTGCTCCTTTCCATGATTCTGGTACATCATAAGTCTGTAGGAAATGCAAAAATAGTGGGGCCAGATGTTTGGACCAAAAAGTGGGATCCGCTTTAAAAAGCGCCTGCGGGAGCCCATTAGGGCCCGGGGCCCCGTCCGAATGGGCATTGCTAATACTGCAAGTAATATTTTGTCTCATGCCTTCATAAGAGAACCAGAAGTTTGAAAGTAAAGGATCTTGCTGGAACTTTGTTTCCACTGTGTTAATAGGTGAGATAGAAACATTGGGTTCCTCGTTTATGGATAATGTGCCGTTTCTCGTTGTTTTCCATGGTGAGGGGATGTTCAATTGATCCCTTTCTTTATTTTGATTTTGGAAGTGCTCTGTTAGAAAAAGGGCTCATTCAGCTTTACTTATGTTGGCTCTGCATTGGCCAGTTACGCCCAGTGTCCTCCTATTCACCAGTGTCCAAAAGGGTTTAGGATTGGAGTTTTTACTGGCGTGGGCTAGTTTCAACCAGAACTGGTTGCCAGCTGTATGTTTGTCTCTGTTAATTGATACTCTCAATGCTTTCTGAGCTTGCTTGTAGACAGTGAATGCATGAACATCATCTGGACATTTCCTGGCGAGACGTAATGCAGCATTGCGTTTGGTCTTTAATATATTTGTCTCTGCTATAATGGTAGATTGTACAAGGTATGAAGATTTGCGTCCTGAAGGCAGAAATTGGCTCAGCAATTGTTGGACGAGGAGCTCCCATATTTTAATTGGATCAATCTCTCCTGTGCTCCACTCTCCTAGGAGAGATCTACATTTGTCCATTATTGCGGGAAGTAGATGATACGTCCATTTCAATCTTTTAAAGTTCTCTGTGCATATGACAGTTATAGTGTGAGCTATTGCCAAATGATGAGCAACATTGAGGGATAAGTCAATTATTTGGGGGCAATGGTCACTGACACCCGGAGTAGCAATACAAAAGTTCTCTATTAAGGGGAGTATTTCGAAGTTTCCAATCATGTAATCAAGAAATGAGTAGGAGAGGCCGTTAGTTCGAGTCCAGGCTGGTGGAGAATCCATAGAAAATCTCCCATTCAATACAGTGAAACCCAGGCTGTTAAGTTGTAAAACAGCATATTCACCCAACTTGCTTGGCCTGATGCCTGATGATTTGGGAAGGGGCACTAGGCACGATGGTGTGGCAGGGAGTATTTCGCTATATTCTTCTTGAGTGCTTAAGTGTAAATTGGTATTAAAATCTCCAGAAATTAAGCAGGGGACTGCACCGTGGTCTTTTATCAGGTTGGACAAGATATAAATCAGTCGGTCAAATTTGGCCTTTTTCTTGCTAAAGTGAGGTGCAACATAAATGTTAAGAAAAAAAAGTTGTCTGGCTGAGTTTGGAGTGCTAATTCTGATGCCAGTAATCCAGTCTTCGTTAAAATCCAATGCTTTGATGTTCAAGGATAATTTACAGGCGACGTAGATCGAAAGGCCGCCTTGTGGCCGGCCTTGCTTGTGCACTCTTATTGCTGATAACCTAAATTCAAGATATCCTTCGATAGGGGAACTTGATACAGACCAAGTTTACCGGAGAAGTATGATGTTATTTTTTTTCAGGAATTCCAGACTGTCAGGGGCTTGAAGTTTTGCATCAAGGACATTAATGTTCCAGGAGCATATCAACAAGCTGGAGCGGATAATATTTCAACCTTTATGACCTCGGAACAGGACCCCTGGCAGCCTGTCCCAGTGCTTTACAATGGATTGGCTCTCTGTGGCAGACTCGCCAGACTCTGTTAGAGAGCTGCTTCGAGCCGATCTTAATATAAAAAATGGTGGATTTACTGATTGGAATGTAGGAACCAAGGCACTAGTCAAAACTGAGGGGTAACGAAGGTCGGTAGGTGTTACTAGATTTATACCCCAGCTGTTAAATTGCTCTGTCTGTGCTAATACCAGGTCCTTTATTGCTTTGGTTGCCAAGGTTAGCAAGGTAGTTTCAACTGATCGGTTACTGTTGCTAGGTTTAAATCCAATAGATATTATGTCGCTAGATACCAGTTTGCTTAATTCTGGAATTGATTTTAAAAGTCTGAGAATGTTCCCACGATTGAGAATGTCATGCGGGCCTTGGGAAATATACTCTGGGACTAACAACAGTTTGGTCTGGTTCCCTTCTTTGGGCATTTGGCTCTCTGTTGGGACGATGGTGAGGGCTGGAGATTTTGCGGTGTTGTCTGGTTCCCAATGGTTTCCAAAAGATTTTTGTGGGGAGCCTGTCTTTTTCCTGGAAAGGTTTGGGGGCACTTTGTTGGAGATGGTTTTATTGCTAAGGGATATAAGACTTGCTTTATTAAGAGTGATTTTACACTTGGTGGCAGGTCCCTGGGTCGTAGTTGGAATTTTTCGACACCTTTACTCTGAGTCGTGTGTGGGATTACCTGAGACGTGTGCTAGACACTCTGGGTTCTTCCCTGGTCTTGTCTTGCCTGCTGACGGCAGGATAGATGTACTAGCACCGGGAGTAGCCATTAGGATGTTGTTTGTGGGTGACAGGCTAACCTGATCAATTTCAGGCATCTCATTGGGTGGAGGAAGGCCTCCTTTTGGTGATGTTTGGAGAGTAGGGTTGAGAACTTCAATTTGGTCAGACCAAGCATTTAGTGCAGGTTGTGGATTCGTCAATGTTGTTTTTTTGTACAAATTTAATTGTTGGGACGAGGGCTGGCTGGTAGTAGAACTAGTTGTGCTGGGCGAGCCCAGTGGTGAGGTAGAAGTGTTTTTTTTTTTAAATAGTGGTTTATTGTGTTCCGAGTTTCAGTTACTTGTCTGCTGCGGTTTTTCCGCAGTCTTCTTTTCTCTCGCTTACTCATCTTGTGGATGTGAGCCACAGTCACTTCTTTATCGGCAACCAAGCAGGAGCTCTCGGGAGCCATGTTGCCGATTGAGCATGTGCTCTTTAAAGGAGTCACTTGATTTGGTTTTAAGGAGGTTGAGTTAGTTGTTGTGGATTGACAGTTTATGCGGGTTGTCTTGTCCATGTTTTGAAGTTCAAGAGGGGGGTTGGTAGTGCCAGGGGTTGTTAGTTTGACAATTCTCGAACTTTCTAATAAGGTTTTAATATTATCGGGCCTTGATACCTGTAGTTTGTTTTCTGAACAACTGGGTCGGATACCACAGGGGAACAATAATCCTGCCATGGAATACAGGTCTGCCCTGATAGCGGGAGTTTCTTGACTTCAGTTAGAACTGACGCAAGGAACTCAGGTAACGCGGAGAGGTTGTCAATTATTGGTGGACAGCAACATACCGCCTGCACCAGGTGAGCTTTAGATTGTGCCTTTGTCATCAGTGTGTTAAGGCCCTCTAGCTTTTGGTTAAACCCATCTGTGAACACGGCCAATGTGTTTAAGAGGTCCACCTACAGGTCCAATTGATCAGAATGGTAGTTTAAAGCTGAAACTGTTGTTTGCAGGAGTTAAGGCCACAGAATATTCTCGTTGTGCGAGTGGCAGCTCTCCGTGGCGGGAGGCCTGTTGTGATCGTCATTGAAAAAAGACAAGTCAAATTAATTTTTAATGATCGGGCTGCCTGTTGAGGGGCCCATGTGGTTGCACTGGTCAAATGGCTCTGGTATGAGTTTTGTGGGTGATAAGAGGTCCTCGCATGAGGTAGGCCCTATTTGTAGTTCCCTTTCGGCGGTTAATACTGGTTTACTCCCAGCATGCCTGTCCGTAGCCATAATCGTAGGCTGTGCATTTGTTGTTAACGGTGGTGGCGAGCTTGTATTAATAAAAAGCTGGTCGTCCTCCCTTAAAGGGGAATTCTGAGGCGAGACTAGAGTTAGCTTTGTCTTGGCTGGTAGCTGGTCGTGTTGAAACACGTTAAATCCCTGTAGAGGTGATAGTGAATAGCTCTCTGTAACATTTGGAGCTGAGTATTCGTCCTTTGTTAAAAATTCTTGAGGAAGATGTGATTTGAGGCGGACTGAGCCTGACCTGTGGGGGCCTTCATGAATCATAGCCTTTACTTGATTTAACTTCCGTTCTGAAGACACAGGGGTGACTATAGTTTAAAGTGTAGTGCTGTACGAAGTATTTGGGGTAAGGCCTGGCTTTTTTGTGGCTGTGGCATTTTTAAAGAAATCCCTCAATGCCACTCGTTTGGGGGAAGTGGCCACACAGACTGTCATGCCTTTTTTTGTGTCTGAGGATTTGGAGCTGACAGAGGGTACTGGCCCCGATGTTGTAGGGGGAGAAGAAGTGCCAGGGGGATCGAAAGGTTAGTTGATGGTGAGGCACTCTGGGCTGGGGTATGTCCAGAGAAAGTGCTTCCGCCGTTTCTGAGTTATTACTTAGGGACTCTTGCCTTATGGCTTTGGGTAAGAGTTTGGGTTGCAATTTCCTGGTTTTCCCTGATCTCATTGCAAGGTTGTTTTGAGGTAGTGAGGAAGTAACTAGCAGTGCCCTGTAATACCTCAGTGCCTCAATGCCCTAGCACCTCAGTGGTACCTCTGTGGTGCTTCAGGAGCACACACTAATTAGGAACCACCCCTGCCTGGAGAAGTTATCGCAACTGGGGCAGGCTGTGAGGTTTGGCACACACATGCGCTCACTCACTCACTCACTCAGCGGATGCTGTCAATGATGAGATCAATCTTCCTGGCAGAATGGGCAGTTTCCTCAACAAAAGAAATTAAGTCCACTTGACTTGACTCATCTTTGCTGTAAGCTAGCTGCTCTGTGTGCTGTACCCTTCCGTGGGCTGCTCCCATCTGCGATCAGGCCAGCAATGCGCGTGGGGCCGGTTACCACTGTGGCACTACGGCAATTCCACGGATCACCAATGCTGACTGAGCCCTGTGCGACAGCTGCCTTTGCCTGTCCGATATGCTGGAGTGGAGGGGGGGGTACGGCCACTGCCACTGCAGTAGTGAGATCTCCCTTCGCTCAGGTGCGCTCAAGGGCTAGAGGGCCCGAGTCTTTGCCGCTGCACTGAGGGAATTTGCCGATGAGCCAATACCTTGACTGCTATGCAGCGGGCTTCTCCGTCTTGCATCCGTGCCCACAGCTCCAACATACTGTTCAGATGCTTGTCTGTGTTACTGCTTGCTGCTGTCTGGAATTATCTTAACATCACAATGTTAGGTGAGGCCAACTGGAACAGTGGAGGGCCGAGACTAAGCAGACTCAACACACTCAGCCTCACTTAGCTCACTGCTGCCTGCTGCCACTGCCTGCAATCCACGGCTAGATGCCAACTCACCGCAGAGAGAAGGAAGGTTAAAGGAGAGGCAGCCAATGTCAGGGGGAGGGGGCCGGGGGGGAGTCGCGGTTCGCGGGAGCTGCGGTTCGGCGCCTTTCCTGCTTGCTCTATCTTCTTTCCTGGTTGTTCTGCTCGGCTCACTCGGCTCCACTTGGCTGCCCGCTGCGGCAGAAAGAAGGCAGCGGTGTCAGCCGGTGTCAGTGGAGGAGCCGCGGTTTCAGCGTTTCCTGCGTCCTCCCTGCTTACTTCCGCTACCACTACTGCTTGCTCTGCTCACTCACTCGGCAATCGGCAGTCTAGGCACACACTATTGTACATTTGACAGCTTTTTTGCCACTGTTGGTGTGAATGAATTGGATTGCACCCACAATTCTAAATGATAATACTGATCAAGAAAACAGAACATATTTGGAATAACATCTCCATGCCCTAGGGATTTAATGGTAAGAGTGGTTGAGGGTCTCATTGGCAGATAGTTAACATCATGATTTACAGAAACATGGTCTGCTGACTCCTTTAATGGGTGTTTTGAGAGGAAGGGATCCTGTCGGAAAGTAGTTTATTAGCAGTGACCTGCCACTAGTAATAAGGCCACAAACATACAATGAAAGGTTCAGTCAAGGGCTTAATAAATTATTCCCTTGCTCAACCCTTAACAGCTGGCAATGAGCATGCCAGCTTACCTTAGAAGACAGGCGTATAAAGCATTTAAAAATACGAATACATTAAATAAGTAAGACACAATACACAATGAAAATCCAGCACCAATTTATAAACAGGTTATATTGTTATGAACAAATAGATACCAAAATAATAAAAATCCAATGTTAGGAACAGGAGATATGAATTTGTAAAGATGAAAAGTGAAACTTGTGCTTAGAAGCAAATAGTGCTCAAAGGGTTACAAAAGGTCACATTGATTTGGGACAAAGTTCAGAGTTTTGGCCACCTATGATGTAAATCTTTTACAGTTACTTCCAGAAGTGTTTCTGGACGCCAGTGCTTAATTTGTAAAATAATAAATGCTGGGGCTCTTGTTAGGAGGCCACTGCAGCTTGCACCACACATTGCCCCTGCCAGCTGCCAATGACAATACAAACACAGCTACTATACATCACACTCTTACAAATGTGACAATTCATAATAATCCAGGCCCCCAAAGTTATAAGAATTGCTTGGGAGGCAGGTGTTAGTCACTGTAAATGTAAATTGAATAAATACACGGCTGTAGTTGTGGCCATACCTAAATTAGTCAGACAGCACCACCTTTGGCAGAGTGTCATAAGCCCCAGTGCTGACAACTAGACGCAGAGCACCGAAAACCACTGGCTCAACTTAAGCACTGCTTGACGCAGGAAAGTGGTCCACAGGCACCAGCCAAAGGTTCAGATGTTCTGATTTTCCTCTTGCAGTCTGAGACTACAACTTCCATATTGCACCTGGTCAACTTATGTAGCTTTTTACAAAAGTTGCTCCAAACATTTCCAAAATTCCGGACCTTCTTCCTGAAGTTCTTCTTGTGGGTTCAAAATGTCCAATAACATGTAGCTCAAAAGTGGTGTTTAGTTCCTAAGGAGGGGAGGACAAGAGAGAGGAGAAGGAAGAGGAGGGGGGAGAGAGACGGGATCTGGAACCAAGTAGGAGAAAAGGCTTTATTACAAATCTTACAGGATCTGATTGAGTCTGATGTGGTTGAGGAGACATTGGCAAATGTATGTAATAGCTCTATTCTTCTTATCTTTAGGAAGGCACCCCTGGATTCTCCTGATGCTCATCCTAATGTTTATCATTTTGTGATAGACCTTAGAGAGGTTAACAAGATAGCGATTCCCCATTATCATGTAGTTCCAGACATTACCACGATCTTGACAATGATTCCCCCATCAGAAAAATTATTTTCTGTGATGGACTTGAAGAATGCTTTCTTCAGCATACCAATCGATACAGATAGCAGATATCTGTTTGGATTTGCAATAGCCGGAAGGAGCTTTAGATTCTGCCGTGCTTCACAAACCTATAGAGAAAGTCCTAGTATCTATAGCCAAGCTTTGAAAAGCTCAATTGGATCGGGTTACCTTGCGAGGTCCCTGTTTGGGTGCCAACTGAAGGAAGTGGCCCTTAGGGGCCACCCAGGTTACTTACAACCACCTGCTAGGTCTTCCCAAGAAATGAAGAGTCAGTCAGACAGTAGAGAATACAAACAAGCTTTTATTAGCAATAGTCTGCAAAGGAGTCCAATCTGCTCTGCACCCTAATATGTCTGCCGAGGGACTCCCCCCCCCAACAGTCTGCAACAGATAATGATTCTTCCCAAGTCCCTCCAACCACGCCCACAATGGAAGGTTACCGGCCTGGGCCGAACTTGAACAAAGGAGGCACAGAAAGATGGGCTGCCACCTGCCAGATAGGTACATGCTATCTGTAACTCAAGGTTCCCGCACTGAGCCTCAGAGTCTCTCAACGTGGGAGCATAACTATACACTCAAATAGGTATGCAAGGGTAGAATGGCTATTCATTAGTAAGTTGGGAAGCAGCCTTGAACAGAAGATAAAATAGTAGTGAAGTACAGTGTTCTGCTGAGGCAAGCAACACTAAATAATGAGGCCTAGTTCGGGCAAAGCCTTAGCAGCCTAATAGGGATTACGAAATACAAAATGAAGTCACATTCGCTAACTGAAGCCTGCACATTACGGGGATAACTCAGTGGGTCGCATAACATGCATAACGTGAATACAAATTGCATCTATTTAGCCACACACTGCTAACCTAATATAGCATGAAACAAGTGCATTGCAGGAATGGGATTTTCAAACCTAACGCAGGCAAAGCTGCAGTCCCTCTGGTACCATATGAGTAATACATCTCTCTGACTCAAATAAAGCTTTAAATCCATTTTGAAAATGTAGCAATGTTTCTCCAAACTGCAGTTTATGAGTTAAAAAGATAAAATACACATTTTTATCTTAAATACATTATTTTTATTATACATATCATAATTCAACCTACCAAAAGCTTCTCTATTAGTAGGCTAGGCTGCACACAAGAGAGTTACTCACAGGTAGCTGGAGAGCTACTGGTAGCTCACAAGCTACTCATTGGAGATACATGAATTAAATGCAGTGGCTGGGAGAGTCTCAACAGAATGTGTCTGAGGAAAGTCTTTTAGTGCACAAAGTTTTGACTGGAATTATGTACATCTTGTCAGTTACAATAAAGTAATATCTGCTTTCCTAGAAAGGATCTCAGTCATTAATCAACAAGTTCGGTCATTTGATAAGGACACAGATGGTTCCCGACCTCGGGGAGAGCTAGTGTGAGCCTGTGTGTATGTGTCCAGATGTTCAGCATGAGGCACTAGTGTTTCTGCCAACATGCTATGTAGCTTTGTGGTATTTGGGGGGAATGTGAGTTATTTGGGCAAATGTGTTTTATTGGGGCCAATTGCCTCCGACCTGCTTCTGGTGCAATTATCTATCTGTGGGCTCGATCAGGGCACTTTTTGAGTTTGGGTTAAGAGAGACGCCATCTGTGACGTGTTAATCGATAGGAATGGGTGTGGGTCGCAGACCATGCCTGACCACGTATCTCTGATTAGGGTTTGATAAGGAGGTCCCCTCGGTAAATCCGACAGCAAGGACTCAAAATAGGTGGAACTCCTAAAAATAATATGGAGTCACTGGTATTATTTGTATCAACATTCTCAGATGGGTTGGCAACTTGTTACATGTCTTGGTTTCCAGAATGGCCACTGTTTTTCCTCCTTCGGTTTTACATCTAAAGGCAGGTGGTTTAAGGAGGTACACTGATGAAGACCTGAGGGTTTTGGATGTGATATAGGGAGTCAATCTCTTAGAGAATTACTTAGGTACTAGTTTGAGCGAGGCTCTGAAAGTTATTAGAAGGATCTTAAAAAGTATTCTTTTGTTGAGTGGAAGCCAATGAAGGGTTTTCAAAGTTGCTGATGCCGAGGACCTACGAGGTAACTTTAGCACTAAGTGCTCTGCTGCATGTTGGACCACTTGGAGTTTTTTCAAGGTTGATTTTTTTGCTCCTGCTAGGAGGCTGTTTCAATAATCCACACAGGAGAGAATTAAGGCCACTGCCACTGATTTCCTAGCGGAGAGTGGTATCAGATCAAAGCATTTTTTCAGAGATTCGATGAGGCCAAAGCAGGTCGCTGCTACTGCCAATACATGTGGATGGAAGGATAGAGCAGTATAAAAATGTACTCTTTAGCTCCTTCACGTGTCAGCTGGGCGTTTCATGATCTCTGGCCACCACTCATGTGGCCGAAATGGGACATCTATTCCTACTGGCAAAGTTTCCGTTTTGTCAGTATTGCATCTGAGGTGATTATCCTTTATCCACTAAATGACCTTGGAAAGGCAATGTTTAAAATTGAGTTCAGTGTTAGTGGAATTGTTGTCCAATGAGAGTATCATTTGGGTGTCGTCTGCATAAGAAGTAACTTCGATCCCAAAAGATGATACCTGAGAGATGAGAGGGGTCATATAAATGTTGAATAACAACGGACAGAAAAGATCCTAGGGTCACTGCGTGTCTGCGATTGGCGAAGAAGGACTTTATCCATTCAAAGGAGGTGCCTGAGGTGCCGCAGGATTTCAGCCTTTGCAGAAGGATATAGTATGAGATGGTGTTGAAGCGTCCAACAGATCGAGTAAGATCAGGACCACCTTTCTTACTTTATCATCTAACATTTTTAAAGTGTTTGTTAATTCTAGGAGTGCAGATTCTGTTGAATGAATTGGGTGGAAAACCAGATTGTTGGGGTGAAGAATGTTAGTGGCCTCAATGAATTTAGTGAGTTCTTTATGAACTCATTTTTCTGTGATTTTGCACAATAGTGGGAGTAGTGATATAGGCCGGAGGTTTGAGAGCACCAAAGGGTCAATGTTTTGCTTGACTTTTAGAAGTTTTACCAATGCCAACTTCCATTCATCTGGCACTGAAACTGTAGTTAGTTAGGAATTAACTATATGGTTTATGATAGGGTTAACTATATCTATGACTTTGTGGAGAATTAACCACATCAGTGCTAAGGGAATTCCCCTGCAGTGCTGTTACTCCAGCATTCCCATTGTTCATGACGAGCTCAGCTCGTCATGAGCACACGACCAGTGTACTGCATGACGAGCTGAGCTCCTCATGAGCAGCGAAGGGGTTAAATGAGGACAAGCATCAGGAGGAACCTGATTTGCAGCTATGATTGCATCGCAAGTTTGTTCTATTGACACTGGTTCAAAAGTTCCTAAGGAAGAGGTAGTGGTAACGGAATCATGCTTCTGGGCGACATCTAGGACAGAGTGGGTTCTAAAATCCTTTTGAATTTCTTGAATGTTGTCTTCAAAGAAGACCGAAATTTGATCACATCATTCTTGGGAAGGTGGAATTTCTTTCTGTAGTACTTTCGGGTTAGTAAAGGACTTTACAATTAAGAAGAGGGCTTTTTGGTCTTGGTTTGCTTTCAGAATTTTGTTAGCGTAGTACTCTTTTTTTTGCTAATTTAATCTGGGCATGATAGAGATTCCTACTGATTTTAAAAGCTAATCTATCATCTATATCAGAAGACCTTCTACACTTGCGCTCGTGTTGCTTACATTTTAGATGTGTTTGTGCAAGAGCGCCTGTGAACCACAGGGTTTTGTGAGATTCTGATTTAATGATATCGTTGGGGTTGTCTAGTGGAATTAATTCATTACTATTGGTCGTTTACCAAGCGTATTCAGTTGCTGTATTCCCTGTTAGCACGGGGAGATAGGCCCGGGCAGTGGAAGCTAACCTGGGGTCAGCAGCTAATTGTGACCATTTACGCCTGGGCTGGGAGTGAGCGGATATCTTATCTTGTTGAATCCTAGGAGGGAGTTTGAGTGACAGGGGGACAAAGTAATGATCTGACCATATCTGTGGAATGGGGGTGTCTGCGGAGAGCGAAGTGAAGTTTGAGCAGACACCATCCAGAGTGTGGCCCGCCTGATGTGTTGGGGCATCCACCAGCTGGTGCAGTTTGAATAGTTCAATTATTTGAAGAAAGTTGTCCACTCCACGCTTCGTTCTGCCTTCCAAGTGGAGATTGAAGACTCGCAACAAGATAAAAGTTATGCATGGCGGCTCGCTAGTGCACCGGCCATGGGCTCTGCTGTGCTTATCAGAAAACGCTAGGTGATCCACAAAGAGCATAGCCTTAACTGAGCTCTGTTTTTTCTCCATGGGATTCCGCCCATATCGTTAGTGTGCTGCCAGGTTTCTGCAGGGTAAACACCAACATCTTCTTTGATCACCGGCATACCGGGACATGCAGGAGTGGCAGCCGCAGTGCATTCATGGAAGCGGCTGACTCTGTCAACACCATTGGTTTTCTTTAGTTTTCTGTACTTAGCTTTCATGGGACTTAGATTATTTCAGGACCTACAGATACAGGGGGCTGAGGGCCTCTATTAAGACAGAAGAGTATAACAGGAGAGGGTGGTTTCAAAATGATGGTGTTTGTGTTTTTTTTCTTCTGCAATTTTGCTTTGAGTGCCTTACGGGGGGTTATGTGTATTCCTGCTGGTACGAGTGTCCCTCCCCCACACTAACGATTTGGGCGGAATATTAGTGAAGAAACTAAAGTGCAACAAACCACTGGGGCTGAAGTAATCTCAAACAACTCTACTGGAAGCATTGAATTAGCAGCCCCCCTGGTGAGACAGGGAAAGCATAGGTAAGCTTTGAGAAACTCTGATTTTAGAACCCAACAAGTAGTGGGTGTAGTTGGGGAAGAAGCCCCCACCTGCACCCAAG
Organism: Lissotriton vulgaris; assembly: GCF_964263255.1. Taxonomy (NCBI): domain Eukaryota; kingdom Metazoa; phylum Chordata; class Amphibia; order Caudata; family Salamandridae; genus Lissotriton; species Lissotriton vulgaris. The sequence goes on from NC_141691.1 coordinate 1,316,719,668, forward strand.
TAATGGAAAGGGCACTAAGGTGTGTCCCAGGTCCTCCTCAAGAAACCACCCCTCTGTATGCCATTTCACAAGTAAAGACATAAAAGATAGGTCCTTCTCGGATAGGGGTAAAATCAGTTGGGGGGTCTGGGAATAGTTTGGGTGGGAAAGTTAAGAACACGCCCTCCTTAAGATCCTTTTTTAGGGTTAAGGGGACGGAGAATCAAAATAAAACATCCGGTATTAGCTCTGACTCAAGTCCTAGCTAGATCCCTACTTTAACGAGTGGAGTACAGGCCCCCAATACCCCTCTTGGAAAATAACTCAAGGCGGAACAACTTATTATTTTTAAATGTCCCAGAGGGGGCGGAAGGAGGAGATATAGATTTGTTATTAACCTGATAAAGAAATCTATCCCAGAAACTATAGCTCAGGACCTGGAAACGGAAATTCAGAGAGTGCACCGGGATCGATTCAAGAGGAACTCTGGCAGAGAAAAACTAAGGAAAATTCTAGTAAATTTTCGATCTAACATGATTAAGGATACAATTTTAACAGTGGCTCTTAAAGCAAAGCAAATCAAAACAGATGATTGGTCCTTCACTATAAGATCTGACATAGCAAAAGTCACTCAAACCTGTCAATGGCAATTGGGAAGGTGTATACAGTAATTGAGAACCTTGGGGGCAAATGCGCAGTTGAAGTTTCCATCGTTACTAAAAGTAATGTGGAATAATAAGATGTTCAACATAAAAAAAGGTGTCTGAGGTGGTAGATTTGATTTCACAAATAAAAGCTCGGAAAGGCTTATAAATAAGATCAGAACAAAGGAGTTCAGAGGGTATAATGTATTACCCAACTTGGAAAGAAGGAGGGTTCCTCAGGGTGGGTTTGCAGGGCTGTAGGGTAACGGGATCACTGTTAACTGCATCTGAACACAGTTGTGGGAGCAAATTAGGGAAAAAAAATAAAAAATTGATTAAGGTCCTCATGCACACAAGGAGTCTAAAGATTTGCAGGAATAGGGAACCGAATACACATACAAATGGCAGCTGATAGGAGAAGGACCTAGGTTTTGAGGGTATTAACATGGAAAGTGGATGGGCTAAAGGTCAAAAATAGGAGAGAGAAGATATTGGAATTACTTAAGGAATTAAATAATGATGTTAATATTTTGCAGGAGACACACCTGCGTCAAGAGGAATGGGTGGTATTCCTAAAGGAAATAAATGGATTACGCAATTTGCATGTACCAACCAAAGTTGCAATATAAAAGGCTTATAATTCTTTTCAAGATCTCCGCACAAGCTAGACTGGAGAACAGTATTGCTGATCCAGGGTGGCTGATCTGCAACACTAAAATACATAGCGTAGGATACACTTTAGTAGGATATTATGGTGCCAATATAGATAATACCTCCCCGCTTGAGGATGTATGTAGGCAATTACTGGAAACAAGATACTTAACAATAATAGGAGGGGAGTTTAACAGCTAGGGACAAACTCTCAAACCTTGAAACTAATATCAAGGAAATCCAAGAGGGATTAGCTGGCACCACGAACCCAGCCAATGTTTTGGAGTCGGAAAATACGCTGAGGGATGCTAAGGACTCCCGAGAAGACTACCTGGAAGGAATAGTGCAGTGAAGGTAGAAGGCTAGCAAGTTGGCTCACTATGAATATGTGGAGGGGAGTGGGAAGTTGCTAGCCTGGCAGGTAAGGCAGGACAACATAAGAAACACAATTAAAGAGATAGTAAATAATGTGACTAAAGAGATGCATAGAGGATCGAACTATTGGGGAGGTTTTTTTTGTTTTTTTTTCAAGAAGTTTATACGGAAGACACAGTGGCAACACAGAATGAAATTAAGGAATGGTTACAACTAGACAATCCTCCTCGTTTGAGTGTAGACTAGAGGTGGGCCGAATTTGCATAATTGCGTTACGCAAATCTCTGCGAAAGCACCAATAATCTCTGCAAACACGTGGAAATATCGCGAAGACACGGAAGTGCTTGCCCCGCCTTTTCACAATGTTTTTTGCGTGATCACGTTGGAAATGTGACTCCAACTTGTCCATGCTGTTGCTAATGGGCGCGGCCATCTTGTTTTCATTTGTCCCGCCCGCTCGCGATGCTTATATCCTGTTCCGGGTCTCGCATTGCATGCTCCCGCCCGTTCGCAATAAGTATTTCCTGTTCGGGAACATGTATTACGTGTTCGCGACGCATTCTGTGTGCTCGGGGGGAAATATTGGGCGAACTTGCCCATGCTTTTGCAATGGGCGCTGCCATCTTGTTTTTCACTCTATTGCTATGGTTCTGGGGCCTCCTTTTCAATCCTCTCTCCATCTTTTCAATCCTTTGTTTCAGGAAACTTTTTTAAAATCTTTTTTTCATTTATTATCTATCTCTCTATTTTCCTGATTCTATATTTTTTGTTTTTGTCTACTTTTTGTGTGTTTTTAACTACATTGGAGAAAGGTGTGCCTGGCAGTGTTTCGCTGCTCTGGTGTCCGGCGCACCCATAACCAGTTGACAAACCGGTGGTCCGTTATCCTGGACCAGGAGCAGGACATGCTGAACCTGCTAGGAGTGGAGGTCCCGGGGCATGGTGAGTAGCTATTTAATTATTACTACTTTGTGTCTGTTCTTCTGCTCTGTGTTATATATTGCAAATATATATTATTCCGACCAGCTAGAATGCTGCTGCTGCTTACATTGCAGCTAAATTACTCTTAAAAGCCTTCTGTGATTGTTATGACACAGGAGCTCTGTGCTACTAATCTTACTTGTTTGCAACTTTGCGTTCACTTAGCGTGATTATGTAGGAGTTTCTTTTAGAGAACTTACATTAGGTAATGCTAGAGTGACTGTAGTCCTTCCTTTGTCCTGTCACTAAGAGATAGTAGTGGATTGATACTTAGGTTTAGTTACTTATTAGTATGAGTTGGTAATTTTTTAGTGGTCTGCGTGACACACCGGCTGTTACGTCACATGCTGCTGAGTGCTGCTTACCCCTGTCCCTAGTAGTATCTTTTGTAGTTTGTTCAGTGAGTGTTAATAGGCTTAGTACTAGCAGAACATCAGCATCAACCAACCAACAATTTGGTGTATGCAAAAATGTTGGCATGTGTCCTCCATTTATGCATTTTTGAGGACTAAAAGAGGTGGAAATGCAGACCTAATGAACAATTGGCACACCTGGAATAGGTGTGCTAGGTCAAGTGGTACTTAGACTTAGTTAGTATTCTGGAATCAGAATGGAACACTGGATTAGTGTTGATAAATAATAACTAGTCGGTCCGTGAATCCCCCGATACTACTAGTCGACCAGATTAGATAGGTCAATTTTATTGCAATTGTTGTTTACATAAATGTTTTTTGACCATTTTAAAAAATATTTTATTTGTTTCACACCAATCATCAATGGTTGTCACTTTCTTTCTTATATCTTTCATGATCAGTATCCAGGGGCAAGAAGATGGGGTCAGAGTCGGCGGGACCAGTTGAACACCAGGGACAGGAGGACAAGGACAAGGGCTCTGCTGCTGGCCCCAGTAAGTCTTCCTGTTTTAATATTAATAATTCTTATTCCATAACTTATACTGCACCGTATTTTTTCCGAACTATGGTTTTCGTTTCCTAATGCTATTTTTTACCAATTCTCCTTCGATCTAGACTATCTGTTTCTAAATTCCTGTTATCCCTGCCTCTAACTGCCTCTGCTATGACTTTCTGTACTACTACTATTAGTCTGTCTGTCTGTCTGTAGCTAAGCTTGCAAAGTTGGCCACTCTTTATTTAAAAGGTTTTAAATAAAACTCAGATTCACGAGTAGTTCTAGCCATTGAGTCCAGTCATTTGGGTTGTCCTCTTCCACTACTTCTAGTCTTCTTAATCTTGAGGCTTTTCGAAAATTCCCACCAACAAAATGCACAACCAGATTTTACTATTTTTGATACGATAGGACATACTACTACTGTTGTAGGGATTTTGCACATATAGAACTTTGCACAAGAAAATAGGACCTCGGTGATGAGAGGTTGGACCTTCCTCACACCCCAATCAGAACCCACCACAATCCCCTGCCCGACTAGTTATAGTAGTGTCTCATTACTATTACCTCTCCGAGCCCCCCAAGATACCCAATGAGTAGACAACCCAGAACATAACACTCCCAACCTCTCAGTCGTGGAAGCAATGCACATGCACAACCTTCCTTTCGCTCACTCAATCGTGTAAGTTCACACCAAATACTACAGAGTCTATGTAAGTTCAAAAGGTTTATTTTCAACTGACAAGCTCTGTACGTTGTTCTATAATGCAGTACCAACAGCAAAATGCATAAGATTAAACAATAAACATTGTTGCACTTAGGTACACTTACTACAACTACAAGTCCATTGAACGAAGACAAAATGCGAACAGTGGTGGAAACACTACACTTCCCTTGGTAGGAATATAGTTTATATAAAATTATGAATGAAGATCTCTGACCGAATTCTGGGGACACCTCACCTTAGAAGAGCCTAGTACGGGTTACATCATAAGCTCTGCAAAGCTCTGGTTCGTAGAAGGGAATCTTCCATCTGTTATGAGAAAAAATGGTGCGCGTTAGTATATTGCAAGCATTTCTCAGTTGTGCCAAAAAGTGTAGCATGTTTTGGGATAAGCAATATGAACTAACACCAGAACTCTATAACAAAGTGGCTTGTTTTGTTTGACCTTGTAAGCAGCGCTTAGCCAGTAGCAGTATGAGCTCATGTGGACTCAAAGGTGTCTTACACAACAAGCTGCGAGGTAACATGCGCAAAAATAAAAGACACAAAGGGAAAATGGTTGCATGGCACGGGCTAACTAAGCAAAGACTAGAATGATCCTAGGGACCATATAACTACTAATGTCTACTCTACTACCTAATTTGTACTAGTGATGTATGTTTTATATGTATGTAATAACTCTTTTTTCAATCTTGCAAGTTGAAAAAAGGGGGAGGTGTATATGACACCTAAAAATGTGTAATGTTTTTTCTAGGCGTACTACCGACCACCAGTGCCGGGGCCAGAGGCAAAGGAGACGCGGCCGCTGAGGGAGAAGATGCGGCAGTTGTAGAAGGAGCTGCAGGGAGTGAGCCAGCAGCAGTGGTGGGCGGTGGTAAGTTATATTCCTAATCCTTACTTATTGACATTACAGTCACTGCAAGGGTGTACTGCATACTATACTGTTGAGACTTACTAAGTAAGAAGTTGTTGTGAACGATTGAAGACACCCTTTATTTAGCATTAGAAAAGCATTAGCGGCGGGATTGTTGAGTAACTAATGGCCTCGTCTATCTGACTTCAACTCAGCTGTGGAAGTTTTATGGAGAGGACTAAAAGTGAGATCAGATGACCTTGATGGATGGGTTGAATGAAAAGGGAAAGAAGGGTGAAAGGAAGAAGGACGGGCGAGATTTTATATTTATGACTGGCAGAGAAGGATACTTGGGATGCATGCATGCATAGGTGGCTGATAGAAATCAGATGCATGGGTGGTTGAATGCCTGAAACTCCCACAAATGTTAAAGGGCAAGGAAGTGGGAGGATAGATACATACCACAAATGTTATATACTGTGCATGCTAGTGCTACTGTGCCACTGGGTGTAGAATTAATATGTCTTAATGCTTTGATAAGAGTATATTTTACAATAGTCTTGTTTTTTTTTCTTGATATAGCTACTCCTTCCAAAGGGAAACCGGACAGGAAGGAGTTGGTAGCCAAGGCCAGGTGCCGGAAGCTGGAGGCCATACAATGGGAATACCGTCGGCTGGTGGTTCTGACAGAGGTGGAGGAGGAGGCCGCAGCAGCTGCTGCCTCCTCCAATGCCCTGGGCCCGAGCCACCTCCTCCAGTGTTATGGCACCACTGTCTGGCAGCCGCCCCCGCCACACCTCTTTTAACATCACCGCTGCCCCCATTCCCCCGTGGATGCAATTGCTGCTCGTTAAGCGCCGTGGCCTGGCTAGAGGAGCAAGTACGTGTCCTCTAGGAGAGTCGAGCCCACCGATCATAAGACCCTGTTAATTGCCCCTTTATTATTTCTTCTTTTGGTGGGTGGGAATAAGGCATTGGGGTTAACTTTCTTTGGAAAATTGGACATTCATTTAGGTTGGACTTTTTCGTTATGGACATTGGTTGGGGTTAGGGAGAGGGGTGGGTCAGGTGTTGTTGTGGGACTTTTTTACATAGTTTATTTTGTTAAGGGATTAAATTATATATTTATACTTTACATACGATGTTGTTAATGTTATGTGGGTGGGGGTACTGTTTCACGTCATACTGTTTCCTTGCTGGTGCAGGGCCACAGCCAGTGTTTGATGTAAATAATTGGAAGACTTTGTAAGACACAAACGGATAGATGCAACACCCCTCACTGAGTGACCTGTCCTACTAGTACTGTCAGTCTCTCCTCCTAGTCTATGCATTCTGCAACTGGACTCAAAGGGGTGTGTGAAATTGAATTAATGAAAAAATGTTGTGAGAAAGTGCCATCTTTCTTGCTTTGGTATGCACCCACTTTTTGCTGAACTGCTGATGTACTTTGACTGTGTGTGCCCTGGGCTACTGCCAACCAGGTACCAAGGGCCTGTGTCCCTTACCTAAAACTGTGTTGAACATAAAACCCAATCGGCATCTCTGGCCACCTGTCAGCCCCTAGTAAATAGTACCCTAGGTACCCAGGGCATGGTGACCAGAGAAGACCCCTAAGGGCTGCAGCACTTATTGTGCCACCCTTAGAGGCCCTGTACCCTGCCACCCACACCCTGCCTTTGCAGGCTGAAGATCTAAGTATGGAACTAAACAAAGAGATGACATGGCACCAATTCCTGTGTGCCATGCCCACAAGTCCCACTGCCCTGCCATAACTCAGTCACCCTTCTAGCTGGGTGCCCTATTCCAGTGGTGTGGGCACAGGTGCATGGGCCTTGGGCCCCTAGAGTACCCAGGGCCATTCCTGGGCCCTCTAAGTGCAGTGCTGCCATTAAGAGTATATGGTGCTGGGAGTTCAACATTACGAACTCCACAGCACCATGATGGCCCCACAGACTGAGAAATGTGGTATCAAACTTCTCAGCACATTAAACCTGCACTGATGCCAGTGTGAGATTTAATTTAAAATGCGCCAGCGGGCATCTTAGAGATGCCCCCTGAAACCTAACTTACAATCCCCGTCTGGACTGAGAGGCTGCCTAGGCTGCCCCACAGCAGACATGTTGCTGGACCCCTGGGTGGAGAGCCCCCGCTCTCCTGGGCCTGCAACAATGCACATCCTGGGCAAGGTGCTAGGTCTCCTCCCCCGGGATGGGCAGGGGAAGCTTCAAAGGCCTGCCACTTCAGTGAGCTTCTCCAGACCATTTGCTGTACCCAGCAACTGGCCCCCACCGGTTCTGACCCCCACTCCGGCGCGAAGTCTGGGGGGTAACCTTACGTCAGGAAGGGGGGTGTACCAGCCTGTGCCAACCCCACCCCTCAGGTGGGAGAGGCGATGTGAAGCACGACCCCTGGGTCCGGCCATCTTGACGATGGGGAGCCCTGCCCAATCACAGCTAGGCTCCTGCCCCCTCCCAGAGGAGAGAAGCAGACTATGGGGTGTACCCACCCCAGGACAGGGACCTATTGGTCCCTGCCCTTGCCCTCCCTGTAACGCCCCTAAATTCAGTATTTAGGGGCTCCCTGAACCTTCCTTACTCAGATCCCATTTTGAAAAACAAGAATAAGAACAAGAAGAAGGATGACCTGCCCGGAAACTTCTAATAAAAGGACGACGACAACTGACTTGGCCCCAGGACTACCGGCCTATTGATCCTTGAACCTGCTCCTGCTTAACCCCGGTGTCTCCTGCGGACAGCAACCTCCAGAACCCTGGAGGACCTGCCTGCCTTGACCCTCTTAGAGACTGGGACTCCCATGAGCGGAGGCTCTGCTCCAACAGCAATATCCCTGGTGCCAGCCGGGAACCACGAATCCAGCCCACTCTGCACCTGCCGAGCCCAGTCTCTGCCCGAGGGAACCAAGACCACAAGGACGTCCCCCCGGCAACTTGGACCTGAAATCCAGTGCCCAAAGACCCTCCTCGATGAACCAGACAACGCCTGCAGCCTCGGAACCAGAGGCCCCCCTACCGCGACCAGCCAAGGGTAAGATTTCCAGACACCAAAAGACACCCCTGCACCGGCTCCCTGCAGCCCCCTGTGCCTTCCTTGGGGATACCTACCTCTGCTCCAAGGTCCCAATTTACCTCTTGAAGTGGTGGTCGCACCTTAAGAATCACTGTTTCCGAATCTGCGGCCTTTGTTCCCTTTTTACCTTTTGAATTGAATAACATTGGGTGTCCGACGGCTCAAAAGCACCCTGCACCCAGCCACCCGAGGGCCGCTGGAAGTTCAACTACTACCCTTCTCTACTTTCCCACTTGCCCTGAGTAAGTGACCAGTAGCTCAGCTCCCACAGCCGCGTGGCCTGCTGGCTTGCAGCCACCAACCGAAGGCCCCCTCCCCTCCAATGGATAACATTGAGCCTACCTACCTCTGCACCCGGCTGCCCATGTGCCGCTGAGGGTGTACAAACTGTACCTACCTGACCCAGGGGGACCCCTGAGTCTATGCCCAGAACCTTAACTTCACCAGTTGAGTACTCACCTGGAAACCGATAACTCACTTTCATGCCATAGGATAACATTGACTGGTTTGACTTGAAAAATCTTCTAAGTGTGAAACTCTAAAATATTCCTATAAAATCAGCCGAATATCGAATTCCGAAGTACTCACCTGTGCAGGAGAGAAGCCAGAACTGTACCTTGAAGCCCAGTAGTGAACCGCAAAAGTAATCCCAACCGGGTTCACTAGTAACCTGTATTTTCTCCATAGGAATCAATTGTTTGCTTTTCTATGAAATTTGTTCTAAGTGTCTAGTTTTAAAAACATGAAATATTCCTTAAAAATCGTACCTACTACTGAGACGTAATTACTTACCCGTCTTAAGTAGAGATCCCAGTGATGGACCTAGGAGCCCAGTACTGGATTGCAAAAGTAACAAGAACGTACTTTATCTGTAACCTGAATTTTCACCCATTGGATAACATTGCTAGATTTTTTTCAGACCTTTCATTTTATCAAATGACTGTTCCAATTCTTACCTTGACTTGCACGGGAACAGAGATGCTAAGTCCCAAAGCCCTCTCAGGAATATCCAGAGCTCGACTTCTACTGAGACTCTGGGTTATTCCTTCGGGGGAAGGGGGAATTGGATAAAACAATAAACAAAGACAAGACTGGTCCTGGTCTGGTTCCTCTAGTTCTTGTTATTTTAACGTACTTCACACCTACCCTGTTCTTCCAAGATCTGCGCTTCTCTTCTGTCTTTTCTGCCTATTCTTATTACCTGAGGTTGTCCAATTAGTTTAACCTGAAATTATAAGATTAGATTTGAACTCTTACCCTTACTTGATGTACCTCCTTATTATTTCTACTGACACCTTCACTTACTTCACTAATTAGATGCGCTCTTATTATTCTTCTTTTCTTCTCTGTGTTAGATATATTTTTCTTATATCCGTGAGTATTCACTTCTACCTTCTCTAGAATACATAAGTGCTTGTTAGTTTTTCACCTAAGCTATACTATGCATTTATCTATTTATTAAGCGTCTCACTTACTCTCTAGAAGCTTGTTGCCATTTTGTCCTTCTCTCTCTCCTTATGTCTATTCTTCTTCACTTTCTTTTATATTTAATCTTCTGTTTTTATTTCCTAGGTTACTGTTAATTTGGATGACTGAAGACTTAAGGAAATAACCTCTCAAGTACATTCACAGGTAAGTAAAGAATATCTTATTCCTGTCTTTTCATGTTTTATTTACTCTAATATCAATTGCTTATGTCACTTAGCTTTGCATCTTGAATTTCTCTCTCTCTCCCCTTAGATTACTGCTCTCAACACGACCTCGCGCTGATACCCGCCGGTATGCCGAGACCTTGTGATGCGGGGAAGTCTGTGCCGTTGAATTCTCCTCAGCTTTCCTCTGGAAGACGAGTTGCGCTGTCACTCACCGAAGCGTCTGCCTGAGAATCTCAGAAGCGTAGAAGCTACAGAGCACTCGTCACGGTATTTCTCAGAAATATATTGAGTTTTACTCTCTTGCCCTTCTTCCATTCTGTACTCTGGTTTTCCACCTAAACTAACTCTTTTACGGGGATTCTGGGGTAATACTCTGACTGAAAACTAGGAACTCGCTAACGTGCTGCTAGACCCGGTCATTCCTCAGGTGAAGTGCGCATTTTCCTTAACGTTCGCGCCTCACCTCAATCACCGGACAGTTGCGGTCAAAAGACTAGACCGCGATTTGAGCATTGAAATCGGCGGCCATATTGGAGCGCCGAATTCTAACACAATGCGTCCAGGAATTTCTTTCTGGCAGCCTTTCATTCCTCTTAGACCATTGAGTGTGGACTGTTGGCAAACTCTGAATTGGAGTCCTGACAGTTCCCACCAACAACAGAGGTCGACCCTTTCCTGGTTTTGTAGGGAATCATTGATGGAAGAATCTTACCAATCTGGGAGCATGAACATCGGTGTCTAATTCCCAAGATCCTTCTTCTGGTCTGTACACTTTCCAATCAACTAGATAGTATAGCTTTCCTTTCGATCTCTTTCAGCCTGATTCATCAAAGACCCGTTTTGCGAGTCTATAATAGCGATTCATAAGGAATCGATATTACAGACTCGCAAAACGGGATTCATGTAGGAATTGCAAAAAGAATTGCGATTCCTACACATTCCTTATTTGCGATTAGCAAATTGCTAATCGCAAATAAGGAATAACTCCCCATTCATTCCTATGGGCCAAAAGGCCCATAGGAATGAATGGGGAGTATTCCTTATTTGCGATTAGCAATTAGCTAATCGCAAATAAGATAGCGATTTTAAGGGTGCCAGGGGTGTCCAAAGGACACCCTGTAGCACCCCTGAAATGCAAATTGAAACAGGTGTTGCGCACACACATGTCCAAAGGACATGTGTGTGTGCAACATGCAACTTAGTAAAATGCTTTTAAAAGCATTTTTCTAAGTTTTCGCTATTTACCACGAGGTTTGACCTCGCGGTAAATAGCGGGCCGAAATTGCGATTTCACAATTTTTAAATGGATGATGAATTGCATTTAAGGAATCTCAAATAGAGATTCCTTAAATGTAATTCCTCGCAAAATTGCGAAATCGCTATTACCGATTTTTGCATTTGGGATGATGAATCCCAAATGCAAAAATAGCGCTCGCAAAGGGCCAGATTCTCAGAACCTGGCCCTTTGCGAGCCGATTTCAGCTTGATGAATCAGGCTGTTTGAATCTAGAATCTCTTTAACCTCAAATTCTGTTCCAGTTTCCAAGTGGATGGGTTTTGGGGGCAAAGTTCTTCGCAAATCCACTGATGCCTTCTTTAACATGAAACATGGAAAACTGGATGGATTCTTAATTTGGTAGGTAGCTTTAATCGATAAGTGACTTGAGACATCTTCTCTTCAATTGGATATGGTCCAATAAACCTGGGTTGGAGTTTTCTATTTCCTTTTAACCTAAGGTTCTTTGTGCTTAACCAAACATGATCTCCTTTTTCTAATGGAGGACCCTCACGTCTCTTTTTATCTGCATAAACCTTATATTTTCTTTTGGCCTGTTCTATATTCTTTATTGCAGTTTGATGAACTTGTTTTAAATGAGAGACTACCTCCTTGACTGCTGGTACTGTGAGATTAGTTTGATTAATTGTTGAATTTGGTTGCCTACCATAGTTCATATAAAATGGTAAATAGCCCGTAGAAAAATTTCTTGCATTATTGTGGGCAAACTCATCTGCCCATAGATAATCTGACCAATCTCCATCTTGCTTCAAAAGGAATAGTCTCAGATATTGTTCTAACTCCTGATTGACCCTCTCTGTCTGCCCATCTGTTTCAGGATGATAACTGGTAGAGAATCTGACCTCTGTACCCAGGCCTTCCATAAAGGCCTTCCAGAAATGGGAAATAAATTGGGGTCCTCTATCTGAGATAACAATCTTAGGGATTCCGTGTATCTTCACTATCTGTGTGCTGAAAATGTTTGCTAGTTGCTTAGCAGTGGGGACTCCCTTTAAGGCTGTGCAATGTGCCATCTTTGAAAAGGTGTCCACAACCACTAAAATGGTATTAAAACCCAGACTAAGTGGTAAATCTACTATGAGATCTAGGGTAATCGTGTGCCAAGGGTAGGATGGTGTTGGCAGAGGTTGGAGTAATCCTCTTTAAGCCTGCCATTCTGATTTTCCCTGAGCGCAAACCTCACACGACTTCACATACTTGTCTTTGTCTTTAGTCATATGTGGCCACCAGTAATGTCTCTTTATTATTTCTTCTGTCTTGGATTCTCCCTTGTGCCCTGCCAATACACCGTCATGGCATTCGTGCATTATTTGCTGTTGTAACTCCTATGTACGTAGATACAAGGCTTCCTTAAAGTATGGTAGCTGATGGATGATCTTCCTTCCTTCCTCTTCCTTGACCCAATCTTGCATATCCTCTGGACTCATGGCTTCAGAAATATGTTCCTCTAGATTGATTGAAGTCGTAACACCAATAATCCTTGCACTTGGAATAATAGTCTGGTTTTCCGTGTGAGTTCTCAAATTATATGTGCCTATTCTGGATAGCGCATCAGCCTTCCCGTTTTGTGACCCCAGCCGACAAAATCATAGTCTGCAAAATACAATGACCACCTAAATTGCCTTGGTGTAAGTGTTCTAGCGGTCTTCAAAAACTTCGATTGCGATGGTCTGTGAACACAGTTACTTGATGTTGAGCTCCCATTAGATGATGCCGCCACTCTTTAAATGCGTCTTTTATGGCCAACAATTTTATCTCCGTGATCGTGTAGTTAATTTCGGCTGGAGTTAGTTTTCTTGACCGGTAAGCTACTGGATGTAACTGGCCCATTTCCTTATGTCGCTGAGACAACACTCCCTCGACAGCTTGATCGGAAGCATCAGTCTCCACGTAGAATGGTTCTGTAGGGTCAGCATGTTGGAGGATTGGAGCACTGGTGAAGTCTTTCTTCAAGGATCTAAAAGCCGCTTCAGATTCTTCTGTCCATTCGAATTTAATTCCTTTCCTTAACAGTCGTGTGAGAGGAAGGATCTTCCGAGAGAATTCGCTAATAAATCTTCGATAGAAATTTGCGAACCCAATGAAGCTTTGGACCTCCTTCACACTTGTAGGGGATTTCCAATCGATTACTGCTTCAATCTTCCACTTATCCATGAGTATTCCGGTTGGAGAAAGTACAAATCCTAGAAATTCCACTTGTGAAACATTAAACAAGCATTTTTCCAGTTTCACAAACAACTGATTTTCTCTTAATTTCTGCAAGACCCTTCTGACTTTTTCTGGATGTTCACTCTTGTCTGAGGAATAAATTAAGATGTCATCGATGTACACAATTGCACACTGATCTATGAACTCCTTCAAAACGTCATTGATAAAATGCTGGAAGCCAGCTGGGGCATTACATAGACCATACGGCATGACTTGGTATTCAAATAATCCAAATCTCGTCCTGAAGGCGGTTTTCTACTCATCACCTTCACGCATCCGCACCAGGTGGTAGGCCCCTCTCAAGTCAAACTTGGTATAAATTTGGGCCCCTTTTACTTGATCCAATAGGACGGAAATGAGGGGTAATGGATATCGTGTCTAAACTCCACCACGGCACACAAGCAATTTTTAGTGATACTGAGCATGTTAACATTACGCGTCCTGCTAGTATTTACCTAGGACGCTGTTTCTAACTTTATTGGCACTCCCAGTTTGGTATTGCCAGTCACCACGATGCTGACCACTTTAAATCACACCATGTATATAAGGGTATATCGTTGTCGCGTTTCACTGTGGTTTTGATTCTCTATCTATTTGGTTGCATGATATACAGTTCACAGCGATATTTTAAATCTGACGGTTATCGAATCACTGGCACAGTTCTTGACTATCATTCTTGACACATCTTGCATGTTTAATAATCACAGAGATTTTTTGAACTCCATTGGACACTTGCTGTTTAGACTTTTATGATTTACAGGAGATATCTTCCCTGAAAACAGTTCATTTTCATTTACAGACTATTCCCGTGACGAAGGGCTGGACAAGCCCGAAATGCATAGGGATGTATGAAGAAAAACTGTGGATGTATTTACTGATGTTTAAGGAATACTTGTACCACATGAAAAACCAAATGGATTTGTAATGAAAATTTGAATGCTACAATTACAAAACAAATTGGAATGAACTTGGTGTTTGTTTGAACTTTATCATACATACGGGTATCATACAACGCCGCACACTGGGGGACAACTCCCACCGGGAGATTGCTACTTTGTGTCCTTCCCTCTTTCCCATCAGGTAATGGGTTGGATCATCCCTTGGGGGAATTTTTGGCTTCACACCTACACACACTCCAGGTACAAACAGAGTAGGCGAGTAGGCAGGGTCCACATAGTAGGAGTACGCTGGATAACTGCCTTGTTTTATATGCCTGCATATATACATTGCTTTAGCACCATGGTAGAACCCTACCTACTATTTATGCTTATGGTGTTTGTAATCATGTTTATCTGTTTCTGTCGCCTAATCATTTCAGCACAGGTATTTTATGCAAGAATAACGTTGGCTCAATAAATAATATTGAAAACATCCCACTGAGTATTCTCTGTATATTCCACTGAGAATAAGTGAGCAAAAGTGACTGAGCGAAAGGTATTGTACTGTTTTCCGCGATCCCTGAGGGGACGGGTTGTCATGTTCAGTGATTGCCAGAAACTATACACTCCCAGGTAGGTTAAGGGGGCTTACGGTGGCACTGTGAGCTAACTGCTCTAAAGACAAACATAGCCTGTGGGTGTGTCTGGATCAGTCTTGACACCAAGCCCTTAGTTTTTGTTGTCCAAACAATGTGCAGGAACTACGGATTGGTAGGAACTACGCAACAATTGGCACTTTTCCTTGTTGTGGTAGGGTGCATTAGTGCCTCCCCTTCTATTTTCTTTGTGGAGACCCAGAGATGGGGTCCCAAGTCTCCCTCAGCATAGAGAGGCCTGGTGGTTGGGACACCCCGGGCCTCCGGAGATCTGAGGAAGGGCCCCATGCATGCCCCCTAATCTCATAAATACTTATTGGAGCTTGTGTTGATCCCTGGGCACTGGCCTACCACAGGGTAATTTGCCTACCTTTACAAGCAAACGCAAGGAGATGATGGACGGAGTGCTGAATCTTTTCAGACACTCACCCCCAGTCACAGATCTGGGTTGAATCCATCATCGTTCTTTAGATCACTTCACCACCTCACCTCTGTTCAGACCCAGCTATATGCAAATCAGTCTTGACCCTGAGCCTCATGGGAACAGTCCATCCCGAACTACCAAGCCACGTTTTCCCTGAACAAGAAACAAGCATCCTGGGACCCAATTCACTGTAACACCCCTCTTCAGCCAGGCTAGCTTGAATCCAGTGGCAAAGTGAGTAAGGGACCCATGTCTGATTGTCTACCTTTACAAGGCCATAACTTGGGCCGGTTGGGTTACCTTGGAAGATCTGGAGCAAATTTTACTCCTGGTAGTGAGCTATGGCCATCAGGAGCATATTTAAATGGCCCTTCCCACCACCAAGGTGGGGCATTCAGCAGTGAGCTGGTTTTACTGCCCGCCTTACCAGCTTTCCTCCTTTCCCTTTTCACTGGTGCTCCTCTCCTCCTGCTAGGGCACAGACATCCAGCTCTTCCCTCGGTTGGTCCTTACGGGGTGTAAGGAAATCAGCTTCTCTGGTCCACAAGAGGCCCACTGGTCCTGGGGGTGAAATGTAGACAGAGACCGTAGTCCTTTAGGGCATCTGGGGGTCCAAGGCAGGGAGCTTCAAAGAGCCAACCGCATTTGGTATGCAAAGGTGGCATCCCTCAGAGGCGAGGGGATGCCAACTCCCAGACCAGGGCCCATTTGGCATGGAAACATAGTAGTCAGAGAGGCGTGTGTTTCTCAGGCTAGTTTTCTCCCTAAAGTGGGATACCGAGTATGGACACAGTATTTAGAAATCTGCCATCTTCGTGATGGCAGAATTATCGACTCTGGGATATGGTTAAGTCCACTTACCCCAGGAAGAGGTCATATATGGGTGTAGTGACGGCAGGGGTAAGGAGCCTATTGGCTACTACCCTACCTTAATGCCCCTAAATATATTAATTAGGGGAGCCCAGCTACCAGTAAGTCAGATTCTGCTGACCTGATAGAAAAAGAAGCACCCTGGAGAGCTGCAAAAGCAAGAACAGAGGAGCAGCAACTGACTTGGCGTCAAACCTGTTGGCCTGCCTGCTGTCCCTGATGATTGTGGCAAAGATGACTCGTCCTGCAGTTGCTGTCCCTACAAAAGCCTGGGAGAACACCCACCCCTTCACCCAAGACCCAGAAACTCCCATGGAGTAGCAGAGCTGCTCCCCTGCATCATTTAGGCACCCCAGAAGAACTGCAAGGACTATGGACGGCTGAAATCCAAAGCACCACTGCACCTGTGCCTCCTAGCCTGAGTTGAAGTGGGCCGCCAATGCCAGTGTAGTCACCATACCCTCCAGAGACAAAGCCCACCTTGGGTTTGCCAACAGTGGACTCACCGATGCCACCTGCAGCTGCTTTGAACAGACCCCCTCTACAGTGAGTGTCTCAGGTGGTGAAAATCCGATGCCTCAGGACACCTCTGCACTCGGCTGTCCCAGCCCTAAGGGAAGAGGACTAATGGTATTGATATGTCCCCGTAGCATTGTGAGACCTGAACCCCCTTGTTGGCTCAGCCGGACTGATCCCCCAAACTCAGCTTGCATCTTCTTTGTGACTGGACCGATCCCCATAGACTTACACCGGGCACCTGGCTCTGAAATCACCTCTGCTACCAGCTGTCTCAGAGCTGCCGGATGTGACCTGTTGGTGCTGCCTTGGACCTTGCCCCATACTCACCTTAATTCCAGAAGTTTGATCCTGTAAGTCATTGCACAGTACCTGTATGCAATCTAAGTCTTTCCTCCATAGGATAGCATTACTGCTTCAGAAATTGCACTGTGTCAATTTTTAAAAACTGTGAAAACTCATAACTCAAAACGTACTTACCCAATTTTGATGATCTTGGTGCCTAAAATGTTATAAATTGGTATGGATCTCCTTATTGAGTTGTTTATATCATTTATTGACAGTAAAAATACAGCAGATGTCTAACACTGCTCTTCGTGATTGTTGGAGTAAGCTCCTGTCCACATATAAGAGATATCGGGACTCTTTGCACCATATACCTCTTTTGATATACTACATATAAGGAGCCAGCTTCCTACATTGGTCGTGCAGCAGTAAGATACAAGGCTTGACATTTGCTGTACTGCTTGGTTAATGAGAGATTCTACTAAGGAATCCAAAATTGTCTTTAGCTAAAAATAATGTTGTCAATTCGATTTCTTCTAAATTGTTTATTATAACTAATAGGGCCTTGTGTTAAGTTCCCCACTTGAAACTAAATAGAATTTGAAAGTACTTTAGTAAGTTAGGCCCTCTTAAAGTCTACTTAGATTTTTTTTAATTCCTAAAAAGTTCCTAACTTCTTTAATACTATGACTGAGGCAGTAGGTTCCTCCCGGAGCTCATCCTGGACCTCTACAAGAACCTTAAGCTGACCCAATTTAAGGCCCTCTGCCAAGCATGTAACCTTGCTATGGTTCTTAACCCACTAAAGCTCATCTGCAAGAGTTACTTGCAGAAAATGAAAGAACCATGCCAGAAGAAGAGGCCCCTAATGAGACAGGGGAAGAGGATGTTGAAGAGGAGGATGCTGATTCCCTCAGTAACCCTACTGATTGAAGAACTACGCGGAGTACTACTGATAGTAACCCAGAAGAAGTAGAAAGTGAAGATGCTGTTCTTCAAAACCTAGCCAGGAGAATAGACCTAGAGGGCAAACTCCTGGCCATAGAAGAGCAAGAGTTGAGATGGTCCTAGGACTCATCTCTGGTGGCAGCAACATTTTAAATCGGGTGAAAGAAGAAGCTTTTGACCCTATAATCCCCAATGGATTGGCCCCAAATATGTAGAGGGCGATGATATCACCAGAAGGTTTACAGCCTTTGAGAGGGCTTGTAAAATGAGGAAACCCAGCCAGAGGTTTTGGGTCTATCTACTCTGGAAGCTACTTTCAGGAACGTGCAGGTATAGGCTACTGACACCGAGGGTTTTGGACTCACCACTGATGAGTACAGGATACACATGAACACACGCGTAACCAACCAAGTATCCCTTATGCCAGCTGCATTACAGAAGTCGTATCTTAAAAAATGGATACTGGCAGTAAACATGCGAAGTCCATTTACCATGGGTGAGACACAAGTAGCGAGACTCACGGACAGTAAAAAGCTCAAAACTGTGTGATCTAAACAAAAAGCTACATTCTGGGCATGGTAAATGGGTGGAACCCATTTTGAAACAATCACTGATTAGACTAAAAACACATTTGAATAGAACTGGTGCTACAATGAAAGGTGATGGAATCAAGTGATATGTAAAAAATAAGTGAATGTGTAACTGACTGTGCTCATGTGTGTATACAGGGGCATAACGCAGGCCCATGAGGTGCAGGGTGAAGTCCTAACCCTTCAGTGTCTCCCCTTAAGCCTAGGGGCAACGGTTATCTATGAGATATCAGAGACTCCGTGGCCACTCTTCACATTCTACAGTGGGCGGGGCATCATTTTGACCTTGTGACACGGTGTGTATATGTGTGTGCATTTGTGAAAGTAGTTATGTGACTGAAATGTGCTACATAGGAGCAAATTACTTTTGTATGGTCAGGCTTACATTCCAAGCTCAAATTTACTAAACCTCTGTGTCAGTAATAAGTGACATATTGTGGTGTATGAAATTTACTCCCCAGCATAAAATATGTTTTGCCCTGGAAAGGTGTCCTTTTTACAGAGCAAAAATGTATTCACTCTGTTTTGGATCGTTTGGCGTCAAAAAGCCAGCCCATTGATAACATAGGTGGCATTACAAGTAGGCAATGAATTGTATTGAGGGGGTTAATTCTGTTCCTTCTGTGATCACCACTGAGCCAATTTATTTCACAGGTCATGAGTGTTGTCCCTAGGATATCCTATTTCTCAGAAAAACAAGCTGCCGGCTGGGCTGTACTCCAAACGCTGCGCAGCCTTTTCTAAAAATGCAAATGATAACATTGTCCTTATTCCTCAGTCTAGTGCACTTGTTTAAAATGAATTGGGGAATCGGAGAAATAGGAATCTTCTTAACTTGAAGACAGGAAAAGGCAACTTCAGACAACTTAAAAAATGTGTTACTGGATTCTGCCCTTTCTGCTGTGTTTTATGAAGCTAAATTTCAATTATGCAATATTCATCCATCCCAAATAGCGAGAATTAGCATAATTTTTTCATTGCACAGAGAAAGAACTCTGACGCATATGCACATTTGTCGGAGCTGATAATTTCAGGCAGTATTATTTTAATGAAAAGATATACTGTGCCCACAAATCGTTCTGAAGCCTGTGCATTTAAAAAGAAGACTTTGCCCGCGCTGTAATCCTGACAAATGGGTTATTTCAGAGAACCTGTATTGCGCTGTCAGAAATGCGGGATTTGTTCCAGATTTTTTGAGCAATTATGACTGCCAGTAATGGAACTAATTTAGTTTTAGTTTTCCCTCAGTGGTAAAATGTATTTTTGTGCTTTGCGGTAGTTTTCGAAGTTGTGTTTTGCAGTGATTGTGATGGTAGGAAGTGACTGGAGAGAGGACACGTTAGAGGAATTTTTTTTGAAAATTGACATTTATACCTCCGTGTATTGAACGTGGAACACGTTATTTGTGCCTATTTTAGGAAACCAAACACTTTGGGCATATTCAAAATCAAGTTACTTGTAGTAGGTCTGCGGTCTTGTCACCCGGTGCAATAACCGGATATAGATGGCACGTCATACATAGGCCAGGCATGGCCTTCAGGGTTGAATAAAAGGGGAGGAACTGCATCAATTCAGACAGTCATTGTACGCCTCGTTATTCTTGTGTGCCATATAACCCCCTGCACTGAGGCCTACCCTGAGGGTTGCAGCATATCACTGGAAATGAGCAGGCTGTAATCCACACTCATCCAGCCTGCCCCTGGCTCCGTGTCATTGCCGGTTAAATAAAGAATGGTTCTGTCGGGTAACAACACAAATGATTTGCGAATGCTATTCAATGCAATTTACAAAAAGGAAAAGGAAGAAACCACCCTCTGATAGAAGCAAAAATCAAATCAGGTTCTTACAATAAATGAAAAGAGGACCTGTACTTGACTTGTTGTATTTTTTATATAATTATCTGAATTCAATTCATTCAAATGGATACAGTGACCGTCAATAGAATAATTGAAGTGCAAACAAGTGACAATAGTGAATAGTGATCACGTGATAAAAACAGTATGTACAATAATGATGTATTCCAATACAATCAATATATACAAATATATATTTGTCCTAAGATCCAAGTGAGTGTGATTCGCCTGGACCGGAATGGCACAGAGTCCTTTAATCCGGAGCTGTGTAGGAATCGCGCTATAGTGATACAGCTCGGCTGTTCGTATGGCGGATGCAAACAGTCCTTAGGACTGTCGTGCCTTGTACATTTGTCTTGAGAAAGACCTGCTGCGACCTTAAACACTGGCTCCGAAGGGTCGAAACTTCGACATTTCTTCACAGGCCTAACAATTCTAGAATTCTAGCGAGAGAAAAATGTTGCTGTGAATAGCAAGCACTCACTAGGACAAGCATGATGGGGCCACATTCAATTAATTCAGACACTGTATAAGGACGGCCCTGAGGGACATACACCCAGATTTAGGAGGATTGATGGCACAAAAGATAAAACCTGGGGAAAGTGTGGCTGACTTTCTAGACAGAATGAGGCAACAATGGGGTCAAGATATGTAGGGTTTGAAAATTCCCCTACCCTTGTGCATTGATACATGTTATGTAGGTTAGCATATGTGGCTAATAGGCGCCACTTGTATTTGCATTGTGCAACCCACTGAGTTATCCTAGCGACATGTATGTTCGGTTAGCCTATGTGCTTCCATTTTGTGCTTCACAAACACATTGCAGACAGCCTCATGTTTTCCTTTCTTGCTTGCTTCAGCTAAATTGTACATCAGTATTATTTCTTCTTTCTTCTTGGAACCTGACTCGCTAATGAATAGATGCTTTTTCCTTGCATTCCTTTCAGTGTATGTATCTCAGCTCCCCTGTTAGGAGACTATGAGACCCGGCACAGTGGCCTTGGAGGGCAATAGGGCGCCCATATGACAGGTGTTAGCTCATCTCTCGGAACCTCCTTTGTTCATGCCCAGTTCAGGCCAGTACTTTTCCATAAGTGGAGTGGCCGAGGTCTCCAGAAAGGTTTATCAGGTATTAGCGTGCCTTGGGGAGGCAGTCCCCTCAGCGTCCATCTTAGGGTGCAGCTCTGACTGGGGTTCTCTCTACAGAGAACTACGAATAAAGTAAGTGCATATTATCTACTGTCTGACCGACTCTTCATTTGGGATGGCATAATATTTGGTTGTGAAAATAACCCGCGGAGCCCTTAGATGGCCACGTCCTTCAGACACATGAAAGCCATGGACCGACACAGGCCCCCAGGTTACATTCTTTTCCAACATCCTCAAAAAGGGACTGCCCACCGAAATACAGAGTGAGCTGGATAGAGTAGTGGGATTAGACACAAAACCTTGGTGGTCAATACAGAAAGAAGCAGGAAAAGGTTGGGAAAAACATGAGCAAGCTCAAGGAGACACCACTAATCTGGTCCGATATAAGTTCATAAAGACCACTCTCAAGGGTACCGCTTTGGCTGCAAGAGTGCAAATAGCACCAGTCTTGAAGAGAGCTCAACTGCTGAACCCAGAGGGTTTGCACCCAGTCCTGGCAGCAGAGGTCAGGACGGCTGATAGCAGCCAGGCATCAGAGAGTGCTACTTCTGTCACCAAATGATGCCACCTAAAAGCTTATCACGAGCAGATATCAGTAAGCCTTGGCCAGTCCTTGCAAAATCCCCATCCACAGAACCAAGACCAGTTTAACCCGAATGCACAGCATATTCAGCTACAAGGAATTGTGGGCCCTGAAGGCCCCAAGCTAACGGGGAGGTCGAGAGACTAATGAGGACTCTAAGCAAAACAATCCAAATCGCGATAGCCGACGGCCACAGTCTAGAGCTGGCCCTGTATCAATTTCTTCGAGAATATCGCCTGACTCCACATTGCACCACCGGAGTCTCTCCAAGTCGTCTCTCCTTCAATCGAGCCATCACAGACACCATTCCGCACCATTCCACATGGGAGCTAGCCCCAGCTCCCAGGAACCGGTCCATGGAACAGCGCGCCAAGAACAATCAGGAAGCGTCCCGGAGACGGAGGGCGGCTGACAGCCTTATTCAAGTTGGGGACACCGTCCTAGTCAAGGACCACCATCCTGCAGGAAAATTCCGTCTACCATTTGAACTTGACCCCTGGAGAGTGACGGAGATAAAAGGGACAATGGTCACTGCTGTCAGAAATGGAGAAACAGTGACCAGGAGTGTGTCCTTCTTTAAAAAAGTACCCGAAGGAAGCGATGATCCGGAACTGGACGACTGGCGTCCAGCCCCCCTGCGCAGACTGTCAGAACCAACCGGAGCAGAGACCCTGACAAGCCAGTCCGGCAACGCCACCCCGAGCGATCTGGAGCCCGAAGGATCAGCAGAGAACCCCAGCATCAGCGAAACCAGAGACTCTGAAGAGCCATCCCAGACCACAGGGGAGGGGCGAAGCCAAGGAAGGTACAGCCTACGTCCGTGCCCCAAACCTTCCCAGAGATATCGGGACTTTGTGGCACAGTGCTGGCGCTGAGCAGAACTGGACGGTGACCCCGCCGAGAATAAAGTAAGACTGTTCTGTTTTGTATTCTGTATGTTTTACTCACACGGTGGTTCCAGAGACTCTACCAGCGAAATGTTTTACAGAGACTGCTAGAGAAATGCTTTATGTTTGTTGGCAGCACACCCAGAGACTATGCAAGCGAATTGTGTGCTAGTTTGCTCCAGTTTTGTTCTATTGCCAGGTAAAGGAGGAATGTAGTGTTGCTGGCAGTGGGGTGTACCACTGCAGCACACGCCCCCTCCCACTGTTGTAACAGTTTGTCCCCTCCAGCGTGGAGGGGCTTTGGCTCAGCCCAGCGTGAGCGCTGGGAACGTAAGAATGTTAATAAAAGGCTCAGGACCCTGGGCGTGGTTAAGTTACGTGCTAGCCACCATCAGCACATGTGTGTCGTCCTCTCCGGTCTGTTGTAGTCCTTAACCCCAACACTACAGTTGCTAAGCAGTTTTTTAAAATCAATCTGATGAGAAGCTTGCATTTCATGTCCTGTCCCATTTTTCCGTACTTGTGGGTGACTATCCTGTATACAATCGGAAGTTGCGAGTTACTAGTATGTTTGAAGCAAACATAGTTTAAAAAAAAAAAAAAACAACGAATGCTATTGTAATTCGTGAATGTGAGGAACTGGGCTCCGACTCGACTCATTGCCCCTAAGTTTGCTTGGACTGCCTGTTTCTCACAACATGAGTCTCACCCCCTGTAAGCTTTTAGACATTGAACTGTCTCCAGTTCAATGTCTAAACTCCAGTGCCCCAATTTTAAGACAAAGCATGATCTGCACAGCTGGGTAAGAGGCACTGAGCAGGTTTAGTGTGAGATCACCTGTGCAAGTGTGTACATCAAATGAGGGATTGCTGTTTAACTCAACCAGGAATCTGTGCACGGGTAGCCTGGTGCAAATGGGGCCTGTGTAAGTTGGTTATGGCCTGTTCTTAATAAATCTAGCAGTCAAAAATAAAATATCCCCTCACCTTTTGACCCAAGTGCCAATCTGCAGTGGTGCATCGTGTTTTTCACTTTGAGTGGAAAATGGCTAAATTACCATTTTGGATTGGTTCATCCTAGAGAAATTTTTAACATGTGTTTTTCTAAGTTAACAAAGGTTACAAGTGCAAATTTAAAAATAATTTGGCCAAATTTGCCCTCCTTGACGTACTTCCCTAATTAGATTAAGGGTCCGGCCAGCTGGTGTGTCAAAACCTCACCCAGACAAAAAGACCATTTGGTTTTACTCTAAATAGGTTAATTACATTCCCACTGACTGACAAGCCTGGACGCATGTTTTCCAGAGAGCCAATAGGCGATCAGCAAGACTTCTGTCTCCATTCTTTCCAGGAGCCTCTCTTGAAGTTTTGGTGGGAAGGAAGTAAGGAACCAGTGCAGTAGCAGCATTTAGAAACAAGGGCAAGGCTCTTAGAGGTTTGGGAACACTGACCACTTGAAGCCACCATCTTGAAATGTTCCAAAATGCGGTGCAGGAGGGGTGGGCCAGAGGTGGAGTGATGCTGTGTTCTCTTTGAATAGGGCAGAGGTGCCCACTTTTTGTAACTTTCCACCACCAAAGGATGAACGCATATCTGCACACTGTGTCCTTTTGCTGACTTGGACTGTGTTGGACTCATGCCTCCAGAGCAAGTGTCACTGTATTCTTTATTCCATCTCACTGGACAGTAGGGGAGTGGACCTGCAAGGGACCCTGCAGGAGAAGGCTCCCCTAGTGAAATTGGTTTGGGCTCCCACAGTGGCCCATAACCAAGAGGAAGCGAGTGTCTCATAACGAGGGCTGGGCAGCTGCTCTATGTAAAATAAACGAGCACCAGTGAGTGTTTTCGTTAAAAAATGCATAAATTAAGAAGCAACAATGAAAAGTTAATGTTACCCAGGCCCAGGCACAGCTGCATCAAAGGCCAGGAGAAAGAGGCTTATGGGAAAATTGCACCCCATAATGCCTCGAGTCAGTAGTATGCATATTTTGTGTGTTTCTCCTTGAAAAAGTAGGAGCATCACTTGTCCAAAATAGTTTTGTAGGCCACCTGGAGACACCTCCCAGAGAATCCCTTTCTTTTTTTTGGTCACAGAATGCAATACATACAGAGCTGACCGCCTACAACCCATCACGGGCCGGCATCACTGTAAGTTGAACTACTCTACGCCTAGTACTAAGAGTAAGAAGCATACAAGGCATATATTCTACAGGTTCCTCTTCTGGCAGACATAGCTCCGCTCTGTGCATAGTCGTATAAAACAATACATTTTTAACTTTTTCTCCCCCCCGCCCTCCCCCCGAACACCACCTCCACCCCCCCAACTCCCTCGTAGGTACTCCTTGTGTGAAATGATATGTGCTAGTGTGTGTATTGCGCCCTCCGTCCCTCCCGCCCGAAGCCTCGGGACGGGTGGGCACATCCTTACTGCCGTTATCCGGGTCCGAGTTCGTGGAGTGTCGTGATCTCGCTGCAGCAATGCTATTCTAGTTATAGGTCTCCTGCGAGTGGCTCCGGTTGTCCCTCCCCCTCATGTGCTGTGGGTTCCTCATCAGTGTCTTGGGCATTTAAGTAGGTCTGATATAGGGCCCAAAAGTTCTTGGGCCTGCTCCTAGGAGGGAGTAGTTCGCCATATAGTTCTGATTGTGTGTTGCAATACATCATGTCATTGGATCATCTTTTCAGCGTAGGCAGTGGGCCCCTCATCCAACACATTGCTACCACTCTCTTTGCTAGGAGCATGCCCATGCCCAACAGTTTCCTCACCGCCACAGGTACTGCTTTCATAGATCCCAGAAGGGCAAGGGCGGGGTCCATGGTCAGCTCTAGCTCCACAATTGCACTCATCTCGGCGAACACCCTATGCCAGAAGCGCTGCACTCCCGGGATCGCCCAGGCCACATGTAGAAAGTCCGCCATGAGGGCGTGGCATCTCTCACATTCTGGGGTGTCGCGAAGCCCACACCTATGTAGCCTCTCCGGTGTGTAGTACACACGTTGCAGGTATTTGAAGTGGACCAGGCGGTGTCGTCCGTTTAGAGAAATTTTTCTGGTGGCCGCACAGCAGTGAGCCCACATGTTGTCATCGATCTACGTGTTGAGGTCGACCTGCCAGGCCAAACGCGCTTTGGTGTAGTGTACCGCAGTATGTTCATGTCCTATTTTGTAGAGTTTTGTTATAAGCTTTTGGGGTGCCGCCGCAGCAATAACATATGACAGCTCCGGGACTTCCGGTGGCTCCTCCAAGTCAGGCCCCAGTAGTTCCTGGAAAGCACTCCGCACTCTATGGAATTGGAAGCGCTGAAGCAGCGAGGGTTGTGTACCTCCCCTGGTTAGCTGCTCCCACGTCTTGACTGTCCCATGTTCGAATAGGTCCCCCATTTTGTGGGCACCAAGGTCACGAAGAGCCTTGGAGACCCCCGCTTCCGCCAATGTAGGGAGCCATAGCGCCCAGTGGATAGGCATGTTCGGCGCATACAGCAGCACTTTATCTTGTCTCTGCAGAAGGGAGTGCCATGCATGATTGGTAGTAAGTAGAGAGTCTAACGTCCCCACTCTGCGATCCATTGGGCCACAGACGGTCGCGGGAAGGGGGGCCGGGTCTGCAAACAGCCTTTCCAATATCACGTGTGGAATATCCGTACTACCATGGATCCATGTGTGGAGATGGGCTGTCTGCGCGACTCTATAATATCGTTCCATATCTGGAGCTGCTAGTCCCCCCTGTTCATACGGTAGCTTGAGAGTCTCCCATTTCACTCTGGGTTGCTTGCCTCCCCAGGCTAGGCGAATGAGGAGTTTGGTTAACGTGGCAAAGAAGGCCTTAGACAAAACGACTGGGATGCTATTGAAGAGGAACAGGAACCGCGGGAGAACCACCATTTTCATTATGGCGATTCGTCCCATAAGGGATAATGGTAGCTTGCACCAAACCTCTACATCATCGGACAGCTTACTATAAGCCACGCCATAATTCTCTCTAATCATGACATCAGGGTCAGTATGAAGCATGATTCCCAAAGTAGCGTATCGGGTCTGTCGACCATTGGAGCGGGTAGTCCATTTCAAAGGGGGCAGTTACAGGAGTTAGAGGGAATGCCACTGTTGAGAATCCCTTTCAATGTTTGTGTTTTCGAGCCTAAGCCTCTTGTGTCATTTAAGGACAAATCGCTCCTCATTTGGTGAACTCCTTAAGCTGGGGTTCTAATCAGGGAATCTGGGATGCTTGGGTGTTGTTAGATGGTTTTGTGACTGATTTGTAGCCACATTAAGGGTATCCAACATATTCTAAAGTGTTGAAGTTATATTGAACTATTGAAAGTTGACAAATGTGCATTGTTGACCATTTGATTTTACTGATACGGTTTCATTGACATTCGTGAAGGGGTAGTCTCCTAATGTTTTTTTACTTGTTAATGTTAATGTTACTGGTATTTGTAGAGCGCGACTGCTACCCAAAGGTGTCCTGGCGCTGTGTAAAGGCCTGCTGTGGGCTGCAGGAATGTGAGAGTTTTAGAAAAGCCAAGTTTGTAATGCTTTCCTGAAGGCCATGAGATTGGCCATTTTTCTCATGGATAACGGAAGAGAATTCCAGGATTTAGTTGCATTAACAACTAAACTTCTGCCGCCCCAGTTTGCTTTTTTTTACCCTAGGTACCCTCACTAATCTTGCGTCCGAAGAGTGCATTGCTCTATTTGGTGTGTACCAGCATAGACGTTGTTTTAGGAATTTAGGTCCGGTTCCCTGTAGAGCCTTAAAAACCAGATAGAGAGACTTAATAAAGTTTGTTTCATGACTGGCAACCAGTGGAGCTCTTTTTTTTGGCTGAGATAGATTCGTACCTTGGTGTGTCAGTAAGCAGCCTGGCCGCTGCATTCTGCAAGATCTGTAGTTGATTCATTGACCATTTGTGGATTGTGAGATAGAGGCTTTTGCAGTTGTCAAATCTGGACATTATAAGTGCGGTGACCACTATTTGTTGTGCGTCTTTTGGAAGAAGTGGAATGAGTTTTTTGCAGGATTTCAGAATATATGATGTTGATGATATAACTGTGTTGACCTGGTCCCTAAAGCTTAATTTATCATCTATCCAGGCTCCAAGATTTTTCGCCTTCCTAATGGGAGTTGATAGGGGACTTAAATCTTCAGGCCAGCAGTTAGGAGTCCAGAAGGTGGGGTCATTGCCAAACAACGTCACCTCTGTTTTTCCAGAGTTCAGTTTCAGGCAGTTTTGGGCCATCCAACTCCTACAGCTTGCATGCAGTCCCCCAACATTGATTATGTTTCCTGAACATCATCTGGTAGTAAGGTCACCACAAGTTGGATACAGTTGATACAGTTTTGCTTTATTTTGTCTATCAGTGTGACTTTGTTGTGGTGATTTCTATTAATGAGTACCCACAATGCTTTAAGTATTGGAGGTTACTATGTTGTTAGGGTTCGGTGCTTGCTGCTGTGTACACCATCAGGCGTGCCTCCAGGCCAAAGGGGTCGGGGTGCTGGGGGGGGGGGCTAATGTATGAAGAATGTCCCATAGTGTGGGCCTCCGGCTGGTTATGACACTCTTTAGAGGGTGCCACCATAGGTCTTTCAATTTGCCTTGTATGTCTGTATATGTATGCATTGCATTTGGTTGTGTGTGTAAGTAAATACTTTTTCTCTTAATAAGAAAAAAACTTAGCTGGAAATACATGTATTATACATTATTTGTCTTGTTGCTTCGTTATGAGTTTCTAGTCCACAACAACTCCCCTGAGTAAACCCTGGACTGTTCTGCCTCGCTAACCTGAGTGCCAAGTGCTAAAAAAGGATACTTGGTTCCCATTTTAGACTGTCCACAGTAGAGGTACCCAAGGACAGAAGCCAAGGGGCTTATTTACAAAGAAATGGTGCAGCACAGCGCTGCAAGCAATTTAGCTGTGCCACTCTGCGTCATTTAAAAAATGCAGGGATGCACCCTATTTACAAGAATACAACACACCCCTATGTTTTCCCTTGTGCTGCCACTAAAAAAGGCTGCCTAGCACCAACATAGATATCCTTGCGTCATCCAATCATAATCAAAAAATTGTTCATGTGCAGGAAGAGACAACTTCCTGCACATTAACAATCTTTAAAGGGGATTTGCCTTTTCTATGTGTGCTGCGTGCATAGATAGAAAGAGCAAAAACGCACAAAAATTAAAGTATGTCTCCTTGTTGTGTCAATCTAACACCTGCTATTCAGTGGCATTTTTGGCGCTGTCTCAGATTTACACTTGCTTGTAAATGTGGGACAGCGTCAAAAATCATTGGGTGTCACAATCGAAGCCCACCGCAAAACATCCATTTCACACCCCTTTCACGCAGATCCCTGCGTAAAAGGTTACAATATTTAAAAGCGGCATTAAACCACGCAAAGTGGCTAAATGCAGTTTTGTAAATATGGAGCAAGTCATTGCACCAATGGAGCATCCTAAAAAGTGACACTTTGGTGCCGCAATGACCTTGTAAATATGCCCCCTAGTTGGTACAATTAAGGCCCAGTACCAACAGATTACCATGGAACCCTCCGACTCAGTTTACTACAAGGTATAAGGATAGATAACACACTACATAATGTACCTTTCAACATAATGCCTTTCAGATATCCTGTGCCAGTATAATACCACCAGGTGTCTCGTGCAAAAAAATAATTTCAAAGTATGCTAAATCGATTTCATCATACACTGGGCAGTTGCCAAGACATATCTGGGGACTGCTTAAATATTCAACGGTGCTGATAAACATTTGATAGTGCTATTAGCAATATAGGGTGCTGTTATATAATTCCAGGAAACGGTCATTAAAATGACAGTGCTGGTCAAAACACTTAAGTGCTGCCACTGATGTAAGAGTTCTGGTCAATGTACAATAGCTCTACCAGTAATATCAGAGTACAGCTGAATGTGAACTGGTGTGAGTCAGTCCTTCTCAGTGTATTTTTTTTAGCAAAGGAGTAATCAATGAAGTCACCTTCAGCACGTGCTGCTCGGCTCACTCCCCCCTCATCATAATTAGACACAGCACTTAGCTAACATTTTTAAATAGGTAACAGTGGGACTTTGGCAAATCTCTTTGTACCTTTCCCATATGGTATGACAAAATGTACCCTATGCAACGCCAAATCAATGTCACAAGAAGGAACAACTGTGGTAACACAGTTATTAAAATAAGTGTGAAAAGTGATACACTTGCTCAGACAACACTGGAACTTTCCTGATACATGTTTCGTTGCATGTTCCAAGCATCAGAGAAGAGTCATTTTTCCATTTTCGTGTGATATATATTTTAGGAGTTTTCTAGCAGTTACTGAGTCAGTATTTGACTAACTAGATAATTAAATTTGGAGCATACGTAACAGCAACAAATCTTAATTTTTAGCCAAATATATTGCCATACCTTCATCCATTACAGAATGACTAGTGCAGTATGGTGTGTGTGAATCACACCTGTCATAAACAGGATGGTAGTGAACATTGTGAGTAAACTCACCTGCGTCTACCACAATGTATTACAAGAAGACTGGTGCTACATGTAAGTATGTTAGACACACTTATGAATAGTTAGTAAGAGCCATTCTGACTAGAACAATAGTGAAAAATTTCTCTGGGCCTTTGCGAAGCATCACACTAAATGCCAGATGTACTAAAGATTTTTAAGGTTGAAAGCAGTCTGAATCTTTGTTTGTGACCACAAAAACGTTTGTTTGCGGTGTACTAAAAGCATATGAGCAGTCAGTAAGTTGTTGCCAACTTAATGATGGTGGTTTGCGACTCCATATCGAATCACTTTTATGCCAGGGGTGCATTGTAGGTATCCATTCCAAATAGCAATTCTGCATGAGATATATCATTGGTTTGCAACTGAAATCACTTGGTTAAAGAATGAAAAATCACTAAATCCCAAGGGACACTGGGCACTGCTCTCTTTTGTGATTGTAAAAAAAAGTTTGTTGGGGATTAGACACAGGACGACTGCCAACCATAAAACATTTTTTTTAAGTACAACACTGTTTCCAAATCAGGGGCGGTGCCTCCATTAGGGCGCTTGGGTGTTGCCCCACTGAGCGTTGCCGTCAATCTGACTCTCTCATGAGTCACACAATCAGTGGCGGCTGGTGACATTTGAAAGTGGTGAGCCGTAAAATAATTGTCGTACTGCACTGCGGCGAGCATGTACAACCTACAGGGGATTCGGGGGTTTTCCCCCCCAAGAAAATTTTGAAAAAAGAGTGGACAAATGATGCATTTTCAAGTTAACTTCAAGAAGCAGGAAGGTTAATAAAGCAATATGATTTCGTTATTTATCATTTAAGAAATTGCTGGGTGTTGGATTTTTTGGGGAAGGTTATGACCCGGACGACCACACATAGTTGTTGAGAGTGTGGCAGAAAAAAAGTATGGTAACAGACAGCATGATAGAGTATGGAAGAGAGAGCTCACCTGTGCTAACTTTTACAGTGTCCACTGTGTCTGGCACCTCACTAATGCCACCTTCACATGCTGCCCATGAGTGCCCAGCTCCTCTCTGCCCAGCATTGCCAGCTTCACACTGCCCTCAAGCACCTTACAGTGCATACCACTGCTTGCTTGTTGGAATTCAGAATGCTGTGAACTTGTATATGAGGACTTTTTGTGTGATTAATTTGCATTGTGTGACTCGTGAGAGAGTCAGATTGACGGCAACACTCAGTGGGGCAACGCCCGAGCGTCCTAATGGACGCACTGTCCCTGCACACAATGCAAATTATGTTATGTTATGTTAACAATTTTATAAAGCGCAACAGCTGCCCCAGCAAAGGGGCGTCCCGGCGCTTGCCACGAAGAGGGCACAAACAACATATACCAGACTCAGAAGTAGCGATACAACCTATCCAGACTATAGTGAGGTGAAGAGAAAGATCTTGATAGCTTTCCTAAACGCAAGTAGGCAGTCAATAGCACGAATATGTGCGGGCAGAGAGTTCCAAAGCTTGGGCGCGAGGTATCCAAAAGAGCGTCCACCCATCCGGGAGAGCCTAACTCTAGGCACAATCGCCAGATGTTGCTCGGCAAAGCCGAGTGGACGAGATGGAACATAGGGAGTAAGCAGGTTGCCGAACAGGGCAGGGCTCGAGGATTTCAGGATCTTAAAGGATAGACAAAGTGTCTTAAAAAGAACATGCTTACCAATGGGGAGCCAATGTAGCCTCCGGATAGTGCTAGTGGTAGAGCAAAAGCGCAGAAGACCCATCGGCGCTCTGGCCGCTGCATTTTGGACGCGCTGCATTCTAAGTATTTCCGCAATATTTGCCCCCAGAAGAAGGGAGCTCGCATAGTCCAGGAGAGAGGATGGTAGCCTGAATGATGAGTTGATGTGTTGGTGGATCAAAATACTTCAAAATGGGTCGAAGTCTCCGCAGAATGCCAAAGCACATGGCGGCTACTTGCTTAGTGTGGGCTTGAAAAGTGAGGGATGAGTCCATTAGGACTCCAAGATTTTTTACCACTCTCTTGGGCGTTGGAATTGCCCCCAGGGCAGTGTGCCACCATTGCTCGTTCCATAGTTTGACGTTTCCACCCACCAGCAGAATCTCCTTCTTACCAGCGTTTAATTGCAGGCAGTTGGCCGCCATCCAATCGCTACCGCAGTCATACCTTCTTTGAATCTAGAGGCAGAAGGGGAAGAGCCTTCAGCCAAGGTGATCACAAGCTGCGTGTCATCAGCATAGGAGACCATTGTAAGGTCCCATTGCTTGGCGACCGCAGCCAGAGGTTTGACGTAAAGGTTTAAGAGCGATGGGCTCAAGGCCCAACCCTGGGGAACCCCCTGATCGATAGAGTTGATCTGGGAGGAAAAAGAGGGACCAGAGACTCAGAAAGATCAGTTAGCCAAGAAGGAACGTAGCCATTCCAGGCCAGACCCCCTATCCCTGCATCCTCAAATTAATCCCTCCGATTCCCAGGATGGCAGAGCCGGAGGCAGTCTGCTTAGAAGGGGGCGGGGCACCACTACAGTTCAGCTGCAAGTCAGACAGTGTCTGATGATTGACATCCACCAGGTGGTCGGCCTGCGGAGCGCACAGCAAGAGCGCGCATGTTCTGTTTAGGGCTTAAACATTTTGCACTAGCCCTGAACATCCGCACACTAGGCTGCTCATTAGAAGAGCGAGGGCTGTTCCATACCACTCACCTAATGCGCATCCTAGTGCTCATGTTTGGGCTGGTTGCAAAAAATGTTAAGCCCTAAACAGAACATGCGCACTACTGCTCAAGCCATTTCTGGCGCTGCTGCTGGAGCAGCGTCTGGATTGGCTCAGAGCAGGCGGAAGGCACCAACGAGGGAGTAGGAACCCGGCCAAGGAGGACTCGTGGAGGCATTGCGGATCGGGTAAATTTACTTTACTACTAGTGCAGTGAGGAGAGGGGAGCACGGCAGGAGTACAGGAGACCAAAGTGGAAGTATTCAAGACGAGAGGTCACAAAACTACAAGAGTCGGGCGCTCGTAAGTACCTGTGTGATAGGAGCGCAGATGGGGTAGCTGGACTTTGGGAAGAAAGAGTCAGCCTGTGCTGCGGACATACCCCAGACGTCAGAGGGCCCCCTTCAGCTTCAAAGCCAGATGCCAGGCTATGCCACGCTCCCTGCCAATATCTGCACCATGTCACGCGGCCTTTCAGAGAACACTACAAACGCACTTCTTCTCCCACTTCAGATACACCTAGAGGCTATCAACTCACAGCTCTGCGCTTTACGAGTTGTGTGGTGAAAGTGTTATAAATATCCCCATAAAGGTATTATTATGGGGATTGGAGAATGTACGGCGCATGGCACCACCACAAACCTGGAACGGGGCTGACGGATTCTTAAATTCCCGCTTTTTTCGCAGTAACCGACCTAGGCCTCAAAATAAATGTTTGTGTAATAACCGATCTGACATTGGAGGCGGCCTTCCAAGCTGAGGCGGCAGCCGCAGAGGGGAATTTCTGGGTGAGGTAATGAGGTGTCTCGCGTGTCGGAGGGCCATCAGGAGCTTCATACCAAAGCTGGGGCAGCAGTGGGGACAATGAAGGCCAGGACTCGGGAGCTGACTGTACCGCGGCTGGAGGACGAGAACAGCGAGTGGCCCTGCAGGTTAAGGGCACTGCAAGGATTGGGATGATGGCATGCTTAATTTGTGCCGGTGGACAGGAATTGTTTGATTAATGCCGGTGTGGCACCGGTGCCTAGGGATTTAAGAGAGCTACTGCAATCCAAATAGGACCTCTTTTCTCCGGGGAAACTAGAAGAGGGAGGCACTTGCGCACAATCCTTAACACCTCCCCCCTGCA
The DNA here is from genome assembly GCF_964263255.1 of Lissotriton vulgaris. Classification (NCBI taxonomy): domain Eukaryota; kingdom Metazoa; phylum Chordata; class Amphibia; order Caudata; family Salamandridae; genus Lissotriton; species Lissotriton vulgaris. The sequence goes on from NC_141691.1 coordinate 1,316,753,995, forward strand.
AGTATTTGAGCGCAAGCCGCAACTGTTTTTAAAAGCACTCTTTTAATTCTCCTTTGAGATCGACGACTGGCAAAGCTTTCATTTCCATGTGGCGACTCCATCTTGGAACTCTGTGTATGTGCAAATCTTCGCACATACACAGCAGAGGTTATGCTGATGGGCAAGAAATGGACAACAATTCCACCATCTGTTTGGCCCGACTCCATGGGTGAGGTGCCCTCCCCCAGAGAAGAAATTAAGAGTCTGGGGGTCTGGCTTGAACCTGACCTATCCATGAAAACCCAGGCTACCAAAACAGCCGGTACCTGCTTTGGTCTCATGCGGTCAGTCCGCAAGATCCTTCCCCTACTCCCCCCTCTCTCCAGGAAATTACTGATTCAAGGACTGGTTCTTGCACGACTGGATTACAGCAATGCTGTCTATTTAGGAGCCCCCGAGTCCACCTCGGGTAAGCTGCAACGAACACAAAATGCAGCTGCTCGGATGCTGTTTGGCCTCCCCTCCAGATCTTACGCAAGACCTGCCCTCAAAGCACTCCACTGGTTGCCAGTACGAGAGAGGATGGAGTTCAAGGCTATGTGCATCGCCCACAAGCTCCTAAATGGACAAGGCCACTCTATCCTAGGAAAAAGGGTTACACCGTACAAAGCCTCAAGATCCCTGCGATCGGACAGTGACCGACTGGCGATTGTCCCCAAGTTTAGGAGAGCACGCACCGGAGGTCGTCGCTTCTCAGTAAAGGCAGCCTCCCGCTGGAACCTGCTCCCCCGCAGTTTGCGATTGGAACCCTGCTACCTTCGCTTTCGCAAGCAACTTAAAACGCTGCTTTTCCCTAAATAAATAGTTTCGCTCCCCTCTCTCCCCTCTTAGCCAACCTTACTGGTTTTATAGCGCGGGGATGCCTTCGGGTCACCAGGCGCTCTACAAATCCTTAAATAATAATAATAATAATAATAGAGCAAATGCCGGTTTTGCAAAATTAAAATCGGCTGTATTGAATCAGTGTCCCGGAATTTACTGCAAATTGCGCAGTGATGTATTTTTCTCTTCCAAAGTCAGCCAGGGGCGTCTGCGATTGGCACCGGAAAAGAAGCGCTTTGTGTTTCAACATTCTTGTTGAAAAGGTGAGGCAGTCAACCCTAGCGTGCTCGAGCACTGTGATCTGGCTTTTTACCAAAGGGGAGGCATTTTGCTGGCGTATCATAAACTAAGGTCATAATAGAATTCACTTTTGATAAAATTCTTTAGGGAAACATTATAGGGAGAAAAGTACTTTACTTCCCCTAGGGTGCTTTAAACAAAATTATTCTCAGACCTCAGCCAAGGTCAACCAAATAGCAGTCTATATTCCCTCGGAATCTGCATCTGAAAAATGAAGACTGTTTGTGACAGTGTTTGTAAATAAAATGCATTGTTTATTGTAGTGTGCGTAATTCACATGTTCAAGGGCTGTCTATAAATATTCTCTTGTGTGGCTAATGTAATTCGCAGATGTTTGTAGCGGTTTGGAAGTAAAACTACTTATAACGTAAACTGACTAGTTTTTTCTCGTTCATAATACTCTTCTCCTTTTTCAACGCGTTTTTATTATTTTTTGTGAACTCCGATATTTCACTTGAATTATTTAAAACACTCCCCTCTCCTGATTTTAAGCTTTCTCTTTTGTGTTTGATATGTTTATTCAGTTAATGGTTTGACTGGACGCTCCCTCACCTCAAGACTAGTTTGCATGATGCAACAATGTTAAATGATGATTAATTAAATAATCATCAATCATGCTCGGGGTCGCAGCAAGAAATAGGAGGAAAGCCAACACCAAGTGCATTCTCTTTATGATACTCACTGAATTTGACCTTCAAATAACAGAAGATCTATCATCCGAATGATGTCTAAACAGCTGGAGGTTTAAAGTATATCTCCTTAATTTCCACTTCACTTTATAGACTACTTTTGCAATGAGACCAAATCAAGTAAACCTAATTGTGATCTATAAGCACTGTCAGCACTTTTTCAGAGATGGTGGATCCTTGAAAATCTGCAGTAAGATGGCAAAACTACCTCAATAGTGATATGACAGCAGTGCAGAATCCAGTTTTGTACCACACAGATGTTTTGGCTCACAATCAACCTATTTTTAGATGGAGCTCAACAATGGCATATCTGACTTGTTAGCGTCACCTGTTTGACTTCCTCAACTGTAGGACTTGGAGCTCCCGATGAAAGAAAAAAGTCCTAAAGAAAAAATAACATTGACCGTTGGGACAAGCTTTTCTTGACTGTGCACATATTGCTTGAATACTTATATTACTTATTTACCAGTTGGTCTGAAGTGATGGTTTAGAGTTTAGACCATTGTGCAAACTTAAACTCACACATAAACTTCACAAAAAAAAGTGAGGCATTGCAGCAGTAGCGCAAACTTCAATAATCCTTCACAGAAGAGGGCTAGCACAGAAGAGAACTACACAAATGCCTCACATGTTCATGTGCTCATCTCTACTTTTAATATTCTTCGGTCAGAAAGCTCCCTTGCATTGCACCTTTTTCATCAGTACAGGATGCCCTAAACTTTTCCCATTGAAGTCCTCAGTCTTTCACAATGTAATACACTATTGGTGGAGGAGCACAGCCATTGTCACATGAGGCACAAAGGGGCCTCATATGCAAGTTCAAAGCATTCTGAATTCCAACAAGCAAGCAGTGGTATGCACTGTAAGGTGCTTGAGGGCGGTGTGAAGCTGGCACTGGTGGGCAGGGAGGAGCTGGATCTCATGGGTAGCATGTGAAGGGCGCAGTGGATAGTGTGAGGTGCCAGAAACAGTGGACACTGTAAAAGTTAGCACAGGTGAGCTCTCTCTTCCATACTCTATCTTGCTGTCCATTACCATACTTTTTTTCTGCCACACTCTCAACATCTATGTGTGGTCCTCTGTGTAATAACCTCTCCCAAAAAATCCAACACCCAGCAATTTCTTAAATGATAAATAACTGAATCATATTGCTTTATTAACCTTCCTGCTTCCTGAAGTTAACTTGAAAATGCATCATTTGGCCACTCCTTTTTCAAACTTTTCACGGGGGAAAACACCCAAATCCCCTGTAGGTTGTACAAGCTTGCTCGCCGTAGTGCAGTACGACAATTATTTTACGGCTCACCACTTTCAAATGTAACCAGCCGCCACTGTTCCAAATAGAAACAAAATGGGTTGTACTTTCTTTTAAGCAACCTTACTTTAAAAGTGATCAAAGACATGGTGGTCTGCTGACACGAGCTGGCAAGTTACAACTTGCCTCATTAATAGTCATCAGCGTGTGACCTACTCCAAATCAGAATTTAACGAACTGACCTATTAGTAAATGACTTTCTTTATAAAATTCTTCACTGATCACAAAATTGATTGTTTCAAATTACGACCACTTTTCTATGACCATTTTTAGTACATTTTGCCTTCGCTTTGGGATTTTACTGCAGTTACAATTAGGCAATATCTAAATATAGTCTCTGAAGAATGGCATACCACAAATCACATTGGCAGACGTTATCCAGTCCCGACTGAGCAAGGATTTGACAGCTAACATAATTAAAATATCTGTAAACTGATCTGACTGCAATATAAATTGCATTGTGAGTACATTAAACATCACCTACCATATTTCATTGCAGGAGTGATAAACATGGAAGTGCAAACCACACCTGTGAAAGATTGAAAAAATATGTTTATTAAAATAATACTGTTTTACTGTCTTTTTCTTTCTGAATGTGAAAAAAATGATCTTACTAAACGTTTCCATAGATAAAATCATGTCTGTATCAAACGAATCAAAATGCTGTTTGTCCTTGGATGTTTTGGGACATGCGGAATTTGAGGAGAGTGACACTTTTGAAATTTTACACTGTTTTCTTTCTCTTTCTTTCTTTCTTTCTTTCTTTCTTTCTTTCTTTCTTTCTTTCTTTCTTTCTTTCTTTCTTTCTTTCTTTCTTTCTCTCTTTCTTTCTTTCTTTCTCAAATCATGTGACCAGTATTATATTTCCTGTTCCCAGCCATACACTAACAAAAACCTATAGGTATTAAGTCTAAGAGGTGGATGCAGCCATATTAGCATTGCCAATGATTTGAATTTTATATTTCTGGGAAACCTACAAATGCAAAGTGCTAGTGCACTACACCTGCTTTCCTTTTTTACACTCCCACATTCTTAATTTTTGTATTTTTATTTTACTGTTTTGACCTGGCAGTCTCCAATATTACAGCAGTTAAGCGAAAACGTCTGCGCTGCATAACGATCCATACAAATGCATATGCATATGCATATTACATGTTAAGGTCTGCCTCATGATTTATGCATCTGAATGTGCATACATAGCAGCCATCTTGCAATGGTCGGAATCGACTTTCCAAGAAGGCTACTGGATGCACACATACATTGCAACACATCCATACTTATGTGCTGTGACACATGCACCCACGTGTCTCATGAACCACCAGCTGTCATTTCAACTTTTTTTATTTGGCTATTTCAACATAGCGGATTGCCATGTCATAATGGTAGAATTAAAATTAAAAAATGAATTGCACTAGCGCAAAAAAACAAAACAGAAAGCAAGCAGCAGGCGGGTCCTAAAAAAGCAATTAAAAAACATTGGGGAGCAAGTCAGGGATGGGCAGAGAGCACCAGGGAACAACAGACAAGTAGAGGAATAAAGTTGGACGGTGAACATGTGGAGAGAGTGTGAGGCCTATGGATAAGAAGAAAGTTGAAAAAGGAATTAATGAAAAGGTACATGTGCCCTAATTTTTATTGTGTTCTCATTCACAAAAGGCTGCAGGTTGATACCAATACTGATGAACAGCCCTGTTAGCCAATGACGAAATCCAGCTGAACAACAATAACCAATGGCTGAAAAAGTTTGTCCGAAAGTTCCTCTCAATTGCTTTATGTGTGTGCATGTTATATGAAGTATATTGGGTGTTCTGTGGAATGTGTTGAGTGTTGTGTTTTGTGTGACATGAGTTCTCACCTGACAGATGAAGCTGTCGTAAATTGAAACACAACCTGTTTCAGTACATTTAACACTGTTCATTTAAGGAAGAATAACTTGTGATTAACAAACATTCAGTGAGTTCAAATCAGCAGGAGTTAGTTTACAACTTTTCCTGAATGAAAATCATCTATGTAAGCACTGTCCATTCTGAAAACCTGGCATGGATCTAGGCCTTCTGGAACTAAGTTGGACACACATTTCCTAAAGCAAAATATTTTGTAAGAGGTAAAATAGTTGGCATACATAATAAGCAATAAGGGTCAACAAGACTAAAAGTGCATGCAACAGAATGGCCTATTGATTTTGCACTATACATTTTTAACAGCTCACAGTAGCTCCGTAAAACATTGATAATTCTTAAGCCAATGTAATATGTCTGATGTTGAAATAAATGTGAATGATAGAGTTACTGTTTGTAGCCAAAGAGAGTGTATCTACATAGCATTTTTGTGTATGTGTGTGTGTGTAAAGCACATGATGCCAAGATCACCGGAAGTGGCAAATACAATTTTTACTAAACAGTGGAGGGAAAATATTTTAGATGTTGTGGTTGGATCTTGGGGAAATGTTAGTCATCAACATTTATCCATAACTACCATCACTTTCATGGACGTCGACATCCATTAGCTATAGAGACATGACTTCATCAACTGCAATCACAAAGGTTACATAAACCACATCATACTGTTGGTACATGATAAAATTACATCAAACCAAAAAGGAGCTTAGAGGGATTTAATGGTGCTCAAGGGATGGCCCTCCACTCAACTACATCCAATCACAACAAATCCCGGCACCAAGGACTGGATACAACTTGCTCTACTGGGCTAGATTTTGCGTGCATATCCTATGTCAATATACTTATTATTTGACTTCAGTACTGCTGAACCACTCTCTATGTAGCTGTGGGTCAGGTAATGCCCGACAGTCCAACACTACATCACTGGTAGTGTAATCTCAAATTTAGTTTAAGAGGCTCAAGCACATACATATTATAATTTGACAGTATCCGCACTGTCTGTTCTAAAAGGAACAGACCACTCACACATTTATGGCAAACATTCTGTCCAAAAAATATGTGGTGACAAAGAGAGGTACCTCACGGGCGCACACCCTCGGGGTTACTGGCTGATGGTACCGACTCTCACCCCTTTCTCATCATCGGTCACCTCTCTTTATTGGCAGAGAAAGAAATAAGTGTCCAACACAAAACTTATAAACAGAAAGTTCAAAGGAAAAACATTAAGGTGCACTAGAAAAACCAAGTGTAAAGTCTTGGTGTGACTTATAGAGTGATGATTAAAATCCACAGCTACACCAATATAACTTTATTGGGAACCATATGTAGGCTGAGGAGCTAAAAGGGCTGGTAGCTTAGACTAGCGTACCATTACCTGTGGCCGACATGTTTCACTGCCTACTGAGTCTATTGGCAGTTTCATCAGGGCTCACCACATAGTCACTGCACCAGAGTTGGACATCATCCGTACAGGCACCTAGTGTTGCCACGTCTTCTCATACCAGCAAGACAAGGTGCATTTCATAAAAACTGTCAGTTGTTGCATCAACCGTACAGGTCTAACCGAAGGGACCTGGACTCATCCCTGATGAAACTGCCAATAGACTCAGTAGGCAGTGAAACATGTCGGCACCAGGTAATGGTAAGCTAGTCTAAGCTACCAGCCCTTTTAGCTCCTCAGCCTACATCTGGTTCCCAATAAAGTTATATTGGTGTAGCTGTGGATTTTAATCATCACTCTATAAGTCACACCAAGACTTTACACTTAGTTTTTCTAGTGCACCTTAATGTTTTTCCTTTGAACTTTCTGTTTATAAGTTTTGTGTTGGACACTTATTTCTTTCTCTTCCGATAAAGAGAGGTGACCGATGATGAGAAAGGGGTGAGAGTCGGTACCATCAGCCAGTAACCCCGAGGGTGTGCGCCCGTGAGGTAACTCTCTTTGTCACCACATATTTTTTGGACAGAATGTTTGCCATAAATGTGTGAGTGGTCTGTTGCTTTTAGAACGGACAGTGCGGGTACTGTCAAATTATAATATGTATGTGCTTGAGCCTCTTAAACTAAATTTGAGATTACACTACCAGTGATGTAGTGTTGGACTGTCGGGCATTACCTGACCCACAGCTACATAGAGAGTGGTTCAGCAGTACTGATGTCAAATAATAAGTATATTGACATAGGATATGCACGCAAAATCTAGCCCAGTAGAGCAAGTTGTATCCAGTCCTTGGTGCCGGGATTTGTTGTAATTGTACATGATAAATTTACACTGAACTGCATGTTCCAAATGCTTTCTGGATTTTGGTATTATGCAGCCAACCTGAACACCAGGAGATGAGTTGCTAAATCCAAATCCAAAAATGACCTCTACATGGTACTTCAACTGGTAATGACCCATACATATAAACTCAATTGACAACAGATAGTTCACAATAATACTTGATGAGACTCATGTATAAACATATGCACAGACTGGAGGTCTGTTTGATTCAAAACATGGCGTTCAATTAATGGCTACTAATCTTGTTCAACCACATATAAACCATGCTATGACTAATGTCACACATAGTCAGAATGGAGCAGTCAATACACTGCTTCTACAGCAATGTTCGGCCTGGTACAAGGGTATGGTAGAAGCCCATGGGCTCTGTTACCACACTAATGCATCTTGTAGACTAAGCTAGTGTCCTGTGGGAGTCAAAGGATTAGTGGGACCCCTGTAGAGTCTCCTGGCTACATTTGATATAAGGATGATCACAGCTACATTTCCTTCCATAAGCACTGGATCCAATGACGATCTCGCCAACTATCGGCCTATCTCCCTCTTGCCCTACCTATCCAAACTCCTGGAGACACATGTTACTAGCTGCCTATCTGAATTCATCGAGCGTTCCAACTTTCTCGAACCTAATCAGGCTAGGTTCAGACCAGCCCATTCCACCGAGGCTGTGATCTTGGCAGTCATGGATACGCTTAGGTCTAATGCAGATAAAGGGACATCACAGGCGCTCGTTTTATTGGATCTGTCGGCTGCGTTCGACACGGTGGACCACAACATCCTTATCCACCGTGCCGAGCAAGCCGGCATCCGAGGCCTGGCCTCTGCCTGGCTCAAATCCGTCTTGTCGGACAGAATGCAGGCAGTCCGGCTTGGTCCCTTCACAGCCGCACAGGTCCCATCCATCTGCGGAGTGCCTCAGGGATCGTCCCTGTCCCCTCTGCTTTTTAATCTCTATCTTCAGCCGCTCATTTTTTCCTTGAAGAGGTGGAATATCATCGTATTCAACTATGCAGACGATCTGCAAATCATTTTCCCGCTTAACACCCCCAATGCAGCCCTTGATTGTCAAGCAGTGATGCTACAAATCCAACATTGGATGAACTCCCACCAGCTTAAATTGAACCCGGGGAAGACCGAGTTAATCCTTCCAGGAAACAGTCTCACTCACTGGGGCCCACAGTTCTGGCCAACTGAGCTCGGCTCCCCGCCCGTCCCGGCTAAGTCAGCAAAGAGCCTCGGGGTCATAATTGACTCGGAGCTCTCTCTTAAGCCTCAGGTTGGCGCGGTTGTGTCCTCATGTATGTTCCAGCTCAGAAAAATCAGGAAAGTTTCCCATCTCCTGACACCAGAGGCCCTGATACCAGTCCTGATTGACCTGCACCTCTCCCGCCTGGATTTTTCAAACTCCCTGTACTACGGCCTACCTAAATTCCTCCTTAATAGGCTTCAGATTGTACTGAACCAAGCGGCAAGGCTGGCCTATAAAACCCCGAAGTGGAAATCCGCGAGACCACTGCTTCACAGACTCCACTGGTTGCCGGTGGAGCGGAGGACTGCATTTAAGATCGGCTGCCTGACCTTCAAAGCTGTGTTCGGGACCTCCCCTGCCTTTCTCAAATCACTGGTCATTCCTTACCGTCCGGTACGCAATCTTCGTTCCTCCCATCGCCTTTTGCTAGCTGTCCCTGCTACCAAACTAAAAAAAAACGGCGGTCGCAGATTTGCCTACCTTGCCCCCGCCTTCTGGAACCAGTTACCTCTCCCTCTTAAACCTGCCAATTCCCTTCTGGCTTTCAGAAAACTCCTGAAAACTCACCTCTTCACACAGACTGGCTAGACCCCCGTCTCTTCATCTCATTGGCACTCAGCCAGCGCCAGGAAACCTTTCGGTGTCAGTGCGCTAAACAAGAATACCCTAAGATAAGATAAGGTAAGAAATTGGAGTATTAGTTGAGCGGGTGAGTGCCCACCTAAAAAAATAGTCACAATTCTTGTCAAGAAAGGCTTAACTTAGAGGCAATGTGTCAAGGTTTTATGCAGTAATTAAACAGTAATAAAGTGAAAACACAAAAAATCCCAAACAAAATTATTTAAAAAGTGTAAACTTTAGTAAAGAAAATTTCTCCAGATGACAAAAATCAAGTTAGTAGAACCAGAGTTATGAATTTTTCAAGTTTAAGGCTCAAAATAGCACCAAGAAGCATTAAGCACCAACTGCGTTCATCTGATTGCACTTTACTGGAGCAACCGCAATGTTTAAGGCCAATCACACTGGAGTGCGGGTTGGATATAGATACCAGGGGCCTTATTTATAATGCAGTTTGCATGGCGTTTGCATCATGTAAAGTGGCAATTGCGCAACGCAAACCTTAAGTGAGATTTCTGAAGCAACGCAAGGCAACTTTGTGCAGCCCTGAGTGGGTCCATAAATTTGTAGTAAAGCAACACAGTGCACATCGCTGCATTGCCCTACTTTGACCTGTGAAGGCATTCAATAGGCATTGCATGGGTGTTCCCAGGCAACTCCCATTGATTGGTAAACCTGGGCATGCACCAAAAAGATAGGCATTTCCAGGGGAGGAGTAACAAGGAGAAATAACATTATTTGGCCATGTTATTCCTCTTTCTTTGTGTGCTGCTGCAGCATACATAGACAGAAGAATAAGCCGGTCAAGATTGCTTGGCTGAGGCAGAAACATTTAACTTTCTAAAAGAGTAATTTTCAAAATAGTAATTTAAAATCCAATTGTACCATTAAATTGGATTATAAATTATGAGCCCTTGAATCATCTTTCTAGCAGCTCCCAAACAGAAATTAAGGACTGCAAATTGTAATAGTGGAACAAAGCATTTTCTAGGGGAGAGGCAGTCTTGCCACAGTTAAAAACGACTTTGTGTTTTTTTCTCTGCCAGGAAATGTAACCAACATGTTAAATATACATGTTCCACATTTGAAACTCCATGAAATCCTTCTATTGGCATTTAGGGCAGCCTTATGGGCAACTTCTTATACATACTAAAAATGATGGTTTAAGCTTGTAAAAAACGTTTTATTTGGTAAGGTTGAAATGGCAGTTTAAAACTGCACAAACAAATGTCAAGGCAGGCCTGGACACAATTTTTACAGTACTGCTGTAGTGGGTGGCACGATACGTGCTGCATCCCTCTTGTAGCAATTAATATACAAGCACTAGGTGCATGTAGTGCCATATAATGGGGACTTATAAGTAAATACAATGTACCAATTAGGTGTTGACCGAATTGACTCAGTTTAAAAAGGGAGAGCACAAGACCTTTACCACTAGATAGAAGGAGCAAAGTGTGCAGAGTCCTGCGGACAACAAAAACTTCCTCAGCAACAGAAGGCAACACACCTAGGGGAATACCATACATAAAAGGGACATTTACAAAAGTGACCAACTCAACAGACCTGCCAGCCTTACAGGAGCCTGCATATGGATGGCCTTGAGACCAGTAGCTGGTGCATGAGACGAAAGACACATATTTAATGCAGGAAGAGAGTGAGATTACTTGGGGTCAATGCACTGCCAATATGTTGAATGCAGCGTATTGATTGAGAGGCTTACCACACCACTTTCTTTGAAAGAAATGCATACTCATGTTAATGTATGACCCCTTAGTCTTGGGCCCAACATTCTTCTCGAGAAATACAGTCCTGGATTTCATGGACTGGCAAATGTTTCTGATGTACTGCCAGGACTACATAATTCATTCATTAGTTGAAACTACTACCCACTAAATTTTGGCAGATTGTATGTTATGCTGAGTTTTCTCTCTATGAATCTCTGACTTTTATCAAAGCACCTACTTAAGATTTAATTTCTCTGCAGATGCCTAATGATCACATAGAACACATCCATAGTAGGTAGACCACTCAGCATTCTCTATATTCTGCAACTACACAATCTGACTTTATCCATCTATGACCACTGTTCACCTCTGCATGTTAGAAAGGCATTATTGTGTCTGCCCAGGTTTGTTACAGTCTGCCATGGTCTTTGCCTGTCTACACATTCCTGTGCACACATTATCCCCTAAAGATGAGTCACTGGTGTTGGTACTCTGCTCATCCCCATAAATGAGGACACTACCATTGGCCCAACTGCCTGTATACATCTTTTGAATGCCATTCTGCTCACCTACAATTGCAGAATCATAGCTTCATGTTTGAAGGCTCCTTCATGAGAATTTCCAATTTCAATGGCACTCAATGCCTTCCCTGCCTTTGTTAATCTCATAGCCTGTAGTACATTTAACTCTTGTAGTAATGAAATGCTTGACTGCTGGTGCCAGGCATGTAATACCTACAAGGATAAAGAAGGATATGACTGAGATGCCATGTGATTGGTCCAATATTATGATGCTGAAAATGTCAAAGTTTAAGGATAATTACTCTATTCAGATCAGTACATGGACGACAATTCATTCTGAAGGTTGGCATGTAATGAGTTCCATTGATTTACATGTGCACTCTATCTTTGAGGTGGAATACAATATAATGACTTATATCATAATCAGAAGTGAATAGGAATTGGGTTAGAAATGTGCCTGGTGAACATTTTTGGTTGTCGTGACTGGCACAACTCAGTCTGTCTGACCAGTGGCATAATGAAACATTACCCCCCCCCCCCCCCCGAGTTAGGTGAGGTGAAGGGTCCCCTTGATACCCACATGGTATATTCTCTCCCCACATCCCACCTTCACAAGAAGTCAGAGAACCACAAAAGTTACACAGAATCGCACAACTACAAATTGCACTATCGATCTATCACTCAGATTACCTAAAACCTACAGGTAACAGAGCAGACATTGCAGCAGAGCTATTCCCTGTTACATAGACCTGAACACTAAGGGGGTCATTAGGATGACAGGCGGATTGCCCTCGCCAGGCCTGCTGAGTTGGGGTGACCCTAAGGGAGATCCTAAGGTGCCCCGCAGTCTGCTCCAGTGGGACCTGCACGTAAAGGTCAGGAACCCGGATAGCGTGCGGTCAGCGCCGCTAACACCTACCCCCACTGTCTGGTCAGGACAGAGCAGCTTCCTTAGGGTCACCCCAACTCAGCATGACTTCTTTGCCTGCCTTTATGCGACCTCAAGGCATAAGGTTGTATGAACACCCATTTTTTCACTGTGTAGTACGTCTCACTAAGGTCCTGACGAATTGCCATCCGGGCAAGAAACATGTTGACCTGATCAGGGGGTTGTAGGTATACTGCTTAATACTCCCCGAAGCATATATCTCCCCACCCACTATTTTAACCTAGGGGGCCAGCCACGCTAATAAATTTCATTGTGGACTGACCTACCTTTTTTAATTTTCACCACTTCTTCTCACGACTGCACCCTTTTCGTTCCTGCACACCCGCATGCACCATATGGCTGAACAAAAGATCTCCGAAAAAAGAGCCCCTTTACAAGTGCCCGTCAGACATTGCAGCGCCAGTCTGATGAGGAGCAGAACCCATGTGATGAAGCATGATATCTAGCTTGCTAGGTGTGTGAGGGTTTTAGTTCCAACAAGGGTATTCCCCTTCTTTGGCTTTTCTCTCCCTCTCTTTTCACGCTCCACTTGACATACTCTGGCTTTCCACCACCCCACCTGGGGAACTTTGTACATTGTTTTTTGACTATTCTCTCGGACACGTACACTGGACCCCGTTAAAAATTGTCCTTTTACAGTTCCTTCTGTTGTCCTAAGAACACATAACTAAACAACCTTTATTGAATTAAATGGCCTCCTCCGGCACTCACAATAGGGTTCCAGAGCCGCCTATAGTTTGGAGTCAGCTCTACTTGGCATCATTGTACCTCTAAGGCTCTAACTAGATAAGGGCGACACTGCTGTCTTAATTGTTCTAGACCACAGTGCTAACTTTGACACTGTAAACGATAACACACTACTCCAAACATATGAGGAGATAGGTAAGCATGGTAGAGCCTTGACATGACTTAAATGTTTCTTGCAGGACCGGTCCTTTCAGGTATATGTTAAACAGCACTGTTCAAATCCTTCTTAACTATCATCTGGCATACCTCAGGGTTCTACTCTTAATCCAATCCTGTTTATTATCTATGTACGACCTCTTTGGGGTATTTGTGGAGAGCTGCTTACACTTTTCTCATATGCTGACAACACTCAGATTGTTGTTTATATGTTCTCTCAGGAGAATCAAATTACTGACACTTTAACCCCTTCGCTGCAGCGGCCATTCTGCCGAAGTGCTAAGGGGGAGGCAGGGCCGTGCGGCGCTCCCGTGCTCGTGACGGAACCGCTCCGTCACTGCCCGCGGGTGAGCTGTGCTTGTGACCGAACGGTTCCGTCACGGCCCGCCTGCTCTTTAGAACATCAGCACGGAATTCGCGCGGCGCAGGCGCGGCGGGTGGGCCGTGACGGAACCGTTCCGTCACCAGCACAGCCCACCCGAGGCTCATGACGGAACGGTTCCATCACGAGCATGGGAGGGGTTAAATACTAGTGTAACAAAAGTGTTGGCTTGGATGAACTCTAAGTCCCTTAAGTTGAATGGGGGATAAGCCCAAGAATCTGTTTGTGGGTAACCAACATCATCTTTCGAGGCTCCATTTGTCGCCTGACATTCTTGGTGTATCTCCAACTCCGGTACCTGTTGTCAAAAATCTACGCTTCTGGATGAACATTAAGCTTTCTATGCACCATCAGATTACTAAGGCTGCAACTACCTGCTTTCGAACCCTAAAATGGCTAAGGCAAATGCTCAGTTGTATCAACTTAAAGAAAAGTGATACAGGCTTTGATCATCTCCATGTGGGGCTATGGCAACATTCTCTACCTGGGTGATCACAAGGCTTTGCTTAAGCGGACTCAGATAGTTAAAAATGTGGCTGCCAGACACCGTTTACAGCCCCATCTTATGTTGAGGGTCAAGCTTCTTCATGATCTCCATTGGACACAAATTGAGAGGCAATTTCATTTTAAAGCACAATTTTATATGCATAGACGTTTGTCAAACATGGGTACCCACCACCTCAGATTTTTGTTGCAGCCATATAAGCCAAACTGTCCTCTGCTCTTCAGTAATTCCAATTTCACTTCAGTCCACAGAGTAAGGAGTATTTGTCAAGGCGGGCGGTCTTTCTTCTCATTAGTTCCAAGCAGTGGAACTTATAACCACCTTCCATTAGATATTTTCGCTCTTTCTCAGTCATTTGTAGGCTGGTGAGAACCTGGTTGTTTTGATTCTGTATGCAGTGCTAGCATTAGTTGAGGTGCCTGCAAGGGCTTGGCACTGGGGAATCCTTTCTGTGTAGCTATGCACTCTATAAATCTATAATAATAATCATAATGGTAGTCAGTATTGAAAGGCATAAATATCAAGTTCATATTAAAGATTATGACCTCCTAAAAACACCACCTATAGATTGGTGGAATGTCTGATAAAATATCGAAAGACAGAATATCGACATACAAAAATATCGGAACAAAAGTATCCATGTCAACAATATCGACATCCTAACTACAACATGGTAAGTACAAAAATATTGAAAAAAAATATTGATGTCAAAAATATCGTTATTCAAAAATAGTCATTCTTTTTAATTAAAAAGAAGTACAATAAATTAAATAATACTTATAAATATAATAAACATAGTTAAAATATGTTATATTATTAAAAAGTAATAATTAATATGCATAATTTAATACAAAACAAATATCAAACATACACATATAATATATAATATGTACACTTACTTAATGACGTTTAATAATTATTTTAATAACTTATAAATAATTAAAAATATTATAAATTACAAATACATCTACACACATAAAATAATAACATAAATAAAAATTAAATAAATATGTAAAACAGATTAAAACATTACATTTATTTTTAATATTGTTAAAATTAATTATATACTACATTAGCTAAAATAATACAGAAAATATTAAATAACAGAGTGAATAAAACTGCTATTCCAATACCCAAAAAAACAACAGAAAGGAAAATGTTGGATAGCGTAGGGGTAAAAATTACTCTTCCCACTCAAGAAAGTGCCACAGTAGGAAAAGTGTTGGACAGCATAGGGGTAAAAGTTACTACTCCAACTCCTGAGAGTGCAACAGTAGGAAAAGTGTTGGATAGCATAGGGGTAAAAATAACTATTCCAACTCCAGAGAGTGCAACATTAGGGAAAGTGTTGAATAGCATAGGGGTAAAAATTACTATTCCCACTCCAGAGAGTGCAACAGTAGGGAAAGTGTTGGAAAGCATAGGGGTAAAAATTACTATTCAAACTCCAGAGAGTGCAACAGTAGGAAAAGTGTTGGATAGCGTTGGGGTAAAAATTACTACTCCAACTCCAGAGAGTGCAACAGTAGGGAAAGTGTTGGATAGCATAGGGGTAAAAATAACTATTCCAACTCCAGAGAGTGCAACAGTAGGGAAAGCGTTGAATAGCATAGGGGTAAAAATTACTATTCCCACTCCAGAGAGTGCAACGGTAGAGAAAGTGTTGGATAGCATAGGGGTAAAAATGACTATTCCCACTCCAGAGAGTGCAACAGTAGAGAAAGCGTAGAAGTTAAAAATAACATACCTATAAATAAATTAATATTTTTAAATATTTAATAAATTAATTATTAAATAGATCTGAACTATTTACAAATATCAATACATAATAATAAAAACATAATTAATAAATATTAAATTCCAATTAATAAACAATGAACAATTTAATATATTTGATAGCAAAAGCATATTAAGGGGTCGATTCCGATTCGAGAAACGAATCCGTACGACGATTCGTATTCATAGCCGTTTCCGTACGAATCGTCCGAATCCGTCCGAATCGCATAGTACGATCCGTTGCGAGAAAATATGTCCGAATCATTGCAAGCCGTACGAAAATGAAGGGTAAATCTGTACGACATCGACCCGCACAGTGAACTGTACGATTTGTAAAAATGCTGTACGACCCGCCAAGTACGATTCGGACCAGGGAATGTGTACGCGATTCGTCTGATAAACGTAGCGTATGAGCAATTCGTACAGAGGGCAACACTATCACATACCCTAAAATCAAGGGGTGTACGCTCGGGGTGTACGCACCACAAACCTACGACCTTGGTGTGTACGAACCGTACCCCTACGGTCCGTACACCTACGATCATGGGGTGTACGCACGGGGACATACCCACCGTACCCCTGAAATCCAGGGGTGTACGCACCATAATCCGATGCACTGTACCCCTGCAATCATGTGGTGTACACAGCATACCCAGGGGTCTGTTTTGTACGCCTTTTGAGGCGAAATCTGCTTTTACGGACGTTTTAAGCTCCCGTAGAAAAAGAGTCGCATGGAGTGTTGTCAATACGATTCGTACTTGCTGGGTCGGAAAATGCAGCTTCGATCCGTAAGGACATCGCGTACTGCGTGTTTGGAATGTGATTCGTATGGATTAGTGAGTTGTACGGTCTTCGGTACGATTCGTACGGAGAACTGCTTTGGGTACACATTGTACTACATCGTACGTACGGTTACGGTTCTGCATACGATTCGTACGGAAAAAAAAAGCTCCGACAGCTATTCGAAGGGCATGTTACCGAATCGGAATCGGCCCCTAAGTATTAAAAAGCAATTACCAATTAACTAATATTAAACAATTAAATAATTTGTTATACCAAAAATATTAATTATCAAACATTAATTACCAATTAATAATTACATATTATATATTAATTACAAATATCAATAAATAATATTTAGTAATGTTGAATTACCAATTAATGATTAAACAACACTACAATAATTTTCATAACCAAACAATTATGCCTTTATATAATTACCAATTAATAAATAATATCCAATAAATTAATTATCAATACCCAACTATAAATTTAATAATGACTTAATTACATATCCATTGCTTTACACACTATGCCCCAATATACACATAACAAACCACAATAATAAAATAATACACTTAACATAATTATCAATTAATCAGTTTAAAAATTAATTACCAAATAACAATTATTTAACAATAATATAAATAGCAACACCAATTAATTGAAATAAACTACTACTTAATTATATTTAAATTACTTCCCACCCTATTCCCCTATAAACCCAGAGCCTGCTACAGAACATACACACAAAAATGTATTAAAATTAATTTATCATTCCTAAAAAGTTAATAATTAATTTAGTATAATTAAATTACTTCCCACCCTATTTCCCTATAAACCCACAACCAGATATGGTAATAAAATACAAAATTAACTTAAATAACAAAACAAAATATATAACACATACATATTAAATACATAATAATATACATAAAAATATTACAAAAATCGATATCAGTAACATTGATATTACTAACATCGATATTAGTAACATAGATATTACTTTCATCAATATTAATAAAATCAATATTACTTACCTTCGAAATTCAGTCCCTTCGATATTAAAAAAAAATTATATTACTGACCTTCTATATTCTGTCCCTTCGATATCATTACATCGATATTACTGTAGGTCGATATTTAAATTTCGATATTTTGGCTACTCACCGCGTGGTGACCCTATCCCCACTCACCAGTTAAAAGTATAAGCCCAAGGCAATACCCCACTAATTCTTAAAATTATCAATGCCTTACTTGGAAAAAAGGTATGTTTCCTTCCAATTCAAACCGCTGTTAAAATATCAAAACTTTGATCCTATTCAAGACTTGTACCCAAACTGCATTTTGTTGAAAATATCACAGAAAAAAGTATTTTCATCTTTACCACATTTTAAACAATAACTAGCTGACTCAGAATTTTATCCTAACTACAGTTAAGAAAGAGCAACCATCCAAATTTTCTCTGACCTTCGCAAAGTGGACAAAAGTGCCATCTGCCTCCAGTCATTATTGGACCTATCTGCAACAGTCAATACAATTGGCAGCCATTCTTTATTAAACATTCTCTACTTCAAAATAAGGATTGAAGGCCAGTTCCTAAATGGTTCTTATGCTTGATCACATGGAGTGGTGTGGCTCACTGGTTAGAGGCGGCAGACCCGGGGGCAGAGGACGGCCCGGGACCAGGGTTCAATTCCCGACGCGGCAGGGTCGTGGACCAGGGTCTGCGGACTCAATAATTCTCACCTCGGTGCCTACTCTAACCAGGAATCACACTCGGCAACTCTGGGCATTAGCTTGCCTCATCTCCACAACGGCCCCCCACATACGCCGGGGATGCCTGGTTTCACCTTGGAGATACCCAGTAGGGACCACCTCACAGGGAAAGCCAGGACGGGTTCCCCAGCGGTCTATTCGCACCAGGATACTCCGGTAGTAATTGAGCGCGGTATAAAACAGCATATAACATAACATAACGTCAAGATCACAGTTTGCTAAAAAGGCCTACCACAGATCACCATAACTGGCAATTAAACTTGGTTCCACATGGTTCAATCTTGTTTCCCTCTGTCATATTGGTTCCTACAAATATAGAAGGACTGTGTATTAGATTAACACAAACTTCAATGTATAGAAACTTAGTCCACAAATACCAACCGTGAGTGCTAGCTCAAAGCACCTCATCCAACCCCTAAACTAAACATGGCAATAGATGATGTAAGCAACCTCAAACATGACACTCTGATTCACAATAAATCAAGGGGAACAGATCAAACCCTTCTGTTTGTCGCTCTTGCATGCCCACGGTAGACACAAGAAAGTTGTGCCAATGCATTTTCAAACATTTATTGAAATGATTGTATTCTTGCATAAAAGGTATGAGCTGCAAATATAAGATAAATGTGATGTTAGTGTAAATAGCATTGTTAGAATAGAATACAAGATGAACAATTCAACCATATTAATTGTTGCTAATGTTTGTCTACTCCTTTCTGTATCTACACTACACTTAAGAGAGCACAGCAATAACATCATTCTGCCAGATCAATTCAGATAGCCTAAATCCCATAACTTGGTTTTAGGTGTCAGGAAGCCGGTAGTGGTGAACAGGTTATCTTCCTTAGCAGGAGGTTGGTCGGAATCAGCAGGGTTGCATCTCAGTCACCATCTGCAATTGTTATGTGATAATTCCCAGAATGCAAATGCTCCTCTCAATGGATGGAAACTGTTAAAACACTGTTCTTGTCAACCAATGGTGCAGAGCAGCTCTTTTGGCTCCATCTGCCTAAAATTAAGTGTCTCTTAACAAGTACAGAAAAAAAACAGTGGCATTGTGTTCTTCAAGTATGACTCCGGAACTACCTGTACAGACTACAGGGTTCCGAATACACATGCAGTACATTTGAATGTTACCAGAAAAGCGTGGCAAAGGGCACCCCGAGAAAGCAATGTCAACTTAAGGAGTTACATCTAAAATAGAGGATACGTGCAAGATAAACCACAAATCTCTATTCAACCTTTACATAGAACCACTCAAGTTCAAAGCATCAAGAAATACAAAATCTAAAAATCTCTAATTTGTCAAAATAGCAGAGCTGCCAATATTCATTATTAAGCTGGGAAACAAGATTCATTCATCCTCACTGAATCAAAAAATTACCAAAAAAACAAAATTATCCTCCTGCAATCTTAAGGACTCCCCATCACCGTCCCAAAAATTACTTTGAAATCTATCCAATCTCGAAACCTCACTCACATTATTCAACTCTACCAATTCCATTTTCTTCATTGTTTATTAGAAGATAACCATGAACTCTCACATCTCCCATTCATTCAAACCTCACCTTCTCAGAAAAATCAAACCATCCATTCCCCCCTCTAATTTCTGGCTTCGGATCTGAGGTGCACACATTGTTTACATCATATCTCAGTAGCAACAATGTACATCTAGCTAGAATCGCAGAAATATGAACTTTTTCCCTTCACAAAGTCATGGTTAAAGCCATAGTCTATGCTGTGGCGTGTTCTATAAAAGGTACAACAAATTCTAACTAAGTTTTGCCAATTTTGAAAGACCTCCACTGGCTACTCCTTTGGGAAAGAACACATCTCAAAATTAGGGCTTCCTTCACTCATGTGGCTAGGTCTGTGAGATACCTCAATGCATTAATGCAATTAATAATGTTGTGAGTCCCTTATGATCCTCATGTTCAAGGGGTCCCTCTACAATAAATAAAGGATGCTTGTTTTTTCCATCATTAAAGCTACTGCAATATCAATATAAGAGGCACACACTGGGCAAAAATATAATCCATGTACAAAATCTAGACTACAACAGCATCTCTTGTCGAAAGGTAATCCAGATTGTGATGTGCACAAAATTATTGTAATGGTTGTTATTATTAGATTATATACAAAACTGTACTAAGCATTTGACCCACTCTGGAAATGTGCCGCTTTGCACCATAACTTATCATTACGATTACCCCATTTGCTACAGAAAATACTGGTCACTTATTTTCCATATTGCCCCTACCACATTGACTGATAGTAGCACACTTTAGTTCATTTTTTTTTTCCTGTAGCTTCCATACTGATCATTTGTGTTGAGAGCTAAGTGTGTTTCCGTGCGCATGTGCTGTGACCATTGTTCCCAGTAAGCTGCGCGCTCTCGCGGGCATGCACAGGGTCTTCTCAAGGGCGCGCAGAAAGTCTTACAAAGGGGTTACGTACCTGCTTAGCTATAGAATCAAACCATTCACCAGCAATGGCATTCTAAATGGTAGCGCCTTGAAAAGGATGGTCTTTCAGCAATATGCGGAGTGGAGATGTAGGGGCTCTAAAAAGAAGTGAAATGACAACAAAGCCTTGTTAAAAAGTGAATGGTCTTTTAAAGACCTGTGAAGTACTGGGGTGCGCTGTGTGTGCGCCCGGGAAGCTGGCTCAGCCTGGGCTACCAAACACGACTGGGGGGCTGAAGCACTTTGAACCCAATATGCGTTGCGGGCTTGATCTTACCCAATCGTGCTGCTTCTCTGGAGCCTGGCGGCTCTTGCAGCTGCAGAAGTGCAAATGACGAGCTCACACTTAGAGGCCCCTCTGCGAGTCAGAATGTATCGTCTTCCGCAGAAGGTTTGCTCCTCCCGAAAGAACACGTCTCTTTTTTCTCTCCTACGGGGGGGGCCTAATTTTGATGCACCACTTGATGTGATGACACAAGGGATCTCTCCAGGGCTGGCACACGACCTCGCCATCACTGCACACTCTGCTCTCCAGTGTCTGTGGGAGGGTTCATTTTCTGGTTCTCTTCATTTCTCCCACAAGGCTCTTCTACCTTGATGGGGATGTCTGCCCCTCACAACGTAACTTATGTCTTTCCAAGAACAAACGCATTCTTTCATAACCAACTCACCTCCAAGAAGTGGAACCGGAGATTAGCCCTTCCTTCATCTCTCCTATCAGGAAGAGAGGCTTTGAGCACATTTCCAGGTCCTGGGCCCGCTGCTGTGGGCACCGTTTGAATCAGGTGGATGTGTCTTTGGAGAGTCTTTGCTGCCGCCCCTCTCTCTAATCAGGTTACAGATGGTGGTTGAGGCCTCTTTTCGGCAACCTTAGCTGATGTTCAGTTCTATGACTGATATCAGATTTTTATGCTTCTTGCACGCTTCTTCTGTCAGCTAAGCATCATTTATGCTCATGGTTTAATCAGATCGTAGCTGCTTGGGCAGAACTGCGTCCATATTGAAAATGTACCAGACCGATCTGAGGCAGACTAGGAGAGGTAAGCATGCCGGTTCCAGAGAAGCGCTGTAATTGGCGCTAGAGACGGGCAGGTGCGAAAATGAATCCAGAGCCAAGCCATAGTAAGTAAGTATTTGTAAATCACATAGCATATACTATGTACAAATATGACAAATAATTGTTAATGTGTATTAATACTGTTTGTGTTTCAGTTTAGAACATAAATTAGACAACCGGATTTATTTATCTCGGGTCAAATCAAAGATACAATTTGCGTGCAATATCAGCAATGCACCCTGAGATTGTTTTAGCACTGCAATGGGTGTTCATATCCGTCATAGAGCAAATATATAGCATTTTTAGTTTAGGTGGGCGCTTAGCTAGAGATTTAAACCATTCACCAGCCATGGCATTCTAAATGTGTTTACATCTAATATTTAGGGATAGTGAGGTGCTTTTTCAATATTGTAACACAGCAGCAGTTCACTAATAGTACTGCAAATACTATCTGTAACATATGAATATGTCAGGTTCTGCTTTGATCTGAAAGAATGAAACATAAATTCATAATTTCTCTGTAAAATGTCTGTTTTCTGTTCAAATAACATTTCCCTGCACGACTCTGCAGAACCAAGCTGGTTCTCTCAGGGGGCCCACTGAAAAGCTGGGGTCCTGGCCTAGAGCGCACTTTGCCTATGGGTTAAAACATCTCTGAGTTGATCTTTAAAAACAAAATCGTTGTGAGATAATGCTCAATATTTTTTAACTGAGTATCCTGGTAAATGTATACAAGAACTACAGTTTATCTTTCCTTTCTCAGGTTTGCTGAGTGATATTGACCTATACCACCTGCCATTCTTGAATGCCCAACCAATAGCATGCTTTGCATTATGTGGCTTGTCAGCCATGTTCCAACATTTCAGTCATCAAGTGCAGACTGTGAACCAGGATTCTGTCACTTGAACAAGTCTAAATCAAGCACTAGACTGGAGGAGAATCACTTGGTTATGCTGAAGATGAGAAAGGCCTATTTTTTAATTAGCAAAGTTGACCTTGATATAATTTATCAGCCCTGGAAGAATGGCTTGGACCAACGAAAGAAGCAAATGTGCCACACATCTAGTGATGGCACTTGACTCGTCTGAGACACCCTTTCCCACAGTCTGTGTTTTGCCTGGATTGGCACATTTCACACACTTCCTCTTAGCAAAGAAATTATTCATTACTTTGTACATCAAAATGTTATTGTGTTATGTAATTGTCAACGTATATATTCTCTTGAATAGTCTTCCAGCAATCCCTAAAATAATCAATGCCTCAATCAAGAATATTCAGTAACATCCTATAATGGGGCTCCCTTCTGAGTCTTGTCCTTTTCTAAGCCTGGGGTATAGGTGCAACTAGAATAAACAATTAATATCATGATGATCTGTCTCCACAGTGCAAAACTGTCACAAGACCCTGTTAATTTGAGCTGTATGTGTGAAATGCACTTTTTTTCTATCTCATTGCAACCAAAATGAGTGGTAATTGCCACGGAATTATATACTCGCAGACTGCACTCCCATACTTGGTGCACACAGCCTTGGCTGCAGCGCAGAGAGATCTTGCACTGCTGCACACAAGGAAAAACAATGAGAGGGAACATTGGCTGAGACCAGTGTTTAATCTGAGCCAGTGGTTGCATGTGGGGTCCACCAGCATTCATTTTTGGGGACTGGCACTTATTTTTCCTTTTTGAACTTTCGGCAAGACAGATAAAAAGACACAGAAGGAGAAGAAAGGCAGAGAAATATGGAAAACAGTAACAACGGGAGGAATCAGGAATAAAAAAGAACATGCAAGTGCGAAGGAAAGAGGCAGAGAATGTCTAGTAGTGGGTGAAATGGGTATGAGGTGGAAACAAGAATACACAGCCTTCCTATTTGGCACTCTGACCGTCCATACCCACATTACTCCCCTGTTGCGGCTCTGCACTACTTTGCAATTAAAATCAGGGGCAGATGAATGTGGGGGACCTTACACAACTTACAATTATAGACGGGGGAAAAAGTGAATTACGGGGGTGTTTTTCACCCCAGGGTTCTGAGTGACATCATAGACAACTCAAGCTGCACTCTTGCCTATTTGATGTCACTTAGAACGCCTCATTTTGTATATGTTTTTTATTTTTTTTAATCTAGTTTTTGTAACTTTAATTTTTATTAGTATTTTTTCTAATTATGTATGTTTAAATATTTTTTTTATATAATGTCTATTTTTCCTATTTATCTAAAACACCAAATTTATTTTACTTGTTAATTTATTTTGTTTCATATGTTTTTGCATACATTGGAACGACAACCATCTTAATTTCAAAACTGACATAAAGATCACTCTCATAAGCTATACTTAGAACCTGCTCACTTTTTCTGCTGGCTGCTGTAGGACGGGACGGAGCTTTCTTACGAAGTAAATGAATTAATTTCACGAAATACTCTGATGTTGCAAAGATTGACATTCCCTGTCTGAACACTGCTGGACTGGTTCCATTAGTTGACGCCTGCTATTGAAGAGCTTTTCATTTAGTGTGTAATTTCCACACTAACAGGACTCTCCCTTTATGGCAAATAATTTTTACTACATCAACCATCTGTATTGGATCTAAGGAGGAGTATCTTGTTGAACATGCATTTAGGAAAACTTTAATAAGTGGTTGCTCATCACTCTTGAAGTTTCATTGTCCTGATGATAACCCTCTAAACAACCTTGGGTTGAAACGCCGTTGACGCAACATGGCTTAAATTCAGAGGACACTACTGTTTGATTGTGTACTGTGTTAATTGTTGTATGCATATTTTCATCTGCCATTGTGTGTGTCTTTTGATTTTTCAGATGTTATGTGCTGTTTTTTGTAGGTTAAGAGTGTAACTATTTGAGCACCTGTTTTTCATTAAAATTATTTATATTTTGTACATGAGTTTCTGTGATCTTCTGGGTATATTTGGCCTTTTCTTTTCAGCTGTTGGTATATTTCAATGGGTGTTTAGTTGTATATAGTGTGTCAATACAGCTCAAGAGCCTTTGTTTGGAAAAGAGTTATTGTAGCCCCTGACTCTTGCTCTAGGGTTGCCCCTGTGGTTAGTTAACTAAATACTTAGGGCCTCATTTATGAGGCTGTGTGTCACTTTTGCGCCGCCAGTGCGTCACTTTTTGTGACGCACCAGTGGCGTAAAAATGTGCCTTGTTGCGCTATATTTACAAAGTGACGCATTTAGTTAGATGCGTCACTTTGTAAACCCATGTGCCACATTATACCTGCACCAGGTATAATGTATGCAAGGGGGGCGTATTGACGCAAGAAAGGGTCATGGAAGTGACGCAGTGAAATCTATGAGATTTCACTGCGCCACTTCTAGGACTCAAGTGCGTCAAAATCTTACGCCTGCCTCACAGCAGCGTAAGACTGACGCAGGCCCTTTCACATGTGAAAGGACACATTGCTGGAGTTGCGTCACTTTTGTGACCCACTCCAGCAATACGTCACTTTTGCGCCTTCTGATACATCAGAAATACTGACGTATCTGTAACTCCTTGCGACATGATGTGTCATGCTGTAAATATGACGCATCATTGGTGTCGCAAGGAGGGCGCAATGAAAAGTGACGCATCGCTGTTTTCAGGCAGCGATGCGTCACTTTTCATAAATGAGGCCCTTAGAACCTCGGCACAATTGCACCGTGTACAGATGTGGAGTATGAGAGAGAGGGAAATCATTTTCCCACCTGCTTCTAAGTCAAAATGTTTTTTTTAATTGAATGTGTTTAATAGTAGACTGCTTCATACTATGTGTAAAAAGCATTTACATTTTAAGCCACAAACGTCTTATTGGACATGTCGATCAATATGAAATTGGCAAGGTAAAATAATTAGAGTTGAAAAGAGCAGTAGGGAAATCTAAGCCACGTTATCAATTATCTATCTGCTTGTTTAGGTATAACAAACACTTTCTGAGAGAAAACTTTGAGCCGCTGCACGTATTATTTTACAAATGAAGCTCTGGCTGTGACAATTGATAGTACAAAATATGTGACTACATAGACAGTATAACATGTCTGAAGACCTGTCTAAAGGCTCAGCTTACAGCGACTAGCCTGGTCATTCAATGAGAAAAAAAATCTTGGTTCTTGTGAGATGACACACTCCGGACAAAATGAACACTTTTGTCTTGCCTAACTTCTCTTCAACGGAATAATCGAAGAAAAACCAAACATAGCAAATTATATGCATAAACTGGGCTAAGTGGGGCCCAATGTTAGCTACAAGGCCTGCTTTCTCTCCTCCTATGTTTTATGTAAAAACAAAGCCAGACACAGACTCGAGCAGCCCGCCCCGAAACACTAAGTAAGAAGAGTTGATGTTATCACAGGACAGGACAACAAACATGCAGGGGAAAGTATTGCTGGCATTTAATACTGGCAACGTCGGTGGATATGAAACTTCCAGTGTTGGCGGAACAATAGCTCAGCTGGCAGCCCATTAACATACATCAAACCAGAATTACATCACATTTTCCACCATGCCCAGGTGATTAAATTGGAACAAAACGCATTGCAATCCACTACAGCGAACTGTTACTCCAAGTTACACCAAGTCACAAGCCACTGTTTACCCCTAATTCCCAACAAACAACCTCACATGTGCAAAGACCATTATTAGTCATTTGCTTTAATAGACCATTCCTATAGCACATTTAATGTGGGGGAGAGGATGTATCCTAACGGCTAGGGCGGTCGATTTCCAATCTGAGGAAGCGTGTTCAAGTATCTGCTATAACGCTCAACATTCTGAGTAAATCACTTATCTCACCGTGCCTAACACACATTGAATGTGTCCCTGTGTAACGCAATTGGTGCTCATGTAAAGCGCCTTGATACCTGCGAATCAATTTAGTGCTATATAATACTACGGAAAAGAAGCAATGAAGGTAATTGTTTGTGGGCACCTTTAAGAACAAGGGTTTATATAGTGTATTTTTCATGTATTGAAACTGATATTTTTCCAGAGCACTGACCTCCTGCTTTCGCTCACGCGTTCTCTTCTTTCCTCTTTTCAGCCATTCCTTTCGTTGAAGGGATGTTTTCCATTGTTTTTGTCTACAAATTTCGTCACACAACACAATGTCTGCTGTAGTTTCTAAAGTATGATTTCCACAAGAACTGTTTTCTATCTAGCCCTTACCTTTTTGGTGACATTTCTGTAGCCCGATTGGTTAGTAACAAAAGACACAAACCTGTACAATTTCTAGGATGATATTTGTGCTTCTCAGCGAAAATTTCGCCAAGGCCCACTGAGCATCCAGCTGTACAAGAGTGAAAGGTCGGAATTTGATTAAAGGTAACGTGCCAGATGTGTAAGACCCTTCATGACAAGACACAGTGAGAAGAGTGGAGCTAGCCCCACCTGTAAGGTACCGTTTTCTACCTGGAGACCCTGAACCAAATTTGTTAATGGATGATTAAAGTGCTTTTCAATTATTGTTGCTCTATACTGAAGCAGATGCAAAAATAACAATTGATGGACAGAATGCAGAACAATGTCATACATTCATTCCAGTACTGAGATCTGGGCCTAAAGCCATCGTTTTTTTGCTCACCATACCATTCCAGTTTTGGACCCAGCCATATGCGAATCAGTCTTGACCCTGCGCCCAATGGGAAAAATCCAGCCTGAACTGCCAGGCCAGATCATCCCTGGACAGGAAACAAGCATCCTAGGACCAGTTTCGGGCCGCATCAGTCAGGATAGCTTGACTCCAGAGGCATGGAGGGCACGGGACCCACGTCTGGGCATATCCGTCCCACTCGGGGTGACAAATGCAAGAAGAACAATTGATGGACAGAATGCAGAACAATGTCATACATTCACCCCAGTACAGCGATCTGGGCCTAAATCCATTGTTTTTTTGCTCACCATGCCATTCCAGTTTGGACCCAGCCATATGCAAATCAGTCTTGACCCTGCACCCGATGGAAACAGTCCACCCCAACTGCCAGGCCAGGTCATCCCTGGACAGGAAACAAGCATCCTAGGACCGGTTTCAGGCTTTCAGCCCTCATCAGCCAGGATAGCTTGACTCCAGTGGCATGGACAGCACGGACCCACATCTGGGCATACCCGTCCCACTCAGGGTGACAAATGCAAAAAGAACAATTGATGGACAGAATGCAGAACATTGTCATACATTCACCCCAGTACAGAGATCTGGGCCTAAATCTATCGTTTGAATTTAACCCAGATTTCTTGACTGGGGAGAATGTTTGATTTATTCAGCATTCCGTCCCTCATTTGTTGCAGTTACACTATACTGAAGCAGGGCCTTAAATTGTTGCCCTGGAATTTGAGTGGATTTGGCAACATATTAAAGAGAGTTATAGTGTTGCAGTATGTAAAGCGACACTCACCCAATGTGATTTTACTCCAAGAGACACACTTGTTGGGGAATGCATGCAAGGCACTTACTAGGAGGGGTTTTCAGCTGGTGGCTCATTCTGCTTTCGATACTGGATCTCGAGGAGTGGGTATTATGATGCGGAAAAGCTTCCAGATGGCTATTGATCGTACAAGGATTAATAATTTGTGTAGATGTGTAGCGATCTCAGGGAGGTGGGAGGGTCACATATTAAACCTAGTATCAGTATTCGTGGGTGCCTGGGTGACCTCCTGCTTACTATACCAAAAGGGAGACTACTTGTTGGGGGTGACTTTAATTCAATCATGTCAGACAAACAAGATCGCTGGCCCCCAAGGGATTTGCTGCCTGCCCGTACACAAATCCATTATTTCCTGGAAGCAATGGTATCCATTGATATATGGAGGGTGCGTCATTGTGTAGATAACAGTACACATTTTACTCAGGTGCCCACCACAGTATGTCTAGAATAGATTATAGCATAACACCAGCAGACCAGCTAGAGCAGATCAGCGATGTAAGACACCTAGCTTGGGGAATATCAGATCACTTGCCCATCTAAGCCTTGATAGCAGCTGGGGAGCCACGGACCAGAAGAATAGCCCCGATAAATCCTTCGTATCTTAGGCTCCCCCTGATAAAAGAGAAAATAGCAGAGAAACTGAGCTTTACTTCACTGAGAATGAGGGCTCGGTTGACTCTGCACAGACACTATGGGAGGGCTTTAGGCCATAATTAGAGGCTATGCTGTTTCCCTAATTGCAAGCACTAAGAATGAAAAACAGGCATAACTGGTAAAGCTTGAAACAGATATACTAGAATTGGAATGCAAATTATGAGCAACTAACACAGATGAGGTTAGGCATACCTTGAAGTTAAAGACAAATGAATACGTAGCACTAGCCGCGGACGCTGCCAAAGAACAATATAGGGAAACACTCAGTAGAATCTACGACGTGGGTTACAGGCCGGAAAGCTACTGGCTTGGCTGGACCATAGAGAGCAAGCCAATAGGGTAGTGGTAGAACTAATGGATGAATTTGATATTATACGCACTGAACCACAAGAGATTGCAAATGCATTTGGTGACTTCAATGTCCAGATCCATAAATCCCAGATGACTTATATGGGAGAGGATGCTGATGCATTCCTGAAATATATCTCCCTACCCAAGCTCTCTGATAAAGACCGTTACGATTAAGAACAGGATTTTGTAACTACAGAGGTTGAAAAAGCGATACAGGTTTTGAGGGCGGGCAAAACAATGGCCCTAATGGTTTGCCTACTGAATTGGACAAACTTGACCCTAGCAAGCTTGCATCCTATCTGACAGCAATGTTTCAAGAGAGCCGAGAGGCAGGAACACTCCAAAGAGATCAAAGGTTAGCAACCATAGTGGTTATTCACAAAAATGGGAAACTCAAAAACAAATGCTCCTCATATAGACCGATATCACTACTTAATAAATAAGCCAAAATCTTAGCGAAAGTACTGGCCACCGGCCTATTTCAAGTTATAATGAAGTTGGTGCACCCGGACCAGTCAGGCTTTATGCCGGCCAGGAATACTTCTCTTAACCTACAGCGACTTCACGGATTTTGGGGTTGTGTGAACACAATACGAGAAGCAAGTGTGTTATAATTTGACGGCGATTAGATTAAGCATTAGCAGAAGACATCTTAGTTTTAGCCGTTATCTTGACATTTAGCGGACTCCATTTTGTATTTAAGGCAGCCATCTTGTCTGCTACATGCTGCCTTGTGTCGACCATGTGCTTTGTCCTATCTTCCTGTCTACGGCGCTTGAAATCTGCCCGGCAACAAGTTATATTTAGCATCTCCTACTTTCGTGCATGTCCAGTAGGGTCCACATCTGTTAGTGATTAGTTCCAGATAGGAATGTGTTTACCAGTTCCCAAAACCGTTAGCTCCTCCCACTGATCGATTGTGCCTCTCGATATTACCTTACATGTACATAAATCATGCTCTTGTGTTTGTACCGCCTTCTTTTGAGCCCCTGTGCGGGTATAAATAAATCATGCTTTCTTAGCTCGTGGTGCTACTTCTTGCAATACCGAAGGGTACTGTCTGAACCGTAGCACCACCTCATGAGGTGTAATAAATGTTACTTTTTCTATTCCAGTTTCTGTGCCAACTTCTTCCTATTGGTCTGAGGACTTTGTGCAGAGAAGAGCGAACCCCTTGCACTAGTGGGCCTAGCTGAGGCCTGCTACCACAAATTGGAGCCCGACACGTGTGGTTCATCGGTGACTCAGATGCCCGAAGGAGTGGTCGCGATGAAAGATTGGGATCTCGCTGCAGATGCGATCGCTTGCCAGAGGAGACCCAAGTCTTGGCATCTAAGGCGTTTTTCCCTTCTTTCCGATCTGACCATCCAGGTGGCGCCGGTCCTCGACTGAGATCTCTTCTGTCGATTCACTGTGCAGTAACCGTTTGGTTGAATTTAGAACTTGGCAGTTGGAATCTGGACACCCTGTGATAGGTAAGAGCCGTTTTTCGGTACATACTATGGGTTTTGGATGCCCTTGTATGGTAAGGTAGTTTTAGGAACACTTTCCGTGGCATATTTGTATTTGGAAATAATAGTCTAATTTGTATTTGTATTTGTATTTGGAAGATATATGTGTTGCAACCTATATAGGCAGGCAATGTGGAGATTTTTCTTCAATTTAGATTTGAATTTGAACGACACATCGTACTAGAAGTACCTTAAGTGCTACTTTGTTTATATTACTGCATATTTTTCGCATGCCTGTTTTTAGCGCACTTCGTAGGATGTGTTGCTTTTGTAATGGTACCAGACTGAGACTCGAAGAATCGCAACCGGCTCCCCCAGAGGAGACGCCTAATAGGGATATGAACGTAAAATATGGTCTGTCTGCCATAATGTACAGAACATTATGGCATAAATACACTCGTAAGGATCCTGAATTACGTTGTCCTATCATGAGTCATTTGATATACGAATGAAAGAGTATGTGGAACTATGTATGTTTGAACGAAAGTCTAGATGTGATATGTTTGAATGCGTGCGTAAGTGGGAGAAAGAAGTGCGTGAACGAGCAAAGCGTGAGCAAGCGTTGATTGAGAAAGAGCAACAGAAGAATGTGTATGACAAAGCTTTAAAGTTGAGAAAGAAAGAAGTGAAAGAATTGAAAGAGAGAGATAGGAGAAAGAACACAGATTGCAGGTATCTGGCCAATACCCTGTTCGACAACCTATCTATCCTGTCCTTAATAAACCACAAGATGATTTTTTGTTATTAGATCGACCTCCACCTCTGTATACCGTTCCGTCCGCTCCATCCGAAGGCGATGAGGATTCCGATTCAGATCAACAAAAGGCGCGGGACACCCTTTCTCTGCTGTCTGTTCAACGTGAGGCAGATATCAGACTGGCTGCTCGTAAAGCATTACGTAGCACTGATCCTGCTTCCGATCTTTTAGCTAGTATACAGGGGTGGCTGGAAAGGGAGCAGATCTATTTCACTGAGACGTTTGCCTCAGAAGTTGTTGAATTATTTTGGAAATTCTCTACAGCTTTAGAGCCTGATGATGTAGCAGCTGATCGTAAGAAATTGCATGATGGTCTTTTTGTTTTCCCTCAGGTGGCTGATACGATTAGACGTTTGGTTAAATTACGAACTGACGCGGTCTGTTTGAAGGAGGAGAAAAAGACTGCAGATGCAGCTGCGCGGATATCCCAGACTGGAGGGTTGCAAGCTTCTATCTTCGGAACAGATAAGATAATGACAGTCCATACGAAGCTCATGCGGGAAGCTGCGCCCTTCTATGTTCTCCCTAAAGGAGCGGGTACCAGTGATGATAAATATTCTGTTGATGCTAAAGGTTATTTTATTTATAATTGGGTGTATACTCCCTGGAATAGCGCAGATGTACTATGACTCTGTGCGATATTGATTTATTTTTCGGATTAATATTACCACCGGATATGTGGAGGACCGTCCGTAAAATTAGTGATCATGTTACTTTTTGTGCAGAATGGAAGGATATAGAACAATTGGATGTGGAAAGGGAACCCGCTCAAAAGCCACATAAGTTAATATTGGATCTTCCTGCAGCTATAATAACTAAGCTTATAACAATTATTCCCCCTAAAAAGATAGATTGGACTGTTTTAGCATTGTGCAAACAAAAAGTAGATGAATCGGTTTCTGATTTCTATACGCGTTTTGAGGAAGCATTTCACGATTTTAGCCGTCAGTCTTTGACGGATGATACAGGCAGACATGTTTTTGTCGACAAATATGTTACGAATTTGTTACCAGGGATAGGTAGCCGTTTAAAAGCCAGTGAAAGTTCTTGGACTGCATCTTTTCCAGCATCTATTTTAACGATGGCTCAATATTATGAGCGTCAAGAATCAGAAGCGAAAGGTAGCGAGGAAAATAAATCTAAACATTTAAAAATGAAGGTTATGTTAGCTCAAGTTTATGGTCTGCCCTCTAGAGGCTATGATAGAGGCGGACGTGGATCTTTTAATTCCCCTTATACTCGTTCGAATCTTTCTATTAATCAATGTGCGTATTGTAAGAAATGTGGCCATTGGATGGCCGATTTTTCAGTATTGCATGCCCAACAGAATTCACGAGGTCGGGGACAAATGAAAAATCGTTGAGAATATTCAGGACCTAGGGGAAATGCAAATGATCGCGCTCGATTTCATACTAATGTGCGAGCACAGGGTGGATTTAACACTTTTGATAGACAAAATCACTACAAAATTTCGGATTATGTGCAGCCTGATTTTTACGATTCTGCTCATGCATAGGATTGCCTAGGATGGGGTAAGGAATCAGTTAAAGTTCCAGTAGATCAGACGGTTCCCTATGTTACAGCACATGTTTTGGGTTCTACTGATCGTTTTCTTTTTGATACAGGAGCTACTCATAGCGCTTTGTCTAAACAATTGGTTCCAAGGGCTCCCCTGTCTGGCGTAACTATTTCTTCGATAGGTTTCGATGGAACACCTTCCCTTAGCCCACTGTCACAACCACTTGCATTCCATGTTGATAAATTTAGTGTTCCATGTCCGTTTTTGCTTTCTCCAAACATGCCAGACAATATTGTGGGTCTCGATATGCTCAAGCATTTCAGACCTACAATACGATGTTCTCCTGAAGGAGTACATGTCATTTTGAATGATAATCACTCTGTGACTGAAAGAGCCTGCCTTGTTAAAGAGGATATTGCATTAGCTTCACTCCCTAAAACTTTGTGGCTACCTTGGACACTGATGTGGGTCAAATGGTTATCCCACCAGTACACATTAGTGTCAAGGAGGGAGCTGTGTTACCACGTTTGCCTCAATACAGAATTTCGCAGGAGGGTGAAGAAACACTCATACGAATTGTACATAATCTCATTCAAGTTGGTGTTGTTGAGGAAGTTCCATTCAATGTTTGTAACAGCCCGATTCTTTCAATTTTGAAAAAAGATACTGACACTAGAGTTTACAGATTCATTATAGATCTCAGAGAGGTGAACAAAATTGTAGTACGACAATACCCTGTGATTTCTGATATTACGACACTTCTTATATTGGTTCCTCCAACTGCAACCACGCTCTTTGTTATAGACTTGAAGAATTCTTTCCTTTCGATCCCTATTCATCCTGATAGCCAATATTTGTTCGGTTTCACTTTGAATAATCGATCATATAGATTTTGCAGAGTTTCTCAAGGCTATACCGAGAGTCCGAGTATTTACAGTCAAGCATTGAAAAGACAACTTGATTCCTTTGTTTTGCTTGAAGGTGTGGCTCTCATATAATATGTAGATGACATCTTGTTGGCAGCCGATACCCCTGAACAATGTGAAAAATGCACTCTGTCTTTGCTCTCTTTTCTTGCTTCACATCATCATAAAGTGTCACAAAATAAATTGCAATATTGTAGACCAAAGGTAACTTATTTAGGTCACCTTTTGTCTAAGGAGGGCTGTGCATTGACATCAGATCGCATACAAGTAATTTTAGATGCTCCAGTACCTTCTACACAGAAAGAAGTGCGTGCATTTCTTGGTCTTACTTCTTTTTGCAGGCAATGGATTTTGGGGTTTTTGTACATTGTTAAGCCTTTGTTAGCACTTTTGACAAAAGACACTCCAAACCCCCTTCCATGGACAGATGAATGTGAAACTGCTTTTCGACAGTCACGACAAGCCCTTTGATCAGCACTAGTGTTAAGTACACCAGATTACACTAAGCCGTTTACACTTTACGTGCATGAGAAAGATGGATGCGCATTGTCAGTTTTAGTCCAGTTACATGGCGATAAGCAACGTCCCTGTGCTTATTTTTCAGCAGTTCTTGATCCTGTTGCCCGAGCGTTGCCTTGGTGTTTTCGCTCAGTTGCGGCAATGGCTGTGTCAATACAACAGAGTGAAGGAATAGTTTTGTCACATAAGCTGTTAGTGTTGGTACTCCATGCGGTTGATGCCCTTTTAAATCAAACAAAGACGCAGCACTTAACTAGCGCTCGTCTGACAGGATATGAACTGACATTGCTAGCTCCTCACATTACATTGAAGAGAC
Organism: Lissotriton vulgaris; assembly: GCF_964263255.1. Taxonomy (NCBI): domain Eukaryota; kingdom Metazoa; phylum Chordata; class Amphibia; order Caudata; family Salamandridae; genus Lissotriton; species Lissotriton vulgaris. Next base: position 1,316,789,019 of record NC_141691.1, read on the forward strand.
GTGCAACCTTAAACCCAGTTACTTTGTTGCTGTATCCGGCGACTCATCCTCAGACACAAGAAACATATGATTGTATATTCTTGACTGAGGAACAGACAAAGGGTCGCATTGATTTGCAAGATACGCCCCATCCAGATGCGGATGGTGAATTGTGGGTTGATGGGTCCTGTTTGAAATTGCCAGATGCTTGAGACAATAGTGGAGACAGCTCGCATACCACAGAAATCGGCTCAAGCAGCTGAATTGATAGCTTTGACACGAGCATGTGAGCTTAGTAATGATTTATGTGTGAATAACCGCTATGCTTTCTGAGTAGCTCTGATTTTGGCCTGCTCTGGAAGGAAAGAGGGTTGTTGGCGGATTAAGCAGATGGATAGATGGAAGCTGCCTATAGCCTTTGTACAACCTATGGTTCAGATGGCTCATGGGCTAGCACATGTTGGAGCTTCAGCAATAATGACATTGCTTACGCAAGTTTGGGAGCATCCAGAAATTGCTAACACAGCTAAGAGAGTAGTACAGTCCTGCTTGATCTGTTTACAATATAATCCTGGAAAAGGGATGCGAACTCCAGCTGGAGGATTTGTTACACCAACTGCACCCTTCGAAGTCTTGCAAATGGATTATATCCAACTTGAGCATTGCAACAACCTGAAGTATGTCTTAGTTGTGGTCTGTGCCTTCAGTAAATGGCTTGAGGCGTACCTCACGAAGGATAATACTGCTATCACTACTGCAAAGGTGTTGTTGAAGGAGTTCTTCCCGAGGTTTGGTGTTTGCAAGCTCCTATGGAGTGATAACGGACCTTATTTTGTTGGGGAAGTTATCAAATATGTCCTGAAGGGATTAGGGATTAACCAGAAGTTCCATGCAGTGTTCCATCCACAATCAGCAGGATTGGTGGAGAGGTATAACTCTACTCTGAAGTTGAAAATTGCGAACATTCAAGCTTCTACAACTTTGACTTGGCCAGATGCGTTGCCATTGGCGTTGCTGTCTATCAGATCAGTACCACACTCTTGAACAGGTCTTACTCCCTACGAGGTTGTGTTTGGGAGACTCATGAACATTTGGGCAGTTCTGAAACCGAGTTCTGTATATGATGTACCTTGTGTCTTGATGAATGACTATTTGGAACAGTTAACTGACAGCTTGGTTTCTATTCACCAACAGGTTCGAGAAGCAGTTTCTGATAGATCTACAGGTGACGGCCAAGCACTCTGACCTGGGGATTTTGTTATGGTGAAGGTATTTGGGAGGTCGAACAGCTTGGAGGCGAGGTGGCGTGGACCAGAGCAGGTGCTCCTAGCCACGAGAACAGCAGTTCGAGTCACGAACAGGAAAAACTGGGTGCATAGTACCCATCATCGAGAGATCCTGACTACGGAGAAAGGCCACGCTGTATCACCTGATGAATCTGCGGAGTTCTTCCCGGACCAGACGATCCCTGGAGCATCGTGATACAACTTGAGGCCTAGAAAAGAGTCTGCAGTTTTGAAAGAGACTGGTTGAGCAACTGCCCTGGGTAGTGGAAAAGGAATGCCGATATGACAAGGGGGGGAACCAGCCCTGCGTTGTATAGTGACACCCGTCTTGATCTTCGGTGAAGAAACCAACGTCTATTCACGGGAGAAGAGCTCCTACGTTTGTTTTTGTTTCGTTTATTTAGAAAGAGTTGATTTTACTGCTAAAATGAATAAAAAGAAAATTATTGGTGTCATAGGGGTTTTTGCTGTTTTGACGATCATAGCAGTGATCACCTGGTCTGTTGAAATGATGACTCCTGCTCGTGAGTTTTTTATTGTTACTACTCCGGTCCCAGAGGAACACCAACACTACACTCTTCCTTATCATGAGCAGAAACACGGTTAATCTTATCTCAGTAACACTTTTGTTCAGATGTTGCATCATACCCATAATGCCACGAACACTACTAACTGTTGGGTATGTGGAATGATTCCAGCACATCAAAAAAAAGGAGGAATGCCTTTTATTCCACTTCCTTTCTCGCATAATGGCTCTTGTCGAGCCTGGTACACTCTTTTGTTTGCAACTAGAAAACCTACAGTAGGTGGACTTCTTTTCCGTTTGAATAAGGAGTGTTATCAGGACAAAGATGGGTATCCTCAAGCTAATGGAACTAAATGGGAATGGGAGGAATACCGACCAGACAATATTTCCACGCCATATGTCTTCACCTACACAAGAGACTCTGCCAAAAGTGAACAATTTGTGATTACTGTTCCAAAGACTAAAGCAGACTTATGTATACAAAGTATTGGACAAATCCCTGTTGGAATAAGTGATTGCATTACAGTTTTGAATATAGATGGAATAAACAATAGTTCTTTCTTAGCTTCGCATAGCGCATATCTAGTATGTGGCAGTTATGGATATCATCGACTACCAATTGGGTGGTAAGGTTTATGTTATGTATCTTTTTTGTTACCCCCTGTTTTCCTGGCACCTGCATCATATCATCGAGATTTTAAGCTGCTTAATGACATTTCATTAAATCGAAACAAAAGGACAATAAGCACTGATGAAGTAGACCAGACAGATACTAGTCTTCAGCAATATGTTGATTTTAATTTGGGTCTGTTTTCCTTTGTGGGCGCTGCATTAAATAGCAGGAAAGTGAGACAGTTAACTAGAGTTGTAGAAGCTGTTACCAATCAGACTGCCATAGCGCTTGGAAACGTTACTGAAGAATTGCAAGTTGCCAGATTTGTAGCGCTCAAAAATAGAATGGTTTTAGTTGTGATGCTGGCCGATAGAGGTGGTGCATGTAAAATTATCCTTAGTAGTTGTTGCGTGTCTATTCCTGATAACTCGCCCTCAGTATATGACGCAATTTTTAAACTGCACAAGATAGCTACATTCACACAAAGAATGGCACCTAGACTTTTGCTGGATGGTTCTGGGTTCAAGTTTCTGCTTGGGGTTGGAAACTACTGACTATTCTATGTATTGTAAATGCAACACATGTTAAATAAGGAAGTAGCTGAAATGATGCAGATAGATATACAAGATGAATATTTAGATTATCCCAGAAAAGCAAATGTCTTCAGCTAATGCTGAAAGGGTCATCTGTTATAATTTGAAGGCGATTAGATTAAGCATTAGCAGAATAAATCTTAGTTTAAGCCGTTATCTTGACATTTAGCGGACTCCATTTTGTATTTACGGCAGTCATCTTGTCTGCTACATGCTGCCTTGTGTCGACCATGTGCTTTGTCCTATCTTCCTGTCTACAGCGCTTAAAATCTGCCCGCAACGAGTTATATTTAGCATTCCCCACTTTCGCGCATGTCCAGTAGGGTCCACATCTGTTAGTGATTAGTTCCAGATAGGAATGTGTTTACCAGTTCCCAAAACTGTTAGCTCCTCCCACTGATCAATTGTGCCTCTCGATATTACCTTATATGTACATAAATCAGGCTCTTGTGTTTGTACCGCCTTCTTTTGAACCCCAGTGTGGGTATAAATAAATCATGCTTTCTTAGCTTGTGGTGCTACTTCTTGCAATACCGAAGGGTACTGTCTGAAACGTAGCACCACCTCATGAGGTGTAATAAATGTTACTTTTTCTATTCCAGTTTCTGTGCCAACTTCTTCCTATTGGTCTGAGGACTTTGTGCAGAGAAGGGCGAACCCCTTGCACTAGTGGGCCTAGCTGAGGCCTGCTACCACAAGTGGTGGTGGCATCCCTTGATGCTGCCATGGTGCTCAACACAATCAAATTGCCTTATATGTTCTCAGTATTAAAGAAATTAGGGTTTGGCCCAGGCTTTTTGAGCTGGGTTCAACTGCTGTTCAAAAACCCACTGGCTCAAGTGGTGGTCAATAACCGAAAGTCCCCAGTGTTTGCACTCGAGAGGGGAACAAGACAGCGCTGCCCTCTTTCCCCATTACTCTTTGCCCTGATGTGGGAGCCGTTAGCGACGTGGATAAGAAAAGATCCAATTATTAGAGGACTAAAATGGGCTGAGGGCTGGGAGGACCGTATTTCGTTATATGCTGACGATTTACTGTTGTATCTAGAGTCTCTGGGTGCCTCCTTGAATAGAGCAATGCATATCTTTATAGCTTTTGTGAAATGCTCTGGCTATAGTATAAATTTGGCCAAATCGGTCATCTACGGTTAAATGCCTACACTGCCAAGTATCAGTATCAGTGAAGCCAAAGTGGGTTTTTAATATCTGGGAATCTATGTCTCTACCCTATCGCTATGTCTCTATCCTAACCATTTTTATGAGCGTAAACTCTTGCCCCAGATACAAAGATTAAGATCAGACATTGAAAATCTCTCCTGCTGCCCCTGTTGGGGCCCGCAGCATTATTTAAAATGATGGCCCTACCATGCCTGGTATATGTACTGCAAAACTTGCCTCGCCTGGTAGGGGCAGATTATTTTAAGTCTTTAGAAGGTGCCCAAAGAGAGCTCCTATGGGGGTGAATCCACCCAGGATATCCATACACAAGCGCACCCGAGGGTGGTAGAATGGGGGAATTGCACTCCCTGATATCAAAAGATACTATTGGGCTGCAGAGCTTTCTGCAATTAAACAGTGCATAAATAGGCCCCGCGGGGACCCCAAATATCAATTGGACAGGTGGCTGTTCCGAGGGCGCTATATACCAGCACCACCAAACTGAACCTGATGGGCACTACAATGCATGTGGTACAGATATGGCAGTGTCTACGAAGAACCTTGCTTGGGAAGGCAGAATAACATGCGCTACCCCTCTCTGGGATGCGGATGTCCCTGACAATCTCAGACATACTAAGGGCTTTGACCGAAGGTTGGAGATCTGTGGAAGGTGGGAGAAGTAGTCACTTTTACCCACTTGCAAGGGGAGTATGAACTCACCAAAACAGAATAATTCAGTTACATACAGATCAACCATGCACTTCAAATGGCTATAGCAAAGGGGGAGACACCACCAGAATCCTCCCTGTTTAAAGACAGAATCCTAGATCGATATATGCCAGAAAAATCCATCTCTCTGACTTTAAGAAATTAATTAATAACATGGCAGATCCCCTCCCCCGGCTTTAATCTAGGTGGAAGCATGATGTGGCGTGATTAGAGGATGAGGACTGGCTTGAGGCACTGGCTTCGCCCAAGGAGGTAGCTATCTCTTCTAGGCTGAGACTGGTACAATTGAAAGTGCTCCACAAAATCTATCTTGCGGGCCCTGCAATGGTAAGGATGGGCTATATTACTGAACTGGGATGCATGTCAAGATGTGGGCAGGATGGCACCTTCGTACATATACTCTGGGAATGTACATATATACAGACGAATTGGTCTGAGGTTACTAAGTGTATTGCAGAAGGGATGGGGTGTGAAATTGAATGCAATATAAAGATGTGTCTACTGAATATATGGGCCCTACCGAGCTAAACACCAAAGAAAGACTATGGGTAACACTTGGTATGATAATCGCAAAAAGGAACGTTGCAAGATTGTGGAGGGCACAGGAGCCACCGTTCTTAGCAGCATGGGAGAGGGACATGGATTGGAGTATGTTGACAGATAGGCAGAATGGACAGTGTATGAATCTAGAGGATGTCCCAATAAGTGTCACAGATTTGGGAAAAGTGGAACAATTATAGAGGAGGCATTTGCGATCCCCCACAGCAGAGAAGGGGGCAAGCGTTGGGGTAGAATAAGTGAAAACATATTGAATATTTTGCTGTCATTGAATGAACATTCTCTGTGATCCATGGGAAAGTTAACAAAAACTGTGCACCCTTGATCGCTTATGTGTTCAAAGTGTTTGCTATTTGTAAACTTGTCATCAATAGAAAGTTATACAAAAAAATAACTCTTTTTTTATTGATGACAAGCGATCAAGGGTGCACAGTTTTTGTTAACTCTTCCGGGGACCACAGAGCATGTTCATAGAATGACAGCAATCTATTCAGTAAGTTTTCACTTATTCTTCAAATTATTGTTGCTCTATGGCTGTTGCGACTGACTGAAAAACGGTAGACCAGGTGGAGAATGCCCTATGCTGGCCAATCCTACGTTTCGGCCATTTCATGAAACAAAAGTAAACAACAAATAACAAAGAGATTGTGGGGCTTATTTACAAGCCCATTAAGTCCACGCAATGGGCTTCCCCATATTTAAAAAGCCATGTAAAGTCACCCTGAGTGACTTTTAGTTTTTTTGTAAATATGTTTCACTTTCACGCATAACTCTGTGTGAAAGGGGCATTTCATGGGTGTTGTTGTGGGTTTTCTCATGCAACATCCATGGAACTTGACGCATTTTCAGAATCACAACATTTTGTAAATTTGGGAATGCGCCAGAATCCTATGCCGCCACAGGGGAGGTGCAATGATGAGAAATACTTTTATTTCGCCTTGTTTTTTACTCTTTCTATGCGTGCTCCATTCTGAAGCATGTATAGAAGGAGGAAAATGCCTTTATTGATTGTTTTTGTTGGATGAAGGTGTCCCTTGCTGCACAAAAACAATCATCTCCTCAACGCAGGCACCAAAATGACGAAAGGGGGTCTGCCCTGGCACACAGCTGCAGTTTGTGCACCAGTGCAGGGGAGATGGACAGGGATATGCCATATCCTGCAGATGCGGCACATTCCTTTACTTTTATTTTGACACATAGCAGCACAGCAGGTAGGCTTGTTGCACAGCAGTGCGTCAAAATATTGTAAATGAGGCCCTGTGTGTGTCTCAGACAAACACTGAGAGGTGGTTGAGAGGGAAGGGTGAGACAGAGAGAGAGAAGGATAGTGGGAGAAACAGGGAGAGGAAAAATGGATGGGTGAGAGGCACAAGAGAAGAGAGGTTAGAGATGAACAGATATAAAGGAGAGTGACAGGGAGAGAGAAAGAAACAGAGGTAAATACTTACAAGGAGTTAACGCCACCAGAATGCCACTTTTTCTGACATTCTGGTGGTGTTATCGCCTTTGCCTTATTTACTATGTGGTGTTAAGCCACTTAATGTGTCTTAAGCAAGCAATACGAGGAGAAATGTTTTATTTCTTATTGTATTTTGCTCTTACTGCGGCACACATAAATAGAGGAAATCGCCTTCAAAGATTGTTTATATGCAGAAAGGTGTCCCTTCCTGCACAAAAACAATTGCCCCTGCAGCGCAGACACCCTAGCAAAATGGTGCTAGGGTACATGTGCTGGTGCGAGGAAGCTTTGTTAGTACCAGTGCTTGGGGTGATGCAGGGCTGCGTCACATTCTTGTGAATACAAAGTATCTCTGCGTTTTGAAACTGTTGGAGTGCTTCGTTACCAATTTTGGCGTAACCCTGCGATCCACCAGTTTCTTGTAAATATGCCTCTGAGTGAGAGACTCGAGGAGGTATTGAGAAAGACAGTTAGGAGAAAGAAAGAGAGAATGAGTTAAGAGAGAAAGAGAAGACGAGAAAGAGGGGCAGGAGAATGAAAAAAGTGTTTTGAGTATGAAAGAAGCGTACCTACGACTTAATAATATTTTTGGATCTGCACAAATGCAAAATAGGTGGTTTTATTTAGCAGAAGTCATCATAATGCGACCTCTCTTCATCAATTTCCTACATTTTTATTCCACTGGTGCAATGAGAAAAGTCAAATTTGACTGAGGTGGTAATGACAGATATAATTGTGTCTCACTGATAAGAGGTGAACTTAGTCATAGAAAAAGATTATTTGGACAAATTTTAACGCATTTGCATGATCAAGGCCAACTTTCCTCGCACTTTTAAATTATATATTCTTTGGTACACGGATGAAGAAAGTTAAAAACAAATCAAACAATTTTATGTTCAGTACTTAAAAAAAAAGTTAATTCCACAGTTTCATAGAGTGAAGGAGTTGAACAAAGTAGGACAATTCCCTGGCCTAACCAAGACCCGAGTGAGCCTATCAATGATACTTTATCAAATACTGAATATGCAATGAATTCCATGTATTATTAAGGGTCACATTCAAATTAGCACCGTGTAGTACTTTGAAGAACGAAACTGAAAGACTTTGACAACTTCCCTTATTTCTCCTCATCTTCTATAATTATATCATCATGCCGCACTCTGTGATCTTTCTGATTAAAACCACAAAGTTACATAAAAAAATATAAAATTACGTCCTTTTTGCATATTTTGGATGCATTTATAAAACCTCAACCTATTTGGATAATGGATATAGATGTTACTTTTAGAGTTTGAATATTTTCGGACAACGACCACGTTTCTCGTGGCACGGTTCTCGAGCCTCTGTAATTACCTCTCGAGTCTCTGTAATTACTCTGAGGTTTCCTAATGGATAGCGATAGTTGCTTTTCAGATTTTACATTTGGGTTTCTAAAAGGTTCACACACCAGCTTGTAGCTTTTGCAGTGTCTGCAAATTTGGGTATTACTTCGCTCCTCTCTGATACTAATCACAAACTCTGAAGTATAACTATTGGCGACGTGCACCCAAAAGACTGTGTGTAAACTGATTTTTCCAACTCCGCAAGTCTCCAATTTGTGAAAGTAATCAAATGTTGTAAGCAAACTCATGTTTCATTACAAGGTCTCAGGTCGCACTGCGGTTGCTATTTCAGTGAAATGCTCCCTCCTAATAAAATATCACTCTAACGCTGGTTGAAAACAGATGAAGCAAGAATGTCATTATTTTAATTTAATAAGAGGTAAAGTGCATGCAAGACTTCACTGCTAAAAGCATCTAGCCTAGATTGAGCTGCAAATGGCAGGTCCAGCTTTTACATCAGGACATAGTGTTAGCGCTATGCCTTTCTTTTGTATGTATGACCGCCTCCCGCCATGTCATCACCTACAGTTAGTTTCCAGTCCTGGACTTTTGAGTGAGAATTTAACCCCTTGCATGCTTGTGACGGAACCGTTCCGTCACAAGCCTCGGATGAGCTGTGCTTGTGACAGAACGGTTCCGTCACGGCCCGCTCACCCACGAGCCGTGACGGAGCGGTTCCGTCACAAGCACGGAACTGCCGCGCGGCCGCCCCACCCCCTTAGCGCTGTGGCAGAATAGCCGCCGCATCGAAGGGGTTAAAGGATTCTGGGCGTTGTAGTCTATAACTCTGTGTAAACAAGCAAGAGGTGGTTTGAGAATTGTAATGCTGGCTAAAAAAATTAAATTTGACATTGCTAAGGTTCACTGGGGGGTTATTTACTGAGCCCTAATTGTCCATAATTTTAATAACTAAAGTGAAGAGCGCTTCTCTGCTTCCGTGAAATAAAGTCATTCCTCTTCCCCATTCTCACCCTTATTAGCTGTGGTGAGTTTAAACCACATTACAAGTTCTGATGTCTACTATCTACCCCAAAATAACCTCAGTTAGTCTGCGGCCCGTAGGAGGATCTGTTGTTGCACCATCACCCCCACTGGAATCAGTTAAGATTAAGTGGCTGTGGTGGGATCTAGTGATTGGTAGTTGCTATATTGTACTATGTTTGGAGCATTTTTATGCGTCTGGGTGTATATGTGTGTGCTGCTTGTGTATGCTGCACGTACTGTGGGTGTTTGCATGTCTCTATGATCAATGACCTTTTTTTCCCCAAAGAACCTGAACTATAATGTGGAATCCAGTGCTTTTTTGTGATACAGGAATTTGTAGTCAATATTTACTTTACTCTTCACTGTGGCTTCCACTTCACTTTATGGTGTTGTAATGATAGAGCGCGCAGGTCACCCGACCCTTTATTTCACCAAATTACCCGCACTTGGGCCCATGACGTGTTTAAGACTGTATTTTTGTGAATCGGGAGATGTTGAAACATCACTATCAGTAATTCTTGAGTTTTCCTTACTATTATTTCCAATGTACCTGACTTACCACCTTGTCACAGGTACCTATGTTCCCGACGAATCAGGAGCTAGCAGTGGGTAGGAGATAAGACTACTAAAAATTCCTTATACATTTGAATATTCATTTTACTATCGTAATAACCACAGACACCTGAAGGGTTTTCAAGACTTTATATAAAAGTTTAGGGTTTATATGCCATGAGAATAAAAGCTCATACAGATTAGAATATCAATAACTAGGATTAGGACTAAAATATAACTATGAATAAGAGTGAGTACCATTGAGTGTGAACAATCTACAGGAATAGGGTAACAGGGAACATGCTATTCAGTCTTCAGACTTATACTAAGGCAGGTAAAATTGAAAAACCATACTATTTAGTGGAGTGCTAGAATTTCTTCAAGTGATTTAAAACAGACCTTATTCTGACTACTAATTTAAGCATAGATTCTAAACACAAGTAAAATGAGATCACACTAAGTAAGAAAACTGTTTCATTAATGTCCTATAGGTAAGGAAAACAATGGAGCATAACTAATAAACAGTTGAATGTAAAATCTTTGGAAAAGACAGGGAAAATAACATAGGCAAGGATGCTTTATTAAAAGGACGAGAGGAAAAGAGATTGGATAGACGGACACCCACAGTTATATTTACCTTGAACGGAATGAGGACTAACCCTGGCCACGGGTCAGTTTGGGAAAAGGCGAGGACAAGGACCCTCAAGGACTTAGGATGCCGGTAGGCGAGCAGGTACAGCTCATGGACAGTCAGGACAGGATACCCCTCAGGATTTGGATCAGGACTGGGCTCATCAAAGGGCACGACCAACACCTGCAGCTTCGGATGCAACGCCTGCGCTGCTCCCTCTCTGCACGGAATCCGCCAATAACCCCGATTGGGTTCTCGAACCTCCCAGCAAAGTCCTTCGCCAGCACTTAAGACTATTCCACCCCAGTGAGTTTGTGGAAATTACGGACAGAGTGTTCCGCAGCTCTCTGTATCAATCACCTATAGAGTTCATAGGGTCGGTGACAGGTCAGCTACTCGGACAAGTCGGACAATTTCTCTAGCTAAAACTAGACTAGTTATACTGTTTTCGGGTTAGTGGACCACCCACAAATGTTGCAAATGACAGGATCCCCAACTTTGGATTGGACAAGAGAGGGGGTTAGGTCATTGTCACCACCTAGAATTTAGTGTTCCCACAATGAATATTTAATTTTTCGTACCCACCCCTTACATTCCAGTTCCCATGGCATAATAGTGCTGAAACAATAGGGCACACAAACATTATCATATAAGTTGATACATTTCAGGTACAAGTCGAAGTATTCTCCTAGGACAGAGGGCAGGTTCCCAGGAGCATCTCAGTTTCGGCAGCCAGCTGGCTGAGTTCCACTGTTGCAAGACTTTGTTTCTCCTGTCACGTGATAAGTCCCTTTCAGACTTCTAAGATGGAGAGGCTCCCCACTCCCAGGCCCATAGATACGCGGTACATGAAAAGTAAGCGAAAACAAATTAGAAACACAGAAAAAATGAATACACTGTATACCATGATTAGCTTCACTGCACCCCTTACTTTATAATATCTATAGCGTTAGAGGTTAAGCAGAAATAGACAGCTGAGCAAAAGCGGCAGTAGCAAGCAGAGAGCATGTTAAAAACAAAGCAGCCATTTTAGCAGTAATGCGCATGTGCGAAAAAATCCCTCCAGAACTACGAGTGCGTCACATCACATGGGTATGACCGACGCATGCGCAGACTGAAATCCCGCATAGCAGCGACCATGTCAGTTGCAAGCTTCGTTAGGATTAAAAGACACATAGGAAAGCATCTCTGGGACACCCGCGTGTTGTGTGAAAGTGCATTATTAATGACAAAACAAGTTGGTTAATAACGTTATGAGTTACGCGAGGTTCTTGAATGTGAGCAAGTCGCTTTACGTGCGAATCCTTGCTCCATCAGTAATACATGGTATTTTGCAATCCCTGTATTAAAAACCTATCTCTAAATTGCCTTGTCGAAATAGAGGTCACCGTCCCATTGGAAACGTAACAGGTGGAAGCTCGAGGGGTAAACAGGGAGTAATACGAAAGGCAGACTCAATATCTGCCTTTGCCATGAGGGCCCCAGGCCATTGCCTTAACTAGGTCGATGGCATTGTCTATCGTTTTGTAATTCACCAAGCATACCTCTGTGCTGATCCCATCGCTTACCGAAGTACAGTCTGGAAATGACAGGTGGTGGATTAGCCGATATTGTACAACGCTATTTGTCTGCTTTGACTGAAAGCAAAAAGCACAGCTGCAGGAAGGTGAAGGAAGGCATCGAAGGTGGTGGAGATTGGTCAAGGATCGCTGGTATGTTTTTTTCCAACCTTTGGGACAGGGATACATAATCAAGGCCATGTTATGTATGGCTCCTCCATTACTCCTCTGCCACTGTGTAGCAGTTGAAAGCCAGTGCAGATAACTTTGGAGGGCATACAAAACATACAATTATAGATGGTAAATAGAGCATTACACGCATGCCTGTCCCCTCGAGATTCTGAGTGACATCATATAAAACTCACTCTTGTCTACTTGAAGTAACTGAGAACCCTTCAGTGAAAAATATCCCCATAGCTCATTCCTAACCATCACTAATTCTAAATGTTTCCCATGATTGTCAGATGGTCTGCGGTGACAGACACATATATAAATGTTTTTTTTTTTGCCTTGCCCACTTTAACTTTTGCTGTTTGTGCCTTTATAGACAGATCAAGAAAGAGGGGGCAATAGCAAACATCTCTGCCTAGTTCCTCATTTTCAGTGATCCGGAGAACTTTAATTTCAATTTTCCACAGCAACTATAGTTGTCCTGATCAACAATCTTAGATGTGTTCATACTAGTGGTGTGTGAAATCCATGTAAGTTACATTTTTATGTAATTATTTGAAATGTTGGCAGAAATTGTGTGGTATTACACATTGTTATGCAAAATGACATCTGTCAACTTGCTTTATATTTTAGTGTAAATTGCATCACAACAATTTTTAGTGCAAGAACACATTCGAACAACACACCCAAACAACTTCTGCTCGCATTCTGTTGTTCTGTGCCTTTGCAGTAATACATTTTTTACTATGCATGGTGGATAATTACACAAAGTGGCATGGTGGAGTAATTTCAGGAATTTCACTACACAAGTGTCATGCTAAATTCCTGAGATTATACAAATTACATCAAATAAACAACGAGGACTAGCCCACTGGGTTGAAGAGATGGGAACTGGTTAGTGTCCCATGTCACCTGTAAGTGTGGCTATGTCAGCTAGGCACAAACAGTCTTTGTTTAGAAACCCCTCACACACCAACCTGGTTGGTGTCATGCTTCATCATCGGGGTCCAACCAGGCAGCAGACTGCCGCCTGGTTGTGCTTCAACGCCTGACTACAGCGGAGCAGGTGTTGTGCAATAATGTGATGTAGGTGAAAGTGAATGTTAAAATACACCAGCCGGGCCACGGAGGGACATGATATAGGATCCCAGCGGAGCATTCTTCAGACACAAATTGTGACAGGAGTGACTCCCCCATGTGCCCCGATTCTCTGGTCCTTCATATCTAGCGATGATTTTTTCGCTTCAACCAAGGCACCTGTAATTGGCAGACGCGCCCACTACCTTTTTCCACACACCTTAGCGCGTGTGTTGGACATCAAAACACGTGGCCTTCCTTTTTGCCACTCACTTATTCTGGTCCTGAAGAAAGTCCCATCCAGATCCTACAGGGACTGAAACATGTAGACCGCGACCAAAAAAGACAACTGAGTAATCATAATTATTTTACTACTAGTTGCAACACATAGTTTTTTATCCACACCCTGGGCCGCCACCAATAAATAATCAGGCAAGGATCCCCAGAGGTGTATTTTAACATTCACTTTCACCTACTTCACATTATTGCAAAACACCTGCTCCGCTGTAGTCAGGCGTTGAAGCACAACCAGGCGGCACTCTGCTGCCTGGTTGGACCCCGATGATGAAGCATGACACCAACCAGGTTGGTGTGTGAGGGGTTTCTAAACAAAGACTGTTTGTGCCTAGCTGACACAGCTACATTTACAGGTGACATGGGATACTAACCAGATTCCATCACTCCAACCCAGTGGGCTAGTCCTCGTTGTTTATTTGATTATACCTCAGGGGTGAGGACTCGCCCCTTCAAACCCTTGCTCTCCATCTTTGGTTACTCTACCCATTATACAAATTACTCCACTGCAATTCAAATATTGCCTCAGCCTAATTTATATAATGAATTACTCTATCCAAATCGTGAACTCTTGCCATATTCCTAGTGGCAATCATAATCCAAGTCAGATCACTCAGACATTTTGGGGGGTTAACCACTTTTTCATCCTGATGCACCAACAAATGCATCCTCAAACGTACATGTGATTTTAATAATTTTAGTGAAGATTTATTGCTCTGCATTTAACACAGATATCGACCTATAAATTTCACATTTCATGGCTTCATTTCCAGTTTGAAGAATTAAAAAAACTTCTACTTCTACCTGTGCGCTTGGTTAAATGCATATGTTCCAAATTCCTATGAAGAAAAAAATGAAAAGAGAAATCAATGGGCATTTCTGTCTGTCCTCCTGCCTTCCACACCTTCCTTTCCCTAATTGCCACCTTTGCTTCTATTTCTGCAATATCCCATTCTAACACCGGGTGAATCTCATCGGACAATGTTGCAATCTACTCTTTGACATATCGTCTACTAATTTTCACTTAGCATCTTCTCGAAATAAATTGTGGAAAAGTAGGTAACATTTTACATTTTATCATCCTGCTTAATGATTGTGACTTCATTACAAATCCTGAGGACCATATTAACAGATCTATCAGTTCTTAGTTTATAGGTAAAAATGTGCCTAAATGGTCCCTATGTTTTGTCATTTCATCTGTTTTTACAGGAAACTTTATCCTGCGGAATGGCAAGTTGTTAAACAGGCCATTAAAAACTTCCTTTGCTATTTCAATAGTTAGCTTTCATGTCTGTGTTCTCCATTTCTAACTACTCATACATTTATTCCTATGTATCCACCTTTTACAGCTGTATGCAGTTATGAACCCGCTTATAAATGACTCATAGGTATCTCAAACTATCCTTGCAGTGAATCTGTTTTTTTGTCGCAAAATAATCTATATTGTTCTGCCTAATATAGAGAGTGAGCTCAAAATATAAAAAGGAAAGCCCTCACAATAGTCTATCATCTTGCTTATACTGTCCTCACTTCTACCCTCAAAACCGTCTGAATGACAGCATGATATACCCCCACTTAACCCCACCTCATCCAAATAGAAGCAATTACTTTGAACCCTCACCCCTTGCAAGACCTTATTCAAGTCTCTGAGGGATGCATGCATGTTAGCACTTATGGTAGCCTGATCAACAACTCAAACCCTATATATTAGTTTCCCTCACTTTTTAGATAATGGGAGGTAAACTTAGCCAGTTGCAGAAAAACCTGGCGTCAGCGTGGGTAAGAGCTGCCCGCGGTCACTTTGAATAATGCATTTGGTGCCCGTGGAAGTGAACACTTCCAAAATATATATAGACTTGCCATACCTAATGCCTTCTCATGCACACCCTTTGATGCAAGTGTGCAGAATGGTTCCTCTTTTCTACTTTGCTTCCTTGACTGACTACAGCTGGGAAACCCAGTTGATGCTCTCAAATGGTGTGACACAATTTGCCAGGAGTAGAGGTTTGGACCCAGAGGGCATACAGAGTGAGAGATGGCACTCATCTCCATGGTTCTGCTTCTGATTCTGAATGGCAGGGGTGGACTCAGTGCACCTTTTAGACTTCACACCAGTCTAGAAAAAGCAGAGACAAGGAACACCCTTTAGGCGGCAGACAATGATGCACAAATTGAGGCATAATTAAGGTGATGCAGGTTGGGGTTTCGAGCCCCATATGTAATCAGCATGTGTAATGACGGCACACATGACTGTGCCCCATAGGTTGTATGTCAAAATATCACTTGGAGAAATGTTGTCTGAAAGAACTATTGTGTGATGAGTGGGTTTTAAAAAATATCACCCTGTTAGGTTTAGATTTTTTATTACTAATTCCAATACAGCAAAAATAATGTAAATGGTATTAAGGAAACTTATTTTCTCTCAAAAGAATTGGTTACAATAATCTGGTCCTATACCACCCTATATGGACTTACAGAGACTAATCATAAATTGTTTATTTATTTAGAACATTTATTTTTATTGACCACCTCAGGAATACTAAGCTACAGCGGCAGCAGCCACTACCTGCTTTCTGATGACCTAACTGGTACTGCCCCTTCTGCTTTCACAACTGTGCTTGGAATTCAACACTACAGCATGAAAAATGGGACCCCCTCAAGGAAATAAGTTGCGACCAAGGAACAGAGGGGAAAAAAGAAATTTGTTCTAGAAAGTTGTTCCTTCAATGGTCATAAGTATCAATAAACAATATACATCAAATAATTAAGAAAGGTGACAGAATTATATAACAGTGTTTACTTTATCATAGTTTTTATTTTCATTTAATGCAGTTTTTCATTTCACTTTTTTATATAAAAAGACATGATTCATCATAAATACATTTTTCAGACTTATATTTTTTGCTTTTAAGAACACACATAATTATAACGCACCAGTGATAGAAAAATTTATACAAAATTATAGTACACAATTAATTTCTAAGAAAACCACCTGATATTAGATACTCAACTCAATTCACTAACATACACACATGCATACCACAACCACACTACCAAAAGGGGAAAAAGGGAGAAACTAAGTATTGATTGACAAGTTCACAAGTTGTCAAATTCTAGGGTCTCAGAAGAAATCGAGAACCCCGCACATGATCGGTCGACGCGCGTTTCGGTGGGTGAACCACCTTCCTCAGGACCTTTTTTCTCTTGTGGATTAAAGATATCAGGGGGACCTAAAAAGATTGATTTACAAAAGAGAAAAAGTATCTGTCACCAACCCTTCTCATAGTAATTTACACACACAAAAATACCAACACATCAAAAAAGACATTGTTTAGATCTAGCATGGCTGCTCCTCACATGACCAATGATTGCACGAAAGAAGTATGCACTGAAGCCAATTACTCTGATATAGATGGATCATAAATGGTTCATTTTATTCTGATATAGATGGAAGGTAATTTAGATATTAGACTCTAGTTGCATGAGAATAAAAGACAATTACTACCCGTATTGTTTAACAGGGATCCCTTATGTGCTAGTTTAAGACACTAGAGGCATTGTCATGTAAACCAAGACATGGTTCTACTTACGGTAAAAGACAGGTAGATTTATGTTCCTTTGCTATTCAGTTGCTAGATTTTAGGACCGGATACTTGTTAAGAGGCACCTGCATAGAGGATACAACGACCCTTATTCTATCTTCTGCAGCTAAATGAGGATAACATACAATACCTATCGGTGGTCAATCTTACCAGTTTTCGTTGCGAGACAGGGTGCAATTACTCCAACCTGTTCAGAGATAGTTATCTGTTCTCCAGGGAGTCAAATAAAACTACAAAGTAAAAAGTACCCATATATGAATTTGATTTCTTCTTTTGGTTTGCGAACACACTATTTGAACAGGATATAAACGTCCTAAATGGTATGGTGCTTAACTATATACCTTTTAATAACTGATGATGCCCTCAGCGGTGCAATACGGATCGATAAAAGGCGGTCTCAACAACTGCGGTCTACAAGAGTAAGAAAGGGAAACAACAAACCATATTGTCAGATATTCTGCATTATAGTGCATCGGGTTCTTCAAATAAATATTAGTAAGATGATCTTACATTTTATTACTGGCACAGAAAAGGAAAGCATTCCTTTCTTTAGTCCGGGTTATAACGCCGTTCATCAGACGGGAATTGTGGGTATTCCTTTCTTTGGTCGAGTAAATGACCCCGTTCTTTATACTGCATCCATCTGAAATATGAGGAAGTTTGAGATATTTGTACAACCGGAAGCAGTATGGTGAATGTAAAATTCTATAACGTCTCTAGTCTCACACGTCTATGGCAAGATGAAAACGGCAAGATTTAAGCGCTAAAAACGGTTAATACAAGGTAACGTAGAGCCTCTAATCGCACGAGATTTATAACGGGATAGTCGCGGCAGGAAATTAAGCCGATGTAATGGACAGGCAGCGTCTCAGATGGCTACATACCCGAACGTATGAAATCGCGGAGTCTGTTTTCATCTTCCTCGGCAATCGGCGATAAGCGGCATACTGCGTCTCAAGTCCAGTTTATAACGCCTCCCTTTGAGTGTGAACTCGCAGATTATTATATCGCGAGAAGGCGAATGTCGAATCACAATTGACATAGAGGATGGACTCTTATTTTGAGGTAGAGAGAACATAAAAAGTGGACACTAGTTTGTTATCTTGTCAAAGTAGAGAAAACACAAAAAGTGGACACTGATTTGTTACTCGTATCGTAGTAGGGTAAACACAAAAGTTGGACATTGATTTATTAGTCCATTTCGCAACGTTTCACCGTCGCCTATATTCTAATAGGACATATTGGACGTGCTAGTCAATGACTATAACGCTAGTTGTAGTTGGGAAGCGAAACTATAAATGAAGAAGGGAGAATAAATAACGAGAAAATGAACTAAGAGAATGCAGAGTTGACAGGATCCATTAATAGTCAGTGATAGGGTTCCATGGGTAAGTTCAGCCAAATCCGTCAGATAGGTAACATAAATTAAGTATCATACGGAAAAAGCCCTTTGTATACATTTTGGCATGGTTCAGCAAGGTAGTTATGAGTACAGAGTAATACAGAATAACACGATGCAGAGAGATAAAAGACCAAAGTTGTAAGGTATGATCATAAGATGATCACTAAGGACTAAGTACTAAGGCATAGATATTGGTTGAAAATAAGGTATGCATATGTTTATCTTGTAACATACCAGGAAATTTCCTCATTCAGTCCATGTTTCACACTATCAAGATGGTATATCCAAAAGGTTTCTCGTTTCTTGCGGGTAACTTCATTGGGCTGACCTATTTTAGAGATTACTTTCTCTAATATTGACCATTTAATATCCTGCTCTGAATGGTTTTTATCCAAACAATGTTGGACTAAGGGTGCCAACAATTTTTTAGTCTTGATGGCAGACTTGTGTTCGCTGTAACGGACGCGGAATTCACGACCCGTTTCTCCCACATAGGCCAAGCCACAACTGCAGAAGAGAATATAGACAATGTTGCTACTGCGACAGTTGGTCAGGTGTCGTAGTTTAATCTCTCTGTCGTTATATCTGATGGTCTCCGAGATAATTGCTGAATCACATGCGTGGCATGAGCCACATCTGTGGTTACCTAGGACAGCCGGTAAGCCAGTAATAGAACGTAGATTTTCTGAAGGGACGCTTTTGTTTTGTCTAGTATGCACTAACATGTCCCTAAGATTCCTATTTCTTCTGTAGGCTACCAATGGCGGTGGTAGAGGGGGAACATTTTCATCACAATTTAAAATTCTCCAGTTCTTATTAATAATATTCCTGATTTTGAAATTCAGGGTGGAGTGATTGATTACACATGTGATCCGATTTTGTTTCATACGTTTGGTGCCTTGAAGTAATGCCGTTCTATCATAGTATTTGGCTCTCTTATAAGCATGCCGCACAAGGCGGTGGGGATATCCTCTTTTGAGTAGCCTATCTTGGAGGGCATCTCCATGCTTATGAAAGGATTTCGTGTCCGTACAATTGCGACGAATGCGCAAGAATTCCCCAAAGGGGATGGATTCTCTTTGACAGTTAGGGTGATAACTGTCGAACTTAAGAATAGTGTTCTTGGCTGTGCTTTTTCTAAAGAGGCTTACTGACAGATGACCATTAGTATCCTCAATGCTGATATCTAAGAAGTCCACTTTATAGTTGTTAAAGTTCACTGTGAACTTCAAATTCGTATCGCTGGCATTCAACCAAAGAATAAATGATTGTAAGAGTTCTTCCGGGCCTTTCCAAATAAAAAAAATGTCATCTATAAAACGTTTCCAAACGGAAACATTTTCAAAGAATGGGGCCAGTTCGTTGTAGATGTTCTTGAGCTCCCATTCTCCCATGAAGGCATTAGCCACACTAGGGGCACAAGAAGCCCCCATTGAAGTCCCTTTAATTTGTTTGTAGAGGCGGCCATTACACTCAAAGAAGTTATTCAGTAAGACGACCTCCAGACATTGTAGAATGAACATGTCAGGGCGGTCCGACGGGTACCTCTGTAGAAGGTCTGAGACCGCCTGTAACGCTCGGCATTGAGGAATATTGGTGTATAATGCCTCAATGTCGAGCGTCACCAGGATGTCTGAGTCAGAATTAAATGGTAGGCCCTCTATCTTGTTAATTATGTCCCCAGTATCTCGAATGTAGGAGGTATACTTCTGGGTCAGGGGGCAGAGGAATCTATCCACATACTTTGACAGTGGTTCCGTGCAAGACCCAATAGTCGATATTATGGGTCGCATAGGTGGATTCGTTTCTGATTTATGAGTTTTGGGCAGGCCATAAAGAGCAGAAGTAACGGGGGAGGATTTATTCAAAAAAACATATTCATCATCACAGATGAGCCCATCTGTGAATGCTTCACGAGTTAGTTCTTGAATATGCTTATTTAGCCTTTCCAATTCTTTTCGTTGAGCTGGTCTATAATGGTCTGTTACTGACAACCCGTCGGACCGCCCTGACATGTTCATTCTACAATGTCTGGAGGTCGTCTTACTGAATAACTTCTTTGAGTGTAATGGCCGCCTCTACAAACAAATTAAAGGGACTTCAATGGGGGCTTCTTGTGCCCCTAGTGTGGCTAATGCCTTCATGGGAGAATGGGAGCTCAAGAACATCTACAACGAACTGGCCCCATTCTTTGAAAATGTTTCCGTTTGGAAACGTTTTATAGATGACATTTTTTTTATTTGGAAAGGCCCGGAAGAACTCTTACAATCATTTATTCTTTGGTTGAATGCCAGCGATACGAATTTGAAGTTCACAGTGAACTTTAACAACTATAAAGTGGACTTCTTAGATATCAGCATTGAGGATACTAATGGTCATCTGTCAGTAAGCCTCTTTAGAAAAAGCACAGCCAAGAACACTATTCTTAAGTTCGACAGTTATCACCCTAACTGTCAAAGAGAATCCATCCCCTTTGGGGAATTCTTGCGCATTCATCACAATTGTACGGACACGAAATCCTTTCATAAGCATGGAGATGCCCTCCAAGATAGGCTACTCAAAAGAGGATATCCCCACCGCCTTGTGCGGCATGCTTATAAGAGAGCCAAATACTATGATAGAACGGCATTACTTCAAGGCACCAAACGTATGAAACAAAATCGGATCACATGTGTAATCAATCACTCCACCCTGAATTTCAAAATCAGGAATATTATTAATAAGAACTGGAGAATTTTAAATTGTGATGAAAATGTTCCCCCTCTACCACCGCCATTGGTAGCCTACAGAAGAAATAGGAATCTTAGGGACATGTTAGTGCATACTAGACAAAACAAAAGCGTCCCTTCAGAAAATCTACGTTCTATTACTGGCTTACCGGCTGTCCTAGGTAACCACAGATGTGGCTCATGCCACGCATGTGATTCAGCAATTATCTCGGAGACCATCAGATATAACGACAGAGAGATTAAACTACGACACCTGACCAACTGTCGCAGTAGCAACATTGTCTATATTCTCTTCTGCAGTTGTGGCTTGGCCTATGTGGGAGAAACGGGTCGTGAATTCCGCGTCCGTTACAGCGAACACAAGTCTGCCATCAAGACTAAAAAATTGTTGGCACCCTTAGTCCAACATTGTTTGGATAAAAACCATTCAGAGCAGGATATTAAATGGTCAATATTAGAGAAAGTAATCTCTAAAATAGGTCAGCCCAATGAAGTTACCCGCAAGAAACGAGAAACCTTTTCGATATACCATCTTGATAGTGTGAAACATGGACTGAATGAGGAAATTTCCTGGTATGTTACAAGATAAACATATGCATACCTTATTTTCAACCAATATCTATGCCTTAGTACTTAGTCCTTAGTGATCATCTTATGATCATACCTTACAACTTTGGTCTTTTATCTCTCTGCATCGTGTTATTCTGTATTACTCTGTACTCATAACTACCTTGCTGAACCATGCCAAAATGTATACAAAGGGCTTTTTCCGTATGATACTTAATTTATGTTACCTATCTGACGGATTTGGCTGAACTTACCCATGGAACCCTATCACTGACTATTAATGGATCCTGTCAACTCTGCATTCTCTTAGTTCATTTTCTCGTTATTTATTCTCCCTTCTTCATTTATAGTTTCGCTTCCCAACTACAACTAGCGTTATAGTCATTGACTAGCACGTCCAATATGTCCTATTAGAATATAGGCGACGGTGAAACGTTGCGAAATGGACTAATAAATCAATGTCCAACTTTTGTGTTTACCCTACTACGATACGAGTAACAAATCAGTGTCCACTTTTTGTGTTTTCTCTACTTTGACAAGATAACAAACTAGTGTCCACTTTTTATGTTCTCTCTACCTCAAAATAAGAGTCCATCCTCTATGTCAATTGTGATTCGACATTCGCCTTCTCGCGATATAATAATCTGCGAGTTCACACTCAAAGGGAGGCGTTATAAACTGGACTTGAGACGCAGTATGCCGCTTATCGCCGATTGCCGAGGAAGATGAAAACAGACTCCCCGATTTCATACGTTCGGGTATGTAGCCATCTGAGACGCTGCCTGTCCATTACATCGGCTTAATTTCCTGCCGCGACTATCCCGCTATAAATCTCGTGCGATTAGAGGCTCTACGTTACCTTGTATTAACCGTTTTTAGCGCTTAAATCTTGCCGTTTTCATCTTGCCATAGACGTGTGAGACTAGAGACGTTATAGAATTTTACATTCACCATACTGCTTCCGGTTGTACAAATATCTCAAACTTCCTCATATTTCAGATGGATGCAGTATAAAGAACGGGGTCATTTACTCGACCAAAGAAAGGAATACCCACAATTCCCATCTGATGAACGGCGTTATAACCCGGACTAAAGAAAGGAATGCTTTCCTTTTCTGTGCCAGTAGTAAGATGTAAGATCATCTTACTAATATTTATTTGAAGAACCCGATGCACTATAATGCAGAATATCTGACAATATGGTTTGTTGTTTCCCTTTCTTACTCTTGTAGACCGCAGTTGTTGAGACCGCCTTTTATCGATCCGTATTGCACCGCTGAGGGCATCATCAGTTATTAAAAGGTATATAGTTAAGCACCATACCATTTAGGACGTTTATATCCTGTTCAAATAGTGTGTTCGCAAACCAAAAGAAGAAATCAAATTCATATATGGGTACTTTTTACTTTGTAGTTTTATTTGACTCCCTGGAGAACAGATAACTATCTCTGAACAGGTTGGAGTAATTGCACCCTGTCTCGCAACGAAAACTGGTAAGATTGACCACCGATAGGTATTGTATGTTATCCTCATTTAGCTGCAGAAGATAGAATAAGGGTCGTTGTATCCTCTATGCAGGTGCCTCTTAACAAGTATCCGGTCCTAAAATCTAGCAACTGAATAGCAAAGGAACATAAATCTACCTGTCTTTTACCGTAAGTAGAACCATGTCTTGGTTTACATGACAATGCCTCTAGTGTCTTAAACTAGCACATAAGGGATCCCTGTTAAACAATACGGGTAGTAATTGTCTTTTATTCTCATGCAACTAGAGTCTAATATCTAAATTACCTTCCATCTATATCAGAATAAAATGAACCATTTATGATCCATCTATATCAGAGTAATTGGCTTCAGTGCATACTTCTTTCGTGCAATCATTGGTCATGTGAGGAGCAGCCATGCTAGATCTAAACAATGTCTTTTTTGATGTGTTGGTATTTTTGTGTGTGTAAATTACTATGAGAAGGGTTGGTGACAGATACTTTTTCTCTTTTGTAAATCAATCTTTTTAGGTCCCCCTGATATCTTTAATCCACAAGAGAAAAAAGGTCCTGAGGAAGGTGGTTCACCCACCGAAACGCGCGTCGACCGATCATGTGCGGGGGTCTCGATTTCTTCTGAGACCCTAGAATTTGACAACTTGTGAACTTGTCAATCAATACTTAGTTTCTCCCTTTTTCCCCTTTTGGTAGTGTGGTTGTGGTATGCATGTGTGTATGTTAGTGAATTGAGTTGAGTATCTAATATCAGGTGGTTTTCTTAGAAATTAATTGTGTACTATAATTTTGTATAAATTTTTCTATCACTGGTGCGTTATAATTATGTGTGTTCTTAAAAGCAAAAAATATAAGTCTGAAAAATGTATTTATGATGAATCATGTCTTTTTATATAAAAAAGTGAAATGAAAAACTGCATTAAATGAAAATAAAAACTATGATAAAGTAAACACTGTTATATAATTCTGTCACCTTTCTTAATTATTTGATGTATATTGTTTATTGATACTTATGACCATTGAAGGAACAACTTTCTAGAACAAATGGAATTCAACACTACACATGTCCAGGTGTGGGTTAGGGGTTGAAAAATCTGAGGCACATTTAAAGGGAATATCAATACCAAAAGCTCCATTTGAGCATGCACATCATTTTTTTTATCAATGCTCCTTTAGAATCATAAAAATATACTGCCAAAAATTGTAAGATAAAAATGAAGAAACGGGGCGTTGTTTTTGGCAATGGATTGTGACCTATCTGGGAGTAATGATATTGTGTTTACAGAGGAGCATTTGTTACAGCTCATTCACCTACTTTGATACTCAGCAATAAATCCATCCCTCAAGACTGGCCCATAATACCATATGTGGTCAGATGTGCTCAGTGATGATAAGACCCACCTTACACGGCTGATGAGACAACAACGATTTACCTGGACTACTGGCGGGTGTTGCTACTCCTGATTGAGTCCTTCTTGAAAGTCATATTACTCTCCCACACCGGCAGTAACCCCATGACTGATCGCATCACTTGGAGTTTCAATGCCCTACTGACTACAATTCAATAGGTGGTCGTCCAAGGGCTGTCATCTCTCCCCCACACCTGTCCTGATGAAGACCCGCCTTGACTTCTTAATTAAGCCTTGACTGGGTTGAAACATTGACGATTCTTTGGGTTTCAGTTACACTAAGGCTCTGGGTGCAAATGATTAAATAATTTGTACATGCACTAGAGTAATTGTTGTTGTAATAATACCCTGGCCCGCCTTATCCTGTTTCCCTTGTATACACAGTGTTTGTAATCACCCTGTAAATAATATATGCACTATATTCCACCACTTAGCACAGAAGTCACTTTAGCACATACCACTTTATACCTCACCTTGTTCTGACAGCCTTGTTCAGTAACGTTTGAATATATAGAAATGCCCTAAATTTATATAAAAGACAAGAATAATTGTATTGTTTGCATCTGTTCAATGTGTTCCATAATCTACAGATACCATTCATGATTGATTACAAATAATATATAAAAGAAATAATTGTCTTTTCAAAGAAACAGTGCGTACCCCAGACATAACCATTGTTTTTGCGTGTACACCTTACACTCCTGCACTACACAGAGAACATACAGAGAGGAACTACATTGCACACAAGCAGATATCTGAATAGTACACTACAATTGCAATAAAAAGTGAACACATACTGTTAAATCTGTGTGGAGTGACAAGCTGGGGCTTCCATTACACCTATGAACACAACATAGAACTGCACGCTGAAACACATAGGGAATACACATTTTATAACTGTGTCATATACCAATTACAACTTTAAAATGGTACACATAGTTACTTAACTCCAGCTTTAAGTAAAAATAAAATAGGTTTGAGTAAAAAAATGTAACTACCGATCAATTCCCAAAAATAAATTTACATACCAACATTGAAGCAAGCACTGGCAAAGGCAAACCGTCAGGCTTCAATTTGTTAGTTAGTAGCACTAAATGTCCTTGTTGCGTCAGTAGCACAATTGTGCAGTAGCACAAGCAATAACCATATTTTTTCGTGCTGAGCCAGCACAAAGTACAGTCCTACAAGATGGTATGAGATGCCCCTGGTGAGTGGGCAGCTCAATGACTAGCACTAAAGACTGCAACTTGTTTTTCCTTTTCACTCCTTTAATAAATATTAATAATAATACAAGTGTAAACAAAATATGTTTTACTAAAGAGTATTTTATTTTTTGGTATATAAAAGTCTTAATAAAGACCAACAACTTGTTTTCAAGCCTTTAGGCTGAGCAAAAATCCATATAAGGGAGAAAGTGCAATCTAGGTCCAGGTTGAACATCAGCATACCTACAATTCTGCATATAATGGACACGATTCACAAAGGTTAACTGAGACGAAACTCTAACTTTAAGACTTTCGGTATTCACAAACATCCTTTAAGAGTAGTAAAATTTGACTTTTATCTCAGTTAAACTTAAGTTATGGTATTAAATTAGGAGTTTTGGTCTCAGTTGAACTTAAGATTAACTGAGACAAAAGTCTAACATTACAACTCGTAAATGCCCTTTCTGAATGCAAAAAATTCGTAGAGTTAGACTTTTGTCTCAGTTTACATTTGTGAATCGAGCCCAATGTTTGAAAATCGAAAATAGTTTCCTGATTCACAAACACTTTGCACATTGTTTCATGAACAATATATTCCTCACTAATTTTATGTACTAGCAAAGGTTTACAGCCTTTGCTGCATTATTGTTTTTAAAACAGCAGAATGCACACAGATTTCAATCATTTCTCTGACTTTTCCTAGTTAAATTCATGGCATCTTTGAAAACCAAACTTGTTTAAGTTTTTGAATCCTTATTTTTAAAGAATGCGCCTCAATATCAACGTTAAAATCCTGAAGATAGCAAAAGAGGGAGAGCCTGACTTTTATGCAGGCAAGATTGTGCAGGCAAGGCATTAACAGAGCACATGGAGATCCACACATTTCCTTGCTAGTATCTGTGCGGAATTCAGGGATCAAGAGCATCTATGACAACTTCGATGAAGACAACCAACACACTGAACCCTCACCAACCACCCCCGACTCCCTGAAGCCAGTGATCAACAAATGGGTAGCCCTCAACCACTGAAGACACACTGAAGACAATGAAGTCAATCCACTCTGGCGCCCCCACGGACTCCTGCCCCCACCACATTTTCAACAGAGCCGCCGACACCATCGCACCCATGCTCTGCCACACCATCAACCACTCCCTGGAAACCCCCTCGCTCCCTGACTACTGAAAACATGCTGAGATCAACCCCCTCCTGAAGAAACCCTCGGCGGAACCCACCGACCTCAAAAACTACAGACCTATCTCCCTGCTCCAGTTCCCAAAGAAAGTCATCGAGAAAGCCATAAAAAAACACCCAACTCACCACATTCATCGAAGAGCACAACATCCTCAACTCCTCCCAATCCAGCTTCAGAAAAAAACACAGTACAAAAACCGCCCTCCTTGCCACAACAGAAGACATCCGTACCTTACTGGACAAAGGAAAAACAGCAGCCCTCATCCTCCTCGTCCTCTCAGCGGCATTCGACACAGTCTCTCACCGCACCCTAATACGCAGACTCCACGATGCAGGGATCCAAGACAAGGCCCTCGACTGGATCTGCTCCTTCCTCTCTGGCAGAACGCAGCGGGTCAGACTCTCCCCTTTCCTCTCGGACCCTACACCTACCACCTGCGGAGTCCCCCAGGGGTGCTCCCTCAGCCCAACGCTCTTCAGGGTTTACTTGGCTCCGCTCGCCCCCATAGTCAGAACCTACGGACTCAACATTGTGTGATACGCAGACAACATCCAACTCATCCTTTCCCTTTCCAATGAACCCAACACCGCCAGACACAACTTTCGTGAAGGCATGGAAGCTGTCGCAAAATGGATGAAAAACAGCTGCCTACAACTAAACACAAACAAAATGGAAGTATGCATCATGGGCCCAAACCCAGATGCCTGGAATGACACCTGGTGGCCCCCCACCCTCTGAAGGACGCCCACTCCCTCGGACCACGCACGCAACCTGGGAATCATCCTGGATTCAGAGCTCAAAATGGACCACCAGATCAACTCTGTCTCATCCTCCTGCTTCCACATCCTCCGCTTCCTACGTAAGACCTTCAAATGGATCTCCCTCAAACATAGAAAGACCGTTACTCACGCCCTGGTCACCAGCAGGCTCCACTACGGCAACACACTCTATGCCAGAATAAACAAAAACCTCCCCTGAAAGCTACAAAACATCCAAAACGCCGCCGCAAGACTGGTCCTCAACCTGCCAAGCCACTGCCACATCTCCCAGCACCTGTGCACACTCCACAGACTACAGCTTCGCTAATAGTATATAGGACAACAATCCTGTCCCTTGAGTGTTTTTAGAACAAATGTTTTATTTTTAACATCAACAAAAATCTTTTTATTGTATCAATTTATCTTGTATACATGATATATGTGTTTAATCTCTTTTATCAATATAATTTAAAAACTTTTTTATATCAGTATATTTTTCTGTGTTATAGTTTATGCATAATTTGTGTCTTTAAATAGCCAGTGTTTGTCCTTTGTATTTGGCCTGGGTTGATACCTTCGCATTGCACTCCACTGGCTCCCCATCGAAGCTAGAGTCACCTTTAAGATGCTAACCCACGCTCACAAGGGCCTCCACGACACCGGACCAGCATACCTGAACAGCCGACTCGAATTCCACACACCCCAAAGGACCCGACAATCAGCCCAGGTCTCCTACGCCATGGTCCCCCACACCAGAAAGACCAGATAGGGAGGCCGCTCCTTCTCCTTCCGCGCGGCCAGTGCCTGGAACGACCTTCCGCTCCACCTCAGTTAGATAACATCGCTCACCATCTTTGCAAGAAACCTCAAAACCTGGATCTTTGACAGACCCCCTTCTTGATGGACTGGAACCTGCCAACCCCCCCACCACACCCCCAGCACCTGAAGACCCTTAAGGGTGAGTAGTCGGGCTTAACAAACACCTGATTTGATTTGATTTGTTTTGAGGATAGCTGGAGCTTACCAGGTCCCAATTGTGTCATTTAGTGGCTTTCAACACTGGTGTCCAAGGCGCTCCATACTATGAGCCCTCAAACTGGGGATGAAGCACTTGATTCTTAGATCAGCCAGACACAGCTTTCCAAGGTTGATTCAACAGATGTATTTTTAGCTAGAAACCTAGAACACAGCAATAATTTAGTCTAGATAAAGTATCAAGCACACAATTAAAAATATTTAGAAAATGACAGCTGGAAATAGGAACCTGGTGGACCTAGTACCATTGTTGTGGGTCTACCTTCCATTTTTTGCTGTTGCCTCGTGTATTTTTGCTGGTATTATATGCTTTGGGCACTGTGTCACTGCTATCCAGTGCCACAGTGCAAGTGCTCCCTATTGTAAATTGATATATCAATCAGTGGTTCCATGTTTGGCTATTTGGTTTACTTGTCAGACCCTAGTCTAGTGCACCGTGTGTGCCCAGCACTGGTTGTGCCACCCACAGAATCAGCCTTGTAAAATGTGTCTAAGGTCTGCCATAGCAGAGCCTGCGTGAAGTCTGGTACTGTCATGCTGACTGGGAAAGTGCACCCACTTGCCAGTCCCTAAACTTTCCCTTTTCTTCATATTAGTCACCCCTATGGTAGGCCCAAGGGTAGGATGCATTGTAAGTATAAGGTAGGACAAGTTGTGTGTGTGTGGCATGTCCTAATAGTGCATTACAGCCATTTTCGTTTTTCACTATTGCAATGCTACCTGTTCTTCATGGGCCAGAATGGGCTGTTAGAATTATTACATTTTATAATCTTAACTGTCTCAGAGAACATGGTAAAATTTTGAGTTTAGTATGCCTGAACTGAGAATAATAAAATACATCTTTTAGTGAAGTTGGTTTTAATATTCTGTGTTTGCAAATACCACTTTTAGAAAGTAGGTATTTGCTTGTCTAACCATTCTAAACCGGTCTCTGCTAGGTTGAGTATTCCTTTGTCTGGTTTGTCTGAGTGACAGGGCTGGGGGATTCCAAGAGACAAGCTGAGTTACCCAGTGGCGAATAGAGAGATCTGCATCTAGATGGGAGGGAGGAATTGCACCTGAACCTTGAATAGGGCTGTGCCTGCCTCCCATAATGCTGGCTCCACCCCCTGGGGGGGGTGCTGATGTCTCAGCCCTGCACACTGAAAGAAGAGAAGGAGTCCTGTAAACAAAGTGCTCCAGGACTGTACTTGCCTTCCACAATGCTGGCTCCACCTCCTGTGGGGCGTCTAATGTTGCTGCCCTGCACTGTGAAAGGAAAGGAGAAGTCTGGTAAACAGAGTGCTTCAGACCTGGTTTGGACTGGGCAAAGGCCCCTCTCCCCTCAGAGAACAAAGGATTTGGGGGTATAAATATTGGGACCATGATCCCCTGAAATTAGATCACTTTTGGACTACAAGAAGAAACCTTTACTGAGGAGAGGAACCTGAAGAAACTGAGGAGAGACTATTCCCAAGCTGAAGCGCTGCTTCTGGGATTGGCCTGCAGTGGTTGCCTTACTGCCAAAGGAAAGAGAAAGGAACTTTCTGTACTTTGCTTTCAACTTGTGAAGGATCTCCAAGGGCTTGGAAAAGAGCTTGCCTCCTGCTGAAGTCTCACGGACAACAGACTTTACCCCCTAGCTCCCCAGAGCTCTTTGGAAGTGCCTGCTGCTGTTTTGGGCCTTCTGAGGAACTGTGTGTCGCAAGGAGCTGGAAGCGTGACTCAACGAGAAGAAGCGAGTTGTCGTCGATGTGCCTGCTGCCGCAACTCCAAAGGAGGGTGTCGCCGCTGGAACTGTCACACTGCACCGCATTGGAGAGAAGCGTGCCGCAACGAAGAGGAAGCGTGTCGCCGTCGCTGTACCTGCCATCGCAACTCCGAAGGAGGGTGTCGCCGCTGGAGCAGTCGCACTGCACCACTTTGACCAAAAGCACCTCGCATCTCCGAGAAGCGCGCCCCCATCGGAGATGCTGCCATCGCATCTTGGATGTCGCTGCTGTAGTTGTCGCTTCGAGCGGAAGCTTCACGCATCATGGGAGAAGAGTGTTGCCGCTGGAGCTGCTGTTATCGCATTGCAAGGGTGTGGGCGCTGCAGTCCACGCATCGAACGGAGAACTTCTCGCATCACAGAGAAGCATGCCGCATCTGGAAGATCTTCACATCTTTATTTCTTTGTATCTAAACATTGCCGCATTACCCATTGCTGCAACTTTGCTTGTCGTGGAAGCGCAACGCAACCTAAGGCACATTGGCGCAGTGTCGCATCTAAGAACTGAACTGAACTAAGCTTAAATCTACCATCTTAAAGTAATAGTATTGGGTATTTTTGTCATTTATGGTCTTGTGGTACCTCTATATAAAGTCTACTTATTTTTTATATAAAACCTGTGTGGTGTCCATTTGTAGTGTTGTCACTGGGTTACTGTATGTGGTCACAACTGCTTAACTTACAACGCCTCTGAGATAAGGCCTTGCTGCTCGTGCCAAGCTACCAAGGGGGTGAGCAGGGTTATTTTAGGAGTGTAATCCCCTTATCCTGACTAGAGGAGAGGGTCCCTATTTGTCAAACGTACCTACCTGTGCCAACTAGAAACCCCCAAATCTAACAAAACCTCTCTGAAAACATCTTGCAAACTAATCAGGGTGAAAAGGCATACTCTAAAGAAAGGTCACTTTAGGCAACTAACCCTCTAAATCGAGATTATACTCCTTAGTTTTGAACAGGCCTGAGGGAAAGTTTAATTACGCCAGTGTAATCAGAGTAATTTTGGTAATTTTGCATTACTCTTTTGAGGCAAAAATCCTACATTAGGAGCATTGGAACAATAAACCTAGGGCTTCATTTAAATATTGGTGGAAGGGATACTCCATCACAAATGTGATGGATATCCCGTCCGCCATATTATAAGTGCATTATATCCTATGGACCCGATTCACAGAACTAACTTAATAAAAAATCTTAAACTTACTACCATTTTGGTATTCACAGAAAGCACTTACTCATTTCGGTATTCACAGAAGTTAGGAGTCCTAACTTTACTACTCCTAAACTGAGAAAAATCCTAACTTTAAGACTTTAGGTATTCACAGAAGGCATTTAGGAGTCCCAAAGTTAGGAGTCCTAACTTTACTACTCCTAAACTGAGAAAAATCATAACTTTAAGACTTTCGGTATTCACAGAAGGCATTTAGGAGTCCTAAAGTTAGGACTCCTAACTTCTGTGAATACCGAAATCGTAGTAAGTTTAGGATTTTCTCTTAAGTTAGCTATGTGAATCGGGCCCTATGTCACTTGTCTTAGGTGGACAGGATATCTGTCATGTTTTAGATGGATTATCTATCTGCAAAAATCTAAATCATTTTCACATAATTTTACTGTAATTTCATGTAATTATGCTTCAGCAAGTTATGTAAGTTATGCCCAACCTTGCTTTGAATGCTAAAAGAACATATGAAGAACTAAATGCTTTACAAATCAAACATTTACCCTTGTCACAGATCCTGGTTAAATCCATTGTTTCTTTGCTTGCCACACTATTCCAGTTTGGACCCAGCCATATGCAAATCAGTCTTGATACTGCTCCCCATGGGAGCAGTCCAGCCTAAACTGCAAGTCCCAATCTTACCTGGACTGGAAACATGCATCTTGGGACCGGTTTTGGGGTATCACTCATTAGCAGGATAATCTAAATCGGGTAGCATAGTGAGCACAGGGCCCACATCTGTGCATACCCTTCCCTCTTAGGGCAACTAATGTGAAAAGAGCAGATGATGGACGGCAACGGCATGCTGAGCAAATCAATCACAGAGCTGGTTTAAATCTTTTTTCACATATCTCTTCATTAAGGTGTTTGTAGATTTAACTGGTTTTGGTACATAACTGTCAATACCAACAAAGAGTCAAAAGGAGTCACTCTCCCCCTTATGTCCTTCCCTAAGAAACAAAAATTCAGTACATGATGAGCAGATTAAGCTTAACTTTAGAACCCCCACCGCAGCTATACATGTCAATTACTCTATTAATATGTCAGTTACATAGTTACACCACAGCATCTGTGAGCATGTAGCACTTGACAATCCTCTTCACTCGTTGCAATGACCCAGAGCCTCTGTTATATCTTGCTTATCTCACAAAAAACAATAGCCACCCAAATGTCCTAGAATGTTAGTAGGTGAAGGTCTTATTTGTAATGAGAGGCACAAGTCGTAGACCGAAGTATGGACGACTGTAAAGTAACCACGCAGTAGATTACTTTAGATATCTTTATTAAGATATAGCAGAAAGAACAGGTAGTGCCAGGAACACATCTGGAAGGCTTCACAGTCAGTCAGCAACTGCCTGTTAAACTAGAACACACCTGCATGATACATTCTAATGCTCTAACACACACGAGCCTTAAAGAGAAAGGTATAACAATAAAATAACATCATAACACATCCCCCCCCTTTACAAAATACAAAGAACTAAAAAGGAAAATAAAAAAAAAACAATAAAACAAAACAGAGTTGTAATGACATCTTGAACAGTAATTCCATAAGCTCACATGACATAGTCATTTAACCACAAAGGTGGCGTTTTATTTCTCTATGTACAAATAGTATCTTCCACAACACCTGACTGCAAGTTCTCATTATCGCCACCATCCTTATCCACAGACTCTTCCCCTTCCCTTACTAGAGAAGGCACAGTTGAGACATCCATACTACAAGGACTACCTTGATACTGTACATCATGTCTCTCCTCCAAAGCCAACCGAGATTGCAAATCACTATTTTCAAAATAATCCTCCACCCAATCAAAATCCTTTACCACATCATTACTAGATACAACCTTATCATGGTCCAAACTGATATCAAATGCAATGTCCTTGAGATTCCACACTTTCCCATCATCCAACCTAACTGAGGGGCATATTATCAAGGGGGTTTATCTCCGCTTTTTTGGCTTTAAAAGCCAAGAAAGCGGAGATAAAATTATCTCCCTATTACCAAGCTGTCTCTAACACCAGTTAGTGACAGCTAATAGGAGATAGCGACCATCTTGGGCCTTGCTTTGCATGTCAGTGATATTTATCACTAATGACATGCAAAGTGGGCGTGCCAAGATGTTAGCGACTGGAAACAGTCCCTAACATCGCTATCTCCTATTACCAACTTTTGGAGATATTCGCGCTAAGCGCGAATATCTCCAAAAGCTAACACCTGCCCTGAGCAGTTCTTAGCCATGTTATCCAATGGGAGGTGGATAACATGGCTAAGAGCATTTGCTCGATAATGCATGAATATCGCTGACTTTTCAGCGATATTCATGCATTTCGGCCGTTTTTTATCGCATTTGCGATAAACCTTGTTAATAGCAAGGTTTATCTGCGATAAAAATCGCCGATGTGCGGCGATAATTTTTGTCTCTAAACAAGTTAGAGACAAAAATTATCGCTAGTTGTTGGTAATATGCCCCTGAGTTTCTAAAAATTCAACTACCTGCTTAGCCACATCAAACTTGTTCTCACCCTTCTGAACTCTAAAAGGCTTCTTCACACGAATCCAATCTCCAATCTTGACATGAGTGTCTTTGGTACCATGAAACTTGTCATAATAAACCTTGCTCTTAGAATGTACACTTTCTAAATTTTTCTTCACTTCATCAATAGACCAATTTTCTAACTTACCTTCAAACATCCATCCCGGACTAAACTTACATCTTGGCGACCTGCCTCTCAAAATCACAAAAGGGGATAACCCTGTACTATTATGTACAGTAACCCTGTAAGACCATACAGCCTTCTGTATTTGTACCTTCCAATCTAAATTCTTATTGATTGCAGCTTGCAAAATTCCCTTAATTACTCTATTGAACCGTTCCACAGTACCGTTGCCACTTGTATTGTACAGAGCTGTGGTCTTATGTTTAATTCCACATCTTCCAAAATATTCTTTTGCCAGATTCGACAAAAATTGCACACCATTGTCCGTTAAGATGTTAACTGGTAATCCTTCCATTGTAAAAATCTTGTCCAAAAATTTAAGAACAGTTAGGGTATCCACCTTTTCTACAAATTTAACCACCGGCCATTTGGAAAAAAGATCTATAGCAACCAGTCCATACTCTTTGAGTTCCCCTACCGGACCAAAAATGTCCACAGCAACAGTCTCCCAAGGAAAACTAGGAATTAAACCTTCATGCATCATAGGTTTCAAGGTCCTTAAAGACTTGTCAGCAGAGGTACAAACCAAACATGCCCTCACAAAATCCTCAACCTCCTTATCGACCTTGGGCCACCAAAACAACTTCTTAACCGCTACTTTAGTCCTGACTATCCCAAAATGCCCTTCATGACACATTTGTATAATCCTTTTCCTTAAACTTACCGGTGGAACAATCCTGTCACCCCTGAGCAATACATTTTTCTCAAAGGACAACTCTAGGTATAATTCCCAAAATGGTCTCAATTCGTTGGTAATAAACTTCTCCTTAGGCCAACCTTTGCAAATTAACTTAGATATGTCCACTAAGATCTTATCCTTACCATGTTCTTTAGCCCAATCCTCCTTGCTAATAGCCGGGACACCAGAATCCTGAACCAGAGCCACACTAAAACTTCCCCATGGATCATCTACACATTCCTCCAAAGGGGTAGGTAACCTGGACAAACAATCTGCCACTACGTTATCTCTACCTGGCATGTAACTTAACTTGTAAATATACTCTTTCATACGCATTGAAATTCTAGCAAGTCTGGCTGATGCTGTTGCAGTCCCTTCTGTAGATAATATATGAACCAACGGTTTGTGGTCCGTTCGAATATGTACCAACTTGCCCCACACAAAAGCGCGAAAATGTTCTAAAGCCCAGGCACAAGCCAGGGCCTCTCTCTCTATGATAGGATATCTTCCCTCAGCTGGTGACAAGGCTCTGGATGCAAAAAGAATAATCTTTTCTCTACGATCATCACCAATTTGCGAAAGCACTGCCCCCAAACCCTTATCACTTGCGTCAGTAGTCAGTAAACAATCCAAATTAGGGTCAAAACTTGAAAGTGAATTCACCTTCTGCAAGTCCATTTTAATTTCAACAAACTCCCTTTCACACTGCTCAGTCCATTCAAATCTCGCATTTTTTTTTAACAAAGATCTGATGTTATACACTTTCGAAGCAAAATTTTTTATGAATTTCGCGCAATATTCCGCCATCCCTAAAAATGACTTGATCTCATCTTTAGATTTAGGGGCTGGCGCAGCCAAGATATTCTCAACCAAGGAGACTTTAGGTCTGACACCATCCTCACTGATCACATGACCCAGGTAAGAAACACTTCTTTCACCAAATTTACACTTTGTCAATTCCACAGTCAAACCGGCAGAACTCAAAATCTCAAACACTCTCATCAACTTAGCATCATGATCCTCCTTGTTATTTCCAGTAATGAGAACATCATCCTGGAAAAAACATACACCCTCCATTTCTCCAAATAACCTGTGCATCAGACGCTGAAAAACAGCTGCCGCTGACGCTAAGCCAAAAGGCATCCTCTTAAATTGATAACATCCAAACGGTGTAATGAATGTCGTGAGATGTCTTGATTCTGGTTCTAAAACTACCTGATGATAGGCAGCAGAGAGGTCGATTGTAGAGAACCATGTTGCCCCTCTTAAAGATGACACCATCTCATTTATTTTCGGTAAGGGGAACCTCTCTACAACAATGTTCTTATTAAGATGGCGTAAATCGATGCACAAACAAATTTTTCCGTTGGGCTTCCTTGCGACCACAATCGGAGAAATCCATTCTCACGTGTCCACCTCCTCTATGACCCCCTTAGACAAAAGTCCCTGAATTTCCTTCTTCACTTCTTCCCTTATCAACATAGGAATAGGTCTACCCTTGTGTACTTTTGGCTGAGCATCTGCCTTAAGCATAATCTTATGTTCAAATCCTTTCAACTCTCCCAATTTTTGACTAACAACATTAGCAAACTTATTTTTTAAAAGATCTTCTATTTTACTGCCTTCATCTAGTACTAGTACCTTGTCTTTACTATTTGGGTCCAAAATGATATGAAGATTTTTCTGATCATACCATCCTAATACAGATGGCCCCTTCTTTGCTATATATAATTTCCCTCTTGTCATCCTTCCTTTAAATAAAAATGATAGCCACCTGAATCCTAATAAATGTATCCTTTCGCCTGTGTATCCTACTGGACTCACATCAGATGCATTCAAGTGATCACCTATTTTCTGTATAAATTTCTTTTTCCACACCCCTTCGTTTACAATGGTATGGGGAACCAGAATCAGCATACACCTTGACTCTTACACCACCCAAAGACACATCATACATTGGTTTCCCCTCCATAGCTTCATCGGTAATATTGAGCATATAGTTTCCTCTTATATTCTTTATACACTCATCATCATCACAATCACTTTCTTCTGCATACGATTCCTCATTCCAAATACATTTAACGTTACTACGTCTGCGACACATTTTGCTAAAGTGTCCAACTAAACCACATATGCCACACTTTTTCCTTAAAGCAGGACACATCTTGCTAAAGGCCAAATGTTCCCGGCTGTCACAACGGTAACATCTCCTTTCCTCTGTACTCTTATCTCTTCCTTGACTCTTGAATGGTAGACTAGTTGATTTCCCTTGGAACTGTCTGTTTGTGTTTTTAGAAACATTCTGTATCTTAAACACTGCTGAGGTCGTTTTTTTCGGTATCTTTCACTGTGTCTTTAATTACATTTGCACATCTACCCGACATTTCAGATTTCCTCATAATGGTAAGTACGTCATCTAAAGGTGCGTCTCCGTTCACCCATAATCGGTCTTGTATAGGTGAATTGTCATTGTGCATGACCAGTTGGTCTCTGATAAGATCATCATGAAGATTACCAAATTTGCAGTCAATTGCCAATTTTTTTAAATCATCTAGCCATTCATCTACCAACTCTTCCTTCTTTTGCTTTCTCTGGAAGAATTTATGTCTTATAACACCAATGCACACTTTAGGCGCAAAATACCTGTCCATATCATTCAAGGCATTTTCAAATTCATTTAAATCCGCATTCACAACTTTTTGCATACGTGAAAAAGTTTTTAAACCTTTAGGACCAAGTGAATGTAATAATATTCTCTTCTTCTGTTCTGCCTTCATTTTCCCTGCTTCATCGATAGCACAAATGTAATTTGTGAAATATTCCTTCCATTCCACCCATTTGATTTCTGGTTGTGATCCTGTAGACCAGAAAGGTTGTGGAGGACTTATGGTAAAATTGTGTTGAGCCATTCCTTCTTCAACCTCAACCCCTATCTGATCACCTCCGTCCATAGAATGAACAAGGTCTCTAGTCTTTTTTCTAATATGTTACC
The DNA here is from genome assembly GCF_964263255.1 of Lissotriton vulgaris. NCBI lineage: Eukaryota > Metazoa > Chordata > Amphibia > Caudata > Salamandridae > Lissotriton > Lissotriton vulgaris. Next base: position 1,316,827,324 of record NC_141691.1, read on the forward strand.
TCCTTTTCACTTTCAAAATTACAAGCAGGAAAATAATTAATATTACAAAAAAATATATATATATTTTTTTAAAGTGTCCCGACTTCCTCACCTGTTCTCTTCGTATATATGTGTAATCCGCTAATACATTATTTGTAAAATATAATATTTCCTTATAAAATCAATTCAGGCTTGAAAAGATCGTGTCCGTGTAGTATTTATTCCTTTGCGATGTAATACTTAATTTTCCTTCACCTAAAATGGCCGCCACGCAAAGGTCACGCTACGTGACCTCGCCTCATTACGTCATCACGCGCGTCGATATCCTGGTGATCTTGATCGTGATGCTGGCCGCCACACTCGCGCAGGAGCTGTTTACACTCGCGCTGAAGGCTGAACGCACTATGGCAATTTAAATGATGAAGGTCGATTGAAATGACCTGAAAGGTACGATAAATTAGTTTTTTTTTTCCTACCTTGCCATAGAGTGTGCGCAGAGAGTATTAAGGACACGATGATAGTTCAAAAATGGAAAGTTCGTAATCTTTCTTTTCTTCTTTTTCCAATTTCTTCCTTTTTTCCCCCCCCAAAAAAAACTCTGTTTCCTTTATCTTTAAGTCCTTTTTTCTGAAGAAATCCCGGTTTCCCTCGTCGCCACTTGTAAAGTAACCACGCAGTAGATTACTTTAGATATCTTTATTAAGATATAGCAGAAAGAACAGGTAGTGCCAGGAACACATCTGGAAGGCTTCACAGTCAGTCAGCAACTGCCTGTTAACCTAGAACACACCTGCATGATACATTCTAATGCTCTAACACACACGAGCCTTAAAGAGAAAGGTATAACAATAAAATAACAACATAACAACGACCACCAAGGAACTAATCTCTCTGCGGAGTAGCACTGCTACTGGCAACCTTGTAACTAGATCCGTCTAACATTCATGTAAGGATCTACGGTAATTCTGTTACTGTGACATCATCAGAAGCCAAGCTGTGGTTTCCCTTCTCTATGGGAATTATATTATCATACCCAAGGAAGTACCGGACATCATAATAAAAGGAAATTACCACTCAAGCATTGTGATTCTGTCAATTGAAAACTACCATTCAGGCATCTTGATTCAATCATTGTCCCCAGAATTCTTGTCCTGAAGAGACCCTGTATCGCGAGAGGGTCGACAGGTTGTCAGCTTTTTAAAAAGGGAGAGTCCTCATCAAATCCAAAGAATTGGTTGTACTATATTTCCAAATTGGCTCCTCTTTTCTGCACCAATAACCATCATCACAAGTTTTTCTGCTGCACTGTTTATACCGCACGGGTTTGGTTATGGTTATTTCACTGGGGCTCATTATTCAACTTTAAATACGTAAATGTGTATAATGTAACTACACTGACAGGAAATATTTTTCTTATGCTCTTTTTCGTGTGAACATTTATAAAAATTACTATGCAATAATAAATAACACTCACTTTGGCTAAAGTGAGGAGGAAAAACATTATTTTCCTGTGGGTTGTAATGTAAAAACTGCTCAAATATTGATATGCCTTATTGACCTAGGGCCTTATTCTATTATTGTTCACCAATTCTGTTATATCTTGGGCACATTATACCCTCCTCCTCCACCCCCATTCAACAAAAGTTGCAACTCGTCATTTTTCAATGATTGTACAGGAACAATCATTATTAGCGATATGTTGACTGCAATACACATCGAAACAGCAAAAACAACCAGAAATTATACATTTCTCCTCATTTCGCCAGGTTCAGACCAGGTTTTCTCTGGTCTTATTTTTGGCGCTGCCTCCTATTTATGCCACCCTGATAAATAGGGGGCAGCGACAAAAAGCAATGTTGCGGCGGAATGCCCATCACAACACCCATTGCAAGCCCGTTTCACGCTAAGTGCTGCATGAAAGATGGCCTTATTTACACGGCGGGCTAAGCCATGTTAAGTGGTTTAATGCCACCTTGTAAATAAGGCAAAGGGTTTATCGCCACAGGAACATCACAAAAGGTGACGTTTCTGTGGCGATAAGCCCTTGTAAATATGCCCCCAGGTTTTCCCTGGTCTTATTTTTATCACTGCCTTCTATTTACTCCATCCTTGTAAATAGAGGACAGCATCAAAAAGCAATGAGTGTTGCGGTAAAACGCCCACCACAACAACCATTGTCTGCCGCTTTGATGACAAGTGCTGCGTGAAAGGGGGCCTTATTTACAATGAGGTGTTATCCCACGTTAAATGTCTTAACGCTGCCTTGTATTAAGGTGAAGGGTTTATCGCCAGAGCAACGTCACAAAAAGTGACGTTCCTGTGGCGATAAGCCCTTTTAAATATGCCCCTCCATCTTTAGACCTGAGGGCCCATTATGCATTGTGATTGTTTGCACCCGGCGCACCTTTTAAAAGGTGCACCGGGTGCAAACAATAACAATGCGCCCCTATTATGATCTATGCACTGCCCTCAGGGCTGCCGCGAACTTGCGCCACCCAGGGCGCAGTACATTCATGTGAAAACATGGAGCAGCCGCTCCATATTTTAACAGTGTAGTGACTGCACCCACCTGCAAAGGATGTCTGCGGGGTCCATGGGACCCCCTTTACGCCCTGCAGAGGGCTGCTGTCCGGAGGTGCACTGGTAGTCCGCCACTTTTTAATGGCGCTCTGTCAGTGCACCTCCTGAGGGCTGCTTTGAAACTGCGTCTGCTTCTGTAATAAGGCGTGGGCAGAGAGTCAAAGGAATTCCCACATTTGCATAGGGCACCCCCCTATGCAAATGAGGGAACACCCTCTGAAGGTTGCGCTGGCGGTTTAAGTGCACCAGCGCTATTAGTATTATAGAAGGTGTTGCACAACCGTCTGTGCCCCCTTCTATATTTCCAAACTGCCCGGCGGTTCGCCAAGCAGGCACAAACGCCTCTTGCGCCCCCAGGGCACTTATCGTAATGCGTCCCCTGAAGTCTAAGGGGCAGATTTATGTTAACTGGCGCATCCCCAGGAATGCGCCAGTTAACATGCGCCACAGTGCGCCACAGCTCCGCCACCCATGGTGCGCCACATTTATAATGCGGCGCACCATGGTGCAAAAACGGCACAGATGCGTGACGCATCTGTGCCGGAAATGTGGCGCATTGCTGGAGTTGCGTCGCAAGCGCGACGCAGCTCCAGCAAGGCTCGGGGGTACACCATGTGCACAATGCTGCGTCAAGACCTACGCCTGCTTCAAGCAGGCGCAGGGTTTTGACGCAGCATCGCCCTGAAAGTGACTGAGTGAAATCTCATAGATTTCACTCAGCCACTTTCAGGAGGTGTTCCTGCGCAGGAACGCCCCCCCCTGCGCAGGAACGCCTCCTTATGGCGCAGTGCTTTACAACGTGACGCATCTCCTAGATGCGTCACGTTGTAAATAGGGCGCATTGTTTGCACCGCAGTTGCGTCAAATAAAGTGACGCAATTGCGGCGCAAAGATGCGCAACGGCCTCATAAATCTGCCCCTAAGTTTAGACCTGAAGTCTAAAGTTAGACTTCAGGTCTAAGCTTACCTTTTAGAACCTCAGTGTGTCCTTAAAATGGCTCAAACACACAAAAAAAGGTGATTGGAGGAACACTTGCAGTAAGTCAAATCACTGGTAATCGCTTGGGGTAGTGTTACAGCTCACCGTTCTTTTGCCCATCTTTCTTTTTCGCATTTGGCCACCTTTTAACTCAAAATAAAAGGGGTCAGGCAAAACATATTTATCTGCAAGTAAATCGGTTCCTTACAGAAATGTTGCCTGTATTCCATGGTGCGGACTCATAGAGGACATGAAAGGAGGACATGGAATCGGAGTAATGACAGGTGGCAATGAAAGTTTACAGAGGGAGAAATAGGCACTCACAGCCATGCACAAGCCAAGAAAAGAAGCAGATGTGGTATTAACCGTATATGCATAATAGATGCTGGGGACAAACGAGAATCGAAGTGGCTTAGAACAGCACGCTTAAAATATAAATCATATTGAAAATAATATAAACGTAAATGTATGTGTCTTGTAAAGTGCACTGCTGCCCTGAGGCGTCGTGGCGCTGTAGACCGCTGGCTATCCCTGTGAGATGGTTCCTACTGGGTATCTCCAAGGTGAAACCAGGCATCCCGAGCGAATGTGGGGGGCCGTTGTAGAGATGAGGCAAGCTAATGCCCAGAGTTGCCGAGTAGGCACTGAGGCGAGAATTATTGAGTCCACTGACCCTGCCGCTTCAGGAATTGAACCCTGGTCCCAGGCGTTCTCTGCTCCCGGGTGTGCCGCCTCTAACCAGTGAGCCACACCACTCCAGCTCACAATAACTTAAAACATTACAACGTAATATACAGTGACATGACATGAGATTAAATAACATAAAATGGCATAAAAACTATCAACTTCTTTTATTACAAGATACGTTCAAAGGGAATATGTGAACATCTTGTTTCAAAAAAGCAGCACGAATTGCTAAAATTCCTAAATATTCATAAGTCCCAACAAAAAAAAAGATTGGCAATCATAATGCAACGGAACTTAAAACAATTTAAATTCCTTCCAGATGGAAAGGCACATTTTTTTTCTACGCCAGATTTACTTAGTCCGTGCTGCAACAGAATTACAATTCCGGCTTGCCCCTCTGAATATTGCGACACGACTGACGCTGGCTACAGGGTGACAGATTAAACATGTATAGCACTAATTGGCAGAAAGCTCTTAATTAAAATAAGTTTGGGACAGGCAGATACCCAGATCCAAACAGAAAGGTCAGGGTGTCCTGTTAGTGTAGGGTTTTAATCAGCGGTGACAGCAGATTTGCTGTGCATGGAAATCAAAGGGCACCGAGCAGCTGTGTAGGCAGCCATGGCGTGGCTGGCGACCATGATTTATCTGCGCGTGTGGCTGTGTGAGTGAGTGTGCGCAGAGAGAGGGAGAGTGTGTGGCCATCTTCCAGACAGAGCAGAATATGCAAATGAGATGCTTGAAGGAAAGTGTCAATAGAAATGCCAGAAAGACTTCATCAGATTTGTCAGTGTCAACATCTGCCGCTGCTAATGAGCTCCAAGGATCCATCATGACAAACGGTTCCATAACGAAGATCTAAAAGTAATAAACCTCAGCAAACTTTTGCAAAGCTACATATTTATAAAGGTTACCAAAGGCTGTCAGTGCAGCTCAGTGCTAATAGAATGCGCGTTGTAATTTCTTGTTTTTCCTTTTTTGACTAAATGACTTTGTCAAGGACATTTCCAAGTAATATGTTTCCCAAGAAATGATGATTCACATGTATTGATTCTTTTACAGAATTCCGAGCATTGAAACAATTTTCAGTAAGCAACAAAATTGACATTTATGGTTAGAGCAGTCTGAGTTCCATTGAATTTTCTTTTAATACATTTTATGCGCGAAAGAAAGCGATTCTTTTGGAAAAGCGAGAAGCAAGGAATCCCATATGTAAGGCAGCCATAATAATGCTAGTGGTGTCCAAAGTTGCAGCATTTAATTTCGCTGACCTTTCGGTAATTCTCGCGAATACTATGGTTATTCTCAGGAGTTTGCAACTTTTTTTTGCATGTGGGAAGTGCCTAGACTCTTGAGTTTCTTTTTATTTTTACAGAGAGAAAAAATCGACGAAGTCCATACAGTGCATTCCTCAGGGAGCTGGCTGTCCTGGCTCCCTGCACTAGCATCCCTCCTGGTCTTGGTTTCTGGGTGCAAAAGTCCAGGGCCTTCCCCCAACTGGCCTTCAGGGGGTGTAACGGAACCAGCATCACTTGCCCTTGGGGAGAAGAACCATTGTTGCTGGGGTCAACTGGGCAGAATCCTGAGCGGGGATCAGGGGGTTCCTCCTTCCGGTTCTCCATGTAGGTCCCAGGAAGCAGAATTGAATTATTGAAAAATCCACAGGCAAGATAGAGTCTGTCCCTTCTGGAAGAGTTTTTAAAGGTGAGAGGAAGGTCCCAGAAGTCAGGTACCCTTGGCAAATCTTAGGGTGCCACATCATCTCTCTACCCCTGTCCCAACCCTTCTGCAAAGCATGCCGGGACAGTCTAAAAGGGTGCCATCCAGGAGCCACTGGTGACATTTGCTCCTGCGGTCTCAGCTCCATACCTCGCTGATATCACTGTAAGGACTTGCACACTAGAAGTTCAGAGAGAGATCCCCTATGTGTTGGCAGGTCCATACCAGCTTGGTGATTGATTCAGTTCATTCCACCCACCCTTTTCCTCCTCTCTGGGTGAAGTACTGTTAAGTGCTCCCTTTGTGTGGGGAGGCCTTTGTTCCTGCTGCCAGGGCTGGACTGGCCATAGCGGGCACAGGGCGTTTCCCCTGTGGACCGCTAGGGTGGGGGCCAGTTTTGGGGCCCCTGGTGGCCGATATTGTTACAGGGCGTTTCTGCAGCATAGCTACAAAATCGGCCCCTGTAACAAAATCGGCCGAAACCAGCCCTGGCAAACAGCTCGGCCGCTCCCAGGGGGGCCGGGTGAGCTCTTTGCCAGGGCCAGTTTTGGTTCCCAGTCCGGCCCTGCCTGCTGCTGGAAAGAAATGCAATTAACGGGGCACAGGAGAGTGACAAAAGGCATAAGATCTGATACTGAGTTGAGCCAGAGAAATATGAAAAATCTAGATGACCCATAAAGTCTACAGATATAATTTTGGAAGTTACATAATTAATTTCCTGTCAATTGTCTCCGTAGGCAAACGTGGAGCAAAACTGCACTCTAAGGCAGTGTGCAATAAAGTGTCACTATAGACAAAACATTAAATCAAACCCACATTCAATATGAGTGTACCCTTGCTGTGTCACAGTTGCCATCTTAAAATAGCAGACAGTGGTGGTAAACATGTGCAGTCTGTTTGATTACCATAGGCGAAATACCGGTAGTGAGACTCACTCACAGTAAAAAGGCTGAAACCAGGTGATCCAAAAAGCAAAAAATCTCAAGGGACTGATTGGTAGGAACTCAGTTGCAACATGATTTATTTATCATATTTTTACCTTGCTGTCAGGGGTATTTCTGCTGTAGCTGTTACATACTACCCATGTAATATGTCAATTCAAACTGTGAAATCCTTTTTTTACATTGCTGCTGGGAATCCCGCCTAATAGACTGACGTGGGTTGCATGATAGAGGCACACAAGCCTCAACCACATGTACCTCTACCACGCATCCCATTCCTCAAATGCAACATACTCACGCATTCCTTTACCATGCATGCCTTTACCACACAATTTTGTCATGAATGGTAAGGGAGTATGAGTGGCTAAGTTTGCCAGTACTCTGACCCCCATCCCTGCCTTAATCCCTAAATTAGAAACCCCCTATCTGCCACCCACCCAGACCCCTAAGTTACAAACCTCCGACCTGCCCCGTCCTAATTCCTAAATTACAGACCCCATACTTGCCCCTCCACTCTGAGCCCTAAAAATGCCCCATTCCATAAATACTCCCGCAAACCAAGCCATTAAAGCTATGACAACCCCCACCTTCTTCCCTGAGCCTAAAAAACTTGCCCCACCTTAAAAGTAACCTGCCCCTTCCCCTCCCTGATCTCTAAAAGCTTGCTCTCAAGCCCCCACAAAAGAAACCGCACACCTGAGCCCTAAAAACTTGCCACCGATCCCCCCTGAAAGTGGCCGCCAGACACAGACCCACTTTCCTGCCCTTGTCCCTTCCTGTTATGATGCTCCTGTTCCTGTTTTAAGTCTTCACCCATCCCAAACACTAGAGTGCATTTGCCTTAACCATGGATATGTGTGGTTTAGGCAAATGCATTGCTCGTGCAAGTGTGGTTATGCTTGCGGGCTTCTGGAATGCTTGGTTTTGGCCACATAGTTCTGGATGTTTGCCATTGATGTGAGTGAATACTGCTGACATTCTTGGATTGGGCGGTCGCTATTACACCACTAGTAAAAGTAGCTCTGGAGAATTTTCAATGAATATAACTAGCTCTTATATCAGAAAAGGGTGGGGACCTCTTTTCAAGGACTAGACTACTAGAGAGTAAAATGAAATCAAGATCAATCTCACTTCTTTGCTTATAACTATGGAGCTCATCCAAGTCTGATGCCCCTCAAAAGAAAACTGATGACAAGCATCTTCCATGAAGACTTCACCTTATAGCTAGTCATCATTGGGAACAACACTCCAGGAAGAGAACATGCCACCATATTGGTAGCATCCACCCCACTGAAGCCAAGAACTGAAGACATATGTGAAGCAAGCTTCATCATCAACTATTGTAGGAGGTATCAAGGTGATCCAAAATTGTAACAACTTGCAAGTGATGCAACATAGTGGGGATATTGCAAGCCAGCACTATTTAAAGCTATTAGATAAGTCAATATTTGCCTGATTTATAGTTAAAGCACTAAGTTATATCATTAAGCATTATCTTGTACTGAGTATTGCCAGCACTGGCCAAATGAAATTTTCAAGCCATGAGTTTAGGTACATCTTCCCTGGGTTTGCAGCACTTACTCTATTATCAGCTGCCATTCCTTCCTCCCCTGTAATTGTGTGTGTATGTGTAAATACATCCACAACATTGATAAGTATAGCAGAACCCAATGACTTATGTAACCTCACCCAAGTTCAACTATTGTCAATGAGAAGATATTCACCATTCAAAACTAAAATGTCTTATTGTTGTCATTAGCAGGCGTGAAGATGTCTTTTCCAAAACCTTTTTAGGTAAACAGCACCAAAATGCATAATAGGCGCAAAAAGCATTGAGGAAGATTTTTGAACAAACGCATTAAATGCTACACAACATTCATAGCTGAACTTGTGACATTGGTGATTTTGTCTCAGAATCATAATCTTTCACCAAGTTAGAGGCCGGATGATAGGAATTTAGTACACCAGCATCCAACGTTAGCTCTCTAGTGAAAGCAATGGCTATATTGTAACAAACCTTTGCACATACTGGTCTCAGCACCTCACCAGATAATCTTGCAGATTTTGCACCCAGGACACATTTCAGCATGAATTGTGCTCTTATGCAAAAGTGTTAGGATGTCAATGACATTGAGGATATCAGTCTAGTGAAAGAGATTTGAGGGCGTAGTTAATTTATCTCCTTCACAAATAAACTAAGACAAGGTGTTTTAAATTAACAGAGTTTGGATCACTCATTTCCAATCTTGGAATCAATAATAATTTTCTCCATTGATGAGATGAATGAGAAGGCTGTTGCAATTGAACTATGTTGTGCCAGACTTTAAAATATAGTTAATAGGTATGAAGATAGATTGTCCTAGAAAATCAAGAGGATTTGGAACTCAGATTGGTGCTCTTAATCTATATTTTCAAATCTGAGTGACTTGGATTGGGTGGCACACTCCCAAAGGTCTAATGTCATGCAGAACGCCAAAACAAAGCCTCTGAGGTGGGTGCTACAGGATGAAATATGAGAAAGTAGACCTGGAATTGGGGAGACCCACAGAACAGAAGAAAGGCAAGCGAGAAGCATACAGAGGAAAAAGGGACCTGGAGCAGATCTGCTGCCCATTCACCCCCAAATGAACACCCCCAGCCCAGTTCTGCATGGGAGAAGTACAGCAGCCACAGACATAGGGGGAAAGGTATGCAGTAGAATTACCATAAGAAAAATGTTTTAAGTAACATCACCTAAAACATACAATGCTGTACTGCTTACTATGACTAGGATTCAGCAGTAGGCCTGTAGCAGTGTTGGAGTCAACAATAGGTATATCACAACAAGTACATTACAAGTGCCAGAGGGACTGGTTTCTTTTTGACTCCTGGAGACAGGTGACTGCAAGCTGAGATACAATGACAAATAGAAGAGTGCTTTCCCCTTAGTTCAAGAAGAATGATGCAGAAGTCAATGGCATAGTGCTGAATAGATCTGTGGCCTCACCAAAAATTCAAAAGTACAAATACTATTCCCCAATGCAATTAAAGGCAGGGTTTCTCAATCCAATAATGACATAGTCATGACAATTGTGCACTGTGGAAAGACTGAATTAGAGAGCAGGGTTCCAACAGGCAGTACAATGATACCTGCATGTCAGTCAGTTTCCTTAAATGTTAGACATGATGACTGCAGGATGAAATATGTCAACACAAATGTGGGGGAGGGGCTGTGAACATGGTGAGACATCAAATAAAGCACGTTTCTGTCATTAACTGCAATTTAGCTACCAGGATTAGAAAAATCTGAATGAGTGAAAATTCCATGGTGGGTGGTTGTAAAGGGATTGTCACATACAAGACATGTACTCAGAAATCAGGTTCCGCCAAACATCAGAATCTGTTGAAGACAGAATTTTCTGACACATCGACAAGGAAAGAAACTGTCACTAGGTTAAAGGAAACATCTGCCCCCTGCTCAAGGACTTGAGAAAATCAAGCATTCCGTTTAGTCAATTTCTACACTTGCTTAGAAATTGTACCAGCTTGTCAGATTATGACTGTAAGGCACAATACATGAATGAAAAGTTTCTAGCCAGAGGATATCCCACGAGACTGATCTGTGATTCCTACAAGAGGGCACAATACTATGATAGACAACATCTGTTAGATACTCAACTCTCTAAATAAGCTGGGAAATTGGTATTTGTTACACCTCACTCAGTATTGAACAAGAAAATACGTTCGATCATAATTGGCATATCTTAAATGCAGAGAGAGAAGGAGACATACATATCCGAAACTGATGTTTGCACATCGCAGAAATACAAATTTGAAGGACCTCCTTGTCAGTTTTCGTACTAGACAACAGAAGATGTACATACTGCAAACTATTGATGGAACTCACCCTTTGGTTGGGAACGTTAAATGCACAACCTGTAAAGCATGTGACTCCGCTCTTGAAACCAACAATCTATGCTTTAATGGGCACAATCTTAGCCTTAAAGTTTTTACCAAATGCAAAACCAGCAATATCATATACCCACTGATATGCCCTTACAAATTAGTCTATGCAGGAGAAACTGCCCGTTCATTCGCAACTCGGCTCATGGAACATCGCTCTGTGATGCGCACAAAAAAGCAGTGAGAGCTCCTCTGGTAAACCATTATCTGGAGGCAGAACATAAACAAGAGGAAATCCAATGGATAATTCTAGAAACTAAAAGTATGGAAATAGAAAAACATCAAGAAGTTTATTGGACCTTCATCTTTGACACATACAGTAAAGGATTAAATAGTGAGATTCCCTGGGACAAAGCTATAAGATACAATAAATAATTCACCACAACTGTCGTTTAGATACGCATTTTTAGGCTTGACCTTAGCCTGATTTTTTGGGTCCAAGATAAATGTCCATTTTCCAATTTCTGACATCTTGGTGTAGAGCAGTGTTTAGTGGGATTTGTGGTACTAGTCACCACCTCCATTTTTAATTGATGGGAAAAAAATATTTTCTGGGGTCCTTGGCTATAGCATCTATTATTTTTTAATTAAAGGACTCGGAAGCAATAACGTGTTAGGGAGATAATGATCACAATTTAACCCACTTAACTCATATTGCTACAATGCATTCTTGTATAATCAACATCAAGATGAAGCTCCTCTTGGGACCCATGGTACACATTTGCACACACTGTTGCTCAACAATATAATTTAGGACAAAAAATGAGTATCTTCATCTCGAAGCAGCTGTATGCAGTATTTCTCCTTTATATACAGATCCATGCATTAAGATACAGATTAGGGGTTTCTTCTCTTTAATATCGAAATTAGTATAGTGATCAAACATCCACTATCCTAAGGTAACTACAATAATATGTGTAATCTAGATGTTGTTTCTTCCTCTTTCATCATGGCAGCCATTAATTTCCAATAGATATATTTCATGCAACATGACGGACATTCACATAGCCACCTCCTGGTCCTGCAAACTGTCTTTAAAAAGAGCTCATAGCAGCATCCAGGTTTGCCATTTGTCTTCAGAGAAGATGTATCACATCTACAAGATTTTGGCACAAAAAGTGAAAGGTAAGCTTCCCTGTTTTGTGTGACGATTTGCATTCATAGCTAGTTTTCAAATCATGCAGGCTAATATCGGTCCGCACCCATGCCGGTTTACAAGCCTTGAGTGGCGAAACGAAGCACAAGCCTGCTGGCCATTCTCCGTGCAATGCGTACCATCAAATTAAGCCAGGCGACCTATATACAGGTATGCTGTGTGACAGTATTTTAAATGAGTCCATCTTTATACAGGCAACCATTATAGCTTGTTTATAATTGTTAAACCTTACCGATGGAAACCAGTCTGCCAAAACTGTAGTTGTGCTGTCTGCGCGTTGAAATTCCAGATTTTCAAATCTTGAAGAAGTAACACCTAACATATATTGATTGAAACCCAATTTCAGGTGATTGTAGTCTCATTATTATGTTTATTAGTGGACTGCTGTCGATATCTTAAAAACAGATTTAGGTTAAGATTTTAATATGCCGTTTAGTATTCTTTCTGTTGCTCTTTTCCTTAACACCAGATCTCTATTGGTTGATTTTCCGGGCATATCAGCCTCAAGCGTCCTGTATTTTTCCTGGATGTGCATGAATTAGGTAAGGAGTTTAGTTTTAACAACACTGATCTTATGGCTATATGCCCTCTAAAAAACCTAGCCTAGATATATCCATGGCCCTCTCTTCATTTCATCTTACAGCAGAAAAGCAGCTAGTTGTTTAAGATAGCCATTGATTACCACACAAGTTTAGACTGTGTTTGTTTGGTGAGAAAATAGACTTAATTCACACTGGGTGTTGTCAATTATGTGAATAAATTCTCCATTTGTGGTTTTTACCCTCCTACTGGCTTTTTCTGTTGTTTGCTATTTTGAGATATCACAGAAAGTCTTTTAGCACGATGAAGTGTGGAGAACTAAGATCACTAGTAAGTACTACTTGCAAGAATGCCATAGTAATATAGGCTGCCACATATAGTAAGTACCTACTAATGCATGAATTTGTTTTAATATGTTGATGGTACATTCGTGAGGGCTTTTTTTTTCTTTTAAAGTGTGTTGTGTCCACAGAAACACAAATTGTGGATTCCTAAAAAAATGCAGTTAGCCGAAACGTGCATAGTAGGAAGAAGCCTATAGTACAAAAGGGTCTATGCTTCAGATTGATTATGTATCTTATATAGAACCACTGTGTGCAACACTGTATTCAGGATCATTTTTGTAGAACTGAAAGAAAAAAGAATCGTAGAATATTGACTTATATTTGTGATTGGATGAATGTGGTGGACGATTGTGAGGGTATGAATGAATGTATGTTTAAAATATTAATGAAATGAAATGCTGTAGAGGCTATTTTCAATGTTGTAAAAATCATTTTTCTAATGGATATGAAACAATATACAATTTTTCTAAAAATAGATAATTTTTGTTAGTCGATTTTTGTCCTCGTGATCATTGCATTTAATGCTCCCCGTATTATCAAGACGTCTTTGACAATTTAAAATTATAAATTTGCCTAGGATTTTCTGTACATTTTGACTGATGTCTCCAAGACCAGGAATACATTTGAAACTTACCTGAAATAGGAAGATGAGAAACATGCATTATAATGCAATGAAATGGACTTCTAAAGAAGAAATGAGGGAGGGCAATTCTAGAAGCAAAATACATGAGACTGGTAACAAAATGCACAACCTATGGTTGATTACATTGAAAGATGATCGAATTAGCTGTAAACCTGTGCGTGAATGGTAACAATGTGATGTTAGTATTTGATGATAAGGGGGAAAGTGTCCTCTTTCAGGACTTTCCAAAACACATATTGTCCTAGGTGAAGAGACTGACAAAACCTAAACCGACATGTAAAAGGGGTTGCATTTTCTCACTATGTTAAAATCCCATAGGGAAACACTCAGGGGCATATTAGCAAGAACATTGTTAACATTATTGCTGTTTTAGCTGCAGGAATATGCTAATATGTCCCTCAGTTATTAAGTGCACCCACTTTATAAATATTCCTAGCCAGTTGAATGCCACAAGTACTTCAAATCTGTTCCCAGGATCACACTGTTGTTTCAATTTATAGCAGAAACAAGCCCTGTAGTGAAAACAATATCTGAAGCAGGTATGGTAGTCCTCCGTAAACCAAGAAAAGACAATCAGCTCCGTACATCTTACAAACCAGTTTGTTGACCACAGATTATAACTGTACATGCTGTCCTGAAATGTGTCCCAGGTCCTATCAGATCATATAAATGAGGATCAATCTGGCTTTATTAAGCACACTCAAACTGGGATTAGAACATCTCCAACTATCAATCTGCCAAATAGGAAAATGATATTGTTAGATATGATAGCACTGAATGCTGAGAAGACCTTTAAGTGGGTGAATTGGTCATTCATGAAAAAGTCATGTTGAGTTCTAGTCTAGGCAATACCTGGATTAAAATGATTATGATAGCATAGGGTGGTCTGAATGCAGGATATCATTGCATGGTATACTTTCAGAAGGTCAAAGAATGCACAGAGACATGAAGAAAGGATGCCCGATAATACCCCCTCTTTTTAGTATGGAAACTGAGAAATTTGCAAAAATGCGAAGGCAACTAAAGAAAGGGAGGGTTTTATACCTCAGTGGAAGGGAACACAAAGTATCATTCATTGTGGATAAAGTACTGATGTCTTTTAATGACCAAGAGAGAAAGCCTCGATTTTTCTAAGACTCCTGAAGAAATTTGGAAAGGCCCTGAAATATAGAATTAACATGGAAGGATCAGATTTGTCACCAGTATGATTTGGAGTGCATGAAAACAAATTACTCCAGGGAAATGACAAAACAATTTATGAAATAGCAATATCATTAGTTTTTTATTTCCCACATTTAAAATGAGACCTATGCAGAAGGTGGCATATGCACATCCATGGCTAGGAATAATAGTGACTATTAAAATGGCACTAGTACCAAGAGCGCTTACAGTTTTTCATGAGCTCATCATTAGAACTCTAAATAAAATATGTCAGTCACTTCAGAACATCTATATTGGCATTTGTTTGTGCCAAGGGAAAAGTGCTAAAATATCACTTGCACTTTAATGAAGACCCAAGCTTGGGAAAGGGCTGGGATTCTCTGATATTGGAGAGGTCATTAGGGAGTATTTTGGAACTATACCTAAGGAATGTCTCAAAAACCATTGGGCAACTATAGATGATGATTTGCCAGGATGGGCTACCTGGAACACAATCTTCTCTCCTAAGAGAGTTTGACACCAATAATTATATTATAGCCACATTTCAAGCACTGTCTGTGAGGATTGAGACATAATATCTTTAAAAAAAATACTAACACTGTACCCAACCTCATTGACCACCGTTCACTGCAATAAACATTTCTCCCGCATATGAAAGTGCAGGATATAAAAGTGCATTTACCATAATGCTAAGGGGCAAACTGTGCTGGGAGGTTAGCAGAGTGCTCCCACCCCTTTTTGTATAGAAGTGAGTGATAGGGAATACAGAACATTAGTTGTCTTGTATGAAGAGGTTCAAATAAGATCATTTGAACATGGAAGCATAGGATGCTGGACCTGGAAAGTTTGCTGTACAGAGAAAACAGACATTGCAAACCCATGTATATCCCTAAACAGTATTATACATTTAGTTTCTAAATCATTCAAGTTATTATTGTGTCTACATGTTCACCCGGCTTAAGTCTAATGTCTAAGTGGGAGATGATTCTAGGCAAATACTTTTCTGAAAGGTTATGGCATTCACATGAAGCAATATAGTAATACAAAATAAAATAGGAGTGCACAGGCAGGATTTGTATTATATATTGATGGAATTCCTCTTTCAAAAAAGGAAAACAATAAGCCCAGTCCAACCAGATGAAGTGTTGGAATATATTGCCAAAGTATGACAGAGTATTGAACATATATATGGACACAGGTTAAGCAAGCTACAAGATCTAATGAAACAGCAAATACAATATATAACTTCTGTCTACAATCTTTTAAGGCTGTTGTGCATAATTACAATAATGTAAAGTACACAGCACCTTTCAGTTTCAACAGAAAATTATATCCATCAGGGTTTTAGAGGGCCATCATTGACACCTTGCTGGTATCTCCGTGTATTTAAAGAAGGTGGAGTTAAGCACATTCCTTTTTTCTGTATGCAGAGCACCCATTTAGCAATCATAGCTGTCAAGAAATCTAATGTCAGAGGCCATTTGTTACAGATTTGTAATTTTCATAACTAAAATATCCTCATACCTAACATATCTTCAGAACTAAATATTGGTTGGAAGCAGGTGGAAGATGTCTGCCAAGAGCATAGATCTGTCTGTCACTGAGCTGTTATACAATTAAAGAGGGCCTCTTAAGAGCAAGTCTCAGATCTGATCAAGTCTGCCTCCCTTCAGCATAAACACCCTACATTCTTTGAAGACCTCAGGCTACCTGGTGTCTCCAACACAAGAACAATAACATAATCCTTCTACTCGCTCCTAAGGATTCTAGTTATCAAGCAGAACATCACCAAAACTAACCCATTCCAAAGGCAATAGGTTTGCTTCATCTTGTCTGCATAACTCATCATCCCAAGCAAGGCTATAATACTCCTCATATGAATGGACCAATTTACCACTACACACCTTGGCACCATGGTCAAACTAAAAAGAGAAATATCTGCATTATGCTCCTTCGAAAATGCTCCCATGAGTACCCTCCAAGATAAGCTTGTCAGATTGCCGCACTCACTGCAGGACACATAAGATGGCAACGGATTCCTTAATGTCTACAATCCTTCTCTGAAAAACCATATAGTCCTCAAAGCTAACTGAATACATAACACAACTCTCAATGAAAATACAAAACAGTCTTCCATACTTCCCTAAATAACCCACTACTTATCCCCTTTGGCCCTCCTTACAGCCTAAAACCACACATGGCTGAGGATATGACATTCTATCTTCATCCTTAAATAAATCTTTTCAGGTAGAGGACCCGGCATCCCTCCTCTAGATAATCAATGCCTTTCTCAACCTCAGATCTTTGTACCATACCCTCAGGACAGGGCAGATCGTCCCCTTTTAGAAGAAAGTAACCCTGCATCTAGAAACTTTTTCTAACTTCTGTCCTATCACCTACGTGTCACAGGAAAAATATTTGACTAAGCAGTCACCCTCAACTGGAGGGACATATCTTTAAGAGCAGACTTCAACAAGACTACACATTTTACTTTAGACCACGTTGCTTCTTTGAGGCAGACACCATTCTTTTAGTCGATGACTACAACAATAGTAACAAACCTTGCCTCTTGGCCCTGCTTGGCATCTCTGCAGCCTTTGACACATTCAAGCATCAATCACTTATCCTTAATCTGGAAGCATTTGGTGGTTTTTCAGATACAGTCCTGGAATCCTTTGCTTCCTAACTCGCCATCTGCAAACAAGACATATAAGACATGAGCTGTCTCCTGCAGAGTACCTCATGATTCCATTCTCCCCCATTCACATTCAACATCTACATGAAACTCCTTGGATCCATACTCACTGACAATAACATCAAGATCTACCAGCACATCTGCCGCAGCCAACTCTCTGGCAGAATCTCCTTACCAATGACATTCAGCATCTCAAAACCTCATTGTATTTATTCAGGTGTAGATGTCAAGTATCAACCTACAGCTCATTAGGAATACACCTAAATTCCTCTTACTTTCCAACAGCTTCAAAAGCCACAGATTCTTACCTGGCTAACAAGCGTAAGCATATCAACTTAGATGTGGTAAATACTCGCTAACAGGTAATGCAAAATCACTTGTGTTCACCCTGGGAATGGGCTACATCTGTAAATAACACATGGTAAAAAACAAAAGCAGCTTGGCACCAGAAATCCTCCTTCCCTCTTTCCCAAGCAAGCTGTGAGAGCAACAGTCCATGCCCCAGCACTTACAGACAGAACATTAGCATTGCTGGTATCCATACTACCTTCTGCAACTTGTCTCATCAAGGGCTTTAAAGAAATGCATCTATATCACCCAAGCACCAAATGAACTACCTAGTCAAATTTTCTAGGATATTGTTAAAACTAGATGAATCACTGACAATGCTATTAGAAGTAAGCCAGCTGAAAAACTTTTCAGGAAACTAACCATGCCATGGGGCTCCACCAGTAGCAACATGATGGTTTTACTTACTCTAAATAGAGCAGATGAATCATCAGTGTGGTGGAAAAATGACTCCCCTTGATTGTGGTGGAAATTAACCCCTAAGCCTTTAAAGTAGGACAAGCAAATATTTCTTTTATGCAACTGAATTCCTCAGATTTTTCCAATTATGTAAATTTCACAACTTCTTTTAAATCATGATGTTTCATAAAGTTTTGCCTCATGGAAGACATGAAAATGCATAAAGGAAACTGCAAATCTAATGTCCGTTGCAGGCATGAAGGTGCGCATTTTTACCTAATTTAACAGGAGATACCAGGCAAGAACTTTTCATGTAATACACTTTAAGTTATTTTTTTTTTATAAACCTACGCAGATGGCACAACAAATTAATTTCCACTCACTCTTACTTGGACCTTACACACTAATGGCCTCATTACGATGTCGGACGAATATCACCACTGTGGAATCGGGACAGACCAACCTCCCATTGGCGGCCCCGACGGCAGTATTAGGATGCGACTGCGGGATACAACCTTTACAATGCAACTTTTACATCGCACTACCATTACAACGCAGTCATTACATCGCAACATCCCTTACATCACAAGCCATTACAACGCAATCATTACATTGCATGACACTACAACACATACCATTACAACGCATGTCATTGCAACGCAGTCATTACAACGCATAGCAGTACAGCGCATAGTACCCTGACATTATCCAACACTTACCCTACTGTTGCACCCCCTGGGGTTAGAATAAGAATTTTTACCCCTACACTATCCAACACTTACCCTACTGTTGCACCCCCTGGAGTTAGAATAGTAATTTTTACCCCTATACTATCCAATACTTACCATAAATGCAATGTAATGGTGTGCCTTGCATTGGTATGGGTTGTAAAGCTAGTAGGCTATGTAATGAAAAGCGTTGTAAAGGTAGTTTCTTAAAATGTGATGTAGTGTCATGCGATGTAATGAAATGCATTGTAAGGGATGTTGCGATTTGAAAAATTGAGTTGTATAAAGGCATGCGTTTAAAAGTATACGTTGTATCGTCATACAACATGCGACTGCGCATGGTGCTGTTGCACACTCCCATTTCTCTATATTCCCATAGAGAAAGGGGAATTTTTGCTAAACCTTGCACCGCGTGTACCCTCCAGACCCCCAACCGGAGGCCGTTGTTGCAAGGGGGTCCTGCTAGGAAAGCCCAACATGAAAAGTCTGTAATTCTGATGGCAGAAACTATGTCCTTTAAGGATTATGTGCCAGTTCCGACTGTCTGATGGGCTCCTGGAGCCCGTTGGAAGCCAGCTGGAATGACCAGCCAGTTTCAATTCGTAATACGGCGGTCAGAATTGAAACCAAAGATGTTGGTCAAAAGCCTCTGCAGGTCGGAAGCTTTTTGACCGACATCCAAATCATGGCCTAAGTCTGTGAATTATCTGCTTCATTGACTGCTGCCGTACATTTAAGTCAGTAGACTAGAGAAAACATTAGATTCAGTAGGTTTTCAAACAATCACCCCTTCAGTTTCTCCAGACATTGTCCATTGAGGTAATGCAAAGCAAAACTCCATAACGATTTCAACTCCAAAAGTAGCTGAGAAGAAGTTGCCTATTGACTTTGGTTTGCACAAAACACCAATTACTTCTCCATTATTATGGCTCAGCTAGGAAGTGCATTACAAGACACACTGTGTTGCACTCACACTTGAGTCAATCCTGGTCTATTTCCCAGTTTACCATTTTGCCTAGGTAGGTCATAGAGGAGATTAATTTATTTGGAGTGATCTTAAAATAGCATTTCTCGTGTTCCAAAAGAAGTGTTACTTTTTAGTACAGAAAAAAGAGCTGCTTAGATCTACACAATAAATCTTTCGGAGAAAAGTTAGGTTGAGATTAAAAATAAACAGTCTCCTACTAATCCTGTGCCATGCTGATAGACCTGCAAAGGAATCGAAGCATAGCACGTCTACTTGACCCTACCATTGAAAGTCTGTGATTGTCTGTTGCCCTGAAATGTCATTCTTTAATAAAAAGAGGAGTGAAAATGTTTTAGAGATAGGTTAGGAAGGGAGGAGAAATCCAGCTCCTTTACACACACCGGTAGAATAACTTCTACAATTTATGACATGGTTTTGACATGCATATCTGGGTGATGGTTGTAGGCTGATATATGAGGTGCTTAAAGAGTTGGGCCAGCCAGGTGGTGAGCACTTCAGAAAAGTTGTTCGTCCGGTGGGACAGACAAGTAGATCAAACTTACTCGAGCAGACCAGCAGTTTTTATATAGATGACCCAGGAAATCTGTCATCCTTGTGCTTAACTTCAGAGGCGCTGTGAGAAATATTAATTAATTAATGAAACACAAAACTGTCTTCAACCCTTGGCAATGTCAACCAGGACATAGCTTGAAACTAAGCAACATTTTGAGCTTTTGCTGTTGAGCAAAAAAACCACAGCCAACCATCTTTGCCTTATGAATTTTGTGCTGGAAACGGTCAAGCGGGATAGTACAGAAAAAAAGGTTCTGGAGAAAAGAAGAATCTACATGACAAATGGTCTTGTAGCAGAGACAAAGGGACACATGCATCAACATAAGGAATTGCGATTCCTAAATTGCAATTTTTAAGGAATCGCTATTTACGAATCACTGCCCACATGCATCAATGTCAATTGCATTCGCAAACGGTGCAAATCGCAATTTTTCGGCCGTTTGCGAATGTAATTGACTAATTTGGAATGCATCATGCATTTTGCAATTTTAGGAATCGCAACCATGTTGCGATTTCTAAAATTGCGATTGCATTTAAGAAATCGTAATTTCAGATTTCCTAAATGCAATGCTTGATTGTTTTTAAATTGCGAATTCGCACTTTGGAAGGGGTAAATTAGCATGAAGTTGAACTTCATGCTAATTTACCGAAAACTTTCAAATATGCACAAATTGCATTTTTGAAACTTTTAATTTACACACACACAGGCCCTTGGGGCATGTGTGTGTGTGTAAAGTGCATTCAAAGTTACATTTCAGGGGTGCAGGGAGGGGTTCTTTGGACCCCCCCCGCACCCTTGAAATTGCATTCACATTTTGCTAATCACAATTTGAAATTCGCAAAATGTGAATGCCTTCCCATTGATTCCTATGGGCCTTTTGGCCCATAGGAATCAATAGGAAGGGTTTTCCTTAATTGCGATTCGCAAATTGTGAATCGCAATTAAGGAAAAATACCGAATCGCAAAAAATATTGCGATTTTTTCATGCATAGCATTTTGTGATTTCTTAATTGCGATTCCTTAATTTTCGCAATTAAGAAATCGCAAAATGTTACAATAATGCATGTGGGTGCACAATTCCTCATGCATTTAGGAATCACAAAATAAATGTTGATTCCTACACATTACCTAATAGCGATTTGGAAGTTGTGAATCGCTATTAGGTAATGTCACTCTATTCCTTCCTATGGGCTTATAGGCCCATAGGAATGAATGGGAATGCATTTGCAAATTGCAATTAACAAATTGGTAATCTCAAATTGTGAATGTAATGTAGTGTGCCAGGGGGCCTAAAGCCCTCCTCATGCACCCCCCAAAAGTAAAGTGTGCACATGTGGCACACACACATGCCTGTGTGTGCACCACATGTCACTTTGAAAAATGCACTTTTGTGCATTTTTTAAAGAATTTGCAAATTCCCATCAACTTGAAGTTGATAGTAATTAGCATTTCCTAAATGCAAAGTCGCATTTAGGACATGCTTGATGCATCTCAAATAGGCAATTGCAATTTGCGATTCCCTAAATGCATTCGCAATTTAGGTAATCACAATAAATTGCGATTACCTATATTGCATATGCAAAAAGGGACATGCATCGGAAAAGGCCTTTTTCCTGTGGCAAACGGGATGATTCTGTAAAATGGCACATTTGCGACTGGAAAAAAGCTTGATGCATGTCGCCCAATGTCATTTAATGCAAAAACCACAGTTGATGGACAGAATGCAGAACAATGTCATACATTCACCCCAGTACAGAGATCTGGGCCTAAATTCATCGTTTTTTTGCACTCCACACCACCCCAGTTCAGACATGGCCATATGCAAATCAGTCTGACCCTGTGCCTCATGGGAACAGTCCAGCTCGAACTGCCAAGCCATTCTGAATGCCAGAAACCGGTCCTCAGAAGCTTGTTTCCGGTCCAGGGAAGGCATGGCTTGGCAGTTTGGGCTGGACTGTTCCCATGAGTCACAGGGTCAGACTGATTTGCTTATGGCCATGTCCGAACTGGGGTGGTGTGGAGTGCAAAAAAACGATGGATGTAGGCCCAGATCTCTGTACTGAGGTGAATGTATGACATTGTTCTGCATTCTGTCCATCAATTGTGGTTTTTGCATTTGTCACCCGAGTGGGATGGGTATGCTCAGACGTGAGTCCCATGCACTCCACACCACTGGATTCAAGCAAGCCGGGCTGAAGACGACTGGAATGCCAGAAACCGGCCCTCGGAAGCTTGTTTCCGGTCCAGGAAAGGCATGGCTTTGCAGTTCGGGCTGGACTGTTCCCATGAGGCACAGGGTCAGACTGATTTGCATATGGCCATGTCTGAACTGGGGTGGTGTGGAGTGCAAAAAAACGATGGATTTAGGCCCAGATCTCTGTACTGGGGTGAATGTATGACATTGTTCTGCATTCTGTCCATCAACTGTGGTTTTTGCATTTGTCACCCCGAGTGGGATGGGTATGCTCAGACGTGAGTCCCATGCACTCCACACCACTGGATTCAAGCAAGCCAGGCTGAAGACGGTTGGAATGCCAGAAACCGGTCCTCTGAAGCGTGTTTCCGATCCAGGGAAGGCATGGCTTGGCAGTTCAGGTTGGACTGTTCCCATGAGGCACAGGGTCAGACTGATTTGCATATGGCCATGTCTGAACTGGGGTGGTGTGGAGTGCAAAAAAACGATGGATTTAGGACCAGATCTCTGTACTGGGGTGAATGTATGACATTGTTCTGCATTCTGTCCATCAACTGTGGTTTTTGCCCAAAGTCATTTAAACCAGCAATGGTTACTTATAGGGAAACAATTCAGATCTTAAAGGTGATGCAAAACTTTGAAGCATTGGTAAATACCAAGAATTAAATGTATTTTATTTTTCTTTTGTGCATTTTTAGATAGCGCAGACTTTACCCGAAGGTGTCAGAGCGCTTCACAATAGGAACAGTAATGATACATGAGGAGAAAATTACATGAGAACAAATTACAAAAGCAAACTTTAAGTTACATGAGGCAAAAGTGACAATTGTGAGCAAACAAAATACAAGAGGTAGCAAACGGTACATTACAGGAGGAAAAAGTGGCATGTGTGCAAGTTACAAACGTATACAAAGTAGAAGTAGAGGTATACTACTGCAATAAATGGCAGACACTCAAGCACAAGTCCAAACATCACGTAGGCAATGATGGCACTTGTGCATTATCGAAACCAAACAAAATGTAAGAGGTAGCAAACAGTTTGTTACAAGAGAAAAGTGACGTGTGCATGTTACAAAAGAGTACCAAACTCAGGTAGAAGGATAATACTGCAATAAATGGCAGACACTCAAACCGCAAGAAAACACTGGGAAGGCACTTCTATGGTCAAGGAGAATAGAATTTTCTATAATAGAAGGTCTTCCTTCAGATAATAGAGAGGATGTGAATTAAATTTGGAAGAGTCTTTGAAAGACGAGAACTTTGAGGTCACTTTTGAAGGCCTTGGAGGAGGTGATGGTCCGGAGCTGAGGTGGAAGATTGAAGAGTGAAGATTTGAATAATTTGCGAGCAGGTCAGGAAAATGTTTAGGAAGAGGCCAGACTAGAGAAATACAGTATTCATACCTGGCAACAATAGGAGACTGGATGATAACATCACACCAATACCATGGTCCGACCATTGCGCAGTGTATTTCACTGTTACACTTCATACCACCACTCTTAGGAGGAGACTCAGGTCTCCTTCCAGGAAATATCGTGCATGGAAGGCAGTCACTAGTTCTGACCTGATAGTGGATCTCGAGGGCAGATCCATGGACTGGATAGGTGCAAACCAGGCGGCCATGGCCCTGCAAGATAGCCTTAATAGAGCTGCCAATAAGGTAGCTCCAGAAAGATTATTTAAACCTCGGCTGAAAAGGGTGTTGTCACCCTGGTATTCATCAGAATTAAAAGCAGCTAAAATGTATTGCAGACAGAAAGAGCGTGCTTGGAGATCTCGCTATGATGCAACCCAAAAGAAGGTCTTTTGTGCGGCACTTGAGGGATATAAGAATCTTATTATTCAGACTAAATCCACCTATTACTCCAAGAAGATACAGGATGCTGTGCATTCTGGCAGAGAACATTTTTTAAGAGTTAGCGCTTTGATGAAATGTCCTCGAGATGTAAGTTTTAGACCAGACCAAATATTTGTAGATAAACTGGCCTCTTACTTCCAAAATAAAGTTCAATCTGTCTATAATGATTTAGCTAATGCAGCAAACAGCACAGATAATAACCAAGATACACTAACCACTACTAGCCATACTCATGGGGGTCTATTGCAATTCTTCCCTCTTGATGAGAAAATGGTGGCAGACCTGTTATTAAAAACCAAGTCAGGATCATCCACCGATCCTCTTCCACCGCATGTACTTCATCTGGCTCCCTCAGAGATCAGTTTATTATTAATGCCGATTCTTAATCAAGCTTTGACTTCAGGAGTCTTTCCTTTATTATGGAAAAAGGTTTGTGTTCGCCCGCTGTTAAAAAAGACAAAACTAGACCCTCTGGACAAAAAAAACTATCGCCCTATCTCCTGTCTGCCTCTGCCTGCCAAACTGCTGGAGAAAGCCATAAACCTGGAGCTATCTTCCCATTTGGAGCTGAATAACTTGCTTGATAATACCCAACATGGCTTCCGTGCATATCGTTCCACGGAAACAGCATTAACAATGGCGGCAGAGGAAATACGAAGGGGCATGGATGAGGGAAGTAGAGTCACTTTGGTCCTACTGGATCTAACAGCGTAAACCAACTGGTACTTATTCAAAGGCTGAGGGACTCTGGTGTCAGGGGCATTGCATTGGATTTACTCACCTCCTTCCTGTCAGACAGAGAACAGGTTATCCTCTGGAATGGCTACCAATCAGAAAAATGTACCCTTCCAGGAGGAGTTCTGCAGGGATCCTCTCTATCACCTACTTTGTTTAATGTTTATGTTGCACCGTTGGCGAAATTAATTCAACAACAAGGCCTTAAGCTAGAGTCTTACGCAGATGACACGCAGCTGATAGTGTCAGTTTCTCATTCAATTGAGGCTAAGGCAGTAGATTTCTCCTTATGTATGTCCAATGTCATGTCCTGGATGAACCTGAACTTTTTTAAGCTGAACACTGCAAAAACTGAAGTCCTTGAATTTGGCCAAAAGGCCTCCATCTGGAATCAGCTGTGGTGGCCTATCTTAGCGGGGGCCTGTCCACTTCCAGTGGCTAAAGCTAGGAATCTCGGCATAGTGTTCGACAAAGACATGTCCTGGCGGCCACAGATTAATCAAGTGGCCTCAGCGTGCTTTTTCATGCTAAAAGGGGTGAGAAAGATATTGCAGTTTATCCCCTTCTCTCTCAGGAAAACAGTTATAATTGCTACTGTCTTCTCTAGAATTGATTACAGGAACGCCCTTTATCTGGGAGCTGGTACGGCTCAAATGGCCAAGCCTCAATCAGTTCAGAATGGAGCAGCAAGAGTATTTCTCAACCTGCCCAAGTATCATTCTACTTCCCGCTCCATCAGCAAATTAAATTGGCTTCCAGTTCAACGACGGGTGGAGTTTAAGGCATTGTGCTTGGTTCACAAGGCTTTGACCAGAGATGGGACTCTAGATCTTCAATCCCTATTCTCTCGTTATCAGCCAAGCCGTTCCCTTAGGTCAGCGGCGCAGTGTCTGGTTAAGGTTCCTAAGATTAAAAGATCACGTTGGGCTTCTCTTTACTGTCCTCAAGGTTATGGAACTAAGCTCCACTTCACCTCAGACAAATCACTAATTTTAAACTGTTCAAGAAGGAAATGAAGATATGGCTCTTTACTCAAGGATGCGTCGGTTAGTACCTAGTTGGTCACTTTACTCAGCGCCAAGACGCCTCGGCATTAGTGCGCTTTAGAAATATCATCAGTCAGTCAGTCATGATATTCTTGAGGAATTGTGTCGGTAGGAAGAAACAGTTTGTGTTTCATTTTCAACTAGAGGAAACCACTAGACATCACCTTGGGGTAAAAAAATTCCTTGTGTTCAATAACAGTGTCTACATTATGCACGAACAAAGATTGCATAGGCAAGAGCAGATAATTACAGTTAAAATTACCGATAAGATAAATTTACATCTAGGACTGGTAATAACAGCTTCGTTTATTTTTAAAATACGGTCAAAGTAGAGTTGTGGATATGAATTTAAATAAAAGAAGCCACGGAAATGTGTGAATTATCGTTGTGTCTGCAATCCATAGCTCATACCATTGCCGTGGAAACCATACATTCTAGATTAACAACAGTGGTCATTAGTTCACCTTCAATATAAAAGATGCATTTACAAATGTCACAAACAATCTCACAAGTCAGATTATGTATTACGTTACCATTGACACTATTAATGAGATGACTATAAATATAGTTGGACTTATGTGTTGTCATTTAGGGTCCGATGTAGGTAATTGTATTTTACCACTTCTTAAATACCGAATGATACCGAATCGGAATTTAAGAAGTGGTAAAATAGAGGGGGGGGATGTAGGTAATACAGAATCGGTAAATACCGAATCGTTAAGATTCGGTATTTACCGATTCTGTAAATACCGATTCGGTAATGCCCATTGATTCCAATGGGCATTGAAGCCCATAGGAATCAATGGACATTACCGAATCGGTATTTACTGTTTCGGTAAATACCGATTCCAGCAAGGGTCAGGGGATGTCACTTTGACACCCTCTAGCACCCCAAATGAAGGCATGTGGGCCATGTGGCACACAAACATGCCCTAAGGGCATGTCTGTCTGTCACATGGCATAGGTGTGCATGCACACATGTGCATGCACACCTGGATTCGGTATTTTACCCCCCATTTGGATTGGGTGGTAAAATACCGAATCTGAAAGGCCTTTGGGACTCAGAAGAGTCCCACCTACATCTAGTAGTTACCGAATTGGTAAAAATACCGATACGGTATTTTACTGAATCGGTAAATTTACCCATTCGGTAAATTTACCCATTCGGTCAAATTGGACCCCTACATCCCAAAAACCCATTTACCGGTCGGTAACGGCCGAAATCGGCCATTACCGGCCGGTAAATAGCCACCTACATCTGGCCCATAGTGTTGCTGTGCTTTAGATGTTTTTATTTAGTATTATAAATATTCAGATATCCACAATGCAAAGTCATCTGAAGGCAAAGCATTTAAAAAATCCTATATGACCAACATTAATAGGAAACACAGAATCACCAGGAAGTGTTCATGCTGGGTTGCAGGCACAAATTGAAAACAAGAACAATCCTCATCTCAGCATCTTTGCTTTGTACTTCAAATAGAACAAAAGAAATGGTATGTGGTGAAAAGATCTCAGGATTGGGACTAAGAATACTAAAAAGCAACACCAGAAATATCACCATAAAAATGCTAAGGATGCCTTTTGTGTATATAGTTCCGGCTACATTATTTATCATGCAAATGATCATTAAAAACTCATTAAATAAAAAGACACAAATTACGAAGCAACAAAGTGACTCATCTGTGACC
This sequence comes from Lissotriton vulgaris, assembly GCF_964263255.1. Taxonomy (NCBI): domain Eukaryota; kingdom Metazoa; phylum Chordata; class Amphibia; order Caudata; family Salamandridae; genus Lissotriton; species Lissotriton vulgaris. Next base: position 1,316,855,230 of record NC_141691.1, read on the forward strand.
CACTCAAAACACGTTGTAAAAGAGCTTGCCTATAATTAGACTTTGTCCCTGCAAAGCCACCCAGGATGAGTTTGAAACAATGTTTTGCTATAGGCCAGCTCTGCAGCCTACCCTGTGGTGCACCTCTAATGGCTGTGAACAGTGGGTGATATGTACAGAGGGTGATGGCACCCTTGTGTCAGTCGCAGGGTCTAGCCAAAAACCAGGTCATGCAGCCAGTCCTGGCTGCGCACTGCCAAAGACTATGTGCATCAACGTTTGTTGTACCTTGAGTTTGTCAGATGCATTGCAACCAACCCTCATAGTCTATGGCCAGAGGCCTTGCAGACCAGGGATTAGCCACCCCCAGAAGGGTAGGTTGCTGGGTTTTGGCCACTTACTGCTGCGTACAGTAAAAAACAATGGGAGTGACTGCCTGTGGTAGGTTGCTCACAGGACCAGGCCACTCACCACACCCCTCTCTGCGACACATTGGATGTTCACACCTGCTGTCCCTGCTTGTGGAAATAGATTTTGAAATTAAGGGCCATATGTATGAAGGTACCGATTTGCGATTCTGAAATAGCGACTTTTTAAGATATCGCTATTTCAGAATCGCAAATTGGTATGTATGTAGAAATTCGCTTTTTATTAGCGAATTCCTAGTATTCCTTAATTGCGATTAGTAAATTGTGAATCGCAATTAAGGATTACTTTCCCATTCATTCCTACGGGCCAGGAGGCCCATAGGAATGAATTGGAAGGTATTCTCAATTTTGCGATTCGCAATTTGAATATCGCAAATTGATAATAATTTCAAGGGTGCAGGGGTGTGGACACCCTGTTGCACCCCTGAAATATGCATGGGTGCACATGTGGCACACATACATGCCCTAAGGGCATGTATGTGCGTCACATGGCACTATGAAAAATGCTGAAATGTGAATTTTTCAAGGAAATCGCAGCTTACCACCAACTAGAAGTTGGTGGTAATTTGCAATTCCTTAAGGGCATTTGGGAATTTTTTTTGGCTTCATACATTGCATTTGAGGAATCGCTAACTTTGCGATTCCTTAAATGCAATTGTAAAATAAGGAATCACAAATTTAGCGATTCCTTATTTTGGACCAGATTTTACTTCATACATATCATTTTGCTAATTCGCATTCGCAAAGGCCGAAATTCAGCGAATTTCGGCCTTTGCGAATGCGAATTTGCTTCATACATATGGCACTAAATCTAGTAAATTATCAAAAAACTCCAAACACTTGTTGAAACAAACACATTCAAAGTGAAATGGGAAAAAAACCATTTCATAGAGCACACATTTCCCCAAAGGCATCAAGGTACTAAACATACAAAACCCATATAATCCTGGGCAGAGAAGTAATAACCCCTAAAAAAGCTGAACCTAACCTAAGGAGTCAAGAGCCACGTTTTAAGATTTTACCTAAATGTCAGATAAATCTCAATTTCTGTGATGTGATATGGCAAAAAAATAAGATCTTCCAACACATCTAGCGTAGCAAATTGTTGGTACCACCACCAGTTTTCACTTAGCTGAACAAAGCATCCTTGTAGGTACGTACCATTGAAAATTGGATCTGAGAAACCTAAAGCCTTAATTGTGTAAGGCCTTATCTGTAATGCATATGGACTTGAAAATAATTATTTTCCTCAAAGGCAGCCAGTGCGATTTTGTCATTTCACCAGATACTGATTGATATTTAGGGACTTCTAGAATGAGCTGGGCAGCTGCATTTTGACAATTTGAAGTTTGGTTAAAGAAACTTAATTGATATTAAGATAGAGGTGATTGTAATACTCAAGTTGTGATGAAATCGAATCAAGATCCAGCATTTTACGTGTAGAAACTAGGTTAAAAGCAAACACGTACCTCAAAATCTGCTGATGCTAAAATGGAAAGAAACAATCCAGCTGACTTGTGAATCAAACAAAATCACCCCAAAATGTATAGCTCATTTGACATAGGAAGGAGGGAGGCCCAAAACCTGAGGCCACCAGTTGTTTTTTCACACAAAATGTTGCCAACTTAAAATCAGGACCTCTATCTTATCTGCTCTTAATTTAAGACAGTTAGTTATCCATCATCCAATTACGGATTGTCCTCATACAAATCCTAAAATGTATTGCCACCGAATGAACATCATCCATAATGGTACAATAATCTAGGTATTGTCAGCATATGATAGCACGTGAATCAATTTAGCCAAAGATAAAACATATAAATTGATCAAGGTAGAACTTAAAGAAAGCCCCACTGTGATCCCACATGAGCGAGAGAAAGGTTTTAAGACCAACTGTCCACATATTACTGTCTAGGACCTATCGGACAGAAGGGATCTTTATAAATTAAGGCCTTTCTTGGTTCAGAAAGAGACCTTTTTTTTAAATGTTGAAAATCCGTTCAGTATTTGCTGAGAACATTAAAAATAAAAGTTTAGATATTTAGAGGCGCAGTGGATCCGCGCACCCTCCTGATCACAAGCTTTATTCTGATTGGCTGATAACACTCCAAACCTGGAAGTGTTGCCAGCCATCTTGTGCCTCGATAACCGAGGCACAGTAAAGCAGAAAAATAAACACAAAAAAAAAGAAAAGGGGGCAGGGTAGAAACACCTTGACTGCCTAGGCCTGTTCAGGGGGTCCCACAAGGACACCCAGGGCCCAAAAAAGCGTTTGAAAAAATTATATATCTGCAGAATTTGCGCTAGGTGCGCAAATCTGGCCGAGAAAATAAGCAAAAAATGAAGTGCGGGCTCCTGTGCTACATTGTATTGAAACCCCTGAGTGGGCCAGGTTTCTCTGCCCCCTGGGTGGGCCGGGGGCAGAGAAGAAATAGTGTGGGGGTCCACACTGCCCCAGGGACCTCTACCTCCCCGGGGCTTGATTAATGAGGTGCGGGAGACACACAGCCCCCCGCAGCCCCAGGGACCGCCACCCCCGGGACAAATTTATAAATGTGTGGGGGCCTCCAAGGCCACCCCAAACTAACTACCCCCCAGGACCACCACCCCTGGGGCTTTCATTAATTATTTGTGGGAGCACACTGCAGCCCCGGGGACCGCCACCCCCCGGGCTTGTTTTTTAAAATAAAATATACCTGTGTGGGGGGCTCGAGCCCCCACATGCCCCAGGGACCGCCACCTACCCGGGGCACTTAGATGCAAATTTGGGGGGCCGTTACGGCCCCCCCTAGCCCCGGGGACCATCACCTCCCCCGGGTTTTGTAATGAAAGGCGAGGGGGCCGTGTGGCACTCCTCCTGGAGACCTTGATGGCCCTGGGGACTGCCACACCCAGGGCCGGCTCCTGCAGTTTCCCAGGGTGCCCACCCCCGGGACACTGCTGTTTGCAATGACAGGGCGGGAGCCGCGCAGCTCCCACCTTGTTATTGCAAACTTCTTAGCTTCATTGAAGCGAGAGCAGGGAAACCTGCTCTCACTTCAATGAAGCAAAGCAGAGTGCCTTTCCACAAGGGGAGCTGCATGTTAGCAGCTCCCCTTGTGGAAAAGCAATGCTGGCTCCCACAGGAGCTGGCTGGGACCATGGGGTTATTGGGGCTTCCCCAGGGTCCCTAAAGGAGAGGGCCGGCCCCGGGGAATGGGGTCCCCGGGGACAGAAGTGGCCCAGGAGTTGGGCCATGTGGCCCCCTCCCCAGTAAAATAAAAACAAAAAACGAGGCAGAGCCCCTGGGAATGGGATCCTGGGGCTGACAGAAGCCTCAGGATACAGGAGTGGGACCACGCAGCCCCCTCCTTTGAAAATATATTAAAAAAAGATATATAATGTCCATGCCCCGGGTGATGGGGTTCCGGGGGCCAGAAATTGTTTCGGGAGGTGGGCCACGCGGCCCCCTTCCCTTTAAAAAAAATAAAATAAACCAATTAGGGGTCAGGCCCTGGGGAATGGGGTCCCCAGGGCCCAAAAAAAGGAAAGGATGGGGGCCACACAGCCCCCTCCCAGCAACACCATGCAAATGCGCCCTGTGGCGCGTTTTAAGTTGGGTAATTCATTCCCCTACAATCCTGAGCATCCCTGGGGGCGAACTAGCCCACCAAGTACCTCCAGTTAGTGCCACAGGGCTGCCTTGCAGAGAGGTGGTCTGAGGCCGCGCCCCTTTTTACACCTCTCTGCAACGCAGCCCTTTGGCACTTATTGGAGGTACCTGGTGGGCTAGTTGGACCCCTGGGACCCTCAGGATTGAAGGGGACACTTAATCCCCCAATTTAAAATGCGCCACGGGGTGCGTTTTCACAGTGGTGAAGTGAGGGGGCGGGCCTGATGTGACATGTGGGTAAACAGGCCCTGTGGCGCATTTTAACTTGGGGAATTAATTCCCCTTCAATACTGATGGTCCCTGGGGGCTTACTAGCCCACCAGGTACCTAAAGTAAGCACCACAGGCCTGCCTTGCACAGAGGTGGTCCAGGCCAAGCCCCTTTTTCTACTTCTCTGCAACATAGCTCTGTGGCCCTAATTGGAGGTACCTTGGTGGGCTAGTTGGACCCCAGGGACCCTCAGGATTCACAGGGACTTAATCCCCCAACTTAAAACATGCCATGGGGCGTGTTTGCATAGTGGTGAAGGCAGGGGCGGGGCCTGAGGTGACATGTGTACAAACAAGCCCTGCTGCGCATTTTAAGTTGGGCAATTAATTCCCCTTCAATACTGAGGACCCCTGGGGGCCAAGTAGCCCACCAGGTACCTCCAGTAAGTGCCACTGGCCTGCTTTGCAGAGAGGTGGTGCAGGCTACTGCCCTTTTAACACCTCTCTGCAACACAGCTCTGTGGCCCTTACTGGAGGCACCTGGTGGGGTAGTTGGCCCCCAGGGACCCTCAGGATTCAGGGGACTTAATCCCCCAACTTAAAACACACTAGGGGGCCTGTTTGCAGAGTGGTGGAGAAGGGGGGCATGGCCTTTGTCTACCTCCCAGCAATCCCACTGCGTGGGGCTTACTGGAGGTAAAAGGTAGGATAGTTGGCCCCAAGAGTACCCCAGCAGTGAAGGGGACTGCAATCCCCATCCAAGAGCATGTCAGGGAGCGCGTGTGTAGAGTGGTGGGCGAAGAGGGTATGGCCTGGTACAAGTACTTACCAATGCTGCTGTGTGGGACTGACTGGAGGTAATAGTTTGAGAAGTACTCCCCAAGGAATGTCCTTGGGGGCTAACTAAGCCTCTTGTTACCTCCAGTAAGTCCTACACAGTGGGATTTCTAAGACGTCTTCGGAGGCCATGGCCCCCTTTCTCTACCACTCTGCAAACGTGCCTCGTGGCAGACTACGGGATGGGGGATGAAGTCCAATTTAGTCCTGAGGGAGTTTGTGGGCCAAGATTCCCTCCTGGTACCTCCTGTAAGTCTTATGCAGTGGAATTCCTGAGCGATGGTTGGAAGCCCAGCACCCTTTCTCCACCACTCTGCAAACGCGACTACTAGTTAAAGTAGCATATTTCTGCACCTCTGACTTAGAGGTAGTTTTAATACCTCTGCCCTATTATGTAATCGGGCCTTACTGAGGAGGTCTTGCTAATCACAGGAGAACCCCAATGCATAGTGTTTCCTAGTATATGTAGGTGTTTTCACTGTATTCTAAGTGTCTTTTAGCATAGCACTGGCTCTAGGCCTGGTTAGTCAGAGCCAGTTACCAACAGTACCCATCTGAAAAAGTTGTGGGCACAGGATGATTTTGCAACAAGTCCTCTTTCTGCTCCTCTGTTGGTTCTTTCTGCACATCTCTTCTTCTTCCTGCACTTTTCTTTGTCTTTCTGGACTTCTGTTGCCTCTTTCTGCATTTGTCTTGCTTCTTCTTGCGCTTTTCTTCCTCTTTCTTCACATGTTCTACATTTGTAGGCATAGCTAGAAATTAGCATTTGAAAAACCTTTGAAATTCACTGAAAAAATCAAAGGTTTCAGGCACATTATAGTTAGAAATTAGCATTTAAAAAACCTTGGAAATTCACTGAAAAAAACATAGGTTTCAGGGATTTTATAGTTATTTGGAGATTTCACTTGTATAAAAACATAGAAATGTGGCCGTTATAGTTACTATAACTCACGCTCCTGCAATGCACTGCTGATGACGTCACATATTACATTACTCATGACATGCTCAGTGACATCACTGATGACAATGACATCACTGATGATATCAACCATGTGATCATCTGATGCACCTCCTCATAACCTAATAAAACCTTTCATACACCCACTCTAAATTACAGACCACCAATATCGAAACAATAGACAGACCAATAGCAGTTAGTACATACCTGCTCAGTGATTCATACATCTACACACACATCCATCCACTAACGCATTCAGTCACTCATACACACAATCATTTATATCCACTCATAAACCCATATAGACCCTCACACACTGCCGCTCACCCAAAGAGTCACTCATACACCTGGTCAGTCATGCAAAGAAACTATCACACACCCATTTCCTTGCTTATACAGTCATACACACACCACCACACTTCTTTATACAGATACTAACACATACTTACTCTCCTAAACAATCACTCATAGAAACACACACTCATCCATATAGATACTCTTGCAATCACTCACTCTCACATATAGTCATTTATATACTCCAACACTCACATATACTGCTTTAAAACATATGTAGTTACTCACACACATCACTGAGATATCCATTTACTCACCAACACATCCATACACACATTCACCCACCATTACAGATGTTTCCATATGCACTCTTGAACCTATCCACCTAGTGAAACAACCACTGACATATATATGCACAGAGTCACACACCAAGGGACTTCCTGGTATCTTCATGCGTGAGCATTTTAAACACTGGTTGTCCTTTTACTGGAGTCAACTGCAATAGATCTCCAAAAACAATAATGTGTTTTCCTCCAAATAACACATCATACTCTGTTCTAAGAATTTCTTGCATTCTCAAATGTACAAAAGCAAGCATTAGATTTGAGACCATGCTTACTTCATCAATAATAAGAAGTTTCATTTTCTTCAAGACTCTTGAAACTTCAGAACACTCATCTCCAGATAACTTGTTGTAATGCAATTTATTATCATGCTCAACTGGAAGCATCAGTAAACGATGTAGAGTAATCCCTTTAATGTTATGTGCTGCCAGACCAGTTGGAGCAGTTACAACACAGGACAGCGGTGAATCAGTCCTTTTCTGCAGATAACTTGCAATGGCTTTAATTAGAAAACTTTTTCCTGTCCCCGCTTCTCCACTTACGTACAGTCGGACAGGGTCAAATGATGTACATGAGCACTCTTTTTTCTCATGTCTGAATCCATGTTCAATCTGCTCTGTGACTTCATCATATATTTTTTTTGCTCAACGTTTAGTTGCTTTACCAAATCTTCTAAGTTAACTCCATCCTCTTGAGCTTGTTCCATAGCTCTTTCCACCTCATCCATGGCAGTGGCAGCTTCATTTTGGATAATAGGTCCTCCTAGTGGATCCTGACTCAATGAAGTAGAACTCTGACTGTCTTGAGAACTGTCTCTAGCTATCTCTTCAGCAATTGTGGTTTCTTGCTCTATTTCTTCGTTCAACATTTGCCGATAATTTAGAAAAATAGGACATTCTATGGTATCCTTAGTTGCATTAAAAGAGTCTTCAAAACAGAGAAAATCTCCGAGTAGTTCTTCTTCTGTACGCCATGGCTTAAAGAGTTGCAAAAGAGCTAAATAGTAAAATTCTCTTTTGTCTGGAGATTCGCAACTCAATTTTCGATGATTAATCAAATGGTCTTTTTTCTGCTTCACTAGACATCCTTCATAGCCAATGACTGCATATTTTCCATTATTGATATCTTCTGTGATATTCCTCTTATAACTGTAGTTTTGCAGAACTTCATACAAACAAGTGTTCTCAAGGTGAGTACTTCTATTTGGATAGTATGTATCCAACATATTTGTCTTCAAAATATCTGTACTGTTTGGTTCTTTCTCCACCAAATATTCAATTTCTTGTACAGATTTCAAAACTCGGTTTCGTGTTGCAGCAAGACCTAGACTCACCCAAATGATTGTTCTTGATTTGGCATAGAGACTTGCTGATGATAACCGATCAGAACATTCATATGCTCCAATTTCTCGATGCGACAACATCTTCAGACTGAAACTATACAATTTCTTGCTTAGACTCTTTTCATTTGAAATGTCCTCCCACATTTCCTTCAGTTCTGTCTTTTCTTTTTTGGTGATGTAAGATGTCACATATCGAGCCACAGCAATAGAATTGTCAGCAACTAACTGAATATCCATGTTAGCATTCCACATGGACAAAATCCCTGGGTTGTAATCGTTGATGTACTTAGATTCTTCATTTCTTTTCAAATTGTACGTATTTTTGGGAGATTTCCTCGTCACAATGTGTCGTAGAGATGACAACAAATTATTTACTCTTCCCTTAGATATCACTGGTCGTGGAAACTCAAAACGACATTTCGTGTAGTACTTTTCCTTGTTTTTAAATTTTCGACAACAGTACTTTCCACAACGATGAGATTAAAAACGTAAAACTTGTTGCCTTAAACTGTTTTCTTCAGTAGATTTTGGAATAGCACATGTTGAATACTCTTCAATGAAACTCATCACTGTTTCATCCAAATCTGATCCAAATTTGGGTGCATCTTTAATCCATAACAACATATGTATATGAGGAGCACCTCTCTCTTGATATTCCTTCCTCCAAAAGAAATCCAAAACCTCTCCAAGGGGAGGATTTTTTTTGTTAGTAATAAAAGACATCATAGCTTCAAATCTATGAATAAAATATCTGCAAACATTTACTGGATCCAAAGAACACAGTTCTCCAGGTGTTTTCAATTCTATATTTTGTATGTTTCCATTTGCCTCTCATAGAAATTCAAGTGAGTCGTCCCATGCATACTCAGCACAGCTAAGAGTGAGGAACCATGTAGGAGTTCCTAAGTTTCTTAGCATACATTTCAATTCTCCATGACAACGGAACCAATACTCATTGGTTCCACGTTGACATGCCATGAGATTGATTAGCTGAGATTCCAAAATACTATCTTGCAGATTGACTTTCTCCATAAAGTCCCTTGCAGAAACATTTTGCAGATGAGCTCCACTTTTCAGTATATGATTAACTGCATAAGAAAGCCCAGACAAATCACTTTCAAACAGTAGATGAAACAAATACGGAATGCATTGACGAAACCTTGGATCTTCAGCATATAATCTTAAAGTCCGGTATTCAGCTGCAGGAATTCGAACTGGTCGATCGTCATATCGTCCACCACGACCTGTTGGAAATAACTGTGGAAAACAACGAGCTTCCAAACTTTCTTCCCATTCACTAATAGGACTTCCTTTTGCTGCTTTCATTTGAAACAAGTCAATTGCATTCCCCATTACTTCTTTGGAATGCAAAGGATGAACAGTATAATGTTCATATATTTCTTCATTTCTAGACACATCAACTTTTTCAATTTGGCCAACTGAACAATCACTGTCTTCTTCTGTAGCTGTTTCCTCTGCTCCAACACTTACATCTTTATAGTACTCATTGTTTTTGACCAAATACAACGTTGCCTTTTTGACTTTCCTAACATCCACTAAATCTTGCGAAATTTTCTTACTCTTTGTCGGAACCCCATTAACTAGAATAACTAGAGGATCCTCTTCTACTCTTTCTACACCAATTGTATCAATATTTTTCTTCACATCTAGAGGCAAATAAACAACTCTTCCCTTTAATCCTCTTTGTAATCTGTAGGAGGTAATTTTCCTATCTTTGGCTCCATGCGAACAATAGCTTGAAAAGGATGGACACATTGAATCAAAATTGATTCATAAGTATTTAAATCCATCAATTCATAAGGAATATCTATCAACTGAAGATTATTATAAACTGCTCTAGCAGGCATTCTATTTTCATTTAAACTTGGTAATTTCCTCGTCAAACTTTTCTGTACTTGAAATCTGTCCATTATCTTCCACATTACCATCCATTACTATATCCATTTCTACACTGTCCTCTTTGTTCCCAAAATAACAAAACTCAATTTCTTCACAAATAGTCTTCACATCCACTTCAGATCCATGCAAAAGAGCACTGTTGAACTGTTTAAGCTTAAGTGCTCGACTTTTTGCATAATACAACTTTCTCACTAATTTCCTCACCTTATTATGATGCACTGCTAACATCGTAAAATGATGAAAAACACTCTGACATACTTTTCTAGAAAGACAAGCCAGTGAATGCCCATGCAAACCTGTGCTTTCTCTCACTCTGCAAGGATCTAACTCTTGCAAGATCTTCATTTTTTGTTTGAGACTTTTCTTACTATATGTACGTAAGAAATTTCAAAGCAAATCGATTGAATCCTGTCGCACACTTCAAGTACTACTGCACTTCCATGTGTACACTGGACCCTTAGTACGTCTCCCTAAAACTTCATGAGCTAACACCTCTTCTGCATCTCTAGACACAAGTTTCTCTTTTTCCATCACACAACCATCTTTCACCTCATATGCTGGACCACTGGTGTCAACTGCATGAACCAAATCATTTTCCTGAAAGTAACTCTCCTCATTGAAAAATGGCTCAGAACTTGAACTATGCATCCATTCGCCAGAAAATACTTCACAAAAATTTGTCCAATTAATAATTCTTTTCCATCTACTGTTCGATTTGAAAACATCAATTGCCTTATTAAGTATCCTAATTCTATTGATTACGAAAATAAACAATTTTTTCTCAACTTCAAAAGCCTGATCAACAATCTTCTCTACACTTTTCTTTTTCTTGTAAAAAGCAGTTCTCTGTTTACCTTTCTTATCATTTTTTAGCAAATTTAATACTATCCTATTGCGAAACATTCGCCTACGAATGTCCCTAAATTGATTTACCCTTCTATTGCTATCCATTCTCTTCTCTCCTGCTCCAATCGAGACATTTTCTGTGGGCCTCTCCTTCCTTTTTAGATTTGCTGTCTCCTTCTGAATATTCACATTACCAATATAATTTTTTTTTGTACGACATATGTTGCGAAGAAAAGACTTAATTGGCTTACCAGGAGCTTTTCTGGTGTTTTTTGAAGTAGTTGTTGTTGAGGATTCTATAAATTCTGTTGCTGATGTTTTCCTTTTACGTATGGTATTTTTGATACTTCTTTGCCTTGAAGGCATTTTTGCTTGCTTTTCAAAATTTGATTTGAATCTGTTGTTCTGAAAAAAAAACACATGAAAGACCACTATTAGCAAACAACAAAGTAATGACAAAAAGCAAAGAATATAAACAATAAATTGCAACATATTTAAGTTTATACAACAGCAACTCGGGGCCTTATTTATGAAGGCCTTGCACCACCAGTGCAACACATGTTGCATTCCAAAAATACAAATCCTCTACCTTGCAAATGTTGATATCAAGCATTATCAAAAAGCAGAACACAAACCAAGAACAAAGAAACTCAAGGCCTTATTTATGAAAGCCTTGCGCCAGAAGAGCGTCACTTATTTCCCATGTATAAAGTGACATACCTACGCCACAAGACAATCATAAATAACAGCCAAATATAAATTCCATTGATTTGCCCCCAAAATCGATTTTGAATAACATTTAAAAAACACTGCCCAGAACCTATGTACAAGCACTGAATTTCACTTTTGAAACATCACTGTTTCCCAAAATACAAATCCTCTACCTTGCAAATGTTGATATCAAGCATTATCAAAAAGCAGAACACAAACTAAAAGCAAAGAAACTCAAGACCTTATTTATGAAGACCTTGCGCCAGAAGAGCGTCACTTATTTCCCATGTATAAAGTGATGCACCGGTTGCACAAGGCAATCATAAATAAGGGCCAAATGGAAATACCATTGATTTGCCCTCAAAATCTTTTTTTGAATAACATTTAAAAAACACTGCGCAGAACCTATGTATAAGCACTCAATATCACTTTTGAAACGTCACTGTTTCCCAAAATACAAATCCTCTACCTTGCAAATGTTGATAGCAAGCATTATCAAAAAGCAGAACACAAACCAAGAGCAAAGAAACTCAGGGCCTTATTTATAAAAGCCTTGCACCACCAGTGCGTCACTTTCTTCCCATGTTAAAAGTGACATACCTACGCCACAAGACAACCATAAATAAGACCCAAATATAAATACCATTGATTGGCACCAAAAATCGTTTTTTGATTAACATTTAAAAAACACAGGGCAGAACCTATGTACAAGCACAGAATTTCACTTTTGAAACATCAGTGTTTCCCAAAATACAAATCCTCTACCTTGCAAATGTTGATAGCAAGCATTATCAAAAAGCAGAACACAAACCAAGAGCAAAGAAACTCAGGGCCTTATTTATGAAAGCCTTGCGCCACCAGTGCGTCACTTTCTTCCCATGTTAAAAGTGACATACTGGTGCCACAAGACAATCATAAATAACAGCCAAATATAAATTCCATTGATTTGCCCCCAAAATCGTTTTTTGATTAACATTAAAAAAACACACAGGGTAGAACCTATGTACAAGCACAGAATTTCACTTTTGAAACATCACTGTTTCCCAAAATACAAATCCTCTACCTTGCAAATGTTGATATCAAGCATTATCAAAAAGCAGAACACAAACCAAGAGCAAAGAAACTCAAAGCCTTATTTATGAAGACCTTGCGCCAGAAGAGCGTCACTTATTTTCCATGTATAAAGTGATGCACCGGTTGCACAAGGCAATCATAAATAAGGGCCAAATGAAAATACCATTCATTTGCACCCAAAATCGTTTTTTGAATAACATTTAAAAAACACTGCCCAGAACCTATGTACAAGCACTGAATTTCACTTTTGAAACGACACTGTTTCCCAAAATACAAATCCTCTACCTTGCAAATGTTGATATCAAGCATTATCAAAAGGCAGACCACAAACTAAAAGCAAAGAAACTCAAGACCTTATTTATGAAGAACTTGCGCCAGAAGAGCGTCACTTATTTCCCATGTATAAAGTGATGCACCGGTTGCACAAGGCAATCATAAATAAGGGCCAAATGAAAATACCATTGATTTGCCCCCAAAATCGTTTTTTGAATAACATTTAAAAAACACTGCGCAGAACCTATGTATAAGCACTCAATATCACTTTTGAAACGTCACTGTTTCCCAAAATACAAATCCTCTACCTTGCAAATGTTGATAGCAAGCATTATCAAAAAGCAGAACACAAATTAAGAGCAAAAAAACTCAGGGCCTTATTTATAAAAGCCTTGCGCCACCAGTGCGTCACTTTCTTCCCATGTTAAAAGTGACATACCTACGCCACAAGACAATCATAAATAAGCCCCAAATATAAATACCATTGATTGGCACCAAAAATCGTTTTTTGATTAACATTTAAAAAACACAGGGCAGAACCTATGTACAAGCACTAAATTTCACTTTTGAAATATCACTGTTTCCCAAAATACAAATCCTCTACCTTGCAAATGTTGATAGCAAGCATTATCAAAAAGCAGAACACAAACCAAGAGCAAAGAAACCCAGGGCCTTATTTATGAAAGCCTTGTGCCACCAGTGCGTCACTTTCTTCCCATGTTAAAAGTGACATACCTACGCCACAAGACAATCATAAATAAGACCCAAATATAAATACCATTGATTGGCACCAAAAATCGTTTTTTGATTAACATTTAAAAAACACAGGGCAGAACCTATGTACAAGCACTGAATTTCACTTTTGATACCTCACTGTTTCCCAAAATACAAATCCTCTACCTTGCAAATGTTGATATCAAGCATTATCAAAAACCAGAACACAAACCAAGAGCAAAGAAACTCAAAGCCTTATTTATGAAGACCTTGCGCCAGAAGAGCGTCACTTATTTCCCATGTATAAAGTGATGCACCGGTTGCACAAGGCAATTATAAATAAGGGCCAAATGAAAATACTATTCATTTGCACCCAAAATCGTTTTTTGAATAACATTTAAGAAACACTGAGCAGAACCTATGTACAGGCATTCAATTTCACTACTAAAACTTAACTATCTGCTTCCAAATATTCTCCATACAGCAAAAAAGTCTCTATCTAAATTAAATAAATCATTACTTACCTTTACAAATGCTTTGGGAGATTGAAAACAGTGTCAGACACACACACCAATTTTTTTTTGCAGAGCAAAAGGTGTGCACTCAATACACTGAAACCAAGACTGGCATAGAAAATCTCTAACTTTACAGACATATGCCTTATTTCAACCAATCAAAAGTCTTCCCTCACTATTTTCAAACCAACACCCTTCCCCCTCTCAGATCTTTCTATCTGTTACCATAGCAACTCCCTCCTAACTGAACTCTCAGGTTCAAAAGTTTATTCTACAATGTTGCAAATTAAGTCAGCAAGGATGTTTGACCACTCAAAACACCAGCTTATCCAGGGCATTATTGCTTTTAGTGACTTTTTCTTAACCATTCAAATTGCTTCTTTCACACAACACAACCATGCACCCTAACTTTCAGTTTTCAACTATCTGAATCCACCAATCATTGCTTGTGATTCAAGAGCAGAGAAATTCCACAATTATTTTTTTGTAAACTCCTACTGTTCCAACTACCATTTCATTCCCACACTTCATCTGACTGCAGCAGAACCTTCTCACATCATGTATTCTGTGTGGATTATTGGACATAGCTACATCCACTGGGCTCAAAGGTATGCAGCTAGCAGAAATTATCACAACCTTGATTTATCAAATCTGGAAATCAAGTGGATTGGCCAGAGAGGATTGAGATGTCATTAATTGATACCATTGGTGAAAACCTTTTTGCATCTGCCAAACCCTGACCTCTTAATAGTGCACTGTGGTGGAAATGATTTGGGCACTGTGACTGGGGTTGGTCTGGAAATGCTTTTAAAGGACACCTTTGATCAATTGATGACACTTTTTCCACAAACTGCCTTGGTATATTCCAATATATGCCAAAGACAGAAATGGAACTGGTCCAACCAATTTTGTCCACAATTTGAAAAAGCATGGAAACATGTGAATAAATCTGTTTCTGCTTACATGAGAGACTGTGGAATGGGTTCAATATACAATAATAACTTGCGTTACAACATGCAAGATATCTACAGAGGAGATGGTGTGCACTTCTCAGATGAGGGAAATAGAATTTTCCTCCTGAATTTAAGACTGTGCATTGGAACCTACTTGTAGGTACCTAAATCAATCACAGAACCCAAAAGCTCTTTTCAGAGCTACCCTACCTCTGATCATTCAAAACGTTTATCTTTTTCTAACTTATTTCACTATTTTTCACCAAAGTACGCTTCCCGGTACGCGCACCGGTGCGCGTACCAGGCTCTTCCCCCACGGAAAATTCAAGATTTTTTATTTTTTTTAGCCTTTATGAGCCTCCTAAGCCTCCCTCAGAAAACCTAGAGGGTCAGGAAGTGTCTACCGTGCCCCCTTCTACCCATTCCGAACATTGCTTGCCCTCCATCTTGTGTCTCGATTGTACCGAAACACAAAATGGAGGACTCCTGTAACGCTGCCGGTGCGCGTACCGGAGCACGCACCGGTAAGCGCTCCATAAAAAAAGGTGGGAAAGTAATTTACAGAAAAACCACTGGAGACACTTTCATCAAATATAGAATAGGCCCTACTACATAGCAGTCCCTACCATTTGCCCAAATTTGGTGGAATTCCATTGAGACATTTAGGCTACAGTCCTGTCTAAATATCCTGAGGTAAATTACATGACCAAAACACATATGAAGTGTGAGAATTTACAACCAATTAAAAAGTTTCTTTCATTTTCTATGATTATTTCCTGACATTTGATTGGTTATGTACATGAATAAATAAAAAAAAGAGAAGGAAACACAGCCATTTTGACTACTGCTTCCTGAAGTACATTTGAAAAGAAATAACACTGACAACTTCAACTGCTTTCTCAAAGGTAAGTTGTTATTTTGGAAAGTGAAGTATGTTGTGCACTTTAAGTTAATTTGAGAAAAAATATTCTGTTAGTTATATACTATCCCTCTGTAATAGTTATAGATTGAGATAGGCTTCTCTGTTATAGTTATAGATTGAGTTAGGCTTCCCTTATATTATTATAAATTTACTTAGGCTTCATCACATACTCTTTGTTATATTTCAAATTCCAGCCTGATACCATACACTGCCCAAAGATAACTTCACTGTTAAAAAATCCAAACTACCTGTCTGAACTTAAACCCAACAGTGCCCTATCTCTACTGATATAACTATTTTTTATGCAATTTACAGCAACAAAATGGAAGGAGAAAAGAATATTTCTTTTGAAATTGTTTTGGACAACAACCATGATGGAAAAAATGCTGAAAATGATAACATTGACTTTATGGATGAGTCTCTGGACCTTGAATTACTTAAGTGTGTGTAATCAATGGAAACACAGAATGTAAATGAAGAGATTCCAGACAACATTTTATTAGAAGTTTTATTAAATTATGAAAAAGAATCAGAAGAATAAATGTATATTTAATAATCAAAAATTGTTTGAGCCATTATTCCTTTTTATATGTAATTTATCAAGTAGATCAAAAATGTTTAAAATATAAAGTGAGACTTATAGTATACTGTGCAACTTTATTGTGTTACATAGAAAGTTTGCTCATAGTTACTTCCTTTCTCCCACTATATTATCTCCAATGTGTATTTAACATCTCTTATCATCTCCTGCCTCCATGTTGTTTCTGCTTTCCTGACAGATTATGTTATGAATTCCATATACCACAATAACTTCTGTAACAACATGCAAGATATCTACAAAGGAAACGATATATTAAATTGTAGACTCTGCATTGATACCTACATGTTGGTACTTAAATAAAAAATTTAAAAAAAGAACAATTAATAAACATACAATTTTTAAAAGTGATTCTTTTTTCCCCATAGTACGCTCTCTGGAGCGCTCCCAGGAGCGCTCCCCGGTGCGCGTACCGGGCTACCCCCGCGAAAATCAAAAAACAAAAAAATTTTTGGGGAGACCCCGCAGGGCCCTTTAATGGCCCCCACATCAAACCTAGGGGGTCGGGGGGTCTACCCTGCCCCCTTATGGTCAATTCCCCCCTTTGTTTTTGCCAACTCTTGTGTCTCGATTTTACCGAGACACAAGATGGCGGCCGCTCCGGACTGTTTAGAATGTTTATAGACACCCGAGAGCCAATCAGCTTTATGCGCGCAAGTCGCGCGGCGCGCCCGGTGCGCTACCCGGTGCGCGTACCGGTGCGCGCTTACACATATATATATTTTTTGAACCTAAATTACTCAAAATCCACTGGAGCACATATCTTGAGACATAGCAAAGGCACATCGGGCTACCAGTCCCTACAATTTTGCCAAGTTTGGTGGAAATCCATTCAGCCGTACGAGCTAAAAGTGAGGTCGACCGCCCTACGGAAATTAACATGGGGAAAACACGTTTTGGGACCCCCTTTTATCTCGGCCCCCGCTTGACAAATCCCCCCCAAACTTTCAGGGAAGGACCGGGGCGCCGCGAGACCATTTTGAGGAAATTAACAGGCAGATTCGTCAACCGGCGGCAAAGTTATTCCAAATAGAATTTTGAGATTTAACATTGAACAAAAATCCTAACTATAACTACCTACTGGCGACCGCCAGTAGGTTATATATATATGTTCGACGTTCTTCTTTTTTTTGCACCCTGCACCTTATGCTGAAAAAATGAAATAAAATAAGAACATCTTGAAGACTGGCTTCGGACTATTGATTTGGCTGTCTGCGTACTGGGGAACGTGCATTGGATACTTTGTTGCACGGTAAACCGGTTGGAGGAGCATATATATATATATATATATATATATATATATATATATATATATATATATATATATATATATATATATATATATATATATATATATATATATATATATATATATATATATATATATATATATATATATATATTCACTGAAAAAACCATATGTTACAGACCATATATAGTTAGGAATTCGCATTTACAAAACCTTATTTTACTCACACAAAACCATTGAAATTCCATATATAGTTAGTTGCACTAACTATATATCGCGCACCCGCAATCCACTGCTGATGATGTCACATATTACATCATTCATGACATGGTCAGTGACATCACTGATGACATCACTGATGACATCTCAAATGACATCACTGATGACATCTCAAATGACATCACTGATGACATCACTGATGACATCTCATTTGACATTACTGATCACATCACTGATGATATCATTCATGTGATAATACGATGAACCTCTTCAGACTCTAATATAACCTTAGATACAATCAGTGTAAACAGACACTCACAGACTGTCACTCATCCATGGAGTTACTCACACACCTAGTCAGTCATGCAAAGAATCAATCACACCTCCATTTCCTCAACTATACAGTTATACAAACTTTACTTATTCAAACATATACTAACACATATTTACTCTCTTATACAATCCCTGATACAAGTTCACAATGATCCATACAGCCACTCACACATTCACTGGCTCTTATGCACAGTTATTTATATATGTCAACTCTCACATGTACTGTGTTTTACATATGTACTTACTTTGACATGTAGGACTGAGATATCCATTCACTCACCAATACACTCATGCACACAGTCAACCGCCCATACAGCTGTTTCCACATGCACTTTTGAAACCATACATCTAGTGAATCAACTGCTCACACATCTATGCACAGAGTCATACACCTCCCAGCCAACCACACACACACTCAGTCTCCCATACAAATACTTGGGCAACCAATCAATAACCCATATAGTTACTCATATAGCTACTTATCAACACATGCAACAGTTTACAGAACAACAGACATAATGATGCACAAATTAAGACAGTTTAGTCACTAACCCATGCACTCAGTGAGACACATTTAATCACTCACTCATACAGTCAGTCATGCACCTACTAAATCCTTCATCCAGACACTTATACATCCACTCATTCTTCAATATGTAAGACATATTTTAACTTTACAGAAACATACAGTCACTGGATGTTGTCATCAGTGATGTCATCAGTGATGTCATTTGAGATGTCATCAGTGATGTCATCAGTGATGTCACTGACCATGTCATGAATGATGTAATATGTGACATCATCAGCAGTGGATTGCGGGTGCGCGATATATAGTTAGTGCAACTAACTATATATGGAATTTCAATGGTTTTGTGTGAGTAAAATAAGGTTTTGTAAATGCGAATTCCTAACTATATATGGTCTGTAACCTATGGTTTTTTCAGTGAATTTTCAAGGTTTTGTAAATGCTAATTCCTAACTATATATGGTCTATAACCTATGGTTTTTTCAGTGAATTTTCAAGGTTTTGTAAATGCTAATTCCTAACTATATATGGTCTATAACCTATGGTTTTTTCAGTGAATATATATATATACATACATATATAAACATATATCATCTGTATATCTATATAAATACAAACATAAATGCATGCATACATATACTTATATGCATACAGATGCATGTTATTTACATGAAAGTTGAAAAAACACTAATAAAAGCAAAGCTAAAAAGCCACCTCATTACAAACAGAATGGCTTTAACTTAAACGAGGGCGAGATCTATTGCATTTTCAATGCTTGTTTACTTTGGTTCCATCAAGAAGGCATTCAGATGTGTCACACATTTGCCATAAATTCTGAATGTTAGCACTCTAGTTGCACATTAGATCACTGTAGTAAAGCTACTGCTCACCAGGGACGTCTGCTGCTGGTATTCAAAGTGCATGTTTCAGTCTGCATGTCAGAATTTTTTTAATGAAATAGAAGAGGATTTGAGAAGTCACTCAAAATGATCCCTAATTTTTCTTTCTGAAGCACTAATCATACTATCTATGGCAAAATTAACCCCCTCATGTTGTTCCTTTTTAAATTGAGTGTTTTCAGACTTACCACTTCATTCCAATCAAGATGGCTTCTGGTGTGCCATACTTTTGTCATAAGTAAGACTGTTAGCGCTCTAGTTGTTCTTTAGAACACTCTGGGACATTCTGTCATTGGGCTATACTTGGGGTAGATCTGGGTGATATTTGGGCTACATTTAGGCTCTTTTGTCTCTGGTGGCCATCTTGGGAGACTGTATGTCAGACTTTTTTAATGAAATTGAAGAGGGTTTGAGAAGTCACTCAAAATGTGCCCTAATTTTTCTTTCTGCAGCACTAATCATAATTCATATGGCAAAATATACCCCCTCATTTTGTTCCTTTTTAAATTAAATGTTTTAAGAGTTACCACTTTATTCCAATCAAGATGGCTTCAGGTGTGCCATACCTTTGTAATAAGTAGGACTGTTAGCGCTCTAGTTGTTCTTTAGAACACTCTGGGACATTCTGTCATTGGGCTATACTTGGGCTACATCTGGGTGATATTTGGGCTACATTTGGGCTCTTTTGTCTCTGGTGGCGATTTTGGGAGACTGCATGTCAGAATTTTTTAATGAAATAGAAGAGGATTTGAAAAGTCACTCAAAATGTGCCCTAATTTTTCTTTCTGCAGCACTAATAATACCTTCTATTGCATAATATACCCCCTCATTTTGTTCCTTTTTAAATTAAATGTTTTAAGAGTTACCACTTTATTCCCATCACGATGGTTCCAGGTGTGCTATACCTTTGTAATAAGTAGGACTGTTAGCGCTCTAGTTGTTCTTTAGAACACTCTGGGACATTCTGTCATTGGGCTATACTTGGGCTACATCTGGGTGATATTTGGGCTACATTTGGGCTCTTTTGTCTCTGGTGGCCATTTTGGGAGACTGCATGTCAGAATGTTTTAATGAAATAGAAAAGGATTTGAGAAGTCACTCAAAATGTGCCCTAATTTTTCATTCTGCAGCACTAATCATACTTTCTATGGCAAAATATACCCCCTCATGTTGTTTCTTTTTAAATTAAATGTTTTAAGAGTTACCACTTTATTCCAATCAAGATGGCTTCAGGTGTGCCATACCTTTGTAATAAGTAGGACTGTTAGCGCTCTAGTTGTTCTTTAGAACACTCTGGGATATTCTGTCATTGGGCTATACTTGGGCTACATCTGGGTGATATTTGGGCTACATTTGGGCTCTTTTGTCTCTGGTGGCCATTTTGGGAGACTGCATGTCAGAATGTTTTAATGAAATAGAAAAGGATTTGAGAAGTCACTCAAAATGTGCCCTAATTTTTCATTCTGCAGCACTAATCATACTTTCTATGGCAAAATATACCCCCTCATGTTGTTTCTTTTTAAATTAAATGTTTTAAGAGTTACCACTTTATTCGAATCAAGATGGCTTCAGGTGTGCCATACCTTTGTAATAAGTAGGACTGTTAGCGCTCTAGTTGTTCTTTAGAACACTCTAGGAGGCTGCAGTAGAACACAAAGGAATCAACTGACAGTCTCTGTTCTTGTTGGATGTACATGTTTTACTGAGAATGTCAGACTTCATTTTCACATGACTGAGAAAGATAATGTGAATTTACAGAAAATATGCTTTCAGTTTAGCTTATAGATCCCCTTCCAAACCACTGTGGGAAAATCATGAGATATTAGTTTTCTTTCAAACATGATTCATGATATCACAGCAGAAGGCTTTTTCACATGGTAAAATCACCTTAGAACACAGCACAATTCCTAAAATGAGTATGGTACCATCAACAAATGATTTATAATATAACTAAAGTCCTAAAACCCTCTATTAACTACAATGCTTTTTAATGAGGTGCTATCATGTATATTGGTCCCAAGATGGCTGCCAACACTTCTTGGATGAAGTGCTGACAGCCAATCAGATCAGATGTGTGGTTAGGCTCCGCCCAGATATATATCTTTTTTTAAACCTAAATTTCTCAAAATCCACTGGAGCACATATATTGAGACCTAGCAAAGGCACATCGGGCTAACAGTCCCTACAATTTTGCCAAGCTTCGTGCAAATCCATTCAGCCGTTCGAGCTAAAAGTGAGGCCAACCGCCCTAGGGAAATTAACATGGGAAAAACGCGTTTTGGGACCCCCCTTTTTTCTCGGCCCCCCCTTGATGAAACCCCCCCAAATTGTCAGGGGCTGCTCAGAAACAAAATGTTCCATTTTCCTGAAAATTTCAGCCAATTCCGTCCACAAACGCCAAAGTTATTAGACATAGAATTTTCAAAAATCCCATAGAGAAAAAATCCTAACTATATATACCTACTGGCGACCGCCAGTAGGTAATATATATATATATATATATATATTACCTACTGGCGGTCGCCAGTAGGTATATATAGTTAAGATTTTTTTCCTATGGGATTTCTGAAAATTCTATGTTGAATAACTTTGGCGTTTGTGGACGGAATTGGCTGAAATTTTCAGGAAAATGGCACATTTTGTTTCTGAGCAGCCCCTGGGGGGGTTTCGTCAAGAGGGGGCCGAGAAAAAAGGGGGGTCCCAAAACGCATTTTTCCATAGGGCGGTTGGAATCACTTTTAGCTCGAACGGCTGAATGGATTTACACGAAACTTGGCAAAATTGTAGATATGGTTTGCCCGACGTGCCTTTGCTATGTCTCAGTATATGTGCTCCAGTGGATTTTGAGAAATTAACATTTTAAAAAACAGCTATATCTGTAACAGCGCTCCGGTTAGTGCTCCGGTTCACGTACCTGACGCGTAACGGAACTTCGCGAAGCGAAGCTGATTGGCTCTCCGGTGTCTGTCAACATTCTAAACAGTCCGGACCGGCCGCCATCTTGTCTCTCGGTAGGATCGAGAGACAAGAGGTGGAGAAAAACGAAGGGGGAATTTAATGAAAGGGGGCAAGGTAGACCCCTCCTGACCCCCTAGGAATGATGTGGGGGTTATTAAAGGGTCCCGTGGGGCAAAAAAAAAAAATTCGATTTTTCGCGGTAGAAGCGCTTCCCGGTACGCGAACCGGGTAGCTCACCGGTAGCGTAACGGGAGTTCGCCATTTTGTGTTTCGGATGAAATAAATCACAAGATGGAGGGAAAACAATGCGGGGAAATGGGTATAAGGGGGCACGGGAGACATATCCTGACCCCCTAGGTTTTGTGAGGGAGGCTGAGGAGGCTCATATATGTCAGGGAAAAAAAAATTGAATTTTTCACGCGGTTAGCTGCCGGTACGCGAACCGGGTGGCGAACCGGGAAGCGAACATAAGTGAAAATTAGTGAAAAAAGGTACATTCAAAATTTAAAAAGAGTAATTATAGTTAAGGTAGCTCTGAAAAGAGCTTTTGGTTCTGTGTAAGTTCTAGGTACTTATAAGTGGGTACCAATACACAGTCTTAAATTTTGTATGAAAACTCTGTTTCCCTCATCTGAGAAGTGCACACCATCTCCTCTGTAGATATCTTGCATGTAGTAACGCAAGTTATTGTTGTAGATGGCACCCATTCCATGGTCTCTCATGTAAGCTGAAACAGACCTATTTACATGCTTCCTCGCTTTCTCAATTTGTGGACAAATTTGATTGGACCACCTCCATTTCTGTCTTTGGCAAATATTGGAATATACCAAGGCAGTTTGAGGAAAAAGTGCCATCAATTGCTCAAAGGTGTCCTTTAAAAGCATTTCCAGACCTACCCTAGTCAAAGTGCCCAAATCATTTCCTCCACAGTGCACTATTATGAGGTCAGGGTTTGGCAAATGTAAAAAGGTTTTCACCAATGGTATCAATTGGTGACATCTCAATCCTCTTTGGCCAATCCATTTGATTTCCACATTTTGTAAATTGAAGTTGTGTAAATTTCTGTTATCAGCATACCTGTGAGCCCAGTGGATGTAGCTATGTCCAAGAATCCAGACAGAAAACATGATGAGAGGAGGTTCTGCTGCAGTCAGATGAAGTGTGGGAATGAAATGGCAGTTGAAACAGTAGGAGTTTGTAAAGAAAAAAAACTGTGGAGTTTCAGTGCTAATGATTCACTAGCAGTGATTGGTGGATTTCCATTTCTGAAAACAGAAAGTTAGGGTGCATGGATGTATTCTTTGAAAGATGTAATTTGAATGGTTAAGAAAAAATGATTTTAAGAAACATTGCAGTGGATTAGCAGGTGTACTGAGAGTTCAGAGTTCATTTGAAACATTGTTGTGTGAACTTGTAAACATGAGAGGTCTGTCAGGAGGTAGTTGCTATGGAAAAAGGGCAGAAAGGGCAGAGGGGGGAAGGGTGTTGATTTGGAAAAAAGTGAGGGAAGAGTTTTGATTGGGTGACATGAGAGATATGTGTGATGAAATACAGCATGTCTGTGCCTTTGTTGGTTGCAGCCTCTGGAGTGCATACCCTTTGCTCTGCTAAAGAAAAATTGGTGTGTGTCTGAGTCTGTTTTGAAATTCAAAAAGCATTTGCTAAGGTGAGAAAAAAATTCATTTAATTTAGATAGAGACTAGTATAGTTTATGGAGAAAATAAGGAAGCCAGCTGTGCTTTTAAAATGTTGTTTTGTGTCAAGTGTTTTCATTATTTTTTCCAAAAAGATTTTGCTTCTTTGACAAATTATAATTATAGATAATGTGAAGTATTAGTACTGACAGGGTGTGCTTGTACATAGGAGGTGTGCTGTGTTTTCAAATTATGACCAGAAAATCGTTTTTTAACAAAAAGACATGCTTTTTACATTTATGAGAAGGATAACATGGGGTGTGCTTTTTTAAATAAATATTTCACTTCCCAACATGAATATGGAAGAATAATTTGCTTGTTTGTTGGTTTAAAAACTCATTTCTTGAAGTCATTTAGGTTTCACAGTATGTTCTGCAAGAGTTACATAGTCAACATGGGGGCATATTTACAAGGCTTATGAGACACATTCACGTAATTTCCCCCATTTTAAAAGTGACTTTAATGGTGGTGCAAGGTCCTTGTAAATACACCCTCATGAGTGCTTTGCAAATTTAAATCATTTTCCCCTGGTGTATGTGCCTTGTAAATACGCCCCTATGTGTGCTAGACAATTTCAAGGTACTTTTCTTATGAATCTGGGAGACTAATTTGCTTACATGATGTGTTTAAAAATCGTGCTAAGGTGAGAAAAGATTTATTTAATTTAGAAAGAGATTAGTATGCTTTTTGGAGAAAATAAGGAAGCCAGCTAGGGTGTGCTTGTACATAGGAGCTGTGCTGTGTTTTCAAATTATGACCAGAAAATCGTTTTTTTTAAAAAAAGAAATACTTTTCACATTTATGAGAAGGACAACAAGGGGTCTGCTTTTTTAAATAAATTTTTCATTTCCCAACATGAATATGGGGGAATAATTTGCTTGTTTGATGGTTTAAAAACTTGTTTCTTGAAGTCATTTAGGTTTCACAATATGTACTGCTAGAGTTTCATAGTCACTATGATAATTATGATATACATTTAGGACTGTTTAGGGGGAATGGATATGGAGGCTTCTGTAATTGTCATTGGAGGAGAATTATGTACATTGCACTGCTGCATACAGTCCTCACCTTCTGTGTACTCTTGGATATGCTAGACTATATCTGCTCAATGAGATACCTAAGCTGAGGAAACACAGGTGATGTGATTGTGAAATAAGCAAAAATATTTGCATGTTTTTCAATTACATCACCTGTGTTTCCTAACATTACTAATCACATTGTGCAGATGAGGTTTAGGCCTGTCCAGGGAGACAGAGGAGGTCTGGCCTTTGTTGAAGTGTGCAGTGGACATGACTCACTTCATCTGTTGGCCTGCACATGTATTATGTCCTCTGTACTCTTCAACAAGCCAAAATTTCATTTGCAACCCTGAGTAGGCCTCACCTCAAACAAACTTTTGTGACTGCAAGACCTGCCTTTTTGCTCCTAGATATTTCTTGGTTTTACCATGGCAGACAGACAATCCAGCATACCTCTGGATAGGCCACACCTTATTGTGGTGCAAGGGCCTTGTAAATACGCCCTCATGTGTGCTTGGTAATTTTAAGTCACTTCCCCCTGGTGCAAGGGTCTTGTAAATACACCCTCATGTGTGCTTGGCCATTTCAAGTCACTTCCTCCTGGTGCAAGGGCCTTGTAAATACGCCCTCATGTGTGCTTGGCAATTTTAACTCACTTCCCCCTGGTGAATGGGTGTGGTAAATACGCCCTCATGTCTGCTTGGCAATTTTAAGTCACTTCCCCCTGGTGCATGGTGTGGTAAATACGCCCTCATGTCTGCTTGGCAATTTTAAGTCACTTCCTGCTGGTGCAAGGGCCTTGCAAATACGCTCTCATGTGTGCTTGGCAATTTTAACTCACTTCCCTCTGGTGCATGGGTGTGGTAAATATGCCCTCATGTCTGCTTGGCAATTTTAAGTCACTTTCCCCTGGTGCAAGGGCCTTGTAAATACGACCCTATGTGTTCTTGGAATTTTAACTCACTTCCCCCATGGTGCAAGTGCCTTGTAAATACGCCCCCTTTGTCTATGTTGTTAAATTACTGTAGATAGAATTGACAACTAGTGTGTTAATTGTTTGCCTACTGTTATTGGTTTACTGTTTGGTAATAGTGGTTAATATCAATTTTTAAAAAAAAATTCCACAGATTTAACTGAAGACCTTTAGAAAACTTTAAAAATGCCCTCAAGGCAGAGAAAACAAAAAGAAGCAAAGCGACTTACACTCCACCTTGGTAAAGATTTGCAGCAGTCCTCTACTATTAAATCGTATCAAGTCGCCAAAAAAGGTCCGGGTAAGAAAATAAAATCATTTTTAAAAAGAATTTGTAGACAAAAAAATACCAGTATGTAACATGTTTTAGTGCATAAGAAGAGAGACAATTTAAAGGAAAAGGAAAGGCCCGTCAAAAAAGTTTCTGCTAGAGCAGGAGATAAGTCTGTGCATGGCAGTAGAAGGGAAAATCAATTCAGGGACATTCGCAGACGAATGTTCCGCAACAGGATAATTGTCAATTTGTTAAAAAATTTTAAGAGAGGCCAACAGAAAGTGACATTTTATAGGAAAAAGAAAAATGTAGAGAAAATTATTGATCAGGCTTTCGAAATTAAGCGAAAGTTATTTATTTTGGTAATCAATAGAATTAGGAAACTAAACAAGGTAATTTCTGATTTCAAATCAAATAGTAGATGGAAGAGAGTAGTTAATTGTAGTAATTTTTGTGAAGTTTTCTCAGGTGAATGGATGCATAGTTCAAGTTGTGAGGCATTTTTCAATGAGGAGAGTTACTTTCAGGACAATGATTTGGTGCATGCAGTTGACACCAGTGGTCGAGCATATGAGGTAAAAGATGGTTGTCCGGTTGAAAAAGAAAAACTTGTGTCTGCAGATGCAGAAGAGGTGTTAGGTGATGAGGTTTTAGGAAGACGTCCTAGGGGACCAGTCTACACCTGGAAATGTAGTAGTATTTTTAGTGTGCAACAGGATTCCATCAATTTTCTTTGTGATTTTGTTCGTACATTTAATAAGAAAAGTTTAAAACAGAAAATGAAGTTGTTGCAAGAATTAGATCCTTGCAGAGTGAGAGAAGTAACAGGTTTGCATGGGCATTCACTGGCTTGTCTTTCCAGAAGAGTATGCCAGAGTGTTTTTCATCATTTCAGGATGCTTGCAGTGCATCATAATAAAGTGAGGAAATTAGGGAGAATGTTGTATTATGCTAAGAGTCCAGCAATTATGCTTAAACAATTGAGCAGTGCTCTTTTGCATGGTTCCGAACTACATGTGAAGAATATTTGTGAAGAAATTGAGTTCTGTTACTTTGCTAGTAAAGAGAACAAGGTTGAAATTGACCCAGTAGAAGAAGGTAATGTGGAAGAGAGTGTACAGATTTCTAATATAGATAAGTTTCACAAGGAAATTTCCATCTTTCAGGTGAAATCAAGTGAGAGGCCTAATTTCACTTGTGTGTGTTGTCGACGGATTTATTATAAGAATCAGACTAAGTTAGTGGATTTATATGCAAAAAGTGAAATGGAAAACAATAGTGAATGGAAGGATTTTGCTACATACTTGATGGTAGAAAATTGTTTTAATTTGGGATCGGACCAACGTATGTGTACTTATTGTTTTAACAAATTAAACCAAAACTGGATGCCTGCTAGAGCGGTTCATAATAATCTGGAATCGGTTGACATTCCTTCTGAATTGAAGGATTTAAATACTTATGAATCTATTTTGATTCAAAGTGTGCATCACTTTCAGGCTATTGTACGAATGGAGCCAAAGACAGGGAAATTGCCTCCATCAGATTTACAGAGAGGATTAAAGGGAAGAGTTGTTTATTTGCCTTTAGATTTGAAGAAAAACATTAATACAATTGGAGTAGAGAAAGTGGAAGAGGAACCTCTGGTTATCCTAGTTAATGGTGTTCCGACAAAGAGTAAGAAAATCTGGCAAGATTTAGTGGATGTTAGGAAAGTCAAAAAGGAAACATTGTATTTGGTAAAAAACAATGAGTACTACAAGAATGTATGTGTTGCAGAAGAGGAAGTAAGTGAAGAAGAAGACAGCGAATTGTGTGCTGGACAAATTGAGAAAGTAGAAGCCTCTAAAAATGAAGAAATATATGAACATTATAGTGTTCATCCTTTGCATTCCAAGGAAGTCATGGGGAATGCTATTGAGTTGTTTCAAATGAAACAAGCCAAAGGGAGTCCCATTAGTGTTTGGGAGGAAAGTTTGGAAGCTCGGTGTTTTCACAGTTATTTCCCACAGGTCGAGGAGGACGATATGATGAGCGATCTGATCAAATTCCTGCTTCTGAATACCGGACTTTACGATTGTATGCAGAAGATCCTAGGTTTCGTCAATGCATTCCCTATTTGTTTCATCTATTGTTTGAAAGTGATCTGTCTGGACTGTCTTATGCAGTGAACCACATCCTGAAAAGTGGTCTACAACTGCGAAATATCTCAGCAAGGAACTTTATGGATAAAGTCAATGTGCAAGACAGTATTTTGGATTCTCACCTGATTAATCTGATGGCATGTCAGCGTGGTACTAATGAGTATTGGTACCGTCGTCATGGTGACTTAAAATGTATGCTGAGGAACTTAGGAACTCCCACATGGTTCCTCACTCTCAGCTGTGCTGAGTATGGCTGGGAAGACTTACTTGAATTTCTACGAGAGGCAAATGGAAACATTGAAAATATTGAATTCAAGACACCCGGAGAACTGTGCTCTTTGGATCCAGTGAATGTATGCAGGTACTTCAATCATAGATTTGAAGCTATGATGTCTTTCATCACGAACAAGAAAAATCCACCTCTTGGAGAGGTGTTGGATTTCTTCTGGAGAAAGGAGTATCAAGCACGAGGTGCTCCTCATATACATATGCTGCTATGGATCAAAGATGCACCCAAATTTGGAACATATCCGGATGACTTAGTGATGAATTTCATAGAACAGTATTCTACATGTGCTGTTCCAAAGACAAAGGAAGACAAAAGTCTAAGAGAACAAGTTTTACGGTTTCAAAGCCATCGTTGTGGAACTATACAAAATGTTGTTTTGGATTTCCACGATTGGTGATATCTAACGGAAGAGTGAACAATTTGATGTCTTCGCTGCGACATAATGTGACAAGGAAATCACCCAAAAATATATACAATTTGAAGAGAAACGAAGAGTCCAAGAACATCAATGACTACAACCCAGTGATTTTGTCCATGTGGAATGCTAGCATGGATATACAGTTTGTGGCTGACAACTGTATGGCTGTGGCTCGGTATGTGACGTCTTACATCACAAAAAAAGAAAAGACAGAACTCAAGGATATGTGGGAGGACATTTCCCATGAAAAGAGCCTCAGTAAGAAATTGTACAGTTTCAGTCTGAAGATGTCTGAAGTCTGAAGATGTTGTCGCATCGAGAAATCGGAGCTTACGAATGTTCTGACCGGTTATCTTCAGCAAGTCTCTATGCCAAATCTAGGAGTATCATTTGGGCAAGTCTTGGTCTTGCTGCAACACGTAATCGAGTTCTCAAACCTGTACGGGAAATGGAGTATTTGGCGGAGAAGGAGCCAAGCAGTACAGATATTTTGAAGACCAACATGTTGGATACATATTATCCAAATAGAAGCAGTCACCTGGAGAATGTTTGTCTGTATGAGGTTCTACAAAATTACATTTTCAAGAGGAACATCACAGAAGATATTGATAAAGGAGTGTATGCTGTAATTGGAAGTGAGGGATGTCTGGTCAAGCAAAAAAAATGTCTATTGGTAAATCTTCGAAAATTGGATTGCAAATCTCAAGAAAGAAAAGAGTTTTTCTATTTAGCTCTTTTGCAACTTTTCAAGCCTTGGCGTGCAGAAGAGGAACTGCTTGGAGATTTCCTCTGTTACGAAGACTCTTTCAATGCAGCCAAGGAGTCCATAGAATGTCCTGTTTTTCCAAAATATCTAGAAATGTTGAATGCAGAAATCGAGCATGAAGCAACAATAGCAGCCGAGATTGCTAGAGACAGTTCTCAGGACAGTCAGAGTTCTGTTTCATTGAGTCAGGATCCACTAGGAGGACCAGTTATCGAAAATGAAGCTGCCACTGCCATGATTGAAGTGGAAAGAGCCATGGTACATGCTCAGGAGGATGTGGTTAACTTAGAAGATTTGGAAAGACAACTCAACGTTGAGCAGAGGAAAATATATGACGAAGTTACCAGCCAAATTTATCATGGATTAAGTCATGAGAAGAAAGAGTGCTCATGTACGTCGTTGAAGCCTGTCCGACTGTACGTGAGTGGAGAAGCAGGAACTGGAAAAAGTTTCCTCATTAAAGCAATTTCATGTTATCTGCAGAAAAGAACTGAGTCATCACTGTCTTGTGTTGTCACCGCTCCAACTGGACTGGCAGCACATAATATTAAAGGTATCACTTTGCATCGGCTACTGATGCTGCCAGTGGAGCATGATAACAAAGTACAATACCACAAGTTATCGGGAGATGCTTGTTGTGAAGTATCTAGAGTCCTGAAGAAGATGAAACTTCTTATCATTGACGAAGTAAGCATGGTTTCCAATGTCATGCTTGCCTTTGTGCATTTGAGAATGCAGGAAGTTCTTAAAACAGAGTATGATGTGTTATTTGGTGGCAAACACATCATTGTTTTCGGTGATCTTCTGCAGCTGACACCAGTGAAAGGACAACCAGTGTTTAAACTGCTTACGCATGAAGATACCAGGAAGTGCCTAGGGAGCATTGGCAACGTTAACATATGGTTAAACTTCAATTATGCTGAGCTGCGTGAAAATATGCGTCAGGCGAAGGATGAAGATTACAAGAATATTCTACAAGATGTTAGAATCGGGAAAGTGACTGAGCGTGGGAAAGAAGCTTTACATGCACGATTACTGTCAAATTTGTATCCAGAAGAAGACGTTCTGCCAGAGAATATTTTTCATAAAATTACTGAGAAGAAAGCGGAAATATGTTTGATGCCAACTCTTGCAGAATGTTCCATCTTCAACAACAAAATGTTGAATTTAGAAAACCAAGAGATTGTGAAACTGGAAGCTATTGACAGAATAGAGCATATGGGTGCAACAATTGTTTTGTCTGAGAATTTGAAATCTAAATTGGATTCATTAGAGAAGACTCTATCTAAAACTGCTGGTTTTGAAAAGACTCTGAATGTGTGCTTAAATTGCCGTATCATTTTAAGAAGGAATTTACATGTTGAAAGAGGTCTGGTAAATGGATCAATGGGTAATGTTGTTGATTTTGAGAAATACAGAAATAGAGATGGAATTGAATTTTTAAAAATTAAATTTGATGGCATTGAGGAAGCACAGCTAATTGGTCGTTGCACAGCTAGGTTTTTGCTTGTAAAAGACTTATATGTTCGCCGTAAGCAATTTCCTGTTTGCTTGGCATATGCGGTGACAATCCATAAATCACAAGGTTTAAGTGTAGACAGTGCTTTGGTGAATATTGGCAGTTCTGTGTTCAAGGAGGGTATGGCTTATGCAGCATTGTCACGAGTCAGAACTTTATCGGGTTTATACTTGATTGAGTGTGATGTCACAAACATTTGTGCGGATCTAGATTGTGTTATGGAATACAATAGGTTAAGAAGAGAGTATGCGCCACATTTGCCTCAATAACTTTTGTTTGAGAAACGTGTGGTAGGCCGGAAACGAAGAAATATCACTAATAGTAGGGAGGTTGTAGCAAAAAGACCAAAAGTCGATGAACCCAAAATTGTAAGCAGAAAGAAAATGAATTCTGTTGAAGATGTTGTTGGTTTTCAATTTGAAAATAGTTCTGGTGTGAACTGCTATGCTAATGTAGTGGTTAATGTTGTCTTTACTCTAGAAACTTTAAAAGAACAGATTGTGATCAATTCGGATCAAAGTTGTTGCTGTTTGTTGAATTCTGTGTTAGAGAAATGTAGCGCTGATAGAACAAGAGTAGAAAGTGTGTCTAAAATTCGAAATCTGTTAGACAAATGCTCAGGTCAAACACAATTCTCTCAAATTATTCAGCAAGATTGTCAGGAGTTTTTAATGTATATGCTTAATGTATTGCAAGATGAAGGTGTAGATGTAG
Source organism: Lissotriton vulgaris (assembly GCF_964263255.1). Taxonomy (NCBI): domain Eukaryota; kingdom Metazoa; phylum Chordata; class Amphibia; order Caudata; family Salamandridae; genus Lissotriton; species Lissotriton vulgaris. Next base: position 1,316,887,790 of record NC_141691.1, read on the forward strand.
ATCATCTGTTTGGCCTTTCTTATCAATGGCAGCATGACTGCGAGAATTATACGTTATCAAGTACCACTAGTGTAGACTCAGAAAGATTTATATATTTAACTTTGCCAGACAGTAAATCAGTATCCTTTAATAAGCTAGTAAAAGCAGCCGATCAAAACATGGAGTGTAGCCAATGTAAGTCTGCAATGCTGTCCACATTATTTATACGAAGATATGGCCAGTATGTCATTTTAATGTTCCAACGATGTAGGCCTGATGGAACAAAATTGACAACTTTAATTAAAAATGTTGTGGCTTCTCAGTTGTCAATATCAGGAAAGACTTTTCTAACTGCAGCAATTATATATCATGAGGGTCCTTCAACAACATCAGGACATTACACAACTTATTTGAAGTCTGGAAACGGCTGGTCATTCTGCAATGATTCTGTTTTAACTTTCAAAAAAAGATTGCCTTTTCACCTTAAAAATTCTTACCTGGTGTTCTTACAACCAAAATTTTAGGGAAGGAATCTCGGGATTTGTTCTGAGGAATTTCAAGAGGTTCTAATGGCTCCTACACTATATAGCCTTGTGGATAAGTGTAGCACACAGCGAAAATTGTTTGTTTTAATAAGCTAATTCAAGCAGCAGATCAAAAGAAGGAGTAGAGGTAATGTAAGTCTGCAATGCTGTCCACATTATTTATAGAAACTTATGGGTGAAATGTCATTTTACAATTCCAACTATATAAACCGGATGTAAATAAGTTGTCAAATCTAATTAAAAATGTTTTGGCTACACAGTCGTCGATTTCAGGAAGAACATTTGTAACTGCAGCTATTATATGACATGATGGTCCTTTGACAACATCAGGATATTACACAGCTTATTTGAAATGTAAAAAAGGCTGGTCTTTCGGCAATGATTACTATTTGACTATGAAGCAATGTTGCCTTTTGACTTGTTTTCAGAAGTGAGAATTTAGGGTAGGTAACTGGATTATAATGATTCTAGGTGTTGCTGTAATTTAGTGTGCTGTTTTAAATTGCTTTGTATGTCTCATTTTTCTTAAAACGATGGAGCTTATCTTTCAGAAAGTGGCAGGCAGAAAATAATAACAGCACAACAGAGTATAAGCTGTTCATAGGACATCCTTTGACGTCATGGAAAGTAAGTTACTTTTGAGGAGTTCTGATTTCTGATTGGTTATATTATATTGGTTTTTTAAACACAATCATTTTGATTGTGGTTTTTTTTCCCCGCTGTTATATGATGAATACCTTCAACTCACTGTTTTTAGTGAAATTTGATATATTCTGAGAACAGCAAAAATAAACCATTTAATATGTATAATTAATTCTGTACTTTGAATTGTGATTTTTAATATGTACTCATCTTGTCTCACGCTCACTCATCTTTTACTACCTTCTATCATTTTAAAATTTTTGTTCTTTCATTCACAGATTGAAAGTATAAAAATAACAAGTGACTAAGTTAACGATAATTATAAGGTAAGTGTTTAGTACTCATTCCGTTACATCTCTTTCACATTTAACTTTTATTAGTTCCACTGCTTCATTTCTTTAATACTCAGTTTCCTGCCTTTGCTACTTCCCTCATTCCTTTTTGTATTACTTACTTACTCTACTCCTTCCACTCCTTTTCTCAGTCCCTCTGTTCTCATAGTTCCTCACTCTTGTTCACTCACTCCGTCTCTATTACTCTCACTGTCTCTGACTCATCACTCTTTCACTACTTGTTTATTATGCTTTCTCCCTGTAGTTCAAGCACACTATGTTATTTACATTTCTTTGCTGTTTCAATCATTCCTTTTCTGTCACTTCTTCTTTTCTGCTTTCTGTTTTTTCTCTCTGTTATTCCACATGTTTTAACCTTAGTCACTGTCATACATCTTGTTTTATTCCTATTTACTTTCGCTCACTGTTTTCTTAACACTTTCCCTCAGGATTGTTCTTTTAGTCCGGTTCTATCCCTACCTCTCATTCCACATCCTTTACTGTATTTCTTGTAAATTTGAACATTCACTCACATTCTCTAAGAAACTCTTGTTTATTATTCTTCTACTCTCCTTTTTTTCTTTCACTTCCTTATCTATTTTGTTTTTCACAATTATACCCTCTTACATCTTTTCTTCGGTAAATAGATCTATTAAACAGTATCTCTGTGTTACTCCCTCTACCTGTCTTTCTTTTAACATTACTCTCTGTTTACTTCCCTTATACTTACTGTTCTTTTTAAAAAAAAAAAAATGTTTTTGGTTCGCTTCCGGTTCGCATACCGGCACGCGAACCGGGAAGCTAATCAAAAGAAATAGAGGTTGCCAGAGTGCTAAACATTCTAGCAATTTCTTAAAAAGGGGAGGTAGTTCTGAAAAGAACTTTTTTTTTATTATTTTTGTTGTTTTATATTTTTTTATTAATTTTCTGAACATTTTTTTACTTTTTTTGTATTTTTTGAACGGTTTTATATTTTTTTTGTTTTTTTGGGGGGAAACGAAAATGATTCATTATAAAGGGCTCAACAGGAGCAACAAAAACAAAAGATAATTTATTTTCTGGGGCGTTTTGGACATTTGTGATTGTCAATAGCTGTGTTCATTAAATGTATGCTACTCTCCCTGTAGCAAATCAATTGGCCACAAAGAATGCACACTTGCTTCACTTTCCCAAACTTCAGCTGGATATTTGGGACCGTCTCCCTCGCCTCTGGTCCCGTCACTGCCTCTTCATTGGATGTACTGGCCACAGGAGGGGGGTTATCCTGCAGGTCAGATACTTGCGCAGCACTATAATTTATAGTTCCGCTAACTGAAAAAACCATAGGTTATAGACCATATATAGTTAGGAATTCGCATTTACAAAACCTTATTTTACTCACACAAAACCATTGAAATTCCATATATAGTTAGTTGCACTAACTATATATCGCGCACCCGCAATCCACTGCTGATGATGTCACATATTACATCATTCATGACATGGTCAGTGACATCACTGATGACATCACTGATGACATCTCAAATGACATCACTGATGACATCACTGATGACAACATCCAGTGACTGTATGTTTCTGTAAAGTTAAAATATGTCTTACATATTGGAGAATCAGTGAATGTATAATTGTCTGGATGAAGGATTTAGTAGGTGCATGACTGACTGTATGAGTGAGTGATTAAATGTGTCCCACTGAGTGCATGGGTTAGTGACTAAACTGTCTTAATTTGTGCATCATTATGTCTGTTGTTCTGTAAACTGTTGCATGTGTTGATAAGTAGCTATATGAGTAACTATATGGGTTATTGATTGGTTGCCCAAGTATTTGTATGGGAGACTGAGTGTGTGTGTGGGTGGCTGGGAGGTGTATGACTCTGTGCATAGATGTGTGAGCAGTTGATTCACTAGATGTATGGTTTCAAAAGTGCATGTGGAAACAGCTGTATGGGCGGTTGACTGTGTGCATGAGTGTATTGGTGAGTGAATGGATATCTCAGTGCTACATGTCAAAGTAAGTACATATATAAAACACAGTACATGTGAGAGTTGACATATAAAAATAACTGTGCATAAGAGCCAGTGAATGTGTGAGTGGCTGTATGGATCATTGTGAACTTGTATCAGGGATTGTATAAGAGAGTAAATATGTGTTAGTATATGTTTGAATAAGTAAAGTTTGTATAACTGTATAGTTGAGGAAATGGAGGTGTGATTGATTCTTTGCATGACTGACTAGGTGTGTGAGTAACTCCATGGATGAGTGACAGTCTGTGAGTGTCTGTTTACACTGATTGTATCTAAGGTTATATTAGAGTCTGAAGAGGTTCATCGTATTATCACATGAATGATATCATCAGTGATGTGATCAGTAATGTCAAATGAGATGTCATCAGTGATGTCATCAGTGATGTCATTTGAGATGTCATCAGTGATGTCATTTGAGATGTCATCAGTGATGTCATCAGTGATGTCACTGACCATGCCATGAATGATGTAATATGTGACATCATCAGCAGTGGATTGCGGGTGTGCGATATATAGTTAGTGCAACTAATATATATATATATATATATATATATATATATATATATATATGTATGTATGTATATATATATATATATATATATATATATATATATATATATGTATATATATATATATATTCATACCTTATAGAAACATAGAAACACACATTCACTAGATGATGTCATCAGTGATGTCATTTGAGATGTCATCAGTGTTGTCATTGAGCATGTCATGAGTGATGTAATATTTGACGTCATCAGCAGTGCATTGCGGGGGCACAAGTTATAGTTAGGTCTCCTAACTATAATGGCCGACTTTCTATGGTTTCATATGAGTGAAATCTCCAACTAACTATAACCTCTCTGAAACCTATGTTTCTTTTCAGTGAATTATATATGTACTGTTTAAATTTATTGTATATCCTTTGGGGGTTGTAGTGTTAATATTTTATTTATATAATTTAATGGGGTGAATGGTAAATGTTTTGTTGAGATGGTTTGGGTTTATTTAAAGTAAGTGTTTTATGTAAAAAAAATTCTGATACATTTATTAAAGATTATTTAATTATTTTGAGATAATAACGTAGTTGATATGGTGTGGAACAATAGTTTTGTCATATTATAGGTTTCTTTAAAGGCAACAATATTTTTATTTCTGATATCTTTCTTTTTGATTTAGGTAACAATGATATTTGTGTTCTCAATATTTGTGGTTTTACTATTTAACTTTGGGAAGGTGATGTTTCTGTTATTGATATTTAATTTACAAGATTTTTGGGTTTAGATATTGTATGCATCAATATTATATCTGTAATCTAGACTATCACTATGCCAGTGTCTGAGGCTTGTTTTTTATTACTAGAAGGTCTCTCTTCAACATTTATTTCAAACAAAGTTTTAAGGTTAGTGTTCCCATTACGACATGTATTGTGTCTCTGCAATCATTTTTGCTAAGGTCAAGCATGTCCTGAAAAATATTCGTGGGTCCTTGATACAATGAGGTCACATGACCTGTGTAGCCTTTGACCCATTGGCACATATTGGGCTAGTCCTGCAGTCCAGCCCAACAAGTTGTATTTGGGTCAACTTTGGAAATGTGGCCTGAGATGCAGGGCTGTTCTAACAGAAGAGTCCAAAAGATTTTAAAAACCTTTATGTTCCAAACAAAGTTTGCAGGATAAAAATGTAATAAAGCATCAACGATCCAAATAGAATCAGGTCAAATGTTCCACACAAAAAATTAAAGATGCATTTAGTCAAGTGTTCTCCCAATAAATTAAAGAGATGGATACGCAAGAATGAAAACAAAGCAACCCAATTTCAAATCACTATCTAGATTTAATAAACCGTGCTTAAAGTATGAAGAGCCAAATTTACTGTGGGGAAGAATTTGGGAAACTGATGTGTGCCTCTTTCATGTTACACCGGCTTGCAGCATAGAAAACTCTCTAGACAGCAAGAAGCCACACAAGGTCACTGTATTTCAAGCAATCTGAACACTCCAATTGTTGTATCAAAAGTCAGGAGAATGTCTGAAACCATAAAGTCATACAACTCATGCTTCTTTCCTCCTCTTCCAAGGTCCAGAGATGTTCTAGGTTTCAACAGCCATGGAAAGTATATAAAAAAGGTGACCACTGGGGCAATATTACTATGAAATGACCTTAAAATTCCCACATGAAGCCACATTTGCTTGTACTATGAAATTAAATATTTCTTTCTGGGAGCAGCTTCTTTTGTCTAAATATTAGCAATTGCCTTTGAAGAGAGAATATTCTACAGGGTGGGAACTATCAACCTCTCCTTCACATATTTTTTTATTCCCTTAACTGTGGAACAATAGAGTACTGATAATTTCCTCACAACAACTGCCTGCACACATGCTGCACAGATGGACAACTAATTCCTGACTTTTGCTGCTGCATGATTAAAAAATGTAGATAAAACAGAACACAGCGTGCACTGGAAAAAACAACTGCAATGTTCTCATGATCTACAATCAGCTCAGTACCAGTGTGTATTTGATTATTCTTTGATAAGACTAAAAAAATAATTATGCATCCCAGAATCATTGGAATTGGGTGTTTAAATTCAGTTTCTCTGGTTAGGGCCTATTTCTAAGTGGATCCTCAGGGTTCAACTTGTGAGAGAATTTTTTTCTGACCCTCAAGAATTACTGTTCAAGCCAGTAATTGTATCTTTGAAGGACACAGATACTAGCTCCTTACTGAGATGTTCAAAATGAGAGCCTTAGTGTGCTCATTCCCTCTTCCATTGAATGATTGAAGCTTTAATATTGTGTTCTATGAGACACAGGACGGTTCATCCAAATCATTTGCATTTTGTCATTATTTATTTTCTCTCTGTATGGGATTTGAGTGGGAATTCAGTTTTATCCATCCTGAGTTCTAATATAAACTACTTGAATTTCTAATATAGCTTCTGATTTTCTGACAATATTCTAGCAACGTTAATTTAATAAACCAGATTCTTGGTGAAAAAATCCATATATGAACATGGGACGATTCTCTTCAATGGCCACAGGATTCTGATTATGTTACATATTCCATGGAGAAAACAATTTGTCTACTCCTCTGTGTCAGGACTTGAACATAATGTAACCACTTGCCTTTCTATGATTTGACTACAATGTTCTGGCTGTGAGCATTTTATGGTGCCTTGACTATAAATGAACACAGAATAATTCCATGAGGTTGGAGCTATACTGATAGACAAAGAGGTATCAATTAAATAATAGGCACCCAATGCTTGTTCAACCATATACATTGTAAGGCTTGGGCAAATTGAGCCTTTGCCCAGGGCCCCCACCTTCAAAGAGGCCAGCTGGAAAAGTGAACTTTCTCTCTAATTCACCTGGATATTCTCTTTCTATCTTTCCCTTTCGCCTACCCCTGACTCAGGATCTCTGCCAAGGGGCCGATTCCAATCTGGGTCGGAAAGCTCTCCGACCGAGCCGGATCCGGAGTGTTTTCCGACCGAGCCGGAGTCCTGCAGTCTGACTCAGCGAGTACGATGCGGCCGCATGCTGCCGGACTTGGTTCAGTCGGATTCCCATAGAAGTCAATGGGAGCTGGTTGTACGACACGTACATGGGCTCCCATTAACTGAATGGGTCCGTCTCGCGCAAGGGGGCCCCCTACAGTGGGTACGTGTCAGTGCAATCCGCACCATCCATGCCTGTGTTGGGGAGACCCTTGGGTCTCCCGCTGTGTCCGAGTCGTAGGGCTGCGGGTGACAGGGGGTCCAAAGATGACTCCCAAAGGCAACTTCCTGGACGTTTTGCGAGCAGGACACTTCGGCTCACACCGGCTGTCCGACGCGTGCATCATACTGGCTCGGTCGTAAATCGGATACATTGCACTTCACGGTCAGCTTACGGCCGAGAGGTACGGAGCAGTTCGGACCCGGAAATGACTCGGTCGGTGATTTTCACTTAGCTCGCATCTTACTGGCTCAGTCGTACAGCTGTACGAGTCGGGCGCAAAACACGCGTATGGCTCAAAGTTTTTCCAGCCGGATCGCGTTCGGTGCCCTTACGACCCGGATCGTAATTGTCCCCCAAGTGTTATCTTAAGGGTTTTGATGGTCCCCGGCAAGACATATTTCAGCAGTGTTTTTTATCTTGTTCAAATTTAACAATTTATTTGGTAGCGTTTGCTATCAAGGGTTTATGAATTATCATGAAATGGGTGATACAATCCAAATTTGTTCCATACAGTGGCGCCTAAAATATTTTTTGTCCTTAAGACGACACTGTCTTCAACAGGCCACTTAGCACAAGAACTGAAACTCATAATAGTAATATACATTCCATTCTTTGCGAACACTGTCGCTGGAGCACCCAGACCGCCCGCAGTCTGCCAGCTTTCGGGATCACAATCAGGGAAGGGCAGCCACCAAAAGGCAGTACAGGGGAGGTGCACTGCTGTGCCGATTATGTGTTGCCTGTTTCACAAGCAACGGTCCATCCGCCTGCTTCAAGGTGGCGATGATGAAGGACTTGGGGTGCATACTAACCCTTTTCTTCTTATCCCAGGCAGATTCCAAAGTGGACTCCTTTCTCCAGGTCCCCCTTCACCATAGGGTTGTCACCCCGAGGATTAAGATCCTGTGTACGGCGATCTTCAGGTGAGTTCTTTTGGTACCATATACACAATGCCTGGACTGCCCACATATTGGCCGAACCCTGGTATTGGGTATATGGCATTGTCCCACAAAAATCATGCATATGTGTGCATCCGATACATGTGCATTCGGAATGTACACACAGGCATCAGTATATTTAATAATAATACTCACCACTGCTGCAAGATGCTTGCCTCCATACCGCTGGCCAATTGGTCATCGCGGGGGCGGACACAGTCCTACGGCAGTCGGACCACTGTACTCGTAATAAGGCCCATAAAATGTTGGCGAGATTTCTCAGAAATGTATTTTAGTGTAAGTTTATTTATGTTGTGTTTTTCAAAGTTATTTGATTTAATTTTAGCAATGTTCTCGAGGCCTGTAAAAGAAATCAAAGTAACTGTAGAGCGGGAGTCTGAAATTATGTCAGACACTCTGCAAAACCTTCTGCTACAATACATGTATCCCCTTAATGTTTGTGCGTTTCTCCTATAATAGCAAATATGAATCAATGTATTTACAGTGCAGAAGTATTGTACGTAGACGGTTGCCAGACTCACAACATCAATCTTCATCTTTTTCTACTTCCAGTGTATATCCACATAGATACACAGTAAGATAACAAACCGAAATGTCATTTTGGTAAGTGTAATTTTCCTGATTCTTTCATCGAGCTAAAATCCACTAAGATATTTTCCTGTGAAATAAAAAAACTTTAAAGGGGTGTGCAAGTAACTGTCTGTATTACAGGGGTGCATTTGGGTAGAGTTCCTGAGTTTTTCAAACCCACCCATGGAGCACCTCATGTTCTACCTCATACTGGCAGAATATTGCTTTACATTAATGAAAGGCGAGGGTCTACCGGCCACATGCATCATTGCACCCGTTTGCGATTCCTAAATTGCGAAAATTAAGGAATCGCAATTTAGAAATCGCAAACTGCAATGCATGAACAATTCGCATTTATTTTTGCGATTCGGTATTTTTCCTTAATTGCGATTCACAATTTGCATATCGCAATTAAGGAAAACCCTTCCCATTGATTCCTATGTGCCAAAAGGCTCATAGGAATGAATGGGAAGGCATTCACATTTTGCGAATTTCAAATTGCGATTCGCAAAATGTGAATGCAATTTCAAGGGTGCAGGGGGGGTCCAAAGAACCCCTCCCTGCACCCCTGAAATGCAACTTTAAATGCAATTTATGCACACACATGCCCCAAGGGCATGTGTGTGTGTAAATTAAAACTTTCAAAAATGCAATTTGTGCATATTTGTAAGTTTTCGGTAAATTAGCATGAAGTTCAACTTCATGCTAATTTACCACTTCCAAATTGCGAATTCGCAATTAAAAAATTATCATGCATTGCATTTAAGAAATCTGAAATTGCGATTTCTTAAATGCAATCGCAATTTTAGAAATCGCAACATGGTTGCGATTCCTAAAATTGCGAAATGCATGATGCATTCCAAATTAGTCAATTGCATTCGCAAACGGCCGAAAATTGCGATTCGCACCGTTTGCGAATGCAATTGACTTTGATGCATGTGGGCATACAACTCTATCAGAGAATGTTCATAATTGCACAGGGCAACGAAACGCCAGTGCCTCCTGGAACTGTGCACATTGTGTAATTTGGAAGAAGTGCCCACATTGAACAAGTGACAAACTAATTTATGCTGCAGTTGGTCGCCCATGCTATTTACAAAATGTGTCTCATGGGAATACAGTAGGCACATATAACTAGAGTCAGAAACAGCATCACAAGCAGGCAGCTTCATTTTCGAATAAATGTTGGGGACTATTTGAGGGTGCACGTTGGCCTGCAAATGATGAGTACAAGGTGCCCTCACATGCCACTCTGATTAACTTACAGGGTGACTCCTAGATGAAATCCGAAGGGTGCATTCTATTTGTCAAGCTGGCACACTCTAGCAATCCATCCACATGCTGAGAAATATATTTAGCACTTTGAAAATGCTAAATCAATTTAGATGCTCCAGATTTTATTTTACTTTCTGCACAACTTCAATTACAGGAAATTGCTCTGGTGGAGATTTTTGGCAACTATGCAAAGTCGGATCAATAGTACATCCAGCTCATCGCTAGGAGAAAGGACATGGCTTTTTAAAATGCTTCCCTATAGGAAAATTGGCAACCGTACAAAATCATTACATCTCACTTCTCCTTGGAGTGCTAATTTTGGCATACCAAGGAACAGTTAGAGGCAGATTTGCTGTCAACTTATATTTTCAAATAAGACGAAGGCATTACCAGAAACAATGGAAGTCATTTTGCTAGGCAGTACTGCTTCATTTTTCTGTAAATTGCCTTCAGACAACTAATGATTGTATTAAATCTATTTTCTACAGTAATTCTCTGCACTGCACTTATTCCATTTATTCAATTATATTTAAACTAGCCATGCATTTACAATTACAGACATTGTTCAATATGCATTTTTCTTCAAAGGTACAATTATGTGGTTTGGGTACATCTATTGATGGTGTGCAATGCTAGCCACACATGCACGGTGTTTGTTGTGACAATTAGGGGATTCCTGGCCAAGGGAAATAGATTAAGGAGACAAATCACAAGGCATCTCGGTGACAGAAAGTGCAAGGACTCTGTCATGTGGCAAGCAAACGCATTAGTGAATGTCAAGGCAGCAAGGCTAATATGAACAAAACATATTTATTGGCGCTCACAATAGCAAAATTCAATAAGAGTATGAAACATTTAAAAACTCCAAATCTCGGTAGTGTCAGTCATAAGCACTCCGCCAGTACCAATCTTTTTTTCTGCTTATAGGACAGTTAAGTACTTGTACAAGTATACTTTCAGTATGCAGTGTTTGAGGCCAGGTTTGATTTGTATAATATACAGACATGGAAAATGGTATTGCTCCCTACCTAGGTCTTCTCAACAGAAGCGCTAGTGTGAACGCTCGATGTTGATTATTTACATTCTAGAGGGCTTATTTATGAGAGCCCCGCATCTCTTTTGCACCATGTAAAGCGGTACATGCATGACACAGGGCTCTCATAAAGATTTATGAAGCCACAAAAGCCATCATGAGTGGCTTCATAAACCATGAGTTAGCTGAGCAGTGCGAATTGCTTCACCTCCTTACTCTGCACCCGAGAGGTGCCCCTTCCTGCACAAAAACAATTGTGCCTGCAATGGAGGCACACTTGTATCATGGTGCAAGGGTGTCTACATTGGGGCTAGGCTGCCAAAGAAGCACCAGTGCAGGCAGAAAGGACAGGGATGAACAGTAGTGGGTAAATATAGTGAATTCCTGGCCTTTCACTTTTTCACTGCACAGTAAGGTGCCTTGCTGAACAGGCCTGTGCCAAAATTTCACAAATAAGGCCCCAGACTCAGTGACAGTGGAAAATTAAAACTTTATTTTTCACTGCTGTTATGGCAAGAAGAGAAGAACTCATTCTCTGGGTGGTTTCCTGCCTCTCCCAAGTCTCCCAAGACCTGTGTGATGCAGCAGAATTATAGTGGACATTTCACACACCTTCTCCACCCTCTTTGGTGTTCACAGTCCAAAGAGAGGAGGGAGAACTTGGGTTGTGCTTTGCCTCTGTCAACCAATACTTTCACTGTCAGCCAGTGGCGCTGGGAGAAACACCACTATTTTGCACGCTCACATTTTTTTAAGTGCATTCTTACTTAAACATGTTAACGTTTGACACACATTTGCTTGCTTGCCTGTGCCATTTTCTCTGAAATCACTTTGCTTATTCACAGCACAAAATGTTGTTGTTTGTTATTGCACGCTCAGTGAATGAGCTATCATAGAATAATCAACAATGACAGCCTGCCTGGGACTTCAGCATGGCAACATGGATGATGTTTATTATATAAACAGCCTCACTCCTTGGTTTAGTTAGAGGAGCATTTTGTTGGCACTAAGAAGCTGCCCCATGCCTGAATCCCAGCCCAGCTGATAGTTGTTTACCTCCTGTGAGGGATGAAGCCCAGCTCTACACCAAGACGGGTTACCTGATGACACTTATCCACTTATCACCTAGGGACAGAAAGCCAAGCGCTTGTAACATGTTGGGTGTGGTTATTTATACCCAACAGCAGGGTGTTGGTAGTCACACAACGTGAGAGTTTTCCAGAGATTTCTCTTGGAATTATTCAATAGCTCAACTAAACATCAACAAGCATTGGCCAAGTGAAAAAACAAGCATTGGCAATGTTTTTTGAATGACAATGAAAACACGTAGGTTTTGACATTAATACATAAAAGGATGACACATGATTTAGTATAATTAAGCAAAACATGATCTCAAAGAACATAGCAAGACATGATTACAAGCGATCAGGAACAGAGACATGGTTTGGAAAAACACCAAAAGGATGGTGACAAATGATACAAGCCTGATGTCGTTGTGAGTTCCGTGAGTTCCTAACACATGGACGCCCCCTTGAAGAAGACTTTACCTTCATGGTGAAGACCCATGAAGCATTCAGGACAGAGGTATTCTATTCGTGGGTTACATTCCCAGCAGTAGATGCTCGAACAAGACAGTTTCACTCCTACACTGCGGCTGCAGTTCCTAACAACTACACAGATTATGAAGCACTAGCAATACCACTAACATATCAAGAACACCAAAATTAGTTTGAAGGTGCCCTACCACATATAAGACTAGGTCCCTTTAGCAATTAGGGAGCAACATGGCCAGTCTTAGCCGGTTAAACACCCTACCCAGATATAGCAAATCTGATAGGACCAGGCCTTTGTATATTATATACAGATCTAGTTAGAACATACAGATTTTTATCACAATATGTGATGTGAAGAATGACAGTAAATGTTGTAAGGGCTGCTCCAGCTGCACAACCACAAACTACCGATGACATTTAATTCAGTGATGGGTAAGGTTTCAACCAAACGGGAAGAGATTCCGGTCTGAATTGCACAAAAAATAAATCAGCTTAAATCAATGTTTCCAAATAAAGGACCCCAAGAAAAACAAAGAATTCTCACAATTTTCCTGCCAATGGGGATGGATCCCCGGTGGAAGACTGCACCACTTGGGGTACAGTCCTTGCTGCAGTATATACCAGAAACATGGTACACCCTCATTAGCTCTTTTGCCAGAAGTACTTAAACAGATTCACAATTAGTCCCTGCCCTGGATTTGGGGATGAAACTGATGGCCAATTTTGTCGCACTATCCATCGTAATGTTAAGTAACATAAAAGGGGAAGGAGCAGCGCTGGCTATATGGCAACGGCTCATGAATGTAGCTCCGGGAGTGCAAATTACCTAAAATATTTGATGAAACCTATGCTTCAGTAGGTAGAGATAATTTGGCAGCCAGGCCTTGTAAACCAGAGATCAAGGGCAATTTTGAAAAGGATTACTCGAAGCAGGCACCCGATTCTTCTAAGAAGAAGTGGGATAAGAAGAAAAAAAAGGAAAGGACTAAGGGGCACATGCATCAAGCTAGGCAATTGCGATTCCTTGATAACGTTTATTAAAGGAATCACCATTAAGGAATCGCAATTGCCTATTGCATGTAGGATTCGCTAAAATATTAGCAATTCCTACACATTCCTTAATTGCGAATCGCATATTGCGATTCGCAATTGAGGAATGGCTTACTATTCATTCCTATGGGCCCATAGGAATTAATGGAATTGCATTTGCAATTTGCGAGTACCAAATAGGTACTCGCAAATTGCGCATGCAGTTATCAAGGGTGATAGGGAGCCAAAAGGCCACCCTGATGCATACAAATAGTGTGCACATGTAGCGGTCATACATGCCCTAAGGGCATGTGCATGCGCCACATGGCACTTCGAAAAATGCAAAAAAGTGCATTTTTCTAAGGATTTGAAAATTTGCGAATCCTTAAAGCAGGGTCGCAATTTTTTCATGGTTCCTGCATTGCATTTAGGGAATCGTAAAATGCGATTCCCTAAATGCATTTGCAAAATAGATCATTGCATAAATTGCAATTCCCTATTTTGCAATTTGCTTTGGGCTTGATGCATCGCAAATAGCATTTTACCGCTCGCAAACAGGCCGATTCTGCAAATCGGTCTGTTCGCGACTGGTAAAATGCTTGATGCATGTGCCCATAAATCATGCGGCAGATCTCACCAGGAGTCCACTGAAAAACTCTACAATTCGTATAACCGTGAAACAATTAGAATGCCTGACAGGTATCAGGATATCTGAAAAATGCTCGGAGAGAGGAGGATGATCAAAGTGCAGGACAGAGAAGTATGTGAAACCAAAGAAGGCCTCACAATGCTCTTATGAATTTATCTTAAAAAAGGAAGGCAAATCTAAACATTGCAGGCCTCAATTCAAAAAGAAGATGGTATCTGGCCTTAAAGTCATGCATGCCATGGATATTGAAGACACTGCTTCTGAGCAGGGATTGGGCTTTGACCATCCTGGACTGAGTGGCAGAAGTCACAATAGTCTGCCAAAATCTAATGGAGTGTCAGGCCGCAAAAGCAAAATCATCATCATATAAACTTTATTACAATCTCAGAGATTCAAAAAAGTACAGCACAGCAAAAAAACAATAAAACCATATATTAAAATCATTAAGAAAGGGTTATCAGTAGACAATGCAGAAAATTATTATACAATAAGTATACATTCAAGGATAAAAAGACAAAAATCAGAGTAATAACTTCCTGCGAAAAAACCCACATAGCATACAGAAAAAGAGAGATACCGAATACTATCAATCTACGGGTATCCGTAGACAGCAGCCTCAGGATTTCAAGATAGTGGCCTGGACCAACAGCTCTACATAGTGGTATTATCCATTTTTTCCTCGGTAATACACAATGGGGACAGAAAAAAAGTAAATGAACAATAGATTCTGTCGAGGATTTACACGCAGGACATAGATCAACTACAGGAGGATACATGCACCATCTCAAACAGAAGGAGTTAGTTGGTAGGGTCTTGTATCTAAACTGCAAAAAGAGTTTGCGGGCCAACCGAGGATTAATTTCATCTATTGCTGT
Organism: Lissotriton vulgaris; assembly: GCF_964263255.1. Classification (NCBI taxonomy): domain Eukaryota; kingdom Metazoa; phylum Chordata; class Amphibia; order Caudata; family Salamandridae; genus Lissotriton; species Lissotriton vulgaris. The sequence continues at coordinate 1,316,902,981 of NC_141691.1, forward strand.
TTCAAAACATGGAACTTGTTTATCAGTTAAAAAGGCTTTAGTTAGGCCTGAGACATGTTCTGTTAGTTCCAATTGTACTATTTTTTTCCCAGTACATCTTTTTCAGCTTGTCTCTCGAGATACTGCTCATGGTTCCTGGGCTAGATCCAAAAGCTGTCCATCCCCAGTTTCCCTAATATAATAGCAAAATATTTTTGGGGGGGAGAACTTATCATTTGTCTATGACGTCCTCTTGGTGGAAAAGGATTGGCCACCAGAGTTGCCCCAGGTGAGAAACAGTCATTTTCCCTGCCTTTTTCGACCTTGTCTTGATGCAGTTAAACATTCGTATGCCAAGGAGTTGTCATTAGCACAAGCTCCGGCATTATACTGCATCCAAGTAGGGTGGGATGATGGTTCCCCTTATCATATTATACATGTGAGGTCAACCCCACAACAGCAACGACAAATCTCAATTAAACATGAGGATAAAAAACATGTTAGAGAGACCCTCACACAACTTGAATCCCAAGGTTTATTAGAAAGCTGCACCTCTTCAAGGAATCAGTAGACTGCACACATGTCCTACTTGTGCCCCCTGCCGACACTGCACACAATTACCGGAACAGAAAGCACACGCATTCCATCAGAGTGCAGGCAATAGTGGACCACGGGGACTCTTCACCAATGTCATCACCAAATACCCAGGCAGTGTGCATGATTCCTTCATCTTCCAACAGTCCATCATCAACCGGCGCTTCTAGGATGGCAACTAATGAATAGCACTGCTAGTTGGTAAGTACCAAATGAACAAACCACACACCTCAACTTCAAAATCATGCAACTCACAACTCTGGGAATGCACAAGGTACAAACTCACATACATCATGCCAAACACACCAGACACAACAACACAACTTACTGTGGGAACCTGGGCTAGCCATGTACACAAGTCATCACTGGCATGGCACCTTAGCCACACAATAGCAGATGTTGGGGAGAGGTGGGAACCAGGCATGTGCGAGGGTACAAGTGACCCATGAATAAGCATGTACACAATGCCAAGTGTGGCATGGATGTGCTGGCCAGAGTGCAGTATGCAGACAACACACATATCCATGTCGACTCACACCGCTGGTGTTTGGAGTGTAGTGGACAGTAGACACAACCTTATCACCCCAGCCTGTGGAGGAGATCGAGGAAATGTAGCTCGTCACGTCCCCCCTTAAGTGTGAGCGGAGTGGGCAAAAGGCACGTAACTCTGTGTGCGGTTCTTTTCCCGAATGCCCAATGTCTCTGCCAGGGCAGCGCTTCTCACCCCGCTACGAGGCTAACCCCTTGAGCGGTGTTGCCTGCAATCCTGTGCTACTGCTGCACACTGGGCCGCTGGTCCCTGAACTCTTCTTGCCCGCCCCTGCGCACCCAGACCTCAATGTCTAACTGCTGACACTGGCGTGTGTTGAAGAGGGTCCACCACGCGCCCGTGCAAGCTCCAGGCCCGAGGCCCATGACCTTGGCAGCCTTCTCCTACCATCACTGCCTCCAAGACACAGGCCCGCTGAACTCCAGTATCGTTGACATACTCCACCGGCATACACAGTGGACACGTAGGACACACATTTGAAAGTGAGTCTTGATTACACCATGGCAGAGTATACTTTAATACTTTTTTAATGCTGAGGTTAAGTCACTATACTCCCTTCAATGTGGTGCCACCAAGGCTGTGCGTAGGACTCGCACCAAACGTGTCTGTGGGCACTTGCAGACAGCGGCCTTCGGCCTACACTGCGGTCCTGCAGGCCTCACACCAATCCAATGCAGTTCGTCACCGGCAGGACACAGCATCGTCACTGGCCAAACACACGCTCAGCTCTGGTGCCATTACCTGTCACCCACAAATCTAATACAAATGCCATTCTAACATCGTGTGTTAGAGATCCAGGAGGAGATGGCTGGATAGCGGTTAACTCGCACTGACCGCAGACTCCATCCGACACTGCGGCCAACTAGGCCGCATTTTTGGACCTGAGTCTTGATGTCTTCATGGCAGAGTACATGTCACAGTACTTAAAGAGATGAGTAAAAAGAAGAAGCGCTTCAGTCCGGAGGAGAAAAGGTTCTCTGTTAGGGAGGTGATGGCACACTACCAACAAATGCACTGGTGCCACTGACTCTGTGTAGCGCATGCCTACTAAATGTGGCTGTGGGGCCCTGATGACTGTTGGCTTCGGCACACACTGTGGTGGAGTAGGTCACACATTTTGAACTGATTCCTGCCCTCTACATGGCAGATTCAATGTCATCGTTCAGGCCTCATTGCAGACTGCATCCCCTTCCAGCTCTGGTGCCCCTGAGTGTTTGCCCTGAAATTCATATATCACTCAAGTGAAAGCCACTAGGGACCTTTCCATTGTGGGGCAACGGCTGTGTGCTGAGGTAGCCGCAGGCACTAGCGGGGGAATAGAGCCGTGGGCATCGCAAATGCTCTTGACCACGTAGCTTAGCTTACAGGGGGTGAGAGGCTGTGGTGAGTTTTTCTCCAGGTTTCGCAGGCCTCCAAGATGCTGCATCGGTCGACTCAGAGACGCTGAGGTGTGGGGTTCTGGAACAGAGGTGGAGAGAGGCGTTGAGGGAGCTGCAACACTGCAGGTCTGCCGGCATGAGGTCCAGTGGCAGTGGCAGCACACATCAGGCTACAGAACAAAGCTCCCTGCAGTCTTTGGATGTAGGGGTGGCAGAAAAAAGCAACCAGTCTTCCTCTCTGGGGAACCAGAGGTAGAAATAGCAGAAAAGCACTAGCAAGGAAGACCGTGTAAGAAATCTGAAATTTCAGCCAATGGAGAGAGGCTCCTCAGTGGAAGGTGAGATCAGTGGAAAGCCCTCCCAGGAAACCCTGCGTACTAGAAATATCGGGGTGGCAGGGATAGACAGTTACCTCTTTTTCCTAAGGAGACCCCTCTGTGTTCAATATAGGAAACAAAAGATGTGAGTAAAGGAAGGAGGGGTCATCACAGAGCCAGTGCAGGGGGAGCGACCAGTGTTTTACAAAGTACGAAAACCGATACTTCCCAGTTAAAAAACAAAGGAGAAAGAGACAAAAAGCAGGCATCCAACCAATAAAATACCATCTTCACTCAAATCCTTATTTCAGGTTTGGTCTAGCTTGCAGTGGAAGGGTAGTCCTGAAGGAATAATCTCTGCTAAGAATATTGGAATTGAGGCCCCTAACGCAGATTTGAATGCTTTCAATAGCAGTATGAGTGTAGCCCGCTCAAACAGTCAAGCTCGTCTGCGCTCGTCCGCGAGCGTCCGGGGCTAGGGGCTAAGGACCCTGTGTGTCCTCTGGTGTATACTTCCGCCGATTTATTAGCGCTAAGACCTTCTACCATGAAGTGCCCTCCTGTACCCCTCAATGCGGTGAAGCGGATATTCCGCCTAGGCATTAGTAATCCCATCACCCTAACTACGGACTCCGCCTCTACCTACGCGGTTTCGGCAAGCATGCCAGTCACCACCTGTAATTTTAGATGTCTGTATTTAAATACACGTTCCATGACCAAACATCAGATAGATATCTTTCTGTTACTATCTGACATTAAACCGGATTTACTCCTGTTGACTGAAACATGGCTCACCCCGGATTCATTACCGGACATCTTGGCCGCCTTACCTGCTGATTATTATATTATCTCCGTGATACGACCGGCAGGTAAAACTGGGGGCGGGGTGGCCATCATCTCCAATAAAAAACACCAACTTAGACAACTCCCCTCCTTGGATATTCCTAATGTGGAGAATATTGTTGCCAAATTGGACACTGTCAATGGGACACTTGTGGTGGTTTTACTATACCGCCCGCCCCAAACCATGGTTATGTTCCCTGCTATTCTTGCGGAGCAACTGGCCATGCTAGCCACTGATAACTCAAAACTGCTTTTGGTCGGGGATTTAAATCTTTGGTTTGATAATATTCTATCTGACCCCCAAGCAGCAGAGACTAGGGACCTTCTGAGTGATCTGAATTTAACACAACATATAGACACTCAGACCCATCAAAAGGGCCATAGTCTCGATCAACTTTGGTCATTGAATTTAGCCATTGATTTTATTGATATTAAACCTTGTAGCTGGTCCGATCATTTTATTATTAGTTTCTCTTTTTGTGTTGAGAAAGCTCTTCAATTTAAGCTGAAGACCACCAGTCTGACCCGGAAATGGTCCTCGCTGGACATGTCTGCTTTCTTAAATCGGTTAAAGTCTACTCTGCCAGAGCAGAGTTCAGATGTGGAGATAGCCGAAGGTAGGCTTCAAGACTGGCTAAATTCGGCCATTAATGTTTGTGTTCCCCTCACTCGTTTTGATAACTCGCGTGGCGCGGATGCGCATAAATGGTTTACACCGGAGTTGAGGAAACTAAAACTTGAAGTGAGGCAGCAAGAGAGAACATGGCGCTCTAACTACTGTCCTCAAGCAAGGATCGCTTATTGTTCTACCTGAAAAGCCTACCAAAAAACATTGCACACCCACAAAACTGCCTATTTCTCTTCTAAAATACTTAATGCCACCAATAAGTCGAAAGAAATTTTCAGGATTGTGACGGAGTTGTGCAATGATGAGAGAACTTCTCCCCCGGTTGTCCCTTCACAACTGCTCTGCAATTCGCTAAATGATTATTTTAATGATAAAATAATGCTGATTAGGGACACTTTATCTAAACTTCCAATTTGTGCCCCGATAGACGACACTTCTTTAAACCCTCTTACCCTGCATTCCTTTCCTTTAATTACTCACCAAACCCTCCAAGACTTACTCACTAGAGTTAAATCAGGATCTCCTCAGGATGCCTGTCCTCCCCAAGTAATGAGAGAAATTGGTCAGGCGCTTCCAAATAGCTTGATTCCACTGCTCAATAACTCCCTTGTGTCAGGAAGCGTCCCTAATAGTTTTAAACAGGCCTTATTGATCCCTTTGAAAAAAAAACCTGGTATTGATTCCTCAGACCTTTCTAATTACAGGCCAATATCGTTACTGCCTTACTTATCCAAAATATTGGAGGCGCATGTAACTAACTGCCTATCAAGTTTTGTGGAGGCTTCCGGGTATTTACAACCCAACCAGGCAGGTTTCCGGCCTGGTCACTCCACTGAGGCAGTGATATTGGCCGTCCAGAATACTTTAAGGTCTAATGCAGACAGGGACTTACACCAGGCTTTGGTGTTATTGGACCTGTCTGCGGCGTTCGACACGGTTGACTATACCATCTTGGTCAACCGTGTCGAACAGGCCGGTCTTCGAGACTCAGCCTTGGCCTGGCTTAAATCTTTTATTTCTGGACGTACTCAATCGGTTCGACTTGGCTCCTTCACAGCCCCTAAAAAATTCTCCTTCTGTGGGGTTCCTCAAGGATCTTCCTTGTCCCCTTTATTATTTAATTTATACATGCGCCCACTGTTATTTTCTCTACGAGAGTTCAAGGTCGATGTCTATAACTATGCAGACGACCTGCAGTTGGTTTTTGTGCTAAACTCCCACAATGCTGCCGAGGAATTTCGAGCCACCATGTCTTTTATTCAGAGGTGGATGTCCCTAAACCACCTGAAGTTAAATCCGGGAAAAACGGAGCTCATTCTACCTGGGAAGAGTGAGATCAGCTGGAGTCCTAGCTTCTGGCCATCGGACATGGGCTCGCCTCCAAAAAAATCCCGTACAGTGAAAAGCCTGGGAGTGACTCTTAGTGAGGATCTTACCTTGGTAAGCCAAGTCGGAACTGTGGTCTCCTCAGGGTTTTTTCAATTGAGGAAGATCAGAAAAATAGCACACCTTCTTACAGGCCTGGCTTTAATTCAGACAGTCAGTGCTCTAGTCCTGTCCCATATCGATTTCTCCAATGGCCTCTACTTGGGGGCGCCTATTGGCCAACTTAAAAGATTGCAGTACTTGCAAAATCAAGCTGCAAGACTTATCTGCAAAGTACCTAAGTGGGAATCGATTAGACATGGACTAGAGACCCTGCACTGGCTGCCTGTGGAACAGAGAGCCACTTTCAAGGTGGGTTGCATTGTGTTCAAGGCTCTGGAGGGCAAGGGCCCTATGTTCCTGAGATCACTACTGCGCAAATATACACCTTCGCGCAGTTTGAGGTCAATCCACAAAGATCTACTCGAGGTCCCTCGTTTCAAAAAGAAACGTCAAGGGGGCAGCAGCTTTCAATTCTTAGCCTCCTCATTGTGGAATTCCCTCCCCTTGACCCTGCGACATAGCAAGGATCTCCTTGCTTTTAGGAAGTCATTTAAAACTTTTCTTTTTTCCCAGGCCTACTATGAAAAATAATTGTATTTCTTTTATGCACTGTTATGTTTGATTCTCTCACCAGCGCCAAGAAGCCCCAGGGCGTATGCGCGCTTAACAAATAATAAATAACATAACATAACATAACATAACATTGATGAATGAGGTTGAGACTAACCCCGGAGGAGTCCAGAAGAGCACTGTTACAGTCCCCATCAGTAATAGTTTTAAGTGCTGGCAGTAATCAAACCACCTGAGGATGCAAAAAATCACCATACAAGAGGGGATAAAAATGATGAAAGTGGAGGGGGGCCTCTGGAAGATTCATTGACAAGTATCCAATTGGGGCTAAATAATGAAATCAGAGGCCAGTCAGGTTGGCATACAAGCTTAATGCTCCGAGCTAGCACAAAAATTGGATGAGGTTGCTTCTCGCACCAAGGCCATGGAAGATGAAGATGGTTCAAAAAAACAGGATGCGACAAAAAATGCTACTGAGATTAGTAAACTGGTTAAACAAAATGAAATGTTAAAGGATGATTTTGAGAGTTTGGAGAACCACTCTCAAAGGAATAACTTAAGATTCCTGAATATCCCTGAAGCAGAGGAAGGTACAGATATGAAAGCCTTCATAATCTTTACTTAGGGGCAAGGCCTTAAATGATAATAGGAAAATTTATCATGAGCAAAAGATCCTGATAGCACATAGGGAGCCTTTTTGGCGTAACCCCCAAAGGACTAAACCAAGGAAGATCTTCTGAATTTCCTTTCATATAATGTCAAGGAGGCAATTCTGAGCGGGGTCCTAAGAAAAAGGCCTTAAACATTTAAGGTGTTCTCTGTTACAATAAGATCAGACACCTGTAAAACTATAGAACAGAGGCAATAGGAGCTAGGCAACAGGATGGAGGATCTGCGGAACCTGGGGGCTAAGGTGCCACTAAAATTCCCTTTGATGCTTCATATAATGTGGGATAATCAAATGTATAATTACTGCGCTGTCGACGATGTTGATGTATTAATTGATTCAATAAACAATAAAAAGGAACTTACTAAAATATAAGCAGTCGATCACCAATCAGCTGTGTCAGTTGTGTCAGGATGTCGGATGAAGAAATCTGGAGATGTTGATGTGCGGAAAATGTGTTTATTGACTTTTTGCTTACTTATATTCCCCCAATAGGCAGCCCGGAAGGCAGTTTTATGCCTTCTAATATAGTGAGGGTTCCTCAGGGTTGGGTTTGTAGGGAGGGGAGGGATGGGGGTAGTGATGGTACATGGGTGGAGAGTAGAGGGGTAAAAACAAGAAAAAGGTCCTCAAGAACACTTAGCCAGGAACATCTATGTAAATTGGATCCGGAGCGGGGGAATCAATCTGAGTGTGTGGATGTTGGCTAAACTAGGTAAAGTCATTGATACCCTCACTTGGAATGTGAATGGTCTCAGGTCTTGAGCCAGGCAGAGGGTGGTGATGAGGTATCTTGACGAGAGTCAGGCCCATATTATGATCTTGCAGAAAGTCCACCAGGTGGCTATTGAGAGTAAGGAACTATTCCTTAGGTATGGTGGGTCCAGAACTTTTTAGTTTCTGGCAAGGAGCAATCCTGTGAGAGGTTAGCGATTGTAATAAGAAGGGGCTCTGGAGTGGGGGTTAAGTATTCCAACACGGATAGTTCTTGTAGATGGGTTGTAGCTTGAATAAAATGTGTAGATTTTTAATTCATCTGTGTCGGGTTCTATGGTCCAAGTGTGGATGATCCACAGTATCTAGTGGAATTGGGGTTTAAATAACGTGAAGGCATCGGTTCCATTGATTTTGGTCGGTGATTTTAATATTCTGCTGGATCCCATTTTGGATCATTCCACATAGAGGAATGGTGCTATAGCACCTAAAACGTGAAGAGCTCTTAAAAATATGATGCCAGATATAGGGCTAGTAGATTCATTGAGACATCTAAAAGGGCAATCAAGAGGGTATACTTATCATAGCAAAAAATATAGACATTACTCCAGATTAGATTACTTTTTAGTGGAAAGGGGTATAGCGGAAAATATAAAAAATACCACACACTATCCAGTTCATATTTCGGATCATTCTGCCATCCTAATCATGGGCCCGATTCACAGAACTAACTTAAGACAAAATCCTAAACTTACTACAATTTTGGTATTCACAGAAGGCACTTACTCATTTTGGTATTTAAAGAAGGCACTTACTCATTTCGGTATTCATAGAAGTTATGACTCTTAACTTTAAGACTCCTAAATGCCTTCTGTGAATACCGAAAGTCTTAAAGTTAAGATTTTTCTCAGCTTATGAGTAGTAAAGTTAGGACTCTTAACTTTAGGATTCCAAATCAAATCAAAATAGTCTTTATTCGATATTTTTCAATCATAAAAGACATTTACAAATACAAATTCATCCCTCACCCCATAGATAATAAGATCCACATTTAGTTAATCATTACAACTATATCTAAAAAAGAGCTTACTAGCTCATACATGATTACAAAAGATTAAATATCACATTTAAGAAGTTAAAACAGTGTTAAAAAAGATAATTCATTCAGTGCTAAGTATGTCGATTTCTCAATACAATTTACGAAATCGAATGGCAGCATATAACAACTGGCCTTGGGGTTATTCCAAACTCATTTTACGGGCACGAATTATCCACATCCAGTGTAAAAATTTCGACATGGCTATAACAACTGGCTGAGAAGTATCAGTTCTTAAGCTCCTAATTGCCTCACCAGCAGTTTTGAGGCCTAACTGAACACAAATCGGTTTAAGCCACGACTTTCTTGGTACATTGTATTCAGGGCAGGCAAACAATACATGCCCTATGTTTTCCCTTTGATCAGGGTAAAAGGGGCACACCGAACTTTGATTCCCACGCCATTTTACAGTTAAAGTATTTAGTGGTAGTGTCCCCACCCTCATTTGGTGATACTTTTTCCGGTCCCCGGGAATGGTAATCCAGTCCCAGTAAGGTTCTAGGGCCGGTGCATGCTTGAGCTCTAGGAAGTCAGTAGTAAATGATATTTCAATATGACGTCCAAATGTCTTAGCCTCAACCATGTTCCAATACAGATCACAAAGTATTTTCTTGGATGGGAAGACATTCCCCACAGGATCATCCCATAATGCAGATAGACCCATAGCCATATAAGTTGTTTTAACCTCCCGCATCCACTGGATTTTGTGAGACTTATCCGAGTCTCTAACCTCGAGGAAGCCCTGGGCATACTGCAGGAGTTCCGGGGTTACCCATATTCTCCTCCAGTAGGCAACCGATCTATATTTTGCCATATCCTCGAAGCTATGAGCTCCCAAGTCATAGTGGAGAGGTATCAAGGGAGTGGATACTGGAAAACAAGTGATATTATGAAAAAATTTGTTTTGGGCAACCGTCAACTTAGTGAGGTTGCTGGTCCCCCAGAGTTCTGCCCCATAAAGGACCGCTGCTCCCACCTTAGCATTGTGAATCTTTAAAACAGGAGTGATAGGCCTGGTATGTGATGAATAAAATTCCTTGGTGAGTGCTCCTGCCAATTGTGCATGCCTCATAACCAGCAGGTTGGTGTGCTAATTCCAATCTAATTTATAAGACAGGGTGATGCCCAAGTAATTAAAGACTTGGGTCTGTTCAAGTTGTACCCCATCCATGACCACCTTCCCTCTGACAAATTTCCGTTTGTGCAGAACCATGAATTTTGTTTTAGCTGTATTGATAACAAGGCCATGATCCGCACACAACACTTCAAAGACTCCAATAGCCTTCTGGAGCCCCTGTTGTGTCTTTGATATTAACAGGGTGTCGTCCGAAAACATCAACAGGGGGATCAGTTTTCCGGCCAACTTAGCTGCGTCGGTCGGTTGTTGTTCAAAGTACCTGATCACCCTGTTGATGTATAGCGAAAAGAGGGTTGGGGCTAGTATACAACCTTGGCGTACTCAAGTTGCAATGGGAAATTTGTCGGTTACGCTACCCTGCTGGTTCCATCGGACTTGGGAAAAGTTATTCTCGTGCAATCTAATTAAGAGAGATAGAATTTCAGTTGGGATGCCCTGTTCCTTTAAAGCTTTCCACAACTTAGCACAAGGGACCAAGTCAAATGCTGATTTAAGATCAACAAAGGCTGCAAACAGCATACCCCCCCAAGTAACACTACCCTCCAGTATATTAAGACAGATCTAAAAACTTGAACAATGGTGCTAGTATGACAGCGAAACCCTGCCTGTAATGGTGACAAAATATCTTGTTTGTCTATCCAAGCATGAATACGTTGCAGTACAAGCCTCGCCACTACCTTTTGAATGCATGCAATAAGGCTGATAGGCCTATAATTTCCTGGATCCGAGCTTTCTCCTTTTTAAAAGATTGGGATAATCTCGGCTCCCTTCCAGGTCTCAGGGATAGGTGAGCCCCTTGCAATTCCATTTGCTAGCAGCTGGATATAGGTAGCCCAAAGGTCCTTGTCGTACATAAATAGATCAGCAGGGACCGCATCCAGGCCTGGGGCCCTCGCTTTTGGGATGTTGTTCAAAGTTTTTAGGACTTCAGTTTTGGTAAAAGATAGATAGCTAGTACTCAGATTTATATCCAGAGGTACTTCGCAACCATCTTCTTCGATGTCCTCCAAAGCAAACTGGGACGCATAGTGGGAGACCCAAGTATTTGGTGACACATGATTCGTGGGTTCACCTCTTTTGGCCCCCCTTCCCCACTTAACAATATCCCAGAAAGTGGACATGGATCTTTCTTTGCTGGCTCTCATGAGGTTGTTCCAATAGCCATCATCCCATTCGCTTTTTGCCCTGATTTGAGTTTTTTTGTACATGACACGGGCATCCTTTATCTTCACTATATCTTTTGTCTTTACTGCCTCTGACAAGGCCCTGTAGGCAACCCTGCAGGATTTGTCATACCATTGATCCTCCTTCCTTGATGGCCTACTCTGTTTCTTAGTGACCCTTTTTACAAAGACGGATCTCAGTTTGCTCATAAACTCGTCGTGGATCTTGCTAACGTTAGATACCGGAGCCTCATCAGCGGAGTTACTCCTTAGATCTGTAATAGCCTGGATAGTTAAGTCCCTCATAGCTACAACACTCTCTTCATTTGTAACACAGTTTGACCATCTAATACGTCTGTAATAATTTGAAAGGGAAATTTGCACATTATCCCTTTGAACTTCGCTATTAGATAGATCAAACAGCCTTAATAACAAAACTAGTGGGTCATGATCACTTTCGGCCCGCGGCTCTATCCACATATTGATAAGACTAGACCAATTCTCCTTGTTGATAAGAATGTAGTCAATGCGACTCTGTGATATACCGTTATTAAAGGTAGGGGCACCCAGTGTATCTGAACCTGTTCTTCCATTAGTGGCCCGCAACCCATGCTCCACGCATAAAACTTTTATTTGCAATGCGGCCTCTGACCACTTTTTTATAGGTGGTAGGGGCAACTGAGGGATTTTCCAGATACAGTATTCTTCCAATGTAAGGTCTATATCATAATTATCTAGAGGTTCAAAACAACAGTTAAAATCACCTGCAACAATAGCGTTGCCGTTCAAACAGTATTGTTTAAAAAGAATATCTAGTTGATCAATTACCTCAGTGGCTTTCCCACCTGGTAGGCCCCTTGAATAGATATTAAAGATATAAAGATCTTTACACTGATGTCGCTGGAGTTTGACTAGCAAGATATCAGGGGTATTTGTAACCATCTGGAAGACAGAGTACCCACTATTTTGTTTTACCCATGTCACCAGTCCCCCCTTTGACCTACCCTGTAAACTCAGAATAGACGAGGTATAAAAATGTAGGTAACCTTCCTTTGGTTCTGGGGTTTCCTGCCAGGTTTCCTGGAGGAGGATTATATCCTTTGTATCCAGAAAAGCTAGCCAGTCCAGAGATATAATTTTACTTTTCAGACCTGCAACATTCCATGACACCAGGGTAAAATGAGCAACAACATTGACATTATTTTCTTCCATGCTGCTAATTTAGCTATCCCTATGGTTTTGAGATGGAATGTTTTCATTCGTGCAATTCTCATCTACCACCAAGTTAAAAGATGTTTTAACATTTTCATTAATATTGTTTTTAGATACAGGTGGATCATAGAGATCATTATTTCCGTATGAACCCTCGAAAATACTTTGTTTACTCATTAGGTTTGTCTGGAGTGTGGAGCTATCATTTTTCGAGGTATTCGACTGAACTATAGCAACTCCCAATTGATTTTTACATGGTGGGATAGAGCATGCAATGTTATTTCCCCTCTTAAGTCAATCACACTCATTCAGCCCTGATAGGGTCTCATATCTGTTTCCCAAAGGCAAACCCCATTCGTTGACTGGAGCCATTATTCCTCGTCTGTTTCTTATAGTGTCCCATACTGGCCCCGGGGTCTTTGGAAATGTTACATTTTGTTGTTCGCCATGAAAGAATTTTAAAGTGAGGGGGACAACAGTCCCACTTCTTCTTTGTGGCCGAAGTATATTGATCAACACATTAGGTAAAACAGCCGGATGGGAAAGAGTCACCGCTACACAATCTCCTTTAAACCTTTTTGGTCTGTTCCCAATCCAGGTAACCCTTTTCGCTGTCTTAATTTTGCCCGCTAGTTGCTGTTTCCCTCCAGGCGCCATCTGTATGTTCCCTGTAAGCCAATGCAGCGCCTTACTGGTCAGTGAAGTTGAAGTTTCCAATTGGCCTGTCACCAAGGGTGGGACATTAGCCAGCACCAGTACCACAGGAGAGGCTTCTACTATAAATTGAAGAGGATATATTTCTTGGCGTAATGCAGGCGTGATATTTGATATTAGTAAACCACCATCTGTTGCATCAGGGTGATTGTTAGAACTTAATTGGACCTGAGCCGGGTGGTAACATGGCATCGAACCACCCCCCTCCATTGTTGTACTCCCAGGATTTTCTTCGGTTGCCTGGGCTGGTTTTGTCACTAATGTTGCCAATTTATCAACCTCGTCCACTACCTTAGTCTGGATTATGCCCATTTTTTTTATTTCAGTGGTTAATTTATCAATCTTGGCGACCAGAGGCTTGATGATAGTTTTAAATTTAGAATCAATCATATCAGCTATCTTAAGAAGCATTTCGTCGTCCATAATGCATTTAGCACTGTCAGCCCCATACTCCGTGCTTCTAGCCTTGGTTTTCCCTGGAGGAGATGTCCTTTTCTTCCTTAGACCTGAGCGTAGACCTGTTAGTTTTGGCTGAGTTCTTCTAGAGGTTCTGACAGGTCGAGTTTCCTCTTCAGAGGAGGAAGAGAGGTCATCGTCTGTGATTTGGGCGCACATCTCACGGTCAGAATTGATATTTGTTTCAGGATCATTTGCAGCAAGATTTTCCAGGTCAACTACCGGGGCATTACTTTGGTCCTCGTTATCACCCATATGAGTGTTATTAACTATCTGATCAAAGGGAGCATCCAGCAGTGGAGTTTCTGCCTGTGAAGATAATGGAGTTGGGCTCAGGAGTTGGAGATCAGGAGACTGGCTTAGTCCCAGTGACTGTCTCCTGTTACTGTTTATTTTTGTAACCATTTGGACCAGATAGTTGTCCATTGTTTTGGAGGCGATTAGGGCTAGTTTTTTAGGCATACTGGACATTCATTAAACAGGTACACTTGAGAGGGATGTATTGTGTCACAAATACAGCAGTAGCGAATTAATAGATAAATTCCTTACTTCAAATGCAGGGGGTGTGGCCCAGTCCAGTTGCAGACAGTCACGGACTGTCTAAGACTGTCCGCCCTTTGTCCGGGCTTCGTCCGACGCGTCCCGCGCGTGTCCTTGCGGGACTATGGCTCTGATGTTGTTTTATGCGTCTCCTAGCGCGCTGGCTAGTCGCGTGAGCGATTTCCCCTGTGGGATCCTGGGGATTGCAGTCTCTACCGTCCGACCGGCGGAGCCAAGCCCGGCCGGTCGTTTCCAGCAATAAGGGGGCGGAGCCAAGCTCGGCCGCTGAACGGGAAACTGGGTCTATGAATAGCAGGGGAAACCCATTAAACCAAACGGTACCTGGGTAAAGAAGACTAAATTATATGAAATTGGTACCTTGGTTCTCGGTATATATTCTGAATTGAAATAAGGAATAAAGAAAAAGTATTCCCTATTTAGTATTTATATTACTATGGTCACACTTTATCTATTTCTACCTTTTACAATCTCCTGTCTCGTCATGAACCATAACTACGCCTTGGAATATTACTGAATGATTTTTTATTTCATCAAATAAAAAGATTTTTGAATATTTTTTGTTTTCAATTTAAACACATTTGTATATACAAGTAGTTTTTACATATATACAATAACAGCCCTTCATTTCCAAACTAGGATGTCACCATGAAAAAATAAACCGGACATTCCTATCGAGATCAAACAGACTAGTGTGAGGAAAACAAATAGGTACAAATTATTTAAACCAAATGTTTTTTCAATCCCTCAACAGATTATTTAAATTAATCAAAAGTGTTTTTATATATCTGTTGTCTCTTTACAGTCGACGCGTTTCAGCCAATCAATTCTGGCCTCTTCAGGACTAGGGCTATTCAAATATTTCATCAAATAAAAAGATTTTTGAATATTTTTTGTTTTCAATTTAAACACATTTGTATATACAAGTAGTTTTTACATATATACAATAACAGCCCTTCATTTCCAAACTAGGATGTCACCATGAAAAAATAAACCGGACATTCCTATCGAGATCAAACAGACTAGTGTGAGGAAAACAAATAGGTACAAATTATTTAAACCAAATGTTTTTTCAATCCCTCAACAGATTATTTAAATTAATCAAAAGTGTTTTTTGTCTCTTTACAGTCGACGCGTTTCAGCCAATCAATTCTGGCCTCTTCAGGACTAGGGCTATTCAAAATCCATCTGGCGGTGGATTCGCGGAAACCGCTGATACTTCGTGTTAATTGACGCGCAATTGTCAGCGTCTTTTTCATGGGGCCATTATCAGTTTTCACAGCTTCTTAGGGCTCTCTGACTCTATCTCTGGGCGCCTGGAACGGGAAACTGGGGACACAGCAGAGAGTCCGATGGCAAGTAGCAGTGAAAATCGGGGAACTCTGCCCCTGACGTTGTTTTATGCGCCTCCTGGTGCGCTGGCTAGTCGCGTGAGCGATTTCCCCCGTGGGATCCTGGGGATTGCAGTCTCTACCGTCCGACCGGCGGAGCCAAGCCCGGCCGGTCGTTTCCAGCAATGAGAGGGCGGAGCCTAGCCCGGCCAGCTGAACGGGAAACTGGGGACACAGCAGAGAGTCCGATGGCAGGTAGCAGTGAAAATCGGGGAACTCTGCCCCTGACGTTGTTTTATGCGCCTCCTGGCGCGCTGGCTAGTCGTGTGAGCGATTTCCCCCCGTGGGATCCTGGGGATTGCAGTCTCTACCATCCGACCGGCGGAGCCAAGCCCGGCCGGTTGTTTCCAGCAATGAGGGGGCGGAGCCAAGCCCGGCCGCTGAACGGGAAACTGGGGACACAGCAGAGAATCCGATGGCAGGTAGCAGTGAAAATAAAAGTTAGGACTCTTAACTTTAGGATTCCTAAACGCCGTCTGTGAATACCAAAAGTCTTAAAGTTAAGATTTTTCTCAGTTTAGGAGTCCTTTCACTACCGGGGAGTATTTCAGCACCTTGCGCCTCCCGCTTCGTGGGAGACGCAGCATTTGGCGGCGAACCAGCAGCATCACTCGGGGGCAGGACTCAAAGACCCAGGAGTCAGTGGGGGCTATGACAGGACCGGCAGCCCCTCCCCTTTCACTACCAGGGAGTATTTCAGCACCTTGCCCCTCCCGCTTCGCGGGAGACGCGGCGTTTGGCGGCGAATCAGCAGCATCACTCGGGGCAGGACTGAAAGCCTCAGGAGCCAGCTGGGGCCGTGACAGGACCGGAAGCCCCTCCCCGTTCACTATCGGGGAGTATTTACTATCTGCACATTTCCATGTTGCGGGACGCGCACGGGTGGGCACATGGCAAAGCCCGGGCCAAGGGTGGGCCCGTCTGTGCCCGTCAGTGGCCGGTGGAGGCTGGGCCGGGCCACCTCTCTTATCTTTGAAACTCAGTATTGCAAGCTTTTTGGGGGGTTTCTAATGCATTGACCTTTCGTGCTTAAGCTATAATTTCCAACGAGCATTGCCCTAATTTTCTGCGCATCGTGTTGTAAATTGGTATTGGGTTTTATAGAACAAGGGTACAATCAATTATGGGCAAGAGAAAGTCCATGGAGGGAAATGCTGGGGGAGTGGAGGGAGCTAGCACCTCGAAACCTCGTAAAGGGAAGAAAGCTAGAAGAGCGACTCAGCAACAAGATCCAGTGGGTGTCCTGAATCTCATTAGTACTCTGGTAGAGGAATGCGAGGAAATATTGCTGACCGAAAGCGGTGCCCCCTTACCCAGTGATTCTGCCCATACGCAAATAGTGTTCAGGGGCGTTCTAATTTTCCAAAGACCCCGGCAATCCCGGCTACGTTTCGTACAAAAATAAATGACAGTTCTTCTAGGGGGGTTGAGAAAGAGGGTGCTGGCCATAATACCAATGGAGAGGAAGGTTTTCCTTCAAAAGCTGATACGCAGTCTCGTGAGTGCGTCTCCTTAGTGCCATGCTCCAATACATTCTCGCCCCTAATGAGTAACCCGAGGGAGGCTAATGTAGAGCTGGCTAATAACTCAGGGCTAATTGTGACCGAGCCCGCCATGAATCAAGTGCAATCTTTTCATGACCTCGAGAGGGTGGTTTACTCATTGAGGGAGGAGATAGTTTCTTTGAAGGCCGTGATTGAAAAATGAACAACCATGGTGGGACCCTGGGGGAATATGCCCTTTCCTACTCCCGTTTCTGTCCAGAAACCAACTATCCCCATTCCACCAACCTCTAATGGACCCCAGAATAATCTCATGAGCATTGTGAAGTCTATGGATCAGTGTAAAACTGCGGATACATATAGCCAGATGGTTAAGTCCGGGAGGCATGGTGTATTGCCAAGAGATATAGATAATACTGCACGATCTGTTTTGGGTTGAAGGGACCGACCAGGGGGAGATTAGGTCGAGAGATCATTTATCTTTGTATGTACGAGGGGAAACGTGGCCACCTATTAACTCACGAGGGGGGAATCCCATTGTAAATAATAGCACTGTCTCTAACAAAAACAAAATTTATATGACTAATGTTCGGAAACTATCTTTGCATAGTAGATTTGAAAGTGCTGATTCTTTAACAAATAAAGCCATTCATTGGCTTCGGCACGTCTGGGACTGTCGCTCTGTGATCAGAGACGACATTGTCAGAGCTCGTAGGTTCACCTCCCCTATGAAACCTGTTGACTGTATTGAACTGACATTGCAGAGCAAGGTAATGGTGGAAAATCTGTTTTCTCTTGAGTTTAGGACTAGTCCACCTGAGCATTCATCAATCCAGTTAAGAAAGGCATGCCCGGGTGATATTGGGCGGTTGAGCTATGGCCATTTGATGGGTGTAAGAACGGGAAGTTCTACTTGGAACTTGTGGATTGACTGAATGGTGAAACTGAATTAAGATCACACGGTATTAGTGCAGGTCAGATATCACAGGAGGAGGAAGTGACCAAGCTTACTGGTTTTGATAGCCATGATTTTTATACCCTAAATAGTTCGGTAACAGAAGATAATATCCAACGTCCTCCCATCATCAACATAGATTCCCCCTCGCAGATATCCCCTTCTCAGAATGTTCTAAGTCCCACAAGCCAAACTGATACTTTAGTTAATACCAGTGGGTTTGCGGTTGGCGGTTCACTACTCTTGTGGAATATTGCGGGATTGAATGCAAAACTAGCTATACCTGATTGGCTTACTTTTATTAATGATTATGACATTTGCCTTTTCTAAGAGACCTGGCTTTTGGAACCGCGATTTTGTGTAGGATTTTTAAATTTCCATATTCCAGCCTTAAAATGGACATATGGCCGACCAGCGGGTGGCTTAACTATCTGGATACGGCAAGAATTAGGTATCAAAATCAAGATATTACCCTCTGGGAGCAACGATATCCAGATATTGAGGATCGATTTAGGTCCCTTAGGTTTAATCAACATTTATAATGTCTATGTAAGGGGAACTCGAGGTGCCAAGTCCCAGGTTCTAGATGAGCTTGTAAATTTCTTTGATCTCCATTTGACAAGCTCACACATTATTGTAGTGGGTGATTTTAATTCTACTTTTGAACCCCTGGTTGCAATAGAGGAGCACCTTACTGATGATGAAGACATGTTATGGGGAATTCCCAAATTAGAGCTGAAACCCATAAAGAGGTGGACAGAAATAGTCATTCAGATCAATACAATCTGTCTGGAAATGGGTTTAAGGGCACTTAATGGTAGAATGCCGAAGGATAGAATGGGAGCTTAGACATTTAATAACGGGCAAAGCAAAAGCAGAATCGATTATATTCTTGTTAGTGTGAGCTTCTGGCATACCATCACTGACATGCTGATAAGGGACCTTCCAGAAAGTGATCATAATCCCCTCTGCGTAAGTCATAGGTGGTGGAAGATGGAACGCATTCCTGCTGGGGCAAGGGAGTCACATGCTGCAGACATTGTGTTCTCTAATGATATAAGAAGGCTAAGATTGCCCCGTATACTAGAGAACCCTGCTACTTTGAAAAGTATTAAAAAAGATGTTGATGGTACTATCCTCGAATTTGAGCAGATCTTGTCCGGAAACAAGGACCTGGGTGAAATAACACTTGTGCATAATGCATGTTTTACTATTTTGAGATCTTATTTTGAAAGAAAGTACAGACCTGGTCAATCTCTAGCCCCTAGACCTGCAAGATTGTATATGAAGGAATGCAGGCAGGCAAGGATAGATTTAGGGAAAGCTATAAAGGAAGAAAAAGTGGACACTGTGCGTGCTAATAGGTGTATTTATAAAAGTAGTATCCTTAGGGCCAAGCGGTCATGGGATGAGCGTAAATGGCAGGACCTGTTAGAAGCTAGTGTGCAGAATAATAGTCAATTGTTCTGGGGTATTATTAAGTGAAGTGGGGGGTAGGCGGACAGTCTGAGCAGCCGCAAAATAATGTTTCACAGGAAGAATGGGTTGAGTATTTTAGGCCCCAGTATGCCTCTAATCCTGGGGACAAGAATAGGGAAGTCCCGAGTCTAGTTTATTATCAGGAAATGCTTTTATTAGAACAGATGTAGAGCAAGCACCTGGCACAGTGGCAGCTGGAAAAGCATTGGGTTCGGATGGGGTCCCTGCTGATATGTACCTGTATAATAAGACCAAATGAGGGAGTTATATTTTGCTGATTGCTAATGCTATGGCCCAGGGATCACCGATACCAAGCTCCTGGAAAGGGGCGGAAATAATTCCGGTATTTAAGAAGGGTGATAGGTCCCTCCCTGGGAACTATAAACCCATTTGTTTGATTGACGCCATCCAAAAAATTTGTAGGGAGGATGATTTTAAATAAGGTCTTATAGCGGATAGCGGATAACAATATATTGTCCCCCTTCCAGGTGGGTTTTAGAGAGTCTATAAGCACCATTGACCAAGTATTTCATTTCACACTACTCTATTGGAAAACGGTGACCCTAGGCAAAGGAAGCTTGTATGCTGCCTTTGTTGATTTAAGGGCAGGTTTTGACCTAGTCCCTCGACCTAGCTTCTGGGTAACGTTAAAAGATCTCGGTCTTCTCATTGAGCTATTAACTTTAATCCAGAGGCTTCATGAGGATAATCATGCTAGGATTAGGCGGGGAAGGCAGGGAAAGACAACCGGTGACTTTCCAGTCTAAAGAGGGGTGCGACAAGGGTGTGCCATGGCGCCCACGTTATTTTCTTTATATATAAATGGAATAGTTGAACGGCTACTATTGGTGAACACAGATGCTCCCACTCTAGCGGGTGTAAAAGTCCCGATTTTAATGTTCACTATCGATACGCTCTTAATTGCAAAGACTCCTAGCGGTCTTCATCGGGCATTATTAATCTTTGAAGATTTCTGTTTGGATCAAGGCCTTGAAGTTAATGTGAACAAGACCAAATTCATGGCCTTTAATCCACACAGAACTTTTAAAAAGAATTTTTTATTGACGAGGCAACCATTGGAGCAAGTAAGGTCTTTTACATATCTAGAGGTGAATATTCAGAAAGATCTAAAGTGGAGCCAACAAAGGGATTTGGCTGTCCTAAAGCATAGACAACTTTCGGGGGCACTTGTTGCTGAATTAAAAAAATCTATGACTAAACCTATGAGGCCCGTACTTCAAGGTTAGGGAGCGAAAGTTGTCAGTTCTGCCCTGTATGGTGCGGAATTATGGGGGTTTGGGAATTTGAATGATTTAACTAACTCTGAAAATAAGTTCCAGCGTGCCATTATTTCCCTTCCCCAGAGAAGGCCACTAGTGCCCCTAAGGTATGATCTGGGCAGGAACCCTATAGAGGAAATGGCTAAATTGCAGCCTATCCTTTATTGGCGCATTTTTTGTGGACAACCACAGAATTGTCATTGTGCGCCAAGGCTTTTCTTGATGTAATAAAATCAAATGGTTTCCATAAAATCGGGTGGTTCAAAGAAGTAAGAAAGATCTTAGCGGACTTGGGAATGTACAAACTCTTGGAGAACCCTGTAGGTGCTTCTTTTCCGTCAAAAAAAGTTCTGAAGGAGAAGTACTGGGAAATGGTTACAAGCAAAGCTTTTAGAAGTACTGATTCTCTTTCTTTAACAGGTATTTTTTTGAATATGAAATCTATTTCCAGGTTTGAACCTTTTTGGGATACCATTATGAAGGTACAAGATAGAAAGCTGTATTTTCAGTTGAGGACAGGATTGTTGCCTCTAAGATCTTTCACTACCCGGTGGGCTCGACAGGGTGATAGAATATGCCCTGTCTGTAAGATCTATACAGAAACAATTGCCCATATGTTTTTTGTCTGCCCGGCTTATACAGCCCCAAGACGGGTTTGGTTGAGCCCAGTATGTAAATTACTTGGCACCAGGAGGAGTATTGATGCCCAAAGGATCCTGTGTACTAGTACTATGCCTTCCATCGTAGTGGGAGTTGCAAACTTTTTAGGATGGTTGTGGATTATAAGACGGGACACTGTAGCTGGGTAATTTGCCCCTTTTTCTTTTCTGTTTTGACCTTCATATGCTGACCTAGAATAATAGTCTTGGCTTTCTTATTGTGTATAGGTCTGCGGGAATTCTGTACTTGTGTCCAATGTTCTAAAATTACCAGTTTTAAAATAATTTTTGCATGAACATGTTTATAGTATTTTTAACTGGGACCCTATTTTTAACACATTTCTCCACCATCGAGCTGTTTTAATGTATTTATTTGTGAAGTGTTTGTCTTTTTTGTAATGCTTTTATGACTTTCGTCAAATAAAGCTTGTTTGGATTGGATTGGTAAGGCAGTGGGGCTCTAAAGGTTTCCTTTATACATTTGGGGCAAGGAAGTTGTAATGATGTCACTTGTTCCCTTGCTGGAATGCCCAGCGTGGAACCATGTCCACTCTATGTTCTACTCCGCTGTGTTCTGTACTTGACAGTTGACATGTTCTGGCTGTTGGGTGAGGTTGTATTAAATACCTCTTACACTAACTACATCCTGTGTCCTCCTACTTTGTTATACTGGTGACGCTTGGATGGGATGAACAAAAGGATTCAAGGATAGAGGATACAACCTCAACGACAACAACGAAAAACGAAAATTTAAACGAAGAATAACGTGAGGTCAAAAAAAAAACTCACTGTTTACTGAAGTACTCTGTTCCTGCTGGATTGTACGGTGTCTGGTTAGTCATGACATCGGGCGGTGGAATGAGGAGGAGAATTGACGGCAGAACGACTACAGCGCTGTTTCTGTGAAGAGGAGGTAGGCCCGTGTGTCTTTTCTTCGTGCAACGTGACGTCATTGAAGGAAGGAAGAAACGTGCCCCATCGTCCATCTTGGATGAGTGAGAAACTCGAAGGTAAAAAAAAAAAGCTCAACTGACTGCAGAAAGAAACCCGAGCGTTTTCTGTCGGCCATCTTAAGTCAGGTTCGAACTCACTGGCTGAAAACAAGCTCAAATTCCTGAAGAAAAAGGCAGAACGGCGTGTGACGCGAGTGAGTTTGAAAAAGAGTTTGGTGAGTTGTTTTCTGACAAATTGGGTTGTTTGAAAGGTTATAATCACCATATAAAGTTGAAGCTAGGTGCTACTCCTGTTGCTGCAAGAGTCAGACGTATTCCAGTTTGTGTACAAGAAGCCGTAAAGAAGGAGATAGAAAAATTGATGTCCACTGGTGTTATTCAATCTGTTGAAGCAACAGAGTGGCTCGCTCCAATTGTGATAGCTCGCAAACCCAATAATGAGATTCGTTTATGTGTGGACCTTCGTGCACTGAATAAAGAAGTGATAATTGATAAATATCCTCTTCCAAACATAGAGGAATTCGTTTCTACACTTGACGGAGCATGCTACTTCACCACCTTGGACATGGCCTCAGCTTATCACCAGGTTCCTTTGAGTGAGGAGTGTCAAGAGTTAACATCTTTCATTACTCCTATGGGGGCATTTAAGTTTCTGAGAATGCCATTTGGTCTGGTGTCAGCGGCATCAGTGTTTCAAAGGATTATGGAAGATTTGTTTAAAGGGATACCAGGGTTAGATGTTACCAAGATGATGTGTTGATTTGTGGGAAGGATGTAAATGAACATGATGGGAGGGTTCATACTGTATTAAAAAGAATGTTGGATGCGGGTTTGTCTTTACGTAGAAGCAAATGTAAATTGGTGTCACAGAACTTGATTACCTGGGTCATCATATTTCAAGATTAGGTATCAGTCCAAAGAAAGAGTTGGTTGACACAATTGAAATGTTAAAAGAACCTACCTCAAAAGAAGAAGTCTCCTCGTTTTTGGGAATGGCGGAGTTCTATAATAAGTTTGTGAGGAATTTTGCTGATAAGACTACATTTGAGGAAGCTTATGTGCAAAAATGTGGAGTTTGTGTGGTCCAAAGAATGCAGTGTGGAGTTCAAACAAGTGAAGTCAGATCTTAGAAATGCACCTAACTTACAGGCATTTGTACCTGGAGATCCCACTTTCATTGTGATAGACGCGAGTAATAAAGGTCTGGGTTCTCTGTTAATTCAGGTGAGGAAGGGTCATGAAGAGTTGATTGCGTGTTCTTCAAGGTGTTTGAAAGGGGCTGAGCTAAGTTATTCGGTCATTGAAAAAGAAGCCTTGGCGATATTCTGGTCTGTAAACAAATTCAGGAAGTTTGTGTGGGGTTCATCATTTACAGTCAGATCTGATCACAAAACTCTAAAGGAAATATTTGAAAGGAAAGGTTTGGATTCTATATCTTCAAGGATAAGGAGGTGGGTAATCTCCTTGCAAGAGTATGACTTTCAGTTTGAGTACATTCCAGGAAAAACTAATGTTTCAGCAGATTGTTTGTCTAGATTGGTGAATGTTGTAGGCGAGATTGGTGGTCAAGATGTTGGTGTGCAAGTAGATTTTGATTGTGAATTAATGGGTAGATGCATCAACGTTGTCATTTGCGATTCCTTATTTGCGAAAAATAAGGAATCGCAAATAAGGAATTGCAAATGGCAATGCATCATTTATTTCGCAATTTTATTGAGATTCTGTAAAAATCGCAATTTTTACCGAATCGCAATAAAATTGCGAGTTTCAAATAGCGAATTCGCAATTCCCATTCATTTCTATGGGCTGAAATGCCCATAGGAATGAATGGGAATTGCGAATTCGCTATATGAAACTTGCAATTCAACAAAGCATTTCAAGGGTGGAGAGGGGGGTCCAAATGACCCCCCCCTGCACCCATGAAATGCACTTTTACTTGTAAGTTACATACACACATGTCCTAAGGACATGTGTGTCTGTAACTTAACAGTTTAAAAAATGCATTTTTGTGCGTTTTTAAACAATTTTGGAAATTACCACGAAGTTCAACTTCGTGGTAATTTGCACTTGCAATTTTTAAAATCGCAAATGTTTTGAGAATGATGCATTGCATTTAAGGAATCGCAAATTTGCGATTCCTTAAAAGCAATCGCATTTTTGGAATTCGCTAAAAATAGCGATTTTCCAAAAATGCTTGATGCATCCCAGAAACCAATTTAGGAAGTGCAAACGGCCGATTTTTGCGATTCACACCGTTTGCACTTCCTAAAAAGGTTGATGCATCTAGGCATAAGTGTTTGCGATGTTACTCTGGGAGCTGTGAAGGAAGATGAATGGAAGGATGAGTTAGTAAAGGATGATGAAATGATTAGTGTTATCAGCCTTTTGCATCAGAATAAGTCTCTTCCCTTAACAAACCATGGTCTTTGGTGGCAAATGAATTAGCTGTTGTTGATGGCTTACTTATGAGAGGAACCAGATTGATTCCGCCTTTGAATCTTAGGAAGGTTATTGTGGACATGGCCCATGAAGGTCATATGGGAATTTCTAAGACAAAAGAATGCATCCGTCAGAATTTTTGGTGGCCAGGTTTGGATATAATGGTGGAACATTTAGTAAGGGAGTGTACTCCTTGTCAGATCAGTGACAAATGGGTAGATGCATCAACGTTGTCATTTGCGATTCCTTATTTGCGAAAAATAAGGAATCGCAAATAAGGAATTGCAAATGGCAATGCATCATTTATTTCGCAATTTTATTGAGATTCGGTAAAAATCGCAATTTTTACCGATTCGCAATAAAATTGCGAGTTTCAAATAGCGAATTCGCAATTCCCATTCGTTCCCATGGGCTGAAATGCCCATAGGAATGAATGGGAATTGCGAATTCGCTATTTGAAACTCGCAATTCAACAAAGCATTTCAAGGGTGGAGAGGGGGTTCCAAATGACCCCCCCGCACCCATGAAATGCACTTTTACCTGTAAGTTACATACACACATGTCCTAAGGACATGTGTGTCTGTAACTTAACAGTTTAAAAAATGCATTTTTGTGCATTTTTAAACAATTTTGCAAATTACCACGAAGTTCAACTTCGTGGTAATTTGCACTTGCAATTTGTAAAATCGCAAATGTTTTGAGAATGATGCATTGCATTTAAGGAATCGCAAATTTGCGATTCCTTAAAAGCAATCGCATTTTTGGAATTCGCTAAAAATAGCAATTTTCCAAAAATGCTTGATGCATCCCAGAAACCAATTTAGGAAGTGCAAACGGCCGATTTTTGCGATTCGCACCGTTTGCACTTCCTAAAAAGGTTGATGCATCTAGGCAAAAGTGCTTAAAACAAGAAGCCCACCCATGGTTTGTAGAAAATTGCCTAGATCTCCCTGGGATGAGTTGGCAATAGATATTGTGGGTCCTTTACATGGTGAAAGACAGACTCCTTACATGTTGGTGTTGTTAGATCTATATTCTCGTTGGGTGGAGGTAAGTTTGTTAAGGGAGGTCACAAGTCAGTCCACGATTTCTTTTCTGGATTCTGTGTTCAAAAGGGAGAGTTTTCCTAACTCTATTCTGTCAGACAACGGTCCTCAGTTTTGTTCAGGTGTCATGGAGGACTATCTTGTCAAGTGTGGTGTTGTTCATAAGAAAATTTCTTTATATCATCCTGAGGCAAATGGTGCTTTGGAGAGGTTTAACAGGACACTTAAGGAGTGTATTCGGTTGGCAAAGGTTAATTGTTTGGATTGGAGGAGGGAGTTACAGAACCGGATAACCGCTTACAGATTCACCCCGTATTCATCTACGGGTAAAACTCCGTTTGAACTTTTCAAGGGTAGAGCTCCCAACACTTGTTTGTGCCCTGCATGGATGGTGTCTGACAAAGGTGTAAAAAACAATGAAATTGCAGCTTGGAGAGATAAAGAATTATCTTTGCAAATGAAAAGGAAAGTGTATGTTGACAAGAAAAAGTCTGCCAAAGTTATGAATTTTAAGGTTGGGGAGAAAATTAAGATAAAAGCACCTGTTGGATGTCAAAATTGGTAGAAGTTTTCTGCTCCTAGAACCATTGTCAAACTTTTCAAAAATGCTGTTAAGACAGAGGATGGTCGTATATGGAACCACAGTCGTCTCTCTCACTTTGCTGGATGTGATTCTTCTATTCATGACAGGTCGTATTCTGGAGGTTTCTCTTCTGTTCCTGTTTTGGAGTCTGCTGGTTCTCGTAGGAGTGTGAGAGTTTGCAGGTTGCCTTTGCACTTGCGTGATTATGTTTAGTTGTTCTCTCCTATGTTGTTACTTATTTAAATGTCAAGAGGAAGAAGTGTAATGATGTCACTTATTCCCTTGCTGGAATGCCCAGCATGGAACCATGTCCACTCTATGTTGTACTCCACTGTGTTCGGTACTTGACAGTTGAGATGTTCTGGCTGTTGGGTGAGGTTGTATTAAATACCTCTTACACTAACTACATCCTGTGTCCTCCTACTTTGTTATAGAAGTTCTTCAAGAAAGTTAGGCTGAAGCCCTTGAAGTCTGCGCTTACTCTATGTCTAGTCGTAAGGAAGATCCGTGGAATAGGCTATTTTTAAGATTTCTCCCCAATTTTGGACTCATCAGGTAAGCCTGAGTGCCTTCAAGATTGGTTGAGTCTTCCATTGAGGAGGGCCGGAATTGAAGTATTGGGGTATCTCCTTAGTGCAGGGTATGTTGCCTTAGGAAGTGCTGGTGGCAAAAACTGGTGATTCTCTTTCAAGATTCAAATACCTGCGGTTATCATCATGGGTGGCTGGCAATGCACAGGAGATCAGTGGAAACTGGGCATTTGATTCAAAACTACAGGACGATGCCCGCACGAAAAAGGGAGGTAACCCATTGGTATTGGACTTTTCTAGAAGCCAAGGATAGTAAGCTGAAGACACCATACTCGAAATGGGTAGGAGATATCCAGATGAAGGACCCACAACTAATCTGGAAATTTTCCCTAAAAATACTTTATAATGTGGTCAAACCGGCAAATCTGAAACAGAATCATTTCTTTGCAATCAATAGGATGCCCTGGTTGCCCAAGCAGTTAGCCAAGTTTATACTAGAACCAATCCCAAGATGCTGTAGATGTGGCATGCTAAGAGCCGACGATGTACACATGTTTTTGGAATGCCCAGAATTACAGGTGTACTGGTAGGATGTTGAGAAAGTCATCAATGATATTCTTTGGCTGAGTATTATCCTGAGCTCAATACTGGTACTGGTGGGGTTGGAGGAATTTCCCAGTCAGCCCCTATCAGCCGCCAGGAGAGCCCTCCTATTTTATTTGATGCTTTTAGCCAGAATAAAGATCTGTAAGCGATGGACGAACCCCTCCCCACAAGGGGCTTGACTGGCTGCAGGCAGTCAGAATCATATGTAAAATGGACATCGTCTATGGGGGGGGCTCTATTAGTGGGATTTAGGACAATTTCAAAAGATGGTGTGGATCTGTAACGTTTTAAGGAGATATATTATGAATAAACCTGCGTGAAACCAGTAACCAGGAAAGTGGTAGGACTGGATCAGCAAGCCCAGAGTTCTGATTGCAATTGGCCTGAGGTTGGAATAGGTTGCATACTAAGGCCTGGTTTTGCAGACATTAGTGATATGAGGACAAAACAAACATTTAAAAAAATTAAAATATATCAACAAAATGAGATGTACCATCAAACATTTCATCAGAAGAAAATTTAGCCGATTGCTCCAAGTCTGCAGGCCAATTGTGCACAGTTTCAATCTCAAATCATCAGAGAAAGTATTAGAGGTGATGAAATAATTCACGGACATTTTAAACAAATACGGTATTTGTAAAAGTTCCTTAGGACCATGCACATCATATGATACCCTATCCCACACTATCCCTTCCAGACCTGGAACTGCTGTAATGTTTACCGGGAACAGGTCTCTAAGTTCACGGTGCTATGATGCATGTGGTTTCAGAACCAAGATCACAAGTTGTACTGTAGAGCGCTCTGGGAGATAGTGTGAATTCAGAAGTAGGAAAAAGACAGTTGCCCAACCAATCCAAAGGACCAGGAAAAATAATCCCATTGTAATCTAGATATGTAAACAAGGAGTAACAAAGTATGTTTTTTTCAGCCAAAGTTAGAGAGCATACACTTGTACCTTGAAAGGGAGAGGCAGTGGTATCTCAGGTTCATTTGAATCCGATGAGAAGTTGTCATAATGAATTAAGTAGCCAGACGCCGTCCACTCTATTTTTGGCAGCTCAGCATCTTTTGTAGAACTGGGAGATGACTCAATCTGTGGCATATTCACATGCTCGTCGTCAATTTTTCAAATTGAAAGTTTTTTTCTGTACTCATTGACTGTAATGTTGTAGTTGTTTCAACTGAAAGAAGTAATACTTCCTTGTTGTTTACAGCTTCTCCATGGAGAGGGGTATGTCCTGCAGTTAATAAAGCTTCCATCTGATCTTCCTGAATGGTAGCGAGGTGCAGCAGCTACCCAGGAGCCAATGCAGCCTACTGTTGAGAATCAGGCACATAGTTTGGTTTGATCAGATCAATGGAGACAAACCTTTTGTCTTGTAGGCTGGCAACAGGCAGAAGAAGTACAATGCTGGTGCATTCGATCACCAGGACAGGTATAGGCGCTTTGTAAGATGGCCTAAATTGGTTCATGTCCACAATTCTTTCCCTGACTAGGTCCCCAATATTTTGGACCCAGCCAGTTCTTGCAGGGATGACCATCACTTCTCCATTAGCATGAGTTTTCCTTGAACATTGCTTTGTGTGCCCTAAAATTCATTGAGTACCTGTAAAACAGCAAAAAATATATTGATGTCAAATGATGTTTCTGCCTCCACTGTGCTATCATTATTGAGGTCTGGTACCCACAGTCTCACACCAAACAGGATTTCTTATGGAGTACGACCCCCCCAGGAATTTTCTTGGCAAGTTATTGAGTGCCCTCTGGACCGCATATAGATGATTGACCTAACTATGACCCGATCCTAAAATCCTTGCTATTAAGGACTGCATTTAAGTCATGTTTTTTTCTCTCAACTATCGAATTTCCCTCTGTATGATAGTATGATAGGGGGGGAGTACCGTAGGGCCACATCCAAACTTTGCATTGCTTCCTTGTAAGCCTGAGAGTTCAACGCAGGGCCCTGGTCAGAATGTACTGTGCCAATTTTGTATGTCCTGATGAACACTCACAAATATATGATAACAGTTCAAGCGTCAGATGAGTACAGTGGTCAAACCCACAGGAATTTGAAGCATGACTCCACTACCACCAAGACGTACTTGCAAGCCCCATCTGAGTATAAGGGGCTGTTGTGATCAAAATAAACACAAGCCAGAGGCTTGTCTGCGATCAATAGAGGTGTCTGTGGTACATTTGAGCCTTTAATCGGCTGGCAGATGTAGTATTTGATGGCAAAGTCCTTGGTCTGTTTAGATAGCCCTGCCCACCAATAGCGCTGCTTCAGTAGTTAGACAGTAGCACCTGTGTGTGCTGAACACAGATCCTTGTGTGAAGCTAGTATTAATCCTAATCTGTGATCAGTGTTTGGTATCACTCTATACTCCACTCCTGGAATCTAAGCATACTGAATGTTTAGTGCACTGCACTGCACTGCATTACAAGCTCATAAATTGGCCCTTTGTGTTTTATCCTTCAATATTTTTAGCCCTATACACAAAGGGGCATATTTACTAACCCCTTTGCGTCATTCTTCCAAACTTGTTGCAAGTGTGATGCAAATTAAAAATTAGATATGTGAAGCCAAGCAAGGCCACCTTTCATGCTTAATAAATCTTGAGTAATGCAATGCAGCTCAAATTGCTGCGATGCACTACTTTGCACCAGGGTGGCGGTTTTCATGGGCATTGCATGGGTGTTCCCATGCAACATCCATGGATTTTGACGCATTCCCAGATTTTCTACAAATGGTAGACCTAGGAATGCGCCAAAAACCTGCATCTCCCCAGGTGAGACTCAACTAGAAGAAATATCTTTATTTTGCCTCGCTTTTACCCCTTTCTATCTGTGATGCATTCTGCAGCCCACATAGAAAAGAAAGAAAAGACTTAGGAGATTGTTCTTGTGCAGGAAGGTTGCCCCTTCCTGCACAAATTAATCCTCCTTACAACTCAGTCACCCTTGCATCATGGTGCAAAGGATCCTGCACTGGTGCTAGGAAGCCGAAAGGGTGCTAGCACAGGTGAACAGGCAGGAATGCGGAATGCACTGATTGACCGAAATATGGTACATTCCTGCCCTTCCCAGTCATGCAGCGCAGCAAAGAGACTTGCTATCCTGCACTGCGTGACTTGCTCATCCGCATGGCCCAAAATGCAAACTGCAGGTATTCCCAGGAGACATTGGATATAAGGGGATAGCTGATTTAGAAAGAAGGCCTACTTCGTTCGAGGAACCATCCATTACCACACAGTCTATACCACACATTGCACTTACCATATAGTCATTACAACACATAATTCTTTTACCATGCATGTCATTACCACGCATATAACTTCTGCCTTTATCCTGCATACCTATTCCGTGCATTATACAGGTAAGTGTATATGTAAGTTTGAGCTGTTGTTTGTTTAAATATTATGGTGTTTATTGTTGAATGCTAAAAATGTATATATATTTTGTTTTATAGATCTATATATGTTAACAAGCATATTTGGTAGGTATATAAGTAAGCACATGTCAGTATGGACAGGTGTCTATTTTAATATGCTGGTGGGTACTGGAAAAATTCAATTAAACAGAAATATATGATATATACAGTGTGCCTGCCATGAAAAGGTCTGCAGAAAGGCAGGACATAGAGGCCACGGCGGCGCCAATACTTCAATTGACCGCCGATGTCCACACCGCCGCTGGAGCTGCAATCCTGGTGATGGCAGCAGTCTGGAGGCAACCATGTGGTGGGCTGATCACATACCTCGTAATCTGTTGCTTTGACCGCCGAGGAGGTGATGGTTGAACCACCAATGACAGTACAGTGGCCCCAGTACCTTCATACTCATAATCGGACCCTAAGTTATGAGCTGTACTAAAGATTGCTAATCGTTTAAGATGGATTTCATTGTCATACAGTAGAAAATGTTCATTAGTAAAAAAAACTGTGAGTTCAGGGTGGGTGTTAATGTCAGGGATGGTTTGTGGTCTGATTCTTTGGGGCTTACTTACCTGTTTTTATCTCTGATTCATTCTCCTTAAATTAGGTATTGTGGGCACTGTTCTAGCAACAGGCATGGGGATCGTTTGGGATACCTCTCTCAAAACTGGCCCACATGGTTTATTGGTGGTGGCTACTATTAATTCTATTTACTGGATGTTCTCCTTAACTTCAGTCTCCATTGCAGAGGCAGAATGGTTATGCTCTGTGGTCCTTTCCACAGTGTCACCCAGAGTAACCGCTCTGCCTTTGCAATGTAATGGAAAATGCTCAACACACCTCAAGTGACTCTCAGGCTCAGGTAATCTCTCCTTGCAATAAATGTAACCACCAGATTTTAGCAGGCTGGTTCCCCATCTTGACTGAATGTAGCTTCCTTGCTTTACATTCTCCATGTTTCACTTTTCTGTTGGAAAAAAAGAGGAAAAAGATTTATGAGTGCAGTGTACTAAGAGTGTGATTTGATGAGGAAATTTTGCTTGCTAAGTGAAATAAAAGTTGGCGGATATTTCCCAATATGTAACGCAGCACAGCAAGTCACCTTGCAAGACTGCATGGCAAGGAAAGAGCAAGAATGTGTGGTATTTAACATAATATGGAACATTCCTGACTTTTCTCAGTGTTGGCGTACATTGTGCTGTCTAATGCCAATGCAGGCACTCTTCACCATGGTGGAAGGGTGCCTGCATTGTAGCAGGATTTTTTTGGTTCAGAAAGGGACACCTTCCTGCACAAAACAATACCCTGATGCATATTCCTCTCTCTATATGTGCCTCAGAATGCAGCCCACACAGAAAGAGTGAAAACAAGCATTGACATAGCCAATAGGTCTCGCCTTTAGGAACTTATAAGTGTTTAGCCAGAGATATTGACTTTACCTATGTCTTTAAGCTGTGCTGTACAGAAGTCTGCAGCATGCTGAAAAGTTATAATAAAGAAGTGTCAGAAGCATTTTTTTTTACCTTCCTTAGATATGACCAAAAAAGCATTATGCACAACAGAACGATCATATTAAAAAAGTATTAAAAATGATATCTTGAGTTTTTTTTGTCCTTTCAATGCTGGCAATTTGTATCTGCCTGTTCCAATGGTTGCTTTTTGTGTTTTTTTGTTATGGGGGGCATACATAACAGGAGGGTGAAGGCCAGTCAGTCAGTTAGATAGTGAGAGTGAGTGAGAGTCAGTCAGTGAGAGAGGGTCAGTCAGTGAGAGAGTGAGAGACAGTCAGTCAGTGAGAGTGAGAGAGTCAGTCAGTGAGAGAGTGAGAGTCAGTCAGTCAGTGAGAGAGTGAGAGTCAGTGAGAACGTGAGAGAGTCAATCAGTAAGAGTGAGAGACTCAGTCAGTGAGAGAGTCAGTCAGTCAGTGAGAGTGAGAGAGTTAGTTAGTGAGAGTACGAGTCAGTCAGTGAGAGTGAATGAGATTGAGAGAGTGAGTCAGTGAGTGAAAAAGAGTGAGTCAGTGAGATAGTCAGTCAGTGAGAGTGAGTCAGTCTTTTAGCGAGAGTCAGCCAGTCTTTCAGCAGAGAGAGAGAGAGTGAGTCAGTCAGTCAGTGAGAGAGTGAGTCAGTTAGTCAGTCAGTGAGAGAGTCAGTTAATCAGTGAGAGTGAGTCAGTGAGAGTCTGTCAGTCTGAGTCTGTCAGTGAGTGTCTGTCAGTGAGAGTCTGTCAGTGAGAGTGAGTCAGTCAGTCAGTCAGTGAGAGAGAGTAGGAGAGTCAGTCAGTGAGAATGAGTGAGCCAGTCAGTGAGAGAGTGCGGGAGAATTAGTCAGACAGTGAGAAAGAGTGAGAGAGTCAGTCAGTCAGTAAGAGTGAGAGAGTCAGTCAGTCAGTGAGAGTGAGATAGTCTGTCAGTGAGAGTCTGTCAGTAAGAGTCTGTCAGTGAGAGAGAGTGGGAGAGTCAGTCAGTGAGAGAGAGTGAGTGAGTGAGTCAGTCAGTGAGAGAGAGTGGGAGAGTTAGTCAGTCAATGAGTGAGAGTGGGAGAATCAGTCAGTCAGTAAGAGAGAGTGAGTCAGTCAGTGAGAGTGAGAGAGTCTGTCAGTACGAGTCTGAAAGTGAGAGTGAGTCAGTCAGTGAGAGAGAGTGAGGGAGCCAGTCAGTGAGAGAGAGTGGGAGAGTCAGTGGTGAGAGTGAGTCAGTAAGAGTGAGTCCGTGAGAGTGAGTCAGTGAGAGTCTGTCAGTGAGAGTCTGTCAGTAAGAGTCTGTCAGTGAGAGTCTGTCAGTTGGAGTCTGTCAGTTGGAGTCTGTCAGTGAGAGAGTGGGAGAGTCTGTCAGTGAGAGAGAGTCAGTGAGAGTCAGTGAGAGAGAGAGTCAGTAGTGAGAGAGAGTTAGTAGTGAGAGAGAGTCAGTGGTGAGAAGAGTCAGTACTGAGTGAGTCAGTGGTGAGAGATAGTCTGTAGTGAGATAGAGTCGGTAGTAAGAGAGAGTCAGTGGGCAAGAGTCAATGAGAGAGAGTCAGTGAGAGAGAGTCAGTGGTGATAGAGAGTCAGTGGTGAGAGAGAGTCAGTGGTGAGAGTGAGTCAGTGAGAGTGAGTCAGTGAGAGTGAGTCAGTGAGAGTTTGCCAGTGAGAGAGTCAGTTAGAGTTAGTCAGTGAGAGAGAGTCATTGAGAGTGAGTCAGTGAGAGTCTGTCAGTGAGAGAATCAGTCAGTGAGAGTCTGTCAGCGAGAGAGAGTCAGTCAGTCAGTCAGTGAGAGTGAGTCAGTGAGCAGTGAGTCAGTGAGAGTGAGCATGGGAGAGTGAGCATGTAAGTCAGTAAGAGAGAGTCATTGAGAGTCAGTCAGCGAGAGTGAGCCAGTGAGTCTGTCAGTGAGAATGAGTCAGTCAGTCAGTGAGAAAGTGAGAGACTCTGTCAGTGAGAGTGAGTCTGTCAGTGAAAGTCTATGAGAGTTAGCCAGTGAGAGACTGTCAGTGAGAGTGAGACAGTCAGTGAGAGTGAGTAAGTCAGTCAGTGAGAGTGAGTCTGTCAGTGAGAGTGAGTCTGTGAGGGAGAGTGAGAGAGTGAGTCTGTCAGTCAGTGAATGTGAGTCTGTTAGTCAGTGAGAGTGATTGAGTCTGTAAGTGAGAGAGAGTGGGAGCATCTGTCAGTCAGTGAGATTGAGTCAGCAAGAGTAAGTCAGTGAGAGTCTGCCAGTGAAAGTCTGTCAGCGAGAGTGAGTGAGTCCGTAAGACAGTGAGAGAGAGTGGGAGAGTCAGTCAGTGAGACTGAGTGAGAGAGTCAGTCAGTAAGAGAGAGTGGGAGAGTCAGTGAGGGAAAGGAGGAGAGTCAGTCAGTTAGAGAGTCTGTCTGTCAGAATGAGTGAGTCTGTCAGTGAGAGCCTGTCAATGAGAGTGAATCAGTCAGTGAGAGAGAGTGGGAGCGTCAGTCAGTGAGAGAGTATGAGAGTCTGTCAGTGAGAGTGAGTAAGTCAGTCAGTGAGAGAGAGTGGGAGAGTCAGTCAGTGAGAGTGAGTCAGTGAGTCAGTGAGAGATAGTGTGAAAGTCAGTCAGTCTGTGAGAGAGAGTGAGTGAGTCTATCAGTGAGAGTCTGTCAGTGAGAGTCTCTCTGTGAGAGTCTGTCAGTGAGAGTGAGTGAGTCAGTCAGTCAGCCAGTGAGAGAGAGAGTGGGAGCATCAGTCAGCGAGAGAGAGTGGAAGAGTCAGTCAGTGAGTGAGAGAGAGTGGGTCAGTCAGTCATGGAGAGTGAGAGTCTGTCAGTGAGAGTGAGTGAGTCAGTCAATCAGTGAGAGTGAGTGGGAGAGTTAGTCACTGAGAACGAGTGGGAGAGTCAGTCAGTCAGTAAGAGAGAGTGAGTCAGTCAGTGAGAGTGAGAGAGTCTGTCATTAAGAGTCTGAAAGTGAGTGTGAGTCAGTCAGTGAGAGAGAGTGGGATAGTCAGTCAGTGGGAGAGAGTGGGAGAGTCAGGGGAGAGTGGGAGAGTCAATCAGCGAGAGAGAGTGGGAGAGACAGTGGTGAGAGTGAGTCAGTAAGAGTGAGTCAGTAGAAGTAAGTCAGTGAGAGTGAGTCAGTGAGAGTCTGTCAGTGATAGTCTGTCAGTAAGAGTCTGTCAGTGAGAGTCTGTCAGTGAGAGAGGGGGAGAGTCTGTCAGTGAGAGAGAGTCAGTGATTGAGAGTCAGTACTGAGAGACAGTCAGTAGTGAGAGAGAGTCATTGGTGTGAAGAGTCAGTAATGAGAGAGTCAGTGGTGAGAGATAGTCAGTAGTGAGAGATAGTCAGTAGTGATAGAGAGTCAGTAGTAAGAGAGAGTCAGTAGTAAAAATGAGAGTCAATAGTGAGACTGAGTCAGTGAGAGTGAGTTAGTGGGTGAGTGTCAGTGAGAGAGAGTCAGTGAGGGACAGTGGTGAGAGAGAGTCAGTGGTGAGAGAGAGTCAGTGGTGAGAGTGAGTCAGTGAGAGTGAGTCAGTGAGAGTGAGTCAGTGAGAGTTTGCCAGTGAAAGAGTCGGTTAGAGTGAGTCATTGAGAGAGAGTCATTGAGAGTGAGACAGTGAGAGTCTGTCAGTGAGAGAATCAGTCAGTGAGAGTCTGTCAGTGAGAGTATCAGTCAGTGAGAGTGAGTCAGTGAGAGTGAGTCAGTGAGCAGTGAGCAGTGAGTCAGTGAGAGTGAGTATGTGAGAGTGAGCATGTGAGAGTGAGTTAGTGAGAGTCTGTCAGTGAGAATGAGTCAGTCTGTCAGTGAAAGTGAGTCTGTCAGTGAGAGTCTGTGAGAGTCTGTCAGTGTGAGTCTGTGAGAGTCTGTCAGTGAGAATTAATCAGTGAGAGTCCGTCAGTGAGAGTTAGCCAGTGAGAGACTGTCAGTGAGAGTGAGTCAGTCAGGGAGAGTGAGAGAGTGAGTCTGTCAGTCAGTGATTGTGAATCTCTCAGTCAGTGAGAGTGAGTGAGTCAGTCAGTGAAATAGTGAGTTAGTCATTGAGAGTGAGTCTGTCAGTCGTCAGTGAGAGAGAGTGGGAGAGTCTGTCAGTGAGAGTCTGTCACTGAGAGTCTCTCTGTGAGAGTCTGTCAGTGAGAGCGAGTGAGTCAGACATGTAAGTGAGAGAGAGTGGGAGAGTCAGTCAGTGAGAGAGAGTGGGAGAGTCAGTCAGTGAGAGTGTCAGTGAGAGCGAGTCAGTGAGAGTGAGTCAGTGAGAATCTGTCAGCAAGAGTCTGTCAGTGAGAGAGTGGGAGAGTCTGTCAGTGAGAGAGAGTCGGTGAGAGAGAGTCAGTAGTGAGAGAGAGACAGTAGTGAGAGAGAGTCAGTGGAGAGAGAGAGTCAGTGGTGAGAGAGAGTCAGTGGTGAGAGTGAATCAGTGAGAGTGAGTCAGTGAGAGTGAATCAGTGAGAGTGAGTCAGTGAGAGTCTGCTGGTGAGAGAGAGTCAGTGAGAGTTAGTCAGTGAGAGAGAGTCATTGAGAGTGAGCCAGTGAGAGTCTGTCAGTGAGAGGTTCTTTCAAGGAGAGTCTGTCACTGAGTGAGAGTGAGTCAGTCCTTCAGTAAGAGTGAGTCAGCAAGAGACGGTCAGTGGGAGTCTGTCAGTGAGAGTGCGTGAGTCCGTCAGTCAGTGAGAGAGAGTTGGAGAGTCAGTCAGTGAGAGAGAGTGGGAGAGTCAGTGAGAGAGAATAGAAGCATCAGTCAGTGAGAGAGTGAGAGATTCAGTCAGTCGGAGTTTGTCAATGAGAGTGAGTTAGTTAGTCAGTCAGTGAGTGAGAGTGGGAGCGTCAGTCAGTCAGTGACTATACCTGTTCTGGTGATCTATACCATACATTGCACTTACCATATAGTCATTACAACACATAATTCTTTTACCATGCATGTCATTACCACGCATATAACTTCTGCCTTTATCCTGCATACCTATTCCGTGCATTATACAGGTAAGTGTATATGTAAGTATGAGCTGTTGTTTGTTTAAATATTATGGTGTTTATTGTTGAATGCTAAAAATGTATATATATTTTGTTTTATAGATCTATATATGTTAACAAGCATATTTGGTAGGTATATAAGTAAGCACATGTCAGTATGGACAGGTGTCTATTTTAATATGCTGGTGGGTACTGGAAAAATTCAATTAAACAGAAATATATGATATATACAGTGTGCCTGCCATGAAAAGGTCTGCAGAAAGGCAGGACATAGAGGCCACGGCGGCGCCAATACTTCAATTGACCGCCGATGTCCACACCGCCGCTGGAGCTGCAATCCTGGTGATGGCAGCAGTCTGGAGGCAACCATGTGGTGGGCTGATCACATACCTCGTAATCTGTTGCTTTGACCGCCGAGGAGGTGATGGTTGAACCACCAATGACAGTACAGTGGCCCCAGTACCTTCATACTCATAATCGGACCCTAAGTTATGGGCTGTACTAAAGATTGCTAATCGTTTAAGATGGTTTTCATTGTCATACAGTAGAAAAGGTTCATTAGTAACAAAAACTGTGAGTTCAGGGTGGGTGTTAATGTCAGGGATGGTTTGTGGTCTGATTCTTTGGGGCTTACTTACCTGTTTTTATCTCTGATTCATTCTCCTTAAATTAGGTATTGTGGGCACTGTTCTAGCAACAGGCATGGGGATCGTTTGGGATACCTCTCTCAAAACTGGCCCACATGGTTTATTGGTGGTGGCTACTATTAATTTTATTTGCTGGATGTTCTCCTTAACTTCAGTCTCCATTGCAGAGGCAGAATGGTTATGCTCTGTGGTCCTTTCCACAGTGTCACCCAGAGTAACCGCTCTGCCTTTGCAATGTAATGGAAAATGCTCAACACACCTCAAGTGACTCTCAGGCTCAGGTAAT
Source organism: Lissotriton vulgaris (assembly GCF_964263255.1). Classification (NCBI taxonomy): domain Eukaryota; kingdom Metazoa; phylum Chordata; class Amphibia; order Caudata; family Salamandridae; genus Lissotriton; species Lissotriton vulgaris. Next base: position 1,316,941,168 of record NC_141691.1, read on the forward strand.
CTCTCCTTGCAATAAATGTAACCACCAGATTTTAGCAGGCTGGTTCCCTATCTTGACTGAATGTAGCTTGCTTGCTTTACATTCTCCATGTTTCACTTTTCTGTTGGAAAAAAAGAGGAAAAAGATTTATGAGTGCAGTGTACTAAGAGTGTGATTTGATGAGGAAATTTTGCTTGCTAAGTGAAATAAAAGTTGGCGGAAATTTCCCAATATGTAACGCAGCACAGCAAGTCACCTTGCTAGACTGCATGGCAAGGAAAGAGCAAGAATGTGTGGTATTTAACATAATATGGAACATTCCTGACTTTTCTCAGTGTTGGCGTACATTGTGCTGTCTAATGCCAATGCAGGCACTCTTCACCATGGTGGAAGGGTGCCTGCATTGTAGCAGGATTTTTTTGGTTCAGAAAGGGACACCTTCCTGCACAAAACAATACCCTGAGGCATATTCCTCTCTCTATATGTGCCTCAGAATGCAGCCCACACAGAAAGAGTGAAAACAAGCATTGACATAGCCAATAGGTCTCGCCTTTAGGAACTTATAAGTGTTTAGCCAGAGATATTGACTTTACCTATGTCTTTAAGCTGTGCTGTACAGAAGTCTGCAGCATGCTGAAAAGTTATAATAAAGAAGTGTCAGAAGCATTTTTCTTACCTTCCTTAGATATGACCAAAAAAGCATTATGCACAACAGAACGATCATATTAAAAAAGTATTAAAAATTATATCTTGAGTTTTTTTTGTCCTTTCAATGCTGGCAATTTGTATCTGCCTGTTCCAATGGTTGCTTTTTGTGTTTTTTTGTTATGGGGGTATAAATAACAGGAGGGTGAAGGCCAGTCAGTCAGTTAGATAGTGAGAGTGAGTGAGAGTCAGTCAGTGAGAGAGGGTCAGTCAGTGAGAGAGTGAGAGACAGTCAGTCAGTGAGAGTGAGAGAGTCAGTCAGTGAGAGAGTGAGAGTCAGTCAGTCAGTGAGAGAGTGAGAGTCAGTGAGAGAGTGAGAGTCAGTCAGTCAGTGAGAGAGTGAGAGTCAGTGAGAAAGTGAGAGAGTCAATCAGTAAGAGTGAGAGACTCAGTCAGTGAGAGAGTAAGTCAGTCAGTGAGAGTGAGAGAGTTAGTTAGTGAGAGTACGAGTCAGTCAGTGAGAGTGAATGAGATTGAGAGAGTGAGTCAGTGAGTGAAAAAGAGTGAGTCAGTGAGATAGTCAGTCAGTGAGAGTGAGTCAGTCTTTTAGCGAGAGTCAGTCAGTCTTTCAGCAGAGAGAGAGTGAGTCAGTCAGTCAGTCAGTGAGAGAGTGAGTCAGTTAGTCAGTCAGTGAGAGAGTCAGTTAATCAGTGAGAGTGAGTCAGTGAGAGTCTGTCAGTCTGAGTCTGTCAGTGAGTGTCTGTCAGTGAGAGTCTGTCAGTGAGAGTGAGTCAGTCAGTCAGTCAGTGAGAGAGAGTAGGAGAGTCAGTCAGTGAGAATGAGTGAGTCAGTCAGTGAGAGAGTGCGGGAGAGTTAGTCAGACAGTGAGAAAGAGTGAGAGAGTCAGTCAGTCAGTAAGAGTGAGAGAGTCAGTCAGTCAGTGAGAGTGAGATAGTCTGTCAGTGAGAGTCTGTCAGTAAGAGTCTGTCAGTGAGAGAGAGTGGGAGAGTCAGTCAGTGAGAGAGAGTGAGTCAGTCAGTGAGAGAGAGTGGGAGAGTTAGTCAGTCAATGAGTGAGAGTGGGAGAATCAGTCAGTCAGTAAGAGAGAGTGAGTCAGTCAGTGAGAGTGAGAGAGTCTGTCAGTAAGAGTCTGAAAGTGAGAGTGAGTCAGTCAGTGAGAGAGAGTGAGGGAGCCAGTCAGTGAGAGAGAGTGGGAGAGTCAGTGGTGAGAGTGAGTCAGTAAGAGTGAGTCAGTGAGAGTGAGTCAGTGAGAGTCTGTCAGTGAGAGTCTGTCAGTAAGAGTCTGTCAGTGAGAGTCTGTCAGTTGGAGTCTGTCAGTGAGAGAGTGGGAGAGTCTGTCAGTGAGAGAGAGTCAGTGAGAGTCAGTGAGAGAGAGAGTCAGTAGTGAGAGAGAGTTGGTAGTGAGAGAGAGTCAGTGGTGAGAAGAGTCAGTACTGAGTGAGTCAGTGGTGAGAGATAGTCTGTAGTGAGATAGAGTCGGTAGTAGGAGAGAGTCAGTGGGCAAGAGTCAATGAGAGAGAGTCAGTGAGAGAGAGTCAGTGGTGATAGAGAGTCAGTGGTGAGAGAGAGTCAGTGGTGAGAGTGAGTCAGTGAGAGTGAGTCAGTGAGAGTGAGAGTTTGCCAGTGAGAGAGTCAGTTAGAGTTAGTCAGTGAGAGAGAGTCATTGAGAGTGAGTCAGTGAGAGTCTGTCAGTGAGAGAATCAGTCAGTGAGAGTCTGTCAGCGAGAGAGAGTCAGTCAGTCAGTCAGTGAGAGTGAGTCAGTGAGCAGTGAGTCAGTGAGAGTGAGCATGGGAGAGTGAGCATGTGAGTCAGTAAGAGAGAGTCATTGAGAGTCAGTCAGCGAGAGTGAGCCAGTGAGTCTGTCAGTGAGAATGAGTCAGTCAGTCAGTGAGAAAGTGAGAGAGTCAGTCAGTCAGTAAGAGTGAGAGAGTCAGTCAGTCAGTGAGAGTGAGATAATCTGTCAGTGAGAGTCTGTCAGTAAGAGTCTGTCAGTGAGAGAGAGTGGGAGAGTTAGTCAGTGAGAGAGAGTGAGTCAGTCAGTGAGAGAGAGTGGGAGAGTTAGTCAGTCAATGAGTGAGAGTGGGAGAATCAGTCAGTCAGTAAGAGAGAGTGAGTCAGTCAGTGAGAGTGAGAGAGTCTGTCAGTAAGAGTCTGAAAGTGAGAGTGAGTCAGTCAGTGAGAGAGAGTGAGGGAGCCAGTCAGTGAGAGAGAGTGGGAGAGTCAGTGGTGAGAGTGAGTCAGTAAGAGTGAGTCAGTGAGAGTGAGTCAGTGAGAGTCTGTCAGTAAGAGTCTGTCAGTGAGAGTCTGTCAGTTGGAGTCTGTCAGTTGGAGTCTGTCAGTGAGAGAGTGGGAGAGTCTGTCAGTGAGAGAGAGTCAGTGAGAGTCAGTGAGAGAGAGCCAGTAGTGAGAGAGAGTTAGTAGTGAGAGAGAGTCAGTGGTGAGAAGAGTCAGTACTGAGTGAGTCAGTGGTGAGAGATAGTCTGTAGTGAGATAGAGTCGGTAGTAGGAGAGAGTCAGTGGGCAAGAGTCAATGAGAGAGAGTCAGTGAGAGAGAGTCAGTGGTGATAGAGAGTCAGTGGTGAGAGAGAGTCAGTGGTGAGAGTGAGTCAGTGAGAGTGAGTCAGTGAGAGTGAGTCAGTGAGAGTTTGCCAGTGAGAGAGTCAGTTAGAGTTAGTCAGTGAGAGAGAGTCATTGAGAGTGAGTCAGTGAGAGTCTGTCAGTGAGAGAATCAGTCAGTGAGAGTCTGTCAGCAAGAGAGAGTCAGTCAGTCAGTCAGTGAGAGTGAGTCAGTGAGCAGTGAGTCAGTGAGAGTGAGCATGGGAGAGTGACCATGTGAGTCAGTAAGAGAGAGTCATTGAGAGTCAGTCAGCGAGAGTGAGCCAGTGAGTCTGTCAGTGAGAATGAGTCAGTCAGTCAGTGAGAAAGTGAGAGAGTCTGTCAGTGAGAGTGAGTCTGTCAGTGAAAGTCTATGAGAGTTAGCCAGTGAGAGACTGTCAGTGAGAGTGAGTCAGTCAGTGAGAGTGAGTAAGTCAGTCAGTGAGAGTGAGTCTGTCAGTGAGAGTGAGTCTGTGAGGGAGAGTGAGAGAGTGAGTCTGTCAGTCAGTGAATGTGAGTCTGTTAGTCAGTGAGAGTGATTGAGTCTGTAAGTGAGAGAGAGTGGGAGAGTCAGTCAGTGAAAGAAAGTGGAGAGTCAGTCAGGGGGAGAGAGTGGGAGCGTCTGTCAGTCAGTGAGATTGAGTCAGCAAGAGTAAGTCAGTGAGAGTCTGCCAGTGAAAGTCTGTCAGCGAGAGTGAGTGAGTCCGTAAGACAGTGAGAGAGAGTGGGAGAGTCAGTCAGTGAGACTGAGTGAGAGAGTCAATCAGTAAGAGAGAGTGGGAGAGTCAGTGAGGGAAAGTAGGAGAGTCAGTCAGTTAGAGAGTCTGTCTGTCAGAATGAGTGAGTCTGTCAGTGAGAGCCTGTCAATGAGAGTGAATCAGTCAGTGAGAGAGAGTGGGAGCGTCAGTCAGTGAGAGAGTATGAGAGTCTGTCAGTGAGAGTGAGTAAGTCAGTCAGTGAGAGAGAGTGGGAGAGTCAGTCAGTGAGAGTGAGTCAGTGAGTCAGTGAGAGATAGTGTGAAAGTCAGTCAGTCTGTGAGAGAGAGTGAGTGAGTCTATCAGTGAGAGTCTGTCAGTGAGAGTCTCTCTGTGAGAGTCTGTCAGTGAGAGTGAGTGAGTCAGTCAGTCAGCCAATGAGAGAGAGAGTGGGAGCGTCAGTCAGCGTGAGAGAGTGAAAGAGTCAGTCAGTGAGTGAGAGAGAGTGAGTCAGTCAGTCATGGAGAGTGAGAGTCTGTCAGTGAGAGTGAGTGAGTCAGTCAATCAGTGAGAGTGAGTGGGAGAGTTAGTCACTGAGACAGAGTGGGAGAGTCAGTCAGTCAGTAAGAGAGAGTGAGTCAGGCAGTGAGAGTGAGAGAGTCTGTCATTAAGAGTCTGAAAGTGAGTGTGAGTCAGTCAGTGAGAGAGAGTGGGATAGTCAGTCAGTGGGAGAGAGTGGGAGATTCAGGGGAGAGTGGGAGAGTCAATCAGCGAGAGAGAGTGGGAGAGACAGTGGTGAGAGTGAGTCAGTAAGAGTGAGTCAGTAGGAGTAAGTCAGTGAGAGTGAGTCAGTGAGAGTCTGTCAGTGATAGTCTGTCAGTAAGAGTCTGTCAGTGAGAGTCTGTCAGTGAGAGAGGGGGAGAGTCTGTCAGTGAGAGAGAGTCAGTGATTGAGAGTCAGTAGTGAGAGACAGTCAGTAGTGAGAGAGAGTCATTGGTGTGAAGAGTCAGTAATGAGAGAGTCATTGGTGAGAGATAGTCAGTAGTGAGAGAGAGTCAGTAGTAAGAGAGAGTCAGTAGTGAGAGATAGTCAGTAGTGATAGTCAGTAGTAAGAGAGAGTCAGTAGTGAAAGAGAGTCAATAGTGAGACTGAGTCAGTGAGAGTGAGTTAGTGGGTGAGTGTCAGTGAGAGAGAATCAGTGAGGGACAGTGGTGAGAGAGAGTCAGTGGTGAGAGAGAGTCAGTGGTGAGAGTGAGTCAGTGAGAGTGAGTCAGTGAGAGTGAGTCAGTGAGAGTTTGCCAGTGAAAGAGTCGGTTAGAGTGAGTCATTGAGAGAGAGTCATTGAGAGTGAGACAGTGAGAGTCTGTCAGTGAGAGAATCAGTCAGTGAGAGTCTGTCAGTGAGAGTATCAGTCAGTGAGAGTGAGTCAGTGAGAGTGAGTCAGTGATCAGTGAGCAGTGAGTCAGTGAGAGTGAGTATGTGAGAGTGAGCATGTGAGAGTGAGTTAGTGAGAGTCTGTCAGTGAGAATGAGTCAGTCTGTCAGTGAAAGTGAGTCTGTCAGTGAGAGTCTGTGAGAGTCTGTCAGTGTGAGTCTGTGAGAGTCTGTCAGTGAGAATTAATCAGTGAGAGTCCGTCAGTGAGAGTTAGCCAGTGAGAGACTGTCAGTGAGAGTGAGTCAGTCAGGGAGAGTGAGAGAGTGAGTCTGTCAGTCAGTGAATGTGAGTCTCTCAGTCAGTGAGAGTGAGTGAGTCAGTCAGTGAAATAGTGAGTTAGTCAGTGAGAGTGAGTCTGTCAGTCAGTCAGTGAGAGAGAGTGGGAGAGTCTGTCAGTGAGAGTCTGTCACTGAGAGTCTCTCTGTGAGAGTCTGTCAGTGAGAGTGATTGAGTCAGACATGTAAGTGAGAGAGAGTGGGAGAGTCAGTCAGTGAGAGAGAGTGGGAGAGTCAGTCAGTGAGAGTGTCAGTGAGAGCGAGTCAGTGAGAGTGAGTCAGTGAGAATCTGTCAGCAAGAGTCTGTCAGTGAGAGAGTGGGAGAGTCTGTCAGTGAGAGAGAGTCAGTAAGAGAGAGTCAGTAGTGAGAGAGAGACAGTAGTGAGAGAGAGTCAGTGGAGAGATAGAGTCAGTGGTGAGAGAGAGTCAGTGGTGAGAGTGAATCAGTGAGAGTGAGTCAGTGAGAGTGAATCAGTGAGAGTGAGTCAGTGAGAGTCTGCTGGTGAGAGAGAGTCAGTGAGAGTTAGTCAGTGAGAGAGAGTCATTGAGAGTGAGCCAGTGAGAGTCTGTCAGTGAGAGGTTCTTTCAATGAGAGTCTGTCACTGAGCGAGAGTGAGTCAGTCCTTCAGTAAGAGTGAGTCAGCAAGAGACGGTCAGTGGGAGTCTGTCAGTGAGAGTGCGTGAGTCCGTCAGTCAGTGAGAGAGAGTTGGAGAGTCAGTCAGTGAGAGAGAGTGGGAGAGTCAGTGAGAGAGAATAGAAGCATCAGTCAGTGAGAGAGTGAGAGATTCAGTCAGTCGGAGTTTGTCAATGAGAGTGAGTTAGTTAGTCAGTCAGTGAGTGAGAGTGGGAGCGTCAGTCAGTCAGTGAGAGTGATACAGCGAGAGTCAGTCAGGGAGAGTCTGTCAGTGAGAGTCTGTCAGTGAGAGAGTGGGAGAGTCTGTCAGTGAGAGAGAGTTAGTGAGAGAGAGTCAGTAATGGGAGAGAGTCAGTAGAGAGAGAGAGTCAGTGGTGATAAGAGTCAGTACTGAGAGAGTCAGTGGTGAGAGATAGTCAGTAGTGAGAGAGAGTCAATAGTGAGAGTGATTCAGTGAGAGTTAGTCAGTGGGCAAGAGTCAATGAGAGAGAGTCAGTGAGAGTCAATTGTGAGAGAGAGTCAGTGGTGAGAGAGAGTCAGTGGTGATAGTGACCCTGACTGGAACATCGCCATCCCGTCAGGCTACACGGTTGCAAGTATCAACCCAGCTGAGGGAAGAGGTGGAGGTTTAGCTATAATCTATAGATCTTCTCTCACTTTGTTGGCCACGTCCGAGAGCCTTGAAGGCACTGAAGCAATGAGTTTCTCATTGAAATCTAACAATACCTCCGCGTTCTATGGCCTATTAATTTATAGGTCCCCTAGCCCGAGAGCTGCGTTCCTAGCTGCCATCCAAACTCATCTGGAGAACTCCCTTGAGCACGAATATTACACTATATTAGGAGACTTTAATTTCCATTTTGAGGATAAAAATAACTTGGAGACGGCTAATCTCCTAGACATACTTTCCTGTCATAATTTGGAGCAAATTGTTAGGGAACTCACACATACGGCAGGCCATACTTTGGATGGCATCTGCACAAACATCCCCTATAATGCATTAAGCAAAATAACACCAATGCTATGGTCTGATCACTGCTCATTTTTTTTTCTATCTCACTCACTGCCTCCACTCATAGGAGGAGACTCAGGTCTCCCCCTAGGAAATACTGTGCTTGAAAGTCAGTCACAAGGTCTGACCTAATAGGTGCTCTTGAAGACAGAGTAACGGCCTGCACAGATACAAATCAGGCGGCTATTGCTCTACAAGACAGCCGTAATAGAAGGGCCAATAAGGTAGCACCTGAAAAAGTATTCAAAGTGTGACAAAAAAGGGTGTCTTCTCCATGGTACTCACCAGATTTAAAAACTGCTAAAATCAACTGCAGACAGAAAGAGCGTGCTTGGAGAGCATACTATGATGTAGCACATAAGAAAACTTACTGTGCTGCACTTGAGGATTATAAGAATCTAATCATTCATGCTAAATCCACCTACTACTCCAGGAAGATTCAGGACGCTGCCCATTCTGGCAGAGAACTATTCTCTACTGTTAACGCCCTACTGAGTTGCCCATGTGATGCTAATTTTCTGCCAGACAAAGTATTCATGGACAAGTTGGCATCTTACTATTATAATAAAGTACAATCTGTCTACAATGATCTGTCTAATGCAGCAAACAGCTTACAAATTAAGCAAGACAGGCACGATGCCACTAGCAGCACCCAGTGTGGCCTGTCACTGTTCTCTCCACTTGATGGGAACACTTTGACAGACCTGTTGTTAAAAACTAAGTCTGGCTCACCTGTGGACCCTTGTCCATCTCATGTACTCCACCTGGCCCCAACAGAGACTAGTTCACTACTACTGCCGGTCCTTAATCAGGTTCTGAGGTCAGGAGTCTTCCCGCTAGTATGGAAAAAGGCCTGCATTTGCCCGCTGCTAAAAAAGCCAAAGTTAGACCCCACTGATGAAAAAAACTACCGTCCTATCTCCTGTCTGCCTCTGCCAGCCAAATTAGTGGAGAAAGCCATTAACTTGGAGTTATCATCTTATCTTGAGACAAACAACATTCTCGATAATACCCAACATGGCTTCCGTGCAAAACATTTAACGGAAACAGCCCTAATCATGGCGGCTGAGGAGATACGAAAGGGCATGGATGAGGGAGGCAGAGTTACCTTGGTTCTGTTGGACCTAACAGTGGCCTTTGATACCGTAAATCATGAGGTACTCATCCAAAGGCTCTACGACGCTGGGGTCAAGGGCTTAGCTTTGGATCTCCTCACCTCCTTTCTATCTGATAGAGTAAAAGTCATTTTTTGGAACGGCCATCAGTCAGACAAATTCCTCCTTCCGGGAGGAGTCCTCCAGGGCTCTGCTTTGTCGCCCACCTTGTTCAACATCTATGTTACCCCCTTGGCGAAACTAATCAAAACTCAAGGCTTTAAGCTAGTGTCATATGCTGATGACACTCAGCTGATTGTCTCAGTTTCCCATTCTGTGGATTCCAAGGCAGCTGATTTCTCCCTTTGTATGTCGGAAGTCATGCAGTGGATGAATCTGAATTTCTTGAAATTGAACACAGGAAAAACGGAAGTCCTCGAGTTTGGCCAAAAATCATCGATCTGGAACCAGATGTGGTGGCCCACATCAGCGGGAGCCTGTCCGGTCTCAGTGGCCAAAGCGAGGAACCTTGGCATAATGTTTGACAAAGACTTCAAGATTTAAGATTCAAAAATACTTTATTCGGTTAAAAAACAAGATAACCATAAAAGTAGCATGAAAGGTACAATTTACAAGAGGTAGAGTAAACTTTTAAAAATCACGAGAAAGGAAAACAACAAAATTAAATTCATGTGTACAATAAAAACGATCAATCCATTTGAATTGATTTGCGGCACTTAAAAACTAATTTTAAAAATTCTGCAATTGAGGCTACCATAAAAACAGTTTCCATTTTCTGGCACTCTATGAACGCTAGGCGGCATCTATAAACATTTAAATCTTTGAGGATAGGGATGATAAGTTTCTTTCGAGGAAGAGTATAAAATTTACAAAAGAATAATATGTGTATATCGGATTGTTGGGATACATCATCACATGGACAAAGACATAAATCCTTCAACCAACAATTCATCACGGGGAACGATAATGTCCTAAAAACAATATTCAATCTAAAACGGGTCAAAAGGTAACGTTCATGATTGGACATGTACAATGAAAGATATGGCTGCAATTTCTCTCCACATAGAATGTCCTGGTGGACAGAAACAGTCTTTTTTCTCGCCTCCTCTATATGTCTCTTTTCCTTGAGGTACGCCATACACAGATTTTTCAAATCTCTTCTAGATATATATTCCATTGATTGTGGGTCCTCGAAGTATTGGGGGCAACTTATTTTTTCAAGAAAGTTTCTGACGTAGCCTATCCATTTAAAGTCACTGATATTGTCCAATGCCATAATGTCCTTTAAAATAGCCCGATTGACAACACATTCATCATTTGTCCAAACCCTATGCCAAAGGAGGACTGGCTGAATTTTAATAGTATCAGTAACATAAGGTGTTCCCAATTCAGCATGGCATATCATCGTTGCAGTACTTTGGGGTACGGACAGAATGTGGCATAAAAACTTATTTTCCATGATTTGAATTGAACTGATATTTGAATAACCCCATAATCCTGCACCATAGGTGGCTACAGATATACAGGTCGCATTATAAACAGTTAAAATCTCCTTTATGGGTTTTTTACCTAATTTTTTCATTAAGCATTTTAGGGCCATAATGGTCTTAGAAAATAACAAAGATCTAGCATGAATTGCTGTAGTCCATGAGCCACTTTCATGGAACAATATCCCCAGATAAGGGAAGGTGGGGGTCCTTTCTAGGGGATTGGAATTTATGAAGATTGGCTTCAAGTGCTTGCTTGTTCTGGACCCACAGTACATAGATAAAGTTTTAGAACAATTGATTTTCAAATCTAAACCAAGCATAAAAGTGTTAAAGGCTGTAACCAAAGTTTGTAAAGCCATTGGTGTGCGTGCCATCAGAACAGCATCATCAGCGTACATCAGTGCAGGGACAGGCCTACCTCTCACCATAGGCATGTCTCTGCCCTCCTGTACGAGGTGCTTCTCCATTCCATTTATATATAACAAAAATAGAAAGGGGGCTAGGACGCACCCTTGGCGCACACCCCGACCAATCCCAAATTGTCTGCTGCATTCACCATTATTCCCATATCTGACACTAGCAGTGGCCCCAGAATATAGCTCTCTCAGAAAGCATATAATGGCGTTGTCTACCCCCAATTCGTCCATAATTGACCATAATTTAGTGTGTGATACACAGTCAAAAGCTGATGTTAAATCAACAAATGTGAGGTATAGACGATGTTTTTTTAACCTTTATATACTTCTGTTGCAAGGTGAAAAGATTCAAACCTTGCTCTATGGTCCCTAAACCCTTTTGGAACCCAAATTGGAAATCGCTTAGCACCCCATTATCCTCGGCCCAGCTTTGCAATTTAGCTAAAATCACTCTCCCCAAAATTTTTATAGAAGAGTCCAATAAGGAAATTGGCCTATAGCAAGTACAACTTAGCCTGTCCCCTTTCTTGAAGATTGGGACTATTACCGATGTAAACCAGGTAGGAATTGGGCTATTTGCCAGAGCGGCATTGAAGAGCTGAACTAACAGTGGCCCCCATAATTCGATGTTAGCCTTATAGAGGTCGGCTGGTATACCGTCTGGTCCTGCTGCCTTGCCCCCCTTAGTCGCCTTCAAGCTTGCTATAACTTCAGGAAGGGTTACAATCAAAGTTCTGGATGTATCTAAATTTAGCAACCCCACGTCCTGGCCTGGTTCAGGGGTTAGTTCCACAGCCTTATAAAGGGAGGAAAAATGAGCCACCCACTCATCTTCTGAGATGGCAATTTCCATGCGTGCTTTTTGTTCATGTAAAAGGGGGGTGTTAATGACCCTCCAAAAAGCAGCCGGATCCTTTGATTTTGAGGCAGCGCATAGGTTGTCCCAAGCCTCCCTTTTTATCGAGGCCTTCCTGTCCTTCAATGCTAAATTATAGTCCTTCCTTTGCAATTCTAATTAGGATTACGTCCCGTGGTCTTTTATGAATTGCATGTCTAAGCTTTGTTAAGGCTCTAGTGCACTACCTATCAAACCATTTCCTATTGGACTTTAGGGAATTTTTCCTGTCAACCCACAAAGCTTCCTTAATTGTACTCGAGATGATATTAAAATGGGTTATTATTTCACAGTTCTCTGCGTATTCATCTAAACAGATCGAAAAACTACTCATGCATTTACTCAATATTTTATACAGGAAATCATCCGGGACCAGTCTGCTCCATTTAAGGTTGTAACCATTTTGGGCACCCAACCTCACGTCCTGGACCATTTGGTTCGGACATTCTCTAGTATCAACTACAGCAAATAGGTTCTCCATTTTTAATACCTGTGGCAGATGATCACTCAGTGGTAAGTCCATGATGTTTGCTCTAATCAATCTGCTCGCAGAGCTAAGTGTACATAAACTAAAATCGATAATAGATGAGGCACCCCGCCCAACAAAGGTTGGGACAAATGTCGTTGTATGGTGTGCTAACTCATTTGAAAACCCAAAATTAAAATTAAAAATCATCTCATTTAGTGAGTCGCCTAGTAGGGTATGTTCAAAATGCGTCAAGTTGACATCTTGTTCCAGCATTAAACCACAAATACCCTTTTGGCCCTTTTTGCAGAGAGTGCAATTAAAATCACCCCCCCATAATAACATAACTTCAGCCCTCTTGCTCTTATCAAGTTCGTCTTGCATTTCTGAGGTTAGTGTATCAAGTACGTCCTTAATCATGCTATCTGGACAGTTATTGTAAAAATTAAAAAGAACCATCTTTGGACCCTTCCTTGTGTATATCACTATTTTTTGATAGTAACTGGATCCCGGGGAAAAAGAAATTTTATCGTATACCAGAAGATTAGATATGTATACAGTCAACCCCCCCTTGGGTCTACCGTGTACTCCACCCACCGCAGGGGTAAAGTAAGTTTTGTAGCCATTAAGATGTATCGGCGTGGTGGCCCAGGTTTCTTGAAGGGCTAATATTCCCACGTCGGTAATGGCCTCATCCCAGGTTGGATTGGTAATCTTTTGTTTTAACCCAGCCACGTTCCAAAAGAGCACCTTACAGTAATCTTTTTCTACAGGTAGAATATCTACAGTATCCCCGAGTCTTCTGACCAGGCTCCCTTGTATAGACTCATCCCCCACCTGTATTTCTGGGGTTTCCTCAGACCCTTGACAGCTTATAGAACCCAAGTCCACAGGATTGTTAAACAGCCGGTTATCTTCCTTGATCTTGGGGAGTCAGTCCACCGCTTCCAAGCAATCAAACCGGTTGTAACACGGGAAAAACAGAGGAAATTGCAGATTGCCTGTCCATCCTGGGTCATAACCTTGTGGATAAAAGTAAGGAGGCCTCCCTTTGTGTTTCACAGTGTTCCAACCATCTTCATGCCTCCCATTCCACTGTGTGTTGTGGTAGTTATTATCAAAAGCCTGACCAGTATTACCACCATGATGTCGTTTGTCCCTGGTCCAGCTCCACCTATTATCCGGTTGTTCACCCTCAGGGTAAAAGTAGGATAATGACCTAGCCACAATAGACAAACCATAATTTCTTGGGGGCCTCGATGTAATAAATTCTGCGGTGCGGGGATTCTCAAATGTTATCACCACGCAGTCACCGCGTGTCCTTTTTTTATTATTATACCCCACCCAAGGAGCCCTTTCGACCATGAGGATGTTGCTTTTAAAGGCTGGGGGGAGAGGGTAGTTATCATTTAACCAATGTATTGTTTTATTTACAAGTCCCCCATTATTTTCATTTGATTTATCATCAGGTTGGGGTACTCCAGTAAGGACCACAACGTATGGTGAGGCTTCTGGCGGTAGATGTATGTTTCTGCGTGTCTCCCTTTTTTCTACATTAACTTTATCCTTGGGAGTTTGTGTAGGTAGCGCTGCTTTGTCAGTTGTGGTTGGGTTTTTAGGTGTTGGTGTGGGTTTTGGAGGTGGATTAGTGGTGGGTTTTGGAGGTGGAATAGTGGTAGGTTTTGGAGGTAGATTAGTGGTAACATCGCTTTTAGCAGCTGTGGGTGGTCTGTTCGTAGTTGGTTTTTTTTGTGGAACTTTATTGTTCGAATTGAAGCTAGGGGCACTAATATCTTTATGGATGTTAGTCAGTATTGTTTCCAGACATCGTAGCCTAACCTCAATAGGTTCTAAGAGAATTTTTAGCATTGCGAAGATGTTATTATTAACCATGCTTAGGCTGCTACTGTCCTCGCTCCCTCCAGCTTGATTGTCAACTACCCCACTTAGTTCCAAGATCCCCTCCAAGCTACTATCCAAGATAGTTTCATCTGGCAGACTTAGTGTTATGCCCACACTTGCCCGGGGCCCGCCTGCGGTATCATTAATATTGGTGTGAGCATCTAGGTTGGTGCTCACATTCAATGGAATCGGATCCAACTGAATTGGGTCATGGATTTTGCCAGTCTGGGCTTTTTTCCCTTTTCGAGTGGTAGTTTTAATGGGCTTTTGTTTAGTACTCTTTTGTTTAGGGATTGCCCCCTCCTTCCTCCCCCTTTCAATTAGGGTACTAGCTGTAGTTTCAGTCTCGGTTGCAGCCGGGCCATTTTCCAGCAATAAGGAGAGATTTGGGGTTGCCTCCAGGCCTTCCTGCGAGGCAGGTAAGTCACAACCCCGGTCCTTGTGTACCATTACGAGTGTTTTTGGAGCGGATACACTGTTAGGTGTGCAAGCTTGTGCAATATGGCCCAAAGAGGAACGTTTTGCCAAGGCTAAGTCTTGGGACACCCTTCTATCCATCAGTATGATCCCTTCATCAATGAGGGCATGTGTGCGCACTATAAAATCATCTAAGGTACCAGTTAGTTTCTTTGCCCCAGCAGCTGCCATGCTTCTGGTCTCTGGGTGGTTCATGGCAAGCCCAATAAATAACCCACTATGCGGCAGGAAAAGCTTATGGCCAATTACCAGTACCAATCTCAGTACAACAGGAACTCAGAGGCTCACAATGGTATGTTACAGCAAGATTTAGCCAACTTACAGTTATGCAGTCTCGATGTCCTTTGGCTACTAGCAACCGGGCAGGGTGTCTGGCACAGGCCAGGCTCCTCGGGCCTCTGAGGGCCTAAGAGGGCCCGCCCTTTGCCCGGGCTTCGCCCCGGGCGTCCCGCTCGCGTCCCGCGATGCGGGGGCTCTCCTCCCTTTCAAGGGCTCTGGCGCCCTCAGCAGGGCGACCCGCGTCACTGCAAACGCGCCGCCGCGAGGCCTGCCGGGATTTGTGGTCTCCCGGAGCGGCGGCGCGGAGTCCGGTGTCCAGGGACTCTTGGCGGTGGCGGCGGAGATGGCGGCGTTCCTTCGCGCCTGCTGGCTGCTGCTGGCTGCCCTCTGACTCTCGTGGCGGTGGCGGCAAAAACAGGTTAGTTGTAGTTCCCCCCGCTCTGCCGGGGCTCTCCTCCCTTTCAAGGGCTCTGGCGCCCTCAGCAGCGCGACCCGCGTCACTGCAAACGCGCCGCCGCGAGGCCTGCCGGGATTTGTGGTCTCCCGGAGCGGCGGCGCGGAGTCCGGTGTCCAGGGACTCTTGGCGGTGGCGGCGGAGATGGCGGCGTTCCTTCGCGCCTGCTGGCTGCTGCTGGCTGCCCTCTGACTCTCGTGGCGGTGGCGGCAAAAACAGGTTAGTTGTCCTGGAGGCCTCAGGTTAACCAAGTGGTCTCTGATTGCTTTTTTACGCTCAAAGGGCTGAGAAAGATACTGCTGTTTATTCCTTTCTGTCTTAGGAAAACAGTCATAATTGCTACCATCTTTTCAAGAATAGACTACGGCAATGCCCTTTATCTAGGAGCTGGCTGTGCTCAAATGGCCAAGCTACAATCAATACAAAACGTTGCAGCTAGATTACTTCTCAATGTGCCTAAGTACCATTCCACTTCTCGCTCCATAAGGCAGATACAGTGGCTTCCAGTACAAAGGCGGGTGGATTTTAAAGCACTCTGCCTGGTTCATAAGGCACTGTCAGGAGAGGGGGCCTCTGACCTTCAACAACTATTCACTAGGTATCAGCCAACCCGCTCTCTGAGGTCTGCCACGCAGGGTCTGGTCACTGTCTCTAAGATCAAAAGACAATGATGGGGAGGCAAGGGTTTCTCCTGTCTGGCTTCAAGGCTATGGAACTCTATACCACTTCAGCTAAGACATATCCCCAACCGGAGGCTGTTTAGGAAGGAAATTAAGACATGGCTCTTTAGCCAATAACACATCGGTCAGCTCATGTTCAGTTATCTTACAAAGTGCCAAGACGCCTCGGCATTAGTGCGCTTTAGAAATACCATCAGTCAGTCAGTCAGTCAGAGTGGGAGAGTCAGTGGTGAGAGTGAGTCAGTAAGAGTGAGTCAGTGATAGTGAGTCAGTGAGAGTCTGTCAGTGAGAGTCTTTCAGTGAGAGTCTGTCAGTAAGAGTCCATCAGTAATAGTTTGTCAGTGAGAGAGGAGAGAGTGGGAGAGTCTGTCAGTGAGAGAGAGTCAGTGAGAGTGTGTCAGTGATAGTGAGTCAGTGAGAGTCTGTCAGTGAGAGTCTGTCAGTGAGAGTCTGTCAGTAAGAGTCCATCAGTAATAGTCTGTCAGTGAGAGAGTGGGAGAGTCTGTCAGTGAGAGAGAGTCAGTGAGAGAGAGTCAGTAGTGAGAGAGAGTCAGTAGTGAGAGAGAGTCAGTGGTGGGAAGAGTCAGTACTGAGAGAGTCGGTGGTGAGAGATAGTCAGTTGAGAGAGAGAGAGAGTCAGTAGTAAGAGAGAGTCAGTAGTGATATAGAGTCAATAGTGAGAGTGAGTCAGTCAGAGTGAGTCAGTGGGCTAGAGTCAATGAGAGAGAGTCAGTGAGAGAGAATCAGTGGTGAGAGAGAGTCAATGGTGAGAGAGAGTCAGTGGTGAGAGTGAGTCAGTGAGAGTGAGTCAGTGAGAGTGAGTCAGTTAGAGTCTGCCAGTGAGAGAGTCAGTGAGAGTGAGTCATTGAGAGAGAGTCATTGAGAGTGAGCCAGTGAGAGTCTGTCAGTGAGAGAGTCAGTCATTGAGAGTCTGTCACTGAGCGAGAGTGAGTCAATCAGTCTGTAAGAGTGAGTCAGCGAGAGTCAGTCAGTGAGAGTTTGTCAGTGAGTGTCTGTCAGTGAGAGTGCGTGAGTCCGTCAGTCAGTGAGAGAGAGTGGGATAGTCAGTCAGTGAGACAGAGTGGGAGAGTCTGTCAGTGAGAGAGAGTGGGAGGGTCAGTGAGAGAGAGTGAGAGAGTCAGTCAGTGAGAGTGAGAGAGTCTGTCAGGGAGAATGAGTGAGTCTGTCAGTGAGAACCTGTTGATGAGAGTGAATCAGTCAGTGAGAGAGAGTGGGAGTGTCAGTCAGTGAGAGAGTGAGAGAGTCTGTCAGTGGGAGTCTGTCAGTGAGAGTGATTCAGTCAGTCAGTCAGTCAGTGAAAGAGAGTGGGAGCGTCAGTCATTAAGTGAGAGTGAGTCAGCGAGAGTCAGTCAGTGAGAGTCTGTCAGTGAAAGTCAGTCAGTGAGAGTGCGTGAGTTTGTGAGTGAGAGAGTCAGTCAGTGAGACAGAGTGGGAGAGTCAGTCAGTGAGAGAGTGTGGGAGAGTCAGTGAGAGAGTCAGTCAGTGAGAGTGAGAGAGTTTGTCAGTGAGGATGAGTGAGTCTGTCGGTGAGAACCTGTCAATGAGAGTGAATCAGTCAGTGAGAGAGAGTGGGAGCTTCAGTCAGTGAGAGAGTGAGAGAGTCTGTCAGTGGGAGTCTGTCAGTGAGAGTGAGTCAGGCAGTCAGTCAGTGAGAGAGAGTGGGAGAGTCAGTCAGTGAGAGTGAGTGAGTCAGTCAGTGAGAGAGAGTAGGAGACTCAGTCAGTCTGTGAGAGAGAGTGAGTCTATCAATGAGAATCTGTCAGTAAGAGTCTCTCTGTGAGAGTCTGTCAGTGAGAGTGAGTGAGTCAGTCAGCCAGTGAGAGAAAGTGGGAGAGTCAGTTAGTGAGAGAGAGTGGGAGAGTCAGTTAGTGAGAGAGAGTGGGAGAGTCAGTCAGTGAGAGAGAGTGGAAGAGTCAGTCAGTCAGTGAGAGAGAGTGAGTCAGTCAGTCAGTCAGTGAGAGAGAGTGGGAGAGTTAGTCAGTGAGAGAGAGTGGGAGAGTCAGTCAGTCAGTGAGAGAGAGTGAGTTAGTCAGTCAGTGAGAGTGAGAGTGAGAGTGAGAGAGTATGTCAGTAACAATCTGTCAGTGAGAGTGAGTCAGTCAGTGAGAGATAGTGGGATAGTGAGTTAGTGAGAGAGAGTGGGAGAGTCAGTAGTGAGAGTGAGTCAGTGAGAGTCTGTCAGTGAGAGTCCGTCAGCAAGAGTCTGTCAGTGAGAGAGTGGGAGAATCTGTCAGTGAGAGTCAGTGAGAGAGAGTCAGTAGTGAGAGAGAGTCAGTAGTAAGAGAGAGTCAGTGAGAGAGAGTCAGTGAGAGAGAGTCAGTGGTGGGAGAGAGTCAGTGGTGAGAGAGAGTCAGTGGTGAAAGTGAGTCAGTGAGAGTGAGTCAGTGAGTGAGTCAGTGAGAATATTTCAGTAAGAGAGAGTCAGTGAGAGTTAGTCAGTGAGAGAGAGTCATTGAGAGTGAGCCAGTAAGAGTCTGTCAGTGAAAGAGTCAGTCAGTGAGAGTCTGTCAGTGAGCGAGAGTGAGTCAGTTAATCAATAAGATTGAGTCATTGAGAGTGAGTCAGTGAGAGTGAGTCGGTGAGAGTCTATCAGTGAGAAAGAGTCAGTCACTCAGTGAAAGAGTGGGAGAGTCTGTCATTGAGAGTCTGTCAATGAGAGTCTGTGAGAGTCTGTCAGTGAGAGTCTGTCAGTGAGTCTGGCAGTGAGAGTTAGTCAGTGAGAGTCTGTCAGTGAGAGTTAGTCAGTGAGAGGCCGTCACTGAGAGTCTGTCAATGAAAGTGAGTCAATCAGTGAGAATGAGTCAGTCAGTGAGAGAGAGTTGGAGAGTCTGTCAGTGAGAGAGTGAGAGAGTCTGTCTGTGAGAGTCTGTCAGTGAGAGTCTGTCAGTGAGAGTGAGTCTGTCAGTGAGAGAGTGTGTCTGTCAGTCATTGAGAGTGATTGAGTCAGTCAGTGAGAGAGAGTGAGTCAGTCAGTGAGTGTGGGTCTGTCAGTCAGTCAGTGAGAGAGAGTGGGAGAGTCTGTCAGTGAGAGTGTCAGTCTGTGAGAGGGAGTGAGTCAGTGAGAATGAGTGAGTAAGTGAGAGTGAGGCAGGCAGTGAGATTGAGTCTGTTAGTGAGAGTGGGTCAGTCAGTAGGAGTGAGTCAGTCAGTAGGAGTGAGTCAGTCAGTCAGTGAGATTGAGTCAGTCAGTAGGAGTGAGTCAGTCAGTCAGTGAGAGTGAGTCAGTCAGTGAGAGTGAGTGAGTCAGGCAGTGAGAGTGAGTCAGTTAGTCAGTCAGAGAGTGGGAGAGTCAGAGAGAGTGAGAGTGTCAGTGTGAGTGAGAGTCAGTGAGTCAGTGAGAGAGAGACAGTCAGCGAGAGTGAGAAAGTCAGTGTGAGGGAGAGTCAGTGTGAGTAATATTGTCAGTGATGGTGAGAGTGTCAGTGTCAGTGAGTGTGTCAATGTCAGTGAGAGTGTCAGTGAGAGTGTAGGAGAGTGAGAGTGTCAGTGAGAGTGTGATAGTCAGTGAGAGTGAGTCAGCCATTAATGCAAGGCATTTGCAGTTAGGTGAATATGCTAAAGCTCAACTTCAATTCTGACAATGGTTCGAATATAAAACCCGTACATGTTTGTTGAGTTTAACGATTTGTGGCTATTTGTAATGCTCTGATTCGTAATGCTCTGAGGATACTACATTATCATATGCAAATAATTACATGCAGAACAAATAAAATAAACAATTATAGTGAAGATTTGAATCCGCATGTTCTGAAATCCTGTAAGAGTGTGTGCTTCAAAAAGAGCAGAGTGACGGCTAAAGGCCCTCCTATGCAGCGCATGTGCGCTGCGTAGGCGAGACCTAAAAACGAGAACTAAACATATTTCTCCTTGTTACGCCTCACCTGGTGAGTCATAGCAGTTTTGGCACATTCTCAGGTCTACAACTTATGATAAATCGGGGAATTCATAAAAATCAATGGGTGTTGCTTGGGAACACCCATGTACCACCCATGGAACACCTCCCTGGGGCAGTGTAACACAACACAGCAAATTGTGCTGCTTTGTTTTACTGTTGATTTGTCAATCCACTCAGGTCCACGCAACAGACCCTTGCTTGGCTTGATAAATTGCACTTAAGGGTTGTGCCGCACATGCACCCCATTGTGTGGTGCAAAAGCGACACAACCCTTTCATAAGCATGGCCCTGTATGGTTAATTGGTGCACTCTGTTAGCGGGAAAATATTAGTTAAAACTGTTGAAACTGAGAGAAAATGTAGTTTTTGTTAAGGTTATTTTCTGTGGAAATAAAGTTGTTAGGTCTAGCAGTTTATATTTTAGGAAAAAGGGTATTACCTGGTGAGTTTTCTTACTGTTCTATGTAGTCTTAAGAAATCAGAGGTGAATTGTGGGTCTTCGGTGTGGTGATCTTCTTTCTTGGATGACTGTTTGATGTTAGAAAGAAAATGCTATAATATTTGCAGCTTTTTTGCATTATTGATTTCTTTATATTTACTGCGCTTAATTTGAAAATACTTACTCATGTACAGCTGACCCACTGTACGCCCCTCCATTCTAAACTATTACACTCATGATACTCCACTGTACACTACTCCACTCTAAGCCATTCTAAAGTACACTCCTCCACTCTATCTTGCTCAAGCTGTCCGGATAATGTATGTTGCCCTGTCTAAGATGCTCATCTTCCCACGTCTACTTGTATGATATATTATAAATACTTTGAGCCTCACTATGAATGTACCACAGGTTTCTACACACCAGACCACATTTCTAATATTTGTTCCAGACAACTCTGAGGTAGGCCTGAGCCACGTGTTCACTGCCATTCCTTCCTTCTCAGTTGTAGGGCCACCTTGGCCTTTGTGGATGCAGCACATTCTGTTCCCTGGGAAACAGTTCCACCCCTCTCCACCTATGAGTAACAACAATCTGTTTCTAATTCATCTAACTTGGACTACCCTCACAGATGTTGGAATAAATCTACATCACTCTGTGAATGTGACCAATTTGTGGTGCTATTTCATTTACCTATCTGCTGATACCCTCTTTAACATTCTTCCTGTGGTAGCTTCATTTTTACATTTGGTGTAGAAAGGCCCCATGCGTTAGAAGTGACTTCCATGTATATGCAAATAAGGCGGTCCTGCTAGTCACCTTTGTGATCAAGAACAATTTCTGACAGTTGTTTTGGCTTTTTGTCCCTTTCGCCTTTTTGCAACAAAACAAACGTCATTTTTAGGTCTCGCCCTCGAGACCTATTGTTGCCGAGATGCCTCTCAAGGGAGACAGACCGTGGCACACACAGCGATTCAGACCGGGGCACGCGCAGCGATTCGGGTCTGTGGACGCGCACGTCCAGCCCGGCGCCGTGCACATCTCCTGTCCCACATTGACACAGCAAGTCAGCCTCTCTCACTCACTCGCACACACACAGCCACACTCACGCATGCACACATATCTACACTCACGCATACACACACATACGTACACACCCCCCTCCTTACCTCACCTCACTTCTAAAGTTCCCTTCCATACCCCCTTCCGTTGAATGGCGCCCCCAAAGCATCCCCAAAAGGCACTCCAATAGCTTCCCCCTTCCCTATAAGAATTCCCCTGTTCACACGCACACAAACCGGTGCTGGGGGCGCTTACTTGAGCATGGCCTCTTCTTTCTCCTCCTCCTGCTTCTGCCGGTCCATGACTGCGCTCCTCCACGGTCAGGTGGCTCAGGTCAGGGATCTCGGGGGCCGGGCACGGGCCCTCTACCAGGGGGCCCGCCGCTGCCTCATAATGGGATCCACCAGCAGCAGCGTTCCATCCGCCCGCCCCGCCGGCTCTGACTAGAGCCCCAGCACTCGCCTTCACCGCACGTGCCAGTTGAACCTGATCACCCTCACAGAGAGCACGCGCCGTGTAAGGCAGCCACAGAACGCCAGTTCACTCGCCTTGAATTACAACTGTTCTCGGGCGGGGCAGTGACCTTGCTGCTTTTATTTATTTTTTACGTAGCTCAATACGAACGCTAGAGGCCTTTAAAAAACACACTGTGTGAAATAATGACATGGGGCCATTACCATGTAGGCGTCACTGCATAAAAGTGCAGCAATACACGTAACGGTGCGTGCTTTACTAAAATGCTAATCATGTAAAGCGCTCCAATATCTTAGGGTTAAGTTTGGGCTACATAAATCTGCAAACAAAAGCTCGGGTGACGGAGCGGGGAGAGAGAGCGAGACAATCACAGAACCGCCCGCCGGTGATCTCACCAAAGAAAGGGAAGTGCACAAATGCACTCAATATCCAACATTTCTTTAACTTTCAAAGTTTCCGGTTGCAAGTACTCTATTTGCAGTTTTTATGTATTTATTGTGCACATATTGCCAGCGTTAGCAACGCGAAAAGAAAATATGTCCTCATTTCGCATGTGGAAATATACACTATTGAATAGGAACTGCACAGTTGCCAGTTCTGCTCCTTTCTTAACATGTATGTACTGGGACATAGGTGGATCGTTTCAGGTGAGTAGAAGGGGACCGGCAACTAGAATGTCTCAAAGGAAATGCTGCAGTTCTGGGCGGAGTCCGCAAGCTCATTTGGAACCCGCTGTAGGGTAAGCAACTGCGCAGCTGCCAGTCCTCTTCTGGGGGGCAGCTTTTCTGGCGGCTCCTCCTTTCCTTGTTGGCATCTGTTTTCGGGACCTCAAGACCTAATTAGGCATAAGTAGGGCCTTCCCTTTTAGAAACCAAACAATTTCGGATTATTGTGATTTATAGCTCGTTATACCCTAACTGTCCCGTTGCCAAAAACCAAAGAGAGGAATATATTTTTAAGTTTCTTAATTGAATTATGAGTAGGGAAGGGAAATTTAGGTGCTGTAGAAAGCTGCAGTATCAAACGTGTGACTTGGCCCTCAGTATTTATTTATGAAAAGTGGGGAAAACATTTTCAGTTAAGCGTCTGTCCTAAAGTAAAGCACTGAATGTACTTAACAAGACTTAGAATGCGTCACAAGACATGTTAATTACAGACAACGGCATCTGGACTCCATATGTTTATAAACAAATGCAATGAAGAAAACCTTTTTGAGACAGGGAGGACGTTGTTTCACCTTATGTTGACAGTGCGATGGCTCCAGCAATCTGCTCTTCACCAGTTGATGCTGGTGCTCGCCATGCCGGGTTACTGAAGGGATTGGAAAAGGCCTCGAGTTTGGGAAGACATGGTTATCCTTGCACAATACACAATAGTATTATTGACTTTGCTTTCAAGGAAGCAAAAGTTCACTGCATAATTATAGTAAATCAGCAACAACTATGTATTTAGGCAGACTCCTCCAAGTTTAGCTGTGAAGTTAGTTTTATCATTGGATTGCTAAAAACAGGAAGCATCGGCAAAGCCAATAGGACACACTTTTATTAGTCAGTATTATAGCTTGCTCCTCGTTGCCGTCCCGCCCCAGGGCGCGTGCAAAACTGTCGGCTTTAGGAACAAGACAGGCGCCATTCTTAATATTCATCAGTGAGATCTAGTGGGTCGTGGCTGCAGCGACGCACAGCCTCCAGGCAACAGCCA
This sequence comes from Lissotriton vulgaris, assembly GCF_964263255.1. Classification (NCBI taxonomy): domain Eukaryota; kingdom Metazoa; phylum Chordata; class Amphibia; order Caudata; family Salamandridae; genus Lissotriton; species Lissotriton vulgaris. The sequence continues at coordinate 1,316,964,225 of NC_141691.1, forward strand.
AGGTTAGTGCCCTTGCATTTCTGGTGCTTGCTTACAGCTTTAATATCTTAGAGTTTCTTGTTGCTCAAATAGGTGTAATTTCTATAATTTAGATATGTTTCCCTTGTCTATATTGCTTGTTTTTACTGTCGCCACCTCAATATTTGAACCCCTGTGTACCTCCTCACACATTTTCACAGAAGTACGATTGCGACAGGAATACCCGCTCATTCCTCTGTGCACCCTGCAAAGAGGCCAAGCATTGGATGGCCACGTATTCTGAACACCTTTTGAAGTCACTGACCAGCACTGTGTTAAACTCGCACTGCTTTCAGCCTCACCTTCAGAGCTCTCAATTGTGCCCGCTATAAACACCTACTCATGAGTAAATGTTTAATGGAAAAATAAACACAGCACCCTGGAAATAGTTTACTTAATGTTGCATTTCCTAAGAATGTTAAAAAGGAAATGGAAAGAAGAACTAAAATACTGACATGGATTACTTACATTTTTTTTAATGAATTATTTAGAACTCAATCAGTGTTTTTAGCAAGTGAAGTTAAGGACCTGAATATAGGGCCCAATGGTGACTTGTTTCAATATTAGTTTTTAATTACTACCTAGTGTGAGATTCAGTGCACGCTTCCAGACACACACACCACCAGCCATCAGTGCACGCTTTTACTAGGCACACACACCACCAGCCGTCAGTGCACACGTCTACCAGGCACACACACCACCAGCCGTCAGTGCACACTTTTAACAGGCACACACACACCACCAGCCATCAGTGCACGCTTTCACCAGGCATACACACCACCGGCCGTCAGTGCACACTTTCACCAGGCACAGACACCACCAGCCGTCAGTGCACACTTTCACTGGGCACAAACGCCACCAGCCATCAGTGCACACTTTTAACAGGCACACACACACCACCAGCCATCAGTGCACGCTTTCACCAGGCATACACACCACCGGCCGTCAGTGCACACTTTCACCAGGCACAGACACCACCAGCCGTCAGTGCACACTTTCACTGGGCGCAAACGCCACCAGCCGTCAGTGCACACTTTTAACAGGCACACACACACCACCAGCCATCAGTGCACGCTTTCACCAGGCATACACACCACCGGCCGTCAGTGCACACTTTCACCGGGCACAGACACCATCAGTCATCAGTGCACGCTTTCACCGGGCACAAACACCACCAGCCATCAGTGCACGCTTTCACCGGACACAAACACCACCAGCCGTCAGTGCACGCTTCCACCAGGCACACACCACCAGCCGTCAGTGCACGCTTTTGCCAGGCACACACACACACCACCAGCAATCAGTGCATGCTTTCACCAGACACACACCACCAGCCGTCAGTGCACACTTCCACCAGGCACACACACCACCAGCCATCAGTGCACACATCAATTGTTAACACATCCACAATTAGCTATTGTAACAATCGCAGTATGGCACACTTTACTATTAAACATATTCATCTAAAGTGCAGCATGCCGCCATTGCTACAAAAAAATACACGTTTTTTTGTCCTACAATTTATAGACTTTTATTGCAATTGGTGTTGCAATGCCAATAGCTCAAACCTAATTAATGCGAGACCAATTGCATTGCAATTGCTTGTTTTCCCTCTCTTCAAACACAAATATTCCCGCACCAGAACTTCAAACATTACAGAATTAGGTATAGACACCAAAATTTACAATATGGATAGGCAAGTCTGCTAATTCCAATATTCACGGTTTTCTTCTTAACCTTTGGAAGAATGTACCGATCCGACGATTGCCGAATTATATTATTTTTGGCTACATCCTTCAGTTGATTCCCCTTAATGTGCTTATGGTTCTTTCAATTGCTGCTTCCCTATCTCTTAAAAATACAAGTTTCTATTTCTTTTTTATACATTTGACACAAGTTTCTATGTCAAACACAAGTGCAATGTATTTAATGTCAATACGTATTCTTCCGGGTGACTCATTTGTCGAGCCTCATCAGGGTATAGCACAAATAAAGTCTATTCGATTTTTTGTAATTTAGAACAATCACACAATAACTTTCAGCCTTGAAGAAAACACCAGGATTAGGAAGAAACGCGTGTTGCCTGAGAATTTGGACTATGCTGTGTAATCAAAAAAAGCCTGAGAACATCACAACTTTCTAACATGTAAAAAAAGAACGATGTCATTGCGAATGTGAACATACGAGAAAGAACATAAATTATTAAGTATAATAAATTTGCCATTTTTTAAAATTTACCTCTCATCAAATACCGTATGATTAACACCTATAATTGTGGTGCCTTGCACTCTGTTTAAATGATCTTAATAAGATGTGCGCGAGGGTCCTAGCCATCTTAACTGAGTGCTAACAGTACTGCCTTAGCCAAATAATAACTTGCTATTTCTCTGTACAGCCATGGGACCTTGGAGGCCACTCAGAAGTAAAATTAAAATTGTGTGTTTTTTCCCCGGAGTAACTGACTGCTCCTTTACATTTTCTTTACAGTGTCTGCTATTCAGTTTCTAGAAAAAAAATGAACTATAAGCGACTCTTTGTTCATATGCACACTAGCCAGAGAAAGCATTTGCTAGAAAAAAATAATAATAATAATGCAGGACGCCATGAGAAAAAGAGCTACATTCAGTGAAGATCCTAGGAATTTTGGAATAATTAGTGTAGATGAATAATCCAATGTGTTTCTCAACGACTACTGAGTGCACCATGTATATGGCTTTATGAGAAACAAACCTCTTTCTATACACTCTTTATTATATGTGTAATTTATTCCAGTACCCTATACTTGAACTGTAGCTATTTGAATGAAACATATTTGCACCCCTGCGTGGAATGAATTGGGATGCTGGCAAAACTCTGGCTTTTTAACTAGGTCTAAATCATGGCTCACTTTTTGGCCATGCAGGCTGCCACCATAGGGAGAATTGTCGGGCACAAAACAGGAGCATTGTGATGGTGTAATGCGCCTACTAACATAGTTGCTTTAGATCCCAAGTACACCAGGCACACTGGACAGGACATTCTGTTTTTTTTTCATTAACCATCTTCTATGAGGGAAACACTGGGTTGGTAGTGTCGCTTATGTGCTGGTCCATGCTGCGGTATCCAACTAGGGCCCACCACAAAGAGTAATACCTGCCCAGGGTCAGTGAATCAGTGAAAGAGGTTAGCAAAGTGAAATTAGACAATGGGAAGGCATTCCCCCTGTTGTAAATTGCAAAAAACACAGTTGATGGACAGAATGCAGAACAATGTCTTACATTCACCCCAGTACAAAGATCTAGGCCTAAATCCATCGTTTTTTGCACTCCACACCACCCTAGGTCAGACAATGGCTATATGCGAATCAGCCCTGACCCTGTGTCTCATGGGAACAGTCCAGCCCGAACTACCAAGCCATGTCTTTCCTAGACCGGAATCAAGCATCCAAGGACCGGTTTCTGGCTATCAGCCTTATTCAGCCTGGATAGCTTGACTCCAGTGATGTGGAGAGCCTGGGACTCACGTTTGAGCATACCCAGCTCACTCGGGGTGAAAATTGCAAAAAATACAGTTGATGGACAGAATGTAGAACAATGTCATACATTCACCCCAGTACAAGGATCTGGGCCTAAATCCATCGTTTTTTTGCACTCCACACCACCTTAGGTCAGACAATGGCTATATGCAAATCAGCCTTGACCCTGTGCCTCATGGGAACAGTCCAGCCCGAACTACCAAGCCATGTCTTTCCTAGACTGGAATCAAGCATCCAAGGACCGGTTTCTGGCTATCAGCCTTCTTCAACCTGGATAGCTTGACTCCAGTGATGTGGAGAGCCTGGGACTCACGTCTGAGCATACCCAGCCCACTCGGGTGAAAATTGCAAAAAACACAGTTGATGGACAGAATGCAGAACAATGTCTTACATTCACCCCAGTGCAAAGATCTGGATTTAGGCCCAGATCTTTGTATCCCAGATCACCCATTTTACATTCTTGGGGAGCCGGGGGGGGGGGGGGGGGTTAGCTATGAAGCAGTTTCGATAACAGAAAATAAGATCAAGCATATGACTGGATGAGTGAGTAGGTGGCAACCAAGAGTGATCATACCTCTCAGGACATTATTTGCATCAGAAACCACTGTTTTGGCTGATTTGATTTGGAAATTTAAAGTTTAGACCTGAAATTCAATTCCATTCAGCTCAGTTCCCCAGTTTGCAGTGAAATCCATTGTGATTGACACGGTACTCAGCAAACTAAACTGTGAGGCCTATTTATGAAAACGTCACGCAATGCAGAGCAGCAACTCATCATGCTGCGTTGCACTGATCTGATCTGCGTGACAGAGAATAGGCAGGAATGCAACGTATTTAAAGGCAACACAGCACTTTCCTGCCTTTTGCTCTGTGCTGGTGCATTTCTGACAGCCTTGCACCAATGCAGGCACTCTTGCACCATAGTGCAAGGGGGCCTGCGCATGCAGGATTGTTTTTGTGCAGGGAGGTACATCTTACAGCACAAAAACAATTGTGAGAGTCATTTACCTCTTTCTATGTGTGCTGCAGAATACATTACACTTGGAAAGAGGAATTAACGAGAAGAAACAAAGATATTTCTCCTCCTTACTCCTCCCTGAGAAGGCGTATCATTTTGGTGCATTCCCAGGTTCATGAGTTCTGGTAACTCTGGGAATGCCTCAAAAACCATGGGAGTTGCATGGGAACACACATGAAGTACCCATGAAATGCCTTCCCAGAGCAGAGTAAGGCAACACAGCAATTTGCATTGTGTCGCCTTACTCCAGATTGATGGAGCAACCGAGGGCCATGGAAAGTTGCCTTGTGTGGCTTCATTATTCTGACTTGAGGTTTGCATCGCTCTTGCACCAAGTGTGATGCAAACTAGCTCGTAAATAGGGCCCTGTGTCTCTGAATGATGCACATAATGTTGACGTTGATAGCTTTTGTTACCAGACAATTTTCCGATCCAAACCATTGAGAAAAAGCATTCTGTGCTACTGTGAGTTAATTTGGTAATACAAAACATGCATTCCTGGTAAAATCTGAGATGATATCAACAGAGCTTTGCTTTTAAAGTCAACGTATAGGTATGACAGGCAAAACTTCTCTTTGTGTTGGTTATGACCATAAATGCCTAGGCCCTCATTACAAGGCTTCATTGTGAGACACATTGACTGACTATTGCCCCAGGAGGTACCACAACCTGGGATACTGGTAACTCCTGGGGTTAAGATAAAGGGGATTACTAGTGGGAGAGCAATAGGCTCCTTAGAAATATGGAATTTCTGAGGAATTGGTAATTCTGGGGTAAATTTCTCTTACGATTCCGTGATTCTCTGCTGATTTTCGCACGAAGCCTGTGACTCAGCCTCTGGGTGAAAAACAGTAGGTCAGTGAAGTTGCCTAAGGCCTTTTAATTCTGACGAAGCTGCTAATTTATGTTATTGTTCGAATAACAAGTCAAAATGGCTATATTTAATAATGATACTGGCTCCAGCCCAAGATTATTTCTTGCGTCAAAGGCTTCAGTAATATTTACAAAGCCATGATTTGCAGCGCCTTGCACAATTTTGTAAAGCACGGTAATGACCCGGGTGGCTTGCACTGCATTACGTTACATTTCAAACTAGGAGGTGTTCCATCATTGGAGCATGGGCATTCCCATATATCCACCCGTGGTTTTTGGCACATTTCCAGATTTACTAAAGCTAGCTAATCTGGGAATACATCACGATGATTTCCCTTCCTCGTTGAGGCATAACAAGGAGAAAAATCTCTATTTCTGCGTGTTGCTTCCTCTTTCTATGTGTGAAGCATTCCACATCACACATGGAAAGAGGAAGGTTCGATTTTGTGCAGGATGTTATCTCTTCCTACACCAAAATGGTGCAGCTCATAACACAGGCACCCTTGCACTGTGGTGCAAGCAGTGGCGTAGCTGGACCTCCGGCCGCCCGTGGCAGCCCCTACATTTGCCTGTGGCTGTGTGTAAGAGCGGGGGTGCTGGTGATTTCCTCGGTGGCCCCCATGCGACGGCCGCAGGTAAGAGCAGGGGTTTGGAGGCCACCGTCCCCCAAAACGTGTGGTGCCCAGGGTAGATTGCCCCCTCGAATTCCCCTTGCTACGCCACTGGGTGCAAGGGTTCCTACATTGGAGTTAAGCAGCACACAGAGTGCTAGCGTAAGGAGAAAACAGAAATGCCCCATATCTAAGTAGATACAACACATTTCTTCTCTTTTCCTTTCACACAATGCAAAATGAAAAATTGCTAAATATGCCCCCAGATTCTTTTTGCCTCATTTACATGTTAATGGATGGAGTATCATAAGCACTAAATAATAAACTACTGGTGCAAATCATATTGGTATGCATGTGTATAGTTTATAATGTATTGCAATGTTTTTCTTATTCATTTTACATTTTAATATTCTATTTGAGTTGACTCCAATGTTTGGTTGTGACAGCTAATGACACAAAATAAAAATCTGAAACTTATACCCTTAACTTTGTGATCATTAGTAATGGACAAAGTGCTGTAGTCAGTGAAAATTAAACATTCAATTTTCTGCCATAAGATGCAAGCGGTTTCCATTTTGCGCGCATGAAAAGTAAATACGTGTTATTAGTCATGGAGTGGATTAGACAAGTCCATTTAAGTAACACGAGCTACTCCTCTTTGAACATGTAGGCGGCTGCTTTTGGTATGCAAACAGCCTAATCTAGTTCTGATACCCACCTTCTATTTCTTTTAATCTATATCATCACATGAGGTTCAAAGTCAGCTGCCAGTGAGTCTTCTTTAATTAAAGCTCTCCGCCTAAAACATGAAAAAATTAATAGTCTCCCACACTAATTGCTTGCTAGCAAGGCCTCACTTTTGAAGACAGTTTTTTCCTAAAATATGTAATTAGGCGTATAGCTTCATCAGACTGAGGAATGAGAGCGCCAACTTGTGAACTTTCCAAAAGTAAAAACTGTTTCCTTTATTCTTAAGAAAGAACGATTCCCAAACACGTATGGATTGATGGTTTATAAGAATGAGGTTTCCCTCTTCCTGGAACCTAAGGAGGGGGCGAGCCCAGAGATAAAGTGAAGCACAGGGTGACTTGTACTGATGCGAGTAATCCCACTGAGTGGTTTGCAACGGGAATCATTGTAATTTCACAGAAATTATTAGCACTCTGCATGTTAGTTTAAATGCACATTAGTTCTGAAGGTCAGGCAGGCTGCTGCTGCTTCTCTGTTCCCAACACGAGTTAATAGGTTAATTTAAAGCCAGGTACCAAGCAATTCTGAACCTACAGCTTCCAACAGCGAAACAATTATTCCTGCTATTCTAAAACCATTCTCCTTATGCAGGAGAATTTAGGCGGCCTCAAAGTGTTCTTCTGCGACTGGATGTGTGTTTACAATTACTGCAGGGATTCTGAGGCCTCCATGCTGCGACTTATCACTTCGCAGTATGTTACCGTTGGCCCACATTCCCCAAGCGGCTCCACAATTGCATTGGTTTTTCAGCTGGTGTATTTTGGAAGAGTTATTTGATCTTGTTGGTGACTGGAATTCATTGTTTATGCTCTCTAAGGGCCTCATTTATGAAAAGTGACGCATCGCTGCGTGAAAACAGCGATGCGTCACTTTTCACTGCGCCCTCCTTGCGACACCAATGATGCGTCATATTTAATGTATGACGCATCATGTCGCAAGGACTTACAGATACGTCAGTATTTCTGACGCATCTGTAAGCGCAAAAGTGACGCATTGCTGGAGTGTGTCACAAAAGTGACGCAACTCCAGCAATGCGTCCTTTCACATGGGGCAAGCCCCATGTGAAAGGGCCTGCGTCAGTCTCACGCCTGCTGTGAGGCAGGTGTAAGATTTTGACACAATGGCGTCCTAAAAGTGACGCAGTGAAATCTCATAGATTTCACTGCGTCACTATTACGAGGCTTTTTGCGGGGGAACGCCCCCTCTGCATACATTATACCTGACGCAGGTATAATGTGGCGCAGGGGTTTAAAAAGTGACGCATCTACCTAGATGAGTCACTTTTTAAATATGGCGCAACAAGGCGCATGTTTTACGCCGCCGATGCGTCACAAAAAGTGACGCACCGGCGGCGCAAAACTGACGCAAGGCCTCATAAATGAGGCCCCACACATTTAACGCAATTAGAGTAGAGATAATCAAATCAATAACTAATGTTTACAGTTGTGTGGGAGTATATTTGATAAACTGGCTAAATTGCACAGATTATAACTACGTCAACAAATGTTTGAGTATTTTTGCGAATTGTTTTGCCTGACGTGTTCACTTTGTTGTTAATATGTGTCAAATAGATATGTGCTTTGAACGGGAATGGGTCGAATTAAAATTTCGTACTCACATAATATATGAAATTCTCGCTAGAATTTATGCTATTCAAATTTTGTTTGGGTAGTAATCTTTGTGAAAGTTGTACATGTGTGGCCTCCCACACAAATGTCACACACAGTACCAGATCATTGTCTAACTCCATACAGTTTCCAAAGTCACAAGGTGAAGGTTTTTTTAGTGCAATGCAACTTGCATCCTTTGCCTCTTGCTCAAAGTTCCCTGAAGGCATGTTCTGCTCCAGCTGGATTTCCCATGAGTAAAACGATGCAAAAAGTACAACCATAAGAAAAATGGAAGTTTTGCAAAGTATGGAAAAATTGAAAATGAATATGTCTGCATGATTACTCACGATACATAACAAAGCCCTATTACTTACCGGTAATCTTCATTACTCCGGGTCCCCTTGTCCTCGTCCCCTTCATACAAACAATTGAGATTAACCATCTCCCAGACAGAAAAAAGAAAGCTGGAATGCTGGTACGCCCTTCCCTCTCCCTATAGGGAGTACATAAGGGTAGAGTACCCAGCATGCCTCCTGAACCACCAAGCCCAAGATGAGGGCCGGAAAGCCCGGGAGGGAGGGAGGGATGGTATGAAGGGGACGAGGACAACGGGACCCGGAGTAATGAAGATTACCGGTAAGTAATAGGACATTACCCCATGGTCCGTCACCAATACTGATGCATGCCAAGCTTTGAAAATCGATTTGAATGAACTGCCAACTAAACTTGTCAGGCAGATTAATAGAAGATTGCCATATGTAATTCCTCCACCACTCTGACTGCCTTTCCTCCACCCATCAACCTATACATCCGGACTTTAGGTTGATGTGAATTAAACTATACTGCTTTTCATTAGTGGCAAAACATTGGCGAATCAGCCTATTATTTTGCAAATTATAAATTACTTGAATTTGAAAATGTCCTTTTGGATGAAGTTGTCAGAAGGACTAAGGAGAGCCAGGCAGGCCAAGGGAAGCAGTGTATTCTGGTTACCATTTGATTTTTTTAACACTCTGGGGAATATTTACCCTGAGCTAGCGACGCTGCAGTGAAATATTATTTGACGCAGCGGCGGCGCAATCAGTATTCCACACTGCTCCATATTTACAAACTGACAGATTGGGTCCAACTTTTCACTGCGTCACTCTCCATTTTGACAGCAACTGAATCCCTACGCCTTCTCCAACCAGGCGTAAGCATTGACGCATTAACATTGGACTCCCCTCTCAGTTCTGATGCATTGCTGGAGGTGCATCAGTCTTATGACCAAATCCAGCAATGTGTCACTTTAGCACCAAATATGCGACAGAATTTCTGATGCAGCCCTGAACCCTTGCTCCATGGAGCACCTTAATTTGAAAACAGCACATCCATTGTGTTATTAAGGAATTTGCCGCAGGTGCAAGAAATCTAACGCATCGCATCGAGGCTGCTACATAATTTCTTGTAAATGCGCCCCTTTGCTTTAAAACTAGGGACATCAACAAGATAAAAGTTTAACAAAATAGGATCATGGCCTTTTGAAAGAGAGGTTACATGAGGTATGGAAGCCTTGCATTTTTATTAAAATGCACAATGTTGAATATTTGGCCATAAAGAAATAACAATGTCTGTGATTAAAAGAAAAATGCATAATGCATATTGATTAAACCGAGAGTGACAGGAAGCTTAATTTAAATACGGCGAGCTAGAATAAAGTCACACACTTGTGTGGGTGGCAGACACATTATGAAACATTTCTGTAACATGAGCATGAACACATAATTGTTTTTACTTTTCCATGTGTAGACAGATTGACAGCCTAGAAAAGTAATTAAACTGTTTAACCTGTGTTTTTATGCCAGCATGGTACCTTAGCGACTAAAACGCATTACATTAAAATTTGCTACGCTGCACTGAACTGCTTTCATAGTACTATTAACTCTTGGAATGAATGTTAAATACTACAGAGGTGGTGGAATGCTGTGCTAAGGAAAAGAGAAAAAAAGTTTGGAGGTCTAGAATCGCCTCCAAAAATTGCAGTGATAGCCCGAAGGGAAAAAAGAGCTCCAACGAAATGTAGATACATTTAAATGAAAGTAAATAAACGATTAAGCAACCATTGGTCAATGCAAAATATTTTTCAAGATACGTATCTCCTTGTTAATTGGGCATTTCAGTACGTGCGGTAACGAGAAATGATGCTTGAATGAATGTGCGAATGTGTCATTGTTAGGAAGAATAGATGAATGAGGGAGACCAAGGATGTATTGGTAAAGTCAAGCTATGTATAAGGTATAAGTATATTCGTGGAATAACCCCAAAAAACAATCACAAATACATTAACACATTTTTATTACCATTAAAACTGTAGCAAGATAAACTTTGACAAAATATAAAATCAAGGTTAAAAGTGAAATACTACAAAATAAAATTATACTATTGCTGTTACAATGTTTCCTACAAAAGCGCCACATAGATTTAAGATGCCTGTAGATGCCTGGCCATATTTTCATTTGTCGGGTCTCGTAATTCGTAAATCAATGTTATACTGGGTTACCCCAAGCATACAGCATTTCCTGCACAAATTAGCATATGCATTACAAAAAACACAAGACATGTTGAATGGACTTCCATTTTAGTTCGAATGGGCATATTTGTCACCATTAGGCAGACCAGATGACCATTTACTATTAAAACCATTCAATAGTAAAATGTTATACCTGAATTTTATATAAAGCTGTTTAGAAAGCAATGACTTATCAATATATAAAAATAACTCAAATTTTGTTGTGCACTTAAAATCAAGAAATGTATTTAAATGGCACCGGGGTCTGCGGCTCAACAGCCACCTCACCTTCTACACACCCACCCGCCAGCTCCGTTCTACCAGCCTCGCCCTCGCCTCCGTCCCGCGATTCCGGAAAGTCACCATCGGAGGAAGATCCTTCTCCTACATGGCAGCCAAGACTTGGAACTCCCTCCCCCCTCACCTCCGGCTGACCCTGGACCACCTCTCCTTCAGGAAAGAACTCAAGACCTGGCTGCTCGAGCAGTAGCAACCCCCCCCCCCCGCATCCCCCCAGCGCCTTAAGACCCTACGGGTGAGTAGCGCGCTTTACACATTTTCGTGATTGATTGATTGATTGATAGTGTTTCTTGCTAATCAGTCGTCATCAGCCAGGCTAGCTTAAATCCAGCTCCACAGTGAGCAAGGGACCCATGTCTGGTCATACTCTGCCAACTTTGGGCGAAAAAAGCAAAACCAAGGGGATGATGGACAGAGTGTTGAACAATGCAACCACTCACCCCCAGTTAACTGATCTAGGTTTAATCCATCATCATTCTTTAGCTCACTCCGGTGGCTGGCTGGCTGAAGAGGAGTGAACGTAAACAAAAAGATTTTCCTTTCTGTGCAAACCACTACTATTAGACTCTAAACCTTATCATACATTTGGAGTGGAACCTGAAATATATACCTCAACACAAAACTATTAAAATATTTGTTTCGATTTTATTAAAAACTGGCAGTTTGATGCCAAAATGTCATGATCATTATACACATACAATACAAAATACTGTACTTCCCAGTCCTTTCTGGCACAAGGGAAACTCTCTCTTTTTGTGAAGAGGAGTGAAACCCCAAAACCGGACCTAGGATGCTTGTTTCTGGTCCAGGGAGGACCTGGCTCGGCAGTTCGGGCTGGACTGTTCCCATGAGGCCCAGGGTCAAGACTGATTTGCATATGGCCAGGTCTAAACTGGGATGGCATGGTGAGCAAAAGAATGATGGATTTAACCCAGATGTCTTGACTGGGGGTGAATGCTTTGATATGTTCTGCATTGCATCCATCAATTGTGTGTCTTTTGCGTTCACGCCCTAAGTGTACCCGGTATGCCCAGACGTGGGTCCTGGGCTCACTGTGCCTCTGGAATCAAGCTATCCTGGCTGAAGAGGGGTGAAACCCCGAAACCGGTTCTAAGATGCTTGTTTCCGGTCCAAGGAAGACCTGACTTGGCAGTTCGGCCCGGACTGTTCACATGAGGCACAGGGTCAAGACTGATTTGCATATGGCCAGGTCTAAAGTGAGGTGGCATGGTGAGCAAAATAATGATGGATTTAACCCAGATCTCTTGACTGGCGGTGAATGCTTTGATTTGTTCTGCATTCCATCTGTCAATTGTGTGTCTTTTGCTTTCTCGCCCTAAGTGGTGTGCCAGGTATGCCCAGAAGTGAGTCCTAGGCTCACTGTGCCACTGGAATCAAGCAATCCTGACTGAAGAGGGGTGAAACCGTGAAACTGGTCCTAGGATGCTTGTTTCCGGTCCAGAGAGGACGTGGCTTGGTCGTTCGGCTGGACTCGTCCCATCAGGCACAGGGTCAACACTGATTTGCATATTGCCAGGTCTAAACTGGGGTGGCATGGTGAGCAAAAGAATGATTGATTTAATCCAGATCTCTTGACTAGGGGTGAATGCTTTGATTTGTTCTGCATTCCATCCATCAATTGTGTGTCTTTTGCTTTCTCACCCTAAGTGTGCCAGGTAAGCCCAGATGTGGGTCCTGGGCTCACTGTGCCACTGGAATCAAGCTATCCTGGCTGAACAGGGGTGAAACCCCGAAACTGGTCCTAGGATGCTTGTTTCCGGTCCAGGGAGGACCTGGCTTGGCAGTTACAGCTGGACTATTCCCATGAGACACAAGTCTGATTTGCATATGGCCAGGTCTAACCTGGGGTGGCATGGTGAGCAAAAGAATTATGGATTTAACTCAGATCTCTTGACTGGGGATGAATGCTTTGATTTGTTCTGCATTCCATCCATCAATTGTGTGTCTTTTGCTTGTACACCAAACACCAGCAGTGAGATTCCAGTCCGCATTCTTACTGATTCAGTACCAAACATCCATCAAGGGATGTCAGCATCACAAAGGCCCACTTCAAGAGTTGCCCAGCTGCTTTGATTTTGCCACTGCCAGCTGTTTGTAGCTGGCAGCGCAGTGCATCTTTGTGCAACCAGCCCAGCCGAACTGCTGGTAGTACTTTGGACCTTGGCCCACTACAACTCTGAGCCCTGAATGGGAACCCCTGAAACCGACCACACCTACCTTTATGCATCTTTGACTTTTCCTTCCCTAGGATTGAATTGTGCATAAAAGCGCACAGTTTTGAACGTATTACTTACCTGCGCACATTGCTAGCGAAAACAGTACTTATCTTTGAACAAAGTTCTTGGTTTTAAAACATATATAAAAAGAAGTGTTATTTTTCTAATTTGGCTTCCGTTTTATTCTTTGAGTGTGTGTCTCATTTATTGCCTCTGTGAGTACAACAAATGTTTAGCACTACCCTCTGATAAGACTAACTTCTCGCCCACACTACCACAAAAGAGAGCGATAGTATTATCTGCTTTTGCCTCTGTAAACCAATTGGGAACCTACTGGACTCTCTGCACAGTGTACTTTGTTTTAGTACACCATAGAGAAAGCCAGTCTCCTACATGTTGTGTGTGTGAAAATCCATGAGTTTGGTCTTGGCAGAGTTCAGTTGTAGCCCTTGCTGTTTTCTGAAATCTACAAAGCAAGTTTTCAGACCCATTATCTGACCTAAATAAAGACATTTATTAGAAATAAATAGCCTAACAATAGCAAAAAGGAGGGCTAGAACCAAATGCATAGACAATTTTGGGGAATTTTTCCTACAGCAGTCCAAAAAATCCACACCATTTATATTAAGCAAGAAAAGTATAGGAGAATAAGGGCCTGATTACAATGCCGTTCAGACGACCGTGGCAGAAGCAGGATAGCCCAACTAGATGTTGGCAATCCTGTTGCCTGTATTATGATGCAATCGCCTTACCGGCAGTCGCACTGTGCATACCTTGCATTGCGGTGTGTGCTGTGGGCCACAGCGCACGCCACAGTACGAAATATACTCATTCATAACATCCCTGCACTATGTGGCAGGCACCAGAGTGCAGGGATGCCTAGAGGGGCACAATAGCGGAGGGCCAGGGGATAAGGTTACTTAACAACTGCCTTTTCATGGCAGGTTAACCGCCATGAAAGAGCCAGCAGAAAGGGACATCCTAATCTCTACGGCAGTGCCTGAGCAGGCATTGCCCCATTGTATGGAATAGGAGTCCGACCCACACGCTGACTGGATCCTAGGTCCTGTTGGACGTGGCGGTCTTTCCCAAGCCAGGCGAGATTTAACCGCCTGCATCCTAATGCGAGGGTCAGATCCAATGGGCTGGATCGTGGTGAGTCTGCCACCGACGGCCTAACGGTGGCAGTCCCAACGCCATTGTAATCAGGCCCTAATTATTTTGAAAAAAACATGCACACAGTAACAGTTAAGAGGCCTTACAAATTGGGTATCTTGCTGAATACTTTCCGGTATGGTATGCATAGACCAAACTGTCACAATGGATAATGTCATCAGTGATGTAATTCGATCTATCACCAGTGATGTCATCAATGATGTCATTGAACATGTCATGATTGATGGAATATGTGAGACCATAAATAATACATGGCGGGTGCAAGTTATAGATAGCTCAGTAAAATACAAAAGGTGAATTTCAATGGCTTTTTTTAGTTTAACCACATGGCTGCTGGGCGTTCCCCCCCCCTGTGCTGGAAAATGACATTTTAGTGGCACCATGACGAGCTCAGCTCGTCATCAGCACACGACACCCGTGGGTGATGACGAGCTGAGCTCGTCATCAGCATCGAAAGGGTTAAAATAGTATGTTTAACTGACATTTTCACCTCATTATAACATTACTTTAACCTGTTTTTTTCAGTGAATTTCTAAGGCTTTGTTATTGTAATGTGAGAATTATTCCCACACTTAACTACTACATCCCTTTAACCATTGTTTTTCCAGTGCAATTCTAGTTTTTTTTTTAACCTAAAGTAAGAAATTATCACCAAACGTAACTATAACGTTACTTTAACATTTGGTTTTTCACTGAATATCAAATATTAGTTAACTTAAAGTAACAAATTATTACCACACATGACTATAACAATAATTCGACCTTTGTTTTTTTCAGTGAATTGGTCCTTTTTTTAACATAAAATAAGAAATGATTACACCTTACTATAAAGTCAGTGATTTTAATTTTTTAAAATCTTTTCTACCAAACTATATGAAGTAGGGCCTTGGCTACATAAGGAGGTTTGCATATGTGGAACGAATAGGCTCCCTCTGAAGAGCTGCACAGAGAGTTTAGGCTGTGCATAGTAGTGACTATACACAAAAAGAAGGGAGCGACCCCACTTGCCTGAGACAGGGTACCACAGGTAGAAGAAAGAGAAGACTCTCTTGGGATTAATATTGATCTACGTTAAACTAAAAATATTCAAATACCCACAGTCAATGTGCAGACAGTTTCAAAATTTTCATATACATTACTCTCTGAACCCAAAACAACTGTAATACACATAAAGGGCAGGGAACTCAAAAATCCCTCATAAAAAGCATTCATTTATTAATGTACATTGGTTGCAGTTAAAAACAAATTTTTATAATAAAAACATAATTTGTACAATACATCAATCTAAAAATCAACAAATAGGAAACATTGAGAGACAAAAAAGTGCAAAACAATCAATGCATCAATATAAGAATGCTCCAAAAAAAGAATCACTAAATGGTAATTTCCTCAGTCCATAATATCGTAATTTTATTGGACATGAGGGGATTCTTTGAATGCAACCAAATACCAAAAGAAGTGTCAACGCTTTTCAGTGGCGATAAATTATTGGGACACCACCTTCATCAGGACTTTAAAGATATCTGTCTTCTCTCTTACAAATGATATGCAATTCCTAATCAAAAAGTAAATACAAACAGTGTAAATAAACTAAACCAATCTTTTATATACAAAATTCAATTATACCAAAAGCAAACATTTTATATAAAAACACTTTATATAAAAGCTTTTTGTATGGGAACAATATTTTTCAACTGTAGATTGTGCTAGCAATAATATCTTTATTTTAACCCCTTCGATGCTCATGACGAGCTCAGCTCGTCATGACCACACCCATTTACATTAGGGCCCAGCACAGGAGGGTAATGAGTCAAGCAGCCAAGGTGTTAAAAAATTGCAAGTCAATTTTCTCATTTTAGTAATAAGATTAAGAATATTAATAATTCTAGTTGGAGTATTCTTAACGACAATGAGTTGACTGTCCTAGAGAAACCCCTTTTTGCTTTTAAACGCAACAATAATTTGAGAAAGTCATTAGTACACACTTATCGGGAAGGGCCCCTAAAAAACCAATGCACCCTAATGGGCACACAAGCAATTGGCAACTATAAATGTATTCATTGTAGTGTGTGCGAACAATGTTTAGTGGGGAAAGAGTTGGGATATAATAAACATACCCTTATCTCCAAGGTTTTAAATAACTTCAGAATTCAAATTTGGTGTATTTGCTTTTATGTCCTCGTAACCTTGGTTATGTTGGGAAGACGTCCAGAGAGCTTTGAATACGACTATTGGAACATAAGTTGGCAAATAAAAACAACAAGGAAAATGCCCCACACGTAAATCATTTTAGAAATAAAGGTCACTCATGTATTGACTTTAAATGATTCATTATTGAAAGGATAGAGGGTAACAAAAGAGGAGGAGACCTAACTCTCAAATGAAAGAATTGTGAACAGTGAAATATCTCAATCTTAAACACCATTACGACAGGGCTTAACACCAAGGAGGACTGGATAAAACTCATAGAGTAATTTCTATAAATTAGCTGTATCCTATATACTGTAAGGCCATTGGAATAATGGCACTCAATGGAGCCGGACACTTGGGTAGAGTCTTATATGGAGCAGCGGAATATGAACCGGCCATTCACTCCTGTCCCATATATGTACTATGCCCATGATCGGTCTTAAAGAAAATATAAACATAATATATGCAAAAATATATATCTGTATTTCATTTTATAGGAACATCATATCAGCAGACTCATTTAAGTGTTAAATTGAGTAACATGGAGTTACGAGGGATATAAACTTAGTTTGCTATGTTCAGTTTTGAAAATCATTAAATATATCTAAAATATATCTGGTTGGTCAATAAATTTAATTAGCAATAGTATGATCCCATGCTATACACATTGGTCGTATAATCCATGGCCCTTTTGATTGTAACTGCTTGGTGGGACCCGCCACTTTTGAAAATTACCCGGCTACGTCTTCAGGTAGAACCCACCGCTTTCGCAAATAACGAGGGGCCGCTTTAAAAATTGAGTACTCAATGTGGGTCGTGCATGCATGATGCACAACAACAGGTGCATGGAATCTCGCCACCATTCAAAAGAAAGAGCCGTACAGAGCACGTCTGCTATCTAATTTGAAGCAAGAAATACAACGAGTGGTGACGAACGTATGCAATCCAACGATGGAAGAAGGTGATATCTGCCACTAGATCAAATTATCCCAAGGAAAATTGTACTTGCAGGCATTGATGGCATTGTTCCCTAGCACCGTTTAAATTAGGACTTTGTGGGCGATATAGGCGTGGGCACAATCAGGGAGTCGAGATGCGTTTATCATCTGGCAGCAATTTGGGTTTGCTGGAAATATGGGGCACTGTCAACTTATTGAGAAAGTGCTGATATTAAGTTTCGAGATAATGGGATTGTGCTGTTAATGTACCTTACTGGACTTTTGTGGCACCTATATCCACATTAGATAAGATATACAAGGCATATGGTACTAGACCAGCTTCTGATTGTAATTTGTGGGCGTTATAATTTGCGGTCGAATTAGGGAACTGAGATATATTTTTTATGTAGCATCTATTCGATAAGTGGTGAATACAAGGCATTGCCGATATTATGGGATGGTGCATGTAACATATTTTATTAGCTCAATTAGACTAAATATAACAGGTATAGGCAACAGGTATCGGCTTCAATCTGCAGTTTCCCGACTAACGTGCTGATAGTATGGGAATCTTGGTTTTAAATTAAACACAGTCAGTTTAGATTTTGTGTAGGTAAAAACACCATGTTGTATCGCCCCTTCAGGTGTATATTTCCAGATACCTGCATGGCAGTCGCAAAACATAGGACCAGAATAACCCAACAGGTCATGATCTAAATTTGAATATAATTATAACACGAATGAGGTGAGTGTTGGACACTAATGGCATAGATAATTATTTGTGGTATTCCTATACTTCATCATACCATATAGGACAAACAAAATGTGATGTTTACTTTCAATATTGTCTTTCTGTCCATCCATCAGGTAGATCCCATTGCATATTGCACCACAATATTGAAAATAGTGAAAATATTGAATACTGCAGGGTTCCAACATTCGTGGAACGACCGCAGATGAAAAATATATATTGATGTTTAAAAGAACGTGCATTATAATAACGGTATGTACCGGATTTAGAATAAAACAAAAACAATCTAAAGAGAGCATAGTATGCCTAGTTTCATCTGAATGCTTGTCTACATTATAGGCTTCACCCTTGTATCTCTAAAGGACCCCAACATGGCTTAATATTCAAGCCCAGTCGTTGTGACTATCAATAGGTGGGTTTCTTGTAACAAATCATCAACATACGTTCGTAACAACATTATAATAATGATTTTTCCTATTGGCCCAACTATTAAGAATTAAATATAAAATTAAAAATAAGTTATTTGAGCATGCCATTACAATAGCATGAAAGGTCTTACCTATACAAATGAACTTATGAGGTGTGAATCCCCCATGGTAATATTTTATCTGTTGTGTAAGTGTGAGTGTGGCTTGAATATACGTGTGAATCCTACAAGCAACCGTGAGCACATAGGGACAAGGAACTGTTTTGACGCGCTATTTTTGAAAATAAAGATATTATTGTTAGCACAATCTACAGTTGAAAAATATTGTTCCCATACAAAATGCTTTATATAAAACGTTTTTATATAAAATGTTTGCTTTAGGTATAATTGAATTTTGTATATAATAGATTGGTTTAGTTTATTTACACTGTTTGTATTTAGTTTTTGATTAGGAATTACATAACCTCTGTAAGAGAGACAGATATCTGTCCTGATTAAGGGGGTGTCCCAATAATGAATCGCCACTGAAACGCGTTGACACTTCTTTTGGTATTTGGTTGCATTCAAGGAACCCCCTCATGTCTAACAACATTACGATATTATGGACTGCTGTAATTACCATTTAGTGATTCTGTTTTTTGGAACAACCTTATCTTGATGTATTGATTGTTTTACACTTTTTTTGTCTCTCAATGTTTCTTATTTGTTGATTTTTAGATTGATGTATTGTACAAATTATGGGGTATATTACCAACAACTAGCGATATTTATCGCTATGTTGGTTTAGCGGCGATATTTTTATCGCCGAGCTGCGGCGATTTTTATCGCTAAGGAACTTTGCTATTATCAAGGTATATCTCCGAAGCGATAAAAATCGGCCGAAATGCATGAATATCGCTAAAAAGTCAGCGATATTCATGCATTACCGAGCTAATGCTCTTAGCCATGTTATCCACCTACCATTGGATAACATGGCTAAGAACTGCTCAGGGGCAGGTGTTAGCATTTGGAGATATTCGCGCTTAGCGCGAATATCTCCAAAAGTTGGTAATAGGAGATTGTTTCGAGTCGCTAACATC
This sequence comes from Lissotriton vulgaris, assembly GCF_964263255.1. Classification (NCBI taxonomy): domain Eukaryota; kingdom Metazoa; phylum Chordata; class Amphibia; order Caudata; family Salamandridae; genus Lissotriton; species Lissotriton vulgaris. The sequence goes on from NC_141691.1 coordinate 1,316,984,265, forward strand.
TTGGCACGCCCACTTTGCATGTCATTAGTGATAAATATCACTCACATGCAAAGCGGGGCCCAAGATTGTCGCTATCTCCTACTAGCTGTCGCTAACTGGTGTTAGCAACAGCTAGGTAATAGGGAGATAATTTTATCTCCGCTTTCTTGTCTTTTAAAGCCAAAAAAGCGGAGATAAACCCCCTTGATAATATGCCCCTATGTTTTTATTATAAAAATTCATTTTTAACTGCAACCAATGTACATTAATAAATGAATGCTTTTTATTTTGGATTTTTGAGTTCCCTGCCCTTTATGTGTATTACAGTTGTTTTGGGTTCAGAGAGTAATGTATATGAACATTTTGAAACTGTCTGTATGTTGACTGTGGGTGTTTGAATATTTTTAGTTTAACGAAGCTCGATATTAATCCCAAGAGAGTCTTCTCTTTCTTCTACCCATAGTAGTGACTAGCCCTGCTAATTGCACTTCGATATCTAGAGGGGGTGGTCTCTCCATTAAGAGTGGCACAGGGACTGCAGGCTGTACATTGTAAGGGCTTGTCACCTAATGAGGCATGAGTGTCTGGAGGGAGTGGGCCATATGCATAGTGTGTGTGTACAAAGCATAGACTGTGTGTAGTAGGGGTTGTTCATCTAATAAGGATCGTGTGTCTGGAGGTATTGTCTATATGCAGTGAGGGCACACAGTGCAGATTGTGTGTAGTAGTGGCTTACCCACCTAATGGGGCTTGCATGTCTGCTAGACAGAGTGGACTCTATGCACAGTCTGCTCTCAGAGCACAGGCTGTGCATAGTATGGGATTGCCAACAAATTAAGCTCTGGAATCTGGAGGGTCTAGGCTCCAGTCAAAGTCTGTGCGCAGAGTGAAGACTGTGCATAATAGGGATTGAGCCACCCAAAGGGGAACAGGTATCTGGAGTTTCAAGGGCAAGTGGCCTGACACTTTTAAAATGTGTTTAACTAAAATAATCAGGATCAAGGCCATGTAGCCCCCGGGCCCAGCCTTCATTTATTTTTTGTGAAGAATAAAAAGGGACGGGGGCCCATCCCAAGGCCAATTTCGACCACGGGAGACCAATCCCCTGAGGCCAAGACGTTATATATATTTTTTCAATAGAAAGGGAGGGGATGCGCCCCCTCCTAAGCGATTTTCAGCCCCAGGGACCCCATCTCCAGGAAGCAGGTCTTAATATAGAATTTTTTTAAGGGAAGAGGGTTGCAAGGCCCCCCTCTCCAGGACAATTTTTGCCCCGGGACCCCGCCCCCTAGGCCAGCACTTAATATATTTTTATGAAAAAGGGAGAGTGACCACATGGCCCACTCACTGGGCCTATTTCAGCCTCAAGGCCCCCATCCCCGGAGCCTGGATACTTCATTGGGGACCAAGGGGGGAGCCTTTCGTCCCCCGCAGTCCTTGCCAACTCCCACCTCCTGCGGGAGCCGGCATTACCTTGAGACCCAGGGAGCTGCTAACATGCAGCTCTGTGGATCTCAAAGCAATGTCTGTTTAAATAAACATGCTCTGCTTTCAGAAAACTAGAGCATTTTCAGCTCTCACTTGCAGAAAGCAGAGCACTTGTTTGCTATTGTTTAGCGGGAGCAAGCCATAGAATACTGCAATGTCCCGTGAGTGGGCACCCCGGGTCACTGCTGCAGCCGACCCTGGGGGATGGTAGTCCGCAGGGCCATGTAGGGCTCCACAAGAGGGGCCATGTGGTCCCCCTCTTTTGTTAGGTAAGCAACGGGAAAGGTGTGGTTCATGCAGCTGAGGTTCTTCAATGGACCCCCTTCATCATTGCTTTTGTGCCCTAGGGAGGTGGTGGTACCAGGGCTGCATGGGGGCCGGAGCCCACATGCATTATTCTTCATTATAGCCCAGGGGAGGTGGTGGTCCCCGGGGCTGCAGGGGTGGCTGTAGGGCTTGACCCATAATGTTTAAAAAAAAATCATTCCTGTATGTGCCTTGGGGAGGTGGCGGTCCACAGGGCAGCAGCGGAAACATGAGGCTCCTCAGCATATAAGTAAGTAACTGCCCCAGGGAAGTGGCGATCCCTGGGGCTACGGGGAAAGCCATTGGGGATTCCCTGCATTATTTTTATATTACATTTGTGCCCCAGGGATAGAGTGGGGAGCCACAAGACTCTCCATCATATATTAATGTTATTGCCCCAGTGTGGTGGCACTCTCCAGGGCTTTACATCGCCCTAGTAGGGGGGCCTGTGAACCCCTCCTACATTTACACAATGCCCCCTGGACCTGACCAAAGTTATTCTAAAACAAGTGCAGGAGCCAATGCTTGCTGTTTAAAAGATCTTTCCTGCAGAATATTGAATCCACCTGCGAGTCCGTATCACAATAAAAAAAATATATATGCTTTTTACCCCCAGCAGGGTCCCTGAGGGACCCGCTAATACCATATCTGGGGGGTCTGGGTAGCCCTACAATGCCCCTCTTTTCCTTTTTTTTCCTCTTTTTTTTCTACAAGCCGAATCTCAAGATGACTGCCAATACTTCCTGCTTGAAGTGTTGGTAGCCAATCAAATTTGGTAGGATCTGCAAGTCCATTGCAAGGACTCGAGTCCCCAGATATTTATATTTTTTGAAGTTAGATATCTCAAAAACTCCTGACTGGATTTACAAGAAATCACAAAAACCACGCTTTCTGGACCAACATCTATCTTTTTCCCACATTTGGTGTAATACTGGTCAGCCATTCGGGCTGTAGTTGTGTTCAAAAATGAAAAATCCCCATAGAATTATTATTTATTTATTTATACAGGATTTAAAATGAGCATGGCTGCCTCAGCAACGAGGCGTCCCAGCGCAACCAGAGACCAGAGGAGAACAGGGGAGTACAACAAGCAACCTTTAATTAAATGGTGGGAAACAACCATGTCTTTACTGATTTCCGGAACGTCAGAAGATTGGATATGACTCGAATGTTAGCTGGGAGGGAGTTCCAAAGTTTGGCCGCCAAAAAACCAAACGAGTGGCCCCCCCGTCCTAGTTTTCCTCACTCGCGGGACCACAACCAGTCCGCAATTGGCGGATCTCAAAGTGCGCCTGGGCAAATAAGGCTTCAACAGGCACGAAAAGCCAATCGGGGCTTGGTGCATCAAGATTTTGTGTGCAAAGCACAGCACCTTAAAATGAATGCGAGCTTCAATGGGCAACCAGTGCAGTTTATAAAGCACATGGGTCACCGATTGTGATCTAGGAAGCGCTACTAGCATATGTGCAGCCGCATTCTGGACCCTCTGGAGGCGTTTGATACTCGCTCTGTTGGCGCCCAGATATACCGCATTGCCATAATCAAGCCTCGCAAGAATGCATGCTTGCAAGATGGTTTGACGCACACCGGACGGCAAGAAACCGAGCAGAGGTCTTAAACCTCTCAAAAGCCCAAAACAGACTGCTGCAATGGCCCTTGTCTGTTTCTCGAAGGTAAGACCAGTATCAAAGCAAACTCCTAGGTTCTTTACCATCTTCTTGGGTAGCGGAGCGGGTTTTAGATGGTCAGGGCACCACTGTTCCGACCACAGCTCCTGATCTTTCCCATACAGAAGAATCTCAGATTTACTGGCATTTAATTGAAGGCTGTTAACCTTCATCCAATCCGAGATAACAGACAGATCTTCGTTAAAGCTTTCCAGATTAGCCCAGCAGTTTTTGAGAAGGAGATCACCAACTGGGTATCGTCGGTGTACGACACCAAGGATAATCCCCTGCCCCTGGCCACCTCCGCCAGAGGTCCCACATAAAGATTGAATAGAAGCGGGCTCAGGATAGAGCCCTGCGGCACCCCCTGAGATAAAGGTTGTTCCTGATATTGAATAGGGGGTACTGACACTTGGAATGATCGCCCGTCTAAGAAGGAACAAATACATTCCAGGGCAGCATCCCTAATTCCTATCGTCTAAAGGCGTTCAAGGAGAATTGCATGTGACACCGTATCAAACGCGGTACTAAGATCCAATAGGACCAGTGCCGCCAAGTCTCCTGCATCCAACCGGCTTCGTATGGATTCCGTAACAGCAAGGAGAGCTGATTCTGTGCTATGGTGAGGGCGAAACCCATGTTGAGAAGGGTCAAAGATGTTATGTATGTCAATGTATTTGGACAAGATGGAATTGATATGAGCCTCCACCACTTTCACCAGGAAAGGGAGCTGAGATATGGGACGGTAGTTACCGGGGTCATCCGGATCCAGCGATGGATTTTTCAAGAGTGGGATCACTTTTGCATGCTTCCAAGCTCTCGGGACAGAGGCTGATTTCAGTTAACATGGGGAAAACGCATTTTGGGACCCCCCTTTTTTCCCAGTTTCCACTTGGCAATCCTAAAATTTGTACACAGCAGCTGAAGCAAAAAGGGGAAGTTCTGTGAACATTTTGTGGAGATTCTTCATGCGGGACCTGGCCCAAAAATCCTTAAAATGCATGAATTTAAAAAGGATATAGCGCACTGTGTGATGGAGGCTGCTTCTGGCAGGCCTGTGGGCTGACAGTGACCGAGCTGAGTTATTAGTTTCTAACTCACTCAGATTTCCCTGTGCTGCATTTATTGTGACTGGCGTCAGGTCACGAGGCAGTGCTGTGGCCAATAAGAGCGCTGCGCGCGCATGACTGCACGTCATCTCCTACTGACAAGCTTTGCAGGCTGCAGTTAAACTTGTGGCAGGCTGGTAAATGTTAGCAGCGCTGGCCCTGCTCGGGCGGTAACTTAAATAAATGACCCCACGCCACGGGACCCAATCCACGGACCCAGCGAGCGCATGAATAACAACTCTGTGCAGCTGAGCTGTTACTGCTGCTGACCCTGAGTGAGAGTGAGTCTGACGGCCAGTTGGCTGGCACACGTTTGTAAGTATTCAAGAGAGGGCCAGACTCAGCGTTTTATTGATAACCTAATTTACTTTTAGATGAGTGTTAGCGCGCGATCATTGCTGGTCTGTGTATTTTTGCCCTTGTCACTGATGCTAGTGTTGGCAGGCAGCTGTGACTTGTATGTACCTCAGCTGCCTGTCAAGTTATCTTGCCTAAATCCAGTGCTGGGTACATGCTGTCAACCTCATCTATTTTGCATTGACGATCGGGACTAGTTCACACTGAGCGTGTCCCTTTCACCGCGGTAATTAGTGCAGGAGAACGATACAGTGTGTTTAACGGCGCCAGAAAGAACTCTGTTGTGTGAGAATGGACTTTGTGGACTGATTGAAATTGTATGTGCCCGAGTAAATGGCAAAACCCTGCGGGAAACAACCTTTACAATGCAACTTTTACAACGCACTACCATTACAACAAAACTTTTACAACGCAACATCCATTACAACACATGCCATTACAACGCAACCATTACAACGCATGACACTACAACGCATACCACTACAATGCATGTCATTACAACGCAATCATTGCAACTTCTACCATTACAATGCATAGCATTACAACACATAGTACCCTTACACTATCCAACACTTACCCTACTATTGCACCCCCTGGAGTTAGAATAGTAATTTTTACCCCTACACTATCCAACACTTACCCTACTGTTGCACCCCCTGGAGTTAGAATAGTAATTTTTACCCCTACACTATCCAACACTTACCCTACTGTTGCACCCCCTGGAGTTAGAATAGTAATTTTTACCCCTACACTATGCAACACTTACCCTACTATTGCACCCCCTGGAGTTAGAATAGTAATTTTTACCCCTACACTATCCAACACTTACCCTACTGTTGCACCCCCCTGGAGTTAGAATAGTCATTTTTACCCCTACACTATCCAATACTTACCTTACATGCAATGTTATGTTATGCGTTGTAATGGTATGCGTTGTAAAGGTAGTATGCGATGTAATGGAATGCGTTGTAAAGGTAGTTTTTAAAAATTCGTTGTAATGCCATGCGTTGTAATGGAATGCATTGTAATGGATGTTGCGTTGTAAAAAATGCGTTGTAAAGGTATGCGTTGTAAAAGTATGCGTTGTAACTCCATACATCCAAACCCTGCACCTGCGCCCGTTTGTCTGTGTGGGTCTTAAATCACACAACCACTTAATTTGAGGGCCTGACTGGCTCCACTAAAACAATTTCAAGTTCCTAAAAGCTCATTGCCCTGGCAGTAACATTTTAATCTTAATTTTGAGTTGGCCAGCGATTTCCTCTTCATGTGACTATCACAACTTTGTCAGGTTGAGAGCAATGGCCCCGAAAACTCTGATGGTAATATAGTGTGTTTGTGGTTCAAAAGAATGACACATCTAGTGCACAAGTAAAAACTGCACCGAAACAAAACCCTGACTGCCTAGACAACTGCTCCACATTTTACTGAACTTTGTTTATCAGAGATCACACCCCACCCCACGCTTTCTATGTGTCAGTGTCTTCAAGTAATCTTTCGATAGGGCTAGGCCCCCTTTAAAGGGTGCTGGGTTATAAATAAAAGCTGTGTAGAGTGGGGCCCACCTTAGCTCTGGCAGAAGGGTTTAGGCTCAGCTGATAAGATCACATCAGTAGACAGATGCATATTTTATTAGAACTTACTTTATTGTACATTACTAGTGCACAGTACTTTTCAGGAGCCGTCAGCCGTGCAGCATAGTTGAAGTCGCACTTAATTCGCTGGTGACGATGGGGTGACTCTGGTCAGTGGTGACGGAGATAGTGTCACTCATAGTTGTTGAAATGTCACTTATAATTTCACTGAAATTCTGAAAATTTCACACTTAGCAATCTGAAACCTTGGCAGCCATGTATAACGTAATCATTTGTAGTCAACATGCATTAATTTAAAGATATACAGTAACATATGATTGTTGATTATAACCTACACATTTCTCCGAAATTCATCATGTTTGCTATCTCCCACAAATCATATCATCTTTTAGGGGTTCCATACTTCCCTTACAGTATAACAAAATCAAATGAATGCAATTCAACAACATTTAGGATTAATTACCTGATTTATCAAGAACTTTGTTGTATCTTTACCTTTAATTGAGTACATTCCTTGTTAAGAATGTAACTAGGTCATGGGTTGGAATGTGTTGTGGTGAGAGTTTGTCAGTTGTAACATGGTCTATGGAGAGAACGACTTGCCTCCCTGTTGGGCGTATTAAACTACTTACAACTCATCTATGGAGTGCTCATCTTTATATTACTGGCGACGATGAGCCCAACAGGCGATAAAGGTCATAGTCTCACTAATGCGAGGGTCAGGGAATCCTATTGGTGGCCTGAATTAGACCGGAGGTGGAGATAGTTGTGAGGGATTGCAATATTTGTGCTGGTAATGATAAGTCCAGGAAAGTGAGCACCGCCTCTCTTTCCCCTGTTGCTATACCTGAGCGTCCTTGGTCTAAAGTCGCTGTGGACATCATTGGACCTTTTGAGAACCTTGCTCCTTCTGAGAGATTTGTTGTTGTTCTGGTAGATTATACATCAAAGTGGTTGTCTGCTTCTTGCATGGGTTATGTATTGAGTAGGAATGTTATTGAATTTTTGAAGGATGCTTTTACCTGTGAAGGGGTACCTGAAGTTTTGGTCTCGGATAATGGTGTTCAATTCACCTCTCAGGAAATGTCTGACTTTTTGAAAGATTTATCCATCACCCACCATAGGACTGCTCTTTACTCCCCGCAGGCCAATGGTATGGTGGAGAGCATGAATAGGTTGATTAGAGCTTGTGCTCAGACTGCTTTAGAGAGAAGACTTCCACTAAAACCTATTCTCAGGGAAAAACTGTGGGCGCACAGAAACACTCCTAATAGCGTGACTGGTTTGTCACCTTTTAAGAAACTGAAAGGTAAGGTTGCTGGTTCTAAGCTTAATCCTTTGTGGCTTTCAGTAAAGGATAGGGGCTGTGTTAAAGATTCGAGGTTGGAAAACTATCAAGAGAAGTACAAGCGAAGGTTCGATATCTTAAGGGGGGCGAAGAGTGCTTCTTGGAAAGTGGGTGATTTTGTTTTCGTCAAAAAGGCAGTTTGGTCACCTAAGGGTGAGTCAAAGTATTTTGGGCCTAGGCGCATTGTAAAGGTCATGAAGAATGTGGTTATGCTTTCTGGGGGAGATGTTTGGAGTATGTCTCGTTTGTCAAGGTGTACGGAGGGGGATGGTGTTGTGAAACCTGGTTCTGAAAAATGTGTTGTGAAACCTGGTTCTGAAAAATGCTCTAATCACCTACCTCAGAATGTTCCTTTTCGCAGCACTAGCACAAGAACTAGGAGATCGCCTTTGTATCTTCAAGATTACTATTCTGAATGAATTATTTATTTGTTCTTTTTGATCTTTGTTTTTCTGACTGTTTCTTTTCCCTTTCCTTGTTCTCTTTATCTTTTCTGTACTCTTACTTTACTCTCTTCGTTTTTCTTTCTTGTTTATTATTCCTCATTTGTTTTATTATTATAATAAGGGAGATGTGTTGTATCTTTACCTTTAATTGATTACATTCCTTGTTAAGAATGTAACTAGGTCATGGGTTGGAATGTGTTGTGGTGAGAGTTTGTCAGTTGTAATATGGTCTATGGAGAGAACGACTTGCCTCCCTGTTGGGCGTATTAAACTACTTACAACTCATCTATGGAGTGCTCATCTTTATATTAAACTTCCCTCAGTATGGCAAGTGATCGACAACCACTGATCATTGCTAGAGTCAATGAGGGAGCCGTCAACCACATGCCAGAAACACATATGAAAATGTCAAATCACTGTGAGGAATGCTGCTCCTAAGTGACATGACACAATGCAGGTTAGTAACCTGGTTGAAGGTCAGGACTCAATACAATAGAAGCCACCAGCAGGGTCCATGTCAGATCCAATTGAAACTGGTCAGGAAAATGAGCTTCTTGCAGCCTTGATTCCCTGTAGCGTAACAGGAAGTCACCCACTGACCCTTAGAGTCCACATTTTTGTCCTGGATGCAAGTGGAGGCAGGTCCATCCTTTCAGTTGTCCTCACACGTCTAAAAAGCATAGCCCGCCTTTCTTCTACCTTGTATTTGTCAATGTGCAGAGTGGGTTATGGGAGAGTGAGCATTACTGAGAGAAAGGGAGGAATACATGATGATTAACTGTGTGATATTGTCCAACAAATCCTGGTGACAAAATAAGCTACGATGTGAAAGGTCTAGCAGTGTATAAATGTTACCAGAACCCTTTGATAGCAATTTGGGACTACACTTAAACATAGGACCCATTATGTATTTTTTATATGGCATGTTTATTTTGGGGCAGTTATCCTTAAAAACGTTGGTTTGTGCAAAGTTCAGCTAAAACGCAGCACTGATTATAATTAGAATGTTTAAGCTTTGCATAGCTTTATTGAATATACTTTTAACAAATCAATGGGCAGTGGTGAAGATCAGTGGGTTTAGGCTATTCATTTACCACATAATTATGGATTCACTTCATTTGCAAAATTATTTGGAATCTAATTTGCAAAAATTGCAGTATTCACCAATAATGTTGTTTAATCTAAAATGGATAAAACGAATAACGACAAAGAATGTGCTGCATAATTTGGATTTTGCCAAATATTTAAAATAATCTTTCCACATACTATTTACTCCATGCCACATAATCCTAGTAGCCCTGACAATGTTAATGATCTGCAGGGTAGTTTTAAGGCTCTAATTATATGTTGACATACTTTTTCATATTTTTATAGCACTGCATTGTAGAATTTCACTGAAAAGCCAAAGGTTTAAGTGGAGTTATTACATACTGCTGGTTTTGTAACAATAAAAGAAAATACTGTTTCCTTTTAAAAATTGTGGGGCATATTATCAAGGACAGGCGATACATTATCGCCGCTTTTATCAGCAGGAAACTGCTGATAAAGCAGCGATAATGGCCTTGATAATATGCTCTATGAATTCCAATCGAAGCCCATGTTAGATGTGTTCACATCTCACATGGGCTTCGATTGGAATTCATAGAGCGTGTATAAAAGTTCATGCCATTTCATAAATCTGTGGCCAATCCAAGTAATGCCTACTTGGAGAAAACACAGATGTTGCTCTATTCCACAATTCTTGGCATACTCTCTAGCACAAATGATAAAACTGTGGCTGACTATCTACACATGAAATGTCCTGATAGTATGTGCATCAAAGCACAGGGAAAAACAGTAGCGGAATGAGAAATATTCTGGAAGCTGATACATTTAGAACAGAACAAAAAATGTTTGAGTGTTAGGTCTCTGATTGGCTTTTGATGCTATAGTTATGTTATATGGATTTGTATAGTGCACTAATCACCTGAGACGGAATCCAGGCAATTGAGCAGATTGTAGGTTTGTGGTTCCCAAGGTGCTTATACGAAGAGCCAGGTCTTCAGCTTCTTAATAGTTCAATAGTACTCTAGGTAGTCAGTGATTCCAATTGGTTTGTTACTTTTGAATGGGGGAAAAGTGCCATGGACATGTGTAGTGAATGTTTTGAACTGCTGGCATGCTTATAGTGAGGTCTGACCTGGTTGCCTTGGAAAGGGCTCAACAGTACTTGGGAAGGTGAGACGGGATTCATCATTAGTGTGAGTGAATCAATTCAATGCAAGTTAGTATTTTTATTATTTAATTATTGATACATTACATTTTTGGATGTAGAACTTGTGAAACAAGTTACTTAAGGTACATATTAAATTGTGTCACATAAGAAATGCCTTTCTAGTTCATTAATGTGTCCTTTCAGAGGATTTCATGGACAGTGGGCTGAATATGTACACAGGTGTACAAGTTTTTGTAATTTGTAAATGTACTCATTTTATTGTTGTTCTACATCTTGTAGAGATATATTTTTGGAAAGGTAAGTTGCTTTAAAATATTCAGCAATACAAAATCTATGTAAAGAGGTATTTAGGAAGAGGTAGGTTATTAACATAATACTTGTACAGACAAACCACAATCAAAGATATATTCAAGCTTGTTGAAAAATGCAGTTAACACGTGTATTTAAATGTCTCCTGTACTTTCAGGGCTCTTGCATGTGTTTCTCAAGATTCAGCACCGATCTCCATGTGCTCTTTTGAGGGACTCATGGGAGACTCAAAGAAGCTTCACCATTTGAAGATTGAATCTTGCTCCTTTGAGCCTCTGGCAAGAGCACACAGTGGTCTGCTCTGAGTTCCCCAAGACACCTGGGAGAGTCATACAACCTTAAAAATACCTTGTTTGCTTGAGTTTGTGGTATGTACAGTTTTTCTGAAACCGAATCCAGGATAGAAAGTTCTTTCCCCTACTTTTAAAATAGGGTTCTTATTTATTTATATGTAAGGAGAAGTAAAGTTTTATGAAACAGTATGTGTGCTGATGTTTCTTGTTAGAAGCTGGCGTTCCCGGGGCCACCGTTGATGTCAAGTGCGCGACCCGGACCTCCCGGCTCCCACGTTGGGCCAAGAAAGGACACTGTACGAGACAGCCCTGCTCACCCCTTAGTAGCTCGACATGAGCAGCCAGGCTTATCTCCAAAGCACGAGTGTTCAGTATGTGCAACCACGCCCACAGCAATCCCAATGATGTCACCACAAATGGACTCCACACAAGTTTGTATAAAATGAGTATACTTTATATAAAAAGATATACAAAATGACCATACAATCCAACTCCCACATATATACACTGGGTGATATAGTTTCCGGTGTGTTAGGTGGTACTAATTCCCCAACCACTGCTTCTAACCAACGCTGACTTTTAATCGTTCTGAAAAGGTTAGGTATGTCGTATTACTAGATTCACACACGTTGAAAAATACAAGGAATACTGCACTACTTAACGATGGGTTCCTGTACAGTGCCACAGTGAAGCAATGCAAAGCGACAAGAACATGTACTGAGTCAACACAAGATAATGCAACTCGGTTCGCTACCAGCATGCCTGTTCAAGGAAACAATACAGCAATGCGTCACACTGAAATTACGTACAGTGCGATAGGAAAACAATGCAATGCGTATCACCACCAGAATGCCCCGTGCAAGGATGGAATAAGGTAATGCGTCACAGTGCAATTCAGTACAGTGCAGTAAACAACCAATGCAGTGCGCTATGCTATGATCCTGCAAGAGAAACATAACGTAGTGCGTAGCGCACTATCCCTGAGTTCGTTAAGCAACTCTAGTGTCAAACGTTGTATAATAGTTCGATAGTTGGTTAGCAGCATATATGCAAAGTGTCATGTGACTGTTTTTAGAAGTTGGGTGACCAATTTCCCTCAACACCGATCAACGATGACACCCAAGTTCCACTCTGGAATCTTGTCCCTGTACTACCCCATATGGAACCAGCATGGACCAACATCTGGGCCGGATCAACAGGCGCACAAAGCTGCCGGCAGTGAGAGGCCGAGAGAGTGTCCCTGCAGGCCTGCACCCCGCTCCAGGCGATGATCCACTTTACCTGGGGAAACGGCCGCGCTCTCCTCTCCTGCCGCAGTGGCTTTGCCTCACTCCAGAACCATGTCACTACGGGCAAGGCGCGCTTGGGCCGGTAGTTCAGCTCCGGCGGGTCTGCCGGTCCGGGACGCCAACGTTCATCACAAACTCCTTCCATGAAGCCTTCCACATGACACTGATGCTACCTCACATTGCCTTCAACTGCCCAATCACTTGGTCCTTCACTCTAGCGCTGTTAGGACTTCTTTACTCCCTGGTGCTCACCGCTCCCTGGTAGTCCTCACCACCACCTCCGGTGTCACCTTCGACATGCACCCCTGGTACGTCCGCGACTCACTCCATCTCCTGGTGCACACAGTCTTCAGGCGCTCTTCACGAACATCCGGGTTGCACCACAACACACACACTGCGCCTCTGAGTCTCATCTCTCCTCCTGGTGCACACGAGGTACCAGGCGCTCTTCACTAACACCTTGGCTGCATCACCACACTCCAACCCACATGTCGGAGACTCACTCCTTCTTAGTGTCCACGATGTCTCGGCTCTCTCTTTACTTCTGCCTGGACTGCACTGAGACATGCACCCCTTATGCGCCCCGAATCTCGGCTCGCTTCCATGATGTCCACAATTCACAGACCCTCCAACACCTGTAGCCGCACCAAGAAACACACCCTGTGCATCAGACTCTTGATTCACTTAGGGTGCCCACAATCACCCTAGGCACCGCTTCGGAGGTCTCACAACACGGTCCCACCACCGCACCACTTCAGACTTCCTGGAAACTTTTATGTTCCTGTGTTTTATGGCTCTGAACCAGGCCTCTTCACCTCGCAAAGCCACTACTTCTCACCGCTCCAGGTGCAGGGCAGCCATCTCCACTAAACTCCCCTGGGGCACGACTTCCCTCATCCTTTCTCACCTCTCCCAGATCCGGGCAGGCAATTCTTCTGAGACACACAAAAAGGTCTAAAGCACAAACTCTGCCATTTTCTCGAACATCGGTTTCTGGACACACAGCGACAAAACCATCTACCCAAAAAGATGCGTTATGATGCTGTGAGTTCAGACATACCAAACTTCACTGTTTCATTTGCGATTCTTAGGAAACTAGGCTAACAAGACAACACCCAACCTCCCCCATTCTGTCCTATGGGCAGGATGACATTTCACCAGGGAAAGTTAAATGGAGTATTTTCCACTGTCAGGGCCTAGCACCCACACTGGCACAGGTCCTACCTTTTACCTACACTGCACCCTTCCTATGGGTTACCCAGGACGTCCTACAGGGATGCCCCATGTGTATGCGAAAGGGAAGTAAAGTCTGACAAGTAGTAGCACTTGTCAGGACAACATGCTAATTTAGCATAATGCACGCATGCCCTCCATTGAAGACCTGTGTTCCCTCTCTGTGCATTTCTTTAGTACTAGCTCTGGCACACACAGTGCACATCATTTAGGAATCTGGCTAGTAAGGCAAACATACCAATCAGAGAGAACCAAACACCTAATGATGCTGGGATTCTTGTATAGATTTTACCCACCAATCCAACGAATCCCTGGCCGACTGGACCTTTTAGTCTGCAGAGAAGTGGGAAGGAAGTTCGTTAAATTTCATATCCTTATGACAAATTCCTAATTCAACACGTTTTTATCTAAAGAACCACTGACTCCGAAGAAAAACTTAAAAAATGTATTACAAAGCCAAAAACAACTGGACATACAAGCACCTCAGCAAGAGGTTCAAGAAATAAACTAGCACTAATACAAACCTAATCCTACACATGAGTCTCAATCAACGCCTGAAATAGATATAGAAATAGATATAGATATAGATATAGATATCGATACCTACTTTGCTGCTATATACATTCCAGAACACTGACACTTTGCTGCTATTCCTTTTACACTGTGATTTAATACGTGTGTATTTTTAGATTTGTCAAACTTACTGTGTTTTTATTCAGTCCGTGTTCGCGCTATTTGCACCACCCTCTCAGAGCCGCCCACGAGCCCAGCCGCCATCTTGGGACGGGTCGGGACGCGCTCTAGCCTCTCAGACACTTCACGAGAGGCAGCTATATAGGCTGAGCGAGCACTGGGCTCATCTGATTGTTATTTGGGACCCATGCACATCGCTTGTACTTTTTTTAGCAGATTACTTGCTGATCGCCTAAAAGAGATATAGATATCGATACCTACTTGCTGCTATATACATTCCAGAACACTGACACTTTGCTGCTATTCCTTTTAACACTGTGATTTAATACGTGTGTATTTTTAGATTTGTCAAACTTACTGTGTTTTTATTCAGTCCGTGTTCGCGCTATTTGCACCACCCTCTCGGAGCCGCCCACGGGGATATATAGCTATATAGCCCTCGCCCACCAGGATGCGCAGCATGACGAGCGCAGCGGGCGCGCGCCGAAGACGCGCCTAAGACAAGCCCGTCTGCGCCCGTCCGCGCCGGGACCGGGCCTAGGGCCACCCCCTCTGGCACTACTGCCCCTCAAACCTCTGGCCTTTTATGTTGTTACTCTCCCGCCCAATAGAGGGATCTGAATCCAGGTTTCACCGGTAGGCAAAGTACAGCTAGGCCCCCCCCCCACCAATGTGGCCTACACTCCTTCCCCGTGTCCTGGGTGTACCTTTAAACTGCCCCGACCCAGCCTATCTAAGCACTGTACCCCCCGTGCATCGCGTGCCTCTCTCTGCCACAGCTTTGAAGCGCCACACAAGCGCCAATATCGGGCAGCACTTATTAACACGCGCTCTCTTCCAAGTCATAGCTTACAGATTAGGGAATGTATCCTCAGCCAGGACATGGACATTCTTTTTGTCACGGAAACCTGGGGGGATGCTGCCTCGGGACCAGACTTCTGTCTAGCTACCCCGGAAGGCTACAGTGTGGCCAGGCATGACAGAACCATAGGAAGAGGCGGTGGATTAGCCATTATTTACAGGGACACATATCTCTCTAACCTTGACCCTATCCAGTGTTCAAACTGTGAAGCTGATACCTTTGCCATTAACCTCAACCATAAACAGGCTCTAAAAGGGATCCTTCTGTATCGACCCCCTGGCTCCCGCAGCTCTTTCTTAGCCACACTCTCTGAACTTAATGAGCATATCATAGGATCACCCGAGTATGTGATCTTGGGCAATTTTAATTTTCCCCTGGAAGATCAGGATAACAATGACACTGCACAGCTCACTGCCGATTTGCAGATCATGGGACTGCAGCAATTAGTGAAGGGTTCTACCCATCAAGCCGTGCATACGTTGGACGGCATGTTCACCAACAACCCCGATATCACCGTGGTGGATGTACTACCACTAGTATGGTCTGATCATAGGGCCATCATTTTTCACCATACAAACCCGTGCCATTAATCCCCCCCAACCCAAATATCGAGTCAGGATAGGAACACGGGCATGGAAAAATACAGACATCCCCCGATTTGCGGATATTTTAGCCTCCTCTCCCTACACAGGATCCGATAATCCTGATGTATAATCCTCTAGATTCCAGGACTGGATCCGGAATGCAGCTAACCAGGTGGCCCCGAAAACATTTGTTCTCCCCAACAGAACCTCTCCCTCAGCACAATGGTACACTGAGGAGCTCAGGCTCCATCGGCAGCATTGCCGGAACCTGGAGAGGCATTGGCGAAAGCAGTACTGCCCAGTGGCCAAGCAATCCTACAAAGATGCTCTTTTAATCTATAAAAAGGCCATCGTTGCTCAAAAAAGTGCCTTCTTTTCCGCCCAAATTGAGACTGCCGAGAATTCGGCTAGGGAATTGTTCTTAGTGGTGAATACTCTTTCCACCCCCCCTTCAGGTTCAGGGATCGAACCTTCACAAATACTGTGCAATTCACGGGCCTCTTTTTTTTCCACAAAGGTCGCCAACATCTACTCATCCTTCTCTGGGAACCTTAGATGGGAGGCTACGGAGCCAGGCTCTGAATTATCCATCTGTCACACTGCCTTCCCCTCCTTCCATCCCGTTACTAAGGACCAGATCAGCAGGCTCATTGCTACTACTAAGTCGGGCTCCCCTCTTGACCCCTGTCCCCCTGCAATAATGAGTGCTATAAACGAGGCGATCTCCTCTCCTCTCACAGATATCTGCAATACCATCTTTCAAACAGGTATCTACCCAGAGGTCTGGAAGAATACGGTCATCAAGCCTCTGTTGAAAAAGTCGTCGCTGGATCCCACAGTTTCGGCCAACTATAGACCGATTGCTGTCCTCCCCTTCCCAGCCAAAATATGTGAAACGCTGATGAACCAACAGCTTTCAGAGTTCATCGACTCGCACCATCTCCTTGATGATACTCAGTTTGGGTTCAGGAAGGGCTATGGGACCGAGACTGCACTAATAAAAGCCTCTGATCAGATCAGATCCATCATGGACCAAGGAGGAGCGGCAGTCCTCATCCTTTTGGACTTGTCCGCGGCTTTCGACACGGCCGATTACGCTATTCTGATCGACCGTGTCGCAGCCTTGGGGGTTGTCGGCCTGGCCAGAGATCTCATTTCATCTTTCCTGGCTAGTCGAACGCAGACAGTGAAATTAGGCAACTTATACTCCCCCGTCTTTGCGCTCCCCTGTGGGGTCCCCCAGGGCTCCTCGCTAAGTCTGACGCTATTCAACATCTATGTGACGGACTTAGCGAGGGTGATAAAATCCCATTCGTTGCGTCTGACATCCTATGCAGACGACACCCAATTAGTCCTGGCGGTGCACAAGGATGGTCCAGTGCTGGCAGAAAAATTCCAGGAAGCAATGCTTGCTGTCTGCTCCTGGATGTCTACAAATTGTCTAAAGCTCAACTCGGATAAGACCGAGGTTATGACCTTTGGCAACCTTGTCCCGGATTGGTCATCCATCTGGTGGCCCAGTCAGATGGGTCCCCCGCCTGTCCCGTTGCCAAGGTCAGAAACCTGGGAGTTATCTTCGACAATAAGCTGTCTTTCAATCACCACGTAAACAAAGTTGTTTCATCTGCCTTTTTTATCTTAAAGAAAATCAAGAAACTCATGCCTTATCTTCCGACCTCTGCAGGAAAAACCCTTATTACCACGTTGGTATTCTCTAAGATGGACTATGGGAACGCCCTTTTTCTTAACACTCAGAAACAAGTCCTAAATAAACTTCAGTCCATACAGAACGCGGCAGCGAGAATTCTGCTAGGCATTCCCCGACGTCACTCGACCACCACAGCCATTCGTCATCTCCACTGGCTTAAAGTGGAACATCGCATCAAGTTCAAGGCCCTCTGTATTGCTTACAAGGCTATCCACGACATGGGCCCCAGGTTTCTGATAGAGGCCTTTCAGATTTACAGCCATAAAAGACAGCTTAGATCCGCAAACATTTGTTTGCTCCCAGTTCCCCGAACCAGAACTGTGACCTGGGGGGACAGGCGTTTCATGGTAGCAACACCCAAGCTATGGAATGCCCTCCCTCTGACTATTAAAACAGCTCCGAATCTTGTCAGCTTTCGTAAGCTTCTTAAAACATGGTTATTCAACCAGTAAGGCTTCTGGGTATTGGTCCTTCTGAATAGTCACATGCGCCGAGACACCTTCGGGTAATTGCAGCGCAATAAAAATCTCAAAAATAAATAAATAAATAAACGCAGAATAAAAAGTAAAGTTAATTCAAGAAGCATTAGGCATGCAATAGCTGTGCCCACTGGAAAACTCGACTGCATCTGTTCCGATGGGAAAGAAAAAGATTAGTCTGTCCCTACACTAACTCTAACGTGACATACTTACTTAACAACCCTCCCAGGCAAGAGAAAAGGTGTCAGCTGTGAAGACTCCCTAAGAAGCACATTCACTTTTCCAGGGAAGTAGCCTCAATTACTGAGCTCGTTCTTAGATGTTCTCTAATTTCTCCTGCCTAGTCCAAACTAAGACCCATGTCTAACTGCACATCCGATTGGACTGCCTTAGACAAGACTGAGGTACTGGGTTTTTCGGAACCGACACTATTACAATAACCCAGCGGTGTCAGGGCAACACCCAAAGACCCCGGATTCCCCTGTCTTGGCAAACAGAGACTCGGGATACTTCTCGATGACGTCAAAGACCAAAGTTTATTGGTTGCAACCAGGGACAGAGGTCTACGAAGTACACACGGGTAGTTCGACAGAGACTGCACCACCTCAATGAACGAAACTCGGTCTTTTATGCCGAAAATTACGCCTCTGGCAACATCACAATTTACATTTGGTGCATACAAACTAACCAATGAACAAGTAGCATTTCAAAAAGTAACGAATGACGACAGTCAAAGTTAATCCCACTTTCCGTTGTCCAGCCCACCAAAACGATCGCACGCATGCTTGGTTTCCTGTTCGATCAGGCCATACAAACCCACCATAAAACCTTCAACCCAGATCGATGAACATGTCGTAAAGGAAAGGCAGAAACAGATGGAAAGAAGATAGAGGAGTGGGAACGGTGTGCCATAAAGTCTGGGCATGTCCTGCTTTTTGATCTTTATCAGGCCAGCTGCTGAACAAGGAACTAGCTCAGCGGGATTCGCCCCAGGCGAGGAGTCAGTTCGGCCAGGTCAACCAGAAGTCAACTATGGCGTACGTGTCAAGGACTCGTTCGGCCACAATCATTGGGCCTATGTTAGGGCAACCACACAAGATGGCTGCCACATACAAAATGGAACCCGAGGGTTCAAACTAAATCCTCAAATGCAGAGTGTTCTCCTATATCGATTCATACGAAAACACTCAGACACGTTACACTCACCATTTGTGGTCTGTAGAGACCAAAATTGTCCATTTCCGACGATCTTTATAAATCGGGTTTCGGAACTATTGAACCCAATTCGGGACCACGGAACCACAAGACCCAGTCTCAGTCCCAACTGACCCTAAAACTGTCTACATCTGGAACTGACTCTCCACCCTCGGGGCACTTTCCCTATTACAAAATCCCCAACACAGTGGATACTCCCATGACACTCCTCCTTCAGGAAGGTACAGCCCCTCGTACTTTTCCAGCATTGATCCTTCTTCTTCCAAAAAACGTTGCTGTGTCCTTGGGTCCCGGCACCTTCTCCGCCAACAGTTTCAACTGCGCATACCAGTGCACTCCCTTCGTCTCTACTCCTACCAATCTAACTTCTAAACAATGGCTCATTCTACCTAACAATCTACTTGGCCTTACACCTGCCAGAGAAATACATGAGAAACAATCCCTCTGCACACTCTAAGTTACAATTCGAAATTCAACTGAAAACATGAGCTTCTTTCCCAAGGTATATTTCCAACTCAACCTTTCTAGTCATGCTAAGAAAACCACAGCTAGGCCTCTGCTGGTGATTTCATGCCCCAGGCCTTTACTCCTTTAAATGCATTTCTAATACAGCAACATAAATGTTTCATTAATCAATCCTAACATTATATTTCACATTAGCAACCGTTATTCTCATGTTAAAGCATCACGGTATTATTAGGCAGCCTACACATGCAACTTTAAGATGGCACGTTCAATCTCGATGCACATTTTACAGACAGAGCAGTTAACTCTAAGTTAACACAATTCTACATATTGCACTGATCTCCGGCCTAAAACTACATTATAAATTCACACAATAACATAGCCCTCTCAATATGAGGGTGCTGACTACTTGGGACTATGGTGCACCCATACAATTTTCAAACAACATGGCGCTCTATCACACCACTAAAATGTATACAGGGAACATCTGTACTTGCACACTGAGCAGCAATGGCAAGTACCTACAGCATCTAACTTCACAGCTCTCTGTCAAGAAAATGGTCTAGGGGAAAAGCAAAAAGTTTAACTGAACTTTAGCCAACAAGGCCAAGTTCAACATTCCTGATATACAGATAGCTATGCTATTGACAGAAATGTGCAGAGAGATTAATATATGTTCAGCCAATGACTGTCATACCCTGTTCAATTTTTTTTAAAAGCCTGAGATTTTTTGGCTAGTGTGGTTGAGGTTCCTGGCAGATCTAAACTTTACAGGCCATTTGAGAGCTGAGGTTGTCTCTTCTGCTGTGCATGGGATGGGGTGTACTTCTGATCCCCAGAGGCATACTTCTTTCCCTGAGAGAAAAAGCCTTTCGTTGATCTACAATCAAAACTGAAGTTCTTATTCGACAGGTAATAAAAGCTATATAACAATATTTTTTGTATATTGGGTTCATAATTATAATTTTGATGTTTTTAACAAATTCAGGGCCTGATTACGATGGCGGCCGAGCTGCCACCGTCAACCTGTTGGTGGCAGTTCCACTACCATTGGACCATGTAAAATCACTCGCCACCTTAGGATTGCAGGAGGGTGTGTGGATGGTTGGGGTGGAAAGACCATCCAACACTAATCTGACAGGTCAATGGAGCCCGTCAGACCATTGTACGGTATGTAATGCGTACACTGGTGGCGTGCCTGCTTAGGCATTACAATGTCAGTTTCTGCTGGCCGCTACCCACCATGAGAAGGCTGGCAGAAAGTGACTTTGGGGACCCCTAGTGTGCCTCCCTTTCACCCTGGGTCTCCGGCATGTGCCCTGGGGGGAATCCTACATAGTTCTCTACACCATGACGCAGGCACCATATGATGCCTGACACATAGTGCAGGGATACACAGAATGTGTATTTTTTTGTACTGCGGCGTGTGCTGCAGCCCGCAGCACACACCTCAATACAGAAGATATACAATGAGACTGCCTTCGAGGTGGTCGCATCATGATTCAAATAGGGCGGTCCGGTTTCTGAAGGGATGGCAGTCAGACAAAAATCCGACTGCCATCCTAATGAGGCCTTAAGTGTCTACTTGTATGTATTATTAGACTCTGATTAAAATTGTTGATAATACCAAGGTTGGTGCCAGTAAATGAAAGTTGAAATTTGTTGTTGTATAATTAGGGTACTTTTATTAAACTATTGTTTCTATGGAAAAGAAATAGCATTTTTTTTACGGATTAATTATTGTGGTAAACATTATGTTTAGGTTGCATAGATGTTCTAAAGACAATTTTTCATGATGCAGCGTGAGGTTTAAAGTGGTATGCAGGCAATTATTTGTAGGAGTTTAAGTATAGCTATATAGGAACTATAATACATTTTATATGTATTCGTATTTTGTGAACTATATATAATACTATATGTTAGTTGGTATACCATATGAATAAATGATGAAGAAGTGAAAAAGGCTTAGTAATAGTGATTAGACACTTTTTTGTTTGAAAATACTTTACTCCGTGGACAGGTGGTTATAGGGACATGAGTGCTTTTATAAATGGAATGTAAATTATGTGGTATAGTTTTACTGAGTACAGTGTTTTCTCCCTATTGATCTGAGTCACTGAGATGCTAGTCAGTTTTTAAAGTGCATGATGAATAGAGGTGCAAGTCTTTCAGTAAACCCTTCTATACACAGCATTCACCTCATATAGAGCTGTTAATAGCGAGGACAGCCCTCTAAAACTTCTGCACATAGGCATTATCATGTAGAGGCTTCTTACTGCAGAGGTCAGTGTGTCACTAAACTATTATCTGCAGAGGCTGTAGCTTGTACAGAGGAGTTAGCAGATATTTCAGTCCCAGAAAAGAATGTAATTTGAACACATTTCCATATGTTGGAAGGTGTTTAAAGGGGACTTTCTCTCAGAAAACCCTTAAACATACAGCCTTCACCCTGTATAGAGCACTCAGCACAGAGGGCTGTCCCTTATGACTATCTACTGCACACGCACATCTAGGGGTGGACGGAATTTGCGAAATTCAATTTTGCAAATTATCACAAAAATGTCAAAATCTCCGCAAACATGCGGAAATATCGCAAAGACGCCGACTTTTTTTTCCCCGCCTGTTCGCTATATTTTCTGCGTGATTGCGTTGAAAAATGTCTTGGCAACTTGCCCATGCGATGCTATCTTGTTTTCACTTGTCCCGCCCGCGATACTTATTTCCTGTTCGGGGTCTCGAATTACGTTTTCAGGATCGCAAACTCACGCGGGATAGCGCAACCGGCTACCAACAATCCTACATAGGACAACTCAGCAGCGAACGCAGGGATGCTAGCGGGCGCGAGAATGCATTTTTAAAGTGCGAGCAAGAAAAAACTTCTGTTTCGCAGCAGATTGCGAAAGTTTTGACATTTTCGCACTCTCAGCGGAACGCGAAAATGTCAGATCATCGCAATTTCTGCGAGCGGAATGAAATTTACCGACCAGGCCTATACACATCATATTTTATATAGGTCTTATTTGAAAGGCACATATCTCAGTAAACTATTGTATGGACAGCCTTAAGTCTGTAAAGATGTGTTAGCAGAGTGCTCAGTCCATAAAGAAATTATATTTTCAACAGTTTTGCACATCTTTAAAGATGTTTGTAGAAGGACCAGTCTCTCAGAAACCCATTACACACAGCCTTCCCCCTATACAAAGATGTGAGCACAGGGGCCAGTCTCTCATTAATCTCTACTACATAGAGAAATCATGTTGCATAATGGTTGTATAACTTAGGGCAGTGCATCATCAAACTCTTCTATTCACAGACGTCACTGTGTTGAGAGATTTTAGCACACAGTCCAGTTCCTGAGCAAATCATATTTGCCATGTTGACAATTGTTTGCATATGTGCCAGTCTCTCAGTAGACTGTTCTACATAGAACCTTCACCTTGTATAGTGCTGTTAGCAAAGAAGTCAGTCCCTCATTAATTTCTACTGCCCAAATACATCATACTTTATATAGGTCTTATCAGAGTGGCCTATGTCACAGTAAACTGCTGTATGCACAACTTTCGCTCTTTACAGATGTGTTAGCGGATTAGGTTGGTGCCTGAAGAAATTTTATTTTCCACAGTTTCCGACTTGTCAAATGGAGTTTTCAGGGGGAGCGGTCCCTCAGAAAACCGTTACACACACAAGTTTCACAATGTACGGAGCTGTCAACAAAGATTCCTGTTTCTAAGCAATCTCTACTACATAGAGACATTTATATGTTTATTACAAAGGGCGATCTGTCAGAGGCTAATATTTCGGATCTTTCCTTTTCAACACTGCCTTTTATTTCTCAGTCTCACATTTTTGCTTTCAATTCACACATTAACTCTTGAAGATTATATTCTACTAACATAATGTGCTGGAATCATAAAGAATTTAGTATAGGCCTGCGTAGATTAAGTTCTGAAGAGTGGGAGTGAGTTAAGTCACCATGTATGATTTTTAGCTGATGCACATGATAAATGAATTCCAAAGCCAGCGGTAAGGTTTTGAATTTCATTCCACAAAGACACATTATTGCCAGGTAAAATAACCCAACTAAAGAATAAGGGATATATATTCATCCGTTTCTACATATTGCAAAGTAGGCTTCTAAGCAGCTGGTTAAATATTGACCCTACAAAATATCCCACAGTAGCATTGTCATATTGTTTTTTTTTATTTAAAAAGTTAGCTCACTGAAAGTCTGTGTCAATAAGAAAGGAGATGGAAATATGGTTAAGTCACCAGGCAATATGGGAGCCAGTATAGATAGGGAGTTGAAGATAGCATGCACCCATCACAAAGAAGGACACCGATGATTTTACTTTACAGGGAGCATGGCAATAACAACTATATTTAACTTCCATTTTAAAAGTGAAAGTTAAGGACTGATATGCTAAAACTGATTCTTAAAGAAAGACATAATTCTCAAACAGGTGAAGATTTGCAACTGTGAGGTATTTAATACTTTTTCCAGAAATGCCCAGACATTTTCAATAGCCAATTCATGCTTTTATCATATCCACTGTTGCACTTCACTAAAGATGAACGGTTGTAAAGAAGTTTTAAAACAAATATATTTGTGGGGTGGGGGAGGGTTATTTTGCTGCAGCAACATCACACCTGTACCAGAACCGGAAGTGCACCAACTCTAGCAACGTTCAGTCTATTGTGGACCATTGGGGATGTTCACTAATGTTCTGGCAAAACACCCAGGGAGTGCGCATGATGCCTACATCCTCGGGCACTGCATCATCAACAATCACTTCATGATGGTCAAAATGGGAATGGCCTACTTGTTGGTAAGCAAACTGGAAGTACGTAACATAACTACTAGCAGTAACAAATGTATGACATCTCTGTGTCGGTTGACGGAGATACAGCCATATGTAAGAGTGGTGTTCCTTATGCATGCATCATGCATGATGGCACACATGTAAAGCAAATTCCCAAATCACATGGTAATACACGCTAAGCCGCTTTGTGTGCCTATGAATGTCCTTAATGAATCGAGCAATGCAAAACTGGGAAAAATGATATTGTACCATTACTGTGAGCAAGTGAGGGGATCCATGGGTGTTGTGGGGGTGTCTCAATGCAATTCCCATGGTTCATGAGGCATGTCATGTATCTCATACTATGTAAAGTTTGGAAGAAGTATATGGAAAGGCCTTGTGTGGAATGTCATGTCAGTATAGGCCCCAGACATGTGTATATGTCAAAACTGGATAACATTGTGACACCAACAGTCTAAAAATATCCACACATATTGACATGTGTTCCTTGCATAGCCCATTGTGGTTTTAGCTATGTTAGCCTAACAGTGCATGTTGTAGGCCTTATTTTCCTTAGCACACGTTACTATATAAATAAGTTTGCCTTTGTGCCACATTGTACTTTCACGCGGAATCTGCATATGTTTTTGTGTATTGTTCTTTTCCTGGGAATTAGTCTGAGCACCACCGACAAAGTCAAACTACAATGTCCCTCATTCTTCTTTCTGGGCAGACACTATCACTAAGACCTAGACATAACACAGGAATGCAGCTGTTGTTTATGCATACACACATCCTATCATATAGATAAGTACATGAGCAACCAACAGACACGTTGAATGAGAGTTCTGAGACAGGAGCACTGCATCTGCCAAGATGTAGAGTGTTCATCTGTGCATATGATACGAAGTTTGCCTGTAATCCCAAAGATCTTTCTTATAATCATTCAGCTTTAGTAGCAAGGGAGAGGGGTTAAGTCATTCTGTCCTATAAAACGACAGCACCTTTCATGATATATAGATTATTAACCATGCTAACAGTATTTTTATTATGCAGTTTTATTCTACTTGTGGCACGTATACTGCATTTCAAAGCATGATAAAGTGAATAAATATTCTAAATTGTTCTCCTGGTTATCTAAATTGTGAAAAAGTGCAAGTGAGACAGAGTATGTCCTGTTACCTCAATCCCTGTGGTCGAGAGTGCTGTGTTTTGGGTGTGACAATTCACTTGTTTCTCTGGTAAGGTTAGGAGGGCAAGTGAGGACCGATAGCTAGTCAGACGCAGACTCATGGAGACTGAGGTGGTATGGTGACCTAGTCCTTACATACTGATGCTCTATAGTTCCAAGCGTAGTTTTGTTCAAGAGCAGAATCCCTGCAACAATATGTCTCAGCAATACTGACAGTCTAGGTACACACATACGTCTGATGTAACCAATCTGACGGCTCATCTGTGCTGTGGCCCAAGTCCCTCCAAGGAAAAGCATATACATCCAGCATATGGACACTAACTAAACCTAACACAATGTGGCCAAATATGTCATACATCACTCATCAACATAGAATAAATTCCAACATGGACAAGGCACCACAGTGTACTCAGGTTAATAATCAAAATATACAACATCAAAGGCAATGAGTGGAAAATGAACACATAGAAGTATGCCATTCCCTATAAGTTAGAGTCATAGACATACATGTCTAAAACCAATGCATTGTGGGTACTTGGGGACTGGACAGCTCCTCGTAACAACGTCAGTGTCCCACATTAAGATGGTCCACATTGCATTACATGTGCCAATCAAAGTGCACCATGACAAATTATCTGGGAAAGAAATACAGCTGAAAGCTGACGAGAAATAGCATAACAATCTATCAGTACCCCAGGTAATGGGACGCTCGCGTAGTGTGTGTAATTTGCGCAACTACAAGCTACGCAAATTGCACATAGCACAGTGCAAAAACACATATTTTTGCTTGCTCGCGGTCCTCAACGTCAAGTTGGTGACTACAAGCGAGCAAAATGACATCCCAGCGAGATTTTTTCCTCGCTCATGATCAGTAACATCATGTTGCCGATCACAAGCATGGAAAATAAATCTCCCGGCGAGATTCTCAATGCGGGGAGGTCAGGTTTCTCATTGCGAGTGGTCGGGTATGCTCACGACCGCTTGCGATGAGAAACTACTAGTCCGCGATGAGAAAACTACAGCTCGAGTACAAATCTACACAAGTGGCAGAAAACGACTGCTTGCACTGTGCGGACAAGCATCCGGCACTGAGCAATCAGTGCGAACAGCATTTTCCCTACCGCACTACGCAGTTCACGTAGCTACGCATTGCTTGCGTAGTGCGAAGTGCACTTTGCGTAGCTACGCGTAGCGAGACTACGCGAACTACGCCCAGGGTTTTCTATGGGATATGTTTAAAATGCACAACATGTATGTTCCAAAATCACATAGTAGAGGAAGTGAAATATGAAACAGCTGAGCCTATGTCACGTAAGCCACAAACTAAATCTGTGTGTCAACATGTATCTATGTATGTGTGAGTGTCTTCATGTTGGGAATGTCACAACCTACCTAGGGAATGCCGAATAAACAAATATCTGATCAATAAATTGTCTCTTCACACATGTAGTGAGTGCACATAATACTGAGTGATCAGTAAAACATCTAAATACCCATCCCAGTAAGCACCTGGAGAAACATGAAAGTCAGATTGTAGAAGTGTACAATATATCAGACCTTGCTCAATATAAGCTATTACATAGGTAACTGGAAGAGGCATGTGTAAATCTGGGGCTAACTGTCCCTGGTTTTTCTGTTTCACAATCAGAGCCACTTGCTGCGGAGGAGTTGGAGAAGGTAATATATCTCCTATATCCTCCACAGCCTCTGCTGGAGGAGGCAAAAAGACCAGGGACAAGCTCAGGTACACACACTCTGGGATATCCTTACCCTGAATATCAAAACAGTTTTTTACGAGAGGGTCAATGGTCAGAACACAGGGTAAGGGGGCAACCCTGGGGTCGACCCAGGGGTTTGAGAGAACCATTATGGAACAGAGGCAGAGGCTGTGCCAAGAAACAAGTATGTTTTCAACCAGAGGCCCATAGAAAAATACAAACATGATGCCAGCATTACAGATGGTGAACCCCACCACTGCCACACCAGAATACCCTGTGGTCAATTTATCAGGGTATGCTTTGACACCAGTGGAAGAACAGGAACTTCGTAAGGGCCTATCATTTCTTTCCACTACCTTAACCAACACCTTTAATCTGAAGGTGAAACTACACCAAACAAGATTTTAACAAGATTCCCTTCAATACCACTTTCTCTAACACAGGTCCACCTTCCAATTTCACTCCACCAGCACAGTTGATGTCCCACAAGATATTTGTGTTCGAACAAGTGGTCTGAGGAAATAGAAATTTTCAGGTATCCAGTGTGTCCCCCACTCGCACCCTATCCATGTACCCGTGGCCCATGTATGTCATGTAATTGCCTTCCCGTGTCCGCTATGAAGACGCAATTGCATTTGCGTCCAACGTTAACATGTCATCTACCAGGCCCTCCATGAACGAAACGATAATTCAGCTTCAAAGCCTATGTTTCAAATGCATTTACATGGTGCACTTTTAAATAACGCGAAGCACACGTTTTCCACGTTTTTCTGGCTCAGTCGAGCCAGGCCCTTAATTAAGGCTCCGAGTCTTTTCTGTCTCTGAAAGCTGCAGTTTAGGTATGCATCCCTGACCTCTGCCTTACTTCCTGCCCAGTGAAGCCGTGCCCGGCTCGGCCTGGCCTGCCTGCCAAGACAGTATTTTGCCTACAGTTATCTGCTCAGCCTCCGCGAAAACACATTCCAGTCTAGTGAAATAGGTAAACATATTCCCGGCTGCAGAGCAAAGGGCCCTGTCTTCCTGTCTCCTTGCAAGTGATTTACCGAACCCGTTACCATGGTAGGCCCATGGCCCCCGTACATGCATGAAGAACCATATGCACCCACTAGCATTCAGTATTGAACGGCCTCTGCCCGAGAGACCTTTAGCTTCAGACAACACATCCTCCGAACACAAGATATCAGATATGCTATAGGTGCAGGTCGTTCTGACATCCCAGACACCAAGACTCCTCTACTAGTGCTAAAGTCAAGTCCCCCAGCTCTCCCCAGTTACACGTCATGCTCAGTTGCGCACGCACCCAGGGTAAAGGTTTCTGATGACCCTGCAGAATCTTTCTATGCATCCACCCACCTATGACACTTCTGTGACGTTTCCAGTACACACCTCCATGTACGCCCCTGTACACGCCTTCTTTTACGCCCATGTGTTCTTATCTCTTCTCTTTTCACTTGTTACGCCTACTGTATTCATTTCAATTGTACAGTTTTACTATATATAATGTGTGATGTTAATAAAATGTTGAATATCCCTTCCTGAACCTTAGTGGTGATGGAACCCGATGTCCAGTGTCTCGAGACGCTTAATTAAAGCCCGTATGACTCAGATATCACGGACTCTGCCTCTCATTTATTGAGCTATCCTTTATTGTCATTTAATGTATAGAAAAATAGTCCCGGTAATTTTATTTACCACATAATCTGGCGCCCGAACAGGGAACCCTCCCCTTCCCCACACGCCGGTGATGTAACGCAGGCCCCTGACCCCTTCTACAGCCGTGACGGACCCCTTTCTGTGCACACCTGCGGGTTTTCCTGCTAAACTCCCTCAGGCCCACGGAGGAGACGGAGACTGCGGTCCGGCATCCAGACGAGGCGGTGAGGAATGCGGAGAGTCCCAACCAGAGCCCA
Source organism: Lissotriton vulgaris (assembly GCF_964263255.1). Taxonomy (NCBI): domain Eukaryota; kingdom Metazoa; phylum Chordata; class Amphibia; order Caudata; family Salamandridae; genus Lissotriton; species Lissotriton vulgaris. Next base: position 1,317,013,524 of record NC_141691.1, read on the forward strand.
AGCCGAGAGAGCAAGGTCCGAGGTATCTGGAGGCCCACCTGTTCCGAAGCGCATGCGTAGTAGCAGCCTGACGCCGTAGCAATCCAGTCCAGTCCAGTATCAAGTTTCCGAGGCCTTCAGTTCTGCTTCCCGGTGAGTACCGTTGTTGGGAACGCATCTAGACGGGTTCATTAATTTGTGCCCGGTCAAGACGGGTCTGGGTACACAGATCCGGTCCAGACGTTTTCACTTAGGTGGATACGGTATGACGTGTCTCTTTATGGGACCGGTATGTCTGTACTGTTTTAGCAGTGCATCTAGTAATCCAGTATTCTAGTATTGTTTCTCGAGATTTCAGAATTGTGTTTTTCTATGTATCAGGTAGTATCTGTCCGAATTGTTTTAATTGTTTTAATGTGTTTTATGTCGTGGTATGAATGATTGTTTGCAATACATTACTGTGTTTATTGTGTTCAAGCTCAAGTAAGTTCAAACATGCCGCTGTTCTCGAAATTACGTCAGATAGGAACTAGGAAAGGGATACTCGAAGAAGCAGTTCCCGTCCTGCCTAGGGACACTCCCGGACATTTTATGTACCAGAAACATGGCTTAGATGCCATACTGTACTTAGACTTATGGGTTGATTATACCAAGGATCTGGAAGAGAAATATAGATGGCCTGTTTCAGGGACATGGGATGCTGAATGCATCATGAGAGTAGAGGAAGCACTTTGGAAAAAGAAAGCCAGACAATCCCAGAAAGATGCCATAGAATTGTCGCGTAAAGAAGCGCATAGAAGAACAGAGAAAGAAATTAGGAAAGCAGAGAAAAGTAGAGAAGAATCCGAAAAAGCTAAAGAAAGAGAACTACTAGAAGAAGGTGAACGAGTTAAAGCAGAACAGTTAGACAGACAAAGAAATGCCCTTATTAAAGGCATGTATCCCCTTCTTGCCGAGGGCCTACCTAAGGTCACCCCGGAAGTACCCAGTAATTTACCGCCACCACTGGTTCCAACTAAACTCCGTCATAAACAGACCGCAGCGGATATTTTCCTTTCTTCTTACTTAGATGACACTGTCCCAGAATATGCAAACAGAACTCCTCCTCCAAATATTAATCCTCACATCCCTGTTCAAGACACGATTCCCCCCACTGTCCCTCCTGCCACTGCTCCTGCCACTGGTCCTGGCAATCCTTTTAATCCGCCTGCAACGCAGGACCAACCTACATTACCTACACCTACTTTACCAGCTACATTACCACCAGCAACAGCACAGCCAGTAATGGTTGACGATCACACTTCAGGAGGAGCAGTAGGAGGTATCCCTATCACCCCGCCTCAAGTTAAACGAACAACATTAAGAGAAGCAGCATTACAACGCACACCAAAAGTAACTACATATGCAGCCCTTAAACAGTACCTTACTGATTGCAGATATGATCCAGTACCAGGCGAAGACCAGATGATACTATATTCAATAAGGAAACGACGTGTTACAAACTATTTGACTATTTTACCAGATATGAGAGAACATTTAGACAACATATACCATTTTATTAGAACAGGAGAGAGACCAGAAAGCATTCACGAGGCCATGGCACACAGGAAGGTGGAGATTCAAAATATGATCTTACAGTTTTTGATAAATTGTTTGATAAGGGAACAAGACCAGCCAGGTAAAGATAAAGAAGAGATGAAAGTTCTGATAAAATGGAGTGACAACATAGCTGACGGAAAACATAGTAAACAAGGTTGTATAGAATCCATGTATAGAAAGATTCGTAAAGAAATCCTAGACATACACGAAAGGGAAAGAACAGCGAGAGAAACTGGGAAAGAGGATGAAGTCTCAGAAGACGATGATATAGAAACTGGGAGTGCAGGTAGAATAGCGTACGTAGGTAAGGCAAGACCCTTTGACAAACCCTTTGACAAACCCATACGCCTAGAATGCAAGAAACGTTTTCTTTCTCCCATACCAGAACAATGTTCTCTTGATCATCTATTCCAAGCCACGGATAAAGTACTGTAACAACGAATAGGTTACAGTGAACTTAGTACCATGCATAAACAGGAACTAGCCCGGTCAGCAGTACAATGGGCTGGCAACACTAGCGTATATAAAGATGACTCAGTAGCGCAAACATTTTTGAATCTTTCCCCAGACGAACAGCGACTAGCTGGTATGTACATGATTCAACATCTCATTACATTGTATGAAAGTCAGCATTCTGATCCAGGCCCCCTATATAATGTATTGGAAGAGTTACTCCTAGGTAGATGGAGAGGCCTAGGTACCGATTTAATTAATATCATTCTCGAACAGCGACACAAGTACATGACTTTCCTGACTCCACATTTTGTTCCCGTTCCACCCCCAGTAAGGAAAAACTTTTACATAGACAGACAGAATCCCTTACGAGAAGTTCATCCCGTCCGGAAGACAGACGGTGAGCTTGAACGAGTATTTGTGTACACCCCCTTAACGAAAATAGAGTTATTGGAAATGAAAAAATTAGTACCCTGTCACGATAAAGATCCAGCAGGGTTTCACCGTGAATTAAAAGACATGCTCCGCATGGGGGAGTATACGTATCCCGATATTATTAAAATGTTGAAAGTTCTGTTGCCTGCAGGGATTTACGAAAAGCTCAAAGAAAAAGAATGGGAGGTGGGAGAGAAAAAGATTGATTGGGCAGAATTAGAACACGAAGAAAATACACGAGTTCCTGGTACTGGTCTTGGGGAAAAAGCTAAAGCACTACCAGAGTTATTAGTACAGGTTTTTCCAAGATTACTAGCCACTAAAAAGGAAGGCTGGGATGCAATCTCAGCCTGCAAACAGAAACAAGATGAAGACACTAGCGATTTTTATTCCAGGTTCGAGAAATGTTTCATTATTAATAGCGGCCTAAAGACAAGTAGTGAATCATATCACATCTTTTTGTGACTAAATTAGTAGAGAATTCCTTACCACAAGTTAAAAATAGAGTACTGAAAGTCGAGAGTACATGGCAAGCAAATAGCCCTTCCCAAATGTTACAAATGTTACAGTACCACCAGAACCGAATTAGAGAGGAACACGAACATGAACAGAGACGTATTAAAGACACGAAAATGAAAGTACTAGTTGCTCAGTCAGTTCCAGCTGACAGTCAGAAGAGGGGTATGGCACCGTCCAGTCATTCTGCAGCTCCTGTTAAAGGGAACTGTAACTACTGTAAACAGCCAGGTCATTATATAAACGAATGTGCCGTTTTGAGACACAATATAGCTACAGGCAAAACGAAAGAAAGACCGCGTCCACCTAGACAAGAACATATTCCACAGAACGTTCCGCAGAACACGCAACCACCACAGAATGCACAACAGACAGTAGCTGTACCCCAACCCCAACCCATTGCTGCCACACAACATGTCACACAACATATGTACCAGTATGCACAGTCAGATTACCCCGATTATCAACAGTATTCATGAAACAGCCTAGAGAGGGAGGTTGGCTTGCCCCTTATCGAGGTTCCTGTAGATCAAGAGGGTCCCTATGTACATTGTCAGGTATTAGGGAAAGACAGAAAAATTTTGATTGACACAGGGGCGAGCAGAACTACCATCAGTCATGACGAGGTTCCAGGGGCACCCCTCTCAGGCTCACAGAATGTTTCCCTGGGATTTTCAGGAAAGCCTATTGTTAACGAAGTGTCAAAGCCAGTTTCCCTAGAAGTTGGTCCATTGTCCCGTACTACAGACTTGTTACTTACGAAATCATGCCCAGAAAACTTGCTTGGCATAAAAACATTGAAAGCACTAGGAGCAGTGATTTGTTGTTCTCCGGAAGGAGTGAGATTGTTTTTACGTGATTTTAAAGGACATTATGTGTTAAGAGATTTTGATCCACGATTACAGAATGTACCACAGCATTTATGGGCGCAAGGTCCAACTGATGTAGGTTGTATGCACATTACACCATACCGTGTTACTCTCAAACAAGGAGTTGTACTGCCCCGAATCCGACAATACAAGTTACCACCTGAGGCTGTAGCAGCCTTACTGAAAATTATTGACGAACTCATTGCGCAAGGAGTGGTTGTAGAAACTGACTCCAATGTGTGTAATTCTCAAATCATCCCGATTCTTAAACGTACTGACCCTAATGCACCACCGGTCTACAGACTGGTGATTGACCTTCAAGAATTAAATAAATGCATAATACCTCAGTACCCAGTGGTCCCAGACATTTCTTCTTTATTGACTGCAATTGATTCCGAAGCTGCGTTCTTTACTGTAATCGATCTCAAGAACGCCTTCTTTAGTGTCCCAATCCATCCGGAAAGCCAGTATCTTTTCGGATTCTGTTTAAATGGCCGAAGCTTCAAATTTGCACGTGCTCCTCAAGGGTTCACAGAAAGCCCTAGTATTTACAGCCAAGCACTGAAACGACAACTAGACAGTATTCACATGCCTACTGACACTGCCCTGCTCCAGTATGTTGATGATCTATTGATCACAGCACGAACAGAACGTGATTGCGAACGTGCATCACTGACAGTCTTGTATTTTCTGGCCGAAAAGGGGCATAAAGTGTCCCCTTCAAAGCTGCAATTCTCTGCCCAGCAAGTGGTTTACCTTGGACACTTGCTGTCCAAGAGGGGTAGACAGCTGACACCAGACCGCATTCAGTTAATTGCACATCTTCCACAGCCCAAGACACAAAAGGAAGTACGGGCCTTCATTGACCTCACTTCTTACTGTAGACAATGGATTCCTCAGTATGCATATCTAGCCAAGCCACTCATACAGTTGACAACACAGGAGGCAGCGACTTCGACTGTCCTCCCTTGGACTCAGGAACATACACTTGCTTTTGATGAACTGAAGAAAGCCCTATGTCAAGCACCTGTTTTAGCGACACCATGTTACAGCAAACCTTTTACACTTTTTGTCACTGAACGCGATGGCACAGCATTATCTGTTCTCACACAAGATCAAGCAGGAAAACACAAGCCTTGTGCTTATTTTTCTAGTACATTGGATCCAGTAGCCCAGGCTCTGCCTGCGTGCCTGAAATCAGTTGCAGCAACAGATCTAGCTATCAGACAAAGCGATTCCATAGTATTAGGACATCCTCTGACAGTACAGGTTCCACACTCCGTGGAAGTTCTCTTAAACAGGACACAGACTCAGCACTTGACCATAGCACGATTGACAGGATATGAACTGACACTGTTTCAACCACACATAGAGATCAGATGTTGCAACATACTAAACCCTGCTACATTGTTACCCTCGATTACAGCAGACCCTACACCACATGACTGTGTGGAAGTCATTAACACAATTACGAAACCAAGACAAGACTTGACAGACATTGCATTGCCCGATCCAGACCTGACACTTTATGTGGATGGTTCATGTATGAGAACAAGTACAGGAGAGTTAGTGGCCGCATATGCAGTGACCACTGAAACTAAAGTCATAGAATCACATCGTATTGACACATTGTCTGCCCAAGTAGCAGAGCTCATCGCTCTGACTCAAGCTTGAATACGAGCCAAGAACCTGAAAGTAAACATATATACAGATTCACAGTACGCATTCGGAGTCGTACACGACTTCGGTGTTCTCTGGCAAGAGAGAGGTTTCCTGACCTCCCACGGTGCCAAGATCCAGCATGGTCCCCTCATTCAAGCTCTGTTAGAAGCAATACACTTGCCTACAGCCATAGCCATCATGAAGTGCAACGCACATACTAAAGTCACTGACATTATTTCCCAGGGTAACGACCTGGCAGATCGAACAGCGAAGCTTACAGCTCAGACTCATACAGATATTCCGACTGACACGACAAAGACTGAAGCATCTCCACTGACGCATTGCATGACAGTCAGGGATCCCACACAAGATGTACTCGACATACAGACACATGCCACTCCAGATGAAATCAAGAAATGGACTGAACAAGGAGGGGTCCAGACAGATCAGGGATGGATGACGAAGGGAAAAGCCACATGGTTTCTCCCCGACTCTATGGTTCAAGTTATCATTAATATAGCGCATAGTCCAGCACACTTAGGAGAGAAAGCCATGCTAGACAGCATCCAGAATATTTGGTTCAACAAGCATTTACGTGCAGCAGCAAAACAGAAAGTGCGTACCTGCATGATCTGTTGTCAGTTCAATCCAGGCAAAGGCATTCCCGTGGAACAAGGTGGATTTCATCCTCCTGACCATCCTTTTGAAGTCCTCCAGATGGATTATATCCAAATGGACAGATGCCGAGGATTCAAGTATGTCCTTGTAGTTGTATATGCCCTTTCCAGATGGACAGAAGCTTACCCAGTCCCAGATTACACTGCCGTAACCACTGCCAAGCAGTTGGTTCGTGAATTTTTCCCGCGATACGGTTTGCCCCGTGTCGTGTACTCAGATAATGGACAGCCATTCTCGTCCGAACTCATGAAACAGGTATCACTCGTGTTAGGATACCAGTGGAAATTCCACTGCGTACGACACCCCCGAAGCAGCCGGTCTCGTTGAGAGACATAATCAGACTCTGAAAACACGGTTAGCGAAGGTCTGTGCAGAAAAAGGTGTAGATTGGATGGTAGCCCTGCCGGTTGCCCTCTTTTACATGCGTATGGTAGCTCATTCCAGAACCGGACTATCTCCTTATGAGGTAGTCTTCGGCAGACCCCCCAATATGTGGGGTACGCCTATGCCGCGTAAGATAACTGATGTCGACAGTAATATGCTGACAGATTACCTGGCTTCCTTGATGTCTGCACTACTCTCTTGTCGTTCACAGGTCGCGGCTGCCTTCCTGGACAACACCCAAGTGAAACCGCATGAAATCGTTCCGGGAGACCTGATATGCATACGAAACTTCGACCGCTCAAGCCCTCTGGAGCCCAGGTGGAAGGAACCGAAACTGGTGTTGATGACCACGAGGACCGCAGTGAAGGTTGAGAGAAGAAAAGGGTGGCTCCATTCCAGCCACATCAAGCGTTTTCATGGACTGTGTCCAAAGACTTTTCCCAAGGACTGCCCTGATTCAGATACCGACACTAAACTCCCCTTGTTAGAGAAAACTCCGCAACAGGAGTATAAAACAAAGTTAAGGTCTAGTAAGTCAGACAGCGTTTAATTGTTTAAGTCCCCCTCGGGTGAAGCGGTTAGACAGGTTTCTGACATGTATGAGATAGACCCACATAGTGAGAGAGATAGACAGAAAGTCAAGAAAATGAAATACTGTAAAAATCTACCTAGTCGATGCATCATTACATTGCTTTTTATGTTTTTTCTGAGTATTACGATTATATGTATAAGCTGGACGTTACATGTTTTCTTTCCTCCTCTTGGTTCACATGTACATACTTCTTTCAATGACACTATAGAGCACACTTTCAGTGACCTGCCACCACACGAATTGTCCTATCGTCTAGCATTGCGCAACAACACTTTTATCCGTATGTTACACCATTCTCACCAGACCAGCAATGTCACGAGTTGTTGGGTATGTGGCCGACTCCCACCTTACCAGAAATACAAGGGAGCTCTGCCCCTCTTTCCTTACCCGTTTACACATAATGGTTCGTGCGGAGCATGGTTTACTTTGATGTCCTCATTAGACAGTGAGTCTAAAGTTTCCCAAGGCAATTGGATATGGGGTGACCTGAATACAGTTATGAATAAAGCATGTTTCCCAGACAAGGAAGGTCTTCCCCAAAGGACAGGGACCGATCTAGAAAATGAAGTGTATGGATTAGGTCATTTTACCATTAACCTCATGATTCTGAACGTTCAGTCCGAGACTAATTCGGACTTGCCGTTTATTACAGTTTTACCAGTGAAAGGTGAATTATGCGTTAGAAAGAATGGTTCAGTACATCTAGGACACAGTGATTGTAATACTGTGGTCGAATTCAATGATAAAGGAAAGTCTACTTTCAAAGCTTCCCGCCATTCTTATTTTATATGTGGTCAGACAGCTTATGTACGTCTGCCATTAGATTGGGATGGAACGTGTTATATTGCATTCCTACTGCCACCTGTTTTTCTAGCCCCATCCGATTTTCATCGAAATTCACATCTTGTACATATGAGACATAGAAGGGAGATTGAGTCCCCAATTGTCAATCAGACTGAGACAGCGTGGGAGCAATATACAGATTTCAATAAAGGATTCTTTTTCTTTGTGGGTCCTGTCCAAAACAGTAAACTGATACGCAAATTAACCAGAACTCTTGAAGCAGTAGTGAATGAGACTACTTTCGCTTTAGGTAACCTGACCGAAGAGCAGTCTGCTATGAGACTTGTTGTTCTTCAAAACCGCCTTGTCCTTGACGTCATCCTGGCCGATAGGGGCGGGGCTTGTAGAGTGATCGGATCTAGTTGTTGTGTGTTTATTCCTAATAACGCACCATCAGTATATAAGGCAATAACAAGGCTTCATAAAATAGCTCACCAGATACACCAGAATCCAGACACCTGGACATGGTCCGGTTGGTTCTGGAGTGTGATATCAGCCTGGGGATGGAAAGTACTGTCATTCCTAGGAATAATACTGCTTATAGTGTTCAGTTGTTGTCTCTGTCTGCAATGTGGGCCAGCGATTTGCGGCTTGTGCGCCACAGCTTGTATTCCCCATCCACGTTCACGTTCCCGTTCCCGAATGAAAAAAGATGAGCAAATGATGTTATATGAACAGATAGATGGTCTCATGAAAGTAGATATATCCTAAAGGGCGCAGTAGGGGCCAAGGAGGGAATGAGGAAATAGAAATTTTCAGGTATCCAGTGTGTCCCCCACTCGCACCCTATCCATGTACCCGTGCCCCATGTATGTCATGTAATTCCCTTCCCGTGTCCGCCATGAAGACGCAATTGCATTTGCGTCCAACGTTAACATGTCATCTACCAGGCCCTCCATGAACGAAACGATAATTCAGCTTCAAAGCCTATGTTTCCAATGCATTTACATGGTGCACTTTTAAATAACGCGAAGCACACGTTTTCCACGTTTTTCTGGCTCAGTCGAGCCAGGCCCTTAATTGAGGCTCCGAGTCTTTTCTGTCTCTGAAAGCTGCAGTTTAGGTATGCATCCCTGACCTCTGCCTTACTTCCTGTCCAGTGAAGCGGTGCCTGGCTCGGCCTGGCCTGCCTGCCAAGACAGTATTTTGCCTACAGTTATCTGCTCAGCCTCCGCGAAAACACATTCCAGTCTAGTGAAATAGGTAAACATATTCCCGGCTGCAGAGCAAAGGGCCCTGTCTTCCTGTCTCCTTGCAAGTGATTTACCGAACCCGTTACCATGGTAAGCCCATGGCCCCCGTACATGCATGAAGAACCATATGCACCCACTAGCATTCAGTATTGAACGGCCTCTGCCCGAGAGACCTTTAGCTTCAGACAACACATCCTCCAAACACAAGATATCAGATATGCTATAGGTGCAGGTCGTTCTGACATCCCAGACACCAAGACTCCTCTACTAGTGCTAAAGTCAAGCCCCCCAGCTCTCCCCAGTTACACGTCATGCTCAGTTGCGCACGCACCCAGGGTAAAGGTTTCTGCTGACCCTGCAGAATCTTTCTATGCATCCACCCACCTATGACACTTCTGTGACGTTTCCAGTACACACCTCCGTGTACGCCCCTGTACACGCCTTCTTTTACACCCATGTGTTCTTATCTCTTCTCTTTTCACTTGTTACGCCTACTGTATTCATTTCAATTGTACAGTTTTACTATATATAATGTGTGATGTTAATAAAATGTTGAATATCCCTTCCTGAACCTTAGTGGTGATGGAACCCGATGTCCAGTGTCTCGAGACGCTTAATTAAAGCCCGTATGACTCAGATATCACGGACTCTGCCTCTCATTTATTGAGCTATCCTTTATTGTCATTTAATGTATAGAAAAATAGTCCCGGTAATTTTATTTACCACAGGTCTTGAGGGACATTATGCATTTTTGTCAAGCAAAGAATATGTTAGGTTTAACATATCGAAAGCTGAACGTCTAGCCCTTGAATCGCTAAAGAACAATACAGATATAGTTATAAAACCTGTTCACAAGGAGGGCTATAGTCATTCAGAGCATGTCTGATTACAAGCAAGAGATATTTGCCCAACTAGGTGTACAAGACAACTATACGAGATTGAGAACCGACCCCTACGAATAGATTTCAGGGATCATTAGGAACATTACTGATATAGGACTACTGGGAGGTTTCCTGATCAAGCATGAACATGGCTACCTAAACAATTTACAACCCAGGATGCCCACTATATATACACTAGCCAACATTCACAAATGCATGTCCAACCCAACTGGGAGGCCTATTATCTCAGGTTGGGGGTCCATTTTGGAACCATTATGTAAATATGTGCACATTTTTCTCAACCCATCGCCGAAAATACCACTGCCTATCTGAGGGACACAATGGAAACTTTCAAGCTGGTAGATAATCTTTCTTTTAATCCCAGCGAGCAAATACTGGTAACCATGGACATAACGTCACTTTATACCAGTATTCCTCAGAAGGCTGCTTTAGATGTCATTAGGGTAGATAAAATAGACCTAGACCATTCCAGGTCCCCACTGAGTTCATAATCAACTTACTGGAGATTGCTATGACCACAAATCGTTTCTTGTTACAGGGCAACCACGATCTACAGACCAAGGAGGGGCCATGGGATCATACTTTGCACCAGACCTGGCCTTCATATACATGGACAACTATGGGCATGCTCATATAATGAATGACTTGAACCTATATAGAAGTAATGTAGAACTTTGGAGACGCTACATGGATGATGTGGTCATGATATGGCAAGGGAGTGAGGAACAGCTTACTGCATTCCATGACTGGCTCAATAAAAAATCCAATGATATTCAATTTTCACTTGAGTACAACAACAAAGAGATACATCTCCTTGACATCACGATGAGGGCCAACGAGGGCAGGCTGTACACCACATTGTACAGGAAGTTATGCAAAAGAAATACTCTCTTGAGACACCCAAGACATCATCCCTGTAATCTCAGAGATAATTTAACATTTGGCCAGTTCCTCAGGCTTTGGATGAACTGCACCAAGAAGCATGATTATTTTGAAGAATTGGTGGATCTCATGGTTTGTCTGACGGAAAGGGGCTACCCTTTGAGTCTCCCTAACAAAGCCTGTAAGCAGGCTTGGTTCGGCCATAGGGAGTTCCTCTTAGAACCCAAACAAAAGGTGACTCATGAACAGGAACGCTTGATCTGTGTCACCACTTTTTGCACAAGGAGAAATGAGATCAGAAAGTCAATCAATCGCCATTGGCACCTAGTGGCTGATGATATAGGTATCCCTGATCCACCAATGCATGCTTTTAGGAAAGGCAAATGCATAAGAGATCACATGGTGAAATCTCTACTTCCCATGCCCCCTAGCAGTAACCAAATGTCACTTTGGCACATACCACAGACTAAGGGAGATTTTAAACACGGCAGTTGTAAGACCTGCTCCATGACCAAGGAAATGAAAAGCTTCACGCACAATGAATACATGCATACTATGAGAGACCATACGAACTGCAACACCTCAGGTGTCATATATTCCATAGCATGACCATATGGCTTCCTATACATTGGGCAGAGTAGACAAAAGATCATGAAACGAGTACTACAGGATTGTAGTAGAATATGATGTAAGGTTCAGGGTGCTCCCCTGGTTGAGAACTTCACCACTTTTGGACACTCGGCTGAGAGTCTAAAGTGGTGGGTGATAGAGAAGGTAAGCATCAACCCCAGAGGGGTTCAACTTCACTTACACCCTAAACTTTAGAGATTGCAAATGGATTCACACCTTTGACACTACGTTGAGAGGATTGAACGAATATGACGAAATTGCAAGGCAGGCAGCCACTCTTAACAATGGCTGATGCCAGAAACTGTTACACACATAGTCAGGCAATGTCCTCATTTAGGGGCCGATTAGGATGGCGGACGGAAATGGGTACTGTCCGCCATGGTGGGGGAAATTTTACTCCCGGCTGCGCCGCGGAGATACCGCGTTTGGGATTAGGATATTCATGTGACGAAACTCCGACCGCGGCGGACGGTTCACAACCAACACCGTCCGCGGTGGACGGAACACAACCAAGTCCGTCCGCGGCAGACGGAGTTCAATGAACAACCACTGCCGCGGACGGAAATGACCGCGGAAAATAAAACATGTACCGCCACACCTGAGAATACTCCGTGGCCGCAATTAGGATAAATCCGCCCGTACCACGGAACGCACAGCCATCCACGTCCGCGGCGGAAACAATGCTACGAGAACCACAGCATCACCGCGGAAGGCCAACACGCACAACATCCCTAGCGCCGAACAAATGTCAGAAACTGCACCGCAAGTCCTAAGCAAACATACGAACATTGACAAGGCCCCCCCCCCAACACCAATCACAAGCCACCATGATACGTCCCAATCATCCAATAATGCACACATGTCAACACGCCCACCTACCACCTGACTCGCAACAACCATTGAGACACGACTACAAAATGACACCCACACACAACCACAATCCTTTGCACCACAGCATTGCTGCCAGCAAGAGGGCAAATCGAGAAACTGCTAACTCACATAAAATCACATAGAAGACACCCACCCACCACCCTACCACACCCACCACACAAACACCCACCACACAAATCCGACACATCACACACCACACACCTGCACCTCCCAACTCACTCAACTCACACACTGAGCACCACACACCATGGCACCCAAAAAAAACCCGAAATTCTCAGAGACAGAGTTGAGGGTAATGGTAGATGAAATAATCCGTGTTGAGCCCCACATCTTCGGGGCCCTCGTCCAGCAGACGACCGTGGCGCAAAAGAACCACATGTGGGACAGGATCGTCACTCGGGTGAATGCGTCGGGGACTGTGCCGAGGACGAAGCAAGACATTCAGAGGCGGTGGCATGACCTGAAGACCAGGATCAAGGGCATCCGAGCGAAAAACGTCGCTAGAGCCAATCATACTGGCGGTGGCACACCCCCGGAGCCATTACCCTACACCGATTGGGAGGAGAAGGTGCTGGGATACTACACCGAGAGAGCCTAGACGGACTTGACGAAGGAGAAGAGACTGGTGAGTACAAACCAAGCACCACGATCAGCACGACATGGTCAGGCTCACACAACTGAGAAGAAACATCCCCTACGCCCCAAACCATGCACGTTCGACACCAACTCACTAACATGTCCATGGCTCCCAACAGGCCCCCATGTTCACGGGGAGGGTGGTGGTGGTGGAGGGTGGGGTGTGTGAGAGGCCCAAACTACAACTCCCAACTGGCCCCCATGTTCACGGGGAGGGTGGTGGTGGTGGTGGAGGGTGGGGTGTGTGAGAGGCCCAAACTACAACTCCCAACTGGCCCCCATGTTCACGGGGAGGGTGGTGGTGGTGGTGGAGGGTGGGGTGTGTGAGAGGCCCAAACTACAACTCCCAACTGGCCCCCATGTTCACGGGGAGGGTGGTGGTGGTGGTGGAGGGTGGGGTGTGTGAGAGGCCCAAACTACAACTCCCAACTGGCCCCCATGTTCACGGGGAGGGTGGTGGTGGTGGTGGAGGGTGGGGTGTGTGAGAGGCCCAAACTACAACTCCCAACTGGCCCCCATGTTCACGGGGAGGGTGGTGGTGGTGGTGGAGGGTGGGGTGTGTGAGAGGCCCAAACTACAACTCCCAACTGGCCCCCATGTTCACGGGGAGGGTGGTGGTGGTGGTGGAGGGTGGGGTGTGTGAGAGGCCCAAACTACAACTCCCAACTGGCCCCCATGTTCACGGGGAGGGTGGTGGTGGTGGTGGAGGGTGGGGTGTGTGAGAGGCCCAAACTACAACTCCCAACTGGCCCCCATGTTCACGGGGAGGGTGGTGGTGGTGGTGGTGGTGGAGGGTGGGGTGTGTGCGACAGGAAACAGAAATGGCTACAAATCCATATAACCATGTAATGTACAAATTACTGACCAGCTCGATCTTGTCCCTCAGGTGATCGTCAACTGACTGCGGAAACCAGTACCCGGCCGCCAGCCTCGCCTCCCACATCTACAGGACTCTCTGGTGACGAGGACACAGTCAGCTCCGGGGCGGAGGATGGAGCGGGACCAAGCACGCAGCCAGGGCCATCTGGCTCACAGGGACTCCCGGGACCGACCAACGTCGCATGTGTGACTCCAGCGGCACCTGTCTCTGTGATCTGCACAGTCCCCACCACCACCAGTACCACCAGTACCACCAGTACCACCACTACCACCAGCACCACGACTCCTGCCGCTGCCACCCAGCATAACCCACCGCGCAACGCTGGTCCAACGGCCCCACACACATGCAGGGTGAGTGGGACACAAACACAGGCAACGGGACAACATCCAATCAGGCGAGCCACACACCGCCGTGCAGAGGAGGAACAGCTACCCCAGCCAGTGGCACAGTCCCTACAAGCTCTTGCCAGGTGCCAGGCGTCATACGACCGGTCCCAGGCAAACGCTGATCGTGCACACCAGGACTCAGTGGACAACACCAACACCCAGCGCCAAATCGCTGGCATCCTTGGCCAGATGTTGCTGATCATGGGGCAGCAGGCAACGATGTGGAGTGAATGGGTTGGCCGGAACAACCCCCCCCCCCTCCACCAAGTGTGGTAGCGCCACCGTCACCTCCGCCTCCCCCGTCACCTCCGCCTCCCCCGCCACATCTGAGGTTCCGTGACAATTATAAGTGGTGTTTTCGACTCGCACGCATATGGTCGAGTCTGGTATACATGAACCGCAAATGACGAGTTTAGTAAGTGTGCGCAGTTTCGCTGTGCTAACTTAAACCGTTTGTTTGTTATGTGGGTTTTTCATCTGTACCCACGGGTTCCATCTTAGATACGGCATCCATTTTGTCTCTTGCCCTCAAGTAGCCAGCGAACGGACGTTGTCCGCTTCGCGACCCTGGGACTCCCAAGATATTTGTGGAAGACACATGTTCTTTGTGAGTGTCTTTATGACGAGGGGGTTGCTACTGTAAGGCAGATGGCGCCGCTTGAGGCTCATCTTGCCGCACGGACTTATTGTCTCAGCCGTGCATCTCATTAGGCACGTCCCTTTGATGCCTGTATCTCATGTTTCCTGATACCTCCCCTTTTACACCCTTTCCGATCTCCCCACTGTCTCTGTCTTCCTCTGCACCTGTCCTTGTTCCTATTTCGATCTATTTTACTGCTGATTGGAATTTGCTAATGGTGGGAAGATGGGTTTTTACAGTTGGGAACCGCCAAATGTTTCCGCACTTATGTTCCGGACCTCATGTGTTCCAAAGTGACCAAAGCGACCCCTCTGGGGGATAATGATGGGAACCGGGTTGTAAACTTTTGTGTTCAATGTTATCCTATGGGTAAAAACTGTATAAAAGGAGCGATCCACAGAACCAATTTGAAGCAGTCTCCCCAAGTTGCACGTGGTGTACTTGTCGTGATCTCTGTGTTCCCTGCAGCAAATAAACCTTGAATCTTTGATGTCGAAGGAAGTGTCCCGTGTCTCTGTGATTTGTACGCCGGAGCAGGTTACCCACGAAGGTTTCAGGTGTTGTGCCCTGGCACCGCTGGGTCTTAAAGAACCCAGTCCTTCAGTTGGCGCCCAACGTGGGGCTGCATCAGTGGTACCGGTCCAAGCCCGACGATCGTGAGGAACTTCGTGTGAAATCTCCGAGGGAAGGTGCACTCCGCTTCATCGATCCTGTTGTCGAAATAAGTGGCCCGAAGACTTTTCCCGCGAAGATTCCCGCCTCCGGACGGCTGCGACGGACTGCTGCCCTGACTGTAGACCTGTTTTGGCGCCTGGCGTAGACCTTGGTATAGCGAGACGATTGACGGGCCTTCCTGGTGACGCCATCGATTTTTGAGTTAAGTATTTGTGGGTCGCTCCCATAGTTCTTGGTTGTTGACACTTTAGCGAGTGTTTTTGTTGTTAGCGCTGTATGAGTGTTTTTGTCGGTGACACTTTGCTAGCGTACTTTGTTGTGTTGTTTGACGACTGCAGCCGCCAAAAACCGAGGGTTTTGTTCTTTGCTGGGACTTGGTAAATCCCGTAACCCTTGAAGTTTGTGAAACTCGGCTAGTGTGCAAGATGCCTGGTCGCAGTACTTTGTTTAGTTGTTTCAGACCTTGTGGTACGGATTCCCGACTGGAGGACTCGTGTCCGATACCTCCGGTTGGAACTCCCACGTATGAGCTCTATAGCAAGCATGGGCTAGGCCCAGTTACCTTTAACGATTACTGGATTAAATACACGAAAAAGGACGGTGACCTTCGTTGGCCACCTCATGGTAGCTTCGAGGCTCCGATCTTAGATAATCTAGAGATTAAATTGTTCGAAAGAAAGTCAAGGCCGGCCATGTTTGATGCCTTTCGGTTGTGGCGCAAAGAAGCCCGACAGAAAGAAATCAGACAGACTAAACGTAATCAGCGAGATAATGTTGCTACCATAGTGAAGAAAGCAGAGCAATTTCAGCATGATAAGGAGGTTAAGGATAAGGAAGTGTTTAACCGATTACAGCGTATGACTGTAGATAAATGTTACCCCGCTTTGCCTACGGAGTCGGAAAAGAAGGAAGAGTCAGTTGAGGATCCCTTAATGTCTTATCTTATGAAGTCGCCACCTCCGTACGTACAGGGTACCGCAGTTCCTGTGGTCCCTGCCGTACCTATTCTTCCACCTATTCCTCCTCCGCCTGTTCCTCAACCTGCACCCGCCCTTCCGACTGTTCCTGCTCCTTTGTCTGTTTCTATTCCTACTGCTCCTCCGCTTCCACATACTCCTGTTCCCGCTACTGCTCCTGCTACTGCTCCTGTTTTGTTAACCCCTGCCGTTGCTACTGTTTCTACCCCTTCTCTTGTTAGTCCTGTATCGTATGCTTCTCCCTCTACTCGTAGTCGCAATTCTCCTCTTGCGGCTAGCTTCTTTCATTCGCTCGGACCTGTTCATGGGTCCGCTGGTTCTGATGCTCCTCAGAGACGTAGTCAGCTTCCTGGAAACAGAGAACGCGTTGCGTTATATAATATGGCGATGGGTTGGATGGTAAATCCTCTTAGGTGTCCACCCCGTGTTGTCCTCGATACATTTTGTCAATTCAATGTACCAACCCAGAGATATGTGTTTAATGAAATGTGTAAGTTTCTTCATGATCAGTCTGTCGAGGATATTAAAAAACAATGCATGAGGTATCGGAGCGGGACGAAGAGATAGCAACCGCTCAACAGCACGTCGAACATTAGTATCCACTATCAGTCCATTTGCGAACTGAAGCTGAAGATCAGACAAAACGGTGAGCACCTCGCCAGGCGCATCAGCCGCTATCTGATCATGAAGAAACTTACACATTTCATTAAACACATATCTCTGGGTTGGTACATTGAATTGACAAAATGTATCGAGGACAACACGGGGTGGACACCTAAGAGGATTTACCATCCAACCCATCGCCATATTATATAACGCAACGCGTTCTCTGTTTCCAGGAAGCTGACTACGTCTCTGAGGAGCATCAGAACCAGCGGACCCATGAACAGGTCCGAGCGAATGAAAGAAGCTAGCCGCAAGAGGAGAATTGCGACTACGAGTAGAGGGAGAAGCATACGATACAGGACTAACAAGAGAAGGGGTAGAAACAGTAGCAACGGCAGGGGTTAACAAAACAGGAGCAGTAGCAGGAGCAGTAGCGGGAACAGGAGTATGTGGAAGCGGAGGAGCAGAAGGAATAGAAACAGACAAAGGAGCAGGAACAGTCGGAAGGGCGGGTGCAGGTTGAGGAACAGGCGGAGGAGGAATAGGTGGAAGAATAGGTACGGCAGGGACCACAGGAACTGCGGTACCCTGTACGTACGGAGGTGGCGACTTTCGGCTCCTGTGTTGGGCACTCCTGACTACAGTAAGCCGTTTACGTTATATGTTCACGAGAGAGAGGGTTGTGCTTTGAGTGTTCTAACGCAACCTTTTGGTGGTAAGCAACGTCCATGTGCATATTTTTCCTCGACCTTGGACCCAGTAGCTAGAGCATTGCCGAGTTGTTTACGAGCAACAGCGGCAGCTGCGGTCTCCATCCGACAATCAGCAGGATTGGTCATGGATAATATGCTTACGGTGATGGTTCCGCATGCAGTCGATACTCTTTTGAATCGAACGAAAACTCAGCACTTGACGAGTGCGAGGTTGTCTGGGTACGAATTGACGCTCTTGGCAAGCCACATTCAGATAAAACGTTGTAACGTTCTGAACCCGGCAACTCTGTTACCAATTAGTACAGAGTCAGATGAAGTAGTAGAACATGACTGCTACTTGAGGACTGAAGAGGAAACAAAAGGTCGAGTGGACCTTAAAAACACCCCATTGGAAGATCCGGATGGTACTTTGTATGTGGATGGGTCATGTTTTAAGTTGCCGAATGGCGATGTGACTACTGCTTATGCTGTTGTAACATTGAGACTGCAAGGTTGAATCAAAATTCTGCTCAAGCTGCAGAATTGATTGCTCTTACTAGAGCGTGTGTGTTAGCGAAAGGGAAACGTGTGAATGTGTTTACCGACAGCCAATACGCGTTTGGTGTCGCTCACAGTTTTGGACGATTGTGGAGAGAGAGAGGTTTCTTGACGTCGCACGGTACGAAGATACAGCATGGCCAGCTTGTGAATGATCTTTTGGACGCATTGACTTTGCCTACGCAAGTTGCGATTGTTAAATGTAGTGCGCATCGCAAGGTGACGGATGATGTTGGTCGTGGTAATGCGTTTGCGGATGAGATTGCTAAGGAGACTGCCCGGAACCTTAGCACTCGGATGTATGTGACGAGTTCGGTTAGGTGGCCTACAGAATCAAGTATGTGTGAAGACACTATCGAGAGTGTCAAAGCAATTCAGAATGAGGCCACCGAGACTGAAAAGACGAAGTGGAAAGAAAGTACGGGAAAGTTGGATGCGAATGGTTGTTGGATTGATTTGTCGGATCAGAAAAGATGGATGTTGCCGGATGCGTATGTGCTGGCCGTTGTGACAATGGCGCATGGGTTAGCACATATTAGCGCGAAAGGTATTTGCAAATTATTGTCTCCTGTGTGGAAGAATGATGGCATTACGAAATGTGCTGAACGACTGGTGAAGAATTGTATGGTGTGTATAATGTACAATCCTGGCAAAGGAACCCCAACTCCTCCTGGCAGTTTTGCTCCCCCTTCGTATCCCTTTGAGGTGATTCAACTGGACTTCATCCATATGGAGCGATGCAATAACCTGAAATACGTTTTAGTTGTGGTTTGCGCATTCTCCCGATGGATTGAGGCCTATCCTCTCAAAGACAACACTGCTTTGTCTACTGCGAAAATCCTACTGAAGGAATACTTTCCTCGGTATGGAATGCCTAGAGTCGTGTGGTCAGATAACGGAAGTGAGTTCGTTGGAAGTGTGATGAAGAGTGTGTGTAAGGGCCTTGGAATTAATCAGAAATTCCACAGCGCCAATCATCCTCAGTCAGCTGGATTGGTTGAAGGGTACAACGGCACCCTTAAACTAAAGTTAGCGAAGATTCAGGCTACGACTGGTCTTTCGTGGCCTGACGCTTTACCTTTAGCATTACTGTCAACTAGGGCGACTGTACACTCCCGAGTAGGGCTTAGTCCCTATGAAATAGTGTTCGGCCGTCCTGCGAATGTGTGGGGGGTTCCTAGGCCAGGAATGTTTTCTGATCTTGAGTACCCAATGTTGATCGATTATCTACATGACTTGACTGCTAAACTGAGGTTAATTCACCAACAGGTTTACGACGCATTGCCGACGCAGACGGAGGGTCCAGGCCACCAGCTCCAGCCCGGAGACTGGGTGGTGACAAGGAACTTTTCACGCAAAAATAACCTGGACCCGAGGTTCACCGGACCCTACCAAGTGCTCCTGGCCACGAGGACTGCCGTTCGTCTCGAGGGACGTAAGAATTGGGTGCATGCCACGCACACCAAAAGAGTCCCCATCCCTTTGCCGGCAGACCCGTGGGTAAGGAGAGGCATTGCGTCATCTGAAACAGAAACATTGCCGGCGTTTGTGCCTTTTAGCGACGCACAGCTTGTTGAAGAACCCTCAGCGCAGCAGAAAGACACCGTTGAACAATTAGCATCAAAAGACTCAAGACCAGAACACTCAACTGATCAGCAGGACGCTGTCTCTTCAACGGATCCTTTGTTTGACGAGCAGACACGTCCTGGGAAAACCCGATACTTTTTGCGATCTCGCGCTAAGGACAAATAAAAAATTTTGCTTTTCTGTATCGACAACTGCATTATCCCGTTTTCCGTGATCAGTTTTGAACATTTATATTACTGTAATTATTTTGTATATATATTGAGCTTCATTCCTTGTATTTTTGCCTTTACAGCTGAGAGACTTTTTGTTTTTGCATACATACATATTGTGCATTGAAGGCCGTAGGGCCGCGCGCGTACTTCCTTCTGGACAGTAGGTCTTGACGCTAGGTTAAAGGCCGTCGGTTCCTGGGAACTCCTAGGGATTGACTATTGCTGCACAGAACGAAGTGCGTCAAGAAACGTTGCGGACGGTCGTAGGGAATGGCATTCTCGAAGCTGAATGATTTGGAGGGAGCTCAAGTCCACAGATTCAAGCTGCAGCAACTTAGTCGTACCAAATGTTTCATATTCCAACTGTTTGTATTGTTTTTGACTGCTTCTGCATTATTGGCGGGTGGGGTGTATTACACGATGTCTTACTTCTTACCTGCTACACCTACTCCTACTTCTTACCCTAATCTTACCTCTACTGTTTCTCCTCATTCCTTTCACATGTTACCGGAACACGAGCAGGCTAGACGTGTAGAATTCCGCTACAATTCCTTTATTCAGCTCCTCCATCAGCACCAGTTGGTGGTTAACACTACTAATTGTTGGGTGTGTGGGTTGATGCCACATACTACAGATAAGGGAATTCCATATCTGGTGTTACCGTATAGTTCCCAAGGGTCAGCTCGAGCATTTCAAACAATGTTTCGAAGCGCACTGGGTTTCCACCCCATTCGAGAACCACGTTCTCCCTACTCTGGTCCTACCTCGTATCAAAAACCTTTGTCGATAGCAATAGAGGATTTAGATAGTGAGATCTATGATCCCTCGCTTATTCCCGAAGAAGAGGTACAAGCCTATAGAGTCCTAAGTAGAGGTGAATATAGTGCGTTCACTAGTGAAAAGCAGCTTAAAAGCTTGCCTCCGATATGGGTCGTACCCCACACTGGAAATTTTTGTCTTATGGGTCGTGGCCGAAGATCGCAAGCCCGACTTGGAGCAAGTGCTTGCACTGAAAATTACATTCTGCCGATGTTCTCGTCCCCTGTGTTTCTGGCTGCCAAGGGTACATACTTCATCTGTTATGATCGTGCATACACATGGTTGCCCGCTGACTTCATGGGCTCATGTTTCATTGCAAATCTGTTGCCTCCGACGTTTACTGTAGATGCCGATTATCATAAGACTAGAGTTATACGAGGCGTAATTAGCGAAGAGGATACTGCCGGTCAAGAGGCAGGAGACTTTTTCAAGGGTTTCCTCCCGTTTTGGGGACCTATGGTTAATAGTAGGAACCTGAGACAGTTGACTCGGGTGGTAGAATCGACAGCTAATATTACTGCCAGTGCCCTTGGTAATATCACCACAGAACTTCAGGCGGAGAGACTTATGATGTTACAAAACCGTATGGTTTTAGATGTCATCTTAGCAGATCGAGGTGGGGTATGTAAGGTGATCCATTCGAGCTGCTGCATTTTCATTCCAGATAATGCTCCTACTGTCTATCAAGCCATCTCGAGGTTGCATAAAATCTCCGAATCCATACACGTGGATGTAGGGGATTGGACGCTACTTGGGTGGTTTTGGGGCCTGATGTCGACTTGGGGTTGGAAGATTCTGATGATCATCGGAGTCGTTGTAGTGTTCCTGTTCACGTGTTGCCTTTGTGTGCAGTGTGGTCCTGCCTTATGTGGCCTCTGTGCCTCAACGTGTATGAGACAACCACCTGTTACCAAGGGGACTCGGTTGGACAGAGCTATGCTGCAGCAACATCTCGATGGTCTGATGAATATCGAATATGATTCTGACTAGTGCTTGCCTACTTGAGGGCAAAAGGAGCGTCTGAGGTTCCGTGACAATTATAAGTGGTGTTTTCGACTCGCACGCATATGGTCGAGTCTGGTATCTATGAACCGCAAATGACGAGTTTAGTAAGTGTGCGCAGTTTCGCTGTGCTAACTTAAACCGTTTGTTTGTTATGTGGGTTTTTCATCTGTACCCACGGGTTCCATCTTAGATACGGCATCCATTTTGTCTCTTGCCCTCAAGTAGCCAGCGAACGGACGTTGTCCGCTTCGCGACCCTGGGACTCCCAAGATATTTGTGGAAGACACATGTTCTTTGTGAGTGTCTTTATGACGAGGGGGTTGCTACTGTAAGGCAGATGGCGCCGCTTGAGGCTCATCTTGCCGCACGGACTTATTGTCTCAGCCGTGCATCTCATTAGGCACGTCCCTTTGATGCCTGTATCTCATGTTTCCTGATACCTCCCCTTTTACACCCTTTCCGATCTCCCCACTGTCTCTGTCTTCCTCTGCACATGTCCTTGTTCCTATTTCGATCTATTTTACTGCTGATTGGAATTTGCTAATGGTGGGAAGATGGGTTTTTACAGTTGGGAACCGCCAAATGTTTCCGCACTTATGTTCCGGACCTCATGTGTTCCAAAGTGACCAAAGCGACCCCTCTGGGGGATAATGATGGGAACCGGGTTGTAAACTTTTGTGTTCAATGTTATCCTATGGGTAAAAACTGTATAAAAGGAGCGATCCACAGAACCAATTTGAAGCAGTCTCCCCAAGTTGCACGTGGTGTACTTGTCGTGATCTCTGTGTTCCCTGCAGCAAATAAACCTTGAATCTTTGACGTCGAAGGAAGTGTCCCGTGTCTCTGTGATTTGTACGCCGGAGCAGGTTACCCACGAAGGTTTCAGGTGTTGTGCCCTGGCACCGCTGGGTCTTAAAGAACCCAGTCCTTCACATCCGCCTCCGCCGCCACCTCCGCCTCCGCCGCCGCCACCACCACCTGAGCCCCTGGCGACGGATGTGGCCCATCAACAACCTGCCCTCCCAGCTGACTCTGTTCCAGGTCAGAGACGGAGGGGCCGTCCGAGTAAGAAAGAGGCTGAGAGCAGTGTTGGAGCGCCAGGCACACGCTCCAAGAGGGGACGACCATGACAATGTCACTGCCTGTGCCAGACATTCACCCAGCTAAGTAGCCTGTCCCACAGACAATCATTCCCACTGGTCTGCTGGACTACCCTGACACCCCCCAATGTGGTGTCAGCACGGACATTTCATCAGCCAATACCTTCAACTCCAACTCCCTCCACCCCACTGACTTGTAAATATTCACCAGCACAGAAGCACAACCTGTAAATAAATAGCATTAACTCACACAATGATGTTTTGCCTCCATGTTTATTCACATGATTGCCATCAGATACAGACGTAAACAGGTACAGGGATCATAGTCGTACATGATCATGGCGCTGCGGGAGTGACCTAGAGAAAACCAGAGACAGCAAACACACGTCAGTAAAGAGATTCACACACATCACAACACAATGCACAGCTACATTACACAAACGACAACCATCACACAAGCATGGGATGAGAGCACACACATCATGGACACTTCCATGTCCAAAGACATGAAGACACACATGTGCAAC
Source organism: Lissotriton vulgaris (assembly GCF_964263255.1). Taxonomy (NCBI): domain Eukaryota; kingdom Metazoa; phylum Chordata; class Amphibia; order Caudata; family Salamandridae; genus Lissotriton; species Lissotriton vulgaris. The sequence goes on from NC_141691.1 coordinate 1,317,037,332, forward strand.
CATCACAAACAACACCCAGCTGATTAACCCCATATCCACACAACACCAGCAAACATACATGAGGCATTGTCAACCGCCACTAGAGGTAGATACTCACATTCAAGGGAAGTAGCGATCTATGAGCTGGCGCCTCTGGTCCACACCTTCCTCCTCACCACTATCCTCATCAGTCGACATGGGTGGGATGGGAGGCCGAGGCACTCCTTCGTCTTCAGGGTCCAACAGCAGTTCAATGCCATTGCGTACTGCCAGGTTGTGGAGCATGCAGCAGGCAATCACGATCTTGCATACTTTTCCTGGTGAGTAAGGCAGGGCCCCTCCGGTCTTATCGAGGCACCGAAACCTAGACTTTAGCAGTCCAAAGGTACGTTCGATGACTCTCCGTGTCCTTCCATGTGCCTCATTGTACCGCATGTCACCCGCCGTCCTCGGATTACGTAGGGGACTGAGGAGCCAGGGCCGGTTTGGGTAAGCCGAGTCGCCTATGTAGGGGGATGACAGAGACAAACATCAGAAAAATATATGGTGGGTACCCCATGCAACACAGAGATCACAAGAGTACCCACTGCACACTCACCAACAAGCCACGCTTGACCGGGTCGCAGATTTGCCATGAGTCGTGGGACATTGCTGCTCCGCATGATGTGGGCGTCATGTGCGGATCCAGGAAATCTGGCACACACATGGGAGATGATGTTGTTCGCCAGGCACACCACCTGCACGTTCAGCGAATGAAAGTGTTTGCGATTCCTGAACACTTGTTCGCGTGCCCGTGGTGGAATGAGAGCGATGTGTGTGCCATCAATTGAGCCCACAACGTGAGGCATGTGGCCCAGTGCATAGAAAGCAGCTTTGACAGCTGGCAACTCTTCCGGCCGTGGAAAATGTATGTACTCATCCTTGTAGAGCATCATAGCTGTTAACACATCCCGAAGAACCGTGCTGAACATGGCCTGTGACATCCCCCCGGCAACTGCAACTGTGAACTGAAAAGTGCCAGTAGCGAAGAAATGTAGTACCGCCATGACCTTTGCAGTGGGTGTAATGGACCCAGGATACGTTCTCCGTGGCTGCAGATGAGGAGACAATTGTGCCACAAGCTCCAGCAACCGACGTCGATCCAGCCGGAATTTCCGAATCACCTCCTCGTCTACCATATCCTCCAGCACAGTGTATGGCCGATGCACATTTGGAGCCCTCCTGTGTGGGACAGAGATGTAACTTTGGTCAACTTACAAACGACGCATACGTGTAGAACTCCATCACATGTGTACCTTACTGACAAAACTTCAGTCTTCACCCTAATGTTTCGTAGACACATCACAGACACTCATGCTACTGCATGCACACAAACGATAAGTGTACACACGCCATGTCATCAAGCACAAATGCCACCACCAATAATGATGTGCATACGGAAATGACATGCATGGTGACACAACGTACAAAACACATACACGGAATGCATGTGTACCACCACCACTGTAGTCACCTCGACACAACAAGAGACTGACAACAGATGCATTAATTGGCCACACAGCCGTGATGTACTGTGTAGTTGTGAAGATGTAACAACGTCTGTAGGGTCACACCCGACGTCAACAAGTACAAATGCACATCTGTTGCCCATTATGTGCCGACCGATTGCCATTGTATGGACACACATGCTATATTGTATGACATATGACCTTTCCCAATCACGCTCACATCCCTCATGACACAACTGCACACAACACATCACGGTGCAGCGTCTGACAAGATCACATAATTGGCGCCGCCATGGCGGTGCTCAACTACCGCTACTTCCCAAAGGCCATATGCGGCCAGCGTCCCTCTCCCCATTGGCTGCATGTGCATGGACCGTCACGGGCAGACATCGGCGACCGCACGTGCAAGCCTCAGGCACGGATGCTTCAGTTGCAACAATGTACTATCACTGGCGCCTCCATGGCGGTGCACGTACTCAGCGGGGTAGGTGCAGGCCTATACACCCTGTAGATGTAGTCAATGGACATGCCATTTCATGACCCCCCTTACAGTCACCTTGCATCATCCACCGTACACCGGCCGGAGCGGCCGGGCCTAGGACGACCGCCGTGCCCGGCCATGATCAACCGCCGTGGCCGGCCATGAACAACCGCCGTGGGCGGCCATGAACAACCGCCGTGGCCGGCCATGAACAACCGCCGTGCCCGGCCATGAACAACCGCCGTGCCCGGCCATGAACAACCGCCGTGGCCGGCCATGATCAACCGCCGTGCCCGGCCATGAACAACCGCCGTGCCCGGCCATGAACAACCGCCGTGCCCGGCCATGAACAACCGCCGTGCCCGGCCATGAACAACCGCCGTGCCCGGCCATGGCGGTTGTGTTCATGGCCGGGCACGGCGGTCGTCCTAGGCCCGGCCGCTCCGGCCGGTGTACGGTGGATGATGCAAGGTGACTGTAAGGGGGGTCATGAAATGGCATGTCCATTGACTACATCTACAGGGTGTATAGGCCTGCACCTCCCCCGCTGAGTACGTGCACCGCCATGGAGGCGCCAGTGATAGTACATTGTTGCAACTGAAGCATCCGTGCCTGAGGCTTGCACGTGCGGTCGCCGATGTCTGCCCGTGACGGTCCATGCACATGCAGCCAATGGGGAGAGGGACGCTGGCCGCATATGGCCAATCGCAAGTAGCGGAAGCTGTGCACCGCAACTATGGGCCAGTCATTGGCCCATTTCACGATCACGCTTCCAGGGCTGACCAATTGCTGGCGACGTATGCCACTGACACGTGCTGAGGGCCCTATATATGTGTGTTGGCCAAAACGACGCTTTCTACCCTGGGGACCAGTGCTGCCTGTGACCATCACCTCGACCTGCTGCTGCTGCTGAGCTGACCACCGACTGCTGCCTGTGACCATCACCTCGACCTGCTGCTGCTGCTGAGCTGACCACCGACTGCTGCCTGTGACCATCACCTCGACCTGCTGCTGCTGCTGAGCTGACCACCGACTGCTGCTCTAGTGCCATACTCCGTGATCTTGCCATGTCGAGAGGCAATGAGATCCGGTCTCGACCCTTCACCGCCGCGGAGCTCGATGTCCTCGTGGACGGTGTACTCCGCAACTATGGACGCCTGTACGGCGCACCAGGACGGGTGGTAAGTGCAGTGTGGGACATGTTGGTGTGCATGAGGGGGCAAAATGATCTTGCCAATTTCTATCTTAGCTGTGTAGTGTGGGCTAGACATATGTTCCCGATTGTGCATGGCTGCTGACAGTTACGTCTTGCCCCTATGTGTGTCACAGGCCACCTGTCCACTGACTTTAACCCTTTTGTCTTTCATCATGGTAGGTCAAGCTGCACCTTCGCAAGGACCTGTGGAGGAGCATAGCACGGGAAGTACGGGCATTGGGGGTGTGCAACAGACGACATACACACTGCCACAAACGCTGGGACGACATTTCCAGGCTGAGCAAGAATGTAGCTGAAGTAACACTGGGCCTGATTCCAAGGACGCCCCGTCTGGCCCGACGCTCCATGACCCCTCTCATGCACCGTATAATTGCAGTGACGCATCCTGAACTGGCCGAACGTCTGAGTGCCGATCAACAGCAAACTAGCGGTGAGCATACTGTCTGTGTAGGAAACTTGTGAGTGCTATGCATGTATTGGTGCCCAGACACACTATTGAGTTCCGTGTTGCGTACGTATGCCTGTGCTGCCATTTTGGTCCCATTGGGTGGTACTCATTTGACAGCCAGGTCCGCCATGTTGACACGCCACTTGCTTAGTACTTGAGTGTTCATGCACATCCCCTAGTGGTCCATGGCCCCATGGCAGGAAATGTGAGGATGACTGGTAGGGGTGGGCCATGTGCAGGATGTGGGCTCCTAAACCTTTGTCTGCTATGTAATTTGGCTATCCTGTTCCTTCTGTACGTCAGTCTGCCCATGACTCACACATCTTTTCTGTGCATTTCAGCTTTGACAGAGGACACTCTGCCACAGACGGTGGAGAGTAGCCGAGGAAATGAGTCCGGCTCAGACTTCGCACACACGAAGACTGACACGGAGGAGGCCAGCGCCGGAGAGGGGGACAGGACCGTCCCTGAGGACTCGCATGTGGAGACACCATCGTCCTCCTCGTCGGACACTCTTGGTGAGCCTGCACTGTTGTCACAGACTGGGAGTGGGCACTCATCACCTTCTGTCGGAAGACAGCACACAGGGCCCACACTTCCACCAACTGCACCATGTACTGTTCGTGGCCGGAGGAGTAGGGGGAGCAGAGTGGCGTTCGGTGCAGGCACCGCTGCCCCTGCCACGGTGAGCCAAAATGCACTGTGTGCTGAGGCAGTTGATCTGCTGCGACAGCTGTGTGTGGGGCAGACCAATATGACGAATGCTTTCCAGGACCATGATAGGAAGTTGGGGCAGGTGGTGGCATTCATGGAAGGGATGCATGGCGATCTTTCAGGTCTACACAGGACAGTGCAGTCATTGGCAAGCAGTGTGTCGTCTGCAATAGTTCAGTCGAATGAACAGGGTGCTACTTCTGTTTCCCCATCTACACCGCTGGATGTCTCAGGGGGTAGTGATTATTGTGAGCAAGACTCAAATAAAGGTTATTGCACTAGAAGCAGCGTCAGACAGCACGTCAGGGCACGCAGGGCACAGACCACATCCCCTAGATCACCTACATCTGTTCACGTAGACGACGTGAGATGCACTGGAGTACACACACAGGATCCACAAGTGTTGTTGGAGGACATGCCTTCAGGAGCTACACAGGCATTCAACACAAAAGGTACTCCCAAGGCATGGGATACTCACATGTCCATGGACTGTTCCTTGGACAAGGCCAGTCAGAAGACTAAGGCACTTACTAAGAGCAGGGAGACTCCCAAGAGCAGGCCCACAGCAGAGGTAAGGGACACTCCCAAGGACAGTGAGAAGACTAAGGCACCTACTAAGAGCAGGGAGACTCCCAAGAGCAGGCCCACAGCAGAGGTAAGGGACACTCCCAAGGACAGTGAGAAGACTAAGGCACCTACTAAGAGCAGGGAGACTCCCAAGAGCAGGCCCACAGCGGTCGATAGGAACACTCCCAAGGACAGTGAGAAGACTAAGGCACCTACTAAGAGCAGGGAGACTCCCAAGAGCAGGCCCACAGCGGTCGATAGGAACACTCCCAAGGACAGTGAGAAGACTAAGGCACCTACTAAGAGCAGGGAGACTCCCAAGAGCAGGCCCACAGCAGAGGTAAGGGACACTCCCAAGGGCATGGACACACACAGAGAGCAGGTGTCTACTGGAGACAGGTGCACCACAGACGACAAGTCTGCTGGCAGGAACAGGGCGGCGAGCAGGGCACAGGCTACATCCAGAGACAACACTCCACCTAAGGATAAGGCACATCCTACGGACAAGGCATCTAGCATGGACAATGGCGCAATCAAGGACAGGCATACTTCACCCCTGGCTGCACTGAGGCTGATGTTTACTACTGAACGCCAAACTAATGTCTCCGCGGCGGAGTCCCCCCATACCTCCACTCCCATCCAGGCCAGTCAGAAGCAGAGGTGGGTGTCCCCTGTTGTTGCATCCCCCATTACACATCATTCCGAGTCCAGGCGGCAGGCACAGAGCAAACGACAAGCAGGCTCCAGCACGTCCCCAGAAACCAGATCCCCGGCAGCAGTTGCTCCACCTATGCTGGGTGGTGATTCTTTGGAGTCCCCGCCACTTGGCAGTCCAGTCCTGTCCAGGGTGCACTCACACCTCCATAAGAAACGCAGACACACACCATTGACACCTGCCAACCCCGATTTGGCTCTAGATGACCTATCACCAGCTCCCAGGCCCACCCTGCCTCCTGGCCCATACAGCCCTGTGGCTCATCATTTCAGTTGTCCCTGTGGCGCTGGTGCAGTTGACTCTCATGTATCAGATGGTGGCACAGTGTCAGTTGTGCCCTCTCCTGTTGCACGTCCTGGCAGTGTATCTGGGTCTATGGCTCACGTGTCAGTTAGGAGATCTGTGGCTGTGTTGCACACTCCTGTTTCTGGTGCTGCCAGTGTGTCTGGGTCAGTGGCTCACGTGTCAGTGACTACATCTGTGGCTGTGTCTCACACTCCTGTTGCTGGTGCTGCCAGTGTGTCTGGGTCCGTGGCCCATGTGTGTGTGACTCGGGCTGTGACTGTGTCTCACACTCCTGTTGCTGGTGCTGCCAGTGTGTCTGGGTCCGTGGCCCATGTGTGTGTGACTCGGGCTGTGACTGTGTCTCACACTCCTGTTGCTGGTGCTGCCAGTGTGTCCGAGGCAGGTAGTTCACGCAGTCCCCCTGAGTCTGTGATGTGAGGTGCTGTACACTTCACTGAAATGTTACTTCACATGGTGTGTCCATTGGGAACTGCGTGGCACTCTTGTGGTTCCTGTGACGGGTTGGTAGGGACACGTAGTTGTGCAGCCTCTGATGTACCTGCTGTGTACTGCACTATGCCCTGTTGATGCTCTGATACTGCATACTGCCCTCTCGTTACCTGCTATGATGTACCTGCTGTGTACTGCACAATGCCCTGTTGATGCTCTGATACTGCATACTGCCCTCTCGTTACCTGCCTCTATTGTACCTGCTCTGTTATGCACAATGCCCTGTTGATGCTCTGATACTGCATACTGCCCTCTCGTTACCTGCCTCTATTGTACCTGCTCTGTTATGCACAATGCCCTGTTGATGCTCTGATACTGCATACTGCCCTCTCGTTACCTGCTATGATGTACCTGCTGTGTACTGCACAATGCCCTGTTGATGCTCTGATACTGCATACTGCCCTCTCGTTACCTGCCTCTATTGTACCTGCTCTGTTATGCACAATGCCCTGTTGATGCTCTGATACTGCATACTGCCCTCTCGTTACCTGCCTCTATTGTACCTGCTCTGTTATGCACAATGCCCTGTTGATGCTCTGATACTGCATACTGCCCTCTCGTTACCTGCTATGATGTACCTGCTGTGTACTGCACAATGCCCTGTTGATGCTCTGATACTGCATACTGCCCTCTCGTTACCTGCCTCTATTGTACCTGCTCTGTTATGCACAATGCCCTGTTGATGCTCTGATACTGCATACTGCCGTCTCGTTACCTGCTATGATGTACCTGCTGTGTACTGCACTGTGCCCTGTTGATGCTCTGATACTGCATACTGCCCTCTCGTTACCTGCTATGATGTACCTGCTGTGTACTGCACTGTGCCCTGTTGATGCTCTGATACTGCATACTGCCCTCTCGTTACCTGCCTCTGATGTACCTGCTCTGTACTGCACAATGCCCTGTTGATGCTCTGATACTGCATACTGCCCCTCTCATGTGCTGCCTCTGATGGACCTGTTCTGTGCAATGGACTGTTGATTCTCTGTGCCCCTCTCATGTGCTGCCTCTGATGGACCTGTTCTGTGCAATGGACTGTTCATGCACTTGGCCCCTCTCATGTGCTGCCTCTGATGGACCTGTTCTGTGCAATGGACTGTTGATTCTCTGTGCCCCTCTCATGTGCTGCCTCTGATGGACCTGTTCTGTGCAATGGACTGTTGATTCTCTGTGCCCCTCTCATGTGCTGCCTCTGATGGACCTGTTCTGTGCAATGGACTGTTCATGCACTTGGCCCCTCTCATGTGCTGCCTCTGATGGACCTGTTCTGTGCAATGGACTGTTCATGCACTTGGCCCCTCTCATGTGCTGCCTCTGATGGACCTGTTCTTTGCGATGGACTGTTGATGCTCTGATACTGCATACTGCCCTCTCGTTAACTGCCTCTATTGTACCTGCTCTGTTATGCACAATGCCCTGTTGATGCTCTGATACTGCATACTGCCCTCTCGTTACCTGCTATGATGTACCTGCTGTGTACTGCACTGTGCCCTGTTGATGCTCTGATACTGCATACTGCCCTCTCGTTACCTGCTATGATGTACCTGCTGTGTACTGCACTGTGCCCTGTTGATGCTCTGATACTGCATACTGCCCTCTCGTTATCTGCTATGATGTACCTGCTGTGTACTGCACTGTGCCCTGTTGATGCTCTGATACTGCATACTGCCCTCTCGTTACCTGCTATGATGTGCCTGCTCTGGTGCCCACTTTGCCCATGCTCACGCATACACTGTGATTAAAGCCCTATTTTGTGAAATAAAGGTGGTCTATCAAATCTCGTGGTTTTTCGTTGTCATTCCTGCTTGCGTACTACAAATGTGTATTCGTATTTGCTTCTCATCAGTGGTTACGCTGACATGACACTCCCCCTCCCTACGTCACGTCCCTTGCTGGTATTCACCTCCAGACAGCCAATGGTTTGTGCCTTACCTGCGTCGTCCATAGTAGGCCATGACTAGGACGTGGTGGATCGCGAAGAGCATCGGGAAAGCGTGTAGCGCAGGGTCCATGGTGGTGGTCAGCTTGCGGTGGGTATCTCGGCTATGTCACCTGTGTTCGCTGTGGGGATTCCGACGTGTTCAGACAGGTTGTTTTTCCGCTGCGGTTTTATGTGTGTTTTCCGCCATCTTGATTGGGGGGACGGTCTTAGTCGTCAGTACGTACGGCGGTGCGTCCGGATCTGTTACGTCCGCCGCGTGGTCGTGTGTAGTTGGCCGGCGGAGCGTGCTTTTCCGTCGCGGACGGAAATTTGACAGGTTTTCCTATCCTGATATGGCGGACGGAGTATCCGCAGCAGGCGGACACGGAAAAGGCTTTTTCCACCTACTCACGGGCCGCGGTGGCTCTTCCGTCCGCCATCCTAATCGACCCCTTAGTGTGAGAACGCAAAACATGATGTATAATAATGTAGACCTTTGTACGTAAATATTTTAACTTTGTCTCTTCACATTTGTGTATATTACACATGGATTTATGTATTGTCTCATTAACACATGTGTCTCATTTTTTGTACATATAATCGTTATTCTCTCTTATATATTTTGTTAATGTTATGCATTTTAGCACTTGCTCTTCGATTTTTCTATGCATGGTGCTATGTTTCCCAACAATGTTTGTATAAGTACTCGATGTATGGTTAATCTAAGATTCTATGAAATTACCATAGTGTTCAAACCAGTGTTAAGCATCCTTCTAATAATGATAGGTAACGGCTTCGCAAAAGCCATCTGTCATTATCATGCACCTCAGTTATCATAGAGTTGTTGTCCTGAGGAACGGTTTTCCTCACAAAATACATTTAGTCACCGCTTTCAGACATAACAAGTCTGTTTTCACCTTCTGTCTTGGGCCAGTGGACGAGCTTTTTTTTATCTGCAATGCACGCAGCCTCATTTAAGACATGCATGCGAGGTGAGCGTGTTTTCCGGCCTCTTTAACTATGAACGCTCAGCACGTCTGCAAGAACACTTCGGGATTTTGATGGACTCGGAGCTTTTTCTTTGTTCCGAATCGAAGGAACTCTATAAGGTATGTCCAGCAATGTCACTCCACCATGCTCTTGCCCAATTACTCTTCACTTATGCCCTCATTATTTATATAGACACCTGCTCATACCTCATTGATGGATTAATTCTACATATCCCAGCAATACAACTGCTGATTTTTTAAATTTAAGTTTGCAAAAGATTTTGGATAGCCCTGTGGACAGTCCATTCAGTTTGATGCCCTGAGCGTGACACTCTGCAATTTCTTTGTTCTTTTTCCGCACCTATAACTACGATCATTCATTGTATGGTTGTCTCATACATATCAACTCCTCTATTTACAGACTACCCACCTATGGTAGTAGTAATCTGGTTTGGCAACCCCTGGCCCAGGATTAGGTCAGTAATCTCAACACCCACCTTGACACGTGCCTCCATCTCTGGAGTTTGCACCAATTAATTTTTTGCTTACCTCTCTAGGTTGTCTCATATATTCCCTCTGTTCTGAAGAAGACCCGCAAGCGGAGATTTTAAGTTTCCCTCTACGCAATATGCCTGGTCGAAACATCAATGCATACCCCCAACTAAGGGCCTGAATTACATCATATCACCCTGCTCTATTACCTGATGATGCATTTCTGCACCTACAAAAAGATGAAAACATGAAGTTAAAAATCGTGTTGTGGACAGGTTTATTTATTTATTTATTTGATTTATATAGCGCACTATAACCCAGAGGTCTCTAAGCGCTTTGTCAGGGTCCGCTAGGCGATACAGAGGGATACATCTGGTTACAGATTAAAGACCACCAGGTCTAACCAATTAATGTTGAACCAATTAACCAGTGTTGATTTCAAACTGTTGAAACGGCCTTTATGTTGAACAGCCTTTATTCTGTAATCTCCCCCACAATTGTCCATTTTTACCTTGAAGACAAGCACCTCTTCTCTCTGCACTTTTTCCCTTGAGCAACCCTTTATGTCAAATACATGTGGTAATGTCTTTACTTTCGTCTTGTTTTTTTTGAAAAATATAAAAAACTAAGATTTGTACCAGAAAAATTGTGGGTGTGTTCTTCGCTTTACCTTATTGGTGCGTATTAATGAATGATTCTGTTTTTGATATGTATTCATTACAAGTTGCTAAACATTTGAGCACACCAAACTCAAGAAATCCTACTTCCTTTATACTCAGGTCCTTTGACATTGATTGCGTTTTCCCATTAATTTTTAATGGATTGGCTAGCTAGCCCAATGCAGGCACACGCACCCCACGAGGCAAGGATGCAACTGTGTGCTGCAGAAATGGATGTGACCTTGATGGTGCATCTTCCTGTAATCTAAATAATACTGTGAGTCCTAGTGCTTTACCGATGTATGCTGCTGTTCACAGGATACAAAGAAAATCAAAGTAAAGATAAGAAATCAAGGTCTTTCTACATGTAATATCACTCCTGTCAAAGTGGTACTCACTTACGCATTGCATGTTTGTGTGGTGTCATCTGTGAGCAAATGAACATATGAGCATCTGGTGTAAATGGTTGCCATATTCAAAGCTTAAGGAACCATGGTGCAGAGTAATGTGATGAAGTAAATTGCGATGCACAGTGGCACTTGGGATTAATTGCTGTTGTCTGGCCTACTCAAGCTGGACTCGTGATGGTCAAACTGCAGTCCTGTAGATTTCTCCCAGGTGCATTGTGCATGTACCATACATATGGTTCCACACACAAAGCCCAGGAAGCAGATGCGTCTGTACCACAACATTAATTGGTAATTGTTAGCTATTTAAGTCTGCTAAATGATGTCTGCCTGACAATCATAGGTGTCATATTGGCATAACACTATACCTTTTGTATCTATCCAGTTAATCAGTAAGCTGGATGTCACATACACTGTAGACTGGTTGAAGCAGCCAGTTTATGTTCTTCCCTGAGTGTGTATTGCATACGTAACACAACCTACGACAGGAATGCAGACAGATATTATGAATTTAGACTTTGCGCATATTCATGAATATAATGATGTATTTCACTTTGCATAGCACTGCAATAAATTTCCCCAAAACAATGTATACTCCACAGCTAATCACGTTCACCCAAGAATACTGCAAACCATATGGTCAAAAAAAAGTTTGGAATGTCTCCACACATCACAATATGCATGTGTTTTTCACAAAAATATATTGTCACTCATAATGCCAGTACAATGAATGCAATGACTCCCACATAGGATCACTTTTAACAATGATATTCAACACATCCAAGATCAGGTATGAAAAGAGGAGCAAGGAAAGTGAGCACAAGGTGTGTTTACCTGCACTGCACAATTCATCTGTATCATACATACAAGGCCAGTTGCGTGGGTGTGAAACCACGCATTGACCTTATAGCCCTGCATTGCACCTGGTGCGTCAATCGGAATCCACACATCAATGCCAATGCATCAAAAATACATTGTGCATTAGCTTGCGTAGTGCATTAATCACGCATTGGCTATTTCTGTACTGATGAGTCATAAAAAGCTACACATTTGTCGAAAGTGGGCAGGATACACCCAGAAAATATTGCAATGGTTCTGGCAGGCTACAAACTACGGGGCATATTTATGAGTTCTGGCGCATCTCTGCAAATCAGCAGGGATGCACCAGAACAAATTTGTCACACAAAACTACCCTTGCGTCACGGCGGATGCGCTGCATTTACAATGCGGCGCGCAGTGGCGCAAGGGTAGTCAGATGTGTGACGCATCTATTGACGTAAGGGCGGCGCATCGATGGATTCGCGTCGCAAGCGTGACGCGACTCCAGCCATGCTCGGTTGTGCCCTATACTTAACGTGCTGCATTAGTCCTTACGCCTGCTTCAAGCAGGCGTAAGGAATTGATGTAGCAGCGTTGCACAAGTGCCTGCGTGAAATCTTGTAGATTTCACGCAGGCACTTTTGCGAGGCGCACCTGCCCCGAACACCCACCCTGCGCCGGAACGCCCACATGTGGCGCAGAGCTTTACAACGTGACGCATCTGCCTAGATGCGTCACGTTGTAAATGGGTTGCAGGGATGCGCCACGTTTACGCCGCCGTTGCGTGACGCAACGGCAGCGTAAACGTGGAGCAAGTGCCTTGTAAATCTGCCTCTCGGTATTGTGAAGTTGCTTTCGCTTTCCCTTACAGTTTTTTTGTATCTGTGTTGGTGTAGGAGGTGTTTTGTGGTTTGTCTAGGAGAATTTGGAGCATTTTGGTCTCATCTGTGTTTGTGCTGCCCCTGTCTGGTGACAATTGTGTTAATTATGTGTTGTATTTGGTACTTGTATTTTTTTTGTCACTGTATTGTGAGGCGTTAGTCAATTTAGGACTTTTGTAGTTTATTGGGTGGGGTTTAGGTCATGAGGCATTTTACATAGGGGTAAGGGGTTAAACTGCTTATAGGGCCATATTAGGGAAGGGGAGAGCAAATAACCTGTTGGAGGGAGAGTTTGGGGGCCTGCTTTGGCTGCTGGCACATTATGTTACAAGGTAGGATTAGCCAAGGCTACCACACCAAGGAGCACAAGGCGCGATAGGAGCGAGTGCCGTAGAATATGAGCAGGGTCTTTGGACTGCACAATACACCAGCTAAAACAGGAGGCTGTTATGAGCTGTGAGGCCGATCTACTTGATCACCTCGGCATGGACGTTGGTGGCCTTGTTGGTGAGTACATATTTACTATCTGTTTGTAGTTGTGTGCGTATCTAAAATTATGTAATCCATTTCTCAACAGTAATGGGCAAATATGTTGAGAGGTAGTGTGCCATAGTACAGGCTAAATCTGTCAAATGGTAACATCTTGCCACAGGGGGCTGTTCATAGTTGCGTGCCTATAGCCCTGCAGATCCTGCATTGTGGAGGAGGCCCACAGGTCCAGGGGACCCCATCCAGCAGTGTGCAGGGAGTGTGGGAACGTGGCCTGAAAGCTCATGACTGGGTTATGAGCGTGGGAGTGGCCCTCCATGTACCTTGTTGCCAGTCCCCCTCATATTGTGTCACACCACTGGCTGGACATGGTTTTTCGGTCACACCAGAATCATTTTTAATGCATGCAGGCCTAGGCATCATGGTTCCTTGTCTGTGGACAAATTGCCTTAAGAGACTGACACCCATAAATTTGCAATTGTCATTGCTATGGTATTTATATTTATTGTATGTATTCTTTTAATCTTACTGTGTCATTTTTTCTGAAATGTTTTTATGATGCACTCTTTTATGGCTGGTATACAGCCGAATAAAGATTTTTTGACTGACTGACTGACTAATGCATGTATTTGTTTACATGACCTTAATCCACATAAGAATCTATACAGAACAGGAATATTTAATGTGGAAATACCCTGCATAGGTGACATGTAAGGATCAAAGTGATGAAAACTCACCGGATGTATGTCACTACCACGCACACTGTTACAACGCGTACCATTACAACGCGGTTGTAACAACGCAAGTCGTGACAACGACTTGCGTTGGGGGGGGGGCGCAAATTTAAAAAATATAATTTACTATTCCAACACCAGTCCCCGTGGATAGTAGGGAAGGTGTTGGGATAGTAAATTAAATGATTTATTATCCTTGAGCGCCACCCAGCGCAATTCGTTGTAACAACTTTCGTTGTTATAACCGTGTGGTAATGGTACTTCATTGTAACGCGCGCGTTGTAAACGTTGTACACCAACTCACCTATCCTCTTGACCATCTGATTTGTGCTGCATTTGTTCAGCACACATACAGTGTTGGGCAGGCCCCTACCAATGTTGTAACTTCCAGATGGTGACCCTTTCAAGACTGGAGGTTGATTTATGCCAATACTGAGTTTTACTCCAAACCATATAATATTCATCAAGCTAACAACAAATAAATTATTAGCCCTGTGTTGGATTTAATCCATCGATATTTTTTTCTTTTTTGAAAATTCCAAAAGAACACATATAATGCACAATGAATCTATATATGTGCCAAAACCTAGAATTTATTTAGGGGACAAACGTACACCACAAAAAAAGGGGGAGAAAACACTTATTGTTTACACATTTGCACAAAAAACCTCACACACCTGATTCAACTCGTCTTCATATCAAACTCACACGCCTCCAAACTTACAAAACCAGACAAGACAAACAACAGATAGTGTCAGGGAAATGTCTACGTGTGAATCAAAGAGTTTTTGAGTAAACTACAAGGAATTCTTTAAAAACTTGCAGACTTAATATGCATCACTACTCAAATACAAAAATACGTGAATGAATTAGCAACATAATCCCAACAAACAAGGTCGAACCGTTTCGAATTGGACCCTTTGTCCGATTCTCATCAGGACCAAACAGAGTATCTGAATGAACACGACTGTCGATTCAACTGGTTTGTAGAGGAAGAAAAGGGTGAACGTCTACAGCCGGGGCTAGGTATGGGCTAGTCTCCTGGTTTGAAATAGTAGAACCCTCCGTGGATGAATTGGAACGCACGGCCGCATTGAATTCAGGCCTGTCTATCTTGATCGTGTGGAGACTGCCGCGCAAGAAACATGGCAAACCAGCAATGGAACTAAGTCCACCCTCGGAGGAGCCCCGCAGATATTAAAAATCTGCCAGATAGACTCATCCCTCAAGCTCGCAGTGACTACGTTGTTTTGAAGCAGTTTAAGAGGGTTCTACTATTTCAAACCAGGAGACTAGCCCATACCTAGCCCCGGCTGCAGACGTTCACCCTTTTCTTTCTCTACAAACCAGTTGAATCGGCAGTCGTTTTCATTCAGATACTCTGTTTGGTCCTGATGAGAATCGGACAAAGGGTCCGATTCTAAACGCGTCAACCTTGTTTGTTGGGATTATGTTGCTAATTCATTCACGTATTTTTGTATCTGAGTAGTGATGCATATTAAGTCTGCAAGTTTTTAAAGAATTCCTTGTAGTTTACTCAAAAACTCTTTGATTCACACGTAGACATTTCCCTGACACTATCTGTTGTTTGTCTTGTCTGGTTTTGCAAGTTTGGAGGCGTGTGAGTTTGATATGAAGACGAGTTGAATCAGGTGTGTGAGGTTTTTTGTGCAAATGTGTAAACAATAAGTGTTTTCTCCCCCTTTTTTTGTGGTGTACGTTTGTCCCCTAAATAATTTCTAGGTTTTTGCACATATATAGATTCATTGTGCATTATGTGTGTTCTTTTGGAATTTTCAAAAAAGAAATAAATATCGATGGATTAAATCCAACACAGGGCTAATAATTTATTTGTTGTTAGCTTGATGACTATGATATGGTTTGGAGTAAAACTCAGTATTGGCATCTTTGTTGTTTATTATCTAAATTAGACTCTGCTTTGCTGAAGGTGAGTCAAAGCCCTTGTTCGTTTATTGTGGATGTAGATTTAGCCATCAAAGGCATGCAACTTTTTTTTTGGTCCTCATTTACCACCTTGGTTTCAAGTGTAGCCGCAGTCGGGAATACAACAATCTGTCACAGATTATAAACCTGGCAGGGCATGTTACAAGAAACTACCAAGGCGCCAAATACCCTCAGAAATGTTATACCCACAGAGACAAACACAAAAGAAACCAGAAGAAGAAAAATACACAAGATTAATTAAGTACAGGTGGAAATACAACCATTGAGTCCCAGACTTCCAAATGGATCAGGACTTTGCAGGTTCAGTGATACCACAGGTGTATAATCATCGGACGGGGGGAAAAAAAAACGGTCAACTCAATGGCCCCAGACCAACTGATGCCAGAATGCTCTCTTAGCTTGGTTGCAGGATCTTGCTAGATCTAATCTGGAAACATGCAAAACTGACAGCTGCCAGTCCATAAATGAAGGGGGAACAGGGTCTTTCCACTTTTAGCAAATCTCCCTGCGGGCAAGTAGAATGGAATAAAACAGTAGGCTCTTTGCTTGCCCTTGAACCTCAGCCAAGACCCCAAAGATGACAATAAAGAGGTCCAAATTCACTTGTCTTCCTAATGATGCAGAGAGTGTGTGACTTATAGCATCCCAAAAAGGGGCCAGGTGAGGGCATTCGAAGAACATGTGGGTATCCGATGCTGCAGGCAGTCCGCATTTAGCACAGACTACAGGGTTCCCTTGGGAGAATTTTGTGAGCCTGAGGGGGGAATAGTATGCTCTATGGAGCGGGAACAGATGATTCCTACGCAACCATGCCGGCTTAAGAATGTCCCACAAAGCTTCACACGAAGTGCTCCACAGATCTTCTACATTGCGTCCTAACATGGTAGATCCCCAAAGCAGGTCTGATAATAGAAAATCACCATCAACTTCCTCCAAAATCAGATTATACCAAAGGGAGATTTCCTTTTTGGCCAGTGGATTATCTACCAATAGAGATACTAGATGGCTGTAGCCTCCAATATGAAACCTATTTGCCAGGGACGGCCGTGCGAGGAAGGAATGAGTCCAACCAACCATTTGCATATATTTGAACCTTGAACGGCTTGGTCCGATCCTGCCTCTTAGGCACTCCCACAGGCATGCAACCTTGCACAATGTAGCAAGGAAGGATGTTCTGAGCCTACTCTGCACTCTGTGCACTAGTGGCATGATTGGTCATATATTGTCCTTAAGTATTTCCATGTGGCATATATCAGTCCATTATTAATCCATATCAATTTTGCCACATGGTACGTGTCCAACATGCTAAACATACTAGATATTTGTGATGTCATTGCACTGTGCTTTATATGTATACAGTGTATCTGTTCAATATTCACAAAGCAATGTACCATGTTTTTGTCTTGTAGGCGGTCCTGCACCATTCACCAGGGGCAAGGTGGAGTCCTTCAAGGAGCATAATGCTAACATTGAGTGTCAATAGAGTGTGTTTGTAGCTCTGTTAAGAATGTGTGTGATCTTTGGTATTTGTAACATTGTGAAGTGTATGGGGTAGCATCATTCCCCTTTTCCCAATTTACAGCACTTGGAAGGTTCATCTTTAGACTGCCTGTCTGATGCACATTGCTAGTGTAGGTGTCCACATGGCAAGGTATGGACATATGCCTTTACAGTATGTAAGTAATCCTACCTCAGTGCAGACAGAATAGGTGGGAGTACATTTGGCACGTCACCTGCACATGGAAATGGAGGTAAATGCCTAACTCTTGGTCTCACATACTTAATGTCCTATTACCAGGAAATAATCATATCTTTGTAGGGAGGTTTTTCAATTTTGATGCAATGTGCAAAGGACCAAATGCAGATTTGCACTGTGTCAGCAGCATACAGCCCATTACACTTCTCCCCTACTGGTGACGTTACTCCTACTGGCTAGCACTTAACCTGTCACCCTTGACTCATGGTGGAAGATAACCTGATAGATACAGCACAAAGTACTTGTAAACATGAGAACTGCAGCATGCATGCACACACTCATTACAT
This sequence comes from Lissotriton vulgaris, assembly GCF_964263255.1. Lineage (NCBI taxonomy): Eukaryota > Metazoa > Chordata > Amphibia > Caudata > Salamandridae > Lissotriton > Lissotriton vulgaris. The sequence goes on from NC_141691.1 coordinate 1,317,055,154, forward strand.
GGATATGCTTTTTGTTAATGTGTATCAAGGAAATCAGCCTTGCTGATGTGTGGACAGACACTAGGATATTTATGGTCACCATGGCATAGCAGGAACTCTATGCCATAAGCTATATGTTAGGGTTCCTGGGATTTCCATGAGTCTGTATTGGTGAAATGTCCAACATGTCTGTTTTATGGAAGGTAGTCACCCACCTTCCATCTGTGTTCAGACTACCTTGCACAGAGTCAGCCAATGAAGAAATTAGTGTGGCCTTGTGTATTTGCAATATGAGTTAACCAGTGCTTGACATAACTAATTTCACATTAGTTATTTACCGCAAAATATACCCTGTTGCATGCTGCATAAGCAATGCCAGGTAGTCCATATGTAGACCATGTGTTCAATTCCATGTGCACACCACATCATGCTTCCAACTCAGCCTCTGGATAGATAGGGTTAAATGTTTATTTGTGTGGAACTGGCATTTTGTATACCTACACTGCCAGCACATGAACATGTTTGCCTTGTTGCATTAGGAGAAGTATATGTTTAGAAGGAATATTTGTTCATCCCTCTTTCTCAAAATGTGGTGTTGGATGACATGCCAAATGTGATGTTCAAAAAATGTGAGAGCATTATTGCTGACTTCACGTACAAGTTCATCTTTTGTTGATACATATTTCATTTAGCTCCATCAGACAACATGACAGCTGATGAGGAGAAAAATCACCACATCAGGCTAGAGCACTGCCCCCACATCAGGCATGTGGCAAAGGCGTACAAGGGGATGGAGAAACTACATGAGAAAGGAAAGGCTGCTGGTACCTGGAAGTTAAGCAGGCATGAGCAACCATAACTTTCTAAGGCAACAACTCCTCAGGGTGTGTCACATCAGCAAAGGGGAGCCCCAGTGGGCGTTCTAGTACCATCCTCTCAACAACCAGCCCAAGCTACAAAGGCCCTTTTCACTACCCTTGCTGTAGGCTCAATATGTGAAGCACAGGCTCTGAAGGACCTCCAAGAATTAAAACTGAGGGTGGCTGTCATTGAGGAAAAACTCTCCAGTATGTGTGCCATAATGCTCATCTTGCTGGAGGCAATAGAGAGGATCAGTGCCCAAATTCGACTCTCCCTCTGGCTTTCCTCTTTTCCCAGTTGGTTACCAATTGTTTGTGTAGTATAGAATTGTTTGCATTGATTAGAATTGATGTTAGCTTAGGTATAGGTTAGGGAAGTATAGGTTAGTTAAATATTTTAATATATAGTACTTTTTAGGTTTGTATATGGATTGGTATGTTTTTTAGTAGGTGGTGGTTGATGTATAGTGTGTGTTTTAAGGAACAAAAATACAAATAAATGTATATTTGTTTAGATTTAGGGAGTGTATGTTTAGACTGTGTTTGTAATTTGTGTTGTGCTGAGATATGTGTATTAAGGGGGTGGAGATTGATGTAAAACATGTCTGTTGTGGTAATCCATGGGGTCGCACACTGCTCCACCCACCAGCGGGTTCGCCCCTGCCATCCCTGGACAAGTGTTTCTGGGTCGTTACCCTTCATCCGCAGGGAATAGGCGCACGTATGGGGTTGCTGTGTAGGCTGCCAAAATTATTCTCAGGTCTGGTACCGCTCCACGGCACGCAGGTGCGTGATCCTGAGTTCGTCAGCTCAACCGGCTCAAGGGAGCCTCAATAAACAGTAATCCATGGGGTCACGCACTGCTCCACCCACCAGCGGGTTCGCCCCTGCCATCCCTGGACACGTGTTTCTGGGTCCTTACCCTTCATCAGCATGGAATAGGCGCACGTATGGGGTTGCTGTCCAGGCTGCCAAAAGTGTTCTTATGTCTGGTACCTCTCCACGGCACGCAGGTGCGTGATCCCAAGCTCGTCAGCTCAACCGGCTCAAGGGAGCCTCAATAAACAGTAATCCATGGGGTCGCACACTGCTCCACTCACCAGCGGGTTCGCCCCTGCCATCCCTGGACACGTGTCTCTGGGTCGTTACCCTTCATCAGCATGGAATAGGCGCACGTATGGGGTTGCTGTGTAGGTTGCCAAAAGTGTTCTCAGGTCTGGTACCTCTCCAAGGCGCGCAGGTGCGTGATCCCGAGCTCGTCAGCTCAACCGGCTCAAGGGAGCCTCAATAAACAGTAATCCATGGGGTCGCACACTGCTCCACCCACCAGCGGGTTCGGCCCTGCCATTCCTGGACACGTGTTTCTGGGATGTTACCCTTCATCAGCAGGGAATAGGCGCACATATGGGGTTGCTGTGTAGGCTGCCAAAAGTGTTCTCTGGTCTGGGACCTCTCCACGGTGGGCAGGTGCGTGATCCCGAGCTCGTCAGCTCAACCGGCTCAAGGGAGCCTCAATAAACAGTAATCCATGGGGTCGCACACTGCTCCACCCACCAGCTGGTTTGCCCCTGCCATCCCTGGACATGTGATTCTGGGTTGTGACCCTTCATCAGCAGGGAATAGGCACACGTATGGGGTTGCTGTGTAGGCTGCCAAAAGTGTTCTCAGATGTGGTACCTCTCCAGGGCGCGCAGGTGCGTGATCCCGAGCTTGTCAGCTCAGCCGGCTAAAGGGAGCCTCGATAAACAGTAAACCATGGGGTCGCACACTGCTCCACCCACCAGCAGGTTCGCCCATGCCATGCCTGGACAAGTGTTTCTGGGTCGTTACGCTTCATCCGCAGGGAATAGGGGCACGTATTGGGTTGCTGTGTAGGCTGCAAAAAGTGTTCTCAGGTCTGTTACCTCTCCACGGCACGTAGGTCCGTGATCCAACCCCAAATACTTTCTCTACTGATGAGGGAAACTATCCCGAAACCCGGGCCATGCCTCAGGTCTAGAGATCTTGGGAACAATAAGTACTTACTTACACCAACCTTGGTGTACCACTTACGAACTTTGTGTCAACTCTTCATACTTCACGCACTACGAATACCAGAGTGCATAGGGGCAATCCAGAGGAGAGGCTAGCTGTGTCCGATCGATCTTTGTTTTCTACTTAAGGGCTCCCATGAGCCTCCAAGCTGGCGAGCTTTTGGAGACGCACCTGCGCTCCGGAAAAGGCAATGAGGCCTGTGATGGTTACTTGGCAGCCTTCCACCTCAAATACTTTCTCTCCTGATGAGGGAAACTATCCCGAAACCCGGGCCATGCCTCGGGTCTAGAGATCTTGGGAACAATAAGTACTTACTTACACCAACCTTAGTGTACCACTTTCGAATTTTGTGTCAACTCTTCATACTTCACGCACTACGAATACCAGAGTGCAGAGGGGCCATCCAGAGGAGGGGCTAGCGTTGTGCGATCCATCTTTGTTTTCTACTTAAGGGCTCCCATGAGCCTCCAAGCTGGCGAGCTTTTGGAGATGCACCTGCGCTCCGGAAAAGGCAATGAGGCCTGTGACGGTTACTTGGCAGCCTTCTCCTCCACCCCAAATACTTTCTCTACTGATGAGGGAAACTATCCCGAAACCCGGGCCATGCCTCGGGTCTAGAGATCTTGGGAACAATAAGTACTTACTTACACCAACCTTAGTGTACCAGTTTCGAACTTTGTGTCAACTCTTCATACTTCACGCACTATGAATACCAGAGTGCAGAGGGGCAATCCGGAGGAGGGGCTAGCAGTGTGCGATCCATCTTTGTTTTCTACTTAAGGGCTCCCATGAGCCTCCAAGCTGACGAGCTTTTGGAGACGCACCTGCGCGCCAGAAAAGGCAACGAGGCCTGTGACAGTTACTTGTCGGCCTTCTCGTCCACCCAAAAAACGTTCTCTACTGATGAGGGAAACTATCCCGAAACCCGGGCCATGCCTCGGGTCTAGAGATATTGGGGACAATAAGTACTTACTTACACCAGCCTTGGTGTACCACTTACGAACTTTGTTTCAACTCTTCAATATTCATGCACTACGAATACCAGAGTGCAGAGGGGCGATCCGGAGGAGGGGCTAGCGGTGTGCGATCCATATTTGTTTTCTACTTAAGGGCTCCCATGAGCCTCCAAGCTGACGAGCTTTTGGAGACACACTGCGCGCCGGAAAAGGCAAAGAGGCCTGTGACGGTTACTTGGCGGCCTTCTCTTCCAACCCAAATACTTTCTCTACTGATGAGGGAAACTATCCCGAAACCCGGGCCATGCCTCGGGTCTAGAGATCATGGGAACAATAAGTACTTACTTACACCAACCTTGTTGTACCCCTTACGAACTTTGTGTCAACTTTTCATACTTCACGTACCACGAATACCAGAGTGCAGAGGGGCGATCCGGAGGAGGGGCTACCGGTGTGCGATCCATCTTTGATGTCTGTTTTGGTACTAGTGTATAATAGATTAACCCTTTCGCTGCTCGGCCTCCCCCCTCTTTTTTGGCTATTTAGGGTAGTTCGCACTTAGGCCCCTGTAACTTTTTGACCACATAAGGTATCCAAGCCAAATTTGCATTCTTTTTTCCAATATCATGGGTATTTTAAAGGTACCCAGGCTTTGTTGATGCTCCTGGAGGGGACCAAAAACATTTGCCAAAATACAGCTTTATCTTTTTTTTTTTTTTTATGGGGAAAAATTGCTGCGGAAGAAAGCGTCTGTTTTTTTCCCTGCAAATGGTATCAAAAAGGGTTTGTGGTGCTAAATTTATAATTTTCCCAGCTTTCAGGGACAAGCAAACTTTTGTCAGGAAACCAACATTTTTTACACAGTTTTGGCATTTTACTGGGACATAGCCTATTTTTCCTACTTTTTGTGCTTTCAACCTCCTTCCGGTTAGTGGCAGAAATAGGTATGAAAAAGTATTAAAAAAAATAATGAATCCTGGAAAACTATACATTTCTGAAAAGTAGAAAAAATTCTAAATTCAGCTTAGGGTCATTTGCTTAGATACTTCAAGGTTTTTTATAGAAACTAACAGTTGAAAATATGCAAAATTGAAAATGAGTTGAAAACAACAGCATTTGTACCAACGTTTTTCACCTGTAACTTCTTCTAAGTATGACAGATGTTTAAAAACTGTTACATCTGCTGGACCTTTCTGCTTCTGAAAATATTTAGGACTTGTAGGTTCACTAAGAACACGAGGAACCCAGAGCCAATAACTAAGCAGCATCCTGCAGTGGTTTTTCATTGTGTACTGGTATATAGCAATTAATTTGGTCAAATATAAAGAGTGAAAAATAGGTATCAAAGACACCTATGTATTTCCAAAATGGGAACAAAATATAGAGTTTAGAAAAAGTAGCTATTCGCACATCTCTGGTATTGTGGTTACCCATACTAGCCTGTGAATTGTAGGACACTTTCAAAGTGACTTCTTTTTTACACATTGTCTTTTATTAGGAAGGCAGAAATGCATAGAAAGTCAATAGGGAATAATAGTTGCTCTATGATTTTGAGTTCCCCTAAGTCTCCCGATGGCCCAAAATAAAACATGGACACACCACATTTTTATAGTGAAAATTGACCCTTTTTTTGCACAGTGCTTAGCTGTGGATTTTGAACCCTTGCTCTGCCGGCACCTTGCGAAACCTAGCAAACCTATACATTTTTGAAAACTGGACACCCAGAAGAATCCAGGATGTGGTAACTTTAGTTGCTTTCACTGGGTTCTATTACCCAGAATTTTTGCAAACCTCAAACTTTGGAAAAATAAAATCCTCACATTCCTGTGATGGGAAGTTCTGGAATCTGTGTGGATCCACAAACTTTCATGCACCTGCATCCCCCAAAGTCTTCTGATAAAAATGTTGGCTCACTTGTGTGGGTAGGCCTAGTGCCCATGACAGGAAATGTCCCAAAACGCAATGTAGACACACAACATTTTTACGGGGAAAACTGACCCTTTTTTTGCAAAGTGCCTAGCTGTAGATTTTGAACCCTAGCTCTGCTGGCACCTAGGGAAACCTAGCAAACTTATACATTTTAAAAAACTAGACACCTAGAGGAATCCAGAAGGGGATGATTTTTGTGTCTTTCACCAGGTTATGTTACCCAGAATCCCTTGCAAACCTCGAACTTTGTAAAAAAACCAATATCTTCCTCACATTTCTATGATCGAAAGTTCTGGAATTGGTGTGAATCCACAAAATTCCACCCACCTCGCATTCCCCAAAGTCTTCCGATAAAAATGGTACCTCACTTGTGTGACTAGACCTAGTGCCTGCGACAGGAAATGGCCCAAAATGCAACTTTGATATAATACATTTTTACAGTGAAAATCCACCCTTTTTGCGCAAATGGCTACCTGTGGATTTTGAACCCTAGCTCTGAAGACACCTAGGGAAACCTAGCAAACCTATTGATTTTTTAAACTAGACACCCAGGGGAATCAAGGAGTGGGTGACTTGTGTTGCTCTTTCCCGGTCCTATTACCCAGAATCCCCTGCAAACCTCTAACTTTGTAAAAAAAAAAAAAAAAACATTTTCCTCACATTCCTGTGATGGAAAGTTGTAGAATCTGTGTTGATCCACAAAATTCCACTCACCCCACGGTCCCAAAAGTCTTCCGATAAAAATGGTACCTCACTTGTGTGGGTAGGCCTAGTGCCCGCAACAGGAAATGGTCCAAAATACAATGTGGACACACCACATTTTTACACTGAAAACTGACCCTTTTTGGCAAAGTGCCTAGCTATAGGTTTTGAAGCCTAGCTCTGCCGGCACCTAATGAAACCTAGCAAATGTATACATTTATGAAAACTAGACACCAAGGGGAATCCAAGGGAGGGTGACTTCTGTGGCTCTCACAAGGTTCTTTTACCCAGAGTCCCCAGCAAACCTCAAACTTTGTAAAAAAAATAAAAAAAAACACATTTTCCTCACATTTCTGTGATGGATTTTTCTGGAATATGTGTGGATCCACACAATTCTACCTTCCCTGCATCCCCCCATGTCTTCTGATAAAAATGGTACCTCACTCGCATGGGCGGGTCAAGTACCCGTGACAGGCTAGGGCCCAAAACGTATTGAGGAGACATCAAAATTACCTATCACAAAACGACCTGGTTTTGCAATGAGGGTCACCTGGGTTTTTGGCCCCGGGCTCGTAGGTTAAGGTAGTGTTAAGATAAGACAGTGTAGGATAGGTGGGGTGAGTTTTTTAGGCTTAGTTTAGATAGCAATAGTTAGTGTATGTTAAGTAGTTTTTGTTGCTAACAATTATAATTTCTGATATGAAATATCTTCTTCAACTTTCACAACTGTGTAATGATTTACTATGTAGTGGTTGTCCTATTTGCTTAGGATGATTTGAGCACATGATGTTAGGATTCCCTGCAGTGTTTGTAGATATGTGTAACTGTGTGAGACACCTATGGAACAGAGTCAGTCAATGTTGCAATGCAGTCACTTTAAGGGATCTTCAACAATCTTTGGGCACTGTAAGTGGTCCTCTTTATGTAAATAGATGCACAGTTTAACACAGATATTCACCTACTATATCTCTGTGGGTGTACGTTATGCTACATGTACAGTAGTGGTTCACAGAGGGTGAGAAACCCAGTTATACCCTTGAGGGCTTGGGTAGTTAAATGAAAGGGTAGAGAGGCCTTCAAGGGATATAATTCATGAGAGAGATCAGTTGTTCAATATATTTTTAGGATAAAGTTAAATAACCTAATGTATGAATCATATAGTTAAATACACACAATCAGTTTGTAAAACACATAAAAACATATAAACATATAAACAACAAAACACAAGGGTGTATCAAAAAAGAATTTTATCAAAGAGTTCATTGAATCAGCAATAAATCAAAAAAGCAGGTAAGGAGATGCTGATATGAATAGCCTGGTAGCAAATAATCAATAATACAGCAAAACCTAGAAAAAACATCTATCTCAGAACACAAAGTGAATCAAACACTGTAGAGATAAGATGTGGGTCGACGTTTCGGTCTCTCTACAACACAATTATCGAGACCATCTTCAGGACTGTTGTCATTAAAACACTGCTGTAAGCTGTGCTGTAATCTGTAACATAAATATTAACAATTACAAATCTATTCTATTTAAAAACCATTACTCCATACACCCATGTGGCAAACCTAACTACAGAAATACGTGACTTATGAAAACTGGACATCACTTACAATATGACAAATTTAAACTACAAAAATACATAACTAACTTGAAATGGACAGACACTAAGTACATGATATAAAAATAATAATCGATGTATATCTGCATTGTGGCATTTTCAGAGAAACATATACATTGAGCAAAGTTCCTAATTCTTAACGAGCTCGTATTTTCGAACTGGTTATGCAGATCTTTTAAGAGCCTATCTTTACTTTGAGGCAATAAATCACAACAGAGAAAATGCAAGTTGCATAGTTGGTTCAAGTAACAAGAATAACCGAGTCTTCTGGTGACATGTCTAGGAATCAAGTATTAAATTTTACATCACAAATATGTCATCATCTAACTTCAGAAAGCCTAAAGAGATAAGGTTGTAATGGCTAGGGCAGGGCCGTTACATGCAATGATTATCAAATAATGTAGATGTTTCACAAACATACCTAAATTGAATGAGATACCACAATGTTGGTCTCAAGGTAAAGATTAGCGTTGGAAACCGGACGGGTGCCTGCATAAAAAACCACGTGCTTAGTACACATATCGTGGCGAAGAGATGCAAAAAATAGCACAAAGTATGGAGAAATTACCTACGAAAAGAACACAATCGTCCCACAGATGAAAGCGCCACGAATACACTGGTCGATCGATTCTGGATGGCAAATGGCTCAAAAAATGAAGGATGCTTAAAAAATCTGAATACATAAAAAGAGCAACTATCAGTATAGTGTGTCTCTGGAAATTCTACAAATTAATTAAGACCTCGGTTAAACCCACCTCTATGATATGGAACTTGGGGACCAAGGATCCTTTTTAGCATACAATATCTGTGTCCATGGATATGGAATCTACAAAGGAAATAGTGGAACCTGCTTAGTCAAATATAAGCCTTAAAACGATGTAAAAATGAACGCTCCATGGGGCATAGCTACCTTATGAGCTGGCGCAGTTATCCAAATGGTAGTTACTGGGCGGTTGACAGTTTCGTTTCTGTGTTTGCTGTAAAGCCAATATATGCCAAGAGGTCAGTGTCATGGTCTATAGTCAGACCTGAAAAAGCGCTATAACGAAAACCCTAACTGGCGCATATTGCTTACCTGGGATACAGAAGTCGGGTCAAAGTCAATTTGACTGGAAACACGGGGAAAGCTGAGTGAAACGCGGACAGCTAACCTCCTTATTTGAGGCATGGTTTGGAGCGCGAGATAGGACTACGCGCATGTCTGTTGTTACCTGAAGTTGTGAGCGCCATCTTAGAGTGGGTGTTTTTTAAAGAAACAGCGTGGCGACTAAACTTAGAACAAATTCGAGTATTTAAGCCTTAATTAATATTATTAATGATTTAGGGTAGAGACCTCGGAGCCGGGCGTTTTTATATGTAAACCATTTAAGGTGCAAGATATTTCCAAATAAAAACGGGGAGATTGATATAGTGTTCAGAAATATTCTGCAGAGTGCACTTATTCATATATATACTGCAGAATTAAAACAGACAAATCTAGCAAGTAGGTTGGTGAAACATCCACATTTTACAACATTCATAAAAACGCGCTTGAGCACAACACGTCAGAAAAATTATTCGCGTTTCTTCAGAGTTGAAATGCAAACATGACAAATGCAGAGACAACATATTAAGGCTGAGAATATTGTCTAAGATAGGACAGCAAGAGCATGCCATTCTGTGGCGGAATTCAAACCCCTTCTAACCGTATCGGTTAGGCAGATTAATTTCCCTTCTCTTAGTGAGGGGATTCTGTCAACATTATTCTGGCGTGCATTAGGTCGAATAACTTCTAGCACCCACCAAATCATGTCGGTTTCTTTGTGCCCCATTCGCAGATAATGTTCGACTAGTGGGGCATTCTCCTTCTTACAACGAATCCGCGATTGATGTTGCAAGATACGTTTTTTGATAGGCTGTATCGTTTTGCCTCCATTATCTCAATGCACGCCAGAATAATGTTGACAGAATCCTCGCACTGAGCTTCTACATCCTTGAGTGGCATCGATATGATGCTATACAGAAGGAGTCTGGCCAGTATTATCAGCATTTTGTCAGTACATGAATTATGACAGTACACATAGGATATCTTCAATGTAAGCATTGAGGCTGAAATATGTGTATGATATCATGATAACTGAGCAAAATATCTATGGATGTGTTTGTGTTAATGGCTCACCTGAATTACAGGACCCAATTTGTGCAGTTCTGCAATTTTGTGATTTGTTGGCCTATTTCACTGTGTGGCACCTAAGGTACCAATGTTTATTGTCACACCATGACGTTCAATAGTTCAACAGGATTTGCAACATAATGCCATGGCAGGGGAGGTCAGTGATGCTAGACCAACAAGGGAATGTGATAAGACCTTTTCTCGCTCCCAAAAATCCTGTGGTGGAAAGCGGGTGCGGGAGAGCTTGTGCAACCCATGCTGATTACTAGCTGGTTTTAATATTTTAATCACTTTTGTTTCACATTTTGTTTCTGTTGTTTTAACTTTTGTCGTATTCTCCTGCTCAATCTCTGTTGCGGAAAGCCGGGTGACGCTTAGGCTCTTACCTGCTATCACTACCGCAATTTCCATACTTACTCCTCTACCTTCTGACTAGCGCGCCGTTCCTACCGTCCCTCACCCCCTCAGCCGACTTGGAGCTGAAGGGTACTCTGGGACTAGTAGGCAGTTAACTTCCTCAGTGGCCATCTTGGAAGGGAGGCAGGCTCGCTGGTCGGTGGACTAGTGTTGCTGCCTCTCGCAGGCGACGCCATAAATCTGCGCCGACTGGTCACCCTGGTCAGAACTTTTCTCCCTCCCAAAAAGCCTGTGGCGAAAGCCAGGTGCAGGCGAGCTTGTGCAATCCATACTGATTACTAGCTGGTTTTAATCTTTTAATCACTTTTGTTTCGCATTTTGTTTCTGTTGTTTTAACTTGTGTCGTATTCTCCTGCTCTACCACTGTTGCCTGAGGCGGAAAGCCGGGTGATGCTTAGACTCTTACCTGCTATCATTACTGCAATTTCCATACTTACTCCTCTACCTTTTGACTAGCGCGCCGCTCCTACCGTCCCTCACCCACTCAGCCGACTTGGGGCTGAAGGGTACTCTGGGACTAGTAGGCAGTTAACTTCCTCATTGGCCATCTTGGGGGGAGGCAGGCTCGCTGGTCGGTGGACTAGTGTTTCTGCCTCTCACAGGCGACGCTATAAATCTGGATGCCCTTTGCTCCGCGCAGTGGACGCGAGCAGCAGACGCGCCGAAGGAGCGCCTAAGGAAAGTCCGTCTTCGCCCGTCAGCGTCCCGGAGGCAGTCGGGTGCGGGTGGGAGGAGGATCGGGGGCTACTTATCTATGGGCAGGATGCCATCAACTGTTGTACTGAATTCCCCAGTAGACCTCGAGGCAACAGGCACTGCCCTGGCTGTGGATGGTTACCAGGTAATGGCTCTATTTCCATCCCCGAGAACATGCCTATCTACCTCACTTGCTTACTTCTCAACACTAGGTCTCTTAGCAAGCATGCACTAGATCTATTCAATATACTATCCGAGATTAAATCCACCTGTCTCTTCTTACTGCGACGTGGTTGGGAGATTGCTCAGGCCCTGATATTGCCACTGCACTCCTTTCCAACTACGCCATCTATAGGAAGGATAGGGCCAACGGCAGGGGTGGTGGAGTCGCAATGGTGGTGGACAACTGGTTCGCCTGCTCAATCATTCCCACGGATGACATTCAGGGGTCAGAGGTATTGGGATTTTCTCTGTCGCTTTCACCTTATCAATCCTGTACTGGGCTTTTGGTCTATAGGCCCCTTGGGCCTATGGGCTCTTTCCATGAGGAGCTCCAGTCCGTTATCTCACCTTTGTGTTTGAGATCCAAACATTGCCTGCTTCTGGGCGATTTTAATATTCACATGGACGAGGTGGATGCGGTTGATAATATTAAGATCATGGATACAACCATCCCTCTGGGGCTTACCCCTTACCTATCTACCCCCACTCACAATAAAGGCCACATTTTAGATCAAGTCTTTTCTACTATCCCTATTGACGCAACTACTCCAGTACCAGTCCTGTGGTCGGATCACTATATGGTGAACTTTCAGATTACCCGACTGGACATAAAATCTCCGAGTGCCAATGGCTGCCAATCTCTTGCTTCCCGTGCCTTCCATCGCGTTTCATCTGATATGCTGGCGCAGGCCTTGTTATTGTATCCTTGCCAGCTATCGGGTGACCTCGAGGCCGATTTGCACCTCTTGCAATCATGGTTAGCACAGCGCTTGGACGAATTAACTCCCCCCTTGGCTGCCCATAAAAATTCCTCGCGGGCTTCGTCCCCTTGGTTTACACCAGCACTGACCGAGAGTCGACGGCAATGTAAGAAAGCTGAGAGAGCTTGGCGTCGGAACTACGATCCTCTGTCTAAAGAGGCTTATAGGGGCTCCATTAAGAGGTATCACAGTGATATCACCTTGGTGAAAAAATCCTATTTCACTAGGAGAATTGAGGCAGCCACCAATACGAGCAAAGAAATCTTTTTAATAGTAAAGGAATTTACCTCACCTTCCTCGAGTACATCCAAACTTGTCAATTCTGAATTATGGGTCTCTCAATTAGATGATTTCTTTGCCAGCAAAATTAAAAATATCCAGGCATCTTTTTCACCTCCCGGTGATGTTGTAGTTTCCGGTTTCACTCTCCTCTCACCCTCTTCGGCTGCCAAAGGTCCTGTTCTGTCAAGTTTTCCCTCCCTTTCCCACACGGATTCGCAGGATCTTCTTGTTAAGTTGAAGTCAGGCTCCCCTTTGGATCCCTGCCCGGCCAAAGTTCTCACCAAAACAGCGCACGCTTGATCACTACCTTGCAGGCGTCTTTTCAGGAGATGTTTTCCTCTCTATCTGTAGATATTAAAAAGGGATTTGAAACCTCAGCAGCTAATCAAGCAGATATTAGGTGTTTTTGTGAAAGCTTAGACAAAAAACTAAGTGACCTATCAATGAGAACAGAGGCGCTAGAGGATAGGGTGACAGGTTTGTCCCTGCACCTAGATGAAGCTAAGTCAATTATCGTCACTCTTAGGAAGGAAGACCAAATTCAGAATGGATGGAGATGCTTGAGAACAATGCCCGAAGTAATAATCTTCGTATAATGAATATTCCTGAGGATAAGGAAGACTCAGATATCAAGCAGTACGTTATCTCGCTGTTGAAGGAGGCGCTAAGATTAGATCAGTCTGAGGAAAAATTAGCTCTAGACATCCAGCGCATCCATAGAGAGCCTTTTAAGAAGTATCCTCAAAGAACTAAGCCCAGAAAGGTTTTGGTCAACTTTCTCACATACTCCTTCAAGGAAACCATTCTAAACCTGGCTTTAAAGCAGAAAACTGTCAGTGCGAGGGGCTTCAACTTTCAAGTGAGATCAGACCTGTCCAGGGCCACACTAGACAGACAATGGGAATTTGGGAAAAGGCTTGAGGCTTTTAGAAGCTATGGCGCAGTTGCTCAATTGGTTTTTCCCGTTGCACTAAGAATTATGTATAACAACACCATGCACAATATAAGATCAGTGCAGGCAGCGGATGAACTACTGCTCACTATAGGCAGGTAAAAGGAGCAGGTAAATAGAGGAAGTTTTTCTGGGACAACTAAGCTAATTTGTTCAGCATTTAAAGAGAAAAGGGGAGAAGAGAAAGAAAATGAAAAGTGGAATTAACGGTGAGAAGAAAGAAAAGAGAAGGCATATAAGTATACAAAAGGAAAAAATAAATGAAAAATAAATAAATAAATAAACAATAAAACATATAAAAAAGGGGATTTATAGGTATAGTATAATTGAAATGAAATAAACAAGAAAAGGGGTTGAGGTTAGGTAGTGAACACACAATAAAAGCAGTGCACCACACACACCCTTTAATATAATAGGGTTTAGGTAAGGGGCACGTAGGCTAGTTTCACCTCATCCCACATATATTCCCCGATGGGGTCTTTTTTTTTTGCCTTTATCTTCCGACCGTAAATAGGAAGGGAGTTCACAACAGAGTGCTATCTTCTGGTTTTCCAGATAGATAAAACAAGGGTTTTCCAGGGGGGGAGGTGGGTTAGACAGGGGCACTGGGGGGGGGGGGTTTCAGGGGAAAAAAAACTAAAAAAGAGTCCTCTTTTTCACGGTAGTTTGGCTTTTTGTGTGAAGTGGTCATTGTTAAGATATGTCTCAGTTAGAATCTTTCCTTGTATGGGCATATGGTTTATAGAGCCTTTTTTCTGCGGGAGCGTTAAAAATGAAGAATTGGAAACGTTATTCCAATGAGTAAACTATCTTTTCTCTCCTGGAATACTAATGGTTTGCAAACTAGTCCTAGGAAAAAATAATATCATGCAATATCTCCGAGATTCAAGTGCGCAGATTATAGTACTCCAGGAGACACATTTGACCGATCCAACAATACAGATATTGGTTAGGAGGAACAGATGGATTGACGCTTGTATAACGACGTCACAAGCAACACACACTAGAGGTGTGGTAATTCTTTTCAGAAAATCTATTAAAGCGAGACTGCTTTCGAACCTTGTAGACCCAGGAGGACGATGGGCAATAGTGTTAGCCATAATTCATGGGGCCCCAATAACTATAGTGGGATACTATGGCCCTAATCGGGATGATCCATCGGCATTGAAGGTCCTCTTTTCACACCTATATTCGTTTCCTGATCCAGTTATCCTAGCGGGTGATTTTAATATAGTTCTAGATCCTTTAGTGGATAAATCACCATCTAACAGAGCCAAGGTTTTGTCCAAAACTAGGGCATACTTGCAGGAGAATATGAAGCAGCTAGGATATAATGGCATCTGGAGAACAATGCATGGACTACAAAGAGGAATTACTTTTCGAAACTATAGGTTTCATCACCAATCTCGAATTGATTTCATCCTGATTAGTCAATCCTTAGTTCATCTGGTTAAATCGGTATCCCATCTACCATTTAATCTTTCAGACCATTCGGCAATTCTCTTGGACTTGGAAGGGTTTCCAAAAAAAAACAATCAAGTAATTGGTCATTTGATAGATCATTATTGTCATCAACTTATTATCATCGGTGCCCTTAAGGTAGAGGTCCAGTTTTTTCTGGATGTAAATATAGGATCTGCTTCTCCAGGTGTCATATGGGATACACTCAAGGCGTTCTTAAGGGGCCAGATAAAGAACAAAGTATCATATAAGAATAGAATTTATAGAGAAGCAGTGACCTCATTGGAATTAGAGCTGGCTACTCTTCAAGCAGATATTTCTAGGTACCCTGATGCCTGCGCTCCTACGGTTCAGGAGAAGCAGAATAAAGTGACCATCTTGAAAGGAGAGTTAAGCTCGATATTAAATGCTAGGGTTCAAGAGAGATGGGAAGGCAGTAAGCTGGCACATTTTGAGTATGGCGAAGGTGCCAGTAAATTGCTGGCATAGAAAACGAAGACCGAGTTAATGCGTGATAATATTAACTCTATTATGACTGATGGTATTACATTTTCAACTGATGTTGATATTAGGAGAACGTTCCGTGACTTCTTCAGTAATATTTATTGCGAGGATAATAACGTAGAGCCAAAGCAGGCTAAAGATTGGCTGGCGGGAGTCTCTCTTCCTGCTCTGATATCAGAACAAAGTAATAAACTGGAAGATCCGATTTCTCAAGAGGAAGTCAGGTTAGCTGTAGTCAATAGTAAAAAAGGCAGGGCATCAGGCCCTGATGGATTGCCATCTGAAATCTATAAAGCTTTGATTCCGACTATTATTCCCTTTTTGACTGAGCTGTTCAACAAGATCCTCCTTGAAGGGATGCCCCCTTCTAAATCGCGGGATAATGCATCAATTACATTGATTTTAACATCAGGAAAATCAGCATTAAATTGCGGGTCTTATAAGCCAATTTCCATTCTAAATACAGATTATAAAATCTTTACTTCTGTACTTGCAAATAAGTTGGGGGCAGTAGCAACAAACATCTTGCATACAGGCCAAAAGGGGTTTGTAAGGGGACATCAGTTGTATGTGTTGACCTATGACCTTATAGGTACTATCGATATGGTGACGGTGACATCACTTCCTCTAGCCGTAATGACCTTGGATGCCACCAAGGCCTTGAATAGAGTTAATAGGGTTTACCTATCGGAGGTCTTGGAAAAATTCAATTTTGGCAACAAATTTAGGCGTACAGTTAAACTCTTGTATAAGCATCTATACTTGTCAACGGAGAACTATCAGACCCATTTAATATCACTCGGGGTACCCGCCAAGGCTGCCCCCTCTCCCTCCTCTTATTTGATCTTCATATAGAGCCTTTTGCTCAAAAGATCTGAGACAATAGCAACATCAAGTCTTTTGTGTTTGAGGGATGGGAGAGGAAGGTCGCCTTATATGCGGATGATCTTCTCATTTTTACATCAGAGTTACGATCGGCGTTTCTAGCAGTAATTACGTTGGCTAAAGAGTTTTGAGCAGTATCAGGCTATGAGGTTAATGCAGCCAAGACAGACATTATGGTCCGGAACGACCCTGAGCCTGTGGCAGGAGCCCAGAGAAGTTCAGTCCTTCGTTATCTAGGCCTGAATACATATAAAGACATAGATGAGATAGTTCCAGCAAATTTCTCGCTTATTGCTAAAGAATGTAGCAGACAAATGAAATCATGGTCTACACTCCCGCTATCTCTATTGGGTAGATCTAACTTAGTCAAAATGACGATCTTACCTTAGATTAAATTTTATTTAATACCATCCCTCTTTTTTTAATCCTACAATGATAGCTAAGCTCCAAAGCGATATACGTTCCTTTATTTGGAATAACCGTAACCCAAGAATTGCCTGGAAGAAGATCAGACGACGTAGAGAGAAGGGAGGTTTGGCGGCTCCTGACCTACAACTTTATGGGTGGGCCTTTCCAATGTCCCATGTTAGGATGTTGTTAAAATCCCCGATAAATTTGGCTTGTGGACACATGTTTGCTGCATTACTTAGAGGAGAAAGGGTGGCTGATCATTAATTTTTGTTTAAATTTGGGGATCCTACGTTTTTTAAGAAAATAAAACTAAAGGTGCTTAGAGATTCATGTAGAACATGGGCTAAACTTAGGCGTACCATTAGAATTGACTACTATTCTGGTAAGGCTCCATTATGGAACTGTCCTGGCTCCCCGAGCTGGCTTCAAGGTAGTCTTGCAACACCATTACGTGAGTCAGGTATGGTAGTCTGGGGGGATATCTTTGTCGAGGGAAGCCTATTGCCGTGGAAGGTATTAAGATCAAAAGTGGGGTCTCGGTTCTACAAGTTCAAATACCTTCAAATGCAAAGCTGGGCACATGCATGGTCCTCTGTTAAAGGCAGATTTCAGCTGGGAGGGGACAGCACACTGGTGTCTCTCCTAACAGATAGGCTCCCATTCAAGAAAGAAGTCTCATTCTGGTACAATCTTTTACTAGATGAAGCAGACTGTGACTTCCTACTACCAGATCAGCTGTGGTCTACACATATAACCGATATCAGCGTGGAGAATACGTGGTATGAATCTCCTAAGATCATGTGGAACATTGTAAAACCATCTTGGTTACGCCGAAACCACTTGTTTACATTACATAGGGCCTACTATTCGCCTCAACGTTTGTCGAAGTTCACGGACAATTCGCCGGTTTTATGCCCTAAATGTGGTTTGGCAGAGGCCTCAGATTTACACATGTTCTTGGATTGCCCACTTCTAGCACCGTTTTGGAACTCTGCTTCTATTTCAATATCCACCTCCTTGGGATCCCAAATAACCTTATGCCCTGCTCTTGTTATATTTGGTATCTCTCCAGAGTTTCATGGCCCAGCAAAAAAATCTACTTTTCTTTTGTATTTTGTTGGCAAGGAGGGAAATATGTAAGAAATGGAAAGACCCTTTACCTCCAACCTTGCTCGATTGGCGAATGTCAGTACTACAAACATCAAAGATGGACCTTTTAAGATCAGGAAACCAAAGCAAGAGAAACTTCTGGAGACTACTAAATTGGTAACGGGTTTTGGTTTGATCTTGGGGTTTGTTTGTTTTTTCCCCAAGGCCCAATGATTACGCTGCTTGGCATCCTCTTTTTCTACTTGACTATACCCAATATATTTGAAAGTGATATGCGACTGGGTATATGAACGCAGCATGTTTCCCAGATGGTTGCTCCAAAGTGGCTTAGTTGGACTATGACATTACTTACTGTGGGGCAATTAGGGCGGCCTTTCTCGGAGCTCCTCCCAGTTTATCTGAGACAGTAAGGTCGTTTCCACATGCTACTAGTTGATCACCAAAAGCGAAAAATGAGGACACAAAAAAAAAAAAACAGCGCACGTGATAAATCCCTTATTCAACCCAGTGCTAAATCATTCTTTTAGCACAGGAGTAGTCACGCAGGTAAGGAAGCAGGCCCTTATTCTCCCTCTGTTGAAAAAACCTAACCTTGATCCTATGACTTAGGCCAACTATAGACCTATCTCTCTTTTCCCAGCTTTTGCCAAGATTGCAGGGAAGCACGTTCATTCTTCTCTCTCCAATTTTTTGGAGACTAATGACATCTTGCATCATACCCAGTCGGGCATCCGGGCAAATTTGAGCACGGAAACTGCATTGCTGGAAGTAACTGAGGTAATCAAGGAGGTTTTGGACTCTGGGGGAAAAGTGATGTTGGTGATGTTGGATCTCTCGGCAGCTTTTGACACCGTCTCCTTTTAAAACTCCATGAGATTGGTCTGAGGGGGACAGTGTTCAGCTGGTTTGAGTCCTTTCTAGCTGATCGCCAACAAACGGTCTGGGCCCCCCGTACTCAGCTGTAGTGCCGCCATTGGAGGTAGGAGTTCCCCAGGGCTCAATTTTGAGCCCTACTCTTTTTAACGTCTATATGGCCCCTCTGGTGGCGCTGGCTGAGTCTCACGGCGCCCGGATTGTTTCGTACGCCGATGATACCCAGCTCCTCTTCTCCTGTGATAAGAACTAGGAGTTCAACGGCGAAAGTATCAGGGGTTGTCTTGGGGCTGTCTTCGAGTGGTTTCAACTTAATAACCTCAAGTGCAATTCTGATAAGTCAGAGGTGCTTTTCTTCGGCTGCCCTCCAGATTCGGGCTGGAAGTCCTGGTGGCCAGAGGCCATGTCTCCACCTTTGGCCGCCACCTCCATGGCCAAAAACCTTGGCGTGAAAGTAGACAGTGGTCTCACGTTAAAGCCTCAGATCCTTGGCCTCGTTGGTCAGTGCTTTGGTCTCCTTAAAATGCTCAGAAAGTTGCGGCGATTACTATCTTTTGTCCATACAACTACTGTCCAAGCACTGATAGGCTCACGCCTGGATTATGCCAATGTGTTATATCTTGGCCTTCAGGAATTCCTGATATCACGTCTGCAAACTGTGCAGAATTCTGCCGCGAGAGAAATTTTCGGTCTTCATCGGAGATCCAGTGCGAGAGACCTCTTAAAGGCCCTCCATTGGCTTCCAGTTTGGAAGCATATCATTTTCAAGGCGCTCACTCTAGCATTCAAAGCTCTTCATGGCACAGGTGCCAAATATATTAGGAAAACACTGAACTTTTATTTGCCTTCTCGGTCGCTCAGGTAATTTCATTGGCCTTGGCTTCCATCCAGCAATAAAACGAGTGTGCATCGGAGGTTGTTCCTTCAAACATTTGGCGCCACAGCTGTGGAATGCTTTGCCTCTGTCCTTGCGGAAGAACGTCAATCTCTTAGCTTTTAGGAAAGACCTTAAGACTTGGCTTTTTATACAGTAGGTTTGCCATCTCCTCCCACTCCGTTCCTCCTTGGGGTCTAAAGCACCGGGACACTCTTCGGAGTAGCTAAGCGCTATACAAGACATATATTAACATAACATAACATAAGGACTGTAGTGCAATTTCTTTGAGATGGTAGGAAGTGCCTTTTTGGTTCTGCACATCCTCCATTGTGTATTTAGTCCTGTCTGCAACACCAACCTCCAGTAACAAAGCCGGCCCCCACAGCTGCAAAAAAGGATTTTACCCTTCCAGCCTCCTGGGGAAATGCCCAATGTCCGGTACGGTCAGGCCAGCCCTGGATGTTCATACTTGTTCACCTGTATTACCAGTATTTGATTCTCATCCTCACTAAAGTTATTCTTCCTCTTCCCCTGCGGGTCTGTCTGGACATCCTGGATGGTGCTGGGGGTTGTTGGTATGTTGCCCTGACTGCTGCTGCCTACTCCCTGCTCCATTTTATTGTTTTGAGGTGTTGGAAAATGTTTTTTTACAAATGTGTAACTTTTTAACCCCTTCACTTCGGCGGCTATTCCGGTGCAGTGCTAAGGGGGCGGGGCGGCAGCGCGGCGGGGCCGTGCTGGTGACGGAACCTAATGCCATGGTGCGCTGTACGGTAAATACAACGCATTCAGTGCATATCAAATTGTCGTACCGCAGCACAACTTTTTCTGACGCATCGCTGCCTTAACGCACTGATACATCAGTAAATGAGGCCCCAAGTTTCGGGAGAGGTTTACTGTAAGAAAATCTACATTTTGAATCCAAAACAACTTTCATTTGCGACAGTTTTCGAATGTAGGTTCTGTCAAATCTAGCTAGTAACAGGCGCTCATGATTTGAAAATGAGGCAGGTCAATAATAGTATATTCCTAGACAAACTTACATGCGCGCACACACACACACACAAAAGGCATACACGTGACACAGTACGCTGTGATAGGCACACGAAAGGTGTGCTCGCGACTCGGCTCACTCGTAATTTACTCCTTCCTCTATATATGTGAAATATATTGTGCTGCCTTGGTAGGCACTCCCAAGAATAGCAATGGACAAAATACTGAGATTACAGTATGGCTGTGTGTCGCCTCGCATGTGTTCTCACAATGCTCCGGATGCACACCGCTACCGATCATTTTCGCTATAATGCCTCCTTCTAACGCCTTGAGAAAATGAATATGGGAACAAGCATAACTACATCCCATGACGATACAAACCTTTTACATAATTAAATGCCGAAGTGGCCATGGAGTGAATGCAGTTCCTTGGCTTCTTTCTCACGGCTGCTTATATTTATGGATGAATTTGATTTTCAGCTGTAAATTGCCCCTTTCCCTCAGACTCTCTTGCCCTGCCATTTTCTTAAAAATCCCTAATTGGATGCTTAGAAGAATGAGATGTCCGCGAGGACAGGATGCTTTACTAATATCCTGGTTATTATTTATGGTGTGCTTCTGTTCGTGCTGCCATGTGTGACCTGGGTTTTATGATAAAGGGCAAGACCACTGAAGCATAATGAAAGGTACATTGTCAGTGTTAACGCATCGTCTGCAACACATTAACTACCTCTGTAGAATGGGAATGGTTTGTACATATATATATATAAAAAACGACATATTGCCGAAGAAAGAAACAAAATGTTTGAAAAAATGACCTTTAGAAATTCAATCTCTTTGAAAGAATAAAACGCACAAAGAAAGTATTCCGAAGCACAAATCACGTTGTAAGAATGCATCAGACAATGCAAAAGAAATGGGGCTTGCATTTAAGTGCAGCTGATCAATACGTACAGTTCAAGATCGTCTTATGTGTTCCTTACATCTGAATTTTAAAAGAGTTCAATGCCACTTGCATGGAGAGATTTAATGAAGTCTTTGTCACGAAGTAAAATGGAAAAGAACAGTTTTTAGATGTGGATAGCGCAACACAGAGCTCAAACAAGAGGGTCAGGATTCATAACTGGGAGAGTGGAGGATGGAAGAAGTAACAAGGTAAAATATGTTAACAAATGCTAATGACATGGCGCGTTTTCACTTTCTTCTTGCTGGAAAAATGGTGATGGAGGACGGTCCAAAAAGGCGCTGCCACCTGAACCTCTCACTGATTCTCTGACACCAGCTGGTATTCGGGTCCAGTGTTTAATTTGAGCTGGGGGGTTCCCGGTGTTCAGCACCAGCACTTAATCATCAACACCTGCGTGCTTCATGACCACCAGTTAAGGACATATTCACTTACAGGGAGGTTAAGTGATTTTGCCAGAATCACAGGATGTTGGCCAATGCGGAGACTCAAACCTGGTTCCCCTGCTTTGAAGTTGGCAGCTCTGGCCATTGCGCCACATTCTATCACCACTTTCATGGTTAGTAGATGGTTTGGTTTTAGGTTGCGCCTCCAGGAGAAATGGATTGGGGCAAGCTCCCTCCTGATAAATTAACCCCTGGTGTACACGGGGATAGTGGCCCGCACCGGACAGATATGGACAATTACTGATACCTCTTTCCATTTCTTGTACATGGAAGAAGGAAAAATCTGCTGCTGTAACTTGCATCATGCTACATATTTTGACTTCTCAGGTAACATGGGTGTTCTGCTTTCTAATTGATTGGACTTCCAAGTTGAAATGTAGCCGTTATTTTTGCAAATTCTGCTACACGGGCACTCTCACAAGGGTAATGGACTAGAGTCGGGGACACTCAGCAGGGAAATTGAGTTCTTCCTATTACAAGTGCACTGGCAAAGGCTTGGGGATACATTTTTGGCTACACTTCAAACTCAAAAGTAAACTCAGGGCGTGCATATTGGCAGCAACTGAATGCTGTGTCAATTTTTGGGAGCCTTTAATGAAACTGTGCTTGGTAATTCATTTAGGGGGTATGAGCTCCAAGATCCTATCAAGATCGACTCCCATTACAGATGAAGCAACTCTTATGAACATGTGAGAGTGCAAGCCTTGCAAATTGTGATATACGCATTATTCAACCGAATATACATCACTACCTTGTGGAACCTCAAGGAAATAACAAGATGTACCAGAGTCCAGCAATGTGGATGAATGGGGCAAACAACCAGAATGGCACCCCTACTCAGACTCTGTTCGTCCCCAGATTAGAAACTGACACTTTCCCCATTAATGATCCATTGATGATACTAGGCACAATTATGGGGAGGGAAGCACAAATGTGCCACAAAATGTACATGACTATTGGACATATCACATTAACTCCCCAATGCAATGATTTAATCTGATGTTTAAATGCGAAAATGGTCTGCATGATGATGTACACTCCTTTAGCTTTGTCAACAGACAACATTATACTCATGAGGCATGCTGGGCCTAACAATGAAAGTGTAACCACAGGTAGGCAGAGGCATTCAGCATAACTATCCCCTTCCTTCAAATATCAGCTTCCTTCGTGAACACGTTTGTCTGTTAATGTGTTATCTTGTTGATGTCAATGCTGTGTGGAGGTAACAGCTGGCAACTGCTGCTGGTGAGCAGGGTCCCACATGTAAATTTCACTCTGGCCAGAAATAGCATATCAGTAGTCTATGACAATGATATGTTAACTCATTGCTATCATCCTGTGTACTTAAATTTGGACATGTATGTCTCATAACAGCTGCTGGCATGATATCATCAGTGTTGCACACAACACCATCCTGGGGTACGCAAGACATCCTGGCTGCAGCAGTAAACCCCATTCACATCTGTCTGTCAGGTAAGCGTGCCATAAAGTGTTTCCCTATTATGGATTCCAAAATCATCCCAAAGATCCAAATCCCCTTCTGCATAACATCTGTAGTTGGTGTGTAAAATTTTACATAGATACTAGTTCAATTATGTGAGTGTCATGTGTGCCTGTCAGAATATTAGTCATGCAGATCTTCAAGTATGGTGTCACTTCCCTCTCAAGCTGCTGGATCGCGGACCGCAAGTTCAGTTACACCTATGAGGAGCCAGGTTCAGTACTTGACATCAAAGTGGATTGCAAAGCAACACAGACCAGTGGCTGGAGCTGGTGAGTGTGCATGTGCATTGTACATCTCCATTCAACAGCTCAGTGCTATGGTGTGAGCTGTCAAGTGTAGGTGTACCCAAACCAGGTAACATGTGCATCATCTGGTGATGCAAAGTACAGTAGAATCAACCTTTGTGTTGCACCACATCATATACTAGGTCAATTACTTATCCTGTTGCAACCTCGGGTTTCCAAGTGATGAGGATAATTAGACCAATGAACCTTCCACCAGTGGTGGGCAATGGGCAATAGAAAAGGAGAACCCATTACTCTTGCAAGCAGGAATTTCAGGTGCTGGTACTGCGCAAGAGGAGAAGGAGGAGGAGGAAGAACAAGAGGAGGCTGTTAAATTGGAGGTTGATGGAGACTATCTGGCCCTTCTCACAGAGGATGAGGAGTCAGATACCCTGACCAGAACATTTATTACACTGACCAAAATGTATAAGGCGACACTCCCTCCGCCCAGCAAAGTGCCTCTACCTCCAAATCCCATGATTTCCTGTTCTCAGCATAGCACTAACCAGACACAGCTCTCACACACCCCAACACAAACATCACTCCCTCAAAACCCTCATATCCAAGACAGACGTGGTGGTTCTCCAACACACTCCACCCTATACAGTGCATCCCAGTCATTTTCTCTATCACTGAGGGAGGTACCACCCCTGGTGCTGTGCAGGTATCCCCTGATCACTAATCTCTTGTCCACACACTACCACCTGCCACCCTCCCCTTTGCTGGTGGACCTGAAGGTCTTATCCATGGCTGTCAAATGCTGAGTGGCTAGCAAATGGCAATGGTGACTAGTGGGAGAAGGGCTTCTTCCAACAGAAGGCTGATGTGAGGCAGAACATTCGTACCCTAGGGGCTACCATTTCAGAAATGTCCGAGGCACTGCAGGAAATGCAGCAAATCCTTCAGGTTGTAGACAGACTGACCTAGGTATCGGACAGAATGGATAGATCTTGGCAAGACATGGCCAAGAAGATCCATGACTTTATATCCATCCATAGGGAAGAAAGTGCAAGACATCATGACTTGGCCACGAAGATGATTGAGGGCATGCTGAAACTTATCCAAAGTCTCTATTCAAGGACAATGCAGGGAGGGGAGCCATCACATCTGCCTGCAGCACATCACAACCTTACACCTGTTCCTCAAACTGCACAGGCTAGCAGCAAGAATACACATCCACCACCACCCCCTGTCCAGGTACTCCCCTCACCTGCACATCCACCACCACCCCCTGTTCAGGCAATCCCCCACCTGCACATCCACCACCACCCCCTGTCCAGGCTCTCCCCCCACTGTAAAGACACCATCAGCCTCTGTCCAGGAATTTTCCCCAGTACAGGCACATGCACTACTCCATCCTGCACTTCAGCAACAACACAAACGCACTTACTCACAGTGATCCTCACCACCAACTTTGCAAAGTCACAAGCATTATCCCCCTTGATCAAAAGAAAAGTTATCATCCTGAATATGTTTAAATAAAAGATAAATGTTCTCACATGACAAGACTAAGTTGTTCAATATGTACTGATGGCCAAATGTTTAACCTTGTGGTGGCCTAGAGATGTGAGGAAGAATGTGTGTGAGTGAAACATGTGAAAGTCTAATGCCATGGGTGCAACAAGCTATCATGTGCAGTAAAACTAACTACTCTCAAGGTATATGTCCATATTTTGAACACAACATTTACAAGGAAGTTAACAGGAAAGAGAAAGATTGATTCTAAATATAAGTTTATGTAAATTAAATGGATTGGAAAAAGAAAATCTGTCCCTTTGGAAGGGAGAAAGGAAAGCAAATAATGTTCTTTAAACAGAAAATCTGGGGGCATGGCTTGCTGGGCCAAGATGGTGGTCGCACCTTGAGTGTTCTCCCGGACCCCTCTGCCACCCACTCGTTATCCGCTTAGGGAGAGAGCCATCCACTGAAGAATCTACTGTGTGGGTGATTGCTGAGCGCCCATCGACACCCCTGGTGTCCGAATGCTACCTGAGGGGCACCTTCACGAAGGAGATTGCATGACCGGCGGGCCTCGGCCTCCAAGATTGTGGACCGTCTTCAGTGATCGGTGAGCTCCGCAACCTCCTGACTCACTGGACACCTTTGTGGCCGGTGCTGGGCGGAGGCACCAGGAGGTACCGGTGAAGTGCTACGAGCTCCGGGGTGCTTCTACCCCCGCTGGGGCACTTGTTTGCAGACCTGTGGCTGGGCCCCCTGATCGGGCGGACTTCGTGCGTTGGGGAGCTGCCGGGTGGCCCTCCCCATCTGAGATCACTGCCTTTCCCCGGGGTCCCTGTGATGGGACATCCCCTTCGGCCGCTGTTTCGAGTGGTGGGAACGGCTGGCGGTGAGTTGGCAGCCTGAATGGCTGGGAGGGCCAAGGTTGATTGGGGACGTGTTTGGATCTGACCCAGGCTTTTAAACAGCCCGCGCCTGTCTGTGTCGCAGACGGATGGGGGGCCCATGACCTGAGGGCCAGTGCAGCAACCCATCATTACTGGTGGTAGGTCCCGGCTGCAGGAGGGGGTCCTGTGGTTGCAGGGAGGTTGCCCCCTCTGCAAGTGTGTTCGGCCTGCCTCGGAGGGAGGCCCTTGGCCCAAACTTTATTCTATTGAATCCGGGCCTCCTGAGCCCGGTTGTAAAGGTGAGGTGGTATCAGCCAATTTTTCGAGCGGCTGAGTGGATCCCTGCGGAGGTGCCTCCTTCCCACGTTCCCCCTTGCATTGCCAGTGAGTGCTGGTCCACGTGCTAGATCAGCATTCCAGCTGGTTCTGAGAGACGGGGGTGATCAGCCGCGTGTGTCGAGTGGCGGGGGGTCCTTAGCGTGGGCCTTCCTCTACCCTGGGACATTGCAGTGCTTGGGAGAGGGACACAAGAGATGGGTATCTTCTCTGGTGGCTCGCCTGAATCCTGGGCCCCCCTTCCTCGGTGACAAGGCCTGATCCTTTGGCCTTCCTAGATCCACCTGCTGAGCGGCCTGCTGGGTGCAGTGTTCTCCTTTTGCCCCTTGGAGCTCGGACAGACCCTGCTGAAGTCTTGGGCCTTCACCTGCTATGGGGCCCGCTGGTAGGGGTCCTGTGGAGCCCGCGTGAAGAAGGCCTGCCTAAGAACTGGTCGCTGCGCTCTTGCAGGCCGATCTGGAGGTAAGGAGTGGGGGTGCCGTGGCATCTGGTCCTGAGGTGTGGATTCAGCCATCAGTCGGGTGGTGGGTGGGGTGAGGGGGGCCCCCACAAGTCAGTGCCGCTCTTCCACCCTCCAGCCTCTTCCCCCACCCCCCTCTCCTGGTGAATGTAGCTGAGGAGATCTACCGGCATTCCCATCTCCGGCCCGGGGTGTGGGGAAGGTTTCTTCGGCCGCTGTTTTGGGTTGCGGTGATGTGCCTGTGCCATTTTTGGAGGACTGGAGGCCCCCCTGGGGGTTGCGGTTGTGGCTTCTTGGGGCTGGACCTGGGTGGCCATCTGTTCCTCTCCGTGGACTTATCCTGGGTCATTGCTCCCTGATACATCCCCGGGACATTTGCTTGCATTGAACCTTCAGTCTTGGACCGCTGCTGCACCCGGCCTTCCACATCTGAGCTGGCTGCTGGCCCGGACAGTTTGTGGCTCTGGCAGAAGGAGACCTGCAAAACGCTCTGGATTGGGATCCTTCTCCAGCTTTCTCCATCACGGCTGGCTGCTCATTTTGGGAGGCATCATAATCAGCACCCAGTCTTCGTGCCCGGCTGCTTACACCTGCCAAACCCTGGTCCACCCAAGTTGCTTTGTCGAACTCCCACTGTGGGGTCCAGTCATGGAGACCTTGGAAATACGAGACTCCCCGGGGTACACCATGGGTAGAACAGATAAGTCGGCAAGGGCCCCTGCCAACCAGACAAAAATGGCCGTTTCACCACCCGGGATGTGGAGGCAACCGGGGGTGTGGCTGAAGAGGAGGCTCCTCCGTCTGTGGATTCGGCCACCTTCCTACAGGCCATCCATGCACCCCAGACCTCGTTGGAGGGCAAGATCGTAGAGGTGCGAGTAGGCATGATGCTCATCCGGCAAGATCTCCGCAACGCAACTGCCTGGATTAAAGAGACTGAAACCTGGATTTCCACTGTGGAAGACTATGTCCAGCAGCTTAAGGGGCAGGTGGCCTGTCTTCAGTTGCACACTCAGGAGTTGCACCGGCGGGCGGAGGACGTAGAAAACAGGTCCCGACGCAACAACCGACGTCTGGCGTGATTTCCTGAGGGGGTGGAGCAGGGTCGTGCGGTGGACTTCTTAGAAAAGTGGCTGAAGTCATGGGTCCCTGGGGACTCTCTCTCGCGATTGAGTGGGCCACTGATCTTTGGTCCATACCTTTAAAGACCGCAATGCCATCCTGTCTGAGGCCCGCAAGCAGCAGCGGCTCGATCATGAAAACTCCGCTATTTTGATCCTCCCAATTACACCCGCGAGGTCCAGGGCTAGCGCCACTCTTTTGGAGAGCTCAAGCAGGAGTTGCGGGCTCTTAATAATCAGTATTGGCTCCTCTTCCCAGCTTGCCTGCGTGTGGTGTTTGCAAATAAGACATTGTTCTTCGACAACCCGATAGAGGCTTGGACCTGGGTAACGGAGGAGCGCCCTCTGCATGGCTAAAGGCTGAACCCCGGGTTCAGGAGGAGAGGAGGGCAGACTGGGCCATCTCGCTCCATTTGCTCCTCAGCCTCATCGTAACCGATCCCGCAGGTTCCATGGGCAGAGAAGGGCCTGCTCGGATTCCCGGCCGGACCATTCACAGCAGTTGATCATGCTCGCTGAGGGAACCTCGACTGGAGGCGCTCTGGCTCCTCTGACCATCTGGGTGGTGGGGGTACTTCGCCCTGATCTTCTGTGATTGATCTCCCAGACACGGATCTATCACGTAGCCCAGTGCTCCTGAAGGACCCTGCTTGAGCTGGTCTCTGCCCGCCAGGCCTTGCCCCGCAGCCAGAGGCGGCATTCTAACTCAGATGTTTCCTATTCTCCCGATGGACTCTTATACACGCATCAGAACATGAGGAGGGGTCCTCCACGCTTCCCCATTCCCAAGCATTTTAGTTTGGTTGTTCACGCATTGTGATTTGGTATTGGTTGCCTGGGGGGTTGACAGATGCATCCGTTCCCGAAGAGTAGGGTGGGGGAAGGGGAAGTTTGGGAAGGTTTTTTTCCCTATGTTGTTATTTCTGTTGTTTTTTGTTTCAAGAACAACACAGGCTATTGTTAGTTGGACAGGATATGTTCTTATAGCAAGCAAATGCTCATGTCAATGCGAACTCCCACACTCAACTACATACACCTATCATACTTTACATCCTGGACCAGGCAGCACCTACCATGTGCGCTAATACTACACCTAGGGCACCTCTGCACGTGTTGTGGTGGAACGTCAATGGCCTGCCGGACCAGCACAAGCACACAGCGACTCTAAGATATGTGCAGCATCTCCACATAGATATTCTTATGCTTCAGGAAACTCACCTCTTGGGTAACTGCTGCCCCTTCTTGGATTGCTATGGCTACTTCAGAGTATGGCACTCCAGCTTCTCTAGGGGCTCACGAGGGGTGGCTATCCTCCTGAGGCGCACCCTACCCTTCATTCTTTCCGATGTGATTCATGATCATCTAGGGTCGTCTGTGACAGTTTGTGGGTCGCTGCCTGGCCCCCCTATCACTCTCATGTCGGTATATGCCCCCCTCTATGCTCACATCCACACTTGCGCACACGTCCGCCCTCTTAAATATTACGCCAAGGTGCAACACGGTTGTGGTGGGTGATTTTAATGCAGTTTTGGCCCCGGCCCTTGACACAACATGTCCTCCCTCCGCTACCTGAACAGGGTGCGCAAAACAGCTGCAGAGCAGGTCCAAATCCCTGTGACTTTGCGATGCATGGCGCGCATGGCACCACCACACCACTAAATTCACACATACTCCTCAGCACAGAGGATCCCCCTCCTTCGGCCCGCCAAACATGGAGGTGGAACACCTGGTTTCTCCAAGATAAAGCCTTTAAAAAAGTGGTGGAGAAGGAGCTTACACAATACTTTGCTACTAATGAGATTTCTGTAGCCTCCCCGGGTACCCTATGGGAGGCAGGGAAGGTGACCATACTAGGCGCCGCTAAGATTCAGAGGCAGGCACAATTACAGGAGATCTCATCCAAGGAAGCCCAGGCGCTCCGCTTGGAACAGCTACTATCCCCATCAGAGGATGCTGCCCACCTACGGGACGACATTAGACAACTTTCCCTGGATGCAGCTAAGCTCCTTTGAAGGTCTTCGTTGGTGAAAATCAATGGGTGGCGGGACAAGAATCTGTGACTGGGGGTGAATGTTTAGTCAATGTGCAACATTCAGTCCACCACCTTGTGTGTTTTGCTGTTTGGAGGAACAAGAATGGCACAATCCTGCACCGGCTGGCCACACACCCCACGGAGAATCATGTTATCCCAGAGGTGGCTGACAAGGTTGGAGCGGTGCACCGTGTTCGTTTGGGGATGGCTAACACCTTTGCGGCCTACTACCGGATATTATACACAACGCAAACCCCTGAGCTGTCACTCTCGGCCCTCCTTGAGCGGGGTGGGGTGCATCTCCCTAAGCTAGAAATGGCCGCTCAAACAGACTTGGATCACCCCATTTCATGCAAAGAAATCGAAGAAGCGATTCCCCTAACCTACTCTGTAAGACCCCGGGCCCCAATGGCCTTCCCCAGGAGTATTTTGCTGCTTTCCGAGACACGCTTATGCCCCATTTGGCCAGCTTATTCCATGAAGACGTGGAGAAGGGTTCCTTTCTGCATGAAACGGACATCGGCACTATTGTGGTTCTCCCGAAATCCCAGCCTCCCTATCGTACCTACACAGACTATTGTCCCATCTCCTTCCTCAATACTGAAATTAAGTTGTTTGCCACCATTCTGGCTCAATGATTGAAACCCTACTTAACCCGGCTGGTCCATCCAGACCAATGTGTGTTCATGCCTCATAGAGGGGACCCAACACTGCCTCCAGAGGCTGCAGCTAGCTTTAGTCCACCGGCATGTGCTTACCTCATACTTAGCACTTTTGTCCGTGGACTTCGAAAAAACATTTGATACAGTGGACTGGACGTATTTGCAGGATGTGCTCACTGAGATGGGGTTTGGGCCTCAGTTCAGATCGCTGGTCCGTGTTCCTTACGCCCACCCTAGATCGCGAGTGCTGGTCAACGGGGTACTATCAGATGCCTTTTCCATTGCCAGGGGCACTAGGCAGGGATGCCCCCTCTCCCCGTTGTTATTCGCCCTGGCGATGAAGCCCTTGACTTCCCTAGTGCATGCTGAGGGACGCATGTGTGGCTGGGAGTGGCCTAATACCGAAACGGACAAGATCGCAATTATATGCGGATGTCTTGGTCTCCTTGGCTGACCCAGTCCTCTCCGGGCCATACTGCCTCCAGACCCTACATCTTTTGAGCAGGCCTCTGGTCTGCAGCTAAACCATGGGAGATCAGTTCTGGTCCCCCTGCATCTCTCGAGGGAATGCTGTGAGTGGCAATCCACCATACCACTTTGGCGACAATCCTTTAAATACTTGGGGATATGGATTACCCTCCTTCCCGAGCTGGGGTGGGCTCTTAACGTAGTCCGTTGGTTAGGAAGGCCAAGGAAGATCCCCTTAAATGGAAAGCTCTACCTCTAAATCCCCTGGGGAGGGTGGCCCTTTTTAAAATGATGATCCTCCCCAGATTTCTTTATGTCCTCCAAAATACCCCCTTCTGATTTCCCAGGACTTGGTTCAGGGAACTCGACAGTTTAACTACCCGGTTTCTCTGGAGAAGTGGGAGGGCACACCTGGCTCTGTCCACATGCCGGATCTCCTACTTTGATGGGGGTATGGGGATGACGCACTTATACCTTTATTTCCTGGCAGTACGTCTCCTGGTGGTCCACGATTGGTTCAACAGGGGCTGGTCTGACCCGGCCTATAGGCTGGAGTTGAGTGAAATAGGTTTAACTAAAATCCAGGCCATGATGTACGGGGTGCCCATCCCTTCCCGATTGCCCGAGGTGACGCGCTCTGTGTTATTGGCCTGGTGGACCTCATTGAGTCAAACCGGATGGACACTTAAACTGACCCAATGTACACCCCTTTGGTATGGGACCTGGCTTCGGGAGGTTAGCGGACTACAGGGATTTAAAACTTGGGACCTTATTGGCATCTCACAACTTGGGGATGTCTGGGCTAAAGGCCATGTACTTACCTTCCAGGAGCTCCAACTTCGCTACTCCCTACACTCGTCCCAATATTTCCAGATTCGACACGCCCTCCATACACACTTCCCGGATGACACAAGGCTCCCTGAATATAGCCCCACTGAGGCCCAGACAATGATGGGGGACCTGGGTAAGTGGGGCATCTCCTGAATTTACCGCACTTTAGTTAACAACACACCCGCCTCCTTAGATAAATTGAGGGAACAATGGATGGAATGGGTGGGCCCCCTCGATGAAGTGGATTGGTGCAATGCTCTCATGGCCCCCAGGACAGTCACTGTCTCTGCAAAACTCAAGCTGATTCAGCTCTACTACCTGCATGCTCAGGGGTTAGAGGCGGCAGACCCAGAAGCTGAGATCGGCCCTGGACCAGGGTTCAATTCCCCTCCTCCGCGGGTCAAGTGCTCAAAAATTCCACAGACTCGATAATTCTCGCTCCGGTGCCTTCTCGACTCACGGGTTCACACTCTGCGACTCTGGGCAATAGCTTGCTTAATCTCCACAACGGCCCCTCGCGGCGGGATGCCTGGCTTTCACCTTGTGGATACCCTGCCGGGGTAATCTCACAGGGGAGTACCAGGACGGGGTTCCCTAAGCAAGCGCCGGGAAACCCTTTGTGGGTAGCTGTGCGCTATATAAGCTCAAATACATTTACATTTACATTTACTCTCCTGTGCCTTTTCCGAGTGGGCTTGCGCCCAGATGTGTCTTGTGCAAGATGTGCTTACACCCCGGCTGACTTTTTCCCCATGGTTTGGTTGTGCCCCCGGTTGGAGCAACTCTGGGGGCCTATCGAAGCCGAACTTGCACAGGTATTGGGTTGGGAGGTTCCCCATGACCCACGTCACTCACTGCTGGGGATCACGGATGGGCTAAATGGGTCCAGAAATGAAAAGTTATTTTTTAATACAGCGATGATCGTGGCCAAACAGAACATAGTGGTGGCTTGGATAAGTCCCAATCCACCTGATCTGGGGAGGTGCACGACCCAGGAGAAAGCCCTGTACATGGCCAATTGGTTTGTGGCAAAAAGTATGGTAGAGTGTGGAGGAAATGGTTGGGTAATGAGGAGGGTTTCGAGTAACCCGACTCCAGATCTTGTCTGTGTATGTCTTTTGGGGTTCATGATTGGGGGTTGCATTGACTATGGGAATGTATTTGTCTTAATGATTTCCGTGTTTCTGCTGGTTTGTTTCACGTGTTCAAAACCAATAAAATTTGAATATAAAAAAAAAACAGAATGGCTGCCAGCAACTTCCTGTGATGTATTTCCTGCCGACCACTTCTTGTATGTCATTTCTGGTATGAAAAGATTGGGTTCTGGCCCATTTCTGAAATCCTGAGCATGGGTGCATAGTCTCCATATGCGGAGCGAAGGTGTCGCATGTGGAGCCTGCGCTCCTTATGCAGCGCCTATGCTCCGCATACTGGGAGTATGCATTCCGGCTGGACATTTAAGAATTGGCCCCAATGACTACATGCTGCTGCCCATGTGTTTTGGTTCAGTGAACAGGTATTGCCTGAGTGCTTAGATAACTACATGGGTAGTGACTGGATAATTCAATGAGTACATTAGTAGTGCCTGGCTGATTAGATGAGTGCATGGCAAGTGTGAGTAATTGCATGACTCCCTTGTTAAAGCTTGAGAGATTGGATGAAAGTAATTGTAGTGCTGGGGTGATTGTATTAGTGCAAGAGTATTGCCTCAGTAATTAAATGAGTACATAGCTACTGGATGGATGATAGGTTTACTGCAATGATACTCTCTGAAATTAGATGAGTGCATGAGTAGTGCCAGAATGTTAGCATGAGTGCACAGTTGCACACATGTGCCTCAGTATTTCAATGAGTGCATGGGTTGTAAGTGGGTTTTAGATGACTGCATAGGTTTGCGCGAGTGTTATAATAATTGCACAGTTACAGCCTTGTTAATTGCATAAGTAAATGTTTAGTGGCTGGATGATTACATGAATGTAGAGGCTGTGCCTGCATATTTCAATGACTACATAATTTCTGTCTGCCTGATTGCAAGAGTACATGTGTAGTATCTAGGTAATTGAATAAATCTATGGATAGTGAATCACTGATTTCATTACTGCCTGATTAGTGGCTGGGTGATTGCCTGAGTGACTGAATACTGCCTGACTGACTGTGGAAGTACATTCATTGCTGTTAGATACATACCAGTTGTGACTATATCTCTGACTCATTGGTTATCTTTTTCTGTTTGTATCAAATTACCTGTTTTACGGTATATATGCTTGTCTAATGAGCTATGTATGAGTGAAGACTGGATATCACACTTGATATATAATTGCATACAAGGCTCTCTAGGAGCATGCATTGCTTTGTTACTGAGCGTCCACATGCATCAGTAAGTTATTAAAATGGAAAACAACATTTTAAAAAAATCAAAGCACAAAACGTTTTGTGAATGGCCTACCTATATCATTTCTCAAACTCTTCAGCTTCTAAAACATATAATCAGCATTTCTCAAACATAAATTACACTACAAATGAAGCTAGCGCAAGAACTCTTGAGGCATTCTGCACTATTAATCCTCCTCAATTTAAAACAAACCATGTTTAAAGAAAAAATACCACCCTCACCATATCCATGACATTTTTCATCAGCCTTACTGAACATATATCACCATGTAAACAAATATTCGATTTCTAAATAGATGTACAACTTCAAGTCATCTTTCAAAGAATATAAACCTTCCTGCATCTTTAAGTAAACTCAAAAGTCCCACGTATATATATCTATGTGCAGCAACCAGAACCATATCTCACCTTCTAAGCATATGCAAGCGGTCATGTAACTTAAAAACCACATTGACAAACACTTCCCAATACATGCCTAACAAGTATTACTTTTTTTTAATTCATATACAGGCAGACAAAAGGTTCTTATCTTTTATTTGTGACTACACTACTCCTATTTAACACCTTGGGCCTCATTTATAAGGCTGTGCGTCACTTTTACGCCACTGGTGCATCACTTTTTGTGACGCACCAGTGGTGTAAAAAATGCACCTTGTTGCGCCATATTTACAAAGTGACGCATCTAGGTAGATGCTTCACTTTGTAAACCCCTGCGCCACAATATACCTGCGCCAGGTAAAATGTATGCAAGGGGGCGTATTGACGCAAGGAAGGGTCGTAGAAGTGACGCAGTAAAATCTATGAGATTTCACTGCATCACTTTTAGGACGCCGTGCGTCAAAATCTTGCGCCTGCCTCACAGCAGGCGTAAGACTGACGCAGGTCCTTTCACATGGGGCTTCCCCCATGTGAAAGGACGCATTGCAGGAGTTGCGTCACTTTTGTGACACACTCCAGCAATGCGTCACTTTTGCGCTTACAGATACGTCAGAAATACTGACGTATCTGTAACTCCTTGCGACATGATGCGTCATACATTAAATATGACGCATCAGGAATGTCGCAAGGAGTGTGCACTGAGAAGTGACGCATCGCTGCTTTCACGCAGCGATGCGTCATTTCTCATAAATGAGCCCCCTTGACTGCTGCAGCAATTCCCCCTCTGTGCTGAAAATCCTTGGAATCCATTGTTCATGACGAGCTCAGCTCGTCATAAGCACATGACCAGTGTACTGCATGACGAGCTGAGCTCGTCATGAGCATGGAAGGGGTTAATAATGTTACTAAAAGTGCAACAACTAGCACAATGCAAGTAACAGATGTATGTATTTTGCACAAGATGTTTAGACATTTAAAACATTCTTAATTTCTCATTGCAACTTTCCACAATACCGTACTGTTATTGTTCAATAAAGTACACACTGTAATAAGGAGGCACTAATTCATTTTTCTCTTACTTTCCAAAACATTCAATACTAACCTCTTCAACACATACTCACTAATAAATACTGCTCATCTGATATATTTTTTCATATCACTGTGATACTCTTTTTTATCAATCTCACATATACATCTTCAATTCTAATGTAATTAGAATAAAGAATTAAAAAGTTATGTACATACCAGTGAATTCAGTTTGTAGACTGTATTGTTGTTTCAGCTCTCTGTGGATAGTTTTTACACTGTTAGGAGTTGTAAAAACTAAGCACAAGAATGATACACTAGGCTCATACAAATCAACCATAAAACGGCAACCTCTTCAACTTTGCACTCTGTGATCATGAGAAAGGAAGCAAATGAAATCATGGCTTTTATTTTAGACTATGCTATCTCCACTTGTGAATAGTTAGTATCTCTTAACCCGTTCCCTCTCTTTCAAAAAGAGATTCCTATCTATGTGTGTTTGCGATGTATCCACGATGATCGCAGAAACATTTCAAAATAAACCGAAGTTCAAACCTATATCTGGGTAAAAAAAATGTATTTAATTACTACACAACAGTTTATTACGTAGTAATGAGTTGGAAATTAAAGTGTAACATTACCTAAATTGTGTCATCAGCCCTCAACTTTTAACACCCTTCCCCTCAATATACTCATAGATCAGTAAACCTAACAACCCGTTGAAACCAGTAGGTCACAAGTTCACAGCACATTCTAGAAGAAACTTGCTAATCAATCAGTCAATCAATCAGGGGTTTATATAGCGCGCTACTCACCCGTCAGGGTCTCAAGGCGCTGGGGGGGGGGCGCTCCAGATCATTTGAAGAGCCAGGTCTTGAGGTCCTTCCTGAAAGTGTGCAGGGTCGGGGAGCGACTGATGTTCACCGGGAGCTTGTTTCAGGTTTTGGCTCAGATGAAGGAGAAAGCTCTCCCACCGGTTCTGTTTC
This sequence comes from Lissotriton vulgaris, assembly GCF_964263255.1. NCBI lineage: Eukaryota > Metazoa > Chordata > Amphibia > Caudata > Salamandridae > Lissotriton > Lissotriton vulgaris. Next base: position 1,317,092,068 of record NC_141691.1, read on the forward strand.
TGTGGATGTGGGGGACCTCTACCAGGGTGAGGTCGGCAGAGCAGAGGTTCCTCTTGGGTACGTGGAAGGATACTCTCTCGTTAATGTATTTGGGTTCGATGTTGTAGAGGGATTTGTAGGTGTGTTGAGAAGTTTAAAGGTGACCCTCTTCTCGACGGGGAGCCAGTGGAGGCTTCGTGGGTATTCGGTCATGTGCTCGTGATGAGGTGTCCCAAGGACGAGTCTGGCTGCAGAGTTTTTGATGTTTTGGAGTTTGTATAAAAGAGTTTTGCTGATTTCGGTGTAGAGGGCGTTGCCGTAGTCCAGTCTGCTGGTTATGAGTGCGTGGGTGATGGTCTTTCAGCAGTCTGGGGGGATCTATTTGAAGGTTTTATGGAAGATACGAAGGCAATTGAATCTGATGGAGGCGGCATTGATCTGGTGGTTCATGGAGAGGGAGGAGTCAATGATGATTCTGAGGTTCTGGACGTGGTCTGTAGGGGTCGGTGGGCTCCCGAGGGCGGCAGGCCATCAGGTGTTGTCCTAGGCGGAGGAGCAGGGTCTGAGGATGATGACCTTGGTCTTCTCTGAGTTGAGCTTCAGGTAGCTGTCTTTCATCCATGCTGCCAGGTTCTTCATTCCTTCCTGGAAGCAGAGTATGGTGTCTTCTGGGTTCCGGGTTCTTCGTGATTGAGAGGATGAGCAGAGTGTCATAGGCGTAGGTCTAATACTGAAGGTGAGGGGGACCATGAAGTTCTTGAAGAGCTGGTGGCTGAGTGATGATCCCTGGAGTACCCCACAGTTGATTTCCTTGAGTTTGGAGAGGAAGGGAAGGAGTTGAATCCTCTTGGTTCTGCCAAAGAGGAAGGATTAGATCCAGCCGAGGACGGCTCCATGTATTCCCTCATCGTGAAGTCTGGCTGCGAGCGTGCTATGTGAGACGCTGTCACGGCTGCAGAGAGGTCTAGAAGAATGAGGCCCACAGTGTGTCCCTGAACCAGTAGCATGCAGATGCTGTCAGTGGCAGTGAGGAGGGCGGCCTCAGTGCTTTGGTTGCTGCCGAATCTAGATTGGGAGGCAGCCAGGATGGAGTTCTCTTCAATGAAGATGGTCAGCTGGGCGTTTAAGAGTCTCTCAGTGCTACTTCTAATGAGAAACAGCAGGTGTGGTTTACTCTACAGGTTCAAAAGCATATCCATGTCTGTATTACATTTCTTTTTTAAACAACAGCCAAGAATAAGACTTCTTGCTAAGACATCTAAAACACTACCTAATTTTATTCACTTTCATGCTGACAGTATCCAATGAAATATGTGGGTTTTTTTTAAACACCTCCATTTTACAGTTTTACTTTTAGAAAACTACCTCATTCAGCTCCAGCCTTCTCCTGACTACTATTTCTTCTTCATTCCAAAATGCTTAGAGTATGGATTGTGAGCCACATCTATATCAATTGGGCTAAAGAGGCTGCAAAAAAGAGCGGTATTGACAGGGACCTGGGTTTGCCAAATGTGCAGATTACTGGTTTGGGCAGAGAGGCTTAAAGTTTCATCAGTTGCTGGCTGTGGCTAAATGCATTGAGGATTCCCAAGGTCCCTACCTTATGATTGTGCACTGTGGTGACAATGGTCTAGGCACATTGACTTGGGTAGGGCTGGAAATCCTGACGAAAGAAACATTTGTAGAACTGATGTCGCTTTTCCCTCACACTATTTTTGTGTACTGTAATATATGCCAAAGACAGAAGTGGAAGTGGTCAAATCAATTCTGTCCACAGATTGACAAAGCCAGGAAACATGTTAATAAAACTGTTTCTGCATTTCACAGAGACCATCGCATGGGCGGCATCTATAACAAATATTTGCGTTTCGACATGCATGTAATTTATAGAAATGATGGAGTGCACTTTACAGATGAAGCCAACAGGGTGTTTCTAAGTAACTTGAAACTCTGCATCCTTTCTTATATATAATAGTCATATACACACAACTAATGCAAAGGCTTGTGTCAGAGCCACCCAGTACCCGAAATTTTTAAAAAGTTTTTTTTCCTCTCGTATTTGACAATTTTCATGACAACATTGCAATCCCCGTGGACACTTTGTGAAAACTGAAACAAAAGCAGACATTCAATGACCACCAACATATTAAAAAATAATATGTAAAAAAATCCTTTCTGATCATTGCATTGCACATATCACTATATACATACTTCTTTCAAAGCATGTTTAAACTCATATTTTTCTGCTAAGTGTCTTTAAAAACCATCTGTCAGACCAATTTTCATATTTTTCGGTTATTCGAGACGTCACAATGGCATAGTTAACAGAGATAATCGCCCTTTTCCATGAAGTTGAAAACACATATAGCCACACATAATACAGTATATTTCACACTAGGGGTTTTATACAGTAATCTCTAAAGTCATGTTTTTCTAGAGAATTTCTATAAAAACCATCTGTAAAACCTATTTTCTGTTTTTGTTGTGACGCCGGAGATCGCGATGGCGTCAGTAATCATAATCCCCTAGACATGTTGCAAAAACGGAAAACAAAAGCAGACATTCAATGACCACCAACACATCCAAAAATATTATATAAAAAAATGCATTCTAACCATTTCACTACATATAATACTATATACATATGCCTTCAAAGCATGTCTAAACTCATAGTTTTGTACTAGGTTTCTTTAAAAACCAGCTTTCAGACCTATTTTTAGTTTTCACAGTTATTCAGGACTATGAAGTCGTTAACCACGATAGCACCTTTTCCATAAATTCTAAAACACATATATCAGCACATATTGCAGTATTTTACACACTAGGGGTTTCAGACAGTATTCTCTAAAATCATGGTTTTGCTAGCCTATTTCTAAAACAACCGTCTCTAAAACCTAGTTTCCATTTTTGCGGTGAGGACGGAGATCATGATGTGGTTGGTCATTGCGTTCCCTGCGGTTTAATCGCAAAAGCAGAAAGCACCACCACATAAAAGAAATATAACAATATAATCAATTCTAACCATCACGGTAGATAACTCACTATAATAAATAGCTCTATAAAAGTATTTATCAGATACTCAATATCTCTATAACAATGCCTATTAATGATTCTCTGATATAGTTTCTTTAATATTTCCACCAATATTCGCAATGGAGTTGGTAGTCGTGCTGTCACCACGATGATACATGGGGGCCCGTACTGGTGGTTGCGAAATTGTCGTGAATATGGTGCACAATTAAAACAATCTATTTTAGACGCATCACTTTGGTCACTAACACCCCCATTTCTCAAACATGGGGTCAGAGTACCTCTACTCTAACTCATTATGTTAACTTTTTCAGAATTTTTCAGCACTGGGACCATTTTCAATCAACAAAATGTCAGTTGAAACTTTCTGTTTAGGTTCTGTCCAGCCAATTAGAGCATTACCATTGGCCCGTGCATTCGCGATTACTAACGAAACAGTCACGAAATATTCCCAACCAGAGATATCACTATAATTTACTGCTTAAATTTCATAAAAACTACTGAACAGATTTATACCAAATAGCCAAGAGGCACTTCTTTGAACCAGCATCTACCTCCTTCCAAATTTGGTATAAGTTTGTTCTGTGGTGCGGGCTGTAGGTGTGGTTGAAGGTTCCTATTGAAATTATTATTACAAACGCAGCCCTGTTTTGTGCCTCAAATCATAAAGATTGGTCAAACTACCCCAAAGTTATAGGCAAATCAAGAAATGCTTTTCCTATGGAAACTAGGTCCTAACTATAACTACCTACTGGGGACTGCCAGTAGGATATAAGACTAAGACTGCTGGATTTCAGAAAGCTAAGTGCACAGAATGCCAGCCACCAGTAGCGGTCGGCAGTAGGTGTTTCTATAGGGCGGTGACGGTGGCAGGAGGAGGGGCAGGGTGGGGGGAAATAATGTATGGATTACGGAGTTTTACAGGTAAGTAAACATTTAAATACATAAAACGAATTTCGTTGCGCACACTGCATCACCAAATGTGATGCAGTGCGCGCAACGAAATTCGTTTTATGTATTTAAATGTTTACTTACCTGTAAAACTCCGTAATCCATACATTATTTCCCCCCACCCTGACCCTCCTCCTGCCCACGTCACCGCCCTATAGAAACACCTACTGCCGACCGCTACTGCCAGCCACACACTTACTTAAATCCTCTATTTTTGGGGGAACAAACCATAAGAAACTTCCTGGTTCGTACGGGTATATCACTCAAACCCTTTTATTATTTATTTGTTTTTTGTCTTTTTTTAAGTATTGATGTATGAAAGGGACACCTTATCGTTTTGTACACCTTATATACAATTATTTACAATTCGCGAATATTTACAACACAAACACATACACATAACTAGTTGTATTATACAAAGTGAATTGCTCTGATATATATACACTCAAATATTCATACTACGATGGCTACGATATATCGACGACGTGTGGCTCCTGTGGCAGGGGAGCCACACGGAGTTGATGAAGTTTCATGGATGGCTTAATTGCAAACATCCAGACATTAAATTTTCTATTGAGATCAGTGACACAAGAATGACGTTCCTGGATGTGGAAATCACATGTTCAAACGGGAAGTTGGTCTCCTCTTTGTACAAGAAGCAGACTGATAAAAACACAATACTGCACCACCAAAGTGACCACCCCAGGAACTTGAAGGCTAACTTGCCCTATGGCCAACTGCTCCGTATCAGGAGAAACTGCACGGAGTTGTCAGAGTATGAAAGACACGCTGACACATTCTGTCACGAAATGGAAAGCCGTGGTTATCCGAAAAAACTGTTAAAAAACTCATTCAAGCGGGCACGATGTACACCACGCGAATGTTTGCTACAAACAAAATCAAAGGCTGAACTAGACCGGATGGTCTGTGTCACCACATTTGGGTCTGACACAAACAAATTCAGACAAACTGTGTTAAAAAATTGGCACTTACTAGAAAACCTGGACTGTCCATTTCCCCGTCCTCTTTTCGCGTATCGTAAGAACAGGAGCATCGGACAACATCTTGTCCGAGCCGAGATAGCATTACCCAAACCTAAGAGTGACCTATTGTCCCAATGGGAAATGAAACCCATTGAGGGACATCATAAATGTGGGACATGCGTGGCCTGTGGGACTACTGTGGAAGGGAAGGAATTCCAACATGGGAATATTAAGTGGAAACACTTAAGTTTCTCAAATTGTAAAACACGAAATGTTGCGTATGTAGTCATCTGCCCATGTAATAAGATTTACATAGGCAAGACAACACAACAAGTGAATATGCGCCTAACGCAACATAAGTCTAGAATCAAGAATAAAGTGCTTACAGCACCTATGGTGGAGCATTGCATTGAAAATAAACACACTGAGAATGACTTAAAGTGGTCAATTCTATATGTTCTGCAACAGTCTAGACCCATTGACCATGATAAACTTCTACTAAAAAAAGAGGCCTACCTTATACTTAAGTTTAATAGCGCACTCAGTGGGCTCAACTCGCTTTCTGAAATATCTAGAGTGTGAGCTTTATCTAGTGAAGTGCCTCCAAAAGAAAGGGTCGATGGTAATTGCGCGTATGTTTTCATATGTGGTTTAGATTCACCTTTTTTCACATCTATATGATAGCCTTCTCTAGCGACCCCACTCTAAGATGGCCGCCAAGCAAGTAGCTATAGGTAGGTCCAAAACCATGTTACAACATGGCTGCCAAACTAAGTGAATGAGAGCTTTCTCTAGCGACCCCACTCTAAGATGGCCGCCAAGCAAGTAGCTATAAGTAGGTCCAAAACCATGTTACAACATGGCTGCCAAACTAAGTGAATGAGAGCTAGATGCCGAGTCACAGCTTGTTCAAGTAAGTCTAGAGCTAACATGGGTTTGATTTGCCACCAATATTGCAGTAGCCCCAGAAACCTAATAAAACGCTGTTATTTCCTCTAGGGAAAGCGAGCGCAATTAATAAGGACTGATGAAAGTGGTGCCCACATGGTTAGAAAGCATTTACCGCTGCAACCGATTAGAACACGAACAGCCCAAGCGAGGAATCCCTCAGAGCAGGTATGCCGAGTAGAGCAACGAGTGCCATACTCTCTCCGTCTGTGCATAAAAAGCGCGTAAAACGTTATTCTCATTATTTTCAGGCTGTAATACAAGACTGAAAATTAACTCCCATTTGGTGGAAACGTAGGATCACGAGCATGATCCAGTAAGGTATGTTGATAACATATGTGCCCCGTTCTGGTCTTAGAAAGTGAGCAAGAACAGGTCATGATACCTGTGTTTGTTTTTAGATCCCGAAAAGAAAAGAAACTCAGTCAGAACTAATATCCTACCCTTGACCGGCGGCTGCTGGTTCAACAGGTAATATGAGGAATCCGAGTTAAATGTAGTTGGAAGCTAAACAACTGTCAGAAATGTAGCTAAAACAAGTTTTATTTTATACACTTGCAGATATCCCGTATTCAGACAGAGCCCTGATGAGAATCCGTAGAGTTGACATACCGGATTCGAAACGCGTTGGCGTAAAAAGATTAGCCATTTATTGGTTGAATGTACTGAATGAATTAATTTGAAGTCTATTTTTCCTTTTTTGAACTGCCTACATTCAACTGTAGTTCATTGATTTATGATTGTCATCAAGTTTATACTTTTGACTCTGGTCTTTATGGAATTACGGATGATTTTTTCTTCGTAGTATGAATATTTGAGTGTATATATATCAGAGCAATTCACTTTGTATAATACAACTAGTTATATGTATGTGTTTGTGTTGTAAATAATCGCGAATTGTAAATAATTGTATATAAGGTGTACAAAACGATAAGGTGTCCCTTTCATACATCAATACTTAAAAAAAGACAAAAAACAAATACATAATAAAAGGGTTTGAGTGATATAACCGTACGAACCAGGAGTTTCTTATGGTTTGTTCCCTCAAAAATAGAGGATTTAAGTAAGTGTGTGGCTGGCATTCTGCGCACTTAGTTATATTAATGGTCCAGCTAGCCCCACGTCCCAGGACCTGACTCCCCCATTCTTCAAAGGATTTCAGAAAGCAGCACAAATTGTGTACAAAGGGCATTCACTGTTTGGCCTACCTATTGTTTTTTGTTTTGTTTAGGGTATTGGCACTGAATCACATAAAGCATGCATGTTAAATCACATTAGGATGCTGTGTGAGAAGTTACAGTGTTGATTGAAGGGGGTGTGAGCTCTTCTCTGGCAACAGCCACAATCTCTGTCAGGGTGAACCAGTAAAGTCAGTAAATGAACCTGGTAGCTTTGCACAAAAACACTCAGGCTTACCTTAGAGGCAATGTGTAAAGTATTTATGAAGCATGGAAAGTTATAAAGTAAAAACCTAACATTAAAAAAATCACACATCAATTTAGAAGAGTAGGCTACATTTTAATAAATGACTCATCTAGTGCCTAAAAGATCAAAGTATCTACTGAGGACATCTAGTAGATTGCGCTAGACCAGAACAAAGTAAAAAGTTATGACTGACTGTGATGGAGCGCAGGTAGACTAGATTGTGCACGGTCTGGGCTTACCTTCAGACTTAGAGGAATTTTGTGGAATAATGTCTGAAGATGTAAAGATCAGTGGGCAAGGCTGTAGGGGGTCTCCAAAGAGGAGGTGTTGTCATCGGAGAACTGCTGGACAAAGTTGTAGTGAAGATTTCTAGGTGCTGATTTAGTCTCTTTTTTGGAAGTCAGACATCTCCAGCAGGACTAGGCTGCAGACTGCAGCCGACGGGGGCTCCGCAAGGCTGGATACCTCTTTTGCAAAGAGCTACTAAACATAATTTTCTGCAGCAGAGAGGCTGGCAGGCGATGCACCTTTTGTAGATCAACAGACAGGTGGATTTTGGCTATCTACCACTTTTAGCACCTCTTCCAAGGGTCCAGGACTAGAGAGACACCACTTGGAGGGTCAGGACATGCTCAGGCTGGGTCTTGGTGTGGGTTAAAGATAGTTGGAGCCTTTTCTGTCGCTGAGACTCTGCTCAGGAAGCCAGCCAACAAGCTGTTAGAGTTCTTCTGGAAGTCCTGGGTCCTGCAGTGGACTAGGGTTCAGGAGTAGCGCAGGCCTCAGATACTTCAAGGCAGACTTCAGGCATCAGAGCAGACCTTCTAGATCCAGCAAAGCAGCCTTCTGAAAATCACAGCAGGACATAGGAACATGCAGTCCTCTGAGAGACATGCAGTAGGTTTAGAAATGGAACTGGAGAGTTGTTCTGAGAGCTTATACCTGGTGTCACATTTGAGGTTGTAGAAGTTTCTAAAGATTGGAAGTTCATGCCTCCCAGCCTGGCTACAGGCACAATGGGCTAGTGTGAAGTTATTTGTGATAATTCAGGGCACGGCCTATTGACTTGCAAGTGTGGATGTGCCCAGCTTCACTCCTCATCCTTCCAGTGATGTCCCATCCAGCCAATGGTGTAAGAGGGCAAACAAAGTGGTACCAGTTACAGGTATGTGGCATGGTTTAGTAACCCAGTCTCTGTGGCTTAAGGTAAGCACAGGGGGCACACGGCAGAACCAAACTTACACATCCAGCAGCACAGGGACAGTCAGGTGCAGAGTGCCAACAGAGAGTTGGGCACCCAAAGCAAACCAATGGGAAATCTGGAAGTTGGAAAAAGGCTGCAAGCTCATCTGAAGAGGCTGACCAAAGGAGACCTACAGCTGCACAGTTACGTTGGGATGTGCTGGTATATTGGGACACCATTGGTTGATCTCACCAAGGCCCAGGGGCTCCTTTTACAGAGGTGTCCTTTGGCAAAGGGAAGCAGCTTAAAAGTGCCGGTCACAGTTTTGGGGATCATCGTGCAGAGGCTGTAGGTGGCAATGTGGAGTCCAGCAGGGTTTTGCCAATGGTGTAATCTTGCTCAGAAGTGCCGGGGAACCTTCGGTGGACTGGTGGACCACTGGAACTCAGTCAGTGCTAGTCAGATTTAATGTTATTCAGGCAGAGCTTTAGTCTTTAAAGTTGGTTTTCTTTTGGACATGTTGAGGGATAAAACTCCGATTTCCCCTATGTTAGTGGTATGGGTTGTATATGTATATTGTGTTAGCATGATGTATCTATATATTTCTAGTATACAGGTATGCACAGAATGTAATCTATAACTTATTTTACTGAGTTAGTAAGGATATGTGTGTGTTCTGTTTTCCATGTGTAGGCCAAAAACTATACAGATGCCATCTTTTCTTTTCTGCGTTAGGTATGAACAGTGATCACGTGCTACCTTCCAATGGCCGTCAGGCCCTAGCTTAGTTGATTTGCCTGAGACAGCTGAATACCCGCTATACTTTCCCTGTCCTGGGACTCAAGGTCACATCTGGCTTTGGGTGCGATAAGCGCATTCCTGAAGGCGCCGTGCCTGCACTCCCGGGCACTGAGACGAACGGGAGTCACCCCTCCTGACCTCCCCAATATTAACTAAAGCAGAGCTTTGTACTAATCATGTGTGCCATATATGGTCCTTCCTCGAGGGCCAAGAGTCAAGTAGTGTTTTTCAATCGACGGTGTTTCATGCGCTATGTCAAAAGTATATATGTGTAGTTTTGAATGTAAGCCAGCAGTCTTCTCCACGCACCTGGATGGGTGAGGATGGGAGAGGCTCCTCTTTAGAGTATTCTGTATAATAAACAATTGAACTTTCTTCACTGCCAACTGACTGGTTATTGGGTAATTGGTATTGGGGCTAATGGTAAGTATAGCTCCTTATGTTATTTTTTATGGTACGTCAATTGGTGACTCTGGTGGGACTCCGCGTTGGGGTCGCCCTCCCGTAAACGGGTAGAAAAGGACAAAGAAAAGGGGAGCTCTGGTCGAGTGGGTGGACTGTCCAGAGATTCTGTCTTACTCCGCTCTCGAGATCAGGGAGCCCCAGCTATTAGTGACCCTTTGCCGGAGTCCTACGGGCGTAACCCAGGAGCTGACCGTGCTGGTCTCCAGGAGTTGGCAGTGGAGAATACGCAATTGTACCTGCGTGCACCAGGTGAGTGAATTGTGATCGGTGTGTTTTGGAAACCCGCTGTTGAGCAACGTTTTGTAGCAGTTAACTGTATTTGATTTGGTGGTCGGTGTACCACGGAGAACATTGGGGGTCTGACGGGCAGCATCGTGGCTGCACGGGTAGATGCTCCACGGACTTGTTTGGTGAATAATAGAGATACCGATCGGACGCCTTGGTGTGACACGTGTGGTGTGCACCCGGCTGGACTGCTCTCAGAAAAGTCTGTGGTTGTACCTGTGTAGCCTTTGAGACATATCTGGAGCGACGCTAAGGCAACAGGCTTAGTCAGATAAGTCCTGAGGAAGAACCAGGAAGATTACAGGATGGTCCGTAGGTCGGTCTGTGGTTAAACCCTGTCTACGGTCTTTTGGTAGTCTCCGGGCTCCCTGATTTTGGTATCTGTTGGTCTGAAAATCTGCTTTTGATTGGTTCTCCATGAACGGGAGTCGATGGGCTCAGTTCTTTTGCATTGAAGACAACATGTCGCTTTGAAATTTTCCCTTTGAACATGTTTCTGTTTGTATTGTCTTGTTGAAGTTTGATTGGTGAAAAAGGTGTGAGAATGTATGAAATATGGCCATGTTTGAAAGATCATTTTTCTGAATGAAATCAGATTGTTAGTGAATAAGGATGTCGTGTTTTAGTAAATTGTGTTTTGGATGCTGTTGTCGCCGAAAGTGTTTCAAAAAGAGTTACCCCTGACACCATAAATTATAGTGTAATTTATGGTGTCAGGGGTAACTCTTTTTGAAACACTTGCATATCTGATTCAAGCCCCTGTTCTCCTTAAAGAATCATCCCCTTTATATAGAACAAAAGTTGTCGCCGAAAGGGCGCACGATTGGATCAAAGTCAACCTGCCCCGCCAGAGCGTAGTCCGAGTTATGATATGTATGTTAAACATGGTCTTTCGCCTATTTTGTTTAATACATTATGGCACTAGTATACCAAAGATAATGTGGAACTGCAATGGCCTTTAACCGGGTCTTTTGATGAGAAAAAAATAATTTACTTGCAGGATCAATTATTTTTATAAACAAACTCGAAAAGCAATGTTTGATTCCTTGCATATGTGGCAGAAGGAAGCAAAGCGCAAGAGCATTAGGGAGGAGAAGTTATGCAAATTTAAAGGAAGTCAGACGATCACACAAAAAGCCATAGCGTATGATAAAAATCAGATTGAGACAAATATTGACTGCACAAATAGATAATATAGGTTGCAGGTGGATAAAAGTTAAGTGACTAGGGCCGGACCTGAGGATGAGATAGGGGATTTGTTAGATATTCGTTCACCTCCCCCTTATGCCCCACAAAGAATATATATCCTGCAGTCCCTTTGACTTCATTTTTGGCCCCATTGGCCTCAGCTCCTGTTGTGGCTCCTATCTCTACCACTTCAGGAACTCCTTCTGTTTAGTTTCCCTCCGTATTGGGATCGGCTACTCTAATACCGGCTACACCGTCCCCTCTTTCTGTAGCTACGGTTGTTCTGACTTCCCCTTCTCCAATTTGGGCTTCCCAGTCTTCAAGCACGACTCCCGCCTTAGCTGATCAAACTCTCTTTCGTGGTCCAGGGGGGTCTTGATGCACGGCGATTGTATACTCGTTCAGTGGTAGGGTTGGAAGGGAAACACACAGTCGCAAATCAGGCGTCCCAATGGATGTGGAACCCTGTGTATACTATTACGGATATATGGTGGAGTACTCTTAGAGATTATGAGCCTGTTATGCAAGAAAACGCCCTGGAGCATATGACTACACGTCTTATTTCCTTGTGGGAACAGTGTTTTCTGGATGGAAGAGCCCCACAAGTAACGTACGATATTTTGGACCTGGCTCATAAATTTGAATTAGTGTATAGGAATGTAGAGACTCTAATAAAATATAGAGGGCGACTGCACCTGAAATGTCCTAATTTGGATTCCCAGTATCCTATCGGGAAGTCCATCCCATTTATCATCCTGAGATACTAGAGTTAAGAGATAATCAGAATCAGGTAACTAGAGATCGTATGGAGGCACGGTTTCAGGAGCAATGGGTCTACACCCCTCGTAAGAAAAGTGAGGTCCTTTCCCTGAAGGCGCAACTCCCGACCCTCGTAGAAATCCTACTGCCTACTATAAGGGACTCACAGAGGCAGCCTCTTCAGCTGTCATGACCTTAGCTGACATTGAATTATTTTTTGGCTTACTAGTCCCAGTTGACGTATGGCGTCAGGTGCATGATCAGGATCATGTTGCGTAGTTGTGAGGGACTTGGGATCTGATTAAGGACTGGGACAAGGAACAAAAGCCTGGCGATAAACCTAGACTTGAAGTATTGGCTTTGCCAGGTCGGAATATTACTCACATGCACTCCTTGATTCCGCCTCGTAAGGTAGACTGGTATAAATTGACAGCGTGTAAACAGAAAAAGGATGAGAGTGTGTTGGATGTCTTTACTAGATTTGAAGGGGTATTCATTGACTTCAGTTAACAGGATTTGTCTGTGGAAGGTGGTGTACGATTATTTGTTAATCGTTTTGTGACTAATTTGTTACCCAAGATATCTGCACGGCTACAAGCCGCTGAGAGTACTTGGGCCACTTCCACACCCTCGATTATGCTAAGCATGGCTCAGTATTACGAGTATAGGGAAAATGAGAGTAAGGATAAGTCAGAAAAGAAAGCAAAGGATCTTAAGACACGAGTATTGCTACAACAAGTTATAAGAGGACAGGGCGGAGATTGAGACGGGAGAGGGTTTAGCCCGAGGGGGGCGGGAACTGGACGAGGAGGAGGTCCAGCTGTTGCTTTGGGAATAAACCAGTGCTCTTACTGTAAACAGGAAGGGCATTGGCGAGCTCAGTGTGTATTGTTGTTGGCTTCAAATGGGGCATGAGGGGAAGATGAAGAGGCTGAGGTGGCGTAGATCGAAGTGATATGCGAAGAGAGGAAGAATCGCATGGTGAGTCAGTAAAGAATTACTTTGATAATCCAAGAGGAAGGCAGTATGACAACGAGGATTGTGTGTTTGAGAGAACCAATGGGTATGGTTATACATAGGACAGCCATGAACAGAGTTGGGGCCAGGTGTCAGTACCCGTTGATCAGCAAGGGCCCTATGTGAAAGGGCGATTGATGAAGACTTCTGAAAACTTTTTAGTTGATACTGGTGCAATGAATAGTTCGATTGCCCATTCACTGGTCCTAGGAGCTGCTCTGTCTGGGCGAAATAACATTTCCGTGGGATTTTCTGGAATCCCGGTAGTGAGCCCCGTCTCTAAACCTGTTCCGTTCACGATTGGGCTGTCACGGTGGACTCTCCATTTTTGTTAACTTCACAGGGGCAAATCTGTTTGGACTGGATTTGCTAACGAAATTGCATGCTAAAATTAATTGTTCTCCCGATGGTGTTTATTTGACTATACAATCGCCTGGTGAACATACCCGACATGTTTCACCAAGAATGAAGCCCTCCTCCCAGAGTTCGCTGTTATTCCATTGACTCTGTGGGCGACGGGGATACGGATGTCGGTTTATTAAAAAATTCCGCCTGTCTCTATTACATTAAAGCCAAACGCTTGTTTGTCCCACATACCTCAGTAACAGATTTTACCGGCTGGTGAAAAGGCTTTGCTTGCTATCATTCAGGATTTGATTGAAAAAGGTGTAGTGGAAAAGACAGCTGCAAATGTATGCAATAGCCCTATATTACCGATCTTAAAGAAGGCCCCTGTTAGAAATGAGTTTGATCATGTCAATACTTATTGTTTTGTAATTGACCTACGAGAAATTAACAAAATATTGGTGCCGCAGTATCCAGTGGTTTCGGACCTCACTACTATTCTTACCATGATTCCTCCCACTGCAAAGTATTTCTCAGTTATTTATCTGAAGAATGCTTTCTTCAGCATTCCAATCCATCCTGATAGCCGTCATATTTTCGGCTTCTCCTTATCTGGGCGCAGCTTCTGATTTTACCGCGCACCCCAGGGGTACACCGAGAGTCTTATCATTTATAGCCAGGCTTTGAAAGCAGTACTAGATGAGTTGACCCTACCCCCTGACAACGTGCTCCTCTAATATGTTGATGACCTGTTAGTGGATCCCGATACTGAGGAAGGCTGCAAGGAAGCCATGGTTAAATTATTATCTCATTTGGCAGCCAATGGTAATAAAGTATCCCTCACCAAATTTCAGTATTGTCGACACAAGGTGACTTATCTTGGTCATCTACTGTCGAAGGAGGGGAGGAGACTAACTCCTGAACGCACGACTACTATTTCTAACATGTCTGTACCTTGTACTCAGAGTGATGTTCATGCATTTCTTTGCATAACCTCTTACTCTCGGCAATGGATACCTGATTTCTCTCTTCTTACTAAACCTCTCCTGTACTTTACCACTAAAGATGTGCATGAGCCTCTACCCTGGACCGATGAATGTCAGAAAGCTTTTGACTCTTTGAAATCTACGCTTTGCTCTGCACCTGTCTTGGGTACTCCTGACTACCAAATACCTTTTGTGCTCTACATACATGAGGTGAACGGTTGTTCGCTTTCAGTGTTAACACAAGGATTTGGTGGTAAGCAAAGACATTGTGCGCATTTCTCGGCGATGTTGGATAACGTCGCCAGAGCGCTTCCTAGTAGGCTAAGGGCTACGGCTGCTGTTGCGATGGCCATTTGACAGTTGGAGGGGCTCGTTCTGAATACTGACCTCACAGTGATGGTACCGCATGCTGTGGACACATTATTGAACAAAACAAAGACCCAGCACCTTACGATTGCTCGTCTTACTGGTTATGAATTGACTTTGTTTGCTCCCCATATTACAATTAAGCGGTGTGCCACTTTAAATCCTGCCATGTTGCTACCCCTCCCTTCGAATAAAAAAACAAATGACATACATGATTGTACATTTAGGACCGAAGAAGAAACGAAGGGACGGGTAGACCTCACAAACATACCTCTATCTGACCCCCAAGGGGAATTGTATGTCGATGGCTCTTGTTTCAAGTTACCAGATGGCACGACAACAGCTGTGTATGCGATTACGACCCTCCGCACAGTAGTTGAGGCTTCTCGAGTACCCTATAAATCAGCACAAGCAGCTGAGTTAGTGGCGTTACTTCGAGCTTGCGAGTTGAGTGAAGGATTGAAAGTAAACATTTATACAGATGGCCAATACGCCTCCGGCGTGGCTCACAGTTTCGGCCACCTATGGGCAGGGAGAGGTTTTCTCACTTTCTATGGTCAAAGAATACAACATGGACCTTTGATTTTACAATTACAGCTTTAATGTTACCAGAAAAGGTGGCCGTAGTTAAATGCAGTGCACATAGAGCAGTAGTGGATGAAGTGGGTGAAGGAAATGCTTTTGCTGATCTGATAGCGAAGGAAACTGCAAAATCCAAAATGTCATCTATGTTTTTGACCACATCTGCTAGGTGGGTTGCAGAAACTGAAATGTTTGATAATACTATGGAAAGTGTCCGAGAAATACAGAAAGAAGCTACCCCGCTGAATTGGTTCGTTGGGAAAAGGAAGTGGGAAGATTAGATAAAAACGATTGCTGGGTTGATTTGACTGAAAAACAGAGGTGGTTGCTACCTAAAGCATTGGTTAACGCTGTAGTGACCATGGCTCATGGCCCAGCACACATAGGGGCAAAGGGCATCTGCGCTCTTTTGGACCCCGTGTCGAACAATCCTAATATTTCCAGGACCGCTGCCCATTTGGTCCAGTATTGTATGGTTTGTTTGAGACACAAGCCCAGGGGGGAGGGAGCCAGTTCTCAGTGGGAACTTTGCACCACCATCTTGGCCTTTTGACATGCTCCAAATGGATTACATCCAATTGGACTGTGTGAATAATCTGAAAAGGCAAACACTGCCTTAGCAACAGCAAAAGCTTTGATAAAGGAGTTTTTCCCGAGTTATGGATTACCACGGGTGATCTGAACAGATAATGGGGGACACTTTAATGCAGAGCTTATCAGCCATGTTTGTAATGGATTGCAAATGAAGCAGAAGTTTCATGCAGCCCGACACCCCCAGTCTACTGGATTGGTTGAGAAATACAATGGAATTTTGAAATTAAAAATGGCCAAAATTCAAGAGGGTACTGAGCTGAAATGGCCAGATGCCCTACCATTAGCTTTGATGTCTTTACGAATTACCCCACATTCACGGTCTGGTCTGTCACCTTATGAGGTCATCTTTGGACGACCAGCCAATGTTTGGGGTGTCCCAAAAACCAGAACTTTTCGAGATATTGACTACTCTATGATGACAGATTATTTGTATGCTTTGACTAAAGATCTCCGTTCCATTCTTCAACAGGTGTCAGCAGTGTTGCAGCCTCTGCCGGAGGGCCCGGACGTCGCTTGGAACCAGGACAGTGGGTCCTAGTCTGAAACTATCAGCGGAAATCCAGTTTGGACCATCGCTGGTCAAAGCCCCATCAAATTCTCCTGGTACGCAGACAGCTGTGAAAGTGGACGGCAAGCGACATTGGATTCACATATCACATGTGAAAAGAGTGCCCCTCCCACTTCCATATGATCAGTGAAATGAGAAAGGAATTTTGACCCAGGAGAGTGAACGAGCCCCTCATTTTGTTCCTTGTTCTGATGCCCTGAAATCAGAGAAGGGCAAGGAGAAGAAGTACCGGGCTCCGAAGTGGTTTTGGCATCTGAATCAGCAATTGCCCCGGATTTGGTTGCTCCTGTTCTTGATCAACAAGTCCATGATATTCCTGTTGCAGAGAATGCACCTTCCTCTGTTTTATTTCCCGATCAGGAAACGCCTGGTCATGTTCAATACAACCTGCAGCCCAGAAGACAACGCGGTACCCCAGATGAAGATGGCAGGAGATAGGGAAAGACGTTAGTAATAGGGTGTGTTCAAAATGTGTCTGGGGTGCGGAGCGGGACACTGGACTGAACACGTTGAGAGCCTGGAACATTTTGTTCACTCTTTTCAAAAAGAAAGACTAAACTTTTGTAAAGGGCCCAGGCTATGTTCTCTTCCATAGTTGTGTAAAGACATAACTCCA
Source organism: Lissotriton vulgaris (assembly GCF_964263255.1). Classification (NCBI taxonomy): domain Eukaryota; kingdom Metazoa; phylum Chordata; class Amphibia; order Caudata; family Salamandridae; genus Lissotriton; species Lissotriton vulgaris. The sequence continues at coordinate 1,317,109,136 of NC_141691.1, forward strand.
ATGCGAGGATTTTTTTTTATTGTTTTCTTTGATGAATGATGGGAGACTGCCTGTGAGGCTCTAGATGGACACAGAAAGAAAAACCCTCTGGCATGTTGGACTGCATTGCCCGAGTTTAGTTATTGGACTTTCAGTTAACATGTATCCCTTTGCCCATTTTGTCCCTGAGGAGGAACAACCTTTTGCACCCCGTTATTACCCTACATATGTACCCATCTTTTCCAGATGGACCATTCGTGTAAAGATAGCCTTTGTGGTTACTAATATGACTTTGTTGATGATATTAATGAGTGTTTTTGTATATTTGGAGTTTTACCATCCTATGCCTACTATTCTGGGAACAACGACCACATCTGCACAGCATCTGTTCTATATCTTGGCTCCACACAAAGAAAGGCACCATCAAACCTATACTAAAAATGTGTTTGTAGAAATGCTTCATCAGACGCACAGTGCAACGAATACTACCAATTGTTAGGTTTGTGGTCTTTTGCACTCAGTAATGCACAGACATGATTTATTTATTTATTTGCCCATATCATATTTAGGAAGTTGTGAGGCTTGGTTTAAAAAGGTTGTCCATGATGTATATGCACTATACCGTAGATACTGCTTGTTATTCTGAGATAGACTACGAGATGATTTTGGCATACATAGAATTGCACCAGGGTTTCGACCCCAAGGGAAATAATGGAGAAGAGTCATTAGATCCAAATGCCTGTATGAATATGTACACGGAGTATAAAAATGTGACTTGGCTCAGGAATGAGATCTTGGATTTTGCAGAGTTTAATTTCACCCAGTATTTCCAACAATTTAAAGAAAGAAATGTCACAGATGACCAGGCAATCCCAGTACATATACTAAACATTAATTCAGCTTTCTGTATTCAGGGGGCAGGACAAATATCAGTATGAGAGAGCCAGTGTAATTATACTTATCTACTACGCATTTTCAGTAGCCCTCCATTATTGACCCCTCCTAATGTATAGTTTGTATGTGGAGAAAATGCATATACATGGCTCCCTCGTGGTAGAGCGGGTCGTTATTATCTGTCCTTCCTGTACCCTCCAGTATATATAGCTCCTGCTAATTATCATAAGGACCAGAGATTAGAGAAACAAGGCCTACCCCTTAATAGAAATGTGAGGGAAATAGACACCACTGACATTGATCAAACAGATACTGCAGAACAACATTTGGTTGATATAATGAAGGGAGTATTTCCTATTTGGGGACCCATTATCACCAGTAAGGAAGTAAGGCGTTTGTCTAGGGTTGTTGAAATGGTAATCAATACCACCGCAGGTATATTAACAAATTTAACTGGAGAGCTTCAAGTTACGAAACTTGTCTCGCTTCAGAACAGAATGGTTCTAGACGTCATTTTGGCTGATGGAGGAGGAGCATGCCGTGTGATCGGCAGTTCCTGCTGTGTATATATCCCTGACTCCGCCCCTTCTGTTCATTTTGCTATCCAGAAGTTACATCGCTTGGAATCTGAAGTACATGCAGATACAGGGACATGGTCTTTGTCTGGATGTTCTGGGGTCTATTGTCCACTAGGGGATGGAAAATTTTGAAGATCCTAGCAGGCATAGCGGGTGTTATATTTACCTGCTGCCTGTGCATACATTGTGGGCCAGCTTGTTGTTCTTATTGTGCTTCTAAACTTGCCTCTTTCATAACCACTCCTTCCCTAGGGGCTGCTAAGGCTCAATTAGTTCAGCAAGAAATAAAAGACCTAATGCAGATTGATGAAGGGATTTTTGGAGACTGACTTCTTTTTAGTTAGCTACATCATGCTAAAAGGGTGGTTCTGAGGGATAAAACTCCGATTTACCCTATGTTAGTGGTATGGGTTGTATATGTATATTGTGTTAGCATGATGTATCTATATATTTCTAGTATACAGGTTTGCACAGAATGTAATCCATAACTTCTGTCACTGAGTTAGTAAGGATATATGTGTGTGTGTGTTCTGTTTTCCTTGTTTAGGCCGAAAACTATACAGACGCCATCTTTTCTTTTCTGCGTTAGGCATGAACAGTGATCACGTGCTACCTTCCAAGGGCTCTCAGGCCCTAGCTTAGTTGATTTGCTGGAGACAGCTGAATACCCGCTATTGTTTCCCTGCCTTGGGACTCAAGGTTGCATCTGGATTTGGGTGCGATAAGCGCATTCCTGAAGGCGCAGTGCCTGCACTCCCGGGCACTGAGACGAATGGGAGTCACCCCTCCTGACCACCCCAATAATAACTAAAGCAGAGCTTTGTACTAATCATGTGTGCCATATATGGTCCTTCCTCGAGGGCCAAGAGCCAAGTAGTGTTTTTCCATCTACTGTGTTTCAAGCGCTATGTAAAAAGTATATATGTGTCGTTTTGAATGTAAGCCAGCAGTCTATTCCACGCACCTGGATGGGTGAGGATGGGAGAGGCTCCTCTATAGAGTATTCTGTATAATAAACGATTGAACTTTCTTTACTGACAACTGACTGGTTATTGGGTAATTGGTATTGGGGCTATTGGTAAGTATAGCCCCTAATGTTATTTTTTATGATACGTCAATGTCCACTGTCCATGGGAGATCAGGAATCTTTATCGAATGCAGGCAGTCCTCCCAGGGTTTTAGAAGTCGCTAGTCTGAGGGACAAGTTTTAGAAGCTGCAAAGTTCAAAGTTTACAGACAGGCTGTCAGGGCTGGGACCAAGACAGTGGCTGGAGTTTCTTGTTGTGCAGGGATTGGCTTTTCTTTGTCCTCTTCTTCGTAAGTCATAGGTAATCTGAGGATAAAGGTTCAGGGGTGCCCCTAAATACTTATTTTTGGGGTGTTACAGGGGTCAGAAGATATTAGCCAATGAGTTGTTTATGTTTAGGCTGTCTATAACTATTCTATGTTCACTCCCTCTGGGGAGGGGGCATATGCCTAACCCTATTGGCTAGAGTCCCCCAGATCAATATGGAGTATTTTCAAAGGAGGGGGTCACTACAGTACTTGGCACCTTAGGGGTAGTCCTTACTGAGATAGGACACACCGCTCTTGGGTACTAATTTTCCCACTGACCCTGCTGCCAAAAATAGGGCTTGGTCAGAGGTGACGGCTGCTCCACTGCCTACAAAAGGATGGGAAGTCTTTGAGGCTCTCCGCCATTCTATGCTGTTCCTGCTTGAGGGTACGTGTGAAGCACCTCCACACAGAGCATGCTTTATTTCTGACCGGCAAAAGACTCCCACCTCAGGGGGTCAGAAACATGTCTAGAGGTAGAAGGCTGGTGGTGAACAGTCAGTCACACACTAGTAAGTTGGTAGGATTCCAGGAAGCACCTCTAAGGTACTCTCTGTGTGCATTTCTAAAAAACTTGCATCAGTGGGGTTTTATTAAGCTGAAATGTTCAGTACCAAACATCTTGGAATTTGGTGAAGCCATCATGGAGCTGTGGAACTTGTAGTGACAGCTCCCAGCCAGCCCATATACTCAGTATTTATTTATTTATTTTATTTATTTTTAAGGTTTTATATAGCGCGGACAAAATCCTTGTAGATATCAGAGTGCTTTGCCATCAGCGAGGCTAGCGATGCATAACAATGAAAGAAGGAACAATCACGAGTAGCATAACAAATCACAAATAGCATAACAAATTACAAGGAAATTCTCTGGAGGAAAGATCATGCATAACAAGAACAGTTCATGTATAGGGGAAAAAGCGTAGTGTACATGACAGGAGCATCATAGGTAATAAAAAGTCCCGGGTGACAAATGAGATAAGGATGTTTAGTTTGATCTTAAATGCAGAAAGGCAAATTAGCAAGGGAAGTTATTGAGTCTCAGAAAAACTTAGCTTATAATCAGGTGAATTTTGCCATGAGAATTGCTTTATCTTTCTTTTTTTAAAGAAATGGTAGAAGCATTCAGTCTGACTTCTGGTGGGAGAGTATTCCATATCCTTGGCACCATGCCCGAAAAGGATTGATTATATGTTTCTTCTTTTTGAATCTTTGAGGTTTCAGTAGTAGGTTATCTACGCTCCTTGAGGACCTTGACCCACCAGAGATTTTCAGTTTATGTGTGAGGTAGCTGGGTGCGCTGTAATATAAGGCCTTATGAGTCATGCAGGCTATTTTAAGATGGATTGTTACTTCCAGTGCTAGCTACTACAAGGACTTTAAGTCTGGGAGATGTGGGAGCTTCTTTTCGAGCCAGTGATGAGTCTTGCAGCAGCGTTTAAAGAGGCTCGCAGGGGAGCCGTCAAAGCTTTTGGAAGGCCACATAAAGAGGCACTTCCATATTCCACTCGAGGAATAACCAGAGCATGTACAGCCAGCTTTGAGTCATTGACTGGAATGAAGGGTTTCAACTTCCTCAGTGTGTTGATTTGAAAGTATACTCCCTTTGTAGCATTGCTAAAATGTTTCTGCATGGTGAGATTGCTGTCTAGAGTTATGCCCAGAGATTTTGCAGAGTCAACAATGGTAGGTTGAACTTTGAGCGCTGTAAGATGTTGGATCAAGGCTTGCATAGGGGAAATTTTGGTGGGTGGAGCTATAAGGAGGAATTCGTTTTTTTTAGCATTACCTTTGAGGTGGCTTTCTGCCAGCTAAGTCTGGGTGTTCGTGAGGGTGGTGTTAAGCTGTTTAATGTCATCTAGGGTGTTGATCTTAAGATAAAGTTGAGTATCGTCTGCATACTATGGTATTGCACGTTGGAAGCTTGGAGAATTTCTGTGAGCAGCTCCATGAACAGGTTGAACAGAGTTGGGGATAGTGAGGAGCCTTGTGGGACTCCCAACCTTACCGGCTAAAGAAGTCTGCTTTAGTGCGCTTGATGTTTTTGTAATAGTTGTTTCTTTTTTTCCTTAGTAATTTAAGGTGATTAGTAGATGGCCTGAGAGACCGTCTATCCTTGTTAAGTAAGTCAGTGTACCAGGGCTTGGAGTCTTTAGTGGAAAATCTCTTTGGTTGAAGGGGGTCTACCTCATTAATTATCTCTGCCATAGAGTTGAGGTAGTGGTTAGTGAGATCGTGGACGTCTAAGATGTCAACAGGTGGTCGAAGCAGGCTGTAGCTTGAAGAGGGTAGTGTGTAGGGGTTGAGTCTTTTCAGGTCTCATTTCCAAATCTTAGGTTGTGTGGACTGAACCAAGATGAGTTTAACTGTTTCCTTGATGAAGAAGGTGATGATATGGTGGTCCGACCAGTCGCAGGGTTGAATCGACTCCAACTGGAAGACGTCAGTTTTGGAAATTATTAGATCTAAGATTGTGCCTTTATTATGAGTAGGGCTTCACTGTGCACTTATACTGTCTAAGAATGGCTTAGACACTATAGGGGCATATCTGCTCATGCAGTTATGCTCTCACATGCAGTATTGTGTTCCTACCTTAGGGCTGTAAGGCCTGCTATAGAGGTGACTTACCTATGCCTCTTGCTGTGCTGGTAGGCCATGCACAGAGGGATGTGTGCCAGGTTGACTCTTCACTTTTATCTGCACCAAAACACACAGGCTGCAGTGGTAGTACACCTGTGTTTTATGAGTGGTCTCTTAGAGTGGAACAATACATTCTGCAGCCCTTAGAGTCCTCTCTGGTGACATGTCCCACAGGTACCACAGCTACCTTTTACAAGGGAATATAGGTGAGTCAGAGTTGGGCCAATTGTGGAAACAATGGTACAGTTCTGAGAAAGATCACAGGAACTGGGAACCCGGTTAGAAGAAACCCAGTGTGCACTCAGTCAAAGATGCATCAGAGTCAGGCACAAAGTGGGTGGTAGCCATGCCAAAAGGAATACTTTCCTACAGAGGCCCTTTTGAAATCAGGCCCCAAATAGGTAGGGCTGGAAAATCTAAACTTTCTTTAAGTGCCATTTTTAAAATGGTGTCTTAAAATCTGACTTTAGCATTAAAGAGGATTTTAAATTATCATTTTCAGACACAAAACATGACGTTTTTACCTGTTCCCAATCGAAAGCTAGCACTTATTACATGAAATAAGTTAGCCCAAAGTTATCCCATGAGGGAGGTAGGCCTCATAGTAGTGAAAAACGAAGTTAGGAGGTTTTTACTACCAGGACACGTAAAACTTAAAAGTACATGTCCAACTTTTTAATTACAATGCACTCTGCCCTCTGGGCCTTCTAAGGCCTACCTTAGAGGTGACATATGTAATAAAAAGGATTTTTAAAGCTTGATAAGGGGGTTATATTGCTAAGACAGTTTAAAACTACATGCAGGCTAAAAAAGCACAAGTGGGACATTTTTAAGAGGCTGTTTAAGTGGGTGGCATAATAAGGGCTGTGGGTCCACTAGTAGCATTTATTATACAGGCCCTGGGTATACTTATACCACTTTTCTAATGAATTATAAGTATATTTAATATGTCATTCAGGTGAAAGCTAATTTTACCATGTTTTAGCGAGTGAGCACAAGCACTTTAGAACTGGTTAGCAGTGGTACAGTGCACATCATCCTAAGGATAGTAACAATTAATTTAGGAAAAAAGGATGATGAAGGGAAAAAGTTAGGGGGGAGACCACCCTAAGGTTAACATGTCTAAAATATTGTCTTATGCCATAGGTTTTTCTTACAGCAAAATAATTTATTGATATTATTTGTAAAATATATTCACACATAGTGCTACCTTTAGAATCACTTTACAAAAGGGGGTGGTGATGAACAGAGTGTCTGAATTGAGCAGACCACTCTTACCCAGTCCAAAGATCAGGGCTTGATCCATCACCGTTATTTATCTCACTGCCCCATCCCAGCTCAGAACCTGGCTATATGCAAATCAGTCTGTCCCTGGCCCAGTGCATCATGGGAACAGGGCAGACTAAACTACCAAGCCAATTCTTTACCAGAAAGGAGACAAGCTACCGGGGACCGGTTTCTGGCATTTCAGCCGTCTTCGGCCCGGCTTGCTTGAATCCTGATGGAGCAGTGAGAAAGGGACTCATGTCTGAGTATACCCTGCCACACCTATAGTGGCCAAAATCGATTTACAAAAGGGGGTGGTGATGAACAGAGTGTCTGAATTGAGCAGACCACTCTTACCCAGTCCAAAGATCAGGGCTTGATCCATCACCGTTATTTATCTCACTGCCCCATCCCAGCTCAGAACCTGGCTATATGCAAATCAGTCTGTCCCTGGCCCAGTGCATCATGGGAACAGGGCAGACTAAACTACCAAGCCAATTCTTTACCAGAAAGGAGACAAGCTACCGGGGACCGGTTTCTGGCATTTCAGCCGTCTTCGGCCCGGCTTGCTTGAATCCTGATGGAGCAGTGAGAAAGGGACTCATGTCTGAGTATACCCTGCCACACCTATAGTGGCCAAAATCGATTTACAAAAGGGGGTGGTGATGAACAGAGTGTCTGAATTGAGCAGACCACTCTTACCCAGTCCAAAGATCAGGGCTTGATCCATCACCGTTATTTATCTCACTGCCCCATCCCAGCTCAGAACCTGGCTATATGCAAATCAGTCTGTCCCTGGCCCAGTGCATCATGGGAACAGGGCAGACTAAACTACCAAGCCAATTCTTTACCAGAAAGGAGACAAGCTACCGGGGACCGGTTTCTGGCATTTCAGCCGTCTTCGGCCCGGCTTGCTTGAATCCTGATGGAGCAGTGAGAAAGGGACTCATGTCTGAGTATACCCTGCCACACCTATAGTGGCCAAAATCGATTTACAAAAGGGGGTGGTGATGAACAGAGTGTCTGAATTGAGCAGACCACTCTTACCCAGTCCAAAGATCAGGGCTTGATCCATCACCGTTATTTATCTCACTGCCCCATCCCAGCTCAGAACCTGGCTATATGCAAATCAGTCTGTCCCTGGCCCAGTGCATCATGGGAACAGGGCAGACTAAACTACCAAGCCAATTCTTTACCAGAAAGGAGACAAGCTACCGGGGACCGGTTTCTGGCATTTCAGCCGTCTTCGGCCCGGCTTGCTTGAGTCCTGATGGAGCAGTGAGAAAGGGACTCATGTCTGAGTATACCCTGCCACACCTATAGTGGCCAAAATCGATTTACAAAAGGGGGTGGTGATGAACAGAGTGTCTGAATTGAGCAGACCACTCTTACCCAGTCCAAAGATCAGGGCTTGATCCATCACCGTTATTTATCTCACTGCCCCATCCCAGCTCAGAACCTGGCTATATGCAAATCAGTCTGTCCCTGGCCCAGTGCATCATGGGAACAGGGCAGACTAAACTACCAAGCCAATTCTTTACCAGAAAGGAGACAAGCTACCGGGGACCGGTTTCTGGCATTTCAGCCGTCTTCGGCCCGGCTTGCTTGAATCCTGATGGAGCAGTGAGAAAGGGACTCATGTCTGAGTATACCCTGCCACACCTATAGTGGCCAAAATCGATTTACAAAAGGGGGTGGTGATGAACAGAGTGTCTGAATTGAGCAGACCACTCTTACCCAGTCCAAAGATCAGGGCTTGATCCATCACCGTTATTTATCTCACTGCCCCATCCCAGCTCAGAACCTGGCTATATGCAAATCAGTCTGTCCCTGGCCCAGTGCATCATGGGAACAGGGCAGACTAAACTACCAAGCCAATTCTTTACCAGAAAGGAGACAAGCTACCGGGGACCGGTTTCTGGCATTTCAGCCGTCTTCGGCCCGGCTTGCTTGAATCCTGATGGAGCAGTGAGAAAGGGACTCATGTCTGAGTATACCCTGCCACACCTATAGTGGCCAAAATCGATTTACAAAAGGGGGTGGTGATGAACAGAGTGTCTGAATTGAGCAGACCACTCTTACCCAGTCCAAAGATCAGGGCTTGATCCATCACCGTTATTTATCTCACTGCCCCATCCCAGCTCAGAACCTGGCTATATGCAAATCAGTCTGTCCCTGGCCCAGTGCATCATGGGAACAGGGCAGACTAAACTACCAAGCCAATTCTTTACCAGAAAGGAGACAAGCTACCGGGGACCGGTTTCTGGCATTTCAGCCGTCTTCGGCCCGGCTTGCTTGAATCCTGATGGAGCAGTGAGAAAGGGACTCATGTCTGAGTATACCCTGCCACACCTATAGTGGCCAAAATCGATTTACAAAAGGGGGTGGTGATGAACAGAGTGTCTGAATTGAGCAGACCACTCTTACCCAGTCCAAAGATCAGGGCTTGATCCATCACCGTTATTTATCTCACTGCCCCATCCCAGCTCAGAACCTGGCTATATGCAAATCAGTCTGTCCCTGGCCCAGTGCATCATGGGAACAGGGCAGACTAAACTACCAAGCCAATTCTTTACCAGAAAGGAGACAAGCTACCGGGGACCGGTTTCTGGCATTTCAGCCGTCTTCGGCCCGGCTTGCTTGAATCCTGATGGAGCAGTGAGAAAGGGACTCATGTCTGAGTATACCCTGCCACACCTATAGTGGCCAAAATCGATTTACAAAAGGGGGTGGTGATGAACAGAGTGTCTGAATTGAGCAGACCACTCTTACCCAGTCCAAAGATCAGGGCTTGATCCATCACCGTTATTTATCTCACTGCCCCATCCCAGCTCAGAACCTGGCTATATGCAAATCAGTCTGTCCCTGGCCCAGTGCATCATGGGAACAGGGCAGACTAAACTACCAAGCCAATTCTTTACCAGAAAGGAGACAAGCTACCGGGGACCGGTTTCTGGCATTTCAGCCGTCTTCGGCCCGGCTTGCTTGAGTCCTGATGGAGCAGTGAGAAAGGGACTCATGTCTGAGTATACCCTGCCACACCTATAGTGGCCAAAATCGATTTACAAAAGGGGGTGGTGATGAACAGAGTGTCTGAATTGAGCAGACCACTCTTACCCAGTCCAAAGATCAGGGCTTGATCCATCACCGTTATTTATCTCACTGCCCCATCCCAGCTCAGAACCTGGCTATATGCAAATCAGTCTGTCCCTGGCCCAGTGCATCATGGGAACAGGGCAGACTAAACTACCAAGCCAATTCTTTACCAGAAAGGAGACAAGCTACCGGGGACCGGTTTCTGGCATTTCAGCCGTCTTCGGCCCGGCTTGCTTGAATCCTGATGGAGCAGTGAGAAAGGGACTCATGTCTGAGTATACCCTGCCACACCTATAGTGGCCAAAATCGATTTACAAAAGGGGGTGGTGATGAACAGAGTGTCTGAATTGAGCAGACCACTCTTACCCAGTCCAAAGATCAGGGCTTGATCCATCACCGTTATTTATCTCACTGCCCCATCCCAGCTCAGAACCTGGCTATATGCAAATCAGTCTGTCCCTGGCCCAGTGCATCATGGGAACAGGGCAGACTAAACTACCAAGCCAATTCTTTACCAGAAAGGAGACAAGCTACCGGGGACCGGTTTCTGGCATTTCAGCCGTCTTCGGCCCGGCTTGCTTGAATCCTGATGGAGCAGTGAGAAAGGGACTCATGTCTGAGTATACCCTGCCACACCTATAGTGGCCAAAATCGATTTACAAAAGGGGGTGGTGATGAACAGAGTGTCTGAATTGAGCAGACCACTCTTACCCAGTCCAAAGATCAGGGCTTGATCCATCACCGTTATTTATCTCACTGCCCCATCCCAGCTCAGAACCTGGCTATATGCAAATCAGTCTGTCCCTGGCCCAGTGCATCATGGGAACAGGGCAGACTAAACTACCAAGCCAATTCTTTACCAGAAAGGAGACAAGCTACCGGGGACCGGTTTCTGGCATTTCAGCCGTCTTCGGCCCGGCTTGCTTGAATCCTGATGGAGCAGTGAGAAAGGGACTCATGTCTGAGTATACCCTGCCACACCTATAGTGGCCAAAATCGATTTACAAAAGGGGGTGGTGATGAACAGAGTGTCTGAATTGAGCAGACCACTCTTACCCAGTCCAAAGATCAGGGCTTGATCCATCACCGTTATTTATCTCACTGCCCCATCCCAGCTCAGAACCTGGCTATATGCAAATCAGTCTGTCCCTGGCCCAGTGCATCATGGGAACAGGGCAGACTAAACTACCAAGCCAATTCTTTACCAGAAAGGAGACAAGCTACCGGGGACCGGTTTCTGGCATTTCAGCCGTCTTCGGCCCGGCTTGCTTGAATCCTGATGGAGCAGTGAGAAAGGGACTCATGTCTGAGTATACTCTGCCACACCTATAGTGGCCAAAATCGATTTACAAAAAGGGGGTGGTGATGAACAGAGTGTCTGAATTGAGCAGACCACTCTTACCCAGTCCAAAGATCAGGGCTTGATCCATCACCGTTATTTAGCTTACTTATACCACTTTTCTAATGAATTATAAGTATATTTAATATGTCATTCAGGTGAAAGCTAATTTTACCATGTTTAGCGAGTGAGCACAAGCACTTTAGAACTGGTTAGCAGTGGTACAGTGCACATCATCCTAAGGATAGTAACAATTAATTTAGGAAAAAAGGATGATGAAGGGAAAAAGTTAGGGGGGAGACCACCCTAAGGTTAACATGTCTAAAATATTGTCTTATGCCATAGGTTTTTCTTACAGCAAAATAATTTATTGATATTATTTGTAAAATATATTCACACATAGTGCTACCTTTAGAATCACAGCAATGAAACCCTGAATTTGTAACAGCTTGCTTGTGTTCAGCTCTCACAAAAAGCATAGGGGTGGGTGGAATGTTTCATTCTGTCTTAGGCACTGGTGGAATTCTGGTTACTCCACATTACTCTTTAACATGGAGTGCTGGCTAAATTCCGCCAATCACTGAGTTGCAGAATGGTTCTCCAATGAGGCTCCAGATAATGAAAGCAAGATTTGGCATCTCCTATTGTGAGTCAGAGGGCTGCTGCTTGAGTGGATTTACTGCCTATTATGAGGCTGAGAAGCTCTAATGACCATTATAACCATTATAACCGTAGGAAGAAGAAATTATAAATCTATTAGAACATTCCACCCATATTGAAATGTTGAAGCAGAATGTCTGTATCACTCATTATTGCCACTAAGCCATTTCATTGTCGGCAGTGGAGATGTCAACTAATAAATGTGTTAATAATTGTTATCCCACTAGCACAGACACATACAGTAACACTATGTATGGGTGCAGCCCATGGGGAGGGCATGTGAAAAAGCAACAACTATTGTTTCTGTGGTGCAAATGTCATTTTTATGCTACTAAAATGTGCAATGCAAACAATCAGAGGTGTTGCTGTGTAACCTGCAAGAATCAAGCAAGCAATCTGAACCTCTAAAAACCATTAATTATTCAGCTGCATTAGCACCTCCCATGCCGTATGGTATTAAAGCATTTGTAAATACGCCACTCTTATCTGTCATCAAAACACTTGACTATACATTCATTTAAATATTCAAATTTAAAAAAGAGAGAACATTTTGATCTTTTAAGTAAATACACTCCCATGGCCACAATTGTATTTTGACATTTCCTATTCCGATGAAGGACACCCAGGTTAAACATAACAAATATAGTTGGCACTGTTATAGGTTTGTTCAACGACTTTAAACCGACAGCAAATGTTCAAAAGAATTGTTTCATTTCAAACAAGTCAAACTTGTCATGTCAAATATATTTTATGTGTATCAACAATATGTTATTTGATCGTCGAGAAGTATTCATCTCTCTAAATGCCACAGTCCAGCTTTGCAAAACAATTTCTCTTCCAATATCAGCAAGTTGGTTCTTGAAACTACCATAAATTGAATTTGTATTTGTGTTGCTTGATGAGAGCCTGATCTTTTCACAATTTGTTTTCTTTGACATGTTCATGGAGCTTACGAGTACATAGTACCAAGAAACTTCAAAGTGCCCAACATCTTTGCTGTAACAATCTCCATATATACCTTTTAATATTGCACCTTACTGTAGGCCATCATTCAAACAAAGGAGGCAACTCTGCTGTTTTTAAAAATACGTTTTCATATTTTAGAACTGATACCTTTAACGAATGCCCTGCTGTAAAAACCTGCTTTCAGAGACTGAGACAAGTTTTATTTTTCGATGTTGCATTGACTTTTAGCACCTGTCAGTGGAGAAAAGACAGCTATAACTTTCATTCTAATCCAATCAATTCTCTAATCCCTATCAACATGCTCCCAAAATTAAACTATACTCCTGAGCACAGCATCTAAAATTAGTAAAACGCTTGCTAGGCAGTGGCGGCTCCTCTGCTAAGCGTCGCCCCACTGCCTTTTGCAGTGTAAAAAAGTGAAAAATTAAATGATAATTACCTAAGGTCATTATCATTTTAGTTTTCCCCGTTGCGGTGTCTTCGTTGGGCAAGGCTGCTCTCAGAGCAGGAAAGGAGTGGTTTACCCACTCTTAAGTGCGCAATGACTGTTTGGTCGGCCCTCTCTGGCCACCCAAACCAGTCATGCACCATTTTCCCTGTTCTCCATGCAGGCTGCAATACAGTCTTCGTGGAGAACATGCCCACCCCTCCAGCCCCTGGCTGAACACCATGTCATGGCACGCAGCAAGGAGCCTGCAGCCCTGGTGCTTCCTGCTTCCTTCAAAAGCCAGGAAGAGAATGTAGTAGAGGTAGCGGCCGGCAGCTGGTCGGCCACGAGGTAAGGTATTTTTTCAAATCCTTTTTACTCCCCCACCCTACTGCTGCTAACAGGTGGCAATCGCTGTGACTACAACCTCTGAAATCCATGTCACTCTAAAAACGGTTTTAAGGACTCAAAGATAGTTCCATTTAAAAATATAAACATCTTCAAATCCATAATCCGTGGACATCTGTTCACGGTCACAAAGATTCCATTTAAGTGTCACCATCTTGGGTACCCATTTCGTATTGACAGAGCCCCTTCGGGAGTCACCTCAGCAAAGGACACAGTGTGCTGAAACTCTGTACCTGTTTTTAACTTCTTCGATGCTCATGACGAGCTGAGCTCGTCATGAGCCACGATGCTCCAGTGCTCATGACGAGCTCAGCTCGTCAAGGCCCGTGGAACGCTCAGGTGCGAGGAGAATTCCCCCGCTGTGCATAACGTTCCATGGAGCCAATGCACCAGTGATGAGCTGAGCTCGTCATGAGCACAGGAGCACTATAGCTCATGACGAGCTCAGCTCGTCATGAGCATGCGGGCGCTGTGCGCGCCCCCCTCCCCCCAGCACAGCAGGGGAATAACCCCCGCAGCGAAGTGGTTAAAATCAGAGCCTCAGCCATATTTAAGATAATTGACAAATCGACATGGGACGTTTAGAATCTCACATCTGTAGAATCAGGCATTATATTGGCAATTATTTATGATGCCATACTTGTTAAGAGTCTGCTCTCGCGTTCTAATCAAGCACTGTTTGGGCACTTGTTAGGACAACAGATATTGACGCATATTAACAAGGGCTTTATCTCTGCTTTTTTTACTTTAAAAGCCAACGAAGCAGAGATAAAAATATTGCCCTATCAACAACAGGGTGCTAACATGCAAATCGCATGTTAGCACCCTTTTTCACTATGCTTCCCTTTGCATCTCTAATGAGATGCAAAGTGGGCGTTCCAGATCAAAATAATAGGAGAAATGTCGGTAAGCGGCATTTCTCCCATTATCAAGCTTCACGCTAACCCTGTTAGAGACAAAAAAAGCAGCGCTAACCACGGTTAACGCTGCTATTTTACGTCTGCTAATTTTCAGACTTAGCCATGTAATCCAATGTGTGGTGGATTACATGGCTAAGTCCACCATGGTCTATCAACAAGGATATCCCTATCCTTGTAGTTTTATCGCTGCATTACCAGCAATAACCTCCCAAAATGCTGCTATCGCTTTATTTTTTATCGCCTAGGCAGTTAGCGTTGTTAATAACGCAATATCCAGGCGATATTATCCAGCGATAGCGGGCGTTAAAAAAATTAACGCTAAGCGCCCTCAGCGTTAATTTTCCCTGTTCCTTGTTAATGTGCCCCATTGTTCTTCTATAAAAATAAAAATTGCACTTAATTTTGCCCTACCATCTAGACACTCAAAGCTCAATACTAGGCCAGTATATAATTCATCTTCATAAAGAGAAGCCATGCATTCATGCACGCACTTTTCAAACACATCTAACATAATCATTTTAAATAATATGTGAAAATGTACTACAGTCCTCCCAAAACGTGTATGGAATAGTAAAGTATTTCTGGATAAAAGAAAAATGTTTCCTTTCAACTAATTTTAAAAAAAGTAGCCACTATAAGCGGATGTTTTTTTTTAGGATGCTAGCTGGCACAGTCCGAAGGTCAAAAGCTGAAATGAGATGCTGCTACTGCTGTAAACTAGGCAAATTCATTTGTTGATTTTTTTTTTTTTAGCATATATGGAAAGGCAGGCAAACTGTGAACACCAGAGGAAGGAGAAGTGTGGGCCATTGCAAAACCAGAACAAAGAAAGGTTATGGAAAAAGAGAGCTATAAGAGATTTTTGACCCTGAGACAACATTATGAACCTAAAGGGATTGGAAGGGAATGAGTAGTGACGCTGGAAATAGGGTAGCGAGAATCTAGAGAAATAACATTTTTTGGGGCTGTAGCTCTTAATTAAAAACGAAAACAAGAAAAAACAAGAAAAAAAGTAGGGTTTGAAAAGAGCAACAACTAAAAGTATGTGAGTTGAATTCACAAACGTAACTGACACTTTTGAGTAATTTACGGTTTTGGGTAAGTTTACTACTTCATGGTTATTCACAAAATCCGAATGCAAATTTACTCTAAAAATGTCACTTAGACGTATTATTCAAAGTAATGGGGCTGAGAGCTATTCACAAACTGCAGGGGCTTTACCCAACGGTAACTTACACTTTTGAGTAAACTTACACACGTAATTTACTCTTACACCTTTGAGTAACTTTACACTCGGATTTTGCGACTAGCCAAAATTAGTTATTCAAAAATACAATTGAACTCATTTTGGTGAGGTTCCGTGAGAATCGAGATGACGTTTTTGACTCGTTCAAATATGAACGAGTTTTGTATCTATGAACCGCAAATGACGAGTTTAGTGGGTGTACGCGTTTTCGCTACACCTCTTTGCACCGTTCGTCTTATTCGTGGGTTTCTTCATCTGAACCCACGGGTTCCATTTTAGATACGGCATCCATTTTGTTTCTTGCCCTCAAGTAGCCAGCAAATGGACACTGTCCGCTTCCTGACCCTGGGATTCCCAACCTCTTGCAGAAGACACGTGTTCGTTTGAAGGTGTCTTTATGACGAGGGGGATGACACAGCAAAGGCAGATGGCTCCGCTCGAGGCTCATTTTGCCATGCCGGTCTATTGTTTCAGTCGTGCATGCATTAGACACGAATCCTTTGATCCTGCAATCTCGCTTCCGATATTGCCCCTACACTCTCTTCCAATCTGTTGTCTGTTTTCTGTCTTCCTTGCACCTGTTTCAGTCTCTTCTCTTAGCTCGTTTACAGCCAGAATGGAATGTACCTAATGATGAGATAATGTACTTTTACAGTTGGGAACCGGCGATGCTACTGTAATTATGTTCCGGGATCTTGAATACATGAAAGCGACCCTTTTGAATTTTACTGTGGGAACTGAGTTGTAACCTTTTGTCCGCCATGTTGTGCTATGACGAAAAGGTGTATAAAAGGAGCGATCCACGTTTGCAATTTGAAGCAGTCTCTCAGAACCTACACGTGGTGTACTTCTTGCGATTTCTGTATCCCTGCAGTAAATAAATGCTGAATCTTTGACGCCGAAGGAAGTGTCCCGTGTCTCTGTGTTTTGTACGCCGGAACAGGTAACCCACGAAGGTCTCAGGTGTTGTCCCCTGGCACCGCTGGGCCTTAGAATAGCCCAGTCCTTCATTGGGGTGGAACACAGTTTAATGCCTGGGTGGGTCAGCCCTCACTCTATTTTTTGGGGTCCCTATTTATCCCCCTTGTGTCTACTTGACTTTCTACCCCAGAAGGGAAAATTGGGGCTAAACCCCTTCGGCCCCACAGGGGCCCTGAAAGCCTCTTGTGCTTAGGAGATGGGGAGTACAAGCCCATGCTCATGACCTGGCTCTTTCCGGTGTTACTCTTACCCTCCTTGCTTAGTCTCAAGTCTTTGGTTGCGCTGGGACGCCCGTTGCTGGGGCAGCTATGCGCATTACAAATCTGGTAACAATAATAATAATGGTGAATCCCCCCCCAAAAAAACAAATTCCCTGATGTATATTGGATTTCTGTATCTGGGGGCAGATTGGGGGTACAACTCTCCCAATTCACCCCTGGTCGGGTAGAAAGGCTATATAGACTGTTTTAGTTTAGGGACGCATGGATCTCTTGCCCTTTAAATTCATATGTGGTTTCCTCGATATCTAGATATCATTACGCTCAAATTCCCTACTTCTGCTGGAAACCCCTAGATTTAAACGTACTCGCGCCGGAGGGAAAACATTTGAGGTCTGTGCCACTCGGTGTTGGAATAACCTCCCGGTTGCATTACGAGCCTGTCAAACCGAATTATCATTCCGAAAGTCCCTGAAAACACATCTCTTCCCCATATAATGCCCCATTGGTGCCTAGCCTCTAAGTTCCATGATTTATCAGCGCCGGGACGCCCCGTTGGGGCAGCTGTTGCGCTTTACAAAATACACAAATAAATAAAATAGTGGGCTTTCTGCTCTCCCCTGAGATGGTGAAGATTAGGGGGAAACACTTCCATCTGCCACCTCAAGGGGGAATAAAGACTATGGTGCCCAGGGAACATCTCCCCAGAAAAATATTCCCTGTTGTCTATTAGGCTTTCTACCCCTACATGAGGAAGATTTGTGGTAAAACCCCCTTAAGTCTGCCCTCAGGGGGCAGAAAGACTGCCATGCACATTTAGGTGTGGGTACCTGGCCAGAGGTATGGGTGGGCTGCTCCCACCTCCTTTGATAATTCATATTGGTTTTCCCTAGTGTCTAGTGGATGTTCTGCCCCCATGGGTGCAGTATGGAAGAAAACGTTCCCATCCACACATTGAGGGGGCAAATAGACTGTTGTACCGAGGTGTGGAGGAAGAAAAGGCCCATGCTCAAGGAAGCTGCTCCCTCCAGAAAAGATCCCTACTGTCTACAGGATTTTCAGCCTCCCCACCAGTGGGGCCGATTTGAGTAAGCCCTGTTGGGGAGTCAGAAAGATGTGAAGGGCTATTTTGTGGTGGAGTCTAGGCCCGATAGCTGGTGGGATGCCCCCACCCCTTTTCATAATGGTGCCTAAATATTTCTCTTCCTAGTGGGCTTTCTGCCCACCCATGTGTGCAGAAAGATTATTGTATGTTAGATAGGGGGACACTAGTTTATTGCCATTCAACCCTCAGAAGAAACATTCCCCGGTGTCAAAGGGATGGATCCCTGCTTGGGGATTGCCCACATGCAGTGATCCCAAACCAGGGATGGACTAGAGAAAGTTACCAATGGAAAGTGGAGATTCTCTCATGTCCAATGATCACTTTCACTTTTAAGTAAATTATGTCAGTGCTGCATGTATGCTGATTTCATTAAAAAACCATTTTGGGCTGGTGGGGAATTTCTTTTCCAGCATCCCAACCTGAAATAGAAAAAAGGGAATTCCTCTGGTTCCGGCACCAGAGGGATTTCCTTTTCTGGGTGCTTTATTGTTGCCTCCACATCAACAGTGCCTGGAGTTCCATCAAAGCACCCAATCAGTTAATTCAGTGGCAAATTCAGAAACTCATGCCAGCATATCATTTGTTAAAATCCAAAAGAAGACAATACAAATAGACAATCTTTTTAGTGTACATTACACTTCAGTGGGACAATTCTGCTCTACCACTGGTGTTTATGGCATAAGCAGTCGGTACAAACAAAAAGTATATACATTCCCACTTGACCTGTATTTCTTCAAAAGTGGCTCTTAGTGCCTTAAATCTCAACCATCAACTCATGCTATGTACAATACAGTTCTATGGATTTAATATACTTTTATTCTGATTAATAATAATTTTTCTCTTTACTTATTTTCTGTCTTCCTTGCACCTGTTTCAGTCTCTTCTCTTAGCTCGTTTACAGCCAGAATGGAATGTACTTAATGATGAGATAATGTACTTTTACAGTTGGGAACCGGCGATGCTACTGTAATTATGTTCTGGGGTCTTGAATACATGAAAGCGACCCTTTTGAAGTTTACTGTGGGAACTGAGTTGTAACCTTTTGTCCGCCATGTTGTGCTATGACGAAAAGGTGTATAAAAGGAGCGATCCACGTTTGCAATTTGAAGCAGTCTCTCAGAACCTACACGTGGTGTACTTCTTGCGATTTCTGTATCCCTGCAGTAAATAAACGCTGAATCTTTGACGCCGAAGGAAGTGTCCCGTGTCTCTGTGTTTTGTATGCCGGAACAGGTAACCCACGAAGGTTTCAGGTGTTGTCCCCTGGCACCGCTGGGCCTTAGAATAGCCCAGTCCTTCAGTTGGCGCCCAACGTAGGGCGACATCAGCGGTACCGGTCCAAAGCCCGACGATTGTGAGGAACTTCGTGTGAAATCTCCGAGGGAAGGTGCACCCCGCTTCATCGATCCTGTTGTCGAAATAAGTGGCCCAAAGACTTTTCCCGCAAAGATTCCCGCCTCCTGACGGCTGCGACGGACTGATGCCCTGACTGTCGACCTGTTTTGGCGCCTGGCTTAGACCTTTGTACAGCGAGACGATAGACGGGCCTTCCTGGTGACGCCATTGTTCTTTCAGTTAAGTATTTGTGGGTCGCTCTCAGTCCTTAGTTGTTGGTTCCCTTATGGGACCTTTGCTTTGTTGTTGAAACTTGGTTGTATGCATGGTTCCATTGCATTTGTGGTTCTTAGTTGTTGGTTCTTAGTTGTTGGGTTTTATTTGACGATTGCAATTGCCAAAAACCAAGGGTCTTGCATTTTTGCGAGGACATCGTAATTCGATAACCCTTGAAGTTTGTAAATTCGGTTAGTGTGCACGATGCCTGGCCGTAGTACTTTGTTTGGGTTCTTTAAATGTTGCGGTACGGATTCTCGATTGGAGAACTCATGCCCGATACCTCCAGTTGGAACTCCAATTTATGAGCTCTACAGTCGCCATGGTGTGGGTCCTATCGTATATAATGATTATTGGATCCGCTACACAAAAGACGATGGTGTCCTTAGTTGGCCACCTCATGGTAGTTTCGAAACTGCAATTTTGGATAATCTCGAAGCAAAATTGTTTAAAAAGAAATCTAGGCCGGCCATGTTTGATTCCTTTCAGTTGTGGCGTAAAGAGGCCAAGCAGAAAGAAATCAAACAGATTAAGAAAAATAAGAGGGAAGGTATCGTTACGGTAATGAGAAATGCAGAGCAGTTTCAGCGAGACAAAGAAGAGAAGGAAAAAGAAGTTTTTGCTAGACTGCAACATTTGGCGGTGGATAAATGTTATCCGGTTTTACCGTCGAGTTCTGATAAGAAGGGAGACGAAGTGGTTGAGGACCCTTTGTTGTCCTATCTAGTGAAATCACCGCCTCCATATGCACAGGATACTACAGCCCCTGTGGTTCCTCCTGTTCCTCAACCTATTGTTCCGGCAGCTGCTGGTCAGCCTGCCGTTGGCCCTGTTCTTCTGAATCCTCTCGTTCCTCAAGTTGTCCCTGCTCCCTTACCTGCCCTTCTTCCTACTGCTCCACTGCCTATACCTTCTCAGTCTCTTGCTCCTGCTACTTCTGCTGTCCTGACTACTCCTACTGCTCCTACTTTTAGTCCTCATGTTGTTGCCCCTGTACTCCTTTCCTCTTCGCCTTCTGTTCGTAGTCGCACACCAAATGCGTGGCTAATCTTTACTCTCCATTTGGACCGATCCTTGGGTCTGATGTTTCTGATGTCTCTCAGAGACGAAGTCAAATTCCTGGTGGTAGGGAGAGTGATACGTTAGTGAAAATGTCGCGTAAATGGATTAGGTATCCCGTTAAATACACTCCGCGCATGGTTTGTGAGACGTTCTCTCAATTTAATGAGCCCACGCAGAGATTCGTGTTTGAGGAAACGTGTAAGTTCCTAAGAGAAGAGTGGGATAATGATGAAGTAGACAATGTACCGTCTGAAATGACTGAACTCCAGAATCAGTTTTCGAGTGGTATGATTGTGGGTAGTAATGTTCGACGTGCTTTAGAGCGCCTCCTATCTTTTAGATCTATAGTACAACCTCGAGCACTGTTTAAAGACGAAACTGAGGAGTGGATGGCACAACCTGGTCAGTATCCTATGCGAGAAGTTCCCCCAGTGTGGATGCCAGGTGATGCTACTGTCAATCCTGCAATTTTGCCACACTTCCAGAGAGTCTGGATACACCTCCCATGGAAGCGATCTGAAGTTTTGCAGGTGAAACAATCTTTGCCTGACCCCCGCAAAAATCCGGCAGGTTATTATAAGGAGTTATCCCAACTTGTGGATGCTACTATTATGAACCTTGCCGACATTGACATGTTGTTTGGTAACGTGGTTCCGCAACCGGTTTGGGCAAAAATCCGTCAAGAGAATCACGCAGCTGAGTTAGGCAGTGATTGGGCCGCACTTGTAGCGGCTGACGCATTACAGGTTGGTGGGGCTAAGCCTGAGCAGTTAATTACGGCTCTACCTCAGAGAATTATTACACTTATGAAGACACTTATGCCAGCAATGAGAGTCAACTGGGATAAACTGTCCGCGTGCAAGCAAAAGAAAGACGAGAGTGTTTCCGATTTCTTTACGAGATTTGAGGAGGCATTCATCGATCATAGTGGTCAGGATATGAGCACTGAGGGAGGTCAACGACTGTTCGTTGACAAATTTGTATCGAATTTGTTGCCTGAACTCAGCCACAAATTGAAAAATTCCGAAAGTTTGTGGGCTGTTTCTACCATTGCTCAAATATTAGCTACGGCTCAATATTACGAAAATAGAGAAAAGGAAGAAAGTGATCGTGTAGATAAGAAAATGAAGGCGCTTAAAACTAAAGTTCTGTTGCAGCAAGCGTATCCTCCGCGCTCGAATCAAAACGAATCGCAACAGCAAAATCGATCGCAATCACAGTCTTCTAGGACGCAGCCGCGTACTGACTCCTCTACACCGAGATCTATGCTTGGGTATAATCAATGTGCGTATTGTAGGGGTGAGGGCCATTTGAAGTTTAATTGTCCGGTTTTACGTGACCGAAATAATGGTGTGTCGGCTCGAGGAGGTCGTAGTGGTCCTCAACAGGCTTCACGTGGTAGAGGCTGTGGTACTTCTCAAAATCAGAATGAGCGTTCTACTACTTCATCAGACTAGAACAATTGCTTTGATCAGCGCGATTCATTGTCCGGCAGATCTGCACAGTATCATGTGGACGACTATTACGTCGAACATGACATTGATGCTGATGGTAATTACTAGGACAGCCACAGACAAAGAGAGGGAGTAGTATCAGTTCCGGTTGATCAGAGAGGGCCTTACGTCGCAGTTGCCACATCGGGCGTAGTTGAGCCTTTTCTGTTGGACACTGGTGCAGCGAAAAGTTCCATCATGCATTCGAAACTCCCTGGCACACCTTTGTCTGGCTTAACGAATGTTTCCGTTGGATTCTCTGGTGCCCCCGTTAGCAATCCGGTTTCTAGCCCTTTGCCCCTTACAATTGGGCCGCGTGAGCTAGAAGCTCCCTTGATTTTAACTACTGGTTTTGGTGAGAATCTTTTGGGCCTGGACTTGTTGAAACGGTTATATGCGACTCTGTACTGTTCTCCTGCGGGAGTGGAGCTTACATTGGGTCAGAGAGTGATCTCTCCTATGTACTTGTCAACTGATAAGCTCCCACCGGAATTGAGTTCTCTTCCTGAGTCTTTGTGGGCAACAGGTCCCAATGATGTGGGCCTGCTGGACATATCACCTTATGTTGTCCAATTGAAATCGAATGTGCAATTACCACGTATTCCCCAGTACCGTATCTCTCTTGATGGTGAGCGAGCGCTATTAGCAATCATTTATGATTTGATCAAGAAGGATGTGATCGAGGAAACTCGGGGAAACGTGTGTAATAGTCCTGTGTTACCTATTTTAAAACGAACTGATCCATCCAAGCCTCCTGTGTACCGTTTTGTCATTGATTTAAGGGAGGTGAATAAAATTGTAATTCCACAATTTCCTGTGGTGCCTGACATTACGGCTTTATTGACTCTGATTCCAGCCTCTTTTTGTTGGTTCTCGGTAATCGATCTGAAGAATGCTTTCTTTAGCATTCCGATTGCTGAGGAAAGCAGAGATCTATTCGGCTTCTCATTAGGAGGTCGCAGCTTTAGGTTTAAACGCGCTCCTCAGGGCTACTGTGAGAGTCCATCGATCTACAGCCAAGCTCTTAAGAGTCAACTTGACGCATTTGTATTACCGGCTGGTGCGGCCTTGATTCAGTACGTTGATGATCTGTTAGTGGCTGCTGACACTAAAGAGATTTGCAAAGCTGCTACAGTATCGCTGTTACAGCATCTGTGTGACTTACATCACAAGGTGTCACCTTCTAAGCTACAATATTGTTGTCAAGAAGTAACCTATCTAGGTCACTTATTGTCAAAGGAGGGAAGAAGGTTGACCCCAGAAAGAATTTCAGCGATCGCTCGAATGACTGTGCCAACAACTCAGAGAGATGTGCGTGCCTTTCTAGGTATCACGTCATACTGCAGGCAATGGATTCCAAAATTTTTATTGCTAGCGAAGCCATTGGTAGCCCTCACGTGCAAGGATGTTCCGAATCCTTTGCCATGGACTGAAGAGTGTCAGAAAAGTTTTTCCGAATTATGTGATGCGTTGTGTTCGGCTCCTGTGTTAGGTACTCCTGACTACAGCAAGCCGTTTACACTATACGTCCACGAGAGAGAGGGTTGTGTCTTGAGTGTTTTGACGCAACAATTTGGCGGTAAGCAGCGTCCATGTGCATATTTTTCCTCGACCTTGGACCCAGTAGCTAGAGCATTGCCGAGTTGTCTGAGAGCGACAGCGGCAGCTGCAGTGTCCATCCGGCAATCTGCAGGATTGGTTATGGATAATATGCTTACGGTGACGGTTCCGCATGCAGTTGACACTCTCTTGAATCGTACAAAAACTCAACACTTGACGAGCGCACGGTTGTCTGGTTATGAGTTGACGCTATTGGCAAGTCATATACAAATCAAGCGCTGTAATGTGCTGAATCCGGCGACATTTTTGCTGACTAATATGGAATCAGATGATGTACCACCACATGATTGTTATTTAAGAACTGAAGAAGAAACGAAGGGTCGTGTTGACCTAAAAAACACTCCATTGGCAGACCCCGATGGTACTTTGTATGTTGACGGTTCTTGTTTCAAGTTGCCGAATGGTGATGTGACGACTGCGTATGCTGTAGTGACGTTGAGTACGGTTGTGGAAACTGCGAGATTGAGTCAGAATTCGGCTCAAGCGGCAGAGTTGATTGCGTTGACGAGAGCGTGTGTTTTGTCTAAGGGAAAGCGAGTGAATGTGTTTACTGATAGCCAATATGCTTTTGGCGTTGCACATAGCTTTGGTCGATTGTGGAGAGAAAGAGGATTTATGACATCGCATGGCACGAAGATCCAACACGGACAGCTCGTGAACGATCTTTTGGACGCACTTACATTGCCTAAGCAGGTGGCCATCATTAAATGCAGCGCGCACCGAAAAGTTATGGATGATGTTGGTCGTGGTAACGCGTTTGCGGATGAGATTGCTAAGGAAGCAGCCAAGAATCTTGCAACCCGAATGTATGTTGCGAGTTCAGTAAGGTGGCCTGCGGAGACTGGTATGTGTGAGGATACTGTTGAGAGTGTTAAAGCGATTCAGAATGAGGCCACCGAAACTGAAAAGACTAAGTGGAAAGAAAGCACGGGAAAGTTGGATGCCCATGTATGTTGGATTGATTTGTCGGAGTGTCAGAGGTGGATGCTACCGGATGCATATGTGCTAGCCGTTGTGACTATGGCTCACGGCTTGTCACATATTAGCGCGAAAGGTATATGTAAGTTGTTGTCCCCTGTATGGAAGAATGATGGTATCGCTAAGTGTGCTGAGAGAGTGGTTAAGAATTGCATGGTATGTATGATGTATAATCCGGGCAAGGGCACCCCCACTCCTCCTGGCCATTTTGCTCCTCCTACATGTCCCTTTGAGGTTATCCAACTGGACTTCATCCATATGGAGAGATGCAATAACCTAAAGTACGTTTTAGTTGTGGCTTGCGCATTCTCCAGATGGATTGAGGCCTATCCTCTTAAAGATAATACTGCTCTGTCCACAGCAAAAATCCTGCTGAAGGAATACTTTCCTCGGTATGGAATGCCACGGATTGTATGGTCAGATAATGGAAGTGAGTTTGTGGGGAGTGTGATGAAGAGTGTGTGTAAGGGCCTTGGAATTCGACAAAAATTCCATAGCGCCAATCATCCCCAGTCAGCAGGTTTGGTTGAAGGGTACAATGGCACTCTGAAACTAAAACTTGCTAAGATTCAAGCTACGACTGGTCTGTCATGGCCTGATGCTTTGCCTTTGGCTCTCTTGTCGACCAGGGCGACTGTACACTCTCGAGTAGGGCTTAGCCCATATGAGATTGTGTTCGGCCGTCCTGCGAACATTTGGGGGGTCCCGAGGCCCAGGGCCTTTGATAGTCTCGAGTATCCAATGTTAATTGATTATCTTCATGATCTGACTGCTAAACTGAGGTTAATTCATCAACAGGTTTTCGAAGCTCTACCGGCACAGACAGAGGGTCCTGGACATCGGCTCCAACCGGGTGACTGGGTGGTCACCCGAAATTTTGGCAGAAAACGTAACTTGGAGCCGAGATTTATTGGTCCTTTCCAGGTCTTGCTGGCCACAAGGACTGCGGTTCGGTTGGAAGGCAGGAAAAATTGGGTGCATGCCACCCACACCAAAAAAGTTCCGATCCCTTTGCCAGCGGATTCTTGGGTGAGGACTGGGATTGCCGCAACGGAGACAGAGACCCCAACAAATTTTGTGCCGTTTAGTGATGCTCAACCTGTAGGAGACACTTCATTGCAGCCAGATACATCTGTTGAGCCATCAGCATTGGAGAATTCGAGGCTTGAACTGTCATCAGAACGATCGAACGCTGTTTCACAACCTGAACAATTGTTTGAAGAACAGACTCGTCCTGGAAGAAGCAGATATTTCCTTCGTTCTCGTGACAAAGACTAATAAAAAGTCCCTTTTTGTTTTTCCCCTTTGAGTTCATATTACCACTTACTGTTGCCATGAACATTATGAACAATTTTATCCTCTATTAATTCTTGAGTTCCTTTTCATGTGTGTTCCTTTTTCCACAGCTAGGAGATTTGCATTAAAATTAAATGTTTGTTTAAGGAAACCTTTCATCCGGGTTGACCGTAGGGCCTTGCGGGTACTTCCTTCTGTTTAGCAGGTTCCTGGCACTAGGTCGGTTACTTTTGTCGATTTCTGGGAACTCCTGGGAATTGATAATCGCTACTCAAAACGAAGTGCGTCAAGAACGTTACGGACGGTTTTTAGAGGATGGAGTTCTCTAAGCTGTCGGAAGTAGAGAGGATGTCGGCTCAAAGGTTAAAATTGAATAGGGTTGTACGAACAAAATGCTTTCTGTTTCAGGTATTCCTGCTATTTCTGGCTGTTTCTATGCTATTGGTGGGTGGAGTGTATTCTGGAATACAGTTGTTATTGCCTTCGGTTTCACCTACTTTTTCTTCTGAATCGAATTCTATTCCTACTATTTCTCCACATTCCTTTCATCCTCTGCCCCAACATGAACAGGTTAGACGTGCGGAATTTATGAACCTACTAACTGTTGGGTGTGTGGGTTAATGCCACATACCATGGATAGGGGTATTCCGTATTTGGTTCTTCCTTACAGCTCCCAGGGGTCAGCTCGAGCATTCCAAACTATGTTCCGTAGCGCACCAGATTCCTACCCCCATCGAGAGCCATGCTCTGCAGATCCTGGTCCCGGCCCGTACCACAAGCCTTTGGCAAGAGCGATTGTTGACTTAGATAGAGATATTTTTAATGCATCGCTTATTCCAGAGGAAGAGGTGCGAGCATACAAGGATCTGAGTGAGGCTGAATATAGTATATCAGTGGGTGATAGACAACTTAAAAGCTCGTCTCCGATCTGGATCGTACCCCATCTCGGTAATTTCTGCTTGCAAGGACTTGGCCGAAATCCACGAGCTCAGCTTGGGAAGAGTGCTTGCACTGAAACGTATGTTTTACCGATGCTCTCTTCCCCTGTTTTCCTGACTGCCAAGGGTACATACTTCGTATGTTACGATCGCGCATATACATGGTTGCCCCGTGACTTCTCGGGCACCTGTTATATCGCAAATTTGTTGCCACCGACTTTCACAGTTGCCTCAGAATATCACAAGACTAGAGTTGTGAGAGGCGTTATTAGCAAAGAGGACACTGCCGGTCAAGAAGCAGGAGACCTCTTTAAGGGTTTCCTGCCGTTTTGGGGACCTATGGTTAATAGTAGGAACCTGAGACAGTTGACTCGTGTGGTAGAATCGACTGCTAATATAACTGCGAGTGCTCTTGGTAATCTGACAGCAGAGCTTCAGGCGGATAGGCTTATGACGTTGCAGAACCGTATGGTTTTAGACGTTGTACTTGCAGATAGAGGTGGTGTGTGCAAGGTGATCCATTCGAGTTGCTGTATTTTCATTCCTGATAACGCTCCAACTGTATATCAAGCTATCTCGAAGTTGCATAAGATCTCCGAGTCCATACACGTGGACGTAGGTGATTGGACGCTACTCTGATGGTTTTGGGGCCTAATGTCGACGTGGGGTTGGAAGATTCTGATGATCATCTGAGTTGTTGTAGCGTTTCTGTTCACGTGTTGTCTTTGCGTACAGTGTGGTCCTGCCTTATGTGGCCTCTGTGCTACAACGTGTATAAGACGGCCATCTGTTACCAAAGGAGCATTGATGGATAGAATAATGTTGCAGCAACATCTGAACGATCTGATGAATATCGAGATCGATTCTGATATCGACTAGTGCTTGCCTACATGAGGGCAAAAGGAGCGTCTGAGGTTCCGTGAGAATCGAGATGACGTTTTTGACTCGTTCGAATATGAACGAGTTTTGTATCTATGAACCGCAAATGACGAGTTTAGTGGGTGTACGCGTTTTCGCTACACTACTTTGCACCGTTCGTCTTATTCGTGGGTTTCTTCATCTGAACCCACGGGTTCCATTTTAGATACGGCATCCATTTTGTTTCTTGCCCTCAAGTAGCCAGCAAACGGACACTGTCCGCTTCGTGACCCTGGGATTCCCAAGCTCTTGCGGGAGACACGTGTTCGTTTGAGGGTGTCTTTATGACGAGGGGGATGACACAGCAAAGGCAGATGGCTCCGCTCGAGGCTCATCTTGCCGTGCCGGTCTATTGTTTCAGTCGTGCATGCATTAGGCACGAATCCTTTGATCCTGCAATCTCGCTTCCGATATTGCCCCTACACTCTCTTCCAATCTGTTGTCTGTTTTCTGTCTTCCTTGCACCTGTTTCAGTCTCTTCTCTTAGCTCGTTTACAGCCAGAATGGAATGTACTTAATGATGGGATAACGTACTTTTACAGTTGGGAACCGGCGATGCTACTGTAATTATGTTCTGGGCTCTTGAATGCATGAAAGCGACCCTTTTGAAGTTTACTGTGGGAACTGAGTTGTAACCTTTTGTCCGCCATGTTATGCTATGACGAAAAGGTGTATAAAAGGAGCGATCCACGTTTGCAATTTGAAGCAGTCTCTCAGAACCTACACGTGGTGTACTTCTTGCGATTTCTGTATCCCTGCAGTAAATAAATGCTGAATCTTTGACGCCGAAGGAAGTGTCCCGTGTCTCTGTGTTTTGTACGCCGGAACAGGTAACCCACGAAGGTTTCAGGTGTTGTCCCCTGGCACCGCTGGGCCTTAGAATAGCCCAGTCCTTCATTGGGGTGGAACACAGTTTAATGCCTGGGTGGGTCAGCCCTCACTCTATTTTTTGGGGTCCCTATTTATCCCCCTTGTGTCTACTTGACTTTCTACCCCAGAAGGGAAAATTGGGGCTAAACCCCTTCGGCCCACAGGGGCCCTGAAAGCCTCTTGTGCTCAGGAGATGGGGAGTACAAGCCCATGCTCATGACCTGGCTCTTTCCGGTGTAACTCTTACCCTCCTTGCTTAGTCTCAAGTCTTTGGTTGCGCTGGGACGCCCGTTGCTGGGGCAGCTATGCGCATTACAAATCTGATAACAATAATAATAATGGTGAACCCCCCCCAAAAAAAAACAAATTCCCTGATGTATATTGGATTTCTGTATCCGGGGGCAGATTGGGG
Source organism: Lissotriton vulgaris (assembly GCF_964263255.1). NCBI lineage: Eukaryota > Metazoa > Chordata > Amphibia > Caudata > Salamandridae > Lissotriton > Lissotriton vulgaris. The sequence continues at coordinate 1,317,138,391 of NC_141691.1, forward strand.
GTAAAACTCTCCCAATTCACCCCGGTCGGGTAGAAAGGCTATATAGACTGTTTTAGTTTAGGGACTCAATCTGATGCATGGATCTCTTGCCCTTTAAATTCATATGTGGTTTCCTTGATATCTAGTGGGCTTTCTGCTCTCCCCTGAGATGGTGAAGATTAGGGGGAAACACTTCCATCTGCCACCTCAAGGGGGAATAAAGACTATTGTGCCCAGGGAACATCTCCCCAGAAAAATATTCCCTGTTGTCTATTAGGCTTTCTACCCCTACATGAGGAAGATTTGTGGTAAAACCCCCTTAAGTCTGCCCTCAGGGGGCAGAAAAACTGCCATGCACATTTTGGTGTGGGTACCTGGCCAGAGGTATGGGTGGGCTGCTCCCACCTCCTTTGATAATTCATATTGGTTTTCCCTAGTGTCTAGTGGATGTTCTGCCCCCATGGGTGCAGTATGGAGGAAAACATCCCCATCCACCCATTGAGGGGGTAAATAGACTGTTGTACCGAGGTGTGGAGGAAGAAAAGGCCCATGCTCAAGGAAGCTGCTCCCTCCAGAAAAGATCCCTACTGTCTACAGGATTTTCAGCCTCCCCACCAGTGGGGCCGATTTGAGTAAGCCCTGTTGGGGAGTCAGAAAGATGTGAAGGGCTATTTTGTGGTGGAGTCTAGGCCCGATAGCTGGTGGGATGCCCCCACCCCTTTCCATAATGGTGGCTAAATATTTCTCTTCCTAGTGGGCTTTCTGCCCACCCATGTGTGCAGAAAGATTATTGTATGTTAGATAGGGGGACACTAGTTTATTGCCATTCAACCCTCGGAAGAAACATTCCCTGGTGTCAAAGGGATGGATCCCTGCTTGGGGATTGCCCACATGCAGTGATCCCAAACCAGGGATGGACTAGAGAAAGTTACCAATGGAAAGTGGAGATTCTCTCATGTCCAATGATCACTTTCACTTTTAAGTAAATTATGTCAGTGCTGCATGTATGCTGATTTCATTAAAAAACCATTTTGGGCTGGTGGGGAATTTCTTTTCCAGCATCCCAACCTGAAATAGAAAAAAGGGAATTCCTCTGGTTCCGGCACCAGAGGGATTTCCTTTTCTGGGTGCTTTATTGTTGCCTCCACATCAACAGTGCCTGGAGTTCCATCAAAGCACCCAATCAGTTAATTCAGTGGCAAGTTCAGAAACTCATGCCAGCATATCATTTGTTAAAATCCAAAAGAAGACAATACAAATAGACAATCTTTTTAGTGTACATTACACTTCAGTGGGACAATTCTGCTCTACCACTGGTGTTTATGGCATAAGCAGTCGGTACAAACAAAAAGTATATACATTCCCACTTGACCTGTATTTCTTCAAAAGTGGCTCTTAGTGCCTTAAATCTCAACCATCAACTCATGCTATGTACAATACAGTTCTATGGATTTAATATACTTTTATTCTGATTAATAATAATTTTTCTCTTTACTTATTTTCCAAACTCATTTGTTTTCTCCAGAAATATATAAATACATAGTTTACAGTTTTATCAAAAAATACTGTACATATAAATACATGGCAAAAACACAGTGTATTATACAATACAATTTACACATTTTTCATCACCAAATTTAACATATATTGCCCCAAATCAACTTTCCCTCTTTACTTCATACCTCATACAGACACATACAATCCCACATTCATACCCCAGCCATATCTCCCTTACATCTTTGATTGAATCCAGGGATATTGTTATTGTTGTGAGCTGGGGTATTACATTGTACAGTCAATGTATGTTTCGATGGTAAAAAATATAAAAAGCACCTTCCTCAGGACCACAAAATATACGTCATAAATTCTGGTGAGACATAATGGGGTACTCTGTCTGTATTGTATACTTATCACAAGTGCTATAAATAGTTAAAGCACCACCTCATGTTCTTTTACTATGGGAAAAGCACAGGCAGGTCTATTGAATAACCCTTTCTTGTATAGGTATGGTGGTAATGCCTATTTCAAAAAAAGAAAAAAATTGAAGTAAAAAAACTGGTGTTAGCTACTTCAATCAATTAGGCAATGGTTGCACTAGTTTACTCTTCCATGCAATGAGCAAAGGACTGCCTCTTCTGGTATTCTTAAAGTTTGTTTATTCCCACAATAATGGGATAGTCACAACGTAGCCCCAGCATGCTCTTTGTAATGCTGGGATCAGAAAAAACATATATTAACTCTATAAAACTGTATTGTACATAGCATGAGTTGAGGGTTGAGATGTTAGGTACCAAGAGCCTCTTTTGAAGAAATACAAGTCAAATGGGAATTTATATACTTTTCAGTCGTGTTCTCCCCCTTTTTCCCAGACCTATGAGGACTTTTTAGAGGGTACCTTTTATTTTTTTTATAAGCAGATGTTATTTCCACAGAGAAATGACTGAGTGGTTTAAACACAATTAAAAATACATTAAATTCCAGATATAACAGAATGAAAGTCCCAAGCTAATTAGAAAAACTGAAAATAAATAATAACCACAATTACTTATAATTGTTAAAATAGTGCTGAAATAAGCATATGTTCATTCGGAAATTTGTATTTAAAAAGGGCAAAGAAACTAAAAAATTCCAATCAAATCAATGTTTGTGGTTAACAAGGACACAGGTGTGACTTCAAGCCAACAGCCAAAAAAAAAGTTAGTCTTTGCAAGTTGCATTAGTCAAAAGTAGTACTTTGGAACTAATGCCTTATTGTCAGGACCCAGGCTCTGGGTTCCATTTATTGCTGCCCAACTGCGACACTGACAGGACGGTCTGCTGCTGGTGACATGTGGGCGAAGAGAATGCGATCCTGGAGATACAAGATGGCCGCCGTTGTTGCCAAAAGAGGTGACAGTGGGCGTTCTAGTCTTTCGGTTCACAGCGGCGGTGAACTCGATGTGTAGCGCGAGACGCCTGAGGAATGCGCACTTCACAAGAAGAATCCTTCTGTGAAGTTTGTTCCGAGATTTGTCAAAGAATCCTAAGAAGACTGTCATAGTTATTGTAGAACCGCTAGACGGAACACCTTAAGAACTGTATTTAGTTCAGAACTCGGCGCATTAAGTCAAGCGCGAGTTCCGAGCTCTGTGGAGAACGTCAGAGAGAATTTTCCACTCGTCTGAGGGAACTTATCGAGTGGCAGGCTGAGGAGAGCCAACCAGTTTGGAGCTCGTCTCACAAGGCATAGTGCGAGTATCGAGTTCCGAGTCCAGTGAGAAACGTCCATGAAAGTGCATCGCTCGTCTGAGGAGGAGTTTATCGAGTGGTGAGCTGAAGAGAGCTGAGGCGCTGGGATTCAGAGGAATAAGAAGACAAGCTAAGTGAAGAAATACTATCTTGCGCAATTGTGATTATCTTTGAACTTACCTAGCTGGCAAGAAGCCGTGTTTCAGCCAAACTGTGAAATAACCAAGGAACAGAAAAGAGATTAAAAAACTAGAACAGAATGAGTGATGCCAGAAAGATGTAAACCAATGTATATATATGTATATATAATACTTGCCAAAAGACTGTATAAAGGCAACCCTGCAAAACCTGAGTAGGACATTATAAGAAAAAGAATGTTAGCAACACAGAAGAACATAATCAGATTACACAGTCAAACAGAACCCCCATTAAAGAGTGAGACTCCACTATTAGTGAAGTAAGTGCCTTACTACAAGCTAAAATAATTCTAGTAGAGATTCTTTAAGGACCAGAATTAATACATTGTGCCATTTTTCTCACTAGTGACAACTAACTAGAGGAGAACAATATCACAACTACTTATTAGAAGAGGAGCTAAGGTCCAGCAGCTTAAGGGGGAGTGAGAGAAGGTTATAGAGCAGTTTTCAGTTAGATAAACTGTAGGTTAGGATTGTAATGATGTGATGTCATTTTAGGTTTCCCTCAGAAGCAAATAGCAGCACAGAAGACAGCTGACTGAGGAACCCTACGCAGGACCAGTCTCTTCTCTGTTTGTTATTTTATCCAATTTCCCCCTTCCCTTAAGGTAATGATGGAGGGTTCTGTGTAAGACCCACCAGCATTGTTGAAAGGGATTTGGGACCTAACATCTCTGTTCCTGTGCAAGAATCGGTAAGCCAAGAGCAAGGTATTATAGAGTTCTGACAGAGTGAAGTGCCCAAGTTGCCTTCGCACCCGAACAGAGATGGCGGAAGGAATAGATATCCAATCCTTGGGTACTATTCTGGATGCAATACAGAAGGAATTGGGAGCGGTTAGGGAGGAAAATCGAAATCTGAGACAAGAAGTAGTTAGCGCCCGAAAAGAAACTGCCGAGTTGGCGTTAAGATTACATCAACCTAGTAGTTTGGAGAGGGAAGCCATGAATCCAGTTTTAGAAACTACAAATAGATCTACCACACAAGTTATACATTCGCTTTCCCCAGTCATACCATTAGCAGCCCCAGAGAGATTTAGTGGGGATCCACAGAAGGCCCAGGCATTCCTCTCTCAATGCTCATTACACTTCATGTGCTGTCCTTCGATCTTCCCAGATGCGCAATCTAGAGTGGCTTTCATACTCTCATATCTAAGTGGGGATGCAGCCTCGTGGTCCATGCCCTTAGTTTCACGAGATGACCCCTTGTTGAGGAATTTTGAAGATTTCAAAAAAGAATTCTTACGGATCTTTGACCGACGGAGAATATCTCAAGTGGTGGATAATGAGCTGCTTGATTTACGACAAGGAAACCGAGAGTTGATCGCATATCTGGCTCAGTTCAATAAGTTGGTGGTGGAGACGGATTGGCCAGAAAGTAAGAGAGCTGTGGTGTTCTATCGTGGGTTAAGAGATGAATTAAAGGACACCTTATCTTAAATTCCTAATCGGCCTACCGAGGTTTCAGCACTCATAGTTCTGGTGTTGGAGATAGATTTCCGCCAAGGAGAAAGGCGAGGTGAAAAGAAGAAAGACTTTAAGTCGATCCCTCCAAGATTTGACCAGGCTCGGTCAGATGGAGCTAGAACTTCAGAGACGAATTCAGGAGCCGAACCAATGCAGATTGGAGCAATAAGAGGCCCTTTAACCAAAGAGGAGAAAGAGAAAAGAAGGGCGAATAACCAATGTATGTATTGTGGATCGGGGAGTCATTTTGTTCGAGAGTGCCCAAAGAAACCAAAGGGAACATTCAAGCCGAAGGAAAACTAACAGCACCACCTGCGGGAGGAGTTGAGCAGGTGGGTGCGATTCAAAAAATAACTCCACACGAACATCAAGTGGCGAATACACTACAGTCAGCGGCTCCGCACTTAGTTCTGACCATGGAAGTAAAATTCGGACAGACCACTCTAACGGAAGTATCAGTGATGATTGATTCGGGAGCCACCGGAAATTTCTGTGATTAAAGATTTGCCGCTAAAGTTGGAATCCAGGCAATCAGAAAAGTAAAGAGCGAGCCAGTTTGTGCAGTGAATGGGACGAACCTATCTTCGGGATCAATTGTGAGCTACACTGAAATAATCCAATTGACGGCCAATGACGGACATCAGGAGAAAATCCAGTTTAACCTAATAGATGCTCCCCAGTTCCAACTAATTCTTGGTCTTCAGGGGCTTATGGAGCATAATCCTACGATTGATTGGAGCTCCAGAACTATAGTAATGGATTTGAGTTATTGTAATGAGAATTGTTTTAATCCAGAGACTGGACGAACAAGGAACAACCCAGCCATGTCCTTGTGTTCCACTGGGCATTCCGTGTGTGTGATCAACATTCAGGAAATTCCCGAGGAATATAAAGAATTTGCGGATGTGTTTAATGAAGTGGAAGCGGAACATTTACCACCACATCGAGTTTAAGACTGCAAGATAGAATTGGAGCCTGGATCAAACCTGGCATGCAGTCCTGTCTATGCCTTGACCGAAAAGGAGCACCAACACCTCAAGGAGTATCTAGATAAATATCTTGCCAACGGGTTCATCCGGCCGTCCCAGTCGCCTGTCTCATCTCCCTTGTTTTTCGTGCCAAAGAAGGAAGGAGATTTGCGGCCGTGCATCGACTATAGAGCCATCAACAAAATAACCAAGAAAAACCGGTATCCCTTACCATTGATTTCGGTGCTTCTAGACCAAGTGAAAGGAGCGCAAATCTACACCAAGCTCGACCTGAGAGGGGCCTACCACCTAGTCCGAATGCGCGAAGGAGATGAGTGGAAGACGGCGTTTCGGACTAGATTTGGACTCTTCGAATATCAGGTGATGCCTTATGGACTGTGCAATGCCCCAGCAGCCTTCCAGCACTTCATTAACGACATCCTGAAAGAATTCATTGATCAGTGTGCGATTGTGTACATTGACGATATTCTAGTTTATTCTTCTGAGGTGACAAAACATCATGAGCAAGTGAAAGGAGTATTACGGAAGCTACAGGAGAATAAGTTATTTGTGAAGTTAGAAAAATGCGCATTTGATGTATCACAGGTGGAGTTCTTGGGTTTCGTGCTGTCTCCCTCTGGAATTCTGATGGATCAATGCAAGGTGGAAGCAGTAACAAACTGGGAATTTCCGAGGAGTGTAAAGGAAGTCCAAAGCTTCATTGGATTCGCTGACTTCTACCGGAGATTTATCTGTGAGTTCTCAAGAAAGATTCTTCCTCTCACTAAATTGCTGAGAAAAGGAACCAAGTTTGAGTGGTCAAAGGAGTCAGAGGAGGCCTTTCAATCTTTAAAAGAGGATTTCACCACGGCGCCAGTTCTGTTGCATGCTGATCCGTTGGAGCCCTTTTATGTAGAGACAGATGCATCGGATCAAGCCGTGGGAGGAGTGTTATCAGAGCGGCATAAGACCACTGGCCAACTGCATCCGGTCGCTTATCGATCAAGGAAGTTGACCCAAGCAGAGATAAATTATACTATCACCGAGAAAGAGCTGTTGGCTATTAAGGACGCCTTTTAGGAGTGGCGACACTACTTGATGGGAGCCCGGCACCAAGTAACGGTGTTTACGGATCATCGCAATTTAAAATTTCTAAAAACAGCCAGAACTCTAACACCATGACAACTGAGATGGTCTTTGTATTTTGCGGACTATAATTTTGTGATCACGTTCCGTCCAGGAGCTCAAAATGGAAAGGCGGACGCACTATCCAGGATTGGTACTGAGTTGCAGAAGACAGTTACAGACATACAACCAATCATTCCCAATGACAAGATCATAGGAGCTACGATCTCCATAGGGTTACAAGAGTCGATTGCAGATGCAATGGTCCAGAGGCCATGCAGAGTTGGGTGGAGGAGGATGCCAACAGGAAAATCATGCGACAAATGCCTTATCACCAGAATGCCCTGTATCTTCCGACAACCGAGTTACAGCAACAAGTAATGCACGAATGTCATGATGACAAGCTGGCTGGTCACAAGGGAGAAGCCAAGACCTAGGAGTTAATTAAAAGACAGTACTGGTGGCCTAAGATGGCATCAGATATTGAGAGATATGTTAAGTCATGTGAGATTTGCGCGCCGGGGAAGTCAGAACGGCAGGCACCAAAGGGGTTATTGCAGCCCCTACCAACACCTCCCTATCCATGACACACAGTTACCTTAGACCTTATTACTGATTTACCAATTAGTCAAGGGTACGAAACCATCCTAGTGGTAGTGGATGCCTTTTCAAAGATGGCCCACTTTACAGCCTTAAAAGGGGTTCCTTCTGCCAAACAGTTAGCCACCCATTTTAGCTCCCAGATTGTCAAAATACATGGAATCCCTAAAATTGTCATCTCAGATAGGGGTTCCCAATTTCTGTCCCACTTTTGGAGGGCCTTTATGGAAGTTAGGTTCTCCACTAGTTACCACCCAGAAACAGATGGACAGACTGAAAGAGTAAACCAAGAACTAGAACAATATCTACGGCTGTTCCTATTAAAAGAAGAAGGAAATTGGTCTGATTATTTGTGGACAGCAGAATTTGCTCACAATAATGCAAAAAACAGCTCGACAGGGTATTCCCCCTTTTTCCTGAACTATGGCAGGCACCCAAATGCTACCATTCGACAAATGGAGACAGCAGTACCCGCAGTAAGGGAGGTCATCTCACACCTACTTCAAATTCAGCAAAGGGCTGTAGACAATCTACGAGTAGCCAAGGAAAAGTATAAAAAATATGCTGATCGAAAAAGACGTAAGGGGCCGTCTTTGGCTAATGGAGATCAAGTTTGGTTGAGCACCAGGAATTTGAGGTTAAAAGGAAACAGGAAGTTTCAACCTCGATTCATCGGTCCATATCCAATCGAAGAACAAATCAACCAGGTTACTTATCGTCTAAGACTGCCACCCAAGTTAAAGATACACCCAGTTTTTCATGTATCATTGTTAAAGAAGGCTCCAGTAAATCTGAGAAGACAATCACCCCCAAAGCCAGTTCAATTAGAAACAGGTACTGAATACGAAATAAAAGAAATTCTGGACTCCAAGAAATCTAGAGGAAAGTTGTACTATTTAATAGACTGGAAAGGCTATGGCCCAGAAGAGCGATCCTGGGAGCAAGAGAAGGATGTTCATGCACCTAGATTAATCAGATCATTTCATCAACGATTCCCCACCAAGCCAAGAAAGAGAGGACCCGCTTTGTTGGGGGGTACTGTCAGGACCCAGGCTCTGTGTTCCATTTATTGCTGCCCAACTGCGACACTGACAGGACGGTCTGCTGCTGGTGACATGTGGGCGAAGAGAATGCGATCCTGGAGATACAAGATGGCCGCCGTTGTTGCCAAAAGAGGTGACAGTGGGCGTTCTAGTCTTTCGGTTCACAGCGGCGGTGAACTCGATGTGTAGCGCGAGCCGCCTGAGGAATGCGCACTTCACAAGAAGAATCTGTCAGTGAAGTTCGTTCCAAGAATTGTCAAAGAATCCTAAGAAGACTGTCATAGTTATCGTAGAACCGCTAGGCGGAACACCTTAAGAACTGTATTTAGTTCAGAACTCGGCGCATTAAGTCAAGCGCGAGTTCCGAGCTCTTTGGAGAACGTCAGAGAGAATTTTCCACTCGTCTGAGGGAAGTTATCGAGTGGCAGGCTGAGGAGAGCCAACCAGTTTGGAGCTCGAGTCGCAAGGCATAGTGAGAGTATCGAGTTCCAAGTCCAGTGAGAAACATCCATGAAAGTGCGTCGCTCGTCTGAGGAGGAGTTTATTGAGTGGTGAGCTGAAGAGAGCTGAGGCACTGGGATTCAGAGGAATAAGAAGACAAGCTAAGTGAAGAAATACTATCTTGCGCAATTGCGATTATCTTTGAACTTACTTAGCTGGCAAGAAGCCGTGTTTCAGCCAAACTGTGAAATAACCAAGGAACAGAAAAGAGATTAAAAAACTAGAACAGAACGAGTGATGCCAGAAAGATGTAAACCAATGTATATATATGTATATATAATACTTGCCAAAAGACTGTAAAAAGGCAACCCTGCAAAACCTGAATAGGACATTATAAGAAAAAGAGTGTTTGCAACACAGAAGAACATAATCAGATTACACAGTCAAACAGAACCCCCATTAAAGAGTGAGACTCCACTATTAGTGAAGTAAGTGCCTTACTACAAGCTAAAATAATTCTGGTAGAGATTCTTTAAGGACCAGAATTAATACATTGTGCCATTTTTCTCACTAGTGACAACTAACTAGAGGAGAACATATCACAACTACTTATTAGAAGAGGAGCTAAGGTCCAGCAGCTTACGGGTGAGGTTTCCCTCAGAAGCAAATAGCAGCACAGAAGACAGCTGACTGAGGAACCCTACGCAGGACCAGTCTCTTCTCTGTTTGTTATTTTATCCAATTTCCCCCTTCCCTTAAGGTAATGATGGAGGGTTTTGTGTAAGACCCACCAGCATTGTTGAAAGGGATTTGGGACCTAACATCTCTGTTCCTGTGCAAGAATCGGTAAGCCAAGAGCAAGGTATTATAGAGTTCTGACACTTATTATGGGTTTGGTGAGGTTTGAGAAACTTTTCCAATAGGTGGTCAGCCTACCCTGCCAAACGTGCACTTTGGACAATCCATTTAGAGCTGTTGAAAAAATTGTGACAATTACACTGTCCTAAATAAGGTAAGGCAACTGCTATCATGACTTAGTTTTCTTATAGTGAAGGGACCGTCAGGTCAATGGTTTCTGTCAGAATAGTCATCTGGTGCTTTGCCAGTAGAGATCCAGCATTTACACTATAAGTAAATGGTTTGGCACGGAAGGACATCTGCATCCACCAAACTCTATATAACCTTTAAGTTTCTTTTCTTCTAATCAGAAATGTACAGCAGGAACGGCAGAATGATTTTGGTGGCAAGGGCTTCTTGAGGTTTGATTATTCTTTTCAGGGTTTTCATGGACTTGGCTAGAAAAAAAAATTAAAGTGGGAACAATTGACTACCAATGTGCAACTACCAAAAGAACCCATGATGTACTGTTCTACTTTCTCTCAAGCACCCTTAGATACATGTTGCATCTTTATTTCCAGTAGTATTTTCATTACTGTTTCTTACCTTTTAAATTCCATACATTCCCTCACTTTTGTCTCCACACTAAAACTACATGCGGTCACCAAAAAACCTCTCTTAGTCTTTGGTTTATCCTAGTATAGTATTGCTAGGTTTTTCTTTGTACCTCATCCACAAGTTAGTCTATCACTACAAGTAGTGGTTCCATCCCATCCCCTCTTTAACATATGCTATCCTTGACTAAAATCTAGTCCTTCACCAAACCATGTTACTTTTCCATTTTCTCAAAAGTCAACAACGATATTCTGTACAGCAGCACAGCCATTCACTGCTCATCTTCTGCCACAGCTTGTAATCTCATCCCTTTTTAAACAAAGCTATTATCTGTGCTAAAGAGTTAAGCTTCAAATTGTTTGTTGAGAAAATTTCTGTTTCAAAATATGTGCTTCAAAGAAATAGAAAACATAAATTGCTTTATGGTTTCCAGGTTTGCCCTAATCCGATCTCCTAAACCAAAAACGACACTTTGCCGGCCCTCCATGCATGTATTTCCATAATGCCTTGCGAATAGAGCCCCCTGTAATTGATAATACAAAACAGACTGCTCTTGATAGCGGTGTCACAGGTGGGAGGAGTAAAGTGTACTCCAATACCAAGCAACAACCACAGCTTGTAGAAATCGAAAATGCCCTCAGCCTGGGACAAATTAAGATGCTCCTCCTTATATATCATTTTTTACATAATCTTGCATTCTCTAAGAAAAGTTGCTTTTCCAGGATGATGTATTTGCAGTTTATTTGTGCAGCATAATACTCATTGTAAGGCAGCAGGTTTTTTACAGGTTCCCCCCTCCCACGCATTTTGCCCCCATTTTGCCTACTAGCTGCTGTTTTTTCGACTTTGAGAAAGCAATGAGGCCTGCTGTCCACACCTCAGTGCCAGTATTCTGACTCATTACAAAAGATATGTCACACTGGATGTCCCCAAAAGGCAAGTGTTGACTTAATTATGAGTCCCTAGTATAGGGAACCCGGTACAAGTAAGACAGAGGTTTTTTTTCTTCTCCCTATGTAAAAATAGAATTGCATGCTTTATTAGAATTTAGAGACGGTAATGCCACTGGACAGTGTGTTGTGATTGGGATTTATTCCTAGTGCTGGTACAGCTATATTCATACCTTTGTAACTATGCCTGGGTACATTTCCTCAGACAGATTGAGAAGACTGTAACACCATATCACAAATGGATTCTAACTTTTGGTCTAAATAAGATGATATAACAATTTATTAAGGGTATTAGTAGCAATCATGATACGCAAATGAACACTTGGCTTAATGGGACGCACTAGGAGAATATTATTTTCAAATGGATGAGAATATGATTTTCAAATGGATGATGTGCTCACTTTTTGGACAGCATTTGGACTGAAATAATTCGATGCAATACATACATGTCACCACTATACAAGGTTACCAGATTGATTATGGTAAATATGTGCACACTCACTAATGGATTTGCGCAAGAAAGATGATGTTACAGTCTCACATTTAAACTATTGCTTAGAACAAGCCATAAGGCCTTATCGATGATACTTCATTACGAATATGGGTACACTTGGGGTTATGTGATTGCGTACTGGGTTGGTCTCTATGATCCCAAGAGATAATGGGCCGCAAGACCTCAAAGATGATGATGGGCTATAAATGACAAGCTTACGTAGTTTCAGTTTGGCCGGGGAATGGAATGGTTCTCTACTGATCACCTCATTATATTCCCTATGTTTATGCACTTTCTTCTCTTCACTATTTTGTAAGGTTACTTCTAATTCGTATAAGTATTGAGATGCATGATTAGGTTTTAACATTGAATTACAAGTGTTTGGAGACCATACTAAGATGGCGCTAAAATAGGATATTCATACATAGTTGTTGCCTTTTTTATGTGTACGACCTAACACGAGATGGAATATATTGGAGTTCCAAGATGGCATGGATATTGCACGCCATTATTTTGTCAGAGTACTCTCCGTGGAGTAACTTGAGATTGCTGGTAAGATATTATCGATTAAGTCTAAAATGTGATGATTGTTACACTTAGTGTATATCTAAGTCTTGGATATTATGTTGGAATGAATGATTTATTTATTTTCCTGTTATGCAGCGTTTGCTTAAGGTTTTAGTTCCACATGCATAGGAGCGTAAAGTATATTCTTTAGATATTGATAGTTCTCCCCAAATCTAATATATTATATATGGAGAGATGATGTTACTCTCAATAAGACACTTTGCACATTGATTAATCGTATATTATGAGTCTCGCGAATATAGTTAATGTCCAAAAATTGAAGGCAATCATAGATGTTTAAGCAGCGTGGTGACATGTACAAGTATTGATATCTAGATACATAATGCAATTAAAATACCAATGCCTAACACCGGCGTGCCAACATAGAGCTAAATACGAGTGACAATGATCTAGCGGAAGCGTTGTAAATTTTTGTGGGCACAGACACAAGTTACCCACCACACCATAAACTCTAATCTCAGTAACATAATTCACAACAACACAGAGTTTGGGCCCTTAGAAACTCTACAACCACTTACAAATTATGAGGTTCTCCGATAGATCTTTATACAAGCTAATAGTAACTCAGATAATTAAGATGAAAGCCAGTCCTTCATGAGGACCTATAATGAATACATGCCTATCTATCATCAATAATCAATAATTGATAACCATAACTTGTCAATAATATTCATCACTAAGTAAGCAAACTCAGTATATTTCTTAAGGCATTTTATCTAATCATCAATATGAATGGTCAATACACAAAAAAACACAATAGAATCCTTAGTACATGATTTTCATTTGGAATACAGGTATACCACAATACAATCACAGTTAAAAACAAAATACATCATAAATCAAATAACTGGTGTGAGGAGAGAGAGAAGAAGAAACAAGCATTATTCAGTATGCAATTTCAGGAATAATACAAACCTAAGTTCTGATGTAGGTTATCAGGACTGAGATGCAAGATGGACTAATGCACAGTGTGCAATAGTCTGGAATAATTAATCCTTCAGCCAAAAGGTTTAGCCTGCTCAACTTCACCAACTGAGGAAGTGCAGGGAAAATCAGAAAAGTTCAGTTCAAGATAGCCATAGTTTAGACCGACAGCATTTCACACCCAAAGTTTGCAAGGAAAATAGCTGCACACGTACTTTTCCAACAAATCTTTTATACCTTGAAATGTTCACAATTTCAGCCCCTCCAAATGTAGCTTCTTGCACATTTTTGCATGATTCTATTGGTTGAGATTCATGGTGTGATCTTGGTATGATCACTCTTCAGCCCAAATCACCAGAAACCTTTGTTCTTCAGTTTTCTAAGAATGTACAATATCTAATTTCACCTCAGAAGTAGGAAATACATTTGCAAATCAAAATGTCCGCACTCTCATTAGTAAATAATGAAGGACAAAATACATTTCTCTGAAGGCTGCAATGAAAAAACATAATTTATTTTTTGAGGCCTACGAGGAAGACCAAAGAGTGTTAACGTTTAAAACAACTGAAGAAAACGTAAACGCATAAGAATCTAATATACTACCATTACACTAATTTCATAAGCATAGTCCAATCATATTTCATTAATAAACAAACTATTTCTCTTTGCAGTTTTCAGATTTACATTTTAGAAAAACATAGCAATACACATTTTCAATAGAGAAATCTTTTCAAATTATATTCTACTGAAATAAATACTGCATTAGTTTCTTTTCACCCTATTATCATAACACATTAGTAGTTTTCTCCCTTTATCACAAAATCTTTCAGCTTCACCAGTTTGCAACCCTTCTGTAAGCTTTCACGATGCAGTTATAAAAACTCAGAGTATTCAATGAGACACAGTGTTAGTCATGTTTTTCTTTTAAGTATGTTTAGTAATTCACATGATGAGCAGGATGCGACTAAGCAAAATCATTCTTAAATAATCATGCTCCAACAAACTCTCCTCTGATGGCAAAGCAAGCCACCACACAATCTCCATTAATCTGATTACAATCTGATTATCTTAGAATGCACTTGCTTTCATCTGTTTTAGTCTAACACCTTCACCATCTTTTAATACTTCATAAGCACCCTTTCTGTCTTCTAACTCTATTTTGTCCCTTCTTTTTTTCTACCTCTTCTTTTTGTCTCTTCTACCTTGCATTTGCAACATCTATATATCAGTACTATAAATATAATATAATGCAGACAGCAACAGCAATTATTGGTGTTAGTATTTGCCATATTAAGCTGTTACCCAGTGCTGCAAACCAATTTCCCACCGAGCAAAAACTCTAACCAAGTTTTACCCATGTACTGTTAACTTTTAGTTCTGTTAAATCACCATGCAAATGAGTAATGTTACTAATATATCACTGCAAGTCTCTGTTTTTCTCAGGGATATAAGTACCAAGTTTTTGAATTTTCAGCATGCTACAGACTCCGCCCTGTTTTGGTAAACGATCAACCACTGTAGACAATTGTCTAATTTGACTTGAGTTCAAAATCACTTCGACTGAAGGTATTAATGCACCAAATATATCACCCACAATTTCTGCAGCACTTATTCCCCTTTTACTCCGTGTTGATTTCTTTTCATTGGTTCCATGATTATCCACGTGATAGGTCTTTGGAAAAACAATTTCCACATAACAACATCCATACCAATGTTGTGGCAATTTATAGTAAGCATTTTTACCACACACAAAATACACCCTAGGGAAAACTGGATCAGTACCACCAGTCTCAAAACTATCCATTTTGAAAAGAAAAAATATTCAAAAAGTAAAAAAACTAATATATTTGAAGAAAGAAATATTCAATCAGCTAACTAGCAAAGGTTTGTTTATAAATATTCAATAAGCTAACTAGCAAAAGTTTATGTATCCCACACTATTTCAAACTTCAGCTTCGGCTGACTTCCAATCACAGCCTTATTTTAAAAATGTCCTCTTTTTTTTCTTTCCTTCACCCTTTTTTTTCCTTAGACACAGTTCGTTTAGGGTGGTTCATGTGATGAGTTGCTTCTTGAACAAAACGCAATAAATTATTTTTCCCAATCACTTGTACTTGCACATGTGGCAGCTAAATATGTCCATTCAGGTGCTGCGTATCTTTGACTTGAAACTTATGCTCTCTTTGTTCTGCATACTGTGTTTTCTTCTCCATCTATATCACTTTGTTCAGATTGGCTAAAACCTTCTACTACAGTTGTTGGAATCTTTTTGATCAAAGTATCTTTCAATTGCTCAGTTCCTCCAGGCCATTTATCACCTTTTCGCACAGGTTTTCTGATACACTGTCTATTCCACTTATTTTGAGACTTCGCTTAGTTGATTCCCTTTTCTCTTTTTCTCCGTCATTTTCAGGAAACAACTCTCTCTCTCAGTTTCAACAGTGATAGTGTTATGAAACCCAGTAGCTTGTGTTTACTCTATTTGATTTTCAGTTTGTTCAGGTTCGCTTCATTCACTTTGTTGACCTGCACCATCAACAGATTCTGTTCTTTCAAGTGGACATGGGACTCGACAAGTATGCGCAGCATGTACCCAATTTGGCAAACCACCACATTTAACTGCTGTTGTTGTCACAAGAATCACTTAAAATGACCCATGCCACTGAGGTTCCACAAAAAAGTTCCTCACATTTGTCCTCACGAGTACACATTCCCCTGGTCTCAAGTTGTGTGCATGCTCTTGTTGGACAGTAGTTGCAAATTCTCCAACCTGGTGAGACACAGAACGCACTACGGTCAGCCAATCCTTTACAATAATCGAGCACTTGATCATCAGATATGTTCACAAGCTGATTTGCTGGGACTGTTGGCTGTCTCATAGCCCTCCCCATGATAATTTCATGTGTGGACAGTCCTGTACTTCTCAAACTCATCAATAGCAATGGTAATGCATCAGGCAATTTTACTGTTGTAGATGCACAAACTTTAGCCAATCGTGATTTTATTGTGCCATTTACTTGTACGACAACGCCTGACACTTCAGGTTGATAATCACAATGCAATTTTTGTTCAGTTTGTAAGGCAGCACAAAGCATATGCACTAATTCATAATTAAAGTGTGTTCCTCTATCTGATTCTAACGAGACTGGAAATCCAAATCTAGGTATAAACTCTACGCAGCAATTTAGCAACTGTTAGGCTATCATTGCATCTTGTCTGGTATGCCTCAACCTAATGTGAAAACAGACACACAATCACCAAGACATATTTTAATCCATTGCAAGGAGACTTCTCAATAAAATCCATCTGCATACACGTAAATGGACCTCCTGCTTTCCAATTTGACCCAAACTGACAACTGTCTTTCTTCCTGTATTTTGCTGCTGATATACTATTCATCTTTCAATCAATCAATCGATCAATCAATCAAGACATTTGTAGAGTGCACTACTCACCCGTGAGGGTCTCAAGGTGCTGGAGGGAGGGGTGCTGCTACTGCTCGAATAGCCAGGTCTTGAGGAGCCTCCTGAAGGTTAGTAGGTCCTGGGTCTGCGGTAGGAGAATGGGGAGGGTGTTCCAGGTCTTGGCGACGAGGTGGGAAAACGATCTGCCAACGGTGGTCGCTCTTCGGATGCAGGGTACGGTGGCGAGGGCGAGGTCGGCGGAACAGAGCTGTCGGTTCGGGGTGTAGAGGTATGCCGGTACGGTGTTGTGGAGCACTTTGTGTGCGTGGTGAGGAGCTTGAAGGTGATCCTCTTGTTGTTGACAGGAAGCCAGTGCAGGTTTCTCAGGTGTGGTGTGATGTGGCTGTGGCAAGGGATGTCAAGGATCCGGCATACGGAGGCGTTCTGTATGCGTTGTAGTCATTTCAGGAGATTGGCCGAGACTCCTGCATAGAGGGCGTTTCCGTAGTCCAGCCTGCTGCTGACGAGTGCCTGGGTGGGAGTTCTTCTTGATTCAGTGGGGATCCACCAGCAGATCTTGCGGAGCATGTGGAGGGTGTTGAAGCAGAAGGACGGGACAACGTTGACTTGCTTGGTCATGGAGAGTGTTGAGTCCAGGATGAATCCCAGGTTGCATACATGGTCAGTGGGTGTCGGTACTGCTCCCAGTGCGGACGGCCACCAGGAGTTGTTCCAGGCTAAGGGGGTGGAGCCGAGGATGAGGACCTCTGTCTTGTCCGAGTTCAGCTTCAGACAGCTGTTTTTCATCCACTCCGCGACCGCTTTCATTCCTTCGTGGAGGTTGGCTTTGGCGGTGAGGGGGTCCTTGGTGAGGGAGAGAATCAGCTGGGTGTCGTTGGCGTAGGAGATGATGTTAAGGTCGTGCAGTCGGACAACGTGAGTGAGCAGTGCCATGTAGATGTTGAACAATGTTGGGCAGAAGGAGGATCCTTGGGGAACGCCGCAGACTGATCTCGGAGGCTTTGGAACGGAAATGGGAGAGGTGGAAGCTCTGGGTTCTGCCAGAGAGGAAGGAGGTGGCCCATTCCAGAGACTTGTCTTGGATCCCTGCATTGTGGAGGCGTGTGCGTAGGGTGCGGTGGCAGACAGTGTCAAAGGTGGCTGCAAGGTCCAGGAGGATGAGGGCCGTGGTTTTGCTGTTGTCCAGCAGGGCCCTGATGTCATTGGTGGCGGTGATGAGGGCAGTCTTGTGCTGTGGTTGCTGCGGAACATGGATCGGGATGGGTCCAGGATGTTGTTCTCCTTGAGGTAGTGGGTCAGCTGTCTGTTGACGGTCTGCTCGATGACCTTCGCCAGCAACGGGAGCAGGGAGATGGGCCGGTAGTTCTTGAGGTCCCTCGAGTCCGCCTTGGGTTTCTTGAGTAAGGCGTTGATCTCGACGTGCTTCCAGCTCTCCAGAAAGGTCGTGGTCTCGAAGGAGATGTTGATGGCCTGCGGAGATGGGGTGCAATGGTGGCTGTGGCTTTGTTGAAAATGTGGTGTGGGCATGGGTCTGACGGAGAGCCGGAGTGGATGGTGTTCTTGATTTTGATGGTGTTGTTGCCGTTTATGTGGGTCCAGGTGAGCAGGGGATCGATGTGGGTGGTAGCCGCGGGGTCTGAGATGTTGGAGATTGTCAGGCGGTCAGGTTGTTGAAGCTGTCACGGATGTCAGTGATCTTGCGATGGAAGAAGGTGGCAATGGAGTCGCATAGGTCTTCCGATGGCGGAATGTCGTTGGTGTTGGAGCTGGGGTTGGAGAGTTCCTTCAAAACACACTTTGCTGTTTTGCGCTTTGTTGTCGAGTCGATCCTTGAAGGATGCCCTTTTGGCTGATCTGGTGATGAGATGGTGTCTAAGGATGGCGTTCTTGTGGGCTGCGTAGCTGTCTGGCGTCTGTTCCCGGTGCCATTTCTTCTCTAGTGTATGGCAGGTTTGCTTGGAGGCCTGGAGGTTTGCGGTAAACCAGCAGGCTTTCTTGTTAGTGTGTCTGTTGGAGGTTTTCTTGATCAGGGCGAGGGTGTTGGCGCAGTTGTCAATCCAACGTCTGAGGTTGCAGGCAGCGGTGTTGGCATCAGTGGGGCCAGCGGGTGGGCTCCGGGCGAGGTTGGTGTTTAGCTAGTTTTCGGTGATTTTGCTCCAGCTGCCATGGGGGATCTGTTGAGTGTGGTGGGTTTCCAGAAGGTGAAGTGTATGCACCAATGGTCGGTCCAGTGGATCAAGTGTGTGGCTTGCGGAGTGGGTGGGTGTTGTGACGAGCTGTCTGAGTCTGAGGTTGGCGAGGTTGTCAATCAGAGTGGTGGAGTTTGTGTTGTTGTAGTTCTCAAGGTGGACGTTCAGGTCTTCGAGGAGGATGTAGTCAGTGGAGGCGAGGGTATGCATGCCGACGAAGTCAGCGATGGAGTCGCTGAACTGAATTCGGGGTCCGGGTGGTCTGTAGACAAGAGTTCCTCTGAGGGTGGTTTTGGGATTGGTGTGGATCTGGAAGTGCAAGTGTTCGGCGGTGCTGAGGGTGTCATTGGTGCTGGTAGAGACCCTGAGGGTGTTCTTGTGGATGATGGCGATTCCCCCTCCTATTCCATTGGTGCGGTCCCTGTGGGAGATCTTGTAGCCATCCGGGATGGCTATGGTGATGTCGGATACCGAGGAGGCGTTCATCCAGGTCTCTGTCAGGAAGGTGACGTCCGGGGAGGATGAGTGGAGCAGTTCCCAGAGTTCGACAGCGTGTTTGCGTGGGGAGCGGGTGTTCCGTAGTATGCATCTGAGGTGGTTCCTTCCTGTAACGGTGGGCGGTGTGGTGGCTCGGAGGCTTGTGAAGTTGCAGCTTCGGCAGGAGAATGGTCTCTTGGTGTGCTTCAGTTCAGCCAGGAAGCAGGTGTGTGGTGTTCCAGTGACGAGTGCGTGGAGGGTGTTGGCATTGTAGCGGCGCTGGGTGTCGTGGTGTTCGCGGGGCCAGGGGTCTGTTGCTGGGCGCGGTCCAGTCATGGACAAGCGCAGATGGGCTTGCCTTAGGCGCGCCTTCAGTGCACCAGTGGCGCGCCCGCCATATAAGGGGAGGTGGGAGGGAGCAGCAGCTGGGAGGCAGAAGCAGGGCAGCGAATGGGTGATCAGAGGGGCAGGGCCACAGGGGATGCAGTGGCGGGAAAAATTAGGGGGAAGAGCAAGCAGGGATACAGAAGGCCAAAAAGGGCAAAGGGCAATAAAAGGCACAATAACAGAGCAACAGTACAGTAAAAAATAATACAGGAAAAAACAACAATATCAACACAAGAGCAGAGGGCACAATCATGGCAGGACTAACAGGGAGCAAGGGTCAGAGCGAGCGCAGGAGCTCACAGCCTCGAACCTTCAACAGGTGGCAACAGCGGGCTCAGGGGCAGCGACACACAGGTGGTGCTCTGCAGCATGGGGAGCCGAAGAGCAGGGTCAAGGGTTGCTCTCCTCACCGTGCAGTTGCTGCCATAAAAGGAGAGGTGGGAGGGAGGAGCAGCTGGGAGGTGGGAGCAGGCAGTGAATGGGCGATAAGGGGGACGAGGCCGCAGGGGACGCAGCGGCGGGAGAAATGAGAGGGAAGAGCGGGCGGGGGATACAGAAGGCAAAAAAGGGCAAAGGGCAAAAAAGGGCACAATAAAAGAGCAACAGAACAGAAAAAAAAGAATACAGGCGAAAAACAACAATACCAATGCAAGAGCAGAGAGCACAATCACGGCACGGCTAGCAGGGAGAAAGGGGTAGAGCGAGCGCAGGAGCTAACAGCCTTGAACCGTCTCAGGTGGCAGCAGCAGGCTCAGGGGTAGCGACACACAGGTGGTGCTGTGCGATGTGGGTAGTGGCCTGCCTGAGAGCACGGTCAAGGGTCGCTCTTTCACACAGACTCTCTTGTAGTATAGCTTGTGGGTCTATTGTCGACATTGGCTAAGTTAGCATGAGCTTTGCTGCCATGAAGCTGATTTTGCACACAACACTGCAAGCATATATTTTGCAAGGCTCTGTGCACCTTTCACATTAGAACTGTCTACTTTTTGCGTTCTCTGCTGTGCTCTGAGGTTTAGTCTGCACGTGATGTACAAGGTCGATCAACAATGCCCCTTGTTATTCTGTTCTGGTCACTCCCTCACACCTAGACATAGCATACTACCCACAGCTGCACTACTGGAAATCCTGTGCCGCTGATTTTGCAAGCTAAACATGTTTTGACATACTTTGAGAGACACCTTTCCAGAGAGAAGAGCTTTGCTTGTCCTGCGATGTGAACGCTTCATCTAGACCTTGAGGTATGGGGTCTGCTGACAAAGTCCAGAGGTCTTCTTTTTTATAATAAACTATTACTTACCATGGGAGGGTTGTTAGGTCTCTTAGTCCCTTTTCCACTCTCTTTATAAAATGATATCCCTGTTTGTGTTCTATGGAATTGTGACAATGCTGACTATTTTGTGTATATGCATTTTGCTGCTGTATTGGCATGTATACTGTACCATGGAGCGTGTTAGTTAAAATAAACATTTTAAACTATGCAGCATCTTTGATTACTCACATTGTGGACAAGCATGAGTGAATGAGTGAAAGAGTAGTCTGGCTCCTGCGATTCCCAAGAGAGAGTGACGTGTTCTGGGCTGTGTAATCATTGGTAGCTTCGCTGTAGACGGAGAACGAATGAGACTTTATAGCTAGTCCATTTCAAATTGTGGGTATTAATGTGGTAGGTTGGTACACCCCTAATCACTGAGGTCCCGTTTTTCTGTGCATGGTTCTGTATATGGGCAGAATCCCTGCAACACTCTTCAATGACTCTGAATTTTGCAGTGGACCATGACTGTTTGAAAAGCCTTATCATAGCATCACTGACTACATCAGTTGCACCATGGCAAATTCTCACTATTGGTGACAATAGACTATCTGGCAGCACAGGTGTCCTATCTGTGTAAACCCACACATCATCTTCTGCTCTGCATGTGCATTCTGCTTTGATCCACTGTTCTCTTTCTGATTCAGTAATTGCATCCTGTAATTATCTAATCTCTTCCCAGGTTTCAACACTTGAAAATATTAACCTGCATTCTGTTCCATCAGATTGTGATCTCAAATGTTCCCCATTGACAGTATATGACATTTGAGCACAAAAGAGTGCATTCTCATCAGCATATCAATTGCCAACAGTGACATACCCCTAGATGCATCAACGTTGTCATTTGCGATTCCTTAATTGCGAAAAATAAGGAATCGCAATTAAGGATTCGCAAATGGCAATGCATCATTAAATTCGCTATTTTATTGGAATTCGGTAAAAATCACAATTTTTACCGAATTCCAATAAAATTGCGAGTTCCAAATAGCGAATCCGATATTCCCATTCATTCCTATGGGCTGAAATGCCCATAGGAATGAATGGGAATTGCGAATTCGCAATTTCAATTTGGAATGCATCAAAGCCTTTCAAGGGTGGAGAGGGGGGTCCAAAGGACCCCCCCCTGCACTCATGAAATGCACTTTTACATGTGAGTTACATACACACATGTCCTAAGGACATGTGTGCCTGTAACGTACACGTTTAAAAAATGCATTTTCATGCGTTTTTAAACATTTTTCCAAATTACCACGAAGTTCAACTTCGTGGTAATTTGCATTTGCAATTTTGGAAATCGCAAATGTTTTGGGGATAATGCATTGCTGTTAAGGAATCGCAAATGTGCGATTCCTTAACAGCAATCGCATTTTTTTGGAACTCGCAAAAAAAGCGATTTCCAAAAAATGCTTGATGCATCCCAGTAACCAATTTAGGAAGTGCAAAAGGCCGATTTATGCGAATCGCACCGTTTGCACTTCCTAAAAAGGTTGATGCATCTGGGCAATAGTCATGACCAGTTTTATGTTCTGTACATTTTACCACCACAATTTGGGCCAGCAATTGTAATGCCATCAGTAGGTTTTTCACACACTCTGATTTTTTGAGAGGTGAAACCGAAGAGGTCATAAAACCACATTGAGACTGCAATTGCCCAAAATCATGCACCACCCCAAAACCATATTGACTATCTGCAAATATGGTTACTCGTGTTTGTTTCCCAATACAACACAACCTTTTCAGAGCAAACTACACTGCCACTTGCGCTGAACTCACTCCTTTCAACCATGATTCTTCAATGACACTCATCACTGTACGAATCGCATATGCAGCACACAAGGTATCTTCAGAATCTATAAAGCATGATCCCTCCTCAAACAAAACATGATCAGATTCAGTTAACAGAGTATCTTGTATGTCATGTCTCTGCAGTGTACAAAGTTCAGTCACATCCAGACACTCAAGATCTACTTCATACACCACCACTTCACAAGTAGGGAGTGGTAACAAAGTAGCCAGATTCAAACTTGTGCATCTTGTCACGGACACATTCTCCACACCTAAAATCATCTGTTGGGTTCATATTTTGTTAAGCGACTGCTTGTATGGTGCTGCGTAGGAGTTAGTGTTAACAAAATCTCAACTGAATGTGGCACACAAACTTTCATGTCCCATATCAATCATCTCACTCTGTTCCAAACTCATGCAGGTAGCTGCAACTGCTTTCAAACAACCAGGTAAGGCAGCAGTCACTGGATCCAGTGTAGCAGAAAAATATGCCACTGGATGATGTGATGTTCAATGCATGTGTGTTAAAACTGAAAGTGCACATCCACTGCGTTCACTGCAAAGCAGTGCAAAACTTCTATTTAAGTCTGGCATTCCCAATGCTAGTACCCAACACTAACTGTCTTGTATTTCAAGAAAAGCTTTTATGCATTCATCATCAAGATGTAAAGGATCTGACACATCTTTGTGTGTAAATCTTTGTAATGGCTTAGCTATCATTGAAAACTTGGCATCAACTGCCTGCAATATCCAACCATTCCCAAGAACATTCGAACTTCCTTTTGTGTACTCGTCGGATTCATTTGCAAAATGGCATTGATTCAATCTAGAAACACTTTTCTGACTCCTTTCTCAATAATATGTCACAAATAAAGAACTTCTTTTTGGCAAAATTGTAATTTTGCTGGTGATACTTTATGCTCACCTACCGCCAAATGGTTCAGTAGAGCAATTGTATCAGCCACACATGCTACATTTGTTCCAGACACAACCAATAAATAATCAATATATTGCAATAAAACAGAAGTATTAGGCATTATTAATGATTCTAAACATTTCTTCAATGTCTAATTGAAGATTGAGGGGCTCTCTCTATACCCTTGAAGAACTCGGCACCATACCAAGACACGGTTTCTGAACTGGAAGGCAAATAAATATTGGCTATCTGGATGCAAAGGTATTGGGAAAAAGGCTGGACACAAGTCAATCATCGAAAACCATTCTCCTTCACAAGGAATTAGGTACTGAATCACTGCAGGGTTGGGCACTACCGGACAACATGGTATCCCTATCTGATTTTTTTTTCTAAGGTCTTGAACTATTCTGTATTTCCCATTAGGTTTGCGACTTCCCATTATAGGTGAATTGCAAGGACTCCCTAAAATCTCTTATAGAATACCTTGTTCAGTTAACAGTCTCAATCACAGGTATTACTCCTGCATTTGTCTCAGGACTCATTCTATATGCGGGTGTTCTCAGACCCTCTGCACTTGGTTTTACAGTAATCTGGACTGAGGCTACTCCTTTCATCAGCCCAATGTCTTTTCCTGAAAAATCAGACAAGTCAGACAGCACTGTATTTCTCAACTCAATTGGCAAATCATTCACTGTAAATAGAGGCTATAAGTCATTTACTTCTGTTCCCTGTTGTGCCATTTTAAATATTACATCCTCATCTTTCATATGAAATGCTATTCCATCTGGTGTAAATAAATGGAAAAGGTAATTTTGCACAATAAATCCCTACCTAAAACATTTACTGGACTGGTGTCACACACTACAATTTTGAGTAAATCCTGAAATCCTCCAATTAGTACTTTCATGGGTCTAGTTACTGGGGTCTTAATTGATTTGAAACTCCTACAACTTGGTTACTTTCTCCTGAGAGGGGTCGGTTGGGAATTTCACAGTGGAACGGGAAGCACCAGTATCTACGAGGAACGTAACAGTGTTTCTGTCAACCTCTCCATCCACAAAGGGACCATTCTGATCTACCTTTAAGGATACGCCAAGCACTTACTCCCCCTCCCCTTTCAGATACCGTCATTGAGATATGTCTGAATCACTTCCATCCACCTGCATCAAATATTGTGAAGACACCTGCACATTTGATTTCAATTGATCATTTGTGTGGAAACCCATATTCAAATTGTATTTTTTCACTTGGCCATTCACATTTTGCGTAGGAGCTTGTGGCGTTCACTAACACTGTCCTCTGCCAATCGACAACTGCTGATTCTGATTCTGATGATTCATCTGATTCATTCCATCTACTCCTGTGTCTATCAATTGTACATCACCTGTATTTGTCTGACTACTTTTACACTTGCGTTTCCAATGCCCGATCTTGCTACACGTGTGACATGGAAACTTCCTCTTCATTTCTTCTATATTACCATCTCAACCTTTCCCTTTTGGCAATGGTATCATATTCATAACAGTATTTCCATTTGACACTACACCACTCATACCAGTAGTAGTCTGAACACTTCCCTGATAAACTCCCACATAATCTATATTCATATTCATAAATCCTCCTTTCTTTGCTGCTTTCACCTGTGCCAACATCAATTTCTCTTTACACTTTTTATGACGTGAATCAATATCATCACCACAGTATTTCTCATAATGACAAATTTCGTCAATCAATTTGCTTTGCCAACAAATAAAATGCTGCTGAATCATGGCACTTATTTCTGGTCTTAATCCATACACAAACCGATATACAAAATGTCCCATATCTTTTTAAGAGACATTCTCAATACCACTTTAAACACCTGTAAAAGCCTTTCATAATACGCATGAACTGACTCTTACAACTCTTGAGCAGTCCAGTCTATTTCCACTCAATCTGTTTCTTTTGGTGAAATTTCCTATTCAAATACGTAATGACCTGATTATATTTTTTCACGACTTCTTCTGATGGTGCTCCTGTCTTTGCATCTCTTGAATATTCTTCTTTTGGCCAATCTACTGTGATATTACACTCGGCCCATAAATCAGTAGGAAATACAATATAAAAAAAGCCATCCAAATCCTTTCACAAAACTTTCAAAACTTTGACAAAAAACTTCCACTTGTTTATACAATTCCACTGGCTTTTCACTCAACCTTGAAAAATAATTTGTAAATGATAATATATCCTGTCTTGACCATGAGTGGCGAACAAACCCACCTCCTGGTACTTTTCTCATAGGATATACTGTCGCATTTACTACATCAGTTTCCGCTCCCCCACAAGATACAATGGTAAAAGCAACTGAGGCTACTGTTGAATCCTTTTTCCTTTTGCCCATCTTCCTTTTCATCGATCAACTTCACCCCAATGCTTTAGAGTGTTAATTAACTCTTTAATTTGCAACTGTTTTCCTGAAGCATTCAAACTCTCAAAATCTTTATCACTGAAATCTAATTGATATGCCTTCTGCAAAGCCTTAGACTTCTCTATGTAAACTCCATATGTTTGTGCAATTTCTGAAAAATTCTCATTTGTATTTCTCGCTTTCCGTGTTATGTCTTTATAAATAAAAAGCAATTCTTCATCCCGATATTTTCCTAATCTCTCTAAACTAATTGTACCCAAAATTATTTCTTCTAGTTCCGCTTTTAATCTGCTCACATCTATACTTGTAAAATAATTCTGTATACTACAATCAGGTGCTATTTCTTTTATCCATTCATCTATTTCTTCTGGAGAAGGGCCTAAAAATGTACTTGATCTCTGATTCTCTTTGCTAATTCCACCTGTCTTTGCCACTCCTGGTGATGGAGTCATCCATATTTCCATCTGCAACACCCTCTTTGGATCTCTGTGAACACGTCTTTATGGTGTTTCTGCTTAATTTTCTGAAACACAAATTAGTGGTTCTAACCCTTTAGTGGAGAAGTGTGGCTCAATGGTTAGAGCGGCAGGCCATGATGCAGAGGTCTGGCCCGGGACCAGGGTTCAATTCCCGGCTCGGCGGGTCTTGGGCTCAATTTCCTCGGACCTGATAATTCTCGCCTCGGTGCCTATTCTAATCATGGGTCCCACTCTGCAACTCTGGGCAATAGCTTGCTTAATCTCCACAACGGCCCCAACAGTGTTGGAATGCCTGGCTTCACCTTGGGGGTGCCCAGGAGTGGACATTTCACAGGGAAAAGCCAGAAAGGGTTCCACAGCGGTATGCGTTACAGCGCCAGGACACCCCAGTTGGGGTATTAGTGTGCTTTACAAGTGCAAATTACATTTACATTTAAATTTGCTTCAATATTCTCATTGAAACTTTCACTTCCCAAACTCATATTTTTATTGAGAATTGTTAAATTATGTACTTGTGAAACCCCCTGTCCATTATTGTATAATGGAACAACAGGACCGATAGTTATTGGAACTCACAAAGCATCTGCCTTCATTGGTGTCATCTTTCTCATAAATTCTTTTCTAACTCAAATCTGATTCTGCTCTTGTGATGTCCTATCATATGTTAACTCTGCATGCACTATCAGAGAACTTGGAAAAGATACTGAATCTACATTATTCTGTCCTTCATGATAAGGTGGAGGTCTATTCATCAGTAACTCATTCAAAAAATCATCATCTACATCATCAGCTCCTTCAACAACTAACTCAATATTTTTAGTCTTTGACTCCCCAACATTCCTCTTTTTCTCTTTGCATTTTTCTCCCTCACAAGACTCAGCTACAATAACTGGACACATTCACGCTCATTCAGCTATATCTCAACTCCATATTTTCTTCAGGGCATGCCTCTGAATATATGCTCACAGTATTCTTGTACCTAGTCAGATACTTTTCTTTTTCTCTTTTGCATGCCTCATGTTTCCATTCTCCAAGTGCTTCAAACTGATGTCTGGACTGCATGGGTAGTGCTCAGGGGATTTTAGCAGTGCATGAGTTAGTGCATGGGTCATTGCATCCGTAGTGACAGGATGATTAGCGTGTTGCAAGGAGAGTGCATAGTGAATAATAAGTGCTTTGGTTTTGGTGGAGTGATTGGATAAGTACATGGTGCTGACTGGGTTATTGGAGGAGTGCATATGCAGTGACAGGGAGATGGATAGACTGCATGGGTAGTGCTCAGGTGATTGTAGCAGTGCATGAGTTAGTACTTGGGTCATTACATTAGTACATGGTTAGCGAGTGGATGATTAGAGTATTGCAAGTAGAATGCATGGTGAATTTATAAGTGCTTGGGTTTTAGCAGAGTGATTGGATGAGTACATGGTGTTGGCTGGGTGATTGGAGGAGTGCATGGGTAGTGACAGGGCGATAGGTGGACTGTATGTATAGTACTCAGGGGATTGTAGCAGCGCATGAGTTAGTGCCTGGGTCACTGCATGAGTGCAAGGGTACTACTTGGGTATTAACTGTGTGATTGCGGAATATGGAATCAGTCAATCATTACTCATGTAGTTTAAAAAACACCCACTCACTACTTTGCACTCTTGTAATCGGTCAAACAGCATCTCCATAGTTCACTAAGCATACAGATAACTTTATAAATACAATCTGAAGACATAGATGAGTCATTAAGTATTATCTACTTAAGTAGATGAGTACAACATGCCTGCAATGGTAATTTGCGGTGGTTTACTTTTGAGCTACATCTTCATCATTCTATCTACAAATATGCGTCATCATTAAACTATACCTCTCAACAGACTAAGTTAAGAAGGCTAACTAACAACTCTATTTATGAGCTTTTTCAAAACCACACTTGTATTCTACATCTTTCACCTTTCTATCTAAAATTATGTGGCATCATTATACTATACCTTTGTTCAGACTAGAAAAAAGATGCCTAATTAACAGCACCTTATTTAAGGATTCTATCTAAAAATATGTGGCTCCATTTAACTTTACCTTTATACAAACTAAAAAAGGAAACCTAATTAATAACACCCTATATGAACATCGTTCAAACTGCACAGTTGTGCTGCATCTATACCAAACTATCTAAAACAACCCAGTATCATTCAACTATACCTTTGCAGAGATAACAAAAAAGAAGCCTAATTAACTCCACCTTATTTGAACATCTTTCAAATGACATATTTCTGCTGCGTCTTCAACCAACTATCTAAAATTATGTGGGGCATCAGTCAACTATACCTTTGTACAGACTTAGAAAATCAGCCTAATTAATAACATCTTATATGAACATCAGTAATCATCTTCAAAAATATACATACTGCTGTACATACTCTTATTTAAACAACATTTAAGTACAATGACACCAAGTACAATATACATCTCTACATTTAATAATATATTTGAAACACAGTTTTTGAATAATGTTAAAAAATGTATAATAAAACTCACAGACTGTCAACTCACTTTGCATATGTGTTAAATTTTAAATCTCTCAAACTCTGACAGGATTTTTTTTTACACAAAATCAATATAATGCACCAGACTCAGCAAGGTAAAACCAGTTTCCCTCTTTCTCCACACAAATATACATAAGTAACAAATCACATTGCTTGCTAGATGTTTCAAAATTGTAAAACACGTTTCTATTGGTTACACATAATAACCCTTAGCAACTGACTTCTAAAGGTGCCCAAAGTGTCCCTACTTTTTTTAGAAGTTGCAGCCCCATCGTGCAACACCACGATGAAGTTGCAAATTCCTATGGGAGTTCTAAAAGATATAACAAATAAATGCAACACTATTTTTTAATTGAACACCACTTCTAAAGAGAGTACTGACTTGGAGAAAATCATTGGAAGAGAAATATAACTTATATAAAAATTACAATTTCACATTTTAAAAGCACAGTTAACTTTTAACTCTTTCCCTTTTCTGCTTCATGCCAGTTTCCATAGTAACAGTTCATAGAACATTCAACTGAACTCACAGGTCACAAGTTAACCATATTTTCAAGTTAACCACACAATGTTACAAATGCAAATAGCAGGTGTGGTTGACTTGGCAAAATATGATCTTATCCTTTCTATTGTACCTTTCAAACATATTTTACTAACCAATAAGAAAAATGCTTTTAAAAGAAAGTAAAATGCACCCTATCTTTGAATGTAGAATGTTCTTAAACAGTCAATCAATTCTCTATTTTTTTTTAAATTGCGTCTAGTCCACCATTATACATACCTCTCATTCTACCAACTGACTACCACAGCTACAGACATCTTTTCATTACATCCAGACTTCCCTTCAAGATGCTTAGAGTGTGGATTGTGGGACACATCTATTTGTTCTGGTGCAAAAGGTATGCTTAACACAGAGGTATTGACAAAGTCCTAGGTTTACAAAATGTGGACATTAAATGGATTAAACAGAGAGGATTAAAATTAAATTGGCAACAATTGATGCCTCTCGTTAAAACCTTCTTGCATCTCCAACCCTCTGACCTCATGATTGTGCATTGTGGTGGCAATGACCTAGGCACATTGATTGGGGTAGGTCTGGAAATACTGATGAAGGACACCTATGCAGAATTGATGTTGCTTATCTCCAAAACTGTCTTTGTATACTCTAACATATGCAGAATACAGAAATGGAAGTTGTCCAATAAATGTTGTCCTCAGATTGAGAAAGCTATAAAAAATGTCAATAAAGCTGTTTCTGCTTACCTCAGAGACCATAGGATGGGCTCCATCTATAACAACCATCCACGTTTCCATATGGATGGCATCTACAGAAGTGATGGAGTACACTTCACTGATCAAGGGAACAGAGTGTTTCTCAACAACCTGAAGCTCTGCAGCCGCACTTACATGTAGATACAACAATCTCCAACTCAAAACAAGGGCTCTTTTTAGAGCCACCCAATAACCCAACATATAACCTAGGTTAATATAAAAAAAATCGTCATTATTTTTGTTTGGAGCCATGCACCCTGCGCTCCTACAAGAGCCACGCACCCATTGTGTTCACACTCTGGAAGGAGGACCAATTATCACATAAAACAAAGAAAAACTGCTACTTGTTGTCGGCCTTGCTCTCTGTTTTATGTTTTAAGAATGAATATTTAGAATTGATTTCCTCAAACGTGTGCACAGGATTTTGTTCTCTTCTTTTCACAATAACTTTGGCGCCAGTTGACAAATCTTGGCGAAATTTTCAAAACTGGTGGGGCGCTCCGGTCAGCTCCTATCTTGAAAGTTTTGGGGTGAATCGTAAAGCGGTGGCCAAGAAAAAAGGGGCGTCCCAAATCATGTTTTCCCATGTTATTTTCCATAGGAAACATTAAACAAAGCTACAACCAGTACTGCTGAATTTGGCAAAAAGGTAGCCCTCGGTTCAGAAAGAGACATTTTTGTTAATTGGTGTAAATCTGTTGAGTAGTTCCTGAGAAATTAGAAAAAGAAAAAGTTTTGATAACCCTCCCAGGCACGGGTTTCACTCTGATTGGCAGCCAACACTCCAAACCAGGAAGTGTGGGCAGTCATCTTGTGACTAAGTAGAACCGAGTCATTAGAAAACAGTTAAATAAAAGTTTGAAAACAAGAAAAGGGGGCAAGGTAGAAACACACTGACCCCTTAGGCCTGCTCAGGGGAACCCACAAGGACCCCCAGGGGCAAAAAATCATTTTTTTGTCATTTTGGCAGAATGCGCATTAGGGTCGCGAATTCGGCCGAAATTACAAAGAAAATGAAGCGCAAGCGCTTCATTTTAAAGATATTTATATATATTTATATATATATATTTTTTAACGAAGTTGAGCCGCACACAACAGTCCTTCTTGTTACAAGATTTTATTTACCAAACAGAGTCAGTCTGTCCACCGAAGCGTTTCGGCTTTGCAACCTTTGTCACGGTAGGGAGACACTACTATCATTATCCATTTAAGCATTTCCTGTTTAAAAACAACCCTATTGCATTATGGGAGTTGTAGTACATTTTCATATTCCCCAAATGACAGACAACACAATTGACGTTTCTTGTGTGGCTACATATTGTGTTTTTTGGCCTATTATTACCTGATTAGCCACGGCTATGGATTGAATAATAATACATTGTTATTATTAAGTACTCAATTTCATTTCACAGTATGATTGGTATCATGAGAATTATTTTTTACATAACTTTACTTTTATGTGAGTCTCAAGGAATTCAATTCAGTGTTGCTCCCTTACTTTCACTTTTTAGCAGTTCTAGTTTCATGCATTATTTTTAAAGCACAGTTTACTGTTTGGGATTTATAGGAATTTTGTGTTTAGTACACTTATTCTCCTAGTCCATCTGCCTATTCAATTTTTCAGATTTTATGGATATAGTACCATATTTACACAATATTATCCATATGTCAGGATTTCATCCTGATACCCACCAGGCGGAGGGCCTGTTTTGATGTTGTATTTTGATCTCATCTTGTTTCTCCAAACTGTGTTCAAAGGTGGGTGTACATTTCCTCATCGTTATTCAAGCCTCTTGGTGCCTTAGTTCGCAGTCTTATGATGTACCTGGATTCCATTTGGCGTCGTTTTCGTTTCCGGTCACCCAGTCTTTCATTGTGTGTAACTCTATCCACACCGAAAAATTCCATGTTTCTCCAATCGTTGTTTTGGAACTTGTCCATGTGTTTCGCTGTTGCATAGTTTGTATCCTTATTCTTGGCAGCTCTTATATGCTCTAGAATTCACTTTTTAACCATGCACGTTGTGCTTCCAACATATCTTTTACCGCATTCACACTGTATCACATATACTACATATTGTGTTGTGCACGTGATTTTCTGGTTGATTTTAATTGTTTTTCCTTCGAAATCCACTATTTATTTTTTGTTGGTAGCAATTTTGCATGCTTTGCAATTTAGGCATTTTCTGAATCCCATTTGTTGCTGTGTGAGTCATGTTTGTTTTACTGCGGTTTGGAAGTGACTTTCACCAAATTGTCTTTTAAGGATCTCGCTTTGCGATAGGTTATAAGTGGTCCAGTTCAAATTCCGATATCCACATCTTTTAATTGAAAATGCCAATGTTTTTGGATGACTTTTTTTTTATTCTAATTTTCTTTGCTGAAGGTTAAAATCAGTCGGGGTCTTGTATTTTGCGATATTTCCAATGTTTCAGTTATCTCCTCATCGTGGAGAAGTGTGGCTCAATGGTTAGAGCGGCAGACCTTGATGCAGAGCACTGGCCAGGGACCAGGGTTCGATTCCCGCCTCGGCGGGATCGGGCTTAAATTCCTCTGACCGGATATTCTTGCCTCAGTGCCGAATCTAAGCATGGGCCCCAGGCTGCAACTCTAAGCAATAGCTTGCTTAGTCTCCACAACGGCCCCCGATACACAAGGGATGCCTGGTTTCACCATGGGATGCCCAGGAGTGGACACCTCACAAGGAAAAGCCAGGAGGGGTTCCCTTGTGGTAGGAGTACAAGCTCCGGGATGCTTACGGGTTACTGTTCGCGCTATACAAATACAACATTGGGAATATCGCAAAATACAAGACCCCGAATGATTTTAGTATATTTGATAGTGTTCTATTGATCTTTGTTAGCATGTATGAGTGAATTTATAGGTAAGTGTTTAAATGTGTGTAGATGTAGGGATTACTGAGTGGGTTTTTTGAAACTTGAACTGGTGTGTCAATGGTTTCAAATAAGGTACTTCATATTTTATAATGAGTGTTGAAAGGTTATGCTACTGTATGATGAGGTCTATTAGTTTGTCACATGGATGATGTCATCAGTGATGTCATTTGAGATGTCATCAGTGATGTCATCGGTGATGTCACTGACCATGTCATGAATGATGTAATATGTGACATCATCAGCAGTGGATTGCGGGCGCGCGAGTTATAGTTAGTACAACTAACTATAACGGGGGAATTTCAATGGTTTTATACGAGTGAAATGTCCAGCTAACTATAACACCCCTGAAACCTATGGTTTTGTCAGTGAACTTCTAAGGTTTTTTAAATGCTAATTCCAAACTATAAATTGTCTGAAACCTATGGTTTTTTCTGTGAATTTCAAAGGTTTTTTAAATGCTAATTCCTAACTATAACATGTCTGAAACATATATTTTTTCAGTGAATTTCAAAGGTTTTGTAAATGCTAATTCGTAACTATAACAAATGGAAAACCTGTTTTTTTAGTGAATTTCAAGGATTTTTTAAATCATAATTTTCAAATATATTTATTGTTTTTTAATATTTTCTAACTATATTTTTTTAATCACTTTATTTTTAGATGTTATTTTTTAAATTACATTACACATTTTTTTTAATTATATGTTTTTTAAATAAAAATATATATTTTTCACTATTATATATTGTTCATAATATACTTAAATTATTTTTATTTATTTTTCTCTTTTTTATGGAATTGCGCACTGTACGAACACCCTGCTCATTTACTGCGCAAAAAGTGTCCGCCATTTTACGGTCGTTGTGTAGAATCCGAGTAGGATGCGCGACGGGTATGACTTTTCCAACGCGGTTGCTATGCGACGTGTGCGTGATGCCTGGGGTATACGCAACATGTACGTATAACGTGACATGACGGATGCGCGGTAGCGCGTGATGTCATATGCATATCGGAAGCGATGGGTGTGCTGCTTCCGCGATTTTTTTAATGTTGGAACTTATTTCTATATATTTAATATAAATATTAGGAGAAGAGATTTTCTGAGGTTATTATAAAAATAATATTCTTTAACTTTCTTAAATAGTACATAACTTTTAAATGCAATTTCGCAAACTCACGCTGGGCGCGAGCACTATGCAAGCAGGGTGCGTAGTGAGTGTCCACATTCTACGCGCTTCCTACGCGCACCCCATGTGACTTTAAAAACAGATATTTGATTGGTTCATTACACTTCCTATTGAAACTATTATAGGACCCCGCCCATTTCAATCACACTTATTACAACTTTTCTGAGGGACAGACCTCCTGTGAAGATCTGCTGCTGTTTCTTTTTTGGAGAAGAAATTCATTTAACGATACTATGGCTGCTAATCCACCATCATCCTCTGATTAAAAGAGCTCATCACAGCAAGAATGTGTTTCTGAAATTCCACTAAAGCAAAAATATACCTGCATTGTCTGGAAATTTTTCACCTTTCCACCAGGCTTAAAAATGGGGACTGCAACAAAAGTTACTTGCTGAATATGCAATGAAGTGCTTTCAAGGGGAAGACCCAAACAAAAAGTACTCATGCGGAACTGCAAGTATGCGGAAGCACTTGCAATCTAACTTTGCAAAGGAGGAGTTAAGGAGATTGAGAGAGGCTCTTCCTGCTTCATCAGAAGGCCTGAGTATGAGTGGACCAACACCATCAACCTCTACTGCACACCCTGATATTCATCCTCAATTTGGGAAACTTAGAATGACCTGTGTAAAATGTGGATGGCTGATAGCATATGGAGAGCAGTTTTGGATCTGATGTGTGGAGCTGTTGACCACCATCATGGTTAGATTTCTTTTCTCCTCTCCTCCCAGTTTGTAGTTCTCTTTTCCCAGTTCTCATGTTTTCCCCTGTTTAAAAAAAATAAAATTAAATACAAAATTGTTCAAAAATTCCCCCCCCCAAAAAAAACAACAAAAAGAAAAAAATAATTATTTTCAGAACTAATTACTCTGGTTAAAGAAAGATCTAAACTAGTATGCTAGTGTGTGAAAGTTGAGATGAATGTATGTGTAGTGCATAATTGACTATAAAAATACATTTCTGATGTGTGGTGAATGCATAAGTGTAGAATTATAAGGAAGTTCTGCAGCGTGACACTGTAAACTGTTTAACTACAGCGAGCTGTGGTACTTCCGCAGCACAAGGATGTAACATATGTACATAAATATGTTGCAACTCTGTGCTTCTCTCTGCACAGCTGCAGAAACTGCAGGTATGTGGTGACACAGGCACCCTTGCACCATGGTGCAAGGATGTCCGTGTCATGTGGAGATTGTGATCAGTAAAGGCATTTTTGTCCTTCAATATGCTGTGCATTCCAGCATATATTGAAAGTGAAAAAAATAGGAGAAGTGAAAACAATTTTCCTTCTTTGTCCTTTGCTATGCCAATAGAAAGATGGTGTAGCATTCAAAAACATGTCCAGATTTATGATTTATGATAAATCTGGAAATAAGTCTTCTTTTATGAGTGCTCTGTGCAAACACGCACAACAAAACCTATAGAACACCTTTTCAACACAAAGTACTGTGTATAATGAGATTATATTTACATGGAAAAGAAAAGGTATACAGAATGCCTTTTCCTCACCTTATAAATAAGAACGAGAGTTAATGGCTATGTCAATTGTTATTATAGGAGTAAATGTTGGTACTGATAACAGAGAACAAGATACATTTACAACTACTTACGTTTTAGGAACTAATAGGACATGTTTATATATTACTGAAGGGAAGAGATGCAACCTAATATGACATTTGCAAAATCACTGACTGATGTGGTTTAATTTAAACAGTTTCATTTCTTTTAATTCTGAAATTATCAAGACCTGCAAAAGAATAATATTACTCTATTCTGTAGTATACATATATCTTGCAGACAGGTGTTCTGAAGCTGTCCCCTATTTTATACCTTTTTGCATTGCAATTTTCTGACAGAAATCTAGTCTATCCATGTTCCTTTTCTTCCACTGTGTGGAAACACAGTTCATTCTCCATTTTAAGACTTACTAAAACTTACCTGAACAGTAATACACGTAAAAACAGTATACATTTTATTCACTTGTTTTTTAATAATCTAAATGGTGGTAAATTTTATATTTTAAAATTAAGATCTGTAAAAAAATAAAAAATACTTATAACATGTTATAATAAATTTGTAACAGCACATCATAATTTTAACATTTTACAAACTAATTTCTTTGCCTTTTTTGCTGTTCTCAGAATATATTAAATTTCACTAGAAACAGTGATTTCAATTGTACTCATCACATAACAGCAGGCAAAAAAAAAAATCAATTAGATTGCTTAAAAAAAAACAATAATACATCTATAGTAAAATACTAGATAATACAAATCACACGTATATAAAATGATTACTGCTAAGAAAATGTTATAACTTAAATTTATAAACACTATAAATAATGCCACTTAAAATTATAAACTGAGACAATGTGCAAAAAAAGACAATAATTCAGAGAAATACATTTCCTGAGGCCTAATTGTATTTTTGCAGTAATTTTTATATAGATTACCAATGATAATCCTATAAAATGATAACAATAAATTCCTCAGAGGCTGAATTATTTTCTCAAAACTTTGGCTTTAAAAATATTAGATAGGAATTTGGCAATTCGAAAGGCAAACGTTGTTTGAAAATCAACTCAGTATCATTACAAAGACTCTAGCCTTTCTCACTTTTCAGATATGCAGTGTAATGTCCTGATGTTATTGAAGGACCATTGTGGAAAATTATTGCTACTGTTATAAAAGTCCTTCCAGATATTGATAGTTGTGTAGCAACAAAGTGTTTTATTAAAGTGTCCAATTTTCTTCCATCAGCTGCACAAAGTTGCATCATTAAAATTATATATTTTCCATATCTTTGGATAAATAATGTTGATAACATTTCTGATTTGCATTGCCTACACTCCATGTTTTGGTTTGCAGCTTTAACTAATTTGCTGAAAGACACAAATTTACAGTCCGGTAATGTCAAATATAGAAATCTTTCAGTGTCTACATTAGTGCTACATTTATACATACAATTTTCACATTGATGTTCCCATTTATAACAAAGGCCAATTTTCTAAGTCTACATTTTCATTTTCCAATTCTGTAAGTATATACATTAGAAACTGCTGAGCATCATGTTGGATATTTTGTGTAAATTGTGTAGAACCAGAACATACATCCAAAAGATACGAACATCAGAAAAGCTTTGTATTTTACTTTTATCTGTTCTCAATTTTTCATAAAGGGAATGTAACAAGGAACAAAATCTTTTTCCAGATTCTCCATAATTTGCTGTTGCAAACCTTCAAGAAAAAAACAACATTGACCACTACATTAGCATAGCAGCTGACACCAGAACTGTTTTCAAACTGAAAACCAACAT
This sequence comes from Lissotriton vulgaris, assembly GCF_964263255.1. Lineage (NCBI taxonomy): Eukaryota > Metazoa > Chordata > Amphibia > Caudata > Salamandridae > Lissotriton > Lissotriton vulgaris. The sequence continues at coordinate 1,317,176,414 of NC_141691.1, forward strand.
TCTCTTCAACAGTGTTCTTTTTCTTTTTGCTTGCAATCACAACATGTTCTTGTTTTTTTTCCCTTCCCTACACCTTCAATACAGATATTTTAATACCTTCTTTTTTGAGCAACCACACGCTTTTCAAATACAGGATATTGACCTAAATTATGAGCATATGTTCTTCTTATCCTATTGTATTCTTTGACACAGTTGGCACCTTCAGTAATCTTGGTATCATCAAAGTCAATCAAAAACAAACCAGATAATGTTCTGACTCTGGACAAATAATTTCCAATGTTCACCAAAGCACTGTCAACACTTAAAACTTGAGATTTATGAATAGTCACTGCATATGCCAGAGAAAATGGAAACTGTTTTCTACAGACATATAAATCTTTAACAAGCAAAAAACGAACAGAACAACCAATTTGTTTCACTTCTTCAATCTGATCAAATTTAATCTTTAAGAATGTAATACCATCTTTATTCTGATAATTAACAAAATCTACAACTTTGCCCATTGCTCCATTAACTAAACCATTTTCTACATCCAAATTAAACCTTAAAATGATCCGACAGTTCCTACATGCATATAGATTCTTTTCTAAGCCAGCAGTTTTAGATATTGATTTTTCTAAAGAATCCAATGTTTTTTTCAATTTTTTGGTCAAAATAATAGTGATTCCTTCATGTTCTATTTTATTGATGGCTTGCGTTTTTATTATTTCTTCATTTTCTAGTTTCAAAAGTTGTTCATTGAATATAGAACACTCACGCAGTGTTGGCTAAGCAGATTACAGATTTCTTATCTGCAATTTTCATGTATATTTTCTCAGGAACTACGTCTTCATTTGGAAACAAGTTGGAAAGTAATCAAGTCTGCAAAGCTTGTTTGCCATGTTCAGTCAGTAGTCCAATTCTTATATCTTGGAGAATAGTTCCATAATCAACATAATTTACCTGTCACATATTTGTATTGAGTTCTTTTTATTCAAAATATGACCAAATGTTCATGTTTCCAAAACTACCCAGAAACGTTCTGGTATCTTCATGTGCAAGTGTTTTAAAAACTGGTTGTCCTTTTACAGGAGTCAGTTGCAGTAGATCTCCAAAAACTATGACGTGTTTTCCTCCAAATAATACGTCATACTCTGTTTTAAGAATTTGCTGCATTCTTAAATGCACAAAGGCAAGCATTACGTTTGAGACCATGCTTACCTCATCAATAATGAGAAGTTTCATTTTCTTCAAGACTCTTGAAACTGCACAACAAGCTTCTCCAGATTGCTTGTGATATTCCAATTTGTTTTCATGCTCTACTGGTAGCATTAGTAAACAATAGAAAGTAATTCCTTTAATGTTGTGTGCTGCCAACCCAGTTGGAGCAGTGACAACACAAGACAAATGCGACTCAGTTGTTTTCTGTAGATAACTTGTAATTACTTTAATTAAAAAAACTTTTCCTGTTCCAGCCGGTCCACTCACGTACATTTGGATAGATTGAAATGACGTACACGAGCACTCTTTCTTTTCATGAAATAATCCATGGTCAATCTGTTGTCTCACTTGCCCATATATTTCTTTCTGCTCAACATTTAGTTGTTCTTCCAAATTTCTTAAGTTTTTTACATCTTCTTGAGCTTGATACATTGCTGTTTCCACCTTATTCATGGTGATTGCTGCTGCATTTTCAACAATTGGTTGTCCTAGTGGATCTTGACTCAGCGCAGCAGAACTTTGAGTGTCTTGTGAACTGTCTTTAGCAAGCTCAGCTGGAATTGTAGCTTCTTGATCAATTTCATTGTTCAACATTTTCACATAATTTGCGAAAGCACTGCATTGTATGCTATCTTTACAAGCATTAAAGGAATCTTCATAGCTCTGGAAATCTCCAAGTAATTCCAGATCTGAACGCCATGGTTTGAATAGTTGTAAAAGAGCTAAACAGTAAAATTCCCTTTTATCAGCAGTGTCACAACTCAGCTTCCTGTGATTAATCAAATTTCTTTTTGTTTGTTTCACCAAACATCCTTCGGAACCAATGACTCCATATTTTCCATCATTGATGTTCTCTATAGTATTCTGTTTAAAAGTGTAGTTTTGCAGCACTTCATAGAGACACATGTTCTCAAGATGATGACTTCTATTTGGGTAATATGTGCCCGACATACTTGTTTTATCCACTTTTTCAATTTGCCCACTTGACGTTTTAGTCTCTTCTGCTAAAACTATTTCTTCTTCTCCTATATAAACATTCTTATAGTATGTATTGTTTTTTATCAAATTCGATGTTGCCTTTTGCACTTTTCTAACATCCACTAACTCCTGCCAGATTTCTTTATTCTTAGTCGGCACACCATTAACAAGAATAACTAGTGGTTCACTTTCTACACTGTCTACACCAATAATGTGAATATTTTTCTTTAAATCTAACGGTAAAAGCACAACTTTTCCTTTTAATCCTCTTTGTAAATCTGAAGGAGGCAATTTACCTGTTTTAGCCTCCATACGAACAATAGCCTGAAACGGATGCACACATTGAATGAGAATAGTCTCATAAGTATGCAGATCTGTCAGTTCTGGAGGAATAGCAACTAACTCTAAATTATTATGCACAGCTCTAGCAGGCATTCTATTCTCATCTAATTTCTTATACCAATATTTACAAATACGCTGATGAGAACCCAAATCAAAACATTTCTCTACCAACAAATAAGTTGCAAATTCCTTCCACGTATCATTTTCTTTTTCACTTTTTAAATACAGATCAACACTCCTAGTCTGATTTATGTAGTGAGTTCGGCGACAACAAATACAAGAAAAGTGTGGCCTTTCACCTGAAATCATTTTAAACTTTGTAATTTCATTTTCAAAATTTTTTGTACAACTATGTTCAACATTGTCTACAACATTTTCTTCTATTAATGTTTGAGTTTCTTCACTCTCTTCTTCAGGACCAAAGTAACAAAACTCAATATCATCACAAATCTTTTTCACAACAGATACTGACCCTCGCAAAAGATCACTGTTCAACTTATTTAACTTTACTGCTGGACTTTTTGCATAATACAATCTTCCACTAACTTCCGCATTTGAGTATGATGTACTGCCAACATCCTGAAATGGTGAAAAACACTTTGACATACTTTCCTAGAAAGACAATCCAGAGAATGACCTTGCAAACCAGTATGTTTTCTCATTCTGCAAGGGTCTAGTCCTTGCAACAGCTTAATCTTTTGTTTCACACTTTTTTACAATATGCTTGTAAGGAATTGCGTAATTTATCAATAGATTCTTGCTGTACACTACAAATACTACTACAATCCTAAGTGTACACTGGGGCTTTAGGACGTCTGCCTAGAACTTCATCAGCTATCACTTCTTCTGCATTTCTAGGAACCATTTGCTCTTTCTCAATTGGAAAACCATCTCAAACCTCACAAGTTCGACCACTGGTGTCAACTGCATGCAACAAATTATTGCTCTGTAAATAACTCTCTTCATTAAAAAAAGGCTCTGAACTTGAATTGTGCTTCCATTGTCCTAAGTAAAAATCACAATAATTCGTTTTGTTAATTACTCTTTTTCTCTTACTTTTGGCCTTCATTAAATTTATTGGTTTATCTAATGATCGAATTCTCTTAAGTACTAAAATGAAAAGTTTTCTCTTTACTTCAAAAGCCTTTTCAACAATTGATTCAATATGCTTCTTCTTTTTATAAAATTGTGTTCTCTTTCTATATTTTTTGTGTCTTTCAGTAAGTTATTCACAACTCTGTTGTAAAATAATGTTTGGCGGATTTCTTTATATTGATTTTCTCTTCCTTTACTATAAGTTGTATCCTTTGTTTTTACATTACCATGTTTGCCTTTCCTATTCTTTTCACTTTTTCTTGTACTTGAAACATTTGTACTGCTTTGCACATTTATATATTTTTTTCTCAGTCTAGTAATCTTTTTTATAAAGTCTTTTGAAATCTTACCAGAAATTGTTCTCTTTTTCGCCACATTATGTTGGTCTTTCAAGAGTTGCGGTTGAGTTTTTTTCAAATAAGTATCTTTTTCCTGACTTTTTATTCATCTTTCTTTGTGTGGCATGATAACTTTATTTTAACGATCATTAACAGTATCTGTAAAAAATAAACATATATAAGTATTTGTTAAAAACTTTCAAAAGTTATTCATTTTTATTACTATACAAACACATTTCATACAAATTCTAACTAAAAAATGGTAGGCCTGAAGCAGAACTGTGAAAGTTGTAAAAGCACTATGGGGCAGATCTATGAGTTCTGGCGCATCTCCGCAAATCAGCAGGGATGCGCCAGAACTGATGCATCACGCAATTCCCTCCCTGCGGCACCACAGATGCGCCGCATTTACAATGCGGCGCACCATGGTGCAAGGAAGGACAGATGCGTGACTCATCTTGTGGTGTACGGGCGGCGCATTGCTGGAGTAGCGTCGAAAGTGTGACACAACTCCTGCAATGTACAGAGGTCACCCATACATAACGTGGTGCGTCACTCCTTGCGCCTGCTTCAAGCAGGCATAAGGATTTGACGCAGCAGCCTCGTAAAACTGACTCAGTGAAATCTTGTAGATTTCACTGTGTCAGTTTTACTGGGCTTTCCTACGAGGGAATGCCCACCCTGCGACAGAACGCCCACATGAAACCTGACGCAGGTTTCATGTGGCGCAGGGCTTTACAACGTGACGTATCTGCCTAGATGCATCACGTTGTAAATAGGTCGCAGGGATGCGCCACGTTTCCGCGTCGTTGCGTCACGCAACGACGGCGTAAACATGGCACAAGTCCGTCATAAATCTGCCCCTAAATACATAGTGCATACCAGTTTGTACTCCAGAACACTAAAACCTGAAGCAGTCTATGAGTACATACTTATTATCTAAATGATCACAATGCTATAAGGAAAGACACTGAGTTAATTCATAATTGGTTCACTTTTACTTTAGTAAATAGATTACTACATGGTACATAAACAGTCACCATGGTTTTGGAACACTACAGATTTAGAATTTAGAGTAGTGCAGTGTTGTTTGTCTAGTGTAAGGACTCGTGCTGGGGTAGTGTTTTAGGGTCCACAGTAGTATTTGGATAGTGTAGGAGATTGTGCTGGGTAATGTATTAGAATTTAAGGAACTGCACTGGTGATTTCATAGTGTAGGTGATCGTACTAGGGGTAGATTTAGGGTTTAGAGTAGTGCAATGGTCTTTGTGCAGTGTAGGGGGGTCCTGCTGGAGTAGTGTTGTAGGATAGTGTAGTCGTGATTGGGTAGTGTAGGATGTCATGCTGATATTGATTTAATGTTTAGGGTAGTGCAATGGTGTTTGGGTAGTGTAGGAGGTTGTACTGGGGGTAGATTTAGGGTTTACGGTTGTGCAGTGGACTTTGTGTACTGTAGAGGGTCCTAGTAGGACAGTGTTTTAGGACACTGCAGTGGTCTTTATATAATGTACAGGGTCAAGCTAGGGATAGTGTTTATGGATTTAAGTGGTGTTTGTATACTGTAGGTGGTCATGCTGAGTACTGCAATGATGTTTGACTAGTGTAGAAGATCGTGGTGAGGTACTGTTCTAGGATAGTGCAGTGTTGTTTATGTAGTGTATGGGGTCATAATAGGGATAGTGTTTTAGAGTTTAAGGTACTGTAGTGGTGTTTGTGTAGTGTATGGAATCGTACTGCAGTAGTGGTTTACGTTAGTACAGTAGTGTTACATTAGTGTACAGGGTTATACTGGAATAGTGTTCTATAATAGTACAGTCATGATTGGGTAGTGTAGGAGGTGGTGGTGAGATAGATTTAATGTTTAGAGTAATGCAATGGTATTAGAGTAGTGTCCGGGGTCATGCTGCATAGTGTTTTATTATTCAGGGTAGTACAGCGGTGTTTATACAGTGTAGGGGGTCATACCAGGGGTATATTAGAGTTTAGAGTACTGCACTGGTCTTTCTGTTGTATAGAGGGTCATGTTGTGGTAATGTTGTAGAAAATAAACTCGCGTTTGGGTAGTGTCAAAGGTTCTGCAGAACTATAATTAAGATTTAGAGTAGGAAAACCGCAACATTCTATTGCCAACAACTTTGGCGTCAATTGATGAATCTTCTTGAAATTTTATAGACTTTTGGCCAGCTCAATTCCGCTCCTTCCCTGAAAGTTTTGGGGTGATTGCTGAAGCGGGGGCCGAGAAAAAAGGGGGGGCCCCAAAATGCGTTTTCCCCATGCAATTTCCCATAGGACCTTGAGCCACGGCTACAGTCCGAACGGCTGAACGGAATTACACCAAATTTGGCAGAGAGGTACTCCTCAGTTCCGACTTGTGGCTTTGGCATATCTGGTGTCAATCTGTTCAGTAGTTTCTTTGAAAATTATGGTTAAAATCATTTATATATATATGGGCGTGGAGGATCCGCGGATTGTGCGAGGATTGGCATCGTAGGATAAGCACGCCATCCCGATGATGCGCTGAATTCTAAGTGGCTGTCAAGCGGTTGTAAACATTCTGAATCAGGAACTGTTGGCAGCCATTTTGGGCCTCGGTAGAAGTCAGGCTGAGGAAGTCAGTGAAATATGTGTGCAAAATGTGAAAAGGGGACAGGGTAGACACACCCTGACACCCTAGTCCTGCTCAGGGGGTCACATAAGGGCATATGAACTACAAAAATACTTCTCTGAGACTGAGTCCTAAATGCACAGACTCACTGTGTAATTCTAGACAAATAACAATATTCCTTATAAATACAGTAGTAAGATACTATAGTAGTGTTTGGGTAATGTACCGGATCCTGGTGTGATAAATTTAAGCTTTAGAGAACTGAAATGGTGATTAGGTAGTATATGGAATCATACTGGGGTAGTGTTCTAGCATAGTGCTGTGGTGTTTATGTACCATAAGAGATCATACCAGGGATAGCGCTTCAGGCTTTAAGATAATGCTGTGGTGTTTGTATAATATAGGAGGTCATGGTAGGGGAATGTTCTCAGACATAAACTGGTGTTTGGCTAGTGTAGGAGGTTCTACTGGTGTAGATTTAAAGTTTAGGGTAGTAGAGTGGTGAATAAGTAGTATAGGTGGTCATGCTCGAGGTAGATTAACGGTTTACAATAGTGTAGTGGTGTTTGGATAGTGTAGGAAATCATACTGGTGTTATTGTCAGTGCAAGACTACATGTACTTATCTGTCTGCAAAAACATCAACCATACATTATACATATTTCAGAACTGCATTTTACTATTGATACTAAACTCATTTTGGAAACACATAACCAATGACTACTTTCTAATTCTACCAAAATGTGACAACACGATACGTTTTTAACTAATAACATATTGGAAAACACATGAAGGGGCATAATATCAATCAGAGCGTTAAAAGTATCGCTGTTTTAGCGGCAGAAAAGTGCAGCAAAAGCGGTGATAATGGCCTTGATAATATACCATCAAGAATTCCAATAGAAGCCCATGTTCACACTAGAACATAGGTTTCTATTAGAATTCACAAGTCCATAGTATCAAGCCCATCATCGCCGCTAAAACAATGATAATTTTTAACGTCCTGCTTGATAATATGCCCAGAAGTACCAAAATGCTTCTCTCAGAGTGTTTCCTAAATGCACAGAAGACACATTTTGGGGCATATTATCAAGAACGGTGATAACATTATCGCTGCTTTAGCGACAGGAAACTGCCACTAAAGCGGGGATAATGGGCTTGATAATATGCCCTTGTGAATTACCATAGCAGGCCAGGTTAACACCACAACCTGGTCTGCTTTAGGAATTCACAAGAGCATACTATCAGTCCCATTGTTGCCGCTTTAGCTGCAGTTTCCTGCCACTAAAGCAACGATAATTTTATCGCCATTCTTGATAATATACCCCTGTGTGATTCTAGACAAACAACACTATCCCTTCTATTTAACCAAAACACTTTTCGTAGTCTAGAATGAGTACTACATTTTAATGTACAAACTTCAGTCATTTTTGCAAATAAATAAAAAATAACTGGTTTTTAATTCTACCAAAACAAGAGAACAGCATAGTTATCTGTGTGCAAACACATAAAATAAACAAATACTTATCTCAGAATGCTTTCTAAATGCACACATACTCACAATAAACTTCTAGAGAAAAAAAATATTCCCTTCACTTTAGCAGAACAAACACATTACTGTAATTAAAACCAAAATGCACCACATACATTTCCTCACAAATTAATAACTCACCTTTTGAATTGTTTTGTAGAATAAAAAGTATGTCAGTCACAGAGCAGATTTTCTTATTCAAAATCTCTGTTTTGAACACCTCTCACCAGAACCATAGAATGGCAGAGTTTCCCTCTCATTTTGAACACATATACACCTTCACATCAAATCACATTCCTTACCAGTTTTACTGGGCTTTCCTACGAGGGAATGCCCACCCTGCGACAGAACGCCCACATGAAACCTGACGCAGGTTTCATGTGGCGCAGGGCTTTACAACGTGACGTATCTGCCTAGATGCATCACGTTGTAAATAGGTCGCAGGGATGCGCCACGTTTCCGCGTCGTTGCGTCACGCAACGACGGCGTAAACATGGCACAAGTCCGTCATAAATCTGCCCCTAAATACATAGTGCATACCAGTTTGTACTCCAGAACACTAAAACCTGAAGCAGTCTATGAGTACATACTTATTATCTAAATGATCACAATGCTATAAGGAAAGACACTGAGTTAATTCATAATTGGTTCACTTTTACTTTAGTAAATAGATTACTACATGGTACATAAACAGTCACCATGGTTTTGGAACACTACAGATTTAGAATTTAGAGTAGTGCAGTGTTGTTTGTCTAGTGTAAGGACTCGTGCTGGGGTAGTGTTTTAGGGTCCACAGTAGTATTTGGATAGTGTAGGAGATTGTGCTGGGTAATGTATTAGAATTTAAGGAACTGCACTGGTGATTTCATAGTGTAGGTGATCGTACTAGGGGTAGATTTAGGGTTTAGAGTAGTGCAATGGTCTTTGTGCAGTGTAGGGGGGTCCTGCTGGAGTAGTGTTGTAGGATAGTGTAGTCGTGATTGGGTAGTGTAGGATGTCATGCTGATATTGATTTAATGTTTAGGGTAGTGCAATGGTGTTTGGGTAGTGTAGGAGGTTGTACTGGGGGTAGATTTAGGGTTTACGGTTGTGCAGTGGACTTTGTGTACTGTAGAGGGTCCTAGTAGGACAGTGTTTTAGGACACTGCAGTGGTCTTTATATAATGTACAGGGTCAAGCTAGGGATAGTGTTTATGGATTTAAGTGGTGTTTGTATACTGTAGGTGGTCATGCTGAGTACTGCAATGATGTTTGACTAGTGTAGAAGATCGTGGTGAGGTACTGTTCTAGGATAGTGCAGTGTTGTTTATGTAGTGTATGGGGTCATAATAGGGATAGTGTTTTAGAGTTTAAGGTACTGTAGTGGTGTTTGTGTAGTGTATGGAATCGTACTGCAGTAGTGGTTTACGTTAGTACAGTAGTGTTACATTAGTGTACAGGGTTATACTGGAATAGTGTTCTATAATAGTACAGTCATGATTGGGTAGTGTAGGAGGTGGTGGTGAGATAGATTTAATGTTTAGAGTAATGCAATGGTATTAGAGTAGTGTCCGGGGTCATGCTGCATAGTGTTTTATTATTCAGGGTAGTACAGCGGTGTTTATACAGTGTAGGGGGTCATACTAGGGGTATATTAGAGTTTAGAGTACTGCACTGGTCTTTCTGTTGTATAGAGGGTCATGTTGTGGTAATGTTGTAGAAAATAAACTCGCGTTTGGGTAGTGTCAAAGGTTCTGCAGAACTATAATTAAGATTTAGAGTAGGAAAACCGCAACATTCTATTGCCAACAACTTTGGCGTCAATTGATGAATCTTCTTGAAATTTTATAGACTTTTGGCCAGCTCAATTCCGCTCCTTCCCTGAAAGTTTTGGGGTGATTGCTGAAGCGGGGGCCGAGAAAAAAGGGGGGGCCCCAAAATGCGTTTTCCCCATGCAATTTCCCATAGGACCTTGAGCCACGGCTACAGTCCGAACGGCTGAACGGAATTACACCAAATTTGGCAGAGAGGTACTCCTCAGTTCCGACTTGTGGCTTTGGCATATCTGGTGTCAATCTGTTCAGTAGTTTCTTTGAAAATTATGGTTAAAATCATTTATATATATATGGGCGTGGAGGATCCGCGGATTGTGCGAGGATTGGCATCGTAGGATAAGCACGCCATCCCGATGATGCGCTGAATTCTAAGTGGCTGTCAAGCGGTTGTAAACATTCTGAATCAGGAACTGTTGGCAGCCATTTTGGGCCTCGGTAGAAGTCAGGCTGAGGAAGTCAGTGAAATATGTGTGCAAAATGTGAAAAGAGGACAGGGTAGACACACCCTGACACCCTAGTCCTGCTCAGGGGGTCACATAAGGGCATATGAACTACAAAAATACTTCTCTGAGACTGAGTCCTAAATGCACAGACTCACTGTGTAATTCTAGACAAATAACAATATTCCTTATAAATACAGTAGTAAGATACTATAGTAGTGTTTGGGTAATGTACCGGATCCTGGTGTGATAAATTTAAGCTTTAGAGAACTGAAATGGTGATTAGGTAGTATATGGACTCATACTGGGGTAGTGTTCTAGCATAGTGCTGTGGTGTTTATGTACCATAAGAGATCATACCAGGGATAGCGCTTCAGGCTTTAAGATAATGCTGTGGTGTTTGTATAATATAGGAGGTCATGGTAGGGGAATGTTCTCAGACATAAACTGGTGTTTGGCTAGTGTAGGAGGTTCTACTGGTGTAGATTTAAAGTTTAGGGTAGTAGAGTGGTGAATAAGTAGTATAGGTGGTCATGCTCCAGGTAGATTAACGGTTTACAATAGTGTAGTGGTGTTTGGATAGTGTAGGAAATCATACTGGTGTTATTGTCAGTGCAAGACTACATGTACTTATCTGTCTGCAAAAACATCAACCATACATTATACATATTTCAGAACTGCATTTTACTATTGATACTAAACTCATTTTGGAAACACATAACCAATGACTACTTTCTAATTCTACCAAAATGTGACAACACGATACGTTTTTAACTAATAACATATTGGAAAACACATGAAGGGGCATAATATCAATCAGAGCGTTAAAAGTATCGCTGTTTTAGCGGCAGAAAAGTGCAGCAAAAGCGGTGATAATGGCCTTGATAATATACCATCAAGAATTCCAATAGAAGCCCATGTTCACACTAGAACATAGGTTTCTATTAGAATTCACAAGTCCATAGTATCAAGCCCATCATCGCCGCTAAAACAATGATAATTTTTAACGTCCTGCTTGATAATATGCCCAGAAGTACCAAAATGCTTCTCTCAGAGTGTTTCCTAAATGCACAGAAGACACATTTTGGGGCATATTATCAAGAACGGTGATAACATTATCGCTGCTTTAGCGACAGGAAACTGCCACTAAAGCGGGGATAATGGGCTTGATAATATGCCCTTGTGAATTACCATAGCAGGCCAGGTTAACACCACAACCTGGTCTGCTTTAGGAATTCACAAGAGCATACTATCAGTCCCATTGTTGCCGCTTTAGCTGCAGTTTCCTGCCACTAAAGCAACGATAATTTTATCGCCATTCTTGATAATATACCCCTGTGTGATTCTAGACAAACAACACTATCCCTTCTATTTAACCAAAACACTTTTCGTAGTCTAGAATGAGTACTACATTTTAATGTACAAACTTCAGTCATTTTTGCAAATAAATAAAAAATAACTGGTTTTTAATTCTACCAAAACAAGAGAACAGCATAGTTATCTGTGTGCAAACACATAAAATAAACAAATACTTATCTCAGAATGCTTTCTAAATGCACACATACTCACAATAAACTTCTAGAGAAAAAAAATATTCCCTTCACTTTAGCAGAACAAACACATTACTGCAATTAAAACCAAAATGCACCACATACATTTCCTCACAAATTAATAACTCACCTTTTGAATTGTTTTGTAGAATAAAAAGTATGTCAGTCACAGAGCAGATTTTCTTATTCAAAATCTCTGTTTTGAACACCTCTCACCAGAACCATAGAATGGCAGAGTTTCCCTCTCATTTTGAACACATATACACCTTCACATCAAATCACATTCCTTACCACATTATTACAAAACCAAACACACATTTCTATTGGTTAGACATTTCAATCCTTTCCAAACGACATACATTTGAACACTACCCCCATTCTGCGTTCTGCCTGTTACCATAGAAATACTTCATGAAACAGTTAACTGAGCACACAAGTCAAAAGTTCATCACACAATGCTACTAATCAAAACAGCAAGTGTGCTTGACTTCTCAATATACCATCTTATCTTATGTAATACTCCTTTCTATCAATTTTTGTTAACCAATAGGAATCAGGCTTTCAAAAACAGAAACCTGCACCCTAGTTTTCAATGTAGAATATTGTCAAACAACCAATCATTTCTCTTCTATTTTTCTCAACTGCATCTTATCCAACATTTTACAAAAATATTACTTTTTAAACTGGCAGTTCATTTACAGAGACCATCTGAGTGCATCCAGACCACCCTTCAACATGCTTAGAGTGTGGATTGTGGGACACAGCTATATTTTCTGGAGCCAAAGGTACGCAGAACAGAAAGGAATTCCCAAAGACCTAGCTTTACCAAACGTAGAAATTAAATGGATTGGACAGAGAGGATTAAAGTGGCACCAATTGATGCCATTGGTGAAATCCTTTTTCCATCTCCAACACCCTGACCTCATAATTGTGCACTGTGGTGGCAATGACCTAGGCATTTTGACTGGGGTAGGTCTGGAAATGCTTATGAAGGATACCTTTGGAGAACTGATGTCACTTTTCCCCCAAACTGCCTTTGTCTATTCTAACATTTGCCAAAGGCAAAAATGGAACTGGTCCAATCAATGTTGTCCACAGATTGAGAAAGCTAGAAAAAATGTGAATAAATCTGTTTCTGCTTTTCTCCGAGACTATACAATGGGGTCCATATACCACAACAATCTACGTTTCAATATGCATGGCATCTATAGGAGAGATGGTGTAGATTTTACAGATGAGGGAAACAGAGTCTTCCTCTTGAACTTTAGACTCTGCATCGGTACTTACTTGTAGGTACTAAAATCTCTCAATAAACACAAGGGCTCTTTTTAGAGCCACCCAAGATCTAAACACATAAGCTTGAAGTATATCTCAAAAATACATGCTTCTTTTTTTTTGGGCGGCAAAATGCGCGGATCCTACGCGCACCCCATGCCTTTAAAAATAAAGAAATACTATCTTTTTTTTTTTGCCCCTACGGGTCCCTATGTCACCACCTAAGCAGGCCTAGGGAGTCAGGGTGTGTCTAACTTGCCCCATCTCCCGTTTTGCCAACATATTCCACTGACTTCCTCAGCCTCGCTTCTAACAAGGCACAAAATGGCTCCCAACACTTTCTGGTTTCGAATGTTTACAACCGCTTCACAGCCAATTAGAATTGAGCACGTGATTGGGACGGTGCACTTAACTTACGAGGCCAATCCTTGCATAATCCGCGGATACTCCGCACCCATAGATATATAAATGACTTTAACCTCAATTTTCCCCAAAACTACTGAACAGATGGACACCAGATAGACCAGAGGCACAAGTCGGAACTGAGGACTACCTCTCTGCCAAATTTGGTGTAATTCCTTTAAAGGTCCTATGGGAAATTGCATGGGGAAAACATGTTTTGGGACCCTCCTTTTTTTTCAGTCCCCGCTTGACCAATCACCCCACATTTGCAGGGATGGAGCGGAACTGCGCTGGCCAAAAGTTTGGAAAGTTTAGCTCAGATACTTCAATCGGCGCCAAAGTTATTGCCAATAGAATGTTGCGGATTTCCTATGGATGATAGCTCCTAACTATAACTATCTACTGGCAACCACCAGTAGATAATATATATATATATATTCACTGAAAAAACCATAGGTGTCACACCAGTTATACTTAGGAATTAGCATTTAAAAAACCTATTAAATTCACTGAAAAAACCATAGGTTTCACACCAGTTATAGTTAGCTGGAAATTTTACTGACATAAAACCATTGAAATTCCACGTTATAGTTAGTTGGACTCACTATAACTTGCGCATGTAATGCACTGCTGATGACGTCACATATTACATCACTCATGACATGGTCAGTGACATCACTCATGACATCACTGATGACACCATCCTTATGACAGAGTGACAGACCTCCTTTCACTGTAAAGTAACCCTTGAAACATATATTCAAAAATAGAAACTAACATTTTCCAAAAAAGTGGTGATACCCATACCAGTTACAACAACCAATTCAGTAATACCACCATCTATATACACATCCACTCATTCACCACCAGTTCTACATAGTCACTCATACATATATTCACTCATCATATGTAATGAAACACCTATACATCCTATTACACACCAACAGTCATCCAAAGGTTACTCACACACATAATCACACATGCAAATAAACTATTGAGCATCCATTAATTTGCATATACAGCTATACACACACTACCACCTTACTTCTAAGGAAACTTACACATACTCACTCTCTTAAACAATTACTTATAGAAACACATACTTATTTAAACAGGAACTCTTACAATCTCACATATACTCACTTATAAACATCAATACTTACATATACTAGATTAAAACATATGTCGTTAGTGATAAAGACACTAGTGAGACAGTCATTCACTCACTAACACACACATATACACACTCATCCATCCATACAGGCCTGCACATATGCTGTCTTCAAAACACATACAGTGAGTCAGTCATTGATGCGTCTATGTGCTAAGTAATACCCCCACCAAACCATACAGACACTCATACTGATACTAAAAAAACATCTAATAACCCATATACACACACATGTAGCTACTCACCAACCCATGCAGCCAATTATACACAAAATGAAACACTGATACATATATTTAAATATTTAAACATTACTCGCTAATATATGTATTTACTAAGATACACTTAATAAGCCAGTTAACCAATCAATTTTTTTTTAAAAAAAACATTTATTGAAATACTTATTTAAACATTTCTTCTTCCATCGACCTTTACATATACATATATAAAACATATTTATTTTTCAGAAAGGCACTCATTCACTGAAAAGTGTCATGAGTGATGTCACTGACCATGTCATGAGTGATGTAATATGTGACGTCATCAGCAGTGCATTACATGCGCAAGATATAGTGAGTCCAACTAACTATAACGTGGAATTTCAATGGTTTTATGTTAGTAAAATTTCCAGCTAACTATAACTGGTGTGAAACCTATGGTTTTTCCAGTGAATTTAATAGGTTTTTTAAATGCTAATTCCTAACTATAACTGGTGTGAAACCTATGGTTTTTTCAGTGAATTTCATTGGTTTTTTAAATGCTAATTCCTAACTATAACTGGTCTGAAACCTATGGTTTTTTCAGTGAATTTCATAGGTTTTTTTAATGCTAATTCCTAACTATAAGTCTCACTTTATAAGTAAGACTGTTAGCGCTCTAGTTGTTCTTTAGAACACTCTGGTTCATTCTGTCATTGGGCTATAGTTGGGCTACATCTGGCTGATATTTGGGCTTCATTTGTTTTTTTTTGTCTCTGGTGGCCATCTTTGGGCTACATTGGGCTACATTTGGGCTCCATTTAGGCTCTAACATATATAAAGCCCAATGTAGCACAATACATATTTTTCCAAAGTTAATTTTCGTAAAAAGCACATTAGGATAGGGCTACCTGTCCCTACAATTTTCCCATTTATTTATTTTTTTATTATTTTTTTGGAGCGCTCCCGGTGCGCGCCCCGGGGAGCGCCCCGAAAAGCGTACTTCTATGAAGCGCCCCGGGCCGCGCTCCGGGGAGCGTCCCGTTAGCGCCAATGTCGCAAACAAAAACATGATCGTGACGTATCGCGTGGCCGCATCCGCATGATACGCACGGCGTAAGCGCACCCGGAAGTACTCGAGAGAATACGATCGTGCAACGTAAACATCCGACGCGCTTACGCGAAGCGACCCGGGGCGCTCCCAGGGGCGCGTAGCGTAAGCGCGTCGGGTCATGTGACCTGAAAATAACACTTTTCATTGGTTCATAACAGTTTTCGTTTCATAATGATGAAGCCCCTGGTCTTGTGACCTGAAAATAACACTTCACATTGGTTCAGGACAGTTTTTTTTTCCAAATGATGAAAGACCCCACCTTTTTTCCCTATTCTGACTTAGTCCTTTGACTGAGGAAGACCTGTTTGTACCTCTCTGTACCTTTTTGATCTTTATAATGGCTTCAGTAGCAGCAGCAGCTAGTGCATCAGCCCCACCACCACCACCACGACAACCAAGAGGACCAGCTCAAGATTATATTGGTGGTCAACAAGAGGAGGAGGAGGAAGAGGAAGAGGAGGAGGGGAGGAGAAGATGGCTGCCTGAACAAAATACCCCATACAAGCCCAAGCCACACATTGTATGGGAGTTTTTTTCACTCCCAGAGGGCAAGAAAAAAGTGAATGCGGCCAAGGTAACTTGCCTAATCTGTAATGAAGAACTCTCAAGGGGCAACCCAAACAAAAAATATTCCTTTGGTAACTATACCATGATTCGACATATGACCCGTAAGCACCCTAACAACTATTCTCGTGCAGAGCTCAGGGAACTGGCCAGTAACCTCCCCCAGTCTTCAAGGACCACCTCCCAAAGAAACGAACCCACTTCATTGGGACCAGAAAAATCAGAGATGATGCCTTGTATTCAGCCAAGATTTGCTGATTTTAAAATCACTTGTACTGCATGTGGCAAGCTTATCGCCTATGGTGAACAGAGCATAAAGCTCATCGTCCTTGCAGGTGACAATCACAAGTGCCCCAAAAAGAAGTAATTTTGGTTTTTTTTTGTTTTTTTGCTCCAGTTGAGCCAGTTTCAATTCCCTTTTTTTTGTTTCTCCCCCTAAAAAAATACTAAAAAAATATAAAACTGTTTTGAAAAGCCAAAAAAAGTACAAAATGTTCAAAAAACACAAAAAAATATAAAACAACAAAAAGAAGAAAAAAAAAGTTCTTTTTAGAACTACCTCCAATTTCAAAAAAAAGGCTTCCTTTTTTAAAAACTCTGTCATTCTTTTTTCCTGATAGTACGCTCCCCGGTACGCGTACCGGGCGCTCTCCCCGCGCAAAATGAAAAAAAATATATATTTTAAATGCGCCGCTGGGCCCTTTTATTTCCCCCACATCAAACCTAGGGGGTCAGAGGGGGTCTATCCCTGACGCCTTATGGTCATTTCCCCCTTTGTTTTAGTCACCTCTTGTGTCTTGATTTTACCGAGACACAAGATGGCGGCCACTCCGGACTGTTTCGAATGTTTACAGACACCCAAGAGCCAATCAGATTTCCGTGCGCACCTCGCGTGTCGCACCCAGGGCGCTCCCCGAAGCGCGTACCGGGGCGCGCTTACAGATATATATATATTTTTAACCTAAATTACTCAAAATCCACTGGAGCACATATCTTGAGACAGAGCAAAGGCACATCGGGCTACCAGTCCCTACAATTTTGCCAAATTTGGTTGAAATCCATTCAGCCATTCGGGCTAAAAGTGAAATCGACCGCCCTATAAAAATTAACATGGGGAATACGCGTTTTGGGACCCCCCTTTTATATCGGCCCCCCGCTTGACGAATCCCCCCCAAACTTTCAGGGAAGGACCGGAACGCCGCGAGGCCATTTTGAGGAAATTTTCAGTCAGATTCGTCAACCGACGCCAGAGTTATTCAAAATAGAATTTTGAGATTTAACATTGAAAAAAATCCTAACTATATATATATATATATATATATATATATATATATATATATATATATATATATATATATATATATATATATATATATATATATATATATATTACCTACTGGCAGTCGCCAGTAGGTATATATAGTTAGGATTTTTTCTCTATGGGACTTTTGAAAATTCTATGTCTAATAACTTTGGCGTTTGTGGACGGAATCGGCTGAAATTTTCAGGAAAATGGCACATTTTGTTTCTGAGCAGCCCCTGAAAATTTGGGGGGGTTTGTCAAGGGGGGGCCGAGAAAAAAGGGGGGTCCCAAAACACATTTTTCCCATGTTAATTTCCATAGGGCAGTTGGCCTCACTTTTAGCCCGAACGGCTGAATGGATTTGCACGAAACTTGGCAAAATTGTAGGGACTGTTAGCCCGATGTGCCTTTGCTAGGTCTCAATATATGTGCTTCAGTGGATTTTGAGCAATTAACATTCAAAAAAAGATATATATCTGTAACAGCGCTCCGGGTAGCGCTCCGGTTCGCGTACTTTTCGCGTAACGGAACTTTGCGATGCGAAACTGATTGGCTCTCTGGTGTCTGTCAACATTCTAAACAGTCCGGAGCGGCCGCCATCTTGTCTCTCGGTAGGATCGAGAGACAAGAGGAGGCCAAAACAAAGGGGGAAATTACCATAAGGGGGCATAGTAGATCCTCGTTGACCCCCTAGGTTTTATGTGGAGGTTTTAAAAGGGCCCAGCAGGGAAAAAAAAATTTTTTTTTTTTTTTGCGTGGTGAGCGCCCAGTCCGCGAACTGGAAAGCGTTCTGGGCAGCGTACTGTAAGGAAAAAAGAATGATAGACTTTTCAAATACTGTATATTAATTGTTTGTTGTTTTTGTTGATTATTTTTTATTTTCTTTATTTTTTAAGCATTTTTTTTTTATTTTGATTGTGTTTCATAATTTATTAAACTTTCTAACATTTCATTGTCAGAAATTTCATAATTGTCATTGAATATATTTTGTAGTCTATGAGGGTGTAAAATGTCCTCATTTTTAAGCAGGTTATCCACTGCTTCCACACATTGCAGTAGTTCCTGGTCCCTACTTTCATCCATAAATTCATTTTGATTTTCATCAATGTTTCCTTGGCTGCTCTCTTGCAGTACAATTTTAAATTGAACTTGCTGCTCGCCTTCCATTTTGCCTGAAATTTGGATTAAAAAAATATATATTACTAGAGATAGGGCACTGTTGGGATTAATTTTAGATAGGCAGTTTTTATCAGTGAATTTATCTTTTGGCAGTGTATTGTATCAGAGTGGAAGTAGGACTATAAAAAAGTGTATGTGATTTAACCAAGAGAAGCCTAACTCCATCCATAACTATAACAGAGAAGTCTATCTAAATCTAGAACTACTACAGAGGGATAGTATATAACTATCAGAAAAAGTTTACCATATTAAGTTATAGTGCACAATATACTTCAGTTTTAAAAATAACAACTTACCTTCACAAACAAGTTGAAGTGTTTAGTAACAATTCAAATGTAATGTACAACAAGAAGTAGCAGTCAAAATGGCTGTGTTTTCTTCTCTTCCTTTATATATATTCAGGTATTTAACCAATCAAATGTCAGGTAATAAAAGTAGAAAATGAAAGTAACATTTTCATTGGTTGTCAATTCCAACACTTCAGATGTGTTTTGTGAAGTAATTTACCTCACGGTATTTAGAGAGGTCTACAGGCTTAATGGCTAAATGGAATTTCAATCAAATTTGTGAAAATGAAAGGGATTGTTATGTAGTATGAGCTAATGTATATTTGGTGAGAGTGTCTCCAGTCGTTTTTCTGTGAATTACTTTCCCACCTTTTTTATTGGACCGCTTCCCGGTATGCGTCCCGGTCCGCGAACCAGCAGCGTAACGGGAGTCCACCATTTTGTGTTTCGTTCGAATTAAGATACAAGATGGAGGGCAAATAATGTTCAGAATGGGTAGAAGGGGGCACGGTAGATGTATCTTGACCCCCTAGGTTTTCTGAGGGTGGCTGAGGAGGACCATATGTGCGGGAAAAAAACATTTTTTTTTTAATTTTGCGCGGTTAGCTTCCAGTTCGCGTACCGGGTAGCGCTCCGGGGAGCGTAGTTTGTTGAAAATTAGAGAAAAAAGTTAGAGAAAAATAATAATTGTGAGTGATCAGATGTAGGGTAGCTCTGAGAAGAGCTTTTTGGTTTATGGTACATTTTGGTACTTATAAGTAGGTACCAATGCACAGTCTTAAATTCAAAATGAAAATTCTGTTGCCCTCATCTGAGAAGTGAACTCCATCTCCTCTGTAGATATCTTGCATGTAGTAACGCAAGTTATTGTTGTACATGGAGCCCATTCCATGGTCTCTCATGTAAGCTGAAACAGATTTGTTTACATGCTTCCTCGACTTCTCAATTTGTGGACAAAATTGGTTGGACCACCTCCATTTCTGTCTTTGGCATATATTGGAATATACCAAGGCAGTTTGAGGAAAAAGTGCCATTAATTGCTCAAAGGTGTCCTTTAAAAGCATTTCCAGACCTACCCCAGTCAAAGTGCCCAAATCATTACCTCCACAGTGCACAATTAACAGGTCAGGTTTTGGAAAATGCATAAAGGTTTTCACCAATGGTATCAATTGGTGACATTTTAATCCTCTTTGGCCCAACCACTTAATTTCCACATCTTGTAAATTGAGGTTAGGTAAATTTCTGTTCTCAGCATACCTTTGAGCCCAGTAGATGTAACTATGTCCAACAATCCAGACATTAAACATGGTGAGAGAAGGTTGGGCTGCAGTCAGATGAAGTGTGGTAATGAAAGGGCAGTTGAAACAGTAGGAGTTTGTAAAGAAAAAAAACTGTGGATTTCCAGTGCTAATGATTCATTAGCAGTGATTGGTGCATTTCCATTTCTGAAAACAGAAAGTTAGGGTGCATGGATGTGTTCTTTGAAAGATGTAATTTGAATGGTCAAGGAAAAAACATTTAATGAAAGATTGCACTGGATACGCAGGTGCACTGAGAGTTCAGAGTTCAATTGAAACATTGTTGTGTGAACTTGCAAACATGAGAGGTCTTTCAGGAGGTGGTTGCTAAGCAAAAAAGGCAGAGAGGGCAGAGGGGGGAAGGGTTTTGATTTGAAAAAAGTGAGGGAAGAGTTATGATTGGCTAATATGAGAGATATGTGTAATGAATATCAGCATTTCTGTGCTTTCTATAGCTGCAGCTTCTGGAGTGCATCCTCTTTGTTCTGCTGAAGACAATTTGGAGTATTTCTGAGACTGTTTTGAAACTCAAAAAGTATTTGCTAAGGTGAGAAAAGATTTATTTAATTTAGATAGAGAATAGTATGATTTAAGGAGAAAATGATGAAGAAAGCTGTGTTTTTAAAATGTGGCTTTGTCTCAAGTGATATACAAATAGATTTTGTTTCTTTGAGAAATTGTAATTGCATATTCGGTGTAGCATTCTGGCATGCAGTAACACAAGTTATTGTTGTACATGGAGCCCATTCCATGGTCTCTCATGTAAGCTGAAACAGATATGTTTTGTTTAAAAACGATTTTTGAAAACAATTACATTTCTGGATATGTTCTGCTAGAGTTTCATAGGTTGTTTGGGCCATATTTATAAGGCATTTGAGTGTCTCTGATGTTATTGTTCCCATTTTAATTGAAGAGCTTTCTTCATGGGGCTAGTTTCTTGTAAATACGCTCCCACCTGTGCTTGGTAAATTTAGATTTTGATTATGGGAGTTACATAGCCATGTTAAAAATGTCCCAAAAATGGTGCAAGGGCATTCAAAAAAACGCTTTCATGTGTCTTAAGGACATTTTTAGTCATTTCCTCTTGAATGTAGGTATACAATTGATTTATATGCTGTGTTTAAAAAAGATTTTTTGAAATCAATTACATTTCTGGATATGTACTGCTAGAGCTTCATAGGTTGTTTGGGTCATATTTATAAGGCATTTGAGTGTCTATGATGTTATTTTTCCCTTTTTAAATGGAAAGCGTTCTTCATGGGGCAAGTTTCTTGTAAATACGCTCCCACCTGTGCTTGGCAAATTTAGATTTTGATTATGGGAGTTACATAGCCATGTTAAAAATGTCCCAAAAATGGTGCAAGGGCATTCAAAAAAACGCTTTCATGTGTCTCAAGGACATTTTCAGTCATTTCCTCTTGAATGTAGGTATACAATTGATTTATATGCTGTGTTTAAAAACGATTTTTTGAAATCAATTACATTTCTGGATATGTACTGCTAGAGCTTCATAGGTTGTTTGGGTCATATTTATAAGGCATTTGAGTGTCTATGATGTTATTTTTCCCTTTTTAAATGGAAAGCGTTCTTCATGGGGCAAGTTTCTTGTAAATACGCTCCCATCTGTGCTTGGCAAATTTAGATTTTGATTATGGGAGTTACATAGCCATGTTAAAAATGTCCCAAAAATGGTGCAAGGGCATTCAAAAAAACGCTTTCATGTGTATCAAGGACATTTTCAGTCATTTCCTCTTGAATGTAGGTATACAATTGATTATGGCTGAGATACCCGCCACCCCCTCTCAACACAATCCCCAAGGATGGGAAACCGGAAACAGTTCTGAAGTCTTTGGAAGACGGGAGGGAGTAACCCCCCCGGCCGTATTTATTAAAATATGAAACAAAATTAAAACATTAAATAAACAGTTTCATATTATGTACAATTTCATTACCACATTGCGATGTTTGGCTAACCTTAACAGATTCTCTAATACAAAGGTTCTCCTAGCCGAACTAACATCCTGCAAAACATTTACTTGAAATTTTGAAATTGTACATCCTAACGTTTAAGGGCCAACGGCAAGGTCGTAACCGGTGTCAAGATCCCTAACCCAGAAATATCGCCCTCACTTGTGAGGGGCGGCCCAGAGGCGTACCTCAAGTGCAATTACCAATTTCCCTTGACTTGACGGGGGCCACAATAAAACTCGACGCCACTTAGAGGTCGTACGAGGACTCGTGTGGGGTATCTAGAAGGTAGCGTAGACCCCCCCCCAAACCCCACACAACTTACCATATCTGCCGTCGCAGACGTCCTGGCCCCGGGAAATTCCCCAGGAGGGGGCTGTAACCCCTCCTACCCAGGAAGGGGCCTTGACCGCCTTTCCTCTTCTTTCGGCGACCCATCCTTAGAAGGGACCGCCTCCCCGTTGAGGGGCCAATGGCCACCTCCCCCGAGCGCTCCCATCCGTGCTGGGTGACGCCCACTCATAGGGATCTTCCAATTAGTGCTCACCGATCATGACCTTACCGCCCGACCAAAATAAATACGACAATGCTAACTAAATGACTAAACTAAAAATACAGTAGCAACTATACTTTTATTAAAAGCATGCTTACCAATGAACACTAAAGCAGAATTTCTTTATTTGCAAACGTAACACAAATCGACATTCTTTATTACATACTCAAAATCATCACGATAATACCACGACCTGTAAACGAAAATCAGAGTTATCCATCAACTTTATTCAAAACCACTTGCTGTCATCAGGGGCTGGTGGGTGGGTCAAAATTGGCTCTTCGTTCCGTCTCGAGCTCACGTGCAGCGAGGAGGTGCAGCTTCAGAGCACAGGAACAAGAGGATGCCTTCGGATCTTGCTTCTCCTTTTATCCGTCTTCAGGGCGGGCGTAAACCCGCCCCTGCCTGCCCCTAGGGCGTGGCCAGCCGCGTCAGTGTCTAGGCCAACCCACTCTAGGGCGGGAAAAGGCGCGCCCCGGCTACGCCGCTTCGGGCATACCAGCCGAGACTCGCCTCCCGCCCAAGATGGCTTCCCGGGGGGATCGTGGTACTCTGCCATACGTTCGGGGGGAGCGAGTGGTCGCCCCTTTCCATATGGCTGAGATACCCGCCACCCCCTCTCAACACAATCCCCAAGGATGGGAAACCGGAAACAGTTCTGAAGTCTTTGGAAGACGGGAGGGAGTAACCCCCCCAGCCGTATTTATTAAAATATGAAACAAAATTAAAACATTAAATAAACAGTTTCATATTATGTACAATTTCATTACCACATTGCGATGTTTGGCTAACCTTAACAGATTCTCTAATACAAAGGTTCTCCTAGCCGAACTAACATCCTGCAAAACATTTACTTGAAATTTTGAAATTGTACATCCTAACGTTTAAGGGCCAACGGCAAGGTCGTAACCGGTGTCAAGATCCCTAACCCAGAAATATCGCCCTCACTTGTGAGGGGCGGCCCAGAGGCGTACCACAAGTGCAATTACCAATTTCCCTTGACTTGACGGGGGCCCCAATAAAACTCGACGCCACTTAGAGGTCGTACGAGGACTCGTGTGGGGTATCTAGAAGGTAGCGTAGACCCCCCCAAACCCCACACAACTTACCATATCTGCCGTCGCAGACGTCCTGGCCCCGGGAAATTCCCCAGGAGGGGGCTGTAACCCCTCCTACCCAGGAAGGGGCCTTGACCGCCTTTCCTCTTCTTTCGGCGACCCATCCTTAGAAGGGACCGCCTCCCCGTTGAGGGGCCAATGGCCACCTCCCCCGAGCGCTCCCATCCGTGCTGGGTGACGCCCACTCATAGGGATCTTCCAATTAGTGCTCACCGATCATGACCTTACCGCCACAGGCCGGATAGTTGACCGGCTATCCGGACCCCCCACAACACTCCTACCTAAAGGTCATGGTGTAACGTTTTTAACCATGCTAAGAAGTCTCCTATGAGTAACTCATTCCCCACCCGAGACAAATGCACTCCATCCCCCAAATACATACTGTCATCATTAATACACCCATGTGAAATAGCGTGCAGTGTCTTGGAACGGAACAACCTACTCACTTTGTTATTAAGCTTCCTAACAGAATGATTTAAAGCAGGAACCGAAATAGCCCCCCGCCACACTTTCCGTGGGATCATATGGGACCATGCAATTGTGCACCCTGGAACTCTCCTCGCTAACCAACTTACAGTGGAAAGCATCGCCTCAAGAAGAAGTCGTCTACCAGTGGTGACCAAATCATTACCCCCAAGATGTACTATCACTACAGACGGCGGTGACCTCGTCCGCCCTAGCAAACCCTCAAAAAATGATTGAAACTGGTCAATACAGAGACCGCCTCTTCCGTAGAAGGACACACTGTACCCGTATTCCCCAGCTACGTGAATCATATCACCTGCCTTGAATACGTCTGCGGCACGCCTCACGTATGAGTGGCCCACAACCCACACCTCCTTTTTCACAGCCGGTGATGTCTGACCGCTGGCCCGGTGTAGGGTCGACTGCAAAGTCCGCCCCGCCTCGTAGGCTTGCGCAACTGAAAACCAAACAAAAACAAGAAGCGTGAGTACATTGCTACAGCTTCACAACATGTGCAACCGCACATACCTTTTATAACAATTGGAGGACCAACGCCCCACCCGTTTAACTTGTTCAACATCCAGACCCCTGGCTGTAGCTTCTGTAGCAGCCCCTATCCGAAAGGAATGGGTCCCAAACTCGCCCGGGTTCAAGCCCGCAGCGGCAATCGACATCGCAAGCACCCGCTGAAACTGAAACTTTGTCAGTGGGGTGGCGTCAGCGTGTCTCAACAAGGTCCCCCCCCATGATGCCACCCTTCGTGCTAAATAATCTTCTAGACACCTTACCGGGCACATGGAGGACCCGGGAATCCTGCGTATGATTACGCAGTCACCCATCCCACTTTGATCGGTCTTAGACCTGACAAATGAGACCGTCATCGTCTCCCCTCTGATCTGGACGTGCTCATGGCACAATCCTCCTGTCACATCCTGCTTGTTCCTCGCCACTAATTCGCTTACCCGCATAGCCCCATGGAATGCCAGCGTAAAAGCGGCTCGGAATAACACTGTCTCAAACTGAGATGAACACGTAGCAGGGAGTCTGGATAATAACTGGGCCAGCCTATCCAAACCTATCGGGCGCCTCTCATCTACTCTGCGACCCTCAAGGCGTTGCCACCCCCGTAGCGCTTTCTGTACAACAAAAGACGCTGTCGGGTCATGGATCCCGTGAGCCCTAGCAACAAAGGAAATGGCCGCCCGATGCCTCTGAGCCGTGGCCACCGATTTCCCGACCCGATGTAAGGACATCAGAAAATCCACCACCCACTCTTCCTGGCCCCAAAGCTCCTCCCTATCAGTCCCCAAAAAGGCCAAATAGGACCGGAACGCCCCTTCATATGCCTTCCTCGTCCTGGGTGCTAAACTCTCTCCCACGAGGTTACGAAGTTCGGGGCACCGAGAGACCAGAGAGCTTCGGGAAAGGGTGCCGGCTCCGGGTCCGCTGTGGGAAGGAAACCCCAGAAAGCCTGCATACGAAAACGAGACAGTGCATCAGCCGCCTGGTTCATTACCCCTGGGACATGTCTTGCTCTGAATAGCACATTCAATTGCATACAAAGTAAAACAATTTCCTTGAGCAGTCTCAAAATCCATTTGCATTGTGCTGCCTGACTATTGATACACTCGACCACGGTCATATTGTCAGACCAAAATACCACAGAGTGATCTTTGAACCCTTCGGGCCAAGTTCTCAGGGCCACTAAAATGGGGAAAAGTTCCAGGAAAGCAATGTTACTTGTCAGTCCACTGTCATGCCACCATGTCGGCCACTTTTGTGCAGACCATCTTGTGCCGAATATGGCACCGAAACCTATGCTCCCTGCCGAATCTGTCCACAGCCCCAGCTCCTCAGAGGACACGGCTGGTTTGTTCCAGACGACTCGACCATTGAAATCCGCCAGAAATGCCAACCAAATGCGCATGTCCTGGCGGACCTCTGCCGAGAGCCTTGTGCGATGATGGCACTCCTTCAGGCCGACCATGGCTTGAGCGATCGAACGGGAAAAGGGGCGGGCCATTGGTATAACCCTCAGGGCAAAATTCAACTGGCCAACTAACTGCTGTAATTGATGCAGCCTAACCTTAGGTCCCCTTATACACATCTGCAGGGATGTCCTGAACTTTGACACTTTGTCAGCTGGTAAACGAAAACAACCTTCTGCGGAGTCTAACTCGATCCCCAGAAACTCGAGGCAAGTGGAAGGCCCCACAGTCTTACCTGGTGCCAATGGCACGCCAAACTGATTCATCAAGTCACAAAATTGTGCCAAAGCCTGCCCACATTCCGGGTCCCCGGCTGCCCCCAGGAACAAAAAATCATCAAGGTAATGCATCACATTTTGGAAACCCGTCTTCCTTGTGAAGACCCATTGTAGAAAACTACAGAATTTTTCGAAATAGGCACAAGATATAGAGCACCCCATCGGCATACACCTATCCATGTAATAATGACCCTGAAACATGAAACCTAAGAGACGCTGATCGTCTGGATGTACCGGGAGCAACCGGAACGCTGACTCGATATCAGATTTAGCCATCAGCGCCCCGGGCCCCAGGCGATTCAAAATGGCTACGGCCTCATCGAAGGATGCGTACCGCACCGAACACACTTCCGGGTCTATCGCTTCGTTTACGGAAAGACCACGTGGGGCTGATAAATTATGTATCAGCCGAAACTCACCCGGGTCCTTCTTTGGGACCACACCTAAAGGGGAACAAACAAAATTAGGAACCGGTGGTACACTAAACGGACCGGCGACTCGACCTCGAGTAACCTCCTTCCTGATCTTATCCTGTACCACAGTCGTATGCTGAAAGATCGATAGCTGATTTTTACATTCCGTTGCACCTTGAAAGTCCCCCACTGGGATGCGGAAACCATAAGAAAACCCGTTCCGCAACACCCCAGCAGAAGCACGATCCGGGTATTCACTGAGCCAAGGAATCATTGCCAAGGTATCAATCGGGGTAGGTAAAGGCGCCCCTCGGACTATGTTAGACCTGTTTGGCGCCTCCTCTACCCCCGTTATCACCCGTTTTGGCTCTGCACGTGGACTCAGGATGGGATGATTGCCCACACCCACTACATTCGTGTCTAAATTTGCATGATCCCTGGGGCCTAGTACATTTACCCCTGTTGAAGTTCCAACAAACCCCCCTTTTTCCTGTGTTACTGGCAGGCTTCGAGTAATTGTCTGTACCCGCGCCTGACCGAAAGGGCGTCCCCGCATACTGGCGGGAAGATTCGCCAACGATACTCCCCACTAATGTCAATTTTAACATACCAGTCTCCTTCATTTTGGACCATGACACAGAATCATAACAATCCCATGTTAAGTTTTTATCATGTTCTTTAGCTTTTCTAAACAGGTTATCATAGCAGAACCAATGATTACCCTCGTGTGATACCGAGTACCCCATGATTCGTGACTGATAAATCGGCAATTCGGGTAACAGATCGGGCCTTCGCTCCCCCAAGATCGATGTAAAAACCCCCCACGCTTGGCCCCAATTGCCAATGTTTTCATTTACCTTAAAGGCGGCCATTTTTGCGCGCCAAACACTCGGATGCATGAGCTCCTTCTGGCCCTTGACATGCTCCATCTCATAGTGATCAGTAAGCAACGAGAATATGTTTACGTACTCCCCTGCCCATATCTTTTCCTTAATAGCCAAAGGAACATGCTGACCCAATTTTTCCCTACGAGAGGGTGCCGACTCATCCCTCGCAATCGGCAATGGCCGCTTACCTGCACCGGACGTTGTCTCTGCTACTGAACCCGTCCCCTGCGGCTTCTCTACTGCTGCAGCCGGCGTGGACACCTTCGCTGCTTCCCGTGACTCACGCAGTTGCTTCATTAGCTCCTGCGCGTCGACAGCCGTGGCGCCCTCGCTACCTTTTCCCAACCACGCTGCCAATTGTGCTGCCAGCTCGGGCGGCATATCTTCCTCGGACACGGGGGTGACCACAACGGGAATCGGATTCCCTTCCTTCGGCACGGGAGTTGGTGCCTCGAGCGGGGCACTGGGACCCGGGATGTCTTTTCCCGCTGCTCCCCTCCTGGGCCTCTTGTTTTTCCCTCCCGGGGCTGCTCCCGCCAAAGGACGTTTCGGTCCCCCTTCCTCGTTCTTATCCACTCGCCTCTTTAGTTCGGTCATCTCCTTCATGAGAACGCGCAGCATCTGTTCAGTAGTCATGCGCTTTCCCGCCTTCTTCGGCATTCTCCAACAGAGTATCTGCAAAACAAACAAGAACGATTACAACGCTCAAAATTGGCTCTTCGTTCCGTCTCGAGCTCACGTGCAGCGAGGAGGTGCAGCTTCAGAGCACAGGAACAAGAGGATGCCTTCGGATCTTGCTTCTCCTTTTATCCGTCTTCAGGGCGGGCGTAAACCCGCCCCTGCCTGCCCCTAGGGCGTGGCCAGCCGCGTCAGTGTCTAGGCCAACCCACTCTAGGGCGGGAAAAGGCGCGCCCCGGCTACGCCGCTTCGGGCATACCAGCCGAGACTCGCCTCCCGCCCAAGATGGCTTCCCGGGGGGATCGTGGTACTCTGCCATACGTTCGGGGGGACCGAGTGGTCGCCCCTTTCCATTATATGCTGTGTTTAAAAACGATTTTTTGAAATCAATTACATTTCTGGATATGTACTGCTAGAGCTTCATAGGTTGTTTGGGTCATATTTATAAGGAATTTGAGTGTCTATGATGTTATTTTTCCCTTTTTAAATGGAAAGCGTTCTTCATGGGGCAAGTTTCTTGTAAATACGCTCCCACCTGTGCTTGGCAAATTTAGATTTTGATTATGGGAGTTACATAGCCATGTTAAAAATGTCCCAAAAATGGTGCAAGGGCAATCAAAAAAACGCTTTCATGTGTCTTAAGGACATTTACAGTCATTTCCAACTGAATGTAGGTATACAATTGATTTATATGTTGTGTTTAAAAACGATTTTTTGAAATCAATTACATTTCTGGATATGTACTGCTAGAGCTTCATAGGTTGTTTGGGCCATATTTATAAGGCATTTGAGTGTCTATGATGTTATTTTTCCCTTTTTAAATGGAAAGCGTTCTTCATGGGGCAAGTTTCTTGTAAATACGCTCCCACCTGTGCTTGGCAAATTTAGATTTTGATTATGGGAGTTACATAGCCATGTTAAAAATGTCCCAAAAATGGTGCAAGGGCATTCAAAAAAACGCTTTCATGTGTCTCAAGGACATTTTCAGTCATTTCATCTTGAATGTAGGTATACAATTGATTTATATGTTGTGTTCAAAAACTTTTTTGAAATCAATTACATTTCTGGATATGTACTGCTAGAACTTTATAGGTTGTTTGGAGCATATTTAAAAAGCATTTGAGTGTCTATGATGTTATTTTTCCCATTTAAATTGAAGAGCTTTCTGCATGGGGCAAGTTTCTTGTAAATATGCTCCCACCTGTGCTTGGCAAATTTAGATTTTGATTATGGGAGTTACATAGCCATGTTAAAAATGACCCAAAAATGGTGCAAGGGCAATCAAAAAAACGCTTTCATGTGTATTAAGGACATTTTAAGTCAATGAGGAAACACAGGTGATGTAATTCTGAAATGATGAAAAGAAACTCCACATTTTTCAATTACATCACTAGTGTTTCCTAAGTTTATGAATGACATTGTGCAGATGAAGTTTAGGTCTGACCACAGATTCAAAAGAGGTCTGCCCTTTGTTCAAGAGTGAAGTGGACATGACTTACTTCATTGGTAGGCCTTCACATGTATTATCTCCTTTGTTTTCTTCAACAAGCGAAAATCTCATCTGCAACCGTGTGTTGGCCTCACCTCAAACAAACAAAACAGGTGATGGACCGAATGTGGATCAATGACACACATTCACCCCAGTCCAAAGATCTGGGCCCAAACAAACCTCTAGATAGGCCACACCTTATCGTCATCCTGAATCAATCATTTAAAATGTTAGGGAGAGATTTATGATAGGTGTATGCCTGTTTTGTACCACTGTGTGTCACTTTTGTGACGCAGTGGTGGTGCAAAAGATTTGCTATGTTAAATAATAAGTAGGGTGTTAAGTTTTTGATGACTGTTATTCATTTACTGTTTGGTAATAGTGGTTAATAACATTTTTTATTATATTTTTCCACAGATTCAACTGCAGATCATTTCAAAATTTGAAAAATGCCAACTAAGAATCGAATAAGAAAAGCTAGAAAACGTCAAAGACAGCAGGATCATCTATTATTGCAGCAGTCCTCTCCCCAAAAAACTTGTGAAATCACCAAGAAAGCTCCGGGTAAGAGCACGAAATCATTCATAAGAAATATTTGTAGTAAAAAAAGTATTTCAACAAAAAATGTTTCAGTCCAGAAAAAGAGAAGCAATTTAAATGGAAAGGAAAGACCAATCAAAAATGTTACTGCTAGAGCAAGAGATAACTCTGTGCATGATAGTAGAAGGAAACAACAGTTTAGGGACATTCGAAAACGAATGTTCCGCAACAGGATAATAGTTAATTTATTAAAAAATATTAAGAAAGGCCAACAGAAAGTGGCATTTTATAAGAAGAAGAAAAATGTAGAGAAAATTATTGATCATGCTTTCGAAATTAAGCGAAAGTTATTTATTTTGGTAATCAATAGAATTAGGAAACTAAACAAGGTAATTTCTGATTTCAAATCAAATAGTAGATGGAAGAGAGTAGTAAATCGTAGTAACTTTTGTGAAGTTTTTTCCGGAGAATGGATGCATAGTTCAAGTTGTGAGGCATTTTTTAATGAGGAGAGTTATTTTCAGGATAATGATTTGGTGTTTGCAGTTGACACCAGTGGTCGAGCTTATGAAGTGAAGGATGGTTGTCCAGTTGAAAAAGAAAAACTTGTGACAACAGAGACAGACGAGGTGTTAGGTAATGAGGTTTTAGGAAGACGTCCTAAGGGTCCTGTGTACATTTGGAAGTGTAGTTCTATTTGCAGTGTGCGACAGGATTCCATCAATTTGCTTTGTGATTTTGTACGGACATTTAATAAGAAAAGTTTGAAGCAGAAAATGAAGTTGTTGCAAGAATTAGATCCTTGCAGAGTGAGACAAATGACAGGTTTGCATGGTCATTCACTGGCTTGTCTTTCCAGGATAGTATGCCAGAGTGTTTTTCATCATTTCAGGATGCTAGCAGTGCATCATAATAAAGTGAGGAAATTAGTGAGAATGTTGTATCATGCTAAGAGTCCAGCAATTATGCTTAAACAATTATGTGCTGCTCTTTTGCATGGTACTGAAATAGATGTCAAGAATATTTGTGAAGAAATTGAGTTTTGTTACTTTGGAAGTAAAGATGAGAATGTTCAAATTGACCCAGAAGTAGAGGGTAATGTTGAAGATAATGTACAGGTTTCTAGTACAGATAAATTTCAGAAGGAAATTGCCACGTTTCAGATGAAATCAAGTGAGAGGCCTAATTTCACTTGTGTGTGTTGTCGACGCACTTATTACAAGAATCAGATTAAGTTAGTGGATTTATATGCAAAAAGTGAAAGGGAAAATAATAGAGAATGGAAGGATTTTGCCACATACTTGATGGTAGAAAATTATTTTGATTTGGGATCGGATCAACATGTGTGTACTTATTGTTGTAACAAATTAAACCAAAACCAGATGCCTGCTAGGGCGGTTCATAATAATCTGGAATTGGTTGAGATTCCTTCTGAATTGAAGGATTTAAATACTTATGAATCTATTTTGATTCAAAGTATCCATCCCTTTCAGGCTATTGTAAGAATGGAGCCAAAGACAGGGAAGTTGCCTCCATCAGATTTACAGAGAGGATTAAAGGGAAGAGTTGTTTATTTGCCTCTAGATTTGAACAAAAACATTAACACAATTGGAGTAGAAAAAGTGGAAGAGGAACCTCTGGTTATCTTGGTTAATGGGGTTCCGACAAAGAATAAGAAAATATGGCAAGATTTAGTGGATGTTAGGAAAGTCAAAAAGGCAACATTGTATTTGAAGAAAAATAATAAGTACTATAAGAATGTATATGTTGCAGAAGAGGAAGTAAGTGATGAAGAGGATAGCGATTTGTGTGCTGGCCAAATTGAGAAAGTAGAGGCCTCTAAAAGTGAAGAAATATATGAACATTATAGTGTTCATCCTTTGCATTCCAAGGAAGTCATGGGGAATGCTATTGAGTTGTTTCAAATGAAACAAGCCAAAGGGAGTCCCATTAGTGTTTGGGAGGAAAGTTTGGAAGCTCGGTGTTTCCCACAGCTATTTCCAACAGGTCAAGGAGGAAGATATGATGAGCGACCTCATCAAATTCCTGCGTCTGAATACCGGACTTTACGATTGTATGCAGAAGATCCTAGGTTTCGTCAATGCATTCCCTATTTGTTTCATCTCCTGTTTGAAAGCGATCTGTCTGGACTGTCATATGCAGTGAACCACATCTTAAAAAGTGGTATACAGATGCGAAAGATCTCGGCAAGTGACTTTATGCATAAAGTCAATGTCCAAGACAGTATTTTGGATTCTCACCTAATTAATCTCATGGCGTGTCAGCGTGGTACTAATGAGTACTGGTACCGTCGTCATGGTGATTTAAAATGTATGCTGAGGAACTTAGGAACTCCAACATGGTTCCTCACTCTGAGCTGTGCCGAGTATGGCTGGGAAGACTTACTTGAATTTCTACAAGAGGCAAATGGAAATATTGAAAACATTGAATTCAAGACACCTGGAGAACTGTGTTCTTTGGATCCAGTGAATGTATGCAGGTACTTCAATCATAGATTTGAAGCTATGATGTCTTTCATCACAAATAAGAAGAATCCACCTCTTGGAGAGGTGTTGGATTTCTTCTGGAGAAAGGAGTACCAAGCAAGAGGTGCTCCTCATATACATATGTTGCTGTGGATCAAGGATGCACCTAAATTTGGAACAGGACCGGATGACTTAGTGATGAATTTCATAGAACAGTATTCTACGTGTGCTGTTCTAAACGCAACGGAGAAGAAAAGCCTAAGAGAACAAGTTCTACGTTTCCAAAGCCATCGTTGTGGAAAGTACTGTCGTCGTAAATTCAGAAACAAGGACAAGTTCTACACCAAATGTCGTTTCAACTTTCCACGACCGGTGATTTCTAAAGGAAGAGTGAACAGTTTGATGTCTTCTCTGCGACATAATGTGACGAGGAAATCACCCAAAAATACATACAATTTGAAAAGGAACGAAGAGTCCAAGTACATCAACGACTACAACCCAGTGATTTTGTCCATGTGGAATGCTAACATGGATATACAGTTTGTGGCTGACAACTGTATGGCTGTGGCTCGGTATGTGACATCTTACATCACCAAAAAAGAAAAG
The DNA here is from genome assembly GCF_964263255.1 of Lissotriton vulgaris. Classification (NCBI taxonomy): domain Eukaryota; kingdom Metazoa; phylum Chordata; class Amphibia; order Caudata; family Salamandridae; genus Lissotriton; species Lissotriton vulgaris. The sequence goes on from NC_141691.1 coordinate 1,317,210,562, forward strand.
ACAGAATTGAAGGATATGTGGGAGGACATTTCCCATGAAAAGAGCCTCAGCAAGAAGTTGTACAGTTTCAGTCTGAAGATGTTGTCGCATCGAGAAATCGGAGCTTACGAATGTTCTGACCGGTTGTCTTCAGCAAGTCTCTATGCCAAATCCAGGAGTATCGTTTGGGCGAGTCTTGGTCTTGCTGCAACGCGAAATCGAGTTCTAAAACCTGTCCGGGAAATTGAGTATTTGGCGGAAAAGGAACCAAACAGTACCGACATTTTGAAGACCAACATGTTGGATACATATTATCCAAATCGAAGCAGTCACCTTGAGAATGTTTGTCTATATGAGGTTCTACAAAATTATATATTCAAGAGGAACATCAAAGAAGATATTGAGAAAGGAGTGTATGCTGTAATTGGAAGTGAGGGATGTCTGGTCAAGCAAAGAAAATGCCAATTAGTAAACCATTGAAAATTGAGTGGCGAATCTCCAGAAAAAAAGGAGTTTTTCTATTTAGCACTTTTGCAACTTTTCAAGCCTTGGCGTGCAGAAGAGGAACTGCTTGGAGATTTCCTCTGTTACGAAGACTCTTTCACTGCTGCTAAGGAGACCATAGAATGTCCTGCTTTTCCCAAATATCAAGAAATGTTGACTTTGGAAATTGAGCAGGAAGCAACGATTGCAGCCGAGATTGCCAGAGACAGTTCTCAGGACAGTCAGAGTTCTGTTTCATTGAGTCAGGATCCACTAGGAGGACCTATTATCGAAAATGAAGCTGCCACTGCTATGAATGAAGTGGAAAGAGCCATGGCACATGCTCAGGAGGATGCGGTTAACTTAGAAGACTTGGAAAAACAACTCAACGTTGAGCAGAGGAAAATATATGATGAAGTTACCAAGCAAATTGATCATGGATTAAGTCATGAGAAGAAAGAGTGCTCATGTACGTCGTTGAAGCCTGTCCGACTGTACGTGAGTGGAGAAGCGGGAACTGGAAAAAGTTTCCTTATTAAAGCAATTTCTTGTTATTTGCAGGAAAGGACTGAGTCATCGCTGTCTTGTGTTGTTACCGCTCCTACTGGACTGGCAGAACATAACATTAAAGGTATTACTTTGCATCGTCTACTGATGCTGCCAGTGGAGCATGACAACAAATTACAATACCACAAGTTATCTGGGGATGCTTGTTGTGAAGTTTCAAGAGTCTTGAGGAAAATGAAACTTCTTATCATTGACGAAGTAAGCATGGTTTCCAATGTCATGCTTGCCTTTGTGCATTTGAGAATGCAAGAAGTTCTTAAAACTGAGTATGATGTGTTATTTGGTGGCAAACACATCATTGTTTTCGATGATCTTCTGCAGCTGACACCAGTAAAAGGACAACCTGTGTTCAAAATACTCACGCATGAAGATACCAGGAAGTGCCTAGGGAGCATTGGCAACGTCAATATATGGTTAAACTTCAATTATGCTGAACTGCATGAAAATATGCGTCAGGCAAAGGATGAAGATTACAAGAATATTCTACAAGATATTAGAATTGGAAAAGCGACCGAGCATGGGAAAGAAGCTTTAAATGCACGATTACTGTCAAATTTATATCCAGAACAAGACGTTGTGCCTGAGAATATTTTTCAGAAAATTACTGAGAAGAAATCCGGAATATGTTTGATGCCAACTCTTGCAGAATGTGCCATCTTCAACAACAAAATGTTGAATTTAGAAAAGCAAGAGATTGTGAAACTTGAAGCTATTGACAGAATAGAGCATATGGGATCAACAATTATTTTGTCTGAGAATTTGAAATCAAAATTGGATTCATTAGAGAAGACTATATCTAAAACAGCGGGTTTTGAAAAGACTTTGAATGTGTGTTTAAATTGCCGAATCATTTTGAGAAGGAATTTACATGTTGAAAGAGGTCTGGTAAATGGATCAATGGGTAATGTTGTTGATTTTGAGAAATACAGAAGTAGAGATGGTATTGAATTTTTAAAAATTAAATTTGATGGCATTGATGAAGTACAGCTAATTGGTCGTTGTTCTGCTAGGTTTTTGCTTGTTAAAGACTTATATGTTCGCCGTAAACAGTTTCCTGTTTGCTTGGCATATGCAGTGACAATCCATAAATCGCAAGGTTTAAGTGTAGATAGTGCATTGGTGAATATTGGCAGTTCTGTGTTCAAAGAGGGTATGGCATATGTGGCATTGTCACGAGTTAGAACTTTATCGGGATTGTACTTGATTGATTGTGATGTCACAAACATTTGTGCGGATCTAGATTGTGTTAAGGAATACAATAGGTTAAGAAGAGAGTATGCGCCACATTTGCCTCAATATCCTTTGTTTGAGAAACGTGTGGTAGGCCGTAAACGAAGAAATATCACTAATAGTAGGGAGGTTGTAGCAAAAAGCCGAAAAGTCGATGAACCGAAAATTGTAAGCAGAAAGAAAACGGATTCTGTTGAAGATGTTGTCGGTTTTCAATTTGAAAACAGTTCTGGTGTCAACTGCTATGCAAATGTAGTGGTTAATGTTCTCTTTTCACTAGAGACTTTAAAAGAACAGATTGTGTTCAATTTGGAACAAAGTTTATGCTGTTTGTTGAATTCTGTGTTAGAGAAATGTAGCACTGATCGAACAAAAGTAGAAAGTGTGTCTGAAATTCGTTATCTGTTAGATGAATGTTCAGGTCAAACAGACTTCTCTGAAAATAATCAGCAGGATTGTCAGGAGTTTTTAATGTATATGCTTGATGTATTGCAAGATGAGGGTGTAGATGTAGATCACCTGTTTGGGCTTTCTTATCAATGGCAGCATGACTGCGAGAACTGTATGGTATCAAGTACTACTAGTGTAGACTCAGAAAGATTTATATATTTAACTTTGCCAGACAGTAAATCAGTCTCCTTTAATAAGCTAGTAAATGCAGCTGATCACAACATGGAGTGTAGCCAATGTAAATCTGAAATGATGTCAACATTATTTATACAGAGATATGGCCAGTATGTCATTTTAATGATCCAACGATGTAGGCCTGATGGATCAAAATTGTCAACTTTAATAAAAAATGTTGTTGCTTCTCAGCTGTCAATATCAGGAAGGACTTTTGTAACTGTAGCAATTATCTATCACGTTGGTCCTTCAACAACATCAGGACATTACACAGCTTATTTAAAGTCTAGAAACGGCTGGTCATTCTGCAACGATTCTGTTGTAACTTTCAAAAAAAAATTGTCGTTTGACCTTAAAAATTCTTACCTGGTGTTTTTAAAACCAAAATTTTAAGGAAAGAATATCGGGATTTCCTCTGAGGAATTGCAAAAGGTTCATGAAGTAGAGGGAATGTAAGTCTGCAATGCTGTCTAGATTATTGGTCCAAAACTTTTAATTATAATGTCATTTTAAAAATCCAACTATATAAACCTGATGCAAGTAAGTCTGCTTCATAGTAAGCAGTATCAGTGTCATAGGAAAAGTAGAACATGAGTGAGCAAGAAGGGTAAGATATTAGTAGTCCAGGATTGTGAAAGTAATCTTAAATGTTTTCTTTTTGAAAGTTGCAAAAATAGAAAATGGCGGGATTTGATTACAAGAATTACAAGAGTTGTAAATCGCTGCAACATGATTTGGCCAAGTGGAAACATGTGGTAGAATGTGAGAAGTCTTTTATTGTATGTAACATATTTTTCAAAACGCTGGAGGTTTACTTTCAGAAAGTGGCGGGCTGAAAATATTAATAGCACAACAGGGTGTACGCTGTTCATAGGACATCCTTCGACGTTATGGAAAGTAAGTTAATTTTAAGGAGTTTTGAATTCAGATTTCTTATGTTGTATGGGTTTTTTAAACACAATCATTTTGATTGTGTTTTTTTTCCCCCGCTGTTACATGATGAATACCTTTAAGTCACTGATTTAAGTGAAATTTGATACATTCTGAGAACAGCAAAAATAAACCATTTAACATGTATAATTAATGTTCTACTTTTTGTACTTATGATATACATTTAGAAATGTGAGGTAGATATGGAGAAACTGAGGCTTCTGTAAGTGTCAAAGTTAATGCTTACAGTGCTGCACTTCTGGGTACTGTTTTTTTTGAAAACTCAATAGGCCTCACCTCAAAGAAACCTCTTGAAAGGACACATCTTATTTGCATCCTGAAACAATCATTTAAAATGTTAGACACAATTTTATGATGGCTTTACATCTCTTTTGCGCTGCTATTGCATCACTATTGTGAGACATCAGCAGTGCAAAAGATGCACCATGTTCCAAAATAGGCCTCACTTCATCAGCATCAAGATACTGTTTGTTTAATATATATATCTTTAGGATTGTGTAGGGGACGTAGAGAAGCAGAGGCTTCTGTAAATGTCAAAGTTGTTGAAAAACTGTTTGTTCTTGAACTTTTTCCCTTGTCTTTTCTAATTTTTAAATACATGTTTTAATATTTTTGAAATGTTTGTTCTCTCTTTCGCAGATTGAAAGTATGAAAAAAGAATTGAAAAAGTTAACAAGAATTATAAGGTAAATGTTTTCTACTCTTTCTACCCGCAATCCACTGCTGATGATGTCACTGACCATGTCATGAATGATGTAATAAGTGGACATGACTTACTTCATTGGTAGGCCTTCACATGTATTATCTCCTCTGTATTCTTCAACAAGCGTAAAATTGATCTGCAACCCTGAGTAGGCCTCACCTTAAACAAACCTCTGGAGAGACCACACCTTATCGTCATCCTGAATTATTTATTTAAAATGTTAGGGACAGATTTATGATATGTGTATGCCTCTTTTGCGCCACTGTGCGTCAGTTTTGTGACGCAGTGGCGGTGCAAAAGATTTGCAATGAGGCGTCAAAATTACAAATTGATGCATCTAGGCAAATGTGTCATGCTGTTTTAAAACCGTGCCACATGAAACCGATGCAGCAGTGATGAAAAAGATGCACCATGTTGCAAGACAGGCCTCACTTGGGGCCATATGTATCAAGCTAATTAGAATGCTTTGGCGACATATTTCTGCTGATAAAAGCTGCAAAACTTTTATTGCCTATGTTGATGATATGGCTCTATGTTATTTACATTTCTTTGCTGTTTCAATTAATCTTTTTCTGTTATTTTTTCTTTTCTGTTTTCTATTTTTTCTCTCTGTTATTCCACATGTTTTAATCTTATTTTGAACATTCACTCACATTCTCCAAGAAACTCTTCTTTGTTATTGTTCTACTCTCTTTTTTTTCTTTCACTTCCTTATCCATTTTGTTTTTCGCAATTATACCCTCTTCCATCTTTTCTTCGGTAAATAGATCTATTAAACAGTATCTCTGGTTTACTCCCTATAGCTGTCTTTCTTTTAACATTACTCTCTGTTTACTTCCCTTATACTTACTCTTCTTTTTTTTTTTTTTAAATATTTTGGTTCGCTCCTAGTTCGCGAACCGGGCAGCGAACGGGGAAGCGAACCAAAAGAAATAGAGCTTGCCAGAGTGCTAAACATTCTAGCAATTTTATTTGAAAGGGGAGGTAGTTCTGAAAAGAACTTTTTTTTATGTTTTTGTTGTTTTTTTTTTTTTTTTTTCTGAACATTTCTTGTTTTTTTTGTATTTTTTGAACAGTTTTATGATTTTTTTTTGTTTTTGATGGAGGGGAAACAACAAAAAACAGGCACTGAAAAGGGCTCAACAGGAGCAAAAAAAATTTACTGTCTGGGGCGGTTAGGGCAATTATGATTTTCATAAGCAACGTTCATTAACGATATGCTCATGTTACCACATGAAAGCAATGCACCGCAATACAAACAGGTTAATTTCATATGTAAAAAGTTCTGCTGAATGTTTGGCACGGTTTCCCGTGCCTCTGCTCCTGTCAACGATATTTGCGAAGTTGACCTGGCCACAGGAGTTGTTGTTGGATTATCCTGCAGGTCACGCAACTCTGCACGGCTGTAGTTCAATGGATGCCACCTGCTCATATGCCGATGCATGGTATAGTTCCCAAAGCTATACTTTTTATCAGTGCCTCTTGATAACTTGTCTTTACAAATGAGGCAGGTGACATACTTAGCATTTACTTTCTTCTGCCCTCGAGGGAGTGAAAAAAACTGCCAAATGAAACTAGTTTTCCGATGGGAAACACGGGGCACCTCTTGGAAGAACTGTGGTCCTTCTGTCTCCTCTTCCTCTAGTTCATCCTCTTCCTCCTCTGTGTTGGTGATGAACTGGGGTGGTGGTCCTCTCTTCCCATGAGGAGGTGAAGGTGGTGGTGGGGGTACACCAGCTGAAGCAACTACTGAAGCCATTGCTCAACTATGAAAAAGGGTCTTTCTCTCACCAAGATGAAAGTCAGAGTGAGAAAAGAAGGAGGGGTTTTCATCATTTGGGAAAAGCAAAAGTTCTAAACCAATGAAAAGTGTTATTTTTAGGTCATATGACCTAGTCTTACATCATTTGGAAACCAAAAGTGAAATGAACCAATGAAAAGTTTTATAAACAAGTCACATGACCTGTTCCGCTCACGGTACGCGGTGCGCGCCGCGCCGCGGATCGCTTCCGGTTCGCGGTCCGGAGCACTTCCGGGAGCGCTAACGCGGAGCGTCATAAGACGCATTACGCGACAACGTGATACGTCGCGCTTCCGCGACGCGTCACAATGTTGATTTCTAACGCGGCAGTTGCGCAAACGGAACGTTTACCGGTTCGCGGACTAAGTCGCGGCATCAAGATGAGCTAACGGGAAGCTTCCCGGTTAGCGAACCGGGAGCGAAGATAAAAAAATATTAACATTTTTTTTTAATAAAAAACATATAAAATATATTTTTGGATTTAAAGAAGAATACATTTTACAGCTACAGATATTAGCTTTTAAAAACCCAATGAAATTCACTGAAAAAACCATAGGTTATAGACCATATATAGTTAGGAATTTGCATTTACAAAACCTTGAAAATTCACTGAAAAAACCATAGGTTATAGACCATATATAGTTAGGGATTAGCATTTACAAAACCTTATTTTATTCGCACAAAACCATTGAAATTCCATATATAGTTAGTTGCACTAACTATATATCGCGCACCCGCAATCCACTGCTGATGATGTCACATATTACATCATTCATGACATGGTCAGTGACATCACTGATGACATCACTGCTAATCCCTAACTATATATGGTCTATAACCTATGGTTTTTTCAGTGAATATATATATATATATATATTATATTTTATATTTTATATAGTTATAGTTAGGACCCATTATCCATAGGAAATCCGCAACATTCTATTGGTAATAACTTTGGCCTTGATTGATGAATCTGCGCGAAAGTTTCCAAACTTTTGGCCAGCCCAGTTTCTCTCCTTCCCTAAAAAATTTGGGAGTGATTGGTCAGGCGGGGGCTGAGAAAAAAGGGATGCCCCAAAACATGTTTTCTCCCATGCAATTTCCCATAGGACCTTTAGCCACGGCTGCAGCCCGAATGGCTGAACGGAATTACACCAAATTTGGCAGAGAGGTAGTCCTCAGTGCGGACTTGTGCCTTTCGCTTATCTGGTGTCAATCTGATAAGTAGTTTTTGAAAAAATTACGGTTAAAGTGATTTATATATCTCTGGGCGCGGTGGTTCTGGAGTAGTATTTGCATACCCTACGTGCAGCCTACAAGCACCCTGCCGTGCATGAGTGTTGGCAGCCATCGAGGCACAAGAAAACAAAAACAAACACTGCAAAATGTGAAAAGGGTGCAGGGTAGACACACCCTGACCCACTATGCCTGCTCAGGGGTCCCACAAGGACCCCCAGGGCCCAAAAGAATGTTTTTTAAACAATAATTCACAGGATTTGCGTGGGATCTGCGAATCCTAGCGATATTTTTAAAAAACGAAACGCGGTCCTCTGCGGTACATATGTAAATTTGCCCCCGGGGTCATTATAGAAAAAAAAGTGAGAGGGGTCCCAATCCCTCCCACACTGCTCCGGGCACCGCCACCCCTGGGGCTTGATTTAAATGTATGAGGAGAGTTCACAGGGCCCCCCGCACCACCGGGGACCACCACCCCCTGGGGTTATTCTCAAATGGGAGGGGGGCTCTCAGGGCCCCCCAACCCTGGGGACTGCCACCCGGGGCAATAATTAAATGTATATGGGGGCTCACGGGGCCACCCTGCAGCCCCGGGGAACGCCACCCCGGGGCTTCAAACAAATGGGTGGGTGGGTCTCAGGCCCCCCCAGCCCAGGGGACCGCCAGCCCGGGGCAAGAATTAAATGTATGCGGGGGCTCACGGGGCCCCCGCAGCCCCGGGGACCACCACCCCCTGGGGCTTTAAACAAATGGGTGGGGGGCTCTCAGGCACACCAGCCACGTGGACCACCACCCCCGGGGCTTAAGAAAATTGGGTAGGCGGCTCTGAGGCCCCCCCAGCCCCGGGGACCGCCACCCCGGGGCTTCTCAAAATGTGGGAGGGGGCCGCACGGCCCCCCTCCTGGAGCCCTCGATGGCCCTGGGGACCGCCAACCCCGGGCCGGATCCTGCAGTGTCCAGGGGTGCCCACCCCAGGACACTGCTGTTTGCAATGACAGAGCGGGAGCCTCACAGCTCCCACCCTGCCATTGCAAACTGCTTTGCTTCATTGAGCCAGGAAACCTGCTCTCGCTTCAATGAAGCAAAGCAAATTTCTTTTCCATACGGGGAGCACCATGTTAGCTGCTCCCCATATGGAAAAGCAATGCCAGCTCCCGCAAGAGGCAGCGAGCTGGCGGGACTGTGGGGGGATTGGGGACCCCCCATGGCTCCCAACGGAGAGGGCCAGCCCCGGGGGATGAGGTCCCGGGGCTAATAGTGGCACCGGAGGGAGATATGCGGCCCCCCTCCAAAAAAGAAAAAAAATTACATTGAAAAAAAAAGAAAAGGCCCGAGCGATGGGGTCCCCGGGCCATAACTGGCCATAGGAGGGGGGCAAGGCAAAAATATTTTTTTTTTAAAAAGGGCCATGCCCCGGGGTATGGGGTCCCTGGGGCAAATTATGGCAGTGGGAGAGGGCCATGAGGCACCCATCACGATTTTTTAAATAGAAAAATGGGGGCAGGCCCTGGGGGATGTGGTCCCCAGAGCCAATAAATTAGAAAAAGAAGTGGGCTACACAGCCCTCCTTCTTCAAAAAAAAAAAAAGGGGTCGGGCTGGAGGGCACGTTCCCTACCAGCATCACTCTGCAAAAGCGCATTTGGAGAGGAGCAACAAATTCCCCTTGAATACTGGGAGTCCCTGGGGGCCATCTAGCCCACCAGGAACCTGCAGTATGTGCCAGGGGCCTGCGTTGTAGAGAGGTGTTCTGAGGCCACGCCGCTTTTTACACCTCTCTGCAATGCAGCTTCCTGGCGCTTAGTGGAGAAACCTGGTGAGCTAGTTGGCCGCCAGGGGACTGCAGGATTCAAGGCGACTTAATCCCCCAACTTAATGGTGAAGGTAGGGGGCAGGGCCTTAGGTGATATGTGTGCAAACACGCCCGGTGGGGTGTTTTAAGTTGGGGAAATATTTCTAAGCATGGGCGAATTTTGTGAATCTCTCGTTCGCGAATTTTGCGAATTTGCGAACTCGCGATCTGCAAAATCTGCGAATTCTCACGAATTTGCGGATTTTTCTTTTTTCTTGTGTTCGCAAGGGTTTCTGCCAGTTCGCGAGGGTTTGGTACCAGTTCGCAATTGCGAACTTACTTGATAGCTCGCAACGGTCACGACTATGTTGTTTCTACGTCTGGTTCATCATCACAGGTTCCCAGCACCCTCTGTTTCACCACTGCCACCCTCTGTTTCACCCATGCCACCCTCTGGTACATCAATGCCACCCTTTGGTTCATCATCACTGTAGATTATGGGGGGGAAAAGCAAGCACACCTCCCCTGCTTCAACTGGCATGAATTAATTTGGGGTTGGTTTATTAATGTGTCACTGTTTTAAAATTCCAGGTCTGGCACCTGCTTCCTTATCAGTAATTTGCTTTCTGTTGCAGTGCAATTTTTTTTTCCAGGACCTTTGTGGCCTACTTGTAGCTATTCTATGAGCCTGCTGTGAGGGTCAGAACAGGGTCATACAATTGTTGCAACTAGCAACTGAACTCTGGAGGGGCCCCAGTCAAGAAGCACTACAGGGAATGGTTACTAATGATGAGTTTGAACTCTTGCACCTGCTGATGAGTGCTTTCAGTTTTCCAAAACTCGTTTTTCTGCAATTTCGCGGAATTCGCGGGGCGCGAACTTGCGCGAGATCGGATTCGGAAGCCGCGAATTCGTGCGAATATGCGATTTGTTTTTTTGCGGCGTGTTAGTTCGCAAGGTTTTGTGCGTTTTAGCGAGCCGCTTGTAGCTCAAGGCGCAAAGTTACCCTCGCGGTCGTTCAAGGGCGCGGCCATCTTGTTTGCATGACGTATTTCCGTTTCCGGGCACGATGTGTAATCTCGCAAAGTGTGCGGCTCGCTAGTACAATTTCGCGTGTGTTCGCGAGGAAAATCTCGCGTGAACTTACCCGCGCGGTCGTGAACGGGCGCGGCCATCTTGTTTCTTATTCATTGCTATGGTTCTGGGCATGCTTTCTGTATCCTCTCTGTATCTCTGCCATCCTTTGCTTGTTTGAAGTTTTTTTTATCTATTTTACTTATTATCTATCTCTCTATTTTTCTAGCTCTATATTTTTGTGTTTTCTGCTACTTTTGGTTAATTTTAAACTACTTTTTTAAACTCTTTACTTTTCTTCCCTTCCCTATTCTATTTTCTTTATTATTTAGCTTCCTTTCTGCCCAGACCATGGTTAAGGGAGCCGGGAAGCATCCTGAGAAGGGGAAGGGTCCCGCACCCCGTGCCCGGCTCCCGTGCGGGCGTTTGAGGGGGGAGCAGGTCGCACTCCGGGAGATTTTCAGCCCTGAGGAGGTGGGCGCACTAATTTTTTATGTTCAGCGCCGCCTCCCCAGGACCATCATGGCAGGCGGCAGGATCGCTAGCGGGTACGGGATCCAGGAGCGCCAGAAGCGGTCGGAGAAGGTGTGCCGGGCCATGTACCACCACTCTCAGGTCCGGCGAACCTACAACCAGGCCACCCACCGCTGGACGGATGTTCTGGACCGGGAACGCGATCTGCTCGACCTGCTCGGGCTTGGTGAGTAGTAGTAGCTATTTCTTTACTATGTTTTCTCCTGCTCTGTGTGTTATTATCTTGCAATTTTTTGTTTTTTACCAAGAGCAATAATGCTGCTGATTACATTGTAGGTAAATTATATTTCAAAATCTTCTGTGCCTTTCAGGTGCACTGCTCTCCTTCTCAGTAACGCTGCTACTATGCTTATTTGTTTTCGATTTTGTGCTCATTGCATTGGCCTGTGAAAATATGCATGAGTGTAGTTTAAAGAACTGCCTAATGCTAGACACTAAGGGTCAGGGGCCTCATTTATGAGGCTGTGCGTCATTTTTACGCCGCCGGTGCATCAGTTTTTGTGACGCACCAGTGGCGTAAAAAATGCGCCATATTTACAAAGTGACGCATCTAGGTAGATGCCTCACTTTGTAAACCCCTGCGCCACATTATACCTGCGCCAGGTATAATGAATGCAAGGGGGTGTATTGACGCAAGGAAGGGTCGTAGAAGTGACGCAGTAAATCTATGAGATTTCACTGCGTCACTTTTAGGACGCCGTTACGTCAATTTCTTACACCTGCCTCACAGCAGGCGTAAGACTGATGCAGGCCCTTTCACATGGGGCTTGCCCCATGTGAAAGGACTCATTGCAGGAGTTGCGTCACTTTTGTGACACACTCCAGCAATGCGGCACTTTTGCGCTTACAGATACGTCAGAAATACTGACGTATCTGTAACTCCTTGCGACATGATGCGTCATACATTAAATATGACGTATCAGGAATGTCGCAAGGAGTGTGCACTGAAAACTGACGCATCGCTGCTTTCACGCAGCGATGCGTCATTTCTCATAAATGAGGCCCCAGATTTTTAATTACCGGCGCATCCCTGCAAAGTAGCAGGGATGTGCCAGTAATTGTGCGCCACGCCACCACCACCCATGGTGTGCCGTATTTACAATGCGGCGCACCGTGGGCCTAAAACGTCACCAAAGCGTTACGCACCTGTGCCGTAAAGGCGGCGCATTGCTGGAGTTGGGTCGCAACGATGGCGCAGCTCCAGCAATGCTCTGGGGTGCCCTATCTCCCCAATGCTGCGTCAAGCCGTACGTCTGCTTCAAGCAGGCGCAGGGTTTAAGTCACGCATCATTGTCCTCAAAGTGACCGATTGAAATCTTGTAGATTTCCCTCAGCCACTTTTAGGATGCGTTCCTGCGCAGGAACGCCCTCCCTTGCGCCGGAACACCCCCTGATGGCGCAGGGCTTTACAGCGTGATGCATCTCCCATATTCGTTACGTTGTTACTATACGCCGCACCATGGCGCCTCTTTTGTTCTGCCACTGCGTCACAAAAGTCACGCAACAATGGAGCAAAAGAGCCGCATGGGGCTTCTAAATCAGCCCCTACAGACTCAAGTCCAGTCCTTCCTTTGTACACATGGCGATAAGAAGAAATAGTGTTGGTGGATTGATAGTTTGAGTATTTCAATGAATGGTTAATATAGTAGGAAACTTTAGTGTTGTCGCTGATCTGCAATCACAATGGACTTTGTCTGTCACTTCGTGTGCTGCGGACTGCTGCCTGCCTGTCCTAGGCAAACCTTTTTAGTACTTTGTTTAGTGAGTTACATAAGAACTTTCAAAGTCGACGGTCCGCAAATCAAGCAATACTAATAACGTAGTAGACCACATGAGATCGGTCAATATATCCAGTGGAATAGTTGTCTATTAGCTATTTCGCCAAAATATTTTGTTATTGTTCTTTTGAAATGTTTGATTTGATTGACAAATCTCATCCATGTTTTCTGGTCTTTCTTTCTTTCATGTTGTACATCAGCTCCCCCCAGGGGCAAGAGGGCATTGGAGGAGGCTGCTGCTGCTGAACAAGGCCAGGATCGGTCAGGCGAGGGCTCCTTTGCTGGCCCCGGTAAGTTTTAATTTTACTATAGAATACCTATTTTTCCTAGAGTTCCTCATTAGATTTTTTCAAAATCGTCTTTGATCTTCTTGTAGACTGTATCTAAATTCTTATCCTGCCTCGACTATGACTCCCTGTGGTATTACTAGATTATTCTTATTAGTCTGTCTGTGTAGCTAAGTAAGATTGCACATTTGGCAATTCCATTGGACTCCCATTCTAGTCAGCAATAGCTCTATGCACTGAGTGCAGTCCTCTGGGATTGTCCATAATGTCTTTTTAAGTCTTCTAAATGTTTATGCTTTGACAATTGCCAACAATAAAAAGGTGAATGACCACCAAGAATGAATAAGATACTACTTTACTTTTGGTTTGGATAGGAGGACAATCCATTCTATTACTGTTGCAGGGACAAATCTTCACAAACAGAACTATGGACACTAAATAGTGCATTGTTTATCAATTATAATAGGCGCAGGTAGACTTTCCACATACCTCAGTGATATCAGACTTTGAAGAACCCCCAATCTCCTTACTGACTAAATAGTGTGGCAGAGTCATTTAGCTCCCGAATTCATCGATGATTGATCCCCAATGATGATTATTATCCAATGCAGGACAAGAGTACGGAGTCAGAGTCCAGAAGTGTCAGAGGCACGGGCTCATGCTTGCAAATTGCAAATCCTTTTGCTCATTCACTCATGACCAAAAACCACAGAGTCTATTTAAGTTTTAAAGCTTTATTAAAAGTAAAAATATTTATTAAAATCAAGCTTGCCATAAAACAGAAACGGTTGATTAAAAATGGAAAATTGCAAATAGTTATTTATTTCACACATTTATTGTGGGCGAGCCGAGCCCTCACCTGGTTTGAACTTTAATTTTTCTTTTTGGTGATGAATCGTTGGTCCCTCTGTCCTAGTGGTGATGATGATGATTTTTTCTTAGAAGTAAAGCTTCTGTCTGTTATGAGAAAAATGGTGCGTGTTAAAAAGCAAGCATTCATCAGTTGTGCCAAAAAGTGCAGCAAGACCAGACCCTTCACTGGAGTAGACAGTCACAAATTATTAGATTGGTTTCTGTATTCACATTTCTTCATTCCTAGACAAAATGCTAGTGAGTGGTGTATGTCTATGACATCTAACATTCCTAAATGTACTTTGTAGGTGGAACATCTGGTGCTGGGCCCAGCGAGGAGGTGGAGGGAAGCTCTGGGGAGGAAGCAGTGCAAGTGCCGGACCAAACTGCTGTGCGGGTTGCCACGGTAGTGGCGGGCAGTGGTAAGTTCTTATATTCCTTACTTATTGAGATTGCAGACTGCATAGTGTGCTGCTCCCCGTGAGAAAACGTAAGGTTTGTCCAGATGAGAGACATGAAGAAGAATGATTGACATTTAGGGGCCTATTATGATGGCGGACGGACCTGAGTCCGTCCGCCACCATAGAGTAGGAGGGGCCGTCCGCAGGTGCAGTGGCGGTCCCTCCGTGGTAATTAGGATGTGACCGCCACCCTGGCGGTCACACCCTGTATTTTTATCATTGCGGCGGGTGCTGCTTGAAGCAGCACCCGCCGCAATGATAAAAATGTAAGTTGTGCATTTGCATGCACAAAGCGGCAGGCACCGCGTGGTGCCTGCCGCTTTGTGCAGACAAATGCAGGGGGGTACCTATCCCATGTGCACCCCCCACCCCCCTTCCCTTCACCTCCGGGGGCCTGCAACGGGCCCAAAACAAAAATCCGTATGCCTTTGCACGTCGGAAATGCCGCTGTGTAAAGGCATGTGTTCCTCCAGACATCCTAATATGGCTGGCGGTGTCTGATAGACACCGCCAGCCATGTTAGTGCTTTTCAGCCACGGATGGGAGGCGAACGCGGCGGAAAAGCTGCAGACTGAAAAACGATCCCCCAGCCATTCTAATCTGGTGGAGGGTCTTTTTCAGTCCGCTGCGGATTTCCCGCATCCTCCGGGCCGGCGGTGGATTCCGCCGGCCCGGAGGATGCGGGAAATCCGCAATCCTAATCTGCCCCATAGTTTGAATGGATGGATGCCTGGATCCTGGTACTATCTGACTCTTAGATAGCATATGTGTATCTAGAGAGAGTAGACGGTCACTGGATAAACTAAGTGTTACTTTGAAGAGCATGTAATACCGCACCCGCACGTCCGTCCCAGTGTAGGAAAGGCAAGGAAAAGAAGTTGTAATTTTGTCCGAATACTACCATGAATAGTAGCAGTAGTTTGTATTGCAAGCACAGCATATATCCGGCTATTACGATGGCCACTCAATACCTCTGTTAATAAGTTTAGTAGAACTCGGTCATTCATGTGTGGATGTATCACTGTTCACTCAATAAAAAGCAAAGCACCTAAAGTCATCCCATCTGTAAGTAAATACATACCATGTGCAGTGATAGATAATCAGATTATTTATCTTCTTCATTTTCCTTTTCTAGTATTCATTGGCACTGTAGGGTGAAACTTAAATTAATTAAGCAGTAACCCTTGTAACAGTGTATTATCAGTGCCACCCGTAATAGAAAAGTAACAGCATCACCACCTGTATGTACTGGACTGGTACAGTAACGCAAGTCTGTCTCACTCATCATGGCGGGCGTCTGTTTTCCTCGGGTGCAAGTTGACTGCGCTGGCATGATGCCAGCTTGCAGAAGTTAACGTACCAATTTTGCTAAACAAGAGAGAAGAATAAGAATAAGACTGGTGTACTGTCATAGTCGACTCTAATGGAGTGAGTCCATAGTGCTCGTAGAATTGATTCCTTAAACTCCCACTAATATTAGAGCAAGGGTGAAGAAGTGGGAGGTTAGATAGATACTGGCCACAATAGTTATGTACTGCACTTGCAAGTTGCTAGTTCTACTGTGACACAACTTTCTGCTGAATCATTTTTTGTTAATCTTAAAGAGCATTGGTTACAGACTATGTCTTTCTTTCTTCATATAGATGCTCCTTCCAAACCAAGCCGAAAGGAGCTGGCTACACGGGCCCGGCAACGGAGGCTGGAGGCCACTGTCGCTGAATATCGGCGGCTGGTGGCCCAGGAGGAGGGGGACACGCAGTCTACCACTACATCTATAGGGACTGCTGCATCCTCCTCCGCGCTCCCTGGGTACCCAGACGGCGCAGGTCTCCAGCGGTACGGAGCCGGGGTACCGCAGCCTCCCACCACCGCCGAGTGAAGAAATCAGCTGCCCCCCACAGCAGTTGGAAGAAACGTATGCACTGCCTTTCCCTGAGGGTTTCCTACCTCGAGCAGGAGCTGCTCAACACCAAAGCTCTGCTTGAGACCCTCCGCAAGGAGCATTCCGACCTGGCCCGTAAATTCAACAGCAGCAGCCAGCAGTAGGAGGAGACTGTCCCTTGCCCCTTTTTTAAAGACTTCTGGGGGGTGGGAATTGGGAGTTGGGTTTTTTCACTTTTTTTGACTGTTCACGGACATTCGTTGGGGTTAGGGAGTGGGGGTGGGTTGGGTCTTGTGGGAGATTATTTTTGTCAGGGATATAAATATACTTTAAACTCTATCTTAGCATACGTGTTTTTTTACTGCTTTTGAGGCTGGTGGGTGGGGGTTTAACAGTAACTTTGTTTTGGGGACACTTCAGTGGCATCTTAATTCAAGTTGTGTAATTAATTGCCCAAATGTTTTCAAAACTAAGTGCCTCTCACAGAGTAAGTGAATACAATAGTCCTAGGACTTTACAAGTACTAGCGTCAGTCTCTCGTCTCTCCTAATACTCCATTACACTTCCTCCCCCCAAACGCTTATCTTACCTGTAATTTGTGTTTGGAAATAGGGCTAGGCACAGGGCTGGCTGCACGTCAAATGGCGATATGGCAATCCTGGGCGGATGAAATGTCATCATTGCCTAGGTACTAGTGGTGTTACACAGTGGCAGTTGCAGCATCTGAAAAAAAAGAAAATTAAACCTTGTTTGTCCTTACCGTAGCACTAGAACGGTACGATAGAGAATATAGCAGGTGACAGTACACTAGAACAGTGCCACAATGTAGCCTAACAATTGGTAAAGTATTGAAAGTATAACTTGTACTTGTGTTGGGTTTCTTTGACATTGGCCACTACCTACTTCTACTACAAGAAATAGTACTGAAGCTGAGTAAGTCTAAAATATATCCTCGGATTCCTTCACCAGCCTGTTGCTATGACCCTATCCTCCCCAGCAAGTGTGTGGAATTATTGATGTCTTTTAGTCACACATCAACCAAAACCACACAGCCCGGGGGAAGAGGGTTAGGGTTTGGAAAATGGATGGGAATTGGGGTTTCTTTTTGGGTAGGTTTTGTTGAGAGGGAAAAAAAAGCACAGCATGGACAAACATTAATTGAAGATAAAGAAATCTTTGGGTACAAAGCTAACCATAAATCTTTTAAGTGACATAAAGGAAGTGCATGCACTACTGCATGCATTGTTACTGAAAAGTAAGTAGTACTAGAATGCGACAGTACAGGGCTGCAACGTTTTCACTTGCCTATCTCTGCACTCAGAGAAACACTTCTTACATTAAATTAGGTTTAAAAAATAGCTGAAGTAAAACCTATAGAATGGCTGTAGGGATCAATTTAGAAGCAGAGAGAGATCTAAGAAATGCAGTCACACTCATAGAAGAAAACAATGGATACTGTATCTGTATGTTGTTGTAGTTGTCCTGTTGAATTTGGTAAGTAAGTTGCATGCAGCAAACAATTCCTCTTATTAGCGGAACTCCTCCATTCCAGCTGACGCTTCGTCCATCAATGTTGGTGACCAGAAGACAGCCTGTCCACTGCCTGCCTGGCAGATGCTGAATTGCGGCTCGCTAATGTGAAGCCTAACTCCTTCCTTTTTTCCCCATTGCACAGACTGAAACCCGGCCTGTAATTATTGAATGAAAAACAGGAAGTGATATATTACAACACCACTGATAAATAAATATAAGGTATGTACGCTGTGTAGTGCAAAAAGTCACACTTTGATTTTCCTAATAGACAGTACAATATTTTTGAAAGTGTGTACTCTGTCTGAGTCACCTTTTGAAGGATAAATAAGTATGGGCAAATTTAATTTAGCGGATCTTTCCCCTCAAGCTAGGTATACTGTAAACTGTGTTTTAGAACAAAATTAGACCTTCCCAGCAGTGATCCCACCCAGACCCTTACTAAAGCTAGTTGCAAAAATGTAGAAGACCCCCAATCAGATCTCAAAAAACGAGGCCTAGCAGAAAACTGGTGACAAAACGTACTTTGAAAGTAAAAGTAGGCCCAAATACCCCCTTACCCACCGTGGATTGTATTCAAACCACTTGCAAGCAAGCAAAAGTATCCACATCGCTCCAAGACTCGAAAACCTCCCCACCCAAACTCATGCAATAGAAATACTGCCAACCCTAACGAGCCCTAAGTTAAGAATAGTGGCAAAGGCTTTCTTTAACTATGCCAAATCCCCCCTTTCCCACCATGGATTTTCTTCAAATGACTTGCAACCAAAATTACACATTCTCACGAGTGCTCTAATACCCCAGAACTCAGTTGCAAAAATCTAGAACACCCCGAAACACATGCAATCCTTCTGCTAGGGCTAACCCTAACGAACCCTAAGTTACAAAAAGTGCCAAAAGGCTTTTCCTTATGAATTTTGTCCAAACCACTTCTATCCGGTATTAGACCTTCCCAGGAATGCCCCAAGACCCGCCAACCCACCCGCCAAAAAGCACAACACCCCCAAACAGCCAAAAAGGAAAATCTCATACTTACAAGCGGAAACTAGTAGAAGACCCCCAAACAGCCAAAAAGCAAAAGTACAAAAATGTGGACTTAGTCATTTTCTTGCCAATTCCCAAAATCACTCCGCGCGCTCTGCAGCTAGGCCCTAACTCCCCTCTGCCACTATGGATTTGCTTCAAACCTCTTGCAAACTAAAGTATCCATAGCCAGCAGTGCTCCCAGACCCCGAAACCCACCCACAAACACCAGGAAGCCCTCCAAACAAGCCCCCGAAAAAGCTACATGGAGCAAAATGTCAGAAATAGGAAAAAAAAATTGGCATGGATTTTGTCCAAACCACTTCTATCCGGTATTAGACCTTCCCAGGAATGCCCCAAGACCCGCCAACCCACCCGCAAAAAAGCACAACACCACCAAACAGCCGAAAAGGAAAATCTCATACTTACAATGTTTCTCGGCCTTCGGTCCAAACGCGCTGTGCAGCTAGGTCAAAACTCCCGTTTTCCACCACGGATTTCCTGAAAAGCAAATGCAATCAAGATTAGACTGTCCCAGCAGTGCTCCCAGACCCCAAAACTCACCCACAAACATCCGAACCCCCCCAAGGAGCACCTCAAAGGCAAGCAAGTCAGCAAAAACGGTAAAAAAAATTCCGCCTCCGATTTGGTCCAAACCACTTTTATCCGGTATTAGAGCTTCCCAGCAATGGCCCCAGAGCTGTCAACCCAGGAGAAAACTAGTAGAAGACCCCCAAACAGCCAAAAAGCAAAAGTAAAAAAATGTGGACTTAGTCATTTTCTTGCCAATTCCCAAAATCACTCCGCGCGCGCTCTGCAGCTAGGCCCTAACTCCCCTCTGCCACCATGGATTTGCTTCAAACCTCTTGCAAACTAAAGTATCCATAGCCAGCAGTGCTCCCAGACCCCGAAACCCACCCACAAACACCAGGAAGCCCTCCAAACAGGCCCCCGAAAACGCTACATTGAGCAAAATGTCAGAAATTGGAAAAAAAAATTGGCATGGATTTTGTCCAAACCACTTCTATCCGGTATTAGACCTTCCCAGGAATGCCCCAAGACCCGCCAACCCACCCGCAAAAAAGCACAACACCCCCAAACAGCCAAAAAGGAAAATCTCATACTTACAATATTTCTCGGCCTTCGGTCCAAACGCGCTGTGCAGCTAGGTCAAAACTCCCGTTTTCCACCACGGATTTCCTGAAAAGCAAATGCAATCAAGATTAGACTGTCCCAGCAGTGCTCCCAGACCCCAAAACTCACCCACAAACACCCGGAACCCCCCAAAGAGCACCTCAAAGGCAAGCAAGTCAGCAAAAATGGCAAAAGAAATTCCGCCTCCTATTTGGCCCAAACCACTTTTATCCGGTATTAGAGCTTCCCAGCAATGGCCCCAGAGCCGTCAACTCACCCGCAAAGAAGTAGAACACCCCCACAAGTGCTGAGTCTTTCTTCATTGGGCGTAATCCAGCCCTCTGCTTTGAGGGAAATAGGAGTCTGGAGGAGGAGGATAGAGGAGCATGTTCTTCTGAACTTGTGAACCTGAGGAATGCAGACTGCGGCACCTTCAAATCAATAAGCAAACAAGTGAAGACAGTTCTGCTGATGGGCTTGTTTTTGTGATTAGGTGATTAAAGTTTGAATTATATTAACTGTGCACAACAAAGAAAGACAGACACACAGGAATAAAAGTGAATAAGGACGAAAAAGAAAGTTATTGATTCATTGTCTCATTTTCAGGGCTCGGTGTCAGTGAATAAGAATAAGGCTTCGTCATCATACTCTGGGAATTCAGGCAGGGTGAGCTCAGTGTCACCTAACAGAGAAGAAATTCCCTCATCTACGTTGATGCCCACCTCGTCTTCATCCGGCGTGCTTTCTCGTACTTTGTAATCTGGTGGTATGAGGTGCTGATTCATCTTGATCATTGTTAACCTCTCCACATTTTTGGGCAAGAGGCGGCTCCGTTAGGGAGTTACAATGCCACCAGCAGCACTGAAAACACGTTCAGAAGACACGCTTGCGAGTGGGCAAGACAAGTAGTTTAAAGTCAGGTTGGAGAGCTGTGGCCACAATACTTTTTTCCCATGCCAATACGCCAATGGGTCAGCATTAACATAGACCTCTGTTGAGTCATTCAGATAGTCCTGCACCATCAACTCAAGGTCCTCCAAGGTTCCTCCACTTTGCTTAGCTTTTGCTGTGACCTCTTAAGAACCAAACCCAAGCCGAGTTAGCCAATCCTCTTCAGCATCCAATGTTACTGTTGTGTCTGGTGCAGATGATCCGGTTGCCGATGGCTGAGAGGTCACTTGTGCCACAGTCACAGGTGCAGAAGTGGATTGTTTTGACTGGGGATGGCCTGCTGATGCTGATGCTGATGTACTGCCTTTTCCTTCAATGAGCTGCCGTTCTATTTCAAACCTCTTGGCTGACAAGGCTAGCCAATGTTTGTACTTTGTAACATCTTCATCAGCAAAAGGAAAGAATGCTCGGCCTGCCAGCGCCTTTTTGTAGCGTGGATCCAGAATAGTAGCACAAATGTAATGCTGTTCTGAGTGGATCCTTTTAAGACGTTCATCACCTTGTAGGCGCTCTAATAATTTCTCCGCCAAAACAAAAGCGTCTTGCTTTTTTTCATCTTTTTGAAACATAGAACACACCTCCTTCAGTTGGTGCTGCAGCATGCACAACAATGGGATAGCTTTTCCCAAATTACAGTCCTCCTTGCTGACAGCACGCATGAAGACCTCAAAAGGACGAAGCATGTCTGTCAGGCTTTTCACTATGTCCCATTGCGCTGCATCCCTCCTCAGGTCCTTCTGAGCTGTACCCTGTTTTAAGAAATAGTGATCGAGTACCGTATACTGCTCATACAGACGCTCACGCATGTAGAAGGTTGAGTTCCAACGTGTTACCACCTCCTGGATGAGTGATTTCACTGGCATTCGCCGTTCATGTAGCAGGCTCCTCAGATGCTTCCGGGCCTTAAAAGAATGGCTGAAATGGCTGCACATTTTTCGGCAGGTGTCCACTACCTCGCACGCTGGACTGTCTTTATCACTCAAGAATTTTTTAACAACCAGGTTTATACAGTGCGCCAAACACGGCACTCTGAAATAGTCACCCAGCTCCATGGCCTTAACTACATTGGCGTGATTATCCGTGGAAACAAAATCCAATCTGGCATTTTTTTGGGGACAGCCAGTGAAGGACCTTTGTGTTAAACTCATCCAAAATGTTTTGTGCTGTGTGACGTTTCTCCAAGCCAAACATGGCTAGTGTTGCATGTTTCCGAGCAGCTTTAAAAACTTGGTCCGGGTCAACACCTGCGTTTAGCTTTGCTTTAACCCCTGAAAAAGAGACCCAGTGTGCAGTGATGCACATGTAATCAGCGCCTGCACCACTGGTCCACATGTCTGTTGTCAGATGTATAGTGTGAACAGCACTCTTCTGCAAAGCTGCCCCAATCACCTCCAGCACATCTTCATGTAGTGCTGGAACCGCAACTCTGGCAAAATAGAACCGGCTAGGAACCTTCCATTTAGGGCAGAGCGCTGCCACTAATTCTAGAAAACCAACCCCTTCTACAAAAGAAAAAGGGAGAAGGTCCAGAGCTAGCATTTTAGCCAGCTTAGTGTTATACAGACGCGTCAGTGGGTGGTTGCGTTCATATTGCACTTCTGTAAACAACATGGTTCTAACGTTGCCCTGGACCAAGCATTTACGGGATGATGATGATTTCTTCGACCCAGTTACGCTCGCTGATGAACTTTTTTGCTTTGGTGTCTCACTCTCTCCCACACTCTTAGTGTGGCTCACATGGGGTGTGCTGCTGACAGGGGTACTGGGTGTAAGTGAAGTGTTTGACACGTCTTCTTCCTCCTCGTCATCATCAGATGAAACATCAACGTTTTCTTGACTTGCAATTCGGGCGTCCTTGATCTCCTTTAGGTGCGCAAACCATTGGACAGCGTGCTGTCTCTTAAGATGACCTCTCTGGCCTCCGGTACCATAGTTGGTACCAAACTTACCACGACTAACTGCAAGCTTTCAAATGCTACAAATGGCAAAGTTTTCCTTTTTTGGGCAAACACTAAAGATGTCCCAAACTGGGGACTTGAAATGTCTGAGGGGGCCGGAGGAGGCGGCGATACTGGTGGTGGTGGTCCTGCTGCTAATGCCAGATGAAGTGGAGGATGTGGATTGCCGAACTTTAGTACGTTTTTCACTTTCACCACCACTAATTGAGGTCGAGGTGGATGGAGGTCCCTTCTGGCGAGGAAGAAATATGGAAGCGGTACGTGTTGGTGTACTAGTTAACTCCAATGATTGTGGTGTTTCTTCCATTGCCTCCTCGTCGACAACATCATCACGCTCAGCAGCTTCTTGGGCTAGGGTCAAAATGTCTGTTTGCTGCATGCCCGCTGGGGCTGCAGTGACCTTTATGATGACTGGATCGTCGTTGTGACAGTCTTCATCAGCAGCAGTATCCGCAACTTCTTGTTGAGCCTCATCACACTCCATAACTATGAGTTTTTCGACGACCTTCCTTTTACGCTTAACTGCCTTTGTCAGATCATGGTGTGCCTCACTCTCAGACCGCAGTGGTGGTTCCCAAGTTTGATCCATATCATCAGAAGGAGGTGGGCTTGAAGAAGATGTAGACACCACCCTTGATCTTTTCCTTGCTAGGGATGTGGAAGACAATGAATGATCATCAGGAGGAGTGGCTTCCTCAAATGATACCTCGGCTTGATTGTCAATTTCCTGATGTGCCCCTACTTCGGGAGGAACAACTATTGTGGGCACTTGTGACCCTCCATGCACATCTGCTTGCGCATCTCCTTGCGCTGCCTCTCCTTCAACGTGTACTTGGGCTTGTACTTGCACATGTGGCTGTTGTTGCGGCTGTGGTTGTTCAACACTCGTCAGATGAGTTACAACAACCTGTGTTGATTGAGGGACATTTCTGCTACTTTCTTGCGATGAGCCAACATCACTGGTCGATGGTGATTGAACAACTAGACTAAGTGCCTCTGCAGCACTCAAGAGCTTGGACTTTAGTTGGCGTGGTGGTGGTGGTGGCACTGAGCCCAATGGAGCGGGGGTGCTGCTCCCAGCTTGGTCCCCAGCAGGTCCCGCTGCTGCTGCAGGCGTACCTATTTTTTTACTCCCAAAAAATGTGGCGAAAAGGCCACAACAACAGCCCAAAAAAACGAAAATCACAGAAAAATCAGCACAATCCCAAGCCATCCAGGCCCTCCATGATGTTTAAATTCAAGACACCCCACAGAAAGACTCAGTCCACCCACCACTGAGTACCCCTGGGCATAAAGGTTGAAAGCTAGGCAAAATGGTTGTAGACCTAAGAACACTGCCTGCATTCAAAATGGCCCCCTGCCTCCCAGCACATGGCCAGGGCATGCCTGTAGCAACACTCAAAATGGCCCCCACCCACATGGCCTGTCCCCATGAACACCCCAAAAAATAGAAAAACACAGAAAAATCAGCACAATCCCATTCCATCCATGCCCTCCATGATGTTTAAATTCAAGACACCCCACAGAAAGACTAGGCCCATGCAACACTCACTACCCCTGGTGAAAAGGCCAAAACAACAGCCCAAAAAAACGAAAATCACAGAAAAATCAGCACAATCCCAAGCCATCCAGGCCCTCCATGATGTTTACATTCAAGACACCCCACAGAAAGACTAGGCCCATGCAACACTCACTACCCCTGGCCATAAAGGTTGAAAGCTAGGCAAAATGGTTGCAGACCTAAGAACACTGCCTGCATTCAAAATGGCCCCCTGCCTCCCAGCACATGGCCAGGGCCTGCCTGTAGCAGCACTCAAAATGGCCCCCACCCACATGGCCTGTCCCCATGAACACCCCAAGAAATGGAAAAAACAAAGAAAAATCAGCACAATCCCATTCCATCCATGCCCTCCATGATGTTTAAATCCAGGACACCCCACAGAAAGACTAGGCCCATGCAACACTCACTACCCCTGGCGAAAAGGCCAAAACAACAGCCCAAAGAAACGAAAATCACAGAAAAATCAGCACAATCCCAAGCCATCCAGGCCCTCCATGATGTTTAAATTCAAGACACCCCACAGAAAGACTAGGCCCATGCAACACTCACTACCCCTGGCCATAAAGGTTGAAAGCTAGGCAAAATGGTTGCAGACCTAAGAACACTGCCTGCATTCAGAATGGCCCCCTGCCTCCCAGCACATGGCCAGGGCCTGCCTGTAGCAGCACTCAAAATGGCCCCCACCCACATGGCCTGTCCCCATGAACACCCCAAAAAATCGAAAAACACAGAAAAATCAGCACAATCCCATTCCATCCATGCCCTCCATGATGTTTAAATTCAAGACATCCCACAGAAAGATTAGGCCCATGCGACACTCACTACCCCTGGTGAAAAGGCCACAACAACAGCCCAAAAAAACGAAAATCACAGAAAAATCAGCACAATCCCAAGCCATCCAGGCCCTCCATGATGTTTAAATTCAAGACACCCCACAGAAAGACTCAGTCCACCCACCACTGAGTACCCCTGGGCATAAAGGTTGAAAGCTAGGCAAAATGGTTGCAGACCTAAGAACACTGCCTGCATTCAAAATGGCCCCCTGCCTCCCAGCACATGGCCAGGGCCTGCCTGTAGCAGCACTCAAAATGGCCCCCACCCACATGGCCTGTCCCCATGAACACCCCAAAAAATCGAAAAAACACAGAAAAATCAGCACAATCCCATTCCATCCATGCCCTCCATGGTGTTTAAATCCAGGACACCCCACAGAAAGACTAGGCCCATGCAACACTCACTACCCCTGGTGAAAAGGCCAAAACAACAGCCCAAAGAAACGAAAATCACAGAAAAATCAGCACAATCCCAAGCCATCCAGGCCCTCCATGATGTTTAAATTCAAGACACCCCACAGAAAGACTAGGCCCATGCAACACTCACTACCCCTGGCCATAAAGGTTGAAAGCTAGGCAAAATGGTTGCAGACCTAAGAACACTGCCTGCATTCAGAATGGCCCCCTGCCTCCCAGCACATGGCCAGGGCCTGCCTGTAGCAGCACTCAAAATGGCCCCCACCCACATGGCCTGTCCCCATGAACACCCCAAAAAATCGAAAAACACAGAAAAATCAGCACAATCCCATTCCATCCATGCCCTCCATGATGTTTAAATTCAAGACATCCCACAGAAAGATTAGGCCCATGCGACACTCACTACCCCTGGTGAAAAGGCCACAACAACAGCCCAAAAAAACGAAAATCACAGAAAAATCAGCACAATCCCAAGCCATCCAGGCCCTCCATGATGTTTAAATTCAAGACACCCCACAGAAAGACTCAGTCCACCCACCACTGAGTACCCCTGGGCATAAAGGTTGAAAGCTAGGCAAAATGGTTGCAGACCTAAGAACACTGCCTGCATTCAAAATGGCCCCCTGCCTCCCAGCACATGGCCAGGGCCTGTCTGTAGCAGCACTCAAAATGGCCCCCACCCACATGGCCTGTCCCCATGAACACCCCAAAAAATCGAAAAACACAGAAAAATCCGCACAATCCCATTCCATCCATGCCCTCCATGATGTTTAAATTCAAGACACCCCACAGAAAGACTAGGCCCATGCAACACTCACTACCCCTGGTGAAAAGGCCACAACAGCCCAAAAAAACGCAAATCACAGAAAAATCAGCACAATCCCAAGCCGTCCAGGCCCTCCATGATGCTTAAATTTAAGACACCCCACAGAAAGACTAGGCCCATGCAACACTCACTACCCCTGGCCATAAAGTTTGAAAGCTAGGCAAAATGGTTGCAGACCTAAGAACACTGCCTGCATTCAAAATGGCCCCCTGCCTCCCAGGACATGGCCAGGGACTGCCTGTAGCAGCACTCAAAATGGCCCCCACCCACATGGCCTGTCCCCATGAACACCCCAAAAAATCGAAAAACACAGAAAAATCAGCACAATCCCATTCCATCCATGCCCTCCATGATGTTTAAATTCAAGGCACCCCACAGAAAGTCTACGCCCATGCAACACTCACTACCCTTGGTGAAAAGGCCAATACAACAGCCCAAAAAAACGAAAATCACAGAAAAATCAGCACAATCCCAAGCCATCCAGGCCCTCCATGATGTTTAAATTCAAGACACCCCACAGAAAGACTCAGTCCACCCACCACTGAGTACCCCTGGGCAAAAGGCCCCAAAACAGCCTAAAAATCGAAAATTCCAAAATTGTAGTTGCAGCAACTGTAATGCCCCAAGCAAACCTACTTGTGAAATTTCTAATCCAAAAGTGATCCAAAGAAAGTCAAAAAGGCCTCAAATCCAAATATCCAGCAGCATCCACAAAAAGTAATCCTTCCAGCTCCAGATCCAAATGAAAAGTGACCAGGAGATGGACAAAGCACTGGGAGGAGCCTGCTGGACAGGAACAGGAAGTTGGAGACTGTGGGGCACTTCCTTCCTCCCACACCCCCCTCGCCCCTCCCCAAAATGGACTCCTCGCAAAAAAAGTGCAGGCAAATGTCAACCTGAGGAGTTATTCAGATAAAAATCATCATTTCCAGAAGGTTTATGCTGCTTGCTGGTGCATTTCTTGTGCAGAATTGCAAATTTTGTATTTTCGTGAGTGCGAGATTGTTGCTGCTCGCCGCAACTACAAGGTCGCAATTGCGAATTCCCGCTATACGTGATCATGGCGTACTCGCGTTGA
This sequence comes from Lissotriton vulgaris, assembly GCF_964263255.1. Classification (NCBI taxonomy): domain Eukaryota; kingdom Metazoa; phylum Chordata; class Amphibia; order Caudata; family Salamandridae; genus Lissotriton; species Lissotriton vulgaris. The sequence goes on from NC_141691.1 coordinate 1,317,238,105, forward strand.
CAAACTCTCGCTGTGCAAGGTGGCAAGCCGCGATGACGTAATCGCGCTCGCCAAACTCCCGCGGGATCCCGCAGCAAGATCCAAAATGGCGCAGCACTCGCAAAATATCGAGAAAAACAACTCGGCAAACGCTGAATGACGGTAAGTGAACGCCGCACGCCGCAAAATTGTATCACCAAGAAAAAAAAATCCGCTGCGTGCGAATTTGCGGATTTTGCGGGAAATTTGCGAATATCGCGGATTGCGAATTTACCGAAAATCTGCAAAATCCGCGAGCGGAACGGATTTTACGCCCATGCTTAAATAATTCCTCTTCAATCCAGAGGTCCCCTAGGGCCCAACTAGCCCACCAGGTACCTTCAGTATGCTCAAACCAAAGAGAGGGGCTCCGTATAACCCGAAAGGAAATGGAGCTCCAAATAACTGTTAAGTAAAACAAAGTATTCCTTTGGGGGGTAGAAATAATTACCAACTGAAGCACTCACTACATTCAGTCACTTACTCACATTCAATTGTATGTTGACAACTCATTTGGGGAAGGCTCTATAATGAAAACAAAAACAATTATACGCAGTATACAAATTTATTAATATAAAAGAGACATATAAATTAATCAACAATTTTATTTAAAACTATTACATACAAGATAAAAACCACCTAATGTGGAAATGGAGAAATATAAACCGAGACAGTAAACTTTGTCTTGGTATTTGTTAATTCGAACACTTTGTTGGCAACAATGGGAAGATATACATTTCTTATACCCAACTATTCGTTGGCAACTCCAAATTTAAACGTTTTTGTTTGCGTCTACGCGTTTCGGAGACCCTTGATGAATATGGTCTCCTTCTTCAGGACAATGTTTTTTTAATTTCTCCAGTTTGTAACGCTTCACCTATGCAAAAGCATCTGGGTGATAGAACTGTTCAATTTTTATCCACACCGAGTCTACTTTATCTTCAATATTAGACTCCCAAGCTAAAAAGCGGTTGTTATGGGCTCAGAACCCACTATCGTGCATCGATTTTTCGTTCATATTAATTTAAGAGCCCTCGTTCTGCTCCTTCATGCTTTCTTAGCTCCGTTGTCTTTTAAAGGTCCCTTCTGTTTAAAAGCATTCCAATTAAAACCAACCTTTCTAATCACCCGGATGTGAAAGAATTGTAAACGAACCGAAAGCCGCCTGATTAGAAAGGTTGGTTTTAATTGGAATGCTTTTAAACAGAAGGGACCTTTAAAAGACAACCGTTTTTTAGCTTGGGAGTCTAATATTCATGCCGTCATGACAGACGGCCACCGGGAACCAACGGAGGAGGGATACCGACCTACAGCTTACTGCTAACCAGGAAACGCACCCGTTTCGAGGTTTTCAATGGTATGGATCCCCTCCCGGTCTACATCTATAACACAGCAATACTCAGAGCGTCTTTAACAAGAAGCCTCTGACACACCCAGAAATTAGACGAAACAAAGCTAACAGAACGCGATTTTACGAACTGATCCACGGGATAGTCCACCACTATCTACTAAGATATCTGATTTTCAATAATCCTAGTGTCTCTCTCTAAATCCACCAACGTGGAATATTGCCATTACTTCCAGACCACACTCAACCCACATCCAGGAGTTGAGTCTAAGCCCTGAAGAGTCGTGTTGACTCAACGGCACACGACGAAACACGTGTCGGCTTACTGTTATTCATCAAGTCTGGATCTAATAAATCTCCACCCTGCTGGGACAAGCGACACACCTAAGGATCTGCTTCCATGTTATTTTGTCTTTTGTCACTTATCAATTACACTGAATTGTGGAACATTTGTTTGTAGTTGCGAGAGCTTAGCTGTTCAACCAAGGCAAAGTTTACTGTCTCGGTTTATATTTCTTCATTTCCACATTAGGTGTTTTTTATCTTGTATGTAATAGTTTGAAATGAAATTGTTGATTAATGTATATGTCTCTTTTATATTAATAAATTTGTATACTGCGTATAATTGTTTTTGTTTTCATTATAGAGCCTTCCCCAAATCAGTTGTCAACATACAATTGAATGTGAGTAAGTGACTGAATGTAGTGAGTGCTTCAGTTGGTAATTATTTCTACCCCCCAAAGGAATACTTTGTTTTACTTAACACCTTCAGTATGCACCAGGGGGCTCCATTGCAGAGAGGTGTTCTGAGGCCATGGCCCTTTTTACACCTCTCTGCAACGCAGCTCTGTGGCGCTTACTGGAGGTAGCTGGTGGGCTAGTTGCACCCCTGGGGACCCTCAGTATTCAAGGGGAGTTAATCCCCCAACTTAAAACAGGCCACGGGTGCGCGTTTGCACAGTGGGGAAGGTAGAGGGCCCTGTGGCGCGGTTTAAGTGGGGAATGAATTTCTTGTCAATAATGAGGGTCCCTGGGGGCCAACTAGCCCACCAGCTACCTCCACTAAGCACCACAGGCTGCGTTGTAGAGTGTTGCAAAAAGGGGTGTGGCCTCTGAACACCTCTCCGCAACGCAGCCTCCTGGTGCATACTGGATGTACCTGGTGGGCTAGTTGGCCCCCAGGGGACCTCAGGATTCAAGGGCACTTAATCATGCAACTTAAATTGTGCCACAGGGCGTGTTTGCACACGTCACCTCAGGCCCTGCCCCCTTCCTTCACCATTGTACAGATATACCTCTAAAATCAGCTGAACTACGAATTCCGATTTACTCACCTGTTATCAGGAGAGAACCCAGTGCGGCATCTTTAAGCTCAGCACTGACCTTGAAAAGTAATTCTAAGAGTACTTACAGTAACTTGTATTTCCTTCCGTAGGAAACCATTGTGTGGTTTTCAGCAGAAAAGTTTCTAATAGTTGATTTTTGAAACGTACAAATATTCCTCTAAACTCAGCCGAACTACGAATTCTGATTTACTTACCTGTTATCAGAAGTGACCTCAGTGCTGCTTCTTTTAGCGTAGCACTAACCCTGAAAAATAATTCTAACCATACTTACCAGTAACTTGTATTTCCTTCTGTAGGAATCCATTGTCTGGTTTTCAGCAGAAAAGTTTCTAAGTGTCTATTTCACAAACTACAAATATTCCTAAAAAATCGCCTGTATGACTTAAACGCATTCTTTCAACTGTTTACAGGAGATGCACCAGTGCTGGATCCAGTATACACCACTAAGTAAGAAAAAGTAACAATAACACTACTTACCTGCTAAGTTAATTTCCTTCCATAGGGTAACATTGAGTGGTTTCACTTGGAAACTCTTCTAAGTGTGGAGTTTTGGAACTTTAAAATATTCACCTAAAATAAGCCGAACAACGAATTCCGATTTACTCACCTGTTATCAGCAGAGACCTCAGTGCTGCATCTTTGAGCCCAGTACTGATCATGAAAAGTAATTCTAACCATACTTACCAGTAACTTGAATTTCCTTCAATAGGCTATCATTGACTGGTTTCAATTTTAAATTCTTTTAAGTGTGGAGTTTTGGAACTTTAAAATATTCACCTAAAATCAGCCGAGCAACGAATTCCGATTTACTCATCTGTTATCAGGAGAGACCTCAGTGCTGCAAATATGAGCTTAGTAATGATCATGAAAAGTAATTCTAACCATACTTACCAGTAACTTGAATTTCCTTCCGTAGGCTATCATTGGCTGGTTTCACTTGGAAATTCTGCTAAGTGTGGAGTTTTTGAACTTTATAAAATTCCTATAAAATCAGCAGAACTAGGAATTTCGTTTTACTCACCTGGGGCCTCATTTATGAAAAGTGACGCATCCTTGCGCAAACGCAAGGGTGCGTCACTTTTCCGTACGACACGCTGCGTCAGAAACTTGCGGCGCGGATGCGTCATATCTACGGAATGACGCACCGTGCCGCAAGCGGAGGCGCAAGGCGGGGAAAAGTCACGCAGACGCGGCCGTCCTGACGTAGCGAAAAGACACGCAAGTGCGGGAAAAATGCCGTAAGTCGCATTTGCGGAACGACGCAAGTGTACGCATCGCTGCGTCACTATTACGTTGCGTCAGAATCCGGAAAACGCCAAAAACACGCGCATCTATCACCTAATTCTCCCGCAAATGGAAAAAATTGCCACCATGGAGCCTGAAGGACAGAGCAGCAGCCAAGGAAACCTGCCACATGGCAGCCAGGATGCCCAGCCTGCAACACAGGGAGAAACTCTTGGAAAGAGGAAGCGCAAAACAAATTTCAGTGCTGAGGAGAACGATACACTGATAAGTGAGGTAACAGACCACCAGCACCAGCTGTTTGCCAGTTCCAAATTGCCACTAGCCAAAAAAGAGGCCATTTGGCTGGACATATTGACCAAGGTGAACAGTGTGGGCCAATCTAGGCGGACAGTCATTGACCTAAAAAAACGGTGGAATGATATCAAGCGCCGCACTAAAGAAAAAATGGCCAAAAACCGGAAAGACTCTGGGCTTACAGGAGGAGGCAGCCCATCACAACAAGAAGAGCTGGATGACCTTGAGGAGCGGGTTGCAGCGGTCATCCCAGAGGAGTTGGTCGTTGGAATCCCAGGGCAGGACAGTGCATTGCATGAGGAGCTGGAAGAGACACAGGAAGACACACAGGGTAAGTCCCTACAAGGGGAAATGTGCAAATAAGGTAATGTTGTGCTGTGCAGAAAGTAAGGTGGCTGGTTCAATTACTAACGTGTTGTGGAAAGAGAATTCATGCAATGTCATGAACTGTGCAGGGTCTACAAAAAGTATTGTACCACGGACATGCACATGTTACATTTGGGAAACAGCTACCCCTGTGCAAGTAAACATATATGTCCAAAGTGAAGTCCCAGCCCACTGCTGCACCTGACAAGTGCCACACGCAGGTGCAAAGATATAACTACCCTCCTGAAAAGAAAATCACACAACATCCTGCAACAGACCGAGTGTCACACTTGTATGACTTGGACTGCTACCACTGTGCTGGCAGGATGTAATTTTGTTCATGTAGTGGTGCCACAATGTGCCACACCCACAATAATAGGCCACAGACAGCCATCTAACATAGTACAACATATCATGTCATTGCATCATTCCCACATTAAAGTGTCAGAAAGCGCACTTCCAGGGCTGTTGCTAAGGCTATACCCAGAAACATCTATGTCCAATTGACAATGTACAATAGGAACATCAAAATGTAACTATCATGCTGCGCAACAAAGATATGCATACACAGGGTCTGTGTAAGGCATGCAAACCTGAATTAAAACGTAATCTCCCCTCCATGATAAAACCAACATATCTCTTTTGCATTCAAGTGGACACATAGAAAGGTTAAAAATCTGTTCATGACTGCATCATGCACGAATGTGTCCTTTCCATGCACACAAACACTGATCCCCTGCACAGCTGGACCCCCTGCAACATGGTGCAAGTCTGCCTGGGTTGGCGCATGCCAAGCATTGTGTACCTGTGTTGTTGTGAAGGACAGGTGTGCTGCTGAGTATGGCCATGGGCCTGGTCACGATAATGTAGTTGTCGTAGTACATGGTCAACCTTGGCACATTAGAGTGCCTGCTCATTCTGAGTGTACCAGTGTATGGGTTAACAATGCCTCTTTGATGATTGTCGTGCTGCCACATGCAGGTGACACAGAAGTTGTCAGTGACAGTGATGGTGATGTCTGTAGCAGAGTTATGTCCTGGCAGGTGAGGTGGCATACAGGGTTGAAGGTGAGGAGGTACCTGACATTGTATACTTGCAGTGTTCAAGAGGAATAAACCTTTGTTCACAGTGTGTACCTGAGGCAGTCAAATGCAAACAGCGTACAGTATGGTAGCCGTTGTGTCATGCGATGACCATTTCAATGTATGCTGCACAATGTCAACTATGCAATGCATGTGTTTAAAAATAATATATACAAATTCTACTTCTTTGTGACCCAATTATGTTGTGATTGAAGTCATACATGTGGTAATGTGTGTCACTATGTGAAAAAAATAAATATTTACAAATGTGAAAGAGTAATAAAAATGTTGTGCATTTATGTGTCAAACAATAACAATTGGTTGTGTCATGGGGGATATATGTCTGAACTATTATTTGGATAGGTGTACATCATGAGAAATATGGGGTAACATCACAGATTATGAACCAATGCTGTGTACTTAATTTTTGGCTATGATAAATGGTGTGTACAGCACTCACAAATCTGACTCCATTGTGTGTGTTGTGGTTGTTCATAAAGGTATTGAATGCTTCAGGTCTGGGTGTGTGGTGACAAGGAAACTCAATCCATGTACTCACTGAACTTTGAACAGTGTATTTAAAGTCTCCGCTGTGAAACACCTACTCTACAGTTGCAACATGCCTAGTATGAACAATGAATGAAATGGAATGTCATGACACGGCATGTTTTGGTATAATGTATGTGGCTTTTTGTACAAGAGTGTCACACCTGTTGTCCATGGGGGCACAGTGTCAAACATTGGCAATTGTGGAGGGAGAGCTGTGAGTTAACAAATGCAGGACAGAACAATCAATGTCTCATGGTTGCAGGGATGTGTGTGTGAGTGTGTGCAGCAAAACATATAGAGGCCCATTCACAGAATGAACTCAAGACTCAATTCTAATCTTACTACTATATAGTAATTCACAGCATGCACTTACTACTTTTTCACATTCACACAATGAACTTAATACTTTTGGCATTCACAGAAGTAACGATTTTGCCTAAAGTGTCTCTGAAGACAGACTTAAGATAGAGTAAAGGCAAAATCCTAACTCCTGTGAATACCAAAAGTACAAAGTTCAATATGTGAATGCCCAAAGTACTAAGTGTATTCTATCAACACCAAAAAAGTATCAAGTTTACTATTGAGTTTCAAGTTTGTTTTGTAAATCTGGAACACATTGAGGGAAGTCACGCCTCAAAGATGTGTCCCAGTTCTCTGCAGCCTATGCAACCCTGCCTTTGTGTCACGTGAAAGGAATCAGCCAGCCAGGCTCACTACTCTGAGTCAATCACAATGCTGTGAAGTGCTGGTGTCACTTGTAATAGTAAGTGGGACAATGCATGCTGGAATGTTGGCCATGTTTGCCATGGATCCAGAAATGCAGCCTGTATACCAAACATGGAAGTGGGTATTACTGCTCTGGTCATCATGAGTGGTACCTGAGTCACCTTGGCAATATGCACATGAGCCACATTATGTAAGATGGCCCCTACCCACCCTCCCATGCCATGATGACACATAGCATTATCACATCAGTCACTCATCCCTTGGGTCTCCATAATAAGTCATTTCAGTTCTCTCATCTGAGCCCACAATCCACATATGGTCTATGAACTACCACTAAGGCCACCACCCCTGTGTTCATGTGTTTCGTCATCACTGAATATTGTAAGTCGCAATTAGCCTACTCCATGTCAGCCGCTGTGCAAGCCCACAGCAGACGGATGTACATGGTGTGCTGAAGCCACGCCTATGGGAAGTCCAAATGTGCCCATCTGGGTCTCAAATGCAATCATTTCCAGCAGCAACTGATATACAGTCATTCACTGATGCAGCTCAGCCAGCCTCCATGCACTCATACATGGAAAACATTTGAGAATGACAACAGGCCTTTCCAAACATGACCCACAGACATTGCACATGCCTACACTGCTGACAAACCTCTAACACCACCCTGGTGTCAAACACAGCCTACACCAACGTTACTGCAAGTGAAAGTCACACCTGGATACACAACTGTGCATACCACACCTCCACACTCTGCAAGCCTAACAAACTGCACTACAGGGACACAGCATGATAGAGCACTGATCTCTAAGAAGCAAGAGGCACCAGCAGATACCTTTGTAAGAAATGTATAAACACCAAGACACCTGAAATGTAAAACACATACATGGCCCCAATGAGGGAGAACCACAAAAAAACAATCCTACATAATGGAAATTCCTGCCAACTAGGCAAGGTCCTGCATTTATACAAGAACCTATGCTGCAAAGCCACAGACATCACCCTGGCACTACAGACCTGTGATAAGTGTCCAACAAAGTTCACCATAAACAACAACAATTTCACTACAATAACTTTCCCGTACACATGAGATGCCACAGGCAGCACCACCCACACCTCTCACAACACAACAGCCATACTACCATACCCACCGGGACACCAGTCACAGCTCAATGCACACCCTCAAACATGAGATACAGCCACCTGTGGGATCAGTACAGCCCTGTCCTCATTATATCAACAACAGCACCAAGATCACCATATTCACAGCCACAGGTGACATCTCCACCCTCCGGGACCAGGAGCTGTGAGTGTGCTCCAACACAGACTAACAGCACACAGATTTGCCACACTACATGATGCAGGATTCTAAGGAACATTGCTTAACTGGGTCACTCACCCCACCAAGAGGTTCAAGGATCAGACTGGCAACCTTCGCCTTCAAATGCACTTTATTCCAATGCTGAATGCAAGAGGGACCATCTATGTGTCTGACCCCTGTCAACATCAACAGGGCTGCCTCAGCACCATTACTAACCAAATACAGCCTCAACATTGTATCCATTGCTGATGACAGACTACTCATACTCTCTCACACCTAAGACTACACCAACTAAACACATGAAAAACAGTGAGGAATGCAGTACGTCCCAGTCTGCATCAACCACAGCTGCATGTAATCAAAATCAGAGAATACCGAATTCTGTGTCCTTGGAACAACTCCTACAGCATGTGAAAACACATGTTGCATCTACCACTCTGATGGGAAGGGGCTGCCACTAACGCTCAAAGAGATACGTCTTGATGAGTCCTCTGAATGGGAGTAGGTCCTGGGTGTGCCGTAGATGGCCTGGGAGTGCAAGGTCTTGGCGGTGAGGTAGGACAGGGAACTGCTGCTGGAGGTTGGTCATCAGATGCGGTGGACAGCGGTGAGGGGGAGGCTGGTGGAGTGGACGTGGCGTGTGGGGGTGTAGAAGGTGAGTCTGCTGCACATGTAGGGTTGCCCGGCCTAATGGAGTGCATTGTGTGTCTGGTTGTGGAGCTTCAAGCTGATCCACTTGCTGATGGGGAACCAGTGTAGGTCTCACATTTGGGGGATGATGTTGCTGCGGTGGGGGACGTTGACAATCAATGAGCCGTAAGTGCATTGGATGTGTTGCAGTAGTAGTAGGTCTTTTTCAGGGAATCCTGCCTACAGTGCATTGCAGTAGTCCAGTCTGCTGGTGCTCAGGGCCTGTGTCACAGTTATTTTTGTCTGGGGTGGGGATCCACTTGTGGATCCTGCATAGCATGTGGAGGCAGTTGTAGCATGAGGGGAAGATGGCGTTGACCTGCTCAGACATGGAGAGGGAGGAGTACTGGAAGTATTGTAAGTTGCGTGTATGGTCAGTGAGTGTTGTTGCTGTTCCCAGTGTGGTTGCCCGACAGGAGTAGTCCCAGGCTCAGGGTGTGGGTCCGAGGATGATGACCTGTGTCATCTCCAAGTACAGTTTCACACTGCTGCTCCTCATCCAGTTGGTGAGGGACTTCATTTCCACGTGGAGGTTTGTTCATGGTGTGTGTGGGTCCCTGGTGATGGAGTGCAAAATGCCACATGCACTTCCTACTGTGCTGGAATGTGTCCCCAATACACACCAACTAAACAGACATCAGGACATGCACTCAAGTAGAATGTTGCAAGTGTGCAAGCACTGTCTGCCCATGTGCCATGTTTTTTTGTAAAGTTCGTATCCATCAAATGATTAATGCCATGTCACTTTTTGTACACATGAGTGATGATGTGTCGCTTGAGCTTTGACATGTTGAAACACAGCAAAGTCAAAAATGGTAGATGACTCTAAATTGTGCATTTGTACACCACATGTCAGACATGATCATAAACCTACATCTATTTTTGATTTCAGGCCATGGTACACCTAATCTGGAGCTGGAAGCCATGTTTGAAACGGACAATGAGGGTGGTGAAAGTGTAACAAGTATGGGCCCAGAAATCATCCAGGACATAATACAATCACCACAAACTCCCCCTCCACCCACAAGAAGGCAAAGCAGCCCAGTGGTATCTCCGGTTGGCCAACAGGGAAGCACTCCTATGCCACCTCCCACAACATCTGTGCCTCACCAGTCGCCAAACACACTAAATACATTTGAACAGCGTGTAGTGGATGTGCAGAGTCAGTTGGCACAGGAGGTGCGTAAGGGCATTGAGAGCATGGCAGGGACCCTAGAGGGAGTGCTCCGGTGCCTAACCTCAAATCCTGCCAGTGCGGAAACTGGTAGCACCACTGAAGCACCACCACGCACTTTGTTTGACGCCATGACAGAAATTTCCGAAGTCATGCAGCAGAGGCACAGACTAATGCCCACCACAAGTGCCAGCTCTGAGGTGGCCAACACTCTGAAGGAAATACAGGACACCCTCAAACAAATGACAGCCAAACAGGATGAATACCTCACAAAATTGGCTGACTATCAACGAGATGTGACAGCTGTGCTTGAGAGCCAGCAAATAATGCTTAATGCATTTATGCGGTACCTGATGGGCATTGAACATGTTCCAGGTCCAACACCATCAACATCTGCAGTCCATGAAGTGGCTATGCCTACTGTGTCGACTGCCCCACTGGTCACACCATCAGCTGTGACAAACCCATCTGATGAAGATGAATCTGAAGATTTCACAGTCCTCCGCAGAACAATGCGTTAGAAGCACATATTGTCAGTGTTATATCTTTGTAATGATGTAATGTTCTATGGTCTCTGTGCTCACAGGATTCCAGAGTGTGGAATCCAGGGGGCAGTACACAGATAAACAGTTACTGTGAGAGTTGGTCCTTGGATCTCCCTGGGGTTGTTACTTTGAATAAACTACATTTTCTTCTACAATCCACTGTACTTCAAGTCATTACAGTCAGGAGTCGGATTTTCCTTCACGAGCAATTGTTGTCATCACAAACTACATGTTCCACAAACCCTGTGATCAGGGTGGAGTACATAAGGGTGGAACCTACGGAGAAAGACGTAGGATTAATTTTGTACCTGACCCGTAGGTGGAGTAGGAGGTTCATCCTTGGGAGTGCGTGTTCCTTGTGTTTCCTTGTCTTGGTCCTCTCTCCTGCTCCATGACAAACAGCATCAAGAGGTCCCTCCTAGACGCCACAGCAAAATCCACACAATCTTCAAAGTCGGTCACACTGCCAATCCATAGACAATATACATTGCTTCATTTCCAGAAACAATGTTCCACAACACACTAGCTGCCACACTCCACTATGGCATGCGGCAAGGTAATACACCACACTGGATTGTCTCCTCCCTTGCAGACCAGAGCAGATGATTCTGCATAACACATTTCACTGTACAACACACAGAGTACTGATGCTGAGTCCCTCAGTGACTGTCCATCAGTACCTTTGTCTACTATGTGTACATGGCCCCACTTGCTGAGAACATCAGTGGACATGGACTCTGCATATTACCCTACGCCTAATACACCCAGCTCTGCCTCTCCCTCACCAAGGTACACAACATCACAGGACACAACTAACCACAATGGATGCAAGATGTGCCAACAAGTATGTGGCTCAGCTGGACAAATCTCCATTTGTTGTCAAAAGAGGACATCACCCTCACAACAACCATACAGGAGCACTACTGCATCCACACCCATACAGATATACTGACACTAAAGGAGTTCACACACGCCTACACAGTCAGCCACAACCCTGGGCAAGCAAACCTCTACCAATGAATCTGCTTCTAGGCCCACAAGACATACGTCTGCAATACAGACCTAGCCATGGTCACATTTCCCTGCATCTACATAGCCAGCTTGTTAACCAGCTTTCTTTTCCACTTGCAGGAAAGACGTGGGTCATACTGGCCCTCAGCATTGTGAAACACTGCAAACATTGAGCTACAGTCTCAATACCAGGTGGCCCAATTAATGACGGCCATTGTGCCATCTGACCCTCACTTGTTGTGACGTTGTGTGACGCCTAACCCTGCCTAATAGTCATCATCCATCACCAAGGCACATGGTCTTGCGATAATGCAGCATGCATCAAATCTGACCCTTACACGCCTTGTTCTGCGTTACAGGCACGTGTAATGGGTGTTGCTGGGTGCCTTGCCAACAACATCCATTTGCTTTTCACACTGGCCCAGATGTAATAGGAACATGAAATGGTAAGCTTTGTCCAGAAATACACTGACCCAAGGCAGGCTTGACGAAGGCTCAATGTTGAGAATTATGAAGAAGTCTACTTGTCTCACCTTTATCACACAATGCAGTACATATTGTAAGAGGAGGAGCCCGTTGTGATGATTGATTAACTGAGAGGTGTCCGTTCATGTACAAGTCTGATGGTCCCCGCAAGGCAGACACACTTGCCCCATTGTGCAAAGGTGACTGCGTTAGCGAAGAACAGGACATTGTACAACAGTGATGGTGAAAACAACAGGACTGCGCTGTATCTTGCAGACATGGCACGGTCCTGCCCTCCCTCCTGCAAAAGGGTAGCGCAACTGGAAGGGCTGCTGTGCTCCACTATGGCGAAACTTAATGAAAGAGGTCCCACAATCTTTACACATGATTGTTGTTCACATGGGCTCACCTGAGACGCACTAGCTAAAGTCCCTCAAGGGTGAGTATTGGCCTGTATGAATTAGTGATAGTGTAAGAACAACTGGCTTAGAATAGCCAACACGTAATGGTAATCTCAGATATGAGATCATTGTTGACATTCCTTGTCCAGCAAGGATAACGCTCACCCAGAACTTATTTCACAACTTCATATGCCTACAAGTCAGAGTCATTGTGAAAGATAAATATGATTTATTTGCAAAAAAAGTTCACACTAAATAAAATCTATGCTAAACTACACTACACTTATCAAAACTATAAATAACATCCTAAACTAAGCTAATCTAAGGCGCTAACATCTACACTTATCTTGTCTAACTTATCCTATACCTACCTCACACATACTACACAGCACACAGATGACCCCCTAATCAACAATTACACATCAGGCACACATACACTTAATCTAAACACATACTAATTAACCTATCTAACTAAACAAGGATATATTTTTTTTTATTTTTTTTATTTTTATAAACATTTAACATACACTATACATCAACCCCCCACCCACTCCTAATAACTTAACACTTATCCTAACACTATTCCTAAGTACTAAAACTATCCTAAAAACTATCTGACTACTTTAACATTTAAACAAGAACAAGGTCCGTAACTTGACAGGTGGTACACCATGTCATCAACAACCACAGTTCTGCAATGTCTTTATTCCTGCTCGTCCATTTGAGCAATGGTGGCCTTCAGGTCAGCAACCATGGACAGCAGGGTGGCCTGCTGCAGCTGCATGCCCGCAACCTGCAAAGTCAACTCCTTTTGGCCCTTTTCAAAAGTGTCCATCTTGGCCTCTATTTTGTCTATCTTGGCCATCAGGAGCACACCGTCAATATCAGCCTGCGCACAAGCCTGTTTAGGTGGGGCTACTGCAGCTCCACCTGTCATTGTCCCAAGGGCCTGTGCAAAGTTGGTTCCTGATTTAGGATGAGTGCTCGTCACTGGGCTCAGATTAGAGGCATGTCCAGATGTGGAACAACCTGCTTATCCTGCAGATTGACTGTCCATTTGGGGGTCTACATCTACATGTGAGCCAGTTGCTGGTCCTGAGTCAATGTGTGACCTTTTCCCCTTTAGCTTCCTGCTCCGCATGTTGCATGGGGAAGTGGGAGTTGGTGATCTCCAGGCCCCTTCAGCACGTAATGCATCATGTCGGCGTCCCATCTGTCTGAATGCACGAACAACATTGCGTATGTGTCTGTATCTTTCCAGACGGATGCGATAATGCCTCTCCTCCTCTTGTGACATGTTGTCTGTAATGGAGCAATGACATCCACATCAGTCTGCACTTACACATTGACACCTGTACACATGCACATTATGCGATCTTCAGAACATTTTGGCAAGGGCCTATCGTTAACAGGGCATCTATTTCAAAGCATGGGGTCATCATCATCGATTGTCATACACAGGGATGCTAAGTGATGTTGCGTAATACCTAAGATGATAATCACTGTAGATGACATGTAAGGCATCAATACATATGAGATGGTACATTCAAATGCATTTGTCCTGGGCATGAACCCAATGCCCCCCATTCACATATGCAAGCTCCTTCTCAACATGATGCAAGAGCATCTGTGTGCAGGCAAGTTTTCTCTCGGCATTGTAATTTGACACTTCATACGCAGATACAAAGCAAGGTATAGGGACCATCAGCCCTGTATGCTGCACAAGGCAACACACATGTGAAAAGCACCATGTAAACAAAACATGGGCACATTAGCATTGTATTGGAAGGAGAAACACAGGTGTGCACTGCAATAGATTTGGGGACTGACTCCTATCATGTGACTCTTGTACATGGGGTGCTGCTTGGGAGTAAATATGTGGTGTGTTTTCACACAAGGCAACACACACTGCACAACACTTCCATGGTAGACGCTTCTTGACAGGGGACAACATATAGACAGCATCAAGGGCTGGTATGTGGATTGACTATGCATGATCATTGATGCAATGCACATTTAAGCACATGTACATCATACCATATCAACTACTGATGTCAATAGGGAATTGTGCCGGTGACCCTTTCAGTAGCATAGGTAAGTGCATGATTGTTGTGCTAATTAATGATGGACTTGCAGCACTGTTCCATCCCTATAACAATGGCAAGTACTGACACACGTGGGGCACAAGCAAGTCGAACTTGTAGGAGGAATATCTATGTACTACTACAATGAGCATGTCTCATGTAGCCATGGTATGAATACACTGACTGTCACGTACCCCAAGGGTCCTTGCTCAGCACAACAGTCTTCGACATCTCCATGAGCACACTTGCCACCATTGCATGCACACACCACCACAACATAATATCCAATGCCAATGACACCCATCTGGTACTGTGCCTCACCCAAGACCCAGCCACAACCAAACACAACCAACATGAAGGAAAGATAGCCACTGCAGAATGGAAGAAGGTCAGTCAGCAGATACTGTAGACACACAATACAGAGGTTCTCAGCCTTGGCTAATCAACTAGCGCCAGGGACGCCGCCTATTGGTCCACAACAATGGTCACTGCAACAACACCCACGGACCATACACCCCACTTGGGATTCTTCCAGGTCTACTCACTCACAACTAACAAACAAGAGGACATCATGTCATCCTTCTGAATTTTCACCCTGCGCATGGTCCAATAGATATTCAGGTGGATCACCATGGGAACGTGTGAGACGGTCACCCAGGCCATCATCGACACCCAACTGTACAAGGAGAATGCCCCATACACAGGAATCAATGCCAGACTTCACTTAGAACTACTACCCATAGTGAAAGCATCGGCACAACTCTTCTACAACATCCTTCACCACTGCAGCATTTCTACAGGCCAAAATGACCAACACTGGATCACCGTCAACACAAGGATCACGTTGAGGCTCCTCACACACACACACACACACACACACACACACACACATGACATGGGCCCAGAATGACTCCTCAAGGGGCTCTTGTTCTCGGATCCTACCGGCCACCTCTGCTCCACCAGCCTCCCACTAGCCACCATACCAAGGATTGACTGCTCCACCACTGGAGGTAGATCACCCTCCTACCTGGCCACAAAGACATGAAACACCCTTGGGGCACAACTACGACAGACCAGGACCATCTTACCTTCATTTAATAACTGAAGACCTAACTATTACATGAGTAGCAGCACACCCCCTCCCTTCAGTGACTTGAGACCCTCACACCTGAGTATGGTGCTCTATGGAGGGCTAGATGTATTGTTTGAATGTGGTCTATTTTTGTGTGATGTATACTTACAGCAGCACAATTAGTGTTACTGTGTACCATGCACACTGTAACACCTCATACATGTGACCCTAATATTTGTGTTCATGCAGTTCCACATGGTGCCATTGAGTCATTGACACTTCCATGCACATGTGATGTGTAAACAGGATGCATGCAAGAATGATGCATTTCGACTGTCTGCATACATGTCATGCATGAGGAGACATTGTAAGCATACAGACAAAGATAGTAATGATTTCACACTCACCAGTGGCCTTAGGATCCTTGAAGGACTCCACCTCTTCCCTTGTGTATGGTGGTGGCCCACCTACAAGTGAAAGACAATATACCAGAATGTCAGCGTATGCAGCATATTTCCACACAGTACAGACATTACATGAGAGTCAGTTGTATCCTCAGGATTGGTTTACGTGCGTCCCATGAGTCAACGTAAATCAGACAACAGTCTATGGCTAACTGCTTCACATGTGAAGCACACTCTTGCACTGCATGTATTACACACATGTGATCCCTTGTTTGTGTTGTCACATTGAGATGGCATTTGCTAAAAATCTGCACACTAGGTCCATTGAGAAAATATGTCATTGTCATGTAGATGTATGTGATTGTGCTTTGAAGAATGTATTTCAACCGTATGGGATACCTTCCTGTACGTCAATGGTCAAACTGCATACACATGTGTTGTTGTGTGCTGCACAATGCAGCTGCACACAGGGAAATATGACATACATGGATACATTTAAACTTCACTCCCTGTGGCGCCTCACTTACACCTCCCCAGGGCAGGCATGTGCTTTTTGCGCTGCCTCACACTCGTACATCTCTGGCCTTATCTTCATAGGTCTTGCGCCGCCAGAGCGTTACTTTGACACATGTTAATGAGTGTTGCTGCGGCGCCAGAAGGCCTTCATTACAGAGGGCCCTGGTGCATTGACTAAGGTCCATGGATGTTGGTGTGAAGATGGCAAAGAACACACATTGCATGCCCTTTTGACACATAACAATGCATTGAAAGTGCTGACCTTTATCATGCATGATTATGCCTCAATGAGCGGCATAGTCCAGCATGGTGAAGATCAATCTTGCTTGTGCGTTACCACTACGTCAGTAGAGGCCATGTGTATCATGCCTTTTGTGAATTGCTAAGTCTGACAATTGCAGGATTTTGCCGTTGGAGCATTTCAAACTGACTACGTCCATGGCTTAGGATGTATGACCCATTTTGCATTTACGGAATTTGAACATTTTTGTGAACAACAATTTGCCATAGCATGTTGGTACTTGCAAATTTGCTATTAGTTAAGTGCTATGGGCCTCATTTATGACTTTTTGCCGTAGGGAAGCGTAGCAGGCCTTCCAGCTGTGCTTCCCTATGGCAAAAGAAAAGGGCAGAAATGCGCCATATCTATTAGATACGGCGCATTCCTGTCCTTTTCCCCTGCGCTGGTGCACAATGTGCTGCCTGCGCCAGCACAGGCACCCTTGCACAATGGTGCAAGGGTGGCTGCGTTGCGGGGAAGATCATTTTTGTACAGGAAGGTAAACCTTTCAGTACAAAAATAAGCACAAGAGCCTTTTCCTCTTTCTATGTGTGCTGCAGAATGCAGCACACATGGAAAAAGGAAATACGAGGAGAAATAATGACATTTCTCCCAGTTGCGCATCCCTTACGCCTCCCCTGGGGAGGCGTAAGCTTTTGGCACTGCTTCAGAGTTACGATTTCTGGTACATGTGGGGCAGTGTCAAAAGGGCATGGTTGTTGCTGGGAACGCCCCCAGCAACACCCATTGCACGCCCCTTTAACGCAGAACACTGCGTTAAAGGGACTGATATTTATCAGGCAGCAGTACGCCCCCAAAACAGGCGTACTGCTGCCTGATAAATACCACGCAGGCTTCTGCGCCACAGAACATCATGAAAAGTGATTTTTCGATGGCGCAAGGGGCCGCATAAATGATGGCCTATGTATGTGTTATTTTTGTGTATCAAATTATGTTTCAGATGTAGCTAATTGACAACAACCTGTATTTGATGGTAAGTAGCTATTTTAGGTAAATATGCTCCATTGCACATTTTTGAAGGTGCCAGGTGATGCACACACATGGCCATAGTGCATGTATGTGCACCATATGCACACACATCATTTTGATGGGTCCAGCAGGGATTTTTTGAGAAACACCTGCACCCTTTGGAGAAATCACAATGGCTGATTTGCTATTACAGTATTTATTGAAAAGTGATTCCTATGTCCCTCCTGGGCCATGGGAATTAATTTTGATTGATCCCTTACTTACATATTAGACAATGCAAAGTAGCAACTATGGGAGATTATCGAATTCCTACAAAGTAGTGATTTTTCTTTATACATACCATTTTGCAAAGAAAAAAAACAATTACATTAGAACCTACATTTATTTGTTTAGAAAGGGTTAGTTGATAGATATGGCCCTATGTCTGACTTTACAGGGGCACAAGGGGATCATCAGTGAGGCCCCTGTGGTTTGACATTTGGTTTGCTTTACCTTAGGATACCGTTGTGAATACATGAAATAAATATATATTGACTTACCAATTGTTCCATCAACCTCAATGCCAAGGTGGTCCAGGAGATCCTGCTCACGGTTTATGAGATCTGCCCACCGGTGTTTGTACTGTCTGAGGGTCCCGTCCACTCCAAACATTCTCAACATCTGGTACCGGACCCTCTCCCACCTGAGCTTCCTTTCTTGGGTTGGGTAACCCTGCACTACCCTGCCTCCACTCCCAATCATATTTGGGAGGTAGTGGAGTATCAGCCACAGTAGCCCCCCATACTCCTTCTCACTGAGGTTCCTAGACCTGGGTGGCATTGTGACAAAGCACAAGCCACGCTGTGTAAATGCCACAAATAAAATTTTGCTGGCACAGAAATACGAAAAATACACAATTTCTCCACTTAACAGTACACTACTCCCCCTATTACTAACTATGTAACAACCCCTAAACAGAACAGTAATCCCCCTATGAAAAAAGTTTTAAAACCCCTAAACAGACAGACACCCCTTGACACACAAGACACAGTTAGACAATACACAACACTACAGCCACTATTTGGACACACTTACCAAGACACGCACTGTAAAACAACTGCAGGACAGGACAAAACTCTCAAGCACTTTCCAAACACACTCCTACACCTCTCAGAGACTACAAAGGAGTGAAATAGAAAGTGAAAGTATCATATAACTTCCTGTTTGTGAGCAGGGCAGGCTGGGAGGCTAGGTACATCATTTCCTGTTGCGATGCGACTCGTTTCCGCAAATGCGTCATTTTTTGACATGCGAACATAACCGATTTCTGTCGCATCGTTATTTTAAGCATGGTACACTGATAATACATTTTCCCTTACGGTGCGACCTGTTATCGTGGGAGCGTCATTATTGTGATGCGACCAAATCATTATTGTGTCGCATCGTTATTTGAAGCATGGGTGACTGATGCCATATATTTCCATGAAGGTGCGACCAGTTGCAGTAGAAGCGTCACTATTGGCATGCGACTGAAACCTATTTATGTCGCATCGCTGATTAGACGCCGGGTACACTGATGACATATTTTCCATTACGGTGCAACCTGTTATCGTGGGAGCGTCATTATTGTGATGCGACCAAATCATTATTGTGTCGAATCGTTATTTGAAGCATAGATGACTGATGCCATATTTTTCCATGAAGGTGCGACCAGTTGCAGTAGAAGCGTCACTATTGGCATGCGACTGAAACCTATTTATGTTGCATCGCTGATTAGACGCCGGGTACACTGATGACATATTTTCCATTACGGTGCGACCTGTTATCGTGGGAGCATCATTATTGTGATGCGACCAAATCATTATTGTGTCGCATCGTTATTTGAAGCATGGGTGACTGATGCCATATTTTTCCATGAAGGTGCGACCAGTTGCAGTAGAAGCGTCACTATTGGCATGCGACTGAAACCTATTTATGTCGCATCGCTGATTAGACGCCGGGTACACTGATGACATATTTTCCATTACGGTGCGACCTGTTATCATGGGAGCGTCATTATTGTGATGCGACCAAATCATTATTGTGTCGCATCGTTATTTGAAGCATGGGTGACTGATGCCATATATTTCCATGAAGGTGCGACCTGTTATCGTGGGAGCGTCATTATTGTGATGCGACCAAATCATTATTGTGTCGCATCGTTATTTGAAGCATGGGTGACTGATGCCATATATTTCCATGAAGGTGCGACCAGTTGCAGTAGAAGCGTCACTATTGGCATGCGACTGAAACCTATTTATGTCGCATCGCTGATTAGACGCCGGGTACACTGATGACATATTTTCCATTACGGTGCGACCTGTTATCGTGGGAGCGTCATTATTGTGATGCGACCAAATCATTATTGTGTCGCATCGTTATTTGAAGCATGGGTGATTGATGCCATATATTTCCATGAAGGTGCGACCTGTTATCGTGGGAGCGTCATTATTGTGATGCGACCAAATCATTATTGTGTCGCATCGTTATTTGAAGCATGGGTGACTGATGCCATATATTGCCATGAAGGTGCGACCTGTTATCGTGGGAGCGTCATTATTGTGATGCGACCAAATCATTATCGTGTCGCATCGTTATTTGAAGCATGGGTGACTGATGCCATATATTTCCATGAAGGTGCAACCTGTCATCGTGGGAGCGTCATTATTGTGATGCGACCAAATCATTATTGTGTCGCATCGTTATTTGAAGCATGGGTGACTGATGCCATATATTTCCATGAAGGTGCGACCTGTTATCGTGGGAGCGTCATTATTGTGATGCAACCAAATCATTATTGTGTCGCATCGTTATTTGAAGCATGGGTGACTGATGCCATATATTTCCATGAAGGTGCGACCTGTTATCGTGGGAGCGTCATTATTGTGATGCGACCAAATCATTTTTGTGTCGCATCGTTATTTGAAGCATGGGTGACTGATGCCATATTTTTCCATGAAGGTGCGACCAGTTGCAGTAGAAGCGTCACTATTGGCATGCGACTGAAACCTATTTATGTCGCATCGCTGATTAGACGCCGGGTACACTGATGACATATTTTCCATTACGGTGCGACCTGTTATCGTGGGAGCGTCATTATTGTGATGCGACCAAATCATTATTGTGTCGCATCGTTATTTGAAGCATGGGTGACTGATGCCATATATTTCCATGAAGGTGCGACCTGTTATCGTGGGAGCGTCATTATTGTGATGCGACCAAATCATTATTGTGTTGCATCGTTATTTGAAGCATGGGTGACTGATGCCATATTTTTCCATGAAGGTGCGACCAGTTGCAGTAGAAGCGTCACTATTGGCATGCGACTGAAACCTATTTATGTCGCATCGCTGATTAGACGCCGGGTACACTGATGACATATTTTCCATTACGGTGCGACCTGTTATTGTCAAAGCCGCATTATTGTCATGAGACCAAATCATTATTACGTGGCATTGTAAATTTGAAGCATGGCTGAGTGATGATATATTTTCTCCTCAAGGTGTGACCACTTTGACTAGATGCAACATTATTGTCATGTGTCACAATATTCAGTAATGGGGCATTGAATTTTTTAATCTGTCAATGTTGTTGCATATATTAGCTGCTGTTTTTTTGATGTTGGGCAAAAGATGCATGTTTACGCTTAGCATGGAAGTGTCTCAACAGGGACAAACCATGTTAGCCTGCAGAAAATGTGTGTTTCAATATTCAGCTGAGTCAGACTAAGACGTATGTTGACCATAGTCACTTTTGGGCCTTGTGTTATGTCACTTTTGTGCCTAGAGTCAGCAAAGCATGGGTCAGTTTCAGACTTATGCAGACCTAACGTCTCCCATCTCCCTCCTTTCTCAACATTAATGTAGGATCATGTTACCCGATGTCTATCACACTACATCGAATCCTCCTGTCACATGGAGCCCAATCAAGGCGGCTTCAGACCTGCCCACTCAACAGAAGCAGTTATCTTGCCACTCTTGTACACACTCAGGGGCAACGCAGACGCAGGCTCCCCCCAAGCCCTCTTACTCATGGACCTGTCGTCCGCATTCAACACGGTGGACCATTACATCCTTCTCCACCTTGGAAGACATGCAGGCATCCAGGGACCCACTCTTGAGTGTGTCGAGTCCTTCCTAACTGGAAGGACTGAAATGGTCCGCCTGGGACCCTATAGTGTAACAAATACCCCCACGTCCTGTGGAGTCCCACAGGGCTCCTCCCATTCAACACTCCTGTTCAATCTATACCTTTGGGCGCTGATCCATTCTGTACAGAAATGGGACCTTATTGTGTATTACTACGCTGACGACTTACAGATCATCCTCCTGCTCAATTCACCTCCTGCCATCAAGACGTTCCACGCTGTCATGATCCACATCCAATTATGGATGTACCAGTACCTATTGCAGCTTGACCCCGTTAAAACAGAGCTCCTCCTCCGTGGACTCAGTCATGGCCACTGTGGCCCTCAGTTCTGCCCTCAGAGCTAGGTTCCCCCCCAGCCCTGGTAAAATCAGTCAAGGGTCTGGGAGTCATCATTGAGGCTGAACTCTCCCTCAGGCCACAAGTGGGTGCTCTACTTTCTTCCTCTATGTA
The DNA here is from genome assembly GCF_964263255.1 of Lissotriton vulgaris. Taxonomy (NCBI): domain Eukaryota; kingdom Metazoa; phylum Chordata; class Amphibia; order Caudata; family Salamandridae; genus Lissotriton; species Lissotriton vulgaris. Next base: position 1,317,260,649 of record NC_141691.1, read on the forward strand.
CCAGGTCCGGCAGATCGTTACAGTCAGTCACTTACTCCCTCCCACCGCACTTACCCAAGTGGTGTTCTCACTCGTGCTCTCACGCCTGGACTTCTGTGAGTCCATCATGTACGGTCTCCCACGATCCCTGCCACACCGCCTCCAAGTTGTCCAGATTCAAGCAGCCCGTCTAATTCACATTACACCCAGATGGCAATCAGCCAAACCTCTACTCCACAGTCTTCACTGGCTCACAATAGATCAGAGGGCATCTTTTAAGGTAACCTGTCTCACATTCTAAGCCCTCCACTGGTCCCACTCCACGTTTCTCAATTATCTTATCTGCCCTCACCGCACAACACAAACACTCATATCAGCTCACCGTCATCTGGTAGTCACGCCCAATACTAAAACCCAGAATTTTGGTGGTTGCACATTTTGTCATCTGCCTCCTGGGCTTTGGGATCTCCTTTCTCTCTCCTTCAAATCCTCCCCTTCCCTTCTGGACTTGTGGTAATCGCTTCCAACACACATTTTCCCTTCCATGTGCTAACTCTCGGCCACTCACGCTTCCTTCCTCACTCACTCTGTCTTATGGCGCCAGCAAGCCTATGGTCTCTGTGCACTCTATGAATTTCACCTATGAGAAGGTTACATCAGATAACGTTGCTTTTCTGCTTTGAGTCAGGAATGCATGTCTCAGATTCTGACGTTGTCAGACCTATCGTCACTTATGTGCGTGGAGTCAGGAATGCATGGGTCAGATACTGAGGTAGGCAGACCCAACGTCACTTTTGTGTGTTGAATCATGAATGAGGTTCTGAAGTATGATACACTAACTTCATTTATGTGCCTACCACATTTGTTTATTTGTGCAAACTGGTGTGAGCACTGAAGGCTACTTTTTGATGGATGGTCAGATTGTGACGCACACCCACTGTGTAACATGTTGATGATAGAAATTTTTAACATATTACTTATTTACTTTCATCATGACTTTACAACATACAAGTACTTTGTTGTTATTTTTCCTGCTGTGTGATTTCATTATGTGGACTCCTCTTCACCAGTGCTTTATTAAATGTCTGCACCACAACATATGGATGCTAAATGTTGCTTTTTGACAATTGTGAATGTACAACCTAATTTATGACGTATTTGCGTATAATATTACTGCATGCATTCCTGCGGCACTTCCCTACAGCAAGCAAATAGGGTGTGAAGGTGGTGTGTCTATGACATATGGGAGATTCATGTGCTTTTGATGTGTGCTGACGCGCAATGGGCGGCCTGCATACCTGCAGTATGTTTTCTGTGTTGCATGGAGGAATACTTTTGTACAGGAAGGGTCACCTTCATACACATGTGCATTCATACCCTGCACACCGAGACACATGCACTATGGTGCCAGGGTACCTGTGTTGGCCAGACACTGGTGAGTGTCCGCATTGCAGGTGAAATTGCAAGCCAGTACAATGTAAATGGATGTGTGGGCTGATGTATGTCTGATGTCAGCCTCCAGACATGAGAGTTAGTGTAATGTATGAACTCCACATATGAGATTGTCATGCAAATTGCAGTGTGAATTATTGTCAAATAATCATGCACAAGGTACATAAGGTTGTGTGAAGTATTTTTATTTGTGCAAACACAAATGTAGATGCATGATGCGGATGTTATTAGTGACATTCTTAGAAAAAATTGTGCACTATCTGAGCACGTCTCCGGATGCCTGCTGCTGTGCTTGTATTTACAGGAGCATGGCCATCCTCCTGGTCATCCTGTGGCATTTCTGCATTCAAATCTGGATCATCGTCCCAGGGAACACGTGTGAGTACACAAATATTGTGCAGTATTGCACAGGCCAAAATAATTTTGCACACTGTCTCTGGTGAATAGAGCATGCGTCCACCAGACTTGTCCAGGCGCCGAAACCTGGCCTTGAGCAGGCCAAATGTTCTTTCCACAATGTTCCTGGTCCGGCTATGTGCTTGATTGTATGCAACTTCCTGTGGTGTCTGCGGATTTCCATACGGTGTCATCACCCACGGCTGAATGCCATACCCCTGGTCAGCTGTAATAGAATAAATGAGAAGGTACAATGAAAAGTTTGATATGGTTGTGGTAAAGTAGAGGCCATATGTTGTGGGTAATATTTCATTTGTCAGTGTCCATTGGGCATGGATGTTGCAGATAACACACCCAGGGACTCACATGCAAGACACCTTTGCAACATAGTTCTGCTGTGCAATGGACAAATATTTGGAAGAGACAGGTAGTGTAGGCAAACCACTGATATTAACTGCATATCATTCCATAACATAAATTTATTTCTTGAAGTAGATGAGTATGTAGTCCTCCTATGCATTTTGGCCAGGAGGCCCTTTGTCATGGAGCGTTCATATCCACGCATTGCAAGGACCGTTACTCGGCTGTTCTAAGACCGGTGTTCTGTTATGCTGGTCTTGGAACAGCCAAGTAGCAGTCCTTGCTACGCGTTGCTATGAACGCTCCTTGACAAAGGGGCTTGCAGAAAAGTATTTTTGCTATGGATTGATATGCTGTTGATATCATCGATAACCCATTCACTTGAATACTTGTGAATTAAAAACAGAACTTGTATTACAACTTCTTTGAATCATTTTCATGATCATGTACGGAGTGCCTCGCCAAGGGAATGTATTTGCAGTGGTTTGTGTACACTGCCTGTCTTGCACTTTTGTTGCTTTGACGGAAGCACCACCCTTGGGAGCACTGAACAAGATTCTACATACTTCTTTTACTACCGCTGTGCACCACCCACATCCTTTTGTATTTTCTCAAATTTGGAAGGACATGCATTGACTCCCTATTTGCCTCTACATGACCGTGGGCCTCATTTATGAGGGACTTGCACCACTGGTGCGTGACCTTTTGCCATTTTGGATTTGAGGCACCAGCAGTGCATGACCGTCATTAATTATGGCCCTTCTATTAATGTCTATGTATATGCTATTACATGGGTACTCACAAACTTTATATCGGGGCCAAATTTACAGTGTGGCTTGTGGCCGAGGGCCGCAGTGGTGGGGCCGGGGTCAGTGGGGGAGTGGCCGGGGCTAGAGCCACAAATACAAACTGACCATGAGGTTGGACACAGGCCGCAGCGACAGACGCCTTTGTCTACTGAGCGACCAGACCTGGCATACACATCTCTCACACTCACTCTCTCCCACTCTGTCTGTCTGTCTGTCTCCCTCCCTCCTCTCTCTCCATCTGTCTCACTGTCTGTCTCTCTCCCTCCCTCTCTCGACCTCTGTGTCTCTCCCTCTGTCTGCCTCCCTCTCTGTCACTCTCCCTCTCTGTCTCTCTCTGTCTCCTTCACTTTCTGTCTCCCTCCCTCTATGTCTCTCTCTGTCTCATCCTCTCTGTCTCCTTCTCTCTGTCTGTCCCTGTCTGTGTCTGGGCCTGTCTCTGTCTGGCCCTCCTCCCCCTCCCTCTGTCTCTCTGTCCTTGTGTCTATCTCTGTCTGTCTCTGCCGCTATCTGTCTATGTATGTCTGTTTCTTCCCCCATATGTCTCTGCCCCCATCTGTCTCTGCCCCCTTCTGTCTATGCCCCCTTCTGTCTCTGCCCCAATATGTCTCTGCACCCATGTGTCTCTGCCCCCATGTGTCTCTGCCCCTATCTGTCTCTGCCCCTATCTGTCTCTGCCTCTGTCAGTCTGTCCCTGTCTCTGCCTTTCTCTAGCCCTGCCCCTATCTGTCTCTCACACTATCTGTCTCTGACACTCTGCCCCTATCTGCCCCTCCCTCTATCTGCCTCTGCCTCTGACACTCTGCCCCTGTCTGCCCCTGTCTGCCCCTGCCCCTGTCTGCCCCTGCCCCTGTCTGCCTCTGCCCCTGTCTGTCTCTGCCCCTTCTGTCTCTCGGGTAGTGCACACATACTGTGTGTACACGTCCCCGTCACCAGCCCAGAGACAGCCTCCCCCCCTGTAATGTACAAGCCAGCTAGTTTTCTTTCAGAATTTGCTGCTTTGTAGGGTCTGTGTCCCACCACTTGTCACATCATGGCACCCCCAGCAGTGAGGCCAACGCCCCCTTGGCGCCAGTCAGCGGAGTATTTCACGGCTCTTTGCAAGACCATTTAATTGTTAATGAGGCCTTGTTGATTTTGATCTCTTCTTAGCGCCCCTGCATCTCCACCCTATGCCTGAAATCACCCGGCCCCCATAAATCAACAACCGGTGGTGTTTGCAGACACTTTTGAATGAATTTAAATTTAACAGAGGTACATGTCTGCAAGGTCCGCGGGCCGCACAGGAAGGCTTGCCGGACCGCAGTGAAAGGCTTGCTGGGCTGCTGACGGCCCGCCGGCCGTACTATGGGTACCTGTGTGCTAGTACAACATTATTACATCCTGAACCTCATTTATGCATCATTACAGCAATATTAGCAGCATGGTAGCATGGATGGTACATTGTATCATACTCTTTTGCTTACCTACAAGTAGTCCATTTCCATACTGGCCATTCTTGAAACGATCATTTATGATGCAGTTCCTGAAGATGAACGCATCATGGACACTGCCAGGGTATTTTGCCAGCACATTAGTAAATAGTCCACGGTGATCCACGATGGCCTGTACATTAATTGAATAGGTGTGTTTCCGATTGATGTACAAATGTGCAGTTGCTGCCGGGGGAACTAATTGCACATGCGTACAGTCCATGGCACCCAGCACATGGGGTAAGCCTGCTATGGCATAAAATCCTTGCTTTATCTCCATCTGCTCTTGTGCATTGTTGGGAAAATGGAGGTAGCGGGGTGTGAGATGGATGATGGCATCCAGGACAGTTGGCAGGAATGATGAAAAAGCTGGCTGGGATATTCCTGCCAGTTTGGCGACTGTTGTCTGAAAGGAGCCCGACGCCAGCATGTGCAACACAGCCAGGAGCTTTGCCTGTGGCGGTATGTTTGTAGGCCTGTTGCTTCCTACCTCTAGCCTTGGTCCAATGAGTCCCAGTAGATGCTCAATGGTCTCCTTCTTCAGGCGGAATAGAGTAATGACCTCCTCATCCCTGATGCCTCTCAGGACGCTCCTTGGACGGAATAACCGCTCCTTTCTGCGGCGTTGCCTTGGGGGTGGGGGTGGATTTTGTGGTGCAGGGGGTTGTGGTGGTATTCCTGCAGCTAGTTGTCTCCGTCTGGCAGCTACTCTCAGCATAACGACCTCCATGGTGTGGGTATGGTTGCAGCAAAGTTCAATGGCCTCCTCTCCTCTCTCCTCTCCTCTCGCTATGTGCCGATGCGTCATTTCCTGCGCGTCCGTTTTGTAGGCGCACCAATTCCGACGCATCCGCAACGCTGCGCCATTTCCGTCGCGGATGCGTCAAAAGCGGGAAAGTTAGTAAATGCGGATGCGTCACTTTTGCGCAAATTTTTCCGCGGTTACGCCCACATTGCATACATTAATTTTTGCGCGTCGCAGGGCATTCTGACGCAGTGGGGTTTGTGGCGCAGTGAGGTAAAAGTAAGCATGAGCGGATTTTGCGGATTGGCAATCCGCGAATTTGCGGATTTGCAAACTCGCAATCCGCAAAATCCGCGAATTCCCGCGAATTTGCGGATTTTTTTTTTTTTTTGTGTTCGCCCGTGTTTCTGCCAGTTCGCGAGGGTTTTTACAATTTCGCAATTTGCGAACTTACCTGTCGGGTCGCAAGTTTTGCGAACTTGTTGTTTCTACGTGTCCAACCTGTTTGGGACACTCTTCTTCATCACTGCCACTCTCTGTCACCACTGCCACTCTCTGACTACTCATGCCACCCTCTGGCCCACCCATGCCACCCTCTGTTTCATCACCACACCCTCTGGTTGTCCAGTGTACATTATTTTTGGCAAAGCAAAGCACACCTTCCCTGCCTCAAGTGACCTGAATTAATTTGGGGCTGATTAATGTGTCACAGAATATTTTTTTAGCTGGCACCTGCTTCCTTAGTGCGCCCTGATTAGTGATCTTTTGCACTTGCTAAGTGCTTTCATTGTTGCAAAATTAGTTACAACACCTGCCCTGCCCCAACTGACAATAATGAATTAGGGGCTGATTAATGGATTTTAACTTCCAGCCTGGCTCCTGCTTGTCTCCCTTAGCTGTAATTCAGGACCTTTGTGGCATATGTGTAACTATTCTGAGGTTCAGAGCAGGGTCACATAATAGTTGCAACTGGCAACTGAACTCTGGAGGGGCCCCTCAGGAAGCACTACAGGAAATGGCTACTAATGATGAGCCTGAACTTTTGAACCTGGTAAGTAGTTACTTTCAGTTTTGCTAAAATCGTATTTCTGCAATTTCGCACTTATTCGCGGGGCGCGAACTCACGCGAACAGTGCGAGCAGTGCGAGCAAAATCCGCTGCTCGCGGATTTGCGGATTTTTCAGGAAATTCGCAAATCTCGCGGATTGCGGATTTCCCGAAAATCCGCAAAATCCGCGAGCGGAACGGATTTTCCGCCCATGCCTAGGTAAAAGTGACGCATCGCTGGAGATGCGTCACTTCATTAATATGGCGCATGCGGTGCGCCGAAGATGCGTCATTATTTTTGACGCATCTTCGGCGCAAGCTGTTCATAAATAAGGGCCCTGGTATCAGGAGAGACCCCTGTGCTGCTTTTTTGAGCCCAGTACTGATCCTGAAAAGTAATTCTAACCGTACTTACCAGTAACTTGTATTTCCTTCTGTAGGAATCCATTGCCTGGTTTTCACCAGAAAAGTTTTTAAGTGTCTATTTTCACAAACTAAAAATCATCCTTACAAATTGCCTGTATCAATTAAATGCATTCTTTCAACTGTTTACAGGAGATGCTCCCGTGCTGGTTCCAGGAGCCACCACTGAGTAAGAAAAAGTAACTTTAACACTACTTACCTGCTAAGTGAATTTCCTCCCATAGGATAACATTGGTGAATCTATGTGAAAAAGTTTCTAAGTGTCAAATATTAAAAAACAATAATATTCCTTAAAAATCACTGCTGTAACCAAAACGCTTTTACTCAACTGTTTACAGGAGATGTCCCAGGACTGAATCTAGGATCCAGTCCTGTGGTTAGAAAAGTAATCCAAAAAGTAACTAATTGTATTTAACTAGAAATCCTGTAACTACTCTACTTAGAAGACTATTGCCTATTTGCAAATTATTTAAACTAAAGTAATTCATTCTGAGAAAGTATATTTTGTAATGTAATGTATAACGTAATTATAATGTAATTTAAAAAATAAAATATCTAAAAATAAATTGTTTAAAAAATGTAGAAAATCAGTATAACAAAAAAAAATCATTTAAAAATTGTCATTTACAGAACCTTTGAAATTCACTGAAAAAAACATAGGTTTCAGACATGTTATAGTTAGAAATTAGTGTTTAAAAAACCTTAGAAATTCACTGAAAAAACCATAGGTTTTAGGGGTGTTATAGTTAGCTAGACATTTCACTCATATAAAACCATTGAAATTCCCCCGTTATAGTTAGTTGTACTAACTATAACGCGCGCGCCCGCAATCCACTGCTGATGATGTCACATATTACATCATTCATGACATGGTCCAAGACCGAGAACCAATACCGTGGCAGACATGAAAGGCTTTTTTCCTTGTGGTAAGTGCAAGGCCTGCGCACACAGCAAAAGGGTTTTAGGATATGAAATACCAGGCCTTAAAAATCGAAAACCCATTAGATCATTCATTACCTGCCTAACATCATATGTAGTGTATTGTCTGATGTGCCCCTGCAAGTTAAGATACGTAGGGAGCACCATCAAAAGCGTGAAACTGAGAATCCTTGAGCACATGCGTGCTATAGCGAATAAGGACATGACATCTCCAGTACCTAAGCATTTTGTGATCAAACATGGTAGCAACAGGGATCTCTTACAATATTTCGGGGTTGACCAGGTACCTGAGCACGAAAGGGGCGGCAGCAGATTAATTAAACTCAGACGCTTGGAATCCCAATACATTATTGACCTGCAAACTAAAATTCCAACAGGTCTAAATAGTGGGGAAGAACTGGCTATCCACCTAGGAAAATAAATTTACAGATGTATTACCAGGGCCACCTTAATAAACTATGAGGGAGGTATACTGCCTTCTGGCATGCTTTGGGGGTAATTCAGCGGTTTCTAGCAATAGGAGCCTCCGTAGTCGATCCACGGCAAGATCTAAAGGGAATGTGCTGTATGTTAGGCGATTGTACATTACTTTTAAATGCCAACACACTGAGCAAATTACATGTGTTTTATATGTGGTAGACGACATTGTCTAAGGTTCTGAGACTGAATTGTTGAAATATGAATGTCATTCATCCTACATGTGAAACCGCTCATTGAAGGCTTGATTATGAATGTGGCATTATGACACAATATATGTATTCGGGTGGCCGATTCACGGCATTATGTACAATTTCAATAAGTTCAAAATTATGGTTTGAAAGTAATTTTGATTGCTGATTAAGTATGAATTCTTGCTTATTTTGCACATTCCAATATGGCACTCATATAATGTGGACGAGCAGTCCTACCTCACTTTCCTTATGAGATCGCACACTGAGCTTTAAAAATGGCTCCTGTGCAACACTCATGTTGACACATTGATAAAGGGCTTGACCCGAAACGCGTCTGTGAGGAGCGCACGAATAAAGGAAATAACTGATTAAAGCACCCCGCGAGTGCTGTTTCTTCTTTCCCGGCCGGGGGAGGAGATTTGGAGCAATATATATATATATATATATATATATATTACCTACTGGCTATCGCCAGTAGGTATATATAGTTAGGATTAATTCTCTATGGAACTTTTGAAAATTCTATGTCTAATAACTTTGGCGTTTGTGGACAGAATCGGCTGAAATTTTCAGGAAAATTGCACATTTTGTTTCTGAGCAGCCCTTGAAAATTTGGGGGGGTTTTGTCAAGGGGGGGCCGAGAAAAAAGGGGGGTCCCAAAACGCGTTTTTCCCATGTTAATTTCCATAGGGCGGTTGGACTCACTTTTAGCTCGAACGGCTGAATGGATTTGCACGAAACTTCGCAAAATTGTAGGGACTGTTAGCCCGATGTGCCTTTGCTAGGTCTCAATATATGTGCTCCAGTAGTTTTTGAGAAATTAACGTTCAAAACAAGATATATATCTGTAACAGCGCTCCGGGCTGCGCTCCGGTTCGCTTACTTTTCGCGAAACGGAACTTTGCGCGCGGAAAGCTGATTGGCTCTCCGGTGTCTGTCAACATTCTAAACAGTCCGGAGCGGCCGCCATCTTATCTCTCGGTAGGATCGAGAGAGAAGAAGAGGTGAAAAACGAAGGGGGAATTTAATGAAAGGGGGCAAGGTATACCTCTCTTGACCCCCTAGGAATAATGTTGGGGTTATTAAAGGGTCTCGTGGGGAAAATAAAAAAATATATATTTTTCACGGTAGAAGCGCTTCCCGGGCCGCGAACTGGGCCGCAAACTGGTAGCGAAACGGGAATTCGCCATTTTGTGTTTTGTTTTAATTAAATTACTAGGTATAAGGGGGTGCGGAAGACATATCCTGACCCCTTATGTTTTCTGAGGGTGGCTGAGGAGGCTCATATATGTTGATACATGTCTTCCAGCGGCTGTGCGTGAGCTTTTTTTTTTTTTTGCTGCGTGACGTCTGTTAACGTTCGATTCGATGGAAATCAGGAAGTGTTGACCACCATTTTGTCACTGCGAGTAAATATTTTGTTATAAATGAATCCTTATTGATAAACATTGTCTGCGCCATCTTGCCTTTTTAGATGCCTTGACCAGACCCACTCTCTGCACGCCGTCGATTCTCAGCACGGCTCCCCACCCTCGCAAGCATCTCCCCCACGCACTGGTCACCCCCGCTCTCTCTCTCATGCATCGGCCATATACTTCCCCCCATCTGCGCTGCTCTTCCCTGAGAATCACACTCTGTGCTCGCCCGACACCTCCCTTTCACCCTATTCACTACTGCACCCTCTGACACTCCTCTTCCTCTGTGTCCGATTGTCCAGGCCGGACCCAGGCTATCACCTAGCCCTGCGGATGTAGTTTATGGCCCCAGCTGTAGAGAATCCAGACATGCCAACCCTCCCGATTGAGGCGTGAGACTACTGATTTCAGTGCTAGTCTTCCGCCTCCCGATTCCTGCAAGGAAAAATCCGGGGGCATATTACCAACAACTAGCGATAATTTTTGTCTCTAACTTGTTTAGTGACAAAAATTATCGCCGCACATCGGCGAATTTTATCGCAGATAAAACTTGCTATTAGCAAGGTTTATCGCAAATGCGATAAAAAACGGCCGCAATGCATGAATATCGCTGAAAAGTCAGCGATATTCATGCATTATCCAGCAAATGCTCTTAGCCATGTTATCCACCTTCCATTGGATAACATGGCTAAAAACTGCTCAGGGCAGGTGTTAGCTTTTGGAGATATTCGCGCTTAGCGCGAATATCTCCAAAAGTTGGTAATAGGAGATAGCGATGGTTAGGGACTGTTTCCAGTCGCTAACATCTTGGCACGCCCACTTTGCATGTCATTAGTGATAAATATCACTGACATGCAAAGCGGGGCCCAAGATGGTCGCTATCTCCTTTTAGCTGTCACTAACTGGTGTTAGCGACAGCTTGGTAATAGGGAGATAATTTTATCTCCTTTTTTTTGGCTTTTAAAGCCAAAAAAGCGGAAATAAACCCCCTTGATAATATGCCCCACGATTCTTCGGGGGTTTCAGCTGACAAGGCTTGGTATTGTGTTACGTGCTAATTCTTCCAGGAAACGTCAGAGGGTCGATGCAGGGGTTCTAGAAGGGGTGATAAACCATTTAAGCCTCATGAACAAGCGCATGGTCTTTTAAAGATTTGTGAAGTACTCGGGGCGGCGGTGTGTGTGTGCCCTCTTTCAGGAGCGGGCGGGGGGGCACTGCCAGCAACTTGCCAGGCCAGGTAGTGTTCAACAAGTGCATCACCCTTTCTCTGCCTGCTATTGCGCTCCATGCTTCGGAAAGGTAAGAAAAAGAACGTGCATTTGAGTTTGAAATGTCCGATCCTGTAGCAGTACACTTGCAAAGCCCACACATGACAATAACCCGATTCAAGGCCCCATTCACGCGATTTTTTAAAAATATATAGCACTCCAACAAAGTAGGATTATAAAACTTTATTAACTTTTAAATATAACGAACGCAACAAAAACTGTAAATATATTTAAACATTTTTTGAAATTAACCAGAACTATAACGATAACAACAACAACAACAATAATATAACTTTTATGCCTAAATTACGCAAACATTTAGCTAATCTGCTAAAGGGGGGAGTCGCCATTTCTTTACAATAATCAATAATGAAAAATCAACATCAATAGGGTTGTCCGTATTCCCGATGCAGCACTATAGTGCAACATACACAGCACCTGGTGTGTCAAGAGTGAACAGGTCCTAGCTGCTTAACCAATGACTGACAAATGCTATATTAAACACTTACTATGTATAATACTTGCGTTCACAATAGTTTTACTTTACAAAACAGAACAAAAGATGTCCCCTGTAAGTAAACCCATATTAGCTGTTTCAGTTATTGAACATCCTAAGGTTTTATGACATGGGGAACAGTGGTGATATCCTTGGCGGGTGATGGAACTGGGATTGTTAATGGAAAAACATCTACAAAGAAAACTATTGGTGAATTATACTTCTCCGGAAACTATAACGATAACAACAACAACAACAACAATATAACTTTTATGCTCAAATTACGCAAAGATTTAGCTAATCTGCTAAAGGGGGGAGTAGCCATTTCTTTTGATAATTTATTTATCCATCCGTAGCCTCTCTAATCTCCATTACAATATGTTTCTTGCTGTCGCTAGCTGATGAAAAACTAAAGTGATAACTTCCTCATCCTTATTTTGTCTTTCTTTGTTCCTTAAGATGTTATCTGTGTCAACCTCTTCCGAGAATGCTGATGCGTTAGGGATTTCCTTGTGTTTCTTAATAGCATTGGTGTCTGCACACTTCTTTGTCAATTCTGTGAACATGATAACTGCTTCATAGACAGACGATATCTTTGTTAAGTCATTAGTGTTAAGTGTGTCTGAAACTACAGTGCCCTTCTGTTTTTCTTTCTTCAGGCTCTACAGAGTTTTGTGTGTTGTTCTTTTGAGCGACAATTATTCCAGAGGTTTCAGGTTCACTTGTTTTGTCTTGCAGTGAGTTAACAGCTTTAGAGACTTCATGTTTATTTGCTATGTCCTGCTGTTCGTCAACTGCTTCAGAGACGTCAGCCTCATTTGTTATGTTTGACTAGATCCTGGACCTGCCCGGCCGCGCCCAAAATGGCGCCGGTGTAAATGGGACTCGTAACTGCTTGTTGTGTACTGGTTGCCCAACCTTGATATCACGAGATACGTATGCAGTTTTGAAGCACATGGCGGAGGCTCGTCTGCTGTAGTGGGGCGCCCCTTATCATTTCAGTCGCCATTCCGCCCGCTTTTGCTACACTGTGCCTTTTCCGCCATTCAGCTGTTTACTGCCTGCTCTTACGGCTACAGCGTCTCGCTCACCATGTAGTTGAGTTGCTCCCACTCTTGCGGTGCAGCGATAGGCGGCTGCCACAGGACTCTTAAAATGGCGGCCGGCTCTTCGGATTTGGGCCTGGTCCAGTAAAATGGCCCTGGGACACCTTGGAACTCGGACGCTTGTCTGCCAGGGCTTGGGTTCCATTCTCGAAAGCGTCCCCTCAGCCTTGAAGATTGTACAAAAGTCTTGGGGGCCCTCGACTCCCGCAGGCTTCCGGTGGGGAGCGGCTGTCATGATTGCTTGCGGAATGGCCACGACGGAGCTACGAGATGGTGGTGCTCTCATGGTGACGCAAGCTTCAGTCTGAAACATCCAGAAACAAGGTGGGGCTTTCATCGTTTGGGAAAAAAAAAATTTTAATCCAATGAAAAGTGTTATTTTTAGGTCACATGACCTAGTCTTACATCATTAGGAAAACAAAAGTAAAATGAACCAATGAAAAGTTTTATTAACAAGTCACATGACCTGTTATGCTTACGTTACGCGCTGCGCGGCGCGCTCTGGATCGTTTCCGGGAAGCTGCGCCTTGCGCACCGGAGCACTTCCGGGTGCGCTAACGCGGCGCGTCATATGACGCATTACGCGACAACGCAGGTCCAGAATATAGTCAAAATGTCTCCACCAACCAGCGGTCGGAATACAACCGCTTTCAGCAGTCCAAAAAGTTCGGTTAAATCTTAAGAGCGGGAGCAACTCAACTACATGGTGAGCGAGACGCTGTAGTCGCAAGAGCGGGCGGTAAACAGCTGAATGGCGGAAGAGGCACAGAGTACCAAAAGCGGGCGGAATGGCAACTAAAACAGTAAAGGGGTGCCCCACTACAGCGTGTCTTCAGGTCAAACGGATTGTGGGACAAGGTCCAGAATGGAAGAGTCATCAAAAGGGAATAAATTCCGCCGGACCCCGGGAGCCGGCCGCCTATGTCGGGGGCGATCTCAGGCCACATCAGGGCAACACGACTTGGGGAGGGGGCAGGAGCCAAGCGCCCCCTCTCAGTCCGCGCCATCTCACCGCCCCTCGGGGGCCTCCGTCAAGCGGTTTAGGGAGGCACCATATCACATTGTTTTCCAATGCAGTCAGGTCCACAAACGGACCCTACTTACTTTGAATAGTGAAGCTGCAGCAGGTGCAAATAAGGTTTAAACAGTGTTACAAGCGCTGCTTAGAACTCTGAAGTATGGCACTCAACATCCAGGACTTATGCCATTTGTGTAAGGCAGTGACATCGAAGCAACTCAGGGACAAAAAGCATGAACGAACATTCACGTATGAAAATCTTATTTGGGGAAGGGGCAGGATCCAAACGCCCCCCCCCAGTTCGCGCCACTACACCGTATGTGGAAAATCTGAAGCCATCGTTCTACAAACTCTCAACGCTTGCTATCAGTGCATGAGTTTCATGCTCGATCGATTGAGCTAGCCGGATCGGGCAATAAAAAGTATAAAATAGTTATGTAAATAGTTTGTCTATATTTATAATATTTGCATAGGGTTTGTCGTTATTTTGGGCGGGGTGGGTGGCGGAGTCGAGCTGTCTTGCAGCCCTCATGGTGTGGAGCTCAGTTCATTTCACTATTTTCGTATTTCTCATGAAGGGTTGTTCCTAATGTTTGTATTTTATCGAGGTCAAAAAGAGATCGAATTAGTGGTCTACTGATTTTGCTCGATTACTTTTATTTTTTTACACGATTTTTCACTATCTGCAAAGACTAAACAGAGTATTGCGACTTTGTGCTTGTTTGTAAATAGAGAATGATCCAAAGAGAACCAATTTTAAAACAGTAAATGCTTGGATAACAATCAATCAAATGGAGAGACAAGCAGGTACGACGGATTACAACGGGGGTAAAGGTCTGCGTTAACTACCGTTCACTATCTGCAAAGAGAGAGTACTACTAAGAGAAAAGAGGGGAGGGGGGGCAGCGTTCAAAGCACATCAGCGTGCATAAACACGAAAACGTTTTTACCTATCACGTACTTGACATTTGACAGCTTTTATATTTGCTATTAAAAAACCATTGAAATTCACAGAAAAAACCATAGGTTATAGTCCATATATAGTTAGGAATTTGCATTTACAAAACCTTGAAAATTCAATGAAAAAACCATTGGTTATAGAACATATATAGTTAGGAATTTGCATTTACAAAACCTTATTTTACTCGCATAAAACCATTGAAATTCCATATATAGTTAGATGCGCTAACTATATATCGCGCACCCGCAATCCACTGCTGATGATGTCACATATTACATCATTCATGACATGGTCAGTGACATCACTGATGACATCACTGATCACAACATCCAGTGACTGTATGTTTCTGTAAAGTTAAAATATGTCTTACATATTGAAGAATGAGTGGATGTATAAATGTCTGGATGAAGGATTTAGTAGGTGCATGACTGATTGTATGAGGGAGTGATTAAATGTGTCTCACTGAGTGTATGGGTTAGTGATTAAACTGTATTAATTTGTGCATCATTATATCTGTTGTTCTGTAAACTGCTGCATGTGTTGATCAGTAGCTATATGAATAACTATATGGGTTATTGATTGGTTGCTCAAGTATTTGTATGGGAGACTGAGTATATGTGTGAGTGGCTGGGAGGTGTGTGACTCTGTGCATAGATGTGTGAGCAGTTGATTCACTAGATGTATGGTTTCAAAAGTGCATGTGGAAACAGCTGTATGGGCGGTTGACTGTGTGCATGAGTGTATTGGTGAGTGAATGGATATCTCAGTGCTACATGTCAAAGTAAGTACATATGTAAAACACAGTACATGTGAGAGTTAACATATATAAATAACTGTGCATTAGAGCCAGTGAATGTGTGAGTGGCTGTATGGATCATTGTGAACTTTTATTAGGGATTATATAAGAGAGTAAATATGTGTTAGAATATGTTTCAATAAGTAAGGTGTGTATAACTGTATAGTTGAGGAATTGGAGGTGTGATTGATTCTTTGCATGACTGTCTAGGTGTATGAGTAACTCCATGGATGAGTGACAATCTGTGAGTGTCTGTTTTCACTGAGTGTATCTAAGGATATATCAGAGTCTGTAGAGGTTCATCGTATTAACACATGAATGATGTCATCTGTGATGTTGTCAGTGATGTCATTTGAGTTGTCATCAGTGATGTCATCAGTGATGTCATTTGAGATGTCATCAGTGATGTCATTTGAGTTGTTATCAGTGATGTCATCCGTGATGTCACTGACCATGTCATGAATGATGTAATATGTGACATCATCAGCAGTGGATTGTGGGTGCGCGATATATAGTTAGCGCATCTAACTATATATGGAATTTCAATGGTTTTATGCGAGTAAAATAAGGTTTTGTAAATGCAAATTCCTAACTATATATGTTCTATAACCAATGGTTTTTTCATTGAATTTTCAAGGTTTGGTAAATGCAAATTCCTAACTATATATGGACTATAACCTATGGTTTTTTCTATGAATATATATATATATATATATACGCTCCGAATTTGTCCCAAACTTGAAAACGCACGCCAACTCCCACTAGTCACGGGTAAAACAGAGGCAGCATACCACAAGTGGCAGCGGCATTGGAGTCTTCCTGTGTGCTCGGTTCTTAACACCTGACGCGTTTCAGTGCTACCGCACTTCATCAGAGGCGTGTTCATAGTAATTCACATGCCCATCCATTTGACTGTTCTACATCCAATGAGCAGCTCAGTTGAGCCCAGATGGAATGCTCCGAATTTGTCCCAAACTTGAAAACGCATGCCAACTCCCACTAGTCACGGGTAAAGCAGAGGCAGCATACCACAAGTGGCAGCGGCATTGGAGTCTTCCTGTGTGCTCGGTTCTTAACACCTGACGCGTTTCAGTGCTACCGCACTTCATCAGAGGCGTGTTCATAGTAATTCACATGCCCATCCATTTGACTGTTCTACATCCAATGAGCAGCACAGTGGAGCCCAGATGGAATTCTGGGACATGTAGTTTCTGCTGCGGCATGATGTTCTGCTTACAATCCCTTGTGGCAGTTCCCATATTGAGGCTCTGTTATATCTGGAGTCTCATGGCCCCCACTTTAGCAGGGTGGTGCATTTTCTGCGGCTGGACCACCGCAATTTATACACGCTCCGAGTTTGTCCCAAACTTGAAAACGCACTCCAACTCCCACTAGTCACGTGTAAAACAGAGGCAGCATACCGCAAGTGGCAGCGGCATTGGAGTCTTCCTGTCTGCTCAGTTCTTAACGCCTGACGCGTTTCAGTGCTTCCGCACTTCATCAGAGGCGTGGTCATAGCAATTCACATGCCCATCCATTTGACTGTTCTACATCCAATGAGCGGCTCAGTTGAGCCCAGGTGGAATTCTGGGACATGTAGTTTCTGTTGCGGCATGTTGTTCTGCTTACAATCCCTTGTGGCAGTTCCCATATTGAGGCTCTGTTATATCTGGAGTCCCATGGCCCCCACTTTAGCAGGGTGGTGCATTTTCTGCGGCTGGACCACCGCAATTTATACACGCCCTGAGTTTGTCCCAAACTTGAAAACGCACGCCAACTCCCACTAGTCACGGGTAAAACAGAGGCAGCATACCGCAAGTGGCAGCGGCATTGGAGTCTTGCTGTCTGCTCAGTTCTTAACGCCTGACGCGTTTCAGTGCTTCCGCACTTCATCGGAGGCGTGGTCATAGCAATTCACATGCCCATTCATTTGACTGTTCTACATCCAATGAGCGGCTCAGTTGAGCCCAGATGGAATTCTGGGACATATAGTTTCTGTTGCGGCATGTTGTTCTGCTTACAATCCCTTGTGGCAGTTCCCATATTGAGGCTCTGTTATATCTGGAGTCCCAAGGCCCCCACTTTAGCAGGGTGGTGCATTTTCTGCGGCTGGACCACTGCAATTTATACACGCTCCGAGTTTGTCCCAAACTTGAAAACGCACGCCAACTCCCACTAGTCACGGGTAAAACAGAGGCAGCATACCGCAAGTGGCAGCGGCATTGGAGTCTTCCTGTCTGCTCAGTTCTTAATGCCTGACGCGTTTCAGTGCTGAGCACTTCATCAGAGGCGTGGTCATAGCAATTCACATGCCCATCCATTTGACTGTTCTACATCCAATTTGTGACTCAGTTGAGCCCAGGTGGAATTCTGGGACATGTAGTTTCTGTTGCGGCATGTTGTTCTGCTTACAATCCCTTGTGGCAGTTCCCATATTGAGGCTCTGTTATATCTGGAGTCCCATGGCCCCCACTTTAGCAGGGTGGTGCATTTTCTGCGGCTGGACCACCGCAATTTATTCACGCTCCGAGTTTGTCCCAAACTTGAAAACGCACTCCAACTCCCACTAGTCACGGGTAAAACAGAGGCAGCATACCGCAAGTGGCAGTGGCATTGGAGTCTTCCTGTCTGCTAAGTTCTTAGCGCCTGACGCGTTTCAGTGCTTCCGCACTTCATCAGAGGCGTGGTCATAGCAATTCACATGCCCATTCATTTGACTGTTCTACATCCAATGAGTGGCTCAGTTGAGCCCAGATGGAATTCTGGGACATGTAGTTTCTGTTGCGGAATGTTGTTCTGCTTACAATCCCTTGTGGCAGTTCCCATGTTGAGACTCTGTTATATCTGGATTCCCTTGGCCCCCACTTTAGCAGGGTGGTGCATTTTCTGCGGCTGGACCACCACAATTTATACACGCTCCGAGTTTGTCCCAAACTTGAAAACGCACGCCTACTCCCACTTGTCACGGGTAAAACAGAGGCAGCATACCGCAAGTGGCAGCGGCATTGGAGTCTTCCTGTCTGCTCAGTTCTTAACGCCTGACGTGTTTCATTGCTTCTGCACTTCATCAGAGGCATGGTCATAGCAATTCACATGCCAATCCATTTGACTGTTCTACATCCAATGAGCGGCTCAGTTGAGCCCAGATGGAATTCTGGGACATGTAGTTTCTGTTGCGGCATGTTGTTCTTCTTACAATCCCTTGTGCAGTTCCCATATTGAGGCTCTGTTATATCTGGAGTTCCATGGCCCCCACTTCGTAAGGGTGTTGCATTTTCTGCGGCTGGGCAACCGCAAATTATACACGCTCCGAGTTTGTCCCAAACTTGAAAACGCATGCCAACTCTCACTAGTCACGGGTAAAACAGAGGCAGCATACCGCAAGTAGCAGCGGCATTGGAGTCTTCCTGTCTGCTAAGTTCTTAACGCCTGATGCGTTTCAGTGCTTCCGCACTTCATCAGAGGCGTGGTCATAGCAATTCACATGCCCATCCATTTGACTGTTCTACATCCAATGAGCGGCTCAGTTGAGCCCAGATGGAATTCTGGGACATGTAGTTTCTGTTGCGGCATGTTGTTCTGCTGACAATCCCTTGTGGCAGTTCCCATATTGATGCTCTGTTATATCTGGAGTCCCATGGCCCCCACTTTAGCAGGGTGGTGCATTTTCTGCGGCTGGACCACTGCAATTTATACACGCTCTGAGTTTGTCATTTGAGATGTCATCAGTGATGTCACTGACCATGTCATGAATGATGTAATGTGTGACATCATCTGCAGTGGATTGTGGGTGCATGAAATATAGTTAGTACAACTAACTATATAGGAGCAATTTCAATGGTTTTGTATGAGTGAAATGTCCAGCTAACTATAACACCCCTAAAACTTAGAATTTTTTGAGTGAATTTCAAAGGTTTTTTAAATGCTAATTCCTAACTATATAAGGCCTGAAACCTATGTTATTTTCAGTGAATTTCAAAGGTTTTTTAAATGCTAATTCCTAACTATATAAGACCTGAAACCTATGGTTTTTTCAGTGAATTTGCAAGGTTTTTTAAATGCTAGTTCCTTACTATATAAGGCCTGAAACCTATGGTTTTTTCAGTGAATTACGAAAGTTTTTTATGACAATTTTTAAATGTATTAGTTGTTATTTTTTTTATACTGATATACTACATTTTTGCAGGCAGGTGTTCAGAGGGCACGCCTCCTTTTTACAACACTCTGCAGCGCAGTTCCATGGCACTTACTGGAGATACCTGTTGGACTAATTCCCTCTAGGGGACCTCTGGATTGAACAGGAATCAATTCCCCAACTTAAACTGTGCAAACGCGCCCTGTAGAGTGTTCTAAATTGGGGGATTAAGTTCCCTTGCATACAGGGGGTCCCTGGGGGCAAACTAGCTAACCATGAGCCTCCATTATGTGCCAGGGGGCTGCGTTGCTTTTCCCGGGGGCGGCGGTCCCTGGGGCAGTGTAGGGGGAGATTGGGGCCCCCTCACACTTCTTTATCACTATGCCCCCGTGATTTTGTCCCCCCGGGGGGTAATTTGAAAAAAAAACGGGTTTAAAAAAAATATTTTTGGGTCTTGGGGGTCCTTGTGGGACCACCTGGGCAGGCCTAGGGGGTCAGGGTGTTTCAACCCTGCCCCCTTTTTGTGTTCTACACATTTGTTTTTCTGCTTTCTTGTGCCTCGATCTACCAAGCACAAGATGGCTGCCAACACTTCCTGGTTTGAAGTGTTGAAAGCCAATAAGCATGCAGCTCCTGCTCGGAAAGTTTTAGAACTCAAAAAGGGGGCAGGGTAGAAGCACCCTGACCCCCTAGGCCTACTCAGGGGGTCCCACAAGGACCCCCAAGGCCCCCCCAAAAATGTTTCGGGGGGAAATCGCGGGGTGCACGTACGGTGCGCTTACCCCGCGGTTTTAAAACAAATTGTTTTTATTTTTTTTGCCTTGGGGGTCCCTGTGGGACCCCCTGAGCAGGCCTAGGGGGTCAGGGTGCTTCTACCCTGCCCCCTTTTTGAGTTCTACACGTTTGTTTTTCTGGTTTCTTGTGCCTCAATTTACCGAGGCACAAGATGGATGCCATCAATTTCAGTTTTGGAGTGTTGACAGACAATGGCAGCCAATCAGCATGCAGCTCGTGCACGGGAAGGTGTGCTCACGGTGAGCGCACGGTGCCCACTTATAGATATATATTTTTTTCTTTTTTGATTTTCTCAGGAACTACTGGAGGGATTTACACCATTTAAGCAAAAGGGTGATCTGCGAATCAGACTCTACCATTTTGCCAAATTTGGTGTAATTTCGTTCAGCGGTTCGGGCTGTAGCCGTGTCTATAGGTCCTATGGAAATTAACATAGGAAAACATGTTTTGGGACCCCCCTTTTTTGCTGGTTCTGTTCAAAATAAATTACATCTTGCTGACTTTGATGGTCCGGTCCTCTTTCTTTGCTGGCGTGGAGGCGGTGTCTCCGAGCGCAGAGCAAGTTGCTGAGGAATTCCTTGTCTCATATATATATATATATATATATATATATATATATATATATATATATATATATATATATATATATATATATATATATATATATATATATATATATATATATATATATATATATATATATATATATATATATATATATATATATATATGTTATATATATATCTATATATATATATATATATATATATATATATATATATATATATATATATATATATATATATATATATATATATATATATATTACCTACTGGCGGTCGCCAGTAGGTAGTTATAGTTAGGATTTTTTTCAATGTTAAATCTCAAAATTCTATTTGGAATAACTTTGGCACCGGTTGACGAATCTGCCTGAAAATTTCCTGAAAATGGCCTCGTCGAGCTCCGGTTCTTCTTCAAAAGTTTGGGGGGGATACGTCAAGCGGGGGCTGAGATAAAAGGGGGGTCCCAAAACGCGTTTTCCCCATGTTAATTTCCATAGGGCGGTCGATTTCACTTTTAGCCCGAACGGCTGAATGGATTTCCACCAAACTTGGCAAAATTGTAGGGACTGGTAGCCCGATGTGCCTTTGCTATGTCTCAAGATATGTGCTGCAGTGGATTTTGAGTAATTTAGGTGCAAAAAAATATATATATCTATAGGCGCTCTCCGGTGCGCGCACCGGAGTGCGCTCCAGGCGCGACACGCGACTTGCGCGCAGGAAGCTGATTGGCTCTTGGGTGTCTGTAAACATTCTAAACAGTCTGGAGCGGCCGCCATCTTGTGTCTCGGTAAAATCGAGACACAAGGGGTTTGAAAACAAAGGGGCAAATGACCATAAGGGGGAAGAGTAGACCCCCTCTGACCCCCTAGGTTTGATGTAGGGGCTAAAATAGGGTCCTGCGGGGCATTACATTTTTTTTTTTTTTCGTTTTGCGCGGGGGAAGCGCATGGTACGCGCACCGGCGAAGCACGGGGAAAATCCAGGACCATATTTATGAAGGCCTTGCGCTGCCAGTTTTGCGCCTCCTGTGCGTCAATTTTTGTGACGCACCAGCGGTGTAAAAAAATGCGCATTGTTATGCAATATTTAAAAAGTGACGCATCTATCTAGATGCGTCACTTTTTAAATATAGTGCAACGAGGCACATTTTTTTACACTGCTGGTGTGATGCGTCACTTTTCTGTGCGCACTCCTTGTGACATTCCAGATGTGTCATATTTAATGTATGACGAATCATGTTGCAAGGAGTTACAGATACATCAGTATTTCTGACATATCTGTAAACATAAAAGTGACGCGAGGCAGGTGCAAGATTTTGACGCAACAGCATCCTAAAAGTGACGCAGAGAAATCTTATAGATTTCAGTACGTCGTTATTACCAAGCTTTTTGCGGGGGAATGCCCCCTCTGCATACATTATACCTGACGCAGATATAATGTGGCGCAGAGTTTTAAAAAGTGACCCATGTACCTAGATGCGTCACTTTTTAAAAATAGCGTCAGGTATAATGCATGCAGAGGGGGTGTTCTCCCGCAAAAAGCTTTGTAATAGCGACGCAGTGAAATCTTTGAGATTTCACTGCGTCACTTTTAGGATGCTGTTGCGTCAAAATCTTGCGCCTGCTTTACAGCAGGTGTTAGACTGACGCAAGACCTTTCACATGGTGTTTTTTCCATGTGAAAGGACACATTACTGGAGTTGCGTCACTTTTGTGACGCACTCCAGCAATGCGTTACTTGGAATGTCATAAGGAGTGCGCAAAGAAAAGTGACGCATCGCACCAGTGGTGTAAAAAAATGTGCCTCGTTGCGTTATATTTAAAAAGTGACGTATCTAGGTAGATGGGTCACTTTTTAAAATCAAGCGCCACATTATATCTGCGTGAGGTATAATGCATGCAGAGGGGGTGTTCCCCCACAAAAAGCTTTGTAATAGCGACGCAGTGAAATGTTTGAGATTTCACTGCGTCACTTTTAGGATGCTGTTGCGTCCTTTAAGTATAGTGCAACGAGGCACATTTTATTACACTGCTGGTGTGATGCGTCACTTTTCTGTGCGCACTCCTTATGACATTCCAGATGTGTCATATTTAATGTATGACGAATCATGTTGCAAGGAGTTACAGATACGTCAGTATTTCTGACATATCTGTAAACATGAAAGTGACGCGAGGCAGGCGCAAGATTTTGACGCAACAGCATCCTAAAAGTGACGCAGAGAAATCTCATAGATTTCAGTACGTCGTTATTACCAAGCTTTTTGCGGGGGAATGCCCCCTCTGCATACATTATACCTGATGCAGATATAATGTGGCGCAGAGTTTTAAAAAGTGACCCATGTACCTAGATGCGTCTCTTTTTAAAAATAGCGTCAGGTATAATGCATGCAGAGGGGGTGTTCCCCTGCAAAAAGCTTGGTAATAATGACGCAGTGCGTCACTTTTAGGATGCTGTTGGGCCAAAATCTTGCGCCTGCTTCACAGCAAACCTTTCACATGGTGCTTTTTCCATGTGAAAGGACACATTACTGGAGTTGCGTCACTTTTGTGACGCACTCCAGCAATGCGTTACTTTTGTGTTTACAGATACGTCAGAAATACTGACATATCTGTAACTCCTTGCGAATTGATTAGTCATATATTAAATATGACATATCTGGAATGTCATAAGGAGTGCGTCCACAAAAGTGACGCATTGCTGTTTTCACGTAGCGATGCGTCACTTTTCAGAAATGAGGCCTCCAGTTTATTCACTGTGTCATAACTTTCTTTTCTAACACTCACCTTCTTTCATTCCTCCTACTTCACTTCCTTTCACCTCTCATACCTTTCTGTTCTTTCTTACTCATTCTCCTTTCAATTATCAATGCACTATATTTCACTTACTCTTCATTTTTTTAAGAATATAGCTCTTTGATGAGAATTGGAGGTAGTTCTGAAAAGAACTTTTGGTTTTCTTCTTTTAACTGAATAGGAACAAAAACAGGGAATGGAAACTGCTCAACAGGAGCAAAAAGAAAACAAAAAAATTAGGGGTGGGAAGGGCAGCGATGGTTCTCCAATGCTCGAACCATGAGCAGGACACTTTGCTCCCCATAGGTGAGGAGTTGATTGCAGTATCTGCATTTGACGACCCCATGGTTAAATGCAGGTTGTATGTTTGCCACCTGCTCCTGCGATTGCTCTCTCCCAGAAGAAGTTGCTCCTCCGGTTGATGTAGAGGCCCCATCTCTGGGAACCTCTTGTGCCAGAGCCCTGATACTTTCCCGGGCAAAATTCTGGGGGTGCCTCCTCTCCACATGGCGAATCATGGTAAAGTTGCCAAAAGAGTACTTTTTTGGGGGGTTACCCCGTGACAGGACCTGTTTGCAGATCCTGCACTCCACTTTTGGTGCATTCACCTTTTTCTGGTCTGCTGGAAACTTAAAAAATTTCCAGATGAAATGCTCTTTGACCTTCGGCTGAGGAGGCTCTTCATCAATGAATTCAGGCTCATCTTCACTGCTGGATGGTCTGGCAGCCATGATTATCCAAGAAATATGCAAGAGCAAAAAGGCAGGTCTTTCAGTCACAAAAGTGAAAGAAGAAGTGAAGGAAATTGGTGGGGATTTCATTCATTGTAAAAAAAACTGTTAGCAACCAATGAAAAGTGTTATTTTAGGGTCACATGACCCGACGCGTTTACGCTGCGCGCTCCGGAGCACTTCCGGTGCGTTTACGCAGCGCGATCGTAGGCGCTTCCGGGGCGCAAACGTGGCGCGATCGTAGGCGCTTTTGCGTGCGTTTACGCGCCGCGAACGTAGGCGCTTCCGAGGGCACTTACGTTGCGCGCCGAAGTGACGTCATCAAACTTTTACAGAAATGCATAATCATTTTCCTTATTAAAAAAAACTAATTTTATTTGTATGGTACGAAATGTTTTGCATTATTATTAACTTTTCATTCATATTTTTTTTCACGAACGACAGTTGCGCTCTGGGTGCGCTTTCAGATGAGCTCACGGAAAAGCTTACCGGAGAGCTTAGCTGAAAGCTTCCCGGAGCGCGCACCCAGAGCGCAAAAGAAAAAAATTATATAAAAAAAATGAATACTTTAAAAAAAACAGCAAATTGTAAAAAAAAAAAAAAGGTTAGAAACTCGATATACAAAAGAATTAGCATTTAAAAAACCTATGAAATTCACTGAAAAAACCATAGGTTTCACACCAGTTATAGTTAGGAATTAGCATTTAAAAAACCTATTACATTCACTGAAAAAACCATAGGTTTCACACCAGTTATAGTTAGCTGGAAATTTTACTGATATAAAACCATTGAAATTCCCACGTTATAGTTAGATGGACGCACTATAACTTGCGCGTGCAATGCACTGCTGATGATGTCTTAATAAGCCAGTTAACCAATTAATTTTTAAAAACCATCCATTTAGACACTTATTTAAACATTTATTCTTCCATCAACTTTTACATATACATATATAAAATATATTTATTTTTCAGAAAGACACACATTCACTGGATGGTGTCATCAGTGATGTCATGAGTGATGTCACTGACCATGTCATGAGTGATGTAATATGTGACGTCATCAGCAGTGCATTGCACGCGCAAGTTATAGTGAGTCCATCTAACTATAACGTGGGAATTTCAATGGTTTTATATCAGTAAAATTTCCAGCTAACTATAACTGGTGTGAAACCTATGGTTTTTTCAGTGAATTTAATAGGTTTTTTAAATGCTAATTCCTAACTATAACTGGTGTGAAACCTACGGTTTTTTCAGTGAATATATATATATATATATGTGATTCCACTTGGTCGGCTTCCGTCCGGTTGCGAGAAGAAACAGAGTTACGGACACCAAGATTTCGTGGAATGCCAGGTCTTTATTTTCCAACAGCTATGACGCGTATAGGTTAACAACGTAACCTTGCTCACTTGCGGAAGCGTAGTCCGCTTACTGTTTTAATACCCACAGTGCTCCTGAAAGTGCAGTCTCTATGGTCCTCCCATGTCACATGGTGTAAATAGACATGGAAGATATATATATATATATATATATATTTTGCTGGCTTTGTCGCAAAACATTCACTCTCACTTGGACAGACAAACGCAGACCCAAGGTTCCTTGTGCAGTCAAACTTTATTTAGTTGCCCTGCATCTCCGCCATAACGCGTTTCAGCCCCACCAGGGCCTTGATCACAGGTTAAGTTACATTATAGTTAGTTGTGATGAAACAAATCTGGTTTTGTTTAAATAACAAATGAGATATTCACTGGAAGAACCAATGGTTAAAGTGACATTATATTTAGGTGAATATGTCAGTGACAACATCAATGTTTTGAAATTCATAAAACACAGAAAATCACCAGTAGTCCATTTACTGTTTATGACCTCACATATTACATCATTCATAACATCATCTATGACATCATTTATGACATCGCTAATGACATCTCAAATGACATTATTGATTTCTATTTGTTTTTGGACTCAGGGGAACTCCCTCCCATTGGACCTGGGGGGTCAGAATATCCTTAACCCGCCCTCTGATATTACTTTCACTATTTTACTTCAGGAGAGGGGACTAAGGGCCATATGTAGGTAACTTTGAAATACTGATTCCTAAATACCGAATTTTACCGATTCGGTATTTAGGAATCAGTATTTCATACGTAAAAAATACCGAATCTGTAAATTTCCTTATTACCGAATCAGTGATAGCGATTCGGTAATAAGGAATCACCTACCCATTCATTCCTATGGGCTTGGAGGCCCATAGGAATGAATGCGAAGAAATTCGGTATTACCGAATCGGTATTACCGATTCGGTAATCGTGGGAGGTATTTCAAGGGTGCCAGGGTGTCCAAAGGACACCCTCTGGCACCCCTGAAATGTGCATGTGTGCACATGTTGCGCACATACAAGCCCTAAGGGCATGGATGTGTGTCACATGGCACACTTCAAAAAGCAAAAAAGTGCTTTTTGAAAGAAAATCGCTATTTACCACCAACTAGGAGTTGGTGGTAAATAGCGATTCCTTAAGGCTGAGGTGCACTGTTTTAAGTGCTACCTACATTGCATTTAGGGAATCAGTATTACCGATTCCTTAAATGCAGGGCCATAAGGAATCAGTATTTACCGATTCCTTAATACCAAACCCTCCCTACATCTCAAATGCCTAAATACCGGCTGGTAGCGGTGAAATTTTACGAATTTCACCATTACCAACTGGTATTGGTCCACCTACATATGGCCCTTAGTCCTGTAAAGACTGCCAGCAAAATGTTTCTGTTGTTGCTGACATTCAATCATTGTTCGCTCCGGCTGGAGTTTGACTCTTGCGAGAGGAGATGGTCCAAGGCAAATAAAACTACCTGGGCCAACCAGAACGCTCTATTTTTAAATAGGTTCTTCTTCAAGAGTATCAGGAGCCTCTTGCACACCAAATCATCCAGATATACAATTATTTCTGAACAATATTTCTCAAAAACAAGTAAATACATTTACACCAAATCACACAAAGCTCAATCCCAGGATCTAGCTTTCCTACAAATTTGGTTCATTCCATTCAGGAGCTCTTGCTGTAGCCTTATCTTAAGAAATCTATGGAAAATGTATCATGAGTTTTTTGTTTTTAGACCCCCTTTTTTTCTTGGCCCCCTCTTGATGGATTACTCCAAACCTTTCCATGCACAAAATAGTGAAAAAGTAGCACCTTTTTAGACAGTTTAATGGAGATTCGTCAAATGATGCCAAAGTTATCAGCAACACAAGAAACACTCTTACTAGAACTGCTCAGATCATTAGATACATAGCTAGATAGTTAGACAGACAGACAGACGAACAGAAGGACAGGCAGACGGACAGACAGACAGCTAGATAGATAGACAGACAGACAGACAGACAGACAGACAGACAGACAGACAGACAGATAGACAGATAGATAGATAGATAGATAGATAGATAGATAGATAGATAGATAGATAGATAGATAGATAGATAGATAGATAGATAGATAGATAGATAGATAGATAGATAGATAGATAGATAGATAGATAGATAGATAATTGCAAGGGGCCCACTAGTTTTTTTTGTGGCCCCCTGTGTGCCCCTTACCTCAGGCCCCTAGCACTCACTCTAGAGACGCTACTGCCTCTGCGTGGTTTCGGTTCGAGGTGGCGCGCACTGCACGTGAAAGGAACGACTGTACATTCGCCGGCTCAAATATCAGCGGTTTGGTAACATCTTTAATTTAAAGCCTCCCGTGTGTTTGTTTATGAAGACGAGCTATTCACGAGCCACTTCTCGGCCTTGTGCATAATTGATTGCGCTACTTCAAACTCTCTTTTACGTCTCCCTCACCTTTTTTTGCCTCACCCAAATAAATTAGACGCTGCACTGGCAGTCCACATATTGAAGCAGAAAACAACATAAATTATGCCATCCTTGAAGGAGATGCCCTACTCATCAATCAGCCATGAGCTGCACTCGGACCTTGAGGTGTTCGGGCAGAGCTGATATCCAAGGCGCAGAGCGCCCCGCCTACTAATGACACTAACCTCATTTAACACTTTGAACCTGACGGTGGCGATTCATTAAACACTCCGAGCTCTCGCTTCCCAATTACTTTATCAGTAACAGCGGCCGCATAAACAAGCGCGCGCCTAACTCCACAGATCACGCTCCGCACTGATCCGTCATCAGGAGAACATGTTTTCAATTACGCAGCGCGCGAGTGGAAGTGCCCGACTCTGTCAGCTGTCAAGGCCCGTGGCATCCTCACTGGAAGAGCCCCTTCGCCGAGCCCCGGCCTTACCTAAAAACCCAAATCACATCATTGTGTGAAGAGGTTTGAGGTTTGAAGTTATTACCCTGAAGCTTGTATTCTAATTTGGCCTTCTTTATGCTTAAGAAAATACTAAAAGATATTTCATGTAGAGGTTTGTGAAATTTGCATAATGCGCTTTTCTAATTACGAAAATATCCCGCAAAATTACACGAGATTACGCATAATTATGTGTATTCCTCACTGCGCTATATTATCGCACGAAATGCATTCTCGCATCAGTTTTTGATGCAAGAATACATTAAGCTAAAAAACGGTGCGAAAAGACAAAAGCAACTTGAATAACAGTTACTTCTTTCTTTTGTTCCCATGCATTTTTTTTTACTGCAAATGGCATGTTTACAGTACATTTTAAGTGCAAATGTGTCTAATAATACAAAGTGGCATATTGGTTTCATTTCGTTGCATAAGTATAAGTGAAAATCCCAGATATTTTGCAACGTACGCCCGCGTAATTTAAATGTCGCCATCGCCTACGTTTAACCATGGGAAATTGCCTGTTACCCTCATATGGCACTTTGGTGTACCACCCAGTGTAGGGGGGAAAGCAAGGTATCTACTGAGTGCCCTTTGGAAAATTTGTTCAGGTACGGGGGCCAAAAAGATGACTTTGCACTTATAATTCTTTTGGACACCTCTAATATCATCCAACAGTGGTGTAACACTGCACACAAATGTGGGATGGGGTGTTCCATGATGTGGTGTGCCTGCCGTAGAAAGTTTGAGACCACCAACACAAGCTTGGCAGTTTATGGGTTTTTCTATTTCTATCTGCTGAGTGATTCATGCCCACTCTAAAATAGTCAAATATTTCCCGTTGTGAAGAGCAGGATGGAATCTCGCTCCATAACTGACAGGGGAAGTGAATACTCCCAAAATGTATAGGCGGTTAGGGGAAATGGTTTCTCCAACTTGAAAAAAATATTTCCATTGTGGATGAAAAAAAGTGCCTCGCTGAAAATAAAATCGGCATTTAGAATGCATCAGTGTACAGCATATACAATTATGCAATCATAAATGACTGCACAACGGCAGCCCCGAGTAGCAAACGTTTCCATGAAGTACATATGGAAACCTGGGATGCAGCAACCCAGGTTTATGCCTGGAAAGTCTTTAAAATACCCAGAAGTCAGAAATGTGCACACATGTGAGAGTGTAACTCTGGCTACAGATTGTCATTATTTTTTTTGTGAGATGACACCAAAGCGCACATTGTTTGGCTTTGTGAATGGAATGCATCGACACATTTTGTTTGATGAGGTTTCAACAAATGGTACTATTTGGAAGTATGGTTTTAAAACTGAAATATCTTTTCTCCAATATGTGAAATGATGATGAGGCTTTTATGAGGGTATCTGAAGACAAATTCCTTGTATTTTTACCATACGAAAAAGAATGCTAACCATGTAGTCCATGTGAATGTTCTTCACAAATCGTTGCAAAATATTATTTCCTTATTTCAGGTTTATGATTTTTTTTGTACATTTTATCCATGCCTTTTTAAGCGTTCCCAACCCTCCATATAAAGGCATTGTCTGCTTCTATTTCTTCTCTTGTTAATATTTACATGAACAAGCCACCGCTGCAAACAGCAGGTCACGTCACAGATCCGTCGAGGCATGCTAGGTAAGTATGGAGTTTACCTTAAAAGATGATAGTGAGGTGGCTTGGTCGGCAATGATGAGGTGGCTTGAACGGCAATGAGGACGGGCGCCTAGGTCCTTATCTCCACAACCCTGAGGCGTACAACAGCGAATCTTACAGCGAAACAAGCTCGGTCCTGTAACAGAAGACCAGCAAAAGACGTCGGAACACGGGGGCACAAGAAGAGCACATAAGAGCGTCCGTCAGCAGCAAAACGCAGAAGTTTTGGCCAGTAGACTACCCCAAAGGAAGATCGGGCGAGGCATCGCCAAGATGGCGCCCTAAACAACTAGCGAGCGGAACAGAGTCGGAGTGGAAATGAATCGATGTTGTGTGGGACCCTTGCTTGAACTACGAAGCGCGCACGGCGAGCCCCAATACCCCGGCTGCCTCAACGAACGCTGAGTAAGTGCCGCAAAAGATCCACGGAGAGCTGTTGCCGCAGAGAGAGCGCTACGCGAAGCAGAACGAGAGAGAAAGCGAAAGTACAACTGGGCGCCTCCATCTTAACAACTTAGCAGCGGTGAGCAGCGAGCGGTGATGGGAATGGCGGCAGCCTGGCACTACGTTTGAAGGACAAGCTGGAAGAGATAGCAGGCTCTGCCGCCGGGCAGAGCAAGGGTGCAGAACCACAAAGGGAAGCTGTATACGAACACACAACTTAGAAGCGCTTTACTGGGGGCATCCATCTCGCATCCTCGCCCGACGCCCTGGAAGAGCTACAACATATAGCACAAACAACCACAAAGCTCCAATAAAGCAGCCAAGTAAGTGCCGCAAACGCGCCAGAGGGGATGAGGCAAACAGGAAAGTGATACTCGAAACCCGCTAACATAAACAAGAAGAAAGTGAAAGCACCTCTGTGGGCCGCCATTTTAAACCTAGACCTCATCCCACACACCGCGAGCTGCGCACAAAAAGCTGGGGGCTTTAACAAGCGTCTGATCAAGCAACCAGACACGCTGGAGAGGAAATAATCGGAAGGGAAATAACAACGATTCTGCATCAGTATTAACCAAGCCAGCAGAACGTGACTACATTAAATAAAGGTCAAAACCGAAACTGAAACCGGAAGCACACTAGCGGGAGCCGCCATTTTGCGCCCCGCCCGAAGTCCACTTTACGAAAGCAGGGGAAGCAGAGGAAACCAGCGAGAACAACCAGCTGCAATAAGTGCAATAAGTGTTAGCAAACCCTGTGCTGCTCAAGATTGCGCAGCAACCAAAATAACCGAGAACACAACCTACAACAAGCCACGGTGTGCTCCACGCGCTGCCAAACCGCACAGACGAATTGCGAAGGGTGGAGCTGATCACACACTCACATCAACAAACAAAGAGTACCAATAACTAGAGGAAACCCACACAGAGCACCTGCTCTGTAGAAAGCAAGGGACTGGCCAAAAGGAAAGGGTGGTATCACAGAGGAGAACTGGCAGGAGCAAAGACCAGGACAAGAACCATCCGGGAACCAAGCAGGTTCAGGCTGAACCGTCAGGACACAGACACAGGAAAGCCAATTCCAACAAACCCCCTCAGCACCCAACAAAAAGACAGAAGACTAGGGAGCTATCAGATCAGAAGAGGCTTTGCAGCGATGGCAGGTCATGACAGCAAATTAACCAGCGAAATCAAGAAATACAGGAAAGACATTCCCGATTCGCCACAAAAGCAAAAAAGCGAGATAACCCTGGATCTGATACTCAAAACAATCAATGAAGGCAACGAGTTGGGTAAATCAACGAAGCAGACAATAAACAATATGCAACTGGAGCTAGCAGTCATAAGGGCGGATCAGCATAAAACAAACTGCAGAATCGATGCTACGGAGAAGCGCATTAGCAGCATGAGGATGATATGCACAAGCTAATAAATGCCTACACTCCATCGCAAAGGCCTCAACTGCTCTCCAGAAGCAGCTAGCAGAACAAGATGTCCGCACCAGAAGGGGGAACATAAGAGTGCTAGGGATCCCCGAAGGAGAAGAGGACAAGCCCGGATCATGCACAAACCTAATAGAAGAGTTGATACCTCTGCTAACAGGCATCAAATTTGATAGACAATTCGAAATTGACAAAGCATACAGAGTGCCTGCAACAAAACTACCTCAAGGCCGAGGCCCACGACCTATCATCTGTAAGCCCCTGAGATCAAACCAAACTGAGGCGATCTTTGCAGTGCAAAGAAAAACCCAAATCTAAGATGGAACGGTCACAAAAGAATAATCATGCAAGACTTCTCAAGGCAAACAGTATAAACCAGAAAAGGATTCCTAGCGCTAAGAGAAAGAATGCAGAAGGATAATGTCACCTTTAGCTTTGCAGGTCCAGCCAAACTAAGAATCACAGACAAGTGGCGAACGCAGGTCTTGGATGACCCCAACAAGCTGAAAAGATATCTCCTAGGCCCTCCATCAGAAGATATGGAAGCCCAGAACACAGGTGCAGGGAAAAGGAGGGCATCAACAGGAAACATCAAGGCGGATGGCACCAAAGGAAACTAACGCTGCCTCGGACAGAACACAACTTGTTATATACAAGGAACCACCACGCAGGGGAAAGAGTAAGACTATTTGCAACTGTGCTACCTCAGACACAGCTACCTCAACGACAGCACCAAAAGGCGCACCGGGCCGACTACAGGGAGCAGCAGCACAACAGGAAATCTCATATATCCTTTAAGCTTACCTTAGCAACCCAGTCAAAATGATCAAGTACTGTTGTAAGCCCATAGGAAGCTTGGACTTAGCTCAATACAAGCTTCGGGGGAAGGAGGGGAGGATCTTTGCTGTCACACGATCATAATACAAGCAATGGGGGGTGGGGGTGGGACGGGAGGGGGGTAGGGGGGGAGGGTGGTCCTCCGAGTACAGATATCTCTGCTTTCCATGCTTTTCTTCTTCCTTCTTTCCTTCTCTTTCTCTATCCTCTCTATCCTAGTCGTGGACAGACACAAGCTTTTACCAAGCCATCACACTAGACAAAGTGTACATCACATGGGAGCTACAGCCGAAGGGAGTCAAGGGCACCATCCAGGGCGACCAAGAGCACATCAAAAAACCACAACATTTAGCGAGTCCCAAGTTAAGGAATAACGACAGCCACGCATAACCTAGCACCTACAACGATTAAGGTAGTCTCCTTTAATGTCAAAGGGCTCAATCACCCGGTCAAGAGAAGGAAGGCTATAGAATACCTGAGCAAAACAAAAACCGACGTGTGCGTGATCCAGGAAACTAAATTGTCAGCAGAAGACACACAACCCCTGAAGGCTAACTGGATATGCTCGCCAGCGGTCCACAAAAAAAGGGGAGTGATTACACTTACAAACAAAAGATCTAGGCTAATAATACAAGATAGCTACGCCGACTAGGACGGAAGAATCCTAATAACCAGTCTACAGAGGGGGAGGACACGATACACATTGCCAACATATATGGACCCAAGTCTGAAGACAGCGAATTCTGGAGTAAGGTTGAGAACAGGCTAAGCAAGCTTCCACAAGAAGACCTCCTAATAGCAGCCGGGGACCTCAACCAAGTATTAGACCACACAATAGACAGACACCCACAAAGAGCGAGCCACTGCTCATCAGGACAAAACACCCTAGGGAACCTGTGAGCCAAGCTCAACCTAAAAGATCCTTGGCGACTACAACACCCAGACGAAAGAGATTACTCCTTCTACTCTCACCCACACAACTCATATAGTAGTATTGACTACATCCTCATCTCCGCCCCCACACACATCTCATAGACCACACAGAAATAGCTCCAAGAACAATATCAGACCACTCACTCATCAATCTAACACTCAGCGGAAGACACAATGAACAAGCTAGCCGCAGGTGGAGATTCAATAGTGACATTCTCAAAAACCCGAATAACGTTGCTGAAATAGAAGGTACCATAAAAGAATACCTAGAGTTCAATGATAGCCCAAGCACGGAAAGAGGCACCCTTTGGGACGCACTGAAAGCCACAGTCAGGGGCAAAATACTTAGCATCAAGTCAAGAATGAATAGAGAAAGGAACAAAAAAGTAATAGAGCTCAAAGCTCAGATTGAAGACCTAGAAAGGGGCCAAAGCACGAACTTAAGGGACAAAAACACCCTGTCAGAATTAACAGGGAAAAAATATGAGCTCAACAAGATCCTAAGCGAAATAGCAGGCATGTGGATAAATAAATATAAAGCTATAAACCTATGTAAAGCAAACAGAGCAGGGAAAGCATTAGCCTCATATCTCAAGAGCAAGCAGAGACAACACACAATTGCAGCAATAACTGACAGCAACAAGACATCTCAAACGTCAAACAAAGAGATCTTTAAGGTCTTTAAAGACTTCTACGAGGGCATGTACAGAGAAGACAAAAACCTCAAAACAGACAAGGGAGCCAGCCTCCTAGACAGTCTAAACCTACCCAGTCTAATGGAGACACAGAGAACGACATTAGAACAAGACATTACGGGGACAGAGATAGAGAGAGCAGTAGCAGAACTCAAAGACAACAAAGCTCCTGGGCCAGATGGCTACACAACAGGTTTCTACAAACAATTCCTCCACCTAATTAAACCCACAATGGAAGAGGTGCTCACACACTGCTTCCACAAAGGAAAAATGACTAGCTCAATGACAGAGGCCAACATAATAGTTATCCCAAAAGACGGCAAAGACCCACATCACCCACAAAATTACCACCCCATATCTCTAATTAATGTGGACTGCAAGATCTATGGCAAGGTCTTAGCAGCGAGGCTAAACGCGCTACTTCCAACCCTAATCCATAACTCTCAGGTGAGCTATCTCAAAAACAGGATGTCCCAAGACAACACAAGGCTTTTATGTCACTTAATAAACCACGCCTCCGCCAAAAGCGCACAAGCAGTTATGATAGCTCTAGATGCCGAGAAAGTGTTTGACAGAGTGTCGAGGTCCTTCCTTGACCAATGTATGCACAAGTTCGGACTAGGGGGGAACTATAGAAGCATGGTGATGGCACTATATAATGAACCAAAAGCCCGGGTAGTAGTCAATGGGGGCACTTCAGAGACGCTACTCCTAGAAAGAGGCACAAGACTAGGGTGCCCATTATCCTCAGCACTCTTCCTACTCTCTGTAGAACCACTGCTGTGCATGATTAGGGCCAACCCAGAAATAAAAGGAATCCATATCAGAGGGAACACAGTCAAGTTAGCTGCTTACACGGATGACATACTCATCAAAACAGAGAACCCAGGCCCCTCAATAACAGCCCTAATGGCCACCATTGAGGAATGTGCACAGGTCTCAGGCTACAAACTCAATAGAGACAAATCGGAATGCAAACCTCTAAACGTACACACTACTAAGGCAGTACTAGGGAACTCATGGTTGGCGTGGCAAAAAGGAGCTCTGAAATATCTCGGGCTACACTTTGAGAGAGGTCTCAAGACAACACTTGACCACAATGAAAAGACAATTCTAAACAAAGTAAAAGAGAAACTTGGAGCGTGGTCACCAAAGTTTGTCAGCTGGTGGGGCAGAATTGAAACAATAAAAATGATGATAGCACCCATGGTTAACTACCTGCTAAGCATGCTCCCGCTAATAACTACTGAAGACTTCCACAAAAAACTAGATACCCTGATAAATAAATTCCTATGGAACGACAAGAAACCCAGAATAAGCTTACAGAAACTAAAGCTGAGCAAAAGCCTAGGAGGTCTCAACCTGACCAACTTCAAAACATTCCAGACGGCATGCCTAGCCAAACAAGGGTTACACTGGCTTTCACCATGACATGAATACACACCGACATGGCTAACGCTAAAAAGAGCAATCCTAAGAGGTCTCGACACCTTAGCCCTACTCACAGCCAATAGACACCCCGAAGCTAACAATATCATACTCAAAAACATCAAGAACGCCCTTCTTAAAGTAGACAAAAGAATGGAGATTAGCATAAAAAACACAAGATGGGAATCCATTTGGTACAACACAAAAATAAAATACAAAGACAAGACACTAAACATGATCCCCTGGTACGAACGAGGCATCTCCACCCCATCCAACTAGAAAAACTTAGCACTCTACTCACATTTGACAGCCTAAAACACCTTCACAATCTACGAGACATAGAATTCTACAGCTTTCTAAAGATAAAGGCAGCACTCACCAAGGCAGATCTTAACAAAGAAGCCCCATCAATCCTGCAATACTCGGCCAATCTAAACAAAGTTGTCCACCAAACGTCACACCTATACAAATTGCTAAGCCCAGTTTCATCAAAACTAAATGCCAAAACACTAGAATACTGGGGAGGCCAACATAATAGGTGTTTCAGCGAGAGGGAAAAAATTTGCCTGTGGAACACAGCAAGCACAAAGTCACCCCAATCCTGGCACAGACGAAATACTGGCTCCTCCACAAAGCCTACTGGACCCCGGCCAGACTATGCTGGAACTGCCACAAACTAAAAGGTGACCTAGCCCACCTAATCTTTCACTGCCCTAAAGTTAAAACATTCTGGAACAAAGTAAGAGACTTCATAAATAGCATAATGGGGTTCTCACTGCAGACAGACTTTCTAGGGACAGTCGCGGCCTTCATGACTCCTGAGATCCAATCTAAGAACGACAGCGAGCTAATAGACCTCCTACTCACAGCAGCAGTTAAAACTATCCTGGCAAACTGGAAGAACACAGGGAAAGCTTCCTTCAAAAGCTGGTTCAACTGGATCACCTTCCTAAGAGGGGCAGATAACATAACATCAAAACACTCACCCAACTCTACCACTAAGAGCGAGATGTGGCTCACCCTAGACAACTATCTGAGCTCACATAAACCACCATAAGCAAATTACACAGATCGGAACGCTCTTGCACCCCCATCACACACGGCGAACTCCAGTAGGATGGCACCCAGCGAGAACTCCGCTACGCTGCTGCTGTTTGTACTCTGATCAACTCCTCATGCATCAGGTGCCGGATTGAATAATAAGATTGTGCAGAGTGCAGTATGCAAGCTCGGTGACTTCTCCAACCATTTTGTAACTGAGACCTTCGGTTACCTGATTTTTCCTTTGCCGATTCACACATTGATGTGACTCGGAGGGCCAATTTCGAATCACATGGATTTTGGTGTTCCTGACCTAGCGCAAATCCATTTGGGAATTAAGACCGACGCTCAATAAGGACACCTTCCTTCTATTCTAATTACCCATTCATCCATTACTCATGTCTGACACCAGAGGTTGGTACATGTAAAGGGGACCCCGTAAGAGAAATAGTGTTGTGTCAACAAACCAACAGTAATTATTCAGACACTTTCAAGAGGCAAAGAAGAACATCAAAAATTTCTTTCAAAATAAGTACTGTAATTTATTAACAATACCTTGCAGTGGTATCACAATTTTTAAAGAATTTTATGCAATTGTTGCAATTTGTGCCCCGGGAAATGGGGAGGTGAGGAGAGGGGAAAGGGGAGTGCTCAGGGGAGTGTAAGGAAAGGATGAACACAGTTAAAGAGACAAGTGATAAGTACAAAAGTTACCAACACAATCAAAAAGGAATACAAATACATAAGCCAAAAAAATCTAGGCATACGATGATTAGTTATTTCACATAAGAAACTTTCAACGGACACACAGTCAGTACAAAACTGTAGAGGGCAGGTGCCGGAAGTTTTCTGAGGAACACCGTCGACGTTTCAACCCCTATATGTAGGCTGAGTTCAGTCCTTAAGCGGGGTCTTCATCAGGACAAATGCGACAAGGGGAGTGAGGGGCAATCCTGTCAGATAAATTAATAATAATAAATTAATAAGTATTACAACATAGCCAGTAGGTTCAGACTATGATGAAGATTGGGATGGTAATTAAGAAAAATAGTTACCATGGAGTCGTGGCCCCGCAGAGCTCGCGACGTGGAACAATGATGGACTGTACATAAGTCACAGGTCGATCACAGTAGGAATGAATCTCAAAACTACAGAGGAGAGAGGACAACCAGTGAAGGAGGGCTTAAACATTACTTTAAGCAAGCAATTTAATATGACCCAAAACGGTATGGGATCAACTGATAAATTGTATTGAGACTGGTGGACATTACTTTAAGCAAGCAATTTAATATGACCCAAAACAGTATGGGATCAACTGATAAATTGTATTGGGACTGATGGACGGCTCCACTACGTAAGTGTGGATTTAGGGACCATAACAGTGATGTAGGTCAGTTGGTTATTTCAAACCTGTGTCCAAACAGGTAGGTGGGGGTCAATGCAGCCCATTGAATACGTGGGCTAGTGGGTTGACACCACTGAGTAGAGGAATTTCAATTAGTCCACATGAGTCAGTAAGTAATGAAAAAACCGAAACATCTATCTAGAAGCCTTAACAAAAGCATATTGGTACGATAATACAGGTATTTGCGAATGCACGACATACCTGTGCTGAAAGAGATGAGGGGGCGAGTCAATTTCAACCGTTAATTGTCGAACGCTCCCAGCGGTGTATTAGAAACCGGTAGCTCAATTACCAACATGGATCGTGCTGTTAGTCGTCGGAGCCAATACAGGGATAAATCTAAAAGAGATCGAGGGTGAGCGTGTAAGGAGCAGGGAAATTAAACTCCCACAATAAATTGAATTGGTTACCGCTCTGTCAGTCACGTACCACTTCGCTGCTACTACGTCCATGGACAGGAACTCCGCAAGCACTGCTACGCGGAGTTTCAGTGGGCGGGGCCTACATTAACACGTCAGCCAGGCATGGAAAAGGAAGAGATACTTCCGCGAAATCCCGTGTTGGAAACTGGGAAACCTCTTTTAAAATAGGTAGAACATTTGAGGAATCAGGTTGAGAATAAGGAATTAGATTGTATGTTCGATGAGTACAATTCGTAAGCCTGTGATAAACATGATCCTGCAGGTAATTAATCGTAGTCACGAAAAACATTGATAATATAAATACGGTTGCTCAAAGCCCTATGGGAAATATCAGCGCAACTCTCAAACATGAGGTTCAGTGGTCATTCACAAATATGATCAAAGGGTCATGACATATTTTGCACAATCCGCGCAACTCTCAAACATGAGGTTGAAGGCAGGTCAATAGGCACATTGAGTGGATGTGAACCATTTGGGAAAATAGAAACATGCGGAACCATATGAATAGTAAAATTACAAGTTCATTCAAGAAACACATAAAGGAGCATGACAGAATTAGCAATGCCCCTGCAACTCTCAGACATGAGGTTGAAAAAGGGAGTGCTATTTGTAAGCTCACGAAAAATTTATTTACATACATCATGAGTATCCGATGCAATCCCACAGTTCAAAACTGCCCACTCAGTATCCAGGAGGGGGGGGGGGGGATTGTGTGTTTCCTCAGAGGTTGGTCTTGGAGTCCAGGCTCTATCTAGCCTATCTTGTGGGAGTGATAGTTCCTTCTTCGCCCTTGAAAACAAGCATCCCTGGTTTGTGTCCCTGTCTCCTGTCCTGATGAAGACCCCAATGCAAGGGATCAATTCAAGCCTGCCTTTATAATAGGGGTCGAAACGTCGACTTTTTCTTGTGTTTTCAGCTTCATACCAATAATTATGTTATTAAGTATATTCATGAAGCATGTTATTTTGGAGTATTACATTTGAACCTATGGTCGTTGATAATTTGAATTAGTGTATGTGTCAATCCATTACTGTGTGGCCTTGTGGCTTTGTTTTTATGTCACTTACCCTTTCCTACACTCACTGCACACTTCCCCTCTCCCTTTTCCATGGCACTATATTACATTTTCAAGTGTTGCATCAAGAATGTTTGCCTTAATAATTGGCTCAGCTTCATTGTAATTAAAAACAATTCTAGCAGATTGACTTTTTGTCTTCATATTTGATTTATCTCGATGTTTTGAAAATAACTTTTTGTGTGATTACTGGGACCCCTCTTTCTCAGCACCCAGCGAGAAGCGCCTGTCCCCCTGTCCGCTACTCTGTCTATCTCTCCTGACTATTCTTCTCTCTCTCTTCTCTTCCTCCCTATGAGGGGAATGTATAACATGGCCAAGCCCTAACACGCCTAGCCCATGACAATGTCTATCTGATGAGGGCGGGTACAAGCCCGATAGCGTGACGCCAATTGTAACCTCACCGACGTACAATATTGCCTTCTACATATCTGTACTGTACTTACAAAACTCTTCTAATAAAATCTTTTGAAATAAAATAAAAAGAAGATGATAGTGAAAATTATGTATAGTGCACAGTTGCACTGACGTAAACCCCAGCTCCCTCTCCCTCATTTCTTAATTTTTAAATGATGTGCGTCTTCTTGCATCAGGAGCACCAGCTGTCCAGTACAGGTGAGCAAGCGGGCACATTAATAGAAATAGCTGAGCCAGAGTCAACTATAGGGTTGGACTTGACCATAAGAGACTAAGCAAAAGTGAGGGCAACAAAGGGGCTTATTTACAAGCCCCTTGCGCTGCTGTTGCGTCCCTTTTTGTGACGCACCGGTGGCGCATTTTGCTGTCCCATATTTAAAAGGACAGGAAAAGCCACCCTGTTTAGCTTTTCCTGTCCTTGTAAATATGGGCCCTTCACACGCAGTACTTTGTGTGAAAGGGGCGTTCCATGGGTGTAGCTGTGGGTGTTCCCAAGCAACACCCAAGGAACCTGACACATTTTCAGATTTATGAAAAAACGTAAACCTGGAAATGCATTTGAATGTTACGCCCCTCCAGGGGAGGCGTAGGGAGGGGAAACGAGGAGCAATGTATTCATTTCCACTAGTTTTTTCCCTCTTGCTACGCGTGCTGCATTCTGCAGCACACTTAGAACGAGGAAAACACCTCTGGTGATTGTTTATGTGCAGGAAGGGACACCTTCCTGCACATAAACAATCATTAAAAAAATGACATTTTGCAAGTTCTATGTGTGCTGAAGCAGCACACATAGGAGTTGAAAAATGCCATTTCAGATTGGTTATGTGGAGGGAGGGACACCTTCCTGCACATAAACAATCATCCCCGTGACGCAGGCATCCTTGCACTATGGTTCAAGGGTGACTGCGTCGGCGCATGGCAATAAATTGTGCGCCAGCTTTGGGGAAAGCAAAGTGATCCGTCATATCCTTGTAGATAAGAGGAATCCCTGTGCTTTGAATGTGGCTCAGTGTGGTGCATCCAAAGGGCTTGCTGTGCAGCACTGTGGCACGTTCTTGTAAATGAGGCCTAAAATATTTAGCTTGCAAATCATGCAAAAAATCATGCAACCAATATAATATAAAATATGTTAAATGCAGTGCTTGATGTGAGTCGGTGGTTTCCGGTGCTCGGCAACGCACCTAGTTGGCAGCACCTGCCCTGATGACTGTCTGTCACATGATGGGCTGTTTGTCTGATTTAGAATGAGCACAGCAACCGTTGTTTACTAATTCAATACACGTTATACATAACTATTACCTACAACCCATGCTAACCTTATGGCTTTGGGGGCCTGGAATAGTCTGAATTGTCATACTTGTAGGGGTGTGATGGTTAGTAACTGGTTAGTACTGTCATTGACAGCGCTGGCAGGGGCAAAGGGTGGTGTAGGCTGAAGTGACCTCCTGATGAGCACCCTGGCACTTAATTTTTTACTAATTAGGAACTGGATAAATGTTCCTTAAAATTCCCAAAAGGTTAATCGTTTAGTGTTTGGAAGTGTTCCTCTTTAGTACATTGAATTGTATCACTTCATTGAATGGTATTTATTATAAGTGAAAGTTTCTATAAATGCACTTAGAAGCATTCATTACCTCGTCGTCCTATTCGTTTCTAGTCATGACACTGTTAATGCGAGTCTGCCCTGAAAGGCTAACCAATCTACTCCAAAATCAAGCTGAGTTATTCCATGTAACGGGGCAGTTTCAGAATATTAACCTGGCTTCCTTTCCTGTTCGCTAAGCATGACGGTCCACAATCAGGAAGAAAGTAAATCAAACTACCTTAAAAAGCAACACGTTACCAGCAAGCACTGATGGGTGCAGGGGACCAAAGGAAAAGTAAGCATGGATATATTTTGAAAAAATAATATGTGAAAACAGCAGTGGCATTAGCACTGGTGGCGCCTAGTGTGACAATCTTTGTTGGCGCCCCTCCAGTGATCTTCTTCTCTGGGGATTCCCACACTACTACCCTCCAAAGATGACCCTCAATCTCCATAACTCTTGTCTCAGATGCATTTCATTTATTTTACAGCACTACTCATACAGAGCACTTTACAGCACACACACATAGAGACACAATGAATCATATGTGTGTAAATCAGTGTAAAGGAAATGTTACATAATTCAATTAGGACTTCAAGGTGTATGAGTCACATGTCATCCACACTGGTAGGCATTATAGTTTAAGTGTTTTGCCTGGAGAAGAAAAAAAAATGTGCTTTACTTTTCCAACATTCCTAAGGTACGAAAATTCACCAGACACCATTGCACCTACAAGATAAAGTTTAAAACGTGTGTTTTGGGAAGAGCACAGGAACATCATTAGATTATTGGGGCCTAGTCACAAATGTGAACTTACACTTAAGTAAATCTTCAATGTACATTTACTATTTTTACTTATTCACCAGTTATATGTGTGAATTTACTACCACTTCTACTAAGTGTGCATGCCTCCACCCTCTGATTTCAGGAGGTGGGTCTAATTTACAAGTGTAAAATTAGTTCCAGTAACTTTTCACTCATAGCCAGAGATGGGAAAGTAAACTCAATAGATATCTTACTGATAAGGAATAGTCTCTTGTGTGTCAATATGCAAAAATGATGAATAGAAATCAGAAACTGAAATACAGGCATATTAACTATATACACCAGACTTACTTGGTTCTCACTAACATTATGAAAATTATCCAGGGACCCCAGATGCCCACTCATCATGTTGAGTCCGCCTTCGAATTTTGCCCACATTGTTTCGAGCAGTGGGTTGGTACTTGCATTTTGGGCACATACAGCCTTATTCATCAAGGCCGAATCGGCTCGCAAAGGGCCAGATTCTGAGAATCTGGCCCTTTGCGAGTGCGATTTTTGCATTTGGGATTCAACATCCCAA
Source organism: Lissotriton vulgaris (assembly GCF_964263255.1). Classification (NCBI taxonomy): domain Eukaryota; kingdom Metazoa; phylum Chordata; class Amphibia; order Caudata; family Salamandridae; genus Lissotriton; species Lissotriton vulgaris. Next base: position 1,317,304,049 of record NC_141691.1, read on the forward strand.
ATGCAAAAATCGCTATTTGCTAATTCGCATATTTGCGAGGATTTACATTTAAGGAATCTCTATTTGAGATTCCTTAAATGTAATTCATCATCCATTTTACAATTGCGAAATCGCAATTTCGGCCCGCAATTTACCGCGAGGTCAAACCTCGCGGTAAATTGCGAAAACTCAGAAAAATGCATTTAAATGCATTTTTCTGAGTTGCACGTTACACACACACATGTCCTTTGGACATGTGTGTGTGCAACACCTGTGTTAATTTCCATGCAGGGGTGCTACAGGGTGTCCTTTGGACACCCCTGGCACCCTTGTACTCGCAATCTCATTTGCGATTAGCTAATTGCTAATCGCAAATGAGGAATGACTCCCCATGCATTCCTATCGGCCTTTTGGCCCATAGGAATGCATGGGGAGTTATTCCTTATTTGCGATTAGCAATTAGCTAATCGCAAATAAGGAATCAGTGGGAATCGCAATTACTATTGCGATTCCTACATAAATACCGTTTTGCGAGTCTCAAATAGCGATTCCTTATGATTCGCTATTTGAGCCTCGCAAAACGGCCCGTTCATGAATCAGGCTGATATTCTCTCTAAGGTCAGCAATTTTACAGTGGAAAGTTATTGAATTAGTGGCAGCGCCTTACCTCTGATTATAAGACAATATGTGTGGGAGGAGGGCAAACAAAATTACATACAAATGTATTCATCTGGCATTTCTTTTAGGAAAATGAAAATAGCCAATACCTGGAAAGTAGTGGCAGCTCCTAGTGTTACGACCTGGCGGCACGATGTGCGCAAATGGACTAGAGCGAACACTATGACTAAGAACATACTGCATGAGGAGTGAGATCTGATTCTGGTCAAGATAGGGGCCATGTCCTATGAAAGGCCTCCAGGTTTAATATACATATGCGTAAAGTGTTCTCAGACGACCTGATAACTCTGGTTGACACACACTAAAGATCTGATTCTAAGCTTGATGGAATTCAGGCGATTTCTATCGAACCCGAAAAATAATAATACCCTTCACTATGTTTTTTATCAGGTGCGATACATATTTCGTACTACAGTTTTCTGGGGAATAACATGCCGATTTTAACATTTATCACACAAACATTTACATAATACTTCAAATACCATACACTTTTCCCTAATAAATTCTGGCAGGATAGACCTGCCGAAATTTAAGGAAGGAAAAGACACATAATACACCACTTAAATACCAGAAGTGGTAAATACCACTCAACACATAAATCTGACCCCTGCACAAACAAGAGAGGGTTGGATAATACGTCTCATTCATAATCAGGGCAAGACCCTTGAAATGTCTCATGATGCACTGTACTAGAATACACACATAAAACCTGAATGACTGCATCTGATGTAAAGATTTCTTAATATCAATTGAATACCATGCTGTGGATTATATTTAGGGTTCCTGGTTTTATGGTATTAATTTATTTTTAACATTTCTGTCTGTATTCATCCATATTTATTTTTTGGTAATTTTATCTGTATTTATCCACATTTATTTTTGTCACAAGCAAAAAAAAAAGCTGCAGCTAGTTTTTTTTCACATATATTTAAATAGACAATGCACACTTGGTTGTTATAGGTTTAGATAGTTTTATGTAGATGGGTAAATGGGTTACTGCTTTTAACAAAGAGATCCTTTTGTTACCTGCAGTTAATAAATTGTAATCCTTCTAATATAGCACAGTGAGATATGAAGGACATGTGGCTCCTACACCTTGTAACCCTCACTGTCTTATTTAGCACATCCTACACATTGATTTACCCACATATGATTGATTGTCAATGTATAATGTGTATGTGTGATGTATGGTGCTCTGACACCCTGCATTGCAAAGAGTAGCGCTATAATCCTATTAAAGAAATAACATTTTGGTATTTCAATTATTATTTGTGTAAATACTGGAACAGACCAGCACATCTAAAATTCCTACAGTGCATTCCTATCTATTATATACAGGGACTGAAGAAAGTCATAAGCATGCCTCTCTTAAGTACCTGTGAAATGATAAGCTGTGTGAATTTGTTTCCCCACAATTGCTTTTAGGTGTTTATCTTCATTCCCCCCCCACCACCATAACTCCCAGCCCGGATACTCCAACATGAGGAGGCCTAGTGGTCCCCTAATATCTGCCTTTGGTATGGCAATAATCTACTACAGTGCCTCCAGGAATGGTGCACTTTCCCACCTGGGGAAAACAATGCTGTTAAAAGAAAGACAAGAAAATCAAATTAGTGATTTTCGCTGGCAAACTATGCAAAGTGGTGCTAATATGTTTGGGTGTGAATAACACCAATCTAACCACTTTGCAACCACTGTGTCCTGCTTTATTTATTAATTTATTTTGACAAGTTTTGAACTTTTCTTTCCTACTTTTTTCCTCTGTCCTGGCGCTGCACTCTGGATGAAAAAAATGTCAGAAAAATATTACTTTTTCAGCAAAAGTGTTTCTTCCTTTTCTGGGTCCATTTCACAGGGGAATCCTAACAAAAAGATAGCATCCGAAGCAGCTGAAACCTGGCTGACCAATCCCCTGAGGCAAACACGTGATATTATTGCAGCTACAAAACATCTCTCAGTTAAACATATTTACTAGCATTTTTCCATTTCCATTTATAAATACAGGCAAAGGAAAAATATTTATCCATCTGTATTTATATGCAAAAATCCAGTTAAACAGGAAACCAGAAGCCTCAATTATATGACTTATTAGCTATCTTGCTCTCACATGTTTTACGAAATTAGGTAATTAGTTAAGAGGAGTGAGAGCCCACCTCAAGGAATAATCACAATTCTTGTTGGGGTAAACAATGAAAGTCACTAAGTAAACCCATGCAAAACCCTGTGGTAGCTTGCCACAAAAGCAGTCAGGCTTAATTTAGAGGCAATGTGTAAAGCTTTTATGCAGCACACAAACAGTAATAAAGTGAAAACACAGCACAAGAAAAATCCAAAACCAATTTTGAAAACCAGAGAAAATGTTAATAAATAAAGTTGCACCAAAATTACAAAAATATAATAAGTAAAATGGGAGATATAAATTCCTAAACTTTTCAGTAGAAACAACTCCAAAAAGCACAATGTGCCAATTGTGGTAATCTGGTCTGCTGGATTAAGTCAAAGTCAAAAGTTAGGATGGACTGTGATAGAGTGAGGGTTGGATACAGGGACCATGTTTGTCCCAACAGAAAGGGTACCTCCTAACTCCGTCCAGTTTCACATGAGAAGCTCTCGCCCACGAGGCTGTCGGAAGGAAGAACTGGAGGTTGGATCTGGAGAGGGGCTCTGAAAGCCCTCTCTAGCGGGTTGCTATAGTCCAATACCTCGGTTTGAATTTCACGCTGACAGTGGACTGTGGGGTGGTTATTGTCAGCACGAAGAGTTGGTTGATGATCAGAACTTTGAACTAGTGACTGAAGGGAACATACTTTGTTAGTGTGAATAACTCCATGGGTGTGAGACTGGGATCTGTATCTCGGAACGTCTCATCAGCAGTCAGATGCAGCTTCTGTGTTGGCCTTGGAGAAGCCCTTTGGAGAGGAGATGGGTCTGGTTATTTTTGATGCAAAGAGCTCGGAGCCTCTGTATTTTCACCTGAACTCTGTTTCTTTAAGTTTTAAGTTGGGGGAGTACACTCTCACACTAATATACGATCCAGGACCTTTGTGCATTTCTTAAGAGTCAGGACTCACTCAAGAAGAGGCCAGCAGGCTGCTTTATGCAGAACCTGTTGGTGCTTGTCAGCTGGGCAGTTGCAAGGAATGGCCTCTGGAATCGTGTGTCCCTATAGCTCGATAGGAGGCCAGCCAAATGACACTTGGGGGCATATTTACAAGCCCCATTGCCACAGGAAAGTCCTTTTTCCTTTGATCCTGTGGCGATAGGGGCTTTGCCTTATTCACAAGGCGGCGTTAAGCCTCGTAGCATGGCTTAATGCCACCTTGTGAATAAGGCACCCTTTGCCACTATACTTAGCATAAAAGGGGTGGACAAAGGGTGCTGCAGTGGGCGATCTGCAGCGAAACCCATTTATTTTGACACTGCCCATATTTAAAAGGGTTGCGTAAATATGCGACAGCGCCAAAACTAGGACCAGAGCAAACTGGTTCTTAAACAGGCAAAACAAGGAGAAATGCTTAATTTCGCCTCTTTTTTGATGTTTTTATATGTGGTGCATTGTGCAGCACACATAGAAACAGCAAAATTCTATGTATGATTGTTTATGTGCAGGAAGGTGTCCCTCAGTTTTGATTTGTAGGTTTGTTTTACATGAATGTCATTGGAAATGCTGAAAGCTTTCACTTCTTTTTTCAAACCAGACACACATGTATCCCAACTGTTGACACACTGGCTTCAAATATTCTTACGCTCCCCGCTTATATCTTCCTGTTCTTTTACTGCAACAAGGTTGTCTCTTTTTATCTTTTTTTCCCTCTTTTTCCTCTTTTTTGTTTTAATTTCATCACCGTTTGTGCACCACTTTTTATGAACCACCCTAATATCCTTGACAGACCTGTTTGCTTTGCCCTTTATTACTTTAAGATGCAATTTCCCCTGATGAAGGGCTTTGCTTGCCCAAAATGCATTGGGTCGCGTTTCTACGGCATAAAATTTGGTGATTGAACTATCATATTGATGGAATCAATTCTAATTGTTATCTGACTAGTGTTTCTAATTTTTATTAACATTCGATTACTCCATTTTTGGAACCTTGGCTATGCATTCAGGGGACATTACTCCGGGGGTGACACTTTCTTCTAATTTGATACAGTAAATCATCCAGCTTGCTTGAGACTCTCCAGAACTGCACTGGTATCTGTGACACAGTCCTCAGATGGTTCACGTCCTCTCTGCAACATTGCTCTCAACAAATAAAATTAAAAAATTGTCTATCAAAGCCTTCACTTGTTCCACAAGGTATACTTCAAGTCTCAATCATCTCTCCAGCCCAATTTAATCTTTTTGTCCAGACCCCACCCCCAGGCCAGCAGACCATTGGCTATTCAGCTACCAGGCAAGTCTGAGCCCTCCTCTCACAACTGCCCAGGCCCCTGAAGGCCTTGCTGGGTGCACCCAAAATCATTCTCCTCCATCTTGTGAGTTGCAGCCTACATGTGCCCCAGATTGCTTTGAGCAGAGTCCAGGAAGTGGTAAGGAGACAGACTAGTGCTGTCTCTTCCCAAGACAAAAAGTTGTTTAAAAAACGATTTTCACTTTCTGTGTTTACTGTCTATGCCTGTGGTTGTTACAGTTAGAAATTGTAGTTTTAGCCCGTCTGTAATTGCATTTTTTATCACCTGTGTTGTGTTTTAAATGTGTGGTTTTCCCTGCCCACGATTGCCTTCATTTAGTGTGTTGAATTGTGGGATTTGCAGTCCAACTTCTGTAGTTTGTCCCTCTCATTCCTTGGTGACAAATCGGTTTTCCCTTCAAATTTCTCCTTTGCTCTGTGCTTAGGCCTGTGTGCTGTGCTGAAACAGTGCACCCCCAGCCACCATTTTGTGTTCACAAGCCAGTGAGGCCAGCCCCCCTGCCCCCCACGCCCCCCCAGCAACAGGGATTTTCTACATCAGAGGGTGCTTCTGTGAGCTGTTGAAACTGTATTTATTGGGGCCTGTGCACTTCGGTTTTTGGCCAGCAGGGGGAGTAAAGCTTTATTTAAACAGTATTGTTAGATTTCGAGCTAGTGAAGCCTTTACCTGCTGAAGTCCAAAGTTGTGGATTGAGCCTGTCTGTCTCCTAGGAGATTCTGAACAGGAGCAAGCAGCTGCCCAGACCCCACCCCCAGGCCAGCAGACCATTGGCTATTCAGCTGCCAGGCAAGTCTGAGTCCTCCTCTCACACCTGCCCAGGCCTCTGAAGGCCTTGCTGGATGCACCCCAAATCATTCTCCTCCATCTTGTGAGTTGCAACCCACATGTGCCCCAGATTGCTTTGAGCAGAGTCCAGGAAGTGGTAAGGAGACAGACTAGTGCTGTCTCTTCCCAAGACAAAAAGTTGTTTAAAAAACGATTTTCACTTTCTGTGTTAACTGTCTATGCCTGTGGTTGTTACAGTTAAAAATGTAGTTTTAGCCTGACTGTAATTGCATTTTATATCACCTGTGTTGTGTTTTAAATGTGTGGTTTTCCCTGCCCATGATTGCCTTCATTTAGTGTGTTAAATTGTGGGATTTGCACTCCAACTTCTGTAGTTTGTCCCTGTTAGACCTGACATCATTGGCTTGAGTCTCTCCTCCATTTTTTCTGTTTGCCTCCACTGTTTTTCGATGTTTTGCTGGTATATGCCTTGGGCGCTGTGCCACGGCTGATCCGTGCCAGAGCGCAAGTGCTCCCTATGTTAAACCGATGTATCTATTGTATCCATGTTTGGCTTATTTGGTTTACTGTCAGTCCCTAGTCTAGTGCACCAGGAGTGCCGGGGCTTGTAAATGCAAATGCCGCTCGTGGGCTTGCAGCACGTGTTGTGCCACCCACAGGAGCGGCCTCGTAAAAGAATGTCTACGGGTCGGTCATTGCGAGACCCACGTGCAGCCCAGTGCTGTCACGCAGGCTGCGCGAGTATACCTACTTGCCAGCCCCCAACCTTCCCTTGACTTCATGTTAGTCACCCCTATGGTAGGCCCACGGGCAGGGTGCATTGTAAGTGTAAGGTAGGACACGCCTGACCAAGTTGGCATGTCCTAATAGTGAATTACCGCCATCTTCGTTCTTCACTATTGCAAGGTAGCCTGCTCTCCATTGATTAGAATGGGCCGCCGGGATTATTAATGCTATGATCCTAGCTGGCTCGGGGAGCATGGTGCAATGTCGAGTTTGGTATCCCTGAACTCGGGGTTTAATTACGCATCCGCTGGTGTGGATGGTTTTTGGAATCTGGGTTTGAAAATAGCACTTTTAGAAAGTGTCTATTTTCTTGTCTAAACCATATCTGGTTTCTGCTGGTCTTGCGTGTGTGTGACAGGAGCTGGGTGGCTCCACAGGTCTGGATGAGTCAGTGTGGGATGAGTGGGACATTTGCGTTGAGAGTAGGGGGGGGAGTAGCTGCTGATAGCCTGCCCTGCCTGATACAATGCTGGCTCCACCTCCTGCCAAGCGACTGATGGCTCTGTGCCTGCCATGGACGATCCTAGCCCCACCTCCTGCCAGGAGGCCGATAGCTCTGCTCCTGCCAGTATCAATGCTGGCTCCACCTCCTGCTGGGCGTCTGAGGACCCAGCCCTGCTCAGTGAATAGGCCAGGTGCTTCTGCCTGGCTCCACCCACAACAGACCCAGGATGTTGGGAAATCCCCTGCATGGACAAAGGGATCAAAGCCGAAAAGGGGTATAAGAGAAGGACCCCTGAACCAAGAATTTAGATCACTTCTGACAAGGAACCCTGTAACCAAGGACAAGAGGCCTGCTGATCTGAGGACTTGCCTACCCCTTCTGCCAGTGTGCTGTTTGCTGGGGGGAATCCTGCAGTGCTTCTTTATTTTTGCCAAGGAACCAGGAGAGAGGAACTGTGTGTGTACTCTCACGATTGCTAAGAAAATCTCCAAGGACTGGAAGAGTGCCAGTCTCCTGCTGAAGTCACAGGGCTAAAGGACTTCATCTGCTAAAGTGCTATTTGCTGGAACCTGCGAATCCAGCACCTCTGAAAGAACCAGCAATCTCGACGCCGACGGACATCGCCGAATCCAGCTCGACATAGTGGGTAACGGCCCCAGTGTCCCGCTTCCTCGACGACCGGCCGCCGGGCCGGACCGACGCCAGCAGCAACGCCAGTGAGTGGGAGTACGGCTCTAGCTCCAGAGGACCTCGTGTCTGCACCGCTGCTGATCGTATCAACTGTGTCCCCCCTCGACGCCGTGAGCGCTGCTCACTCTGTGCAACCACATCATCGACGACGCCTGCTGAGGCCTGATCGACACCGAAGACGCGACACCGGATTGCTCGACGCAGCTGATCATCGTGTGCTTCATTTTCCTAAAGGTACTGTGTTGTTGGGGGTCCGTGTGACTCCGGGCTCGACGTAGCGCTCCTCGCGGTTGATGCCGAACCTTTGGATTCACTTTGCCTCGACGTCGTGTAGCCCCCGTGTGGGTTACCCTGTTGCTCAGAACTGTATTGCCAAGAAGAAGATTGCTTGATACTAAAGACTTTTTGTGCTAAAGAAGAAACTACCTTTGAACTATCCTTTTTCCCTTCCCAGAGTATTTATTACGATTGTGTACAGTTTTGTCGTTATTTGGTCTTATGCTAAGCCTTATATAAAAATACTTATTTTTATAATACTACTGTGTCGTGTCCATTTGTAGTGTATTCACTTTATTACTGTATGTGGTCATAATTGCTTAACACACAGCCTCTGAGATAAGCCTGTCTGCTCTGCCAAGCTACCAAGGGGGTGAGCAGGGGTTATCAAAGGGTGTGATCCCCTTGCCCTGACTAGAAAAGGTGTGTCCCTATTTGTCAGAAGTGTATACCTCTGCCAACTAGAGACAGCCGGTTCTAACATTGGATGCAGCGGTGAGGATTTGGACCTTGCATTTATGACCCATGTGCAGTGATTAGTGTGCGCTACATAGTGAAAGCAGACCATAGCGCAGTCACCATCTAATTGGGAAGGATCCTATTTTTTTGGTTCTCCGCTTTTCTGGCACTTGATTTTTTTGAACACTGCCAGTTTTGACCATGAGTGACAACGGAGTCACTGCCCCTGTTGTCGTTTTTGTGGAGGAATTTGAGAGGAATAAGCTGAAGAAATACAAAAAAGAGGAGCTGAAGCACTTTTGCGAGCAGTTTAAAGTTCCTACCACAGGCCTCTCAAGAAAAGATGATTTCTGCAAAGCATTGCAGGCCTGGTGGGAGTCCAGAGATCCCTCTGATGCGGTGGTGGTACCGCCAGGGGAAGGGGATGAGGAGGTGCCAGTGAATGGGCCTGTGTCCTCTCCCGGTAGCAGTGTTTCCTCCAAAGGTCTTTCCCCTGAAGAAAGAGAAGAAAGGGCGAAAGAGCGAGCTTACAACATGGAAATGGCGAGGCTAAAGATAAACGGGCAGTTGGAGTTAGAAAATACAAGAGGTAGAAGAGAAGCTGATTAGGAGATCAAGAAGTTAGAGTTTGAAAGAGAGAAGTTAGCTTTGGAGCGTGAAACCAGGTTGAGGGAGCTGGATATCCAAGCTAAAAATTTAGAATTGAATCCCTCTGGTGGCAGCATTCCATCGGGGCCTGCAGAAAGTAAGTTTTACTTCCCCAAAGATGTGATAAAGGATTATCATAGAAACGAAGATATTGGTCAGTGGTTTAAAGCATATGAGTTAGCATTGTTGGCCCACCAGGTCCCTGAGAAGAATTGGGGAGCGGGGCTGTGGGGTCGCTTTGTGAATGAGGGGAGAGATACCCTGTTAGACATGCCTGTTGCGGATAGGATGTCGTATGCTCATATGAAGGATGCTTTAATGTTGCTGTATGGCCTAACCCCGGAGAAGTACAGACAAGCTTTTAGAGAATGTAAGAAGTTGCCTGGTACGACGTGGGTTGAATATGTGTCTTATTTTTGCAGAGCCATGGATGGTTGGGTAAAGGGCAGCAAAGTGGAAAGTTATGAAGCTCTTTTTGATTTGTTTGCTTGGGAGCACTTGTCTAATAACTGTTTTCCAGAGCTGCGCCAGCACCTGATTGATAGCAAGATATCTAACCCTAGAAAACTTGCTGAGGAGGCGGACCGCTGGGTCAGTACCAGGGTCCACAAGGGTCCAGTGGGAGACTCAGCCAAAGGTGGGCAGGGTCCCCAGCAGAAGAGTGGGGGGGACAAGGGTAAACAGAAGGAGTCTCGGAAAGGGCCCCAAAGTAATCCCCAAGGGAACCAAGGGAAAGGTTCCCAGCCTCCCCCTGAGAAGAAGCCAGGGACCCCGACGGGTAAACCTGTTCATAGGGGCCCCCTAACCTGCTACACTTGTGGGCAGGTGGGACACCGGTATTACGATCCCCAGTGTCCCATGAAGAAATCGAATGCACCGCCGAGTGCACCCCTCCGACAGTTGGCGAGTGTAGCCTTGGGAGGGGAGGAGATGGTTGTCCACGGTGGGAGGGGTCCCGCAGAGATGTCCCTGGCCTCGCTAGGAGACATGCAAATGGTCCCTCCACCCCCTCTGCCTAGTAACACTAGTAAATATAGGCAGTGGGTGACCATTAATGGCCATAGAGTGGAAGCTCTCAGAGACACCGGAGCGAGTGTGACAGCTGTCAAGTGTCACTTGGTGTCCAGAGAGCAGGTGGTTCCCCACGCATTCTACCCCATGATAGCTGCCGACAACTCCCAGAAAGAGTGTGAGGTGGCTCAGGTTTCCTTTGAATGGGGGGGAGTTTCAGGTACTCTTCAGGTTGCTGTGAGGCCCGCCATGCCTGTCGATTGTCTCCTGGGCAATGATTTAGAAGACTCCCCTTGGGCTAAGGTGGAGAGAGAGGCGCACTTGAAAATGTTGGGTGTGCCAGAGTGGGTGTGTGCAACCACTCGTTCGATGACAGCAAGTAAGGGTGTTGATGGGGTCCCGGAGCCTGAAGGTACGGCCCAGGACCCAGCTGTGAAGAGAAGAGGCAGGAGGCGCGGGAAACCGGCCCCCGTAGTTCCCGTGGTCCAGGAGGAGGTAGACCCTGAGGGGGATGCCCTGGAGCCCACAGGGGAACAAATTGCCAAACTGGGAGATCTGCCCGAGCTGACCCATTGGCAGCAGGATGGTGGTCCCTCCAGGGAGGAATTCTGTGCGGAACAGAAGGAGTGCCCTTCTCTTGTGGGTATGAGGTAGCAGGCCTCAGCCCAATCCTCAGGTGATCAGTCAGGGTCACATTTTGTGTACTGGGAGAACAACCTCCTGTATAGCGAGCCTAAGGCTGCTGAGCCTGGGTCAGCCCGTGTTCTGGTGGTACCCCAGCGCTTCAGAGCCTTCCTACTGGGTTTGGCTCATGACGTTCCGTTAGCTGGACATCTGGGGCAGGACAAGACCTATGACAGGCTTGTCACCCATTTTTATTGGCCTCAGATGCGAAGGGATGTAGACATCCATTGCAAGACTTGTCACACTTGCCAGGCAAGTGGGAAAAGCGGAAGGAAACAGAAGGCTCCCCTCCAACCTTTTCCAGTGGTCAGTACCCCCTTTGACCGGGTGGGTATTGACATTGTTGGGCCCCTGGACCCCAAGACAGCCCTGGGCAACAGGTTCATCCTGGTCTTGGTGGACCATGCCACACGGTACCCGGAAGCCATCCCTCTCCGAACAGTGACGGCCCCCGTGGTGGGACGGGCACTGATGGGTGTTTTCTCCCGGATGGGGTTCCCCAGAGAGGTGGTGTCAGACCGAGGCGCCAACTTCATTTCGAACTATATGAAGTCTCTGTGGAAGGAGTGTGGGGTAACCTACAAGTTCACCACTCCTTACCACCCTCAAGGAAATGGGCTGGTTGAGAGATTCAACCGGACCCTTAAAGGCATGATTATGGGTCTTGAAGAACCAATGAGGCGGAAATGGGACGTCCTCTTGCCATGCCTGTTGTTTGCTTACCGTGAGGTGCCGCGGAAGTCTCTAGGGTTCAGCCCCTTTGAGCTCTTATACGGTCACCCGGTAAGAGGGCCTTTGAGTCTGGTCAAGGAAGGCTGGCAGCAATCTCCCAGGAAACCTCCCCAGGATGTATACAGCTACATGCTGGCCTTTCGGAACCAGACTCGGCGCTTCAGAGAACTTGCTCAGGCAAATCTGGAGGCCAGCCAGGAGGAGATGAAGCGTTGGTACGACCGGAATGCCACTCTGGTAGAGCTTCAGCCTGGTCAAGAAGTGTGGGTCATGTCCCCTGTGGAACCTTGTGCGCTCAAGGACAGGTGGACTGGACCGTTTAAGGTTGTGGAGAAGAAGAGCGATGTCACCTACCTGGTGGACTTGAAATCTCCCAGGAACCCCTTGCGGGTCCTGCATGTCAACCGTTTGAAGCCCCACTTAGAAAGGTCCGAAGTGGGCATGCTCCTAGCTACAGATGCTGGAATGGAGGAGGAGAGTGAGCCTCTTCCTGACCTCCTGTGTGCTAAAGAGCAAGACGGGTCAGTGGATGGTGTGGTCCTCTCTGACACACTGACCCTTGAGCAGAAACAGGATTGTCGCCACCTGTTAGGACAATTCCCGGATCTGTTTTCCTTGGTTCCGGGTGTCACTCATTGGTGTGTCCATGACATTGACACCGGAGACAGCCCTCCTGTGAAGCACAAGGCTTACAGGGTGACTGACAAGGTTAGAGCATACATTAAGGAGGAGGTCTCCAAAATGTTTGCGTTAGGGGTGATTGAGTCCTCTAGCAGTCCTTGGGCCAGCCCAGTGGTCTTGGTCCCGAAGGCTGCAGCGCCTGGTGCTTCACCAGAACTCCGGTTCTGCGTGGATTACCGAGGACTCAATTCGGTCACGAAGACTGACGTGCAACCCATCCCCAGAGCTGATGAGCTCATCGATCGGTTGGGGGCTGCCCGGTACCTAAGTACGTTTGATCTAACGTCTGGGTACTGGCAGATCGCCTTGACTGATGGGGCAAAGGAGAGGTCCGCATTCTCCACACCAGATGGGCTATACCAGTTCCGGGTGATGCCCTTTGGGATGAAGAATGCCCCTGCCACCTTCCAGAGGTTGGTCAACCAGGTCTTGGCTGGACTGGAGGATTTCAGTGCCGCCTACCTGGACGACATCGCCGTGTTAGGCGCCAGCTGGGAGGAACACTTGCGCCACCTCCAGGAAGTGTTGTTGGCCCTGCGCGGAGCAGGCCTCACAATCAAAGCCAGTAAGTGCCAGATTGGGCAGGGTTCGGTGGTGTACTTGGGGCACCAAGTAGGGAGCGGCAAGGTTGCCCCCCTGCAACCCAAGATTGATACCATCCTGGCTTGGGCGCCGCCCAAAACCCAAACTCAGGTGAGAGCCTTCTTAGGACTCACGGGTTATTACAGGAGGTTTGTCAAGGATTACGGCAACATTGTGCACCCCTTGACTTCGCTGACTTCCAGGAAGCAGCCACAAAACGTGATCTGGACTGATGCCTGTCAAACGGCCTTTGACACCCTGAAAACTGCAATGTGCACAGCACCCATACTCCAGGCACCCGACTTTTCGAAAGAATTTATTGTCCAGACGGACGCTTCAGAGCATGGCGTGGGGGCTGTTCTAGCTCAGGTGAATGAAGAGGGCCGAGACTTGCCTGTAGCCTTCATCAGTCGGAGGTTACTTCCCAGGGAAACGAGGTGGAGTGCGATAGAGAGAGAAGCATTTGCTGTGGTCTGGGCGCTGAAGAAGCTAAGACCCTACCTGTTTGGGACTCACTTCCGGGTTCAGACAGACCACAGGCCCCTCAGATGGTTGATGCAGATGAGGGGTGAGAATCCGAAACTGTTGAGGTGGTCCATTTCTCTACAGGGGATGGACTTTACGGTGGAACACCGCCCTGGTACCGATCACGCCAATGCTGATGGTCTGTCCAGATTTTTCCGCCTTAGTGATGAGGACTCCCTAGGTCAAGGGTAGTTCTCCCCACATTTCAGCTGGAGGGGACACGTGTTAGACCTGACATCATTGGCTTGAGTCTCTCCTCCATTTTTTCTGTTTGCCTCCACTGTTTTTCGATGTTTTGCTGGTATATGCTTTGGGCGCTGTGCCACGGCTGATCCGTGCCACAGCGCAAGTGCTCCCTATGTTAAACCGATGTATCTATTGTATCCATGTTTGGCCTATTTGGTTTACTGTCAGTCCCTAGTCTAGTGCACCAGGAGTGCCGGGGCTTGTAAATGCAAATGTCGCTCGTGGGCTTGCAGCACGTGTTGTGCCACCCACAGGAGCGGCCTCGTAAAAGAATGTCTACGGGTCGGTCATTGCGAGACCCACGTGCAGCCCAGTGCTGTCACGCAGGCTGTGCGAGTATACCTACTTTCCAGCCCCCAACCTTCCCTTGACTTCATGTTAGTCACCCCTATGGTAGGCCCACGGGCAGGGTGCATTGTAAGTGTAAGGTAGGACACGCCTGACCAAGTTGGCATGTCCTAATAGTGAATTACCGCCATCTTCGTTCTTCACTATTGCGAGGTAGCCTACTCTCCATTGATTAGAATGGGCCGTCGGGATTATTAATGCTATGATCCTAGCTGGCTCGGGGAGCATGGTGCAATGTCGAGTTTGGTATCCCTGAACTCGGGGTTTAATTACGCATCCGCTGGTGTGGATGGTTTTTGGACTCTGGGTTTGAAAATAGCACTTTTAGAAAGTGTCTATTTTCTTGTCTAAACCATATCTGGTTTCTGCTGGTCTTGCGCGTGTGTGACAGGAGCTGGGTGGCTCCACAGGTCTGGATGAGTCAGTGTGGGATGAGTGGGACATTTGCGTTGAGAGTAGGGGGGGAGTAGCTGCTGATAGCCTGCCCTGCCTGATACAATGCTGGCTCCACCTCCTGCCAAGCGACTGATGGCTCTGTGCCTGCCATGGACGATCCTAGCCCCACCTCCTGCCAGGAGGCCGATAGCTCTGCTCCTGCCAGTATCAATGCAGGCTCCACCTCCTGCTGGGCGTCTGAGGACCCAGCCCTGCTCAGTGAATAGGCCAGGTGCTTCTGCCTGGCTCCACCCACAACAGACCCAGGATGTTGGGAAATCCCCTGCATGGACAAAGGGATCAAAGCCGAAAAGGGGTATAAGAGAAGGACCCCTGAACCAAGAATTTAGATCACTTCTGAAAAGGAACCCTGTAACCAAGGACAAGAGGCCTGCTGATCTGAGGACTTGCCTACCCCTTCTGCCAGTGTGCTGTTTGCTGGGGGGAATCCTGCAGTGCTTCTTTATTTTTGCCAAGGAACCAGGAGAGAGGAACTGTGTGTGTACTCTCACGCTTGCTAAGAAAATCTCCAAGGACTGGAAGAGTGCCAGTCTCCTGCTGAAGTCGCAGGGCTAAAGGACTTCATCTGCTAAAGTGCTATTTGCTGGAACCTGCGAATCCAGCACCTCTGAAAGAACCAGCAATCTCGACGCCGACGGACGTCGCCGAATCCAGCTCGACATAGTGGGTAACGGCCCCAGTGTCCCTCTTCCTCGACGACCGGCCGCCGGGCCCGACCGACGCCAGCAGCAACGCCAGTGAGTGGGAGTACGGCTCTAGCTCCAGAGGACCTCGTGTCTGCACCGCTGCTGATCGCATCAACTGTGTGCCCCCTCGACGCCGTGAGCACTGCTCACTCTGTGCAACCGCATCATCGACGACGCCTGCTGAGGCCTGATCAACACCGAAGACGCGACGCCGGATTGCTCGACGCCGCTGATCATCGTGTGCTTCATTTTCCTAAAGGTACTGTGTCGTTGGGGGTCCGTGTGACTCCGGGCTCGACGTAGCGCTCCTCGCGGTCGACGCCGAACCTTTGGATTCACTTTGCCTCGACGTCGTGTAGCCCCCGTGTGGGTTACCCTGTTGCTAAGAACTGTATTGCAAAGAAGAAGATTGCTTGATACTAAAGACTTTTTGTGCTAAAGAAGAAACTACCTTTGAACTATCCTTTTTCCCTTCCCAGAGTATTTATTACGATTGTGTACAGTTTTGTCGTTATTTGGTCTTGTGCTAAGCCTTATATAAAAATACTTATTTTTATAATACTACTGTGTCGTGTCCATTTGTAGTGTATTCACTTTATTACTGTATGTGGTCATAATTGCTTAACACACAGCCTCTGAGATAAGCCTGTCTGCTCTGCCAAGCTACCAAGGGGGTGAGCAGGGGTTATCGAAGGGTGTGATCCCCTTGCCCTGACTAGAAAAGGTGTGTCCCTATTTGTCAGAAGTGTATACCTCTGCCAACTAGAGACAGCCGGTTCTAACAGTCCCTCTCATTCCTTGGTGACAAATCTGTTTTCCCTTCAAATTTCTCATTTGCTCTGGGCTTAGGCCTGTGTGCTGAAACAGTGCACCCCCAGCCACCATTTTGTGTTCACAAGCCAGTGAGGCCATCCCTCATGCCCTCCCCCCCCCCAGCAACAGGCATTTTCTACATCAGAGGGTGCTTCTGTGAGCTGTTGAAACTGTATTTACTGGGGCCTGTGCACTTCGTTTTTTGGCCAGCAGGGGGAGTAAAGCTTTAATCAAACAGTATTGTTAGATTTCGAGTTAGTGAGGCCTTTACCTGCTGAAGTCCAAAGTTGTGGATTGAGCCTGTCTGTTTCCTAGGAGATTCTGAACAGGAGCAAGCAGCTTCCAACTCCCTGGCCAGCAAACCTCGTCTGAGGTTGCTGGGACCTTATATGGTGTGCTGATGGTTGGCACATGTGTACACTGATTGGTGGTTGTATCTGGTGTTTCTATTGGGTTAGGGTTAATGTCCTCATTGGTTGGGTATTTGAGGGTTCTGATTGGTTTCTCGGTCTGTGATTCAATCATTGCAGGGTTGGGACTAGGGCTAGGGTTCGGATTTCTATAGGAAGTAGGGACTAGGGGCCTTATTTATGAAGGCCTTGTGCCCCCGGTGCGTCACTTTTAACATGGGAAAAAGTGACGCACCAGTGGCGCAAGGCTTTCATAAATGAGGCCCTAGGTCTTCCTATGTTATTGGTTGTTGGGAGTAGGGTGGGACTAGGGCTAGGGTTAGTCCTTAATTGGAAGTAGCTATTTAGTGCTTCTGGTGTGATTGGTAGTTTTACCAGTTGTGGGACTAAGAGTAGGGTTAGGCTTTCTATTGGAAGTAGGGACTAGGGCTACCTGTACCATTGGCTGCTTGGACTTGGGTTGGAACTAGTGGTAGGACTAAGGCCTTTATTGAATGTTGAGATCAGGGTTTTTGAACTGATTGGGTGCTTGGACTAGGGTTAAGATTGGCTGCAGGGCCTGGTCTCCTATTGGTTCTAAATGTTAGGGCTAGTGTTGTGATTGGATAGTGTTAGGGCTAGGGTTCCCATCGGCTGAAGGGGTCACCTGATTACTAGGGCTACAAAAAGGGCCAGGCTTAGGGCGCCTCAGCCGGGGGGTCGAGGCTAAGGGTGGAGAGGACAAGAGTAGTTGCCTGTTTAGGCCTGTTAAGGGTGGAGAGGACAAGGGTAGTTGCCTGTTTGGGCCTGTTAAGGGTGGACAGGACAAGGGTAGTTGCCTGTTTGGACCTGTTCGAGACTGGTCGGGACTAGGGCCAGAAATGCTGCCCTTTTTCTCCTAAAAAAAAATCCTTCACTCTTTTATCCCTCCACTATCCTTTTTCAATCAAAATTAACAGACTAACATGTTCACTTCTCAAATTCCATGTTCCATATTCAACTATACTAATATACGGCTCAAATAACTGAATAACATATCTACTACTCAAATTACTTCATATTTATACTATACTCATTTTCAACACTAATCCTTTATGGGTTCCGGAGTGGCGTGCTACTCGCCAAAAAAGCGCTTCAACATCTATCAGGGGTAACAAGTGCTATATGAATGCAAATCTTTCTTCCCCTTTTATCCATCCGCTATCCTTCTCACTCCAAGTAACAGACTAATATCCACCACTGAAATTACCTCATATTTCACCATATTAATTCACCACTAATCCTTTATAGGCTCCCTGAATAGCATGCGTCAACAAGCTAGCGATAAATAAATACTAACCTTTGTCCTACTCTATCCTTCTGCTATCATTCCAAATACAAATAACTGACTAACCTATCCACCACTTAAAATGTACTTGCATGTTTCACTATACTAATTCAAAACTAATCCTCTGTGGGTCCCGGAGTAGCGTGCTACCCGCCGGAAAAGTGCTTTGATGCCTCGTCAGGGGTAGTGAGCGCTATATAAATGCAATTACAATACAATACAATATGCAAATGACACTCAAATCTATTACAAAATAAAATCACCCAGTGAGATCTGGCATCTAAATTCCACACTAAATTAACATACAAGCATAGCTACACACCAACCACCTTAAGCTGAACTGCAACAATACTCAACTTCTACTTCTCTCCCCAAAAGCTAAACTGTTACCTATCCAAGAATTGCTCAAGAATTTGGATACACTAAACTGTTCTATCACACTGTCTAACTCCGTAAAGCCCTTAGGTATCACCCTGGATAAAAACCTGTCAATGAAGGAGCTCATCAGCAATTCAGCGAAGGAGCACTCTACACACTAAACCATCTCAAACAAATCAAACAATGTAACTATTCCCCCTGACGCTCTTAAGATGGTAGTGCAATCACTAGTCCTCTTGAATCTTGACTATGGCAACATCATCTTCATAGGAATTCTGAAAAGTCACCTTGTACCCCTAAGAGCAATTCTCAATGTGGCTGCCAGGCTCCTCATTTAAATAGTTTGACCACATCTCTCTGTTCTTAAGAGTCTCAATTGGCTTCCCATTGAATGAAGATGCACCTTCACAAAAGCTTCTATCCCCCAAAACGCCCTTCATACACAAAACTCAAATACCTAAAAACTAAACTATCAAGAGCTAGAAGTGGCTGGGCACTAAGAAGCTCCAACTCTTTTCTTCTCATAACTCAAGTTCTGAAGAAGAAATAATCCCAGGCACTCTCTAAGGAAATGCTCCTAGGATTTGAAACTCACTCCCTAAGGATCTCCGCAGCACCCCTCCTTCTCGTGCTTGAAGAGGGACCTCAAATCTCTACAGCTTAACTACTACTTCAACACAGGCACAAACTGATCTACATTTCCCAAAGATCCAACTCACACTGACAAGATCCATTGAGCGGGTAGCCTGTTCCTTTCAGTCGCAAATCTGTCTTGAGCGCCATCATATGGATGCTCTAATGTTATACACTTTTGTGACTACTTTGACTACCTTAATGCTTTATTGTTCTGTACTTTTCTCGCTGACTGTTTTGACCATCACTAATCCCCACATGTACTTCTAGTAAATGTGTTTACATAACATGTAAAGCTCTATGATACCTTCAAGTCTAGCTACTGCTATATAAAACTCAAATAAATAAATACAAATAATATACCTGCTATTTATTATACGGTTGGCAAATCCCCTCTATAAATGAATTTCATCACACTCTTGAAATGGGACAATAATAGGCTCTTTGCAGGGATGAGTAAAAGGCATTCCCATTCTATGAGACCAAGGGCTAGATGTAGGTAGGAAAGATTTACCGATTTTAAATTACCGAATTTTACTGATTCAGTAATTTAAAATCGGTAAATCTATGGGTCCGACATGTAGGTATTCCAGATGGGCTGGAATACCGAATCGATGAATTCGGTATTTACCGATTCGGTAAATACCGAATCGGTAATGCCCATTCATTCCTATGGGCTTTGAAGCCCATAGGAATGAATGGGCATTACTGATTCGGTATTTACCGAATCGGTAAATACCGATTCACACAAGGGTGCAGGGGGTGTCACTTTGACACCCTCTGGCACCCCCAAAACAGGCACGGGTGCCATGTGGCAGGCATACCTGCTCTAAGGGCAGGTCTGCCTGTCACATGGCATAGGTGTGCATGCACATCGGAATCGGTATTTTACCATCAAATTGGATTTGATGGTAAAATACCGATTTGTTAAGGCTTCTGGGACTCTGAAGAGTCCCAGCTACATATGGGTGGCTCCGAATCGGTAAATTTACCGATTACTTATTTTACCGAATCGGTAAAATTATTGAATCGGTAAAATTACCGATTCGGTAAAATAATGCCCCCTACATACCATTCGCCTATTTACCGATCGGTAACGGCCGAAAATACCGATTTTCGGCCGTTACCGACCGACCTACACCGGGCCCCAAATGCTTTCTCTGCATCAATAAGTATAATTGCAGTTGGTATCTCATTTGTAGTTAGGTAATCAATTGTTTCAGGTAAATAGGGTGTATTCTAGGCTCTGTTACTTCCTGAAAGAAACCTATTTTATCCAGGTGTATCGCAGCATGAATTAGAGGTGGGAGCCTGAATGCAAGAAAAGACTTTTGTCAATATTTGGGAATCACGATGTAGTAGAGAAATAAGTCTGCAAAATGAAAAGTTATCTTGAGGCTTTGCAGGTGATGAAAAAGTGAATAACACAGCTCTCCCCTTACCAAACGATAAATACAAAGAGTGGCTAAGGGTATCAGTTAAAATGTTTGATAAAACTTTAATCTGCCTCAACCGTAAGTCTTCCCATCTGCTCAGCTGCAATAACAATAGCTATCCCTTCCTTTGAAATATGTTGGGAATTACAACATTTTTTTTTTGAGAAACCAGGTAAAAGAAGTTAGAAATTCAATTTTAATAATGATAGCATTTTTTCAGAATTACATAGCTTCTTATAATAATTTAAGAAAACTTTAGGAAACTCCTTGTATATGATAACCATTTGTAGTTTGTAAACCTGTACCTGGGTCTGTAATTTTCTCTATTCAGTTTTTAGAATGCTTTTTATCCAAATATACAAAACAATTGTCCACCAAAATTTTACTTTTCATGTGAGCATTGATCAATTGCTGATTAGTTGACAATATCTTGTTGTATGTAATGATAAGTCCTGTTTGTTTCAATTTGTTTTCTGATAACTGCACATGGTTATAGTTTTGCTTTGAATCTAGCAATGAGGCCTTTACTTAAGAAGATGATCCTTCTTGCTGATTAACGTTGTAAATGCTATTATTCTGCCTCCAAATTTAATTTAAAGGCCTCTTAGACCACTGATAGATTCGCTCACTGTAGGGAAATGTCACTTTTTGCAAAGTCACCTCCTTTCTTTGGACTGATGCTGCTCTTTTTTTGACTTTGTGCACTAGGACTCTGCTAACCACGCTGGGTGGACATGATCTGGCCCCTAAACACGTTAAAGTGGCTAAAACCTTGATTGTCAGACTTGACTTACCCATATGTCCCTATTATATGGTACCCAGGCATTTTAAGTTTGTCATTATTAGACAGTAGCTCATATTGTGCAACCACCAAATTGACAGGGTAGACTATGTTTTCATGCCTACCGCGGCTGCCTGCTGGAGCAGTTTTAAAACTGTCATTTCAACCTGTCAAAATAAATCTTTTGACAGGCCTAAACCTTCCTTTTTAATACGCCTAAGGTTGGCCCTAAATATTCATGGGTCAGGGTTCATGGTATTTAAAATTAGGACATGTAGGTATGTTTTTCATTCCCTTGTGTTGAAAAACCTCTAAACTGCATTCACTTTGGCAAGGCTGGCTCTTCCATTGGATATGCTAACCCTGGCTTACACTATTACATTTAATAAGTGCTCAAATCAGTTTTAGTACAGCTCGAAAAATGGTTCAATAACACATTTTAATATTTATTTAAAATGTGAGTTAAAGGTAAGCTCAGATTTCATATTACTATGAAGGAGTAGGAGCTAATAAAAAGTTATCTGTTTTCTGCCCAATACAAAAAGGCTTTATAGCCAGTGTCCAGTTGTCACTTGATGGCTCCCCTGGAGTGAGTTGTGCATTACTCCCAAACATTGGACAAAGGGATTTGGGTATCATGTTATGTCTTTTCTCCATGAGCATAATGTCCTGGGGCTTTGATTAGCACTGTTGAGCTCTAAAGGATGTTTAACGTATCTCTGGCAGATGAACCTGACACTTTGCTGTCTCCCCATTTTGTGTACCTAGAAATGGTTTAGTGTGGCTTGAGGGGTGGGGGTTTGCTCATTTACATAGTCACACTTCTGGGTGGGCAAAGGGTGTTCTACACAGGGCGAAAAAGCTTCTACCATTTTGGCTTTAGATAGAGAAGTGCAGTCTAGGACTGTTTGCTGCCAGGCAAATAGGAATTGCTACAAATGTAAGTGGGCAAACCCTAGCAAATATGTCCCTATTGGTTAGGGATGGGCCAGGATTCACCCTCATCCACAAGCTAGTGGCAAGCATAAATGTGGCACCCCTGGGTACCTTCTTCAGTACTCTACTGGACCTGTAAAAGGACTGCATCTGCTGTTGAGACTTGTGAGCAGAACTCAAAGGCAATACCTGCCCCCACTTGTATCCAGGACAAGGACAAAGGAGTGGACTCCAAGGGTCGGTGGCTGACCTCCTGTTAAGAGTCACAAAAGCTGCAAGAAGCCCACTCCACTGCAAAGCTCAGCTGGACCTGCTCTGGACCCTGCTGATGGCTGCAATGGGAGTCCTGACCTCAAAATGCTGTTCCTGAGGTGCAACTTTTTAGCAACTCTTCTTCAAGAGAACCAACATTGAACTACCCGCCAGTTTCAGCCTTTAGGACCGAGCTTCTTGGGAGGCTCCCACGAAGCTCGGGTCCTGCAATGAGACAACGCCGGACAGAGCGGGGCCTCCTTTTTCCTGAGCTGGGTTCCAGGAGAGGTGAGGTACACTCCCTGTACTATTCAGATGTAAGAGACACCGTTTGGTACAGAGGAACACGATTTTGGACTATTTATGTATATCCTTTACAGATTGTCGTTACGTTCACTTTATGTATGCAGTAGCTAATGCTTAGAACTCTGGCCCAGAAGAAAGCCATAGGATCTTGTCCCTACCGGCTGAAACATGTTGACCGTGTAAATGCAGTTATATGTTTAGACTGCTTCCTCTGCATTGTTCTTGTTTTTTTGAGGGAAAGGACAAATTACATTAGAGTTTTTCGCCTATTGATCCTTTTACCCCTTGTTTTTAACTCACACATCTTTTGATTTTTGCACTGCACTCGATCCCGTCTTTATCATTTGTTCATGGGCACCTTAGCGATTGATGGTGCGACCCAATTGAGTAAGGGCGATGGATGGGTCTCATTGATCAATAGACATACCACCCCATTTTTGGATGACCAAATGAGAACACTTGATCTACATACCTATTTGATGGGAATCCAAAACATCTCTGTACGGGTCTTACCAACAATCTCAGTAGGTCCTTCGACAGGTTTGTCCTGGCACACATTCTGATATAGAGACTTATATAGCTCTATTAGCGCCTAACTCACTTATGTAGGAGTTTTGCAGCAGCTCGGAGTACTTGAATAATTCAAGCCTGTCATCTTTTAAGTCACAATGAAGCCTCGGATAGCTTTTGTCTGTTTGTCTGCCCATAAAAGTGAATTCTAAAGTATACTGGACCAAATGACTGGCAGCTGCATGTTAAGCAGGGTTTTCATACACAGGACGGTCCCTGGGTAATAAAACATCAGGAAACAGCTCAGAAAATGTCAGACACCCAATCCCCTCGCCCAGAATATCAGTATCTGCCGAGGCTTTGGGTTGATGGCGGTGCTAGCACCTTTTTAGCCGGAACACGCCTAGGGAGTGTAAAGAAAGCAATGGGCCTGGGCGGCTTGGAAAAAACGTATTAAGACTTTTGTGCTTACAGTTAATAACTCTCTGTCAATGCCCCATCCAGAAGTGACTCAATATCAACGGCTTGAGACGCCAAACTTCAATCAGGGAGACACTAGGTGCAAAGCGCTTGAATGTCCTGGGGTTGCCAGCGCTTTAAATGTAGTCTCCAGTACAGACCTTTACAGCACTGTGTTTACTTCTAATGACTTCAGGGCACTGTGTAAAACAGAAAATGTGTATTGGTATGACTCACACTTATCGGTATCTGCTGTAGAAATAATTAAATTAATGTCAGCAAACACATTAAGACCTTTGTGCTTACAGTTAATAAATCTTTGTCAACGCCCCATCTGGAAGTGACTCGGTATCAACAGCTTGAGATTCCGAACCTCAATCAGAGAGGCACTAAGTCCTAAGGGCCTCATTTATGTGGAATTACGCATCGCTGCGTGAAAGCAGCGATGCGTCACTTCTCAGTGTGCACTCCTTGAGACATTCCTGATGCGTCATATTTAATGTATGACGCATCATGTCGCAAGGAGTTACAGATACGTCAGTATTTCTGACATATCTGTAAGCGCAAAAGTGACGCATTGCTGGAGTGTGTCACAAAAGTGACGTAACTCCAGGAATGCGTCCTTTCACATGGGGCAAGCCCCATGTGAAAGGGCCTGCGTCAGTCTTACGTCTGCTGTGAGGCAGGCGCAAGATTTTGACGCAACGGCGTCCATAAAGTGACTCAGTGATATCTCATAGATTTCACTGCGTCACTTCTATGACACTTCCTTGCGTCAATACGCCCCCCTTGCATACATTATACCTGGCGCAGGTATAATGTGGCGCAGGGGTTTACAAAGTGACGCATCTACCTAGATGCGTCACTTTGTAAATATGGCGCAACAAGGCACATTTTTTATGCCACTGGTGCGTCACAAAAAGTGACGCACCGGCGGCGTAAAAGTGACGCACAGCCTCATAAATGAGGCCCTGTGTGCGTAAATTTCCAGGGGCTGAAAGCGCTTTAAATGTTGCCTCCACTACTGACCTCTACAGCGCTGAGTTTAGTTCTAGCGACTTCAGGGCACTAGAGCTGAATTTACTTCTAACTACTTCAGGGCACTGTGTGTTAAAGAGGGGACATCTATTAGCGTGACTCACATTCTTCAGCATCCACTGTAGAAATAATTAATTTACTATCAACTCGTGAATACATACAGCAAAAAAGACACAGCATAATAAAAACAGAAAATAGTTCGGGCATGGGATAAATATACATACTCAGTTGTGTGGCCTTCAAAAACATTGTTTTAAGCAGTTTTACTTTGCTTAATTTCGAGCCAACAGTATAGGAGCACTTAAAATCACTCCCAGTCGCATTCCTATGCCTCGAATGTGTCCTTGTGTAACGTAAGTGGTGTTCATGGTGGAGTTTGAACTATATAAAATGCAAGATGCGCGTCCACATTGTTTAGTAGGATAAAAAAAATTTGCCCACCATTATTGCTAATTAGGAGCAGCATGCCACGGTGCTTTGTAAAAGCGGGCGCCTGATGTGAGGGAAAAAAAAGCCCAGGTCGGCGCCATGCAAAGCCAGTGGTTGAATTAGGGTTAAAAAGAAAAAGTACACGTACTGTGTGAGAACAAAGTAAAGGGGCCAGTAACCATGAGAGGATACAAATGACGACATGGCCATACTAAGGAGGGACTAACAAGTCTATTAAGAAATCAAATGCCAGCAGCTACGAAGATCAAAGGCGCAAGCCAATGAAAAATGTGGGTGGGGCTTCTCTTCCATATAGTACCTACAACAGATCGTCAGAGCAGCGCTTGCGGGCTGGCTCATGCTCGACCTAAAAAACAGTGACCTGTGCCTTTAATATTATATGGGTGAGGAAAACAGGGGGTTGTGTTATTATATAAGCTTTTGCTGACTTATAATGTAGCACCTAGCCTTTTTGAATGTTCTTGGGATAAAACAACTTATTTAAGGAACCACCTCTCCCCTGTTAAGTCACTGCAGTGTGGGGTGCCACAAGGGTCGGCCTTAAGTCCGACCCTATTCAACATCTATGTGGCTCCCCTGGCAAGACTAGTTAGATCACAGGGGATGGAGGTGGTATCCTACGCAGATGACACCCAGATCATGGTGTCACTGGCTCACTCCTCTGTCAGGACATCTGCCGCCAGTTTCAGGGTATGCATGCAGTATGTGGCAGACTGGATGACTATAAATTCCCTCAAACTGAACGGCGAACAGACTGAGGTGCTGATCTTTGGGAAAAACCAAGATGTTTGGTCGAGTGAGTGGTGGCCACTTTCTCCTGGCATCTGCCCCACTCCCTCCCAATCTGCCAGAAACCTTGGTGTAATATTTGACACCTCACTTTCTCTGTCCCTACAAGTCAACAGGACCGTGGCCACCTGCTGGGGTGTGATCAGGATACTTAACAGAATCCGCAGATATCTTTCCCCCAGGCTCGCAAACAGGTTGCAGTCGCCCTGGTGGGCTCAAGGTTAGATTATTGTAACTCTCTGTATATGGAAGCCAACAAAAGCCTTTTACACCGCCTGCAGATTGTGCAGAATGCTGCAGCACGCTTTGTCCTGGCCCTCCCCAAATCCTCTTCCGCTACTGTGGCCAGGAAAGACCTTCATTGGCTTCCTGTCCAGCACAGAATTTCCTTTAAAATTCTGTGTCTGGCCTACAGAGCATTGACAGAAGGTCCCTCAAGTGCCATGGGCTCTCTTCTTTTGCGCTATGTTCCTACAAGAGACCTTCGCTCTGCGGAACTCTGTCAACTTGTTGTGCCCCGTTTTAAACTTGCTAGATGGGGAGCCAGAGCCTTCTCTGTGGTTGCCCCTCAGCTTTGGAATTCCATCCCTATTGAAATAAAAACTCTTCCCTCAATAGAGTCATTTAAAAAGGCTCTTAAAACTTTCTTCTTCAAGAGGGCTTACCTATGAGATAATGCTGCAGAGAGGGGTCTTAACCTCCACATTTGATTTAGGCGCCTTGACGCCCATTGGGCTAAGTTTGCGCAATATAAAAACTGCTTCATTCATTCAGTTTCTTCACTGTTCACTTTTAGCTTTAGTTTAGATAGTCAGACAATTATTGATTGGGTGCAACTGCATAAAAGGAAGCTATATGCTGCTTTGATCCCCAGTGCCTTTTAGATGTTTTTTTATGATATGTCAGAAAAATACTGAATTGAAACTCATTGTTCACATTAAGTTATTTAGATAGCTAGCATATTACAAAATGGTCTCTTTGATTCTGAAATATTGAGATTTAATTGATATGGTGCCTGATTCCACATTTGGCTTTTGCATTTCAAGATGTGCTCAGTACCTCTGATAGGAGATAATCCTCTGAAAATGTTTGTAAAACACAAACTTGAATTAATTTCCATGCAATTGTGGCGACCACAGTATTATCATTGAATGCTGAGTAGTGCAAACCAGGCAGAGATCATCTGGACCCGTTCACAAAGCCTTCCTATCCATCATCGACCTTCACAGCATTTCCACATACCTCCTGCACAGAAACATACTGTATCACATAATAATAAATGACCTTTCTTTACCAATCCAGGTTTCTTAATCCTGACCCAATCATCAACACTAAACTCACCATGTCTACTTACCAATGATCCTTTTGACCATCAGTGACTTGCTTTCTGCAACCATTTTAGCCTCTTTCCATATTTCATCCATTGATGTATTCTCTTGTGCATGGAAACAATCCAAAAAGTATACAGATCTGAATAAACTGTCCTATCCCCCTTATAAGCTCAAATGGAGCATCTCCAGTGTCTACGTGAGAGGTTGTTCCATATTACTCACACTGCTTCATCTACATCTTTCCTACTAATATAGACACTCAGCATACACTCCATAGACACTTGGTTAAGTCCTTCAACCATGCCATTGTTCTACAGAAAACATAAAAGTGTCTTTAAATGTTTAAACTCACACATACCAAAAAATCTCAGCCATGACATGGTAGGTAAATTAAACTACACTAACAGTGAGAATGATATCTCACACTCAGTCCTTAAAGACCTCCGACAAAATATTTCACCACCTTTTTGATAGTGGGCTCTCGCAAAAACTTGTCTCAATCCATCACGACAAAGGATCAATAACCACAATCATGTATCACAGATGACTAGGAAGATAACGAAACGGGCCACGGAAAGAAAAACCCACAGGTGGTCCGCCTGGGGTGCGTATTGGCACCAACCATATTTTGTCTTTATATCAATGGGCTCCTAGACCACTTACTCGGAATTAAAGACAGCGATGCCCCCAGACTAGTTTCAGGAGGGTGCCCGCGTTGATGTTTGCAGACGACACCTTGCTGCTGTCAAAAACATCAATGGGCATCCAGAGTACTTTGGAGGGCTTTGCTGGTTTCTGTATTTCGAGAGGCTTGGAGATCAATCTATCTAAGACCAAATATATGATCTTCAACCATCCCAGGACCACTCGCCGAAACCCAGCATTAGATGGCACTCCCCTGGAGAGAGTGAAGACGTTAGCGTATTTGGGCATCACTCTATCAGAACAGTTTGAGTGGGAGATCCAGATAGCTAGGGCATCCTTAAAGTTAACTCAAGTAGCGGGGGGATAATGAAAATGTATAGATTGTCCAAACACAAGCCAGCTGCTCCTAGTATTGAAATCTAAAAAGTACAGGCCTGGGCGGCCACTTTATATGGGGCCGAACTTTGGGGGCATCCTAGCCCCACCAACCTCATGAAGGTAGAGCATGCATTCATGAGGAATTTGGTTGGACTTCTGGGGAGTACCCCTCTTGTACCCCTCCATATGGACTTGGAGCTTCTACCCTTTGAAGAGGAAGCTGCGCTGAAGAGTTATCTTCTTACAGAGAGTAATTTAGTGAGGTATTGCCAACTCTGAGCAGCAGGAAAATCCCATGGCTCAGCCACATTAGAGCACTTTGTAACCAACTAGGAAGTTATGAGCCTTGGGAAGTTCCAGACACAGCGTGCCCATTAATAACTAGGGCGGACCTGGGGCAGCATTATAGGCACCACAATCTGTTGACCTTATAAGCAAGTTCCACTGTTGGTCGCTTGACAACAGAGTTTTTCCAAGTGAAAGCGGAATATAAAAAAGAAGAGTTTCTAGACTTGATTTAGCCGCCTGGGGCTAGGAAATTATATATGCAATTTAGATTAGGGACTCTCCCTCTTAAGCCGTTTACCAGCAAATGGGACACTGAAAAGAATATTGAATGTCCAGCGTGTAAATATAAGTTAGAGGCGGAAATCCATGTATTTTTCATCTGCCCTGCATATTTGGAATCCCGTAAAAGATGGGTAATTCCAATTTTCAGAAACTTGGATTTTCGACACTGTTTCCAAGCTTTTAGGGTTTTAAAGTACCATACCCATCCCCCTATTATTTTTGCCATCTCACATTTTCTCAACAGGATGTGGCACAAGCGTAGGAGTATTTTAAAATAACTAACTATGGAACTGTATACTTGTTTTCTACGAAATTGATAAGTATGAAGGTATTGATGTACTTGGATATTTGGAATTTGGATTTTGTTTTTAACTTACTTAGTTTTCTTGATAACTTTTAATGAATCTTTCTGTGTTACAACTGGGATGGTAGAATCGTTATTTTAATGTGGTAAATGATTGTAAATATGATTGTTTTATATAGTCTAATGCTATTTATTAACTTGGATGTTGTTTGTATATATGTTATAATTGTGCTTTTATGGACTGATGTGACCGAAATAAAGTTATTGATTGTTTGAAAAACCCACCCATTGTCAAATCCATCCAAAATGCTGAACAGGGGATTTGAGAGTGATTTCATTTTTAATTGGTTGTCACTTAACTCACACTGCACTCACTCCTTAATTTTCTTTATGATATCTCTATCTGAATCAGTGCAACAAAACTCTTCCTGTTACATCCTCTGGTAAAATTGACATCTATGTGTCCTTCATGCCCCACATTGAGGATCTTCTTGTGCAAACCCAATGGAGGAACCAATTGTTCACCAAGAAAAAATAATCCATTCATCTAATTTTTGGCTGAACCTCTTGTAAAAATGCCTCATCTCTGAGTCACGCTCTGAATGTAACATTTATAGCATCACTGTATAATTTCACAAGTCTTTCTTTAATGTCTCCTCTCTTGTGCATACTACTGCAAATATATTTGTCTCTACTACTATACATTTTTTAGTTTCTCCCATTTGTCTCCTATATTTGACTCCAGCGCCATTCTTGATAAGCAATCAGCTTTAATGTTTGTCCACCGGGAATTTCCTAAATCTGAAAACTGAATTCTAATTATTTTGTGGCCAATCTGGCTAAGCAATCTAAGGATTTCATACTCTTGCAAACTGAGAAAATATCAAAAAACGTTCAATGATCATATTTAAAATAGGTCTTCACCACATGTATTCTATATGTTTTTCCAAACCCCTGATGCAAGCTAACATCTCCCTCACTATGACAGGGTATATCTGTTCAACAGGTTCAACATTTTTTAAGTGAACCCACAATAGAATCATTCCCACCACCTATCTTGTTGAAGACACCAAGCCCATAAGCAAGTGTGCCTACAGTGATGTGACTCACCTATCCACAACTCATTTCATCAGTGAGGCTTCAGAAATCATTTGTTTCTGCGTTACACACATTCTGGAATGCACTGCCTAAAACAAATAAGGTATATTTATTTTAAAGAACCTTTAGCGACACTGGTAAAACCTTTGATAAATTCAAGATAAAACTCACATATTTCAAGTAAAAGAGTGGAACTCACTCTGGTCCTTGGATAAGATAGCATTTACAATACCCTCAACCAAACATCACTTGAGTATTACTCTGTAATCTGTTAAAGCATGACCCAAATACTCTACCTTGTTTGGTCTGGAAATACATTTGTCCTTATGTAATGTTCCTCCAAGCTCACGCAAATGAACCTTCTCTACAGCATTATTATATTGTTGTAAATTGTTCCTAAATACCAAAGTATCATTCTAAAAAAGCGACCACATTTTCAACACCCTTCAAAATATTTGAAATCACTTTCTGCAAGACAGCCACTCATGCTAAGCCAAACTAGATACAGTTAAATTAGTATGTACTAACTGAAGTAACAACAGTGGAGACTGTCTAGATTCAGGATTCAAACAATCTGGTGGAATGCTGCTTTCAATTCAAATTAGTTGTTAAATTTTCCTGTCCAATACCCACCTCTAGGTCTTAATTTACTGGGATGGAGAATCTCTCTGCCAACATATCTACATTTAGACTCCTTAGATTGACACATAAGCTAAATTTGCCTGATTTATTATGAGTCACAAAAATCATCAACACCCAATGTCAGGCATACAGTCTCAATAATCCCTTGTTTCAGATTGTCATACATCTGTTTCTCCCTGGACACTGAATGGTATTGTATTGTACAATAGAATTTGTGTAGCACTAACTACCCCTGAGTGGTACACTGACACTCTTAGCCACAGACATAACAAGCTACACAATAAAGGTTGGGTGAATTGAATTGTGTTGTTTTTGTTTTGAGACTAAGTGGGAAATGTTTTTATGTTGTGCACGATGACCTCAGTGGTGAGGCCCCTGACTGTGTGATGGTTAAAGGGATATGCGAGACAGATGTGAAAATTATAAAGGAAATAAGACTAAAATATATAGGCACTTACATAACAATTGCTTAGCCGTAGGAGCAGTGGGTTGTTGTTTGTGTGTGTACACTAAAATGGGATATAAAAAGAAAAGGCACATTCATTTATATGAAACATGTGCCAGTATGAAATAGTGTCAAATAAGGAAAGGATGCCTGGAGGCAAGAATAGGAATTCATGACAAGAGCAGTAGCCATGTACCTATTATTTTTAAAGTCAATGATACTGTCTACTGGCAGTGACCCTAGAAGAATCTACACAGTTTTCAAAAGGAATGTTTGTACCCTTTGATTTCACCTAATGTGTCACCAAAACACTTTTACACTTGCTAAGCTAAATTTTGACTTCGTCATCATCCTTTACTGAAGCTTACATACATGTGATCACGTTGTTGTTCAACCCCTTTATTGCAATATATTTTTCCCCTTTAATAAACGGATCTTTGAATGTAATACATGCCCAGAAATGGCCAAATAGCTTGCTTCTGCTCCTTCCAAAGGTCACTCTCAAAACATCAGGTTGCAAATACCTACAAATAAATACCTTGTAACCCCAATATTTATCAACAGAGATGACTGTTAACCTAACATAAGAATCATAAGATATGCAGGTGAGCCCACAAGTAGATCTATCAGTCAGTCATCAACAATCATATATACTAAGAAGTGGTCGCTAAATACTGGTCTCAATTTGTGACCAGCATTTTTCAGACCAGTGAGGTAGTTTGTGAAGCGACCTGTGTACTAATAGGTCGGATCACAAATTACTGATTCCTGTTGGGTCACAATTAGACCTACCTAATGAACATTAATGAGGTAGGTTTTATTTGCAGCCTGCTAATAATGTCAGTTATCACATGGTTAGAGGCCTGCTGAGAATTATGCCTGTGATTGCTAGTGTAGGTTTAGTTTTTTAAACTTAGGAAGTGGTCGATGTGACCACTGCCCACTCTTATAAAACAGTTTTTATCAACATTCACAAAGGGAAGGGCTCCCTTTGGGCCTTCTTCCTGTTTGGGAATGACTTACTACCTACTTGGAGGAGGTGGTGAAAGATTAATGTTTAACGACTGGAAGTTGGTTGCAAAACATTCATACACACCAGTCAGGTTGGAATTTGGAAGGGAAGCCCTAAACACATTTCTTCCTTATACCGAATCAGTATTTGGTTGGGGACCTAACCTGAGATTCAATAATGGTTTACAGAATCACAATTTAGATTTGAACATATAAAAAATATTTTTGCAGTCGCAAATAGCTCCATTCTGTGATTTGGACCCCAATAAATCAATACTCACCTAAATTAAGGGATCATAGTACTTCCTATTGATAATTTCAAACCTGGACATCTCCTTATAAACCACCAGTAGTACTTCATCAATACACAAGTTATCACCCTCATCCTTGGTCTCTTTTTCTTTGAATAATCTGCCATCTAACGGTGTACTACCTCTGCACACCTACAACACATTATCCATTTGTCAGATTTTCTGAAAACGTACGTCAAATCTAGACAGACCCTGTAAAAAGCTCATCATGAAAGCTACCCATTCTAATATCACACTGAAGACTTGGTGGATTGTCTGATTGTTCATTTGGGGTTGGTGACTTGAGAACACAAGTGTTTACAAGTGGGCCCTGGCTCCAAATCGTTGAGTTAGAGGACTTTGGCGGATTTGGGTGTTCCCTATTTGGACAGCAGTACATAGGTCCACCTGCATAGCATCACCTTTGTACATTTCAGTACTCCTGACTATAACAAGGGCCTTATGATGAGTTTTGTTTTTGCACATTACTTCTTTTTTTTATGATGTTATTGGTTAATAAAATCAGCAATTAACTGTGCAGTGTGTAAAATACTGTAAGCTCCCCAACTATAACAGTAGAATTGACCTTGTACAAATGTACATGAGTAAAAAAGAGGCCTAAGGGGTAATATGTAGGCAGAGTGTCAAAGAGCAGAGGCGGGTCTTAGTCAACATCACAACCACCATTGTGCCATAAGGCAGGAGGGGGTACGTCATGACTTATAAAGATTCAAGGGGCGTCCCCCTCAATTCTAAGGAAGAGAGACCAAATATTGGCCAATTGGGTTGTTGGTTGACAGCGGTGGGGGCCATAGTCAAGCAGTAACCACAATCCTTGCGCCTGCGAGACACATGTCAACCCTAAATTAACCTGTGCTCACCCTCTGGTAGCTTGGCACCGAGCAGCCAGGCTTAACCGTAAGGCAATGAGTATTTGTGCAAACTTCAATCAGCACTAAAGTGAAAACACCACACAAAAAGGATCCCACACCAAGTTGAAAAAAATAAAACATTCTTTAATAAAAGAAATGGCTAAAATGACAAAATTCCAATCAGTAGAACTGTAGATATGCACTTTTGAAGGTTTTAGTCATAATAGTGCCTAAAATGACTAACTATGCACTTTTGAAGGTTTTAGTCAAAATATTGCCTAAAAGGACTAACTGTGAATATCTGGTCCTGAAGGACAAACTTACAAATACAGGCCAAGCGCAATGGTGCTAGGGCCGTCTACGGGATCCTAGTTATGCCGGTTTAACAAAGGATAGCTTACTTATATCCTGGTTTGAGGAGCATTACAAGGGTCCGAATTGAGCTTTGGGCCCGAAGGAGATCAGCTGTTCCAAGTTTAGGCCATTATACTAGTGTTCTATGGGTTTTTGCAGGTTTATAATTACTCCTGTACTTTTTTTAGTTGCATCTAGCAACTAATGGTCTCTGATTAGTTTAGTCATCCCATTCCCAACTCTCTGCCAATACTTTGAAATCAGAAAGAAAAACATTAACTGGTCATCAGGAGCCTGAATTATGTAAAGGATTGATGGTGTTTTACAACCAGATACTTTGGCCCCTCATAATCCCTCTCTAATTGTCTGGTAGTCTGGTACTAATCTAAGCTGTTCCCTTGTCTGAGTTACCGGGGGGAGGGCAATTTTTAAAAACATTTTGACCTTCCTGGGCCAAATAATAATTCACAATTTTTTTCTGTCTGGTCTATACTTTAAGCTATCTATAGAACCCAGACATGCCTTATATTACCATTTCCAGTTACTTCATCAAATGGCTGATTACATGGGTCTTGTGGATAGGTGAAGGTGGTGTGATGTTCTGCATGATAAATACACTGAGGGTACACAGTAACCAAGCATTCACACACTGCCACATAGGTTTTGGGAAAATGACACAGTAGAAGTTCAACAGAAATGCACTGTGAGAAAAAGGATAACAGGAAACCTAAAAATAAATGGCTACACTGTGAAATGGCACAGGATATAGGCCACTGGGTTAAAGAACTGATCATTATCAATCTTCAGATCCAAGATTCACAAAAAATGAGTTCCAGTGTGCAAATCAATGAACTGAGAAAGAGATCTTCACTAATACCTTCAAAAATAGTATGTAAATTCATAGGTACATTGGGCTGTAGACATGAAGAGAAAAGAATGCACAAGACATCTGGTAGCTGGTGATAAAGTCTTGAAAATATCTTTCTAAAGGTGACCACCCATGTCAAGAGACTACCAGAAGCCAATGCGTTTCTGGAAATTGACATCCACTGAATCAAAACACGCAATGGACTAGAAGATTTGTCCAACGCACTTATGGACATGGAGAAGAAGAACGTGTGTTAAAGGCAGAGAAGGGCCTATCTGCGCTCGGCAAAGCAGTAATAAAATGCAACATTGGACCACGGAAAGCTTTGTGAAAGCTGAAGTACCGGGTTTTTAAGAACTCAGCGGTGCCAGGGAGAACACCCAAAGACTTCGAGTCCTTCCTGTTTTAGACTACAGAAACACAGAGTCTTCTTGGTGAAGTCAAAGATAGTATTTATTGGCTGCAGCCAGTAACAGGTATCCTAGAAGTACAGCACTCTGTATGTTCTCAGGAGACTGCTCAATCTTACAAAGCCAGCCTTCTCCTTTTATACAAAATAATATGCTTCAGGCAAACATTCCTTATTTTACAGTTGACCATTCACATATTTTCACTACAAAGAAAAAGCAGAGTCATGATGACAAGCCCACATTTCAGTTTGTCCAGCCCGCAATTAATTACCCGGCAAGGCCCAGTATTTTCATCAGATATCGCCGGACCCCCAATAAAAACGGGCACCTCCTCCTCGTAAAGCAAGTCATAAAGAAAGAAACAGGGACAGGTGTGTGTAAGATTAGGCATGGTTTGTGTGTGATGAAAGGTTTATGATATGTTGTGCCTTGATACTAATCTCATTCGGCCACTGGGAAAGGAACTGGCCGAACAGGTTTGGCTTCGGGCAGTGGAGTCAGCTTGCCCAGGTCACAGAGGAGCCAGCGAAGGTGTACGTTGTCCTTCAGAGTCGTTTTTGGCCTTAGTCATTGGGCCTATGTGAGGGCAATCACAAAATGGCTGCCGTTCACAAAATGGAACCCAAGGGTTCAGGACGGAAACTCGGATTTTAGGGTGATTTTGTCACCCGAACATGACGAAAATGCTTATGCATAGTATTCAAATCATTACCGGTCTGCTGATAGCAAAATCGTCGTTATACGACGATGTTTATAACACCGGTCCAGAATTTTCAGTACCACAGACCCTCCTTTTGCCCTTACATCGGCAAATAACCTTTGCCCATGCTAATCTGAGTCCAGGTCTATATTCATAAAGTCATTGAGATGTTGCTGTAGCATCATCCTATTACTTAGCTTGTTTCTTGATACAGGTTTCCTTATACACGATGTAGTGCAGAGGCCACATACAGAGGCCACATATTGCAGGAGCACACTGCACACACAGACAGAACAGGAAAAGAATGGCTAAGATCATCCCAATGACTATCAGAATCTTTCATCTCCAGGCGGATACCAGTCCCAGAACCACCCCATCAGTGACCAGTCTCCTTTATCCACGTGAATAGATTCAGAGATCTTATGCAGTTTGGAGATGGCCTGGTATACTGTTGGGGCGTTATCTCGGATGAAAATGCAGCAACTTGATTGGATCACTTTACATACCCCACCTCGGTCTGCAAGTATGCCGTCTAATGCGACCCTGCTCTGAAGAGTCATAAGGCGATCCGACTGGAGCTCAGCAGTCAAATTACTAAGGGCACTGACTGTTTCAACTACAGTGGATTCAACCACCCTTGTCAATTGCCTTATGTTCCTGCTGTTCACCATAGGCCCCCAAAACGGCAGAAAACCCTTCACAAAATCTCCAAATTCTTGTCCGGCAGTGTCTTCTTTACTGATGACACCTCTAACTATCCTTGTCTTATGGTAATCTGCTGTGGCCGTGTAGGTGGGAGGCAACAGGAACGAAACAAAACATGTGCCCGAGAATTAAGGGGGCAACCATGTATAGGCCCTATCATGGCAGATGAAATAGGTGCCCTTAGCTGCTAGGAACGAAGGGGAAGTCCGAGATGCAAAAACATATGTTTCAGTGCAGACACTTTTCCCTAACTGAGCTCTGGGATTCTTGCCATTACCTTGCAGACATAGGTGACCCTGATGGGGTACAATCCAAATCGGGGAGGATCTCTTTGCTTGCTGGTTCTCACTCAGAGTAACTCCATATCCTGTTATGTTCCATCTAGTGTATGCTTGCAACTCATCTCTGGGAATAGTTCTATACGAGTCAATGTCTTTGCTCATATTTGTGATTCCCACTACCAATGCCTTGTTGCTCGAGTTACTTCTCATGGAACGTGGGGGATATGGTTCTATGGCATATATGAACATCGTCTGAAATGCCCACAGAGAACCATTATAACTAAATGGTAAGATCAAGTATGGGATACCCTTATCTGTGGTATGTGGCATAAGACCACACACCCAACAATTAGTCGTGTTCACTACTAATTGGTGTTGGTGTAAAAGCTGAATGAAGGAGTAATTGACAAATTCTGATCTTCTAGTGGACTCGTGTTCAGGCAGAGGGTGAAAAGAATGTGAGGAAACAGTAGAAGGAGGTATGGGCTGTGTAGTGGGAGCAAATGTCACTTGAAAAGTGAATAGAACATATCCTATTAAAAACGTCATTACACTAAGCAGCATGAAAATACACAATATCAAAAATCGTTTCTTTGTCATCAATATACACATTCTGGTTTTAAAGTTAATCTGTTTGGCAGGTCTCTCCATCTCGAAAAACTCCATCCTCTATAATTGCTGCCCGCGGCGGTAGGGTGTTCTATGCTAAGGAATGCTTCTGTCAGTCCAGGGCAACTCCCTTAGACCAACCAGAACTGTCGACCTAACGTCTTCAGCTGCACTACAAAGACTTTGGCAACCGCGACCCAAGCAGCTGAACCTGGATGGAGGTTCGAAAAACAAAAATAAGCAAGTTTCTCAGATGAGAGAGCTGCACTTTCAAAAATAGAAGAAAATACATTTTTATTTGTCCATAGTCATAGTTCTCGGCCTCAAATTATAACAGCTTCTTCCAGGTATTGTCTGGTTTTGGAACAAGAGTTCAGGCTCTGTAGTGTTCCATCGAATTGACGGTGGCACAGCTTCTTGCAAAACAATGTCACTTTCTTGCTCAGAAAATGTTCCTTTTACACATGCATCTCTAAAAGGCAGAAAACGAGGCACAGTCTCAGTCTCAGAGTCAGCGATCCCCTCCTGGGTCCACCGGTCGTACAGTAGAGGCAAAGGGACCCTCTTGCAGTGTACGCCGTAGACCCAGTTCTTTTTCCCTTCCACTCACACAGCTGATCTTGTTGAGAGAAGGACTAGATGGGGGCCGGTCCACCAGGGCTGGTCATTCTTTGTTCGCTGGAAATTCTTAATCAGCACACAGGATCAAGGATCGATCGGGTGTCCTGGAGCTTCAGAGACCTGAGGCAGAGTGTTGTGGACCTGTTGGTGTAAAACACGCAATTTAGCCGTCAATTCATACAAATAATCGAGCAGTCCAGGGTGTTCTATCTCACTAAATTTGGTTGGTCTTGGCACTCCCCATATGTTGGCCGGACGGCCGAACACAATTTCATAGGGACTAAGTCCCACTCGAGAATGCGCAGTCATTCTTGTTGATAGGAGTGCTAAAGGCAGAGCGTCAGGCAATTTAAGACCAGAGCTCGCTTGAATCTTGGCCAATTTCAGTTTTAGCGTGCCATTATAGAATTCTACTAGTCCAGCTGATTGGGGGTGATTTGCAGCATGGAATTTTTGTTGGATTCCTAGCCCTTCACATACTTTCTTCATCACTCGACCCACAAATTCACTCCCATTATCACTCCAAACCATTCTCGGCATTCCAAATTTCAAATTGTTGCACCTTTCCATGTGGATGAAATCTAGCTGCAAAACCTCGAACGGATACGTTGGAGGCGCAAAATGACCAGCTAGAGTTGGGGTTCCCCTACCAGGATTGTATTTCAGACACACCATACAATTCTTGACCACATTCTCTGCACACTTAGGAATTCCAGCATTTTGCCATACTGGAGCTAACAACTTACAAATCCCTTTCACACTGATATGAGCCATTCCATGGGCCATTGACACCACTGCAAGCACATACGCATCGGGTAACAACCATCGCTGATGTTGTGACAATACAATCCAACAGCCATTTGTATCCAATTTACCCTTACTTTCTCTCCATTCATTCAACTCTTTCTCTGTAGCTTCAGCTTGAATGGACTTCACGCTCTCAATCGTATCTTCACATATTCCAACGTCAACAACCCATCTTGCAGGGCCTGCAACATACATTCGACTCATCACATTCCTTGCAGTGTCTTTCGCAACTTCATCCGCAAATGCATTTCCGCGACCAACATCATCAGTAACCTTTTTGTGTGCTCTGCATTTGACAATCTCAACTTGTAACGGCAAGGTTAGTGACTCAAGAATCTCATTCACCAACTGACCATGCTGTATCTTAGCACCGTGCAAAGTCAGGAACCCACGTTCTTTCCACAACCTTCCAAAACTATGAGCCACACCAAATGCATACTGGCTGTCCGTGTACAGTCACTTGTTTTCCTTTCGCCAGTACACACGCTATTGTCAATGCAATCAACTCCGCTGCTTGTGCTGAATTATGTGGGATACGTGCAGCTTCAACAATTGTATGCAAAGTCGTAACAGCATATGCCGCAGTTGTAGCACCATTCGGAAGCTTGAAGCATGAACCATCCACCCACAAAGTACCATCACACTCTGAAAGAGGAGTATCCCTAAGATCTATCCTCCCTTTCGTTTCTTCTTCTGTCCTGAGAAGACAATCGTGTTTTTCGACATCACCTGTCTCTACTGAAATCGGCAATAACGTGGCTGGATTCAATGTATTGCACCTCTTTATGTGCACATGACTCGCCAACAGTGTCAGCTCATAACCTGACAAATGAGCACTAGTTAAGTGCTGTGTCTTGGCTCTGTTTAACAAAGTGTCCACCGCATGTGGAACCATCACAATCAACATGTTATTCATCACTAATCCAGCAGACTGTCGAATAGAAACAGCTGCTGCGGCTGTTGCTCTCAAGCAACTTGGCAACGCCTTAGCTACCGGATCTAAAGTCGACGAAAAATATGCACATGGACGTTGCTTGTCCCCAAAAGACTGTGTCAGCACTGATAATGCACAACCTTCTTTCTCGTGGACATACAGTGTAAAGGGCTTACTGTAGTCGGGGGTACCCAACACAGGAGCCGAACAAACCGCATCACGCAATTCGGAAAACAATTTCTGACACTCTTCAGACCACGGAATGGGATTCGGTGTGTCTTTACAAGTTAATGCCACCAAAGGTTTGGCCAATAAGGAAAAATTTGGTATCCATTGCCTACACTATGATGTAATGCCCAAGAAAGCACGCACTTCTCTCTGTGTCCTTGGTACACTCAATTTTGCAATTGCCTGAATTCTTTCTGGGGTCAGTTTCCTTCCCTCCTTCGATAAGAAGTGACCTAAGTAGGTTACTTCTTGTCGACAATATTGCAACTTCGAAAGAGACACTTTGTGATGCAAATCAAACAAATGACGCAACAACGACAATGTGGCTTCTTTACAAATCTCCTCAGTATCTGCAGCGACTAGCAAATCGTCGACGTACTGAATAAGGGTAGCACCATCAGGTAAAACAATCGTATCAAGCTGTGTTTTTAAAGCCTGACTGTATATCGATGGACTTTCACAGTAGCCTTGAGGAGCGCGTTTGAAGCGAAAGCTTCGCCCTCCTAAACTGAAGCCAAAAATATCCCTGCTCTCCTCGGCAATCGGGATGCTGAAGAAAGCATTCTTCAAGTCAATCACCGAGAACCAAGTCGCTGAAGCTGGAATCATAGTCAATAGGGCATTGATATCAGGGACTACTGGAAACTGTGGCACAACTATTTTATTGACCTCTCTAAGGTCAATCACAAATCTGTAAACAGGTGGCTGGGAAGGATCAGTACGCTTCAAAACAGGCAGAACAGGACTATTACAAACGTTGCCTCTTGTCTCTTCAATTACATATTTTTCAATTAAATCATAAATGATCGCTAGCAACGCCTTTTCACCTTTGCTAGAGATCTTATATTGGGGAATGCGCGGCATTCTAACATTGGCTTTCAATGTCACAACATATGGCGGTATTTCCAAGAGACCCACGTCGTTGGGACCAGTAGCCCAAAGAACATCCGGAAGAGAAGACAATTCTGACTGAAGTTTATCCCTGGACAAATACATTGG
The DNA here is from genome assembly GCF_964263255.1 of Lissotriton vulgaris. NCBI lineage: Eukaryota > Metazoa > Chordata > Amphibia > Caudata > Salamandridae > Lissotriton > Lissotriton vulgaris. The sequence goes on from NC_141691.1 coordinate 1,317,344,758, forward strand.
AGAAACCACTCTCTTACCCAGTGTAAGTTGTACTCCCGAAGGGGAACAATACAAAGTCGCATACAATCTTTTCAACTGGTCCAATCCCAACACGTTCTCACCACAACCCGTTGTAAGAATAAGGGGTGCTTTGAAATAACAAGGTCCAACAGAAAGGGACATAGGACTAGAAATCGGGTTCCTAACCGGGGCGCCAGAAAAACCTACTGAAACATTCATTTCACCAGACAAAGGTGCGCCAGGGAGTTTTGAGTGCATAATAGAACTCTTTGTAGCACCAGTATCCAACAGAAAAGGTTCTGACACACCTGATGTAATCACCACAACATTATGTCCACTCTGATCTACTGGAACTGAAACAACTCCCTCTCTTTGTCCATGGCTGTCCTAGCAATCATTACCTTCCATATCATCTTCTTCTGCATAGTAGTCATCAGCATAGTACTGAGTCGTCCTACCAGATGCGTTATTCTGCTGATCAAAACTATTCATTGAATTCTGAGGTGGAAAGGAACGCGTATTCTGGGGGAAATTTCCACGCCCTCTACCTCTAGGAGCCTGTTGAACACCTCGACCTCTTGCACCAGAAGCACCATTCGTACGCTGTAACAAAACCGGGCAACTACTCTTAAAATGACCCTCTTCTTTGCAATACGCACACTGATTAGGCCCATACGGTAAACGTTGTTGAGAAGACTCGTTTCTTTGCGAGTTTCTCGAATACTGCTGAGGCTTCTGATAATCGCGCTGACTATTAGTACGGGGTGGATAAGCTTGCTGTAGAAGAACTTTAGTTTTTAATTCCTTAGTCTTCTTATCCGCTTTCTCTAACTCATCTTTGCGCCTATTTTCATAGTACTGGGCAGTAGCTAAAATCTGTGCTGACGTGGAAACAGCCCAAGCACTTTCAGAATCCTTCAACTTATTGCACAATTCAGGAAGCAAATTATGCACAAATTTGTCGACAAACAATCTCTGGCCACCCTCAGTAGCCATATCCTGACCACTATGATCTACAAAAGTCTCTTCAAACCGCGTGAAAAAGTCAGACACAGTCTCTTCTTTCTTCTGCTTACATGCAGACAACTTGTCCCAATTGACACGTACTTCGGGCATTAAAGTCTTCATATAGGTAATAATTCTACCAGGGAGTTGAGCAATTAGATCTGCAGGCTTAGCACCTCCAACTTGTCTATCATTTGCTGCAACAATATTAACCCATGTATCACCCAATTCGTGATCATGGTCCGTATGTCGAATCACATTCCAGATAGGCTTTGGAACAACATTACCGAACAACATGTCTATGTCCGCTAGATTCATGACGCACAAACCTACAGTTTGAGTGAGCTCTTTATAATATCCCGCCAGATTTTTGCGCGGATCAGGTAAAGTCTGCTTAATAGCTAAGACTTCAACACGTTTCCAAGGAACATGCACCCACACTCGTTGAAAGTGTGCATCAACAGGTGGAACCGCATTTGGATTAGCAGGCCTCCAAACCGGAGGAACCTCACGCATCGGATATTGACGCGCTTTTCTCCTAACTGACGAATCAGGCTCGAACAATCGCTCAGAAGGAGCATTATTATGAAACGACAACAACGTCGCCACCGCTCTCTCGATGTCGAGGAGACTCACTATTGTCCCTTTCGCAAACTCGGAACGCACTCGGTACAAATCCTCAGGAGCTTTACCCACTTCGTCCATCCACTGTTCATGGAGGAACACACACATCATTTCAAAAGCGTACCGTTGCTTTGGTGCTTTCCATTGTTGGTAAAGATCCATAATAAGCAGTCCTTCGTAGCCGTTTGAAAGCGGGGAACCTCGCAGCAAAGACTTTCGGACCATGTCGACATACAGGGATCGATGAAGTGGCAGTCTTCCTCCAGAATTTTCACACGAAGCTCCTCACGAACCTCACGAACCTCTGGCTTGGACCGGTACCGCTGAAATCGCCCCACATTGGGCGCCAACTGAAGTAACGGGTTTTTAAGAACCCAGCGGTGCCAGGGAGAACACCCAAAGACTTCGAGTCCTTCCTGTTTCAGACTACAGAAACACAGAGTCTTCTTGGTGAAGTAAAAGATCGTATTTATTGGCTGCAGTCAGTAACAGGCATCCTAGAAGTACAGCACTCTGTATGTTCTCAGAAAACTGCTCAATCTTACAAAGCCAGCCTTCTCCTTTTATACAAAATAATATGCTTCAGGCAAACATTCCTTATTTTACAGTTGACCATTCACATATTTTCACTACAAAGAAAAAGCAGAGTCATGATGACAAGCCCGCATTTCAGTTTGTCCAGCCCGCAATCAATTACCCGGCAAGGCCAGTATTTTCATCAGATATCGCCGGACCCCCAATAAAAACGGGCACCTCCTCCTCGTAAAGCAAGTCATAAAGAAAGAAACAGGGACAGGTGTGTGTAAGATTAGGCATGGTTTGTGTGTGATGAAAGGATTATGATATGTTGTGCCTTGATACTAATCTCATTCGGCCACTGGGAAAGGAACTGGCCGAACAGGTTTGGCTTCGGGCAGTGGAGTCAGCTTGCCCAGGTCACAGAGGAGCCAGCTAAGGTGTACGTGTCCTTCACAGTCGTTTTTGGCCTTAGTCATTGGGCCTATGTGAGGGCAATCACAAAATGGCTGCCGTTCACAAAATGCAACCCGAGGGTTCAGGACGGAAACTCTGATTTTAGGGTGATTTCGTTACCCGAACATGACGAAAATGCTTATGCATAGTATTCAAATCATTACCGGCCTGCTGATACCAAAATCGTCGTGATACGACAATGTTTATAACACGGGTCCAGAATTTTCAGTACCACAAAGCCTTGTGAGTTAACACAGTAGGATTTATTCCAGTCCTCAGAGAGCAGTTACCATAACAGCTGCAAACTGCCATGAGCAGTCAATACGGCATTTATAAATAAAATGTGTTCCCCACCATTCTGTCCATTGCAATATAGAAGTAAATTTTAAAAAATACTTCAGAACTGTTTACCTAATTTTGAAAAAAAAAATATTTAATCTAAATGTATTAAATTAAATTAAAATTATTCTGTTGAACAGATGGATTTGTATACTATACTCTGTTTACTGCATGGGTGATCTTTGCACTTTGCGCTGTTTGAGGGTTTTTGCTCTGCTTAGTACAAATTTTTATTGAAAATGGTTATCCCACTTTCTTTCACGCACTCTCTCGCCTTCTCCATTTATGTATCTCTCTTTATGTCTGTATCATTCTAAAACACTCACATTATCAGAATAGTATAACGGTTAATCAAATGCATATTCCTCGTGCTACCCTGTGAAACTTAGTTAGCTGTTAATCACATTTCAGCAGCCACATCGTTATTAGACACCTGGTATGTACTTCTAAATAAAGTAAATGATTATAGCTCAGTGTTCTTTTTTCTGTTGGACCTTCATATGGCCTTTCACATGAAGGACCCTCTCGACCTAATAAATGAGATTCCTACACAGGTTGGGGCCATGGACAACACATTATACTGGCTTAGGGCTTTTGGGGAGATACATCTCAGATGGTGACAGTTGACCCTTGAATAAGCAAATACAAAAATGTCCTGCACATTACTTTGTGGTTCACCCTTATTATTATAACTGCTTCACTTACATAGTTTATCCATTGTTTTATTTACTGGAGGATCTAACATAAGGAAACAAGCCCATGCAGATGACACACAACTGCCTCTAAACGTGCCCTTAGAGTGTGTTTCCATCCCCCTCCTGAAAATCTGGTTACATTTTATATGAATTGGTTTTCCCAAAAGTGAATTATGACAAAATAGATGAAAAAGAGAAGGCACTTTTTATGGTTGCACAGGTTAATATTGACTTGTCTACGTGTCCATCCCTATTATGATTAGAGAATATGTATATGAAGATATGCATTTTTGTTGGAATTTCTTTTTAGAATTAGTATGGACAATGTGAGGCATATTCAAAACTAGACATCAGCGCTGTAGCAAAACGAATATTCCCTAGTGTGCCCTAGATGGCAGCCTAATTCTTCTTCTGTGATGGCAAAAGTGGACAGTCATTATTTGGAATGAAATGCACCTGCGCCTAGATTACTCTACTACTGTGTAAGGCAGGCGTCCATATCCTGGTTGACCAAACACAAAATCACAAGGAACATGGGGGCATATTAGCAAGAACCTTGTTAAAATTATCACTGTTTTAACAGCAGGAAACTGCCGCTAAAACGGCGATAATGGGCTTGCTAATATGCGTTATAGAATCCCAATAGAAGCCCAGGTTAGATGTGCAGGACATCTAACCTGGGCTTCTATTGGAATTCTATAACGCATATTAGCAAGCCCATTATCGCCGTTTTAGCGTCAGTTTCCTGCCACTAAAACAGCGATAATTTTAATGAGTTTCTTGCTAATATGCCCCAGAAAGGTGAGTTTGGCAATCAGTTGAAACACTTCTCAGGCAAGAGAGGCAGTACTTTGGTTGTCAGTGACTATTTCAAACACATTTTAAACTGCTTGCCCAATCTCCTAGTCAGGGCCGTTTTAACAGCATCACAGGCCCCCGGGCAAAGCAGTGCACTGGGCGCTGCCTACACAACCACCCACAGGAATACAAATGTTTAATGGAAAATTAATGTTAAATTCTGGTCTGCTAGGGACCCTATGCTTGTGGGGCCCCCATGCAAATTCCTAGCATGCTCATGCATTCAGATGGCACTGCTCCTAGTGCCATCACAATATACATCTTCAGAGATCCAGGAAAGAGAGAGTATCATGTCTCCACTCCACCATCAGGCATTCTTCATTTATTTATTTGCCTGCTCAGATACATAAAATCATTCAACAACACAGACATAAAATATATGAATCTATCTGATATTTTCAGTTGCCAGCCCACGAGGTTCGTGTACTCTTCCAAACGTGGCCATATAACGCAATGATTCACTCCTAACAGGCATAGCTCATCTTATCATATATTAAGAAAGCAACAACTTTGACAGCTACAACTTTGTTGTAGATAAGGGAAGAATAGGTGCAAGCAACAAGTGACCCTTCTGGGAGTAAGCTCACCATTTCTTCTTTGTCACATATGGTCCTGGTCAAAACTTGTGATTAGCTCCTTAATTCCAAAGGGGCCATAACAGCAGTTGCTTGCCAAATCCCAATTATATGCTTTTTACTTTCTCAAAAGGATTTCAGCTGCAAAAACAGCTGAAATCTAAGTGAAAATCCAGTGGAAAAAAGAGTCATTACTATGGCAACTTTATCCAGTTACTGATTCTGCTGTGATATATTACTTCTTAGTGGAATTAGGGATCAAACTCATAATGGGCTGAATTTTCCCAATCTCTAGAGTTAATGGTACCTCCAGTATTGGTAACTTCCAGTTCTGGGTATTAGTGGGTGCAACTCGTAGAGTTTCACTGGGTGGAAGTCTGCAAAGGTTCCTAAAAACTCAGCCAGATTCTGTGGAGTTTCACGAGCAGTGGAATTCGGTATGTAATGCTGCTCATACCGGGAGCTTTTACACTGCGAATGGCACCACATTGAGTGCCACAGGGCGCTGCTTCTTTCTGCAGATCAAGTAGATTTTCAACCCGAGAAGAAGCTTTCTCAATGTGAGCTGCTGCTTTCCCAGCGCGAGCAGCAGCGACCTGCCATGACCGCCTGCATTGAGAAATCTCACCGGGAGTTGGACTAGTGCTTGAGTTTCTTGCTTGCCAACTTACCATTGCAGAACCGGCCGTGAGAAAAAATTCCAACATGTGCTGGCTGGCGGAATTTTTCAGGAACTCCGCACTCCAAGCAGAATTCGGAGTGGGAAAAATTCTCTTAACTCTGCCAGAGGAGCAGAGTTTATTGCCCACTTCTAGTTTTGGGTATCCGTGGTTTCAGAAACTCTGTTGAGCAGCTATTTTCCATGACACACGTAATAAGGGCCTTATGCCCACATGCATCAAAGTCAATTGCATTCGCAAACCGTGCGAATCGCAATTTTCGTCCATTTGCGAATGTAATTGACTAATTTGGAATGCATCATGCATTTCGCAATTTGAGGAATCGCAACCATGTTGCGATTTCTAAAATTGCGATTGCATTTAAGAAATCACAATTTCAGATTTCTTAAATGCAATGCATGATTATTTTTAAATTGTGAATTTGCACTTTGGAAGGGGTAAATTAACATGAAGTTGAACTTCATGCTAATTTACCGAAAACTTTCAAACATGCACTAGTTGCATATTTGAAAGTTTTATTTACACACACACACACACACATGTCCTTGGTTCATGTGTGTGTTTAAATTGCACTTAAAGTTACATTTCAGGGGTGCAGGGAGGTGTTCTTTGGACCCCCCCTGCACCCTTGAAATTGCATTCACATTTTGCGAATCGCAATTTGAAATTTGCAAAATGTGAATGCCTTCCCATTCATTCCTATGGGCCTTTTGGCCCATAGGAATCAATGGGAAGGGTTTTACTTAATTGCGATTCGCAAATTGTGAATCGCAATTAGGGAAAAATACCGAATCGCAAAAAATATTGCGTTTTTTTAATGCATAGCATTTTGCGATTTCTTAATTGCGATTCCTTAATTTTCTCAATTAAGAAATCGCAAAATGTTACAATGATGCATGTGGGCCTTAGTGTTGAGCATATTGGGAACAATGTTATAACACTTGGCTTGCATCAAACATACCAGATGGGAAGCTCTGTTATGGAAGGGACATATCAAATTGGAAGGTGGCCGAAGAGATGAGGGTTTTGATATAGCCTTTTTGCCGCTAACGGTTTGCTGTCTCTATAACGTGGACGAAAAAACGATCTTCAAAAATAACTCATACACAATATCAACAATGACTATATTGACAACATAAGTATGTATAGATAAGTATAGAGTTGCCATTCTGAACTCCACATGCATTTACCTTGATGATATAGGGTAGTCGCATCATAGATGAGATACTTTGGCAGGTCAATATATTGTCCACGACTTATTTGTGTAGCACCATGCAATTCGATTATAAAAAAAATCGTGAACTCTATTTGTTTTGTTATATAGGTATGTGCAATTTAAAACACGTTTTTTGATATATGAATGATTTAGGATGCTGTTCTAAATGCCACAAATTACTTTTTAATACTATGATCTTCATTTGTAACAAATCCGATGTTAAATACGGAAGGGACAATTATCTTTGTACTTCCAACAATCAATGAGCTCGCCCAGCAAATGAGGAATAATTAAACGTTCTGATTGTTAGATTGACAAACGCCTTTCCTAATGAGCATTAAGAAATCTGCTAGCTTTGCATCTTAGCTTGTAATACCCTGCAAACGACCTTCAAGAGGTGATAACAAGGTGCCTGATCAGATTATAAATGCAAGTATATTAATCACCAGGCTAGCAAAGGAGGGGCAGGTTATCCTGTTGTAAACCTGTGCCCCACCGTGTGAAGTGTGCCTTTAAGTGTACATCACTAAAAGTCTGCCAGTTGGATAATGCCCGATAGCGTTATCAAACATTGTAGTAATGATTCATGGAATGTCTTTTTTTCATTTGCCTAATCAGTATCACATTTTTCAATTTGCCCAGATCATTACCTCTGGCATGTGTCGCCGTGCTCCTGGGGCCTTGGAATTTAGCTAACAGTTCAGAAATAAAAAGCATCACTTGCTGCCAAACCATTCCTTGCTTTTCCCCAAAGCAATCAATAGGCTGTTTTAAATAGGAGACAGAAATAGTGCATTATTTCACAGAGGATGGCTCTAGCCCAGTGAACATTACAATTTGCAGAATGGTTTTAGTCCAGTGAACACCGGAATGTCCAAGTTAAGACAGGCAGGCTGTCATGCTTTGCATAAAACTGTTGTCTGAACTGCATACTAATCGAGAGTTCCATTCCCATCACAAACATTATTTCGAAAAATCCTGTAGGCAATTACATTCCTTACAATGCCACTTATTCTCTGTGAATTCTGCAGCAAGTTTTGCTACCGACAATGCATACCATGGTTTTGCATGCCTAGCACCTGATGAGAATGTTGATTATTTTGCCTTCAGCGAAGGTTCAAATAAAACGTGTACACTATGATGTAAAGAGTCTCAATTTCGAGGATTTGCAGGGTATTAAAACTGAGGGGGATATTCACAAGGACTCAACTCCGAAGTATCCCCATCCTAACGCAACAAATTTGGAGATAGAATTAACACCCCATTCACAAGCTGGTGCAAACTGCAGACATTGCCGGTATTCCAGCGATAAGTGCCCCAAAATTTATCACCAAGGTGGACACCACCAACTACCCGTAATGAGATGCAGAGTAGGCGTTCTCGTGCTAAAACACACAAAAAAATCACAGCACTTTCACAACGAAATGCAAGAATCGCGATGCTAAACAAAAACAGACGATAAGCCGCGGTAGCAGCAGGAACTTAACAACTGCTCATTGCTGGTGTAAAGCAGGATGACAACCTGCAGCGGGAAAGGGAGCCCAGCCAAGAGGCGCACCAGAAGACCCACAGATGCCATGGAGACAATGATCGTGCAACAGGATATCCATGAGGTCCACAACGTCCCCTCCAACCACCCCAGACCCCCCCCCCCCCCCCCCCCCCCCCACGGCCCTAACCCCCGACATACAAATACTGTGCAGGTCACACCAGCCACAACAAACGCGCAATGACGTACATGGCCAAAATAAATACACACATGTGTGGCCAGAAGAACAAGAATCAGTAACACAGCAGTGAAGTAACAACCAAAAATGTTATTGAAACACAACACAAAACAGCAATGCGGTAGACACCTGTCGAGTCCAACAAAGACAATCTGGATGACACAGCCTGAAAGAGAGAGCACAAAGTCAGGATGTGTGTCATGCGCACATCAAAGGAACGAGACACAGAGAAACAGAGAAGGAAAGTGAGCCAGAGAGAAAGTGAGGGAAGGAAAGGAAGGGAGATAGAGTGAGAGAGAGAGAGAGAAGGGAGAGAAAGTGAGAGAGAGAAGGGAGATAAAGGGAGAGAGAGACCAAGAGAAGGGAGATAGAGTGAGAGAGAGAGGGAGATAAGGGAGATAGAGAGAGAGAGAGGGAGAGAGAGAGAGGCGAGAGAGAGAGCGAGAGAGAGAGAGAGAAGGGAGAGAGAGAGAAACTGCTGCTCCTGCACACACAGGCCCCACTGCTCACTTGCTGCCACCGGTGTGTCCATCAGTAGGCACACTGCGTGCCGCTGCAAGCTCCAGGCGCCTGTCACACCTCCATGGTCATCAATGGTGGAGACCACATTCATGCACACATCATCATCGCAGGCTACACAACCTCTCAGCAATTACGTGGGCCACCGACCCTGTGCAGCGCCAGTCAGCGCAACGTGGTGGTAGGCCCATATCGACCACAAGGCCTTGAGTACCACTAACCCTGTGATATGCCAGCCAGCGCCACGTAGTGGTAGGCCTGTGTCGGCCGCAAGGGCTCGGGTGCCATTCAACCTTGTGCACAGCAAATCATGGGCCTGTTATGATTGAGCACCATGGAGCATCCACCATCCAGTCACCACCGGCAGAGGGAAATGTGACATTGTCATCCCCTTATATTAGCGGGGTCACGTGGCCTGTGATGCCTGTGCCGGATGGGTGTGGTATGTGGGCAGCCCTGCCCCCAGGGGAGTGGCTGTGACATGCTGACAACTAGACCAGTGACCTGCACACCACCAACGAGTACGCCTGCGATAGGAGCTATGTGGTCCCCCCTTGGAGCCCACATATATACCTTTCTGGCTCTTCTCCGGAAAGTAAAGTTAAGCTCTCCGGCTGACTGTGCTCCAGCTCATATTTTAAGGGAGCTTCTTACTCACTGTCCTGACCATTTTCTATCTCTCCTCAACTCTTCTATTTCCTCAGGTCTAGTCCCGCAATCTTTCAAAGCTGCGATAGTTCGCCCCATTCTTAAAAAGCCTGGTGCAGACCCTTCCCTTCCTTCCAATTTCAGACCCATCTCCCTTCTCCCCTACCTTGGAAAGATATTGGAGAGCTATACCACTTCCTGTCTCTCCGCCTTTATTGAGGATAACCATCTCTTGGCCTACCACCAAGCGGGCTTCCGCCCAGCCCACTCTACAGAGTCAGTGGTCCTGTCCGTCCTAGACGAGCTCAAGAGTAAGGCGGATTCCAACCTGCCCCAAGCCTTGGTGCTCCTTGATTTGTCCGCAGCGTTTGACACGGTCGACCATTCCATCCTTCTCGACCGTGTTGGTGCGGCGGGCGTTCGGGGCACTACTCTCTCTTGGCTCACCTCCTTTTTAAACGGGCGGATACAGGCTGTCCATCTCTCTGGCCATATTGCACCTACCCGCCTGGTCCCTTGTGGGGTCCCCCAAGGTTCTTCCCTGTCCCCTCTTCTTTTTAATCTTTATATTCGCCCCCTTATGCTTTCTCTCCTTGACATGGGGGTCTCCGTATATATCTATGCGGATGACCTCCAGCTTGTCTTCGACCTCTCTTCCCCCCTGCACTCTCTACCTAAATTTCATTCCACTCTTGTTTTCATCTCGGAGTGGATGAACTGCAACCAACTTAAGCTCAATCTGGACAAGACGGAGTTGGTCCTGACCGGTCATTCCACCTCCCCCTGGTCGTTAGTCTTCTGGCCCTCTACATTTGGCCATCCGACCATACCAGCGGCTTCTGCAAAGACCTTGTGCATTAAAGTTAGTGGGGACCTCACCATGCATGCCCAGATTGGCTCTGTTGTCTCCTCATGTTTCCTTTCCCTCCGTATTATTCGGAAAGTGTCCCGTTTCTTTTCTACCGAAGCCCTCAAACTGATCATGCTTGCAATGATTCTGTCCCGTCTTGATTACAGGAATAGTCTCTACGCGGGCATTCCGTCCTACGAACTTCGCCGATTGCAAGCCATTTAGAACCAGGCTGCCCGAATTGTTCACCGCTTGCCCAAATCTTCTCACATTACGCCTGTCTTGAAATCTCTTCACTGGCTTCCCATTTGCCAGGGATCTTTTTTTAAAATGGGATGCTTGGCCTTTCTGGCCCGCACTCGTACTGCCCCAGCGTTCATCAATTCACTCATCATCCCCTATACTCCCATCCGTGCCCTCCGGTCTTCCAACCAATTTTTTCTTAATGTCCCCCGATTTCGCAAATCCAAAACAGGAGGCACCAGCTTTTCGGTACTAGCCCCCCATTTCTGGAACAACCTCCCCCTGTCAATCGAATCCATCACAAACTTTCTTCAATTTCGTAAAGCCCTCAAGACACATTTATTTTCCATAGCGTACTCTAGCTGATCACCTGATCACCAGGAAGCCGCATTGTCGCAGTGCGCTCTATTAGGAATTTTCTTCATTTCATTTCATTGGAGCATTTCATTGGAGCGTCAGCAGAGTGGTCTGGCCTGGCGTACGCCGGACCAGTGCAGGGCTTGCAACACTGCCTCAGGGGCTCTGGGCATGGTTCAGTCCCTGTCTGGACAAAGAAGTGACTAATGTGTGTGTGTCCCAGCTGTGGGGTCCACGGCACCAAGGACACAATAGGCAATGTAGCACACAGTGACAGGCATCCCACAAGATGAGCATCATTGATGTAAGGGAAATCATTGTCCCCACTTCCATCCACACATTCATGCAGGAATGATGAAAGACATGACACAGCAGTGCGTTACTGGATGTTTATTGCCAGTGTAGTGTTGCAGCTGAAGCGGGACAGGGCCATGCCAAGCACAGCACACAATATGGGCCCGTGGAGGGCCATCCAGAGGCCCTCAGGGGATGACAGGTGCTGCACAAGAGGAAGGGAACAGTCTGCAGTCTGGTTGCCGTGTCATTTGTCATCAACCAGGATGTGGCAGTCCATGTCGCCGTCCAAGTTGAGTGCAGCAGAGTGTATCGGGGTCAGTGTACGGTCATGAGGCCATGTGCGACACCAACCAGAAATAGGCCAGGTAGCGGAGATGAATGCTACTGCCTCCTTCTGACATCAATCCCAACCACGTCCTCATCCTCGTATGTGTGCTCTGCCCCACCTGTGGGTGTTGCAGTACCGGCTGCGGCACTGTATGCCACTAACACATCAGGGGCTGGAGGAGGAATGTCGGCCGCACTGTGTGGCAGTGACACACCATTGGGTAGAGATGTGGATGGTGTGGGGGCAGCAGCATTCATCAGCGCCACACCTTGTGGCAGCAATGCGATGATGAGGATCTGCAGGGCATGGTAGATCCCAGCTGCATTTTGCTGATGTGCAGTGGTGGCTTCCATCCTTTCCGCCCCCATCCGCACCATGTCCTGCATGGCTCATTGGAGACCGTGGAGCGGGTCATGGGTGTCCGTTGGGGACTGGAACTGGTTCTTGATGGGACCTAGACACCCATGAATGGCGCCCATTTTGGCAGCCAAAAGGCTGAACCCTACCGGCAACTGCTCAGCTGTCTCTCTCTGGTCCTCCAGCACAGGGCATTGGAAGGCCATGGTTTGTTCCTGGGGTCTTGAGTGAGTGCCATGGCTGTGTGTGCCTCCTGCTGGGTGCTTTGGGTATTGGTTGAGGTCTCCTTGACTTAGCTCGGCTGCCCTAATCCTGGAGGTGAGTTGCAAATGATGTCCATGATGTTTTGGAGGGTTTGGATGTCGATTCTGGCATTGTCCTCCTCGTCATCAGTGATGAGTGGCTGGGACTGCTCTGCAGGGGGTGTTGATGATGCCCCTGCAATGTAAAGGGGAGATGGTGTATTATAATATATCCACATGTATGTAGCCACATGGTACATGTTGACATTCAGACAGCATGGCATTGTGACAGTGCGTGGATCAGGGCCATGACCCAGAGTCATTGTGGGTGTGCACTGCTTGATTATGCATGTGTGCCATTGTGGCCCACTCCACCCATCCCCCCAGTGCCTAGTGCTCACTCACCTTGTTGTGGTTGTGTTGTGTCCTGTCGAGCAGTGTCCAGTCCCCTGACTCCGGCTACAGTCTCCACACTGATGACTATCGACACCAGCTCCTCCATGTCACCCAGCACTAGCTGTGGCGCTGGGCCCCCACCTCCAGTCTGCACTGCTGCCTTCTGGTTGGCTGCAAGTTTCTCCTTGGTCTTTCGCTTGATGTCAATCCATTGCCTCTTGGCCTCGTCCATTGACCTCTTGTGCTCTCCGACGGCATTCACCTTGTCCACGATGTTCGGCCAAATCCTATTTTTGGTTCCCAATGACACGATGGAGGTGACAAACAGTTCTTGATGGTGTTCTATCACCTCGGTGACTAGGATCCTGTTTTCCTGTGGACTAAACTTCATCTTCCTCTTCTTCTTGTCCTTGCCCTTCCCTGTCCCCAGGGTCCTAGGCTGGACATCCGGGGTGCTTGTGGGGTTGCGCTCATCCTCTGTGCCTGCTCCGGCTGCCTCCATGGTGCTTGGGTGTTGGTCAGTTTGTGTTTGGGTGTTTTTTCAACTTTTATAGTGATTTTTCACACCTGCCATGTGTGTATTGCAGGCCTGGTGCCCCTTATAGCTGATTTCCCCATCATGCTTTCACCCATCACATGTTTGTTTGCGTTGGGGTTTGTGCTTTTATTGCCATCAAGATTGTTGTATGGCGGACATTGGCCACGGTTTCGGCAGACTATTGCATGCTGTGAATTCCTTGTTGTGAATTCCACGTTAACGTGGGGTTATTTTCCTGTGATCAGCTGCGATGCGTAAAGGTGAGTTCGCTTTTTTTGGGGATGTTTAGCACACGTTCTTGTGAATACACCCCTAAGTGGGGATGCATCCGTCACTCCACCTTGTTGTTTTCCCCCACAGCAGCTGTAGGGCTCTACTTCAGCTCGAAATTTGGAATATGATGCAGCATCTGAGTAATCGTACAGGAATTTAGTGCATTTTCACTTGTTCTGAACTATTTTTCCACCTTCAAGTTTCTTCAGGTATCAAGTTGAGGGATGTTCATGGGGAGAAAGCACAGAGTGCAAATTTATTGAACGATTTAGAATGCTGGTATTGGGCACAGCAGTGTGACAGATTTACTAACTTTTCACGCAGTTCAAAGCAGGACCAACGTTGCTGCATCCGGTGAAAGGGCAGAACAGCTCCATATCTACTAAGATATGGTGTCTTGTTTTCTCTGTCCCTGCCTTAGCTCACTTTAGTCTGCCATCAGCCGAGTGCGAACCCTTGCACCACAGCATCAACTGCATCTTTGTGTAAATGCCTAAAGACATTGAGGACTATTCAGAACTGCATTTTGTACTTTTAGTTGTGCTAGAATACTACCACTAAATGCTTCAAAATGTTATTCCTATCTTTTCTACAGCAAGATGCTTACACATGTAAGTTTACTACATAGTAAGAGGTTTGGGAGGGACCAGGGACAGTGGATTAGTAATTGGGCTCAGTTACTAGAAAACAGGTGGGGTTAAATAGGGAGTAAGGAGGGATTAAGAGAGTGCTAAGGAGTGGGTTAGAAAGGGACATGCACGCACCCATGAACTACACATTGAAAATTACTACAGCTGAAAAAGATCTAAAACAGTAGAAAATGACTCCAACTTCTAGCTGAAGTAAGTCCAGCACCACGCACACCCAACTGTTGTTGCTGCAACTCCCTCTCATAGAAAATAATGGAGGTGGGGTAGTAAAAACTCAAATGCAATAATGTTAAATTAAATTAAATCATTTAAAATAGTTACAAATATAACTACATTTAATTAAATTATAAAATATCTAAGCATAAAATATATTTATTATTTTATTTTAACATCATTTAATACATTTTTGGATAAAAAAATAATGTAGCGTTACCTTAAACTGAGTATAATTAAGTTACATTTAATTAAGTAATCACTTTTATTAGTCATTAATCCATATTACAAACTATTGTAGGTGTTTTTTTTTTTACTTTTACATTTCAGAACCATAATTTTCATGTTATTTATTATATGCTAAAAATAAATGTACATTCATTTATTAATGCTATGGCATTTTTGTTATTTTTTTCTATATTTATAAAAAATATGTACCATTATTGTACATTAATATTTAATAGAGCAGCATTTTGTAAAAAAACATTTCAAGCTTCATAAACTTTTTTAATTTTCTGTATTGCTTACCATAGGCAGATCTCTTACCCCACCCAATGCTGAAGATCTTCCTATGCTAAGATGTCAGGCGGTAGGTAGAGGCGGGAGCAATTTGGAGGAAAAAATAGCAAAGTTTATCAACATCATGAGCTTTGAGAAAGCTCCCGGGGATGATGGATTGTGGTAAGATTTCACAAGATAAACAAGACAAGAATGCCAATGCTATGCTCTTTTGGGGATTTAAGAAGCCAAACACTTTGGTCATCTTATACATAACTTGAATCAATCAATCAATCAATCATATCATTTGTAAAGCGTACTACCTACCCGTGAGGGTCTCAAGGCGCTGGGATGGGGAATGCTGCTACTGCTCAAAAAGCTAGGTCTTGAGGAGTTTTCTGAAGGTCAGCAGGTCTTGGGTCTGCCGTAGGTGGATGGGGAGGGTGTTCCAGGTCTTGGCGGCAAGGTGGGAGAATGATCTGCCACCCGAGGTTGCTTTTCAGAAGCGGGGGACTGTGGGGAGGGCGAGGTCGGCGGAGCGGACCTGGCGGGCGGGGGTGTAGACGATGAGTCGTTTGTTGAGGTACGTTGGTCCAGTGTTGTGGAGTGCCTTGTGTGCATGGGTGAGGAGCTTGAAGGTTATCCTCTTGTTGACCGGGAGCCAGCGTAGGTCTCTCAGGTGGGGTGTGATGTGGCTGTGGCAAGGGATGTCGAGGATCAGGCGTGCAGAGGCGTTCTGGATGCGTTGGAGCCGTCTCAGGAGTTTGGCTGATGCTTCTGCGTAGAGGGCGTTTCCGTAGTCCAACCTGCTGCTGACAAGGGCCTGGGTGACTGTTCTTCTCGTTTCAGTGAGGATCCACTTGTAGATCCTGAGGAGCATGCTGAGGGTGTTGAAGCAGGAGGAGGAGACGGCGTTGACCTGTTTAGTCATGGAGAGGGTGGAGTTGAGGTTGACCCCTAGGTTGCGTGCGTGGTCGGTGGGTGTTGCAGCGGTTCCCAGTGCGGTCGGCCACCAGGAATCATCCCAGGCCAAAGGGGTGGATCCGAGGATGAGGACCTCCATCTTGTCCAAGTTCAGCTTCAGTCAGCTGCTCCTCATCCATTCAGCGATGGCCTTCATTCCTTTGTGAAGGTTGGATTTGGCGGTGTGGGGGTCCTTGGTGAGGGAGAGGATCATTGTGTGTCATCGGCGTAGAAGATGATGTTGAGGTCGTGCTGACGGACGACGTGGGCGAGCTGTGCCATGTAGATGTTAGAGTTGGGCTGAGCGATGAGCTCTGGGGTATGCCGCAGATAATCTCGATGGCTTCGGAGCGGAAAGCGGGAAGGCGGACGCTCTGTGTTCTGCCAGAGAGGAAGGAGGTGGTCAAATCCAGGGCCTTCTGTTGGATCCCGGCGTTCTGGAGGCGTGTTCGTAGTGTGTGGTGGCAGACCTTGTTGAAGGCGGCTGACAGGTCCAGGAGGATGAGTGCTGCCGTTTCTTCATTGTTCAGCAGGAACTTGATGTCATTGGTGGCGGCGATGAGGGCAGTCTCGGTGCTGTAGTTACGGTGGAACCCGGACTGTAAGGGTCCAGGATGTTGTTCTCCTCGAGGTAGCGGATCAGTTGTTCATTGACGGTCTTCTCGATGACCTTTGCTGGGAACGGGAGCAGGGAGATGGTCCGGAAGTTCTTGAAGTCCTTGGGGTCTGCCTTGGGTTTCTTGAGGAAGGCGTTGATCTCGGCGTGCTTCCAGCTCTCCGGGAAGGTTGCCATGACAAAGGAGGAGTTGATGACTTTCCGGAGATGGGGTGTGATGAATGTGCTGGCTTTGTGGAAGATGTGGTGTGGGCATGGGTCTGACGGAGATCCAGAGTGGATGGTGTTCATGGTCTTGATGGTGTCATCGTCATTGATGTTCGTCCAGGAGAGCAGGCAGTTGGTGCGGATGGTGGTCGTGGGGGCGGAGGTCTCAGTGGCGGTCATGGCGTTGAAGCTGTCATGGATGTTTTTGATCTTGTGGTGGAAGAAAGTGGCCAGCGAGTCGCACAGGTCTTGCGAGGGTGGGACATCGTTGGTGTTGGAGCTGGGGTTGGAGAGATCCTTCACGATGTTGAAGAGCTCTTTGCTGTTGTGCGCATTGTTGTCTAGGCTGTTTTTGAAGGAGGCCCTTTTAACTGATCTGATGAGGTGATGGTGTCTGTGGGTGACGTTCTTGTAGGCTGCGTGGCTGTCCGGTGTTCGTTCACTGAGCCAGAAATTCTCCAGCTTTCGGCAGGTATGCTTGGAGGTCCGGAGGTCTTCAGTGAAACAGCTGGATTTCTTGTTGGTGTGACTGTTGGAGGGTTTCTTAATCGGGGCGAGGGTGTTGGCGCAGTCGTTGATCCACTGTCTGAAGTTGTGGGTGTCGGGGTTGGTGGGGTCGGCGGGCGAGAATGGTGGTTAGCTGATCTTCGGTGACTTTGCTCCAGCAGCGGCGAGGCATCTGTTGGGTGCGGTGGTGCGTGGTGGGTATCTTGAAGGTGAAGTGGATGCAGTGGTGGTTGGTCCATCGGAGTTTGGTGGTGTGGTTGAAGGAGACATGGGGGCTTGTGCAGAAGCAAGTAACCAGCAGAGTGGGTGGGTGTTGTGACGAGTTGTCTGAGTCCGAGGTTGGCTAGGTTGTCGATCAGGGTGGTGGAGTTGGTGTCGTTGTTGTTCTCGAGGTGAAAGTTCTGGTCCCTGAGGAAGATGTAGTCCGTGGAGGCGAGGTCGTGTGTGCTGATGAAGTCGGCAATGGAGTCGCTGAACTGTGGTTGGGGTCCGGGGGGTCTTTATATGAGGGTTCCTCTGAGGTTGGTGTTGGGGTTGGTGTGGATCTGGAAGTGCAGGTGTTCGGCGGTGCTGAGGGTGTCGTCGGTGTTGGTCGAGACTCTGAGAGTGTTCCTGTGGATGATGGGGATTCCTCCTCCTGCTCCATTGGTGCGGTCCCTGTGGGTGATCTTGTAACCTTTCGGGACAGCTATGGCTATGTCGGGTACCGAGGCCGGGTTTAGCCAGGTCTCCGTCAGGAAGGCGACATCTGGGGAGGTTGAGTCGAGTAGGTCCCAGAGTTCAATGGCGTGTTTCCGGGAAGAGCATGTGTTGAGAAGGATCGATCTGAGGTGGTTGGGTTTTTTCCTGTTCGGCAGCATGGTGGGGCACATGCTTGTAAACTGCAGTTCCGGCAGGTGAAAGCTTTGTGGGTGCCCTTCGGGGTGGCCAGGAAGCGGGTGTGTGATCTTCAGTGTTGAGTGCGTGTAGGGTTCTGGCATCGTAGCGGTGTCGGCGTTGTGGCGTTCACGGGGTCCAGGGTTCCTGGCGCTAGGCGCGGTCCAGGCACGGACGGGTGCAGACGGGCGTGCTTTAGGCGCGCCTTCCACACGACAGCGGCTCGGCCGCTGTGCGGCTTCCATATGAGGGGATGTGGGAGGGAGAAGCAGCTGGGAGGGTGGAGCAGGGCGGTGAATGGGATTGCAGGGGACAGGCTGCAGGGACGCAGTGGTGGAACATACGGCGGGGGCCGCAGGAGAACTGGGCATAGGAAGGAAAAACAAGTTTAGGGAAGAAAACAAGCACAGGGGAATAAAAACAAGTCTAAGTACAGGCACAGGGGAATAAAAACAAGTCAGGGCAAGAAAGCAAGTATAGGCACAGAGGGATTAAAAAACAAGTCTGGGCAAGAAAGCAAGTTAGGCACAGGGGAAAAATACAAGATTAGGCAAAAACATTGCAGGTAGAGCCATGCAGCAGCGTGGGCAGCGACCTGCCTGCGAGCATGCAATCATGCAATAATTGTGTTATTCGAAACCAGACAAAGACACTGATCTTTCGATTGAAAACTGATATGAGGATTTCTGGCCAACTGACGTGACTCGGTGATTTTATCATTCATACACTCAAGTCAGGTGGGCTTTATAGCTGAAAGCTCCTGGGGTGGTAATATGAGAATGCTGCTACTCTTACTATGGCAGATCAGAAATGATGGTGATGAAGGTGTGGCTATATCCAGGATGCCAAAAAGGCATCCATGCATGTGAGATGGGAGCTACCTTTTCAGGAATTTAGAGAGGGCTGAACTGAGGGCAGATTCTGAGAACAAGGGGGCATATTACCAAGCAATAGCGATAATTATCGCTATTGCTTGGTTAGAGACAAAAATTTACCGCTGAGCTGCGGCGATTTTTACCGCAAATAAACCTTGGTATTACCAAGGTTTATCGCAAATGCGATAAAAATCGCCGCAATGCATGAATATCGCTGAAAAGTCAGCGATATTCATGAATTACCGAGCTAATGCTCTTAGCCATGTTATCCACCTCCCATTGGATAACATGGCTAAGAACTGCTCAGGGCAGGTGTTAGCTTTTGGAGATATTCGCGCTTAGCGCGAATATCTCCAAAAGTTGGTAATAGGAGATAGCAATGTTAGCGACTGTTTTCAGTCGCTAACATCTTGGCACGCCCACTTTGCATGTCATTAGTGATAAATATCACTGACATGCAAAGTGGGGCCCAAGATGGTCGCTATCTCCTACTAGCTGTCGCTAACTGGTGTTAGCGACAGCTAGGTAATAGGGGGGTAATTTTATCTCCGCTTTCTTGGCTTTTAAAGTCAAAGAAGCGGAGATAAACCCCCTTGATAATATGCCCCAAGGTTCTAATTTTCTACTCAGGTTCCATAGCTCAGATAAACGGAAGTTGTTTTATCTCTGCAGAGTTCCAGGTTAGGAGGGGAACTTGATAGGCATTTTCTTGGTTGTCCTAATATTTGTGCTAGCACTTAAGCTACTTGCTGCCAAAGAAAAGCAAACAGCGAATGTATAACATTACAACGCATAACTTTGCAACACATGCACTTACAACGCAGTTTTTTACATAGCAACATCCACTACAACACATTCCATTACATCGCATGACACTACATTGCATTTTAGAAAACTACCTTTACAACGCATTCCATTACATCTCATACTACCTTTACAACGCATACCATTACAATGCATACCATTACATTGCATTTAAGGTAAGTATTGGATAGCATGGGGTAAAAATTACTATACTAACTCCAGGGGGTGCAACAGTAGGGTAAATGTTGGATAGTGTAGGGGTAAAAATTACTATTCTAACTCCAGGTGGCGCAACAGTAGGGTAAATGTTGGATAGTGTAGGGGTTAAAAATTACTATTCTAACTCCAAAGGTATGCGTTCTAATGGTATGCATTGTAGTGTCATGCGTTGTAGTGACATGCGATGTAGTGTCATGCGTTGTAATGGTATGTGTTGTGGTGCCTGCGTTGTAGTGACATGTGTTGTAAAGGAATTTGAGATGTAATGATTGTGTTGTAAGTGTAGTGCGATGTAATAGTTGCGTTGTAAATGTTGTTTCCCCAAACAGCCAGTGTAAAGAGCATTGAGACCCCTGTGCGCACACAATAACTCCTACTGAACGCAGATGTCATCCTTCTACCTGCTGTGGTCTCTTCAACTTACTTCCTTGGAATCATGACACTAATTGAGGAATTACAGGTTACTGTGTTAACTAGATGAAGAGTGAGGAAATCTTGATATCCAAATTCCCTGGCAAAATGCTACTAGGTGAACATCCATTCAGATGAGTACCCAAAATATCTAGGTATTATAGTTAGGGTGTAATAGGCATGGTATTTAAAATCGCAAAGTCACTATTAAAGAAGACTTCCAATGAAAATCTACATTCAAAGGACTTCAGCTATTTTTATGGAGCATCAACAGATGTTACAGATGACTATAGTACCATCATTTAAATATGTATTTGCAGTGTTCTCACTCACGATACCAAACTGTTTTGAACTTCTGCAATAATCAAAAAAATCTGCATGGTTCCTACAAGAGCTATACTCAAGTCATCTAAAATATATGATTCAACAATGTGTGGAGGCCCACGACTCTCACAGATAGTGACCTACTGTTGAGCATATGAGCCAGTGCACATTAAACATTTACTACCCACCCATAAGAAATAAACAGGGATGGAAGCAAAATTATTTCGAGGAGATGACACAATTGCACGCCCTGCATAACAGTCAAATAGAAAAACTCTATTGAGCACATGAAGTTCAATAACTTTACCATGGACAGACAAGGGAAATGCTTCATGACCAGGGATGCATATTCACCGTGTGGAATGTTAATAACATATGTGAAGAAGTCAGCCAAGGCAAATGGAAGGGCACATCATTGGTTTCTTGCCTTCTGGGTGCATGACTTGCAATTTCAGTAGATTCCCGGCAAGGAGCACATTTATAGTAATACTCTTTGGCCATGCCTGTATCTGTAACACTCGAGTCAACATAGGCAAACATACCAGCTGCTGGAGTCAATGTCTCTGCATAGTCAATGAAAACCCTCAAAGTTTGTAGCAGAAAAATAAATTAACCCCCTATAACAGTCCTAGTGTCCTTACAACTGCAAACATAAACATTATCACCTTGGACTTTGCTTCAATGTGTCAGTGAGTACATCAGAATTTCAAGAGTATCTGCGTCTCCTAAATTCTGAACACTTGAAATCTGGGAAAGACTGTCAATTTCATCTGCTGCTATCATCCAGAGATCCACTTGGTTGGAATAAGCAGCTTCTTTGTACTGACTAACAACCATTCCACACCTATCAAAGTCTAGTTATGTGACAGAAACCTCAACCTATCATGTATTTGAACAATACCAAAGGGCATCCATCCTCAAACAAAACATTTCAAATTTGCATGACAATGGCCTCCGTTGTACAAGCATTGCAGATATGTATATTATGTATGATCATAAATGCTCAAACAATGATACAGCACAGTTGCACTCTCTTCAAAACATTTAATTATTGCTCTTCCATCAGGAAATGAAGGCGTCAAAACAAACATCATCGCCACAGACCATTAAAAATCACACTTATATCCCAGCAATCTTCATCTTCTGCACGATATGTCCCATTTCTTTATTTTAACTGACTGCTGCCTCCAGGAGACAGCCACATGTACATCACCTTATCCTGTGATAAAGCTTTCCATCAGGTCTCAATGTGGGTACTGAATTATATTTTTAGTTCTCTTCTTTTTTTGTCATTGGTCGGATTATTGGTACTCTCTGCCCACAAATAACTGGGGTGGTATTGCCATTTTACAAATCCTTACATATTATCATAATTCATTTCTCACCCTCTTCCCACAATACCTTCATTTGAATAACTTTCGGTATGCCTTCTCCACAAAATACTACAGTCGGCCTAATATGTCCCTACTAAGGTTAAATTAAAAATGTTAGTGACAAAATCTGCAAGTTCTTCGCTTTTATGTTTTCAATTGTATGTATTAATTGCTGATTCTTGTTTAAAATTGTCCATGCAATAACAAAGCATTCATAAATTTGTAATTATCATTATAAAAACACCCAAAACGTACTTGTTCTTCGAGCAACACATGTCTAGAACTTACTCTTTGAACAAAGCTGAAAAGCTTCAGGTATCACTCTCACTCCGGCACTTTTAAAATACAATTTAAAGCATAATTTAAAGTATAAATTCTCAATGCATCCTACTAATGTAAAAAATAAATGTTGTTCATTTAAAGGCCTTTTGATGAAAACGTAAGACTTTTGTGTAGATTTAATAATAGTATTCCTACATTCTCACCATCCAGTTTGCATTTCTTACATATAAAAACTCCATCGTGGGATCCATAGTTCTAATAGGTGATACTGAGGAAATTGAAGCAAATTTTATGTGAGCTCTTTTAAAGTATGGTGGACAGTTGCCAGAATGTTAGAAGCCTTCACCTCCACCTTCTGGGTGGCAGACCATCCGCTATAGTTCGAGATCCTGACAGGGACTGTAAAGTGTTTCCGCTGGTGCTGTGGAAGCCCTTGTTGCAAAACATAAATGGCCAACCACCTTGTATCCTGGGCAGCAGGTATTTTATTTTTGTTTTGGTGAAACAAACATCCTAATATGGGATTTTCTCCCGCCCACCTTTATAGGGGTATCTGAATGGTCTTTGGGAGCTCTTACCTGAAGAAAAGCCTCTTGCCTTCCTCTCTCCTCTGAAGCCTCTTCGTCGGAACCTTTGTCTTTGGGGAAAGAAGGATGACTGGAAACCATATCCGGTTTGGGAGGACCTTCCTCCGCGTCCTCCAAAGGGCCTCGTTGAGAAATTTCCACGGCCGGGGAATCGACCCCGCATCCTCACGGCCCATTAAAAAATGTGATTGTTAAATACTTTCTTAATATCTTTCTTGGATTTTTGGATGGAGTTAAAAACTCCCACATATTTGGCCATATCCCTGATAAATTCCTCTCCGAAGAGAAGGCCCTGTGAGGATGGCCTGCCTTCTTTGTTAGATAGTTCAGCTGGCTTGGGGTCAATCTTGAGAAGCACGCTCTTACGTCTTTCGCTGAAAAGAGCAGTGTTTGTGTTGTCCAGGAGGCATATAGCCCTTTGCGCCGACTGTCGCAGGTCTTTTGGATCAATGGGAGAATCAAAAATGTAAGCTCCTTCTGCCAACTCAAACCTTTTGGTCAGTGGGCCTGTGATATCCAGCAGTCTGTCTTGGCAGGACTTGAGTCCCTTATCAAGTCCCCTTCTCGGGTCCTTCCCCGTCTTGGCAATAAATGCCACAACCTTGCTGTCCAGCTCTGGGGTCATAGCTATTTTGTCAGGGAGGTAGGGGCAGGGGCATTCAGTCCTGAGACGAGCCCTGACCTCCTTTGGCATCTCTTTACGGAGCTGAAAGGATAAATATTCTCCAATATGTTGGGATGGGGTCCACTCTGGGGAGAGGGGGTGTTTGATGAGGAGCGGGTCAAACATATGTTCCCCAAAGGGGTCAAGTATTCCCATCTTCAACACTGAGGCCCTGATGCCTCACCAGAGAATTCTCTAATCTCGCCTTCCTCTACGTCAGAGCTAAATTCCGAGGAGCAAGAGAGGTCAATTTCATCCTCGACCCCATCGTCGCTATCGATGGGGATAGGAAGGCTTGGGCCTCTGAGCTGCCCATCCAGTGTGCCCAAGGCACCAACATTGTCACCACCAGAGTGTGAATCCAGGAATATGGGCTTAGAGCTTCTGGGCTTTTTAGCATTTTCGGGGGATTTCGAGCAGTCTGTCTTTTTCTCTGGCTTGTTGAAGCCTCAGTAGGTTTCCCTTGGGTTCTCATGGGCGGCCAACCTGATTTTGACAGGGTTTCCAATTTTTTGTTGATGGTGCCATCGAGAGATCCCATTACTTTGTCTATGGTTTTTCTGATAAGACCCTCCAATTTATCCTCCATAGTGGAGGTAGAGGGATCAGAAGACATAGTGAGAAGGTGAGCTCCAAAAGGGTACTCAGTAATGGGCAACAAACTGACAAGGCAGGAATGTTGACAACAAAATGGACACTATGTAGCCATGACAACAGGTGGGTTAGCTAGGAACTTTCCTTTCATCCATGGAAGTCCTTTGTCCACTTATATTACCCCTTATATTGTCCTTTTTCTATTGTGTTGGCTACACTTGATTGTCCCTTTTCTATTGTGTTGGCTGCACTGAGCCAGTCCTTCTTCTTTCTTACTTTTTTTTATTGTAGAAGGAAACGCTGTATGCACCCTAGGCAATCGTGTGGGGAATCGGCTGAATCGGCGAAGGTAAGCCCGCGTTTAGACAGGGAACAGTCTCCGCATACAGCACGGAAAAATTCCTCGATCGTGGTTCCCATGGTGACGCAGCGCGGCCCTCCGCCCGGCGTACAAGAGCCAAGGGAGGGGGCGAGGAGAGGGTGTGGGCGAGGGAAAGAGCCCAATGAAGAAACGCAGCGGTCGAGTGTTTCCCAAGAGCGAGTGGGAAACAGGACCAAGTTGGCGGGCTCAGAGCGAGGCTGAGCCCGTGTCCGCAGAGAGTAAATAGTTGGAGATTAGAGTAATAACAAAATTAAAGTCCAAAGCAGGAACGAAATTAGCAAATTAAAGTAAACAAACATCACATGAAAAAAAGAGTGAAGCTTAGAGGACGGGGAGTGGGAGGGAGGGACACACGCTCAATTACCAACCCCCCACAGTCAAAATAAATCATACATAAGAGTACATGCAGTTACAGTACAGAGAGTCAAAGTAGAGTACTTATCTTGTGAGCAGCAGCAACAAAGAAGGGAGACCACTGCGTGCACATGGGCTATTTACCTAATTGGAATGTTCATTAAAGTTCTAGATCCTTTCATTGTTGCCGGATCCTCAGGCCCAAAAGGTAAATGCTTTCCTCCAAGACTGGAAAGGTTTAGTAGCCCCTTATGCTTTCCCACCGTTTGCAATGCTTCCTCGTCTGCTCCTTCATGCTCGTCCTTACCAACAGTCCATGGTTGTTATAACTCCACTTTGGTGATCTCACGCCTGGTTTCCAATCATCCTAGAAATGAGTGTAGACTTTCCTATTTTAATTCCTTCTTTCATAGAGGTAATTCTAGATCCGGGAGGGAACATTTACCCCCTTGTAGATCAGGGTTTTCTAACTCTGACGGCATGGAAGATTTCAGGAAACAATGGCAAATCCCTGGGCTTTCTTTAAATGCTTTCAGACTCATCTCTGAGTCATGGGCGTCTGGAACAAGAAAGGCTTATCGACTGGCATGGAACAAATGGGTTCGCTGGTGCCTTCAACGATGTTTTGATCCCATTTCAACTGATTTAGTCAATGTTGTTAACTATCTCTCAGAACTTTTTACATCAGGTTTATCTTACAGAACTGTTAATGTTTATAGGTCTGCTATTTCTGCTGGTCATTCTCTGATTAACGGATTCTCTGTTGGACAATCTCTTTTAACTAAAAGATAATGAGAAGCATGCAAGTTTTAAACCTTCCTTCTCCTAAGTATACTGCCCTATGGGATGTCACCCTTGTTCTTCGGACTCTATCCTCTTGGGGGAGATAATACTTCTCTTTCTCTTAAACGTATTTCTTTTAAACTTACTGTTCTACTGTGTCTGGTATCTTTTAGAAGAACCTCGGATGTTAAAGCTTTGGATGTTTTTAGCAGGGCGTTTCAGACTTTGTCTTCCTCTATCTTTTACCCCTTTTTTCCTCAGAATGAAAGAGTTTGTGTAGTTAAATGTTTGAAAGAGTATGAAAAAAGAACAATTAATTTAAGAATGAATGAATCTCAATTATTAATCTCTTATAGGTCTCCTCATAAAGGAGTCTCTTCTCCTACCTTGGCTAGATTGGTAAAAAATGTCATGCATGAAAGCGGGGTAGATATATCTATCTTTGGTGCACACTCTCTCAGAGGTGCTTCAGCCTCAAAGGCCTTCTTTTTAGGAGTTAATGGACTGCAAGATATTCAAAGGGCTGCAGATTGGTCAAATGATAGTAT
Organism: Lissotriton vulgaris; assembly: GCF_964263255.1. NCBI lineage: Eukaryota > Metazoa > Chordata > Amphibia > Caudata > Salamandridae > Lissotriton > Lissotriton vulgaris. Next base: position 1,317,371,227 of record NC_141691.1, read on the forward strand.
GTTCAAAGGTTGTTATTTCAGACCAATTCCTAATGTCATTTATAATGTTCTCAATGCACTTTAAAGTTGCATAATATGGCCTCCGTGTCGTCCCATAAAATTTAGATTTTTCACAGCCTACTGGGCAGAAAATCTGGATTTTATTAAGGTCACGGAGGCTAATATTATCCCTCCTCTTTGAAATTTTTAATCCCTCCCTTTAATTACAATAATATTACGCTATGTTATTCTTTTCTTAAGAATAAGAATTTTGTTTTCTTTTCGATTCCATGGTGGAAAAACTATCTTAAATTTTATTCTTTTTCATCTCCACGTTGATCTTTCCTGGCAGTTTGACAAAGAAGGAAGATGTATGGTCTTCATTGGACTTTATACTTCTCCAGAATGTTCATTCATAGTTCTATGTTCTTCTCATTGTTGCTGCTGAGTGGTGGTGGTAATAAAGGAGATTTGCATAATATTAGCCTCCGTGTCCTTAATAAAATCCAGATTTTCTGCCCAGTAGGCTGTGAAAAATCTAAATTTTCTGATACAAAACAAAAAAAATCTCTGCCCTTGAGAAACTGGTCTTCCAGCAACTGCAGGTCATTTATGCGGTTTCCTAATTACACACAATGCTTTCGGATGAACAGAAAAGCCTTCTGTTAATGATCTCTACTCACAAGGACAACTGAGGTTCTTCTCTCGGAAATCCAGCAATTCTCACACTCTAAATTGTGCTGGGGACAACACACATTTGCATGCATAGCAAGTGTACTGTTTTACAGCTACCTCACATCCGTAAAACTGTAAATGACCCCCATAGTCTAAAACTCTCAATAAAAATAAACTATTTTTTTCCCCTTATATGTTACTAGCAGCCCGCCCCGGCGTTGCCCGGGGCAGAAGGGGGCTGGGGGCAGCATTTCAGGCTTGCGGGCAGCCATGGCTCCCGCCCGTCCCTCATTGCGCACCCTCACTTACCTTACTCGCCGCTCCTCCTCACGCTGCTGATTTTACTGCTCCACTGCTTCTCCGCTTCTCGCTGGTCATTACCGCTTGTCCGCCGCTCGCCGCTCCTCCCCACCTGTCCGCAGCCCCACCCCGCGATCATGTCCTCCGCTCTTCCTGTTGCTCCTGAACGCTGCTCCTCCCCGCGCTCCCGATGTCATGATGCAGACGTCGCGGCCGGCACTTCTTTCAGGGGACTACTTTATTTTTAAAGTTAATTTTTAAAATGTACGTTTTAAAAAAAAATTATGTAGCCTATGTCCATCTACACACCCTGAAAATTTCAAGGATATATCGGGTGTGCGGATTGGCGCTTTGGTTCCCGAGTTTACCTGGCTCAAAGGGTTGTTTTCTCTCTTTATAATAGTAGTATAGAAAAGTGCTGTTTTTTCCTATAGCCACTCCTTTAAATGTAAATTTGTTCAAAGCGATATTCTAAAATTCAGAGTTTAGATTATATTCATTTTTTGTAAATACTTAAAAAATAATGGTAATCCTTTCTTTTTCTAACTGAATGCTGATCTGATTGTGATTTGATATATCCTCTCAAATACTTTCTGAACACTCATTCACTTTCATCAAATGGTACATTGAGCATTCTCCACTTGGCCTGTGCGTTTAAAATGCCCTTTGTAATGTTGAACAATTTTAACCTGTGCATACAATGTCGTTGCACACAAATTAATGGTAATTCTGTGATGTTATTTTTGGGGAACCTTTTGTATAGAAGTACTCTCTCTCACTCTCTCTCTTGCTTTGTAGGAAAATATGATATTTCAAGCAAAATTATTATAAAGTGTAATAGGTTATTAGCTTAATAAAATGCTAAGATATACATCTACTTTCCATCCGTTAGCTCTAAAATTGAGGCATATGAAAAGCGATAATTAGAAATCGGGTTTATGGTTGGTAGAGGTATGCAACCTGTCCAAGTAGGAAAGACAATTCAAGTCAGGGTAAGTCTGATACACACCCTAAATTAACCTGTGCTCATTCTCTGGTAATGTGGCATAGAGCAGGAAGGCTTAACTTAAGATGCAATGTGTAAAGTATTTGTGCAAGCCTTCAAATAGTTATACAGCTAAAACTCCATGAAAAGACTCCACACCAGTGTTGATAAAGAGCTTCTATTTTTCTGAGCAAACAAGACCAAAACAAAAAAATCCAATAATCAGAGCAAGAGTTATGAATTTTCAAAGATTTAATAACATTGTAGTGGTTAAAAGCAAATTGGGGTCATCTGTTCGCATTTGACCATTGTAAATCCAAAAGTTCAGGTTGACCACGAAGGACTGCGATGAACTGCCGGCTAGATACAGGGACCAGCCTTGCCTCGGGAAAAAGAACCTTAGACGCGTTGTTGATGGAGTCGATATGAGGGGATTAAAGAGAAGCAATTTGTCATCAGCGAACGCCAGGACTGAAAGCAATGCATTGGTCCAGAGCCGCGCAAAGTCAGAGTTGCATCAGAAACTTAGGACAATGCGTTACGCAGTCTGTAATGCAATGTCCCTGGTCCATGCAGCAGTGGTGATGCGCCTGCATTGACAGTGATGGGCAGTTTCCAATCGGAAGCTTGTCTCCGGTCCAGGGAAGGCATGGCTTGGCAGTTCGGGCTGGACTGTTCCCATGAGGCACAGGGTCAGACTGATTTGCATATGGCCATGTCTGAACTGGGGTGGTGTGGAGTGCAAGAAAACGATGGAGTTAGGCCCAGATTTCTGTACTGGGGTGAATGTATGACATTGTTCTGCATTCTGTCCATCAACTGTGTTTTTTGCAGTTTCCAATCGGTGCAACATAGTCAATGCAAATGCAATACTTTATACCCATACCCACTGCCAAGGGCCCAGGACTGGATTGGCCTCACTTGGCATGGCTAGACTTGCAGCAAGCAAAGTCCAGTTCGTCATGTTGCAGGATGATTTTAAGTCTTTAGTGTACCTAAGACTTAGAGCAGTGGACAAGCCAGCAATCCCTTGGAGTCACTCTGGGTTCCAGTGAGATGAGTCCAGTCCTTCCTCAGGCAGGGCAGATGGTAGCAGACAGCAGGGCAGCAAAGCTGAAAAGCAGTTCTTCTAGAGCAGGAATCCAGTACAATGGCAGGCCTTGTAGCAGCACATCAGTCCTTCCTCCTGGCAGAGTTCTTCACAGGTCCAACAATGTACTGAAGGGGTAGGGTCAAAAGTATAGTTCTTATACCCACTGGTGCATTTGAAGTGGGGGAGTCTTCAAAGAGAGGTTTTGAAGTGCACAGAGATCCACCCCCATCTGCCCTGGCTCCATACTCAGTCCAGGGGGCTATGCAGCCCTTTTTATGGGGACAGAAGAAAGTCTATTCATGTGTAGGTGTCAGCTCCTCCCTCCCATCCTGCTAAGGATGACCCATCAGAATATAGATGGCCACTCATTCACACCTAAGCTTTCTTTTTGTGTGGCTTTCTGAGAGAATGCACAAAGTCCAGCTATCACCCACCCCAGCCGTGTATTGGAGACAGGCTGCAGGACACAGGGCTAACAGCAGAAACATGCCATCGTTCTAAAACAGAATAATAACAGTTGGTATGCACTCGATTTAACAAATTATACTGCAAATTAAAAAAATAATGTCAATACTATTAGATTTGGTGTGCACTTGAAGAGGAGGTACAGCCCACCCCCTACTCAAAAGTGTGGGTACGCTAGAACTAAGGTCATAGCCTCAAAGTGCACTACGCTAAAGACTCCAGAGGAGTATACCAAGTTGTACTATAAGTAATCCGATATGACAAGTAAATAAATATACAGTAAAAAATTTAAACCTTAACCAGTACAATTTAGTTTTTCCAAAGTGGATACCAAGAACAATAATGCTGGTTGCTCAAAATAATTCTCCATTATTGAGCAGAGACCCAGAGTACAAAGTCACAGCATTCTGTTTAGCATCAGGGATGACAGTACATATGTAGTTCAATATTATCGATCCGGAGATTCAGAGTTTCATGGATTATTTGATGGTGAGGTTCATTTTGGTTATGCTGGATTTTTCATTAGTCTCATTTAAGTTTAAACATACATGGATGTTGACGTTGGTTCTTTTCCTTTCACAGTGTGGATGGGACACACTTTGTTCTATTTAAATTGCATCAGAGCTTCAAGGTAATGTCGATTTTAGACATGACGAGTTCCACCTACGCTGCTTGCATATTCACATGGGTATTGCTTGGCATCTTTGAGCACTTCCTCATTTATATTTTCCCGTTTCCTCAGATACCTATCTTAGCGGACATAGCAAGATTCGTTCAGTTGCCTAATGGTCAATCACGTGTTGTCAGTTTCAGTGGTGGTTTCCATTCCTGTTTTTTTTATTTTTCTATACTTTATTTCAAGACCAGTGAGCTCAACATCTACAATTGGTTACTGGTGTCCACTATTTATGTGTAAATAGACCTGTGCTCTCTCTATGTTCGTATTGTTATAGTAGTGTTTCAAGATTTTTGTAAACATTGAGACACTATGTTTATTTGCTTTAAGATTTCCCCTGAAAAAGGGCAGGCATTTATGCCCGAAATGATTTGGGAATCCTTCATAATCTTCAAGAAGCTTGCAACTGACATTTCGTCTCACTAAATGAAGTTCTCCAAGGGAGACGTATTAAGTCTGCTCAATAAAAGAAGCATTCTTTTGAGCAACCAGCATTGTTGTTCTTGGTATCCACTTTGGAAAAAAAATGTTGTACTGGTTTCTGTTTAAAGTTTTACTGTATATGTGTTTACTTATCATATCTGATTACTTATAGTGCAATGCGATATACTCCTTTGGAGGGTTTAGCATAGTGCTCTTGGAGGCTATGACCTTAAGCCTAGCTTACCCACATCATTCTAAATGAGGCATTTTTAAAAGGGTAATTATACATTTGATTTTACCAGTAAAGAGGATTTATCATTCCCATTACTGTATTATGAAACATGACAGATCTACTCCTTCTCAACTAGGAATGACAGCTCATAAAATTTAATAAGGAATTTCCAAATGTTAACCTATGAGGGTTCGGCCTCCTAGTAGGGAAAAATGCATGTGGGGTTTTTTCACTATCAGGGCATGCAAAACTTAAAAGTATATGTCCTACCTTTAGATTGCACAGCACCCTGCCCCACTGATACCTACAGACTACCTTAACACCTTGGCTGCTAGAGGTTTTCCCCCCCGGTGCTGGACTCACAGAGTTACCTTTATTCATGACGAGCTCAGCTCATCATAAGCACAGCTCAACCGTGCCTCATGACGAGCTGAGCTCGTCATGAGCAGCGAAGGGGTTAAGAGTGACCTATCTATACTAATATACATCCCCAAACAACGTCGGGGTGGGCTGCTAGTAATATAATAAAGAGAGAGACAAACATTTCAGGCGGGTAATCTCAGGAACCACAGCACCAATCACAACACCCAATACAGCATTGGAAAGGACAGTTGCAGCAGATGGACATAGGCTATACAGCTGCCCACCATATACATTAGAAACTTAAAAGAATCTTACCGGCAAAGTAGTCCCTTGTGGGCGTGGGCAAGGCGTGGCATGACGACAAAAAAAAGTGTTTCTTAAACGTGTGCGATGTCCTGGGGGCGTGTGCTGGGGCATGAACAAGGCCAATGGGCGCGGCAATTGCAATTGCGCTGACCAAGGGGTGTGGCCAATGGGCGCTACAAACGGCAACACCCCCCCCCCCAAAAAACCGTGCTTTGAGGGCGTGTGGAAAAAAACGTGTGCGTTGGGCCGGGGCGTGGCCAAGGCCAATGGGTGCGGCAATTGCGCAGGAGCAAGGGGCGTGGCCAATGTGCACGGTAATTGCCGGGGCTTAGGCGGGGGCAGACACTGCACAGTATCCTGCGCGCTGTCAGCCAACCAACTCTCTGCATAAAGGACCCGTGCCTGCGGAGACACTAACTGCAGCGCTCCTGCGCACTGTCACACACTCAACTCTCTACATAAACAAATTGACACAAGGTGCACAACATCAACCAGGGCTGGAGCCGGGCTCAGGCGGCGGATGACGCAAGTAAACGTGCCTGCTGGGACACTAACCTTTGAACTGACTGCACTTTCCCACATGCACAGCGTCTCCAGCGCGTGCTGTCACCCACTCAACTCTCTGTATCAACGACGTTACACCACAAGCACAACATCAAACAAAACTGGAGCCGGCCCTCAAGCGGGGTATGACGCGATTCAGTGTGCCTGTGGTGACACGAAATTTACAACTGAATGCACTTTCACACACGCTTACCTATGAAAGTGGAGTACATACAGACTAGAGACATCTGCTAATACTTCTAACTCCGAGGTACACACAGTATCTGCACACACATGCCTAACTATTGCGACACTACATGCTAAAAATGTAGTCTACCACGAGATTTTAAAATAAATTTCCCTTGCCTATTACACACATTGCACACATTCTATTTCATACCCGGACAACGTCGAGACGGGCTGATAGTGTGTAATAACAGGGGAGTTTAAGGTCTGGCAGGGGGCTCTAAATGCCAAGTTGACATGGCAGTGTACACTGTACACAAAGGCTCTGCAGTGGCAGCCCTGAGATTGAAATAAATTAAGTCTAACCAATTGTAATTCAAACTAAAATTAATCTAACTAATAAAAATCAATGTTCTAATGTCCTACTATCTCATTCACTGAACTTATGACACAAAAAATTAAAAATGTGGCACGTAAAAGAGGAAATGTGCTGCTATATCCTCAAATCATCACTTTTAAGGACTTTGCTACAATTGTTTGTCCATTTGATTGAATGCAGGAAGTGACTAGTAGCAGGGGCACATGTAACCAAAATAAAAAGACAGCAATATAGAATTTTAATTCCATTCAATAGCCTACAATGTGTTGAATCATGTACAAAATTAGTAATCCATGAAGACAACAAGCTTATCCTAATGTTGACAGCAGGGTCTCAATTTCCAAGTAATTCACATGTCTAGGAATGAAAAAAGGCAAACCTTTTAATTTAGATGAGTTTTGAGCATGAGGGGAAGAGATATATATTCAGAAAAGAATTACACTCTTTGGAATGTGTGACCAAAAAATCTAAGGAAGACACTTTTTTCCTCCAAACCCAATCACAGGCATGGAGTTGAAGCTACTTCACCAACTGTAATATTACAGAGGTAGCAATGGTAAACAATTACCTCACATTCCTATATTACAGTCACTAGTTTTGTGATATACAAAGTGAGTCAAAGTTATGACTGATTGGTGCTGCAACAGACTACACCTTTGCTCCAGAAAGTGTGAAGCGAGTGATGAAAAGAATACTACTGGCTTACAATTCCGGTATTTGTCTGGAGCACAGCACAAGGGCTTAGAATGCAAATCACAAAGCAAAATGTGTTCTCATAACCCATGCAAGTGATCTTGTTTATTATATATGACACCAATAACCATTCATTCTTTGTTAAATATTTTCCAATATATAGCAAGTTATGCAAGAATAGTACAAACAGGTCACAATAATATCCTTCCCAATGTGTGACATAAGCGGTTATTCAATTTGCAAGTTATGACAGGTTATTTAGTCCCCTTCACTTCTGTTGTCATCTTATGCAGTCAAAACATGTTTCGCCAATATGACTTATTCAAGGTATTGAAACAAGTACTGGTAAGAAGACCGATACAGTGATTTTTTAGGCTAAGTTGATAGAAAAAAAGGGGCAATCCCTTACATCTGATTGTATCTCTAGTGTCATGCAAATAAAAAAGGAGTAAGTAGGCATGTGAATGTCCACTTGGCAAGTATGTTTATTGGATATGTTGATGCAGCAGAAAGCATGACCCATTGATCTAATTTTGGAGATAGTTATAGAGACTGTAGTGATGAAGAAAACAAGTGGATCCCCTGTTCACTAGCTTGTGTGATTGATAGAAATTGTGCAGAAAAGAGCAGGTGTAGCCATACCTTTTTTTGTAGATACTTCGGACATACAGTCATTAGTGGCCCACTAAGGACAAATATTTAACATATTGCCTCTAAGTTAAGTCTGATTGCTCTGTCCCAAGCTTCCAGGGGATTGAGCACATGTTAATTTAGGGTTTGCTTGTGCCTTACCGTGACTCCGATTGTGGATGCTGCTTGACCAGGGCTAACACCATAGTCAACCAATTTCTAACACTAGACATTATAATCTTTGTCTTTGGAATTGAGGCCTACAGGCCCACTCATGTAAAGTTCAGCTTGTATGCCCCTTATCTGTCCTTAGTACTAAAATCCTGAATGTGGGTTAACTCTGCTGATGTTTGCAGTCTGCGTAGGTACATGCATGGTGTGTAAGAAAACCAGAGTATGGGAAGCCAGTGGGATCTGTTTTGGACACAACTGGCCAGGCCTTATGCAAGATGTAGGAGAGAACTGTGCTACTGGACAGTGGGCAGGTATTACTCACATTTCTTTAACTAGAGGAAGAGACCTAGACATTGAATTGAGGGGAGTGAAGACAAGATTCCTTTCGATATTCTCTGAGGCCCTCTGTTTACCATGAAGATGCTGATTAGTCATCCTAAATTCCACCCTTTGATGGATATTCAGGGTGGGGGATAGAACTTCAGACTCTGTTGTGAAAGGTGCGTAATCCTTTAAGTGAGGCGTGTGTTTTGTTTTTCCTCTTTATTTAGCTTGATGATGGCTAACTGAAGAAGCTTTAAACCTATTTGTGCCTGTATTGAAGATTCTCCAGGATAAAGACAACATTGCTGTGATGAACATCACGCTACATGAAGAATGTACCTGGAGAAAAGCATTGAAACGCCATTGGAAAAGGAAATCTCACTATACTGGTTGTAAGGTTTCAGACAATTAATCTACATCTCCCGTCTGCCAGTTGTGTTTGAATGTGAGAACCAGAAACTCAATTTGTTGATTCAGTTTCAAGTACTATATGGCCAAGGAAGAGAGTGCTCCGCAGAGTACTCATAGGAAAGCTGTTTAACTAGGGGTGATGTCTGTCTGAAAGATAACCATCATAACTGAGGGAACATCACCTGAAATTTTAATCTCTTGCTGAAAAAGGTATGTATCTGTGCTGGTGTACTAAAATCCTGCCTGCTGAAACAAGGAAGAAGCCAGACTACTATGCAGGATGAGTAAAGACCAGCTCATCACTGGTGACTTTGGGGCATGAACTGGCTATTGGAAACTGAACTAGGAGGACTCAATAACCAGCCACCTGAGGCTCCCCTCCAGACTTTCCCTACATTTACGGGCAAAAACGTTGACTCAACAGTAATGTGATTCTCAAGGCTTTGTCATGGATGTAATTGCATGTTATGATTGTTCCTTGTGGTGCTGCAAATGCTCAAACTAGATCCGTTTGTGCTGGGCTACAACTTCCAATATGTGATCGACTGTGCATATCTGCACCTGCTAAAACATGACCTGCTGAAATATTAAAATGTATAACGAGGAGGAGACCTAGGAGATGCCAACACGTCTCCATCTGGGGTTTACAAAATAAGGGGGTAAGACAAGCAATTGGCTTCTTCCTTAAAAGGAGAAGCCAGGTGTCTCAAGGGGTACCCCATGACCCCAACCAACTCACAATGGTGATTAAGTAATAAACGATCCATTGTATCAGTGACAAAAGTTCAAACAAATGAGACATGGACAGAAACATAGTGTTTGTATCACCTTCATATCAAGATATACTGCTGCAGGTATGTGGATTTTATCTGTGATGTGAGAGGCAATCCTCCTAAAGAACGACAGAGGTGAGGTAGCAATTGAGGAGGCACTTATAGTATTTGTTAATTAGGAGGCAACCATAAATAAGGTTCTAGAAGGAAAAGACAGCTTAAATGAATTGTTTAAGAACGTGGTTTTGACTTGTAAGTGTTTGTAAAGCCATAGAACCTTCTTCGGCTTAGTTTAGATGCTACTTTTGTTCTGCCTGCCGTACCTTACATTTCTCCTGCTTTAATAATGGCTTAAAACAGCTTTGTAAAGTACTGAATACATGACTATTCTACTTTTGCGATGGGATGGTCTGAATGAACATCATTAAATCAATGCTATCAATTCCTAGTGCTGCTTAGGATCCATAGTGTTTCCACAATGATGGTTAAATAATGCACCTGCTAAATCATAATGAAATTCATTTTTGGGGTGGTATAAAGTGAGAGCCTTAACAGCTTATTGTTTGAATAACCTGAGACTACATGATGGACAGGATAACATTGATACTTAAGGTATCAATGTAGGGTGGGGGGATCAATCAATAATATGCCTTGCCTTGCACATAGGGCCTAGAACATCTTTGGATAACCACATGGACTCCAAGGCTTCAACTAATGTACAGGCATTACCAAACAGGCTAAAATAGTAAAATAACCCAATACAATAAACTGTGATGCCCTAAAAAAACTATATGAGAGTGAGTTAAGACTAAGGACCTCATTTAGGCTATGGTGGACGGTCTGCCATCTGTCAGGGTAGCTGTAGTGACTGATATTTTGGTAGATAATGATTTATTCTGATTATGACCATTGCCAACCACCATCTGAGCATATTGTAGACACTTAGACAGCACAGACTATTGCCTTTGACATGCTTTGCAATTCACATCATCACACAACATAGGGATGTGTAGGCCTGAAGTTCTCTCTATTTCTGACTATAGCTTGCTTAGTGATAGTGTTTGCCTATTGGCTTTTGCATGATTTTATGCCTTCTTCCTATGGTTTTTGCTCTTTATAGGGCCTAAAGGCCTATGCTCAAGCGATGCCATGTCCTTTTTCTGACACCATCTTGCTGAGCCTCTTTAGGTGAGAGGCCATGTTTTCGTTTTGAGGTGTTGTTCCCTCTTTGCAAACTGGAAGGGACCGGTTCTTATCGGAGGAATGTACTTGCTCTGTGCCGGAGACGCAACAACAGTTCTGCTGGGGGTGCGTCCTTGGCACAGAGAGTGGTGCAGGAATCTGGTGGGAGGCGGGTTGCTTGCTGGAAACTTCCATGAGAGAGAGAGCCTTCAACATTAATGAAGAGCAGTGAACCTGTGAGCCAGTTGAAGTGAGTTGGAGTTACGGGACAGTTGGAAGTCATTTGGAGTTGTTGGAGATGTTGGTTGTTGTTGGAATTCAAGAGAGAGCTGGAGGGAGTTCAAGTGTGAATTCGAGTTATGGCAGTCTAATGAAGCAGAGCGGTCTTGACGTGTATCCGTGATTGCAGAGCAGAGTCCTGAATGAACCAAAGAGAGAGAGAGGTAAAAGTTCAAATGCCAATGCTGGAATATACAGACCCATGGTGAGGTGTTCTAAGAATGTTTTAATTATACCTGTTCATGCTTAACCACTTTTTCTTTTCAGCTTCCTATATGTATCTGTATATGCAAATGATCTATCTAATTGTTTTACTTCTTCCTTGTCATTCTATCATTGTGTAATAAAGAGACCCCCAGTGTGCATTAGTTTCATTTGTCTGTTGTCTCTGAAAGCGAGTGTGGGTACTTCTTAGCCAGGTGCAGACGTACAGAAGGATGTGTGATTCCCTTCTTACAGGTAACTGATGACAGGAACGTGTGCTGCTTTTAATCAGGGATGGCTACAAGGGTAATTTGTATTTCATACTTCTTGTGAGGGAAGGTCAGGCCCCTCTCCAAGGTAAGGGAAATTGGCTCCCATCAAGAATATCCAAAATATAGGTGTTGCTGATTTCGCACCTGGGTGCGTTGCTGATTTGCTCGTGCAGATGCGCGTTGATTCACCGGAAGGTGTTGGTTTTGTTGCATTATTGTACAGATTCCCTAAGATTTTGGCTCCAAATCTTTGGATTTTTAGTTGTATATGTGTTAGTTGTTAGTATCATTCCTTTCTCAGACAAGTATTCTAAAAGTGTTGGTGTTTTCAGGCATTCTGGGAAGGGATGGTGCATGTGATGTCCTGATAGTTGGCAGAAGCCCAGCACTTCTAAGCAGAAATACAGGATTATCAGGTCATTACAGTAGCAGAGGTAGATTGCTCCATCACCCTGACTGGACAACCATCCACCATATTTTGCAATCTCTGCCAGCACTGCAGTGAACTCTATGCCCTCAAAGGATCCACTGTCATGATGGTCATCTGAGAGGACTTAAAGTGAACTGAGAGAAACCCATGTTTTCCAGAAACACACTCATAAAGTGGGATGTTACTTATGGAAAATAAAGAAAATGAATGACCCTCACACCCTGGGATTTTTCTCCCAGGGCATGGGGTTATTTTTAAGTCTTTCTGCTCTGGACTGACAGGAGACATCAGACGATGTCCTCTAACTAGACCAGATGATCTGATGTACCTACACAGAAAACCAAGCTCTATCAAACCTTTGTTGTAGGGTTTCTGACAGCACAACCAGTGTGGGCACCATTGTTAGTAACAGTTTAGTGGAGAATTATTCACCACATTTGTGAAAAAAAACCCTGACTGCCAAACTGTAAATAAGGTCATAAGTGAATGAGAGGTACATCTTCTAGCAACAAATATTTCTTCTAAAGCACAGTAATCAATAGATTGTGAATATTTTTTCAAATGAGATCTAAAACTTATTGCTTCTGCATCATCCCTTCTGATCATTCTGTTATCTGGAAAAGTGTATTTCCCTGAGGGATATCAGATCTTGAAACCTCAAGAAACCAGGTCCCAGCTGTTGACAGAAGGGAGATCAGAAATTCAACAAACCACTGCTAAAAAGAGAGAGTTGCATACCCTGAATCTTGTAAGCTGTCAGGGAGGCACATTCAGTGACCAAGACATGTTTTAAACTATAGTCCGTGCATAATCCCTATGTTGTGCTTTTGTGTTCTGGGGTGGTACTCCTATGCTTTGCTTTGGCTGTGTGCATTTTGCTCCATAGTTACTTTGGAGTTGCAAACACATGTTGCCAAAGATACAGCTAATTGTTGCAGATTTCTTCAAAGTTCCAGTGACAAACAAAGGTTTTTCGCAATCTAGGGTGGAAATGTACAGTTGCTTCAGTTCTTCCCATTCTCCTTATAATTTGCCATTTCTCCCTCTGTCCTTTCTCTTGCCTTCTCACTCACCTTTACTCTCTCTCATTCTCTTTCTCACTTTATTTATTTTTCTCTGACACAATTCTCTCTTCCTTTCTCAGTCTCACTTTTTTAATCTCTCCTCTAATATCTTCACTTAGTCTGTCACTGTTACTTGCTCTTTCCTCTTTATTTATCTATTTCCATCTCACCCCTTAGACTACCTTTTGCTCTGTCTCTTACTCCTTCTCTCCCTTTCTGTGCCCTTCTTTTTCTCCTTCTTCTTTGCTATCTAACTCATTGGTTCTCCCTTTTCCTTTTTTTGTTCTGCTGCTCTCTCTCTCTGTCTTTCTCTCCCACTCTGCCTTCTTGCTTTCTCTCAGTGTCTATCTCTGCCTCCCACCTCAATGCCTGTCTCTATTGCCCTCTCTCGTTTTGCAACTCTTTCTGTATTACGATATCTCTGGTTAATGTTTCCTTTATTCTCTCTGGTTCCCTCTTGAGCACCCCTACCCCAAATCAGGAATTCCATCAGTTTGCCACATTAAAACGATGTCTTTGTTTTCTCAATGCTTCTTATTTAACTAAATATGGGTGTTAGAAAGTGGGTTTTTATTTGAGGTGCATGGTCGTGCCCCACAAGGAATAACGTCACTATTCTTCTTAGGTTCAGTAAAGGTTTCAGTAATCTAAACCTTAGCTCAACCCCTAATAGTTATATAGCAGAGCAGATATTTCAGAGATGTGTGAATTTTTTAAGTTTTATATGGAAATATTGCCAACACTTGTTAAGTGCTCACCAGGGTTATTTAGTTTTGCTTGAGTAGTACCTAGACACAATTGTAGTCTGACCACGATGAAGTATGGGTCGGATACGTAAAACAGGTTCAACCTGGTTTGAAGTTTTATCTTCTGACTTATGACCTGATTTAGATTTCGATGGTTGTGTTACTCTGTTGCTTCATCACAAATGTGAGAGATACCTCTTCTGCTGTTTTAAAAGTTCAATTTAATATAATCCACTTATAGGCAGAAGACGGGATATCGATCATGTTTGTGACTGAGTAACGCATCCACTGAAATCACAATCAGGCCCTTGGTCTCTGAAACGGAAGTAAAAAATTATCATCTGGGCATGGCAGCAGGCAGTGCGTGAGACAGGATTCACAATAGCCGTCAGACATAGTTCAGGTGAAGCCATTGACATTTAGCGGGAAAGCTCAGAGCAGGTGCAGTTCAAAATTTACTTCCAAGAACGGTCCCTTGTAGGCTTGTTCGTTTTGGTGCCCTCTAACCGTGAATATATCTTCATTTGAATTTAGTGACCAATTTAGAGCTTGAATTACCCCATCGGTGGAAGGCTGGAATTTGTAGCTGAGCAGTGTTCCACAAGGCCACATAGCTTTTCCGCAACATCCCACTGAAATAGATTTTCTGTGACAGAAGAGGTGAGAGAGGGAGCAACCTAAATCTGTGGCCCATTAGAAAAGCTCCATCATTGGATAGACTTCGGAGAGTTGTCCCTGTCCTCTGGAGGTCTTTGAAGCCAAAAGGTTCTAACATCAAGGAGTTTTAGGATGTTAGGGGAGTACACGTTGACACAGCTAATGGTCCCAGGACATCAGGATCAGCACTTGGGGGTCAAGACTAATTATAGCAGAAGCCTCCAGAAAGGTCCGTGGCTTTCTAGGAACAGGGCTTCTAGCAATTTGTTGCATCACTGTAGGTTAACAGCAGGCCCACCAAATGATCCACGGAGTCTGTTTCTCTGTACTGTGTACATGTTGGAGCAGGTCCAGCCTTTCAGGTCTCCTCACTTGTCTCAAAAGCAGAAGTAGTCCTTCATCTGCCTTTCACATGTCCAGTAGTATTCTGCAGAGGGTGCCCACGGATGCCACATTTATGCCCGGCTCTTGCCTGTTGTTGGGGATGACTACTGGCTCCTCCCTAAATTATAGGGAAAACAGTTCCCAGGGGTAACCATACCCACTTTTGCACCATATCATGTGTGCCCTACTGCAAACAATACACAGTGCCTCTGAATCCCTAAATCCAGCATGGAAAAACCTTTCTTTCCCTGTGCAGGGCCCCTGTGCCCACCACAGAGGTGTGGCTAGATAAATTAGCAGCCCCTCCTATGTGGTCACTCAAAACCAGTACTAGGAGCAACTCCTCCCCTTGGTGCCTGACTGACTTGAAGGATAAAGAGGGGGGCATTCCCAGCTGTTAGCTATATCTGCCTTTTTGTACGTGTCTTTGAAGGTAATTAAACTCCTGGTTGCAGACTAGATGGTCATTATGCCAGAGGAATAGAACAGCTCCCCACACCCAAATCCTTTGTCTCTGTTCTAGGACCAAGCTCATACATCATCAAAGGGGCTATTCAGTTCCTAGGTGGCAGTTAAAAGCGCATACGAAAGGGCTTCCATCAGGCTTTAGGCAGCTTTTCAAAATAACCTTTTGTAAAATATTTTGTACAAATCCAACATTACTAATGAAATGAGTCTGTAGTAAATATTTTTTTTTAAAACAAAGATTGAACTTTGTTGCTGTTAGACCTGACATCCTTGGTGGGGTCTACCCCCAAACCCTTTACTTTCCTCTCTCCTTTCTTCCGAAATATGGTTTTGTTGGCATTAGGACTCTGTGCAGTTTACCCTTGCTAACTACTGGTAAAGTACTTGTGCTCGCTCCTTAAAAAAATGGTAAATGTGGCCTACAACTGATTGGCAAAAAGGTATTGGTAGGGCGCACTACTTGTGTTAATCTATAGTTGATCCGTTGTTCGGTGCTCTAGAGTATCACTCTCTGACAGGGAGTGTAATGGATAACAAGGTAGGTTGCATACCCATCCACGTGGGATATGTCCCCCAGGCTCCGTTGATGCCTTCAATGCGAAGGTTTATCCTTTTAAAATGAAAGCTGGAAACATTTGTGTTGATTCACAGTATATTGTGTATTTCGGAATCTCGTTGTACTTCACAAGATTTCTTATAATGCATGTAATGGTTCATTCATTTTTCAGATATCCACTTTATGATTCCCAATGCATTTCGGCATAAAAACATGCCTTCATCCGGGGATATTTCTAAAGAAAAACGAAGTATCTATTTTAGCACTCTGGTATGAGGAAACCGTGATAAAAAGATTTCGAAAGGTGCACGAATTTGAAAACAACAGTTGTGGTGGTGTTCCCCAAAAGGTATAGAAAAGATAAGTGATACCTGTGTATAAACGAAAAAGCGTAAGACGCTTAGCAGAAGATGACAGGGCAAACAAAGCTTAGGTGGTGCTCTGAAAAAGACAGGTGAGGTTTCTAATGTGATATACGCGATTGGACCGTGAACGTAAATACATTCTAAGTGATTAACGACGTGTAATAAAATCCCGTGCTATAAGATTTGGAAAAAGTACAAACATGCATAAACATTTAAGGCAACGATTTAGCAGTTTAACCAGCGGAGCTTACCGCATTGCTTGGCGTAGCGTCTACCCACGAATAACCCGGAAGTTAAGCTGATTTTACCCCGGATATATTAGGCGGCCATATATGCGGTTGCTCAAGCGTGAAGCTCTGCGTTTAGGCATGGAAATAAACGACATTTAGTGATGGACAGAGACAAGCAACGATGGTGAAAAAAATAAAAGCGAAAAGAGTGTCTGTGGGCTAGCGACCAGTACCCCCAGCGTTTTCCCTAGGTATCCCAGGGGTGTGTGGTCAGGTATTTATAAGGAGGACCCTTATAAAATGAGTTTTATATGTTCTGTGTTAAATGAAATTGTGCATTTCACTCTCCACATTGTAATAATGTGCTGCACAAAATCGACTTTGGTGCTAGGAGCACTGTGGAGGGAGGATCTGCAATACTTTTACATATTCAGAACCCCTAAAGTCTCCTCTAGGTGTTCCAGGGCTGGGGGTCCTGCAGATCTAGGCTGAGTACTTATAAAATATGTTTTTATAAGCCCTAGTGGTAGACAAATGACCCAAGTCATTTTTCCCATTACAAATTCCCTTGCTCATAGGTTAAAATGGCAAGAAGTTAATAACTAATAAATCCTGCTAAGAGAATGATAAAATTGCATTCAGAGACTTCCCAGAATGGTATTAATAAATCCAACAATATGATATTGTTGAATTTTTCCTAAAATGTACAGCCAAGATGTTACAAGACTTTCTTGTCTGTAAGCCCTGATTCAGCCTTCCAGTGGTCTGTCCTGATTTGTCAGAGTTAAGTGAATGAGACAGGCTTCTTTGCGAGATACTTACATCGTGACACATCTATGGAGATGCGTCACGGTGTAAGGCCCTGCGCCACATGAAACCTGCGTCAGGTTTCACGTGGGCGTTTCCACGCAGGGGGGGGGAGCGTTCCGTCGCAGGAACGCCCCTGAAAAGTGACTCAATGAAATCTACAAGATTTCACTGAGTCACTTTCCCAACGCTGATGCGTCAAAACCCTGCGCCTGCTTGAAGCAGGGGTAAGGCTTGATGCACCACGTTAGAGATAGGGCAAGTTGGAATAGTGCTGGAGTTGCGTGCCGCACGCAACACAACTTCAGCACTGCACCAACTTCATGCCCTAGATGCAACACGCATCTATTTATTCCTGCGCCATGGTGCGCCGCAATGTAAATGCGGAGCATCATGGGTGGCGTAAGGATAAACTTGCGTGCCGTATCTTTCCTGGCGCATCTCTGCCTATTTGCAAAGATGTGTCAGGCAACATAAATCTGCCTCTATAGGTTTCTATGTGCTATATAAAGCAAAATCTTTCAAAATTCATGTCTCCGGTACCCTACATTGTATTTTTTTTTGTATTGGTGTCATTTTAAAGATTAAAATATTTCCTATTTTTATACATTAGCGTTGGATTTTTATTGTGCCTTGTGCCTTGATTATTTACTGAATTGGTGTTTTTAAATGCTTTACATACCTGTCTTTGAAGTTAAGCCTGCCTGCTCGCAGCCAAGCTACCGAGGGTTGAGCATGGAAATAATTTTCTAAGAATTATTCGGAGCCCTCTCCTGTGTTAGTGGCCTTATTGTCAGTGGAAGATATACATTGCCCCTACTAATAATATACTTTCCAACAGGCATTATGGAAAAAGGCAACGATTTAGCAGTTTAACCAGCGGAGCTTACCGCATTGCTTGGCGTAGCGTCTACCCACGAATAACCCGGAAGTTAAGCTGATTTTACCCCGGATATATTAGGCGGCCATATATGCGGTTGCTCAAGCGTGAAGCTCTGCGTTTAGGCATGGAAATAAACGACAGTTAGTGATGGACAGAGACAAGCAACGATGGTGAAAAAAATAAAAGCGAAAAGAGTGTCTGTGGGCTAGCGACCAGTACCCCCAGCGTCTTCCCTAGGTATCCCAGGGGTGTGTGGTCAGGTATTTATAAGGAGGACCCTTATAAAATGAGTTTTATATGTTCTGTGTTAAATGAAATTGTGCATTTCACTCTCCACATTGTAATAATGTGCTGCACAAAATCGACTTTGGTGCTAGGAGCACTGTGGAGGGAGGATCTGCAATACTTTTACATATTCAGAACCCCTAAAGTCTCCTCTAGGTGTTCCAGGGCTGGGGGTCCTGCAGATCTAGGCTGAGTACTTATAAAATATGTTTTTATAAGCCCTAGTGGTAGACAAATGACCCAAGTCATTTTTCCCATTACAAATTCCCTTGCTCATAGGTTAAAATGGCAAGAAGGTAATAACTAATAAATCCTGCTAAGAGAATGATAAAATTGCATTCAGAGACTTCCCAGAATGGTATTAATAAATCCAACAATATGATATTGTTGAATTTTTCCTAAAATGTACAGCCAAGATGTTACAAGACTTTCTTGTCTGTAAGCCCAGATTCAGCCTTCCAGTGGTCTGTCCTGATTTGTCAGAGTTAAGTGAATGAGACAGGCTTCTTTGAAGAGGTGATAAAGAGCCCCTGGGGTTACCCCGCTCTGCTGGGAGGGCAGTGTTCTGCTACACAGGAATGCCAGGGCAGGGAGAGGAGTCATAAACAATGGACTTCAATGGAAGGGGAAAACACCAGTGTCATTCACAACTCTACTCACAGCCAAATGCTAGCTTAAGGAAGGAATGAGCATATATGAGGGGCCGAGACTGTGGAGATTAACCATCCTAGGGGTGAGTTTATCCAGCTCTTCTCTCCCTGATGGAGATTCAGCCATGATGAATTTGGAAGAATTGGTTCACTCTGGGACAAAATTGTGCCAGACTCTGAAGGATATGGTTATATCTTGGGGTGTTACCCTGCTCCCCATTAAGCAGGAGTGCCCTCCTGCTTGACCTATAGAACTTGGAATAAGTATCTGAGAAGGGCATATCGTAAAGGTTTATAAATCTGAACGAAGAAAAGGTGACAAGGAGCAACCGCGAGAGGCAAGCCGCCTGCCTTAAACTGCGAGTCAGCCCGGATCCTTTGTTTATCCCGCTGGAATGTTCCAGAGGTGAGACTTCGATGAGTTTGACTGGGAGCTCATTGCAAGGCAATCTGGTGAACCCTCACCGAATCTAGACTGGCTGAGAGCTTCGAAAGACCCTGGGAAGAAAAGCTCTAGAAAAGTTTCTAAGTCAGAAGGTAAAAACTTTGACAGAGACCAACCATGAGGGGTAGCAGGCCAGGGCTTCATCGTGGTTGGCCTGGAACATTTACTTTGACCCGGTCTATAGCGACCAGATGTCCTAATAAGACACATTGGGCAGATTTATGTCGGACTTGCAGCACTTTTGTGCTGCCGTTTCGTCACTTCTGTGACGCAGCGGCGGCTTAAACCCTGCGCCACGTTGCGACATACTTACATCGTGACACATCTATGGAGATGCGTCACGGTGTAAGGCCCTGCGCCACATGAAACCTGCGTCAGGTTTCACGTGGGCGTTTCCACGCAGGGGGGGGGAGCGTTCCGTCGCAGGAACGCCCCTGAAAAGTGACTCAATGAAATCTACAAGATTTCACTGAGTCACTTTCCCAACGCTGATGCGTCAAAACCCTGCGCCTGCTTGAAGCAGGGGTAAGGCTTGATGCACCACGTTAGAGATAGGGCAAGTTGGAATAGTGCTGGAGTTGCGTGCCGCACGCAACACAACTTCAGCACTGCACCAACTTCATGCCCTAGATGCAACAGGCATCTATTTATTCCTGCGCCATGGTGCGCCGCAATGTAAATGCGGAGCATCATGGGTGGCGTTAGGATAAACTTGCGTGCCGTATCTTTCCTGGCGCATCTCTGCCTATTTGCAAAGATGTGTCAGGCAACATATATCTGCCTCTATAGGTTTCTA
Organism: Lissotriton vulgaris; assembly: GCF_964263255.1. Taxonomy (NCBI): domain Eukaryota; kingdom Metazoa; phylum Chordata; class Amphibia; order Caudata; family Salamandridae; genus Lissotriton; species Lissotriton vulgaris. The sequence goes on from NC_141691.1 coordinate 1,317,391,540, forward strand.
TGTGCTATATAATGCAAAATCTTTCAAAATTCATGTCTCCGGTACCCTACATTGTATTTTTTTTTGTATTGGTGTCATTTTAAAGATTAAAATATTTCCTATTTTTATACATTAGCGTTGGATTTTTATTGTGCCTTGTGCCTTGATTATTTACTGAATTAGTGTTTTTAAATGCTTTACATACCTGTCTTTGAAGTTAAGCCTGCCTGCTTGCAGCCAAGCTACCGAGGGTTGAGCATGGAAATAATTTTCTAAGAATTATTCGGAGCCCTCTCCTGTGTTAGTGGCCTTATTGTCAGTGGAAGATATACATTGCCCCTACTAATAATATACTTTCCAACAGGCATTATGGAAAAAGTAGAAAGATAACCTGAGTATAGCAGCTCTCATTTCTTGAGGGACACAGGTTCTTAACCCATCCGTCCATCAAAGAAAGGTTCATTCTTAAATCACTCCATGCCTCCCACAGGTCCTACAAAGCCATCTAACCAATAATAGGGTTCTGGTAAATTCAGTTCAAGGAGGCTTTCTTGAAATACGGACGTTTAAACTTAGTAGGTGAGCACCTCTTAAGCAGGCGAGTACGAGATTAAAGGTGACAGAGGGGCATGTTTTTGGATCTTCTGGGGCTGCTTCGTGAGGTCTACGGCTCTTCCTCAGGCAATAAAGCCTTGGGGTTTGGAAAATCTTTAAGTGTCATAGCCTCAGAAAATTCTGTGACATGGTGTAGTTTGTTATGCCAATCAAAGGCCCATCCAAATGATAAATTCAATGATATTTGATGTGTTCTCTTCTGAACTTATCCATCACTGGACAGAATTGTTTTAATTGGACTAAAGTTGCTGGGGTGGTATCTTGAATAAGACAGTGGGTGGCTGGTTGAAATGTGATAGTTGCTGATTTTCAGGCTGCATGGAAGATTGCCTCTTTTATTTTAAAGGAGTGCAGTTTAGCCAGTACATCCCTCTGATGCCTCCTCTCACCAGGCATCTGTGGGCCCACTCGATGGACCCTATCTATCTTGACTTTCAGCGCTGTGCCTTTGAGTTGCTTTGAAAATGATCCTGTTACAAAAACTTCTAAGTCAGGGCTTTCCGATCCTTCTTCCGTGTCTCAGATGTTGTCGCATGATAATCTGTTTTCAAAATCTTCACATTTCTTACAGACGCTTGTAGCTGTGAGCAAAGGAAGCGGGACTAATTTTCGATCGAGCCGGTGAGCCACTCCAGGTCTAAGGTTTTAGTAGCAAGATCTATTGCCCGGGTGCCCACTGAATCCACAACCTGGGAGAGCGAGGTGAGCCTAATGTCAAGGTCCATCTTAAGGGTCTACATGGAGGAGGCCAGATCCCCTTTAAGCTCCTCTCAGAGTTCCTTTTTAAAATCTCACAGGGATATGAGCAGGTTCTTCCTTAATGAGAGACAATGTGTCACCCATGGGCTTCACTTGTGAGAAGTCTTGTGTCTCTGCCGGTGCAAAATGCCTGGAGTTGATGCTTCCTGGGCGGCATAAAGACAGCAGATTCAGTCAGTTGAAAGTGTCCAGTAGGGAGAACAAGAACTGACGTAGCATCTTCTGTATATGGTACAAAGCCCTTAACTGGAGCACAGAGACTGCATAAGGGAAGAACTGACCGACATCTGTAGCCACTCTTGTAAGTTGGAGTAATAGGTCAGGGTGGGAACATTCATACTGGCTATGGGCATGTTGGGCACACTGCCAGGTGGTGTTCCTTAAACCCCACAATGCTGCTCAAAGCAAAGTTGGCTCTTGTCTATTTCCTCACGGCTGGTCTCCCCTGTCTCAGAAGGGGGTTTTTGTACAGATCAGAGTCATGTGCACCATGTCCCCTATTGACTCCTAATTCTGAAAATAAGGCTACCATCACTGCTGTGGAATGTTGTATATGCAGTGACCGGTGGGTGCAGTAGGTAGAGTAGCTAAGCAGACTGTGAGTACCCTTGGGGTGCTCCGACGCCCAAGCGCTCTGCATTAAATTTCACCAACACTGCTAGTATAGTGCTGGATGATGTGCAGGTAAGACCTCAGCCCCTTATTAGTGAATATCTTCTGGGGGAGGGCCGAGTGGGGAGTTCTCTTTTTATAGCAGAGGCTATCTATCCTCTTTCAGCTCTGCCACAGCGGGGCTCAGTAACTGGAGCAGTAGTGGCACAGTGGAGCAGAGTTCTTACATTTAGAGCATCACTTTATCAGCCAAGGGGATGCCTCTGGCATGTGAGTTTGACGTGGGGGGGGGGGGGGGACAGGGAGGCTCCCTATTTCCCAATCTAGATTTTTCAGTCCCAATATACCACCTGCATGTCAGGGTCAGGAAAGAGGCTCATGAGTGCTCTGGGGCTCTGTTATTACTACCAAAGTCACTTAACCGAAGAGAGGGGCCCCCCACAAACCTCCAGTCTGGCCCCCCTGTATGGGCCGGATCACCCACACTGCAGCCTAGTAGTAGTATGAGGGTGTTTAAGCAATAGTGGGTGGGATCACTGACGGTCTGGACTGCAACACTGCACTTACCGGGGCCCCTCAGGGGTCTCAGATGTCTTCTCCCACCTCTGGTATGAGGCTAGAGGAAGCAGCATTAATGGATGGATTAGTTGTAGTGTGACCTTTGGCTCCCCAGTAATTACATAATCGGGCTCTGAGATAAGGAAGTCAAGCCTCCATTTTGTCCCTGGGGGTCCGTGTCACATTTGCCGCCATCCAACAGGCATAAGACATGAAATTAATCGCTGGGGCACTGTTGTCACTCCCTGCCTGCCTCCTGGGTCAAAATTAAGTTGTTAGGCTTGGTTGGCTATGCCCCCCATGTTCTACTTTCAAATACCATGCACCCCACCTTATGTGCATTTTTGACCTACCTGAGGGGACCTAATAATATTTAAAAGGAGTGTTCATGCCTGCCAGAAGGAGTGAATTTGACAGGTTGAATAAACAGTTTAAACCTGAACTGCAGTGTTACTGATGACAGGCCTGCAGTCATGTTTTGCACTGGCAATCTAGAGGTGGCACAATGGATGCTGCATTCCATGAGTGACATTTAATTTGTAGACCCTGGGTACACTTTATACTATTAACCAGTGATTCACAGGTAAGTTAAATATGCCATTTCGGAGTATAACCAATTTCAACATGTTTTATGGGTTGAAGCACATGCACTGGGTCCTGGTTAGCTCAGTCTCAGTATGTAGACTCAAAACCAACAGCATTAGTAAAAAAAAATGGGAGTGCTTTCCTATAGCGGACATTCAAAGCAAGTAATTAAAATGTATTTCTCCCCTCTCTATGATGCTAATTAATTTTGTCATGCTAGAAATATCACTTCTAATTTTACCTTAATGAATTTTCGTTAGGAGGCAAAATAATCACTCAGATTAATTTATTCGCGACATGGCACTGTTAATTAAGTAAAACCCTTTTCCAGGGCCAAAACAGAGTTTTCGTTGCGTCTTTTATTTCATTTAGGAATATATAAATGTGTGTTTACTAACATATGTATTTATTTTGGGTTCACACCATATGAACCCTTTAACACTTTAAAGTGGATGTTGTTGTGGTTTGTGGGGCCTCAATGATTTATGAATAACAATCTTTCCTAAATGTAATTCTCGTGTGCATATTTACCCTTCCATATCCTTTATAAACAAGTACAAAATGTGCAAAGTACATATTTTCTTTGTTTGCTTTCTCTTGCAATACACAATTAGAACAATAATGAAAGGTGCATTTTCAATTACTCGTAGGCCCAGATTTATTGTAATTGTTTGACGGCACTCTGGCGACTCATGGCAATGTTTAAAGTGCAACAATACATTGGGCTTGCAAAACCTTTTATACACTAAGGGCCCAATTCCGATCTCGTTGAGAACGCCTTCCCAAAGATTCGGATCGAGAAAGCTTCCCAAACGACTCGTATGCATGCAGTCCGAACGACAAAGCATGATGCAATGCATTTAAAATCAAAACAACTCGCATGGAGCACAATTCGGAGGAACGACTCGTACAGAACACAACCCAGAGGAATGACTCGTACGGAACACAATCCGTCCGAGCCAATCCTCTGGAAACAAGGCAGATGCAAGCAATGCGTACGCGAATGTTGCAACATAGCTTAGCGTGAATGGGACAGACTCGGACCACCCAGCAAATACATGACCAAGCATCCGGTGTGGTCTTCGGAACATATCGGTCATGCTCAAAAAAGTGCAACAGAAACCGACAGTAAATGGCCAAACAAGCACTGACAATGCCATAAATATATAGCAGCTCTCTGGAACTCTTTGCCTGCCCCACTCCGTTCCATCCCTGACCTGCTCCCTTTTAGGAAGGCATTACAAACCTTCCTATTTTCCGCAGTTTAGTCCCATTCCTGTCTGGTTACCTCTGCTGTGTTGTGTTCCACCATCTCCTAAAGCGCCGGGACGCCTCTTGGCTGCGGCATCTGCGCGCTATATAAAATAAAATAACATAACATAACATAACATAACATAACATAACATAACATAACATAACATATATATATATATATATATATATATTACCAACAAAGTTCCCAAAGGATTTGGAACGCACTCCACAAAAAGCCTGTTCAACATGAACTTTATTTGGGAGGACACTTCACTTCGTGGGCACAGTTCTTTCTCCGCCGACCGGTTTCGGAGCCTCCTGCTCCTTCTTCATGGGTGTATCCCTAGAACTCCGCAGCAGATGTTAGTCAGCAGGCATGTGAATCCTTCCGCTATATGAAGCATTCTGATAGGTATTCATCTCCTCTCTCTGGTGGGTTGGCCCTTTGGTGGGTTGGAGGCTCTGAAACCAGTCGGTGGAGAAAGAACTGTGCCCACGAAGCGAAGTGTCCTCCCAAATAAAGTTCATGTTGAACAGGCTTTTGTGGAGTGCATTCCAAATCCTTTGTGAACTTTGTTGGTAATATATATAGATTTTTTCTCTATGGGATTTTTGAAAATTCTATGTCTAATAACTTTGGCTTTGTGGACGGAATTGGCTGAAATTTTCAGGAAAATGGCACATTTTGTTTCTGAGCAGCCCCTGAAAATTTGGCGGTTGGCCTCACTTTTAGCTCGAACGGCTGAATGGATTTGCACGAAACTTGGCAAAATTGTAGGGACTGTTAGCCCGATGTGCCTTTGCTAGGTCTCAATATATGTGCTCCAGTGGATTTTGAGAAATTAACGTTCAAAAAAATATATATATCTGTGACAGCGCTCCGGGTAGCACTCCGGTTCGCGTACTTGACGCTTAACGGAACTTCGCGAAGCGAAGCTGATTGGCTCTCCGGTGTTTGTCAACATTCTAAACAGTCCGGAGCGGCCGCCATCTTGTCTCTCGGTAGGATCGAGAGACAAGAGGAGGCCAAAACAAAGGGGGAAATGACCATAACGGGGCATAGTAGATCCTCCCTGACCCCCTAGGTTTGATGTGGAGGCTTTAAAAGGGCCCCGCGGGGCAAAAAAAACAAAAACATCGTTTTTTTTGCGTGGGGTGCGCCCGGTACGCGCACCGGAAAGTGGTCCGGGGAGCGTACTATGAGGAAACAAGAATGATAGACTTTTTAAATATTGTATGTTTATTGATTGTTTGTTTTCTTGTTTTTTTATTTTTTTTTATTTAAGTAGCAATATGTAGGTACCAATGCAGAGTCAAAAAATTAATATACACCGTCTCCTTTGTATATATCTTGCATGTTGTTTCAGAAGTTATTGTGGAATATGGAATTCATACCATAGTGTGTCAGGAAAGTAGAAACAATATGGAGGCAGGAGATGATAAAGAGATGTTAAATACACATTGGAGATAATATAGTTGGAGAAAGGAAGTAACTATGAGCAAAATTACTGTGTAACATAAAAAAGTTGCACAGTACACTATAAGTCTGACTTTACACTATAATCAATTTGGTACTAGTTTATGAATTACATATAAAAATGATTAAAGACTCGAACAATTTTTGATTATTAAATATAAATTTATTTTTCTGATTCTTTTTCAAAATGTAATAGACTGTCTAACATTTGACTGTCCGAAATGTCCTCTTGTTGAGTGAACATAACTTCCCACATTTTATCGTCCTCATAATGAAGTAACAAATCCACAGATTCTACACATTGTAGAAGTTCTTGGTCTCGTGATTCGTCCATGAATTCCATGTCAATGCGTTGAATGATTTCCTCATTGCTCATCTCTAGGGCAATTTCAAAGGAAACGTTCTGTTCTCCTTCCATTTTTGTGCTGAAATTTGCATAAAAAATAAATATATCAGTACAGATAGGGCAATGTTGGGTTTAAGTTCAGACAGGTACTTGTGAGTTTATAACAGAGAAGTTATCTATGGGCACTGTATGGTTTCAGGCGTGAAGTAGTACTATTTAAAAGTGCCTGCGAAAAAGCCTAAGTAAATTCATAATTATAACACAGAAACGTAAATCAATCCATAATTATAATAAACAAGCCTTTCTTAATGTCTAACTCTTACAGAGGGATAGTACATAACTATCTGAAAATGTTTTCCAAATTAATTTAAATTGCATAACATAGTTCTCCGGTCAAATTTATAAAATAACATCTTACCTTTTAAAAACAAGTTTAAGTTGTCAGTGAAAATGCTCTTGCAATGTACTTCAGGAAGTAGTAGTCAAAATGGCTGTGTTTTTCTCTCTTTCTTTATATATATTCAGGTACATAATCAATCAAATGTCAGGTAAAAAAAGTAGAAAATGAAAGTAACATTTTAATTGGTTGTCAATTCCAACACTTCAGATGTGTTTTGTGAAGTAATTTACCTCAGGGAATTTAGAGAGGTCTACATGCTAAATGGCTAAATGGAATTTCAACCAAATTTGTGAAAATGGTAGGGATTGGTATGTAGTATGAGCTAATGTATATTTGGTGAAAGTGTCTCCAGTGCTTTTTCTGTAAATTACTTTCCCACCTTTTTTAAGCGAGCGCTTCTCAGTGCGTGCCCCGGTACGCGAACCTGCAGCGTTACGGGAGTCCTCCATTTTGTGTTTTGGTAGAATTGAGATACAAGATGGAGGGTAAATAATGTTCAGAATGGGTAGAAGGGGGCACGGTAGACGTATCCTGACCCCCTAGGTTTTCTGAGGGTGGCTGAGGAGGCCCATATGTGCGAGAAAAAATAAATTTTTTTTAAAATTTTCGCGCGGTTAGCTGCCGGTACGCGAACCGGGTAGCGAACCGGGAAGCGAACGTAAGTGAAAATTAGTGAAAAAAGGTACATTCAAAATTTTTAAAGAGTAATTATAGTTAAGGTAGCTCTGAAAAGAGCTTTTGGGTTCTGTGTAAGTTCTAGGTACTTATAAGTAGGTACCAATACACAGTCTTAAATTTTGTATGAAAACTCTGTTCCCCTCATCTGAGAAGTGCACGCCATCTCCTCTGTAGATATCTTGCATGTAGTAACGCAAGTTATTGTTGTAGATGCAGCCCATTCCATGGTCTCTCATGTAAGCTGAAACAGACTTATTTACATGCTTCCTCGATTTCTCAATTTGTGGACAAAATTGATTGGACCACCTCCATTTTTGTCTTTGGCATATATTGGAATATACCAAGGCAGTTTGAGGAAAAATTGCCATCAATTGCTCAAAGGTGTCCTTTAAGAGCATTTCCAGACCTACCCCAGTCAAAGTGCCCAAATCATTTCCTCCACAGTGCACTATTATGAGGTCAGGGTTTGGCAAATGCAAAAATGTTTTCACCAATGGTATCAATTGGTGACATCTCAATCCTCTTTGCCCAATCCATTTGATTTCCACATACTGTAAATTGAGGTTGTGTAAATTTCTGTTATCAGCATACCTGTGAGCCCAGTGGATGTAGCTATGTCCAAGAATCCAGACAGAAAACATGGTGAGAGGAGGTTCTGTTGCAGTCAGATGAAGTGTGTGAATGAAATGGCAGTTGAAACAGTAGGAGTTTGTAAAGAAAAAAAACTGTGGAGTTTGAGTGCTAATGATTCATTAGCAGTGATTGGTGGATTTCCATTGCTGAAAACAGAAAGTTAGGGTGCATGGATGTGTTCTTTGAAAGATGTAATTTGAATGGTTAATAAAAAATGATTTTAAGAAACACTGCAGTGGATTAGCAGGTGTAGTGAGAGTTCAGAGTTCATTTGAAACATTGTTGTGTGAACTTGTAAACATGAGAGGTCTGGCAGGAGGTAGTCGCTATGGAAAAAGGGCAGAAAGGGCAGAGGGGGGAAGGGTGTTGATTTGAAAAAAGTGAGGGAAGAGTTTTGATTTGGTGACATGAGAGATATGTGTCATGAATATCAGCATTTTTGTGCCTTTCTTGGTTGCAGCCTCTGGAGTGCATACCTTTTGCTCTGCTAAAGAAAAATTGGTGTGTTTCTGAGACTGTTTTGAAATTCAAAAAGCATTTGCTAAGGTGAGATATGGTTCCTTTCCTTTAGAAAGAGACTAGTATGCTTTTTGGAGAAAATAAGGAAGCCAGCTGTGCATTTAAAATGATGTTTTGTGTCAAGTGTTTGCATTATGTTTTCCAAGAAGATTTTGCTTCTTTTACAAATTGTAATTGGAGATAATGTGAAATATTAGTACTGACAAGGTGTGGTTGTACATAGGAGCTGTGCTTTGTTTTCAAATTATGACCAGAAAATCGTTTTTAAGGAAAAGGAATGCTTTTTAAATTTATGAGAATTTTTTTACTTGCAATGTGACTCCTGCAATGCGTCGCTTTTGCGGAACAGATGCATGATGCATCTGTGTTGTTTTTGCCCCATGGTGCTCCACAGTGTACATGTTAAAAGTGATGCATAAGTGGTGCAAGGGCCTTGTAAATACACCCCTATGTGTGCTTGGTCATTTTAAGTCACTTCCCCCTGGGGAAAGGGTCTTCTAAATATGTCCTCATGTGTGCTTTGCAATTTTAAGTCACTTCTCTCTGGTGCAAGTTCTTTGTAAATACGCCATCATGTGTGCTTGGCCATTTCAAGTCACTTCCCTCTGGTGCAAGGCCAGGGCCTTGTAAATACGCCCTCATGTGTGCTTGGTCATTTCAAGTCACTTCCCCCTGGTGCTAGGTCCTTGTAAATACGTCCCCATGTGTGTTTGGCCATTTCAAGTCACTTCCCGCTGGTGCAAGGGCCTTGTAAATACGTCCCCATGTGTGTTTGGCCATTTCTAGTCACTTTCCCCGTGGTGCAAGGTCCTTGTAAATACGCCCCCATGTGTGCTTGGCAAATTTTGATTTTGATTGTTTGAGTTACATAGCCATGTTAACAGTGATGGAAAAAAAAGGTGCAAGGGCCTTAAAAAAACGCTTTCATGTGTATTAGGGCATTTTAAGTCAGTTTCCCATGAATGTAGGTATATCATTGTTTTACATAATAGGTTTAAAAACGTTTTTTGAAATCAATTAGGTTTCTTGATATGTACTGCTAGTGTTTCATAGGTTGTTTGGGGCATATTTACAAGGCCTTTGAGTCCCATTTTAATTTAAGACATTTCCCCGTAGTGCAAGGTCCTTGTAAATACACCCCCATGTGTGCTTGGCTAATTTAAGTATTGATAGGGTGTGCTTCTACATAGGACCTGTGTTGTGTTTTCAAATTTAGACCAGAAAATCGTTTTTTTTAAAAAAAACACTTTTCACATTTATGAGAAGGTCATATTGGTGTCTGCTTCTTTGAATAAATATTGAACTGAGAAATATTAAACTGAGGCTTCAATAAGTGTCAAGGGAGGTGAGTAATGTACATTACTCTGTTGTATACAGTCCTCATCTTCTGCGTACTCTTGGATATGCTAGACTACATCTGCACAATGAGATAACTAAGCTGAAGAAATACAGGTGATGTGATTGTTAAATGTGCAAAAATATTTGCACGTTTTTCAATTATATCACCTGTGTTTCCTAACATTACGAATCACATTGTGCAGATGAGGTTTAGGCATGTTCAGGGAGATAGAGGAGGTCTGGCCTTTGTTCAAGAGTGCAGTGGACATGATTCACTTAATTGGTAGGCCTGCACATGTATTATCACCTCTGTACTCTTCAACAAGCCTAAATTTCATATGCAACCCTGAGTAGGCCTCACCTCAAACAAACCTCTAGATAGTTCACACCTTATCGTCATCCTGAATCAATCATTTAAAGTGTTAGGGGCAGATTTATGATGGCTGTGCGCCTCTTTTGTGCTTCTGTTGCGTCACTTTTATAATGCAGCAGTGATTTGCAAGATGTACCATGTTGCAAGTTAGCAGCCGTGGGCCGTGGAGGGAGTTACGGTGGGGCAGGGAGGCGGGGAGGGGGAGGGGCAGGGTGGAGGGACCTAAACACTGGCATATGGATTATTGCAGGTAAGTACACAATTTAACGTGCGTCAGGTTTCATGTGGGCGTTTTGTTGCAGGGTGGGCAGTCATTTGCATGAAAGCCCTGTAAAACTAACACAGTAAAATTAAGAAGATTTCACTGAATCATCTTTATGGCATTGCTGAATCAAATCCTTACTGTTATTGATTTACTGTTTGGTAATAGTGGTTAATAACATTTTTTATTATATTTTACCACAGATTCAACTGCAGATCATTTCGAAATTAGACAATGCCGTCTAAGGATAGAATCCGAAAGGCTACAAAACGTCAAAGACAGCAGATTACTAAATGCTTGCAGCAGTCCTCTACAATAAAATCTCGTCAAGTCACGAAGAAAGCTCCGGGTAAGAGAACGAAATCATTCCTTAGAAACATTTGTAGAAACAAAAGTATAACTACAGAACAAGTTTTAGTCCAGAAAAAGAGAGCCAATTTAAACGGAAAGGAAAGGCCAATCAAAAATGTTACTGGTAGAGCAGGAGATAACTCTGTGCATGGCAGTAGAAGGAAAAATCAGTTTAAGGACATTCGTAGACGAATGTTCCGCAACAGGATAATTGGCAATTTGTTAAAATTTTTTAGGAAAGGTCAACAGAAAGTGGCTTTTTATAAGAGAAAGAAAAATGTAGAGAAAATGATTGATCAGGCTTTTGAAATTAAGCGAAAGTTATCTATTTTGGTAGTCAATAGAATTAGGAAACTAAACAAGGTAATTTATGATTTAAAATCAAATAGTAGATGGAAGAGAGTAGTTAATCGTAGTAATTTTTGTGAAGTTTTCTCAGGAGAATGGGTGCATAGTTCAAGTTGTGAGGAATTTTTCAATGAGGAGAGTTACTTTCAGGACAATGAATTGGTGCATGCAGTTGACACCAGTGGTCGAGCTTATTTGAAAAAGAAAAACTTGTGTCAACAGAGGCAGAAGAGGTGTTAGGTAATGAAGTTTTAGGGAGACGTCCTAAGGGACCAGTGTATACCTGGAAGTGTAGTTCTATTTGCAGTGTGTGACAGGATTCCATCAATTTTCTTTGTGATTTTGTATGGACATTTAATAAGAAAAGATTAAAACAGAAAATAAAATTGTTGCAAGAATTAAATCCTTGCAGAGTGAGAGAAGTGACAGATTTGCATGGTCATTCACTGGCTTGTCTTTCCAGGAGAGTATGCCAGAGTGTTTTTCATCATTTCAGAATGCTAGCAGTGCATCATAGTAAAGTGAGGAAATTAGTTAGAATGTTGTATTATGGTAAGAGTCCAGCAATTATGCTTAAACAATTATGCACTGCTCTTTTGCATGGTTCTGAAGTAGATGTGAAGAATATTTGTGAAGAAATTGAGTTTTGTTACTTTACAAATAAAGAGGAGAATGTTGAAATTGACCCAGAAGAAGAAGGTAATGTGGAAGCTAGTTTACAGGTTTCCAGTACATATAATTTTCAAGAGGAAATTGCCACGTTTCAGGTGAAATCAAGTGAGAGGCCTAATTTCACTTGTGTGTGTTGTCGACGCACTTATTATAAAAATCAGACTAAGTTAGTGGATTTATATGCGAAAAGTGAAAGGGAAAATAATAGTGAATGGAAGGATTTTGCAACATACTTGATGCTAGAAAATTGTTTTGATTTGGGTTTGGATCAACGTGTGTGTACTTATTGTTGTAACAAATTAAATCAAAACCGGATGCCTGCTAGAGCGGTTCATAATAATCTGGAATTGGTTGACATTCCTTCTGAATTGAAGGATTTAAATACTTATGAATCTATTTTGATTCAAAGTGTGCATCCCTTTCAGGCTATTGTAAGAATGGAGCCAAAGACAGGGAAATTGCCTCCATCAGATTTACAGAGAGGATTAAAGGGAAGAGTAGTTTATTTGCCTCTAGATTTAAAAAAAAATATTAATACAATTGGAGTAGAGAAAGTGGAAGAGGAACCTCTGGTTATCTTAGTTAATGGGGTTCCGACAAAGAGTAAGAAAATATGGCAAGATTTAGTGGATGTTAGGAAAGTCAAAAAGGCAACATTGTATTTGAAGAAAAACAATAAGTACTACAAGAATGTATATGTTGCAGAAGAGGAAGTAAGTGAAGGAGAGGATAGCGATTTGTGTGCTGGTCAAATTGAAAAAGTAGAACCCTCTAAAAATGAAGAAATATATGAACATTATAGTGTTCATCCTTTGCATTCTAAGGAAGTCATGGGGAATGCTATTGAGTTGTTTCAAATGAAACAAGCCAAAGGGAGTCCCATTAGTGTTTGGGAGGAAAGTTTGGAAGCTCGGTGTTTCCCCTAGCTATTTCCAACAGGTCAAGGAGGAAGATATGATGAGCGAAATGATCAAATTCCTGCTTCTGAATACCGGACTTTACGATTGTATGCAGAAGATCCTAGGTTTCGTCAATGGATTCCCTATTTGTTTCATCTACTGTTTGAAAGCGAACTGTCTGGACTGTCATATGCAGTGAACTACATCTTGAAAAGTGGGGTACAGATACAAAACATCTTGGCAAGTGACTTTATGGATAAAGTCAATGTGCAAGATAGTATTTTGGATTCTCACCTGATTAATCTCATGGCGTGTCAGCGTGGTACTAATGAGTACTGGTACCATCGTCATGGTGATTTAAAATGTATGCTGAGGAACTTAGGAACTCCCACATGGTTCCTCACTCTCAGCTGTGCCGAGTATGGCTGGGAAGACTTACTTGAATTTCTACGAGAGGCAAATGGAAACATTGAAAATATCGAATTCAAGACACCCGGAGAACTGTGCTCTTTGGATCCAGTGAATGTATGCAGGTACTTCAATCATAGATTTGAAGCTATGATGTCTTTCATCATGAACAAGAAAAATCCACCTCTTGGAGAGGTGTTGGATTTCTTCTGGAGAAAGGAGTACCAAGCAAGAGGTGCTCCTCATATACATATGCTGATGTGGATCAAAGATGCTCCCAAATTTGGAACAGATCCAGATGACTTAGTGATGAGTTTCATAGAACAGTATTCTACATGTGCTGTTCCAAAGACAAAGGAAGACAAAAGTCTAAGAGAACAAGTTTTACGGTTTCAAAGCCATCGTTGTGGAAAGTACTGTCGTCGTAAATTCAGAAACAAGAACAAGCACTATACAAAATGCCGTTTTGGATTTCCACGATCGGTGATATCTAAAGGAAGAGTGAACAATTTGATGTCTTCTCTGCGACATAATGTGACGAGGAAATCACCCAAAAATACATGCAATTTGAAAAGGAACAAAGAGTCCAAGTATATCAACGACTACAACCCAGTGATTTTGTCCATGTAGAATGCTAACATGGATATACAGTTTGTGGCTGATAACTGTATGGCTGTGGTTCGGTATGTGACATCTTACATTACCAAAAAAGAAAAGACAGAATTGAAGGATATGTGGGAGGACATTTCCCATGAAAAGAGCCTCAGTAAGAAGTTGTACAGTTTCAGTCTGAAGATGTTGTCACATCGAGAAATCGGAGCTTACGAATGTTCTGACCGGTTGTCTTCAGCAAGTCTTTATGCCAAATCCAGGAGTATCATTTGGGCGAGTCTTGGTCTTGCTGCAACGCGTAATCGAGTTCTGAAACCTGTACGGGAAATTGAGTATTTGGCGGAAAAGGAGCCAAAGAGTACAGATATTTTGAAGACCAACATGTTGGATACATATTATCCAAATAGAAGCAGTCACCTCGAGAATGTTTGTCTGTATGAGGTTCTGCAAAATTACATATTAAAAAAGAAACATCAAAGAAGATATTGATAAAGGAGTGTATGCTGTAATTGGAAGTGAGGGATGTCTGTTCAAGCAAAGAAAATGCCGATTGGTAAATCATCGAAAATTGAGTGGTGAATCTCCTGAAAGAAAGTTCTTCTATTTAGCTCTTTTGCAACTTTTCAAGCCTTGGCGTGCAGAAGAGGAACTGCTTGGAGATTTCCTCTGTTACGAAGACTCTTTCAATGCAGCCAAAGAGACCATAGAATGTCCTGTTTTTCCCAAATATCTAGAAATGTTGAATGCGGAAATCGAGCAGGAAGCAACGATTGCAGCCGAGATTGCTAGAGACAGTTCTCAGGACAGTCAGAGTTCTGTTTCATTGAGTCAGGATCCACTAGGAGGACCAGTTATCGAAAATGAAACTGCCACTGCTATGATTGAAGTGGAAAGAGCCATGGCACATGCTCAGGAGGATGCGGTTAACTTAGAAGACTTGTAAAGACAACTCAACGTTGAGCAGAGGAAAATAAATGACGAAGTTACCAACCAAATTGATCATGGATTAAGTCATGAGAAGAAAGAGTGCTCATGTACGTCGTTGAAGACTGTCCGACTGTACGTGAGTGGAGAAGCGGGAACTGGAAAAAGTTTCCTCATTAAAGCAATTTCATGTTATTTGCAGAAAAGGACTGAGTCATCGCTGTCTTGTGTTGTCACCGCTCCAACTGGACTGGCAGCACATAACATTAAAGGTATTACTTTGCATTGTCTACTGATGCTGCCAGTGGAGCATGATAACAAATTACAATACCACAAGTTATCTGGAGATGCTTGTTGTGAAGTTTCAAGAGTCTTGAGGAAAATGAAACTTCTTATCATTGATGAAGTAAGCATGGTTTCCAATGTCATGCTTGCCTTTGTGCATTTGAGAATGCAAGAAGTTCTCAAAACAGAGTATGATGTGTTTTTTGGTGGCAAACACATCATTGTTTTCGGTGATCTCCTGCAGCTGACACCAATGAAAGGACGACCTGTGTTCAAAATGCTCACGCATGAAGATACCAGGAAGTGCCTAGGGAGTATTGGCAACGTCAATATATGGTTAAACTTCAATTATGCTGAACTGCGTGAAAATATGCGTCAAGCGAAGGATGAAGATTATAAGAATATTCTACAAGATGTTAGAATTGGAAAAGTGACCGAGCATGGGAAAGAAGCTTTACATGCACGATTACTGTCAAATTTGTATCCAGAAGAAGACGTTGTGCCTGAGAATATTTTTCGGAAAATTACTGAGAAGAAATCTGGAATATGTTTGATGCCAACTCTTGCAGAATGTGCCATCTTCAACAACAAAATGTTGCATTTAGAAAACAAAGAGATTGTGAAACTGGAAGCTATTGACAGAGTAGAGCATATGGGAGCAACAATTATTTTGTCTGAGAATTTGAAATCTAAATTGGATTCATTAGAGAAGACTATATCTAAAACTGCAGGTTTTGAAAAGACTCTGAATGTGTGCTCAAATTGTCGTACAATTTTAAGAAGGAATTTACATGTTGAAAGAGGTCTGGTAAATGGATCAATGGGTAATGTTATTGATTTTGAGAAATACAGTAATAGAGATGGAATTGAATTTTTAAAAATTAAATTTGATGGCATTGAGGAAGTACAGCTAATTGGTTGTTGCTCTGCTAGGTTTTTGCTTGTAAAAGACTTATATGTTCGCCGTAAGCAGTTTCCTGTTTGCTTGGCATATGCGGTGACAATCCATAAATCGCAAGGTTTAAGTGTAGACAGTGCATTGGTGAATATTGGCAGTTCTGTGTTCAAGGAGGGTATGGCATATGTGGCATTGTCACGAGTCAGAACTTTATCGGGATTGTACTTGATTGAGTGTGATGTCACAAACATTTGTGCGGATCTAGATTGTGTTAAGGAATACAATAGGTTAAGAAAAGAGTATGCGCCACATTTGCCTCAATATCCTTTGTTTGAGAAACGTGTGGTAGGCCGGAAAGGAAGAAATGTGACCAATAGTCGGGAGGTTGTAGCAAAAAGACAAAAAGTCGATGAACCTGAAATTATAAGCAGAAAGAAAAAGGATTCTGTTGAAGATGTTGTTGGTTTTCAATTTGAAAACAGTTCTGATGTCAACTGCTATGCTAATGTAGTGATTAATGTTGTCTTTTCTCTAGAAACTTTAAAAGAACAGATTGTGATCAATTCAGATCAACGTTTTTGCTGCTTGCTGAATTCTGTGTTAGAGAAATGTAGCACTGATAGAACAAAAATAGAAAGTGTGTCTGAAATTCGAAATCTGTTAGACAAATGTTCAGGTCAAACGCAATTCTCTCAAAATATTCAGCAAGATTGTCAAGAGTTTTTAATGTATATGCTTGATGTATTACAAGATGAAGGTGTAGATGTAGATCACCTGTTTGGCCTTTCTTATCAATGGCAGCATGACTGCGAGAACTGTAGGCTATCAAGTACTAGTAGTGTAGACTCAGAAAGATTTATATATTTAACTTTGCCAGACAGTAAATCAGTGTCCTTTAATAAGCTAGTAAAATCAGCCAATCACAACATGGAGTGTAGCCAATGTAAGTCAGCAATGCTGTCCACATTATTTATACGAACATATAGCCAGTATGTCATTTTAATGTTCCAACGATGTAGGCCTGATGGAACAAAATTGACAACTTTAATAAAAAAAATTGTGGCTTCGCAGTTGTCAATATCAGGAAAGACTTTTGTAACTGCAGCAATTATATATCATGACAGTCCTTCAACAACATCAGGACATTACACAGCTTATTTAAAGTCTAGAAACGGCTGGTCATTCTGCAATGATTCTGTTTTAATTTTCACAAAAAATTGCCTTTTGACCTTAAAAATTCTTACCTGGTGTTTTTAAAACCAAAATTTTAGGGAAGGAATCTCGGGATTTGTTCTGAGGAATTTCAAGAGGTTCTAATGGCTCCTACACTAAATAGCCTTGTGGATAAGTGTAGTACAGAGTCAAAAGTTAAATGTGGAAATGTGGAACATGAGTGAGCAAGAAGGGTGAGATATTACTAGTACAGGATTGTGAAAGTGATCTTGAACGTTTTCTTTCTAAAAGTTGCGGAAAAAGAAAATGACGAGATTTGCTTAGAAGAATTCCAAGAGTTATGAATGGCTCTTTCACGATTTGGCCTTGAGGAAATGTGCGGTAGAGAGCGAGAAGTCATTTATTGTATGTAACATATTTCTCAAAACGATGGAGCTTTTCTTTCAGAAAGTGGCGGGCTGAAAATAATGGCAGCACAACAGAGTATAAGCTGTTCATAGGACATCCTTTGACGTCATGGAAAGTAAGTTACTTTTAAGGAGTACAGATTTCTGATTGGTTATGTTATATGGGTTTTTTAAACACAATCATTTTGATTGTGTTTTTTTTCCCCGCTGTTATATGATGAATTCCTTCAACTCACTGTTTTTAGTGAAATTTGATACATTCTGAGAACAGCAAAAATAAACCATTTAACATGTATAATTAATTCTGTACTTTTTGTATTTATGATATACATTTAGAACTGTGTAGGAGGCATGGAAAAAATGAGGCTTCTGTAAGTGTCAAGGGAGCTGAGTAATGTACATTGCTCTGTTGCATACAGTCCTCACCTTTTCCGTACTCTTGGATATGCTAGACTATATCTGCACAATGAGATACCTAAGCAATGGAAAAACACAAGTGATGTGATTGTGGAATGAGCAAAAAAAATTGCACGTTTTTCAATTACATTACCTGTGTTTCATAACATTACGAATCACATTGTGTAGATGAGATTTAGGCCTGTTCAAGGAGATAGAGGAGGTCTGACGTTTGTTCAAGAGTGCAGTGGACATGACTCACTTCGTTGGTAGGCTTGCTCATGTATTATCTCCTCTGTACTCTTCAATAACTTAAATGTCATCTGTAACTCTGAGTTGGACTCACCTGAAACAAATCTGTGGATAGACCACACCTTATCAGCATCTAGAAACAATCATTTAAAATGTTAGGGGTAGATTTATGATGGCCATGCGCCTCTTTTGCGCCGCTGTTCCGTCACTTTTGTGACGCAGCAGCAGTGCAAAAGATGCACCATGTTGCAAGATAGGCCTCACTTCATCTTCAACAAGATACCGTCAGTTTAAAATGTATATATTTAGGACTGTGTAGGGGGCATGGAGAAGTGGAGGCCTCTAACTTTATTTCTTTGTAAAATTGGATGATTGTCAATCTTTTCCCTCGTCTTTTCTAATTTTTAAATACGTTTTAATATTTTTCAAATGTTTGTTCTTTCTTTCACAGATTGAATGTATAAAAATAACAAGTAACTAAGTTAACGACAATTATAAGGTAAATGTTTTGTACTCTTTTCGTTACGTTTCTATCACATTTAACTTCTATTAGTTCCACTGCTTCTTTTGTTTAACCCTCAGTTTTCTGCCTTTGCTACTTACCTCATTCATTTTTCTATTACTTACTTACTCTACTCCTTCCACTCCTTTTCTAAGTCCCTCTTTAAACAGTATCTCTGTGTTACTCCCTCTAACTGTCTTTCTTTTAACATTACTCTCAATTTATTTTCTCTTTTTTTTTAAAAAAAAAAAAAGAAAATTTGAGTTTGCTTCCGGTTCGCGCGAACCGAGAAGCGAACCAAAAGAAATAGAGGTTGTCAGAGTGCTAAACATTATAGCAAATTCTTATAAAGGGGAGGTAGCTCTGAAAAGAACTTTTTTTAAAATTATTTTTGTTGTTTTATATTTTTTTATTATTTTTCTGAACATTTTTTTTTTGTATTTTTTGAACGGTTTTATATTTTTTTTGTTTTTTTGGGGGGGGGGGGAAATGAAAATGATTCGTTATGAAGGGCTCAACAGGAGCAACAAAAAAAAAGATAATTTATTTTCGGGGGCGTTTGGGACATTGATGATTATCAATAGCTAAATTGATTAAATTTATGCTACTCTCTCTGTAGCAAATGAGTTGTCCACAATGAATACAGACATGTTTTATGCTCCCAAATTTCATTTGAATATTTGGGACTATGTGGCTCGCCTCTGGTCCTGTCACTGCCTCTTCATTGGTGGATGTACTGGCGACAGGTCAGGGGTTATCCACCAGATCACGTACTTGAGCAGCACAGTAGTTGATAGGGTGCCACCTTTCCATATGGCGATGCATGGTATAATTACCATAACTGTATTTTTTTTCTGTTCCTCTGGACAGTTCTTTTTTACAAATCAGGCAGGTAACATACCAGGCATTAACCTTTTTTTGTCCCTGGGGAAAAGAAAAAAATTGCCATATATAATTTGGTTTGACATGGGACCTCCTTGGCTGTTCAGGTAAAAACATCCCAGTCCCTTGCTCCTCTTCCTCTTCTTCCTCCTCTTGTTGGAGGATGACCTGAGAAGGTGGTCCTCTCTTCCTAGGAGGTGGTGGTGGTGGTGGGGGTCCACCAGCTGCAGCAATCATTGAAGCCATTTGTAAGGTAGTCAATGTAGGTCTTTCTCTCATAAAAGTGAAAGTCAGAGTGAGGAAAAAAGGTGGAACTTTCATCATTTGGGAAATAAAATGTTCTAAACCAATGAAAAGTGTTATTTTAAGGTCATATGACTAAGCCTTCCATCATTAGGAAACCAAAAGTAAAATGAACCAATGAAAAGTTTTATAAACAAGTCACATGACCTGTTATGCTTACGTTACGCGCTCCGCGCCGCGCCCCGGATCGCTTCCGGGGCGCTGCGCTTCGCGCCTCGGTTCACGCTCCGGAACACTTCCGGGTGCGCTAACGCGGCGCGTCATAAGACGCATTACGCGACAATGCGATACGTCGCGCTTACGCGACGCGTCACGATGTTGTTTTCTAACGCGGCAGTTGCGCAAAAAGAACCTTTACCTGTTCGCGGACCGAGTCGTGGCACCAAATTGAGGTAACGCTAAGCTACCCGGTTCGTCGACCGGGAGCGAAACAAAAAAAAATAATAAAAAAAAAATACATACAACAGAGGCCAACCTAATTAGACTAAAGAATGTCTTTAAAAGGGCCCCGCGGGGCAAATAAAAAAAAAATGTTGTTTTCTTTGCGTGGGGTGCACAACACATTCACATTGAGATAGGCATGACGGGTTACAAAGGGGACAAAAGTCTGCACTACCTATCCTTCACTATCTGCAAAAACTAAACAGAGTATTGCGACTCTGTGCTTATTTGTGAATAGAGAATCACCCAAAGAGAACAAATTCCGAACAATCATAGGCTATTGGCAGTGGGCAGAGAGGCCATGACACACAAAATGGCTGTTACTTACATGCATGATGGGCCTAAAAGGGACTAGATGGCGTGGCCACTGTTTTGCGACTTTCACTTTACTTTCAACAGTGGCTGTGGTGAACATAAATGAACGCCGCTTATGTATACCTAATTTTAGTCATTTTCCCCAAAAAAGCTTTTGATATTTGCTATTAAAAAACCATTGAAATTCACTATGATGTAATATGTGACATCATCAGCAGTGGATTGCGGGTGCGCGAAATATATAGTTAGTGCAACTAACTATATATGGAATTTCATTGGTTTTGTGCGAGTAAAATAAGGTTTTGTGAATGCTAATCCCTAACTATATATGGTCTATAACCTATGGTTTTTTCAGTGAATTTTCAAGGTTTTGTAAATGATAATTCCTAACTATATATGGTCTATAACCTATGGTTTTTTATATATATATATATATATATATATATATATATATATATATATATATATATATATATATATTCACTGAAAAAACCATAGGTTATAGGCCATATATAGTTAGGAATTTCCATTTACAAAACCTTGAAAATTCACTGAAAAAAACATTGGTTATAGGCCATATATAGTTAGGGATTAGCCTTTTCAAAACCTTATTTTACTCACACAAAACCATTGAAATTTCATATATAGTTAGTTCCACTAACTATATATCGCGCACCCGCAATCCACTGCTGATGATGTCACATATTACATCATTCATGACATGGTTAGTGACATCACTGATGACATCTCAAATGACATCACTGATGACATCTCAAATGACATCACTGATGACATCTCAAATGACATCACTGATAAAATCACTGATAACATCTCATTTGACATGACTGATCACATCACTGATGATATCATTCATGTGATAATACCATGAACCTCTTCAGACTCTAATATAACCTTAGATACAATCAGTGTAAACAGACAGTCACAGACTGTCACTCATCCATGGAGTTACTCACACACCTAGTCAGTTATGCAAAAAATCAATCACACCTCCATTTTCTCAACTATACAGTTATACACACCTTACTTATTCAAACATATACTAACACATATTTACTTTACTCTCTTATACAATCCCTGATACATGTTCACAATGATCCATACAGCCACTCACACATTCACTGGCTCTTATGCACAGTTATTTATATATGTCAACTCTCACATGTACTGTGTTTTACATATGTACTTACTTTGACATGTAGCACTGAGATATCCATTCACTCACTAATACACTCATGCACAGTCAACCGCCCATACAGCTGTTTCCACATGCACTTTTGAACCCATACATATAGTGAATCAACTACTCACACATCTATGTACAGAGTCACACACCTCCCAGCCACCCATACACACACACTCAGTTTCCCATACAAATACTTGGACAACCAATGAATAACCCATACAGTTACTCATATAGCTACTGATCAACATATGCAGCAGTTTGTAGAACAACAGATATAATGATGCACAAATTAAAACAGTTTAGTCACTAACCCATGCACTCAGTGAGACACATTTAATCACTCACTCATACAGTCAGTCATGCACCTACTAAATCCTTCGTCCAGACACTTATACATCCACTCATTCTTCAATATGTAAGACATATTTTAACTTTACAGAAACATACAGTCACTGGATGTTGTCATCAGTGATGTCATCAGTGATGTCATTTGAGATGTCATCAGTGATGTCATTTGAGATGTCATCAGTGATGTCATCAGTGATGTCACTAACCATGTCATGAATGATGTAATATGTGACATCATCAGCAGTGGATTGCGGGTGCGCGATATATAGTTAGTGGAACTAACTATATATGAAATTTCAATGGTTTTGTGTGAGTAAAATAAGGTTTTGAAAAGGCTAATCCCTAACTATATATGGCCTATAACCAATGGTTTTTTCAGTGAATTTTCAAGGTTTTGTAAATGCAAATTCCTAACTATATATGGCCTATAACCTATGGTTTTTTCAGTGAATTTCATTGGTTTTTTAATAGCAAATATCAAAAGCTGTAAAATGTCAAGTACGTGATAGGTAAAAACTTTTTCGTGTTTATGCACGCTGATGTGCTTTGAACGCTGCCCCCCTCCCCTCTTTTCTCTTAGTAGTACTCTCTCTTTGCAGATAGTGAAGAGTAGTTAACGCAGGCCTTTACCCCCGTTGTAATCCGCCGTGCCTGCTTGTCTCTCCATTTGATTGATTGTTATCCAAGCATTTACTGTTTTACAATTGATTCTCTTTGGTTCATTCTCTATTTACAAACAAGCACAAAGTCGCAATACTCTGTTTAGTCTTTGCAGATAGTGAAAAATCGTGAAAAATCGTGTTTAAAAATAAAATTAATCGAGCAAAATCAGTAGGCCACTAATTGGATCTCTTTTTGACCTCGCTAAAATAGAAATATTAGGAACAACCCTTCATGAGAAATACGAAAATAGTGAGATGAACTGAGCTCCACACCATGAGGGCTGCAAGACAGCTCGGCTCCGTCACCCACCCCGCCCAAAATAACGACAAACCCTATGCAAATATTAAAAATATAGACAACACACCAGCAAAGTAACAGGGTAAAACATTTTATTAAATAACTATTTACATAACTATTTTATACTTTTTATTGCCCGATCCGGCTAGCTCAATCGATCGAGCATGAAACTCATGCACTCTGATAGCAAGCGTTGCTACTGATGCTATGCAGACCAAAACTGGTTTTCAGTTTGTACATTTTTCTAGATTTGTCCATCCAAGGTTGGTTGAGTTTGTAGAACGATGGCTTCAGATTTTCAACATACGGTGTGGTGGCGCGGACTGGGAGGGGGCGCTTCGCTCCGGCCCCCTCCCCAAGTAAGATTTTCATACGTGAAAGTATGTTAATGGTTTTGATCCCTGAGTTGCTTCAATGTCACTGCCATTCTCAAATGGCATAAGTTCTGGATGTTGGGTGCCATAGTTCAGAGTTCTGAGCAGCGCTTGTAACACTGTCTGAAGCTTATTTCCACCTACTGCAGCTTCACTATTCTCAAAGTAAGTGATTGTCGTTTGTGGACCTGACAGCATTTGAAAACAATGTGATATGGTACCTCCCTAAACCGCTTGACGGAGGCCCCCGAGGGGCGGTGTGACGGCACGGACTCGGAGAAGACGCTTGGCTCCGACCCCCTCCCCAAGTCTTATAGCACCGGTTTAGCCTGAGATCGCCCCCGACATAGGCGGCCGGCTCCCGGGGTCCGGCGGAACTTTTTGCCTTTTGATGACTCTTCTATTCTGGACCTTGTCCCACAATCCGTTTGACCTGAAGACACGCTGTAGTGGGGTGCCCCTTTACCGTTTTAGTTGCCATTCCACCCGCTTTTGCTACACTGTGCCTCTTCCGCCATTCAGCTGTTTACCGCCCGCTCTTGCGACTACAGCGTCTCGCTCACCATGTAGTTGAGTTGCTCCCGCTCTTGCGATGCAACGATAAACGACTGCCACAGGACTCTCAAAATGGCGGCCGGCTCTTCAGATTTGGGCGTGGTCCACTAAAATGGCCCTGGGACACCTTGGAACTCGGACGCTTCCCTGATAGGGCTTGGGTCCCATTCTCGAAAGCGTCCCCTCAGCCGTGAAGATTATACAAAAGTCTTAGGGGCCCCAGACTCCCGCAGGCTTCTGGTGGGGAGCGGCTGCCATGTTTGCTCGTGGAATGGCCACGACGGACCTACCAGATGGTAGTGCTCTCATGCTGACGCCAGCTTTAGTCTGAAACATCCAGAAACACTGTAGACTACCAATTCGATCAGTTCCGGTAGCGCCCCAACAAGACCCGGTAGAGAAGAACTTGCCCTCCCCTCTTTGACTGATGGTTCTTGTTGCCTGTCCCCTCTGTTGTCATTTTACAGAACTTTTTGGACTGCTGAAAGGGGTTGTGTTCCGAACGCTGGTTGGTGGAGACATTTTGACTATATTCTTGACCTACGTTGTCGCGTAATGCGTTATATGACACGCCGCGTTAGCGCACCCGGAAGTGATCCGGGGCGCGGCGCGCAGCGCGTAACGTAAGCATAACAGGTCATGTGACTTGTTAATAAAACTTTTTATTGGTTCATTTTTCTTTTGTTATTCTAATGATGAAAGGCTTGGTCATATGACCTAAAAATTACGCTTTTTATTGATTTCGAACTTTTTTTTTAAAACATATATGTTATAATATTCCAGGCTAATGTACTTTCCCGGAAAATTTACAACTGTCCTGCAAGTAAAATATATTCCTTTTTCGAGAAAAAGGGCGTTTCTTCGTTCCATGACGGAGCCGTTGAGTAAAAGAGACTCGGCCTGCTGTCTTAGTCGCCGATACGCCTGATTATCAGATTCTTATCGATCACTTTATGTTGCAGGAGTGGAAAACACAACTGCCCTTGACCATTTATCTTTACTGCGTTCCTACATATTATACCTTTTATCCGTCATGTAATTGGACTGCTTTATTTCACTTGCCTTTTA
This sequence comes from Lissotriton vulgaris, assembly GCF_964263255.1. Classification (NCBI taxonomy): domain Eukaryota; kingdom Metazoa; phylum Chordata; class Amphibia; order Caudata; family Salamandridae; genus Lissotriton; species Lissotriton vulgaris. The sequence goes on from NC_141691.1 coordinate 1,317,416,505, forward strand.
CTGATTCGAAAACAGTGACTAAAAGTAAAAACTTTACCAATGTAAACACTACTACCATGTTTTGTTTTAAAAACCTTTATTGTGAAAATGTCAGTATACAAATACGGGCCTATAACCACGTGGGCCGGCCACGGAGCAAACTGAAATCGTATATGATGAGGAGACATTTACATTATAGAGGAACGTAACGAGCGAGCCATTAGGTTGCAAGAACTAAGGTGTCTAACAGTTGCGGAATCGGTGGACGTACATTTTGTAATTAAATTACGACAGGGCCACTTACAAAAAAATTATCTAGATATACATTTGCGGGCAAGTACCATGCGTGACGTTAATTCGAACTTTCAATACTACAGTAATCAATAACACATCAGAACTTAATATCAATAGGGATGTCAAAATATTCAATCAATTCTCGTCCCCGCCCGCCATGAGCATCAAAACTGCATTCATATCTCGTGATATCAAGGTTGTTCAACCAGTACACAACAAGGAGTTACGAGTCCCATTTATACCGGCGCCATTTTGGGCGAGGCCGGGCAGGTCCAAGATATAGTCAAAATATCTCCACCAACCATCGGCCAGACCAGAACCCATTTCGGCCTTTTATGCTACAAGATGGTGTCTTCCATTCAGAAAATATTGTTGGCAGCATTTTGAAAGGAAAGATAAACAGCCGTTCTCCTAGTGAGTCTCACATTGTTACATTTAGGAAGAATGTTGAAGAGTAGTATGTGGAAAATCTGAAGCCATTTTTCTACAAACTCTCAATCAGCCTTGGATGGAAAAAAAATCCTGAAGAATGTACAAACTGAAAAACAATTTTTGTCTGTATAGCATCAACAGCAACGCTTGAGTCAGCTTTGTGTCAAGCCGCCATTTTGATTCAATCAATAACGTCCCCCTGCACACATTCAGGGACCTGGTCGTGTCTTCAGATGAAACGGATTGTGGGACAAGAAGCAAAAAGGAAAAGGAAAAAAGTTCCGCCGGACCTCGGGAGCCGGCCGCCTATGTCATGTGCGACCTTTGGCCACACCAGGGCAATAGTGAAGCTGCAGCAGGTGCAAATAAGCTTCAGGCAGTCTTACAAGCACTGCTCAGAACTCTCAACTATGGCACTCAACATCCAGGACTTGCCATTCGGATCTTGGCGCCTTGTGCTGGTTCCGACCTATTCACACATCGGTCCACTACTGACATCACCTCATAAGCCAACGGGGCACCCCACGCCGACTTTCGGCGCAGCATTGTAGGATGGCCACACCAGTGCGGCAACTTGCTGGACACCACCTCGGTGCCATCCGGATCTCGGCGCGTTCGAGTCACTGTACCGCAAGAGCGGGAGAAACTCGGCTGGACACGCCGTCTTTCGGCGCAGCATTGTAGGATGGCCACACCAGTGCGGCAATTTGCTGGACACCACCTCGGTGCCATCCGGATCTCGGCGCGTTGTGCTGCCTTCGGCCTACTGTAGCCGCAAGTGCGGACGCAACTCAGTTGGACGGCGAGTGAAACGCTAATGGGCGCTCCACTGCAGCCGAGGAGCCTCCATCTTGGGGGAGACGCACAGCCCCCACTGACTGACGCAACCTCACAGGCCAATGGGGCGCCCCACGCCGACTTTCGGCGCAGCATTGTAGGATAGCCACACCAGTGCAGCAACTTGCTGGACACTAACTCGGTGCCATCCGGATCTCGGCGCGTTGTGCTGCCTTCGGCCTATTCGCACATCGGTCCGCTACTGACGCCGCCTCACGTGCCAACGGATTTTCTACGCTTTTTGTAGCCCTATGCCGCATAACAGGTCATGTGACTTGTTTATAAAACTTTTCATTGGTTCATTTTACTTTTGGTTTCCTAAAGATGGAAGGCTTGGTCATATGACCTAAAAATAACACTTTTCATTGGTTTAGAACATTTTTTTTCCCAAACGATGAAAGCCCCACCTTGTTTCTGGATGATTCAGACTGAAGCTGGCGTCAGCATGAGAGCACCACCATCTCGTGGCTCCGTCGTGGTCATTCCGCGAGCAATCATGGCAGCCGCTCCCCACCGGAAGCCTGCAGGAGTCGAGGGCCCCCAAGACTTTTGTAGAATCTTCACGGCTGAGGGGACGCTTTCGAGAATGGAGCCCAAGCCCTAGCAGGCAAGCGTCCGAGTTCCAAGGTGTCCCAGGGCCATTTTAGTGGACCAGGCCCAAAACCGAAGAGCCGTCCGCCATTTTAAGAGTCCGGTGGCAGCCGCCTATCGCTGCACTGCAAGAGTGGGAGCAACTCAACTACATGGTGAGCGAGACGCTGTAGCCGCAAGAGCGGGCGCAACTCAGCTGGATGGCCGCCACCTGGGGAGGCCCGTTCACGCCGCCTCCCCCACGCCCCTCCGGGCCGCCCCACGCCAATTTTCGGAGCAGCATTGTAGGATACCAAAACCAGGGCGGCAGTTTACTGGACATCACCTGGGTGCCATCCACATCTCAGCGCGTTCTGCTGCCTTGGGACTATTCGCACAACGGACCGCTACTGACGAGGCCTCCCCCCGCACCACCCGGGACGCCCCACGCTGTTTTTCTGAGCTGCATTGTAGGATCCCAAAAACCAGTGCGGCACCCAGGTGACATCACCTGGGTGCCGTCCAGAACTCAGCACGTTGTGCTGCCTTGGGACTATTCGCACAAGACAGCTTCTGACCATTGTTGCTTTTTTTTGTCAAAAATGTTTAAATGTTTTTACAGTTTTTGTTCCGTTCGTTATATTTAAAAGTTAATAAAGTTTTATAATCCTACTTTGTTGGAGTGCTATATATTTTTTAAAAATCGGGTGAATGGGGCCTTGAATCGGGTTATTGTCATGTGTGGGCTTTGCAAGTGTACTGCTACAGGATCGGACATTTCAAACTCAAATGCACGTTCTTTTTCTTACCTTTCCGAAGCATGGAGCGCAATAGCAGGCAGAGAAAGGGTGATGCAAGTGTTGAACACTGCCTGGCCTGGCAAGTTGCTGGCAGTGCCCCCCCCCCGCCCGCTCCTGAAAGAGGATACACACACACCGCCGCCCCGAGTACTTCACAGATCTTTAAAAGACCATGCGCTTGTTCATGAGGCTGAAATGGTTTATCACTCCTTCTAGAACCCCTGCATCGACCCTCTGACGTTTCCTGGAAGAATTACCACGTAACACAATACCAAGCCCAGCAGCTAAAACCCCCGAGGAATCGTGGGGCATATTATCAAGGGGGTTTATCTCCGCTTTTTTGGCTTTAAAAGCCAAGAAAGCGGAGATAAAATTATCTCCCTATTACCAAGCTGTCGCTAACACCAGTTAGTGACAGCTAAAAGGAGATAGCGACCATCTTGGGCCCCGCTTTGCATGTCAGTGATATTTATCACTAATGACATGCAAAGTGGGCGTGCCAAGATGTTAGCGACTGGAAACAGTCACTAACATCGCTATCTCCTATTACCAACTTTTGGAGATATTCGCGCTAAGCGCGAATATCTCCAAAAGCTAACACCTGCCCTGAGCAGTTCTTAGCCATGTTATCCAATGGGAGGTGGATAACATGGCTAAGAGCATTTGCTCGATAATGCATGAATATCGCTGACTTTTCAGCGATATTAATGCATTGCGGCCGTTTTTTATCGCATTTGCGATAAACCTTGCTAATAGCAAGGTTTATCTGCGATAAAAATCGCCGATGTGCGGCGATAATTTTTGTCTCTAAACAAGTTAGAGACAAAAATTATCGCTAGTTGTTGGTAATATGCCCCCGGGTTTTTGCTTGCAGAAATCGGGAGGCGGGAGACTAGCACTGAAATCAGTAGTCTCACGCCTGAATCGGGAGGGTTGGCATGTCTGGATTCTCTACAGCTGGGGCCATAAACTACATCCGCAGGGCTAGGTGATAGCCTGGGACCGGCCTGGCATCTAAAATGGCTGCCGTGCACGACAAAATTGTGGCATTGGAAAAAAGGCAAGATGGCGCAGACAATGTTTATCAATAAGGATTCATTTATAACAAAATATTTTATCGCACTGACAAATTGGCGGTCAACACTTCCTGATTTCCATCGAATCGAACGTTAACAGCAGCAAAAAAAAAAAAAAGCTCACTCACAGCCGCTGGAAGACATGTATCAACATATATGAGCCTCCTCAGCCACCCTCAGAAAACATAAGGGATTAGGATACGTCTCCCGCACCCCCTTATACCTAGTAATTTAATTAAAACGAAGCACAAAATGGCGAATTCCCGTTTCGCTACCAGTTTGCGGCCCAGTTCGCGGCCCGGGAAGCGCTTCTACCGTGAAAAATAATTTTTTTTTTATTTTCCCCACGGGACCCTTTAATAACCCCAACAACATTCCTAGGGGGTCAAGTGGGGTATACCTTGCCCCCTTTCATTAAATTCCCCCTTCGTTTTTCACCTCTTCTTCTCTCTCGATCCTACCGAGAGATAAGATGGCGGCCGCTCCGGACTGTTTAGAATGTTGACAGACACCTTGGAGCCAATCAGCTTCGCATCGCAAAGTTCAGTTTCGCGAAAAGTAAGCGGACCGGAGCGCAGCCCGGAGCGCTGTTACAGATATATATCTTGTTTTGAACGTTAATTTCTCAAAATCCACTGGAGCACATATATTGAGACCTAGCAAAGGCACATCGGGCTAACAGTCCCTACAATTTTGCCAAGTTTCGTACAAATCCATTCAGCCGTTCGAGCTAAAAGTGAGGCCAAAGGCCCTATGGAAATTAACATGGGAAAAACGCGTTTTGGGACCCCCTTTTTTCTCGGCCCCCCCTTGACGAAACCCCCCCAAATTTTCGGGGCTGCTCAGAAACAAAATGTGCCATTTTCCTGAAAATTTCAGCCGATTCCGTCCACAAACGCCAAAGTTATTAGACATAGAATTTTCAAAAATCCCATAGGGAAAAAAATCCTAACTATATATACCTACTGGCGACACGCCAGTAGGTAATATAGATATATATATATATATATATATATATATATATATATATATATATATTCACTGAAAAAACCATAGGTTATAGACCATATATAGTTAGGAATTCGCATTTACAAAACCTTATTTTACTCACACGAAACCATTGAAATTCCATATATAGTTAGTTGCACTAACTATATATCGAGCACCCGCAATCCACTGCTGATGATGTCACATATTACATCATTCATGACATGGTCAGTGACATCACTGATGACATCTCAAATGACATCACTGATGACATCTCAAATGACATCACTGATGACATCACTGATGACATCTCATTTGACATTACTGATCACATCACTGATGATATCATTCATGTGATAATACGATGAACCTCTTCAGACTCTAATATAACCTTAGATACAATCAGTGTAAACAGACACTCACAGACTGTCACTCATCCATGGAGTTACTCACACACCTAGTCAGTCATGCAAAGAATCAATCACATCTCCATTTCCTCAACTATACAGTTATACAAACTTTACTTATTCAAACATATACTAACACATATTTACTCTCTTATACAATCCCTGATACAAGTTCACAATGATCCATACAGCCACTCACACATTCACTGGCTCTTATGCACAGTTATTTATATATGTCAACTCTCACATGTACTGTGTTTTACATATGTACTTACTTTGACATGTAGCACTGAGATATCCATTCACTCACCAATACACTCATGCACACAGTCAACCGCCCATACAGCTGTTTCCACATGCACTTTTGAAACCATACATCTAGTGAATCAACTGCTCACACATCTATGCACAGAGTCATACACCTCCCAGCCACCCACACACACACTCAGTCTCCCATACAAATACTTGGGCAACCAATCAATAACCCATATAGTTACTCATATAGCTACTTATCAACACATGCAACAGTTTACAGAACAACAGACATAATGATGCACAAATTAAGACAGTTTAGTCACTAACCCATGCACTCAGTGAGACACATTTAATCACTCACTCATACAGTCAGTCATGCACCTACTAAATCTTTCATCCAGACACTTATACATCCACTCATTCTTCAATATGTAAGACATATTTTAACTTTACAGAAACATACAGTCACTGGATGTTGTCATCAGTGATGTCATCAGTGATGTCATTTGAGATGTCATCAGTGATGTCATCAGTGATGTCACTGACCATGTCATGAATGATGTAATATGTGACATCATCAGCAGTGGATTGCGGGTGCGCGATATATAGTTAGTGCAACTAACTATATATGGAATTTCAATGGTTTTGTGTGAGTAAAATAAGGTTTTGTAAATGCGAATTCCTAACTATATATGGTCTATAACCTATGGCTTTTTCAGTGAATTTTCAAGGTTTTGTAAATGCTAATTCCTAACTATATATGGTCTATAACCTATGGTTTTTTCAGTGAATTTTCAAGGTTTTGTAAATGCTAATTCCTAACTATATATGGTCTATAACCTATGGTTTTTCAGTGAATATATATATATACATACATATATAAACATATATCATCTGTATATCTATATAAATACAAACATAAATGCATGCATACATATACTTATATGCATACAGATGCATGTTATTTACATGAAAGTTGAAAAAACACTAATAAAAGCAAAGCTAAAAAGCCACCTCATTACAAACAGAATGGCTTTAACTTAAACGAGGGCGAGATCTATTGCATTTTCAATGCTTGTTTACTTTGGTTCCATCAAGAAGGCATTCAGATGTGTCACACATTGGCCATAAATTCTGAATGTTAGCACTCTAGTTGCACATTAGATCACTGTCGTAAAGCTACTGCTCACCAGGGACGTCTGCTGCTGGTATTTAAAGTGCATGTTTCAGTCTGCATGTCAGAATATTTTTAATGAAATAGAAGAGGATTTGAGAAGTCACTCAAAATGATCCCTAATTTTTCTTTCTGAAGCACTAATCATACTTTCTATGGCAAAATTAACCCCCTCATGTTGTTCCTTTTTAAATTGAGTGTTTTCAGACTTACCACTTCATTCCAATCAAGATGGCTTCTGGTGTGCCATACTTTTGTCATAAGTAAGACTGTTAGCGCTCTAGTTGTTCTTTAGAACACTCTGGGACATTCTGTCATTGGGCTATACTTGGGGTACATCTGGGTGATATTTGGGCTACATTTAGGCTCTTTTGTCTCTGGTGGCCATCTTGGGAGACTGTATGTCAGAATTTTTTAATGAAATTGAAGAGGGTTTGAGAAGTCACTCAAAATGTGCCCTAATTTTTCTTTCTGCAGCACTAATCATAATTCATATGGCAAAATATACCCCCTCATTTTGTTCCTTTTTAAATTAAATGTTTTAAGAGTTACCACTTTATTCCAATCAAGATGGATTCAGGTGTGCCATACCTTTGTGATAAGTAGGACTGTTAGCGCTCTAGTTGTTCTTTAGAACACTCTGGGACATTCTGTCATTGGGCTATACTTGGGCTACATCTGGGTGATATTTGGGCTACATTTGGGCTCTTTTGTCTCTGGTGGCCATTTTGGGAGACTGCATGTCAGAATTGTTTAATGAAATAGAAGAGGATTTGAAAAGTCACCCAAAATGTGCCCTAATCTTTCTTTCTGCAGCACTAATAATACCTTCTATTGCATAATATACCCCCTCATTTTGTTCCTTTTTAAATTAAATGTTTTAAGAGTTACCACTTTATTCCCATCACAATGGCTCCAGGTGTGCTATACCTTTGTAATACGTAGGACTGTTAGCGCTCTAGTTGTTCTTTAGAACACTTTAGGAGGCTGCAGTAGAGCACAAAGGAATCAACTGACAGTCTCTGTCCTTGTTGGATGTACATGTTTTACTGAGAATGTCAGACTTCATTTTCACATGACTGAGAAAGATAATGTGAATTTACAGAAAATATGCTTTCAGTTTAGCTTATAGATCCCCTTCCAAACCACTGTGGGAAAATCATGAGATATTAGTTTTCTTTCAAACAATATTCATGATATCACAGCAGAAGGTTTTTTTCACATGGTAAAATCACCTTAGAACCCACCACAATTCCTAAAACGAGTATGGTACCATCAACAAATGATTTATAATGTAACTAAAGTCCTAAAACCCTCTATTAACTGCAATGCTTTTTAATGAGGTGCTATCATGTATATTGGTCCCAAGATGGCTGCCAACACTTCTTGGATGAAGTGCTGACAGCCAATCAGATCAGATGTGTGGTTAGGCTCCGCTCAGATATATATCTTTTTTTGAACCTAAATTACTCAAAATCCACTGGAGCACATATATTGAGACCTAGCAAAGGCACATCGGGCTAACAGTCCCTACAATTTTGCCAAGTTTCGTGCAAATCCATTCAGCCGTTCGAGCTAAAAGTGAGGCCAACCGCCCTATGGAAATTAACATGGGAAAAACGCGTTTTGGGACCCCCCTTTTTTCTCGGCCCCCCTTGATGAAACCCCCCCAAATTGTCAGGGGCTGCTCAGAAACAAAATGTTCCATTTTCCTGAAAATTTCAGCCAATTCCGTTAACAAACGCCAAAGTTATTAGACATAGAATTTTCAAAAATCCCATAGAGAAAAAATCCTAACTATATATACCTACTGGCGACCGCCAGTAGGTATTATATATATAGTAATTCCGCAGCAGCATGTATTGAAATTCGTGAGCTGAATATCTGGGGCAAAGACAGTGCCTGGACTCGAAAATGGACCCAAGTCCGAGAATTTCCACATGAAACTCTGCTGGCGGAGGTTTTAATCGACACAGTGGTGAGGGGACCACAAAGACCATCAAGCATTGCGAGGATTACAATGGAGGCGGTGAAAAGGTGATGCCTCGAGAACTGGATTAAACCAGGCTCCAATGGGAGTGTGACTAGCAGCATGGACCCCTAATGCTAAGAACTGCAGAGAACACTATAAGGGCAATGATTAAGGCAAAATGCCGAAACGCGTCTGCCACGTGTTACCTACCAGTGTCTTCTTGATGGTGCCAATAAAGATTCCTGGATTGCTCCTAGTGCATGTGTCGGACCTGTTCCTTTATTAAGAGGGCAGGACTGGAGGAGGATATATATATATATATATATATATATATATATATATATATATATATATATATATATATATATATATATATATATATATATATATATATATATATATATATATATATATTCACTGAAAAAACCATAGGTTATAGACCATATATAGTTAGGGATTAGCATTTAAAAAACCTTATTTTATTTGCACGAAACCATTGAAATTCCATATATAGTTAGTTGCACTAACTATATATCGCGGACCCGCAATCCACTGCTAATGATGTCACATATTACATCATTCATGACATGGTCAGTGACATCACTGATGACATCACTGATGACATCACGGATGACATCACTGATGACAACACCCAGTGACTGTATGTTTCTGTAAAGTTAAAATATGTCTTACATATTGAAGAATGAGTGGATGTATAAGTGTCTGGATGAAGGATTTAGTAGGTGCATGACTGACTGTATGAGAGAATGATTAAATGTGTCTCACTGAGTGTATGGGTTAGTGATTAAAGTGTCTTAATTTGGCAATCATTATTTATGTTGTTCTGTAAACTGCTGCATGTTTAAATCAGTAGCTATATCAGTAACTATATGGGTTATTGAATGGTTTCCCAAGTATTTGTATGGGAGACTGAGTATGTGTGTGGTATAACTCTGTGCATAGATGTGTGAGCAGTTGATTCCCTAGGTGTATGGGTTCAAAAGTGCATGTAGAAACAGCTGTATGGACAGTTGACTGTGTGCATGAGTATATTGGTGAGTGAATGGATATCTCAGTGCTACATGTCAAAGTAAGTACATATGTAAAACACACTCCATGTGAGAGTTGACATATATAAATAACTGAATATAAGAGCCAGTGAATGTGTGAGTGGCTGTATGAATCATTGTGAACTTGTATCAAGGATTGTATAAGAGAGTAAATATGTGTTACTATATGTTTGAATAAGTAAGGTGTGTATAACTGTATATTTGAGGAAATGGAGATGTGATTGATTCTTTGCATGACTGACTAGGTGTGTGAGTAACTCCATGGATGTGTGACAGTCTGTGAGTGCCTGTTTACACTGAGTGTATCTAAGGTTATATTAGAGTCTGAAGATGTATTATCACATAAATTATATCATCAGTGATGTAATCAGTAATGTCAAATGAGATGTCAGTGATGTCATCAGTGATGTCATTTGAGATGTCATCAGTGATGTCATCAGTGATGTCATTTGAGATGTCATCAGTGATGTCATCAGTGATGTCACTGACCATGTCATGAATGATGTAATATGTGACATCATTAGCAGTGGATTGCGGGTCCGCGATATATAGTTAGTGCAACTAACTATATATGGAATTTCAATGGTTTTGTGCAAATAAAATAAGGTTTTTTAAATGCTAATCCCTAACTATATATGGTCTATAACCTATGGTTTTTTCAGTGAATTTTCAAGGTTTTGTAAATGCAAATTCCTAACTATATATGGTCTATAACCTATGGTTTTTTCTGTGAATTTCATTGGTTTTTTAAAAGCTAATATCTATAGCTGTAAAATATATTCTTTATTAAGTGACGTATCACGTAGCCCGTGAGACGCCTCATGATGCATCGCATAACCGTGACGTATCGTCTCTGCAGCGCAAACCAAACCCAAAACGTAAGCACGCCAGAACACGCTTAAAGATATATATATATTTTTTTAACCTTAATTAGACAAAATCCACACGTGCACATATCACAAACGTTCAAAAAACACAATATGTCGGACTCCCGTTACGCTGCCGGTTAGCTGCCCGGTTAACGTACCAGGAAGCACCTTTACCGCGAAAAATCGCAATTTTTTTTTTCTTTTGCCCCGCAGGGAACTTTAATAGCCCCCTCATCAATCCTAGGGGTTCAGGAGGGGTCTGCCTTACCCCTTTCATTCATTTACAGCTTTTTTTTTCCACCTCTTGTCTCTCGATCCTACCGAGAGACAAGATGGCAGCCGCTCCGGACTGTTTACAATGTTGACAGCCAATCAGCTACTCCTCAGACTCCCGTTACATTGCCGGTTAGCTTCCCGGTTAGCTGCCCGGTTAGCTGCCCGGTTCCCGTACCAAGACGCGTCTCTACGGCAAAAAAATCTGATTTTTTTTTTTGGGGCCCCGCGTGGCTCTATAATATCCCCCTCATCAATCCTAGGGGGTCAGAAGGGGTCTACCTTGCCCCCTTTCCTTCATTGCCCCCTTTGTTTTGGCCTCCTCTTGTCTCTCGATCCTACTGAGAGACAAGATGGCGGCCGCTCCGGACTGTTTAGAATGTTGACAGACACCGGAGAGCCAATCAGCTTCGCTTCGCAAAGTTCCGATACGCGAAAAGTTCGCTAACCGGAGCGCTACCCGGAGCGCTGTTACAGATATATATCTTGTTTTAAACGTTAATTTCTCAAAATCCACTGAAGCACATATATTGAGACCTAGCAAAGGCACATCGGGCTAACAGTCCCTACAATTTTGCCAAGTTTCGTGGAAATCCATTAAGCCGTTCGGGCTAAAAGTGAGGCCAACCGCCCTATGGAAATTAACATGGGAAAAACGCGTTTTGGGACCCCCCTTTTTTCTCGGCCCCCCCTTGACAAACCCCCCCCAAATTTCCAGGAGCTGCTCAGAAACAAAATGTGCCATTTTCCTGAAAATTTCAGCCAATTCCGTCCACAAACGCCAAAGTTATTAGGCATAAAATTTTCAAAAGTTCCATAGAGAAAAAATCCTAACTATATATACCTACTGGCGACCGCCAGTAGGTAATATATATATATATATATATATATATATATTACCTACTGGCTATCGCTAGTAGGTATATATAGTTAGGATTTTTTCTCTATGGGACTTTTGAAAATTCTATGTCTAATAACTTTGGCGTTTGTGGACGGAATCGGCTGAAATTTTCAGGAAAATGGCACATTTTGTTTCTGAGCAGCCCCTGAAAATTTGGTGGGGTTTCGTCAAGGGGGGGCTGAGAAAAAAGGGGGGTCCCAAAACGCGTTTTTTGCATTGAGTTTTCCATAGGGCGGTTGGACTCACTTTTAGCTCGAATGGCTGAATGGATTTGCACGAAACTTGGCAAAATTGTAGGGACTGTTAGCCCGATGTGCCTTTGCTAGGTCTCAATATATGTGCTCCAGTAGTTTTTGAGAAATTAACGTTCAAACCAAGATATATATCTGTAACAGCGCTCTGGGCAGCGATCCGGTCCGCTTACTTTTCGCTTATCGGAACTTTGCGCGCAGAAAGCTGATTGGCTCTCCGGTGTCTGTCAACATTCTAAACAGTCCGGAGCGGACGCCATCTTGTCTCTCGGTAGGATCGAGAGAGAAGAAGAGGTGGAAAACGAAAGGGGAATTTAATGAAAGGGGGCAAGGTATCCCCCTCTTGACCCCCTAGGAATGTTGTTGGGGTTATTAAAGGGTCCCGTGGGGAAAATAAAAAAAAAATGATTTTTCACGGTAGAAGCGCGGCCGCGAACTGGTAGCGAAACGGGAATTCGCCATTTTGTGCTTCGTTAATTAAATTACTAGTTATAAGTGGGTGCGGGAGACGTATCCTAATCCCCTATGTTTCCTGAGGGTGGCTGAGGAGGCTGATATATGTTGATACATCTCTTCCAGCGGCTGTGCGTGAGCTTTTTTTTTTTTTTGCTGCGTGACAGTCCGGAGCGGCCGCCATCTTGTCTCTCGGTAGGATCGAGAGAGAAGAAAAGGTGAAAAACTAAGGGGGAATTTAATGAAAGGGGGCAAGGTATCCCCCTCTTGACCCCCTAGGAATGTTGTTGGGGTTATTAAAGGGTCCCGTGGGGAAAATAAAAACAAAATGATTTTTCACGGTAGAAGCGCTTCACGGGCCGCGAACTGGGCCGCAAACTGGTAGCGAAACGGGAATTCGCCATTTTGTGCTTCGTTAATTAAAGTACTAGGTATAAGGGGGTGCGGGAGACGTATCCTAATCCCCTATGTTTCCTGAGGGTGGCTGAGGAGGCTGATATATGTTGATACATCTCTTCCAGCGGCTGCGCCATCTTGCCTTTTTTCGAATGCCACAATTTTGTCGTGCACGGCAGCCATTTTAGATGCCAGGCTGGTCCCAGGCTATCACCTAACCCTGCGGATGTAGTTTATGGCCCCAGCTGTAGAGAATTCAGACATGCCAATCCTCCTGATTCAGGCGTGTGAGTACTGATTTCAGTGCTAGTCTCCCGCCTCCCGATTTCTGCAAGCAAAAACCCGGGGGCATATTACGAACAACTAGCGATAATTTTTGTCTCTAACTTGTTTAGAGACAAAAATTATCGCCGCACATCGGCGATTTTTATCGCAGATAAACCTTGCTATTATCCTAGAAAAGTCAGCGATATTCATGTATTATCGACCTAATGCTCTTAGCCATGTTATCCACCTCCCATTGGATAACATGGCTAAGAACTGCTCAGGGCAGGTGTTAGATTTTGGAGATATTCGCGCTTAGCGCGAATATCTCCAAAAGTTGGTAATAGAAGGTAGCGATGTTAGGGACTGTTTCCAGTCGCTAACATCTTGGCACGCCACTTTGCATGTCATTAGTGATAAGTATCACTGACATGCAAAGCGGGGCCCAAGATGGTCGCTATCTCCTTTTAGCTGTCACTAACTGGTGTTAGCGACAGCTTGGTAATAGGGAAATAATTTTATCTCCGCTTTCATGGCTTTTAAAGCCAAAAAAGCGGAGATAAACCCCCTTGATAATATGCCCCACGATTCCTTGGGGGTTTCAGCTGACAGGGCTTGGTATTGTGTTACATGGTAATTTTTCCATGAAACGTCAGAGGGTCGATGCAGGGGTTCTAGAAGAGGTGATAAACTATTTAAGCCTCATGAACAAGCGCATGGTCTTTTAAAGATTTGTGAAGTACTCGGGGCGGCGGTGTGTGTGTGCCCTCTTTCAGGAGCGGGCGGGGGGGCACTGCCAGCAACTTGCCAGGTCAGGTAGTGTTCAACACGTGCATCACCCTTTCTCTGCCTGCTATTGCGCTCCATGCTTCGGAAAGGTAAGAAAAAGAACGTGCATTTGAGTTTGAAATGTCCGATCCTGCAGCAGCACACTTCCAAAGTCCACACATGACAATAACCCGATTCAAGGCCCCATTCACCCGTTTTTTAAAAAAATAGATAACACTCCAAGAAAGTAAGGTTATAAAACTTTATTAACTACTAACTTTAACGAACGGAACAAAAACTAAAAACATTTAAACATTTCTCAACACAAAAAGCAACAATGGTTAGAAGCTGTCTTTTGTGCGAATAGTCCCAAGGCAGCACAACGTGCAGAGTTCTGGACGGCACCCAGGTGATGTCGTCTGGGTGCCGCACTGGTTTAGGGATCCTACAATGCTGCTCCGAAAATTGGCGTGGGGCGTCCCGGGTGGGGCGGGGGGAGGCCTCGTCAGTAGCGGTCTGTTGTGCGAATAGTCCCAAGGCAGCACAACGTGCAGAGTTCTGGACGGCACCCAGGTGATGTCGCCTGGGTGCCGCACTGGTTTAGGGATCCTACAATGCAGCACAGAAAAACAGCGTGGGGCGTCCCGGGTGGTGCGGGGGGAGGCCTCGTCAGTAGCGGTCTGTGTCCAGTGTCACATGGCTGACACAACATGTACGACAGGCACCCAGGTGATGTCCAGTAAACTGCCGCACTGGTTTTGGTATCCTACAATGCTGCTCCGAAAATTGGTGTGCGGCGGCCCGAGGGGGGGGCGTGGGGGAGCCGGCGTGAACGGGCCTCCCCAGGTGGCAGCCATCTAGCTGAGTTGCGCTCGCTCTTGCGGCCACAGCGTCTCGCTCACCATGTTGTTGAGTTGCTCCCACTCTTGCAGTGCAGCGATAGGCGGCTGCCACATGGCTCTTAAAATGGCGGACAGCTCCTCGGTTTTAGGCCTGGTCCACTGAAATGGCCCTGGGACACTTTGGAACTCGGACGCTTGCCTGCTAGGGCTTGGGTTCCATTCTCGAAAAGCGTCCCCTCAGCCGTGAAGATTGTATAAAAGTCTTGGGGGGCCCCCGACTCCCGCAGGCTTCCGGTGGGGAGCGGCTGCCATGATTGCTCGCGGAATGACCACGACGGAGCCACGAGATGGTGGTGCTCTCATGCTGACGCCAGCTTCAGTCTGAATGATCCAGAAACAAGGTGGGGCTTTCATCGTTTGGGAAAAAAAAATGTTCTAAACCAATGAAAAGTGTTATTTTTAGGTCATATGACCAAGCCTTCCATCTTTAGGAAACCAAAAGTAAAATGAACCAATGAAAAGTTTTATAAACAAGTCACATGACCTGTTATGCGGCATAGGGCTACAAAAAGCGTAGAAAATCCGTTGGCACGTGAGGCGGCGTCAGTAGCGGACCGATGTGCGAATAGGCCGAAGGCAGCACAACGGGCCGAGATCCGGATGGTACCGAGGTGGTGTCCAGCAAATTGCCGCACTGGTGTGGCCATCCTACAATGCTGCGCCGAAAGACGGCGTGTCCAGCTGAGTTGCGGTCACTGTTGCGGTACAGTGACTCGAACGCGCCGAGATCCGGATGGCACCGAGGTGGTGTCCAGCTAATTGCCGCACTGGTGTGGCCATCCTACAATGCTGCGCCGAAAGACGGCGTGTCCAGCTGAATTGCGGTCACTGTTGCGGTACAGTGACTCGAACGCGCCGAGATCCGGATGGCACCGAGGTGGTGTCCAGCAAATTGCCGCACTGGTGTGGCAATCCTACAATGCTGCGCCGAAAGACGGCGTGTCCAGCTGAGTTGCGGTCACTGTTGCGGTACAGTGAGTCGAACGCGCCGAGATCCGGATGGCACCGAGGTGGTGTCCAGCAAATTGCCGCACTGGTGTGGCCATCCTACAATGCTGCGCCGAAAGACGGCGTGTCCAGCTGAGTTGCGGTCACTGTTGCGGTACAGTGAGTCCAACGCGCCGAGATCTGGATGGCACCGAGGTGGTGTCCAGCAAATTGCCGCACTGGTGTGGCCATCCTACAATGCTGCGCCGAAAGTCGGCGTGGGGTGCCCCGTTGGTTTATGAGGTGATGTCAGTAGTGGATCGATGTGTGAATAGGTCGGAACCAGCACAAGGCGCCCTGCACTGTTGAGCCTTTTTCAATGCCTGTTTTTTGTTGTTTCCCCTCCATCAAAAACAAAACAAAAATACAAGGCGCCAAGATCCGAATGGCAAGTCCTGGATGTTGAGTGCCTCAGTTGAGAGTTCTGAGCAGTGCTTGTAAGACTGTCTGAAGCTTATTTGCAAAAACAACAAGTGATGGACCGAATGTGGATCAATGTCACACATTCCCCCAGTCAAAAGATCTGGGCCCAAATCCATCGTTTTGTTTGAAGCTTATTTGCACCTGCTGCAGCTTCACTAGGTCCGGCGGAACTTTTTGCCTTTTCCTTTCTGCTTCTTTTCCTACAATGCGTTTCATCTGAAGACACGACAAGGTCCCTGAATGTGTGCAGGGGGACGCTATTGATTGAATGAAAATGGCGGCTTGACACAAAGCTGACTCAAGCGTTACTGTTGGTGCTATACAGACAAAAATTGGTTTTCAGTTTGTACATTCTTCAGGTTTTTTTTTTCCATCCAAGTCTGATTGAGAGTTTGTAGAAAAATGGCTTCAGATTTTCCACATACTACTCTTCAACATTCTTCCTTAATGTAACAATGTGAGACTCACTAGGAGAACGGCTGTTTATCTTTCCTTTCAAAATGCTGCCAACAATATTTTCTGAATGGAAGACACCATCTTGTAGCATAAAGGGCCGAAAGGGGTTCTGGTCTGGCCGATGGTTGGTGGAGACATTTTGACTATATCTTGGACCTGCCCGGCCTCGCCCAAAATGGCGCCGGTATAAATGGGACTCGTAACTCCTTGCCCGCAAATGTATATCTAGAAAATGTTATTGTAAGTGGCCCTGTCGTATTTTAATTACAAAATGTACGTCCACCGATTCCGCAACTGTTAGACAGCTTTGTTCTTGCAACCTAATGGCCCGCTCGTTACGTTCTTCTACAGTGTAAATGTCTCCTCATCATATACGATTTCAGTTTGCTCCGTGGCCGGCCCACGTGGTTATAGGCCCGTATTTGTATACTGACATTTTCACAATAAAGGTTTTTAAAACAAAACACGGTAGTAGTATTTACATTTGTAAAGTTTTTACTTTTAGTGACTGTTTTCGAATCAGTAAAAGGCAAGTGAAATAAAGCAGTCCAATTACATGACGGATAAAAGGTATAATATGTAGGAACGCAGTAAAGATAAATGGTCAAGGGCAGTTGTGTTTTTCATGTCTGCAACATAAAGTGATCGATAAGAATCTGATAATCAGGCGTATCGGCGACTAAGACAGCAGGCCGAATCTCTTTTACTCAACGGCTCCGTCATGGAAGGAAGAAACGCCCTTTTTCTCGAAAAAGGAATATATTTTACTTGCAAGACAGTTGTAAATTTTCCGGGAAAGTACATTAGCCTGGAATATTATAACATATGTTTGAAAAAAAAATATTGTTCGAAAATAATAAAAAGCGTCATTTTTAGGTCATATGACCAAGCTTTTCATCATTAAATTAACAAAAGTAAAATGAACCAATGAAAAGTTTTATTAACAAGTCACATGACCTGTTATGCTTACGTTACGCGCTGCGCGCCGCGCCTCGGATCACTTCTGGGTGCGCTAACGCGGCGTGTCATAAAACGCATTACGCGACAACGTAGGTCAAGAATATAGTCTAAATGTCTCCACCAACCAGCGTTCAGAACACAACCCCTTTCAGCAGTCCAAAAAGTTCTGTTAAATGACAACAGAGGGGACAGGCAACAAGAACCATCAGTCAAAGAGGGGAGGGCAAGTTCTTCTCTTCCGGGTCATGTTGGGGCGCTACCGGAACTGATCGAATTGGTAGTCTACAGTGTTTCTGGATGTTTCAGACTAAAGCTGGCGTCAGCATGAGACCACTACCATCTCGTAGCTCCGTCGTGGCCATTCCACGAGCAATCATGGCAGCCGCTCCCCACCAGAAGCCTGCGGGAGTCGGAGGCCCCCAAGACTTTTGTAGAATCTTCACGGCTGAGGGGACGCTTTTCGAGAATGGGACCCAAGCCCTAGCAGACAAGCGTCCGAGTTCCAAGGTGTCCCAGGGCCATTTTAGTGGACCAGGCCCAAAACCGAAGAGCCGGCCGCCATTTTGAGAGTCCTGTGGCAGCCGCCTATCGCTGCACCGCAAGAGCGGGCGCATCTCAACTACATGGTGAGCGAGACGCTGTAGTCGCAAGAGCGGGCGGTAAACAGCTGAATGGCGGAAGAGGCACAGTGTAGCAAAAGCGGGCGGAATGGCAACTAAAACGATAATGGGGCGTCCCACTACAGCTTGTCTTCAGGTCAAACGGATTGTGGGACAAGGTCCAGAATTGAAGAGTCATCAAAAGGCAAAAAGTTCCGCCGGACCCCGGGAGCCGGCCGCCTATGTCGGGGGCGATCTCAGGCTACACCAGTGCTATAAGACTTGGGGAGGGTGTCGGAGCCAAGCGTCTTCTCCGAGTCCATGGCCATCACACCGCCCCTCAGGGGCCTCCGTCAAGCTGTTTAGGAAGGTAACATATCACATTGTTTTCTAATGCAGTCAGGTCCACAAACGACACTCACTTACTTTGAGAATAGTGAAGCTGCAGTAGGTGGAAATAAGCTTCAGACAGTGTTACAAGCACTGCTCAGAACTCTTAACTATGGCACCCAACATCCAGAACTTATGCTATTTGAGAATGGTAGTGACATCGAAGCATCTCAGGGACCAAAACCATTAACGTACTTTCACGTATGAAAATCTTACTTGGGGAGGGGGCAGGAGCGAAGCGCCCCCTCCCAGTCAGCGCCACCACACCGTATGTTGAAAATCTGAAGCCATCGTTCTACAAAGTCAACCAAACTTGGATTGAAAAATCTAGAAAAATGTACAAACTGAAAACCAGTTTTGGTCTGCATAGCATCAGTAACAACGCTTGAGTCAGCTTTGTGTCAAGCCGCCATTTTGATTCAACAAAGCACAGGCATTGAAAAAGGCTGAAATTCAGAACTCTAAACTATGGCACCCAACATCCAGGAGCTTGCCATCCGGATCTTGGAGCCTTGTGCTGTTTTCGATCTATTCACACATCGGTCCACTACTGACATCATCTTATAAACCAACGTTATGTAAATAGTTTTTTAATAAAATGTTTTACCCTGTTTCTTTGCTGGTGTGTTGTCTATATTTTTAATATTTGCATAGGGTTTGTCGTTATTTTGTGCGGGATGGGTGATGGAGCCGAGCTGTCTTGCAGCCCTCATGGTGTGGAGCTCAGTTCATCTCACTATTTTCGTATTTCTCATGAAGGGTTGTTCCTAATATTTCTATTTTAGCGAGGTCAAAAAGAGATCCAATTAGTGGCCTACTGATTTTGCTCGATTACTTTTATTTTTTTACACGATTTTTCACTATCTGCAAAGACTAAACAGAGTATTGCGACTTTGTGTTTGTTTGTAAATAGAGAATGATCCAAAGAGAACCAATTCTAAAACAGTAAATGCTTGGACAACAATCAATCAAATGGAGAGACAAGGAGGCACGACGGATTACAACGGGGGTAAAGGCCTGCGTTAACTACCCTTCAGTATCTGCAAAGAGAGAGTACTACTAAGGCAAAAGAGGGGAGGGGGGGGGTGCAGCGTTCAAAGCACATCAGCGTGCATAAATACGAAAATGTTTTTATCTATCACGTACTTGACATTTTAAAGCTTTTCATATTTGCTATTAAAAAACCAATGAAATTCACAGAAAAAACCATAGGTTATAGTGGATATATAGTTAGGAATTTGCATTTACAAAACCTTGAAAATTCAATGAAAAAACCATAGGTTATAGGCCATATATAGTTAGGAATTCGCATTTACAAAACCTTATTTTACTCGCATAAAACCATTGAAATTCCATATATAGTTAGAAGCGCTAACTATATATCGCGCACCCGCAATCCACTGCTGATGATGTCACATATTACATCATTCATGACATGGTCAGTGACATCACTGATGACATCACTGATGACATCTCAAATGACATCACTGATGACAACTCAAATGACATCACTGATGACATCTCAAATGACATCACTGATGACATCACTGATGACAACTCAAATGACATCACTGATGACATCTCATTTGTCATCACTGATCACATCACTCATGTGATAATACAATGAACCTCTTCAGACTCTAATATAACCTTACATACACTCAGTATAAACAGACACTCACAGACTGTCACTCATCCATGGAGTTACTCACACACCTAGTCAGTCATGCAAAGAATCAATCACACCTCCATTTCCTCAACTATAAAGTTATACACATCTTACTTATTCAAACATATAATAACACATATTTATTCTCTTATATAATCCCTGATACAAGCTCACAGTGATCGATACAGCCACTCACACATTCACTGGATCTTATGTTCAGTTATTTATATATCTCAACTCTCACATGTATTGTGTTTTACATACGTACTTACTTGCACATGTAGCAATGAGAAATCCATTCACTCACCAACACACCCATGCACAGTCAACCGCCCATATAGCTGTTTCCACATGCACTCTTGAACTCATACTCCTAGTGAATCAACTGCTTACACATCTATGCACCGAGTCACGCACCTCCCAGCCACCCACACACACACTCAGCCTCCCATTCAAATACTTGGGCAACCAATCAATAACCCATATGGCCACTCTTATAGCTACTGATCAACACATGCAGCAGCTTACACAACAACAAACATACTGATGCACAAATTAAGACAGTTTAGTCACTAACCCATGCACTCAGTGAGACACATTTAATCACTCACTTATACAGTCAGTCATGCACCTACTAAATTCTTCATCCAGACACTTATACATCCACTCATTCTTCAATATGTGAAACATATTTAAACTTTACAGACACATACAATCACTGGATGTTGTGATCAGTGATGTCATCAGTGATGTCATTTGAGATGTCATCAGTGATGTCATCAGTGATGTCACTGACCATGTCATGAATGATGTAATATGTGACATCATCAGCAGTGGATTGCGGGTGCGCGATATATAGTTAGCGCTTCTAACTATATATGGAATTTCAATGGTTTTATGCGAGTAAAATAAGGTTTTGTAAATGCGAATTCCTAACTATATATGGCCTATAACCTATGGTTTTTTCATTGAATATATATATATATGTATATATATATATATATATATATATATATATATATATATATATATATATATATATATATATATATATATATATATATATATATATATATATATATATATATATATATATATATATATATATATGCCACACCCACAACTCCATCTATATACAGGGCCAAAATCATGACCATGATCCTTTGCAAAATTTCCAACACTGCCAGGACATAGCCATTGATTCACAGCTCTCTGCTACATACACTCACACCTCACCCACCACACATCTGGCACCTGTGATCAACTACACTCTCAAGCACTCTCATTTACTCATATACACTTACCCTCACCTTCACACTCACTCACACCTCTATCTCCACCACCACCCATCGCCATGCCTCCGAAGAAGAATCCCAAGTTCACAGAGAAGGAGTTGGAATGATGGTAGATGAAATTGTCAGAGTAGAGTCACAGTTATTTGTGAACTTAGTCCAAGAGATCCCCCTGTCCCAGAGAAATAATATGTGGTACAGGATTGTCAAGAAGGTGAATGCTCAAGCAACTTGCCTGTGCACACTGGATGACATCAGGGACAGGTAGTAAGATGTGCGAAGGAGGGTTAAGAAGCTGCTTGCCAGAGACCATGCCAAGAGTCAGCGACTGGCGCTGGCACGCCTGTACCACAGTTGCACTTCACTTCCTGGGAGGGGAAGGTGTGGGCCATCCTTCCACCAGAGGGTGTTTATGGAATAGCAGGAACACCAGAGCCTGGTGAGTACATACTCAAATAGCCAATAATGTTAACACATGCACAGCCACAGACATCAAGGTCAACGAGGAAGTGATACTCAACACTGTTAACAAAGCTAAAAATGACTACAGAAAGAGCATGTAATGTGTAGGCCAATTAGACTAACAACACACTTGCAATGTAACAGGAAATATTAGCATTTCCAAACATGTACATACTTAGCAATAACTCACAGCAAGGCTATGGGATCCAAACACCGGTGGACTGTGTCCGTCCTTTTGTCTGCACACATTCACTCCCAGGAAACCTGAGTCACAGGAAGGGTGTTTTGGCTAAAATCCTGATGGGAGTCATAGTCATGCCTAATACTCCTCCTCACACACATGCTAAATTGTTCACCTGGGCCTATGGCTACAGCATATCGTGGGGAGATGTACTCACAAGATGAGTAGCACTGCTACAAGGTGTTGATCCTGAAGCACAATACCATGATAGCCATGTGCTCCTCACACCAGTCACGAGTGTCAGTCATCTTGCCAGGACATAGTCCCAGGTGTGCTCCCTGGGATGGCTAGGAAGGTATCTGGAGGACAGCCCATGATGAGAGTTGCAGTTGCAGCTTACACTCCTCCCACATAGCCCAACAAGCCAACCAGGAACTGTGCTTACCTCACAATCAATGGAAAAGTACTGGAAAGATGGCTGAAATTGCGGATTGGTGTGAGGAGAACAAGACCTTTATGGGAGTTGTGGGCAAACAAACACCAGGCACCAGTGTCAGACATCTTGACAGTACATTTCCATTTACTGTGAGGAAAGCATAGTACCAGGTGGTCTTGTTGGGCTATGTGGGAGGAGGAGTATTTGCACTGATGAACAACATGCTCCTGAAATCATTCATTGTGTGCCAAACCTTCACTTTGTTGCTCACACTGAACTGTCCCACATTGGATGGAGGGTCTAAGTTGGCCCTTGGACTCAAATGACTGTAGACATGGCTCTGAAAAATTCATCTACTGCCACTCCCAACTCATCTTTGCCCATCATGTTTTATACATCACTACCCCATTGTGGGTTAATCACATCATGCACTGAAATAAATCACTTTGCACAGAATACTTGCTTATGTTGTGACTGAAACACAAATGTACAGATTTAAATGAGTCACAAAAATGCAAAGAATGGAATGTCAATGACACTGGCTGGGAAACATGCTCAGGAATTAACCTACTGGCTTGTGAGTAAATGTAACCTGACACAGTATGAGAGATACACACAACAAAGTCATCACATCCCCCATAATACATGTACCAATCCAAATTGACTCTACTGTTGTAAAAGAAAACATCATTTCAATGGACAAACAACAATCATTGTCAGATAAACTGATCATCATGGCATATGTCGAGTTTACAAAGGAACGTTGGATGTGTGGAAAAAGGCAAACCTCAATGTGGAGCAGGTTTATTCCAAAGGCACAACCTAGTGCCCTCGCACAAAATGAGATCACATCACACTGTGACAAAAATCACAAATGAGCGAAAATTGAGCATCAGGTCTGAAGTGAGTGTGTGGCACAGAATCCGGATCCACAGCTAACATGCAATGTGTCATATTGGGTCTGGGAGGTCACAAGTCTCCATACGACAGCCCTAGGAACATGGGAAGGACATACATAGAACAGTCAGGAACTCCTTAATCATTTGTCCACATCTCCAAGAGACATATCAGAATCACCAATTTTTCCATGTGAACACTTGCTAGGATTCATGTAACCACTGTACCTAGGACTCTACAAACTTAATAGACCCTAAACAACTCAGATGATCATGTTAAGTAGCATACGCTCTCAGGCATACAAACATATTGTACACCAGGACACATATCATGCAACCAAAGTGCTTTGTCAACTCATCATTGAGTACTTACACTCATGTGAAAAAGTTGTTGATAACCTGTCTCCGAACATCCTCCTCCTCCTCCTCATCACTGGCAACATGTCCCAGTCCTGGATTCTCCCTTGCTGGTGGCTGCTTTTCTCTGTCCTCTGGTATAAGCGGTAGCTCATTCCTCACTGCCAGGTTGTGGAGCATGAAACACACAATGATGATCTTGCACACCTTCAATGGTACATATCGGAGGGCTACTCCTGTATGGTCCAGGCAGCGGAATCTTGGTTTCAGAAGGCCAAATGTACGCTCAACCACTTGCCTGGTCCTCCCATGTGCCTCATTGAAACAAACCTCAGCAGGGGTAACAGGGTTCCGAAGTGGTGTCAGCAAACATGGCAGGTTGGGGTATCCAGAGTCTCCTACACTGAACACAGAAAATATTTCAATTGTCTGAAAACAGGGTAAAAACCTGACATGCAAGCAGCACACAACAGAGACAAACAACATGACTACCAACAAGCCAGGCATGCTCATGTTGCAACTGAGACATCAAATGGGGGATCCCACTATCAACTGTCCTGGTGTTGGGAACTTGATGTAGAGGTCCGGAAAATGTAACAATGCATCCAACACATCCCGAATCACATGGCTGAACATTGTCCGGGACATCCCACCAGCAGTTGCCACAGTATACTGGAAGGACTCTGTGGCAAAGAAAAGGAGGGCCGGCATCACCTTTACCTTAAGGGTCAGCACAAAGAGATATGGGCGTGCAGGCTGAAAATATGGGGCCAACTGGTGTGCCAACTCCACTATGAGTGATCTGGGGAAGCGTTATCATCAGGTGCTATCCCATTCTTCCATGGTCTGGAGGTCGGAGAAGGGCCTAGGTACTGCCAGTCTCCTGCGGTACCTATGTTACAAGTGCAAACATAGTTGAGGTCACTTTCCTATGTATGAAGGAACATGCAATTACACACACACACAGCATTAAATCAAGACACAATGAAGTTAGAGGCCTACGTTTGAGCTTTGATACAGAGCACAGTTATGTGACCATTACAAGACATGTCACCAAGCTATGGTTAGGCACCAATTAGAGTGCTGTACTGTAACTAGTCACTGGTGTCTGTCACTGTCTATGTGACCAAACATCATATACTTAACAACCCCCAAACCAACTATCCAAGATATAGGTTGGTGATAACTCTCACATAGTTGAAAGCTACACAGAGCAGGATCATGTAATGCGAGCTATGTGGGACACATAATACAGACAGCGGGTCACCATGCAAACCATGCACACCACTGTCACAGGTGGGACACTGTCATGATGTCATGCCTGACAAACATGTACAACAACATACATAAAAGCTTGAGATTGTAAGTCAGGTTATTATTTGACAAGCATCCACGTATGCCTGAAACACACAGACACAACAGCAACTCACATGACAAACGCAAGCTGATGTGGCAGCTAAATATCTAAGTGTCTGCTTTATACAAGACTCAGACACAGTAGATTTACAAACATGACATCAGCACAATGTACATTCTGACACACAGTCCAACAAAGCAGTGAATAAGTGTGGACATAACATGTCTTAACCCAATGATCCCCTGGGACTGGGTCCTAGCCTAGGAGAGTAATCTGTGAAGTAGGCTCTCAATGTTGTGATGGGCCAGGGCACAGGTCAGGGGTACACGTGGGTGGACAGCATCCACCCACTATATTCACAGGGTGCACACCAAACACCCAGCCAAGAATTTGAGCACCGCTGCATAATGTGCTGAGCTCGTCCCGCTGTAATTTTCAAACACTGGGACACTTTCAGCAGAGTCTGCTTCCCATCTTCAATAAGCAACACCATGCAGGCTTTCTTATTTAAGACTCCTGCTGGGCCCATAACAAAGTCCGAATTTGAGTGGTCATCAGATGCAAATGAAGCGGAGGGGAAACAAAGGCTCACACCTTGTTAGCACTTCACACATAATTAAAAGAGGCTACTTTTCACTTTGTTCAGTCCTTTTTTAGGAGATATGCATGCACTGTAATAATGTCAGATGTGTTGGTCTTTCCCAGTACTTACACAAAGCAAATTGCATTTATATAAAGATTACTACACCCGAGGAGGCATTGAAATAATGTAAGTACCACTATTTTTTCTTGTATAGCCCTACGCATCCCAATGTAGGGTGTCGGAGAGCTTTACATCAACCCATGCATATTACATGTATAATAAATTATATACTAGTGTACATGAATGTACAGGATGTGCTACATAAAACTGGGTGACTGCAAGTTGTGGAAGTCACATATCATCTTCCATAGCTCATAGTGCTATTAGCCTTGCAATGAGCTCAAACGTATACATGATAGACCTGCAAAACATAAATGTGAGGGCTTTAGATATAATGTCTCTTCTTGTGATGCCACTTCCTGTGAAGTTGTGGCTTGTGATTACACTTTCTATGATGTCAATTCCTGTGATGGCACGTTGTGAGCCGTGATCTCACGTGCCATGATGTCAGGCACCGTGAGATGTGCAATAAAGGAAATGCTATGGAGGGAATAACCACTCATTTATTTTTGATCAAGGCACCATCAATCACCCTGACGTGTTCAATATATCACAAACGTAATTATGAATAATTCTGTAAGATACACATACTATTCAGCGGGACAATGAGCCAAAAAAACAAATGTTCATAGCAAAGACATGAAACATAATATACATACAACATGAACGGGTACACAAACCATTATAGCAACATCAATATAATACATATACACAATTTATTCAACCTATACAAGACCCCAACATATACAGCTACTAATGCCCACTCCTTATTTTGAGTGGTAAACTGTGAGGTGGTCCTCTTAGCGCCAGAGTTATCACACCTCTCTCTTATTCCATAGTATGCGCCTATACTCTCATACCTAATCCAAAATTCATTGGACTCCTCATATATCTGTCGACGCTGTCGCGTTTCAGCCCACAATTTCATTTGGCCTCTTCAGGACAAGGGTACAAAATATCCGTAATCTTCTCCGAACTCTTAATCAAAACGAGAGTTAAAATCCCCCAGGGTATATATACCCCTTAACGGGGAGATCCACACTCCAAAACCTCACCTCCGGTGGTTGAGTCAGCAGAACAGAGAAACGGTGGTCGCCCTCCTGTCACTGGCTCTTCAATCCCTTATTTCTTTTAACCTGCCAAAAAGGTCAGCTTGTGTCTTCACACACTCCTCATTTCTCCTGCCGCGTTGGTAGCTCGAAAACGCTCTCTCCGGCTGGGATAAACAAAGACCGTGAGGTCACGCGCTGTGATGTCCCTTGCATACTGCCTAACTAGGTTAGTCCCCCCACTACTTTTTTTAGGACTTGTGCCCTGTGATGAGCTTCACAAACAGTGTGTAGTGTGCCCCTCAAGCTTGGCTCATCATGGGAGTGTGCGCTATCAAGTCCAATGTCCAATATGTCATGTTATTTACTGTCCCCACACGTAATGCAGCAGAACATAAAGATTTTCACAACTGTCTGCCCTGACAACTGATTAGTGGAGGATGTGTTAGCTGCATCCAAACCATGTTGGTAGCATTCTTTGTTTGTTGGCTGTAATGGTGAATGACACAGGTGAGTATTCGATGGACTCGTTAACCGCGTCCGAACCGAGCCGGATGCACCGATTGGCTGTCGGTTGTCACGGTGAACGATGCAGGTGAATATATAATGGACGCATGAGCCTCATCCGATCCGAGCCAGACGCACCCATTGGCTGTTTGTCATCATGGTGACAGACGTGCGTTTCGTTTTGTCTCCGGATCGCGTGCAGTTGGAATCGGGACCCTGCCATCACCAATGTATCAAACTCAATAGTGTTCCAATGTGGATATTTTGAATGCTGCTGTAGGCGTGTCCGATGCTAGCAATGTTTTGGATTGGATCGATTCAGATAATGTGACCGACTCAAATCTATTGCTTTGGGGCATGGAACTTACAGCCTGATTCATGAAAAACGGGATTTGCGATTCTCAAATAGCGAAAAATTGCGATTCGCTATTGAGAAATTGCAAATCTGAATTCATGAAGATTAGCGATAAAAAAATGAGATTCGCACACGGGCGCAAATTCCGTTTGCGATTAACGATAATCGCAGAAAAATCGCTATTTCCGGCTACCCGCGTCGGGATTGCGATATCGCAAATAGCGATATCGATATTTGCGATATCGCGAATTGCGAGATCGCAAAATCGCGAGATCGGGAAAACGGGAAGTCGCATTTCGAGCACAGTGATGACATCACAACCAGGAAGCAGCCAGTTCCCACCCCCATTCACCACAGTGAGGTAGACCTCAAGTGAGCAAGTGGGAGAGCTCCTGCTATTCTACTGTTGATTCCTACTCTGCAACAACATTGCTGCCATGTCTGAGGAACCTGTTCCTGGCCCCAGCAACACCACAGGGCGCAAGAGGAAGCTGAAATTTTCAGAACAGGAGCTGGAGCACTTGATCGAAGGGGTGGTGGCCATCCACGCCAAACTGTTCGGCAAAGACTCCAGGAGGGTCCCGGAGCAGGGAAAAAGGAGGATCTGGCAGGGAATAGCCCCCACCGTCAACTCCGTGGGTGTGGCCGATAGGTCACTCGACAAACTTAAAAAAGATGGTACGACCTCCGAGGTCGTGCCAAAGAGAAGGTGGTGGAGCGCCTTGGAGAGGCATCGGGCACTGGAGGGGGAGGACCTACAGTCCCTCCAAACACAGCCTTGGAGGACCAAGTGGAAGACACCCTTGAGAGAGAGACGTGCATTGGATTCACACGTCTGGACTCATTCCGCCCCACCCAAGACACCCAAGGTAAGTGGCATGCGACTGCGACCCTGTCCCCTATGAATGTCCATGACCATATAGGCTCCCATAATGTTCCATAGTCATGCCATTGTTGCACATCAGGGAATGCCCTGAAGCATTGTGGGACATGTAGTGTGGCCACAATGTAGTAGTACCACAATGCAGCCAGACAGGTTCCAAAGTACGCAAAGCCACAGCCAGTCAGGGAATGTCACCCAGCATGCATGTAGCAACTGCACGTCTGACAGATACATGCAACTAATGATCGTCCACTTACCCTCACAGGTGGCACTGAAAGCAGCGACAGCGAAAGGCTGCTAATAGATGAGGAGGCCCAGGAGGAGGAGGAGGTGCCACCACAAACACAGGCACCAGCTCCTGCCGCAGCAACAACACCAGCAGCCAGGTCCACCAGCAGTGTGCCCCCTGCGTCTGGCGCACCACCTACAGCCGCAGCCAGGCCCGCGACTAGTGTGCCTCCAGTCCCTGCCGCACCAGCAACGCCTTCTGTGGCACCACCAGAAGCTGGTGCTACTACATCTGGGCCCGCGACAGCGGCAACACAGCGGTCAGCCACAGTGTCAGGCCAGCAGAGCAGGCGTGGCAGGTCTCGCCAGCACACCACTGCAGCAATCAGCAGGAGGGGCAATGGACAGGGGCTGGCGCGAATGAGCGTCGAAAGACGCATGTTGCGTATCCATCAGCGCCAGGCACGGCAGCAATGTGCCATACAGCTCCAGCTGTACAAGATTGGGCGCAATGTGGCCGGAGTGGGTGACCACATGGACCGCATGACGGCGGCCATGGCAGGTGTTGTGGACCGCATGGACAACATGACGGCAGCCATGGCAGGTGTGGGGGAGGGAATGGCCCGCATGACTGCAGCCATGGAGGCCAACACTGCAGCGATGACAGCTCAGCGCACCGCAGCACGCCGGCGCCACCATCAGCTTATGAGCCGGCTGGCGGCCTACAGCAGGTCCAATTATGTTGCAGCCAATGCAACATCACAGTTGTCGCGGCGGTCCCTTGCACAGCAGCACCAACTCATCCAGTGCTGTGAGGATATGACCAGGGTCCTGGAGCACCTGACCACGGCGGTGACACCACTACACCCTCCTGCTCTACCTGCCACTGTTGGGGGTGATGATGTCAGTGAGGGGACATCCAGCATGAGCAGCCACTCTGCCTCACAAGTCGCGCCACTCAGGCGCAGCACCAGGCTCACGGCAGGTACAGGTGCCCCGGAAGAGGATGAGCCTCAGAGGCGCTTGGGTGGAACGCGCAGGAGGCGCAATTGACTACATATGACAATTACAGGCACAGGCTGACTATAAGCCTGCCCTGTCCTTTGACACAGCAGTATGCAGTAATACTGTTAGTAAAGAAGAAAGTTGAAGTGGTACCATTATTGTGATTGAAACAATTATATTTATTTTTGCAGCACAAATTAGCGTTGTGTCATTATTACATTTTGCATGCATTTGTGATTTGTGGGGTGAGGGAAGAGGGTGCACTAGAAACTGTTCACTGTGATGTGGTTGCGACGTCTGTGGCCTTCAGCTGGGTTCTCCCCGCGTGCATGGCGCGCATGTGCAGGTGGCCGGTTGTCCCCTTCAGATTCACTGCCGGAGATATCGACAGGAATCCGGCGCTTGGTTGCAATGTTATGTAGTATTGCGCAGACAGCCACAATGCGGCAGCACACTGCAGGACTGTAATACATGGCCCCACCTGTCTTGTGCAGTATGCGGAACCTGCTCTTGAGCAGCCCAAATGTCCTTTCTATGCAATTCCTTGTCCGTATGTGTACAAGATTGTAGCGCCGTTGCTGGGGTGTAGCAGGGTTGAGGTATGGGGTGAGGAGGTATTCACGGAGGGCGTAGCCACTGTCACCTGAATGAGAGGAGCAGAGGGTGATTGCCTGTGCTGCGCTGCTACCTAATAGCAATGTGACATTGTCGACAAAGTGTACTTACCAAGTAGGTGTCCTTCCCCAAAGTCTCCCCTGGCCAGTCTTGTGTGGAGGCCGCTGTGCCGGAATATGAAGGAGTCATGGCTACTCCCTGGGTACTGGGCCACAATGTCAGTGATGTATGTCTTAGCATTGCAGACCATCCGTATGTTGAGGGAGTGGTAGGACTTGCGATTGCGGAACATATACTCCGTGGCAGCCGATGGGCAGATGGCGATGTGGGTACAGTCTATGCATCCGAGTACATGTGGGAAATGGGCTACATTGTAGAATTGTAGCTTGGTCAAGTCCAAATCCTGTTGGCTGGTGGGAAATGTGATGTGATGGTGTAGCTGGGTGAGCATAGCGTCAACAAAAGTCTGGAGGCAGCGTGACATGGTGGGCTGGGATATCCCCCAGCAGCCGCTACTATCCCCTGGAAGCTCCCGGAGGCCAGGAGGTGCAGGCTACACAATACCTGCACATGTGTAGGCACCGCATTGGTACGCCTTGTTGTGTGCTGCATCAGGGGGTCAAGGTCCTGTATTAGCTGCATTATCATTTCCCCATTTAGCCTGTATTTTGCATATATCTGCTCTCTGGTTTGGCCCAGCAAGGTGACCCGCTGGTGGAAAATCCTGTCCTGGATCCTGCGTCTCCTCCGTGCTGCTCGCTGTAGCCTTCGACGCCTGACCACCATGTACATTCCTGGCATTGTGGAACTCCTAATGCTGCTGCTGATTGTCCTTATGTGTGATTGGTCAGGCCTGAACCTGTTACTGATTGGCCAACGGTTTTTTAAAAGGAAATTTTTGATGGCTTTTATGGTTACCACCTGCTTTGAGTTGTCCTTAATTTGCGCCTCGCAAACTGCGATTTTTGGGTTTTTCGCTATTTGCGATTTTTCATGAATGCCGATTGCGATAGTATTGCGAATTCGCAATTTATTTCGCAGAATCCGTGGATTGTCGCATTTTCCGAATCGCTAATGCTCTCCTACCGGGATTCTGCGATTTTAATTGCGAATTCGCAATTATGGGTTTGCGAATTCGCTATTTTCATGTTGAATCCCGATTACGGATATTGCGCCCGCAATTGCATTTTCGCAGCGATTGCGGGTGCAATTTTGTTTCATGAATCAGGCGGTTAGTTTCTAAATATTCCGCCAGTTGTTGCTGCAGCGCCTTTTCCAGAATTTTAGCCGGTTTGGGGAGGAGGGAAATAGAATGATAGTTACTAAATTGCGCTGGGTCCGCATCCACTTTTTTCAGGATAGGGACTAACATAGCCTCCGGGAATCGGGAATTGGCCGGAGCATAGGGATGTATTCCAAATAGAAAGGAATGGTCTGACCAGTAAAGGGGTCAAGTTACCCATAACCTTGGCAGGTATCGGGTCTAAAGGGGAACCCGATTTGCACTGGGTAAACAGCCTCAATGAGGACTCAATAGTCAACTCTTTAAAGGAGTTCAATGATACTTTTTCCAAGTCCCTATCACAGGGAATCGGAGGAGTCCAGTCAGTAGAGAAAGAAGATCTAATGTTATTATTTTCTCTTGAAAATAGTCAGACAAACCATTACATAAGGCCTGGCTTGAGGATTTCTGAGGCACCATAGGGGGAGGATTGACAAAGTCCATGATAATATTAAAAAGGGTTTTTGAGGAGTTATCTGCATTCTTGATTTGTAGAGAGAAAAAGTCTCTCATCGTAGATCGTTTTAGTTTCAGAAAGTTTTTTAACCCCTTCGCTGCGGCGGGAATTCCGCCGCAGCGCTAAGGGGGCGGAGGTTCGAGCAGCGCTCGCATGCTCGTGACGTAGCCGCTCCGTCACGAGCCGCGGTTGAGCTGTGCTCGTGATGGAGCAGTTCCGTCACGAACGCGCCTGCTCAATAGAACGCGCCGCACAGGCACGAAATTCGCACCGCGCAGGCGCGCCGAGCGGGCCATGACGGAACCGCTCCGTCATGAGCACAGCTCAGCCGATGCTCATGATGGAGCGGCTCCGTCATGAGCACACAAGGGGTTAAAGCAGTCTTTTAAATAGTTTTAGACTCAGGGTCATAAGTTTGCCGCCATTTGCGTTCTAATTTTTTACAACAGCTCTTTTCCTCACGTAGAGCCGAAGAGAACCACGGGGCAGATGGTCGGGATCTAGCGGAGGTAATGGGTTGTAGGAGTGCAATGGAGTCAATAGCAAGCAGCAAAGAGGAATTGAGTTTGGTCACACTTTCGTCAATGTCATTAGACAGGGGGTCCGGCTGATAAGAAAATAAGGGATCCAAGGCGGTACAGGTGACTTTATGCCATTTTCTCCCGTACTCCTTGCCAAGTGCATGGGCCTAGGTACTGAGAAGAGGGTTAGGTCAAAAGGGAGAAGGTAATGGTCTGACCAGGTGAGGGGGAGAGAGGGATGTACCATAATATCCGAGTGATTGGAAAAGATTAAAACAAGAGTATGGCCCGCTACATGAGTTGGGCCCTGCACTAGTTGATACAAATTCAGACCCTGCATAGTTTCTAACAGCTGAGTGACCTGCGAACATAGCAGGTTATCCACATGCAGATTAAAATCGCCAAGTACTATAAAGTGCCGATGTTTGAGGGAAAGATCTGCAATCAAGTGAACTAATAGCGTTAGATAGAGGGCAGATGCATTGGGTGGGTTGTACACTAGAATACCAGCAAGAATTACAGCAGCCGAGTCTGAGATGGTAAAGTACATGGCTTCAATCATTCTAATGCTCGTGAGTTTGCTGATAGTCAGATTAAGGTGTGATTTTAAAATGATAGCAAGACCCCCCAGTTTTACCACCTTCTCGATTGATACCCTTCAAGAGGTACCCCGGAGGAGTAGCTAGATGAATATCGGGATTAGAAGTGTCTCTTATCCATGACTCAGTGAGAAACAGGATATCCCAGGCGTCAGAGACAAGTGACGACCAGATCTCACTTGCATGGCGAGGAAGAGAGCGACAGTTGACCAAGCCTGCTTTCAGCGTCAATGGTTGAATAGAGCACTTGGCCAAATAAGGATGTTGAGAGGTACGTTTTCTCCAAGGGGGTAATGTAAAGTTACACTGTGGGCATTTAAAAATGGAACCCTCCAAATAACGGGGACAACAGCGAGATGCCGGCCTACACATGCCTGGTCTCAACTGAATAAGCTGATCTCTAGACCAGCTAATACGACTGACCTCAGAGTGGCAGACAGGGGGGCTGGCCCTAGGCACGGGCCAGGCGCGGGCGGGAGCAGACCGGCTTGCCTTAGGCACGCCATCAGCGCGCCCGCCCGCTGCGCCCGCCCGCTGCGCGGACGGGAAGCCCATCTATTTTTATACATGGAGAGGAGGGTGGGAGGCGTCCAAGAGCTGGACCGCTACCCTGCCTTCCCCTAAGATGGCGGCTATCCCTCTGCGTGCCGGCGTCAGTGCCTGAATCGGCTGCGCCGGTGGCCAGTTAAGTGCAGGGACCCTAGAAGCGACTTAAATCTTGCATGCAAGGATCGACTCACAAAGTGCGGTAAAAAAACACAATTTAAAATATGTACAATTTTAAAATTGATTACCAGACAACGTGCGCTGAATAAAGTAGACGGAAAGTAAGAGCGCCCCCGGCTTCCGCCTCAGGGGAAAGTAAGCATTTAGTCTGCCAGCCAACAAAAAGTAAGTCCTTAAGTAGCAAGGGACGGCGGGTGGCGTCCTAAGAGCTGGACCGCTACCCTGCCTTCCCCTAAGATGGCGGCTATCCCTCTGCGTGCCGGCGTCAGCGCCTGAATCGGCTGCGCCGGTGGGCAGTTAAGTGTAGGGACCCTAGAATCTCCCTTGTGGTCAAAGAGTGACCACCCTGTGCAAACAGGCACCATCCAGCGCCTCACCGTTTGCTTTGTTGCAGTTCCTGCCAGAACTCGAGCAACAGAGTTCGACAAGACCCAGCGTTCCTGCCTTCCAACAGCCCGATCCACAGTCCCAGCAAGTCTGAGACCCCTGGAGGTGACCTGAAGCGTGGGGCCGGCCATCTTGGAAAAACTACAAAGTGCTGACCATGCAGCTCCCGAGGATCCCTCGATGCTGTGCATTGGGGTTTGAGAAGCCCCAGCCCGTGCAGCTTTTGCACCAAAGCTCACCCCTCCACACTCTCCGAGTGCTGCGTGGGCAGGGGTGGTGGGTGACATTTGAAAGTTGTGGGGCGCAAATTGATTTGCATAAAGCACCATAGCCAGCGAGCTCAGTGAGCGAGCCCGAACCCCTTAAGGGTGGTTTGGGGGGATAACCCCCCCCCCAAGAAAATTTTGAAAAAAAAGAAGAAAAATCTCAGCTCTAAGAGTAGTTAGAAGTTGCACAGCAGTTGGGAGACAACCTTTACAAAGCCCTCTGTCCCACTCATTTTTTGTACCTTTCTGCCCCCTGTTCCACTCATTTTTGTGCCCTTCTGCCCTCTGTCCCACTCGTTTTTGTGCCTTTCTGCCCTCTGTTCCACTCGTTTTTTGTGTCTTTCTGCCCATAAGGGGGGTTCGGAAAATTTTGAAAAAAGCGAAGAAAAAGCGTGCATTTTCAAGCAAATTTGAGAAAGCAGGAAGGTTAATAAAGCAATTGTGAAAGTGCAGTTATTACATTACAAACACACGCTCACACACAGAGACACGCTTTCACATACAGACTCACACACACACCCACACATCAATCCACACACACACTCACACAGACACCCCACACACACACACACACATGCTCACACACACATATCTAGACAGATTCCTCTCTACAGTCACCATATGAGGTGCTAGCTCGCTACCACACATGCCTATTCTTTCGAAAACAAAGGGATGTGTTCTTGAGCAAACCTTTCTTCTCAGTGTTTTTAAGAATTAATTCGATAGGTTTTTTGATCTGCGTGCTACAGTTAATAGAGTATACCCAATACTCTGTATTACAAGCAATAAATGGCTGGTCAACCAACGTTGACCTAGACTTAGCTGTGCACAGCTAAGTCTAGGTCAACGTTGGTTGACCAGCCATTTATTCTTTCGAAAAGGCAAATAAAGGATCTAGCATACACACACACTCCCACACACACACAGACACACACACTCATGTAGATTGTGTTCCTGCAGGAAGCTTGCTGTCAGGCTGTTTGAGGCCTACGTACTTGCAGCCAGTTTTTCCAGTCCGTCTTTGTTTACATCTTAGATGTACCCCAAAAGTGAGCACATCCCACCAGCAAAACCGCAAAACCATAAATATTGTAGCAAGGCCAACTCTGAAGCAGTGTAGTCTTACAGGCTAAGGGGAAGATGGAAGCAGCGGGCCCACAAAAATATGGTGGCACTGTGGCAGCCATTGTGTGATCTTTAGTCACATTAAATTGAAGATGGCCTGACTTTACTGCTTTGTCATCGGTTCTGTTTTTCTAACAACTTTCAACCTATTAACTTTAAATAAGCAGTCTCTTTCACTCACACCCAAAGCACCGCCTATTCATAGCACATTCACTGCAGAGTGTGTACAGGTGACGTTTATCAATAATCTGAGCAGCCCAATAAAACAGGAGGAGCGTGAGCATTGCTCTCACTTACAAGCTGAGTATAGCATCCTCTGGCCCAACACAGTTGAAAGCTATAAAGAACGCTTGTGTTTGAAAGAGATGTGCAGGCCCTTTGCACACCAGATGAGTCCTGATCCAGCTAAACTTGGCATATAAATGACCCAAGAGAAGCACACTTCCTGTTGGAAGAGAGCATGAACCCGCTCATCCAAAATGATGGGGGCTCCCTGCAGTGTGTCATGAGGGGCCTCGAGTCTTCCAAATCTGGCTTTCGGCCAGGGCTGGAGTGTACGAGTGCAGTTGTGTACCTACAGTGGGTTATGGGGCCTGTTCTACCCCCTTGCACTCCTGCACTCTTTATGGAAGTCTGCACAAGTTTATCCGACACAATAACCAGAGAACAAAACTGTGAAAGCAGCCACAAGCCCCCTAGCAATGAGCAAATAAGGCAAACCACGCCCCAATTTGCATGACCTAAATATTTTCTACATATATTGCTTCGAATGAGGCACGCATAACAGAAACCAAAACTCTCATTAGCAATTGCACAGCCTTCTCCTGAAAGAAACAAAAAATTACTTTGAAAAAGATACAACGAATATAAAGTCTCAGATGCTCACCTAGTCATTTGTGAAACCTCACTCAGAGAGGCCAAACATGAGAAGGAGGCTGTAAACATCAGAAACCAGAAAGCTGAGCAGGCCTGTGTACAACATGGACACATTACAAGACAATATGACAACTAATGATGAGGCATTTTGGAATTGGGTAGAAAGTTGTACATGTTATTAGGCACCAAGAATCAAACTAAATTCAAAAGCCAATACACCAAAGTGGCCATGGGCACAAACAGGTTATATACCATTGCGATTTACATTTTCCACTGTTCTTTCGAAAAGGCAAATAAAGAATCTAGCATACACACACAGACACACAGAACTGCCTGATTCCAGTCCAGCCACATGTGGCCTCATGCAGATATCGTGCTCTGTCCCCTTGACCTTGTGATAAACAATGAGTCACTGTCCGCTCCAGGAGGCTTGTGAACCTATGACGGGGAGTAACCAGCAATAGCAGCCCACTACTAACTGTATCTGCAGAGTATCTGTCTTTGTGGGTTCACATCAGCCCTGTAGCCCATTAGGCACCTCCCTGGCAGGCCATGTGTAGGCAGCGGGCTCACCTCCAATTCCATTCAGGCTGAAAACACGATGGTAATTGGGGCCTCACTCAAGCAGGTCACACCCCGTAACGGCCCTCTCAGAAACTGAGGACAGATTCGGTCCGAACTACAGTTTGGTTTTTAGACATTACTGTGCACGCAAATAGTCATCACCGGGACCATAAAAAGTAAGCACAAACACAGAATACAGACATTAATACAATGTGCCGCACCTTCTGTGGACTCAGGGTCACAACAGAAGAAACGTGGGGAAGCCCAGAAAAACACAAATCAATCAGGCCAGCTCAGTTCATTTTTGAGACAGGAGAAAATACAAACATATCCTCTTTACCAACATGCATGCAGACTGATGTATTGCGAAAGGGTAACACCAGCCACATAAAAGCATTTAAAAACATCATCAAAAAGGTGCATAATATGTTTGTTGAATGCCTTGGTTCTTTGGTTTTCCAATTGGGGTCTCCATAGTGAGTGGCCCAGTAGCAGTGTTCCGCTGGGTTCTCACAAAAAAGAATAATAATAGTAATTAAGTCAGGGAAAGGGAAGGCAGCAAGGAAATCATGTGCTCCCATGGAGTGCTGAAAGGGAGTGAAAAAATAGTCCCCTCAGAGCAGTGAAAGGATACAAATCAACCTAGAAAATATTATAGAAGCTATACTGCAGTGGGGGGACAAAATCAAGAACATGGAAGAAAGCAATTAAGAAGGAGCAGGGAACTGAGACAGAGAAGAAAGCCATTCAATCATACACTAGGTTCTGGCTTACTCTATGTATTTTGTATTGGAGACAATGGATCATTGACAACACACAGCTAAAGCTGTTTGTACGCGAGGCCTAAGAATTGAAGATGTGATTTTAAAATAGCAAAGCGTTAATGTGTATATCAATGAAAAGTTAACTCTAGCTGTTAGTATACCGCTCAGGAGAACACACATTACAAACAAAAATCAGGCAGCACCTAACAGCAATTTTACTAACCACAGCAGGACAATAAATGTAAATAAGACGACTGATGCATAAGGGATGCTATTTATTGTCTGAAGCTTCAGGGAATGCTACAGCATATTCTCCAGAATGCCTTGGCAAAATGTGTGGAATTAACCTTTAATCAATTATAATGATTAATGGCTTAATGCATATGGTTTTAAGCAGATATTTAGCATTTACACTAAAAAGAAAATATGTGCAGTGTTTTATTGCTAAAGTAATTTACAATGCACAAACGTGGTGCAAATATATCCGTACGCAGTGAAGCATTTAATAAATGTACCCCATCACTGCAAAGCATTCCTACGTAAAAAAACATCTGTGCTTTTACTTGGTGGAAGTTTTATTTTTGAACTGGTCGGGGATGCATAGTCAAAACAAAAGAAATGCGCAGGACAGTGTACAATCATTCAGCAAAAAGTAAAGTAAGAACAGAAAATCAAATTTGACATTTTCAGTGTTTTTACCTTTCTTCCCTTCGGAATGTCTGTCTCATTGGTAGTCTTCTTTGATGGAATAAAGGAACTGTCATGGTGATTGGAGTGATAATGTGGAACCCGGTAGTTGAGTGTATTTTATGTGAGAAGCAGACAAAAGAAAACAAACAGGGAGAACCTGGCTGGTGACCTACTGACAGAAGCATTATGGGAGTTGAAGTCTATTTGCTTCAAGAGAATACATTGTACTGTACTTCTAGTTTACAGTGGTGAGTAAAAAGGAAGCTGGTGATTACAGATGGGGATTACCACCATCTGGCGATGCAGCAACAGGCGACCATGGGGAGTTGTCAATAACGTAGAAGGCCCAGTAACACTAGGTAGGGCACATGGGTGGTGTGAGGAGATCACTCCATCCCAATTAGTACCTGTATTTTTTTTGTACTGTAAATCTAGGGAATGTGGTCCCCTACAAAATGGCACAGCCGGCTGCATATATTTTTTCCTGTTTCTTAGCCCTGGTCCCCACCTTCAGGGATGTTACAATTTGTGAAGCCAACCGAGTCTAAAGGCAAGATCTATTGGCTTTTCCACTGATTAGTTTCTGGTGTGAGGTTTGGAGTTCAGCGGGTCCAAACAACTCCCCACTTAAAGTTGTATGCAGGATTTTTTCCATTCTCTGTGTTGCAGTGAGTCGATACGTGTGGAGGTGCATTGCAGGACCCATGTATTTCTGTAGTTTAAATGTCTTTGAAACAGTCTCACAAGATAATCTTTACATGCCACAAACCAATGACCCGTGCATTCCAGGGTGAGGATGATACGTCAGTGGTCATGTTACAGGTAGCTGCTTAGAAATTACTTTCAATGAGAAAGCAGAAAAAGTCAGAGATTCAAATCCCAGTAACCTAGTGCACTATGTCAGTGTGTTCACCACTGTTATTTGTGTGTAAAGTGCAGATCGCTGATTCCAGTCCTGTGTAAGATTCATCAAAAGGTTTAACATACCTGCTAGAGACACGAGTGATTGGAGGTTCTGTTTGAGGCTGAGGAGTGCCGGCCAAGTACAGGTTCTTTGTGCATGCATCATTATCTGACCTTTAGGAGGACTCTTTTTTTTAAAAATATTGCTTTCTACCATCTATTCACACCGCCATCCCATCAGCTTTGTAATTGTTCATTTCAGCTTTTTATTTGCACTGTCACCCCATCTGCTTTGTAATTGTTAAATTCCGCCTTCTATTTGCACCGTGACCCCATCTGTGGCGTGCAAGAACACATAGCTATATGTATGGGCGCTGTGCTTTGTTTCAGCACGGCACCCGATTTTCTGTTAAACCCCGTCTGTTTGTATCCTCTCAGGAAGTCAGTGTTTCTTGCCCTTGTCTGCTGCGGCACCAGGGCACTGTAGTGATGTGCGCACTAACACATCTCCACTGCTTTGTATACATATTAGGGTGGGTGCGTGTGCTGAAGGACAGACACCCCCCGCCCCCTTCCACATGTTAAACCGGGAATGGAACATATTATGTTTATGTGGACCAAATTTAATTGCTTCTTTCAGGGCCAACTACACCTTTATTACACCACGAATGTAGGTCACAGTCACACAATACCTTGGCCGAAATTACTCCCGTACGCGTTAAATAAAGGACTGCATGGATGCACCAGCCACCGGACACAACAGTGCTCTGTCACACGGGAGGGGCCCAAGTCTCTATCAAGCAGAAAGCGCAGAGCTACATCATGCTTTACCCTCAGGGTTTTGTTTTTCTCTCTCGCAGATTTATATAGCACGAACTCGAGCCGAAGGTATTGGAGCGCTTTTGACCACCAGTTCCCTTACACAGGGACACATTCATTTTCACAATGTTTGAAATACCGGTCGCTAAAACACAACTTCGTCTAAAATTGTGCACCGTGACACAGTCAAACCACTCACCGTTCACAGGGAAGGAGTCCTTCATGCACACGGTCCACACGAGGCGAGAATGGTGGCGAGTAGATGATCTGACGTAAGCTCTACATGCCGCAAAATGGCCAATCACTGCATGACTACATGAAGTCACACACAGTGATTGGCCATTATGCAGTGTGTGTGTCACCACCCACGCGCTGCATCCAATAATGGATTGCCCTGCCCTGCTGCGCGGTGACCGGCCAATCCTGGCGCTGCAAGCAGCGCCAGGATTGGCTAGGGGGGCTCACTGACTGCTCGCCCTGTGTCGCCTCTGTAAAGCCGGGGGCTGCAGCCAGGTTAAACGAGCACCCCCCCAGGTCACTCTCTATTAGGACCTTTCATGCGCATGCTCGGGCTAGTTTCTGCCCCAAGCAATGTTGCGCGCTAGATACCTTGGCTGGCCTGGCTATCTCCTGCTGCAGCTGAGTGATTGCGTCACGTGGACTGTCACTCAAGCTGCGAAGCAGTCCAGACCAGCCCCCCCACGCAGTACTCTCCCAGATTACTCGGGTGCTTCCCGGATTCCCGGCGGCGCACGCATGACTTTCATTAAATGTTTCATCAGTCAGTGTGTGTTCTAGCAGCAGCCGAGCAGCGTCGTCCATGGGCTTGTGGGGCTACGCCCCTACGCCCCAGGGACGCACCGCGGCTGTGCGGGGGCCCTTCTGCATCTTTCTGCTCGACACCTTGGTCCGGTCGCTTGCCCGTTGGCTAGTGGCCCCTGTACCGACGAACCTTTAAATTCACTCTGCCAGTCCGGTTGCTCTGGACTGGCCCTTGTTCCCCTGAAAAGGAGCACCCGCTCTGACCTTCCTGGTCCGAGTAAGAAGCGATCTTCGAATCCTGCGTGGGTTGCGCTTGCCAAGGTTTGTTTGCTTCAATCCGGAAGCCGACACCGCCGACCACGAGAGCCTTCTTGGGACAGCTCGTGATCCACTCCTGGACATCCTCGGTGCCCCAGAGTCCATGTGCCAGCGGAGACAATCTTCACGACAACCACCTGATTGCGCCCGACATTGCCTGGTTCCTTCCTAGTTCCACCCTGGTCACTGCTGAGTGATGCAGACTCTGTCCCCTTTGCTTTCAGGTTCTCTACATCTTTGATCCTCCCTTGGATCGCACCAGACACTTCTCTTCTGGTCGCCTGCAGCATCATCATCTCCAGGCTCCATAGATCTACTCGACGAAAGCCGACACGACTTTGCACCTGTGCACCCGCTTCCTGTGGGTGAGGTAACTCTTGAACGCCAGTGCTCCTGTAGCGGTATACACCTCTAGTGTCTAAGTCTAAAGTTTGGTATTTCTAGTCCAGTCGGAAGACTCCTTAAACTGTAACTCGATAACTTTTACGCACCATTGACTTTGCATTGGTGCATGTGTGTGCTTTCAGCGCTGCACCCGATTCCTGCGGGCTTTTCCCGACTTCAGCATTGCTAGTCCCAATTAGTCCCAGCGATTCCCAGGCCCTAGGCCTGACCACTGTTCGATTAGTGATACTTATACTACTTATTTAGTATATGGTTGTAGTGGCCCCTGGCCTCATCCAAATTGTGCAACTTTCATACGTTTTACTGTGCTTTTGTTTAAACGCTTGTGCTTCTATACTCATAAAGAGTCTAGAGGATTATTCTGAGAATAAATACATAGATTTTTATAATATATAACGTGTGTGGTGTCCTTTCATTTGATATCACAGGATTGTGATTGGTAAAACAGCTGGCTTCACATGCCCTCTTGAGTGTATGCTGAAGGCTGCTTAGTCCATGCTACCTCTAGGATAGCTTGTCTATAAGGTTGACTTACAACCACCACCATAAGGGATTGTTTGGACTGATACAAGGTGCCCCCAGAATTGGAGACATTATATCAGGCCAACTTCTCATAGCATGAAAAGATAGTTACATTTTTTTTATGAGGAAAAGACATGCCAAAGCGAGAGCACCTGATGTTGGAAAGCAACAGAGGGGCATGTTATCAACAAATAGCGATATTTATCGCTAAGTAGGGTTAGCGGCAATTTTTTTATCGCCGTACATCACAGGATTTTATCGCTGAGATAACGTGCTATTAGCAACGTTTATCTCAAAAGCAATAAAATTCCCGGCGATAGTGGCAAAATCCGTGAATATCGCTAAGAATACAGCGATCTTCACGCATTATCGCTAACAGGGTCTTAGCCATTATATCCACCTCCTATTGGATGTAATGGCTAAGAACTGGTCTGAGCAGGTGTTAATTTTTGGAGATACAGAAAAACAGGGTAGTCCCTCTTATTTAATTTAAGAGAAAGGGGATAGACCTTGTTTATATCATGCCACCATAGCTCAAGAGATCTACCCAAATAAAGCCACTAATAACAATTATCACAAAATACAAATACACTTCAAATAAAATATCTCACAGGTTTATTACAAAAGATTTGTACAATATCAAACATCAAATAACTGTGCCACAGTAGTAAAGTTAAAAAAGAGTGTCAGCATCATGCACAAATGATGTACATCTCTATAGTATATACATTACACAATTTAAAAACGGCAATAGATTAAAAACCAAGTTGTCGACGCAGCGTTTCGGTTTCCTAAGTTGACACCTTCATCAGGACAGGGTTCTATGCAATAAAGAGACAGCGAATTAACACAACATTTTTTCTTATCCTAGACATTTCCTTCATATACCAGCCCTTTGCTCTCTTTTTTTGGCAGCTTATCTAATATTTACACAACCATATTCTTTTATTTGCAAAGGGACATTTTTCTCACAAGTTAAATGCAGTCTAAGGTAACATATTTCATCTAAGTTCATATTCTAGAGAGCAGTCAAATACCCTGTGGCACACAACACCGTGGCTACTAGATCTCCTGAGCTAAGTTGGAGTTATGGTAGATATTAAATAGTGCATAAACTGATAGTCAAGCAGGAGTGGAGTGATGAAACATATTTCTGCGTGTAGTTTTCTATAGACTTACTAAAAAACGGACTCGTGTAGTCTTCGAGCCGTGACTTCCTCTCATTCAATCTGAGGAAAATGGTCCTTAGTGCATCACAGGACACCACATATCAAGCGAGTCAATTTCAATAATTCTAATAGACTCTCCTTATATCTGAAAATGCATAAAACCTTTTATTAGAAGAATTTTACTCATAAAATGCACCTATTGAATTGATGGCATTCTGAGTTTGTATCTCATATTAAGACAGATTACCTTGGTAGTATCAAGGAGATGACTTTGTTATGGAGGAACAAGGAGCCACCGGTATATGGGACTGTTATTTTCTCAAAGTTCCTTTCAAACAAAAAATTTTTGGGACAAAAGGGTATACAGATTAGGACCCTGGCTTGATATTTAAATAAAAGTAATAAGATTTCACCATCACTGTGCCATTTATTAATAAACTCACCCTTTTCGGATAAGGGACCAGCAGGAAATGTAGCACGTGACTGGATGTCGTCAGGCTATTTGCATAAGCGGGAGGGTTTGATTCCTTGTAATACTGGTAAGCGTTGACGTGAAAACCATAAAGTGTGTACTATGGCATCAATATTGACTCCTGACCATAGAGATCATGGTTGCATGATATATACTGGTGAAGCAGGAGAATTGAGAAATGCTTCATGATTGTATATTTCTCCCAGGTGGTGAATGCAAAAAATACCTCCTAAACC
This sequence comes from Lissotriton vulgaris, assembly GCF_964263255.1. Lineage (NCBI taxonomy): Eukaryota > Metazoa > Chordata > Amphibia > Caudata > Salamandridae > Lissotriton > Lissotriton vulgaris. The sequence goes on from NC_141691.1 coordinate 1,317,461,108, forward strand.
CTGACAAGGAATCAAACCCTCCCGCTTATGCAAATAGCCTGACGACATCCAGTCACGTGCTACATTTCCTGCTGGTCCCTTATCCGAAAAGGGTGAGTTTATTAATAAATGGCACAATGATGGTGAAATCTTATTACTTTTATTTAAATATCAAGCCAGGGTCCTAATCTGTATACCCTTTTGTCCCAAAATTTTTTTGTTTGAAAGGAACTTTGAGAAAATAACAGTCCCATATACCGGTGGCTCCTTGTTCCTCCATAACAAAGTCATCTCCTTGATACTACCAAGGTAATCTGTCTTAATATGAGATACAAACTCAGAATGCCATCAATTCAATAGGTGCATTTTATGAGTAAAATTCTTCTAATAAAAGGTTTTATGCATTTTCAGATATAAGGAGAGTCTATTAGAATTATTGAAATTGACTCGCTTGATATGTGGTGTCCTGTGATGCACTAAGGACCATTTTCCTCAGATTGAATGAGAGGAAGTCACGGCTCGAAGACTACACGAGTCCGTTTTTTAGTAAGTCTATAGAAAACTACACGCAGAAATATGTTTCATCACTCCACTCCTGCTTGACTATCAGTTTATGCACTATTTAATATCTACCATAACTCCAACTTAGCTCAGGAGATCTAGTAGCCACGGTGTTGTGTGCCACAGGGTATTTGACTGCTCTCTAGAATATGAACTTAGATGAAATATGTTACCTTAGACTGCATTTAACTTGTGAGAAAAATGTCCCTTTGCAAATAAAAGAATATGGTTGTGTAAATATTAGATAAGCTGCCAAAAAAAGAGAGCAAAGGGCTGGTATATGAAGGAAATGTCTAGGATAAGAAAAAATGTTGTGTTAATTCGCTGTCTCTTTATTGCATAGAACCCTGTCCTGATGAAGGTGTCAACTTAGGAAACCGAAACGCTGCGTCGACAACTTGGTTTTTAATCTATTGCCGTTTTTAAATTGTGTAATGTATATACTATAGAGATGTACATCATTTGTGCATGATGCTGACACTCTTTTTTAACTTTACTACTGTGGCACAGTTATTTGATGTTTGATATTGTACAAATCTTTTGTAATAAACCTGTGAGATATTTTATTTGAAGTGTATTTGTATTTTGTGATAATTGTTATTAGTGGCTTTATTTGTGTAGATCTCTTGAGCTATGGTGGCATGATATAAACAAGGTCTATCCCCTTTCTCTTAAATTAAATAAGAGGGACTACCCTGTTTTTCTGTTGCTCTTTAGCTCCTCGTCCCTGGATTGGTTTCTTGAGGAGACCTCCCTTTCAATTTTGGGAGATATTCGTGCTTAGCGCAAATATTTTCATCGCTACGCCTGTGTTGCTAATAGGCGATAGTGATGTTAGCGACTTTCAGTCGCTAACAGGTTGGGTAGGCCCACTTTGCATGTCATTAGCGATAAATATCGCTGACATTCAAGCGGTCCCCAAACCTCTCGCTATCGCCTACAAGCTGTCGCTAACTGATCTGCTGTTAGCGACAGCTTGCTAATAGGCCAATAGTATTATCGACACTTAGCGGCCAAAAACGGCCGCTAAAGTGGCGAAAATTGCCTATCGCTCCCCCTCGATAATATGCCCCATAGTGAGATGTTTCCTTTGAGCAAATACCGCTCCATTTTTTGTTCTTCCGTATTATTTTATGTTATTTTTACTAAACATTTCTTAAAGAGAATTGTTGTTTGGCCCAATGCAGGGTGGCCCTCTGTTGCTTGCAACTGTTAAGCAATGAAGAGTTTGCTATGTGGTGTTGATTTCTTCCTGAAATCTTCTCTGTATTCGAGGAAAAGCATACTCCACTCAACTCTTTTTTCACTATGTGTATTGTGCTGATTGTTGTATTTCATATTTTCATATCTTTTTATAACGAATGACTATATTTTATTGTTGTTATGTATTTAAAACTGATTTTATGTGTACCTTTGGTATATGAATAAAGAATTTGATTAATGTGTTAGTTGTCTGGTAGCATAACTTAATTAAAAGTGATTTGAAGAACATGCCTTAGTGACAAAACATGCTTTAGGGTAAATATGCGGCATTATATTCAAATTCATTATGTTTTTTACCAAAACCAAACCATAAAAGGGGATAAAACATATGATCCTAATTTATGCAAAAAAAACCTTTTTAGAATTTAGTGAAAAAGCAACTACATGGGTGGTATTATTAGAGGCTTAAAGAATAAGATTAGAAAATAATCTAGCATTGTCTTTCGCTAACCTATTTTTAACACAACCAAATAGATGGAATTGGATAAAAATAGGAATAAAAGACTCCAAGCAAGTCGCAAGAATGTATGCATACATTTTGCAATCGCATCTAATCACTGGTATAAGCCTAAGAAATTTTCCAGTAAAGTTTATCTTTTTTTCAGATTTGGGTTTGAAAGATATAAGAGCTTATTCAAATGTATTATCAGACTCGCGTAGTTGAAAAAAATTTGTGGTAAAAAAAGAAGAAAAATGGGAAATTAAATCAATAGGGAGACCAGACCATAAGACCCAGGGGGTATATTATTCTGTCAAAGGTAAGCAAAATCTCTTCTAAAGATGGTTTTGTAAACGATGCAGCAAAATCTCTTCATAATATAGTTCAGGAAAAGTAATACAACTTTAACTAGTTTTAGGAGTAAAAGAGAAAAAAATGAGGAAATGCATTTGAGAAGAATTACAAATATTAGCATACAAATATCTTTAATACTTTTTACAGATCTAGCAGAAATCGACATCAACGAATACAATCGATCCACTGACCTCATTAATAATACAACTGCTTAGATTTCAATCTTTTAGATTTTTAGTCAATCAGCAGACATTTTACCATCGTTATTTTAGGCCACTATAGAATTTGGATTTCACTCGCTCTAAAATACTACAAGCACTCTCAGCAGTGGTTTTACTAGGTTTAAATTGGCTGGAAAAATAGAACATTAAGCGGAGATGAGTTACTAGTGGTATAGCGTTGTGAGAGGCAATTAAAAATATGTGGAATTCAAACAAATTCAAGTTGTCTGAGTTTAAGCTCCGATTTCTCAGGCCCGATATCAAATATACCAGTTGCACAATAACAGGAACCTCAACAAACATGGAACTCTCCATTCAGTAGTATTGCTCCCAGCCACAGCCCCGGCAGGTAAGAGTGGTGGGCCGGGTTGAGGTGGGATTCAACAGATGACCATGAGGGAAAATTTTAAAAATAATGGATTTTCCCTTGTTTTCTGTCGAAATCCCACCCTTTTATTATCAATGTCCTGACTCCTCATTTCCTTTGAGTGAAATGACCAGAAAGGGTGCACTTAATACCCTGAAAACTCCACCTTCAAGCGAAGCTTCGAAGTATGGTTGTAATCTTGACAGGTGCCAAACCGCGCTCTGCCTTTCTTCATTACCAACCACATTGATTATTTACAACTCATACCACCTGTAGGGATACAGATGGAAATTCAGTTCTATTTGTTTGAGACTAATATGGAGCAAGTTTCCAGCTTTTGAGAATACTCGGAGAACTTCTGAATAACTCCTAGAAATGTGTGACACTCAAGAGATTCCAAGCACTATCCCGTAGCATAGCTTTGTATGCATAAGAAAATACATCTGGTACACATTTCTACACGTGGGAACATTGCACAAATGCATACCTGCTCTTCAAAACTGGATTTCTTTTGGCACAACGAAGATATATATCCTTCTGTAGAAACCCCTTCCTCTATACCACATTCTTTTTTGGGGTGTTTCTCCCCATTCCAATCCTAAAATCAGATGTACTCATGCACTTGACAGAATTCAATGTACTATTGTGTTTGTCATGGTAAACAACCTGCAAGATTTTTTGGAAAGGCTTTAGTCATGCGAGTTAGTGATTGGTTACCGAATTTGCTGAGAGCAAATTTGCTAACAAAGGATTTCCATTATACTGGCTGAATATTTGGTTGAGCAATTCCCATTCAGAGGGGCAAAATCTCACTCTTACTGACACTGTAAACCAAAAATGGAATTCTTCCCTCATGAACGCTATTATTTGCACATCAAAGTTGTACATGTGACCACTTATAATTTGGAGAATTTTGTGTTTGATATTGTTGGACCTGCCATTGCCCACTGTAAATTGCAACTTTGAAAGGGAAAACCATGCTCATCCTGTTCTTGCTTTCCTTCAGAATGGTAATAAAGTGTTTTGTCCCTTAAATCATGGACTAAGCAGAAGGCAACTGAAGGCAAAGGAACTTAAGGAAGGCTGAGCAAAGTGCAGCCATTATTAGCCCACAGCAGGACGTCACAAAGCTGACACTACTGAGGCGCTACAGACTCCAGTATCTTTTCTTTGTTTTAATGTGTTTTTTGGCTCATTATTAATGCAATAGATGTCCATCCCTATTTTCTCGTCAGTGGTAAGTCTCCAAGTCCAGCACAACTAAGACTCTCTCCTACTTTTGTGAGTACCTATGGGTGGTTTTAAGGCACACTGTGCCTCAGAGCATATGTGAGTCGTCATTTGTGCAGATGCAGTTGTGACAACCATCTTTCCTTACACCCTCATACCTGCTCCTCCTCCTTTTTGTTTTTCCCCTTTTCACAATCTGTTACTGCACTCCTCATCTATGCATTGCCTCTCCCTAAAATGAACGTAGTGTGAGTAAATGTCCCCTATTCCCTTTGTCACTCTTCTCCAGGACGCAAGAAGAGAAAATGCCCACAGCTAAATAAACACATACCTACACATACACCAGTTAGAAAGGGATGGAGAACACAGCTTCACTCAAGAGAACGGTGAAGCAGACCGAAACACCACAGATCAAGAATGGGAAACCAGAAGCCACAGAAGGGCCAATGAGTGAGGAAATACAGGTAGGCATTACCCAGAAACCGGGCTATCTCATTGACTAGGTTGATTTGGAGATCAAAAACATGGAGATAATGGGATGTTTGTGAATGATCACAGAAATGTTGTTCCATTTTACGTGGTAGATTATAATATATGAGAAATTAATATTAAAATCGCAAAAACATAACCTATTTATCATAAGGCACTGATAATGCTCTACTTTTCTTAATGTTGGGAGACATAGACCCCCAGCGTCGATCATACCTGGAATTATAGTACGAAAGTATTGCTGTGTCAATGGCAGTCTGGCTGATCAAATGCAGCTATCCCCCCTAGTAAAAAAACAACGAGGCATATTATCAAGGACCGGTGCTAAAGTTATCGCCGTTTTATAGTCAGGAAACTGCCGATAAAACGGCGATAATGGGCTTGATAATACGCCCTTGTTCATTCCCATGGAAGCCCTTGTCAACACCAGAACATGGGCTTCTATGGGAATTAACAAGGGCGTATTATCAAGCCCATTATCGCCGTTTTATCGGCAGTTTCCTGCCGATAAACCGGCGATAATTTTAACACAGGTCCTTGATAATATGCCCCAACATTCGAAACCCTATAGGAAGACTGCATGCAACTATAAAGGGAAGATATTATTTTGGAAACTCATATTGTAGTTTATTTTCCACAGTACTCACATGTGGGCCTCATGTTCTCACAGACTGAAACAAATAACCTGCTAGTCTTTATGAAACGTGCACGTCCATCAATCACGCGCGCACATTTTCTGCATCTGCCAAATTAAGCTGATTTGCAGCAACTTGACGGCAATAATACGAGAAGCGGGTCCTAACTGAAGCTTACAGGAAGATGTGAAATCAACAGAGCTCCGCGTCCTGTTGCATTCAATCCCGGCTCAGCTTGTGACTGATTTGTGTTTAAGCGCATTCAGAATGTTGCCTTTCAGAGACGACTGTCCGGCAAGTACGTGCTTCGCGGTTGGCCCCACAGCAGAGTGTGACAGCTTTCAATAAAGGCATTCACAGCGATGCTCTGCGGTCTTCAGAGATGTATAAAATGGTGCACAGACAAAATATCGACTCCAAAATATCGAATGGACAAAATATCGAGTTAAAAATATCGATAATAATAAAATATCGATTACAAAAATATCGTTGGTCAAAATATCGATTAAAATAATGTTAAAAAAATATTGAGTACAAAAATATCGACAAAATATATATAAATAGTCAAAGTAAAAAATTTCAATCATATGTAGAAAAAAGGTTAAAAAAATAAAAAAAATGTATTAATAGTAATATAAATTGTAGTTAATGTTTAGGAGCGGGATGTTGGGTTAATAGGGGATAAGGGTGGGGAGTAATTTATAATAAGTAATTAATTAATATATGTTTGTAAATATGTTTAATTAATAATTAATTATTAATTAATTAATATTAATTAGTTAATTAATTAATATAATTTTTTACATATTTTTAATTAGTAATTAATTGGTAATTAAATAATATTAATTAGTTAATTATATTAATTAGAGTAATTTATTTATATATATATAATTTTTAGTTATTGTAAATTAATTATTTGGAAAAAATAATATTAATTATTAAATTAAATTAATTACAGCTAATGTGCTAATATATTTACTTTATTGTTATTGTTAATTAATAATTAATTGGTAATTAAATAATATTAATTAATTTTGGGTAAAGGAGTATTTTTAGGGTTCAGGGTCAGTTTTCAGTTTTTGGGTAAAGGGGTATTTTTAGGGTTCAGGGTCAGTTTTTGGGTAAAGGGGTATTTTTGGGGTTCAGGGTCAGTTTTCAGTTTTTGGGTAAAGGGGTATTTTTAGGGTTCAGGGTCAGTTTTCAGTTTTTGGGTAAAGGGGTATTTTTAGGGTTCAGGGTCAGTTTTCAGTTTTTGGGTAAATGGGTTTTTTAGTGTTCAGGGTCAGTTTTCAGTTTTTGAGTAAAGGGGTATTTTTAGGGTTCAGGGTCAGTTTTCAGTTTTTGGGTAAAGGGGTATTTTTAGGGTTCAGGGTCAGTTTTCAGTTTTTGGGTAAAGGGGTATTTTTAGGGTTCAGGGTCAGTTTTGGGTTTTTGGGTAAAGGGGTATTTTTAGGGTTCAGGGTCAGTTTTCAGTGTTTGGGTAAAGGGGTATTTTTAGGGTTCAGGGTCAGTTTTCAGTTTTTGGGTAAAGGGGTATTTTTAGGGTTCAGGGTCAGTTTTCAGTTTTTGGGTAAAGGGGTATTTTTAGGGTTCAGGGTCAGTTTTGGGTTTTTGGGTAAAGGGGTATTTTTAGGGTTCAGGGTCAGTTTTCCCTACTGTTGCACCCACTGGAGTGGGAATAGTAATTTTAACCCATACGCTATCCAACGCTTTCCCTACGCTTGCACTCTTTGGAGTGGGAATAGTATTTTTTACACTTCTGGTATCGTATGGTAATATAATAGTATCTTATTTAATTATAGTATGTTACTATATATATATGTTTTAACAAATAGGATTGTAATTTTTTTTTAATATTTTCATTTATTATTTTATTATTATAAGTTAATGTAAGTATTTTTAAGTATATTTTAGTAATTAAATTTTCATATTAATTTAATTTACCACTGTTTTTAATAAAGTCGATATTTTTTACAACTATATTATTGTAAACTATATTTTGTACTCGATATTTTTGTACTTACCTGTTTGTAGATACAAACTCGATATTTTGACTGTCGATATTTTGTCCACGATATTTTTGCAAGTCGATATTTTGACCCTCGATATTATTTCAGTGATGCGTATAAAACAGTTCCCAAAATGCGCATTACATGCAGCCTTCCATTACAAGCTGTACAAAATGTCCTTGACATTCAGGAGTTTGCCATACATATTTCAGAATGCATCACTCCGGGGTGTGTTTGAAAATACCCTCCACTTGCCTTTAATAATAATGACTTGTCATATGGAATCCAGATCTTGGTTAATCTAACATAAATATATACTTGATGGTTTTTATGAACTGTCAGCTGCAGCCCAACAGCCGTCAGAATTATTTCCCCCTTCTGTCTCGCGTTTTCCTCAGCGTGTTTCATTTTCTGACCATTAATGTAAGAGGTTAATAAAGTGCAGAGTGTGATACCATTAATATTCAGCGTGCATGACAAGTGAATCGCTCTGAATGTTTTGATGTGAAAGTTGTTGGGGCCATAAATGTTAGCATTTTGTATGCTTTGCTAATTTATTTTGCAGCACGTTGCTGCTAATGTTATGTAGCCTGGAGATATGCAAAAAAGGCGTTCAATGCAATGTTTATATGTATTGAAGAAGGCTAATGATACAAGCGGGCGTACATTGTCAGGAGGCAAAGAAATTGGAATATGACAGACATGACGAATTTCCAGCTGCAGAGATGTTTAAGGCAGCGCCAGTAGTGCATTATTATTCCCATTCAGTTTGAAATTCTGAAAAGCACAGTAGGTGGCACCAATCATAGTAAAAGTTAGAAATCTGCTAAAATAATTGGTATATTCACAAGAACGTGTGATAACTTCTGCAAGAGTAGCGTAATGCAACTTTCAACATCGCAGTCCATTGCGGGAAAATAACCCTGTGACAACGTGGAATTCACAACACAGTGGTAGCATGCCATAATCTGTAAAATCTGCTGACAATGTCCACGATACAACAACCGCGATGGAGACAATAACACAAAACGCAACACCAAAAAACGTGTGATGGACCCAAGCACGATGAGGAAACCAGCGATAAGCAGCACCAGGCCTGCAACACACACCTGGCAGGTTGGAAAAATCACCATACAAATAGAAAAAAAACCAAACACAAACTGACCAAAACCCTAGCACACTGGATGCTGCCGAAGCAGGCGCTGAGGACAAGAGCAACCCCGGATGCACCCCGGACGACCAGCCCAGGACCTCAGAGACAGGGAAGGGCAAGGACAAGAAGAAGAGGAAGACGAAATTCAGTCAACAGGCGAACAGGATCATAGTCACGGAGGTAATGCAACACAATCAACAACTGTTTGTCACCTCCAAAGTGTCATTGGGCACCAAAAATGAAATATGGCAGGACATAGTGGACAAGGTGAATGCCACAGGGAGCACAAGAGGACCATGGACAAGGTCAAGAGGTGATGGAATGACATCATGCAGGTGGACCAAGGAGAAACTCTCCGCCAACCAGAAGGCAGCAACGCAGACTGAAGGTGGGGGCCGACCACCACAGCTCGTGTGGGATGACATGGAAGAGCTGGTGTCGACAGTCATCAGTGTGGAGACTGTGGCCGAAGTCGGGGGATCGAACACTGCTCGATAGGACACAACACAACCGCAACAGGGTATGTAACCACCAGGTACTGGGGGGAACAGGAGGAGATGGGCACAATGGCACACACGCACAATCAAGCACAGCACAGTGCACACCCACAATGACTCTGGGTCCTCGCCCAGATCTACAGACTGTCACAATTCACAATGCCATGCTGTCTGAATGTCAACATGTACCATGCGGCTACAAATATGTGGACACATTGTAATGCACCATCTCCCCTTCACATCGCAGGGGCTCCATCAAAACCTCCTGCAGAGCAGTCTCAGCCACTCTTCACTGATGACGAGGAGGACAACACTAGCATCGACACCCAAGTCATCCAAAACATCTTGGACCTCATCTAAAACTCACCTCCAGGATCTGGGCAGGCCAGCTGCATTGAGAAGACCCCACCCAGTACCCAAAGCACCCAGTAGGAGGCACCCCTAACCCCCTGCACCCCCCCCAAGACCCCCAGGACCGAAACATGGCCTTCCAACTCCGTGTGCTACAGTGCCAGATGGAGACCGCAGATCAGGTGCGGTTGGGCTTCAGCAACAGGGCAACCAAACTTGACGCAATCTTTGGGTGTGTAGCCCAGCTACATGGTCTCCAATGAGCCGTGACTGATATCGCTGGAATCATGAAGTGGAGAGAAGAACACCTGTCGGCTCAGAGTGGCTCCAGCGATACCAGCCGTGAGCTGGCATAGATGCGGAGGCTCATGGAGGACATGGTGGCGATGGAGGCTGAAAGGATGGCAGCCACCGCTTAACATCAGCAGATCTAGCTGGGATTTACCATGCCCTGCAGATCCTCATCATGGCATTGCTGCCACTTGGCGTGGCGATGTTGAATACTGCTGCCCCCACACCATCCACATCTCCGCCCCCTGGTGTGCCTATGCCTCCCTGTGTGGCAGGCCTAACCACTCCGGCACCTGCACCTGAGGTGTCAGTGCCTCCTTGTGCGGAAGGCCTAACTACTCCAGTACCTGAGGTGTCAGTGCCACACAGTGCTGCAGCTGGTACAGCAACTCCCCCAGGTGGGGCAGGGAACATATCTGGGGATGAGGAAGTGGATGGGCTTGTGATCAGAAGGGCTCAGTAGCATTCATTTCCGCCACCTGGCCTGTTCCTGGTTGGTCCCGCTCGTGGCCTCATGACCTTCCACTGACCCCTGATTCACTCATATGCACTCAGATTGGACAGCGACATGGCCCGCAACATCCTGTTTGATGACCAATTACATGGTGACCAGACTGCTAACAGCACCCCTCCTCTTCTGCAGTACTTGTCTTCCATGGATGGGCTTGGTCTGGACCTCCACAGGCCCAGATAGTGTGGTGTTTTTGGCAGTGCCCTGTACCGCTCCAGCTGCGGAAAAGCGCTGGATGTGCAATAAACATCCTGTGATGCACTGCTGTGTCATGTCTTTCCTCAATCATGTATGTATGTGTGGATGAATGTAGGGACAGTGATTTCCCTTGCGTCAATGATGCACATCCTGTGTGATGGCAGTCAGAGGGTATGACATGCCAATTTGTGTCAGGGGTGCCGTGGACACCACAACAGGGACACACCCAGCAGCCACTCTCTAGTCCGGACATGGACTGAACCACGCCCAGTGCCCACAAATCCTTTTCTCAAGCCCTGCCCTGTTTCAGGGTAAGGCAGGCCAAACCACTCCGCTCACCCTCCCAGGGGAGCCTCATTGCTACCCGTCACAGACGCACTTGCTGGTGTTGTGCAGGTCACTGGTCTAGTTGTCAGCATGTCGCAGCCACTCCCTGAGGGCAAGTTTGCACACACACCACGCCCACCTGGCACTGGCATCACAGTCCATGTGACCATACAAATATAAGGGGCCGACAACATAACATACCCCTCTGCTGGTGTTGACTGGATGGCGGACTCGAGGCCTTGTGGCCGGCACGGGCCTACCATCAATTGGCGCTGACTGGGTTTGCACAGGGTTTGTGGCAGACGCGGCATTGTGGCCTGTGCCATGGGACGGTGACTTAGGGTGCACTGAGTCATTGGCACCTTGAGCTGTTGAGTGGATGTGCAGCGTGCGATGAAGGCCCGTCCTGACTGTTTGGACTGCCCAGGATTTGTTTGCCTTGATGGACCGTAGTGTCGGCCGTGCCAGCATCCTGCGCGGCCCTACCGCAAAGTGTCCCTGCTTCTGGAGTCACAGAGTTAGTGGCAACCAAATACTTGATGACTTATAATAAATGTAGTACTGTTGTCTTGATTTTCTGTCTATGTTTTGTCTGTGTCCTGATGGATCCTACATCTGGATTTCCTCTATCTACACAGGAGGACTGCCAGGCGTGAGCAGGTGATATTTGTGTCATTTTCTGTGTTCACTATATTTAGTTTAAAGCAGTAGCAAATAATTAGTAGGTCCTGATGAAGCGGTAGATACTTGTATGGATCTGTAATACCCGCAGAAACATGTCGACCATAACACCTAGTCAGTAGCTATTTGTTTAACCTACTGACCATTTGCACTCATAATGTTTTTATCCCTTTGGAAGTGGACGGCTCCAGAATAAGGTGTTATTTGCGTTCACTCTCCAATTTTAAAGAGCACTTTTCTTTTTCATTCACTATTTTTTCATGCACTGCTTACAGTTACCAACACATACCATCCACTAACTCCCTGAGTCCTAATATCAATAGGGTTAGCCATCTCATTTCTATATCTATTGAGGTGGCCACAACATGGACTCCTCCACTCTGTGAAGTGGTCCACATGATGGAAGGGCGGTATAGGACGAGTAACTGATGGATATTCTTTCACACCGTGCAATATCCTGTTGTGTGCCTTGGTAACATATTTTGGGGACACATAGAACCAACTAGACCGTCATAGACTTTTTGTAGACCCACAGTTATTATTTTCATAGTTTTCATACAGTGTTTGTACTGTGCCAGTCATGTTTCTGGACTCTGTTTCAGATGAAGGCGCTGTCTCAGATGTGGGACCTGGTGTGCTGCTCTGTGTACCGGCAAGTGGTTGTAGATACACCCGTGGCAGCAGGTGAGCAGTGTGGCCTGGATGCGCAGGGTCGGCTCTCTCTCTCTCCCTCCCCTTCACTTCTCTCTCTCTCTCTCACTTTCTCTCTCTCTCTCCCCCTCTCTTCTTCTCTCTCTCCCCTCTCTTCTTCTCTCTCTCTCCTTCTGTCTCTCTCTGTCCTTTGATGTGCGCAGGACCCTCCTTCTCATCATGTTTTTTGTCTTGCAGGCTGTGACCTACGGAATGTGTCGAAGGGAGCCGCCATGTGTCTTAATGTGATTTCTTTGTTATTTCAATAAAGTTTAAATGTTTGCTGCAATAGTGAATGTGTCATGGTCATTTCTGTCAGGACACATGCATGTCACCAGTTGTGATTGTGCGACATCAGGCGGATTATTTGGTACATGTTTAGGTGTAGCTGGAGTAGCATGTCTTTGCCTGGGGAGGGCCCTGGATAGGGTCCTGTGTGTGGTGGTGGTGGGTGTTGTGGCCCTCTTGGGTGTCCGGTGGGCAGGATCAGTAGCTCCATGGCATCTGTTGTTCTTCTTGTGAGGCTCTGGGCAGGGCTCCCAATTGTGGTGCGGGCTGCCGTCCAACTTTACACCAGGTCAGAGCAGGTGTAAAATTCCTGCTGCTAATGCGCCTTATTGCATGTTTTGTGTTCTTATCGCTGACCTGTCTGGTTGTTGGGAATGTTAAGGTGTGGTGTTGTTGTGGCTTTTGTCACGGGAACGCCTACTCTGCATCTCATAGCGATAGTTGCGGGGGGGTCCTCTGTGGCAATGTTTTTTGCGGCTGCTATCTCTGGAAAAGTGGTGCTGTAGGCTGTTAGCACCAGTTTGTGAATGGTGGGCTAAATTTATCACGACTTTGGCTGCAATAAGTGCCGTTGATTCAGCGATAGCTCCTTGTGAATATGCCCCACAGTTTTATCAGATTTCACACTCCTGGATTTCTGATTGTTAAGAATCAAGAAACGTTTCCAAAGGTGCACCAGAGACTTGCAACTGTCATAGATTCTCAAGTGAATTTATGGAAAAATGTCAAGATTTCCAATTTATGATCGTGCTGAAGGATTTTGACATAGTTGTTGTACATAAGTGTCAATTGCACATGGGCAATGCCTTAGTATGTCCGTAGAGCCTAGAAGGCATTCAGTAAGGTTGTGTGTTAGATGGACCTGCAAGGCAGGAGTAGAACTGACCAGTTCCTGAATTTTGCTCTTGCTAAATATATATTTGAATCAGATACTCAGGAAGACATAAGGCCAGTCAAAAGCTGAGGGTGTCTCTGATATATCACAGAGTGTTGAGGTTAGAGCTGACTACGAGCTGTGTGCAAAGCATTTGGTGGGAAAGATTTGTACAGGAAATATTAGCATATCGAAGCCCACATTAGGGCCAGCTTTAGCGCTGGTGGAGCTCCGTTTGACAATGTTTGTCGGCGCCACGCAATGACCACTTCCACCATGGATTCCCTCCCCACCACTTTGCATCACATACACATCACAGAGAGGCAATCAATCATGCGTTTGTAAATCAGTGTATAAGAAATGTTACATAAGACAAAGGCTTACAAGGTGTAGGAGAGGCATGTCATCCATACTGGTAGGCAGTTGAAGTTTTATTTTGGGATCCTGCTTCTTTTGAAGTACATACACCTCTGGTACTTCTTCCTCTTGTATAGCAGTCTGTCACAGCAGGAGTATCTCCAAATCTGCTAGTCCTTCAACACAGGCCATGTGAGTGACTAGAGTTTGCACCTGGATGTTAGCCACAGAGATATGTACATCAAAGGGTAAGCTCAGGGTCCCCAGCCCTACCCTTTATGATTCTCCTATCAGCACCATCCCCTTTATGAGATGTACCCAGGCCCCTTCCTTGTGATCTCTCACTAATCAAGGTCAACCTTTGAAGTGTACAATGTAGACCTATCCCCCACCTCCCCAGTGTGTGTACCGCCCAACTTACAGGAATGCAGCAATCCACAAATCTATCTGGGGGGGGTCTATTATCTATACCTCCTCTCCATGTTTCACTGTGCAGGCCTGAGTCCCCCAAAATGAAACCCAGGGCCCTTCATTTATTGTACCATTTACAGTCACACATACACCCAATACATGTATTCAGCATGAAAACACTGCAGAGTACTGTAAACTCAATGCACTGTACCATTCAGAGTCACACATACATCCAGCACTTGCATTTAAAATGCGTGCAATGCCCAGCACTCTATCCTTTATTTATTGTACAACTCATAGGCATAAATACATTCAGCATATGTATTTACCATGCATGCACTGTACCCTTCATATATTATACCACTCACAGGCATGCATGTATTCTGCATTCACTGCACAAAACTGCACTGTCCTTGTATGGTACCCACCACAGGCACATATACACCAACTTCTGCACCGCAACACTTCACAGCAATCTGATGTAGACCAAGGGTGAATTAAGTATACAGCAGGGGAACATTAAAAAGTGAGTGGGCCTACAGGTCTCCCTCTGGTGATGCTGGCTAAAAAAGGACCTGCTCACTTCTACTGATCACTATATGGTATGCTACCACCACTGCACTCATATTGAAGACGGCTGCCTTCCTCCGCAATGAGGGTAGTTCTTTGAGCACCTCTCCTGGTCCAACAAGCCTGCAGTCCATGAAATAGACCTATGTCTTTTTACACATGCATGATCCGTGTTCACCTAGGACAACAAAAATCTGCGGCATTAGAGATCCAGACATCAGTACAGGTGACCACTCAGGGCAGGCCATTTTGAATTATCAGCTTCTCTGGAGTGACCAACTAACATAAAGGCTGTTCGCTGTGGTATTTTCTTTTTGAAAATAAAAATAACATTTTTCTATGGAAGGAACAAAAGATCAAGTCCATCCAGATTTTTCAAGAGTACCTATTAAAAACCCTTAGAAAACTAAGGGGATAGATGCTCTGCCCAACGTTGGGTATGAACTTAAAATAGCAAAGCGGGCAAGCCATTAGGACTAAAATTAATGGAGGAGTTTCCCCACTGATGTACGTGGCCCAGCTAAGATCTTCAACCTAACTATTCACATACATTGTTTCTGTAGCAGGCACTCCATGCCTCGGTATTGTGCAGGTAACTTGAAAGACAGCTCCAATGTGTTACCAAATTGCCATCATTTTCAGTAGCCCATTTTAAACCTGGCACTTTTTGCAGGGTCTCCCACAGATATTTTTCTTCTGTTGCTAAACCCTTTTTTGTTGGCATTATGATTCTGCACACTTTTCCAGTGCTAAAGTGCTCTCTCCCTAAAACATGGTAAAGCTGTCTTAGACCTAATTGACACCTTTAATGTATTTGTAAGACCCTCGTAAATAGTACCACATGTACCCAGGGCCTGTAAACTAAATGTTCCCAATGGGCCTGAAGCACTCATTGCGGCACCTAGTAGAGTAGCCTTTTAAAACATTTGGCAAACTTGCCTCTGCAGCCAGTTGTGCTGTTTTAAAGCTGCTAATTCAACCTGGAACAATAAAGCTTTTGCCAGGCCTAAACCATCATTTTGAAACTTAGAAGTCACCCCTAAGGTTTGTCCTTTCTGCATTCGTCTCAGACACTGAGAGAAAGGGGTACTAGATATTGGAAGGATGGGCCATCCTGTCGGAATGGATTGAGTGGAACTGCTCCATGGCACACTTACATTTCACAGGGTTGCCTCTAGCACACGGACAAAAAAACCTGATACCGTTCTTTTGTCACCCCAAACTACTTGGAGATTTGGCAGGGGAAGGAAGTCACTTTCCAGAGCCTGATGTAGGGGTACTTATGATGTCTCTCACACTTCAAAGACTGGCACCAGGCATACATATTAGAGCTCTTGAACCACTTCTTCAGTAAACTCCTGGACATGTAGACACTACAGAGGAAGGTCTGCCTGGCTCCCTAGATTACTGCCCTGTTGCTTGAGGCCTATCTTGTTCCCCAGAGAACTGTCCTGCTACTACCAGAGGACTGCTCTATGCTTGAGACCTGCCTTGTTTCCCAGGGGGCTGCCCTGCTCCTTGAAACCTGCCCTGCTCTTTGAGAAGGAAGAAGGGATCTGCTTTCTTCATAGCAAGATAACATGAGTGAATCCACGGGTCATTTGGCTGATCTGTTCTGAGCTACAGGGACACAGTAAGCTCCAAAGGCCTCCCTGCAACTGCCCACCTGAACTGCTGCAACCATCCGTGCCTGGACCTGCAACTGGGCTTGCCTGAGCCCACTGGCCTCTGCTAGAGGGAGTCCCCGATCCCAAGAGGTCCCTCTCCAGCTCTTGTACCCTTGACTGGCATCACAATGCACTTCTCTGTGAAGAAAGAAGAAATTCTGAAGTTTTGGGCTCTTCACAACCTCAAATGGGATAGCTCGTGCCAAGACCACCCCCAATGACCGCCAGCTCAAACCTTCAGTACCTACCTCTTTATGCGACAGCAACCACCAGCAATGACCTGCAACATGAGATCTGCACTTCATGCTACAGCAATGACAGCCTGTAGTGTTAACCAGCACGAAACACCAGAAATGACCGTCTGTGATGCCCAACTAGAACTTTGTGGTACAGCAACGACGATCTGCGAAGCTCTCCCTGCTACTCACAGCCTCCTTACCACGAACAGAACTCTTTGCGCCAGTCATTGAGAAGATAACTTTTTCAGCTGGACTCATTTGGTCCCTGTATCCAGCCTGTGTTACGTCAGGGTCAACTTGTGACTTGCCCCCAGGCTGGTTTGAACAGAAGACTGCATATGCAGCCTTGTCCTTTTAAGTGCAATATCTACCTAAAACTTTTAAATTGCATATCTCTGGTTCTACTGATTGAATGTAACACATTTTTGAGTCATGCTATTTATTATAATGTATACTATTTGTGGTTGTTGCTTGAGTAAGATTTTCTCCTGCCTCTACCAATATCCTGATGTCGTACAGACCTTCTGCTGCAGATTACAAACAGTCCAGTCCATTGTGAGTTGACATGAACTATTTTGGCTTTCCGTATCTCTTTTTTGCCCATTTGTGCCAGTGAAAGTTCTTTATACTTGACTATAGGATACAAAAGTGAGCCTAGTTTCCTCATGGGGTTCTTTTGTTGATCTTGTCTTGCACTTCAACCTATTTTGGCATAGTGATTGCATTGACAAGTTTGCTGCTTGCTAGAAAGATTATAGGGTGAGTTTCCAAGGCTTTGGTAAACAGGCTGGATCTATTAAGGTCCTCTATGAGACCGAAAAACAATTGCTAGGTAGAAATGTATTTAGTGTTTGGCTATCTCGGAGTATTCCTTCGGTATTTACAAACCTTGAGGAATAATCACCAATTAGAAACAAAGATTTTGACAAGCTAACACCAAGGAGTATGGTATCTGTTTGGATTAAATAGTCAATTTCAGATATTTCTAGTACCTTAAATTAGGGCTGGGTAAAATCACATATTTTGTACAGCAAAAATCTGTGAAATAGAAGAATATTTTATGCAATTACTCTTGTGTAGCAAAATATGCTGGCCTGTATCTTTAATCAGGCTTTTTTATCCAAACAGCATCTCATGTTCAAATGTTTTGGACGATACCAGTAGGAGACTGACTGGAGAAGATGTGTGTTTTTGAGACATGTTCTACTCAAATCAGTCTGCCCTTGTATCTTGCATGATTTTTTGAATGTCAGATGGGCCCTCGTCTAAAACATAGGCAAAATCATATAATGCATCATTTTGAGAGGTTTCATTATTTTTATGGCATAAATACGATTTCTCGCCACCCTTCAATTCAGTGAGAAGAGAAAAGTATGACAGAGAAACAAAAGTGAAATAGATTACTGCCCTTCTGTGAAGTTAAGAACGGGTATCTCTAGTGGGGTAAACTGCGTCAGGACCATTAATTGATTCTTGTGCAATGGTTGAAACTAAGGTTTTCCCAACAACTCCTTCTACTGGAAATATACTAAGGTCTTAAAATTGTTCATAACATCTTTTTACAAACAAGGTGCTCCTTCTTCTTTTCCAGAGTTGTGAGATTGGGATTAAAATCCCCAGTGAGGTTTGATTCTAAATCACTGTATCTCTTAGTGATGCCAATGCCACAGGCAAGGCTTCAACTGGAACCTTCTTTTGCAACAGGGTTATTGTAATCATTAATCAAAATGCTTTTTTTTCTTGTCTTTCTTTTAGAGCTCATACTATGTTTACTACATAAATACACAGAGGAATCCTAATAAACTGGATTGCCCCTTTATCAAACTTGAATGAAATATAGATATACATAACCCTATCCAAGCTGCCGCTACATTAATTTATTATACTTAGGAATTGAGGAGAGAATAACCCCATATTTACTGACGGTAAATTATTTTAAAATTGATTTAAAGTATTACTGGACCCACAATCCAAGAATAGATCAGGTAGTCCAAATATATTCCAAGTAAAGAAGGCTACGGTACTATTCTTCTTTTCTTCAAGTACCTCCTGCGTACCTTTAGGCTAGAGATCGGAATGCATATCTAGGTCAATGGGTGCCACTGCTAGGCTCCAACCATTCTGTACTGTATATCACTCTTAGTAAATACTTTGCTACACCTTTTCCACAATATGATCAAATGCAACCCTACCAATGCGATTTAAAATGGTTAATCCCATGGTCACCTCCTTGGCACACCTTAGAAAAGATTGAGGGGGAACCCGTTTGTCTTTGTCGTATCTAGCACCCAGCCTAGTGTTTAAATAATTAGGACAGTGGCTATAAAGGGGCCAATAGTGTTTATAGCAGTATTCTAGGGGAGGAGGGGCTGTGGTTTGGATTCCCCATCCTCGTAAGAGTATTTTATTTGCTAGAATCAGTTCTAAGATTCTGTGGCTGTCCAATATACAACCTGGGATTCTCAGTCTGTAGGATGTATTATTCGATATTTGTCAACCAGGATGAGCAAATTGCACACCGACTGGTTTATGACGAGGGATGCAATTCACAATGTAACCTACATACAATGAGATTACCTCAAACATTGTCCATCACTCATTATCCAGGATCTCGAAATGTCTTGCTTATTCAATCTAAATTAGGCAGGCCTCTGCTTGCAACACCCCTGCAGTTGACTGCACATGCAGTGATTTGTACTTGTCAAACCTCCGTTCCTGCAGTTCGATTCGCACAACTGGAAACATTTTCGGTTTTAAGTACCTTTTTCATCTTAATTGAACAAGATCTGCTTTTATACCGTTTTTTTTTTCCTTATTTTGGAAGGCAACGGAGGAGCAGAAAGGGGCCCCTTATGCCACTGTCAACTATCCCCTTGACATTATTTACAATAGAGACAATTGTACCATAGGTCAGCTTTCTCCGCCACTTAGATGACACCCTAACTTAGGAGTTGGGTCCTGAACAGTGGTTTGAGAGTGCAATTGTGTTAACAAACCGTTGGCACATTTTATTGTAAATAACAATTAGGAGGGGACACACCTTTCATGCCCCCCTTAATGGTGATTTGAAATGAGTGTCAAAATGGATAAATATGCCACATGGACTTAACCTCATCCAATAAATTTTTAATACGTTATATGTGCACATCCCCCCAATATGGCAGTCAAATATCCCACTTCAGCACACGCAAGCCAGTCTAGTACATTGAAAACAAACAAGGTACTCAGACACACACGGGAGGTCTACATACTAGCGGAAAAGACCAAGTCAGGGCTTCCAGGTTGGACTGAATGAGCCCTCACATTGACCTGCTGCTCTCAAGGACGCAAGGACTAAACATGTCACCCCACTCCCTCCATAGGCTTCCTGTGTGTTTTCTTGGAATGGTGTTAACATGAAATGTTTTAAGAAAAAGCTTTTCTGAGTTAATTTTGAAGTGGGTTATATGTGTGCTGTTGTGTCCAACTTCCTTGCAATCTGCATTGTCCTTCCGAGTTTCTATTTGCAAGTAGCTATTATAAGTTTGCTCAGGCCCGGACTGTCCGCTGCGAGGACCGGGCAATCCCCGGTGCGCTGCAAGGGTGGTGGCCATTTTTGGGCCCCTGGGGGCCGTTTTTGTTACTGGGACGTTTTTGGAGCGTTCTGCAAAAACAGCCCTGTAACAAAATCGGCCGGGGGGGGGGGGGGGGCGACCGCGCTCGTTGCCACGGCTGGTTTTGGTTCTCAATCCGGCGCTGAGTTTGCTGCTTTGTATAACAAGTACATGATCCTTTTTCCAAAATATTGCGGGCCAGGAAAATCATCTGGCGAGATAAAGTCTCTTTAGTAAATGTTTTAATTTTTTTTCAATTTTAGAGTGTTTTTTTTTTCAAAAGTGCTGGATAGATTGGTACTGGCTCTTGTGCACAGGACCTGAATTCAGACTATGCTTTTGGGCTCTGCTTGTTTTGCGAGTATCCGTCATAAAATCAGAATCCATTATAGGCATAGTGGCTCAGCGGACAAATGCATCTACTGCAGGGCTCTATATTTTTCATAAATCCTGGCATGTACACTCAGAATTTCATCTTTCCATAGTCAGTGAAATGTGTACCACTGAGTTAAGCAACATTACAAGTCTGTTATCAGCCCCAAGATGCCGTTCTCAGTGAATGTGTGCTTTACAAATACATGTTATGCTTTTTTTTTTACATATAACAGAGTGACACACGCAATATGTATTTTACTTCATTTTAAAAAATAATAAATTATAGCAGGAAAATGTGCGAAATTCCCAAACTTCCCATTATGTGAATTCCACCAAATTTCTCGAAATTACACGCTATGCAATGTCACATTATCCTTGTCAGTTGCCTATGGTAAACACTAATGTGGGGAAAAAGCTCTCAGAGAGACATTTAATTCTTTAGCTAGTCTCTTGCTATTATTATGTGTGACTTTTCACTCGAGGTATGCTCTTGCATGAAAAAAGTTATGCAAAATACCAGCTAATCACATTTCATTCTAAAAGCATAAATTCCGCATGATTTTGAAAATCTTTCCCGAAATATTTAGCAATTTCACACAAATATATGATATTTTGCACTCCCTAGTATTTTTAGGATTTTAAGCAACATTGGAGTTGTGACGTACACCTGACTTTACCTCATATTCGAATCATTCATAATTGCAGGTTAAGAGCTGAAGATCTTTAATAATCAAAAACAGTTACTCACTAATTGTACTAAGAAACGAGCCTGGCTGCGGCCTTACAGTAAAAACGATCTGGGCATTGTGTGTTGATTGACCCCTGGACATGGCAGAGAATTACCACTTGGCTGACGGCACAGCAGGGACATTGAGGCGAGGCAGCGTCAAACGATGCTTCGCCCAGAAGATGTCCGTCATTACTCAGACGCAGGGAGAACTCCTGGTGGCATGGGGCGTACAGGTCTAGTGGTGAAAGCGGGCCTTATATCACTCCGGGTGTGCCCTGTGGGCACTGAATCTGCATAATTGGCGTCAAGGAGAAGTTAACATAAATAAAGAGCCGGTTTTGTTGGGAACAAAAAGAGAGCACATGAGGGTCCAACAGAAACGCTCAAGGAGACTAAGCACTCACACATTAGCTCATTGCCCCCGGAAACGCAGTGGAGAAAATCCAGCGGTGGGGCGCTCAGCGAACGCTTCTGTTTTCACTAGAGACCCAAGATGGCTGGAGGAAGAAGTGGCAAATCCACGATGCAAGCCAAGCTAGACAAATATGCCTGGCAAAAAAGGTGGGGGCTTGAAAGATAAAGATGCGATTGATCTACAAGAGAAACCACAAGAAAAGGATGGCTCGACGGATCTGACCCTAGAGGATATAATGACGGCTATTACAACAGTCAAAACATCTTTGGAGTCCAGAATGGATTCAGTCTCTACCGAGGTTTCCCTAAAACGGGCAAACATGCGCAATATGAACACTAGAATTAAGGATGCTGAAACGACTACTAGTTCTCTGGCCAAGGACACAACAACCTTCCAGAAACAGATGAACAATCTGCAGACCCGTAGCGAGAGGATGGAAGCTCAGCTTGCTGAATATGAAGGACGCTCACAATGTAATAATGTATGAATCCTTGGAGCACCGGAACACACTGAAGGGCAAGCAACAGACTTGTTTGTAGAGGAGCTGGTCACGACTCACCTACAGCCCACAAGACTATCAAAATTCTTTACGATCGAAAGGGGACATAGAGTACCTGGTCAAAGGCCTAAACCTGGAGCACCCCAAGGCCCATAGTCGCCAGAGTCTTCAATTACACGGACAGGGATATCATATTACAAATGGCTAGAACTGTGCCACAAATTAAATTCGAAAACAGCAGGATAACCTTCTTACGGGACTTTAGGCTTAAGGTGCAGTGTCAATGATGCAGTTTACTCGGAGTGATGAGTGCCCTACGGGAGAAAGATATCAAGTACGCAATGCTCTTCCCCACCAGGCTGCGGGTAGAAGCAGAAGGAAAAGTGTGGTTCTTCAACACCCCTGAGGAAGCATGGGACTGGCTTAAAGGATGGCGCACGGCGGGGAAGAAGACTCACCAAAGTCTGCGGGCTGAACAGAATATAGGGACTACGTCCGGCGCCAATTTGATGGCTGCTAGTGGCAATGAATAACTCTACTGTATCCTTTAAGGTAAAAATAGATGGCAAGAGTAGCCCTTCTATCCGGGCCTTTGCTGGACCGTCCCTTCCAGAGGGCATACCAGTGGTGAGTGACTGTTCCTTCGCAGGGTCCTAGGACTGTATAATGGGGTGATGGATTGGGTTCCCCTGGGGATTTAACATTCAACATTGTATTTCACAAACACTTAATGCTGGTCGGGTGTGGGTTGGCTCACACACCACAAGTTTCAGGGGTGGGCGATAGGCACTCTGCAAAGTTAGGGGCGGGAGGTTACCTTCCCACAATGCAGGGAGGCAGGGAGAGGGGTAACTTTGTTTGGGGGACTCCTGTCACCTAGTAATTTTGTTACTATCAGGAAGAAAAGTATAAAGATGCAGCCAGTGATTCATGAAGACAGGGAGGAGGGAGGGGATGTTTGTTACGTTTTCATTCAACTTAGACCACACTGATAGGCGCCGACAGGGTGGTATTATTGAGACTCACACACTTTACACAGAGAAGCGGATGTTAATAGATGCTGGACGACTACACATTATCGCAACAGACCACAGGATGCTCGGTGAGGTTCCCTTGGCAGCACAGAGTGTCACTGTAAGTCGTAATGGGGCAACTAATAAAACAGAATTAAAATGATGTCCTGGAACTTCAATGGGCTGGGTGATAAGTTAAAAAGGGGTATAGTACTCCAATATATAAAAAGGCACTCACCTGATGTGATCTTGCTCCATGAGAAACACTTACTGAGGAACACGTGCAGGGCACTGAACAGATGGGGCTTTAAGCTGGTGGCCCATTCTGCATTCGGGTCTGGATCCCGGGATGTGGGTATTCTGGTATGAAAAAGATTTCAGATGACGATACATTGCACATAGGCAGACAACCTGAGTAGGTTCGTGGTGACCTCAGAGAGTTGGGAAGGCTGTATACTAAACCTGGTCTCAGTATATATACCCCCAGGCCTACAGGCATCAACTTTCAAAGACCTCCGAGACCTCCTGCTGACCCTCCCTGAGGGGAGACTCCTTGTAGGGGGGGACTTCAACTCTATTGTTTCAGATAAACTGGATCTCTGGGCCCTAATGGATCTGCCACCTGCACAAATGCAGATCAATAACTTTATGGGAGCAATGGGACTCGTAGATACTTGGAGGGCGCTTCACCTCGTAGACTAGCAGTACACCTTATACTTGGCCCATCATAGTATGACTAAGATAGACAATATCATAACTCAGGCGGACCAAATAGAGCGGGTCAGAGAAGTAAATCATCTGCCATATCGAATCACTTGCCCATCTGGGCCCGAATAGATGTGGGGGAGCCAAGGATTGGCAGGACAGCTCCAATAAGTCGATGGTAAAAAAGAAAGTGATACGGGAAACTGAGCTTTATTTTCGCGAGAATTAGACGTCGGTGGACTCAGCACAGACATTGTGGGAGGCCTTTAAGGTCGTGATAAGGGGATCTGCTATTTACCTGATTGCAGGAATAAAGAAAGAGAAACGGATAATGCCCGTGCGATTAGAGGCTGATATTTAAAATCTCGAGGGGAAGCTTCGAGACTCAAAAGCAGATGAGGTCAGGCATTCCTTAAAGTTAAAAACAAAAGAATACACGCTCCTGGTCGCTCCGCTGCCAGGGCACAACATAGGGTAATGCTCAGTAAAATGTACGAGGTGGAGGACAAGCATGGGAATCTATTGGCCGGGCTGGACTGCAAAGAGCAAGCAAATAGATTAGTGGTGGAACTCAGGGCATAATCCGGCAGGATGCTGACCCAGCCACAGGAGATTGCGGACACATTTTAGGACTACTACAGAACGACTTATAACTCCCAGATGTCTTAAACGGTAACAGACGTGGAGTTGCTATTGAGAGATATCTCCCTGCTCTGGCTCTCGGACAAGGACTTGGAGAAAGATCTCAAGAGTACGGAGGTAGAACGTGCCATACAAGAGCTGAGCACAGGCAAGGCAGTGAGCCCGAACGGCTTGCTAATTGAACAGAATAAACTAGCCCCCAGTAAGATAGCACCCTACCTGACCACATTGTTTCAAGAGAGTCAAGAGAAAGGATAACTCCAACCAGATCAAAGGTTAGCAACCATAGTGGTCATTCACGAAAGTGGTAATCCTAAGACTGAATGTTCCTAATATAGGCTGATATTGTTGCTCAATACGGAAGCCAAAATCCTAGCAAAATTACTGGCCACCCCTTTACTGCAAGTCATTGCCAAACTAGTACATCCGGACTAATCTGGCTTCATGCCAGTCAGAAATACCTCACTTAACTTGTGACAGGTACATGGAGTTCTAGCCAGAGCACACACAATAAGTGAAGTTGCGGTGGTGGTACAGCTTCATGCAGCCATGGTGTTTCACACGATTGAATGGTCCTATATGTTTTCAGTGCTAAAGAAATTGGAATTTGGCCCAGGCTTTTTGGAATGGATTCAGCTGCTATACATGGATCCCCTGGCCCAAAAAGCAATTTGCTGTTTCGAAAGTCCCCAATATTTCTGCACCAAGCAAGGTTGCCCTCTCTCCCCACTGCTTTTTGCCCACATGCTGGAGCCGCTGGCGATGTGGATACGGAAATACCCCATCATAAGAGGACTCAAGTGGGCTGAGGACTGGTAAGATCGTTTTTCATTATATAATTGACGACATATTGCTATACGTGGCCTCACCTGTTGCTGCCCTGAATAGAGCGATGGACATTTTTGTCGTATTCGGGAGATATTCTGGGGATAGTATAAACTGGTCCAAATCAGTTATTTATGTTCTCAATGGTAAATTCCCCTCCACGCCTAAGAGCTTCACTATAACTGAAGCAGCAACAGTATTGAAATCTCTGGGAATTCATGTTTCAAAGGACCCGGCCCATTTCTATGACAGCAACCTTTTGCCCCCTCTGCAAAGACTTCGAAGTGATGTCATACATGGGAAGTCTCTCCCGCTGTCCCTGCTGGGACATGCAGCAATATTTAAAATGATGTCCCTTCCATGTATTTTATATATGTTGCAGAATACACCTCAACCAGTAAGGGCAGATTACTTTAAATCTATAGAAAGCACCCAAAGAGAGCTATCATGGGAGGGAAAGCCACCCAGAATATCCAGTCAGAAACTTACACAAGGGTGGTATGACAGGGGAATTGGGCTCCCAGCTATCAAAAGATACTACTGGGCGGTGCAATTTGCCGCAAATAATAAATAGACCACATGGGGACCCCAGATATCAAAAGGACAGGTGGCTGCTTCTGGGGGGTAGCTTCACAGGGGCACTATGTGCTAGCCCCACCAAACTTAAACTGTTGGGTCCCACACTACATGCAGGCCAGGTTTGGTGGGAGGTGACAAAAGCCTGGCCTGGGAGGTTAGCGTTACACAGGCCACTCCATTCTGGGACAAGGTGCGACTGGGTAGCTTGAGACACACCAAGGGCTTAGACCGTTGGTACTTAATAGGGATTTCCAGGGTCGGAGACTTATGGAGGGCAGGATAAATAATCACTTTCACCCAGCTGTAAACTTAGTACGACCTCGCAAACGCTGAATACTTTAGGTACCTACAGATCAGGCATGCATTAGAAGCTGTTATAGCGATGGGTACGATGCCGCCAGAATCCTCCCCATTGGAAGACAGGGTTCTGGACAAATATATGCCGGAAAAGTCCATTTCACTGACTTACTGGAAACTAATCAATAATATTTCTGACCTTCTCCTCCGAGCCAGATGGGAGTATGATGTAGTAAAATTGGAGGATAAGGAATGGATTGAAGCAATTGCCTTCCCCAAGGAGACTGCTATCTCCTCTAGGCTTAGATTTGTACAATTGAAAGTACTTCACTGGACATATCTTGCCGGCCCGGTGCTGGTATAGATGGACTATAAATCTGAGGCGGAATGCATGAAGGGTTGTCGACAGGAGGGAACTTTCGTACACACACTTTGGGAATGTAGAGGTATACAGAAGTATTGGTCCGCTGTGACAAAGTGCATCGAGGGGGTGATGGGTCACAAAACTGACTATAGTATAAAGCTCTGACTCCTGAATATATGGAGCCCTACTGACCTAAATTGTAAAGAAAAGATATGGGTGAGGACAGTGTACAAATCTAGAGGGTGTCCAAACAAATGGTCGCAGATTTGGGAAAAATGGAACAGGTATAGGGGAGACATATGTGAGCCCCCACAGATTAGCTGAAGTGAAGATTTGGGGTAGTTTCATTGTAATTTGGGTCTTGCTAATATTGTCATGACATTGAAAAGAGTCAAGGTCTGTGGTGCGATTTCGAACCAGTGATCCAATGCTGGTCACCAATGTTTGTAAAGTGTGTAAATTGTATAAGCTTGTCATTCATATAAGGAATTTTTTAAAAATGAACGAAGAAGCATAAACTAAACAGTTTGGTATGTCTCATTATTACATAAGTTGCCTATGTTCAACTTGCAAACCAAGCTTATTTGAATGCATGTTCAAGTTGCTGACTACTGCATCTGTGATCCCACTTAATCTGTTGATTGCGGATTAATCAAACCCATTCCAGAACACCTAACAGGGTAATTATCTTGTTTTCCTTGTTGCTGAGGTTAAATGGTTCTCTTTTTAATTTTCACCTCCCAGCCGCATGCCTTCGAAGGTTCACTCTCCTGTGTTTTTTTCCTGGCCTTCCCATTGAACTGACCCAATGGTAAATTATATTAAGTTCCTGCCTCTACACCTAGCAAACTGGGGAATTCTATCACATCAGGACTCATGATAGATAGCCGCAGGTCCTCTGATGATTCCTTTTTGCCAGAACCACCCAGCATATTAAAATTCTTGAAACTTGCCAATAAACACACTTTTGTGGGGAAAAAGAAGCCTGCTCTCATTTCTTGGTAAAGGAACATTGTGCTTCATTGTGGTCAATGTTTGTTTACAAACGAGGATGCACTAAGTAGACTCAAAATAATTGGCCCGCCCCCTTTCTTGTCTTGGCTTCACACTGCGGATGGTTAAGGATTATGGGCATCATTTATGAAAAGTGACGCATCGCTGCATGAAAACCGATGCATCACTTTTCATTGTGCCCTCCTTGGGACATGCTTGATGCGTCATATTTACAGTATGACTCATCACGTCGCAAGGACTTACAGATACGTCAGTATTTCCGACGTATCTGTAGGTGCAAAAATGATGCATTGCTAGAGTGTGTCACGAAAGTGACGCAACTCCATAAATGGGTCATTTCAAATAGGCAATTCCCATTTCAAATATGCCTGCATCAGTCTTATGCCTGCTGTGAGGCAGACGTAAGATATTGATGCATTTGCGTCCTAGAAGTGACACAGTAACATTTCATAGATTTCACTGCGTCACTTCTATGAGGCTTACTTGCATCAGAATGCCCACCCTGCATACATTATACGTGGCGCAGGTATAATGTGGCGCAGGGGTTTACAAAGTGGCAGATCTACCTAGAGCCAGAAATAAGTTAAAAGGTGCCTACAAGGGATTTTGTTTCTAAATTTGATTTGATAATTATTTATACAAAGGTTACTTTCTGTTCAACCCTGATTAGTGGTAACTTCTATAGTAAGGAATTCTAATTTTACAACACTCACTCTTTCACAAAACTTTTCTATGGGAGTTAATGCATCTGTCACCTTTGATCTAAAAGTAAGAGCCCTCTTTCAGATGGTGACTTGGTCCTCCTTCCTGCCCACAGACTGGATTTAAGGTACAAGTTACATATATGTGACCTCTCATACTAAATACCCACATATTTCCTTTTTCTACACGGGTGCTTCTTCTCTCTTTTTTTAAATATTGAATTAATTTTTTTGTTGACAATATCGAAATGTTTATGTACATTGTATATACAGGGATATATTTTGGTTTCACATTCAACCTCACGTCCTGAAGATGGTCTGATATTATTATTGCCCACACAGACCGAAACGTCTACTGCAACATCTATTTCTTCATACATTTGTTGATCTTAAGGAACCGTTTTCTGTTTTGTAAGATCGTTTTCCTTGGATATCTTATGGTATAGATGTACACATAGTTGCTTTGCAGGTTGAGTTGTCACACGTCCAGCACTATGTTCGGTTGATTCTGATTGTACTTCCCTTGTTCTCATTTTGCATATATATTAAATATATGTTTTTCTGAAAAAAAGTTTGCTTAGTGTTAATCAAATTTATGTATGTGAAAACATTGTCTGCCTGACAAATAATTGATGCTTGTCTTGTTTGTTTGATCAATCAATAGGTCACCACTAATCAGGCTTGAACAGAAAGTAACCTTTGTATAAATAATTATCGAATCAAGTTTTGAAACAAAATCCCTTGTAGGCACCTTTTAACTTATTTTCAGCTCTATCGCCGAACCCTCCAAGGGTTTATTGGGAATCCCCACTCCTTTTGTTACAGCATCTACCTAGATGGGTCACTTTGTAAATATGACGCAATATGGCACATTTTTTACCCTGCTGGTGCGTCACAAAAAGTGACGCACCGGCGGCGCAAAAATGATGCACAGGCTCAAAATTAAGCCCCTAATTGCTTAACCTCAATGATGTTACCTGCAGGTCAATTAAAGCACTCCTTGTAGCTTTGAGAGCACACAAGTGGCTGACAAAAACACATGTGATCAACACTGGGCACCACCCAACATTGGGTATCACTCTTGAGCAATGTTTCTTAAGACCTGTGCAGATTTTTCTTATTCATTTTTTGATTACCTTTTCCCATTCAGTCACTTAGAATGTGAGTTCTCCAGCGGGTAAGATGCATTTTACTTGATGCCAAGTCAATACACACGTAAACTGCAGTTTGTGTTGGCAGGAAAAGACAGTGTAAAACAATCCAATGGTTCCAGGTATACCAAGTGTTCCAAAAATGTCCATACTTTCCAGTTACCTTGAGTATTGAAAGATTTCGATATATTGTGACAATTCTCCAGGCTGGTTTCTAGTCCATTTTTGCAACCACTGATCCTACGAGGTATGTTAGGAGAATCCTCGTGCCCAATAAGTAAAATAAATCCTTAAAACCCTGAAAATGGGACGCACAACAGGTTATAGCAAAGTTACAGTAATACACAAAATTAATCAGTAGACTTAAGTAGGCTCCAGAACGTAGGCTAAACTTACATCTATTCCTCATAATATGCAAGGCAGGAGTCTCAAAGAGACAATAGTACATACCAATTTCCCTAGATGCTGAAGTTTTCACCAAATGGTTTCAATGAATAATGTCAGAGTCCCAGTTCTTCACACATTTACTGCTCCCTCCATTGGGCAGTAAACATGTTTTATTAAAGGGAGCTGCAAGCTGCATCTAGAAACACCTTTTGACCCCTTGCAAGACCCCTCAAAGGCACTATGTCTTTCTATTGGTCCGCAGTCTTAACACTCCCCTCAGTTTGGCTGAGCGCGCTGCATGCCAGGTCACAGTTGTCGGCTTCTCAACAGCAGATGAGTACAGTAGCACCAGAAAGAGGGAGGGAGGTGTCATACCAGGAGACACATGGCACCCATACAATAGTCGATCTGATGCCCAGCCCCCCGGCCACAATTGTAGGCAAGAGGACAGGAAATAGAAACGTTTTTCAAGTTGTTGCAGGTTGTTACTTCACCTGAGGTGTTGGTCTACACTTCCATGAATACTGAGGTATGCTCACAGGCAGAGAGCATAATCACACTAAGCTGCTTCCACATTTGATTTGAAAAATGCAGCCTAAGGTTCATTTGAATCTTGTTTGTAACCTCACTCATACTCTTACTGACTCATTATTAGTCATAAAATTGAAAGATACGATAGTTAACCCTTTCAGGTGCTTAATGGAGGCTGTAAATGTTGATGCTGCTCAGTTGGGTGATGTGTTGTACAGCCAAAGCTTCGGTAATGAGATGTGATTTTAAAGCTACAGTAGAGAGCAACAGAGATATTGTTTGAAAGCAAAGGTGGCTTGAAATTCCTTTTCATAGAGACCGTTGTGAGGAAAGATGTGAGAAATGGACTTTTGTTTGAGGATGGAGATAGCCCTTCTTAAGCAACAGCCACAATCCTTGTTAGGGTGAACCACAGAAAGTCACTAAATTAACCTGTGCTTTAAGTGGGTTAACGCTGCCTTGATCGGATTCAATAGCCGGTTTTGAATGGGGCTCATACTTTACAAATTCTGCAGTGGCTTATCATAATGTGTCACATTTGTTCAAAATTAGTTTACAAACTGTGTGAACCAGCACAGCAAGACAACCCTAAGGGCTGACTTTGAATAAGCCATTCAACAATAGATGAATCCTGGCAAATCGGCCTAAGGTAAGAATTAGAATTAACTTTCATGCCAGATCTAATTTTGGATCCAAAACGATTCCTTAATGAAAAGAAAACAATGCAGAGAGATAGGTATAATAATAAAAGGAAATGTTATAATATTAAACCAAAACAAATATAGGAAGTGTTTGTTTCCAAAATGTTCTAATTGGAAGTAATTTCAGATGCTTTTAGATGTTCCCTATTTTCTCTGAAATGAGAAACCAGTCTATGACTATATGTAATTGTAAGTTAGTCGGTGGTACGACATAAAGGTAAAAAAGTAAGGAACATACAGCTGCAGATAGTTAACACTTGTGACATTTCATTTTGTGTATATTTTGCCTCTGAACCTCATTTTTTTGTTGCACGTTGATGTCTCATATATACCGGTGAGCAACGATGAATTGTGAGTAAGAGTTAATATTTCCACGCGTAAAGACCATACATAGGGGGTTATTATGATTGCGGATTTTCCGCATCCTCTGGGCCGGCGGAAGCCACCGCCGGCCCGGAGGATGCGGAAAATCCGCAGCGGACCCACCAAAGACCCACCGCCACATTAGGATGGCTGGTGGGTCCTTGTTTCCGTCCGCAGCTTTTCCGCCGCGGCTGGCTTACAACCGCGGTGGAAAAGCTCTAATATGGTGACGGCGTCTGTCAGACACCGTCCGCCATATTAGGATGGCCTGTTTCAGATGCTTTTCTGCAGAGGGTTTCCCGCCGTGGAAAAGCATGTGCAACTTCACTGCGGGGGGCCGTTGCGGACCCCCTAGGTGAAGGGGGGGGTGGGGGGTGCACATGGGGGGTACCTATGGTACCCCCCTGCATTTGTATGCGGAAAGCGGCAGGCACCGCGCGGTGCCTGCCTCTTTCTGCATACAAATGCAACACCTGCATTTTTAACATTGCCGCGGGTGCAGCTTGAAGCTGCACCCGCCGCAATGTTAAAAATAGAGGATGTGACCGCCAGGGTGGCGGTCACATCCTAATTGCACAGGAGGGAACTCCGCATGCCATGCGGAGGTTCCCTCCTGCTCTGGGGTCGCGGACGGACACAAGACCGTCCGCGATCCTAATGAGGCCCATAGTTTGGGATTGTCAATGCTACTAGCAAGGATCTATGGGGAACTGTTAGACCTGGCATCCTTGGAGGGATTTCCCCTGTCTTTTTGCTTCTACCCCCTGTATTTTTGACTGTGTGCTGGGTTTCCTTTTTGTGGTTTTAGGAACTATGGGCACTTTGCCACTGCTAAGCAACGCAAGAGGGCAAGTGCTCCCTGAGTAAGTTGTAATCCGGATTGGTTCTCCATGATTTCATATTTGATTTACTGGTAAACCACTATTAAAAGGCACTGTGAATTCACTGTCTGGTTTTAGACTGATGGGTTGTTTGTACATTAAATACAGACACTCAGACAAAGGGAGCTAAGGTGTGCCCTGCATATGCGGATGAGCCATCCTGGGATGGAGTGGTGGGAGGAGTTGTCACTAGCCTCTGAATAGGCTGGGAAGGTCCTGCACAATGCTGTCTTTTAAGGAAACTGATTTGAATACTTGTTTGAAATGTGTTAATTCATTTTGCAGCACACTAGATGCTTGGATAAAGGGCAGCATGGTAACTGAGTATCAAGGGTTGAATTACTTGATTGCTTGGCAACACTTGTATAGTCTTTATTTGCCAGAGTTGTGTCAGCATCTGATGGATAGCAAACTGACTGCTCCCAGGAAGCTTGCTCAGGAGTTTGACCGCTGGACCAGTACCAGGGTCTATAAGACGCATGTGTGAGACTCAGCTAAGGGTGGGCAAGGCCCCCTGAGAAAGAGTGGGGGGCAAGGGTAAACATAAGGCATTCTCCAAAGGACCCCAATCGCATTTCCAGGGTAAAGATTCCCTGGCCCCTGTGGCAAGAAACCTTTGATCTCTTGGAAAGTCTGCAGAGAGGGGTACCTACAAGTGTTTTGCATGTGGTCAGGTAGATCACATGAGGGGGGGCCTAAGTGTCCGAAGTACACACTGGCATCCACTGGTGCAAAGTCACATGGGTTGGTTAGTGTTGCACTTGGGGAAGAGTTGGTTCCAGGTTATGGGTGGGAGCCTGCTGAGATTACCTTTGTCTCTCTAGGGGACAGTGAGATGATCTAGAGGACCCTTGTGCCAACAAAACTACGAAATACAGGCAGTGGGTGACCATCAATAGACAGAGAGGGGAGGATCTTAGAGACACAGGAGCCAGTGTGACATCTGTCAATGGGTGTCTGAGGAGTAGGCACTTCCCAATATACTTCACTCTGCAGTTGCAGTAGACAACTCTGAGCACCTGTGTACGGTGGCACAGGTCTCCTTTGAATATGGGGGTCTCAGGTACCTCAAGAGTAGTTGTGAGTCTAACCATGCCTGCTGATTGTCTGCCTAGCAATGCCATTGAGAGTTCCCCTTAGGAGAAGGTATAACACCGGTCTTATCACAAGATGATGGGTCTGACTGAGAGTCCATGTGTCACCACTCAGTCAATAACAGTCAGTAGGGGTGATCAAGGGGACTTGGAGCCTTGAACAGTGGCCCAAGTGCTTTCCAGAAAGAGGAGGTGCGAGGGGTGCAGGAAATGCCTCCCTGAAGTTCCCACAGTCCAGGAGGAGGCTGACTTTGAGGGGTATGCCCTGGAACCTACAGGGGAGCAAGTGGCCCAACTGGGAGACTTACCTGAGCTGACCCAGTGGCAGCAGGAAGGGGGTCCACCAGGGAGGAGTTCTGCAAGGAGCAGATGGAATGCCCTACTCTTGTTGATTTGCAGCAGCAGACTGCAAATCAGGCAGCTGGTGATCAGTCTTGATCACATTGGATGTACTGGGAGAATGATCCTCTGTAAAACGAGCCTTAGGTTGCTGAATCTGGGTCAGCCTGTGTTCTGGTAGTAACCCAGAGCTTCAGAGCCTTCCTACTGGATCTGGCTCATGATGTGCCTTTGGGCAGACATTTGGGGAAGGACAAAACCTTTGACAGGATTGTCCCCCACTTCTTTTGGCCCCAAAAGCGAAGGCTCACTGATGTACATTGTAGGTCTTGCCAAGCTTTGCAGGCAAGTGGTAAGAGTGGGAAGAAAGCTAAGGCTCCTCTCCAACCGTTTCCTGTGGTGAGCACCCCATTTTTACAGATGGGATTTGACATTGTGGGGCCAATGGACACCAATATATCCCTAGGTAACAGGTATATCCTGATCTTGGTGGACCATGCCACTGGGCACTCAGAGACTATCTCTCTCAGAATAATGACAGCCGCTGTGCTAAGCCAGTCGTTGATGGGGATTTTTTCCTGAGTGGGTTTCCCCAGAGAGGTGGTATCTGACCAGGGCACCAACTTTATAACCAAGTATATGATGTCTCTGTGGGAGGAGTGTGGTGTAAATAATAAGTTCACCACTCCTTACCACTGAGGAAATATAAATTTTATGGTCAAGAAATGTTCCCTAGCGTGTACCCCACCGTTTCCATGTATGAGCTTAAAGTGCATGTAACTTCCCTCCTGTGCCAGCTATGAAGACGCAAATACATTTGCGTCCAACGTCAACATGTTCTCTTTCAGATCCACCCTGAACGGGTTGAATATTCCGTTCCTAAGTATGCCATGCCAACGTCTTTTTTGTGGTGTACTTTACACGTTTTTCAGCTCTGGCGAAGTAGGCCCCTGAATTCTGCCATCGAGCTTTTTCCTGCCTTCTGACTCTGAATGCCTCAGCCTGGGCTGCCTCTGTACCTGTGACCCCTGCCTTACTCCCTGCGCGGCTAACGGCGCTTAGCTCAGCCTGCTGCCTGCCAAGACTGTATTCAACCTTCGAATAATCTGCTCCGCTCCTCAAACATACATTCCTGCCTACTAGTTCAAGTAAACATTCTTCCAGCTGCAGAGCAAAGGGCCCGGCCTCACTGTCTCCGTGCAAGTAATTCATAGCTTCTGTTACCATGGTAGGCCCATGCCCCCTCGCATCTCATGCAGACACGTAGACGCTTATACATGCACTCACAGTCAGTATAGAATAGCCTCTGCCCAAGAGACCTTTCCCTCTAGATAATATGGTTCCCAAACATCAGATATCAGATATGATATAGGTACGAGTTGATCTGACATGCCAGACTTCTGTCTCTTTCCGCTAGTGTAAATGTCAAGTCCCCTGCACCCTCCAGCTTCACGTCAATCACATGTCATGCAGCTGCGCGTGCATCCAGACCTCAGATTTCTGCTGACACTGCAAGATTCTGCTATGTATCCACCCACTTGTGACACTTTTATGTGACGTTTCTAGCACACACCTC
This sequence comes from Lissotriton vulgaris, assembly GCF_964263255.1. NCBI lineage: Eukaryota > Metazoa > Chordata > Amphibia > Caudata > Salamandridae > Lissotriton > Lissotriton vulgaris. Next base: position 1,317,496,535 of record NC_141691.1, read on the forward strand.
TATGTTCACGCCCAGTTCACGCCTTTTGATTACGTATTGCTAACACGTGTGTGTTTTTATCTTGTTTCTCTCAGCTGTTACGCCTACTGTATTGGTATTCATTATATGGTTTAAGTATAAAAGTTATGTCTTGTCAATAAAGTATGCTCTATCCCTTCCTGCACCCCAGTGGTGTCAGGAATCCGATATCCGGTTCAAGAACCATTCCTTTTTAAGGAATAAAACCCCTAAGAACTCTAACACCACGGACTCTGCGTCTTTCTTTCCGATTGAGTTATTTTTGTTTAAGTACTTACCTGCATAGAAATTAGGACGGTAAATCAAATATTTACCACATTATTTTGGCGCCCGAATAGGGACCCCTCCCCCACCTTACGCGCCGGTTGGTGCGTTGCAACCTTTGCCCCCTGCCATAAGTCAAGACGGACAATTACGCGTACCCACAGGATTTCCTGTATCTCCCTCTGGCCCACGGAGGTGACGGAGACTGCGATCAGCACCCAGACGAGGCGGTGAGGAGTGCGGAGGATCCCGACCAGAGCCTAGCCGAAAGAAGCAAGGTCCGAGGTGTCAAGAGGCCCACCAGTTTCCGAAGTATCCACGTGTCGAGTCGAGTCGAGCCGAGTCCGGTCCAGTCCAGTCGAGTTTTCCGAGGCCTTCTGTTCCGTGCTTCCCGGTGAGTACCATTGCTGGGACGTATCTAGACGGGTGCATTATTATGTATCCGGTAAAGACGGGTTTGGGTACACAAACGCGGTCTGCACTGTTTTAGACAGTGTATCTGTACTGTTTAGCAGTATATCAAGCATTCAAGTTCTTGCACTGTTCTCGACAGTGTATCTGTGCTGTTTAGCAGCACATCTAGTATCAAGGTAGTCATATATGTTCAAAATGTTTTTTTTATGTGATTAATGTCGTGGTATGAGTGACTGTTTGATGTACATTACTGTGTTTTTGTGTAACTAGCTGTGTTCAGAGTAAGTAACAAGTATCAAGTATCCAGTATTAAGTAATAAGATGCCGTTTTTCAATAAATTAAGACAGATAGGAACGAGGAAAGGGATACTAGAGGAAGAAATTCCTATCCCCCCTAGGGACACTCCTGGAAATGTTATGTACCATAAGCATGGCTTAGATGCCATACTGTATCTAGATTTATGGGCCGATTATACCAAGCACCTAGACGAGAGACACAGATGGCCCGTTACAGGAACATGGGATGCCGAGTGCATCATGAAGGTAGAAGAAGCGCTATGGAAAAAGAAAGCCAGACAATCTCAGAAAGACGCCATAGAATTTTGGCGTAAAGAATCACATAAACGTGCCGAAAAAGTACTTCGCAAAGAAGACAGACATAGAGAAGAGTCGGATAGAGTCCGAGAAAACGAATTAGTTAATGAAGGGATCCGAGTAAAAGCAGAACAAGTAGACCGTATGCGAAACAATCTTGTAAATGGCATGTACTTTGTGGCCGAGGGTTTGCCTGAAGCCACTTCAGAAATACCAAAAAATCTGCCGCCGCCATTGGTTCCGACTAAAGTAAGTCACAGGACCACCAAAGAGATATTCCTTGCTTCCTATCTAGACGATGTAGCACCCGCTTACACCAATCCATGTGCCCGCGTCCCGCCTACTGACGGTGACGGTGACGGTGACGGAGGTGGCAACCCGCCTCAAGACCATATCCCGCCATTGCCGCAACAAGGTTCACCCGTTCGACAGCCTGCTCCGCCCCCTCCTCCACTTCCACCACTTCCCACACCTAAGGTTGATATACCAAATCCGATTGCGCCTGATCCTAATAAGAGACAAGTTCAGGCACAGATACTGACTCCACAGACATACAATTTTCAAGTCCCCGCTACAGGAGGTGCGACAGGAGGTCTCCAGACCCCGCCAGCAACACACCGATTGAACTTTAGGGACATAATGAAGCAACGTACACCCCAATCACCCCGTCTTGACATGCTTAAAGAACCACTTCCATTTTGCAGATATGATCCAGTACCCGGAAAAGACGATAGAATGTTGTTAGCATCACTACGCTTACGAAAAGTTGCAGATTACCTAGTGTTAATTCCAGGAATGACCGAACACCTAGATAGAATATATCATTTTGTCCAGACTGGGGAAGATCCTGAAAGTATTAAAGAGGCCCTGGCTCACCAGAAAGTTATCACTCAAGGTTGTATATTACGTTTCTTCATAAATTGCTTAATAAGAGAACGAGACAGGCCTGGAGTAGACCAGGAAGAGATGGAAGCACTAAACAAGTGGGGTCAAAATATAGCCGACGGAAACCATGATAAACTGAATTGTATAGCAAGTATGTACAAGAAAATTAGAAAAGCAGTAATAGAAATACACGAAAAAGAAAAAGAAAGTGGCAGGAATGACTCCTCCGAGGAGGAAGGACCTGAAGAACCAGATACGACTAAAGAAATGATAGCGTATGTAGGTAAGGGAAATTACCTTAGGAAAGGCATTCGTCCAGAAAGCAAGAGAGTTTTTCTCTCTGGCATATCAAAACCAAGTTCTCCTGAATATCTGTTTCAGGTAACCGATAAAATTCTTCAAGAACAAATGGGGTACCATGTACTCAATTCTATGGATGAACAAGAACTAGCCCGGTCAGCAGTGCTATGGGCTGACAATCCTAACACGTACAATGATGATACAGTAGCACAGACATTTCTGAACCTTTCCCCAGACGAGCAGAAATTAGCTGGTGTATACATGATTCAGCATCTCATCACGTTATACAGACAACAACATTCTGATCCAGGTCCCTTACCTGATACATTAGAAGCACTACTTATGAATAGATGGAGAGGCCTAAGTACCAGATTAATTCAAATAATTCTAGAACAACGACGCAAATATAACGCTTTCTTAGGCCTACAATATGTTTCAGCTCCGCCTCCAGAAAGAAAAATGTGTCATTTTGAGCATTTTGACAGGCAGAATCCTTTACGAGAAGTACACCCCGTTATGAATGCCAATCATGCCTTGGAACGTGTGTTTGTGTACACACCTTTAACAAAGTTAGAATTGTTAGAAATGAAGAAACTAGTACCCTGTCACGATAAAGACCCTGCAGGTTTTCACCGAGAACTTAAAGACATGTTACTCATGGGAGATTACACGTATAGAGATATTATGAAATTGTTAAAAGTACTGCTGCCCACCGGCATTTACGAAAAACTCAAGGAAAAAGAATGGGAGGTGGGAGATAAAAAGATTATATGGACTGAAATAGAAGACGAGGAAAAAGGTCGTACCCCAGGGCTAGAAAAAGCTAAAGCATTACCAGGTTTAATAGTACAGGTCTTGCCAAGATTATTGACAACTAAAAAGGAAGACTGGGACGCAATCTCAGCATGTAAACAGAAACACGATGAAGATACTAGTGACTTCTATTCAAGATTCGAGAAATGTTTCATTATTAATAGTGGCCTAAAACCAGGTAGCGAGTCGTACCCGCATCTTTTTGTAACAAAGTTAGTCGAGAATTCCCTGACATCAGTTAAGAACCGTGTATATAAAGTTGAAAGTACATGGCAAGCAAATACGCCATCCCAGATGTTACAAATGTTACAATACCACCAGAACAGAATTAGAGAAGAACAGGATCACGAACAGAGACGTATGAAAGACACGAAAATGAAAATGTTAGTGGCCCAGTCGGTTCCAGCCGACGGCCAGAGAAAGGGTACGACCCAGACAGGCAATGCAGCAGCTCCCGTTAAAGGGACATGCAACTATTGCAAGCAGCCAGGTCACTACGTACATGAATGTCCAGTCCTGAAACACAATATAGCAACAGGTAAAACTAAAGAAAGACCGCATCCGCCTAGACAAGACCAGGTCCAGCAACAGACTTTACAGAATTCACAACCTATGCCTGCTCCACCACATACAGCACAGACCGCCGCGGTATCACAGCCACAGCCACAGCCCATTGCCGCGACGCAGCAAGTTTCACGACAGATGAACCAGTATGCCCAATCTGATTATCCCGATTATCAGCGATACACATGAAACAGCCTAGAGAGGGAGGTTGGCTTGCCTCTTATTGAGATTCCTGTAGATCAAGAGGGTCCTTATGTACACAGTCAAGTATTGGGAAAAGACAGAAAGTTTTTAATTGACACAGGGGCAAGCCGCACAACAATCAGCCATAATGAAGTCCCAGGGGCACCCCTCTCAGGCTCACAGAATGTTTCCCTTGGTTTTTCAGGACAGCCTATTGTAAATGAAGTATCGAAACCAGTCCCCCTAGCTGTGGGTCCATTATCACGCGTTACAGACTTGTAACTGACGAAATCATGTCCAGAAAACTTGTTAGGTATCAAAACATTGAAGGCTCTAGGAGCAGTGATATGTTGTTCTCCGGAAGGAGTTAGACTTTTCCTGCGTGACTTTAAGGGTCACTATGTATTACGAGAGTTTGATGTCAGATTGAAAAATGTACCGAAACACCTGTGGGCACAAGGCCCAACGGATGTAGGTTGCATGCACATCACACCATACCGTGTCACACTCAAACCAGGAATTGTTTTACCGCGAATCAGACAATACAAGTTACCACCCGATGCTGTAGTGGCTTTACTGGAAATCATTGAAGAGCTCATTGCCCAGGGAGTGGTCATAGAAACAGACTCCAATATCTGTAATTCCCCTATCATTCCGATTCTTAAACGTACTGATCCCAATGCACCGCCAGTATATCGGCTGGTGATTGATTTACGAGAACTGAATAAATGCATTGTTCCACAGTATCCTGTGGTTCCCGACATCTCATCCTTATTGACTGCTATTGATTCAGAAGCGACGTTCTTTACTGTAATTGACCTCAAGAACGCCTTCTTCAGTGTACCCATTGATCCAGAGAGCCAATACCTCTTCGGATTCAGTTTAAATGGACGAAGTTTCAAATTTTCACGCGCACCTCAAGGATTCACAGAAAGCCCCAGCATCTATAGCCAAGCACTGAAAAGACAACTTGATTGTATCCAAATGCCAGTTAACACCGCCTTACTACAGTACGTCGATGATCTGCTGATCACCGCACGAAGTGAACCCGAATGTGAACAAGCATCACTGACAGTTTTACATTTTCTGGCCGACAAGGGACACAAGGTGTCTCCTTCGAAGCTACAATTCTGTGTTCAGCAAGTTGTGTACTTGGGTCACTTGCTGTCCAAAGTGGGGAGACAGCTCACTCCTGACCGCATCCAGTTAATTGTAAACATGCCACAACCCCAGACACAAAAGGAAGTGCGGGCCTTTATAGGCCTCACCTCGTACTGCAGACAATGGATTCCCCAGTATGCATTTCTAGCTAAACCACTCATTCAGTTGACAACACAGGAGGCAGCGACTTTGACTGCCCTTCCTTGGACTCAGGAACATACACAGGCCTTTGAGGAATTAAAGAAAGCTTTATGTCAAGCACCAGTTTTAGCGACACCATGTTACAGCAAACCTTTTACACTTTTTGTTACAGAACGTGATGGTACAGCATTGTCTGTCCTCACTCAAGATCAAGCAGGTTCACATAAGCCTTGTGCTTATTTTTCAAGTACATTGGATTCAGTAGCCCAGGCACTCCCTGCGTGCTTAAAGTCAGTCGCAGCGACAGCCCTAGCAATCAGACAGAGCGACTCAATTGTATTAGGACATCCATTGACAGTACAAGTCCCACATTCTGTAGAGGTTCTTCTAAACCAAACCCAGACTCAACACTTGACTATAGCACGACTGACAGGTTATGAATTGACGCTATTCCAGCCACACATAGAAATAAGACGCTGTAACATTCTGAATCCTGCAACATTGTTACCTTCGATTATGACAGATTCAGCCCCGCATGATTGTATAGAAATAATTAATGCAGTAACAAAGCCCCGACGAGACTTAACAGATGTTCCACTGACAAATCCAGACCTGACACTTTACGTGGACGGTTCATGTATGAGAACAAACACGGGAGAATTAGTGGCCGCGTATGCAGTGACCACTGAAACTGAAGTTAAAGAAACACATCGTATTGATACACTGTCCGCTCAAGCAGCAGAGCTCATCGCTCTGACCCGAGCCTGTATACTAGCCAAGAACAGAAATGTTAACATATACACAGATTCACGTTTTGCTTTCGGAGTCGTACACGACTTCGGAGTGTTATGGCAAGAACGAGGTTTCTTGACCTCTCACGGTGCCAAGATCCAACACGGTCCCCTCATTCAAGCACTATTAGAAGCAATACATCTGCCTTCAGGCATATCCATCATGAAGTGTAAAGCACATACTAAAGTTACAGACTCCATTTCCCAGGGTAACGACCTGGCAGACCAAACAGCAAAACATACAGCATTGACTCACACCCAGACAACTGATGTGACAAAAACAATAGTGCCGACACATTGTATGACAGTTAGGGATCCCACACTAGATGTAATTGATATTCAGACACATGCTACTCCAGATGAAATAAAGAAATGGACTGAACTAGGAGGGATCCAGACAGATCAGGGATGGATGACGAAGGGAAAATCTACATGGTTTCTCCCCGACTCTATGGTTCAAGTCATAATAAATACAGCACATAGTCCAGCACACCTAGGAGAAAAAGCTATGTTAGACAGTTTACAGAATCTCTGGTACAACAAACATTTACGAGCAGCAGCAAAACAGAAAGTGCGTACTTGCATGATCTGTTGTCAGTTCAATCCAGGTAAAAGCGTCCCTGTAGAGCAAGGTGGATTTCATCCTCCCGATCACCCTTTTGAAGTTCTCCAGATGGATTATATCCAGATGGACCGTTGTCGAGGATTCAAGTATGTCCTCGTAGTTGTTTGTGCACTTTCCCGTTGGACCGAAGCATATCCAGTACCAGATTACACTGCCCCGACCACTGCCAAGCAGCTGGTTCGTGAATTCTTCCCACGGTACGGCTTGCCTCGTATCGTGTACTCAGATAACGGACAGCCATTCTCGTCCGAGCTCATGAAGCAGGTTTCACTTCTGCTAGGATATCAGTGGAAATTCCATTGCGTCCGACATCCCGAGGCAGCTGGCCTTGTAGAAAGACATAACCAGACACTGAAAACATGTCTCGCCAAAATATGTAAAGAGAAAGGGGTCGACTGGATAGTCGCCCTGCCAGTTGCACTGTTCTATATGAGAATGGTCCCCCATTCGAGATCAGGATTATCCCCGTATGAGGTGGTCTTTGGCCGACCACCAAATATGTGGGGGACGCCCATGCCTAAGAAAATAACCGATGTTGATTGTAATATGCTGACAGATTACCTTGCCTCCTTGATGTCTGCACTCCAATCATGTCGTTCACAGGTTGCCGCAGCCTTTCCCGACAACACTGATGTAAAGCCACACGATGTCCGTCCAGGTGACACTGTATTGATCCGCAACTTCGACAGGAGAAGCCCGCTGGAGCCCCGCTGGAAGGAGCCGAAGATCGTCCTTCTGACCACGAGGACGGCAATTAAAGTTGAGGGCCGAAAGGGGTGGATCCACACGAGTCATATTAAAAAATGTAATGAACTGTTGCCAGAAACTGACTCTTCCCCCCCCTCAAAGGACTGCCTCGATTCTAGTGACTTTAAAGTTCCCAAGAGAGAGAAAACTCCCCAAGAGGAGTATAAAACGAAACTACGGTCTAGCAAGTCAGACAGTTTAATTGTTTAAGTCCTCCCCTAGGTGAATCGGTTAAATAGTTTCTGACATGTATCCCCTAGACCGAGATAGAGAGAGAGAGAGAGAACTCAAGAAACGTGCATATTGTAAATCACTTCGTAGTCACTGTATAGTAACATTATTGGTTATGTTTTTTCTAAGTCTTTTGAATATTGCTGCCAGTATATTGCTGCCTATATATTACCCTATCTTCAAGCGTGAACAATCTGTTTACAATGTCACTGCCGAACATTCTTTTAGTGAATTACCCCCTCATGAGTTATCTTACAGACTTGCGCTGCGCAACAACACATTCATTAGTATGTTACATCACTCCCATCAGACTAATAATGCTACAAACTGTTGGATATGTGGCCGACTCCCTCCCTATCAGAAATACAAGGGAGTTCTTCCTCTTTTCCCATACCCGTTCACTCACAATGGCTCATGTGGAGCATGGTTTAGAATAATTAATTCCTTAGATCCTGATATTGCTGTTTTCGAAGGAAATTGGGTTTGGGGAAACCTGAACTTAGTTCTGCTTAACGCCTGTTATCCCGACAAGAAGGGACTTCCCACTAGAATAGGAACTGATCTAGAAAATGAAGTATATGGATTAGGTAATTATACAATTAACCTCATGATTCTTACTGTTGAATCCGAAGCTGCACCAGTTCTCCCTGCTATGTCAGTATTACCAGTCACAGGTGATTTATGTGTCAGAAAGGAGGGTTCAGTACACTTAGGTCATAGTAAATGTACTACTGTGGTCGAATTCAGTGATCAAGGCAAGTCTTCATTTAGAGCTACTCGTCATTCCTACTTTGTTTGTGGCCATACCGCATACATACGCTTACCTCCAGATTGGGATGGTACCTGTTACATTGCATTCCTTCTGCCACCTGTTTTCCTAGCCCCTCCTGATTACCACAGAAATACAAATCTAGTAAAGAATAGACTCCGAAGAGATCTCCCGATTGTCGACTATACTGAAACGGCATGGGAGCAATACACAGACTTCAATAAAGGTTTCTTCCCCTACTTAGGTACCGTCTTTAATAGTAAACTGATACGAAAATTAACTAGAACCCTCGAAGCAGTAGTGAATGAAACTACCTCCGCTCTAGGCAACTTAACAGAGGAGCAATCTGCCATGCGGGTTGTTGTTCTTCAAAATCGTCTTGTTATTGACGTCATCCTAGCAGATAGGGGCGGAGCTTGTAAGGTCATCGGGTCAAGTTGCTGTGTTTTCATTCCAGAAAACGCGCCAACAGTATATAAAGCTATCACACGTCTTCATAAAATTGCAAGTTTGATACATCAGAATCCAGGCACCTGGACTTGGTCCGGTTGGTTCTGGACAACGTTGACCGCTTGGGGATGGAAGATCCTATCCTTCCTAGGCATTGCCCTTGTCATAGTATTCAGTTGCTGCCTGTGCCTACAGTGTGGGCCAGCGATTTGTGGTCTGTGCGCCATATCATGTATTCCACATACCAGTTTTCACTCAAAACGCGAAAAGAAGAAAGAAGAGCAAATGATGTTACAAGAACAGACTGATCGATTTATGAGGATCGATATATCATGAAGGGTCCGTAGGGAACAAGGAGGGAATGAGGAAATATAAATTTTATGGTCAAGAAATGTTCCCTAGCGTGTACCCCACCGTCTCCATGTACGAGCTTAAAGTGCATGTAACTTCCCTCCTGTGCCAGCTATGAAGACGCAAATACATTTGCGTCCAACGTTAACATGTTCTCTTTCAGATCCACCCTGAACGGGTTGAATATTCCGTTCCTAAGTATGCCATGCCAACGTCTTTTTTGTGGTGTACTTTACACGTTTTTCAGCTCTGGCGAAGTAGGCCCCTGAATTCTGCCATCAAGCTTTTTCCTGCCTTCTGACTCTGAACGCCTCAGCCTGGGCTGCCTCTGTACCCGTGACCCCTGCCTTACTCCCTGCGCGGCTAACGGCGCTTAGCTCAGCCTGCTGCCTGCCAAGACTGTATTCAACCTTCGAATAATCTGCTCCGCTCCTCAAACATACATTCCTGCCTACTAGTTCAAGTAAACATTCTTCCAGCTGCAGAGCAAAGGGCCCGGCCTCACTGTCTCCGTGCAAGTAATTCATAGCTTCTGTTACCATGGTAGGCCCATGCCCCCTCACATCTCATGCAGACACGTAGACGCTTATACATGCACTCACCGTCAGTATAGAATAGCCTCTGCCCAAGAGACCTTTCCCTCTAGATAATATGGTTCCCAAACATCAGATATCAGATATGATATAGGTACGAGTTGATCTGACATGCCAGACTTCTGTCTCTTTCCGCTAGTGTAAATGTCAAGTCCCCTGCACCCTCCAGCTTCACGTCAATCACACGTCATGCAGCTGCGCGCGCATCCAGAACTCAGATTTCTGCTGACACTGCAAGATTCTGCTATGTATCCACCCACTTGTGACACTTTTATGTGATGTTTCTAGCACACACCTCTATGTTCACGCCCAGTTCACGCCTTTTGATTACGTATTGCTAACACGTGTGTGTTTTTATCTTGTTTCTCTCAGCTGTTACGCCTACTGTATTGGTATTCATTATATGGTTTAAGTATAAAAGTTATGTCTTGTCAATAAAGTATGCTCTATCCCTTCCTGCACCCCAGTGGTGTCAGGAATCCGATATCCGGTTCAAGAACCATTCCTTTTTAAGGAATAAAACCCCTAAGAACTCTAACACCACGGACTCTGCGTCTTTCTTTCCGATTGAGTTATTTTTGTTTAAGTACTTACCTGCATAGAAATTAGGACGGTAAATCAAATATTTACCACACCACCCCCAAGGTAATGGTTTGGTTGAGAGATTCAACCGAAACCTGAAAGGGTCCGGCTGAACCCATGAGGCATAAGTGGGACATCAAAACAAATAGAAGGATATATACAAGGGTCTAAGGGATAGTATTTATTGACCAACTAAACTCCAAACCCCAAATTCAATACATATACAACATAAGGGAGATAGTCAGTCTGTTTAGTCAGACAAAAACCTCTGAGTGCTCTGAAGGAATGCTCACCAAACTCAGATAGCTTGCCCAGCTCTCGGCATGAGTGTGATTTCTATCAGCCCACCACTTCGGCGGAGCATCGTCATCTGGAAAAAGAGAGGAGTGGAGTCTATGCAGCCAATGTTCCTCATAGGCTAACAATGTCGGCTACCTGACCTTTTACTCCAGATCAACTCGACCAAAGTGCTTGTCAAAATATGTGAATGCTGATGGCGTACAGTGCTGTTGTGAACGTGTAAATAAAAATGACTATGAGGGCGAAAAATATGTTTATTGAAGATCGTCCAAATGTCACGAATAAAAACAACCTGATAGTATGGAAAAAATGTACTATCTCATGGCAATAGGTAAGATCGACATGTTTCAGCCGCTGTGGTAATGTTACCCGCCTTTCTTCAGGACCTAATGGGTGAAATATGCTACTGCAAGATTAAGACACTATGTGTGAAAAAATAGAAATATAAAAAATGTATGTTTCAAAAGGAATGAGTACATCAGTGGTCAAAGACCAAAGTCGTGATAAATTTAGCCCACCATTCACAAACTGGTGCTAACAGCCCACAGCACCACTTTTCCTGCGATAGCAGCCGCAAAAAACATTGTCACAGAGGACCCCCCACAACTATCGCTAATAAGATGCAGAGTAGGCATTCCTGTGACAAAAGCCGCAACAACACCACACCTTAACATTCACAACGACCAGACAGGACGGCGATAAGAACACAAAACATGCGATAAGGCGGGTTAGCAGCAGGAATTTTACACCTGCTCTGACCTGGTGTAAAGTCGGACGGCAGCCCACACCACAATAGGGAGCCCAGGCCAGAGCATCACCAGAAGAACAACAGATGCCATGGAGCTACTGATCATGCCTACCAGAAACCCAATAGGGCCACAACACCCACCGCCACCACACCCAAGACCCCACCCAGGGCCCTCCCTAGGCAAAGACATGCTACTCCAGCTACACCTAAACATGTACCAAGTAATCCGCCTGATGACGCACAATCACAACTGGTGACATGCATGTGTCCTGAGAGAAATGACCATGACACATTCACTATTGTAGCAAACAATTAAACTTTATTGAAATAACACAGAAATCACATTAAGACACATGGCGGCTCCCCTCGACACATTCCGTAGGTCACAGCCTGCAAGACAAAAAACATGATGAGAAAGAGGGTCCTGCGCACATCAAAGGACAGAGAGAGAGCGAAGGAGAGAGAGAGAAGAAGAGAGGGGAAAGAGAGAAGAAGAGTGAAAGAGAGAGAGAGAGAGAAGAGAGGGGGAGGGAGAGAGAGCCGACACCCTGCGCATCCAGGCAACACTGCTCACCTGCTGCCACCAGTGTATCTCCAACCACTTGCCGGTACGCAGAGACAGCGCCTTCTTCTGAAACAGAGTCCAGAGACATGACTGGCACAGTACAAACACTTGCACAAGACAACATCGCCCGCCCCCCCATGCACACCCAGCAAGAGGCATACCAGCCCCTCCTGCCGCTCATCAGAGCATGCCCGCCCAAACACACACACGGGCCTCACTGCTCACCTTCCGCCACCGGCAAGTAGACTGCAGGTCCCATCACGTGGCGCTGCAAGCCACAAGGCCGGGGCCTGCAAACATGCCACCCTCCGCACCAGGCATCCATGCTGCGCTTGCCACCAGGTAACACGTCTGTTGCTGGGACCATATTACACCATGGCATGGTATGTACCGGGGCACCCAGCAACATCGCAGCCTGCACAGACCCTCAGCCCAATGGGTGCCACTAACTCTGTGACTCCGAAAGCAGGGACACGTTGCAGTAGGCCCGCATAGGATGCTGGCACGGCCTACACTACGGTCCATCAAGGCACACAAATATCTACCAAAATAACCCTTATGTCGGATGGATCGGTAATTGGAGTCTTTACATCGACAACATATTTCTAGTTTGGACTGGCAGTGAAGAAGACTTGATCAGATTCCATGAATGGTTGAATAATCGGACTCAAGAAATACAATTCAGCTTAAGTTTTTCAAAGAGCAGAATGCCGTTCTTAGATGTTGAAGTGTATCCATCACAAGGAGGGCTAGTGACAACTCTTTTTAAAAAAACGACTGATCGAAATAGGTCGCTTCACTTTACAAGCAACCACCCACCAAGCCTCAAAGAAAATTTACCATTCGGTCAATATCTTCGAATCCGTCTCAATTGTTTGTTCAAAGATGAATACCAAATCCATGCAATGAGACTAACAGAGAATTTATTGGAGCTGGGCTACCCAAAAAAATGACTCAAGAGGTCAATGAAACGGGCTTGGTCTTGGTGGACTCCCCGGGAATGCCTCCTCGAAAAAAGAACAAAAAAAGAAATGGACAGAATTGTATTTGTTTCTACATACTGTCCCAACTCTACTTTGCTAAAGAAGGTCATTACTCGCAACTGGCACTTAGTTAAAAATCTACACGAAACATTGAATAGTGTTCCTTTGTTTGCTTTTAGAAAAGATCGCAGTATTTCTAATCAACTAGTACGGGCGGCTCTCCCTCAAAAGGATCAAATCTCAGGGAGACCCTTTGTAGGTCTACACCTATACAAGGACACCACAAGTGTGGTACTTGCATCTGTTGTGCAACTACAGAAAAGGGTGTGTCTTCAAACACAACAATATTTTTTGGAAACATGAATAGTTTTACAATTGCAAGTTACGTTATGTGATCTATGGAATAAAATGCCCTTACAATAGGTTGTATATTGGCAAGACGAATCAAAAAGTAAGAACAAGAATCACGCAACATAAGTCAAGAATCAGGAATAACATCCAAACGGCCCCATTAGTCAATCATTGGCGCCTGAACAATCAGCTGAAACTGATTTAAAGTGGACTGTCATTTCAAAAGTTGAACGTGATACCAGAGGTGGCGACTTGGATGCCAAATTATCAAGAACAGAAGCAGTGCTAATTGTAAAATTGAACTCGGCTGTGGACGGTCTGAATGAGCTAATGGAGATCTATAAACTAAACTAAAATTGGCTTTTTTACACCCCAAACTATCAGGCTACACACTGTGGAATACTCCATAGGCCAATAGATGGTCATGTTTGGTCTACCATAAATAACACACCCTGAATGTCACCAGTCCGTGTCACTAAGGGCGAGAAACATGTTTCTCTGTTTTACGGCATATATAGATTTTATGCCTTAAAAAAAGCTCTTGTTTTGACTTAAGGAACACACAGTCCTGCTGGCCGTACTATAATATTGTTTTAGTTTAGAGCCATGAATGTGAGCTTACATTTCAACTACATTTCCCATGATCCCTCGTTCTGAAAGGGCTACTTTGGATCACATACACTCTTGTCCCGTCATATTCATTTTTATTTGTTATTCATCATTTATTGACAAAAAAAAAATTGTATACAATTTTTCAGGGAAAATTACATTGATAAAAGCCTGCAGTTCTGCCCGCGAGCTGTTTTTCCATCAGAAAAACAACATTTCCCATGATCCTTCATATCAGGAAGGGTCTGACGTAAATCACCAGTAATTCTACAGGCGTTCGCAGTACCCCATTGAACGAAAACGCCGTTCCAGTCGGTCCATTCTAATCAGCGGTACTCAGAGGTAATACAGCCCCTGCGCTCGCTGTTCCGAGAGATTATCGTGACTCACGACCATAATTACAATTTTTTGAAAAGTCCTTTGTTCGATTCCAGGTTCTCCCAAGTGCCCGCATCTACATAGTGTTAAAATGTGACAATGAAGTAAACAAGTAAATCACTCCAGAAAATTCTTCTTTTGAAGTACGGCTCAACTAATAACGTTCAAACTTATGACAGTTGCGTTTCCATCTTTTAGGTCTTCGGCATTAATTAGAACGTCAGAAGTGTATGCATGGTTTGGCTTGATGTAAGTATTTCCTGCTAAAGGCTAATGGGCTAGCTGCCATGAAATTGGGCTGTGTAAAAGTAGTGATTATGGTGTATTTGGTACTTCCATTGTAGTGTTGAGCGTCAGGTTTAAATAAGCCAAGCTTTCATCATTAAAGGTAAGCTGCATCACTGTAGAGTTGGAGAGCGCTGTTTCATTGATGTAAAGGACTTATAGCTATTAAGAAGGTTTTTGTTCTTTTCCACAGCTGTTTTTGGGTCCTGATGAGAACTCCATAGCAAGTAGGAGTTCGAAACGCGCAGATCATTGTTTGTTGAGCCATAAGATCTTCAAATCAAAAATATTGCTCCAAATTTATGATAATAGAAAAAGTTTTTTTCTATGGCTGTTGTATAATATTGCAAAAAGTATTGAATTGTAAATAATTTGCAGTAGCTGTTGTGTGTGAGAGTGACGTGGTTCAATGTCTGACAGGTTGAGTGACTGTGAGTATTGCATGATCATGAATATGTAGAGTTTATTGTTTTATCATATGTAAGAATTTTCGTATTTGTGATGTAGATGTTGAAAATGTAAATTTGGTGAAATTTAACCAACGAATGGATTTAGAAACAGAAATAGATAAAAAGATTGATTCAGACTGAACTTGAAGTCTTGTACCCACATTGTGTTCAACTCCAATGTGATGTGAAAAGAGAAGGATTTAAGGTAACAGTAGTGGCATTTGTTTAGTTATATATTGGTCAGTGGCTTGGCCTTACTGTTGGGAGCCCAAACCCAGTGGTGTTATTTTGTTTAGTTATCAGGCGCTGGTCTGCGTGGTTGCCCGAGCTGGTGACTTTCTGAAAGTAGTTTGTTGAATTGTGAGGTTGTCTCAGCGGGGTTGAGGCCCTGCGTCGGTGAAATTCGCAGTCCGGATTGTTCTGTGGTGTTGAATGGTGGTTGATTTGTGTTTTGTGTAGAATGTCAGAAAATGAAACTTTTGCGTATAGCGAAGACCATATCAAAAAACTATTCGCTGCTCCTCCATTTTTTGCGTCTGCCGCTCTAAGTATCTCTGCTTAAAATCAGAACGACACTGACAAACTAGTCATGTTAAAGAAAAAACAAATACGAACAGATCTGCACGGACATTTCCTTTTGCAACATCTTAGAGCAAGCACAATTCGGAGGCCTCCAGATAAAGAACGTACCAGTAATGTTTACCAAAGATCCGACCTATAAGAAATTATATAGTTATATTGAAACCAAGTGTAGCCGTGACCTTATGGTCTTAACGGTTGAGACTGCCCAAAGGCTGTCAAAATTACAACTAGAAGAAATTGCAAGTCTAGAAAGTGCTATTTCAACCAACCAACAAATAACGGATGCGAAAGCGTTACTAGAAAAGTTAGAAAAGGAAATTGAGGAATTCAAAGATTATACGATTAATCAAAAAGGATACCAATTTGAAAAGGATAAAAAGAATTTCAACTTGGAAAAAGTTTACCCTTATTACCAGTCCGACTTCTATTCAAGACCCGAGTCACGTAAACATCTTCAGTAATATCAAGGAAGGTCATCTAACAATTCTAAAACTTTCTCAGAAACCTCCTCCTCAGGGAGTGGGAGTGAAGGTGAAAGCTCAGAGCCACGCAGAAATATTAATAGAAGAGGATCCTATCAACAACATCAGGGTCCTTTTTTAAGAAGAGGCCAACCAAAAACATGGGGAAAGATAAGATAAAATTACCAGCCATGGGAAATGTCCACCCATCGACACAATTACAAAAATTGACAGTATCACCAATATATAACCTCTCGAAAAAGATTCTTACTAAAGAAGAGGAAAGTATTCTCCAAAAAGGTCTTTCATTCATTCCATCTAAAAATACAGATTTCGTCAAACTAAAAACAAAGGCGATAAAATTTTGTAGAAAGATCAGGTTAAAAACCTTTTTTTCACAATATCCTTTTGAACCATCGATGGAAACAACAGGCCTTAGAAATAAATCCCTGTTTTGCCCACCTACCAACAAAATTCCTAAGGAAGTATTGACTTTTGAGAGAACCATCTTATCAGCCATAACTGATATGGAAAAGAAGAAAAAATTGATTAAATACAATACAACAACGTTAGAATCAGAAGCCTTGACAAACCTTAGGAAGGACCTATCGGTGATAATTAAGCAAGCCGATAAGGGTGGGTCAATTGTTATATAGGATCGAACACTTTATGCCGCTGAAGTCAGGAGACAACTAGACAATGAAAAGTGCTACAGAAAAATCCGCAAGGACCCCACATTAGAATTAAAAAATCAACTGCACTCCATTTTAGATGACGGGAACAACCAAGGCTTCGTTGGAAAAAAGGAATTGTAATATCTAAAAATAAAGAATCCACAGATACCTTTATTTTACGTACTACCCAAAGTACATAAGAATGAGACTGCACCACCTGGGAGGCCAATAGTCTCCGGATTTGAATCCTTGATGGAGCCTATTGCCAAATTTGTAGACTTTTTTCAAAAACCTTTTTTACCCAATGTGAAGTCCTTTTTAAGAGCACCACGGATTTCATTAATAATTTGACATCAATAGAATTTGAAGAAAATGTCAATTTTCTAGTGACGATGGATGTGGTGTCATTGTGCACCCAGAACCCCAAAGACGAAGGCTTGCATGTATTGGAATCCTTTCTAGAGACACGTGAAAGACCACAGAAGTTACCAACGGAATTTATCCTTTGTTGGCCAGTTTTCCATTGAAAAAAAACTACTTCAACTTTGACGGTGACTTTTATTTCCAAATTGGTGGAGTAGCCATGGGCTGTCCATTTGCTCCTGAGCTAGCGGTATTATTTATGGCTAGGTATGAAGAAACCTATATCTACCCAAAAAAACTTATGTCGGATGGATTGGTAATTGGAGTCGTTACATCGACAACATTTTTCTAGTGATTATGGTGTATTTGGTTCTTCCATTGTAGTGTTGAACGTGGGGTTTAAATAAGCCAAGCTTTCATCATTAAAGGTAAGCGGCATCACTGTAGAGTTGGAGAGCGCTGTTTCATTGATGTAAAGGAGTTATAGCTATTAAGAAGGGTTTTGTTCTTTTCCACAGCTGTTTTTGGGTCCTGATGAGAACTCCATAGCAAGTAGGATTTCGAAATGCGTAGACCATTGTTTGCTGAGCCATAAGATCTTCAAATCAAACATATTGCCCCACATTTACGATAATAGAAAACGTTTTTTTTCTATGGCTGTTGTATAATATTGTAAAAAGTATTTAATTGTAAATAATTTGCAGTAGCTGTTGTGTGTGAGTGTGACGTGGTTGAACGTCTGACAGGTTGAGTGACTGAGTATTGCATGATTATGAATATGTAGAGTTTATTGTTTTATCATATGTAAGAATTTTTGTATTTGTGATGTAGATGTTGAAAATGTAAATTTGGTGAAATTTAACCAACGACTGGATTTAGAAACAGAAATAAATAAAAAGATTAACAGACTGAACTAGAAGTCTTGCACCCACATTGTGTTCAACTCTAATGTGATGTGAAAAGAGAAGGATTTATGGTAACAGTAGTGGCATTTGTTTAGTTATATATTGGTCAGTGGCTTGCCTTACTGTTGGGAGCCCAAACCCAATGGTGTTCTTTTTGTTCACCTTCCGCCACCGGCATGTAGACTGCAGGTCCCATCATGTGGCGCTGCAAGCCACAAGGCCAGGGCCTGCAAACATGGCACCCTCTGCACCAGGCATCCATGCTGCGCTGGCCACCAGGTAACACGTCTGGTGCTGGGACCATATTACACCATGGCATGGTATGAACCGGGGCACCCGGCGACATCGCAGCCTGCACAGCTCCTCAGCCCCTCTGCCCAATGGGTACCACTAACTCTGTGACTCCAGAAGCAGGGACACGTTGCGGTAGGCCGCGCAGGATGCTGGCACGGCCTACACTACGGTCCATCAAGGCACACAAATCCTGGGCAGTCCGGACCGCCAGGACGGGCCTTCATCGCAGGCTGCACACCCGCTCAACAGCTGCCCTGTTCCCATGATGCACTGGGCCAGGGACAGACTGATTTGCATATAGCCAGGTTCTGAGCTGGGATGGGGCAGTGAGATAAATAACGGTGATGGATCAAGCCCTGATCTTTGGACTGGGTAAGAGTGGTCTGTTTAACTCAGACACTCTGTTCATCACCACCCCCTTTTCTAAATCGTTTTTGGCCACTATAGGTGTGGCAGGGTATACTCAGACATGAGTCCCTTTCTCACTGCTCCATTAGGATTCAAGCAAGCCGGGCCGAAGAAGGCTGAAATGCCAGAAACTGGTCCCCGGTAGCTTGTCTCCTTTCTGGTGAAGAATTGGCTTGGTAGTTTAGTCTGCCCTGTTCCCATGATGCACTGGGCCAGGGACAGACTGATTTGCATATAGCCAGGTTCTGAGCTGGGATGGGGCTGTGAGATAAATAACGGTGATGGATCAAGCCCTGATCTTTGGACTGGGTAAGAGTGGTCTGTTTAACTCAGACACTCTGTTCATCACCACCCCCTTTTCTAAATCACCTTCCGCCACCGGCATGTAGACTGCAGGTCCCATCATGTGGCGCTGCAAGCCACAAGGCCAGGGCCTGCAAACATGGCACCCTCTGCACCAGGCATCCATGCTGCGCTGGCCACCAGGTAACACGTCTGGTACTGGGACCATATTACACTATGGCATGGTATGAACCGGGGCACCCGGCAACAGCGCAGCCTGCACAGCCCCTCAGCCCCTCTGCCCAATGGGTACCACTAAGTCTGTGACTCCAGAAGCAGGGACACGTTGCGGTAGGCCGCGCAGGATGCTGGCACGGCCTACACTACGGTCCATCAAGGCACACAAATCCTGGGCAGTCCGGACCGCCAGGACGGGCCTTCATCGCAGGCTGCACACCCGCTCAACAGCTCAAGGTGCCAATGACTCAGTGCACCTTAAGTCACTGTCCCATGGCGGAGTGCCTGTGCAGGCCACAATGCCACATCTGCCACAAACTCTGGGCAAACCCAGTCAGTGCCACGTGGTGATAGGCCCATGCCGGCCGCAAGGCCTCGAGTCCGCCATCCAGTCACCACCAGCAGAGGGGTATGCTACGTCGTCGGCCCCTTATATTTGCGGGGTCACAAGGACTGTGGTGCTAGTGCCAGGTGGGTGTGGTGTGTGTGCAAACCTGCCCTAAGGGAGTGGCTGTGACATGCTGACAACTAGACCAGTGACCTGCACAACACCAGCAAGTTCGTCTGTGATGGGTAGCAATGAGGCCGCCCCTGGGAGTGTGAGCGGAGTGGTCTGGCCTGCCTTACGCCAAAACAGGGCAGGGCTTGAGAAAATGATTTGTGGGCACTGGGCTTGGTTCAGTCCATGTCCGGAATAGAAAGTGGCTGCTGGGTGTGTCCCTGTTGTGGTGTCCACGGCACCCCTGACACAAATTGGCATGTTACCCCTTCTGACTGCCATCACACAGGATGTGCATCATTGACGCAAGGGAAATCACTGTCCGTACATTCATCCACACATACATACATGATTGAGGAAAGACATGACACAGCAGTGCGACACTGGATGTTTATTGCACATCTAGTGCTTTTACGCATCTGGAGCGGTACAGGGCACTGCCAAAAACACCACACTATCTGGGCCCGTGGAGGGCCAGCCCGAGTCCATCCATGGAAGACAAGTACTGCGAAAGAGGAGGGGTGCTGTCCGCAGTCTGGTCACCATTTAATTAGTCATCAAACAGGATGTTGCGGGCCATGTCGCTGTCCAAGCTGAGTGCATCTGAGTGAATCGGGAGTCAGTGGAAGGTCATGAGGCCACGAGCGGGACCAACCAGGAACAGGCCAGGTGGCGGAAATTAATGCTACTGAGCTCTTCTGATCACAAGCCCATCCACTTCCTCGTCCCCATATATGTTCCCTGCCCCACCTGGGGAAGTTGCTGTACCGGCAGCGGCACTGTGTGGCACTGACACCTCAGGTGCTGGAGTAGTTAGGCCTGCCGCACAGGGAGGCACTGACACCTCAGGTGCCGGAGTGGTTAGGCCTGCCGCACAGGGAGCCATAGGCACACCAGGGCGGAGATGTGGATGGTGTAGGGGCAGCAGCATTCAACATCGCCACACCTAGTGGCAGCAATGCCATGATGAGGATCTGCAGGGCATGGTAGATCCCAGGTACATTCTTCTGATGTTAAGATGTGGCTGCCATCCTTTCCGCCTCCATCCCCACCATGTCCTCCATGTGCCTCCGCATCTGTGCCGACTCACGGCTGGTATCGCTGGAGCCACTCTGAGCGGACAGGTGTTCTTCTCTCCGCGACATGATTCCAGCGATGTCAGTCAGGGCTCATTGGAGACCATGTAGCGGGGCTACACACCCAAAGATGGCATCAAGTTTGGTTGCTCTGTTGCTGAAGCCCAACCGCACCTGTTCTGCGGTCTCCATCTGGCACTGCAGCACACGGAGTTGGAAGGCCATGTGTCATTCCTGGGGGTCTTGGGGGGGTGCGGGGGTTAGGAGTGCCTCCTGCTGGGTGCTTTGGGTACTGGGTGTAGTCTCCTCAATGCAGCTGGCCTGTTCAGATCCTGGAGGTGAGTTTTGGATGAGGTCCAAGATGTCTTGGATGACTTGGGTGTCGATGCTTGTGTTGTCCTCCTCGTCATCAGTGAAGAGTGGCTGGGACTGCTCTGCAGGCGGTGTTGATGGTGCCCCTGCGATGTGAAGGGGAGATGGTGCATTACAATGTGTCCACATATATGTAGCCGCCTGGTACATGATGACATTCAGACAGCATGGCATTGTGCAATGTGACAGTCTGTAGATCTCTTCCGCTTGGCTCACACACCGGGGCACCGACGGACAGAGCGGGGCCTCCTAATCCCGAGCGGTTGCCGGGCGAGGTGAGGTCCTCACCCACACAAGGCTGGGAAGAAGACTATCTTCTCCCACCAGTGGACGCCTTATATGTTCAAATTTCTGGTAGATATGTATCAGTTTTTTACCCAACACATTGCTTGTGGTTGTAGTTGCAGTAGCTTCCTTGTATCTTTGGTCCTGAAGAAAGCCGGAACAATGTTCCTTAGGCTGAAACATGTCGACCGTCCTGCACTGCGCCATATGGTAGACTTTTCACCAGGCGTTTTTAACATGTGACACCATAGTTTCTGTATGTACACTATGTCGGAACTAAGGTAGTCAATTTTATTTTCACTTCTATTTCACTATCATCACTCGAGCACTGCACATCATTTTGTCCACTTGATGGCAAACATGCAGCTAGATTACTGACATCCATTTCCACTACGGCACTACATGGCCAATTGTGGTATGGTATGATCAACGACTCCCACATGACGTAAACTCCACCAATAAGGGTGGTCTGATGGGATTCTTTCTAGTTATATGTTGCCAATAACTACCAACGGCATTGATGCACATATGCACTCTACTTGTTTCTCAGTCGCCGGTACAGTTACACGCCATCGTGTGACCTGGTCTGCTTCTTTGTATGTTTCATGATCTGGGCGAGAACCCAGAGTCATTGTGGGTGTGCACTGTGCAGTGCTTGATTATGCGTGTGTGCCATTGTGCCCATCTCCTCCCGTTCCCCCAGTACCTGGTGGTTACACACCCTGTTGTAGTTGTGTTGTGTCCTATCGAGCAGTGTCCGATCCCCCGACTCCGGCCACAGTCTCCACACTGATGACTTTCGACACCAGCACCTCCATGTCATCCAGCCCGAGCTGTGGCGCTGGGCCCCCACTTTCAGTCTGTGTTGCTGACTTCCGGTTGGCGGAGAGTTTCTCCTTGGTCCGCCTGCATGATGTCATTCCATCACCTCTTGACCTTATCCATGGTCCTCTTGTGCTCCCTGACGGCATTCACCTTGTCCACTACGTCCCGCCATATTCCATTTTTGGTGCCCAATGACACTTTGGAGATGACGAACAGTTGTTGATGGTGTTGCATCACCTTGGTGACTATGATCCTGTTTGTCTGTGGACTGAATTTCGTCTTCCTCTTCTTCTAGTCCTTGCCCTTCCCTGTTTCTGAGGTCCTGGGCTGGTCGTCCGGGGTTGCGCTTGTCCTCTGCGCCTGCTCCGGCAGCATCCATGGTGCTAGGGTGTTGGTCAGTTTGTGTTTGTTTTCTTTTTCTACTTTTAACGGTGATTTTTCCCGCCTGCCAGGTGTGTGTTGCAGGCCTGGTGCTGCTTATCGCTGGTTTCCTCATCGCGCTTGGGTCCATCACAGGTTTTTTGCTGTTGTGGTTTGTGTTATTGTCTCCATCGTGGTTCTTGTATCGCGGACATTGTCCGCGGATTTGGCAGATTATGACATGCTACCGCCGTGTCGTGATTTCCACGTTGTCACAGGGTTATTTTCCCTCAATGGACTGCGGCGTTGAAAGTTGCGTTACGCTACTCTTGCGGTAGTTATCACACGTTCTTGTGCATATACCCCTTATTTTTGCAGATTTCTTTCTTTTACTATGATTGGTGCCACCTACTGTGCTTTTCAGAATTTCAAACTAAATGGGAATAATAATGCACTACTGGCGCTGCCCTAAACGACCCTGCAGCTGGAAATTCGTCATGTCTGTCATATTCCAATTTCTCTGCCTCCTGACAATGTACGCCCGCTAGCATCATTAGCCTTCCTCAATACATATAAACATTGCATTGAACGCCTTTTTTGCATATCTCCAGGCTACATAACATTAGCAGCAACGTGCTGCAAGTTAAATTAGCAAAGCATACAAAATGCTAACATTTATGGCCCCAACAACTTTCGCATCAAAACATTCCGAGCGATTCACTTGTCATGCACGCTGAATATTAATGGTATCACACTCTGCACTTTATTAACCTCTTACATTAATGGTCAGAAAATGAAACACGCTGAGGAAAACGCGAGACAGAAGGGGGAAATAATTCTGACGGCGGCTGCAGCTGACAGTTCATAAAAACCATCAAGTATATATTATGTTAGATTAACCAAGAACTGGATTCCATGTGACAAGTCATTATTATTAAAGGCAAGTGGAGGGTATTTTCAAATACACCCCGGAGTGATGCATTCTGAAATATGTATGGCAAACTCCTGAATGTCAAGGACATTTTGTACAGCTTGTAATGGAAGGCTGCATGTAATGCGCATTTTGGGAACTGTTTTATACATCTCTGAAGACCGCAGAGCATCGCTGTGAATGCCTTTATTGAAAGCTGTCACACTCTGCTGTGGGGCCAACCGCGAAGCACGTACTTGCCGGACAGTCGTCTCTGCGCGGCAACGTTCTGAATGCGCTTAAACACAAATCAGTCACAAGCCGAGCCGGGATTGAATGCAACAGGACGCGGAGCTCTGCTGATTTCACATCTTCCTGGGAGCTTCAGTTAGGACCCGCTTCTCGTATTATTGCCGTCAAGTTGCTGGAAATCAGCTTAATTTGGCAGATGCAGAAAATGTGCGCGCGTGATTGATGGACGTGCACGTTTCATAAAGACTAGCAGGTTATTTGTTTCAGTCTGTGAGAACATGAGGCCCACATGTGAGTACTGTGGAAAATAAACTACAATATGAGTTTCCAAAATATTATCTTCCCTTTATAGTTGCATGCAGTCTTCCTAAAGGGTTTCGAATGTTGGGGCATATTATCAAGGACCGGTGTTCAAATTATCGCCGTTTTATCGGCAGGAAACTGCCGATAAAACGGCGATAATGGGCTTGATAATACGCCCTTGTTAATTCTCATAGAAGCCCATGTTCTGGTGTTAACATGGGCTTCCATGGGAATTGACAAGGGCGTATTATCAAGCCCATTACCTCCGTTTTATCGGCAGTTTCCTGACGATAAAATGGCGATAATTTTAGCACCGGTCCTTGATAATATGCCCCGTTGTTTCTCTACTAGGGGGGTTCGTTGTATTTGATCATCCAGACTGGCATTGACACAGCAATACTTCCGTACTACAATTCCAGGTTTGATCGACGCTGGGGGTCTATGTCTCCCAACATTAAGAAAAGTAGAGCATTGTCAGTGCCTTATGATAAATAGGTTATGTTTTTGCGATTTTAATATTAATTTCCCATATATTATATTCTACCACGTAAATTGGAACAGCATTTCTGTAATCATTCACAAACATCCCATTATCTCTATGCTTTTGATCTCCAAATCAACCTAGTCAATGAGATAGCACGGTTTCAGGGCAATGCCTACCTGTATGTCCTCACTCATTGGCCCTTCTGTGGCTTCTGGTTTCCCATTCTTGATCTGTGGTGTTTCGGTCTGCTTCACCGTTCTCTTGAGTGAAGCTGTGTTCTCCATCCCTTTCTAGCTGGTGTGTGCGGGTGCGTGTGTTTGGGTGTACGTGTAGGTTTGTGTTTATTTAGCTGTGGGCATTTTCTCTTCTTGCGTGATGGAGAAGAGTGACAAAGGGAATAGGGGGCATTTAGTCACACTACGTTCATTTTAGGGAGAGACAATTCATAGATGGGGGGTGCAGTAACAGATTGTGATAAGGGGAAAACAAAAAGGAGGAGGAGCAGGTCTGAGGGTGTAAGGAAAGATGTTTGTCACAAATGACGACTCACATATGCTGTGAGGCACAGTGTGCCTTAACACCATCCATAGGTACCTACAAAAGTAGGAGTCTTAGTTGTGCTTGTATGTGGACTTGGAGACTTACCACTGACGAGGAAATAGGAATGGACCTCTATTGCATTCATAAGGAGACAAAAACACATTAAAACAAAGAAAAGATACAGGAGTATGTAGCGCCTCAGTGGTGTCAGCTTTGTGACCTCCTGCTGTGGGCTAATAATGGCTGCACTTTGCTCAGCCTTCCTTAAGTTCCTTTGCCTTCAGTTGCCTTTTGCTTAGTCCATGATTTAAGAGACAAACAAGTTTATTACCATTCTGAAGGAAAGCAAGAACAGTATGAGCATGGTTTTCCCTTTCAAAGTTGCAATTTAGAGTGGGCAATGGCAGGTCCAACAATATCAAACACAAAATTCTCCAAATTAAAGATAGAGACTCCTGAGGCGGAAAGCCGGGAGCGCGTAGGCATTTTTAAAACTGTTGTGATAACTGTGTTTGCTTTTAAAACCTACCTGACTTCTTGCATTTCTGAACAGCGGGTCTCACGCTGCAACGCTTGTTGACATCCAGGTCGCCATTCTCGACGGCGAGGCGAGCCACTAGACACGCCCACATCTGTTGGCCACGCCCCCTCACCAGACCTATAAATAGTGCGCGCTGACCACTAGCGCGACACTGATAGAGACTCCTGAGGCGGAAAGCCGGGAGCGTGATAGGCATTTTTAAAACTGTTGTGATAACTGTGTTTGCTTTTAAAACCTACCTGACTTCTTGCATTTCTGAACAGCGGGTCTCACGCTGCAACGCTTGTTGACATCCAGGTCGCCATTCTCGATGGCGAGGCGAGCCACTAGACACGCCCACATCTGTTGGCCACGCCCCTCACCAGACCTATAAATAGTGCGCGCTGACCACTAGCGTGACACTGATAGAGACTCCTGAGGCGGAAAGCCGGGAGCGCGATAGGCATTTTTAAAACTGTAGTGATAACTGTGTTTGCTTTTAAAACCTACCTGACTTCTTGCATTTCTGAACAGCGGGTCTCACGCTGCAACGCTTGTTGACATCCAGGTCGCCATTCTCGACGGCGAGGCGAGCCACTAGACACGCCCACATCTGTTGGCCACACCCCCTCACCAGACCTATAAATAGTGCGCGCTGACTACTAGCGCGACACTGATAGAGACTCCTGAGGCGGAAAGCCGGGAGCGCGATAGGCATTTTTAAAACTGTAGTGATAACTTTGTTTGCTTTTAAAACCTACCTGACTTCTTGCATTTCTGAACAGCGGGTCTCACGCTGCAACGCTTGTTGACATCCAGGTCGCCATTCTCGACGGCGAGGCGAGCCACTAGACATGCCCTCATCTGTTGGCCACACCCCCTCCAACGCCCCGACCATCTTATATAAATTATGTGCCTTGGCAGGAAGCGCAGCGGGCGCAACGATTGCGTGCCGAAGGCGCGCTTAAGGCAAGCTCGTCTGCGCTCGTCCGGGACCGTCCGGGGCAAGGGGCATGTCACTCTGCTCGTCTTAACCCCTATTCCCCCGCCCAATTACGCTGCCTCCGGGGCCCATGGCCATTATCTGCCTCCATTTGCTCTCGTATTTCGTCTCTTGGCCTATCTCCGCCTGCTCCTCTCACATCGCCTCTCCCACAACCTGCCCCCCCTCTTCCCTCTAGAAGTAGCGCTTCTACCACTGCCTCTAGATCCCTCACGGCATTCTATTTGAACACCAGGTCTGCAGTAGCCCACGCCCATGAACTTTCGGTACTGCTGGATCTTCACTCTCCTGATCTTCTTTTTTTAACGGAAACTTGGTTCTGCGATGACTCCCTCCCTGCCTTACTGGCTACTCTACCAGCTCCATATTATGCAATCCGTGCAGACCGGCTAAATGGCAGAGCCAGGGGCGGGGTGGCGGTCATCGCCCGAACTGACCTTCCCTTTCAACCCCTGTCCCTGCCAGATATCGCTACTACGGAGTATTTAGCTATCCGTACAACTTCCATCACGCCCCCTCTTACCTGTATACTCATCTATCGTCCCCCTCAATCCCCTTTATTGTTTCTCCCGGACTTTCAGGAAGTTTTGGCCACTACTACAGTCAATAACTCCTCCATTTTGCTTTTGGGTGATTTTAATTTTTGGCCTTCTGACCCAGCCGAATGTCCATCTTCTAAGGAGTTCTCAGATACCCTTCACTCTCTTAATTTCATCTCTCATATTCACTCTCCCACTCATATCAAGGGTCATACTCTCGACCAGATCTGGTCCCTAAATTGCCCCGTAGAGTCCCTCTCAATCTCGCCCTGCACTTGGTCTGACCACCACCTGATTTCCTTTGCTCTTCCTATCCACCCCCCGGTCAAGCCCCCACTTCCCAAAAACATCTGGGTTCGTGCATGGGGCCGAGTGGACCCAGATAGTCTATCCTCCATACTCACCACCTCCATTCCCCCCCTGCAAGACCTGTCTACCAGCTCTCAGGTCACGGCCATTGATCAATGGCTCTCTACAGGCTGCAACTCCATTGCCCCCCTGAAACGGGTCTCAACCAAACGAGAGAAGGACGCCAATCAGTGGTTTAATCAAGATCTTAAAGCCACTAAACTGGCGGTACGTCGTGCGGAGCGGGCCTGGAGGAAAAACTACTGTCCCTCTTTACGCCTGGAGTTTATCAACATCCTGACTCTATATAAAAAAAACATCCTGGAGGCAAAAACCATCTATTTCTCCTCCGAAATCCTCGCAGCCGAAAACAAATCAAAGGAAATCTTCTCGATCGTTCCCAATCTGGCTTTTTTGGACAGAACCTCCCTCAAACCCACCCCTTCCCAGGAACTTTGTCACTCCCTAAATAACTTTTTTGTTCAAAAAATCGCTACCATTAAAGCTAACATCCCTCTTCCCTCCCCTACTTTTGTGGACCCTCAGTGTCCTCCCCCCAAGGATCATCTTACTGCCTTCCCACCTTTAACTAAGGAATCTCTGTCTGCCATAATTCCACTCGTCAAATCTGGTTCCCCGCTAGATCCCTGCCCGGCCCATATTCTCCGTCACATTTTTTCTAGCTGTCCAGACCCCCCCTTCACCTTCTCAACAGTTCTCTATCCCAGGGCGTGGTACCCAACTCACTCAAATCCGCTGTCATCGTCCCCATTTTGAAAAAAACGGGCGCCGATCCCTCTGTCCCAGTTAATTTTCACCCTATCTCTCTCTTGCCGTTCCTGGCGAAGATACTCGAGCGACACGTCACCTATGCCTTGAGCTCTTTCGTGGAGAAGAACGGGGCTCTCGCCCCCCGCCAGGCCGGGTTCCGCTCCGCACACTCTACGGAGTCCGTAGTGCTTTCGGTCCTTGATAACCTCAGGGAGGGAATGGATACCAGCCAACCTCAGGCCTTGGTCCTCCTCGATCTCTCAGCCGCTTTTGACACAGTGGATCATTCCATCTTACACTCCCGTGTCAAGGCGGCGGGGATCGGGGGCACCGCGTTGGTTTGGTTATCATCCTTCCTGAGGGACCGCACCCAGGCAGTTCGCCTGGGCGATTTCACTGCGGACTTCCGGGATGTTCAGTGCGGGGTCCCCCATGGTTCCTCCCTTTCCCCCCTCCTATTTAATCTTTACATTTCCCCTCTTATCTATTCACTGCAACAAATGGAGGTCGCCGTATTCGACTATGCGGACGACCTCCAGCTCGTTTTCAATCTTTCCTCTTCCCCCGATTCTGCCCTTAATTTTCAAACCATCATGATCCACATCCGAGACTGGATGAACCACAACCATCTTAAACTCAACCCAGACAAGACTGAGCTGGTGTTGACGGGTGGTTCATCCAGCCCCTGGTCCCCCATCTTCTGGCCCCCTTCCCTTGGTCCCCCACCTGTTCCCTCCACCTCAGTTAAAACTCTAGGCATCAAGCTCAACTCCCAACTCACCCTTCACTCCCAGGTCAGCTCTGTGGTTTCTTCTTCTTTTCTGGCACTGCGTACCATACGCAAGGTGTCCAGTTTCTTCTCATTTGATGCCCTAAAACTAATCACCCTCGCCATGGTCGTATCCCGCCTGGATTATGGCAACGCCCTATATGCAGGTATTCCTGCATATAGTCTTCGGCGTTTGCAGCAGATTCAAAACCAGGCGGCGCGCCTGGTGTTCAAACTCCCAAAATCCCACCATACCACTCCCCTCCTAAAGTCCTTACATTGGCTTCCTGTCTGTGCCCGTGTCCAGTTTAAGCTTGCTTCCATCACCTTTCAAGCACGACTGGGCACGGCACCGGCTTTCATCTCATCGGAGATTATCCCTTATGTTCCCTCCAGGGAACTGAGGTCATCTACCCAATCCCTTCTTACTGTTCCGTGGTTCCGAAGAAAGAAATGGGGAGGCTCGAAATTCGCGACCATCGCTCCAATTTTCTGGAATTCATTGCCTTTAGAGCTCAGAGCTTCAACTTCTTACTTGCTGTTCCGGAAACAGCTCAAGGCACATCTTTTTGCCAAATTTTTTAATTAATACAGCATTCTCTCATTTATTGGTTCCAATTCAGCCCCTGTTTTTTTCTGCCCAACTCTCTGTCAGTTTAGCGCCATGAAACCGCTGGTGTACGTGCGCTGTACAAATAATTTTAAATAGAAATAGAAATATAAGTGGTCACATGAACAACTTTGGTGTGCAAATATTAGCGTTCATGAGGGAAGAATTCCATTTTTGGTTTACAGTGTCAGTAAGAGTGAGATTTTGCCCCTCTGAATGGGAATTGCTCAACCAACTATTCAGCCAGTATAATGGAAATCCTTCGTTAGCAAATTTGCTCCCAGCAAAATTCGGTAACCAATCACTAACTCGCATGACTAAAGCCTTTCCAAAAAATCTTGCAGGTTGTTTACCATGACAAACACAATAGTACATTGAATTCTGTCAAGTGCATGAGTACATCTGATTTTAGGATTGGAATGAGGAGAAACACCCCAAAAAAGAATGTGGTATAGAGTAAGGGGTTTCTACAGAAGGATATATATCTTAATTGTGCCAAAAGAAAGCCAGTTTTGAAGAGCAGGTATACATTTGTGCAATGTTCCCACATGTAGAAATGTGTGCCAGATGTATTTTCTTATGCATAAATAGCTATGCTTCGGGATAGAGCTTGGAATCTTTTGAGTGTCACACATTTCTAGGAGTTATTCAGAAGTTCTCTGAGTATTCTCAAAAACTGGAAACTTGCTCCATATCAGTCTCAAACAAATAGAACTGAATTTCCAACTGTATCCCTACAGGTGGTATGAGTTGTAAATAATCAATGTGGTTGGTAATGAAGAAAGCGGAGCGCTGTTTGGCACCTGTCAAGATTACAACCATACTTTGAAACTTTGCTTGAAGGTGGAGTTTTCAGGGTATAAAGTGCACCCTTTCTGGTCATTTCACTCAAAGGAAATGAAGAGTTATGACATGGATAATAAAAGGCTGGGATTTCGACAGACGACAAGGAAAAATCAATTATTTTTTAAATTTTCCCTCATGGTCATCTGTTGAATCCCCCTCAGCCCGGCCCACCACTCTTACCTGCAGGGGCTGCTGCTGGGAGCAATACTACTGAATGGAGAGTTCCATGTTTGTTGAGGTTCCTGTTATTGTGCAACTGGTAAATTTGATATCGGGCCTGAGAAATCGGAGCTTAAACTCAGACAACTTGAATATGTTTGAATTCCACTTATTTTTAATTGGCTCTCACAACACTATACCTCTGGTAACTCGTCTCTGCTTAATGTTCTATTTTCCAGCCAATTTAAACCTAGTAAAACCACTGCTGAGAGTGCTTGTAGTATTTTAGAGCGAGTGAAATCCAAATTCTATAGTGGCCTAAAATAAAGATGGTAAAATGTCTGCTGATTGACTAAAAATCTGAAAGATTGAAATCTAATCAGTTGTATTAACAATGAGGTCAGTGGATCGATTGTATTCGTTGAAGTCGATTTCTGCTAGAACTGTTGAAAAGTATTATAGGTATTTGGGTGCTAATATTTGTAATTCTCAAATGCATTTCGTCATTTTTTTCTCTTTCACTCCTAAAACTAGTTAAAGTTTTATTACTGTTCCTGAACTATATTATGAAGAGATTTTTCTACATCGTTTACAAAACCATCTTTAGAAGAGATTTTGCTTAGAGTCGACAGAATATTATACCCCCTGGGTCTTATGGTCTCCCTATTGATTTAATTTCCCATTTTTCTTCTTTTTTTGCCACAAATGTTTTCAACTACGTAAGTCTGATTATACATTTTAATAAGCTCTTATATCTTTCAAAACCAAATCTGAAAAAAAGATAAACTTTATTGGAAAAATTCTTAGGCTTATATCAGTGATTAAATGTGATTGCAAAATGTATGCATACATTCTTGTGACTTGCTTGGAGTCTTTTATTCCTATTCTTATCCAATTCCATCTATTTGGTTGTGTTAAAAATAGGTTAGCGAAAGACAATGCTAGATTATTTTCTAAGCTTATTCTATAAGCCTCTAATAATGCCACCCATGTAGTTGCTTTTTCACTAAATTCTGAAAAGGCTTTTTTTTGCATTAATTAGGATCATATGTTTTATCCCCTTTTATGGTTTGGTTTTGGTGAAAACATAATGAATTTGAATATAATGCTATATATTTACCCTAAAGCATATTTTGTCACTAAGGCATGTTCTTCAAATCACTTCTAATTAAGTTATGCTACCAGACAATTAACAAATGAATCAAATTCTTTATTCATATACCAAAGGTACTGTTGGACCCAGCCCTTTTGGCTGGTTCACCCCGAGACTTTTTGCTTTTTCCTAGCCTGTTTCTAGAACCTGGTGGTGGTGATTTTAGGCCTCTGCGCACTTTTTTTACTGTGGTACAGTGTAAAGTGCTTGAGCTCTCTGTGTCTGTGTGGTGAGTGACCTGCCCTCCCATAGGAATGAATGGGGAATATGTATACCCATGGTAGTTCCTGATGTGTGGGGAGTGCAGGGTCGAGTTTAGTATGTGCAAACTCGTGAGATTGAATGCTGCGTAATGGTATATGCGGCATGAATGTGTCTAGTGTAGAAGTGCCACTTTTAGAAGTTGGCATATTTGTGTAATTTGTGTCTGGCGTGTGATTGGCTGGTGAGCCTGGTCCAGGAGTGCCTGGGCCTGCTTGTGGATTGACTGTCTGGTTTGAGGGTGACAGGGGCTGGGGAGCCCCAGGAGGTTGTCTGAGTCAACCCGTGGATGAAAGGCTGCATCTGCTGCCAGGGAAGTGGGAGGAGATGGCACCTGGGAGTGAAGAGGGCTGTGCCTGCCTGCCACAATGCTGGCTCCACCTCCTGCTGGGCGGCTGACGCCTCTGCTCCTCACACTGAAAGGAGTTCCCTATAACCAGTTCTAGCTGGTTCTCACACTGCCTGCACCCTTTAGACAAAGGATTTTATAGTATAAAAAGGGGCTGCGTCACCTTCCAAAATGTTCTTGTTTCCACTTGAATCAAACCAGGGGCGTGCTGCTGCTTGGGCCCAGGAGGAAGGCTTGCCTCCCTGGGCCCTGCCCAGCCCCTGGATCCCTGGACGCTGGAGGAATTGCCTTGCTGGGAGCTGCTGTGCTCCCTCTGGATGCTCCAGGACTTCTTTGGACCCTTCTTGCTGTAGGGGTCATCTCCTGCTGGGGGCTATGTGCTACCTCTTTGGACTTATAGTGCTGGGGGAAGTGTGGAACCTTTGTCCCCCTGAGCACCCTGTGCTGCTGCCTTAGGAGCGCTTTATTTTTCTTTCTAGCGCTTGGAGCGCTGTTCATGGTCCTATAGCGCTTGAGAGCGCTTTATTTCTAACTTCACAGCTGCCCACGCCGCTTATGCCCGTTTGTGTTATTAATCACGAGGGAGCCCACCCCTCGGATACTGTCCGCCCACCTGCAAGTACAGAGGAAGGGCCGTCACGCTGCCCGCGGCAACCCGGAAGTGGTTGGCCAGCCGGCCAATCCTGGCGCGGCTGGCCGGAAGTCCCGCCCCCGATCGGGGACGAGTGGAGCCCCGGAGGAGAAGTGCTGGCTGGTGCGGGGCTCCCGTGTGTGGAGGGAGCCCCGGAGGAGAAGCGGAGAAGAAGCATCGTGGGCTGAGGCGGGGCTCCCGTGGTCTGGAGGGAGCCCCGAGAGACGGTGGAGCAGTGCGGTGGGGGCGCGGGGCACATTGTTGGTGCCCGCCCCGCCGCAAGTCCAGGCCGCCAGCCGGCGGAGAAGAAAAGAATCCCGCGCTGCCTAGAGGAGCCCCGCCGAGAACAGCCCGGTGAGTTGAGAGGGCTAGGGGGCTCTGTGATGTTGCTGTCGGTGCCGAATGGAGACAGAGTCAGGGCGGCCCCGGATGACAGTGGGCCGCCCCAACGTATGTAGAGCCCGGAGAGGGCTCCTGGGCCATCTCCTTGAGGCTGAGTCCCCCGAGAGGGACTCCAACGACCCCCGCATTGTTTTTTGGCGAGCCTAGATAGGCTCTGGGGGCATTTCCTTGATGTCGAGCCCCCTAGGGGGGCTCCAACGACCCCCCACAGTTGTTTACAGAGCCTGCTAGGCGCAGGGGGCATATTTGTTCAGAGCCTGTGTGGCTCAGAGTGGCGCAGTTGTATTTCCAAGGGATACTGAGAGCCCAGGCCACAGATTTGAGTCCTCAGCGGCCCAGCACTTTGTAGGCAGCTGCTACGTTTAGGCTTGTGCTTGGACTGGCGCTTCATGGCAGCGCGCCCTGACATTTGGACACAGGGCGTCTTAGCCCCAACAAGACCAGTTGGCCTAGGGACTGCCACAGGTGGTGGCTTATGTAAGTTTTGCGCAATGTGGTTACCTGCTATGTTTAGGATGGTAATTGCCTACTGTGTGTTTTTGCGCTATTGAGTTGTGTTGGGGCACCTCTGAATGTTTTTATGCATCATGTGTCTTTCTTTCCCTGCGCTGCACCTCTGAATGTTTTAGGCGTCATGTGTCTCCTAGCGCTGCACCTCTGAATGTGTATGTGATGCATCATGTGCCTTGTTCTTAACACCGCTGAATGTGTAGGTTTATGCATCATGTGTTTCCCTTTACTACTCCTCTGAATGTATAGTTATGCATCATGGGTAATGTGTTCTTTCCTAGACCCCTAAACGCTGTGTGATACTTAGGTGGTTGTCCGTACACCTCTGAATGTTTTTAGGCATCATGTGTTTTCCTTTACTACTCCTCTGAATGTGTTTCATGCATCATGGGTAATGTGTTCTTGTTTATACCCCTAGGTGCTGTGTGATACTTAGGTGGTTGTTCTTTTTAGTACAGGTGGTCCTAGTGAGGTCCTGGTTCCTGTTACCAGTCGTTACTGGTTGTGTGCCATAGTTGCTAATTTGTGCTACTATGGTTTTTTTTCTTTATTATTCTTTATTCTAGAAGTGCTATTTCTGATTCTGACAGTGGCCCACGTGGCCCTGTCTTGTGTACATAATCCATTGTAAATATTGTCCGTGCCAGTTGGCACCTTGTATATTGTGTGATACTATCTGATGTTTTTTTACAATGCAAAAGTTATTTTATAATAACCTTGTGTGGAGTTCCTTTTGTGGTGTGCCTAGTATGTTGTTGCTGGTGTGTGCTGGCGCAAATGCTTTACACATTGCCTCCGAGTTTAGCCTTACTGCTCGTGCCAAGCTACCAAGGGGTTGAGCAGGGGTTATCTTGGCGTGTGACTCCCTTGCCTGACTAGAATGGTGGTTTCTGCCTAGCTTTGGCGTCAGCCTTAGCCAACCAGAAATAGCCAGTTCTAACAGGTACACATAAAATCAGTTTTAAATACATAACAACAATAAAATATAGTATTTCGTTATAAAAAGAAATGAAAATATGAAATACAACAATCAGCACAAAACACGTAGTGAAAAAAGAGTTGAGTAGAGTATGCTTTTCCTCGAATAAAGAGAAGATTTCAGAGAGAAATCAACACCACATAGCAAACTCTTCATTGCTTAACAGTTGCAAGTAACAGAGGGCCACCCTGCATTGGGCCAAACAACAATTCTCTTTAAGAAATGTTTAGTAAAAATAACATAAAATAATACGGAAGAACAAAAAATGGAGCGGTATTTGCTCAAAGGAAACATCTCACTACGGGGCATATTATCAAGGGTGGTGATAGGCAATTTTTGCCATTTTAGCGGCCGTTTTTGGCTGCTAAGTGTAGATAATACTATTGTCCTATTAGCAAGCTGACGCTAACAGTAGAGCAGTTAGCGACAGCTTGTAGGTGATAGCGAGCGGTTTGGGGCCGGCTTTGCATGTCAGCGATATTTATCGCTAATGACATGCAAAGTGGGCGTACCCAACCTGTTAGCGACTGAAAGCAGCCACTAACATCACTATCGCCTATTAGCAACACAGGCGTAGCGATGAAAATATTTGCGCTAAGCGCGAATATCTCCAAAAATTAACACCTGCTCAGACCAGTTCTTATCCATTATATCCAATGGGAGGTGGATATAATGGCTAAGACACTGTTAGCGATAATGCGTGAATATCGCTGTATTCTCAGCGATATTCACAGATTTTGCCACTGTCGCCGGGAATTTTATCGCTTTTGAGATAAACGTTGCTAATAGCACGTTATCTCAGCTATAAAATCCTGTGATGCACAGAGATAAAAAAATTGCCGCTAACCCTACTTAGCGATAAATATCGCTATTTGTTGATAATATGCCCCTCTGTTATTTTCCAACATCAGATGCTCTCGCTTTGGCATGTCTTTTCCTCATAAAAAAAATGTAACTATCTTTTCATGCGCTTTCTAGATGAGGGATGATGAGGGAAATAACTCTAGGCGACCTAGATATTTTAAAAAAGAATCGACATAGGCGATCCACAGGATAGCTATTCCCTCACCTTACAATAGAGAATCCTTAATAATATCCCTAGTCAGGGTCAACTCACGGTTGGACCAAATTGTAAACCATGGTAAACTTGAGGTCAGTTTAATGGTGTCTTCCAGATATGCCATGACAAATAAAGTGCACACCCATTGGAAATTGTTGCTATAATCGTTTACATAAGTGATTCTCCTCAATCTGCAGAGGATGACTATTCAAATCACTCCATACTCCCACGCCATAACTAGCAATCGGAGCACACTGCGACTTGTATATGGCCATAATGGGAGTCAAAACCTTGCAAAGAGTTGGTGAAGGGAGATTAAAAAATACAACTATAGCGGTGCTTATTTTAAAGTACTGGCTGAGCGGTGGGAACCCCACATGCCCAAGGAGTCGAGCATGACCTCCAGATATGGAAAGTAATGCACACTTGTTAGATGTTGATTTTCTAATACTAGTGAGGTAACCCTGAATCTCTTAGTGTCAGCAACCATAATCTTTGATTTACTAAAATTAGTTGATAAATCCAGGCTGGCCATGAATTAGACTGTTAAAACTATCACAGATCACACTCACTTCTCAAAGAGCTACAATCACGTAGTCATGACTCTTACTTTCCACTTCACGATCCCTGAATATGTCCTCTTCACTTTGCGTGAATGGCCAATGTCCACCTGCAAAACAAAAACGGAGTTGTTGCATTACATATAGAGCAACTACACACACACTTCCATAGCTTAATTAAGCACTGTGACATTCAGTGTCATGGCACATTTAGACACCCCTACACACATCTGTATACATTTTCAGACCATGGAATGCAGCAAGTCATCTTGGAGGGCTGATCCATCAGGAGGTAAAAGGTCAGAAATGTCTTACATCATATTTCAGAATCAGGCACAATTCATGTGATGTTGTAAGAACTGCTGGGCAGCTTCATTACAGGCCACCTTGCAGCATGACTCCAGGGTGTAAGCATTGGCATCAGCCACTAGGCAGCCAAAACTGTGCCTAGTCTAGGAAGCAATAGGAATGCACAGTAAAATGTTAAATACGATGCATTCCCGCCATTTCACTTTAACATAGCAGAGCAAGGTGACTTGCTGAGCTGCGCTTCGTTAAGATCGAAAACATTAGTCCCTTGGTACATATATACTAGCCTTGCCACAAAGGTAACCGGGTGGATAATGATCTGTATTGTGAATCTAGCTATAGGGGCTGAAATAGCTACATATTGTGCAGTGTTTACATCACCTGAGTGAGTAAAAACAGCAATAATTGATTAATCCAATTACATTTACTAGCCCAAACCTTCTTCAGTGCTGGATATTGCTAAATGGTAACCCTTATTTGGACAAAGGGCTGTTTTGCATTACTTAGCGGCAAGAGTTGTAGCTCCCAGTAACGCAACACAGCATTTTTGCGAGATGTACTTCTTTGTGTGACAGTTTGATGCATCTGCCCTCCTGGAATCACTCTGTTTTTCCTTGTGTGTAAGAATAATAGATATCAAGAGAGCCACCCAATAATCCCCATGAACATTTAGTCTGAATGACCACAGGGAATAAATGTAAGTATACCTGAATAAATCAAGACGGTATATTTTTATTCCACTTGGAATAATATCCACAAATTAATATCTGGCAACAAACATACTACCAAAATCATACATAATTCAACAGTAGTATATAAAACACCTTTTGCATGAGTTATGGATAATCAAAAAACCATATTGATGAGAATTAAACATAACATATATTCATATTAACATCAAGTATATTCAACGACTATGCGAAAGGGTGTTGGGCGTCGACGTTTCGGTCCCCCGTTGGTCTAACAGATCCTTGGGACCATCTTCAGGACGGAAGAGTTGCACAAATACATCTAATGTCATAGAAGCAACAACAATATTATATATGTACTTATCATCCCTGTGACTCAAAGAGGTTTGTGTAATCTGCTCAACACATAAGGAAAACAAACGTGAATAAATACCACTAGTTTCAACCAAACCATATAAATATCATGTTGCCCAACTAAAAACACCATAAACCACACGTGTGTAATAGTGCATGTAATAAAGCACAAGCCTGTATCAGACCATCAGAGCCAAGAAACTGAAACACTTGTAGAGACACTCAGTCACTAATTATATTCAGAGCAAGAGCGTCTAAAAAAGGAATCACAAGGTGCTAGAAATCTCTAAAAATACCTTTAGATGAATGAATGAATGAATGAATGAATGAATGAATGAATGAATGAATGAATGAATGAATGAATGAATGGAGATTTGTATCGCGCAACTTAGTCCAAGGGCATCAAGGAGCCAACAATGGACAAAACACATAGTCTCAGGGCACTTGATCCAAGATCTACTGATAGGCCTCGGTAAAGTTTTAAGTAGTTTGAGGAAGAGCACCAGAGAGGGTTGTCCTACCAGTCCTGGAGGGAGGGAGTTCCAGAGCTTGGGCACCAGGATGGAGAAGGCTCTGCCTCCCCACCTAGTTCTTGCAAATCTGGGAACTAAGGGAAGATTTTTAGAGGCCGAACGGAGTGCTCTACTGGGAGTATAGGCACAAACGAGAGACCTAATGCCCTCAGGTCCAGAGCCATAGACAGCCCTATGGGCAAAACAAAGGAGTTTAAAGGATATCCTGGACTGAACAGGAATCCAGTGGATATTTTTCCTGGCCAGAGTTTCAGAGGAAAGCCTCGGGAGATTCAGAACCAGCCTGGCTGCGGCATTCTGTACCATCTGTAGGCGATGGACATAGCTCTTATTTATGCCACTGTACAAAGCATTACAGTAGTTCAGTCTTGAGGAGACAAGGGCAACTGTAGCTTGCTTCCGGGCAGCAGGGGACAGATAGGAAGTGATCGTTATAAGGATCCTGATAATGCCACAGCAAGTGGACACAGTCCTATTGACCTGAAGGTCAAAGGAAAGCGAGGAATCTATCAGGACCCCAAGGTTCCTGGCGGAGTGGACAGGATGGGGGCACTCCCCAAGGGAGGCCGGCCACCAGTCATTGGACCAGATTTCGTGACTGCCCCCAAAGATTAGGACCTTCGTTTCGTCTCGTTTAATTTTAAGAATTTCCGGATCATCCGTTGGGATACTGCCTCCATACAAGATTTGAATTTAAGGGATGACTCGTTGTACTGAATGTGTGATGGGGACCATAATTTGAGCGTCGTCGGCGTACGACAACACCTCAAACCCAAATGATCTCACCACCTTAGCAAGTGGGGTCACATAGATATTAAAAAGTAGAGGACTTAGGGAAGAACCCGGAGGGATCCCACATTGCACTGACTGGGAGGGGGACAGAAAGTCACCCAGCTTAACTCTCTGTTCCCTTTGATGGAGAAAAGAGGCCAGTAGGCTAAGTGCAGAACCTCCAACACCAATCTCCCCAATCCTGGTAACCAAGACCGAGGGGGACAAACTGTCGAAGGCTGCCGTAAGGTCATGGGCGTCCGCAGGGGGGGGGGCAAGGAGGGGCGCTTGCCCCCCCCCCTGGAGCGACCCTCCTTGCCCCCCCTGCGGACGCCCATGAAAACTGTGACTTCAATACGGGGTTCTCACTCTCTTTCCTCTCCTTTCTTTTATTTGCTTCCCTGTGAAATGGATCCAAAAAAGAAAGCCGCTTTTGCTGGAAATGTAGTATTTTTCTGACATTTTAATTCCAAAGTGCAGCATTGGGAATAATATACTAAAAACATGAACAATAGATAAATAACTAAATAAAGTAAGACAGAGTGGTAGCAAACTGGCCAAACTGATTTTATTCACACTGAAACACATTAGCGCCACTTTTACAGAGTTTGCCAGTGAAGCGCTATTTTTGTTTTCTTGTCTTTGTTTTCCCTGGACTTGGAACTAGTGCACCAATCCTGGAGGTACCAAAATGTGTGGATTGGAAAACAAAATGTGTGCTGCGGCTCTGCGTTCAGGGATGTGGTCTTTTTACCATACTGCTTACGTTTTGTAAGGATATAAGCAATGGCCATTGAAATGGGTCCATTCAGGGTCCGGTAGTCGTGTCCTTAACTTTTCAGGCAAAAGCACTCACTGATTTCTGAATAGTGAGTGTAAAAGCATTAAGGTAACCATGTTGTTCCTGCTTACATTTCCCATGGTTTGCAAAATTTTGCATTCCCTATAAGTGTTTGCTTCATCCAAGATGTTGTTCCTTTTTTTTGTAGGCCGCATATTGCTCTTGTCTAGTGCGTGATTTAAATTGCGCATCCAGGTGTTTATAGCGGGCAATAATTGGGTTGTAGTTGAAAACAATGGGAGTTTTCTCAGTGGGGCAGTACGGTGTTCAGTGGGGGAGAGGATGTGGCACTAAGGTCAGAGCTGCTGAATTTGGAACTGGGAACCAGGTTCAGCCTTAATAACCAGCCCACGCGACCACTCTCCTGCGAGAGCACAATCACATGCTAGACCTTAGAAGGCTTCGCAACACCTCAGAAGTCCTGGTGTCTTCGCACCAGCAGGTGGACCCTAGCATGATAAGTGTAGGTTAACCTTCAAGGCTTATCCACCACTTTCCATACTGAAGTTCACCTCCAGTCTTGCGGGCAGGCCTATGAAGCAGCACGCCCTAGAACAACAGTCACTGAGGTCAAGGACCCTTGAGAAGCCTGCTCTAGGGCGGTGCAACCAGTGTGACCGCACCGGGCGCTGACTTTAGGTGAAGGCATCATGTTTGCAAGTATATTATGGTTTTAAAAACGCTTGCTGCCTCCTTCCTGGCTTCCAGCAATTTTCGGCAACAATAAAAATATCATGATGACTCTGGTGATTAATGTTCTTCCTAGAGAGAGATCAGAATTTTGTCTAGTGGAAGTTTTGAATCATGGAAAGGTAGCTCAGATGGTTAATGTACCGGCTGCAAAGAACATGCGCCATGCAGATCACAAAGTGCACATAATGTAAATAGGTCAGTGGGCTACTGCTTTTGTCAGAGATCCTTTTGTTACTTGCAGTTTATAAGTTAAAATCCTAACTTGGAACAGTGAGCTATTAACTGTCATCTAAGAGCTGCATACAAACTGCAAGGTATAAATTTGAGCGTTATGTCCCCCCCCCCCCCTTCCCCCTGTCTTTGATTATCCTAATGTCCCAAAAAGTGTTCTTTTGGACAGAAATCAATTCTGATTATTAAGGAGAACCCCCAACAATGGTATTACATTTTAAATTCCGGGTATTGTGTTTCTCCAGACCAATCACTATAAAACTATAAGGGCTACTAGTATGGTTGTCATGTGACTCCTACACCTTGTAGTCCTTAGTCTTATGTAACATTTTATATACAGTGATTTACACACATATTGATTGTCTCTGTGTAATGTGTGTGATGTAAAGTGCTCTGACACCCTACAATGGTATGAGTGGCGCTGTAAATCAAATTACATGCATCTGAGAGAGAGTGGTTATGGAGACTTGGGGGGGCACAGTTAAAGGGTGGTAGTGAGGGAATCCATGGCAGAGGTGGTCATTGGGGGGCACTAACAAACATTAATGCACAGGACACCACCAGTGCTATGGCTGGCCCTGCCCATGAGGCCACTCTGCCTCACCCAAAGGTACCTCCAGTGGCCTTGTTTCAGCAGCAGTAGCTGCAATTCACCAGGGATTGGCAATGCAGGATTTGCACACATCAAACGAAGTTCGCAAACTTCACAGTCTCCCTGGAACATTCACAAGCACTTTTAAAATGTGCTGCCTGCTGTGGGGCCACTGGAATTAATTATACAGGAAAGGATGACAACATTATGCCGTAGTGTTGACTAAATTACGCATTAAAAAAAAGGCTGCAGCGTAATGCAGTATATTTTCAGATATTTTATTATTTTGGCGTGTGTACACTTGCTAACAGTCTCTGGAAAGATGTTGCCTTATTAGTACCAGTGTAACATACAAACGCAGCAGTGGGAAAGGTGACCAGTCAACCTTTACAATAGGCCATCCATTCCGCAGCAACACAAGTCACATTTTATATTAACTTTTGATATGTTTGAGCTACAAACAATTTATTAGTTTAAATGGTCAGATCATGCAGCAGATCTTGCATTATGAGGCAAATATGGAGAGCCTTAATTTTAGAGAAAACATTTGCAAACTAGGATATTTTGCCATTCATCTTTGAACTGCTGTTGTTGAAAAAGGGTGAAGTGCTGATGACAGAAACTCCATGGCTCGGAGACAAAGTGCTTGTGTTTCCACATTTTATCGTATTTGGTACATTCAGTGATTAGAAGCATATCCCACTTCGTGAATATATTTTAATGTCAATAACTCATTATAACCTTAAATAATCATGTGTATTAATTGGTTGATTAAACTGGGCAGTGAAATGCCAAACAAATACTAAAAATTGGGATGTCTGTGCATTCTATCCACACTTCTGGCTCCACCCACAGATCCAATACTTGGGTTATTCCTGCCCTCTGATTCTCCGCCCACTGTTCCCCTACTTTTTCCCCCCACGTCGACCACTGTGTAAGACTCAGCACCCCTAGACCTGTGATGTGGCACATCTGCGGGAGCCGCATGTGCCACACATTTACGGTGCCGGGCTTCCGCATAAGGGAGCTGGCCATTATTGTATCCCTAAACGTGCGCACAATGTCAATTTGACATTGACTACACGTACAGGGACTCTAAGTTTCTTTTAAAAAATATAGTTAACATTTGGACATATACATTTTATTTTGTATAAATTAATTGAATGTGTGTAAAATGTAGCATTGCCCAGGGAATTCTAGTAAAGGGAGCACCCACTGTCAAATCACTAGCGTGTGTGATTGCTGCATTATTTATTACTAACTTTGAAGTTGTGCTTTAACTTTGGATAAAAGTTATCATGAATTCTAGCACCAAGAAGCCAATATTGGTAAATATGTGTGCTACAAATAATCCCTAACATAAATTGTGCATACAGTATATTTAACCTGGTGCATTAATCATAGGCTGTGTTAAAGTATTCTGATAAAAATCGAATCGTGCTGAAGACAGCCTTGATTGGTGTTTGATTGAAGACCCAGAAGTCTGCACAGCTAGCAGAAAGAGATAAAGCACCTTTTCAGAAAGTTTAGCGTTTTCCCTACAGGTGGTGTTTGTTGGCCCGTGGCAGGGTCAGTCACATGTCCTGGATTTCTGGCATTTAATTGAATCTATCATAATTTTGCGCCCCAGTGTTTTGTGTGCCCCACCTGGCACACATCATGTCGGAGGATGGTGATGATGTTAACATTTTGCCCCCCCCTGGAAAAATTTCTGCGGACGCCCATGCGTAAGGTCGAGTAGGACCAGGAGAGTGGTATGGCCCTTATCGATCTTGGAACAA
Organism: Lissotriton vulgaris; assembly: GCF_964263255.1. Classification (NCBI taxonomy): domain Eukaryota; kingdom Metazoa; phylum Chordata; class Amphibia; order Caudata; family Salamandridae; genus Lissotriton; species Lissotriton vulgaris. The sequence goes on from NC_141691.1 coordinate 1,317,540,055, forward strand.
ATGTTGTTAATAACAATTGTAAGGGCAGACTCTGTACTATGAGCATTTCGAAAGCCATGTTGCGAAATGTCCAATAGGTTTGAATCCTCCAACAAGGTAGTGAGATGGCGGTTAAGGTGAGCCTCTAGTATCTTGGCAGGGGCCGGTAACAGGGAAATGGGGCGAAAGTTTTTTAGAACCCCAGGATCCAAAGAGGCCTTCTTCAGAAGTGGTTTGGCGACCGCCATTTTCCAAGGGAGGGGGAAAACTCCCTCGGTGATGGCCAAATTCATCACTTCAAGTAACGGAGGGATAGCTACCTTCCTACAGGCCTTCAAGATTTTCAATGGACAAGGGTCCAGAGGAGAGCAAGATTTGGTGTTATCAAGGAGGCAGTTTATCTCCTCCAAAGTCAGCTGGGGAAAATTAAGAAAACCAGGCTTAAAATTCACAGCCCGAGGTTGTGAGAGGGAGGAAGAGGGTAATGGAGAGTTGGCAACAAGCTCTAAATTAAGAAGTTCAAGAGATTGATAAATATCAGCAATTTTTTAGTGGAAAAAAGTCGAGATGTTGTCACAGAGCTCCTAGGTTTCCACTATGGGATCCACCGTCTTCGGCGCGGAAAGAGAATCAAAAATTTTAAAAAGGTCTCTGGAAGATTTTAGTGTGGTAGTCAAATTTGTATAGTAGGCCTTTTTTTCCTTGGCTATTGCCAGCTTATATTCCTTTAGCAGAAGGTTATGTTGTGTTTTTCCAGAGGGATCGGAGTGAACATGCCAATGTTCCTCCATTTTTCAACAACTCTGCCTTAACAATCTAAGACGGTCCGAATACCAGGGCATGGAGGGACTCTTTCGAGCAGAGTAGTGATGCTGGCAGGAGCCAAGATGTCCACCGCTCTCGAGATGATATTAGACAAGCCCAATGCCGCAGCATTGGTGTCTGTCTTTAGGAAGGAGCTAAATTCATTCATAAAGGGGGCAAGGGTTTAATTTTTAATCTCCCTATAGTTCTGCCTCAATTCTTACAATTGGAATGGGAAGAGACAGTGTGGGATGTTTTAAGCTCGATAGTCACCGCAAGATGGTCTGACCAGGCCAGTGGAATCGAAGTTCCGGTCGTCAGTCTGGTGTCATTTGAAAAAACGCCATCAAGCGTATGGCCTGCTAGATGAGTAGGACCCTCTACAAGTTGTCTCAGGCCAAATGAAGCCAGGCCTTCTAATAAGGACAGAGTGCCTCTGGAGCATGCGTCCTCTAGGTGAAAATTAAAGTCACCCAGAAGGGTAAGGTTAGGCCTATCAATGAAAGCCAACAGTACTTACATGTCTAGTTATTCAGGCATTGTAGAATCTGTGGGAAAGACAACCAACAGCAAAGTTACACTAGAAAGTGCCCTAAACCAGGAGCCCCTTACTTTTTAAGTCTGACTGTTTATGTAAGAGGGTACACCGCTACTTACGTGGGAAGCAAGCCAGAAAGGTCATCTGAAAAACAGCACGTGCCCAACAATTAGCAACTAAATACCCCAAAATCAATATGACTGCACCCAAGTGATCACCAATACATTGTTACTCATGTCAAAACAAGCCACAGAATTGCCTGTAAGGTAACAAATATCACGCAATTAGCAACAAATGCCAGATAAAAATGGTCAATCCATAACTAAAAATGGGCACATCGGGCAATAGTTTTACTTACTCGTAGAGAAGGAACCAGCCCCGCTTGGTCCAGGGACGCTCGACTATGAAGTATGAGCGTCCCTGGACAGCGTTTAGTTATTATTGAAACGCTGTCGGTCAGATGCCACTCTCGTACTTCATAGTCGTGCGTCCCTGGACCAAGCGGGGCTGGTTCCTTCTCTCAATGTGCTTTTGTTATTGTGTGTAACAAGGCATCTGTAGATTGCAAACAAATGTTGATAATAGTCTGTACCTTAACAAAGTTATCTATATTACTGCATGCGGATGGTACATGAATGCATATGTACGGGCCTCCAATCTCCAAACCCAGCAGGTTAAGCATATCAGCTTCCCAGACAATGACATCCCCAATGATGTTTAAGTTGGGAGACAGAGTGCTCCTCATGGGCCACCTTGCCCACATACCAACGCACCCGCTCCCATCGATCCTTCTGATCTTTGACTCAGTACCCTTTGCTTACCCTTCCCCATGCAGCCAATTTGACATTGATTGATTTTAAAATGTCCCCCCCAATTATTAGTGTATGTAGCTGTAATACCCCCCTTCAGAAGAGAGTAAACCGCTGTGCTCTTGGTGGCATCTACCCAATTATTGTAATAAATATTCAGCACAATACTCACCTTATTATAAAGTTACAAAAACAAAATCTGAATGTATGGAGTCCATGTGTATGTTTAACCAGCCTATGTGGAATTAGAGTGAAAATCAGAATTGCCAACCCTCCTTTTGCTCTCCCACTAGGTGATGGGTCACCTGAAGAAATAACAGAGGAATATCCTTCTACATGAAATTGATCCTTCTCTCTTAGAGAAAAATGATGAGTGAGGGTTTTAGAAAAGCAATACATCAATTGCTATCTAACTTATTCTTTACACCAGCAATATTCCATGTAATAAATATTCCTTTTTCTCTTGGCGAAACAAAGTCAAAACTTTCACAAATTTTACTGTTTCAACAAAAGCAATATCAGCTATGGGATTTTTTGCCAAATCAGTTGACATGTTCGTACCAAGTGAAGGATATAATTGTCGATCTAAATCCTTAAAACCACTGAGGGGGGAAAATCTATTTGTACATTCCTATGGATTGCTTCTAGCTTCTTTATTGATCGTAAACTCCGGAGGATGGATCATTTCTTCATCAGTTCTCTTTTTTGGTGTATAGAAGTAACCCAGAGTTACAGCAACAATCTCTTCTCCTATACCAAAAAACCTACTATGTTAACTATGATAGAGATCATCAAGAAGCAATTTAACCAATGGTGGATGCCGGAAATGTATGACAATACAGTCACCTATATGTTGTTTCTTCGAATGTCCAACCCATCTCACTCATCAAGAAGCAATTTAACCAATGGTGGATGCCGGAAATGTATGACAATACAGTCACCTATATGTTGTTTCTTCGAATGTCCAACCCATCTCACTCGTCGTACCATGATGATATTCTGGCTTAACACATTAGCTGCACATATATCATCTGACATCTAATGTTTGTCTTTGTTACAGAGTACTGCACATGGTTCGAGTGTACCAGATTTACATTTTGGCACATATTTTAGGATGATCCCATAAGGGGTTGCCTTTGGGGGCAGGTGTAGAGGGGTATCCATCTGATTTGGTCACTTTGTATTTCTATGATTGTGCTGTCTTATGTAGTCAAATTCTTGCTGTGACGAAAGTGTAGAAACAGGAGAGGGTGGGACCAGGATGATATTTAATTTGTTTGTGGTACATTCCAGAACCCCCTTTTCTCACATGTATGATATCCATCTTAGATAAATAACTTGTACACTGTGCCCCATTGTGTTGTTGGTTGGTAGAGGGGGGCAAGCAGGTGCATTACATTTCCTCATAATAGCACTGATCAATTGTTCAATTGAAGTCACACATTTTTTTATTTCCCTTGCTTCTGACAAAACCTTTTGTTCGAAGTTATCAAGTTTATTGCGTAATCTTTTTAGCAATAGCTCTAAGTTCTTTGGTATGGGAGAGTTCTTAGTGCAATCTACAGCATGATGGATTGTGCCACTACATCTCAGATTGGGGGTTTTCTACACCTTCAATTACACTTGTCTTGATTTCTTTACATGAGACTCTTTCACTGGCTTTGTTTTAGTTATTGTGGGTATGATAAGCTTTTCAGGGGTTTAGAACCCTAGTAGATTGGTTGAGACAGACGGCGTGAATGTGATGTCAGATATCAGGCATGATATTGCTAGGTTATCCATTCTTGAGGACAGTGAACAAGGTGTCTGATTTCTGGGCTTGACAACATTAACTTTAGCTGTTACCTCTCGTAACGCACATTTGTAGCCCCATGCCTTGCCTCAGCACTAACGATTTCCTCATTAAGCCTGCCCATGGCATCTGTTAGATAATTAGTTATAACATTTGATGTTTTTGTGGCCTTAGCGTTGTTACCCATAGGCTCTTGTGTCTGTTTGAGCTTCCCCATGTTTACACCCAAAGTTTACATAACAGTCTCTTTGTGCCAAATGCGCTTGTTAAGATTTAAAAAAATTGTTTCACCATAACGACCTGGTTCCAAAAACCAAAAGGAGGGGGGGGGGCGGCCCGGCCTCCACCTAGCTCAGACGGTCCCAGACCGGCCCAAATTTCGCCTAGGCTTTGCAATGGCACAGCCCTACTCATCGCATCCCATGCTGCTGGACACATTAGACCTCTAAGTAGCTTTTCACCTTCTGGCCCCACCCAGCAATAGCGAGGAGTTTGGTGGACAAAAAGGCACTCCAGACAATAGCTAGCAAAACAAAGTGCGGACATGCAGATAGGGAAACCGCTTCAGGAACCCGCGCTGTAAGACTCATTGGCGTTCTAAGAAGTGTGTCGCCTCTTGGCCCCGCCCAGCAACAACACGGATTCTGGGGGATGAAGTCCCATCCCAGAAAATGGACAGCAAAACAAAGTCCGGGAATGCAGAAGGGAAATCACTTCAGGAGCCCACGCCCCAGAACTCGTTGGCACTCTAAGTAGTGCATCACCTCCTGGCCGCACCCAGGAACAGCGAGAAGTCCGGGGGAGGAAGTCCCATTCCAGACAATGGCCAGCAAAACAAAGGACGGGTGTGTGGGCAGGGAAACCTCTTCAGGAACCTGTGCTGCAGTACTCATTCGAGCTCTAAGTAGCGCGCTGCCTCGTGGCCCCACCCAGAAACAGCGCGGAGGATGGGGGGCAATGTCCCTCTCCAGACAATGGGTAACAAAACACAAAGTAAAGACGTTAGGACAGGGAAAACGCTGCAGGAGCCCGCACTGTGGGACTTGTTGGTGCTTTAAGTAGAGCGTCACCTCCTGGCCCCACCCAGCAGCAGCGAGAAATCTTGGGGACAAGGTACCACCCCAGACAATGGTTAGAAAACAAAGTATGGGTGTGTGGGCAGGGAAACCACTTCAGGAACCCACAGCAGAGCACTCCTCAAACCACCAGCATCAACCCACAGTCAGTAACAGAAAGTGAAAGTAACATTTACTTCATAGTATGCAGCCACACCTATTGCATCATTTCCTGGGTGTGACAGGCGGGTGGTTGACATTTGCCTAGATTTTTCTAATGTATTGCTATACAAATTTGAATGCTAAGGGCCACAAAATGGTGGTGATTTATTGGTTTCATCCCACACAACAGAATCAATGCCAGGTGAGACTCATGCAACAGAGGCTATGCACTAGTTCCGAGCTGCACAACAGAGGAGCTGCACCAGTTCAACAGAAGATGCATCGGTTCTGCTGGAGCGAGCACCGTAGGCCCACTTTCAAGGATCCAGGACTGGGGTGGCACCACTTGACAGGGCAGACTGACAGATGGCAGAGTCCAGGTGCAGAAGCAGGGTGGCTGGAAGTCTTGTATGTCCCTGAGACTTCACATCAGGAGGCCTCCTAGCTAGTCCTTGGAGTCACTCTGGGGTCAAGGAATGTATGTGCATTCGTTATCAACCAGGGAGGAGAACAGCAGGCAGCAGGGCAGCACAGTAAGACAGGACTCCAAAGCTGATAGATCCCACAGCAAGACTCAGATGAGATACCAGGGTACACAACTGAATGTCAGCCACAGTCATATGTGCATTAAAAGGTTGATCCTGGTCCCTCTTCCCCACTCTTTTTGATTCCCTATTTAGCCCAACCTCTCTCTTCATGAGCTGTGTCCAGGCCCCTTCCTTGTGATCTATCACTGAATATAACACACTTAGGAAGGCACAGAGTCAGCCTGGCTCTCCCTTCCTCCAACGTACGTTCCATCCAGCTTACTGCTGTGCTGGACTATCAAACTCGAACTGGTGGTATTCCTCTACTCCTTAAGTTGTCCTAAGGCACCCATGGCAGTATTCAAAAAGGAAGACAAGGTTCCTCTATATAATGTAGCAGTGTAGAAACATCTGCACTTAGTGTACAGTCAAAGCACATTCGGTGCCCAGTATTGTAAACCACATGCATTGTGCTACCACCAACATACTCATATGCAGCACACACACACAGTCTGTGCACACTGGCCAGTACTGCTGTCCCTTTGTACAGTACTTGAGGGTGTCCCTTTTAACACACACTGCTAGCACACACATTTACCATGTGCACACTGTTCACAGATTTCTCCCTATGTGTAGTGCATGTCTTGCATGGACACATGCATTCAGCACATGATTTTTCTCATGCACACACTTCCGGGTCAACCAGATGTTGGGCAGGGGTGAGATGGACACACAGCAGCAGAACTTTGAAAGAGGTGAGTGATGCTGTTGGCCTCACTCCAGTGACTCGGGGTCGAATGATCATATTCACTACATTGGCATGGCATGCTGCCACCACCACGTTGTGCTGTTTTACTCTTGGCAAAGCCAGTAGCATGCCACAACTATAAAGGTTGGATCTTTGGGTGTCCATTGTATTCAAACAAGACTGCAATCCATGACACAGGCCTATATCATTGCATACAGGCATATTCAATGTTTCCCTGTGGGACTATAACAGCATGAAGGATCCTGACAGCAATATAGTTGGGCACTCAGGGCAGGTGTACACAACTCTTACCATGTAGAGGAAAATTGTAACACAACCCCAACATTGCAACATATTTCAAATATTTGTATATGTCTACAATGTTTTGTGCTTGAATAATTACATTTAAACGCTTCACACATTACACATCTCTGTATTCCTGAAGGTATGTGATGCTTGGCAAACATCTCTCTTGTCTTACTTTTCAGATAATTGCTACGCATTGCTACTTCAGCAGTTTATTATGTTTTGGTATGGGCCTTTGAGCCTCCTTGAATTGCATTGCAAGCATGGCAAATATGTATTGTATCAAGTGTGAGCAAATGTAGACTTCATGTCAAACAGCCCTGGAAAGTGTTACAGGTGTGCTGTTTTGTGGATCCCCAAACATGCATGAATGCAATTGTTACAAAATACATTATGACATGTACACCTTAGGTTATTTTGGTCATGACAGATGTCTCCCATTATCTGTTGCAAAATGTTTTCATACAAACTGCTGTCCCTCTGCATGTTAGTCCATATCTTTAACACATATCAATTTTAAGACTGCCTCAGTGACTGAACTACTGGGAGAGATGTGAGCCATCATACACTGAGGGTCACATTTAACACACTTCCATGCAGTAGAACATAAGACAGCTTGATGTGCTGCACTGCACTCAGTAAGAGAGAGGGGACAGGAATGCTCAATGTCTATCTAGAAATGGTGCAATTCTGCCTTCTCCCTTTCGTATGTTGATTTGTTCTTAGTTTGAAATATGCCTCCAGGTTTGGCAACAGCTCGAAATCATACATGGTGATGCCAACATCTAGTTAGCAATATATGTACATTGACATACACAAAAATATCACACATTGGATGGGTTCCAAAAAGAAATTTATTGGAAGATATGTGTACATAATTTTTGTCATTATAACCATCATTTTTATTTGATTAGGAAAACATATTTGCCACTATTTGGTCCTGTCACACATGATCTGCCATTGTGTGCTCTTTATCTGCATCCGCCTCATTATCCTGTTCTGGCTAATGTGTAATTTCAGTCGCATTGTCTCAGACACATTAGTTTTGAGCCTGATGTTATGCAATATTGCACACACTAAGGTTATCTTGCAGACCATAGGAGGTGAGTACAGGTGTCTTCCACCTGATTTGTCCAGGCAGCAGCATTCGACCTTTAAAAACCCAAACATTCGGTACACAACATTTCCTTTTTGCTCAGAGGTCAGTTGTACTTTTTCTAGTCCTCTGTCTGGGGATTTTGGATTGGGCTCATGATTTATGGTTGCAAATCATGTTCTTGGTCACCTGAAAGACGAAAAATACCAACAGTCAATGATTTGGTAAATTGTTACTTAGACATAACTAACTATGTGTGTTATGTATGAAGGTACGCTCATGTACATTTCTTATAGCGGATATGTCTTAGGTACTGTTAAACATTGCTTTACACATGTATGTTGAACATAGATGTGTCATTGCACACAATGTTCATCGTTTCATGTTTAGCCAGAAGATTACTATGATAAGCACTTGAGAATGATTTTATTAGCTATATGAGAATTGTACTCAATATTTAAGTGAAGTATCAAACCTATGATCAGATCATCTTGCACACATTTAGCCCTATATAGGTAGCAACAGTGCCAACATGTTGGTCACTCACTCATCCATTTGTCCTTTTTATCACCTATGATCAGGGCCACTGGAATTATGCAGCAGGAGGGGGGCAGATTATGTGGCAGGTTTGAGTAAATTATATGGCAAATTAATACTGCATAATACGCCACATTTTGTAAGTATTATTCATTATTTTCTCATTTTTAAACTTGGCAAAACTGTCTCGTCATTGTTGTCACCTAATACTACCAGTGTAATGCCAAAATATAGCAATAGGTAACAGAAAGGTGCCTAGTAAAGCTTTGCAAAGGGTCTTCCACTACGCCACAACACATGTTGCTGCATTTTAGTAACTTTTGAACTGTTTGAGATAGAAACAAATTATTTTTTTCTTTCAATATGCAGGATATGCAGCAGATGTTGGTTGATGTGGTAAATGCAGCAAATCGATGATTAAAAAAAAAATTGTCCTCATTCGCCTTAAGTAAAAACAGAGATGTTTGGGATTTCGCTGCCCCCACCTCTTGATCGGCCCCAACCAAAGAACTCTGTTTAAAGGTAGTGCACTTTACACAGAACCTCTCCTTTCAAGGTTGGTTGTGGCACTTTCTCAGAGCTACCTGGCGGGCAACCACAGCGGTGAAGTATCTTAGTGTAAGAAGTATCTTAGTGTAGAGGCATAATCATAGGACTGTGTTCATTTCAGATTCCAGCCAAATCATAAATGGTGACCTGAAACCTCTCTTCTTATTTGGTGATAACCTATCCAACTAGATTATGTATTTCACAGAATTAATCCAATCTATTACGGACAGGGAAACGTTTTTTAGCCAGTTTACAAATTTCTCTCCGGGCAAGTAAAATTAAAATAAAACATTAACTTGTTTTCATCAACATATAAAGGTTTATGCTGTGCCGGAACCACAAAGAAGACCAATACTGGGTTTACCTGAAGGTCCAATCCGAGTTTTGTAGAAATACTATTACTTACATCTGCCCAGAAGTGTTATGGCATTGGAAAATGCAGGAACATGTGAATATCATCTACCTATTTTTGGGTGCATTTAGAGCAGTTCGGAGTAGCACCCTTCCCAAATTTAGAGAGCCTTAAGGGTCCAATAAACCCTATGGAGACGTAAAATGTGGTTTCTCTTTAAATTTGCGACCTGCCCTGTGGAATACAAGATGTTACAAGATACTTGCCATAATTCTTCTATCTTGATCCCAGGCAAGCTCTTTTCCCACAGCTCCATCAGCAGTCTGAAATCACCCTCTGAAAGATTGATCAAGAGCAAGTATAGGTTTGCCACCTCTTTCTTTTTTGCCACTTTCCATAAAAATGCAGATTCCAACTCACTTGAGGAGCGGACGTCTGCTCCAGCTGCTTCTTGGTGCCAACTTTTTAATTGAAGATATGTGAAACTAGATAGCTTACTAGCCGTAATGTCCAACAATTTTTTTCCAAGAAAGTAGAGTACCATATTCAACTAGCTGTTTCCAACACAATATTTCTGCTTCCCTCAGATCGGTACGCATTTCAGTTTAAATCTCGATGGGGCAAGCCTGCAGGCCTTGGAAGAGCGCAAGGCTCTAACAGGGGTATATTTTACCAGACGATCTTTAATGTATTTAGGAGCCTTTCCATGAATAGCTTTGTGGGCTATACACAGGCACTTAAATTGCACTCGGTATTCAATGGGCAACCAATGCAGTTTATATAAAAGGGGAGTAGCTCGTGTTCTCCTCGGTAAGGAAAAAAATAGCCTGGCTGTATCATTTTGAACTACCTGCAATCTCCCAAGCAATTTACGAGGGAGGCCTAAATAAAGAGCATTGCCATAGTCCAGCCGGGAAATAACTGTGGCCGACACGATGCATTGTAATGCTGAGACAGAGAGAATGGGAACAAGTTTGCACAGTTGCCTAAGTAGGCCAATACAGGTGCCTACTACTGCAGAGACTTGAGGGGTCATGGACAGATCTAAATCAATTTTCAGTCCTAGGCTTTTTACTACTCTCCCTGGGGTAGGAACCTCCCCCAGTTCAGGCACCAAAAAAGCTCACAACAGGGGCTATTTTGGGAACCGATGATAAGCACCTCAGAATTATCCAGGTTAACCTTCAAGAGGTTCTTTGCCATCCTGTTAACCGTAAATCTAAGAAGATTTTTTACCAAGTCTTGGGCCTGACTGGTGTTATTGAGTTGGACCAACAATTAAGTGTCGTCCGCGTAATTGAAGACTTGTCAATTTCTTCGTGTTCGCTCTTCCACTAAGGGCTGCAGATAGATATTAAATAAATGGGGGGATAATGCAGAGCCCTGGGGCACACCGCAAGTTATTGAGCTGACTGATGATAGTGGATCTCCCATTTGCACTCTCTGCTCTCTGGGTCCGACCAGTTAAAAAGGAGTTTTGCCATTTGAATGCTTGCCCCTTTATCCCCAGATTCGATACCCGGTTCAGCAGAATAGAATGGCTGACCATATCGAATGCTTCTGACAGATCTAGGAGAATCAGGTCGCATGGCTGTTTAATGTCAGCCCTGATTCTCAAGTCGTCAACAACAGAGGCCATCACCAGCTCAGTCCAATGATGTGATCTGAAGACTGCCTGTCTGGGATGGAGTAGTTCATGATCTTCCAAATAGCTGGCCAAGGTGTTCAGAACCTGTTTTTCCAGGATTTTCGCAAGGAAAGGCATCGTGCTAACAATATATATATTCCTTTGTTAGATCTGGGGGTCTCTAGTTGGCAATGGTATTTACCTTTGTCCAAATAGGGACTCTTACTTCTAAGTCAGGATATTTAGATTATACTCCTTAATAACCCCTGCTCACCCCCTTGGTTGCTTAGCACCAGCAGACAGGCTTATCTTAGAGGCAGTGTGTTAAGCATTTGTGAATATACACAGTAATACAGTGTCAGTCAGTCAGTCAGTCAGTCAAAGCATTTTATTTCGATTATTAAAAATCATAAAAAGACAATCATGAACATATATACATATATACAAATATATACACATAGTTAAGTACAGTGTAAGTAAAATGTACAAAAATCACAGTACGTTCAGATGTCCATTTACGTAAAACACAGTTTCATTAAAAATCAAACTAAAAACATGATTTACACTACAGGTATTTCATAAGGGCATAATACACATTTCATCACTTAATGTATCTGGGAGGCCTGCTCTCGTCATATGTATCCAAAATGCTAAGTGCTAGGTAAACAAGGGAAGACTAAAGTTTTCTTTTTCCGAACAGCGGCCACCAGAAAGCTGGCAACACAAAACATGACCCGAGGACAACTTAACATTTGTAAGTATAAGAGAGCTGGTCTGACTTGTATAAAGCCGGCCTCTTTCAACAACGGTAACAGATATTTGTCTCTCATTTCTTTGTAAAAGTCACAAAACATGACGAAGTGCAACGTATCCTGATTTGAAAAATTGTCACATTTACAAGGGTTACAGTCTTCCGGCTTGCCCCAGGATGGGAATTCACCCAGAGTTAAATATATCAGTAATACAGTGAAAACACCATAGATGGACACAACACAGGTTTTTATAAAAATAAGTATTCTTTATATAGACTTAACGCAAGACCACAAACAACAAAAATCCACAATACTACACTTAAGATTGCTTAAAGATGATAAAACGTTGCTTAGTTCAAGTTGAAGATAAATGCGCAAAGTTCTCAACAAAGTACCTGATGCGTAACTCAAAGTAAACAAAAGGCTCGCCAAAGGGAAGATGCGTCGGTTCTGTGATCCGGGGGAGATGATGCATCGGGCCTCAATGCTTGCACAGAGCAGGGGATGCGTCGTGATCCTTACCGGTACGGAGGTGATGCGTAGATTCTTGAGGGACAAAAATTAGATTTTGCATAAACGAGGAGTATCCAACATATATATTGTTAGCATGATGTCTCTATACATCCTCTCTGCTTAATATGCACGCAACATAACCCATATATGCTTTAGCCGGTAGGAAAAGGTTTATCTTTTCATTATGTTCCATACTAATAGAGCAGGCCGAAAACCATATAGAAGCCATCTTCTTTCCTCTGTGTCAGAACACAAGCTGTGATCACGTGTTATTCTCCAGTAGTTGTCAAGTCCCAGTTCATTTGAGTTACTGAGAGCAGCTGAAGGTAAACTGTTTTGCCTCTGTCCTGGGATTCAAGGTCGCATCTGGCTTTGGGTGCGATAGGCGCATTCCTGGAGGCGCCGTTCCTACTCTCCCGGGCACCAGAAGGAAAGGGAGTCACCCCCACTGACCTTCCCAGTAATAAATAGTAAAGCTTTGAACCAATCATGTGTGCCATATATGGTCCTTCCTTGGAACTCAAGGGCCGAGTAGTGTTTTTCCATTTACGGTGACTTCATGTGTTGAACTGAATGTATATATGTTTGGTTTTGACTGTAAGCCAGCAGTCTTCTCTGCGCACCTGATGGGTGAGGGTCGGAGAGGCTCCTCTATAGAGTATTTTGCTTAATAAACGATAGACCCTTCTTCACTGCCAACTGACTGGTTACTTGGTAATGGTATTGGGCTATGTGGTAGGTATAGCATTTTATGCTATTTTTACTGTACATCATTCTCAGCCTGTGGGCCCGTTGCGGTGCGCAAGATGGCGCCTTGATGCGGTGTGATGATCCAGTTACGATAGGAGAAGATGGCGTCCTTTAAGCAACAGTGCAATGACGATGAGTAGACGCCCTGGCAGCCTTGCAACAACTCTGTACTTTGGAGCCGCGACAGGCCCTGCAACACGCTTCACCGGTGATGTGATGGCGAGTCTCTCGATATGACAGCAGGCAGCTTCGATGAACACACGCTTCCAGGGAGATGCGGCAAAGGCTCGCGTCTCCGGTGATGCGACGATTTCAGCTGCGGCAGCGACACGCTTCCTCTCGATGAATAGCGCTTCCAGCTCCCAGCTACATGCAAATGTCTAGAGTTGACAATTCCCAGCAAGGAAATTCAGAGGGGCGATGGAGATGAAGTCTTTTGTCTCTGAGACTTCAGCAGGAGGGAAGCACAGTTCAAGCCCTTGGAGAATAATCTGTAAATGAAGAAAGTCCTTAAAAAGTTCCTTCTCATTTCCTTGGCAATGAAGCAACCACTGCAGGCCAACCCAGCAAACAGCACACTGGCAGAGGGGCAGTAAAACTCCTGCAGCTTCATTGGTCTTCTCCTGTGCAAAAGGTTTCTTGTTCCAGAAGTGATCTAAAGTTCCTGGGACTGGGTCCCAATATTTATACCCCCAAATCCTTTGTTCTCTGAAGGCCTAGTCAAAACCAGTTCCTGAGCACTTTGTTTACATGCCTCTCTTCTTCCTTTCACTGTGCAGGGCAGAGACATCAGCCGCCCCACAGGAGGTGGAGTCAGCACAGGGGAGGGAAGATACAGCTCTGGAGCACTTTGTGACATGATTCCTACTCTCCTTTCACAGTGCAGGGCAGAGACATCAGACAAGCCACAGGAGGTGGAGCCAGCATTGTAGAGTGAAGGCCCAGCCCTATTCAGGTCCCAGGTGCAACTCCTCCCTCCCATCTAGATGCAGATATCTCTATTCACCACCGGGCTGCCCCAGCCTGTCTCCTGGAATCCCCCAGCCCTGTCACTCACAAACCCAGACAAGCAATACACAACCTAGCAGAGGCAGGCCTGGCAGCTAAGCAAGAAAATACCTACTTTTTAAAAGTGGTATTTTCAAAAAGAATATTAGAACCAACTTTACTAAAAGATGTATTTTATCATTCTGAGTTCAGGCATATTAAATTCGAATTTCTACCATGTTCCCTGAGTCAGTTAGGTTTATAAGAATGTAATAATCTAACTGCCCATTCTGGCCTATGGAGAATAGGTAGCCTTCAATAGTGAAAAATGAAAATGGCTGTAGTTCACTATTAGGATATGCGACACACACCAGAGCATGTCCTACCTTCTACTTACAATGCACCCTGCCCTTGTGCCTACCATAGGGGTGTCTTATATGAAGCAAAGGGAAGGTTTAGGGCCTGGCAAGAGGGTGCACTTGCCAAGTCGCCATGGCAGTACTAGACTGCACACATGCCTTGCAATGGCAGGCCTGAGACACATTTTACAAGCTGCTTCTGTGGGTGGCACAACCAGTGCTGCAAGCCCACCAGTAGCATTTGATGTTCAAGCCCTGGGCACACATGGTGCACTGTACCAGGGGCTGACAGATACATTAAATAACCCAATCAAGGAATCCCCAATTAGTGCATCAATTTAACATAGGGAGCACTTGCACTGTGGCACTGAATAGCAATTGCACAGTGCCCAAAGCATATAACCAGCAACAACATATCAAGATAGAAGAGGCAATCCATCAAAATGGAAGGGAGACTCACACCAATGGTGCCAGGTCTAACACCCTTGTTGTGTATTCATGTGCCAGGCCATTAACTCTGTTTTTGTTGCATTTACTTCATAGCCTGAAATATGAACAAACTGGGAAGTCATGTTGTACAATACTGGAACCACAGAGAACAGATCCGATGTGTATACCATTAAATCATCGGCATACAAGGCCACCTTTTTCCCCCAACTATTTATATAAAAGAGGAGATTCTGTCTTCTTGTCTGATTTTTACAGCTAGGGGCTCTACGTATAAATTAAAAAGTAACGTAGACAAAGGACACCCCTGTCTGGTTCCCCTCTGGATCTTGAAAGGCGCAGATACATTTCTATTTACCTAGACCTTAGCTGTTGGCGTTTGATATCTCAGATTCGCGGTCCTACAAACATTTTTTCCCAAGTTGCACAACCTCAAACCTTTTTGCAGATAGTACCAGTTCACCCAATCGAAAGCTTTTGTGGCATCTATGGTGATAATGGCCAGGGGTATTTTATTAAGTGGGGCTAGGTCTATTGCTCCAATTAAGTTGTAAGTTAAGTCCTGAATCACTCTCTCCCAAACAAAGCCTTTTTGGTCTGCAAGTAGAAGGCCCACCACCACCCCATTTAACCTTTCTGCTAAAACTTTGGCGAAGATTTTGTAATCACAGTTAAGCAAAGAGATGGGACAACATGAATCACAAGAATTGGTTGGTGTTGCTGGCTTAAGGATCAGCGTGACTGTAGCTTCATTCTGGGATGCTGGCATGTCACTACTTTCCTCAATGATATGCGAGAACAAAGTCTCCATTATAGGGGTGGGGACCTCTCTCAAACATTTAGAAAGCTCAGCTGGTATACCATCTGGGCCTGCCGTTTTCCCTGACTTCCTAGTCATAAATGGCCTTCTTGATCTTGCTTCCTATAATTGGATATTGAGGTTAGCAGCATCTTTTTCATTGATTTTTCGTGGAACATCCTGAACCAGCCAGGCCTCTATATCTTCTTCTTTAACTACTAATCCCTCCTGGTAAACCTTTTCAAAATGGTTGTGGAAAGCCTCTTCTATCTCCTCACTTATCGTAAGGGGATTTCCAGATACCTCACTTCTTAGTTCTTTGATAAACCCCTTTGCCTGATTGTTCCTGGTTTTCCAGCCTAGACATTTTCCACACCCTTCCCCATACTCAAAGTGGGCTAGCTTACTTACTTGCCACTGTGTCCTTAATCTCTCTTCCATCACCCTGGTGAGTTCCAACCTGAGAGTCCGGACAGAGGTTTGTATGAACTCTGACTCCTGACTGACCCCTGGAGTTAGTAGCAGTTGTTCCAGCTTCTGGATATTCCGTTCTATCTCCCCTACTTCATCTCTATACTTCTTTTGTTTGAATATTTGGAGAGACGTTATATACCCCCTTAAAAAGACTTTATAGGCATCCCATACAACCCTCAATGGAGCACTTTTATGATTGATTGCAAAGTACTCCCATGTCTCAGCATTCAGCTTCTCAATCACTGCCTCTTCTAACATTATGACACGTTCCAATGTCAACCTCCTCTGAGCTGACTTAACCGGCAGATTTAATAGTAAGGTTATCGCAGAATGGTCCAATAAAGGTACCCCTATATGCTTTGCATCTTGTGCCCATCTTTTCAGGTCTTGATCAATTAAAAAGAAATTTAGGAGATTGGTGACTATACTTTTTATTGTTAATTGTGAAACCCCTTTCAGAACCCATTTTATTTCTCCATCTATCCATCCATCCTAACTGCTTCATAGTAGACTTTAGAACGGACCACATCTTACAATTTGACATTGCTCTGCTCCTTGATGAACGGTCCAAATCTGTATCCAAGACTGCATTGAAATTCCCAGCTAGGATTATAGGTTCAGGAATACTTAACAAATCCGTGAGTAATCCTCTAAGAGAGCTAGGGCCATCTATGTTCGGTCCATAATTCGAAACTACAGTAAACTTATGGAGGTAACACCTGATTCTAACTATAGCCCACCTCGTCATCTTGTCTACTCTACTATCTTCTACTATGATGTAAGGGTTCCTCTGAATCAGAATTGCCACTCCTTTTATAGTTAACTGTTGGGTGGTACATATAAGATCTTGGACCCAGCTTCTAGATTTAAATAGGTTTCTCATTTCTGTGTCTGTTAAATGCATTTCCTGCAATATTAAAATCTGTTCCGGGACATCTTTTAGGTATTGTAGAAAATGTTCCCTCCTATACTTAACTCTTTGCTCGTTCACATTCCAAGACAGGACCCTCAACTGGGCTCTTTGGTCACTTTTCAGTTGTATCATGTCCTTCTACCGACAGTGCGCCATACATCATACTAAGGCGACCCAGACATGTTTTTTTTTTGTTTTTTCCTACTGCTTCTCACCCAGTTAACCATACCCCCACCCCTCCCAGAACCCACTGTGACTCCTACCCCGGAGAACCCTCCTTTTCCCTCCTCCATGGTCTAAAACTGGGCCTATTGGGCCCTCCGGGGTTGGAAAAGTACATTTCACTTTACATCTATTTACGGCTCTTTGCTCACTAGCATTTGTTACATAGCCTGAGGATATCTATAAGCAATGATAGCAGGTCTGATAACAGATAAAAGGGAGAGTTTTCTACCCTATGTCTCTAGCTTATCCCTCCCTCTGAGATGGACTGCAAGAATTTCTCTGCATCTTCCACCCTCTGAAAAGTCTGCATCTTATTATTATGCATCACTCTCAAATTTGCAGTGAACTTAAACTGTGCTGTGGCACCCAGTTTTTTCAAGTAGTTTTTCAAGTAGTTTCCTTAGCTCCCATTGTTTGCTTGCAGTGATGGACGACATTTTGAGAGCCTTGCCCAGAATTTCTTCCTTTATCTTATACGTAAGGAAGTGGATTAAAATCTTCCTGGGTTTTACTTATTTTGTTGTTAACCTAAATGAGTCTCTGTGGACCCTTTAAATATTGACCATAAGAGCGTGTTCTGTTTGGCCAATTTGTGTTCCTTCTTTGATCAATTTGACCACAAATTCCTTAAGGTTATTCTCTCTGCACCCTTGGGGATCTTGAAACAACCAGAGGTTGTTTCTTCTTTGCGAGATTTCAAGGGATTCAAGCTTTTCTTGAAAACCCACTCAGTTTTCTTTTACCAGGTTAATCTCTTTCTTGTTTTCTTCAGATTGGGAGATTAACACCATGACTGTTGATATTAGTGCTGCTGTTCTAGCTGCCAGGATATCCAGTTTCTCTTCCATCTTCTTGCATACTGACATGATCTCAACCTGATTTGTTTCCGCAATCTCTAATCTATTTCTGACTTCCTTCGCAAGTAACTGTATCAATTCTGAAACTGACTGGGATTCTGCCTGATCTAATGGTTCAGACCTTAGCTCAGAACTCAGTGTCTGACTTGGCCATTATCACCTGATTGCATACCACTCCATGCCTGCTCCTGGGGTGGTAGGATATTCACAGCTGTATCCTGACTCTCAACACCTGCCATCAGTGTTTCCTAGATAGTTTCCTTCAATAACTGAGGATCGTCTGCCAACATTTGGAACCTATAGGTGCTTAGAATAGCCTCCGTGCTATTTGATACCCAGGGAAACTTATTTGTGGTGAGAAATGCCTGGGTGCTTCAATGTTGGAGTTCTCTGCAGTACCTTAAAAAAGGTTCTTAGTGAAGGAGTATATTTTATTTTGTGCTGCTAAGAGGGCTCTTTTACCTTCCTTGGTTTCCCCGTCTTAGAGCTGGCCCACTCCTCAACCTCAGTCTCAGCATGGTCTAACCGGGCATTTACAGATTCTTTCACCCTTAAAGGGTTCTGATTCATGGCTGGGTTAGGATTGCTATCTACATTTAAGTGGTCTTACCCCTGCACTCCTTAAAGCATATCTTCTTTGTTGTGCAGTGCTTACTGTCTCTACTTTGGGGTTCAACTCCCTACTATTTCTTTGTTCATCCAATGAAGTTCTCCCTTCCACCCCTTAAAATACTCTTAGATATTCTTCTTGTGCAGTTTTCTCCTTATCTTCCCAGCTGCCCCCTAGCTGGGGCCTCACCCCCCTCCATGCATCTGTATCAGCAGGGATGCTCTCAGCAATTTTCAGGTCTCTCTTGGCTCTTTCAAGGAACCTGTCTTGGTTGTGCGGCCCCTGCACCCTGCTACCCCGGACGGGAATCCGCGCCACTGCTCTCTGCCCTCTTCCGAGCTCGGGTGCAGGACGATCACAGATCCTGGGAGACCCGGCTTGATTGTTCCGCGGCCACTGCCCCTGACTCCCCTGCTGCCTTGGTAAAGACGGCATTGAGGCAACACTCCTTTGTGCACTTATCCTGCTACCAGTAAGTAATTAATTCTGTCGGCTTTACTGGAAAATCTTCATGATAAAGAAGGCAAAGAGCGTTCCAAAGGGCAAATTAACAACAGTCCTGCATCCTCATATCAAAATAACACATAATGTAGATGAATATTCTGAAGTAAAGGAACCAATCCAACGTAGGAGTCTATTCTTGAATCTGTTCTTTTTAATTGGTCATCAGGCATAGGTTATACACAGCCAGCCAACACGTGTTTCATTGTAGACAAACAGTGTTATACAAATCTTCAGGGCTGGGAAATAGAAAGAGATGACCTAAGAACCGGGCATGGAAATCCATGTCCATAACACAATAGCTAACCCACATTTGGTGGCATCTTAAACCACCGTCACCCAACACACGTGGAGACCATAAGAGAGAAATTAACAATGATTTTTTTTTAAAGCGTTCTAGAATTGTATTCACGGTCCTGCTACTTGACATTTAAAATCATTGTTACGCGTCAGCATAACGACATTCCAAGTTAGCTATTGAGATAAAAAGGTGATAAATGACTAAAATACATCATTACAGAAACATATTAGAGGTCAATGACAGAATCCAATCAGTGACCAAGTAACTTCCGTATGTTAAGCTTGTCAAATATATATGACACCTTAGTGGCTGAATCCAAAGATGGAAGCGCTAAAGGAAAAGGGGGAGAAAGGAAAGTGGAAGGGAGGGGGGTATTAATACAAAATCCCCACTAATGGAACCAGAAATTTTAAGTTAAGCCATGTATGGTTAGAGCAAAGATGAGTGTGGTCTTACCCCAATTCTGGTTATAATTCCAACCCGGAAGGGTAGCTAACTCCTGGTAATCAAAGTAAGAAATGGCAGAGTACAAGCTGAAACAATTAAATTTAAAAAAGGAAAGAGACAAAAAAAAAACATTTCAGTACCGGAGATCTAAATGTTCCACATGTATTCCAAATTGCTCAAAAACAGCATATGAGACTACAAAGGTCATTGTAATCCTGACCAATAGAGGTGCCCAAAGGCTACAATGATGGATAAAAATCAGCCCTCTGTTCATGGTAATCGAGCAAGCTCCACCCAAAAGAGTATTAGTAATTCATCCCAACGGAACTCTATTAATCACCTATAATACACTTGTAATTTAAGAGTGAAAGGCACTAGTAATTTCTTAAGGAAAGCCAACGTGGACAAAATCAGTGGTAAAGTAGTCGGATATGTTCTAACCCTGTCAGAAGATCAGTTAAAATCATGACGCCAGTACCAAAAGGAGTCCTGTGTATTGACAGAGAGTATCTAGACATGCGCCTAAATCCAGAAAACACGAAAAGAAAAGAAGGCACCATATAGTATTCACCCCCCAAATTTTTTACCGATCTCAGCGTAGAGGACATAATGAAAGGACCCTGCTCACCTCACATGTAGTTTTGCAAGGCGAACGGTGGGAAAACCGGCTCAATCCCGGTTGAGCACGAGTACGTGCTTATTACGGCTCTCTTGGGTGCAACCCGTACCAGCCACCTAGGACGCAATAAATCAATAGACCACAAAGGGAACTAGAAAAAGGACGAGTACACTTACAGTTAAGCAGCCTGGCTCTCACTTTCGGGCGTCTTGTTTCAAACGTGGGGCAAGTACGCCGGGACGCGGAAGTGTATATATACAGATACTGAGATTAAAGACTAGAGCGCGCATTGCCTTCCGAAAGTAAATTGCCCATTGCGAGTAGAGCTAGAAGAAAGAGTGGTATTGCCCACTGTGGGAAAAAGCTCTAAAGCCTAATATACCTCAATTAAAAATCTTGATACCACCGTACCTGGAGCAAAAAAGTAATATATAAAAAAAAATTATTTCATTAAGAATATACCCAAAATTAAATTGACCATAGTAACAATTAAAATAGTCTTGTTCTTAAGTCAGGAATTTTTGATTAAAAAAGAAGAAAAAAGGAGGTTTAGTCACACACCCCTGGAACTGTTGCAAAAGTGATAACACTCAAGACAGTTCACAAGAGGAATAATTACGAATGATGAGATCTACGGACTCATAGTCAATATCACGGGAACTGAGGCCACAACGTGACTAGTAGTGTGGAGTTTAACCAATAAATGTAGGGTATATGATTGGAATTGTGTATAATAGAGCATCGCAAATTAATGTCTGTGCCCAATTGCTGGTTAATAAAGACCGGAAGGACAGAAGTAAAGAAAAGGAAAGTTGGGGAATGTATAAGATATAAGCTGGCATCATCAGAAATAACAATTTTACTCATATAAGCAGCCAGTGATGGAGTTAACAACATATACTCTGTGCTGCGCAAATAGTCCACAGTATCATTGTTAAAAATCAGTACACAAAACCTGGAGATTAGTTAAGCATTAGTCTCATCATAGAAACTAATCTCCCAGGAAATATTGCATCTCATAATCACAATTGAGCTCCTGCTCCACAGTATGTAACTTCATAATCCACATTGCTTCAGTTCGTCTGAAGTGTAATTCCCTGTTACCACCCCTATTACTTACTGGAATGTGTTTGATTCCAAAAAAGGAAAATTCTTTCCGTGGGCCTTGTGCAGTGCATAATGCCGCGTGGGTGGCGACTGGGTATATCACATCTTGCTGCAGAAGTGCTCTAATATGTTCCCTAGTCTCTCTTTCGGGGTTCTGATCGTGCTGCCCACATATTGTTGGCCACATTTGCACTCAATTACATAGATGAGGAACTTGGTCAGACAGTTGATGTTAGTTTTAATATCATATGATCTTATGTCACACCCACTGGGCCCCCGATTCCTGGAGCCTCCGCGACCAGCTACTCACTGGCCATCATGTTCCCCATCCGTCTGAGCAAATCTATGATTATGCAAAAATTGCCAGAGTTGTACAGTCACACAATTCCAGTGGTCCTGCCTATGATGTCCTTGCATGCCTATATAACAGTACACACAGGCTTTGATTAGTTTACATCATTTAGCATGGTTATTTACTTACAAAATCGTATCAATGTTCAACATGTTGCACGGATGTTTTAATTGACTTTATTCATACATGAACTATTGTTATTTGTTTGTTAAGTTGTCTTGCTGAACTTAGATTGACACATGGGTATGGCAATGTAGCTATTTTTCATATGGGACAACATGATGTAAATATAAGTGGCTCTGTAATACAGACATGTACACAACACTTTCTGTATTTACATATATGTATGCATGTGATTTTGTCTTGTAGGTAATTCTGTTCTTATTTGCCTTGATATTTACATCACTTATTTAGCATGAGACGGCTCTGACTAGGATTATGAGTACTCTGTGATACCTTACCTTGGTTGCATTTCACCTAGGTTATATCCTACTGTATGACATCTTTCACAGCCTATTCATTTAATGTGCCTTATATTGATAAGCTGAGATGCAGGAGTCTTAAGGCACTAAATTGTTCATCTATCACATTGATGTGGTATGTCAATGTAGCTTACTATCTATGTGTATATCTAGACCTAGAATGTTGGAATGCCTGAAAATTAGGTGAACTCTGTTCTTTTGGTATCACATGTGCACCTAGAATTTTCATTTACACAACAATTGGTGCTACACTTCAGTGCATGAAGTCTTTAGAAGTTATTTTTAACATTTGTGCTCCTGATACTTTGATCAGCCTACAGATATACTGCCATATGTGATACACATGCTTAGGATCACATGATTTGTTACTGTTATTTTAGTGGAACATTGACAAATGATCTACACATGTCACACCATTGCACATAAACACATCTCAAACTTTTCTAAGATGTATCCTTTCTATTCATTTTGAATATATTTGGGGACTATATGATTTGCAAGTTGATATGTTCACATTGCAGAAATTGTGGTTCTGTCCACTCACATAGTGTGAGATGCCACAATACTGTTCGCTGTTGGATTTCCCCTACTTTCATTACAGAATCAGTGAAGGAATTGCTCAATTCAACGTCATTTATTATATCTTGGAGTAAGTTACTCCCACTATGTGCACGTGACACGAGATCCATATACAAAAAAGAGATGGCTGTTATCAATTAGCCAAACAGCATCTGTATAGCGCAGCACTATCACCCCTAGGGGTATCTGGGCGAAGTGGATGCCTCATTTCCATCGGAGAGCCAGGTTACAAATGAGCAGAAAGAGGAAAAATAAAGGTCAGAAACAAGCAGAAAGAGGAAAACAATTACAGTCAGAAACCAGCAGAAAGAGAAAATATAGAGGTCAGAAAGAGGAAAAATAAAAGTCAGAAACTAGCAGAAAGAGGGTAAATAAAGGTCCAAATTGAGCAGAAAGAGGCAAATTAAATGACAGAACAAGCAGAAAGAGGCAATATAAAGGTTAGAAACTAACAGAAAGAGGCAAAATAACGTACAGAACAAGCAGAGAAAGGCAAAAATAGAGGACAGAAGTGTGCCTCAAAAAGGCAGAAAAACAAGCAAAAAGTGAGCAGTAAGAAATCTGAAAACAAACAGAAAATGAGCAGACTAGTCACAAACCTAAGGTTGCTGAGGGTAGTGGACTGCAGGCAAGAGGTACAGGAGAGCTTTTGCAATGGGAGCAAGCGCAAGTACCTGCTCAATGGGGGCTGCACTGTGGCCTCCATTAAGTAGGTCCTAGGAAGATGGAGGCGTGCCTGGTGGCTGGAAGAGGAAAACGGCAGAAAGGGGAGGAAACTAGCAGAAAGAGACGAAATAACGGTCAGGAACAAGCAGAAAGATATAAAATAAAGGAAAAAAATTGCAGAAAGAGAAAAATAATGGGCAGAAAGGAAAAATGAAGGTGAGAAATGAGCAGAAAGACGCAAAAATAATGGGCAGGAATGAGGAAAATAATGCAAAATAAAGGTGAGAAACAAGCAGCTAGAGAAAAAATACCAACCAGAAACAAGCAGAAAGAGACAAAATAAAGTTCAGAAACGACCAGTTAGAGGTACAATAATGAGCACAACGAGCAGAGAGAGGCAAAATAGTGGGCAGAAGTGATCAGAAAAGTTAGAAAAAAGACAGAAAATGAGTAGAGGAGGCACAAACGTAAGGCAGCAGAGGGTAGCGGACTGTGGGCAAGCTGGACAATAGAACTGTTGCAGGGGGAGCTGACATGAGTACCTGCTCCAAAAACAACATATGTCACAACATCTTCATTTGTATAAAGTATATTTCTGCTTTCTTTACCATTGAGTAAAAAATTCCCTTTCAATTTCAATTTCAAGCAAGCTTTATTCGGTTCATAGAAATATAACCATAAACAAATTCTACAATAAAAACATTTCATCGTACATTTTAAAAATACATTTTTGTATCATAAATTTTCACAAAAGCACAAACATAAATGAAGCATATCGTTATATGTTTGCAAGTCTTTACAGTATGCACTAAGGTCGATAGGGAAGTCATACATTGATTCATACAAAATAATAAGAGGATCTCAAATAGCAGCTTATCATCATTAAGAAACTTTGTAACAGGATGTGTAATGTTAAAATGTATATATTAAAGTGCAATCTATTTGATTTCATAGTTCAGCATTTCCAAATATGTAAGATCCTTTCTTCGTTTAATAGCCATCTGAATAAAAAGGATAAGAGTATTACATATCGATGCATTTTCCAGATTACAAACATGATAAACAGCAGATTTATAAGAAGACAACTTTTTAGTAATAAATAGTGGTCGTAAAATTTGTTTTCTAATGTCCCTGTAAAAGTAGCAGAAAGGTATAAAATGCAAAGTGCTCTGCGGGGTTTTACATCACACGGGCACCTGGGTAAGTTGGGGGTCTACTTTCCCATCTCAGGGACAGCTACTTGGAAGTGGAGCATACACAAGCCTAATCTTGTTAGATAAAATCTATGTTGTACATTTTTGTAAAAATAAGATACGGTTGTACGCCAAAAGAAATCGGTCCTTCGCAGTAAGATCTAACACCCAATTTTGTGTTGAGTTCGCCTACCCTCATTTTTTCTCTAGATTTCAGGAATCTCCTCCTGAGCTCCACTTTACTATAAGTTTGGATGCTCTCAGTATCTTTACAGTTAGTTACCATGTTACACCAAGTCAATAATCTACCAATATAATGTAACTATGGTATATTCCTATAGTAATCTAATTTATGGCAATTCAGGATTATATCTTTAGGGAAGTGTGCTTTGTCTTTTGTCCAAATATGATGCCACAGTGTGAGGGCAGCCACATTGATCAGATCGCTCATATATGGTGCATCTAGCTTGTTCTGTGCTGGAAGATGTACGCATTATGTGCTCTTCTTGGAAATTTAGCAAGGACATTGATCAAGTAGTTGTGCTTGCGGTTTTGGAATATTTACAATGTTGCTGCAGGTGGTACAAATTAGACTATTGCACCACTATGGCACTCTCATGTATTTCCTGCATGGCCCATTGTAGTTTCTTATGTTAGCCTAATAGTGCACAGTGTAGACCACCTTTTCTTTTGCACATGTTACCAAATAAATACGCCTGCATTTGTGCCACATTGCACTTTCACACAGAACCTGCCTATGTGTTTGTGGTCTGTTATTTTCCGGGGATTTAGTCTGAACACCACAGACAAGGTCAAACAACAATGCCCCTTGGTATTTTCTCTGGTCAGGTGGTAACACATAGACATAGAATGAGAACACACACATCTGCTGTTTGTGAACAAACATATCTTGTCATAAAACTAAGCACAAGCTGAGTGATGGTTCTGAGACAAGATTGCTGTGACAGTTAAGATGTTGAAAGTCCACCTGTGTAAGCTAAGGTACGGGGTCTGCCACTAAACCAAGGGATCTTTAATATATATATATATATATATATATATATATATATATATATATATATATATATATATATATATATTCACTGAAAAAACCATAAGTTATAGACCATATATAGTTAGGAATTAGCATTTACAAAACCTTGAAAATTCACTGAAAAAACCATAGGTTATAGACCATATATAGTTAGGGATTAGCATTTACAAAACCTTAATTTACTCGCACAAAACCATTGAAATTCGCATATATAGTTAGTTGCACTAACTATATATTGCGCAACCGCAATCCACTGCTGATGATGTCACATATTACATCATTCATGACATGGTCAGTGACATCACTGATGACATCACTGATGACAACTCAAATGACATCACTGACAACATCACTGATGACATCATTCATGTGATAATACGATGAACCTCTTTAGACTCTAATATAACCTTAGATTCACTCAGTGTAAACAGACACTCACAGACTGTCACTCATCCATGGAGTTACTCATACACCTAGTCAGTCATGCAAAGAATCAATCACACCTCCATTTCCTCAACTATACAGTTATACACACCTTACTTATTCAAACATATTGTAACACATATTTACTCTCTTATACAATCACTGATACAAGTTTACAATGATCCATACAGCCACTCACACATTCATTGGCTCTTATGCACAGTTATTTATATATGTCAATCTCACATGTACTGTGTTTTACATATGTACTTACTTTCACATGTAGCACTGAGATATCCATTCACTCACCAATACACTTTGCACACAATCAACCACCCATACAGCTGTTCCACATGCACTTTTGAACCCATACATCTAGTGAATCAACTGCTCACACATCTATGCACAGTCACACACCTCCCAGCCACCCACACACACACACTCACTCTCCCATACAAATACTTGGGCAACCAATCAATAACCCATATAGTTACTCATATAGCTACTGATCAACACATGCAGCAGTTTACAGAACAACAGACATAATGATGCACAAATTAAGACAGTTTAGTCACTAACCCATGCACTCAGTGAGACACATTTAATCACTCTCTTATACAGACAGTCAGTCATGCACCTACTAAATCCTTCATCCAGACACTTATACATCCACTCATTCTTCAATATGTTAAACTTATTTTTACTTTACAGAAACATACAGTCACTGGATGTTGTTATCAGTGATGTCATTAGAGTTGTCATCAGTGATGTCATCAGTGATGTCACTGACCATGTCATGAATGATGTAATATGTGACATCATCAGCAGTGGATTGCGGTTGCACAATATATAGTTAGTGCAACTAACTATATATGCGAATTTCAATGGTTTTGTGCGAGTAAATTAAGGTTTTGTAAATGCTAATCCCTAACTATATATGGTCTATAACCTATGGTTTTTTCAGTGAATTTTCAAGGTTTTGTAAATCCTAATTCCTAACTATATATGGTCTATAACCTATGGTTTTTTCAGTGAATTTCAATGTTTTTTTAATAGCAAATATGAAAAGCTTTAAAATGTCAAGTACGTGGTAGGTAAAAACATTTTCGTGTTTATGCACGCTAATGTGCTTTGAACGCTACCCCCCCCCAACCTCTTTTCTTTTAGGAGTATTCTCTCTTTGCAGATAGTGAAGGGTAGGTAACGCAGGCCTTTGCCCCCGTTGTAATCCGTCGTGCCTGCTTCTCTCTCCATTTCATTAATTGTTATCCAAGCATTTACTGTTTTAGAATTGGTTCTCTTTGGTTCTTTCTCTATTTACAAACAAGCACAGAGTCGCAATACTCTGTTTAGTCTTTGCAGATAGTGAAAAATCGTTTAAAAAAACAAAAGGAATCAAGCAAAATCAGTAGGCCACTAATGGGATCTCTTTTTGACGTCGCTAAAATAGAAACATTAGGAACAACCCCTCATGAGAAATACGAAACTAGTGACATGAACTGAGCTCGACACCATGATGGCTGCAAGACAGCTCGGCTCCGCCACCCACCCCGCCCAAAATAACGACAAACCCTATGCAAATATTATAAATATATACAACACCCGCAAAGTAACAGGGTAAAATGTTTTATTAAATATCTATTTACATGGCAGCCAGCTGCAACATCCATCACTATTCCTGTCGAGGTACCATAGCTGGCGGCCTAGGGGTGGAGAACCATTGTGCAAATTACCCGGGGACGACACCATGCAGCAAGACTCGTCCCCAGTACATCCAGAGCTGATGTCCGACAAGTTGTGTGTGAGGATGCCTTGCTGATGCCACCACCCCCACCACCACCTTTTTGTTGCCTGATCCGGCTAGCTCAATCGATCGAGCATGAGACTCATGCACTCTGATCTCCTTGGCCTCAGTCAAGCATCAATAGTAACATTTTCATACGTGAGTGTAGGTTAATGGTTTTCCATCCACAGACTAAAAGCCTGGAGTGGGAGTGAAAGAACAATAACTAGGTAACAAGGAAGGCAGACGCTGTGGGAAGGACTCTGGATATGGTATGTTCCTTGGTCCCCGAGTTACTTCGATGTCACTGCCTTGCACAAATGGCATAAGTCCTGGATGTTGGGTGCCATAGTTGAGGGTTCCGAGCAGCGCTTGTAACACAGTCTGCAGTTTATTTGCACCTGCTGCAGCTTCACTATTCTCAAAGTAAGTGGGGGCTGTTTGTGGACATGACTGCATTGGAAATCAATGTGATGCGGTGCCTCCCTGAACCGCTTGACGGAGGCCCCCGAGGGGTGGTGTAATGGCGCTGACCCCCTCCCCAAGTCTTGTTGCCCTGGTGTGGCCTGAGATCGCCCCCGACATAGGCGGCCGGCTCCCGGGGTCAAGCGGAACTTTTTGCCTTTTGGTGACTCTTCCATTCTGAACATTGTCCCACAATCCGTTTGACCTGAAGACACTTCCAGCGGTGCCCTAGTCCGACCATCACATATTCCTGCGCCAGGAGACGGGAGACGGCGTGGGATGCACTAGAGGGAAGAGGCGGCGCGAACGAGCCTCCCCCACCTCCCCAGGTGGAGGTTTCTCAGGAACACCCCAGCGCTTCACGCAACCAGCTGAGTTGCGCCCGCTCTTGCGGCTACAGCGTCTCGCCCACCATCCATTTAACGGAACCTTTTTGGACTGCCGAAAGGGGTTCTGGTCCGACCGCTGGTTGGTGGAGACATTTTGACTATATTCTGGACCTGCGTTGTCGCGTAATGCGTCATATGACGCGCTGCGTTAGCGCACCCGGAAGTGCTCCGGTGCGCAAGGCGCAGCTTCCCGGAAACGATCCAGAGCGCGGCGCGCAGCGCGTAACATAAGCATAACAGGTCATGTGACTTGGTAATAAAACTTTTCATTGGTTCATTTTACTTTTGTTATTCTAATGATGAAAGGCTTGATTATATGACCTAAAAATAACGCTTTTCATTACTTTCGAACATTTTTTTTTCCCAAATGATGAAAGCCCCACCTTTTTTTTCTCGCTCTGACTTGTAAAGCAAAGGACCCAGATGCATTTACAGTTTATCACTAACAATGTTCCAGGCTAATGTATTTTCCCAGGAAATTTACAACTGTCCTGCAAGTAAAATATTCCTATTTCGAGAAAAAGGGTGTTTCTTCGTCCCATGAGGGAGCCGTTGAGCAAAAGAGGCTCGGCCTGCTGTCTTAGTCGCTGATAGGCATGAATATCGGATTCTTATCGATCACTTTATGTTGCAGGAGTGGAAAACACAACAGCCCTTGACCATTTATCTTTACTGCGTTCCTGCATATTATACCTTTTAACCGTCATGTAATCGGGCTGCTTTATTTCACTTGCCTTTTACTGATTAGAAAACAGTGGCTATTATTCAAAACTTTACCAAAAAAGGTACTACTACCATGTTTTGTTTTAAAAACCTTTATTGTGAAAATGTCAGTATACAAATATGGGCCTATAACCACGTGGGCCGGCCACGGAGCAAACTGGAATCGTATATGATGAGGGGACATTTACACTGTAGAAGAACGTAACGGGCGGCCCATTGAGTTGCAAGAAGTAAGGTGTCAAACAGTTGTGGAATCGATGGACGTACATTTTATAATTAAAGTACGACAGGGCCAGTTACAATAAAATTATCTAGATATACATTTGCGGGGAGGTACCATGGGTGACGTTAATTCGAACTTTCAATAGTACAGTAATCAATAACACATCAGAACTTAATATCAATAGGGATGTCCAAATGTTCAATCAGTACTCGTCCCCGCCCTCCATGTGCTTCAAAACTGCATATGTATCTCGTGATATCAAGGTTGGGCAACCAGTACACAACAAGGAGTTACGATTCCCATTTATACCGGCGCCATTTTGGGCGAGGCCGGGCAGGTCCAGGATATAGTCAAAATGTCTCCACCAACCAGCGGTCGGACCAGAACCCCTTTTGGCAGTCCAAAAAGGTTCCGTTAAATGACAACAGAAGAGATAGGCAACAAGAACAATCAGTCAAAAACCATTGAAATTCACTGAAAAAAACATAGGTTATAGACCATATATAGTTAGGAATTAGCATTTACAAAACCTTGAAAATTCACTGAAAAATACCATAGGTTATAGACTATATATAGTTAGGGATTAGCATTTACAAAACCTTAATTTACTCGCACAAAACCATTGAAATTAGCATATATAGTTAGTTGCACTAACTATATATCGCACACCCGCAATCCACTGCTGATGATGTCACATATTACATCATTCATGACATGGTCAGTGACATCACTGATGACATCACTGATGACATCTCAAATTACATCACTGATGACATCACTGATGACAACACCCAGTGACTGTATGTTTCTGTAAAGTTAAAATATGTCTTAAATATTGAAGAATGAGTGGATGTATAAGTGTCTGGATGAAGGATTTAGTAGGTGCATGACTGACTGTATGAGTGAGTGAGTGCATGTGTTAGTGACTAAACTGTCTTAATTTGTGCATCATTATGTCTGTTGTTCTGTAAACTGCTGCATGTGTTGATCAGTAGCTATATGAGTAACTATATGTTTTATTGATTGGTTGCCCAAGTATTTGTATGGGAGACTGAGTGTGTGTGTGGGTGGCTGGGAGGTGTGTGACTCTGTGCATAGATGTGTGAGTAGTTTATTCACTATATGTATGGGTTCAAAAGTGCATGTGGAAACAGCTGTATGGGCGGTTGACTGTCTGCATGAGTGTATTGGTGAGTGAATGGATTTCTCAGTGCTACATGTCAAAGTAAGTACATATGTAAAACACAGTACATGTGAGAGTTGACATATATAAATAACTGTGCATAAGAGCCAGTGAATGTGTGAGTGGCTGTATGGATCATTGTGAACATGTATCAGGGATTGTATAAGAGAGTAAATATGTTTTAGTATATGTTTGAATAAGTAAGGTGTGTATAACTGTATAGTTGAGAAAATGGAGGTGTGATTGATTCTTTGCATGACTGACTAGGTGTGTGAGTAACTCCATGGATAAGTGACAGTCTGTGAGTGTCTGTTTATACTGATTGTATCAAAGGTTATATTAGAGTCTGAAGATGTTCATTGTATTATCACATAAATGATATCATCAGTGATGTGATCAGTAATGTCAAATGAGATTTCATCAGTGATGTCATCAGTGATGTCATTTGAGATGTCATCAGTGATGTCATTTGAGATGTCATCAGTGATGTCATTTGAGATGTCATCAGTGATGTCATCAGTGATGTCACTGACCATGTCATGAATGATGTAATATGTGACATCATCAGCAGTGGATTGCGGGTGCGCGATATATAGTTAGTGCAACTAACTATATATGCGAATTTCAATGGTTTTTTGCGAGTAAATTAAGGTTTTGTAAATGCTAATCCCTAACTATATATGGTCTATAACCTATGGTTTTTTCAGTGATATATATATATATATATATATATATATATATATATATATATATATATATATATATATATATATATTACCTACTGGCGGTCGCCAGTAGGTAGTTATAGTTAGGATTTTTTTCAATGTTAAATCTCAAAATTCTATTTGGAATAACTTTGGCACCGGTTGACGAATCTGCCTGAAAATTTCCTGAAAATGGCCTCGTCGAGCTCCGGTTCTTCCTTGAAAGTTTGGGGGGGATAAGTCAAGCGGGGGCCGAGATAAAAGGGGGGTCCCAAAACGCGTTTTCCCCATGTTAATTTCAATAGGGCGGTCGATTTCACTTTTAGCCCGAACGGCTGAATGGATTTCCACCAAACTTGGCAAAATTGTAGGGACTGGTAGCCCGATGTGCCTTTGCTATGTCTCAAGATATGTGCTCCAGTGGATTTTGAGAAATTTAGGTTCAAAAAAATATATATATCTAAAGGCGCTCTCCGGTGCGCGCACCGGAGAGCGCTCCAGGGGCGCCACGCGACTTGCGCGCAGAAAGTTGATTGGCTCTCAGTTGTCTGTAAACATTCTAAACAGTCCGGAGCGGCCGCCATCTTGTGTCTCGGTAGGATCGAGACACGAGAGGTGGGCAAAACAAAGAGGGAAATGACCATAAGGGGGCAGGGTAGACCCCCCCTTGACCCCCTAGGTTTGATGTGGGGGCTATAAAAGGGCCCCGCGGGGCATTTAAATTTTTTTTTTTTTTTCGTTTTGCGCGGGGGAAGCGCCCGGTACGCGCACCAGGTAGCGCACCGGGGAGCGTAAAATGAGGGAAAAAGATGACAGAGTTTTTAAAAAATGAAGTTTTTATTTAGAAATTGGAGGTAGTTCTAAAAAGAACTTTTTTTTTTCTTCTTTTTGTTGTTTTATATTTTTTTTGTGTTTTTTGAACTTTTTTTGGCTTTTCAAAACAGTTTTATATTTTTTTTGTATTTTTTTAGGGGGAGAAACAAAAAAAGGGAATTGAAACTGGCTCAACTGGAGCAAAAAAATTAAAAAAAACAAAAATTACTTATTTTTGGGGCACTTGTGATTATCACCTGCAAGGACGATGAGCTTAACGCTTTTTTCACCATAGGCGATAAGCTTGCCACATGCAGAACAAGTGATTTTAAAATCAGCAAATCTTGGCTGAATGCAAGGCATCATCTCGGATGTTTCTGGTCCCAATGAAGTGGGTTGGTTTGTTTGGGAGGTGGTCCTTGACGACTGGGGAAGGTTACTGGCCAGTTCCCTGAACTCAGCACGAGAGTAGTTGTTTGGGTGCTTTCTGGTCATATGACGAATCATGGTATAGTTACCAAATGAATATTTTTTGTTTGGGTTGCCCCGTGAAAGTTCATCATTGCAGATTAGGCAAGTTACCTTGGGCGCATTCACTTTTTTCTTGCCCTCTGCTGCTACTGAAGCCATTATTAATATCAAAAAGGTACAGAGATGCACAAACAGGTCTTCCTCAGTCAAAGGACAAAGTCAGAATAAGGAAAAAAGGTGGGGTCTTTCATCATTTGGAAAAAAAAATGTCCTGAACCAATGAGAAGTGTTATTTTCAGGTCACAAGACTAGGGGCTTCATCATTATGAAACCAAAACTGTTATGAACCAATGAAAAGTGTTATTTTCAGGTCACATGACCCGACGCACTTACGCTACGCGCCCCGGGGCGCGCCCGGGGGCGCTTCGGGTCGCGTAGCGTAAGCGCGTCGGATGTTTACGTTGCGCGATCGTATTCGCTCGAGTACTTCCGGGTGCGCTTACGCCGTGCGTATCACGCGGACGCGGCTACGCGATACGTCATGATCATGTTTTCGTTCGCGATATTGGCGCTTACGGGACGCTCCTCAGAGCGCGCCCGGGGGCGCTTTATAAAAGTACGCTTTTCGGGGCGCTCCCCGGGAAGCGCACCGGGAGCGCTCCAAAGCAAAAAATAAAAAAAAATAAAAAAATGGGAAAAATTGTAGGGACTGGTAGCCCTATTCTTTAAGTGGTTTTTACGAAAATTAACTTTGATAAAATATATATTGGGCTATATATATATGCCAAAATGCCAAAATGTAACCCAAATGTAGTCCAATGTAGCCCAATGTAGCCCAAAGATGGCCACCAGAGACCAAAAAATGTAAATGTAGCCCAAATTTCAACTAGATGTAGCCCAACTGTAGCCCAATGACAGAATGTACCAGAGTGTTCTAAAGAACAACTAGAGTGCTAACAGTCTTATTTATAAAGTGAGACTTATAGTTAGGAATTAGCATTAAAAAAACCTATGAAATTCACTGAAAAAACCATAGGTTTCACACCAGTTATAGTTAGGAATTAGCATTTAAAAAACCTATGAAATTCACTGAAAAAACCATAGGTTTCCCACCAGTTATAGTTAGGAATTAGCATTTAAAAAACCTATTAAATTCACTGAAAAAACCATAGGTTTCACACCAGTTATAGTTAGCTGGAAATTTTACTGATATAAAACCATTGAAATTCCCACGTTATAGTTAGTCGGACTCACTATAACTTGCGCGTGCAATGCACTGCTGATGACATCACATATTACATCACTCATGACATGGTCAGTGACATCACTTATGACATCACTGATGACACCATCCTTGTGACACACTGACAGACCTCCTCTCACTGTAAAGTAACCCTTGAGACACATATTCAAAAATAGAAACTGAAATTTAAAAAAAAATGGAGATACCTATATCAGTTACAACAAGCAATTCAGTAATTCCACTATCTATATACACATCCACTCATTCACCAACAGTTCTATATAGTCACTCATACATATACTCACTCATCATATGAAGTGATACACCTATACATCCTGTTACACACCGACAGTCATACAAAAGTTACTCACACACATATTCACACGTGCAAATAAACTATTGAACATCCATTTATTTGAATATAGAGTTATACACACACTTCCACCTTACTTCTATTGAAAATTACACATATTTATTCTCTTAAACAATCACTTATAGAAACATACTTATTTAAACAGGAACTCTTACAATCTCTTACTCTCACATATACTCACTTATATACATCAATATTCATATATACTAGATTAAAACATATGTAGTTACTGATAAAGACACTAGTGAGACAGTCATTCACTCACTAACAAACACATATAGACACTCATCCACCCATACAGTCCTGTACATATGCTGTCTTCAAAACACATACAAACAGAGAGTCAGTCACTCATGCATCTATGTGCTAAGTAATACCCCCACCAAACCATATAGACACTCATACTGATACTAATAAAAATATCTAATAACCCATATACATACGCATGTAGCTACTTACCAACACATGTAGCCACTTATACACAAAGTGAAACACTAATATATATATTTAAATATTTAAACATAACTCACTAATATTTATTTTTAAGAAAGACACATATTCACTGGATGGTGTCATCAGTGATGTCATGAGTGATGTCACTGACCATGTCATGAGTGATGTAATATGTGATGTCATCAGCAGTGCATTGCACGCGCAAGTTATAGTGAGTCCGACTAACTATAACGTGGGAATTTCAATGGTTTTATATCAGTAAAATTTCCAGCTAACTATAACTGGTGTGAAACCTATGGTTTTTTCAGTGAATATATATATATATATATATATATATATATAACAGCTCCACTCGCACCAGCCTGTAGCACTCAGAGGCGGGTGCCTGCCAGTCGGGGGTGCACCCGACAACAATGTCCGCTCCAACAGTCCCTCCCCGCAATGTTCGGGAAACAGGAGGCAGCACTCCAAAGATAGGATTCACAAAGTTTTTAATCTCACACAAAGCGCTTTCGGCACTCGGCCTTCGTCAGTAATGAGACAGTGGGAGGTTCCCTCATCATACATTTAAACACCCGCGTTGCACGAGTAATAAACATAAAGATAGGACTTAAATTAAAATCGGCGTCCGCCATCTTAGAGTGGATATGAAAGCATTGTGTTAAAAGCTTATGTGAGCAATAGTGCATAAATTAATATTTGAATGCAAAAAAGCCCAATGTGGCTACAATCTCCACACAATGCAACTGATTCTCATATGTGGTACTAAATCACGCCTTGGATGGGCAAACATAAGTAAAAATAACTCAAATTCAATCGGCATCCGCCATCTTAGAATGGGTTCAAGTATACAGATGTACAAGCTTGGTGTAATTGTTGGATGATAATACTCTCAAAAGCCAATATGGCTACAATATCTACACCAAGCACATGATCCCCATATCACTTCATTTTATGTTTGCCCATCCAGGGCGTGATTTAGTACCACATATGAGAATCAGTTGCATTGTGTGGAGATTGTAGCCACATTGGGCTTTTTTGCATTCGAATATTAATTTATGCACTATTGCTAACATAAGCGTTTAACACAATGCTTTCATATCCACTCTAAGATGGCGGACGCCGATTTTAATTTAAGTCCTATCTTTATGTTTATTACTCGTGCAACGCGGGTGTTTAAATGTATGATGAGGGAACCTCCCACTGTCTCATTACTGACGAAGGCCGAGTGCCGAAAGCGCTTTGTGTGAGATTAAAAACTTTGTGAATCCTATCTTTGGAGTGCTGCCTCCTGTTTCCCGAACATTGCGGGGAGGGACTGTTGGAGCGGACATATATATATATATATATATATATTCACTGAAAAAACCATAGGTTTGACACCAGTTATAGTTAGCTGGAAATTTTACTGACATAAAACCAATGAAATTCCACGTTATAGTTAGTTGGACTCACTATAACTTGCGCGTGTAATGCACTGCTGATGACATCACATATTACATTACTTATGACATGGTCAGTGACGTCACTAATGAGATCACTGATGATACCATCCTTGTGACAGAGAGACTAACCTACTTGCACTCTAAAGTAACCCTTAAAACACATTTTGAAAAAAAAACTAACATATAAAATAAAGTGGACATACCTATACCAGTTACAACAACCAATTCAGTAATTCCAACATTTATATACACATCCAATAATTCAATAACAGTTCTATATAGTCACTCGTATATATACTCACTAATTATATATAGTGATACAGCTATACATCCTGTTATATACCGACAGACATCCAAAAGTAAATCACACACATATTCACACTTGCAAATAAAGTAATAAACATCCATTTATTTACATAGACAGATATACACACAGTAGCACCTTACTTCTAAGTAAACTTACACTTACTTACTCTTTTGAACAATCACTTATAGAAACAGATACTTATTTAAATAGGAACTCTTTCAATCTCTCACTGTCACATATACTCACTTATATATATCAATACTTACATAAACTAGATTAAAACATATATCGTTACTGATAAACACACTAGTGAGGCAGGCATTCACTCACTAACACATACATATACACACTCAGCCATCCATACAGTCCTCCACATCCATTAAGACACTTATTTAAACATTTATTTTTACATCGACCTCTACATATACATATATAAAACATATTTATTTTTTAAAAAGACAGACATTCACTAGATGGTGTTATCAGTGATCTCATAAGTGATGTAATATGTGATGTCATCAGCAGTGCATTACACTCGCAAGTTATAGTGAGTCCAACTAACTATAACGTGGAATTTCATTGGTTTTATGTCAGTAAAATTTCCAGCTAACTATAACTGGTGTCAAACCTATGGTTTTTTCAGTGAATTTCATAGGTTTTTCAAATGCTACTTCCTAACTATAACGTGTGTAAAACCTATGTTTTTTTCAGTGAATTTCATAGTTTTTTTGAATGCTAGTTCCTAAGTATGTAATCACGTTCGTAACTAGATAGTGTCACCGCCTACACGTCCTGAGAAGCGCATGTAAAGTCATGTGACTTGAAAAGAAGACTTCCAATTGGTTCTTAGTAGTTTCTGTTCTGCAATTTACACGAAGCACTCCACCCACTTTCCTCACAATCTTTTCTACTCTCAAGAGACAACAACGTCGAGCATCTTCCGGAAGACTTTGCTGAAATGGCTGCCCTTCCACATTCATCTTCCGAATCTGAAGGAAATGAGCAACCACCGTTAAGAAGAAAAAAGGAATCTTTCATTTGGCAATTTTTACTAATCCTGAAGATCAAAAGAAAGTGAATGCGCCAAAAGTAACCTGCACGATATGCAATTCAGAGCTCTCAAGGGGAAATCCAAATAAAAAATATTCCTTTTCTATACACACCATGCAGCGGCATGTTAAACAAAGGCATCCTGAGCATTATGCAAAAGCATCGACAAGAGCCCTGGCCACGCTATTACCATCAGAGGTGGCCAGCACATCTTCTGGTGGAGAACCTGTATCTCCATCGAGTGCTGAGATGGACTTGAGACCATATCTTGCGAAGGTACACATGAAATGCAACCAGTGTGGAGAAATTCTTTTGTATGGAGAGCAGAGCCTCGTTCTTATTAAACTCAAAATTGAAAGTCACAAATGCCCCAAGAAAAGATACATTTCTTCACTTCATTTTCAAACTATTACATACTGAAAAATGTAGTAGCAACTTTAAGAAATCGAAAGCATCATAACACTTCTTTCCCAAAAAAAAAAAAAAAAAAAAAAGTTCTTTTCAGAACTAACTCTTTCTACCAAAACGTGCTCCAAGAGCATATTATGAGATATTTTTTTGCCGCTTTATTTTAGTGCGAGACCGGGTGCGCGCACCCTCCTATCGCGTACAGGACCTCACACTTGCATGTGAAGTCATGTGACTTCTAAACAACACTTCTAATTGGTTCTTGGTAGTTTCTATTCTGGAATTTACACGCAGCACTCCACCCACTTCCATCACTTTCTTTTCTACTCTCAAGAGAGAACAACGTCGAACATCTTCCCGAAGACTTCGGTACAATGGCTACCGTTCCGCATTCATCTTCCGAATCTGAAGGAAATGAGCGACCACCTTTGACAAGAAAAACGGAGACCACGCTATTACCATCAGAACTAATCAGCACATCTTCCGGTGGACGACCTGTATCTCCATCGAGTGCTGAGATGGACTTGAGACCATATCTGGCGAACGTACACATGAAATGCACGAACTGTGGAGAACTTCTTGTATACGGAGAGCAAAGCTTTACTCTAATTAAACAAATAATTGAGAGTCATAAATGCTCCAAGAAAAGTTAAATTTCTTCACTTTATTTGGATAGTATGACATACTGAAAAATGTCGTAGCAACTTTAAGAAACCAAAAGCATCAAAACACTTGTTTCAAAAAAAAAAAAAAAAAAAGTTCTTTTCAGAACTAACTGTTTCCACCACAACATGCTCCAAGAGCATATTATAAGATGTTTTTTCGCCGGTTTATTTTATTGCGAGACCGGGTGTGCGCACCCTCCTATCGCGTACAGGACCTGACACTTCCATGTGAAGTCATGTGACTTCTAAACAACACTTCTAATTGGTTCTTGGTAGTTTCTATTCTGGAATTTACATGCAGCACTCCACCCACTTCCATCACTTTCTTTTCTACTCTCAAGAGACAACAACGTTGAACATCTTCCCGAAGACTTCGGTACAATGGCTACCGTTCCGCATTCATCTTCCGAATCTGATGAAAATGAGCGACCATCTTTGACAAGAAAAACGGAGGCCACGCTATTACCATCAGAAGTAATCAGCACATCTTCCGGTGGACGACCTGTATCTCCATCGAGTGCTGAAATAGACTTGAAACCATGTCTGGCGAAGGTGCACATAAAATGCAACAACTGTGGAGAACTTCTTGTATACGGAGAGCAAAGCTTTACTCTAATTAAACACAAAATTGAGAGTCATAAATGCTCCAAGAAAAGTTAAATTTCTTCACTTTATTTGGATAGTATAACATACTGAAAAATGTCGTACCAACTTTAAGAAATCAAAAGCATCATAACACTTGTTTCCAAAACAAAAAAAACAACAACAAAAAAGTTCTTTTCAGAACTAACTCTTTGTACCAAAACAAGCTTCAAGAGCATATTAGCTGATATTTTCTCGCCGCTTTCTTTTAGTGCGCGACCGGGTGCGCGCACCCACCTATCGCGTACAGGCGTCGAGACACGCATGTGCAGTCATGTGACTTTAAAACAACACTTCCAATTGGTTCTTACTAGTTTCTATTCTGTAATTTACACGGAACACTCCACCCACTTCCCTAGAAAACTAGTTTGTCGGAAAACTTTTAAAGCCTCCTCTTATGAAATATTCGACATCAATCACATAGCAGAGTACTAAATAGCACTATATACACTCCGTCCCTTAATTATAAGAGACTTATTGCTATGTAAAAGCAACTTTTGTTTTCACGCGATAATGTGAATTGCTGAGCCTGTTACACAATTTGCTTTCACATATATGTTACTATTCTCCTTCGAGCACTAACACCGTAGAAAATACCACCAATAGCGGTGATATTTTTTACACCGACAACGGGCGATTTCTATCGCTTTGACCCTTACAATTATAAAGTTTTATTTCCTAAGTCTCTGATCTCCAAGTGTGCAACGTAGCTCCCCTGTGTGTCGTAATAAGGTCCATAAACAAAAACTACAGGGCCAGCATTATAAACATGCACAGAACCACAAAACGACAAGAGCCACCATGTTGATATATATCCTTAATATAATAAACCTCTGAGAATAAATACATATTTCCGTGGCACCCCATAACACAAATGTGGTGTCATC
Organism: Lissotriton vulgaris; assembly: GCF_964263255.1. Taxonomy (NCBI): domain Eukaryota; kingdom Metazoa; phylum Chordata; class Amphibia; order Caudata; family Salamandridae; genus Lissotriton; species Lissotriton vulgaris. The sequence goes on from NC_141691.1 coordinate 1,317,580,573, forward strand.
TGACTCTGCTCCATTACCAAACACCGTAACTCCCCGCCCCACTCACTTTTCACTATACTCCGCACTCCACCCCACCCGGACCCCCTATTACAAACCCCCAACCTACCCTCCCTACCCAAACCCACCATGAACCTCAAACCGCCCCTAGAAAACTTATAAGACACAGGATTACTAAAACTCAAAGAATACGCAACAGGCAGATAATGTAAATAGTACATAAAGGCACATATTTTTTCCACAATACTATTTAAAAACATGTTCTATTTTTTATAAATCTATCATGCATCTGACCCTCTAGAACTGCTTTCAAAACGTGAACTATAAACCTCTACTTTTCATTTTCAAACCATACACTTTCATCTGACCCACTACAACTGCTTTCAAAACGTGAACTATAAACCTCTACTTTTCATTTTCAAACCATACACTTTCAATTACATTATTTTTTTTTCCACAATTCATGTAATGTTACACATCTTTTCTAAAATACACCAGTCCCTATCATTTATAAGGATTTATTTTCAGTCTTCATCAGTGACACTTTCTTAACATATAATAGAAATCACTATAACTTTTTAAACGACAATGCTAACGCGGTAAAAATAACCCTTCATTTGCTTTCCTTTAAGAATGCAGACTATGTACCCCACGCATGCGTTTCTTCATCTTTATATTTGGCAGCGAATACCGACCTTTAATCGGAAGACATGAACAAGACCGCCATTGTCACATTTAAAACTGAACGTTGCATCTGCTCACACACATATCTTTCACTAAGCTAACATTCACAGAAAACAGCATTGATGTAAAAAAAAATTGACCTTGCTTTACAACTCCCTCAAATCACTCCCTTATTTTTTAACGCATCCTCCACTTCAACACAGGCTACTTTTTTGATAACTACTAAGCAATATATAAGTGACTAGACTCCTAGAAAATGTATCAAGTCATTCTGCTCCTCTCCACTGCATAGCCGGCGACCCAATTCTGTGGAGTTGCTATACAACCAGCGGTGCTGCGCCGTTTCCTTTACCATCTTGGGAAATTCAAAATGGATGTCCCTCCTGCCTTCGCAAACGAGCCGGGCCACTTAGAACTATTTCGACAGAGAATGCTTCTGTACTACGGCACCTTACCACTCTCAACTTTGAATACTTCATATCGATTATCATTTCGATATTCGTATTTCACCTGTGTGCAGCCTGTATTTAATTGCCTGAGCTGTGATTTCACGTGGGCCCTGGATTTATGTCTCTGCAATTTGGTACCTCCTGAACCGAATTACAATCACCTCATGAATCCGTTACTTGATCATGAACAGCTTTGTTACAATGGAGGGTTTATGGCCTTTGCAGCGATACAAGGAGTTCTGGGTCATTGGAATATATTTCGCAGCGGCGCAAGATTTCCTAACAGAGAGCTACATCGAAAACCCACCGAGCTGCCCTATGATGGTAAAAGACGCTCCAATAATGACAGATCATGAATGCTCCTTTCATCTTCTCAATTGGATGGCTGACATGTTTTCAGATGATAACAGTGATTTCATGTTAGAGGCACTTGCTGCATACTTTGCCTACACAATGGACGGTTAACTCTTTCCTAACAGCGAGATACATCGAAAACCCACCGACCTGCCCTCTGATGGTAAAAGAGGCTCCGATTATAACAGATCATCAGTACTGCTTTACTCTTTTCCATTGGATAGCTGACATACTTTCAAATGATAAAACTGATTTCCTGTTACAAGCAGAATCTACCTATTTTGCCTAAACAATGCTTCAATAACTCTTATACAAGCCATTGACGTCCTCATTTCCTTTTGGTTTTCTATACATTCACGTTCTTTTCCATATTTTCTTTTGAAGAACAGACCTATTTGCTTTACTAACAATGGACATTATAATTTCGTGTTGTTTGACAGCTGATTCATAAAGTAATGATGTATAACCACTTGCATTTTCATATATCGTTCCTAAACTGAAAGGCCAGAGACCTTCTTCCATTTATTAAAATATAATATACTTCCTTATAAGAGTGTACAATGTTTTTTTCCAACTATATTCATTTTTCTTCAACTATAGCGTTTGTATTCCATGTACTACTGACAATACCAATTACTGTGTTTTTTGCAATTTCTGTACTCATATTACATAATGATTTGCCTTTAAAACAGTACATTTCTAAATAAACATTTCAAATATTCACGGTTTCTCTTTTACTCCATAATCTCAACTGAAATGATTTCATTTTGAAAAACTATTCATGGGTTCCACATAACCTTAACTGTAGACACTGAAGACCTTATTTATAAAGACCTTCCGCCGCCGGGGCCTCATTTTTTAAAATGGGAAAAAGTAACGCACCGGTGGCGCAAGGCCTTCATAAATAAAATCCTGAATGTTTTCTTTTCTCGAGCTCACTTACTGATACTAGAACCTCCAAGCCAATTACGGCCCGTGAACTCTTTCTTAGTAGGTCGCGCACCGTAAAGACAGTTATACCACTGTTAAAAAATTTTTTTTACTGTTACTAAGCACCGACACAGTTCCGCTTTACTCAGAGTTAATCACTGCTCCCACCCTTCTACAGACCAGACGCTATGTCGTATTTCTCTCCTTATCACCCTTTCATCTCCACAATAACAAACAGTTCTCCGCCTGCCACCAGAGAACAGACTCAGATGCAGAGACACCAAAGAGTAAACCCATCACCAACTGCCATCTCCGGCTGTTTCCATGGTTACACCTCATTCTGCACCTTGCTGAAGGCACAGGTCAAAAGTTCATGTCTTAACGTTCTACAACAAACTAAGAACACTATTTTCCCTCCAGAAACTCTTGCCAATACACAGCTCTGTTACATGTCTTGTTTTTTCACACCCAATAGTACTTTTCGTTTAACATAAACATTAACATGGAACGTACTGTTCAATCTCCACTTGTTACAATCAACCAATCATTTTTATTTTTTAAACCACACCCAGCCTCTTCCTTTTTCTTTATTTAGAATTTCAACTTCTAACTACCATTCCACTTCCAGAACCGATCGGAGGACGACTACAAATCCCTTGAAAATGAAGGTCTGGCTAATAGGACACAGTTATATTCACTGGAGTGAAAAATATGCAGTAAGCAGACGAATTTGCAATCTCGGCTTACCAAATGTACACATAACATGGATTGCCAAAAGAGGATTGAAATGTCACCAATTGATTCCATTGGTGAAAACTTTTATGCATCTCCCAGAACCAGACCTTATAATTGTGCACTGTGGTGGGAACGATCTAGGCACAATCACTGGGGTAGGTCTGGAAATGCTTCTAAAAGACACCTTTCGACAATTGATGACACTTTTTCCTCGATCTGCCTTGGTATATTCCAATATATGCCAAAGACAGAAATGGAATTGGTCCAATCAACATTGTGCACAATTTGAGAAAGCAAGGAGACATGTAAATAAATCTGTTTCTGCGTTCCTCAGAGATTATAGCATGGGTTCTATTTACCACAACAACTTGCGATACCACATGCAAGACGTCTATAGGAGAGGCGGTGTTCATTTCACGAATGAGGGAAACAGAATCTTCCTCTGCAACATCAGGCTCTGCATCAGTACTTACTTATAAATGCAGAAAACACTCAATTAACACAAGGGCTCTTTTCAGAGCCACCTTATATCTAAGCACTTAAACTTCTGATTTATCTCCATTTTCACACTCTTGTAAATAGGTGTGCGCGACCGGGTGCGCGCACCTCGTTATTTTTTTCCCGAAAAAAAATATATCTTTTCGCGCTCAAGGGCCTTACTACACCCCGAGAAAACCTACGCAGCAAGACAATCTCTACCTTCTCCCCTTTCCATGTTTCAACACTTTGAAATGAACAATATATTTACTCGCAGTGACAAAATGGTGGACAAAACTTCCTGATTTCCTTCGAATCGTACGTTAACAGACGTCACGCAGCAAAAAAAAAATCCGCTCACGCGCAGCCGCTTGGGTGCGCGCACGTGTGCGCGCCTACAGATATATAATTGACTTTAACTTTAATTTTCTCAACAACTACTGAACGGATTTACACCATTCCAAAAAAAGCGTAATCTGCGAACAAGACTCTACAGTTTTGGCAAATTTCTTATAAATCCATTCAGCCGTTCGACCTGTAGCTGAGTCTAAAGGTCCTATGGAAAATAACATGGAGAAAACACGTTTTGGGACCCCCCTTATATCTCAGCCCCCACTTGACCAATCCCCCCCAAACTTCCAGGGAAGGAGCGCAGCGGACCGAGCCATCTTCTTTGAGAAATTCGCAAAGACTCATCCACCAGGGCCAAAGTTATTCCAAATAGAATGTTGAGGATTTCCTATGGAAACTAGGTCCTAACTATAACTACCTACTGGCGACCGCCAGTAGGTAATATATATATATATATAAATATATATATATTACCTACTGGCGGTCGCCAGTAGGTAGTTATAGTTAGGATTTTTTTCAATGTTAAATCTCAAAATTCTATTTGGAATAACTTTGGCGCTGGTTGACGAATCTGACTGAAAATTTCCTCAAAATGGCCTTGCGGCGTTCTGGTCCTTCTCTGAAAGTTTGGGGGGATTTGTCAAGCGGGGGCCGAGATAAAAGGGGGGTCCCAAAACGCGTTTTCCCCATGTTAATTTCTATAGGGCGGTCGATTTCACTTTTAGCCCGAACGGCTGAATGGATTTCCACCAAATTTGGCAACATTGTAGGGAGTGTGCCTTTGATATGTCTCAAGATATGTGCTCCAGTGGATTTTGAGTAATTTAGGTTAAAAAATATATATATATCTATAGCAGCGCCACGGTACGCGCCCCAGGGAGCGCTTCTGGCGCGCCACGCGAGGTGCGCACGGAAAGCTGATTGGCTCTCGGGTGTCTGTAAACATTCGAAACTGTCCGGAGCGGTTGCCATCTTGTGTCTCGGTAAAATCGAGACACAAGAGGTGGCTAAAACAAAGGGGGAAATGACCATAAGGCGTCAGGGATAGACCCCCTTTGACCCCCTAGGTTTGATGTGGGGGCTATAAAAGGGCCCCGCGGGGCATTTAAAATATTTTTTCTTTTTTTTCGTTTTGCGCGGGGGGAGCGCCCGGTACGCGCACCGGGGAGCGGACCGGGGAGCGTACTATGAGGAAAAAAGATGACAGAGTTTTTAAAAAATGAAGCCTTTTTTTAGAAATTGGAGGTAGTGCTAAAAAGAACTTTTTTTTTCTTCTTTTTGTTGTTTTATATTTTTTTGTGTTTTTTGAACATTTTGTACTTTTTTTGGCTTTTCAAAACAGTTTTATATATTTTTTTGTATTTTTTTAGGGGGAGAAACAAAAAAAAGGGAATTGAAACTGGCTCAACTGGAGCAAAAAAAACAAAAACCCCAAAAAATTACTTCTTTTTGGGGCACTTGTGATTATCACCTGCAAGGACGATGAGCTGTACGCTTTTTTCACCACAGGCGATAAGCTTGCCACATGCAGAACAAGGGATTTTAAAATCAGCAAATCGTGGCTGAATACAAGGCATCATCTCTGATGTTTCTGGTCCCGATGAAGTGGGTTCGTTTCTTTGGGAGGTGGTCCTTGAAGACTGGGGGAGGTTACTGGCCAGTTTCCTGAGCTCTGCACGAGAATAGTTGTTAGGGTGCTTACGGGTCATATGTCGAATCATGGTATAGTTACCAAAGGAATATTTTTTGTTTGGGTTGCCCCTTGAGAGTTCTTCCTTACAGATTAGGCAAGTTACCTTGGCCGCATTCACTTTTTTCTTGCCCTCTGGGAGTGAAAAAAACTCCCATACAATGTGTGACTTGGGCTTGTATGGGGTATTTTGTTCAGGCAGCCATCTTTCATAATCCTCCTCTTCCTCCTCCTCCTCTTGTTGACCACCAATGTAATCTTGAGCTGGTCCTCTTGGTTTTTGTGGTGGTGGTGGTGGGGTAGATGCACCAGCTGCTGCTGCTACTGAAGCCATTATAAAGATCAAAAAGGTACAGAGAGGTACAAACAGGTCTTCCTCAGTCAAAGGACAAAGTCAGAATAAGGAAAAAAGGTGGGGTCTTTCATCATTTGGAAAAAAAAATGTCCTGAACCAATGAGAAGTGTTATTTTCAGGTCACAAGACTAGGGGCTTCATCATTATGAAACCAAAACTGTTATGAACCAATGAAAAGTGTTATTTTCAGGTGACATGACCCGACGCGCTTACGCTATGCGCCCCCGGGCGCACCCAGGGTCGCGCCCCGGGTCGCACTCTGGGTCGCGCTCCGGGTCGCGTCGCGTAAGCGCGTCGGATGTTTACGTTGCGTGATCGTATTCGCACGAGTACTTCCGGGCGCGCTTACGCCGTGCGTATCACGCGGACGCGGCTACGCGATACGTCACGATCATGTTTTCGTTCGCGATATTGGCGCTTACGGGACGCTCCCCGGAGCGCACCCCGGAGCGCTTTAGAGAAGTACACTCTTTGGGGCGCTCCCCGGGGCGCGCACCGGGAGCGCTCCAAAAAAAAAATGGGAAAAATTGTAGGGACTGGTAGCCCTATTCTTAAGTTGTTTTTACGAAAAATAACTTTGAAAAAATATGTATTGTGCTACATTGGGCTATATATATGTTAGAGCCAAAATGTAGCCCAAATGTAGCCCAATGTAGCCCAATGTAGCCCAAAGATGGCCACCAGAGACAAAAAAAAATATAGCCCAATGACAGAATGTACCAGAGTGTTCTAAACAACTAGAGCGCTAACAGTCTTACTTATAAAGTGAGACTTATAGTTAGGAATTAGCATTATAAAAACCTATGAAATTCACTTAAAAAACCATAGGTTTCAGACCAGTTATAGTTAGGAATTAGCATTTAAAAAACCTATGAAATTCACTGAAAAAACCATAGGTTTCACACCAGTTATAGTTAGGAATTAGCATTTAAAAAACCTAATAAATTCACTAAAAAAAACATAGGTTTCACATCAGTTATAGTTAGCTGGAAATTTTACTGACATAAAACCATTGAAATTCCACGTTATAATTAGTTGGACTCACTATAACTTGCGCGTGTAATGCACTGCTGATGACGTCACATATTACATCACTCATGACATGGTCAGTGACATCACTCATGACATCACTGATGACACCATCCAGTGAATGTGTGCCTTTCTGAAAAATAAATATTTTTTATATATGTATATGTAAAGGTAGATGGATAAATAAATGTTTAAATAAGTGTGTAAATGGATGTTTTAAAAAAAAAATGATTGGTTAACTGGCTTATTAAGGGTATCTTAGTGAATACATATATTAACGAGTAATGTTTAAATATTTAAATATATGTATCAGTGTTTCACTTTGTGTATAAGTTGCTGCATGGGTTGGTGAGTAGCTACATGTGTGTGTATATAGATTATTAGATTTATTTTAGTATCAGTATGAGTGTCTATATGGTTTGGTGGGAGTGTTACTTAGCACATAGATGCATCAATGACTGACTCACTGTTTGTATGTGTTTTGAAGACGGCATATGTGCAGGACTGTATGGGTGGATGAGTGTGTATATGCGTGTGTTAGTGAGTGAATGACTGTCTCATTAGTGTCTTTATCAGTAACTACATATGTTTTAATCTAGTATATGTGAGTATTGATGTATATGAGTGAGTATATGTGAGAGTGAGAGATTGAAAGAGTTCTTGTTTAAATAAGTATGTGTTTCTATAAGTGATTGTTTAAGAGAGTAAGTATGTGTAAGTTTCCATCAATACTCAAATATACTAGATAAAAATATATCTTGATACATATATTTAAATTTTTAAACATTATTCACTAATATATGTATTCACTGAGATACACTTAATAATCCAGTTAACCAATCAATTTAAAAAAAAAAAATCAATTTAGACACTTATTTAAACATTTATTCTTCAATCAACTTTTACATATACATATATAAAACATATTTATTTTTCAGAAAGACACACATTCACTGGATGGTGTCATCAGTGATGTCATGAGTGATGTAACTGACCATGTCATGAGTGATGTAATATGTGATGTCATCAGCAGTGCATTACACGCGCAAGTTATAGTGAGTCCAACTAACTATAACGTGGAATTTCAATGGTTTTATGTCAGTAAAATTTCCAGCTAACTATAACTGATGTGAAACCTATGGTTTTTTTAGTGAATTTAATAGGTTTTTTAAATGCTAATTCCTAACTATAACTGGTGTGAAACCTATGGTTTTTTCAGTGAATATATATATATATATATATATATATATATATATATATATATATATATATATTCACTGAAAAAACCATAGGTTATAGGCCATATATAGTTAGGAATTTGCATTTACAAAACCTTGAAAATTCACTGAAAAAACCATTGGTTATAGACCATATATAGTTAGGGATTAGCCTTTTCAAAACCTTATTTTACTCACACAAAACCATTGAAATTTCATATATAGTTAGTTCCACTAACTATATTTCGCGCACCCGCAATCCACTGCTGATGATGTCAGATATTACATCATTCATGACATGGTTAGTGACATCACTGATGACATCACTGATGACATTTCAAATGACATCACTGATGACATCTCAAATGACATCACTGATGACAACATCCAGTGACTGTATGTTTCTGTAAAGTTAAAATATGTCTTACATATTGAAGAATGAGTGGATGTATAAGTGTCTGGATGAAGGATTTAGTAGGTGCATGACTGACTGTATGAGTGAGTGATTAAATGTGTCTCACTGAGTGCATGGGTTAGTGACTAAACTGTTTTAATTTGTGCATCATTATATCTGTTGTTCTACAAACTGCTACATATGTTGATCAGTAGCTATATGAGTAACTGTATGGGTTATTCATTGGTTGTCCAAGTATTTGTATAGGAAACTGAGTGTGTGTGTATGGGTGGCTGGGAGGTGTGTGACTCTGCACATAGATGTGTGAGTAGTTGATTCACTATATGTATGGTTTCAAAAGTGCATGTGCAAACAACTGTATGGGCGGTTGACTGTGCATGAGTGTATTAGTGAGTGAATGGATATCTCAGTACTACATGTCAAAGTAAGTACATAAGTAAAACACAGTACATGTGAGAGTTGACATATATAAATAACTGTGCATAAGAGCCAGCGAATGTGTGAGTGGCTGTATGGATCATTGTGAACATGTATCAGGGATTGTATAAGAGAGTAAAGTAAATGTGTTAGTATATGTTTGAATAAGTAAGGTGTGTATAACTGTATAGTTGAGAAAATGGAGGTGTGATTGATTTTTTGCATAACTGACTAGGTGTGTGAGTAACTCCATGGATGAGTGACAGTCTGTGACTGTCTATTTACACTGATTGTATCTAAGGTTAAATTAGAGTCTGAAGAGGTTCATGGTATTATCACATGAATGATATCACCAGTGATGTGATCAGTCATGTCAAATGAGATGTTATCAGTGATTTTATCAGTGATGTCATTTGAGAAGTCATCAGTGATGTCATTTGAGATGTCATCAGTGATGTCATTTGAGATGTCATCAGTGATGTCATCAGTGATGTCACTAACCATGTCATAAATGATGTAATATGTGACATCATCAGCAGTGGATTGCGGGTGCGCGATATATAGTTAGTGGAACTAACTATATATGAAATTTCAATGGTTTTGTGTGAGTAAAATAAGGTTTTGAAAAGGCTAATCCCTAACTATATATGGTCTATAACCAATGGTTTTTTCAGTGAATTTTCAAGGTTTTGTAAATGCAAATTCCTAACTATATATGGCCTATAACCTATGGTTTTTTCAGTGAATTTCATTGGTTTTTTAATAGCAAATATCAAAAGCTGTAAAATGTCAAGTACGTGATAGGTAAAAACTTTTTCGTGTTTATGCACGCTGATGTGCTTTGAACGCTGCCCCCCTCCCCTCTTTTCTCTTAGTAGTACTCTCTCTTTGCAGATAGTGAAGAGTAGTTAACGCAGGCCTTTACCTCCGTTGTAATCCATCCTGCCTGCTTGTCTCTCCATTGGATTGATTATTATCCAAGCATTTACTGTTTTACAATTGATTCTCTTTGGTTCATTCTCTATTTACAAACAAGCACAAAGTCGCAATACTCTGTTTAGTCTTTGCAGATCGTGAAAAATCGTGTAAAAAAATAAAAGTAATCGAGCAAAATCAGTAGGCCACTAATTGGATCTCTTTTTGACCTCGCTAAAATAGAAATATTATAAACAACCCTTCATGAGAAATACGAAAATAGTGAGATGAACTGAGCTCCACACCATGAGGGCTGCAAGACAGCTCGGCTCCGTCACCCATCCCGCCCAAAATAACGACAAACCCTATGCAAATATTAAAAATATAGACAACACACCAGCAAAGAAACAGGGTAAAACATTTTATTAAATAACTATTTACATAACGTTGGTTTATAAGATGATGTCAGTAGTGGACCGATGTGTGAATAGGTCGGAAGCAGCACAAGGGACCAAGATCCGGATGGCAAGTCCTGGATGTTGGGTGCCATAGTTCAGAGTTCTGAGTTTGAGCCTTTTTCAATGCCTGTGCTTTGTTGTTTCCCCTCCATCAAAAACAAAAAAAAAATATAAAACTGTGCAAAAATACAAAAAAATCAAAAAAATGTTTACAAAAGCAGTGCTTGTAAGACTGTCTGAAGCTTATTTCCATTTACTGCAGCTTCACTATTCTCAAAGTAAGTGAGGGTCGTTTGTGGACCTGACTGCATTTGAAAACAATGTTATATGGTACCTCCCTAAACCGCTTGACGGAGGCCCCCGAGGGGCGGTGTGATGGCACGGACTCGGAGAAGACGCTTGGCTCCGACCCCCTCCCCAAGTCTTATAGCACTGGTGTAGCCTGAGATCGCCCCCGACATAAGCGGCCGGCTCCCGGGGTCCGGCGGAACTTTTTGCCTTTTGATGACTCTTCTATTCTGGACTTTGTCCCACAATCCGTTTGACCTGAAGACACGCTGTAGTGGGGCGCCCCTTTACCGTTTTAGTTGCCATTCTGCCCGCTTTTGCTACACTGTGCCTCTTCCGCCATTCAGCTGTTTACCGCCCGCTCTTGCGACTACAGCGTCTCGCTCACCATGTAGTTAAGTTGCTCCCGCTCTTGCGGTGCAGCGATAGGCGGCTGCCACAGGACTCTCAAACTGGCGGCCGGCTCTTCGGTTTTGGGCCTGGTCCACTAAAATGGCCCTGGGACACCTTGGAACTCGGACGCTTCCCTGATAGGGCTTGGGTCCCATTCTCGAAAGCGTCCCCTCAGCCGTGAAGATTCTACAAAAGTCTTGGGGCCCCCGACTCCCGCAGGCTTCTGGTGGGGAGCGGCTGCCATGTCTGCTCGTGGAATGGCCACGACGGAGCTACGAGATGGTAGTGCTCTCATGCTGACGCCAGCTTTAGTCTGAAACATCCAGAAACACTGTAGACTACCAATTCGATCAGTTCCGGTAGCGCCCCAACATGACCCGGAAGAGAAGAACTTGCCCTCCCCTCTTTGACTGATGGTTATTGTTGCCTGTCCCCTCTGTTGTCATTTAACAGAACTTTTTGGACTGCTGAAAGGGGTTGTGTTCCGAACGCTGGTTGGTGGAGACATTTTGACTATATTCTTGACCTACGTTGTCGCGTAATGCGTTATATGACACGCCGCGTTAGCGCACCTGGAAGTGATCCGGGGCGCGGCGTGCAGCGCGTAACGTAAGCATAACAGGTCATGTGACTTGTTAATAAAACTTTTAATTGGTTCATTTTACTTTTGTTATTTTAATGATGAAAAGCTTAGTCATATGACCTAAAAATTACGCTTTTTATTGTTTTCGAACATTATTTTTTTTTAAACATATATGTTATAATATTCCAGGCTAATGTACTTTCCCGGAAAATTTACAACTGTCCTGCAAGTAAAATATATTCCTTTTTCGAGAAAAAGGGCGTTTCTTCGTTCCATGACGGAGCCGTTGAGTAAAAGAGACTCGGCCTGCTATCTTAGTCGCCGATACGCCTGATTATCAGATTCTTATCGATCACTTTATGTTGCAGGAGTGGAAAACACAACTGCCCTTGACCATTTATCTTTACTGCGTTCCTACATATTATACCTTTTATCGTCATGTAATTGGACTGCTTTATTTCACTTGCCTTTTACTGATTCGAAAACAGTGACTAAAAGTAAAAACTTTACCAATGTAAATACTACTACCGTGTTTTGTTTTAAAAACCTTTATTGTGAAAATGTCAGTATACAAATACGGGCCTATAACCACGTGGGCCGGCCACGGAGCAAACTGAAGTCGTATATGATGAGGAGACATTTACACTGTAGAGGAACGTAACGAGCGGGCCATTAGGTTGCAAGAACTAAGGTGTCTAACAGTTGCGGAATCGGTGGACGTACATTTTGTAATTAAAATAAGACAGGGCCACTTACAATAAAATTTTCTAGATATACATTTGCGGGCAAGGAGTTACGAGTCCCATTTATACCGGCGCCTTTTTGGGCGAGGCCGGGCAGGTCCAAGATATAGTCAAAATGTCTCCACCAACAATCGGCCAGACCAGAACCCCTTTCGGCCCTTTATGCTACAAGATGGTGTCTTCCATTCAGAAAATATTGTTGGCAGCATTTTGAAAGGAAAGATAAACAGCCGTTCTCCTAGTGAGTCTCACATTGTTACATTTAGGAAGAATGTTGAAGAGTAATATGTGGAAAATCTGAAGCCATTTTTCTACAAACTCTCAATCAGCCTTGGATGGAAAAAAAAATCCTGAAGAATGTACAAACTGAAAACCAATTTTTGTCTGTATAGCATCAACAGCAACGCTTGAGTCAGCTTTGTGTCAAGCCGCCATTTTCATTCAATCAATAGCGTCCCCCTGCACACATTCAGGAACCTGGTCGTGTCTTCAGGTGAAACGGATTGTGGGACAAGAAGCAGAAAGGAAAAAGAAAAAAGTTCCGCCGGACCTCGGGAGCCGGCCGCCTATGTCATGGGCGATCTTTGGCCACACCAGGGCAATAGTGAAGCTGCAGCAGGTGCAAAAGAGCTTCAGACAGTCTTACAAGCACTGCTTTTCTAAACATGTTTTTGTATTTTTGCACAGTTTTATATATTTTTTTGTTTTTGATGGAGGGGAAACAACAAAAAACAGGCATTGAAAAAAGCTCAACAGTGCAGGGCGCCTTGTGCTGGTTCCGACCTATTCACACATCGGTCCACTACTGACATCACCTCATAAGCCAACGGGGCACCCCACACTGACTTTCGGCGCAGCATTGTAGGATGGCCACACCAGTGCGGCAACTTGCTGGACACCACCTCGGTGCCATCCGGATCTCGGCGTGTTCGAGTCACTGTTCCGCAAGAGTGACCGGAACTCAGCTGGTCACGCCGTCTTTCGGCGCAGCATTGTAGTATGGCCATACCAGTGCGGCAACTTGCTGGACACCACCTCGGTGCCATCCGGATCTCGGCGCGTTCGAGTCACTGTACCGCAAGAGTGACCGGAACTCAGCTGAACACGCCGTCTTTCGGCGCAGCATTGTAGGATGGCCACACCAGTGCAGCAATTTGCTGGACACCACCTCGGGCAATAGTGAAGCTGCAGCAGGTGCAAATAAGCTTCAGATAGTCTTACAAGCACTGCTCAGAACTCTCAACTATGGCACTCAACATCCAGGACTTGCCATTCGGATCTTGGCGCCTTGTGCTGGTTCCGACCTATTCACACATCGGTCCACTACTGACATCACCTCATAAGCCAACGGGGCACCCCACGCCGACTTTCGGCACAGCATTGTAGGATGGCCACACCAGTGCGGCAACTTGCTGGACACAACCTCGGTGCCATCCGGATCTCGGCGCGTTCGAGTCACTGTACCGCAAGAGTGACCGGAACTCAGCTGGACACGCCGTCTTTCGGCGCAGCATTGTAGGATGGCCACACCAGTGCGGCAATTTGCTGGACACCACCTCGGTGCCATCCGGATCTCGGCGCGTTGTGCTGCCTTCGGCCTATTCGCACATCGGTCCGCTACTGACGCCTCCTCACGTGCCAACGGATTTTCTACGCTTTTTGTAGCCCTATGCCGCATAACAGGTCATGTGACTTGTTTATAAAACTTTTCATTGGTTCATTTTACTTTTGGTTTCCTAAAGATGGAAGGCTTGGTCATATGACCTAAAAATAACACTTTTCATTGGTTTAGAACATTTTTTTTTCCCAAATGATGAAAGCCCCACCTTGTTTCTGGATGATTCAGACTGAAGCTGGAGTCAGCATGAGAGCACCACCATCTCGTGGCTCCGTCGTGGTCATTCCGCGAGCAATCATGGCAGCCGCTCCCCACCGGAAGCCTGCAGGAGTCGAGGGCCCCCAAGACTTTTGTAGAATCTTCACGGCTGAGGGAACGCTTTCGAGAATGGAGCCCAAGCCCTAGCAGGCAAGCATCCGAGTTCCAAGGTGTCCCAGGGCCATTTTAGTGGACCAGGCCCAAAACCGAAGAGCCGTCCGCCATTTTAAGAGTAATGTGGCAGCCGCCTATCGCTGCACTGCAAGAGTGGGCGGAAGTCAACTACATGGTGAGCGAGACGCTGTAGCCGCAAGAGCGGGCGCAACTCAGCTGGATGGCCGCCACCTGGGGAGGCCCGTTCACGCCGCCTCCCCCACGCCCCCCCCCCCCCGGGCCGCCCCACGCCAATTTTCGGAGCAGCATTGTAGGATACCAAAACCAGTGCGGCAGTTTACTGGACATCACCTGGGTGCCATCAACATCTCAGCGCATTCTGCTGCCTTGGGACTATTCGCACAACAGACCGCTACTGACGAGGCCTCCCTCCGCAACACCCTGGACGCCCCACGCTGTTTTTCTTTGCTGCATTGTAGGATCCCAAAAACCAGTGCGGCACCCAGGTGACATCACCTGGGTGCCGTCCAGAACTCAGCACGTTGTGCTGCCTTGGGACTATTCGCACAAAAGACAGCTTCTGACCATTGTTGCTTTTTTTTGTGAAAAATGTTTAAATGTTTTTACAGTTTTTGTTCCGTTCGTTATATTTAAAAGTTAATAAAGTTTTATAATCCTACTTTGTTGGAGTGTTATATATTTTTTTAAAAACGGGTGAATGGGGCCTTGAATCGGGTTATTGTCATGTGTGGGCTTTGCAAGTGTACTGCTACAGGATCGGACATTTCAAACTCAAATGCACGTTCTTTTTCTTACCTTTCCGAAGCATGGAGCGCAATAGCAGGCAGAGAAAGGGTGATGCAACTGTTGAACACTGCCTGGCCTGGAAGTTGCTGGCAGTGCCCCCCCCCCCCGCCCGCTCCTGAAAGAGGACACACACACACCGCCGCCCCGAGTACTTCACAGATCTTTAAAAGACCATGCACTTGTTCATGAGGCTTAAATGGTTTATCACCCCTTCTAGAACCCCTGCATCGACCCTCTGACGTTTCCTGGAAGAATTACCACGTAACACAATACCAAGCCTTGTCAGCTGAAACCCCCGAGGAATCGTGGGGCATATTATCAAGGGGGTTTATCTCCACTTTTTTGGCTTTAAAAGCCAAGAAAGCGGAGATAAAATTATCTCCCTATTACCAAGCTGTCGCTAACACCAGTTAGTGACAGCTAAAAGGAGATAGCGACCATCTTGGGCCCCGCTTTGCATGTCAGTGATATTTATCACTAATGACATGCAAAGTGGGCGTGCCAAGATGTTAGCGACTGGAAACAGTCCCTAACATCGCTATCTCCTATTACCAACTTTTGGAGATATTCGCGCTAAGCGCGAATATCTCCAAAAGCTAACACCTGACCTGAGCAGTTCTTAGCCATGTTATCCAATGGGAGGTGGATAACATGGCTAAGAGCATTTGCTCGATAATACATGAATATCGCTGACTTTTCTGCGATATTCATGTATTGCGGCCGTTTTTTATCGCATTTGCGATAAACCTTGCTAATAGCAAGGTTTATCTGCGATAAAAATCTCTGATGTGCAGCGATAATTTTTGTCTCTAAACAAGTTAGAGACAAAAATTATCGCTAGTTGTTGGTAATATACCCCCGGGTTTTTGCTTGCAGAAATCGGGAGGCGGGAGACTAGCACTGAAATCAGTAGTCTCACGCCTGAATCGGGAGGGTTGGCATGTCTGGATTCTCTACAGCTGGGGCCATAAACTACATCCGCAGGGCTAGGTGATAGCCTGGGACCAGCCTGGCATCTAAAATGGCTGCCGTGCACGACAAAATTGTGGCATTGGAAAAAAGGCAAGATGGCGCAGACAATGTTTATCAATAAGGATTCATTTATAACAAAATATTTTATCGCAGTGACAAATTGGCAGTCAACACTTCCTGATTTCCATCGAATCGAACGTTAACAGACGTCACGCAGCAAAAAAAAAAAAAAGCTCACGCACAGCCGCTGGAAGAGATGTATCAACATATATGAGCCTCCTCAGCCACCCTCAGAAAACATAGGGGATTAGGATACGTCTCCCGCACCCCCTTATACCTAGTAATTTAATTAAAACGAAGCACAAAATGGCGAATTCCAGTTTCGCTACCAGTTTGCGGCCCAGTTCGCGGCCCGTGAAGCGCTTCTACCGTGAAAAATCATTTTTTTTTATTTTCCCCACGGGACCCTTTAATAACCCCAACAACATTCCTAGGGGGTCAAGGGGGGTATACCTTGCCCCCTTTCATTAAATTCCCCCTTCGTTTTTCACCTCTTCTTCTCTCTCGATCCTACCGAGAGATAAGATGGCGGCCGCTCCGGACTGTTTAGAATGTTGACAGACACCGGGGAGCCAATCAGCTTCGCATCGCAAAGTTCCGTTTCGCGAAAAGTAAGCGGACCGGAGCGCAGCCCGGAGCGCTGTTACAGATATATATCTTGTTTTGAACGTTAATTTCTCAAAATCCACTGGAGCACATATATTGAGACCTAGCAAAGGCACATCGGGGTAACAGTCCCTATAATTTTGCCAAGTTTCGTGCAAATCCATTCAGCCGTTCGGGCTAAAAGTGAGGCCAACCGCCCTATGGAAATTAACATGGGAAAAACGCGTTTTGGGACCCCCCTTTTTTCTCGGCCCCCCCTTCACGAACCCCCCCCCAAATTTCCAGGAGCTGCTCAGAAACAAAATGTGCCATTTTCCTGAAAATTTCAGCCAATTCCGTCCACAAACGCCAAAGTTATTAGGCATAGAATTTTCAAAAGTTCCATAGAGAAAAAATCCTAACTATATATATATATATATATATATATATATATATATATATATATATATATATATATATATATATATATATATATATATATATATATATATATATATATATATATATACTCATCTATCTTCATTAGATACGGTGGAGGGTATAGAAGCCTTGCTTGGTGTCTCCTTGTTTCGGGTAGTTTTGGGGAGGAGAAGGTACTGCGGTGTGAGTTTTATGATGAAAGGAAACCAGAAAATGCTCCTTGTGAAATGCCTGCCAGTCTGGTCGATGTCATTTTGAAGGATTCCGAAGCGAAACTGTGCAGCACAGCTATCAATTTTACCTGTACTGGGATGCTATTGGTACTTCCAGTTGCTGGCTGGAGACTTGGCTCTCTTCCCCAGCAATTCCCTGATGGACTTTCTCTTCAGTTCTCCTGAGGTGAATGAGGGGTATGTGCTGAAAAAATACATGCTCCTTCCCCTTTCCTTTCACTGTTTATGTTTTTGACTTCTAACTTCTCAAAGTTGCAGCATAATGAGCTCCATGGAGTAGTTGAGTTTTCCAGAGTGTACTGTGAGGGTGAGGAATTTGTACTGCAGCCACTGTGTCCTTTCCTACTCCTGGGTTGCCAAAGTGCAGCAATTCTGGCACATTTCTAGCGTTGCACTACTCTACCATGAGTGACGCAGTGCTATACTAATACCACTGTGTTACAGTTGTGTTGGATTATGCTCAAGAACACCTACATTGCATATATTAATTATTGCATGAAGCAGTTGGATTTAGCACACCTTTTGCAACACACAATCCTTAAAAAATTATACATTTGTGCTGTTGAATTGTTTTTTAAATATGACTTACTGCTTGTGTTGGCATTGCGGTACACTTCGTGACCAAGGCCAGCGAACCACTTGATAAACATGCCCCGTATTGTATAGTTGATGGGCAAGCATTGCACGTTCGAATATTTATTTATTTAATTAGGAGATTTGTTAAGCGCTCAAATAGCCCTTTACACCGCATTTGTTTACAATGCATGCGATTACAAGTCAGTCGTTACAATGACCATGTTGTAATATCGCAGTTCCATTACATCGCAAGTCGTTACATAGACTTGCTGTAGGGGAGCGCTGGACTTAGGAATTGTATAATTTACTATTCCAACTCCAGTGTACGCAACAGTAGGGAAGGTGTTGGAATAGTAAATTATACTAGTCCTTAGGTTAGCGTGCCCCCAGCAGCAAGTCGATGTAACGACTTGCATTGTAATGGTACTGCGATGTAACAATGCGGTCGTTGTAATGACCATGTTGTAATCGCATGGGTTGTAAAGCATGCAAGGTGATGACTGTTTCCTGCACATTCAACTCACATGTATCACGTCTTTCCCTGAGGACTTTCTCACCTCAAGGTATCACGTCCCACTGCATCTCATATTTACAAAGTTCGAGTTACACTGTGTGGCATCAAAATCATAGCTTTAAATATATTTTATTGACTGTTAAAAAAAAATCATTCTTGTCCCCATAGGGACCACTCTAGATTTTGCAATAATACTCACTGCAGGTCCATATGGAGTCCAGGGTTTCCCTTGAGTTCTTAAATACAAAAATACAAAAAAAATGTATTGAGCTACTGAGGTCTTGTAGGAAAGGATGGGTATAACATGTATCTAATGTAAGAATTGTCTATGGTTTCCCCTCACTGACATAAGGCTGCCTTAGAGTATAGCTCAACAAACCTTTCACAAAAGAGCACTGAAGAGGCAAACCTGTGCATATCACACGTTCAAAGGAGGCAGGATTTGTTCAGAGTAATTTATCTCGGGTGGTTCAGCACTATTGCTAATTTCAGTGCTCTTGCTCTCTCCATATATTTTTTGTACTTTGAATATGAAATATAAGATATACTTCTTTAAATTGGATTCAATGTTAACCTTTGCTACTGAAAGCAGACAATTAATTGGAATTCTTTCTATCATTTAATAATGTACATCATATATTAAGCAGTGCCCTTTGGCGGCATCCATAATGGATTCTATAAACCTTCAGATAATGCTTAGAGGAATTCTTAACGCATGTCTGCCTTTTGTTTCTCATCAGGAAGCAGGGACACAAATGTGCTGTGTTTTAGCTACTGGCTTATGTAAACATACAAGGTTCTTACTTTTCTTAAAAAAAAAAAACATTGCACATAGGTGAGGAGAGCAAGGAATCAAGGACAAGCAGTTTTCTGTCCTAAAGTAGCAGCCACTAATCCCAGTCCCGGACTACTGTATACAGATATTTCAAAAACGTTGACGCCTCACCAGACAAAAAGTGTAAATTCTAATGAGCACACATTGTTTTAAGCTGATTTGAAGCGCAGGGTGATTTGTTAGCATGTGCGTTCAGCATCTCTATGGAAGCTGTGCGAGAAAAATGCCCTATTGTCTCTACGCAGAATAACACAAACTGTTGACTTTTGCACTTATGAATATTTTGTGTGGGCGTAAATGATATTCTAATAACTGTAGCCTCCGACTTCCAGCAGAGATGGAATTGAAGTACGATAATGAAATCTCAGGTGACGTAGGCAGGTGCCCCAACGGGTTCAAACTCTGGTAAAATGATTAGAGAGTGTGTGAGGGATACATTTATAAAGGCAATCCAATGTCCTCAAATCGTAAAAGGATGAGCCATTTAGAAAATACTAAAATGGACAAGGGATATTGCAGCTAGACTATGTGCCAACTTTTATCTTCATGAGAATGTAAGACTCGATAAGGAACGACCTGTAAATTCGGCTGGGTCCGGTAATGATACTTTTGGGACAGAGAATAATAGAAATAACTCCTTTGTACATCGCAACTGGAAATATAGATTTATACATTCTATCAATTAACCACAATTCATTAAGAGTTGTAGAATGAAAATTAAAGGGGTGGAAACAATCTTATTTTGTTGTTTTCAGTGCCTACCAGCCAGTTATGTAATGAATCCATATGAAATTAATCTGTAAGTGCCTAATCAGGAACAGTTATAAGGGACAATGCTGTCATAAATTTTCCCTGCAAATAGGAACTCATCTTGTGGTGACCTTATTGTTTTCATACCATGTTGTTTTATAGCTACTTTATCCAAATTACCAGATCTGAGGGACTCTGAACCTTATAATAAGGAACTTCGTTTAACTTTGTTTATTTGGCTTTTATGGTAGGCTGTAGCTGAAATTAATTCAAGCATTTAACCATCTCCTTACAATTTCCCCAGTGCAATACCCTAAGTGTGGTGGGTACGTCAAGATGAGGGCCCACTACTCATTGTGCCATTGGAAATAAGCTATGCATCACTGATGAAGCCTAAAGAGACCAAAACCCATTTGTGATTGCTTATCACATCTACATGGGCCTGAGCTAGTCGTTTGGGCTCGGCTATTCCTATTGGAACAGGACCAAGGGAGATTCACTTATGGCTGTGTCTAGAGAAGCATACTAAGAAAAACATGAATGGGTTCACTTTGGCCTGAATAATTACAAGTGTCTGTGATTAAATCAAGGATTCCACCAATCTCTTTCTAGTTTGATTACATATTTCCCCACCTGGGCATCACAGAATTAGAAGCAGCAGGAGGTGCAGGTGAGAATATAGGAGGTGGGGACAAAACTAGATCTTAAAACTGCAGCATTCAACTTCGTCTTGACCCTCCACCAATAGGAACAGTTCAGCCTGAACTTCCAAGCCTGGTCCACCCTGAACTGGAATACAAGCAAGGGCTCATCATCAGCCAGCTAATTTCTAGTGGCACAGCAAGCACGGGACTCGCGACTGGGCATACCCTTCACACTTAAGGTGTCAACTGCAGAAACAACAAGATGATGGATGGAATGCTTGAAATAATCTCCGTGACTGGCAATGGCTCTGAGCTGAATCTCATTACACTGCTTTTTGCCTACCATGCTGCCTCAGTTTGAACGCAGCCATATGCAAATCAGCCTTGACCATGCTGCAATAGGGACAGTCCAGCTCAAACTGCCCAAACCTTGACCTCCCTGAACTGCAATACAAGCAACCTAGGTCTTGTTTTGCCTTGATAAGGGCTTATCAGCCAGGTATAGGTTGATTCTAGTTGCATAGAAAGCACAGGAACCAAGTTTAGGAATACCCGTTGCACTTAGTGCGACAACTGCAGCAACACCAGGGTGATAGATGGAATGCTTGAATTAATCTCAGCCATCGGCAATCACTCAGGCCACATTCAAATCCATTGTTTGTCGCCCACCATGCTACCTCAGCTTAGAACCAGCCATATGCAAATCAGTCTTGAATCTTCTTCTATAAGAACAGTCCATCCTAGACAGCCCAGTCAGGCCCTCCTCAAACCATAGTACAAGCAACCTAGGACCAGTTCCACCATGATAAGGGCTCATCAGTCAGGTATAGTTTGATTCCAGTGGTACAGATAGCATGTTCAAGCTAAACTGTTCCCACAGGTGCAGGGTCAAGACTGATTTGCACATAGTGGGTCCAAACTGGCATGGTGCGCAATGTACCAATGGATTGGGATGCATCTGGAGTAACTACTAGTGAATGAGATTCATTCAAGCATTTCATCCATCACTTTTTATGTACTTTGGTATGTTGCCCTAAGTGGGACTGCTATGCCTAGATGTGGGTCCAGTGCCCACTGTGTCACTGGAACCCAACTATACCTGGCTGATGAGCGGACTACAAGGGCAAAAACGGTCCTTGGTTGATTGTGTTCCGGTTCAGGGAGTACATGACTTGGCAGTTTGGTTAGATTGTTCCCATTCTACCAGGGTCAAGACTGTTTTGCATGTAGCAGGGTCCTAACCAATGTTCCCTCGCATTTTTTTCCTCAGTGTACAGCAGTGTAAGGTCTCTGTGCACTGTAGCCATGGCTATATGCGCCAAGAACCAGACCTCGTGTGTGGGTGCAGTGCCAAATATTACTCCAAACTTTTGCTTAAAAAAGTAAAAAGACGGTGCATTTCCACACATACAGTACCACGTTAATGGTATTAAGGCAGGTTTTCAATTTGGATACACACGCCATGACATGAATTGGTTACACAGGCAAGTGCACTTTGGGTTTAGAAAAGCACAAGACTCCAATGGTGGTACCATCATAGGATTTTACTGCTGTAGGTGTAATTTTACTCGTTGTATTATACATCTGGATGCAGAGACAGAAAGTTGCAGCACAAATACTAGCCGGGCAGCACACTATATGAGCAGAAATTTCTTAACTTAGGTGTTACCTAAGAAATGCAGAAAGTCCAAAACCACGATGTGTAAAGCGTGATGGTGCTCAAACCTGTATAGGCCGCCCCCTGTGTCAGTATGAACAGGAGCACAATTATTGGCCATGCCGGCAAATTATTTCTAAGCAGCCCGGGATGGCCGACTCAAGTCCACTGGGCGAGGGAGAGTACACTGCTGCATCATGCAGTCAGGAGACAGCGGTGAGTGGGCCAGTCGTCACCAGTGGAGAGTCACACTGCTGGGGGAAGAACTACAGAACAAACACAGTAAGTATATTCCCCATCCACTGTCACGCACAGTATACCAGTCACAATCAAATTAACTTAATTTTAGGAAAGTGCAGGATATTCTTTCTTTGGAAATTCCCAGCTGCCTATTGAGGGACGTCAAAGCCGTAAGCCATACACAGGGTACTTTAGTATGCCTGACTTGCTATCGCTGCTGTAAACTTTAGAACACAAGTTGGTGAATTACCTGGTGTGTATTCTAGCACCAAATCTTAATATTTAGCCGAATAGATCCGCCTTTGACAGAATTACTGAATAGTGTGATCCACAGTAAGGCACAGGGTCAAGACTGATTTGTATATAGCTGGATCTGAACTGAGGTGGAGAAGTGAGCTAAAGAATGATGATGGATTCAACCCAGATCTGTGATGGGGGGTGAGTGTCTGAAAAGTTTCAGCGCTTCGTCCATCATCTCCTGGTGTTTGCTGTGATCCACAGTAAGAACTGAGCTACAACTGTGGGCTAAGTGGTGGGCAAATTAAACATTGTTGTTCTGGTTTGTGGTGCTGTCTGCAGGCACAGAGAGAGTGTGGGATTGGTGTCATATAGTTCACTTAGGGCCTCAGTGGCAATGTATTGTGTGAGTGCTTACTAGACTTCAGTGTTGTCAGCGTCGGTGACTGAGACTATGCAGGATGTTTTCATTTTACTAGCCTCACCATAGAAGGCATTGCTGCTTGGGCTGGCGGCTGGTCCCCATAAAACAGCATGCAAGGGGTCGCGTAAGAAGCAGAAACCGCTGTGAACCAGAGCGAGAAACCATGAGGAGAAATGCCTGTGCCTCTCCATGCCCTCTGATACATCTTTAAATTTCAGCTATAGACTTTTTCCTTTCTCTCCGGCCGAAGCAACAAAACACATTACAGCTCAAGTCTGAAAACAAAGCTGCTATCAGGCACTGGTGGAAAGCAGCAGTCCGGTACCTCACCCTAGGGTCGATACCTTTTCCAGAGAAAGATTGGCCATTAGGTGTTATTCAAAGAGTCTGCAAAGGCCTGGACTTGATACTATGTGGGACTGAATACAAAATTGAATTTATTCATTGTAATGTGCTATTTCTGCATATATTAACTTTAAGTGTTATTCACTCATATATCCCCTCCAGAACACTTTTAAAACTGCTTTCTATTTATATTAGTTCTTTGTAATATGTACAGATAAAATGTAAAAATGTCAGCTTTAAATGATGTTGCTTATTATTGTACTGTCTGCAACATCAAGAGAGCTGCCCTGTGTTCATTTGATTTCAGCAGGATGTGCTTAGCTGTATGATGGTGCAATAAAGTGCAAGGGCATAGGGGTATGAGATGTTTTAGGATTATTTCTTTACTTTTATTTATTCTGGCACACAAATATTATCAGTATCTTAACTTTCCATTTCAAGGGTTTTGAAGCAGTTTCAAGATATTGTAGGTCTTATTGATAGAGAGTGTGTAATTTCCAATATTTATCTCTTTCCATGTACTTCATCGCTTGGTTTCACTCAAGAAAATGTCACACTAAGGTGGAGATTTACTAAGATTTTGCACTGAGTTTGTTCTGTATTCAGATGCAATCAATATCTGGAGAGACAGTCTCCAGTGGAAACCTAGCAAGATGACCACATGCACAGTTGAGCTGCTGGGAGCAGCTGAGAGGAGATTGGCTTGGGATCACCCCTCCGGTGTAGTCCACCCCGTCACATACCTTCCTTGTTTGGTACGATTGCTCTGCTTGCCACTGCGACGGCCTCTCTCTTTGCTTCCCGTGGCAGCTGCCTTGGCTTCCGAGACGCTTTCCACAATCTAGGCAGTGAAAGAACTTTGAGCTGCTGCTGCCCTTGTATCCCCTAGTGATTCCCTGGTGTGCTGGAGAGAGCGACGAGTTCCCCTGTACCACCCTTTCTTGCCCGTTACAGCCCCTCCATGTGACCAGCATCCAGAGTTTGGCTTCCTCCCCTGATTAGGGATCTTCCTACAGGTCTTGAAAGGGACTCATGATATTAACCTTTTTTGGTAGGAGGTATGCAGGATTTGAATTAATTCCAGCTACAGGCTCAATTACCCATCCCCCTCCATCCTTTTTGTTAACTGTTTCCTTCATTTGTGTTTTTTTGTTTTTTGTTCTCCTGTAACCGCTTCGTTACTATTTTTCTTTTAAATATTATCCATCACTGGCTAACTGTTTTTGGCTGTTGTGTATGCCACCCTTTCCGATTTATTTGGATCTTTTCATATGTAACTTATGTGACTAATATGTCCACATCTATTTAAAGCGCTCTGATACCTCTGGGTCTAGTTAGCGCTATATAAAACTCTACAAATAAATAAATAAATAAAACTATCAGCAAAAAGCGTTCAGCACACCAAGCCAACTTCCCGGCCTACTTATGATGACATTTTTCAAACAGAACGTATATTAATGATACTTGGCAAATGTATTCTAAAACAAGCAGCAAATAGGCACATTCATACATTTGTACCCTGTGGTTTAAAAGAAATTATTAATAAGTGCGATTGCCACCTTCATACACTTTTTTTTTATTTAGCGTGAACTCGACCCAAAGGGGTCAGAGTGATTTACATGTGCACCAGTTACGTTGGTGGGGCTAGCGTTATGAGAGGCTGCAGGCCCCAAATAAACTCTGGCAGCTATGTTCAGCCCGGACTCACGTGGCATGACCATAACAGGCAGCAGGCACTGACAAACTGACACTGTCCAGCAGCCTCTGTGGCAGCACTCACTGGAGAGCCAAATAGAGCAAGTCTGAGGGCAGATTGTGGGCCATTGTGAAAATATTCCTGTTGATGGCAGCGCAGGAGGGTGCTGCAATTAACAGGAATACTTTCACTAGTGCCCGCAATCAGCCCTTAGCCTGCTCCATTAAGAGAATAAATGCAGAAAGCCCAAAAGCACGACGTGTGCTTTACAAGTCGTGCTTTTGAACTTGATGCATGTCTTTTCTTAATAGAGCTCGGCTGAGGGCTGATTGTGGGCACTTGTGAAAGTATTCCTGTTAACCCCTTCCATGCTCATGACGGAATGGTTCCGTCATGAGCATCGGTCGAGCTGTGCTTATGACGGAACCGTTCCGTCATGACCACGCCCGTTTTCATTAGGGCTCAGCACCGGGCGGGAATCGGGGCCGCACGGAAGAGGTTAATTGCAGCACCCTCCTGTGCTGCAATTAACAGGAATATTTCCACAATGGCCCACAATCAGCCCGCAGCCGTGGCTCATTAAGAAAGAAACGTAGCAAGTGCAGAAGACACTGGCTTTAGTACTTGACCCCGCAACCTGAAAATTACAGTTTTTCACGCCGCCTGTGTTTTAAAAGCAGTGGTGCGATCGCTCTCCCCGGATGTGTTCGCGCTTCACTCAGGACACTGCGCTCTCAGGGTCACGGAGGTATGCAAGCGCGCAACTTACAGGGAACACTGTCTGCATCACACACTAGAGCCAAGCAACCCGTACAACACCAGTATATCTTGGATGAAATATAGTCATTCAAAGCATTGTGACCTAACTGTAGACTACCAAAGTATTGTGAAGGTAAGTATATATCCTTTTACTATATTTAACTCTAAATAATCTATTTCTTGATTGTCGATATAGTGCTCATCATATTTTTGTAAGGTGTTTTGAAATTCTAACTTACAACTACTGGTTGTATCTTTCATAGGGAGTGGGGACAGTGAACTATTACTGAGAGGATGTCTGAAATGAACCATCCCTCCTTCCAAGAGGAACCAGCTATTGGGATGTTGACAGCCTCAAATTAAATTTGTTCCCCTCTCACAAGTGCTTTTTACTAATTCATATCTGATGTACTACCTATTCTTCTCCCAACCAACAGAAAGTGTCCCCCCTCTAATCTTCGTGCTAAGGCGAAAATTCTCCACCAATATCTTGTGGAAAATTGTGCAGTCACTTTTCATTTAGGTAATTTTCCTGTGAACTGATTGTTTTGTGAAATTATTTTAACCTTTGCTGTTATTGGTCTGAAGTCCTTATTTGGATCAGGTCAGTCCAATATATATTGTAATGGATCTATTTTGTCTTCCTTTTTCTGTGCTGAAAAGGCCCCAAGAATTAAAGTGCTAATAAACTTGAAATTGACAGTTCCCTACTTGGGCTGTTTTCGAGGCAATACACAGTTGTCTAACAGACAACTTTACACAATACTCAACAAGGGTGTTGATTACCACCAAACACTCCCTGTGAATGAATTTCACTCTTTCATGTTCTTTTACTCCTTTCAGTCGTGCTTTCATTCTCTGTCACCGTTTGTACTGAGTTAAAGTACAACTAAGTATGGGAGGGCCCCACCTCCAATAACCGGGGGTGCGAGGGGGGTGAGAGGGGGAAAGAGAGCACGTTACCAAGGCAATACACAGACTAGCAGGGATTACAGGTCAGAAAGCTCAGATTGTTCATGTGCAGGCTGCGCACATCTGTCTGTAACCTGAAGGACAGGTATGACTCCCGGCAGTTGGGCACACCCTTTCATCCTTCTAAACTCATCTCTGAACAAGCTGAGTTAAGCAACAGTGACATCTTCTAGTAACTTGAAGAGCTCAAGTATTATATGCAAAGGGAGCACAAGTCACCTTCGCAAACACACACACAAAACATCACACACAGAAACACAGCACAGTCGCAAACTACTCAAAATCTGTCAGACGTTCCTGATAAAATCCAAAATTTGGAAAGAATTGTAAATCTTATGAAACGAGAAAAATCTGGACAATAATCAACAAATAAAAAAAGCATCACAACAAACCCACTAAGTAAAAAATAGGTCCTAAAAACACTCAAACAGAACCGTATGCATGAAGTGGGATCATATGCAGGAATGTACACAAATGCTGATACACACACGTGCCCATGCAAGCATGAGCAAGAAGTATCACACAAACCAAATACATGCAAGGTTACACACACAGGTATGGCCAGAAAGATATACTAAGTATGAGGAACCCACACCACAAACTCCTAAGGGGGTACCCATACTGAAATATATGCACACGTGTATACCTGCACAAACACGTGAAGGAAGGGGCGCATTAGCTCCATTAAGAAGAAATGCAACAAGCCCAAAAGCATGACGTGTGCTTTACACGTCATGCTTTTGAACTTGATGTATGTCTTATCTTAATAGAGCGCGGCAGAGGGATGATTGCGGGCACTTGTGAAAGTATTCCTGTTAATTACAGCACCCTCCTGCGCTGCAATTAACAGGAATACTTTCACAAGTGCCCGCAATCAGCCCTCAGCCCTAACACACTAAGAGAAAAATTGCAGCAAGCCCAAAAGCACGATGTGTGCTTTACAAGTCGTGCTTTTGAATTTGATGCATTTCTTTCCTTAATGGGCCACAGCTGCGGGCTGATTGTGGGCACTTGAGAAAGTATTCCTGTTAATTGCAGCTGCAATTAACAGGAATACTTTCACAATGGCCCACAATCATCCCGCAGCCGTGGCCCTTTAAGAAAGAAAGAAATGAAGCAAGTACAGGAGACACTTGCTTTAAGAGCTCGACCCCGCAACCTGAAAATTACAGTTTTTCACGCCGCCTGCATTTTAAAAGCGGCGCGCTTCACTTAGGACACTGCGCGCTCGGGGTCACAAAGGTGCGCGGGTGCGCAAGTTATTGGGAACACTGGTCCGGGCTCGGGCGGACAGGTCAGCGTTCTAGTGGCCCCTACGGCCTATAAATGTGTATAGGCCAGCGACCGCGCAGCGGACGCGTGCAGCGGGCCCGCCGGAAGCGCGCCGAAGTCGAGCCAAAGTCAAGCCCGTCTGCGCCCGTCCGCGACTGGACGGGGCGCGGGGCCATAAACCCTGGCTCACTGACATCGACCATCACAAGGTATGGCAGGCAAGAGCTGCTGGATATACGCTCCAACATCCCTTTATGTGATAAACAACCGATGCATGTCCTATCGCTAATAAACTGCTCCTCTTGCACTTTTTCCCCTGTCACCCCTGTTACCATTCAGAAACCGGCCAGTGATATTAATACAATAAAGTCAGCTCTGTTAAATTGCAGATCCCTCCGAAAACATAGCTTAGAAATTTTTCATCTACTGGAGGACGATACTATCCAAATTCTGTTTCTTACAGAAACATGGCTGGATGAACACTCCGAGCCTGATATCATACAAACCCTTCCTCCTGGCTTCGTCCTTTCCAGATTGGATAGGAAAGATGGCAGAGGGGGGGGCATTGCGATAGCCACTAAAACCCCATTAGAATGTACCCTCTCTTCTACCATGATTGACCACTGTGAAGCGGCCACTTTCACCATCACCACTGGTCCCAATCATTCCCTCTCGGGTATTCTGGTGTACCGACCCCCTGGACAACTGTATGATTTCACTCCTACTCTGGTAGAAGCCATCACTCATCTTGCGCTCAAAAAAACCCGCATTCTAGTGCTTGGTGACTTTAACGTCCATTTTGACGACCCACTCAATAAAGAGGCGGCGGATATCAAATCAGAGCTACTCTCCTTAGAACTAGAGCTAAAAAATACCGATCCTACCCACCACCATGGTCATCTACTAGACCCGGTATTTGGAAATTGGAAGGGAATTCAAACCTCTGCTCCTCAGCCAATTCCTTGGTCTGATCACTTCATAGTGCCAATATCCATTCAACTAGAAAGGTCTGAGCAGTACAAACAAAGCTCACAACGTTTCAAGCGTAGAAGATGGAAAAATTTCTCCATTGACTCATTTTCTAACATCATTCAGGATGCTGGCCCCCCAAAAGGATCTGATAGTGAGACAACCTATGCTCACTTACAGGATAATATCACTAAAGCGCTGGATGCTACCGCTCCCATTCGTACTACCACCAATGCCACAAGAACTAGAAAAACTGCCCCATGGTTTAGTCAGGAGCTCCAGATCGCGAAAACAGCGTGCAAAAAGCTCGAAAGAGATTGGCGTGTCAATTTCTGCCCTGAAATAAAAACCAGATATAAAACAGCACAAAAAGATTACTACAGAATGGTACGTACATCTAAAGCTTCCTACTATAATAAGCGGATCCAGGAAGCTGAGAACTCCTCTAAAGAGCTTTTTCTGATCTATAAGGAGATCTCTATAGTTGAGTCCAACCCCACTCCCCAGAATGATTCAGTGGATATTTGCAATAAGATTGCCAAGTATTTCTCCGACAAAATCACCAACATCTATGCTAATTTTTCTAGCAATATAAAATCTGGCAATGACTTCATAGAGAATGATGCTTATATAAGCACTCCCATCCATCTAAGTACCTTTTCTGTACCTCCAACCGAAACTCTAACTAAAATCTGTAAGAGTATTAAGTCTGGTTCACCACGCGATCCCGCCCCTCCTAAAATTCTAACGGCCAGTCTCCCGGCCCTGGAACCGCATTTCAGACATATGTTGCAAGTATCATTCTCTACAGCTACTCTCCCCGCGGACTGGAAAAGAGCTATAGTATTCCCTATTAAGAAAAAACCTAACCTGAGCCAGGATATATTGGAGAATCTACGTCCAATTTCTCTACTCCCTTACCTCGCTAAATTAGCTGAGAAAGTAGCTAATGCCCAACTTATGAGACATCTTGAAACACAAGAAACCTTCCATCCCTCACAATCGGGCTTTAGATCAGGCTTCTCCACAGAGACAGCACTCCTAAGAGCTACTGAAACTCTGCGGGAGGGAGCGGACATAGGCAAAACCATGGCCTTGATCATGCTAGACCTCAGTGCCGCGTTTGACACTGTAGCCCACTCCATACTGCTACAGTGTCTAAACAGAGCGGGAGTCACAAAAGAGGCTCTAGGATGGCTGAAAGCTTTTTTAACCAACAGAAGCTTTCAGGTCCAAAGAGGGACCTGTCTCTCGGACAGCCTAACCTTAGAACAGGGGGTACCTCAGGGCTCGGCCCTGAGCCCCACCCTGTTCAATTTGTATATGACACCTTTGGCAGAGGTGGTCCAATCGTTCGGCGTGGAGCTTGTCTCCTACGCCGACGATACACAACTCCTGATCTCCCTGTCCCAATCCCCCTCCTCGGAGGCCGATAACTTCAAATCCTGTATGTGCAAGCTGGCCATATGGATGAATGAGCACTGTCTCAAATTAAACGGAACAAAAACAGAGGTGCTCATTATAGGGGGAAACAACACCAATTGGACCAAAGACTGGTGGCCTACATGTCTGGGACCAATACCTACCCCCAGTCAGGAGGCCAAGAATTTGGGTGTCTGGATTGACAACAAACTCTCGTATGACAGTCATGTTAGAAAAACAGTTGGAAAATGTTTTGGAGTTATGAAGACGCTCAGCCGCACCATGGACCTACTCCCATTGAGTTCCAGGCGCACCATGACACAAGCTCTGATCACTTCCCGCATTGATTACGGGAATGTGCTTTTGTTGGGCACTTCTGAAAAAAACATTAGAAAGCTGCAGGTCCTGCAAAACTCAGCGGCACGCCTTGTGCTCAGACTCCCGCGCAGAGCTCCATCTAAACCTTCCTTGGATGCTCTGCATTGGCTGCCCATTAGAAAGAGGCTAATTTTCAAGGCATACCTCTGGTGCCATAGGATCATTCATCAGAGAGCACCCTCCTATTTGTCCGACCTAGTTTCCCGTTATGAACCCTCCAGATCTCTACGTTCTAAGGGAACAGGCTTGCTTAAAACCACACGCCCAAAAAAAGCCAGACTTGGATGCAGGTCCTTTCGCACTCTTGCGGCCAAGGAGTGGAACACCCTCCCCATGAATATTAGACAGGAAAAAAGCGAAACATCTTTTAGGAAACTTCTAAAAACACAGCTTTTCATCAGCTAATTTCACTGGTTGCTGCCTGTCTTTTCTTCCGCCCAAGTAATACTCTCTCCTAAGCGCGGGGACACGCCGGGAGGCGTCACCAGGCGCTTTATAAACTCCTATAATAAATAACTGAGGTGGTATGGAGTGCAAAGTAATGATGGACTGGGATGTGGCCCCAGGTGATAACCCATGCTGAGATTAATTCAAGCATTTCAACCATCACTTTTTGTATATTCCCTTAAAGGGCAGTTAAATAAATAACTGCAACAACATAAGGAGTGAAAAAAAATGTTATGCAATAGGAAAAATATGATTTTAAACCAGTAAGCGGTTCCGATTACTCACTATCAAATATCATAGTGGATCCCCTCTTCACATTCAAAAATGTTAAGCTAGCTACATTAATACTGGGTCTTATTGGCTTTCAGACATCTATTGTTTTTAAGTTTTAATTATGCTACCATCTTGAGAGTAGTACTTATGATGATCTGCAGCCAAGAGGGAGCAAAGTTGTGTTCCCTGCCCGGGAGAGTTCTGGCAAGAAACATTGCTTTGATTAGACACTGTGGTATTGGGTAAGGGGGGGGGGGGCAGCACAACCCCTTCTTCAAAAATGATCCCTGCTGACCCCCAAGCCCTGGCCCTTACCAGGGAGATTATTTTACACAAAGGTGGGAGCAGAGTAGCAGGCTGTGGACAAGATGGGATTCACGATGCTGGAGAGCCACTGCTAAAGTGTTGTTGAAGCTGTTAACTAACTTTAGTTTGGAAAGTCTCCATGTTAAAGAAATTGAAAATTCGTGCCCAGGGAACGCCCCATGCTGGTTGGACACTTTTGCTGCTTTCTCCCAGTGAAAGTTTGTACCTTCAGACTCGCTCACTTTTTTGAAACACAGATTCCTCTAGCAGGGAAAAGCTGAAAGCTATAGCCAAACAGAGCTCTACGAGGGCTTATACTTTCTCATCGCCATCCAACTAAAATAGATTTGCTATAAGCGGAAAATCTCTGAGCAGGGGCAACCTGAATCTTTGGCCAAGTGGCAAAGCACCTTAATCATATTGGCAGGTATGTCCTAGTCCTCCGGAGGTCTTTGGAGCCAAACCTTTTCAGCGGTCAGATTTTTCAGCTTGTTAGCATGAGTACACTTTGCCACAGCCAAGGGTGGCAGGAACAATGGTAATGAGTCAAGACGCACTCAAGAAGAACTCACCAGAAAAGTTCAGGTAGGTCCAATTGGAACTTGTCGGCAGGGCTTATCAGAAATCGGACATCTAGCTTCTTGTTTTGTCCCTGTAGCTGAACAGAAAGCCAGCCAAACGACTTTTGGAGTCCATTTCTTTGTCATGGGTATAAATGAAAGAAGGGCCAGCATTTCAGATCTCCTCTAAAGGTCTCAAAAGCAGGTGAAGTTCTTTGTCTGCATTCCACTGAGCCTCTTCTGACCTAAATCCAACATGGCAGAACCTTTCATCCCCTGTGCAGAGCACTTGTGCCCACAATTTGTGGTCAATCAGAACTGGTTCTGGGGGCAGCTCCTCTTCAACTGGGATTGGTGCCTCTCTGACTAGAGGACAAAGGAGGGGGCATGTCTAGATGTTAATTACATCTGTCTAGGACACTGTAGCCCTCTTTGACCTTAATTAAGTTCAAAGATACTACCCATATGGTCATCCTGTCAGAGAAATAGAACACCCCCACACCCAAACTCTTATCTCATCTCTGGGAGCACGGTTACTCCTCTTCAAAGAAGCTATTCATCTTCTGGGAGACAGTTGGAAGCTCATGACAGTAAGATTCTAGGGGCTTTATGGAGGTAAAGGGGACTTAAAACAAAAATATCTTTTGAAAAATATCTATAACAAATTCAGCTTTACCAGAGAATTGGGCTTATAATAAATATTTGTTTTAAAAATCCAAGAATGAACTTTGTAAATGTTTTCTAGGTGAAGGAACCATTATTATCTTAATATTGTATCTCAGTGTTTTTTTATAGAGCAGCTACGCCTGCAACAGTGAACATAGCTTTTGGAACCTGTCACTATAGGGATTTGTTTAACATTAGACTTTTTCATGTCCTAGTTTTAAATACCATTACCCTGCCTCATGGGCACCATACTAAAGGACACAAAAAGAGTTTAATAGAATGCTTGGATTAATCTCAGTCACTGGTAGTTGCTTGGGGCTGCATCCTAGTCCATTGGTCTTTTGCAGACCATGCCACCTCAATTAGGACCCATCATCAAATCAGTCTTGACCCGGGACCAATGCGAACAGTCCAGCCTCAACTGCAAGAACAGGTCCTCCTTGATGAGCATTTAAGGTCTACATAGTGGTGACTTAATAATATTTAAAAAGAGGCTTTAGGCTTTGTAAGAAGGGGTTATTGTGGCAGGTGGATATGCAGTTTTAAAATTGCACCGACAGGCTGCAGAGGTCTGCCTGCAGTCATGTTCTGCACTTTCAATCCAGTTGTGGCACAATGTGGGCTACATTCCACTAGTGACATACAGGCCCTGGGTACACTTTGTACCATATACTAGGTACATGTATGCAAGTTAAATATGCAAAGTAGGAGTATAGCCAATTTCATCATAGTTTTAGGGGTTGGAGCTCATGCACTGTGGCCTCCTCAGCTGAGTCCCAGTGACCAGAGAAACAAAAAATCAATATAGGGGTGATAATGACAAATGGGGCACTTTCCAACATGCTCCTACACTCCAGGTGAAAGATGAGGAGTAACTCAGTCATTACTTTGGAAATTGTCATGATTTAATAGGAAGAACCTGGAAAGGCTGTCCACGTTGGCAGAACCAGTCCAAGGTGTGTCTCAGGTCTATGCTCCACTTTAAAGTAAATACCCTGTAAGGAGATGGACTATCTCAACCATTTGGGGTTTCCCCTCTTATCTGCTTAAACCACCTGAGAGGCCTTTGGTCAGTTTGAACCATGCAGAGAGTCTCAAACAAATAGGGTCTAAGCGTTTTTAGTGACCAAACCACAGTAATGTCTTCCTTCTCTATAGCACGCTAATGCTGCTCGCTGGGCAGTAGTTGCATCTGATAAAGCCGTCTGATAAATCCTGACCTTTATCATTTAGCTGTGATAGCATTGCCCCAAACATGTGCGCAGATGCACATGTTTGGACCACAAACTCCTAGCTAAAATCAGTGCCTTGAGTACAGGTGCTGTATGCAGCACTTCCTTCAGGATGTCAAATGCCTTCTGATACTCCTCAGTCCATATGACCTTCTCTGGCTGCTTCTTTGAAGTCAGCTCTGCCAGAAAACTGTCAGACCCAGTAAAGCTCTGACCTAAATCCGGTTTTTGGAGGTTTCCAAGCCATGATTGTCTGGTTCTTGAGTTGGAGAGGCTGCACTTGTCTCCTGCCGACATGATGGCACAGGTTTACTACAGACCCCTACCTTAACTGGCCTTGATATGCTACACTGACTAATGCAGGACGTGAGGCACTTCTCTAACGTGAGTCAGTTGTTTCTGCCAGGTGGAGCTAAAGAAAGCAATATCATCTACATATGTTGCACTAAAGGTCTTCAACCCAGACAGTACCCTGTTCACCAATCTCTGGAAGTTGACAGAAGCATTCTTCAATCCAAATAGATAAATGCTGAGATTTGTAGAGCACAACTGTTTGCCTGTGTGGGTATTCATGCACTATCTATAGGCACAGGGAGATGAAGTGATTTGCCCAGAATCACAGGATGTTGACATGATGCCAAAACTTGAGCCTGGATCCCAAGCTCCAAAGTCAGCAGTTCTGCCACATCCAAAGGGCATTACTTTTAAAAGGAAGTGGCCCTCAGGAATTTAGACTGCTAATCTCAACTTTGCTACCTAGGACAGGGCAATATGTCAGTACCTGGAAGTCAGATCAAATGTGCTGAGATACTTGGCAGCCCCCAACCGGGTAATGGTTCATTAGCTCTATGAATGGGTTGTACTTCAGTCTTGGTGACACACACAGTACCCTACAGTCTATGCAGAACCTGAGTTGTTGACTCCTCCTTGTGGGTTGGCCTAGGACACCAGCACCATTGGGCTAAAAGATAATTGAACATACGTATCCTTGTGATTCCAGAAAACATAAATTGCATTTGTTACATTATGGTACTATTTAAAACATCCACTAAATTGCACTGGCAAATTAAGTATCAATTTCAGGTTTAAATCAACTTTTGGCTTCTCTCTTTTCAAAATTAGTCGAAATATTTTCTCTCTTCACTCCACCTGTGATCTAGCCACTGGCAGCCTTAAGATATACCGATTGCGTGTGCGGTAGGCGAAAACACAATATAGGTACACGATTTTTATCACAGCTTTTCATTTACAAAATATTTTGAACAAAGGTAGTCGAGAATGGCTATGTGAGCAATATGTTTGTGAAATATTAGTTTACAGTATTATTTAAAATGGTGGATAACAGCTTGAAATTAATGAGCTGGTATGCAGGACGTGTGTGTGAATCGAATCTTAATCTGGCAGGACTTGCATGGGCTTTTACCAGCACGTGGCATCGATGCAACCCCTCCCCACCCCCTCCCTGAGCAGTCTTCACATGCACATTTCATATTTGTTTTCTTTTACAGGGTTTGTGCGCGTTCCTCTGCTTCGACTGCCACATTCTTGGCACTGGCAGTTCTCTGACGCCTGTGAGTCACCCACATTTTCCACATGAAAAAGCAACCTATTTCGGTTATATGTCGTTACCACAAATTCCGTTGCAACGCATGCCTTTTCCACGCATGCGTTACCACGGAATTCGTTTTCCCCTCATCATCTTTACCACGTCGTTGTTACGTCATAAAGAGGAAGCAGAAGTTTATTCCGCTTCCTCTCTTACGAAGCTGATTTCTATGGCACGGCGGGATCGTTTTTTTTATGGGGGGGAGACCCCCCCAACCCTCCCAACCCCCCTTTTTAATCCTACGGGGTTTTTTTTTTCGTGGTAAAGACGATCGTTGTAGGCATACGCGTTGAAAAGACGTTTACGTGGTAAGTGCCTCGTTGTAAACGTTACGCGTGGTAATGCCTTCGTTGTTAATGATGTTTCCCCCTATTTCGGCACAGCAAGCCTTCGGTCTGAAGAAAACTGAACGCCTGAAAGGTGAGCGATTAACTTTTTCTTCAAGTGACTTGACTCTGGGCATCAGGGGCATGAGACGGTGATGTGCAATACTGCAAATGGTATATTACCAAACGTTTTTTTTAAAGTCAGGCATCATAGCTTGAAAACTGACGGGAAATCTGCATTTGTGACTCCTTTGGAATACGTTATTGTTAATTTACTGCATCGTTACTGAACAGCGCTTCTACCTCCTGATGTGCAAAAACAGAGTCAATGCATAATAAAAATCCACCAGAGGCCAACATTCCAGAGCAAAGATCCGTGTAAGTAATGTTGGGAATGCATCCAATGCAAACAAACCATCTTTTCCTTTTTTATTTCATTTTTTTAGTTGAACCCAGAGCATTACGAATTATCCATTGTACATAAATATTATCTTCCTCACAATTTATATCTGATATATACAATTGTGAAATAAATAACGGTATTAAGAACAGCCTAATTCATATATTTCATACAGATTGTACCGTACAGTACACTGATATCAAATATATCTTTAAGCTGAAAGATTACCACTGTTAGATGAAAACCATGGGTCCTCCCTTCATTTATTAGATGAGTATTTAGTGTTAATAAATGGTTGTTACAGTTTCATAAAAACCGACCAGTTTTTCTGCTGCGTGGTCCATATTATCTTTCCAATCTATAAGAGGGGACCAGACCCTTCTTCCCACAGCAAGTTTGTATATTGTTGGGAGTCTGTTGTGGCTCTGCTGATCTGCCCCTTCCTTATTTTACGACAGGAATAAGATACGCATCTGTTGTATAATGGCCTCCCAATAATATAATTTAATGTTAGGTATTGTCAGTTCCCTATCCCGCCTTTGCGGGATAGAGAGATACTTTATTGAGTGCCTCACCCTACAATACTGTCAGATAACGTTAGTAAATATAGCATCCAGGGTCTTCAATTTTATTTCATCAATAACCGCTGGTAGTGATCAAAAGAGATATAAGACCTTGGGCAGCTTGATCATTTTTAGAACATTAGCCCTATCAATAATTGATAAATGAAGCCCATTCATGCGTCCTAGGCCAGCTGACATTTTCTCCATTAAAGGGTCAAAATGTCGTTTTTGCTATGGTAGTTACTTTGGGGATGATACGGACTCCAAGATTCACAGCTGAGTTAACAAATCGAGGGTCTTGAAAAATAAGATTATCTGTGCAGATAATCTGTGTTTTGCTTTTGTTCAGAGAATAGCCAGAGATTTTACCAAAATCTTCAGCCATAGCTTCTGTTTCCCTGATAGCTACTTTGGGGTCAGTGGTAACGACAGGAATGCTGTCGGCATATGCAAGAACCTTAGTCTCACACCCTTCGTTGATTATAGGGCTTATCCCATGGTTATTTATAATCTATTCAATCAGAGGGTTTATATAGAGTGTGTTGGACCCGGCCCGTTAGGCAGGTTCACCCCTAGACTTTTTGCTTTTTCCTAGCCTGTTTATGGAACCTGGTGTTGGTGATTTTAGGCCTCTGCGCACTTTTTCACTGTGGTACAGTGTAAGGTGCTTGAGCTCTCTGTGAATGAGTGGTGAGTGACCTGCCCTCCCATAGGAATGAATGGGGAATATGTATGCCCATGGTAGTTCCTGATGTGTGGGGAGTGCAGGGGCGAGTTTGGTATGTATGAACTTGTGAGAATGAATGCTGCAAAATGATATATGCGGCATGACTGTGTCTAGTCTAGAAGTACTACTTTTGGAAGTTGGCATATTTGTATAAGTTGGTGCTGGCGTGTGATTGGCTGGTGAGCCTGGCCCAGAGTGCCTGGGCCTGCTTGTGGATTGACTGTCTGGTTTGAGGATGACAGGGGCTAGAGAGCCCAGGAGGTTGTCTGAAGTCCGCCCATGGATGAAAGGCAGCATCTGCTGCCAGGGAAGTGGGAGGAGATGGCACCTGATAGTGAAGGGCTGTGCCTGCCTAACTACAAAGATGGCTCCACCTCCCGCTGGGCAACTGTCACCTCTG
The DNA here is from genome assembly GCF_964263255.1 of Lissotriton vulgaris. Lineage (NCBI taxonomy): Eukaryota > Metazoa > Chordata > Amphibia > Caudata > Salamandridae > Lissotriton > Lissotriton vulgaris. The sequence continues at coordinate 1,317,619,337 of NC_141691.1, forward strand.
TCCCTGATACTGAAGGGACTTCCCTGTAACCAGTTCTGGCTGGTTCTCACACTGCCTGCTTCAAAGGACTTCAAAGGACTTCAAAGACTTTTCTGTGTATAAGAAGGGGCTGTGTCCCCTTCCAAAATGTTCTTGTTTCTAACTTGAATCTGCCAGGGGCATGCTGCTGCTGGGGATCAGGGGAATCCCTGGGCCCTGCCCATCCCCTGGACCTCTGATGGACTTTCCTGGACTCCTGGGGGACCCCTCTGCCTTGCTGGGCTGAGGGGGGGGGGACTTTGCTTTGCCCCCTTGGACTCTCTGGGACCTTTTTGCAGCATGGCGGAGCTGCATTTCCTGAAGGACCTTGCTGCTGGAGACTTTGCCCTTTGGCTAAGGCTTATTATAGCCTAAAGCGCCTGGAAGCGCTGTACTTTGGGCTTTAGCGCTTGACAGCGATTTTTGCCGGTTTGCGGGCATTTCGTTGCACGCATTTTGCGTGAGGTTTGTCAGTTGCCGTTCTGCGAGTGCCCACCTCACTTATTTTTGATTAATTTGCCCTCTGGCAGGTGCCTACCCTGCCAGGGACCTTGCCGCGAGATTTTGCTTTCCACGAGGGAGCCCACTCCTCGGGAAACTTTGCCTGCCCGCCTGCCTGTCTGAAAACGGGCCGCCGCGCTGCCCGCGGTGACCCGGAAGTGCTTGGCCGGCCGGCCAATCACTGCGCGGCCGGCCGGAAGTCCCGCCCGCAGCGGGAGAGAAGAGAGGACGCTGCAGGAAGAAGGCGCCCAGGAGATGGCGGCTGGTGGCGCGGGTGCAGGGCTCTCATTGCTGAGGCAGCCCTGGAGGAGCGGAGCGGAGCGGTAGTGGAGGGGGCGCGAGGCACATTGTCGGTGCCTGCCCCCACCGCCAGTGAAGAAGAGCCGCCGCCCGGAGGAGCCCTCAGGAATTTAGACTGCTAATCTCAACTTTGCTACCTAGGACAGGGCAATATGTCAGTACCTGGAAGTCAGATCAAATGTGCTGAGATACTTGGCAGCCCCCAACCGGGTAATGGTTCATTAGCTCTATGAATGGGTTGTACTTCAGTCTTGGTGACACACACAGTACCCTACAGTCTATGCAGAACCTGAGTTGTTGACTCCTCCTTGTGGGTTGGCCTAGGACACCAGCACCATTGGGCTAAAAGATAATTGAACATACGTATCCTTGTGATTCCAGAAAACATAAATTGCATTTGTTACATTATGGTACTATTTAAAACATCCACTAAATTGCACTGGCAAATTAAGTATCAATTTCAGGTTTAAATCAACTTTTGGCTTCTCTCTTTTCAAAATTAGTCGAAATATTTTCTCTCTTCACTCCACCTGTGATCTAGCCACTGGCAGCCTTAAGATATACCGATTGCGTGTGCGGTAGGCGAAAACACAATATAGGTACACGATTTTTATCACAGCTTTTCATTTACAAAATATTTTGAACGAAGGTAGTCGAGAATGGCTATGTGAGCAATATGTTTGTGAAATATTAGTTTACAGTATTATTTAAAATGGTGGATAACAGCTTGAAATTAATGAGCTGGTATGCAGGACGTGTGTGTGAATCGAATCTTAATCTGGCAGGACTTGCATGGGCTTTTACCAGCACGTGGCATCGATGCAACCCCTCCCCACCCCCTCCCTGAGCAGTCTTCACATGCACATTTCATATTTGTTTTCTTTTACAGGGTTTGTGCACGTTCCTCTGCTTCGACTGTCACATTCTTGGCACTGGCAGTTCTCTGACGCCTGTGAGTCACCCACATTTTCCACATGAAAAAGCAACCTATTTCGGTTATATGTCGTTACCACGAATTCCGTTGCAACGCATGCCTTTTCCACGCATGCGTTACCATGGAATTCGTTTTCCCCTCATCATCTTTACCACGTCGTTGTTACGTCATAAAGAGGAAGCAGAAGTTTATTCCGCTTCCTCTCTTACAACGCTGATTTCTATGGCACGGCGGGATTGTTTTTTTATGGGGGGGAGACCCCCCAACCCCCCTTTTTAATCCTACGGGTTTTTTTTTTCGTGGTAAAGACGATCGTTGTAGGCATACGCGTTGAAAAGACGTTTACGTGGTAAGTGCCTCGTTGTAAACGTTACGCGTGGTAATGCCTTCGTTGTTAATGATGTTTCCCCCTATTTCGGCACAGCAAGCCTTCGGTCTGAAGAAAACTGAACGCCTGAAAGGTGAGCGATTAACTTTTTCTTCAAGTGACTTGACTCTGGGCATCAGGGGCATGAGACGGTGATGTGCAATACTGCAAATGGTATATTACCAAACGTTTTTTTTAAAGTCAGGCATCATAGCATGAAAACTGACGGGAAATCTGCATTTGTGACTCCTTTGGAATACGTTATTGTTAATTTACTGCATCGTTACTGAACAGCGCTTCTACCTCCTGATGTGCAAAAACAGAGTCAATGCATAATAAAAATCCACCAGAGGCCAACATTCCAGAGCAAAGATCCGTGTAAGTAATGTTGGGAATGCATCCAATGCAAACAAACCATCTTTTCCTTTTTTATTTCATTTTTTTAGTTGAACCCAGAGCATTACGAATTATCCATTGTACATAAATATTATCTTCCTCACAATTTATATCTGATATATACAATTGTGAAATAAATAACGGTATTAAGAACAGCCTAATTCATATATTTCATACAGATTGTACAGTACAGTACACTGATATCAAATATATCTTTAAGCTGAAAGATTACCACTGTTAGATGAAAACCATGGGTCCTCCCTTCATTTATTAGATGAGTATTTAGTGTTAATAAATGGTTGTTACAGTTTCATAAAAACCGACCAGTTTTTCTGCTGCGTGGTCCATATTATCTTTCCAATCTATAAGAGGGGACCAGACCCTTCTTCCCACAGCAAGTTTGTATATTGTTGGGAGTCTGTTGTGGCTCTGCTGATCTGCCCCTTCCTTATTTTACGACAGGAATAAGATACGCATCTGTTGTATAATGGCCTCCCAATAATATAATTTAATGTTAGGTATTGTCAGTTCCCTATCCCGCCTTTGCGGGATAGAGAGATACTTTATTGAGTGCCTCACCCTACAATACTGTCAGATAACGTTAGTAAATATAGCATCCAGGGTCTTCAATTTTATTTCATCAATAACCGCTGGTAGTGATCAAAAGAGATATAAGACCTTGGGCAGCTTGATCATTTTTAGAACATTAGCCCTACCAATAATTGATAAATGAAGCCCATTCATGCGTCCTAGGCCAGCTGACATTTTCTCCATTAAAGGGTCAAAATGTAGTTTTTGCTATGGTAGTTACTTTGGGGATGATACGGACTCCAAGATTCACAGCTGAGTTAACAAATCGAGGGTCTTGAAAAATAAGATTATCTGTGCAGATAATCTGTGTTTTGCTTTTGTTCAGAGAATAGCCAGAGATTTTACCAAAATCTTCAGCCATAGCTTCTGTTTCCCTGATAGCTACTTTGGGGTCAGTGGTAACGACAGGAATGCTGTCGGCATATGCAAGAACCTTAGTCTCACACCCTTCGTTGATTATAGGGCTTATCCCATGGTTATTTATAATCTATTCAATCAGAGGGTTTATATAGAGTGTGTTGGACCCGGCCCGTTAGGCAGGTTCACCCCTAGACTTTTTGCTTTTTCCTAGCCTGTTTATGGAACCTGGTGTTGGTGATTTTAGGCCTCTGCGCACTTTTTCACTGTGGTACAGTGTAAGGTGCTTGAGCTCTCTGTGAATGAGTGGTGAGTGACCTGCCCTCCCATAGGAATGAATGGGGAATATGTATGCCCATGGTAGTTCCTGATGTGTGGGGAGTGCAGGGGCGAGTTTGGTATGTATGAACTTGTGAGAATGAATGCTGCAAAATGATATATGCGGCATGACTGTGTCTAGTCTAGAAGTACTACTTTTGGAAGTTGGCATATTTGTATAAGTTGGTGCTGGCGTGTGATTGGCTGGTGAGCCTGGCCCAGAGTGCCTGGGCCTGCTTGTGGATTGACTGTCTGGTTTGAGGATGACAGGGGCTAGAGAGCCCAGGAGGTTGTCTGAAGTCAGCCCATGGATGAAAGGCAGCATCTGCTGCCAGGGAAGTGGGAGGAGATGGCACCTGATAGTGAAGGGCTGTGCCTGCCTAACTACAAAGATGGCTCCACCTCCCGCTGGGCAACTGTCACCTCTGTCCCTGATACTGAAGGGACTTCCCTGTAACCAGTTCTGGCTGGTTCTCACACTGCCTGCTTCAAAGGACTTCAAAGGACTTCAAAGACTTTTCTGTGTATAAGAAGGGGCTGTGTCCCCTTCCAAAATGTTCTTGTTTCTAACTTGAATCTGCCAGGGGCATGCTGCTGCTGGGGATCAGGGGAATCCCTGGGCCCTGCCCATCCCCTGGACCTCTGATGGACTTTCCTGGACTCCTGGGGGACCCCTCTGCCTTGCTGGGCTGAGGGGGGGGGGACTTTGCTTTGCCCCCTTGGACTCTCTGGGACCTTTTTGCAGCATGGCGGAGCTGCATTTCCTGAAGGACCTTGCTGCTGGAGACTTTGCCCTTTGGCTAAGGCTTATTATAGCCTAAAGCGCCTGGAAGCGCTGTACTTTGGGCTTTAGCGCTTGACAACGATTTTTGCCGGTTTGCGGGCATTTCGTTGCACGCATTTTGCGTGAGGTTTGTCAGTTGCCGTTCTGCGAGTGCCCACCTCACTTATTTTTGATTAATTTGCCCTCTGGCAGGTGCCTACCCTGCCAGGGACCTTGCCGCGAGATTTTGCTTTCCACGGGGGAGCCCACTCCTCGGGAAACTTTGCCTGCCCGCCTGCCTGTCTGAAAACGGGCCGCCGCGCTGCCCGCGGTGACCCGGAAGTGCTTGGCCGGCCGGCCAATCACTGCGCGGCCGGCCGGAAGTCCCGCCCGCAGCGGGAGAGAAGAGAGGACGCTGCAGGAAGAAGGCGCCCAGGAGATGGCGGCTGGTGGCGCGGGTGCAGGGCTCTCATTGCTGAGGCAGCCCTGGAGGAGCGGAGCGGAGCGGTAGTGGAGGGGGCGCGAGGCACATTGTCGGTGCCTGCCCCCACCGCCAGTGAAGAAGAGCCGCCGCCCGGAGGAGCCCTCAGGAATTTAGACTGCTAATCTCAACTTTGCTACCTAGGACAGGGCAATATGTCAGTACCTGGAAGTCAGATCAAATGTGCTGAGATACTTGGCAGCCCCCAACCGGGTAATGGTTCATTAGCTCTATGAATGGGTTGTACTTCAGTCTTGGTGACACACACAGTACCCTACAGTCTATGCAGAACCTGAGTTGTTGACTCCTCCTTGTGGGTTGGCCTAGGACACCAGCACCATTGGGCTAAAAGATAATTGAACATACGTATCCTTGTGATTCCAGAAAACATAAATTGCATTTGTTACATTATGGTACTATTTAAAACATCCACTAAATTGCACTGGCAAATTAAGTATCAATTTCAGGTTTAAATCAACTTTTGGCTTCTCTCTTTTCAAAATTAGTCGAAATATTTTCTCTCTTCACTCCACCTGTGATCTAGCCACTGGCAGCCTTAAGATATACCGATTGCGTGTGCGGTAGGCGAAAACACAATATAGGTACACGATTTTTATCACAGCTTTTCATTTACAAAATATTTTGAACGAAGGTAGTCGAGAATGGCTATGTGAGCAATATGTTTGTGAAATATTAGTTTACAGTATTATTTAAAATGGTGGATAACAGCTTGAAATTAATGAGCTGGTATGCAGGACGTGTGTGTGAATCGAATCTTAATCTGGCAGGACTTGCATGGGCTTTTACCAGCACGTGGCATCGATGCAACCCCTCCCCACCCCCTCCCTGAGCAGTCTTCACATGCACATTTCATATTTGTTTTCTTTTACAGGGTTTGTGCGCGTTCCTCTGCTTCGACTGCCACATTCTTGGCACTGGCAGTTCTCTGACGCCTGTGAGTCACCCACATTTTCCACATGAAAAAGCAACCTATTTCGGTTATATGTCGTTACCACGAATTCCGTTGCAACGCATGCCTTTTCCACGCATGCGTTACCATGGAATTCGTTTTCCCCTCATCATCTTTACCACGTCGTTGTTACATCATAAAGAGGAAGCAGAAGTTTATTCCGCTTCCTCTCTTACAACGCTGATTTCTATGGCACGGCGGGATTGTTTTTTTATGGGGGGGGAGACCCCCCAACCCCCCTTTTTAATCCTACGGGTTTTTTTTTTTTCGTGGTAAAGACGATCGTTGTAGGCATACGCGTTGAAAAGACGTTTACGTGGTAAGTGCCTCGTTGTAAACGTTACGCGTGGTAATGCCTTCGTTGTTAATGATGTTTCCCCCTATTTCGGCACAGCAAGCCTTCGGTCTGAAGAAAACTGAACGCCTGAAAGGTGAGCGATTAACTTTTTCTTCAAGTGACTTGACTCTGGGCATCAGGGGCATGAGACGGTGATGTGCAATACTGCAAATGGTATATTACCAAACGTTTTTTTTAAAGTCAGGCATCATAGCATGAAAACTGACGGGAAATCTGCATTTGTGACTCCTTTGGAATACGCTATTGTTAATTTACTGCATCGTTACTGAACAGCGCTTCTACCTCCTGATGTGCAAAAACAGAGTCAATGCATAATAAAAATCCACCAGAGGCCAACATTCCAGAGCAAAGATCCGTGTAAGTAATGTTGGGAATGCATCCAATGCAAACAAACCATCTTTTCCTTTTTTATTTCATTTTTTTAGTTGAACCCAGAGCATTACGAATTATCCATTGTACATAAATATTATCTTCCTCACAATTTATATCTGATATATACAATTGTGAAATAAATAACGGTATTAAGAACAGCCTAATTCATATATTTCATACAGATTGTACAGTACAGTACACTGATATCAAATATATCTTTAAGCTGAAAGATTACCACTGTTAGATGAAAACCATGGGTCCTCCCTTCATTTATTAGATGAGTATTTAGTGTTAATAAATGGTTGTTACAGTTTCATAAAAACCGACCAGTTTTTCTGCTGCGTGGTCCATATTATCTTTCCAATCTATAAGAGGGGACCAGACCCTTCTTCCCACAGCAAGTTCGTATATTGTTGGGAGTCTGTTGTGGCTCTGCTGATCTGCCCCTTCCTTATTTTACGACAGGAATAAGATACGCATCTGTTGTATAATGGCCTCCCAATAATATAATTTAATGTTAGGTATTGTCAGTTCCCTATCCCGCCTTTGCGGGATAGAGAGATACTTTATTGAGTGCCTCACCCTAGAATACTGTCAGATAACGTTAGTAAATATAGCATCCAGGGTCTTCAATTTTATTTCATCAATAACCGCTGGTAGTGATCAAAAGAGATATAAGACCTTGGGCAGCTTGATCATTTTTAGAACATTAGCCCTATCAATAATTGATAAATGAAGCCCATTCATGCGTCCTAGGCCAGCTGACATTTTCTCCATTAAAGGGTCAAAATGTCGTTTTTGCTATGGTAGTTACTTTGGGGATGATACGGACTCCAAGATTCACAGCTGAGTTAACAAATCGAGGGTCTTGAAAAATAAGATTATCTGTGCAGATAATCTGTGTTTTGCTTTTGTTCAGAGAATAGCCAGAGATTTTACCAAAATCTTCAGCCATAGCTTCTGTTTCCCTGATAGCTACTTTGGGGTCAGTGGTAACGACAGGAATGCTGTCGGCATATGCAAGAACCTTAGTCTCACACCCTTCGTTGATTATAGGGCTTATCCCATGGTTATTTATAATCTATTCAATCAGAGGGTTTATATAGAGTGTGTTGGACCCGGCCCGTTAGGCAGGTTCACCCCTAGACTTTTTGCTTTTTCCTAGCCTGTTTATGGAACCTGGTGTTGGTGATTTTAGGCCTCTGCGCACTTTTTCACTGTGGTACAGTGTAAAGTGCTTGAGCTCTCTGTGAATGAGTGGTGAGTGACCTGCCCTCCCATAGGAATGAATGGGGAATATGTATGCCCATGGTAGTTCCTGATGTGTGGGGAGTGCAGGGGCGAGTTTGGTATGTATGAACTTGTGAGAATGAATGCTGCAAAATGATATATGCGGCATGACTGTGTCTAGTCTAGAAGTACTACTTTTGGAAGTTGGCATATTTGTGTAAGTTGGTGCTGGCGTGTGATTGGCTGGTGAGCCTGGCCCAGAGTGCCTGGGCCTGCTTGTGGATTGACTGTCTGGTTTGAGGATGACAGGGGCTAGAGAGCCCAGGAGGTTGTCTGAAGTCAGCCCATGGATGAAAGGCAGCATCTGCTGCCAGGGAAGTGGGAGGAGATGGCACCTGATAGTGAAGGGCTGTGCCTGCCTAACTACAAAGCTGGCTCCACCTCCCGCTGGGCGACTGTCACCTCTGTCCCTGATACTGAAGGGACTTCCCTGTAACCAGTTCTGGCTGGTTCTCACACTGCCTACTTCAAAGGACTTCAAAGGACTTCAAAGACATTTCTGTGTATAAGAAGGGGCTGTGTCCCCTTCCAAAATGTTCTTGTTTCTAACTTGAATCTGCCAGGGGCATGCTGCTGCTGGGGATCAGGGGAATCCCTGGGCCCTGCCCATCCCCTGGACCTCTGATGGACTTTCCTGGACTCCTGGGGGACCCCTCTGCCTTGCTGGGCTGAGGGGGGGGGACTTTGCTTTGCCCCCTGGGACTCTCTGGGACCTTTTTGCAGCATGGCGGAGCTGCATTTCCTGAAGGACCTTGCTGCTGGAGACTTTGCCCTTTGGCTAAGGCTTATTATAGCCTAAAGCGCCTGGAAGCGCTGTACTTTGGGCTTTAGCGCTTGACAGCGATTTTTGCCGGTTTGCGGGCATTTCGTTGCACGCATTTTGCGTGAGGTTTGTCAGTTGCCGTTCTGCGAGTGCCCACCTCACTTATTTTTGATTAATTTGCCCTCTGGCAGGTGCCTACCCTGCCAGGGACCTTGCCGCGAGATTTTGCTTTCCACGAGGGAGCCCACTCCTCGGGAAACTTTGCCTGCCCGCCTGCCTGTCTGAAAACGGGCCGCCGCGCTGCCCGCGGTGACCCGGAAGTGCTTGGCCGGCCGGCCAATCACTGCGCGGCCGGCCGGAAGTCCCGCCCGCAGCGGGAGAGAAGAGAGGACGCTGCAGGAAGAAGGCGCCCAGGAGATGGCGGCTGGTGGCGCGGGTGCAGGGCTCCCATTGCTGAGGCAGCCCTGGAGGAGCGGAGTGGAGCGGTAGTGGAGGGGGTGCGAGGCACATTGTCGGTGCCTGCCCCCACCGCCAGTGAAGAAGAGCCGCCACCCAGAGGAGCCCGCCCCTGAGTCCCGGTGAGTCTGGGCTGGGGCCGGGCAGAGTGAGGCAGAGGAGAAGGGAGGGGCGTCGGGACACATTGTCGGTGTCCGCCCCTCCCCCAGAGGCGCGAGCTTGCGCCTAATAGTAATTGCCTACTGTGTGTTTTGTTTGCGCTATTGACTTCTGTTCTGGCACCTCTGAATGTGTAGGTTTATGCATTATGTGTCTTTCTTTCCATGAGCTGCACCTCTGAATGCTTAGTCATCATGTGTCTTCTTGCACTGCACCCCTGAATGTATTCTATTGCATCATGTGCTTTATTCTTAACACCTCTGAATGCTTTAGGCATCATGTGTTTCTCTTTATTACTACTCTGAATGTAGGTTATTTCATCATGGGTAATGTGTTCTTTTCCTAGACCCCTAAACGCTGAGTGATACTTAGGTGGTTGTCTTTTCTACTCCTCTGAATGTAGGTTTATTGCATCAAATGTAATGTATTCTTTCTTAGACCCCTAAATGCTGTGTGATACTTAGGTGGTTCTTCTTTTTTTAGTACAGGTGGTCCTAGTAAGGTCTTGGTTCCTGTTACCAATGGTTACTGGTTGTTATCTTTGATTATTATTTTATGTTACATTTATTCTTTATTCTAGAAGTGATTTTATATTCTACATTTTATCTAGAAGTACTATATCTGATTCTGACAGGTGCCCAAGTGATTACTCTCCCATCAGTTAAATCTATGCATATGGAGAGGAGTACATGGCTTTATTAGCAGTAATTATTTGGGGACCAAACCCTTTAAAGCTAGAATACCCCACAAGAACCTACAATCCACCCGGTCAAAGGCCTTCTCGGCATCTAGTAAGGCCATAGCCATTCGTCCCCCTGTCCCTCTTGTAATGTCGAACAGAGTTATCATCCCGTATATGATCCATAGTCCCCTTGCTGGAAATAAACCCATACTGCCAAGGCGATACTAAATGGGCTATGACCTTACTTAGCCGAGTTGCCAAGACTTTAGAGTAGATCTTGGTATCTGTATTTATCAGTGAGATGGGCTTATATGAGGCTGGGTTAGCTGGGTTTTTACCTTTCTTGGGAAATATCACCATATCAGTACCCCTCCATGATTCCTGGGGGATCCCATTATATTGCACCTCCAAAAACAGATCTAATAGAATAGGGGCTAGTTGGGGTTAAAGTATTTAAAAAAATTCAATAGGTATTTTACCATGCCTGGCAACTTTCCCCGAAGACATATGCTCAGGACTTCCATGACCTCCTCTAATGTTATTACTGATTCTAGCAGATTGGTCTAGAGTCCCCTAAAGGTCCCCTTCTGAAATAATATGAGTGATATCTGAAGGTGGCCCATCATCCTCTTCGTATAGATCCTGATAAACTTCCTGGAATATCCCAAGTATATCCCTGACCTCTGTATAAGCTCTTCCATGCTTCTGTATCAAGGCTATCTTACTTCTGGCTTCCCTTTACACTATACGTAGTGCTAGTACTCTACCAACTGACTCTCCAAATTGTTTGATATTCCTCAGCCGTTCTCTGGTTTATCCAATTGTTAATTTCTGCCTTCAAAGTGATAATTTTAAATTGGGTTCGAGACGCCCCCTGCCCCTGTGATATCTGCAACACATTCTCTTGCTTTGTCTTGCTAATTCCCTCAGCAGTCTTTCTTTTCAGCCTGGATTTGTCTCCTTTCCTAAGTGACCAAACGAATTGTGCACAGACAGAATATCGAGTTCTGAATATCAAAGTGCCAGAATATGGAGTTGTTAATATCGAAGTGGCATAATATCGAATGCAAGAATATCGTTGGCCAGAATATCAACGTGAAGGTAAGAAATATCCTTTTCTGTAATATCGAAGTTAGTAATATCATTTGTAAAAATATTGTTGTTAATAATATCGATATTTACAATAGTGTTCTGTATTTTTGTATGTATGTTAAAAGTATGTGATCTCATTTTTTTGTATAAGTATAGCTTTGTTTTAATGAATGTGTGAAATTTTTAGAAGTGATTAATTTTATGTTAATGAAATTTTGCATATTTTAGTTCTGCAGCAGTTTGTGGGTTTATAGGGGAATAGGGTGGGGAGTAATTGAATTATAATAAAGCAATTAATGATGTTATTTGTCAGTTTTTTTAGTAAATTATTTTATTAAGTGTTAATTGTTGAATATGTTTTATTAATTATTGAATTGATAATTATGTTAATAGTGTTATTTTTTTAGGAGTAGGTTGTGGGTTTATAGGGGAATAGGGTGGGAAGTAATTTAATTATAATAAACTATTTAATAAGTTTGATTTATTAGTATTTTTTTTTTTTTTTTTTTTTTTTTTTTTAAATATTTTTATTGAAGGGTTTTTCCCCCCTTTTTTCCCCCCCCTAAGATGTGGACAGGGCACAATAACATTCATTACAGCGCAGAATCATATATACATTGGGAATTTATACAAAGCATAAAAACAAGTGTAATATCAAATCATACATAGTTTTTCCAAAACAAATCATATATACAATAGGTACATAAACTTCTATACACTACGTTCTCGGTTTCCTCCCCCCCCCTAGTTAAACAGTAATCAATAATCGGGACCTTGTTTCCATCGAACAAGAGGCTCCCATATTTGCAGACCAAGTTTCTTGCCATTTCTCCCCCCTCCTCGCATAAATAGCTGATTCTAACTTTTGAATAGATAGTATCTTCCCCAACCATGGATGATATGTAGGAGGGTTAGGATCCAACCATGCCGAAGCAACTAATAGTCTGAGAATAGCCAATGCTACAAATAGAAACTTTTCATTATCCACGTTTGTCTCAGGGTTGACTCCTAGTAACATTACAACTGGATTTAATTCTATTGTAATTGCTAATACATTCTGTAAGAATTGCTCAATATCCCGTTTTATACTATTTAAATGTGGGCAAAGTGAGAAAATATGTATTAGGTCTGCCCCCGGACTACCACATCTGAAACAGGTGGTTCCCGAGGTACCCCCCCCCATTGAGCAATTTTCCCAGGCGTATAATACAGATGGAATAGGGTCTTATAGTGTTGAGCCTGTAATGATGATGAGCTCAACAATTTTCTTCCCATCTCTAATGAATCTGAGAAAATATCACTATTTATATCCAAATCTACAGACCACCTGTTGATCCATTTCTCCATATCATCTTTCTTTAATATTGTCATCTCAGAATAGAATCTCTTTATGGTGCAATCCGAGCCTACTTCTGTAATATCCATCAATATATTTCTATCGAACCCCAAAGGCCCTCCTTTCCTGTTTATTAAACAGCTCCTTATTTGAAGATATTTAAAAAAGTGTTTTGTATCTAAGGTATATCGAGCCTGTAGCTCAACAAATTTTAAAATGCCTTGGGGTCCCTGAATATCTCCAATCTTTCTTATCCCCCGCCTCTCCCAGTCTTGGAATACAGCTCCCGAAAAAACCATACTAGGGAGTGAAGGGTTGTTTTTTAACCTAGTGTAGAAATTATATTTCCCAATTCCTATCTTTTTTGATATTCCCTTCCAGACATTGTGCGCAGCCATTAGGGTCTTGAACCGTGTTCTTTTATAATAACTTTCCTCAGTGAATCTCAAAAAAATATTTTCCGCATTTTTACCTAAAACCAAACCATAAATTGCAAGTGAACCGACATTGTCCCAATCATCTATATCAGCCCCCCCTACCAATCCCAACATGTTTTGGAATGCAGCGGCCCAATAATACACTTTTAAATCTGGTAAAGACCAGCCCCCACGCTCCCGCGGTAGAGACATATATCTCAGTGCCCTACGTGTTTTTCCTTTAGCCCAAATAAAGCGATTGATCATTTGTTCACATATTTTAAACCACTTGTTTTCAAATAAAAGTGGGATGGCCCTGAATATATACAAAAATGTTGGCAATATCATCATTTTAATGATATTGACTCGGCCTACTAATGATAAGTGTAGATTTTCGTACCGGTCCAGGTCCTTCTTTGTTTTGCTTATTATTGGAGCGATATTATTTTCTACCAAATTATTTAGATCAGCTGATATTTTTATTCCAAGATAGGTCCCCGCCTGAACCACACGATTATCATCACACGCAGTCGCTGAGTTTTTGATAATCTGGGTCTTGGAGGCATTTAGGGCATACCCGGATATCCGTCCAAATCTGCGGGCCTCCTCTTCTATATAGACAGTTGCCTCTGTGGGGTTGGGTGTTATCACCGCCACGTCATCAGCATAAGCCAATATCTTACACGGTCCCAGCAATGTTGGCAGCGAAGTTATCTCTGAGCAAAGCTCTAGTTTGCGAATCAATGGATCCATATACATGGCGAACAGTAATGGGGAACATGGGCACCCCTGCCGTGTACCCCTTTTAATTAAGAATTGACCTGTAGTGCCCCCATTAACTCTTAAAGCCGCAGCCGGTTCTTTATATAGAGTTTGTAGTGCTTTTATAAATCCACCCCTAAGTCCAGCTCTAGCCAAAGTATACCACAAATAGTCCCAGGAGACCCGATCAAATGCTTTTTCAGCGTCCAGCAGCATTACTGCCATCGGGTCTCCTGTGACTTCGGTGGCATCCAATAATGTTATTACCTTCCTAGTATGGTGGGTCGTTCCTCTACCAGGAATGAAGCCATGTTGAGTATAACAAACTAATGAGCTTATCACTTCTGCAAATCTCATTGCCAACATTTTTGAATATATTTTGGTATCATTATTCATTAATGTAATGGGACGATAAGACCCAGGCTCATTATCCGGCTTGTCCTTTTTAAGAATCAAGACAATGTCTGCACCCCCCCACGACTTTGGTATAAACTGTCCGAGCTGTGCAGATTGAATCACTCTAGTTAGCTCTTGAGAGAGCACTCCCCAGAAAGTTTTATAGAATTCTAGAGGTATCTGGTCGGGACCAGCAGCCTTACCTGATGGAAGTTTACCCATGGCTTCCTTAACCTCTTCCATCTCTAGCTGGGTTTCTAATCTATCTGCTTCTTCATCCGAGACCCTCTCAGTTGGTATATTCTCCAAGTAATCGCTAATCTCTTCATTACTACAGGGGTGTTGATGATCATAGAGGGTCTGGTAAAATTTCCTGAATACTTCCCTAATCTCTTCAGGGCCAGTTTGTATATTACCGTTTTCATCTCTAATTTGCCTGACCGTCCCTGCTGCCGCTATCTGCCTAGTGCGCATAGCCAGTACAAGCCCAACTTTTTCATTATATTCGTAACACTTCTCCCTTCGGATTGTATAGTGTGCTGCCGCTTTTTTTGCCAGATCCCCTTCAGCCTCGCTTTTAACTTTTACTAGATCTATCAGATATTGCTCAACTGGCTCCCCTCTAATAACACAGTTATTAAGTTGTTCTTCTGCTTCTGAGACGGCTCTCTCTAGCTCCCTTTGCAGTACCCCTTCCATTTTGCGTTTATGAATGCTGTAACTACATGTTTCTCCACGGACACCCGCCTTGAAAGCATCCCATATGACTCCCACCGATGCAGTTCCTTTATTATATTCAAAAAACTCAGTGATCTATTTCGACATATGTAGTACATAATCCTCTTCTAAGAGAATTCTTCTTTCAAAAGTCCATACCCGATTAGGTCTTTTTCCTCCTTCTAACTTTAGTTCCAAAATTAAAGGGTTATGATCATTTAAGATTCTTGGCAATCTATCAATCTTGACCCTTGACATTAAATTGTTAGAAATCATAAAATAGTCGAGCCTAACACAAACTTGGTGTGGCGCGGAGTAGTAAGTATATCCTTTCTGTTGTGATCTAATTGTGCCCCAGACATCATTCAGGTTATTATTACACAGGAGATCAACAAGTGCCATATGGACTCTTTTCTTACGGCCTTTATAACATCTATTTTGTCCAGTTCCTAACCCTTCAGCCCCATTAATATTCAAATCTCCTCCTATAATAACCTGTGGGGGCCAAGCAGCTAACTCAGAATCTAGAGACTGTAATACCTCCGGGTCGTCCTGTGTGGATCCGTAAACTGACACCATCGTTGTCCAAACCCCATCTATCTCTATCTCTACCATGGCCCATCTTCCCCATTTGTCCTCTAATTTTCTCCCTATTATCAAATTCTTACTCCTTGACAAAATGGCAACTCCTCTATTTTTAGCACCTTGTTTAGAACTGGCTATGAGCTGATAGCCCAGCTGATTCAAACAAAACTCCTGGGTACTCATTATATGCGTCTCTTGCAAAAAAATAAAATCTACATTCATCTGGCGTAATCGAGCACCTATCTTATACCTCTTTTGGACATCATTTAAGCCGCACACATTCCATGTTACAAACCTAAGTGTCATTGCTGATTCTCCCGGAGCCATTGACTGCCTGTTCACTTGTCATTATTTTAACAAAATTCATCTTCAACACAGCTAATACAAACAATGCGTAGATATTGGTTTCAATACTCCCTTCCTTGACACTCTGCCACTGAATCACTTTTTCCATCGTGTGCCCATCATGACCCCTACAGATTTCAATACCTTTGTGCCCTGTCCCTAAGTTCTCCCTCCCCCCCCCCCCCCCAGAAGACCCACCCTCAGAATCCCTCCCCCCCTACGGGCAAATAGGTCCATAAGACCTATGTCTGGCCGACGTTTGCCACCTGGTTATCTCACCCCCCCCTCCCTGATTTTCCTTGACTATATACATCATTCAGAATGCTCCCTAGCATAGAAACAAAGCTAACCATATATGCTATCTCTCAAAATTTTTGTCAACAACTGTTACCCATTAGGCAATGGTTTTGCACTTTAAACAGGCATATCAAACAATTAGGACAACATTAGAAGATTAAACATACCAAAAAATCTCGAGAATAAATATATGGCAAAAAAAAAGGGACAGATAAAGCAGTTAGCAGCACTACTGTACAGTCGACCTTCAATTAAGAGTTTATAAAGATATAGTTAGAAATCTGACTACTCCTGCTACCCTGTTTTTCTTTTTTTTTTGTTTTCTTGTATAGTTTGTTACTTTTTATGGGGTATGTTTTTGACAGGGCCAGCTTGTATGTCTAGAACCTCCAGAGTACTACGTGGAGACTTTTGACGGCCCCTGTTCTCTCTCAAGTAGGTGAGGTATTCTTGCGCTATAATTTCAGAATAAAAAACTCTGAAATTACCCTCTAGTCCAACTTTCAGACGTGCCGGAAACAAAAGGAAAGCCTCATAGCCTATGTTTTGAAACGGGGTAATGAGCTGCCTCATCCGCCACCTTCTTTCCACGGTGGCGTGGCAGAAATCAGGACGGGCAAAGAACTCAGTTTCCTTATAGGAACGTTTAGACTGTGTTTTTGCCTTATTGATTATTTCTTCGCGCAAAAGAAAGTTACCAACATAAAGCAGTATTGCTCGGGGCTTGCCCTGCGATTCCTTACGTACCAACGGGAATCGATGCGCTCTTTGAATCTCATGTTCCCAGTCCCATGAGGCCAAATCAGGAAATGCACCTTTCAACAAATCAATAACAAAAGCTCGTACATCCCCCCCTCTTTCCCCTCTTGAATTCCAATTAATCTGACATTATTGCGCCTTTGTCTGTTTTCGAAGTCCTCTAGCTTCCAAAGCATGTCAGCAGTTGTCTTATCCTTGTCATCACCAGCGTCTTTCATCTTAACAAAATCATCTTCCAATTTACTTGTTCTAACCTCTAGCTCAGATACTCTCCCAACCATGTCCTCATACATTTTGTTAACCTTATGTAGAGAGGATTGTATCTTTTTATTTGCATGTCTGGCCCTCCTGCTTGATCTCTGGCTCTCAGCGCGCGCCTCAGTTTGGATTTGCTTTAAAGTCGAAAATAGAACTTCAAAATTTGAGGCGCCCCTTTCAGAGCCCCCCTCAGCTCCCTGAGAGGTAAACTCCTGAACACCCGTTTCCGTATTTACAAATACTCCAGTCTGAGTTATTCCGCACTCTGCTGTACTATCCCAAACTAATTTTTTTGCAACCGGTTTCACTTGTCTTCTACGAGGTGCTTTAGATTGATTCCTGCGACTTGGGTTGTGATTTATTAGTATTTATAATTACTTTTTAAATAATTAATTGTTAAATGGTTATCAAAATTAATTAATTAATTGATAATTATGTTAATTGTGTTATTTATTTTAGGAGCGGGTTGTGGGTTTATAGGAAAATAGGGTGGGAAGTAATTTCATTTGAATAAAGTAATTGAGAATTTTTACTTATTACTTTTCATTTCATATTTCAATTTCAAAGCATTGTTTGTGGTAATGTATTTGTTCTTAATGTTTAATTGTTTGTTAATTATAATTAATTGATCAGTAAATATGTGAACTGTCGATTATGTAGGAGTTGTTTGTGCATTTATAGGGGAATATGGTGTTGAGTAATCTGTTTAAAAACATTAATAACGTTTTTTTATTATAATATATTTATATTAAATATATGTATTTGTTTTTTAAAACTTTTAAAAATTAATGTTTGTAATAGTAGTAGTAGTAGTAGAAAAGCTTTATTCGATTTCATAGTATATAAAATCATAAAAGCAACAAGTTCATTTCTCAGACAATCAAATATCCAAAATACTGCTTTTAAAAACAACAAATACATTAATTTTATAAATTAATTAAACTTTTCCTTTTCCTCAAAATGCTTTTTAAAAAAACCTATCATTATAGCAACACAGTATACATCATTTAAAGATAGTAAAAACAGTAGTGCCGGGCGGCATTGTCTCCAGGTACCTTGTTTTTTTAGGAGTGGTTTGATCCATCTAGACTTTTCCACAGCATAAAATTTAGAGAAACATATCACATGCAGCGTAGATTGATCTGACATGTTATCGCACGGGCACTTACAAAGAGTTCTGGACCAATCGTTCACAATAGGAAATGTAATTAGGCGAAAAAAGACATCAAATCTAAATCTTGTCAATAAATATCTGTCAAAGCCCTCTAGACACCAAATTAAATAAGGTTGAATTGTAAACGAGGCTAGGGTGAGTTGATGTTGCAGTACACTTTTTTTATTTATTTCTACACCCAGCCTTAGTGTTTCTAAGTAGTTCCAGCAGAGCAGCTTTAAATCCTTCCTCGTTATGTTACTCAAGGATTCAGTATGACAAAAAAAATCTGGTCTCCCCAGGTCATTAGTAAACTTACAAATGTAAGACAGCCATGGTATCCTAGTGGCCTTATCCATACCCAAGGAGTCATAAATGATGTCTCTATTTAAAACAAGATCAGGCGATGTCCAGGCTCTATGCCATAGCAATATAGGTTGCATACTGATCAGATCGCTGACGTACCGAATGCCCAGCTCAGAGTGACAGTTAAAAATGGATGAACTTTGAGGAATAGCTAGGATAAATCTTAGAAAAGCATTTTCTACCTTTTGAATAGGTGAGGAGTCATGTATTCCCCAGACGCCTGCCCCGTAGATGGCTGTACTTATGCACTTCACCTGATAGATCTTTAACAGGATTTCTGGAGGTCTTTTCCCCATTTTTTGGGCAAATATCACAAGTGCAGCCGTTGCTGTTTTAAACATCAGAGACCTACTTTTGATGGCTAGACCCGAAGAACCTGTTTCCTCTAAAACGATACCCAGGTAGGAGAAAGTTTTTGTTGACACAATTTTCCCTTTCCCAGCGAACAGAGAACACTCTCTGTTCTTTCGTCTTCCCCAGGTCATAACACAAGTTTTAGTTACATTAAGTTTCAAGCCCATGTTATCCATAAAGTTTATGTATGTATCTAGTGCCGTTTGTAGGCCTATTTGAGTTCTAGCCATTATCACGGCATCATCTGCATACAGGAGCGACACAATCTGCTTATGATTTACCTGCGGAGAATCTCGGACCTTAGCCACCAATTCTTTTTCCAGATCGTTGGTATATAAGGTAAAAAGAAAAGGGGCGAGTACACAGCCTTGCATTACTCCTCGTTTCATATGAAATGGCTTAGTGCATTCTTCATTAACACCGTGTCTCACTTTTGCCCTGGCTTCTGCATACAGTTGTCCTAAAAAAGATATTAACACCTCATCCACCTTCATGTCTGTTAAAATCTGCCACAATCGGCTATGGATTACACAATCAAAAGCAGCGCTGAGATCGACAAACGCTGCATACAATTTGCCGTCCTTTGCCCGCGTGTATTTTCCTAATAACATTGAAAAATGTAAAACCTGCTCTAATATACCTCGACCCTCCCTGAAACCATATTGTACCGGAGATAGTATGTTTTCATCTTCCGCCCATTGCTGCAAACGATTCAATATGACCCTACCCGTGACTTTCATAAGTCTAAAAGGGATATAGGGCGATAGCAAGAGGGGTTTTCCCGGTCCCCTTTTTTAAATATAGGGATAATTACTGAGTCAGACCAGGTTTTAATGAAACACAGTTTGCAGCTTGCCTCAAGGACTCGAGTAAGCAGTGGAGACCATAATTCAATCGAGTGCTTGAATAAATCGATTGGTATGCCATCAGGACCCAGAGCTTTACCTCCCTTACTTTGTTTGATGGCTTCTGTAATTTCCTTATTATTAATAATTATATTAATTTGCACACATTTTTTTGGGCCCTCCTGGTTTAACATCCCCATATCTACGATTTTATTGACCCCTCCTGGATTATAGACTTCTGCAAAGAAGTCTATCCATGAGTCTTCTGTTATCGCCACCTCAATTCTCGCCTTGCCCTCCGGGCTAAAAAAATGTGCATTGACTGCTCCCCAGAAAATGGAAGTGTCCCTTTTTAACGAGGCCTCATATAAGTTAGTCCAAGCCTCGTTTTAAATTTTACGCTTACAGATCTTTCTTGCTATACTATATTCCTTTCTGCATTTTTTTACTTCTTCATGATTTCTCGTGGTGTTATGCAGGGCTCTTTTCAATTGTGAGTGAGCCTTTGTACAGGTCGAATCAAACCAGCTATTCTTACACATTTTAAAATCCCTATTAGGGCGCTGTAAATTTTCTTGAATTATCTTAGTGATATCCGCATAGGAGTCTAATATATCTAAATATGGAACCTCCTCCTGCAGACACTTAGTAATGGGTATAATCGCCTCCTTAATTATTTTTATATTGGTGACCTCCGGGTCGCTCTGCGCCCATCTAATGGCGTATCCGTTTTGCCTACCCAGTGCGCATCCTTTGGTCCAGGCTAATCTTTCTACCAATGAGCATTCCTTATCCTGGGGGAGTGAGTTACGAAGTCAGCTATCCCGGTTGCATGGCTATTTCAAATAGCAATAAAGTCAATCAAGGTACAGAGGCCTCTCCCCACAAAGGTGGGACTAAAATCTACAGTTGGTGAACATAACATGTTGGCAAAACCCAGGTTGTAAATAGCCATCAACTCATTAAAGGAGTCGCCCCCATTATGATGGGCAAAATGGGGCTGGTGGTTGGTATCATCTACCTCATAGTTGCCACATCTGCTCAGGAACTGTTGGCAGAGGTTATGATTGAAATCACCGCCCCATATAACAATAGATTCCCTCCCTGAATTATCAATCATGCTCTTAACATCCCATGTCACTTACTTGGGCCTTTTCTAAATTATTGTACATATTAATAATTATTAACTCAACCTTGGAAGATGCTTTCATAACAATAATTTTATATTGACTACACGTTTTCACAATTTTTGTCGTTACTGTCCCCATAAGATTTGTAACATAAACACAGAGCCCCCCTTTTATGCCTCCCATGGCTAGAATAGCCTGCTGGAACATGATATGTTTTAAATCCATCAATATGAATTTCCTCCAAGGACCATGTCTCTTGCAGACATAGAATATCTAAATTTTTTATAAAATCTATCCAGATTGGATTATTTATCTTGGAGCGAAGCCCCGATATGTTCCAAAATGTAACCCTCACCGCTCCCTTACCACGTGTACCTTGAGTTCTCTAAGGATCCGTTAAATCCAGCTGATTAGTTAGACTGACTGATTAGTTAGACTGACTGCTATGGTGTGTTCTAAAATAGGTGGTTGTTTATCACTAGGAGTAGCCCCACTAGTCTGTGCGGGAAGTCAATCGACTCCTTCTATCCCGCACAGCATAGAAAAACAGTTAAGGGTGGGGATGCTAAAACCAAACTGGGCAGTACTAGGGCCGCAAGGGGCACAGGAACTAGGGGAATAGTCCAACATTGATTGTGGGTAAAAATAGCTTAGGTCATGCGTTGCAATTTCGTCCTTGCCTCCCACGGTGTACCAATGGTTGATAAATCTCACAGCTCCACGGTCCCTGAAATTGACCAAGATGATGTCCCCTCTTATGTCCTCTGGTCTCTTCCCCACCATTGATCCTTGCCGGTAATGGTCAGTTTTTGCACAACCAATTGATTACTTTATTCTTTAACTGTTGGTAATCCTCGACTTTTCCCTCCGTTAATTCTGGGACCCCGGTTAAGACCACTACGTAGGGTACCGCCTCAGGTGGTAAATCTATCCTATCTTGATTTTTTCTGCTACATTTTTTAGAGGAGGGCCTAATGGCAATTGTCTCAGAGATTCCCTGTTTACAGGCCCACGCTTCTTTTCTCTCCCCCCTATTATCAGCTGGACCTTTGTCTGTATTCTGGGTGACCAAATTATTTTGTCCTTGTGCGGGCCTAGTGTCCCTACAATCTATCTCAGTGGCTAATATCTGTCCTGATATAGTATCCTGACTAGGAGCTATGTGTTTACTTAGTCCTATGTCGCCAAGCAATTTTGAGTGTGTTACTGTTTCCTTCTCTATACGTCCCAGTTGGTCACCCATTCTTTTGACTCTTTCTATCAATGGAAGTATCAGTGACTTAAACAACTGCTCCATACTCTCCATTAACTCTTTAATTGTGACTGTGGACGGGAGAGACTGTTCAGGGATTGTCTTTTTTATTAATGGGCGTGCATTCCCTACTGGACTATGAGATATTTTTGATGATTTAGCGCATCTGTCTCCCTTGCTATCCTTCCCTTGCTTTCTTTTTTTTATAGTGGGACCTGAGTCTTTGGGTTTACTGGGTGTTTTGTTTTTCGGGGGAGCTCTATCGGGAGTTACCAAAGGTACTATCTCAATTGAGGTTTCCGCTGATGATTCTACAATCAGATCATTTACATCTACCTTATTTGAGAATTTTTGGGTTTGTTGGGTACTTATCAAAACTTGGGGCTGCTCGTGGTCTATCGACCCAGTGGTTTGTTCATTATCTATCCTGGTTCTCGGGGGGTAACTGCTAATCTAATGGTGCCCCTCCGAGGATTGCTTTTTGTGTGCGAGTTCCAGAGAAAGGCGCTTTTCTGTCAAAACTATTTCCTTTTCCAACTCCGATGTTACCCTAGTAATGAAACCATCTAAAGTTCCCCTAACTGAACCTCCCACCAATGATATCTTCCCTAAAATATTGCGTTGACTCATGATCCCGCTGAAAAATCAATTGTTAAACAATGCAGCTTAAACAACAATTTCAACAGATTCTAGCGGGGCGTTTACTGCTTAAGTACAATGCTTATAACACTCTGTACGTGAATTGGATATACAGCAGCTATAACAGCATTATGCAGTTCAGTTTTAACTCACAGTCTATTTGCGTTGATTGTCCCTGATCCAAATGTTAGTGGGGTGGCCCAGCCCAGCCTCGGCCAGCCCCGGACGGCCACAGACGGCCCGCCCTTTGCCCGATCTTCGCCCACGCGCGTCCCGCGTGCATAGATGAGTCTAAGTAGGAAATGCTGAGGGGGCGGAGGCGGGAAGAGGACCCAGGTGCGGCCGGTGTCTATGGCGCTAGGCAACCTGGTTCTCGCAGTCCCGCAGCAGTGAAGAAGGAAGCCCCAAGTCAGCGTTAATACCGGTAAGGCAGGCAGCGGCGTGCAGGAGAGTTCCACAGAAGTCTTTTGCCTCGAGCGGCGCCCGCGAAGCGGGGGCCGCGAGGTGCTATGTAGTCCTGGGGGCGGGGCAGGAAGAGGAACCAGGTGTGGCCGGTGTCTGTGGCGCTAGGCAACCTGGTCCTCACAGTCCCGCAGCGGTGAAGAAGGAAGCCCCAAGTCAGCGTTAATCCCGGTAAGGCAGGCAGCGGCGTGCAGGAGAGTTCCACAGAAGTCTTTAGCCTCGACCAGCACCAATGTTTGTAGTAAATATTCAGCACTTTTTACCATTAAATATTTTTTAAGCTTTAGTCATTTTTTATATTTGTATATGTTTTTTTATTTTTGTGTTATTAACAATTTTCGTATTGTAGTTGGAATTTTGTTTCTTTTTTATTTAAATTTTTATTTTTGGGAAATATTAATTTTATTCCTCTGCTATCCAACACTTTCCCTACTGTTGCACTCACCGGAGTGGGAATAGTAATTTTTACCCCTATACTATCCAGCACTTTCCCTACTGTTGCACTCTCTGGAGTAGGAATAGTAATTTTTACCCGTAAGCTATCCAATACTTTGCCTACTGTTGCACTCACTGGAGTAGGAATAGTAATTTTTACCCCTACGCTATCTAACACATTCCCTACTGTTGCACTCTTTGGAGTGGGAATAGTAATTTCTACCCTTTGCTATCCAACACTTTCCCTACTGTTGCACTCTCTGGAGTGGGAATAGTAATTTTTACACCTACGCTATCCAACACTTTCTTTAGTGTTGTACTCTCTGGAGTGGGAATAGTAATTTTTCCATCCGTTATCCAACACTTTCCCTACTGTTGCACTCAGTGGAGTGGGAATTGGAATTTATTCCCCTTCGCTATCCAACACGTTCCCTTCTGTTGCAATCACTGGAGAGGGAATAGTCATTTTTACCCTTACGCTAGCCAACACTTTCCCTCCTGTTGCATTGACTGGAGTGGGATTAGTCATTTTTACCCCTAAGCTATCCAACACTATCCCTACTGTTGCAGTAATTGCAGTGGGGTTAGTCAATTTTTACCCTTATGCAATCCAATAACTTTCCTACTTTTGCAAAATGTAAAGTAAAACATTTATAAATATTTTAGTATTTTATAATATAATGTTTTTATTGTGATATTTAGGGGCCAATTCCGATCTGGGTCGGAAATCACTCCAACCAAGCCGGAGTGTTTTCCGATCGGGCCGGAGACCTGCAGTCTGACCTAGCTAATATGATGCGGCCATATGCTGCCGGACTCGGTTCAATTGGACTCCCATAGAAGTCAATGGGAGCCGGTCGTACGACTCATACATGGGCTCCCATTGACTGAATGGGTACATCTCGCACAAGGCCGACCGAGCGAGTGTGATGCGGCTGTATGTTGCCGGACTCGGTTCGATCGGGCTCCCATGGAAGTCAATGAGAGCCGGTCAAACGACTTGTACATGGGCTCCCATTGACTGAATGGGTACGTCTCGCACAAGGGCGCCCCCTACAGTGGTACACGTCGGTGCTCCCCCTGTGTTTGAGTCGTAGGGCTGCGGGGGACAGGGGGTCCGACGTTGACCCCCAAGGGCAACCTCCTAGACATTTTGCGAGCCGGACACTCCGGCTTGCACCGGTTGTTCGATGCGTGCATCGTAGTGGCTTGGTCGTACATCGCATCTATTGCACACCATGGTTAGCTTACTGTCGAGACGTACGGAGCGGTTCGGACCCAGAAACGACTTGGTCGGTTAATTTCATGTAGCTTGCATCGTACTTCCTCGCTCATACATCTGTACGAGTCGGATGGAAAACACGTGTACGGCTTGTAATTTTTCCGGCCGGATCGCATTCGGTGCCCTTCCAACCTGGATCGGAATCGGCCCCATATTGTTGTAGGTGTATGTATATGCAAACTTAGTCAAACCAGAGGAATGAGGCGGCACACCGACCAAGTATCATGATTGTTTAATCACTCAAAAACAACGCGTTTCAGCCTAGGAAGCTTTTGTCAAGTTACCAGAGTGCTAGCAGGTAAACATTTAATTAATGTTACGTCAGAATAGAGACAGAAAAGTTACCCTGTCATTTACAATTCATCAAGGATATCAATGCAAAATTATAAAAGTGAAGCTCTATGAAGGTTAAGGGATGAAAATTGTTATGAGGTTATCAGCTGGAAAACATGAAGGAACGGTAACTAAATATCACAATCTTCTGAATGAATGGTGGAAGAATGGACTCCTGGATGATGATGAGTTCAAATTCTTAAAGAATGAAAATCCCAGAGTACAGTGTCTGTACCTCTTACCTAAGGTACATAAGCATCCCACAAAGCCACCAGGGAGGCCAATTGTCTTGTCCAATGGTGGCCTTTTAGAAAACACCTCTATCCTTTTGGATTATATTTAATCTCCATGTGTCACGGACCTTAGATCACATTGTAAAGACAGCACAGAGTTTCTAAAAACAATTCACAACATCAAGTGGGAAAAGGGCTTCATCATGATTTCCTTAGATGTGTGCTCCCTGTACACGTCCTTTGATCAATACAAGGGGGTTGAAGCTTGTATGCATTATCTACAAAGACAGCCCCTAAACATGTTCAATCACACTCTGATGCTAAAACAAATGATGCTTTTCTGTCTACAGGAGATTATTTTTCTGTTTGAAAAGATATTGTATCGGCAGAGGTCTGGCACGGCTATTCACACCTGCGTCGCCCCCCAGCCTGGCAAATTTATTTCTGGGCTGGTAGGAGGAGCAGGTTGTATGGACCGATGCCTATGAGAAATATACAGAATATGTACCATTATGGCTACATCGATGATCTCTTTATCATTTGGGATCGAGATTTGGATCTGGCTAGGGAGTTCATCGATGTTTTGTCCACCGATGATTTAAATTTGATTTTCAAATATTCCATGAGTGAAACCTCATGTGATTTCCTGGATATTAGGGTCACGGTCAACAAGAACAGACTTATAACTGCCCTTTTCAGGAAAAACACATCAGGAAATGCCCTATTAAATGCACACAACCACCATCCTACCTCTCTGATTAATAGCATCCCATATGGGGAGCTATTACGTGCTCGTAGGAATTGCAGCACAGAGAAGGGCTTCAGTGCTGAAATTGCAATATGATCAAAAGATTCAAACAACATGGGTACACTGACAAAATACTGAAGCAAACCACTGACAAATTAGGCAGTGTTAAACAAACTTATGTTTTGTTTAGCAACAGTAACACTTCACGCAAAAGAGACATGTCAACCAGCAGCCTCCGCATGATCACCATGTATAATGCAAAATCTTGTAAACTCAAAGCAATGATGAAAAAACACTGGGGCCTCATCATGGCAGATCCAGTGATTGGCAACAAAGTGGGGGAATCACCCACAATAACTTATAAGTGACCCAAGTCCTTAAAGGATAGGTTGGTCGAGAGTCTTCAACAGATTCAAACAACCATAACTTGGTTACAATTGAAGGAGGGCTTTCACAAATGTAACTCCTTCAAATCCTGTTGAACTAGCTGCACGGTTTTAAGACACACACTGGCAGGGATAGAACTATCACAAAATGTATCACATGCACCATGAAATATGTAATATATATTGTCCATGTGGCATGCGATACGTAGGAAGCGCGAAGCATTAGCTCAAGAGACGCATTCTAGAACATCAAAGGGCCATAACCAACATGTATTCCAGTTGTCCCATGGCGACGCATTTCTACAACTCACATAATAGAAATAACAAATTACCTGTCTTCTGTGCTATCAACAGAATAATGAAACATATACGTGTGGGGACAGTGAGAAACAGTTACGAGTTCTTGATTCAAGATGTATTATCGACCTAAATACCAGGATGGCTTACGGCTTAAAAAGGGAAGAAGAATTGAGCACCCATATTGGTCTCTGATGTCATATCTGATATGCACAAATATTTCCGTTACCATGTCCAATATGTATCTTGGACATCTAGCATCTATATACAATATTTCTGTAACATGTATCAGATTATAAACATAAGTTTAGCTAGTCATTATGTATGGTTTCATCAGGCAGGTACCCAATTGCTTGCATTCATACCTCATTTCTGTAACCTAATTATTTATCTTTCACACAAATGCGACATTGCATTCTGTTTTCCATAGTGATTTAATCAGGATTGAAATATATTTGTATAATATGTGACAATAGTTACCCTTTGCTCCATGACCGTACATGAATCAAGGAAAGGTGGACATACAAATTGCTAATGAATTGAAGATGTGATTTACCATGCTATATTTTTTTGTTTATTTTTATTCTTATTTTTAATCTTTAATTGATATGTACATACCTCCCTCTTCATCTTTTAGGATTGCGATGTTTATGGTTTAAGATTATTTCCAATTGTCATCCTTCGAGCTGAATTCTTTGCATTGAAGTATGTGATGAACTACATAACACTAGAGTAACTCCTCTATGTCTATGGCAATGTAGGAATGTGTGCCATTCACTTATTTAATTTACATGTACATACGTTTTTTATCATTTCTATCATTAATTCAGTGATTTTGATATTTATCGTTGTACAGCATTCAAAATTGTTGTTCATGAGCTCCGAACCTTTGCATTGATATCCTTGATGAATTGTGAATGACAGGGTAACTTTCTTGTCTCTATTAATATTTATTTTTTGTTTAACATTTTTTTATTGAATTTTCAGGAGAAAAACAAAAAGAAGAGCACAATGCATTCATAGAATATATGAACATATTACAGTATTATAAAAAAGTGATCAATATGTAAATATAATATTTGAACAGCATGAGAGGAAAAAAAAGAAAGAAAAGAAATAGAACAGAAAGAGAGATATAGCAGAAAGAAAAGAATAAAGAAAAATAGCAGAGAAGAAAGTTAAAAAATAAGTTTAACAGAAAAGGGGATTAGCGAGAAGTAGCATGTGAAGACAGATATGATGTAAAGGGTAGCCAAAGAAGATCAACTTTAATTTTTTGAGCGTGAGAAATAGAGGAAAAATTATCAATTCTATGTTCATCACAAATAAAATTCCACCAAGTTAATGAAGATAATTTGGAACTGCTTTTGGAAGACAATAAGATAACTTTGAATGCTAATGCATCAATCAAGTCAAATAACATGGAAATAGAGGAGGAATCTTCAACAGCAGGAGAGGAAGAACCTAGAAATACATTTTTGTATTGATAATGGAAAATCACATTTAAAAATTTTCATGCAAATATTCCAAACAGATTTCCAAAACATTAACACATTTGAACAATCATAAAGTTGATGTCTCAATGTGCCAGTATTCTTAGAACAAGACCAGCATAATGGAGACGAGGATGGGGAAAACTTGGAAATACAAACAGGAGTAATAACAGCCCTATTATAAATAAAATATAAAGATTGGGTTATGAGAGCAGCAGGAGAGACTTTAAATAATTTAGACCATAACTTATCCCAAGTTGTGATAGAAAGGGAAACAGACAAGTCAGCTTCCCAAGCACTCTCAATAGGGAATTTAGATCTCTCCACAACACGTGACATCAATAGTTTGTAGACAAGAGCTGCATTAGGTCTGTTAGTTTGAAACAGATTATATAATGGGGTGATTGGTTTAAGAGATGGTGTATTAACCCACAGGCTGATGAAGCAGTTTGGGACAGAGATCTTTCCCATTCTACGACAGCTATGCTGCCAGTCTATTGACACAGGGACTGTGCATGTGGAATGGAAGTGGGCTGTCATCACCCCACCTTTGAAGAAATCTACCCTTGACCCATGCAGCTACAAAAACTACCGACCAATTTCCCTCCTGCCTTACCCTGTCAAGGTCCTGGAATGTTTGGTAATTAGGACCTTGTCCCAATATCTGGAGACTATCAACATCTTGGAAGGGGAACAGTTCGCTTTTTGCCCGGGTCATGGGACAAAGTCAGCCTTAGTGGTGGTGTTGGATGACCTTCGGATGATTATGGACAGGGGCCAGTAGGCAATTTTAATCCTGCTGGACCTGTCCGCCGCATTCGATATGGTGAACCACAACACTCTGCTCTCAAGGCTAGAGACCTTTGGAGTGAAGGGAGCAGTACTTAGGTGGCTGCGATCTTATCTGTCGGATAGATGACAGGCGGTGGCACTCCCACCTTATCAGTCAGAAATGGTGGAAGTTCCTCATGGGGTACCGCAGGGGTCGTCAATTAGCCCTATTTTGTTTAATGGGTATATGCAACCCTTGCTGGGTATCATGAAGGCATATAACATCAGCGTGATTAATTATGCTGACGATACGCAGCTGCTGATATCCCTGGAGGGGGACCAGGCGGAATCATTGTACTGTTTTCATGCTTGTATGCATGAAATGACAAAGTGGCTGAAGGCAAACTCTCTCCAGTCTAACAGTGGGAAAACTGAGGTTCTACAGTGTAGGACAGGGGGATTGCCCGAAGCCTGCCAATAGATTTTTGGCCCCTAACTTTAGATGGCACATTGACCCCAGTGAACACGGTATGTAACCTGGGGGTCAGTTTTAATGAGAATCTCAACCTGGAGACCCATGTTAATAAACTAGTGGGAACTTGTTTCTCCATAATTCGAGGTCTTCGTAAGGTGCTGCTGCTATATCCCATTCAGGTGAGAACAACGTGGTTAGGAGTACCATCCTTAGCCGCCTGGATTACTGCAATGCTTTGCTTTTGGAATTCCCGGGGTATCTTATTAGCAGACTACTAGGTATCCAGGCGGCAGCACCGAAGCTAGCACTCTCCCGACCTCGTGGCTCCTCAACAACTCAAGCACTGGCGGATCTACATGGGCTCCCAGTAGCCCAAAGGATCTGTTGTGCATTGTGTATAAAGCACTTTATGAACATGACCCTAAGGCACTTCAGGATAGATTTCAGTGGTACAAGCCTACCCGGAATCTCCGCTCTGCTACTACCAACTGCGTAAGAGTGCCCCAAAATAAGAAGGGTGACCCTGGGAGGAAGAGCCTTCAGCATGGGAGCGGCTCGCCTTTGGAACAATCTCCCCTTAGAAATAAGGAGAACACAAGGCTTGCTGCTGTTCCGTAAGAAAATTAAGACCTGGTTATTCCCCAGGATATAATACGCCTCTCCGTGGGGGGTAGAAGTAAATTCTCTGGATAACAT
This sequence comes from Lissotriton vulgaris, assembly GCF_964263255.1. Taxonomy (NCBI): domain Eukaryota; kingdom Metazoa; phylum Chordata; class Amphibia; order Caudata; family Salamandridae; genus Lissotriton; species Lissotriton vulgaris. The sequence goes on from NC_141691.1 coordinate 1,317,649,726, forward strand.
GCCGCTCTCTCATTGTGTAGCTGACAGCCACTGGGCTGTATAGTTCTCTTAGCGCCAGGATGCCCGTAGGGTTACAGTGCGCTCTACAAGTGTTTAAAATAATATTATTAATAATATTAGTTGGAAGATCATAAGTGGCTAATTAAGATTGTAAGGCATTTGAGAATGTCATATATTCATTAAGATAAGAGTTGGGTAACTGAATTGTATTTGTAAATCAGGAAAGGGAAAAACAGATTTTTGGTGAATCAATTGGTATACAAAAATTATTCCTTTCTCCTTCCAGTATTTGTAATACCATGATTTACCTTTATATTTGAGATATTTATTATACCATATCGTGGAGGATAAAAAACATTGAAATGGTGTTAGTCCTGAGGAGAATGTGTTGTATAATAAGCTCTGGGAGTATTTTAAAATGGGGTTTGTGGATATGAAGGTACTATTAGACATATATAGTACGTTTTGAAAGGAAAATTCCTTTAATAATGAGCATTCAAAAACAACCCATTTGGGAAGAGGAATATCTGCAAAGTCATAGGATAGAGCAAAGGATTGTTTAATCAAAAAGGCTGAGTGGTAAGCTTTGAAGTTTGGAAAACGGACACCGCCCTCAGATTTAGGGCGAATGAGTTTTGTAAGAGCAATTCACTGATGTTTTTTATTCCATAAAAATTTGGAACAGATGGAGTTAATTTGAGAAAAATATGAGATGGGGATCCGAGTAGGTAGCATGGAAACTGTGTATAAGACATGCAGGACAATCATCATTTTAATAGTATCCAGTCGACCCCGCCAAGTGAGATAAAGGGGAGACCTACTAAGGAGGAGAGACTGAATTTTAGTAATTAATGCATTAAGCGAATGCTTAACTGTAGTCTTCAAAGAGGTAGAAAACCAAATACCCAGGTATTTAATTTTCGTGGGACAGCATGCGAAATTTGTGTCGGTGAACATAAATTGATAACATATGGGGTTCAAGGGTAAAATTTCTGTCTTAGAGAGGTTCAACTTATACCCAAAAACGCTGGAGTATAACCGAACCTCATCCAAGAATGGGGGGAGAAAGGTAAGGGGATTTGGCATATAAATTAATATATCATCTGTGTATGCTGATAATTTGGCTTCTACGGAATTATAGGTGAATCTAGTTATATGAGTATTGACACGGATACGTTCAAGGAAGAGTTCAAGGCATAAAACAAATAACAGGGGAGAAAAGGGACAACCTTGGTGAGTACCTCTAGATAAGGAGAAACATTTAGAAAATTGATTATTAACAAAAATACTGGCCCTTGGACAAGGATATAACAACTTAACATATGAAATAAAAGCCGGACCAAAGCAAAAACCATTGAAGGGTCCTAAACATAAACTGGCAATTATTATGATCAAATGCCTCTTCGGCGTCCAAAGACCGTGCTGCAAGAGGATATTTAGATTTTCTACCATAAGAAATAATATTTGCAAACATTCGAGCATTATCTGATGCTAACCTACCCTTCACAAATCCAACTTGGTCAGTTTTAACAAATAAAGGAACAATAGTTTCAAGTCGTGATGCAAGAATTTTGGCAAATATTTTACAGTCATAATTTATGAAGGATATAGAATGAAAATTTTTACAAAAGGGAATGATGTTTATCAGGTTTAGGGATGATAATTATTAGGGCCTCCATAAATGAACCGGAAGCTTTAGTATCAACAATAAAATAATTAAATAATGCCAAAAGTTTAGGGACAAAAAAGGAAGAAAAGGTAGAATAAAATTCAACAGTAAGACCATCAGGTCCATATACTTTGGATTTTTTTAAAGATTTAATAGCATTTGTTATTTCTTGAGCAGTAACCTCTTTCTCCAATGAGGTAAATTCATCGGATAAAGAAGGGGGGAAGGGAGGCCCAAGAAAAAGGTATCTAAATTCTGATTAAAGGGATTTGTGTCATCTGAATAAAGTAATCGATAATATTCATGAAAAACATTAGCAATATCCTCATCAGACGATACCAATTTGTTAGTTGATTCAGTTAAAATAGGACCAATGAATTTGCGTTCAGATTTTATTTTCAAATAGTTAGCTAACATCTTACCCACTTTGTTTTGGCAACCATTGTATTTGGACTTTACTTTAAGGAGAATATTACATGCTTCAGTTGTGTTAAGTTTATTAAGTTCAGCCTTGTCCTTGATCAATTTGTGCAGATTAGAAGATGATTTGGAAGTAAAATAAGTATGTTCTAGGAGTTTAAGGTGGTGTAACTGGTACGTATTTTTTTTCCGAGTTGTTTTCAGTTTTTTTAAAACATATGAAATAGTTGTAGTGTAGTTCCTATATTCCCAATAGGCTCTGCGTATTAGAATAACATAAACTATAGTTTAGACGTAGGACTGAAGTCGACTGGGTCTCTATTGAATATGTTAGACTTAATTTGTGAATGCCGGGCTAGCTCAGAGGTCACTAGAAACTTTCTCGAATACACAAGAATGGATTAGCTTCTGACAACCATATAACATGACAACTTTATTCCCCAAGAATAAGGAATGTATCTCCAGAGTCGCGGGAACAATAGATGGCTATTTCACTCAGTCAATCGTGCATGCTTAGTTTCACCAGAAGTGCAGAGAAATCGAGAGACGGGCGTTTTCAATAAAAAGGTTATTTATTGAGCAGTCTTCGTTCTCATGCAAGAGAAGTGAATTGCTACAATCGCAATACTTGTCATAAAGTAAAGTGCGTACAGTAAAAAGAGTATTATGAAACAATACTGTAAAAGCATTTATATGGTTTCTAATCCATGAGAAACTTAAAAAATGGATAAAATACATACAATGATAAAAGATGACTAAACGTGCTCAACTGGTGCTTCTAAGATACGCCTACCCCGGTGTACCTAACCTAAGCCTAGTACATGGGAAGGAGTAAGTGAGATGTAGCTTGAGTTAAATAGTTTCTGCCAAGAATCTATCCAAGAATTCTCTAAGGGTCTAATCAGCTCCGTACCTTGTTTATAGAATGTAGGAGGTCTTGTATCTCTCTCTCAGGACTCGATCTCCCATTAACCCGCAAGGGTAGCCGGGAAACACCGGAGGTGGATTTCTCGGCAAGAGAAAAGACAGCGTCTCTCTCAGTGCGTCAGCTGGAGGGTCGGCTTCCTTCAGCACTTGCTACAGCAGGGCGTCGGGCAAGTAGTTAGTCGATCTGCTCCAAACCACTGTGTGTTTTGCTAGGGCAGATGCTGGTGTATTTATACCTGGAAGGTGCCGAGTTTGACGTAAGGTAGGACATAAAACGTCACTAAGAACTTGCAATTCTTTTAGGACTCCAGGAGTTCTAGGACAAATCGATACAGAAGCAGGGGAAAGTCCCGGACTGCTGGAGGTTTGGTCTCTCCAAGAACTCGTTGTGATTTCTAGGAATCTGTGGAAGTAGCCATGCCGTATTTGGACTGCATTGGCTGTGTCTAAATATTGTTATGATTCTGATGCCTATATAAGGATATGATGAGGTATACCTATATAAGGGCATGAATCGGGAAAATTACACTAGAGCCCTAGATTCATCTACAACACCCACTCCACGTAGAATGTCTATCTTTACTAAGTACTAAAGCAAGTATAACATATCTAAGCATGTGTTTACAATCCTACCCAAAAATACATAAAATGCATTTAAAATGGTTTGTACGCGAAAAATGAGTATTGTACTGTACTGTACATTTTCTAAGCAATGGTATCATTCAAACAATGCATTTAGTTTACATTTGAACTGCTGACTGAATGAATCACGGAAAGTTACATTCATGAAATGGCTCTTAATACAGAAGAGAAGGTCGAGACCATTTCATCACATATTTATACAAGACTGTACATGTGCTAGAGGCTGAGTTCAAATATTGTCTCTTGATTTTTTTCCTTAAAAATACAAATCTTGTTCTCTAAGAATAGTTCTACTTTAAGCAGATTACTCTGTGCCATAAAAGTAAATATTTTGGGAATGAGAAAAAATAATTTAGCTTGAGGAAAAAAATAGTTCCAAAGTTTTAGAAGTTCTGTTTATCAAAACTGAAGGCCGAATTCAAAGTACAGGGAATGCTGTGTGCTCGTGTTTTCAAAAGTTATTCTCGTTGTGAAGAGAGAACATAAACTCAGATAGGCTGGCAAAGAATTTGTCTACAACAGTAGGTGAAAGTTGGACAATGTCCGAAAAAGTAGAAATAGTGCATATGTGAGATGCATTGCCATCATCATTGTCTAGATCAGCAATGGTCACAGAATGTTGTACCTGTGTGCCGCTTTCATCTCGTGCCTCACTGCCAGCATGTTGCTGTGATGTCTCAACGAATGCCGTCATCAAAATTGGTAGCCGCTGAGGACAACACGTTGCATGAGCCGTTACCGAACCAAGCAAAGTATCGACATCCATAGGTACTGCTGATGGGAGTGTGAGACAGACGTCTAACACGCATTCTTCTCCGCAGAGCAGGCATCGTAGAACAGGTAGGATGCAATCTTGACAGATTGGTTTGAATGAAAGAAACCATGTGGTATTCAGATCTCTTAGCAGAGCCAATCCAAGGACTTATGTAATCCTATCTCTGTTCCGCATTGCCAGGCTCATTTGTTCCATGGTAACCTGGGTATTGCTTGTGACTGGGATTGCCATATCGGAGCAGAAGGAACAAAAATAGAATTCCTGCTACGAGTCCCAAGATGAGAGGCAGGCCGCCGAACACAGAGTGCACAAAATTCGGGAAGATGCTCAGGACTGCTTCAAAGGGTGATAATAGTCCTGAAAAATTGTCTTAAATACATGTGCGATGCCGCTGGTATCAGACATGTTTAAGATGTGACTTAACATTTCTACAAAATGCACGGGGCAATTTGTTGATAATAATGCATGTATCTCTGCTGACGTCCTTGCGACTTGCAGATCATACGTCTCTCTGGACGAGGTCAAAGGCAAAGTTTTTTGTAAAAGAATGGCTTGCATTCTGCTTAAAGTATCAATTCGAATAGAAAAGATATTCAATGAAGGCCATATTGTTGCCTCCTTGTCTGGTTTGCTGTTTGGATACAATACTTGCATACATGAAGTGAACCTGGATGTAACACTAACGAGATAGGCCGTTCCTGGCAACATGCCACAACAGCTGTGGTCACTTAACATAACGTAACTGCTGTTAGAAAGTTGTCTGAAAAAAGGCCCTATTTGTGTGGCTGGGGTGCCGTGCAGGTGGCAAGAAAGGTCATTTGATGAACCCTCGCAGGCTCCATGCAAGTTAATTCCTTGACACAGAAGTGTACCACTTAGTGAGTTTTTACAATTGTTACCACTAAGAAATACCTTGTTTCCCCCCCCACTCCAACATCAATGTGTGTAAGGTAAATTCCAGGTTGACCTGATGTACCCTTTATCCAACTTTTCATACAGGCCCGCTGGTATGTGCTTTAGGCAATATTGAAACTGAAATGTCGTTATTGGTATTGTAATGGTGCCATGTATTATCCATTCAATGACAGGCTTTTCGGAAACTGTCAATGGTAATCTTTCTAGTTTTTCAATGCTCAGCACCGTATAGTCTGCTTCTCTTTGTGCCAAAGAGATTTGTTTATCTGTAAGGTTAAAGATAGAAAATAATGACGTTGTGTTGATTAGAAGCCAGGGCACGTAGCCTGAACGGAGATTTTCTAACATCCAGCCTAACTGTAAGGTAGAACGTAATTGGGACTGGCCATGTTGTAACATTAGCATATCCTGTTCTATTATATCAATAGCGGATGATACAATGCTGTCCAAAGAATAAATTCTGTAGGACAGAGTCGTTAACCCATTGTCCACTACAGACAGTGTTTTTTCCAAATGAATACGATAATTTCTTGTATTTTTTTAGCAGTTTCAGTTTGCGTTACTTTCCAAGCTTCGTTGTAAGCAGCATATATACCGGCGTATATGAAACGCTTTTGACACTGTTTGCGAGGTCCCAATAAGAAATCTCGCAAGTCAACGCCTTCTTTAAGTAAGGTCAAATGTTGCTTAATTTCAGGTAGTGTGGATTTCTATAGCCAATCGAGGCATAGTTTTCCTACACTGTATGTTGTTATTATCCCTGGAGGTTGTCTCTGGGAATATCTTGGGTCTGGCCAGTTCTGTGTGAACCCCTGTGTTTCGTTCAGGAATCTATCTTGACAGTTATTAGTGTCTGTGGGCCAGATCAACCAATTTCTCCAATCAAGATTAGTTCTGTTTTGGTGTAAAATATGGGATACGTCTATCTCCTCATCTGTAGTGCTATTACTATCAGGTATGGGCTTTAGTATAGACGGTTTGTTTAAATCCTTTATCTTGGCTAGGCCAAGACAGGTTGTTTGTTGAATGGTGTCATTCAGGAATATTATTTGTTCTGGGATCATACAGGCTCTGAATAATGATTCTAAACCTTGTACCTGCCAGTCTTTTGTACCCCAAACGTTTTTGTCTCAATGTTGTTTTTCCAAAATTGAAAACCAAATGTAGACAACAGTGCATAAAATTTTGCAGAATAAATTAGTTTAGTATTTGTCAACATGTTTTTCATTCCTGTCTTATTCATAATTTTGAAATAAAAAGTTTCTGGATCTGTGGTATTAAACCCTGAGAAGTATGGGAATTTCTCATAAAATGTTTTTGAGCTGCCTTTTGGCGGCGTTGGACAATGTTCCCATTGATTATAAGTAAAAACATTTCTAGGATTCGCAGATTTATGCAAATAGTGGTGCCCATAATGATTAAAGCAATACATTTGTTCATAATCTGACAAACCTTCTAAATAATCATGTTCTGTAAATTTTGCTGACATTTCTAAATCTGACATCATGTTATTAATAGTTTCAAAGTCCCAATCATCAGAGAAAGTGCTCGGTGAGACAAATTCACTTAAAGAAACCTTGAACTAGTGTGGATACTTCAAGAGTTCAACTGGGCCATAGATGTCGTAATCAGTAGCGTCCCATGCTACACCAACAGGTATAGGAATGGCTGTGATGTTTACTGATGATAGTTCTCTTTGTTCAATATGAGAAGATCTGTGAGGCTTTAGAACCAAGTTGATTTTCTGACTTGCTGTGTCCATTGCACTGTATTTTCCATCAATCATTCTTCCCAAGCTTAAAACCACAATGAGCCAGAGCAGGAGGAAAAGTACACCTAACACAATCCACAATTCAATCCATGGTGAAATCAGATATGTTTCTCCAAGTTGATGAAAGAGTTCTGTTATTTTTTCTTTGAAAGTTTTGTTTGCTGGCTTTTCTTCATGTTCACTAGGATCTTCAGAAAAGTCATCAAAATTGATAAAATAGCCAAAGGCTTTTCTGTCAATTGTTGGAATTGCATCATGATTGTTATTAATCTTTGTAGTTGCTTCTTACTTTGTCATATTAGTATAGTCAGAGGCTACCTCATTGTAGACAGATGTTTCTTGACGAACTGTTATAATTTGGGTTTCAAGAGGCACTAGTTCCATGGCTTTGTTGCATAGTCCTTCTTTATTCACTGCAGGTTTATCAAATGTGATTAGTCTCTCAGTTTGAACCTCTTGAATTGTAGCACGGATTGGTCTTCTGCTACATCTTGGGAGTCCATTGGGCCTACTACTTATTATTGGCCACATGGTTGTGGTTTTACCAGGTCGATTGATACAACTCTGTTCTCCTTTTTAACAGCAAGGGGTGGTAGTACTACTGATTTTGTTCCATGGATTGCTAAGACAGGTACTGTTTTTTCTGTAAGAAGGCCCAAATTCCTTCCTCACCGCAATCTTTTCTCTGACCAGACCCCCAATCTTTGGAATCCAGACAGGTCTTGCTGGGACAGATGGTTTTTCTTCAGTGGCAGTTGTCTTTTGATTTGTGTTACTTAGACTTCTTCTTGTTTCATCTAAGTCCTGTAAAACAGCCAAACGATCTTTAATATCAATAGTATTTTGTTCCACCACTGACGTCTGATGATCGAGGTCTTCGATCAACATTCTAGTACCAAACAAAAGTTCATACGGAGTGTTTCCACCCAGAGAATGTCTTGGCAGATTATTAAGACTACGTTGGCTACTTATTAGATGTTTGACCCACCCATCACCCAAACCTAATACCCTCGCTGTTATGGATTGCTTTATGTCTCTCCACTACCGCATTACCCTCAGGATGGAAGGGACTAAAATACCGCAATGCAACGCCCAAGCTGGCAATGGCTTCTTTGTAAGCTCGAGAGCTAAACGCAGGACCCTGGTCAGAATATAGCATGCCAATTGCGTATGTGCCCATAAAGACTCGCAGATCTTTAATAACAGTTTTGGTGTCAGCCGAGCGCTGGGGCCACATCCAAATGTATCTCGTCCTAGTAGTTGTGGGACCGCATTTGTCAGTAGGGACGCCTGTGGGTAGATAGCCTAATGCTGTCTAACAGAGGTGTATGTATCTGACTGGCTACTCTGTAGTCAGGTGTCTGGGGCGGTTCATTACTGCAATCTCTGTTGCAGTCTGGGCAGTTACTTGCAAATTCGCAGGTGACCAAGCTCATTTCTGGCCACCAGTACACTTTGTCTAATTCCCGTATGGAATCTATGATCTTTTGATGTCTTAGACCCTCTCCCATGTGTGCTTCTTGAATCAAGAAAAGTCTCTGCTTCCTGTTTGGAATTACTCTGTCACCAACTCCAGGGATTCGAGCAAAAGGAACAGACTTTGCATCAATTATGTATGTATTCGTGAGTCGAAAGTGTAGAGGTAACGCCGCATAGTTGCCTTTCATTATGGCTTTTACTGCTAACAGCGTTTCACTGTCTATTCTTTTCCTAGCACGCTTTATTGTAGCTACGGAAGCTTTGTGTACAGCTGCCTTTGCAGCTTCATCAGCCAATGAATTCCCTGCAACGTGAACGCCATCACGTTGATGACTCAGTGTATGTATCACGTGAGTTTTTTGTAGTTCTTTCTGCAAAAGAACTACTTGTTCACAAAGCTTTTTATGCTTAATTGTGCCACCTTTTGCATCTTTGAACCCAGTTCTGCAAGTATTCATTGTAAGACTGGACGCAGTAATACGAATCGCACACTATTAGTGTGGGGAATTCGCGATCAGTACTTCAAGCGCCATCTTGAAGACCTGTAGTTCAGCTTTTAGTGACCATAGGTCTGAATTTACCTTCGTGCCAGCGACCTTTAACAATCACGCACGCAGCACTATAAGTTTGTTTACCCCCAACTGCGGGCTGTGCTGATCCGTCTGTATATATTATACAGCCGTAATGTTCGAGAGGCAGAATTTCGGTCGGCAGAGGACATTCATACTCGTATTGGAGAAATTCTTGTGTTTTCAAGTTAGGATCAAATTTGTAACTTACGTCTGATGCAGCAAGAGAATTAACCCATTGTATCCATCTTGGATGTAAAGCTTTAGCATTTGGAATGCTTGCTCTTGTCACTGCCTCTAAGGCAGGTACAGGTGTAACGATTATTATACGTTTACCCTGTGTGAGGGCTCTTTCTTTTGCTACAGCAGTTTGAACCGCGGTCAGAATTTTCTCAGTAGAAGTGAATTTTTTCAGCTTGTGTGTACAAGTGTGATTTGTAAGCTATTGGTACCGTTTCCCCTTCATTATAGGTCAGGTACGTGAATCCGCATCTTTCTGGGATAAATCGGATTTCAAGGTTGCATACGTTTACGCGTGTTTGCAGCTTTGTTTTAGCTAACATGTCTGTTTGTATTGAACGTAACATTTATGTGTGTTTCTGAAGTTCAATTACTTGGTTTGAAATCAAGTTCAATTAATTCGTAGAGAGGTTTAACCCTCATCCCATCCTACATGATTTTTATATAATGCAGGGGCTTGGGTCACTGCCCATTTTCTAGCATATGTGTATTTTTTATGAATTGGAATGTGATTTGAGAAGGCAGGCATAACCATTTCTTCGCCATGTGGGCACTCCCTAACAAATTCTGGTGGCCAGTATTTCTCAGCTAGAAGGATATCATAGCCTTTAGATAGTTTCTCCCAAATGAGACCTCTTATTTTCCTAATTTTGTCCCCCTTCTATACGTAATGTTATTTCATATAATTTATGGGGTACAATAACTCTGGTGTCTGCACTTTCTACCTGAATGTACTCATTTGTGTCCACTGTCTCCAGAAGATTCATCAGGATCCTGCGAGCTATGGTCACTTCTGCTGCACTGCCTAGCATTGTCTGGGCCCATCCTCTATTCTTGAGTTGTGTCCTCAGGATCCTCAGCATGTTTTATCCTTATGCTAGCTACCTTCTTTTTAGAAAATTGTGATTTTTTACTTTGATGAGCAGGTTCCTTGTCTTTCGACTTGATGCGCTCTTCTTTATGTTCTGACCGTCCTGTTCTTTCCGATTTCTGTGAGGAAGTCAGAAAAGATCGAGAGGGACGTGTATCATTATCTTGATATCTGTCAGGTTTTCTCAAATTATCCCTATTTCTCTCCCTGTCGAGATTAGGCACCTCACTGAACTCCTCCCGTTTAGAAAAAGGATTAAAACCTAGTTATTTCCCTGTTAACCGCCTGAAAGCTCACACTCCCGGTGTTCACTTCCGTCTCCTCTGATCTTATCAGCGCCAGGATGCCTGCAATGGTGACAGCCGCGCTCCACAAATTCCTAAAATAAAATAAATAAATAATTTCTGAGATTATATCTCTTTTCGGAGGGCTCCCTTCGGGGAGACTTGTCTCTCTGTTGAGGAGATCTTCCTCTGGGTTGAAAATATTTTTCTCTAGGAAGAGTTTGTTTATTACTCTCCCACTTCTTTTTGGAGTAGTGAGATTATTCTTAGTAAAAGTTGTTTCAGGATTTTCTGTTAGTTGTGGTTTTAGTGGTTTCCCAACCAAACTATCTCTACCTAATTCTTCATAGCACTTTTCAATTATTCTGGCAAGTTGGGGGAGGCGCTAGGGGGCGCACAGCGGCATGGCTGTGTGAATCACAGCTCCGCCGGGCGACCACCAACAAAATGGTCTGTTCCCACCGCTAACCCCGCCGTTTCGCCCGCCAAACCGATCCTGGTGCATGGGAAGGCGCCGTGCATCTGCGGGCGAAGACTGGTTTGATTGCCCCCCGGAGAAACGGCAGTAATCTGCGGTGGCCTGGAGACGGCATTGGCATGCCTGACAAAATGGCAGACTGCCTAATCACTGCCTGACTTGCAATCGCGGCGGCCGAATGATCCGCATACGGTTTGCGGATGAAATGCGGACTGGAGGTGGGTGGATCGCGATCGACAGTACAGCGGACTGCTGTCTCCCACACGCCGACGCACAGGGGATACTCTAAACTGGCAGGCTGGTCCCGACCACACAATTGGCAAGATGGCGGTGCCCATGGAGACGGCGTGGATACTTGCACTCTCAAGCGCCGAGCAGTTCTAGATGCACTACAAGGTAGCGTGGTACCTCCCTGCTTGCCCCCCATGCTGCACTGGTGAGACTCAGAATCCAGGCTGTCTGATCTTAGCTGCCCGCCACCACGCAATTTGACGCTGCAGTTTACCACTACGAGGGAGGTGCAACAGGGCTGCTTAGAACGGCGAACAACCACGGGCAGCCATCGAGCTGGTGACCATACTATGCTGGCGCTGTGTGGAAGGTGAGAGGAATGGGGACAATCTCTGCTGAAAACACTGCGTAGATTTGGCCGCCTGTAGCGGCGGACCCCCCCCTCCCCCCAGCCCCACAGCTAACTCACAGAGTTGGCTCCCGCCTCTCCTTCACTGGTGTGACAACTTCGGTACTAACATGCTCAGCAAAGCAACGCGCGGGGGCACCGTGGTATTGCAGACACGCATGACCTGACCAGCTTGAGAAGCCTGACATTTGCACGTGCATGACACCATCAGTGGCATCTTTCTCCCTCGGGGACTCCACGGTGGCGGCAGCGAGAACAACAAGGGCGTCGGGCCCCGCTTTAAAGACAGCTACCCCTCACGCAGTGACAATGGGTAAGCCGGACAAACAACAGCCAAAGATATCGTTCGACAACAAGGCGCAATAATGTGCACATTATAGGTTTACCGGAGACGACCAACACCGGGCGTATGGAGCTATACGTTGAAAACCTATGCAAAGATCTCTTTGGAGCAGAAGCGTTATCGCCAGTATTTATTGTGGAACGTGCGCACAGATCATTGGCGCCTCGACCGCCACCCGGAGCGACGCCAAGACCGATAGTGGCGAGGATACTAAATTATCGCGACAGGGACACCATCCTCCGGCTGGCACGTGAAAAAGGAAAAATCACTCACCAAGGTAACACCCTGGAATTTTATCCGGACCATACTGTTGCGGTTCAGCAGGCTAGGAAAGAATTCAAGTCCGTCAAGGCCAAACTACGGGATCTCAACATCAGCTACTCCATTCTGTATCCGGCCAGACTCCGCGTTACATGGAAAGACAAGGCGATTGTGTTACCCTCACCCAAAGCGGCCCAGGACTTCGTTAAAAAAGTTCTAAGAGACAATAGGTCCGATGACCAGGAGGGGCAGCACCAGGACTCGGACTAAGGATACCGGTGAGACCCACCAGAACTGGCGGTAAGACTTTTCCTGGTTGCAAATTGACTGTGTATGATCCTGTGGATCACTGCTAAACGTAAACTATGGCTGATTGTGTGTTTGAGGATGTGACAAACTAATTACTGCGGCGAACTTTGTAAGCCCAGAGCGGCGGCCCGGATCACTCCCTTTAACGTCTAATGCAATTGTAGATATGTAGCTTTGGGGTGATTACAAGGAGGCCATGGCACACGTTCTGACGCACATTGTCCCGATACTACAGGCTGAATTCACTGATGCCAGGCGCGCCACTCTGTTAGCCACCGGTGGTCTCCTCCTGGATCAGTGCGATCTCACGAGGTCCTCAGAGGCCATTACTCACTCTGATCACTGGCGCACCCTACTTGCGCATTAGAAATGGGCTGTGGACAGCGCAGATACTGGCCTGTAGAGGACTACAAAAATATGTTGTATTCTCGCAAGAACTATTGAAACGCACATATGTTCCCTTGTATGTATACTGCTTTATACTGAAAGAGCGCTTGGATCTATGGGGGCGGTGCACTGTGTTCTATTGGCGCTGCAGAGCAGCACAAATTTTCTGTTTGAAACATACTGCGGTAGATGTGACTGTCTAGCTGATCACTGTTGCACTGAACTTCGCCCTGGGCCGCTACTGTTGCTGGCGGCGGGGGGGAGAGGTGGCGGATACACGGACACGCACAAAATGCATTTGTGACAGCTGTTGAAAGTGTCGCCCTCACCCGATACACTGGGTGTAGAGTTGTGCTCCGAGCGGACCTCCACAAGGGTGCTACCCAACACAAGTTCTATAGGATGGGTATTGGTTTGTTTGGTTTAGGTTGGGGGGATTTGAGTTCACAGGGATTATGGCTTCAGCATGTTTGGGTTGCTGGAGTGGGTGGGTTGGGTGGGGTTGGGGGTTTTGGTTGTGTAGAAAGACCACGAACATTGATACCGGGAATGACACTGTGTACTCTCTGGCGGAGGACTGTTTACTCAAATGTATGTACTCAAGATGCAATGGGTTCAGAACGCACCTCTGATTGTTGTTTGCTTATGGGTAACTCACTGGAGCATATTAGATGACTCAGGACACTGGAAATACAGGCAGAACGCACTTAAACTTCCTCACTTGGAACATTAGGGGCTTCGCCCAACCAAAGAAAATCAGGCAGATTTTTGCTTATCTAAACAATGGGGTATAGATGTTGAATTACTGCAGGAAACTCATCTTGCACCCAACACGCACCCACACCTAGGTTCACGGTGGACAGAATCGTCCTGTAGGGCTTCCTATTCCTCTTATTCTAGGGGAGTACTCATACTGATCCGTAAAGGAGTAAATTTCACATCACATCACATTGTACAAGACCCCAATGGCAGATATGTGATAGTATCGGGCACATTGCGTGGCCAACACGTAACACTTCTAAATACGGATACACCAGAGTTTTTCCATGAAGTATGGGGTCACTTACAACCACTCACAAACACGCATATAATATGTGGAGGAGATTGGAACGTAACTTTGGTGGACGGGCTGGATCGCTCCCCCACTTCATCGGAATAGCATAGGCAAGCACGGACAATGCTAGGACATATGTTGAAAGATTTGTCATTAAACGATATTTGGAGAAATCGATATGCTAACAAGCCAGGAGCCACTCACATCTCAGCGATTCATAGCAGCTGGTCTCGCCTGGACTACTGGTTAGGCACGAAGGATATTGCTTTATGGGCAAAGGGGATGCAGGTGTTGCCACGCACATTATCAGACCACAACCCTGTCTTACTACAGCTCATCATACCACACTACACGCTGCCCCCATTTCAGTGGAGGTTCAATTCACAGGCTCTAGCCGATTCTATCTACACAGATACATTAACAAAGGCGATCAGGGAATACTTCCAAATCAACTCACCAGTCACTGAGGACCCAGGCTTATTGTGGGAGGCTTTCAAGGCCACGACAAGGGGTGTATGCATCAGCACCACTATATGGGTGTTGAAAGACATCAGGTGTCAGATTAAGCCCTGCTAGACACGCATAAGGGACATAGAAATGGCTTTTGAAAACACGCAGGATGTTTCACTGTTAGCAGAACTGCGCGACCTACATACTGAACATCAAGATTTCGTGACTGATGAAATCAAGTATTTAGATCGCAAACACATTGCCAAGACCTTTGGGGAAGGGGGTAGACCAGGGAGGACACTAGCGAGGAAAATATGCGAAGGGAGGGGCCACTCGGCCATACCCCACGTAAAATCACAAGGTGGTCAGATACAGACACAATCCGCAGACATCCTACATAACTTTGTGGACTCATTTAGCACACTCTACAAATCACAACCCACGGCATCGACAGATGAGATTTTTAGTTACCTGCAGGATATAGCAATAGGATGGCTGTCGGACGAACAAAGGGAACTTTTAGCAATGCCCATTACAGTGGAAGAGGTGACTGCAGTAATTAAATCGCTCCCTAACGGCAAGGCACCGGGTCCCGACGGGTACACTAATGAATTTTACAAACACTTTGCAGACATTCTTGCACCTTACATGGTAGACATGTTTGGCACCTCCTTTGAGAAATCCATACTTCCGCCTACACTCCGTGAAGCATTAGTCATTGCACTTTTAAAACCATCTAAGGACCCGGAGGAGTGTGACTCCTACAGGCCCCTGTCGCTCATTAACATAGACTCAAAAATACTCGCAAAGTTACTTGCGGTCCGCTTATCCCCTCTGATGACACGCCTGGTCCTTCCAGATCAGACTGGTTTTATCCCCACTAGATCAACTTCCCACAATACAAGGTCCTTATTTGCACTATCCCACTACCTCCAGCCCTCCGTTAAAGCCGTGGCGGTCATGCTTGACGCCGCCAAGGCGTTTGACTCCATTGAGTGGAGTTATATGCTTGCTATTTTAAACAGGATGGGCTTTCCCAAAACGTTTTGTCCAATGGGTTTCCCTGCTGTACATCCAACCATGTGCCAGAGTCCGTATCAATGGTTACGTCTCCGCACCCTTTAAAGTGGAACGCAGCACCAGACAAGGGTGCCCTCTCTCACCCTTGCTTTTCGCTTTAGCGCTAGAACCCCTGGTTTGCATAGTGCGGCAAAATTGCAAACCATCCCCTTTACAGTTCGCGGCCAGACCACTGCACATATCTCTGTACGCAGATGATATGCTGCTATATGTACGCGATCCCGACATTCATCTGAACAGTTTGCTCAGAGAATACATTAGATTTGGGGGTTATTCAGGACTTGCAATCAACTGGTCCAAATCTTTTATCATACCCTTAACTGATACTACCACTCCCTTTGACATTGATTATCCGCTGGAATGGCAGAAGGATCCCATTCGCTACTTAGGGGTCATGTACCACAGGGATCCAGAGGAAGTCATATGATCTAACTATGGAGTTGTGATATCCAAACTGGAGGACAAAGTCCAGCGCTGGATTCACCTGCCGCTGTCACTGGCGGATCGGATAGCAATAGTGAAAATGAATATCTTACCCAAACTATTGTACCTCTTTAATAATATTCCTATCACACCCTCAGGAGAAATATTCCGCCGCATAAAGTCGTTAGTACTGAAACTAATATGGGCTGGAAAGCAAGCCTGTATAGATCTCCAGACATTAACACTCCCTTATATATACGGAGGTTTCGGAGTACCGGATTTCCTTCTATATTACCTATGTGCTCAAGCACAGTATGCGGCTTATTGGTATCATGAGATACCATATCTCACTCACACGGCCATAGAAGAGGGAGACGCGGATCCTATCCCCTTGTCAGCGATAGAATCACATGCTAGGCCGCCACTGCATGCGAAAGACATTAACACCATAGATACCACAGTGAAAGCCTGGCGTAGACTCGGACAATTGGCTCACAAGCTCCCGTTATATGCGCCAGCAATGCCCTTACATCACCATCACGCGCTGTCAGTCACTAGCGAGAGGGTGGGCATGTCTCTCCTGCGGGGAGCTGGCATAGATAAGATGGGTGATCTGTTTCAAGAGAGTACATTCTTGGATGTCGAACACTTGACTTATATTCAGAATAAGACTCCCATGTTCCGATTCACGTATTATAGATTAACGCGCGCACTAAAAGAACACTACCCATCATTCCCTGCGGAACCAGATTGCTTGGCGCCACTGCAGGTAATCATTACTACACAGGACTTATCACACTTGGTGTCGAGATTATACGCAGCGGCACAGTCCGAGATAGCTCAATCCACTGTAAAGGCTAAGACAAGGTGGGACCTGGAGCTAGAGAATCCGTTATCAGATGAGGACTGGCAACGGACCTGTGCATTGACACAAATACTCACACCTAATGGGAACCTAAGAATTATACATTACAAATTCATTCATCAGGCATACTATACCCCTACAAAACTACTTAAATTCGGACTTCAGGAGGAGGATAGATGCAAAATATGTAACAGAGAAGGGGCAGACTTTACACATCTAGCTTGGTACTGCGCCAAGATATCAGATTACTGGGTGGATGTCACCGCCACGCTCACTATCATGCTAGAGGAGGAGGTAGAATGCACAATACAAACATGTCTTCTGGGTATTGTCCCACAATTTCGTGCGCTAAAACGTAAGTTCTGTGTCATATCTTTATTACTGGCCAAAAGACAGGTTGCACAGTGCTGGCATAGTCGAAAAGTACCCAAGAAATCCACATGGGTCCATGACATGTCCGTCTGCCGTGATAAGCTAATGACATACGAGGAAAACCTCCCTGCAATATCTAAGCCCAAGAATTATTGGTGCTTCTTAACAGACTATATCAACTCACTAGAGGGAGACACAGAAGTTTAGCTATGTAACTGTAGAGTAAGGGTGTTAATAAATTATGTGCTGGCTGAGCACATCTATATAATTGTCCTGCAGGGAGAGCCGGCTCAGTTACGGTGATCGCAGATTCCAATGTCGATGGTCTCAATGTCAGGTCTTTAAGTTAAGTTATTCCTCTGTTCCTATAAATAAAATTACAAAATGTAAGACTCATGTCCAGATGCTAGCCGCGAGACCTATGGAGGTTGGACAGGGGCCGGTCTCAACTGTTCTGATGAGAATGATATTGTTATTATTGTCATTTGTGTACTAACTACTCATACTTTGCGAGCCAGCCCCCGGGTTGTAGGCTCACGGCTGTGTATTCATGATTAATGTTAATAAAGGTCTTACGCAAAAAAAAAAAATATTCTGGCAAGTTCAAAAGGCTGGTCTGCTATTTCTCTTTCCTTTAACCCCTTCCAGGCTCATGACGAGCTGGGCTCGTCATGGTGTAGCCTCCTCGCACGCTGATGACGAGCCCAGCTCGTCATGTAACATGGGTTTTTAAAAAACTCAGCATAGAAGGAGAATTCCACTAGCGCGGATGTGTTTAATTTTTGGTGGCAGGTTGTACCGTCAATTGTCAATTGAACTAATTGTCTATATGCTTTTGTTAATTGTTTTAGTTGAGCTAAAAGTTATATGTCTGACATTTCTTCAATGTCAGGATGTGGTATATAGCTGGCTAGAACTGGCCATGTAGCTCCTGGTCTACCTAGTGGACCGAGCCTGGTAATGTGATTATGATGTTTTAGGGCGCCATTAAACCAGAGCTGATGCTCCTGGTAAGTTAGTGGAATTTCAACGTCCTCGAAAGGAACGTATTCCGTTGGAGGTTCCTCTGTTTTGTAATAGTGGAACTCGTGTGTCACAGCATTTGCTGCTGGAAAAGTTATCCATGAATAGAATACCTCTGTCTGCCGATACTCACGTGCCTCTATCACAAATATAAATTTACCACCTCTCGATGATACCCCATTTTCTATAAGTTTTATAGTTATGGTTTTGCTTATATTATCGGGGATTTATATAGCATCCGGGTAATTTTGTTGGAGAGCTGTGTCATTTAAGACTGCTTGAGCTGCGATTCTAGCTCTCTGCCTTTCGTTGTCACTCTCCGTCATTTTACTGACTGAAAGTTTGCAGAGCAAGTTTCAAGAAAACAAAGATTAGGTGCACAATATTTTGGAATACTGTATCCTTCAACGTTGACTAAACCAAAAACTAATACATAGGGTTCTCCACCTACTAAGTTTTGGCGGATATTAAATTTTCACCCACTCCAAACGTGTATTGGAGTTTTTACGGGAAAGCGGTCTGTGTGAAAAGCACGACTGAGTTACTCTAGTATCTAGCGTTAAATTTTCGCCTTACCAAACGTTGGGAGCCATGTAGTGTAGTGTAGTTCCTATATTCCCAATAGGCTCTGCGCATTGGAATAACATAAACAATAGTTTAGACATAGGACTGAAGTCGACTAGGTCTCTATTGAATATGTTAGACTTAATTTGTGAATGCCAGCTAGCTCAAGGTCACTAGAAACTTTCTCAAATACACAAGAATGGATTAGCTTCTGACAACCATATAACATGACAACTTTGTTCCCCAAGAATAAGGAATGTATCTCCAGAGTCGCGGGAACAATAGATGGATATTTCTCTCAGTCAATTGTGCATGCTTAGTTTTACCAAAAGTGCAGAGAAATAGCGAGACGGGCGTTTTCAATAAAAAGGTTATTTATTGAGAAGTCTTCGTTCTCATGCAAGAGAAGTGAATTGCTACAATCGCAATACTTGTCCTAAAGTAAAGTGCGTACAGTAAAAAGAGTATTATGAAACAATACTGTAAAAGCATTTATATGGTTTCTAAGCAATAAGATACTTAAAATGGATAAAATACATACAATGATAAAAGATGACTGAACGTACTCAACTGGTGCTTCTAAGATACGCCTACCCCGGTGTACCTAACCTAAGCCTAGTACATGGGAAGGAGTAAGTGAGTAAGAATTCTCTAAGGGTCTAATCAGCTCCGTACCTTGTTTATAGAATGTAGGAGGTCTTGTATCTCTCTCTCAGGACTCAATCTCCCAGTAACCCGCAAGGGTAGCCAGGAAACACCGGAGCTGGATTTCTCGACAAGAGAAAAGACAGCGTCTCTCTCAGTGTGTCAGCTGGAGGGTCGGCTTCCTTCGGCACTCGCTACAGCGGGGCGTCAGGCAAGTAGTTATCGATCTGCTCCAAACCACCGTGTGTTTTGCTAGGGCAGATGCTGGTATATTTATACATGGAAGGTGCTGAGTTTGACGTAAGGTTGGACATAATACGTCACTAAGAACTCGCAGTTCTTTTAGGACTCCAGGAGTTCAAGGACAAATCAATACAGAAGCAGGGGAAAGATTTCTAGGAATCTGTGGAAGTAGCCATGCCGTATTTGGACTGCATTGGCTGTGTCTAAATATGGTTATGATTCTGAACCTATATAAGGGCATGAATCCGGAAAATTACACTAGAGCCCTAGATTCGTCTACAACATAGTGAAGGCATGGAAAGAGGCCTTGAATGCATCCCAAGTATTAAAAACAGAGGTATCTAATGGATTGGTAATTTCAAAGAATTCAGTAATAAACGAGTTAGCCTTGTTAATGAGAACCTTATCAGATAATAAAGAATTATTAAGTTTCCATCGGCTGAATTGCGTGTAGCAATGTGAGAGATCTAAAACAGTATGTACTGGAGCATGGTCAGAAATAAAAATATTACCAATGTCAGAGGATTGAATGGAAGGGAGCAATGACTTACTAACTAAAATATAATCAATTCGGGAACGTGTTTGGTGAACATTTGAAAAAAAAGTATATTCAAGTGAATCAGGGTTACAAATCTTCAAAACATCATACAAAGAACGAGAGGTAATGGCTGATTGAAAGGCTTTGTGGGATTTATCAGGGTTGAATTTACATTTAGATAATCTGTCTGAAAAAGGGTCAATCCATTGATTAAAATCACTGGCAATAACAATATTGGGATAGTCAATTGAAGACAATAAAATCTTAGAGTCGGTTTTAGCGGGCCATAAATATTTAGTAATAACATAGTTTTGTTTTGTATAACAACCTTTGCCATCACCCATCGTCCATCTTCATCATTTTGTGTAGAAAAAATCTGTGCAGACAATAACTTGTGAAACAGTATGGCTACACCCCCTTTTTTCGCCAGAGGCAGGAGAATAAACAACGTGACCCACCCATTGTCTTTTTAATTTAAGAGATTCTGCTTCATTACAATGCGTTTCTTGAAGAAAAGAAACCTGAGAGTTCAATTTTGACAAATGAGTACCTTTTTTCGTTTGATGGGATGTCCAAGACCACGAACGTTCCATGTAACAAACTTACACATGAAGGAGAGATGGGAGGGCCATACACGCCTAGAGATGGTACACATCAGGGGTATGGCTAAAAAGGAAGATTCTGCACAAATGAGAGACATAGCAAAAATACGCTACCCAAAAACAAATAACAAGAATGAGCACATGCCATAAATTAAACAACAACAAGTGAGGAAGACATTTGGAAAGAGATCAAGAAGAAGAGAAAATAGAGAAAGAGAATACACATAAAAACAAAAGAAGATAGATCAGGGAACAAAGTCCAGATCTATGAAGAAAGAGAGGATAGATCAAGGAAAGAAATCCAGATCTATGCAGAAATAAAAGCAAACAATGCATGGGATGCAGCTGCAATGACAAGAGATGGAACGACAGAGAAAAAAGATACAAGTGCTAGAAGAATAAAAAGCCATAATGAATAAGATCAGCAGCAAAAGCAACAGGAACATTAGAGATGATAAGAACAAAAAGCGTTGGTATTTGTGGAAATACTTTGGAGGACCGCAATTTAAGAAGATCAACAAATGAATGTGTGGAACCATTGTGAGCAATTTTACATAAGCAAGGGTGCAGAATACCATATCTAATATTCAATTGTCTAATCTCAGGACTTAGAGCCAAAAACTCCTTTCTGCGAGCATTATTGGCTTTAGATAAATCTTGGGAAATGAAAATGTTATGGCCAGACCATTTAAGATGAGGCTTTGCTTTAGCGGCAGGGAAGACACGCATTAAGTCAGTAAATTCCAAAAACAGCCTAATTATACCTCTAGGTTTTGAAGCATGAGGTTGTAATCTGCCAAGTCTATGAGCATGTTGGATATTTATTGCAGGTTCTAATGGAAGGTCCAAAAGTTCTGACAGAAATTTCTTCAGGAAAAGAAGCATATCAGTCCCCTCGAGATTTTCTGGTAGACCATAAAGGCGTAAATTATTGTGTCTATTGCGGTTTTCACGTTCCTCTGTATGAAGCTTTAATCGTTGAATTTCCTGCTCCAAAAAAGGAATTTTAGTAGACACGTCATACAAATCACTGATACGTTGCTCCATATCAAGGACCTTTGCCTCCATACTAATCCATCTTTCTTCTATTTGTTGGAGTTTCTCGTTGGTCGTGGTAATAAAAGATTTAAGACCTCTAACTTAGTCCAAGATAATATCAAGTACTGGGGTTTGAGATGATAGAATTGGAGAAGGAGGGTCATTTTTGGCTCTTTTGGGCTTGGTACCTGTTGAGGAGGCTCTTGCCAAGTGTGAGGTTTCACTAGCCATCTTAGAATGGTGAGGAGAGCGAGACGTAACCTTCAATAAAGATTTCAATCTGCCCATAAGCCCAATAAAAAATGCATTCAGAAATGGCTCCTGAGAAAAAATAGTGCATAAAGAATAATGTCACCCACCTGTCAGCACTCATATATTCGCTAAGTAAAGGATATACCACAAGCAATATGGCTAATAGTAGATCACAAGCCACTTATACGAGAGGCTTAGAGGTGTGACCAAATGTAGAACAAAAATGCCATAATAGTAATGAGAATAAAGGACAAAAATATGTCAATTATAGGCTGAAGAAAGAATTAAGCATGAGAGCAGATGAAGAGCTAAAAGTACTGATGGCAAATAAAATAAACAGCAGCATTTTTGACTGAATACGCTGACTGTAACATTGTTGGGGCAAGATGCTCACTATTTAGCAATGTGAGGCAGTTATTTGAAGAAAAAACGGTAAGAAAAGGCAAAAGTTACACATTGCCGTGCTTTCAAGAAAGAAACGCCGGTTACCTCAGAAGAAAGGAAGCTGAGCGCCTGCCGCAAGATGGCGGCCGCGCTTATATGTGTTGTGGAGAAATTTCTTTGGATGGCATTTTGGTGCCCGAAGGTCAACAGAAGTTAGGAAGCGGCTCAAATGCTTCCCTGCATCTTCACACAAATGCGCCCGGCATGGGATCGATCCGTTGCGGCCAATAGAGGGCTGAAATCCGCTGAAGAGCTCTGCTGGCGTACGGAGCTCACGGGAAAGGCGCCATCATCCTGAGGCGTGAGACCATGCCCCTCCTGTCTCTATTATAACATAAAATTATTTACATTTTTAACTGCTAGCACTCTGGTAACTTGACAAAGGCCTCCCCGGCTGAAACGTGTTGTTTTTGAGCCATTAAACACTCGTAATACTTGGTCCTGTGCTGCCTCATTCCTCTGGTTTGACTAAATTTGCACATTTGTGGCTGACCGCCGCCACGGCTGGCCCCGGCATGTCCTGGTAGGCGTTCGGTGTTGGGCGAAAATTTTCTTTGTAAGGTTTTTGTATATATATATAAATATATATATGTATATATATATATATATATATATATATATATATATATATATATATATATATATATATATATATATATATATATATATATATATATATATATATATACATATATACATATATATATATACATATATATATATATATATATTATAGTTAATTTTTATATATTTATAATATTTGAAAATATATTTAAGTTATTCGTTTATTAATTATTTTAAAATAAATAAACATTTTATATTACATTTTTTATATGTATGTTTACATTTTTTTAATTAGATTTGGTTATTAGATGTTTTTAAATGTATATTATATTTAAGTCATTTATTTTTAGTTCATTTTATAATATAATTGTTTAAAAAACTATATATATATTAAAAAAACGATATTTTGGACTCAATATTTTTTGCCTCTATATTTTTTTAGCTATTTTTGTTATTTATATTTTAAATATAGCATGTCGATATTTTGACTCTCGATATTTTTACATTGATATTTTTGTCTTTGATTTTTTTGACTTCGATATTCTGTCAGTGATTCGAAACAAAAAATCTTGCCCACAAGGCGGCCTTGAAGGTGTCCCATGCTATGACACATGACTCGCTATATCTGTTAATATCGTAGAACCCCTGTAACAAGTTCCTAGTTTGCCAAACAAAAGTGCTATTTGCGAGTAACATTCTATCAAAAGTCCACTTTCTACAATGTTTAACAGTTGCTTGGACTTTAACTTCCAAAACTAGTGGGTTATGATCTGAAATTATCTTAAGAAGTTTCCAGATTCTACTTTTCCTTAATAAGTTTGTTGGAATCAAAAAATAATCGAGTTGTGCATATTTCTTATGGGGGCAAGAGTAATAGAGTCATTTCCTACGGGCATTATGAAGCGGATAAGCATGGGCGTGAAATCCGTTCCGCTCGCGGATTTTGCAGATTTTCTGTAAATTCGCAATCTGCGAACGCTCACGAATTTACCGAAAATCCGCAAATTCGCACGCGGCGGATTTTTTTTTCTTGGTGATACAATTTTGCGGCGCGCGGCATTCACTTACCGTCATTCAGCGTTTGCCGAGTTGTTTTTCTCGATATTTTGCGAGTGCTGTGCCATTTTGGATCTTGCTGCGGGATCCCGCGGGAGTTTGGCGACCGCGATTACGTCATCGCGGCTTGCCACCTTGCACAGCGAGAGTTTGTCAACGCGAGTACGCCGTGATCACGTATCGCGGGAGTTCGCGATTGCGAACGTGTAGATGCGGCGGGCAGCAACAATCTCGCCCTCGCGAAAATACAAAATTTGCAATTCTGCACAAGAAATACACCAGCAAGCAGCATAAACCTTCTGGAAATGATGATTTTTATCAGAATAACTTCTCAGGTTGACATTTGCCTGCACTTTTTTTTGCAAGGAGTCCATTTTGGGGGGGGGGGAGTGCCCCACAGTCTCTAACTTCCTGTTCCTGTCCAGCAGGCTCCTCCCAGTGCTTTCTTCATGTGCTGGTCACTTTCATTCGGATTCTTCACCTGGAAGGATTACTTTTTGTGGATGCTGCTGGATATTTGGATTTGAGGCCTTTTTGACTTTCTTTGGATCACTTTTTGATTAGAAATTTCACAAGTAAGTTTGTTTGGGGCATTACAGTTGCTGCAACTACAATTTTGGAATTTTCCATTTTTGGGCTGTTGTTGGGGCCATTTGCCCAGGGTTACTCAGTGGTGGGTGGACTGAGTCTTTCTGTGGGGTCTCTTTAATAAAAACATTATGGAGGGCCTGGATGGCTTGGGATTGTGCTGATTTTTCTGTGATTTTCTTTTTTTGGGCTGTTGTTGTGGCCTTTTCACCAGGGGTAGTGAGTGGTGCATGTGCCTAGTCTTTCTGTGGGGTGTCTTGAATTTAAACATCATGGGGGGCATGGATGGCATGGGATTGTGCTGATTTTTCTGTGTTTTTCAAATTTTTGGGGTGTTCATGGTAACAGGCCATGTGGGTGGGGGCCATTTTGAGTGCTGCTACAGGCAGGCCCTGGCCATGTGCTGGAAGGCAGGGGGTCATTTTGAATGCAGGCAGTGTTCTTAGGTCTGCAACCATTTTGCCTAGCTTTCAACCATTAAGCCCAGGGGTAGTGAGTGGTGCATGGGCCTAGTCTTTCTGTGGGGTGTCTTGAATTTAAACATCATGGAGGGCCTGGATGGCTTGGGATTGTGCTGATTTTTCTGTGATTTTCGTTTTTTTGGGCTGTTGTTGTGGCCTTTTCACCAGGGGTAGTGAGTGGTGCATGGGCCTACTCTTTCTGTGGGGTGTCTTGAATTTAAACATCATGGAGGGCATGGATGGCATGGGCATGGGATTGTGCTGATTTTTCTGTGTTTTTCGATTTTTTTTGGGTGTTCATGGGCACAGGCCATGTGGGTGGGGGCCATTTTGAGTACTGCTACAGGCAGGCCCTGGCCATGTGCTGGGAGGCAGGGGGCCATTTTGAATGCAGGCAGTGTTCTTAGGTCTGCAACCATTTTGCCTAGCTTTCAACCTTTATGCCCAGGGGTAGTGAGTGGTGCATGGGCCTAGTCTTTCTGTGTGGTGTTTTGAATTTAAACATCATGGAGGGCTTGGGATTGTGCTGATTTTTCTGTGATTTTCGGTTTTTTGGGCTGTTGTTGTGGCCTTTTCACCAGGGGTAGTGAGTGGTGCATGGGCCTAGTCTTTCTGTGGGGTGTCTTGAATTTAAACATCATGGAGGGCATGGATTGCATGGGATTGTGCTGATTTGTCTGTGTTTTTCGATTTTTTGGGGGTGTTCATGGGGACAGGCCATGCGGGTGGGGGCCATTTTGAGTGCTGCTACAGGCAGGCCCTGGCCATGTGCTGGGAGGCAGGGGGCCATTTTGAATGCAGGCAGTGTTCTTAGGTCTGCAACCATTTTGCCTAGCTTTCAACCTTTATTACCAGGGGTAGTGAGTGGTGCATGGGCCTAGTCTTTCTGTGGGGTGTCTTAAATTTAAACATCATGGAGGGCCTGGATGGCTTGGGATTGTGCTGATTTTTCTGTGATATTCGTTTTTTTGGGCTTTTGTTGTGGCCTTTTCACCAGGGGTAGTGAGTGGTGCATGGGCCTACTCTTTCTGTGGGGTGTCTTGAATTTAAACATCATGGAGGGCATGGATGGCATGGGATTGTGCTGATTTTTCTGTGTTTTTCGATTTTTTGGGGTGTTCATGGGCACAGGCCATGTGGGTGGGGTCCGTTTTGAGTACTGCTACAGGCAGGCCATGGCCATGTGCTGGGAGGCAGGGGGCAATTTCGAATGCAGGCAGTGTTCTTAGGTCTGCAACCATTTTGCCTAGCTTTCAACCTTTATTCCCAGGGGTGGTGAGTGGTGCATGGGCCTAGTCTTTCTGTGGGGTGTCTTGAATTTAAACATCATGGAGGGCTTGGGATTATGCTGATTTTTCTGTGATTTTCGTTTTTTTGGGCTGTTGTTGTGGCCTTTTCACCAGGGGTAGTGAGTGGTGCATGGGCCTACTCTTTCTGTGGGGTGTCTTGAATTTAAACATCATGGAGGGCCTGGATGGCTTGGGATTGTGCTGATTTTTCTGTGATTTTCATTTTTTTGGGCTGTTGTTGTGGCCTTTTCACCAGGGGTAGTGAGTGGTGCATGGGCCTACTCTGTCTGTGGGGTGTCTTGAGTTTAAACATCATGGAGGGCATGGATGGCCTGGGATTGTGCTGATTTTTCTGTGTTTTTAGATTTTTTGGGGTGTTCATGGGGACAGGCCATGTGGGTGGGGGCCATTTTGAGTGCTGCTACAGACATGCCCTGGCCATGTGCT
Source organism: Lissotriton vulgaris (assembly GCF_964263255.1). Classification (NCBI taxonomy): domain Eukaryota; kingdom Metazoa; phylum Chordata; class Amphibia; order Caudata; family Salamandridae; genus Lissotriton; species Lissotriton vulgaris. The sequence continues at coordinate 1,317,676,704 of NC_141691.1, forward strand.
GGGAGGCAGGGGGCCATTTTGAATGCAGGCAGTGTTCGTAGGTCTGCAACCATTTTGCCTAGCTTTCAACCTTTATTCCCAGGGGTAGTGAGTGGGGCATGGGCCTAGTCTTTCTGTGGGGTGTCTTGAATTTAAACATCATGGAGGGCTTGGGATTGTGCTGATTTTTCTGTGATTTTCGTTTTTTTGGGATGTTGTTGTGGCCTTTTCACCAGGGGTAGTGAGTGATGCATGGGCCTAGTCTTTCTGTGGGGTGTCTTGAATTTAAACATCATGGAGGGCATGGATGGCATGGGATTGTGCTGATTTTTCTGTGTTTTTCGATTTTTTGGGGTGTTCGTGGGGACAGGCCATGTGGGTGGGGGCCATTTTGAGTGCTGCTACAGGCAGGCCCTGGCCATGTGCTGGGAGGCAGGGGGCCATTTTGAATGCAGGCAGTGTTCTTAGGTCTGCAACCATTTTGCCTAGCTTTCAACCTTTATTCCCAGGGGTAGTGAGTGGTGCATGGGCCTAGTCTTTCTGTGGGGTGTCTTGAATTTACACATCATGGAGGGCTTGGGATTGTGCTGATTTTTCTGTGATTTTCGTTTTTTGGGGATGTTGTTGTGGCCTTTTCACCAGGGGTAGTGAGTGATGCATGGGCCTAGTCTTTCTGTGGGGTGTCTTGAATTTAAACATCATGGAGGGCATGGATGGCATGGGATTGTGCTGATTTTTCTGTGTTTTTCGATTTTTTGGGGTGTTCGTGGGGACAGGCCAGGTGGGTGGGGGCCATTTTGAGTGCTGCTACAGGCAGGCCCAGGCCATGTGCTGGGAGGTAGGGGGCCATTTTGAATGCAGGCAGTGTTCTTAGGTCTGCAACCATTTTGCCTAGCTTTCAACCTTTATGCCCAGGGGTAGTGAGTGGTGCAAGGGCCTAGTCTTTCTGTGGGGTGTCTTGAATTTAAACATCATGGAGGGCTTGGGATTGTGCTGATTTTTCTGTGATTTTCAATTTTTTGGGGTGTATAACTGAAGTGATGTTCCTCTGTCTTCCATTGCTTTTAGGTGCACAAGACTCAAGAGAACCACCAGTGCCAGGAAGAAGACCTACAGCGGTGTGTGTGTGCAGCATAACGTCACGCGACGTCACGTCTGGCCACAGACAACTCTGCAACTCGTGCAACTGCGGCCTGCTGTTCTGACCTGCTCTGAAGAAGATGGCCCCAAAAAAAGTTCCCCATAGCTCCTCTAGCAAGAAAGTTGCCAGTAAGGAGAAGAAGAAGCAAGTTACCAAGGAGACTGGTGTGCCGCCCACCACATTTTTTGGGAGTAAAAAAAAAAGTACGCCTGCAGCAGCAGTGGGATCTGCTGGGGACCAAGCTGGGAGCAGCACTCCGCTCCATTGGGCTCAGTGCCACCACCACCACCACGCCAACTTAAGTCCAAGCCCTTGAGTGCAGCAGAGGCACTTAGTCTAGTTGTTCAATCACCATCGACCAGTGATGTTGGCTCATCGCAAGAAAGTAGCAGAAATGTCCCTCAATCAACACAGGTTGTTGTAACTCATCTGACGAGTGTTGAACAACCACAGCCGCAACAACAACCACATGTGCAAGTACAAGTGGAAGGAGAGGCAGCGCAAGGAGATGTGCAAGCAGAGGTGCATGGAGGGTCACAAGTGCCCACAATAGTTGTTCCTCCCGAAGTAGGGGCACATCAGGAAATCGACAATCAAGGCGAGGTATCATTTGAGGAAGCCACTCCTCCTGATGATCATTCATTGTCTTCCACACCCCTAGCAAGGAAGAGATCAAGGGTGGTGTCTACATCTTCTTCAAGCACACCTCCTTCTGATGATATGGATCAAAATTGGGAACCAGCACCACTGCCGTCTGAGAGTGAGGCACACCATGATCTGACAAAAGTAGTTAAGCGTAAAAGGAAGCTCGTCCAAAGTCTCATACTTATGGAGTGTGATGAGGCTCAACAAGAAGTGGCGGATACTGCTGCTGATGAAGACTCTCACGACGACGACGCAGTCATCATAGGCTTCACTCCAGCCTCAGCGGGCATGCAGCAAACAGACATTTTGACCCTAGCCCGAGAAGCTGCTGAGCTTGATGATGATGTTGTCGACGAGGAGGCAATGGAAACACCACAATCATTGGAGTTAACTAGTACACCAACACCTACCACTTCCATATTTCTTCCTCGCCAGAAGGGACCTCCATCCACCTCGACCTCAATTAGTGGTGGTGAAAGTGCACAACGTAGTAAATTTCAGCAATCCACATCCTCCACTTCATCTGGCATTAGCAGCATGACCACCACCAGTATCGCCGCCTCCTCCAGCCCCCACAGACAATTCAAGTCCCCAGTTTGGGACTTCTTTAGTGTTTGCCCAAAAAGGGAAAACTTCGCCATTTGTAGTATTTGTAAGCATGCAGTTAGTCGTGGTAAGTTTGGTACCAACTATGGTACCGGAGGCCAGAGAGGTCATCTTAGGAGACAGCATGCTGTCCAATGGTTTGCGCACCCAAAGGAGATCAAGGAAGCCCGAATTGCAAGTCAAGAAAACGTTGATGTTTCATATGATGATGACGAGGAGGAAGAAGACGTGTCAAACACTTCACTTACACCCAGTACCCCTGTCAGCAGCACACCCCATGTGAGCCACACTAAGAGTGTGGGAGAGAGTGAGACACCAATGCGAAAAAGTTCATCAGCGAGCGTAACTGGGTCAAAGAAATCATCATCATCATCCCGTAAATGCTTGTTCCAGGGCAACATTAGAAACATGCTTTTTTCAGAAGCGCCATATAAACGCAACCACCCACTGACGCGTCTGTATAACACTAAGCTGGCTAAAATGCTAGCTCTGGACCTTCTCCCTTTTTCTTTTGTAGAAGGGGTTGGTTTTTTAGAATTAGTGGCAGTGCTCTGCCCTAAATGGAAGGTTTCTAGCCGGTTCTATTTTGCCAGAGTTGTGGTTCTAGCACTACATGAAGATGTGCTGAAGGTGATTGGGGCAGCTTTGCAGAAGAGTGCTGTTCACACTATACATCTGACAACAGACATGTGGACCAGTGGCGCAGGCGCTGATTACATGTGCATCACTGCACACTGGGTCTCTTTTTCAGGGGTTAAAGCAAAGCTAAACGCAGGTGTTGACCCAGACCAAGTTTTTAAAGCTGCTCGGAAACATGCAACACTAGCCATGTTTGGCTTGGAGAAACGACACAGAGCAGAAAACATTTTGAATGAGTTTAACACAAAGGTCTTTCACTGGCTGTCCCCAAAAAAATGCCAGATTGGTTATGTTTCCACGGATAATGGTGCCAATGTAGTTAAGGCCATGGAGCTGGGTGAGTATTTCAGAGTGCCGTGTTTGGCGCACTGTATAAACCTGGTTGTTAAAAAATTCTTGAGTGATGAAGACAGTCCAGCGTGTGAGTTAGTGGCCACTTGCCGAAGAATGTGCAACCATTTCAGCCATTCTTTTAAGGCCCGGAAGCATCTGAGGAGCCTGCTACATGAACGTCGAATGCCAGTGAAAGGACTCATCCAGGAGGTGGCAACACGTTGGAACTCAACCTTCTACATGCTTGAGCGTCTGTATGAGCAGTATACGGTACTCGATCACTATTTCTTAACACTGGGTACAGCTAGGTTTCTCAGGAAGCCAAGCTAAAGAACTTTTTTTTCTTTGCTCTTTGAACATAACTGGGGCAGAGCATGTTTTTAATGGTTTGTCCTCTTCGATAGCACGAGTTCAATATGGATTAGCCATATACTTGTTCCAATCATATATAAAAACGCCCGTTTTACCATCTTGAGACATTCATGTTTAGATTCAAAATATGTATACCTGGACAAAGAATATATGTTGGAACTCTTGTCTTGAACTCTTATCTTGTACTATGGTTTTTCCCAACGAAATGCTCATAGGAAAACACATTCAGACCCTGTCTCTGCACCGTGGTAAATAAGTCATGTTGTGCTTCTCTTCTTTTTCAATGAAATGTAAATTAATTGTTGTCAGTAAGCCACCCCTCTGTATGTAAATGTATTTTAGACTTGCATTTTATATTAGGTTGCACTAATAAAACAGGTTTAATTGTATATAGCACTTTCTAAATATGTATATTTTTTGTATATTTGTTGTTTGTAGCCCTGAAGAAGTCCTTCGGACGAAACGCGTTGGCTACTTTGTGAAGATTGAAAATAAAGAAAGAAAAGAATACATAATGGCTTACTGATATATTTTTTGACCTCTCTGATATTACTCATTGTACATTATATGGTGTGCCGAACTATTTCTTTGAATTGTGTACAGTGCCTTGGCACTGATTCTGGAGGCCTAGGGGTATATGGCTTCAGGTTCTTGGCACCCCCAGACATAACAAGACCAATATTTACTAGATTGAGTGCAGTTAAGTGTCTCACCCTATACCCTGTTCTACTGATACAAGATGTTACAAAGAACAAACGTTGGCTAGCCTTCTCAGCCAAGAGGTTTGAAAGAGAACGGCAGCAAATTGAAGGAAAAGGCAGTACATCAGCATCAGCAGGCCATCCCAAGTCAAAATAATCCACTTCTGCGCCTGTGGCTGTGGCACAAGTGACCTCTCAGCCGTTAAAGACACCGGCAACTGGATTATCTGCACCAGACACAACAGTAACATTGAATGCAGAAGAGGATTGGCTAACTCTGCTTGGGTTTGGTTCTCAAAAGGTCACAGCAAAAAGTAAGCAAAGTGGAGGAACCTTGGAGGACCTTGAGTCGATGGTGCAGGACTATCTGAATGACGCAACAGAGGTCTATGTTAATGCTGACCAATTTGCGTATTGGCATGGGAAAAAAGAATTGTCGGCACAGCTCTCCAACCTGGCTATAAACTACTTGTCTTGCCCACTCGCAAGCGTGTCTTCTGAACGTGTTTTCAGTGCTGCTGGTGGCATTGTAACTTCCAAATGGAGCCGCCTCTCGCCCAAAAATGTGGAGAGGTTAACAATGATCAAGATGAATCAGCACCTCAAACCACCAGATTACAAAGTACGAGAAAGCACGCCGGATGAAGACGAGGTGGACAGCAACGTAGATGAGGGAATTTCTTCTCTGTTAGGTGACACTGACCTCACCCTGTCTGAATTCGCAGAGTATGATGACGAAGCCTTATTCTTATTCACTGACATCGAGCCCTGAAAATGAGACAATGAATCAATAACTTTATTTTTCGTCCTTATTCACTTTTATTCCTGTGTGTCTGTCTTTCTTTGTTGTGCACAGTTAATATAATTCAAACTTTAATCACCTAATCACAAAAACAATCCCATCAGCAGAACTGTCTTCACTTGTTTGCTTATTGATTTGAAGGTGCCGCAGTCTGCATTCCTCAGGTTCACAAGTTCACAAGAGCATGCTCCTCTATCCTCCTCCTCCAGACTCCTATTTCCCTCAAAGCAGAGGGCTGGATTACGCCCAATGAAGAAAGACTCTGCACTTGTGGGGGTGTTCTATTTCTTTGCGGGTCAGTTGACGGCTCTGGGGCCATTGCTGGGAAGCTCTAATACCGGATGCAAGAGGTTTGGACCAAATCGGAGGCAAATAATTTTTTTTGCGTTTTTGCTGACTTGCTTGCCTTTGAGGTGCTCTTTGGGGGGGGTTCCGAGTGTTTGTGGGTGAGTTTTGGGGTCTGGGAGCACTGCTGGGACACTCTAATCTTTATTGCATTTGCTTTTCAGGAAATCCGTGGTGGAAAACGGGAGATATGACCTAGCTGCACAGCGCGTTTGGACCAAATGCCCAGAAATATTGTAAGTATGAGATTTTCCTTTTTGGCTGTTTGGAGGTGTTGTGCTTTTTTGCGGGTGGGTTGGCGGGTCTTGGGGCATTGCTTGGAAGGTCTAATACCGGATAGAAGTGGTTTGGACAAAATCCATAAGGAAAAGTCTTTTGGCACTTTTTGTAACTTAGGGTTCGTTAGGGTTAGCCCTAGCAGCAGGATTGCATGTGTTTCGGGGTGTTCTAGATTTTTGCAACTGAGTTCTGGGGTCTTAGAGCACTTGTGGGAATGTGTAATTTTGGTTGCAAGTCATTTGAAGAAAATCCATGGTGGGAAAGGGGGGATTTGGCATAATTAAAGAAAGCCTTTACCACTATTCTTAACTTGGGGCTTGTTAGGGTTAGCAGTATTTCTATTGCATGTGTTTGGGTGGGGGGGGTTTTGAGTCTTGGAGCGATGCTCGCTATGGATACTTTTGCTTGCTTGCAAGTGGTTTGAATACAATCCACGGTGGGTAAGGGGGTATTTGGGCCTACTTTTAATTTCAAAGTACGTTTTGTCACCAGTTTTCTGCTAGGCCTCGTTTTTTGAGATCTGATTGGGGTCTTCTACATTTTTGCGAATGGCTTTAGTAATGGTCTGGGTGGGAGCACTGCTGGGAATGTCTAATTTTGTTCTAAAACACAGTTTACGGTACACCTAGCTTGAGGGGAAAGATCGGCTAAATTAATTTGCCCATACTTATTTATCCTTCAAAAGGAGACTCAGACAGAGTACGCACTTTCAAAAATATTGTACTGTCTCTTAGGAAACTCAAAGTGTGACTTTTTGCACTACACAGCGTACATACCTTATATTTATTTATCAGTGGTGTTGTAATATCACTTCCTGTTTTTCGTTCAATATTTACAGGCTGGGTTTCAGTCTGTGCAATGGGGAAAAAAGGATGGAGTCAGGCTTCACATTAGCAAGCCGCAATTCAGCATCCGCCAGGCAGGCAGTGGACAGGGTGTCTTCTGGTCACCAACATTGATGGACGAAGCGTCAGCTGGAATGGAGGAGTGCCGCTAATAAGAGGAATTGTTTGCTGCATGCAACTTACTTACCAAATTCAACAGGACAACTACAACAACATACAGGTACAGTATCCATTGTTTTCTTCTATAAATGTGACTGCATTTATTGGATCTCTCTCTGCTTCTAAATTGATCCCTACAGCCATTCTATAGGTTTTACTTCGGCTATTTTTTAAACCAAATTTAATGTAAGAAGTGTTTTTCTGAGTGCAGAGATAGGCAAGTGAAAACGCTGCAGTCCTGTACTGTCGCATTCTGTCATTCACGGTTGTCGAAAGTACTACTTACTTTTCAGTAACAATGCATGCAGTGGTGCATGCACTTCCATTATGTCACTTAAAAGATTTATGATTAGCTTTGTACCCAAAGATTTCTTTATCTTCAATTATTGTTTGTCCATGCTGTGCTTTTCTTTTCTTCTCTCAACAAAACCTACCCAAAAAGAAACCCCCATTCCCATCCATTTTCCAAACCATAACCCTCTTCCCCAGGACTGTGTGGTTTTGATTGATATGTGACTAAATGACAGCAATAATTCCACACACTTGCTGGGGAGGATAAGGTCATAGCAACAGGCTGGTGAAGGAATCCGAGGATACATTCTAGACTTACTCAGCTTCAGTACTATTTCTTGTAGTAGTAGCCAATGTCAAAGAAATTCTACGCAAGTACTAGTTATACTTTCAATACTTTACCATTTGTTAGGCTACATTGTGGCACTGTTCTAGTGTACTGTCACCTGCTATATTCTCCATCGTACCGTTCTAATGCTACAGTAAGGACAAACAAGGTTTCATTATTTTTTTTCAGATCCTGCAACTGCGACTGTGTAACACCACTAGTACCAACGCAATGATGACATTTCATCCGCCCAGGATTGCCATATCGCCATTTCACGTGCAGCCAGCCTTGTGCCGAGCCCTATTTCCAAACACAAATTACAGGTAAGATAAGCGTTTGGGGGGAGGAAGTATAATGGAGTATTAGGAGAGACGAGAGACTGACGCTAGTACTTGTAAAGTCCTAGGACTATTGAATTCACTCACTCTGTGAGAGGCACTTAGTTTTGAAAACATTTGGGCAATTAATTACACAACTTGAATCAAGATGCCACTTAAGTGTCACCAAAACAAAGTTACTGTTAAACCCCCACCCACCAGCCTCAAAAGCAGTAAAAAAACACGTATGCTAAGATAGAGTTTAAAGTATATTTATATCCCTGACAAAAAAATTCTCCCACAAGACCCAACCCACCCCCACTCCCTAACCCCAACGAATGTCCGTCAAAAGTCCAAAAAAGTGAAAAAACCCAACTCCCAATTCCCACCGCCCATAAGTCTTTAAAAAAGGGGCAAGGGACAGTCTCCTCCTACTGCTGGCTGCTGCTGCTGAATTTCCGGGCCAGGTCGGAATGCTCCTTGCGGAGGGTCTCGAGCAGGGTTTTGGTGTTGAGCAGCTCCTGCTGGAGGTAGGAAACCCTCAGGGAAAGGCGGTGCATACGTTTCATCCAACTGCTGTGGGGGGCAGCTGATTTCTTCGCTCGGCGGTGGTGGGTGGCTGCGGTACCCCGGCTCTGTACCGCTGGAGACCTGCGCCGTCTGGGTGACCCAGGGAGCGCGGAGGAGGATGCAGCAGTCCCTGTAGATGTAGTGGTAGACTGTGTGTCCCCCTCCTCCTGGGCCACCAGCCGCCGATATTCAGCGACAGTGGCCTCCAGCCTCCGTTGCCGGGCCCGTGTAGCCAGCTCCTTCCGGGTTGGTTTGGAAGGAATATCTATATGAAGAAAGAAAGACATAGTCTGTAACCAATGCTCTTTAAGATTAACAAAAAATGATTCAGCAGAAAGTTGTGTCACAGTAGAACTAGCAACTTGCAGGTGCAGTACATTACTATTGTGGCCAGTATCTATCTAACCTCCCACTTCTTCACCCTTGCTCTAACATTAGTGGGAGTTTAAGGAATCAATTCTACGAGCACTATGGACTCACTCCATTAGAGTCCACGATGACAGTACACCAGTATTATTCTTCTTCTTCTCTCTTGTTTAGCAAAATTGGTACGTTAACTTCTGCAAGCCGGCATCATGCCAGCGCAGTCAACTTGTACCCGAGGAAGACAGACGCCCGCCATGATGAGTGAGACAGACTTGCGTTACTGTACCAGTCCAGTACATACAGGTGGTATGGAATGGAATGGAATGGAAATTGCACTTATATAGCGCGTAACTACCCAGAGGCCTCGCAGCGCTTTAGACTGAAAACAGGTGGCGAGCTCATTGGAGATCAGCGCATCTTTGCAAACAGGTACGTTTTTAAAGCCTTTCTGAAGGGCAGGCGGTTGTGATTTCTCGAAGGGAAAGGGGGAGGGAGTTCCAAAGCCTGGCCGCGGTATGAGAGAAGGATCGGCCACCCCAGCGGGCTTTGTTAATTTTGGTGGTGGTTACCAGTTGCAAGGAACTAGAGCGTAAGGCTCTGGACGGTACGTAAGGTGTAGCTATAGGGTACAGGATTGCTGGGCCAGTGTGGTGAAAAGATTTGTTCACAATGCACATGGCCTTGAGCTGCACTCTTGCCGCTACTGGGAGCCAATGAAGCTCTTTAAGAGCTTTCTTGGCTGACTGCCAACGGGGAATGTTGTACAGTAAGCGGGCAGCACAGTTTTGTGTGACCTGAAGCCTATGGGTCACTGCTACTGACGCTCCCATGTAAAGGGCATTCCCATAGTCCAGGCGGGAGAGGATCAGGGCCTGGACCATGATCCTCCTAGCCTGGAATGGGAGCAGGGGAAGCACCTTACGAAGCATTTTCATCATCCCAATGCAGGTGGAGGTAGTTTTTGTAGCTTGGGCTGAAAAATCAAGCGCCTTGTCCAGCCAGACTCCCAGGCTCTTGGTCTGGGGTTTGGGGGGAGGAGGCGGACCGAGAGATGGAGGCCAGATGGATGCTAGGGCGGATGGAGGGGAATTGCCCAACAGTATAATATCTGTTTTCTCCCCATTAAGCTTGAGGTATGAGGATTGCATCCATCTGGCAACAGGTGGTGATGCTGTTACTTTTCTATTACGGGTGGCACTCACAATACACTGTTACAAGGGCTACTGCTTAATTAATTTAAGTTTCACCCTACAGTGCCAATGAATACTAGAAAAGGAAAATGAAGAAGATAAATAATCTGATTATCTATCACTGCACATGGTATGTATTTACTTACATATGACTTTAGGTGCTTTGCTTTTTATTGAGTGAACAGTGATACATCCACACAAGAATGACCGAGTTCTACTAAACGTATTAACAGAGGTAGTTAGTGGCCATCGTAATAGCCGGATATATGCTGTGCTCGCAATACAAACTACTGCTACTATGCATGGTAGTATTCGGACAAAATTACAACTTCTTTTCCTTGCCTTTCCTACACTGGGACGGACGTACGGGTGCGGTGTTACATGCTCTTCAAAGTAACACTTAGTTCAACCAGTGACCGTCTACTCTCTCTAGATACACATATGCTATCTAAGAGTCAGATAGTACCATGATCCAGGCATCCATCCATTCAAACTATGGGGCAGATTAGGATTGCGTATTTCCCGCATCCTCCGGGCCGGCGGAATCCACCGCCGGCCCGGAGGATGCGGGAAATCCGCAGCAGACTGAAAAAGACCCCCCGCCAGATTAGGATGGCTGGGGGGTCGTTTTTCAGTCCGCAGCTTTTCCGCCGCGGTCGCCTCCCGTCCGCGGCGGAAAAGCACTAACATGGCTGGCGGTGTCTATCAGACACCGCCAGCCATATTAGGATGTCTGGAGGAACACATGCCTTTACACTGCGACATTTCCGACGTGCAAAGGCATACGGATTTTTGTTTGGGGGCCCATTGCAGGCCCCCAGAGGTGAAGGGGGGGGTGGGGGGTGCACATGGGGGGTACCTATGGTACCCCCCTGCATTTGCCTGCACAAAGCGGCAGGCACCTTACATTTTTATCATTGCGGCGGGTGCTGCTTCAAGCAGCACCCGCCGCAATGATAAAAATACAGGATGTGACCGCCAGGGTGGCGGTCACATCCTAATTACCACGGAGGGACCGCCACTGCACCTACGGACGGTCCCTCCTACTCTATGGTGGCGGACGGACTCAGGTCGGTCCGCCATCATAAAAGGCCCCTAAATGTCAATCATTCTTCTTCATGTCTGTCACCTGGACAAACCTTACGTTTTCTCACAGGGAGCTGCATACTATGCAGTCTGCAATCTCAATAAGTAAGGAGTATAAGAGCTTACCACTGCCCGCCACTATCGTGGCAACCCGCATAGCAGTTTGGTCCGGCTCCGGCACTTGCACCGCCTCCTCCCCAGAGCTTCCCTCCTCCACCTCCGTGCTGGGCCCAGTGCCAGATGTTCCACCTACAAAGTACATTTAAGAATGTTAGATGTCATAGACATACCCCACTCACTAGCATTTTGTCTAGGAATGAAGAAATGTGAATACAGAAACCAATCTAATAATTTGTGACTGTCTACTCTAAAGTAAAATTTTCCAGTGAAGGGTCTTGTCTTGCTGCACTTTTTGGCACAACTGATGAATGCTTGCTTTTTAACACGCACCATTTTTCTCATAACAGACAGAAGCTTCACTTCTAAGAAAAAATCATCATTATCACCACTAGGACAGAGGGACTAACGATTCATCACCAAAAAGAAAAATTAAAGTTCAAACCAGGTGAGGGCTCGTCTCACCCACAATAAATGTGTGAAATAAATCACTATTAGCACTTTTCCATTTTTAATCAACCGTTTCTGTTTTATGACAAGCTTGATTTTAATAAATATTTTTACTTTTAATAAAACTTTAAAACTTAAATAGACTCTGTGGTTTTTGGTCATGAGTAAATGAGCAAAAGGTTTTGCAATTTGCAAGCATGAGCCCGTGCCTCTGACACTTCTGGACTCTGACTCCGTACTCTTGTCCTGCGTTGGATAATCATTGGGGATCAATCATCGATGAATTCGGGAGCTAAATGACTCTGCCACACTATCTAGTCAGTAAGGAGATTGGGGGTTCTTCAAAGTCTGATATCACTGAGGTATGTGGAAAGTCTACCTGCGCCTATTATAATTGATAAACAATGCACTATTTAGTGTCCATAGTTCTGTTTGTGCAGATTTGTCCCTGCAACAGTAGTAGAATGGATTGTCCTCCTATCCAAACCAAAAGTAAAGTAGTATCTACAGCTGAGTGGTCGCTCCCAGTGTCTCTTGCAGGCATCTGGTTTTTACCGCGCTGCATTACCAGAACCTTGATTTGTAGAGCGTCTCTCATCTAGTTTAGCCTGCTGCATTGATTATTTGTTAGCGCTGCTTAGTTAGCATTGAATATTTGTTAGCGCTGCCTAGTTTGCTCTGATTAATTACTTTCCGCCTGCTGTTTTGATAGCGCTGCCTCGCCTCTACTGCTTTCATTGCAGACTGCTCATTTGCTGTGTTGCTTCTTGCCGCTTTAGCCTCGCTAGCGCTTTAACATTTGGTTTCCTCACTGATTTGTCCTGTAAGCGCGTTTGTCTGTAGCGCTACGCTGTGCCCCCCCCTCCGCCTCCATTTTGTTTGTTGTTGTCCTCGTGTGCCCGCCCCGCCTCCCAGCTGTGACGCCCTCGCCCCTCCCCCTCCACTATCCACATATGACAGTAGTTCCCGCGCGCAGCGTTCACGCGCAGCGACCGCGCCCAACCCGCGCCGAAGGTGCGCCAAAGGTAAGCCCGTCTACGCCCGTCCGCGCCTGGACCACGCCCAGCGCCAGACCCCCTGCCCCTCGCGCTGCCCAGCCCCCCGCGTTACCTACAATGCTGCCACCCTCCTAGCCCTTAACCCCGGTCGCGCCCCCAACTGCGTCCAAGCCGCTCCTGGACGCACCCATGGACCGTTCTCCTGCCTCTCCTGCAAATTTAGCGGCACCGACAACATCTCCGCTACGACCACAACACAGATTCCCGACCCCAACCACCTAGAATGCATCCTTCTCAACACCCGCTCGGTCCACAGGCACGCCATTGACCTTTGGAACCTACTGGACACCATCTCTCCTGACGTCGCCTTCCTAACGGAAACATGGATGAACGCTTCCTCCGCCCCTGACATCGCCATCGCTATCCCTGATGACTATAAGATCACACGCAAGGACCGCACCGACCATACAGGAGGTGGAATCGCTATCGTCCATAAGAAATCAATCCGCATCTCAACCAGCTCTGACGCCAACCTCGCTAACTCCGAACACCTTCACTTCCAGATCCACATCGACCCCAAGACCACTCTCAGAGGCACCCTCCTCTACAGACCACCAGGACCCCGCGCAAAATTCAGTGAAGACATCACGGACTTCATCACCCCACACGCGCTCCCCTCCAAAGACTACATCCTTCTGGGAGACCTCAACTTCCACCTTGAAAAGATCAACGACCGCAACACCGCCACCCTCTTGGACAACCTAGCCAACCTCGGACTTAAACAACTGGTCACTTCCCCCACCCACATCGCAGGTCACACACTCGACCCCATCTTCACCTCCAGCAACCATGTCTCCTTCAGCCACACTACGGATCTCCTCTGGACTGACCACAGCTGCGTTCACTTCACCTACAACAAGCCGAAACCCATCATCCACCTCCAACCAACTCTACAAAGAAACTGGAACAAAATCACCACGGAGCAGATCTCCACATCGCTCCTTCAAACCTCCCCAGCCCTCTCTTCTAACGCCAACGAAGCCGCCTCCAACCTCACCCTTTGGCTATCCAACACCGCCGACACCTTAGCACCACTGAAAAAACGTCAACACAAACTTGGCATCAAGAAGGCCTCATGGTTCAACGATGACCTCAAGAAGTCCAAGAAACTGTGCCGCTCCCTTGAAAAGGCCTGGAAAAAAGACCCATCCACCAGCAACAAGGACGCCTTCAAAAGCGCCATCCGTACTCACCACCAACTGATCCGAAAAGCCAAGAAAACAGCATTCAAGGATCGACTTGACAACAACGCCCACAACAGCAAGGAACTTTTCAACATCGTCAAGGAATTTTCAAACCCCTCGGCCAACTCCAACGACATCACCCCCTCTCAAACCCTCTGCGATTCCCTAGCCTCTTTTTTCCACAACAAGATTGCTGACATCCACAACAGCTTTGACAACCAACCCGGAAGCCAACCCACCCTACCATCAGCTGACCATCTTCCCCCCGTTAACACCCTTAACGCCTGGAACCCAATCTCCACTGAGGACACCATCCGCCTGATGAATTCCATCCACTCTGGATCCCCCACAGACCCATGCCCTCACCACATCTTCAACAAAGCAGACTCCGTCATAGCTCCGCACCTCCGAGACGTCATCAACTGCTCCTTCAACTCCGCTACCTTCCCAGAAGACTGGAAACACGCTGAACTCACCGCCCTTCTGAAAAAACCAACAGCAGACCCCACCGAACTCAAAAACTACCGCCCCATCTCGCTCCTTCCATTCCCGGCCAAAGTCATCGAGAAAGCTGTCAACAACCAGCTCGCCGCCTTCCTCGAAGCCAACAAATCACTCGACCCCTCACAATCTGGATTCTGAGCCAAACACAGCACTGAGACCGCCCTCATCGCAGCAACAGACGACATTCGAACTCTACTGGACAATGGAGACACAGTCGCCCTCATCCTCCTCGACCTCTCTGCAGCCTTCGACACAGTCTGCCACAGCACCCTTTTACAACGCCTCAGAAACATCGGAATCCAAGGAAAGGCACTGGAATGGATCACCTCGTTCCTCACCGGAAGAACCCAGAGAGTCCGCCTCCCACCATTCAAGTCCGAGGCCTCTGAAATCATCTGCGGCGTACCACAAGGATCCTCACTCAGTCCCACCCTCTTCAACGTATACATGAGCCCCCTCGCGGCCATCGCCCGCCAACACAACCTCAACATCATCACTTACGCGGATGACACTCAACTGATCCTATCTCTCACCAAGGACCCCAGCACCGCCAAAACTAACCTACACGAAGGAATGAAAGAAGTCGCCGAATGGATGAAACAAAGCCGTCTGAAACTGAACTCAGACAAAACAGAAGTCCTCATCTTAGGTAAATCCCCCTCTGCATGGGACGACTCCTGGTGGCCGGAAGCCCTCGGAAATGCACCCATCCCGACAGACCACGCACGGAACCTTGGCGTCATCCTGGATTCTTCACTCTCAATGAACAGACAAGTCAGCGCCGTATCCTCTTCCTGCTTTAACATTCTTCGCATGCTCAGAAAAACATTTCGCTGGATCCCCACCGAAACAAGGAAAACAGTCACCCACGCTCTAGTCACGAGCCGACTGGACTACGGAAACACCCTCTACGCAGGTACCACCGCTAAACTCCAGAAGAAACTACAACGAATCCAAAACGCCTCAGCCAGGCTCATATTAGACATCCCACGCAACAAACACATCTCTGGTCACCTTAAAGACCTCCACTGGCTACCCGTCAATAAGAGGATTACTTTCCGACTGCTTACCCACGCACACAAATCACTCTACGACATCGGACCAGATTGCCTCAACTCTCGACTGTCCTTCTACACCCCCTCCCGCCAACTTCGCTCTTCCAGCCAAGCCTTCGCCACTGTACCTCGCATCAACAAGACCACCATGGGAGGCAGATCCTTCTCATACCTGGCTGCCAAAACATGGAACTCACTCCCCGCTTACCTTCGCCTCACCCAGAATCACCTAGCGTTCAGAAAGCAGCTTAAAACGTGGATATTTGACAAATAATCCTCCTCCCCTTCCTAAGTGCCTTGAAACCCTCTGGGTATGTAGTGCGCTATATAAATTTTATGACTTGACTTGACTTGACATTCTTGGTGGTCATTCACCTTTTTATTGTTGGCAATTGTCAAAGCATAAACATTTAGAAGACTTGAAAAGACATTATGGACAATCCCAGAGGACTGCACTCAGTGCATAGAGCTATTGCTGACTAGAATGGGAGTCCAATGGAATTGCCAAATGTGCAATCTTACTTAGCTACACAGACAGACTAATAAGAATAATCTAGTAATACCACAGGGAGCCATAGTCGAGGCAGGATAAGAATTTAGATACAGTCTACAAGAAGATCAAAGACGATTTCGAAAAAATCTAATGAGGAACGCTAGGAAAAAATAGGTACTCTATATCAAAATTAAAACTTACCGGGGCCAGCAAAGGAGCCCTCGCTTGACCGATCCTGTTCAGCAGCAGCAGCAGCCTCCTCCAATGCCCTCTTGCCCCTGAGGGGAGCTGATGTACAACATGAAAGAAAGAAAGACCAGAAAACATGGATGAGATTTGTCAACCAAATTAAACATTTCAAAAGAACAATAACAAAATATTTTGGCGAAATAGCAAATAGACAACTATTCCACGGGATATATTGACCGATCTCATGTGGTTTACTACGTTATTAGTATTGCTTGATTTGCGGACCATCGACTTGGAAAGTTCTTATGTAACTCACTAAACAAAGTACTAAAAAGGTTTGCCTAGGACTGGCAGGCAGCAGTCCGCAGCACGCGAAGTGACAGACAAAGTCCATCGTGATTGCAGATCAGCGACAACACTAACGTTTCCTACTACATTAACCAGTCATTAAAATACTCAAACTATCAATCCACCACCACTATTTCTTCTTATCGCCATGTGTACAAAGGAAGGACTGGACTTGAGTCTGTAGGGGCTGATTTAGAAGCCCCTTGCGGCTATTTTGCTCCATTGTTGCGTGACTTTTGTGACGCAGCGGCAGAACAAAAGAGGCGCCATGGTGCGGCGTATATTAACAACGTGAAGCATATGGGAGATGCATCACGTTGTAAAGCCCTGCGCCATCAGGGGGCGTTCCAGCGCAAGGGAGGGCGTTCCTGCGCAGGAACGCATTGTAAAAAGTGGCTGAGGGAAATCTACAAGATTTCAATCAGTCACTTTGAGGACAATGATGCGTGACCTAAACCCTGCGCCTGCTTGAAGCAGATGTACGGCTTGATGCAGCATTGGGGAGATAGGGCACCCCAGAGCATTGCTGGAGCTGCGCCATCGTTGCGACGCAACTCCAGCAATGCGCCGCCTTTACGGCACAGATGCGTAACGCTTTGGTGACGTTTTGGGCCCATGGTGGGCCGCATTGTAAATACGGCGCACAATGGGTGGTGGTGGCGTGGCGCACAATTACTGGCACATCCCTGCTACTTTGTCTAGCATTAGGCAGTTCTTTAAACTACACTCATGCATAATTTCACAGGCCAATGAAATGAGCACAAAATCGAAAACAAATAAGCATAGTAGCAGCGCTACTGAGAAGGAGAGCAGTGCACCTGAAATGCACAGAAGATTTTGAAATATAATTTACCTACAATGTAATCAGCAGCATTATTGCTCTTGGTAAAAAACTAAAATTTGCAAGATAATAACACACAAAGCAGGAGAAAACATAGTAAAGAAATTGCTACTACTACTTACCAAGCCCGGGGATCTCAAGGCCGAGCAGGTCGAGCAGATCGCGTTCCAGGGCCAGGACATCCGTCCAGTAGTGGGTGGCCTGGTTGTAGCTGCGCCGGACCCGAGTGTGGTGGTACATGGCCCGGCACACCTTCTCCCACCACTTCCGGCACTCCTGGATCCCGTACCCGCTAGCGATCTTGCCGCCTGCCATGATGGTCCTGGGGAGGCAGCGCTGAACATAAAAAATTAGTGCGGCCACCTCCTCCGGGCTGAAGATCTCCCGGGTGCGACCTGCTCCCCCCTCAAACACCCGCCCAGGAGCCGGGCACGGGGTGCGGGACCCTTCCCCTTCTCGGGATGCTTCCCGTCTCCCTTTACCATGGTCTGGGCAGAAAGGAAGCTAAATAATAAAGAAAATAGAATAGGGAAGAGAAGAAAAGAAAAGAGTTTAAAAAAGTAGTTTAAAATTAACCAAAAGTAGCAGAAAACACAAAAATATAGAGCTAGAAAAATAGAGGGATAGATAATAAATAAAATAGATTAAAAAAAACTTCAAACAAGCAAAGGATGGCAGAGATTCAGCAAGGATAGAAAAAGCATGCACAGAACCATAGCAATGAATGAGAAACAAGATGGCCGCGCTCGTTCACGACCGCGTGGGTAAGTTCGCGCAAGATTTTCCTCGCGAACACACGCGAAATTGTACTAGCCAGCCGCACACTTTGCGAGATTACACATCGCGCCCGGAAACGGATATATGTCATGCAAACAAGATGGCCACGACCGTGAATGACCGCGAGGGTAACTTCGCGCCGTTGCGCTACAAGCGGCTCGCTAAAACGCACAAAACCTTGCGAACTAACACGCCGCAAAAAAACAAATCGCATATTCGCACGAATTCGCGGCGTCCGAATTCGATCTCGCGCAAGTTCGCGCCCCGGGAATCCCGCGAAATTGCAGAAAAATGAGTTTTGCAAAAGTGAAAGCACTCAGCAGATGCAAAAGTTCAAACTCATCATTAGTAACCATTCCCTGTAGAGCTTCCTGACTGGGGCCCCTCCAGAGTTCAGTTGCTAGTTGCAACAATTGTATGACCCTGCTGTGACCCTCACAGCAGGCTCATAGAATAGCTACAAGTAGGCCACAAAGGTCCTGGAAAAAAAAATGAACTGCAACAGAAAGCAAATTACTGATAAGGAAGCATGTGCCAGACTGGAATTTTAAAACAGTGACACATTAATAAACCAACCCCAAATTAATTCATGTCAGTTGAAGCAGGGCAGGTGTGCTTGCTTTCCCCCCCCATAATCTACAGTGATGATGAACCAGAGGGTGGCATTGATTTACCAGAGGGTGGCATGGGTGAAACAGAGGGTGGCAGTGGTGAAACAGAGGGTGCTGGGAACCTGTGATGAGGAACCAGACGTAGAAACAACATAGTCGTGACCGTTGCGAGCCGGCAAGTAAGTTCGCAATTGCGAACTGGTACCAAACCCTCGCGAACTGGCAGAAACCCTTGCAAACACAAAAAAAAAATCTGCAAATTCGCGAGAATTCGCGGATTTTGCGGATTGCGAGTTCGCAAATACGCAAATTCGCGAACACCAGATTCACAAAATTCGTCCATGCTTAGAAGCCGAGGCAACAAGACAGCAAATGTCAGCTTTTGAACTGCTACTGCTAATAGTATTATATTCTTCCATAAGAAATTTGGTTGTTGATTGACTGGGGTGGGAATCCTGGTCAAGGAGTAACCACAATCCTTTATCAGGGGAGGCACAAGCTAATGCTAAATGAACCTGTGCTCAACCCTCTGGTAGCTTGGCACCGATGATTCAGGCTTAATTTAGAGGTAATGTGTAAAGAATGTGTGCAACACTTCAAACAGTAATAAAGTCAAAAACTCCAGACAAAATGGATACCGATCCAAGTTAGACAAATAGAGGTATTTTTTACAGTGATATGCAATTTTAATAATTTTAGTGAGAATAGCAAAACAAAGTTCAAAGTGCCAACTGTGGACATCTGGTCGCGCCGGAGTAGGACCAAGTCACAAGTTTAGGCCAAATATAATGGATCACAGGCTGGCTACAGGGACCCAGTTAGTACCTTAAATACTGCTCGTCCTATCTCTTGTATGCTGAATATCTACATTTTAGAGGTCAATGTTCCGGAGGCAATGGGCAGTGATTAAAATGATGGGCAACAGCTACTACAAATTGGAGAAGGAAAGGAAAAATTAAGGAGGTGCAGAGGGAGAGACATGCAAAGATAACAAGCCTAGCCCAAGTCAGTAAGGCTGCTGATCAATTGGTGATACAAATGCTTGTTCCCTTTGCTATGAATTACCATTTCAAGATAGCCACCCATGTGTATGTATGAATGCAGACATGCAGGTAAAGGTTTTTGGGAACCTATATACAAAACATTAAAATATCCCTATCCTTTTATGCACACCTTTGTGCAATCATCTTAAAACAGTTTTTCTAATTAACATTTAAAAGTTTTGCCAATCTCAAAAGACTAGACCTATAAATAAAACACCTCTTCAGTCATTAATTGATACAGGCACTCAAAAGGTCACAGTTCATCCACTCTGTCACTCATCCTTGCACTCATGCGTCCATCCGTACTCCCAATGGCTGATTCTTTTATTCACCTACTTACACAACCACAATATGCACACAAACAAACTTAAAATAATATACAAAGTAGATTAAAAGAATAAAAGTAGTTGAAAGAAAACCCCTGGAAACCTAGACATGGTGGGCATTTGCTTTCAATAATAAATACAATATGGGTGACTTGCAATGGTGTTGCAGATAGTGTTTTTTTTTAAGTTCCAGCAAAGCCACAAAGTTTAGAACTAATATGTTCGCCATCTTGGAATAATATACAAATGATACAACTTGGACAATTTCATTCCATGTATTGATCACCTAGTTGAGATGCAGTGGTTGCGTGGGAGGCCCTGTACTGCAATTGGAAAGAGTGGTGAATAAGCTATCTCTTAACCCTGTCTGTGGTATGTTCTAAAACCAAAGATAAAAAGAGCCTAAGAAAAGACACAAAACAGGACATATAAAGGATAAAATTGAAAACTACAGGGCTGGCCCATCAGACCAGCTACTGAAGCCCAATCATCATCATAGACTTTATTTCAATTCGGAAGAACAATAAAAGTACACAGTAGCACATCTCATGATAGATGAAAGACATGATGAGGAATATACATAGTTCACAACAATGTCCATGAGTTAAGATAGGTTAGAATCACAATACATCGCTTCAAATAGGAAGTACAATAGGGTACCTCCAAGCAGAATAATTTCCAAATTAAAAAATCTTCAAACAGAAACCTAAAAATAGTCTATACAAGGGTCTATTAAGTCATCCCTAAAATCCAACATACAAACTATAAAAGGGCTTCTGACAGGGCGGAAGCCATTGTTTATACGTTAAAAGTACAGAGAACATACAGAAAAATGTAAGAAGGAAATGAATTAAAATCATATTGCAGAGAAAGACACATTGGGGTACCTCCAAGCTAGATGATTCCCACATGGGAAAAAACCTCAGACAGAAGCCTAAGAATAATTTCTAAAAGGGTCTGCAATGCCTTACAGAAAGCTAGCATTACAGTATGAATTGGGGGTTTCCACAGAGTGCTATACTGTTATAAATATGCTCAAAGTGCACAGTGCATACAGAAGGGATAACATATGTAACCAATAAACCATTAATACCTTCAAAGTTGCCCTCAGAAAGTAATATTTGTTCCAACAGCCATAACCCTAAATGCCAGACTGAGTGCAAGAAACTGGAGATTGAATATACAATGATACACCTATTATCTGATTTACATCTTCCCAGATTATTGTGCTGGTTTTCAAGCTTGAAGAGCCTTCAGAGAGGAGCAATCCAGAGAGCACACTGTTTTGCATAGACACAGGAGAAAAATAAGACATATCCTTCATTTTCAACACTTTGGCACCCCTAAGGGGATACATTGTAGAACGTGCAATTATTTTTGCTTCATGTACAAGTTAATGTGGGTTGTCAAAATCCCTAGCCTACATTTTTTAAAGAGGGATATTGCAAATTGGACACTCGCATAGTTGATGAATTTTTCAAACAGAGAAACATGTAATGTAATGGGCATTTATAGAGCGCTGCTACCACTCCAAGGAGTATCTTGGCGCTTACACAACCCAGGTGGAAGGGCTGGATAGGGAGAGAAGTCCAGTTTCTTAAACACAGCCACTACACTAGGGTTCTACACATTGAGTCAGACATGGAGAAAATCCAGGTTTTCAGTGCCTTCCTAAAAGGGGCCTCTTGGGAGAAAGAACGCAAGGGAAGGGGGAGTTTATTCCAGGCCTTGGTTCCCAGTACAAAGATGGATTTGCCACCCTTTGTAGCCAGTTTAAAACGGGGGATGGTAAGTAAATTCTGACTAGCAGATCTTAGGCAGCGTGCTGGGTAGTATCTTTTGAACCCACTTCGTAAATAGGTCGGGCCACGTTGATGGAAGGCTCTAAAAGTAATCAAGAGAAGTTTAAACAAAATTCTCTTTCCTATTGGCAGCTAGTGTAAGGTATTTAGAGCTACAGAGGCAGATGATCTACGGGGCAGACGCAGTACGAGGCGGGCAGCCGCGTTTTGGATCATCTGCAATTTGTGGAGCACGATTTTGTTTGCTCCAGCATAGAGTCCATTGCAGTAATCTAGCCTAGAATTTATTAAGGCCACTGCGACTGTTTTCCTCGCCGAAAGGGGAAGGAGGTCAAAAAATTTCCTAAGTGCTTTGATAATTTGAAAGCACATACCTGCCACTGCTACAGCCTGAGGTTTGAAGGATAGGCAGTTGTCAAACTTTATGCCTAGGTTACAGGCGGATGCAATTGTGTTAGGTGGAGCTTCTGCATCCGATGGCCAGCATGCTGAGGGGGAAAATAGATTATTGATCCCTATGGGTAGAATTTCCGTTTTTCCGGCGTTGCACTTTAGATGGTTGTTATTCATCCACTTAAATGTCGCTGCAAGACAGTTCCTAAGGTCTTCCTCGGCACCTGGTTGTTCCTTATCCAGCACCAAATTCAGTTGGGTGTCGTCAGCGTATGAAATAGAACTGATCTTGAATGACTCGATCAAGTTCATCAGGGGTGTCATATATAGATTGAAAAGGACAGGGCTCAAGCTAGAGCCCTGTGGCACCCCTGAGCTGACGTTTTTAGCCTCAGACTGATATGGGCCAAGCACTGTTATTTGGCGTCTGTTTGTGAGGAAGTTCCTACACCAGGTCAACACCTGTCCTCCCACACCTGCGGCAGCCAACCGGTCCAGTAAGATGTTGTGGGACACGGTATCGAAGGCTGCCGACAGGTCAAGAAGGATAAGGACAGCCTGTTTTCCCCGATCCATTGCTGCTCTTAAAGTTTCAGCAGAATATAGTAAAGCTGATTCGGTAGAATGTTCTGACCGAAAGCCAGACTGATTCGGATGGAGAACGTTATTCTTCTCTAAAAAGTTTGTCAGTTGACTATTGACAAACATTTCAGTCAGCTTAGATAAGATGGGTAGCAAAGAGATCGGGCGCAGCTTGGACAGGGTAGTAGGATCGGCCAGGGCCTTATTTTGGAGTGGCTTGACAGCTGCAAGTTTCCAGTCCTCCTGGATACTTGCTGTTGCTAGAGAAGAATTGATGATACTGTTAATCGTAGGATTAACTATCTCTATTAGATGGTGCAACACCGGAGGAGGACAGGGGTCAAAAGGGGAACCTGATTTGCTGGCTAAAATAGCTTTGGCAGTTTCCTCCAGGGGGACTGGGCCAAACTCGTCAAAGCGGAGGGGGGAAGTCATCTTTGCTATCTGTTCACCATCCGTTGTGATGGTAGTATCTGATGGGAAGGTATTAGTGATAGTTAGGATTTTATTATCAAAATAATCAGATATCGTGTTACAGAGATCTTGTGATGGAGGGATCTCTTGCGATAGAGCTGAGGGCTTGATAAAATCCTTAACAATCCTAAAGATAGCTTTTTGTTCTTGGCCTGCAGAAGAAATGGCCTGTAGGTAATGGGCTTTTTTTGCTAATTTTAATCCTACATGATACTTCCGTCTAGCTGCTATATAGGTGTTACGTGCGGCTGTGTCGTAATTACGACGCCACCTCCGTTCTAGAGTTTTCACTTCGCCTAGCTCAGCCTTAAGGGCTGATGAGAACCACGGGGCATTTTTTTTCTTATTCCTAGGTTTCATGTTCTCATCATTAGCTGGTATGAGCATCTTGCCCGCTCCAGCAATCCAGTCACGAAAGCTTTGATAGTCTGGACAAGTACAATCGGCAAAAGTTGGTAATTCATTTTTAAGATTTTCAACAATATCGGCTCTTCTGGCTAGTGTCTTCCAATTCGGAGTGGGTTTTATATAGGGGTTATCTGTACCTTTTAAGGAGTTAGAAAAGGATTTCCGGGTTTCAGCTATCAGGAAAGGAATTAAAAAATGATCAGTCCATACCTGAGGGCTTGGAGGTTTAACTATCAGGCTGGAAAAATTAGAGCAGATACCATCTAATAGATGTCCTGCTTGATGTGTTGGTTCGCGATTCAACAAAGTGAGTCCCAACACTTCAATTGTGTCTAGGAAGCAACTGACTCCAGGATCAGTTGGGGCCTCGAGATGTAGGTTGAGGTCCCCCAACACCGTGAAGTTAGAGAACCTGAGAGTTAAATCACTCAGCACGTCGCCAACAGAGTCTAGAAATGTGGAGGGTGGGCCTGGGGGGCGATATATAAGGACTCCAGAAAATACAAGAGAGTCATGAATTGCTAGAGAAAAAGCTAATGCTTCTGACTCTTTTAGCTCCGTCAATGCTTCCATAGTGCATTTGAGATTATTCCGATAGATAATTGCAAGACCCCCTCCTCGTTGTTCCTGCCTATCCAACCGTAGGATATGATAATCATGTGGTAGGGCTATGGCAAGGGCAGGATTAGACCATGGCATCAGCCATGTTTCCGTGATGAAAAGACAATCCAGATGGGATTCAGTGATAAGATCAAAGATGTTCTGAGCATTTTTTACTAAGGAGCGGGCGTTAATTAGCCCACCTCGAAGCAGAATAGAATCGCTGGATGTCCCTGACGGCAAGTCAGAATTTAAAGTTACTCGACAGTGAGCACAACAAGCCGGGCCATACCAGGTGTGGGGAACTAAAGAGCGATGACAGGGAGCATGAGGACCCCGAAGTGATAGTAAATAATCCCGTGACATACTTGAATCAGGGGGCATCCTGGGGCGATAAGAATGACGATCAGAGTCTCCCGCCTCTCGCGCCTCCTTAGCGCTGACGGGCGCAGACGGGCAGACTCTGGCTCGACTCAGGCGAGACTCAGGCGCTTCCGCTGCGCGTCACCGCTGCGCGGGAGAATGCGAGCTTTAAATACAGGCTCACCTGTTGTCCACGCAGAGCACTAGAGCGCTCTGACCAGTGGCACACTTAATCCACAGCAGTCCCAAGATGGCGGCCGGGCGCCTCGAGCTACACTAACAAAGCACAGTGGGGACACAATTTAAGTGCAGGTATGTGGGCGAACTAGTAGAAATTAAAATACAATTAATACAATTAATGTTAGAGGCTTTGTGCAAAACGATAAATTCTTTTTAAAAAATTACAGCGCTGCGCGCCTAAACACACGCTAGCACCCGTGCGCGTTTAAAATCAGTACAGCTTTCCCTAAGGTCGAGCCACACTAGGTGCTCGCCTTAAATACAGGCTCACCTGTTGTCCACGCAGAGCACTAGAGCGCTCTGACCAGTGGCACACTTAATCCACAGCAGTCCCAAGATGGCGGCCGGGCGCCTCGAGCTACACTAACAAAGCACAGTGGGGACACAATTTAAGTGCAGGTATGTGGGCGAACTAGTAGAAATTAAAATACAATTAATACAATTAATGTTAGAGGCTTTGTGCAAAACGATAAATTCTTTTTAAAAAATTACAGCGCTGCGCGCCTAAACACACGCTAGCACCCGTGCGCGTTTAAAATCAGTACAGCTTTCCCTAAGGTCGAGCCACACTGGGTGCTCGCCTTAAATACAGGCTCACCTGTTGTCCACGCAGAGCACTAGAGCGCTCTGACCAGTGGCACACTTAATCCACAGCAGTCCCAAAGATGGCGGCCGGGCGCCTCGAGCTACACTAACAAAGCACAGTGGGGACACAATTTAAGTGCAGGTATGTGGGCGAACTAGTATGTCAAGTCAAGTCAAGTCAAGTCATAACATTTATATAGCGCACTACATACCCAGAGGGTTTCAAGGCGCTTAGGAAGGGGAGGTGGATTATTTGTCAAATATCCACGTTTTAAGCTGCTTTCTGAACGCTAGGTGATTCTGGGTGAGGCGAAGGTAAGCGGGGAGTGAGTTCCATGTTTTGGCAGCCAGGTATGAGAAGGATCTGCCTCCCATGGTGGTCTTGTTGATGCGAGGTACAGTGGCGAAGGCTTGGCTGGAAGAGCGAAGTTGGCGGGAGGGGGTGTAGAAGGATAGTCGAGAGTTGAGGCAATCTGGTCCGATGTCGTAGAGTGATTTGTGTGCGTGGGTAAGCAGTCGGAAAGTGATCCTCTTATTGACGGGTAGCCAGTGGAGGTCTCTAAGGTAACCGGAGATGTGTTCGTTGCGTGGGATGTCTAATATGAGCCTGGCTGAGGCGTTTTGGATTCGTTGTAGTTTCTTCTGGAGTTTAGCGGTGGTACCTGCGTAGAGGGTGTTTCCGTAGTCCAGTCAGCTCGTGACTAGAGCGTGGGTGACTGTTTTCCTTGTTTCAGAGGGTATCCAGCGAAATGTTTTTCTGAGCATGCGAAGAATGTTAAAGCAGGAAGAGGATACGGCGCTGACTTGTCTGTTCATTGAGAGTGAAGAATCCAGGATGACGCCAAGGTTCCGTGCGTGGTCTGTCGGGATGGGTGCTTTTCCGAGGGCTTCCGGCCACCAGGAGTCGTCCCATGCAGAGGAGGATTTACCTAAGATGAGGACTTCTGTTTTGTCTGAGTTCAGTTTCAGACGGCTTTGTTTCATCCATTCGGCGACTTCTTTCATTCCTTCGTGTAGGTTAGTTTTAGCGGTGCTGGGGTCTTTGGTGAGAGATAGGATCAGTTGAGTGTCATCCTCGTAAGAGATGATGTTGAGGTTGTGTTGGCGGGCGATGGCCGCGAGGGGGCTCATGTATACGTTGAAGAGGGTGGGACTGAGTGAGGATCCTTGTGGTACGCCGCAGATGATTTCAGAGGCCTCGGATTTGAATGGTGGGAGGCGGACTCTCTGGGTTCTTCCGGTGAGGAACGAGGTGATCCATTCCAGTGCCTTTCCTTGGATTCCGATGTTTCTGAGGCGCTGTAGAAGGGTGCTGTGGCAGACCGTGTCGAATGCTGCAGAGAGGTCGAGGAGGATGAGGGCGACTGTGTCTCCATTGTCCAGTAGAGTTCGAATGTCGTCTGTTGCTGCGATGAGGGCGGTCTCAGTGCTGTGTTTGGCTCGGAAACCGGATTGTGAGGGGTCGAGTGATTTGTTGGCTTCGAGGAAGGCGGCGAGCTGGTTGTTGACAGCTTTCTCGATTACTTTGGCCGGGAATGGAAGAAGCGAGATGGGGCGGTAGTTTTTGAGTTCGGTGGGGTCTGCTGTTGGTTTTTTCAGAAGGGCGGTGAGTTCAGCGTGTTTCCAATCTTCAGGGAAGGTAGCGGAGTTGAAGGAGCAGTTGATGACGTCTCGGAGGTGCGGTGCTAAATTAAAATACAATTAATACAATTAATGTTAGAGGCTTTGTGCAAAACGATAAATTCTTTTAAAAAAATTACAGCGCTGCGCGCCTAAACACACGCTAGCACCCGTGCGCGTTTAAAATCAGTACAGCTTTCCCTAACATGTATGAAGGACAGGTAAGAATCAGTCAGACTGTCCGAAACTACACCCGTAATTCTGGTGCAAGAAATAGTATTCCAGTGACTAAGTCTGGCAGTAGCTCTGGCCCTATTGGGTATAGAGGAAGGTTTCAGCCAGGATTCAGACAGACCAAGCTTGATCAATCAAGTTTTTACATGAAAGACCCAAGAAATCGATGTTGCCAAGCGATTATCTTCTATCTTCCTGAGATATTCTTTGTACAGGGCCAGTTCCTTTGTCTTCCAGAGCCTGATCCAATATAACTTTGGTTTTAAGCAGGCTATGTCAGAAAATTGTCTGAGATTTAGATCAAACCTCAGAGGTTATACGGGGCACTTTATGGTAACCTCAGCATTTAATAAAGGAATTGAGATTGCTATAGCCTCACAAATCAGCCCCATATAGTGCTAGCCCACCTACTTGGGCCTTAAAAATCTCCAGTGCTGGCAAAATTGGGTATGAAGCTGCCCTGTAAACAAACATCAATATGGATCCAGCTTTGTGCATGAGAATCAGTACACTTGTATCAATCTGGATTGACTAAGTCTCACACCCAGGTAATCAAATTCAGCTGCACATGCTAAGTTAGCACCCTCTAAGACCAAATTTCCCCTTATTTTCTTGTGTTGGCTGAATATCATGTATTGAGTTTTACTATTGTTTATTTTTAGGCCTTGGTCCTTTCAGAATAATCTGAACTTACCCAGAAGGATGTTTAAATTGCACAGAGTTTTGGAAAGGAGAAGAGTGTCCTCTGCAAGGTGAACACCCTAAATATCGATTCCAAAATATCGAATGGACAGAATATCGAATCAAAAATAGAGAATGGACAGAATATCGAATTATCAAAATATAGATATGACAGAATATCGAAATTGGGGTAGGAAATATCGAATTCCACAGTATCGAATTTTATAATATAGATTCCCACAATATAAAATTTTACAATATAGATTCCCATATTATTGATTTTTTTTAGTGTTATGTATGTTAGTATATGTGTTATATTTATGTATTATTTTTCTAATGTATGTTTATTTTTTTTGACTAATGAATGTTATGTAATTTAATTTTTGCGTCATTTAATTCCGTAGGGGGTTGTGGGTTTATAGGGGACTAGGGTGGGAAATAATTTATTTATATTAAATTAAATATAAATTTTTATTTATATATATTGATAATTAATTTATTGATAATTTTTATTAATTGGTAATTAAAAGTTATAAATTGGTAATTAATTTTTATTAATTGATTAGTTGATAATTATGTTAATTGTATTTTGTATTAGTAGGAGCGGGTTATGGGTTTATAGAGGGAAGTAATTTAATTGTAATGAAGTTAATATTTATTTTTATTTATATGTATTGATAATTAATTGATAATTAAATATTTATTGGTAAGTAATGTATTAATTAGATATACATTTTGTAAGTGGTAATTCATTGTTATTAATTGGTCATTATATTTAATAAATTTTTTATTGGTATTGATAATTAATTTAATCTTATTTTAATATTAAATCATTTCTTTCCCTACTGTTGCACTCTCTGGAGTGGGAATAGTCATTTGTACCCCTACGCTATCCAATACTTTCCTTACTGTTGCACTCTCTGGAGTGGGTATAGTAATTTTCACCCCCCGCTATCCAACGCTTTCCCTACTGTTGCACTGCTTGGAGAGGGAATAGTAATTTTTATCCCTACGCTATCCAACGCTTTCCCTACTGTTGCTCTCTCTAGAGTGGGAATAGTAATTTTTGCCCCTACACTATCCAACGCTTTCCCTACTGTTGCACTCACTGGAGTGGGAATAGTACTTTTTACCCCTACGGTATCCAACGCTTTCCCTACTGTTGCAATCTCTGGAGTGGAAATAGTAATTTTTACCCCTATGCTATCCAACGCTTTCCCTACTGTTGCACTCTTTGGAGTAGGAATAGTAATTTTTGCCCATACGCTATCCAATGCTTCCCCTGCTGTTGCACTCTTTGGAGTGGGAAAAGTAATTTTCACCCCCCAGCTATCCAACACTTTCCCTACTCTTTGGAGTGGGAATAGTAATTTTTACACCCTACGGTATCCAACGCTTTCCCTACTGTTGCACTCTCTGGAGTGGGAATAGTAATGTTTTCCCTCTTGCTATTCAATGCTTCCCCTACTGTTGCACTCTTTGGAGTGGGAATAGTAACTTTTACCCCTACGCTATCCAATGTTTTCACTACTGTTGCACCCTCTGGAGTGGAAATAGTAATTTTTACCCCTACGCTATCCAACCTTTTCCCTACTGTTGCACTCATTATTAATTACCATAACATTTTTTCATTTTAATTAATTTCATTATTATATTCTATTTATTTTTATATTTATATATGTTTATTTATATATTTATGTCCATATATTTTTATTAATGTTCTAAATATTTTATAATTAAGATTAATAATTATTTTATACTATTATTAAATAAATGTATATTAAAATATTTACATTTCATTTGTTATTTTTACATTTTAAGCTTTTTTACATTATTTTAATTATGTTTTATTTAATTATGTTCATTATTTAATTACATTTCTAGTATTTTTATTATATTTAAACAATTCGATATTTTAGTTAACTATATTTTAACATTCCATATTTTGGAATCGATATTTTAGTACTTACCTGTTTGTAGATAGGCATTCTATATTCTGTCCCCCTATATTTTGGTGTCGATATACTGATAATTCCATATTTTGTCCCTGGATATTTCGATACTGATCCCTCTGCTAAGAGCAAATTTGGCACTTTGGACCGATCCATTTTGGTGGAGTCATTCTGGCAGTCGAGGAGATAGGAGAGGCATTTATTAATGAATAACTGAAATATGGTTGGTGTCAGAACACATCCCTGGCGGACACCTCACCTTATTGGGATGTCAGGACTTGTTTATCCACTAAGACCTTACTTGACCCTAGCAAAATTCTCTGTATATAATTGTTGAATCAGGGAAAGTAGGCAATAGGGAACCCCAATTTTACAAAAGACCTCCCAAAGTTTAGCTCTGGGGACAAGGTCAATTGCTGCATGGAAATTGATGAAAGCAACAAATAATGACTGTAGTTCAATATCAACTGTTTTCCACTTCAGGTCAGAAATCGTAGGATCTAGTCCACTGTGCCTATACTAGTCTTAAAATAAGACTGGAAAAGCGACAGGACATAGTTTGTCCACATCCAGTCCCATAGCTTGGTCAGGATTTGCTTGCTGTAAATTTTGTGGACATTCTCTAAGAGGTTTATAGAGCAATAACTCCCTGGGTCTTGTCTAGCTCCCTTTTTAAAAATGGGTATAATTTCTGCCCATTTCCAAGATTCTGGTATAGGGGTACCAGCTGATATCGGATTAGACAGGGGATCAAAGTAAGGGCCCCAAATAAGTGGGTCAGATCAGAACATATTAGCAGAAATTCTGTTGAGACCAGGGGCTATTCCAGCTTTTTATGCATGAAGCAAATGGAGGGTTTGTTGTAGTGTAAAGACCACAGGGTGGCTTCCTGTTCTCAAGATAGAAGAAGGAGACTCAGGGTTACGATGACGCAGGCGATATAGCTTGTGCGAGAGAGAGACGGAGCTGGGGGACATATTAAAAGTTTACATGTATGAAAGAGAGAAAAAGAAAGGGGAGCCAGACATGTCCTTTTGTCAAATGGAATAGACAAGCAAGCCTAAAGAAAAGTAGCTTCTTCACACCGGTACTGGTAGGAAACCCTCAACCAATCACAAAGGCAGGGGGAAACCTAAATGTTCAAAGGATAAACACAAAAATAGGTACGCAAGGCATCAAATTAAGAACACAGAGTTGGATAGACAAGAAAGTCACCCAATCAGAAGCAAGGGAAAGACCAAAAATCCACTCAATGTGTTACATTTAATATCCATCGAGATTATATTGTTGGTTACAATGCTGTCTGTGACAGACAGTTGAAACTATTTGTAGCGAGACCACATAAAGCAATTCAACGAAATTCACTTAATTTCATCTAGGCTAGTAAGAGCGTCTAGGGATTAGGGACCCTGTTTTACAGTTAAACAGTAAAATCCCAGGTCTGGTTATTTGGCAAAGTGCTAAACTGAAGAAGAATTTCACAGCATACATTTCTCCACAAAAGGAAAATATAATGGAGGAAATTCCTCCATCAAAGTTAGGTCAGAATAGAGCACCTCTCACGCTGTATATCAGGCATTAAATAACTCATGAAGTTAAAGTTCAAAGAACCAAGTTAGGTATACACAATGAAATGAGCAAGGCCATGCCACTGCAGTTACACATGACAGTTGTTATTTTACCGCCTGTAACTAAAGTTCTGGACAGTAATTGATTAAATAGCCTCTTCATTTCCGGAAGATGTTGAACGTATTACTTTCAGGCAATTTAACAGAATTTGAATGGATGGGTGCAGGACTATCTGGTCTACTTTGACCATAGTGGAGGGTCTGAGAACCACCATCACAAGAATGGCCACAATTGGTAGAATAACATCGTTTACTGACTCGAACCTGCAATATCATTCAGTGTCTGCATCTTCAAAAGGGTATATAGCCTGATGTACAAAGATGCCATATCAAAATGTGGTTGTAAATTGCACACTGACTTTTTGAGATGGAATCTGATTTTGTGAACTGACTCCTGTAAAACTAGGTTGTTTAGCAAAATCACTATTCAGAGTGCATTGCATAATGACTTGCCTAAATAATATTTATTAGGCAGCTCATAATTTGTGACCCCCTGTGACTGACTGCCAAACAGGGATGGTGTCCTGCAAGAGACAGAAGACAACCATATCTGTGTGTTTGCATTCCCAAACTGGAAATATTTTGTTAAAGCAGCATTAGTTCTTTAAAGGAACTGGAGTTGCTATTCAATACAAAAGGTATCCCATTTGGGAAAAGATCAGAGGGTGCAGGCAGTGGTCCCTATGATCACTGCTTACTCCCTTTAAGGCTGCTAACCCTCTTCCTCTTTGTATATCAGTTACTAGTTAGATCTGGTAACTAGTCATTGGTTTGCACACAGAATTGCAGTTACAAACGATTGATGCATTGGTTATAGAGTCGCACACTGGAAGGAACACCCTTTCTTGTGTTTTTTAAATTACAATTTGGTATGTGTCACATTACCCATTTTACTAGTCAGAAAAGCTTTTCTGAATTTTAAAATGGGTTTATTCACTAACAAATTAGGATTGAGCGGTTACACACCCATGGACATATTTATCAACATTTTGTGTCACCCTTGCTCTATCCAAGTTATCACAACGGACAATGCAAAATTTTGATTCACCATGCCGCGCAAGGTTGCTTGATAAATCTGGAGTCATGCTACGCAGGGCAAATTTCTGCCTTTAATTTTTCTGCCTCAGGGAGGAGTTCCATGAGTGGAAAATGGGTGATCTCATGCATCCACCCATGGATTTGGCCACATTCCTAGGTTTACCATGAGTGGTAGACCTTGGAATGCATAGAGATGGTACGCCTCCTCAAGGGAGCTGTAACGAGGAGAGGTGTCTTTTTTTCTCCTGTTTTTGCTCTTTCTACATGCACCCAGGAATTGCACACATGTAAAAAGAGGTAAAAGCTTCTAAGGACTGTTTTTGTCCCTTCCTGCAAAAAACAACACTGCCTGCAACACACCCTTGCACCGTGATACAAGGGTGCTTCTGTTGGTGCTAGCCAGCCAAAAGTGCACGAGTGAAAAGACAGAGCATGAATTCTCCATATCTTGATAGATATGAAGCATTCCTGACCTCTACCTTTTACACAGTGCAACAAGGTGTCTTGCTGTATTGCGTTGTGTGAAACAGTGATAATTCTGGCCCCCAGTGATTTTGCACATTGCAGGGTTTGTGGCAGCAGCATCCTTCCCTGAGTTTGAAAATGTTATTTTGAAGTTATAATTTCTATTCTGTACTCATAAAACAAGTTTGAGCAAGCAGTCAACTCTACCACACTTCATTATCTTTCAAAAACCTTATGGCAGGAATTGTTTATTTTTCACATTTCAGTTTTGTTGTCACCATGGCAATTCCTTTGGTAGGTCATCTACATCATCAAACAGCATCTTTCAGTAAAGTAATATTCCGTGGTTAATTAAGAACACAAACATGATTTCTTCCCTTCCAACTAGGGTCTGCAATCAGGGAAGTGACTCGTTATAAGTCATGGACACATGTGGTGTAAAATTCTTACTAGCAGACAACAGATATTCAGAAATTAAACTTGTTTCTAAACCTAACAAGTACTCTTTACAACTCTATGAAAAAATGAGCTGGCTCTTTAAAGAAAAACTTCTTTTTGTTCTAAATTTGTTTTATTGAAGGAAAAAATCACAAAGCAAGAAGATAGGTTGAAGTAAATGTCTAGAAAACCTTGTAGAAGGTATTAAAAATCCATACTAGTATTCAGCAACAAGTCACTGACAGAAGACATAAAAGACAGCCATTGTGAAACTTGGCACATGCATTTCCTTTGAATAAATGCAGCATTGCAAACAGAAGAAGTAAATGGACGGAGAGCTAAAATTTTTCAGACACTCACCTTCAGTCACAGACCTTGGTTAAATCCATCATTGTTCTTTAGCTCACTTCACCGCCCCAGTTCAGACCGAGCTGCATGCAATTCAGTCTTGACCCTGTGCCTCATGGGAACAGTCCAGCCCAAACTGCCAAGCCAGGTCCTCCCTGGACTGGAAACAAGCATCATGGGACCAGCTTCAGGGTAACTCCCCTCAACAGCCAGGCTAGCTTGAATCCAGTGGCAAAGTGAGCAAGCCACCCAGGTCTGGGCATACCCTGCCAACCTAGGGTGAACAAAGCAAATACAATGAGATGATGGAGGGAGCACTGAAACTTTTCAGACAATCACCCCTAGTCCCAGATCTGGATTGACTCCATCATCTTTCTTTAGCTCACTTCGCCACCCCAGTTCAGACTCAGCTTTATGCAAATCAGTCTTGACCCTGTGCCTCATGGGAACAGTCCAAAAACAACCCAAAAACGTGGCATTTCCAAATTTACACAAAAACCCCTATGTGGCAGATTTTTCATCATGGCTTGAAACATTGATCTAATATCTTTCAGCCAAAAAATCACACAATAGAGCTGGGGCAGCTATGCCACCTTCAGATTTTTCCTATGACGTTTTTTCCAGGTAATTGTCACACTCCTTAAGGACCAAATAAAACGGCTTATTTCACCCTACAGCTTTTTAAGCCATTCTGCTCTAAAAGTTAATGGAATCATATTAAAAATTAAGGTACATTTTGGCATTATGCCATCTTTAAAATATTAGTTCTCCCAAGTATTGTAAGAGGGAGGAACACCATGACCTCAGCATTTTCCTAATACGGTCATCACTTTATCAAAGTTCACTTTCACCATCTTACCTAAATCCGGCCCTACTTAAATCCCAAGATATTTAATTTCTTCCTTTACCAGGGGACTATCACATGCAGTATTCCATGCCATCCGTTTTTTCTGCTGGTTCACCAGATAACTAGAAACTAAACTCCTTAAGAGTCTGCATAATGATAGGGTATGATCCTGCTAAATCCTGGGGGCCTCATTTATGAGGCCCATTGTGCCACTCGAATGTCACCTTTTGTGACGTTCCGTGGGGCAGGAGACTGCTCCATATTTACGAAACAGTATTTTGAGCTACTTTTTTTTGCTTAATGCTGCTGCATAAATATTGTTCCCTTTAACACAGTTTTCTGTGTTAAAGGGGCATGCAACGTCTGTTGGTGTGGGTGTCCATAGCTTTTTGACACTGCTCTAGATTCATGAGAAATTGTAAATCTGAAGCAGCTGCAAAAACCTACGCCTCCCGAGGGAGGTGTAAGGGAGGCACAACAAGGAGAAATATTCTTATTTCTCCTAGTTTTTCCTTTTTCTATTTGTTCAGCATTCTGCAGCACACATAGAAAGAGAAATAAGCCTCTGGTGACTGTTTTGTGCTGGAAAGTTTCCCTTCCTGCACAAAAAAATTCATCCCTGCAATGCAGGCATCCTTGCACCAGAGTGCAAAGGTGCCTGCATTGGCGGATGCACCCTCGCAGAGGAAAAGGACAAGAATGCGCCGTATGGACAAGAATGTGCTGTATCTGATAGATACAACACATTTCTGCCCTTTTCCTTTGTAGTAGGGCAGACATACAAGAAGGCCTGCAGCGCTGCCCCACAGGAAAAACCTTATAAATGAAGTCATGGGTATGTACCATCAAATCGTCTACATATAATGCAAAATTTTTCACCCATCCATTGCATTCAAAGGGGACAATATTGGGATCTCCTCTGATCTTAATTGATAAAGGTTCAATATATAAATTGAAAAGCAAGAGAGACAATGGGAATCTTTGTGTGACCTGTTTGAACAGTCTTCAGTTTGCAGCGATTCTCGCCACTGGTTCTTTGCAGATTAACCGAATTGCTCTAGAGAATTCTTTCACCAGTTCATTATGCTTACTCACTTTGTGTAAGAACCGCCAACTCACTCTGTCAACGGCTTTAGCGGCATCAAAAGATAAATTTGTTATTGGCATTTTCCTTTTAATTTCCGTATTTATTGCTCCCACCAGATCATGTGTCAACTAATATAACTGCCGTCCCTTGATGAATCCTTTTTGATTTTCATGGAGTAGACCCCTGTGGTGTCCTCCGCATGAAAGAAAGCTCAGGAACCAGTAAAGTAAGCCAGGAGGTATTTATTAAACCTCATCCACAGGAGACAGCATAATAACTGACCAAGAGGGAACACAACCAAGGCAAGGTTCCAGAACCACTACAGTAAAGATTCTTGGTACATTAAAGATACAGTAACAATAAATAAGCACCTTCACATATCTCCCCCCAACAGAAAAAGAAGAACATTAAGTAAAACAGATAAAACAAAATTCAAATGATAATGAAAATGGAAAGGTCATAACGCATAGTCTCTCAAATAGGAGGGTGGTCTACGTATTCTTTGACATCTAGAGGGAAGCATGGGTAAGTTAGGATCATTGGCAGAATTGGAAAACATATGAGATAAACCTTGTCTATCATAAGAGGAATCAGGTATAGGTATTCTTGACCTAACAACAACAACTCTGCTTTTATTCCAAATTCTACCATCCTCTGTTTTAATGGCATTCCTGAATATTTTCACAACAGCTTTTACATCAGAGAATTTGGACCAATTTCTACAACCAACAGGAGCTTTGATGCGAACTAGGTCACCAACAAGAACTTTTTGAGCATTTACACACTTTCTCTTATCAAAATAAATCTTTCTCTCATCTTGCTTCCTCTCCTCCCTCCTTCGCCATTCACCTATTCCATTATCAACCAGGCCTTTATTAAGATCCATCCAACCAGGACACAGATAGGTGTTGGGAGCCCTTCCTTTAAACAAAACAAAGGGGGATCTACCAGTAGTTGTGTGGGGAGCATAGCGATAAGCATTTATTCTGTCTTGCAGGACAGATTTCCAATTTAATCCAGATGATCTTGCTAACTGTATAGCCTCCTTCAGGGTTTTATTAACCCTCTCAACAGCACCGTTGGTTTCTGGGTGATATAAAGAACATTTTTTATGTAAAATACCTGATTTTCCCATAAACTCTTCAAAAACCCTTGAACAGAATTGTGGTCCATTATCTGACAGGAGACTATTAGGGAAACTTTCTTTTTTAAAGATGGTATCTAGAAACTTTATTACTTCTTCAGATGTGATCTCCCTTACAGCGCTCACCTCAATCCATCTGGAATAGAGATCCATAAGGACTAAAAGATAAGGTGTATCACTTACACCTGACAACGGACCAACTATATCTATGGCTAGTTCATCCCAAGGATGTCTTGGAAGGGATCGCTTAACCATTGGCATCTGTCTAGTTTTAAGTATTTTATCACTTGCAGAACATTCTGGACAATCCCTCACTAATCTTTCTATCTCCAAATCCATCCCTGGCCACCAAAATTGCATGCGTAAAATTTCTTTGGTTTTTACAATACCAAGATGTCCAGAGTGAGCATGAGATAAAAGTTTTTTCCTAATACCCAGTGGAGGAACCATTTTTGTTCCCCTAGTTAAAAAACCAGAGTGAATAGAAATCCCATTAGAAACCAAGGTCCACGGTTTCTCTAAGCGAGAGTTATTGCTCAAGGACAGCATAACTCTTTTTATTTCTTCATCTCTTTCAAGTTCATCTCTCCACTCCTTTTCCTCAATCGCTCCCTCTGTAATCTCACATACATTTATAGATTCATCACAACAACCTACAGCATCATCTTCATCAAAATTCTCTTTACCAACCATTCTCGAGAGACAATCAGCAGACTTGTTTGATACACCTGGGATATATTCAACAGAGAAATCAAACTCTTGTAACGAAACAATCCATTTTCTAATTCTTGAAGAGATTGAATCCAATCCCTTCTTATCAAAAATTTCTTTTAAAGGTTTATGATCTGAAAAAACTAGAATCTTAGTACCCCAAATTAGGTTTTTTAATTTTCTCAGAGCCCAATAGATGGCAAGGGATTCTTTTTCTATAACGGAATAATTTAATTCCGAGCCCCTTAGACATCTTGAGGAGCAGCAAATCAAGTTGTCTTTCCCGTTTCTTTTTTGTATTAGGACAGCACCAAGTCCTTTTTCACTTGCGTCGGTGAATAAAATTGTAGGAAGACCTGGTACAAATGCCTGAAGAGAGGGAGCCTTGTTCAATTCAGATTTAATCCCTACAAATTCAGATTTGCATACATCAGACCACACATACTCCACATTCCTCGATGTCAACCTTCTCATAAACTGTGTTTTGTCTGCAAAATTAGGAATAAACTTCCCATAGAACTCCACCATACCAAGGAAGGAAATTAATTCTTCCTTATTCTCTGGATCTTTTATTTTGTTGATGGTGTCAACTAATTCTTTTTTTGGAAAGATGCCCATGTCAGTTATTCTATGCCCTAAGTAATTTACTTCCTTCACACCAAATTTACATTTGCTTTTTTTAAGTGTCATACCTGCATCTTCCAAACGTTTGAGCACAGAACAGACGCGACCAAAATGTTCTTTTGAACTATTTCCATAAATAAGTAAGTCATCTTGGTAACATCTTACACCAGATATTCCCTTTAAAATTCTTGCCATAATCCTTTGAAAGACGGAAGCCGCTGACACAAGGCCAAAGGGCATCCTTTTATACCTATAAGTACCCATGGGGGTGATAAAGGCAGTTAGGTCTTGAGAATATTCATCTAATACAACCTGATGATAGGCTGAGGCAAGATCAAGTGTGGTGAAATATCTGGCACCTTCCAGGGTGCTAACCATTTCATCAATATTCGGAAGGGGAAATTTGTCCACAACTACTTCCTTATTTAATGCTCTTAAATCAACACAGAGCCTAATCTCACCTGTAGGCTTCTTAACTATGACAACGGGAGCCAACCACTCAGTAGCCTCCACTTGTTCAATGACATCATTCTTTAACAATTTGTCTATTTCTTCTTTTACCTTATCCTGTTCCATCAATGGTATTCTTCTAACTTTCGCTATGACAGGGACAGCATTCTCTCTTAATCTAATGTGATGCTTATAACCTTGTAAGCAACCTAAGTTTTCTCTAAATACTTTTGGAAATCTACTAGCTAAATCCTCTCCCAACTCCTTATCTGACTCATTCCTCTCCACTATATCTACCTGATGAATTTGTACCTGCGGATCTGCATTGGGATCTAAAGTTACACCAAGTTGACCTTGATGTACCCAGCCTAACAAGATATCACCCTTCTTTGCCACATATATTTTCCCTACAATAATTCTACTCCCAAGTTCAATCTCCGCCATGAAACATCCAACCATTTTAATTGGGTTATCTGAGTACCCAAGAGGCCTAACATCTGATCTCATTAGTCTTACCTTTCCAGCGAAATGCTTATTAAATAATTCTTCATCAATTAAGGTGATACGAGAACATGAGTCGAATTTAAAATCTATCATTACATTTCCTTCTTTTACAGGATGAATTGGATGATCTCCTTCCTCACATTTTATCTCAAATGTAACAGTTCTGACTTGTGGTTGGGACTGATTCCAACGTTTTCTAGACATGTCAGGTCTAAACATTTTTGATCTGCAACATTTACCATAATGTCCCTTCTTGCCACATACATTGCATATAATTCTTAATGCAGGACACAGTGGAGAATTAGCTAGATGGCCTACTTGGCCACATCTAAAACATGTAAATTTATTACTTTGTCCCGGAAAATTGCTTTGAAACCCAGGATTTGTAGAAAAATCATCTTTTCCTGAGGCAGACTGAGTTTCATTCTTGTCTTGTTTCTTGACTTGACATATTACTTCTTCAACTTTTGTGTCCTCTTTCTTTTCAACGATAGATGTTTTATCTTTTTCTTTTTTTAATTCCCCAACGCACTTTGTCATGTGTTCTACTTGTTTAGCTATTGCTAGAACTTCTTCAAGGGGTGGTTCATCTTTTAACCAGAGTTCTTTTCTTATTTCATCATGGGCACATCTGAGGACAAATTGATCCCTAATCCTTTCATCGAGTGTTAAGCCAAAATTGCAAGAGGAAGCTAGTTTCCTTAATGAAGAAACATAGTCCTCTACAGTTTCATCTCTCTTTTGTTCCCTTAAGCCGAAGTGATAGCGTTCCATAATGGTACTAATCCTTGGAAGATAATGTTTATCCAGTTGTGCAATCGCAATTTCGTATTCATTTAAATTACGTTGTTCCCCAGCAGATAGATCAGGGAGATGTCCTAGGACATCTTGTCCTTCTCCTCCTAAACAATGTAAAAGGAGGGCTAGCTTCCTTTCTGCACTTAGGTTAGTTCCACAAACTCTTGCGTAGTTGGCAAAAATCTTTTTCCATTTTTTCCACTTTATATTAGGTTCTCCTGGAGTATTTAAAAAAAATGCAGGTTGAGTTACATTTTGCATTTCAAAGACCCTCTTTTAAAGTTTTAATTATGTTAAATTCTTTTTTTTTTTTTTTTTAAATGAAGAATGTTCACAACAAGAAGGGTTTGTTTTTAGAATCTTCCTTTCTCTTGCTGTGTTCTTTTCCTCTAGACTAAACAATTGTTGAGTTAAAGAAGATCATGGAATCCTTCAACAATGGTTAGATTAGAATGATCTGTCTTTCTTTCTTGCACACGATAAGATTCTTTTGATGACAATACAATGTGAGATGATTGCGCAAGAAAAAGAGAAACGTTCTTTTATTTCAGTGCTTTGCGTTTTTTAAACGGGACAGCAGAGGGCGCTGTTACATCATAATAGAACGAGCAGAGTAGCGCGAGCAAAAGAATCCATGCGCGTGTAACACCCGTGGTGTCTATTTCATAAACGCGAGCAAGGCAATTTAAGAACGAGTAGAGTAGCGCGAGCAAAAGAATCAATGCGCGTGTAACACTCGTAATGTCAATTTCATAAGCGCGAGCAAGGCAATTTAAGCACGAGCGTTGTTCAGCGCGAGCATTGTTCGTTTTGTCTCTTTCAGCTAAAGACAGTCCTTTTTTTTTAAATAAAAATATTCTCCTCGAGAAGCCTCCCACCTTACTCCTCACCGCTTTTAATTATACCAGCCGCTGGGAAGACTCCGCTTCCTTCTTCTTTATATTTAACTGCCGCTGGAGGAGAAGGGAAAATTTTCTTCTTTTCTCAGTCTCTGTGTTGAGGTGGAAAGTGATGTGGATTCACCCGATCGTCGCCATAAAAATGTGGTGTCCTCCGCATGAAAGAAAGCTCAGGAACCAGTAAAGTAAGCCAGGAGGTATTTATTAAACCTCATCCACAGGAGACAGCATAATAACTGACCAAGAGGGAACACAACCAAGGCAAGGTTCCAGAACCACTACAGTAAAGGTTCTTGGTACATTAAAGATACAGTAACAATAAATAAGCACCTTCACAACCCCCAATCATCTTCTCCAGTCTTTTTCTAAAATATGTGTGTAGATTTTCTAATCAAAATTCAGCAATGAAATTGGTCTGTAATATTCACAATATTTAGGGTCCTTGTGGGGTATTAATATTATTCTAATTGTTGACTCTTCCCATGATCACGGCAGGGTGTTAACTTAACACCAAAAAGAAATGCCTGCTAATAGATTAGCTACTATCAGGATTAATTATTCTGCTAATGGGCTATACAGCTTGTCTGGTAGACCTTCGGAACCTGACCGCTTTGAGTCTATTACAAACCTCAGAAGTAGTTCCTTCCTAAACCAGTTTTCTATCTAATCATCCAAGACCTCTAGATTGTTGATGTATAAATCCTGAAAGAAAGTTTGTAAAAGTCTGCTCTATATCTCTGTTGTCTACAAACCATTTGCCAGTATCGCTATCTTATATCCACTGAATGCTATTCCTTACACTCTCTACCTTTGCTTTCCAGGTTAATAGTTTTCCGTATCCTTCTTCATACTCCAAATAAGTTAACTTGCTATCCTCCCATTTCCCCTGCGGAATTTCTTCCAACTAATCAGCTAGTTTGCCTCTTGCCTATTTGAGCTTATTGTTTAGACTAATTAGGTCCTGTGCTTTACAATGTGTATCCATAACCCTCTATATTCTTGCGATTTACATCTCTAGACCCTCAGTCTATGCCTGGACTCCTTGTGCTTATATGCCACTAAAGTTATTATCCTTATTGCTTGATCTGGCATCCTTGGCGCGGTTTCCCCTGTCTTTCTGCGTCTACCTCATGCAGTTTTTACTGTATGCTGGGCTTTCGTTTTGCAGTTTTGTGTACTCTTGACACATTACCACTGCCAATCAGTGGTAAAGTGTAACTGTTCCCTGTGTAAATTGTGATTATGATTGGTTATCCCTGATTGGCATATTTGATTTTCTGGTACGTCACTAGCAAAGTGCCCTGTGTGTGCCCAAGGCCAATAAACCAAATGCTGCTAGTGAGCCTGCAGCACTGCTTGTACCTCTCACGTGACTAGCCCTGTAAACATGGTACAGGCATGCCATTTGAGTGTCTGCAAGTGCAAGTTTAAACGCCCATGTCAACCGGCCAGTATACCCACTTACCAGGCACAAACCTTCCCTTTTACTATATGTAAAATACCCCTAAGGTAGGTCCTTGGTAGCCCCATGGGTAGGGTGCAGTGTATGTGAAAGGTAGGATGTGTACTGGTGTGTTTTAAATGTCTTGATAGTGAAATAGTGCCAATTTTGTTTTTCACTATTACAAAGACTAGCTCTCCCATTGGTTATCATTGAAACTGTATCTTTTAATTGGGAAGAGCTAAAGATTTGGAGTTTGGGCTCTCTGAGCTCAGAATTTTAAAAACATATGCACCAGGTCCTTTACATACTCAGGGGGGGGTCTGTGGAAGCACTTTGAGGTAGAGGGGAGGGACACTTTGACAGCCTGAGCGCCAGCACAGAATCTCACCTACTCTGCCATGAAGGATGCCCTGATCACTAGGTATGGTCTCACCTCAGAGCAGTACAAGACAAAGTTGAGGTCCTTTCAGAAATCTGATTCCCAAACTTGGCTTGAGTGTATTGATCAATTTTGTAGAGCATTTGATGGTTGGGTGAAGGGAAGCCATTAACAGACCATCAGGGGTTGTAAGATTTGACTGCATGAGGGTACTTGTATAGTCTTTGTGTTTTTCAGAGGTCCCCAGCAAAAGATTTGTGGGGACACGGATAAACAGGAGGAGTTCTCTAACGTGCCCTAATCTAGTTGCCAGGTCAAGGAATCCCAGGTGAGAAGAAACCTTGGATCACTACAGGGAAACCTGCATCGAGGGGTCCCCGCAGGTGCTATGCATTTGATCAGGAGGGTCACATGAAAGGGGACCCCAAATATCCCAAGTGGGCAATGTAACCCTCTGGTGGGCAGTCTTGGGAGTTGGCCAGTGTAGCTCTTGGGGAGGTTTTTGATTCAGGTTAAGGGTGAGAGCTTGCTGACATGATCTTTGCCTCACTAGGGGACAGTGAGATGTTCCAGAGAAACCTAGTGCCTGAGAACACTAGGAAGTACAGGCAGCGGGTGACCATCAATGGACAGAGGGTAGAGGCTCTGGGCAGGAGTCAGTGTGACTACTGTTAGGTGTCAGGTGGTCTCTGAAGAACAGGTGGTCCCCGATGTGTTTCATCAAGTAGTCAGTCAGTCAATCACTTTTATTCGATTTTTAAAAAATCATAAAAAGACACAGGATACATTTCAAGAATTACACATATAAAAAAAATTTAATGATCACAAAAAAAATATTTACACAATATATATACATAATAGTTCATGGTTCATAACATCAGAATGTAAAGTGACATGTGCGCAAGCAATTTATGTATACAATCAAAAAGATTAAAAAGTACCTTTAAGACACTTGAGACATCAATATATCTATATTCTTATGGAGGTTACATTTTTTTAAAAAGGTTACATTTTTTTAAAAAATTTCGTTTATAATCAATCCATTATTGCTTTTGCTGCGCTTCTTATTAATGCGTACTCCTGCTACTAAAAAATTTGCAACATGGAAAGTGACATGTGCATTGTGCAAAAGTTGCAGGAATAAGAGTGCAGGCCTCACTTGTGGAAAACGGGCCTCTCTAAGGATGGGGACAAGATATTTCCTTCTGATTTTATCATAGTGATCACAGAACATCATAAAATGTAAAGTGTCCTGGGGTGAGAAGTTATCACAATCACAAGGTTTGTTATTATCAGGGATCTCCCATCTATAGTATGTGCCCAATAAAAAATGAATTAAGTTCAAACGAAATCTAATTAAAAGAAAGCGGTGGAATGAGTTATTTACAAATACCAGGTAAGGTTCTGGACCTGGGACAGTTTGCAGTGTAAAATTCCTTCTCACTGTAATTTTCTTAAGTTCAATTTCCTCTCGCTCTGAGATAAAAAGGTTCATCAGTGATTCCTTGATTATTTTAACATCCTCCTTCCTTATACTCATGGGGGAATTAAAAAGGTCGATACGTCCCACCTGTGCTAACATGTTTTTCACATACAACATCCATGGGATCTTGAGTGCTCCATCCATATTTAAGCAATCTTCTAGAATTTTATGATTTAAAGAAATCTCTTCATTTAACCAGGTTTTTAACCAAGTAATAACAGGGGCAGATTTTATGACGTCAGAAACATACCCAACCCCCAGTTCTGAGTGAATAGTGAAGGTGGGGGTGGACTGGGGAACAGAAAGTAATGATCTTAAGAACCTGTTCTCTGCCCTTTGAATAAGGACAGGCTCTATGTATCCCCAGATTGAGGCCCCATAGTTGGCGATTGCGATGCTCTTAGCATTATATACTTTGAGGATCGCGCTTGTCGGTCTTGAACCCAGTTTTCTAGCAAAATTCAGGATGGCCCCTGCCGATCTACTTAGTGCATTGGATTTGGCCTTAAGTTGGGGACCCCATGTGCCTTTACCATCAAATAGGACGCCCAGGTAGGTGAAAGAGGGAACCCTCTGAACCTCCTTTCCTGT
Organism: Lissotriton vulgaris; assembly: GCF_964263255.1. Taxonomy (NCBI): domain Eukaryota; kingdom Metazoa; phylum Chordata; class Amphibia; order Caudata; family Salamandridae; genus Lissotriton; species Lissotriton vulgaris. The sequence continues at coordinate 1,317,721,506 of NC_141691.1, forward strand.
ACAAACCAGGGTTATGGGTTTCCTCCTTTTCCCTTTAAGTCCCATGATCATGACGTGGGATTTATGTGTATTTACTTTTAGGTCTAATGAGGTCATGAAATCCCCAAAAGAGGCCAAAAGTTTGTTCAGGGCAACGCCAGTTCTTGCCAGGAGGACCGCGTCGTCCGCGTACAGGAGGACTGGAATGTTTGTCTCTCCTGCACGCGTGACGTCGGCGCCCAAGGCGGAAAGTACCGGCTCCAAGGTGTTTATGTACAAAGTGAAGAGGAAAGGGGAAAGGATACATCCTTGCCTCACTCCTCTCTCTGAGCTAAAGGGTTTGGTCACCTACCGTCCCTAGTTACTCTAACTGAGGCCTCCAGCCCCTGATGTAGGTCAGCCAAAAAGCCAACTAAAGATTTTTCAATACCTATGTCCAGGAGGACCCCCCACAGCCTTGACCTGTTAACCAGGTCAAAGGCTGAGGAGAGATCCATAAAAGCCATATATAAGGCTCCTTTTTTGACTAAGGTGTATTTGGTAGTTATCAGGTATAAGTTTAAACACTGATCCAATGTACTTCTTTTAGCCCTAAAGCCATATTGGGCGTTAGAAAGAATTCCCCTGCCCTCCAGCCAAGATGTTAGTCTTCCCAAAATGACTCTGCCCAAGATTTTAACAGCAGAGTCAATTAGGGAGATAGGTCTGTAACAGGCAGGGTCACTCTTGAGGTCTTTTTTAAAAATGGGTATGATGACGGATGTAGCCCAAGACTGTGAGATCACACCTGTTCTAGCGGCGTTAAACACATTTTTCAAGATCTTTGACCAAAATGTAGGTGCTTCTTTGTACAAATCGGCCGGGACCCCATCAGGTCCCGGGGCCTTGTTTATGGATGTCTTGTTTATTGCGTCTTCTATCTCATCTGTTAGAAAGGTTTCAATTGGGTCAGTGTTAGAATGGTCAAACCTATCATGTAGTTGACTAGATTCGGTATGTTTATAGATGTTACCAAAGTGGGTTAGCCACAGGTCATCGGGAATGACACACTCTACTGAGTGGCTATCTCCTTCCGAGAAGTAAGAGTGATTAATAACTTCCCAGAATTTGGAACTATCCCGGAGGACCTCAGGTGATTGAAGGTCCAGCCAGGCCTGCTCTTTAATGTCCTTCTTCCTTTTCCAAATGGCCTGTTTGTACTCCTTCCTTAGTTGGATGACTTTAGCTTTGTTTCTTGGTGTCTCTTTAAGGGCATTTAACAGGTCAGAATGGGCCCTTGAGCAGTTAGAGTCAAACCATCGTTTAACAATCGGTCTCCCCCTTTTTGGTTTAAGGGTTAAGTCCTTGTTAATTTGTTGGCATAGTCTATTAAAAGCCTGTACGATGTTGCTATTGGTTGATAGGGGGTCTAAGCAAATGCCGACTTCCTTTTCAGCTTTAGTTAAAACTTCCTGTAAGAAAGTAATTGGTGTTACATTAGACCATTTCAACCTTCTCCCTTTGTCTGTGGATGTTAAATTTGTCACAGATTGTATACCTGGTTCATTAGAATCTTTAAAATCAATGAGTCCAACTTGTGACACCTCTAATGCCACAGGGTTGTGGTCGCTAAAAATAGAGTCCACGACTCTATAGCTTAGTTTCATCAAGTAGCTGCAGTTGACAACTCTGAGTGTCGGTATGTGGTGGTGCAGGTTCCCTTTGAATGAGGGAGGTGTCAGTTTCCTTGAGGCTAGCTGTGAGTCCATCCATGGCTATTGTTTGCCTGCTGGGTAATGACCTGGAGGATTCCCTTGTGGTGAGTTGTAATGCTGGTCACATTTGGAGATGGTGGGGTTACCTGAGTGAGGATGCGTGACCACTCCGCCTACAGCAGCCGGGAAGGGTCATCAGAAGGATCTGGAGCCTGAAAGAGTGCCCCTGGTGCCTGCCAGAAAGAGGAGGGGCACCGGAAGCCCACCCCAGAGGTTCCCACAGTCCAGAGGGAGGCTGACACTAAGAGGGATGCTCCAGAATCTGCAGAGGTGCAAGTGCCCGAACTGGGAAACTTGCTGAGCTAACCCATTGACAGCAAGAAGGGGGTCTCACCAGGAAGGAATGCCCTTCCATTGAGGGTCTGCAGTACATGGCTGCAGACCAGGCAGCTGGCAAGGAGTTTGGATCACATTGGATTTAGTGGGAGATTGGTCTCAATAATAGCGAGCCTAAGGTTGCTGGGTCTGGGGCAGCCTATGTGCTGGTAGTATCCCAGGACTTCAGAGCCTTTCTCGTAGGTCTGGCTCATGATGTGCCTTTGCAGGTCATTTGGGGCAGAAAAAGAACTTTGAAAGGCTTGTCACTGACTTCTTTTGGCCCCAAATGCAAAAGCAGTCTGACACTCATTGTATGACTTGTCAGACTTGCCAGGCAAGTGGCAAGAGTGGAGGGAGATGGAAGGCCTTGCTCCAGCCTTTCCCTGTCGAGAGCAGCCCTTTTGAGCAGGTGGGCATCAACATTATGAAATCTCTAGAACCCAAAACGCCCTCAGGTAACACGATTTAGAATCACCAACGTGGCTTGTTTTAATCACCAAATAGAAATAAGCGCTGTGGTTGCCTGGCACTGGTTGCCTGACACTTTTTCACATGAATGACCAACAGCACTGCTGAGCATGGTATGTTAACGCGCTGAAACTGTTCTATGAGTAACACAGTTGGTTAATCGTATGTTATATGTTTCCTCCTTTTCCCCCTGTCAATACAGGCTTTTAAATTCAGGCAAGCACTGAGTGTCCTGATGATGATCCACTATTTTTAACTGGATCGAAACGCCGTCGACATAATATGTGGTTTAAACACTAGTTCACTATCATGTGCCTACAAATTATGTGTTTTCCACATATGTGAAGCAAATAGATTGTAAAATCACATTTTTGCTCCTGTTCCTTCTAATGCCTGAAAATCCCTAGTTAATTGTACTGTGTATTGTATGTCTAGTACTGTGGATACAGGACTGTGTCCCACTGTTCTATTGTTGCTTTGTTTGATTTGCTTTATTGAGTTATCGAATAAATTCTGAAGTCCGGCTGGACTTCCTGTTCATTATAGTGCATATTGTGGCCTATAATTATTGAAATTGCTATTTCCTCCTCGTCAAGGACCGTTGTTTTTTACTTAATTGATACCCCAGGTCCTTGCTTACCTAGAGGGTTCCCTTGTCTTTAATAACAGCATGGCTAAAATTGAAGTGCACCCCATTCCCAGAACTGATGAGTTCATAGATCTGCTTGGAGCTACCAAGTTCCTCAGTATGTATGACTTAACTTCTGGGTACTGGCAGATTGCCTTGACTGATATGCAATGGAGGACTACAGCTCAAATTTGTCATAATCTGAGTCATCCTCCGGTGGATACTCCTGAGTGGTGGCGAACCCTACAGGATCAATACCACCTTCATCCTTGTCCACCACATTTAGTTCCATCACCACCCTCTCTGTTGACCCCCAACAATTTGATCAGGCCTGCTCCCCTCTCCCTTGCTCCAGGCATCTCAGCCTCTGACCCTGTTGGCCCAATTTCCCTGAGTGATGAGGCTATTGACCTCCTGAGGAGCATCTCTGTAGGTCAGAATGCAGTCCTAAATATCATCCAGGGACAAGTAAACCAGCTGACACAGATGCAATGGCTGGCCTCAACCAAACTTCCTATTCTAATTCTGGTGCTGTTCATGCTCAAGGGATTGCTCTGCTGCTCGGACTATTCTGAAGCCCTCACCTTTCCTTCAGTGGGAACTGCTGCCGTTTCTTGCCCTCTGTTCGTTCTTCCCCAGGACACACTGCTGATTGGAGTTTGGGTTGCTGAGGGGGAGTGGGACTGCAAGGACCAGAGTTACTAGCGCTTTGAGACCACGTGCACCTGGTGCCTCTTCCCGCCCTCTCCTCCCTGCAGACTATTAAATCACGCCTCACGGCCCCCGCTTCGTGGAAGCCGCTCGTGCTCAAGGGATTGTTCTGCTGCTCGGACTATTCTGAAGCCCTCACCTTTGCTTTAGTGGGAACTGCTGTCGGTTCTTGCCCTGTGTTCGTTCTTCCGCGGACACACTGCTGATTGGAGTTTGGGTTGCTGAAGGGGGAGCGGGACTGCGAGGACCAGAGTTACTAGCGCTTTGAGACCACGCGCACCTGGTGCCTCTTCTCGCCCCCTCCTCCCTCTACTTAGCGACGCCCATACTCCCGCACGTGGGATGCGTTTTTGCTCGTTCTTGACCGGTTGAGACCGGACCAGGCCCACCCTCTTGATTTGGTCTTCGGACTTTACTTTTTTTACCTACTTTACCTACTAACTCTGTAAACTATGGCTGGTCGCGAACTGAGGAGTAAGTCTTCGACAGCTGGAGGGTCAACAGTGGGAGGTATGGAACATTTTTTAATCAGAGCCAACTCCCTAATTGATACTGAAATATCTGTTTTGGAAAAACGTCTGTCACAGGAAATTTCAGCAAATAAAAGATCTTCCCTTCGAACTATTGCTAACGCCAAATCGCCAGAGAGGAATCTGGATACTATTTTTACAGTACCCTGTGCGGCTGGCCAAGACATTATTCCCGAAGGGGGTGAGTATGTTATGCAGGACTTGGATATTTTAGTCAATGAAATCTTGCCTGAAATTAATCAAATTCTAGATAATCATGCAACTACACCACCTGACCCTGGGGTTAACACTAATAATATCTTGTCTCAGGGGGTCAGAAAAAGGGGCTATCCCTAAAAGAAAGATGTTAGTAAATCACCATCCACACCAACGGGGGGGCAAAAAGCTTTTACAAATGGGTCAGTTGTTCTAACTACGCCCCCTCCAGTTACACAGTCCAGTAATGCCCTGTCAATTGAAAGCTTGGGTGCATTATTTAAATCTATTTTATTCCCCCTAGAAGCTAAAATGGAGCAAATTGAACTCAGATTGTCTAATATTGAGAAGGTTACATCTGCCCTATTAGCGAATTCAAGTATGACCAACAAGCCGAGTGTAGCCTTAATCCCTGTATCCCAAACCGGGGGGTTTCCCACCTTAGTAGACGGAGGGGCGCCTATCCATAACTTTAGACCCCCTGGTCTACCAGGCTCTAACCCTGTGAACCAGGTACCACCAAAGGAGACACCTACTCCCTTGCAGGGGGGTAGTAGTGTCCAGGGGAAAACTGATGACTGTCATCTGGGACCGCCAGTATCAGCAAAAGAGTGTAGAGTTAACAGATCACACTTACCAGACCTTCCACCCGAAGCAAAATGTTTTATGGTGGTGCTGGTGGGAGCTCCCGCTTTGGAAGAGGGGGAAGAAGAAACTTTTAGTTCGCTAAAAAGCAAGGTAGTCAGGCGGTTAAACTGGAACAGACCCCTGCCGGCCCATTTACATAATGAAATCATCATGGTAAGAAGGGTGCCCTGGTTGGGTAAGACAGTTAAGACGATAAATGGGGATTGTATAACAGTCAATTTTAGAGACCCCAGAACTGTCTCTCATATCTGTGCTGGGTTCAACAGATCATTTGACTCTACTATCCAGACCCTACCACTGTCCTTCTTTATTCCACCTAACCGTATGGCCTATGGTAGAGGAAGAAATGACTGGATAAGGATTGAGCGGAGGGGAAGAAATAGAAGGTTTGAAGCAAGACCAGTCCCTATGCCTATGAATGCTCCCTACTGTGACTATAACCGGTTTAGTTGTCTCGATTCAGTAGACTGACTACCCCCTGCTTCCCAGTTATCACCAATGGGGGGAACTCTTGATATGAGCAAAGAAATACTGGTTGGAAGTGTAGAGCCTCCAGGAAATGACCCTGTGGAGTGCTTGCCAGCGGCTGTAGTTCCCCCGGGTATAATTCATCTATCGGCCCCTACCCCTACTAATTCTGTGGAGCATCTGCCAGCGGTTGTAGTTCAACCGGGTATAAATCACCCATTGGTCCACACCACTACTGACTCTAGGGAGCACTTGCCAGTAAAATCAGTACCCCCAAAAGAACCCCTGGTCATGGAGGATGTCCTTTGTGGAAGCAGATATAAACTAGCCGGCTGGCGATAAAAGGAAGAGACTCTTGGTTGGAGGGAGTCTGTTACTAATTATGACATACTCTGCCTCCAAGAGACGTGGTCCACAGTCGAGATACATTTTGACGGTTATGTGTCCTACAATTGTTTAGAGCAAGAATCTATCATGGGCAGGGCAAAAGGCGGGTTGGTGATTTTACTGTCTGTTAATTTCCCGGTCCAAGTAAGATCTCATACCATCATCGGATTCCACTCACAAGTATTACGGCTGGATCAATATGGAGGTCGAGATATTTTGCTAATTAACCACTATAACAATGTGTTTGATTCCTCTAGCTTCAGTGTTGTTAATGATCTGGATACTGCTGTTATGAAAATTGGAAGGGCTATTCATACCCCATTTGACATCATATGGGGAGGGGATTTCAATATGCGTACATGCCCCTATTCATTTACAAATGCATGTGGTTTTGATGGGGCAAATGGGGAGGACTGGGCTCATTTTGTTCACACTACATATGGTGACTCCATCAATACACTCATGTTCAAACTAGACCTGTTAATCCACCAGCCAGCAGACGACAGTGAGGGCAATACAGTTCCAACTTTCGTAGGGAGGAATTCAGCTTCTGTTATTGATTATGTGTTGGTCTCAGCCAAAATTAGCCCCCATTTGTGCCACACCGGTAATAGTTGATCTAGGCCTTAGTGACCATAATGCCATTACTATGCTTACTTTAATTTGGGGGGATGAAGGCACCAGTTAACTGCGGGACTGTTCCTGAAATATTACACTGCAGACAGAATGGCATCAGGATCAAATGGTGTGGATTAACTCAGAAAAATTGCTGCATAAAATCGTGGTAGCTAGTTTCCAAGAGCTGTAACGTTGCTTAGACGATGATGCAGTTGCATCATGTACTGTTGCTGAATTTGAGAAACTTAATGATATCATTAAAAGGACTTTAACTATTACCAATGCTAATAATAATAGGGCTAACGTAAACTGGTTTGACAGGGCTTGCATGAAGTCCCTACAAGAGCTAAAGAAAGCTCTCTCTAATCGCCCTAGGGACAGGGAAGTAGTTAAACATCTTAGGGCAACTTATAATCACCATCTGAAATGTAGAAAGCAGGAGTTAAGGGAGGAGGCGTGGGAAAATCTCTCAAAAGCGGCAGAGCTGCGGGACAGTGAGCTTTTTTGGAGTACCGTTAATAGTCCTTTCCTCCAAAAAGAGGAATTCCCTGCATTATCTGCCCAGGTTAGCGAGGAAAGCTGGGTTTTGTACTTCACCAGAATCTTTGACCCAGGCGGTGAGGATTCTATATGTTCCGGTGATGTAGCTATTGGCCCAAAGTTACCCCTCAACATTACAATGCTAGAGGTAGATAACGCTATCCGGAATAGTAAGGGAGGAAAGGCCCCAGGACCAGACGGGGTCCCGGTTGACCTGTACAAAACGGACCTATTTTTATGGAGCCCCCTTCTGACACAGGTCTTTAACGCGTCAGTCAAGGAAAGCACTCCATCCACATAGGGTGAGTCCATAATCTTACCAATCTATAAGAAGGGAGATAGAGGTGAGGCTAAGAACTACCGCCCTATCTCCCTTCTCGATTCATCCCTAAAAATAATGAGCAGGGTTCTCCTCCTGCGTTTGGAAGACAGGGCAGAGGATAATGGTATCCTTGTGAATTCCCTATTCGGGTTCCGCAAGGGCCTTGGTACAATTGAGCAGCGTATTAATTTAGATTTCATCATTGGTAAATACACCAGAGCCAAGCAGGGCTCTTTATTCCTATGCTTCGCGGATCCTACCAGCGCATTTGATCTTGTGGATCATGCCCTTCTATGGTCCACATTACTTGACTTGGGCGCCCCTGCTGCAATTATCTATTTCCTGGCCAGATTATACAATAAGCTGTCTGCCCAGATTCGTTTCGGCCAAATGGGGGAATGTACCAATAAGATCAAGGTCAAATCAGGGATTAGGCAAGGCTGTGTTTTAGCCCCATTGCTTTTTTCCCTTTTTATAAATGCTATGGACTCCGAACTGAAAATGGTCAACGCTGATGCCCCGTTAGTTGAGGTCCAAGCGATTGCGGTACTGCTTTACGCAGACGACACCGTTCTATTATCTAGAACACCAGTAGATCTGCAGAGGCTAATGAACAGTTTTTTCAAATGTATAAAGGGGAGGAAATTAAAAATTAATAATTCTAAAACATTTATTATGGCATGTGGGAAGAAGGTGAAAAAGTTGAGATCATTCCAGTTTAAGGATCAAAAAATTGAAGTGGTGGATAAATTCTGCTACTTAGGAATTACCTTCAGTAGCAGTGGTACTTGGGCACCAGAGATACTTAATGTTAAGCCTAAAATGGGCAAGGGGGCCTCAGGGGTCTTTATATTTGCTTCTATATTAGGAAGTCGCCGTACACCTGATATGTTTAATGTTTACCGACATAGATGTGCCTCAGTGGCACTCTATGGTTCGGGTGTCTGGGGACATTGTCATCATGGGGATCTGCAGGTAGCCGAAAATGACTTTTTAAAGAGGCTTCTTTGCCTCCCAACTTCGGCCTCGAACGAGTTGGTTCATCAAAAGGTAGGGTTGGAATATTTGACTGATTTAACAGGATTGAGGCCCTTCATGGCATGGAGGTCTATCTGGGCTAAGGACGAAACAGGCTTTACCAGGAGAATAATTAATGACTGCCTCCGCCTGGATAAATTTAATCAGATCCCATGGCTTAAATATGTTTTGGCTTCATATAGAGAAGTGTTTGATCTGGATGTTTTCTTGGACCCAGTAAGCGCCATTAATATATCTAAACAGGAGCTCAAACATGTCTATCTGGGGGTCAAAGCAAAATTGCGTAGCGAAGCAAGTTGCCAGTTTACAACACATATATTACCATTCTAATAACTTGGCAGGCTATGGCTTTTCAAAGTACCTAAAAGTGGTCACCAAGCATTCTCACCAGTATGTCCTCACAAGATTGAAATTAGGCATTGTTCATAACCTGGTGGCTTTCCCCCTGATGAAAAAGCATACGTCATTACCCTGTCCATGTGACAGAACTTCCAAACAGAGCACTGTGCACTTTTTGCTTCTCTGCCCCCTGTATTTGAATCTCCGTATTGATTATCTTAAATCCCTTTTTAAGAAATACTCTGTGTCTACTGTTAAAACTGCTATGAGGTTTTTATTTGCACTTGATGTATCGGATGTCTGTTTTTTTACTGCGACTTTTATACTGAAGTCCGTGTCCGCCAGGAAAAGTATGGAATATATAACCTAACTGTGAATATACTCCTTCCTGTATATACTCCTGTATATATTGCTGCTATGCCGATCATTATTCCTCCCCTTGTTGTGATTGTACTGAATCTCTCACTTTTTAAAACGTTTTAACAATTTTATTCTCTGGATATGTATGTAATATTTTATGTGCTTTTATGGTTGTGTTTTGAATGATCGAATAAAGCTTTTGAACTGAACTGAACTGACTTAACTTCTGGGTACTGGCAGATTGCCTTGACTGATATGCAATGGAGGACAACAGCTCAAAGTCGTCATCATCTGAGTCATCCCCCGGTGGATACTCCTGAGTGGTGGCGAACCCTACAGGATCAATACCACCTTCATCCTTGTCCACCACATTTAGTTCCATCACCACCCTCTCTGTTGACCCCCAACAATTTGATCAGGCCTGCTCCCCTCTCCTTTGCTCCAGACATCTCAGCTTCTGCCCCTGTTGGCCCAATTTCCCTGAGTGATGAGGCTATTGACCTCTTGAGGAGCATCTCTGTAGGTCAGAATGCAGTCCTGAATATCATCCAGGGACAAGTAAACCAGCTGACACAGATGCAATGGCTGGCCTCAACCAAACTTCCTATTCTCATTTATGACCCAAGCATACGCACACCTCATCAGACACAAACATCACACACAAATACAAAACATAGAAAACACAAACCTGCAAGCACTCAGCAGACACTCACCCCCTCACCTACCCCACCACCCCAGCATACCCCAGGCCCCACAATAGGTACAGACCCCACCACACCCATAACCATATCCCCAGAAAACACAGCAGCAGCCACAAACTCCTACACCCCCACAACCATACCCCCAGACAACACAGCAACAGCCACAGACCCTCCACAAACACAACCATACCCCCAGACAACACCGCAACAACCACAGACCCATCCGCTCCCACAACCAAACCCCCAGACAACATAGCAACAGACCCCTCCCCAATACCCACCATGTCCATAGCACACAGAGGCAAAAAACGCAAATGCTCACACTCACCCACACAACAGATAACAACACCAACACACCTACTCATTTTCTCCACGAATATATATTGTTTGCCCTTGCCCTTATCCCTGTAAAACCTGAGCCCACTCCTTCCAAAGTCCCACAAACGGCTCCCAAAGCCCAACCCATCCCTTCCAAATCCCACTTCCCCCCTGAGAAGCAGGATCCTCACCCAATTACACCAAGCCTAAAAACAAAAAAAGTAAAAAAAAAAACTTTTAAAAACCAACCCATCCCTTTCACATGCCTCTCCTCTATCGGAGAAAGTGGAACACCAACCCACTGAACCCAGCCCAAAATCCACAAAAGCCATGAAAACCCAGTCCAAAAACAAAACCCCACACCTACCTAAACCGCAGCCCTTCGCTCAAGTACCATCTTTAGGTGCCTGCTATGCCCAATAGATGCCCCTCTCTGAGGAGGTTCCCTGGAAGTGTCAATAGGAGCTCGTTTGGTGGCACAGCATTGTGCTGGGGCTCATGGATCCATAAAGGACGGGCCATTGGTCTTTGTTTTACATCCTGTTGTGACATACTGTCATTAAAATCTTTTCGTAGTTTTGAAAGCATTGGTCCTGCCATCACTTTTTTAACTATTTGATGTTATTGTATGGTTAGTGATGTGTGACTACAGTTGTGTTTGTTTCATTCCTGATTGCTGTTCCAATTGAAGTGGTTAGTATGATGTGACCTTAGACCCAGTGCTGGAGTTACATAGACAAGGGGTAATGTTGAATTGATGTCTATGTGGGATAAAATCCAATTGGGGCAGACATTGCATTGGGTGACATATTATATGGTAAGTATTTAAGTTTGTCAATATCATTTAGGTTGCAAGTTTCAAGTTTAAACATTTTTAGCAAGAAAATTACTATTTTGGTTTTAAAATTATCTACCTAATACAATTTTAAAAATGATTTAAAAAAGTTATACACTTTGATACACACAAATTCATTGGGTGGAGAATTGCAGAGGATAATCAAATTCTGAACAGAATTTATATTACATTTGATTTTGATCGGTGTTATGTATCTGTTCCTGGCAGCCACAATAATCGGATTTGGACAGGCAAAGAGAACATGTTCCAGATCTTGCACCCCACCTTTGCATAAGTCACAGAGCTTAGACCCTCCTCCTTTTGGCAACCATTTGATTGTGTATGATTTCAGGGGTAGTATTCCAAATCGTAGTAGAATAATACTTCGCCGGACTCCATGATTTAGATTAAAAAAAATATATTGTTGTGTTTTTTTTAAGACAATTGTATCCGCGTACTGTTTGTACATTGAGAGGGCAGAGCAATATTGCTTGTCAAGGGTCATGCTTAACCTGGGGGTAAGATGCTTCAGGCATAGTTTCAATTGGGCTGGTGACCAGGATTTTAGCATATCCAAAGTGACAGATGATAATTTGAAAGCTCTGCATAAGTTTTTAAAATACACATACTTCGGAGAGTCTGGGTCAAGTGTTTCAGTTTTTAACAGAGCTCGTAAAGTTCCTTTATCAGCATGGACCAGGTTATATGCCCATCTGATTATGTTTGTGATCCCTCTTGAAAAAGAGCTAACTAATGATAGTTCGAGCCGGAGAGCTTGAACCGGCACAGCTTGCGGCATCCTAGTTAGTTTCCGCAGGATTTTCCCTTCTTTGATATCAATTTGTTTCCATTCGTTGATTGGAATATGTTTTATTGCATATGATAGAAAGGCTGGAATTTTAGAGCTACAAACCTGTAGCAAAGAAGAGAAGTGTCTTTGACCGGTAGAGGTATATAATCTTTGGAGGGCTCCTAGGTGGACATCTGCTTTTCGACCCATTTTTTGCAAGTGAGGCAGGTTGTGCAGGGACTGGGTAAAAATTCTCCCGAGATATATATATTCTTTCACGATTTCCAATGGTTTTCCCCCTAGTGTCCAGTTATATTTGACATCATTCGTCTTTCCTGTGAATGGTACTATTTTTGTTTTGGTGACATTTGGAATTAAATGATTTTCTCCAGTATATTTAGTAAGTGCCAGCAGATTTCTTTGGAGCCCAAATGGGGTAAGGTCTAGAATCACTACGTCGTCTGCGTACATCAAACAGTAGATTTTAAAATTTGCAATCTTAGGTGGAAAATTGTTTACCTGATTAAGGTTTTCAGGTAGGTCGCTCAGATATAGGGAAAACAGCAAGGGAGCTAATAGGCATCCTTGACGCAGACCATTTAAAGTTGGTATTGGACTTGTAAGGCCCTTCTCTCTCCCCATTTGGGCTTGGCACCATGTCCCAGAGTGCAGTGAGATTATTAGGTGAAGAAGATTTTGAGGGATTCCCATATGCTGCAGTTTTTTCCAAAGTTTGTCTCGGTCAACCCTATCAAATGCAGTCGTAAAATCTACGAAGACTGCATACACTACCTGCGACTTTCTGATCACGTATTTTTCTAGTAGTGTTTGGAGTACTGCGATGTTATCTGTCACCAAATGTTTGGATCTAAACCCAGCTTGGTTAAGTGGAATGGAACCAGGAGAGAAGGTCCACTCTTTAAGATGGTCTAAAACAGCAGCGGCAAAAATCTTCCCGGTCGCGTCCAGAAGAGCGATCTGGCGGTAATTGCTTGGGAGCTGCCTGGAGCCTTTCTTGTGTATTGGAATAACAATGCTTCCATTCCAGGACTTTGGGTTTTTTCCTGTTCTATATATGTTTTTAAAGAGGCTTGCTAATAGCTGACTCCATTCTTTTTGGTTGTTTTTTAGGACCGTTATTGGAATTTGGTCTGGACCCATTGCAGTTGATGGTCTTGCCTTTTTTATGTAGTATTCTATTTGAAATGGTACTGGAGCCACGATGTGTAAGATTTTTTCCTGCTCTCTATTAGTTTGCAATAATAAGTCACAGTTGGAGGTTTGATTTTTTTTGTATAAGTTGGTTATGTATATTTCCCATTCTGAGGGTGGTACAGGGTTTGCTTTTAGTTGTTTTTTTGTTCCCGTTTCTAGCGCTATTATGGTCCAATAGGTGCGTTTATCTTTTTGTGTAGCTGCTATTTGTAAATCTATCCATTTTTTGTCTTGGATCTTTTGTTTTTCTTTTACTTTTTTTCTTCTATGAATGTTTTTTAGCTTATTGATTTCCAGTTTTCTTGCCTCAGAAAAATGAAGGAATTGTTCCCGGATTAATTTGTTTAATTCCTTTGTCCTGGGTTCAGTGTTCCATCTTTTAATACTTTGTTTTTTTATTGATCGTTGTTTTACGCTTTCCTGTAGCATTTGGACCAGTTTCTTAAGCACTGCCTCAAAGTTTATTATTGGGTCTGTAGAGTGGATTGTTGTTAGTAAATTTAAGCTCTTGATTAGTTGAGTGGTTTTATCAAAGGATCTAGAGTTCCACGTTACCCGACCTTGAATAGGATTTACCAGTGCCGTGTTCTGCAATTCCATTATGTGCACAGGAGAAGTTTGTTTCAATATTAAACTAGTTGATAATTGTAGAATTGCATGATCACTTCCTTTCTCGAATGTTATGTTAAGTTGTTGAGCAGATCCAAAGAGGCCTAAGCTACAGATCATGTAATCAAGAATTGTTGCTTTCAGGCCGCCTTTTCTTGTGTAGGAGGCCGGGATATCTCCTTCGACGTTACCGTTTAGTATGACTCCATTCAGGTTTGCAAGCATTGATAGAATGATTTTCCCTCTCTTATTTGATTTACTTCCTGAGGGAAATTGTGGTATAGGTATTGCCAATGCTTGTTCCTTTTCTCCTGATTCCCGTTTTTCCAATATATCGTTAGAGATTTGCCCATTTAAATCGCCTGTTAGGAATATTGATGGGTAATCCTGTTCTTCAAGCACCTTTTCTATGGCCTCTAGAATATGTAACCATAGTACGTCCATTTTTGCTCCCGGGGGTATATAGACGTTAAAAATTAGCATTTTGTCTGTGCTTTTGGTCTTTTCTGCCCCAATTTTGATCTTTAAACATCGGAAGTTCTTAGAATATGTGGGTATGATTTCCTGGGCCCAATAGTATTCTTCGGATAGAAAAATTGCTATTCCTCCTTTTCATTTAGGTTGCACTTCTCCCTCTGATGTAGGTTGTGTATGTGTTTGATGTGTTCTAGTTAAATATTTGTTTATAGATACATAAAGGGTGTTACATTGCCATACCTTTGTGGAGTTTTGTATGGACATGTGTCCATTTTCCTCTGTGCACCTTACAACTACTTTATCTACAAGTGTGACTTATTCTGTTAGTGCTGTGTTTGCTTTCATGACTTGCATTACACATTGCCTACACACGCATGACACTCAGTTATGTTTTTGGATGTCCCTGTTATATACTTCGATTCACAGGTCCTGTGCACATTGAGCTTCTCAGGCATGTGAAAATGTACTGTGTCCTAAGGCCCCAGCTTTTCAGGCTGTCTCCTGATAGTGGCATACCTATTCTGCAGCAAGTGTTCTCATTGTGCCCTTAGAATGTATCTCACACTGATTCTTTGTAGTCATATTTACTGACATTGACTTTTCATGTGGGTCAGAGTCCAATACAGAGTTGTAGCAGAGAAGGTCTCTTTCACTTTAACAACACATACATACAGATGCATCTTTAATATCAAAACAGGACCTGAGTTATGTGAAATGTGAGTGTGTCACAGAAATTAATAGGTGTGATATTGAGGAGGAGTTCTGTTGTATGACACATCTTAATGCACACATCACTATCACTGATTATGAGTTGTATAAACATGTCCATTTGTGTTCAGTGTGCATTTGCAGTTACAGTGATTTGGGCACCGAGGGTATCATAAAGATGTATTTGGGTTATACATTTAAACAATCCCAAGCAGGAACCCAGTAAATATGATTTTCCAAGCCACCCCAACATCCTTACCTGGTCTATGGAAACAGGTGGTAGTATGACTTATCCCTGGTTGAGTCCGCAACGGTGTGGGTTTTGGATGTGGCCAAGCAGGTACAGCAGCGGCAGGATGTGTATGATTGGCTCCATGGTGGGTCAGGGCGTGTAGAGGTGAGTTTCTCACTTATATCTCTCCCTTTGAGGAAAAAGAAATTTTACATGGCCAATATGTCCCCTGCGTGTACCCCAACGTTTAGTGTATGTGCATGTCACCCATGCATTTTCCCTTAGTGGCCTGAATAATGAGGCCTCTGCATTTACGTCCCACATTAGGATGCCAGTCACCAAGTCTCCCATAAAAGAAACGTTACTTTTGCACTGAGGCCCATGTGGCCCATGTGTTTGCATTGTGCACTTTTAATATATCGCGAAGAACCCATTTCTCCATTTTGTGGCTCAGCCAGTCCCCGAATTGAAGTTTCATGCCTCCAGACACTCTGAGGGCTGCAGCTACGTATCCCTGACCTCGCATACCTTTGGCTAAGCCGAGAGGGGCCCAGCACAGGGTGCCAAGACAGTATTTTGCACAACAGTTATCTGCTTGCTCTACAGAATCACATTCCTGCCTGGTGAAGGAGGTAAACAGAACCCGTCTGCAGAGATATGGCCTAGCCTTTCTGTCTCTGTTTAAGTGATTTGCAGAGCTCGCGTCCATAGAAAGCTCAAGGCCCCCACACAGTGAACGAAGAAATAGATGCCCACACTGACTCTTGGTGATGAGCGACCTTTGCTTCAGATAATACATCCCCGGACTTAAGATATCAGATAATACCTGACGTGCTGGTCGCCCTGACACTGAAGGCCTCCCTACTAGACCGAAAGTCAGCTCCCCCCCGTTACACGTCAGTTGCACGTCATGATCAAGTTGCGCACACAAGTAGGGCAAAGGTTCCAGCTGGCCATGCAATCCCCCTCCATGTATCCACCCACCTATGACTCACCTATGACTCCTCAAGTGAACGCCCACATGTACGCCCTCATGCACACCCACATGCTCTTATCTCTCTTTCTCTTGCTCTGCCTGGAGCGCTCCTCCCTATGTACAAATTGAATGTATAAATATTGTACTCTGTGAATAAAGTTTAGAAGACCCTTCCTGAACCTTAGTGGTGATGGAACCGATTCTCCCTTAACTCGAGTTATTGAAATAAAGCCCTTTTGAATCGGACACCACGGACTCTGCCTCTCATTTTATGCATGACCCTTTGTTTATTTATAGAAATTATGACAGGGTAATACTTTATTTACCACATAAATCTGGCGCCCGAACAGGAACAAATCCCCTCCCCCTCGCGCCGGAGATGTAGGTCCAGCCCTTGCCCCCTTCTACAGCCGTGACGGACTTCAAAGTGCACGCCAGCGGGACTTCCCGCTTACTCCCTCAGGCCCGCGGAGGAGACAGACTGCGACCAGGCATCCACACGAGGCGGTGAGGATCGCGGATCATCCCAACCAGAGCCCAACCCGTGAGAGAGCAAGGTCCGAGGTTTCCAGAGGTCCACCTGTTCCGCGCATGCGCAGTATCAAGTATCCGAGGCCTTCAAGTTCTGCTTCTCGGTGAGTACCACTATTGGGAACGCATAAAGATAAAGACGGGTTCATTTATATGAACACGGTAAAGACGGGTTCGTTCACACGAACACGGTAAAGACGGGTTCACTTATATGAACACGGTGAAGACGTGTCTCGTTTACGAGACCGGTATGGTTGTGCTGTATTCCAGTGCATAAAGTTAATTGTTTTCAAGTACATGGAGTTAAACTGTATCTGTTTTAGTATTTTAGTGTCTTAGTGTTAATGATTGTTTCAGTCAGACTATTTTGGTGTATATTGTGTTTTCGTTAAGTTGGTTTCAACATGCCACTGTTTTCAAGATTACGTCAGATAGGGACCAGGAAAGGTATATTAGAAGAGCCAGTTAGCATCCCGCCTAGAGACACACCTGGTCATTATATGTATAATAAACACGGGCTAGATGCCATATTGTATTTAGACCTATGGGTAGATTACACAAAGGATTTGGAGGAGAAGTACAGATGGCCTGTTTCTGGAACGTGGGATTCTGAATGCATTATGAGAGTAGAGGAAGCGCTATGGAAAAAGAAATCAAGACCCTCTCAGAAAGATGCCATTGAGTTATGGCGCAAAGAAGCGCATAGGAGAACAGAGAAAGAATTCAACAAAGCAGAGAGAACTAAACAAGCAGCGGAAAAAGCCAAAGAAAAAGAGCTGCGGGAGGAGGGGGAACGGGTCAAAGCAGAACAGGCTGATAGAGAAAGAAATGCCGTTGTTGCTGGTATTTATCCCGTCCTCTCAGAAGAACTAGCTAGAGTGACCCCCTCAGACACACCCCGTAGGTCTCGAACGCCACCACCTGTACCCTATAGAGTACGTAGAATAAAGCCGACAGCATCCGAGGCGTTTATTTCCTCCTATCTAGAAGAGTCCCCACCGGACTACGCAAACGCAGATTTCCCTCTGCCCCCACCAGCGGAACAGCTCCAGCAGCTCATGAAAGATGACCATGTGCCCGGGGCCGTAGGAGGAGGGGGGCCTACTATAGATGTAGCAATCCCTCACTGTATATACGATCCAGAACCAGGAAAGGGCTCAATGCTCGTGATTTCACTAAGACTAAGACAAGCCGTCGCATATTTGGACAAACTACCAGATATGAAAGACCACCTAGATAAAATATACCGTTTCATTAGGACGGGGGAGGGACCCGAGAGTATAGCACAGGCCATGCAAACAGAAAGGTGGGGGTTAAGAACTACATCCTCCGTTTTATTATTAACTGCCTGATCAGGGAAAAAGACGAAGGAGACGGGGATGTAGAGCATGGTTTGATAGAATGGAGTGATAACATAGATGCCTGTCAGCATGATAAAATGGGACAGACAGACAGTATGATGAACAAAATACGAAAGGAAATACTAGCAACACACAAGGTAGAGCCTGACGAGAAGGGTGAGTCATCAACGGAAGAGGTAGACGAGGCAAAGGACAGGATAAATTATGTAGGCAATGCACGACGGTTTGACAGGCCCAAGTGCCTCGACTACCGTAAACAGGGGCCAGCTATAAAAGAAAGATATTCCCTTGAAAATCTATTCCAAGCTACTGAAAAAGCACTGGAACGACGCATAAAGAACGAGCGATCTCACACCCCACACGAAATGGAGTTGGCCTGGTCAGCCACCCAGTGGGTGTCCAATTCTAATATATATAGCAATGATATAGTGGCTCAAACGTTCTTGAGCCTCCCGCCGAACGAACAGCGTTTGGCCGGTATTTACATGGTCCAACATTTAATAACGTTGTATGAGAATCAATAATCCGATCCAGGTCAATTGTATAAATTACTGGACGACATACTTCTAGACAAATGGACAGGCCTGGGTACTGAATTAATTAACGTCATCCTGGATCAACGACATAAGTACTTAAATTCTCTGACCACATGCATGCTTCCCGCCCCACACCACGACAGAAAGTACTTATACGTAGACAGACAGAACCCCCTACGAGAGGTACATCCCGTCAAAAATGCAAACAATGTGCTTCAACAGGTGTATGTTTACACCCCCTTGACGAAATTAGAAATACTGGAAATGAAAAAGATGTTGCCTTCCCATGATAAAGACCCAGGGGGGTTTCACCGAGAATTAAAAGACATTCTCCGCATCGGAGATTATACGTACGCTGACATTCTGAAACTATTGAAAGTACTATTGCCAGCAGGCATTTATGAAAAGCTTAAGGAAAAGGACTGGGAGGTGGGCGAGAAAAAGTTAAGCTGGGAAGCATTGGAAACAGAGGACAAAGACAGAGCCCCGGGGGTTGGTCTTGGTGACAAAGCTAAAGAACTACCTGAACTCTTAATACAGGTTTTGCCGAGACTATTGATTACTAAAAAGGAAGACTGGGATGCTATTTCAGCCTGTAAACAAAAACAAGAAGAGGACACAAGCGATTTCTATTCTAGATTCGAGAAATGCTTTGCTATTAATAGTGGCCTTAAGCCCGGTAGCGAATCATATCCCCATCTTTCGTGAGCAAATTAGTAGAGAATTACCTACCCCAGATCAAGAATAGAGTACTGAAGGTTGAGAGTACTTGGCAAGCAAACAGCCCTTCACAAATGTTGCAAATGCTACAATATCACCAGAACAGGATTAGAGAAGAGCAGGATCAGGAAAAGAGACGCATGAAAGAGACAAAAATGAAGGTGCTGGTTGCCCAAACGGTACCGGCAAATACGAACAAAAATGGCACGACACCTGTCAAAGGGAACTGTAATTATTGCAAACAACCAGGTCACTATGTAAAGGAATGTGCTGTCCTGAAACACAATATAGCTACAGGCAAAACAAAAGAACGACCACACACTCCTAGACAAAATAGCACCCAACAGAGCACACAACAGACAATAGCGACATTTCCACCCCCACCACCGCCTGTTCATGCCACACCACAAATGTATCAGTACACGCAGTCAGATTATCCAGGATACCAATCATTCTCATGAAACAGCCTTGAGAGGGAAGATGGCTTGCCCCTTATTCAGGTTCCTGTAGATCAAGAAGTTCCCTATGTACATGGTCGTGTACTGGGACAAGACAGAAAGTTTCTGATTGACACAGGGGCGAGCAGAACTACCATCAGCCATGACGAGGTTCCAGGGGCACCTCTCTCGGGCTCACAGAATGTTTCCCTGGGATTTTCAGGAAAGCCTATCGTTAATGAAGTATCAAAACCAGTCTCCCTCGGGGTTGGTCCACTGTCACGTACCACAGACTTGCTACTTACTAAATCATGTCCAGAAAACTTACTTGGTATAAAGACATTAAAATAACTAGGAGCAGTTATCTGTTGTTCTCCGGAGGGAGTGCGATTGTTCTTACGTGATTTTAAGGGTCATTATGTGTTGACAGATTTTGGCCACAGACTCCAGAATGTACCAAAGCACCTATGGGCACAAGGTCCGACTGACGTAGGTTACATGAACATAACACCACACAGGGTCACTCTCAAAGCAGGAGTAGTACTACCACGTATACAACAATACAAAATACCACCTGATGCCGAAGTGGCCTTATTGAAAATTATTGACGAACTCATTGCACAAGGGGTGGTGGTGGAGACTGACTCGAATGTGTGTAACTCACCTGTCCTTCCTATCCTTAAACGATCAGACCCTAATGCCCCACCAGTTTACAGACTAGATGTTGACCTTCGAGAATTAAATAAATGCGTAGTCCCACAATACCCAGTGGTCCCAGACATTTCTTCATTACTGACTGCTATTGATTCTGAGGCAACGTTCTTTACAGTCATTGACTTGAAGAATGCCTTTTTCAGCGTTCCAATTCATCCAGACAGCCAATACCTTTTCGGATTCAGTTTAAAAGGACGCAGTTTTAAATTCACGAGAGCACCACAGGGCTTCACAGAGAGTCCTAGCATTTACAGTCAAGCGTTAAAAAGACAGCTGGACAGTATTAATATGCCTGCCAACACTGCACTGCTCCAGTACGTAGACGACATCCTCATTACAGCACGATCAGAAACAGACTACGAAGATGCATCACTGACGGTCTTACACTTTCTGGCAGACAAGGGGCACAAGGTGTCCCCTTCAAAGTTACAATTCTGTGCACAGCAAGTGGTGTACCTTGGACACTTGCTGTCCAAGAGGGGTAGACACCTGACACAAGAACATATTCAGTTAATTTTTAACCTTTCACAGCCCAAGACACAAAAGGAAGTGCGGGCCTTCATTGGCCTCACTTCATACTGCAGGCAGTGGATTCCCCAGTATGCCTATCTAGCCAAACCACTCATACAGTTGACAACACAGGAGGCAGCGTCTTCGACTGTCCTCCCTTGGACACAAGAACACACCTTGGCATTTGAGGAATTAAAAAGAGCCTTATGTCAAGCGCCAGTTTTAGCGACTCCTAGTTACAGCAAACCCTTTATGCTTTTCGTAACTGAACGGGATGGAACAGCATTATCTGTCCTCACACAAGATCAAGCAGGAAAACACAAGCCTTGTGCTTATTTTTCTAGTACACTGGACCCAGTGGCCCAGGCTCTCCCTGCGTGCCTGAAATCGGTTGCGACAACAGCCCTAGCCATAAGACAAAGTGACTCGATAGTGCTGGGACACCCCTGACAGTACAGGTACCGCATGCAGTGGAAGTTCTCTTGAACAGGACACAGATACAACACTTGACCGTAGCGAGACTGACAGGATATGAACTGACGTTATTTCAACCACACATAGAGATCAGATGATGTAACATTCTTAATCCTGCTACACTTTTGCCCTCAAGTACAGTAGACACCGCACCACATGACTGTGTGGAAATAATGAATATAGTGACGAAACCAAGACAAGACCTGACAGATGTTGCTCTCCCAGACCCTGACCTAACACTCTATGTAGATGGATCATGCATGAGAACGAGTGCGGGAGAATTAGTGGCAGCATATGCCGTGACCACTGCTACTGAAGTCATAGAGACACAAAGAATAGACATACTGTCAGCACAAGCAGCAGAGCTCATCGCTCTGACACAAGCCTGCATAAGAGCTAAGAGCTTTTACATGCGTATGGTAGCCCATTCCAGAACAGGCCTATCACCATATGAAGTGGTTTTCGGTAGACCGCCGAACATGTGGGGTACGCCCATGCCTAAGTAAATAACTGATGTTGACAGTAACATGCTTACAGATTACCTGGCTTCCTTGATGTCTGCACTACTCTCTTGTCGTTCACAGGTTGCCGCGCCTTCCCTGACAACACCCAGGTCAAGGAGCACGCCATAGTCCCAGGAGACTATGTGCTCGTCCGGAACTTTGATCGATCAAGCCCCCTTGAGCCGCGCTGGAAGGCGCCGAAGTTAGTGTTACTAACAACGAGGACAGCCATCAAAGTCGAAGGGAGAAAAGGGTGGCTTCATGCCCATCATTGCAAAAAGTACTTTCAAGACTCTGGAACTTTGGTAAAGACAAAAGACATTACAGACTTTGAGCCCCCTTTGCTAGAAAAGACTCCACAGCAAGAGTACAGGTCCAAATTACGATCTAGAAAGCCAGACGACGTTTAATCATTTAAGTCCACTAGGTGGTGAATCAGTTAAACAAGATTTCTGACATGCATAAGATCGCGGACAATAATAGTAAAAAGAGCAAAATGAAAGAAAAATACTGCAAGATATTACGTAGTAGATGTATAGTATCTTTGATTTTTCTGTCTCTTCTGTGCATCACTATAACCTGTGTCAGCTTAATACTACATGTTTTCTTTCCTCCTATTGCCTCACATATACACTCTTCCATTAATGACACCGTAGAGCATACATTTAGTGATCTGCCACCCCATGAACTGTCATATCGACTGTCCCTGCGCAACAATACTTTCATTCGAATGTTGCACCGTTCTCATCAGACCAGCAATGCGACAGATTGCTGGGTATGTGGCCGACTCCCACCTTATCAAAAGATGAAGGGAGTTCTGCCCCTCTCCCCTTTTCCGTTCTCCCACAATGGTTCGTGCGGAGCATGGTTTGCTTTAATGTCATCAATCGACAGAAAGTCCACAGTTTACCAGGGTGACTGGATATGGGGGAACTTGAATAAAGTAATGAATGAGGTATGTTTTCCAGACGAAGACGGACTCCCCCAAAGGAAGGGGACCGATCTAGAAAATGAAGAGTACGAGCAAGGAAATGCTTCTCTCAGCTTTATAATGCTGAATGTTCAGCCCATGCAAAATGCGGGTCCACCGTCTATTTCAGTCCTACCAGTAAAAGGTGATTTGTGCGTTAGAAAGAAAGGATCAGTACATATGGGACACAGCGAGTGCAATGCTGTAATAGAGTTTAATGATAAAGGAAAGTCTTCTTTCAAAGCATCTCGCCATACCTACTTCATTTGCGGTCAGACAGCCTATGTACATCTGCCCTTAGACTGGGGTGGGACATGCTATATAGCGTTCCTGTTGCCACCCGTCTTTCTGGCCCCATCCCATTATCATCGAGATTCACGACTAGAGCATGTTAGACACAGGAGAGAGACCGATGCCTCAGAGATTGATCAGACTGAGACAGCCTGGGAGCAATATACAGATTTCAACAAAGGATTCTTTTTCTTCATAGGTCCCGTCCAAAACAGTAAACTCATACGCAGGTTAACAAGAACTCTGGAAGCAGTTGTGAATGAGACTGCATCTGCCCTGGCGAACTTGACCCAGGAGCAGTCTGTCATGCGACTGGTTGTTCCTCAGAACCGCCTTGCTCTTGACGTCATCCTGGCGGATAGGGGCGGGGCCTGTAGGATGATCGGCTCCAGTTGCTGCGTTTTCATACCAAATATCGCGCCATCTGTGTACGCAGCAATAACAAGGCTCCACAAGATTGCTCACGATATACATCAAGACCCAGGCACATGGACTTGGTCCAGTTGGCTCTGGGGTGTAATATCGGCATGGGGATGGAAAGTGTTGTAGTTCCTAGGAATGATACTGCTTATGATATTCGGCTGCTCTCTCTGTCTGCAGTGTGGCCCGGCCATTTGCGGCCTGTGTGCGACTGCCTGTGTTCCACATCCACGTATACAAAGGATCAAAGATGAACAAATGATGCGGTCTCATGAGAATAGATGTGACCTGAAGGGTACAGTAGGGGACAAGGAGGGAATGAGGAAAAAGAAATTTTACATGGCCAATATGTCCCCTGCGTGTACCCCAACGTTTAGTGTATGTGCATGTCACCCATGCATTTTCCCTTAGTGGCCTGAATAATGAGGCCTCTGCATTTACGTCCCACATTAGGATACCAGTCACCAAGTCTCCCATAAAAGAAACGTTACTTTTGCACTGAGGCCCATGTGGCCCATGTGTTTGCATTGTGCACTTTTAATATATCGCGAAGAACCCATTTCTCCATTTTGTGGCTCAGCCAGTCCCCGAATTGAAGTTTCATGCCTCCAGACACTCTGAGGGCTGCAGCTACGTATCCCTGACCTCGCATACCTTTGGCTAAGCCGAGAGGGGCCCAGCACGGGGTGCCAAGACAGTATTTTGCACAACAGTTATCTGCTTGCTCTACAGAATCACATTCCTGCCTGGTGAAGGAGGTAAACAGAACCCGTCTGCAGAGATAGGGCCTAGCCTTTCGGTCTCCGTTTAAGTGATTTGCAGAGCTCACGTCCATAGAAAGCTCAAGGCCCCCACACAATGAACCAAGAAATAGATGCCCACACTGACTCTTGGTGATGAGCAACCTTTGCTTCAGATAATACATCCCCGGACTTAAGATATCAGATAATACCAGACGTGCTGGTCACCCTGACACTGAAGGCCTCCCTACTAGACCGAAAGTCAGCTCCCCCCAGTTACACGTCAGTTGCACGTCATGATCAAGTTGCGCACACAAGTAGGGCAAAGGTTCCAGCTGTCCATGCAACCCCCCTCCATGTATCCACCCACCTATGACTCACCTATGACTCCTCATGTGAACGCCCACATGTACGCCCTCATGCACGTCCACATGCTCTTATCTCTCTTTCTCTTGCTCTGCCTGGAGCGCTCCTCCCTATGTACGAATTGAATGTATAAATATTGTACTCTGTGAATAAAGTTTAGAAGACCCTTCCTGAACCTTAGTGGTGATGGAACCGATTCTCCCCTAACTCGAGTTATTGAAATAAAGCCCTTTTGAATCGGACACCACAGACTCTGCCTCTCATTTTATGCATGATCCTTTGTTTATTTATAGAAATTATGACAGGGTAATACTTTATTTACCACACCTTTCTGCCTGCTCAGATGTGGTTTATGGGCAGCCATGGTCACAACGTCTGTAAGGCAACTGGTAATGGGGCTGGCCATTAACTAGTGGTTCGAACGCCCGATAGACTCATTGGCCTATTCTGACACACCCGTGGTTGGATTTGCCCAGCAGTTGTGGTGGGACCATGGTGGTCTTTCGTCTATGTAACTACATGTCTCGTAATATGGTGGTAGGAACGACAGTAGCGTAGGAGTCGATCCAACACCAAGTCGGTTTTGTGACATTATACAAACATCTAATCTGCATTTGAAATTAAAAAGATGATAGCACTAGTATATGTATCTGTCCCATAAGTAGCCAACCACTACAATTTAATGAAGAAAAACTAATCCCCCTAATGGATTATTTCAAGACACTTGTGTTGCCAGACTGCATCGTTCTGGACACAGACACCAACCCAAATTCCAAATACCATGATGGAATGTCTATGACATCACATTGGCACAGGAAGACAAAACAGACAATGCAGAGAAAGGCTCGCACAATGCCTTCCAATCCACACTAGGCAGAACCCAACCTACACTCTACACATTTATAGAAACATTATAAAAAGAGGAAAGCTACCAAGAACCTCTGGAGCAATCTGTTACCCAAATTGCCCCTAAACTTAGCAAACAAACCAAAAGAATGTACAACATGCTACAATGTAAAGTTAAACTCTTCATAAATAACAACCATACCATAAATGCAATTACAGTAGTAAATACTTGCTCAGACCTGGTTTACTTTATTTTTAATATTAATATAATTTTTTCATTATCCAGCTGATCCACATTTAATGCTCGTATAGTTTAAAGAGTTAGCAAGAGGTAGTGTCTTTTTTAGTTAGCGCACTAGGCTTTTTTGCTCCTGGCGCTACACAACAGGCACCCTTGAGCAACAAGAAGTGAGTAACAAACATATTCAGCCGGAGGTCCCATTCTAGGTCACCATCTTAGATTTTCTGGCTGTCTAGTGTTGATACCAAATAGTGCAGTTTTTTGGCTGCAAAACTACCAATAATGCTCAGTATTTAATGGCACTGCCCACACTGGCGCAATGTTCCACGGAACTGCGGCGAGGCAGTGTCCTGGTCAGGAGGTAACCTTGATATTGTAAGAATGGCACAGCCGATTTGCAACAGTGAAACGCTCATTAATTAGGAAGGATCTCAAAACCAACAGTTTTTATTTTTATTTTTCAATTTCTTTTAACAGTGTGTGACTATAGTACTTCTTCCCTCCCGTTTTTAAGGCTCATGGGACATTATCTGGGCGATATGAGAGTATGTGAACAGCCTAAACTTTGGAGGCAACTTTATCAGTCACTAAACAGTTTTTTGAAGGAGAGATATATTTAACAGATACTCTCAGTTATACTTATCATATGTATTCGCTCACCACGCGGTCCCTAGATATAGAGTGTGTGTTTTATCTTTTGTGTGTGTATGTTTTTGTATTGTCCCATCTCGCCGGCATAACACAGCACTGATTACCAATGATAACGGATAAAGATAAGAAAAATATATCACAGAAATATATCATTTTTCTTTACAGGTCAACACCACATATGGTGCAGTTTGGATGTGTTATGTTATTTTAACTCTGTTTTTATTCTTCCAGAACCCCTTCAGCAATATACCTACAGGAGTATAGTATACTGTGAATGTTACATTTATGTGCACCATGTATTAAGGATTATATGTAAATACACATTTGTTTTGATTTGAGTATAGAAGGGATCTCTTTCAGGTCCTGATGAGAAGCCAGGGGAGGACTTTGAAACATATCGACACAGGAGACACTGCTCATTAAAGCATAGTATCTCCGTCTCATTCCCCAATTTGAACGATACCAGCTCAAAGGAACATTAAAACATTTTTTTCCACTGAGCCAGGTATTTTCTAATTTTTCACTATTCACTCACTTCTGACCCTTCCACTCACACTCCTACACCACAAATAGTACTGTTTTTCATAACCAGTGCTCCCAGGTCGTAGCACGCCAGTCCCACAGTGTGGCAGGAATACCCCGATGATGAAGCATGCCACCAAGGGTCCTTTTGATGGGTGAGGGGTATTTAAACAAAACTGTGTGCTTTCCACCATTGTAGGAGACACACATAGCGTGGAGGAACACTTTAAAACTTTCCCATAAGGGTGGATCCCTTTTTTTTTTACAAGAGCAAAGCCTAACAGTGTGGAGAGAGCTCAGGGAGTCACAAATTCATGTGGACCTGAGCAATATTGGCTGTGGTTCCTCCTGTTACAGTTGCCTAGCTGGCAGTGGCCTCATACGTTTGAGCTGTGGTAAGAACCTATTGTGCTGCAGCAATTAGCGCTCACCCCCAGCCAGATTGAGAATGTTTTCTCCTCCTGGACATCCCACCACCTCTGATTTCTTCCTTGCACCTCAGGTCCTTGGAGTGTTAAGTCACTGGTGTGCTTGTGCCAGGTTCCACAGCCTGGCTCTGGTTTAACCTGAAGTGGTTGTGACAAACCCAGCCCTATAGAACTTACCTCCCTAGGGCTCCCAAAGTTTGAGGAGAGGAGTGGTAAAGAGAGGTCTTCTCAATGGGTTGAAGGGGGGTGGGGAGGCAAAGTTGCTTGCCAGGTCTAGGCTTTTTGTAGTCCAGCAGCACCAGTGTATATTTGTGAGCTTTGCATGGAGTAACAACTTCTGGTTGGGTCAGCTGAGGTGGGGGTTTGCGCAATAGGCACTGATGACTCCTGTGGTATATGGAAGTGGCCAATTCTAGGTTGGTACAGTTAGTTCCACCCACCATAAACCGTGTTTGTTACAATCAGCCTATATAATGTTATAATGTTATAAAAGGTCTCTTCTATAGCGCACGGCTACTCCATGGAGTGTCCCGGCGCTCTGGCAAAGAGGACTGAAAGGAAACAGGCACAACACAACACCAGCTGCAGGTCAACAAAGAATTACTGGGAGAAAAGCCAGGTCTTAAGTTCCTTTCTAAAGGAAAGCAAACTGTTGGCTGTTCTCAAAGAAAAGGGGAGCTCATTCCAGCACCACGGTGCCAGATACCGGAAGGAACAACCTCCAGTACGAGCACATTGGAACAGCGGCTTTCGCCAGTGTAGCAGACCTTAAAGTCCTTTTGGGGACATAGAAGGCCAGACGCTTCCCAAGATAATTTGGGCCGATAGAATGGAGGGCTTTAAAGTCCAGGGTCAGGACCTTAAAAGTAATTCTTTTAGAGACTGGCAACCAGTGCAGTGTCTTCAACAGCTCCGAAGCTCCTGCCCTTCGATTCAATCCAAAAATAGCTCTAGCAGCCGAATTCTGCACGACCTGCATACCTGCAATCAAGTATTTGGGGAGACCGAGGTAGAGGGCGTTCGCGTAGTCAAGGCGCGAGCCAATCAGGGCCTGGACCGTAATTTTTTTATATTGTAGAGACAGTAATGGAAGAAACTTCCGCAGCATTTTCAGGACGCCAAAGCATTTCCCTGTCAACCCTAAAATCTGGGGTCTGAAAGAAAGACCATCGTCCCACAGGACACCCAGATTCTTAGCTTTAGACGAGGCAGCATCAGGCGGGAACATATCAAAGGGCCACCAAGTCTTCCAGCAGGGATCAGGCGGGCACCCGAAAAAGAGCAGCTCTGATTTATCGGAGTTGCACTTCAAACTATGCCTCTGAAACCACTCAAATACAGCGCCCAAGCATTCCTTAATCCGCCCGCCGTCAAAATCCTCACTCTTGTTACACGAAAAAAGAAGCTGGGTGTCATCAGCGTAGGATATGATCCGGGCACCAAAAGATTCCGCCACCACCGCTAGAGGGGCCATATAGATATTAAAATGGGTGGGGCTCAGAATGGGCCCTTGAGGAACCCCTACCTCCAGCGGTGGCATTACGGCGGTATACAACCTTTACAACGCAACTTTTACAACGACCTACCATTACAACGCAACTTTTACCACGCAAACTATTACAACGCATTGTGCTGGGGGGCGCTCTAGGATAGGGAATAGGTTAATTTACTATCCAATAACCTTCCCTACTATCCACAGGGACCGGAGTTAGAATAGTAAATTAAACTATTCACTATCCAGCACCTAAAAGCATTATGCGTTGCAATGGTATGCGTGGTAAAAACCGCGTTGTAAAGGTAGGCGTTGTAAAAGTATGCGTTGTAACGTCATACATCCCATTACGGCGGAACACGGGGGTGCCCAGACCACTTGTCGGCGGTTGGTCAGGAAAGACTTGAACCAGTTCCACACCTTCCAATGAAAACCGATCTCCCAGAGTCCTAGAAGGAGACCATCGCGAGGCACGGTGTCGAAAGCCGCCGACAAATCCAACATGACCAAGATGGCTTTACCCCCACCGTCCAACGTATCTCTAATGGCATTGGTGATCTCAAGAAGAGCTGTTTCCATGCTGAAATTCGCACGGAAGCCCGATTGAGAGTCATGCAAGATGTTATTGCTCTCAATAAAGTTGGAAATGGAGAGATGCACATGCTTCTCAATCACCTTAGCCAGAGAGGGAAGGAGGGAGATTGGTCGGTAGTTAGCGTGAACAAGGGGGGTCTAAAGATGGTTTTTTAAGCAGCGGCAGAATCAGGGCGTGCTTCCAGGCCATCGGAACCTCACCCGTTGTCAAAGATGAGTTTAGCAATGGGTTAATCAAGGTATTCACTGCCGGCGCCACTCTTCCCAGGCATTTCGCTGGACAAGGGTCAAGCGGAGACCCTGATTTAAGCCGCGACAGGAGGTCGAGGGATGCTGCAGGAGAGATGGGAGGGAAAGCCGAGAGAAAAGGGCCTTTCTCCTTCCGAGGTGGAGATGCAGTGGTCAGAAGGTCAACATTAAGAGTAGGGCCAGCATCAGGAAAAGAACCCTGAATAGCTTTGATTTTATTATTAAAAAACTCACTGAGCTGGTTATGCCAAACTTCAGTGTGAGAGTGGAAGGGCGCGCTAGCGGCAGGGGAGATAAACTCTTTTACAATTCTAAAAATTTCTTTGCTGGTATTTTCCGCTGCTTTAATTCTGCATTCTCAATAGACTTTTTATGCTTCCACAATGTGTTTATGATACAGTCGGATTTATTCCCTGTATTTTATTTTGTCTTCTGGGTCATACCTGCGCCTCCAAGCTCTTTCCGCCCTCTTGCAATCGTGGCGCATCTTACCCAGAAGAGGAGTAAACCACGGGGCCGAAGCATGGCAACCCGCAGATTTGGCTGGCTTACCAGGTGCAAGTTCCTCAAATCTGATTGTGAGGCACTTTTGAACCAGGTCAAGATCTTGTTCCAGATTACCGGATAGCAAACAAGGATGTTGGTGGAGAGCACCAGAAAGCATCTCGACTGTTACACGGTGGAAAGGCCGAGACACCCTTCTGGGATCTTTCACCAGTCTTGTACCCGGCGTAGCTACCAGCGGAATACAGAAATTGCATAAAAAGTGGTCCGACCACAGAACTGGAAGAGGAGGGGAAATATCAATTAAACTAGTAGAAAAGATCTGGTCAATAATATGACCTTTAATATGAGTAGGGCTGCAAATGTAGGAAATCAGTCCTAACGAAGAGACAATATCCAGCAGTTTACAAGTGTCCGGGTCCACTATGTTATCCATGTGAAGATTAAAATCTCCTAATAGGATACAGTGCTCAGATCTTAGGCACGGAATTGAATGTGCCGCTTGTAAATCATCAAAAAATAGTGATAGGAATGGAGTATTCCCCCGTTTGGTATTAAGACTAGATAATACCTTCACATATCCAACACTCCTCCCGTAGAGAAGGCTTACTAGCCAGTGCTACCCATCAATACAGAAGGCTTAAAGTCTTACTTTTGCCTTTGTGAGGGCTCTACTGTCCTACTCTCAAAAAATAATGGCTAAAACATTGAGATTGGGTTGGCTAATTTCCACCAGACTCTGACATAAAATGACATCAAACTCTTTAAGACATAAATCTAATAATATTGGTGCACTGAATGGAATTTCCTCTATCCCCGCATACTGTCTCAAATTATCTGGGGCCTACAATCGGGTAGAATTAGAAAGTAACACTTCACTAGAAAGCATTGGCTCCTCAGATCAACTCCTCCACTCTCTACAAACTGTACAAGAGGAAGGTCCAGTAAAGAAGCAAACTGAGTCACTTGATCCTTCTGCCCCCACCTTATGTTGGATTACAGTCTGCTCGATATTACACCAATAGTCTTGTCTACTGTTTACACTAGCATACTTAAAGTAACTTCACTCCCAGTTTCCCAATCTCTCCAGTTAACAAATTTCAAATGTCTTTATTTTGCAGCACTCCAAGTATAATTTTATTGTCAGCCCCTAATTTATGAAGGTCACCGAAACTCAAATTGTATGATTCTATTCACCTTACTGGGGACAACATCCAATTTTTAGAAGCTTTTCTCTGTTTAGTACAAATGTTGTCCTCTATTTTTGAACGTGCTTGAAAAATCAACCAATAATTCAGACCAAATACTTGATATTTTGACTGTAATACTTAAAGTGCAACCCAAAAAAAAGAGGTCATGATGGGTTTACAACAAATGTGTAGGTCATCTAAGAGAAATCATGGAGTATGGCATCAAAGTTGGCTGCTCTCTGTCAAAGGTTTCTAATTGTGCTCATAAGGTATAAGTAAAAGTCCCTGAAAGCGATATTGATTCTTTCTCACTAGAGGTCTTTTTTAATTTCCCAAAAGTGCCCAACAAGGAGACTAGTAGCCTTACCTTGAATGCTTTTCCCCCTTCCTTCCCAATTTTTAAAGCATGGCTCAACCTTAATTTAGTATCTGCTCCAACAACTGTAAAAAAGTTCAAAAAGCAGAAACTCAAGAGAAGACGGTTGCAGGTTAAGAAAAAAGGAAACAAGGAAAATACAATTCGATACCAAAGATACCACACAAATTCATATATCTGATTAGCCCACAGGGTATTCAGCACACTCATTCATCATCCAAACAACTCCACTTAAGGCGCTAACCTCAAAAAAACTTTCAAAGGAAAGTAGAGCCTTTAAACTCTTGCAATGGAAGATTATCATGTCTTGTTCCCTAGAAATTGAACCAGACCACCCTTACTCTATCCTAGATTCGATGCTAGAATCATTTAATCCTATTTTGACCCTTTTCGTAGCCCAGTGCGCAGAATAATGTATGATCATATTGTGACGACCCTGAAATGGAAGACCCTCCACTGACTCTTGGTTTTATTGCACTGTTTGATGAAGAAATGATTGTTACTAAAGTGTATGTCAGAAATAGGCACCCAAATGTTGGTAAGGATTAATGATATTTCAACTGTACGAGTTTTGAATCCCTCAATTGAAAAGGGTTCAAGAGTCTCATTTGACTCCAAAGCTGTTGTAAACTTCATATTTGAAAACTCTAAGAGGCATATTTTGTGACTTTCCTGAAGCGCTAATATCTTGGCCTTAATTACAAGGCATGGCTTACCCCTCTTTGTAAATAAGGCCTCCTTTCACGCTACACTTAGGGGGTGATTATGATATTGGCAGACTTATGTCTACCCGACACCAACGTGGAAATGGTTCCGACCGCCTAATCACGATGCGACCAAACACTGTTCGGTCGCATACTCCCATTCTTCTAAAGGAGCTTGTGTAAACCGGCCATAATACAAGCTCCCATAGAGGGATGGGAGCTTGCCACGCTGTTCATCCCTGAACCGTGTGGCAGGCACCTCAGGGATGAACCTCAGGGATGAACAGGTGCCCCCTCAGCCCCCAACTGGACGCCACAGAGACAAGAGGGCCCTGCTTGCCTTCCGGAGACCGAGTATCGTAATCCATCGGAATCCCAAGGGTGGAAAGGTCGCCCTCTGGGATTATAATCCGGCCTCCGACTGGCCGACGGGCTCAAGGAGCCCATAGAAAGTCAGCCATAATGATCCGCCGGTTTACTTTCCGACTGCCAGCATTGAGTACAGTTAAACCGAGAGGCGGCACGGAAAGGCTACGACCGATGGTCCAAGCCTTTCTGCCCTGCATCGTAATCGGCCCAATAAAGTGAAAGGAGTGGGCAATGGGTATTGCAGTGGGCATTCCGCCACAACACCCATTGATTTTGATTCTGCCCCCTACTTGCAAGGAAGGTGTAAATATGAGGCAGCACCAAAATTAAGACCAGGGAAAACCTGGTGATACGAGGTGAAATGTTTGATTTGTACTCATTTTTGCTGTTTCTGTGTGTGCTGCATTGTACAGCACACATAGAAACAGCAAATTGCAATGAAAGATTGTTCATGTGCAGGAAGATGTCCCTTCCTCCTCATAAAGAATCATTCAAATAAATTACAATTTGCAACTTCTATGTGTGCGGCACAATGCAGTTTGCATAGTAGCTACAAATCACCATTAGTGATTGATTATGGACAGGAAGGGACACCTTCCTGAACATAAACAATCATTCCCTCTATGCAGGCACCCTTGCACTAGGGTGCAAGGGTGCCTGTGTTGGTGCTAGGCAGTTGAGTTTAGCCCCAGCGCTAGGGAAAACGCAGGGAAGCACTGTATCATTGTAAATATGGTGCATCTCCGCGTTTTCAGAATGGCGGAGCATGACGTTACCTTTTTGTGCTTAATGTCACTTTTCGCTAATTCATTGTAAATATGCCCCAAATGTATTTTTTCAGTAGGGGCTAAGCTATTATTCCCTACTCTCCAATAAGGAGACCAATAATGATCAACATATATAATGTTAATAGTGATGGTGCTCCCAGTGAGAGTTGTAAGGTTCCTAAAGCGAACCTACTAAACAGCGCTAAACTAACATTTCTTTCAGTTGGGTCAGAAGGCAGATCTGTCACTTACTTAGCATCAAGAACCGATGTTCGTGTGACTAGTGAAGAGGGCAATAAATGTAATTGGAATTACGTGGCAGGTGTACTTAACTCCAAGCAAACAAGTAAGCACAAAAACACGCAGCTGATTTAGCAAAGGTATTAAAGTCCTTCCCTGTAATTTAGGTAGATGTTCATCTAAGTCCCTATGCTCTCGGGATACCCAGGAGGTAGCTTTTATCTGCCTACTGTAGAGTTGGTGTGTGGGGTAATTGGAATGTAATAACTATTTCGGAATCAGCTGTCCAGCTAAATAAGCCAGTAAAGGCCATGTGAGCTGAGGGATCGAATTCCACTAAGTACGGCATATTCTTGGTTGTATAAATCTTTCAGTCAGCTTTCAAATATCCTACAATGTATCTTTCCAATTGAAAAGGCACAAGAGCCTTGAGCATGACTCTTCTCCTAGCTAATATCTATATTTCTCCAGATTTGATATTTGATCCTCTTATTAATTCAATGTTTCAATTCATTTACCAAATTGCTGAAAGAGAGAACACTAATATTTTGATCATTGAGGAGAGGTGAAGGGGGGGTACAAAGCAAAGGTCTACAATCATGATATACTATTGTCTATTGATAGGATTAGGGAAGAAACTATAAATATTCCAAGACCTATTTTCCAGGCATCATGTAGAGCAGATGAGAGAGGTAAGCTACTATTAGAAGAATACAAAGATAATTGTTCTCTTATTGTGAATGGAAGAATAGCTAAAGATATCCCTGACCACTATAGTTAACGTTTTGGAAAGAGCAGTACATTCATCATATCCATTCTTACCCAATTCTCTATGTTTCAATTGCAAGCTGATCGAAAGATACTAGATACCCCCAGGAGTGACCATCAAATTGTCTCTTTTAATATTGATGTAGCCCTGGGGGACCCCTTGCCTTGGAACTTTACAGGAGACAGAGTGCACCTTAGTGCTGCCAGTGGTGAAGTGCATTGGAATGTCTCTAGTAAAGAGATTGTAAAAGATGTACCGAATAATGCCTTACAGCATAGCGTAGAAAGGGGATTAATCTCTGTGGTCAAATTTTAACGGGATAAGAGAGAGTAGAAAAATCAATGGCGTAAGGGCCTGTCTCAGTACACAAAATTTCTGTAGCAGTCTCCCATAAAGAATGTAGCTTGAATAACTTGATTAACACCTTATAAAGGCTGCAGTTCTTTTTCAAGGGAGAGAAGGAAAATGATTAACCTATAAAGAAGAAGACATATATGATGGACAGCCACACTAAAAAACACAACAGGATGATTAGATTGGGACATATTTTCTTGAAGCTTCTTCTCACAAAGACTCCAGAAAATACTGTGGTATAAATATATTCTCTTGAGGGAGCAGTGTTAAACCTAAAATTAGCACTATGTCAAGTAAAGAGTGATCAGCTTATAGCTCTAAACTTTACATCACCAGTCCCTTAGTTGAAGAGAACCTACTTCTCCTGGCTGCTCCTTTTGAAGAGGGAGGAGACTTAGAGTGTCCCATGAAGGCTTTGATTAAGAATACCATTCTTCAAGGGAGAGCCTTGGGCACCACCGGCCTGGACCGAATTCCCATTACAATTATAAAGTTTTAGTAAGATCCATGGAGTGGCAGCATTATTCTATCACTACATACAAAAGGTTCAAGTTCTCTACCCAGCAATTATAGGCAAATAACACTGCTTGAATTCCTTGGGGAACTATGTGTTAAGAGTGTTTTGGATCATCTTCAAAACTAGGTAGAAGTTTATAATATTTTCTCGTGGGAAGAGGCTGGTTATAGCTAAATTGCTTTACCTCAAGTACTATCACAGCTCTATAGGCGATTCTGTAGAACTATGCGATGGTATGGGTATGCCTGTCCACAAACTGACTTTTCCACAGCGTTTGACTGTGTGACCAGAGGACCTTGAGGCGAAAGCTTCGAGTCTTGAAAATTCCTGAGCTTTTGTTCAATCCTATAATAGCACTTTACTGTTTTACCTAGTGCCATCTTTTATTCGATGCTATCGTGAAATATTTCCAAAAATATTAATGAGTCTTAAACAAAGATGCTTGTTAGCTTCCTTAATATTTCCCTGTAGTTTTACGACTTACCCTCTGCTTTGAATGAATTGAGAGGGGATGACCCAAAGTTTTGCCATCACAATATTACTTCATTGCTACATATTTATGATATTGTGATTTTGGACCTTACCACTAGAGGTCCACAGAAATTACTGGACTGTCTGCATAGGTTTGCTCCATGCTATTACTAGAAAATTAATATCAATAAGAGTAAAGCGATGACTTTCAAATCTAAGGGATGCAGAAAGCCCAGAAATTTTAAATATCTCTTAGAAATAAAGAGTTGGAAGTGTTAAACAAATTTCTGCCAACCTATCAGAAAAGGAACATATTTTGCATCTCTCAGGTAAAGAGTTGGCACATGCTAATGCACGTTTGTCACTTCACAGGGCTTAAGGTCGAAAACATTTTAACCATTTAATTTATGTTAGTAGCACAAAGTTCTACAATCCTTGTTTAAGCCTTTGAAGTTATTGATACAAAAGACACATTTTCTGTACAAGATAGAGGGAAAAATACTTCGTAAAACTTGTAATTTAAATACGCTCACTCTGATTGAAGAAATACGCCTAGAAATGGGTCTTTCAAGTACACATGTTCGGGGGTTGGCCACTGTCCTTTCATGGGGTCTCCGGCTATTGCTCAGTAAGGCGAATATCTATAGAGGCCTGCACTGCCCAGAAACACTTGGTCAGTATATGAAGTCTAAGACTCATTACAAGAATTTAAAGAAGCACTTTCCACTTTAGACTAAATAGAGACAAATTAAAGGTCGTGCCCTGCCCTTAAACATTTTCAAAAATACTGTATTTGGACTAGTTCAATTAATCATATGATGATGTGTAGGGAAAAAAGCAAGATGGAGGCTATCATTTTCTCGAGGAGAATGGTGCCCGGCGATTTTTATTACTGTTTTGCATGAATATCTCACCATTAAAATCTTTACAGGAGCTTGAAGTTGATTGGCTTAAGAGAATAGACTGGGTGATCTTTTTTGGGACTCTATTCAAACTCTAGAGCTTGTTTTATTTATCTACCCTTTACCTCACTTTAACCGTCGTCTTCTTTTGAAACCATTGTATTTGAAATATGGGGTTTGTATGACGAGAAAACTCTTACACTATTATTTAACCCAGTGAATGAGATGATATATTTTAAAGCGCTCACATTTAAAAACAAATGGATATGTATTGATTATGTATATTTTATAATGTGAATCCCACTGTAAATCTTAATCCTGATAAACATTGCCATTGTTTGCAAAGTAAGAATGTCTAGAGGTGACATCCAGATGCAAATTGAGCATATTTATTTTCAGCATACAGATGCCGATGATACCATATACAAACTGTCCCCAAGTGTGGTGTAAGGTTTATAAACTCACTAGAGATATCAAAAAGAACTGGCTCACAAATTTAGGAAGTAGAATGTCTATGTGTAGAAAACCATTTGGTTTTTTATGAAAACCCTCATCCACGAAGGTAGTTGGGGCATGCTTCATCATTGGGTCCAACCCTAGGTGCCGAGTTCACCTCAGCAGTGTTACAACCACTGAATTACAGCAGAGCAGGTGTGGTGTAAGTGCAGGGTGGTGCTGTGATGGTGAAGTTTAAAAACTGTCTATAGGGTCCCTTTTAACTCAAAGAATTACTTTAATGGTGGGCCCTTTGGCAGTGTTAAAAAATGGTGATTTCACTGAATGGCTTTCCACAGATAGACAGACATTCTAGTTCCTAAATTTATTAACCAGTTCTTCTTGATATCTCTAGCCTTACTTTAAGGGAAGTGAACTAGCCCTCACATTGACTCCTCTCTCTCTCTCTGATTGCCATGATAAACTCACTAGCCATGTGCACATAAAACAACTTAAGGAGGAAATAGTGCATTGGCTACATCTGACCCTCCTCTCAGAGTCTTCCAAATGACGATGCTCCGGAAAATGGGTGGGCTGATGGAGACACTTTCTCTCATGTCAGTGTTTGGGCAAGCTATGTCAACCTGGTGAGAAGTTTATTTTGAGCATTTGAGATTTTTTGTCCATTTTTAGACTGACTTTCTCCCCGTAGTTATATATATAGGAAATAGTGCATTGCCATTAGAACCAAAATACAAGAGGGGGGATCAGACACCTTTCGGGAGCCCCTGAATGTGTAACCAAATTCAGTCCTGTTTACAGGCAGCACTAATTGAGAGTGTACTCTGCTGGAGCACTTTTTTAACATAATTTTTTGTATTTCTATAATGTTAAGCATTGCGTTCTGTTTACTTTAGCGGACTATTTATTACCTATGTGTCTTGTTGTTCTGTTTATGTGTTGACAGGTTACATTTTTCATTGCTTCTTTTTAATTTTATACATGGGCAGCTGTACCTCGTTTCATATTTCGTTAACAACTTTTAACTTTAACAGCAGGTGAGGTAGAGGGTTCTATGATCTTCAGGGAACTAAATTTGAGAAGGAACATGCTTTCTCTTGTCTCTGGCTTACACTGAGTTGAATCTGCATAAAATCCAGGACACGACAAGGACATTCAGGTTTCCAAATATTTACACACAGTTCTGGGCAATTAGCATGAGGTGTTGTGACCTATTTGTTGTTGTGCCTGTGGTGCAAATGATCTACATCTTTAATTATTGTGCTTTAATTGTCCATCTCTAATGGTGGTGAGCCGGTATTGTAGAATGAAATAGTGGAATGTTATCTTATTTGGAGTATATTCTATAAATCCCTGTGGTAGATTGTTACACTGCTGTGCAATCGG
Organism: Lissotriton vulgaris; assembly: GCF_964263255.1. Classification (NCBI taxonomy): domain Eukaryota; kingdom Metazoa; phylum Chordata; class Amphibia; order Caudata; family Salamandridae; genus Lissotriton; species Lissotriton vulgaris. The sequence continues at coordinate 1,317,760,271 of NC_141691.1, forward strand.
ATGTTTTTTCTGGCCTCCGTGCTCTTTCCATTTTAAAACGTAGCCTTCATTAATAGCCCTTTGCACGACTACTTTTAGCAATATGATCTGTGGTTGGTTGGTGGGTGAAGCTTGCCTCAGAGCCTCCCATGTAATGGTCCTTTTAAGCTTGATGCCCTGGGGACGAGCCATCTGATGTTCTGTCCTCAACATGATGTTTTCGATTGGTGCTTTCTGTCCAAGTAAAAGATCAGGAAATGTTGTTGGTAGAAGCCAAACCAGGGTTTCGCCAGGGATCAGCACCGGCAGTTCTAAAAAGCAGGTCCCTATGGTACTCTCCATTTTTGCCCTCAGTGGGTGGGAAAAAACTTTAGCTCTGCACAGTACCACCCTTCACTGGCTTTGGTGTAACTTCAAAGAGACTTGTTATAGTTCTTTCACAGTCTCATCATTTCACAACTGAAACATTTTCAATAATATATTCAACAAAGCCATAGTTGTTGCTTATTTATCTTATGCAACCATTAACCATTGACAAAGCAAATAGCCCTTGCTTGTTGTAGGTATAAATTTACTTCTTGAATTATATATCTGAATGCAATGACAGACACACCAAAATAGAAGTCGGGCAGCACACTATGCAGAGCACAGATTTCTAGCTTACATGTGAGAGAGCACCATGTCATTTTGAAAATTGTAGGGGTGCACCATATCTCCCGTAGTCAGCACTCTCATATTTAGAGGGTATACTAACGTGTGTTTTTAGAAATATAACAGTAGGTAGGGAATTAGTACAATGTGTAAACTAATGTAGAGCCTTAACAGGAGTGTAACGCTTTATATGATGTAGAAATGCTACTAAATGTGTGTATTGTAAGATTAATAAACGTGCCATATTAAGAGTTGCACGTGTGGGAGATAGGATGTGATGTTTTAACATAGAGAAAAACTCATGTTTAGAAATGAGATGTAATGTTGTCTTTGTAATGGATTAGAGTACATTGCTTATAATGTAGAATCATTTAGAAATGCATTTAAACACGTAAAGGCCTGGGACATGAAGAGAAGTCAGTAGAGGCCTAACTGTGATTTCTTTAGTTAGCATTGGTTATTCTTGTGAAATAGCCACTTTTTGGGAAGAGTGCTGTTCTCAGCGAACATTGAATTGGATGTGCACGAGGTTGCTTCTCATGTATTCCTGTTGCAGGTGCAAGGCCACGGAGCTTGTTAGGTAGAAAGATCCATTGTTTGGAAGTTCGGCCGGTAGGAGTCAGGACGAGTCGGTGCCAGAGGAATGTTCATCTGCAACATTTGGCAAGAAGGTGCCTGGGATCCAAGGACGCATCAATGGATGCTGGATGGAAGGATGCCATGCTGAAAAAATCAGAAGACCAACACCTACCAGGGGGGCGTGCCTTGGGCGTAACTACTATTTTGGGAGTTTGTATTAGGGACAGATCCCTGGGGTGGAGAGCAGATCTTGTCAGGAGGTTGCTAGAGCAGGATGTAGGTAATTTAGACAGTTTCGAGGGAACTTAGGGCAGAATGGGGTGTAAGAGGGATCATTTTAGAACAAGCTCAGTAGTTAGTCTACCTTTGAGAAACTTGATTGCACTTCTTAGGGAGTCTTTACGGCTGACACCTTTACTCTTGCTTGAAGGGAATTGTTAAGTAGGGATGTCACCTTAGAGTTAGTGTAGGGACAGATTAAACTTTTCTTTCCTTTTTGTAAATGCAGTCCAGACTTCAAATAGGAACGGTAATTGGATGCCTGATGTTCCTAGAATTGACTTTGCTTTTCTTTCTGAGTCTTCTGAGACTCCTTCATAGGATTATGTTTGTATTAGTGCCAGTCTATTTCTTGAGCCTCTTGCTGAGGTGCTTGTATGTCCAATTATTTTTGGCTTTGTAATAAATTCTTAACTTCAGTTCGTAGTCAGTGGTTCTTTAAATTGGATTTGATTGCTGATTTGAAAAGCTGTTTGATTATGAGTTTGGAAATCTCCCCTCTATAATTCTTAGCAGACAAAAAGGTCCAGTCGACCTGTACTGGGATTCTGGAGAATTGATAAGTTAAAAATCTAGATAAGAATCCCAGCCCCGTCAGTTGGTAGCAGAGGATGGCTGTCTCTAGATTGAGGGGAGATCTAGATTAGGAAAAGTGTTCTAAGGCCCATAGAAATTAGGTGATGATTACCCAGTTGATTGTCGGCGGAAGTCGGTGTTTCATGGAAAGCGACGGAGAGTGACGGTGCGGCAAAGCCAGCAGAAGTTCGTGGGAGAGTGAGTATGAATAGGGTTTTATGTTGTTAGATTGCGGTGTTTGTGTTGTATTGTGATGTCTTGCGGAGTTGGAATGCCTGTTGTATGAAACAGGATCAGGCTGCGAGCGCGCACAGCCCGGGAAAATCTTAGGCTCAACGAGTAACTTGAACTTGAAACTTGAAGTGGTTCGGGTGTATCGAACACCCAGAGTAATTGTCGACTATTGTTAAGGGGATCGTGAGGTACCATCGATCGCCCGCTGGACCGAGATAGGGGGAACGAGTGGGTGAGTGTGTGAGTAACTGACGCTGGTCGTGGGTTGCTGAGTGTTTGTAACCTATCAGTTGAGGTGATTGTCCGGTCGTTTCGTGGACAGACAGTTGCCAGTTTTCGGTGACAATTACCCGACTGTGGACGTACAGTCAGACTGTGGACGTACAGTCAGCGAAGTGATTGCTTGGTCGTAAGTGATTATTTCATTGTGTGAATGGGACGTATGCGTGAGTGAGAGCTGCATTGTAAGCATGGGCTGAAAATTCATTCCGCTCGCGGAATTTTCGGATGTTCCGCGATCTTGCGATCCGCGAATCTCGCGAAATCGCTGTAAAATCCGCGAATCAGCGGGGACGTATTTTAAGACAAGCACTTACAGGGTTACAGCAGCAGGTGCAAAAGTTGAAGCAAATTTTTTGTAACCTTTTAAAAAAGGGTTACAAAGAAATTAACTTTAACTTGGGCACCTGCTGCTGCGAGCCTGAAAGTGCTTCCTGGCTCCTTGTTGCCTACTTGCAACTATTCTTTGACCCTGCTCTGACCCTTGAAGCAGGGTCAGAGAATAGTTTCAAGTAGGCAATGAGGCACCTGTCACGAAAATTAAACCTCAACAGGAAGCACTGACAGATATAAAAACAATTGTTTGCAATACAATAGGTCTCGCATTAGGAAAGTTTGCGCTATTGGTCTTATACATCACAATTTTTTTATTTATGTGTTGGTTTTGAAAATAGCTAAATTAATAGCTTTGTCATTTACAATGCCAATAGTTATAACTTTCGCAAATGTGACACCTATAGCATTTGTTATGCAACATGTTTTGTATTTACGTGACTTAGATGTATTGATATTACAAATTGCAATGGCTTATAATTTTTTTAAATAATTAATACTTAACCCCTTCGATGCTCATGACGGAACGGTTCCGTCATGAGCGTCGGTTGGCCTGTGCTCATGACGGAACCGTTCCGTCATGAGCCCGTTGGCTCATTAGAACCTTCAGCACAGAGCGAGAATTCGCGCCGCGCTGAAGGTGTTAAATAAAAGTGATTTTAATTTATAATGGCAATAGCTTAAACTTTTGTGAATAACTTTTGTGAAGATTATGTTCAGTGTATTTTATTGTGACGAAAATCCAAGAACAGAAGTGAAATATTAACATCTTTTTGTGACATTTGTAATAAAGCTTGAAACATTGAGAGAACATATTTGAACCAGTTGTTGTTGAATGGTTGTGCATATTGATGCTGGGGTGGTGCTGAGTGGTGCTGTGGTGGTGCTGAGTGGTGTTGTGGTGATGCTGAGTGGTGCTGTGGTGGTGCTGAGTGATACTGGAATGGTGCTGAGTGATGCTGGGGTGGTGCTGAGTGGTGCTGTTGTGGTGCTGTTGTGGTGCTGAGTGATCCTGTGGTGATGCTGAGTGATGCTGTGGTGGTGCTGAGTGGTGCTGTGGTGATGCTGAGTGATAATGTGGTGGTGCTGAGTGATGATGTGGTGGTGCTGAGTGAAGCTGTGGTGGTGCTGAGTGATAATGTGGTGGTGCTGAGTGATAATGTGGTGGTGCTGAGTGATGCTGTTGTGGTGCTGAGTGGTGCTGTGGTGGTGCTGATTGGTGCTGTGATGGTGCTGAGTGATGCTGTGGTGGTGCTGAGTGATGGTGTGGTGGTGCTGAGTGGTGCTGTGGTGGTGCTGAGTGATAATTTGGTGGCGCTGAGTGATGCTGTGGTGGCGCTGAGTGATGCTGTGGTGGCGCTGAGTGGTGCTGTGGTGGTGCTGTGGTGGTGCTGAGTGATGCTGTGGTGGTGCTGAGTGGTGCTGTGGTGGTGCTGAGTGATGCTGTGGTGGTGCTGAGTGGTGCTGTGGTGGTGCTGAGTGATAATGTGGTGGTGCTGAGTGATGCTGTAGTGGTGCTGAGTGATGCTGTGGTGGCATTGAGTGGTGCTGTGGTGGTGCTGAGTGGGGCTGTGGTGTTGCTGAGTGATGCTGTGGTGGTGCTGAGTGATGCTGTGGTGGTGCTGAGTGGTGCTGTGGTGGTGCTGAGTGATAATGTGGTGGTGCTGGGAGATAATGTGGTGATGCGAAGGGCAGAATGGCACAAAAAGCAGTCTAACAAAGGGCAGAAGGGCAGAAAAACAAGGGAAAAACGAGTCTCACAGAGGGCAGAAGGGCACAAAAAAATGTGGTGCTGTGGTGGTGCTGAGTGATGCTGTGGTGGTGCTGAGTGGTGCTGTGGTGGTGCTGAGTGATGCTGTGGTGGTGCTGAGTGGTGCTGTGGTGGTGCTGAGTGATACTGTGGTGGTGCTGAGTGATAATGTGGTGGTGCTGAGTGATAATGTGGTGGTGCTGAGTGATGCTGTGGTGGTGCTGAGTGGTGCTGGGGTGGTGCTGAGTGATGATGTGGTGGTGCTGAGTGGTGCTGTGGTGGTGCTGAGTGATGCTGTGGTGGTGCTGAGTGGTGCTGTGGTGGTGCTGGGAGATAATGTGGTGATGCGAAGGGCAGAATGGCACAAAAAGCAGTCTAACAAAGGGCAGAAGGGCAGAAAAACAAGGGGAAAACGAGTCTAACAGAGGGCAGAAGGGCACAAAAAACGAGTCTAACGGGGCAGAAAGGCACAAAAACGAGTCTAACAGAGGGCAGAAGGGCACAAAAAACGAGTCTGACAGAGGGTAGAAGGGCACAAAAACAAGGGAATAACAGAGGGCAGAAGGGTACAAAAAACAAGTTTATCAGAGGGCAGAAGGGCAGAAAAACAAGGGAAAAATGAGTCTAACGGGGCAGAAGTGCACAAAAAACGAGTCTAACAGGGGGCAGAAGGGCAGAAAAACAAGGGAAAAACGAGTCTAACAGAGGGCAGAAGGGCAGAAAAACAAGGTAAAAACGAGTCTAACAGAGGGCAGAAGGGCACAAAAAACGAGTCTAACGGGGGCAGAATGAATCCCGCCCTGCGTGTTTGTCCACAAAGATGTCACCTTTTTGTGCAATACCTCTACTCAACTGGAGTACTTTCTACTGTCTAAACAGTAAGTGCTCCCTTGTTGGCTAAATGTATATGGGCAGATTTACAATAACTGGCGCATCCCCATGGATGTGCCAGTTATTGTGGGCCGCAGCTCCGCCACCCATTGTGCGCCGCATTTACTATGCGGCGCACCATGTGGCAAAAACGGCACAGATGTGTCATGCATCTGTGCCGTAAAAGCAGTGCATTGCTGGAGCTGCGCAGCTCCAGCAATGCTCTGGGGGGCCTATCTACCCAATGCTGCGTCAAGCCTTGCGCCTGCTTCAAGCAGGCGCAGGGTTTTGACGCAGCATTGGCCTAAAAGTGACTGAGTGAAATCTTGTAGATTTCACTCACCCACTTTTAGGAAGCGTTCTTGCGCAGGAACGCCCTCCCCTGCGCCGGAACGCCTCCTGATGGCACTGGGCTTTACAACGTGACGCATCTCTCAGATGCGTCACATTGTTAATACCCAGCACCATGGCGCATCTTTTGTGCTGCCGCTGCGTCACTAAAGTGACGCAACTGTGGCGCCAAAGAGGCGCAAGCGGCTTGTAAATCTGCCCCATAGTGCTTTTACTACACTGTAGCTGCGTAAAGGGCCAGAAGATGTGTCTCCAGGGACCATGTGTGCCTGTGCCTGTGTTACAGGCACACATGGTCACTGGAGACACATCTTCTGGCCCTTTACGCGGCTGCAGTGTAGTAAAAGCACTATACATTTACCCAATGAGGGAACACTTACTGGATTAGCCAGTAGAAAGTACTCCAGGGCAAATCGCAAAAAAATCTGCAATTTTGTGGAAAAATTCACGAATTTGCAGATTTTTTTTGCGATTTCGCGGGGAAATCCACGAATTTGCGGAACACGAATTCGCATATTTCACCCATGCTTACTGAATTGTAAAGGAGGGGAACTGCTGCAAAGCGGAGGCGAGTGACGTCAGAAGGTGCCGCGCTGGGATAGGGCGGTTGGTGTGAAGCCGCGCTGGGATTGATGGATTGTCATCAGGAAATAGAGGAGCACTGGGGAAAAAGAGAGAAGTTGGGTTTCATCATGAAATGTTTTAAAGTGTTGCGAGAAATATTCAACAGAGAAAAGAGATTAGAACCCCGGGGGGAGAAGTGGCTCCGCCCGAGGATACCCCAGCTCATTATATGGCTACGAATGTAGGGTTGCATACTATATTGTGGCTTGAGAATTGGGCAAAGATTACTGATGGAAATAAAGAGTTGACTTTCCCCAGATACGGAACTTTCAGATTGGAAGTGTTACATCAGTTGAAGTCGATTATGGCTTCTTTGCGTCCGCTGCCTAGACCAACACAGTTTGATGCATCGAATGCGTGGATTAGGGCGGCACATGAGAGGAACAGGGACAGGAGACAGGAAAGAGTGAAACAGTCAGTCAGAGCATTTCTGGATGCGAGGTGGGATGCATTGGTGAAAAAATGGAGAGTACAGACTATTAAGGGAGGCAGGTTGTATCCACTGTTGGTAAAGACAGGGGACGCCCAGAGAAGGAATGATGAATACGATGACAGTGACACGGATGATAGCTTGTTAGAACGGATGTTATTACAGAGACCACCGTCAAGTTCCAACTAGAATGGAAGTAGTGGGAAAGCTCTCAACAGGGGAGATGCAGAACGTAGGAAGTACTAGTCCACAGAGGTTGCCGGATGCCCTTAAGGTACCGATTACCATTGGTCCTATAGTGTCAGTGTACAACCCCGAGCCAGTGAGAAATGTAACGCCACCACAGATGGGAATGGAAGGGAGCATCAGTGATGTAAGGAACAGTGTAGTAGGTGGGTTGAGCCAAATGCCAAGGCCTGTGGAACCGAGCACTCCGTAGCCGGCTACTGCAGATTCGTCTAGAGGTTTGATGGATCTGAGGGGGCCGAAGCCAAAATCTCTTGGCGAGCTGAGGCCCGACTTAAGGGCATGGGAGTCGACCGCATGGGCTTAGAGCGAGGGGCCAGGAAAGGAGTGGGGCCATGAGAGTGTGGAGAACAGGATGAGTTTTAGGGAAACACCCGAAGACAATAGGTGCTGAGAACAGGACAGTGCTTGTAGGGAGTTGAGTGATGTAACTAGGAGAAGTACACTGTCAGCAGCCATAAGGGTGAAAAAGCTGGACGTGATGAGACTCAAGTCAGAAGTAGACGAGATAGTGGAGGGAAATTTACCCTTAGAGAGAGTGGAGCTCTATGAGCCAGACAAGTTGCTGTTTGTAGCGAAGGATGTGACCCGCAAAGTGAGGTCGGCACATGAGAAACTGACTGAATTGGCAAATAAATATGATGTGGACTTGTCCAGGACAAAAATTTAGCAGGGAAATCATCAGTTGCAATACACTGATCAAGACCAAGAAGAGAAGAGGGTAATTGGCTTAAAGACCCACCTTAGAGAGCTGATCATAGGAATACGAGCCTGGAACAGGCTTGAAAAATGGGAAGAACCGTGGTCAAAGAAAAAGAGTGTTGGAAGGATTGTGGTAGAGACACCCAATCCAGGAGGGGAATACCAGGAGTTGGGACATACCCCTTACGGGAAAAGGCCAGTGGAGGATACGCGCATGTACCTTGGTGTCGGGGAGATTTGGCAGCATTTCAGAAGTTGAGGGAAAACCCCGTTGAGTGGTAGAAGCAAGTTGAGAGGTTTGTTAAGATTTCCAAGGTGTTATGCAACGACTTGAACACCTTATTCAACATTGTAGTTCCAGGGGATTTATGGGTTGCATGTAAGGTTGCGATTTAGTGGCCTACTGCTGAACCAGACTGAGATGTTGTCACAAACGGGCCATCGCCTTTGGTCATGAGGAAGTATGAACAGGCGATCACATGGCTAAAGTATAAGGTATCCCCACAGGATGTTGTTTGGGTGAAGATAGATTGGCTCCCCCTCTGCATGGGACGACTCTTGGTGGCCAGAAGCCCTTGGAAAAGCACCCATCCCGACAGACCACGCACGGAACCTGGGCGTCATCCTGGATTCCTCACTTTCTATGAACAGACAAGTCAACGCCGTCTCCTCATCCTGCTTCAACATTCTTCGCATGCTCAAAAAAACATTTCGTTGGATCCCCACCGAAACTAGGAAAACGGTCACCCACGCTCTGGTCACGAGCCGACTGGACTATGGAAACACCCTCTACGCCGGTACTACCGCTAAACTCCAGAAAAAACTCCAACGAATCCAAAACGCCTCAGCCAGGCTCATATTAGACATCCCGCGTAAAGAACATATCTCTGGTCACCTGAAAAACCTCCACTGGCTTCCCGTCAATAAGAGGATCACTTTCCGGCTCCTAACCCACGCACACAAAGCACTCTACGAAATCGGACCAGAATGCCTCAACACACGACTGTCCTTCTACACCCCCTCCCGCCAGCTACGATCTTCCAACCAAGCCCTTGCCACTGTACCTCGCATCAACAAAACCACCATGGGAGGTAGATCCTTCTCCTACCTGGCAGCTAAAACCTGGAACTCACTTCCCACTTACCTTCGCCTTACCCAGAACCACCTAGCATTCAGAAAGCAACTTAAAACGTGGATATTTGACAAGTAATTCCCCACCCCTCCTTAAGCGCCTTGAGACCCTCTGGGTATGTAGTGCGCTATATAAATTCTCTGACTTGACTTGACTTGACTTGACTTGACAGTCAGTAACCAAAGGAGACAGTGCATGAATATTACGAAAGACTGTTGCAAGTCTTTAAGCAGTACAGTGGGTTGGATGTCATGGATCCGAAGGACATGGGACAGTTTGTTTACAAGTTTGTCCTGGGATTGAGACCTGATATCTGCCTTATGGTCCAGCAGCATTTGATTTGTTGGCAGAACAAGCCGCTGGACAAAAGTTTGAGGTATGCTCGGTACTGTAGTGATGAAATAGACTAGAAAAACAAAAAGTATAAGGACAAGCTGATGCTGGTCCAGATGCAGGCGGCTGATAAAGGTCAGGTGCAGTCTGGAGGAGGTACGCTGGGAAGGAAACAGAATGGTCAGCACAAGATAAAGGGAAATGTAGAGGATTCCAAGCCAAGAGTGGATCTAGCCACGTTGAAAAAGACTACTGCCTGCCACCAGTGTCACCAGATTGGACACTGGCGACGCGAGTGTCCCTTGAACCCTGCGAATCAGGTTGAACAGGAGGAAGAGGTAGAAAAGGTACAGTTCCCACAGGTGACAACCACTGTGTCAAAGCCCAAAACTGTGAAAGGGGGGACTTCGGCTCCGCGAGTACAGGTTCCCCAGCCACCGAGGATCTCGTCAGGGACTCGGACATACCAGCAGGTGCCTCTATTTGATAAGAGTGATGATGTTACTTAGACCCGTTGGCATGACGGTGCCTGAGAGGGGAGGAAGACTGCACTCTTGCTTGCAGTCTTGGAGGTAGACCAGAGGGGACCATTTGTGGAAGCAGATGGTGATGGTTACCCCACCACCTTCTTGGTTGATACTGGTGCTACCCTTTCTACTGTAAGATCTGCAGTAGTCCCCAACCTACCCCTCTTGGGACAGACAATCCAAGTTGTAGGTGTTGCAAATAGGAGAATGACGAATCCTTTGACAGAACCGATTGCTGTGAAGATAGGATCATTTTGTGACAGACACCAGTTTGTGGTGTGCGACTCGAGTCCTGTGTGTTTACTAGTGAGGGATCTCCTGTGTAAACTTAATTGCACCATCTATTGTACCCCTAAAGGAATGGAACTGCTAACGAATGATGATGACGCTACCTTTAAGGTTGCAAATCAGCATTTTTGCATAGAGATGTATCCTGTTTTGACAGTGGAAGAGCTTCCACTAGACTTGAGAGATTCAGTCTCACAGGAAGTGTGGGACTTTACTGGAGAGGACATAGGATTGATCAAAGGAGTTGAACCAGTTAAGATTCAGGTCAAGCAGAATGCTGAATTCACAAGAACGTCTCAGTATAATCTGACTCCAGAAACGATTGCAGGGATAAAACCTGTAATTGAGTCTATGCTCAAGCAAGGGATCCTGAAGGAAGTAATGGTCAGTCCATGTAACTCGCCTATTATGGGATTGCAGAAACCGGGCAGGAAGTTCAGAATTGTGCAGGACCTGCATCGGGTAAACAACGTAGTTGTTCCATGATGTCCAGTGGTACCGAATCCATCTGTGATATTGTTTCAGATTCCGTGCCAAGCTGAGTGGTTAACCGTGATTGATCTGTGTCAGGCCTTCTTCTCGATTCCTCTGCATGGAGAGAGATAATTTCTTTTTGCTTTTAAGCTGGAAAACCGTGTCTTAACATGGTGTTGTATCCCTCAGGGGTACCCACAGAGTCCATCGATCTTTAATCAGATCTTGAAGAAGAATCTTGAGAGTGTTGTACTGCCGCAGAATTCGGTTCTCGTACAGTACATTGACGACTTCCTTGTTGCGTCAGAGTCTGAGGATGCATGCAGGATTGATACCATTGTCTTACTGAATCATTTGCAGTGAACGGACACAAGGTGTTGCCAAACAAGTTACAGTACTGTCTGAATGAGGTGCAGTACTTGGGTCACCGAATTGAGAAAGGCAAGAGGAAGGTGCCACCTGACAGGTTAGAGGCGATCATGGGTATGATGGTGCCTTCTACTCAAAGAGAGGTCAGAATGTTCCGGGGGATGGTTGACTACTGTCGCCATTGGATTGACAATTTTTCATTGAAGGCCAAGCCTTTGCAGAGACTGACGCACAAGGATGTTGATGATCCGGTACCATGGAAAAACGAATGTATGAAGGAGTTCCTTGAGTTGCGAGAGGATCTTTGTTGTGGTCCGGCACTGGGAATGCCTGATTACAATAAGCCTTTTTCACTGTTTTGCTGTGAACCAGAGGGTTGTGCTTTAGCAGTGCTAGCACAAGATCATGGAGGTGTCCATAGACCAGTTGCCTACTTTTCAGCTACTTTAGACCCAGTAGCTTCGGCATTACCCGGATGTCTCAAATCCGTTGCTGCAACAGGTGTCAGCATTGAAAGGTGCAAGAGTATTTTTTTTTTTATGAACCGAGGCAAGATGGCCGCTAAGCTGCTGTAGGAGGTAGTCGCACCTACTCCTTCTCCTGCATCACGCATGAGGCTGGAAAGACATGAAAAGATATGCTGATTTTCCGGGTAATTCGCAGCAGTAAAGAAAGCTCTGAGGCGATAAGAAAAGCACTGACAGTTCTACGGGGTTATTTTGGAGAGCAACTGATGAAAACGCTTAATCAAGGCTTTTCCACACTGAAAAGAATGGCACAGCGCACAGGAGCAATTCCTAAATCAACAGCGTCGAGCAGAAGAACCGCTGCAGCAAGTGTCATCACTCAAAAGGCACAGCTCAAGAAAGGAGAGAAAGGAGAAAAGACAGAGAAAGCCGCTAAGGAAAAGGCTGAGTCCAAGGCTACACTCCAGGCGGGAGCCTCGGTGTCAAAAGAGCAACAACAGCAACAGAAGCGCCATCAATCGGACAGTGGTGTGGCGAAGCATATGAACAATGTACCTGTCCCGGGTAAAGATCGTCGCCAGCCCACAGTCACGGAGGCTTTTGCAGCCAGAATGCAGCCGACGATTCTAGTCATGGAAGACACCGCGGCCCCGGGCGCTGAAGCAGACACGGAAGCCGAGCGCATCAACCGCGAGGACGCAAGTACGGCGGTTGCCAGGCAACCGGAGTCTCAGGCGTGCACGCCGCTGGAGAGAACCGCGCTGAGAGAGAAGGCTGCTGTGTCTGCTGTTGGAGGTTCAGACGCTGACGCTGCTACAGATGCGGACGCAGCTCTAGCATTAGAGCTGAAGGAGGTAGGAGAGCTGACGAATGTTAACAATAATGAACAAATGCTTGAAGCTCTGTTGGAAATAAATCTTGCACCCACGCCTGGAGACAGCAGTACCCTAGTTCAATCCAACTGGGGAAGTATGAAAAGCGTAGAAAGTCGCGCTCTAAAAGGGGGTAAAGGAAGGAGAGTACGCTCCCCAGAGGCAGAAAAATTTTACACTGGGACTGAAGGCTCAGATTCCTCGCTGCACTCAGAGGAAGAAGATAGCACTACAGATCTTTCACTAGGATCGGAGTCTGAATCTGAATCTGAAGGGTCCCACATTAGCGAACAGAGAAATAAAGATACACAGCGGAAAAAAAGGCGCACTATGATAAGAAGAGACAGAGACATAGACAGAGCCGCATCAAGTACGAACAGGAAATTGCTATGGGACTATGGCACTACCTCCAAAATGTACCAGGAACACGAGCTAGGCGATACCCTTGATAACCACTCTATAAATATTTCTCAAGACGCAGCCGAAGCGCCACCCCAAGCGACTTTGGATGGGATGTTTGCCATGCTAAAACAAATGCATATTGAAGCTCGTCTGGAGAGTAGGAGAGCTAGGCAGGATACTAAAAAAATACAGGCAAGCATCAGGAAAATGAACAAAAAATACGAAGAGGTGGAAGAAAGGGTGGTACAGGTTGAGGAAAGAACCGGCAGGCTGGAGGACGAAGTTACAGACTGGCAGACGTCTAGAGTGGAGCAAGGAAAGGTGATAGAGGATCTACAGTGGAAGCTGGAGGATTTCGAGAATCGTCAGCGAAGGAACAACCTAAGATTCCTGGGCCTAGAAGAAGGACTGGAAGGGAATGACCCAAGAGGGTTTATGATCAAACTACTGAAAGGTGCATATCCAGAGTCGCACTGGCAATGGGAACTAGAAATCCAAAGAGCGCATAGATTCCCACTGACGCAGAAGAAAACAAGAGGCAATAGCCAGAATAGCCAGAATGCCCTTCCTAGGGCAATGTTAGTTTTCTTTGGGAACTTTTTGGCCAGGCAAGAAGTTATGGAGTCTGCCAGACCAGAGAAAAAAAAATCATTTGATGGGATCACATTTTTTACGAGGCCGGACTTTTGTCACACGACTGTTGAAAGAAGATGGAAACTTAGGCAGCTAATCACTCCATTTCAACGTCAGGGTTCTGAAGCATACCTAATGTTTCCTTCAAAGCTGAAAGTTGTCACTGGTGGTCGTGTTAGAATGTTTTTTTCAGAAGTAAAAGCAGGCGAATATCTCGCAGAAATTACGGAGAATCAGAAAGGAAAGAGAAGTAGGGAATCTGAACCAGTATAGGCTCTATATTTCAAGTCATATTGAAATATGGGAATACACGGGCAGGCTGAGCAGGAGAGGGAGGCGACGCTGCAGCAGCGTGTAGCCACACATAGGTCATGACTGACCTATTTGCCTGTAACAGGGGGGGGGCCCGCAAGGGGAGGGGGGACAAGGGGGTGGGAGAGGGTGGGTGGAGGGAAAGGGGTGGTATAGAAGCTAGGTTATGCACAGCACAAGCTAAGAAGTTATGTAGCTATAAACAGGTGACAATAAATAGATTAAGGATGACAATTGCGGGACTAACTTATAAGTTCAGATGGCGTTAAGAGTTGCAACCATTAATATCTGCGGTTTAAATGATGGTGGGAAAAGACAGAAAGTCGCAGCTATGTGTAGACTACTAAAATTGGATGTCATATGCTTCCAGGAGACACACGTGAGAGGAAAGGATAAATACCTTATCGATCAACTAGGGTATGAAATACTAGGATACACACAACAAGATGTAAAAACAAAAGGGGTGGCAATTGTTGCAAAGAAAGGGATTATGGTGATTAAGAAAAAGAAGGAGGATGAGGAAGGGAGATGGGTGAAGGGGTGAAGGAAGGGGAGACTGCTGGAGGATGATACACAATTGTGTCTGTATATGGCTCTAATGAAGATGAACCTGAGCTATTTGAATCACTTGATGTCGAGCTGGCACTATGGGCAGAGCCAGTAATTTTTTGCGGGGACCTTAATATTAATGGGCTATCTGGGCTGAGTAGGCCGGGAGGGGGGATGAAGGGAGACCGCAAGAAGAAAACTCGAAGAGCTATTACTAATTTAATGGGCAATAATGCTCTGGTTGATGTCTGGTTAGCACACAATCCCATGGGAACAGGTAGTACTTTTTACTCGGCACCCCATAAAGCTATTGCAAGATTAGACTATTTCTTAGCCTCCAGCACTTTAGTATCAAACCTAAAAATAGAAAAGCTGCCCAGGGTTTTCTCAGATCATAATCCACTGGTGCTGACTATTCCTCAGAATTCCAATACTGCATATAAAGAATACAATTGGACCTTTGAAAGAGGGCTGCTTAAAGAAGAAGACTATGTTAATAGAATGAAGATGTGGATCAGACAATTCTGGGAGATAAATAGAGGTACGGCCTCTGTAGGAATGGTCTGGGATACATTCAAAGCAGGGATAAGAGGGGAAACACTGGCCTATACTCTTCATATGAGCAAAAAAGAAAAGCTTGAATTAACAAATAGGCTACAGGATTTAACAGAGCTAGAACAACAGCTTATCCAGGCGGTTATTAATCAAGGGCCTTTGGAAGAGATTCTATTAGAGATAGAGTTAAAGAGAGCAGAGACTAGCGAAAAATTGGCAAATAAAGCGGCAAGTAATTACTTAGCAAAAAAGGAGAAATGTTATGAATTCAATGAACCGGTAGGACACATGTTAGCAGTCCGTATTAGACAAGATTTGACAGCAGGAGAAATTAAAGAAATAAAGGATAAAGGCGGAAATGTGGTGACTAAGGTAGAAGATGTGAGGGAGGTGTTTAGGGAGTTCTATTCCGAGTTATATGATCAGGACTTGGGAGATGTGGAGGATGAGATAGAGAACTACCTAATGGATATCCCCCACAAGGAATTGAGTGTGGAGGATAAGGAGACACTGGAATCTACTCTAACACTGGGGGAAATCCATATGGCAGTATCCAAACTCCCTTCAGGGAAGGCTGCGGGACCCGATCAAATCCCGGCGGAATTTTATAGAGTTTTTTGGGATACCCTGGGGGCTGATATGCTGGAAATTTTAAGACACGCACAGAGGGGGGAAAATGTACCAAAATCGTGGGCCGGAGCAAATATTATTGTTATTCTGAAAAAAAAAAAACCACACTTAGATCCCGGCTCATATAGGCCAATAACGCTTATGAATGCGGATGCGAAAATTTACTCCAAGGCTCTCTCCCAAAGGCTAAGTAGGGTAATTGAGGGGATGGTAGTCGCAACACAGCACGGATTTATACCTGACAAATGGACCACTCAACACACAAGACAGATGGTTACCATATTGGACGCTGCAGGTGCCACAGGAGACCCTGCCTCGGCCATCTTCTTGGATGCAGAGAAGGCCTTTGACAGGGTCTCCTGGGGGTATTTATGGAAGGTCTTGGAATGGTTTGGGCTAGGAGCAGGATATATAAAGGCCATAAAGGCGCTATATTTAGAGCCCACAGCCAAAGTAAGAGTAAACAGAGGATATACTGAGGGTATACGTATAAGACGCGGTACAAGGCAGGGCTGTCCGGCCTCGCCATTGTTATTTGCCTTATACCTAGACCCTCTTCTGCGAAGATTGGAAGATAATTCCAACATTCTTCCAATCAAATTACACACACATGAGTACAAAACACTTGCCTACGCAGACGATGTAGCGGTGGTTACCCCAGAACCCGGCTCGGCTATCTTAGAAATCGAACAAGAAGCTGCGCGCTTTGGATCTATCGCAGGATACTCATTGAATAAAGGGAAAACGCAGATTATACAAAACAACTGGGTGATCTTTCAGGATATAAGAGTAGCTAATGAAGTTACGTACCTAGGCGTCAAGATTACAACTGACTTAGACAGGCTAGTCGAAATAAATATGAGCCCGTTACTGTTAAAAATAAAAACTGACACAGAAAGAATGAATAACTTACACCTGACTTTAATGGGCCGAATTAATGTAATTAAAATGGTTACTTTTCCAAAAGTACTGTATTTTTTTAGGTCTATTCCATTATTCTTTGAAAATACATGGTTTAATAAATTAGAAGCGATTCTGAATAAATTTATCTGGGCCAAAGGAAAAACAAGGAGAGCTTATAGACATTTAACGGTAGGCAGAGACAAAGGTGGCTGGGGGGCGCCGGACTTCAGGCTCTACTACTGGGCAGCTGTAATACAGTACTGCTGGGGGCTACTAGGCGGGGGAGGTACAGAGAACACAAGAGAAATCGAGACAGGATCAAATAATGTCTATAATGTCTATACCACATTGTTGGGTGAGGAGGCTGAGAATGGGTTTTTAAATACAACAGATTTCACTTATTTCAAACATACACGGTTTAAGACCTTGAAGGCAGCCTACAGGGTGTGGCAAGGAGTGTCAAAAAAACTGGGTTTGGGTAGATTTAATAACTATACGCGGCTATATACAAATTGTTCACTACCGAGGGAGATCTTTAGGGATGGCACTATGAGAGACTGGCATAATAAGGGTATAGGGAAAATAGGGAACTTAGTGGACAATCAGGGGAACATGTTACAGTTTGGGACCTTAAAAACGAAATTTGGGCTAGAACACAATAGCTTCTATAAATATCTCCAAGTTAGAATCTTTTTAATACAAAAACATGGTGGCCCGGTAGGAATGGAACATTGTAAAATGATGGATATTTAGAAATAACCAATAAGTGTACAATCAGACAACTTTATGCGGAACTGAAAGAAAATAAAACAGATGAAAGGGCAAAATATTCACAAAAATGGTCCGAAAAATTGGGGTCAGGGCTAGAAACTTTCCAGATGTCTTTGGATTTGGGCAGAACAGTGCTATGCTCCGCGACTCTCCAATCACAGCACTTTAAGACGGTATTTTCACTCTACCATACCCCGGCCAGAATAGCACAATGGGGTGGCACGTCAGGTATAACATGCCCCCGATGTAATTCAAATGAAGCAGATATCATACATATGTTCTCGCAATGCCCACAACTGTTTACCCTGAAAAAAGCCATTGAGGATTTTTTTGATAAATCACTCAGCCTTAGGATTAAACTCACTGATAAATTAGTTATACTAGGGGTGGCTTGCACGGCAGAAGCTATGCCAGTAGAGTTTGTTTTTGTTTCACTTGCAGTTTATCGTTTATGCATAGCAAGAAACTGGCTGAATAAAGCTCCCCCTCCATTCCAGGAATGGATTGCAAGTCTTCTATCAATATACAACTTAGAAAAAGCAATCTATGAAAGAAAAGGAAGGAGGGCTAAGGTATTAGGTAATAGTATATGGCAACCTATTACAGTGTGGAAAAATAGTAGGATAAATCCAGTTCAGTGAAAGAAAGATTCTTTTTTCTTCTCTGCATTTTATGTTTTTTTTTTGCCTCCTTCTTTTTCTTTTTTTTTCTTTGCTGTTTTGTTTCTGATTGTTGTATAAATATGGGTATCATTTAACATGTATACATCCATATGATGATTTTCTTGCGCCATAAAACGTATGATAATGTACTTAATTACCTGTGCAATAAGTATGTGCTGTAACCAAATGCAGGATATTGTGGAAACATTTTTTGAAAATGCTTAATAAAAATTTAAAAAAAAAAAAAAAAGAAAGGTGCGAGAGTATTGTGATGGGTCACCCTTTGATTGTACATGTTCCACATTCTGTTGAGCTACTAATGCCAGGACCAAGACACAGCACCTGATGAACAATAGGCTCACACGCTACGAGCAGGTCATACTTGATGCGGAAAATGTGACCCTTAGGAGGTGTTCTGTTTTGAATCCTGCAACCTTGATGCCGTTGAAAAAACACCCTTGATGAAGAATGTGCGGACCATGATTGTCTTGATGTGACTTAACTTTGTACCAAACCGAGACCTGACATTGTCGATGAACCATTGGTTGACCCTGATGAAATTTTCTTTAATGATGGTTCATGTTTAACACCTTCGCTGCTGCGGCTATTCCGCCGCAGCGCTAAGGGGGCGGGGGGACCGCAGGCTTGCCCATGCTGGTGACGGAACCGCTCCGTCACCAGCCTCGGTTGAACTGTGCTCATGACGGAGTGGTTCCGTCATGGCCCCGCCCGCTCAATAGACCGCGCCGTGCAGGCGCAAAATTAGCGCCGCGCTGGCGCGTCAGGCGGGCCATGACGGAACCGCTTCGTCATCAGCACAGCGCCACCGCGGCTGATGATGGAGCGGTTCCGTCATCAGCACGGAAAATGTTACGAGACAGTGTTGGTCAATTGAGAGCAGCCTTTCTGTATGTACCATTACCGGAGTAGTTGAAGCTGCATGCCTGGAAGGAGTATACTCCGCTCAGGTGGCTGAGATCACTGCTTTGACTTGTGCTTGCATAGCAGAACATCAGATTTGGATTACCATCTACACTGACAGCCAATATAGATTTGGTGTGGTTCATGATTTCGGACAGTTATGGTCCCAGAGAGGTTACGTGACATCATCAGGATCGCCCATCCGCAATGGGGTGTTTGTGAGGTTGCTTTTAGAGGCCTTACAACGTTCCAGAGAAATCGTTGTTGAAAGTGCACGGCTCATGGGAAAGGGACAGATTTTGTGTCCCTCGGAAACCGCTATGCGGATGAGGTTGCACGATTCTGTGCCGACCAAAGGCTATATCTTCTCTGAGAACCATGTTGTGGGGGCGAAGAGAGAACCGATTTTAACATGATGCTGACCATGGCAGTTTCTTGGGATGAGCTCAAGTGTTTGCAAGAACAGGTTTCGGACCACGAGAAGAATGTGTGGATCAATTCAGGCTGTGTGAAAGGGGATGTGGACCTTTGGGTGTCTGGTAATAGAAGAGCAGTGTTGCCGGTCGAATTTCTGAGTCCGTTGGCAAGACAGATTAATGGTGCAGTGTATTTAGGAAGAGATGCGATGGTGTAAGTGTTCCGACAGACATGGTACAACCCACGGTTTTGTGCAGTGGCAGAAGCTGTATGTCAGAGATGTATTACGTGTCAACAGATGAATGTCGGAAAGAGGACTGCAGTTACCATGAGTCACATTGGAAGGTCAGGGGTCCCTTCAAGAGAATGCAATTGGACTTCATTGAGATGCCTAGGTGCAATCACTTGAGGTACATTTTGGTGGTGGTGTGCGTGTTTCCATGGTGGGTAGAGGCATACACGACCCGCAGGTGCAACACACTTACAGTAGCTAAACTGTTGTTGAGGGAGCTTGTCCCTCTATTCGGGATTCTAGCCTCTTTGGAATCGGACAGAGGAATGCATTTTCATAGCGAAATCATGAAGATGCTTTGCACAGCACTGACCATTGATCAGAGACTCCATTGTAGTTACCGTCCAGAGGCTTCTGGAATAGTTGATCAGATCAATGGGACTCTGAAATCTCGAATGGCGAAGGTGTGTTCATTTACATCTCGGAAGGGGCCCGATGCTTTGCCCTTGGTGTTGATGAGCATGCGCAGTACCCCAGACTGGAGAACAGGTCTCTCCCCTCATGAAGGGTTGATGGGAAGGGTTAAGAGGTTTCCAGGGGTGCCAGCAGAGGCCCAGATTAATATCACAGATGATCTGATCCTTGATTATTGCAAATGACTCGCTGATGTCGTCCGTTCTGTGTCTCATCAGGTGCAGGCTGCTGTGGTCCCGGCATCCAGTGATCTCTGT
The DNA here is from genome assembly GCF_964263255.1 of Lissotriton vulgaris. Lineage (NCBI taxonomy): Eukaryota > Metazoa > Chordata > Amphibia > Caudata > Salamandridae > Lissotriton > Lissotriton vulgaris. The sequence goes on from NC_141691.1 coordinate 1,317,780,334, forward strand.
CACGACCTGAGTTCGGGAGACTGGGTGTTGGTTCTGAAGCATGTGCGAAAGAGCGGCTTGGATGCTCGGTGGAGAGGCCCTTTCCAAGTCATCCTAGTCACGAACACTGCTGTGAAGTGTGGGGGGCTGCCGAACTGGATATGTGCTTCCCATACCCGTCGAGTTTCAGCACACTTGGAAGAAACATCTCCTCTCCCGAATGAAAATCCAGCTGATGTGGCAGGGCCACAGGAGGGGACAAGCCAAGCTGTGGGGGTGTCTGATGCAGCTGGTTGCTCACTAAACCAAGCTGAGGAGGGTCACAACAGCAGCGACTCCGAAACTGACACCGAAAGGGGAAATTGCTGTGAAAGTGGTCCAGAGTCAAACTCAGCTGAAGAAAGTTGTGAGCAGGGTGAGCAAGCAGGAGGTGTGAGAGCCAGCAGAGCAGAGGAGCAGTGGCCGGAGAGACAAAGGCAACTGAACCTGAGACTGGTTCCTGAAAGAGACCTTGCTCATGTGTCTGAGGAGTCCGAATTTGATGAAGGGGAAGAAGGGCAAGCTCGTGGAGGTCTAAGAAGATCAAGACAAATGAGGGTGCCTTGCCGGAGGTACGCAACTCCTGAGTGAACTTACATTGGGACTGATGCCAGGAGTTTTGAGATCGGGGAGGGTGAGGGCAGTGACAGTGATCAGCACCAGTCCTAATATCAAGTTGGATGTGCTGTTGTTGGTACCAGGACTTAAAATTGAAGGTCCATTGACAATCACAGTCCCGAATCCACCAATTTTGAGCAGAATTCATCATTTGATTTTGAGTAGACTGCTTTTTTCTAAGTTTGGTCCAGAAATATCATCTCAGGTATCTATTGTTTTTCGTCTTGAACTTTTGGAATATGTGCTAGAAGCGGTTGGCACGAATCTTATAATGTATGATTGAGACTTTTCTTAAATAAACTTGCTTTGGCAACCTAGGTCCGAGTGGAAGAAGAAGAAATTTAGGGATTTCCCATAGAGGATTGAGAAGGGTTAGGGTTGTCTTTGAAAACTGTAAATAAGGAACTGAAATTCAAAGGGGACTTCCAGCTTCTAAGGTGTGGTTCGAATTGATTCAAGTAACTGAGGTTGGAGAGAAGAGACTGTGAAGGTTGTTGCTGAACAAGAGAAGCTGCAAATTGTCTTGAGACCATGGAGGCGGGAAATCCAAATCGTAGAGCTAGGTGCATTGTAGGCACACTTATAGGAGGAGTGATACTCTTCATTATTCTGGTAGTTGTAGTTTCGTATTTAGTACCACATGAGCAGACAGTGGAGGTAGAGGGAACACCTACACCTACTACTCCTAGCAGAAAAGAGTCCAAAATAGGAGACGAAAGAACCTTGCTGCTAGAGGAGAGTCGTAGGTTACATGCAGATCTGTCTAGAGGCAATTTCAAGCTTAATGCATATGCGAAGTTGTTGTATGAGTATATTGAGGCCATGGATGGGAAAGACTGTTATTTGTGTATGCAATTGCCTGCTTCTGTAGATGAAGGTATTAGATACCATCACCTTCCATTGAATTATGGAATTTCATGTAGTTTGCTGCTTAGCATTTTCTATGAACGAAATAATTTTTATTATTTCTTTTCGATATATGATGCTGTACTTCCTGAAGTACGCGCCTACAAACATTTGAATATTTACGATTATTACAAATCAGAAGATAGGCTTGGTACGTATTTCGTTCCGACTCAAGAGTTGGATACATCTTATGCTCATCGCCATAATCTGACATGTTTGTTGTCAGACACAGAGAAGAAATTTATAGAACAAGTGGAAGATAGGTACTGGAGACAAAAGCAATTGCGAGATTCAAGACAGGGTAAGGTAAATTGGACCGATGAAGAAAAGCTGCACAAGTCAAAAGGAAATTATGGTCCAATAGCTCTAGATGAAGTGCAGAAAGGGAAGTTGTGTCTTCATAGACTACAGACATTATGAGAATGTGTATGTAGGTCATACCACGTATGAGCATACTTTCACTTTGGAGTATTATTCAAAAGACTTTTTGCAAAGTGTAGTGCAGATTATTCTGACTGTGTATTTTGTTTGTGGGAAGAATGCATATGTGCGACTGCCTGAGAAATGGTATGGAACGTGTTATCTAGTAATCATTTTTCCCAGGATTTATCATACGGAATATTTTGAACTTTTAGAAGGAGGACAATATGTGAGAGTGAAGCGAGGTGAAAGTGCAGGAGCCATAGTTGGAGTCATTTTTGGAGCAATGATACCAACTTTGAAAGTGATCATGAATGATGTGAAAATTAGAAGGTTGGCAACTGTTGTGGATGAGTTGTCAGTGACTACAGCTAAGTCGTTGGTGTTGGTTGAAGGTGAGATGTTGTCGATAAAGACTATGGTTCTACAAAATCGCCTTGCTTTAGACGTCCTTCTAGCTAAGGAAGGAGGAGTCTGTAAACTTTTGAAGGTCCAAGAATGTTGTACTTATATACCAGACACCAGAAAAGATCTGCAGAAATATATAAGCAACATTACTGTGCTCCATAGTGAGATTGAGGATCTGACTGAGGAAACTGTGTGGGAAAAGGTTGGCAAAGAGTTTGGTAAAGTCGGGAGTTGGTTTGCACACCTTGGAAGAGGTTTTCTTGGTTTTGTGTTGAAACCTCTTATCATAGTTGTGGCGTGTGTGATTGGATTGTGGGGTTTGGTACAAGATTATAAATGGTACAGATCAAGCAGACTGGAGAGGTCGTTGAGAAGGCAAGAGAGGCGAATGGAGGGACTGCAGGACAGTTAATATCGGAATCTCAAGAACACAGAGTTGCTTCGGAGAGGTAAGGAGGCAACAAGCTCTGTTTAACTCGGTTCTCTCCATGAGGGTGGTGTATTGTGTGATGACACAGGTCATCAAAGGGGGGAACTGAGAGAGCTCCATGACATTTTGAAAATTGTAGGGGTGCATCATATCTCCCGTAGTCAGCACCCACATATTTAGAGGGTATACTAATGTGTGTTTTTAGAAATATAACAGGAGGTTGGGAATTAGTACAATGTGTAATCGATGTATTCATGACGATGCAAACTAATATGTATGTAAATGTAAATGTAAATGTATAGGCATTTATATAGCGCACTACTTACCCGTAGGGTCCCAAGGTGCTTCGACCGCTTCGAAACCCTTCCTGGCTTCCCTGAGAGATGGTCCCTTAATGGGTATCTCCAGGGTGAGACCAGGCATCCCCGGCGGTCTGGTGGGGCCGTTAGTGAAGATGAGGCAAGCTAATGCCCAGAGTTGCCGAGTGTGATCGCTGATCAGAGTGGGCACCGAGGCGAGAGAATTATCGAGTCCGCTGACCCTGGTCCAGAAACCTGCCGCGCCGGGAATCGAACCCTGGTCCCAGGCCGTAACGCTTTATACAATGTAGAAATGCTACTATATGTGTGTATTGTAGGATTAATAAACGTCCCATATTAAGAGTTGCACTTGTAAGAGATAGGATGTGATGTTTTCACATAGAGAAAAACTCATGTTTAGAAATGAGATGTAATGTTGTCTTTGTAATGGAATAGAGTGCATTGTTTATAATGTAGAATCATTTAGAAATGCATTTAAACGCTTAAAGGCCTGGGACATGAAGAGAAGTCAGTAGAGGCCTAACTGTGATTTCTTTAGTAAGCATTAGTTATTCTTGTGAAATAGCCACTTGTTGGGAAGAGTGCTGTTCTCAGCGAATATTGAATTGTAACTTTGGATGCGCACGAGTTTGCTTCTCATGTATTCCCGTTGTCGGTGCAAGGCCACGGAGCTTGTTAGGTAGAAAGATCTATTGTTTGGAAGTTTAGGCCAGTGGGAGTGAGGACGAGTAGGTGCCAGAGGAATGTTCATCTGCAACATTTGGCGAGAAGGTGCCTGGGATTCAAGGACAACTGAAAGGACGCTGGATGGAAGGATGCCATGCTGGGAAAATTCGAACACCGACACCTGCCCAGGGGGGCATGGCTTGGGCGTATGTACGATTTTGGGAGTTTTGTATTAGGGACAGACCCAGGGGGTGGAGAGCAGATCTTGTCAGGAGGTTGCTAGATCAGGATGTAGGGAACTTGGACAGTGCGAAGGAACTTAGGGCAGAGTGGGGTATAGGAAGGAGCATCTTAGAACGAGCTCAGTAGTTAGTCTACCTTTGATGAATGTGAATGACCTTCTGAGGGAGTCTTCATGGCTGACACCTTTACTCTTGAATGAAGGGAATTGTTAAGTAGGGATGTCACCTTAGAGTTAGTGTAGGGACAGATTAACCTTTTCTTACCTTTTTGTAAATGCAGTCCAGACTTCAAATAGGAACGGTAATTGGATGCCTGTTGTTCCTAGAATAGACTTTGCTTTTCATTCTGAGTCGTCTAAGACTCCTTGGTAGGATTATGTTTGTATTAGTGCCAGTCTATTTCTTGAGCCTCTTGCTGAGGTGCTTGTATGTCCAATTATTTTTGGCTTTGTAATAAATTCCTAACTTCAGTTCATAGTCAGTGGTTCTTTAAATTGGATTTGATTGTTGATTTGAAAAGCTGTTTGATTATGAGTTTGGAAATCTCCCCTCTATAATTCTTAGCAGATAAAAAGGTCCAGTCGACATGTACTGGGATTCTGGAGAATTGATAAGGTAAAAATCTAGATAAGAATCCCAGCCCCTCACATGTTTTAAGCGATGCCCTTAATTACATCGACCACGCCCCTCTAAAAGACCCCCTTCCCCCTGAAGCCCTGAGCCACACAATTGTATAATTTCAGTATACGGCTTTAGAACTCTCATAAGACAGGCCTACTATGTGATTTGCTCTACAATAGAAGCTAATATATAAATAAATAGAATTTTCAGGCTCATTCTTTTTCATATTTCGGCTCAAACACACCTTCCAGTGCTCCCAATCTTTTTTTGTATTTACACCGCATTATTTAGGGGGAATTCTCAACTTCCACTACAATACAAGCTACGATATTTATTTGCCCTCGCAACCGTCATTCACTTGTTTATAGAATGTGCAACTAGTAAGCCAAGGAGGTTTAAGTAAACATTACGATTTCACAAATTCCCTTCTCTCACTTGGATGAGTAATTGTGCTAAATACAAGCCTTTTATGACAACTATCATTTGAAAAAAAATGAAATACCATAAACAGCAAAGTTGAAAGAAACAGGGCTAATGTCCTTGGGAACGTGCTTTTTAAATGAACCCGGGAGAGAACAGACCCATTGCCCCTGTTCAGATATTTCAGCGAGGCCAACAAGCCCCTTTTCCGAATCAACGATGCCATCTGAATCGGCTCATTCATTTCAGAGCTAAACAACATTTGCCTATTCATAAAGATGAATGCGCGCTTTTGTCACTTAGAAAACTGGAGAAAATTAATTTCATAGGCTGGAAATGTTAATGCGGCAGATGGGGAAAACATGTCATAGATATTTCTAATGTGACCCTTGAAATTGTTCGCGCTGCATACCATACTATGGTGGAAATTAAGTGAAAGCTCATCAGTGTAATTATGTTTTTCCCTTTGTGGAGGACACGTTGAAGGACGTCAACTTTCATTTAAAGACTAACTAAACGTGTTGCTGTGTGTGTCTGTAAAACAAGTGTAGCAAATCTATTTTTACGCTGCTTTGTTGGAAGTCACGGTTCCTGTTTTCCAATGTGTGGCTTGGCTGTCTGAAAAGGAGGAAAGAGACTTTGTCCCCTGCTGGTGGTTTGAATTGTGCTGATTTGTTCTGGTAATAGGCGCCAGATGTCAGTGAATAGAAGAAAGCTGGACTAACTGACAAACAGTCTTCCTGACCTTCTATTGAATTCCAGGACTTTTTATTGTTTTTTGTCTTCCGAGGTAATCAAGCATTTGCAAACATGGTGGAGAGAGCAAAGCAGCTTGACTCTTGTACATGAAGTCAAATAAGCCAAATCAAGATGGCCGCCTGCCACTTTTCTAGCCAGGGGGACATCTGCTGCCCTTTGTTGTGCTACTTTTTTTGTGGGTGAAGAATAATGAACCTATATTAAACTTCATTAATTGTAGCTTGGTTTCCACATCCTGCTTTATTGTTATGATATTGTTTCTGCTGTCTTTAAAGTCGAAATGTTGAATGTGGTACTCCTGTTTATTTTCTTTCACTGCTTCTACACTGCTAAATGGTCCTTTCGCTTCTTTAAAACATGCGTAGTTTATTATCTGGCTCAAGATCCTGGCAACACTGTTTTACACATGTGTAAAAATCGTCGCAGAGTAAATCGAATTGAACGCAGCCAGAAGCCTGCAAGCATTGTTAAAAAAAAAAGACTGCCCTGCCACAGAGTAAATCAATTTCTGCTCAATTTGGGCGACTTGGCCTTTCAGCCATATTGTTTGTTAACTGATCTCATGCGATTTGCCAGGACCGCTACTTGGATTCATTTTCTTATGTTCTTCTTCTGATTGACATATTTGAAGTGACAAGGTTCTGAATTCGAGGTGTTTAACTTTAAGTATTTTGTCCGAGGAGGCTAATGTTATTTTTGTTTACAGTTCAAATAACATCCACAAAGCTAGAATCAGCTGCTTGGTTTTTACTTCAGAACAAGGACTGCAAAGCTTTTCTGACAGCATCGTTTAGGAATAAAATTGCACTAGCAGCAAAAATTGTGGTATCTGTGCCATTCTACCCTCGAGCCAAAGTTAAAGGGAGTTGGATGATGTATACGTTTTTATTCCCAAAGCCAGATGATGGTGGATGAGTACAATATTATAAACTGTGCGTGGTCCTAGAGCTCATGGATAATTTCACGTTACCCTATGTGCATAATTCAAGGATCACTTGCATGTTTTTATAATGCTACAAGATTTAGGCATTCGATTTCTTTGGTGACTGGAGTTCTAATTTAAAGTATGGCAGAAGGGATACTCTGTCAAAATGTGGCAGATAGCCCGTCCGCAGTATCACAAAGTCTGTATTTTACTAGGAAGGTTGTTAAACCTTTGCATGACATTTGCAGTATATGAGGCCATATCATGATGGCCTTTTCTGGTGCTTGGCAGAAACGACTACCTGTTTTCTTTAGGTCTGCAGTGCGTAAAATGAATTCATTTTTGCTACAATTTAGTACTTTATTTTGGGGCAGCACAGCTAAGAAAGAATAACCAAAGTTTGCCTATTTATTTGTCAATGATAATGAATACATGAATTAGGTGCGCTCTCACTGAGCGCAGTTGAGTGTGCACAGCAGAAAGACTTTATTATCGTCTATTCTAGGTATTGACACCCATAATGCAGCATCTGCGGGATGCTGGGACTTTTTTGATGTCTACTTATTTCATAAGGCTGGAATTGATTTTATATGCAACAGGTGAAACTCAGATTATGGCCCTCTAAAGTCCGTCTTCTGTATTTTTTGGTCTAACGCTGTCTGCAAAACCTATTGTTACAGGTTCTTTAAAATATAGCTAGAACCGCTCATTGGCTCCACTTGGTGGAGTACTACTCTTTCACCTCATGCCATTGGCTGTGTGGTGTGGGATTTCACCTTTTCAGAAGTGGGTCTAATGGTGTGAATTAGGGACTATTTTACACCTGAAAAATATACTCACACGTAGGGATGCAGTATCTCATCTAATCATTTTACATAGAAATTTGCATACCCCCTGGCTCAAAAAGATCAGTTATATGTGACTATCAAAATGGAGAGCGCTTGGCATTCACCAACTGAAAAGACTAAATGCACTTGTATCAAGCTAAAGGATCCATTCTGGGAAACATTAGAGGTTATCTCTTGGAATGAAGTTAAAGGGGTGAGCATCTTGAGCAACTTCCTTCAAATTAGGTTTACACCCAAGTTTAAGCCCTGCCTGGATAGGATCAAACTCTGCTGAAGAGTCTATACATTAAATTCAACATAGACATCCTGCCACTAAGATCACCAACGGGCAAATGGCACACAAATGCACCCTAAACTTCCAACTACCCTTTCTGTTTGATGACCTTAGAGTCTGCAGAACTCTTTCTTTTCTTTTTCCCAGGCCATGCTCAGACATGTAGAAGGTAGATCAAATCAGTGTGCAAATACATGGACGTTGTACATTACTGGGAGCCCTATGTGATCCTAACAAGTGACACGTCGGAACACATTGTATTTGCCACCTCTAGGTTTCTGCTTTAGGCCTGGAGACTTAGAGCAAACAGGATTGTTTTGGAGGATCAGATGCTAAGGGGGCAAGTGATTGCATTCTCCCAACCAAATCTTTGCTGCTGTGCTAACTTATACACCTTATGGCCTTTGCTGCTACTAATATTGCCACTTTAAAGCCCATGTTATCGATTGTTATACAAGCAATAACATGCTATTATGTCTGGTTCTAGCAGCCTTATATCAATAACTGTTACGCTATAATCGCTGTTTGTGACTCAAGTTGTTCACTACGTCCGTCCATTCTCTGCGATTTTCACTTTCTCTGCAATTCAGGGAGCTGTTCTGTTTGGTTCCGATGTAGGCAAATTAACCCATTAGCTCTGTTCTTTGTGAATTCTCTGTATTGTCAGCACAAGGCACTTTATGAACTGCCATTTTAGCTTAATTTTATGGTCTCTGACCCAATATCCTTTTATCTAAGTGCATTCACAGTCATGAAATGTCATAATGCTGAGCTCTAGAAGCTTGAAATAAATAATAGTTGCACTAGAATCATCATTAGTAGATTGGTCAATTCTCCTTTATCTAAGTGTATTTTCAGTGATGAAATGTCATTATGCTTAGCTCCAGAAGTTTCAAACGAATAACAGCTACACTAGAATCATCATAAGTAGATTAGACTATCTTGTGTCTCCTTGCTCTTTTGCCACAGTATGTTAGAATCTGTAATGTGCAGATAGAGCAAGACTTAGGGTCTGGTTACTAGTTTAGCGGTAAGTGTACCACCGTTGAAATGGCATCGGGTTCCAGGAAATCTCAACAACGGCTGGGACGCGACCACCAGTGTTACAATTGACCAAACTGCCGCACCGCAGCTGACAGAAAGGGATGGATATAAAATTGAAACTCATTTGTATTCAGCTTCACATGTCTGCTGCTGCTTCTGCTTGATGACATCCAAAACGGACAACATTGTGGGCAAAACTGGGGGTAAGTCACAATTTAGCCTGTTTCCATTGACTTCCCATTTAATAGATGCACAGGCAGGGAACATCTTAAGGTGATTGGGTGCCTTTGGCCAAACCTATTTTGTGGTTCCCTGTTTGAACAGTGTATGATCTAAATTCACCTCTTTGATGCCCTCTTAGGCCAGGTAACGGACACAGCACAGTCACACCCTTCCAAATTCCAAATGTGTTTACATCTAATATTCATGGATAGTGATGTGTGTTCTCAATATTGCAACACAACAGCAGATTGTGATATGAAATAAACGTAAGTATGGATGTTTCATGAAACAGAAACACACCTTCTCGGCAACCTTTCTGTATTAGGCTCTCACACATCACCCACAGTAATAGGTCGTTTTTGGAACCAATCTTTTGAAAAAGTATTTCAAAGTCATTGTGGCAAAACTCTCTGTAGAACAGGGTTGGCTCAATCAGAGAGAAAGTCTCTGCCCCCTGATCCAGAGCCCACTTTGCCCATGCCTCTAAACGTCTCTGTGCACAGACCCCGTGGCTTTAAGTATATGAGGGATATCAAATGGCAACACCACCTGCCATGTATTTGTGTGTAATATGTAAGTGCAAGATATAAAAACAAACACATAAGTAACTCATCTCATTTAACTTGTTACACACTATATAATGGACACAATTCCAAAAACATAGCACAAAAAGGTTTGACAACTAGCCAGCCTCCAGGTGTGGATAAACAAATAACTAACTTGTACACATTGAAAACATATCCACATACACCTTAGGAAGAAGTGGAAGCAAAAGGATGTAGGTATTGCTTGGTGGAGAAGTGTGGCTCAATGGTTAGAGTGGCAGACCCTGATGCAGAGGTCTAACCCGGGGCCAGGGTTCAATTCCTGCCTCGGCAGGTCTTGGGCTCAATTTTCCTGGGACATGATAATTCTCCCCTCGGTCCCTATTCTAATCATGGGTCCCACTCTGCAACTCTGGGCAATAGCTTGCTTAATCTCCACAACGGCCGCAACAACGCTAGGATGCCTGGCTTCACCTTGGGGGTGCCCAGGAGTGGGCACTCCACAGGGAAAAGCCAGGAAGGGTTCCACAGCGGTATGTGTACAAGCGCCGAGATACCCCAGCTGGGGTCAATTCGTGCACCATACAAATACACTACATTTACAAGAAGAGTGAAACCTTTGCCATGTGAAATACCATCCAAATCAATATCTGACACAATTTGGAATCACCCCACATTTCCATCCATGGAACATTTATCCTTGTCTTGTGTGACTCCTACACTGTTTCCAACGTGTTCATATTGGTCACCGACTAGGGTGAACACAGCTGTAGTCACACCTTCCAAAGTATCAAATCACATCAATTAGGTGGTGCAAATGGTCAATACTATGATGAATGTCTGCTCATAAAAAGTAATTACCATCAAACACTATATCAAAATGTGCATGTACACAACAAAGTACACTCTAAAAACATGTATTGTATATCCTGCCACAATGTATAAACACAATAGCATTTAACCTCTGCACATTGCTAGTTTCCCAACTGTAACTAGGAAAAGTAATGCCAGGACTAATGTGTTAAAAAATAAAGCAGATTTTATTTAGTAAAAATAAACAACAGGGACAAAACATAGCAAAATGCCAATGGCCAGTCCATAGTTAAATGGTGTGGCTTAGCACACTGCAGGGCCGCAAAATGTGCCATGATTGACACTGCTAGGGTAGCCTCCTCAGAAAGGGGTGAATGGGGTGAATGTATGACATTGTTCTGCATTCTGTCCATCCATTTTTCTTTGTTGCATTTGTCACCCCGAGTGGGATGGGTATGCCCAGATGTGGGTCCTGCACTCTCCATGCCATTGGAGTCAATCTATCCTGGCTGATGAGGGCTGAAATCCCGAAACTAGTCCTAGGATGCTTTTATCCAGTCCAGGGAGGATCTGGCCTGGCAGTTTGGGCTGGACTGTTCCCATTGGGCGCAGGGACAAGACTGATTTGCAAATGGCTGGGTCCAAATGGAATGGCATGGTGAGCAAAACAACTATGGCTTTAGGCCCAGATCTCTGTACTGGGGTGAATGTATGACATTTTTCTGCATTCTGTCCATCAATTGTTCTTTTTTCCATTGGGCAGGGCAGGAACCTTAACATGTTATTTGGGATGGGGGCCTTTGGTTTTGGGAGAGGTGTCCTTATGTTGGGAAGTGTTGGTTTTGGAAGAGGAAAGGGTGGACTAACGTTAAGATAGGGGGATTTGGGAATGTGAAGTCAAGTAATGTTTGACAGGGGTGCCTTGGGAAGTGCAAGGGGTGGATGGGTTGGTAAGAGGGGTGGATTTGGAGGTGTAAGGGGTGATATTGCATGTGGGAGGGTTAGTAAGGTCCTATGAAATGGTGGTTGGAGGTTTGGCAGGGATGATGGCAAGAGAAAATGTGGGATCTTTGCTAGACTACTTAGGAATGAGAATGGTAAAGAGTGGGGTCTTGGAGGTAGAGGGATTGACTCTGTGTGATGTTCTGGTGTCTGTTGTGGGTGCAGTTGCATATGTGTCAGATGAATGCGCTGCAAGTAGGGATGTGCCTTGTTTTTGTGGTGTCTGTTGGGTACTTGTTTGTATTTCCTAGGTGTATGAAATGTGACTGGTGTGTATGTGGATGTTGCAATTGTGAAAGTGCCGGGTGTGGATGTTGTGGATGCTGATGTGGTGACAGTGGGTGTGGTTGAGTGTGGTGTGTGTAAGGACATGATGGTGGTTGGGGGTTGGGTGTGTTCTCTGTACTGGCAGTGGAAGAGGCGGTGGGGTGTGCATGCATGTGTGCTGTTATTTGTGCTTTGTGCGGATGTGATGGAGAGTAGTGTGAGTATGTGGGTGTGGTGTTGTCAGTGGTGGTTGTGGATGTGATGGTGGTGGTTGTGGTTGTGGTGGTGGGTGAGCTGTCTGTCTGGATGAGTGCATGCTTTTTTGTGAGGTTTTTGCTTATGTGTGGATGTGCTACTTAGGTTTATATGAATGGCTGTGTGCAAACGTTTGCGTGTGCTTTGGCTAGATTTCAGAATATGGTATTGGTATGGGTAAGGGGAGGGGTGAGACACAAGGCTGGGGGACTGCACTGAGGGATGAGGGAAGAACCTGAAAAAACCTCTGTAAGCCAGACATTGCACTGAGAATGCCTTCCAGGTATGGTGTCATCTGCTGCAGATGCCTGCCTTGCCCCTGGATGGCATTCAGTAGTGCAGTTTGACCCACAGAGATGTTTCACAGGACATCAATAGTCTCCTCACTCTGTGCATTGGGGGGACAGGGGCAGGGGCTAGGGTGCCTGGAGTGAAGGAGACAGTTCCTTTCTTTGGGGAGTGGGCCTAGCCTACTGGTTGATGAGCAACATCGGAGGTGGCAGAGGAACTGGGATAGTGGACAAGGATGTAGTTAGAACAAACCCTGTGGGATCCGTCACCACTCAGTAGTGTCCACTGGAGGATGGCTCTGAAGATGATGAAGTCGAGCTTGCCTCCTCAGTGGCACTCCCCACACCCTCTCAGTCACTGGGTCCCTCCGTGTCTGTATTGTCATGACCTCACCCACTGTGACTAGCTGCATTCCCAACAATGTTTTCCTTTCTCCTTTGTTTTCCTGGGATGGATCTGAAATGACATATTAAAGTGGTTTAATGCATCTGCGTTCATGATTGAATACATAGCCTTCAACATTAGCATGAGCACATGCATGCATGCTACATTACCTTGAAACAGTTGGTCACAGGGACGTCTTAACCCCACACAGTTCTAATACCATTAATGGACTTGTCTACACTCCGTCCTTATGGCTATACTAGGATAGTTGATCACCTTGTATACGTTGGCCCTCGTAGTATATGATAGTAAACTAATGTTACCAAATAGTACGGCTACTAGATATAGATTTCTACACTGTACACACAAGCCCCAGATTTCAGCAAATGTTAATATTCCTTAAACAATGATGCAGTGCAGGTCACGGTGTACAGCAATGTGCAGCAATTAATTTCCCACTGAAGTCACTTTTTACTTGAAACTTAATTCCATGTACACTTTCAAAAAAGTCAAATGAAAGCTGTACTGAAGTAGTTTTGCTATGAATCACATGTAGTATAGAAAAGTAGCCTAGAGACATTGAGGGCCAAAGTATTGGGAGATAGATCCTTCAAATCCACAATGCGTAAAAGTTAATTAAGCCCTATGAACATCCCCAATCCTGCTTGGTACTGGTGACAATGCCATTCTTGGATTGAATTCCTACAAGCCAATACACATTTGAGGGTTGTTGAGTGTCAGTGAATATCTCTGACATGAAGAGATGGGATCACTTTAATCATAATGGGATGGCACATCGCAGCACCATTTGGTGGAGCAAACACAAATTGCTTTGTAAGACGGAGTGTAGACACTCACGTATGATCTTTACATTTCTACATCTCACTCTCTGATGCATGTCATCAGTCAATCAGTGCATGAATCTTGAAACAATATTGCAGATGAAAGAACAGAGAAAGGTACATTGGGCAACATGTAGGCACTAATACTGATGGTGCCAGGGATGTTTGCACACTCATCTTACTGTAGAATCCCAATTTACCAATGGGAAGTGTTGTCCATTCACTGCATAGAAAGTGCATTGTATGCCATGTCACATGCAATAGCCCTACCATTACATGAGACACAGTAGTGAGGGATCATCACTCCTGACACAATGATGACAATTGGTCTGTTTGGTCCAACTGTCACCCAAAAAATCAAAGAACATGATGAGATTAATTACTTTACCCTGCAATGTGTCTGCTCAAGACAAATAAATTGGAGGTGAACTGGACTCTACCGTGTTCCTGGTCATAAGGACAATTGTATTATATTGTATTGTATAAAACACTTATATAGCACATACTGTCACCCTACAGGTATCCTGGCGCTGTGAATAAAAAATAAACCACAACGTGCATCTACTGATTTATCGATGAGAGATCTAGAGTTCAACCCTTGGGAAGAGCCAGATTTTCAGACTTTTCCTAAAGCACATCAGAGACTCAGCCTGTCTAATGTGCTGGGGCAGCTCATTCCACAGGTGGGCGGCCACGACTCCAAATGCTCTGCCTCCCGTCCTGGACTTCAAGCAGACTCTTTCCTTGATAAGTAGCCAATGAAGATCCCTCAAAGCCACTGCCATAGAGGACCTATGCTGCCTATTTAACACCAGTTTTGCTGCTATAGACTGGACTCTCTGCAACCCCTGTAGAATATATTGCGGAGCTCCCAAGTACAGTGAATTGCAATAATCCAATCTGCTCAGGATTATGGTCCTTATTGCAAAGAGTCTAGTGTCATTGGGCAGTAGCGGAAGAATCTGTCAAAGTACTCGCAGCAGGGAGAAACAAGTACTGGCTGTTTTATTAGCCCGTGACTCCATCTGGAGGGTATTATCTACCAAGACTCCCAGGTTATGAACCGTTTTGACCGGAGCCAGGTATTCATCCTCGGGGGTAAGTTTAACCTCCAATAGAGGATGTTGAGGTATTCTAGTAGTGGAGCAATATACCACCTCTATTTTACTCCCATTGAATTGCAGGGAGTTTTTCCTGAGCCATCTGGGGGTCTGACGCAACATTCCTGGAAAGGATCCGTAGACACCACTTGTTTCTCCTCCAGGGAGAACACCAGTTGGATGTCATCAGTGTAGTTGACCACATCGATTCCAAAGGACTTGATAACAGGAATGAAAGGGCGCAGGTAGATATGGGGTGAATCGCAGAGCCCTGCTGCACCCTGTACCGGAGACTTACTAGAGGTGAACGGTGTCATTGTCACAACCTGTTGTCTCCCCGATGTCACAGCCAAGGGAAGATTTCCTGCATAAATCCCTTTCAAATCCCGTATGGAAGAGGGTCTAAAGCCGAGCCCGAGGAAACACTTTGGGCAAGGCTAATAAAAACATCCTCCGTAAGAGGTTGAAAGTGCTCCAGAGAAGATTCTACTCAAGATTCTTTGCCTGGCGTCTGAGGTAAGTCATCCTGGCTGCCGGTTTTGCTTGGGTCAAGACCTCCAACAATCTTAGTGGTCTCATCATTGAAATGGGTAGCAATCTCATCGCAAAGTTTCTGCGATGCAACCACCTTATTGCTTGTACAGACAGGGCTGGAAAGGTCCCTACAGATATTAAAGAGTGCTTTTGTACTATTCGGTGCTTGCAGAATAGATTTAGCATAGAAATCTGCTTTTGACCTAAAAATAGACTCCTTATACCGTGCCTGTGCCAGTTTTAGTTCTTTCTTATCTATTTATTTATTTATTTATTTAGTATTTTCTATAGCGCAAACCTGACCCTGCACAGGGTATCAGAGCGCTTTATAGGAGCATTTCAACACACCGACCCTTACATATTACCAGACATTATTGATTTGCGACATTTACACTTCCGTAAGGTATAAAAACATATATAGTCTTCCACAGATAGATTACCATAATGCCTCTAGAACTTTAGAACACAATAAGACAAAAACAAATACACAAGTCCAAAATTGTACAGTGAGCTGCTTGCGTGAAAATTCGAACAGCATGACAGAATGAAATACAGATTGTTCATCTGTGAGGTATTAGGCGAGAAATTTCTTCGTATAAAACAATTTTGCTTCTTTTTTGAATAATGCAATGGATGGAATTCTTCTCATGTAGGGGGAGGGCGTTCCAAATTATCGTTGCTGCCCCAAAGATTGCTCGGTCATAAGTTCTTTTCTTACAGAAACAAGCCGGTTTCAGTAGGAGATCTGCTTTGCTCCTGGATCAGAACCCATCCCTTCACTCCTATATTTTCCAGTCTTTCCACCAGTACTGTGTGGCTCACCATTTCGAATACAGCTGACATATCTAGTAGCACTAATACAGAAGAATTTCCATTGTCAGCGCGCATTCGTAGATTGTCCAATGCGGTTGCCAAAGCTTTTTCAGTACCGTGGCCAGGAAGAAAGCCAAACTGGTCGTTATTCATCAGATGGTTCTCCTCAAGGTAGCAAGATACAGTTTTGCTAACTGCTTTTTCCAGGATTTTAAACGGATATGATAGGAGGGAGATGGGTCTAAAGTTTGCTAGATTAGTAGGGTCCAGAGAGGGTTTCTTGAGCAGGGGGATCACCACTGCCTGCTTCCATGCCTCTGGAACCACTCCTTCTTCCAGGGACCGGCAGCAGATCTGTTACAGCCAAGGGAAGATTTCCTGCATAAATCCCTTTCAAATCCCGTGTGGAAGAGGGTCTAAAGCCGAGCCCGAGGAAACACTTTGAGCAAGGCAAATAAAGACATCCTCCGTAAGAGGTTGAAAGTGCTCCAGAGAAGATTCTACCCAAGATTCTTTGCCTGGCGTCTGAGGTAAGTCATCCTGGCTGCCGGTTTTGCTTGGGTCAAGACCTCCAACAATCTTAGTGATCTTATCATTGAAATGGGTAGCAATCTCATCGCAAAGTTTCTGCGATGCAACCACCTTATTGCTTGTAGAGACAGGGCTGGAAAGGTCCCTACAGATATTAAAGAGTGCTTTTGTACTATTCGGTGCTTGCAGAATGGATTTAGCATAGAAATCTGCTTTTGACCTAGAAATAGACTCCTTATACCGTGCCTGTGCCAGTTTTAGTTCTTTCTTTTCTATTTATTTATTTATTTAGTATTTTCTATAGCGCAAACCTGACCCTGCACAGGGTATCAGAGCGCTTTACAGGAGCATTTCAACACACCGACCCTTACATATTACGAGACATTACTGATTTGTGACATTTACACTTCCGTAAGGTATAAAAACATATATAATGTTCAACAGATAGATTATGATAATGCCGTTAGAACTTTAGAAACACAATAAGACAAAAACGAATATACAAGTCCAAAATTGTACAGTGAGCTGCTTGCATGAATATTCGAATAACATGACAGAATGAAATACAGATTGTTCAGCTGTGAGGTATTAGGGGAGAAATTTCCTTGTATAAAACAATTTTGCTTCTTTTTTGAATAATGCAATGGATGGAATTCTTCTTATGTAGGGGGGAGGCCGTTCCAAATTATCGGTGCTGCCCCAGAGATTGCTCGGTCGTAAGTTCTTTTCTTACAGAAACAAGCCGGTTTCAGTAGTAAATCCGCTTTGCTCCTGGAGGAATGTGTCCCTCCTGAAAGCATGAGTTTCTGGGCAGGGTAGACTGGAGTTTTGTTGTGTATTGCTTTATGAGTGATGTATGCCAGCTTGAAATAAATTCGTTCTTCGAAGGTTAGCCAGTTGAAAGCTTTCAAGAGAGGGGAGATATGGTCAAATTTTTTGTATCCCGCTATAAGTCTTGTGGCTGCATTAAGACATGCTTTCAATGGGGATGTAGAGATTTTAGGGAGCTCTGCTAAGGTTGTGCAACCATATTCGATCCTTGAAATGACCAATGATTGAACGGCTGTTTGAGGTCTGCATTATTTATAAAAGGTTTTAGTTTTCGTAAGTAGCTTAAGTGGAACCTGGTGTTTATTGCCATTGTGTTGATATGTGCTGACATGTTCAGGTTTTTGTCCAGAATGATACCCAGTGATTTAGTTGACTCAATAATCTTCGGAGTGCACTTAGAGCAGTGATGAGGTTGGACAATTCTGCTATCAATATTTTGCTTTACTGTGATGTAATCAGTAGAAATTCAGTTTTCTGAGGATTTAGCTTTAGGTGGTTGTTGGTTAGCTATAGAAGTGTTCTTGTTAGAGCTAGGTTCATTGTCTTTATATCATCAGTCGACGCGACCTCGATGTACAGCTGCTATCAGCATACATGTGGAAAGCAATGTTAGCTTTTTGTAGTATTTCCATAAGAGGTTCTACGTATAGATTGAAAAGTGCCGGAGATAGCGTTGAACCTTGCGGAACTCCTATAGTATTGTTGGTTTTGCTTGAAAGGGTTTGATTGACAATAACTTTTTGTGATCTATTCTCCAGAAAGGAGCTGAACGAGGTTAGCACTGTACCCTCAAATCCCATTCTGTTTTTCAGTCGATCAAGTATATTGGCATGGTTCACCGTGTTGAAAGCTGACAACAAGATTAAGAGGCATGTTTCGTTCTGGTCGAGAGCCAGTAAAGCGTCATCTACTATGTGCAGAATTGCAGTTTCCGTACTGTGGTTTGGGCGGAAACCGGATTGGCAATCGTTTAAAAGCTTGAAATCAGAGATGTGTAGACTCAGTTTGTTGTTGGACACATTTTTCCAGAATTTTGGCCAACATGGGAATATTGGTTAACGGTCTGAAATTGTTCGGATCTAAGGGGTTCTCAGTCATTTTATTCAGGAGCGGAATGACTTGCCCTGATTTTAAGCAGGCCGGTATTTGA
The DNA here is from genome assembly GCF_964263255.1 of Lissotriton vulgaris. Lineage (NCBI taxonomy): Eukaryota > Metazoa > Chordata > Amphibia > Caudata > Salamandridae > Lissotriton > Lissotriton vulgaris. Next base: position 1,317,798,833 of record NC_141691.1, read on the forward strand.
CCTTGTGACAATGAGGCATTAATGACCTTAGTCCAAGACGGGATTAGCAGGTGATTTATGGAAGACCAGCACTTCGCCGGTTCGGGATCGTTATAGTGATTGTTTGGTTTCATGGTCAACATGATCTTTGAAATGTCTCATTCACTGACCGGTATAAAAACTGACTATCTGGCATTGTTTTTAGGTTTGACTAATTCTTGTTTTCCAGCACCTTATCTCCCATGCCCTTCAATGTCTTCAGCAGCTTTTTGGTGTTCCCTCTCCAATGAGTTAGCTTTGTCTGTAAAGAAAACCGAGAAATCTTCGCTATTTAAGATTGTTTTGGAAATGACTGAAGCCATTTTGGCCGACTTGTTTGATTGATCTTTAAGTAGATCGATTAGTTTCCTAGGTCTATTTACTGCGTTATCCAATTCTTTCCTGAAGAATTCTTTTTTGACTTAATAATGCTTTTATTATATGCTTTCCTGGATTGTCTCAGTAGGGTTAGATGGGGTGAAGAGGGGTGTTGTCGCCATTTACGTTCTGATAATCTCAGTGAATTCTTTCTTCATTTAGGGCACCATTGAACCACAGGTTTTTGTCTTTGTCCGAGATCCTTTTCAGTTTTAGCGGGGCTATGTCCTCAATAATGCTGGACATTGATTGGTTATAATGCAGCATCAGGTCATTGACGTCAACCATGCTCTTGGGTGGCTGCAGATCAATTTCGCAGCGCGCAGCCATGTTTTCCATATTAATTCCTCTAGTGTCCCTGGTCCATTTTTTGGGTTAAATAGCTTGTGTAGACGATTTTGTTTTTCTGAGGGGAATTTGGAATGTTATTATGTGGTGGTCCGACCAATCGCAGGGTGTGATTACAATGTTCTCAATAATTTCTCTTTCGCTATGATCCAATCTAGGATGGAGCCTTTATGGTGGGTGGGGAGATGACATCCTTGGACAAAGGATTGCCCATCCAGGAAGGTTTTAAACAGGGTGATTTGATTGTCATCTTGATCCTCCCAATGAATATTGAAGTTGCCTAGGAAATTATCATTAGTCTGCAGATTAAAGTTAGTAGTAATGATTTCTATCAACTGGTCGATGAATTTGATCTTAGTACCGGGGGGTAGTATAGTGCATGGAGTTTACAGTTATGGTTATCTGCTGATCTTAAGGACATGTCTAGATATTCACAAGACTCTAAAGGACCAGCCTGTATTTTTGTGATGGAAATGTCAGATCTATGTATAAAAACTCTAAGTAAAATCTTCTCCATTTTCTCTTAGCCGTCTTGCTAGTAGCCCGCGGTAATTTCAGCTCCTCGCTATACCAGGGGGCTGAGGCTTTCCTCCTATTCTTAAGTCTTTTTACTGGAACTAACAGGTCCAAGGTTATAATTATATGGTTACAATACTTTTTAAGTATGGGCGGAAAATTCGTTCCGTTTGCGGAATTTGCGGATTTTCCACGATTTCGTGATCCGCAAATCGTGTGAAATCCCAGCAAAATCCGCTAATCCGCGAGCGGGACGCATTTTGCTCAGGAAGCACTTACAGGGTTACAGCAAGTGCCCAAGTTGAAGCTAATTTCTTTGTAACCATTTACAAAATAGTTACAAAGAAATTAACTCCAACTTGGGCACCTGCTGTAACCCTGTAAGTGCTTCCGGCGTCTCGTTGCCTACTTGCAACTATTCTCTGACCCTGCTCTGACCCTCGAAGCGGGGTCAGAGAATAGTTACAATTGTCACAAAAATTAAACCTCAGCAGGAAGCACTTACAGATATAAATCAGGTGCCCGAGTTCAAGCTCAAATTCAGTAACGCATTATAATCAGCCTAAGAATCTAGTGAGCACGGTCAATGCTAGGCAGGTGTGCTTTCTCCCCAAATAGCTGTAATCCGTGATGGAGGTCTTAGCATCCACGAGTTTCTCGAGCACAATCCCCCTGTACTTCCAGTGACCAGGAGGCTGCTTTCTCCTCATCTGCTGCGTTGATCGGCCTCTGACCTTTATAAACAATAAACAAGAGGCATGTGAACTGGCACAGAAGCCCGGCCCAACACACACTAGGGTATGCAACCTCTTCCCGCTCTTTCCCCCACTGTGATGGACAGCTAACTCGAGGGACCTCGGCGCCTATGGGTGCGGTGGCAAAGTTACAGACACACGGGCTCACTGGAGACAACTCTTCTGGGCCTTTACACAGCTGTAGTGCAGGAAAAGCACAATAAATTTACCCAACGAGGTAGTACTTACTGCTTTCTCCTCATCGGCTGCGCTGATCGGCCTCTGACCTTTATAAACAAGAGGGATGTGAACTTGCACAGAAGCCCGGCCCCACACACACTAGGCTATGCAACCTCATCCCGCCCTTTCCCCCACTGTGATGGACAGCTCACTCGAGGGACCTCGGCGCCTATGGGCACGGTGGCAAAGTTACAGACACACGAGGTCACTGGAGACAACTCTTCTGGGCCTTTACACAGCTGTAGTGCAGGAAAAGCACGATACATTTACCCAACGAGGTAGCACTTACTGATTAGCCAGTAGGAAGTACTCCAGGTAAGTATAGTGTGCAACTGCAACAAAATCCTCAATTTCGCATGGAAATCCGCGAATTCGCAGATTTTTTTTGCGAATTCGCGCAAATTTGCGAACCGCGAATTCGCAAAATTTGCCATTACTTAAATAACTTTTGATAATTTTTTTCCACTGAATCCTTAGGGTCAAAGAGGTTCTGGTTCGAAAAAGTGTTATCTTAGCCCATTCTCTTCCCTCTCGGAAAGTCGCCGACTGGTTGTTATTATTCATTGGACCAGGCAACGTAATCCTAAAATGAATTGGAGATATGTCCAGCTTTGACGCAATATATCAACCAACTCTGTCTCTGTCTGATTAGCGAACTGGAGGTCTAAAACATGTCCTCCTTGTTGGGTTGGCTGTCGCACCAATTGGTGCAGATTAAGAGTCTCACATGTTTGCCTTGTATCTCTCAGATAAGTGCCTAGATTCCCATTGTCCTATAGGTTAAAGTCCCCTAATAAAATCCTTCTTGGGTGGGTTAGGGTCAAAGCAGCTATGGCGTCAAATAGTACTTGGTATTGGGAATCTAAACTTGGACGCCTGTAGGATACCATTCCAGTTAATAGCCTACATTTAGCCTCTTGTAGCGAAAAGCTCAGTAATTCAATCCCTGCAACATCGTTTACTCGTAGAGGTCCAAAGTTCCATTTATCTTTAAAAATTACCCCAAGCCCCCCTCTCCCAACTGCCATTGGCTTATGAAGTATTTTGTATCTATCTGGACAGGCAAGACCCATTTCCACAAGGGAGTCATTATTAGTCCAGGTCTCTGTGAAAAAAAGGGCTTCCAGATCCATATCCTCTAACAAATTAGTTATCTCCTGATAGTGCTTAACCCGAGACCTGCTATTATTTATCAAACTACAGTTTAATATATTTTTATTATGCAGAGGGGTTACTTGATATATCGCCCGCGCATCCCTCTCACCGATGTAAAGCAGTTTTTCCCTGGAGTAGCTTATCCTCTCTTGTCTCAAGCGAGCAGCATGGCTGGCGCTGAGCATGGCTGGAGCGTGGACGGGCGCAGACGGGCTTGCCTCTGGCGTGCCACCAGCATGCCATTGGTGCGCCCGCTGCGCGCCCGCGCTGCACGTTTGCATTGCCCGTCCTAAATAGGCAGGCATCAGCTACTCAGCAAACCACTAGAGCGCTAACCAACATGGTGCTAGAAAAAGAAGTGAGAGCCCTTAATTCCCGCTATAAGCAGTAAGATGTTTGTGTATGTTTTTTTTTAAGGTGCAGGTAAGAAATCTACAGTACTGAGTCTGTTTTGAGAACTATTAAAAACAATGACCATCAAAGTCGCAATATTGTCAGCCCCACTGTTCCTGATAGTGCAAAGCGGCAGTAATGCGGGCAGAGCGCTGACAACTTTACAGAATACTTTCTTCCTCAGTCAAATGGTCTGCGCAAGATAAATCAAACTGCCATCGCGTGGTGCATAACATTAAAAATCTACGGTGAATAGGGAAGGCACATCATCACGCACCTGCTGCCAGATTCGACACATTCAACAACTATTCTAGTGCATTGGACATGAGTCGCCTTCAATGTCGACGGGGAAAAAGCATGTTACCAATCAAAAAATATTTGCAATCTAATATGTATACTTTTGATCAGCACTTACCCCCTTGTAGCTGCTGTTAGGCCCTCAACTGCCCGTCCAGCTCAGGATAGGCCACTGCAATTATGCAGTCCATTCAGGGGAGTACGTATCCAATTAAAGCAGGTCATACATCTTAGCGACATCTGTCTGGGTGGATGTTTTCCTGAAGGCATCCCTGGTTAATGGCGGGTCTCTGGTGGCAGACTTTATTTTCTGATTCTGCTTTAAGCGGACGGGCACTTTTTTTGGTCATCGTGGAAGTGGTGTTCTTTGCCCAGCACCTGCTGTTGTCCACAGCAGCATTGGAGTATTTGGTGAAACTCTTGAGCTCCAAATGACAGTCCTTGCTCCATCCTTGTGAATGTGATGTGGTAGGGCCTAGGGCCCTACCACATCACATTCCCCACTGCCGGAGGTGACATGATGGCATCCGCACCACAATACTCAATAATAAAGGGACCATGACTTGCGTTGCACAGAGTTGGTGGCACCGGATACACTGCGGCCGGCGTGGGCCTACCACCACGGGACAGTGACTTTTGGTGCACTGAGGTAGGGACACGTTAAGTGCTGAGCGGGTTTTCAACCTGCGATGATGCACTGACCTGGCGGTCCAGACTGGTAAGGATTTGTGTGAGCCCTGCATGAGCGCAGTGTAAGCCTGAGCCAGCAGGCAGCGCGGCCCTACCACCAATTGGCGTTGCCTTGCGGTTTACAGAGTTTGTGGCACCTAAAGAGCTGAGCGGGTCTGCAGACTGCGATGGTGCAGTGTGCACTGATATGAGCTCTGCCATTGTGAAATCAAAACCCAGAATCAAGTGTGTGACCTGGTGGCCTGTGGTGCGGGCTGCAAGATGTGGATGCTGCCAAGGTTGCAGACCCCAGGCTTGGAGCTTGCACTGGCACGTGGTGGGCCCTCTTGGAGACATGCCGGTGGCGAAAGGTGAGCAGTGAGGCCTGGGTGCGCAGGGGTGAGCAATCACCACTGGGCGGCAGTAGGAGCTGGGGTGCAGGAGCCTGTGTGCGCAGGGGCGGGCAAGCGATGATGGCGTGCAATTATATAAACTCTGCCATTCATAAATCTGGATTCTGTTTCTGATAAGAGACCTGGCACACTGCAGTGTATACCGGCACGTGTTTGGAGACACACCGGTGTTGGCAGGTGAACAGGAAGGCCTGGGTCCACAGTGTCGGCACTCTCTCTCCCTCTCCCTCTCTTCCTTTCACTATCTCTCTCTCTCTCCCTCTCTCTCCATCTCTTTCTCTCACTTGCTCTCTCTTTCTCGCTCTCTCTTTCTCTCTCTCTCGTTCCCCCTCTCTTCCTTTCACTCTCTCTCTCTCTCCCTTTCTTTCTCTGACTTTCTCTCTCTCTCTCTCTCTCTATCCCTTTCTTTCTCTCTCTTTTTCTCTCTCTCTTTCTCTCCTTCTCTCTCTTTTTCACTCTCTTTCTGTCTCTCTCTTTCTGTCCTTTGATGAGTTCATGACACACCTTCTTGTCTTGAATTTTGTCTTGCAGGCTGTCTCTTACATTTTGTCCAGAGAAGACATGCCATGACTCTTCCAAATAGTTGTTTTGAGTTTAATTTGAATAAAATGTTTTGTTTGGAAATTTAAAGATGAATGAATGATTCTCCTTTTTCTGACCACACATGAATGTTAATTGTTGTAATTGTGCGACATCAGGTGAAATGTTTTGTTCATGATTTTGTAGAGTTTATGTAACATATCTTTGTCCGGGGGGTGCCTGGGGAGGGGTGGCAGGCCTGGGGGTGGTGGCAGTGGGTGTTGTGGCTCTCTTGGGTGTTGGAGCTGCATGTTCAGTAGCTCCATTTCATCTGTTCTTCATGTGTGGCTCTGGGTTGGGCTCTCTTTTATGGTGCAGGTTGTTGTCCGACTTTATACTAGGTAAGAGCAGGTGTTAAAATCCTGCTGTTAAAGCACCTTATCGCATGTTTTGTAATCTTATCGCCTATCTGGTTGGTTAACCAACATGGTGCTAGAAAAAGAAGTGAGAGCCCTTAATTCCCGCTATAAGCAGCAAGATGTTTGTGTATGGTTTTTTAGGGTGCAGGTAAGAAATCTACAGTACAGAGTCTGTTTTAAGAACTATTAAAAACAATGACCATCAAAGTCGCAATATTGTCAGCCCCTCTGTTCCCGATAGTGCAAAGCGGCAGTAATGCGGGCAGAGCGCTGACAACTTTACAGAATACTTTCTTCCTCAGTCAAACGGTCAGCGCAAGATAAATCAAACAGCCATCGCGTGGTGCATAACATTAAAAATCTACGGTGAATAGGAAAGGCACATCATCACGCACCTGCTGCCAGATCGACACATTCAACAACTCTTCTAGTGCATTGGACATGAGTCGCCCACAAGGTTGAAGGGGAAAAAGCATGTTACCAAACAAAAAATATAGCAATGTAACATGTAGACTTTTGATCAGCACTTACCCCCTTGTAACTGCTGTTAGGCCCTCAACTGCCCGTCCAGCACAGGATAGGCCACTGCAATTATGCAGGCCATTCAGGGGAGTACGTATCCAACTACGCAGGTCATACATCTTAGCGACGTCTGTCTGGGTGGATGTTTTACTGAAGGCATCCCTGGTTAATGGCGGGTCTCCGGTGGCAGACTTTATTTTCTGATTCTGCTTAGGCGGACGGGCACTATTTTTGGTCATCGTGGAAGTGGTGTTCTTTGCCCAGCACCTGCCGTTGTCCACAGAAGCATTGGAGTATTTGGTGAAACTCTTGAGCTCCAAATAACAGTCCTTGCTCCATCCTTGTGAATGTGATGTTGTAGGGCCTACGGCCCTACCACATCACATTCCCCACTGCCGGAGGTGACATGATGGCATCCGCACCACAATACTCAATCATAAAGGGACCATGACTTGCATTGCACAGAGTTAGTGGCACCGAATACACTGCGGCCGGCATGGGCCTACCACCACGGGACGGTGACTTTTGGTGCACTGAGGTAGGGACACCTTAAGTGCTGAGTGGGTGTTCAGCCTGCGATGATGCACCGACCTGGCGGTCCAGACTGGTAACGATTTGTGTGAGCCCTGCATGACCGCAGTGTAAGCCTGAGCCAGCAGGCAGCGCGGCCCTACCACCACTTGGCGCTGCCTTGCGGTTTACAGAGTTTGTGGCACCTAAAGAGCTGAGCGGGTCTGCAGCCTGCGATGGTGCCGTGTGCACTGATATGATCTTTGCCATTGTGAAATCAAAACCCAGAATCAAGTGTGTGACCTGGTGGCCTGTGGTGCGGGCTGCAAGATGTGGATGCTGCCAAGGTCGCAGACCCCAGGCTTGGAGCTTGCACCGGCACGTGGTGGGCCCTCTTGGAGACATGCTGGTGGCGGAAGGTGAGCAGTGAGGCCTGGGTGCGCAGGGGTGAGCAATCACCACTGGGCGGCAGGAGGAGCTGGGGTGCAGGAGCCTGTGTGGGCAGGGGCGGGCAAGCGATGATGGCGTGCAATTATATGAACTCTGCCATTCATAAATCTGGATTCTGTTTCTGATAAGAGACCTGGCACACCGCAGTGTATACCGGCACATGTTTGGAGACACACCGGTGATGGCAGGTGAACAGTAAGGCCTGGGTCCGCAGTGTCGGCACTCTCTCTCCCTCTCCCTCTCTTCCTTTCACTATCTCTCTCTTTCTCCCTCTCTCTCCATCTCTTTCTCTCGCTCGCTCTCTCTTTCTCGCTCTATCTTTCTCTCTCTCTTGTTCCCCCTCTCTTCCTTTCACTCTCTCTCCCTTTCTTTCTCTGACTTTCTCTCTCTCTCTCTATCCCTTTCTTTCTCTCTCTTTTACTCTCTCTCTTTCTCTCCTTCTCTCTCTTTTTCACTCTCTCTCTCTGTCTCTCTCTTTCTGTCCTTTGATGAGCGCATGACACACCTTCTTGTCTTGAATTTTGTCTTGCAGGCTGTGTCTTACATTTTGTCCAGAGAAGACACACCAAGACTCTTCCAAATAGTTGTTTTGAGTTCAATTTGAATAAAATGATTTGTTTGGAAATTCAAAGATGAATGAATGATTCTCCTTTTTCTGACCACACATGAATGTTAATTGTTGTAATTGTGCGACATCAGGTGAATTGTTTTGTTCATGATTTCGTAGAGTTGATGTAACATATCTTTGTCCGGGGGGTGCCTGGGGAGGGGTGGCAGGCCTGGGGGTGGTGGCAGTGGGTGTTGTGGCTCTCTTGGGTGTCAGAGCTGCATGTTCAGTAGCTCCATTTCATCTGTTCTTCATGTGTGGCTCTGGGTTGGGCTCTCTTTTATGGTGCAGGTTGTTGTCCGACTTTACTCTAGGTAAGAGCAGGTGTTAAATCCCTGCTGTTAAAGCACCTTATCGCATGTTTTGTAATCTTATCACCTATCTGGTTGGTTAACCAACATGGTGCTAGAAAAAGAAGTGAGAGCCCTTAATTCCCGCTATAAGCAGCAAGATGTTTGTGTATGTTTTTTTTAAGGTGCAGGTAAGAAATCTACAGTACTGAGTCTATTTTAAGAACTATTAAAAACAATGACCATCAAAGTCGCAATATTGTCAGCCCCTCTGTTCCCGATAGTGCAAAGCGGCAGTAATGCGGGCAGAGCACTGACAACTTTGCAGAATACTTTTTCCTCAGTCAAACGGTCAGTGCAAGATGAATCAAACAGCCATCGCTTGGTGCATAACATTAAAAATCTACGGTGAATAGGAAAGGCACATCATCACGCACCTGCTGCCAGATCGACACATTCAACAACTCTTCTAGTGCATTGGACATGAGTCGCCCTCAATGTCGATGGGGAAAAAGCATGTTACCAAATAAAAAATATAGCAATGTAACATGTAGACTTTTGATCAGCACTTACCCCCTTGTAGCTGCTGTTAGGCCCTCAACTGCCCGTCCAGCTCAGGATAGGCCACTGCAATTATGCAGGCCATTCAGGGGAGTACGTATCCAACTACGCAGGTCATACATCTTAGCGACATCTGTCTGGGTGGATGTTTTCCTGAAGGCATCTCTGGTTAATGGCGGGTCTCTGGTGGCAGACTTTATTTTCTGATTCTGCTTAGGCGGACGGGCACTATTTTTGGTCATTGTGGAAGTGGTGTTCTTTGCCCAGCACCTGCTGTTGTCCACAGCAGCATTGGAATATTTGGTGAAACTCTTGAGCTCCAAATAACAGTCCTTCCTCCATCCTTGTGAATGTGATGTGGAAGGGCCTAGGGCCCTACCACATCACATTCCCCACTGCAGGAGGTGACATGATGGCATCCGCACCACAATACTCAATCATAAAGGGACCATGACTTGCGTTGCACAGAGTTGGTGGCACCGGATACACTGCGGCCGGCATGGGCCTACCACCACGGGACGGTGACTTTTTGTGCACTGAGGTAGGGACACCTTAAGTGCTGAGCGGGTGTTCAGCCTGCGATGATGCACCGACCTGGCGGTCCAGACTGGTAACGATTTGTGTGAGCCCTGCACGACCGTAGTGTAAGCCTGAGCCAGCAGGCAGCGCGGCCCTACCACCACTTGGCGTTGCCTTGCGGTTTACAGAGTTTGTGGCACCTAAAGAGCTGAGCGGGTCTGCAGCCTGCGATGGTGCCGTGTGCACTGATATGATCTCTGCCATTGTGAAATAAAAACCCAGAAGCAAGTGTGTGACCTGGTGGCCTTTGGTGCGGGCTGCAAGATGTGGATGCTGCCAAGGTCGCAGACCCCAGGCTTGGAGCCTGCACCGGCACGTGGTGGGCCCTCTTGGAGACATTCCGGTGGCGGAAGGTGAGCAGTGAGGCCTGGGTGCGCAGGGGTGAGCAATCACCACTGGGCGGCAGGAGGAGCTGGGGTGCAGGAGCCTGTGTGTGCAGGGGAGGGCAAGGGATGATGGCGTGCAATTATATGAACTCTGCCATTCATAAATCTGGATTCTGTTTCTGATAAGAGACCTGGCACACTGCAGTGTATACCGGCACATGTTTGGAGACACACCGGTGACGGCAGGTGAACAGTAGGGCCTGGGTCCGCAGTGTCGGCACTCTCTCTCCCTCTCCCTCTCTTCCTTTCACTATCTCTCTCTTTCTCCCTCTCTCTCCATCTCTTTCTCTCGCTCTCTCTCTCTTTCTCGCTCTCTCTTTCTCTCTCTCTCGTTCCCCCTCTCTTCCTTTCACTCTCTCTCTCTCTCCCTTTCTTTCTCTGACTTTCTCTCTCTCTCTCTATCCCTTTCTTTCTCTCTCTTTTTCTCTCACTCTTTCTCTCCTCCTCTCTCTTTTTCACTCTCTCTTTCTGTCTCTCTCTTTCTGTCCTTTGATGAGCGCATGACACACCTTCTTGTCTTGAATTTTGTCTTGCAGGCTGTGTCTTACATTTTGTCCAGAGAAGACACGCCATGACTCTTCCAAATTGTTGTTTTGAGTTTAATTTGAATAAAATGATTTGTTTGGAAATTCAAAGATGAATGAATGATTCTCCTTTTTCTGACCACACATGAATGTTAATTGTTGTAATTGTGCGACATCAGGTGAATTGTTTTGTTCATGATTTCGTAGAGTTGATGTAACATATCTTTGTCCGGGGGGTGCCTGGGGAGGGGTGGCGGGCCTGGGGGTGGTGGCAGTGGGTGTTGTGGCTCTCTTGGGTGTCAGAGCTGCATGTTCAGTAGCTCCATTTCATCTGTTCTTCATGTGTGGCTCTGGGTTGGGCTCTCTTTTATGATGCAGGTTGTTGTCCGACTTTACACTAGGTAAGAGCAGGTGTTAAATCCCTGCTGTTAAAGCACCTTATTGCATGTTTTGTAATCTTATCGCCTATCTGGTTGGTTGTTGAGAATGTTGCGAATTGGTTTTTTTGCAGCTTTATGTACGGGAACGCCTACTCTGCATATCATTAGCGTTAGTTGTCAGTGTCATCTGTGGCGATGTTTTTTGCAGCCGCTATATCAGGAAAATTGGTGATATCGGCTGTTAGCACCAGCTTGTGAATGGGGAGATATATTTATCACCACTTTGGCTGCGATAAAGTTCCCCTAAATCGCCAATAAGTCCTTGAGAATATGCTCCTAAGTGTCTTAGTTTCCTCAAAGGTATTGCCATCAACGAGTTAAGCTCCAGTTACTTCTCACTTTATTTGAGACTTCAACAAAAAGGAGTGCTGATGGCTCCTTAAGTGAAGCATTTCTGCTAGGCCCAGCTGGAATTTAAAATAGGAGACCTTCAATGACACCTGCAAGTTGCTACTTTTAATGCAAAGAATACAAAGTGGGTCATCGCTGGTTCGCAAATTGCACCAGGACACTATCAGCAAGTTGTGCTCTGGCCGTCCCAGATTCAGAATCAGGCTCAGTAAAGCAGCAGGATTTCCTTATTTCCCAGAACTAGTTTGGCCCCTTGTGTCCTATTTTCCCTTTCAGATGTTATACTTTCTTAAAGGGAGTCAGAAGAGGTCTTAAGAGTGGATTTCATTTGATATGTGCGAGCCAAATACAAATCAGCTGGAGCCGTTTCCTCATGGCGATATTGCTCAGGCCTTCCAAGTGGCTCACTGATCCCACACCCTAGATTACTTGGTGGAGAAGCACTGGGGCTGCTTTTACTTGCTAGTTACACCAAGTAAAATCACATAAGGGTCTGGATCAGAGGAACAGCCTGACTCACAACATGGCTGGGGAGCACAGAACCAAACTTTTGTAGAGCCTACAATGACCTGGCCCCATCACAACCTCTGCCCCATGAACCTCACTGACCTTCCGCCGCAGAGCAGGTGATACATGTGAGAGAAAAAGTCCCTACAATAGGGGATAACAATTGGAAAATTGATCATTTAAACCTTGGTCTGAAAGATTTTTCCCCATTCTGGAGACTCAACCTCATAATTGTGCTGCTGGAATCAGTTTATCCATCCGTGGTAATGTTGACACCCCTGCACTTTGAAACTTGTAGTCAGTATTTGATGTTCTGCTACTATTTTAAATCAGCACATTCAGAACCAACCACACTAACAACAAGCTATGTGATTCTTTGCAATGTAATTGAATAATGAGAAGAGTTGTTGACCAAATTGCAAATACAAGATATGTGATAAATCAGTAAATAAGGAGTATCTCTTTAGCTGTTCAAATGAGACAAGATCTCTGGATAAAATTCCAGACATGAAATAAACTGAAAGAAGTACTGAAACCCCAGTTCCCACCTGTTGTTCTCTGAAATCCTGTAAACGGGTGCACATCCACTCCCACAAAGTTACTGATGCACTCAGTATTAATACATTCAGAGAGAGGGCAGGGCCACTTCATATGCAACTGTTAAGAGAGTCTTAAGTATTGTAGCTGCTTCATGTTCTCCCTGTTAATTCCCAAGTTGTTATCCTTTTCTATACCTACATTTTGAACGTGTAAGTTATTCTGGACATGTTCTTTTTATAGGAAATGTTAGAACTGGCTATTTCTGGTTGGCTAAGGCTGACTCCAAAGCTAGGCAGAAATCACCATTCTATTCAGGGCAAGGGAGTCACACGCCAAGATAAACCCATCTCACCCCCTTGGTAGTTTGGCACGAGCAGACAGGCTTATCCCGGAGGCAATGTGTAAAGCATTTGCGCACGCACACAACAGCAACAACATCCTAGGCACACCACAAAAGGAACTCCACACAAGGTTATATAAAAATAACTTTTGTATTGTCATAACACATCAGATAGTATCACACAATATACATGGTGCCAACTGGCACAGGCAATATTCACAAGGGATTATTTACACCAGGACAGGGCCACATGGGCCACTGTCAGAATCAGCACTTAGTAGAAATAGCACTTCTAGAACTTAGAATAAGTATAGCACAAAATAACAATTATAGATCACAACCAGTAACCACTCGTAACAGGTAAGTACCACCTACGCAACCCTAACCACCTTAGGAGAATGTCACGCAGGGAACCAGGACCTCACTAGGACCACCTGTACTAGAAAGAACAACCACCTAAGTACCACAATACTATTAGGGGGATAAGCAAGAATACATTACACATGATGCATCACAACATTCAGAGGTGTAGGGAAGGAAAACACATGATGCATCAAACATACATTCAGCGGTGTAAGAGCAAGGCACATGATGCATCAAAACACATTCAGAGGTGCAGGGAAGGAAAAACACATGATGCATAAACCAACACATTCAGAGGTGTAAGAACAAGGAAGACACATGATGCTTAAAAACATTCAGAGGTGCCAGAACACAACTCAATAGCGCAAAAACACATGATGCCTAAAAACATTCAGAGGTGCAATAAAACCACACAATTGCGCAAAAACTTATATAAGCCACCACCTGTGGCAGTCCCTAGGCCAACTGGCCTTGTTGGGGTTAGGACGCCCTGTGTACCAATAGTCAGGGTCCTAAACGGTGCAGCTGCCCACTAATTGCTGGGCAGCTGGGAATCAATAATGATGGGCCACGTGGGAGCCACGCGGGCTCTAAATAACTGGTCGCCCCAGAGCCTCTCTGGGCTCCAAGCAAAGAAATGCGCCTGGGAGCCTCTTGGGCTGTAAAAGTTAATTGTGGCGCCTGAGCCCCTCGTGGGCTCTCAAAGACAACTGTGGCGCCTTTCTGTGGGAGTCCCCCCTCTGGGGAATCGAAAACAGCGGAGTGCCCCGGGGCCCTGCCTTTAGACGCTTAACTCGCTCTTAGCGCTTCCTGCCTTTTCTACCGTACTTTAGAAATGCCCCACACAGCGTTCCGCAATGATCCAGGCAATCGGCCCCCCTCTTTGAGACTTCACCGTCAAGGCTTCTCTGATGACCGGACTCACCAGGATTCGGGCCGGGCGCAGTAGCTCCTTGCAGGCAGAAGGTCACTCGGCGCTTTGGGGACCCACGGGACAGCTTCTCCGATGCAGGGCCTCCTCGAGCAGGTCACGAGCGATGGGCCAATCCCAGCGCGACCCTTGCGGCGAGCCCCCGGTGACGTTGGAGCTTCTGCTGGCACCTCGACCAACCAGAGCGCGACTCTCCGGGACAGGCCCACAGCAGCGGCCAATTAGAACGCAACTCTTACCGGCAAACCCTCTGTGGCAGCCAATAAATGCACGGCCCCTCCGGTGCTTTCTCCGCGGCTCGGGGGATGCGAACAGCAGCTTCTAATCAGTTTCAGGCCTCCGGGCCGTGGCGGTGAGATGCGGGTAGGTTATTAAAACGCGGCCAGAGTAAACAGGCCGATCTTGAAGCCGCATATCCTCGCAGGGGATTATGTGGCCCTGGGGACGCCCACGATCTCACGGCCACCACCACACACGTGCCGATGAGCACGTTGATCCCCCAACACGGCAGCCGGTTGCAGGCAATTACCAGCGCAGCACTCTCACTCGGGTCAGAGAGCAGCCAGCTCGCTACACGGGGCAAATGGCGGAAACTCTGTCAAACAGCCCACGATCTTGATGGCACAGCGCAGCTTCAGGGGGGGGCACAGCAGAGTCTTTTAGTCTTTAGCAACCTTTCTGTCCCTGGGTTGCAAAACAGGAGGCCAGCTCTTCTCAGGCCCTTGGAGATTCAGAGACACACAGCAAAGTCTTTGTAGGTCTAGCAGGCAGGGTCACAGCACACAGCAAAGTCCCTTCTTCTCCTGAGCTTCAGATGAACAGCAGAACAGGTCATCCCTTAGAGCACACAAGATTGCTCTAAGGGCTGACACAGGTCAGCCCTTAGAGCAATCTTCCTTCATTTCTTCAGCGGTTCTTCTTCCAGCAGAGGTTCCTCTTGATTTTAGAATCTGATTTTCTGTTGTCAGGGGTCCTTCTCTTATACCCCTAAAAGTCTTTGAAGTCTTTGTGCAAGTGGGCCCTCAGCCCGGTCTAAACCAGTTCTGGGTGTTGCTTGAGCACTTGGGTTTCCTGGCTTCTTCCTTCCTTTCAGTGTGAGGGTCAGAGGTGACAGCCGCACAGCAGGAGGTGGAGCCAGCATTGTGACAGGCAGGCACAGCCCTATTCACTCCCAGGTGCTATCTCCTCCCACCACTCTAGTTGCAGATGCAGTCATTCAACCACTGGCTGACTCAGATAACCTCCTGGGGGCTCCGCAGCCCCTGTCACCCTCAAACCAGACAGTCAATCCACAAGCAGGCCCAGGCACCCTCCTGGAGCCAGGCTCCAGCCAATCACACGCCAGGCACAAATTACACAAATATGCCAACTTCTAGAAGTGGCACTTCTACACTAGACACAATCATGCAGCATATATCATTGTGCAGCATTCAATCTCACGAGTTCTCCCATACCAAACTCGACCCTGCACTCCCCACACATCAGGAACTACCATGGTCATACATATTCCCCATGCATTCCTATGGGAGGGCAGGTCACTCACCACACATACACAGAGAGCTCACGCACTTTACACTGTACCACAGTGAAAAAGTGCACAGAGGCCTAAAATCACCACCACCAGGTCACAGAAACAGGCTAGGAAAAAGCAAAAAGTCTCGGGGTGAACCTGCCAAAAGGGCCGGGTCCAACAGGAAACAGATTTGATTTGTGCAAATGACAATCTCTACAACCCGGTACACGTGGACAATTAAAGTTGCTGCTTACAAAGGCCTTGTGAGGTTGCAATGTAAAATGAGCATCACAGATAATCAGGAAGTGTCATGGTTCTGCAAGATGGATCAGCAATTAAAATGTTTTCTGATGTCATCTGGCATGCCATGTCATGAGTTGAAACCCAGGGAAAACCAGTACAAATATTAAAATATTCCGAGGGCAATAAACAGAGTACCATGACATTAGTTAGTGGTAACCTCTTTTCTTGGTTATACTGCTTGGAAAATAAAACTTGTGGGTGTGGCTTGGTTGCTATCTAAGATGGCTGCCTACAGAAGAGTTTTGTGTCGGACCAAGTTTGAACTGATTCCAGCTATGTTATTTTGGATCTGGGAAGACGTTCACATAAAGCCAAGTGAAGATGATGATGCTGAGGTGAGTGTGGTGTCCTCATTTTCATGAACAGTAATTTCTTTACTACACTTTTCATTGTGGTCTTCACTCCTGAGGCGAAAGTCAGTTGTAGCAGCTATTTTATGGCATTGTTACTGCACCGAACGCATAGGGGATTCCTGTCAAGGTCTCTGTAATGTCACCTTACTTTAAATTCACTTCCCTCACTTTTGAGCCTCACTGACTACAACTTTGATATTTAGTGCTGAGATTTCAGACCTGTGAAGGGTAGCTTCTCTTTACCATATCTGCATGCTATCCACAAAATGACTAATTCTCTCACAATAACCCAGTAATATCCTTTTTCAGGAAACCACTTACTTCATGCTGCATACCTATTACTGAGTTTTAGTTCTGAATGCATATTTTACTTGCTCTTCATCACAATGACATTGAATGGGTAGGATTAAGAAAACAAAACACAAATCTTCTCTACTGTCATCTGTGCCCTTGTGCTTGACATCCTACATGAATTTAATGCTGGCTAACTCAATTCGTACTGAAATGCTACCCTGTGCCACTCCTAAACCTATTGCAGGTTCTTTGTCTTCAAAACCTCACACTACTTCTTCTGTGACTTAGAGGCTCAAATACGACCCTCCTTCACCTGACAAGCCATCAACACTAATTTCTATGGAAATATTACTTGAAGTTATCGGAGTGTTGCACCCTTTCTTGGAGGAAACTAATACGTGTATCTAGAGCATAAATGACAAATGTTCTCTCAGTGAAAGGAGGGTTTCTGAGGTGAAACAGAGAGTCAGCGACATCCAAGATGTTATGCGCAAAATTAAATTGTTGAATATATAGGTAACATTGTTAAAAAGGCAGTAAAAAATTATGGAAAATAAGAATAGACAGAATGGCCTTCATGTTTATTGCCTTCGAAAAGAGATAGAGGGCACAGACCCTGTCTCATGTTTTGCTTCTTTTTTTACCTCAACTTGTTGATATGCCAACGTCAACTGTAGCAAATATTCAAAGGGCACATAGACTTGCTCAGGGTAAGCGTTCAACTGCTTCCCCCTCCAAGCCCAGAGATGTTATTCTCTTATTTCTATAATTCAAATATCTCCTCAAAGTATTTAAAGCTGCAAAAGCCAAGAAACAGTTGTTTTTTTCTAGCAGCAAGCTTTTCCTCTATTAAGATGTTACCAGAGTCACTGCTAATAGACAAACATAATTTCTTGATGTTCACCCATCTCTTCCATCTCTTCTGTCTCTAAGAGCCCGTTTATGGGTTGATAGTCACCCATGTGTCTTTAATGTCACCTTTAAAGACACAACTATAAACTATGATGAGCCCACAGAGCTTTGTAAGTTTATAAAGGAACATGCGAGTGAGATATGGGCATATCAGGACCATTGAAGTGGTTAACATTTTCTCTATCTAATGCATATTCTGCAGTTGATCTGGTTATTATATCAGACTTTATGTTTTTCTTGTCATATCCTTGCTTCCCAAGAATATCTGCATTATAGTTGCTTGCCCTTCACCTGCATCCTAATTGCTTTTTCCCTGTTTATCCCTGTGTTACAAATGTTTTACATTGTGAGGAGTCCTCATTCAAACCTGTTTGTGTCTCCTCCATTTCTGGCATTGACATGTTTTGCTCCCTAGTTGTGCTGCCTTCACTCTGCATTGTCATCACCACATCCCTCTTTTACAATGCAATTAGGTACGTTCTTTCAATCACCATTTGTTTGGCATGAATATCTCTTTTGTCCCTAGCTTAGTTCTCTCTTCCTCATTTGGGTTTTCCTTTCCTTTCCTTTCCTTTCCTTTCCTTTCCTTTCCTTTCCTTTCCTTTCCTTTCCTTTCCTTTCCTTTCCTTTCCTTTCCTTTCCTTTCTTTTCCTTTCCTTTCCTCTCCTTTCATTTCCTTTCCTCTCCTTTCCTCTCCTTTCCTTTTTTGATCTTAAATACACTGTTCTTTTGTATCGCATTGAAGTCCACATAAGTTCTCAATGCCTTACAGTTAATACAGTTCAGAGTTATTTCATGGAATGTTAAAGGTTTTAATAATCCCATAAAGAAGCATAAACTGTCTCATTTGGGTAAACTCATTCCAGATCTGGTTCTCCAACAAGAGTATCATCTTACTGAACTTGAGACTTTGAAAATCAAACAAAACAGAATTGGGTAGATGCAGTCCTTGTCTTCCTGATTCTGATTTGGGATCACACTTCAATCATTGCCGATTTAGACTTAATCCCTGTTTAAAGCCTGAAAGACACCAAATTCTCTAAGTCCTTTACTTCATTTGCTCTGGAATGTTTTCATATACATGACAACCCTAGTCTATCCACTCAACTGGGATGGTACACATTTAAAGCTACTGCTCAAGGTTTCATAAAAGATTATGTATCTTGAAAAATAAGACATTTTAAAAAGAACACAAAGAGTTTCTAATATCTGTCAAAAATCTGTTTTATTTGTCAAAATCCAAGACAAAACATGATTTAATTACATCTTTACAAATATTGCTTCCACCATTTTGCTCAGAAGTAGTGCTTGCTATTCTGGTGGTTGCAATAAAGTTGGAAAATGATTAGCTAATTACATTAAGGTTAAAAAACAATGCACCAAGATAGATCATTTGTAGTGTTCTCCACGTTCTAGAATTTTCAAAGATGAAGAAATTCTTGGTGAGTTCGAGCATTTTTAAAAATCCTTATATAACCCAGACATTGTTCCTCAACATTCTGAGATTTACAGTAACTTGCAGGAACATTCTAAGACTAAGGACATTGATTTCTACCCCTCTGGGAACAGATATAGCCGTACAGGCAACTAAACATGCCATCCCCTCACTAAAAAAGAAAAAACACCAGGCTCGGATGGTCTTAACACCAATATTATTACAGTTATTTAAGTATTTTGCCTCATCCAATTCAACTAGAGACCCTTTTATGAATTTGCAAAAATATTAGACTTGCATCTATATTTATTTTCATCTTCAGTGACAAGAAACGATTATTCAGTTTTATTAAAGGATGACCCATCAGACAATACTCACTTATTCTTAAATGTTCTTGGTAAGGTTTCTGCTAATGGAGAGCAGGGTGGTGTGGAGGTGAATAAAGACACAAAATGGCTGCACGTCATGTAAAAAGATCCCAAACCAAGATGGATCCGTTTACGTTGACGTGATGATAAGGGCGTTGCTGAGTGAAAGTGTGCCTGGACTCAATCAGTGAGTGCGGGGAAGGTAATAAGCGAGGTAGCTAGGCGACGCTCATAGGCAGTGAGACGTGCGCGAGAGCAACAAGCAGTCTGTCTGCAAAAAATGGAAATTAGTAATTGACAGTACCTTTAATCAATAGCAAAGACATCCAGGCCACATTCATTTGGGGACTGAAGGTCCGTGACGAAGTACCTGGAGAAAAGGTAGTAGAGTGGATGAGAAGGATGAGAGTTCTCACCTGCTAGCAAAGTACGAAGTGAAGAAATCGTCGCCAAAATGTTCAAGTGGAAATGAAGGGAAGAAGACGGCTTCAAGCTCCAACAAAGTAAGTTTATTTAACCCCTTACCTGCTGGGCACCTTCCCTGGCTGTGCTGGTGGGAGGGGGGGCTACGTGCAGTGCTACAGTGCGTGCAGTACTACAGTGCTCGTCATGAGCTACAGTGCTCCTGTGCTCATAACGAGCTGAGCTCATCACGGCCACACCCGTTTCTTTCAAATGTTCAGCACAGCAGGGGAATTAGCCCCGTGTGCGAGCGTTTTAAAGGCCATGACGAGCTCAGCTCGTCATGAGCACCGGAGCACTGTAGCTCATGACGAGCTGAGCTCATCATGAGCGTGCAAGGGGTTAATGACCTTCGCAAGACGGGGATCTCAGCCTGCTGCCTCCGGCAACCGCTTCTCCAAGAATGTCGCCCGCACTTAGAACTCAGGGGAATTCCAAGAACGCTACGACAGTCGGCTAGAGCCAGCAGTGAAGGAGCACCAGGAAAGAAAACCCATCACAACAGTTTCCTATCTGTCTTATCTTTTAGCAGTGATAACAAATGATTTTTTTAAACATCACATAGGCCTTTTTCTTTGGCTTTGCTGTTGTTACAACAGAGAACATTTCATTTTCCCCATTATGGCTTAAGGTTGAGAATCCTTATTCAATCCCTTCTCTTTTCAACAGGTTATTTCTTTTCCTTGCAATCCCCTATTGTCAGTCCCTCAGTGTTTATGCATACCTATTCATTGTCATAATGACATTTTTATTCCAAGTTTTCCTCTCACAAGGGATTTTTTAAAGGCTTTTATGCAATTATAAGCGTTTTATACTTCATAATCATCACTCAGTATCATTTGGATATCAGATCTCTTTCAAGTTAATGATCTGGTTTCTTTTCCCCAGTTTCAGTCAAAGTTTTAATGTCCCAATTTATTTTAATCTAGGTTCTCCCTTCTATTAAATATAGTGTTGGATGTTCTCTAGCCCTTAAATTATACTCCTAACTTATCCTCCCAGATCATTGGTTTGCGTCAGCTTTTAAAATCTGATCCTAAAGGTTACTTTATATATAACATTATTTCTTCTCCATCTGTATTAAGATGAAAATCTAATATTGAACTCATATTTGAAAAAGATTTTGATCTTACTTGGCCAATTACCCCTTGGTATCGGATTTTTGTAGAAATTCATAAAACTTCTAGGAAAGGCAACACTTTTCAATTGATTTAGATTTTATTATTAAAAGACTACATATTGCTCCCTTGATAGCTTCTAAATGTTCTCTAGAAACTGCTAACAATTGTTGATTACGAGAGCAATCCACCAGCAATCTATTACACATGTGATTTTACTGTCCACTCACTTTAGCCTTTTGGCATAAAATATAGAAACAAGTGTAGCTAATTTTCCACACTCCATATTCTCTCAATATTACTAACATATTTCTTGGTAATCTAGCTATATCTAATGATGCAACTGTATTTCCTAACAAGTTGTTCGACTGTTTATTGGCTATTGCTTTTCAACAAACAATGATTAATTGGAAGTGCATTTTGCTATCCTTATAGATTGGATAGGGCATTTGTGTGTTCCTCTGTTGTTGCTGTAATAGAGAAACATTTTGGCTCCAAAGCACAAATTATTTGAACACTGTTTCTACAAATGGTTTGCATTTATTTACAGTTGCATCAGAGAATGTATTACCTCCTTAATTATGTATTGCCTCTCTACTTACATATTAATTCTGTTGTTGTGTATTTACATCGCAAAAGTTTCTTGCTGCTACTCAATACTATTATATCATTATTTTATTCCTGGTCTTCACACTTGTATTCCTTTTATATTATTCTCCTCTTTGTGTCTTTTTATTTTTGTCTCCATTTTGTTTTCTTTTTTTGTGTGCTCCATTAACCTCTGTTCTGCATATATCCTTGTAAAGTTTACAAAAGCTTTAGTTTACTATTGATGTTTCAATTTTTTTACCTTCTCTTTCTCAATTTTTAAATAAAGCCTTATTAATGTTGTACATTTTTCACCCCATAGTTATACTGCTATGATACATTATTTTATGGAGTAAAATTGTCTCGTAATATGTTCTACTCTTTAAATAAAGCTTCTTTGTACAGGCACTGACTTCAATCCAAGAATTGAAAAAACAAGGGCTGCCTTCATTCAGATAAAGAAGATATGGAGTTCCAGGGACCTAACACTGCAAACCAAGATCAGGCTTTTCAACACCAACGTAAAATCAGTCTTTGTGTATGGAGCAAAAACTTTGAGGACACCAGTGACCATCACCAACATATTCCAGACCTTCCTCAACATCTGTCTATGGAAAATCCTTCAAATCTGCTGGCAAAAACACTGTTATGAACAACGACCTTTGGCAACAGACCTCTTTGCTCATGAAGAAATTTTGAAAAGATGCTGGGACCGGATAGGTCACACCCTCTGCAAGCCTTCCTCAAACACCACCAGACACGCCCTGGCCTGAAACCCTCAAGGGAAAAGGAAAAGAGGAAGGCCAAGAAACATCTGGGGCCTAGGCTTTGAGGCTGACTTCAAGGAGATGAGTTACACCTTGAGTCAGATTGGAAGAAAAGCCCAGGGCAGAGATAACTGAAGAGGCCTGATTGATGGCCTATGCGCCAGGAGGGGTAGTAGGCATACGTAATTAAGTAAATAATTTAACTGAAAATAAAGAATAGTAAACGTATGAAATAAAAGTATGTGAACATATTTTTTATTGTAAGAGAATTATTCACATTAGCCACAAAGGCATGCATCTACTAAGAACCCCCACAACGTATACATTCATTAAATTTGCAATCTGAAAACAAAGCTTGCAAAGTATTACAACATTTACAATACAGAAAGTCTAATATAAATGTTTCATATTTATAAAAGTATCTTTGAAAGTAAGCCTATGAATTTTTCATGTGTGTATTCCAAAAAATAATGATTGCAGTCCTTAAATGGGAGAGGCAATGGAGTGATGAAGGAGTAGCACTGAACGGCATTAAGAGTCCAATTTAGAAGCTTGCTGAGATGGACTATTTTTCTGCGACCAGCAGTCGAAGTGCATTTTAAAAAGTATGGGAACTGCAATGTTGAATGCAGTAGGGACAGGGTAAGTGAGCAAGGCAGTGACTTAAAAAGGCATGGACAAAGGAAACAAAATATTCTGTAACTATTTTTTGGGCTTTTACCTTCGGTTAACTACATATACCATAATACACACCTTAAATGAGAAACAAATGCAAATTCAGTAGGGAATGCACTGTTTAAATTATGAAACCTCTATTAGTTATTGTGATCAGTGCAGATGTCTGTGTCTGTAGCCAGAGAGCCACAGAATTCAATCTTGATTTGTGCAGTGGGGAATAGTGGTGTGTGTGTATCTTAGGTTGTAAGAGAAAGCACTGTGAATATGTATGCCATTATTTTAAACTTTCATTACACACAGTATACCATTTGCTGCCACAAAATGTTTAGGTTAAGATTAAAAACAGTACTTTAAAAATAGAGATTTTAGTAATATACATCCTTTACCTGTTGCAAACATGTTGTCTAACTGCCCTTGACATGCATGCACTCCACAATTGATCTTTGTAACATCCTTGCAATACCTCTCAAAAATAATAAATCTTTGTTGTCCGGAAGCTTCAAGTGACACCAATAATTAAAGCCAATATTGGTTTTCAAACCGCCTGTAGATTCACAGATTTAATTTTTGCACAAATTTACATATCTGACAGGCAGCAACCACCCTTGTAGGAAGTCTTGTTTCTTATTTATCTGTCTGTCCCTCCTTCGGCTTCACAGTACAGGTGACTCCCACTACTCCACTTCAGCGGAGGCATCTTCACTATTGGAGTAACCACCATGGGATGGTCATATTTGAACAAAAAGTAGGGGAACTGTTTTTGCTAAATTAAATAAGTATGGGTGTGGCCTACACCACAGATCCTACACACTTCAATCACTGCCAGCAGCACACACCTGCTCATTTGCCACTAAAAACCTGTGCAGAGGTAAGTTGTTCTCTCAAGTGGAATAGCAAATATGGGTTCCAATATATTAAGCAAGTAACAAAAATATCTTCATATATTAAGATTATGGCGGTCCTAAAAGGCATTTGGTAAAATCATTTGAAAGGAAATTGAATATGGAAATTGTCTCACTCTTTGCTAAAACAACTGAAATGCTGATGTTTCCTTACATTTATTTGACAATATTTAGTTAAAGGTGAAAACATACTTCTTGTTGCACATTTTCACTATTTTTATTTTACTTACAACATTTATGCAGTTCTGTGCATCATGCTAATTTCACCATGCATAACTATAAACAAGAATAGTATATGTGTAATCCAACACAACCGCGTGCAAATAGGAAATTCCAGAACTTTCAGAACACACAACCACCTTGTTCAACCCTGAGTGGTTTTTGCTGCAGAAATTCCACCCAGAACCTTCTTACAGATAAAGGTCTTTGTTTAAGCTAGAAGAGGTTTAGATAACATAGATAATTTGTGGATCAAAAAATGTCTTACACATTTGTGTGTTTCCAAGTCCACTTATCTAAATAGGCACTGAAGCTTCAAATGGATCTGGTAAATGTTACGACTTTATTGGCTTTCGCTGGCAGATTTGTCTCACAAGTTCATCAAACTTACAAATCACTGCACGAGGTTCTTACACAATCGTATTCCCTTTTAGTGGAACATCCTTTACATACGGACTGCAACATTAGCTTCTGATGAGACTTAAGGTCTATAAATACTGCGAACAATGCCAACAAAATCGAGCCGTGCGTTAAACAGCTCTTGTCTTGCATCAGCCACCAGAGGCCAGTCCCTCCTCCTCTGTGTTTTTGTATGTTCTTTAAGGCTGTTAACCACAGTATCTGATTTAGTCTGTCGTCCTGCGGCTAGAAGGTATAAATACTTGTAAATTAAACCAAACCCTTTCTAAGCAGATCATTCAAAGTGACATAGCTAACTGAAGGACTATTAACTGAATGTTTAATTTAAACTACATTTGAGTGCTCCATCAGACATGGCCAAAGACCAGTGAGGTGACAATGTAGTGACAGGTTCCTCATCATCATTCCTTAATGATGATTTCTCAGAAAAAGGACTGAATGAGAAGGAGGAACAGAGCTTTGTTAACCTGAGCAAAAAATGACATAATAGCATTCATCAAATGGGCAGCTGATTGAGCAGTGAGGTGAATTAAAAAAATCAAGGTTAGAAAAAGTAATATTTCTAGAAGTGTGTGAACTAGCAAAAAAAAGTGGGCAAATCCAGTGATACATTAGAATCCTCTAAAAAAAATATTCTCAGGATCGGTCTCCAAGAAACACAGATTCTTGGACCTCTAAGCACTCTAATAAGGTAAATTGTAATAGTGCCTAACAGTTCCCCACAAATTATATCTGCAATGGAACGTAGACTTAATTAAATCTCCTTTACTTCTTGAGCAGACCAGGCTGAGCATTCACGGCTTAATTGGTGAGAGGTGAATCCAGGTACACACATCATTATTGTCACAATTGCAGCAAATATGAATGTTTAGCAAAGACTGTGTGTTACACAGCACATTTAATGCTATTTAAAATAGCAAATATAGTTATATTATAAACAGTAGTCAGAAACAGGAAAGTATAAATTCAAAATAAACAAATGTAATGACCACAACATGAAGAGCTAAACTTACAATGAGAATGGTGATCTAACTAGAAACAATAATCATGGAAAGCAGTTTGCAATCCCACTGTATAGCCCCTAGTAAAGCACCCTACATAATGTTTTTAAATGTGTAATATTTGCAAAACTCGAATTTTTGCCCAGCTCTAAAATTTGAGAAGTTCTGGAAATACCTAGAATAGGAGAAACACTTAACAAGCATACACAGTATAGAAACAGTAATTTAGCCAGACTGGGCTCTCAAATGACTACTGCTGTTGAAGCCCAATCTAATGCAACAAAATATGATATTGTAACAAAGGTAGATCATAATCTCCCATCAAAATGATTAACTTATAGCAAGGCAATAATGCTAAAGGCTTAGACCCATAGAGGTTTATGAACATCTAGGAAGGATGAAGAACACACCAAAGCAACAGCAATTCAAGCTACAGTTGACCTAGTTGCTACAGGAAAGGGCAATTGTTTCAGAGTCAGTGTGTATTCAAGAAAGGTAAGCAAATACCACAATGAAGGATGAGAGCACATACTCATGCAGGGCTCATAAAGACTACTAGGGCCTATGGAGCAGTGATGTGGTTAGCCAACCAAATCCTGGAAAGCAGCAATCGGGAAGCTGATGGAGCAACACAATACAATAATACAATACAATAATAACTTTATTTGGTAGTTTAAAAAAAACACCATAAAAGTTCACATTAAGCAAATTACAAAGTTTACAAGGATTAAAAGCAGTTAAAAATACAGTAGTTAAAAAACGGTTAAAAGGAGACGTCTCAGTTTATATATTTTTCAGTCATACCATAGCATACAGTTTTCCATTTATCTAGCAATTTTTCGCTTAAGCAGGGCTTATATATAGTACATAATCAAAGGTTTGCATGATGACGGATGCAAAATTTAAGAAAACATACAATTGCTTTGGCATAATTCTCATTTTCAAGATACTGAAGTGCCAGGTAAGCAGGACGGCACTGACGGAGCCCCCAGATTTTCAAAATGGGCAATATCCATCGTTTACGCGGTTCAGTAAAAAATTTACAAAATAGCTTTATATGTATAGTTGTTTGTGGGGACACCAAGTCACACGGACACACGGAAAGTGTAGATGACCAAACATTTTGAATTGGGAATGCGACCAGTAAATGAAATATGTCAAATCTAAAACGGGTAAGCAACATTTTTTCATATTGCATTAGGCTATATAACAAATAGGGTTCAACGGAGAACACAGTCTGCGCTAATAAAGAGTGTTGAACAGATGGTTTATGAATCTCTGATAGTAATCGTAGTTGGCGCAAGTGTACAAGACACTCTTTTTTTAAGTCCTTCTTGGAGATTTCATTTATCGTTGACGGATGGTCAAAAAACTTCCTATAGCCCAAATCTGTTAGTAGCGTTTTGACATAAGATAACCATTTGATTTTCCTACACCGATCAAGTGTCAAAATATCTTGAATGATCTCTCTAGTTAGTTGACATTGTTCGGTAACCCATATTCGTCGCCACAACATTACTGGTTGTAATTTTATAGTATCTGCTATGTAATCAATGCCCAGCTCTGTGTGACACGCATACGTGGAACAGCTTTTAGGTACCACAAGCAGTTATCTCAAAAAAGAATTCTCAACTTTTTGTATTGAGTCCACATTCGCAAAGCCCCATAACCACGCCCCATATGTGGCCGTGCTTACACATTTCGCATTATATATTTTTAACAATTCTTTTGATGGTCGCTGCCCCAGTCTTTGTGAAAACATTTTTAACGAAACTGTCTCTCGCAGAAAAGAAAGTTTCCTTGCATTAATAGCTGGGTTCCATTAAAATGTTTCATCTATAACAATCCCTAGATAGGGGTAGGTTGTAGTCCTGTCCAATGGTTCACCTTGTACAAACAGTCTCCGATTTTTTACTTTTTTTTTTTTGCCCCGCGTGCATGGTATATGTTTTCTTTGCATTTAATTTCAGATTTAAACTTGCCATGAAGGCACAGTATCTGTCTAATGCCAGCTGGAGTTCAATCGGTGTTCTTGCTAAAATGACAGCGTTGTCGGCATATAAAAGCGCTGGTATCTGCCGACGAGCAATTAGAGGAAGGTCTTTACTGCCTTGAAGCATGGCGGTCTCTAAGCCGTTAGTATACAGGGTGAATAAAAAGGGGACCAGTAAACATCCCTGTCTGACCCCCTTTTCCACCCTTAAAGTATCCGTGAGCTCACCTTTCACCCCAAATCTTACTCTGGCTGTAGTGCCTGTATACAATTCTCGAAGAAAGTCCACAATTGGGGGAGCAACCCCTATTTTCAGAATAATGCTCTATAGTGTTGAGTGTGCCACGCAGTCAAACGCTGCAGAGAGGTCAACGTACACTATATGGAGCGTGGACCCCTTAGCCTCCACGTATTTACCCGCCAATAGGGACAGATTTAAGGCCTGATCCACTGTTCCTAGCCCCTCACGAAAACCATATTGTATATCTAAGATAATGCTATGGTCTGTAGCCCACTCCTGGAGTCGATCGAGAAGTATCCGCCCTGTCATCTTCCCGAGCGAATCCAGGAGGGAGATAGGCCTATAGCAAAACGGGCTCTTTCGGTCCCCTTTTTTGAATATGGGGACCAACGTCGATGTTCTCCAGGAATCCAGTAATCCCACTTCAGTGGTGGCATTCAAAACATTGGTCAGCAAGGGAGACCAAAGGTCCAGATGGTATTGAAGATGTCAACAGGGACGCCATCCGGGCCGGGAGCTTTGGCTGTTTTTGAAGATTTTAAGGCTTTTTGGACCTCTTCATGGGAGAACTGGAGATTTATTGGATAAGTGACCTGTATCAAGGGGTCTGGTTGATCCATGTCTACTGGGGCGTCTTTACTAAAAACATTTGAAAAATGTGTCGCCCACTCCCGTTCGCTTATGGCGACATCAATAGAGGGAGAGTCATCTTTATCTGTTAGGAAAGGGGAGCGAACTACCTGCCAGAACATAGCACTATCTTTTAATTCTGAGCTTTGATTAAGGCGTTCCCACAGTTCAGCTTTCAATTCTCTTTTCCTATTATTTAGGGCAACCGCATACTCTTTTCTGAACCTACTAACTTCAGCTCTGTCCCTATGATCCCTGTTTAGGGCTTCCTTTAAACTTGAGTGTGCCTTTGTGCATGCTGATTTGAACCAGCCTTTTTTCATTTGTGACTTTTGTTTGTGCGTCCTGGTTAATTCTTTTTGAATGTTTTTTATAACAGCCAGAAAACTCATTATGACTTCCTTAGGTTGTAACTTAGGGTCAAGACAATTTATGATGTCAGCTTGATTATATTTAACTATTTTTCTAGTTGTTACTTCCTTATCAATACTGCCCCATTTCAATGTGTAACCGTTCAGAGAGCCTAGTACTAACTCACGTTGGTGTAGGATAGTCATGATATCATGTGATTTGTGTATTTTTGTTTCAGATAGGACCATAGTGTTTGGAAAGTGGTCGCTCAAAGGAATTTTAGCAACCTCAAATGATTCTATGGTAGATCCCATAGAGACTGAGATTAATATGTAGTCTATTAGACTTGTTAGACCTCTGCCATTGAATGTGGGCAGGAAAGGCACTGATGGGATCTTTATTTCGTTAGCGAAGCTTAGCTCTAATTCTGTCATGGCCTTGCTCATTTTCTCTCCTTCATTAGAATGTGTGAAGTGTGCTACATTATTATCATCCTCATCACTGATATCACACTTATCATTATTATTGTTCCTACATAGGTGGAGATTGAAATCCCCCCCCCAAATTATTGTACACGACTTTTTAATATATTTTAGACGTTGTTCTTGTAGTACTACAGAGATCTCTGAGAGAAGGGTGATCTAGTCAGCCTGACATAGATTATTATAAAAGTTTACTACTATATATAATTTTTGTTTAGTACTCTTTAAGACAATGATCTGAAAGTTCTTTTCTAGTCTTAACCACATGGCTGTTGGGCGTTTTCCCCCCCAGTGCTGGAAAATGCCATTTTAGTGGCACTATGACAAGCTCAGCTCGTCATCAGCACACGACACCCGTGGGTGATGACGAGCTGAGCTTGTCATCAGCATCGAAAGGGTTAAAGGAAGTATGTCATTGACAAGTAGAGTGTTTATAATATAAGTGACTAGGCCACCACTATTTCTTCCAGAGATTGATTTCTTTGTAGGTGACCAGACTGTCTTGAAACCCGCTATATGTGTTGGCCTGATGGCCCAGGTCTCCTGAAGGCAGATAATACCGCTCATGTTAATCTGACTCAGGAAGGGGGGATTTGTCTTTTTAGTAGACAAACCTGCAATATTCCAAAATGTAAAGTGTACTTGCAGGGTAGTCAAAGTAGGGTCAACAGCAATAGCTGTTTCGACAATATGATCTACTGCTCCCAGATTAGTTGGAGTAGGTTGTACAATCATCAAATCGTCTGTCTCATGATGTTTTATTGTGGAATGGTTACATTTACCAGGGGTAGATATAAGCTGATTTACCAAATTATCAGAGGTTGTAATTGTTGGAGTCTCCCCTATTTTAAAAGATTGTGGGGTTTCCCAGTTAGTTTGAGGACTGGCAAGTCAGTCATTAAAATCCAGCCCAGAAAAAACGTTAAATCTGTTGTAAGTAGGAATACTGTAGGAGCTGGCTGGTACTGGAGCAGCTTGTCTCCATCGATTATCCCTATTCTCTTGATATGGAGTTACAGAGAGATAGGGATGGATAGATGGAGGTATGTGTGTTTGGCTCTGATGCCATTGCACCGAGCCTGTTGGATAGACAAACTTGGGATTTTGATGGAAAAAAGGAGTATGCGTTTCAGAAGGAAAGTACCTTTCTTGAAATACGTTCGTGAGATTGGGTGGCATATTCAAATTTGTTGTAAACAAATGCCTATAGAAATAACCCAATGGAAGAAGAGTTGTGTTACATTCCCATGTAGAGGGTGGAGGGGCCTTAGCTAATGTCTTTTTGGCCCATTGTAGGTTCCTGAAATTAATTGTTACGCAGTCCCCCTCAAATTTTTTCCGTAGAGGGCCTATCCAGCCTACTCTTTGAGTATTAATAATTTCCCCTGCACATTCCATTGGAAAATTGCAGTTCAGGGTCAACCAGTGTAGGATCTTATGGATCTTATGATGGAGCAACACAATAAATCAAATTTTGTTCCAGTGAGGGGTGTGCTCACAAGCCAAAGTCTCACTTTCACATTAAAGCAATCACTCTCTCAGGCAGACTACTTTGATCTCAGGTGAAGGGTTTTAAGGGTTATTTTGTACACATCAGTTATTAAGACTATTTCTTCAGCAGCCCACAGCTGTGCTTGCTGTGAGGAGCAATGTGGGCTGCTTCATAGCAGGTATATTCACTGGTATCAATGGGCTGACTAGGATAATTCAGTCAGGTAAAGCAACAGCAACAGGGTATGCCAGTGGATTGTTACAAGATTATTTTTGCATAGACCCTTTAAGTAGGGAGTGGACAGCCTGCAGTGCTACACACTGGGTGTATTACACAGCAAGGTAGTCCAACCAGGTCTAAAAGAATATTAGCAAGCTTCAGGTAAGTTCCAATGTATAGACACCAAGTTAGACAGTTGGGCATCAATCCACTGCCAGTCACAATCAGTTCACTTACCATTGTCGAATAGTCAGCCAATCAGGATGGAACAATACCCCCCCCCCCCCTAAGAGAGACTCCATAGAAATCAATCTTCACAATATGGCTCACACAGCAGAATACATTGAAGAAGTGTGGATGGGGTTTTCTTCTGTGGGTAGCATGCATTCACCATTATTGCTAAACAAAAGTAAATGGTTGGGATAAGCTTTGGGTAAATGTGCAGGTGCACTGATAGAGTTTATTAAGCTTTTACTGTATGAATTTATTCTAATGTTTGCAAAGAAATACAAGTCCCCACAATGTTTGTGATCACTGCATTCTCTCAAAAGAAATATTAATAAAAGACCTCATGTCTACTTAAAGTCTATTGACTCCATTTAATATTATGAGGCCAGGAAGAATTACTACAGGGTGCAGCTCTGCTCCCCAAAACAATAATCAGCCTACATGAGCTTCACATTGTGAAGAGCCCTAGAGATTTACAGGGGGCAAAACCAATCTAGGTTATTACCATTCTGCGGGCACTTTGAGAATATTCCTCAGAAGCATTCAATCTGAATTTAGAGCAGTGAATGAGGAATAGGGATTAAGCCAAAAGCAATATTCCTAGGAAGATGTTAGGGCCTTAGGAAACATAGTAGTGCTAACACGTCTACTGCACTGTCCCTGGGCTTTGAACCCTGCAATCAGATAGCAACAGTACAAAATTGTGTAACAGTAAGTCTCACAAGAAGGCTCTAAATAGTGACAAGGTATCAAATTATTGCAATATGAAAGTTAACCCAATGGCATAGTGTTGCAAGGAAGTACTCTGAGGCAGAGGTGAGTACAAATGTCTTTATTCTGTCATCCACTCCCCGTAACTGACAGGCTGTCAAACATTCCACAGTGAACTCTAGAGGGGCATTCCAAGAGGGAGGAGGGGTGGGGAGAAAGGAAGGAACCAACAAGAAAAGAGGAGAATTAACAACAGAGGGGAAGGTACCGGGGAAACAAGAGGAAGGTTATAACACATCTCCCTATGGAGGGGAAAGGGAAAGCAAAGGAGGCAAGCTGAAAGAAGGGTAGTGTGAGGGCAAAAGCAAACTGTAAAGAGCAATAATATAAACATATCAGTGACAGGGAAACTCCTAAGGAAAGGGATACTGTAAGGATCCATAGCACAACATATCAGTAACAGGGGAACACCAAGGCCAGGAAGGCGGTGGGCACCCAGCTGTAAAGGAAGGAATTGATGACAAGTAACACTATGAAGAAGCTATTATGAGAGAGGTCTATATGCATGGCAAATCAGGGGGTATGGAATTGGCAATTGGATCGCTTCCCCTGATGGAAGAAAAAGAGTTAACTCCCATTAACAAGTTGGAAGAGGTGTGATATGCCCAAATGCTCTCTCTTAACATTTTATCTACATCCATGTTGTTGGTACAAGCTAGATGAGTGAGATTTTTGATCCAGAGCATTGACATCGGAATGTGGTCATTGTCTTCTTGACAATATACAGAGGATTCCTCATGCTTGATTACTAGCTCATCAAGGAATGTCTTCATTTCCCTAGATGAGAATTTGATATCCGTGTTAGTAACTATGAAAGCTGGCACACCTTCACATGCAAATGAGTCTCTTAAGAAGTCGATGAGGGCTTTTGTTGAGACACTTGAGACACGCTTGTATTTGATCCAGTGAGAAGTGTAGTCCATGAGAACAATCAAAAATCTTTTCGGGACTCCTGAATGTCCCGTGGGACAGATTATCTCCAATGCCAACTTAGTCCAATGAGTTTTAGGTACTACTGTGGGATTATCAGACAGGTTACAAATATTCACTGCCGACCGACTCTTCACAACATCAGATCCTAATACAGCATGAACCATCTCTGGCAACCCCCCTTGCTACAGGGGTATTGGCATTTTGTTTAGAAATGATGCTCACTCCCATGCGAGGTACGTCACACGCATTGTTGTTTACACTTTGGCCTATTCCAGTGAACAACTCAGAACAGTTGTTTACATCATTGCTGGTTTCCTCCACCCCCTCAGCTACGAGAACTTGATCTTTATTGTTGGGGTAGAGTATGATTGCCATCTCTTTTTGATGATGCCAACCCAACATATTTGAGCCTTTGCATACCACGTACACTTTGCCCCATGTAGTTCTTACTTTGAATTTAATACACAATCTCATCATTCCTATTAAAGGAATATTCTCATCGGCATACCTTACAGCTGTATTGTCAGGTTCCAGCATTTCTAGATTGGAGGCATCAAAAATGTCATTTATGACATCAACATTGAGTAAGGTAACCGGGGCACGCGAGTCGGCGAACACATCCATAGGTTTACAATTCACCAAGATGGTACATTTCGGATATTCAATTGACCTGTGGTCTCTAAATTTCCCTTGAGAACTTTGGGAAACTTGACAGTCCCTAGCTTTTACTTTGAAAATATACTTAGGTGTCAAATCCCCTTCACTGTGCACAACTTTCACTTGGTAGTTTTCACTGTTGCTGCAGACTCTACCCAGGTGCCCCTTCTTGTTACATTTCACACATGTGACATTGCGGGCAGTACAACGTACATCATTTGCAAGGTGATTGGTGCTGCCACATCTACAGCATTTCAACCTTCCTTTTTTACTGGTAGAATGGTTATCTTTGACTACTCTGGGTTTAACCTTGAATACATCCTTGTCAATGGAATTGGTCTGTGCATCATTGCCATTGCGAACATTAGCAACAAGCTCATTGGGAGTCTGCATCTCTTTGATACACTTAGCCGTGCGTTCTACAGAGACTGCTATACTAACCGCTTCTTTTAAGGCGGAGTCTTTTGCTGGGAGCTTTTCCTGAATACGACTATTGTTTGTGCACCTGACAAGTTGGTCCCTGATGAGTGAATCGGTGAGTTCACCAAAGTCACATAGTTGTGTCAGGCCTCTAAGTGCTGCTATGTAATTGGTGAGAGATTCCTGTTTACCTTGGATGCGCGTAAAGAACGTATGTCGTTCCAACACTTTGTTTACCCTGTCACCAAAATGTGCATCTAATTTTAACAGAGTGACTTTAAACTCATCTGTATCCTCCTCATCCTCCTCTAGTTCTGGTTCAGGTAAGGTGTCATAATCTTTCTACCTTGTATGCCTAGGTTTTGCAACAATATGTGTTGTTTGCGAACTGCTGAATACCTTTTGCTGCCTATGGCAATGAGGTATGAGGCGAAAAGATTTATCCATTCTTTCCAGTGAATTTCCGGTTCTCCAATTTCATTTAAGAATGGAGGAGGTTGCCTCACAGCTTGTCCAGCCATGGTGGGAAGGGAAAACTATGCTGGCAAGCTGAAAGGCAATTACCGCACCCGGAAAGTGGCCGCACAATACTTAGTACAACAGGGATAGGAGAACAGGGAACCTACTCAAAGAACCAGGAGTGGGATAACTAAATAGCTAAGCACAATGCATAAGAATATAGGTAAGTTAAGTACAATCTGTGCGGAACAGAGTATGAACGGTAGCAATCCCACAATTATACTCTAATTACACTCTGAATAAAAGAAGCATGCGGGAAAACTTTGCTTGTAAGACATTACACAGTTAGCATAATTCTTTGTATAGACTCTTAATAAATGAAGCATGCAGGCAGTTTGTTTTTAAAGTTGTACCCAGAGGAAAAAATACCTCAGAGACTCTAAACATACATGGTAGTAGTTTCACAAGAAATGTTGAGTGTGTACTGTAGAACTGCTGCTCACTGAGGGATAAAGGAGAAAAATGGTGGTGTGTGTGTCACCAAGTATGGGTGCACACACAATGCCCAAGGAATAATGGTGTGCGTGTCACTGTGAGGGGAAAACCATGCTGGCAAGCTGAAAGGAAATTACAGCAGCCGGAAAGTGGCCGCACAATACCTAGTACAACAGGGTTAGGAGAGCGGGGAACCTACTCGAAGAACCAGGAGTGGGATAATTAAATACCTAACCACAGTGCATAAGAATATAGGTAAGTTGAGTACAATACGTGCGGAACAGAGTATGAACGGTAGCAATCCCACAATTATACTCTAATTATACTCTGAATAAAAGAAGCATGTGGGAAGACTTTGCTTGTAAGACATTACGCAGTTAGCATTATACTTTGTATAGACTCTTAATAAATGAAGCATGCACGCAGTTTGCTTTTAAAGTTGTACCCAGAAGAAAAACCACAGCTTTGCTGACTAACAGCCTATAATCCTGAGTGCAAGGCATAAATTGAAGATCGGAAACTGTCCCGAAGGTCAAGGCAATAATGTCACATCTTTTGTCATTGTGGTTACAGCTTAGAATCATGTACAATGTTGTGTTCATCAAAGAAAGCAGTGAAGTCCTTCCAAAACCAACACTCACAATTGTATGTATCGTCAGCAGATAACTGATATGGGTAGAGACGAGGAAACATATTTATGACATTAGTGGCCCAGGGCAGCACTTCAAATCACCTGGCGTCACATGGAAAGAACGGTATTGCACCGTAATTATCCAAAACAGCACATTCCTGTCCTTTCTCCTTGTGCTGGTGCCATTTGGGCAGCATAGCGCCAAAACAGGTACACTTTCACTATAGTGCAATGGTGCCTGTATTATAGGCCGGAATGTTTTGGGGCAGGGAGGGGCTCAACATGATCTTCTGAGGCTTCAAGCTGGAAGTTGGTCAGATCCAGGATCTGACCCTGCAATAATATTACATACAATTCAACTACAGTCCACTTAGTTTCAGTGTCCGCTACTGTGTCCACCAGCTTCTACCTCTTCTTTCTCAGTAGATGCACCATTATTGTCAATGTTTGACTCTCCAGTTACATTTATTCTTGTCACTTTGGTTAATATGTAGCATCTGCAGTATACTATGCTCTTATAGCTTCAGTTGCATTTTGCCCCATCCCCTTTGTTGTGCAGTATCTGTTCCTGTAACTGTCTGCAGTAATGAGGTTGTCTTTGGCATGGTTTAGAGCATGCAACTTTGTGTTTTTTCATAGTTTGTTTTTTGCTGTATGTGGGCAATAACAGCAAGGAGATTTAGTTTAAGGGTGGGCGTAGTTCGCGAAGTAGCGCTACGCGAAGCTACGTGAAGTGCACTTCGCACTACGCAAACTTCACGTAGCACTACGCGACCTGCGTAGTAGCAGGTTCACACTGTGCAAGATGCATTTTCAATGATTGCACAGTGCGGACAAGCATCAAGCACTGTGCAATCATTGAAAACAGCATCTTGCACAGTGCGAGCTGTAGTTTTCTGCTGCTCAAGTAGATGTTTACTCGAGCAGCAGCTTTCTCAACGTAAACTGGTAGTTTCTCATAGCGAGCGGTCGCGAGCATGCGCAACCACTCGCAATGAGAAACCTGACCTCCCCGCATTGAGAATCTCGCTGGGATGTCATTTTGCTTGCTCGCGGTCGCGAACGTGACTTTGAGGACCGCGAACAAGCAAAAAATGACCGCTGCACTACGCTACGCTGCACTACGTGTGTTCGCACTGTGCTACGTGCAGCTCGCGTAGTGCGGAGTTGCGCAAACTTCGCAAACCACGCGAGCGGAGCGTAGTGCTTCGCCCAGGGTTAATTTAGTTATATTTCAACAGGCTTCACCGGTGGACTCAGTATTCACATGTTCCAAGTTTCTTCTTAGTTGTGGTACCAAAAAGTCATTATCTCTAGGATAGCAGTATATTTAATGGTGAGGCTGTCGGAATCCAGCTGGAATAACAGGACGGTTTCACTTATGACTGTCTGCATCATAATTGTAACCCACCATGAGAGTCAGAAAGCCTCCGACATTTGCTCAGAGGCTTTCCGAATCTCATCATATTTAGGGCCTTTGTGTATATGGATAGTTTTATACAAATGTCGGGAATTCCTGACCACAACAGCAAATATATGGACACACAATTTCACAATGCTAAACAACATTGTGGACTATATCACGCCACTCAATCCACTCAATTAATGGGATACAGCACCTCCTAGTCATAATTTACATCTATTCCAAGCCTGAGGCATCTCGTTGCTATACATCAGAAGTAGTTCATATTTAACACTCAAGCTTGGAAAAATGTCACTTTCTGTGCATCCAACTAGACCCCAAAACTCCAATTCACTGACAATTGGGAGAATCACACATCAAGAGCAGCAGAAACCAAGCAGGACTTCCTCTTTAGTGCTGATAGTTACTCTACAGAGCTGCAACCTCTCTCAGGCTCATGTCTCTGTTTTTCAGTGTAGACACTTAGTCCTCCAACCTGTGAGATGCAAATCCACCCCTTTTTCATGATGGTCATGTGTTGAAGTCCACACAGAGCTGCTGAGCTTCTGCACTGCTATGCCCTTCTTCGGCTTCCACCCAGTCTTCTTCTCTACCACTGTCATAGATGCCAAAGATATTCAGGGTAACCAGTCGAGCAACCCTCACCTACATTGCAGGGTAACAACTATAGAGCCTCCTACTCATGTTCACAAGGATACTAATGATCCTCAAATGTTAGTGAATTCTTCTTCCATGTGGTTGATTTAGCAGCATATGCTATCTATAAAGTAATTAAGTGAATAGAATTGTAATGATGTTTCTTTAAATATTTCAGTCAACAGACAGACAGCTAGCTTCATACTTCTAGACAATTCCAAATTAGAGACAATGGAACAAAAATTGAGGATTTATATTTTTAATGAATTGATTCATATATGAAATTCACTGAAGGAGAAATCATGCATTACATTGCACCTCTTATCCCAACCAACCTCCAAAATGTGGTGTAGTAACTTAACTTTTTATTAACATCAGAAACATCTAGAGCTCAGAAGCAATGTCAACAAATGTGCGTGAGATAATCTTGGTGAAAAGGCATTACTGTCATTTACTATCAACCCCTGTGAAACACCCCTTAATGTAAATACTAGCACTGAGTATACAACTTTATTTTAGGAATGTTGGTGCCTACTGTGGAGAAAGCCCTGAAGCTGACGAGAGGAGCCAGACATTATAGAGAGTGAATTAATTGGGTAACTGGGAAGGGGCCTTTGTACGAAATGTTCAATTAAACCCACTGTTTTCCTAGTCATGTATTAGTGTAGTACGCAGTACTGTGGCACCACTATCAAGCTATGGCTGCTAGGCTAGGCATAGGAATAAGGGTTTATAAATACTTTTCTGAAGGACAAAGTATATTGTATCCTATGCCTAAAATCCACAGTTTTGTACCCACAGTCCAGCTCACATATAAAGAGCTAGTGGTCACTAAACAGTAATAACTAAAACTATTAATTGAAAATGAGATAACAACATTTAAATCTTAAAACTAAATTACTTCAACATTCTTGATTATCGTGAAAATGCACATAAAACAGGAAACAGATGCAATTATCCTGGCATACATCTAAATAATGTTCATTCTAATCCTTGAATGAAAATGTAATAATATTCTTAAATCTAAGGCTAACTTGTCCCTCCTCCTAAAGTTAATGTAAATCATAGCTCTAAAACTAACCCTAGCCATCTGTACTGACCTTAAATATTTCCAAATGTATATATTTTAAGTTTACATTTGTGTGTATTTGCATTTTAGTCATATTTATTCTGTATTAGTTGAATATACCTTATTTTCTACAGTTGGATCATACTTTCAATTTTTCAGTTCTTCCTTTTGCAGTAGCTTTAAAAGTATTTGTTTGAGGAAAATATAAAAAATTAACACTTTATTTATTAGGGTAGAAAACTGGCTCTATGCAAATACCCACCACTCTAGCTCAGGAAGACCCATCAGCCTGGTGACGGGCCATCAGGATATGCAGGGCACACTTTAGCTACCTTTGTGAGATGGGCTAGAGTGAATGCACAAACAGCCCAACTGTCAGTCCCAACCAGACATGCAATCCACAGGCAAGCAGGCACAGGCAATTTAAAAGCCGACTTCACTGAAAGATGTCTTTTTTAATTGTGAGTTCAAAGAGTCTCTATTTCTTCCCAATTGAAAGTTACACTTGTACAATATTACAAGAAAGCTCCAATGATTTGGGAGAGATAGTCCTTGCAATAGTGAAACATCAAATTGGCATGGCAGCTTAAAATTCCAAAGTGAACACTAGGAAATGATGGATGAAGCACTGAAACTTTTCAGACACTCAATCCCAGTCACAGATCTGGGTTGAAAATCACTCCACCACCCCAGTTCAGCACATCTATATGCAAATCAGTCTTGACACTTTGCCTCATGGGACCAGTCCAGCCGAACTGCCAAGCCATGTCTTCCCTGGACCGGAAACCAGCATCCTGGGACCAGTTTCAGGCTAACAGCTCTCATCAACCAGGCTAGCTGGAATCCAGTGGCATACCCTGCCAACTCACGGCGAACAAAGAAAACACAAGGAGATGATGGACGGAGCACTGGAACTTTTCAGACACTCAACCCAGTCACAGATCTGGGTCGAATCCATCATCGTTCTTTAGCTCACTTCGCCACCCCAGTTCAGACACAGCTATGGAGCTACCTTGGGCCTACCTTAGGGGTGCCTTACTTCTAGAAAAGGGGAAGGTTTGGGCATGGCAAATGGGTGCACTTGTCAGTAATTATGGGCGAAATTTGCGAATTCGCGTTCCGCGAATTCGCGCGAAAGCGAACTCGCAATTCGCAAAATCCGAAAATTCGTGCAAAGTTGCGAATTTGGTTTTATTGCGTGTTCGCAATGGTTTTTGCCAGTTCGCGAGGGTTTTTTACAAGTTCGGGAACGCGAACTTACTTGTGTGGTCACAACGGTCGTGACCATGTTGTTTCTACGTGTCCAGCCTGTTTGCGACCCTGTGGTTCATCGCGGCCACCCTCCGGTTCATCAATGCCACCCTCTGGTTCACCACTGCCACCCTCTGGTTCATCACTATCACCCTCTGGTTCACCACTGCCACCCTCTGGTTCATCACAGCACCCTCTGATTCACCACTGCCACTCTCTGGTTCACCACTGTCACTCTCTGGTACACCACTGTCACCCTATGGTTCACCACTACCACCCTCTGGATCTCCACTGCCACCCTCTGGTTCATCACAGCACCATCTGGTTCACCACTGCCACCCTCTGGTTCAAGACTGCCAACCTCTGGTTCATCACTGCTATCATCTGGTTCATCACCCTCTGGTTCACCACTGCCACCCTCTGGATCATCACAGCCACCCTCTGCTCCATCATTGCCACCCACTGGTTTGCCTCTGCCACCCTCTGGATCATCACTGTCCCCCTCTGTTTCATCACAGCACCCTCTGGTTCACCAAGTGCCACCCTCTGGTTCACCACTGCCACCCTCTGGTTCATCACTGCCACCCTCTGGTTCATCACTACCACCCTCTGGTTCACCACCGCCACCCTCTGGTTCACCACAGCACCC
The DNA here is from genome assembly GCF_964263255.1 of Lissotriton vulgaris. Classification (NCBI taxonomy): domain Eukaryota; kingdom Metazoa; phylum Chordata; class Amphibia; order Caudata; family Salamandridae; genus Lissotriton; species Lissotriton vulgaris. The sequence continues at coordinate 1,317,839,196 of NC_141691.1, forward strand.
TCTGGTTTACCACTTCCACCCTCTGGTTCAAGACTGCCACCCTCTGGTTCATCACTGCTATCCTCTGGTTCATCACCCTCTGGTTCACCACTGCCACCCTCTGGTTCATCACTGCCACCCTCTGGTTAATTACTGCCACCCTCCGGTTCGCCACTGCCACCCTTTGGATCATCACTGTCCCCCTCTGGTTCATCATTAAAACCCTCTGGTTCACCAAGTGCCACCCTCTGGTTCACCACTGCCACCCTCTGGTTCATCACTGCCACCCTCTGGTTCATCACTACCACCCTCTGGTTCACCACCGCCACCCTCTGGTTCACCACAGCACCCTCTGGTTTACCACTTCGACCCTCTGGTTCAAGACTGCCACCCTCTGGTTCATCACTGCTATCCTCTGGTTCATCACCCTCTGGTTCACCACTGCCACCCTCTGGTTCATCACTGCCACCCTCTGGTTAATTACTGCCACCCTCCGGTTCGCCACTGCCACCTTCTGGATCATCACTGCCCCCCTCTGGTTCGTCACAGCACCCTCTAGTTCACCAGTGCCACCCTCTGGTTCATCACTGCCACCCTCTGGTTCAACACTGACACCCTCTGGTTCATCACTGCCACCCTCTGGTTCATCACTGCCACCCTCTGGTTCATTACTTGTGGAGAAGTGTGGCTCACTGGTTAGAGGAGGCAGACCTGGAAGCAGAGGTCAGCCCAGGACCAGGGTTCGATTCCCGGCTCGGCAGGGTCTTGAGTCCTAAAATGTCCAGGGACTCGACAATTCTGGCTCCGGTGCCTACTCGATTCACGGGTTCACACTCTGCGACTCTGGGCAATAGCTTGCTTAATCTCCACAACGGCCCCTCGTGGTGGGATACCTGGCTTTCACCTTGCGGATACCCTGCTGGGGTTATCTCACAGGGGAATAGCAGGACGGGTTCCCTAAGCAAGCACTTAGAAACCGCTCGGTGATTTGCGCTATATAAATTCCTGTACATTTACATTTACATTTACATTTACTGCCACCCTCTGGGTCGCCACTGCCACCCTCAGGCTCATCACTGCCACCCTCTGGTTGATCATTGCCACCCTCTGGTTTGCCACTGCCACCCTCTGGATCATCACTATCCCACTCTGGTTCATCACTGCCACCCTCTGGTTCATCACAGCACCCTCTGGTTCACCAGTGCCACCCTCTGGTTCATCACTGCCACCCTCTGGTTCATTACTGCCACCCTCTGGTTTGCCACTGCCACCCTCAGGATCATCACTGCCACCCTCCGGTTCATCCCTGCCACCCTCTGGTTTGCCACTGCCACCCCCTGGATCATCACGGTCCCCCTCTGGTTCATCACTGCCACCCTCTGGTTCATCACAGCACCCTCTGGTTCACCAGTGCCACCCTCTGGTTCATCACTGTCACCCTCTGGTTGATCACTGCCACCCTCTGGTTCAAGACTGCCACCCTCTGGTTCATCACTGCCCCACTCTGGTTCATAACTGCCATCCTCTGGTTCATCACAGCACCCTCTGGTTCACCACTGCCACCCTCTGGTTCATCCCTGCCACCCTCTGGTTCATCCCTGCCATCCTCTGGTTCATCACTGCCACCCTCTGGTTCAGCACTGCCACCCTCTGGTTCATCACAGCACCCTCTGGTTCAGCACTGTAGATTATGGGGGGGAAAAACACACCTGCCCAGCCTCAACTGAGATGAATTAATTTGGGGCTGGTTAATGTGTCACTGAATTTGAGCTTCAAGTCTTGCACCTGCTTCCTTAGCTGTAAGTGCTTCCTTTTGCAGTTTATTTATTTTTACAGGAGCATTGTGCCATACTTGTAACTATTCTCTGACCCTGCTTTGAGGGTCAGAGCAGGGTCAGAGAATAGTTGCAAGTAGGCAACTGATCTTCGGAGGGGCCCCTCAGGAAGCACTACAGGAATGGTTACAAATTAGCTTGAACTTTTGCACCTGCTAAGTGCTTTCAGTTTTGCAAAATAGTTGTTTCTGAAATTTCGCGAGATTTGCAGGGCGCAAATTCGCGCTAAATCAAACTCGCAATCCCCAAATTCGTGCAAATTAGCTGATTGTTTTTCTTTTGCGTGTTCGCGGGGGTTTTTTGCGTCTTCGCAAACCGCTTGCAGCGCACCGACCGCGAAGTTACCCATGTGGTCATACATGGGCGCGGCCATCTTGTGCGCGTTGCGTATTTCCTGTTATGGGAGCTATTGGCAATCTCACGTTGTGTGCAGCGCGCTATTACGAGTTCGTCTGTGTTTTTGCATGCTCGCAGGGAAAATATTGCACAAACTTACCCACGCGGTCCTCTATGGGCGTGGTCATCTTGTTTTTCATTCATTGCTATGGTTTTTGGGCATGCTACCTTTCTATCCATCTTACAACTTTGTAATCCTATGTTTTTCTGAACTTTTTTTGCTTTTTTTGCTTATTATCTATCTCTACAATTTCCTACATCTATATTTATTGTTTTTTTAAAACTTTTTGTTACTTTATTACCTACTTTATTTCTTTCACTCTCTCTCTTATTTTTTTTCACACCTATTCTTCTTTCCCTTTTCTTGTGCCCAGGACCATGGCAAAGGGAGCCTAGAAGGGCAAGGGGAAGGGCCCAGCACCCTGTATCCGGCTCCCTTGCGGGCGTTTGAGGGGGGAGCAGGTCCAGGCTAGGGAGATCTTTTATGCGGTGGAGGTGGCCGCCTTGATGGTTTTGGTCCAAGTCCACCTCCCTAAGACCATGGCAGGAGGTGGGCGGATTGCTTCCGGATACGGTCTCCAGGAGCTTTGCCAGCTGTGGGAGAAGGTGTGCCGGGGCATGTGGAAGGAGTCTGGGGTCCGGCGCACCTACCAGCAAGCGACACACCGGTGGACTGGCATCCTGGATCGGGAGCATGACATGCTCGACCTGCTAGGATTGGAGATCCCTGGCCTTGGTAAGTAGCTATTTAATAACTACTTTTTTTCTTTTGCTCTGTTATATTGCTAATCTATTTTTTTCCTGAAGAGTACGAATGCTGCTGATTCGATTACATTGCAGGTAAATTAATCTATAAATAGCTTCTGTCATTTCAGGTGCTCGCCTGGTTATTGGCGTTGCTACTATGCTTACTTGTTTGGAACTTTTTACTCATTTGAGAGCATTACTGTGTAATGGTAGAGACAGTAGACTCAAGTCTAGTCCTTCTTTGTACTCCTTCTGCTGCCACTTTGAAGAGATAGTGGTGGATTGATACGTTGAGTATATTATTTATTACTTGTTATAGGACATTTGTTAGTGGTCTGCAATCATGATGACGGACTGTGTCTGTCACGCGACGTCTCGTGCTGCTGAGTGATGGCAGTCGTGGTAGAACCTTTTTGTTGTTGGTGTAGTTAGTGAATTACATAACTTTCCTATTAGACGGTCTGCGAATCCTGCAATACTGTACTACTATCCTCCTAGTTGACCAGATCAGATGCAATTGTTGTTAATTTGCTTCCTTGACATAATTTTAGATTGTGTTCAAAGAAATCAAATATTTCCCAAAAAACAATCATCCATGTTGTGTTTCTTTATTTCATGTTCACCAGAACCTCGCAGGGGCAAGGCGCCGGCGGCGACTGAGACTCCGGTGGAAGAAGGTGGACAGGATCAGTCCCTTGCAGGCTCTTCTGCTGGCCCCAGTAAGTTGTTCTATTGGTATATTAATACTTATACTTCCCTAACTTTTACAGCTCCTATTCATTACAAACTGTTTCCTAATAATTCTGTTTTACACAATAGTCTTTGATCTTCTTCTAATGTAGACTACTTTCTACATTCTTATCCTGCCTCTACCATCACTCTCTGTGCTACTACTATTTACGATTATGAGTCCGTCTGTGTAGGTAGCTAAGCTTGCCCAGTTGGCAAACGGTGTAAAACAAAACTCTGATCCAACAATAGCTCTAGGCAGTGAGTGCAGTCCTCTGGGTTGCCCTTGCTGTCTATTCCAGTCTTCTTAATGTAAGTGCTTTGACAATTTTCAACAACAAAATGTCATTGTTTACACCAAGTAAAAGGTGGCAGTTGCCTTTTTGATTTCAGAGGAGCACATCCCATACCGCTAGTGTTTCAGGGACTATTCTGCACACAAAGGAGTATGGACAAGAGAAATAGGACATTGTTGATGATAGGTGCAGTTCGACTTTCGACATAGCTCAGTCCGAACAGAAGTTGAACCCCCAATCCCCTAACCGACTATCTAGTGTGTCTGACCAATGATTTTACGACCCAGAAGAACAGAAGAATCTGAGTCACTGAATTATGACTGCCAAGTGCAGTAGTTCAAACCCTTCCGCTCACTCACTTGTGAACAAAAACCACACAGTGTTTGTTAGTTTTAAAGTTTTATTTTCAATTAAGAAATGAAAACATTATTTCTTTATTTTTAATAGCGTAGTATTCGGAGCGAGCAATGGTGATGGATGAAGATGACGTTAAAGTTTAAACAACATTCCCATGAATGAAATTACTATGATTCAAACTTAATAATAGTTAACAGACACATGAAATTATTAGAATAACTGTGCGGGAGCCCCCACCTTCTTTAAAGTACTTAAAGTACTGCTGGTGATGACTTACTAGTAGTTGGTGAATCGTCTGGCAGAAGGGCAATGGATTCTTCTTTCTATAATGAGAAATATGGTGCACGTTAAGCAAGCATTCATCAGTTGTCATAAGAAGAAGTGTAGCATTTAATGGAATAAGCATATAAAAGGTTAACACTTCCTCCCCAAAACTGTTACTTTTTTTCAATCCCAGTAATAAAAAATTTGTTATGTAACATTTTCTTCCATTACGAGACAAAATAGGGGGTTGTGTATGGCATCTGAAAATATGACATGTTTTACCTAGATGTCACAACATCTGATGCGGTACAGATGACCACCAGTGCCGGGGCCAGCAGTGCAGAGGGTCCACTCTGGATGCGGCGGCGCCAACAGGAGGAGCTGGGAGGGAAGACTCAGCGGCAGCGGACGGTGGTAAGTTATTATACTCCTTACTCATTGAAATGTTTTTGAGTAGGCTCGCAAAGGAGTGTATGATGTACTGTACAGTAGTACACACTACACTAGTATAAGTAGACTGTACTGTTAAGAACAGTTACTAATTTTGAACTACTTTTTGGGCTATCACGGAGAAGACAGTCAACCTTGACTTGTAATAGCATTAGCTGCAGTACTTCTTGGGTAACCAATGGTCTATTTCACTTCAACTCAGCTGGCAAATTTTTATTGTGAAGCCAAGTCATATCAGATGTAGTTTAGAGATGTAAAGAACGAAAAGTTAAAGAAGGGTGAAACAAAGGACGAGCGAGTCTTAATATTTATGACTGTAAAGAATGGTTTTGTTGAATGTAATTCAAGAAAATAAGATAGCGGTTTCCAAAATATAATGAAACGGGTGTTTGTTGGTTGTTGACAAAAAGAAATGTTGGTACATTTGAGACATTAAGAAGAATCATAGACGTACTTTGGAAGCCTGGATGTTATCTTCTTTATCCTCATCGATAGCAGAGGTGTATGATGTAGTAGAGCAGACGCTGAGTGGATGAAGTATGGCCAGTGGCAGTGCCACCCCTATAGAAAAGTAAGACATTCATGTCCCCACCTGCATGTACTGCTTAAAGTACTGCGAGTCTGCATCATCATGGCCTGTGTCTGTATTTCTTGGGTGAAAGCTGAGTGAGCTGCCATTATGGCGGCTACCACAAGTTCACGTACCTGTAATTTCTTTTGCAACACAAGAGAAAAAAAGTAAAAAATTGCCTTTTTTTAGTACTCTCTGACTATGTATGTAGTAGTGAATCCACCCATAGTGCTGCTAGTGGATTTCCTGAAACTCCCAGTAATGTCACAGGCTTACAAAGACGGCAGAAAGATACATGCCAAAATGTTATACTGTGTTTGCTACTTGCTGGTGTTACTGAGTGTCAACTTTCCGTTGAATTATTTTGACTTTATGTTAAAGACTATTGGCTACAGTATTTTTCTTTCTTTCTTCATAGATGCTACTCCAAAAAAGCTCTCTCGCAAGGAGATGGCTGTCGGGGCTAGGGTCCGTAAGCTGGAGGCTATTTGTGCCGAGTATCGGCGGTTGTGGGCTCGGGAGCATGAGGACACATCAACCAGTACATCCTCCTCCACTGCCTCCGGGTCCACCAGCCAGAAGCCTTCAGCCAAACGGAGCCGTGGCCCGACAGCCTCCCGCCGCACAGCATCAAAAACAACAGCTGCCCCCCCAAAGCCTGGATGGCACGTCTGCGCCGCCTTCGAAAGCGAGTGGACTACCTGGAGCGGTTGGGCGAAAAACATCAGCACCAGCTCCGGGACCTCCACAAAGAGTTGCGGGACGTGCAGCACCAGCTGTCCATACTACGCCACTGGAGGAAGTGACTGTTCCTTGCCCCTTTTTTAAAGACTGTTGGGGGGGTGGGAATTGGGTTTTTGGGAAAGGGGACTTTTGGACTTTTTGGACATTGGTTTGGTTAGTGAGGGGGGTGAGTTGGGGTAATTTATTTTATTTTTGTGACAACAACAACAATAATTTTTATTTCTTAATAATTATATTTTTCATACCAAAACACAGTATACGCGCTCATATTTTTTTATGTGGGGGTTGGCGGTGGTTACTGGACATTTGGTTTCTTCAAACTTACCAGCATGAATGAAACATGTAGTCCTGAAATGTACCAAAATGCAAGTAACCGAGTTAGTCAATTCAGTAGCCCTACTACTGTACTTTACTAGTAGTACTGTCAGTCTCTGCTCTCCTCCCAACTTAGTCCTAGCCCATTATTCTACTACCTCTCCAATATGCTTATCTTACCTGTGATTTGTGTTTGCGAATCGGGGTAGCCCCAGGGCTGCCTGCATTGCAAATGGTGATTAGGGTTGGTTGTTGACTTGAATCCTCGACGGATGCAATATCATTGTTGTGCTGGTAGCAGTAGTGGTACACACTGGCAATATCACCATTTGAAAAAAAAGGAAATGAAATATTGAGTGGCCTGAGCGTAGCATTATAAACAGTACATTAGATAGTACGGTAGAGAACAGTGCCCTAAATTGTAGCCTAAGCAGTGCTAAATTAATGTAAATATAAGTACTAGTTGCGTGGAGTTTGACTGCTATAAGAAATTAAGGCAAAGGACACGTCATCATAAGCATTAAGCATGTGATTGTTCACGTCGTGTAAGAGGAGGATGTTTTCTTACCAATCCACGATGATGCACATGAACTTCTGTTTGTAATGATTTTGGTTGCTTTGACCTTATCCTCCTCAGCAAGTGTGTGGGATGTATTGTTGTTGTCAGTCACACCACAATGAAATACCACACAGCCTGAGGGAAGAGGGACCACACAGCCCGGGGGAAGAGGGTTAGGATTTGAAAATTGGATGGGAATGGGGGTTTTTGGGAAAGTTTGGTAGAGAGGAAAAACAGCACAGCATGGACAGTCAAACAACAAATGAAGAGAAACAAATCTTTCGATTTGAAGATATTGATACATCTTTAAATGGACATAAAGGAAGTGCAATACTGCATGCCAGAAGTTGTTTACTAAATGGATGGTTAGGTTACTGCAAAGTAGCACTACTACTTACTGCAACTTACTAGTAACTACGAAGAAACAAGTTGACAGTACAGGGCTGCAGTCATTACGCAATTTCACTTGCCTCTCTGCCCTCAGAGAGAATAAACACTTAGAACATTAAATTACTGTTAAACATAGCAAGAACATAGCAAATTTAGAAGCAGAGAGCAAAGAAATGCAGACTCACACTCATAGAAGTTCACAGCAATAACATTACTTAAAAGATAAGTAGAAATGAATGGATACTGTTACTGTATGTTGTTGTACTTCTGTTGAATTTGGGAAGTTGCATGCATCAAGCCATTCCTCTTATTTGCGGTACTCCTCCAATCCATCTGACGCTCCGTCGATCAATGTTGGATGACTAGAAGACACCCTGTCCACTGCCTGCCTGGCGGATGCTGAATTGCGGCTCGCTAATGTGAAGCCTGACTTCATCCTTTTTTCCATTGCACAGGGTGAAAGCGCCCCTGTAAATGTTGATGGAAAAACAGGAAGTGATATCAAAAGACCACTGAGAAAAAAATATAAGGTACGTACGCTGTGTAGTGCAAACAGTCACACTTTCAGTTTCAGAATCGACAGTACAATAGTTTCAAAAGGGTGTACTCTGAGTCTCCTTTTGAAGGATAAATAAGTATGGGCGAATTTTGAGGATCTTTTCCCTCAAGCTAGGTGTACTGTAAACTACGATTTTAGAACACAATTAGACCTTCCCAGCAGTTCTCCCAGACCCTTAAACCCAGACTCTAAAATGTAGAATACCCCCAATCAGACCCCAAAAAACGTGCAATACTGCTTCCTGTCTGAGGCCTAGTGGAAAATTGTGACAAAACATACTTTGAAAGTAAAGTGGGCTCAAATCCCCCCTTTCCCACCATAGATTTTCTTCAAACCACTTGCAACCAAAATTAGACATTTCTCGACAAGTGATCCAAGAGTAGACCCCAGAACCCAGTTGCCAAAATCTCAAACACCCCCAAACACATGCAATAATGCTAACCCTAACAAGCCCTATGTTAAAAATAGTGTCAAACGCTTTCTCCAACTAGGCCCTAACTCCCCTTTGTCACCATGGATTTTCTTCAAACCTCTTGCAATCAAAAGTATCCATACCCAGCGTTGCTCCAAGACCCAAAACCCCCCACAAACACCAGGAACCCCCCCCAAGCAGGCCCCCCAAAACACGAAAGTGAGCAAAAACTCTGAAAAGTTAAAAACTTTTTCACCATAGATTTTATCCAAAACACTTTTATCCGGTATTTGACCTTCCTAGCAATGCCCCAAGACCCGTCAACCCAGGCGAAAACAAGTTTAACCCCCCAAACAGCCAAAAAGCAAAAAATGGGGACATTGACAAATGTGTGCCTAGTTCCCAGATCACTCAGTGCGCGCTCTGCATCTAGGCCCTAACTCCCCTTTGCCACCATGGATTTTCTTCAAACCTCTTGCAATCAAAAGTATCCATACCCAGCGTTGGTCCAAGACCCCAAAACCCCCCCACAAACACCAGGAACCCCCCCAAACAGCCTACCAAAAACACTAAAGTGAGCGAAATGCCTGAAAATGGAAAAAGTTTTTCACCTCCGATTTTCTCCAAACCAATTTTGTCCGGTATTAGACATTCACAGCAATGCCCCAGACCCATCAACCCAGGTGGAAACAAGTTTAACACCCCCAAACAGCCAAAAAGCAAAACCACAAAAAGTGACACTTAGAATTATTTAGCCCTCAATCCCAAATCACTCCGTGCGCGCTCTGCAGCTAGGCCCTAACTCCCCTTTGCCACCATGGATTTTCTTCAAACCTCTTGCAATCAAAAGTATCCATACCCAGCATTGCTCCAAGACCCAAAACCCCCCCACAAACACCAGGAACCCCCCCAAGCAGGACCCCGAAAACACGAAAGTGAGCAAAAACTCTGAAAAGTTAAAAACGTTTTCACCATAGATTTTATCCAAAACACTTTTATCCGATATTCGACCTTCCTAGCAATGCCCCCAGACCCGTCAACCCAGGCGGAAACAAGTTTAACACCCCCAAGCAGCCGAAAAGCAAAACCGCAAAAAATGACACAGAGTTACTTAGCCCTCAATCTCAAATCACTCCGTGCACGCTCTGCAGCTAGGCCCTAACTCCCCTTTGCCACCGTGGATTTTCTTCAAACCTCTGCAATCAAAGGTATCCATACCCAGCATTGCTCCAAGACCCAAAACCCCCCCACAAACACCAGGAACCCCCCCAAGCAGGCCCCCGAAAACACGAAAGTGAGCAAAAACTATGAAAAGTTAAAAACTTTTTCACCATAGATTTTATCCAAAACACTTTTATCCGGTATTCGACCTTCCTAGCAATGCCCCCAGACCCGTCAACCCAGGCGGAAACAAGTTTAACACCCCCAAACAGCCAAAAAGCAAAACCGCAAAAAGTGACACGTAGAATTATTTACCCTTAAATCCCAAATCACTCCATGCGCGCTCTGCAGCTAGGCCCTTACTCCCCTTTGCCACCATGGATTTCCTGAAAAACAAATGCAATCAACATTAGACTGTGCCAGCAGTGCTCCCAGACCCCAAAACCCACCCACAACAACCTAGAAGCCCCCCAAACAGCACCCCAAACACAGGCAAGTGAGCAAAAACGGAAAAACATTTTCACCATGGATTTGGTCCAAAACACTTGATATTAGACCTTCCGCGCTATGCCCCCAGACCCCTGCAGCCATCCGCCAAAAAGCAGAACACCCCCAAACAGATAAAAAGCAAAAATGCAAAAACTCATACTTAGAAAATTTTCAGCCAACCAGTCAACATAACATGCACAAAAAACAAACAGCAATTGGTTTCATCAGAGCCAGACAGCCATTGCTGTCCACTGCATGCCATCTTCTCAATTATTCATTACTTGTTCTACTTTTTGTCCGCATCTTCTTTGGAAAGTGAGGGCCCACAGGGCAGCCTCCCCTGTCAATATCAGAAGTAACTCTGTCAGCAATCAGCAAGCATGTAGTCAGTCAGTAATTTCAGTCCCACTTGAGGGGACTCGTCGTAATCCATCCATCTGCCTTGAGGGAAATGGATAGAGGGAGTCTGGAGGAGGATTATAAAGGAGCATGATTGAGATGTGAACTTGTGAACCTCAGGAATCCAGACTGCGGCACCTTCAAATCAATAAGGAATATAAGATGAAGACAGTGCTGCTGATGGACTTGTTGTGATTAGGTGATTAGAGTTTTGTTGTGGTAAAAGTTGCAAAACAAAGAAAGACACACAGGAATAAAAGTGAATAAGGACGAAAAAAGGAAGTCATTTTCAGGGCTCGGTGTCAGGGAAGTAGAGCTCGTCCTCAAACTCCATGAATTGAGACAGGAGTAGGTCAGGTAACAGAGAAGAACTTCTGTCACCTAAGCCGGTGTCCACTTCTTCCTGCGTGCATTCACGTACTTTGTAATCTGGTGGTATCAAGTGCTGATTCATCTTGATCAGTGTTAACCTCGCCACATTTTTGGCCGAGAGGCGGGTCCTTTTTTAAGTTACAATGGCACCAGTAGCACTGAAAACACGTTCACAAGACACGCTTGTGAGTGGGCAAGACAAATAGTTTATAGCCAGGTTGGTGATTAGTGGCCATAAAGCCATTTTTCTGTACCAATACAGCAATGGGCTCGTATTAAGAAAGACCTGTGTTGGGTCATCCAGATAGACCTGCACCATCAACTCAAGGTTCTCCACGGTTGCTTCAGTTTGTGTACCATCTGTGGCCTTCTCAGCACTGGAACGAGCAAACCCTTGATGAGTTAGCCAATCCGCTTCAGACAATATTATGGCATGGCCTGGTGCAGGTGAGGATGATGATACGGTTGCTGCTGGTGTCGTTAACGGCTGTGAGGGAAAGGGCCTCCTTCGCCCACAGATTCAGAAGTGGAACTTGACGCTGGATGGCCTGCTGATTCAGTTGGACTTCTGACGGCTCCTTGAATTTTCTGCCGATCTTTTTCGAACCGAGTGGCTGACACAGCTAGCCAATGTTTGTACTTTGAAACATCTGCTTCATCAAAAGGAATGAATGCTTTGCTGGCCACTACCTTTTTGTACTGTGGATCCAGAATAGTGGCACAAATGTAATGTTGTTCTATATGTATGTTTTTAAGCCTTTCATTGGCAACTAGGCGGCTTAATAACCTCTCCGCCAACAGATATGCATCTTGCTTTCCAACATCATCTCTGAACGTTGTAGACACCGCCTTAAGTTGGTGCTTTAGCATGACCAACAATGGGATAGCTTTGCTCAAAGAACAGTTTTCCCTGCTGACTTCACGCGTGAAGACCTCAAAAGGACGAAGCACGTCTGTCAGGCTTTTAACTAGCGGCCATTCCTCCAACTCTAGCCTCATGTCTTTCATAGTAGAACCTAGTTGAAAGACATAGTCATTGATTACCATGCACTGCTCAAACAGACGCTCAAGCATGTAAAAGGTTGAGTTCCAACGTGTTGCCACCTCCTGGATGAGCCCTTTGACTGGCACTTTACGTTCATGTTGAATGCTCCTCCTTCCGGGCCTTAAAGAATGGCTGAAATGTGTGCAGATTCTTCCGCAGGTGGTCAGTAACTTCTTGACTGTGTTTTCATTTCTCAAGAAATCTTGAACAACCAGGTTTATACCTTCCTGAATGGCCTTAACTATATTACTGCCATTATCCGTGGAAACATAACCAACTATGCGATTTCTTGGTTGCAGCCATTCAGAGACCTTACTGTTAAACTCCTCCAAAATGTTTTTTTGCAGTATGAGTTTTCTCCATTGCACACATGGCTAATGTTGCATGTTTCCGAGTAGCTTGAAAAACTGTGTCCAGGTCAACAACTGCACTTGACTTGTCTCTAACCCCTGCAAAAGACCCTGCAAAAGAGACCCAGTGCAGTGATGCACATGTTATCAAGGGCTTGGCAACTGGTTCACATGTCTGTTGTCAAGTGGATAGTGTGAACAGCACTCTTCTGCAAAGCTGCCCCAATCACCTCCAGCACATCTTGATGTAGTGCTGGAACCGCAACTCTGGCAAAATAGGACCGGCTAGGAACCTTCCATTTAGGTCAGACTGTTGCCACTAATTCTAGAAACCCCACCCTTTCCAGGAAAGAAAAAGGGAGATGGTCCAGCGCTAGCATTTTAGCCAGCTTTGCGTTATACAGACGTACCGTTGGGTGGTTGCGTTCAAATGGCGCCTCCGACCACAAAATTCCGCGAATGGTGGGCTAGATCATTTTACGTGGTGATGATGATGATGACGTCTTCAAACCAGTTAGGCCTAGTGATGTAGTTTTTCGCATTGGTGTCTCTCCCACAGTCTTAGTGTGCCTCATAGATGTTGCAGGGGTAGAGGGTGTGGGCGATACCACTGCAGTGCTGCTGCCAACAGAACTGGGTGTACCAGAGAAAATGTCTGTTGCTTCTTCACTTCCCCCTGCACGATCAGCCTCTCGTCATCATCAGATGCAATATCAAGGGATACATTTGGATTTTCTTTTCTTTTGCCTTCCTCGATCTTCCTCATGTGTGCCTCCCAAATTATAGTGTGGTGTTGCTTGAGATGACCTCTCTGGCCTCCGGTACCACAGTTAGTACCAAGCTCACCCCGGCTACTCTACAAATAGAACAAATGACAATGTTTTCCGTCTTTGCGCTAACAGTAAAGAAGTCCCAAACTGGGGACTGGTGATGTCTGCTGAAGGTGGAGGTGCTACTTTGACTTTCAATGCCAGATGAAGTGGAGGATGGGTGTGGCTGAATTTGTTTATGTTGTTCACTTACAGCACCACTACTTGAGGTCGAGCTGGATGGAGGTCCATGCCGGGCCTTCTGACTAAAAAATATGGAAGCTGTAGGTCGTGTTGGTGTTGTAGTTAACGGTGGTGGTACCAGTGCCACGCCGCCCATATCCCGCTCAGTAGCCATTCGGAATAGGGTCAAAATGTGTGTCTGCTGCATGCCTGCTGGGGCTGGAGTGACGACTGTGATGACTGGGTCGTCGTCAGACTGTTCATCAGCAGCAGAATACACCAATTCTTGTTCGTCATCATCACTCATAAGTCGGAGCTTTGCGGGAGCCTTCCTTTTAGGCTTAGCTACCTTTGTCGGCTCATGGCGTGACTCACTTTCAGACTGCATGGCTGGGTTCCAATCACGCTTGGCAGTTCGGGCTGGACTGTTCCCATGAGGCACAGGGTCAGACTGATTTGCATATGGCCATGTCTGAACTGGGGTGGCGGAGTGAGCTAAAGAACGGTGATGGATTAAACCCAGATCAGTTGACTGGGGATGAGTGTTTGTATTGTCAACGCTCCGTCCATCACCCCCTTTGGTTTTTCTGGGTTCCAATCACGATCAAGCTCATCAGAATGAAGGGGGCTTGAAGAAGAACTTGTAGTGGTAGTAGTATCCCTCCTTGACCTTTTTCTAGCTGGGGATCTGGAAGACAATGGATAATCATCATCAGGAGGAGTGGCTTCCTCGGATGATACCTCCTCTTGAATATCAATTTCCTGATGTGTCCCTACTTCTGGAGGAACAAGCGTTGTAGGCAGTTGTGCCGCTCAATGAACCTCTAGTTGCACCTCTCCATGCACCTGTCCATGTGCCTCTCCTTGGGGCTCTACTTGCACCTCTCCTTGCGGCTCTACTTGCGCCTCTCCTTGCGGCTCTACTTGCGCCTCTCCTTGCGACTCTACTTGCGCCTCTCCTTGCCCATGTACTAGCGCTTGTACTAGTTGCACCTGTGTTTGTGGCTGTGGTTGTTGAACACTCATCAGCTGAGTTACACCCAGCTTTGATTGGATGGTACTTTCTTGTGATGAGCCAAGATCACTGGTCTATGGTGATTGAACAACCAAAGTGGCTGCCGCAGCAGCACTCATGGTCTTGGACCTAACTTGGCGTGGTGGTACTGAGCCCAATGAAGCGGAGGTGCTGCTTCCAGCTTGGTCCCGGGCGGATACCGCTGCTGCTGCAGGCGTAGTTTTTTTTCCCAAAAAAGGTGTCAGTGGGCACACCAGTCTCCTTGGTAGGTGGTGCCACTTGCTTCTTCTGCTCCTTCTCACTGGCAACTTTTTTCGTTGAGGTGCTACGGACAACTTTCTTTGGGGCCATCTTCTTGAGATGTCAGAACAGCAGGCCGCAGTTGCACGAGTTGCAGAGTTGTCTTGTCTGTGGCCACACGTGACGTCACATGATGATGTGCTGCACACACCGCTGCAGGACTTCTTCCTGGCACTGGTGGTTCTCTTGTGCACCTAAAAGCAATGGAGGCCAGAGGAACATCAGTTATACACCCCAAAAAGTCGAAAAACACTCAAAAATCACCACAATCCCATGCCATCCATGCCCTCAATGATGTTTAAATTCAAGACACCCCACAGAAAGACTAGGCCCATACACCATTGAGTACCCCTGGGCATAATGGTTGAAAGCAAGGCAAACTGGGTGCAGGCCTGACCACACTGCCTGGCTTCAAAATGGCCCCTTGACTCCCACCACATGGCCAGGCCCTGCCTGTACCAGGCCTCAAATTGGCCCCCACCCGCATGGCCAGGCCCCAACACCAACCCAAAAAGTTGAAAAACACTCAAAAATCACCACATTCCCATGCCATCCATGCCCTCAATGATGTTTAAATTCAAGACACCCCACAGAAAGACTAGGCCCATGCACCACTGAGTACCCCTGGGCATAATGGTTGAAAGCAAGGCAAAATAAGTGCAGGCCTGAGCACACTGCCTGGCTTCAAAATGGTCCCTTGACCCCCACCACATGGGCAGGCCCTGCCTGTACCAGGCCTCAAAATGGCCCCCACCTACATGGCCAGGCCCCAACCCAAAAAGTCGAAAAACACTCAAAGATCACCACAATCCCATGCCACTCATGCCCTCAATGATGTTTAAATTCAAGACATCCCACAGAAAGACTAGGCCCATGCACCACTGAGTACCCCTGGGCATAATGGTTGAAAGCAAGGCGAACTGGGTGCAGGCCTGAGCACACTGCCTGGCTTCAAAATAGCCCATTGACCCCCACCACATGGCCAGGCCCTGCCTGTACCAGGCCTCAAAATGGCCCCCACCCACATGGCCAGGCCCCAACACCAACCCAAAAAGTCGAAAAGCACTCAAAATCACCACAATCCCATGCCATCCATGCCCTCAATGATGTTTAAATTCAAGACACCCCACAGAAAGACTAGGCCCATGCACCACTGAGTACCCCTGGGCATAATGGTTGAAAGCAAGGCAAACTGGGTGCAGGCCTGAGCACACTGCCTGGCTTCAAAATGGCCCCTTGACCCCCACCACATGGCCAGGCCCTGTCTGTAAATGACCTCAAAATGGGTTACACCCGCATGGCCAGGCCCCAACAACACCCCAAAAAGTCGAAAAACACTCAAAAATCACCACAATCCCATGCCATCCATGCCCTCAATGATTTTTAAATTCAAGACACCCCACAGAAAGACTAGGTCCATGCATCACTGAGTACCCCTGGGCATAATGGTTGAAAGCAAGGCAAACTGGGTGCAGGCCTGAGCACACTGCCTGGCTTCAAAATGGCCCCTTGACCCCCACCACATGGCCAGGCCCTGCCTGTACCAGGCCTCAAAATGGCCCCCACCCACATGGCCAGGCCCCAACCAACCCAAAAAGTCAAAAAACACTCATAAATCACCACAATCCCATGCCATCCATGCCCTCAATGATGTTTAAATTCAAGACACCCCACAGAAAGACTAGGCCCATGCACCACGGAGTACCCCTGGGTAGAATGGTTGAAAGCAAGGCAAACTGGGTGCAGGCCTGAGCACACTGCCTGGCTTCAAAATGGCCCCTTGACCCCCACCACATGGCCAGGCCCTGCCTGTACCAGGCCTCAAAAAGGTCCCCACCCACATGGCCAGGCCCCAACAACACCCCAAAAAGTCGAAAAACACACAAAAATCACCACAATCCAATGCCATCCATGCCCTCAATGATGTTTAAATTCAAGACACCCCATAGAAAGACTAGGTCCATGCACCACTCACTACACCTGGGCCTACTGGCTAGTGAGGCTTTACAGGCACCCCAACATTTTTTTTAAAAAATCAACATATAACAGTGAGCTAAAATTCCATGAGATAAATGAGAATTAAGTTTTAAAAAAAATCACAGAAACAGTTGTATCATGCACCCATGACTAACCCTGGGCCTACTGGATACTGTGGCTACCCACCACAACATATATTTTGTTAAGGTTGTGAAAAAAGTTTTAGAACTGTAGTTGCCTCAACTGCAATGCCCCAAACAAACAACACCAACTTACTTGTAAAATCTCAAGTCCAAAAGTGATCCAAACTCCGAAGTCCAAAAAGTCCTCAAATACAAACATCCAGCAGCAGCCACAAAAAGTGATCCTTCCATTTCCACAGCCAAAACAAAAGTGACCAGGACATGGACAAAGCACTGGGAGGAGCCTGCTGGATAGGAACAGGAATTTGGAGACTCTGGGGCACTTCCTTCCTCCCACCCCACCCCAAAAAATGGACTCCTGCACCAAAAAGTGCAGCCAAATGTCAATCTGAGGAGTTATTTTGATCAAAATTATCATTTTCACAAGGTTTATGCTTCCTGCGGTGGATTTCTTATGCAGAATTGCAATTTTTGCTATTTCGGGAATGCGAGCTGTTCAAATCTCCCGCCGAAAGTTAGCTGCGCGCTGCATCTACGTGTTCGGCATTGTTTACTCTTGCAATGTGTGATCGTGGGCCTTTATGACGTACTCGTGTTGTCAAACTCTCGCTGTGCAAGATGGCAAGCCGCGATAACGTAATTGCGTTCGAAAAACTCTCACGCGATCACGCAGCAAGATCGAAAATGGTGTAGCACACGCAAAACCGGGAGAAAAACAACTCGACGGACTCAGAATTAGCGTAAGTCAACGTCGCACGCAAGATATTGTATTTTTCAAGCGTGACCAAGCAAAATAATTCGTAGCTTGCGAATTTGCAGATTTTGGGGCAAATTCGCGCGATTCGCGGATAGCGAAATCGTCAAAAATCCGCAACTTCGTCCGCGAAACGGATTTTAGGCCCACGCTTACTTGTCAGGTTGGCATGGCAGTTTAAAATTGCACTCACAGACACTGCAGTGGCCGGTCTCATACCTGGTTGCAAGGCTACTCATGTGCATGGCACAATCAGTGCTGCAGGCCCACTAGTAGCATTTGAAGTACAGGCCCTTGGAACCAACAGTGCACTTTACTAGGGACTTATCATTAAGTCAAGTATGCCAATCATGGATAAACCAATCCCATGTACAATTTATGCAGAGAGCATATGTACTTTAGCACTGGTTAGAAGTGGTAAAGAGCTCAGAGTCCAAATGCCAACAGAAACAAGTCAGAAACAAATAAGAGTAAGAAGGCAAAAGGTTTGGGCAAAAACCAGCAAAAAGGGCCAGGTCTAATAACTTGGCATTTGTAAAGTGCAACACAACCTCTAGAGGCATTTCTGCACTAACAACACTGAAAAAAAGAAAGAAACCTATACCTCCAGAAAATAAATACTTTAAATGTAGGCAACAACATGTTTTAAGAAGCTTTGTGACACTAATAAGGTTGTCAGCTTGCTTTACAGTGAGTAGAAGTTTGGTCCATGCCTTTGCCAGAGAACAGATATAGATCTCCCCCACCCCCTAGTTTGTAACCTGAATTTCATGATAGCAAGAATAGTATTGCAAGCAGATCTCAATGTTCAAGTTAGCTGGTAGGCATCAAAATGATCAGAAAGGAATTTGGGACCAGTTTGATGATAAACCCTGTACACAATAGTTAACAATTTAAAAAGAATCCGTTTGCCAACTGGTAACCAATGTAGCCCCTGCAAACAGTCTGTGATGGAGCTTTGATGAGGGAGTTGAAGTAAAAGTCTTGCTGAAGCATTTTGTATAACCTGTAGCTTCTGGATCAGATAATTAGGCAGACTCTAGAGGAGACTATTGCAATAGTCAAGCCTTGAGGTGATCGATACATGGACTACAATAGTCAAGCCTTGAGGTGATTGAGAATTGAACAACTGAGGTCCTTGCTCAAAAAGGTAGAAAGTCAACAAACCTTAATCACAAAAAAACATACCAGTGACACAGTATTTACATGGGGGTAAAAAGACAAATCTTTATAAAAGTTTACACCAAAGTTCTTCATCAGCTTAGTAAGAAGGGTGGTGCTATCATGGTTGTATTGCCACTAAACCAAAACAGAAAACTGGTTGTTTTTCCCAAATGGTATAATGTCAATTTTATTAATGTTGCACTTTAGAAAATGTTAATTTGTCTATGTAGTAGCTCCCACAAGACAATTTTTACAATTTTGTTCAGAGCTAGAGGAATTCTTGTCAAGAGTAAGAATCAGTTGTGTATCATCCACCCAAGACATGGTAGAGATAGTCACCAGTAGGTAGTTATAGTTAGGACCTAGCTTCCATAGGAAAAGCATTTTGTTACTTGGCTATACCTTTAGTGTATTTTGACCAATCTGCCTGAAATATTCCCTAAAAAGTGTCACAGTGGGCACTATTTTTATGGAAAGTTTTGGGGTGATCCATGCATTAGGGATCGAGAATTTGGGGCGCAAAATACGATGTGCTTGTAATGTTATTTCCCATAGTAATGTTTAACCACACCTACAGCCCGAACCGTGGAACAAACTTACACCAAATTTGGCTGGGAGGTAGACGTTGGTTCAAGGAAGTGCCTTTTGCTAATTTTGTGTAAATCCATTCAGTAGATGTCGAGAGATTTAAGTTTAAAATCATAGTGATATCTCTGGCCACAGATATTTTGCTGTGGTTTCATGATGAATCGTAGTGGTTTCACAATGAATCGTGAATGCACACGCCAACGGGAATGCTCTGAGTGGCTGGACCAATCTGATTAGAAAATTGCAGCGATCATTTTAATTATCAGGAATGGTTCCCGGAGCTGAAAATCTATGTGAAAAGCACACATAAGGAGTCAGGGTGGAGATACTCCGACCCCATGTTTGAGAAATGGAAGTGTTACAAATTATGTGCCCAAATTAGATTTTTTTAATCACATGTGCCTTTCGTGACAACGCTGCGACTGCCAGCGCGGCCCTCCATGTACCATAGCAGGGACATCACAAATATCAACGTCACCATGAATATTGTTAGAAATATAATAAAAATATATCAATGAATCATTAATATAGTGTTATAGAGATATTAAGATATTGATAAATGTTTTATAGAGTTATTTATATGGTGAGTTATCTACTTTGATGGTTAGAATTAATTATACAGATATAATTTTTTATGTGGTGGTGGCGATTGAATTCCTGCTTTTGCTTTCTGCTTTCGCTGTGTAACCACAGGGATCACGATTACCAAAGTTATTGCGATCTCTGGAGTCACAGAGAGAATAGAAAATAGGTTTTATAGATGGTTGTTCAAGAAATACACTAGAAAAACATGAGTTTGAAGTGTACAGTAATAAACCTCTAGTGTGTAAAATACTGTAGTGTGTGTGCATATATGTGTTTTCACTTTATGGAAAAGGTGCGATCGTCGCAGTTAACAATGTCATTGTGATGTCCCAAATACCTGCAAAAATGGAAATTAGTCTGAAAGATGTTTTTTAAAGAGACTTAGTATATAAAATAAGAGTTCAAACATGCTTTGAAAGAAGTATGAATATAGTAATATGTGCAGGGCAATGTTCAGAATGGAACACCACCAACACATCCATGTTATTTTTGGATGTGTTGGTGTTCATTGAATGTCTGCTTTTGTTTTCCGTATTCATTCACGACATGTCTTAGGGAATCATCACGTCGTCATGAAGATCTTTTTAAACCTAGAAGAAAGAAAAACCATATATATATATATATATATATATATATATATATATATATATATATATATATATATATATATATATATATATATATATATATATATATATATATATATATATATATATATATATATATATATGTATATATATATATATATATATGGCAGTAGCCAGTAGGTAGATATAGTTAGGACCTTGTTTCCATTGGAAATCCGCAACATTCTATTTGGAATAACTTTGGCGCCGGTTGACGAATCTTCACAAAATTCTCCAAGAAGATGGCCCGCTCCACTCCTGCCCTAAAAGTTTCGGGGTGATTTGTCAAGCAGGGGCCGAGAAAAAAGGGGGGTCCCAAAACGTGGTTTTTCCCATGCAATTTTCCATTGGGACCTTTAAGAGGGGCTACAGCTCGAACTGCTGAACAGAATTACACCAAATTTGGCAAAAGGGTAGGGTTTGGTTTGCCGATGACGCTTTTAGTTAAATGGTGTAAATCCGTGCAGTAGTTCCTGACAAAATCAAAAGTAAAATCATAGATATCTCTATAGACGAAGTACTGTCCGAGAATTATACGCATACCTTTACGAGCATGAGCTGTGTGCTAATTGGCTGTCAACTGTCTGTCAACACTCGAAACCAGGAAGTGTTGGCAGCCATCTTGTGTCTCGGTAGAACCAAGGCACAAGAAAACTGAAAAACAAGTGCGCAAAAGGCGCAAAGGGGTTAGGGTAGAAACACCCTGACCCCCTAGGCCTGCTCAGGGGTCCCACAGCTTCAAATCGCAGGATACGCGTATGCCGGAAAAAACAAAACCTGAAGCAAGAGAAATTTGTAATTAGCTCCCGGGGGCCAAGTCCTGGGGGCAATGTGTTTTATTATAATGGGGGCCGTCCAGCCCCAGGACCACCACCCCCTGGGGCTTTAATATTACGTGGGGGTATTGGGGACCCCCCACGGAGAGAGCCAGGCCCCGGGAGATGGGGGCCTGGGGAGATTAAGGCCTCGGGAGGGAGGCCCCTTCCTCATTTTTTAAAATGAAAAAAAAAATAGGGGGAAGGCCCTGCGGATGGGGTCCCTAGGGCTTAAAAAATTTAAAGAGATGGGGGGCTACACATCCCCCCTTCTTAAAAAAAAACACCGGGAACGGGAAGGAGACCATGCCCCCTCCCTGCACTACTCTGCAACCGCGCCCCCTGGCGCGTTTGCAGAGGGGGAAGTAATTCCCCTTGAATACTGGGGATCCCCGTGGGCCAAGTAGCCCACCAGGAACCTCCAGTATGCCCCAGGGGGCTGCGTTGCAGAGAGGTGTAATGAGGCCACGCCCCTTTTGACACCTCTCTGCAATGCAGCCCCCTTGTACATAGTGAAGGTTACTGGTGGGATAGATGGCCCCCAGGGACCCCCAATATTCAAGGGGGCTTAATCCCCCTATTCAGAATACTCCACAGGGCGCGTTTGCACAGTGGTGAAGGTAGGGGGCAGGGCTTGAGGTGATGTGTGTGCAATCACGCCCTGTGGCGCGTTTCAAGTTGGGGAATTAATTCCCCTTGCAATCCAGAGGTCCCCTAGGGGCCAACTAGCCCGCCAGGTACCTCCAGTAAGCGCCACGGAGCTGCGTTGCAGAGTGTTGTAAAAAGGAGCGTGGCCTCTGAACACCTCTCTGCAACGCAGCTCCCTGGCACATACTGGAGGTACCTGGTGGGCTAGTTGGCCCACAGAGGACCTCAGGAATGAAGAGGAATTAATTCTCTAAACTAAAACGCTCCACAGGGAGTGTTTGCAGACATGTCACCTCAGGCCATGCCCCCTTTCTTCATCAGTGTGCAAACGCGCCCCGTGGTGTGTTTTAAGTTGGGGAATTAATTCTGTTTCAATAATGAGGATGCCTGAGGGCCAAATAGCCCAACAGGTATCGCCAGTATGCAACAGGGAGCTGCATTGCAGACAGGTGTTCAGAGGCCATGCCCCTTTTTGTCCCTCTCTGCAATGCAGCTCTGTGGCGCTTACTGGAGGTACTTAGTGGGCTAATGTGACCCTAGGGATCCTTAGGATTGAAGGGGACTTAATCTCTCAACTTAGAACAGTGACAGGGCACGTTTAGACAGTGGTGAAGGGAGGAGACGGGGTCTGACGTGATGTGTGCAAACACACCCTGTGGCGCGTTTTAAGCTGGGGAAAATATTCAACTTCAAACCTGAGGGACCATGGGGGCCAAGTAGTCCACCAGGTGCTTCCAGGAAACGCCACTGCGCTGTGTTGCAGAGAGTTGGTGCATGCCGTGCCCCTTTTTACATCTCTCTGCTACGCAGCTCTGTGGCTCTTACTGGATGTAGTACGAATTCCGATTTACCCACCTGTTATCAGGAGAGACCTCCGTGCTGCATCTTTGAGCCCAGTACTGATCCTCAAAAGTAATTCTAATCATACTTACCAGTAGCTTGAATTCAATCGGCTAACATTAACTGGTTTCACTTGGAAATTCTTCTAAGTGCTGAGTTTTGGAACTTTAAAATATTCACCTAAAATCATCCGAACAACGAATTCCGATTTACTCACCTGTTATCAGGAGAGAACCCAGTGCTGCATCTTTTAGCCCAGCACTGACCCTGAAAAGTAATTCTAACCGTACTTACCAGTAAATTGTATTTCCTTCCATAGGAATCCATTGTCTGGTTGTCACCAGAAAAGTTTCTAAGTGTCTGTTTTCACAAACTAAAAATATTCCTTAAAAATCGCCTGTATGACTTGAACGCATTCTTTCAACTGTTTACTAGAGATGTACCAGTGCTGGATCTAGGATCCACCACTGAGTGAGAAAAAGTAAGGATAACACTACTTACCTGCTAAGTGAATTCCCTTCCATAGGGTAACATTAAGTGGATTTACTTGGAAATTCTTCTAAGTGTGGAGTTCTGGAATTTTACAAAATTCCTCTAAAATCACCTAAACAGCGAATTCCGATTTACTCACCTGTTATCAGGAGAGACCTCAGTGCTGCATTTTTCAGCCCACTACTGATCCTGAAAAGTAATTCTAACCATACTTACAGTAACTTGAATTTCCTTCCATTGGCTAACATTGACTGGTTTCACTTGGAAATTCTTCTAAGTGTGGAGTTTTGAAACTTTAAAAACCCTCTAAAATCAGCCGAACTACGAATTCCGATTTACTCACCTGTTATCAGGAGAGACCTCAGTGCTGCATCTTTCAGCCCACTACTAATCCTGAAAAGTAATTCTAACTGTACTTACAGTAACTTGTATTTCCTTCCATAGGAATCCATTGTCTTGTTTTCACCAGAGAAGTTTCCAAGTGTCTATTTTCACAAACTAAAAATATTCCTTAAAAATTGCCTGTATGACTTAAACGCATTCTTTCAACTGTTTACAGGAGATGCACCAGTGCTGGATCCAGGATCCATCACTGAGTAAGAAAAAGTAATGATAACACTACTTACCTGCTAAGTGAATTTCCTCCCATAGAATAACATTGGTGATTCTATGTGAAAACATTTCTGTCAACTTTTAAAATACAATAATATTCCTTAAATATCACTACTGTAACTAAAACACTTTTACTCAACCGTTTACAGGAGATGTCCAAGGACTGAATCCAGGATCCAGTCTTGTGGTTAGAAAAGTAATCCATAAAGTAACTAATTGCATTTAACTAGAAAAACACATTCAGGTCAATGTTGCATTGTGTTTGAAATTGTGTTGCCCATTGCAACAACTGTAACTGCTCTACTTAAAAGTCTATTGCCTATTTGCAAAGTATTTAAACTAAAGTATTTCATTCTGAGAAAGTATATTTTGTAATGTAATGTATAATGTAATTACAATGTAATTTAAAAAATAAAATATCTAATACAAAAGTTTAAAAAATGTAGTAAATCAGTATAACAAAATATAACAATTAATCCATTTACAAAACCTTCGAAATTCACTGAAAAAACCATAGGTTTCAGACCTGATATAGTCAGGAATTAGCATTTAAAACACCTTTGAAATTCCACGAAAAAAACATAGGTTTCAGGCCTGATATAGCTGGCAATTAGCGTTTAAAAAACTTTTCAAATTCACAGAAAAAATCATAGGTTTCATGCCTGATATAGGGGCCGATTACGATAGCAGACAGATGCCTGACCTCATCGTCCGCCAGCAGCGGGCCTTCCGTCTGCCTTATTAGGAAGGGGAACTGGGCACATTTACCGTCCGCCGCGTAAAAACGTGAACCGCCGTGGGAATACACCAGACACCACGGCGGACGGAGCCAATCCAGGCTCCCTGCCATGCGGAATGACATCCCGACAGTCCGCAATATTACAATGTCGCAAACAAACCAGTACACCACAGTGGAAACACCTCCATCTCATAGACGGCGGAAGCACCACAACGGAGAGGGAAAGCATTGCCACAAGACCCACAGCACGGACCCGACCACCATGGACCTAGCCCTAGTGGGTGTGGATCCTTGCCTGTCAAGTTTTCCACCATGGGGGTATGTTTTTGATTTGGGTTATTGGGGGAGGGGTGTGTTCATGGTAGATTTGGGTCCTGATTTGCTGGATTGCATGGTACCTTGCGGCCGCCATTTTTTTGTAGTCTGACCGCCGCAGTGAATTAGCTTTGGCCCTCCCGCTGATACTTACATTTGTCGATGTTATTTTCCGCAACGGTCGTGGAGGGTGATTGTTTACGTTGTCCTGGCGGTGTGTTGCCCTAATCGTGCGGCCGGTCACTCTGCTGCCCTGTCGGCGGTTGGGCCTGTTACTGCGGCCACTCTGTCCGTGGTGGTTGGTTTTCTATGGTTACGTCCGTGGTCGGAGGTCTTTTGGAGGCATCCGACCGCCACGGTCGGGTTTTGCTGGAGGGGAATCCTAATAGCACCGCCGGTTTCCCCACGGTGCAGTCGGACGGTCATTTCCCACGAGACTAGCGGTCTGGACGTTTTCCGTCCGCCATCCTAATCGGCCCCATAGTTAGGAATTAGCATTTAAAAAACCTTAGAAATTCACTGAAAAAAACGTATGTTTTAGGGGTGTTATAGTTAGCTGGACATTTCACTCGTACAAAACCCTGAAATTCCTCCGATATAGTTAGTTGTACTAACTATATCTTATGCGCCCGCAATCCACTGCTGATGATGTCACATATTACATCATTCATGACATGGTCAGTGACATCACTGATGACATCTCAAATGACATCACTGATGACATCATCCACGTGACAATCAGATACTCCTTATTATACACTAGTATAACCTTTCATCACTCACTGTAAAATACAGAGTACCATATTTGAATCCATTGACACACAAATACAAGTTTCTAAAAACCCACTCAGTGATTCCAAGATCTATACACACATCTAATCACTTACCTACAGATTCACTCATACATGCAGTCAATGATCAATAGAACACTATCAAATATACTTATACACCTATATCAACATTACACACCAGCACACATCCTATTCACTTATGAACTCATCCTGTTCCCTTATGCAAACAATGGATCATACTTACATTTACTTAGCTATACACTTATACAAACACCACTTTATCTATTCATCTAGATAGTAACTTATACTTAGTGTGTTATAAAATCACTATGACCAGTATACAGTTATCCATACAGTCACGCTTACAATCACTGCATCTTATGTATACTTATTTATAAACAACTGACACATACATTGCCTTTTATTTTTCTACTTTGTTGGACATGCACCATTGAGAGAGATATTTGCTCATCACCACACCCATAAAGATATTCACGCACCCAAACAACTGCTATAACATGTAGTCTTAACGTCATATACCTACTAAATCAACTATTCACACATCTTTGGGCAGTCACACACTTCCCACCGAACCACACACATATTCACTCTCCCATACAAATACTCAGTTAACTAATCAATAACTAATATAGACTTTCAAATAGCTAGTAACCAACTGGAATAGTAGTTTACACAACAACTGACAAAGTGATACAGATGTTCACACAGTTTAGTCACTATCCAATATATTTAGTGAGACACTTTAAATTAGTCAAGTAAACAGTCAATCACACTGCTACTAAATCCTCCATCCAGATATTTATATTTATATATCCGCTCATTCTTCAATGCAAATTGCTATACATATAATACATATTTAAATAACGAAGCAAACCACATTCACAAGATGATGTCATCAGTGATGTCATTTGAGATGTCATCAGTGATGTCACTGACCATGTCATGAATGACATGGTCATTCATTTTTCATGTATATATATACATACATATATATATCCTTAATTCAAAAGCAATCCTTCTTGGACGGTTCCCATAGTCAGGTGGCGCATGTGCCGGCCGGACCCCAAAGCCGGTAAATTTGTGCACAAATTTCACAGGTTCCAATAAATGATTGAATGCGCACTCAGAGCGAGGGTAGATAACACCAGTTTTATTCTTCAATACTCGCGAGTGCGCATTCATTGGAACCTGTGAAATTTGTATACATATATATAGAGTGTTGGATGGCTCATGAAGAAGTCTTATTATTGGTTGTTGTTTAAGAAAGAAATGTAATACAGACATTGATATTCTTTTGAGTTTTTGAGGTAAACCACACCTGCTGCATCTCATTTAGAAGTGTGGTTGCCCCTTTCCTATATACTTTTAATGTCCCCGCTCACCCCACCAATAAAGGGAGTTAGGGATTTGTATCTTAATGTTAAAAAACCCTAAGCAGTAAAACAACTTGTTTCTTAAGTGCTCCCTGGAATATGGCCAAGCCCACCCTGACCTTTAGTGGGTGAGGGTTATAATTTAAAAAAAATGTAAAAAAGAGGTTTTTCCTCTTCTAATCTCTGAGTGTGGAGGAAGATTGTATACTACACTTTCCTTCTTCTTCCGTTACAATGTTTGTGTTAGTGAGAGGATACCCATTTGTATATTAAGAACATTTCTCCAGGCATCAATGTTCATCTTCTGCGTGTACCCTGACTGCTCTCAAAGCTAGAAGATCAGAGTGGGGAGGCAGACATTTTGTCACATGTGCTTCAGAACTCTGGAACACTCTTTATCCTGATCTGAAAAAAATGAAAGAATGGCTGTCCTCTAGGTAAGGCCTGACAATATGGCTGTTTATGCATTAGGTTCTGCATCACATCAATCTTTTACTGCAGAGGGAGGCGTGGCTTGATGCAGATGAAGATGGCTGCCTACTAATGTAGCTTACAGTGGTTCAGGTGGGCCATCCACCTCATCTTTATCTATGCTTTCCTGCACCCTCTAAATCTAGCTCATCTACTTCATGAATATCCCATGACCACGTACATGGTCTCAGCTTCACACAGTAAGCGGTAAATACTCAGTTTTTCTCCTTTTATGGCAGGCTCATTTTCGTTACAGTAATTGTGCCCACCATTTTGTTTTTCGTGCGTATTTCAATGCCTCAACTCCCTGTGTGCAGCGCAATGCAGATTACATCATGAACATATAAATTATTACCTTGGAGATTATTGTGGGGCAATACTTCTCTGTGGACCATAATTCCCACTTAAAACTGTGCCAGCGCTTCTAACATTATTTCCACAGAACTGCAATAACAAATTCTACGAGGCTGATTTAACTTCTTCTACATTTTATTGTTGTGCAGCTCAATTATTAAGGGTCTATGCAGCAATAATTTCATTTCCAAAAGTCCCTTGTCACACAGGTACTTATTGCCATCCTATTACTTGTATTTATGGGGAAAAAACGATCTTTCCGGTACTACTCCACCACTTCAGTATCACAAAAGAAATCTCCCATTTTGTTGCACTACAATCCTTTTGATATATTACAAGAAGACATGAAGGACTCAGAACATGGCCCACCACCTTCCTCACCAGGAGCTACTGAACATACATCTAAATGGTTGCTTCCTTTGCACTCTCATCAAACAAATGAGTTAAAAAGACCCCCTTCACCTGATAAATCTCCCCCATCAATAGTTATGGACTTACTTTTCAAAGAAATGCGAGCTCTCAGTCCATATGTGGAAGAAACCTTCAAAGTCTTGCTGACAAATGGTTCCTCACATGGAACAGTGGGTGGAGTCAACTAAGGTGTTGTTCAAAACATTCCTCCTGTACAAATGGACATTTCTCATCTTAAAAAGCAGTTGAGAACCTTGAAAACCACAACAGATGCAATAATCTGAGTATTTCTGGTTTGGCAGAAGGGTTAGAAGGATCCAATATTATCTCTATTTTTCAGTCCTTTCTCCCTAAGGCTCTTGGTCTTACTGAAACACCGGTATTGAATATGCAAAGGGGACACAGACTAGGCCACAGTCCTTGTATTGTTTCTTCTAAAAAAACAAGCAGTTTCATCCTTTACTTTTTGGAGCATACTGACTGATTGGAAGTCTTGGAGCTAGTTAAACTAAAAGCTTAATTCTCATGCCAAGAATCTACATTGTTCTTTTCTCAAGATATGTCAAAGCGGCGGCAGATAAAAGGAAGACATTTCTAGGCATGTGACCAGTACTAGGGAATCTCAATGCAAGAATTAGACTCTTCCATTTTTTTTAAAGTGACCTATATAAATAAGACTACATTCTATGAGGATCCTGGTCAATTACAACGTTTTTTAGACAGATGCAAAGAAGAAGAAATGGAAGTTTCAAGACTGTCTACTACTTGATTATTCTTTACAAATACTAAGCAAATCACTGTTCTCGATAATGCTAAATATGTCCATAACATGTTTTTTCTTTTCTATGCTTTTGTTATGTGCTATCTTCATATCTGATCATCGTCATCCCTAGTTCATTTGGATGGTCTGTCCTCCTTCTTGACTAACCCTGGAGTTAAAGTCAGTTGTGTCGCCTCCCCAATGTGGCTTCACCACCCTCAATTTTTGTTTGTCTTTTCAGTCTGTCATTTTGTTTAACTTTTATATGGATTCTATCTCCTTCTTTCTCTTCTTTACTTTCTTTCTCTCTCCCTTTCCTCTGTCATATGCTCCTGCATATTCCTATCACTTCTACTATCTACTTACCATCTTTCAACCCTTTTGGAGAGTGTTTGTGTTATATTGTATTTTTAGTTTCTCATCATACATAGAATTTGTATTTTATATTTCTTAATATTCGTTAAATTACCCCATGTTTTATATATTGGAAAGTTATAGGGTTGGGTTCACCTATCAGAAAGCAATTATCCAAACTTAAAGCAGACATTGTACTCTTACAGGAAACACATGTGGTTGTTTCAGAAGTTCAAAACCTTAAAAGTAAAAGGGTGGGTAATGTATTTTCCTTTCTTGGATCTGGCACAAGAAATGAAGTATTATTATTTACCATAAAAACGTTGTTACATTCCCTTCTGAAGAGTCAGATAAATAAGGATGTTCGGTTATTGTTCACTTTCAGATCAATAATGTTCCTGTCTATTTATTTAGGATATATGCACCTACCAAAATTGACATTGCATGTTGGCCTGCTATTTCTGTTCGATTCCAACAGAATATGCGATATTTGGTGGCAATTGCAAATTGTTTTGAGATCCTTATTGAGATAGAACCTCTAAGACAATGTTTATTCCCGCTGCCATGCATCTACAAACTGCATTTATTGATCAAAGAACTCTTGTTCATTCCTGGAGATCATATATCCCGCAACAGTGAGAATATAAATTTTTCTCTCCCAGTTACTTATCCCAATCCCAAATTGATTCTCTTTTTCTTTCCAAACTATTAGCACAATACATTATCCATGCAGACATTGGCTCTATACAGATCTCAGATCATGCTCGGTTAACTTTGGATTTAAAATTGCTCCTTATCAATACTGGCAATAGACTATGGCCTTTCAACACTTCCTTGTTAATAGATCTAGTCTTTACCTCTACTATTGAGTCCCTTAACTGCTGAATTAATTAGCCTTAACTCATCCCCCAATCAGACCCTCCAGGATATCGCGATTTCGCGATTTGCCGCGAAATCGGCACTTTTGAAAAAATGCCGCGATTTTTGCAAAAGTGCCAGCAAAATCGGCACTTTTGTAGAAATCGCTGCATTTTGACAAAAGCCGCTATATCCTGGGGGGTCTGAGTCTATCTGCACCCTGTGCCTGATACCCCCTCCCCCTCTAACGCTGGGCCTGAGGCCCAGGATATAAATAGAAAGGTGGCACTTGTTACATGGATATGAGGGGGGGGTGATATGGGTAGGGGGCGCTGCTCCCGTGCCCCAGGGTCACCCCAGCAGCCCCAGAAGAGTGACTTACAGCCATTAGACGTGCTTCTTAAATGGAAACGCGACCGGTCGCTGTCTCTCACTAGAATGCTTTACACAGGGACTTTAATTCCTCCTGTTCAACACAACATCGCGTCACCAGCATGTATTTACCCAGATCTCAACACCGCTCGCAAATATAATAAAACCTAGGTAAAGAATGTTCTGAAAAGCTACAAGAGGCACAAATATGTCAGCTGAGCTCTCGCGTTGTCTGTTGTTGCATTTCTTGGAAAACGAAGGACAGACGCTGTGTTCACTTTTACTGGGTACAAAGAATGACCAACTCTTAAGAGCGGCTACCCCCGGTCTGAGAGGCGCTGGCCTCTCAAGCCACATCGGCTTGTGTTTACCAGGGGCTGATGGACCGAGGTGACTGCAAGAAAACCACCGCAGCATTGAAGAGACGGACGTTGTCTTAATGGGGCATTAGCAGCTCACTGTGACGGGCTTTGAAGTGCCCCTCCCGCCTCTGGCTCCCCGCTGGAGACCCTCCCGGTGACTGGGGCGAGGCGCCGCCCTCTCCCCTGGAGCCGAGGGTCCATATGGTAGGGTGATTGTTCGCTGACCTGTGTGAAAAAGGCCCGGCGGGAATACAACATGTGCAGCCAATGCTAATACGGGGCTTTATTACTTAAAAAATAGCAACATCTATCTTCGGCTCCACAAAAGCAATGCGTTTTTTTAAACCGTATCCTCATGGCCAGAATACAGCAGGTTGAAAGAATGACCTCTGCAGACACAAACACTAGCTTAAACCGAAGGCTTCTTAGTGACTGGACCAAACTTTTTCCTCACTGGCAGGATGCAGCAACAGCTTGGAGTGGGCAAGCATGGACAGATGAAACTCTGGGAGCCGGTGGATTTGTGCTTTCTTTGGCAGGCAAAATACACCAAAGGGAAGAGCAAAATAATAGTCAAAGTTAATAATCCCAAAAACAGAACATGTAAAAAAATAATTTCTTGAAAAAAACGCATCTTGTGCAGTTAATTCTGTCATTTTTCGTCTTCCAAAAATTCCCAATATATGCAAGTAGGAGTTCAGGAGGTTTTAACAAAAAAGTAACCCCTAAACCAGATCTTTACCACTACATTGTGGACATTCATTTCGTGTAACTATCAAGCTGCAGGAAAAGGGAATTACTTAAACCCACAATCAAGAGTGTTTCTATGGAGGAATGCTTACATTAGTATACATACACAGCTTCATGTTGTTAAATAACTAAAAAAAACTAAGATATTGTATTTGTTGTAGGAAAAATGGCCAAATAATATGCAGCAAAATTGCAGCTAAATTTCCATATTTGTGCCGCTAAATTTCCATTTTTGTGCCGCTAAATTTGCTAATCTATGCCGCTATATCCTGGGGGGTCTGCCCAATCTCATGTTCCAATTTGTATGGGACACATTTAAAATGTCAACTAGGAAGATTATTATCTCTTATGTTTCAGAAAAGAAGAAATTGAACTCTCAGAAAGTTCCTGACATCCTAAAATGCATTAATCATTGAAAAGTCTAAATAATACTACTAATTCCCTGACTGATCTTAATACCTCACTATAGAAAAATGTAAATGCAATAAATTCTCTACCGAGAATGCTGCCTCCTATCTCCTTAAGGGAAGTCTCCTTTAAAGATATTTTAGGGAAAGCTCATGGACCAAATGGCTTTCCTGTTGAATTCTATTTGCATTTGTCCAAACTTTTACTTCCAAAATGTCATCATCTATTCACCTACTTTATTTAATCCAAAACCTCCAGTTGTACCTTTCAAAGGGCTTTTTTTGCCTTATTCCAAAAGCTGCACATGACCCACACTTATGTAAAAATGATAGGCCTATTTCCTTAGTCAATTCTGATTATAAAATATTTGCTTAAATTCTTGCTCTTTGTCTGGATCCCTTTCTTTTACTTCTTATCGAAAAAGAGCAGTCAGGTTTCATCAAAGTCACACATAATTCTAATAATATTGGAGTTTTCTTTAATCTGTTAAGTAAATCCAACACATATATCCATTCACTGGTGGATGTTTCCCTTCAAACTGGAAAAGCTTTCTATTGCATAGATTGAACATTTACTTTCCATACACTTTCCTGGTTAGGTTTTGGCCCCAAATATAACTCCCACATATACTTGTTGTACACTGCACCAATGGCTTTTATTTTTGCAAATTGTCTCATCTCTCCTTCTTTTTCTTTAAAGAGTGGTGCAAGGCAAGGTTGTCCTCTTACCCCACTTCTTTTAATTCACACATTTGAACCTTGTCTTGAAAAATAAGAAGAAATTCTAATATATTTGGTTTTTACCATAGAAATAACCACACTAAACTGTGTGTTTATACTGATGGCATCCTTTTGTTCAACTTCAAGCCTGACTCTTCTCTCCCAGCTTTCCTAAGAAGCCAAATATTTTTCTGCTCTTTGCAGTTATATATTAAATCATGATAAGTGTGACATCCTTCCCCTCCATATTTTATGTTTTCAAACAGAGTCTTCACAAAATGAAATAGCTAAGACTTTGGTTTTCACTCTCTATTAAACATACTATATATTTAAACCTGAACAGAGTTATCACTGCCTTATCAAACTCAACTGCTAGTAGCACCCTCCTTATCTATCATGATGGGATAGACTTGATATTATTAAAATGATGTTTGCACCCATTGTTTTTTGTACCACGTCAGCCATTCCCCTTACTATTCCTGCTTACATTTTAAGAAAAGATTTACTCTATACTGCGACCTTTCTATGGGATCATAAAAACCACTGTATGTCCCTTTTCACACTTAAGCACAGTAAATGTCAAGGATGTGTAAATTTCTCTGATTTCCAATGTTATCATACTGCGTTTTCATTAAGCAAGTTTCCAAATGTTTATCAGAGTCTCCCTTAGAATTCTCTCCTTTTTGGGGAGATATTGAATTATCCTTCTTATCTCCCTTTTTGTTCGAAGAATTCTTCTAATTTTCTTAAAAAGGCACTTTCTCACATCCATTATTCATAAAACGACCTATAAACTTCATAAAGTCAATACTTTTATCCCATCTTTCAGATAAAGAACAGTGTCTTCACTCTTCTGTTTGGCAACATAGCCTCCTAAAAATCAACAATATACCTATTTTTGAAAGTCATGGAGAGATAATGGTTTATTTTGGGTTTGTCAGCTTCGATTGAATGATTCTATTATTATGTTTTCACGAGCACAATTATTGTACAACCTCTACCAATAATATTGTAATAAATTCAATACTTTACTTCAAAGCATTGCTTCCCCCATGGCATCATTAACATTACATGTACTGCTTCAAACAACATAGTCAACTACTTCTACTATTATACACTCATCAAAATGCCTCTTCCATATACAAAATGCTCCCCAAAACTCCAAAACACAGAGATAAATCGGATGTTGAATTACAATGGGAATGAGATTTCCAGATTTCATGGGCCACCATAATTTGGCTGAAAATAAGCTAAACATCAAAATTTGCCAACAGCACTCAAACTCTCAATTTTATATATAACAGTCTCATGATTACCCCAACTACTCTAATGTAATGTACCCTGTGTCAAATTGTTACTCATGCAGTGCTACCTCTGCAGGTGTATACCATATTCTTTTTTCAAGTTTATCTTTCATACAGACATTCCATTTTCACCTTCAGTTATTTTTCTTAGAAACCTTTTGGATCTTTGGCAAAACTAGGCATATAAAACTGTTATACTAGATTTTTGTATTGCACGTGCCTTTCAACAGATTACTAAGAATTGGAACCAATCCTCACACATTTCTTTTCAAGCCTGGTGGTAAAGTGTATGTTAAAATCACCAATTTGATAGAGCATATGTTAACCCAAGCTCACTTGTTATTAAGAGGGATATTATTTGGTCATCAATTACTGTCTTTTTAGACACTTGTGCTTGAATATTTGCTCAACAGCAGCCTCGCCTGGAAGAAGTCCACAAATTACTGTGAGCTGTACTACTCTACTTTTTATTTATATTCCATTTTATGGCATTTTCTTAATGCTATATTACTAATGACTTTATGCTTCTACACTTCCTTTTTGGCTCTTCTCTTTTGTTCTTTCAATCGATATTATATATATTTCTTGTATTCTTCCTTCCTTCCTTCTTTGAAGTGTACAGAAGTCCTGTTGTATACGAATCTAGGACCCTAGTGTAATTTTCCCGATTCATGCCCTTATATAGGTATAAATTACCCGATCCTTATATAGGCTTAGAAATCATTACCATACCTGGACTGAGCCGATACAGCCCAAATACGGCATGGCTACTTCCACTAAGTTCCAAGAATCAACAACGATTTCTTAGAGAAACCCGCCTTCAGCAGCTAGGGACTTCCCCTCGCCTGAATACTAATGTATCTAGGAAATCATGGAGTTTTCACAGAACTGGGTCTTTGAGTGACGTTATTGAGTCCATTCATATGTCAAACTCGGCACCTTCAAAGTATAAATATGTCTACATTTGCCCAGACAAACACACTGTGGTTTGGAGCAGATCGACGAACTACTTGCCCGACGCCCTGCAGCAGCAAGTGCCAAAGGAAGCCGACCCTCCAGCTGACGCACTGAGAGACGCTGTCTTTTCTCCTGCCGAGAAATCCAGCTCCAGTGTTTCCATGCTACCCTTGCGGGTTGATGGGAAATCGAGTCCTGAGAGAGAGATACAAGACCTCCTTCATTCTAAAACCAAGGTACGGAGCTGATTAGACCCTTTGAGAATTCTTGGATAGATACTTGGCAGAGAAATACTCAACTTAAGCTACTCATCACTTACTTCTTCCCTTGTACTAGACTTAGGTTAGGTACACCGGGGTAGGCGTGTTTTAGAAGCACCAGTTGAGTACTTTTAGTCATTATTTTATTACTGTATGTATTTTATATGTTTTAGGCAACTTATGGCTTAGAAACCATATCATGCTTTTACAGTACTACTTTATAATACTTTTCGTATTATATGCCCTGTACTTTATAACCAGTATTACGATTGTAGCAGTACATTTCTTATACTTGAGAAAGAAGACTGTTCAATAAATATATTTTATTGAAAACGCCCGTCTCTCTATTTTCTTAGCATCTCTAGTGAAACGAAGCATGCACGATTGACTGAGTAAAATAGCTATCTATTGTTTCCGCGACTCTAGAGATTGATTTCTTCTTCTTGGGAAACAAAGTTGTCATGTTTATGCGGTTGTCAGAAACTAATCCCTTCTTGTTTATTCGAGAAGGTTTCTAGTGTCCTCTGAGATAGCTGGCACTCACAATTAAGTTTAATATATAGAATAGAGACCTAGTTGACCTCAGTCCTACGTCTAAACTATAGTATATGTTATTCCAATGCGCAGAGCCTATTGGGAATATAGGAACTACACTACAGTCCTTTCTTCACAATCCTGGCTCCTATACTAGCTGTGGGTGGTAACCATCCCATTGTGTTGGGACAGGACACTGTCTATTAAGGTGTAAGTGGCAGTTCCTCTCTCCCTTTCTTCCCAGGAGGAGCAATTAGAATGCAAATGATTCCTCAGGCGCACCTAACCTTCCGGTGTTTGCGGCTGTCTAGAGGAAATGCACAAAGTGTAGCTGCCACCCACCCCAGATGTGTATTGGCGATAGGCTGCAGGCACATAGAGCTGTAAAAGCAGAGAAATGCCCACTTTCTAAAAGTTTGGAAGATGTGGTATGCACACCGTTTATTCATAAAGTCATTGCTTAGTCCATAAGTCTTTAAACATCCGTGACAACTTGCATGTGAAACTGGGCAGTGCCTTGCCCTCACAGCACCATCATTAAATGAAACCATGTGGGGAGCGCATAGTCAACGCTCCACTCCCAGACGCACGGCGCGTTTCTGGATACCAGATCCAACCATTAATCTTCCATTTAGCCTTGATTCATAATCATCCTATTTTGCCCGAAATATTAGCATACTTTCTTCCTCTTTTTAATTTATCCACATATAAAACAAATTGTATTTGGGCAACTTCACATATTCCCATGTGCCCATCCAGGCCTCTTTGAAAATACGATCTGATACAACAAGTAGTTCTAAGCAGCAGTTCTTTATTCCAACCCAATGCATTTCGGGCTTTCACTAGCCCTTCGTCAGGGGTACCTGAAAGTTAACAATAGCAAAAAATTACTTTAGTATTTGTCGTTATTCATTGTAATTGCATTAATCTCAATATTACCTAACGTGTACATCATTTGCTAATTCTCATTTCTTTAATTTAATACCCGATTTTTATCTAGTATCCGTGCCCTATTAATCTAAATCAGTGACTTTCATATTCATATTAAAACTAAATATATATGTTAACATTGATCAAATCAGACTTTGCCTCTGACAATCATGCGTTATACCCTACGACAGGAACTAACATCCAGAAGATCAAAACGTCATTCTTTTCACATTTTAAATCATTCTCAGTTTGCATATTCGTAGCTTGCTACTTTCCCCCGCGATCCGTATTAACGTCTTTCTGTTGGCGGGCGTACCCTGCTATCTGATGCATCTTTTATTATTAGTCGCCTGTCTGCGGCTATTGCACTTACGCAAGATTATCAAGCCTCTACGTGTTACAAATTCAAGCGGAACTCCGTGCATACCTGCTTAAGTCATCACCTCCTTCTCCTTGCTCAGCATTAACTGCAGGTTCTTGTTTTTCCTGTATAACCGTCCCGCGAACTAAGCCAGATTTAAACTAAAAGTGCTCCACCCACCTCACGTGACAAACCTCCCCGAATTCTTAGCGCTAATCTCTTTACTACTATACCCATATTGCATCTGGTTCCTTTGTAAAACAAACATAAAACGTAAATGTATCCTGTTTCACTTGTTCGTGAAATATCGCCTATTAATGCATTTATGTGTCCTTTCGTGTTGCCTCCTTCGTTCAAAGCTGCTGTGAGCTTGCTGTTACATAATATGTGGATTCTTTCATTGGAACGATCTTTCCTTTTCATACTTACTACATCCTCGGGTGCAAAACCAATATGGGGCAAAAGTATTTTGAAACATTGGAAGAGGTGGTATGCACACCGTTTATTCATAAAGTCATTGCTTAGTCCATAAGTCTTTAAACATCCTTGACAACTTGCGTGCGAAACTGGGCAGTGCCTTGCCCTGTAGTAAGTATAAAAAGGAAAGATCGTTCCAATTAAAGAATCCACATACTATGTAACAGCAAGCTCACAGCAGCTTTGAACGAAGGAGGCAACACGAAAGAACACATAAATGCATTAATAGGCGATATTTCACGAAGAGGTGAAACAGGATACATATACGTTTTATGTTTGTTTTACAAAGGAACCAGATGCAATATGGGTATTGTAGTAATGAGATTAGCGCTAAGAATTCTGGGAGGTTTGTCACGTGAGGTGGGTGGAGCACTTTTAGTTTAAATCGGGCTTAGTTCGCAGGACAGTTATACAGGAAAAACAAGAACCTGCAGTTAATGCTGAGCAAGGAGAAGGAGGTGATGACTTAAGCAGGTATGCACGGAGTTCCGCTTGACTTTGTAACACGTAGAGGCTTGATAATCTTGCGTAAGTGCAATAGCTGCAGACAGGCGCCTAATAATAAAAGATGCATAAGATAGGAGGGTACGGACGCCAACAGAAAGACGTTAATACGGTTCTCGGGGGAATGTAGAAAGCTACGAATATGCAAACTGAGAAGGATTTAAAATGTGAAAAGAATGACGTTTTGATCTTCTGGATGTTAGTTCCTGTCGTAGGGTATAACGCATGATTGTCAGAGGCAAAGTCTGATTTGATCAATGTTAAGATATATATTTAGTTTAATATGCATATGAAAGTCACTGATTTACATTAATAGGGCACGGATACTAGATAAAAATCGGGTATTAAATTAAAGAAATGAGAATTAGTAAATGATGTACACGTTAGGTAATATCGAGATTAATGCAGCTACAATGAATAACTACAAATACTAAAGTAATTTATTGCTATTGTTAACTTTCAGTAACCCCTGACGAAGGGCTAGTGAAAGCCCGAAATGCATTGGGTTGGAATAAAGAACTGCAGCTTTGAACTACTTGTTGTATCGGATCGTATTTTCAAAGAGGCCTGGATGGGCACATGGGAATATGTGAAGTTGCCCAAATACAATTTGTTTTATATCTGGATCAATTAAAAAGAGGAAGAAAGTATGTTAATATTTTGGTCAAAATAGGATGAGCATGAATCAAGGCTAAATGGATGATTAATGGTTGGATCTGGTATCCAGAAACGCGCAGTGCGTCTGGGAGTGGAGCGTTGACTATGCGCTCCCAACATGCTTTCACTTTCTAAAAGTGGCATTTTTAAAAATGTAATGTTAAATCCAACTTTTCCAGTAAAGAGGATGTATCATTACTATTCCAATTCTATAAAACATGACACAGGCACTCATTGCAAACAACGAATTACATCTTAAAAGTATATTAAGGAATTCCCAATGTTAACCTATGAAAATTAATTTAGCTGTTTATCACTACCATGACAGGCAAAACCTAAAAGGTACATGTCCGACCTTTTGCTTACACGGCACCCTGTCCTATGGGCTACCAAGTGCCTACCTTGAGGGTGATTCATATGTAATAAAAATGGTGTTTAAGGCTTGGTAAAGGGTTTTAGGAGCCAAATCAAAGTAGCAATAAAACTGCACACACAGACTCAACAGTGGCAGGCCTATGGAATGTTTACATGGCTACTTGGTGGCACAATCATTAGTGCAGGCCCACTATTGACATTTAATTTACAGGCCCTGGGTGTATTGTATACCATTTTACAAAAGACTTACAAGTAAATTAGATATGCCCAAACAGGTGTAAATAAATTATACCCTGTTTAGAGGTGAGGGCTCATGGACTTTGGCACCGGTCAGCAGTGATACAGTGCTTAGAGTCCTAAAGGCAACACAAAGAAGGTCAGAAAAATAGGGGGAAGACAAAAATGTTGGGGTGATCCTTCAGAGAGGGACATTTTTTCCAACACATATCCAAACTGTTGTTCACTGTTTTTCACAGGAACAATGTGCCAACTGCAAATAAATTACACTCTGCCATATTGCATGAGGAAAAGCCAAAAGGTAGATTTCAACAATAGAACAAACCACCTTCCAAAGTAATTTTAAAACTTCAATGTAACATAACATAATTGTAAAACACAAATGTACTAATACATGATTAAACATTTACTTTTATTAGCTATAATAATACTTAACTATTATTAAAAAACGTCAGTAAAAGCAAAACACTGTACACGAAAATCTCCAACTCCACAATTGTAAGCCTGAACAAAGGCACTGACAAACTAAATAAAACACGAACAGTCATAAAATTGTAATGGTAATTTTAATATAAAACTGAAATAAACATTTTATCACCAAATGAAAAGGAAAGCCCACCTGACCCACATCTTGACTACATCAAAGACAAATGGAAAAAAATAATTTGCAAAATAAAGCTACAGAACAGCACATATATAAAATATCTAAAAGCAGAATTATATTGTACTAGTAGACATAACAAACATTTGTTTACAAAGGTTTGCATTTTACAATGATACTATTTTCAGATAGAATAACAGAAAGAGTAATGAATATCACATCACAAGAAGGCAAACAATTGCTTCTGCACATGAGATAAACATACAGCCAGAAAAGCATGAGCACCAAGAACGTGAACTGGAAATGTTCTAAATATTCTATAAATCTTTGTTACGGGAGGTTTACAGTGTAAAACAATATTCTAATTAACTTTAAAGAACATGACCACCCCTAAATATCAAAGGGATATATGTAAGGCATGTACTACAAGATTTAAAAGAAGTAAGCACTAATTTCCAAGATTATACTATACAAAATCAACAATACATACTCCCTAAAGTATCTGAACACATAACAGGTCAACTACGTGCAATTCCTACTTTAAAAGAACTGCAGTCTAAAAAAGATACAAGTCAAATCTCTGCTGGCCCAGATGCTACAAAGACATTCAGAGTCCATAACACCTAACTATTACACACAATGATGAACCCTTCCTACTACACAGCAATCATAATAATGATAGAAGCATAATCATATTTGCAACTGACAACAAGCTTCTAAGACTAAGCCAATGTGAGACATCGATGTTGGCCAGAATTGTTAAAATGTGTCCTCCACCATTCAGACAGATACACATCATACACGGTAATTATAATAACACTGAGGCACCCTTCATTTATGCAATGCTGTCTAACAAACAAAGTGCAACTTACTATTAACTTTAAATCCCATCAAATAAAGACTCATGACTACTCTTTACATAGAGTTATAATGCACTTTGAACAAGCAATGATACAAACAATACAGAAAATATACCAACACTGAGACATACAAGACTGCTATTACTAACATCAATCAATGCAAATGGAAATGGAAAAATCTGGACTAGGTGTAGACAGTTTGCTTTTAGGAACTTAAAAAAGTTAGTAGCCCTGGCATAGGTACCTGTAAAGGATCTTGCTAACCACTACAACATGCTAATAAAATCTTCATTTTCGCAAAGACATGAACAAAAACGTAGTCCACTAATAGCCAACTTTGAACACGCCTAGGGGCAGATTTACTAAGATATTATTGCCAGATGCAAAATCATTTTAGAGATCTACTACGCCTTGCAAAGCCACTTTCTTTGGCTTTGTGTGGTTTAGTAAATACAAAGTGCATAGCGATGCCTTTTTTTACTTTGGAACAGAGAGGTGGAACATCGGTGCAGCGTGGGTGTTCTTGCCCAGCTTAGAGGTCCCCACAGATTAATGGCCCAAAACTATATAGACCAGATCGCAGGTGCATTTTACTATTGAGGCTCAATTCCCAAAAATGTGGGTCCGCTAGTGGGGGTCCACGTCTCTGCAGAGCGCTGCATTTTAAACTAATTTTAAATCATGTTAGATTTCTGAGCGCTAACCGTCGTTATCAATAAAGATTCACCAAGTCAATGGTGTTCGGCCCCTGTAAGAAAAAATGACCACCTGATTAGGATTAGTTAGAAAGCAGAGAAGGCACTTCTGAATGCCAAACGAGTGGAATTTCTAATGGAGAAGAGACCGTGGATTAATGAAGGAGCGTAAAGAGGAAAAGTTCAGCATAAACATTGTTTTTTTCGGACTAACAGGGAGCTAATCAACTGCTCTGTTTTGTGCTCTCAGGACCCCTTAGAAAACGACCGCCGAACAGCAAGTGTTAAGCTCGGTTTGGGCTCACCGCGTCTATCGACGGGTAAGTGTCAGACTTGCTTCCGGATTCAGAACGCGCTCAACAGCGGCAGCACTTGGAAGTAATTTCTGCCTTATGCTTTGTTTCTAGGCACCCCGAGTTTGCCTCGTCGTGAATAAAGGTCAGTGCCGACTTGAAACAATGTAGATTTGGTCAATACGTATAACTGCCCCTAGTAATACCCAGTCTCTCTCTCTTTAGACTTCATGTGACTACATAATACAGCGTGAGCAAGGTTAGTGTCTAAGATTGCCGAGTTGGCAACATGGGCTTCTGAATGTTGATAAGGAAATGCATGGACCAGATATTGTTAGTAATGTTTCTATATCACCGTTTTTGTTGTGTCTAGAACATTGTGACTACACTACACGACCCACCCAAAGGGCTATTTACCCCACTAGGATTAAGGTAGGCAGATCAGAGCCGGCTGGTGGCTATATGTTGTTTATTTATATATGCAATATGACTGAATAGGTTACTTAATCTGGCGTATTTGTTTCTTGTTTTGTAGAATTGTTTGGTCCTGAGGAGAGCCCCGTAATCAGGGAGTTCGAAACGCGTCAACCTTAGCTGGCCTAGTGTCAATAATAAGGATTAGAAGGACTATGCTAGGAGAATATGAAATTTGATTCCAACTGAACATATTTCAGTAACACTGTTGCATTAATTTGTAAATTAGGACACATAAACTGTATGAGTAAAACGTTTCTGTTGACATAGGGCCACACTTTATTTATTTTTTGGTATGTATGAGTTTGTATGAATGCAGGTTGAATGTTCTAAATACGTATAGAGAATGTATGTCTTGATAACAGATTGTATCTAATTGTATTATTTGTATATGCACAAAAACGTTTCTGATGACATTTTTGTTTAAAACAAAATATAAACTAGTGAAATAAATAAATAAATAAACTAGCGATGTTATAGTAAACAGACCGGTATGTTTTGTTCATATGGTCTCTGGGAAAATTCAGAGAGTAAAGTCCAGTATTGGCATTTGTGTTGTTTATTACATATATCTGGCTCAGCCTTGCTGGGGTAGGAGTCAAGACCCAGTTTTGTTTATTTGGCAATGGTTTTTGCAGCGGCGCTGCGATGTGTGGAAATTCTTCTCACGCCATGAAGATGTGTCAGAAAAACAGCCTCAAGAAGAGCGATGCGTCAAGGCCAACCCTAGACACACAGCAAGGGTAGTACTTCTCCTCAATCTCTCCAGCTCTTCTCTTGACAAATTTTCCTCTTGAATTCCAGGACTGATCTAAAGTCTCGTGTTTTGGGTATGATACTTATACCCCAAAATGTCTTTGTTCTCTTTGTGCAAGGGGCTCTGAGCCCAGTTTAAACCAGTTGTGGGGGCGCACTCTGCAAGTACACAACAACATCCATTGTCAGAGTGAGCCTTGTCTCCGACACACCAGAGGAGGGGGAGCCAACATTGTGGAAGGCAGGCACAGCTCCATTCAGGTACAGGTGCTTCTCCTCCCACCACTCCATGTGCAGATCAGGCATCTTCAGCCTAATGCTGACTCATCCGGACTCCTGGAGCCACTGCACCTCCCCAGCCGCTGTCACTCCAAAGCCAGATAGTCAATCCACAACCAGGCAGAGGCACACAGAATGGTTGAGCAAGAAAACACAATTAAAAATTGTATGAAAAAGAACCAATACATGAAAATTCTAAAAAATATGTTTTCCTACAGAAATGAATAGATATATCAAAAAAATATTAGAAAGTGTTAATAAATGTATGTAACAAATGTGTAAACATGTTGATAAAATGTAAAAGAATGCATTGAACAAATCCTAATTTATATGCTTTAAACAAATCTTTATTTATATTTAAACTATAACTAAAGAGTACTAAAATATAGTTTAACTAGTACTAATTATTATACACTAAAACCTCCATTCTAAAAATATAACAATACAAAGTATAAAACAAAATTGTTTACAAAATAGTTATGTACCATTCCTGCAAAAAAGGTTTACAAATGCACATTGTTTAAAATATGTTAAAAATAAAATATATTTGATATTATACCAAAACATGTTTGTCAAATATTGTACCTCTGCAACATGTGGACATGATATATTGAAATGTACATATAAAAAACTAAAATATACATTAAAAATAAATAAAAAAATAAATATAACAACT
Source organism: Lissotriton vulgaris (assembly GCF_964263255.1). Lineage (NCBI taxonomy): Eukaryota > Metazoa > Chordata > Amphibia > Caudata > Salamandridae > Lissotriton > Lissotriton vulgaris. Next base: position 1,317,883,454 of record NC_141691.1, read on the forward strand.
TGTACAAGCATTGTCATGTACCTTTTCATTTTAAAACACTCACAGTATACACAGTTATAAACTACAAACCATTTTTGGGAAAGTGTAAAGGGGGAATGTATTATTCCCACTCCAGTCCAGATTACTTTTGGAAAGGTGTTGGGCAATTATAGGGTTTGATTTACTATTCCCATTCCAAGCTAATCCATTGTAGGTAATGTGTTTAACAACACAGGGGTCCTATTTTCTATTCTCACTCCAAAATAAATAATTTTATGGAAGGTGGTAGTTGCTAAGGAAGTCCTATTTACTATTCACACGATGATCTAAATTATGTTGGAGGAAGTGTTGGACACTAAAGGGGTCTGATTTATTATTCCTACATCAATCTAAATTAGTTTGGAGAAGGTGTTGGACACTAAGGGGTCACATTAACTATTCCCTCTCAAATTTAAAACATTTTGTTAACGGTGCTGGACACCAAAAGATTCATATATCGTATTCCCACTCCAATCTAAACCATTTTTGGTAAGGTATTGGGCAATAATGGTTTGGATTTACTATTCCTACTCCAATCTAAAAATAAATTGAGAAGATGTTGGACACTAAAGGGGTCAGACCTACTATCCCAACAACACTATACATCATTTTACAAAATCAGTAAAAAAAACTATAAAGCAATATATGCTAACTGCAATAAACACAATTTACATAATGATCTAAATATTCAACAAACACAATATGAAGGAAAGTTTAAACAATATTAACAGCATTAAAAAATAATCTCAAAAATAAAAAAATGAAATATTATGAAAAATAAAAAATCAAGCACATAATAATAATGTAGGTCAAATATTTCTAAACTACAAAATTTGTATTGTCTGACACAACTACACTAATTACATATGTATTATCTGATCTATTAAGTAATAACATAACAATTTAAATATTGTCTTTTAGAAAATGTAAAAATATATATATTTGTAACAATACATAAATACATGTGTAAAATAAAAATAAATCAACTAACATTATATATATATATATATATATATATATATATATATATATATATATATATATATATATATATATATATATATATATTACCTACTGGCGGTCGCCAGTAGGTATATATAGTTAGGATTTTTTCTCTATGGGATTTTTGAAAATTCTATGTCTAATAACTTTGGCGTTTGTGGACGGAATTGGCTGAAATTTTCAGGAAAATGGAACATTTTGTTTCTGAGCAGCCCCTGACAATTTGGGGGGGTTTCATCAAGGGGGGGCCGAGAAAAAAGGGGGGTCCCAAAACACGTTTTTCCCATGTTAATTTCCATAGGGCGGTTGGCCTCACTTTTAGCTCGAACGGCTGAATGGATTTGCACGAAACTTGGCAAAATTGTAGGGACTGTTAGCCCGATGTGCCTTTGCTAGGTCTCAATATATGTGCTCCAGTGGATTTTGAGTAATTTAGGTTCAAAAAAAGATATATATCTGGGCAGAGCCTAACCACACATCTGATCTGATTGGCTGTCAGCACTTCATCCAAGAAGTGTTGGCAGCCATCTTGGGACCAATATACATGATAGTACCTCATTAAAAAGCATTGTAGTTAATAGAGGGTTTTAGGACTTTAGTTACATTATAAATCATTTGTTGATGGTACCATACTCGTTTTAGGAATTGTGGTGGGTTCTAAGGTGATTTTACCATGTGAAAAAACCTTCTGCTGTGACATCATGAATATTGTTTGAAAGGAAACTAATATCTCATGATTTTCCCACAGTGGTTTGGAAGGGGATCTATAAGCTAAACTGAAAGCATATTTTCTGTAAATTCACATTATCTTTATCAGTCATGTGAAAATGAAGTCTGACATTCTCAGTAAAACATGTACATCCAACAAGGACAGAGACTGTCAGTTGATTCCTTTGTGTTCTACTGCAGCCTCCTAGAGTGTTCTAAAGAACAACTAGAGCGCTAACAGTCCTACTTATTACAAAGGTATGGCACACCTGAAGCCATCTTGATTGGAATAAAGTGGTAACTCTTAAAACATTTAATTTAAAAAGAAACAACATGAGGGGGTATATTTTGCCATAGAAAGTATGATTAGTGCAGCAGAATGAAAAATTAGGGCACATTTTGAGTGACTTCTCAAATCCTTTTCTATTTCATTAAAACATTCTGACATGCAGTCTCCCAAAATGGCCACCAGAGACAAAAGAGCCCAAATGTAGCCCAAATATCACCCAGATGTAGCCCAAGTATAGCCCAATGACAGAATGTCCCAGAGTGTTCTAAAGAACAACTAGAGCGCTAACAGTCCTACTTATTACAAAGGTATGGCACACCTGAAGCCATTTTGATTGGAATAAAGTGGTAACTCTTAAAACATTTAATTTAAAAAGAAACAACAGGAGGGGGTATATTTTGCCATAGAAAGTATGATTAGTGCTGCAGAACGAAAAATTAGGGCACATTTTGAGTGACTTCTCAAATCCTTTTCTATTTCATTAAAACATTCTGACATGCAGTCTCCCAAAATGGCCACCAGAGACAAAAGAGCCCAAATGTAGCCCAAATATCACCCAGATGTAGCCCAAGTATAGCCCAATGACAGAATGTCCCAGAGTGTTCTAAAGAACAACTAGAGCGCTAACAGTCCTACTTATTACAAAGGTATAGCACACCTGGAGCCATCGTGAAGGGAATAAAGTGGTAACTCTTAAAACATTTAATTTAAAAAGGAACAAAATGAGGGGGTATATTATGCAATAGAAGGTATTATTAGTGCTGCAGAAAGAAAAATTAGGGCACATTTTGAGTGACTTTTCAAATCCTCTTCTATTTCATTAAAAAATTCTGACATGCAGTCTCCCAAAATGGCCACCAGAGACAAAAGAGCCCAAATGTAGCCCAAATATCACCCAGATGTAGCCCAAGTATAGCCCAATGACAGAATGTCCCAAAGTGTTCTAAAGAACAACTAGAGCGCTAACAGTCCTACTTATTACAAAGGTATGGCACACCTGAAGCCATCTTGATTGGAATAAAGTGGTAACTCTTAAAACATTTAATTTAAAAAGGAACAAAATGAGGGGGTATATTTTGCCATATGAATTATGATTAGTGCTGCAGAAAGAAAAATTAGGGCACATTTTGAGTGACTTCTCAAACCCTCTTCAATTTCATAAAAAAATTCTGACATACAGTCTCCCAAGATGGCCACCAGAGACAAAAGAGCCTAAATGTAGCCCAAATATCACCCAGATGTACCCCAAGTATAGCCCAATGACAGAATGTCCCAGAGTGTTCTAAAGAACAACTAGAGCGCTAAACAGTCTTACTTATGACAAAAGTATGGCACACCAGAAGCCATCTTGATTGGAATGAAGTGGTAAGTCTGAAAACACTCAATTTAAAAAGGAACAACATGAGGGGGTTAATTTTGCCATAGAAAGTATGATTAGTGCTTCAGAAAGAAAAATCATTTTGAGTGACTTCTCAAATCCTCTTCTATTTCATTAAAAAAATTCTGACATGCAGACTGAAACATGCACTTTGAATACCAGCAGCAGACGTCCCTGGTGAGCAGTAGCTTTACTACAGTGATCTAATGTGCAACTAGAGTGCTAACATTCAGAATTTATGGCAAATGTGTGACACATCTGAATGCCTTCTTGATGGAACCAAAGTAAACAAGCATTGAAAATGCAATAGATCTCGCCCTCGTTTAAGTTAAAGCCATTCTGTTTGTAATGAGGTGGCTTTTTAGCTTTGCTTTTATTAGTGTTTTTTCAACTTTCATGTAAATAACATGCATCTGTATGCATATAAGTATATGTATGCATGCATTTATGTTTGTATTTATATAGATATATAGATGATATATGTTTATATATGTATGTATATATATATATTCACTGAAAAAACCATAGGCTATAGACCATATATAGTTAGGAATTAGCATTTACAAAACCTTGAAAATTCACTGAAAAAAACATAGGTTATAGACCATATATAGTTGGGAATTAGCATTTACAAAACCTTGAAAATTCACTGAAAAAACCATAGGTTATAGACCATATATAGTTAGGAATTCGCATTTACAAAACCTTATTTTACTCACACAAAACCATTGAAATTCCATATATAGTTAGTTGCACTAACTATATATCGCGCACCCGCAATCCACTGCTGATGATGTCACATATTACATCATTCATGACATGGTCAGTGACATCACTGATGACATCACTGATGACATCTCAAATGACATCACTGATGACATCTCAAATGACATCACTGATGACATCACTGATGACATCTCATTTGACATTACTGATCACATCACTGATGATATCATTCATGTGATAATACGATGAACCTCTTCAGACTCTAATATAACCTTAGATACAATCAGTGTAAACAGACACTCACAGACTGTCACTCATCCATGGAGTTACTCACACACCTAGTCAGTCATGCAAAGAATCAATCACACCTCCATTTCCTCAACTATACAGTTATACAAACTTTACTTATTCAAACATATACTAACACATATTTACTCTCTTATACAATCCCTGATACAAGTTCACAATGATCCATACAGCCACTCACACATTCACTGGCTCTTATGCACAGTTATTTATATATGTCAACTCTCACATGTACTGTGTTTTACATATGTACTTACTTTGACATGTAGCACTGAGATATCAATTCACTCACCAATACACTCATGCACACAGTCAACCGCCCATACAGCTGTTTCCACATGCACTTTTGAAACCATACATCTAGTGAATCAACTGCTCACACATTTATGCACAGAGTCATACACCTCCCAGCCACCCACACACACACTCGGTCTCCCATACAAATACTTGGGCAACCAATCAATAACCCATATAGTTACTCATATAGCTACTTATCAACACATGCAACAGTTTACAGAACAACAGACATAATGATGCACAAATTAAGACAGTTTAGTCACTAACCCATGCACTCAGTGAGAAACATTTAATCACTCACTCATACAGTCAGTCATGCACCTACTAAATCCTTCATCCAGACACTTATACATCCACTCATTCTTCAATATGTAAGACATATTTTAACTTTACAGAAACATACAGTCACTGGATGTTGTCATCAGTGATGTCATCAGTGATGTCATTTGAGATGTCATCAGTGATGTCACTGACCATGTCATGAATGATGTAATATGTGACATCATCAGCAGTGGATTGCGGGTGCGCGATATATAGTTAGTGCAACTAACTATATATGGAATTTCAATGGTTTTGTGTGAGTAAAATAAGGTTTTGTAAATGCGAATTCCTAACTATATATGGTCTATAACCTATGGTTTTTTCAGTGAATTTATATATATATATATATATATATGTACAGTGATGACATATATACACAAAATATAAATACATTTTAAATACATTTCTAAAATATTTAATTTATATAAAATTGTGAAAACTACGTTCCGCATTCACAGGGATTTGTTGTAGAGTAGCACAGCAAGGCAACTAGCTGCGATGCTCTATGCCAAAGTGCAAGTAAAGGAATGGACAGTATTTATGCAATACAGTGCATTCCAGTCTTTTCTATCTGCGCTAGTGTCATTTTGGCAGCCTAACGCCAATGTAGGCATGATGGTGTAAAGGTGCCTCTGTTGCATCCAGGATTGTTTTTGTGCAGGAAGGGGCATGTTCCTGCTAAAATGAAATTCTTTGAGGCTTTTCCTTTTTTCTTTGTGTGCTTTAGAATGCAGCACACATTGAAAAAGGAAAAATCTAGGAGAAATAAATATATTTTTCCTTGTTGCACCTCACCTCAATAAGTGCAAGAATCTGGCACTTTCCCAGGTTTACATGACTTGATAAATCTGTGGCAGTGTCGAATTCCATGGGTACTGCATGAGAAAACCATCCCCAATGCCCATGGAATGCCTCATTGGTGCAAACTAAGGCAATTCTGCAATGTGCGCTGTGTAACCTTACTCATGGTTTATGAGGCCACTCAAAACCATAGAGGGTGGATTTGCGTGGCTTCATAAATCTGAGTGAGTGCCCTGTGTCACATATGTACCACTTTACATGTTGCAAAAGTGACAAAGGGCTCTCAAAGTAAGCCCTTCTGTGACAATTTATGTAAAACTATATTAGCATGTTTAACAATTATCAAACACAAAAACAGCAATATCCAGTACAACATTTCCTATTTCAACATTTACCTTTTTAACATAAATATTTACTAAAATAATATTTTAAATTACCAACTAAAACATCACATAATCTATATATGAAAATAATTATTTAAAACATCTCCCCATGCTAAACTCTAAGCCCAGGCGGTGAACTCCGGTCCGTTCATGGCGAGTTTTTTTCCTCCCTCGCCCTCCCCAACGTCAAGTTGGTGAGTGTAAGTGAGAACAATCCACCTCACGTGAGATTTTTCCTTGCTCGTGCTTCCCAATGTCAAGTTGGTTCCCCAACGTTAACTTCAAGACTGATTCGCATATGGCTGGGTCTAAACTGAGGTGGCATGGTGAGCAAAAGAACAAAGGGGCATATTATCAAGGGGGTTTATCTCCGGAGATAAAATTATCTCCCTATTACCAAGCTGTCGCTAACACCAGTTAGCGACAGCTAGTAGGAGATAGCGACCATCTTGGGCCCCACTTTGCATGTCAGTGATATTTATCACTAATGAGATGCAAAGTGGGCGTGCCAAGATGTTAGAGACTGAAAACAGTCGCTAACATCGCTATCTCCTATTACCAACTTTTGGAGATATTCGCGCTAAGCGGGAATATCTCCAAAAGCTAGCACCTGCCCTGAGCAGTTCTTAGCCATGTTATCCAATGGGAGGTGGATAACATGGCTAAGAGCATTTGCTCGATAATGCATGAATATCGCTGACTTTTCAGCGATATTCATGCATTTCGGCCGTTTTTTATCGCATTTGCGATAAACCTTGTTAATAGCAAGGTTTATCTGCGATAAAAATCGCCGATGTGCGGCGATAATTTTTGTCTCTAAACAAGTTAGAGACAAAAATTATCGCTAGTTGTTGGTAATATGCCCCAATGGATTTAATCCAGATCTCTTGACTGTTGGGAATGTATGATTTATTCCGTCCATCATTTGTTTGCGTAGCACTTTTCACCCAAAGTGGGATGGGTATGCCCAGATGTGGGTCCCTTGCTTACTGTGCCACTTGATTCAAGCTAGCCTGGCTGATGGAGGGTAATACCCAGAAAACGGTCCCATGATGCTTGCTATCAGTCCAGGAAGGACCTGGCTTGCCAGTTTGGTCTGAACTGTTCCCATGAGGCACAGGCTCAAGACTGATTTGCATATGGCTGGGTCTAAACTGGGGTGGCATGGTGAGCAAAAGAACAATGGATTTAACCCAGATCTCGTGACTGGGGGTGAATGTATGATTTATTCAGCATTCCGTCCACCATTTGATTGTGTGGCACCCCAACGTCAACTTGGTGAGAGCGAGTGAGGAAAATCCACCTCCTGGCGAGATTTATCAACGCAGGTGGTCGGGTTGCGTAACCTGTTCGCGTTGAGAAAATTGTTGCTCAGGTAGAAAATCTACTTGAGTGTTAGAAAAGAAGCATGGTGCCATTTGCATTGATTTTCCAGTGCAGGACAAACACACGGTGCTAAAAATCAGCGAGAACAGGCAACAACAAGCGCACTCCACCTCTTGCAGAACTTGTAGTGCAGCAGAGTTTTTGGGCTGCGAAGTTCACTGTAGCGCAACTCAGGGAACTCCACCCATGCTTACTATACTCTTTTAAAACCAATATCACACTGAACTTATAAAAAGCATTTTGTTTGATCAAAAGCCATCAAAAAAATAAAATACATTAAAAAAAGTTTAAATGTTTAGTAAATACACATTCATAAACAACAAAAGAATTAGCCAACATATGTTTTATAAAACATGCAAAATGAAAACAAAATATTGTGCAAGTAATTTTCATTATAAAATTAAACTTATTAATTGCAATTGTACATGCATAATTGTATAAATTATTTAACACAAAATATGCAAAAACATAGCTTAACAAATATTAAATCAAATACAAATAAATTACAAACACATTAAGAAAAATTCAAATAAAATGAAATATGTAAGGCATATTTTTAATTATATTACACTGGTAAAACAGTTGAGACCTCAAAAACATTTAAAACGTTTTTGATCTTTACATATAAAGTTGTAAAATGCATAAAATATAAAACTAATATTTAAAAAAAATGTATTTAAATTTAAATACAATATATTTTACAAATATTGCAATCCTTTTGCTTTGCAAATCCAAAATGTCACTACTTAAAATGGTATTAAACACATATCTCATTTAAAACATGTTCAAACGTACATTTTAAAATGTAATATTTAAAATATTGCAATACTTTCTTAAAATTAATATCATATTTATTTAAAACAGTAATTGCAATATGTACTGTATTACATTTTAAAAAGTGCTTTTGAACAAGTTTTAAATGGTATATATATAATACCATTTTTTACCAGTTTTTAAATAAACTTCGTAAAATAATTTTAAAAACGAAAACAGCATTCAACAAAACTATTGCAAAAAATTGCATTTTATAAAACAATATTTTATTAGAGCTTTGTGTTTTAGTATGATGTAGTCATAGTATTTTTTTTGATTTTCTATCAAAACTCCCATTCAATATTAGGCAGGAAGAAAACATATTACATTTTAAAATTGGTGTGTGTTTTTTTGTCTTCTCGTTAGCTTGAACACCACTCATAACTATATGAAAACCTATTACAAGAGAGGCATTCAAAATTGCTAGTACTGCCTTAATTATGCATCCAGTAGGAGGAAAACATGTTAGATGGGATGTGTTTCTTTCAAACTGGGCGATATGATTATTTTGTGTATACAATATAGGTTTTAGAACCCAAGACTCTCATTGTACAGGTAAATATCTTGTTTGACTCAACCTGATATTTATTTTGGGAATATTGCCACAAACAGACATATTTTTCTCCTCTCTAATTAAAAATGTAATGAGATTGAACAAAAGCATATAAATGTGGTAGAGCGTGTGAAGGTTATCCTAAAGCACATGTCTGCCCTCATAAGATGGAAATTATTTTTGGCTCATCCAATATCACAGGATGGTTATTCATTAATTACTAATCACGGCAATTAAATAAATGTGGGTTTCTATTAAAATAAGTAGGTTGCTGGCTCCGAGTGGCACTTAAAGAACCTTTGGCTGTAAAAATATGGAGCAGTATGCTAGTCACATAAAAATTGTTTATGTTTCTTTTTCTAAAATAAAACTGCACAAAGCAAAGTTGATGGCACATGGCAGGCTCATAATAACCCCACACTGTGAAAAGCACAATGGAAACCACAAGCATTTCTTCTCTCCATTTAAAATTTCAGATAGGATTACTGAAGCATTAAGTACATTATTAAACATGCAAAAGTGATAGCACACAGCAGTGTTATTCATAACAGCTGAGTCGAGGGACCAAAACACGCCTTCCCTTAAAATTAAACACAGAATAAAAGACCTTGCAGGGTGATGATTTCGCAATTTGGTTCTACAACATTAATATCGCAAAATGTGTTTGGGGGAGTTCAAAAGGTAACTTGTCAACAGGGTCTGTTGCTTACTGATTGATGAAATTAACTGTTTCCTCCCACCACTGGTCACCATTTAAACTTGTGTCCTTCTGGATGACCTTGTGTTGGCCTTTCTAGAACGACAACTCTTTCACATAAAAGAAACGGCTCTTGTTTACAGCACAAGGCAGCGGAAACCAAGGTTTCTCGTCACACAAGGAAGTTTAATAGATAATGGCTTCTTTGTCATTTCAGACATTCAAGAGAGAGGTAGGATAGAGGCGCAAAGCCACTGGGGGCCTCAAGCGCCCCCACATACTTCTGACGTGCATCTAAGCCTGAGCTGTAGGGCACAAGTTATGTTCTGCCCTAGGTTCTTTGTTGGTTACAAGATCTGCACAGCTGAACATGATGCAGTCGATTACGAGAAAAATATCGGGGCCTCATTTATGAAAAGTGACTCATCGCTGCGTGAAAACAGTGATGCGTAACTTTTCACTGCGCCCTCCTTGCGAGACTAATGATGCGTCATATTTATAGTATGGCGCATCATGGCGCAAGGAGAAACAGATACGTCAGTATTTCTGACGTTTCTGTATGGCGCAAAAGTGAAGCATTGTTGGAGTACGTCACAAAAGTGACACAACTCCAGCAACGTGTCCTTTCACATGGGGCAAGCCCCATGTGAAAGGCCTGCGTCAGTCTTCACAGCAGGCGTAGGAAATTGACGCATTTGTGTCCTAGAAGTGGCGCAGTGAAATCTTATAGATTTCACTGCGTCACTTCTATGACCCTGTCTTGCGTCAGAATGCCCCCCCTGCATACATTATACCTGGCATAGGTATAATGTAGTATAAAGGTCCTAGGTTTTGGTTGATAGTTCGAGAAATAATTTACACAGGCTCAAGATAAAGGCTGTGTTTTTGCTTTCTTCCGAGTCCAGCCGGACCTAGAAGCGTTTATTTTGGAAAACAATTTAGAAATATAAATAGGATAGGCGAAACCAAGTCGCACATGAGTAACTGGGCACAAGCCTGTACCTAGTCAGGAAAGGACAATACAGGGGAAAAGGAGAAAGAATAAACAGGCAAACAAGGAGAACAGGGTGGCCTATAATACAATGTATACAAATTTAAATAAGCACAAACCCACAGTATCTGCCGTAAAAATTGCAAATCATAAAACAAGCAGTACTGCAATACAGGCGACGAACGTTTCGATCCCTATCTCCAGAAATAGTGGGATCATCTTCAGGACTAAAATAGATTTTGCCTGATTGTTTTGAGTGAGCCTGTAGGGTTTAAACAGGGAGGAAAGAAAGGGAAATGAAAACAATTCATTTGAAAAAATAGTCAGTCGTCACTCTTTTCATGCAGGGTGCAACACGTGCACATGCAGTTGTATGTTCCAAAGGGCACAGTGGGTATGTGCGCATATTTGGAGTGTTGGTGGCCAAGTAGGACATACCGCGTTTGTTCATTAAAATAGTGCTCGGAGGCGTGATAACCGTGTGTTTGATACGGAAAAATGGACAAGGTGGGGGAGTGTTGGACAAGTGGGTCACAAGTAGTGTGGAGAGGACCCAATATTTGGAGAATCTAGTTACCACGAACGAGGCACGGTGGGCTGTGCGTGGTCAAGAACACTTCAATGGGTATTCAGTTCCTGAGCGGCCGATGCCTAGAAAAATAATTTCAATCAACCGTTTGAAAATAAGGGGTCAGGGTCAATGGAATTCTGGTAACCATATTTACCGTTTACCGCCTAGCACTGGGTGCGCGGCGTCAGGAAGGATATCGGTATCTGTCCAGTTGGATCAGTTCAGAAAGGGCCTAAAAAAGAAGTATTTAGGTCAGAGAATATTGGGTGTGGCCGTGGTGGTAAATTGCTGTGGAAAGTGGTGGACATTTACCGTTACAGTCCTGCATGTCTTGCATGGACTTTGTGGGAAACTTTGGATGAGTTGAAACCTGTGAAAAAATGATGAACGATAAGTGGGCTTGGAGTGCTAAAGGGTGAAAGTGAGGGCGGCGGGTGCACGCAGATAATTACCGTTAATTACGGTTCGTCATGTCCACAGGTCGCTCAATGGCGTGGGCCTTTTCCGTGCGTGCCTGCATGGGAGAAATATGGATTACATGAGGCATGTTGGGCTGGACCCGTGCCACGTGGGGGCCAATGGGTTGTGTCCAGTCAAGGCTTACCGTAATCTGCTCGTAGTGGGGCTGAAATGGGGTCCCGTCTGGAGGCTCAATGGCCTGGTGCTGAGTGTCTGCATGCAGCGGCGTTTTTTATATAGTCCTTGAATTGGTGATGGAAAGTGAAAATGGACTAGTTCGACGTGATAGTGTACGTTAAAAGTGGGTGCCATCTTGGAGTGGTGGAGTGAAAAACGTGTGAATATTTGGCTTGGGTTATAGTGCGGTTCTCTGTCTCACAAGGACTGAAGCTACATAAAAGACAACTATCAAAAAAAGAGTATAATTTCCTAAACGTCAAAACGCCCAGAATCCCTGTAATTTATACACTACCTAAAGTGCATAAAGATGAGAAAAATCCCCCAGTCCGCCCCATCGTTTCAGCCTGTGGATCCATCTTGTCGTAATTGGCCCGTTCGCATTAGCGATTAGCTGAACCTACACGTTGTCCTCCTTTAACTTGGCTATATATGATAACGCCATTTTGAATGTTACGGCGGCCATCTTAGATCATGAGCGGCCTCGTGGCCGACGTGCCCTTTAGTCCGTTGTCCGTTCCACTGACCACGCTTATCTGCCCAGCAACAAGCTATTTTTAGTACTGGTCAAGCCGCACATGCGCAGCTCCCACTGACCCGTAGATCTTCAGGAATGTGCACCAAACTGACCAGCGGAGTTGTGCCCCCTCCAATGAGCTGGCAGTATTCCAAAACATGACCATATATGTCTCGAAAATGTGTCTTAAACTTGTGCCGCCTATCTTTTATTGCCCCAAAACTGTATATAAAATGAGGTCGCACCGATGTTCGGTGTGATACCTCTTGCATTGCCGAAGGGTGCTGTTTGAGTGTACCACCACCCCATGGGGTCTTAATAAACTTGTTCTTTGCCTTTTACAGTTTCCGTGCCAACAGTTCTTGAGTGTGAGTGGGTTATCTCCGGAGCGTGTAGGCCTTGGGAACCCCGAAATACTTCAATTGGCGACTCTGGTGGGACTCATCGGCGACTCGGATGCCCGAAGGAGAGGTCGTGACGAAGGCTTGGAAACCCGCCATGGGCGCGCGCTGCCACGAGTGACCCGAGTCTTGGCTGCCACGGTGTTTTTTCCTTTCCTTCCGATCTGACCTTCCAGGTGGCGCCGGTCTCCGACTGAGTCTTCAAAGTGTCTGCATCGTTGAGAAAGTGCCGTTTGGCTGATTTGGCTTACAAGACCTTGGCAGTTGGAATCTGGACATTTGAGAATTTGGTAAGCTTTGTGTTCGGTAAGGTAGTCTTCGGACGCTTACTGAAAATCTGTGCTTTGTGATCGGTGAGGTAGTCTTCGGACGCTTGCCGAGTCCTACGAACTTTGACTTTTAGCTAACATTGGGAATTTGTGATCTTTGAACTTATATGTGTAGTGCACTTCACATAGGCAGGCATGTAGAGATGTTTCTCTAACTTTGTTTTTTTCCTTTGAGCGGCACAATCGTGTGGAGAACTGTAAGTGCCATTTTGTCTGGTGTCACGCTTTCGTGATACTTTTTTTGAACATGCCTGTTTTCAGCACACTCCGAGGAATGTGTTGTCTTGGAGAAGGTACCTCAATTAGGTTAGCGGAATCACAGCCGGCTCCCCCAGAGGGAACTCCAAATAGGGACATGTACATAAAGCTTGGCCTTCCCCCTATTATGTACAGTAAATTATGGCATAAATACACCAAGGCCGATCCTGAATTGCAATGGCCTCTACACGGGTCGTATGATTTGAGTAAAATACAATTTGTAGAGCAATGTATGTTTCAACGCAGGTCTAGACAAAACATGTTTGATTGCGTGCGAATGTGGGAGAAAGCGGCGCGTGAGCGAATGAAGCGTGAGGTTGCCTTGGCGGACAAAGAGCAGCGCAAGGCTGCTCGGGATAAGGCTTTACAGCTTGAGGAAAAGGAGGCTCAGGAGAAGAAAGAAAGGGAGGAACGGGAACGTAATTTGCAAACGACTGGTCAGTTTCCTATTCGCCGACCACTTTATCCTGTCCTTAATAATGAAATTGATGATTTTTCTTTGTTAGATCGGTCACCGCCTCCGTACGTTTCGCCGACGGCTCCGGCTGCGGATTCCGAGGATGATGGACAGGATCAGTTGAGCAAGAAGGGGGTATCGGCTCTCAGGTTTCCTGCGGATAGGTCCGCTCATTTACGCAGTTGGGCTCGTAAAGTGAATAAGCATTGTGTTACTCAGGAGCAGTTGTTAACAGAAAAGAAAGGGTGGTCGGATCTTGAATTAATGTATTTTCTGTCCAGTCTGGCGGATGAAGTTGTAAACGCATATCGTGAACTTTCTGATACGCTCGAGCCTAAAGTGTTGTCAGTGTATCGTGAGAATTTAGCTAAAGGTGATTTTGATCTTTCAGATGTTGACGACCTGTTCAAGCAATTGATCAAGCTGCGGGATGAGACAACCCAATTGCGACAGGAACGAAAACGGAGGCAAAAGGAGTCCGAGCCGGAAAATAACGGGCAGGCTAAGGAGTGTTCTCTCCGTGGTTCAGATAAGAGTTCTGCGTTGCATGTTATGCCTATGCGTGAAGCCGCGCCTTTGTATGTTCCACCAAAAGGGGAAGGTACGGATGATGATAAATTGTCAAAGGATGCGAAAGGGTATTTTGTGTATAATTGGGTATACACGCCATGGAATAGAGCAGATGTCATGGCATTGAAAAATTCTTTACCTGATCTTCGGAAGAATCCGGCGGCATTTCATGAGGGGGTGGAGGGAGCTATATCGTCTTGTGTGATGACTCTTGTGGATATAGATTTGTTTTTTGGACTAATTTTACCACCTGATATGTGGAGGCAAATTCGTAAAAATAATGATGAAACGATATTGGGGGGGACATGGAAAGACATAAATGCTGCAGATTTGGACAGAGAACCAGTATGTAAGCCTTGTCAGTTAATTCTAGACCTTCCGGCTGCTATCTTGAATAAATTAAAAACGCTCGTTCCCCCCAAAAAGATTGATTGGACCATGTTAACGTCGTGTAAGCAGAAACCCGATGAAACGGTCTCAGATTTCTTTACACGCTTTGAGGAGGCGTTTCATGATTACAGTGGTCAATCTTTAACTGACGATACGGGTCGGCATTTGTTTGTAGATAAGTATGTAGCTAATCTCCTACCGGAGATCGCAAAGCGATTGAAGTCGAGTGAGAGTTCCTGGGCCACGGCGACCCCTGCATCCTTGTTAACTATGGCTCAGTATTATGAGCGGCAGGAAGTGGAGGCTAAAGAAAGTGTAGAGAAAAAGGCGAAGGAATTGAAAACGAAGGTGATGTTGGCGCAGGTTCGGGGAACACAGGGTAGAGGGAATGATAGAGGTAGACGAGGTGGAGGAAACGCATCGTATGGTCGTACGGACATTGCGGAGGATCAGTGTGCTTATTGTAAGGAGTTTGGGCATTGGGCCGAAGATTGTCCGGTACTTCGTGAACAGCGTAGTCAGCGTGGTCGAGGCAGTGGAAGGTCAAGAGGAGGTTATACTGGAACGAGAGGTGGCGGAGGTGATCGTAGACAGGTTGAGGAGAGGGGCCGTGGCCAGGACGAACGGAATACGTTTGATAGACGGAATCAATATCAGATTTCGGAAGGAGAGAATGTGGAACATCAGGATTATGTGCATGCATAGGATTGCGTAGGATGGGGTAAGGAATCAGTTGAAGTGCCGGTAGATCAGCAAGGTCCATATGTAACAGCGGGTATTTTGGGTTCTACTGATCAATTTCTAGTCGACACAGGAGCTACTCGTAGCGCTCTGTCGAAAAACTTGGTTCCGAGGGCTCCCCTGTCTGGTGAAATGATTACGTGTGTAGGGTTTGATGGCACACCCCCCCCCAGCCCATTGTCCAAGCCCCTTGCACTATGCATTGACAAATACTTTAGTTTTGGCCAATTTTTGTTATCACCCCATACCCCAGACAATATCCTGGGCATTGATTTGCTTAAATATTTTCGAGCAACAATACGCTGCGCTCCAGAGGGAGTGCGGGTTATTCTGAACGACAATTACCCTGACCCTGATGATTGCCCTGACCCTGACAGATTTTATGCCATTTTAGACATCCCTGCTTTGGCTTCCCTGCCGCACACGTTGTGGGCGACTTCAGATACGGATGTGGGAGAGATGCGCATTCCACCAATACGCATTACTGTTAAGGAGGGGGCCCCTCTACCACGAGTGCCACAGTATAAGATTTCGAAAGAAGGTGAAATTGCACTGACACATATTGTTCAGGACTTGATTTCTGCAGGGGTGGTGGAGGAGGTCCCTTATAATGTTTGTAACAGCCCTATTCTACCGATTCTTAAGAGAGACTCAGATGGCAAGATCTACCGATTTATTATTGATTTGCGTGAGATAAATAAAATTGTCATTCCCCAATACCCGGTGGTGTCTGATATCACTACTTTGCTTACTTTGGTTCCACCGACGGCCACCACCTTTAGCGTTATTGACTTAAAGAATGCGTTCTTTTCCATCCCTGTGCACCCAGATGGCAGATATCTGTTTGGTTTTACGCTCAATAATAAATCGTATAGATTTTGTTGTGTTCCCCAAGGATATACTGAAAGCCCTAGCATCTACAGCCAGGCTTTGAAACGACAACTAGATTCCTTTAAATTGCAGTCTGGCGTTGCGCTCATCCAGTATGTGGATGACCTTCTGCTTGCCGCCGACTCCTATGCACAATGTGAACAGAGTACGCTTGCATTGCTTTCCTTTTTGGCACAAAACAATCACAAGGTTTCCAAGAAAAAGCTTCAATACTGTAGACCCCAGGTGACCTACCTCGGTCATCTGTTGTCTAAGGAGGGGCGGGCATTAACATCTGATCGAATTCAAGCAATTTTAGACACACCAGTCCCCCGCACGCAGAGAGATGTGCGTGCCTTCATAGGGTTGACGTCCTTTTGTAGGCAATGGATCATGGGTTTTTCACATATTATAAAACCTTTGCTAGCATTACTGTCCAAAGCTACACCGATGCCTCTTGAGTGGACAGATGAATGTCAGAAAGCTTTTGAACAGTTGAGACAGGCCCTTTGTTCCGCACCCGTGTTAGGAACACCAGACTACACGAAACATTTCACATTGTACGTGCACGAGAATGATGGGTGCGCGTTGTCAGTGTTAGTGCAGTTACACGGGGATAAGCAGAGACCATGTGCATACTTCTCTGCCATTTTGGATCCTGTAGCACGAGGGTTGCCTGGGTGTTTTCGAGCGGTAGCGGCAACAGCAGTAGCCATACGACAGAGTGAGGGCATAGTGTTATCACACAAATTGTTGGTGTTAGTCCCTCACGCAGTAGATGCCCTGTTAAATCAAACAAAGACCCAATACCTCACAAGTGCACGACTTACAGGATATGAGCTGACACTCTTAGCACCACACATAACATTGAAAAGATGCGCTACTTTGAACCCTGCCACCTTATTGCCCTATCCGGCCGAGGAGGGTCAGGAAGAAAAACATCACGACTGTGTTTTCCTGACTGAGGAACAGACAAAGGGTCGTGTTGACTTACAGGATGTGCCACTTCCTGATGTGGATGGGGAACTGTGGGTTGATGGATCGTGTTTAAGGCTGCCAGATGGTACGACTTCCGCAGCATATGCGATCACGACTCTTAAGACGGTGGTAGAAACAGCTAGAATACCACAAAAATCGGCTCAAGCAGCAGAGCTGATAGCTTTAACAAGAGCCTGCGAATTGAGTGCCGGATTATGTGTGAACATATACACGGACAGCCGGTATGCCTTTGGAGTGGCCCATGGCTTCGGGCTTCTTTGGAGGGAACGCGGGTTTCTGACATCACACGGGGAGCACATTATGCACGGAGAGCTAGTGCGTGATCTCCTAAATGCGTTGCTTAGCCCTAAAAAAGTAGCGATAGTGAAGTGCAGTGCCCATAAGAAGATTACGGATAAAGTGGGTCAAGGAAATGCCTTTGCAGACAGCATAGCAAGGCAGACGGCTATGTCCCGAACTAGCTCCCCTATGTACGTGGTACAATCACAGGCTGAGAGATGGAGTGATGCTAGAGCAGAGATACGGGATATTCAAAAATCAGCCACAGAATCTGAACTTGCGGCTTGGGCAGCAGATGGGGTACTAGATGACGAGGGTTGTTGGAGAAGCAAAGACATGGAGAAGTGGAAATTGCCTGCGGCTTACTTACAGGCGATGGTCCAGATGACACATGGACTGGCCCATGTCGGAGCTCTTGCAATCACTCGGCTTTTAACACGAGTTTGGGAACATCCCGAGATTGCGAATACTGCAAAGAGAATAGTGCAGACCTGCCTGGTATGCTTGCAACACAATCCTGGAAAGGGGACCCATACTCCGAAAGGAGGGTTCGTTCCACCTTCTGCACCGTTTGAAGTGCTTCAAATGGATTACATCCAACTCGAGCGCTGCAATAACCTGAAGTACGTCCTAGTGGTGGTGTGTGCTTTTAGCAAATGGGTTGAGGCCTACCCCACGAAAGACAATACGGCTTTGACAACAGCTAAGGTGTTGCTTAAGGAATTCTTTCCTCGCTTTGGAGTTTGCAAATTTTTGTGGAGCGATAATGGGCCCCATTTTGTTGGAAAGATTGTGGAATATGTACTGAAGGGGTTAGGGATTCAGCAAAAGTTCCACGCTGTATTCCACCCTCAGTCAGCAGGTTTGGTCGAGCGGTACAATGCCACGTTGAAGCTTAAGCTGGCCAAAATTGTGGCGTCTACATCGTTGAAGTGGCCAGATGCGTTGCCGCTAGCACTACTATCTCTTAGATCAGTACCCCACTCACGAACTGGCCTTACGCCCTATGAGGTGGTGTTTGGCCGCCCTATGAATATCTGGGGGGTGCCCAAGCCGCGATTAATACATGATGTGCCTTGTGTTATGATGAATGATTATTTGGCACGATTAACAAATGATTTGCTCTCTATTCATCAACAGGTTCGAGAAGCGCTCCCTGATAACTCTACTGGAGAGGGCCACGATCTTCGTCCTGGTGACCATGTAATGGTCCGCTTGTTTGAGAGAGCAAGCAGTCTGGAGCCCAGGTGGAAGGGCCCCGAGCAGGTCCTCCTGGCGACCCGCACCGCAGTACGAGTGACAAACAGGAAGCGGTGGGTGCATTCGACACATTGTCGCCGTGTCTCTCCGGATCTGGTGACTCCTGCTGTGTTGACTGATTATAAGGAGATCTTGGAGAAAGAAAAGAGCCCAGCTGTGACGTCAGCCGAAGTGGAGGGAGCCTTCCCGGACCAATCTGCTACCGGAAGAGAGCGCTACGATCTACGTCCACGATAAGAAGATTTTTGTTCCTTTTTAATGACTGGTTGGTTACCGCTCCAGGTTTGTGAAACGGAAACCGGGAATTCCAAGGGGGGGGGATCAGTTCTGCCAGAGTAGCGACACCCGTCTTGGCCCGGAGAAGAAAACAACGGCTACCTCGGAGTTCAGCACCGCATTTTTCTTTTTTTAGGTATACACGCACGTGTATCTGGGACAATTTGTGAACAATTTGTGAACAATTTGTGCCACTTGAGACTTTGCACAAACTTTCTTGAACTATGGCACCAACGGCATCTCGTGATAAGAAAATATTGGGTGCCTTTCTCTTTGTCTTGACCATTGTGGTGATAGCTGTTATAGCCTGGGTAGTCGAACTTGTGGTGCCTGTACGTGAATATTTGCTGCCGACTACCCCGGCACCGTCTGAACATTTTCATTTCACATTGCCTTTCCATGAAGAGCGCCATCGCCAAACGTATTTAAATAACAGCTTCATTCAGATTCTTCACCACACGCATAATATTACCAATACCTCTAATTGCTGGGTGTGTGGAATGTTGCCTGGGCACCAGAAGAGAGGGGGCACCCCACTTATTCCACTCCCGTTTTCACACAATGGGTCATGCAACGCCTGGTACACCCTCCTTTTTACTCTGAGATGGCCAACTAAAGGGGGGGTGCTTTTCCGTTTGAATAAAGTATGTTCCCATGACAAGGATGGGTTTCCCCGGGCTGAGGGCACACGTTTCGAATGGGAAGAGTACAGGCCTGACAATGTATCTGCCCCATGTGTATATAGCAACCAGCGAAATGTGAATGTATCTAGTGCTCATGTCATAAATGTCATTGCTACAAAAGCCGATTTATGTATTAGAAACAAGGGCACGATTGCAGTGGGGAAAAGTGAATGTAACATTACTCTCACGTTTGATAGCCCGAATGGCATTTCATTTGTTGCATCTCGAAACACATACTTTATCTGTGGAACGAAGGGGTACCATCAGCTTCCAGTGGGGTGGTTGGGCACGTGCTACGTATCGTTTGTGCTACCTCCTGTATTCATTGCCCCTCCAATGTACCACAACGATTATACATTGTACCACGATTTCATTTTGAACAGGGTTAAACGAACTGTTGCCCTAGAGGACATTGATCAAACGGACACTGCATTACAACAGTATGTGGATTTTAATCTGGGACTATTCTCCTTTGTGGGGGCTGCATTGAACAGCCGGAAAATCAGACGACTGACACGCGTTGTCGAGGCTGTTGCGAATGACACTGCCGTTGCCCTGGGGAATATTACCGAGGAACTACAGATTTCCAGAATTGTCACCCTCCAAAATCGAATGGTGTTGGACGTTGTTTTGGCTGATCGCGGGGGGGCATGTAGAATTATCGGAAGCAGCTGTTGCGTATACGTCCCGGACAATTCTCCTTCTGTGTATGATGCTATTTCCAAGCTGCATAAAATAGCTGCTGAAATACACCCGGACAATGGGACTTGGACACTTTCAGGATGGTTCTGGTCCATGATTGCAACTTGGGGCTGGAAACTGTTGACAATTCTCTGTATACTTGTGGGAGCAATGTTTTTTATATGCTTATGTATTCAATGTGGCCCCGCTTTATGTTCAATGTGTCTATCAGCTTGCTTACCATCGAGGCGAGCTCTTGCCCACGACAAAATGATGCTACACAAGGAGGTGACACAAATTATGTTAATAGACATCGAGGACGAACATCCTGACTATGTTCATTATGAGGTAGATTCAGCTAAACGCTAAAAGGGTCGTCTGTCGTAATTGGCCCGTTCGCATTAGCGATTAGCTGAACCTACACGTTGTCCTCCTTTAACTTGGCTATATATGATAACGCCATTTTGAATGTTACGGCGGCCATCTTAGATCATGAGCGGCCTCGTGGCCGACGTGCCCTTTAGTCCGTTGTCCGTTCCACTGACCACGCTTATCTGCCCAGCAACAAGCTATTTTTAGTACTGGTCAAGCCGCACATGCGCAGCTCCCACTGACCCGTAGATCTTCAGGAATGTGCACCAAACTGACCAGCGGAGTTGTGCCCCCTCCAATGAGCTAAGAGAATTCCTTATGGGGTAACCCAGTATCCCTCAGAACCTGGGCAATACAGTAATAGTTTCAACAATGGCTCCTCGGGTACAACCAAAATTGCTTTAGATCATATAGTTATCTTTAACTCCCATGTAGACATAACATTTCTACTTATTATGCCGCCTCTATTAGGCCATGAAGTGCAAAAACCAAACACTGAAAAGGGTCAGTACGGCATTTTAATCATTAAATCATTTTTCATTCATAGTTTTTTCTTTTTTTTTCTTTTTTCTTATCGACTGACAATTTTGAATATGCAATAAAATCTACAAAAAGCGGCGCAACAATTCAGTTTGGTGAGCAAAGTGACATAATGTGAGATAAATGTGACACAGTGACATCAAGTGATCTATATACATGTGCGTGAAAAGGTCTATAGTAGGGGAAGAATAAATTAGAGAGGCCAATTCTCTTTAAGCTGATACTCAAGACCAACAAATTATATTCAATGGATGTATTATGTTGGACATGGTTGACTGGTCCTTTTTGTGAGTATGACATACTCACAAAAAGGACCAGTCAACCATGTCCAACATAATACATCCATTGAATATAATTTGTTGGTCTTGAGTATCAGCTTAAAGAGAATTGGCCTCTCTAATTTATTCTTCCCCTACTATAGACCTTTTCACGCACATGTATATAGATCACTTGATGTCACTGTGTCACATTTATCTCACATTATGTCACTTTGCTCACCAAACTGAATTGTTGCGCCGCTTTTTGTAGATTTTATTGCATATTCAAAATTGTCAGTCGATAAGAAAAAAGAAAAAAAAGAAAAAACTATGAATGAAAAATGATTTAATGATTAAAATGCCGTACTGACCCTTTTCAGTGTTTGGTTTTTGCACTTCATGGCCTAATAGAGGCGGCATAATAAGTAGAAATGTTATGTCTACATGGGAGTTAAAGATAACTATATGATTTAAAGCAATTTTGGTTGTACCCGAGGAGCCATTGTTGAAACTATCCCTCCAATGAGCTGGCAGTATTCCAAAACATGACCATATATGTCTCGAAAATGTGTCTTAAACTTGTGCCGCCTATCTTTTATTGCCCCAAAACTGTATATAAAATGAGTTCGCACCGATGTTCGGTGTGATACCTCTTGCATTGCCGAAGGGTG
Source organism: Lissotriton vulgaris (assembly GCF_964263255.1). Lineage (NCBI taxonomy): Eukaryota > Metazoa > Chordata > Amphibia > Caudata > Salamandridae > Lissotriton > Lissotriton vulgaris. The sequence continues at coordinate 1,317,905,881 of NC_141691.1, forward strand.
CTGTTTGAGTGTACCACCACCCCATGGGGTCTTAATAAACTTGTTCTTTGCCTTTTACAGTTTCCGTGCCAACAGTTCTTGAGTGTGAGTGGGTTATCTCCGGAGCGTGTAGGCCTTGGGAACCCCGAAATACTTCAATCTTAGAACCATTGGGATCTTATGTAGACTACTTTATTAAGGAGTTTGTTCCATCTACACAATGCTACATAAAGGACTCGATGCACATGATCAATATGATCGAAAACCACCCGTATGACCCAATGACTGAAACTTTGGTCACCATGGACATCGAATCCCTTTACACCAATATTCCGCAGACAACAGCACTCCTAGTGATTAAAAAGATTCTGGACTCACGACCAAGTCCCCGCGCCGTACCAAGTGTCTTTATCCTCCAGCTTCTAGAAATATGCCTCACACGGAATTTTTTCCTCTTCAATGGCAACTATTATGAACAAATCAAGGGGACCGCCATGGGCGCCATTTTTGGATTACGAGCAGATTACGGTAAGCCTTGACTGGACACAACCCATTGGCCCCCACGTGGCACGGGTCCAGCCCAACATGCCTCATGTAATCCATATTTCTCCCATGCAGGCTCGCACGGAAAAGGCTCACGCCATTGAGCGACCTGTGGACATAACGAACCGTAATTAACGGTAATTATCTGCGTGCACCCACCGCCCTCACTTTCACCCTTTAGCACTCCAAGCCCACTTATCGTTCATCATTTTTTCACAGGTTTCAACTCATCCAAAGTTTCCCACAAAGTCCATGCAAGACATGCAGGACTGTAACGGTAAATGTCCACCACTTTCCACAGCAATTTACCACCACGGCCACACCCAATATTCTCTGACCTAAATACTTCTTTTTTAGGCCCTTTCTAAACTGATCCAACTGGACAGATACCGATATCCTTCCTGATGCCGCGCACCCAGTGCTAGGCGGTAAACGGTAAATATGGTTACCAGAATTCCATTGACCCTGACCCCATATTTTCAAAGGGTTGATTGAAATTATTTTTCTAGGCATCGGCCGCTCAGGAACTGAATACCCATTGAAGTGTTCTTGACCACGCACAGCCCACCGTGCCTCGTTCGTGGTAACTAGATTCTCCAAATATTGGGTCCTCTCCCCACTACTTGTGACCCACTTGTCCAACACTCCCCCACCTTGTCCATTTTTCCGTATCAAACACACGGTTATCACGCCTCCGAGCACTATTTTAATGAACAAACGCGGTATGTCCTACTTGGCCACCAACACTCCAAATATGCGCACATACCCACCCGTGCCCTTTGGAACATACAACTGCATGTGCACGTGTTGCACCCTGCATGAAAAGAGTGACGACTGACTATTTTTTCAAATGAATTGTTTTCATTTCCCTTTCTTTCCTCCCTGTTTAAACCCTACAGGCTCCCTCAAAACAATCAGGCAAAATCTATTTTAGTCCTGAAGATGATCCCACTATTTCTGGAGATAGGGATCGAAACGTTCGTCGACTGTTGTGCAGTACTGCTTGTTTTATGATTTGCAATTTTTACGGCAGATACTGTGGGTTTGTGCTTATTTAAATTTGTATACATTGTATTATAAGCCACCCTGTTCTCCTTGTTTGCCTGTTTATTCTTTCTTCTTTTCCCCTGTATTGTCCTTTCCTGACTAGGTACAGGCTTGTGCCCAGTTACTCATGTGCGACTTGGTTTCGCCTATCCTATTTATATTTATAAATTGTTTTCCAAAAGAAACGCTTCTAGGTCCGGCTGGACTCGGAAGAAAGGAAAAACACAGCCTTTATCTTGAGCCTGTGTAAATTATTTCTCGAACTATCAACCAAAACCTAGGACCTTTGTATAACAAAAATACGTAGTTCCACCCGTAGGTCCTTGGCCAACTTTTACGGGTTCCCTTGTATACCAATACCTACACTTAGCGCAATCACTAGATTGCAAGGGGTTTCTATTCCCTTGCCCACCTCTTCTTGGGGGCGGGCCAGTCCTGACACCACGTCTTTTCTAAAATCCCACATTGTGTCTCCCTACACCTGTCCCCTAACATGTCAGTTAACACACCTCTTTACACAGACGATTATCTCAAACAACTATGCTCACGCCCTTCATTACTATCAGAGACACCCGAAGCTCCAATATCAGTAAATGACTCTATTCCAGACCAATTAGAAAAATTGAAAAAGAAACAAGTCCGTTTAGAACTAATGATCTTAATGTTAACAGATTATCTAAAGGCCAACGTAATTCCATTAGGTCTACAGGTTCGAAACATCCCGGGAATTTTCACTGACAATCCCAAATATATCCAAAACTTTAGCTTTATAGGCACCACCTGTTCACGCCATTGGCTTGCCCTTGGCATTGATATCGCGAGTGAAACTCTCAAATCCTTGGAAGTAGAGATTGCAGATCTCCTCAAACAATTAACAGATTCTGACCCTAGTGCAGACGCAAAAAAACTATTGGAACAAATTGACAAAACTGTGGCTGAATTCCACAGGATGGAGCAAAACAAAAAGTCCAACAAAATAAAAAAAGACGTGAAACTATGCAATATAGAAAACACATATCCTTATCTGCAGAAGGATTTCTATATTAACAAAACATACCCTCGTTTTCAAAATAGCCGTCCCTGGGGCCGCTATAACAGACGCCAGAACCTTGTGGGATTCTCAGATACATCTGCCGATTCCTCGGATAGCTCTGATCCCGGTGAAGGCAGTAGCGGTGCAAGGAGAGGCGGACTACACCAAAACTCTTTTTTAGCCAGAGGCGCCCAGGACCCACCGCAACGCGGAAAGGTCAAGAAACCCCAACGATGGCAAAACCCGCCTGGCGAGCGCAGAACTCGCAACAACTATTACCAGTGGTAAACGCAGTATCAACACACCCGGACAGAATTGGCAGCATCCCTATATTCAATCTCTCCAAACACACACTTGCACAAGATGAGTTGTCATTACTTATGAAAGGCCTCTCATTTGTACCCACAATACCCCCCAACTACATGGATCTACAAACTGAGCTAATGAGATTCTTTAGATGTATACGCCTACAGGCTTTCTTTCAGTTACATCCCACACCAGAAAAAATAAGTAATACCCCCTTCCGACCACCTTCCATCCTCTCTCCTTCTGCTAATATGATTCCCACTGAAGTGGTTACATTCGAGAAGGTTATTTTGAAGGAACTGCAGAACCTCCAAAATAAGAAAATGTTCATTCCCTATAATATCTCTAGGGAAGAGAAAAATGCCATCTCACACCTCAAAGCTAATGATAATCTCGTAATTAAGAGCGCCGACAAAGGCGGTGGTATCGTCCTACAAGAAAAAATGGCATACATCTCAGAAATAATGCGACAACTGGATACTAAAGAGCATTACAAAAAACTAAGTCACAATCCAACAAAGGAGATACAGATCCTTATACAAAAAATAACAAAAGAAGGCCTTGAAGCAGGTTTCCTATCAAAAAAAGAGTATAATTTCCTAAACGTCAAAACACCCAGAATCCTTGTAATTTATACACTACCTAAAGTGCATAAAGATGAGAAAAATCCCCCAGGCCGCCCCATTGTTTCAGCCTGTGGATCCATCTTAGAACCATTGGGATCTTATGTAGACTACTTTATTAAGGAGTTTGTTCCATCTACACAATGCTACATAAAGGACTCGATGCATATGATCAATATGATCGAAAACCACCCGTATGACCCAATGACTGAAACTTTGGTCACCATGGACATTGAATCCCTTTACACCAATATTCCGCAGACAACAGCACTCCTAGTGATTAAAAAGATTCTGGACTCACGACCAAGTCCCCACGCCGTACCAAGTTTCTTTATCCTCCAGCTTCTAGAAATATGCCTCACACGGAATTTTTTCCTCTTCAATGGCAACTATTATGAACAAATCAAGGGGACCGCCATGGGCGTCATTTTTGGATTACGAGCAGATTACGGTAAGCCTTGACTGGACACAACCCATTGGCCCCCACGTGGCACGGGTCCAGCCCAACATGCCTCATGTAATCCATATTTCTCCCATGCAGGCTCGCACGGAAAAGGCCCACGCCATTGAGCGACCTGTGGACATAACGAACCGTAATTAAAGGTATTTATCTGCATGCACCCGCCGCCCTCACTTTCACCCTTTAGCACTCCAAGCCCACTTATCGTTCATCATTTGTTCACAGGTTTCAACTCATCCAAAGTTTCCCACAAAGTCCATGCAAGACATGCAGGACTGTAACGGTAAATGTCCACCACTTTCCACAGCAATTTACCACCACGGCCACACCCAATATTCTCTGACCTAAATACTTCTTTTTTAGGCCCTTTCTGAACTGATCCAACTGGACAGATACCGATATCCTTTCTGACGCCGCGCACCCAGTGCTAGGCGGTAAACGGTAAATATGGTTACCAGAATTCCATTGACCCTGACCCCTTATTTTCAAACGGTTGATTGAAATTATTTTTCTAGGCATCGGCCGCTCAGGAACTGAATACCCATTGAAGTGTTCTTGACCACGCACAGCCCACCGTGCCTCGTTCGTGGTAACTAGATTCTCCAAATATTGGGTCCTCTCCACACTACTTGTGACCCACTTGTCCAACACTCCCCTACCTTGTCCATTTTTCCGTATCAAACACACGGTTATCACGCCTCCGAGCACTATTTTAATGAACAAACGCGGTATGTCCTACTTGGCCACCAACACTCCAAATATGCGCACATACCCACCCGTGCCCTTTGGAACATACAACTGCATGTGCACGTGTTGCACCCTGCATGAAAAGAGTGACGACTGACTATTTTTTCAAATGAATTGTTTTCATTTCCCTTTCTTTCCTCCCTGTTTAAACCCTACAGGCTCACTCAAAACAATCAGGCAAAATCTATTTTAGTCCTGAAGATGATCCCACTATTTCTGGAGATAGGGATCGAAACGTTCGTCGACTGTTGTGCAGTACTGCTTGTTTTATGATTTGCAATTTTTACGGCAGATACTGTGGGTTAGTGCTTATTTAAATGTGTATACATTGTATTATAAGCCACCCTTTCCTCCTTGTTTGCCTGTTTATTCTTTCTCCTTTTCCCCTGTATTGTCCTTTCCTGACTAGGTACAGGCTTGTGCCCAGTTACTCATGTGCGACTTGGTTTCGCCTATCCTATTTATATTTATAAATTGTTTTCCAAAATAAACGCTTCTAGGTCCGTCTGTACTCGGAAGAAAGCAAAAACACAGCCTTTATCTTGAGCCTGTGTAAATTATTTCTCGAACTATCAATCAAAACCTAGGACCTTTGTATAACAAAAATACGTAGTTCCACCCGTAGGTCCTTGGCCAACTTTTACGGGTTCCCTTGTATACCAATACCTATAGGTATAATGTAGAGCAGGGGTTTACAAAGTGACACATTTACCTAGATGCGTTATGTTATGTTATGTTATGTTGGTGCAACAAGTCACATTTTTTACGCTGCTGGTGCGTCACAAAAAATGATGCACCGGCGGCGTAAAAGTGACGCACGGCCTCATAAATGAGGCCCCAGGTATTTATAGACAAGACACAATAGCTGTGAGTACTGGCTGGGTTTTACCAGAACAAATTCTAGATCAATAAAAAAAGACACGTCCTATATTTCTTGCACAATTATTAACTTATCATGCACGGTGTTTCTTTTTTCCTTGAAGAACCATTTTATCGGTCAAAGTAATTATTATTAGGCATGAATGAAACATTTTTTCAAAAAGAGCAAAGTATGCCCAGGTAGAAATTTTGCATACAGAACAGAATTGCTATAGATAGCACAACCTATTTTCTCCTCTCAAAAGTCCACAGAATTTCGGGAAGAAACATTGACAAACATGTGTGTTTCCTGGCTTATCTTTATCGCCATTTCTCTCTGTTTTGTGGAATGCAGAATTTGAAATTCAACAACTGTTTTGCTATTGTGTTCTAAGAAATGTTAAAAGAAAGTTGCAAAACGCTTATTATTATAACTACTTTTCAATACTAATACTGCTTTACGTTCACTTAGTCATTTGTTTGTAGTACTCATTATTTTAAGAGAAAGAAAACAGTAATAATTTTTTTTTTAATTTCAAATTTGTTTTATTGAGTTTAAGAGCAAGAAAAACAGGCATAGTAAGGCGGAAAGCATGCAGTAGGGTTATGTAGCGAGCGAGACAGACATTTTTTTAAATATTTTATATAGATTTTTTTTACAGACCTGTGAGTGCTATGTCTTTAGCCTAAATGCAGTAGTAGTTTTTTTGTCTGGCTATCTGTAGGGCTGACATACACCCTGGTAGCTTGAAGGTTTAGCAGGGAAGAGATTCTTCGAGTATGTCTTCCATCTTCCCATGGTTCTCTGAAAACAAGAGTGAAGCGAGGGAGAAGTAAGGGCTGCAGCAACACTTTTGCTCGCCATCTCCTGGATCTACAGGTCTGAGGGAACTGTCAGAGCAGCAAATGCGTCTGCATCTCTTCCATCAAAGCCTGAGAGAAGCTGAGTATAAAACTAAGAGCCACATTTACAAATGTTTTGCGTCAGGTTTGCGTTATTTTTATAAAGCAGACTCGATGCAATGTTTTTTTAGGATATACAAACCAACACAAATTGGTATTTGCGGTGGTTTGTAGGAACAAGTAAAGCAAACCAGAGCAAAATGCTTCTTGGTGTTACTCAGGGTCATTAGGCGTTCCGTGGGTGGTACACGGGCGTTCCTATGTAAACACCAATGGATTTTTAATGCAGAACTTTATCTACTAACAATGGTAGACAGAGTATTGCATGAAAAATGAATGCCACTTTACAGCAGTCAATAAAAAGATTACGGGGCATATTATTAAGGGGGTTTATCTCCGCTTTTTTGTCTTCAAAAGCCAAGAAAGTGGAGATAAAATTATCTCCCTATTACCTAGCTGTCGCTAACACCAGTTAGCTACAGCTAGTAGGAGATAGCGACCATCTTGAGCCCCACTTAACATGTCAGAGAAATGTATCACTAATGACATGCAAAGTGGGCGTGCCAAGATGTTAGCGACTGGAAACAGTCGCTAACATCGCTATCTCCTATTACCAACTTTTGGAGATATTCGCGCTAAGCGCGAATATCTCCAAAAGCTAACACCTGCCCTGAGCAGTTCTTAGCCATGTTATCCAATGGTAGGTGGATAACATGGCTAAGAGCATTAGCGCGGTAATGCCTGAATATCGCTGACTTTTCAGCGATATCCATGCATTGCGGCCTATTTTTATCGCATTTGCGATAAACCTTGGTAATACTAAGGTTTATCTGCAGGTTGGCGATACATTTTTGTCTCTAACCAAGCAATAGCGATAATTATCGCTATTGCTTGGTAATATGCCCCTACATGCTTTTATTATTCCCAACATTTCTCACTTTGCATGTGTGCTGCACTGTACAGCACACTTACAATGTAGAAAAAAAGTTTTAAAGTTAGTCTAAACATTGTGTTTTGTCCTGGAAAGAAACCCTTGGTGCTCAGTAGCTTGAGTGTGTGCCCGCGCGAAGGAAAGAGGAAGAGAGTGCCATATCTCTGTAAATATGGCACTTTCCTACAACTCTCCCTGTTACACAATGCAGAATGGCAACTTCAAGTGTTGTGCGTCGTTGTGCGAGAGCAGCCACGGCCGGTAGTAGGTGTAACTGCAGGGCGGTGACGAAGGTTATGGGGAGGGGCAGGGTGGGGGTTTGTAATGTATGGATTAAGGACTTTAACAGGTAAGTACACATATAAATAAATACATTGAATTTTGTTGTGTGCACTGCATCACCAAATGCGATGCAGTGTGCGCAACAAAATTCGTTTTATATATTTATATGACTACTTATCTGTTAAAGTCCGTAAACCATACATTACAACCCCCCACCCTGCCCCTCCCCCTCCCTACGTCACCGCCCTGCAGTTACACCTTCTACCGTCCGTGGCTGTGCGAGAGATACATAAATGTGGGCCATAACGTTTCTTTTTTTTTAATAGATCATTCTTTGTGTTGCTCCTGACAAACCACGTTCGTTGCACACAGTGCACTGGGTTAATTTTGAAGCCATGTTGAACTTTATTTTTAAGAATATTTGAGTGTGTTGAATTGTTGATATTAAAACAATATTAGCAATATTGCAATTGCAGATTTTCCTTGAGTTAGAAACCTGCAATTCTATGTACATTTGAAATTTTAAAGTGTCTATCGCCAATGTTTATGAAACTGTTCCGACTTGCTTTTTTTATCCTCCGTCAGAAATGTCAATGTACAAGCAAAGAACGGGGGGGCATATTATCATGGACAGGCGATACATTATCGCCGCTTTTATCGGCAGGAAACTGCCGATAAAGCGGCGATAATGGCCTTGATAATATGCTCTATGAATTCCAATCGAAGCCCATGTTAGATGTGAACACATCTAACATGGGCTTCGATTGGAATTCATAGAGCATATTATCGAGGCCATTATCGCCGCTTTAGCGGCAGTTTCCTGTCGATAAAAGCGGCGATAATGTATCGCCTGTCCTTGATTATATGCCCCGGGGAGTTTAGAGTTGTCAGGGAGAAGACTTCCATATCATGTCCGCTCATCTTGCACTGGCCGCCCATTACACCATATATGAACCGCCCTAAGAAAAGTGCTGAGGGTGGTCTGCCTCAAAAATAAATATATATGTAGCCCACCATGAATTCTATTTCCTTTCTTCTTGCCCTCCATGTGCCCCTTGAAAGAAACGTGAATAGATCTGGGACTTTTGTACTTACTTCAAATTCAGGTCTCTTATATATAGGTGCCTCCTGAAATCATTGCTGTTTCTTGTCACTTTCCCTAGTCATACAAGTATTTTGGCATCTAATTTAATCTCAGTGAACAAATACCTTTATATATTATTAAAAACTGAAGTTTATAATTCACAACAAGTGCATTTATATTAAGAAAATAATTACTCATGAAGACTTGTTATAGAATGGTGTAATATTCTATGTGATCAAATCTGCTCCCAGATAAGGGATGTTGACAGTAAAGGGAGAGAATGCCTGCTGAAAAAGTTGTATTTCCACAAGTCTTTAAGTTTTTGTGTGTCCACAGTTTTCTTTCATGCCCTTTTTTTACGCTAAATATAGTTGGCAGATTTACTCCTGTTAAAGTCAAAAGTCTCTTTTCCAGGTGGAAATGTGGAAGAAAACTCCAAATTTGGTGTAAATGCAGTGAAAGAAGTTCCTCCATTTGGAAAAATACATTAGCAAATGCACTTGTATGAAATATTTTTGCACGTGTAAGTGTAAGTGTACGCAACTCTCCTTAGTCACTTGCCTATCTGAGTGACATGGCTGCTACAATTACTGCCACAGTACACTTAGAATAGGCAGAAGAAAGTGGCAGGGTGTAGTATGGATCTTTCTTTCTGTCCTTGGTTCACTGAACCTTGGTAGAGGTGAAAAGGGTACAGGTATTGGGAGATGACAATTCAGTGCTTCCCTTAATACCCTTCTTTCTAAGGCCTATAAAGACTGAGGGGGCTAGAGGTGACTGCCAACACTTCCATTACTTCCCTCTGTTATGTTGGGCTCCAGCAGAAGCAGGCAATGTTATTTGCAGTCCCTGTTACATCATAACAGTGATCACCACATTGCTTATTAAATGACCTAGAGGCAGATTTTCACATTTTTCATGCAGCAAAGTTTTTATGCTGTGTGGAGGTGAGACAGCAGAAATTTACCATATCAACTAAGATATGGCACATTTCTGCTGCCTTCTACCACTGGCACAGTGTATGCAACCTAGCACCAAAGCAGGCTCACTTGCACCATGCTGCAAGGGTGTGTGTGCTACAAGCAGAATTGTGTTCTTGCAGGAAGGCACACCATCCTGCACAAAAGCAATTGTTATGGCATGAAATTAAACGAAAAATAAATGTATAAAGCACATTAAACTCGGGGGTATCTAAGCGCTATACAGGGTCTTTCTATGTTTGCTGCAAAATGCAGCTCATGTGGAAAGAGGAAACAATGCAGAGAAATAATGATATTTCTTCGTGTTACACTTCGCTAGGGATGTTTGACAAATCCCCAGGTTTACAAGCCTTTGTAAATCTTGGAATGCGCCAAACTGCATTAGTGGATGTATGGGAATGCTGAAGCTCCCCCCATGGAATGCCTACCCAACTCAACATAACACAAAGCAGTGCTTTGCGCTGCCTTGCGTTACTTTGCATTTACTAAACACACAAAGTCACACAATGTGGCTATGCATGACTTAGTCAAAAAACAAAAATAATTTTGGGGCCTGGGCTCTGCCACAAAAGTGGCACAACCCTGATGCAAAATCTTAGTAAATCCACCCCTAGTTTCAAAGCAATTGACAACAAGCACCATAAACAGTCATTGCAAATAATTGTTTGCAATGGGCCCATGCACAGGAATTACATGTCACTAAAGTGTCAGGAACAGCAAGTATTGAGAAACTGTCAATCTCACTTATATACTGCTGTGGTTAATGTTGAATATGATCTACATTAAGTTTGCTTGAATTACCTCACTTAACTCCGTAGGAAAATAAAAACAGAGATGCAATTGCTTATGCCAAAAAACGTTTGGTGAAGTATTTGCAGGGTGTGAATCTTCCAATAACGAGATTAACCACAATTGAAAAATTTAATTAGTGGAAGGGATGATCAGGGCAGGGATGGATGCGATAATGTGTGCTTGCAGCAATCTTTACAGAGCTCTCTAGTTCCCAGGGTACAATGTTAAGTCATCCATCCAGGTATTACCTTAGTATTATGGTGTTTGCAATTCAGATTTTATCTCAGAATTAATTGGAATATACATTCAAGAAGGCAAATGTAAAACCCTTGGGCTGGACGTGTCATTTACGAATGACCTGGAAACTTGAGAGTGCTACATTTGTCATTATAATGATGAAGAAATGATCTCTAACACTCAAAGTGCTGATTGGCCATAATGCCAGTGGGCACAGGTGCAAGTTTGGAGGAAGGCTCAATGAGCTGAACACTTGCAAAATGAGGTGTGCTAGAGGTCATAAATTCGAATCTCAGCAAGACTCAGACTTGCATCATTCTCTGTGTCGGTAACTGGAGTATCACACCTTCGGTAAAGAGAACACCTGGGGCCTCATTTATGAGAAATGACGCATCGCTGCTTGAAAGCAGCGATGCGTCACTTCTCAGTGAGCACTCCTTGCAACATACCTGTTGCGTCATATTTAAGGTATGACGCATCATGTCGCAAGGAGTTACAGATACGTCATTTTTTCTGACGTATATCTGTAAGCGCAAAAGTGAAGCATTGCTGGAGTGTGTCACAAAAGTGACGCAACTCCAGCAATGCATCCTTTCATATACAGACCCCCTCGGAATATAGCGGCATAGATTTGCAAATTTTGCGGCACAAAAATTGAAATTTAGCGGCACAAAAATGAAAATTTTGCGGCATTTTTGCGGCACTTAATTTTACTCATAATCATTCCTTTTCAGCCCTTAATCAATGGAACCTGTTTTAGCAAAGTATTCCAATTTGAAATAGGCATATTTAAAGTTTCTGCAGCTGTACGGAAGCACAGCTCCAATCTACTAACCTCGTGGGAGCAGCCCGTATTTCTCCCTGGGATGTTCTATCACCCATGTATGCACCCCTGGCGGGGCACCACTTTCACCACTCCCTGGTTTCAGTCACACAGCTCCCTTCACTCTCTAGTTTAAGTCATGCAGCCGATTTCACTCTGGTTTCAGTCACACAGCTCCCTTCACTCTGGTTTCAGTCACGCAGCTCCCTTCACTCCCTGGTTTCAGTCACGCAGCTCCCTTCGCTTCCTGGTTTCAGTCACGCAGCTCCCTGTGCTCCCTGGTGTCAGTCACGCAGCTCCCTTGGCTCACTGGTGTCAGTCACGCGGCTCCCGTCGCTCCCTGGGTGCAGTCATGCAGCTCCCTTCGCTCCCTGCGTGCAGTCACACAGCCACCCTTCGCTCCCTGGGTGCAGTCACACAGCCCCTTTTCGCACCCTGCGTGCAGTCTCAGAGCCCCCCTTTGCTCCCTAGGTGCAGTCACACAGCCCCCTTAGCACTCTGGGCTCAGCCACACAGCCCCCTCCGCTCCCTTGATGCAGTCACACAGCCCTCCTCTGCTCCCTTGGTGCAGTCACACAGCCCCCTTCTGCTCCCCTAGTGCAGTCATACAGACCCCCTCTACTCCCTTGGTGCAGTCACACAGCCCCCCCTCCACTCCCGTGGTGCAGTCACACAGCCCCCTTCTGCTCCCCTGGTGCAGTCACACAGCCCCCTCTGCTCCCTTGGTGCAGTCACACAGCCCCCCTCTGCTCCCTTGGTGCAGTCACACAGCCCCCCTCCGCTCCCTTGGTGCACTTACACTGCCCCCCTTCGCTCCCTAGATGGAGTCACACAGCCCCCTTAGCACTCTGGATGCAGTCACACAGCCCCCCTTCGCTCCCTGGGTGCAGTCACACAGCCCCCCTTCACTCCTTGGATGGAGTCACACAGCCCCCTTAGCACTCTGGATGCAGTCACACAGCCCCCTCTGATTCCTTGGTGCAGTGACACAGCCCCTCTTCACTCCCTGGGTGCAGTCACAAAGCCCCCCCTTTGCTCCCTGGGTGCAGTCACACAGCCTCCTCTAGTATTGCGTGCACTGACTCCCTTTTATGGGTAAGACATCTCGCAATAATCATCCTCAGAACCACGTTCCCCAGTTCAAATTTGGCAGCTCTGACCATGGTGGCACATTCTCTCCCCCACTAAACACCATACTGCCCCACTGGGAGAAACTCACACTGCTGCCAACTACAACCCAATTGTGCCCCACTATAAATACCTGGATGCGGCTCAATTTAAATTATGCACTAGTCAAGAGCAATATGCTGCCTACAAAAAAAAGTAAAAACATCCTGGAAAAAGCAAACACTCATAGAAAATGCAAAATTAGGTAAAGCATGTGAAATGTAAGCAGGAACAACATGGTTACTTTAACACTTTTACACTCACTATTCTGAAATCAGTGAATGCTTTTGCCCAAAAATTGAAGGATATGACTACAGGACACAAAATGGAACCATTGCTTTATGGCCGGGATGCCTGTCACCCCCTCCCAACACAATCCCCAAGGATGGGAAGACGGACGCAGTTCTGAATTCTGAACACCAAGCCGCAGTACACATTTTGTTTTCCAATCCACGTACGTGTTGCAGTACCTCCAGGATTGGTGCACTAGTTCCCCGCCCGGGGAAAAACAACACTATTCAAAGTAAGGCACGAAAACACAGGTAGTGCTTCACTGGCAAAAACTGTAGAGTGGCATAAATTAGTTTGGGTGTGAAAAAATCAATCTGGACACTTTGCTACCACTCTGTCTGGCTTTAGTTAGGTGTTTTTCACTTTTTTAATCTTTTATTCCCACAGCTGCACTTTGGAACAGTGGTTTAAATGGGATACTCCTTACCGGACGTAGGGAGCATCAGCACTTTTTTATTTTGCGAGAGAGAGTACCAGCATTTCTCAAGAGAAATGCAATACCTTTAATTGGAGCGTACCAGCACTTCTAAGTGGTTTATCTACGTGAGTGTTGGGGAGTAAAGTAAATTAAATTGAGTGTTGGAGAGGGTTTTTGTAGGTGTTAGGGAAAGTGAGTGCTGGTAGGATGTAGGTAAAGGTATAGTGCAAACGAGCAATGCAGTGTGTGTGTCACACATATCGATGTAGATTGTCTCGTTTAGATATGCTGGTAATTCCCAATGTAGCTATGTTGTTCTCTAGGTGATGATATGGAAGATGCACCTGAGTATGACTTTTCGTTTTTGAGTGTTGCTGGTGGGAGAGTTTGTTGTTTTATGAGAAGTAGGATGCATTGAGTAGTGGGAAGTAGTTGAGTGCTGGGCAAAACACCAATCCAGTCTGAATTTCAAGGGTCATATTAGGCCCGAGGATGATTTTGGTGATCTTAACAATGTGTACCAGTGTTCATTGTGGAAATCTTGAGATTCGTTAAAGGCAGGGCGTATCTGTCTAAGGAATCGGTGTGCATTCCAGTTACATTCGACCACTGTCATTATGTTGAATGATATTGTTGTGCCAATGAGCCCGACTGGGGAGACAAGGTCTTTAGTTTTCACAGGGCTTTGGATATGAAATTGGTGAATGGTGACAGAAATGTTTTGTTGTATATTTATTTTTAGACTGGTGGCAATTTTTCATGATATGTAAGCTTTGTTGGCTCTGTTGCACATTTGCCACTTTTGACATTTTTTTGTGTAAAGCGTCCGCTTATGGGGTCTTGATGGTTAGCTCTGAAGTTATGTATGGATATTGAAACTGAAGGGCATATTATCGTGAGGAAATACCGCCTCTCCACCTCCCGATTTGTAGACCCTTCATTTTGATTAATTTGTGGTAGAATAAGATCCTGTAGTCACCTGTTTTTAAACGAATTGCAAAATGCCCATTAAAAAATCCCCAGACCTAAAGGGGTCTAAAATATGCATTTTGGAATCAATCTGAACTTCCAGTAGCCCGTCAAGTACTTGAATGGAACCCAAAGCTGTAGGGTTGTTTTCGGGAAGGTTCGTAATTTGCTGAATATACTATAAAAGCACTTTCACACTCCCTCCTTCAATCTTTCCTTTACAGCAGCAGAGCAGAAGTTGACACTGTCTTGTATACTCTGGGCAAGAATGAAAAGACAGAATCCTTTTCCTTCTCTGCCTGACCACCCGTCCCCCTTCTGGGACCCTCATTTTTGACATTCTTTCCTGCAATTACAGGACAGCAGTTGAGCCTGCAAGCTGGAGGACAGAGAAGCGACACTTTCCTTTTCTCACTCCTCTTTCATAAATATTGTAATGGAGGTAGCAGGAAGCTCTTACAGATGTACAGCGCTGTTCACGTGGTGACGTACGCGCCCTACAGCCAATAAAATGGCTTCATTTTTTTATACCTGCCGGGAGACCTTTTTTTACGTCTGATATGGTAAATATCGCGCCCATCACGCTTGCCAGCTGATTTCACGATTTTTTCATGAATCACGAAATGCTGGAGGGTCTGATATGGGGCAAGCCCCATGTGAAAGAGCCTGAGTTAGTATTACGCCTGCTGTGAGGCAGGTGCAAGACTTTGACGCAGATTTCATTGCGTCACTTCTACGAGGTTTTTTGGGGGGAATGCCCCCCTGCATACATTATACCTGATGCAGGTATAATGTAGCGCAGGGGTTTCCAAAGTGACGCATCTGCTTAGACGCGTGACTTTGTAAATAGTGCGCAACTGGAGGCATTTTTTACGCCGCAGATGCGTCACAAAAAGTGACGCATCAGAAGCGTAATGAGGCCCCTCTTATTTATGCTGATTAGAGATTGCATAATTGTGGCATTTCACAGTATATAAAACCCAAAGTACTGATACACAAAAGGTTAACGTGCCGAGAAAATAAAAGTTCTTGTCAATATGTTCTCTCTTTCCATCACACTCAAACTGTCATCAAATTTGTCAGCTAGCGTGTTGACAAGACGGGAAACAATTCATACCTTACTTAGTTCTAGTGAGGAGTAGAAAGGTGTTAAAAGCTTCATGATAAAATTTGGATTTTTCACAGCCTGATGGGCAGAAAATCTGGATTTTAATAAAGACAAGGAGGCTAAGATTATGCTAATCTTTTTTCTTGTCAAGCTTACAGCAACAACAATCAAAGAAATCTAGAACTTCAATAAAATTCTAGTAACTTATCAAATCTATCAACACGTAGCATTCTCCCTTCTTTGTGGGTGTTGCAAAAAAAATGAACCGGAAAACTTCTACTACTTTAACTTTTCAAGGGTAGCATTTTCTATTCCGAAAAATTAAATTGAAATACAGTCAGTAATCTTTAGTCCACCAGGGAGGGTGTTTAGTGGTGGGATAATCTTAGCCTCCATGTCTTTAATAAAATTCAGATTTTCTGCCCATCAGGCTGTAAAAATCTAAATTTTATGGGATGACATGGAGACTAACATTATGCAATTTTAAAGTACATTGAACACATTAACAATAGTGCTTGTAATAGGTCTAAAGTTACAGCACTAAAACATTGTTTCATTCAACCAATCTGCAGCTCAAAGGATGTCCTGTAGGCCTCCCTCTAGGAAGAAAACTTTGGATGCTGAGGTGCCCCTAAGGGAATCTGCACCAAATATTGTAATGTCCTGCTTCTTTCTTTATCTCTTTTACCCATCTGACCAAAGTGGGGGATTAGACTGCCTTATGAAGGGATCTGTAGGATAATAGCAATTGATCTGTGTTTCCCCTCAGGGTTACAGTTTTACTCTCATATTCCTGTAAGCATTTTACCACACAAAGTCTTTCATTCTGAAGGAAAAAAGGGTACAAAATAGAGGTTAAAATTGACTTGGTTTGTCTTTTTAGGTGAAAGCAGACCCCTTATGTTTGGTAGGCCCTACGGCTAATGTCTAAGGCTTTTACGTCTGAGGTTTTTCTAAAGGATACCAGACAGAGTAATACTGTGAGTTTGCAGGATATTTGTTTTAGTGATAAGTTTGAGTTTCAACCCCAATTAACTAGAACTTTTAGGACATCTCTTACGTCCCAAATTGCAGAAAATGTTTGCAGAAGGGGGTTTGAACCCTCATACCTCGCATAATTTTTTGGGTTGGTAAGTTTTGTCCGACAGAGACTCCTTCTATAGGGCAGTGGCCTGCTGCAATCGCTAACCTATAAGCATTAACTGTTCTGTAAGAGAGTCCTGATGTGAATAGTTTGGATAAGTACTTTGTTATATGTACTAAATTAGTTGAAACAGGATTGTAATTCCATTGAAGACACCAACAAACCTATTTCTCCAAAGCCAGTCTATATGCTTTTCTTGTGCCAGGTGCCCATGACTCCGATATGAGTTTGAAAGCATCTGCCAAAAAGCCTGCAATCTGCCAGTGTCGCCTGAAATCTTCGAGGCCATCAGTGTCGCAAGACCCTGTTCTACTAAAGGGTGTGTCTCTCCTACTGGACCTGTTAATATTTCCTTGAATGTTGGTATCAAGATCGGAAGGTCTATGCTCACTTCCAGTAGGATTGGAAAACATGTTTGGGATCTCCAGAGGGGTGTTATTACCTGTGTAATTTAGTTGTTCCTGCAGGTGTGCACTAGTAGTCTGGGTAGCATGACAAATGGAGGGAAAGCATGAGGTACTAGTCCCTTTCAATTCTGAAGGAAGGCATCTACCCCCAATGCCTGAGGGTCCAGTTTCCAGCTGAAGGATTTAGATAATTGAGTGTTCAATTTGTCTGCAAAGAGGTCTACCCCGAAGGGTCCCCACATTGACTGGATGGTAAGAAAAATTGTCTTGCATAATTTCCAATTGCAGGAATCCTTGAAATTCCTGGAAAACCAATCTGCAATCCCATTGCTTAGGCCCGGAATATGTTCTGCTATTACTGATATGCCTTTGTTCAGGCAGTAACCCCAAGAAAATTGGGCTAAATCCATCAGACCTTTATGAGTGAGGGCCCTCATCTTGTTGACATCCACGACTGCAGATACGTTGTCCATTTGTATCATGACAGAGCCTTTCATTGAGTCTTTGGTGAAGCAGCAGATTGCAAAGGAGCCTTCCAGTAACTCCAAACAGTTAATGTGCATTTCCTTCTCTTGTTGTGCCCAGCACCCTCCTGTTGAGTTGCTACATCTCGCTACCCATCCTTCTAAGCATGCATCTGAGTCTATCGCTATCTCTGGTTCTCCCCCAAAAATCGCTCTCCCATTTCATGCTTCTGCATTCTTTAAGCACCAGAGTATTTCTTTCCTTGAATCCGTGTCCAGAGTTATAATTTGGGAGTAGGATTGGTCTGCTCTTAACGCTTTGGTTTTACGTCTTTGAATGGCTTGGTAGTATAAGGGACATGGGTAGACAGCTTGGATCATTGAGGATATTAGACCTAGGATCCTTGCTACGGACCTTGGGTAGAATTCTTTTTTCCCTAATATTTTCATCATTTGTTTGTGGAGCTTTCTTAGTTTTTCCCCAGGTAATCTTAATTCCACTTGTGTTGTGTTTAGAAGGAAACCCAGGTTCTGCGTTTACTGGTTTGGGGTTGTGCAGGACTTTTTCTTGTTTATCATAAAGCCTATGTGTTCTATCGGCTTTATGTTAAGGTCTGTGTGAAATGATACTATTTTTATGGACTGGGTAATTATAGGGATGTTGTCTAGATAGATTATTAGTCTAATTCTCCTTGACCTATGTCATCCGGCTACGGGGCGAAGAGCTTTGGGGAAGCACCAAGGGGCTGAAGATAGCCCAAATGGGAGGCTGCTGAACTGCCAAAGTTTTCAGCCCCAGGTGAATTGGAGGGGTTTTTGATGTGGTGGCCAAATTGGGATGGTAAGGTGTCCATCTTTGAGATCTAGAGGGTTAGCCAGTCCCCTTTACTTAACACTTCTGTTAGGAGGTGTACTCTTTCCATTTTGCAATTGTTGTAGACGGATGTATGTCGTTACAACGCATACTTTTACAACGCATACCTTTACAACGCATTTTTTACACCGCAACATCCATTACAACGCATTCCATTACAACGCATGCCATTACAACAAAATCTTTGAAACTACCTTTACAACGCATTCCACTACAACGCATACTACAATTACAACGCATACCATTACAACGCATACCATTACATTGCATATATGGTAAGTATTGGATAGTGTAGGGGTTATAATTACTATTTTAACAACAGGGGGTGTAACCGTAGGGTAAGTATTGGAGAGTGTAGGGGTACAAATTACTATTCTAACTCCAGGGCGTGCAACAGTAGGGTCAGTGTTGGATAGTGTAGGTATGCGTTGTAATGATATGTGTTGTAATGACTGCGTTGTAAAGGTATGCGTTGTAGTGGTATGCGTTGTAGTGACATGCGTTGTAATGGTTGCGTTGTAATGGCATGCGTTATAATGGATGTTGCGGTGTAAAAGTTTCGTTGTAAAGGTAGTGCGTTGTAAAAGTTGCGTTGTAAGTGTTGTTTCCCGTTGTAGACCACCCATTCATTTAGTTCTTTTAGGTTTATTACTGGTCTTAAGCCTTTGTCTTTCTTTACTTCTAAGAAGATATTGCACTTTGTGTGCCTTCTTGAATTGCACCTCTGGTTAATGGTTCTTCAACTTCCTGTGATACCAGGATTGAGTCCTTGTTGGAGAAAACCATTTCCTTGGGCATTTTTCTCTGTATTGGGGAACCACTGAAATATATTTTGTATCCACTCACTGTTTCTAAGAACCAAGGGTCTTCTGTCATCACATTCCAGTTCCCAGAGAATTGGGCCAATCTCCCTCCCACCTTTATATGGGTATGTGAAAGGTCTTTGGTAATTCTTACCTGCCAAAAAACCTCTTTGTCTCATATTTCCTCTGAATCCTGTACCAAGGGGTCTTTGTTTCTGTTGGTAGACAGTGGAATAGGAATCAAAACCTGGTTGAAACCTTTGTCCGTGTTCCAAGTAGGGTTTTGAAGTGCCCTGTCCATGGGCGGAAAAACAACCTCTTATTTTCCCGTCCCTTCCAAAAATTCTGTCTTGGAACATTGTTTTGATGTCCTTCTGGGATTTTTGAATTGAGCTGAATGCCCCTACATATTTTGCCATGTCTCTGATTAAGTCATCTCCAAAGAGTAGCCCTTGAGCCGAAGTTCCTCCGTCTTTTGAGGCTAGGTCCATTAGCTTGGGATCTATTTTGAACAGAACGCTCTTTTTTTCTCTTGTTGAGAGGGCTGTGTTGGCATTGCCTATGGGCAAGAGGCTTTTTGCACCCATTGACACAACTCCTTTGGGTCAATTATGGAATCATCAAGGTAGGCACCTTCCGAACATTTTTGTGAGTGGACCAATCAAATTGAGTAGGCTATTCTGGCAAAATTTCGAATCCCTTATCAAAAGCTCTCCAAGGGTCTTTCCCTCCTTTGACGATAAACACTATTACCTTTGGGTCCAATTCTGGGGTTGAGGTGACCTTGTCTGGTAAGGAGGGGTGTGGGCATTCAGATCTCATATGAGTTCTAACATCCTTGGGCATTTCCTTTGAAGCCAAAAGGAGAGATACAATGCAATATTTTGGGTAGGGGTCCATTCGAGGGATAAGGGGTGTTTGATCAGAAGTGGGTCGAACATACTTTTTCCAAGTGGGTCTATAAGGCCCATCTTTGACCCAGAGGCCTTTGGTGCCGTGTCATTGCTATTGATATCTTCAATCAATGTCTGCCTCTAAGTTGGACGAATAGGACATGTCAATTTCATTCTCTAGTTCCTTGTTGGTCTCAATGGGGATAGTTGTTGGGACTTTTTGGTGCCCATCTCTAGTCCTCGAGGCACCATCTGATTCACCACCAATGCATGAAGGCATTAGATTGGAGCGTTTTGATTTTTTATGTCCTTTCCTTTGTATTCTCCTCAGCGCTCCTTTTCCTTAGGGCCCCTTCAGGGTGTCTTGTGTCTTGAGCTAGTGGATGGCCAGCTTCCCTGAGAAAGGGCCTCCAGTTTTTTTTATTAATTGTGTCCTCTAATGACCCAATTACTTTATTGATGGCTTTATTTGTCAAGTCTTACATCCTATCCTCCATGCTACTCACTGAGGGCCCGTGGGACATGCTGGTAAGAAAGTCGATGTCAGGTTATTGAATTGTCTGAAGAAGTAGTTTCTGACAGTTGGTGTGACGACTTCAACGGCCAGAGTTTATTTTATTTTCCAATCTATGTAAATGGCAGTTGGAGTATTCATAGTGTTATCTTCTCAATGTTTTAAGGTGGCCGCTGAGTGTCTCTCAAGGCCTTTCCTCTAAAGACCTTTCTCTGTTTTTGGCAACCATTTCCTGTCCCCTGTTTTTTAACCCCTTTGCTGCTCATGACAAGCTCAGCTCGTCATGAGGCACGGTTGAGCTGTGCTTATGACGAGCTGAGCTCATCATGCAAAATGGGGTTCATCCAGGATCAGCACAGGAGGGGAAAAGCCATAGCAGCCAAGGTGTTAAAAACGTTTTTAGGGCTTTGCTGTGTGAGGAGGAAGATCGTACGTGATTTCCTCGGGATGTAGGTAAGTTATTTGAATTTTTATTCATTTATTTATTTATTGTTATCTTTTCTTAAATCAGCGGGGCAAGCGGTATTGTCTTTATATTTTCTGACCCGTTGATTGTGTCACCCTTACTCACTGGACTACATGGCCAGCGGGATGCGCTGCATTGCTACACATGTTCGTCGGCCACGCGATACTTGTCCCAGCAGGCTGGTCTCCTGCTGAGTCTGGCTTGCAATAAGACGCTGCAAAGCATCCTGTTCCCGTCGCAGTGAGAGCGGCCTTTTTTCTTTTTGAAGGCCTGCAATTTCTTAACTTTGAGGCCTGAAACTAGTGCGAGGTTGGCCTCTGTAGAGGAGCCGATTTGCTGAAAAAGGTCAGGTTCGGCCTCAAGGGACTGAAAAGGCCTTGCGTGTTCTCGTTTCTGGGGGTGAGGAACACCCCCGGACCGAGCAGACACATGTAAAAAAAGGACATTATCTACCCTCCTGGAAACTATCTCCCCATAATCCACCCTAATCAAAGGGTTGGATGAAAAAAGTTGAGGGTTCGAGAGGGGTGTTCAGGATAGGGTCGGTTGGGATGTATGACGTTACAACGCATGCTTTTACCACGCATGTCTTTACAACGCGGTTTTACAACGCATGCCTTTACAACGCATAGTGCTTTGGGGCGCTGGATAGTGAATAGTTTAATTTACTATTCCAACTCCAGTCCCCGTGGATAGTAGGGAAGGTGTTGGATAGTAAATTAAACCTATTCCCTATCCTAGAGCGCCCCCCAGCGCAATGCGTTGTAATGGTGTGCGTTGTAAAAGTTGCATCGTAAAGGCACTGCGTGGTAAAAGTTGCGTTGTAAAGGATGTTTCCCGGTCGGTTGGGGTGTTAGCTCACCAAAGAGACATAAATTAGTATATAAAGTCAATCACAAATGTGGAAGGTATAGAATACTAAAGAAAAAGTACTTATCTGTGGGTAACAGCAACAAAGAAGGGAGAATGCTACGCGTTGATGGATTTTATAAGTTACTAGAATCTTATTGAAGTTCTAGATTTCTTCATTTGTTGCTGATATGAGCTTGGCAATAAAGGAGATTTGCATAATGTTTGCGTCCATGTCATGGCATAAATCTATCTTAAATGCCAACCCTTCAATTTAAAACACATTAAAGCACTCACTAATAAACTTGACACGGAGAAATGTGTGAATTTCATGTTTTGAATGTAGGAAAAATCTAAATACAAATATTGAATTTCAAATGTAACTCTAGTATTTCCAAATCTGTATGGAGAAAAGCTATTGTGTTGCAATGGTTTTAGAATAAAGTTATGTAGCTGTTGCAGAAAGCGTCATGCCTTTTCCTTGGAAAGCGTTTCTCAAAATGGAAACAATTGTGCTTTGTGGGGCGGACAAGTGATGTTGTCTAAGTGTAATGGTACGTTGTCTACAGTTAGATGACTAAAGACAGAGAGTGAGAGAGGGCATGACGTGGGCGTAGGGCAGGGCAGAGACTAAATGTACTGCCAGAATCTAGCAATTGCATTTAAGACAATGCCTTCACTTTAGTCCATTTGGTAAAAAATGTCAGAAAAACAAGTTGTTAACACCAGTCATTTCCTTTTCCGCTTACAGAAGTTCAGAGGGTCACTTGGTGACTTAGTTCACGTCTGGAGTTACTTGCCATTTCTTTACAATTTTATCTTTGGTGCAGTAGAGAGTAACACATCTGATTATATAAAGTATAAAATACGTGATTGGTGCATAATTCACTAAGAATTTTGATTATGCTAGTTGAGCAGCTTAGTTTTGGCTCCATCCTTTTCGATTTGGTTAGAATGTATATATATTTACTGTTGTCCTTATGTACTTGTGTGGCACAATAATACAGGTGTGAGTTGGTCACTAACGGTATACAAAGTGCATAAAGTGATAAATGTGTGGGTATTACAAAGTGTTCCTTTTCAGATACATCTGGACTGTTGTTACTAATCATCTATAGATTTAGACTGTAAGGTGATGTGCTAAAATGCATTTAATACAGTGCATTCACCAGGAATTAGTGAGGGTGGATCATTTGTGTGTTTAATACTTATATTTGTCCGGAATGTAACTTTTGCTTAAAAAATATATGTATTAGTTGTTGTGCCACATATAAGAGTTAAGAATGATATAGCTTGATTCATTATTAAAGATTTAATTTATTGGTGTATATGTAAGTTGTAGAACTAATGTGTTTTAAAGAGAAAATGTTAAGTTAGCCTGATTGTGGGCTGTAAGTGTTAATTCTAACATGAAAATGAATGTTTCTGCATGTTTTACTCCTTTCCAGGTGCAGACCAAGGCATTCATTAGTTAATGAAAAGCACATTGTATTTCAGAGATAGTGAGGTGAGGAAGAGCTGGCAAAGGCAAATGCGTTTAATTGAAGAAACAAAGGGAGTTATGCAAGTTGGTATTATCAGCCGAAAGGAGGAATCCAAGGACGCTTTTGAAGCAAAGACTTTAATTTGGGAGTAGTGTTCAATGCACCAAGTTCTTTACTGTGAACTGGAAAACATATTATGATGTGGATGAGGACATGTTTTCTTGAACATTCTCTGTGCATTTTAATTAGTAAACCCACCTTGTGTCAAATCAGATTTTCCATAAACTTGGAGAGGTACAGACCTTTCCTGAAATCTCTGATTGTGTGGCTTCCTGCTATACATGTCTCCTTACTTATCGACCTTCTACAGAGTTACGGATGCTGACACCTTTTTTGTTACCTGGCTTGAACGGGGTTTTCCCTATCCACAGATCAGCGTAGAGTTCATTAGATGCTGTAAACCTTTTCAATGTATGGGAGGAAGGATCAGAATTAATTTTCCAGCCATCCAGTTCTTTTTCTCAGATTTTGTATTGCTGCTACTGGGATACTTATATTTACTTTGTTGTTGAGGACCAATATTGTTAGACACTTTTGGTCTACCTTTGATACTGTTTGAGAATGTTTGAGATTAATTTATATTAGTTTGACTTTGAGTTTGTAATAAACATCAACTGATTCAGATTTTTATTGTGTGGTCCTAATGATCACACTGTACCTCAAGATTAAAACAGTTGCTGACCCCTCCTCTTCTCAGGCCACTACAAAGGTCCAATGACAAGAGTTCAAATTGAAGAAACAGCCCAGAGCATACTCAGATGGTAGCAGAGGTTGGTTAGTACCTGAAGTAGAGGGGTTAGAAAACTGTTACTTTAGATTAGACTAGGTCCAATTGTAGTCCCTAATGCTTATGTTTCGAACTAGGGAATCAGTGTTGGTGATTTCCCAGTGGTTCAAGAGCAAATTGTAACAGCAGATCAGTGAGTATCAATATGGTTGTGTTTAAACAGCTTATACTTAGCTTGCAATGTTGTGGTAATTGTGTGGTGTCTTGCTGCGATTGTGTGATATGATGTAGTAACGTTTTGATTGAAGTGTGAGCGTAGCTTATTGTGGAGAAGTTGTTACCGGGTATAACATGGCCTAAGATCCCGAGATGATATGAAAAGTGTAGAAGACACTATTGTAACAGGGGGACGCCTGCTCTCTCTTGGCCTTACCGGGACCTATTGTAATTGCTTGCCCTGCTGATCCAGTCCAAGGTGGGACTGCAACGGACCACTGCAACCACACCACCGCCCCAGACGAGGACGGGGACTACATCCCCCAGAATCATCTAGTGGCGCAGAACACAGCGTCAGTGCCCCGCGCCAGGAGGTGCTCAAAAGCATCAGAGGCCTCACGCAGCGCGGGACGCCTGCTCTCCTTTGGCCTTAGCAGGACCTATTGTAATTGCTTGCCCTGCTGATCCAGTCCAAGGTGGGACTGCAACCGACCTCTGTAACCACTCCACCGTGCCAGACGAGGACGGGGACTACATCCCCCAGAATCCACTAGTGGCACAGAACACCGTGTCAGTGCCCAGCACCAGGAGGAGCTCAAAAACATCTGAATCCTCACGCAGCACGGGATGCACGTGGGCGTGCCCGGGCGAAGCCTGGGCCAAGGGCGGTCCTGTCCGCGCCTGTCATAGCCCAGAGGAGGCCGGGCTGGGCCACACTATTGACAGGTATCCTGTCGATCTGTAAGCATTACATTTATGCCTAGTGGCTTTTGATTAGTTAGCCTGTACCTGTTAATTGCTTGGCACTAAGGTCACTTAAATATGAGTAAATGAAAGGTTGGGGATAGGGTGGTGGGCACATTAGATGCATTTTAAACAGATCAGAATCCGTTCCAATGCATGAGATCCAGGCAACAGAACGAAGGCTCTCGTTAGAAGCTGTTCCATCTAGGAAGGGGGGGGGGGCATTCTTAGTGCCCAGTCACTCCAGCCATTGCCAGGAATTGAACCATAACCCGCTTGTAATAAGACACCGCCTAGCTTGAAGCGTGAGGTGATCCCGTCTCCCACCTTAGGAGCCTCCAAAGTACGGTGTAGTTCACATGGCCATGTAATGTCAAAAACGAGGGGAAAGAAAGCTATAGGGGGAACAGGGGCTGAACCACCCACCAAGAAAAAGAAAGGCCGAAGTGCAGCAAAACATAACCCATTGGCTGTTATCAATGAATCTAGTGAAGTTTACATTTTTGGGAAGCCAGGTGTTATCGCCCCGGTTGTTGATCCTGCTGCAAATTCATTATCTACCTCAATAGCTTCCCAATCCAAGCAGGGTGATGGTAACGATAGGTCAACCAGCCCAAGGATCCAGTTCAATTCAGAGGAATTGTGCTTACTACTGAGAGAACAAATAGTAGCAATTATTGAACCAATATTCAAAAGATTAGATTCAGTGGATGAAAGGTTAACTAAAATAGAACGATGTTTATCAAGTAGTAATCAAAGAAATCTTGCTCAACCCACTTTGCACAATAATGGGGGGGGCTGCATGTGGCAGTTTGGGAGCTGAAATTAGTAAGCAGCATGAAAACTTGGTAATCGCTCACCTAAGTCCTGACTTGGCACCAGCTGTGGTAAATATAGCTTGTCCTTCTGACCTAAGTACAAATAATGGTACCTCCGCAATTATGATGCAGCAACATGGGGCTGTAGGCAATAGAAGGAGGCAGGTGGAGCTGGGTACTGAAGGCAACATTAATATGCTACCTAGTCTCCATCTCCCCCCAAAAGCCACACCCTATAAGATTGTTCTAGCCAATGTGCCCCCACTGTCTCCAGGTACTCAGAAGCATTGGTCTACACTTAAAAACAAGGCCCTCCATCTAGTAAGTAAAAAGACAGGTATTAGACACCAATTATTTGATGAATTTAAAATGGTGAGAAGAATCAACTGGGTAGGTCATTCATATAAATCCATGGCTGGTGACTGTGTGGTTTTGAGCTTCAGGTCACCTCTCTTGGTGCAACATATCTTAGAATTGGCTGATCACCATCCCCGGCACCAGAGGAAATCAAACTACTCCCCCTAGGATTCTTTTATAATCCTCGGAAGATGCATAGATATAAGGAAGCGTGGATCCCTAACAGGCTTCACAATCCATTTGATTATCCTGTACAAACCAGCAATCGCTTCGAGTTACTGTCAACTCTGGAAGATATTGACTGACTGAGACGGAGTGACACTTTAATGCGGTGTGTAGGATGTAGTTGCACATAGGAGACAGGAATTGGG
Source organism: Lissotriton vulgaris (assembly GCF_964263255.1). Lineage (NCBI taxonomy): Eukaryota > Metazoa > Chordata > Amphibia > Caudata > Salamandridae > Lissotriton > Lissotriton vulgaris. Next base: position 1,317,932,653 of record NC_141691.1, read on the forward strand.
AAGCTTGTTTTAGTAACACGTTGGGCAGTGAGAATACTCCATGCATCACCCTGACAGATGGTATAAGGCGTGTTCGCATGGGAAGTGAACCACGTGTTAACCCCATTATAATTGATTCTGGGTCAATACAGGGTAACCCAGAATGAAAGAGTGGCCGCGTTTCACCCCTTTTATGAACCTACAGCGAAGGCCACCTTCCACTTGCAAATGGCAACACAAAGGCGGCCTTGATTAGTAATATGAATGTAGATACCAGTCCCCCTAAGTCGTATATGACTCTATCATCCTGGAATGTAGCAGGATTAGTAACAAAAACAAAGTCTTCAGATTGGTCATCATACATTGAGCCAACTGATGTGTGGTTATTTCAGGAGACGTGGTCTGTAGAAGGAGTCTATCATCCAGGCTACCTAAATTTATTTAAGGCTGCGACCAGGGGACCTAGGGTAAGACCAGTTTGTGGGCTGACTTGCTGGGTGAGACAACTTGAGGGGTAAGGGTGGAGGAGCTAACTATCGAGTGCCTGGATATTATAGCCATATGGCTTAGCTCATTAGCAGGTTTAGACGTAACAATATATAATGTCTACTCGCAGGGACAGCCGGGTGGCAGGTGTTCAAATGTCATTACAACTCTGGAAAGCTACTTGATACAAGATGTAGAAACTAGTAACCTGACTATTGCTGGTGACTTTAATTCTTGTTTTGAGCCCATGGAATTTGAAGACGGTAGGCTCAGTGCATTATGGGTCGTCCCTCTCCTGGACCTTTAAACCATAAGGAAATGGTCTGAGGCCGCCCTTCAAATGAAGGGGCTATGCTTGAAAAGGGGTTTGAGGGTGGTCAATGGAAGGACGCAGTCTGACAGGCAGGGCGCAAAGACATTTGATAATGGAAGAACCAGTAGTCGCATACACTATGTTCTTGTTTACGTGGAACAATGGCCCTTAGTTCTAGATATGGAGGTTCAGACTAGGCAGGAAAGTGATTACAACCCCTTGCTCTTGAAAATTAAGGACAGAAGCTTTTGTAGTACACTACAGAGGGAAGGAGACTTAATCCCTGAAACGGTCACTATTACCAACGATTTAAGAAGGGTACGGTGGGCTCAGATAGCTAATAATGACAGCGATGTTGCACAAATTAAGGTCATGGTTTTGGGTTCTTTGTCGTCTCTCTCTGATTGTGAGTCTCAGGAGGCATTAATCGCCACCCTGACGGGTGTTCATGACGAACGTTTCAAGAGACTGAAAAAGTTTTTCATCAAAGTTCCAGTAAAAAGATTAGACCCTCGAAGCCAAGTTTGTGGTATAATAACACCTGTAGAAAGGCTTACAAAGCCCTTGTGGAAGCAATTAGATCAAGGGCACAGGATAATATTAAACAGTCTAGACCTACTTATAAAATCGTACAGAGACAAGCAAAGAGACAAAGGGACGAAGAAAGATGGAAAGATTTGTTACAGGCATGAAATGGGAGAAACATGTCCCAGTTTTGGCACCTTGTCAAATGGGGCAACAGGTTGCAGTCACAGACCCAGAGCAATCATGTCAAACCAGCACACTGGTTGACGTATTTTGAAACACAGTTCAAGGCAGCACACTGTATTGAGGAGTTTGTCCAGCCTATCTCTTTTAATGAATTATTAAATTTTACATCTAAAGAGGTTGAGGAAGTGTTAAAAATAGTCCTAGTGGCAGGGCTCCGGGGCCCGACTGCATCCCTGCAGACCTGTTTAGACAACATCTAGATCTGTGGGTTCCATATATATTACTTTTAGCAAACGCCATAGCAAGCGGCGCCCCGATTCTGGAATCTTGGTCTGGTACTTAGATCATACCGATCTATAAGAAGGGGGATCGCTCAGCACCGGCAAATTATAGACCCATCAGTCTTATTGATGCTGTACAAAAGATTGTAGCCAGACTAGTACTCGGACGGATACAGGGATGGATGACCGAAACCAAGATCTTAACTCCCTTACCGGCAGGGTTTCGGTCACATACCGGTACTCTTGTTCAGGCCTTTAGATGTGTGTTAATACATTGGAAGGAAGTGGTTTTAGGTGAGGGTTTGCTTTTTGCGGCATTTGTGGATTTAAAATCCGCATTTGACCTTGTTCCTTGGGTGAAATTGTGGAGGGCACTATTGAAAATAGGGATGCCCCAATGCCTGGTTGCTATTCTGGTAAAACTTCAGGAACACACCTATGTGCAGGTTCGCTGGGGCAAACCAGGTGAGACCACTGATAGGTTTAAGGTCTGTAAAGGGGTTCGACAGGGGTGTGTGCTTGTCCCCACCTTGTTTTATTTATTTTTAAATGGGGTGGTCCAGTACTTCGCAACACACCCAACCGATACGCCAATGTTAGCTGGCATGAAGGTACCACTGCTCATGTTCGTGGACGACACCAACTTATATCCAAAACGAGACAGGGGCTGCAGATGGCACTGTCTCATTTTGAGGTGTTTTGCCATGAACATGAGCTTGTGGTCAATGTAGTGAAGGCAAAGGTTATGTGCTCCACAGGACTAAGCCAGTTAAACCAAGTGTTTATATGGATGGTGCTTTACTGGAGCAAACAGACGTCTTTACCTACTTGGGTGTCACATTTAATGACAAATTAAGCTGGAAGCCCCAAGTCGATATGCTAGTGTTAAAGCACACCCTGTTGGCCGGTGCCCTGATTAAGGAGCACAGGTTGTCTCCAACCAAACCCATTGCTCTCATTTTAAAGATATACACATCTAAAATCAGCCCAGCTATTCTTTACAGTGCAGAAATTAGTTTTTTTTGTAATTTATCCCAACTCTCCTTTGCCAAAACAAGTTCATGAGATGTATAGTAGGCCTTCCGCAACCGTCCCCCCTTTTACCATTGTTGCTTGACCTGGGCTGCTACGCTCTTGAAGACGTAGCACTTTACAGACCTTTGGCATTTTGGAGGCGCCTCTGGACTACTCCGGAACTCTCCTTGTATGCCAAGGCCCTACTGGAAGTGAGGGGGTTGAGCCGATCACATAAGATCCCATGGCTGACTGCAATTAGGTCCTTGTTGACTAAAATGGGAATGAGTAATCTCTGGGAACACCCAGAGGCTGCGGAATTTCCAGCGAAAAAGTATTTTAAAGCAGCATACTGGGAGATGGTTAAAATTAAGAGATTCTCTTCCCACACCAATCAGTCATTGTCGAGGGATTTCCTCGACATTAAGGACGAACCAGTCTTGGAAGATTATTGGGATCTTATTACTAAGCCTCATGATAGGAAGCTCTACCACCAGTTCAGAATAGGCACACTAACCTTATAATGTTTTACAAGCAAATGGAATCCTTTCAGTAGTGACAAGTGTGCATTCTGTCAATTTCACACTGAGAATACAGATCACTTCTTATTTGTATGTCCTGCATACCACGACCCCAGGAGGATCTGTCTTAAACTGGTATGCTTGCCTATGAATTCAAGATCGGCGATGGTTGCAAGGAGAATTTTTAAAATCAAACACTTCCAACCTTGTGGTAATTGGTGTAACAAAGTTCTTAAGTTGGACTTGGGCAATACACATTAAAAAAGGGGGTACATAGCAGCTATATAATGATCAAAGATGGGTCCTTTTAAGAAGGGGTTGAGTTGCATGGTAATACCTGTGTTCTGGTTTAGATGATTACTCCCCCTTTGTAAAACTATTGATGTAGAAATAAGTCTTTATGCTGGTCTATATATGTAATCTCTTTTTAATTGATTTAACATGTATATATATTTAATATTAATTTATGATGATGTAGTATAGTATGAAGTTTTATATTTTTGAATATGATGGTGTATTTTAATTGAAGGAATATTTGTATTAATCCTGGACGTCATGTCTTTGATGATGAATAATCGCAATAAAGACTTATGAATTGTTCAATTGTTGTAATTGTCTGCTAAAATTTTGTGGGGATTCCTGTGAGATATCGTCGACTGCCAAATCAAGATAGGGACATTTACCTTTGTGTGAAAGTGAGGTAGGATTAGTGTGGTGAACCTTTTGCGCAGAGGAAATCTGTACAGATCAGAGTGATTCCCTGTAGTATGAGGTTACATTTGAATGTGTGTTTGTGTTACGTTGTAAGATTTGTTTCTGTCAATCCTTTAGTAAAGCAGACAATTGTTATTTGTTGCTATTGCATTGTATTTAGTTGCAAGAGTATTGCTGAAAAGAATGTAACCATCAACATTGTAAAGGAGGGTGAGTTGCTGCGAGGATTGAGGTTGTCGCCACAGCGTACCATGCTGGGATAGGTCGGTTAGTGTGAAGCTGCGCTATTATTGTCGGTCTACATCACAATATGCGGCACTGTTATTGGTTGATGATTTGGAAGGAGATATGTATAAGTTTTATTTTGTGTCAAAATAAACAAATTTTATTTAAAAATGAAATTCTTTAAAGTTGTATGAGCTTTGTTTAGAGAAGATGTTAAGATAACGATTAGAGAGGGGATGAAACCCCGCCCAAAGATACTGCAGGTCAATATCTGGTGATAAATGTAGGGTGAAAAAACAAAAGTGTCAGAGGGTCTAGTTAATCCTATGTGTGGGTCATTAAACTAATAGAACCGTGTCAGATCATCTAACCAAAACTAAAGAAGGGGGCAAATTGGTGGATACCAGTGATCACTTACAGGTTATCCATCAGTCACCACACGGAACCGCCCTTCATCATTTGGCATTCCTGTTGTCCACAATCATTGGTGCGTCACTGGCTCAGACTCGGGGAGGTCAGATGGTATGACCTCCAGAGAGCCAAGTGGCGACCAAATGGTGGTAGAGTGTCACAAACTACCCATCAATTCGTTTGGTGGGTGACTGATTTGCAGTGCAGTGAGAAACGGGTGTGTGAAAAGGGTGAGTGAATATATAAAATTGGGTGAGTGAGCAAAAATAAGAAAACTTTATTAGATAGTATGCTCGCTCCGCCAACATTAAAAAGCAGCATAGGTAGTTTTAGCAAATATCTACCCTGGTATTGAATTGGTCGACATGTTTCAGCAAATCTTTGGGGACTAACGAGTCCATTGCTTTCATCAGGACCGGAAATTATATAGATGCTACTGCAAAAGGTGAAGTGAAGTGAAAAAAATGTTATTAAAACGTGACTTAAATACTGAGATTTCTTACAACATGAAAAAAGATCACCTGATGTGTGTGGTGTATCCTTAGGTTTGTAGAAAGTATTGTCGTCACTGTGAGGGAAAGATAAAAGGACACAGACTCAACATAGACAATGACCACTTACATAGGAATCAAGCATCATGGTATTTTACACATAGAGCTAGTGAGCACGTGTGAGAATCACCAATTAATCTCATCGATATTATAATTAGTGACATACGAGTATATCGTTCTGTAGCTCCTTCTTACCATGATAGTAGGAGTAGAAGGCTCCACCCCGCCTGGCAACAGCTCAGGGAACGAGTGAAGCACCGCACTGAATATAGGAGGCAAAAAACAAACAAGCTAGTCTGTTAGTGCCTCTCGGTCTTACGTGAATATATGAACATATGGCAGGTATCCTAACGTAATGAAAGAGGTTTTTTTTGTAGCATAGTATCGATTGACCATCTTAGCCAGTAGAGGAGAGCTAGAACTGGTCAAAAGTATATTAGCAGAGAGCGGCAATACTCTCAAAAAGAAAAGGCAACGACTGTGATGTTACAAGGCGCTTTAGACTACATAGGCACAAGTTTAAGTCTGTCGGGTGTAATCCTGAGTACTAGCGTACGTGGCATTCGATTTCAGATAAAGAGCGCCAGCATTAAAATAGGAGAACTAAGTTCTTAAAAGAGGAGAGCCCCCTAGACCCTCGTGCGCAGCTTACCTCTCCGTCGGTACTTTTTTACCTCCGTCTGAGTCAGTTGGGGAGGTACCGGAGCCGGCGTGAGAGACATCTTTGAAGTGTCTGCCGATTGGGCGATCGCGGTCACCTGGTTGTTGTGGCCAATAGGAGCGCCGTTAAGAACGGACGGCAGCGTCAGCGTAAAAGACCGCTGTATCAATGGGAGATCGCGGTCACCTGATTATTATGGCCAATTGGAGCGCCATTGAGATCAGATGGCTGCGTCAGCGTAAAAGACCGCTGTCGTGATTGGCGGATTATCCATCACGTGTGTTTTGATGTTCAGTTCCCTTGCTATTGTTGCTAAGCAACGGAGCAAGCCCAATATCTGTTTATGCCCGTCAATATTCCGTATTTGTAGCTGCAGTTCAAATGGAGTCATATTACTCCAAATCTGTGAATGGCAAAGGAGAGATCAATAAATCTGCACCAATATAGACCATTGCATTCTGGTTTAAGTCTATAGAGTATAATCCTGAGTGCTAGCGTGTAGCATTTGCTTTCAGAAAAAAGGGCGCCAGCATTCAACTAGAAGAACTAAGTTCCTAAAAAGAAAGGAGAGGCAACTAGCCCTAGATCTAGGATCTAGAGGTAGACATTTCGTCTCGAGTCAGGTCTATTTGTATAAACTCTATTGAGATTGCACGCATGCCATCAAAATACAACCGGTGTACATTAGGTTCTAGACAAGGGTATGTGTAGAGACACTATGTGAAGTCTCCCAGACGGTCTTTTCTTGATGCCTCCAGGTGTTTCTAAGCCAGACTTACAGGATGATTAAGATATCCTAACTAGGAGAGTGACAAAAAATGTCCTTGTCCTCTGTACAATATACGGACAAGTGAAAAATTAATCAGTTGTGAGTTTACAGGAATAGTAGGTGTGTGAAGTTCATAGACTAGACCATGGAATGTTGTCATTCAAACCATTCTTGTTGGTCTTCAGTTTGAACACCCACTTCTGTTCTTTACGGAGCAGAAAGTTCGTAAAATCTGTAACATGGGGAGGAATGTAAGGTTGCTCAAGCACTGTCCAAGTGAAAGCAGTAGGGTCATGTTTTTTGTCCAGAAAATGTGTAGTTAATTTTGTTGCCTGTCTCTTGCAACGGATTGTACTCTTGTGCTCTGAGATGCGTACTTTGATTTTACGAGTTGTCATTCCTACGTAGTGTAGGCCGCATGGGCAGGTAATTAGATAAACCACTTTCTCACTATGTAATAATGAGAAAGTGGTTTATCTAATTACCTGCCAATCTAATTTGCCTACCCTACTGCTTTCACTTGGACAGTGCTTGAGCAACCTTACATTCCTCCCCATGTTACAGATTTCACGAACTTTCTGCTCCGTAAAGAACAGAAGTGGGTGTTCAAACTGAAGACCAACAAGAATGGTTTGAATGACGACATTCCATGACAGTCTATGAACTTCACACACCTACTATTCCTGTAAACTCACAACTGATTAATTTTTCACTTGTCCGTATATTGTACAGAGGACAAGGACATTTTTTGTCACTCTCCTAGTTAGGATATCTTAATCATCCTGTAAGTCTGGCTTAGAAACACCTGGAGGCATCAAGAAAAGACCGTCTGGGAGACTTCACATAGTGTCTCTACACATACCCTTGTCTAGAACCTAATGTACACCGGTTGTATTTTGATGGCATGCGTGCAATCTCAATAGAGTTTATACAAATAGACCTGACTCAAGACGAAATGTCTATCTCTAGATCCTAGATCTAGGGCTAGTTGCCTCTCCTTTCTTTTTAAGAACTTAGTTCTTCTAGTTGAATGCTGGCGCCCTTTTTTCTGAAAGCAAATGCTACACGCTAGCACTCAGGATTATACTCTATAGACTTAAACCAGAATGCAATGGTCTATATTTGTGCAGATTTATTGATCTCTCCTGTGCCATTCACAGATTTGGAGTAATATGACTCCATTTGAACTGCAGCTACAAATACGGAATATTGACGGGCATAAACAGATATTGGGCTTGCTCCGTTGCTTAGCAACAATAGCAAGGGAACTGAACATCAAAACACACGTGATGGATAATCCGCCAATCACGACAGCGGTCTTTTACGCTGACGCAGCCATCTGATCTCAATGGCGCTCCAATTGGCCATAATAATCAGGTGACCGCGATCTCCCATTGATACAGCGGTCTTTTACGCTGACGCTGCCGTCCGTTCTTAACGGCGCTCCTATTGGCCACAACAACCAGGTGACCGCGATCGCCCAATCGGCAGACACTTCAAAGATGTCTCTCACGCCGGCTCCGGTACCTCCCCAACTGACTCAGATGGAGGTAACGAAGTACCGACGGAGAGGTAAGCTGCGCACAAGGGTCTAGGGGGCTCTCCTCTTTTAAGAACTTAGTTCTCCTATTTTAATGCTGGCGCTCTTTATCTGAAATCGAATGCCACGTACGCTAGTACTCAGGATTACACCCGACAGACTTAAACTTGTGCCTATGTAGTCTAAAGCGCCTTGTAACATCACAGTCGTTGCCTTTTCTTTTTGAGAGTATTGCCGCTCTCTGCTAATATACTTTTGACCAGTTCTAGCTCTCCTCTACTGGCTAAGATGGTCAATCGATACTATGCTACAAAAAAAACCTCTTTCATTACGTTAGGATACCTGCCATATGTTCATATATTCACGTAAGACCGAGAGGCACTAACAGACTAGCTTGTTTGTTTTTTGCCTCCTATATTCAGTGCGGTGCTTCACTCGTTCCCTGAGCTGTTGCCAGGCGGGGTGGAGCCTTCTACTCCTACTATCATGGTAAGAAGGAGCTACAGAACGATATACTCGTATGTCACTAATTATAATATCGATGAGATTAATGGGTGATTCTCACACCTGCTCACTAGCTCTATGTGTAAAATACCATGATGCTTGATTCCTATGTAAGTGGTCATTGTCTATGTTGAGTCTGTGTCCTTTTATCTTTCCCTCACAGTGACGACAATACTTTCTACAAACCTAAGGATACACCACACACATCAGGTGATCTTTTTTCATGTTGTAAGAAATCTCAGTATTTAAGTCACGTTTTAATAACATTTTTTTCACTTCACTTCACCTTTTGCAGTAGCATCTATATAATTTCCGGTCCTGATGAAAGCAATGGACTCGTTAGTCCCCAAAGATTTGCTGAAACATGTCGACCAATTCAATACCAGGGTAGATATTTGCTAAAACTACCTATGCTGCTTTTTAATGTTGGCGGAGCGAGCATACTATCTAATAAAGTTTTCTTATTTTTGCTCACTCACCCAATTTTATATATTCACTCACCCTTTTCACACACCCGTTTCTCACTGCACTGCAAATCAGTCACCCACCAAACGAATTGATGGGTAGTTTGTGACACTCTACCACCATTTGGTCGCCACTTGGCTCTCTGGAGGTCATACCATCTGACCTCCCCGAGTCTGAGCCAGTGACGCACCAATGATTGTGGACAACAGGAATGCCAAATGATGAAGGGCGGTTCCGTGTGGTGACTGATGGATAACCTGTAAGTGATCACTGGTATCCACCAATTTGCCCCCTTTTTTAGTTTTGGTTAGATGATCTGACACGGTTCTATTAGTTTAATGACCCACACATAGGATTAACTAGACCCTCTGACACTTTTGTTTTTTCACATGTAGCTAGGGATTGTGTCTTGGTCTCTAAAATCCCTTAGGCCCTCCTCCTACCTTTCTGTGTTTATTGATAAATGTAGGGTTACACAAATGTATTTGGCTAGAACAACGGAACTAGATCCCTGAGAAAGAAGATACACTGGCATTTTCACATTATGGTGCATTCAATTTGAGAATTATTGAAAATTTGAGGAGAATTCTTATGAGATGAAACCCTAACCTAGGCCCACACAATTTGAAGTGCTCAATGCTTAAGAAGCGTGCAGCTCATGCAACAGAAAATTAGAGATATCAGGGACGAGTGAAAAATACAGTGTGTACGTATGCAGATGCAAGGTGGGATGCAGGGCAGAACTGACATGATAGAGGGAGCGAAATTATATCCATTATTGCAAAACAGAGAAGTGAAAGGAGTGACTGAAAAGAAAAAGAAGGATAAACCATTAGAATCTGGAAAGAAAGATGAAAACAGTGATAGTGATACTACTGATAGTCTTTTAGACGTATTACTGTCCGAGAGACAACCTCCGTATAATATTGTTTGAACGGAGGTGGGTGGGAGGGATACTGCAGTGGGAATTCTAGATTTCCCACTTTATCAGTAGTTACATGTTGTGATCTGAAAGGGATTTCTCCTGTGGAGAAAGACAAGAGAGTGATGGGACCTATCACAGTAAATCAAAATATGATAGGAAGAAATGCAGGGGCTTGTATTCCTGGGACCTTCATTTGCTGTACAGTTCCAAATGCCCTTACAGTTCATGTTACCATCTGCCTGTGGTTTCAATCTATCAACCTAGTTTCGGGGGAAATGGGAGTCAAAATTCAGCTGTTCCTGCCCAACAACATGCATCAGAAATTACTCCCATGAGTTGGAAGGAGGGAGAATTTGTTCCTTTAAGTCCAAATAAAGCAGGTTCTCCATGTGGAACTAGCGCAGACTCATCTGTGTATCAAAATGCATTTAAACCTTTAAGGTTGTTCAGAGGTTTACCGCATTTGAGCTCACTTACTTGGGAACCATCTTTAAATATGCATAGCAGTATCCCGTAGGTAAATGTAATATCTAAGCTTCTAAGGTACATCCTGAGCTTAATGTCCAAGTATTGGAAGTCTTCTTGACAGTTTTTATTGCTACATCTAAGGAGATTGGAAGTACATAGGTGAGTCAGGGAACGCTTCAGTCTATTTTGATATTAAACTTGGTGTATGTGGGAAAATTGAAGTTGTATTTGGATGTAATGATAAGGGGCTGTATTATATTGGATTGAATAGAAACAAATCAACAGGTAGCTGCAGCGATGCACGGTGCAGGTGTACTTCAGTCACAAGGTGAAGGTCAGGATGTCCCTATTGATCCTAGACTGGAATTGATGTAGCAGCATTAAAACAGTCTAATCCATGTCACTATTGTAATAAGTTGTGGCATTGGATGTGAGAATGGTGTCTTAATCCTGCAAATCTGGGTCAGAATTCAAAGTTTGTCCCACCTCAGAACAGCCCCAGTGATGCAGGTTCCTCAACCTCTAATGCCACTGCAAGCTGCAAATGTACTCAGATTTTCTTCGAATCAGGTCCTAATTTGAATCAGAATGCTTTCCAGAAAAACAGTCTTGACCAACAATGTTCTATGTTTGAGACAAGTAAAAATCTTGCCATCGATCAATACTCGGTGACAGAGGGGGTAGGAAGATTGCATGCTAGGTGCACTCTTGGAGGTAGACCAGAGTGGCCCATTATAGATGCGGAGGTAAATGGCTATGATGTATCATTGTTGATGCTGGTGTTACCCATTCTCCTATGAGATCAGTGGATGTTCCAAACCTACCCCTCTCAGGAAGCACTATCCAAGTTGTTTAACATTCAACAAATGAAGAATTCCATTACTGAGGATGTTCCTGTAAAGGTAAAGAGTTTTGAGGATACAGATCAAATTGGGGTTCATGATTAAGGGCCTGTGAGTTTGCTAGGATGCTATTTGTATTGGGCAAACTGAATTGCTCTATATATTGTACCCCAAAAGGAATTGAGCTACGAACTCATGGTGAGGACATTGCTTTTAAATTCGATGATGACAACATAAGACTTGCATTTAGATCTCAGAGATTCAGTGAAACCAGAAGTTTGGGGGTTTTCAGGAAAGGACATAGGACTCAATAAAAAGTTGAGCCTGTCCATATACAAATAAAACCAAATGCAGAATATCCAGGAACACAGCAGTATAATCTCACCCCTAAAATGATTGCTGGAATAACTCTGGTGATTTAGACAATGATTTAACAAGGAATACTGAAAGAAATCAATGGGGGGTCCCTGTAGCTCACCAATTACGGGCCTGCATATCCCTAGCAGTAAGTACTGCATAGTGCAGGACCTTTGCAAGATCAATAATATCATGGTCACTTGTTGTACCGTGGTGCCCAATGCTACTGTGAATTTGTTTCGAATTCCATGTGAGTCTGAGTAGTCTACTGGTATTGATTTGTACCAGGTATTGTTCTCCAAACCCTTGCATGAAGACAGTTAGTTCCTCTTTGTATTGCAGCTCATGAACCGTGTTTGGAGTGGTGCCGAGTTCCACAATGGAATACAGAGAGTTCTCTCCATTTCTAATCAGAACCTTAAGAAGTCTTTGGTTACACCCTGTTATTCGGTCCTGGTCCACTAGATTGACGATCTGCTGGTTGTGTCAAATACTCCTGAAGCATGTATAAATTACACTATTACATTTCTCAACCACATGGCTGAGAATGGCCATAAGGTATCCCAAATAGGTTGCAGTACTGTTTGACAGAAGTTATATATCTTGCTCATCACACATAGAAAGATGCAGGAAGGGTGTGACAAGAGAAAATCTTGGTGATCATGCAAATGAATCCGCCAAAAACACAGAAAGAAGTCAGGATGTTTTTGTGAATGATGGGCTACTATGATCAGTGTCTACCCAACTTTTACCTAGTGGCCAAGCCTTTAGAACGTAAATACATACATGGATGAGTCAGATCTGGTACCTTAAGACGAAGACTGTGTACTTGTAGTCCTAGAGTTGAGAGAAATTATCTGGCACACCCCGGCACTAGGAATGCCCGATTACAGCAAAGTATCTTTTGCTTTTCTGCAGTGAGAGAGATGGGTGCACTCTTTCACTGCTAACACAGATTCATAGAGGTACCCAATGTCCATTTGCCTATTTATCAGGCACGTCAGATCCAGTGGCTGCAGTGCTGCGTATCTGCCTTAAAGGTGTTGCTGCAACAGTTGTCAGCATCAAAAGGTGTGAAAGCATAGTAATGGGTAACCCTTTGACTATGCATGTTCCTCATTCAGTCAATTTTGTTGTTAACCAGGACTACGATGCAGCACTTCGCGAACAGCTGCCTGACCCGTTAAGAGCAAATAATACTGGTGGCCAAGAATGTGTCTTTGAAGAGGTGTTCTATTTTGAATCTACCACCTTGTTTCCACTTCCTGAGAATGACAATAATGATTGTGGAGTTGAGTATGATGTCTCTATATTACCTAACTATACACCAAGCTGAGATCTGATATACAAGATGAAACACTACCTAAATCCTATTATGTACTGTTTGTGGATGGCTCATGTTTATGAGATCACAAAGGAAATTTGGGATCTGCTTAGGAGAAGTGGAAGCTGCTTGACTTCAAGGTGTAGTCTATGCACAAGTGGCTGAATGTATTGGTCTTACTCAAGCATGTCATGTTTCAGATTGATTACAGGTGTCTATATTTACAGATAGGCTGTACAGCTTTGCTGTGGTGTACGATTTTGGAGATTTATGGTCCCAGAGGGCATTTATGACATCTTCGGGATCTCCCATAAATTATAGTAAGCAGGTGAGGAAACTGTTAGAGGCCTTACAATTACCTGCGCAAGTCACAGTTGCAAAATGCTCTGCATATTGAAAGGGCAATGACTATGTGACAGTTGGCAACATATAAGCCGTTGAAGCTGCAAGGTACTGTGCTTACAATGATTGTACAATCAATGGAGAGTATGTAAACGAAGGAACAGATGAGACCAGTTACAAGATTTTGCTCACAGCAGCTGATACTTGAGAGGAATTTAAGATGCTACAGGAAGAGATGTCAGAATCAGAACAGCCGACTTGCGTAAACACAGGTTGTGTTAAATGAGGTGAGTATGAAATATGGGTATAATGGAGATGGCAGACCTATGTTGTCAAATAGTTTGGTGCATCCCAATGGCTAGACATTACCATGGTCTGACTGATGTAGGGAGGGATGCCATTGTCAGATTGTTTCGCCAAACATGGTTCAATTCAAAGTTTACAATGATAGTGAAAGAACTATGGGCCCGATTCACAGAATGAACTTACTACTTTTGGCATTCACAGAATGCACTTACTACTTTTGGCATTCACAGAATGCACTTACTACTTTTGGTATTCACAGAATGAACTTACTCATTTCGGTATTCACAGAAGTTAGGACTACTAACTTTAGGACGCCTAAATGCCTTCTGTGAATACCGAAAGTCTTAAAATTAGGATTTTTCTCAATTTAGTAGTAGTAAAGTTAGGACTACTAACTTTAGGACGCCTAAATGCCTTCTGTGAATACCGAAAGTCTTAAAATTAGGATTTTTCTCAATTTAGTAGTAGTAAATTTAGGATTACTAACTTTAGGACGCCTAAATGCCTTCTGTGAATACCGAAAGTCTTAAAATTAGGATTTTTCTCAATTTAGTAGTAGTAAAGTTAGGAGTCCTAACTTTACTACTACTAAATTGAGAAAAAAACCTAATTTTAAGACTTTTGATATTCACAGAAGGCATTTAGGAGTCCTAAAGTTAGGAGTCCTAACTTTACTACTACTAAATTGAGAGAAATCGTAATTTTAAGACTTTCGGTATTCACAGAAGGCATTTAGGCGTCCTAAAGTTAGTAGTCCTAACTTTACTACTACTAAATTGACAAAAATCCTAATTTTAAGACTTTCGGTATTCACAGAAGGCATTTAGGCGTCCTAAAGTTAGTAGTCCTAACTTTACTACTACTAAATTGAGAAAAATCCTAATTTTAAGTCTTTCGGTATTCACAGAAGGCATTTAGGAGTCCTAAAGTTATTAGTCCTAACTTCTGTGAATACCGAAATGAGTAAGTTCATTCTGTGAATACCAAAAGTAGTAAGTTCATTCTGTGAATCGGGCCCAATGTCATCGATGTGTTGAGTGTCAACAGAATACCTTGGGGAAAAGAAATGTAGAAATGTGGAATCTGACTGCATGGTTGCCCCCACTTTTTTCCTGGTGTTTTGATGGTTTTTGACTTTGTTTGGCTGGGATCCTGCTATTCAGGGCCCCGGCCTATCTGCTTTCACTTTTAGATTGATTCCATGTACTTTAGGTATACTCAGGGTTTGGTTACTGGGGTACCCTTATGAGTGCCTAGTATATGGTTCACTAGGTACCAAGGGCATAGGTACCCCAGAGGCCTACCAGGAGCTGAAGCATGTATTATGCCACCCCTGGGCAGCCTTCCAAAATGACACAACAGGTCTGCTACAGTAACCTGTGTAGGGTGGTGTATGCACCCCTTACCTAGATATAGGTTCCCTATATCTACCTTATATCACAACACATATAAACCTATCAGTCACCCCTATAGCAGGCCTTACCAATCCTGTAGGCAGGGTGCTGGGTTTTGTGTGGGAGGGTGCCCATGCATGAACAGGGCCCCTCTGCAGCCTTTGGAATCTATTCTCCATGGTCGTTCTGTGATGCATAAACAACAAAGAAACCTAGGGGTCTAAGAAAGGAGATAATCAAATTATCTCAAGGCGTCACCATTAGTATTAAATACATTGATGACAACACTGAACTGTAGTGACAATTGTAGGACAATATCTATCAAAACACTATGTCTACAGTAATTTGTAAATGGAACCCAAAAGGTATTCGTCGGATTCCCATCAAAGGACTTGCGATGATCAATGTTATCATTTGGTCATCCAACACAGGCAATTAAGTCTCTTGATCATTGAGACCATGATCTTGCCTTATACCACAATAGGGTCGCTGCCCACAAATATTTTTTAGGCCAAGTGATAACCTGATGATGGGTAAGTGTGCAGTGCAAAATAAATATAGTGAAAGTGGTGAGTTTAAAAAGGATAGAGGATTAGGAAGGTAATTTTTAATAGGGGTCTAACCTCTTCCTAGTTAAAACCAAGAACAGTGCAAGAGAGCAGTGTTAAACAAATAACTGCATAGGGGCCAACATGTTTCAGCCTAAACGGGGAAGACCCAAGGTTTTCTTCAGGGCCTCTGTTCTAATTGTTGCTTCACAAGTGGATGACATCTTCCTGCCTCAAGTTGAATGGGGACAAAGCAGAGCTCATGCTCCTGGCTAGTTCCATAAATAACACCATTGATCCACAAGGACACAATTAAAAGCCTATGCATCTGGCATGACAAGTCCCTCAAATTCAACTGTCAGACAGCCAAACTTTCGGCCACCTGCTTTGGCTTGTTAAGACTTTTGCGCAAAATCCTTCCCCTTCTACCCTTCCAGGTAAGACAGACTATGGTCCAGGGTTTAATCCTGTCCCGTCTAGACTTTGGAAATGTCCTGTATCTAGGAGCCCCCAGACCACTCTAAACAAACTGCAAATCTTCCAAAACTGTGCAGTCAGAACCCTCCTCCAAATCTTCCGTCGCCTCCCTGTCAAAACCAGACTCAAGGATCTCCACTGGCTCCCAATCAGGGAAGGATTCAATTTAAAGTAATGTGCATTGCGCACCGATCCTTCTGGGGGACAGGTGCCACCATCAACCAACTTCTGATAACCGCCTATCACCCAGCCAGACAGCTCAGATCGGGCTCTTCTTTCCTGACCGCAAATGCCTAGGGTCAAGCGAACCAGGTGTGGAGGCCACTCTTTTTCCCATAACTCGGCCAAGCTTTGGAACTCCCTCCCTCTCCTACTCAGATCAGAGCCCAAACTGCTTGCTTTCCGCAAACTCTTAAAAAAACCTGGATTTTTAACAAACCCAAATAGCTCCTGACTGTCGTGGAACAAGCGTGATGTCTGCAGCGCTAGGATGCCTGAGGGTAGCTACGGCGCTATATAAATGGTCTTTTCCATTTCATTTAATCTTGGACGCCTACTGGTCCTCGTTGCTGCAGAGTCAAGCTTCACCTCTTCTCACCTGAAGTGCCTGACATTGGTGGGAGTTTGTCTATCGTGCCACTGGTCACTGGCAAGTGACTCAGACTCTGCCCCCTTTGCTTTCAGGTTCTTCACATCTCCGATCCAGGCTTGGGTCACACCAGACACTTTTTTTCTTCAGGGCAGCAGCACTTTGCAGCAGATCGCCATTGAAATCAACGACGATTCCCGGCACCATTTGACAAACTATGCACCCGGCTTCCCTGTGTGAGGTAACTCTAGTACTCCGGTGCTCCCGTGGGTGTTGGGCTTAGAACCCCTTAAATCTAAAGGGGTTTGCTCAAAGTCCTCTCCTAATGTGTCCTTTAACTTTAAAATTCCAACCACGACTTTCCCCATAGAAGCTAACGGTGCTCGCGGCTGTGTTCCCACACTGCACCCGTCCCCTTGGGTGGTTCCTTGGGGTCCCAGCGATTCTACGTTCTCTAGGCACTGTATCTAGTCAAGTTGTGGTTCTTATACCACTTTCTTAATATATGGTTTGGTCCCCCCGGGGCCACGTGTATATTGTTATATTTACTGAAGTTCTATGTTGTTTAAAGCGTGTACCTTGCTCTGTAATCTCATCAAGAGATTACTAGAGAGTGTTTAGTAATAAATACATATATTCTATATATACCTGGTGTCGTTCTCCTTTCATTTAGACATTCAAGAGATTACAATCTGGTAAACCAAGCTGCTTTACACTCCTTAAAGACTTAGCCTGAAGGCTGCTCTCCATAGCTACCACTAGGAAAGCTTTCAATAAAGGTTGTCTTTAAACCTATCATCAATAAGGGTTGTTTGGACTGGTGCAAGGTGCCCACTATAACTAGTGGACAGGATATGCCAGGCCAACTTCTCATAACGAACAGCAGTGACATTGAGCCACATAGAGGGGTCAGGAGGTCCTTTCAGCATAATGCAGATGAACTTCATTGATGGGCTTGTGTGCAGTAATTTAAGTTTTGTGTTGGTTTATGTGTGCATCTTTTCACAATGGGCTATGGAATGTCCCACAGGAAGGAATGAAAGTCTCACAGTAGCAAAGTTGTTGCTGAGGCAGTTGATACCAAGGATCGGCTTCCCTACTTCTTGGAATAGGACTGAAGAACGCACTTCAGTAACAAAGTGCTGAGGATGCTGTGTGCTGCCTTAAAAGTTGAACAGAGGTTGTATTGTAGTTACCAACTTAAGACTTCTGGTCTGGTGGAGCATGTCAATGGGACGCTGAAATCAAAACTTCGAAAAGTGTGTGCTTCTAGGTCTTTGAAAAGGCCAGATGCTTTGCTGTTGATGTTGATAAGTCTCTGCAGCACACCTAATCGTAGAACAGGACTGTCTCCCCATGAGATCATCATGGAGAGGGCAATCTGATTGTCAGATCTACCTGCAAATGCTCTGGTTAACATTACTGATGATCCGATCTTAGATTCCTGCAAAGGATAAGCTGATGTGGTGAGTTCTGTTACACATCAGGTTGAAGCCCCCTACAGCCCCACAGCATCAGGAGCAGTGCCACGACCTAAGTCCTGGAGACTGAATAGTGGTGAAGAAGCACGTATTGAAGTCATGCTTGGAGCCTCATTAGCGTGGACCTTACCAAGTCATATTCGTAACTCCAACTGCTTTGAAGTGCGGAGGTCTCTCCAATAGAATCCATGATGCCCTTACTCACAGGGTTCCATGATCCCTCTAATAAATAGAAGCTCCTCCTTTTATCAGAAGAGCCAGTGGTGGTCGGGAGATCACAGGAGCAGGTTAGTCAAGCTCTAGGGGAAAAAGAAATAGCACTTGATCGGCCTGAGGAGAGTTCCAGAAAGCTGAATGATGAAACTGGTGGATAAAAGCCTAATTCAGTAGTCGTGATAGAGATATAAGCTGACCCTGACGAAGGGCCTAGTGCTAGAGAACTGCAAGGGGCAACAGAAGAACGTTGACCAAGAAGGCAGGAAAGAGGGAGACTGCTTCTACAGGCAGAAAGTGATCTTCCAGATATCCCAGAGGACATAGATGATGCAGACTTGAGTAAAGGAGGAGAGGAGACAACACTCAGGAGGTTGAAGCAAGCAAGAGTGCCCTGTCGAAGGTACTCATCTCCTGAATGGACATACCTTCTTACAAATGACAGGGAGAATGAGCTCTGTAAATTTTGGGATCACTGTGAAACTTCAATTGAAAGTTCGAGAACTTGATCTCCAGTTTGATCTAAGCTTTCAACTTTATTTGTTGTCAAGACTGACTGCCTTGAGATATCTTATCTTAGATGTGAGTGATTTTTCTCTTTCGGATGCAAACATGTTTCCTGTGCTAGTTGATGAGCTGAAGCATTTCATTTTGGGACTAGTAATGAATGAGCTAGAACCATTTATTATCAAACACATTTTATCCAGTGAATGGCAAAAGGAAGACCTGTAAAGATTTTGTACATAGTTAAATTGCACTATTATTCAGACCAGGTTTTGCTGTTTGCACAGGTGGAAATCAACAGAGAAGTCTTTGCAGCTGCTACGTGTCACCCAAGGTTTATATACCAACGGAGTAATGGAAGTTGATCCTAAGACTAGTAGGTGTAGATACATCATCAGAAACACACCAATGCCTTTAGTTGTAACATTAGTTATAGTGCATATATGGTTATGTACAGCTAAAGATATCTTAGTAGAATCTAAGTCTACTATTGCCACTACCTCCCCATATTCTTCTACTAATAACATGCAGTTGTGGGGAGTTAAAAAAATTACACACAGATGTATCAAGTGGTGACTATACCTCAAACACTTATTTTAGATTGCTATCAGAGTATATAGATACAATGAATGCTTTAAGATGTTATGTTGGCATTCAGTTACCTGCTTCTGCATCAAAGGAAATTACATACCACCATTTCCCTCTGACATATGGTATTTCTTGTAGTCTCTTATTAAGTATATTTTATGAAGAAGATAGTTTTCGAATTATGATGTGATTCTTCCACGATCTCCCCATTATAAACCATTTGAATAAGAATCCTTATTTTAAAGAGGTAGAGATTGCAAGCAGATATTTTGTATCTCTTTAGTCATTGGTCACATTGTATGCACACAGACATAAGTTTACTTACTCGATGTCAGATGTGGAAAATACATTTTTGGATTCATTGGAAGATAGATGGAGAGACCTAAAATATCAAATGGAATAAGATCAGAATCTCAGTGATCATCAGTGGAGTAGTAAAAATTGAACATTAGAAACAACTGAAGTTTAACTGCTTTAGTTTAAGATTGGAAACACAGGGGAAGGTGTGTATGCATGCTGATCAGAGTTATATAGATCCTTTGTTTCAAGGGGAAAGTGAATGTGAACATACTTTTGAAGAGCGAGGGAAGCATTCTTGTTTCTTGGAGGGATAGGAACCTTTGATTCCTGGAGTTTATTTTATATGTGAACAAAATGCATATTTCAAATTTGCACATGCATAGCATGGTACCTGTTATCTTGGCATAGATTTCCTGAATATTTATCATGGGGAACATTTTAATGATTCTGTATGGAAAAAGAAATCCAGAATCAAACAAAGTGTTAATGCAGCAGAAGTAGTAGGAGAAATATGTGGCACTACAATACAGTCTGTAGGAGTAACTCTGAATGACCTAAATATTAGAAAGCTTGCTACCATAGTGGACACATTGGCTACTAGTACTGCAAATTCACTATTGTTTGTACATACTGAGATGGTTATGATAAGGTATATGGTTTTGCAGAACTGACCCGCTTCAGACCTTTTGGTCACAAAAGAGGGCAAAGTCTGCCAGATGTTCAAAGTTCAGCAATGCTCTACTTATATTAAAAGATGAAAACTGGGGTGGCATGGTGTCCATCATTTGTTTGCGTAGCACTTTTTACCCGAAGTGGGATGAGTATGCCCAGACGTGAGTCCAATGCTCACAGTGTCACTGGATTCAAGCTAGCCTGGCTGATGAAGAGTAATACCCAGAAACCGGTTCCAGGATGCTTGTTTCAGAGCCAGGGAGGACCTGGCTAGGCAGATCGGTCTGGACTGTTCCCATGAGGCACAGGCTCAAGACTGATTTGCATATGGCTGGGTCTAAACTGGGATGGCATGGTGAGCAAAAGAACGATGGATTTAACCCAGGTCTCTTGACTTGGGGTGAATGTATGATTTATTCAGCATTCCGTCCATCATTTGTTTGTGTAGCACATATAGGAGTACAGCATGATCCAGCTTAATTCAGTATTTAAAATATCATTTATTGGAATATATGTAGGCTGTAAACCTAAAGTGTTTAAAAAAAACAAAAGTTAAGTTGGCCTGATTGAGGGCCTTAAGCTTACAGTTGAGATAGTTAATACTAACGTGAACATTGTTTATCTGCATGTTTTCCTCCTTTGCAGGTGCAGACCAAGGAATTTGTTAGTTAATGAAAAGCACATTTTATTGCAGTGATAGTGCAATGAGGAAGAGCTGGCAAAGTCAAATGATTTTAATTGAAGGAACATAGGAACAAAGGGAGTGATACCAGTTGGTACTAACAGCCGAAAGGAGGAACCCAAGAATGTTTTGGAAGCAAAGAATAATATGGTAGTTTTTAACACGGCAAGTTCTTTTTCGGGAACTGCAAAACATATGATGTGGATGAGTGCATGTTTTTTCAAATGTTCTATGTGCATTTTAATTAGTAAATACACCTTGGGTTTAGTTAAAATCTACTTAGACTTGGAGAGGTACAGACCTCTCTTGACATCTTGGGTTGTGTGGCTTCATGCTATACGTGACTCCTTAACACCTTGGCTGCTGGTTGTGTCAAATACTCCTGAAGCATGTATAAATTACACTATTACATTTCTCAACCACATGGCTGAGAATGGCCATAAGGTATCCCAAATAAGTTGCAGTACTGTTTGACAGAAGTTATATATCTTGCTCATCACACATAGAAAGATGCAGGAAGGGTGTGACAAGAGAAAATCTTGGTGATCATGCAAATGAATCCGCCAAAAACACAGAAAGAAGTCAGGATGTTTTTGTGAATGATGGGCTACTATGATCAGTGTCTACCCAACTTTTACCTAGTGGCCAAGCCTTTAGAACGTAAATACATACATGGATGAGTCAGATCTGGTACCTTAAGACGAAGACTGTGTACTTGTAGTCCTAGAGTTGAGAGAAATTATCTGGCACACCCCGGCACTAGGAATGCCCGATTACAGCAAAGTATCTTTTGCTTTTCTGCAGTGAGAGAGATGGGTGCACTCTTTCACTGCTAACACAGATTCATAGAGGTACCCAATGTCCATTTGCCTATTTATCAGGCACGTCAGATCCAGTGGCTGCAGTGCTGCGTATCTGCCTTAAAGGTGTTGCTGCAACAGTTGTCAGCATCAAAAGGTGTGAAAGCATAGTAATGGGTAACCCTTTGACTATGCATGTTCCTCATTCAGTCAATTTTGTTGTTAACCAGGACTACGATGCAGCACTTCGCGAACAGCTGCCTGACCCGTTAAGAGCAAATAATACTGGTGGCCAAGAATGTGTCTTTGAAGAGGTGTTCTATTTTGAATCTACCACCTTGTTTCCACTTCCTGAGAATGACAATAATGATTGTGGAGTTGAGTATGATGTCTCTATATTACCTAACTATACACCAAGCTGAGATCTGATATACAAGATGAAACACTACCTAAATCCTATTATGTACTGTTTGTGGATGGCTCATGTTTATGAGATCACAAAGGAAATTTGGGATCTGCTTAGGAGAAGTGGAAGCTGCTTGACTTCAAGGTGTAGTCTATGCACAAGTGGCTGAATGTATTGGTCTTACTCAAGCATGTCATGTTTCAGATTGATTACAGGTGTCTATATTTACAGATAGGCTGTACAGCTTTGCTGTGGTGTACGATTTTGGAGATTTATGGTCCCAGAGGGCATTTATGACATCTTCGGGATCTCCCATAAATTATAGTAAGCAGGTGATGAAACTGTTAGAGGCCTTACAATTACCTGCGCAAGTCACAGTTGCAAAATGCTCTGCATATTGAAAGGGCAATGACTATGTGACAGTTGGCAACATATAAGCCGTTGAAGCTGCAAGGTACTGTGCTTACAATGATTGTACAATCAATGGAGAGTATGTAAACGAAGGAACAGATGAGACCAGTTACAAGATTTTGCTCACAGCAGCTGATACTTGAGAGGAATTTAAGATGCTACAGGAAGAGATGTCAGAATCAGAACAGCCGACTTGCGTAAACACAGGTTGTGTTAAATGAGGTGAGTATAAAATATGGGTATAATGGAGATGGCAGACCTATGTTGTCAAATAGTTTGGTGCATCCCAATGGCTAGACATTACCATGGTCTGACTCATGTAGGGAGGGATGCCATTGTCAGATTGTTTCGCCAAACATGGTTCAATTCAAAGTTTACAATGATAGTGAAAGAACTATGGGCCCGATTCACAGAATGAACTTACTACTTTTGGCATTCACAGAATGCACTTACTACTTTTGGCATTCACAGAATGCACTTACTACTTTTGGTATTCACAGAATGAACTTACTCATTTCGGTATTCACAGAAGTTAGGACTACTAACTTTAGGACGCCTAAATGCCTTCTGTGAATACCGAAAGTCTTAAAATTAGGATTTTTCTCAATTTAGTAGTAGTAAAGTTAGGACTTTTCTCAATTTAGTAGTAGTAAATTTAGGATTACTAACTTTAGGACGCCTAAATGCCTTCTGTGAATACCGAAAGTCTTAAAATTAGGATTTTTCTCAATTTAGTAGTAGTAAAGTTAGGAGTCCTAACTTTACTACTACTAAATTGAGAAAAAAACCTAATTTTAAGACTTTTGATATTCACAGAAGGCATTTAGGAGTCCTAAAGTTAGGAGTCCTAACTTTACTACTACTAAATTGAGAGAAATCGTAATTTTAAGACTTTCGGTATTCACAGAAGGCATTTAGGCGTCCTAAAGTTAGTAGTCCTAACTTTACTACTACTAAATTGAGAAAAATCCTAATTTTAAGACTTTCGGTATTCACAGAAGGCATTTAGGCGTCCTAAAGTTAGTAGTCCTAACTTTACTACTACTAAATTGAGAAAAATCCTAATTTTAAGTCTTTCGGTATTCACAGAAGGCATTTAGGAGTCCTAAAGTTATTAGTCCTAACTTCTGTGAATACCGAAATGAGTAAGTTCATTCTGTGAATACCAAAAGTAGTAAGTTCATTCTGTGAATCGGGCCCAATGTCATCGATGTGTTGAGTGTCAACAGAATACCTTGCGGAAAAGAAATGTAGAAATGTGGAATCTGACTGCATGGTTGCCCCCACTTTTTTCCTGGTGTTTTGATGGTTTTTGACTTTGTTTGGCTGGGATCCTGCTATTCAGGGCCCCGGCCTATCTGCTTTCACTTTTAGATTGATTCCATGTACTTTAGGTATACTCAGGGTTTGGTTACTGGGGTACCCTTATGAGTGCCTAGTATATGGTTCACTAGGTACCAAGGGCATAGGTACCCCAGAGGCCTACCAGGAGCTGAAGCATGTATTATGCCACCCCTGGGCAGCCTTCCAAAATGACACAACAGGTCTGCTACAGTAACCTGTGTAGGGTGGTGTATGCACCCCTTACCTAGATATAGGTTCCCTATATCTACCTTATATCACAACACATATAAACCTATCAGTCACCCCTATAGCAGGCCTTACCAATCCTGTAGGCAGGGTGCTGGGTTTTGTGTGGGAGGGTGCCCATGCATGAACAGGGCCCCTCTGCAGCCTTTGGAATCTATTCTCCATGGTCGTTCTGTGATGCATAAACAACAAAGAAACCTAGGGGTCTAAGAAAGGAGATAATCAAATTATCTCAAGGCGTCACCATTAGTATTAAATACATTGATGACAACACTGAACTGTAGTGACAATTGTAGGACAATATCTATCAAAACACTATGTCTACAGTAATTTGTAAATGGAACCCAAAAGGTATTCGTCGGATTCCCATCAAAGGACTTGCGATGATCAATGTTATCATTTGGTCATCCAACACAGGCAATTAAGTCTCTTGATCATTGAGACCATGATCTTGCCTTATACCACAATAGGGTCGCTGCCCACAAATATTTTTTAGGCCAAGTGATAACCTGATGATGGGTAAGTGTGCAGTGCAAAAAAAATATAGTGAAAGTGGTGAGTTTAAAAAGGATAGAGGATTAGGAAGGTAATTTTTAATAGGGGTCTAACCTCTTCCTAGTTAAAACCAAGAACAGTGCAAGAGAGCAGTGTTAAACAAATAACTGCATAGGGGCCAACATGTTTCAGCCTAAACGGGGAAGACCCAAGGTTTTCTTCAGGGCCTCTGTTCTAATTGTTGCTACTGCAAAGTGATTATATAAAGTGAAAAAATAATAAACACGACCAAAAGAATACGGTCAATGGGGTTGCATATCCTCCATGTCAATAGATGACTGAGTTAATCCAGCACGACCGGGGATTGTGCCTCACCTCACCTGGACACATACTCAGGAATATTTGAGGCCACGCTCTGTCCGTCGTTGCCTCTGGCAGGTCCCGAGTTTGTGATGCAGCCAGACCATATACTCTTAAGTGCATTATAACCTTGCAGTAAATTATAACTTTGGAATGGCTGCCAAGAAACATGTTATGTTTGGTGTCAACCACCTTGGAATCATACCCTCGCAAGTCCTGGCAGCGAGGGTATGATTCCACCCTTCTAAAGGGAGAAACATGGCCACACCAGTACACCCAGTACCATCTTAACAGAACCCTGGCATCACAAAATTGATGCTGCAGCCACAGACACGAGTCTGGCCTCCTGCTGTTGGACAAACCTCCAGCAGGGAAGGCCTGGACAATAAGTTTCCTGTCACAGAAAGGTGTCACCACCTCCCAGACAGGCTTTAGTGTATTAGGGCTGGGTGGGTGCACTCCAAGAGTGCTTTGAAGTCTGCACTGGGGGCACATTTTGTGTCCCTGTGCATAGCCCAGTTCAAACCGGTTGCAGGGGTCACCAGCCCCTGCTCTGGTGCGAAACTGGACAAAGGAAATGGGTGTAGCCACCCCTCTTTCTAAACCTTCCCATGGGTGGGTCCCCCAGAGTTTGTCCCACCCCTTCCTTGGGTATAAAGTAGGAACCCCTGACTACAGGACTTTAGATTTACCTGGAGGAAACTCGGATACTGAATCCTGGAACTTTGACAATCTACAAGGCACTAGATGACTGAAGGATCTCCCTTGGAGTTAAGGAGTTACTCCCCTGCATGGCAGGCACCAAAGACGCATCTGACTGGTTTGCATCTCCGAAGCTCCTGCCGGATTCTGAAGAATTTGCACAGGAGGTGGATTCCCTAAGGCCAACTCAAGTCCCAAGCAAAGCTGAGACCCGTAGCCCTTGTGGGTACCATGGAGCTGGACCCCCTGAACACCTACACATTTGCAAGTGCAAATGCTTCTTGACAATCCTTGAGGCTGTGCATTGGGTTACTTGTAGCCCAGATCCCGAGCAGCATTTTCACCGAAGATTGCCGGCCTGCACTCTACGAGTGTTCTGTGTTCCTGCCCTTTGTGTTTTCTCTTGAGGTACCTTGAGGTACCTTTGCAATCCCTGGTCCGTCGACTGGTGGGTCCCTGAGAAGGCCACATTTACTTTCTGTGGGTGTTGCTGGATGCTCCAGTTGCTCCTGGTTGCCCCAGATGTGCCCTGACTCTCCATCACTTGGTGAGTCCCCAGGACCTTGCTGGTCCACACCGAAGCATCTTTTGTCTTCCTGCGTAGGTTGCTGTTGCCAAGGCTTGTTGTGTTTATTCTGGGCACCAACGCCACAGCACTCGACATACTTCATGGGACAGATCAAATCCAGCTCCTGGATTTGATCAAAATTGAAACTATCTATACTTCCTTTCACCGACCCCGGATTGAGACCAAGAAACCACCGCAACCTGAGCCCCAGCCTCATACCACACTTGACCACTTCCCCCTTTTAGACCCGACCACCTTAGAATCCATCATGTGTCAGGTAAAATCCCGCTCCCCTAACTACCCTGCACCACCTCGCATCTTACTCTCAGTCACTAATCATATTTTACCTACCATTCTGGAATTACTCAATATTTCCCTATCCACTGGCATTGTTCCTCTCCCATGGAAGCGAGCCATGGTCAAAGACCTTTAAAAAACCAAATCTGGACCAAAAAACCCCTGCCAACTACCGACCTAACAGAGTATCTAGAGTCCAACAACCTCTTAGACTCCATCCAGACAGGTTTCCGCCCCCTCCACAGGACCAAAACCGCCCTGGTTGCCATAACGGAGGAGGCCAAGAGGATCCTGGACAATGGAGACTCCGCTGCCATCATCCTCCTTGACCTGAGTGCCGCCTTCGACACTGTGAACCACAACATCCTACTCCACAGACTTAGCAGCAAAGGAATCTCGGGCACGGCAATCACCTGGTTCAAATCCTTCCTGTCCAATCACTCCTTCCAGGTCTTTGAGGGCAACAACACCTCTCCCAGCAAGGTCCTCGGCTGCGGCGTACAGCAGGGCTCTTCCCTGAGCCCTACACTATTTGATATATACATGAGCCTCCTAGCTGAGATCGTCCTCCCCTTCGGCGTAAAAATCATCACCTACGCGGACGACACTCAGCTAGTGGTGGCTCTTAACCCCCCACAAAACGCGCCCAATGACCTTAATAACTGCCTGGAAGCAGTTCACAAGTGGATGACATCTTCCTGCCTCAAGTTGAATGGGGACAAAACAGAGCTCATGCTCCTGGCCAGTTCCATAAATAACACCATTGATCCACAAGGACACAATTAAAAGCCTATGCATCTGGCATGACAAGTCCCTCAAATTCAACTGTCAGACAGCCAAACTTTCGGCCACCTGCTTTGGCTTGTTAA
This sequence comes from Lissotriton vulgaris, assembly GCF_964263255.1. Classification (NCBI taxonomy): domain Eukaryota; kingdom Metazoa; phylum Chordata; class Amphibia; order Caudata; family Salamandridae; genus Lissotriton; species Lissotriton vulgaris. Next base: position 1,317,960,308 of record NC_141691.1, read on the forward strand.
GACTTTTGCGCAAAATCCTTCCCCTTCTACCCTTCCAGGTAAGACAGACTATGGTCCAGGGTTTAATCCTGTCCCGTCTAGACTTTGGAAATGTCCTGTATCTAGGAGCCCCCAGACCACTCTAAACAAACTGCAAATCTTCCAAAACTGTGCAGTCAGAACCCTCCTCCAAATCTTCCGTCGCCTCCCTGTCAAAACCAGACTCAAGGATCTCCACTGGCTCCCAATCAGGGAAAGGATTCAATTTAAAGTAATGTGCATTGCGCACCGATCCTTCTGGGGGACAGGTGCCACCATCAACCAACTTCTGATAACCGCCTATCACCCAGCCAGACAGCTCAGATCGGGCTCTTCTTTCCTGACCGCAAATGCCTAGGGTCAAGCGAACCAGGTGTGGAGGCCACTCTTTTTCCCATAACTCGGCCAAGCTTTGGAACTCCCTCCCTCTCCTACTCAGATCAGAGCCCAAACTGCTTGCTTTCCGCAAACTCTTAAAAAAACCTGGATTTTTAACAAACCCAAATAGCTCCTGACTGTCGTGGAACAAGCGTGATGTCTGCAGCGCTAGGATGCCTGAGGGTAGCTACGGCGCTATATAAATGGTCTTTTCCATTTCATTTAATCTTGGACGCCTACTGGTCCTCGTTGCTGCAGAGTCAAGCTTCACCTCTTCTCACCTGAAGTACCTGACATTGGTGGGAGTTTGTCTATCGTGCCACTGGTCACTGGCAAGTGACTCAGACTCTGCCCCCTTTGCTTTCAGGTTCTTCACATCTCCGATCCAGGCTTGGGTCACACCAGACACTTTTTTTCTTCAGGGCAGCAGCACTTTGCAGCAGATCGCCATTGAAATCAACGACGATTCCCGGCACCATTTGACAAACTATGCACCCGGCTTCCCTGTGTGAGGTAACTCTAGTACTCCGGTGCTCCCGTGGGTGTTGGGCTTAGAACCCCTTAAATCTAAAGGGGTTTGCTCAAAGTCCTCTCCTAATGTGTCCTTTAACTTTAAAATTCCAACCACGACTTTCCCCATAGAAGCTAACGGCGCTCGCGGCTGTGTTCCCACACTGCACCCGTCCCCTTGGGTGGTTCCTTGGGGTCCCAGCGATTCTACGTGCTCTAGGCACTGTATCTAGTCAAGTTGTGGTTCTTATACCACTTTCTTAATATATGGTTTGGTCCCCCCGGGGCCACGTGTATATTGTTATATTTACTGAAGTTCTATGTTGTTTAAAGCGTGTACCTTGCTCTGTAATCTCATCAAGAGATTACTAGAGAGTGTTTAGTAATAAATACATATATTCTATATATACCTGGTGTCGTTCTCCTTTCATTTAGACATTCAAGAGATTACAATCTGGTAAACCAAGCTGCTTTACACTCCTTAAAGACTTAGCCTGAAGGCTGCTCTCCATAGCTACCACTAGGAAAGCTTTCAATAAAGGTTGTCTTTAAACCTATCATCAATAAGGGTTGTTTGGACTGGTGCAAGGTGCCCACTATAACTAGTGGACAGGATATGCCAGGCCAACTTCTCATAACGAACAGCAGTGACATTGAGCCACATAGAGGGGTCAGGAGGTCCTTTCAGCATAATGCAGATGAACTTCATTGATGGGCTTGTGTGCAGTAATTTAAGTTTTGTGTTGGTTTATGTGTGCATCTTTTCACAATGGGTTATGGAATGTCCCACAGGAAGGAATGAAAGTCTCACAGTAGCAAAGTTGTTGCTGAGGCAGTTGATACCAAGGATCGGCTTCCCTACTTCTTGGAATAGGACTGAAGAACGCACTTCAGTAACAAAGTGCTGAGGATGCTGTGTGCTGCCTTAAAAGTTGAACAGAGGTTGTATTGTAGTTACCAACTTAAGACTTCTGGTCTGGTGGAGCATGTCAATGGGACGCTGAAATCAAAACTTCGAAAAGTGTGTGCTTCTAGGTCTTTGAAAAGGCCAGATGCTTTGCTGTTGATGTTGATAAGTCTCTGCAGCACACCTAATCGTAGAACAGGACTGTCTCCCCATGAGATCATCATGGAGAGGGCAATCTGATTGTCAGATCTACCTGCAAATGCTCTGGTTAACATTACTGATGATCCGATCTTAGATTCCTGCAAAGGATAAGCTGATGTGGTGAGTTCTGTTACACATCAGGTTGAAGCCCCCTACAGCCCCACAGCATCAGGAGCAGTGCCACGACCTAAGTCCTGGAGACTGAATAGTGGTGAAGAAGCACGTATTGAAGTCATGCTTGGAGCCTCATTAGCGTGGACCTTACCAAGTCATATTCGTAACTCCAACTGCTTTGAAGTGCGGAGGTCTCTCCAATAGAATCCATGATGCCCTTACTCACAGGGTTCCATGATCCCTCTAATAAATAGAAGCTCCTCCTTTTATCAGAAGAGCCAGTGGTGGTCGGGAGATCACAGGAGCAGGTTAGTCAAGCTCTAGGGGAAAAAGAAATAGCACTTGATCGGCCTGAGGAGAGTTCCAGAAAGCTGAATGATGAAACTGGTGGATAAAAGCCTAATTCAGTAGTCGTGATAGAGATATAAGCTGACCCTGACGAAGGGCCTAGTGCTAGAGAACTGCAAGGGGCAACAGAAGAACGTTGACCAAGAAGGCAGGAAAGAGGGAGACTGCTTCTACAGGCAGAAAGTGATCTTCCAGATATCCCAGAGGACATAGATGATGCAGACTTGAGTAAAGGAGGAGAGGAGACAACACTCAGGAGGTTGAAGCAAGCAAGAGTGCCCTGTCGAAGGTACTCATCTCCTGAATGGACATACCTTCTTACAAATGACAGGGAGAATGAGCTCTGTAAATTTTGGGATCACTGTGAAACTTCAATTGAAAGTTCGAGAACTTGATCTCCAGTTTGATCTAAGCTTTCAACTTTCTTTGTTGTCAAGACTGACTGCCTTGAGATATCTTATCTTAGATGTGAGTGATTTTTCTCTTTCGGATGCAAACATGTTTCCTGTGCTAGTTGATGAGCTGAAGCATTTCATTTTGGGACTAGTAATGAATGAGCTAGAACCATTTATTATCAAACACATTTTATCCAGTGAATGGCAAAAGGAAGACCTGTAAAGATTTTGTACATAGTTAAATTGCACTATTATTCAGACCAGGTTTTGCTGTTTGCACAGGTGGAAATCAACAGAGAAGTCTTTGCAGCTGCTACGTGTCACCCAAGGTTTATATACCAACGGAGTAATGGAAGTTGATCCTAAGACTAGTAGGTGTAGATACATCATCAGAAACACACCAATGCCTTTAGTTGTAACATTAGTTATAGTGCATATATGGTTATGTACAGCTAAAGATATCTTAGTAGAATCTAAGTCTACTATTGCCACTACCTCCCCATATTCTTCTACTAATAACATGCAGTTGTGGGGAGTTAAAAAATTACACACAGATGTATCAAGTGGTGACTATACCTCAAACACTTATTTTAGATTGCTATCAGAGTATATAGATACAATGAATGCTTTAAGATGTTATGTTGGCATTCAGTTACCTGCTTCTGCATCAAAGGAAATTACATACCACCATTTCCCTCTGAGATATGGTATTTCTTGTAGTCTCTTATTAAGTATATTTTATGAAGAAGATAGTTTTCGAATTATGATGTGATTCTTCCACGATCTTCCCATTATAAACCATTTGAATAAGAATCCTTATTTTAAAGAGGTAGAGATTGCAAGCAGATATTTTGTATCTCTTTAGTCATTGGTCACATTGTATGCACACAGACATAAGTTTACTTACTCGATGTCAGATGTGGAAAATACATTTTTGGATTCATTGGAAGATAGATGGAGAGACCTAAAATATCAAATGGAATAAGATCAGAATCTCAGTGATCATCAGTGGAGTAGTAAAAATTGAACATTAGAAACAACTGAAGTTTAACTGCTTTAGTTTAAGATTGGAAACACAGGGGAAGGTGTGTATGCATGCTGATCAGAGTTATATAGATCCTTTGTTTCAAGGGGAAAGTGAATGTGAACATACTTTTGAAGAGCGAGGGAAGCATTCTTGTTTCTTGGAGGGATAGGAACCTTTGATTCCTGGAGTTTATTTTATATGTGAACAAAATGCATATTTCAAATTTGCACATGCATAGCATGGTACCTGTTATCTTGGCATAGATTTCCTGAATATTTATCATGGGGAACATTTTAATGATTCTGTATGGAAAAAGAAATCCAGAATCAAACAAAGTGTTAATGCAGCAGAAGTAGTAGGAGAAATATGTGGCACTACAATACAGTCTGTAGGAGTAACTCTGAATGACCTAAATATTAGAAAGCTTGCTACCATAGTGGACACATTGGCTACTAGTACTGCAAATTCACTATTGCTTGTACATACTGAGATGGTTATGATAAGGTATATGGTTTTGCAGAACTGACCCGCTTCAGACCTTTTGGTCACAAAAGAGGGCAAAGTCTGCCAGATGTTCAAAGTTCAGCAATGCTCTACTTATATTAAAAGATGAAAACTGGGGTGGCATGGTGTCCATCATTTGTTTGCGTAGCACTTTTTACCCGAAGTGGGATGAGTATGCCCAGACGTGAGTCCAATGCTCACAGTGTCACTGGATTCAAGCTAGCCTGGCTGATGAAGAGTAATACCCAGAAGCCGGTTCCAGGATGCTTGTTTCAGAGCCAGGGAGGACCTGGCTAGGCAGATCGGTCTGGACTGTTCCCATGAGGCACAGGCTCAAGACTGATTTGCATATGGCTGGGTCTAAACTGGGGTGGCATGGTGAGCAAAAGAACGATGGATTTAACCCAGGTCTCTTGACTTGGGGTGAATGTATGATTTATTCAGCATTCCGTCCATCATTTGTTTGTGTAGCACATATAGGAGTACAGCATGATCCAGCTTAATTCAGTATTTAAAATATCATTTATTGGAATATATGTAGGCTGTAAACCTAAAGTGTTTAAAAAAAACAAAAGTTAAGTTGGCCTGATTGAGGGCCTTAAGCTTACAGTTGAGATAGTTAATACTAACGTGAACATTGTTTATCTGCATGTTTTCCTCCTTTGCAGGTGCAGACCAAGGAATTTGTTAGTTAATGAAAAGCACATTTTATTGCAGTGATAGTGCAATGAGGAAGAGCTGGCAAAGTCAAATGATTTTAATTGAAGGAACATAGGAACAAAGGGAGTGATACCAGTTGGTACTAACAGCCGAAAGGAGGAACCCAAGAATGTTTTGGAAGCAAAGAAGAATATGGTAGTTTTTAACACGGCAAGTTCTTTTTCGGGAACTGCAAAACATATGATGTGGATGAGTGCATGTTTTTTCAAATGTTCTATGTGCATTTTAATTAGTAAATCCACCTTGGGTTTAGTTAAATTCTACTTAGACTTGGAGAGGTACAGACCTCTCTTGACATCTTGGGTTGTGTGGCTTCATGCTATACGTGACTCCTTAACACCTTGGCTGCTAGGCGTTTTCCCCCTCCTGTGCTGAAAATTACCATTTTGCTGGTTTCATGACGAGCTCAGCTCGTCATCAGCACAGCTCAACTGTGCATCATGACGAGCTGAGCTCGTCATGAACATCGAAAGGGTTAATTATCAAACTGTTACAGAGGTTCACATGCTGACACCTTTCTTGCTATCTGGCTTCAATAGGATTTTTCTTATCCATAGATTAGAGTAGGGTTAAATAGATGCTGCAAATCTTTTCCATGTATGGGGACTGAAAATATTCATACAGCCATCAAGTTCTCTTATTTTGTATTGCTGCTACTGAGATACTTATATGTTATTGTTAGACGTTTTGGTCTACCTTTGATAATGCTCTTCTTTTACAGTATGGTTATGAGATTGATTTATTTTAGCGTGGCTTTGAGTTTGTAATAAACCTTTTAACTTGAAGTTACTGACTCTGACTTTTATTGTGCAGTCTTATTATTAACACTGTACCTCAAGATTTAAAGTGTTATTAACTGCTCTTCCTCTCAGGCTACTACAAAGGTATATTGACCAAAGTTCAAATTGAAGAGATGAACCAGAGTCTTCTCACTAGGAATGAAACCTCAATGCCTTTAAAGCCTTTCAAAGTGGAACAGTGAAAAATTGCTTGTAAGTTTCATGGTCCGCTTCATAGCCCTACACTTTTCCAAAAACAACATTTTATGGGTTTAAATGTTCTTGCCCTAGACTTTGTTCGATACATGTTGTTTGGATGATCTAATTGGTTTTAAGGACACACAATTCATCTGGAGGCAAGCCTTAAGTGTTCAGCATGGAATTGACTGAGCAATTTGTGTGATGGAATGGGTGGAAGCCTGGAATGATATTGAGGGGTTGCTGGCTGATGGTTGGTGATTGACAACTCAAAACTGGACATACCCTTCCTGAATCCTCATCAAATGCAAGTAAAACTATATCCTAAAGATCAAACTTAGTAACTGTATACTTATCACTCCAAGGGAAGTAATTGGAAAGAGTACTGGAAAAAGTGTTTAGCCACAAGGCACAAAACACAGAGAGGACTGAACTCAATGTAGTAAAACTGTTTTTGTGGTATGCTAAAGCATCTGTTGTCCCACTCTGCCACCCCACATGCCAACTGGCCTACCATTATGCATCCCACAGGAAGGTAAGACGGTTACTGTGTGTATTATAGTAGTGTTGATAGAGATCATGAAAATTGATTCTTCCTCTATAAATCAAGTAAGGACTAACAGACAACTATTATCCTAAAAAACTCTAATTCAGGTTTTTATAACATAGCTAGGACAGTAATTTTTTAATTTCAATAAGCTTCGCTCGTGCAGCTAGATTATGACTCGGACCAAACAATATCTTTATGTGGGATACTGCTCTTCCCAATGACAATGGCCCTGTGTACCTGCATACCGATTACCCAGGAGCAGGATTTAAGGCCCGATTTACGAAAGTAATCTGAGACAAAATCCTAACTTTACGACTTTCTCTATTCATAAAGAGAAGTTAGGAATCCAAACTTTACTACTCCTAAATGCCCTATGTGAATAACTGAAAGTAGTAAAGTTAGAATTTTGTCTTAGTTAAATTTTGTGAATCGGTCCCACTGTTCATGATTTCAGAAGCTGCTAAATCCCACAGCTAAATCAAAGGCCTACAAGTGCATCTCAGACTTAACCTCTGTACGACCCCCTCTTGTTGCATAAGGGAGCATTGAACACCCTCTCCTACCCACTACCGCCAAACCAACCCTTCCCACTCATATTTGCTATGTGACATAAGGAGGTGGTAAATGGGAACAAGAATCTGCATGCAATAGGGATTAGCATGGGGATTTCATCCAGAACAAATTGAATTCACATGGTTATTCCCCATTCAGTGGGGATCGAGGCCTTGGTGGAAGTTACGCCAAGCACGGGTCATCCCTATAAAGAGATGTATACAACAATTAATTAAAGTGATCGAAAAGTAGACCTGTATAACTTCAAAAATACAGCTACGTATAAACTATTATATGTGAAAGTAAAAAGGCAATCTAGACTTCTATGCAGCTGACCGTGGAAGTCTAGAGTGCTTGATGGAAGCAAATGTATGCAAGAGTTGGCAAAACAAATCAATATCTTCTAAATGAAAGTGTTTCTTCATAGACTATGGATTTTCTGTTGCCTGTGTAGTAGTATGAAATGGTGATTGTGATAATGAGTCAATACTTTAGCGCAGCCCTTCACAACCTTTTGACTTCCGTGAACCTCCAATGAATCACTACTTCAAGCCAGGGACCCTTGTCTAAACAATTTCTATGATTTGAACGAGTTTAACCTAAAAATAATACACAAAAATATGTATACCTCACACAAATGATGAAGTATTTTATTTGTATCACATACAATAAAAAATACGAAAATAGACATTTTAATTTAATTTTAATGTTAACGTGAAGCTTTTTAAAATGTAATTTTAATTTTAATAGACAAAGCAATTGGCTAAACTCTAGCCTATCACTGCTGTCTTATTGCTCCCAATGCAGGCTCTCTTTTTTATTGGCATAGCAGTGCTTCCTCAATTGAGTCAACCAGTCATCCATACTAGATTCAGGGCGCTGCATTTTCACTACTCTGACAATTCAAGTTTAGGATACTAACTTAATATTTTACCTTCCAGGTTACATTTTTTCATATGTATATGTGCTCTTTTAAACTGATCATATAATGTAATTTTCCAGACAGTCACAGACCCCATGAGTAGGCATCGGGGACCATTGTGGGTCTGCGTACAACAGGTTAGGAATCACTGGCTTCTTGAATAGCCGAGTACATAGATGGATGGATGAATGTGCGACTGAGTTGTGGTAATGATGCACACCTGCAGAACAACATTGCAAGCCACCTAATGAAAATAAATACAAATGTTAAAAACAGACACATAAGAACATTCAAAATAAAAGAGCTGCAGTAATACACCTGGAAATCAGAGCATGATAAATATTAAGTAATGCAATATTTTTCTTCTAGAGAATCAAACTTGTTTTATCAAACACCTTTTCAAATGAATTGCTATATACCCTGTACACAATGAAAAACCATTGCAAGGTGCAGTGCAGTTATTAGCTCTGGGTTCCTCGGTTTATTGGTGAACCTACAAGTCCTGTATATCCCTGCAACAAGAAGCGTCCATCAAACGTAACAGTATATTGTTGTAAATTCTGCCATACTTAGAAGAAGTTACAGGTGAAAATGTTGCCACAAATAACTTAATTTCAACTGTTAGTTTCTATAGGAAAACTTTGAAGGATGTACACAATGACCCCTTGATAATTTTTGAAATGTGTCTATTTTTCAGAAATGTATAGATTTCTGGGATCCATTATTGCTTTCACACCCATTTTTACCACTTACTGGAAGGAGGTTGAAAGCATAAAAAGTAGGAAAAATAGTCTATGTCCCAGTAAAATGCCAAAACTGTGTAGAAAATGTTGGTTGACTGACAAAAGCCTGCCTGTTCCTGAAATCTAGGAAGATGGTAATTTTAGCACCTGAAATCGTTTGTTGATACCATTTGCAGGAAAAAAAGGACGCTTTCTCCTGCAGCGTTTTTTCCCATTTTTCCCCCCAAAAATAACATTTAGCTGGTTTTTGGCTACTTTCTCTGCCCACTCCAGGGGAATATGCAAACCCTAGGTACTTTTAGAATCCTCAGGATGTTGAAAGAAAAGGACACACATTTGGGGTGGATTCCTTATGTGGACAAAAAGTTACAGGGGCCTAAGTGTGAACTACCCAAAATAGCCCAAAAAAGGCTAAGCACAGGGGGGATAGGCTTAAGCATTGAAGAGGTCAATAGCAAATGTATGACAGAGTCAAGGGCTCTGAGGGAGGTTTTCTGGCCACAACATGTAGTGTGCATTCTGTTACCCTTGTTGTGCCCTAGTGTGAGCATGTTTTAGTCGATTGGCTTTCATGAAGGCATCTCATCTGATTTAGTTTGGAGCATTAGTAGCAAAGTATCCCACTTAGTAGTGATTGGCTGTTGCCTTTTCTGTCTTTATATAAGTATATGTGCATCATGACATGGATTTCTCTGGTGGCCAATTTAATAGGATCTCAGAGCCTGCGCTACGGGGGTAGAGCCGGAGGGGAGGCAGGTGCCTTTCATTGCATGGCTACATTTCGTTTTCCCTACAGCAGGACCACATCTAAGAATTCAGATGTGTTTGGCCTTCACTGGCCCTGAGAATTGCCCCAGCAGACACACCGTCATGGTTGCGGGAAGTATCAGGTGTCCTGTTCATTCTTCAACAAGCTAAGGAGGAACATTCAGTAAGTGTTAATACGAGGGCAGTCCCATACAATGTGAAAGAAATCTATCAGTGTAGTCTGACATCTGGGGTATTTCGGCAGGAGCCCCGTTTGACATTTGTGAATTGTGCCTGGAACATATTTTTGAAGTGTAAATTATTCAGTTGTGTGTATTTTTAGCAGGGGTTTAGCTTTAGTGTTTTAATGCATGCTAGTATGCACCCCAATATTTATCAGAGATGTCCTTTCCTATCTTTAGTTCTTATTTGGCCTTCAGAACATTTATTGTTTCATAGTATATGGGGACCCAAGCGAAGAAAACAGGTCACTTCCTTGCTTCGTACCTCATGTGTCAGTATTGTGGTCAAAGCCTCCGTCTTTATTTGTTCTCCTGTGCCCTTTCCCCATATATCATTCATCCCTTCTTTCAGCGCTTGGTATGTCAAAAATGGCCTTTGTGTAAGCTAACATTGTCTACTACAGTGTTGAACATGGGAAGCTTTCTTTCTTCTTATAAGTTCCCCATTGTGTTAATCTCAGCCTTACCCACGCTTGTGTGGTGTGATTATCAGCCCCGGTCGCGTGGCTAGATTTTCCCCATAATCGCAGGCCTGGGAAGTATGGGATAGCCCATCGCATTCTCCTAGAATAATTATTCAAACAGGTTTTATTGACCCACAATGTCCGTGAATTGGGGTGTTTGGGCCTCCTCTAAATCATAACACTTGCAGAAGGTTCCTGCTGCCAAGAATGTGTTTGAAGTCTCTTTTCAGGGTCTGTCTCTACTGTGAACAACCTTGTCATCCATAATAATTGGGCAGCTATTTAGTAGGTCTCTGAGTTAGACACCCCCATGCCGCCCCTGTCCAATGGACTCAATGCGTTTTCTATTGCTGGACATCAATGTTCGGCTCTCCATATCAATTCAGAGAATATCAATCTCAGTTCTTGAAAAATTATTTAGGCAAGTCCATGGGTAGGGCCATAAAAAGGTATAGAAACTAAGGTAGGACCATCATTTTCATAAACTATGCTACTTATTCAAGAGAGGCAAGTGGGAGACCATGCCAGAATGGAAAGGCCTGTCATGTTCTGCTGACACATTTATCTAGATTAAAAAAGAACAGATGATGGACGAAATGCTGAATTAATCACACATTCACCCCAGTCACAGATTCCAGTTTAGACCCAGCCATATGCAAATCAGTAGTCACTGTGTTCCCCATGGGAACAGTCCAGCACAAACTGCTTGCCAGGTCTTCCCTGGTTCAGAAACAAGCATCCTAGGACCGGTGTCAGGGCAACACCCCTCATCAGCTAGGCTAGCTTGAATCTGGTTGTGTTGCGAGCACGGGACCCACATCTATACATACCCTTTCCACTAAGGGCAACAAATGCAAAAAGAACAGATGATGGACTGAATGCTGAATTAATCAAACATTCACCACCAGTCACAGATCTGAGTTAGATCCATCGTTTTTTGCATGCCACACCATTCCAGTTTAGACCCAGCCATATGCAAATCAATCTTGACCCTCAATCTAGCCCAAACTGCTAGGCCAGGTCTTCCCCAGACCAGAAACAAGCAACCTGGGACTGGTTTCGGGGTAACACCCCTCATCAGGCCAGGCTAGCTTGAATCTGGTGGCTTAGTGTGCACGGGACCCACGTCAGAGCATGCCCTTCCCACTTAGGGTGAGAAATGCTAAAATAGCAGATTGACGTCTCTTAAGTCTAGATGTGTTTGGTAAATCTGGACTCCTACATATCTAAAGGTGGTAGTTTCCACCCTCCGGGAGTCTCGGAAAATGTTGGGTAGTTGCCGGGTCCATGTTCTTAAGTGAGAGCAAAGAAGATTTCTCTCAGTTTACTTTGAGGCCCGACACTTCCCCGAATTTGATCAGTAAGAGTTTAAAGTTGAGGTATGGCAACTTATCATCTGTGTACAACGCTGCTATGTGGTATCTGTCTCGTATTTTAATTCCCAACATCGGCCATCTGGCACATAGCAAGGATGCCAAGGGTTAGAGGTCCAGAACAAACCGTGTAGGAGAAAGAGGGAATCCCTGTCAGGTGCCCGTGTACTGCTGACACCTGTCCGAGTAATCATTTCCAGGGCATACCCGAGCCAGGAGATTCATGTATAAGAGACGTATCCACTTCAGGAGGTTACCCCCATGGTGCTCATCACTTCGCATCTATATAGCCATAGTAGAGTATCATCTGCGTACCATGCTGCTATGTGATATCTGTCTCGCATTTTAAGTCCCCACATCGGACCTGAGGCAAACAGCAAGGATGCCAAGAGTTAGAGGTCCAGAACAAGAAGTATAGGAGACAGAGGACATTCCTGTTGGGGGCCCATGTACAGCTGACACCTGGAGTTTCATGTATCAGAGACATATCCACTTCAGGAGGTTACCCCTATGGTGCACAGCACTTCACATATATATATAGCCAGTAGAGTATCAATGGCCATTTCAATGTGTAGGGAAACCATTGATGGGGCCCCTGGCTGGCCCCCAATCAGGTCCATAATATGCAGCAGATATAGGTTGTTAGCATGTGTGTTGTGGCCCAGTACAAATCCACATTGATCTGGTTGTATCAGTCCTGGTAAATAAGTGAGCAATCAGTTCACAATAATCTTCCCTACTATGTTATTTTTTCTGTGGTTATAAGGCTTAAGGAGAACATGGCGCTTAGCTGGGAGTAGCCAGTCATGGGATTGTGATGATGGCACACTGAGGTGGACATAGGTGGTCTCTCTCACAAAGGGAAAAAAAGGCGGTGATACAGCGGGAGAGAGGTGGATTAACGAGAAGAAAATAAACTGCAAGGAAAGTAAAACTGAATTGAAACTGACCTACATTATTGTAGGACACTTGCGGGATCTTTCTCCTTGCTGCTAGTGAGCTCCGTAGGGGGCAGATGTTGCTCAAATTTAGCACACCTCTGAGTGACTTCGACAGAGTCAGCACAATCAGGACTTTGGATGCTGCAGGCGTATTCTGGCACCGGTCGCTGTAATTTGGGCAGAAAAGCCATTGGGCTGGTTGATGGATTTAGGGCACCTCACTGTAGCTGTGCAGGCTACCACTTCAGGGGTCATGAGTGAGCAGGGTGAGGCTGTTGAGGAAGAGCTGCCACCTGACTGAAAGGAAGTCTGATTGCTTCAGAGAGGCATTCTGTATAATCCCCGAAGGAAGAGAGTCAGGGTCAGTGGGAAAAGAAGGCTCGTAGCACGGGCAGTAGGTACAGCTGATGTTAAGGGAGAAGGGCCGTCACTCTAGTAGAGAGTGGTAATAATACAGTAGGTAGTGGTCCAGTTGTCGGAATGCTGTAGGTTTTAAGAGGTGGCACAAAGGATTGTAAATAGGGAGGCAGAGGATGGGATCTTGCCCAGGCATCCATACATCATTCACGTTTGAAGGTTAATGTACAAGGATATATGAGGCATAAGGTAAAAGAAGACACGCGCCTAGTGAACTCTGGGACAATAGAAGTGACTCCTTCATTAAGATTTTTTTTTTAAGGTTAATACTCAGTTTTCCCAAGAATCTAGTCTTAGGACCGGGGTGGAAAGACGGGGTGGCAAGGAGGCAAATGGATAGGGTATTTCACACAAAAGCATGAGTAAGGTGGAAAGCTGCACAAAGGAGAAGAAGGATATGTCAGTGTTGCAGGCAGAAGATCAGGAGTATCGGGGGTATAGAGATCAGTAATAGATATGAGGTGGTAACAGATTTACAGACTGGTGATGAGTTGGAAAACTAGAGTAGGGCACTATTAGTCAACAACCCCCACTTGGAAAATGTAACAGGTCCCCTAAAGAGTACTACTTCACAGAACGCAACAGATGTATGTGAGAGTGAGGGGATGGGTATTCGAGAAATGCCCCTGGGTCTGTCGGCAGAGATTAGATGTTGATTTCGGAACTCAGAAGCAAATCAGAGGGGTATTCAAAGCACATGGGCAACTTTTGAGAACACACTAGAATTCCAGCAGAGTGCACTGAGGCTCTGGAGAGGGCATTTAGGTGTTAAGTCTCACTCCAGAGGGTGCTTGTACCGAGATGAGACAGCTGAAGTGGAGAAATAGGGAGCTATTGGGAGAAAATGAAAAGGTTGGTAAATAATGCAATGGAAGAAGGAATCATTTAAGAATTATCAATGTCACAGAAGGGGTGGAAGGTGGTGATATAAAATCATTCGTAATAAGTCTCTTGAATGAATCTTTAATGACTGCCAACTCAGAGACAAACGTATCAAAGGAAATTCAGAAAGTATAATATAGTATAGTGTTTACCGCCTTTCCTTCGATTCCGCCAACTCAAAGTAGGAGGCTATCCCGCCACTGTTGCCTCAACAGAAAGCCATATCATGATTACCTCATCAGTCATCTTGGCTAAATTCCCACCAACAGCTGCTTCTGCCTTTGGCACCATCAACGTCTGTGAGAATTCCTGGTGGAGTCGGCGGGGCTCAGCTGGTCTTTTGTCCATGGTTCTGCCAACATCTGAATAGAGCGGGAAGACCGCCAAGCAGGCAGATGATGAATTCATGAAAAAAGTGACAGCAGGAGCATTACCACCAATATCCAAATCAGGCCCAAAGTTAACAGATGAAACACGCATCAAACAAATATCCACTTTAATCTCAATGAGGCATCACACCATATGTCAGGCATATCCTGTGACTCACCCGGTTGACGAAACACAATCTTGCCATTGTCTGGAGCACCTAGGCAGTCATCCAGGTCTGGGCCTAATGTAAAACACATTGCTTCACACCACCAATTGATGACTATTGGATTTGGCATCTCACTAGTTAACTATGGGAATATCCAAGAGCCATGCTACAGGGACTATAGAGACCTCACTTTTCTGCTGACTACATACACTACAGGAATGTATTCAGTCAAGGGGAGGCTGAAGCTGTGCACTGTACCCCATTTTAATTGTTTTGAGACAGATTTGGTATAGGATGCCAAAAATGCATGCAGCAGAATGTATGCACAGACGGAAAATGAAAAAAATCACTTGCAAGGCATTCCTAGATAAATATTCAGCGACAGCTTCAAATGGAGATAGCTAAAAAATGTGTTGCTTCTCTTTTTTTGAGTCTCCCTAAGAGAAAGATGAGTTATAGCCCTGTATTCACTTTTGTGCCCTTCATGGCTTTTTACTTGGAGACATTTCAATTGTCCTTCTTGGAGAAATTTGCAAGGCAAAACCCTGAAAGTTTCCTTTTTCTGCACGTGTAATATTGATGATCTGCTTAGAAATGCTCACTTACACCTAATTCAGAACAGACAATAGCACTCGTACTGATTGCTTCCAATCTTTATGAGCAATGGATACTGTCATTTAGGGTGTGTAACGCCCCCCACCAAGTTTCACTACTATGATAATGAGGACCTATCAGAGTACACCAACACATTTGTTGTCCCAGATGTGGATCAGATATCACAAGCTTTCTTCAAGTTGTTGCATGGGAGTTGAATTTAATTTCATGGCTTTTCATCTAAAATAAGAGTTGTTTACAGTATAAGAGTTTCAGAGTTTTCTAGGCTTCTAAATTTGTAAATTTCATAAAGAAAAAAGGTAAAGGTGCGTCACTTTTAATATGGGAAAAAGTGATGATCCAGCAGCGCTGGGGTCTTATAAATCAGCATCAAAGTATGGGGCCTCTGCACCTCACTGGTAACAAGAGGTTGGCAGTGCGGAACAGAGTAGCAGTGAAGTTGGAAACGTCGACGCTCCTCTTCTCACTTGCTCCAATATAGTCAACTCCGGCCTCACCCCAGCAATGGAAATCAATGCAATGCGATGCTTGGCTGGCCAAAGGATGTCGAAGAGTGAACTGACTAGTCCTCGCTATCTTATGTAATTACATACAATACCCAACCTCACCTCCCATGAAGATATCGGTAACTAGATACTAGTAGGCTTAAAGGTACAATGCTTGCTTCCCGGAAATGTGCCTTATCAACCAGCATGAACCTGATTGGGGCAGATGTATTCTGATGCCAGATGTGGAGGAAAAGGGAGAGAGAGGTAGAGGGTTTACATTTAGCCTGTGCCTAAGTGAAGGGTTATATGAATTACTCTTTTGCAGCCTGTCATATTACTCTGTCATGCTGAGCTATTGGCACACTCTCCACAATGTGGGTAAAGAGTGCTTCTTAGCACTGACACTTTTGCTTTTAGTCAGCCAGAAAGATCCAAAAAACTGAATTTTCTCTTCCACTCACATTTAGATCAATGCAATATGAGACCACAGTTTGTTAGTATGCAGGTTGGCAGAAAGTCTCTTGTGGCATTGTGTAATGATCTTTGCCGGCTGCTATGAGGATGTCATCACTGATAGTCATGATGCCTTCTAGAACTGGGGGTAACATTTATGAGTTTTTGGTGAAGGGCAGAGCAGCAAGACACTTTGCTGCACTGCATTGTGTCAAAAGGAAAGGGCAGAAATGAGCCTTATTTATGATATATGGCACATTCCTTTCCTTTCAGTCAGTGCTGGCGCACAATTTGGTACCTAGCACCAATGCGGGCATCCTTGCACAAGGTTCTCTGCATTGTTGGCAGGATTAGTTTTGTACAGAAAGGGACACCTACTGTCATAAAAACAATCAATGGATCAGTTTTCCTCATTCTAAGTGTGCTGCAAAATGTCTGGCGAGTCATAATGTTTTAGCGCTGCCCCTGGTTTACGTGAAAATGTAAATCTGGGACAGCATCAAAATCCATGGGTGTTGTGTGGGAACGCCTCCTTGATGCAGAATAAGGCAATGCAGTGCTCTTGTGCACCCTTGCCTTACTCCATACCAATGAGGAAATGCATAGCCACGAACTGTGGCTTCGCGTAGCCTCATAGATATGATTGAGAGACCTGCGCAAGTGGATTTGCAAAATAAGTGAGGCTTTAGCAGCACAGGCCTCTTTTAAATAAGCCCCTGGGAGTATTTCACAAATGGCGTTCTGAAATACCTGTATTGCAGATGATATTCCAAAATGTAATTGTTCATATCACCTGAGCCCCAAGTAAGAGAAAAATTGTTAAGGCTCCTTTACTGACATGTCTATGAGTGAGATGAGGACCAATTCTATATTTTCCTCTTCCGGGTCATTATCCATGGTAGATACCAATAGGGTACCAGTCCCGGTTTATGGTGCAGAGAAATGGCTTCTAATGCATAGTGGCTGATTGTCATCTAGTGGGGCCTTTTCGATTATACCTGCTCTGCAAACATGTACAAAGCAATTGGGTTTCCTACAGTTTGAGACGGTTTTGCCTTGTGTAGGGTAGGTAGGTTGTGGGTGGGGTTCCGTAACACAATATCCCCAGTGAAATGTGTTGTATTTGGTTTTGCTTTGTGTCTTGCTTTGTGTCTTGTTATCTGTGCAAAGTGGTTGTCTGTTTCTAATGACATTGACAATCTCTGATTATACCAGTCATCATAGATCAGGATCTGACTTGACGCCGATCTTGCTTCGAGGGTAGCCATGATACTGACAGTCAATTCAATTCATAAAGCTTTATTCGGTGCATATAAAAATGACCATAAAAGCACTAGAACGACAAATAGGATAACAGATATTGCAGAATTTAACAAAAATACTGACATAAAATTTAAAACAACATACCTTTGCTGGCATTAATTGATTGATTTAAAAAAGTAGCAGTAAAAAAGCATATATCTGCCGATTGCATATTAAAAATTAATTTCATTGCATCATTAATAGTACGTGAACCATATTTGATAAACAGAGGTTTTACATAGGCAATACGAAAACTCTTGTAAAGTTTACATATCAATAAAAAGTGCAAGGTGCTCTGCTTTGATAGACCATAACATGGACAGGGTCCGGTCCGATCGTTTTTAAGGTGGGGCTATGCCACCAGATGGTGTGCTAGCCCAAACCTAAGTCTAATAAGTACAAATCTATGGGATGGTCTGGTCACCATGACTAAATATAGGGGGTAAACTTCATTAACAATATGGCTATTGTAAAAAAAAAAGTGGAGAACATAACCCCGGTCTTTAATGCCTCCTCATTCTATGTGCTAAGAATGTTGACTTCAGCTCACTTTTGGGTATTGCGGTACCAGCACATGGATCTGCCATAATATTTATGTCAAAGATTTCTAAAAAACAGTCTACAATATATTTTAACCAGGGAATTTTTGAATAATTGTCTAAGGCGAGACAATCCTCTATAACAGATCTATTAAAAGCTGTCTTCTCCTTTAACCCGATGGAACGCCAAACCATAAGAGGCCTTAAGGATAATAAATCCATCAGGTAGTTAATCCCCAGTTCCCTATGGATCAGCTCAGTTGGGGCGGAGGTAGGTAAACAGAGAAGCTTTTTCAGGAAAGAATTTTCCTCCGTCTGCAAACTAAAATCACAGCAGTGTCCCCAAACTCCGGCCCCATACAATGCAATTGACAAACATCTGGCTTGGTAAATCTGAATCATATCCCTGGTACGTCTGTCTCCGATCTTAGCCGCGAATCTAAAAACCCCTTTAGCATTTTTAGCCATTTTATTACGGACATTGGTAAATTCATTAGACCATTTTCTATCTTTTGAAAAAGTTATTTCCAAATAACAAAATTTATCTACATGTTGCACTTTTTGGTCGTCAATAAAAAATGCATTAGACAACTTTCTTTTGGCCCCACAGGACATGGTATGCATTTTTCCTTTGTTGATAACCAGTTTCCTGTCCTTAATAAAAACAGAGAATCTGTCAATTAAACGTTGTAAATCTATGGGGGTTCTCGATAGTAGCACGGTATCGTCTGCGTATAATAACACCAGCACTATGACCCCATTAACCTGGGGGCATCAGCATTAAAAGTTTTTAAAACTATATCAATTTCATTAATAAATAAGGTAAAAAGCAGGGGGGCAAGAACACAGCCTTGTCTAATACCTCTATTAACACTGAATTTAGGGGTACACTCTCCTTTGACGCCATAGCGCACGCTTGTTTGTAATTTTTCATATAGCCTGGCCAGTAAGAAGATTATGCCCTCTAGTGCCCCAAGCTGTAACAGGGTTGGTCATAAGATGGAATGGTCCACCAGATCAAAAGCACTGCTTAAATCTGCAAAGCAGAGATAAAGTGAACCTTGTTTGGCCTGGGTATACTTCCCGATCAGTAGATCTAAATTTATACACTGATCGAGTGTACCCCGTCCTTTCCGGAATCCATACTCGCTATTGGCCAAAATCGCCTCTCTCTCCACCCACTCTTCCAATCTAGCCAACATTACTCTACTCATGATCTTAACTGAGGAGTCTTAAAGAGAGATGGGGAGGTAGTTTTTATCATCTGACCTGTTGCCCTTCTTATGTATCGGGATTATAATGGACTCCCCCCAGGTTATGGGGCCTCGGTACATACATCTGCATTAAAAACAATAGCCAAAATAGGGCTCCGCATCTCCTATGCTGCTTTATAGACCTCGATGGGTGTACCCCGTCTGGCCCCTGGGCCTTCCCCCCCTTGCTTGCGCAAATACTTAGTTCGACCTCAGGGACAGTGATGTCCAAAGGCACAATCAGCCAGTTACTAGGGTTGGTTTCATAGCAGTTATCAGATTTAAAAATCATGGAAAAATGGGAAACCCACCCCTTGCTAGAGACTTTCGAGGTAAGCTCCGGGATAGATTCCTCCTTGAGGAAAGGAGAGTTGACTGTTGACCAAAAAAGGGCACAATTAGACAGTTCAGTTGCTTGATTTAGAGTTTCCCAAGCCTGCTGCTGCAACTCTCCTTTCCTGCGTTTCAGAGCGGATTTGTAATCTGATCTCAGCTTAATGATTAATTTTGTATCCCTGGGGCATAACGTCAATGCATGTTTTAAGTCCCTTAAGAGTGTGGTACAAGTATGATCGAACCAACCCAGTCTATGCTTAGATTGCACTCTATCAGGTCTAGTGAACCTACCATCTATGCATTTATTAATGCCATTAAAAACATCTAAAACCCGGTCTGGTTCATTATTATTATTTAGGATAAGGGTAATATCTGCAAAGCACTCTTTAACAATAGAGCTCAATAGTTCATCAGATTTTTCCCCTTTCCATCTCAATCTTACTCCATTAGGCCTATGTGGGTCAATATTCGTTACAGTTCTCCCTGGACAGACAGGCCTGCCTCCCCAGATTGTAGTTTCTAAGATAATACAATTATGATCGCTCAAAGAGGAGACTTCTATCCTAGGGGCCTGACAATAGGGGACAATATTAGAAGAAACGATTACATGGTCTATGATTGAACTAGTGTACCGATTCTTAAACGTAGGGACAGTCTGACCATTTTCATCTTTTGAGTAGTTTAAGACTTCCAAATCATGGTCACCCATGAGTTTGTTAAGTGTTTCTCCGTAACTGTTATGGCAGGAATGCAGATCATCCGGACCAGCATTATTTTTGACCCCACAGACTTTTTGGGTTGACATTTCACAAATCGGGATGTTAAAATCCCCCACCCAAATAAAATCAAAAAGAAAATTCGATTCTGCAATCAAATTATCAATGGCAACGGCCAGGTCCTTTACAACTTGCATCCTAGTATTATCAAAGATATTGTTATAAAAATTAAGGAGTACATTACGGCCTTGTCTCTCATGCAGCCAAAGTATCTGTACATGAGCACCCACGGTCAAATACCTTTTTACAGTTATAGACTGATTAATAGAAACTAAAATCAAAAGTCCACCTTTGGCTCTTCCTGGCATAGAACCCTGTGCTAATAAATTATATGAGACAAACCCCTCATAGTTAACAAAATCCATACACCACGTTTTCTGGAAACAGACAATGTCATAGAGGTTAATCAAATTCATCCAGCCCAAAACATCGTCCTTAGAGTTCAACCCGGCGATATTCCAGCTAACGACAGATAAGCATTTTTACCACCAATCTCAATACTATCTAGAATGGGCACTTCATGTTGTACAGCCCCTACATTATGATCACCATTTTGCATATCCCTATTAACTGCTTCTGCACTGGAATAGACCATAGATAATGGTCCGGGATCTACAGATTGTTCCCTTGCTTCAACAACCTGGCGAGCTGGGATCACCTCAGGGTTGGAACAACAATCTTGGCTGAGTCAATCGTTAGCATCTAAGGTACTTAGGGCTTGGTAACGATTTAACACTGGTACCTCAAATGCAGGACATAAATTGATACGTTTGTTAAGGGTAGAGAGGCCTCCTCTATCTTTGTCAGAGGGTCCATTAATGATATGACTATAGAAGAAACCAAGTGGGCGTAGACTTATACCCTTATCAAAATATGGTAGCGAAGCCACTCTTAGCAAGGTAGTTGCAGCATGTTGAGGATATTTAAAATTAACAATAACGCAGTCGCCTCCGCTGCTCTTTCGGGAGTTGCCGATCCAATTAACCCTTCTAGTGGTGAGAATCTGATTCGAATAGTTCATAGGGAACCCACATTGTTTATGGAGCCAGAACACTGTTTTATTTATTTATTTATTTATTTTTACGATTTATAGAGCGCTGCGCATACCCGTGGGTGTCTTGGCGCTTTACTTTTAGGGGCATCATGAAAATCCTGTTGGTTCTGGTTCAAATGTTGTTCAAAAGGTGGCACATTTGTTAGAACAACCACATATGGGGCACAATCAGGGGGTAGGTTAATGGTATGGCTTCTCTTGACTTCTTTCGACGCCGGACCGCTCTCAGGTTCTACTACTACCCGGTTCTTCTGGCATCCTGTCGATTGGGGATTAGGCTTGCCTGTTACTATCATGTTCGTCTCCCCACTACAATCGACAGCTGGGTTAGATATACTCAGAGCAACGTTACTGGCCCTATATCCTTCACCCTCGTCCCATTGCCAATTCAATATGGGCAGATAATTGGTCACCTAACCTAGAAACCTCATTAGAGATAAAATCTAGCTTTTCTGTTAGAGGTTTGATTAAATTTTCTATTTTGGCACCCATAATGCTGACTAACAGATCAAACTGGTCAGCATTAATTTTTACTGTGCTTGGGTTATCCATTGACTCATCTCCACCTAATGTGATTGTTGGGGGTGTTTTAGCTCCCTTTTTATTATAAGTTTCCTCCATGTTTTGTTTGGGTTTTTCTACAGCCCCTTCTTGTTCAAGGGACCGGGGACCTCTGGGTAGGAGTATTAGAGATATCAACCAATCTAGTAGGTGATATTGGTATTTGGACTAGAGCCTCAGTGGTGGTACCAACTAAATTGCTAGATTCCCTACTATTATCTATGGGTGGTAGTGACAAAGGTGTTGAGGGCATTGTTGGCAAACTGCCTAAACCCAGCGATAATCGCCGTTCTGTTTTGTCAATTTCAGTGTTTATTTTATTTATTGCTTTTACCAGATAATTGTCGAGCATAGCACTAGCCAGCTCAAGAGGGGTTTTATTTCCCTTTCGCTTTGACATATTTGCAATGGGCTGCTAAATATAAATTATATTGGATATACAAATCTATTATGAATGAGAGAAAAATAAAACTAGATAAACTATAACCCGAGATTCCTCATTAACAGAAAAATAAAATACGGGGATAAAAACACAACAGAAACGTTATCGTCCCCTCATACAGTCATTATTGGCACTCTCACTTCGTTGTTGTAAGGGATCCTAATGTTCAAAAGTCAAGGGGTCTGGCCCAGCCCAGCCACGTCCAGCCTCGGACGGCCTCAGACAGCCCGACCTTGGCTAGGGCCTAGTCCGGCAACGCCGCGCGCATCCCGCGACGCGGGGGCTCTCGTCCGATATAAAGCGCCTCTGGCGCGGAAAGGGCGGGAGCGGCTTCCTGCCGCTGGGGCTCCTGGGACTAGTTTTCCCCCCA
This sequence comes from Lissotriton vulgaris, assembly GCF_964263255.1. Classification (NCBI taxonomy): domain Eukaryota; kingdom Metazoa; phylum Chordata; class Amphibia; order Caudata; family Salamandridae; genus Lissotriton; species Lissotriton vulgaris. The sequence continues at coordinate 1,317,982,964 of NC_141691.1, forward strand.
AAACAGCGGCCACGCCTGGATGGAGTGAGGCTTGCGTGGGAGACCGGCAGCAGTGTCAGAGATCCTGTTGGCGTAAGGTAATGCTGCCCCCATGAGACGCCCGCTCCACCGGGGCTCTCGTCCGATTTAAAGCGCCTCTGGGCACGGAAAGGGCGGGAGCGGCTTCCTGACACTGGGACTCCTGGGACTAGTAGTCCCCCCCTCACAGCGGCCGCACCTGGATGGAGTGAGGCTTGCGGCGGTGGGGGAGACCGGCAGCGGTGTCAGGAATCCTGTTGTCGTAAGGTAATGCTGTCCCCAAAGTTCACCAGACTCCCCTGACAGTCATTTTCAGTCCCTTGTAGGGGTTGGTTTTCATACAACTTAACCACCTGTTCACTTGCAAAGGGCATTAGAAACAAATGTGTCACTACATTGCTGGTTCCTTTGGTCACATGACAATAGTCCCTAAGTCTATCTGCCCAGATTCTAAGTCTGGATCAGTTAGTTCAATGAATGGCATCAAAGGAAAGACTGTGACTTCTACGTAGTTGGAATAACGCCAAGATACACTCAGCCTCTCCGCTGCGGAGGAAGGTCAAACACAGGGATACAGACAAATTGTTCAGAGGGCTAGGGATATCCTAGAATACTGCACTATCAAAACACTAATGCACACCACAGGCTAGTATCATGTTATTTTGAAACCATTTTTTTTCTCCGAAATTATTGAATGTTCACTCTCCGAGTTATAATCCATTGCACTCTCCTGCAAATGGTTTAGAGTTGTGACTTAGAATTCAGAGGATGGGCTACTCCCTTTCACAAATGACGGTTATCCTGTCCGCCATATTGTAAATGCATTATATCCTATGGCACTTGCAATACGGCGGATGGGATATGTCCGGTCCAGCCCTGCCAAGTACCACTCTTCAGGCGTTAGACTAACGCATTTCACTGTGGTGGTCTGCATCACTGCACTGAAATGGAAATTCACGCATAAATGGCATAGCGCCTCCCTGGATGTCAAGCGGTAGCACTTCTAATCATTCTCCAATAACCAATGCAGACTGAGACTAAAACTGAATTTAGCAGTGCGACATGCGCGCTGTTCCCTGCAGGCTTGGGGACTGGCTAGGGGCGGTCCTCTGAACTCTAAATCTGGCCCTAAGTCATTATTATCTATAGAAAGGTGGTCTTCAATATTTTAATGAGAAGCTCTAATATAATTGAAATCAAAAACGTTAGTGACTTGCTGTCTCTGATAGGAGTATTTTTAAGGCAATTATCCACATATGCTCTAGATTCTATGACCACGTCCTATCTTGTGTTCTTCCTATATTTCCTCCTTAACACATTTATTATTCAGGCCTTCCTTTTCAGAATGACTTTATTGTTATAGCTTTAAAACACATTTTCTCCTCACATTTCTTCTAATCCTGCTTTATATTTTATTTTAGGCAGGTAATGTGTATATTTAGCATGCACGTGCAGTAGGTGTCAGCAAATCAAGAACCTAATGCTGTGTATTTCCTGCCAAAAATATCAGCATACAAACCTTTCAATATGTGGGAAGCTGCAAAATATGTACAAAAGCTCACAGATGTCACTTTCTGGGCTACCTAGATTAGCACATTGCAAGCCTGAGAGAGAAATCCTTAGCGACAAGCACTGGTGGCAGGACAATGCACTGAAACATAAAATATTGATTATTATTATGTGAATGAAATCAGAAGACCAAAATGTGACTGTAATGTGTGCTGCGAGAAAGTAGGCAGGATACAGCAATGCTACATTTCCATGAGGGGTGGGTGAGATGGGGGGGGGGGCATATTTGTATCCCATCAGTCAGTATTCCTGCATGGGATTGTTAGTGTAATTGCGAATAACGAGGTGATGTCCCTTTTATTTTGTTTTGCTATGCGGCTGCTCATCTGTGGAACAATCTTCCACCCGTCCTCAGTCAAGTGGAAGAATTCCCCCACTTCAGGAGGAAGCTTAAAACTTGGCTGTTCCCTCGGATGTAGTGTAGGACAGTCTCCTGATTGGTAAACTTGGGCAATTAGGAATGTGCCTGTAAAACTCAGCGCCATGATGCCCGTGGGGTGATAGTGCGCGTTATAATTCCGCATTACATCACATTAAGTAATGTCACCTAGGACCTCAGCGAGCATTGTACTTATTCATGAGTCTTGACTGCTTTGTGTCACCGTTCAGCACTAGAATAAAGTGCCTGGTAAAGTTATTGTCAAATTGTGGCGCACAGACTGTTGCGGGGGCAAACTAGGAAATGGTGCTTCTGCATGTGTGTATGTTCGAACAGAATACTGTCCATTTGACAAATCACGCTCAAATATATGATACATGTCTCGGTAGGTAGGTCGATATTTGGAACTATACATTTGAAACAGCAGTTATATTGATATAATTAGGTAAGGGGTAAGCCAGTAATATTTCGATCTGATTAGCCACATAACAACAGGCAGGTGGATGACAATTGGACACATATCGAAATAAGTCAAGATTTCAGTCATGTATGTCTAACCAATGGAGTAATTCCGGTATCAGATGAAAAGAGAATACGTTAGAAGTATGACATTGAGTGAGCCTGGCAGGAAGCTTAATTATTAATCTTACTGAAGTGACGAAGAATTATTCCCACATTATCATTTAATATTTTTTGACCCTATCATTTAAAAAAAATCGTTACAGTATGCCTTCCAGTATGCTTAATAAATTCCTACATGCATGAAAACCTTAATCAATAGAGGTAAAAGAAAATAGAATTTCTGTTCCTCGTTTTATTATTTGTACAATTACGTTCTGACTTTTAAAAACTGAGGCCCTCATTTAGAGATTGGCGGGCAGCCAATAGATCGCCATAGGGACAGATATAATCAACTCTGCCAGTCATATTTGGGGATCTCTACCTACCTAGCAGGAATACCTATGCCTTCAGAGGATCTGCCACCACTGTTCCATGTTTAAATATCGATTCCCAAAATATAGATGCAAAAAATATCGATGTAAAAATATTGATTACAAAAATATCGAATCCCTATCCTTAAACAGGTAAGTACAGTAATATCGACTCAAAAATATCAATGTAAAAAATATAGATGTAAAAAATATCGACTTTAAAAATAACATAACTTAAAATAAATTAAATAATATTAATATTATTATTTTTGTTTGTTGTAACAAAAAAAATTCATATTATTACCAAACTACAATACATTTAATATATATTTTAATTATGTATAACAAATAAAATTAATTTAATAAATATAAACACAAAAAACTGTGTACATATACATACATTTACTTAAATACATTTTATTAACTATCTTTATTTATTTATAAACTTGTTTAATTATATAAAAATAAAATAAACAAATATATATAACTAATTTAAAATAAAATATTTTATTTTTAATTAACACATTAAACTTTTAAAAAAATTAGATACATTTAATACCAAAATAAAAACATTGTAGTTAAAACGTTGGATAGCGAAGGGGTAAAAATTACTATTCCCACTCAAGTGAGTGCAACAGTAGGGAAAGCTCTGGATAGCGTAAGGGTAAACATTACTATTCTAACTCCAGTGCGTGCAACAGTAGGGAAAGCGCTGGATAGCGCAGGGGTAAAATTTACTATTCCCACTCCAGTGAGCGCAACAGTGGGGAAAGTGCTGGATAGCGGAGGGGTAAAAATTACTATTCCCACTCCAATTAGGGCAACAGTGGGGAAAGCTTTGGATAGCGGAGGGGTAAAATTTACTATTCCCACTCCAGTGAGTGCAACAGTAAGGAAAGCGCTGGATAGTGTAGGGGTAAAAATTACTATTCGCACTCCAGTCAGTGCAACAGTAGGGAAAGCACTGGATAGCGGAGGGATACAATTTACTATTCCCACTCCAGTGAGTGCAATAGTATGGAAAGCGCTGGATAGCGGAGGGGTAAAAATTACTAATCCCAGTCCAATGAGTGCAACAGTAGGGAAAACGCTGGATAGTGGAGGGGTAATATTTACTATTCCCACTCCACTGAGTGCAACAGTAGGGAAAGTGCAGGATAGCGGAGGGGTAAAAATACTATTCCGACTTCAGTGAGTGCAACAGTAGGGAAAGCGTTAGATAGCAAAGGGGTAAAAATTAATTTTCCCACTAAAGTAAGTGCAACAGTAGGGAAAGCGTTGGATAGCGTAGGGGTAAATATTACTAGTCCCACTCCAGTGAGTGCAATAGTAGGGAAAGAGCTGGATAGCGGAGGGGTAAAAATTACTATTCCCACTCCAGTAAATGCAACAGAAGGGAAAGCACTGGATCCCAAAACAATAATAAAACAAAACCAGTAACATTTTCGTTAAATTTAATTTCCAATATCAACATAATTAATATATACATTTAAATATATTATTATTAACAAAGATAATAAAAAAAATAATTACACATTATTTAACAATATAAAATCCACAACACACACCTGCAATTAATTACACAATTAAATGTAATAATGACTAATTAATTAATGTAAATTAATTAATTAATTAATCAATACAAAATAAATTAATTACTTACCACCTTTCACACCATTTATACATATAAACACCAGAACACACACCTAAAATTAATTACACAATTACATCTAATAATTACTAATTAATTAATGGTGATTAATTTAAAAGTATTTAATACTTAATAAATAAAATAAATTAATTACTTACCACCCTTCAGACAATTTACACATATAAACACCACAACACACACCTAAAATTAATTAAACAATTACCTAATTATGTATTAATTAAATGATTAAAATTAATTAATAACTAATTATTACACTATTAATAATTAATCAATTAACACATTAACAATATAATACATTTAAAAAATATTATTACTTCCCACCCTATTCCCCTATAAACCCACAACCCGCTACGGAACTAAAAATGCAGATTTAAACTCAAAATTAGTTATTAACTAGTAAAACTCTAAAATATATAATAAAATGACAAACAATTCTTGTTAAAAACACTAAAATACATAAAATTACTAATAAATCGATATTTTGGTCAAATATCAAATATATTTCTGTAAACAATATTTATTGCAAAGATATTTATGTAATCGATATTACTTACCTGTCAGTCGATATTCTTGTCAACTATATTTTTGTTGTCGATATTTGTTCCCCACAATATTTTTGCAGCAATATTTCTGTCCCACAATATTGTTGCTGCAATATTTCTACTCTGCACCGCCATCACACCAGCTCCTCTGACAGCTCTAAAGGTCTCCTGAGCAGCCACAGTGTTTCTTCCGGTCCCACAGCAAACATTTTGTTACAAAATCAAACTCCCAAACCAGGAGGGTTTTTTTTTGTAAAACAGAACAATAATGATTCTCATACCATGAGAGGTTTGCCCCTGGATATGGATCTCATTTTTTTATTTTTCTGTTTGCCAATTCCAGGTTTTCCATGGTGTTCCAAAAGAGGAAATAAAGCACCTCAGAACACCTGACGGAAGTGATGCTGACCGACTGCTGTAATAAAACGGGCCATTAGTTGTGTGGCCTGCACAAGTAATGAGTCCACATTTGTCCTCCACTGGGAATCAAATACCCCATTGTAGTGCTTGACTCTCATGGTAGCGAAGTGGAGCAGTCCAAGGCCTACACAATGAAGGTGGTTCGCAGGTATGCAATATTAACATTCAATAATTCATTGTCTAGTTTACCCTTTTTCTTTAAAAATGGAAAGGTATTATTTATTACACACACAATACACAATACACTGCAGTACTTTACAAATATACATAATGCTGATGGGAGTACTTTTGGTGACATTGGGTAATCACGTGTGACCCCCCCAAAGGCATCTAGTTCACAAACCACATGTTAAAACATTATCTTGTACTTAAATGCAATAACTGAACATAACTTGGATTGAACACACTTAATACTTGCAATAAAGCATGACAATACAGCATGTATACTTTGATCACTAGTGGCTGTCAGCATCAATATTTCATTAAAGCATTTACAGGAAAAATTGCATATGCATGTCTGAAGGATTTTTGTACTCCTAAGGAAATTTGCAAAATGAAAAATATAATTAAAACGTAACCCCTAGAACGTATCACATTTCAGACCACAATAACTGCAGTCTTAGACTTTTGCCCCTAGAGGGCAATAAACAACATGCAAACTTATGTTAGCCTTCTTCAGGTCACATGAACCACATCTCTAGACTTTCCCCCTAGTGGACACTGCACTTGCAGCTGCTGAAGATCAGAAGCTCTTGCCTGGGGAATGCTTGAAAATGACATCGAAATTCTGATATGTCATTCGGTTGGAGTTCCACCCAACGTAGGGTGAGGCCTCCTAAAATTCTTTTTGTGGGGAGGCTGCACTGCTCCTTCAGCCCCTCTTGCATTATTTACTCTTGTTGATGATGACCCCATAATCCTGGGGCCACCACAACGTGATAAAATGGCAGATTCAGGGTCAGGCACCACAGGGTTTTATGGGGAGTTCCTTTGAGGGTGCATCCATATTAGATGAGCAGCTCTCATGCTGCCTCAGGGAGAGCCGCTGCCTTTGATCTGCACTGCACGGCATCACATCATATGGCTCGTTCCTGGTTTTAGGGGTACCCAGTTCCACATAGGCAACCTGCACTGCCTTGTCATTGGAGGGTAGTCCAGGGGTCCCACCTCTGGCTCCCTCCACTGGCTACCCACATGAGCAGCACTCCTGTTAGCTGTTGCAGGAGCCAGCAGGTTTCTTCTTCCCTGCCCACGCCTGCGGACTGGGAACAACGACTCTTGGTGGCCTCCCGCTCCCCCAGTCGCAGGCACAAGGAGTGGGGTGACTCTGCCACATTTGAGGGGAACACAGTGGAGTTTCCCCGAATGCCTCTTCATCTCAGGGCCCAGGGATGTGGCCTTGGACCCCTGACCGCACTACTAATGAGCGCGGAAGCGCAATGGTGCTTTCCCGCCTAGAGCTGGCATCAGGGGTCCGGGAATGGGGTGCCAGCACCCTTGGGCCACTGAGGAGGGGGCCCCATGCCTGACCCCTGCCTGCCAAAAAGTTGAGGAATCCTTCTTGCTACAGTTATCAGGCCTGGCCCATTCCAGATAATGAAATTAGCCAGGTAGCGCAGCTCCACGCGCTCACGGACTATGCTCGGGGTCAAAGGTCATATTCTTTCTCAGGCTGATATCTTGAGCCATGTTGGGCCATTTGGCTTCATTCCAGTCTAATTTTGCTCCGGGTGGTGAGTCCTAGCCACTTGAAGCACTTTCTTCAGGCCTCCTGGCTTCAAGGGTGACAAACGTTTCAGGGAGCTGGTTTCACTGGTGCCTTGCAGCAGCTGTCTCCTTGCTTTTCCTGTGGGCCTCTCTCCTCCTTGGCACAGAAGCCCAGTCTTTCCCCTAACTAGGCGTCGGAGGGTGTAAGGCAGGGGTCTCTAAACCGGTCCTGGAGGGCCGGATCCATGCCAGATTTTTAAAATTACTACATGTATCTCAATGGAGATATCCAAAAAATCTGGCATGGATCAGGCCCTCCAGGACCGGTTTGGAGACCCCTGGTGTAAGGGGACCAGCTTGCCTGGTCTTGGGGAGAGACCAACTAGTCCTGGGGTCAATTAAAGTCAGAGTCCTTAGTCCAGATGGCCGTCAGGGGTTCTTCCATCCCATTGTCCATAGCGTCTGCCTCCGGTCCCAGTTACCATCAGAAAAGCACAGCCAAGAGAGACTTCTCCCCCTGCGCAAGACTTTTTAAATGGGGGCAGGAGGGTCTAAGAGGGAGACACCTCTGGCCTATCCTTAGGTGCCACATGAACTCTCCGCCCCTTTCCCAACCTTCCAGTATAGCCTGCTGGGACTTTTCAAAATAGTGTCACCTAGGAGTCACTTGCAACACTTGCTCTGGGGGACTCAGCTCCACCCCTCGCTAACATCACTGCCAGAGCCTTTCCCAGAAAATCTTCAAACAAATCCCTCTCCCGGACACGCTCCAGAGGTCTTGGCTCCCTTTTCTTTGTTTAGTGGGCTTGGGCAGGCCTGTCCCTGGGACAGTGTGACTGCTGGTTGAATGAGGCAGAGCATTCTGCCTCAACCCTTTCCTCCTCAGAAGCTTAGAGAAGCACTGTTAATTTCTTTCTTTATTTGGGGAGGCCTTTGTTCCTGCTGCTTCAGAGAAATGTAATTAACTAAGCACTGCAGGTTGACAAAAGGCCAAACAAAAATGAGCCAGAGAAATAGGAGATTCCTGTATGACCCATAAGCAGTAAAGATGTTTGTCAGCTTTGCAGAATTGATTTTCTCATACCCATTACACCCTAAATCAGTATGACTCTGGTGCCTGTAGGCCAAAGTGAAGCAAAACTGCACTCCAAGAAAGCCATCTGTATAGGTATATAACGGAGTGTCACTGCAGACACGACAGTAAGTCACACTGACTTTTCCTATGAGTGTACACTAACATTATGAAGTGTAACCCAGGTCAATACCCAATCCTGCAGAGTCCTCTCTGCACCAGTATAACTGTGTGCAGTTACCGGGCTGAGCACAACCTCTGTCTCCCACGTAACCAGCCAAGAGCCCCTCACCCATGTTGCATCTCAGCATCCTTATCTTAAAAGACGGATACTGGCGGTAAACATGTGTAGTCCATTTTCCATGAGTTTACCGTGGGTGAGTTACAGGTTATAAAACTCCCCACAGTAAAAAGTCAAAAACCAGGTGATAAAAAAGTTAAAAATATGGGTGGATTATATGGGCATAACCATCTTCTTCCAACTGGGGTATGTACACTGATGGCCATAACTCTGTTGAGCTGTCAGTGTAAGGGTTCCGCCAGCAAAAACCAGATGGCCCACCTGACTCTAAATAGAGCTGGTTGCCTGTCAGAAGGGTTCTACACCACGTTTGTGGTTGTGGTGAATTACCTTCTCCACCAAACTCTAAAGGAGGGCTTGTGTCTGCACCTCATAATAGCAGCCATCATCATTTCTCTCATGGTTATCACAAATGTTCTCTGAGGGAAGCATAAAGAAAGCAGTGTTATGTACCATGAAATGTGGCACCCTGAAATTCATTATTTTTTTTTGCTCTAGATTTGGTATTATTTATCTACCTGACACATAAAAGTGTGAAAGGATTGGGCATGCTGTATTTCCATCCATCTTCTGTTTCAATGCGTTTTATACCTCAAATTGTTCTTAGAGAAGGTGACTCAGAGCTTGTTTAACAAAAACTGCATTGTACTGCCACAAATCTTCATCCATTTCATGGTCAGGCGAGGAGATGAAGTGTAAATGTCAGCGCTATGCCTTGTTCTTGTTTTCAGGTCAACATATTTTGCTTTGTGATCTACTATGCACGTCTTAAAAGAATATTTTGAGAGTGCTTCGGAGATGCAGTACGCAGCCTTGTCACTCATTAGATGTGGGTAAGAAATCCCCGCTGCTAAGGCGATTTAGCTGAAATAAACATATTTAAGCATTCAAATGTGTCTTTGAAACAATAATGTTATACATTTTGATGTGCAGAGTATAAACATTCAGATTAGCTTAATGTATTCTTGAAGGACATCAATGAACAATAGCTTTTACCTTGCCATTTCTCTTTGTCTGAATAGCTGCTTTACTCAATACTTCTACTTCCAAAATGAAAAAGGGCTGAATAAAGATGGAAACATTACTGTTAGAAATTGGGGGCCTCATTTACAAAGTTTTGGCGTACAGCAGCACCGCAAGCCTTCCTGCTGCACTGCCTTACATCAAAAGAAAAGGGCAGGAATGGGCCCTATCCATGAGAGACAGAGCACTCCTGTCCTCTTCTACAGTGCTGGCGCACAAATGGCTACCATGCATTAATGCAGGCACACTTGTACCATGGTGTAAAAGGCGTCTGTGTTGAAATCAGGTTGTTTTCGTGAGGAAGGGACACCTTCCTTCACAAAAACAACCCTTACTGGGAAGTCGTAGGCTTTTGACGCATTCCCAGGTTTACAGCTTGTTTTAACCCCTTCACTGTGGCGGCTATTCCGCCGCAGTGCTAAGGGGGCGCAGCGGCCGCATGCTGGTGACGGAGCCGCTCCGTCACAAGCATCGGTGGCGCTGTGCTTATGACGGAGCGGTTCCGTCACGGCCCGCCCCGCTCAATAGAACACTCAGCGCAGGCGCGGAATTCGAGCCGCGCATGAGCAGCGAGCGGGCCATGACGGAACGTCTCCGTCATCAGCACAGCGCCACCGCAGCTGATGACGGAGCGGTTCCGTCATCAGCAGACAAGGGGTTAAAACTGATAATATGTCAAATGCCATGGGTGTTATGTGAGGATACCCACCATAACGCCATTGGCAGGTCTCCCTATCCCAGTGTGCGGCAGCGCAGCGCCTTACACAATGTTGCCTCACACCATATCTAAGAGGCCATGAAAAGCCATGCTGGGTGGCTTACGTGGCCTCGTAGATACGGATAAGCCCAGTGCACTGCCTGAACGACAATAAAAGTGGCATTCTAGCAGCACACTGGGCTTGTAAATAAGCCCCTGGGTGTTTGGTTGGCAGATGTATGCACCCTGTCCTACAAGAGCCACAATCCTAGTCAAGGTGAGTCACAATGGGAAACAACCATTACATCTCAGTCATTACAACGCACTAACTTTACAACGTAGCTGTTACAATGCAACTGCCTTTACATCGCATGCCATTACAACGCATGCCATTACAACGCATGCCATTACGACACATGTCACTACAACGTATGCCATTACAATGCATACCATTGCAACGCATGCCATTACAACTCATTATAAGGTGAGTAATGGGATTTTTTTAGTTTTAGGGTGTGTATGGGTTCTGGGGTACATCGGGAAAGTATTTTTACCCCTTCACTATCCAACAATTACCCTACTGTTGCACTCACTGGAGTGGGAATAGTGATTTTTACCCTTACAGTATCCAACACTTACCCCATTGTTGCCCCAAAAGCATTATGTGTTGTAATGGTGTGTGTTGTATTGGTATGCATTTTAATGGTATGTGTTGTAATGGTAGTTTCTAAAAATGCATTGTAATGGCATGTGTTGTAAAATCATGCATTGTAATGGTAGTTGTGATGTAAAAACCATGTTGTAAAGGCATGCGTTGTAATTGTTTGCGTTGTAACATCATATATTCGTTACAACACACCCTGAATTATTCTGTGTTCTCTCTCTGGTAGCTTGGCATAGAGCAGTCAGGCTTAACTCAAGAGGCAATGTGTAAAGTATGTGTGCAACACTTCAAACAATGAAAACACCACAATAAAAACTCCACAACAGGTAAGAAAAACTGGGAATAATTGTATAAATGAATCAAGACCAAAATGGCAAACATCCAACAAATAGAAGTTGAGATATGAATTTTCAAAGAGTAAACAGTCAAATAGCACTTAGAAGCAATAAGCGCTTAAATAGATTATTAGTCACGCCGGAGCAAATTCCAGAGTTTGGCCTGCTACAGGGACCCATTCAGGCCCGCTGAACAAGAGTACCTCGATTTGGCTTTACGCCAACGAAGATGTGAGGAGCAGCTGAAGCGGTGTGTTGGTGTCGAGCCACAAAGTGGGAGCGATGCATCTAGATTTTCCAAGCAAGCAATCGCGACAATGTGGGGGTTCTGAGTGTGATGCGCTGGTTCCCAATGCGATGCGCTGGGTCCCAATGCAATGTGTGGCTACTGCTCTCCAGGAAGGATGCCTCAATTCCGAAGGCAATGCGCAGGCTCTGAGTCCAATGCACCAACACCATTCCTCTCTTCCACTAGGATAAGCCAATTCTGACCCACTCAAAGGCAAAGACGTGATGATTCTGATGAGGCTGCATGTGTAGGGTTCAGAAAGCACCTTAGGCCTCACTTACAAGGGTCCAAAACGGGTGTGGCATCACTAGGCATGGCAGAGTAACAGCTTGCATAGTCCAGATGCAGGTGGTTGGAAGTCTTTTGTATCTCTAAGACTTTAATTAGGAGGTAAGCTTGCAAGCCCTTGGAGTGACTCTGGGTTCATGTGATGCACATCCAGTCCTTTTCACCCAGGCAGAAGAACAGATAGCAGCATGGCAGTTCTGCAAGGCAAAAGCGCAGCAAGGCAAGAGTGCAGAAAAGCTGAAGTCCAGCATAGTGAAAGTCCTTCCAGTAGCACAGTAGTTCTTCCTGGCAGGGTGGTCACAGGTCTAGAAGTGCACTAAAGTAATGGCTCAGTGGTCCAGTACTTATACCCAAGTGTGCCTTAGAAGTGGGGGAGACTTCAAAGAAAGCTTTGAAGTTCACAGAGGTCATTCCTGACCTTGCTCCAGAATCACTACAGGAGTATGCAGCCCTTTGTGTGTAGATGTCAGGGAGGCTGATTCCTCTTGATCAATACCCTCATTATAAACACCTTCTAGAAGCCCCTATTCTGCACTTATAAACAGAAGGTCAGAGAGGCCAGAAGGGGGAAGGGTTTTGGGGAGGGTACTGTGGGGAGGGAGTCCTGTGGCTAAAGAACGGTTAAATCACACAGAATTCATGGCAGTCACTGGTTCTTATGCCTTCTCTGAGTCAGAGGTATCTGAACTGTTCTTTCTACTCATCCTATATATTTATGCACTTTAATAAACTACTCCAACCGGAATTTCACATGAGCAAGGTCCTTGAAACTTCTCACAATATCTCACTATATGCAATATAAGCTTAACCTCTAATTCAAGATTGCAAATGACGTGTCCTTCAACATAAACAGTGTGTGGTATTGTGTTAGTACTCAAATGGTATTCCTGGTTAGACGATCGCTCCTAATGGCGTTCAGTACATTTTTGCTATACGCAGGTCTGATTCTCAATACTCTGATTGTCTTTAATCAAGGCACTGAACAAAACACCACACAAGTCTCAACACTCTGATTGTCTTTAATCATGCCATTGAAGTAAGCACCATGCAATCTGTGTTTAATGAAGACGTGCTTCAATGCCACAAATGCTTCGGTTCTTGGTACTCTGTCTCTGACCATGCCATGAACTATGATGAGAGAGAGTGTTGCTTCCTTGATAAAAGAACATAAAATGAGCAATGCACGGTAACCAATCCTTACAAATATCAGAGACTTCTCCTACCTGCTTCTGTGCAGCCCTGGGGATAGATAGTACCTCTGCGGCCTCAGCAGGACACAAGTAAAGGAGAGCTGCAGCACATGGGTTCTCGGGTCGGGAAGGTGCCAATAACGAGTGGCTGGTATCATTTATACCAGCGGTCAATCCCAAAATGGTGGCCACATTTTCATAACAGTTCTTGATGTTCTGCTAAGTGTTTTGTGAGATGTTGCTCAGCTTCCTGGTAATTGGCAAGATCAGCTGAGTGCTATAAATAAGTGCAAGCAAAAACAAATGAAAACCTGCCAAACACAAACAGAAAACGTTGGAAATAAAGGAATGTGCCCACAAGGGTTAGATGCAAGATGGACATTAACACTTTACTGTAACCATGACAGCACTCAAGTGCACACTTAGCATCCCAGGTATATCATCTCCATACCATTACTGGGCACAGTGCTCAGGTGCATACTTAGCCTTCAGTGTCCCAGGTGTATACTCATCATGCCAGTACTGGGCACAGCATCCGTAGCACCAGGAGGGCGCATTAGTGTCTAAGTGTTCATGGTACCAATACAAGGCATTAGCTTAATAGCACCATCAGCGTTTGTAGCATTTGGAACAGGACAAACGTGATTGTGCCCCACCACCAAAATTCCATCTTGCACTCATGTCAAGAGAATATGGGATGGGTACCATGGAAATGCTGCAGAAGGTGTGGTGCATGCATCGCACTGCGTAGCTCCCAGAAGTCCTTCTCGGGACGATATCCTTTCCATGGCACAAGGCACCAGAGAACACCTTTACGGCACTTCACATCTTTTATGGCATTCACCTCATTCTCCAGTCATCAACCATGATAGGGGGTGGCGGGCGAGAACAAACTTTGGATTCCGCAGGTTTTAACAATGAGGTGTGGAAGACAGGACGGTTGCCTTAACAATTGGGAAGGGTCCTATGTATCATGGTTGAAACCTGTGATGATGCTTAAAATGGAGGTTCTGTGTAACTAGCCAGACACAATCTCTTGGCTGATACATTAGCCCTGCTTGGTGTTGTTAATCAGCAAAACATTCATGATATGCCTTGGCCTTCAAGACATTGCAATGAAGATGCATGGCCATAGTAGACGGTCTCTTTAGTTTGTGCATTAAATTAGGTAATAAGTAAAGTAAAGGCATAAAATGAGGATGCCGGACATAGTTCACATGGAATGGAGAGATTTCTGTTGCAGAGTGTTGCAGATTATTATAAGCAAACTCAGCATTCCAAAGTAATTCTACCCATGAACCCGGTACAGCTGACAGATAGCTGCACAGCTATTGCATCAATACTTGGTTCACCCTTTCAGTCTGGCCATCAGTTTCTAGGTGAAAACTTGGTAACTTGATGATACATTACTCTTGATACTCAGGGCAATGCACCATGCTTTTCAAAATGTGGATGTAAATTGTGTGTCTCGGTCTGAGATCATAGACTTTGGTAAACAATGCAGGAATACTACTTGATTTAACAGGTAGGTGACAACTTCTGTCATGGTTGGTAATTCCGCAAAGGCAATAAAATGGGCAATTTCTGATAAACAACCACTATGATTTATACTTTCCTTGGTGTTTTTGTAGTGTACCTATGAAATCCACTGCTCTATGTTCCCAATCCCAAACTCTTTCAGGAGTGGGGAGTAGTTGCAGGAACACTTTTTTTCTTGGACCTGTCAGTCTTAGTTTGACTGCAAATGTCATATTGTTGTGCATAAGTGTTCATGATTGATATCCAAGTAGGCCACCAAAAATTATGACTAACTAGTTTTTCAATTTTTCCAGGATGGCCAGCTAAGGGATGGCCATGGCACCATTGTAGTGTTTGTTTGTGTAATTATTGATAGGACAAATGTTTCCCTTGGAATGCTTAGGTATACAACATTTGATGACCTTTGTCATGTTTACTACATTGCACTAGTTTAAATATGGGTAAAGCCTTCTGAATATTTTGGATAAAGTCATTGGTTGGGACAGCAGTGACCTCGAGAATTTGTTATTGAGGAACGATATGAGGAGGTTCTTTGATATTATAGGACTTTCAGAGTAAAAGTGTGCATGCACTTTCTTGTTAACACTTCCTGGCAGGATGTTAACTAAAAATCTAATTCTGCAAAAGGCAATATCCAGCATAGTTGTCTGGGACTTAGCGCCTTGGCCCAACATAAAAATTGTAAGTTTCTGTTGTCTGTGTAGATCATTGAAAGGAATTTGGCACCTAACAAGTAGTGTTGCCATTCTTTAAAGGCTAGGCAAATTGTTAACCGTTCTTTTTCAGCAATGGTGTAAATGCATTCAGTGTTACATTCGGTGTTACATTGTACATCTTATGGTGGTCTGTTCCACCCTTTAATGATTTCAAGAAATCTAATAAAAGTTTATATTACTAAGCTTACACTTGAAGACAAGATCTAAAATAAATAGTTAATGAAATTCGGCGGACAGTGACATTTTTGACAAGTATGCTATGGGATGCATGTGTTTGATATTACTGTCTATTTACGATAGAATGCACCTATGGCATTTGGAATTTGGAATTTGGAATTTGGAATTTGGAAAGGTATTTCTAAAGCGCAAACGGTCGCTCCGGAAGGAGCATCATGGCGCTATGAGTCCTGATTCCAAGTCACAGAGTGAAGTGAGGGAGGCTAGATGGCAGCTTTGGACCAGTCGTCGGGAAGCTTGAAGATCCAGGTTTTAAGAAACTTCCGGAATGGCTTCTCGACTGTTTGAAGCCTGAGATGCCTTGGCATACTATTCCAGGCTTTAATGGCTAGGGTGCTTAGAGTTTTGCCGCCTTTGGATTTCAGGTTGAATATAGGTAGGGTCATGAGGTTATCATGTGAAGATCTCAGGGCGCGGCCCGGAGTGTAATGGGGGAAGCGTTTAGTCAGGTAAGAAGGACCGGATTTGTTGAAGGCTCGGAAGGCTACAATGAGAATTTTGAAGAGGATTCTCTTGTGCAGGGGGAGCCAGTGTAAGGCTTTGAGGGCTGCGGAGATGGAAGATTTTCGTGGAAGTTTTAAGACAAGCCGGGCGGCAGTGTGCAAGACACTTTGTAGTTTGGCAAGAGTGGACTTTTTGGTCCCTGCCATGAGTCCATTGCAGTAGTCCACACGGGAGAGAATGAGGGCTACCGCCACCGTTTTTCTTGAGTCAAGCGGGAGGAAGTCAAAGAATTTCCTTAAGGACTTTATTATGCCGAAGCATTTTCCTGCTGTGGTTGAAGCATGGAGATCAAAGGAGAGCTCGGAGTCGAAGAGAACCCCGAGGTTCCTGGCTGATGAAACAGTTTGTGGTGGGGCAACAGAGTTGTCCGGCCACCACAGGGCAGGGCAGAAGGAAGCGTTTTTTCCGATGGGAAGAATCTCGGTTTTATTCGAGTTACAGCGCAGATGATTAGTGTCCATCCATTGGAAGACTGCTGTAAGGCAGTGTTTCAGGTTGAGCTCAGCCGTGTTGGAATTGTCATCAAGAGGAATGATCAACTGAGTATCGTCGGCATAAGAGGTGACGGTTATGCCGAACGATTCTATGAGGGTAAGGAGAGGGATAAGATAGATATTGAAGAGGAGGGGACTCAGAATGGAACCCTGAGGGACACCACAGAACACCTTTTTCTCCTTGGAATGATAGGGGCCAAGGGTGACGGTTTGGTACCTGTCACTGAGGAAAGAACTAATCCAGGATAGGGCAGAGTTTGTGACACCGATATCTGAGAGTCTATTGATCAGAATGGAATGGGAAATGGTGTCGAAGGCTGCCGTGAGGTCGAGAAGGATCAAGATAGCCTTCTTCCTTTGATCTTGAAGGATTTTGATGGTATCGGTCAGTTCGATCAGGGCCGTCTCAGTGGAATGTTTCGACCGAAAACCGGATTGCTGGGGGTGAAGTAGGTTATGTGAATCCAGGAAGGTCTTAAGCTCCTTGTGGACCAACTGTTCCGTTATTTTACCTAGTGCGGGTAGGAGGGTGATCGGGCGGAGGTTAGTCAGGTCGGAGGGGGGTTTGTTCGGCTTTTTCATGAGCGGCTTGACCACCCCTTTTTTCCAAGAGCGGGGAACAGAACCGGATGAGAGGGATTGGTTAATTATAGCATTGATGGAGGGGTTGACATCATCGATGATGAGGTGAAGAATCTTAGGTGGACAGGGGTCAGAGGGGGAGCCGGATTTGCAGGCGAGGATCGCTTCTCTGGTCTGGGACAGGCTGACAGGAGTAAAGCTTTTGAGACTATTGGTAGGCAGGTTGAATTGGTCCGGGTCCAGGGGTGAAGGAACAGGGGGAGGGGGGGGGGGGAAAATTTTGTGAATGGAAGTGATTTTGTCATCAAAGTAGTCGGAGATTTTATCACAAAATTCTTGAGATGGAGGAATTTCCGGTTGAAGAGCTTTAGGTTTGGTAAAGGATTTAACTATTGCAAAAAGGGTTTTTTGCTTTTGACTAGCATCCTTAATGGCGTTGACGTAGTAAGTTTTTTTAGATGATTTAATGGATGCAAGATAGATTTTTCTCTGTAGGATGTAATTCCTGCGATCGCCGTTGTCGTAGGTTCTACGCCATCTCCGTTCTGCTTTTCTGCAAAGGAGGTGAGCGGCAGTTAGGTCCGGCGTGTACCAAGGGGCCTTGTATTTAGCTGTTTTCGAGGCCCTGTCCAGTTTGTGGGGAGGGCATCGACTCGAAATTTCGTGAGTGAGCCAATTGTTGAGACCTGTAGCGTCACTGTCTATGTCACCCGAGGGGGAAGGGGCATTAGATGGGGAAAGAGGATGAAGAATGAAATTTTTCTGGACAGTATTCCAGTTGATGGGGTGGGCGATATGGCGCATACGTTTATTGCAAATAGGGGTGTGGCAGCTGGAAATATGAAAGGGGATTAGACAATGGTCAGTCCAGATTTGAGGTATGGGGGATAGGGAGGAGAGGGACGGAAAGTTTGAACAGATACCGTCCAATGTGTGACCAAGGGAGTGTGTGGGAAGTTTGACACTTTGTTGTAGTTTGAAGATGTCCATCGACTGCAGAAAGTTTCTGGTGTGCGGGTCTGCTGTGGATTCGAGATGTATGTTGAAGTCTCCCAGGAGGGTAAAGTGAGGGTAGCGGAGAAGGAAGCTTCCAAGAGCGTCGTCTAGCGAGTCCAAAAATTTCGTTGCGTTACCAGGTGGACGATAGATAAGGCCACCGGTGAAGGAGAGCATTTGGCTAAGGTTTATGCAAAATCCTATGCCTTCTGCGTCGGTGAGGGGATCAAGGCAGAAGGTGTGACAGTTAAAGGTGTTCCTAAGGATAATTGCGACACCTCCTCCTCTGCCTTTCTGTCTATTGTCTGGTGCATCCACCTCTATGATGAATGGCTGCTCAGTGTCAGGATGTTTTAAAATAGGTGCGGTCATTATTGCCTTCCTCAGTTTGGCGGAACGCATTTTCAGTCACTTGAGCGAATTGAAATGGAACTCCCTGGTAAGCAGTGTAGTTCATGGAATAACTTTGGCGGAGAACTGGTCTACAAATCTCCTGCAAAATTTAGCAAATCCTAAAAACCTTTGGATGTCTTTTACATGTTGTGGTCTGGGCAAGTCTGTGATGGATTTGATTTTGTGCTCTGCCATAGTGATACCCTAGGGGTGTCAATATGAATCCTAAAAACTCCAGTTCAGTGGTGTGACAGGTACACTTGGACAGCTTGCAATATATTCCTTTGTGTTGTAATGCTGCCAATATTGTCTTAACATGATTCACATGTTCTTCCATGATGGCGGACAAAATAAAAATATAGTCAATGTATACGTGAAGAATCTGGCCAAATACTCATGGAGAACCTCATTAAAACAAAAATATAAATTCTGCAGGGGCGTTACAGAGCCCAAAGGTAATGACGTTGTAGTCGAACAAACCATACCTTGTGTGGAATGCAGTCTTCCACTTATCACTGGGGCAGATGTGTACTTGGAGGTAAGCGCCTTTGAGATAGAGTTTCATATAGGTCGTGGAGGATCTCACTTGGTCAAGTAGTACTGGGATGAGTGGTAAGGGATATTGATTCTTGATGGCATGTGCGGAGAAGTGGAGAAGTGTGGCTCAATGGTTAGTAAATCGTTTTTTGGCCACTATAGGTGTGGCAGGGTATACTCAGACATGAGTCCCTTTCTCACTGCTCCATCAGGATTCAAGCAAGTCGGGCCGAAGAAGGCTGAAATGCCAGAAACCGGTCCCCGGTAGCTAGTCTCCTTTCTGGTGAAGAATTGGCTTGGTAGTTTAGTCTGCCCTGTTCCCATGATGCACTGGGCCAGGGACAGACTGATTTGCATATAGCCAGGTTCTGAGCTGGGATGGGGCAGTGAGATAAATAACGGTGATGGATCAAGCCCTGATCTTTGGACTGGGTAAGAGTGGTCTGTTTAACTCAGACACTCTGTTCATCACCACCCCCTTTTTGTAAATCGTTTTTGGCCACTATAGGTGTGGCAGGGTATACTCAGACATGAGTCCCTTTCTCACTGCTCCATCAGGATTCAAGCAAGCCGGGCCGAAGAAGGCTGAAATGCCAGAAACCGGTCCCCGGTAGCTTGTCTCCTTTCTGGTGAAGAATTGGCTTGGTAGTTTAGTCTGCCCTGTTCCCATGATGCACTGGGCCAGGGACAGACTGATTTGCATATAGCCAGGTTCTGAGCTGGGATGGGGCAGTGAGATAAATAAAGGTGATGGATCAAGCCCTGATCTTTGGACTGGGTAAGAGTGGTCTGTTTAACTCAGACACTCTGTTCATCACCACCCCCTTTTTGTAAATCGTTTTTGGCCACTATAGGTGTGGCAGGGTATACTCAGACATGAGTCCCTTTCTCACTGCTCCATCAGGATTCAAGCAAGCCGGGCCGAAGAAGGCTGAAATGCCAGAAACCGGTCCCCGGTAGCTTGTCTCCTTTCTGGTGAAGAATTGGCTTGGTAGTTTAGTCTGCCCTGTTCCCATGATGCACTGGGCCAGGGACAGACTGATTTGCATATAGCCAGGTTCTGAGCTGGGATGGGGCAGTGAGATAAATAACGGTGATGGATCAAGCCCTGATCTTTGGACTGGGTAAGAGTGGTCTGTTTAACTCAGAACCTCTGTTCATCACCACCCCCTTTTTGTAAATCGTTTTTGGCCACTATAGGTGTGGCAGGGTATACTCAGACATGAGTCCCTTTCTCACTGCTCCATCAGGATTCAAGCAAGCCGGGCCGAAGAAGGCTGAAATGCCAGAAACCGGTCCCCGGTAGCTTGTCTCCTTTCTGGTGAAGAATTGGCTTGGTAGTTTAGTCTGCCCTGTTCCCATGATGCACTGGGCCAGGGACAGACTGATTTGCATATAGCCAGGTTCTGAGCTGGGATGGGGCAGTGAGATAAATAACGGTGATGGATCAAGCCCAGATCTTTGGACTGGGTAAGAGTGGTCTGTTTAACTCAGACACTCTGTTCATCACCACCCCCTTTTTGTAAATCGTTTTTGGCCACTATAGGTGTGGCAGGGTATACTCAGACATGAGTCCCTTTCTCACTGCTCCATCAGGATTCAAGCAAGCTGGGCCGAAGAAGGCTGAAATGCCAGAAACCGGTCCCCGGTAGCTTGTCTCCTTTCTGGTGAAGAATTGGCTTGGTAGTTTAGTCTGCCCTGTTCCCATGATGCACTGGGCCAGGGACAGACTGATTTGCATATAGCCAGGTTCTGAGCTGGGATGGGGCAGTGAGATAAATAACGGTGATGGATCAAGCCCTGATCTTTGGACTGGGTAAGAGTGGTCTGTTTAACTCAGACACTCTGTTCATCACCACCACCTTTTTGTAAATCGTTTTTGGCCACTATAGGTGTGGCAGGGTATACTCAGACATGAGTCCCTTTCTCACTGCTCCATCAGGATTCAAGCAAGCCGGGCCGAAGAAGGCTGAAATGCCAGAAACCGGTCCCCAGTAGCTTGTCTCCTTTCTGGTGAAGAATTGGCTTGGTAGTTTAGTCTGCCCTGTTCCCATGATGCACTGGGCCAGCGACAGACTGATTTGCATATAGCCAGGTTCTGAGCTGGGATGGGGCAGTGAGATAAATAACGGTGATGGATCAAGCCCTGATCTTTGGACTGGGTAAGAGTGGTCTGTTTAACTCAGACACTCTGTTCATCACCACCCCCTTTTTGTAAATCGTTTTTGGCCACTATAGGTGTGGCAGGGTATACTCAGACATGAGTCCCTTTCTCACTGCTCCATCAGGATTCAAGCAAGCCGGGCCGAAGAAGGCTGAAATGCCAGAAACCGGTCCCCGGTAGCTTGTCTCCTTTCTGATGAAGAATTGGCTTGGTAGTTTAGTCTGCCCTGTTCCCATGATGCACTGGGCCAGGGACAGACTGATTTGCATATAGCCAGGTTCTGAGCTGGGATGGGGCAGTGAGATAAATAACGGTGATGGATCAAGCCCTGATCTTTGGACTGGGTAAGAGTGGTCTGTTTAACTCAGACACTCTGTTCATCACCACCCCCTTTTTGTAAATCGTTTTTGGCCACTATAGGTGTGGCAGGGTATACTCAGACATGAGTCCCTTTCTCACTGCTCCATCAGGATTCAAGCAAGCCGGGCCGAAGAAGGCTGAAATGCCAGAAACCGGTCCCCGGTAGCTTGTCTCCTTTCTGGTGAAGAATTGGCTTGGTAGTTTAGTCTGCCCTGTTCCCATGATGCACTGGGCCAGGGACAGACTGATTTGCATATAGCCAGGTTCTGAGCTGGGATGGGGCAGTGAGATAAATAACGGTGATGGATCAAGCCCTGATCTTTGGACTGAGTAAGAGTGGTCTGTTTAACTCAGACACTCTGTTCATCACCACCCCCTTTTTGTAAATCGTTTTTGGCCACTATAGGTGTGGCAGGGTATACTCAGACATGAGTCCCTTTCTCACTGCTCCATCAGGATTCAAGCAAGCCGGGCCGAAGAAGGATGAAATGCCAGAAACCGGTCCCCGGTAGCTTGTCTCCTTTCTGGTGAAGAATTGGCTTGGTAGTTTAGTCTGCCCTGTTCCCATGATGCACTGGGCCAGGGACAGACTGATTTGCATATAGCCAGGTTCTGAGCTGGGATGGGGCAGTGAGATAAATAACGGTGATGGATCAAGCCCTGATCTTTGGACTGGGTAAGAGTGGTCTGTTTAACTCAGACACTCTGTTCATCACCACCCCCTTTTTGTAAATCGTTTTTGGCCACTATAGGTGTGGCAGGGTATACTCAGACATGAGTCCCTTTCTCACTGCTCCATCAGGATTCAAGCAAGCCGGGCCGAAGAAGGATGAAATGCCAGAAACCTGTCCCCGGTAGCTTGTCTCCTTTCTGGTGAAGAATTGGCTTGGTAGTTTAGTCTGCCCTGTTCCCATGATGCACTGGGCCAGGGACAGACTGATTTGCATATAGCCAGGTTCTGAGCTGGGATGGGGCAGTGAGATAAATAACGGTGATGGATCAAGCCCTGATCTTTGGACTGGGTAAGAGTGGTCTGTTTAACTCAGACACTCTGTTCATCACCACCCCCTTTTTGTAAATCGTTTTTGGCCACTATAGGTGTGGCAGGGTACACTCAGACATGAGTCCCTTTCTCACTGCTCCATCAGGATTCAAGCAAGCCGGGCCGAAGAAGGCTGAAATGCCAGAAACCGGTCCCCGGTAGCTTGTCTCCTTTCTGGTGAAGAATTGGCTTGGTAGTTTAGTCTGCCCTGTTCCCATGATGCACTGGGCCAGGGACAGACTGATTTGCATATAGCCAGGTTCTGAGCTGGGATGGGGCAGTGAGATAAATAACGGTTATGGATCAAGCCCTGATCTTTGTACTGGGTAAGAGTGGTCTGTTTAACTCAGACACTCTGTTCATCACCACCCCCTTTTTGTAAATCGTTTTTGGCCACTATAGGTGTGGCAGGGTATACTCAGACATGAGTCCCTTTCTCACTGCTCCATCAGGATTCAAGCAAGCCGGGCCGAAGAAGGCTGAAATGCCAGAAACCGGTCCCCGGTAGCTTGTCTCCTTTCTGGTGAAGAATTGGCTTGGTAGTTTAGTCTGCCCTGTTCCCATGATGCACTGGGCCAGGGACAGACTGATTTGCATATAGCCAGGTTCTGAGCTGGGATGGGGCAGTGAGATAAATAACGGTGATGGATCAAGCCCTGATCTTTGGACTGGGTAAGAGTGGTCTGTTTAACTCAGACACTCTGTTCATCACCACCCCCTTTTTGTAAATCGTTTTTGGCCACTATAGGTGTGGCAGGGTATACTCAGACATAAGTCCCTTTCTCACTGCTCCATCAGGATTCAAGCAAGCCGGGCCGAAGAAGGCTGAAATGCCAGAAACCGGTCCCTGGTAGCTTGTCTCCTTTCTGGTGAAGAATTGGCTTGGTAGTTTAGTCTGCCCTGTTCCCATGATGCACTGGGCCAGGGACAGACTGATTTGCATATAGCCAGGTTCTGAGCTGGGATGGGGCAGTGAGATAAATAACGGTGATGGATCAAGCCCTGATCTTTGGACTGGGTAAGAGTGGTCTGTTTAACTCAGACACTCTGTTCATCACCACCCCCTTTTTGTAAATCGTTTTTGGCCACTATAGGTGTGGCAGGGTATACTCAGACATGAGTCCCTTTCTCACTGCTCCATCAGGATTCAAGCAAGCCGGGCCGAAGAAGGCTGAAATGCCAGAAACCGGTCCCCGGTAGCTTGTCTCCTTTCTGGTGAAGAATTGGCTTGGTAGTTTAGTCTGCCCTGTTCCCATGATGCACTGGGCCAGGGACAGACTGATTTGCATATAGCCAGGTTCTGAGCTGGGATGGGGCAGTGAGATAAATAACGGTGATGGATCAAGCCCTGATCTTTGGACTGGGTAAGAGTGGTCTGTTTAACTCAGACACTCTGTTCATCACCACCCCCTTTTTGTAAATCGTTTTTGGCCACTATAGGTGTGGCAGGGTATACTCAGACATGAGTCCCTTTCTCACTGCTCCATCAGGATTCAAGCAAGCCGGGCCGAAGAAGGATGAAATGCCAGAAACCGGTCCCCGGTAGCTTGTCTCCTTTCTGGTGAAGAATTGGCTTGGTAGTTTAGTCTGCCCTGTTCCCATGATGCACTGGGCCAGGGACAGACTGATTTGCATATAGCCAGGTTCTGAGCTGGGATGGGGCAGTGAGATAAATAACGGTGATGGATCAAGCCCTGATCTTTGGACTGGGTAAGAGTGGTCTGTTTAACTCAGACACTCTGTTCATCACCACCCCCTTTTTGTAAATCGTTTTTGGCCACTATAGGTGTGGCAGGGTATACTCAGACATGAGTCCCTTTCTCACTGCTCCATCAGGATTCAAGCAAGCCGGGCCGAAGAAGGCTGAAATGCCAGAAACCGGTCCCCGGTAGCTTGTCTCCTTTCTGGTGAAGAATTGGCTTGGTAGTTTAGTCTGCCCTGTTCCCATGATGCACTGGGCCAGGGACAGACTGATTTGCATATAGCCAGGTTCTGAGCTGGGATGGGGCAGTGAGATAAATAACGGTGATGGATCAAGCCCTGATCTTTGGACTGGGTAAGAGTGGTCTGTTTAACTCAGACACTCTGTTCATCACCACCCCCTTTTTGTAAATCGGTTTTGGCCACTATAGGTGTGACAGGGTATACTCAGACATGAGTCCCTTTCTCACTGCTCCATCAGGATTCAAGCAAGCCGGGCCGAAGAAGGCTGAAATGCCAGAAACCGGTCCCCGGTAGCTTGTCTCCTTTCTGGTGAAGAATTGGCTTGGTAGTTTAGTCTGCCCTGTTCCCATGATGCACTGGGCCAGGGACAGACTGATTTGCATATAGCCAGGTTCTGAGCTGGGATGGGGCAGTGAGATAAATAACGGTGATGGATCAAGCCCTGATCTTTGGACTGGGTAAGAGTGGTCTGTTTAACTCAGACACTCTGTTCATCACCACCCCCTTTTTGTAAATCGTTTTTGGCCACTATAGGTGTGGCAGGGTATACTCAGACATGAGTCCCTTTCTCACTGCTCCACCAGGATTCAAGCAAGCCGGGCCGAAGAAGGCTGAAATGCCAGAAACCGGTCCCCGGTAGCTTGTCTCCTTTCTGGTGAAGAATTGGCTTGGTAGTTTAGTCTGCCCTGTTCCCATGATGCACTGGGCCAGGGACAGACTGATTTGCATATAGCCAGGTTCTGAGCTGGGATGGGGCAGTGAGATAAATAACGGTGATGGATCAAGCCCTGATCTTTGGACTGGGTAAGAGTGGTCTGTTTAACTCAGACACTCTGTTCATCACCACCCCCTTTTTGTAAATCGTTTTTGGCCACTATAGGTGTGGCAGGGTATACTCAGACATGAGTCCCTTTCTCACTGCTCCATCAGGATTCAAGCAAGCCGGGCCGAAGAAGGCTGAAATGCCAGAAACCGGTCCCCGGTAGCTTGTCTCCTTTCTGGTGAAGAATTGGCTTGGTAGTTTAGTCTGCCCTGTTCCCATGATGCACTGGGCCAGGGACAGACTGATTTGCATATAGCCAGGTTCTGAGCTGGGATGGGGCAGTGAGATAAATAACGGTGATGGATCAAGCCCTGATCTTTGGACTGGGTAAGAGTGGTCTGTTTAACTCAGACACTCTGTTCATCACCACCCCCTTTTTGTAAATCGTTTTTGGCCACTATAGGTGTGGCAGGGTATACTCAGACATGAGTCCCTTTCTCACTGCTCCATCAGGATTCAAGCAAGCCGGGCCGAAGAAGGCTGAAATGCCAGAAACCGGTCCCCGGTAGCTTGTCTCCTTTCTGGTGAAGAATTGGCTTGGTAGTTTAGTCTGCCCTGTTCCCATGATGCACTGGGCCAGGGACAGACTGATTTGCATATAGCCAGGTTCTGAGCTGGGATGGGGCAGTGAGATAAATAACGGTGATGGATCAAGCCCTGATCTTTGGACTGGGTAAGAGTGGTCTGTTTAACTCAGACACTCTGTTCATCACCACCCCCTTTTTGTAAATCGTTTTTGGCCACTATAGGTGTGGCAGGGTATACTCAGACATGAGTCCCTTTCTCACTGCTCCATCAGGATTCAATCAAGCCGGGCCGAAGAAGGCTGAAATGCCAGAAACCGGTCCCCGGTAGCTTGTCTCCTTTCTGGTGAAGAATTGGCTTGGTAGTTTAGTCTGCCCTGTTCCCATGATGCACTGGGCCAGGGACAGACTGATTTGCATATAGCCAGGTTCTGAGCTGGGATGGGGCAGTGAGATAAATAACGGTGATGGATCAAGCCCTGATCTTTGGACTGGGTAAGAGTGGTCTGTTTAACTCAGACACTCTGTTCATCACCACCCCCTTTTTATAAATCGTTTTTGGCCACTATAGGTGTGGCAGGGTATACTCAGACATGAGTCCCTTTCTCACCGCTCCATCAGGATTCAAGCAAGCCGGGCCGAAGAAGGCTGAAATGCCAGAAACCGGTCCCCGGTAGCTTGTCTCCTTTCTGGTGAAGAATTGGCTTGGTAGTTTAGTCTGCCCTGTTCCCATGATGCACTGGGCCAGGGACAGACTGATTTGCATATAGCCAGGTTCTGAGCTGGGATGGGGCAGTGAGATAAATAACGGTGATGGATCAAGCCCTGATCTTTGGACTGGGTAAGAGTGGTCTGCTCAATTCAGACACTCTGTTCATCACCACCCCCTTTTTATAAATCGTTTTTGGCCACTATAGGTGTGGCAGGGTATACTCAGACATGAGTCCCTTTCTCACCGCTCCATCAGGATTCAAGCAAGCCGGGCCGAAGAAGGCTGAAATGCCAGAAACCGGTCCCCGGTAGCTTGTCTCCTTTCTGGTGAAGAATTGGCTTGGTAGTTTAGTCTGCCCTGTTCCCATGATGCACTGGGCCAGGGACAGACTGATTTGCATATAGCCAGGTTCTGAGCTGGGATGGGGCAGTGAGATAAATAACGGTGATGGATCAAGCCCTGATCTTTGGACTGGGTAAGAGTGGTCTGCTCAATTCAGACACTCTGTTCATCACCACCCCCTTTTGTAAATCGATTTTGGCCACTATAGGTGTGGCAGGGTATACTCAGACATGAGTCCCTTTCTCACTGCTCCATCAGGATTCAAGCAAGCCGGGCCGAAGAGGCTGAAATGCCAGAAACCGGTCCCCGGTAGCTTGTCTCCTTTCTGGTAAAGAATTGGCTTGGTAGTTTAGTCTGCCCTGTTCCCATGATGCACTGGGCCAGGGACAGACTGATTTGCATATAGCCAGGTTCTGAGCTGGGATGGGGCAGTGAGATAAATAACGGTGATGGATCAAGCCCTGATCTTTGGACTGGGTAAGAGTGGTCTGCTCAATTCAGACACTCTGTTCATCACCACCCCCTTTTGTAAATCGATGAACTATTAAATCGCACAACACCCAATTAGTGAGAGTGTTGCTACCTTGATAAAATTGCATAAAATGAGTGATACGTGGTAACCAATCCTTACAAATATCAGAAACTTCACCTACCTGGTTCTGTACAGCCACTTGTATCAATAGTACCTCTAAGGTCCTCAGCGGGACATGAAAAGAGGAGTGCTGGAAGACGCGGGTTCTCAGGTCATGAAGGTATCAATAACGAGCGCCTGGCATTGGGCACAGCTGTCTTTTATACCAGCAGCGATACACAAGATGGTGACCATGTTTCCATAACATTCCTTGACATTCTTCTGAGCATTCTGCAAGACTTTGCTCACCTTCCTGGTAATCATGGTAATCAACAAGAATAGCTGAGTGCCCTAAATAAACGCAAGCATTCTAAAACAAATGGAAACCTGAGAAATATGCACACAAGGTTGAAAATAAAGGAATACGCACACCGGGGTTAGATGCAAGTTGGGCTTTAACACCTTTCTGTAACCAT
This sequence comes from Lissotriton vulgaris, assembly GCF_964263255.1. Lineage (NCBI taxonomy): Eukaryota > Metazoa > Chordata > Amphibia > Caudata > Salamandridae > Lissotriton > Lissotriton vulgaris. Next base: position 1,318,011,018 of record NC_141691.1, read on the forward strand.
GACAGTTGTCAGGCGCACACTTAGCATCCCATGTGTATTATTTCCATGCCATTACTGGACACAGTGCTCAGGTGCATACTTAGCCTTCAGTGTCCCAGCTGTATACTCTTTATATCCGTACTGGGTACTGTTCGTAGCACCTCATGGGCTGCATAGTGTGTAAGTGCTCTTGGCACCAATACAAGGCATTTCCTTAATAGCGTCATCAGTGTTCATAGCATCTAGAAACAGGGGAACCATGACTGTGGACAGGACGCAGCCTATTCAGGTGTAAGAATGAGGATGTGCCCAACTCCTCCCTCCCAACTCCCAGGATGGCCCATTGTCATGTGTCTTAGTTAGGCCCATGAAGGAACACTGCAATTTTTCACCATGTACACATTTCTTATATTGTCTTTCCTTTTGCATTTGACACTGTTGGATTAGTTTCTCTGAATTTTCTTCTCTCCCAGATTCCACATTGCTTATAATTAACGTAATTCCTTGAACTCCATGTACAAACCCTCGACCCACACTGTGCCAATGTTGTTCTATTTTTCATCCACAAAGCGAAATGGCTATCTATAGACCATAACAATGCTGGATTGCACAGGACGTGCAAGGAGGCTTTTTAATAAAAAATAAACAAGAATTTCCGGGTTTACTTGGAGGAGTACTTTGCTGTCATTGTTGAGATCTCTACACGCTGAAGCTTCAGTCCAGCAGCTTGCTGATATCTCTGCAAGAGAGCCCAGCTCATGACCAAGACAGGGACTTACATTCTTTCCCTTCAGTAAATCGGGTTGGAGTATCCATTATGGGGATTCTTGGAAGAACACATACACACACACCCTAAACATTTAGGTCAGGGAATGCATAGTAGGAGTACATCCAATTTTCTATATTGTATGCTTGCATATATACATTGTCTTATCATGATGATGGGGCTTTTTATTCTGTTCACTGTCATGGTACTTCTAATTCCTTTCATCTGCTTCTATCTATTGATCATTACAGAACATATATTTTATACAAAAATCACGTTGGTTCAATAAACATTGAAATCGTCTCTCTGTGTATTCCTTGTATATTTCTCTGAAAGTAAGAGCACAGGTAACTGGGAAAGGGGACCTAGATCTGTTACCATGATCCCTGGGGGATTAGGGTTGTCATGTTCAGTGGTTGCAAGAAATAATTGTTACCCATCTAGGTTTAGGGGTACACGTGGTGGCACTGTGAGCTAGCTGGCTTATAGAACAACATATCCTAAGGGGGGGATCATAAAATCTGTCAGCCACCATTCCAAAGGTTATGATGTCTACAAACGTGCAGTTCCTACTTGGTGGAAATCTCATTGTGCAAGCACATTCTCCTATAGTACATATGGTAAGGCTTTTTAGGATTTCCTAACAGCCTAAAATAGCGATTTGGTAGATTAAGAAATGCTAAATAGCTTTGCACATATGGACCCTAGAGACCAGTCTGTATTTGGGGCGTGAGATGGGTTGGAGGTAGTTTGATTTTTTTCATTGCATTCATAATTAGAAGATATTCAGTTGAAAACAAGCTAAAACATTTTAATTTCCTAGCGTCCCTCGGAACACATGTAGTTGAGCTGTGTCCTCAGACATGGGCTCAGAGCACTCAACTGTTTAGAGCCATGAATTCCCAAGGTTCTATAAGATTGATCTGGCTGAGTGTTCTTTGGGTTATAAGATGTGCTAATACAGTCTACAGGATCCTGATAGGCATACAGTGTGGATTTAGTTTTTGTAGTCTCAGTCGGACTTGTGGAGGAACCAGACTATTTTGTCTTAGCATCTGCTTGTATCCAATAAAGAGGTTTCAAGGTAGAATTTCTGGGATCATGTCTTTCAGGTTCAAGCAGAGCCTGGTGCCTGGTTTTGTAGTATATTTATCCTGACAATTAGCTTTTTTGAGAGTTTATTCTGAACAATGATGCAATAATATACAGGCACATGGATCAACCTTTAAAAAATTCACAAAAATTGTAGATCGCAAAAATAGGCCAATTGCGATCGCAAAGTACTCTGCAGCCATGCGTGAATGCAAATATTGCGAAAACCAATGTTTTCGCAAAATTAAAGAATCAGAAAATATTCAGAGAATAATTTTGCGATTCTTTAATTGTGGCTACTAAATAGCGAATCGCAATTAAAGAATCGCAAACCAATGCATGAAAAATCGCAATTTGGGATTTTACAGAAAATCGCAAATTTGCAAGTGCAAAATAAGAAGGATAACAACCAGTTGATAATAATCAGTACAAATCAGATACAGCTGAAAGTCAACATAAATGTACTTAGACACAAACAGATTGAGCCTAAACATCTCACAATGGCAGTGCTTTACCTGATGGCGAGGAGGATGAGGCTCCAGGCAGCAGCACACAGAAGAAGGAGAATCCAGGAGCGCATCTTCAGAGGATGCATTACTTTTTTAGGACAGACAGTAGATGAGATATACAACAAGTATAGGCTCAATGTAGCAATGATCCATGATTTAATCAATTAATTGGATCCCATTCTGCAGCGACAGACACGTAGGACCAATGCCATACCCACATATGTGCAGGTCCTACGCTGCCTGCACCTACTGGCGTCAGGCAGTTTCCAGGGGGTCATAGCAGTAGCTGGAGGTGTGTCTCAAAGCGCACTTTCAAGAATCTTCAAAGCATTCCTTGATGCCAGGATGTCCCGGATCAACTCACACATTATCTTCCCCACAACTGCACATGACTTCACCAAGACCAAACAGGAATTTTACCAGATAGCCCGCTTCCCACAAGTCTTAGGTTGCATTGATTGCACCCTTTGTGGCAATATTCCCCCCTGCAGCAAATGAATACATATATAGGAATTGAAAATGTTATCATTCCCTTAACATACAGGTAGTATGCAATGACAAATACATTATAACTGACATTGTGGCGCAATACCCAGGGAGTGCACATGATACCTATGTACTTCACCAGAGTGGCATACACACTTGTCTTGTCAGGGGTGAATTTGGAGAGGGACATCTGCTAGGCCAACCTGTGTTATTAATGCTAACAGACATTGTATGTATGCACATGTAATACTGCCACTGACCCTTTGCTTTCTTCCATGTAGGTGACAGCGCATATGCCTTGCGTAATTACATAATGACGCCGTACCCCAATACTACAACTGCCAGTGAACAGAGGTATAATGCTGCATATATATTGACCAGGTACATCATAGAGCACACGTTTGGGCTGTTGAAGAGCACCTTCAGATGCCTCCATAAAACCTGTGGCACCTTACAATACAACCCTGAGCAATGCTGCAAGATAGTAGCATCATGTGGCATGCCTTACAATATTGCCACAAAGGGAGGCATAGCAATTGAGGTGTCTGAAAGTGACTCACAGGATGACAACCAGCAAGGGCAACACCACCATGCAGCCCATGGGGCAAGCGCAGCAGAAGGCCTCAGGAGACGCATAGAAATAACCCAGAATTATTTCTAAGGTGCGTAATGATGAGACAAAACACGGATATTACTGTCAAAGTATGTTCATCTTAAAAAATAATGACTTGAGTGTGTAGCACAGCATTAGCATGTACGTACATAAATGTCTTTAAATCAAATCATGATTTAAAAGTCAGTCAAAAGTGTTGTGCCCGTCAATGTTACCTCACCATATCTGGATGTCATTGTACATGGCAGTCTATCGCTTTCTCCCACGCACACCTAGATGCCTTTCAGATGCTGCATCTTCATCCCCCATGTTGGCAGCGGAAAAGGTACTGCTGCATGTTTGCGCCTTCCTGCAGTGGTAACAGGCATAGACAGACTGCTCATGCTTGAGGCCTCCTCACTACACTCTTCCAGCATGACAGTATTTGACTCCATTGTGGCAGCTTGCATCATTTCCACTGCATTGGTCACCTAGCCCAGTGCCTTTGCCACATCCCCACTCCAATGGGACATCTCATTTTGCATGGTCACAGACCTGCGTGCCAGCAGTGCAGTGGGTGTGGCCACCCTATTATTGGATTTTGCATACACGTTCATGCGCTGCATCAGTTGGGGATGGTGTCTTGTCTGTGACACATGTCCCTCCTGCATCACCCTGGTCAGTTATTTCACGCAATCCATCAGTACTGCTATATTGTCTGCCATCTTTCCTATTTGTGCCTGCACTAAACGTGTGTTTTTTGCCTGCAGGTACTGCACCCAGAGCATCTGTCCCTCAAGACCACCCAGGCATCATTAGGTTGGTCCTCCAGCTGTGTGATCAGTGACATTGCTCTACGTCGCCGGCCTCGGGAGTGCTGCTGCGGAGCTGTGTTTGAGGAGTTGGCGTGGGTGTCTCTTGCGGCTGGCTGGGCACTGGTGTTACATGTGCCTCGCTCTCAGATTCCATTGTCACCAGTGGTGGGACAGTTGCCCTGCGTCTGGTAGGGGCATGTGACTAATTTTGTGGCACCACAGGTGTGTCAGTTGCTTCTACTATGCTATTTTCCGGTGTGTCAATGAAGTCACTGCACTGTGCATCTTCACGTTCTGCATCTGTTAGTTAACCAGTGCAAAACACCATTAATTTCTGTTTGTGATGTCATGTCACAGAACTCATGTTTTCACTGTGAATAAATGTTTTGCTATTACACTAATTTTGTGTTGGTTTATTCCTATTTGTGTGTTTGCCATAGCACCTCCCTACCTCTCCCATAATGCACTTTGAATTTTAAGCAAAATGTGTACTGGATTTTCATTATGGACATGTGTGCTCTACTGAGCAGATGTAATGCCTTTCAATTTAATGACATTTGGCCACATGCATGCATCTTACATTCGGATGTGTTTGCCGCTCCAGAGGTGTTTAGCTGCGTCACCCCAACAACAGCTTCAGGCTGGAGTGTCAAATCCACCATGTCCTCCATTGGTGTGTTGGCAGTCTGTGTTTGGATTGCCCCTCCTGTCTTCCTGGCTTCCTTAAGCCGGTCGGCAATACGTTCCTTTGCACGACTGCGCAAGTCGTACCACCTTTTTTTTAAGTAGTCGATGGTAGGTGTATGACCCCAACAGCGTTCACTTTATTTTGGATCCGGATCCATATTGTGCGTTTCTCAAGCTCTGCTAATTTCAAAGACAGTTTTCCAAACAGCTTGTCATGGCTGTTTACCACACCCTCGATTAGTGTGTCTATTTCCTTGTCAGAAAACGTATTGTTCCTCTTTCTGGCACTTTGGCTCTTCTCTCCTGCTGCTGTATCCATTTTATGAAATGGCCAGGTATTGTTCTAAAAGTTACTTTCACTCCTGTTCAGCTCCTGCAGTCATCTCCCTCCTCTCACTGTGACTGTGCACTGAATGGGGCTTTGTCTGCTCACTTCCTGGTAGTGATGTCATCAAGATGCATGAATTGTGCTACTCCACTTTTTGCGATTTCATAATTTGCGAAATCGCTAATAGCGAGTGTGCAAATTGAGATCTCGCTATTTGCATTAGCGATTTCTTGCGATTCGCTAATAATTCACTATATTTTTGATGTATTGATTTTTGCGATTCCTTATTTGCGATTCCTTATTTCTCACACATTTTAAATCACAAAAATGTACATTGATGCATGTGCCTGATAGTCTCGTAATAGCTTTTTTGTACAGTATAGAGTAGTTACTTGATTCCCTTTTCCACTATATTACTTTGGGTACAGAGGAGAGCAGTGCAACAAAATTGACAATTTATTAAAAATGCAACAAACTGTCTCTAATGTTAAAAATTGTTTTGATTTGATCCTGTCTGTTTTAGGGCAATAATAATTAAGATATTGACAGTTCAGGTATTGATAAGGCTAAAACATTCCATGTCGGTGTCAGCAAAAGCATTTGAATATCTTGCTGAGGACAAACACTTCTAATATCTAAAAAGCAATTGGACTAAAATGTAGAGATCAGCTATTAAAAGCACATACAATGTTTGCTTCCAATAGTGCAAAAATAAATATTTTAAGCACTTGTTCCCTCTATTTAGATGGCATCATAGTGGGGCGGAGCTAGAGAACTGCACACACAATGCTGCCTAACTGGTGAGCTCTCCCAGCCCACTGTACAAACCTGCAAACATCAACTCCTAGCAGCTAACTCGTCATACTGATCGTGGTGGAGTCTGAAGGCCAAGGCAGTGCTTTATCAGTGGATTTGCTGCTCGTTTCGCTGGAAGATGAATCAGTGCCTTTATGGACCATGGCTGCCCGGTGAGAGTCCCGGAGGGGAGGATCAGAGCTGTGGTTCTTGCTAATAAGGGACATTGAGGGGAGCTATTGCTGGAGATGGTATCGTAGTCTGTTGGAGCCTGCTAGGGCACTGCTCAGCTGACCTTTGTGTGACTGGTCCCTCTGGGGAGCTGTGGTGCCCACTGTGAGTGCAAGGGTGGGATAGATCTCGGCAGTGGACTGCAGGGCATGAACAGGTGCCTGGCCTCAGGTGAGGCCCTCTATCAAACTCTATCTGCATCCTGGGCCAGCTTTGGTATCTAGGGCTGGTAGAGCTGCTTGATCCTGGTTTGGTATGTGGCCCAGGGTTGTTCCTATGGAGCTCTATCCCTCTTCTCTACCTCTCCAGGACCAGAGAGAATGTTAACAGCATTAATTTAGCCGCAGCCTATTGGGGCCCAAGGCACAGTCGTGAACATGGCAGTTTCTGTGTTGCAGGCCTGACATTCTGAGCCTTGGGAGCACCTGTGGCCTGACTGACATCGAGGACAGGAAATGGCTGGAGTTTGAGCTCTGTGTGCCTAAGGGTGAACCCTTTGGCTGCAGCTGGGCATGACTACCATTAAGGGTCCATAGTTTGGAGTGTCCTGGACCCCTGTACTGCTGCAGAGCATGGCCTGCCATGGGGTCTGGGAGAACGTTGAGTTCAGTGGTCATGGCCTGCTCAGTTCTATCTATTCCCTCTGCCACTTGATTGATTTGACAAGAGGACAGGTATACCACTGTCTGGGATTTTGGCACTGTCCTACCAGCCAATCTGCAGGGTGATCATGGGTAAAACTCACTGAAGGCAGTCCAACCTCCACTTTGATAAAAAGAAAAGGCTGAGAACCAGGGGGGATTGACAGCAGGCAACCAGGTGGCCCGTTGGCTCGGAGGTGGTAGAGCTCCTCAGGGAGTTGAAAGATGGTCTTCGAACCACAGATGGCAAGAATGACAATCTTACGGTACAGATGGTTAACTTTAAGATCTTCCTGGATAAACACAACACCAGACTAAAAGAGGCGGAAACCAGGATTTCAGATGGGGAGGACTCTATTCTGGGAACATACTTGCAAGGAGTTTGAAGTGATCAGACATAAGAATGATGATTTGGAAGGCCGCTCAAAGGGAAATAATGGACAGATTATAGGATTGGCAGAGTTGGAACAGGAACCCAACACGGTAAAGTTTGTGGAACAAATGATCATTTAATTGTTTGGGAAATAGGGATTCTCCCTGTCTTCAGAGTTGAGTGCACCCAAAGAACCCTGCGCCTAGGCAAAGCTGAGACAGCCCCGAGGCCAAGTATGACCTGCATAATGAAGTATCAGGGTAGAGATACCATTCTGTGTCCCAAAAGATCTGAACTGGATTTACAGTATCGCAATTCGCGTGTGTCATTTTACCTGGATTTCACACATATGGTCCAAGAGGTATGACGTTCTTTCCTCAAATCAAAAAAACTGTTGCGCAAAAGGGCGATCTAATATTTTATGCTGTAAACTGAGGGTGAAAGTTGGTTGTAAAGTTCATTTCTTTACACAGGCTGAGGCAGTCACTGATTTTCTGGAGACCCAGTGTCCACCTAATGCACATACGGATGCAGCCATGGCTGCAACTCTATTGCTCTATCGGGGCAAGTCTAACCTTCATACCGACACTATAGAGTGCCTCTCCAGTGATAAACTACCAGACTATATTTGCAATACCACTATTTCCTTCATTTAAAAAAAAATATTGATAACTGCTCTCTATCTCATTGAGGGAGGGCAGCCAATTAAATGTTAATGGTTGTCATTCCTTTGTGGGAAGGGTAGCAACACAGATGGACAGGATTTGGATCTACATCTAGTGCCTAGTTTGGCACCTAATACTGTTGTTGGATATTTGGTGTTGATGACACAGTTGCTAATTCAGCTATGGCCACCTTTTGGGGTTCCCGGGATGATTGCATGATCTCTGGCTGCCCCCATGCGTATGGCATATGGCAGCAGTGGTGAACACTGTCACTAGGGTTTTATTTTGTTTCTCTATTGGGTAGGTTATTTCTTTGACTTATTATGTTGGTTTGGTAGGGGAGTGTGGGGCCTGTTGCAACATTATTTGTTGAATATCTCACACATGTGCCAGGGTCATGCTGGGGGATGGTGATAGCCATCAGTACACCATGTGAAGCGTTCGATTTCCTACAACAAATATAGTACACAGTAAGGCTACAACACCAGTTAAATGAATTAGCTGGAGTGTTTGTTGGCTTAACAACCCAAGGAAGGCTTGACAAGTGCAAGCCTATCTCTGAAGCAAACTACCCTACCAATGTTCGGGGGGACTGCAACCTGGCCTTATCAAGGCGTGGTGACTGCTTTACGCACTTGACTTGCCCGCTCCCCCAGGTGGCTGTGGTGCTCAGTAAAAGTTTGGAGCTCTATGGCATGCATGACATGTGGTAAGTAATACACCCATATCACACAGACTTTACCTATTACACCTCTGTCCATGATTCTAGCACTGGGATTGATTACTGGCAGGTAACGTTCTGGATTATGAAAATGATGCAGGAGGCCACCATATTGCCTACAACATTATCTGATAATTCCTGAATCGTATTGGTACTTGGAGCCCCAGGTGCTTAATGTCAAAGCAGACATTGACTGGTTGGGGGGAGTGAATTGCGGGACCTGGTTTTCAAAGTCGAAATCAGGGGTAATATCATACGCTTTTTAAATACAATTAATGGCTTGGTAGCAGCAACGGCATAATTCTGGGATGCCTTTAAGGTATATATTTGGGAAATGTGTATCTCAAAAGGAACTGGAATGTTAAATTAAGTTACAGCCAGACTCAACCTGCTTGAACATAAAATCAAAAGTCTCTGGACTGAGTAAGATGATACATATGATCCAACTTCACAGGAAGCCGTTGAGGATGTCTGTGACACTGCCGAATGTAAGATACTGTACTGTGGGAAGCAGATATGACCTCGCACCTATGATGAGACTGTCTGACTGGGTAGAACACTGGCCTGGGTATTGCAGTCATGTACACCACATATACCAATCGCTAGTCTACAGGGCTCAGATGGGGCTACGAAAACATCCACTACTGATAGCTCAGGATCTTGCATAATTACTAAAAATGGGTGTACTCTCCAAAGCCACACATGCACAGTCTAAAATATCTGCGTACCTTGATAAAGTTATGTTGGAATGGATTGAAGGAGACATTCGGGAAGTAGCTAACTCCCTAGTAACAGTGGAGTACATTAAACTGGCAATACCTACCCCAGACACTCATAAGGCACCAGGAATTAATCGCTTCCTGATGAAGTTCTATAAAGAATATGCAGAATTGCTTGCACAGATATTGCTTTAGGGGTATGGTGAGGCTAATGAGGGGCACAAATAAATGACAGAGGCGGTCATAACAGTTTTTATGAAACCAGGCCCTAACCCGGAGCTGTGCTTCTGTTATCAGCTATTGTTAGTATCAAATGTCAATACTAACATCTTTGCTAAGATTTTGGTTCAGAGGCAGCTGTCGCTAATACAGAAACTGGTCCTGGCTGATCAGAGATATACAGCACTGAACTTGCATACTCAGATGGCCAGATTCTATAGAATTGATCCAACATTGCTGGTGGTGGCGATTTCATTAGATGCAGAGAAAATATTTGATCCACTGGAATGGAGCTTTGTGAAAGAGATCTTACAAAGGCTGGGATTATATGCACACTTTTTGAAGTTTACTGATTTACTCTATACGTGTCCGACTGCCCTCATGTGTGCTTATGGCACGTTCACTGTCCCATATAAAAGAGCGAGGGCCACTCATTGGGGCTACTCATTATCCTCACTGATCTTTGCATTAGTCTTCCAGCCACCAGCCACTGACTTGCTGGCTGCGTGAATTCCACTTTCACAGAGAGATACGGGTGGAAACAGGCCTGGTGTTACTTTCCCTGTATGCCAATGACATTATTTTGTTTTTACAACACCTAAAGAAAACACAGATACGCTTTGGGGGATACTCTAGTCTTAAATTTAAATGGGGCAAATCTGAAATACTATCACTTATAAACTGTACCTCTTCCTTGCAGGGGGATTTTCCTCATGGCAGATGGAGTGCTGTACTTGAGTGTTTATGTCACAAAAGATAGGGGAGAGCTGACCAGACTCAACTTTGGAGTGGCACTCAAGTCATTCAATGCCTGGGTTGATACATGAATTAAATTGGCCATATCTTTGCTAGGAGAAATCTCCATAATCAGAACGGTTGTTTTACTGAGATTTTTATATTTGTTTATTAATGTCCCAGTGGTTTTACCTAAGGTATTCTTTCGTCAAATACAACAAGTATTCACTAGTTTAATATGGCGGGAAAACAACCACATATTTGCTGGGTGATCATGATGCAACCCTTGGGAAGAAGCAGCCTGACAGTCCTTGATCCCTTCCTTTATTATCTAGTGGCATGGGCATATCACACATAATATTGGTATCATAATACTATAAAGCCCATGTATATAAAAGTTGAAAAAACCCCGGTTCAGCCAAGTTCGTTAACCACAGTGGTGGTCCATCCATGCGTGGTGGACCTTCGCAAATTAGTCGGGTATGGATATGGTGCAATGCCCACTATTGCCAGTTGACATCAACCTCCTCTTGTCTCCTTTGCTCGAGCAATCCTTCGTGGCCCTCTTGAAAAAATTGGGAGTAGAAGTGCTGGGTGATTTGTTCCATGATACTAAGTTTTTGACACTTCAGGAGCCAGATGTACGACCCTTTCATTTAGTGCATCGCAATTTGCGATACATTGCAAGTCACAAATTGTGAGGCGCTAAATGAAATGTACAACAGTGTGTTTACACTGCTTTGTGATTTCCAATGGGATTGCAAATTGCAAGGCTCATTAATATTAATGAGCCTCTCACCAGTATGCACTAGGATTGAAAAATATTTTGTGCAGAATTTTTACGGGACACAGAGACGTGCGAACATCTTGAAGCAGATTTTAATGAGGAGGAGCTCAGCAATGCTCTGAACTCCCTGCAATCAGGGAATGCATCTGGGCCTAACGGGATTCCAATAGAGATCTATAAAAGACAGGCCGCGATCGTAATAGCCCCCCATCTTAAGATGTTTTATGAAGCGCGCAAGTCTGGGAGGCTCCCCCCTGATCAGAGAGAAGCTATGATTGTAGTGATTCACAAAGCGGGAAAGCCGGCGGACCAGTGTACTTTGTTCCGCCTGATATCTCAAATTAATGTGGCCTAGGTCCTCGCCAAAGTCTTGGTGGATAGGCTTGTATCCCTTATAACGGAGCTGTTGCACGTTGACCAATCCAGGTTTATGCCCCGTAGAAGCACCCACCTTAATTTACGGCGTCTATATGGGGTGCTGCACTTGACCAAAGATGTTGGGAGTTCTCACATGACATTGATGGAGCTGGACGCTTCAATGGCCTTTGATAGCATCGAATGGCCTTATTTGTTTGTGGCTCTCCAGAGGCTGGACTTCGGTCCGATCTTCTGCAGTTGGGTAAGACTCTTGTACGAACTACCCACGGCCGGGGTGTGGGTTAATGGGGCAATATCCAGGGCTTTCCCCTTGCAAAGAGGTACACAGCACGGCTGCCCCCTGTCTCCCCTCCTCTTCTCTCTCGCATTGGAACCACAGGCTCATTGGATCAGGAGGGACCCCACAATTTGGGGAATTGCAGCGCCTGGGGGGTGGGAAGAGCGTATCTCCCTCTAAGCTGACGATATATTTCTGTATCTGGCGGGACCATACAACTCGATAGCCCAAGTGCTGCATATTTTTTAACTGTTTGGCAACTACTCGGGCTACACTATTAACAGGTTGAAGTCAGTGATTTTCCCACTGTCTGGTCCCCCCCCTCGGACTCCATCTTGGTGCTCGGCCCCAGTGGTCATCGAGGCTTTTCAATACTTCGGCATTTACATCACACAACACAAGAAGGTGTTTCTTGATAGGAATCTCAAGCCTCAACTGATCGTCTGGGTGCTGATGTGAGTCACTGGCGGTACCCTTTCACTTTCCCTCATGGGCAGGGTGGCTTTATTTAAAATGCTTACATTGCTGAGACTCCTCTACATTCTACAGAATACACCATACCCTGTTGCCCCATGCCCTTTCAAACGAATAGCACAGGGGGTGCGAACCTTGTTGTGGGACGGAGGTTCCCCAAGAATTGCACTGCACAAGCTCCACAGGGGAGTGTATGATGGAGGTCTGGCACTCGAAGATGTCAAGTTATATTACTGGACCTCGCAGCCTCAGGTGATAAATGACTGGGTATATACGGACAGTAGTGAACCTGCCTACAGGGTGGAAAGGATGGTTATGCCTAGGAGCAGTTGTGAACCTCTCCTTAATGCCCTGAGGTCGCAGATGGGGTGGCCTGAACCTATCAGGGTAGTACTGCAGTGCTGGAGAGAGGCTAATAAACTTTTAGGGTGGGCAGGCAAACTGACTGGGAGAACCCCACTGTGGTTGGGTGAGCAATTGCGGGAGGTGGCTGCTTAACGTGCTTCAGGGGATAGGGATCGAATATTATATATTCCCCCCGCTCCTTTTAGTACCTTCAAAGGGAATACAACCTACACCAGTCACAGAGATACTGTCATATTCGACTCTTGCATGCCCTACATTTGTATGTACAGAGTGGTGGGTCTATTCCAGAATACTCCCCGATGGAGGATAGGTTGCTGCTTGATCCCATAACAGAGAAACCGGCATCCACGATTTATCGCAAACTGATAAACAACATACCTGACCCCCTAATCCCTGTTCGAGCAGCTTGGGCCAAAGATCTTAGAAGCATAGACCATGAGGACTGGCAGGATGTGTTGCAGAGTCTTAGAGAGATTGCAATCCATTTTAGGTTCAGACTGATGCAACAAAAAATTCTCCACCGTACCTACTATCCCCGCACGCACCTTCATACATGGGGCAGGAGTCAGTCGGCGTTATGTGTAAGGGGCTGCCAACAGGAGGGCACATTCTTTCATATCTTGTGGGAATGCCTGGAGATCATCCTCTTCTGGATGAAGGTCATTGATACCATGTCTAGTGTGGTGGGGAGACGCAATGGCTCTTATTGATGATTAATGGTAACACTGAATGGTCTAGGTATGTGAAAATGTGGTTGACCCTGGCTGAAACAAAATATTGCTAGGGGGTGGGGAGGTGCAGACACCCCCATAGTTAGAGGAATGGAAGCAGGACCTCAACTGGTGACAAAGGACCGAAGAAACTGTGTACAAAAGTAGGGGGTGAGCTAATAAAATGGAAGAAAGTGCGGGCAGTCATGGAAGAGTAGGTGGGTTGGGAATTGCTGATTGTCCTTGTTGTTCCGCAACAAATATTTTCCTGGTAATTTTTGTGATATCTCCATATGTGGCATTTGGTCACTACTTTGTACTGATCATTGTTAATAAAAAGAGTTACACAATGTATATATTAATGAGCCTCCCGCAATTTGTGAGCCCATAATGAAGGCCAGCCCTCCCAGGGATGGTGGCCTGCTGGGATCATCAGACCACCATGTTTGGGACTGCTTTCTAATAAAGCAGCTTTTTTTTTCCTTAAATGGATTTCGGATGCATATTAACAACAACAACAAAAAATGAAACGTTTTTGCACGCATTTGCAAAGGGGAAGGGGTCCCTAAGGAACCCTTCCGATTTGCAAATGCATTACAACCTACTTGAAGTAGGTGGGAATTGCAGGTGTTTTGCGACCGCAATTGCGTTTGCAAAACATAAATACGTTGTTTTGAGACTCACTATTTGGAAGGGAACGCCCCTTCCAAATAGCGAATCGCAAAACCTATTTAGCGAGTCGCAAAAAAATGTGACTCACTAAATAGGCTATGTACATGGCCCAATATGTTTTTGCATGCGCAAATGGGTTTGCAAACCCGTTTGCGTATGCAAAAACAGGTTGTACATCTTACCTCAGGTAAATAATATACAATATACAATAATAATAATCTTTATTCGGCATATAACAATATTACTATAAAAGAGACAATATCAGGAGCAGAACAATGAAGACAATATTCATAAAAACAGTCAGTGAGACATAAAAAGAAAAAAAGGAGAAAAAGCTGTGCAAAATCTTTACAATACTGTTGTGCTTCTTGAACTCATTGAATCATAAAAGAGTCAAAAGAAACTATGTGCAAAATACAGTGGTTAACCTGTACCCCTAGTAGTTCTTAGCTTTAGGGCTGATCTTAAAAAATGTGAGACACGAAAGAGCCTAAAAACATCTGAGGACAGTTTTAAAAAGAGCAAAGCAACTTGGGCCTGTTTAAATCTTAGTTTCCTTAATAGCCCCTTGAGAAATACTCTTCTCGGGTATAAATAGTACAGGCATAGTAGAACAAAGTGTTAGGTATCCTGTGGAGACCTGTTGTCGCACCCACAGGGACATTTTTGTTCTATATATGCCGTAAAACCAGCAGGTACAGCCAATAGATGGTGAAATAGATTCAGCCTAAAACGTGTAAATAAAAATCTATCATGTAGACTGGATATAAGGAATAAATAAGGTTCCATTCCTTGGACCGACACTAATAAGGTATGGCCTCTCACTGTGGGTTTTTTCAGCTCCCTTTCCTCCGTTTGTGCCATGGCATGTTTAAAGAACATATATTTACTAAAATCTATTTCTTGTGCTCCCACCTTATCACGATTTAGGAACAGATCTGGTCTGCCTAATGTAGTGAGGGTATGCCTTACATATTTCAACACATGGTCCAAGGAGACACAGTCCTGGATTACCAGCCTATTAAAACCTGCCTCCTCGTTGGACCAAATGTACACCCAACACATATGGGGTTTCACAGTCACCATATCTGAGATGTACTTCGACCCCAATTCCTCATGGACAATATATGCTGTGGTGCTATGAGGAGCTTTCAGCGGGCGTCTAAAATAGCCATCCTCTTCACTTTGTAGCTTGTTGGTCATCATGAATCCCCAAACCTCACTACTGTATAAAACTTTAGAGCAACTGAAAGAGTTGTACAACTTTAAAATTGTCCCAAGTGACCATTTGCCTAATCTATGGGCGAAGCTTGCAATTGCTCCAGTGGACCTTGTCAGACACTTATCCTCTAGTAAGTGTTTAAAACTCAATTTATCTTCAAATAAAATACCTAAATATAAAAAGGCCAGTACTTTACCTAGAGTGTGTGTTCCTACTGTATAGCTATTAGACTTCCCACACTTCTTCTCCACTTCCATTATATAGGATTTTGTTAGGTTAAGGGACAAGTCCATCTTGTTCATAAACACCACAAACCCATCTAATAAAAGCTGTAAGTCCCGGGAATGGGGGGATCTAGTCCCCTGACTGCATTGAGACACACAGCTGGGTCAGTATTTCCCACATTTCCAGAAGCCCCTGCTGAGCTGACAGTGTTTACTAAACTGGTTCACAGGTCAGACATGACTAAAACCAAATTGTATATCTATAGAGGGTCAATTGCTCCACTAGCATACAGGGCAAGGAGAAAGTAAGAACAAGAGTAGGGGAGACAAATTCTGGACAAGGCCTGGTAATATTGCTGTGCTTAAGTGAATGATGACCCCTTTACATACCAGAATAAATAACTCCAGCTGTACTACACACCCAAATGTATCACCCGATTCACGCCTGGGGATAATTGGTAGTACAAAATGCAAATTAATAATGCTGGCTTTCTACATATAGCTCGAACTGTCCTGCATTGACCTTTTAATGGGGCAAGGTATACGCTATGCTGGCGGACACACCAGGGTTTCCTTAGGACCCCACACCTGAACTTTCCCTTCTGGGGATGATAAAAGGTCTCCTCAAATCAACAAGGTGCCACACCTCAGTGACACTGCTGTTGGAGAAGAGGCAAGTTGCTGTGAGTTGGATGTCTCCTGTGATTGCTATGGAGGCAGCATGACTGAAGGATATGGCTTACAGCTGTGCGGCCATTGAGGAGTATAGTGACCTCATGAATGCCAGGGTGCACCCTAGGGATTTCTGGGAACCCTATACCGCATATGTTAGGGCAGGGCCACTGCTCCAACAGTACACCATAGCCCCACTTCTGGGAATGATTCAGGCTTAACTATACATAGTCAGGGGGGGACGTCTTCCTGTGGACTTGCTGTAACACGCTCATGGTGTAGTGAGATAATCTAATCTTTTGTCTCCTTTGTTGTTGATAGGGAAAAATGTATAAATAATATATTTTTTTTTAAATGACATCACTGTCTGCAACCCCAGTATCGACATATTAATACATGAAGACAAAATTTGACTCCGCTGACCCTATAATTCTAAAATATGTGGCTGAGTATCCCCTCTGCTTGAAAAATATGGGAACCCCAGGTTGAACTGTATGTGTAACCATGTGTTGATTTCACTCCCACCGTTTAATGACATGAAATTTTTTTTTATCTTTAATGCAAAATTTAAGGGTTGTATACCAGCTTCTCCCTACAGAAATCCTAGATAACCAGTGCCGTATAATGGCTGTATAAATGTCCTTACATACCCATTCACATTCTGGAAAGGTCCCACCACTATTATATTAAATGAGGCAAGCTATGGATATAATGTAATTATCAGCATTTATAGCAATTGTATCTTTTAATTTCATACACACAATTGGAAAATGGTTTGCAAATGCAGGAGGAAAACTCATGGAAGCGATTCTATGCCGATACTAATTATAGGGATTTGTTTACTTTTTCTTTTTATATTATTCAAACACTGTAGATGCTGCATTAACAAAAAAAGAGCAAAGAAATAAGCAGGAGAATAGTAAAATTACTAGCATTAAATGATTGTCTTATTGACGTGTACAGAAAATCACTTGAATTCAAACATTTGGAAAGAAAGAGAGAAGACTCAACTGATGATGAGAGGGCCCTTTGAGCAGACGTTACATGCGAAAGAGTGATGCTTAAGGTAACCATCATAGGGGGGATTTGAGGGACAGTTTCATTAGAATGCTAAATTACTTTAGCTTAAATTTACATGCCAAACATTAATATGTAATTTATATTGAACTGACACAACATTAAAATGTGCAAAATGTAGTATGTAACTATACCTATTAGTACTAGGCCTCAAAATGTTTAAAGAAGCTTAACTTTACAAGCAATTTAACTGAATGTGTTGTGACGTGCACATAATGTTAAAATGTTTACCTTACCCTGAGATGTCTTTAATAATCAAAATCACATCATAGAGCAGAATGTTCCTGATTAATCATAACATTTTGAAATATATGCCAGAAATGTTTTATTGTTGAATAAAATGAATCCTTATTTCACACACTGAATACAATGCATAAATAGAAAATGTTGATCCTTTAACCTATTTTTCCTTATTTTATAAGGAAGAGATGTGGTGCTGAATAATATTCAATGCAGCTGATGCTTCAAATTCACATAGCCTATTGTTTAGATAGCATACAATTAATTGTATTATAAGATTAAGAATGTGTTCATACCTATTAGAAACAAGGTCTAAAAATCAGGAAGACCCCTGACATGTACACAGTTATAATAATGTGTCATACTTTATGCTCATTCTTTGTTCTACCTGTCTTGTGAAAATATGAGAAAGAAGAACGAGAGTCTGTTCTCTGAAGAACAAAAAGCTGATTGGACAATAGGAGAAGATGATACAAGTGTAACTGCAACATTTCTTTTTGACTGTTTATATTAGTGTGTGTTCCTAGAGTAGGTTTATGCAATGCTATGCCATGCAATGTCATATTTAGTGCTCCTGGTTCTATGGTATTTATATTCCGTCTGTATTTATCCATATGTATTTTTTGCTCATTTTATCTGTATTTATCCATAATTATTTTGAGTTTTGTGGAAAATTAGGCTGAAATTAGTATATTTCCTCTTCCATTTAACTGATAAATATGCGCTCATGCTTGAATGTCTGGCAGGTTTCATTGCTGTGAACACCTGTGGAAGATAAATCAGTGCACTTATATGAAAATATGCAAATTTGCGTATCAACCTTGTGCATATCTACTGCTGTTAAAGCCGCTTTACTAAAATTTCTATCTTTTTACCCCTTAACTATCAATCCACATATCTATTAGCCTGGCAGTTTTGGCAGACAGTATTTAGAGTTACTCAAAAAGCAAACCAATTTCCATTTTGATCCACATTTTAAAATAAATATAGACAAGATCATGAATGTTTTCTGTCTGTATTGATCTGTAAAAATCACTAAAAATGGAAAACAGGAAGTCTAAATCATAATAAAGCCTGTTTCCTGGAGAATTGGTCCTTACCCTTTATTCTGGATGCTAATTCCTTAATGTGGAAAGCTGAATGCTGACTTTTTTGCCCTTTTTCTAACTTGATTGCTGAAAGCAGTTGCTACTGCATGATTATTTTGCTTCATTGCTGAGACTTATTGAGTTGGTGAATCTCTCTTTATGGGAAGTTTAGCCATTATTGATTGAGTTTGAGCTTTATCTCACTTTTGCCTCTCAAACTTGAATCCTTATGGATTTATGCTAACACTGTTTTCGACACATTCTTTTGAACAGGGAGTCTTTCTTTTATGGAACTCACTGAATGCATTGTATGATTTGTTCTAACCATATTTTTTTATGCTTAATTCTGTAATCTGACTGGCACTTTAACTAATTGAATAAAGGAGAAAGAACTTGCGATACTTTCAATGCGAATAAAACCATTAAAACGTACTCCTAATTCTTGTTAGAAATAGCATTGTGATAATCATTTTTATGATGCATGGCTCTTGATCTTCTCATAAATGACGGCAAAGGTCTGTCACTGAGAAGTAAAAAGAACCATGTGATTTGGAATCAACCCTTTTCGGATGAAATAGAGATGCTAAACCACTGTTTTTCAAGTTGATTCTCACTCCATCAGAATCATATCATACACACCTACTGCCAATGGACCACTCTGAAGTATTCTTCCTACCAATTCAGAGTCTGGTGGGTGCAGTAGACACTCGATGAGACCAATATGTATTTCACTCAAAATGATGCATGATTTAGTAATGTACTGCTGGCAGATTAGTTGCTGAACATATAACATCCTCAAAATAAAGTTGCAACATTAATTAAATATTTAATTTAAGGGATTCTTACCAAGTACAAATTAGGCTGAGTGTACCTCTGCCCTCAGACTGAATTCAAATTGTGCTGGATACAATACGTGCTGAAAATTCCAAAATAACAAAATATAGGTGCTTTAAGAATATCTCTGAAACAAAAATGTATTCCAGACCTTGGTGTCAGGATCAAAGAGGACCTGCCACTAAGCAAATGGGATGATAGTGATGAAAAAATGCAGGTAGCTGGAGAGACACTTAGATATGGTGCCATAAATATTCTTACTGGTCAGGCACAAGGTCTTAGGAACAGTATGCTCATTTACGGAAGACAATAATGTTATCAACATATTTCTGACATGATTATACATGTGTAGATAAAGACTAGATGCAAAGGCATGTTCTGGGTCAATTGCAGTTTGCTAATGGTGAGAGCAGGAAGGCCTAAAGAAAAGCAGTTCATAGTTTTACCTGAATAAAACATCTACTTATTATTTACTTTGCAACATGGTGTGTCACAGCATATTGAATACTTGTGTCTGTATTTAAGAATGACTACATTCATATTGACTATTAACAGAAGAGAATCAAACATCTCTTGTGTGTTTGTGACCCTACTTCGAGGTAAACAAAGCAAAACATCCTCCTCTGGGTAGAAAGTGGCCATAGGACTATACCATTATAGTGATCAAAATTCCAGTGAAGTGGTGATCAGAATAGCAGAATAGTTGTAATTTAAACATAAGAAGTAAAAGGAACATTCCA
Source organism: Lissotriton vulgaris (assembly GCF_964263255.1). Taxonomy (NCBI): domain Eukaryota; kingdom Metazoa; phylum Chordata; class Amphibia; order Caudata; family Salamandridae; genus Lissotriton; species Lissotriton vulgaris. The sequence continues at coordinate 1,318,031,132 of NC_141691.1, forward strand.
CACACATTGAGAAGTACATTTATAGGGCCATATAGGGAGTGTTTAGTGTGAGCGCCGCTATAAATTGATGGGGCTACCACACGTTTGTTTCACAACCCCATTCTTTTGTCTAAAATACAGTGCATTCATCTGCAAAAATAAATAAATTAAGAAAGACATTAATGTTGGGCTACATTAACAAAAATGGACACTTACTTTAAAGCTGAATTGCAAACATGGAGGTGGTAGGCAAATTTTAAAACCTCTTCAGGATACATCAAGGATAGACGTCTATACAAATGGGACCAATCTAAAATAAATGATCAAAGTCAGCCAAAATCAGTCCAGAATTCAAAATTTTGACCAACAATTCAAAGTTCAAAGTCCAGTGTTCTAAACAATAATAAAGTCATTTCCTGAAGCCAGATGGAGTGTCTGAATCATGTTCTCTGGTGGTGGGAAATGTTTCTGGCCTCCCTTGGTCCCTCTTTTCACAACAATAATGTTAAAGACCTCCTTCAATGTGCATATTAAATGGATGGACATCGCTCAACCAGATGATGGAAACTCAGTGGTAGCTGGGAAAACTAGGGAGACAGATGACCTAGGAGACAGTACAACAGAAGGTGGAATGGGTTGTATAGCGAGACTCAACATTAGATCTCCTGCAAGAAGTTCATGAGGCCATTTAAATTTGGAGCTGTTTAGTGACAAACTTGGAGTATCATGACTTCTAAATCCTGATCTTCAGATACATTGTGCCATAAACCTTTCCTAGTGGCATTAGGATCGCATTGAGACTGACAGAGCTATAGTTGATAAGCTAAGCACACAGCCAGAACTATTATCCACACTAATAACTTCTTGTAAAAGCACCTAGATGGGTACTGTGCAAAGAGGAATAACAACCACCAGATTCGAGTTCAGGGAAATGGAGGATGAGGAAACTTCAGGCAAGGGCAAAATAAGAGGGCCCAATGCGCTTCATTTCACCATAGTTATGGACGCACAAATGGACATCAGATATCAAAGGTCCACAAGCACTGGAAGGCCTAAACGACAACATAGATAATACTAAATAAGTCATCACAAAATCACCCACACACTCGATCAGTGAGGGAATCAAGTGTGGACAACAAGAGGAGCAGGCACTTAATAATGCTAGTTCCGTAGAGTGCATAGTGGGCGTGCCATTGAGAAGTGACCATGAAAGTGAGACCACATCAGAAGTCTGGATCTACCAAGCATTGCTTAAACGTCGGAAAAAGAAGAAATATACAAATCCTTGACGAACAGCAAAAGAAAGAATAAGCTCATTCACAATGTTCAAAAACAAACATTGATTCAACCACAAGTGCTAAACACCTCAGTGAATAGTAGAGCACAGGATAACAACAGCAGTGCAGAGGAATTGGAGATCTACCCAATCTTTTAATCGAAACCAGCAATGCAAAAACAATCTAAGCAGCCTCTCTTAGACAGACATACCACACTCATTGCAGAAAGTAATCCAGTGCTGTCTATCACTAGACTGATTCTGCATCCAGATGTCAAGAAAAACAGGACAATTACATTCAGACTTCACATCATATGTTGCTCAACGCTCAGATAACTTTTTCACAGGTTGTGGACCCTAATATTAATGGCAGGACCTTGCGCAACCAAGATCCCAGCACACTGAAACACCCAATAAACAGCATGAGACAGCATGGAGAATTGTAGCACACTCGAAGATGACTAGGCAAATACAACATCAAATTAAAATACAGAGGACAATCCAACTAGGGTAGTGGATCTGAATTAGGGTTCTAGCTCTCTGCAAAAGGAACGCCTCAATGAGGAGCTTGAGAAATGAGGCATAAACAATTGACACATTGCAATGATCAGGAAGACCAAAAAGATATGCAATGGTCTAGCAGAATCAGGTTTGTGGAGACACTACAGACTGAACAGGATTCTAGATCACACCACCTTTGGACCAACACCTATACAGAAAAAGATGGCAGATGGCTACGTTCACACTTCGATGCCCATAAAGACAAAGATGAACAACTGCCTGTATCTAAATCCGCAGCCCTGATTTTCGCCCCATAAATTAATCTTTGGGATACTTTAAATAGATCTAACATTTTACACCTCTTAAATAACATACCTTTGCATTCCAATCTTACATCGGCCCATCTGATATAAGTCAAATTTATGAACTATTGTTGGATCAGGCATGGAGCGTCCACATTGACAGAGTGGTCTGACATCGCAGGTGCCAAAAATACCATTGCAGCAACCAAGCAATTCAAAGAGTGGGGTATCAGTAAACCAGCAATGAAAAAGATCCCCTTATCCTGTCAGTGGCAACATGTCTTGGTGCGGTGCAAAATAGCTTCATGGGAGGAACAAAGCAAATAACACCCCAGTCTGGGGAAAAAAAGAACAGAGTACAACTGACAAGGACATATGAGATAGCTTCCTTACTGGACTGCCAATAGCACTCACAACCACATGTTGCATTGATCAGCACAACTGGGCCTGGCTACCAGGGGCCCTTGCAACAAATGGGCTGTTGCATTCCTAGCACCAATGGAAAAATGAGAAGGCACTTAGAGCCATGATCAAGAAAATACGCTGTAACATTACAGGCTTAAACTCTTTAATGGGCAATAAATTACCATGGAATAGCTGTACACTGGTGACATTGTATACATACAAGAAACATGGTTGACCATGCCCATCTCCATTCCAGGGTACTACGCAATCAACAAAGTAGCTCAAAATAAAAATCTGTTTAAGAGACCAATAAGAGGTTGCTCCATCTTTGTGAAACTGGATTTGCAGATACAAGCAAATAAATGGAGCAACTCCTCCTGCAACATGCAGACTCTCAAACTCAAATGCTTGGTAATGGATGGAACATCTGCTTATATCCTGGTGGTAAATCTGTTTGTCAATCCTAACAGGGAAGTGAAAACTAAGAATGCCAGGAATATGTCTGACCTGACAAAAGATCTCCTCCATGGTCATCCGGGTCATGAGTGCATAGTGGCTGATGACTTTAACACACAAGATCTGTCACTCATGGAAATACTGCAGAGATCATTCCCACAACATTTTAGAAGCTTGTATTAGTGCGTTTGAGTTGGGCTCGACCAACCAAACAGGCACTGTGGAGGACAAATCAAAGCCCACTTTCAAAACATATTGAAATTGGATTACATCTTTCTAAGCAAGAATCTGCTAAGCACATGTGAGAGTTACCAAGTCCAGCATAGAACCGGAAGTGACTATCCCCCACTATCCACACTGGTCAAACAGAGTGTGATGACACATAGGAGACACAACCTTGATGGCCAATTACCACCAATCAATGTTGGCCCACAAAACAAAAAGAGTAAAATGGGGCCTGGTTAGCAAAAACAGGTATTCATGCAGGAAATTAGCCTTTATTTCCCCAGCCTTGGGACACCAATGGTACCTTGTGGAGAAACATTGATAAATAATAGTAACAAATCTAAATGCAGCCCTAACATCTTACAAGCACAAAATGTAACAAAAATGTGCCCATAGAAAACAGCACTCCTCTCACTATGAGAACCAAGAGTTCAAGGAAACCAAAAGTATGTGCCGTTTTGCAGAGTTCCTTCATAGAAGAGGGAAGGACTTAAACACGGAATCTAAGCTAAAAGACGCAAGGAAAACACACACAAAATGTGTCTGAGCCCTAAAGCAAAAACACCTAGAGGAGGAATGGAAATACACATACTCCCTGCTAGCACCCAGCAAGTCCAGGGAATTTTGGGGCTATGTCAGCAGCTTGGCAAGCCCAACCCCTGGCAAGGAGAGCACACCTCCAGTCAAAAAATAGACTGCTAACGTATCAAACTTTAATGTAAGCCCCGCTAAAACAAAGGCCACCATCAAGGACTTACTGGCCAATGCACTGGAGGGCATAGAGGAGAACCCAATTGTTGTCTCTGAAAAGGAGACATTAAGCATCCTGAAGAGCATCAGGAAAGATGGAGTCCTGGGGCCAAACGGCCTACCTGGGAGAATCTTTAAGGAAGATTGGGCATTTTGGGCACCCTACCTGCATAGTTTATCAAATGCATTATTTTTATCTGCCATCCCGTAATCATGGAAAGGCTCCACCTTACATCCAGTTCCTATAAAAGGGGCCAATGCCTCACCTGAAAGCTGTAGGTGAATAGCCCTCCTGGATGTAGTTGACAAGGCCTTTCGAAGGTGTTCCTTCATGAGCAGGATGGTGGGATCAATGGCAATAACATCATTCTACTCTGTCAGATAGGATTTAGTGCGAATTCCACTTCTATTGACAATGTGATCACTATTTCTAACCTGGGGCCAAGGCCATCAAAACATCTCTCCCTCCACTTTACACCTGTTTAGTTGATTAAAGTGGCGTATTTGATGGAATCGACTGGATTACTCTCTGTATCATACTCACAGAGTGGAGAATACCAAGGCAACTCCAGGTGGCTATTACAGCATTTTGCACTGACACCTGGGTCTGGATGAAGATAACTCAAACCCATACCAGGCGCAAATATACATGAACAAAGGCCTGAAGCAGGAATGTGTTATTACTCCTACCATGTTCAATCTGTATACATCAGACTTAGGCACGGAGCTGCTGAATGGAAATATTTTCCCATCACAGTTAGGCCATACCAAGTAACCTGTCATGCAGTACATGGATGACCTGGGGCTACTGGATCAAACACAAATTGGGATGAAGAGGGCCCTGGACATAAATCACTTATATAACACCAAGAACACACTGCAGGCAAATGTTGCAAAAACCAAGAGCCATAAAACATCAGCTGGAATGGCAGTTGGGCCCCTCGAAGGTAAGTACAACCAGCAAATACAATTACCTCGTCGTATGGATGGCAGATACCGAACAATCCTTCCTGCATGCCAAGGCCCTGGTAAAAAAAGCAGCAAAAACCATGTTTGCAATGTCCAAACTATATGATATTTATAAAGTCATTTGGCGGAGGGGATTCAAAGAGAAAACACGTATTACTCACCATTTTTTATGGATACCTCGCCTTCCCCTGCATGCTCAAGAGCCATTAAAGTACTGCCACACAGCTGCATACAGGAAAATATTCAGCATCCCTAAAACTACTTGACGCAAATTGATCCACTTAGAGTTTGGCCCAGTAAAAAATGAATATTGAATGTAAAAAGGATCAAATTAAATACAATCATCATGTGGCCAATGCAGATCCAGTCTCAATGAAAGGTGCTTTGTGTCTGATATTCCAGGACAAAAAGAGCAGCTGGTCAAAGTACCTTGGTAGCGCTAGAGACTCATTGAACTTGACCTCAGAGTGTTTATTTGACCTACTTATAACAACAAAGCACTTAGAGGGGACCCTAAAGGAGCGGGGCAAGCTGATATCAAGGGAACAGGACATTAATGAAATCAAAAACATTCAGAGTGCTGTAGGGATCAATGCATCACATGAAGGTACTTCTTGCCAGCCATATCTGAAAGCAGCCTGGGTAGACAAGCCTTAAATAACATCCTAGTGACCAAAACCTATATCACACTGCCTATATGGCAATATAGGTCCCAATAAAAGAACATTTCCCCAGGTCATTGGCAGTGTAAGCTGTGCCAATATCCCTCGGAATCGGTGCCACACATTGTATGTTGTTTCCCAGAATTGCTCTTTCAGAGGCAAGTTTATCTAAGGACTATTTTTCTGTAACATGGTGTTAGAACATGTAAAGAGGAAGTGACATTCATTTGTACATCTGATGTTCCTATAGAACTAGCATGGATTGGCAAGTTATTTGCCACAGCTGGAAAGCTTTTCCGAGACGCCTACCCACCTGAGAGACATCCAGTTCATTGCCTCAAGCAAAAAAACAAGAATTACAATGATTTAAGATGGCTTGATAACTTGAAATTTTTGCACTTTGAAATACATTTCTGCTTATAAATATTGCTGAACCTTCATCTTGTATTCAATAATCCATGTTTGCTTGCAAACGCTGCTGGCCCCTAGGTATGGAATCTTGCAAATGGCCCCACTGTCCTGTGTTATTTAGTACGGCCTTACATTTCTGAAACCATTGCTCCTTGATGAAACGACAGTCTACAATCACGTTTTATTCGCTAAATGGCACTTTAATGATATTGCACCATTGTCTTTCAAGTGGATGGCCCTACCTGGGTTCTGCCCTGTGTCACCTGACAAGGCTTGGCTTCATGGCACTTCTCACTTTGAATGTAATGCATGCTATTACACCTTTGTATTTCAATCATAAACATAGAATCAATCAATCAGAAACTCATAAAGCACGACTACTCACCCGTGATGGTCTCAAGGTGCTGTTTGGGGGGCTGGGTCTGAGGTTCAGTCGAAGAGCCAAGTCTTGTGGTCCTTCCTGAATGGTCCTTCCTGAATTGCAGCAGCAATAGTGATTGCCTGGGGTACAGAGGGAGGGAGTTCCTGATATTCGCAGTGAAGTAGGAAAAGAATCTTCCTCCAGCCGTAGTCTTGCGGATCCATGGGGAGGTGGCCAGGGCCAGTTGGACGGAGCGGAGATGTCTGGCGAGAGTGTAGAAGGAGAGGTAGTAGTTGAGGAATGTTGGTCCAGCATTGTGGAGAGCATTCTTGCCGTACATGAGAAGTTTGAAGATGATTCTCTTGTTGACAGGTAGCCAGTAAAGGTCTCTCAGGTGGTCTTTCAAGTGGATGGCCTAGTCGGGCTCCACTTTGTAACACTTGATATAGCTTGACATCGCAGCACATCACACTTTGAAAGTTATGCATACTTTTGTTGGCCACAGGTTGGGCACTTGGCTCCTAAAGAAATGTCAACTTAAAACCTTTAAAGAAATGCTTGTTTATAATTGTTTTTGCATTTGCACGTGGCACTTTAGTGAATGGTCTAATAACCTGGCTCTCTGCATGTGTCTATTTAGCGAGTTTTCACCTTTTTCACTTAGGCAGCTGGCCCTGGTTAGGCTCCCTCTTGCGCCATTGGATTAGATTTGACCAGTTGGCACCTTGCACTTTAAAATTATATTTTAAATGTTGAAATGCCGTGCTTTAAAGTTCTATTTAGATGCATTGTTTTGATGTGCTCCATCTTACCATGATTGCAGTCTTGTGACTCCAGCAGCTGTGCTTTGTTGGGCTCTGCTTTGAGCCATTCAATAATAAATACTTACTCGGCACCTTGCAGTTTGAATATTATGACTGCTGCCTAAACCACATCTGAAATGTTTACTTCCACTGGGTTTTGAACCTTTCTTGACTAAACAAACCCTTGCTCCTTATATTGTCTGTTTCCATTAGAGATACCAGGGCCCGTGATTTTATATTTGTGTATTTTATTCCATATGAGTTCTTCTGGCACTTTCATGGTATTGTAAAGATTGTAAGTAATCATAAAATAAAGCATTACATATTGAAAAAAACCTGTAAAAACATTACACATGATTTGCTTTACAACATTTTTGGTTCTTAAAAAATAAAATAAATGTACCTTTATTTTTCAATATAATTATATATTTTTCCACTCCATTTTTCTCTGTGCGGGTGTGTTGCAGTATCCGTGGTTGGCCATGTGTGTTTCTAAACTTACTCTAAGGCTGAGCTGAAGTACATTTACAACTGTTTGGAGTCCTTTTTAGCTGCAGTATCTTTAGAAGTGAAGTCTGTGAATAGAAGTGGTATTACTCCATTGTCTGTGGTTGCTTGTCCATATTTTAACCCCTTCTTATCACTCCCTTAATCCCTCCTTACCTCTCCCATCTTCGAGTATTCCCAATTCCCACCCCACTCTTTCCTGTCCCTCTCAATTTTACTAAAGAAATATATGTGTAGGCGTAGATGTAGGAAGCTGGCTCTTTATATGGCATAGCAAAATTGGGTATATTGTGCAAAGAGTCCAGATATCCTCTTATGGGTGGAAAGGGGCTTCTTGTAGCAATCCCAAGATGCCCGTCTAGGGGGTAGTGCGGGCGATCAGCCTTAGGCTTATAAGAGAATAGTGTTTGACATCTGCTGCACACAGATAGCCAATAAATGATACACATGACTCTATTAGGAGATCCACACCAATTTACAAAAATAACAATTATCTTTATGTAAATTAGGGACCAAGATCATCAAAATCTGGTATCTACTTTTTAAAATAGCAGGTTTGAAGAAAGCAGGTTTTTAATACTTTAAATCATAATTGAAGCACAATCTTCTGGACTTAGGGTGAGTATGGGGCAGGATCCAAGGCAGCACCAACAGTGTACTTCGGGCAGCAATGGGGCGGCCGAGTGCAGAGTTGTCTCTTAGCGTTGAGTGCCCCATCCAAGTTTTATTTGTGATGCTCAGGGACGTGGGGATTCCTTTGGCCCTCTTCTTCAGGGGCCAGAGGCAACGTGTGCAGAGGTGTCTTTAGGAGTCTGATTTCCATCACCGGGAGCTTTTGCGGTAGAGGGGGGCCTACAGACAGAGTTTGCAGGTGGCAGCGATACGCCACAGTGGGCAAGGCCAAGGTGAACTTTGGCTCAGAAGGGCTAGGGGACCATGCTGGCACTGTTGGCCTACATCAGCTTGGGCTAGGGTGCTGGTGCAGGGGTGTTTGGCAGTGTTGGGTTTTTGAGGTTTGGGACTCTATTGCTATTTTTGGGGTGCCTGCCAGATGCAGGGTATCGCCTCCGCAGCTCCACAAGAGTTCTTGAGTCTTTATTGAAGGCAGGCAGTCCTCCAAGGCTTTTTAGACACAACAGTTGCAGGACAAGACTTCTTTGGCGCAGTTTGACAGGGAACAGCAGACAGGTCGGCAGGGCTGGTGCCCAGTTAGTTGCTCTTCTGCAGTCTTCTGCTTTCGTGCCACTTCAGTGTCCTGCAACTTTGTAGGTCAACAGGATCTTGGGAATACGTTGGCACTATTTCCACACTGCAGCACAGGATACGTGGCTCAGGAGCAGTGTTGCATTCTGGTGTCTGGTTTTCACATCCTTTGAGCCTCATAGCTCGGTCTTTGGTACCTGCAAGATGCAAGGAAGCATCTCTGCTGTTCCACTGGAGTTCCTGAATATTTGGTGTAGTGCTGGCAGTCCTCCCAGGCTTTAGAGGATCAGCAGCTTGCAGGCCAAGATGATTATGGCACAATTGCTGAGAATAGGTGAACAGAACGCCAGGGCTGGTGCCAGGCCAGTTGTTTCTTCTGCATTTCTCACATTCTCTGCTCTTCAGCCCTTCTTCTTTTGGTTGGCAGGATCTGATTTCCTGGTGCCAGGGCTTCTATAAATACTGACTTTAGGGGAGTATAGGGTAGTAGCCAAAAGGTTCCTTACCCCTGGGGTCACTAACTGCCATGTATGACCACTTCCTGGGGAAAGTGGGCATAACTTCTCTCCCAGAGATCCTAAATTTGTCATCAACAAGATGGTCACTTCTGAAAAGTCTAATTTACTAAAGGTAGCCCAGGTCAGTGGTGGTACTCGTGTGAGATTGAATACACTGTTCTTGTCTAGCTAATTTTCCCTACTGTCCAGGTGACAAACGGCTCTGGACAAAGGGGGCCGGTTTCCACTCTTGTGAGAGAAGCTAGCTTTGCATACCAAAGGCAGTGAGCCTCTTTGAAGATCCCTGGCCCTGGTATACTAATCTCCAGGTCACCCTGTGGGCGGGGGTGCAAATAATCCCCTGCTCCAGCAGGCTTGGTTTATGACCCCTGGAGAGCAAAGGCCCTCAAACTTGGGACTCAGAAACCCATCTCTTATGGCAGGCTGGTGAAAAATAGCCAGTCATCACACCAGTAACTGGTTCAATTTCAGGGGACACCTCCAAGGTTTCCTCTAGGTGCATGTATTACTAAGTCCAACACTTATTTTATCATGGTGTGTTTTCACTTTTGTCTGCATCAGACACTCAGCCTGCAGTAGAAGTTTGCATGAGCTTGTAAGTGACCCTTAGGTTGGCACAATTCATGTTGCAACCCTTATAGACCTTCTTCAGTATATTAGACCCTAGGTACCAGGGGTACCATTTACTGGAGACCTACAGAGGATACTAAAGGTATCACCAATTGTTGGAACAATCATACAGTTTGGGGAAAGAGAACTGGCACTGAGGACTTAGTTAGCAGGAACCCTATGCCCTTCCAGTTGAAATCTCATTTAATTTCAGGCAAAAAGTGGAGGGTGACCATGCCAAAAAAGGACACTTTGCTATAGTAGAAATCTATGTAAGTGGAGGGAAGATATCCATATAGAAAAGATAGGTGCATGCAGAATGGTGAACCTTTTAGTACTACTTAAAGTAGTACACAGTGCAGTTTTTGCATAGGCCCCTACATGTATATATCTTCAAGGTATCTATATGTGGATTAAGAATAAATTAGACAAATAATTGTCTGCTGATGTTTACAAGTAAGTTTTATCACAGGGGAAACCCAATAAACCCTTGTAGGCTTGGGCAGTTTATGGTTCAAAACATAGGGTGCTACAAGGGACTTATTTCAAAGATGTTTACTCTTAGTCAACGAGTGGTATCACAATTTCACACTCTTAAGTATCCAGGGGATATCAAATTTGTTTCGAACACAGCATAAATGCATGGAAGGTGAAGATAAAACAGAGCAAGAGAAGGAAGGTTTGTTCTGAAATGAATCTTTACTTTGTAAAAGTGACAAGGGATGTAAACATAAATTAATTCAAGCAAAAAAAGTCATGAACAAAGAAAGACAAAAAAAAAATTTCTATGGTTCATAACAATGAATATCAGCTCCAGCTAATTCAAACAAACAACCCAAATTAAACAATAAAGCGTGGTTGTAAGTTGGCGTCTAACGACAGCATTAAAGGAGATGATAGCAAGATGTCGACGTTTCGGTCTTTGTTGTATTCATCGATAAGACCATCATCAGGACAATGTTATGTTTCAATGCTGTAAACAACTCCCTATGTAAAAATAAATCAATTATTATAAACAAATTAAAAACAAATTAAATTGACAATTTCATAAACCCTACAAAAGCTCTGGAAACATATAACACACATAAAAATTAAGGACAGTATCAACCCCTTCCCGGTGATACCTCCATACAATCTAAAAATCAATGAACAGTCAATGTGACTGAGTACAAGTTTGTGCGGATATTAGGTTTCTAACCTATCTAAATCACTCCATCTGCAAACATATATTAATATTAATTTAAAAAAACACTGGTATATAAAAACAACCAAGTAAATCAAAAGCAAGGAATTCTGTATCATTCAAAAACATGTAAAAGACTTAACATTAATGAGTGTCATGATGGAATCACTTATGCATGTACATTCTTCCTTATGTATCAAGACATCTTATTTAGGACATTTTCATGCACATCATGTAGGCAAAACAACAGTGTCGTAAATTAGAAATATTTGAAAGATTACACTAAATATGATGACAATCTCGATTATATTTTTGTGTCACAATCATGTTTTCTTGATATAAGAATACAGTCTTGTTCTTAACTACAGAGGATTTGTTCGGAGCTGTTTTAGTGTAATCTTTCAAATATTTCTAATTTACGACACTGTTGTTTTGCCTACATGATGTGCATTTCAAGAAGTGTGTCATCTGAATTAATAGAAAGAGATTGTTTATGAAAATGTCCTAAATAAGATGTCTTGATACATAAGGAAGAATGTACATGCATAAGTGATTCCATCACGCAGTGCCTCGTTCCTTGAATTCAAAGACGGTTATGAGAGAATGCATGCACGTGTCGCAGAATAAGGGCATGCATGATGGAAACATAGCGCATTGAGGCGCATCTCCCAATGAAAGACCTAAACAACCTGAGCAACAGATGGTGACAGTTTGGCTGTTAGTGGCCTGTATACCCAGCACATTTCATCGTTTTCTTTATCCTTCTATTGCTACCAGTGTTTTTGCTTGTTTTGTAGTAGGCGGTTTTTCATTCATTCACTCCCAAAGGTGCCTGACGCGCCCTGAAATTAATCCGCCATTAAATTTAACACGAATGCAGCGGGACTGGGAAGTTGAACACCTGTCCTAGCGGCTTATTGTTTGGCTTGATTTGGATAGCAGGTGGTGTCTCACAGAAACACCACCAATCAAAAAACGCGCGCGCTCTGTTTCTTACTCATTGCCAATGTACATGCTGTTAAAAATAAGGAACTAAGGCACAAGGTTGAACGTCCTGGGATGAATGTCACAGATATCAAGGTCTTACACATTAGTTTTGTGAGTAGCTCATTGGAGCAAATGTTCCTTTAACTCTCTGCATCTTTCGTTTTATAAATGCATTTTTTTTTTCCGAGCAGTATGTGTATTGGTTCGGTTTAAGCTGTTTTTCAATTATGTTAAAATCCTATTTTGTCTCGTTTATGGCTTTTTAAAATCGTGTTAGAATATGTTACTGGCTATGCAATTTGTTTCGTCGTATTGTTTATTTTTGTCTATAAACAGTCTCTTTCCTTTGTTTATTTCCTTGAATAAGATAACCAATAGTCTTTTTCATCCACAAAAAAATACGAAATGTATTAGAAAAATAAGGGACATATTTATTAAGAAATCGCACAGCGCCCTGCGTGGTAAGGAAAGGTCAGGAATGTGCTGTACTTTACAATATACAGCACATTCCTGTAATTTCCCTGCGTTGGCGCACAATGTGATGCCTAGCTCCAACGGAGGTAAGCATGATCGTTTTTGTGCACGAAGAACACATTCCTACTCAAAAACAATCTTGAGTTATTTTCCTGTTTCAGAAAGAATAAAAGAGAAATACAGATTTTTCTCCTCGTTTCACCTCACCTTAGGAGGGGTACCCTTTTTGATGCATTCCCACCATTAATGTGAAACCTGGGAATACATTAACAACCATGGATGGATGCGTGGGACGCCTCCCTGGTACAGAGTAAGGCAGCGCAGTGATTTGGGTTGTGTTACTCCAGACTCATTGAACCACTCAGGGCCACCCAAGATGGCCTTGCGTGAGTTGATAAATCCTACATAGGTTTTATGTTGCCCTTGCACCCCTTTGAAATGCGCAAGGTCAACACAGAACCTACATAAAAATGCCTCTCAGTTTACGCTTTTTTGCAGCTAACCGCATAATTGTGTATTCTTTTGTGAGAAGTTGCCAACTCATTTTACCCACATATCAAAAAATGTTTACATGTGTAACATTGCAGCTTTTACGTTTGTTTCCCTCAACATGGAAAAGCAGCAGGAAAGTCGTGACTGACACCTGTAACATCTGAAAAATATTTAAATAATTAACATGGGCTTCTCCTTCAACTGAATTCATGTTTCGTCTTCCCCAAAACTTCTTTCCAGTTAATGTAGCAGCTATTTTCTGTACGAGAAACACACACATCAGTTGTTATAGGGAATAGTTTAGTAAAAAAAAGTGCCTACGTTTCTAAATTCTATGTGACCATCTGAACCAGCATAGGGGCTTTGACCTTTGAATTCTCGTCTGTAGCGTACTATTTAGTACATTACAAATTCAAAACTAGGGTGTCCAGATATGTAAAGGTTTTGCATCAAGTTTGCGTTACTTTTTTAACGAAGACTAGATGTAAAATATTTTTGGGGATTTACAAACCAATACAAATTGTATGTGCATTAATTTGTAAGTGTACATAATAAAATCCAGCACAAAGCACAGATTACTCTCTCTCAATGGTATGGCAAATGGGTGTAACATGGGTGTTCCTGTGCTATTACTAATTGTTATTACGCAAAACCCTATCTACTAATGTTAGCAGGCAGGACTTTGCACAAAGAAATCACACCACCTGAAAACAGGCGTTAAAAAGAGAAATGCTTTAATTTCTCCTTTCTTTTCTGACTTTGCAAGTGTGATGCACTGTACAACACACATACAAAGTAGATAACGTTAAAAATTTTGGGGCGGATTTACAATTACTGGCGCATCCCTGCATATCGGCAGGGATGCGCCAGTAATTGTGCGCCGCAGCACCGCCACCCTTTATGCGCTGCATTTTAAATGCGGCGCACCATGGGGCAAAAACAACACAGATGTGTCACGCATCTGTGCCGTAAAAGCGGCGCATTGCTTGAGTTGCGTCGCACACGCGATGCCGCTCCAGCAATGATCAGGGGGGTCCTATGTGTACAATGCTGCGTCAATCCTTACGCCTGCTTTAAGCAGGCACAGGGTTTTGACGCAGCATTGGGCCCAAAAGTGACTGAGTGAAATCTTGTAGATTTCACTCAGCCACTTTTGGGAGGCGTTCCTGCGTCGGAACGCCTCCCTCTATGATGGTACGCCTCTTCTGGCGCAGGGCTTTACAACGTGACGCATCTGGGAGATGCGTCACGTTGTAAATGCCCCGCACCATGGCGCATCTGTTGCGCCGCCGCTGCGTCACAAAAGTTACGCAACGGTGGCGTAAAAGCGGCGCAAGGGGCTTGTAAATCTGCCCCCTTGTGTAGCCATGGTAATTTGCACTGGAATGGTAGCCTTACAGTACAAAACCTATGCTAAACTCAGACACCTTTACACTGTGGCGCAAAAGTATGCGTGTGGCAGTCTGCAGTATAAATTTGTACCAGCGCTAGGGACAAAGGGGGACAGTGCCATATCTCTACGGATATAGCGCTGTCTTTCGTTCGCCCTCTCAATCAATGCAGAGCAGTGACTTTGGATGCTGCGCTGCATTGCATGAGAGTTTTGTAAATATAGCCCGCACTATGAGAATGAAAAATAAAACCCGGACTGGATTACCTACTCAAATAATTTAGATGCTTGGGAAACAATAAGGCCCAGATTTATCAAAGGATTCCCTTGTCCTTGCGTTACGTAGAGTGATACACGGGCAGTGCAATCCTTAAGGCAGGTTTATCAAGCCATGCAAGGCCACCTTGTGTGACCTTGCATGGCTTGGTAAATGTGGAGTAACACAAGTCTCTGCCTTGCGTGAGTCTGCGCTGGGAAGGCATTACATGGGTGGAGAATTGGTGTTCCCACACACCCACCCATGTATTTTGGTGCGTTCACAGATTTACCAAGACAATTAAACTTGGGAATGCATCAAAATTGTACGCCTTACGGATAAAGATGCAACAAGGCAAACATCTTCATTTGTCCTTGTTTTTTCTTCTTTTTAAGTGTGCTGCATTTTGAATAAATATGGTGCCTTCTGCAGCACACTTAGAAAGGGGAAAACACTGCAGAGGATTGTTTTTGTGCTGGAAGGTGTCCCTTAATGTACAAAAAACAATCCTGCTTGCAATGCAGGCGCACTTACACCATGGTGCAAGGGCCCCTGCATTGGTGCTGGGCAGCACATCGTGTGCCAGTGCAGTAAGAGAGCAGGAATTAGTAAATATGGCACATTCCTGCCTTCCTCATTTAACAGAGTGCTGGACAGCAAGTTTCCAATAATGATACATTTGGCCCTGAGTCTGGTGCAGAATCTGATGACTTGGTCACTCCTCTGCCCTAGCCAAGGCCAAGCGATACCATTTCATGCGTAAGCTTTGCTAAGACATTTCATTTTCTTTGACAGTTTTAATACTTCCATTCCTTAATATTTTCTTTAGTTAAGTGGAGAGTTAAACACATACATCTTGGTTTTGTTGTTTATTTCGAAGAGGAAAAGAGAAGGCATAGCCAAACTCAGAAGAATTAGCTGGATGGAATGAAGTGTTTCAGGGATGCCAAAGAGGAAAAAATGGATATTGACCATTTGTGAACAGGTCTGAGGCTATAAGGTTCAAAGCCATATTTTTAACGCAAATATGTATAAATTCTGTGACTTCCTGCCTCACAGGTTTTGCAAGGTTGATGGTTGTTTATGGGCTTACAAATGCAGGGGCAGATCTACAAGGAAGGGCCGCATCGCTGCAACTCAAGCCTTTTGGATGCTCCACGCTGCGGCACTTCCAAAGCACAGGAATGGGACATATGTATAATAATATGTTGCATTTCTGTGCTATCCCCTGCGCTGGGCACAAACTGCAGCCATGAGCCGGCGCAGGCACCCTTGCACCATGTTTCAAGGATGCCTGTGTCATGGGGAGATTGTTTTTGTGCAGTAAGGGGCACCTTCCTGCAAAAAAACAATCACTACAGGCATTTTCATCTTCCAATGCGTGCTTTAGAATGCAGCACGATTTGAAAGAGGAAAGAATTAGGAGAAAGGAAAACATTTCTCCTCTGTGCGCCTCGCTACGCCTCCCCTGGGAAGGCGTAGCAATGACACGCAATTCCAGACTTACGATTCCTCGTAAATCTGGAAATGTGTCTCGTTCCATGGGTGTTTGCGTGGGAACACCCACAGCAACACCCATGGAACTCCCCTTCCATGCAAGTGCTGCGTGTGAAGGGGCGATATATACAAAGAGAGCAAAAGTCGCACAGAGTGTCTTTTCCTCTCCTTGTAAATGTGAAGAAGTGAAATGCCCCTCCAGTACATCACAAAAAGTGACGTACTGGTGGCGCAGGGGGCTTGTAAATCTGCCCCGCAGACTTTACCTGAATCTGACTGAAGACGTGTCATTCCAGAGCTGCTTTCTACACAGGTTTTAGTTTTTTAGCGTTTTGAATCTCTCCTGTAAAAATCCTTTCGCACAATAAATTGGGGGAAAATGAAATCATGACCTAGGTGACTACGTGTATTAAAATATTTGTTGCCCACATTCTTTGCCCAGAATATGGCTGCCTGAAACCTTTTTGGGCATTCAGTAACATGGTAGAAATAATTAGTAGTGGACCATCATTGCCCATTCACACTCTCATCATGAACAACCTTTTAATCAGTGCTCTGAAGTAACTCAAAGGAGACATTCAGCGCTTTATTACCCCCCAATTAAGTAAACACATTAAAACAAAAATACACTTCAGATCAAGATACATGCATCTAAAGAAACTATTACTTTCATGTACGTCTATGCATTTAAAGAGTGCGATTGTTTCTATTTTAAAAAAGTTCTCCCTCATTATTCCATATTTTCTTTTTCTTTGTAACCATTCTTTCCAAAATGTCGGTAATGCCTTATATTGACGCAGCGTCACATACTGCATGTCCGAACGGCCCCATGTGGTGCGCTGTAATGGAGCTGAGGCGCAGCACTGATAGGCGTCCATATTGGGGACAATCAGATATAAATTGGATGTAAATCAGTACACATTATTGTTGACTATAGTTATTGTTTACCGTCAGAAAACTTTCAGAACGTGGCTCATATGCAAAAATATCTCTCTGGAATAAAAAGAAAATTCCAGGAAAACAGTCAGTAGATACTTTGTAACTTTCACTCTTGGGATGATACCTAAAACTTTTAAGTGTATTGTTGAGATCGGTGTTTAAACTAGATGCATTCATGCATACATTGTTCTTATTTGTAAACCAAACTTATTCAGTGTTCTATCCCCAGCTGATCAAATTTCCATATCTGTGGAAGGCAGGAGACTCCTCACATGAAACGCATGTAAATAAATTGGCACTTGAACTGATATCTTTCAATATTGTCCATTCTTAATTGGCGTTGGCGTGGAAGTCAGTTGAAAGTACCATCCTGCGTTCTTCTAAATGTCATGTTACATCAGTTGGGATGCCTGGAGGGCTAAACCATGAGTCTCCAGGAGCATCTCTTGCAACCGCAGCTCTCCATCCAGAGTCTCTTGGCACTTTTTCAAGCAGTCCTTTACTTTAAACAACTTAGGGGCATATGTACATTTTGTGATGTTCCCGTGGCGATAGGGACCTTGTCTTAGGTACAAGGCAGGGTTAAGCCACTTAACGTGGCTTAACGCTGCTTGTACATAATGCACCCTTTTTACTCTGTTCTTTGCGTGAAAGGGGCGTGCAGTGGGTGTTGTGGTGGGCGTTCCTCTGCAACATCCACTGTATTTGACGCTGCCCCCTATGTACAAGGGTGGCATACATAGGAGGCAGTGCCCAATTTAAGACTAGGAAAACCCTGGTTTTAAGATGCATTATTTCTCCTTGTTTTTGCTTTTTCCATGGAAAAAACAAAACACCATGGTTTGTTTATGTACAGGAAGGTGTCCCTTCCTGTACATAAACAAACCTTTTAAAAAATAAAAAAAAATAACTTTCATGTATGCTGCATGAAGCAGCACACATGAAAATTACAAAATGGCACATAAGGATTGTTTATGTGCAGTAAGTGACACCTTCCTACACATAACCAATCCTCCCCTGCAAGCAGTCACCCGTGCACTCTGGTGCAAGGGTGCCTTTGTTGGCGCTAAGTTGTTAAACTTAGCGTCATTGCAGGGGGAAACGCAAGGCTGCACCACATTCTTGTAAATATGGTGCAGCCTTGCGTTTCCGAAGTGACTGAGCGTGGCGTTAAGCCCAGGAGGCCAAGTGTACCAGAGGTAATATAAAATATCTCCCCTTCGTTAGAACAGATACAGTTTTTTCTTTGCCACATAACACACATTGGACAGCAACCACTTTGCAAGACCAAGGGAAAATAAAAATGCTTCTGATTAGTCTTTTTGTTTCACTGTAAAATACTGAGCTATATTCGGATTGGGAGGCACCCCAGAATTTACAATAAGAATATCATTTTTGAATTATGAATTGCCATAGTGTGGATGAATTTCCTTTTCATTTGAAATTATAATAAAGATTTGTTTAGAGGAGTTACATACATGTCATCTTTAGTAGTGTTGTTGGGGATGAACTGCCATATTTCGGACATGGCTGTTGTAAGGATCTCATTTTATGCTCAATCAAAAATAGGTGTTATTTTATATTCGATACATTGAATTTACTTTCCTTTGATAAAAAAATACAAAAAATTGCACACTCCATTGGTTTTTAAAGTACTCACCATTCTTTTGTCTTTAAATTAGAATTGTGCCATTTGTTTAAGACTCTTTCACTGACAGTGGGTTGGTCTATGGTAAACAAGATTATATTTTAATTCCTTTGAACGATTTATATTTCATTATTATTAGCTCATTGCATGGTGGTATATTTTTAGCCTGGCAAGGAGTATAAACATAACAGAGTGTAAACTTTTTATTCACAAGCACTTTTTGGAATATGTAAAGTAGTACTCCTGAGGCACTCTTATTTACACTTACATTCTTTTGTAAATGCCCTAAAACATCTAAAATGGAAACAAAATGGGAATATTCAGAGAATATCCATATAAAATTAGGAACATAATTATTAAAAAATCATGCAGCACAGTGCAGCATGCCACCTTCAATGAGTGATTGTGAACGGGCAGGAATGCACTGTACTTACCAATATACAGTGCATTACTGTAATTTTCCAGTGCTGGCACACAATGTGCTGCCTAGCGCCAACACAGGTAATAAGCAGGAATGTTTTTGTGAAGGAGCTGGCACCTTCCTGCAGAGAATCAATCTCCAGATGCGTTTTCCTCTTAGTATTTGTGCTTCATTCACAGAACAAGGAGAAATAAACATATTTCTCCTCATTAGGCCTCCCCTGGGAAGTCACATAATTTTTCCAGGACTACCAGTAATGGTAAATCTGGGAATGCACCAAAATCCATGGGTGGTACATGGGAACACCCATGCTCCACCCATGAAACGCCTCCTTGGGGCAGAACAATGCAAGGCTGTGATTTGCGCTGCATTGCGTTACTCTAGATTTTTCAAGCCATGCAGGGTCAATCAAGGTGGCCCTGTATGGCTTGATAAATCTAACTTAAGAGCTGTGCCACTCTTGTGTCCAGTTTCATGGGGCAATGGTGACACACCTATTTAATAAATATGTTGTCTTATTTTTGCTAATAAGAAGTTGGAGGTTCACAAAGTTATATAAGAGTATGTTAACCCCTTCCGTGCGGGGCTGTTTCCCCCACTGTGCTGGGGGTGGGGGGGGGCGCGTACAGTGCCCCCATGCTCATGACGAGGTCAGCTCGTCATGAGCTACGGCGGTCCGGTGCTCATGACGAGCTGAGCTCGTCATGGTCACACCCGTTCCAATGGAACTTTCAGCACAGGAGGGGAATCAGCCCAGCGTGCGAGCGTTCCACGGAACGGGCAAGGTCATGACGAGCTCAGCTCGTCATGAGCACTGGAGCGCCGTAGCTCATGACGAGCTGACCTCGTCATGAGCACTCAAAGGGTTAAAGATTGCACTGATAATAATACTTTCTGTACAGATAAACGATTTATAAATCAGCCTGAAGTAATTATCTGGGATTCCTTCTCTGACTGTGGCATACAAAATTGAGGGCATTGGGAGCAGTATATTGCCTGCAAAGCAGATGTAATGGCATTGGCATATTGAAATCAGTTTTTCACCTTTCAGTAATATATGTTGTATAGGTAATTGAGGTGAGAATAAAATATTAAAATAGTAACATTAACTGGACGTTACTCAGTGAGGAATATCACAAAAAACTCACAGTACAAACTTAGGTGACAAGTAGTCTAGAAAGGGAAAACATCGAGGAGTAGATATATGATCTAATCAATACGGGTGAGATTGTGTGGATGTCGCAATTGCACATGCTCATACAAGCCACTACTGAAGACATAACACAGCTAACAAGTTCCATGCTTCGAGATGCTCACCCTAAGTGAAAGGAAGGAACAGTATTTGAATGTAACCTCTTCAGTGCTGATGACGGAACCGCTACGTCATCAGCTGCGGTGGCACTGTGCTGATGACGGAGCCGTTCTGTCATGGCCCGCCCGCCGCTCATGCGCGGCACGAATTCCGCGCCTGCACTGAGCGTTCTATTGAGCGGGCGGGGCCATGACGGAACCGCTCCGTCCTAAGCACAGTGCAACCGATGCTGGTGACGGAGCGGTTCCGTCACCAGCATGCGCCCGCCGCTCTTCCGCCCCGCCCCCTTAGCACTGCGGCGGATTAGCCGCCGCAGTGAAGGGGTTAAGAAAGGCACGCGTGAGCAGAGAGCAAACACTGAATCCCCATTATCAACTAATGAAAGTGGCAAGTTCTCAGTTAGAGTCCATGTAAGAGTGATGAATGTTAGATTATAAGCATGCTCAGTACCTTTATTTAAGCTACCACAGTCCATTGTACATAGTGATCAAAATGGCAGCCACACATGTAACAAAACGTAGGACCAAAGAATTGTTTACAGTGTACCCTGTAATAATAATTGCAATATTATTGCACAAAGAGGATGAACAGGATGGAGAGCTGTTTACCACAAATGATTGAAAAAATTATTGTAAGTACTGGTGATGGCTCTACACGGAATAGTAACTTCTTAAGCTAACTAGGGTAAGTCATATTGGGGTAGAAAGGACTATTGAGAGCAACCTTGGTCACATGAAGTCAAAAAGAGGGGAATTCCCGTTGTAACGCTGAAACCTACATTGTCAAGAGTACATATATTAGAAATGTTTGCACGGTTGGATTGTCACATGGAAGGTAGGTCCCCAGAAATGGAGGTACAGAGAAATATTTAGATATGGGGAGACTCAAGCAAGGAGAAGGGAGATCAAAGATCAGAGATCGCTAGGAGAAATATTACCGGCAGGAATATTGTTGCAAAGAAGATTACAATACAAAGATCAGGGGAACTGAGATTTAAAGCAGTTAAGCTAAAGAAGACATAATTGATACACAAAAAGACTATAACATAGCTATGGTCGTAAGAGAGCATGGAAAGAGACTTTTAGGAACATGTTTCCCGTGAAATAAAGGTCCATGAAGGCCCCTAGATCAGGATCTAGATTAAAGTAATATAATGAAAATAATAGAATAAGACATTTTAACCCCTTCGCTGCGGTGGCAATTCCGCCGCAGCACTAGGCGGGGGGCCCAAGCGGCGCTCGCATGCTCGTAACGGAGCCGCTCCGTCACGAGCCGCGGTTGCGCTGTGCTCATGACGGAGCGGTTCCGCCATGGCCCCGCCCGCTTAATAGAACGCGCCGCACAGGCGCAAAATCAGCGCCACGCAGGCGCGGCGGCAGGGCCATGACGGAACCGCTCCGTCATGAGCACAGCTCAGCCGATGCTCATGATGGAGCAGCTCCGTCATGAGCATACAAGGGGTTAATATATGGAACTAGTCAATAAATAAACAATATTGAAAGAAGTTTCAAAACTTTCTAGTGTAAGTTTTTTTAGGTGTTGAAGACTAAAATCATAAGTAGTTTCGAGGAGTTAGAGGGTACAAATCTATAAGAAGAAGCGATTTTCTTGCTACCAAAATATTTTCATCAGATAAGTATTGAGATTATATCTCTGGTAACATCATAGGAGTTAATTTGTGCAATTATTCACAAGCTGGGAATTTAGTATAATTGGAAGCATAAAGTCCATCACCTAGGATGACAACAATTGTTATCCAGAGTCCAGATTTAGCTAGACTTGAGACGGGAAGAACTAAGGGGGGAAAATGTGGGAGTATAAATATACCAAAAACTAGCCAAATTATTCGACTTTAGTATTGACAAATATGAGGAGAGAACTGGTCATTTACTTAAGGCATTATTACAGCTTAGGCGGTACATGAACCGCCGAAGCAGCTGTGGCGGACAAAGCGCGGTGAGCTGGGCGGTCCAACTGCCATATTATGAGATGGGTGGGTTGCGTTTTTGAAGACCACAGCTTAACCGCAATGCCAGCACTCTGCTGACCGCCGGGGTTGCAGTTGGTGAAACACAGCTGCCATAGGGTGGTACTGAAGAACTCCACCGCCATCCTTATAATGAGTTTGCTCTCCGATGAGCCAAGTTTGGAAGTCTGACCTCCAGCCTCGAGTTGGTGGCAAGAATGGACTTGGGGTACATACTCACACCGCTCCATTTCTTGCAGGCAGAGTTCAATGTGTATCCCTTTCTCCATGTCCCCCTTCAAAGCAGCATCTTCACCATGTAGAATATGACCCTGTTTCCGGCGATCTACAGGTGAGTCCTTTTAGTAACATATCCACATTGCCTGTACTTTCCACATATGGACAAGACTCCAGCAATGGGAAGGTGATATTTTTCCACATGTATCATGCAAATGTTTGCATTCAACACATATGCTGTCAAAATTTTCCCACAGGCATTGATACATATAGAACAATAATCATCACCACCTCAAGATCTCCACAGCCACACCGCTGGTACTGTGGTTAACTCGTAATATAGCGGTCTAAAGACCACCAGCGCAGTGGGCTACTGGCGGGCACGAATGCAGTTTTAGTTATTTGAAGAATGGATTTTTAACCTTATGCCACTTTCGATGTAATGGGGCACTATGGATATGTAGTCTCGAATGCATTTCTTTGTTATAGACTTGTTCATTCAGCTATTATGGGGCACTCGGGATATGTAGTTTCGAATCCCTGTCTTAGCTATTGACTATGTCAAGTAGGTATGCTTAGTTTGCATTTCTGAAAAAGTGTTTTTGATAAGTTATTAGTGCTTGTGTAATTACCATTTATCTATTTTATTTAAACAACATACCTTTTCTGTCACATGACCTTGGATGTAAGTGAAACATTGGTGGAATACTAGCTTATTCTAGAATGTTCTTGCACTTTTAAGCACTTCAATCATATTGGAGAAAAGCGAAATAAAATACTTTTGCATATTTGAACAGCAAGACTATTGATCTAATTAATTTGCAGCAGCGGATATTTAATTCATATACTTGGGCTGCAATGTCTTGTGTTTCTCAACAAAGCTTAATCCTGATGTGATAGTAAGAGGAAGCGATGGTAAGAGGAACTGAAACAAACATACAAGTGAGCTGCCCATGGGAAAGTCTTAGGATGCAAAACACGTGTAAAGCGTGCTCTAGATATTAAATGAGCAGAGGCCTCTGCTATCAGCAAAGGAAGCAGAGCCTTGCCTGAAAAGCCTGATTGTTAACTCCTTTGTAAGAAACAGGTCAATGACTAATAAGTCAGGAGCAACAAACTTCAAGGAAAATGGAATGGGCAGCGACATCATTAATTTGATGGAATATAGCTGGGTTGCACGCAAAGCAAAATGATTAAACCTGTGTTGTCTATGTCAAACAATTCAAAATGTGTTACTTCCAAGTAACCTGGGGCCTTATTTATGAAAAGTGACGCATCGTTGCGTGAAAACAGCGATGCGTCACTTTTCACTGTGCACTCCTTGCGACACCAATGATGCGTCATATTTAACCCTTTCGATGCTGATGACGAGCTCAGCTCGTCATCACCCACGGTTGTCGTGTGCTGATGACGAGCTGAGCTCGTCATGGTGCCACTAAAATGGCAATTTCCAGCACAGGGGGGGGGGGAAACGCCCAGCAGCCATGTGGTTAATGTATGACGCATCATGTCGCAAGGAGTTCCAGATACGTCAGTATTTCTGACGTATCTGTAAGCGCAAAAGTGACGCATTGCTGGAGTGTGTCACAAAAGTGACCCAACTCCAGCAATGCGTCCTTTCACATGGGGAAAGCCCCATGTGAAAGGGCTTGCGTCAGTCTTACGCCTGCTGTGAGGCAGGCGCAAGATTTTGACGCAACAGCGTCCTAAAAGTGACGCAGTGAAATCTCATAGATTTCACTGCGTCACTATTACGAGGCTTTTTGCGGGGGAACGCCCCCTCTGCATACATTATACCTGACGCAGGTATAATGTGGCGCAGGGGTTTAAAAAGTGACGCATCTACCTAGATGCTTCACTTTTTAAATATGGCGCAACAAGGCGCATGTTTTACGCCGCCAATGCGTCACAAAAAATGACGCATCTGCAGCGCAAAACTGACGCAAGGCCTCATAAATGAGGCCTCCGGGCTATTGAAACATCATTTTATGACTGGGTTGGTGCATATGAGATCAAGGCTGACAAGTGCCCCGAGGGAGGTCCATTTGGGGCCTTTGTCACATGGGTAATGGCTAGGTTTAAAGGAATCACAGAAAATGCACGCACAATGAACAAGAACATATTGCATATTTGTTTCAAAATGAAGGGAGGAACACCTCTCCATCTGTTAAATGTTTACAATAGCAGTATCGATAAGAATAGTCACTCTGGAACCCTTTGGGAATATATCGATGTTATCTGTGTGCTGCAAGTTGCATTATCCCACTCTGGTAAAAATCCTAATGTATGTTGTGAGGATTTCTATGCCTTGATGTCACAAACAGATATCCATAAAGAGTCCACCTCTATCCAGGATGAAACATAAGGCACATTAGAATGTAACTAGAGGGGTAACACGAGTTACAAGGCAGGGTAAGGGCTAATCAAAATGGTTAAGGCTAGGGTGTTTAGGCTAATAAATGTAACAACAGATGCTTCCATGCTAGCTCCGACAGCATCCCACAGTGTGTAATGAGACTTTACTGTTAAGATAATAGGCTTTTAGATGACATATTAATATGCAGGTTGCACGAATCCCCAATTCTGAAAATGAAAGTCTGTTTAACAACTACTGTGCCTAGAAGGGAAAAAGTAGGGAATTCTTGGTTTGATAAAGATTGTGCAGATCATAGGAAACATCTAATGACACTGACATGCAAGGATATCTCTGGCTGTGAGCCAGAGGAAGGTTTAAGGGCATCAAAGGGAGGGCATAACGTGAGGACTCAGACACAGAAACAGTTCTATCAAGAGTAAATGTGGGCCAAGTTTCTAAAACACAAACGTGAAAGATAAAGGCATATTTGGAAATAGCTGTAGTAGATATATTGAAAATCAGTGCGAATAGCGATACCTTCTGCATTATGATTGATCCGCGTGGCGGCAAGTTTTACTACCTTCTCTAATTCAAGCAGGAGATTGAAGCAGGTTTACAAGAGTGTGGTAATGGGAGAGGCAGTTTAATTTTGAGTGAATTTAGCCTTGAAAAAGTAATGCCTTAAAGGTACAGAAACGCTCTAAGGCCTATGAGCTCGTCTTTATACTGATTGATATTATCTTGTATGAATCAGTGGTATGGATACCAACTTTATGGCCGATAATAAATGCATTATTAAGGCATGACAATGTTTCAGGATGATGGAGGTAGAGTGATAGTCCTATAAGAATGGCAGTGTTGATGAGCCTGCCAGCTATCTCTCTATGGGCCACATATATGAAACAATTTTGCTTTCTCCAGAGGTGCGATTTGGAAAACACGGCAAATGCAAAATAGCCTTTCATGATGTATGAAAGGCTCTAAATCACAAATTTAGTTAATCACAATTTTTTGTGATTATCAAAAATTGCAAATGTAAATAGGGAATCGCAATTTGAGATTCTGTAAGCAAATGTATGAAACGTTTTCCAAATGCAAACTGGGCACTTAGGAAAATGCAATTACTATTGACTCCAAGTCTATGGCAACCATGTGCAAACTTTGAAAAATGCACAAAACTGAATTTTTCAAGTGACATGTAGCACACACACAGGCCCCAAGGGCATTTTCACGCTTTACATGTGCACATTATTTTTTGGGGGGTGCTTTAGCGGGGCCTTAGGCCCCCTGGTGCCCTTGGTATTGCATTACCTAATTTATGATTGGCAATTAGGTAATCACAAATTAGCGAATGCCAAACCGTTTGCATCTATGGGCCTTTCCGCCCATAGAAACAAATGGATTATTATTACCTAATAGCGATTCCTTACATACATAGCATTTTGAGATTCTCAAATAGCAATTCGGTATAAATCACTATTTGGTGATCACAAAATGTTATTTTGATGCATGTGGCCCTATATCTTTATAGCACTCCACTGGCAAGATATCGGAACGACTCATGTTGAGCTGAATACAGAAGTGCTTGGACTCAAAATGCATTTGGCTGACTTACAGGTCGGATGCCCTAGTGGCATTAAAGCATGGATCAATGTTTAGATAATTTATAAATTATATTAAATATGTATTTGAAAAAGAGCCTCACAGTTCTAATAGTTGCATGAATCTAGGCATATATGGCATATCTTTAAAACGTTAACTTAGCCAAGAATGCAGAGGAGCTAAGTCAAGGCAAAGATACTGTTAACGAATCATTGGTGAGGAAGATGAGTCCTGAGAATGGAGGCGGACTGTAAATTTATCATTA
The DNA here is from genome assembly GCF_964263255.1 of Lissotriton vulgaris. Classification (NCBI taxonomy): domain Eukaryota; kingdom Metazoa; phylum Chordata; class Amphibia; order Caudata; family Salamandridae; genus Lissotriton; species Lissotriton vulgaris. The sequence goes on from NC_141691.1 coordinate 1,318,058,094, forward strand.
CATTTATTGACGTTAATGCAGCATTCCATTAAGTACACCGCCAAAAGCTTCTGAAAGCGCTGAAAAAGGCAGGCTCGCTGATTAGCACATTACGTCACTTGAAAATGTTGCTTGAAGTTCAGCACATCAAGCTCAGTTCCCCTGAGTGTGCAGCCACTGATCAAGAGCCTCTACGGCTCCTCGGCAGTAAGTTATCCTGATAATGACCACGGTCAGTGGAACTCATTCACAAAGGTAAACGTACACTTTCTGAAGTGATTTAACTATTTTACTATTTTTTTTGCTATATACAAACTATGGCGGATATTTACAAGAAAAATGTCAAACCTCGGAATTACCCCAAAATTGGTAATGCTGCTTTGTAAATATGGAGACAGGGATATTGTAACCAGAATGTCGCTAAAAGTGATGTTTTGGTGGCGATATCTCCTTGTAAATATGCTCCTATGAGTGGAGTTTTATGTCTATTATTTTAGCCAGTCTGACAGCGTTCTCCATCCAATTCCAACCTGGATAAAATATTCTCTGTAAAGAACCTCATTGCCTTCGACATCCATCAGGTCTGAAAGCGTTCTCCGTCCAATTCCTCCCTGAATATAGGTTTACTACTACCGCTGGGAGTAGTAACTGCCCAACTGTATCCAGAGTGGAAATGTTATTTACATTTGCATTTGTTCAAATGGTTTTAAAGTGGTCACCTCTTACTCAAGGCATTCCAACCCTGAAACCCACACTTCCCGCCACTCTGAGTTCATATTACATATCACTGGTTCAATTTTCCATGTGAGCATATCACTTTAGTGTGTCCATTCTTTCATTGAATAGGTAATTTGAAGAGGCACTTCTAAGCACAACCATTGTTTCTGAAAATAAATCACCTATTAATATTTTTCGCTTAGGTGATCTAGCTTGGCGTGGATTTCAATGGGTGAAATGCTTATTCAGCCACCGCAGTCCCTTGTCAAGTCCTACTTCACAAATTGTGAATCTAGATATCAATGCAGCAGCCACACGGCCCTGGGTATTGTTTAACTTCCCACTTTCATCATTCATACAACATTGCCAACAGAGCACTCCAACCCTTACTGTTCTACAGGAACAGATGCAAGGTTAGCCCATTGTGCACACAATACAGCCCTGTGCATATGTCTTCATGTAAAGGCTTGTTTAAAGATGTGCTGCGATATCTTTATAAGTATACCAAGGTCACCTCCTTTCCTCCTTTGCAAACATTACTGCATGTTTCTTTTGGCCTCCGTCTCACTGTACTATGCCATGGGAACTGCATCGTGGAAAGTAATTTTCTTTAGATGTTTAGCACTGCAGTTTTTATAAAAATATTTGTATATTTATTTAGCTTCATATCTTTGACGTTTATATCTAAAACTTGCACACATGCACAAAACAGACATACTCCTTCTGTGAGTGTGTGTGTAAGTTTGAGTGTATGTGTGTGTGTGTATGTCTATATATATATTACCTGCTGGCGGTCGCCAGTAGGTAGTTATAGTTAGGACTTGGTTACCATAGGAAAATGGCAACATTCTATTCCCAATAACTTTGGCGCCAATTGATGAATCATCCCGAGTTTGGGGGTGATTTGTTAAGGGGGCCCGAGAAAAAAGGGGGGTCCCAAAACATGTTTTCTCCATGTTAATTTCCATAGGAAAATTTAGACAATGCTTCAGGTCGAACTGGTGAACAGAATTACCCCAAATTTGGCAGGGAGAAGGGTCTTGGTCTAGAAAGCACGCTTTTGTTTATTTGGTGTAAATTTGTTCGGTAGTTTTTGAGAAAAATCAAAATGTACAGATATCGATATTTGGGAATTCTGCCATCTGATTGCCTGAGGCATTACGAGCATGAGCTTGCTGCTGATTGGCTGCGAGCGGTGCTAGTGGTTGCAACTAGGAAGTGTTGGCCACCATTTTGTAATTACGTTGAAGTGAGTAAGGGGAAAAAAGGGGTTAAAAGTATGAAATAGGAGGGTAGGAGCACTGTAACCTCTGTAGGGTGTTTAGGGTGTGTTATAGAGGGGGTGCAAAGGCAAGTATTCACCCCTACCGGTGTGTAAGTGGTGGGCTACGGAAATTAAGTGAGGTATTGTGTAGAGTCTGATGCGGGTAAGGTGAGGCATTTGGGATTAAAGCGTGAGCCCAAATTGTGGTCTTATGCTGTGAAGTGATGGGCTGTGGCCGCTGCACTACAGTTGTGGAAGTAGTGTCAGCATGTGTTTGTAACTACTAGGACGAAGTACTGACCCGTACTGGTCTGAAAGTCCTGGGGTACGGAATATATGTGAGGTATTGTCTAGAGTCTCATGCTGCTGAGCTGCTGCCGGAGTCGGGGATTAAAGCGTGAGCCCAAACTGGTTGTCATATGCTGTGAAGTCATGTGCTCTGGCCGCTGTGCCACATCTGTGCAAGTTGTGTCAGCATGTAGTTATAGCTACTTGGATGAACTTTTGTTTAGAACATTTTAGTTTGTGTATGGTGTTTGGGTGGTGTTGTATAGGGAGTGCGAAGGTAAATCAATACGGTATTTGTAAAGCGCAATTTACTCACCCCTATGGGTGAGTAGATCTGGGGTTCAAAGCAAGAGGTCTGTGTTGCAAAGTGAGATGGTCTGGGCACTGCGCCACAGCTGTGTGGAGAATACATTTTGGCGAGGGTGCAGGAGTTGGCGTTATATGGCATAAAATAGCGAGCCTAAGTTGTAACTTACAGGGTGTCTCTAAAAAGAGTCCTTGTGTTCGTTAGTTGGAGCTACATTTAAGTGCGGATGCACAGCTTCAAAGTTTTCAGGAAAACTCGGTTTCCCTGATCTGTGAAGTGTACTCCATCACTTCTGTATATATCTGCCATATCAAAACGTATGTTGTTGTTGTAGATGGAGCCCATTTTGTGGTCTCTGAGTATGCAGATACAGCTTTGTTGACTTTTTTCAATCTGAGGACAACATAGTTTGGCCCATTTCCACTTCTGTCTTTGGCATATATTGGAATATACAAAGACAGTATGAGGCAAAAGTAACATCAATTGTCCAAAGAGGTCCTTCATAAGCATTTCCAAACCTACCAAGTCAATGCGCCTAGGTAATTTCCACCACAGTGCACAATCATGAGGTCAGGGTGTTGGAGATGCAAACATGTTTTAACCAAAGTCAACAAGTGGTGCCACTTCAAACCTCTCTGTCCAAACCATTTAATGTCCACATTTTGTAAACCTAGGTCTAAGTCAATACGACTCTGTTCTGCATATCTCTTGCACCAGAAAACATAGCTATGGCCTACGATCCACACTAGCATTTTGAAGGTATGGCTGGAAGGTACGGAAAGATGTCTGTAGCTCATGCAGTTCCTTCATAGAATAAGAGATATGTTTAAAGATGGAGAACTAGTTTCTTTCCACATACAAAACGATACCTGATTGGGAGATGAAAAGCATTGTTTTTTTAAAAGTAGGGGGCACATTCGTTTTGTGGAAAAGTATCTTTGTGATTGGTTAAGAAAAAGCAGTTTGCACGTGGAGTACATACATTGCTCAACTCAACCACACCTGCTACTTGCATTTGGAAGGCACTGCTCAAACTTAAAACAATCGTGAACTTTTAACCTGCACGTGCCGTTAATTGTTTGAGAAAATGTTGCAAAAACATATTGTTAGGTTTAAAAAAATTGATGAACTTTTAACCTCTACGTGTTGTAGAATGTTCTAGAAAGTGTGTTGATAGAATACTTTGCATTTCGGACTTCTATGTGTACTTGAATATTTAAAAAACTGATTATATGGAAAAGGAGACAGTAATAGAGAGAAGTTTTGAAAGCTAAAAGAATCACAGAACTATTGTAATTTGTTGTTGATTACCTACTGGCCGTTGCCAGTAGGTAGCTATCACTGTTACCGGTCTGAATGTGCGTGTTGCTCAGAGTGACATGGTGCTGAAATGATATGGTGCTACACTTGGGTATGTAACCAAGAATCCAAACCGTGAGGTCATTGCTGTAAAGTAATGCGGTCTGGACTTTGTAGCATACGTGTGCAAGTAGTGTTAGTAGGCGATTACACCATACAGGGAGTGAGAAGCAAAATACTGACAGCTACTGTGTTGATAGTATACCGGAAGCAAAAAGCAAAGTAGTTACGCCTACCGGTGTGAAGACTTGGGGATGAAACTGAGCTGATTGCTATAAACTGATGGGCTCTGGGCGCTGTAGGATACTAGTCGCTGTAGTATAAGTGTGTAAGTAGTGTTAGTATGCGTTTATAATATATAGGGAGTGGGACGGGAACTACTCACCCCTACAGGTGTGAAGATTCGAAGATTAAACCGTAAGCCTAAATTGTGAGCTCATTGCTGTAAAGTAATGTGCTCTGGGCGCTGTAGCATACCTGTGGAAGAAGTGTTAGTTTAAGTTTTTGCAATATAGGGAGTGTGAAGCGAAATACGTACCCCTACCAGTCTCAAGACTCGTTGATGAAACTATGAGCTCATTGCAGTAAAGTCATGTGCTCTTTGTAGTATTCCAATGTAAGGTGATAGTAGAATGTTCGTATGTAATTCTACTAGAATCTAAGTATGTATTGTTAGAATGTAGGGCTGTCATGAGGGGAACCTTGCGGGGTTTGTACAGGATGCTGGATTAGACGGTTGCTTTGCATTCTACTCCTGTTGGTAGTTGTTTCAGGTGTCTTGTTTTCTTGTAATAAATCTACTTATTGGATCCACTGCTGTCTGCCTCTTCACTACATAAATTTGACGACGAGCGGGAGAAGGCTGTTAAATTTGGCGACGAGCGGGAGAAGCCAGTTGTGTTGTGCTGAAGACCCTTTTTCTTTGTGTAGCTGTTTCTACTCTTGCCAGGGTCGTTGGCTCATTGAACTATGTCATCCGACTTCTGGTAGGATTTATATTTTTGATTTTGTGCTTCCTCTGCTTCTTCACTACATTATGGTTGCTGTACTACACGTGTGTATGTAGTGTTAGTATGCATTTATACTAACAAATGCATCATGGTACTAGGGAGGGCGACCTCTCAGGTGCAGCTCATACAATCTCCCGGGGTGTGCATTCATGGGACATTTGTGTGTGCTATTAGAGGGTGGTGCATGGCTTCCACCCTGTGATAGCAAATACTTATTCGACTGCTTGAAGCGAGAGGCGGAAAACCTCGTATTGCTGTTATAGAGGGGATGTGGATGGTAAAAATTGAGAGAAAAGAAGAAACAAACAAAAAAAAGCGGGGACTCACCCGTTATTTTAAATGAGGACCCTGGTGGATAATGTACTGTGGCCAATCCAATTATTATATTGCAGGGTCTCTGTAGGACTAGGGATCTTAAAGTCACATGTAAATTATGAGTGGAAGGGCACAGAGACGTTTTGCAGCCTAGGGGAGTGCCACCTTCCGGGTATTGTTTACTAATTGCTCAGGGGGTTTGAGTTCAACTGAAGTCCGGGGGTCGCCACACTTCGGGTCTTTATTTAAATATGCACCCAGCCCTTAGTGATTACCCTCCAATCACCCGTTTGTCTAGGACGCTGGGGTCTGCGAGAAAGAGTGTAGTTCAGAAAGTCCTTAAAATTAAATACATGAGGTCAGAGGTTATGGGCCATCCTATCAAGGAAGGGCGATAACATTATTGCTGCTTTAGAGGCAGGAAGCTGCAGCCAAAGCGGCTATAAGGGGTTGACAATATGCCCTTGTGAGCTTCCTGCTGCTAAAGTGGTGATAATTTTATCACTGTTCTTTGATAATATAATCCTACATTATTAGCTATGGGAAAATCGCTTGTAGGCATCTGTGCATCCAGGGTGCTGCACCCCAACCCCTTCCCCCGCACTGTGCTGAATTATAGGTATTGCGCACAGAGTCTTCACTGATCACCTGCCACCACTGGTGTGTCCCACGACGTGTTGGCGCAAGCTCCTAGTCGCGGGGTACATTTGTACGGTAGACCAGGTCTCCGGTCGGGGACAGTGTTTTAATACCACGATTGAAGGTGTCAGAATGTGCCAGGGCATCATCGCAGGGTCAGCTCCTGCTCCCCCTTCTTGAGGCAATCAATGGAATGTCTGAATAGGGAGAAATAATTTAATGTTGGAAACGTCTCCAGGTAAATGAAGGTTTATTTCAAGCTTGATAGAAAATAGGAGTTGAGTGCATCCTTCATATCTGAAGTACGATCTACCAACTGTTAGTGGTAATCGTGGTTCAAAGAGGAGTTGGTGTGCACGAGAATACACAAGGTTAAATAATATGTTATACCAATGTTCACATACAAAGGAACAGAGAGCATGCTAGAAGCATGATGTGCGCATGTAATGCAGTGGCGGGAGCCTGTGTGCATGTACACTTAGTAAGGAGATCACTACAGTGTCCTAAAAGCCAACTCCAGATGTCTGTAGGGCAGGACTGCCGCTGGCTCAGGCCTACAGTACGGTCCAGCAGGTCCTTAAAATGAGACCGATGTGACTGAATGAGGTCAGAGCTCACATCATTATGCATGTCAACATCGGTTTTTCGCGTGTGTGCACTCAGGGTGATGCACCCCACCCCTCCCACAGCATCGCACTCAACAGGTGTATGTAGGGCAGCGCTGCCCGTAGGCTCAGGCCTACTTTATGGAACAGCAGGTCTTTAAAATGAGACAGAGATGTGACTGAACGAGGTCAGAGATTACATCATAACAGATGGCAATATCGCTTATTTCGAACATGTGCACTCTGGCTGATGCATCCCACCCCTCCCAAAGCAACAAGCTCAAGAGGTGTCTGTAGGGCAGCGCTGCCCGCTGGTTCAAGCCTACAGTATGGTCTAGCAGGTCTTTGAAATGAGACAGAGATGAGACTGAATGAGGTCAGAGATCACATCATTACGCACGGCAATATCATTTGTTGGCACCTGCGCAGCCGGGCTGAAGTACCCCACCCCTCCCGCTGCACTGCACTCAATTGGAGGCCCTGTGCACCCAGGCCGCTCTGCTTACCTGCTGTCATTGAATTGTGAGCAAACACTACAAGCAGCAGTGCTCACAATTCAGATGGAGTGTTGATTGCAGGACAGTGCACACGTCATGGATCCCTTGCGTAGACGACGGGCAGTAGGGCTCACAATTTAGAGCCCGTATTGATTGCCAGGATGGTGTACACCTCATTTATCCATTTCTTTTTTTTATTGCGCATTGTGATATGCGAGATAGATGCGGCATATCATTTGAGGTGCGCAAAGTGGGCTGGGCTTGCGTACGCTAGGCAAGCGTAGGGGTGTGAATAATTATTCCGGGGACTTGGGTGTTGTTTAGTTCCTGTCTGACCAGGAACTGTACTTATGTGTGTTTCTTTTGTAGCTTTGACCACGCAGAGTGTACAATTTAGATAAGTGTAGCATGTGTCGGGAGGGCGGAAACGATCGTTATTGAGATGGCATGTGATCTAGGATGTGCAGTCTGCTCATGGCTGATGATACTCCTTATATTAACAAATATCCAGGCCGAAAAGCAGCACAACAATGTGCACACACACACACCAGGGGCATAGCGTGTAACACATATTTGTTTTTTGATGGAACATTTAAGATGCATGGCAATCACACGTGGAAGGCTAATGTACAGAGCATGAATATTGATCAAGATGATCGTTGCATGTTGTGTGCAGTATAAGATATGTGTATGCAGGAAAACATTTTTGTAAAAAGCTTTCTAAGCAGAAGAGGTGTCTCTCATAAAACGCTGTAGAGAGAATGAATAAAATGGGTGGGGTCGTCCAACTGTTACAATGGGATATGTTATGAACCAATCAAATGCTTTTTTTTAAGATCACATGGTAATCGCACACCAAGCGCTCAAGGAGGCCGCACCCAACTCGATTTTGACACAATATATTTATCATAATATACGTTTATTACAGTTATAAATATATAAATGTTTAAAGATTTTTGCGTGCTCTCATATACTGTTTAAAGGTAGTTAGATATACTTTTGTGACAAAAAAAGGGAATGGCGTACCCGGCGCGATACTATACGTCTGTGACGTAACACAGGTCTGGCAGTGGGTACTCATCAAATACGCAAAGTGCAGCGGGCGCGACCCCATACGCGTGGCTTGGTACTGCGTACCCATCGAATACCAAAGTAGCACCTGGGGTGACTTCATGCGTATATGATGTTACGTGAGACGTGGTGTCACGAACCTGTTGGATATGAAATGCACATTATTTACGAGTTTAGCAATATGGCAGATAGAATTCATGTGGTGATGGAGCTTGGTATGCTACGGGTATGACAGTGCAGTTTTCTCCCCCCAAAAAAATATGTATACATATTTTTTGAGGAGCTATAAAACATTACAGAATTTTTCAATTTAAAAAAGAAGTATAATAGAGTTCCAAAATATTAAAAAATATAATAGAAAAAATATAGATTTTATAAACATTGAAATATTAAATTAACATTTAAAAAAACCTTTGACATTCACTGAAAAAACCATAGGCTTTACAGACATTATAGTTAGGAATTAGCATTTAAAAAACCTTTGAAATTCACTAAAAACATAGGTTTCAAGGACATTATAGTTAGTTGAACATTTGACTCATATAAAATCAGAGAAATTCGCCTGTTATAGTTAGGTGAGCTAACTATAACTCACGCGCCAGCAATGCACTGCTGATTATGTCACATATTACATCACTCATGACATGGTCAGTGACATCACTGATGACATCTCAAATGACATCACTGATGACATCACTAATGACATCATCCACATGACAATCTGATGCACATACTGATGCTCTAATATAAACTTTGATACACCCATTCTAAAATGCTGACTACTGTTTTTGAAACCATACAGAGAAGAATGCCATATACTACATATCACTCCCTATTTCCTAGGTCTACACACACATCCAGTCACTTATACATGTAGTTACTCATCAATAGAGGACTATAATATACGCTCATACATCTAGACATGCAATCACACTCTTCCAGTCATCCATAGAGTCACTCACACACCTAGCCAGTAATGCAAAGAATCAATCATATTTAATCATGTATACAGTTATACACACCAACTCAGTTTTTTATAGAGATACCACATCACTTATTTATACAGATACCAACACATATTTACTGTCTTATACAATAACTGATAAAAGCAGACACTTATTTATACACCCACTCTTCAAAAAACTTAGTCTCACGTGTACTCATTTATATACTCCAACACTTACATATAGTGGCTTAAAACACATGTAGTTAGTCACAGATATACCACTGAGACTTTTATTCACTCACCAACACACCAATAGACACACTAACTCACCCATACAGCCATTCCCAGATTCACTTTTTAATCCATACAGCCACTGAATCACCCGGTCAGACATCTATGCACAGACTCATACACCCACCCACCCACACAGACACTCAGGGACTCAGACAACAAATCAATAATCTATATAGACACTCATGTAGCCATTCAGCAACCCATGCAGTTGCTTACACACCAATGGAGAGACTAATACAGACTTTCACACAGTTTAGTCACTAACCCATGCATTCAGTAAGTCATGTTCAATCTCTCACTTATACAGTCAGTCACGCACCTACGAAATAATTCCTTTAGGCACTTGTAAATTAATTCCTTCTTCAATACACCTTGTCATATATATAAAACATATTTAAACTTTACAGAAACACACATTCACTGGATGATGTCATGAGTGATGTCATCAGTGATGTCATTTAAGATGTCATCAGTGATGTCATCAGTGATGTCACTGACCATGTCATGAGTGATGTAATATGTGACATCATCAGCAGTGCATTGCGGGCGCGTAAGGTATAGTTAGTTCAACTAACTATAACAGGCGAATTTCTCTGGTTTTATATGAGTCAAACCTTCACCTAACTATAGCGTCCCTGAAACCTATGTTTGTTTAGTGAATATGTATATATACATATGAACATAATACTGCGGTTTATTTAAATGGAATTGAAAGCAGAATGCAGAGGCAAACTGTTATTGCTAAAAAATGAATCTGTTCTGCCGTGCTCGACCTTTTGCGAAGAGACTATTCTCAGGGAACACACTCCGTCAAAGGTACTAAACGAGTGAAAAGAGCTCTGTTCAGGCTTTCGCTTTGTCAGATTCATTCCCTTAATATCAGCAACATAGCTTCTGCAGATTTCTGGTGTCACCGAAGAGGTATCGCAGACTATTCAGGTTACTGCATAATACTTATTTTTCCATTCACAGAGAGCAGACATCCCTGGAGCCATGAAACAGATGTTGTATTGAGAAACTGCTGAGGCTGTGGATTTGGGTGAAAATGAAATGGTTTATAGTCTACTGTATTGAAACAGAAAAATAGGCTATAATATCCTGAGGCGCTAGAGTCATAAACTAGAAAACATAATTTGAAAACACACAAATGCTGACAAAATTGCAAGACGAAGGGCCATATTTATCAAGTGCATGCGCCCAAGCTTTCCCGGGAGAAGTAAAATAAAGTTAAGTTCCAGTGTAATACTCATTAATCAATTAATGAAGGCACTTTTGATCCTCTTTTTTCCTCTTTCATGCCATTAATAGTAAATCATATCAAGGTATTCTGCATGGAAAGATTAAAGCCTACTGTGCAGGCCAAATTATCATGTTTATATTTAGAAAGTTATGCAGAAAATAATATATGTGATGGAAAATCTAGGCAGGAATGTAATGTGTTATCAAATTGAAAAGAAAAAAATAGAATACAGTGATACCTCAAGCACTCAAATGTTGTCTTTCAGGAGCAATAGGCGGGAGGAATTGTACACAGTTTAGCACCCACACCCTGACTTGCATGCAAGAGCATAGGTTTTTTTTGGGGGGGGGAGTTTTATATGGTGGGAACTTGACCCGAAGGTATCATAGCACTTTACATGACCACCAGTTGCGTTACAGATGCACACATTCATTTTATTAGGCAAGGGGAGAGAGGGGGCCAGTTGTATGGCCCTACCAATTTACGAGTCGCAAATTAGCAAGAAGAAATGGTAGTCTCTGACAGAGTTAGAGGGTTTTGAGGTTCTTGAGTGTTCAGCAGTTGTGCATTGTATGGAAGACATCAGAGGGTATTGAAAGACTGTATTGTAGATTGGAGGAGAGGAGACAATGGGGAAGCTTGAGAAAGAGCAGGAAGGTGTGTTAGGAGTGAGATAAGAAGGGGTAAAGAATGGTGCTCATGGAGAGACTCTTGCTGAAGAACCCATGATTCCATTTGCTCCAGAACTCAGGATTACACAACACTCAGAGGCCTACTTCCACACATGACCCACACACTCTCTGCACATTCACACACCAAACATGCAAGAGGAATGGCAGTGCAAGGTTCAGGGTTTAACATTACATTTAAATGAGAGGAGTCAAATGGCTCATCTCTCCTTGTAGCAGAGAAAAAGGTCTGGTCACACAATTGATTCACAAACAGAGTATCTTGTCACCACCCTTCTATAGGCTACACCCAGGATTTGTGAGCAGTCCATTGCCCACCACGAGGGTCCACATTTTACACCTCTTCAGTTTATCGAACAGGTTCTTCAGCTCATACAACCATGGGCAGGCCTAGGCCTCTGTGCGCACACTTCATTAGTGTGATGAAAGTTCTAAAGTAAGAGTCAGAATACCAGCTTTACATGTTTTGGACACTCAGAGTGGGGTACAAAACTGTTTACCGTGCAGGGGATATTCCTGTCCAGTGATAGTTTAATATCATTGTATTCCCCAAGTGCCATTTACATTAAGGTGTGCTGAGTAATTTTTCACACCTTCAAAGTTATCTGACCATATAAAACAATATATGTCTGTTCTTGACATCAGTAAGAATTGTATTATCCTCCAATTCTGCATATGGCAATCAAACAATACCATCCTACAATCCTGAAAGAAGCAAAAATTAGCCATTTCTGAGAGCCATAGCCACCATTTCAGGATCAGAAATTAGGGGATGTTTTGATTTGAATTACTCTGATAAATTGCTACTTCACTAATCCTACGATATCCTAATATATCTTAAATTAGATGTATTTATCCCTCATGGGTATGTACAATGTTAATTCTTAAGAGAACGTGAAGGGTAAGCCCACAAATGCTTGCTATATGGGGAGCGGGTTCTTTCTCTATGAGATAGGCAATAATATTTAACACTTCTGTGCTTGGACATTCAAATGTGGTCCAAGGGCCTATTTAGGGTGAATAGTAAGAGAAAAATACAAGAGAAGATGACTGGAAAAACCTCAAGAAGGAAATATTATTACAAGTAAGCAATGTCATATTGTACTGAGATTAAAATGACAATGAAAATAGGCCATTTTCAGCCCATTTCACAAAACAAAAGGCAGCTATGGAAGTCACACATTTTCCCCATCAGCTTTCTCTGCCATGTCAGGCACATTTCTCACTTTCCTTGGATTCACAAAGCTCCACCATCATTATTCCAAAAAAATACAACAGTTGCAGCTTTTCAAAAATATTCACATGTGTAAAAAGTATACATGTAGATTTTCAATGAGGTGATTAAGAATGTGTAGACATATTTGTAAATAAGCATTGGCAATGTCAGTAGGTCTGACTTTAGAGGAATATTGTATGGTAATGTTAAGCATTAAAAGTAAATTGCATGGGAATGAATTTGGGCATCATTTTGATGCTGTGCAGTCACACCGATGACCACTATTGCTGTTGTCAGGAGACCGCTGACAAGAATGTGGGTGGTCCGACCACTGTATGACTATGCTACCACCGGACTGGTGGATGCAAATTTGTCAGTGGCATGCTGCGGCCCTTGTAAAGGGCTGCAGGCCATGCTGGCTCTCTACCGCACCTCCTGCATGTCAATGCACTGTGAGCCATGCACCATGTCCAGCTTGACACATGGCGCATGGAGGTGAGTGGGGGACTGCATGTGAAGGACGAGGACCACGCATTGGCCTCCCCATCCCTTTCCTACATCCTTTTCAAGGTGATGTTCCCACCATGAAAAGGCTGTCACAAAGGGATATTGTAATCCCAACGATGTTGCCTGCCATGGCATCCTACCATGTTAGGACGTTGCCCTACAGCAGCCCTGTACGGATCTATGATTAACAGATTAGATCCTGACCATTAGCATCACAATGCGGCAGTCGGACCAAAGAGATGTCGGCTGTCAGACCTCAACTGACTGCCTGTCGGTGATCCAACCACCGGACATCCTAATCAGGCACTATGTATTTGTGTGAAAGCAAAGTACAGTGGAATATTATTGGTGCCGCTTAGACTGTCAGGTGACAGTTGAACTGTTAAGTCAGACTTAAAAATCCATGTAGGTTATTAACTGCCCTCCTCCCATCTGTTCTATTGCCTGAGAAAGAAAAACGTTATAAATTATCTAGTTATCCAAAACACTTTTACAGATTATATTGTCATGCATGTGCCCCTGAAAGGTCAAGCTCGGTCCTCTGTATAAATAAACAAAATTATCTCAGCTGCATTGAGGGCAAGCACTTGTTTGTGAACTCATAGCCCTTGTCTCCAATCAAAAATTATACCTCTGGCTGCCAACATGTGGGTGGAGCCAAAGCCCCTTTCTAGTGCTGCGCACATAATTGTCTGGTAACAGCTGAGCTGTCAATCCAGACCTTTCCCCTTTATTATAGCGTTGTTTTCTATCTATTCCTTTTTTGGAAACATAATTTAACTCTACCCTTGACTGGAGTGCATTTAGGCTGTATTTCAGGATGGGAAATTAACTGCATGAGTGTACAATCATGGGAGGTGTTAGGTGCTAATCAACTTTTGCAAGTATGACTGTTCCAAAGCACCCACAATCCTGCTGTTTGCATCCTCATTTCAGTATCACTTAAGTAGCAAACGCACTCACAACTAAAGCCTCTCCATTCCAATATCTAACTCGTATCCAATATGCATGCTCTTAAATGCCAGATCCGTCAACACTCACCATACAAAATTCTCCAGACTCATCTCCAAACAAAATCTTAACGTTCGTTGTATCATAAACCCTGGCAAAATGTGCATTCTCGGTCCTTTCCTGACTTTGTATTTCCTTAGAGGCATCTCCTCACATTTTCATTATTGTGTAAATGCCTTCCCTAGCAAACAATATCATTGAATTACACAAGGTAAGTGCCCAATTATACATGGAAGACACAAATATTCACACTGGAATGTGATCGCTATTGGTTCCCCCTCTCATTTAATATCATTGTAGGAAATCCAGCTTTCCTGCATGGTCATCTCAGATGTATCCCCCTTTTCTGGACCTTAGCTTTGCTGGCAGAACCCCTGCTAACCAGGAGTAATGTGCCTGTGCACTGCCATTGAATATGAATAAATTGACATATTCCTACATGATACCTTTGTCTTGCTTATAAGTCAAGAGTCTTTCACGTACAATAATGTATTCAGGACTTGGAGGTTATCTGCCGCCTGTGAAATGTTTCAAGAATTTGTACTTTAGGAAACTATGGATAGGTGACTTTTCATCAAAGTACCTGTAGATTAACAATGGGCAAAGCACTAGGCTACGCTCGCGTAGTTTGTGAAGTTTGCGCAACTTCGCACTACGTGAACTGCACGTAGCACCGGGCAAACATGCATAGCGTAGCGTAGCGTAGTGCAGCAGTCATTTTTTGCTTGCTCGTGGTCCTCAACATCAGGATGACGACCGCGAGCTAGCAAAATAACATTCTCGCGAGACGTTTTCCTTGTTCGCGATCAGCAACATCAAGTTGCCGATCGCGAGCATGGAAAATAAACCTCCCGGCGAGATTCTCAACGCGGGGAGGTCATGTTTCTCATTGCGAGAGGTTGCGCATGCTCGCAACCGCTCTCAATGAGAAACTACCAGTCAGGGTTGAGAAAGCTGCAGCTCGAGTAAAAATCTACTTGAGCGGCACAAAAGTACAGCTCGCACTGTGCAAGATGCCATTTTCAATGATTGCACAGTGCTGGATGCTTGTCCGCACTGTGCAATCATTGAAAACGACATCTTGCACAGTGTGAACATGCTACTACGCAGTTCGCGTAGTGCTACACATAGCTCGCGTAGTGCGAAGTGCACTTTGCGTAGCTACGCGTAGCGCTACATCGCAGACTACGCGCACCCTTACTGTAGATGCATCAAAGTTCCAAAACCAAACAATCGCAGAGTCGGAAAACAAAGAGATGTGACACTCCTGAGACCTTGGGGAGGCGATGCAACAGTTCTGTGACACGCAGAGGATGAGTTGCTTCGAATCCGGTCTGTATGGAGAGGGATGCCTTGATTCTTCCTGACAGTTCCGGTTAGCGGTGATGCGTCGGGAAAGCGTGCTGCACAGGTACGATGTGTGGAAATCCGGAATGCGTCGGCGATCGATGCGGCATTGGCAGGCGGTGCGGCGTTGAACCTCTTCAACAACGATCCATCGATGTGGTGATTCTTGCGGTGACAGGAGCTGCGACGGTTCTTCGCGTTCATTTTTTCTTCCAGCTCCCTAACAGCAGCAACAACCTCTAGAGGCCCCAAACTGGTGCAGGCACCTCTTGGAAGGCTAGAACTCACAGCAGCAGAGTTAAGGGGACATGGCGGGGTGAAGTTTTTGTGTCCCAGAGACTTCTGAACCTTAGGACAGCTCACTTCAGGCCCTCAGAGATCTCCGTCAAGCAGGGGACACAGCACACAACAAAGTCCTCCTTTCCTTGGCAGAAACAGCAATTACTGCCAACTTTAGACTCACAGCAAGGGCAGTACTTCTCCACAGTCTCTCCAGCTCTTCTCCTTGGCAAAGGTTCCTATTGAATTCCAGGAATGATCTAAAGTCTGGGGTTTTGGGTCTGATACGTATATCCCAAAATGTCTTTGTTCTCTTTGTGCAAGGGGCTCTGGGCCCAGTTCAAACCAGTTCTGGGAGCACTCAGCAAGTGCATAACAACAATTGTCACTGTGAGCCTTGGCTCCAGACACACCACAGGGAGGTGGAACTAGCATTGTGGAAGGCAGGCACAGCCCTATTCAGGTACATGTGCTACTCCTCCCACCACTCCAAATGCAGATCAGGCCTATTCAGCCTAGTGCTGACTCATCCAGACTCCTGGAGCCACTGCCCCTCCACAACCCCTGAACAAGGAAATAGCCACTTTCTAAAAAGTGGTATTTTCAAACACGCAATGTAAAAAACATATTTACTAAAAGATGTGTTATTAAATCCTGAGTTCAGGGATACTAAACTCAATTTTTCAATCTTATCCCTTTGGGAATATATTCTCGCAAAATGTTACAAAGCATTTCCCATTCTGTACTCTGGGACAAGATAGCCTTTCAACAGTGAAAAACAAAAATGGCAGTATTTCACTATCAGGACATTTACACAAACCTGTACATGTCCTACTTTTCACATACACTGCACCCTGTCCAGGGGGGTACCTTGGGCCTGCCATAGGGGTGCCCTATATGTAAGAAAAAGGAAGGTTAGGGCCTGGCAAGAGGGTGAACTTGGCAAGTCGACATGGCAGTTAAACTGTGGCAGGCACAGCTGTGGCAGGCCTGAGACATCTTTTCAGGGCTAATCATGTGGGAGCACAATCAGTGCTGGAAGCCCACCAGTAGCATTTGATTTACCAGCCCTGACACACTCAGTGCACTTTACTAGGGACCTACTGATAAAACAAATATGCCAATCAGGGAGAACCAATCACATTATCAATTTGCACTGGGAGCATTTGCACTTAACCGCTGATCAGCAGTGGTAAAGTGCCCAGAGTCATATAGCCAACAACAACAGGGCAGGAAATAAATAGGAGGAAGAAGCAAAAGGTTTGGGGATAACCCTGAAAAATCACCATTTCCAACACCTCCAAAAAAAGGTAAGTGAGAAATAATTTCTGCTGACAATGTAGTGGAAGGCTGCTACTTGGCAGAATTCATTTGTGCATTTATTTTAATTTTTTTAATGCAGATTTATATAGCACAAACTCGACCTAATGGTATTGGAGTGCTTTACATGAGCACCAGTTACTTTACACAAGGACACGTTCAGGAACGGGAAGATTACGTGATTTGCCCAGGATCACAGGATGGGGACGCGACCCCGAGGCTTGAACCTTGGTTCCCAGCACCAAAGTCAGCAGTCTAGACGTCAGACCACATCCTCATCCCAGAGTGCCACTCTCCAGACCCTGAAATGCCCCCTACTAAGAAAAGCTCAATTATACCTCGAATAATTGCCTGCTGGAAATTCAATCTGCATTATAATCAAGCTACACATGAAACCTAGGTGACCGCAGTGAGAATTGCAATCTCAATCATAAACTCCTGCAGAAGAATGTCTCTCCCACTGCTGTCCTGTGGCAAGAAATCCTCACCAATAGTGGACATTTGCCACATTTGATGGTGGGCTGATTCATGAAACTTTCCTTTCCATTTCCAAGGGAAAAGTTTAATAACTTTGATGATGACATTTTAAAACTTGCCCACCACTAGCCAAAACATCATCAGATCCTCAAAAGTGGTAATGTTAACCTCTTAAGTGCTTCGAACGTTCGGCGGCCGACGGCACCACTACCTCAGGAGTGCTGCCGTCGGCCGTTGAACGTTCGAACCTCATAGCTGCAATGGAACGTCCAGCACTGGAACTGGACGTTCCATAGCCGTTATGAGGCTAGAAACTAAAAAAGGCTCTGGTATCTATCAAATTAATCAAAACAAACAGAACAATCTCGTATATGGCAGAAATTAGTGTCTGAACCGCAAAAACTCAAAGCTTCAGAGGTAAGTACTAGAGCAGGGGTAGCAGCTTTGGTCACAAAAGATGAAGATCTACGCCAGATATTCAGGATATGTACATTGGATAATGTGAAAACAACAGGCCACATTCAGTAAGATGTTGCTGTGACTTACTCTTGCAGGACTCATCAATTCTAGGAGGAAACCAGGAGTACTCCTGGACTGCTTGTGAAATTCAGAGTCAAGCAGAAGTGCAACAAGTGTAAGTCATACTTATTCACAGACCAATTTTTAATATTAAAGTCCAATGATTTAAAAGGAAATCCATTACAAAAGATGTAGCTAAAAATGTTGGCAAGGATCCCCGGATCCAAATTTAGACACTGCTTCATCAGTTTCCTCAAGAAGACCGCAAGCAAACCACCTCCAAATCACAAAGGAGCTCAAAATTATGGATTATATTTACTAACGTTTTTGTGCCGGGTTTACATCACAAAAGTGATGCAAATCAGCACAAAATGTTTATTTGAAATTAGCTTAAAAGTACAAAACGTGTTTTGTGCTGCAATTTCACCTGAAAGTAAGACGAAGCAGCACCTAGTGCTGATTTGCATTATTTTGCGTCAAAGGGGCTTTCCATGGCATGAACTTGGGTGTTCCGATTGCAGCCACACATATTTTTTGATGCAAAACCCTATCTACTTAAAAAAAGTAGACAGGGTTTTGCATTAAAAAAAGGCACCATTTTGACATTGGTGCTATTGTGGAGAAATACTTTCATTTCTACAGTCTGATCCTGTTTTGAATGTGTGCTGCACTGGACACAACACATAGAAAGTTGAAGAAAGTTTAAAAGTTAGTCTAAACATAATATTTCTACCATATGTGTTTGGTCTGAACATATTGGGGCTTATTTACAAGGCCCTTGTGTCACTTTTGCGTCAATTTTAACATGGGAAAAGTGACGCCAAATTGGCGCAACGGCCTTGTAAATCTGCCCCAATATATCTACCATATGTGTTTTTCACTAGAAGGGTACCCTTATAGTGAAAAACACATATGGTAGATATCACACGCACACCCTTTCACTAAGGTGCAAAGGTGTGTGCTTTGTGCGAGCAGCCTGTTTGTGTATCGGCACTGGGATTCAGCAAGATAGCAGCATATCACTGTAGATATGGCATGCGCTCCCCTTCTCACACAACGCAACGAAACACAGCAACTTTAATGGCTGTGATGCTTTGCAAGACATTTTAGTAAATGTACCATGTAGTGTTCGGGGACAAATGTATAGGCTTTCGGTAAATGCATAAAAACAATTTGAAACGTGAATGCACATGCAATGTAACTTGTACTTTTTTCCGTCATTGCACACATACACACACACACACACACACACACACACACACACACACACACACACACACACACACACACACACACAATTCAACATCAGCCTCATAAGTGTGGTCACAGTGGCGTTTAAAACTCGCAATACTTCAATTTAAACAGTGAACAATGAATTTGTTCATCCATAGCCTTGGTATGTCCTCCTTTCAATGCTTCAGTGTGTGTCTATTGCTCTCTCTTTATCCGACCTCCAGCTTATTAGAGGCAGCATATAATATACTCTACTACTTAAGAGATATTGAGTTTTTAAGTACCATATTAGCAGAAGCCTTCATTTATGTATTCATATAGCTCCTGTACTGTAATCATATCCGTAGCTCCTTCCAGCTATTTGGGATTGAGCCTTATTAATTGGCATGCTCGCTTTTAGAGTGTTCCACTTTCAGGCTGCAGGCCCTCGGCAGTTTGATGTGAATTGAACTTGAAGTTTGCATAGCTGGCTGATTAACTTCAGAGCTGACTAGCTTCTGTCCTTCCTCATATTATCCGGCCCTTTTTCCCGTATTCAGGCCCGGAGGCTCCCCGATTTTTTTTTTATGGTTTCCAGGCTGAAACGAGCTGGTGGTGGAATACTTGACCTACCATTGGTAGCCACTGGCTTCAAAGTTAATTATCCATGCTGCTAGTGTACTTGGCTTTCTGCTTCCCAAGTTCAATCGGTAAACGCTCCCTTCAATTCAGGGCCACTGGGCACTATGAATCATTCGAAATGTAAATTAGAAATATTAGAAATGAACAGATTACGTCACTGCTTTTCAGGTGAGACAGGATAATGGAACTTTATAGTTTACGTTATGGGATTTAAAATGTTTATTGGAAATGTTGCAAACATCTACCTTCTTTTTGAAAATGGTAATTTTATTTTGCATTTATGCAAGAACATTGACAGCTCAGCTGAATCGGTAACATGCTACATTTTTAAAATAATTATGCACAAAGATGAAATTCGCTTTTTAATGAACATCATGTTTTGCAATTGGAATTTACCTCTCAATCACAGATAATTAGATTTCTATGTAATTCGCAACCAGTGGAGTAAAACAAAATGATGCCCCTTTCAAGGCAGAATTTCATAAGGGGCCCCAAGTCTATCTGCCTCGCAAGTGTCCATTTGCTTTGTGCTGAATGGGGGGAGCATCTTGATTGGTTAGGGGCTCACCTGTATTACCTCCAGTGCCCATCATGGTATAGAATGTTTCTAGTTCTTGAAGACCCTCTATATACTCGTGGAGAAGTGTGGCTCACTGGTTAGAGGAGGCCGACCTGGAAGGAGAGGTCAGCCCGGGACCAGGGTTCAATTCCCAGCTCGGCGGGGTCTTGAGTCCTAAAATGTCCATGGACTCCACAATTCTCGCTCCGGTGCCTACTCGATTCATGGGTTCACACTCTGCGACTCTGGGCAATAGCTTGCTTAATCTCCACAACGGCCCCTCGTGGCGGGATGCCTGGCTTTCACCTTGCGGATACCCTGCCAGGGTATCTCACAAGGGAATACCAGGGTGGGTTCCCTAAGCAAGTGCCTTGATGCCTTTGGGTGATATGTGCGCTATATAAATCGCAATACATTTACTCATTCAGGAGGCAATCTAAAAATATTCGAGGAAAAATGCGTCTTTATATTTTTCTCATAAAGCTTGAGGGCCTTATGTTCATAGGTATTTCCCAGTCGCAATACCTGCACTTCATAAAATCACAACATTTGGGACCACAAAATATCTTTTTCTTATTTTCAAAATCCATTTTACGAGCACCAAACATCGTTCTGACTCTTAATAAGGCCTTTACGACCCTGTTCGCATTGCAAATAGGAAAAGGCGAGGATGTAGCACGCTCCCCTATTTCTTATTCAGAGAGGAATGTATCAATGGTTTCATACCACAAATGCAGTCACAAACCATTAATTTGATTCAACACCTCAAAGGATAATCTGTCTCTGTCAGACATTGTCCTCTTAGGGAGTCGTGAAATTGCCCAAATAAATTAACTGATTCCACAACAGGTCTGCAAATCCTTCCCCTATGGATATTTGGGCAAAAGCTAAACACACACCAGATAATACCCTGTAGGTTTCCTACGAAAATAGGCCTACTTGCCTGTAAGGCGGTCATACTGGATCAAGGACTATCCCTGCTGATTGTGTGACCATGACCATTTCCATAAGTGGCTGGAGTTCGCAATTTGCAAACCTTGTCAGCGAACTAAAACTCGCGCCCTCGCAATGCACTTTTGATGATGTAACAAATAGTTTAAGAATGGTATGTATTATATTCGAAGGTGTACTAAAGAATGAGTGGGTGTATGAGTGTCTGAATAGATGATTTAGTAGGTGCATGAATTACTGTACAAGTGAGTGATTAAACGTGTCTTAGTGAATGCAGGGGAGAATGACGACTAATCTGTGTGACTCTCTGTATCAGTCTGTCAGCTGGTGTGTAACTGGCAGCATGGGTGCTTAGTAGCTGCATGAGTGTGTATATGGGTTAATTATTGGATGCCTGCGTACCTGTATGGGTTTCTGAGTGTATGTGTGGCTGGGTGGGTTGGTGTATGACTCCCTGCAAGGATGTGTGAGTAGGTTTTCCAGTGAGTGTAAGGGTTCATTAGTGCATGTGTGAGGGGCGGTATGGGGTCATTAGTGCATCTGCAAGAGTCTGTAGAGGTGAGTGAGTGTGCATATGGCTGTGTCAGTGAGTGAGTGGATGTCTCAGTGGCATATGTATGAGTAACTACTTACGTGAAAGGCAGTATATGTGAGTGTTGGAGTATATAAGTTACTATATTTGAGAGTGACTGATTGTGAGAGTGGTTGTTTGGACCAGTGTGTGCTTATGTCAATGATTATATAAGAGAGTATCTATGTGTTAGTATATGTATGAATTAGGGAGGTTGTGTGTGTATGACTGTATAGGTGAGTAAATGGCAATGTGATTTATTCTTTGCGTGACTGAGTAGGTGTGTTAGTAACTCTATGGGTGAGTTGCGGCGTGTGAGTTTCTGTATAGCTGTATAATAGCATATATCAGTGGCTGTATAGATGAGTGATTGTGTGAATGAGTAACTGTATGGGTTAATGAGTGGATGTGTGTGTAGACCTATGAATCAGTAAGTGGGTATGCACTAACTAGTATTGGTGTGTCTATGGTATTGAGATTGGTAGTCTGTATTTTAGAGTGGGTGTATGAAAGGATATATTAGGGTGTGACGAGGTGCATCAAAGATTAAGTGGATGATGTCATCAGTGATGTCATTGAGATAGCATCAGTGATGTCATCAGTGAGGTAACTGACCATGTCATGAGTGATGTCATATGTGACGTCATCAGCAGTGCATTGCGGGGGCACGAGTTATAGTTAGCTCAGCTAACTATAACAGTATAATTGGTTTTGTACAAGTGAATGTCCAACTAAATATAACATCTCTGAAACCTGTGTTTTTTTCAATGAATTTCTAAAGTTTTCCAAATGCTAATTCCTAACTATCCCCCTGATGCATCAACAACCGATTTTGCGATTCCTTAATAGCGAAAAATACAGAATTGCTATTAAGGAATAGCAAAATGGAATGCATCAAGAAATCAGTTAAAAAATATCGATTTCTAAGAATTCCTTAATTGCGACTCGCAAATTGTGAGTCGCAATTAAGGAATACCTCCCAATTCCTTCCTATGGGCCTAGAGTCCGATAGGAATGAATAGGAAGACAATCTCAATTTGCGAATTGCAATTAGCCATTCGCATATTGAGATTGCAATTTCAAGGGTGCAGGGGTGTCCGAAGGACACCCTGTTGCACCCCTGAAATTGATCTGTGCACATATGTTGCGCACACACATGCCCTTAGGGTATATGTGTGAGCAACATGAACCTTTGAAAAATGCACTTTAGTGCATTTTTCAAAGTTTTTGCAAATTACCATGAAGTTGTACTTCATGGTAATTTGCGTGCCCTATTAGCGAATTCGCTATTTTTAAAACTTTCATGCATTGCATTTAAGGAATCTAAATTTGAGATTCCTTAAATGCAAATAATCACAATTTACCGATTTCGCAATTTGCGATTTTTGCATTTGGGATGATGCATCCCAAATGCAAAAATACCAGTCGCAAAGGGGCTGATTCTGAGAATTCGCTCATTTGCAAGCACATTTTTGTTTGATGCATCTAGCTGTATAACTTTCCTGAAACCTATGGTTTTTTCAGTGAATTTCAAAGGTTTTTAAAATGCTTATTACTAACTATAAAGTCCCTGAAACATACATTTTTTCAGAGAATTTCTAAGGTTTTTTTAAATGCTCATTTCTAACTATGCCTACATAGGTAGGACAAATGCAGAAAGAGAAAGAAAGGTGCAGAAAGAAGCCAGAGAAGTGCAGAAAGAGCCAAGAGAGGTGCAGAAAAAGGAAGAAAAGTGCAAAATGAAGCAAGAGAAATGTTGAAAGAGGCAACAGAATTCCAGAAAGAGGGATATGGGTGCCAAAACAAGCAAGAGGTGTGCAGAAAGAACCAACAGAGGTGCAGAAAGAGGCCTACTTTGAATGTACCTTACAACAGACTCATACAGAGTAGCTTAATCACTAATCGTTCCCCCAAGATGTCTTAACCCTCACTTTCATCTTGAAGGTTCACTATTCATCGACTGCTCATAATGCTAGGTGTACCAAATATAAAACAGCAATCCTAAGAATATCACTGTTGTAAATCTGGCCACGTTTGTGAAGGTATGCATACATGCACCTCTGCTTTTACTTAGTGACATGTTACATAAAAATAAATATACAAATACTTGAATACCTGTGTTTCAAACTGTATACTCTGTAAATCTGAGTGCAAAAATGTGGAAGCAAGAGAAGTGCGGAAACAAGCAGCAGAGGTGCAGAAAGAGGCAAGAGAGATGCAGAAAAAAGCAAGTGACCTGAACAAAGAACCAAGGGAGATACAGAAAGAGGCACGAGAGGTGCAGGAAGAGGCAAGAGAAGTGGAGAAAGAAGCAACAGAGATGCAGAAAGAGGCAGGATAGTCGTAGAAATAGGCAAAAGAGGTATAGAAAGAGAGAACAGGGGTGCAGACAGAGGCAAGAGAGGTGCAGAAAGATGGAAGAGGGGTACAGAAATTTGCAAGAGAGGTGCAGAAAGTAGCAAGAGCAGTGCATAAAGAACCAACAGATGTGCAGGAAGAAGCAAGAGAGGTGCAGAAAGAGGCAAGAGAAGTGCAGAACAAAGCAAAAAGGTACAGAAAGAGGGTATAGAAAGAGGCAAGAGGGGTACATAAAGAGGCAAGAGAGGTGCAGAAAGATAGAGGAAGGGTGCAGAAAGAGGCAGGATGGGTACAGAAAGAAGCAAAAGAGGAGCAGAAAAAGGCAAGAGGGGTGCGGAAAGAGGCAAGAGGGGTACAGAAAGAGGCAGCAGAGGTACAGAAAGAGGCAAGAGAACTTCAGAAAGAGGCGAGAGAGTTGCAGAAAGAGGCAATAGGGGTACAGAAAGAGGGATACAGAAAGAGGCAATAGAGGTGTAGAAAGAGGCAAGAGAACTACAGAAACAGGCAAAAGAGATGTAGAAAGTGGGAACAGGGGTGCGGCAAGAGGGGTACATAAATATTCAAGAGCGGTACAGAAAGAAGCAAGAGCAGTGCAGAAAGAACCAACAGAGGTACAGAAATAGGCAAGAGGGGTGCAGAGAGAGGGAACGAAAGAGCAGAAAGAGGCAAGACAGGTACAGGAAAGCGGAAGAAGGGTGCAGAAAGAATCTAGAGAGGTGCAGAAAGAGGCAAGAGGGGTGTTGTAAGAGGCAACAGAAGGGCTGAAAGAAGAAAAAAGGTTCAGAAAGAGGGAAGAGGGTACAGAAAGAGGCAAGAGAATTACAGAAAGAGGCAAGAGAGATATAGAAAGAGGCAATAGAGGTACAGAAAGAGGATAGAGGGGTGCAGAAAGAGGCAAGAGGGGTGCAGAAAAAAGGAAGAGAGGTGCAGAAAGAAGCAACAGAAGTGCAAAAGGAAGCAACAGGGGTGCATAAAGAGGCAAGAGGGGTGCATAAAGAGGCAAGAGGGGTGAAGAAAGAGGAAACAGAGGAGCAGAAGGAGGCAAGAGAACTGCAGAAAGAGGAAAGAGGGTTGCAGAAGCAGGCAACAGCAGTGCAGAAAGAGAGAAAACAGATGGAGACAGACGCAAGAGTAGTGCAGAAAGAAAGAAGAGGGATGTCGAAATTTGCAAGACAGGTGCATAGAGAAGCAAGAGCAGAGCAGAAAGAAATAACCGAGGAGCAGAAAGAGGCAAGAGAAGTGCAGAAAGAGGTAAGAGGGGTACAGAAATGTGTAAGAGATACAGTAAGAAGCAAGCGCAGTGCAAAAAGAACCAACAGAGGTGTAGAAAGAGGCAAGAGAGATGCAGAAAGACGCAAGAGCAGTGCAGAAAGAACAAAGAGATGTGCAGAAAGAAGCAACAAAGGTACAGAAAGAGGCAAGAGGGATGCAGAAAGAGGCAAGAGAAGTACAGAAATAAGCAACAGAGATATAGAAACAAGCCAAAGAGGCGCAGAAAGACTCACGAGCAGTGAAGAAAGAGGCAAAAGAGGTACAGAAGGAGGCAAGAGAACTGCAGAAAGAGGCAAGAGATGCAGAAACAGACAAAACTGGAACAGAAAGAGGGAACAGGTGTGCAGACTGAGGAAAGAGAGGTGCCAAAAGAGAGAAGAGGGGTGCAGAAAGAGGCAAGAGGGGTACAAAAAGGGGCAAGTGAAGTGCAGAAAGAGGCAAGTGAACTGCAGAAAAAGGCAAGACAGGTACAGAAATAGGCTGGGGAGGTGCAGAAAGAAAGCAGAGAAGTGCAGAAAGAAGCAACAGAGGTGCTGAAAGAAGCACAAAGGGTACAGAAAGAGGCAAGAGAAGTGCAGAAAGAAGCAAAAGAGGTACAGAAAAAGGCAGGCAAGAGAGGTGCAGAAACAGACAGGAAAGGTACAGAGAGAGGGAACAGGGCTGCAGAAAGAGGCAAGAGTGGTGCAGAAACAAGAGAGGTGCAGGAAGAGGCAAGACAGGTGCGGAAAGAGTGGTGTAGAAACAGGCAAGAGAAGTGCAGAATGAGCCAACTGAGGTGCAGAAAGAGACAAGAGAGGTGCAGAAAGAGGGAAGACAATTGTAGAAAAGGATAACAGGAGTGCAGAAAGGAGCATTACTGGTGCAGAAAGAAGCAAGAGATGTGCAGAATGAAGCAACATGTGTGCAGAAAGAAGCACAAGTGATGCAGAAACAGGCAGGAAAGGTACAGAAAGAGGGAACAGGGTTCAGAAAGAGACAAAAGAGGTGCATAAGGAGGTAAAAGGAGCACAGAAAGAGGCAAGATGGGTGCAGAAACAAGCAAGTGAGGTGCAGAAAGAGGCAAGAGAAGGAAACAGCGTTTACTACAAAGTTTATACTTAAAAACTATTTACCATGCATTTTTACATCGTAAAGACTGCTGGCACGCAATTCTTTACATTGCAAGACTTTACCACACATCTTAGTAGTAGGTGGCAGTGTTGCACCTTTTCCTTGTATAATTTAATATGTAGAGAATGTCTCAACCATGAAAATGGCTTCTGTACTCATACATTGCTTTTTTATTACATATCCCAAATAATGAGAACACTTTCTACACTTATTTCTTGCATTGTATGAACAGATCTTATTATTATTGGAGAGGTCTTAGAAGTAAGAGCGACTATAGGTGTAAAGCACCCAGTGCAGAGATCTATGAGTAACCTGGACGTGGCAAGTCTCCACAGTACCAAATTCACTCAGCCAAATATCCTCCTAACGCCTTTAAGGAGTTGCACAATGTTCGGTGATAGAAACGCCTTGATTCTTAGAGCTGCAAGACCACAAGTTGTTGAAGAAACAAAGCCTACAAGATAGCTCAGCTGATGAAACGTTTGTTGCTGAGATCTGTGTATGTCCTTCTGTCACAGGTTTGAATTTCGCAGAGCCGACTTAACCATTAATCATTTAGCGTCTAGATTTTGGATGCATATCTAAGTGTGAGTTCACTTACACTGGGAGACATAGAGAACTGCTAAAAAATAATCCTTTTTCGCTTTCGGTGAATATTATAGGACGTACGCGGTGGAACGTCTCTTTTTACAGAAAATAGAGCAGTTTGTAGGACAGGATTGGAAAAGAGAGTGCTGCATACAGGTAAGTTTAATTTACGTTCCATAACATAGTCTGTACATTGACAGCAAAGAGAGAGAAATGGAATGCATTGTGAAAGTGTTTGTGATAGTTGCGTGGTACGTGTACTTGTAATGTTAACGGATGTACAAGCGTGCTAATGGTATGCATGCTCAAAAATGCGAAGTAAAGTCTTGCGTGGAAAAACCATGTGTGGTAAAGTCATACAACCGGCAAGAGAGTTGCAAAAAGAGGCAAGAGAGGTGCAGAAAAAGGCAAGAGAAGTGCAGAACAAGGCAACTGAGGTGCAAAAAGAGGCAAGAGAGATACAGAAAGAACCATAAGAAGTACAGAATGAAGCAACAGAGTTTCAGAAAGAGGCAATAGGGGGACAGAAAGAGGCAATAGAAGTGCTGCAATAAGCAACAGAGGTACAGAAAGAGAAAAGAGAAGTGAAGAAAGAGGCAAGTAAAGTGTAGAAGGAGGCAAGAGAATTGCAGAAACAAGCAAGAGAGATGCAGAAACAGGCAGAAAGAGGGAACAGGTGTGCAGACTGAGGCAAGAGAGGTGCCAAAAGGGAGAAGAGGGGTGCAGAAAGAGGCAAGAGGGGTACCTAAAGAGGCAGGTAAAGTGCAGAAAAAAGCAAACAAGGTGCAGAAAGAGGCAAGAGAACTGCAGAAAAAGGCAGGAGAGGTGCAGAAAGAGGCAAGGGAGGTAAAGAAAGATGCAAAAGGGGTAAAGAAAGAGGCAGGAGGGGTGCAGAAAGAAGGCAGAGAAGTGCAGAAAGAAGCAACAGAGGGGCCAAAAGAAGCACAAAGGGTGAAGAAAGAGGCTAGAGAAATGCAGAAAGAAGCAACAGAGGTATAGAAAGAGGCAGTAGAGGTGCAGAAACAAGCATGTGAGGTGCAGAAAGAGGCAAGAGAGGTGCAGAAAGACAAGAGTGGTGCAGAAACAGGCAAGAGAAGTGCAGAATGAGGCAACTGAGGTGCAGAAAGAGGCAAGAGAAGTTCAGAAAGAGGGAAGACGAGTATAGAAAGAGACAACAGGGGTGCAGAAAGAAGCAAGACTGGTACAGAAAGAATCAAGAGAAGTGCAGAATGAAGCAACACGGTGCAGAAAGAGGAAAGAGAGATGCAGAAATAGGCAAAAAAGGTGCAGAAAGAAAAAAGAGAGGTGCAGAAACAGGCAAGAGAAGTGCAGAACGAGGCAACTGAGGTGCAGAAACAGGCAAGATAGGTGCAGAAAGAAGGAAGACAAGTGTAGAAAGAAACAACAGGGGTGAAGAAAGAAGCAAGACTGGTGCAGAAAGAATCAAGAGAAGTGTAGAATGAAGCAACACGGGTGCATAAAGAGGCAACAGAAATGCAGAAGGAAGCAACACAGGTGCAGAAGGAGGCAAGAGATCTGCATTAAGAGGCAAGAGAGTTGCAGAAACAGGCAAAAGAGGTACAGAAAGAGGGAAAGGGGGTGTAGACAGAGGCAATGGAGGAGCAGAAAGAGGGAAGAGGGGTGTAGAAAGAGGCAAGAGAAGTGCAGAAAGAAGGAACAGAGGTGCAGAAAGATGCAAGAGGTGTGTAGAAAGAGGCAAGAGAAGTGCAGAAAGAAGGAACAGAGGTGCAGAAAGATGCAAGAGGGGTGCAGAAAGAAGGAAGAGAGGTGTAGAAAGAAGCAACAGAGGTGCAGAAACAGGCAGAAGAGGTGCAGAAAGAGGGAACAGGGGTGCAGAAAGAGGCAAGCGAGTTGCATAAAGAGGGAAGAATGATGCAGAACGAGGCAAGAGGGTACAGAGTGAAGCAACAGAGGCACAGAAAGAAACAAGAGAAGTGCAGAA
This sequence comes from Lissotriton vulgaris, assembly GCF_964263255.1. Classification (NCBI taxonomy): domain Eukaryota; kingdom Metazoa; phylum Chordata; class Amphibia; order Caudata; family Salamandridae; genus Lissotriton; species Lissotriton vulgaris. Next base: position 1,318,087,216 of record NC_141691.1, read on the forward strand.
AGAAGGAACGTAGGTGCTGAAAGAGGCAAGGGAAGTGTAGAAAGAGGCCAGAGAGTTGCAGAAACAGGCAAGAGAGGTGCAGAAATAGGGAAGAAGGGTGCAGAAAGATGCAAGATGGGTACAGATAGAAGCAAATGGGGTGCGGAAAGAGGCAAGGGAGGTGCAGAAAGTGAAAGAGATGAGCAGAAAGAGGGAAAAGAAGTGCAGAAAAAGAAAGGAAGGCGCAGAAAGAAGCAACAGAAACGCAGAAGGAGGCAGGAGAGGCACAGAGAGAATCAGGAGTCAATTGCGCACCATTAATACCAATTTAAAACCCACATTCAGCAATAAGTAACAGGTGGCCATTCTAGGTTTGCAAACGGCCTTCTACCATGCTGTAACACTTGTCGCTGCATTTTTGGTAACGTTTGAGCCATTTGAGCTAGAAACAAGGTTTTTTTTTCTCAAATCTGCGGATTATGCAGCAGATGATGGATTGTGTGGCAAATGCGGAAAATGTAAAATTGTGTGAACGTTGGTGCAGCCAAACAGTCGCAGAATTCCGGTGGACCAGCTCATACCTCTGACTAGGACCAGAAGTGCTCCTCAGTGGTACTCTCTTTTTTATGTCTCATTGAGTTTATATTTTATCGTCTATGGAAATGAGGAAGACTAAACCTGAGATTACCACTACACAACAAAGACTACCATGCCACATAATTACTCTCCATAACACATAATCCCACTCTACATAATTCCCATACACTAAATATACACTTAATACTACATAATTTCCCTCCACATAATTTCAATGCACATCATACCACAGAAGTCCACTACACGCAACCTACATCCACTCAACTGCAAGAAACAGTAGTAAAAAACTTTTACATTTACAATGCCAATAGCTCTAACTTTTGCAAATGTGAAACGTATGACATTGCAAATGCTTCTTTAGCTAGTAGTCACATTTGCAGAGAGGTGAAGAAAGGGGGTGTTGGTCTTGTTTTTGTTGGTTTTAGGACTCTAGGCACTTTACCACTGCTGATCAGTGCTAAAGTGCATTTGCTCTCCTTATTGTAAATTGATGTTTAGATTAGTGACTCCATGATTGGCTGGTTTGGTTTACTTGCAAGACCCTAGTACAGGGCTTGTAAATCAAATGCTGCTGGTGGGCATGCAGCACTGGTTGTGCCATCCACAGAAGAAGCATGTAAAAGTGTGTCTCAGGTTTGCCATTGCAGAGCCTGTGTGCAGTCTGGTACTGCCATGCTGACTGGGCAAGTGCACCCACTTGCCAGTCCCTATACCTTCCCTTTTCTGCATATTAGTCACCCCTATGGTAGTCCCAAGGGCAGGGTGCATTATAGGTAAAAGGTAGGACATGCCCTGATGTGTTGTGGCATGTCCTAATAGTGAATTACAGCCATTTTCGTTTTTCACTATTGCAAGGCTACCTGTTCCCTATAGGCCATAATGGGCAGTTTGATTGTTACATCTTATAATCCTAACTGACTCAGGAAACTGGGTAGAAATACGAGTTTAGTACGCCTGAATTTAGAATGATTAAATACATATTTTAGTGAAGTTGGTTTTAACATTCTGTGTTTAAAAATACCACTTGTAGAAAGTAGGTATTTTCTTATCCAACTATCCAAGCCTGCCTCTGCTAGGTTATGTATTCCTTATCTGATGTTTGAGTGACAGGGGCTGGGCTATTCCAGGAAACAGGGTGATTCAGCACAGGGCTGAATAGAGAGATCTGCATATAGATGGAAGGGAGGAGTTGCACCTGGGACCTGAATCGGGCTGTCCCTTCCCTCCACAATACTGTCTCCACCTCCTGTGGTGTGTCTGATGTCCCTGCCCTGCACTGTGAAAGGAAAGAAGGAGTCATGTAAACAGAGTGCTCCAGAACTGTCCAGAACTTGTTTGGACTGGGCAAAGGCCTCTCTGCCATCAGAGAACAAAGAGAAACTGTGTATAAAAAGGAGGAACCCAGACCCCAGAACTTTGGGAAACAAGAAAAACCTTTGCTGAGGAGAAGAACCAGAGAAACTGACTTTCCCTAAGCTGACTGCTGTTTGGGGGATTGGCCTGTAGTGGTTGCCTGACTGCCAAAGAAAGGAGAAAGGACTTTGTGGTACTTTCATTCAACTTGTGAAGGATCTCCAAGGGTTTGAGAAAAAGCTTGCCTCCTGCGCAAAGTCTCAGGGACAACAGACTTCACCCACCAGCTCCCCAAGAGATCTCTGGAAGTGCCTGCAGTTGTGTTGGGCTTTTGGAGGGACTGCGTATCGTAAGGTGCTGGATGTGTGACTCATGAAGAAGAAGCGTGTCGCCGCCGCTGCCGTCACATCACTGAAGAAGGGTGTCGCCGATGTTGCTTCGCCTCACAGAAGCGTCTCGCATCGCCGGTGAAGAGTGTCGCCGTCGCATCAGACGCTGTTGCATTATCTGGAAGAGTGTCGCCACTGCCGTCGCATCACTGAAAAAGGGTGTCGCCGCTGCAGCTGTCGCATTGCATCGCCGAAGCATCTTGCATCACCGGAGAAGGGTGTCGCAGTCACATCAGATGCCATTGCATCACCAGAGAAGCATGTCACAGGGCCTGTCACGACTCAGAAGAATTGTCGAGTCGCTGCACGGACGTCGGGCATATAAGCATCATGTTGCATCGAGGAGAAGCCGCAATTTTTTTTCATTGCACCAAATCTTCATCGCATCACGGCACTGCTGTTCACATCGCCACGGAAGGGCAGTAAGAAACTGACGCATCACCTCCCCACGCCGAGAAGAACTGGCGCATCCCCTACGCGTCTGTAGGGACCTGACGCATCGCCTTCCCTACAACACTTTTGTTGCATAGCGTTACATATCCAAATGTACATTGAACTTAAAGTGTCATATTTACCATCTAAAGAGAACTAAGCTAATTCTTCCATTTTTGAAGTACAGTATTGTGGATTTTTGTCATTTGTGGTCTTGTGTTAAGTCTATATAAAGATGCTTATTTTTATATTAGAACTTGTGTGGTGTCCATCTGTAGTGTTGTCACTGAGTTACTGTATGTGTTCACAAATACTTTACACACTGCCTCTGAGATAAGCCTGTCTGCTTGTGCCAAGCTACCAAGGGGGTGAGCAGGGATTATTTTAGGTGTGTACCCCCTTACCCTGACTAGATGCAAGGGTCCCTATTTGGTCAAAGGTACCTACCTCTGCCAACTAGAGAACACAAAATCTAACAGGGGGCTTGGCCTGCGACCAATGCTCACGAATTCCACTGTGTAGGTCTTACAGGAGGTACCAGGAGGGCTTCTTTGCCCCCAAAGTCCTTCAAAAGAAAAGTGGGCTTTATCCCCAACCCCGTAGTGTGCCAGGAGGCACGTTTGCAAGGTGGAGAAAGGGGGGAAAGGCCTCCGAAGACCTCTTAGCTATCCCACTGTGTCGGACTTACTGGAGATAACAGGAGGGGTAGTTGGCCCCCAAGGACAACCTTGGGGGCCAACTACCCCTCCTATTACCTCCAGTAAGTCCCACACAGCAGCATTTGTAAGTTCTCATAGCAGGCCATGCCCACTTTGCCCACCAGTCTGCAAACGCATGCCCTGGTTTGCTGTTTGATGGGGATTTAAGTCCCTTTTGCACCTGGGGGTTGTTAGGGGCCAACTAGCCTACCTGTTACCTCCAGTAAGCCCCACACAGTGGGATTGCTGAAAGGTGGCCACAGGCCACACCCCCTTTAGCCACCACTCTGCAAATGCGCCTCCACGCAGGCTCTTGGTTGAGGGATGAAGTCCCTTTTGCCTCCTGGGGGTCCCGGAGGGCCAACTAGCCCTCCTGGTATCTCTAGTAAGCCCCACACTGCTGTATTGCTGAAAGTGGTCCGAGGCCATGCCCCCTTTTGACACCACTGTGCAAACCTCCTCGCCTGGTGCACTGCTGCTCGGGGGATGAAGTCCACTTCAGTCCTGAGGTCCTCAGGACACAAGAGGACCTGATTGCCCCACCAGCAATGCGCCAAGTAATCCCCTAACAGAACTATATTACCAGTCTCACGGGGGGAGGCCATAAAGTTTGTAAAAAAAAAAGTACCTAATCGAGTAACATTACCAACCTTGGGAAGGGAAGATATAGCATTATAAAAATTCAAAAGCAGTAATCTGCATGACTCTAGTGACAATAATAAGGCCTGAAGGCATGAGTTGTCAGTATTCAGGACCATATTACCACCCCTTACTCCTCGCAAAAATCGGCAGGTAACATGCTTGGGGGTGACTTGTTAAGCTGTCCATCCTCTTTGGAAAAGGCTGGTAGACTTTTGGATACTATTAAGGTGGGCAAGGCCAAACGGGGAAGCAAGTGATTTTCACATTTGCATACTCCTGGTATTTTAAAGGGAAACCCATGGATTCTGCTCTCACCAGGACAAGACAAGAAATAACCCACTCGTCACATTCAAATACAGATTGCACTTCAATAGCTCAAGGATGCAGTCACCTCCATGAAGGATTTCAGATTTTATTTCAATATGGAATTGGAGAGAAATGCATTTGCTTTGCTTTTGCCAAACCCAGGAGGTAGGATAATTTGTCCATTACAAAAGTGGGCCTTCAACCTGAGCATCTGCTATGTTTATATTTGTAGGTGCCTCCCATTGAGGTTTAATTTCTGTATAATGAGAATTAGGCCAAAACAGCCAAGTAAAAACTTAATGGGGACCACAAACCAACCTCCCCAGCTGGATTTCAACACATTTCCTGGGCTCAGTCAATACTAAATGGGGGAAGAGGGTTGAGCTTCCTCCTCCGGCCGATTTTGGCCCTGGGGACCCCATAGCCTGGCTAAAATTTAATGGGGGAGGGCGACTGTGTGGCTCACCTCCCTGGGTCTCTTTTGGCACTGGTGACCCCATTAACCAGGGACTGGCTGTTTCTCCTTGGTTATCCTGGAACCCACCATGGCACCCATTGTGCCACAGCACCATGGGGGGGGCCTCAATGCCCCCACGTCCCAGCCAGCTCCTGACCTCCTGCAGGAGCCAGCTTTGCTCTTGCACACAGGGAGCTGCTTAAAATGAAGCTTCCTGCATGTGAGAGTTATACTTTAATCTCAAAGGTGATGAAAACTTCGTTTCCAGCAAGCTAGAGCGGTTTGACAGATCCCGCTTGCAGGAAGCAGAGTTTTGCTTTTGCTTGGTGGGAGCTGTCAAAGCTCCCACCAAGCAAAAGCAAACAGCTGTCTCCTGGCAGTGAGCACCTGAGAACATAGCAGGAGGTGGACCAGGGGGGTGGTGATCCCTAGAGCCATATACGGTTCCAGGAGGAGGCTGTGTGGCCCTTGTCCTTTGTTCTGCATGGGCCAGTCCCAGGTAGGTAGTGGTCCCCAAGGCTGTATATGCCCTGGGAGGGGGGCACGCCTCCTTCATTTGAAAAAAGTATTCAGGCCCGGGGGGTGGTGGTCGCATGGGGGGGCGCACAGAGCCTCTCTTCACTGTTCATTGCAGCCCCGGGGAGGTGGTGGTCTTCAGGGCTCAGGAGGCTCTGCACGGCCCTCCATTCATTTTTTTATTTATATCCCTGGAGAGGTGGTGCTCCCCAGGGCCCGGGGGGATTAAAGCGCCCCCCACATTATGCTCATCGTCATGCCCAGCATGGGGTTAGGCACAAGACCAGGTGCTGTTCGGCAAATTTTCACCAATCTTTACAGATAAAGTTCATCCACATTAGCTCCATCCTTTAAAGTTGCAAAGTGATCGTTCACGCTGGGACCAAGAAAAAAGGTGTCTCAAAACGCAATTTTCCTATATAATTTCAATAGCGATATTTGAACAGTGCTGCAGCAAAAACGGCTAAATACAATTACAACAAATTTAGAAGAAAGCTAGATCTTTACCAAGAAAACATGTTTTTGTTATTTGGAGCGAATATGTTTTATAGTCTTTCTCCTAAGCAAGCAAATAAGGGGCATATGTAGGTAAATCTGTTTTTGCGATTCGGAAAATGCAATTTTCTGCAAATCGTACTTTCAGAATCGCAAAATCAGATGTTGGTAAAAAATCGCTATTTATTAGCGATTCTCTAAAAATCGCAGAATTTTTGTGCGATTACTCAAATATCGATTCCTTACTAGCGAATATGTAATAAGGAATTGCAAAAACGGGAAAGAGCAATTCAGGTGAAGAATGATGACATCACAACCAGGAAGTGTGAGTCTCCATGCTGCACCTGATTGCCTGCACCTGTCCCAGAGTCAGTTGCTGGCTGAGAGACAGAGATGAGGGAGTGTGGACTTGGCACTGACTCCAAACTAAGCAAAATGGAATCACAGGGTGCTGAAAAGCAAGGTGGTGAGAAGTAGGCAGATGAACAAATCAGAAAAAGGAAACAGAAATTTTCTGAGAGGGAGTTGGAGGTATTAACAGAGGAGGTGGTGAGGCAACATGACCTCCTGTTTGGAAAAGCCTCACTTTGTGTGCCTGAAGCCAGAAAAAGGAAAATATGGTCAGACATACAGGAAAAGGTCAATGCAATTGGCGTTACCCATCGTACCACCGAGGACCTCAGGAAGCGGTGGTACGATCTGAGACAAAGGTCCAAGGAGAGGGTGGCCATGAGATTGGCAGAAGCCAAAGCAACTGGAGGTGGGAGCTCCACTACACCTGAACCGACGCCCCTGGAGGAGTTGGTGGAGACAACCCTCATGCTTGAGGCAGTGACGGGCGTGGCTGACCTGGACAGCTCTGAAACCAGAGACACCACAGAAGGTAAGATGCATGCCAAAATCACCCAATGCATTCCCATCCCACCCAGACCCCAAAATCCACATGCATGAATAGGAATCCAGTCCATGTTTTTAGGAATACCCAGTGAGGCATTATGTGAAATGTAGTCCTATGTAATGTAACTAGGGGCAGATACACATACAAAGGGTACATAGGGAGCAGTTCCAATAGCAATATGCAAAGTACACAAAATAGACAAGCAGGCTTGTAAATAGTATTGTCAAAAACTTTATTGAAAAAAGAATTCAATTGACACAACTCATGTGTGCTATTTTTTGGCAGATGGACCAACAACACAGGACACTGTTGCAGCAGTGGGGGAGACAGCTTCAGCAGAGGACCCGGCAGGGCAGGTGAGCCAGGGTGCCACACGTGACACACCTTCTGCGCAAAGCTAACGGCGCAAAATAGTACAAATGACATCTGGGTGCCCAGATGCAGAAGATGAAACACAGGCTGATGCCTCACCAAGCACAGCTCAGGGCAGGTCCCAAACACCCACATCCAACACGACTGGCAGAGGGAACGGGCCAACACCTGATGTGCCTCAACAGGTACTGATTCTGTTTTTGCTAGGCTGGAGGGCCAAATGTTAGGTGTGCAGTGCCTGCAAAGCAAAGGCATATCGTCAATATAGCGTCAGCCGGCGCAATACAATCAGCAAATGTCAGAGGTGAGACTTGGCATCACAGCAATAGCGAAAGCAACAGAGGCAAATCTAAAGAAGCAAGGATTGCTAGGCAGGCCCAGCGCAGGGGCCATCGACCCTTAAACACACGGCTGGACCAATTTGCAAGGGCTGTGAGCCTCCAATCAACAGCCATATCCATGCTTGCTAGAAGAACTGTGAGCATGCAACATGAAATGGCACACTGCTGTCAGGACATTGCCAAGAGCCTGGTGCAGGTAACCCATGCACTTGATCAGCTGCGGGCTGCTGGTACTGGGGGGATTGTTACGCCAGGTAGCATAGACACTGATGGCCAATCCAGCAGAAGCACACCTACTCCACCAATACCAGCAGAAAGGTGTAGGAGCCGTCAGAGCAGAGGTGTGGACAACAACACTGAAACTACTGAACAGGCTGACGGTGGTGCATCAGGGCATTCATGCCGTCGGTGAAGGGGCAGAATGTAAAATGGTATGTTGTGAAGCAACACATTCCATGAGAACTTATGTTATACATACTATACATACATTAATGATATTTGGGCACTGTGAGGACATGAACACATGCAAATTTCAGACTTACAGTCGCACTGTGTAACATTGCATATCCTGCATTTAAGGAAGTAAACTTTTTTTTGAACAACAACATTGGTTATTGTGGTTTTTTCTCTTACCTCGAAGTAGTTCTGTGTGATGTCATCACGTCTCATGTGCCCAGCAGCTGCCCCAGCTCCTCCTGCACGTCTATGTTGGGGGGCTGGTTCCTCCTCATCGGATGTGTCGGAGTCAGTCAGATCCACTGGGGTGCCCTTCTTGATGGCAATATTGTGTAGCATAGCGCAGGTCACCACTATCTTGCAACACGTCTCCGGACTGTACTGTAGAGTGCCTCCACTCTTGTGGAGGCAGCGGAAACGGCTTTTGAAAATTCCAAAGGTTCTCTCGATGGTGGCTCTTGTGGCTCTGTGGGCAGTGTTGTATCTCCGCTCAGCAGCTGTGGATGGATTTAGGTAGGGTGTGAGAATGTACTCACGCACATCATGTACACTGTCTCCTGCATGGAAGAAGAATGTTGATGTTTAGTGAGATGCTGCAAGTTGAAACATTTCATACTACTGTTTGTGTGTGGCATGAAATTACCTAGCAGGTATCCCTCTCCAAAATCGCCATTTGTAAGTCTGCGATGTAAAGCACAGTGTCTAAAAATGAAGGAATCATGAGTGCTTCCTGGAAATTTTGATATGACATCGGTAACGAGATGTTTGGTATTGCAGACTACCTGGAAGTTAATTGAATGGTATGATTTTCTGTTTCTAAAAGCATATTAATTGTGTGATGGGGGACAGTGCAACATGTGTTCCGTCTACACTGCCAATCAAGTGGGGGAATTGGGTAATTTGATAAAAATCCTGCTGGTTTGGTCAAGTTCCTGCTGTGTGTCTGGAAATTTGATGTGGTTATGCATCCTCTGCATCAAAGCATTGAGGTAAGCATGGAAGAAACGCAAACGTTTGCTCGGGAACACCCCTCCCACTGCGGCAATTACCCCCTGGAAACTCCCTGATGCTAGGAGGTGCAGTGAGCACAACACCTGTATGTGTGTGGGAATGGTGTGGGCCCTGTATGTGGGGTGCTCAAGCATGGGTGTCAGCTCCTCTATCAGCTCAAGAATACTGTCTGGATGCAGCCTGTAGTGCACATGGATGTCCTCCTCAGTGCGTTGGAATAGGGTGATGCGTGTCCTGTAGATCCTCTCCTGGCGTCTCCTTCTCTCTTCAGCCTGTCGGATGCGCAGTCTCCTGGCTATAACATAAAGCCCAACCATTGTGAGAAGCCACTGATGCATCATGATCCACTTTAAATAGGTTGCACCTGGTTACCACCTGGCCAGAGTTGGTGGTAATTGAGAAGTGCAAAATTGCGATTTTCGTAAATTCGCTATTTGCGATTTTTTCCTACATTGGAAATTGCGAATTCGCTTTTTGCGTTACGGTATTTGCGATTTTCGCACATACTGATACGCAGCTTGCGAATTCGCATATTTATTTGCAGAACCCATTACTCGCAAAATTGATAATCGCAAATTTTGCGATTAGCAATTTTGCACGGAACATTTCTTACCTACATAGCATCACACTCTTTTGCGTTCGCAAACACCAGTAATTCTGCGAATTACAGCTTTTGCGAATCGCAAAAGTCTACCTAAATATGTCCCTAAGTCCCATGAGTCCCGCCTTACGCCACGCTCTGATTGGCTGGCTTCAACATGAAGAGAGAGGCTGCAGCCGCCATTACCGGGCATGGGTACTGGGTCCACATGTCCTGAATATCAGAATAAAACACAGTAGAAGGAGGTTGGGTAGGGGTCCCACAATCTTCTAGCACTTTTAGGGTGTCATAGAACCATCCCACTGGGGTTATATTGTAAGTTAATTGTTTTTTAAATGTATATTTCGATCCTTCTAGAGCATTTCTGGAGCCATGCAGGCTCCCACAAGTGTACCTCCGGATCATATATGTAAAGTCCAGTAAATATGGTCAATGTGGATACACTAATATCTACTTAGAACAGTTTAAGATATTTAATTGTTTGAGTCTACCCTGCAGGACCTGCCCGTCACCTTGGGGAATGCTTGATATATAGAGGCCAGTCCCTCCCTGCATCCTATAGTGCATGCCCATCACCCTGGAAAGTGGTCTGTCCAGAGAGGCTAATCTCTCTCCACACCCTACAGCACACACTCATCATCCTAAGGAGTGGTTTGTCTGGAGAAGCCAGTTCTGCCCACACCCTACAATGCATGCCTGTCACCCTGGGGAGTGGTCTGTCTAGATAGGCCATTCCCTCCCACACCCTACAATGCACACCCATTCCTCTGGGAGTGATAAGTCTTGAGAGGCCAGTCCCTTCCCACACCAACAGTGCATGCCTGTCATCCTGGAGAGTGGTTTGGCTTAAGATGTCAGTCTCTCCACACACTCTACTATAGGAGGAGGTCATACAGTTTTACAGATTAAAGAGGGAGTTCATCATTGAATTGCTGAAGGGAATAGGGCTAAGTCTCCATAGAGCAACAAAAAGGACCCATGTCATTCCACCACACTTCAAATTGATGTCGGTGCTACATATCTTGGCTTCTGGATCATTCCAAACTACATCAGGCAGATTGGCAGGCATATCACTGGGAGCAGTATCTGCCTTTCTCCAATCTGTGTTGAATGCCATAATAACACTGACCCCACAATAATTACTCTTCCGCAAGACTGACCAAAATCAATTGGATACCTAGGAAGGTTTCTGCAATATTGCCGGATTCCCACATTTGCTTGGTGCCATAGACTGCACATGTGCAATTTATGCCCCTACAGGAACCACAAACTTAATTATTCCATACATTTCCAGTCAATAGGGAACCATCAGACACTCTTCATAAACCTTCTTGCAAAACACTCTGGAAGTGCCCATTATGCCTACATTTTCCACCACAGTCTCATCAGTGAGTGGTTAGAGAAGGGCAGATTTGGGAAAAGTCTACTAATTGGTAAGGAAATCAGATTTACCAATACTTTACGTGATTTGAAATGAATAACTGAATATGCATCTATGCATTTGAATCATGTGTGATGTGCACCTAGTGGTACTATGCCAATTAAACATGTAGGCAATGATGTCCCATTGTGTAAATACCTCAAAGATTCAGAAATAAAAGGAAGAAAAAATACATAGTGCTAGGTATTGTTACCTGTAATGCTGTGTGAGCTGGCAGAATCACCAGTAGTGTAATTGCATTGACAACAAGTGACAAACCATGTGCCCTACAATTGTTCTGAAGCTAAGATTAAAGGAACAACCTCAAAAGTGTGTGTGATGTGTGTGTGTGTGTACAATGGTGCATCAAAGTGGGAATATATGTTTCCCTTGATTTAAACATATTTCAAGTATCTGTTTCACACATGGCAGTATATCTGTTGGCTGATGAATTTCTTAGGACCAGAAATGTGAGAGGACTATCACATATCAGTGATTGCTATGCTCTGAAAGTGTTGGATCAAATAATGTAACAAATATGTACTGAAGGTACATAAGTCACACAAAAAAGAGCAAATGGCAGGTGTAAACCAGCCATTGCAACATTTGAAGTCAAATAGTATACATTCATAATAAGGCACATTACATTGACATTCTTCATCGATGTCATGTATGATTGCATACATTCCCCAAATTGTTCACATTTGCTGCATGTCATTCAATCAAAGTACTTGTCCCACAATGATTAAATAGAGGAATACAGAAGTCATACACTAGGAACAAACCTAGGTCATATAGTGAAGAAGGAAAGGTATTACAGTATAATTACCCCTAACAAATCTACATACTTATAATTAAGAAATGGTGTCTGAATCAAGGCCTATAAGTACTGATTCATAAACATTGAAATTTCACATACATACATTTTCTGCCACAAACCTGATTGTACAGGTCTGTTGAACCAAGTCAGTCTTTCAGACATGATTAGGTCTTGTATACATAAGGGCCCTGTTTCTATTCCTATGTGTCAGTCCAAGTTCATCCAGACAACTTGTCATGGCAAAAACAATACCTTAAGGATGATTATTCCAAAGTGAAATATCCATGTCATATGTCAAACAATGGATACTTTGAAAAAGCAACTAGACTTGCAAAATCATATCTAACTATGTAAGGTTGTCAAATATCATGCAGGCAACCAAGCACGTCATAGTTGAAAATATGTCAAATGTATTTATGAGTGTCAAACTTACTGTCACAATTCCAACTCATAGATCTCAATATATCTGCAAGAGAGTCTTATCTAAAGTTGGAAACACTGTACACACATTGTCCTCAATTTACATTTAGCTGATACGAATTGGCAAATGTGCTTATCTTGCCAATCTTCTGTCTAAATACACTATTCCTCGTGTTGATGTAGTGAATCCCTTGCATGCTATACAATGTGTACAAATAATCCAACATTTTGCAACAAGCGAGCATAAAGCAATGTTGAATAATAACTAAGACATATCCATGTCAAATGAAACGAAATGTGTTTCATGATGGCTGCATAAAAATGATACGTAGGTAGTTATGTTGAAGTCAGAAAGAATACAATCATTGAATTGTGATGTAGTCTATTTTCAGATGACCAGGGATATGATTTTCAGCCATGGCTGATGACCCCATTAACCTATCCCCAGATTAAGGGACAGAAGAAATTCAATGCAGCTCTGTCCAAAACCCGCAATGTGGTGGATTGTATGTTCAGGTGCCTTGACAAATCAAGAGACCGACTACTGTATTCCCTTACCATAGTCTGTAAATTCACATTAGTCTGAGCAATATTGCATAATATCTATGCAAAATGTCCCAGGAGACTATGAGGGGGAAAATCCACCTGACCAGTAAGAGAATTAAGGCTCTGGGGGAGAGATTGGCCACACTATGGCCTGTTGTCAGAGACGTGTTGGAACTTTACAAAATGTTTTTACTTAAAATAGAGAGAAATAATGTGCACTAATACATGAGTTTGTTACTCATAAAAATAAATCCTCATTGACAAAACAAATGGTATTCTTGTTTCTTTCATTTCGATCCATTTTGCATATTTTTTCGCTAATCATTGTAAAAATATGGGACAAACTTTCTGACAGACATGTGCTATACCATGTTATCTTGCACAACCAACATCTGTGTGTGAAGAGGTATGTATGTGTGACATCAGATACACAACACTAAATATTTTTTAGAACGGCCATATGTACGAACAAAGAATAAAACATAGCAGTACCATTACAACGCAAGTTGTTACAACATCTTGCTGAAGGGGGCGCACTGGATTTAGGAATAGTATCATTTACTATTCCAACTCCAGTGTGTGCAACAATAGGAAGGTGTTGGAATAGTAAATGATACTATTCCTTAGTTTAGAGCGCCCCCTACAACAAGTCGATGTAACGACTTGTGTTGTAATGGCACTGCCATGTAACAAAGCAGTTGTTGTAACAACTGCGTTGTAATCACATGCATGGTAATGCATGTGATGTGATGGCTGTTTCCCTCAATATATGGCTCACATCCCATAAAATTACATCACATCACTATATTGTTTCTGCTTAAAATGCTGCAACATACGAGTACAACTGCATTCATTGAATGTCACAATGGTAAGTGACTATGTAAAGTGTGAGAATTACCACAGGTTTGACAAGTTTACAAGCAATAAATCCCTTTGTACACTTTCAAACATATGACATCCATACAAAATATAGTCGCACTCAACCTGAGATATGCAACAATCAGCTGTGTACTGTAGTTGTTGTCACAAAAATGGCAGATGCGAGGAACTATCATCCAATGAGGGATTCCCTACTCTGCTCCCCTATATCTTGATTTTTTTTAAGCTGGCCCTCTGGCCACACAATCATCATGCCTCTCCACTGCGCACAGCTAAAGGCCCTAAAAAGCGTGGAATTGCCACCAGTAAAGGCAGTTCACAGAAAACACTTGGCTATTGAATACCATCAAAAAACACCAAAAATGCATTGAAAAAAACAAAAGTTAATGTGAAGTTATGTCTAGCATTGATTATAACAGCTCAACATATGTTTTATAAAACCTGAGAAGCTCACCAAAAAATGCACATTTAAAGTGCAGTTATGGTAATGAATTAAAAGCGCATAAGACAATGAAATGCATAGCTGCCAACAGCCATTGATAATTGCACACCAAATACAGTGCTTATGATCCAGCAACTTGTCTACAAGCACAAGTCACATAAGGATTCTGAAAAGTTTTGTAAACTTTAGATGCCCACCGTTAGCGAATCTAAATGTCTAGTATGCATAAGTACAAGGTTCTGAAACATATGTGAGTATTTTAAGCATCACACGTGCAATGTTGGTCCTTTACTTACATTGAACATGAGTAAGTTACACAAGTACTGATCAGGCTATTCAGGTCTTTCGTTTTTTACGAATGAATGCTTGATCTCTAAAAGCGATACATACTGCATAAAACTGTTTGCATGCATAAATTGTAAAGTTTTTACATTTTCTTTCTAAGTATAGCTCCTGTTCATTTTCAATTCTTTTTTACTTGACACTAAAGTTGCACATACACAAAGAAAACTAAAACCATTAAATGTCAAACACCTTCTCCCATTTTGATTCTACATTTCATCAGCCATTATTGTGAACTACAACTCCACATTTCATCCAGCTATTTGAGCTGAAGCCAGCTCTACTGTGAACCATTGTTTTGCAGCACGACTTGCCCTTTGTTTTTCAGTTAATATGAAGCCCGAGTCCAATAGATTATTATAACCCTATCGAACCTTTATTTCCTAGGGAGCTGTCGAAAGAGCTGCCGGGCAACTGTGGTTGATCAAATAGAGTTTTCTTATAGGCACATGTTACAGTATTCTGACAAACTGCATCAAAGTCAGTTTCCCCAAAGCATTCGTGAGCAAGTCAACTTCAGTTGCCATTCACAGCTCCCTGGTCGGCGCTGAGAATAGAGCAGTCTGTGAATGGGAAGAGCGGGATTCTTTCTTGACATTTTTTTACAAGCATTGGAATTTGAGTGATGTCGACTTCAGCCTAGAGCACAGTTTGGCATATTTACCGAATTGTTGGATTAGTGTGCGAGTACAGAAAACTGTGTGTAAAAACATGACCTCTCCTGACATTCGCCATCTAGTAATGGTACAGCCAAATGAAAAGTTCGCATATTTTCATCTGCCTTGACAGCACAGCTGTAGCCAGGCCATATTTGATCATCAGGAAAAGAGTTTTAAGAAGAAACACTGAAAGAGGGTCTTTGGCTCCATCCAGGCGGTGATTGCCTTGGGTGCAAATTTTCATAGAGCAGTAGGCAGGGCCGGACTGGCCGTACCGGGCATCGGGATTATCCCGGGAGGCTGGATGGGCGGGGGCTGATTTTGTTACTAGGGGCTGGTTTTGCAGCTATGCTTAAATACCGCCCCCCGGTAAACCGGCCCCCAGTAACAAGAAAGCATAATTTACTCTTTCATTTCTACCTCCCAGAGCCAGCCTGTGCTTCACACTTGCACCCCCTCGCCCTCCCAAACTCCCTTTGTTGTGTTCAGACTTGCTCAGTACCCATCAAGAGGGGGCGGGTCTGACAAGATTACCAGGGTTGCTTTGGGTCCCCAGTCTGGCCCTGGCAGCAGGAGTGTTGTTCCACTGAGTGTTTGTATTGCCCATTCTGCATTGTTTTAGAAAAGCTTTTAGAAAAATGGCAGTCCCTCTGTCTTGGAAGGGAGCTGAAATCGTCCCGCTATATAAAAAAGGGGGTAAGTCTGTAGCAGGCAACTATAGACCTATCAGCCTAATCGATTCCATCCAGAAAATGATGGGACGTTTAGTTTTGGAGAAGATACAGACTTGGATGGACAAAAAGAACATCTTGAGTCCATTACAGGCCGGTTTCCGCCCCAAAACAAGTACGATTGACCACGTTTTTTGGTTTATTACCCTTTATTGGCGGACGGTGGTCCTGGGAAAAGGGGCTCTGTATGCTGTGTTCGTCGACTTGAGGGCAGCTTTTGATCTAGGGCCGCGCTGTAAATTATGGCGAGTTTTGGAGGGGCTTGAGATGGCCCCGGAGTTGCTAACATTGGTTGCCCACTTGCATGAGGATAACTTTGATCGGGTTCGATGGGGACAGCAGGGGGAGGTTACGGAAACCTTCCCTGTTGAAGGGTTGTGAGACAGGGCTGCGTTATGGCACCTACCCTGTTGTCGCTCTTGGTTAACGGGGTGTCGGTCTACCTTTCCCTGGTCCCCACTGATGCCCCTATGTTGGCAGGTACAAGTGTCCCCATTCTCATGTTTGCGGACGATACTTTGGTCATCTATAAAACACCGAGTGGCCTCCCGCGGGCACTCCGGCGCTTCTGAGACTTTTGCCTTTTGCACGGCCTAGAAATAAATACCGCTAAAACAAAATGTATGTCCCTCAGCGAACACAAATAGTCTACATTTTCTAAATCCTCTAGAGGAAGTATATACTTGAACAATTGCCCACTAGAGCAGGTTGACGCTTTTACCTATTTGGGTGTCACCCTGCAGAGGGATATGCACTGTAAAAGTAAACTTGATTTGGCCGTACTAAAGTACCAGCAGCAGTCAGGACTTCTTTTAAAGAAGTTTAAGACTTCATTAACTAAGCCAATCAGCCCAGTCCTTGAGATATATGGGATGAAGGTACTAAGTTCGGTACTCTATCGATCCGAATTGTGGGGGTTTGAAAACCTAAAGCGCCTGTCGCAGGCGGAAAACGAGTTCTTGCGTAAGGTTGCTAGTGTCCCGCAAAGCATTCCATTGACCCCACTGTTCTGGGACCTTGGCAGGAAAGCAGTTAAGGATCTGGCTATTCTACGCTCATTATTGTACTGGCGTAGAATATGGACTACCAAAGAACTTCTGCACTATGCTCAGGGCCTAAAATACATCATTGTAAAGGACTCATTCCATAAAATTGGCTGGCTGAAGGAAATTAGATCCCTGCTAACGAGAATGGGAATGAGTGAATTGGGGGATGATCCCTCAAATGCAGTATTTCCCTCTAAAAAAATTCTGAAGGCTAGATACTGGGAGATGATTTTTTTCAATAATATGCTTAAATGGCCTCTCTTCCCATCTCACAGGCCGTTTTCTTGAACTCAAGTCTTGTCCAGCGCTAGAAAGGTATTGGGACGTTATAGAAAAGCCCTTTGACCGTACGTTATATTTCCAATTCAGGGTAGGTACCCTGCCTACAAAGTCATTTAACGCAAAATGGACGGGTTCAAGTGGCGATAAATGCTTTAGGTGCACGGACCAACAAGAATCTGAGAGTCATGTTTTGTTCTTTTGCCCTCTATATTTAGCCCCTCGACAAAAGTGGATAAAACCAATCTGTCGACTTATTGGTATTCGTAGACATGAAGAGGCTCTGAGAATTTTGCGTACAGATCACAACCCCCGATCGCTATAGCCGTAGCGAAGTTTTTGAAGTGGGCTTGGGTAATTCGTTCAAAACAGAAGTCATTGCCAAGTGAATAGTGCTATACCCCGATCATCCAAATTTTTAGTAAAATATATTTTTTATCATTTTTAAGAAACTTTGTGGTTTATATCCCCATGTTGTAGAGGTCACTGAATTATAATCTAAATTTACATATTGACTCAAGGAATATTGAGCAGCGTTGTTTATAAATATGTTAACTTGATAACATTTTAATAATGATCTTATTCAGTATTTTCAAGTAATCATTGTATTCGATAGTATCCAAATGGAGATTAATTTCATCTTAATTATTTATATTATCTATTTTATCGTGGATGTTTTATTTTGAAGATGTGAATGTTTTATGGAATGCTTTCATGACTTAACTGTTGAATAAAGTTATGAACTGATTTGTTCAACAGTAGATGAAAAGTTTATGCTCAATACAGCAGGACTGAATAGGTTCATCGATAAGTCATTGATAAAGGTGACAGGCTGTAGATGCCATATGGTTGATCTACATATTATGTAGAGTTATGAAAAAAGCTGAAAGCCTGACTATTTATGTTAAACCCAATAGGGCGTTAACAGGGCAATTTATTATTGCACTGTGTTATACCTGACGACAGGTATTGAGCTATATGGAATCTTATAGCTCAAAATACCTGGCAAGGGGTTTGACAAAATTGTGACAGTAGAAGACATGCCCTGTGAGAATCCCTTTTTGCCCTCATCAGAGGAGTGTATGTTATTTTGCCACCTCTAATTTTGTAGATATTTCTAATTGTATGACTCTATAGTTGATAGTTACCTTGTAGGAAAGTTTATTTGCAATGTCGTAGGCCTGAGTAGGTTATTTGATGAGCCTAAGGTAAAGGATATTTGCCTGATTGATTCAGTAGGAAAAGTTATGTCAGATGCCGTAAGATTGATCTTTTTATTATGATTTTTTTTTCAAGCGGAAGATCTGACCTATTTATGTGACAACCATATGTTGCTGCCAGTAGCCCTTAAAGGGTCGATTGATGGTGCACTCTGTTAATGCCTGTAGACAGGCATTTGGTTACATGGTATCTCACAGATATCTGTAGTAAGCATTGATTTTAGTGATGGGTCCTTCATTTCGCAAACCCTTGTAGCTGAAAATAAGCACTGTGATAAACCTTGGTGCACCCTCTTAGTACAATATGGTGGGAGTAATAGTCTGACGGAGCCTTGAAACATGAAAAAACAATACTTATATACATACATAGAGGGTTTTTGGGTCAGTTGTTTTCTGTCTGTTCGAGGGTCATCTGCATTTTGCTTATCCCCATGACCACATGCTGCATGGGACAATGAGTTATCCTCTTTCTGCCACTGGCTATATTGCCCTGATAGTATCAGCATTTTTGCCTGATCACATGTGCACATCATCTTGAAAAGTAGGGTACTATACTGTCTACGCTAGTTTAATTTCTTTCTTTCATTCTTTCTTTAACGGTCTCTCCTAGCGACTGTCCGCTTGTGAGATCTATTGTCGTAGATTTCGCTTCAAAAGCGGGGTGGAAGCTCCACCCATGCTCCCGATTGGCACGCGTGAAAAATCTGTGCTTTTAATTGGAAGGGAAGCATGTTTGTTCCCTCCTTGTCTCCTTTTTGCCGTGCCTGTCCGGACAGGGGATGTGCACGCGCACAGCGTCTGTTTTGCTCGCCGCGTTCCAGGCAGTCCACTCATGAGGCACAACGCTTGCAATGCGCGCTTTCACTTTCCCATTGTTTTTTTCATTTTTGCTCTGGCAGAAGACTCCACAGACAAGGCTGCTGGTGGACGCCGACAACTGCCTGCACTGGCTCTACAGTATACAAAAAAGAGGGTCCCAGTGAACCGTTAAACATTAATCACATTTATTCACAATAACATTAAATACATACACTCATCACAGCGCATTGCTAATTAATCACAATGAGCTAAAACTACAATACATTAGGAGAAAATAATAACACTACATTCATCATAGTGCTACAAGGAGAGGAAAGAGAGGGTAGCGTGATGCTGTGAAGAAAAGAAGGGGATGTGTAAGAAAAGATAATTAATGTGACCACAGATTATTTTGAAATTAACAAACAAAACTAAATTGGCTTCAGATCCCTGAGCCAAGAAATGGAATAACTGATTTCCAAAAGTTCATCAATAATCATGTATATGACGCTGATACTCAATATCCGAAATAGGGGCGGCGTCAACTGATGTATAAAAGAGTAGCCGTCGACGTTTCGACCCCAAAACTACAACTGTAGGCGTAGTTGAAATCTTACACCGGGGTCTTCATCAGGACAAAAACGTGAAACCCAAGGGTACACTAGGTCTTCTATAAAGGTAAATTGAGTCATATATTAGTAGTGCTCTCACAATCAAATTTAGAGAGTATGCGAACATCACATTAAATCATCATGAACTTGGGGTCGAAACGTCGACGACTACTCTTTTATACATCAGTTGACACCGCCCCCATTTCGGATATTGAGTATCAGCGTCATATACATGATTATTGATAAACTTTTGGAAATCAGTTATTCCATTTCTTGGCTCAGGGATCTGAAGCCAATTTAGTTTTGTTTGTTAATTTCGAAATAATCTGTGGTCACATTAATTATCTTTTCTTACACATCCCCTTCTTTTCTTCACAGCATCACGCTACCCTCTCTTTCCTCTCCTTGTGGCACTATGATGAATGTATCGTTATTATTTTCTCCTAATGTATTGTAGTTTTAGCTCATTGTGATTAATTAGCAATGCGCTGTGATGAGTGTATGTATTTAATGTTATTGTGAATAAATGTGATTAATGTTTAACGGTTCACTGGGACCCCCTTTTTTGTATACTACATAGCACCCAGGTCCCCAGTAACTTATTTGGGTAAAACCCCCCTACATTTATCTGCACTGGCTCTACGGCGGCTTCTACACCGACTGGGTAAGTGGCAGCCAGAGAAACCACATGCTGGGCTAGGTGGATGCGCTAGCCCGTGCCTGCTTCCAGGGTAACATCGACCTCTGTGTGCTCTTCAACAGCACCCTGGAAAAGGACCACCTGCACAAGTGGGCTAAGCGACAGGGCAACGAGCGCCAGACGGCGCAGCAATTTGTCAGTTACTTGTAAAACAAGGGTACGCCGTCGCCAAAGGTCTGATTCCTGCCACCGGTCTGCATGGCGCACTGCATCCGCCTGGCGCTGCTGCGCTTCACATCAAGGTAAGGGAGGCAGGGCCTGCCTGGTCTCCATGCCTGGTTTATCCTCCTTCCGGCACACACCCTAGTGTTTTAACTGGCACCATGACTTTCCCCTTTCGTGCCCTGCTCACTTGACTCTTTGCATCCCTGCCACCTGTCACAACCGAGAACTGGCCTCTCCTAAACGACCCCCATCCTGACTTTCTGTACCTCATAGCACATGTATCCAAGCCTCCAAGTATGTGCCAGCCCTCCTCCGCTCCCTGCTGTACGATCTGTCTACCGGCCCTCTCCACTATACCATCTTCTCACAGAGCCACCCCTTCTGTGTCTGCCACTATTCCCCCTGGTCTCTGCCTGTCAGGGCCTCCCTGACTAGAGCCGCCATAATACGTGCAAAAGAGCTGGCACTAGCCACCTCCCTCCTGCTGACAGGGCTGCCTTCGGTCACAGCCTGCGCTGCAGTCAGCCCGGTGATGGTAAACAGAGGGAGTTAATAAGCGAGAGGCCTGTTAGGAGTGCAGAGGCCACAGCTCAGCCTTTCACACCATCCCTCCCATCTCTGCCTATTGAGCCAGGACCTCACGCCTCTCCAAACCCTCTCATGTCCATCTTGTCTGCCACCTGTTGATGGCTGGTCAAACCCCCTGGGCACAACCAGTTTTGTTTTCATGGGATTATCACATGTGTCCTCAAACTCAACCCCACCATCGACAGCTTGCCACACACTGCCTATATGTCACTCCTTTAGCCCACTAACTTTCCCATATTCATCTTCTGTGAGTAACAAAAACAAACTTGTATAGAGTTTAACTCAACACTCTCATTTTGTACTCAGCTAGCCATGCCTCCCAAAGCCAATCTTTCCTCCCTTGAGCACGTCTGTTGTCCTTCACAAAAGCTACCTAATTATTTTGAGCACCATCATATCTTCTGCAAGGTAGTGTTACTTATGTGTAACTTGCTGTAAAAGTCCAGATATCTAAATGATGTGTGTGCATATATATTTTTGCAGGTTTGAAATGTACAAAGTGCTCTGATCTAGTTGGATAGTGACATGGCCACAGTTCATTACTGTTTTTGGATGTGTTTATCTAAATGTGTAATGGAGGTAAAACAATGCTGCAACACCTAGAATGTGTTTAGTTAACACACGGAGGTCCTCAGCTTGAAACGGAATTCTTGATGACCTGGATGGCGGTGATCCCCCTAAGGATACTGGACTGTTCTGTACTATAATCCAAATACAGTTGATCTTCTCAATTTTTATTTAACTTTGCTTGTTTTAAGGTATATTTTGCTGTTATGTGGATTTAATCTATCTTTTTACACAAACTGAAAGGCTGATAATTGACAACAAAACAATTGAAAACAAAGGCCTGAACAAGTGATGTACTGTGATTTTGCCCAACTGTATTCAAAATCAATTAGAAAAAATATAAGGAGTACTTCACAAAACCCCACCACCTCGATCCTCCTTCAGGCCATTTGCATACTGTCCTCACAACTTTGTAGAAACCTGTGCAATGGTGATCTACCGCTATCTTTTAATCAGTCAAAATAGCAGTAATGCTCCTAGCCATGTTTTTCGAACTTACTATTTAACTCTATCATCTTTGTTGAAAGCTGCTGTTGTATTTTTTTTATCTTTAGTCCAATCAAATGTCAACGTTTTTCATTTATGTGCACTTTGTACTTATAGTCGTTGCTTGCAGGTTTTCAAAACACACAAATAAAAGCCATTGTCATTTACAATGCCAATAGTTCAAAATCTCGCAAATGCGAGACCTATTGCATTGCAAATGCTTGTTCTTATTAAGAGCGTACTGCAGCTCTCCAGACAGTCCTACCTGCCCTATTGAGTATTTCTTTTTGATCTGCAGTGTACTAAATCCAGTGCAGCCACTGTTTCTAAAGTGGTTGGAAAAGTTGAAATGGTATTATCCATAGTGTACTATTGTTTTAACCATCCAAGATTGCCATCATGTTCAGTAACATTATGGGCCCTATTAGGATGGCGGACGGACCTGCGTCCATCCGCCACCCTAGAGGAGGAGGGACCGTCCGCAGGGGCATGGCGGTCACATCCTGTATGTTTAACATTAGTGGTGCCTTACATGTAGTGAAAGGAAGGTTTAGGCCTGGGAAGTAGGTGAACTTTCCATGTTGAAATCACATTTTAAAACTGTACCCACTGGCTCAGCAGTGGCAGGCCTGAGAAATGTTTCAAGGACTACTCATGTGGGTGGCAAAATCAGTGCTGCAGGACCACTAGTAGTATTGATTTATAGGCCCAGGACATATGTAGTGCTCTGTGCTAGGGACTAATGTGCAAATCAAATGTGCCAATCATGGAGAAACCACATGTCATTACAATTTAGACAGAGAGCACATGCACATTAGCACTGGACAGCATGAAACAGTGCACAGAGTTCTAAAGACAGCAAAAATGAAGTCAAAAACAGAGGAGGAAGAAGGCAAAAAGTGTGGGTTCACACCACAAAAAGGGCCATTTCCAAAAAGTACTTTGCATTGGGGGAAGCGTTGACATTGAAGATCTAATGCGAAAAGTAGGAAAGGCGATGCATCTTCGTCATTCCTGATGGATGTAGGCGATGCGTCGGTTCTGATCTGGGCAATCAGAGATGTGTTATCGTCGAACCCTTTTTGATGAAAATAATGTATTGTCATCAAGCCGCGCAGCGGGCAGTGTGATGTCCTCATCTTCTGTGGCAGCAGTAATGCGCCGGTGTTGAGATGAGATGGATCGGTTCAGACCGGCGCAATGATGTTGTTGCTTGGATTTTAGCAGAGGACAGCCAGAAAACACACCTCCAAGGGCCCCGGACAGGATTGTCACCACTTGTCAGGGCTGGGGCAGGACTCACAAATGCCAGAGGCTGTAGTAGGGATGATGAAAGTCTTTTATGTCCCTGAGTCCTCAGAATTTGGGGCCAGCCAGCAAGCCCTTGGAGTCCCTTTGGTTCCGGGATGTAGAGATGCAGGTACAGTCCTTCTCACTCCCAAGCTAGGAGGGCAGCAGGGCAGGCACAACAAAGCAAGAGTCCTGCAAAGTCCAACAGAGCCCAGCAGAGGGAATGTCCTTTCAGCAGCACAGCAGTTATTCTTCCTTACAGATTGACCTCAGGTCCAGACGTGTACTAAGTTGGTGGTGTCAGGGGTCCAGAACGTATACCCAGCTGTGCCTTTCAAGAGGAGGAAACTTAAAAGAGAGGTCTTTGAAGTGCACAATGTCCTGTCCTTCCTGGCCTGGTCCCAGAATCACAGCAGGGTGGTATGCAGCCCTTTGTGTAGGGAGAGGTACAGCCCTAATCAAGTACAAGTGTCATCTCCTCCTTCCCATCCTGCCCAGGATGGCCCATCAGCCTGGTGATGGCACATCAGGCACACCTAAGCTCTCTCTGTGTGTGACTGTCTAGAGCGAATGCACAAAGCCCACCTGTCACCTATCCCAGACGTGTATTCAGAGACAGGCAGAGGCAAAGAATGGTTAAAATAAGAAAATGGCAACTTTCTAAAAGTAAACTCATTTGAGATGGGGCTGCATCCAGCCCCATGAAGCCATTTGCACAGCATCATGCCGCCCCTGGCGTGCATGTATTTTCGAAGGTTATTTAACCATTTATCAGTAGTATTCCAAATGTTTCCTCTTGTTTTTAACTTCTCTTCAATCATTTTCATCTAATTTTTTTCAAATCCACAAAACCGATTAACGTGCCAATTTCCAGTTTTCTACTATTCAAACTGTGCCGATCCTGGCCTCTTGTAAGAATATGAATAATGCAATGTTCATCACAGGCAGTTTTTATTTAATCATAAATCCCAATGAATTTCGGGCCTTTAGGGGCCCTTCTTCGGGGGTCACTACAATTAATAATAGAAAAATCGACATTAGCACCAATATTCTTCAATACATGTATACTTCCAACAAGATTTCATCAATATTGCGCTTTTTCTGCGTCATATGTAGTTCGTGCATTGCATCTTACTTTACACATCTCCCCTTGTAATATATCCATAGCATACCCATCTTTCAAATATATCTTTCACCCGCTATGACTCTACATTTGTACATCACTTTTGACAATTCCCAGATGGTCACAATCACTTTCTCTCCCTTCGCTATAGCCATCACCCAACCCTCTTATTCACGTGTGAAACATCCCTTTCTCAAAGCGTGCTAGCTGCAAAGTTACCGCTGTTTTGAGGGTTTATAAAAGCTTGTGAAACAGGCATATTCTACATCGTTCTTCCACTGCTCTCATGATGTTTAAACGGCAAAGTGACTCATCAAGTCAAAAACCTCTCTTCCACCCAACTTTACTCCGTACCTGCTGTGATCAATATTAAAACCTGCAGTCCATGCCTTTCTTCCTCGAGTTGTTAGTCCGTTACCTGCTGCCTCTCTCTTCTTAAGTCTCACTCCCCGTGCGATCTCCCTCCCAATTAAGTATGCGTTCAAGATCCCCGCCCTATTGTGTCTACCAACCATTACCAACTACAACTCCCAACATGCCTATCTATAGTCCAGCGCTGTGTCGTTGCGTGTTACATTTTTCATTCATCATATTTTTAAAAAGAACAGTGTCACAATTCTTTATTCCGTGTCCAAATTAGTTCGTGCTGGTTCCGTACCAATTGTGATGAACCATGTTCTTCCGTCGTATTGCGTGGATTTCAAAGTTCTTTTTCATCTTGCTTTTCATTTTCATTTCTTCATATACGGGTGCATTCCTTTAGGGTGGGGCTTTAGTATAAACGTCCAATTAGTGAAGGGATGCACACCCTATTTTGAATATGATGAATGAAAAATGTAGCACGCAACGACACAGCGCTGGACTATAGATATACATGCACGCCAGGGGCGGCATGACGCTGTGCAAATGGCTTCATGGGGCTGGATGCAGCCCCATCTCAAATGAGTTTATTTTTCTAACGGCAATGGGGCAGGCCAAATTACCGTTCTGCACGCAAACTAAACAAAGGTATGAACAACTTGAAGAATACAAGGCAAACGTAAAATAGGGTGTGCATCCCTTCACTAATTGAACTTTCTAAAAGTGGCATGTTCAGGCTTGGAACATAAAACCCAACTTTACCATAAGTTGTGATTTTAAATTGTAAGTCCAAAGACACCAAACTCGAAATGTTATCTTTTCCCAATTGGAAATTTCACTTATAAACAGTGATCAACTAATCCCAATGTTAACTTATGTGAGAGATAGGCCTTGCAGTACTGAAAAACTAATTTAAGATTTTTTCATTTCCTGGGAATGTAAAACTTATAAGTACTTTGCCAGCTTTTTAAATACACTACACCTAATCATGGGGCTGTCCAGGGCCTACCTTAGGAGTACTACGAACAGAATGTGAGTGGGGTCCAAGGGGAAGTGATATTTATAGACCTACATGTATCTTGTCCCCCAACTGACCAATATAATAACACAAGAATGATACCAGGGGTCTTAAAGAATCTTATAGTTAGCACTCAATTGTAGTGTCTAAAGAGAGAATAACGTAGGAGAGAACAAGAAAAGGAAAAGACAAGTACCCATCAGCCCACCCATTGGCGGAACTTCGTATTCTGGGTTTTTTGAAAAGGAGACTGGTATCCACTAGGCACCTCAATTAGAATATTTTGAGAGGTGTTAGTAACGGGTCCTCCAGTTAGATTGACATCCAGTGGGTAGAAGTAGTAAGCTAGGGGTACAGGTTGCAGTGTTTATAACAAGTGAAACAAAGGAAAAAAGGGTGGTTTTATAAAAATACCTGTTGTGATGTCTAAAGGTAATTTATTAGATGTGACCATCACAACGGCATGGCTAAAAACAGAGTGAAGATAGTATGAAAAAATTACTATCCAACATAGATATTAAATGGTCGACATGTTTTAGCCCTTACAGGCTTTTATCAGGACCCATGCTGTACACTACTGCGACAGTGAATAATAGTTGATAACAGAAATAGGAATATGTAGACCTACCAGTATATCTTAACTTTTAGGCAGTCTCATATTGTAATGACATGAAATCTCCTACAGAAAAAGGAAAAACACAAGAGAAAATACAAACAGCAACACAGATATCAATATTATAGAACATCTGATGAGTTTGTGTAAATGTGCCCAAACATTTTTTTTATTGCACTCACCTGTATTTGAAGGGGAGAAGACCTCACCTCGCCTGGTGCTCGCTCAGGACACTGAGGCCACGCTCTAAGCCAGGATGAAAAACATACAAATTTACATGAAAAAATTTTCATGTACGTATCTTGCCTGAAAGTGCAAGCGTGTTCCTACAGTGACTAAAACCAGGAGGGGGGTTGTGATCAATGGCAGAGTTACATAGTAACAGTGTTGATGACAGCAGAACTCTGTGGTGTGATAAGGTTTTCAAGCGCTTTTGTTAGATTGAAAACAAACTGCATTTTTTCAAACACCAGACAGTATGTCAAAGATTGCATGAAAAGAAACCCATTGCTTTATTAATATTTTAATTTTTAATCTTTATTAATCATTTTTAATATTTTTAATCAGGTGAGGAGTCCAAAAAGAAAGTGCATATCGGACACCCCATCGACTTATTCAGAACGCGTTAAACAAACGGTAAAGGAGGTTTCAGAGAAATTTTTAGAATTGGAAAACAGGGTATCATATTGTACCACAGTGTAACCAACAAAGAAATAGAAATAGAACGTGGACGCATGTCTTTCTCAAACCAAAGAGATTGAAGAGATTGAACTATTCAGAGGCACACAGAATGTCTCATATTCAACAAGAAATGTTTAAATAGGACAAATGATTTTCAAGAGTGGCACGAAGCGACAGAGCTCACACTCACCTTTCCATCGTTACCTCAGGCTTGTATCTGAGCCGAGGGGAAGGTGGTGAGAACTCTTGTCTCTGAGGGCTAAAACGGCCTCGAGCGGACCAGAATGGAAGCATTGCATATTGCTTCAAGTGTGTCCTGATAGGTTCAAATCTTAAGCCAGAAACAGGAAACGATAACGCGTATCACGTTTGAGCAGACACTGCGCAGCTGTTCCGTCTTCACAAAACTGCGGACCTGTATGAAAGCTCTGCTAGTTTCTGCTAGAACGCTATGATTGGTTGTTCTAACGAGGCTAGGAAACCGGAAAAGGTTGAATCATGATGCACGATTAGAGCACAATGATTGGTAGTTTCAACGGGGCCCGGAAACCGGAAATGTTCCTAACTCAGTTTATCGGTCTACAATCTACCAGAAACGTGCCGGCGGCGGACCTTCAATGTATAGAATGTGTAATTGCAAGTGGTGACTATGGGGTCAGATACTTATTGCTAGACCGGAAACCAAATGGCGTTTTTTCGACCCTAGATGCATAGAGACATGGTACCCTCCGATGCACATCTTTGGGACCTGGCCACACTTCCCGCGCCCAGAGCAAGCCTAGTGTAGCCAGCTGTAAATCCTTCGTGGAAAATTCAGAATGATCTAGTGGAACAACAGGCTAGATTCATTTACATACGCAATGTGGCACAACATCATTTTTACAGTATGAGCAATCGTAGTATCAAGGGTTTTTGGTTTCAAAAAAGGGGAAGAAGAAACCATTATAATGTAGTAAAACATTATGTTGTGATGTGATGTAAAAGCGGACAGGGTATCTGTCAGTGAGTACTTTACCAACTGCTCAGGTGTATACACCCACTTATAGGTGGGGAACTTATCAAGAAACCCATGGTCATAGAGAGATATATGCTTATATAGAGCAGATGTCAGCTGGAGGAGAACCGACGGTACCGGTGTGTACTCTCCTATAACCTGTAACTACCGCATATACTGATCTCCAGATGGTGGAAGAGATTTATTTAGATAGTGATGACTTCTTTACATGATGTTCCTAAAGATGAATCCACGGTCTGTCATCATTTAACCCCTCGGTATCACATTTAGGTTTGAAAATCCATTTCTGTTCTTTTGTGAACAAAAAATGGGAAATGTCACTCACATGTGGAGGTATGAATGGTTGCTCTAGTATAAGCCATTCCAGATCCTCAGCTGAATGTTTCATTGTGATAAAATAATTTGTCATCCGAGTTGCTTGTTTATTACATCTGATGGTGCTTTTATGTTCTTGTATTCTCAACTTTACTTTTCTCGTTGTCATCCCTATATAACGAAGGGCACAAGGGCAGGTGATTAGGTATATAACTCTCTCACTATTACAGTTTGTGTGTCTTTTCAACATCCAGGGACGTGGTGTGCCAATATCTACTGATACTGTTTTCTTGGTCTGTGGGCACACAGAGCAGTTACCACATGGATGATGTCCCTGCACAGGAGGGAGGTTCCACAATGTGGTAGTGGTGTCCTTGGCAATGTGTGTTGGTCTTGTGTGTACAAGTTCATCTCGTAGATTAGAGCTTCTTTTAAAAGAGAAAAGTGGCAGTGGTATGTTGTCGCCTGCAGTGTTTAAAATACGCCACTTTTGTCTGATGATTTTCTGGACCGCAGTTGAGGCGGTACTAAAAGTAGTGACACAAGCCAGTCTATCAAGAGGAGATTTTACCACCGGTGGTGCGAGTAAAGCCTCTCGATGATTGTTAGAGGCCCTCTTGCAAGATTTTTTAATCAGATTGCTGGGATAGAGTCTTTGCTTAAGTTTATTGGACAAATCATCGGCTTGTGCTTGAAAATCAGATCTCTCTGAACAATTTCTTCGAACCCTGAGGAATTGACCAATAGGTAAATCCTCCCTGAGGGAACAAGGATGATGGCTATCGAATCTGAGTAGGGAATTACGAGCCATTGGTTTACGGTACAGACTGCCTATCCCTGAAATGATGGGTCGTCCTGGGGGTGGCCTGGCTTTTTTATGAATTTTGGGCAGCGTATAAAAGTACGCCAAATTCTTAGTCACATCCAATCCAGGTACTCCGTACTTTTATACGCTGCCCAAAATTCATAAAACAGCCAGGCCACACCCAGGACGACCCATCATTTCAGGGATAGGATCGCTCCTTGAACCCTTATCGTCCTTTGTAGACGTTTTTTTGAGACCCCTTGTGAAGACTATGCCAACTTACCTCCAAGATACCAAGGATGTCCTCCGGTTCTTACCCGAGGTAGAGTTTAACATTGAGACAGGCTTTCTTGTGAGCTTCGATGTAGAATCGCTTTACACATGCATACCACAAGCTGAAACTCTACAGTCCGTGCAAGAACTCCTTGAAACAACTTCCCAGGATAGTATAACACCTATTCATTTTATCATGGAACTGGCGAGGATCGCTATGACTGAAAACATTTTAAAATTTGAAGACTCTTTGAATCTGCAGACATCGGGAACTTCGATGAGCAGTAAATTTGCGCCAAGTTTGGCGAATTTCTATGTCCACCAGTTCGAAACCCATCATGTCCTCAACCACAACAATCCGTATTGCCATCAAACGGAGTTGTGAAAGAGGTACATAGATGACGTGTTCGTGGTATGGCGGGGAGACAGTCAGTCCATACTCACCTTTCAATCGTGGCTGAATAACCAGAATCAATTCCTCAGATTCACTGTGGAATACAGTAAAACAGAGCTTCCTTTTTTGGATTTGATGGTGATTCCCAAACGAGGACACCTTACGAGCAGTCT
Source organism: Lissotriton vulgaris (assembly GCF_964263255.1). Lineage (NCBI taxonomy): Eukaryota > Metazoa > Chordata > Amphibia > Caudata > Salamandridae > Lissotriton > Lissotriton vulgaris. Next base: position 1,318,117,538 of record NC_141691.1, read on the forward strand.
GTACCATAAACCAATGGCTCGTAATTCCCTACTCAGATTCGATAGCCATCATCCTCGTTCCCTCAGGGAGAATTTACCCATTGGCCAATTTCTCAGGGCGCGAAGAAATTGTTCAGAGAGATCTGATTTTCAAGCACAAGCCGATGATTGTTCCAATAAACTTAAGCAACGACTCTATCCGAGCAATCTGATTAAAAAATCTTGCAAGAGGGCCTCTAACAATCATCGAGAGGCTTTACTCGCACCACCAGTGGTAAAACCTCCTCTTGATAGACTGGCTTGTGTCACTACTTTTAGTACCGCCTCAACTGCAGTCCAGAAAATCATCAGACAAAAGTGGCGTATTTTAAACACTTCAGGCGACAACATACCACTGCCACTTTTCTCTTTTAAAAGAAGCTCTAATCTACGAGATGAACTTGTACACACAAGACCAACACACATTGCCAAGGACACCACTACCACATTGTGGAACCTCCCTCCTGTGCAGGGACATCATCCATGTTGTAATTGCTCCGTGTGCCCACAGACCAAGAAAACAGGATCAGTAGATATTGGCACACCACGTCCTTGGGTGTTGAAAAGACACACAAACTATAATAGTGAGAGAGTTATATACCTAATCACCTGCCCTTGGGCCCTTCGTTATATAGGGAAAACGACAAGAAAAGTAAAGTTGAGAATACAAGAACATAAAAGCACCATCAGACGCAATAAACAAGCAACTCGGATGACAAATCATTTTATCACAATGAAACATTCAGCTGAGGATCTGGAATGGCTTATACTAGAGCAATCATTCATACCTCCACATGTGAGTGACATTTCCCATTTTTTGTTCACAAAAGAACAGAAATGGATTTTCAAACTTAAATGTGATACCGAGGGGTTAAATGATGACATACCGTGGATTCATCTTTTGGAACATCATCTAAAGAAGTCATCACTATCTAAATAAATCTCTTCCACCATCTGGAGATCAGTATATGCGGTAGTTACAGGCGATAGGAGAGTACACACCGGTACAGTCGGTTCTCCTCCAGCTGACATCTGCTCTATATAGGCATGTATCTCTCTATGACTACGAGTTTCTTGATAAGTTCCCCTCCTATAAGTGGGTGTATACACCTGAGCAGTTTTTAAAGTACTCACTGACAGATACCCTGTCCGCTTTTACATCACATCACAACATAATGTTTTACTACATTATATTGGTTTCTTCTTCCCCTTTTTTGAAACCAAAAACCCTTGATACATTTGATTGCTCATACTGTAAAAATGATGTTGTGCCACATTGCGTATGTAAATGAATCTAGCCTGTTGTTCCACTAGATCATTCTGAATTTTCCATGAAGGATTTACAGCTGGCTACACTAGGCTTGCTCTGGGCGCGGGAAGTGTGGCCAGGTCCCAAAGATGTGCATCGGAGGGTACCATGTCTCTATGCATCTAGGGTCGAAAAAACGCCATGTGGTTTCCGGTCTAACAATAAGCATCTGACCCCATAGTCACCACTTGCAATTACACATTCTATAAATTGAAGGTCCGCCGCCGGCGCGTTCCTGGTAGATTGTAGACCGATAAACTGAGTTAGGAACATTTCCGGTTTCCGGGCCCCGTTGAAACTTCCAATCATTGTGCTCTAATCGTGCATCATGATTCTTCGAACTTTTCCGGTTTCCTAGCCTCGTTAGAACAACCAATCATAGCGTTCTAGCAGAAACTAGCAGAGCTTTCATACAGGTCCGCAGTTTTGTGAAGACGGAACAGCTGCGCAGTGTCTGCTCAAACGTGACACGCGTTATCGTTTCCTGTTTCCGGCTTAAGATTTGAACCTATCAGGACACACTTGAAGCAATATGCAATGCTTCCATTCTGGTCCGCTCAAGGCCGTTTTAGCCCGCAGAGACAAGAGTTCTCACCACCTTCCCCTCAGCTCAGATACAAGCCCGAGGTAACGACGGAAATGTGAGTGGGAGCTCTGTCGCTTCGTGCCACTCTTGAAAATCTTTTGTCCTATTTAAACATTTCTTGTTGAATATGAGACATTCTGTGTGCCTCTGAATAGTTCAATCTCTTCAATCTCTTTGGTTTGAGAAAGACATGCGTCCAAGTTCTATTTCTATTTCTTTGTTGGTTACACTGTGGTACAATATGATACCCTGTTTTCCAATTCTAAAAATGTCTCTGAAACCTCCTTTACCGTTTGTTTAACGCGTTCTGAATAAGTCGATGGGGTGTCCGATATGCACATTCTTTTTGGACTCCTCACCTGATTAAAAATATTAAAAATGATTAATAAAGATTAAAAATTAAAATATTAATAGAGCAATGGGTTTCTTTTCATGCAATCTTTGACATACTGTCTGGTGTTTGAAAAAATGCAGTTTGTTTTCAATCTAACAAAAGCGCTTGAAAACCTTATCACACCACAGAGTTCTGCCATCATAAACACTGTTACTATGTAACTCTGCCATTGATCACAACCCCCCTCCTAGTTTTAGTCACTGTAGGAACACTCTTGCACTTTCAGGCAAGGTACTTACATGAAAAATTTTCCATGTAAATTTGTATGTTTTTCATCCTGGCTTAGAGCGTGGCCTCAGTGTCCTGAGCGAGCACCAGGCGAGGTGAGGTTTTCTCCCCTTCAAATACGGGTGAGTGCAATACAAAAAATGTTTGGGCACATTTACTTAAACACATCAGATGTTCTATAATATTGATATCTGTGTTGCTGTTTGTATTTTCTCTTGTGTTTTTGCTTTTTCTGTAGGAGATTTCATGTCATTACAATATGAGACTGCCTAAAAGTTAAGATATACTGGTAGGTTTACATATTCCTTTTTCTGTTATCAACTATTATTCACTGTTGCAGTAGTGTACAGCATGGGTCCTGATGAAAGCCTGTAAGGGCTGAAACATGTCGACCATTTAATATCTATGTTGGATAGTAATTTTTTCATACTATCTTCACTCTGTTTTTAACCATGCCGTTGTAGTGGTCACATCTAATAAAGTACCTTTAGACATCACGACAGGTATTTTTTAGAAAACCACCCTTTTTTCCTTTGTTTCTCTTGTTATAAACACTGCAACCTGTACCCCTAGCTTACTACTTCTACCCACTGGCTGTCAATCTAACTGGAGGATCCGTTACTAACACCTCTCAAAATATTCTAATCGAGGTGCCTAGTGGATACCAGTCTCCTTTTCAAAAAACCCAGATGAGGAAGTTCCGCCAATGGGTTGGCTGATGGGTACTTGTCTTTTCCTTTTCTTGTTCTCTCCTACCTTAGGAGTGACTTATATGTATAAAAAAGGAAGGTTTGGGACCTGGTAAGAGTGTTAATTTGCCAGGCAGGCCGGCTTCCGCCCTCTCCACTCCACCGAGAGGGTGGTGTCCTCAGTGATGGACAGCCTACGCGAGGGCATTGACACTAATTGTCCACAGGCCCTCATTCTTTTAGATCTGTCCGCCGCTTTTGACACGGTGGACCATTCCATCCTTCTCACCCGTGTCAAGGCGGCGGGCATCGAGGGCCTGGCCCTCGCCTGGCTTGAGTCCTTTCTGAGCGACAGGGCTCAGGCGGTTCATCTAGCTGGCTTCACCGCTGCCCCTCGTAAGGTTGTATGTGGAGTCCCCCAAGGTTCCTCACTTTCCCCACTTCTTTTTAATTTATACATCTACCCTCTCATTTTTATGTTACAGCAGCTCGAGGTCACGGTGTTTAATTACGCCGACGACCTCCAGCTAATTTTCAACCTTTCCCATTCCTCTTCCTCCTCCCAGAACGTCCAGTCCGTCATGCTGTTCATCCAGGACTGGATGAACTGCAACCACCTCAAACTCAATCCAGACAAGACTGAGTTAGTCTTGACTGGAGGTGGCTGCAGCCCCTGGTCCCCTTCCCACTGGCCCTCCTCACTTGGTGCTCCCCCGCTCCCAGTTCCCAAGGTCAAAACCCTTGGTATTTTTCTCCATTCCTCACTTTCTGTTCATTCACAGATCTCCTCGGTTGTTTCGTCCTGTTTCTTTTCCCTGAGAACCATCAGGAAGATTTCTCGTTTCTTCTCTCTGCCTGCATTAAAAATTATAGTGATGGCCATGGTGCTCTCGCGCCTTGACTATGGCAACATCATTTACAATGGCGCTCCAGCCTACGCTATTCACCGTTTGCAGCTAGTGCAGAATCAGGCAGCCCGCCTGATCCACGGCCTGCCCAAATTCCATCGGGTTACCCCCTTAATGCAGGCATTGCACTGGCTGCCGGTGAAAGAGCGAGCCTTGTTTAAACTTGGCTGTACCACCTTCCAGGCCAAAATGGGCACCGCCCCGGAGTTTATTTGCTCCGCCATCAAACCTTACATACCCGGCAGAGAGCTTCGATCCACCAACTTGGCCCTGCTAACTACCCCCCGTTTCCGAAAGAAAAAGGCCGGAGGAACGAAATTTGCAGTTCTCGCTCCTGCTTTCTGGAACTCCCTCCCGACGGAACTCCGGATGACATCCTCCTACACTGAGTTCCGGAAGGGCCTCAAAACTCTGCTCTTTTCCCAAGCCTACAAGGTCTGATCCCCCCTGCTCCTGTCACTCCTCGCAGTCCAAAAGCGCCAAAAAACCGCTTGGTAGTAGAGCGCTATATAAACATTTTTAAATTCAAATTCAAATTCAAAATTCAAATTCAAATTCAAATTCAAATTCAAGTTGAAATGGCAGTTTAAAACTGCACACTCTCAAGTTCTGCAATAGCAGGCCTGAGACATGTTTAAACGGCTACTTGAGTGGGTGGCACAATTAGTGCTGCATTTAATTTACAGGTCCTGGGCATGTGTTGTGCACTTTTCTAGGGACTTATAAGTAAATTAAATATGCCAATTGGATTTGCCAATGTTACCATGAAATAGGGAAAGAGCACATGCACCAGTTAGCAGTGGTAAAGGGCCCAGAATACTAAATTCCCGCGAAATTAAAGGTATTTTACTACAATAATCCTCATAAAGCGGTAAGGCCAAATTAGATTGGACGCCTGTCTTTGCCAGGCACACCTGAGAGGATGGGGGACTTTTCTTTTCCTTTTTAACTGTTCGTTTTTACAGTGATAGACTAGTCAAATGGCTTAATTGAGTTGGAGGGGTATCAGAGCTATCAACAGATCTCTCGCATATGGTACTATGGATAATGGGTTGCAATCCCTCTCTCACTGCTGGAGTTTCACTGTTAGCAGTGACACCATGGAATACATTGCCAGATACTGGCCTTTCAGCTGACCCTGAGACAGTCTGCACTCTCTTTGTGAAATTTCCTGTGTTATTATCCCCCACTGCTCTTTTCAGCATACTGTCAATAGTAGTTACTCTGCGTGGGACGTTGACGGGATCAGCAGTTTGTGTTTGCCCTTAAGGAGTAATAAATGTAGCTCTTCTCCCAAGAGTTGCAGTATGAAGGTCTCTGTTAAGGCTTGCAAATGAGGGGGACAGCCCAGTCTCTTCCAGGATCTGACGTATGCCTGGTTGCCTCCCGAGTGCCTTCCACGCGGTAGGTCTCCTTGAGCACTTTGAGTGTGCTAATGTCAACAGGTGCTCCTCTTCCTTGTTTCGGGCTCAAAGTTGGCTCAGAGATGGCTGTTCAGGGGGAGGTGGGGTGATCCCACCTCTGCTTCGCAGCAGGAAATGCAACCCGTGCCATGGGTCTCTCTGAGCACTTTTATTTCGCCAACGTCAGCTGGAGCCCCTCCTACTGGTTGCGGGCTCAAAGGTGGATGAGAGGTGACTGATGAGGAATGTAGTCCCATCCCATCAGTGTGGTAGCAAAAGCGCCCCCTTTTCTCTCTCTGCACATAAGCCTACCCTTTCTCTTGCTCCTTCTTCCCCATGTTTTCCTCCTCCCTTTCCATCTCCTTAATTGCTTACTTCCTGACTTCCGACCCTTTGACCTTTGCTGTCGCTCCCCTTCTCTTCCAATTCACTCTCTTCTTCTTTTCTCCTTTTCTCTCTTACTACCATTTCCTTCAACTTTCTTTTTCCTTATCTCCTTTCTCCCCAGTTCAGCTCTTTCTTTGTGCTCTCTTTGGGGCATATTTCCAAGCCCCTTTCGCCATCACAAAATCACTTTTAGTGATGTTGAGATGGCGATAGGAGCTTCGTCTTATTTACTAGGCAGTGTAAAGCCACTTAACATGGCTTAACTCTGCCTTCTAAATAAGGCCCCCCTTTCATGCTACACTTAGCTTGAAAGGGGTTCGGGAATGGGTGGTGTGGTGGGGGTTCTACTGCAACACCCATTGATTCTGACGCTGCCCCCTATTTACAAGAGCTGTGTAAATAGGAGGCAGCGCCAAAATTAAGACCAGAGAAAACCTGATCTTAAACAAGCAGCACACATAGAAGTTACAAAATGGCATTTAAAGATTGTTTATGTTCAGGAAGGGGGACGTTCCAGCACATAAACAATCTTTCCTTCAACACAGGCACCCTTGCACTATGGTACAAGGGCGCCTACACTGGCGCTAGGCTGCCAAGTGTAGAGCCAGCACAGGGGGAATCGCAGGGCTGCACCATACTCTAGTAAATATGGTGCAGCCCTGCGTTTCTAAAGGGACGAAGCTGTTGTTAGCCTTCTTGGCTTAACGACATGCTTCGCCACTTCATTGTAAATATGCCCCTGAGTCCCTTAACTGTTTTCTCACCCATCTTACCACTTCCCTTTTTCCTCAAACCTTTATATATCTCCTATCTTGTCTATCACTTTCCGTTTTGCCCTCCCCTTTTATCACTTGGCCTCTTTCATTTTTCTTGTATTTTGTGTCCCCAATCTTGCTATCCTCCTTTTCTTCACCTCATTGCCTTCCTCACATTCCTTCTTCTCTGCCGTCTTCTTCCCAGTTTTCGTTTATTTTCTTTCTCCTCCTTTTCTCTTTTTTCGCAATCTTCCTCGTGTAAGCAGCACCTGATACTTGGCTGCAGCTCAGCTGTGCTCTCCTTTCTGGGTTCACTAATGTCTCCCTGTGACCCTCTCAATGCGTCTCACTCTCTGTGATAGTCACCTGTTCACTATGACACCCAGGGCACAAGTCCTAAAAAAGAAGTGGGGGGACGCTGACATCACGACAGGAAGTGACGTCACGAAAGGTGGCTTGCACCATCAAACTTATTGCCTCTTCTCGCTCACCCCTAAGATGCGATTGCATCAGAGAAGCCAGCGCATGATCAGCGTTCTGAATGAGCTACGATCTCGCTGCAGAGAGGCCAAAGAGTGAATGTGTGGCTCCATTTGCTCCAGTTATCGAGCTCCCGGTAAAATAAGTGGGAGGACGCCATCCACCCGCGTGGTACCCCGACTCAAGCCCTGATGACACCCCACCCAACAAAGAAGAGTCTACAGAAAGAAAGACGCTTTGGCAAACAAAACAAAAAATCTGAACGGATGGCCTATTAAGCTACAGTTGATGCTGAGCACGCAAGGGCCCCACTCAATCCTGGGCCCCAATGCTGTTGCACTGCTGATAGGTATGCCACCGATTCAAGGATTCGCTGTCTCCAGAGACATCATAGGGATTGCTCAATGCATATCTAGGGATTGTGGTGTAATGACCAAAGCTGCCTACTTTGTGGTTGGGGTACCAGGTTCGTGTGTCGGTGTCAGATCAGCATCCTGAGATTCTGGAAAATCACGTACTCTCCTCGTGCCTACAAAAAGACTGCATGAATCCTTGTGTAATGTAACTGCTGCTCATGTGAAACGCTCAAATATCTTCGGCTCATGTTCGAGCTATATATTATTGCAAAAATAATATGCATATCAGGTCATTTGTTTCCTACATCAGCTTATTTGCCCCCTTCAAGGTGGACTAGAAACAATGGTGGGCTGTCTATATACAACATGGACCCTGGTGCTGTCTTTAAACTTTCAATGCTCTTGAAGCTCTGCACGACAGAAGTGAGGAGAAATTGATGAATGTCATTGCAACGGGAATTAAAACGCACAACAACTATAAATCACCAGAAAAAATGTAGCAAATAAAGTTTTACTTTTGATCCAAAGGTTTTGACTGCACTGCAAAAAAACGTAGATATCCATCAAGGACAAAGAAAGCTACACTGTTACATAAAACGTGTTGAATCAGACAAAAAATAAGCAAATTGGCACAAACTCTCCTACACGCGTAAAAAAAAGCATACACAATTTTCTTTTGGATATTTTACATAATGATTTGTAGAGTGTAAATGTATAGGCATTTATATAGCGCACTACTTACCCGTAGGGTCCCAAGGCGCTTCGACCGCTGCGAAACCCTTCCTGGCTTCCCTGAGAGATGGTCCCTTAATGGGTATCTCCAGGGTGAGACCAGGCATCCCCGGCAGTCTGGTGGGGCTGTTAGTGAAGATGAGGCAAGCTAATGCCCAGAGTTGCCGAGTGTGATCGCTGATCAGAGTGGGCACCGAGGCAAGAGAATTATCGAGTCCGCTGACCCTGGTCCAGAAACCTGCCGCGCCGGGAATCGAACCCTGGTCCCGGGCCGTCCTCTGCCGCCTCTAACCAGTGAGCCACACTACTTCACAGAGTGGCAAGCTGGATCTCATCGATATTGATTCGTCTTGTTTGAAAAACAAAGAGTAGAGTAGTTGAACATTACCAACCCCCTGCACATGGCCCCTCATTCTGCCAGCATGGCCTCTGGAGCTACAAAATCTCCACGGTTGAAGCCACGGGTGCATCTTCCAAGCATCCGATTGGCTGCAATGCAATAGACTGTGCTCTTGCCCAGCGACGCATCGGGATGCAGAACTATGATACACGTCACCATTGACTAACTTCCAACTAATTCACATTCCAGCATGGTGACCTTGACTCGGAACTTGAGAACCAGTGGGAAGATGAAACCAGGGCTACAGAAGAAATCCTGGTCCCCATCGATGACGCAGGGCCGGCCCGAGGCATGTGCAAAGTGTGCACCTGCACAGGGCCGCCAAATCCCAGGGGCCGCCACGACGAGGATCGGATCGGAAGGATCACTGGCGGCCCCCTGGCAGGATTTGGTGGCCTCAGGGCAATCCGCAATGGCAGCGTGATGAGCGTTGTTGTTTTAAGACTAGTTTCACGGGCAGAAGAAAAAAGAGGTAGACTAGAAATCACCAGCTGATTCTCTTTTTTTTTTACATACATGCTCACGGCACAGTGTATAATGCATGGCACGTTTCCAAGTCGAACAGGCAGCTATAAGGATATATTGTAGGGGTGCTATTAATTTAAGCCGTAGATTTTATCAAGCAATGGTTATTTCATACCACATCCCAACATTGCATCTTGTGTGATTAAACAAATTACTCATTTGATCACATAGTCATTCGTTTATCATACTAATGTCTGGGTCCACGGAGTTTGCACACCAATTGCACGTGGTTTCCTAGCATCCTGCTTCTCAAAATATATGGGTTGTTATTAGTTTGTTTCAACGTAGGGCTGTCAAATGAAAACTTGAGATTCACGGCGTATGTCCTGTATATGGCTTGCACAGTATTCTTCAAATATGTGAAGCAGTTTGCAAACACGATTATGCATATCTCTTTGTTGTCACTTGTTGCCACTCACTCAGTCTCGTCCTGGTGTTTCATTTTTAAAGCTGCGCCCCATTATATACATTTCGAACTATATTTTAATTTATTCTTCAAACATTGGAATGTGTAGACTACACACTGATGGAATTTATAAAACAATGACAATTGTGCATGAACATTTTGATTTTATATACAGTACCTGGGTGTTGCCACATTCATTCTACAGGTGGCTAGAAATAATCTTTTTGCTTGGTTTGCTTCGTTATTGTGGGATAAGATTTCATGATTCATGAGAGCAAACTATGTGTTTGCTATTTTATTAAGTCGACGATGGCTTGCTTGTCTTTCTTAGTCCTAGGCCAGTGCTCACAAAAATCTGAAATTCTTTCATGTTGGATGCGAGTAGTTCTTCCTGTACTGTATTTTTTTCTTTGCATCGTACAAATTATGTTTTTGTTTTTTCATTCAATCAGTACTTCTCTTTAGAATTGAAAATATTATAAAAATAAAGGCACACACATGGTCTTTAATGATCTATAAACCCTGTGCCCGAATCACAAAGGTATTTTAGGCTACAGACACAAATGTATCTCTGTAAATACCACCACATACACCTGCCAGAAACTCGCAAATGGGTTCTTGTCAGGCGCACATGGATTTACTGCAGTCGATTTCTGTACCACAAGTGCAGAGGAATCTGTAGTAGTAAAGCCCTGGCAAGGGGCAGGAAATAGGTATGGCAAAGCGCACCATGCCTTTTAAGTTCCAGAACACATATACACTTCTACAATTGTGGGCATCCACAAACTCAAGTCTGACACACACAGGTGGAATTTTAACACATGATGGTATACTGCAAATCTTTGTAGGATGAGATATTTACATGTTTATTTGAGATCTTTGAATGAAATGTGGGACTAGCGTAATTGTTGAATTCTGTGCTTTCCTAATGTAGCGCCGAAACATGGAGGTAATGAAAGAAGTCACTTGTCTATAACATTTTAATGACACTCAATGTTTTCAAATGAACAAATATGTACTTTCATGGATTACGTAGCAGGGGCGGCCTTAGGCATGTGCAAGCTGTACAGGGCCACCAAACCCCAGGGGCCACCACGCCAATATATATCCTTAATATAATAATCCTCTGAGGATGGATACATATTTGCTTGGCGGCCCCTGGCAGGGATTTGGCAGCCTCCGGCTCTGTTCCACTTCCAAACACCCTGACCCCCTTCCCCCCCCCCCCTCTTCACTGGCCTCCGCGCTCCGCCCCGCCCGACGCCCTCTACCGGGGCCTCCTACCTATGCTCCCTGCCCAGGGCCACCATGAGCCTAGAGCCGCCCCTGGATGACGACGATGCTCCTCATATCACTGTGCGTGTAATTCCTGGGGGTACGAAAACAATGAAGACACTCTAAGTCAAACTGCTGCCACGAATAAATAGTGTAATTTGAACCAAATACCATTCAATTAAAAGAGCGGGAGGATAGTAGTCTGAATTGGGTTATGAGGCGCCTTTGCCTCACCTCAGTCATTGCACTCAGAGTGGTGCCAGCCGCAAACCACTTCCAATGCCCGGAGGGGGTTAAGCATCTGCGAGCGCCAGATACAGGGTCCCGCATCTCTTGCCGCCCCCTTTGGGTCCCGGTATTCTGGGAGCACGCTCCCCTTTTCAGAGGATGCCCTGCTGGGGCAATTACCGGCTCTTGTCTCAGACCTTCCCCAAGGTACTTGAGGATGCCCTGCTGGGGAAATTACCGGCTCTTGTCTCAGACCTTCCCCAAGGTACTTGAGTGACACGCACTCTGCACGTGACCTCAATGATAAGCTTCCCCCGCTGCTCAATCATGCACCCCTATTCCTTTATATATGGCTCCATTACATATGCTTGGTAACTGAGGGTGGTTTTATCATTTTTGAATTGGGGGGGGGGGAGGGGGGGTTGTGGGGAAATGTACTAAAGATGGACAATAAATGTTCTAAAGGAAGGAAATACAATGTATAAAACGCACACTATCAATTCGCAAATTGCCGGTTTCACCATGAAAATCATTATAGCTCGGGACTGCGAATATGCAAATCAAGCTCTGACGTTAAACCTATCACTTGCGCAAAACCTCGCACCCAATCATGCACCTGTAGAACGGTCATCTTGAAAAAGTTGGATTTAAAGGAATCTACGCCTAGAGGAGCAAATTGCTTTCAGTGCGCCTTGTCTTCTGTAAAGCAAAAGCACAACGTTCAGCAAATAACATTAATCCGACAGCTAGAGCAGAGTCAGATTTCAATAGACGCTCTGTAGTCTGATGACCAAGGTATGATCGTATCTAGAATTTTATCTTCTTCCAAGAAATACTAAACTACACGTTTTGTTGATATGACTAAAGAGTGGTTATACCGTTTACAGATGATACCATTTAAAAACAAGCATTTGCATGCCTTTGATTTGGTCAATAGCTGACAAATACAGTGGCGGCTGGTGACATTTGAAAGTGGTAAGCAGTACAATTATGCCGTACTGCACTGCCATCAAAAGTTTCTTTTTTTAAACTGGCTCAGTAAGTAAACTTGCATTATTTTTAGCGCCTAAACAGAATAATCTTTATGCAACTTGACTCCTAATCCGTAGCTCAAACTGCTTGCAGTTGCCAGTACCATTGTCCTGGCACCAATGCCTACACAGAAGCCTCTCACGGAGGGGCTAGGGGAACTCGTGTACAATTAGGGGTACTTCACCAATCATTCATTTCCAATTTTCCTGAAGGGAACTTTTATTAACGCGCTCATTTAATCTCGATCTCTTTGTTTAGGACTTCTGAGCTAATGGCCTGATCACGTTAATGAGAGTGGTGGCGTTGTTTAGGAAGAGGCACATTGTCACAGATCACACCAGAGTACACAACTCTTCTTCCAGTCAGAGCCTGTATATGTCTGGGCTCAAGCAAGTGGATATTGTTCCCTCATCCTCACATAAAATCAACACCATAAAAACGTGCATGAGACAAATAGTTTTCCTTCAAAATAGATTATTTGCTTCTCTGGAAGCTTGCAATGGATTCTGGCCTGTTGTATCTTTTTAAGTGAGCAGCTTAGAATCATTAAATGAAACTTGCCTTGGATACAAACTGCCAGCCTCCTCCGATCCGAGCAAGTGTACTGCTTGCTTTTACAAAGACCACGTGTGCTGTAGGTCAGGTCATACTGGTAGACAGCCTAGTGTGCAGAGCTCTTCTCAGGATGGGGTGGGGGCCATGAAGGTGCACCCTCACTGATTGACAAGCAGCTTGAAGCACCCAGACTGCTTGCAATCAGCGAGGCTGCCGGGCGGCCTTAAAGGGCACAGACTTACAGTATTGGAAGCCACCGGGGGCCAGAGTGGAAATCAGGTAAGACCTATTAAACCTGCGACGGCTGGCACATGTGCTCTAGCAGCACATGTGCCTGGTTTTGCCTGATCCTCGTGCAAAGCCACGGTCGCATGTGTAATGCAATAAGCCTTCTTTTAAAGAATTAGGAAACAGTAATTGAGGCAGACGTGTAAGCGGGAAGGAGCCCTGCCGCCCTAATGAGGAAACCGCCCCTGGACAAATACATTTCTGTCTTTAGGGTCGCTCAATTCTTTCCCCTAACTTACTAAATAGAGCCTGTCGCTCAAGCTGCTGTGTCACTGCGTCGTAACATGCTAGTCCCTCTTTTGTGTGCGTGACGCATGCTGTGTCTGTATATTACTTGCCCGGTTGAGGAAGGAAGTACAGGAGCTCAATTTTAATGAACAAAACAGCGCTATGCCAGTGCTCAGTGGTGACATGACGGCCAACACCAGCAACGGGGCCGTTCTGCTGAGAACTCGTACGTCAATTTCACCAGCTCCTTACAAAGATGCATGTATGGTGGTGACTCGCTAATAGTCGTGTATGCAGCACTGAGCATGCGCTTAAATTGTTAGGGCGAAATCGCAGAACATTAGTGTTTTAAGTAGTCTTTCGAAAGACCTGCTAACTTTGAACAACAAGCAAGTGCAATGCAATAGGACTCGCATTTAAGCGAGACCTATTGCATTGTAAACATAAGTGCAGGCGGGGGGCAAGAAGGCACAAACAACAGGAGTGCGGGTGGGGGGGCCAGAAGGCACAGACTGCAGGAGGGGGTAGAAGGCACAGGCAGTAAGAGAACCTCGTTAAAGAAAATAGTGCTCACAATCTAAATAACACATACCGTGCAACATTCAAAGTAAAGGGGCCAGTAGCCATGGAAGGGTACAAATAACGACATGGCCGTCATAAGGAGGGACTAACAAGCCTATAAACCAATCGGAAGGAAACATTTAGGAAGGAAAAAGACAAAAGCCAATGAAAAAGATGGGCGGGGAGTTGGCAGGGCTTCCCCAGCGTAGTGAACTACCACAGATCAACCCCGGGTCAGCGTTTGCACGCTGGCTCAGGGCTCAACCTAGAAATTACCTCAATCTCAGCGCCATCAGCCAAAGGACCCTAACATATCTGAAGCAATCAGCACTTGGTCTGTGCTCCTGCCAAAAGAAGAGGAAGTGAAGATTACTTGCGCTGCCCAATTGGAAAGGAGTGCAATTGGCAGTGAAAATGAAGCCCAAAAATGGTAAGCAATGGATAGGCTTCAAACCTGCAGAAGAGCACAATATATCTCACAAGCGAGAGCTTCTTACTACAATAGCTGATTCAGGTGGGCCCTAAAAATAGCAAGCTATTGGAAGAAGAAAGTGTTGTGTGCAACAGGTAATTTCACCTCAGTTACAAAACTACCTACTTATTAAAAAAAGGAGAATGTAATCATACATTTTGTTAAACCTGTCAGTCTTGAGTGTTCTTCTCCCAAAGTTTTTGTCTTCCACCTCTATATAAGCTGATCTCGTTTTGCTGAAATTAGGACTCTGCCCACGTTACCTCTGCAACTTACAAATCCTTAACAAAGTAGTATAACATGTACCCAGGGCCTAAATTCTACAAGTGGATCTGCTTCACTTATTGTGTCACCTACTTAAGTAGCCGTTGAAACATGTCTCAGGCCAACCAATGCAGCCTGCATGTGCAGTTTTTAACTGCCATTTCGATCTGACAAAAGACACTTTTTGCCAGACCCGAACCTTCTTGGTTAATGCATATGTCACCCCTAAGGAGGCCCTAAACAGCCCTCAGGGCAGGATGCAATGTATTTAAAGAATAGAACATGTCATTTTAACAGCGACGGCTCGTGGAGGGAGTTACGGTGGGGCAGGAGGGCGGGGAGGGGGAGGGGCAGGGCGGAGGTTGCTAAAAACCGGCATATGGATAATTGCAGGTAAGTAAACAATTTAATTAATAAAACGAATTTCGAAGTGCGCCTTGCATTGCAAAATGCAATGCAGTGCGAGCTACGAAATTCGTTTTATTAATTAAATTGATTACTTACCTGCAATTATCCATATGCCGGTTTTTAGCAACCTCCGCCCTGCCCCTCCCCCTCCCCACCCTCCTGCCCCACCGTAACTCCCTCCACGAGCCGTCGCTGCATTTTAAGTTTTAAATGTCCTGGTAGTGAAAAACTCATACATTCGTTTTTCACTACTGCAACGCACACCTCTCCCAGAAACAATCATTGTAGGCACCTTATTACATTTCATATGCTGTATTTCCAAATGCTAACAGCTAAGCAGTTCATGTTTGGCGTCTTCGAAATGAAAATTAAAATTCCTAAGTTATAGCGAAGTGGGATTCAAAATTACAATTTAGAAAATGTCACTTTTAGAAAGTCAGCAATATTCTGTCGTAGCCATTTAGGGCCTGTAGTCTGTACCTGGGTCATATGACTGACTGTAGCTGACAGTTGATCTTTGTGTATTCCTCCTAGACAGCCACACACAATAGGGGGCATAGGTGTGCCTGGATGGGCTATCATTGGCCAATTGGAAAGGCAGAGCTGGGCACAACCCCACTTACACCTACATAGGCTGCGTCCTGCCTCCACGCAAAGGGCTGCATACCCCTTGTAGTTAGTATGCAACCAGGACAAGGAAGGCAGGATTCCTGGGAAATTAAAAGGGAAATCTTGTGGAAGACAACACCAGGAGACTCTTCTTGGTAATTGTGAAGGTTTATTGAAGAGAGAGACATGGTTACGTGTCTCAACTAAACGGGGCCAGAGAGCAACTGCCTGTCATGGAATCTGACAGGGCAGACTCCATGACATAGCAAGGCTCTCAGAGACGCGTCACCACACATCTCCCCTTTTTCAAACAAAAGATGAATAAACATATTACAGCAAATAGACAATAACATGTACTTACACTTAAAACAATATTACAAATAATAGTGTGCACTTATGTTTATAATTCGACTATAGACCGAATACTGGCTTTCCTCCCTTCTAAAGGAAAGAAAAACAATTAATCACAAACAAAATCTTCTAATTTTTTTGGCGTAAATTTTGTACGCAAACTTTTCTTCACACTTTCTTCTTCAGTTTTTCCATTACTAACATTGTAATGATCATTAGAATTCTTGAAGTTAACATAGCCAGAACTAGAAGGCTTAAAGTTAACATAACTAGAACTAGGATCAATCGCTAAGCGAGAGATATCCCACTAATTCCCATCAGATAGCTTAGCAGCATTCCTTCTTAAATCTACAATTTGCAATGGTGTTTTAAATTTAGAGTAACCTTTCCCAACAAGACAAGGATTTTTGACCCGTACCCAATTTCCTAATTCCAGTTTTGTTTTTGCAGTATCTTTAACAATTATCTTTGCGATGGAGACATCTGAATTATATTTAGCTACATCCCATGTATTGCTGATATCTACATTTTTGTTAAGATTAGAAGACATCCAAGAAGGACATAATTCAGTATTAGCTTTTCTTCCTCGCATTAACTCAAACAGAGTTTTAGTTGTGACACTGTGAGGTGTTGTCCTGTAACTCCAGATCAACTCCTTTAGGGCCAGTTCCACATCCATATTACATTTCAAAGTAGACTGAATACATTCAACTAAAACCTTATTAAATCGTTCTACTTTGCCATTGCTTTGCAGACTATACAACGGTGTTTTGATGTGTTTGATGTTACATTTTTATAAGAATAGTTGCATTTCACAAGAAATAAACTGTACACCATCGTCAGTAAGTATTTCATTTGGGATACCTTCTCTTGCAAACACATCTTTAAAAAATGTGATGACATTTTTCGTTGTTGGTTCCATTACACCTCTAACCTCAACCCACCTAGAAAGATGGTCAATTAAAATGATAAAATATCTCATGTGGTTGGGTAAGATATGGTATGTGTGAAACAACAAGAGAGAAAGGGTCAGGAAGTCACTCTTATACGCCTTAGAAATACACATCCAAACCAACAGAAGAGTGGCTAGATAAACAAAAAATTAAAGAAGAAAACAGAGAAGGGGCAGTAAAATTATGACATTACAAGATTACTACCACCAAGGTAAGAGTACCGGACCCGAACAGACAGCAATACAGTGGGTTTTGCATGCACAGTGTAGAAAAAGAACCCTCAGGCACCAACTGAAAGTCGGTTGCCAGTTGTCTTCATTGGGTTCTTGTTTGGAAAAGTTATCTCCAACAGTAATGGAAAGGTGAGTTAAAAGGAACACGGGCTACTCCCCAAACCCTTTTAATAAGGGGGTAGCTCTGACTCCATTAAAAACAATAGTGAGAAACGGACATAAGAGTGGTTGAATTAGTTTGAACCAAGATGTCCTATACAAATAAACACACAAAAGGTCGACATGTTTCTGCTATACAGAGCCAAAATTCAGCTCAGCATTCATCAGGACCAGGATAGACCTCACCTCATGGGTGCGTCACTAATTCAACCACTCTTATGTCCGTTTCTCACTATTGGTTTTTCTCCTAGGAAAGAGCTGGTCCCTATTCTGAGGTGCAGGAGCATCTACAATACTTTTCACAAGACTTGGTCTAGGCTTGATCCCTTCCTCAGAAAATACATGTCTAAGATATTCGATTTCTTTTGTCTTAAAGATGCATTTATCTTTCCTTAAGGTCACACCTCTTTTCTCTAAGGTTCCTAAGAATCTATCAAGGCAAAATCATGTTCATTTTCAGTGTTGGCAAAAATCAAGATGCCATCTTGGAAAATTGCTACATGATTATTGCCAATAAACATTTCTGACATAAGTCTTTGAAATACTGCCGCAGCAGATGCAATGCCAAAAGGCATACGGCAAAATTGAAAAACTCCATCTGGAGTTACAAATGCGGTCAAGTGTCTAGAACTTTTTTCTAACTCAACTTGGTGGTAGGCTGCTCTTAGATCCAGCTTGCTAAACCATTTAGCTGGTCCTACTTTAGTTATTAAATCCTCTATTCTGGGCAGAGGATAGTTGTCTAACCAAACCGCCTCATTTACGCTCCTCATATCAACACACATGCGTAATTGCCCATTCTTTTTCTTCGTCAGAACAATTGGGGATAACCACAAAGTTCCATCCGCTTTCTCGATGATGCCCTGAGAACACATATCATTAAGCATGGCAGAAAGGTCACTTTTCACGCTTTATGGTATGTTCCGTAATTTATGTTTCACCGGAATTACATCACTTTTGACTTTAATACGATAAGTGAAATCTGAAATTTTACCCAGTTTATCATTGAAAACCTTCGAAAACTGCCTTTCCCAGAATTTCTCTTCATTAGTTACTAAATATATTCTTTTTTATTCAAACAAGATGAGTTGTTCTAAACCTGGTCTAATTGTGATACCAAATTCAGCTTGGTGAATGAGACCTCGCACATTTATTCCTTTTCTTGCAACATAAACTTTGGCATGTATTAACTAATTCAAGATTTGTATGTTTGACCAAAAGAACCCAATAAGGTCTACTTTGCTTCCTTCAAACGCCACTGTAAAAATGTCTGGAGGAAACAAAACTTTGTCATGCCCATTCTTATCAAAAATATCCTTTGAAATAATGGTTATGCGTGCACCAGTATCAACCAATAACTGTATAGCATGCCCTTGAATTGAGACATTGAGATTTGGATCGATCACAAGATCATCATCATTAGAGTTGACACACCTTACACCCAAAAGCAATTCTTGATTGCTTCAAGATTTTCTTCATCAAAATTATTTCCAAAATCATTCAAAACACATCAAATATTAAATGGTTGGCCAGACCTACACATTTTCGCAAAATGGCCAAATTTTCCGTATTTTTTACATTGTTGTCCAATAACTGGACAGAATTTAAATGATGAGACATGAGAAGGTGAACCACATCTAAAGCAAAATGTTTTTTGGAATTGTTGAACACTCTAGCTAGACTTGACGAAAGGTTTATATTTTAGGTTTGGTTGTGGGTTCTTTTGTAATTTTGATTTAATACTAACTGCTCCCGAAATTGATGTTTTGGATAATGAGTCTTCCAAAACTTTAGCATCAATCTAAGAACCTTTGATGCTCTTTGCTAAATCTATGGCTTTATCTAAAGTAGGGTTCTTACAAGTGAGAAGTCTTTGTTGGATATTTTTGGAATGGCATCTAGCTACCAGTTGGTCGCGTAATAATTCTCCAGTAAAATTGTCAAAATCACATTTGGATGCTAACATCTTAAGTGCCGTGACATAAGTGTCTATGCTCTCATTAGGCTGTTGTGCTCTTGTGAAGAATTTGTACCTATGTACAACCAGGTTTTTAGTTTTCGTAAAGTATTTATCTAATTGTGCAACAGCTGTTTCGAACTTGTCTAAATCTTCGTTCTCTGCAGGTACATGTTCACGTAAGTGGTCAAAGACGTTTTGCCCTTCTACTCCCAGATGGTAGTACATTAAATTTTTCTTTCTTTCAGGTCTGAATTTTGTGCATCAATTGCACCTAGATAAGCTTTAAACGATCTTAACCATAAGTTCCATTCTAAAGGTGGATCCCCTGGTTCCTGCAGGAAGGGTGCTGGTGCTTGTACACTTTGCATTTCGTCCATACAATACTTATGTTCAAAACTAGAGACTAACTGTATTTTAAATAAAAATACAGAAAAAAACGTGCAAACTGCTGATGTAACTTGCACTTCTGTATTGTTGTTTCCCTTACTTTTCCAATAAATTTGACTTAAAAAGAAAATACGTCTTTAAATGTGAGATGTAACAAAAAAATGAAAAAAATAACTCTTATGACCAAGTAAACAAAAGTTCAAGTCTTTAACTTTCTTAATTGTTGCTCATTTCACTTCTTATATCCCAATTGTATCCAGAATGCAATAGGTGAAGACATTTGCCTTCGCTACTCTAAATTTTGTTGAACCTGTTTTTATTGGAAGTAGGACTATGCACAAAATAAACCTTTTTGCCAGGCCTAAACGTTCCTTTTTAATTATTATAAGCCACTGTTAAGGTAGGCACTAAAGGCGTCTTGGGCACAGTGCATGGTATTTAAAAAGTAGAACTTATGTACTTAAGTTCCACATGTCGTGGCAGTGAAAAATGTCAAAAATACACTTTTCCGGGGGGCGTGGCTTTGCGGCAAACCAGTATGGCTGCTTGCTAGGGTTTCTCCGGAGCCCTCCTCTCCTACCCCATTAATCCACCACAAATATCTGACTCACTGGTGCCGATCCGAATATCGGAAAGAAAGCGGTGCCCCACGCTGTAACCCGGGGCGAGAACGGACGTCGTGGGCTGGAGTTATCCGCTTCGCTGTCCCTGTGCCTACCATGAGGAAAAGCCGGGGCTTCTAGTGGTGAACCTTGCCGCCCCAAATGCTGAGGGTGCCAGCGTGCCCCGCGCCCTCATCCCCGGTGCTGAACCCAAAAGCCGCGTAACACTTTGCTTGGTGGGTAACAACTGAGCGCTGGGCCTGGCGGGCCTGGGCTGGGCCCCGACCAACAGGCCAGCGAGATTAGTGCGACCATCGGCGATGCAGTGCTGGACCCTACGGCACAACAGTGGACCCACCTGAGGCTGTGGCGGTAGTGAGAGCAAATGCAAAAACCACAGTTGATGGATAGAATGCAGAACAATGTCATACATTCTCCCCAGTACAGAGATCTGGGCCTAAATCCATCTTTTTTTGCACTCCACACCACCCCAGTTCAGACATGGCCATATGCAAATCAGTCTGACCCTGTGCCTCATGGGAACAGTCCAACCCGAACTGCCAAGCCATGCCTTCCCTGGACCGGAAACAAGCTTCCGAGGACCGGTTTCTGGGCCAAATCTCTGTACTGGGGTGAATGTATGACATTGTTCTGCATTCTGTCCATCAACTGTGGTTTTTGCATTTGTCACCCCAAGTGGGATGGGTATGCTCAGACGTGAGTCCCATGCTCGTCACACCACTGGATTCAAGCAAGCCGGGCTGTAGACGGCTGGAATGCCAGAAACCGGTGGGGTGGTGTGGAGTGCCAAAAAACGTTGGATTTAGGCCCAGATCTCTGTACTGGGGTGAATGTATGACATTGTTCTGCATTCTGTCCTTCAACTGTGGTTTTTGCGGTAGTGAGAGCAGCCTGGACCCCTTCGCTGCACAGGCCGGTGCCCAATGTGGCCGTAGTCAATGAAGTGACACCACATGTGACCGGCGAACCTCTCTGGTGCCACCCAGGCAAGACGGAACACCTGAGGGAGAGGAATGGACTGCGAGACTCACGGCCCCTTGTCCATGACCTTACTGACCCTTGCTCCCCCAACTGGATGTGCTGCTCGCTGTGCAGGCCTATATGGAGGTTAGCGGATCGGGCGCCCCCCATTCTTTGAGCATTGATCATCCCAGCTGCTGTGGGCCCCCTGCACCACCTCCCTCTTGTCCTTGCCCCCCTCTGGCTTCCTCACCTGAATGACGACACCAGGCCTACACCGCAGAGAGCAACAAGGGCCCTTGTGCTTCTTATGGCCTCTCGGGCCACCCACGCCGAGCCTGCTCTCTGTGGCTGAGGGGGCCTTTGCGATGCATGAGAAGGAGGGAACCACAGTGAGAGGTAGCCTAGGGCACACGGACTATATCCAGCAGACTGGGCACCCATTCTAGAGTGGCTTTTGGCCCACTGTCCTGTGCTGGCTTTTGTAAGAATATGGTCCTGACCAGACATACCCGCCAGTCAGTGCATCTTTGGCCTTGCGCGCCGATTCAACCCTCATCATGTCTAACACGAAAGGCGCAAAGGCCTCCCAACAGAGTAGGCTTTATCTCTACACCTGTCTGAAGGCTGACTTACCTGACAGAAGAGGGGCGAGCGACAAGCAGCATAGCGGCACAGAGCAGGATCCCTCTGAATCCACAATGAAAGACTTAAAGGTGGCAACCTTTGACCCTGCCTGCAGGTAGGTCGTGCCCCTGCCACTACACGGTCCTCATGCCCCTGTGTAGTGCTGCTGTCGCCTGCTTGCTGCCCGCTTCCGTTGCCCCTGCTCACTTCGCGTGAGCTCGCCGCTCCTTTCCCTCCTCTGGGCTCTACCCTTGTCTCCACTGCCTACCTACTTCTGCGGATCATTGCCCTTCGTGCTCCCCGCTTTGCCTCTGTGCCCTGGTCTTTACCCCTGCTTCATTTGCCTGTCTGCTTTGGTGAGTGTGCCCTCGTGCCCCCCGGTTTTGACTGTGCACTGGTGACCCCATTTTCTTTTCTGTGAACCGTTTTTGTACATCTGTGCCCCTTCTGTGCCCCTTGTGCCCCACTTCTCCTGACTCTGTGTCTTCATACTTCTGTGCCCCTTTGTCCCCCAGTTTTAGCCCTCTGTGCCCCTCTGACCTCTGTACCCCCTCTCCCCCACCTTTTTTGCCTTCTGTGTACTCCCCTTGGTGCCACCTTCCTGTTGCTGCCTCCCTGTGGCTCCACCCCCACTGTCCTATTGGCCACCCCGCTTCTGCCTCCCAGCTGCTCCTCCCTGCCACTTCCCCCTCTCTCCCCCCTCATATTGAGGCCACGCTGCGGCCGCGCAGCGGGAGCACCGCTGGCACGCCAAAGGCGCGCCAAAGGCATGCCCGGCTGCGCCCGTCCATGCCTGGACCGCGCCCACGCTGGAACCCCTGGCCACCGCCGGATCCAAGCTACCCGACCGAGATGCAACCCCACCACCCTCAACGCACTCAACAATGGACAACCACCCGCCTGCTACCAAGCCACCCCGAATCGAACTCACGGACCCTTCACCTGCCAAGCCTGCAAATTTTCCTGCCACCAAACCTGCGCCCCCCCCCACCGGACTCAGCAACAACAACAACCACCACCTCAAGTGCATCCTCCTCAACACCTGCTCCGTCCACAAGCATGCCATCGAACTCTGGGACCTCCTCAACACAACAACACCAGACGTCGCCTTCCTCACGGAAACCTGGATGAACGCCTCCTCAGCCCTCGACATCGCCATTGCCATCCCGGCCGGCTACAAGACTCGGAGGGACCGCACCAACCAAACCGGAGGAGGAATCACCATCATCCACAGAAACACCATCAGCATCACGACCAACGCTGAAGACACACTCTTCTCCGCCGAACACCTACACTTCCAGATCCACACCGACCCTCAAACCACTCTCAGAGGAACTCTCATCTACAGACCTCTGGGCCCGCGCACACAATTCAGTGAAACCATCGCCGACTTCATCAGCCCGCACGCCCTAGCCTCACCAGAATACATCCTCCTAGGGGACCTGAACTTCCAAATGGAGAACATCAACGACAGCAACACCACCACCCTACTCGACAATCTAACCAACCTCGGACTCAAGCAACTGGTGGACACACCCACCCACCGCGCCGGCCACACGCTCGACCCCATCTTCTCCGCCAGCAACAACATCTCCTTCAACCACTCCACCGGACTACACTGGACTGACCACAGCTGCATCCCCTTCACTTTCAAGAAGACTACATCCCACCACCACACGCACAGGATCCCCCGCAGATGCTGGAGCAAAGTCACCGCAGATCAGCTAACCACATCACGGAGCCAAAACCCTCCTGCCAGCACAACTGACACCAACAACTCTGCCCACAACCTCACACAGTGGATCACCAACTGCGCCGATGACCTCGCTCCACTGAAGAACCTCCTAAGCCTGACCGGCAACAGAAAAACCTCATGGTTCACAGTCGCCGTCAAAGTCGCAAAGAAATCCTGCCGAACCCTCGAAAAAACCTGGCGCCACGAACGAACCTCAGAAAACATGACAGCCCTCAAGAACGCCATCCATGAATACTACCAGATGATCCGCACCACCTAAAGGACATCTTACAAAGAGCGGCTGGACAACAACACCCACAACAGCAAGGAACTTTTCACCATCGTCAAAGAGCTCTCCAGCCCGAGCCCCAGCAACAACAACATCACACCATCACAGGAACTTTGCTCCTCCCTCGCCACGTTTTTCCACCGCAAGATCACAGACATACACGACAGTTTCGGACCCCAGTCTACGCCTCCAGCCACCAAACCTACGACCCCCACCACCATCCTCGACGCTTGGACTGCCACCAGCACTGTAGACACCACCCAAGTCATGAACACCATATACTCTGGCTCCCCCTCCGACCCGTGCCCTCATATCTTCAACAAAGCCGACACCATCATCGCACCCCACCTCCGGAACATCATAAACAGCTCCTTCACTTCAGCCACCTTCCCTGAAAGCTGGAAACAGGTAGAGATCAAAGCCCTTCTGAAGAAACCCACAGCGGACCCCACAGACCTCAAGAACTTCCGCCCCATCTCCCTTCTCGCCTACCTGGCTAAAGTAATTGAGAAAATCGTCAACATACAGCTGTCTGCATTTCTCGAGGCTTGCAACTCGCTCGACCCATCCCAGTCCGGATTTCGAGCCAACCAAAGTACCGAGACCGCCCTCATCCCAGCCACCGATGACATCAGGACCCTGATGGACAACGGAGAAACAGCCGCTCTCATCCTCCTGGACCTCTCGGCAGCCTCTGATACCGTCTGCCACCGCACCCTGATAACCCGCCTCTACAACACTGGGATCCAAGGAAAGGCCCTGGACTGGATCACCTCGTTCCTCTGCAACAGAATCCGACGAGTCTGCCTCCCCCCTTCTGCTCGGCGGCTACCGAGATCAGCTGCGCCATACCCCAAGGATCCTCGCTCAGCCCAATCCTCTTCAATATCTACATGAGCCCCCTCGCCGCCATCGCACGCAAACACAACATCAACATCATCTCCTACACCGACGACACACAACTAATACTCTCCCTCACCAGAGACCCAGCCACCGCCAAAACCAACCTCCAGGAAGGAATGAAAGACGTTGCAGAATGGATGAAGCATAGCCATCTGAAGCTCAACTCTGACAAGATGGAGGTCCTCATCCTCGGACAATCCCCATCAGCCTGGGATGATTCCTGGTGGCCCACAGCGCTGGGCACCGCTCCAACACCCACGAACCATGCACGAAACCTGGGATTCATCCTGGACTCCTCCCTCACGATGACCAAGCAAGTCAACGCCATCTCATCCTCATGCTTCAACACCCTACGCATGCTCCGAAAGATCTTCCGGTGGATCCCCACCAAAACCAGAAAGACGGTCACCCAGGCCCTCGTCACCAGCCGACTGGACTACGAGAACGCCCTTTACGCTGGAACCACAGCCACACTGCAGAACCGCCTACAGCGAATACAGAACGCCTCCGCACGACTCATCCTTGTGGAGAAGTGTGGCTCAATGATTCGAGCGGCAGACCCTGATGCAGAGGTCTAGCCCAGGACCAGGGTTCAATTCCCCGCCTCGGCGGGTCTTGGGCTCAAAATTCCACGGACCTGATAATTCTCACCTCAGTGCCTATTCCAATCATGGAGTCCCACTCTGCAACTCTGGGCAATAGCTTGCTTAATCTCCACAACGCTAAGGATGCCTGGCCTCCACCTTGGGGGTGCCCAGGAGTGGACGCCTCACAGGGAAAGCCAGGATGGGTTCCACAGCGGTATTCGTACAAGCGCCTTGAGACCCTTGCAGGTGAGTAGTGCGCTATACAAGTATCAATTCACATTTACATCCTCGATATCCCCCGCCAGAGCCACATATCCACCCACCTGAGAAACCTGCACTGGCTCCCCATCAACAAGAGGATCACGTTCAGGATGCTCACCCACGCACACAAAGCACTCCACAACAGCGGCCCGAATACCTCAACAACCGCCTCTCGTTCTACACCCCCACCCTCCAGCTCCGATCCGCCAGCCTCACCCTCACCACCGTCCCTTGTATCCGAAGAACCACCACCGGAGGAAGATCATTCTCCTACCTGGCGTCCAAGACATGGAACTCCCTCCCCACTCACCTACGGCTGACCCAGGACCATCTCACCTTCAGGAAACACCTCAAGACCTGGCTCTTCGAGCAGTAGCAGTTCCCCCCCTCCCTCCAGCGCCTTGAGACCCTTACGGGTGAGTAGCGCACTCTATCAATGTTAATGATTGATTGATTGAATAACTGGGGTTCACACATCCATTGATGCCCTATTATCTGAAGTGACACTGATCAGGGCTGACCTCACCAAAAACAGGCAAAAGGTTAAGCACCTGGAACTCTCTACCGCCAGTCTAGTGGAAGATACTTCGCAATTGCAGACGGACGCCAAGGAGCTCCAGGCTTTCCGTAAATTCACTGAAGATAAGCTGGACGACTATGAGGGGTGCTTGCGACGCAATAACATCCGTGTCCTCGGAGCGCCGGAAAAATTGGAAGGGCCTGCTGTTGACCTGTTCACCGAAAATCTAAGCACGACAAAGCTGCAGCCGAAGGGTCTGTCTGCATTGTTTGTGATCAAAAGAGCACACAGGGTACCAGGAGGCCGACCCAGGACTGGTGCCCCGCCTCGTCCAATACTGGCCCGATTGCCAAACTATAGAGACAGGGACAACATTCTTCAATCAGCCAGGGTCGCCTCGCGGGTTCAGATGGACAACTCAGAAATCACCTTCTTTACCGACTTCCGTCGAACAGTGCAGATGCGCCGACGCTCCTTCCTGGATGTTGAGAGACAGCTGGGAGAAAAAGGTCTCAAGTACGCCATGCTCATCGTCGAATCCTTTTTGATGAAAATAATTAATTGTCATCAAGCCACGCAGCCAGCAGTGTGATGTCCTCATCTTCTGTGGCAGCAGTAATGCGTCGGTGTTGAGATGAAATGAATCGGTTCCGACCGGCGCAATGATGTTGATGCTTGGATTTTAGCAGAAGATAGCCAGAAAACACACCTCAAAGGGCCCAGGACTGGATTTTCACCACTTGGCAGGGCAGGGGCAGGACTCACAGTTGCCAGAGGCTGTAGTAGGTTTGTTGAAAGTCTTTGATGTCCCTGAGTGCTCAGAGTGGTGGGCCAGCCAGCAAGCCTTTGGAGACACTTTGGTTCCGGGACGTAGAGATGCAGGTCCAGTCCTTCTCACTCCCAAGCAAGGAGGGCAGCAGGGCAGGCACAACAAAGCAAGAGTCCAGCAAAGTCCAACAGAGTCCACCAGAGGGACAGTCCTTTCAGCAGCACAGCAGTTCCTCCTCCTTGCAGATTGACCTCAGGTCCAGAAGTGTACTGAGTTGGTGGTGTCAGAGGTCCAGTACGTATACCCAGTTGTGCCTTTCAAGAAGAGGAAACTTAAAAGAGAGGTCTTTGAAGTGCACAATGCCCTTGTCCTTCCTGGCCTGGTCCCAGACTCACTACAGAGGTATGCAGCCCTTTGTGTGGGGACAGGTACAGCCCTATTCAAGTACAAGTGTCATCAAACCATCCTGCCCAGGATGGTCCATCAGCCTGGTGATGGCACATCAGGCACACCTAAACTCTCTCTGTGTGTGATTGTTTAGAGAGAATTGCCAAAGCCCACCTGTCACCTACCCCAGGCTTGTATTCAGAGAGAGGCAGAGGCACAGAATGGTTAAAGTAAGAAAATGGCAACTTTCTAAAAGTGGCATGTTCAGGCATAGAACATAAAACCCAACTTTACCATAAGTTGTGATTTTAAATTGTACGTCCAAAGACACCAAACTCAAAATGTTATCTTTTCCCAATTGGAAATTACACTTATAAACGGTAATCAACTAATCTCAATGCTAACTTATGTGAGAGATAGGCCTTGCAGTAGTGAAAAACTAATTTAGGATTTTTTCATTTCCTGGGAATGTAAAACTTATAAGTACATGGCCAGCTTTTTAAATACACTAAACCTACTCATGGGGCTGTCCAGGGCCGACCTTAGGAGTGACTTATATGTATAAAAAAGGAAGGCTTGGGACCTGGTAAGAGTGTTAATTTGCCAAGTTGAAATGGCAGTTTAAAACTGCACACTCAGTGTCTGCAATAGCAGGCCTGAGACAGGTTTAAACAGCTACTTGAGTGGGTGGCACAATCAGTGCTGCATTTAATTTACAGGTCCTGGGTCTGACTTATAAGTAAATTAAATATGCCAATTGGATTTGCCAATGTTACCATGATTTAGGGAAAGAGCACATGCACTTTAGCACCAGTTAGCAGTGGTAAAGTGCCTAGAATACTAAATTCCAGCGAAATTAAAGATATATTACTACAATAATCCTCATAAAGCAGTAAGACCAAATTAGATTGGACGCCTGTCTTTGCCAGGCACAACTGAGAGGATGGGGACTTTTCTTTTCCTTTTTAACTGTTCGTTTTTACAGTGATAGACTAGTCAAATGGCTTAATGGAGTTGGAGGGGTATCAGAGCTATCAACAGATCTCTCGCATATGGTATTATGGATAATGGGTTGCAATCCCTCTCTCATTGCGGGACTTTCACTGTTAGCAGTGACACCATGAAATACATTGCCAGATACTGGCCTGGCAGCTGACCCAAAGACAGTCTGCAATCTGTTAGTGCAATTTCCTGTGTTATTATCCCCCACTGCTCTTTTCAGCATACTGTCAATAGTAGTTATTCTGCGTGGGACGTTGACGGGATCAGCAGTTTGCGTTTGCCCTTTATGAGTAATAAATGTATCTCTCATCCCAAGAGTTGCAGTATGAAGGTCTCTGTTAAGGCTTGCAAATGAGGGAGACAGCCCAGTCTCTTCCAGGTTCTGACGTATGCCTGGTTGCCTCCCGAATGCCTTCCATGCTGTCAACAGGGGCTCCTCTTCCTTGCTTCGGGCTCAAAATTGGCTCAGAGATGGCTGTTCAGGGGGGGTGATCCCACCTCTGCAGTGCAGCAGCAAATGCATCCCATGCCACGGGTCTCTCTGAGCACTTTTATTTCGCCAAAGTCAGTTGGAGCCCCTCCTACTGGTTGCGTGCTCAAAGGTGGATGAGAGGTGACTGATGAGGGATGTAGTCCCATCCCATCCGTGTTGTAGCAAAGCCCCTTTTCTCTCTCTGCACATAAGCCTACTCTTTCTCTTGCTCCTTCTTCTCCATGTGTTCCTCCTCCTTTTCCATCTCCTTAATTGCTTACTTCCTGACTTCCGACCCTTTGACCTTTGCTGTCACTCCCCTTCTCT
The DNA here is from genome assembly GCF_964263255.1 of Lissotriton vulgaris. Classification (NCBI taxonomy): domain Eukaryota; kingdom Metazoa; phylum Chordata; class Amphibia; order Caudata; family Salamandridae; genus Lissotriton; species Lissotriton vulgaris. The sequence goes on from NC_141691.1 coordinate 1,318,146,539, forward strand.
TCCAATTCACTCTCTTCTTATTTTCTCCTTTTCTCTCTTCCTACTATTTCCTTCAACTTTCTATTTTCCCTATCTCCTTTCTCCCCAGTTCAGCTCTTTCTTTGTGCTCTCTTTGGGGCATATTTCCAAGCCCCTTTCGCCATCACAAAATCACTTTTAGTGATGTTGAGATGGTGATAGGAGCTTCGTCTTATTTACTAGGCAGTGTTAAGCCACTTAACATGGCTTAACTCTGCCTTCTAAATAAGTCCCCCCTTTCATGCTACACTTAGCTTGAAAGGGGTTTGGGAAAGGGTCGTGTGGTGGGCGTTCTACTGCAACACCAATTGATTCTGACGCTGCCCCCTATTTACAAGAGCTATGAAATAGGAGGCAGCGCCAAAATTAAGACCAGAGAAAACCTGATCTTAAACGAGCAGCACACATAGAAGTTACAAAACGGCATTTAAAGATTGTTTATGTGCAGGAAGGGGGACCTTCCAGCAAATAAACAATCTTTCCCTCAACACAGGCCCCCTTGCACTATGGTACATTATGGTATGTGCAATATGGTACAAGGGCGCCTGCGCTGGCGCTAGGCTGCCAAGTGTAGAGCCAGCACAGGGGGAAACGCAGGGCTGCACCATTCTCAAGTTAATATGGTGCAGCTCTGCGTTTCTAAAGTGACGAAGCTGTTAGCCTTCTTGGCTTAACGACACGTTTTGCCACTTCATTGTAAATATGCCCCTGAGTTACTTAACTGTTTTCTCACCCATCTTACCACTTCCCTTTTTCCTCAAACTTTTATATATCTCCTATCTTTTCTATCACTTTCCGTTTTGCCCTCCTCTTTTATCACTTGGCCTCTCTCATTTTTCTTGTATTATGTTTCCCCAATCTTGCTATCTTCCTTTTCTTCACCTCATTGCCTTCCTCAAATTCCTTCTTCTCTGTTGTCTTCTTCTCAGTCTTCTTTTCTTTTCTTTCTCCTCCTTTTCTCTTTTTTTCACAATCTTCCTCGTGTAAGTAGCACCTGATATTTGGCTGCAGCTCAGCTGTGCCCGCCTTCCTGCGTTCATTAATGTCTCCCTGTGACCCTCTCAATGTGTCTCACTCTCTGTGATAGTCATTTGTTCACTATGACACCCAGGGTACAAGTCCTAAAAAAAGAAGTGGGGGACGCTGACATCACAACAGGAAGTGACGTCACAAAAGGTGGCTTGCACCATCAGACTCAGTGCCTCCCCTCGCCCACCCCTAAGATGCGATTGCATCAGAGAAGCCAGCGCGTGATCAGCATTCTGAATGAGCTACGATCTCGCTGCAGAGAGGCCAAAGAGTGAATGTGTGGCTCCGTTTGCTCCAGTTATCGAGCTCCCGGTAAAATAAGTGGGGGGACGCCGTCCACCCGCGTGGTACCCCGACTCGCGCCCTGATGACACCCCACCCAACAAAGAAGAGTCTACAGAAAGAAAGACCAACGGACGCTTTGGCAAACGAAACAAAAAATCTGAACGGATGGCCTATTAAGCTACAGTTGATGCTGAGCACGCAAGGGCCCCACTCATTCCTGGGCCCCAATGCTGTTGCACTGCCGATAGGTATGCCACCGATTCAAGGATTCGCCGTCTCCAGTGACATCATAGGGATTTGCTCAATGCATATCTGGGGCTTGTGGTGTAATGACCAAAGCTGCCTACTTTGTGGTTGAGGAACCAGGTTCGAGTGTCGGCGTCGGCTCAGCATCCTGTGATTCTGGAAAATCACGTACTCTCCTCGTGCCTACAAAAAAACTGCATGAATCCTTGTGTAATGTAACTGCTGCTCATGTGAAACGCTCAAATATCTTCGGCTCATGTTCGAGCTATATAATACAGCAAAAATACTATACATATCAGGTCATTTGTCTCCTACAGCAGCTTATTTGCCCCTTCAAGGTGGACTAGAAACAATGGTGGGCTGTCTTTATACAACATGGACCCTGGTACTGTCTTTAAACGTTCAATACTCTTGAAGCTCTGGACGACAGAAGTGAGGAGAAATTGATGAATGTCATTGCAACGGGAAAGAAAACGCACAACAACTATAAATGACCATAAAAAATTAGCAAATAAAGTTTTACTTTTGATCCAAAGATTTTGACTGCACTGCAAAAAAACGTAGATATCCATCAAAGGACAGAGAAAGCTACACAGTTACATAAAACGTGTTGAATCAGACAAAAAATAAGCAAATTAGCACAGACTCTCCTACACGCATAAAAAAGCACACACAATTTTCTTTTGGATATTTTACATAATGATTTGTAGAGTGGCAAGCTGGATCTCACTGATATTGTTTCGTTTAGTTTGAAAAACAAAGAGTAGAGTAGTTGAACATTACCAACCCCCTGGACATAGCCCCTCATTCTGCCAGCATGGCCTCTGGAGCTACAAAATCTCCACGGTTGAAGCCACGGGTGCATCTTCCAAGCATCCGATTGGCTGCAATGCAATAGACTGTGCTCGTGCCCAGCGACGCGTCGGGATGCAGAACTATGAAACACTTCACCATTGACTAACTTCCAACTAATTCACTTTCCAGCATGGTGACCTTGACTCGGAACTTGAGAACCAGTGGGAAGATGGAACAAGGGCTACAGAAGAAATCCTGGTCCCCATCGATGACGACGATCTTCCTCATATCACTGTGCTTGTAATTCCTGGGGGTACGAAAACAATGAAGACACTCTAAGTCACACTGCTGCCACGAATAAATAGTGTAATTTGAACCAAATACCATTCAATAAAAAAAAGCGGGAGGATAGTAGTCTGAATTGGGTTATGAGGCGCCTTTGCCTCACCTCAGTCATTGCACTCAGAGGGGTGCCAGCCGCGAACCACTTCCAATGCCCGGAGGGGGTTAAGCATCTGCGAGCGCCAGATACACGGCCGCGCATCTCTTGCCGCCCCCTTTAGGCCCCGGGTGGGTTTCTGGGAGCACGCTCCCCTTTTCAGAGGATGCCCTGCTGGGGAAATTACCGGCTCTTGTCTCAGACCTTCCCCAGGGTACTTGAGTGACAGACGCACTCTGCACGTGACCTCAATGATAAGCTTCCCCCGCTACTCAAATATCCACCCCTACTCCTTTATATATGGCTCCATTACATATGCTTGGTAACTGAGGGTGGTTTTATCATTTTTGAATTGGGGGGGGGGGGGGGGTTGTGGGCAAATGTACTAAAGATGGACAATAAATGTTCTAAAGGAAGGAAATACAATGTATAAAACGCACACTATCAATTCGCAAATTGCCGGTTTCACCATGAAAATCATTATTGCTCGGGACTGCGAATATGCAAATCAAGCTCTGACGTTAAACCTATCACTTGCGCAAAACCTCGCACCCAATCATGCACCTGTAGAACGGTCATCTTGAAAAAGTTGGATTTAAAGGAATCTACGCCTAGAGGAGGAAATTGCTTTCAGTGCGCCGTGTCTTCTGTAAAGCAAAAGCACAACGTTCAGCAAATAACATTAATCCGCCAGCTAGAGCAGAGTCAGATTTCAATAGACGCTCTGTAGTCTGATGACCAAGGTATGATCGTATCTAGAATTTTATCTTCCTCCAAGAAATACTAAACTACACATTTTGTTGATATGACTAAAGAGTGGTTATACCGTTTACAAATGACACCATTTAAAAACAAGCGTTTGCATGCCTTTTATTTGGTTAATAGCTGACAAATACAGTGGCGGCTGGTGACATTTGAAAGTGGTAAGCCGTACAATTATGCCGTACTGCACTGCCATCAAAAGTTTTTTTTTTTAAACTGGCTCAGTAAACTTGCATTATTTTTAGCGCCTAAACAGAATAATCTTTGTGCAACTTGACTCCTAATCCGCAGCTCAAACTGCTTGCAGTTGCCAGTACCACTGTCCTGGCACCAATGCCTACACAGAAGCCTCTCACGGAGGGGTTAGGGGAACTCGTGTACAATTAGGGGTACTTCACCAATCATTCGTTTCCAATTTTCCTGAAGGGAACTTTTATTAAGGCGCCCATTTAATCTCGATCTCTTTGTTTAGGACTCCTGAGCTAATGGCCTGATCACGTTAATGAGAGTGGTGGCGTTGTTTAGGAAGAGGCACATTGTCACAGATCACACCAGAGTACACAACTCTTCGAGTCAGAGCCTGTATATGTCTGGGCTCAAGCAAGTGGATATTGTTTCCTCATCCTCACATAAAATCAACACCATAAAAACGTGCACGAGACAAATAGTTTTCCTTCAAAATAGATGATTTGCTTCTCTGAAAGCTTGCAATGGATTCTGGCCTGTTGTATCTTTTTAAGTGAGCAGCTTTACATAAGGCAAAGGTGCTGGAGAATCAATAATTGAAACTTGCCTTGGATACAAAGGGGCAGATTTATGTTAACTGGTGCATCCCCAGGGATGCGCCAGTTAACATGCGCCACAGTGCGCCACAGCTCCGCCACCCATGGTGCAAAAACGGCACAGATGCGTGACGCATCTGTGCCGGAAATGTGGAGCATTGCTGGAGTTGCGACGCAAGCGCGACGCAGCTCCAGCAAGGCTCGGGGGTACACCATGTGCACAATGCTGCGTCAAGACCTACGCCTGCTTCAAGCAGGCGCAGGGTTTTGACGCAGCATTGCCCTGAAAGTGACTGAGTGAAATCTCATAGATTTCACTCAGCCACAGTGGGGGCGTTCCTGTGCAGGAACGCCCCCACTGCGCAGGAACGCCTCCTTATGGTGCAGTGCTTTACAACATGAAGCATCTCCTAGATGCGTCACGTTGTAAATAGGGTGCATTGTTTGTGCCGCAGTTGCGTCAAATAAAGTGATGCAATTGTGGCGCAAAGAGGCGCAACGGCCTCATAAATCTGCCCCAAAATGCCAGCCTCCTCTGATCCGAGCAAGTGTACTGCTTGCTTTTACAAAGAGCACGTGTGCTGCAGGTCAGGTCATACATACTGATAGACAGCCTCGTGTGCACAGCTCTTCTAAGGATGGGGTGGGGGCCATGGAGGTGCACCCTCACTGATTGACAAGCAGTCTTGGAAACCCAGGGCTGCTGCTTGAAGCGCCCAGACTGCTTGCAATCAGCGAGGCTGCAGTGCGGCCTTAAAGGGCATAGACTTACAGTATTGGAAGCCACCGGGGGCCAGGGTGGAAATCAGGTAAGACCTCTTAAACCTGCGACGGCTGGCACATGCGCTCTAACAGCACATGTGCCTGGTTTTGCCTGATCCTCGCGCAAAGCGACGGTCGCATGTGTAATGCAATAAGCCTTCTTTTAAAGAATTAAGAACCCATAATTCTATGTCAGGACGGGAGGCTCCGATTATGCTTTTCTTATTTCTTTATTAGAAATGCTCAGCAGCCAATAAAACAGTAAAAAACTACAGTACCCATGAACACCAGGGTAACAACCATAGAGACTACAGTATAAAAGGTCCTATAGATAGTCTCTCTTCCTCTTTCTTCGCTACTCTGCAGCCAGTTAAGTGCTTTTGACTTATTATCTGTTTTTGTGTACTTCTTTCATGCTTGTATACTGATTTGCTGCATTGCCTTGCCTAGCGCTTCCACTCGCGCTGCATTTCGCGTCTCACGCGCTTCTATATTGCTTACTGTCGGCTCGAAATTTGCGGCCGTGTTCTTTTCCTCTCGCCGCTTCTATGTGTGCTGCTGCTGGGAGCGTGTGAGCACCTCCCTTTCGACCGGGCGCTTGTGTCCCGCGTTTCCTTACTTGGTGGAGCGGGAGACGGGGTTGGGGGACTCGCGCACTGTGCGCAAGCTCTTCTTTTTTCTTAGTCCCAAGGCGGCTGGTACCGCGCATGCGCGGCGGCCATTTTCCGAATTAGTTACTGTGTTTCCACAGCGCTGGGAGAGTTGCAGGTCGTCTTTGTCACGGCAGGGCCCACAGCCTCAGGATTTAACCCCTTGACACCTCTTGCTCACAGAATAGCATTTGGCAGTAAAATAAGCATAGTTCAAAACAGATGCACAGAGTTCCCAAAGGGAGTAGTATTAAAATAGAGAAGTGGTCTTCCTTCCTCTCTCCAGGTGTGGTTGTATGTGGAAGTCAGGGGCAGGTGTCCCTTGTCGGAACTAGGGATGCCTCACACAACAGGCTGGCTTAATGGCTGCTGTCATATCACCAACCAATTGTTTTGTGTCATCATCGGCTTCCTGCTCCTGCGTCAAGCCGGCCCTGCAATGCCTGACGGGTAGCACAAAGTGCTACACTTTTGTGGAGATCTTTTGTTCCTGGCCGATGATTGAATGAGTGTGAGGGGCCCAAGTGATAAAGTAGTGAGCGTGAAGTGTGGTGAATTAAAAAAGGTTAGTGTAATCTACTCTGGTCACTTTATTCGTGTAGCTAACTACCTTGTTAAAATAAGAGGGGTATGGGGAATCAACCAGGCTATAAAATAAGCATAGGCATTGCCTAGAGTGCATTTTTCTTTGGCAGCAAGCCCTCCCTCCACATTTAATTAATTACTGTGCAGGTTTAGCCTGAATTGTTGGCTTGCTGTGATTTTTTTTGTCACTCCCCCTTGCATTGTGCCTTTGGCCAAAAATATATATTTCTTTTTTTGTCATCTTGTGGGCATTCACTTTGTAAGTCGAGGTCATTGAATTGTGCACTCCGTGAGCAGTGACTACGGCTCTGGTGCAGGCAACAGTGATGCGGTGGCAAAGTCAGGCAGTATGTGAGTTCGGAGACACTAAACTCCAGTTTTATATCTGCTCCTAGTTAGAAGTTATACTTGTAAAGTATTACAAGGATAATTCAATGCTAATCTATTGAAGAGATAGGCCTTGCTGTAGTATAAAATGGATTTAGCAGTATATTTCAATACCAGGACATGTAAAACTCAAAAGCATATGTCCTACTGTTTAACTATGCTGCACCATGGGTCTACCTAGGGCCTACCTTAGCGGTGCCATACATGTAGTGAAAGGAAGGTTTAGGCCTGGGAAGTGGGTGAACTTTCCATGTTGAAATCACAATTTAAAACTGTACCCACTGGCTCAGCAGTGGCAGTCCTGAGACATGTTTGAAGGGCTACTCATGTGGGTGGGCAAAATCAGTGCTGCAGGACCACTAGTAGTATTTGATTTATATGCCCAGAACATATGTAGTGCTCTGTGCTAGGGACTAATGTGCAAATCAAATATGCTAATCATGGAGAAACCAAATGTCATTACAATTTAGACACAGAGCACATGCACATTAGCACTGGACAGCAGTGAAAAAGTACACAGAGTTCTAAAGACAGCAAAAATTAAGTCAAAAACAGAGGAGGAAGAAGGCAAAAAGTGTGGGTTCACACCACAAAAAGGGCCATTCCCAAAAAGTACTTTGCATTGGGTGAGGCATTGACATTGAAGATCTAATGCGAGGAGTAGGAAAGACGATGCATCTTCATTATTCCTGCTGGATGTAGGTGATGCGTCGGTTATGATCCGGGCGATCGGAGATGTGTTATCGTCGAACCCTTTTTGATGAAAATAATGCATTGTCATCAAGCTGCGTAGCCGGCAGTGTGATGTCCCCATCTTCTGTGGCAGCAGTAATGCATCGGTGCTGAGATTAGATGAATCGGTTTCGACCGGCGCAATTATGTTGATGCTTGGATTTTAGCAGAAGACAGCCAGAAAACACACATCCAAGGGACCAGAACTGGACTGTCACCACTTGACAGGGCAAGGGTAGGACTCACAGTTGCCAGAGGCTGTAGTAGGGATGTTGAACGTCTTTGATGTCCCTGAGTCCTCAGAATGGGGGGCCAGCCAGCAAGCCCTTGGAGTCACTTTGGTTCCGGGACGTAGAGATGCAGGTCCAGTCCTTCTCACTCCCAAGCAAGGAGGGCAGCAGGGCAGGCACAACAAAGGAAGAGTCCAGCAAAGTCCAGCAGAGAGACAGTCCTGTCAGCAGCACAGCAGTTCTTCTTCCATGCAGATTGACCTCAGGTCCAGAAGTGTACTGAGTTGGTGGTGTCAGGGGTCCAGAACGTATACCCAGCTGTGCCTTTCAAGAGGAGGAAACTTAAAAGAAAGGTCTTTGAAGTGCACAATGCCCTGTCCTTCCCGGCCTGGTCCCAGACTCACTACAGGGGGGTATGCAGCCCTTTGTGTGGGGAGAGGTACAGCCCTATTTAAGTACAAGAATCATATCCTCCTTCCCATCCTGCCCAGGATGGCCCATCAGCCTGGTGATGGCACATCAGGCACACCTAAACTCTCTCTGTGTGTGACTGTCTAGAGCGAATGCACAAAGCCCACCTGTCACCTACCCCAGACGTGTATTCAGAGACAGGCAGAGGCACAGAATGGTTAAAGTAAGAATATGACAACTTTCTAAAAGTGGCATGTTCAGGCTTGGAACATAAAACCTAACTTTACCATCAGTTGTGATTTTAAATTGCAAGTCCAAAGACACCAAACTCAAAATTTTATCTTTTCCCAATTGGAAATTTCACTTATTAACGGTAATTAACTAATCCCAATGTTAACTTATGTGGGAGATAGGCCTTGCAGTAGTGAAAAACTAATTTAAGATTTTTTCATTTCCTGGGAATGTAAAACTTATAAGTACATGGCCAGCTTTTTAAATACACTACACCTACTCCTGGGGCTGTCCAGGGCCTACCATAGGAGTGACTTATATGTATTAAAAAGGAAGATTTGGGACCTGGTAAGAGTGTTAATTTGCCAAGTTGAAATGGCAGTTTAAAACTGCACACTCAGTGTCTGCAATAGCAGGCCTGATACATGTTTAAACGGCTACTTGAGTGGGTGGCACAATCAGTGCTGCATTTAATTTACAGGTCCTGGGTCTGACTTATAAGTATATTAAATATGCCAATTGGATTTGCCAATGTTACCATGATTTAGGGAAAGAGCACATGCACTTTAGCATCAGTTAGCAGTGGTAAAGTGCCCAGAATACTAAATTCCAGAGAAATTAAAGATATTTTACTACAATAATCCTCATAAAGCGGTAAGGCCAAATTAGATTGGACGCTTGTCTTTGCCAGGCACAACTAAGAGTATGGGGACTTTTCTTTTCCTTTTTAGCTGCTCGTTTTTACAGTGATAGACTAGTCAAATGGCTTAATGGAGTTGAAGGGATAACAGAGCTATCAACAGATCTCTCACATATGGTATTATGGATAATGGGTTGCAATCCCTCTCTCATTGCGGGACTTTCACTGTTAGCAGTGACACCAGGAAATACGTTGCCAGATACTGGCCTGGCAGCTGACCCAAAGACAGTCTGCACTCTGTTAGTGCAATTTGTAGTGTTATTATCCCTCACTGCTCTTTTCAGCATACTGTCATTAGTAGTTACTCTGCGAGGGACTTTGACGGGATCAGCAGTTTGCGTTTGCCCTTTATGAGTAATAAATGTAGCTCTCATCCCAAGAGTTGCAGTATGAAGGTCTCTGTTAAGGCTTGCAAATGAGGGGGACAGCCCAGTCTCTTCAAGGCTCCGACGTATGCCTGGTTGCCTCCAGAGTGCCTTCCACGCTGTAGGTCTCCCTGAGCACTTTGAGTGTGGTAATGTCAACATGATGCCCTCCAGACAATGACGCCCTCCAGACAGCGGCCGCCATCATCGCAGGCGTGCTTGCCGAACACGCCCCCTGAGGCCACACCCCCCTTCCTTAGATATGTGCATGTATAGGAAGCGCAGCGGACGAGCGCAGCGGGTGCGCCGTTTGCGCGCCGAAGGCGCGCCTAAGGCAAGCCCGTCTGCGCCCGTCCGCGCCAAGACCGCGTCAGGCGCAGGAAACTCTGCCCCAGTCGCATCATCTCACAGGTACTCCTCTGACGTTCTCCACCTTCTGCGAGGTAACCTCGACTGCCCTTGCAAACTTGACCTATATAGGGTACTATGGCCGGCTTGTTGCATTCTATGCCGCTGGCCACTTACCATCGCTCCAGCTCGCAAAACCCCCTCCCCGCCCACCCCCAAGGACATCCAGCCCCCCTTCAAAGGTGGTCTGATTAACGCTCGATCTATGGGCAAACATGGCCAAGATATTCACGACCTCATCCTAGACTCCGATCTAGACTGTCTCCTGATCACAGAAACCTGGCTCACAGAAGACAGCAACCCAGATATAGCCGTTGCCCTACCTCAGGGATATTCCATTCATAGACAAGACAGACCAAAGGGCAGAGGCGGAGGAGTTGCTATTATTCTTAAAAACTCCTTCAACTGTCATACGTTCAGTTTAGACCCCCTTACGGACACAGAAGGTATGGGTTTTTCCATCAAACTCAGTCAATCCCTCTCGTTCTCAGGCGGTCTGATCTACCGCCCTCCCGGTAAAGCCTCCAAATTTCTTGATTCCCTCAGCGATGCTCTGGGACACTTCCTACTTCGCTATCCACACTTTACTCTTTTTGGAGATTTCAACCTGCACCTTGAGTCCTCTACTGACTCACATACCAATAACTTCCTTCAAACACTTGAAATTTTCCATTTTCAACAAAGTGTCAACTCTCCCACCCATTTACTCGGACACACTCTTGATGGTGTCTGCACTAATCTTCCCTTTCTCTCTACCCTTCCCGCTCTCCCTCAGATATGGACTGATCATAGCCTGATCCCATTTCACATTTCAATAAGCCGCCCTCGTACTACCAATAAAACCAATCTTCATCGTGACAACTCGGTCAATTGGAAAACCGTCCAGGAAAACCTTACGCTCAACCCCATCCTGCAACCCCAATCCCCCGTCCCATCTGGCAACATAGAAAGAGATGCGGATATCTTCCACAATTGGATTACACAAGAAATTAAGAGCCGGAACCCCATTAATCGTCCCGGCAGACCCCAGAAGAAAACAAATACCAACGCCCCCTGGTTTACCCCTGAATTAGCGACCGCTCACCTACTATGTAGGAAAGCAGAGCGCAAATGGCGTCACTCTTATGACAATGATGATCGCCTTGCCTACGGATATATGACGGTACAACGCGTACCGTCACAACGCATACCTTTACAACGCGGCCGTGACAACGCAAGTCGTCACCACAGATTGCGTTGGGGGGGCGCGGATTTCGAATAGTTTAATTTACTATTCTAACACCAGTCCCTGTGGACCCTAGGGAAGGTGTTAGGATAGTAAATTAACTATTTTTAGACCTTGAGCGCCCTCCAGCGCAAGTCGTGGTAACGACTTGCGTTGTCACAGCCGCGGTGTAAAGGTACCGCGTTGTGAAAACATCGTTGTAAACGATGTTTACCCTTGCCTACATCCAACAGAGGAAAAATTACCTCTCTAACATAAAATCGGCCAAAAGGACCTTTTATGTAAAAGCCATCAACGAAGCTAGGCAGAAACAAAAAACTCTGTTCTCTATCGTAAAAACCTTTACTCAGCCCAAGGCCCTCCAACCCGAAATCCCCCCTTCTCAAGACCTATGCGACAAAATCTCAGATTATTTCGATGATAAAATTGCTTCCATCCAGAGGAATTTCCCCCCTCCACTTGCCAGTCAAGTGCCCCCCTCTCCGGTTCTTCCCAACTCTCCAGTTGGTAGCCTTAAAAAATTCACCCCTGTCTCCCTGGCTCAAACCAGAGAAGCCATTCTATCGTGCAAATCTGGTTCCCCTTCCGACCCCTGCCCCCCCAAGATTCTCCATCTAATCATAGATGTGATAAACCCCTCCGTTAATGACCTAGTCAACTTGTCCCTCAGCTCCGGATCAGTCCCTCGCATATGGAAGAAGGGGGTTGTCAAACCACTGATGAAGAAGATTAACAAATCCCCAGTGGACTTGACCAATCTGCGCCCAATCACCCTTCTCCCCGCTCTAGGAAAAATAACTGAACAACTAGTTTACAAAGAGCTCAAAACCTACCTCGAAACCCATTCCATACTTCACACCCAACAATCTGGCTTCCGCCCCAAACACTCAACGGAAACTGCTCTCATAGAACTAACTGATACAATCAAAACGCTGCAAGACCAGAGGAAAAAAGCCATTCTGATCCTCCTCCACCTCACGGCAGCGTTCGACACCATTTCCCACTCCATTCTGATTAAGAGACTGGCGGATATAGGGATCTCAGACACAGCCTTATCATGGATAAAATCATTCCTCAGCGACAGGTCCCAAACGGTCGCCCTTGGCCCCTTTCTATCTAAGGAGAAAAATGTCTCTTCTGGAGTCCCCCAAGGATCCATCCTAAGTCCCCTGCTCTTTAATGTCTACCTTATCCCACTGCTCGCCCTGATTGAATCATTCGGCATCCCAGTCACATCGTATGCTGATGATACTCAGTTATTAATACCACTTGAGGAAAACTCAAACAAAGCTGAGCTCAATCTTAAAAACGGCTTAACTGCGGTCTTCCAGTGGATGAACTCTAACCATCTTCGTTGCAACTCCAACAAAACGGAGATCCTCCCCATCGGTAAGAACACCTCCTTCTGTCCAGCCCTATGGTGGCCGGATAATTCTGTTGCTCCGCCCCAGACCGTCACCACCGCTAGAAACCTCGGTGTACTTTTTGACTCCGACCTATCATTTGACCAGCATGCCAGGACCGTAGCCGGCAGATGCTTCGGCACAATTAAATCCCTTAGAAAGTTCTTTGACTTTCTCCCCCTGGAGGCCAGGAAAACTGTAACAGCAGCTCTCATTATCTCGCGCGTTGACTACTGCAACGCCCTCCTGGCTGGGTCAAAACAATCCACCCTGACCAAACTACAAAGCGTCCTCCGTACTGCCGCCCGCCTGGTCCTGAAATTACCACGCAAATCCTCAATCTCTACTGCCCTAAAAACCCTGCACTGGCTACCCCTTCATAAAAGAATACTCTTTAAAATACTCACTGTGGCCTTTCGGGCCTACAACAACACTGGTCCCAAATACATCACCAGACGCTTCCCACACTACCGCCCGACTCGCTCCCTTCGATCTGCCCAAGATAATCTCATATACCCCGCCAGATACAACTTAAAGTCCAAAGGCGGAAAAACTTTAAGTTCTCTGGCCATCGAGGTGTGGAACAGCATGCCCAAACACCTGAGACAGCAGACCTTAGAGAAGCCTTTCAGAAAGCTCCTAAAAACTTGGATTTTCAACCTCTCCGACGATTGGACCAGAGCCGCCATATAGACCCCCCCCGTGCCTTCCGCATGACCGGGCCTTCAGGATTTCCAGCGCCATGATGCTCCCTCCGGAGCGAACGCCGCGCTCTACAAATACCCCTTCAAATATCCAAATATCCAAACAGGTGCTCCTCTTCCTTGCTCCGGGCGCAAAGTTGGCCCAGAGAAGGCTGTTCAGGGGGGGTGATCCCCCCTCTGCAGTGCTGCAGCAAATGCATCCCATGCCACGGGTCTCTCTGAGCACTTTTATTTTGCCAAAGTCAGTTGGAGCCCCTCCTACTGGTTGCGGCTCAAAGGTGGATGAGAGGTGACTGATGAGGGATTTAGTCGCATCCCATCAGTGTTGTAGCAAAAGCGCCCTCTTTTCTCTCTCTGCACATAAACCTACCCTTTCTCTTGCTTCTTCTTCCCCTTGTTTTCCTCCTCCTTTTCTATCTCCTTAATTTCTTACTTCCTGACTTCTGACCCTTTAACCTTTGCTGTCGCTCCCATTATCTTCCAATTCACTCTCTTCATATTTTCTCCTTTTCTCTCCTACTATCATTTCCTTCAACTTTCTATTTTCCTTATCTCCTTTCTCCCCAGTTCAGCTCTTTCTTTGTGCTCTCTTTGGGGCATATTTCCAAGCCCCTTTCGCCATCACAAAATCACTTTTAGTGATGTTGAGATGGCGATAGGAGTTTCGTCTTATTTACAAGGCAGTGTTAAGCCAGTTAACATGGCTTAACACTGCCTTCTAAATAAGGCCCCCCTTTCATGCTACACTTAGCTTGAAAGGGGTTCAGAAATGGGTGGTGTGGTGGGCGTTCTACTGCAACACCCATTGATTCTGACGCTGCCCCCTATTTACAAGAGCGGTGTAAATAGGAGGCAGCGCCAAAATTAAGACCAGAGAAAACCTGATCTTAAACAAGCAGCACACATAGAAGTTACAAAACGGCATTTAAAGATTGTTTATGTTCAGGAAGGGGGACGTTCCAGCACATAAACAATCTTTCCCTCAACACAGGCACCCTTGCACTAGGGTACAAGGGTGCCTGCGCTGGCGCTAGGCTGCCAAGTGTCGAGCCAGCACAGAGGGAAACGCAGGGCTACATACTCTAGTAAATATGGTGCAGCCCTGCGTTTCTAAAGTGACAGAGCTGTTGTTAACCTTCTTGGCCTAATGACACACTTCACCACTTCATTGTAAATATTCCCCTGAGTCCCTTAAGTGTTTTCTCACCCATCTTACCACTTCCGTTTTTCCTCAAACCTTTATATATCTCCTATCTTTTCTATCACTCTTCCTTTTGCCCTCCCCTTTTATCACTTGGCCTCTTTCATTTTTTTTGTATTATGTGTCCCCAATCTTGCTATTCTCCTTTTCTTCACCTCATTGCCTTCCTCACATTCCTTCTTCTCTGTTGTCTTCTTCACAGTTTTCTTTTCTTTTCTTTCTCCTCCTTTTCTCTTTTTTCGCAATCTTCCTCGTGTAAGCAGCACCTGATACTTGGCTGCAGCTCAGCTCTGCTCTCCTTTCTGGGTTCACTAATGTCTCCCTGTGACCCTCTCAATGTGTCTCACTCTCTGTGATAGTCACCTGTTCACTATGACACCCAGGGCACAAGTCCTAAAAAAGAAGTGGGGGGACGCTGACATCACGACAGGAAGTGACGTCACGAAAGGTGGCTTGCACCATCAGACTCATTGCCTCCCCTCGCTCACCCCTAAGATGCGATTGCATCAGAGAAGCCAGCGCATGATCAGCGTTCTGAATGAGCTACGATCTCGCTGCAGAGAGGCCAAAGAGTGAATGTGTGGCTCCATTTGCTCCAGTTATCGAGCTCCCGGTAAAATAAGTGGGAGGACGCCGTCCACCCGCATGGTACCCTGAATCGAGCCCTGATGACACCCCAACAAAGAAGAGTCTACAGAAAGAAAGACCTACGGACGCTTTGGCAAACAAAACAAAAAATCTGAACGGATGGCCTATTAAGCTACAGTTGATGCTGAGCACGCAAGGGCCGCACTCAATCCTGGGCCCCAATGCTGTTGCACTGCTGTTAGGTATGCCACCGATTCAAGGATTCGCCGTCTCCAGTGACATCATATGGATTTGCTCAATGCATATCTGGGGCTTGTGGTGTAATGACCAAAGCTGCCTACTTTGTGGTTGAGGAACCAGGTTCGAGTGTCGGCTCAGCATCCTGTGATTCTGGAAAATCACGTACTCTCCTTTTGCCTACAAAAAAACTGCATATATCCTTGTGTAATGTAACTGCTGCTCATGTGAAACGCTCAAATATCTTCGGCTCATGTTCGAGCTATATAATACTGCGAAAATAATATACATATCAGGCCATTTGTTTCCTACAGCAGCTTATTTGCCCCTTTAAGGTGGACTAGAAACAATGGCGGGCTGTCTTTATACAACATGGACCCTGGTGCTGTCTTTAAACGTTCAATACTCTTGAAGCTCTGCACGACAGAAGTGAGGAGAAATTGATAAATGTCGTTGCAACAGGAAATAAAATGCACAACAACTATAAATCACCAGAAAAAAATTAGCAAATAAAGTTTTACTTTTGATCCAAAGATTTTGACTGCACTGCAAAAAACGTAGATATCCATCAAGGACAGAGAAAGCTACACAGTTACATAAAACGTGTTGAATCAGACAAAAAATAAGCAAATTAGCACAGACTCTCCTACACGCATAAAAAAAGCATACACAAATTTCTTTTGGATATTTTACATAATGATTTGTAGAGTGGCAAGCTGGATCTCACTGATATTGTTTCGTTTAGTTTGAAAAACAAAGAGTAGAGTAGTTGAACATTACCAACCCCCTGGACATGGCCCCTCATTCTGCCAGCATGGCCTCTGGGGCTACAAAATCTCCACGGTTGAAGCCACGGGTGCATCTTCCGAGCATCCGATTGGCTGCAATGCAATAGACTGTGCTCTTGCCCAGCGACGCATCGGGATGCAGAACTATGAAACACGTCACCATTGACTAACTTCCAACTAATTCACATTCCAGCATGGTGACCTTGACTCGGAACTTGAGAACCAGTGGGAAGATGGAACAAGGGCTACAGAAGAAATCCTGGTCCCCATCGATGACGACGATCTTCCTCATATCACTGTGCTTGTAATTCCTGGGTGTACGAAAACAATGAAGACACTCTAAGTCACACTGCTGCCACGAATAAATAGTGTAATTTGAACCAAATACCATTCAATAAAAAAAAGCGGGAGGATAGTAGTCTGAATTGGGTTATGAGGCGCCTTTGCCTCACCTCAGTCATAGTGCCCACACCGCCATCACTCGCTCCACTTGTACCCACAACATTCACCCAAGAAGACTCATGAGACATGCTTGTGGGAAAACGGGGTGCAGGTTTATTTGCATAGTACAGCAGATATGTGGGTCATCTTACGGGCGATCCAAGACGGCAGCCCCTCGCTGACCCGCCTGCCTAATTAGCCAACTTGCACGGTAAGTCGATGCTCTTGACGGTGCAATACCTTTAATGCTTATCTCGTTACTCCCGCCCCCCCTGTCGGGGCGGAGCGATGAGGCCACCCCCGGTCGGTTAGGCCCCCCGACCGCCCGAAGGACTAACGGGGCGCCGACGTTGCTTCGTGGAACCCCCTCGGCTCCAGATCTTTGGCTCGGGCACCCCTAATGTGCCAGGCAGAGGTATTACTGTCTCCTTCTGCCGCAGAGGTACCCTTACTGTCCATCTGCTTCCAGATCGCCCTGTGACTCCGCCTGCAACACAAAAAAGACCATTAATTGTTCACACCATCCTGCTGCTCTGCCGCTGGGTCTGGGCCAGGGCGGGAACAGCGCAGAGTAGTTCTTCTCACACGCGGCGGGAAAGAGGGATTGTTGAAACCAGGCTGGCCTAGATAAAGGCCTTGGGCCCGCCTACCCTCTACCTGCAGTGCTTGCATTGGCCACCTGGCCGGGGGGGGGGCGGCGCCCCGCCTGTCGCGCTGGTGACGTTCTGCTCGCGAGGCATGTGTCACTAGGACGCTGTCTCGCGTTACCTCCCCTTCGTGTCGCGCGGCCAGCGGCATAGTGCCCACACCGCCATCACTCGCTCCACTTGTACCCACAACATTCACCCAAGAAGACTCATGAGACATGCTTGTGGGAAAACGGGGTGCAGGTTTATTTGCATAGTACAGCAGATATGTGGGTCATCTTACGGGCGATCCAAGACGGCAGCCCCTCGCTGACCCGCCTGCCTAATTAGCCAACTTGCACGGTAAGTCGATGCTCTTGACGGTGCAATACCTTTAATGCTTATCTCGTTACTCCCGCCCCCCCTGTCGGGGCGGAGCGATGAGGCCACCCCCGGTCGGTTAGGCCCCCCGACCGCCCGAAGGACTAACGGGGCGCCGACGTTGCTTCGTGGAACCCCCTCGGCTCCAGATCTTTGGCTCGGGCACCCCTAATGTGCCAGGCAGAGGTATTACTGTCTCCTTCTGCCGCAGAGGTACCCTTACTGTCCATCTGCTTCCAGATCGCCCTGTACTCCGCCACAGCTCTGGATGAGGCCTCCGCTGATGCCAGAGTCCCCCACCACCTAGCACTTCTGCTTAGACCTAGCACCCATATCTCAAACACAGCCTGCTGCCGCCAAAGTTTCCTGTAAGTCAAGGAGAAACACATCCATCCCCGTCTCAGACAAGTGAACCCCATCCTTTTCATAGTATCCCACGGCCCTGTCCTGTATTAATGAATGCCTAATAAAACCCATCCCTCTTCTTTCGGTGAATTTCTGCATGGCCCTGTTCACCCTTCTCCTGCTCTGCTCGATGGCCTGCGGTGACCGCGCTCCTCTCCAAGTCCTGCGTGGGACAATCTCTGACCATACCAATTCCGTTGTACCCAACTCGTTTGCTAATGCCGTGAATTCCCGCTGCATCGTATCCACTAAGGCTCTCCTCCCCCTTGTAACCAGGTCATTACCGCCCAGATGCACTACTAAAATGTTGGGAGGTCCCCCCGCGGCTGCCACTCCCTGCGCCAGTCTACGCTGAAGCTGATCCCACTTCATTCCAGGTGAGCCCATCCATACTATCCGTGTCTTTGGAAAGTTCAATTCCCATTTCCTGAATGCAGCCCATCGCTCGAGTCTGGAGACATACGAATGCCCCATCACCCACACGCAGACGCCGACTGAAAGAAAAGACACATCTGGTATAACGCTTTTATTCTAACTTCACTGCAAACCACACAAAACAATATCACACCAAAATTCAATGACACCAACACATGTAAAATGGCAAAAGACAGCTCGGCATTGCTTTGCATTGTATTATGGGCGTACATATCTTTGATAACATGCTGATGACCATCTCCCCACCCGTTTGACCCCTTCTTCACCCAAGCCCGCCTTGTAAGCAGCTGTGGCTGCCCCAATTCTGAAAGAATGGCTGGAAAATTTTTTGCCATCCCCAGCTGCTGCCAACCCTGCCTTTGCCAGCACTTTCTCCATTACCTTTTCAAATTGGAACTTAGTTAAAGGCGTGCCATCTGCGTGTATCAAAAAAGGTCCCGCCAGCAGCGGTCGAATTCTTAGGTATTCCCGCGCCAAAGACACCGGACAATACCTGGGGTCCTCGAAAGCGCGCAATGTTATCTCAACACCCCTCCCAGCCTGATCAGTCTTGGATTTGCGCAACCATAGTATCAGGGAATCCCTGGCATTGACATCCAACATGTCCAGTGCTCTCCCCGACCTGTCGTTCTTGGATCTGACCACCAGCTCACTGGTCCGGAATGCCCCAAAAAAGGCCAGGCAGAACGCCGTTGCAAACAGGCGGGCCTCAAAGGCCGAACTGGCCACCGCAGGCATTGTGTCTATCATGCATCTCAGGGTAGGGAAATCTATCCCGGCTCTCTTGTCAGGGCTCCTAATTTCGTCCCTCGCCCAGCCTTTCAGAGCCGCCCTAATCCTAAATGCTCCCGTGGGGTCGTCTTCACCATTCAGCTTGGTATCATGCCTGAGTGCGGCCAGGTGGCTGCACACCCAAGAGTGGGATTTGCCGGATTCCTTCGCCCATACGACAAAGCCTTCAACCTGTCCCATCAAACCACCCTCCGTCGCACCAAGGTACTTCGTCACTGCCTGGAATGTGTCCAGCTGGGCTGCATATCTCCTCCTTGTCGATACCGCCAAGGAACGCTGGCCCATCTGCTTTAAGCGTTCCCCCACCGAAGGAGTCGCCAGTATACTGCTGGGAACGGTGTCATCTCCTTGCTTGCCTGCGGCCATGCCTCCCGGAAACGTGACAGCTGAAAGCGAGAGAGAGCATCAGCTGCCACATTTTTGACACCCTCCACATGTCTAGCTCTGAACTCAATGTTGTGTCGCAGCCCTGCCCTGACCAACTCCCTCAGCAAGCTAAGGACCAACGGGCAATTTGCACTCAGGCCGTTGATCGCCTGAACCACAGCAAGGTTGTCAGACCAGAACACCACCTTCCTGTTGCCCAGTTCCGCCGACCATAGGTGCACTGCCACTACAATGGGAAAGAGCTCGAGGACAGTGATATTTGCTGTCACCCCTTTCTTACGCCATGCATCCGGCCATTTCATTGCACACCATTTCTCGCGAAATATGACACCAAATCCCACTCTCCCTGATGCGTCAGAAAATAAACAGATACCTTGGCTGCTCTCCCAGGGGGCCCTCCAGATCACTGTACCGTTGAAATTACTCAGAAATTCATCCCACATGTTCAGATCAGCCTTCAACCCGGGGCCCAGGCGAACTAAGTGGTGCTTCTTTACAACCCCTGCTGTAGCCTTAGCCAACCTGCGAGAGAACACCTTGCCTGCTGGTATAACCCTTGCGGCGAAGTTCAATTTACCTAGCAAGCTCTGCACACGTTCGAGTGTTGCGCTGCCCTTCCCCAGCATTGCTGCAATCTCCTGCCTCAAGTCAGCAACCTTGTCAGCCGGTAACCTAGACTGCCCATTGACCGTGTCTAGCTCCACGCCCAGGAATGTCAGCACTTGTGCAGGCCCTTCAGTCTTCCCTGGTGCCAGTGGAACCCCCAAGTGCTCAAGTTCTCAAAAGCTCGCAGTGCATCCTCGCACTCCTGAGAACCGTCTCTGCCAAAAAAGAGGAAGTCATCCAGGTAGTGGGTGACTTGTGTAATACCGTACCTGTGCGTGAGTGCCCACTGCAGAAAAGAACTAAAAGTCTCGAAAAGGGCGCACGACACCGCGCAACCCATTGGCATGCAACGGTCAAAGTACAGCGCCCCTCCCCAACTGAAACCTAGCAGATGTTGGCTGTCTGGGTGGACCGGCAATAGGCGGAATGCTGACTCTATATCTGCTTTTGCCAACCAAGCTCCCCTGCCTGTCCTCCTGATCAAATCAATGGCCATGTCTAGAGAGCAATAAGAGACCGAACATGCCCCTTCATCCAGCCAGTGGTTAACTGAATTGCCCTCAGGGTACGAAAGATGGTGGATCAGTCTGAAAGAACCCTGCTGCTTCTTTGGGACAACACCTAACGGGGAAACTAGAAAATTCTGGAGGGGTGGGGAAGGATATGGCCCCGCCACCCGCCCCAATTCAACCTCCTTCTGTATTTTCTGGGTCACCACTTGGGGTAGATCCCTAGCTGATCTCAAGTTCAGCGCATCCCTGTGGCCCAGGGGGCCCTTGTATGGAATCCTGAAGCCATCCATGAAACCCTCATTCAGTAGCTCACGCTCCTTTTTCAACGGGTATACCCTAAGTAATGGCAGCAAGTTTAGCAGTCTTATGGGGGAAGGACCCTTGCAATGCACCATCCCCCCACCCAGCTGGGGGATTACCAAATCACATCTAGAAGCCAAGTCTTCACCTATCCTTGCCACATCACGTTCAGAACCTAATTCATCCCTACCTAACGGACCTGTCTGCCCATGGATAACCTCCTTACCTGGTCCCGTCTGAAACCGCCGCTGTGTTGGTGGTTGTGTTCTGGACTGTGGTGCAAGAGATCGCTGCGTGCTGGGACCCACACTTGCTGCACTCATGAGCGAACTTACATGCTCTCCCCCATGTGCAAGCGCCACTGTTGAACAGCCTACAAGTCCCTGAATTGAAACGCCTAGGGCCTGCTTCATAGCCCCTCCCTCGACCCCCCCGAAAGGGCTGCTGAAAGGACCTCCTCGGGTATTGTTCCCACTTCCTATCCCGGTCCCAACGCTTGGCCTCCTGGCCCTCACCTTGTGACCTCTGTGATGTCTCCTTCTTCCCATTACCCGTCCTGCACATATGCTTGAACCATAGCTGTATGTCAGTGTGGTCCCAACCCATATCGGGGCAGCTGGCCATGGACTTCCTGAACTCCTGGTCGTAATAAAACCAACCCATCCCCCCAGATTCTCTTGCCCCTTGCTGGATGGAATTGGCATACTCCATTAAAGCCTCACTTTGACCCGGATCCTTCTGTACGATAATGGCCGCCAAGATATTGAACGCCTCCGTCCAATTCTCGATGGTCTTATCCGGCCACCGCTGGAACTTGACCTTATCCTCCTCCTTCTTCCCCATCCTTCTCGTGTCAGCCCCAGAGTGTTCGTGCATGAGCAAAGTCAGGATGTCTATGTATTCCCTCCTCCATATGCCCTCTTTTGCCGCCTGCGGCACTTGCCTTGCCAATGAACAACCCCCTTTATTTTTGGGCACTTGTTTCCCCATCCCTGTTGGCTGAGCCCCACCTGTCGGACTCGGAGTGGCCCCGCCCCCTGTCCCCACAATAGCTGGGCCAGGAGCCGCCCCACCCACAGCCCCCCCGGAACATGGACCAACACTAGCCACCCCTTCTACGGTGAGTACCCCACCAATGGTATGCAAACCTGAAGCGTTGCCAAGCGGGGGCGCTGTCTGGGGGATAATTACCGGTGTACCAGGTGGTCCACTCTGATGTACACTGGGAGGCACACTCAGTTGATTCCCTGCTGAGACATTCTGTGAGTTAACTGCATTAACAATCTGTGGGGCTCCAGACAACGGAAACACGGGACCCGTGCACGGCTGAACCGCAGCTGCACTGATCTGCTGTGTGACGGCCGATACACTCTGTGAATTGATAGCATGAATAATCTGCGGGGCGGCCGCAAAGGTACTGGGCCCCGCTTGTGAAGCGCTGTTGACAGTGCTCTGTTGACTGGCTGATATGGCATCCTGCAATGCCTGTGCGTTGGTACCCCGACAGGCGGGTGGCGGTATGACCACCGACGACGCCCCCCTTAACGGCGGCGGCCCTGCTTGAGCCCAAACCTGGCTCACTGGGTCAGAAGGTACCGCCCCCAAAAGAGGAGCCAATTTCTCATGTGCCACAGTTATGGAGTCTAAGCGCTTCTGGAACATGGCCATCAAACCCATCATGTTCTCCATTGTCTTACCCAGTTGGGACAAGTCATTCAACTCCGCCACAGGCACCGGCGTGTGTGCCGCTGCCGTGTTTGTTGTGTTGACCTCCACCTCCACCGGGATTGCTGGTGAAGCCGCCTCAATCCTACGTAGCGGTGCGACTGGAAAGTCCTTCCTTGTGGCTTTCCTTTTGCGGGTGGACCGACGCGTTGCCTCTCCTGACGTGCCCGGTGTGTCGTCGCCTGCATCTTGTCCGCCCGCCTCCTCCAGACGGCGAGCCTCGATAAAGCCCTGTGCCCATGCCGGCCCCTTTGACTGTGCGGCAGCCAAGAATTCCGCCCATAATCCGTCCTGTGGCAAAGCGTCACCGCGGGAGCTCATCGTGGCTGCTCCTGCCCCTGAACCCTACAAGTAAAAGGTACACATCAAGCACTATAATTTTGCTAAAACATCTACCTACCCCTGGCGGGACTAAGTCCTGGGCCTTCTTCAGCGTAACAAATATGTTTCTGGCTCATGATACCCACGCGCCACTACTCGATGGCGTGCCCGAATCGATTATTTACCTGAATGTTCCTCGAAAACGTCCGCTGTCACGCGCTCCTAGAGCCGCCCGCGCCGAAGCCGAACCTGTACCGAGCCAGACCTGTAAAACAACACGAGTTACTTCCGTATCCACACACGACCTCGTCCTAACTACTGTGACACACGCG
The DNA here is from genome assembly GCF_964263255.1 of Lissotriton vulgaris. Taxonomy (NCBI): domain Eukaryota; kingdom Metazoa; phylum Chordata; class Amphibia; order Caudata; family Salamandridae; genus Lissotriton; species Lissotriton vulgaris. The sequence continues at coordinate 1,318,169,765 of NC_141691.1, forward strand.
TTCCCGCTACGTGACGTTTTATGGCCCAATATATTACCTGGCGTCCTTGGATATGGCCACCCGATCACTGCCCGCAATCCCCGCGTATCCTGTGTAACCTGAAAAACAAAATGAATTGAACGGGCTGCACAAGACTCTGTCCTGTCCTGTTGGAGGAAAAGGTTCATACCCCGACGTCCCCCACCAAGCGTTACCTAAGCGGCCCCTCTCACCTGGATGCCCTGTGCCGATGATGCTGTTTGATTATGCCCTCGTTGAAGATAAACCCGACACTTGCTTCTCCTACAACGGAAAAGATGGAGGGAAATGGCAACCGGTTAATTAGAGCATAATAAGTGTGTTAACCACAGCCGTGAGAAAAGTGAAAGGCAACCCTTAGAACACCATATCCTGACAAGCATAGTTGCCCACTAAAGGCGACACCATAGAACACACTACCCTATGTTTTTCGAGAAAGCGGACATGCTGCGAATATTGTTAGCAATGCGTGGTCCAGAAGACGGGGACACCGACGTTACGGCCCACCCCAAGGATGGGTCTAATTTAAATCCCCGCAGAAAACCCCCGAAATGCCTACCCGTATTTAATGTACATTAACTGTTATGCCTCCAAAAACAGTCACTTTATAAAAGATCATCCTACATAAACAATGACACTGTAGTAACACAGCCGCTCTCATAAAACACCAGCGGACTTATATTTGCAATAAATCAGGCTTTGTGTGTTTGGTTCATTGCGTGCAGTCAGTGTGACTGACGACGGAAGCTCCCCGAGGTTGAGAAATATTTCTGGTTTCTTCATCATTAGATGGACAGGATCCTGTGTTGACCTCTGCTTCATGCTAGATATGCTTTCCTGTTTGCATTCCTTTGCTCTTACACATATTTGCTATCTATTCAACTGATACTACGCATTGGCAATTGAATCATTTGTTTAGGTGTGTCAGGCCAGCAAGAGTTTTGTATGAAGGGGCGGAGTGTGAAACTCTTAGAGGCTCGGCAAAGTCGCCGCCCTTCACCTGCACGTTCACAATAAGACGGCAGGGAGTCGAAGGGCGCAAAACGAAGCGAGCACGTTCCAGCTGCTCGAACGGAATTTCCATTAGAACATATATATTTCTGCTTTAGACTGTACAAGCCAGCGTGGAGATGCATGAGTTAAACACCAACATAATGAATTGTAAACCTACTGAAGTGCGTATCAGTCTTTCATTACAGAGGAAACTGTGGGATTCTTATTGCCTCCTCAAGCGCATTAACCCCCACGAGCTCTTTTACCGGCTTAAGCCTGCGTCTGGTGCATTTCCTTACCAACTCGGATCACAATTCTGCGGGTGTTCGAACCCACTTAGGTATTCGCTTGGGCCATGTCTATGGGGCCGTCTTAAATACGGATGTACTAGTTAATGAGCCAGTGGACAGACACATTAAAACTACCGAGTAGACAGCGAAGGAGGGACTTTACGCTCTGCACCAGAACGTTCAGGATTTATTCTTTGCATACAATTTTAGTATGGGGACATTCCTGAAGTACTTCGGATGCTTCACAGCCCAAAACCATTAGAAACAAAGGCAATTAACCAGAAAACTTCGTGTTTCTTATAAGCTGTGATAGTGGGAGGCTCTGCATTGAAGACACGTTTAGACGTCTAAAGCTCGTTTCACATTAGGCGTGCGAAACTAATGGCGGGAAACAATGCATAGCTCAGAAATTTGAATCAGGCAAACCACAGATTCCATGAGTGAACACTATATATAACATAACTGCTCCTTCAATGTGAATAGTCGAGATTGGCTCATGGGTAAGTATGGTGGATTAACTGGATATATATATATTGTTGTGCTCTGGAAATCGATACTACTAAAATCTACGCTTGTGCAGTGCAGAGTTCTTTAACTTGCCTTTCTCTTCATTAAGATTTTGGCAGGCAACAAAACAGCTCAGCAGTAAGCAATCTTTGTGCGGGGCCTTTTCAAGCTGCTGTGTGAACACGCTTGAGAGGAGGATGGCAGAAAACCCGTGGGCTTGGACAGATCGCTATAGCTTGTGTTGAGAAAGCTGCCACTCACTTAAAATTCTATTCGAGTGGCAGGAAGAAGCGCCACTCTCTAGCGTGCCGGGTGGTGCCGTTCGTGCTGATTGTACTGCGTGGAACACGCTCTTGGCAATGGCACTGAAAATCAACGCGAGCAGCGCAACGTACATAATTCCGCCGCTCGCAGGAATCATGCAGTTTCTAGGTAGTTCCATGGAGTTAAACTCTGCGAGTACCCTCCACCCCTACTTGTTTCCAAAAATGTTAATATACACATATAGTGTGCTTTAGGTCCATCTCCTTCCGCCATTAGCTTTCCCTTGCCGATGTCGTGGAAGCACACAAGCACTCCCGACCACTTGCACAGAATTTACCTTTAATTACCTTGGGCATGTAAATTGGAACGTTCAACGAAACTTTTACATACGCACGCAATTTTGAGCCTCAGTAGTCTAAGCCTATTTCTAACGGCCGCTGTGCGTTGTCGCCGACTCCGGCCGCCATTACCGGCCATGCGGTTGGCGCTAGGTTCGGCCATCAAATCAACGTTAAATATGTCCGGTGTTACGATCGAGCCACTGGTACCAATAACTAATAATGCAGCAATACCCGTGCATTTGCCGCTGTCGGGGAAGCGCTAAAGCACTCCTGCCCACCCGTACAGAATTTTACATTGTTGCTTACATTGGGCATTTAAGCACCACAATTTTGGAATGCTTCCCCTCGGACAAAGCTGCTAGCGGTCAAACGGGCATGTCATTTGTAGCTGCTCCGCCTTTCTTTGTCCTGTGTCCGTCCTAGCGGCCTTTCTCGCTTCCCTGCGCAGAACTTATACTCCCGCCTTCCTGAACGGAGCTTCCACCGCCGAAAACAGCGCGGAATCAGTAATGGGTGTATTCCTAGTTAGAAAGGCCAATAAGCACAATGGCACTCAACCCAGACGACAATGAGGACAAAACTACATAGGCGTCGTCCCCTCGGCATTCCTATTCCGCTGACAAAACGCGCGATCGATATACAATATATACTATGATACCATCAGATATTGCCACGTTTGTAGCTGCTCCGCCTTTCTTTGTCCTGTGTCCGTCCTAGCGGCCTTTCTCGCTTCCCTGCGCAGAGCTTATACTCCCGCCTTCCTGAACGGAGCTTCCACCGCCGAAAACAGCACCGCCCCGTGCCACCTATACACCCGCTCTCCCCACCGTTTCTCGCCCAGCGCCCGGGCCTTGCATAAGGACGTGGCTAAACGACACGCAGCTAGACCGACGATCGCAACTAATGCACCCTAACTCATTACCCGCCGTCCTATTCCCGTGCTCCCTGTGGGCCAATCCCTCAATGGCCGTCAAAGTGCCCCGCAACCCCCCCCGTGGACAAACCACAGGGCCCTATCAACCTGGTCATGCCCAGGGACGGGGCCGGGGGGAGGCCGGTAACACGCATACCTCCTAGATGATCCCAGCGGATGGAACACGCGACGCCCACAGCGACCGGCGGCGGGAAACAGCGCAGAGTAGTTCTTCTCACACGCGGCGGGAAAGAGGGATTGTTGAAACCAGGCTGGCCTAGATAAAGGCCTTGGGCCCGCCTACCCTCTACCTGCAGTGCTTGCATTGGCCACCTGGCCGGGGGGGGGGCGGCGCCCCGCCTGTCGCGCTGGTGACGTTCTGCTCGCGAGGCATGTGTCACTAGGACGCTGTCTCGCGTTACCTCCCCTTCGTGTCGCGCGGCCAGCGGCATTGCACTCAGAGGGGTGCCAGCCGCGAACCACTACCAATGCCCGGAGGGGGTTAAGCATCTGCGAGCGCCAGATACACGGCCGCGCATCTCTTGCCGCCCCCTTTAGGCCCCGGGTTTCTGGGAGCACGCTCCCCTTTTCAGAGGATGCCCTGCTGGGGAAATTACCGGCTCTTGTCTCAGACCTTCCCCAAGGTACTTGAGTGACAGACGCACTCTGCACGTGACCTCAATGATAAGCTTCCCCCGCTACTCAAATATCCACCCCTACTCCTTTATATATGGCTCCATTACATATGCTTGGTAACTGAGGGTGGTTTTATCATTTTTGAATTGGGGGGGGGGGGGGGGGTTGTGGGGAAATGTACTAAAGATGGACAATAAATGTTCTAAAGGAAGGAAATACAATGTATAAAACGCACACTATCAATTCGCAAATTGCCGGTTTCACCATGAAAATCATTATTGCTCGGGACTGCGAATATGCAAATCAAGCTCTGACGGTAAACCTATCACTTGCGCAAAACCTCGCACCCAATCATGCACCTGTAGAACGGTCATCTTGAAAAAGTTGGATTTAAAGGAATCTACGCCTAGAGGAGGAAATTGCTTTCAGTGCGCCGTGTCTTCGGTAAAGCAAAAGCACAACGTTCAGCAAATAACATTAATCCGCCAGCTAGAGCAGAGTCAGATTTCAATAGACGCTCTGTAGTCTGATGACCAAGGTATGATCGTATCTAGAATTTTATCTTCCTCCAAGAAATACTAAACTACACATTTTGTTGATATGACTAAAGAGTGGTTATACCGTTTACAAATGACACCATTTAAAAACAAGCGTTTGCATGCCTTTTATTTGGTTAATAGCTGACAAATACAGTGGCGGCTGGTGACATTTGAAAGTGGTAAGCAGTACAATTATGCCGTACTGCACTGCCATCAAAAGTTTCTTTTTTTAAACTGGCTCAGTAAACTTGCATTATTTTTAGCGCCTAAACAGAATAATCTTTGTGCAACTTGACTCCTAATCCGCAGCTCAAACTGCTTGCAGTTGCCAGTACCACTGTCCTGTCACCAATGCCTACACAGAAGCCTCTCACGGAGGGGTTAGGGGAACTCGTGTACAATTAGGGGTACTTCACCAATCATTCATTTCCAATTTTCCTGAAGGGAACTTTTATTAAGGCGCCCATTTAATCTCGATCTCTTTGTTTAGGACTCCTGAGCTAATGGCCTGATCACGTTAATGAGAGTGGTGGCGTTGTTTAGGAAGAGGCACAGTGTCACACCAGAGTACACAACTCTTCTTCCAGTCAGAGCCTGTATATGCCTGATGACAAGCAAGTGGATATTGTTCCCTCATCCTCACATAATATCAACACCATAAAAACGTGCATGAGACAAATAGTTTTCCTTCAAAATAGATGATTTGCTTCTCTGGAAGCTTGCAATGGATTCTGGCCTGTTGTATCTTTTTAAGTGAGCAGCTTAGAATCATTAAATGAAACTTGCCTTGGATACAAACTGCCAGCCTCCTCCGATCCGAGCAAGTGTACTGCTTGCTTTTACAAAGAGCAGGTGTGCTGCAGTCAGGTCATACTGGTAGACACTCATCCTAGTGTGCACAGCTCTTCTCAGGATGGGGTGGGGGCCATGGAGGTGCACCCTCACTGATTGACAAGCAGCTTGAAGCACCCAGACTGCTTGCAATCAGCGAGGCTGCAGTGCGGCCTTAAAGGGCACAGACTTACAGTATTGGAAGCCACCGGGGGAGGGGGGGGGGGGCAGGGTGGAAATCAGGTAAGAACTCTTAAACCTGCGACGGCTGGCACATGCGCTCTAGCAGCACATGTGCCTGGTTTTTCCTGATCCTCCCGCAAACGACGGTCGCATGTGTAATGCAATAAGCCTTCTTTTAAAGAATTAGGAAACAGTAATTGAGGCAGACGTGTAAGCGGGAAGGAGCCCTGCCGCCCTAATGAGGAAACCGCCCCTGGACAAATGCCTTTCTATTTTTACGGTCGCTCAATTCTTTCCCCTAACTTACTAGATAGAGCCAGCCTGTCGCTCAAGCCGCTGTGTCACTGCGTCGTAACATGCTAGTCCCTCTTTTATGTCCTTGACTCCCGCTGTGTCTGTATATTACTCGCCTGGTTGAGGAAGGAGGTATGGGAGCTCACTTTTAATGAGCAAAACAGCGCTATGCCAGCGCTCAGTGGTGACATGACGGCCAACACCAGCAACAGGGCCGTTCTTCTGCCGAGAACCCGTTCGTCAATTTCACCAGCTCCTTACAAAGACATATGCATGGTGGCGACTCGCAAATAGCCGTGTATGCAGCACTGAGCATGCGCTTAAATTGTTAGGGTGAGATCGCAGAACATTAGTGTTTTAAGTAGTCATTCGAAAGACCTGCTAACTTTGAACAACAAGCAATTGCAATGCAATACGACTCGCATTTAAGCGAGACCTATTGCATTGCAAACAGAAGTGCTGTGGGGGGGGCAAGAAGGCACGCACAACAGGAGTGCGGGTGGGGGGCGAGAAGGCACAGACTGCAGGAGGGGGAGAAGGCACAGGCAGTAAGAGAACCTCGTTAAAGAAAAGAGTGCTCACAATCTAAATAACACATACCGTGCAACACTCGAAGTAAAGGGGGCAGTAGCCATGGAAGCATACAAAGAACGACATGGCCGTCATAAGGAGGGACTAACAAGCGTAAAAATCAATCAGAAAGCAACATTTAGGAAGGACAAAGACAAAAGCCAATGAAAAAGATGGGCGAGAAGTGGGCAGGGCTTCCCCCACGTAGTGAACTACCACAGATCAACCCTGGGTCAGCGTTTGCGCGCTGGCTCAGGGCTCAACCTAAAAATGACCTCAATCTCAGCGCCAGTAGCCAAAGGACCGTAGCATATCTGAAGCAATCAGCACTTGGTCTGTGCTTCTGCCAAAACAAGAGGAAGTGAAGTTGACTTGCGCTGCCCAATTGGAAAGGAGTGTAATTGACAGTGAAAATGAAGCCCAAAAATGTTAAGCAATGGGTAGGCTCCAAACCTGCAGAAGAACACAATATTTCTCACAAGCGAGAGCTTCTTGCTACATGTGCTGATTCAGGTGGGCCCTAAAAATAGCAACCTATTGGAAGAAGAAGGTGTTGTGTGCAACAGGTAATTTCACCTCAGTTACAAAACTACCTACTTATTAAACAAAAGGAGAATTTAATCATACATTTTGTTAAACCTGTCAGTCTTGGGTGTTCTTCTCCCAAAGTTTTTGTCTTCCACCTCTATATATGCTGATCTCGTTTTGCTGGCCTTAGGACTCTGCACACGTTACCAATGCAAACTAGTGCTAAAGTATATGTTCCCACTTCCTAAAACATGCTAACATTGTCTTATCTCCAGTTGGTATATATAATTTACTTACAAGTCCTCAACAAAGTACTATAACATGTACCCAGGGCATGTAAATTAAATTCTACAAGTGGATCTGCATCACTTATTGTGCCACCTACTTAAGTAGCCGTTGAAACATGTCTCAGGTCAACCATTGCAGCCTGCATGTGCAGGTTTTAGCTGCCATTTAGATCTGACAAAAGACACTTGTTGTCAGACCCAATCCTTCTTGGTTAATGCATATGTCACCCCTAGGGAGGCCCTAAACAGCCCTGAGGGCAGGATGCAATGTATTTAAAGAATAGGACATGGAATTTTAAGTTTTAAATGTCCTGGTAGTGAAAAACTCTTACATTCGTTTTTCAATACTGCAAGGCACACCTCTCCCAGAAACAATCATTGGAGGCACCTTATTACATTTCATATGCTGTATTTCCAAATGCTAACAGCTAAGCAGTTCATGTTTGGCGTCTTTAAAATGAAAATGAAAATTCCTAAGTTATAGTGAAGTCTGATTCAAAATTACAATTTAGAAAATGTCACTTTTAGAAAGTCAGCAATATTCTGTCGTAGACATGTAGGGCCTGTAGTCTGTACCTGGGTCATATGACTGACTGTAGCTGACAGTTGATCTTTGTGTATTCCTCCTAGACAGTCACACATGATAGGGAGCATAGGTGGGCCTGGATGGGCTATCATTGGCCAATTGGGAAGGCAGAGCTGGGCACAACCCCACTTACACCTAAATAGGCTGTGTCCTGCCTCCACACAAAGGGCTACATACCCCTTGTAGTTAGTATGCAACCAGGACAAGGAAGGCAGGATTCCTGGGGACTTAAAAAATGAAATCTCTAGAAGCTCCTCCTACACTTCAAAGGCACAATTGGGTATAAATACTGGTACTCAAGCACAAACTCTTCAGTACACTTCTGGGCCTGTGAATACTCTGTTAGGAAGAAGGACACTGTGCTGCTGAAAGACTGCCACTCTGCTGACCTGCTGTCTGCTGCCCTCCTGCCTGTGTGAGAGGGTCTGGATATCAAACTCTTGAACCCAGAACTGTAGAGTGACTCCATGGGCTGGCCTCCTGACTTTAGCCTCAGGGACATAATGCTCCAACAACCTTGCTCTTGCATCTTGGCTCTGCCATCTGTGAGTTTGCCCTACCAAGTGTTTCCATCCCAGTCTTGGGCACCTGGAGGTCATCCTAAGGTGCTCTGCCAGCCTCTGTAGATCCAGTGGAACCTAAGCATCTCCTCTGCTATGCAGCACAGCCCTGAGCATAACCGACACATAACCGCTGTAGCGTAGATTGGAACAAATGCAAACACCCACGTCGCATTGCAGCCCGTCACGGCATCATGACCACCGATGTACAATGCTTCTTTGCTGCAGGCCTTCACAACTCTCATTGATGGCAATCTTGATAATGATGCAGGACTCTGCATCACAGCCTCGCAGCTTTTCGAAACTGACAACTGACCCATCACCCGACAGTGCAAAGCATCCTGAACTCTGTACTTCGCATTGCAAGCTCTCATCAATGGGATCTTTGACATAGATGCATCACAACCTCACACCGCAGCCTTGCCGCATTTCGCAACCAGTGTATCTCTTCGACTGCCCAGTGCATCTTGGACAAAGATCCTCTCAACGCTCCGCAAATCTGGATTTATTGTACTATGTTCAGCAGCCCTCACTGGCTCTATGTAGCCGGCCCATGCTCCAGTGCAGTCGGCCTGAACTTGTAATTTTGTCCTAGTCCGCTTGATCAGATATCCACAGTTGTCAGTTTACGTCTTTTGGCCAAATTTTCACTGAAATATTTATTATTTAATATCTCCCATTCTACTAATTGGATTTTTGTCATTTTATTCTTCTTTTATTAAATAAAAATCATTACATTTTTCTAAATTTGTTGTGGGCTCCTTTTGTGGTTTGTTTTCACTTTGTTACAGTTTGAAGTGCTGCACAAATACGTTACACATTGCCTATGAGTTAAGCCTGACTACTCAGTGCCAAGCTACCTGAGGGTTGAGCACAGGTCAATCCAGGGGTTGCTTGTGACTTCATCCTGGGAAGCATTGTGGTTGCTGCTTGAGAAGAGTTTTAACCCCCTCAGCCAACAATCGAATTTCTTACACTTTTTCATTCTAGAGTCTTTAGAGGTACTGTATGAGCGTGAGGCAACTATGAGAAAGCCAGATTGAACAGGGTCAGTTGGTACTTTGCTAAAGTTGGGTTTCACTCAAGTAGTCTAATGTGACATTCCATTCTATGACATATGTCAGAACTGTGGTCAGATGTTACGATGAAACTACTGATCCCTGAAGAAAAGTGAACCATGAAAACAGTAGGTCAGCTTCTGTGTAGCTCTTGGTTAAATGACTCGAGTGAGAATTAATGAGTGCTTAATTTAAGCTGGTGGTTTCTGGTGCTCAGCACCAGAACTTAATTGTCAACTCTGGCGCTGATGACAGTCTACCTTATGGTGGCACAGTCTGTCTAATTTGTAGATAAGTACAACAATCGTTATTTATTAATTGAGTAAACATGATAAAAGCTTGCCACCCAAGCCATTCATATAGGTTTAGGGCTGTGGAATAGTCTGATGGTTTCTAGCTGTGTTGGTGCCATTATTCACAACACCGGTTGGGGAAATATCATGTTGCAGGCAGCAGTGGCCTCTTGACAAGAGCCCTGGGTTTAATTTTTTAAATAAAATTAAGCACTGCAGTTACCCTATCATTTCTATTGCTCTATTCTGATTCATTATGCAGACAAAACACATGTATTGGGTAGCATTATCAGAAAAATGAAACTGCCTGTTGGTGTCAAACAAAGCAGGCATAGTACTCAGTAAACTGCTAATAGAAATCCCAATTGTAATAAATGAGGTGAAAATGTAAAATATACTAGAGCTAATTATGCTATAACTGGGCTTGTTTAATTAATGGGTTTACTAGGATGAAAAATTCAAGAATGTAAACATGTTAGTACATTATATGGTAAGAAAAAAGATTAAGTGTTACAGGCTATACCGTTCATATACGAAACAAGAGTAAAATGCAAATTAAGATCCATCAAACCAGAGAAACAAAGTAATAGTCTATTGTCTTTTTCTATTAAAGGCCAGAAGTGTCATAGATTACATAATTGGACAGGATTCCCTGCTGGCCAGTGACCAACAATTCAATACAGTATTATTAAGGTGACTGTTGGAAATTACCATCTTTTGCATGGCATTCCCTCAGACATTTGCCTTCACTACTCTAAATTTTGTTGAACCTGTTTTTATTGGCAGTAGCCCTATACACAAAATAAACCTTTTTGCCAGGCCTAAACCTTCCTTTTTAATCATTATAAGCCACTGTCAAGGTAGGCCCTAAAGGCTCCTTGGGCACAGTCCATGGTATTTAAAAAGTAGGACCTATGTACTTAAGTTCCACATGTCGTGGCAGTGAATAATGTCAAAAATACACTTTTCGGGTCGTGGCTTTGCGGCAAACCAGTACGACTGCTTGCTAGGATTTCTCCGGAGCCCTCCTCTCCTACCCCATTAATCCACCACAAATATCCGACTCACAGGTGCCGATTTGAATATCGGAAAGAAACATGTGCCCCATCCTGTAACCCGGGGTCAGAACGGACGTCGTGGGCTAGAGTTATCTGCTTCGCTGTCCCGGGGCCTACCATGAGGAAAAGCCGGGGCCTCGAGTGGTGGACCTTGCCGCCCCAGATGCTGAGGGTGCCAGCGTGCCCCGCTTCCCCATCCCCGGTGCTGAACCCAACCGCCGCGTAACACCTTGCTTGGCGGCCAACAACTGAGCGCTGGGCCTGGCGGGCCTGGGCTGGGCCGGGCCCTGAACAACAGACCAGCGAGAATAGTGCAACCATCGGTGATGTGGCGCTGGGCCCTACGGCACAACAGTGGACCCACCTGAGGCAGTGGCGGTAGCGAGAGCAGCCTGGACCCCTTTGCTGCATGGGCCAGTGCCCAATGCGACCGTAGTCAATGAAGTGACACCACATGTGATCGACAAACCGCTCTGGTGCTACCCTGGCAAGTCGGAACAGCTGGGGGAGAGGCCTGGACTGCGAGTCTCACAGCCCCTTGTCCATTGGCCTTACTGACCTTTGCTCCCCCCACCTGGATGTGCTGCTCGCTGTGCAGGTCAGTGGGATCCTGGGACGGCCTATATGGTGGTTAGCGGATCGGGTGCCCCCCAATTCTTTGAGCCTTGATCATCCCAGCTGCTATGGGCCCCCTGCACCCCCTTCCTCTAGTCCTTGCCGCCCTCTGGCTTCTTCACCTGAATAACAACACTAGGCCTATGCAGCAAAGAGCAACAAGGGCCCTTGTGCTTCTTATGGCCTCTCGGGCCACCCACGCCAAGCCTGCTCTCTGTGGCTGAGGGGGCCATTGCGACGCATGAGAAGGAGGGAACCGCAGCGAGAGGCAGCCTAGGGCACACGGACTGTATCCAGCGCACTGGGCACCCATTCTAGAGTGGCTTTTGGCCCACTGTCCTGCTCTGGCTTTTCTGGGAAGGTGGCCCTGACCAGACATACCTGCCAGTCAGTCCGTCTTTGGCCTTGCGCTCCGATTCAGCCCTCATCATGTCTAACACGAAAGGCGCGAAGGCCTCCCAACAGAGTAGGCTTGATCGCTACATCTGTCCAAAGGCTGACTTACCTGTCAGAAGAGGGACGAGCGACAAGCAGCATAGCGGCACAGAGCAGGATCCCTCTGAACCCACAATGAAAGACCTAATGGTGGCAATAACTGGGGTTCACACATCCATTGATGCCCTGTCATCTGAAGTGACACTGATCAGGGCTGACCTCACCAAAAACAGGCAAAAGGTTAAGCAGCTGGAACTCACCACCGCCAGTGTAGTGGAAGATACTTCGCAATTGCAGACAGACGTCAAGGAGCTCCAGGCTTTCCGTAAATTCACTGAAGATAAGCTGTACAACTATGAGGGGTGCTGGCAACGCAATAACATCCACGTCCTCGGAGTGCCGGAAAAATCGGAAGGGCCTGCTGTTGACCTGTTCATCAAGAATCTGAGCACGACAAAGCTGCAGTCGAAGGGTCTGTCCGCACTGTTCGTGATCGAAAGAGCACACAGGGTACTAGGAGGCCGTCCGAGGCCGGGTGCCCCGCCTCGTCCGCTACTGGCCCAATTGCTGAACTATACAGACAGGGACACATTCTTCAATCAGCCAGGGTCACCCCACGGGTTCAGCTGGACAAATAAGAAATTACCTTCTTTCCCGACTTCAGTCGAACAGTGCAGATGTGCCGACGCTCCTTCCTGGATGTTAAGACACGGCTGCGAGAAAAAGGTCTCAAGTAGGCTGTTGGACTTGGCCCTTCTGGCAGGTCCACCCCTAATCTTTTTGCTTTTAATATGTGATCTGTGTTGGTGATTTTTGGTCTCTGCGCACTTTTTCCCTGTGTCCCAGAGTAAAGTGCGTGCGTGTAGTGAGGCTGGCCTGCCCTCCCATAGGAATGCATGGGGAATGTGTGTGTCCATGTTAATTCCTGATATGTGGGGAGTGCAGGCTCGAGTTTGGTATGTGCGAACTCGTTAGATTGAATGCTGCACAATGATGTATGCAGCGTGTATGTGTCTAGTGTGGAAGTGCCACTTATAGACATTGGTGTGTGTGTGCAGTAAGGGTGCTGCCGTGTGATTGGCTGGGCCTGGCTGGTGAGCCTGGCTGCAGGAGTCTGGATGGGTCTGCCCGGTGGTGAGTGTGGAGATTAGCATGCTGATGACTGGGGAGGAGTGCACCTGGGTCCTGCATAGGGCTGGGCTTTCCCAACACAATGCTGGCTCCGCCCCCTGTGGTGCGACTGATGACCCTAGCCCTGCCAGTGAATAGAGTGAGGGGCTGAGCACATCAAGGGTGCTCACAAACCAGCTGCAACTGGTTTTTCCCCTCACCCTGTGCCTGAGACAAATGATTGACGTGTATAAAAATGGGGCTGTGTCCCCACACAAATTGTTCTGTTCTCTTCCAGGATCCTGAGGGGGCTGCTGCTGTTGCTGGGGCCAGGAGGACCGCCACTTGGATTGCCTCCCTGCCTGGAGGCCCAGTGAGCTGGCTCTGGGCCCAGCCTTGCCCCCCTGCCCACCTGAAGAACTTTGATGGAGTTTTATTTCTGCCCTAGCGCTGAGGAGCGCTTTACTTTATGCTTTGCTGAAGCCTCCAGCGCCTGGAAGCGCTGGACTTGCCTTTAGCACTGGGAGCGCTGTGCTTTCCCTGCTAAGCGCTGAGGAGCGCTTTATTTTTCATTTAGCGCTTGGGAGCGCTTCAAGTGTGCTAGTGAGTGCCCATCTCACTTTACAATTTAATTAAAGCCGGTGCCCACCCGGCATTGCCCCGCGAAATCATCCCCGTCGCCGCCCGGCCGAACCGGAAGTCAGGCAGGCCGGGGGCGGGACCTTTGGACATCCGGAAGTCGGAAGCAGCAGGAGCCGACCCCGTGTTCCTGCGTGTGTCCGCCAGCGAGGCTTCCCGTGTGGTGTGGGAGGAGAGCCCCGCACCCAAAGACGAGTACCGCAGCCTGCGGGGAGAGAAGGAGAAATGCGGGCGTCCGGAAGTGGAGGAGAGCCCTGGTCGCAGCTGTGTCCGTGCACCGCGAGGCAGGGAGACGCCGCAGAGAGCCAACGCGGCATCAGAGAGCCCCCGCCACAGCAGCCGGTGGGTGTTGCTCCGGCTTTCCAGCTTCAAGAGCAGTTTCCTTGTGCTTTGGAGCGGCCCCGGTTGGCAGAGGGCCGCTCCGACGATCTGGGGGCACATATCCATTATTGATTTCCAGTCCCCCGAGTGGGACCCCAACGAAGAGGCTCCCAGCCTCCCCCTTTTTATTCTTGAGCCCTGAGAGAGGCTCAGCAGCGCCACAGTTGTATTTAGAGCCCAGAGAGGCTCTGGGGGCATTTCCTTGTTTTACGAGCCAGAGAGGCTTGTGGGGGCACATTTGCTTCATTAGAGCCCACGAGGTTCCTGAGGCCACAGTCATTTCTTTAGAGCCCTGAGAGTGGCTCGAGGTGCCATTGCTTTGCAGAGCCCAGCGAGGCTCAGGGGGCAGTTAGTTGATTAGAGCCCCGTGGCTCCCACGCTGTGTTTTGGCCCCCTCATCATTGTGTTCTTGAGCCCACGAGGCTCCAACTTTGGCAGCATCAGTCTTTACAGCTGCCCAGCACTTAGTGGGCAGTTGCCACGTTTAGGTTTGTGATCTTGGCTGCCTGCGCAGCCTGCCCTGACATTTTGGACTAAGGGCATTTCAGCCCTTGTGAGGCCCGTTGGCCAAGGGGGACAGTTCTAGTGTTGGGCCTATGTGCACCTTGCACAATTTATGATTTACTTGCCAATGTGATTCCTGCGCATTTGTTTTACCTGCACCTCTGAATGTGTTTATGCTTCATGTGTTTTGCTTCCTTCCCTTTGCTATGTGTTTGATGCTTAGGTGATTGCTTTCCTTCTATAGGTCCTGCTGTAAAGGTCCTAGGGCCTCATTTATGAGGCTGTGCGTCACTTTTACGCCGCCAGTGCGTAACTTTTTGTGACACACCAGTGGCGTAAAAAAATGCGCCTTGTTGCGCCATATTTACAATTTGACACAACTAGGTAGATGCGTCACTTAGTAAACCCCTGCGCCACATTATACCTGCGCCAGGTATAATGTATGCAAGGGGGGCGTAATGACGCAAGGAAGGGTCGTAAAAAAGTGACGCAGTGAAATCAATGAGATTTCACTGTGTCACTTCTAGGACACAAATGCGTCAATTTCTTACGCCTGCCTCACAGCAGTCGTAAGACTGACGCAGGCCCTTTCACATGGGGCTTGCCCCATGTGAAAGCACACATTGCTGGAGTTGCGTCACTTTTGTGACACACTCCAGCAATGCGTCACTTTTGCGCCATACAGATACGGTTGAAATACTGTGCACACTGAGAAGTGACGCATCGCTGCTTTCAAGCAGCGATGCGTCATTTCTCATAAATGAGGCCCCTAGTTCCCTGCGTGATTTTCCTAAGGTGGTTAGGGTTGCGTAGGAGGTTTTTACCCTTTACCAGTAATTACAGGTTGTGTGCTACATGTACTATTTTGATGCTACAGTTATTATAGGTTCTATGTGCTAAGTGTTATACCTACAAGTATTATTTTTACAAAGTACTAATTACAACAAGTGCTAATTCTAAAAAGTGCATATCCCTGACAGTGGTCCATGTGGCCCTGTCCTGTACATAATCCCCTGTAAATTCTGCCCGTGCCTGTTGGCACATTGTAAAGTGTGTGTTGTTATCTAATTTTTTTTGCTATAATACAAAGGCTATTTTTATATAACCTTGTGAGGAGTTTCCTTTGTGGTGGGCCTTGGGTGTTGTTGCTGGGTGCGCGCGCAAACGCTTTACACATCGCCTCAAGATTAGCCTTGCTGCTCGCGTCACGTTACCTAGAGGGTGAGCAGGGGTTATCTTGGTGTGTAACTCCCTTGCCCTGACTTAGAAATGGTGATCTCTGACTGACTTTGGTGCGAGCCTTGGCCAGGCATGGATCCTGTTTCTCCTCCCTGCTCGTTTGCGTGTGGAGGTTGATGGCAAAACCAGATTCTTTGATTTGCTGGAGGTCACATCTGAGTGGTTGGAAACCTTGAGAACTTCATCAGAGAGAAACCCCAGTGACCATTGAAGCATAAAGTATCCTTTGATTAGATTGCTTTTGACAGTTATGGGCCTCCTTTACACTCCGTGGTCTGGGCCTTGCCCACAGTATTTTGACACTTGACGAGGCTGAACTGGACACTCGCTTACTTAAGTAGCTAATATTCTGTGGGTTTTTTTTTTCCTATTATAACGCACCAATAATCCACAACGGTGGGAGGAGAGGGCTGATGGGGCACTAAGGCCTCCCCCCAAGTTCCTATTTTAGTCATATTGTTAGGCGACAGGCACTCTGCGTTTTTCAACTAATATGCAGTTCTGAGCCCAGAGTGTAGGGAAGCAGGGTAGGGGTTGTTAGGAGGGATTGTTTTTTCTTGTTTATTATTTTTTCTTCATCTCAATGGTACAGTCCTTGTTCACAATGCAATCTCTCACACTCCACACACAGGTTCATGGATACACAGCGGAACATGGAAGTCAAAATCCTAAGTTGGAATGTTAACGGGTTGGGGTACAAAATTAAGAGAACGGTGGTGTCACAATATGTCAAGAGACTCTTGCCAGATATTGTACTGCTCCAGGAAACTCACCTTATAGGCAATGTATGCAAGACAATGCACAGATGGGGATACCAAAAGGTGGCACATGCGGGTTTCACGTCCAGCTCAAGAGGGGCGGGAGTAATGCAAAGGAAATCATTCCCCTTATCTATCACATCCACTTACGTAGACGATCGTGGGAGATATGCGGGGATCACAGGCACCTGGGAAGGCCGAACTATTACTTTCATGTCAATATATGCACCACCAGGGCTACAAGCCGCAACATTCACTGACCTCATTGCTATTTGGCTTGCGCTGCCAGATGGGCACTTAGTACTTGGCAGTGACTTTAACTCAGTCTTGTCAGGCATGCTCGACAGGCAACCTCCTCGCACACTACCCTACGCCGCCCACTCTTTTCCCAGGTTTTTAGAGGCAATGGGTTTAGTGGACGGTTGGAGGATTTACAATCCAGATAAGATCTAGTAAACTTTCCACTCTGAGGCTCACAATAGCCTGTCACGCCTTGACTACATAATTGTCCCGGCTTCACAAGTTTCTGATATTCATGAGATCCGACATCTGGCCAGAGGTATATCTGACCATTCCCCCCTATGGGTCCACATTGTTCTTGATCACACGCAAGTAGGACGCATTGCCCCTATAAATCCCTGGTACCTCAAAAACCCCAAAATCCATAAAGACCTGAACAAATCTATAGACAACTATTTCCTGGAAAATGAACACACAGTTGAGTCCCCTCAGATGTTGTGGGAGGCTTTTAAAACTGTGGTTTGAGGCCTGGCCCTCTATCTCATAGCAGCATCAAAAAAAGATAGGCTTAAAGACATCTCAGATGCCGAGCAAGAGATTTACCATCTCGAACAAGAAGTAAACTCTGACGCTACTCCAGAAGCCCTTCACTCACTTCGTCTGTGCCAGGATGAGTACCGGGCTCTGGTCACCGACCGTGCAAAGCTACTGGGGCAGGACAGACTAGGCCTCATCTATGACTGGGGAGACAAAGCCGGGAAATTAATTGCCTAGCTTGACAAAAAATAACATGCTAGTAGGTTCGTTCCAGAACTTAAAGACGCTGACAGATCCCTCATTACGGACCCCCAAGACATAGTCAACCACTTTGCAACACATTTTCACACAGTCTACAGGTTGGTGGCACTTTACACAGAATCACACTCTTCGGACCTTATCAGAGATATCTCCCTTTCAACACTCTCAGAGGCTGACCGAACATTCATAGAAATGCCCCCACCACTGACAAAATTGCTCTGGCAATACGAGGACTCCACCCGGGTAAGGCCCTAGGCCCAAATGGAATCCCAATTGAACTGTACAAGCTCTGCCCCGATAAATTATCCCCATATCTGAAATCCATGTATGAAGACAGTCTTGAAAAGGGATCACTGCCCCTTGATCAGAGAATCACCACTATTGTCCCAATCCATAAAGACGGAAAGCCCAAAACAGACTGCGCCTCCTATCACCCCATTTCCCTTCTGAATGCAGAACCCAAAATCCTAGCGAAAGTATTCGCTAACAGACAAGTCAAGGTAATAGGGGAGTTAGTACATCCTGACCAATCATGGTTTATGCCACAAACAAACACCGCTCTGAATCTGCGCAGGTTGCATGGGGTGCTAGGGAGGGCATCTACTATACGTGAGGATGCAGTCATAGTCTCCTTAGACGCCACTATGGCATTTGATACACTTGAATGGCCTTATCTTTTTGCCGTATTTGGAAAAATGGGATTTGGACCTCCTTTATTCCTATGGGTACGCCTGCTAAATAGTGTGCCTATGGCACGCGTAGTTGTAAACAATAAAAAATCTGAGACATTTATGCTTAGCCGAGGAACCTGTCAGGGGTGTCCCCTCTCCCCATTGCTATTCGCTCTGGTCCTTGAACCCCTTGCAGCATGGATCCGTAGGGATGTAATGATACTGTGGAAAATAGACTTTTTATCTTGGCACTCGCTCAGCCAATTTTGTACTCTATATAAAAGTATATCTATTATCTTGCCATTCACTCCGCCATTTGTGCTTTAACCTTCATGACTGACTTTCTCTCTGTCTCACGAACACTCTGGAGCTCCACTTTTAACTTTTTCATTCCTGCAGGGACACTCTGTTCGTGCTTTGGCCTGCCACAAACTGACCATCCCATGCTCAACCAGTCGGACAGGGAGTTTCCCAGATGTTTATCGTCCTCACCCTGCACACCACGCCCTGCAGGCGTCCTTCAACAGGCCTATCAGAATTATCTCTGCTTGCTGTGTAATCATACCTCTCACCTGTGCCCTGCAGTGATCCAAACAACAAATATTTATAGACTATTTGTATAAACATGCTTTTCACCTACACCCTGCAGGGGACTCACCATTACCTATGCTTATCAGATTAACCTTTGTTTGACATGTAATCATGCTATGCCCTGCAGTACCATCTAAATCAGATTGACCTCTGTGCACTATGTAATTATAATGTTTTGCCCATATCCTGCGAAAGCCCCCAAAGGCTACTCACCTGCTGATTCTCAAGATTGGCTATTTGTTTAGGACTGCAATAAAGTATTATTGGTAGAACTCCCTTACATGCCTGGGGCAGAATAGAGTGTATATAAGCTGTAAAGTAAGACCATTCTGCAGATTGCCTCCTCAGGCAGCTATGGGTGTCTGTTGTTGATGCCTCTCCATCTCATGAGATTGTAATAAATATCCTTTCTCTCTGGCTCCAGCGTTGATCTCAGTTTGTATTCCGGACCCCCGTGGACTATAGGGTGACCCTGATACCTTTGGTGGTCTGCCAAAAGAACCCCCAAATCCACATTTCGAGGGATCCGATAGTCGGCAGACTGGGAAGACCGCATTTCTTTATATGCGGACGATATCCTTCTGTATCTTACTTCCCCCAAAAGATCCCTGATCGCAGTTTTCAACATCCTAGACACTTTTAGCAGATATTTTGGATTCCGTCTTAACTGGCAGAAATCACTCCTATATGTCCTCTATGGGGGTCCTCCTCCACTACCCCGGGACAGCCCCATACCTATAGTCTCAGAAGGCTTCAAATACCTAGGTATATTTATTTCTCTCGACTCCTCAGCCAGATATGCCTGTAACCTTGCCCCCCCTGCAGAGACTTAGAAGTGACACCATGCATTGGAAGACATTCCCAAACTTGCTATTAGGCAAGGCGGCCCTTTTTAAAATGATGTCCCTACCCCGTTTCCTATATGCCCTACAAAATTTGGCTGATCCTGTCCCAAACATGTACTTAAAGAGATTGAAGGGCTCCAGCGAGACCTTTAGTGGGGTGGAAGACCGCGCATTGCCTCGCAAAAATTTACGCTCAGTTGGTATGACCGCGGTATTGGGTTACCCGACATTAAAAGATACTTCTGGGCAGCGCACCTTACGGCTATCAATCCTTTCACGTACGGTTGCTCTGATGATCCTGGTTTCAATATGGACCGCTGTCTCCTTCTGAACGGGACCTTCACCTGTGCATTGTACTCCAAACCAGATAGGTATCTACTAACCGGCCCTACAAAACACACAGTTAATATCTGGCACGCTGCAACCAAATCCCTCGGCTGGAACAATAAGTTGACTCTCGCCACTCCTTTATGGGACTCACAAAAAGTAGGAGACTTGGGAAACTCCAAGGGTTTTGACAAGTGGGACCTGATTGGCATCTCCCACATTAGGGACCTATGGAGTGCAGAGGGCGTGAAACCTTTTGCCATGCTTCAATGTCAATACTCCCTCAAGGTTTCAGAGCACTTTCGCTACCTCCAAGTCCGACACGCGCTGCAGGCAACACTGCCCCGTGACGCTACTCCACCAGAAAGCTCCCCACTAGAGGATAGACTGTTAGACGGACACCTTCCCGAAAAGGCCATTTCTCTTACCTATCAAAAGCTCATCAATAACATAGGTGGCCCTTACTGACACTACGTGAGAAATGGACTAGGGATGGTATCGAACTAGATGATGAAAATTGGCAGAGTGCAATCTCCTCCCCCAGGATTGTTGCTGGCAGACGGTTCATGTAGGCAGGGGTTGCACTCAGATAGACACATTCATGCATATTCTTTGGCACTGTGAACCAATCCAGGAATACTGGTGTGCAATCCCCTCAGTCATGAGCAAAACATTGGGGGAAGAAATCAAGCCAGAAGCGTCCAGGTGCCTCCTCAACATCTGGGAAACAAGGGACCTTAACACATACACCACACAATGGGTCACTCTCGGTTGCATGATCACCAAGAGCAATATAGTGCAGTTATGGGGGGCCTCTCATGCACCCACGATTACCGATTGGAAAAAAGACCTTGATTGGAGTATGCTACGGGAAAAGACTGTTTATTTGGCCCGAGGTTGCCCCCGGAAATGGTCTAAGTTATGGGCCCCCTGAAATGCATATTGTGGTGGCATTTGTGCTCCTCCCCATGATATGGACAGGGACGACCCCCCTCCCAGTGATTTCCACTTAATCATTCTATTGTAACCATATATTTTTTTTGTAATCCGCTGTACCCTACTCATTGATCATTGTGGCAATGTGCCGGATGTCAAGATTGTTTAATAAAAAGATTTATAAAAAAAAATACACTTTTCACTGCCGCAAAGCTAGTTCTCCGATTCCGATAGTCTAAAGCTGCGTAATGTTATTACCGGCAGCGGTTTCTGAGGTAGGGCATTGGGCTCCAACCCCCCTTTACTTTCACCCCACCAGGGTAAGCATTGCTAAAGTTAAAACATGCTCTTTAAATCTGTTTACAAAAACAAAATGTTCAGAAACATGTTACTTAGGGCTAAGGCTATTTTTGCTGTAATGGCACTCTGCCAGTGAGTCAGCGATGCTCATACATTCCCTAAACCTGCTGCCTTTGGACGGGGCCTGAGTCTACAGTATTTGCCAGGCTGATGAGCTCACAGCCCTGAGGCCTGTGAGGTCATTAGCTCGGCAAAGAAATATCCTCAAGATCCAATCTCCCCATTCCCCGATGACGTGTTTTCCCTAGGCGCTTCAGGCTGAAGCCCTGCTGCACTGGGGCTTCACGTTAGTCAAGGAATGGAGAGAATGGCCATCCCACCCTTTCCCAACTCATCACAGGGGTGTGGGGGCTGCCCTATGATGATTTGAGAATGGGTGGGGTAGAGGCTGCAGGCAGGCGGGAAGTGGAGAAGTTGATTCTGCACAGTTTGTCATCAGGACTTATGAATACACACTGCACCGACTCGAGATGTGTGCTTCCCAGGCTGCTGGACCGGTTGGACCCCGCCATTTGATCTCCAGCTCTGGTGCTTTGTTTTCTTTTATTTATTTAATGTATTTATAAAGCGCTCAAATCACCCCATCAGGGTATCTCCACGCTGAGACTGCCATAATTAACCAAGGAGGGACAAACAAAACAGTGTAGTTTTCAGCAACTTTCTGAACGCCAGGTAGTCCGTACATTGACGCAAGTGGATGGGGAGTTGATTTCAGTAGCTTGGGGATAGATGGTAAAAGGCTTTCCCGCCTAAACGGGTTTTTTTGAAGCGCAGGACTTGGAGCAGTGCTTTAGCTCCAGAACGAAGGGGCTTAGAAGGCATATAACTTATGGATTTGCCATTTAGGTAGCTGGGGCCTAAGTTGTTTATCAATTTATAAGCAATGTAACAGATCTTAAATTTGATCCTCTTCTGCACTGGTAGCCAGTGCAGGTTTTGAAGAAGAGGAAGAGATGCAATTCAGGAGAGGGGCATTGGTCACCAGGCGTGCCGCAGTGTTCTGGACTACCTGCAATTTCCTTATGGAGCTTTCATTAGCTGAAATCAGCAGAGCGTTGTAATAATCCAGACGGCTTAGTACTAATGCCTGAAGCAAGGTTTTCCATGTGGAGAGTGGTAAGAAAGGGAAGACTCTTCTGAGTAGACTAAGGATGTGGAAGCATTCTCCAGCGGTGGAGGTGGTATGCTCCCCCAATGTGAGTTTGTGGTCTAATCGAACTCCAAGGTTTTTTACCACCTGTTTTGGACATGGTGCAGAACCTAGTTTCTCTGGCCACCAGCTGGCGGACCACTTTACTGTTGCTCCACCAAACAGCATAATCTCTGACTTGAGCTGAAGAAGATTGTCTTTCATCCAGCCCCTAATGACTTTCATACCCTCTGAAAAGGTGGTCTGAATGTTGGAATTGGTTTTGTCGAAGGAGAGTTGAGGTTGGGTGTCATCAGCGTAGGATATAGGAATGAATCCCAAATTCCTCAGTAGTCTTGCCAGGGGAGTAACATAAATGTTAAATAGATTAGGGCTCAAACAGGAGCCCTGTGGTACTCCCTTAGTCACCCTGGTGGTCTGTGAGCGAAAGGGACCCAGGTTAATGGTCTGAGTCCTGTCAGACAGAAAATTAGCTTCAACTTCAGAGACAGAATTGAGGGGCAGATTTACAAGCCCCTTGTGCCACTTTTGCGTCATTTTTTCCCATGTTAAAGATGACACAAAAGTGGCGCAAGGGGCTTGTAAATCTCCCCCTGAGAGTTTAGTGCCTCTAGATAGAGCAAAAACAGAAGCCCTGGTGAAGGGGCAACCCCCTGGAACATTCTTAGGCTGACAGGTTTTAGATCAGGTGAGATTCAACTTTGGAGACAGATCTTATTGGTATTTATGAGCCTGTAGAAAGAGCGAAAACAGAAGCCTTCCTGATGGGGCCACTCCCTGGAACCTTCTTAGTTAAGCAGGCTTCCCTGGCAGCCAGTAGCTGAGGAGCAGACAAGGTGATGCATACTGCAGGTGTGAGAGCATCACCTACAACAAACCCTAAGAAAGCTAAGTTCCCAGGGGCTTGGCAGGGCATACGTTTGATTTCCATTTTCCATAGAAGTCTTTCTTGTGTAGATAATTCAGTGCACATGTCGTGTTTTTTTTGGGGTTGAAATTTCTAAAGAGAATGGCATGTTACTGCGACAAACCATCCTAATTTAGAATAGCAGGGTTTGTCGAAGCTGAACTGTAAAAACTGAGACAGAAGATTTGCTTTTTTCGACAGAGGAAATGAATGCGTGCCTGAACATTCTGTATTTTAAAATGCATGCTTCATGTGTTTTGTTTCTCCATAGCAAAGTAAAAAAAATAATCAAATTGGGAAAAGATATATATTTTGGCTAGATTGTTTTTGTGAGATGTCGTGAGATTAGAAATCTGAAGTCTGGATGCTTTCTTTGCTTTGATTAAACTTTATAAAGCACAATGTATGCCCAAGTGTGTCTTGGCACGGCCTATAAGTAAGGAGTGCGAGAACTGCCTATTGAGATTTACCCCAGAGGGGTAAGTAACCATGGGGCGTATTATCAAGGGATCTATCTCTGCTTTTTTTGGCTCTAAAAGCCAAGAAAGCGGAGATAAAATTATCTCCCTATCAGCAACAGGGTGCTAACACGCAAATTCGCATGTTAGCACCCTTTTTCTCTACGCTTCCCCTTGCATCTCTAATGAGATGCAAAGGGGGCGTTCCAGAGAAAAATAATAGGAGAAATGTTGTTACGCGACATTTCTCCTATTATCAAGGATGTCGCTAACCCTGTTAGTGATAAAAAAGCAGCGCTAACCGCGGTTAGCACTGCTTTTTTTACACCTGGTATTTTCCTGACTTAGCCATGATATCCTATGGAAGGTGGATATTGTGGCTAAGTTTGTGATCCCCTATCATCAAGCTAACGCCAAACTTCGAGAGATTATCATTGGTTTTCCAACGATATTCTCTCAATTGGTTAGTGCGAGGATTTTTATCACCTCTGAGATAAACCTTGCTAATAGCAAGTTATCTCTGCGATAATTTCCGATGATGCTTAGCGTTAAAAAATTCGTTGCTAAGCATCGTTAGCGATAAATATTGCTAAACGTTGGTAATATGCCCCCTTGTTTTTAGTGATTTCATGAAAGCTGAGAGGTGAGGTTGATTTCCCAAAATCAAAGGCATCTGGTTCCAAAGACGGGCAGTGGTAGAGAGGAGGCTTCTGCCACCCTAAGAAGCCTTGTTGGCGAAGGAAATCGAAATTTATCTAGCTAAAGCTGATCCAAGAGATCTCCTAGGAAAGTACCAAGAAATGTTACTTTAAAAAAAGTCAGAACCTTGATGACAATGAGATTTATGAACAAGACAGAGAGCCTTAAAAGCCGCTCTTTTTTGACGGGTAACCTATGGAGCTTCTTCTTCACTTTGGAAACAGGTTCAAACGTTTTGACGTTCTTCAAGACCCGAACTGCTGAATTTTGCAGCCTCTGAAATTTTATCAGGATACCCTGCTGGGCACTAACATAAACTGCATTACAATAGTCTAACCTGGATGGAGCGAGGGAAGTAACCACTGTTTTTTGCAGATCAACTGCCAGAAAAGGCAAACTCTTTAACAAAGTTTTCAGCACTAGGAAACACAAGGAAGCAACATGGTTTGGCTGTTTTCTAAAGGAAAGATTGGCATCAAAATTGACTCGCAAGTTCCTTGACTTAGAGACAGAACAGGAAAGAGAACCAAGAGATTAAGGGGCATATTATCAAGAACGGCGATAAAATTATTGCCGCTTTAGCGGCACGAAACTGTAGCTAAAATGGCGATAATGGGCTTGATAATATTTCCTTGTGAATTCCCAAAGCAGCCCAGGTTCTGGTGTTATCTGGGCTGCTATGGGAATTCACAACGGCATAATATGAAACCCATTATCGCCGTTATAGCTGCAGTTTCCTGCTGCTAAAGCGGCGATAATTTTATTGCCGTTCTTGATAATATGCCCCTAAGTTCTCAAACCAGTACTAGTATGATTACACCGCAAACTCAAGCGTCTCTGAAATGCTTCTCCACCGAGATAAATTGACTGTGTGTTAACGCTTTATCTTGTGTTTTTTTGTATTTATTTGTTCACCGGGAGTTAAGCTGTTCTAATTTAAGCATTGCACGGCTTTTGGTTCGAGTGGTACTGCTTGGGTAAAAGACATGCAGATAGATTGCTTGATGATGTTTGAAGTAAGGCTGGTGAAAAGCTGGATTTACAGTGATTACTTCAAATGTGCACAGTTTCTTGAGTTAAAATACTGACCATTTGTGCCATGTAATGTTTTGTAGTGATTTATACAGCACTCATGGTGAGGCTTTGCAGCGCTTGTATGCAGCACACAGCACCTGCAATTATGCCTTCTGATGCATAATTGCAGGTGCTTATGCGTCAAAAAATTGAAGGTATCCTAAGACTTTAACATGTCATTAGGGCCTTTTGTGCATTGCTTCAGTGCATATCATACGAGAAGGGCCCATGGTATTCCAGTATCATCTCAAGCCTTTCTCTTGGTGCCCTCCCCATGTTTCCCTTTGTATTTGTGTTCTGCTGCAGACTCCATACGTTGTGTACTTTTGTGTGGTGTTTGTGATGTAACACTCAATTGTAGGCTGGAGATGCCACCCGGCTGTGACTAACCAGTTGAGGCACGGCCAGGTTTATCAACTAGGCACACACTACAAAACTTGCGAAATCTGTCAGGTCGGAAGGCCAGGGGTGCAACAGGTAGCAATTTTGTGACCCCTGTTAGTTAGGGCTGCTTGTTATTGGTTTACACAGGGGTGGGTTTGAGGCACCAGTGTTGGTATGCTGGCATTTTAAGGCAACCAAAATCCACCCAAGGCCCCTTTATCAGCACACTTCAGAATAAAATTCCCATGCACCAACCCACCCAAAGCGCCTGTCACACCAAACATACCCAAAGCGTCACAAGGCAATGCTCTTTATACTTAAGGAAATGTGTATGGATTGATCATGACATGGTTTTTACTTGTTTATTTTCTCATTTATGTCAGAAGATATGCTTGAAACTGTGGTTATCTCCATAGCTTCCTTTTTATTTATTTTTTCCTTTTGTCTTGATTTTGTGTTTATTTTGTTTGAGACCCTTGACCCTTCTCTTTAAAAAAGATTTGCATGGGAAACAGCGACCGGCCTCCGAAAAAATTCTGGGGCATATTACCAAGCAATAGCGATAATTATCGCTATTGCTTGGTTAGCGGGAAAAAAATATCGCCGCACACCGAGGATTTTTACCGCTGAGATACCTTGATATTATCAAGGTTTATCTCAAAAGCAGTAAAAATCCTGCGAAATGCATGAATATCGCTGAAAAATCAGCTATATTCATGCATTATCGTGACAATGCTCTTAGCCATGTTATCCACCTTCCTTTGGATAACATGGCTAAGAACTGCTTTTAGCAGGCGTTAGCTTTTGGAGATATTCGCGCTTAGCGTGAATGGGGCATATTACCAAGCAATAGCGATAATTATCGCTATTGTTTGGTTAGTGGGAAAAAAATATCGCCGCACACCAAGGATTTTTACCGCTGAGATACCTTGATATTATCAAGGTTTATCTCAAAAGCGGTAAAAATCCTGCGAAATGCATGAATATCGCTGAAAAATCAGCGATATTCATGCATTATCGTGACAATGCTCTTAGCCATGTTATCCACCTTCCATTGGATAACATGGCTAAGAACTGCTTTTAGCAGGCGTTAGCTTTTGGAGATATTCGCGCTTAGCGTGAATATTTCCAAAAGTTGCTAATAGGAGTTAGAGATGTTAGCGACTGTTTTCAGTCGCTAACATCTTGGCACGCCCACTTTGCATGTCATTAGCGATAATTATCGCTGACATGCAAAGTGGGCTCCTAAATGCCCGCTATCGCCTACAAGCTGTCGCTAACTGGTGTTAGCGACAGCTTGGTAATAGGGCGCTAAAATTATCGCCGCATTAGCGGGAAAAAGTCCCGCTAATGCGGCGATAATGCCCTTGGTAATATGCCCCTCTGTGTCACTTTAAAGTAAACACCAAAGCCACCCCTGTGTGCAGCCCAGCCTCACAACTCTCAACTTTACCAGCCGCCACTGCTTATTACATTTAGAAAGTCATAGCTTCAGTTTAGAAACAGATAGGGAATTACCTTTTCCACTCATTTAAATTGTGATTTAAAATAATTTGTAATGGTAGTCAGATTTTAAATATACCACTTTATTTCAGAGTAATATAACTGTTGTGAAGTGTATTCCTTCAGGACAGGGGCAAAGTGCTTTGGGTATTGGGAAGGGTGTTTCTCTCCTGAGAAGGATCCTCCGAGGGGTTGTACTTACTACCCCACACCTGGGCCTGCATGCCCTTTGATTAAAACCAGTTTAGGGTTAGTCAAAGGGGGTGTCTCTCTCACAAAGGTTGCAGGAGAGGGAGGAGTGAGCAGTGAAACCAGCTCTCGCTATGACCGCTATGACCCCTGCCCGTCTCTGCCAGGCCTCCGTGGGGATTCAGAGTAGATTATTGTTTTCCTCGTTTACTACATATGAATCTGACAGAAAGTATTTAAATTATTTAATTAAATGTGTCTGTATTGACAATCAGCAAAAAAAAAAATGGCAAATGAAAGGAAATGCAAAAGTTGAATTTTTTTATCACTCACGTCCCAGCGTGCAGAAGAGCGACTGACTGTTAAACACTGCTCGGGTGCCTCCAGCTGCACGAAGAAACCACAAATAGAACCAGTAACTCAAATGTAGAGGCACGGGGCATCAAGCTCGGATGAATGGGTGATTGAGACCTTTTCACGTGCATTCTGAATCTGAGAGTGCGCGACCTGGGGACTTCCAATGGCGTGTGCTTTGGAGTGCACGCGGAAATGGTATTCGCAGAGCTCGATGGCATGTATGGTGGTACCACCCACTGCACCCTAACGTCGTCTCCGATCAGAGCATAGCTGCCAAGGTTCCAAATTGCTATGTGTGAGATTTTCATAATTTAAGTGTAAATATGAGTGACATTTCAACGACTATGAACGGCACGTTCTCACGAGCAATATCAAGCAATGAAGATAAGGGTATCATATAAATAGTAGAAATTGCACCCATTTCAGCAGCAAAAAACTCGAAGAAAATCTTAAAACCACTGAAATGCACAAGAAACGTCACTAACCAACAAGGAGCTTAAGAATAACCTAGAGCGTTTAGAGAACCATTCGCGTCAAAATAATCTGAAATTCCTAAATGTTCCAGAGTCTGTTGGAGGGGAGGATATAAAGGCATTCTTGATCACTTTGTTAAAAACCACTGTTCTAAAGAACCATTCAAGTATTGATCTCAACTATAAAATTCAAAGGGCACACAGAGACCCCTTTAGAAGGAAGCTCGGGAAACAAAAACTGTGTAAAATACTAATGAACTTCCTGTCATATTCTGTCAAGGAGCTTATCCTTTCCGCTGCTCACAGAATCAAAAAGCTCTCCTGTTATACTTAGTACTCTTAGCAAGAAGAGGGATCTGTATTAAATGGAAATCTGCTACTCCCCAGGTAGGGAAGACAGGCTTAGAGCAGCAGTTAACATGTCAAGACTTGAACAAGACACTGGAAATGAAGGCCCTCTTAATATCTGGCAACCCTTTACAAGATGGGCACGACAGAGGTCTTTGATTAACTAACCAAAGTTTTTATAATTTTTCTGGGTAATACGGTCCTATGATTACACCAATCCTCAATCACGTGAGGAAGGCCAAGGAGCCTAGACTGAAACCGTGAGCCAAGGGGCCCCCCAGAAACTTAGAGTGTGAATTGGCTTGTTAAATCTGTGAAAGTCTGGGTGAAGATGAGGAAAAAAAAATAAAAAAAATAAAGCAGAAATGGCACTAACCATGACTGCCGTTCTAACTTAAAGAGGGCAGACAGGCACTGCAGCTGGTCTGAAGATGATCTCATTAATTTGATGATTCATGACCGTGCGCTAGCCTAAAAAAGCGCATTTTCTAGCATAGCAAGTACAAAGCCAGTACACCTAGGAGATTATACCATCACGCAGGCACTTACACACTTACACATAGCTGCCAAGTTTTCAGACTTCTTATGTATCACATTTGATTTTCATGATTTCAGTGTACTTAGAAGTGGCAAACAATGATAACATGTGTAAAACTTAGAATGACACTTTTTCGCAAGTCAAACCAAGCAATTAGTGCATAATTATCAGTAATATCAGAAATTATATACTTGCGAACAATGAGACGCTCTAAGAAGATATTAAAACTGCTACAAAATACCTGAAAAATAAGTTTACTAACCTCCTGCCCCTTTTTAAGATGATAATACTGTCATCTGTCAATGGCTCAGTGCTGCAGAGAGTTGGGGCATACATTATACTTGACTGCTGTCCCTTAACTTTGGCGTCAGTGCTCCTGCTCACTGTACTGGCAGGCTGAGGCAGGAAATAGAACATCGGACCTGCGCTAGTTTTACATGTGTGTTGCCTGCAGGCCGGCAGAAAAACAATGAGAACATCCTTTCTTCTAGCCAGCCTGTGCCGACTGGGGCCCCTGGCTCCTACCCTGCCACATTGGCAATCAATAATATTCGCATGATGCATTACAGCCCATTGGATTCCAGGCCACTCTGTGTCCCACATAGGACACGGGCAGGGGGCCAGGCTGCAATTCGAGTTTCCAAGAGGATGTGAAAGGCCCAAACACAGTCGGATCTCATTGTCAGCTGCTGCCTAAAGAGTCAGACTAAGTCTTTGGACTCACTCGAGCCGCCCGGTGCCACAGACGACACCAGACATTAAGTATTGAGAGTCAGTGTTGACGAGGCTAAGACAAGCTGATCAACTCGTGAGTCACATTATAGGTCACAGCAAGGCAACCTCAGGTTGGCTGTATTTCAAAATCACCAACGTTTTTTAATGTTTACAGCTCACGGCTGCACTACGCAGGCAGCCAGCCTGTCACAGAGGCCCGGCCGCAACTGCACCAGATCACACAAGCCGCGTGCACTGTGCCAGCAGAAGCCACTCACTCACAGAGCTGCTGGGGCGTCGCTGCACAACTTAAGTAACAGGAGCAAATTCATTTATAGAACAAGCAGCAACCTACTCTTGTTAAATAAAGTCATTGATTCTCACACAGGAAACACTTACTTCTTAGCAGCAAGCAAGCGAGACAAGAAGAGCAATTCGGTGAGGCCCACTAGTCCCGCCGGCCGGCCGATGGAAATGAATGGCAATGCCCGGTCAATCATGATTCTGGGCGGCTGGTCATGTGCACTTATCTCTGGGCCCCACCCCCATCACTACGCCTGTCTCAAATGGCACATAGTTACCACCAACCCGGCCCGCCTTTAAGTGCCCAGTCTCGGTGGTGAAGCCATTGGACAAATCACTGCACTCTCATGTGACCTGCACACGTGATTCAGAATGCTACACCAGGTAAATGTATCCAGAGCTTGCTAGTGCAGCGGAGCCAGCCCCAAGCGGTGAGCAGCGCGGACCGCTGACAGCTTTGTTCAGAGTACATTGCAGCAGCACTGAGCAGATCTTAAAATGAACTGTTTCTGCCCTGCCTGGCAAGTGAAGTCTGCTGCGGCCGGGAGTGCACACAGGTGTCAGAGGAGCCCGGGCTCGTGCTAGTACCTGGTGTAGGCAGCCAGTTTCAGTGCTCTCAGCTGTCAGCAGTCAGCAGAGCCTGTCCTCGGGTGACCCCACATATCGCACAGGACCTATCTGTGTGAAGCTGAGACGGGCTTGGGAATGGATCTACATGTTGTGTCTGCAAGACACAGAGAAAGTGAGATGGGAGAATTACTCATTTCTGGAATGTGTGTCAGAGAACTGATGCGAGTAGTCCAGGCTGTTTAGTGAGCAGGCAGCAGCTGATATCCCGTGTAGACCCGGACCTGACCAATAAGTGCCAGTGCTAAGCACCGGAAAGTACCGGCAGAAATTAAGCACTGTGTGTTTGCGATGTACCATCATACATCCACCACATGAATGTGACAAACTTGACAAAATGTAATTTCAAGGAAGGTAGCACAGATGTTCAAATAAAAGTAGATGAACGAAAATACGGGCAAGTTGATCTAAACTTTTTAATGTTGATTGGTCCCAAACACCCTGATTTGCAAAATCATAGGGATTAATACCGCTGCTAAAACATTTTTTGTATGCAATATACACATGTTGGGAGTCAATAAAGTTTTTTGACTCCTAAAATTGGTGCATACATTGATATCGAATCACAATTTGCAACCGGCATATTGAGGGCATCCCTTCTATATTGAGTTTTGTACTCTATATATCAATGGTTTGTGACCAGAATTCTGCTTATGAACCATTGATAACTAGCCAACTCCCAAAATGGAATGATAACTCATTCACAAAAGGGAGGGATCACCCTTGATACCTTCACCTTACAGTAGTGGCTTCAGGGGGAGTAGGCTGTGGTCTAGGGAATCACTGCCATCACTCATTCAAGTTTTTCAAAACTGAAAACTTTTTTTTTTTTAAAGCTGCCCTGTTTTCATTAAGTATACGAAAAAGGGATGGGTAGAATGCTTGAATTAATCTTAGCCACTGGTAATTTCTCGAACCACCTTCCAATCCATCGTTATTTTGCACATCATTTCACCTCAGTTTAGACCTAGATATATTCAAATCAGTCTTGACCCTGCTCATTTCGGAAAAGTCCAGCCCAAACTTCCAAGTTCCTCCTTGAACTGTAACACAAGCAACCCAGGACCGGTTTTGCTCTAGTTATGGGTTCATCAGCTGGCTACAGCTCGGTTCCAGTGACAGGGTGCATATGACCCACATCTGGGCAGACCCATACCACTTAGAGTGACACATTAAGTATACAAAAAAGTGATGGATGCAATGCTATGCTTGAATTAATCTCAGCCACTGGTAATTATTTGGGACGCATCCCAATCCATCATTATTTTGCACACAATGTCCCCTCAGTTTGGACCCAGCTCTATGCAAATCAATCTTGACCCTGCTCTAATTGGAACAGTCCAGCTAAGCCAGGTCCTCCTTGAACCAGAGCACAACCAACCCAGGACCAGTGTCACCCTAGTTATAGGTTCATCATCAGGGCACAGCTTGATTCCAGTGGCACAGTGTGCACAGGAAAAACGTCTGGGCATACCTGTCCCACTTTAGTGTGACACGTAAAGTACATATATCATTTACATCTTGCTGGGTCCAAACTGAGATGACATGGTGTGCAAAATAACAATGGATTGGGATGTGGCGCGAGTAACTACCAGGGACTGAGATTATTTCAAGTATTTCTCCATGACTTATTTTTGTGTACTTTTATGTGTGTTTTTCGTATACTTTATTTTTCCTTTAGGGAGATCCGGATAAAAATAAAAAAGCCCGTTTTCAACTTTGAAATGCAATCAGATAGATTATAGTCTGCTGGCCCATTGAGGCCACCATCCCTCTTATCATAGCTAATTACAGTGGGCCATAATTTGCGGCCTGCCAAATTAATACTCATTTGGCAGATCAGTTAGGGACCCAGTACAAGTCAGTATTCTGCAATGTATTGTTCAGTTTGGAAATAAGTTACTGGTTGCAATATGTGACTCCTTTTTGCAACTAATATTTTTATTTATCTGGCCTACTTCTATTTTTACTGGATGAACAGCCGTTGATATTAGTATGGAAAATACTACCAGGTCTAAGAAGACTGACGAACAAATGTCTGTTTTTTTCCAATCCAAAGAATATAGGGGCATATTATCAAGGACAGGCGATACATTATCGCCGCTTTTATCGGCAGGAAACTGCCGATAAAGCGGCGATAATGGCCTTGATAATATGCTCTATGAATTTCAATCGAAGCCCATGTTAGATGTGTTCACATCGAACATGGGCTTCGATTGGAATTCATAGAGCATATTATCAAGGCCATTATCGCCGCTTTATCGGTAGTTTCCTGCCGATAAAAGCGGCGATAATGTATCGCCTGTCCTTGATAATATGCCCCATAACTCCTGTCCAGCTGTTTTGTATCATTAGTGTCAAAAAGAATGATAGGAGACTAACAATACTTAAACAGATTATGCACCTGCTTTGAAAAGGAATATGCTATGTAAATTGTGACTCCAAAAAATGAGATCTCAAAACTGGATCCCATTTCAAAGCATGTGCTTACAGTCAGAGACAGTGAAGATTAAACACCCAGACGAGCACTTTTACAGACTAGTAAAAAATAATAATGTTGATAAGGTGTTTGTTGCCCAAACTGTTTTCCACACATAACTTATCATTATGTTTCTTTAAAACTTGGACTGATTTAGGTTTTGTGTTTTATATCCTATAATACTCTGCCATTTAAGAAAGTGACTGCACCCGCCTGTAGGTCAACCTGTACTCTAAACTTTAAATTAATGGGTAGATTTATCATTATTTCACGCAGCGCTGCAAGCCACCTTGCTGCGCTAGGCTGCAGTGCATGAAAGGGCAGGAATGTGCCAGATTTAACATGATACAGTGCATTCCTGTCCTTTCCTTGCCTTGGTGCACAATGTGCTGCCTAGCACCACCGCAGGCACCCTTGTGCTGTGGTGCAAGGGTACCTGCATTGAAAACAGAATTGTTTTAGTGCAGAAAGGGATACCTTCCTGCACAAAAACAACTCCTTGAGGCATTTTCCTCTTTCCATATGTGCAGCACACATAGAAGAACGGAAAAACAAGGTGAAATAGAAATATTTCTCCTTGTTACCCCTCACGTGGGGAGGCATAGCATTTTGCTGCATTTCCAGGACTACTAGTAATAGTAAATCTCTGAATGCTCCAAAGTTCAGGGGTAGATTCTTGGGACACAGTAACACAACGCAGCGATTTGCACTGCATTAAATTACTCTAGATTTATCAAGTCCTGCAGGGCCACACAAAGTGGCCTTGCATGGCTTAATAATTCTGGCTTAGTAGTTGCATCACCCTTGCGCCCCCTTGCATGGCCAAAGGCGATGCAACCAAATCATAAATCTGCCTCTAAGTCTTTAATGTCTGCTTCTGAATATGTAGGTTTCTAAGGGTGTATTTATTATGAATGCATACTCCTAATCACTCACATATTACGTCTCAGCCACTTCTCCAAGCACGGTTTACCAATAAGGGGTATATTTATATAGGTTGTGCTTTACACTTGCATCATACAAGGGGGCAGAAGAGCAACACAAAACCTAAGTAGAATTTAACAAGCCATGCAAGGCTTCCTTGAGTGGCTTGTAAATCCAGTTTAACGTAACACAGCGCATATCACTGCATCGCTTTACTCTGCCCAAGGGAGGTGGAGCATGGGTGGGGCATGGGTGTTCCCAAGCATCCACCCATAGGTTTTGGCGCCTTCCCAGATGTACCATTAGTGGTAAATCTGGGAATGCATAAAAATGCTACGCCCCCTCAGGGGAGGTGTAATGAGGAAAAATATCTTTGTTTCTCCTTGTTACTTCCTCTTTCTCTGTGTGCTGTATTTTCCAGTGCTCATAGAAAGAGGAAAATGCCTCTCAGCATTGCTTTTGTGCAGAATGATGTCCCTTCCCGCACAAAAATAATCCTGTGTGCAAGGCACGATAACTGACTTTATGCTTTATCCATACATATTTCAAATGCAAATTCTACTTTGAAATTCCAAACACATAACCCCAAACCACACCAATGGTATGTGCCATACAATTGAATTCTTACATAGAAAACAGTACATTGTCATCTGATTTCATAGGTTGAGGATGTTGAAAAAACATAATTATACTACTCGAGGGTAGACAGGGGCGCAGTATCATTTCAGGGACTCTGCAAACCATAAAGTATGAATTTATCACACTGACAGTTATTTTCAAAGTCTCTCCTGTACATTGTGAGTATTCCCAATGTATTTTGAGTATTTTGCGGTCAATATTCAAACTATTGTCACAGCTATGTAGTTTGGATGAATACAGACTGCACTATTAATACCAATTATTTACAGTGTGGTTCCTCTTAACAATTCATTGGCAATGTTAAGGGTGTAAGCCCACTGAAAAGCTGGTCTCCACTGGTCCTTACGCAATGAAACCTTTTTACCTTTTAATTGTAACATCAGTTTCACAGAAGCCTTTGTCTGCACTCACTCCATAGTACTCAAATCAGTATGGCAAACCCAACAGGTTTGCTGTTTGAATGTCTTCTGCATGTCAGGTTTGCAATAAGCTTGTACCCTAAAGTAACTATAAGTCATGCCCTAGCCATTTACTGATTATGATCTCACATTTGACATCACTCATGACATGTTCTGTGATATCATGATAAAATCACTGCAACATCTGAAATTACATAATTGATGACAACGCATCCCTTGGGTACGAGGTATAGTTACCCTAGGGCACAACTTATACTTACGTCAATAACTATAAGTGGGGTATTTCAGTGGTTTTGCTAATTTAAGGTGGTATTTTCCAAATGACATTTTCACTTAACTATATTGTCCCTTTAATCTTTGTGTTTTCACTGTGGCTTCAGTGCCGTTTGTGCTGAGGGAGGAGGAACCCTTTCAGCACCATTTCTGGGCCCTGGGCTCACTGCCGGGGAGGTGTACGGTCTAGTCCTCCCTTCCAACACCTATGATAGCTATGCATAGTAGAGTCAGGGAGGTACTGCCCTCTCCTTTCAGATCCCTCTCTCGGATGATAACAGTGTGTAGTAGAGTGTGTGGAGGGACTGGTCTCTCTGCTGAGACATCTCTGTAATGATAAGTGTGATTAATAGGGTATGGTGAGGGACGGGGCTCTCCTTTCAGACCTCTCTCTTGGAAAATCTGATGCACCTCCTCACACTCTAACATAACCTTTGATACACCCACTGTAAAATACAGACTACCATTTTCGAAACCATCAACACACCAATACCAGTTACTACATACTTACTCACTGATTCCTAGGTCTACATACACATTCAAGTGTGAGTTACTCACACACTTAGTCAGTCATGCAAAGATTCAATCACACTACCATTTACTCACCTATACAGATATACAAACACCACCTCACCTATTAATACAGATACTAAGACATACTTGCTCTCTTATATAATCACTGATACGAGTACACACTCATCCATACAGCCACTCTCACAATCACTGACTCTCACATATAACTTCAACTCTTACATACACTGCCTTTTACCTATGTAGTTACTTGGACATGTACCACTGAGACATCAATTCTTTCACCAACACACCCATACACACACTCACCCACCCATACAAATGTTTCCACATGCACTCTTGAACCCATGCACCCAGTGAATCAACCACTCATACATCTATGCACAGAGTCAAACACACACTCAGTCTCCCAAACAAATGCTCAGGCAACGCATCAATACCCCATATTGACACTCATGTAGCTACTGACCAACCCATGCAGCAGCTCACACCACAACAGACTGATACAGACATTCACACAGTTTAGTCACTAACCCAAGTTTTCAGTAAGACACATTTAATCACTCACATATACAGTCAGTCACAGACCTCATAAATCCTCCATCCAGACACTTATACACCCACTCTTTCTTCAATCCACCTTGACACATATATAAAATCTATTTCAACTTTAAAGAAACACACAGTCAATGGATGATGTCTTCAGTGATGTCATCAGTGATGTAATTTGAGATGTCATCAGTGATGTCACTGACCATGTCATGAATGATGTAATATGTGACGTTGTCAGCAATGCATTGCCGGGGCGCGAGTTACAGTTAGCTGAACTAACTATAAAGGCAGAATTTCTCTGGTTTTGTTAGAGTGAAATGTCCAACTAACTATAACATCCCTAAAACCTATGTTTTTTTCAGTGAATTTCTAAAGTGTTTTAAATGCTAATTTCTAACTATAACATGCGTGAAACCTATGTTTTTTTCAGTGAATTTTAATAGTTTTTTAAATGCTAATTTCTAACTATAACGTCCCTAAAACCTATGTTTTTTTCAGTAAATTTCAAAGGTTTTTTTAAATGCTAATTTCTAACTATAACATAGCAGTCATGTTTGCAGAGTGGTGGAGCTAATTTCTAACTATAACATAGCAGTTGTGTTTGCAGAGTGGTAGAGAAAGGTGAACGTGGCCTTCAAATACCTCTTAGCAATCCCACTGTTTGGGATTTACTGGAAGTAACAGGAGGAGTAGTTAGCCCCCAACGTCAACCTTGGGGGCCAACTACCCCTTTTATTACCACCAGTAAGTCCCACACAGCAGTATTGCTAACTTCTTATATCAGACCCGCCCCCTCCCTGCACCTCTGTGCAAACACGACCCCAGCACATTGTAAGTCAAGGGAAGTTAATCCCCCAACTTAAAATGAGCCACGAAGTGCGTTTGCACTCTTGTCACATCAGGCCCCACCCCCTGCCTTTACCACTGTGCAAACGGGCCCTCTGGCACATTTTAAGCATGGGGATAAAGTGCCCTTGAATCCTGAGGGTCCCTGGAGTCCAACTAGCACACCAGGTATCTCCAGTAAGCACCACTGAGCTACGTTGCAGAGAGGTGTTTTAAAAGGGGCGTGGCCTCGGACCACTCTCTGCAACACAGCCCAGTGGCGCATACTAGAGGTACCTGGTGGTCTAGTTGGCCCCCAGGGACCCCCAGTATTGAAGGGGAATTAATTCCCCAACTTACAGGGCCAAGTGAAACAAATGAGACAACAGAGAAAACTTTCTCCAACACAGCTTTGGCGTACGCCCTGAGAGGATACAAAACGCAACTGGATAATTTGGGCATAACAATCAAGCCCCTGCTTGCTACTATATATCCAAAGATCCTGAACATTAACATGCCAAGTGCACAGCAGGGACTGCAAGAATTGAATGGCCAGAAATGGATGAACAGTAAACACTCAACTCGACTAGCTACTGGATACATTTTACATTGCTCCCAAGGCAGCCTGAAAATGAACCTGAGTAGCAATAGCTCAATCCTAATCATAACACACGTAGAAGGGGGCAACAGCTTCTGTTCGACAAAGGGGAAAAGTATTAAAGATTGGTCCTGGCTCCCACTGGCATTAAATCCTAGCTCCTAATACCAGACCCTTATCAAGTAATCTGTTGATTCTGACAAAGGTTAGACCCGTTTTAAACAACGGTCTTGTCCAAATGGAAGCCCCTCAGATAACAACCAAACGATTAACATCATGACTTGGAAGGTCACAGGGATCAACAAGGTTTTGCAAAGTCCATCTGCAATTACATTCCTTGCAGGAGCAGGTAAAATCTGCGCCCAAGAAACAAGGGCAACTTCATCTTTACCAATAGGAGGCTATGCGGAACATTTCAAACCCGTAATAAAAGGCAATATTTCTGGGGGACCCTCGGGGGATATCTCTACATACATCAAGCATGCTCTGAAAGTTTATTTTACCGAGATAAAGAACCCCTCAGATGTTTTTGGCCAGCTCTCCGAAAGGCTTGAATACGACAGTTGGCCCAATATCAATACTTTAAATCAATGTTTATTATAACTCACATGGGCCGGGTCCAAAGGACAAACTTACTCTTTTAATAAACAAGATCAAAACTCAGTATGCAAACATGGACTCCATCATCCTTGGGGACTTTAACACACACAAAATAGGGCTGAATGTACTTGAAAGTAACCCCAATGGGAGCACCGGAAGATTCAACGCCCTTATGGCGGCGTATAATCTGGCAACGACACACTCTCTAATCATAAAAGTTAACTCAGGGGCATTTATAGCACCCACTTACAACAAGCATACCACAATAGACTAAATGTTATTGAGTGAGAGACTACAAAAACATATGTCAAATTATGCAGTTCAAAACCGGAATGAAAGTGACCATGCCGCCCTAACCCCGCAGTTATCCATCACAGCACAAATCCGGCACACTCTTCGCTACATCGGGGCAACAATGGGGGAAGAACTGCATAGACTCCTTAGAAGAATCAAATGGGGGCCGTTCCCAAGTCATAAATTTGATTCATCGAAAGCAACGTGGAAAGGCTGGCAGACTGGACTTAACAACAAGGGCCTCATAGGGGATTGGGACACACTTGCCTATGATTTAGCTTCTCTGCTTCGGGGGAGCATTATTCATAGAACCAACATAAACACTGCACATACGCTGGGATATCACCCAGCAATCAAGGAATGCTTCAAACAATTAAACTCCAAATGCAGGGCCTATCGGACAACCGGGTCTGAGTCTGCCAAAAAGGAACTTAAACTAGCGGGCAAGAGCCTCTCTTTCTACCTCTCTGCAATGCAACTCTGTGGCGCTTACTGGAGGTAAGCAAAATCCAGCCCAGAATCTAAGAGCCTCAAACGCACTATAAATCAAATCCTACGATAACTGCGAAAAACACTAGGGAATTTAGAGCTGCAGTCGACACTTTGACAAATGAAGGCACTACTGAAAAGGAGGAAGTGGAGGAAAATAAGACTAAAGAATGAT
This sequence comes from Lissotriton vulgaris, assembly GCF_964263255.1. Lineage (NCBI taxonomy): Eukaryota > Metazoa > Chordata > Amphibia > Caudata > Salamandridae > Lissotriton > Lissotriton vulgaris. The sequence continues at coordinate 1,318,209,485 of NC_141691.1, forward strand.
GAAATGTGGGCTAAGCTACTGTATGACGCCAAGCAACACAACAGCGCTAAATTTTGGCAAACAATCCATAAGTTAGAGCGACCGAACCTCCCAGGAATTAGCTCCAATATAACAGAGGCTGATTGGGTAGATTATCTCTCCGCCCATTTTAACAACAATAGGCAAAAGGGTGGGGAATCAAACAAGGGAGCGGGCATTGCTCTACCGGATATCGAATCTCCGTACAAGGGAAAAATGACACAAAACTGCACAAAGATCACCTGGCCAATAGCACCAATACCCATAAGCAACAGGGGATCCTTTTGGCTGCTGATTTTCACTCAACAGACCCCACTTAAAAGGAAGGATATTCTCCCACAGAAAAACAGATAAAAGGTCTGATAGCCAGGGGTAGAGCTATGGGAACGCCCGCCCAAACGAGATCCCACTGATGCTGTACAAACACAACGCCGACTTTTGGAGTAAGGCTCTATTACCAGTCTTCAAGGGCTTAAACTCCACAGTCCCTATTCGGGAATCCTGGAAAGGATATATTATTAGTCCAATTTTTAAACAAGGCGATAGAAATTATCCAAACAACTACCAACTGATCGCCTTCTTGATGTAGATGCCAAATACTAAGCAGGCACAATCTTCAATAAGTTAACCTCCTGGGCCTCGGAAAATTCCAATATTTCCATCAATCAAACCGGGTTGTGCAGTGGTCAAGGAACAACAATAAATATCCTGGTTCTCACGTTGTTAATGGATGCAGCCAAAGAACTAAAAATGCCTCTTTCCTTTGTTTTATTGACTACACAGTTGCTTTCGACCATTTCGGCTGTGCCAAACTCTGGGGAAAACTGGAAAGTTGGAATATACCAAACACATTCTTGGATCGGCTAAAACAGCTGCACACAGATACATGGATCAGGATTAAAGTAGGCGCCCGGACATATATCTTAAAACAAATCAAGACCTCAGAAGGCCTCAAGCAGGGGTGTGTCCTTGCCACGATCCTTTTTAATCTCTTTTTAGCCGATCTGCCTGGGAAGCCGTACAACTGTGTATACCATGCTCCAAAACTGGGAAACAAGCTATTGTCTAACTTGCTATATGCCGATGACCTGCTTTTAATCAGTCGGATGCCAATTGGTCTTCAGCACCTATTAGATACGACAAGCAGGTTCTCTAATAGGAATGCCCTCACAATAAACCTCAAAAAAACCAAAATTATGGCTGTTAACTACCACAAAAAGAAGAACTATAACTGGTTCCTAGATGGCCATCGTCTGGATCAAGTACAGAGTTAAATATAAATATCTGGGAATATTAATGGATCATAAAAGCTCATTCAAACTTCAGCTAGAGTCCATGCGGAGAAAGGGGACTACAACGTATTTAGCACTGAAGTCACTTAAGAGACGGCTCCCTGACCTCACCCTTGATCCCTTCCTACATGTCCTGATGGCCAAACTGTTGCCAACACTGACTTACGGGAATGAGGCTCTTAAAGGCAAAGACGCAGCAGTTCTAGACGCTGTAATAGCCAACTCCTATAGAAAAATCTTCCATCTTCAAAAATACGTCTCTCCAGTTAAAATACGGCTGGAATTTTGGGTTCAAAGACAAACAATGGAAAGAAGGAGTGCTTAAGTTAAAAGTTGGCATAAAATCCGATGTGCTGAGGGAGGATCTCTAAAGTCCCACCTCTGGAAAGCCTTACTTCATCAAGAAAAATGTCCAGCCAGGGATTACCTGTTTGACTCTATTGAGATATTGGGCCTGTCTGAGCTCTGGGCCGCTCCAACACATCATCTTTCCTTCAAAAAAAGCAGTGAAAAAAACAACATCCATGTTATCTGTTCTAGAAGGCAAAGCAAATCTTACTAAAAAGGCACACGGCTGGATAGTGCTCAGTGACTACGCAAGGCCAAAACCCCAAGCCTACTTGAGTGCAGGAATCAAGATAAGAATGAAGGAAAACTTCCTACGGCTGCGTTTGGGGGTAATTGCGATAAACCCCATCTTCCACCATGAGAAGGGAAAGGAAAGGAGGCATTCCAACCTGTCGTCTATACGGTAGCGGGAAGGAAGACATCATTCATGTAATTTGCAACTGTCCCAATTTAAAGGATATAAAATGCACCTTGTTATGTCCCTTTTTCAGGTATTACAGCATGCGGTCCTGTAGGGAGGCAGTGAAGCTTTGTTTCAACCGTATTGACGTCCAGCTTAACTGTCGGCTAACAAAATTCTTCGAGACGGACCCTCAGAGTACTGCATGCACATCTCACACTACACAAAAACATCGAGATTTCATTCAACATGAAAGCAACCTTATTATTTTAGCTGGTCATACACAAGACCTTAGCTATGAGCAAAAGGCATCCCTTTTTTTTAATGTGCTGGCCTAGCCAATTCCATGATCCATGAATAGCCGTGAAGCTTTTACAAGAACATTTTACGAAGCATATTTATGCAGAGTTGCAGACATTATTTTTCCCTGATATGAGATCATGAAAATCAACCGGACAGAGGATTTTGTTGCATGTATTAGGTGTATTCTTTAATTCCTGACTCGTGTGGTAGTGCCAGAGATAAACATAAAAGCATATGGACCTGATTCACAACGTTTTTGCTATGAGTAGGGGACGCTTGCTGATGTAGTACTTTCGGTTTACCCCTGAATTCCAAGAGTATACCAGTAGTACACCTCAGTGCAATCTTTGTGAATCAGGCACTGCATATTTTAAGTTTTGAAATTGCCATGCCAAATAAAGTTCCAGAACAAAATTGTACATCCCACCAACAAATAGTTCACTGAAACACTTACCTCTATTTGGTTAAAGTGTAGGGAAAAGTAATCTAGTGAACAAGATGAATAAAGATGCTTTCATATTGTAGCATGCATTGGCAAAGCCTTTATACCTGGCTTTAATCTAGAAAGGCCTCCACGATCATTTTTGCACACCTGTGTTTGCATGTGTTGATGACTCTAAAATTCTACAGTGACAATATGATTCTGTATTCCAACTCCCCATTTCCAGAGAGGTTACGGATTTAAAATATGAATTTACATATTCACATTTAACAATGATTTTTTAGTTCTTTATGTGGTTTAAATAAATATGCCAATGCTGAGTTATGATGGTGATAGTCATGATTGTGGCCGCCCTTGCACCTCAAATATATTGTAGAAGAAGCAGGTGAAGACATCATACAATGTACGAGTAATACTCATCATTCATACTGAGGAAGTTCCTGTATTTGGTGCATCAATCAGCTCCTTATCAACGTGTATTGAAAGAGGAAGCCAATGAAAACCAAGAAAAAGTATTGAGGAACTTCAATAGAAGGTGATCAGAGATGGCTCCTTTACATTGTGATCTCACATGTCTTGACACCCATGACTGGAAGGCAGTGGGTTGCAGTTGCAGAGGTTCTGCATGCACAGTATGAAGTGGCTGCTTCTGAGTAGTTGGGCTAAGCAATGCCTGCTTAAGATATGGGGCTGTCAGCTGTGAAGGGCAGCACAATCCCAAAATGGAGTTCTTTGCTATTCACTCCTGTAAAATACAAACATGTGAAAAAACTCCTGTCCCTGATCCAAAATGTGAAATACATTCGAAGATACAATGCAGGATGAAGGCTGGCCCAAAACGTTTTTATGAATAAAATGTGCTGACTTATAGACTTTGGTTATATCAATCAATCAATCAATCAATCAATCAATCAATCAATCAATCAATCAATCAATCAATCAATCAATCAATCAGGTACCTGTATATTACAGCTGATCACACATGAGGGTATCCAGGCCCTGGACTGTGGGATTCAGTAAAAAAGCCAGGTTTTGCGTTTCTTCCTGAAGTCTGTCAGAGAGGGTGACGTTCTTAAGTGGAGGGGGAGGGCTTTCCAGGACCTTGCGGTGAAGTGGGAGAAGGCACGTCCTCCTGAGTGGTGGTGGTGGCTGCACAGGGTCTGTGCAAGGGCGCGTTTGGTGGAGCTGAGGTTTCTGGATTGTTGGCAGAAGTTCAGGATGGGGTTTTATGTATGCAAGTAACTGGCCATAGAAGGCTTTGTAGGCGTGGGTCAGTAGCTTGAACTGGCATCTGTTCTGGATGGGGAGCCAGTGGAGGTCTCTCAGGTGTTGGGTGATGTGGGTCCTTTCTGGCAGGTTGAGGACCAGCCTGGCTATTGCATTTTGCTTCATCTGAAGTCTTCTCATGAGTTTGCTAGCAGTGCGCTTCCTCATATTTTTCTTGAGTTGATGACAAGTGCTCTGGCACAGAACAAAGGCTGTCAGTAAACAGAGCTAAAAATGCCATGCTCAGGATGTAATTAGAAGGGAAAACCATTACTATAAAAGTAGAGAATAAGAACAACACCACTAAAGAAGTGAAGTTGGTAACAGAGTAATGAGATAATCGGGCATGTTTTATGATAATTAAGTTTATTAGCTCATGAAAAAGAGCTTTACAAGGTCCTAAATGCGTATATATATATATATTACCGGAGCGGGCCACAAGTTTTGAAAATTTCCCGAAGATTCATCAACCGCGCCAAAGTTATTGCGAATAGAATGTTGCGAATTTCCTATGGAAAATAGGTCCTAACTATAACTACCTACTGGCGACCGCCAGTAGGTAATACATATATATATATATATATATATATATATATATATATATATATATATATATATATATATATATATATGAACAGAACTCCTTCAGGCAAGTGAAGAATGGAGGCCACAACAGGGGAGAACAGTGGAGGCACCTTTATTCAGCAGCAATGCACCCCTTGCGAATGCATTTCGGCGTCTGTGTCGCCTTCTTCAGCGCCGGGGGTAAGTAACAAGATGTCCATCTGGGGATAAATGCCCTGCCCCATCCTGTTAAATAGTGCACAGGTCCGCCCCCTCGATAGGTAGTCCAGGCATGCACTTCCTGTTGGTACCCTGTTGTCCGGTTACTACAAGTCCCAGAATGCTGTTGGAAGTGGGCCAGTGCTGCACGGGGTGGATGTTGTGCTTGATGGTATTAGCCCCCAAGTCGAGTGCAGTTGCCGAACATCACCGCCTCCTCAGCTCCCCTTCCGCAGCCACCCCCTCGCCACGGGTCAATTTTCGGCGGGGGCAGGGTCAGAAGTCCGACTAGCCCAGCGTGTCCTCAGTGAGAACAACAGCGCCTCTTCTCTTCCCAGGCACGGAGGCGGGCTTCAGTCATTCCGTTACCACGGATTACAGCCAAGTTCCACCGGAGCAGAGACCAGTAGTTTGCTGAAGCCGACTTTGAGCTGCGGGGACCTCCAAAGCGCGACTCTGGAACTCGCGCTGGAAAATGAACAGAACTCCTTCAGGCAAGTGAAGAATGGAGGCCACAACAGGGGAGAACAGTGGAGGCACCTTTATTCAGCAGCAATGCACCCCTTGCGAATGCATTTCGGCGTCTGTGTCGCCTTCTTCAGCGCCGGGGGTAAGTAACAAGATGTCCATCTGGGAATAAATGCCCTGCCCCATCCTGTTAAATAGTGCACAGGTCCGCCCCCTCGATAGGTAGTCCAGGCATGCACTTCCTGTTGGTAACCTGTTGTTCGGTTACTACAAGTCCCAGAATGCTGTTGGAAGTGGGCCAGTGCTGCACGGGGTGGATGTTGTGCTTGATGGTATTAGCCCCCAAGTCGAGTGCAGTTGCCGAACATCACCGCCTCCTCAGCTCCCCTTCCGCAGCCACCCCCTCGCCACGGGTCAATTTTCGGCGGGGGCAGGGTCAGAAGTCCGACTAGCCCAGCGTGTCCTCAGTGAGAACAACAGCGCCTCTTCTCTTCCCAGGCACGGAGGCGGGCTTCAGTCATTCCGTTACCACGGATTACAGCCAAGTTCCACCGGAGCAGAGACCAGTAGTTTGCTGAAGCCGACTTTGAGCTGCGGGGACCTCCAAAGCGCGACTCTGGAACTCGCGCTGGAAAATGAACAGAACTCCTTCAGGCAAGTGAAGAATGGAGGCCACAACAGGGGAGAACAGTGGAGGCACCTTTATTCAGCAGCAATGCACCCCTTGCGAATGCATTTCGGCGTCTGTGTCGCCTTCTTCAGCGCCGGGGGTAAGTAACAAGATGTCCATCTGGGGATAAATGCCCTGCCCCATCCTGTTAAATAGTGCACAGGTCCGCCCCCTCGATAGGTAGTCCAGGCATGCACTTCCTGTTGGTAACCTGTTGTCCGGTTACTACAAGTCCCAGAATGCTGTTGGAAGTGGGCCAGTGCTGCACGGGGTGGATGTTGTGCTTGATGGTATTAGCCCCCAAGTCGAGTGCAGTTGCCGAACATCACCGCCTCCTCAGCTCCCCTTCCGCAGCCACCCCCTCACCACGGGTCAATTTTCGGCGGGGGCAGGGTCAGAAGTCCGACTAGCCCAGCGTGTCCTCAGTGAGAACAACAGCGCCTCTTCTCTTCCCAGGCACGGAGGCGGGCTTCAGTCATTCCGTTACCACGGATTACAGCCAAGTTCCACCGGAGCAGAGACCAGTAGTTTGCTGAAGCCGACTTTGAGCTGCGGGGACCTCCAAAGCGCGACTCTGGAACTCGCGCTGGAAAATGAACAGAACTCCTTCAGGCAAGTGAAGAATGGAGGCCACAACAGGGGAGAACAGTGGAGGCACCTTTATTCAGCAGCAATGCACCCCTTGCGAATGCATTTCGGCGTCTGTGTCGCCTTCTTCAGCGCCGGGGGTAAGTAACAAGATGTCCATCTGGGGATAAATGCCCTGCCCCATCCTGTTAAATAGTGCACAGGTCCGCCCCCTCGATAGGTAGTCCAGGCATGCACTTCCTGTTGGTAACCTGTTGTCCGGTTACTACAAGTCCCAGAATGCTGTTGGAAGTGGGCCAGTGCTGCACGGGGTGGATGTTGTGCTTGATGGTATTAGCCCCCAAGTCGAGTGCAGTTGCCGAACATCACCGCCTCCTCAGCTCCCCTTCCGCAGCCACCCCCTCGCCACGGGTCAATTTTCGGCGGGGGCAGGGTCAGAAGTCCGACTAGCCCAGCGTGTCCTCAGTGAGAACAACAGCGCCTCTTCTCTTCCCAGGCACGGAGGCGGGCTTCAGTCATTCCGTTACCACGGATTACAGCCAAGTTCCACCGGAGCAGAGACCAGTAGTTTGCTGAAGCCGACTTTGAGCTGCGGGGACCTCCAAAGCGCGACTCTGGAACTCGCGCTGGAAAATGAACAGAACTCCTTCAGGCAAGTGAAGAATGGAGGCCACAACAGGGGAGAACAGTGGAGGCACCTTTATTCAGCAGCAATGCACCCCTTGCGAATGCATTTCGGCGTCTGTGTCGCCTTCTTCAGCGCCGGGGGTAAGTAACAAGATGTCCATCTGGGGATAAATGCCCTGCCCCATCCTGTTAAATAGTGCACAGGTCCGTCCCCTCGATAGGTAGTCCAGGCATGCACTTCCTGTTGGTAACCTGTTGTCCGGTTACTACAAGTCCCAGAATGCTGTTGGAAGTGGGCCAGTGCTGCACGGGGTGGATGTTGTGCTTGATGGTATTAGCCCCCAAGTCGAGTGCAGTTGCCGAACATCACCGCCTCCTCAGCTCCCCTTCCGCAGCCAGTAGGTAGTTATAGTTAGGATTATTTTCAATGCAAAATCTCAACATTCTATTGTGAATAACTTTGGTGCCGGTTGAGGAATCTGCCTGAAAATTTCCTCAAATTTGCCTCGCGGCGCTCCGGTCCTTCCTTGAAAGTTTGGGGGGGATTCGTGAAGCAGGGGCCGAGATAAAAGGGGGGTCCCAAAATGTGTTTTCCCCATGTTAATTTCAATAGGGCGGTGGACCTCACTTTTAGCCCGAACGGCTGAATGGATTTCCACCAAACTTGGCAAAATTGTAGGGACTGGTACCCCGATGTGCCTTTGCTATGTCTCAAGATATATGCTCCAGTGGTTTTTACGAAAATTAACTTTGAAAAAATATATATTGGCCTACATTGGGCTATATATATGTTAGAGCCCAAATGTAGCCCAATGTAGCCCAATGTAGCCCAAAGATGGCCACTAGAGAAAAAAAACAACAAATGTAGCCCAAATATCAGCCAGATGTAGCCCAACTATAGCCCAATGACAGAATGTCCTAGACAGACCCTCCAGGATATCGCGATTTCGCGATTCCGCGATTCCGCGATTTTCCGCGAAATCGGCACTTTTTAAAAAATGCCGCGATTTTTACAAAAATGCCCGCGAAATCGGCATTTTTTGTAGAAATCGCGGCATTTTTCGCTATATCCTGGGGGGTCTGCTTTAGCCAAGATACTCAGCAGCATTGGAGAGGCACAGCCCTTGATGACCTGTTAAGAGGTGCTTCGAAGGTGACTGTGAGGAGGGGGGGGGGCAGCCCTGACACCTCCAGCCCTTGCTGACCTGTTAAGAGGCGCTGCGAAGGTGACTGAGAGGGAGGGGCTGCAGGCTCAGGAGCAGCGACATCTATTCACATGCAAACAGCCCTGATTGCATCATGTCTCTGCTATTTGGAGGGGGCTCGCACATTCCATTTCTACCCAGGGCCCCAAACATCCGGCCAGATTACACCCCTGATTACACCGAGGCAGCACGTGGTTCTCTTCACAGAGCGTAATTACTGTCACTAAATTGTAAGCAAACCTCGGTTCTTCAACATGCAGTCTATAATGTAACATAATGAAGAAATGGCACAATCGCACCCACACTGATTAACAAAGTATGGTGGACAATCAGTTCAATCAGTTCTCTTAGAGTATCTCCTGTAAGTACTGTACATCACAGTGGGGGGGGGGGGGGCATTTTGGACAGAGAGCCTGTCTTCTCGTTGTCTTATGCAGGAGGGGGCGAGGAGCCCAAGATGATACTAGAATACTGCATGCCCACCCCTGTGCCCACCCTGGTGGATCCTGTTCCCTCTCCTGTGATGGCTCCTGCCCTCCCCTCAGTGATGGCTCCTGTCCCCCCATGTGGTGGCTCCAGTCCATCCCCCGCCGGTGATGGCTCCTGTCCCCCCATGTTGTGGCTCCAGTCCACCTACACCTGTGATGGCTCTTGTCCCCCCCTGTGGTGGATCCTGTCTCTGCCCTGGGTGGCTTCTGTCCCAGTCCTTGTACGACCCCTGCAGTGAGGGTGAAGTTCTTGATGGGCCTCTTCTCAAAAGGGCTCAGCTCAAGATTAATATGGAAAGGTCGGTGAGTAAGTAAGTGAAGGGATGGGTGAATGGCTGGATGAATTAGTGAAAGGGTGAATGGATGAATGAAAGATTGAATAAATGGATAATGAGAGAGGATGGATGAATTGATGAGAGGGGACGGATGGAGAGAAAATGTAAATAGCTGGATGTATGGGTGGAAGGGTAGCTGGATGATGGATGAGGGGAAATATGGATGAGGGGAAGGATGATGGATGAGGAGAAGGATGGATGGATGGAGGGGAAGGATGGATGGATGAGGGGAAGGATGGATGGATGATGAGGGGATGGATGGATGGTTGATGAGGGGGTGGGTGAAAGGATGGATGATGAGGGGAAGGGTGGATGGATGGATGAAGAGGGAAGGGTGGATGGATGATGAGGGGGTGGGTGAAAGGATGGATGGATGGATGGATGGATGATGAGGGAATGGATGGATGATGAGGGGGTGGGTGAAAGGATGGATGGATCGATGGATGATGAGGGGAAGGATGAATGGATGATGAGGGGAAGGATGGATGGGTGATAAGGGGAAGGATGGATGATGAGGGGAACGATGGATGATGAGGGGAAGGACAGATGGATGGATGGATGGATGATGGGTGGGTGAAAGGATGGATGGAAGGAAGGATGGCTAAGTGAAAGGGTCGATGGAGAGAGAAAGGGAGGATGGATGGATGACTAAAATAGTGGATGGGTGGAAGGATTAGTAAGTGATAGGATGGCTGGATTGGTGAAAGGGTAAATGGCTGAATGGATGAGTGAATGGATGGATGGGATGAGGAGTGGATGGATAAGTGTACAGATGGATAGGGTAAAAGGGTGGATGGATAATGGAGATGAGTGAAAGGATGGATGAGGGGATGGATGAAGGGATGGATGAGTGAAATGATAGATGGAAGGATACATGATGGATAGGTTTGCAAACGGTTGAATATGTTTGGAAATGGCTGGGCTTACTTATATACTATTGCGCGACCTCTGATGTGTTAAAACGTACTTATTGTCCTGAAGTTTTGTCCTGAATTTTGACCTCCTGTCCTGAATTTGTGTCCTGAATTTTGACCCTTTGTCCTGAATTTGTACACTCACCGTCACCGTCCTGAATTTGCACCAATGCCAGTTGGTCACCCTATTCGCGGGCTTGGAGACGGAGCGCCGTGCAGAGATGTCTGTCCCTCAAGATAAACAGACAGAACCACTCAGCCAAGAGGGCTGAGGCGCACACGGGACGGGGTATCTGCAGAGGCGCGCTGGACAAGGGATGAAGTCAGAAGGTTCAGCTCACCTATTGCAGACCATTTCCCCCTGGGAGTGAGCCATGGGAAAAATCCTAGAGGCGAGAAATTTAACACGGGCGTCAAGTGGCCCCATGTCATGGGTGTCAACTTCAACCAGTCCCCGTTTTTAAATCGGAGACGATTTGCAGGCTGACATTTTGCAACGAAACTACAAGTACCAACATGCAGTTCGCTACTGTTTAACAAGTGACCACTTGGCGGTTTTGACTGCTCTTTCTCTAGTGTTTAGATCTGTCGAACGGGCATCCGGTGGGATATCAGGTTGTGTTCAAAATACACTGTAAAGGGGCGATAGGTATAGCCATCATTAGTGCAGCAGGTACAGTGGCACCAAGCTCTAAGGCTATTGCAAGACACAAACTGACCTGCAATAGTACGCCTCTTCTGGCGCAGGGCTTTGCAACGTGACGCATCTGGGAGATGCGTCACGTTGTAAATACCCCGCACCATGGTGCATCTTTTGCGCCGCCGCTGCGTCACAAAAGTGACGCAACGGCAGCGTAAAAGCAGCGCAAGGGGCTTGTAAATCTGCCCCAAAGTGTCTACATTGTAAAGAAACCAAATATACATAGCTTCATGTTGGTAAATAACTAAAAACACTAAGATATCTGTGTTTGTTGTAGGAAAAATGGCCACATAAAATGCCGCAAAATTGCCGCTAAATTTCCATATTTGTGCCGCTAAATTTCCATTTTTGTGCCGCTAAATTTGCTAATCCATGACGCTATATCCTGGGGGGTCTGCCTAGAGTGTTCTAAAGAACAACTAGAGCGCTAACAGTCTTACTTATGACAAAAGTATGGCACACCTGAAGTCATCTTGATTGGAATAAAGTGTTAACACTTCAAACATTTAATTTGCAAAGGAACAAAATGAGGGGGTTCATTTTGCCATAGAAATTATGATTAGTGCTGAAGAAAGAAAAATTAGGTCACATTTTGAGTGACTTCTCCAATCCTCTTATATTTCATTAAAAAATTCTGATATGCAGTCTCCCAAGATGGCCACCAGAGACAAAAGAGCCCAAATGTAGCCCAAGTATCAGCCAGATGTAGCCCAACTATAGCCCAATGGCAGAATGTCCCAGAGTGTTCTAAAGAACAACTAGAACGCTAACAGTCTTACTTATGACAAAAGTATGGCACACCTGAAGTCATCTTGATTGGAATAAAGTGTTAACACTTCAAACATTTAATTTGCAAAGGAACAAAATGAGGGGGTTCATTTTGCCATAGAAATTATGATTAGTGCTGAAGAAAGAAAAATTAGGTCACATTTTGAGTGACTTCTCCAATCCTCTTATATTTCATTAAAAAAATTCTGATATGCAGTCTCCCAAGATGGCCACCAGAGACAAAAGAGCCCAAATGTAGCCCAAGTATCAGCCAGATGTAGCCCAACTATAGCCCAATGGCAGAATGTCCTAGAGTGTTCTAAAGAACAACTAGAGCGCTAACAGTCTTACTTATGACAAAAGTATGGCACACCTGAAGTCATCTTGATTGGAATAAAGTGTTAACACTTCAAACATTTAATTTGCAAAGGAACAAAATGAGGGGGTTCATTTTGCCATAGAAATTATGATTAGTGCTGAAGAAAGAAAAATTAGGTCACATTTTGAGTGACTTCTCCAATCCTCTTATATTTCATTAAAAAAATTCTGATATGCAGTCTCCCAAGATGGCCACCAGAGACAAAAGAGCCCAAATGTAGCCCAAGTATCAGCCAGATGTAGCCCAACTATAGCCCAATGGCAGAATGTCCCAGAGTGTTCTAAAGAACAACTAGAACGCTAACAGTCTTACTTATGACAAAAGTATGGCACACCGGAAGTCATCTTGATTGGAATAAAGTGGTAACACTTGATACATTCAATTTGAAATGGAACAGAATGAGGGGTTTCATTTTGCCATAGAAATTTTATATATATATATATATATTTATATATATATATATATATATATATATATATATATATATATATAAATATATATATATATATATATATATTCAATGAAAAAACCATTGGTTATAGAACATATATAGTTAGGAATTTGCATTTACAAAACCTTATTTTACTCGCATGAAACCATTGAAATTCCATATATAGTTAGATGCGCTAACTATATATCGCGCACCCGCAATCCACTGCTGATGATGTCACATATTACATCATTCATGACATGGTCAGTGACATCACTGATGACATCACTGATGACAATATCCAGTGACTATGTTTCTGTAAAGTTTAAATATGTTTTACATATTGAAGAATGAGTGGATGTATAAGTGTCTGGATGAAGAATTTAGTAGGTGCATGACTGACTGTATGAAAGAGTGATTAAATGTGTCTCACTGAGTGCATGGGTTAGTGACTAAACTGTCTTAATTTGTGCATCAGTATGTCTGTTGTTGTGTAAGCTGCTGCATGTGTTGATCAGTAGCTATAAGAGTGGCTATATGGGTTATTAATTGGTTGCCCAAGTATTTGAATGGGAGGCTGAGTGTGTGTGTGGGTGGCTGGGAGGTGTGTGACTCTGTGCATAGATGTGTAAGCAGTTGATTCACTAGGTGTATGAGTTCAAGAGTGCATGTGGAAACAGCTATATGGGCGGTTGACTGTGCATGGGTGTCTTGGTGAGTGAATGTATATCTCAGTGCTACATGTGCAAGTAAATACGTATGTAAAACACAATACATCTGAGAGTTGACATATATAAATAACTTTGGATAAGAGCCAGTGAATGTGTGAGTGGCTGTATGGATCACTGTGAGCTTGTATCAGGGATTGTATAAGAGAGTAAATATGTGTTAGAATATGTTTCAATAAGTAAGGTGTGTATAACTGTATAGTTGAGGAAATGGAGGTGTGATTGATTCTTTGCATGACTGACTAGGTGTGTGAGTAACTCCATGGATGAGTGACAGTCTGTGAGTGTCTGTTTATACTGAGTGTATGTAAGGTTATATTAGAGTCTGAAGAGGTTCATTGTATTATCACATGAGTAATGTCATCAGTGATGTGATCAGTGATGTCAAATGAGATGTCATCAGTGATGTCATTTGAGTTGTCATCAGTGATGTCATCAGTGATGTCACTGACCATGTCATGAATGATGTAATATGTGACATCATCAGCAGTGGATTGCGGGTGCGCGATATATAGTTAGCGCATCTAACTATATATGGAATTTCAATGGTTTTATGCGAGTAAAATAAGGTTTTGTAAATGCAAATTCCTAACTATATATGTTCTATAACCAATGGTTTTTTCATTGAATTTTCAAGGTTTTGTAAATGCAAATTCCTAACTATATATGTTCTATAACCAATGGTTTTTTCATTGAATTTTCAAAGTTTTGTAAATGCAAATTCCTAACTATATATGGACTATAACCTATGGTTTTTTCTGTGAATTTCATTGGTTTTTTAAAAGCTAACATCTGTAGCTGTAAAATGCATTCTACTTTAAAACCCAAAATATATTTTAGATGTTTATTGATAATTTTAATTGAAATATTTTTTTTCTTCGCTTCCGGTAAGCAAACCGGGAAGCTTTCCGTTAGCTCATCTTGATGCCGCGATCTAGTACGCGAACCGGTAAACGTTACGTTAGCGGAACTGTGACGCGTCGCGGAAGCGCGACGTATCATTGTCGCGAATGCGTCTTATGACGCGCCGCTTTAGCGCTCCCGAAAGTGCTCGGGACCGCGAACCGGAAACGATGCGGGACGCGGCGCGCACCGCGTAACGTGAGCGGAACAAGTCATGTGACTTGTTTATCGAAGTTTTCATTGGTTCATTTCACTTTTGGTTTCCAAATGATGTATGACTAGGTCATGTGACCTAAAAATAACACTTTTCATTGGTTCCGAACTTTTGCTTTTCCAAAATCACGTAAACCCCTTCTTCTTTCCTCACTCTGACTTTCATCTTGGTGAGAGAAAGACCATTTTCCATTTTGATTACAATGGCTTCTATCTAAAACAACAAATAATTAACATACAGTATTAGAAAAGTCTATCATTCTTTTATCCTTAAAGTACGCTGCCCAGAACGCTTTTCGGTTCGCGAACTTGGCGCTTACCACGCAAAAAAAATATATATATATATTTTTTCTTTTGGACCCTCCTAGGCCCTTTTAAAACCTCCACATAAAACCTAGGGGGTCAACGAGGATCTACTATGCCCCCTTATGGTAATTTCCCCCTTTGTTTTTGCCTCCTCTTGTCTCTCGATCCTACCGAGAGACAAGATGGCGGCCGCTTCGGACTGTTTAGAATGTTGACAGACACCGGAGGGCCAATCAGCTTCGCTTCGCAAAGTTCCGATACGCGAAAAGTTCGCTAACCGGATCGCTGCCCAGAGCGCTGTTACAGATATATATCTTGATTTAAACGGTAATTTCTCAAAATCCACTGAAGCACATATATTGAGACCTAGCAAAGGCACATCGGGCTAACAGTCCCTACAATTTTGCCAAGTTTCGTGAAAATCCATTCAGCCGTTCGGGCTAAAAGTGAGTCCAACCGCCCTATGGAAATTAACATGGGAAAAACGCGTTTTGGGACCCCCCTTTTTTCTCGGCCCCCCCTTGAAGACCCCCCCCCAAATTTTCAGGGGCTGCTCAGAAACAAAATGTGCCATTTTCCTGAAAATTTCAGCCGATTCCGTCCACAAACGCTAAAGTTATTAGACATAGAATTTTCAGAAATGCCATAGGGAAAAAATCCTAACTATATATACCTACTGGCGACCGCCAGTAGGTAATATATATATATATATATGTATATATATATATATATATATATTCACTGAAAAAACCATAGGTTTCACACCAGTTATAGTTAGGAATTAGCATTTAAAAAACCTATTAAATTCACTGAAAAAAACATAGGTTTCACACCAGTTATAGTTAGGTGGAAATTTTACTCGCATAAAACCATTGAAATTCCCACGTTATAGTTATTTGGACTCACTATAACTTGCGCGTGCAATGCACTGCTGATGACGTCACATATTACATCACTCATGACATGGTCAGTGACATCACTCATGACATCACTGATGACATCTCAAATTACATCACTGATGACATCATCCAGTGAATGTGTATCTTTCTGAAAAATAAATATTGTTATATCTAAAAGTTGATGGAAGAATAAATGGGTAAATAAATGTCTAAATGGATGTTTTTTTGTGTGAAATTGATTGGTTAACTGACTTATTAAATGTATCCTAGTGAATACATATATTAGCGAGTAATGTTTAAATATTTAAATATCTGTATCTGTGTCTCACTTTGTGTATAAGTGGCTGCATGGGTTGGTGAGTAGCTACATGAGTGTGTATATGGGTTATTAGTTGTTTTTTTGAGTATCAGTATCAGTGTCTGTATGGTTCGGTGGGGGATATTACTTAGAGCACAGATGCATGAATGAATGACTCACTATTTGTATGTATTTTGAAGACAGCATGTGTGCAAGACTGTATGGGTGGATGATTGTGTGTATGGGTGGGTTAGTGAGTATGTGTTTTTATAATTGATTGTTTAAGAGAGTAAATATGTTTCTGTTTCTGTAGAAGTATGTGTAGTGGTGTGTATATAGCAGTATAATCAAGTAAATGGTTTTTTGATAGTTTATTTGCATTTGTGAATTTGTGTGTGAGTAACTATATGGATGAGTATTAGTGTGTAACAGGATGTATAGGTGTATGAGTACATATGATGAGTAAGTACATGCATGAGTGACTATATAGAACTGTTGGTGAATGAGTGGATGTGTATGTAGATGTTGGAATTACCTAATAAGTTGTTGTAATTGGTATTGGTTTCTCCTTTTTTAAGAAAATGTTTGTTTCTATTTTTGAATGTGTGTGTCAAAGGTTATTTTATGCTGATAGGAGGTCTGCCACTTTGTCACAAGGATGTTGTCATCAGTGATGTCATTTGAGATGTCATCAGTGATGTCATGAGTGATGTCACTGACCATGTCATGAGTGATGTAATAAGTGAAGTCATCAGCAGTGCATTGCACGCGCAAGTTATAGTGAGTCCAACTAACTATAACGTGGGAATTTCAATGGTTTTATGCGAGTAAAATTTCCACCTAACTATAACTGGTGTGAAACCTATGCTTTTTTTCAGTATATATATATATATATATATATATATATATATATATATATATATATATATATATATATATATATATATATATATATATATATGTGTGTGTGTGTGTGTGTGTCTAACATCTATATACTACCAATTATATATTATAATAACATCCACAGAGACCTCAGGTTTATGAGATCAATTATAGTCTTATTTTCAATTGAAGCTGAAATGCAATTAGAGGAAAATATTAGCTGTACCCTTTTCTTCTAAAATCCTATCACCTAAAAGCCAACAGTGCCTTATGTACTCCACTCCTTCCCTGCAGTAACCTCAGCGGCATATTCAATAATTGACCCCTGGAGAATCAATTACTTCACTCATGCTTGGAAGTTACCCTGACAGCCTGGCTAGAAATGTATACAACCTTGATCATCACACTAATAAACCAGTCTTTTACTCGAGGCGATTTTCTAAGAAATTCCCATCGATTTTTTACCACCTTTTACAGTAAAAGTCAACACAAAATTAGCAAATTAAGATCCAGTTTATAATCATCTGGATGAGCTAAGGTCACGTACCTAATAGTGACAGTTGTGTCTTGAAATATAGAGAAAAATATGTTTGCACTAGATCTGATGTCTGGCTTCTTATATTATGATGCAGGACTAGCCATGAATGTTATCATTTATAAATCACTCTGAAATGACCACAGACAGGAAGCACCCCTTCCACTGCCTGTGCCCTCTGTCGGTCTATTTCATCCCTGTTCTATTACACTGAATACTAAGGGGCTTATTTGCAAGCCCCTTGCGCCACCGATACATCACTTTTACCATGCTAAAAATGATGCAAAAGTGGCGCAAGGGGGTTGTAAATAATTCTTTATACACATCTGACGCTTGACATCTGAAGCAGCAGGAAATGCCACTTTTAAAATAACTTCCGTTATCGGCAAAAATAAGGCAAGAGTTGTTGGCAGGCGGGCAACACCCATTGAACTCACCGGGCTTCAGCGTCCCCCCCCCCCCCCCACCCGTCGTGTGTTGCAGCCCGGGAGGAGACAGATCCCGGGCACACACAGAGCCGCACCCGAACATTTCACAGGTTTTTAAAAGACCATTTGAATGTTAATTAGGTCTTGCAGTTGGTTCACCCCTTCTAAGAGCCCCCTGCAGCTCCACTCTGTCTACTGATTAAAGGTTCAGCCCCCCCCCGAAATATTTTCTTAGCCCCCATCCGAATTTTGGCTCTAGTTGCGCCTCTGGTTGTTGGCTACCTTTGGGTGCCATAAACAGATGTCAACCACCTCCCATACTGATAAAAAAACATATTTTTAAGCTCTGTTAACTTTAGGCCGAAGATCAGAAATAAAAAAGTACCTTTATGATACTTAACCTGATAAGAATGTTAAAAGTTGTTGAGAAGAGACAAACTGTTTCCGCCATCCAACAAGATCAAGGCTTGCTTTTCAAACAGGCATTCATATATGCAGTCCAAGAGAGTATCATTAAGTGGCTTAAGGACTTAGGCCCATATTTACGAGGCCCTTGCTTCTTCGATGCGTGACTTTTTGTGACATAACCGCGCAGCAAGCCATTACATTATTTTTTATAAAGCCAAGGAAAGCCACTTTGCATGGCTTTGAATTGCTTCATACCTATGGAGTTAGGCAAGACAGCGCAAATCGCTGCGTTGCCTTACTCTGTGCTAGAAAGGCGTGCCATGGGCATTGCAGTGGGTGTTTCCACGCAACACCAATGGATTTTTACCATGGTGCAAGGGTGTCTGCAGTGGCGCAAGGCTGCTGAAACAGCACCGGTGCAGGGGGAAAGGACGGGGTTGCTCAGTAGGTCATAGATATGACGCATTCCTTTACCTTTGACTTGCTGCACTCTCCCGCGAAAATTTTTCATAAACCTGCCCCATAAACCCCAGTGGAACAATTTCAGACAGCCAGGTTCAATTTTCCACGAGGGGTACAAATTAGAGTGATGACTACCGGAGGGATTCACAACATAGAATCTATATTTCACCAAGCAGTCAACGTTGACTTGCAAATTACAGTATTGGTAAATGTCTAAGGTTTCTAGGTCAACCTTACAAGGAAGATCACACCATGTTTGTGCAGCTTGTAAGACTTTACCAGATACAGAAATTAGCGTGATTACCACCCACCGGAAACTGATCAAATTTCCTGAATTTTGAATCAAGTTCACAAGAACCCAGGCCTGCTGTACAGTTGTCAAGTGTGTCCACAAATACATAGCTAACAATATAGCAAGCAAACTCAAAATCTCAGGAGGCAACCACGTTATGTGTACCTCTTTGATGGGCAGCTTGGAACCATGCAAATTCCACAAACAATGCACCCATGGTCCCCCCAGGATAATACATTTCCTCTACCAACACATAAGAATCATTACTTTAATGCAACATCAAACACAAGCCTAACGTAAAAGCGTGGGTCCTCCCTGCAGAATGTGATGAGGGGTCCAGAGTATCCCATATCTCCCTATATTAATTGGCCTGGGGATGAGTGGGGGCCCTTGAAGGACTCGCCTCCCCCCCTGAAGGCTTGAGCAGTGACTGCAGGGGTCCATGATACATCCCTGATCTCACGTAATTTGTGAATACAGGGATTCATGCAACTCAAGTACATTTCGTTCTTTCATATGTTTAGGCTTTTTGGCATTACATTCCACGATGGAGGCTGATATATTATAAGAAGAAAACGCCAAGCATACAGTCACCTAATACATTGGGGGGCACTTTTGTGTCATTTTTATCATGGGAAAAATGATGCAAAAGTGGTGCAAGAAGCTTGTAAATCTGCCCCGACTTTGTACATTGTGTGTTGGTTTTACCTGTGTGTATACATCAAGTTCAATTGGCATGTGGCCTTCGACCCAATACATTGAGCTAGTATCTTGCATCCGAGTTTGTATCCTGAGTAAACATTTTACAAAATATTAAGCAGGTACCTCACATAAATTGTACCTGTTGGCAAAACGTGTGTACCATTTCCACGCAGACAAATGCCCAAGCGTAATTTGTATTATTCACGTGTTTTTTTACAAGTATGAAACTGGGGGGAAATGTGGAAATTAGCCACCCCCTTCTCTTCACCACCCATGAAGAAATTACTCTAATGTATGACAGAGTTCTTTTTGGTTCAGCAGGTAACAGCACAGCAGCAGCACATCACAATGCATGATCGGGTGACCGGGTCACAAGTTGTGTTAAACATGCCATATAAAAACTGTAATTCAATTGCAGGATGAAATACCACAATGTAGATAACATAGTGGCCAAGTTTCCCAGGTCCATGCTTGACCAGATAGTCCAATCACATTTTCTTTTCATAGAATTCTGGAATTTATACTGGTTTTCCTCTGGATTAGATAAGGTTACAAGAATTCTAAGAAAAAAGTTGACTGGCCTGTACCTGGGAAACTTGGAAGTTAGGAGTTAATCCTAATGTAGATATAGGTATATTTGATACTTTTATAACACAATCCCAGCTGAAAGGCAGGAGTATAGAGGACAGTCAAAAGCAAAAATACAGTCAAAGTGTGACAGGAGGTGTAGCCTGAGTTTTTGAGAGCTAAGCAAACTGTTACTGCATCATGATAAAATTATAGTAAAATATTGAGTTGCACTACTAATTTAACAAAGTGTTATGGTGTGTGCACTGACATATTCATTTGAATACAGTAAGAAGAAGAATGCACATACTTCTATAGTGCCATATGAAAATATCCAAACCTACATGTGCGTCTGAATTGGTCTAGCAGATTGTTATACAATTGTTGAATCATAATTGTTGATATCGCATATGTAAAGTGTTAGACCTGGCATCCTTGGCTTGGTTTTCCCCCTAACTTTCTGCTTCCAGACCTCTTGCTGAATTCGGTTTTGCTGGCCTTAGAACTCTAAGGGCCAGATGTAGGAGCCCAAATACCGGTCGGTAACGGCGGAATTCGGCCGTTACCGACCGGTATTTGGTGATTGGGATGTAGGGGCATCATTTTACAGATTCGGTAAACTTACCGAATCGGTAAATTTACCGATTCTGTAAAATACTGAATCGGTAATTTTACCGATTCGGTAAAACCCAGATGTAGGTGGGACTCTTCTGAGTCCCAAAGGCCTTACAGAATCGGTATTTTACCACCCAATCCAATTGGGTGGTAAAATACCGAATTCAGGTGTGCATGCACATCTGTGCATGCACACCTGTGCAATGTGACACACAGACATGCCCTTAGGGCATGTCTGTGTGCCGGAATTGGGGTGCTAGAGGGTGTCAAAGTGACACCCCATGCACCCTTGCAGGATTCGGTATTTACTGATTCAGTAAATACCGAATCGGTATTGCCCATTGATTCCAATGGGCTTCATGGTCCACAGGAATCAATGGGCAATACCGATTCGGTATTTACCGAATCGGTAAATACCGAATCCTACCGATTCGGTTATTCTCAATTTGGAATTACCTACATCTCCCCCTTCATATTTACCGACTCTTAAATAACGAATCGGTAAAATTCGGTATTTAAGAGTCGGTAAATATGAATTACCTACATCTGGCCCTTAATACTTTCCCACTGATAAGCAATTCTATATTACTTGCCTCTTCCTAAAACATGCTAGATTTGCTTATACACAGTTTGCATATTTAATTTTCTTCTAAGTCCCTAGATCAGTGGAACTGCCTGTGCCCAGGGCATGTAACTTACACGCTACCAGTGACTCCTGCAGCACTGATTGTGCCACCCACTCAATAAGCACTTTAAGCATGTCTCAGGCCTTACACTCCAGCCTGTGTGTGTGCATTTTTAAACTGACACTTCGAACTGGCAAAGTAAACTTTAGCCAGGCCTACATTGTCCTTTTACTACATATAAGCAGCGACGGCTCGTGGAGGGAGTTACGTGGGGCAGGAGGGTGGGGAGGGGGAGGGGCAAGGTGGAGGTTGCTAAAAACCGGCATATGGATAATTGCAGGTAAGTAAACAATTTAATTAATAAAACGAATTTCGTAGTGCGCCTTGCATCGCAAAATGCAATGCAGTGCGAGCTACGAAATTCGTTTTATTAATTAAATTGTTTACTTACCTGCAATTATCCATATGCCGGTTTTTAGCAACCTCCACCCTGCCCCTCCCCCTCCCCACCCTCCTGCCCCACCGTAACTCCCTCCACGAGCCGTCGCTGCATATAAGTCACCCCTAGAGTAGGCCCCGGGCAGCTAGAGGACAGAGTGCAATGCATTTTAAAAATAGGAAATGCACTTTTAAATTTTACACGTCCTGGTAATGAAAAATTCTTAAAGGCATTATTCACTATTGCAAGACCTGTTTCTCCTATAGCTTAATATTGGAGTTATCACATTACATTTTATAACTGTAAATTCCAAATGGAAACATGTGCCCAGTTCATGTTTGGCGCGTCTTGAATTGTAAAGAAAAATCCTAATTTATGGTGAAGTCGGATTTTAAATTGAATTTTTGAAAATCCCATTTTTAGAAAGTTGGAATTTTCTTGCCTTAGCCACTTGGTGCCTGAAGCTTGTCTTTGAGTCACATGACTGGGTGTAGTTGACACTTGGGCTCTGTGTATTTGTCCTAGACAGCCACACACATTGGGGATCTTAGGTTTGACTGGATGGGCCATTACTGGTAGGATGGAAGAAAGGAGCTGGGAAGAGGTTATCTCGATGCGGGGGATCTCGTGTCACCGACATAGGGAAAGACGAAAAAGGACTCCAGGGGTTTGATGAAAAGCAACAAGTTTGAACTAGGAGTGTGCGCCAAGTGATTGTTATGTTCTCCTGACGAAAATGCATTGGGCTCACCGTGGATCATGAGTCATCGAAATGTATAATTTTTTTATTTCTTATTACTGCTTATATATTGACATATGCAATTTGTGGAAAAAAAGAGGATAATATGTTTTGTTTGATATTTAAAGACTCCAAAAACATGCGGAAAAATATACATGTTTTATTATAATTTGATGATCTTCAATGAGATATTAAATGATTATGCGATAAACAATTTATAGTTGTTTATATACTATTTAAAAGCTGTGCATACCTTTGTCCATGGAGCCAATTGATTTGTGGACCCCACATACATATATTTACTGTGTTAGGCAACCACAGGTAAGGTATAGCACACAGATCGTTATTCAAGTCTTAAGTTAGGAGAGGCAGACAAATAAGGAGCGCACAGTCTACTTATCATAAGTTTTACTTTGAGAAAGTTGCCATTTTCTTGCCTTAGTTACTTGGTGCCTGAAGCTTGTCTCTGAGTCACATGCCTGGGTGTAGTTGACACTTGGGCTTTGTGTATTCCTCCTAGACAGCCACACACATTGGGGATCTTAGGTGTGACTGGATGGGCTATCACTGGCAGGATGCAAGAAAGGAGCTGGGCCCAGCCCAACTTACACTTGAATAGGTTATGCTCTGTCTCCACATAAAGGGCTGCATAGTTACCCCCGGTTTTTCATCTAGAGCCAGGACCAGGAAAGAAGGGCACATGTACATTTCTAAGGCATTCCTCTTGAAGCTTCTCCCCACTTCAGAGAAGCAACTGGGTATCTTTACTGGATCTCAGTCTTTTTTTATCCTAGGAGGGTCTTACTTTTTTTTATTTGTTTTTCAACAAGAGTCGGAATCATCAAAACAATCACTGATAAATAAGTACCAAATGGCTCCAGTCAAAAAAACAGAGTAGCACAGAATGATATACAAACAAGATTCATGATTGATGAATACATTAGACCAGGATGGCTAAATAGAGATATATTCAACTGAGACAAACCCCAAAGAGACCATATTTCCCCTGTTTTTTTAACTGATCAGGTATCACAATCTTTAGCAATAGCGGTCTCACATTCATAAATTTGACAAAATTCCGGCACTGTTGGTGGCATAGGATCAATCCATGCCCTAGCAACACAAAGACGAGCTCTAACAATTATAATCAGAATGAATGCTCTCAAATTGGGGGCCAATCCATCTTTAGTACCCAACATGATTTCCTTCTCACTCAAGTTAATTTTGATCCCGGTATGCACTGTTATTAATTCAAATATGTTATCCCAATAGCCTTTAAGTTTAGGACAGTTAATAAACATGTGTACTTGATCTCCTGCGTGTAGCTTGCATTTGGGGCAATATGAACGTTCTGAAGTCCAGACTGAACTCCATTTCAGATATGATCAGGTGTGCAGTTTAACAAACAAATTGTGTTAAAGTGCTGTAATTTACGTCTGGTCAAGGGACTTGACTGATCTAGGACAGCTAATGCATCCTTTAGCTCGGTTCCATTTAAGGCAAGCTGAAAACTATCATCAGGAACACAGAACATGTATTCGGATAAGTTATACGTATACTGGTCATCTTTGCTTCCTGTCAAGAAAAATAACAGGTATGATGGTCAGTCGTTGCTTTATCACTACTATAGCTAAGATCATTAACAATATAAACCCTCACCTGTAGATATTTGTAAAAATTATGCTGCGGAAGCCCAAATTCAGCCTGTAGTGAGGCAAATGACCAGATACCGTGCCTATCACACAGCTGTCCCAGATAAGCTACGCCCGTCTGACCCCAAAGTCACCCAACATTATCACGAAATATATAGAGAAAGAGAGGATTGCCCCAAAGTGGAATCAAAGAGTGTACAGTTGGTAATGAGAATCTTGTACAGATTTCTTGACGAATCCAAACGATATCCCTTACTACTTTGAACATCACCCGTTTAAAATAATTGGGATCCATCAGTTTCTTTATAGATTGCTTAAAAAAAGAGTCTGGAACTCGGAGTAGTATTGAACAAGACAGGTACAAAACCTAGGAAGTATTCTCATTTTCACAATATTACATCAACCCAGAATGCTCAGAGAAAGCTTATGCCATTGGAGCAGTTCTCTTTTCAAAAGAGGTTCATAGTTTAATAGAATAATCTTATCAACATGACTACATAGGCTTATGCCAAGATAGGTCGCAGTATCAGTCACCCCCATCACAGGAGTGTGTGGCTTAAAATTTAAAATAATCTGCCACTTGGAGAGATTCAGCTTGTAGCCAGAAAAAGAGTCAAATTGTTCAGCTTCATTAACTATTATATATTAACCACATCCTTCGGGTTGCTAGTGAACACTGCAACATCATCAGCGTAAGCCATCATTTTATTGACTGATGCCATTCAACTGAGCAGTTTGTATGTTCTTATTCTGATTCAAGTGCCTTCTATAAGGCTCAATGTACAAGGCAAATCAATCAGGAGTTTGTTAAAGCACAACTACTCACCCGTAAGGGTCTCAAGGCGCTAGGGGTGGGGGGGTGTGCAGGTTCCATTCCATCAAGGAGGGGGTCTGTCGAAGAGCCAGGTTTTGAGGTTTCTTGCGAAGATGGGGAGCAATGTTGTCTGTCTGAGATGGAGCAGAAGGGCGTTCCATGCTTTGGCCGCGAGGAAGGAGAAGGAGCGGCCTCCCGATCTGGTCTTTCTGGTGCGGTGGACCTCGGCGTAGGAGAGCTGGGCTGATTGTAGGGTCCTTTGGAGTGCATGGAATTTGAGCCGGCTGTTCAGGTATGCTGGTCCGGTGCCGTGGAAGGCCTTGTGTGCGTGGGTGAGCATCTTAAAGGTGATTCTCGCCTCGACGGGGAGCCAGTGGAGTGTGCGCAGGTGCTGGGAGATGTGGCAGTGTTTTGGCTGGTTGAGGACCAGTCTCGTGGCGGGGTTCTGGATGTTCTGTAGCTTGCGGATGAGGTTTTTGTTTATTCCGGCGTAGAGTGCGTTGCGGTAGTCGAGTCTGCTGGTGACCAGGGCGTGAGTGACTGTCTTTCGGTGTTCGAGGGGGATCCATTTGAAGGTCTTACGAAGGAGGTGGAGGGTGTGGAAGCAGGAAGATGAGACAAAGTTGATCTGGCGGTCCATTTTGAGCTCGGAGTCCAGGATGATTCCCAGGTTGCGTGCGTGGTCTGTGGGGGTTGGCGGGTTTCCGAGGGCGGTGGGCCACCAGGTGTCGCTCCAGGCGTCAGGGTTTGGGCCCATGATGAGTACTTCTGTTTTGTTGGTGTTTAGTTGTAGGCAGCTGTTTTTCATCCATTTGGCGACGGCTTCCATGCCTTCTCTAAAGTTGCGTCTGGTGGTGTTGGGCTCGTTGGATAGGGAGAGGAGGAGCTGGGTGTCGTCTGCGTATGACACGATGTTGAGTCCGTAGGTTCTGACGATGGGGGAGAGTGGAGCCATGTAGACATTGAAGAGCGTCGGGCTGAGGGAGGAGCCCTGGGGGACTCCGCAGGTGGTAGGTGTGGGGTCTGAGAGAAAAGGGGGGAGTCTGACCCGTTGCGTCCTGCCGGAGAGGAAGGAGCAGATCCAGTCGAGGGCCTTGTCCTGGATTCCTGCATCGTAGAGTCTGCGTATTAGGGTGCGGTGGGAGACTGTGTTGAACGCCGCTGATAGGTCTAGGAGGATGAGGGCTACTGTTTCTCCTTTGTCCAGTAGGGTGCGGATGTCGTCTGTTGCGGCGAGGAGGGCGGTTTCCGTACTGTGGTTTTTTCTGAAGCCGGTTTGGGAGGAGTCGAGGATGTTGTGTTCTTCAATGAATGTGGCGAGTTGGCTGTTGATGGCTTTCTCGATGACTTTCGCTGGGAAAGGGAGCAGGGAGATGGGTCTGTAGTTTTTGAGGTCGGTGGGGTCCGCTGAGGGATTCTTCAGGAGGGGGTTGACCTCGGCGTGTTTCCAGTTGTCGGGGAACCAGGCGGTCGCCAGGGAGTGGTTGATGGTGTGGCAGAGCATGGATGCGATGGTGTCAGCGGCTCTGTTGAAGATGTGGTGGGGGCAGGGGTCCGTAGGGGCCCCTGAGTGGATTGACTTCATTGTCTTCAGTGTGTCTTTGGTGGTGAGGGCTGTCCAGTCATCAATCGCTGGTTTCCGGGTGTCGGGGGTGGTTGGTGAGGGTTCAGTGTGTTGGTTGTCTTCGTTGAAGTTGTCGTAGATGCTCTTGATTTTGTGGTGGAAAAAGTTGTTGTGTTTGTCGCAGAGGTCTTGTGAGGGAGGGATGTCGGTAGACTCGCTGGTGGGTTGGGCGAACTCCTTGATGATGCTGAAGAGTTCCTTGCTATTGTGTGCGTGGGTGGAGATTCTGTCTTCAATTGCTTTTTTCCTCGTTTCTCTGATTAGTTGATGGTGAGCGTTGGTGGCGGCTCTGAAGTTGTTGTGGGCTTCTGTGGATTTGGTGTTTCTCCAGGCCTTTTCGAGGCGGCGGCATGTGTGCCTGGACTCTCGAATTTCGGTGGTAAACCATCTGGCTTTCCTGGCATGGGCATTGTTGTTTTTCTTGAGGGGGGCTATGGTGTTGGTGCTGTCCTAGATCCATCTATGCAGGGTTTGGGCTGCGGTGTTAGGGTCGTCGTTTTCCGCGATGGTTGGGGTGGAGTTGTTAAGTGAGGAGATGAGCTGGTCGTCGGTGATTTTGGTCCAGTTTCTTTTGTGGAAGCAGGTGCTGGTGTCTGTGGATGGTGGGTGTTCTGAAGGTGAAGTGGACGCAACGATGGTCGGTCCATGGGAGTTCGGTGGTGTGGCTGAAGGTGATGGAGTTTACTGTAGTGAAGAGGGGGTCGAGGGTGTGTCCTGCTGAGTGCGTGGGCTCGGTCACGATCTGGCAGAGTCCAATGTTGTGGAGGTTGTCCAGGAGGCATGTGGTGTTGGGGTCCAGTTGATTGTCGAGGTGGAAGTTGAGGTCTCCCAGCAGGGTGTAGTTGGTGGATGCGATGGCCTGTGGGGAGATAATGTCCGTGATGGAGTTGGCGAAGGGTCCGCGGGGTCCAGGGGGTCGGTAGATGAGGGTTCCTCGGAGGGCGGCAGTGGGCCTGGCCAGTATCTAGAAGTGAAGGTGTTCCATCAGTTCTGTGGACTCGTCAGGGAGTGTGCTCAGGCGGAGGCTGGATTTGTGGGCGATGGCGATTCCTCCTCCTGGGTGGGTGGGGCGGTCCTTCCTGTAGATCTTGTGTCCTTGGGGGATGGCAATGGCGATGTCCGGTCCTGAGGTGGCGTTGGTCCAGGTTTCGGTGAAGAATGCTACGTCCGGGGTGGTGCTATCGAGGAGGTCCCAGATTTCGGTGGCGTGTTTGTGGAGGGATCGGACGTTGAGGAGGATGCATTGCAGGGTGTTCGGTTGTGTTCTTGTGGGCGGGTTGTGCTGGATCCGTGTTCTTGGCGGTGCTGCAGGTGTGCCGGCAGCGGTGACAGCTGAAGGGTCCATGGGTGTCGGCTGGTGATGCTAGCTTGCAGTTGTTGTTGCAGCCTGGGTTGAGTGCGCGGAGTGCTGCTGGGTCGTAGCGTTGGCGGGGCGGAGGTCCAGGATTCCTGGTGCTGGTCGCGGACGGGTCGTGGACGGGCGCAGACGTGCTTGCCTTTGACGCGCCTTCGGTGCACCCGCAGTGGCCGCCAATAAGTAGGGGTCGGGGAGGACTGGACAGCTGGGAGGCGGGAGCGGGAAGGGGAGCTGGATTGGGATGGTCGCGCTGGGGGGGGAGGGGCCGCGGGGGCAGCAGCGGCGGGGAAAGGTAAAGGGAGGAAAGAAGGGATAAAGAAAAAAGGGAAAATAAGCAGAAATAAGGCACAAAAGAGCAGAGATGCAGAAAAGGGTAGAAAGGTGAACGATGGAAAGGGTAGAAAAACGAGTGAAAATGAGTGAAGTGGCAGAGGGGGGGAAAGGGAAAATGGGCAGAAATAAGGCAAAAAAGAGCAGAGGTGCAGAAAGGTGAAAGATAGAAAGGGTAGAAAAACGAGTGAAAACGAGTGAAGGAGCAGAGGGAGAGAAAGGGAAAATGGGCAGAAATAAGGCACAAAAGAGCAGAGATGCAGAAAGGTGCAGAAGGGTGAAAGATAGAAAGGGTAGAAAAACGAGTGAAGGAGCAGTGTGAGAGAAAAGAGACAGAGGTCCACTGGACCACCAGGGATGAGGCGCAGGGAAACCTGCGGGTGGAGGAGGGCCTCAATCACTAACACTCAAGAGTGCAGGGGCAGGGGCACCTCACTTAATGGTGGAGCTGCGAGGGTGGGAGAGCAATTTCAATGACAATGAGTCAGTGGTTCTGCTCGCCTGTCCCCGCAGTGGCCGTCATTAAGTAGGGGTCGGGGAGGGCTGGACAGCTGGGAGGCGGGAGTGGGGAGTGGAGCTGGATTGGGCTGGTCGCGCTGGGGGGGGGGAGGGGCCGCGGTGGCAGCAGCGGCAGGGAAAGGTAAAGGGAGGAAAGAAGGGATAAAGAAAAAAGGGAAAATAAGCAGAAATAAGGCACAAAAGAGCAGAGATGCAGAAAAGGGCAGAAAGGTGAAAGTTGGAATGGGTAGAAAAACGAGTGAAGGGGCAGAGGGAGAGAAAGGGAAAATGGGCAGAAATAAGGCAAAAAAGAGCATAGGTGCAGAAAGGTGAAAGATAGAAAGGGTAGAAAAACGAGTGAAGGAGCAGAGGGAGAGAAAGGGAAAATTGGCAGAAATAAGGCACAAAAGAGCAGAGATGCAGAAAGGTGCAGAAGGGTGAAAGATAGAAAGGGTAGAACAACGAGTGAAGGAGCAGAGTGAGAGAAAGGAGACAGAGGTCCATTGGACCACCAGGGATGAGGCGCAGGGAAACCTGCGGGTGGAGGAGGGCCTCGATCAATAACACTCAAGAGTGCAGGGGCAGGGGCACCTCACTTAATGGTGGAGCTGCGAGGGTGGGAGAGCAATTTCACTGACAATGAGTCAGTGGTCTTGCTCGCCTGTCCCCGCATTGGCCGCCGTTAAGTAGGGGTCGTGGAGGGCTGGACAGCTGGGAGGCGGGAGGCGGGAGCGGGGAGAGGAGCTGGATTGGGCCGGTCGCGCTGGGGGGGGAGGGGCCGCGGGGGCAGCAGCGGCGGGGAAAGGTAAAGGGAGGAAAGAAGGGATAAAGAAAAAAAGGGAAAATAAGCAGAAATAAGGCACAAAAGAGCAGAGATGCAGAAAAGACAGAAAGGTGAAAGATGGAACGGGTAGAAAACGAGTGAAAACGAGTGAAGGGGCAGAGGGAAAGAAAGGGAAAATGGGCAGAAATAAGGCAAAAAAGAGCAGAGGTGCAGAAAGGTGAAAGATAGAAAGAGTAGAAAAACGAGTGAAGGAGCAGAGGGAGAGAAAGGGAAAATGGGCAGAAATAAGGCACAAAAGAGCAGAGATGCAGAAAGGTGCAGAAGGGTGAAAGATAGAAAAGGTAGAAAAACTCGTGAAGGAGCAGAGTGAGAGAAAGGAGACAGAGGTCCACTGGACCACCAGGGATGAGGCGCAGGGAAACCTGCGGGTGGAGGAGTGCCTCGATCACTAACACTCAAGAGTGCAGGGGCAGGGGCACCTCACTAAATGGTGGAGCTGCGAGGGTTGGAGAGCAATTTCACTGACAATGAGTCAGGCAAACACCAAGGGAGAGAGTGGACTGCACTGCCATGTGCCCCAGCCTATCAGAAAAGACGAGGACGAGTGGCCACTAGCCATTACTTTAGCAACCAGGTTCTTCTAAAGGTTCTAAACGAGTGTAATAAACCAACTTCCTCTTCCAAATTAATCTATTATCAACCAGAGTGCTCCCCATACAAGCCGGTCGAAAACCTTCTCTGCGTCTAACAAAATCATACCTATATTATCTTTAGTTTTACCGGCCACGTTAAATGCCGCAATCACAGTATTAGTATGAAGTATAGTGTCTTTGCCAGGTATAAACCTGTGCTGTTGTTCTGAAACCACATCCTGCATAACTGGAGCAAGGCGCTGTGCTAGGGTTTTTTAAAAGATCTCGGGGTCCGCGTTTATCAGGGAGATAGGCCGATAGGAGCTTGTTCTTCAGGAAGTGTATCTTTTTTGAGAAATACAGTATTAGTATACCCCTATGATTGCACAGCAGCCTCTCCATTGCTAATAGTGGTGGCTAACTCTAAGAGCTCTGGTGCTAACATATCTATAAAAAGTTAACAAAACTCGAGCGGTATTGAATCTTCCCAGGCTGCTGAGGTTCCGTGACGATTTGAACCCGTGTTTTCAACATTGTCGTAAATACATAATTTTGGTATCAGTGAACCGCAAATGATCCATTTAGCATATCCTGGTGTTTTCGCTATGCTACGAGCAAGAGCACTCCTGTTACGAGCACATTTCTGATCTACTCATGACATCCATCTTAGATCACGGAAGCCATTTTGTGTTTCTTGCCCTCACGTAGACAATGGACACGCAGTGACCCCTTTCACCTAAAGGACACGGAAGCTTTAGCCGGAGATTCACCTTGCTAGTGACACGTGCACCTTAGAACAGAACACGCCATGGCTGCATGACTCGGCAGAAGCTGCCTCCTCTGCCCGAGGCCAGTCCTGCTATACTGGTTCTCGTGTTCGTTGGCCTGATCATGATTAGGCGGACGAAGCTGGTAGCCTTGCCCATTTATGACCCACAAACATCTCTTATCCCTCTTATCCTACTTTTCTATCTTCTGCACCTGGCTCTGCTCCTTTCCTTCTGGGCCTTTATTAGGGGGAGGTAACGAAATTTACGATGAGGCGGTCCGGGTCTTGAATGAAAAGTTGACATGAGATTATGATGGAAAAGTGGGAACCCCTCGTTCGTAATGTTTTGACATCAGATATTGTCGACGATTCCTGTGCAACGCCAAATATTTATTGTTTAGGACACAAACGTTTGGGAATGTACTAACATGTAAAGAATTTGCCTCAAGCCCAATTTTTAGTATATAAGGAGCAACCCTCTTTGTACAAATCGAACAGGCTCCTAGATTCTGCCCGTGTGTAGTTTCTGTGACTTCTGTGTCCCTGCAGTAATAAACCTTTGGTCTTTGACGCCACCATCGAGAAGCCCGTGTTTCTGTTTATTTGTGCACCGAGACAGGTAGAACTCTGGGGTCTTCGGGTGTTATCCCTGACACCTCTGGACGGAACCAAAAAGCCCAGAACTCCAATTGGCGCCCACGTGGGGCGACGTCATTCGGTACCGGTCCAAAAGCCTGAAGAGTTCGAGAAACTTCGTGTGAAGATTCCTGAGGGAGGCGCCCCACTTCATCGATCCCGGCATATCGCAAAAGTGGCCCAACGTTCTCTTCCACGAGGGTTCCCGTTCAGGACGGCTGCAGTGGTCCGTTGCCTTGACCGTCGCCCTGTCTTGGACCCGAGGTGCAGTCCTTAGTACGGCGAGACGTGACGGGTTTCTCCTTGGTGACGTCTTCAGTGCCTCAGTTAAGTATTAAGTGGTTGCTAGTTGGTTACTTCGTAAGGGTTGTTCCTGTTTGGATAAAATCCTTTTAGTTCTTGGTTTGGTTTGGTTTCGTAAGATTATCACTGGTTGTTCTAGTTACGATAATCATTTGGTTTAGTTTTGGGTATCGATACATTTGTTCGCTTTGGTAGGCCTAAGTTCTTGGTTCGAGTGCACATTTCTGTTCGTGTTTTTGTTTGTTCTGTGTTCCGGGTTATAAAATGGTAAGTCGGAAAAATTGTATGTTGTCGTGTTTTGGTTGCAACAGTGATTCCTGGTTGGAAGACTCATGTCAGGTTCCTCCGATCAGAACTCCTCTTTATGATCTATATTGTAAGTTTGGTGTGGGTCCTATATCGTATAATGAGGTATGGGTCCATTATACAGAGAAAGACGGTGTCCTTAGTTGGCCACTGCATGGTAGTTTTGAACCATAAGTTATTGACAATTTAGAAACGAAATTGTTCAAAAAGAAAGCCCGGCCGGCAATGTTTGATTCTCTTCGCTATTGGCGAAAAGAATCTAAACAGAGAGAAATTAAAAAGTTGAAGAAAGAACAGAAAGAGCAAGAGTTGACTTTAGAGCAGTCTGTCAAGCAGCTGCAAGTCAACGAATCCGAGAAAGCAATAGAGGTGGCCAACAGAGAGCGTAATCTAGCGATAGACAAGTGCTATCCTGCCTTGCCATCGAGTGCAACTAAGATAGTAGAGGACCCCGAAAATGATCCTCTGTTGTCTTACTTGTTACGGTCACCCCCACCGTATGCACAGGGTGCTACGGCTCCACCTTTACCGGTTGCTGGTCAACCTGGTATTCCTGCTCCTGCCCCTCAGAATCAAGCTCCTGTACCTCCTGTTGTCAATGTTAATGTTCCTTCGGCACCCCCTCTTCCAGGGTTGCCAGCTTCGTTGCCTATACCTGTATCACTTACACCTGCTAGTTCACAAGCTACTTTGCCTGCTACTCCAACTGTTCCTGTTCTATCTGTCCCAACTGCTACTGTGTTCTCTGCTTCTGCCAGTATTATGACTCCACTTTCTGTTCGTCGGAGAATCACTGATTCTGTCTCGAATATTCTATCTCCCTTCTATAAAACTCTGATTAAGACTCCTACTTCTGACTCTGTACAGAGACGCAGTCAGCTTCCCAGTACTGAAGAACGGGGAATATTAGATTCCACAGCTCTTAGATGGATTTCGAAGAGTAGGAGATATAGTACTAGAGATGTATTAGATACATTTATGCAATGGAAAGAACCAACACAACGATATGTGTTCGACGAAATGTGCTCCCTTTTACGTGAGGAATTAGAAGAAGATGACTCTGAATCAAATTTAGAAGAATTAATTAGTGTTCAGAAAGAGTTTGCTGCTGGTACGATAGTTGGTCAGGATATAAAAGAAGCGATGGAACTAATTTTAAGTTATAGGAATGATCCATCCCTTCGTTCACCGAGGAAGTTAGAGAAGAGTAATACGAAGCAAAATCGCCAATATCCAATGAGGGAGGTTCCTCCAATTTGGCGTGAAGCTGTGCAAGCTAATGCAAACCTTGGTATTGCAGCCGCTCCAGCGCAATTCCAGAGAGTGTGGATACACATTCCGTGGAAGCGAGCCGAAGTGTTAGCAGTGAAGCAGGCCTTGCCAGATCCGCGTAAAAATCCAGCCGGATATTATAAGGAGTTAGCTCAGACAGTTGAGGCTTGTGTGATGAATCTAGCGGACATTGACATGTTATTTGGGAATGTAGTTCCGCAACCAATTTGGGCTAAAATTCGTAAAGAGAATCATCCAGTTGCTCTAGGTGGTGATTGGGCAGCTATAATTGCGGCAGATGGTCAGCAAACAGGTGGTTCCAAACCCGAACCCCTAATTGCTAATTTGCCAGGTAGGATAATTGACTTAATGAAGACTCTGATGCCAGCATTACGCGTTAACTGGGACAAGTTGTCCGCATGCAGGCAAAAGAAAGACGAAAGTGTTTCCGACTTTTTCACAAGGTTCGAAGAGACTTTCGTAGATCACAGTGGTCAGGATATGAGCACAGAAGGAGGACAGAGACTATTCGTTGATAAATTTGTACACAATTTGTTGCCAGAACTTAGTAATAAATTGAAAGATTCCGAAAGTGCGTGGGCTGTCTCTACGACTGCGCAAATTCTTGCAACTGCCCAGTACTATGAGAATAGGGATAAAGAGGAGAAGGAAAAGTCAGAGAAGAAAACGAAAGATTTAAAAACTAAAGTTCTTTTGCAGCAAGCATATCCGCCTCGCACAAATCAGACCAATACACAGCAAGGGTCATATCAAAGGACAGATTATGGTTCTCAGAGACCGCAATACCAATGGAATCAGTGTGCGTATTGTAAGAAAGAAGGTCATTATAAAAATGAGTGTCCAGTCTTAGCACAGAATAACGCTGCAGCAGCTCAAAGAGGTTGTGGTGGTTTTGTGCAAAATTCTAGGGGTCGAGGACGAGGTGCTATGCCTCCACAGACGAATGATCGCCCTTCTAATCATTTTGATCAGCGAAATGGACAGTCTGCCCAACAAAATAGATCTCAACAGTATCACGTTGAAGACTATTGTGAAGTTGATGAGGGATTTCAGCAAACGGAGTACTAGGACAGCCGTAGACAAAGAGAGGGAGTAGTATCAGTTCCAGTGGATCAGAGTGGGCTTTATGTCGCAGTAGCAACATCAGGTGTAGTCGAACCGTTTCTGTTGGATACTGGTGCAGCAAAAAGTTCTATCATACCTGAGAAACTCCCTGGCGCACCTTTGTCTGGCTTAACAAATGTTTCTGTAGGTTTTTCAGGCGCCCCTGTTTACAACCCTGTATCTGGTCCTTTGTCTATTTCTGTTGGACCCCGTCAATTGAAAGCACCTTTGATTTTGACGACAGGTTGTAATGAAAATCTGCTTGGTTTAGACTTGTTAAAACGACTATATGCGACATTGTACTGTTCTCCGGAAGGAGTACAACTTACATTGGGTAGAAGAATCACCTCTCCAATGTACTTGTCGATGGATGCGCTCCCACCAGAGCTGCGTTCTCTCCCTGATACTCTTTGGGCGACTGGTCCTAAGGATGTAGGTCTTTTAGAAATTCCACCATATGTAGTCACTTTGAAAGCAAATGTAAAATTTCCACGAATTCCTCAATACAAAATCTCTAGTGAAGGTGAACGTGCACTTTTATTGATTGTGCAAGATTTGATTAGGAAAGGCGTGGTTGAAGAAACTAGAGGAAATGTCTGTAACAGTCCTGTATTGCTAATTTTGAAACGTACTGATCCTTCAAAGCCTCCAGTATATAGGTTTGTTATCGATCTCAGAGAGGTTAATAAAATTGTGATTCCACAGTTTCCTGTGGTTCCAGACATCACTGCATTGTTAACGTTGAATCCTGCAACAGCCACATGGTTTTCAGTTATCGACTTGAAGAATGCCTTTTTCAGCATTCCGATAGCCGAGGAAAGCAGAGATATTTTCGGCTTCTCTCTAGGAGGTCGAAGCTTCAGATTTAAACGTGCTCCACAAGGCTATTGTGAGAGTCCATCCATTTACAGCCAGGCATTAAAAAGTCAGTAAGATTCCTTTGTACTTCCTCCTGGTTATGCTTTAGTGCAGTATGTAGATGATCTTCTAGTGGCTGCCGATGACAAGGAAACTTGCAAAGCAGCTACAATTTCGTTATTGCATTATTTGTCCAATTTGAATCACAAGGTGTCACCTTTGAAAATGCAATATTGTTGCCAAGAAGTGACCTACCTGGGTCATCTCTTGTCAAAGGAGGGAAGGAAGTTGACCACAGAGAGAATAAAAGCAATTACGCAGATGAATGTTCCTAGCACACAGAGAGAAGTACGTGCCTTTTTAGGTATTGCCTCATACTGTAGGAAATGGATCCCAAATTTTTCTCTTTTAGCAAAACCGTTGGTAGCTTTGACTGGGAAAAATGTTCCGAGTCCGGTGCCATGGTCTGCCGAATGTCAGGAGAGTTTTTCTGAGTTACGAAATGCACTGTGTTCAGCTCCTGTGTTGGGTACACCTGACTACAGTAAGCCATTCACGCTCTATGTTCACGAAAGAGAAGGTTGCGCGTTGAGTGTTCTGACACAGAGATTTGGTGATAAACAACGCCCTTGTGCGTATTTTTCATCAACATTAGATCCGGTAGCTAGAGCGTTGCCTAGTTGTTTGAGAGCTACAGCGGCAGCTGCGGCTTCCATTCGACAATCTGCTGGTTTGGTGATGAACAACATGCTAGTGGTCATGGTTCCTCATGCTGTGGATACACTCATGGACCGAACTAAGACACAACACCTTACCAGTGCTAGATTATCTGGCTACGAGCTGACACTGCTAGCGAGTCATATTCAGATCAAAAGATGCAATGTATTGAATCCAGCAACATTGTTGCCGACTAATCAGGAGTCGAGTGATTCTGAACCCCATGATTGTTGTTTCAGAACCGAGGAAGAGACAAAAGGACGAATTGATTTAAAAGACACTCCGTTGTCAGATCCAGATGGCACGTTGTATGTTGATGGGTCATGCTTTAAATTGGAGAATGGTGATGTGACTGCCGCTTACGCAGTAACAACTCTGAGTACGATTGTGGAGACTGCAAGAGTGAGTCAGAATTCTGCCCAAGCTCCAGAATTAATTGCTCTAACAAGAGCGTGTGTTTTAGCAAAGGGAAAGAGAGTGAATGTGTTCACAGATAGTCAGTACGCGTTCGGCGTGGCCCATAGTTTTGGCCGTTTGTGGAAAGAGAGAGGTTTCATTACGTCCCATGGGACTAAGATTCAACATGGTCAGCTAGTTAACGACTTGTTGAAATCTCTAACCTTGCCGACTGAAGTTGCGATTGTGAAATGCAGCGCTCATAAAGCAATCACGGATGATGTTGGTCGTGGGAATGCTTTTGCTGATGAGACCGCTAAACAGACAGCTAGAAATATGATGAGTAGGATGTATGTTGCAACGTCTGCAAGATGGATTTCGGAGTCTGGAATGTGTGAGGACACAGTAGAAAGCGTGAAAGAAATCCAGAAGGAAGCGACTGAGGAGGAAAAGCTTGCATGGAAAGAGAGTACGGGTAAATTGGACTCGAGTGGGTGTTGGATTGATTTGTCGGAACAACAGCGTTGGATGTTGCCTGATGCGTATGTGCTTGCAGTGGTTACGATGGCGCATGGAGCAGCGCACATCAGTTCTAAAGGGATTTGTAAGATGTTGGCTCCAGTCTGGAAGAATGATGGGATTAGTAAGTGTGCAGAGAGAGTGGTGAAAAATTGTATGGTATGCCTGATGCATAATCCTGGCAAGGGAATTCCCACACCTGCTGGTCACTTCGCTTCTCCTTCTTGCCCCTTTGAAGTGATTCAGTTAGACTTCATTCACATGGATCGTTGCAACAATCTAAAATACGTCCTAGTGGTAGTTTGTGCTTTCTCCAGATGGATCGAAGTTTATCCACTGAAGGACAATACTGCCTTGTCCACTGCCAAAATTCTTCTCAAAGAATACTTCCCTAGGAATGGAATGCCACGGATTGTATGGTCAGATAACGGAAGTGAGTTTGTAGGGAAAGTTATGCAGAGTGTGTGTGCCGGTTTAGGGATCAAGCAGAAATTTCACAGTGCGAACCATCCCCAGTCTGCTGGTTTAGTTGAGGGGTACAATGGCACCCTCAAACTAAAACTTGTTAAAATACAGGCATCCACGGGTTTGTCCTGGCCAGATGCACTACCCTTGGCTTTGTTATCTACGAGAGCGACTGTACATTCTAGAGTAGGGCTTAGTCCTTATGAAATAGTTTTTGGTCGTCCTGCTAATGTTTAGGGAGTGCCAAGGCCAAAAGAATTCTGTTCTCTGGAATATCCAATGCTGATTGATTACCTTTACGACTTGACTGCTAAATTGAGTCTTATTCACCAACAGGTTTTCGATGTATTGCCAAAGCCACCGGAGAGTCCAGGTCATCAGCTGAAACCAGGGGACCACGTTGTTGTACGGAATTTTGCAAGAACGAAAAATCTTCAACCCAGATTCGTTGGCCCCTTCCAGGTGCTGCTAGCGACGAGAACTGCTATTCGTGTGGCCGGACGAAAGAACTGGATTCACACGACGCACGTCAAACGTGTGCCCCTGCCACTTCCTTACGATAACTGGGTGAAGAAGGGAATCGGTGCCTCTGAGTTTGAACAGATTCCCAGGTTTATCCCTTTCAGCGATGCCGAACTAATAACTGACACATCGAACTCTGGCTCTCCTCCTGAAATTACTCCTTTGAATTCTGAACATTTGTCCTCCGCATCAGAAGAAACTTTGCCATCTGCGAACTTAAACATTGCAACGTCTGCTGAAAATACACTGTTTCCAGATCAAACAGCTTCTGCAAAACTGAGATACAATTTACGATCTCGCAATATGGACAAATAAAGCAGGAAACTGCCTATTTTATGCATTTGAATACCGTACATTGCCTCCAGCCAGGAAGTTTGGTATTGTTTTGATTGTTTTAAAAATTGCCTTGCCAT
The DNA here is from genome assembly GCF_964263255.1 of Lissotriton vulgaris. Classification (NCBI taxonomy): domain Eukaryota; kingdom Metazoa; phylum Chordata; class Amphibia; order Caudata; family Salamandridae; genus Lissotriton; species Lissotriton vulgaris. Next base: position 1,318,247,943 of record NC_141691.1, read on the forward strand.
CTGGGTAGCCGTAGGGTTGTGGCTGTGTGCCTAGTTGAATCTGCGGGGGTCAGACACAAGGTCGATCTTTCTGTTAGTTCTGGGAACTCCCAGGGCTGATAGAGGCATTTTCATCTATGTACACATCATCAGTGGTCGCGAGCGGATTGTAGAAGATGGAGCTTCCTGAGCTGCAACGAGAAAATGTAATTTATGTTCGCAGAAATAGACTGTACAGAATTCTTCACAGCAAATGCTTTCTAATGCAATGTACAGTTACATTTTTAATTGTTTTGATAACGTTGGTGGGTGGAATCGTTTTTGGTGTGCATTTGATTTTTATGCCAGTAACTACAGTACCTCCCCTTGATCCTGCTACTTCTACCGTTTCTTCTATGCATTCTTTTCACTCGTTTCCTGAACACGAACAAGCTCGACGCTCAGAATTCATTCTGCACCAACACCAACTGGTAGTTAACACTACAGACTGCTGGGTGTGTGGCTTGATACCCCACACTATGGATAAAGGCATTCCCTATCTGGTTTTGCCTTTTAGCTATAATGGATCATTTCAGGCCTTTCAGACCATTTTTGCCTATGCCCTTGAGACCTATCCTCCGCGTCCACCACGTTCCACTAAATACAACTCTGCAAACAAAGCTTTAGTTCAGGGAATTATTGACATGATTAAGGACGTCAATAATACTCCATCTTACCCTAGAGACGAATTACGGGTATATTTGAGTTGGAATTCTACAGAGTATCGCCTTAGTTTGGGAGAAAGCAAGCGTAAAAGCTCCACTCCAGTCTGGGTCGTGCCTCACCGAGGTCAGGTCTGTTTGCAAGGAAATGGGAGAAATCCGAGAGCTCAGCTAGGGAGGAGTGAGTGCGTTGAGACTTACGTGTTTGCGTCTAACTCTTCCCCTGCCTTTCTTACTGCTAGGGGTACCTACTTCATTTGTCAAGACAGAGCGTATACATGGTTGCCTGCTGACTTTTCAGGTTCATGTTATTTATTTATTTATTTTATTTACGTAATTTTTATAGCGCAACAAATACCCTGGGGTGTCTCGGCGCTGTGGAGCTACTGGGGTCAGTCATCCTTTTACTGGTTAAATAACCAAGTCTTTAGGAACCTGCGAAAGCTCATCAGGTTGGGGGCAGATTTGATAGACTGTGGCAAAAGATTCCAGAGTTTTGGGGTGGCCACCAAGAAACGTCTATCTCCCCAAGTGGCGGTTCTTGTACGTGGCACAGTGAGGAGGTTGGTATTGGCCGATCTTAATTGCCTTCTAGGAGTGTATGGTTGAAAGGCTTCCGTCAGGAACCTGGGTCCTATGTCGTGTACTGCCTTGTATGCAATACAGAGAGCCTTGAATTTGATGCGGCTCTCAACTCTCAGCCAATGAAGTTGACGAATGCCAAGAGTGGTAGAATTGCGGCGAGGAATGCTCAGGAGGATCCTGGCAGCCGCATTCTGAATGGATTGCAGCTTTGTTATGACACGCTTCTGGGTGTGAAGAAGGAGAGCGTTTCCGTAATCCATTTTGGAGAAGACTAAGGTGGAAACCAAAGTCTTCCCAGCTGAGGGAGGGAGGTAAGGCAGCAACTTCTTAATCTTTTTCAGGATAAAGAATGAAGACGACACGACCTTATTTGTATGAAGGTCGAATACCAGCTTGCTGTCAAAAATGACTCCCAGGTTTCTGGCTTTTTCCACTGGGACAGGTGGATGGCCAAGCTTTTCCGGCCACCAGTTAGGCGACCATTCTGGAGAGAGTTTTCCGAAGGTCATAACCTCGGTCTTGTCCGAGTTGAGTCTAAGACAATTAGAGGCCATCCAGGTACTGACCTCAAGCATAGCTTTCTGAAAGTTGGCTGCCACTGTGTGGCCGTCCTTGTGGATGCCCAGGACCAGCTGGGTATCATCTGCATAAGATGTTAACCGTATTCCATATTCCTTTATTACCCTCGCTAAGTCCGCTACATAAATGTTAAATAACATGGGGCTTAGCGAGGAACCTTGTGGAACTCCACAAGGAAGTGCAGAGATGGGTGAATAAAAATCTCCCAGCCTTACAGTCTGGGTACGGTCTGCCAGGAAAGATGAAATAAGGTCCTTGGCCGGACCGTTTATACCCAGAACTGTGACAATGTCGACTAAGGTGACATGGTCGACCGTGTCAAAGGCCGCTGACAAATCCAAAAGGATGAGGACGGCCGCCCCCCCCTGATGCATGATTGCCCTGATCTCGTCAGAGGCCTTAATCAGGGCGGTCTCCGTCCCATGCCCTTTCCTGAAGCCGAACTGCGTTTCGTCGAGAAGTTGGTGGGTCTCAACGAACTCTGAGAGCTGTCTGTTCATAATGGATTCGCATACTTTGGCGGCGAAGGGTAGACAGGCAATGGGTCTATAGCTGACAACGGCTGTGGGGTCTAGGGAGGGTTTTTTTAGAAAGGGTTTTATAACAGCCTTCTTCCATATGCTAGGAAATTGGCCTGTCTGGAATGCAGTATTACAAATCTGCATGAGAGGGCATGAGATCACCTCAGTGAGTTTTTGCATGACAGAAGGGGGGCAAGGGTCCAGAGGGGAACCCGATTTAGTGGATGAGATGAGGGTGATAACGTCATCAAGTGATGCTGGTGAGAAACATAAAAAAGAGTTGTCATTATGATGAGAAAGTACCTCTTTCACACTACCACCTCTGTGTTCAGTTTTGGTATCCCCTTCAAATGAAGCATATATATCTGCCACCTTTGTGGTGAAGAAGGTGGATAAATCGTTACAAAAGGTCTGTGAGGGCTCTACCCCAGGACCAGCGGGGGGGGTGGATAGAGCCGTAACAACGGAGAACAGCTCTCTGGCAGAGTTGGCAGCGGTTTCAATTTGAGCCGAAAAGAAAACCGTTTTCCGGGCCACAATTGCTTTTTTGTAGGTCGCAAGGGCATCTTTATAAATTTGTCTAGCTATGGGGCAGTAGGCTTTCCTCCAACGCCTCTCTAGATTCCTGCAATGTTGGCGATGAAGTCTTAAATCTTCATTATACCAGGCAGCCGAAGGCGATGCTCTGTTAGGTCTCGAAAGTTTCTCCGGGGCCACTAGATCGGCGGCACTTCGGATCCAATCTTGGAGATCGGTAGCTGAAAATGCTGAAGAGTTCCCTCCTTGAGGAAGGGAGGAGGCAAGGGAATCTAGCATCTGAGGAATGTCAGCATTTTTCCAAGCACACGTCCCTACCCTAATTCGGGGTCTCGGAAAAGAAGGGTGTGAGGGTCGTATATTTTGTTGAAATATGATGGCCCTATGGTCTGACCATGTGATGGGAATAATGTCCAGTACCGAGATGTCAGGGTCATTTGTGAAAAGACCATCAAGGGTGTGTCCCGCTTGATGTGTAGTGCCCTTAACTAATTGGTGAAGTCCTAAATTGGAGAGATCGGTCGTTAGCTGGATTGTATCAAAATTATCCTTCTCTTCCAGATGGAAATTAAAATCTCCAAGTATCGTATAGTTTTCAGAGCTGACTACATTGTCATTTAGGTCAGAGAGAGTGGAAAGAAAGGCGCTACGAGGGCCAGGGGGTCTGTATAATATTATACCCTTTAGGGCTTGCTTGGAGTTAATGTTAATCGCAAAGGCAGCTGACTCACAATTAACAGAATTTATAGGGTCGAGTGTAGTCCGGTATTTATCTTTGTAGATGATAGCGAGGCCACCACCTCTTCCGATAGGCCTGTCATGTCTAGCCACGCTATACCCATCTGGGATAGCGGCGCAGAAATCCGGACCTGAGCCGGCATCTGCCCATGTCTCAGTAGCGAACAGTAAGTCTAGATTATGAGCAATGATAAACTCCTTGATGTAGAAACTGTGGCAAGGGAGTGAGCGCGTGTTAATAAGTGCAGCTCGACAGCCATGCGGAGGAGCATTTTCAGCGGCGTGGGTCGCGACATAATCTAGATGGGCTAAAGGGTGGGAATGAGGGAGTTGATAGCAGCAGCCTGGACAGGGGGGAGGACTGGTGTCCCTCCCAGCAGTGAGAGAGACGGGGGTACAATTCGGATGTGGTTTACCTGGGTTCAGCCCTCTTAGGTAGGAGGAAGAGTACGGCACTTGGGGACCAGGGGTTAAGGCCCTGGGCCGTGTCCGGCCGCGGACGGGCGCAGACGGGCTTGGCTTTGGCGCGGCTTTGGCGCGCGCCCGCTGCGCCAGCCCGCTGCGCCGTCTGTTGTTAATGCTCATTTATAGGCTGTGAGGAGGGTGGGAGGCCAGCGCGACTAGAGCGCAGCCCCAGCCCACACCCAAGATGGCGCCCGCCGGCGCCTGCAATCGATGAAAGTGGCAAGGCAGGCGAAAGAAAGGTAAAAATAGCGTGTATAGGGGTGTTAGAGTGCCTCTAGCTAATTCCCACTTAATCTAGTACAATTACAAAGCCCCCAGAAGATTTTTCAGCACAATTTTAAAATAAGTAGAAAACGAGTGAAATCACGTTTTAAAATGCAGCAGTAAAAGATTCTGATCACAGATAGCTCGCAGCCCTGGTGCTCACACAAGGAGAGCTCGAAAAGGCAGCGAACAACTGGAAACAGCCATCTAAGTAGTCTGGGAGGGCGGGAGGCCAGCGCGACTAGAGCGCAGCCCCAGCCCACACCCAATATTAATGTTATATTGCTCGACTGTTGCCTCCAACGTGCACTGCTTCCTCAGACTATCACAAGACCAGAGTAGCAAGAGGTGTCTTCAGTAAGGAAGATACTGCTGGTCAGGAAGCTGGAGACTTCTTCAAAGGTTTCCTTCCGTTCTGGGGGCCTATGGCCAATAGTAGAAATCTACATCAGCTAACACGGGTAGTTGAATCTACTATTACCGAAACTGCTGGTGCCCTTAGCAACTTGACAGCTGAGCTTCAGGCGGATCAACTCATGACGTTGCAGAACCGTATGGTTCTAGACGTAATACTTGCAGATCGAGGTGGGGTATGCAGAATGATCCAATCGAGCTGCTGTGTTTTTATTCCCAATAACGCTCCAACTGTCTATGAGGCGATCTCTAAGCTACACAAGATTTCCGACTCTATACACGTAGACAAGGGAAACTGGTCCTTCATGGAGTGGTTTTGGACTCCGATATCAGCGTGGGGATGGAAGGTTCTGAGGGTCATTGGTGTCATCTTAGTATTTCTATTCTCATGCTGCCTGATTATCCAGTGTGGTCCCGCTTTGTGTAGTCTCTGTGCTGCAACCTGTTTCAGAAAACCACCTGCGTTTGGAGAAAAGGCGCGAGAAAGAATGATGATGCAGCAACATGTCACTGACCTGATGAGCATAGAGATAGACTCGGACATAGAGTAATTGCCTACGTAAGGGCAAAAGGAGGGTCTGAGGTTCCGTGACGATTTGAACCCGTGTTTTCAACTTTGTCGTAAATACATAATTTTGGTATCAGTGAACCGCAAATGATCCATTTAGCATATCCTGGTGTTTTCGCTATGCTACGAGCAAGAGCACTCCTGTTACGAGCACATTTCTGATCTACTCATGACATCCATCTTAGATCACGGAAGCCATTTTGTGTTTCTTGCCCTCACGTAGACAATGGACACGCAGTGACCCCTTTCACCTAAAGGACACGTAAGCTTTAGCCGGAGATTCACCTTGCTAGTGACACGTGCACCTTAGAACAGAACACGCCATGGCTGCATGACTCGGCAGAAGCTGCCTCCTCTGCCCGAGGCCAGTCCTGCTATACTGGTTCTCGTGTTCGTTGGCCTGATCATGATTAGGCGGCCGAAGCTGGTAGCCTTGCCCATTTACGACCCACAAACATCTCTTATCCCTCTTATCCTACTTTTCTATCTTCTGCACCTGGCTCTGCTCCTTTCCTTCTGGGCCTTTATTAGGGGGAGGTAACGAAATTTACGATGAGGCGGTCCGGGTCTTGAATGAAAAGTTGACATGAGATTATGATGGAAAAGTGGGAACCCCTCGTTCGTAATGTTTTGACATCAGATATTGTCGACGATTCCTGTGCAACGCCAAATATTTATTGTTTAGGACACAAAGGTTTGGGAATGTACTAACATGTAAAGAATTTGCCTCAAGCCCAATTTTTAGTATATAAGGAGCAAGCCTCTTTGTACAAATCGAACAGGCTCCTAGATTCTGCCCGTGTGTAGTTTCTGTGACTTCTGTGTCCCTGCAGTAATAAACCTTTGGTCTTTGACGCCACCATCGAGAAGCCCGTGTTTCTGTTTATTTGTGCACCGAGACAGGTAGAACTCCGGGGTCTTCGGGTGTTATCCCTGACACCTCTGGACGGAACCAAAAAGTCCAGAACTCCACTGCTATCCCTGAAGATAGTACATTATTGGCTATCACCACCTCACCAAGACTGACTTCCCACTCAAGAATCGGTTGGTTTTGAAAATTAAGTCGGGGCATTCCACATTCCTGTAGATATTTAGCTGCAATCCGATAGTCTATGCTATCAGGCCTGTGACACAAAGTTTTGATAAAATATGACAAATTCTTCCATAAGGGATTGAGGGTATGTGTGGATTACACCATTTTCCCCTGTAATCCGATGAATAGTACTATTCAATTATTTTATCAGCAATCTGATAAGCCAACAGGTGCCCCACATTTTCCCCATACTCATATTGAGGTGCCCTGTTCTTCTGAAAGATCGCAGCCACCCTCTCAATCAATCCCTTAATAAGCATCTGTCACCTCTCAATTAGTTTCAAGAATAATGGCTGCTCCCACACATCTTTTGAGAGGATTTCCTGTGCATGTTGTTTTTCCAAATCCAAGCTTTCCTGCCGAATTTGGACCTCATCTAACCATTTACTCTTGTTTTGAGCCAGGTTAAGCTGAAGCGTCACCCCGGGTATATATGCTTCCATGCAATCCCAAACGATAGCATCATTCTTTAGTAAATACTCTAGAAGTAAACATTTCATAAAAAACCCGATATTCCCTGCTGGCGAGTGATTTCCAGGAAATGTAAATAATAGACGTCCGTCTCCCCCCTCCGCTAATCCAGACTGCATATTAAATACAATAGGATTATGATCTGAAGTAACCATAGGACAGATCTCAATTTATGTACTTTCCAGCAGTTTCCCTTGTTCCAATACCAAATCAATACAAGAGTAGTGTCTGTGAGGTGTTGAGTAATAAGTGTAACCAGGCATCTGGGGGTTCAGAGCTCTTCAAATATCAACAAGACAGTAACGTTTCATTAGTTCCATAGTAGATGCACGTGTTTTAGACATCCAAAAGCTAGCTTGCCAATTGGTGGTATCTTTATGATTTTCCATCACATAATTAAAATCGCCCATTATAATCAGATTCCCCCCACTCAAGAATCGGTTGGTTTTGAAAATTAAGTCGGGGCATTCCACATTCCTGTAGATATTTAGCTGCAATCCGATAGTCTATGCTATCAGGCCTGTGACACAAAGTTTTGATAAAATATGACAAATTCTTCCATAAGGGATTGAGGGTATGTGTGGATTACACCATTTTCCCCTGTAATCCGATGAATAGTACTATTCAATTATTTTATCAGCAATCTGATAAGCCAACAGGTGCCCCACATTTTCCCCATACTCATATTGAGGTGCCCTGTTCTTCTGAAAGATCACAGCCACCCTCTCAATCAATCCCTTAATAAGCATCTGTCACCTCTCAATATTTTGTGATTTGTATGCTACTAGTTCCTCCTGAATAAGCTGTCGCTTACTTGCGTGATTTAGACCGGCCACATTCCAACACATTAATTTAATACTAGCCATTGAGTAGTCAACCTATTCATTAATAACCCTCGCCGCCATCTCAGAGTACCGACCACCTTACTTTGTTTGTTAAGTGCTGGGCTCAATTTTGTGTTATCCTGACTCCTATAGCCACCCCCTTGACTCTCTTAGCCATGAAGTGCACAGGCCATTTATCTAAGACACCCCCCAATGTCCCCTGACCCCCTGACTCGACCCAACCCACCCGTACCTATGAGAGGAAATCACCCACCCCCTAATGCTGTCGGCTGCTTGACAACGCTTGAGGAGCACTGTGCATACCGCCCACATGTTCCCATACCCCTTGTACCCCCACCACTCTGTGTAAAAAAAAAAACCCTTTTGTTTACGTTTTTTCCCTTTATATATATATACATCTATGGACAACTTAAATCTGCCCAGTCACCCTGGGGCTAATCCTGCCACTTATCCCCTTTGCGCCGCCATACTTTAGTTAGACATATAAAATAGATTTAGGTAGGGTGCTGTAAAGTCCTTTGTTTCCATGAGGTGAGGGCTTGTGCCACTTCAAGTTTCGTAAGAAATATCTGTGACTGACCATTATTGATAACCTTCAGTCGTGCTGGCTCCTGCAAGAACACCTGCACCCCAACAGCTTTAAGTGCTTGTCCATTGATGTTTTGCAAAGATCCGAGTGGACGTAGATAGAAAGAGAATTATCTGACAACAGAGCTGTTGGGTAAGCTTTGTAATACATTGCGTGCCGCAAAAGAAAATTGGCAACATAAACAAGAATGGGGCAAGAATAAGGACGATTAGAATTTGCAACTTGCTTAGAGTACAGCGGTAGCCTATTAGCTCGTTGAATTTGGGAGTCCATATCCCAGTCTGCCAGGTCTGGAAAAGCTTTCTGCAACAGACTAACCACGAAGGCCCTAGTGTTATTGCCTTCCTTTCCTTCGGTATTCCAGAAAATTGAATGTTATTACGATGTTGCCTGTTCTCAAAATCCTCGATTTTATGTTGAAAATATGCCAGCTGGTATTTATGCTCTGTGGCTACTTTAGTTGTTGCTGTGCTGACGTCCTCAGCGCTTGCTACTTGGTGCTGGAGCTCAGCAACATCCAAAGTTAAACATTTGACTAGTAACCTCTGTAAGAGCATGCTGCATATTTTTATTGTCCTCTTTAAACTGAGCATAGCATTCGAAGGTCTCAGTTCTTTGGATCTGTAAGAGTTGCAAGATGGTTGTAAGAGACGTCTGAGTTCCCTCATAGGCCCACTCTTCACTGTAAGCTCTTTCCCATCAGCCTCAGGGTTATCGGAGGAGATTCCCTGCTGTAGTGAGCATCTAGAGGATTCCAAAGGGCCATCTGTCGCATATCCGAGTCTTATTGTTGGGCTTAAAATCTCACTGCACCCTTACTGGAGATGAGTGAGGCTGGGGGACAGAACCACTTTTGTATAGCCTCGAGATCAGAGTCGTTACCTCTCCCTTAGAGGAGACCCACTTCCACAGTGGGCTCTCCCTAGCCCCTCGTGTAGGCTGCAGGGTGTTGAGGTCCGGGCAGTGACACACTTTCTTAGCCTTTTTTCCGGCCTGACTTTTATTGAGAGGCCCTTTTTTCTCAATAGCCTCATCTTCCTGTAGTAAAGACCCAAAGGGTGCTTCGTCATGAGGGTCCTGCAGCACATCCGAAATCTACTGCAGCCTCCGCTCCCACCTCCACACTCTTACTGTGGGGGAGTACACCCTCTACCTCACCTGGCTCTGTGTCCTCAGCCACTATAGTCACTACACCACATGGGGCCGTTATGACTTCGATGCATTGCTGTGGGTCACAGGGCTCAAGCTCAGACCCATTACCGCCTCTGTGTCAGGCTCCGGTGGTCCGCTCGGACTGACCCCATCAGCCTGCTTTGAGCGCCCCCCCCCCCCCAAGGTTTGTTGAGCCCTGAGTCCATCCGGGGCAATGAGTTACAGCCCTTTTCAAATAGAAAACCTCTAGCTAAGGGGTTCAACTCTTTCTTTGTATTATTCAGCGCCATAGTACAGTTAGAGTTAGATCGGGCATCAGTACAAAATGTAAAGTTTTTACCTTGCTGGAGGTCAGATCCTGGCTGCTGATGGAGAGAGCATTGCTTGGAACCTGCTGCTGTCTTGCCCTCTGCCACGACGCAGAAGAGAACATCCACCTGTGCTGTTTCAATGACTCCCAGGTCAGTAGCCTGCAGAAGATCACTGGCAGCACTTGTCTTAATTATCCTTAAAATGGGGCAACCAACTTTTGTAGAAATTGCTTTCTGTTTTGATCGGATCCTTGATTCACCTTCCTCTATGCTTCCCGCTGCCTGTTGGAGCTCGAAAGTGGTAGAGTTCCGTGCTACATATTCACCCATGGAGAGGCCATAGTTGTTTTTGACTCTCCTTGCTGTAACAGGATGCAGATGTAGACACTACGGAAATAGACGTGGTGGAGAGCAGGGCGATTCAGCAGAAGCAGCTGGACCAACAACCATCAGCCCGCTCTGGACTAAGGAACCACCACTGCATTTAAGGCTGTTACCCCCTCCAGCTCCCGCAGCCTGGATATAGGATTGCTGCTGCATACCGTAAATTTTGCTAGGGTTGTAAAATCAATCCATAAGTGACGGGTGGGAGTAACAAGAGGCGGCAGGAAACACTATGGGAGCGGTCACAGCATGCTCTCCTCAGCGCTGGTTCAATCCGCCATCTTCCTCCCCTGGATCTTAGTCACCACCACTTCAGTACACTTCTGAACCTGTAGATGCTCTGCCAGGAAGAAGACTGCTGTGCTGCTATAAAGACTGCCACTCTTCTTGACTGCTGCTCTTAAGGACTGCTGCCCTTCTGTGGTGACCTGCTGCATGCTGCCTTCTTCCTTGCCTGGGTGAGATGAACTGCATCTCTGGAACCCAGAATCCAAACAGAATCTAAGGGCTAGTTGGCAGGCATCCTGATCTGAAACCTCAGAGATATAACAGGCTTCCAACAACTTTGCATCTGCACCTGGACTCTGCTATATGTGAGTCTGCCCAGCCAAGAGAGTCCACCCAAGTGGTGTACCCTTGGAGATTGGTTTAAGGTACTCTTCCAGCTTGTGGGGATCCAATGGAACCAACAAATCTCTGTTGCATGGCGCAACCCAAGCAGTACAGATGCATTGCTCTTGCTGCGTGGATTGGACCCATTGCAAAGACCCTCATTGCACCCCGGTGGAACCACCGCTGTGCGATGCATCCACAGTGCTGGCCTTCACACCCTTGTTGACGGGATCCTCGATGACAAAGCAGACCCCTACATCACAGCCTGGCTGCATCTCGGAACTGGTGCTCTGTTCAGTGGGCCTAACTGGCTCCCTGTTGTCTGCTTCCGATCACAGTTGGCCTGAAATTGTGACTTTGTCCCAGTGTGATGCAACCAGATATTTCAAGTGGGCACTTTGTGCTTTCTGGCACTAGTTTCACAGAAACAAAACTGCATATCTCCGGTTAGACTGTTTGGATTTTTGCCATTTTAGTTCTTTATATATTTATTTAAAAAGTTATGTTATTTCTAACTTGGTGTGGGATCTTTTTTTGTGGTGTTTTCAATGTATCACTGTATGAAGTGTTGCACAAATACTTTACAAATTTTTTCTAAGTTAAGACTGACTGCTTTGTGCCAAGCTGCCAGAGGGTTGAGCCCAGGTTAATTTAGGGTTGGTTTGTTTCTCACCCTGACAAAGATTGTGGTTGCTGCGTGACCAGGGCTGACACCTCTGTCAACCAATAATCCATTTTATCACATAAAGCCTCGCAGTTCATATTTACTAATCCCTTGCGTAGTGTGATGCAGGGCAACGCAAAGGCTTTTATGAGATTCAAAAAGCTACGAAGGACTTGATTTGCCTGGCTTTGCATGACTTTGTAAAGAAATGTACTGCAACGCTGCTTTCCATTTCTTCATGGTAGGCATTCCATGGGTGGAGCACATGGGTAATCCATAGATTTCAAGTAATTCCAGATTTACTAAGGATGGTAATGCTGGAATTGCATGAAATCGATATGCTTCCACAGAGAGGTTCAACAAGGACACATATGTTTAGTTTTCCTCATTATATCACACATAGAAATAGGAAAATGCATCTTTAGGTTGCGTTTGTGCAGGAAAGCACCCCTTACTGCATAAAAACAATCCGGCTGGTAGTGTAGTCACACTTGCAGGGTGGTGCAACTGTGCCATCATAGGTGATAAGTGGCCACTAGTGCACCAGTGCTGATAGACAGCTGAAGAGCACCATATCTTTGTAAATATAGGACTCGTTACCTCTTTCTCTTTCACGCAGTGCAGCAACTTGTAGTGAAGTTACTTGCTTTGCTGCCCTGCATTGCATGAATTATTAGTAAATTTGCCCCCCGTGTCTAACAGAGAACTGCCTTGTTAATGAATGGTGTCTATCCAGAATGGACCTATCTCTATAACATTACTTAGTGGTCTATTGAATGTATGACATTACAACGCATACATTTACAACACATGCCTTTACAACACAGTTTTTACATCACGACATCCTTTATAACGCATTCTTTTACATTGCATGCCATTACATCGCATTTTCAGAAGCTACCTTTACAACGCATTCCATTACATTTCATTATACCTTTACAACACATACCATTACAATGCATACCATTACATTGCATTTAAGGTGTTGGATAGTATAAGGGTAATAATTACTATTCTAACTCCAGTGAGTGCAACAGTAGGGTAAGTGTTGGATAGTGTAGGGGTAAAAATTACTATTCTAACTCCAGTGAGTGCAACAGTAGTGTAAGTGTTGGATAGTGTAAGGGTGCTATGCGTTGTAATAATATGCATTGTAATGACTTGCGATGTAGTACCTGCGTTGTAATGACATGTGACGTAAAGGAGGTTGCGATGTAATGCCCGCTATTTAAAGGTAGTGAGATGTAATGACGGCATTTTAAAGGTTGTTTCCTGTTTCCCATAGATGTGTCTGATGGAAAATCAAAGATTTCTTCTTGGTCTGAGAAATAAAACTTTTGACCAGGATGAAAGAGTTTGCATTGGGTTTGTGTTACTATTTTAATGAAATCCAAAGTATTCCACTGGGTTTTACAAACCAACACAAATAAATATTTACGTCGGTTCATAACCTAAAGTAAAGCAAGGCAGCGTAAAGCTCTGCTTTGCCCTACTTTGTGTCAAGGGGGCGTTCAATGGGTGGTGCATGGGCTTTCCCATGCACTCAACTGTGGGGTTGAATGCAAATCCCTATTTACAGACAACTGTAGAGGGGGATTTGTGCCAAAACTCCTGCCCCTGCATGAAGCAGGCATAAGAAGGAGAAATGTTTTCATTTCTCTTTGTTTTTTACTTGAGTACAAAGCAGACACCCTGGCACTATGGAGCAAGGATACCTGCATTGGTGCATAACAGAAACAGCCACAAGTGCGCCAGCACATCGAGAGCAGAACTGCATCGATGTTAAGTAGATATGGTGCAAAACTGCTCTATATCCCATTCACACAACTCCTCACAGCAACTTCACTTGCTGTGATACGCTCTTTGAACTCTTTGTAAATATACCCTATGGTCTCTATTTACAGAGTATTGGTAGCGACACAGAAATACACAGTAGAATTACTCTCATGTATCTCAGTCAGATTACAGATAAACAGATTGAGGCTTGAAGTTACAACAAGTTACTATGGTTTTTCGGGGCATAATTAATCCTCTAAAGATTATAGCTGTGCCAGTATAATAACAAAACTTAGCCTTCACGACTTTGACATTCTGTTTTGCCATTAAGAGGCATATTTGTTAAGCTGCATGCCCCTGCACCGTGCAATGGGGTTCAAGTACAATGCAACTACCAAGTCATAGTTATCAAACCTCGCAAAGCCACCTTGCGTGGCCCTGCATGGCTCGATAAATTTAGAGTAATGCAATGCAATGCAAATCACTGTGTTGTTTTACTCCAGCCCGGTAGGCCGTTGATGTGTGAAGCGTGGGTGTTCCCGTGCATCGACCCATGAATCCTTGCACATTCCCAGATCTACCATTACTGGTAGTTCTGGGAATGTGTCAAAATGCTACAGCTGCATCTTAGTAAAAGAGGAAAATTCCCCAGGGGACTGTTCTTGTGCAGAAGGTTGACTCTTCTTGAACAAAAACAATCCTGCCTGCAAATCAGGCACCCTGCCACCAAGATGCAAGGGTGATTGCGTTGACGCTAAGCAGCACATTGTATGCCAGCACAAGGAAGTACAGGAATGCCCCATATATTGTTGAATAAGGTGCATTCATGCCCTTTCCCTTTCGTGCAGCACGGACAATCACGGTGGCTTGCGGCGTTGCATGAATGGTTGATAAATATGCTACTAAATGTGCATGTTAAGGAGGGCAGAGTTTGTTAGTGGTCTGATAAACACAAGAGAAAGCAGTAATCATTGATTAACAGGCTTTTAGAAAAGGACTGGAATGGAGGGTAAACATTAAAAAAAAGTGGGTACCATGCCTGTTTGTCATCTGATTTATAGATAAGTGTAGAATTTATGTTCAATAATATTGCCAAATTGAGGTTTGGTCAAAGCGTAAGGCAAGATGAAAGGTTAGAGTTTAGTTATTTTCGATTATCCATCCTTGTTCTGAATTGTTATATTGACTTTGTAGATTTAGTACAGACAAAACTTTGGGGAATAACAGTTTTGCGGTATGTTCCCTCATTGTCATTTGTTAAGGGAGATAACATTTTGAAAGATACACATTATTACAATACACGATAATCTATTGTAATGTCACATGGAGAAAATGGAATAAAATAAAGATTTAAGTCCTGCAGACTAGATATCAGTGTATCATATCTAATCAGATGTATATTTGACATATTATAGCATTAGAATATTTCAATAGCTAATTGTTGAATAATTAATTAAAACAATGAAAGATAAAGTGTATCAACATTTTTTGATTCCTTTTCCAAGTCCGTACTGTTGTAAAGCTACTACATAGCGTCACTAATTGAAATTATTATAGTAGATTGTTAAAAGGTACTTAGCAAATGCATAATATTTATAGGGGCTAATGTTTCCTGATACTTTCCCGACCTGGCAATAGAAATAAGATAGAGGATGTTTTCCAAAGTTTATTAAGGCCAGTATGTCTTACTAATTTTGCATAATCCATTTCTAAAGCCTGAAAATTGATGACTCGATTAACAAATATCCTTCTATAAATAGGTGTGACTTACTCTTATATTACTCTTGGCTTACTTTGGAATTCTAGGAGTGAGCTAGACTAAGACCTAACTTAGGGCCCGATTAGGCCGTCGAAGACTGTCCTTTCGACATCCAGCATAGCGGTCCAACTGCTGCATTGTTATGCGGTTGCTCAGACTGCAGTGGGTTTAGGGATCAACCAACACCTCAGACAGGCTCAAGGAGCCTGTCAGAGTGTGGGTTCAACCGTAATCCCTACAATGAGTGCTGGGCCCGTGGAGGCACAGCATAAGGGTTAGGATGTCCCTCTGCCCTCTGCCTTCACATGGCTGTCCGACCGCCATGTAGAGGCAGATGGAATGGGACTTTGGAGGCCCTTAGCAGGGACTCTGTCACCCGAGTGCTTCGTTATGGGCCATGTGGGGAGTACATGTGGTGCCCCCCCAAAATCCATGCACCGTGTGCCAGGCACCAGATGGTGCCTGGTACACGGTGCATGGATGTTTGAAAACTGTCCTTTTCCACTATGCTTGTGCTGTGGCCCTTTTGTAGGGGCACAGCACAACCCGCAATGGAAAAGAGCAGTTTTTTGACGGCATGGCGGTTGTATTGTAAACGGGCAGGTGGAACATGTAGTCGGTCAGACACCTGCTCGATACTATGGAGTTGGGACGCTCATCTGGCCCCCATTATAAGGAGGCCCTTAGTTCCAGCCTAACTCGATGTGATGGTTTTTGTGGGATTATTGTGATCAGGCTACAAGCACCCTGCTGTGCACGAGCTGGATGCTAATTGGCTGACAACTGTCAAAATCAGGAATTGTTGGCGGCCATCTTGTGCCTCGGTAGAACCGAGGCACAAGAAACCAAAAACAAATGCCGCAAAACACAAAAAGGGGGCAGGGTAGACACACCCTGACCCCTAGGCCTGCTCAGGGGGTTCCACAAGGGTGTTCCACAAGGACCCCCAGGGCCCAAATAAAATGTTTTTTTTTTAAAAATCACTGGATGCGCGTAGGATCTGCGCATCCTAGCAATATAAAAAAAAGAAACGCGGTCTTCCTGTAAATATGGTAATTTGCCAAATCGAGGGGGCACTATTAAGAAAAAATTCTGGGGGTCTAAATCCCCCCACACTGCCGCAGGGACTGCCACCCCCGGGCCTCTCAGTTAATATATGCGGGGGGCTCACGGGGCCCCCGCAGCCCTGGGGACCTCCACCCCCAGGGCTTTTTAAAAATGGGTGGGGGGGCTCTGAGGCCCCCCCAGCCCCGGGGACTGCCACCCCCAGGGCTTTTTTTAAATGGGTGGGGGGGCTCTGAGGCCCCCCCAGATCTGGGGACCACCACCCTCGGGTTTTTTTTAAATGGGTGGGGGGCTCTGAGGCCCCCCAGCCCCGGGGACTGCCACCCCCGGGGCTCTAATTAAATTATGTGGGGGGCTCATGGGCCCCCCCAGCCCCAGGGACCGACACCCCCAGGGCTTTTTTTAATAAAAAATCCTGTGTGGGGAGGGCTTGAGTCCCCCCCACATGCCCAGGGGGACCGCCACCTTCCCGGGGCACTACATTTTTAATTTTGGGTCCGTTATGGACCCCCAAGCCCCAGGGACCACCACCCCCAGGGCTTTTCAAATGATGGTAGGGGGGCCTTATGGCCCCCCTCCTGGAGCTCTCGAGGGCTCTGGGGACCGCCACCCCTCAGGGCCAGCTCCTGCAGTGTTCCAGGGTGCCCAGCCCAGGGACACTGCTGTTTGCAATGGCAGGGCGGGAGCTTTGCGGCTTCCACCCTGCCATTGCAAACTGCCATCCTATTTGAAAGAGAGAGCAGAAAACCTGCTCTCTCTTCCAAATAGGAAAGCAGATTGCTTTTCCATATGGGGAGAAGCAAGTTAGCTGCTCCCCATATGGAAAAGCAATGCCAGCTCCCGCAGGAGACGGGGAGCCGGCTGGGACCGTGGGGGGTTGGGCTCTGGGAACCGCCACCCCCCAGGGCCGGCTCCTGCAGTGTCCCAGGGTGCCCACCCCTGGGACACTGCTGTTTGCAATGACACTGCTGTTTGCAATGGCAGGGAGGGAGCCTCGCGACTCCCACCCTGCCATTGCAAACTGCTTTCCTATTTGAAAGAGAGAGCAGGAAACCTGCTCTCTCTTCCAAATAGGAAAGGAGATTGCTTTTCCATATGGGGAGCAGCAAGTTAGCTGCTCCCCATATGGAAAAGCAATGCCAGCTCCCGCAGTAGGCAGGGAGCCGGCAGGGACCGTGGGGGGATTGGGGACCCCACACGGCCCCAACGAATCCCCCGGGGCTAGTAGTGGTTCATGGTCCCCCTCCAAAAAAAAGAAATTATTTTTTTAAAACGGCCACGGGGGATGGGCTCCCCGGGCCCACAACTGGCCAAAGGATGGGGGCAAGGTAGCCCCCCTCAAAAATAATAATGTTTAAAAAATGTGCCATGCCCCGGGGGATGGGGTCCCCAGGGCAAATTATGGCCCTGGGAGGGGGGCCACGCGACCTCTTCCCGATTTTTTTTTAATTTAAATTAAAAATTGTGTGCAGGCCCTGGGGATAGGGTTCCCAGGGCATAAAAATTTTGAAAAAGAAGGGGGGATACACAGCCCCCCTACTTAAAAAAATGCAATTTAAAAAAATGGGATCACAGCCGTAGGCCACGCCCCCACATTTCACCACTCTGCAAACGCGCCCCTGGCACGTTTGCAGAGGGGGAATAAATTCACCTTGAATACTGGGGGTACCTGGGGGCCAACTAGCCCACCAGGTACCCCAGGTAGTTGGACCCCAGGGACCCCCAGAATTCAAAGGGACTTAATTCCCCAACTTAAAACGCGCCACAGGAGGGGGCGGGGCTTGAGTTCACATGTGTGCAAACACGCCCTGTGGCGCAGTTTAAGTTAGGGAATTAAGTCCTTGTCAATATTGAGTGTCCCTGGGGGCCAACTAGCCCACCAGGTACCTCTAGTAAGCGCCATGGAGTTGCGTTGCAGAGACTTGTAAAAAGGGGCGTGGCCTCTTAACACCTGTCTGCAACGCAGCCTCCTGGCGCATACTGGAGGGACCTGGTGGGCTAGTTGGCCCCCAGGGACCCACAGGATTGAGGAGAAATTAATTCTCTAACTTAAAACGCGCCTCAGGGTGTGCTTGCTTACATATCACCTTAGGCCACCCCTCCTTCCTTCCCCACTGTGCAAACGCACCCTGTGGCGCGTTTTAAGGTGGGGAATTAATTCTCTTTCAATACTGAGGGTCCCTGAGGACCAAATAGCCCAACCGGTATGTCCAGTATGCGCCAGGGAGCTGCATTGCAGACAGGTGTTCAGAGGCAACGCCCCTTTTTACACCTCATTGCAACCCAGCTCTGGAGGTACCTAGTGGGCTAGTTTGACCCTAGGGACCCTTAGGATTGAATGGGACTTAATCTCTCAATTTAGAACGGTGACACGGCGCGTTTACACAGTGGTGAGGGAGGGGAGGGGCCTGACGTGATGTGTGCAAATACGCCCTGTGGCGCGTTTTAAGTTGGGGAAAAAATTATCTTTCAAACTTGAGGTACCATGGGAGCCAAGTACCCACCAGGTGCTTCCAGGAAGTGCCACTTGCCTGTGTTGCAGAGAGGTGGTGCAGGCCGTGCCCTTTTTTACATCTTTCTGCTACTCAGCTCTGTGGCGCTACTGGATGTACTACGAATTCCGGTTTACTCACCTGTTATCAGGAGAGACCTCATTGCAGCATCTTTGAGCCCAGTACTGATCCTGAAAAGTAATTCTAACCATACTTACCAGTAACTTGAATTTCCTTCCATAGGAATTCATTGTTTGGTTTTCACCAGAAAAGTTTCTGTCTATTTTCACAAACTACAAATATTCCTAAAAAATCTCCTGCATGACTTAAACGTATTCTTTCAACTGTTTACAGGATATGCACCAGTGATGGATCCAGGATCCACCACTGAATAAGAAAAAGTAACGATAACAATACTTACCTGCTAAGTGAACTTCCTTCCATAGGGTAACATAGGCTGGTTTCACTTGGAAATTCTCTTAAGTGTGGAGTTTTGGAACTTTAAAATATTCACCTAAAATCAGCCGAACAACAAATTCTGATTTACTCACCTGTTATCAGGAGAGACCTCAGTGCTGCATCTTTGAGCCCAGTACTGATCCTGAAAAGTAATTCTAACCATACTTACCAGTAACTTGAATTTCCTTCCATAGGCTAACATTGACTGGTTTCACTAGGAAATTCTTCTAAGTGTGGAGTTTTGGAACATTTAAATTTTCACCTTAAATCATCCGAACAATGAATTCCGATTTACTCACCTGTTATCAGGAGAGTACCCAGTGCTGCATCTTTTAGCTCAGCACTGACTCTGAAAAGTAATTATACCATACTTACCAATAACTTGAATTTCCTTCCATAGGAATCCATTGTCTGGTTATCACTAGAAAAGTTTTTAAGTGTCTATTTTCACAAACTACAAATATTCCTAAAAAATTGCATGTATGACTTAAACGCATTATTTCAACTGTTTACAGGAGATGCACCAGTGCTGGATCCAGGATCCACCACTGAGTAAGAAAAAGTAATGATAACACTTCTTACTTGCTAAGTGAATTTCCACCCATAGGATAACATTGGTGATTCTATGTGAAAAGGATTCTAAGTGTCAACTTTTAAATTACAATAATATTCCTTAAAAATCATTACTGTAACCAAAACGCTTTTACTCAATGGTTTACATGAGATGTCCCAGAACTGAATCTTGGATCCAGTCCTGTGGTTAGAAAAGGGATCCATAAAGAAACTAATTGCATTTAACTAGAAATTCCCATTCAGCTCAATGTTGCATTGGGTTTGAAATTATGTTGCCCATTGCAACAACTGTAACTACTGTACTTAAAACTCTATTGCCTATTTGCAAAGTATTTAAACTAAAGTAAGTCATTCTGAGAAAGTATATTTTGGAATGTAATGTTTAATGTAATTATAATGTAATTTAAAAAATAAAATATCTAAAAATAAATCGTTTAAAAAAAATTCATTTACAAAACCTTTGAAATTCGCTGGAAAAGCCATAGGTTTCAGACATGTTATAGTTAGGAATTAGCATTTAAAAAACCTTTGAAATTCACTGAAAAAACCATCGGTTTCAGACATGTTATAGTTAGGAATTAGCATTTAAAAAACCTTAGAAATTCACTGAAAAAACCATAGGTTTTAGGGGTGTTATAGTTAGTTGGAAATTTCACTTGTACAAAACCATTGAAATTTCCCCATTATAGTTAGTCGTACTAACTATAACTTGCGCGCCCGCAATCCACTGCTGATGATGATTTTTTGTGCGTATGGGTGTGTTAGTTAGTGAATGACTGCCTCAATTGTGTCTTTATGAGTAAGTACATATGTTTTAAACTAGTATATGTGAGTATTGATGTATATAAGTTAGGATATATGACAGTGACAGATTGGAAGAGTTCCTGTATAAATAAGTATGTGTTTCTATAACTGATTGTTTAAGACAGTAAGTATGTATATATTTCAGTAGAAATAAGTGTAGTGGTGTGTGTAGAGCTGTATATGCAAGTACATGGATGTTTGATAGTTTATTTGCATGTGTGAGTATATGTGTGAATAACTCTATGTATAAGTGTAGGTGTGTAACTAGATGTATAGGTGTATGAGTACATATGATGAGTGAGTACATGTATGAGTGACTATATAGAACTATTGGTGAATGAGTGGATGTGTATGTAGATTTTGGAATTACTGAATAGGTTGTTCCAACTGGTATTGGTATCTCCATTGTTTTGAAAATTTTAGGTTCTATTTTTGAATGTGTGTATTAAAGGTTATATTAGGGTGAGAGGAGGTCTGCCACTCTTTCACAAGGATGTTGTCTTCAGTGATGTCATTTGAGATGTCATGAGTGATGTCATGAGTGATGTCACTGACCATGTTATGAGTGATGTAATATGTGACGTCACCAGCAGTGCATTGCAGGCGCGCGAGTTACAGTTAGCTGAACTAACTAAAACAGGGGAATTTCAATGGTTTTGTATGAGTGAAATGTCCAACTAACTATAACCTGTGTGAAACCTATGTTTTTTTCAGTGAATTTGCAAGGTTTTTTAAATGCTAACTCCTAACTATAACGTGGCTGAAACCTAAGGATTTTTCTGTGAATTTCAAAGGTTTTGTAAATGATAATTTTCAAATGTAATAATTGTTATACTTTTTATACTAATTTACTACATTAATTTCAAGTATTTATGGTAACATTTGCTGAAACTATTTTTGCTATATTTAATCTATATTGTCATCCATTTGTACTGTTTTTATACATCACTGTTCCCTTTTATGGCATACCGCCGAAATAAAGGTTTTTGAAATTAAATGATTTATTTTTAGATATTTTATTTTTTAAATTACATCACATATTTTTAATATAAATTGAAAAAAATGTTTTACAAAATATTGAAATTGTAATATTTATTTTTTTAATTTAATATTTTTTTAATTTATATATATTTTATATAGCAGGCAATTATATCCTATGGAAGGAAATTCAAGTTACTGCTAAGTACAGTTAAATTTACTTTTCAGGAATATTAGTGAGCTGAAAGATGCAGCACTGAGGTATCTCCTGATAACAGGTGAGTAAATTGGAATTCCTAGTTCGACTGATTTTTGAGGAATTTCTTTAAGTTCCAAAACTCCACACTTAGAAAAATTTCCAAGTGAAACCAGTCAATGTTAGCCTATGGAAGGAAATTCAAGTTACTTTAACTACGATTAGAATTACTTTTCAGGATCAGTAGTGGGCTGAAAGATGCAGCACTGAGGTCGCTCCTGATAACAGGTGAGTAAATCGGAATTCGTAGTTCGGCTGATTTTACAGGAATATTTAGCTCAATAGTGAAGGAAGGGGGCGGGGTCTGAGGTAACATGTGTGCAAACATGCCCTGTGGCATGTTTTAGAATGGGGAATTGATTCCTCTTCAATCCTGAGGTCCCCTGTGGGCCACCTAGCCCACCAAGTACCCCCAGTATGCGCCAGGCAGCTGTGTTGCAGAGAGGTGTTCAGAGGACCGCCCCCTTTTTACAGCACTCTGCAACACAGCTCCATGGCACTTACTGGAGATACCTGTTGGACTTGTTGCCCCCTAGGGAACCTCTGGATTGAAGAGGATCTAATTACCCAACTTAAAATGCGCCACAGGACATGTTTACACTCACATCACCTCAAGCCCCGCCCCCGACCTTCACCACTGTGCAAACGTGCCCTGTAGCGTGTTCTAAGGTGGGGGAATAAGTCCCCTTGCATAGTGGGGGTCACTGGGGGCCAACTATCCCACCAGGAACCTCCAGTATGCGCCAGGGGGCTGCGTTGCAGAGAGGTATAAAAAGGGGCGTGGCCTGTTTACAGCTTTCTGCAACACAGCCCCCTGGTACGTTTGCAGAGGGGGAACTAATTCCCCTTGCTTACTGGAGGTCCCTGTGGGCCAACTAGCCCAACAGGAACGTCCAGTATGCGCCGGGGGGCTGCCTTGTAGAGAGGTGTAATGAGGCCACGCCCCTTTTTACACTTCTCTGCAACGCAGCCCCTTGGCACGTTTGCAGAGGGGGAACTAATTCCCCTTGAATACTGGGGACCCTGGGGACCAACTAGCCCACCAGGAACCTCCAGTATGCGCCAGGGGGCTGCATTGCAGAGAGGTGTAATGAGGCCACGTCCCTTTTTACACCTCTCTGCAATGTAGCCCCCTGGAGTGTTTGCAGAGGGGTAACTAATTCCCCTTGCGTACTGGGGGTCCCTGGGGGCCAACAAGCCCACCAGGAACCTCCAGTATGCGCTTGGGGGCTGCATTGCAGAGAGATGTAATGAGGCCACACCCCTTTTTACACCTCTCTGCAACGCAGCCCCCTGGCGTGTTTGCAGAGGGGCAACTAATTCCCCTTGCATACTGGAGGTCCCTGGGGGCCAACTAGCCCACCAGGAACCTCCAGTATGCGTTCGGGAAGGTACAGAGTACAGTACAGAGTACGGTACTTCCTACCCTGTGATTTAAAAAAAATAATAATAATTTTTGGGCCTTGGGGGTCCTTTTGGGACCCCCTGAGCAGACCTAGGGGATCAGGGTGTTTCAACCCTGCCCCCTTTGCGTGTTTTGCACGTTTGTTCCACTGCTACGAGGCACAAGATGGCTGCCAACACTTCCTGGTTTGGAGTGTTGACAGACAGTTGACAGCCAATGACCATGCAGCTCGTGCTCGGGAGGTACAGAGTACAGTACAGAGTACAGTTCAGAGTACTGTACTTCATACCCCGCGATTTAAAAAAATAATAATAATTTTTTGGTCTTGGGGGTCCTTGTGGTACCCCCTGAGCGGGCCTAGGGGGTCAGGGTGTTTCTACCCTGCCCCCTTTGCGTGTTTTGCACGTTTGTTTCACTGCTTTCTTGTGCCTCGGTTCTACTGAGGCACAAGATGGCTGCCAACACTTCCTGGTTTGGAGTGTTGACAGACAGTTGACAGCCAATGACCATGCAGCTCGTGCTCGGGAAGGTACAGAGTATAGTACAGAGTACTGAACTTCGTCTCCTGATATCACTGTGATTTTTGATTTTCTCAGGAACTACTGAACGAATTTATACCATTTAACAAAAATCCCAATCTGCGAACCAAACTCTACCTCTCTGCCAAATTTGGTGTAATTCCGTTCAGCCGTTCGGGCTGTAACCCTGGCTAAAGGTCCCTAAGGAAAATTGCAAGGGGAAAACATGTTTTGTGACCCCCCCTTTTTTCTCGGCCCCCACTAAACAAATCACCCCCGAACTTTCAGGGAAGGAGCGGAGCGGAGCAGGCCATTTTCTTGTAGAAATTCACAAAGATTCGTCCACTGGCGCAAAAGTTATTCCAAATAGAATGTTGTGGATTTCCTATGGAAACTAGGTTTTAACTATAACTACCTACTGGCGACAGCCAGTAGGTAATATAGATATAGATATATAGATATTATTCTCAGCATTCTCAGGATGTGGAAGTAGGTTGGGTTGACTGTGTTGACATGGGCAGTCGTGTCCAGCTTCTTCTTGATAATGATCCTGATGTTTCTAGCTCGTTTGTGAGGGCTGGGAGTACGTTTTAGGTTAGTCGGACATCAGGTGGTATCCCACCATGAGGCATCCTTCAGAAGATTACGACCATGGTCTGATCTGTGTTAATTTTAAGTTATTAGGACTTCATCCAGGTGGTCACATCTGTAATGCACTGTTCCTTATTTATGTGATTTGTTAAGAGGGAGAGTATCAGTTCTGTGTCACCGGCGGAGTGGAGTATGTTGATGGTATGGGCACAGGTGATGTCTGCCATTGGAGTCATACAGATGTTGCAGAGGGTTGGGCTAAGAGTGAAACCCTGCAGGACTCTACTAATGAGATTTTGGTCCTCTAGGAAGGAGAGTGGCATGATGACTGTGTGTGTTCTTCCGGTAAGAAAGGTAGATATCCATTGGAGGGTGGGTCCTTGGATTTCAGTGTCTTCTGATAATGATGCAATGGAAGGCTGTATTGAAGGCTGCAGTGAGCTCCAGCAGGATAAGGACTGTAGTTTCTCGTCTGTCGAGTAGCATCCAGATGTTATCTGTTGCTTAAATGAGGGCTGCCGGTGCACTGTGGTTTGATCTGAACCCAGATTTTGTGGCATCAAGGAGCTGGTAGGTAGTAAGGTTGCTGGGTAGGCATCTGTTGATGGCTTTTTCTTGGATCTTGGTTAATGATGGAAGGATGGAGATTGGCCAGTAGTTCAAGGGGTTGGCTGGCTCTTATCAGGGATTTTTCAGAATGATATGGACAGCTTCATGTTTCCAGGCTTCCCAGAAAGTGGCTGTGTCAATGGAGGTGTCGAGTATGGAAGTGAGAGCTTTGCTGATGGTGGTTGAATCTTTGTCGAAAATGTGGTGGGAAAAGGGCCGGATGCAGCCCTGGAGTGGATGGTCTTCATGATAGCTGTGGTTTCCTCTGTAAGGAAAGGGTTCCATGTTGTCAAGGTGGTGCTTTTGTCCGATACTGGAAGACTTATCTTAAGGTTATTGGGGTCCGATTGTGGGTCGCAAATGGTGTACATGGCAGTGATTTTGTTGCAGAAAAGGTCTGAGAGGTCTTGGCATAGTTCTTTGGTCGAGTTGGGGTTGCTGGTCCTTGATAATGGTGAAAATGTACTTGCTGTCGCTTGAGCTGTTTTTGATGCACTCAGCTAGATTGTTCCTATTGGTTTCCCAATTTCACTGGTGGTAGCGTCTCTGGGAGAATTTGAATGTTTCCTTTTCCTATTCTTCCAGGCTAGCTCTCTGTCTCCATTCTAGCTCTTTGAGGTGTTGTTTAGCCATTCTGAGTTCTCCAGCTGGCTTGTGTTTGTGTTCTTGCTACCTGGCTTCTATGCCAGGGGATGGGCAGGGTGTCGACGCGGGCAGTGATCCATTTGTTAAAGTTATTGATATCGCTTGATAGGTAGACTGTGAGTTCTGGTTGGCTTTTGTGGAAGGACTGAATTACTTCAATTACACGGACACAAGATTTAGGGTGGTTATGACATCACATTTTTTATCTCCATAAATTGGCTTATCATATACTTTCTTCGTGGTTTTTTGTGCTCACAGAGGCATTATAAGTGCGTAACGTGAAGGTGTGTGGGTGACATATTAAAATTACATTGCATTGTACAACAATCTCGGTTTTCAAAACTCCACAATTAAATGAGGGCAATACTGGAGTTTTTTGTTGGGAAGGTCGACGGCGTTTCGATCTCAGATTACTGAGATCATCATCAGGACATGAGCCTGTGAGCACTAACAATCTGGAGGAGGGGGAGAAAGTGTATTTTAGATACTAGGTATGTGCAGTGAATACATATACATAGGATTAATTGTGTACAGTAGTAGTTATTAGGTTTAAGGGGTTGTTATAACATGTGTCCCTATGGAGAAACTTATTAGATATAAGGATCAATGGCAAGCAAAATTGTGAGTTAAAACACTGATGCTAGTTCAGGTTATGCTAAGCCGAGCAGTAAGCAATACCGAGTGAGGCCGGTAGCAGGTGTGTGCTTCCACACTGTTATTATGCTGGTCATTTAAGGGACGTGGCTCAGCCGGATAGTACAGTGATAGTTATTCAGTTCAGGGCTATTCATAGCATGCATAAAAGTATATGATAAACAAATTCATGGAGATAATAACTTTGTTGTCATAACCACCCTAAATCTTGTGTCAGTGCAATTTAAGTAATTCAGTCCTCCTATGACCCCTTATGAAAGTGTTTAAGCTGATTCATTTCTTTTTTTTAATTACTCAGCCCAGGCTGCTAGAGGACCCCATAGGCCTCTCCTTAGACCACTGTTTTCAAAAGTATCATACTTTACCCCTGGTCCTACTACGGGGGTGACCATGTTTCCTTAAACTTGGCTTTTGTGGAAGACAGAAGCCCAAACCACCTTGGACAGTGTGTTCCAGGGTCGGTGGTCAGGGCCAGTCATGGTGGTTCTTCTACAGTGGGAATTTTTATTAGGAAAGCGGTCAATAGGGAGATTGATACAGGTGACGAGAGTGGGAAGGTTGATCGTGATGCCATTGAATGACGCCAGGAGGTGTCCGGCATCATGGGTGTTGACACGTATTCAGTGAGTCCTAGGTTTCCAAGACTTTTGATGAGTGTGATTGTGTTGGAGATGGAGTTGGTCAGGTCTTCTAGGTGAAAGTTAAAGTCTTCAAAAAGGATGTAGACACTAGAGATGATGGCTACTGGGTTGACAAAGTATGATATGTTGCAAGTGAATGTGGCTCAGGGTCTTATGTGTTGGTAGATCAGACTTGCCCCTAAGGTGAACTAGGCTATGACTTGTAGTCTGAAGTTGAGCTGTTCCAAAAAGTCAGCTCCAGTTTCTGAGTTGGTGCTGCAGCTGATAGTGTCTTTGAAAATTATTGTGATTCCTCTTCCAGTTCTGTTTTGAAGGTTCTGCTTGATGATCTTGTAGCCAGACAGGATAGCTATTTATGCTGCGGGAGCAATTTACTGATCTGTTTCACTGCCTACATCAGTGTGGGCATGGAAACAGATCTCAAGTCTGCTCTCAGCTGACAGAGCATTTTTAAAGCTCCCTCCTGCTGGGAGAAGACTTTGTGTTTGGTCCTGGTCGGCAGGAGTTTTAAAAATGTTCCCGCCAGGCAGGAGGAAAGACATGTTTTCCTGCCTACACCAGTGCAGGCAGGGAAACTGCTGTGTCCCTGGAGTCGGCTCCCTTGCCCCAGCAAGTAGGTCGGCCCTAGGGGAATAGGGTCCTCAGGGCCATTAGAGGCTCAGGGAGGGAGCAATGTTGTCCCTCTCTCTTTTAAATTGTGTTACGGCCCTGGGTGTGGTGTACCCAGGTTCAAATTAGGCTCTAGGGGTGAGACCTCAAGCCCCCTCCCCTTTTTTAGGCCTCGGCCCCAGTGCAAGGTGTCTCCAGTGTGTCTTTGAGGCTCGGAGAGGAGAGCCAGACGCTCTCCCTTCATCTAATCTTTCAGCCCTGGGACTAAATTAGGCTCCAGGAGGGGGGGCAGTGCATCTGCTCTCTTATTTTATTGCCCCAGGGGATGAGGTCCCCGGGGCCTCTCAGAAAAAAAAGCATTTTGCGTCGCCCTCCAGGCCCTGGTCCACCCCTTAGAGAGAGGAGTTTAATAAACAAGTATGGAAGCCTGCGCTTGTTTTTTAAAATTGTGCTGTGGATTATTGGATCCTCTGCGAATTCATGGCAAAATGTAAATCAAAACACATTTTTGGCCGCAGGCCTAGGGGTTGCCCCCTATGTCTTGTTTCTTCCCTTTTTAGAATGCTAGACTGAGTCCTGAGATCTAAGATGGCTGCCACCATTTCCTGGTTGAGGTAGTGGCAGCAAATCAGATCTCAGCAGAAGATCTATTGGCTCTGTAGAAGCTCCCATTCCTAGATATACAAAGTTTTTGATCATTAGTTGCTCAGAAACTACTGAGTACATTTACAGTAAATCACAAAAAACACTCTTACTTTTTTTGGACCAAGATCCAGCTTTCTACCAAATTTGTTAAAAATTTGTCCAGTGGTTTGGGCAGCTAAACAACTCTTCACATTACTCTCACCTCAGAACAAATCCATTGAGTCATCTGGAAAAGGAATACCACACAAAATTGCAGGAATGGTTTGAACTAGGCCTACTGGATTGGGAAGAACTACAGTACCTCCATACTGAGCAGACTAGAATGGCCACATTTTAACTTCTGCCAAAAATTCATAAGAGCGTGATTAATCCACCAGGAAGACAGATAGCTCAATAGGTTCACTTTTGGAGAACAGCTCTAGATTCCTTGATTTATGTCAACAAGAATATGTTACAGCATTCCCATCATATTTAAAGGACAGTATGGACATTTTGAAGAAACTGGATAACATTCCCTGGAAGTGAGAATGTATAATGATAACCATGGATGTGGTGTCATTATAAACCTCCATTGAACATGGGAAGAGAATGCATGCCTGCAAGAGATTCCTAAGGGATCGACCAGTGGAATGGTTGGACCATACACAAATGTTGATGGATATGTTAATTTACTGTCTCACACACAATGTTTTCACATTTGATGGCAGATTTTAACCAGTAGGTACAAGGAACAGCAATGGGCACCTCCTTGGCCCCCATCTACATGATCAGAACAATCAATACACATAGAAAGTGGCACTATGAACTCGATTCATCAACGACTTATTCATCCTGTTAGAAGGTAATGAAAATGAATTAGAACTCTTTTTGACCATATGGAATCACAATTATTGGAATTTAAAGTTTACATACACACAGAGTTTATAATCTTGCAATTTCTTGTATGTAGAGTTGGAGGTTAGGGGTCATATATTGACAACTAGAATTCATGGGAAACCATCAGCAACCAACTCCATTCTACATGTGAATAGTGGCCACCCAGACAGCCTCAAATTAAGCATTCCATGTACCCCGATGTTAAGAGCAAGGAGGGTATGTTCAACTGAAGAGTTATATGATGAGGAACTATGTAGGATGGTATGAACTTTCAGAGAACGTGGATACTCAATGACAGTACTGAAGGATGCCAAGAGATGGGCAAAAGAAAAAACGAGAGGGCAGTGTCTGTATCCGAAAAATATTCAGGAAGAGAACAGCAAAACAGTAAAGAGATTGTTCCTGGAATATGATATGATATTAAGAAAATTCTCCGAAAGAATTGGCATATCCTAAAAAAGTATGATCATCTTGGAGAAATTTTCGAGAATGGACCACAAGTAACATCTAAGAAAGTGAGATCTTTGGGAGATATTCTTACCTCGAGTCAATATGTTGGCAAGCAAGAACAGCAAGGACAAGGGAATTCATTGGTCAGGGTCACGGAAGGCTTCATAAAGTGCAATTCCTGCAAAGCCTGTAAACATGGATTGAACAGCAAGAGTTATCACACAGCTGAAGGTCATACACTACCAATTATGGAAAGAATAACATGCAAAACAGAATATGTCATCTGTGTTTTAAAATGTGGTTGCGAAAAATTATACATTGGTAGCACTAATAACAAATTGAAATTAAGAATCCTTTAACATATGAGAGCAATAAAAAACGGTGATAAGAACTACCCAATGGCCTACAATTTCAATCAAACTCATAACCAGTCCCTGTCAAGATTTAACTATTGGGGTATCAAACATGTGAGGGCACACCTGAGAAGAGGTGACCGTGAGAAGGATCTGAGGAAGCAAGAATCATGTTTGAATATTTCGATTGGGACAGAAATGCCTTGGGGCCATAACAAGGATGCAAAACTGTTTGTACATCTAAGATGTTGGCATTGGGGAAACATCATCATAACACAATTAATATGGTTTACTTTCAAAATTTGCACAACCTTTGAAACCTGCAACAATCTTTAAAAACCCACCTCTTTCCTTTCTTTCCTTCCTTACTTTCTCCCTTTCCCTCTTCCTTTCCTGCCTCTTCCCCTCTCTTTCTTCTCTTTCTCCCCTTTTCCCATTTACTCTCCTTCTCTTAACCCTCCTTCTTGGAATTCATCCATTTTATATTGTATATATTAATCTTTTAACCATATTGGAGGGGCTCAGGACTTGTTTCAATCTTAGAACTATCTTTTAGGGCAATACTCTGAGGTATAACTTTTAAAAAACCCTAACAAATTTGATAAAGGAGAGAAGAGAAAAAAGAAAAATAGAAAAAGATTTATAGTAGATATTATTGCACTGCGCACTTTGAATGGAATTAATTTCACTTTACTCTTGAATAGAAAGGTGGTGGAAACAGCATTTTGTATTGGATTTCATATCCTTTTGTAATATTGATGCAGCATTATGCACTTTAATAGGAGCAAAGAACGTGTCTTAATTGTAACTATAGAGAAGAACCTTTGAGACCTTACTATTAAACTAGTAATATAGGGTTTTTTAGATTAACGGAGTGGAGGTTAAGAAATTTATGTCGCACTTTGCACTTTCATTATCTTGCACATTTACCATTATGCTGCTAATGTTTATTCATGAATTTCTAAAAAGGAGAAATCATTTTATTACACGTTTCGAGATAAAATGGAATTGTTTTGGGAAGAGTCATTTTGAAGAAAATGCTTTGAAATATTTGGATAAGAAGTTAGGTATTGGAGTCAATGTAGCAGAGGTTATGGAACCCATGTCGCATTTTGCACTTTAATCACCTTCAACTTTAACCACTATCCTGCTTTTGCTTATCCATGAATTTGTAAAAATGATGATTGAAAAGTACTTTGTTTTTTTGAGAAAACGAAATTGTTGTTGGGAAACTAATTCTGAAGGATATATTTTGTTAATATTTATTGGAAAATGACAGACTAACATTGAAAATTGTGTAGGCACATTTGATTTAGTTTGAAGAATAATAAGGACAGAAGCTCTGAGAACACTCTGAAGTCTCCTGATAAGGAGAACAATGAAAATATTTGAATTTTTGTCACTGTGCCTATAGAAAAGAAAGAAAAGAACTCTTGAAAATATATAAAAAAACATAACGTTTACAAAATGCTAAATACTTAAGAGTGCAACAGCAGCACGTGGGACTTGGAACATAAAGATGGTGGAAGGATATTCCTGGTAATACGTTTTGGCATTGCTACTCTAGTTGTTTTGAGGGTCAGCAAAATAGAGAAGGGACATAGAATTAAATAATTCACATTGCAGAACCCAAAGAGACCCAGTAGAAGGCAAGCTCGGTCTGAACATAGTATAGACCAGAATTTTGTGTGAGAGCTATCCACCTGGTATCATAAAAAAATTAAAATATAGAAAACTTTGATTTGGACGCTGTCATTCTTGGATGGTGAAGCTGCGAGAGGTGCTCATGAAAGGCATGCCCAATGGGATGTATATATATGGAGGCAGCTCCAAATGCGATGCAGTGCACGCAACGAAATTCATTTTATTTATGTATATGTTTACTTACCTGTAAAACTCCGTAATCCATACATTACTACCCCCACCCTACCCCTCCCCCTCCCCATGTCACCGCCCTGCAGGTCATCCCACTACAGACCGCGCCTGATACATACATATATATATATATATACACACATATATATATATATTTATATATATATATATATATATATATATACATATATATATATATATATATATATATATATTCACTGAAAAAACCATAGGTTATAGACCATATATAGTTAGGAATTCGCATTTACAAAACCTTATTTTACTCACACAAAACCATTGAAATTCCATATATAGTTAGTTGCACTAACTATATATCGCGCACCCGCAATCCACTGCTGATGATGTCACATATTACATCATTCATGACATGGTCAGTGACATCACTGATGACATCACTGATGACATCTCAAATGACATCACTGATGACATCTCAAATGACATCACTGATGACATCACTGATGACATCTCATTTGACATTACTGATCACATCACTGATGATATCATTCATGTGATAATACGATGAACCTCTTCAGACTCTAATATAACCTTAGATACAATCAGTGTATATATGGTCTATAACCTATGGTTTTTTCAGTGAATATATATATATGACATCACTGATGACATCTCATTTGACATTACTGATCACATCACTGATGATATCATTCATGTGATAATACGATGAACCTCTTCAGACTCTAATATAACCTTAGATACAATCAGTGTAAACAGACACTCACAGACTGTCACTCATCCATGGAGTTACTCACACACCTAGTCAGTCATGCAAAGAATCAATCACACCTCCATTTCCTCAACTATACAGTTATACAAACTTTACTTATTCAAACATATACTAACACATATTTACTCTCTTATACAATCCCTGATACAAGTTCACAATGATCCATACAGCCACTCACACATTCACTGGCTCTTATGCACAGTTATTTATATATGTCAACTCTCACATGTACTGTGTTTTACATATGTACTTACTTTGACATGTAGCACTGAGATATCCATTCACTCACCAATACACTCATGCACACAGTCAACCGCCCATACAGCTGTTTCCACATGCACTTTTGAAACCA
Source organism: Lissotriton vulgaris (assembly GCF_964263255.1). Classification (NCBI taxonomy): domain Eukaryota; kingdom Metazoa; phylum Chordata; class Amphibia; order Caudata; family Salamandridae; genus Lissotriton; species Lissotriton vulgaris. The sequence goes on from NC_141691.1 coordinate 1,318,280,566, forward strand.
TACATCTAGTGATTCAACTGCTCACACATCTATGCATAGAGTCATACACCTCCCAGCCACCCACACACACACTCAGTCTCCCATACAAATACTTGGGCAACCAATCAATAACCCATATAGTTACTCATATAGCTACTTATCAACACATGCAACAGTTTACAGAACAACGGACATAATGATGCACAAATTAAGACAATTTAGTCACTAACCCATGCACTCAGTGAGACACATTTAATCACTCACTCATACAGTCAGTCATGCACCTACTAAATCCTTCATCCAGACACTTATACATCCACTCATTCTTCAATATGTAAGACATATTTTAACTATACAGAAACATACAGTCACTGGATGTTGTCATCAGTGATGTCAGCAGTGATGTCATTTGAGATGTCATCAGTGATGTCATCAGTGATGTCACTGACCATGTCATGAATGATGTAATATGTGACATCATCAGCAGTGGATTGCGGGTGCGCGATATATAGTTAGTGCAACTAACTATATATGGAATTTCAATGGTTTTGTGTGAGTAAAATAAGGTTTTGTAAATGCGAATTCCTAACTATATATGGTCTATAACCTATGGTTTTTTCAGTGAATATATATATATATATATATATATATATATATATATATATATATATATATATATATATATTCACTGAGAAAACAAGGGTTACAGGGATATTATATTAGGTTATATTTAGGCTCAGATATACGTTATATTTAGGCTAAGATTTCACTTGTACAAAACCATAGAATTACAGAAGCTATAGTTACCTATACTAACTATAACTTACGGCCCACAATGCACTGCTTATGACCTCACATATTATATCACTCATGATATGGTCAGTGAGATCACTGGTGACATCTCAAGTGACATCACTGATGACATAATCCAGTGAGTGTGACTATTTCATACAAGTTTGCTGAATTGAAAGACATATAATAACCTACTTCATAATTTAAATTAGTATACTTTCTGTAGTACTGAGTGATACTTTTTCTAACTGACTGACTGTATGAGGTTGTGAGTGGGTGTACCAGTGGCTGAGCCGGTTTGTTAGAGTATGTATGTGAGTGGCTGTATCGATCTGTTAGTGGATGTGTGAGTGGTTGTGTTTCTTTCTCAGTGTGTGTGAGTGGCTCAGTTCCAAACCAAACCAAGGGGTCTATTAGGATGGCAGTCGGTTGACCTCCGCCGATCCAACAATGGCAACCGCCAGGCCGGCGGTTGTCATCCGCCTGCGATCGCAACCCAGAAAACCGCTGGTCCCTTTAACTTGGCAGTGACGACCGTGGCAGTGCGAATTTCAGCCTGCCATTTTTCCGCCTGTAGCAGTCTGCACGCTTGCCTGATGGGCGGAGCTGGACTGCTAAATCGGCGGCCATGCAGGGCCAGGCTCCACCAGCATGATTATGATGTCGGCGGTAGCCAGCCTTTCCGCAGCGGTGGAACTGCCATGGAAAGGCTTGCAGAAAATGTCTCCGGGGCCATTGCGGGCACCCAATGTGTTGGGGGGGTGTGTGCACTGGGGGTACCCCCCTACATATCCCTGTACCAGGTGGCGGCACTGTGCAGTGCCTGCCATGCAGTGCAGGGACATGTAGAACATGCTTTCTTGGACATCGCGGAGGTGCTGCTGGCAGCAGCAACCGCTACAATATTAAATGCGACGATCCGACCGCCGTCGTCAGATTTCAATTGCAGAGCATACTAATGGGACCGGCGGTTATGCGGTTATGCCGCGATCCTAGCGGGTGCTTTTTTCCCATTACCATGACGGTCGGAGTGATTTTCCGAGCGCCATCCTAATGACACCCCAAGTTACTAAGCATTTCTACCTCTCTGCTGCATAAAACGAATGCAACCTGTTTAGTTAGAAATAATAAATAATAGTCTAGTGCCAAGAAACATTTCACTTTGAGATGTGTGGTATATATAGCCACAATTATATTGTAACAATAATGCTTTGGTCAAAGTAAGTGACAATTCGGAGAATGAAGACAGTTGAATGCTAGAAAAAACAACAGAGCTTTCACAAGTGAAAGAATGTTTATGCACAAACCTTCTTTGCATTTTGCAGTTCTGTTCTTTTTTTTTAAATATAGCAAAAGTCCTGTTAATAACAAATATGATCCTACAAATGCGTGTTATTTACCGGAAAATTATGGGGAATGTCACACGCGTCGTACATTGCCTGCTATTATAACCAAGCATTTGGCACCTGAAAATATCCTAAGTTTCTATTTGTGTCATGGAGAGTAGACAGCATTTCATTTAGACAGCCACTAGATGGCAATTTAATTACTGCAATTACTTTCACAGCAGTCAAAAGAAGTGCTAAAATGAGCTTTCTTTACTCTATGAATTTTGATAATTATATAGGAGTTTCTAGCTTCCCAACAAAAACTAACTGTTAACATGTCAACCTGATGTTAAAAGTGAATGAGCCCACTTTTAGGAAAAATGTATATTGCAAATAGGTGCTGGAACAGAGGACACCATTTTATTCCAATTAATTTTGACATAAAGATCCATGATATGATATTGTGTTATTGGGCATAACAAGGTAAGAAATCAATTGCATGTATTAGCTATATTGTCCACTAGGTGCTGTAGATTAAACTCAATGATTTACAAGTAGAATATGATTTTTTTGGTTTGTATGTCTTTGAGGTGAAAATAGTGTAAGCAGTTAGGGCATAATTCAGAAAGGTGATGAGGAGTATGAATAGTAATATTTCTGCAGTAATCGTTCACATGTTCATAAATGCAATTCCCAAGGGTAAGTATGGGGATCTAATTCTAAACTTGTCCTATCATGGATGGAATTGGCATGTGTGTAGTACATTGTAGTCCTACATTCCAGGAGAACATGTGAGGGATGGCATAAAAGAGTGGCTGAGAAATGAGGACAATCTGCTAAGAACTAAGAAGACAAAATGGGAAATTAAGGAGTAGAAATTTAAAGGACCTGGAATTGTAAACACACAGACACAAAACGGTATGTCAGTGACAAATCACTAAAATTACACCCACTTCTACTACAGTATTATTTCCAAACTTTCGAGCAACTTACATACCACACATGGGTACTCACGGATACTCAAATCGACTCACACAGAAAACAACAGAATCAAACAGAAAACACGGGAAAAACACAGCAGGCACAAAGGCCAACACCTGAAAAAACTAAAAATATATAAATATAGTACATGGTGATATAAACTTAATTAATGCATACACCCATTTATTGCAAGTTCACAAGTTTATTTATATCATTATTGACCTCAGCCAAGGTCTACAATCAAGATCATGAAAACATAATTAAGACTCATCCCAGAATAAAACAAAATCACCACAATACATATCACTAATAAACTCATAAAATCTCTTCATTACAGAAATTCTACAAATATTTTAAACGATGTATAAAGTTTAAAACAATTAAATTCATTCAGCAGATTTTTTAGCATCTCCATCACATGTTGATGTGTGTCCAGATTGTATCTCTCTCTAAGACTCTTGCAACGCAAGACATAAAATGCAAAACATTAAAAATATTTTGAATTCCTTTAAAGCAGAAGCTACAAACATATGATTTCTCAAAAATCTTATTTCATTTTGTAAATACAATATTTAAAGGTAAATTTCCAAAGCATAAGGACATAATAAAACATCTAATGGTATGAGGTATTTGAAAGATTATATATATGGCAGGATCAATTCAAAGGAAATATTATTAAATGTTGTACTGTATGATTTCCAAGAAACTCAATGGGCTACACCTATGAAGATTTTTTTTAAATTGTTAATCGCTATTACCAATGTACAAAAGTAATATCAGGCCCATTAGCAATTTGTAGTGGGTTGCAAACGGACCTACCTCTTGAATATTAAGGAGGTAGGTCGCAATTTGTGACCCACTAGGAGCTGCTGCCATCAAAAGGATGGTGGCCTGCTGGGATCAGCAGACCACCTTGTCTGTGATGACTTTTAAGTAAACAAAGCAACCAATTTTTTTAAATGCAGCCCGTTTTCCTTAACGGAAAATGTGATGCATTTAAAAATAAAAAGTTGAAAAGTTTCATTTTTATTTTTTAAGAGTAGGCGATGGTCTGTGGGACATGTTACTGAATTGCAATTTGGGATTAATACATACATGGGGTGGCATGGTGAGCAAAACAACGATTGATTTAACCCACATCTGTGACTGGGGGTGAGTGCTTGAAAAGTTTCTGCACTAAGTCCATCATCTTGTTTTGTTGCTATGGCTTTAAATTAACACCTAATAAGGTCCTAATAAGCCTCCTGAATATCGAGATATTACACCCTAACTGAGCACCACATTTTTTTAAATTAGGTTAGTGAGCTCAATCAATATATGTATTTGATCAGGAACATCACTAAACCTATTTTAAATCTCTTTTTCTAAAAACACTACTTTACAGACACTATGAATCAACACTCTTACACCCCCACTTCACCAGATGACTCCAAAAAGATCTGTTTTACTGCTAGGATAGTGGTAATTTTACTAGGTGTTGGCACCACAGAGGAGTGTACACTTTTCCTAGTTGTAGGTAATCAGTTTTATAACATTTCAACTGTGCTACAAGGAGAAGAGAACCACTTTCCCTCTTCTAGTTAGGCAGATGCCACAAGATGCTTGATACTCCTAGCAAATTATTTTTGTGTGCGAAATGTATGGCGGAAACACATGTATATATTTGCAATAGTGTATACAAAACGTGTGCTAAGGAGTATCAAGCGACTCCAAAAAGATCTCCGGTTAAGAGCCCCTTCGTAGGTGCCCATCAGGCATTGCAGCGCTGGCAACGAGGAGCAAGCCCTGTGATGAAGCATGACACCCTCTGGGGTGTGTAAGTGGATCTGCTTCTATATGGAGTCCTCCTCCCATACTGGAACACAGAAAATAAATCCTCTATCTTTTTCGTCCTTTGAACTCTCAAGGAACCGCACACCCCCTTCTTTGCTCGCCCTCTATCTATTTAGGAGCAAGTGTGCTGGACCTATTTAAAAAAAGGTCCTGGTTCCCTTTTAGCAAAGAGAGTCAATACTAATGTACCATTTTATGGATGGTTCACATGCTCTGTGGCATTGGTTAACATTGTCATAGGTCCCCATGTCAGTTATCCCCTGGCTACAATATATTAAATTGGAAATGTCAGACTTGGGTGAGAACTGAGCTCTTTTCCCCCTCTATTAGTATATCTAAGCAGATCTTACCTGGGTTTGGAAACCATTAATAACCAGGAATGGTCAGCGTATAGAGTCAGTCAAAATCTCTGTCAGAGAGTATGTTAATTTGCAAACCACCCCCAATATGCAATAGTATCCGTCTTGGATGGATACCGCATGGGACAGAGTTCTGCCAACCAGATTCAAGTATGGTATTATGAGGTGGTATTGAAGTTTTCCGGCGGGCCAATATGACTCTACTAATGTGTTAATCTGCCACTGCAATAAGTCCTCTTCCCAGAGCATGCTCCACTTCACTTTCTTCTGTAAATACTATAGGGCTAATTCCAAAAGGTTTCTGTTCAACTTAATTAGAGCCTGTGGTATTAGAAGATAATATGATGCTTTTTAATGCCTGAAATAATTGAACTCTCTTATGCTATGCAGCAACGTTGGTTCCTTTTTAAAGTGTGCCCCACCAAGAGAAATACATTATTTTTTAACGGCATGAGGTTGTGAGTCGTTGGTACATTTTGCATGTTTTTATCTTGAATGTGTTATTATGTATTTATGTATTTATTTATTTGTTGATTGTCTGAGTTTTTAATTTGTTTCTATGATGCTTTTTATCTTTATATTGTAATTTTATGGCTGTGTTTGACTGCTGAAATAAAGTCTACTTGACGATCCATTCCAGAGTGATGACTTTTACTTGTTTATTTTACCAATGTGGTGGTTATTTAGATATATGTAATTCCTAAAGCACCATTCTACCATATAGACATATATTGACCCAAATTATTCCCATTTCAGAAAACATGGATAATAAAAAGTTCATGTGAAGAAAAAAACATATCAGAAAAGTGTATGAGCGAGAAATACAAGAAAAATAATTAGAACTTCAGAATGTTGGAATCTTCATTGAACATAATGAAGTGGCAGGAGGCCAGTATTGGCTGGTAGACGCTTTCCGGTATAACATCCCAGTATTAGTCTTTTAATTTGTTTACAACATTTTACCTTCAGTGGGTGGAATTTTTACATTCCATTTTAGACTTTTTTTTCTTGGACTTTTCCTTTCCCTTGACAGAGACCCTCTCCCATACCTCGACATACAACTTGGTCACAAGGCCTTTAACAACAGAACAGCCCTCAGCAGATGGCTATAATGACTTCGACATTCCATTGTGTTTCTTTCACCCTGCCCGGGTTCTATGAGGAATAATCTGGCTTCATTGGGTTGAATTTTGTTATAGTACAATGGAGAGAAAACATGTGATGGATGGAATGTGTGAATTCATGTTGTCAGGACTATACCATCCAATAAATTTAACTTATTTGATCATAGATCCCAGACTGTGAAGGTCCTTTGGCTCTGCAAACAATACATGCGAAAAGAAAACAGATCAGAACAAAGCATTGCTCGGGAATGCTATAAAATTAATTAGCGCTTCAGAATGTTGGGTCGAGAGCTGCAATGAAGACAATGGAGTGGCAGAGGGCCAATAATGGTTGGTAGAATCCTCCTGCTATAACATTCAAACGTTTTTCTTCCTCTTCATTTGCAACATTTTAACTTCATTCGGTGGAATGTTCTAATTCCACTTTAGCCTTTTCTACCCTTGTGCTACACCTGTCCATTGTAAGAGATTATCTTCTATGTCTCAATTTATTACTTTGTTAGTGGGTCTTTAAAAACTGGATAGCCTTTAACAGTGGGCTGTAATGACTCCAACATTCCAATGTGTGTTTCACTGTAGCCTAATTCTATGTAGAACATTCTGGCTTCGTTGGGGGAATTTTGTTAGGGTACTGTAGAGAGAAAACATGTGCTGGGCGGAAGGGTGAATTCCTATCTGTCGCTGATAAAAATTCTGGACGACATTCCATCTCATTGTTTTTATTTCTCATCACACCACTACAGGGACTGTCCCTATGCTGCTAATAAGCCTTGGCCTTGCGCCAATAGGAATAGTCCAACCTGTAATTATGTCAAGCACTCCCCCCATAACTCCAGAGTTTTGCTCAGTGATAGAATTGTTGTCACAGTTATACTGATAGTGCTTAAGTTGAGCCGTGATTACTGGTGGAGGGCACTGGCACTTATTTTTGGGGGCTGGCAATTCTTTTTTGGCATTGGAATTTGACAAAAGCAGAAAGAGGGAGGAAGAGAATGATGGAAAACTGTCACAAAGGGAGAAAGTGGTAACCTCAAGAGTGAGGAAAAGGGGCATGGAGTGTCTGGTAGCAGATTAAAGAGGCATGAAGTTAATTTAAGGCTATGCCACCTTGCTATTCCACATGATTACATTTAATACCACTGGCAGCGGGCTTCTGAGCTGAGCTTTGTCCACTGGCACTTATTCTTTTACAAATGTAGCACTGATTATACTGTCCAAATAATGCCACCTGTCTGATCATATATCATAGCCTCAGACGGTCCTTTGATATTGTGCTTCAGTGTCATATTGAATAATGACATCATTAATAAATACGTGTTAAAAATATGCATACATGTATACTTAGCAATCACAAGGTGATTATGGACGGAGAAATTACATTTTTCAGACACTCCCCCCCCCCCAGTCACAGATCTGGGTTGAACCCATCGTCATTCTTTAGCTCACTTGGTCACACCAGTTCAGGCCCAGCTATATGCAAATCAGTCTTGACCCTGTGCCTCATGGGAACAGTCCAGCCCAAACTACCAAGCCAGGACTTCCCTGGACCCGGTTTCCGGGTAACACCCCTCATCAGCCAGGTTAGCTAGAATCCAGTTGCAAAGTGAGCAAGCAATTGAAACCCTGAAACCGGTCCTGGGATGCTTGTTTCCAGTCCAGGGAGGACCTGGCCTTGCAGCCTAGGCTGGACTGTTCCCATTGGGCGCAGGGTCAAGACTGATTTGCATATGGCTGGGTTCAAACTGGAATGGCATGGGGAGCAAAAAAAACGTTGGATTTAGGCCCAGATTGCTGTACTGGGGTGAATGTATGACATTGTGCTGCACTTTGTCCATCAATTGTTTTATTTACATGTATACTGACACACGTACACGTTCGATATTTCTGACTTAAACGTGGCGCATGTACACACAAACCGAGTTCCATGATCTATCTTTGTAAACACTAACTTACAGCGTTGTTCATTTATAGCTATTTCATTCCTCCACAAAGCAAGTCAAGTCTTAGATGCCAGCGTTGTGTTTCTTTTAGCATTTACATCGAAACAATCTCGATATGTTCTTTCATATATACCCGTTTGCATTGTTTGTCACCTTGAATTAATTTGCGGTACTATTTTACTTGCTGTGTACTCTTTTATAGGATACTAGCTTTTACACATTTATTGGACAAAGCATTTTTCATGGGGCAACTAAAATGGGAGATGTCATTAAATGTGTTTTGAAGTACTCATAGTTCACGTTGAACACGGTTTTATCGCAGCACAATTTACTTTATTTCTGAACAGAAATAGTTTGGTAAAACGCTTGGCCGGGGCAGAACTAGGCAGTAAGAAGCCTATTTTCTCTTACATAACACTCCTTTTCTCCTCTTTCGGGGCCATGTGCATCCCTGAACAATCACAAAATCGAAGGCATGCCCTTTCCTCTTGCAAAACACTTGCGCTCATGCACAAACAAGATAAATTACTTCTTCGCCACCCTGGTAACTGCCAAAACGAACTTTATTTGCGCCCCACAGGAAACAGAAAATCGGTCCGACATTCGCGCGCTGAAGCTGCCTGCATTTTAATTCAGGTCTCTGAATGCACATCAGAGAAGGCCTTCTGATATTGAGGACAAAAGCCCCTGTGTTCGCAGTTTGTTACTCAGAACACCCAAAATAGCTTGAAGTCAGCAGTGACATGTTGTGAGGTTCACAACTCTAAATGTGCAAGTGTCTCTCGCTGGCAGGAAGCGTAGACGTAGCGAGACTTTCCAAGGAGCCCGGGGTAAAAAGAAGCCCGTCTTTGTCCCTGGATGTTTAACTTCTAGTTGTGTGCTTCTCTTCGGCGCAAGGCTGTTCGGAGTCTGGCTGTGTCGAGCAATGTAAGTTTTAAATATTTCAATATAATGTTCCCTTCTTGTTTTAGAAAAAAATGAGGGTTTAATACAGTAGGGAGCGAAAGTATCGCCTATAAGAGGTACTTGAGTACGATAAAAAAGGAAGTCAGGATCGCGAGCTCAGAATTCAGAAGTGTGAAAAGGCTACAAAAGGTATAATTTGTGACTATTTTACATTGCTCGTTGAGTCTGGGAATTGCATTCAGTTTATTGTCGAAATAAATTACCAGGTGCGTGGTTTCTGCAAACTGCTTTTTTTGATGACGAATCTGTTGAGTTTATGCATTGCTTCTTCAAAAATGCATTTTCGCCACATTGTACTCTGAGGTGATCAGTAGTCCCTAAGTAATTGAAAGAGCGCGTGGCTTTTGCATGGAAGTCACCCACTCGCAGTTGTGTATGGTTTTGCATAGGAATCATCATATCTCGATCTGTTGCTGTGTGCAGGGCGCTGCAACGGGTCCCTCTTGTTTATTGGACAACAAGGTCTTGTGATAGGTTTAAAAAGAAGCGCGCGGACCGTATGAAAACGACATAGTGGGCTGTGCGGGCTGATGGCACGCGCCCCGATGTTCTTCAAACAAGTGCCAAGGACTTCGATTTTCGAAACATAAACGTACACAGTGCAGCGACGCATAATGGCAATAAGCGGCGCGGTTTGGATGCTATGGTGATATGTATTAGCGGTTAACCAACGCCGCACTCTAACGCTGACTTGGGTTCTGGAATCCATATTGATGCAAACATTATATACTGTATTAGTGAAGGCGAAAGGTGATCTAGGAGCATATGGTATCTTCTCTTCATTTTGATTTCACAAATTACTTTCTCTAACATTTCCGCATTGCTTCAGAAACAGTTGGGCAGCACAAAATATAAAGGGGCAGATTTACAAGCCCATTGCGCCACTTTTGCGTCACTTTTAACATGGGAAAAGTGAGGCAAAAGTGGCGCAAGGGGACTTGTAAATCTGCCCCAAGTATTTTAAATGGTGTTTAATCACCTGCCTTGCGCCTGACAGTGTCAACACTAGGAAGCACAGTGAGCTGTTTCCGAAATGACTGTTCGAAATGACAGACGCTAGTCGCTGGCTTATACATTATATACATTCTAAGCAGGTTTCTTTCTAATGTTATTTGCCATGAGCTGTTCCTGTGAGTGTCCATTTATACAGTGGTGCAGGAGTGTGTATCATTTCATACCAAAGTAAACAAAAAACAAATGCCTACAATGAAAGGCATAACCCTTGTCCGTACTTGACCTGCGCGCTTTAAGCAATTCTACAATTGAAAAAAATGCAGATTTTAAATTCATGTGGTTTCATTCTAAAAGGATCATTGCAAATCGGTGGTCCACTCGAGGACAGTGTAAAGTCAGATAAAACATTCTTATTGTGGGCTTACAGAGTATGTTTAAAGACAGTCATATAACTTTAAGGTGTCCTCTCTGGAGCTGTTCCAACAAACGAGACATCCACGCGTGTCACTGCGTTTTCTCAGGGTCCTGCGTGCACTGTACTTGTTACTGCAGTTCTGACGAAATGAAAGTAAGCTGCTAATAAAATGCAGGTGCGCCTATTATGGATGACACTTGGCAGCCCCTGGCGTCTGCACGAGATCGCATGGCTGTATAAGTGACCCAGTCAAGGCCTTGCCGGATGACTGTGACTGACAGTCGCTGCGACCTGGAGACGCTCGGTGACATGTCTGAAATAGGCCACAGGCCTCTGACAGCACCAACGTGGCAGGTGTCCACATCACAAACCACACTAATTGGCGCCCAGTCTGGCAGCGCGGTCAGAGAAGGCAGTGGGGAAGACCTTGGGGGCAAGGGGTGTGTAGGAGAGTGCAGTGGGGGCAGTTTACTGCAGCTTCTATGCTGTGCGTGCCACCTGAGCACCCTAGCCACAGCTGTACGGGAAATAACAATGATTTTTTTCTTCAAACCATGATGTTAACTTTGACATACCAACATACACTACCTAAACACTACCTAAATTAAATGGGCGTAGATGTCAAAATATAATGTTTTGCATCCCTGAAAAAAATTAAAATATGGAGGAACAGACTGCACTAATTTTAGTAGAGCTTGGTGCGTAAGCCGTATTGGTGCATTGTGTTTTAACCTCTTTGACGCTGATGAAGGAACCGCTCCGTCATCAGCCGTGGTGGCGCTGAGCTGATGACGGAGCGGTTCTGTCATTGGCCCGCCCGACGCGCCTGCGCGGCGCGGATTCTGCGCCTGCGCTGGGCGTTCTATTGAGCAGGCGGGGCCATGACGGAACCGCTCCGTCATCAGCACAGCTCACCCGAGGCTGGTGACGGAGCGGTTCCGTCACCAGCGTGTGAGCGCCGCGCGGCCCCCCCGCCCCTTAGATCTGCGGCGGAATAACCGCTGCAGCGAAGGAGTTAACTCCAAAACTGGTTTCATTCTATTTGACCTAGTATGCCAGTGTTCTTATATTGAGTGTCTCTGCAGGGTCTTGGCATCCTGTGTATATAAAGCAGTGGAGTGATGTGAAAGCTCCACAATGTACTGCAGCTCAAAGATAATTTAATGTAATATCTAACTGATGTGCGAGGACTTATGAAACCTCTCTGTAAGCAGGGCACTGGTATTATGCAACAGGGAGGACCAAATTATGCGGAAAGAAAAGGCAAATTATGTGGCCTAATGCGGCGCATTTGGAGATAATATTACTTCATTATTTAGTCGTTTTTACACTTGTTAACACTGAGCCGTGGCCGGTCCATTGGGGCTGAGGGCCCGTGCCCCCCCTTTGCCCCTCACAAACAGTGTCTGTCAGGCTGAACAAAAGTCAGCCTGACAGATACTGTTCATTTTCTGGTCAGGCAGCCAGACATGCAAATCTGCAGGCTCCTGGCTGCCTAAGGTGAACTTTGCTGGGCTGAGGAAGTTACAGCTCCTGTCGGTGTGACCGCCTCAGCTCAGCAAATGTCCCTGAGACCCTCCCCTCAGTGACGAGGGGCAGTGGCGTAACAAAGGTTAAGGGGCCCCCACTCAGAATTCATGGAGGGCCCCCTATCTGGATTTAATCCGGAGCTCTCAGGCCATAGTACTGTTCTGAGGGAACCCCCTGCAGCTCAAGCCCCCCCCCCCCCACACACCGCCGGGGCTGGGGAGACCTGTGTTATGCCACTGACGAGGGGTAGCGTCACTGATTGCCTTGCACCTGGGCGCTTCACATTTAAGCCCTGAAGCGCCAGGGTCGAGTTTCAATCAGTGACACTTCATCACAGAGTGGGGTCAGCAGTCTCACTGAAACCAATCCAACTCTGTGATAAAGGTGGAACTGCTTCCTTCCCTCATTGGTTGACCTTAGGTCAGCCAATAAGGGAAGGCAGCAGTCCCAAGTCTCCTGGGACCTCTGTGGCAGAGCTGCAGGTAAGTGTGTGTGTGTTTAAAAAATTGTTTTTTGAAGCGTGAGTGCGTGCATGTATGAATCTTTGGTAATGAGTGTTGTGAATTGATGTATTTGTGTGTGTGTGTGTGTGTGTGCGCGTGCATGGGAATGCAAGGCTGTGGGTTTATATGTGCATGTGTGTGTGTGTGTGTATCCCATCTGCCCCCCCTCCTAAAATTACCATCCACCACTGTTAACACTGTTAACACTGTCAGACACAGGATGCACCAGTTGGTACTACTTTAAAACCTAAATATGGCAACAGAACGGTGACCAGTCAACCTTCACAAAGTGCCTTCCACTGCACGACTGCATGTGTTGATGTAGTTTAGTAACTTTTAATCCGTATTGATCTAGAAATAATTTATTTTTGTTAAAATCGGCAAATTATGCAGTTGATGATGGATTATGCGGCAAATCCATAATTATGCGAAAAACACCACAGTCATGCTATCACATAAATCCAGTGGCTCTGTACATAAGCAAGAACTGGACGTGTCAATACCCCGTCAAGGGTAGTAAGCACTACATAAATGCAATTTAAATGCAATTTATTAAATGTGGGGTGTCAGAATCAGTTCCATACTTGTGAGTGTGTGTTATATCCATAGACGCGTCATCATGTACACCATAGACTACTTTTCATTAATATGTTCTCATAATGTGATCAGTGTCATCATTTCCCTTTGTACAGGACGCAGTATAGAGAAGGGTAATGTACTAGAGCACCATGCTGGCAGGTAGTAGTTTATTGAAGCATTTACTTCATTACAAAGACATTGCTTAATTTGTAAAAAATTAAGTGCCAGGGCCCTGCTCAGTAGGCCACTGAACCCTCCACCACCCATACCCTGACAGCGCTGCTAATAGCAGTACAAACATAACACCTGTACTGTAACTATAGCCGGTGCGGAAAATTAAGTGCCAGTGCTGAGCACCACAAACCACCCGCACAAATTAAGTACTGATATGGTTTTAATGTATTCATAGTCATATTTAATAGTCTTTTTTTATAAGTAAGCACAATGATGGCTTAGGGGGAATAGGTTCTGAACCAAACAGACAGATTCCATATGTAGGAAAGAACCCTAAAATGTATTGATGAATGTATTTCTTCTAGGTCCATGAGAAATTTGAAGGCATCTTTCATTTTGCTATTTCACGTAATTCTCATCCACAAGATGTTTCTGGCAGCGCAACATGTCTCACAATGAGACCGTTTCTTGTGCATAATATGTTGTAGGAATCCTGGGAAGAACACAAGCTATTTGTTTATAGAATATAACCGAATATATCAAAGGTGATGAGGTATGCATTTTGAGAGTACATTTCACAGTTCGAAATTAACATATAACACCTTGAACATCAATTCCGAGTTCTTGCTTCTCCCTTTCTTACCTGAGACAGGAGGTTTTACACATGGTCAGTGACGGCTACCGCCCCCCTCCCTGTGGACCCACATCAACCCAGAACACATTGACACGGAACATGATTGTCTTTGGAAGGCGGGGGATCGCAAAACCCCCGGCCGTATTTATTATGATACAAAATAATACATTATTAAACAAAAGATACAATTTTATGCAAAAATATTCAGGAACATTAGATACAATCATATCACAAGTATGATAGGCTAACCTTAACAAGATTCTAATACAGCTTGTTTCCTAACCGAATCTAACATCCTCCTCTGAAATCTTTTGCATACTAACATTTCTGGCCATATGGCGAGGTCGCTAACCGGTGTCAGGTCCTACAAGCTGCGCCCTTACCGCAGGTGGGCATGCGCAGCCGAGCCCGTTTATTACTCGGTCCACCCGTGCAGCCGAGTCCGTAAAATTACTCGGTCCACCCCGTGAACTCCATTTAACCACTGAAGGAGGGCCCTTACTCGCATCATACGCTGATGTCATGAGTACGCGCGGGGTGGCTACCAGCCTGTGGAGAAGTGTGGCTCAGGGGTTAGAGGCGGCAGACCCGGAAGCTGAGATCGGTCCTGGACCAGGGTTCAATTCCCCGCCTCGGCGGGTCTTGGGCTCAAAATTTCAACAGACTCGATAATTCTCGTTCCGGTGCCTACTCAACTCATGGGTTCACACTCTGCGACTCTGGGCAATAGCTTGCTTAATCTCCACTACGGCCCCTCGCGGCGGGATGCCTGGCTTTCACCTTGTGGATACCCTGCTGGGGTTATCTCACAGGGAAATACCAGGACGGGTTCCCAAGGCAAGCGCCTTGATGCCTTCGGGAGATACGTGCGCTATATAAATCGCAATACATTTACATTTACATTTAAGGACAGCGTGACTCCCCTACCCGCTCCCCTTTGCAGCACCAGTTATACCTGCCCCTGAAGTTCTAGGAGGGGCCAGTGACCCCTCCCCCTGGGCGGACACCTCCAAAGGATGATGCCACTCTGTCAGACCTTAAAATAGCTGCTCACCGGTCATGACCTTACCGCATGTCCATACCCTAATAAATACGACGACCTGTGGAAAAAGAACTAAAGGACAACTACACTATCTAAATCAACATGTCATGACATACCATCGTCAGGCTACTAGGGGAAAAAAGGCCTAAACAAAATTGCAATCAACATTTTATGCTTCAACACCACTTCCCAAACAGGAAACAAATAATTAATACATGACAATACACACAATAAACAGGTAAATAATATGCATCCAACAACATTGTAACCGATATTTATGCTTCAATAACACTTCCTAAACGGGAAATAAGTAATCAATACACGTCAATCCACACAATAAGACATGTATACAATATGCACAAAAACACCGCAAAGTTCCAGCGATGGTGGGTGGGGAAAATTAGGAAGCCCCGAGCGCGGGGCACGACCAGTGTGGGGGAGCATCCAGGCGACAAGTAGGGCCACCTGAGCTCTCCCCCTCCTTTATTCCCGGGAGCGCGGGGAGGGGGTGGCACGCCCCCTCCCCCCGCCCCCCAGCCGCCCGCCCCTCCGACCCAGAAGACTGCACAACACCTTCCGGGTCAGTGATCGGGCGCCAGCCAGCCGGTGGTGCGGCGCACTCCCGCGTCATCATTGGACGCCGGGAGGTCACGCCCCCACCACCGGGAGGCAAGGGGAGTGGGGATCGCCGCACCACCATGCGGGTGGGGGGGGCCGAGGGCCTCCCTTTTCACATGGTCAGTGACGGCTACCGCCCCCCTCCCTGTGGACCCACATCAACCCAGAACACATTGACACGGAAGATGATTGTCTTTGGAAGGCGGGGGATCACAATACCCCCCGGCCGTATTTATTATGATACAAAATAATAAATTATTAAACAAAAGATACAATTTTATGCAAAAATATTCAGGAACATTAGATACAATCATATCACAAGTATGATAGGCTAACCTTAACAAGATTCTAATACAGCTTGTTTCCTAACCGAATCTAACATCCTCCTCTGAAATTTTTTGCATACTAACATTTCTTGCCATATGGCGAGGTCGCTAACCGGTGTCAGGTCCTACAAGCTGCACCCTTACCGCAGGTGCGCATGCGCAGCTGAGCCCGTTAATTACTCGGTCCACCCGTGCAGCCGAGCCCGTTAATTACTCGGTCCACCCCGTGAACTCCATTTAACCACTTAAGGAGGGCCCTTACTCGCATCATATGCTGACGTCATGAGTACGCGCGGGGTGGCTACCAGCCTAAGGACAGCGTGACTCCCCTACCTGCGCCCCTTTGCAGCACCAGTTATACCTGCCCCTGAAGTTCTAGGAGGGGCCAGTGACCCCTCCCCCTGGGCGGACACCTCCAAAGGATGATGCCGCCCCCTCAGACCTTAAAATAGCTGCTCACCGGTCATGACCTTACCGCCACAGGCCAGCATTGTTACCCGACGATCTTGCCTCCCCCCTTCCTACTCCTAAGAACGGTCATACTCACCTCGCAAATCCCTCTAGCCATGCCAATATGTTATTCGACCACAGGACGTTCCCCGCCTCAGTCAAGTGTACCCCGTCCCGCAGGTAGAAATGTTCCCCCCAAATAAACCCATGAGGTATTGTCTGCAACCGGGGGGCTCGAAATAATTTGTCCAATTGTGTGTTGATCCTCTTTACCGAGTGATTCAACGCCTTGACTGAGTCCCCCCCTCGCCACTGCCACCGAGGAATAAGTTGCGACCAAACTACCGTGCAACCCGGGCATGTCCTGGCCACCCACCCCGCAGTGGAGATGATTTCTTCTATAAGGATGCGCCTCCCCAGTTTGGCCATATCGTTCTCTCCCAGGTGAAGTATCACCACTGACGGGGGGCGGGTTGCTGCAATAAGAGTTCCTGAAAGTAATCTCTGAACTGGCTGATGCATAAGCCCCCCCTCCCAAAGTAGGAAACAGAAAACCCCTTTTTCTCCGCCCTTCTCCTCCTTTCACTTGAAAGAAAAACATGTTTTGCGTGCCGCACATAAGAGTGGCCCACAATCCAAGTCACCAATGTCCGTTGATCTTCTTGTCGCTTGTGTTGAGCTGCTGTCGTTCCTTGACGCCCCTCGGCGAGTTCCTCCTTTGCGTGACAGGTTTGAGAAACTGCAAAAACCAGAAAATACCAGGCGTGAGTCACCTTGCCATGTTATAACATATCAATCCGTACATATCGTTTGTAACATTCAGACGACCATCTTCCAATTCTCTTAACCTTTTCTACTGGGAGTCCCCTTACAACTGCCTCAGTTGCTGCCCCAATTCTGAAAAAGTGGGTACCAAATTCAGTAGGATCCCGCTGCCTTCTAAAGACCTCGACATGCGAGACCGGGCAGCAAGGATTGGTCCGAGCCCGATGGAGCACTATGGTATCCCCCCATCCCTCCTGGTCAGTTTTTGATCTTTGAATTGTCACCCACATTGTATCCTCTCTGATCATAACGCAGGCCACTTGGAGGCCGCCCTGTTTATCACCTTTTGACGTCGCTACCAACTCGCCTATCCTTAGAGCTCCATAGAACGCTAGTGCGAACGCAGCTTTGAACAGCAGCACCTCCCATGTGAGCTACAGATGCCATGAAGTGCCGCTAATAGGGCTGTGAGCCTTACTAGACCTATCGGCTTTCTCGTATCCGTCGAGTGTCCCTGTATGCGGCGCCAACCCCTCAAAGCCTTGCGCACCACAAAAGTGTTCGTAGGATCCCTCATGCCTTTGGCCTGTGCGAAGAAGGAGACAGCCGCCCTGTGCCTATTTGCAGCTGCCACTGAGCGCCCTTCTTTGTGCATCAATTCCAGATAAGCTACAAAACTGTCCTCTTGCGCCCAGCTAACCTCCCACCCGTGCCCCAAGAAAGTACAGTAAGACAAGAACGCCCCTTCGTATGCTGTCTTGGTCCTGGGGGCTAAGCTAGATGCCACAAGGTGCGGTAGTCTGGGGCACCAATCTGCCAGAGAGCAGCCGGGAAATGTGCTGGCGAGGGGTCTGCTACAGGAAGCTGTTCCCAGAATACCTGCATTTTAAAGCGAGAAAGGGCGCCAGCTGCATTATTGAGGACGCCTGGCACATGTTTGGCTCTGAAAACTACATTCCATTTCAAGCATTGCAGCACAATCTCCTTTACCAAGTGCAGTATGAATGGACACCGTGCCGCTTGCTGGTTCATGCATTCTATCATGCTCATGTTATCCGACAAGAACACCACTGACTGATTGCATAGGTGTTCTGGCCAAACCATCAATGCTACCCATATCGGGAATAGTTCCAGAAAGCCGATGTTGGTGGTCAAACCCCACGACCTCCACTCCTCAGGCCACCGCTGGGTGACCCATTTGGTCCCCAGGATGGCCCCAAAGCCCTACCCTACCAGCAGCGCCTGTCCATAAACCCAACTCTGCTGATGTCATGGGGGGGCCGGGCCACACTATCCTGCCATTAAAGTCCTCCGGGAATGCCATCCATATCCGCATATCCTGGCGAACCTCCGATGACAACTTAGTGCGGTGATGTTTCTCATGCAATCCCTTCATGGCTTGGGCAATAGAGCGTGAGAAGGGGCGTGCCATTGGTATGACCCGCAATTTAAAGTTCAGTTGGCCCTCCGTCTCCTGCAGTTGTTGTAAGGTAACCTTGTCTTTGAGGAGGCACTGACACAGCGCTGCCCTAAACCTCGACACTTTGTCCATGGGCAACCCGAAGCACCCCTCGACTGAATCTATTTCAATGCCAAGGAATTCCAAACAATTAGACGGGCCAACCGTCTTCCCTGGCACCAGCGGGACCCCAGAAGCCCGCATGAGCACGCACAATTCCTGCAATGCCCAAGCACACTCCCGAGTACCAGCCGCGCCTAGGAAAAGGAAATCGTCTAAATATTGCATGATCTGTTTGTGGCCCGTCGACTGCCTCATGACCCATTCTAGAAAAGAGCTAAAAGTCTCAAAGTATGCACATGATATGGAACAACCCATAGGCATGCACTTATCCATGTAAAATTTGCCTTCCAAAGCGAAACCCTGCAGGTGGTGGTCCAAAGGATGGACAGGTAGGAGACGGAAAGCAGATTCAATGTCTGATCCCCGCAATAGTTCCACAGCCTGGTCAAATGAAGCGTACTTCACACACAAATACCCTCATCTATAGCATCATTCAAAGATGCCCCTCTTGGTGCCGATAGGTTGTGAATCAGTCTAAACCCGCCCTTCTCCTTCTTGGGTACTACACCCAATGGTGAACACACAAAGTCGGGAACAGGCACCTCCTGGAAGGGCCCAGCTATCCTGCCCAAGGACAGCTCCTTTTCAATCTTAGCAGTCACTACTGCAGGGTTATGCTGTACCGATAACTGATTCCTGCAATGTGCGCTGCCTGTGTATCCCCCTGCCGGGGTCCGGAAACCTCGGGAGAAACCTTCCTGCAGTAGGGCAGCCGCTGTGTGGTCTGGGTATCTGTTCAACCATGGGATCATTGCCAAGACGTCTATGGGAGTGGGACCAACCGTGCCTTCTACCCTATTCTGGTTTCTTCCCCCCTCTCTGACTTTCATTACCATTTCTGGACCTGCATGTTGTTTCGGGATGGGAGGTGTGAGCGCAAATTGCGCAGGCATGTCTAAATTTACATGTGCCAGCCGGCCTCGCACAGGAGCATTTATTAAAGTCCCAGCACACACCCCTCTTTTCCCCCCGCACCCCCTATTCTTCCCCGGGAAGTCGATCCCCTGCGCTGACCGAAAGGGCTGCTGAGGTTTTGCAGAGTACATCTTGACTGCACTGGTGGACTGGGTCGGGCCGTGTTCCCTGAGAACTGCTTATGCCAAGACAGAGAGTCAACCTTGTCCCAAGTCAATGATGAGTCAAATTCCTTAGATTTCCTAAAATTCACATCATACACCTTCCACGCCTCCCCAGGGTACTGCTCGCTCCACCCTACAATCCTGCTCTGGTAGCAAGCCATTGCTGCCTGTACATTAGGAGGGCGTTCGACCGTGATAGCCGTAAGGATCGAGAAGGCCCTGATCCAATTAAGCAAGGTTTCCTCCACCCTGAATTTAGCACACTGTACTCTCAATTCGCTAGGGTGCATCCATTCTTTCAGTACTTTGGCATTCTCCATTTCCCTGTTGTCCAGCAACAGAGAAAAAATATAAATATACTTTCCCGCCCAAATCATTTCTTTCACAGCCCGGGATATATGTTGTGCTAGATCCTCACTCCTGGACGGGATTGAACCGTCCCCCAAGAGAGGCAGAGCCACCTCCTTACCATTTCCGGACACTTGAGCTGGTCCACCTTCGATTCCGTTCGGTTGGGCGGTATTCGCACCTGCAATTGAAGAAGAAGAGGGGCCCGCAGCACCACTAGCAGCCGTTGCTGCCCTAATTTTTTCCACCATCTTAGCCGCCTCAGCAGTATGATCCGACGTGTCGGGCAACATACCCCCCTTTTGCAACCAAGGCAATATAGCCGCTACCTGAGCTGTAAGTTCGGGCGGGACTGGGGCTTCAGAATCCGGCACTACTGCCGGCACCACCGGCCCACCTGGGGGCACGCCCTGCGGCGCTGAAGGGCTAGGTAAAGGGGAGGCCGGTGGCGGGGGAGCCCAATAGGTGCTCGCCCGGGGGCCGTCGGAAGCAGCCCAACAGGAGGGACCCCCGATGGCAAGTCAGGGGCCGGTGCCGCAGGAACCGGAACTACCGGCTCAGGGGTAGTGGGAACAGCCGGAGGTGCAGGGGCGGGTGCGCTGCGCCTAGATCTCTTGGCCTTGCTCCTTCCAGGTGAGGTGTCGAAATCCCCCCTTGGCAAAGGCACCGTAATCTGCCGTTTGGGCCTACCCTGTGGGCCCGCAATACCATCAATCCTCTCAATCATGCGAGCCTCTAGATCGTCAACCTTACCCAACCTTTTATCAATGGTATTCATTCTACGCATCATGGCTTGCATCATCATCTCCATTTTTGTCCCCTTAGCTCCTGGCATTCTGCTGCCCACTGTACGACACTCTTACTGCCCGGATTTGCGACCCGTGCACACTTGTACCTTCAACAGACGGAGGATACGCAGGGGGCTGTGAGCACCATGCAACTGCGACTACAACACACCGGCTTGTCCGATTGTCAGGGGTGACCAAACTCTAACGTAGACCCACCCGGCGGCCACTAGAAGCAATGAAATGCGAGCCCCCCGCTCTCCCCTTAGCGCCGACGTCTTGCGTGTTCTACTCTTAGCGTCCACTGTACCCGAATTGCCAGATGAATGCTCCGGAACGTACGGTCCACACTCAGGGAGTCTGCTTTCAATGTTGCGCTCCCACACACCCCAAACAGCAGTCCTGCTATCAGCGCTGACCTGCAGTGACAAAGCAAAAATTATTATGACTTTTGAGACAAGGCGCTGCCGCGTTCCACATGTTCTCTTTCGGCCGCTGTCTTCCCAAGACTCGATTCAGAAAAGGGGGTGGTGATGAACAGAGTGTCTGAATTAAGCAGACCACTCTTACCCAGTCCAAAGATCAGGGCTTGATCCATCACCGTTATTTATCTCACTGCCCCATCCCAGCTCAGAACCTGGCTATATGCAAATCAGTCTGTCCCTGGCCCAGTGCATCATGGGAACAGGGCAGACTAAACTACCAAGCCAATTCTTCACCAGAAAGGAGACAAGCTACCGGGGATCGGTTTCTGGCATTTCAGCCGTCTTCGGCCCGGCTTGCTTGAATCCTGATGGAGCAGTGAGAAAGGGACTCATGTCTGAGTATACCCTGCCACACCTATAGTGGCCAAAAACAATTCAGAAAAGGGGGTGGTGATGAACAGAGTGTCTGAATTAAGCAGACCACTCTTACCCAGTCCAAAGATCAGGGCTTGATCCATCACCGTTATTTATCTCACTGCCCCATCCCAGCTCAGAACCTGGCTATATGCAAATCAGTCTGTCCCTGGCCCAGTGCATCATGGGAACAGGGCAGACTAAACTACCAAGCCAATTCTTCACCAGAAAGGAGACAAGCTACCGGGGACCGGTTTCTGGCATTTCAGCCGTCTTCGGCCCGGCTTGCTTGAATCCTGATGGAGCAGTGAGAAAGGGACTCATGTCTGAGTATACCCTGCCACACCTATAGTGGCCAAAAACGATTCAGAAAAGGGGGTGGTGATGAACAGAGTGTCTGAATTATGCAGACCACTCTTACCCAGTCCAAAGATCAGGGCTTGATCCATCACCGTTATTTATCTCACTGCCCCATCCCATCTCAGAACCTGGCTATATGCAAATCAGTCTGTCCCTGGCCCAGTGCATCATGGGAACAGGGCAGACTAAACTACCAAGCCAATTCTTCACCAAAAAGGAGACAAGCTACCGGGGACCGGTTTCTGGCATTTCAGCCGTCTTAGGCCCGGCTTGCTTGAATCCTGATGGAGCAGTGAGAAAGGGACTCATGTCTGAGTATACCCTGCCACACCTATAGTGGCCAAAAACGATTCAGAAAAGGGGGTGGAAATAGGGGGAGCTAAAAAACGGTGTTGGATCTAGCCCTGATCTCTTGACTGGGTGAGAGTATTCTGCTTAATTCAGAAACTCTGTCCATCACCACCCCTTGTTGTTTAATTGTCTTCCCAAGACTCGGCACCTCCTTCAGCCGCTTGACCGCCGATAACAACCTGAAATACAAGAAAAGAAAATTAGGAAGCCCCGAGCCCAGGGCACGACCAGTGTGGGGGAGCGTCCAGGCGACAAGATGGGCCACCTGAGCGCTCCCCCCTCCTTTATTCCCGGGAGCGCGGGGAGGGGGCGGCACGGCCCCTCCCCCCGACCCCCAGCCCCCGACCGTCTGACCCGGAAAACTGCACAACGCCTTCCTGGTCAGGCAGCCGGTGGTGCGGCGCACACCCCCCGCGTCATCATTGGACGCCAGGAGGTCACGCCCCCACCACCGGGAGGCAAGGGGAGAGGGGATCGTTGCACCGCAGAGAGCCCCCCCCTTTTCATTACAAGTGTTCATGAAACCTTTATATATACACAATCACTTCTTATATACTGAAGAGGTAGAGACCACAGAGGCAGGCACACTTATTAAACAAAAAAGGATTTCTTGACATCCAATAAGCTACAGTGCTTAATTTGAGCCGGTGGTTGCCGGTGGGGGTCGGCACTTATTTTTACTCATCAGACATTTCCCAAAAGCTATAGAAGGATAAACACACAAAGGGGAAAGAAGGAGGAAGAGAGAGACAGAAAATCCATCAACAAGGGTAAACAGGCACACACAAGAGAGACAAAGGGCTAGGGAGAGTCGGGCAGTGGATTTAAGAGGACTGAGGTGGATTCACAACTACGCAGCCTTAGTATTTGGTGCATTGGTGCAAGGTAAGTGGTTTTATTTATTTCATTTGACTTATCCCGTCGTCTGTTGACTTCCACCACCTCCACCTCGCCCGCCCCATTGCTCTTAACTGTTCGAGATGCTACTGATATTACAGCACGTAGTCCAAATTAGTTACTGGGTCACATTTGATTTCACTGGCATGGATATAATCATTTTCTAGTTTTAATACCCTGTGCAGTACTTTCAAATTTATATTTTGCTTAATGCATCAGACTTTCAAGAAAGCTTACTATTGGTTCCCTTCAAGGCAGCTACTAGGTGTACCTGAGGATCTGTTGTTACTAAGACTTTCTGAAAGTGGATGGGTTTTGTGAATCTGAGCACTTGGTAGCGTTGCAGTTGATTTTCACAAACGTTGCAGTAAGCTGGAGAGGATTCCTTGTTGTAAACTGAACCCTGTGTGCTATGTATTCTATGTAAGAAATTATATTTTTCAGAAATACCATTTTATAAATAGCTCCAGGTTGGCCTGATGTGTTAATGTATGTGTCTGTACACTTATTTCACTTGGATTGAGTCAACCAAAAGAGGAAAGATACACCCCAGAAATCAAAAAAGTTCTGTGGTTTGCTCTAAGTTTGCAGCTCAAACGTTTCTCCTGACCTCATATTGTAAAATATATTGATGCCAACGGATCTTTTGTTAAATTTTACTCTGTCATTCTCCATTTTCTTAGGGTTATAGGGCAGCTGACATCATTTCCTATTCACAGAGTTAAAATCCTGCTTCCTCATTCCACAGTATCTACCTTGCCCTCCGGACAATGAATTGGGTGGGGTGGTTTTGATAGCAAGACTCAAGGATTCGGCGTTCCAAGAAATACTAGGGATTGACAGAACGTACGGAGTTTCATTCCATGGAATCATGCAGACGTACAGAAAAACTCAGCGAGATTCCATGGAATTCCGCCAATGGGCATAAAATGTGCATCTCACGCTGCTTGCGCTACAATTTAGCGCAGGTAGCACAAGCAGAACTAAAAATCAGTGCGATTGGCACTATGCATTGCATAAGAGTGCATGCTCATTCAAGTTGAAATTTCTCCTGCTCAAGTCGAAAATCAACTCAAGCAACAGCAAATCTACAAACGGTAGCCCTCTGGAGAATGCCAGTCAGTGGCATAACAAAGCCCACTGCAGCCCCCACGGTGCATGGGGGTCATGGCCTCCAAAGGGCCCCCTCCGCGGAGTACCCTGGCCTTGGAGCTCCTGACTAAGCCTGAAAGGGCCCCCTTCATGTAGTTTTCAGGGAGGGTGCACCCCATGTTTCATTATGCTAGCAACGCCGGTGATCCCCCGTAGTAGAAAATCATGCTAGGGGATGCCAAACCTCACTCACAAGCTGGAGCCTCATGGGAGACAAATTGTGCCAAGTGGCGATTGGTAGAATTTGTCCTGAACTCTGCTATATCTAAAAAGTAATGCGAAGTGGCCAAAATTCATCCTATTCCATGGGTGAAATGAAGCATTCCGCCATCCCCTAGAAAAGACCAAGGGAGGGCACATATTTTTGAACTGTGTGTATTACCCATATATTTAGGAAAAGTGGAAAAACAGAGGTTTGATGACAAGTGGCCTAATTCTATTGATAAATGGTAACCCTGAGCATCATCTAGTGATGAGGGAGGACCTTGGCACATCATAATGAATCACATAATGCCCACCTTGTTGGGCAGTCATTTCAATTCCATTTTTATAGAACACACTATCACAATACCATCAATTGAGCCTGTTTTTGAACATTCCAAATGTTTTCAGATCACTAAATAAAGCCAGAGGTAGAGTAAACACGATTCAATATATAGAATTATGGATGGGTAACTGAATTACAGGGATGTTTTGCACCGAGGGCTGCTGAGTTACATTGAATAAACAATGAGAGCGAAGCTACCATAGCCTATCCTCCTCTGTCACGTCCTCCCCACTCCACAGTGCAAGTACCACCAGAGCCAAAGCAGCACTCATTCATTGAGGCCAGTATCAATTGCCTCAGACACTGCCACTGCAGACCATTTTATGGTAAGAGTGGGTGGTCCTTTCAACAAGGCTCAGGCAGCACAACCTGAAATCTGTTATTGCATTTTGGGCAACTGCAGCTGGCCTTGATTAACTTTCTTGAGGCGGTCAGAGCTCCCCCAGATTTTGCAAGCACAGTCAAAAAGAATATTTATTTATTTATTTATTTATTTATTTCGGCCAGTTGGCCATAAAAGACACATATATATATACATGCATAAAACAGAATATTGCATGTGACCTCAACCACAACAGCCACATTGCAGTTGGGTCATGGGACTCTCAGTCACCCGATCACACAGTGAGAATGGAATCAGTAACTCTGGGACAGGGACACCACGTCAGAGAACTCTCTGAGACAGATATAGAAGATAAACACATTTGGATGTGACAACTCTGACCAGGACATAGGAGAGACATAAAATGGAAGGGAATACATTGAAAAAGTGATTGAGAATACACCTCCCCTAAAATGCATCAAACACATACTTTTGTATACTAAAACACAAAAAAAAACTGATAATCTGCGCGTGAAGACTATGCCAAAAGTCAACAAAATGTTAAGAGCTGTGCTCCATGAGAAATGTGTAACATCATCTAAAATAGCAGTAAGATGTGAAGACAGAAGAAATGTGGTGCAAAAAGCACTTGAGTGAGAGGTCACAATGTGAAGCAGAGGGAGTTGGCTCAAAAATAAGAGATCATGACTGACTGGAGAGTAATTGGTTTAGGAATAAGAGTTAATTATGAGAGGTTCACATTGATGTGCTTAAATAAATTTGCCAGTTTACTCGTAAGCTCATGCAATATTATTTATTTTCTTTTTGATTGTGTCAATGTGCTGTAATCTATGATATGGGGACTGTTGAAATGTTTATTTAGTGGATTGACGCTTGCACTGATGCAGAATCATAGATTTGTGGGTTCATGTGCCACTCACAGAAACATAGGGCCTGATTACGATCGTGGTGGATAGAGTTACTCCATCACAAATATGATGGATATCCCGCCCACCAAATGACTGGTCCATTATGTCCTATGGAACTTGTAATACAGCGGACGGGATATCCGTCACATTTGTGACAGAGTATCCCATCCGCCAAGATTAGACCATTAGGGGCAGATTTATGAGGCCGTTGCGCCTCTTTGCGCCGCAATTGCGTCACTTTATTTGATGCAACTGCGGCGCAAACAATGCGCCCTATTTACAAAGTGATTCAGAAAAGGGGGTGGTGATGAACAGAGTGTCTGAATTAAGCAGACCACTCTTACCCAGTCCAAAGATCAGGGCTTGATCCATCACCGTTTTTTAGCTCACTGCACCATCCCAGCTCAGAACTTGGCTATATGCAAATTAGTCTGACCTTGGCCCAGTGCATCATGGGAACAGGGCAGACCAAACTACCAAGCCAATTCTTATACTGGGAAGGAAACAAGTTACCGGGGACCGGTTTCTGGCATTTCAGCCGTCTTCGACCCGGCTTGCTTGAATCCTGATGGTGCAATGAGCTAGGGACTCACATCTGAGTATACCCTTCCACGCTTATGGTGGACAAAAATGATTCAGAAAAGGGGGTGGTGATGAACAGAGTGTCTGAATTAAGCAGACCACTCTTACCCAGTCCAAAGATCAGGGCTTGATCCATCACCGTTTTTTTAGCTCACTGCACCATAGTTTAGTCTGCCCTGTTCCCATGATGCACTGGGCCAGGGACAGACTGATTTGCATATAGCCAGGTTCTGAGCTGGGATGGTGCAGTGAGATAAATAACGGTGATGGATCAAGCTCTGATCTTTGGACTGGGTAAGAGTGGTCTGCTTAATTCAGACACTCTGTTCATCACCACCCCCTTTTCTGAATCGTTTTTGGCCACTATAGGTGTGGCACGGTATACTCAGACATGAGTCCCTTTCTCACTGCACCATCAGGATTCAAGCAAGCCGGGCCAAAGACGGCTGAAATGCCAGAAACCGGTCCCCGGTAGTTTGTCTCCTTTCTGGTGAAGAATTGGCTTGGTAGTTTAGTCTGCCCTGTTCCCATGATGCACTGGGCCAGGGACACACTGATTTGCATATAGCCAGGTTCTGAGCTGGGATGGTGCAGTGAGATAAATAACGGTGATGGATCAAGCTCTGATCTTTGGACTGGGTAAGAGTGGTCTGCTTGATTCAGACACTCTGTTCATCACCACCCCCTTTTCTGAATCGTTTTTGGCCACTATAGGTGTGGCAGGGTATACTCAGACATGAGTCCCTTTCTCACTGCACCATCAGGATTCAAGCAAGCCGGGCCGAAGACGGCTGAAATGCCAGAAACCGGTCCCTGGTAGTTTGTCTCCTTTCTGGTGAAGAACTGGCTTGGTAGTTTAGTCTGCCCTGTTCCCATGATGCACTGGGCCAGGGACAGACTGATTCACATATAGCCAGGTTCTGAGCTGGGATGGTGCAGTGAGATAAATAACGGTGATGGATCAAGCTCTGATCTTTGGACTGGGTAAGAGTGGTCTGCTTAATTCAGACACTCTGTTCATCACCACCCCCTTTTCTGAATCGTTTTTGGCCACTATAGGTGTGGCAGGGTATACTCAGACATGAGTCCCTTTCTCACTGCACCATCAGGATTCAAGCAAGCCGGGCCGAAGACGGCTGAAATGCCAGAAACTGGTCCCCGGTAGTTTGTCTCCTTTCTGGTGAAGAATTGGCTTGGTAGTTTAGTCTGCCCTGTTCCCATGATGCACTGGGCCAGGGACAGACTGATTTGCATATAGCCAGGTTCTGAGCTGGGATGGTGCAGTGAGATAAATAACGGTGATGGATCAAGCTCTGATCTTTGGACTGGGTAAGAGTGGTCTGCTTAATTCAGACACTCTGTTCATCACCACCCCCTTTTCTGAATCCTATTTACAACGTGACGCATCTAGGAGATGCGTCACGTTGTAAAGCACTGCGCCATAAGGAGGCGTTCCTGCGCAGGGGGGGGCGTTCCTGCGCAGGAACGCCTCCTGAAAGTGGCTGAGTGAAATCTATGAGATTTCACTCAGTCACTTTCAGGGCAATGCTGCGTCAAAACCCTGCGCCTGCTTGAAGCAGGCGTAGGTCTTGACGCAGCATTGTGCACATGGTATACCCCCGAGCCTTGCTGGAGCTGCGTCGCGCTTGCGACGCAACTCCAGCAATGCGCCACATTTCCGGCACAGATGCGTCACGCATCTGTGCCGTTTTTGCACCATGGTGCGCCGCATTATAAATGCCGCGCACCATGGGTGCCGTAGCTGTGGCGCACGTTAACTGGCGCATCCCTCGGGATGCGCCAGTTAACATAAATCTGCCCCTTAGTTTGGAATCTTATTAGAGCATGAATATTTATGGTCAACCGACCGAGATTGCAACTTTTTTATGAGTTTAAAGATTATAAAATCCACATGCCTCAAGAGAGATTCACCACTGGCTGTGCTTGAACCATTCAGCAAACACTATGAATACTGTGAACAAATAGCTTCTTGTCACTATGTTTTCAAGGTCCATTCGAGAGCACTCACCATGCTTCTCAGTCAGTGTGTCAAACTAACTCATTGATAATTGATACGATCCCCACTCATTACCCAAGATGATCAGTGGCGGCTCGCCAAGAGAGTGCTGCAGGGCGGTGAGGCGGGGCAGGGGAGGGGCAGGCTGGGGGGTAGTGGAGTCCAACATACGGTGGACAGGAGTAAAGTAAGTAATTAAATAAGTAAAACAATTTACCTTGTGCGCGCTGCATCGCAGAGGTGGCGATGCAGCGCGCACAAGGTAAATTGTTTTTTTTATTTAATTAATTAACGAACTCCTGTCCGTCGTATGTCGGACTCCACTCCCCCCCCCCCCCCACCCCACCCTGCCCCTCCCCTGCCCTGCCCCACCACCCTGCAGCACTCCCTTGACAAGCCACCACTGAAGATGATGATCGTGTTTCGAGCCAGTGGTCTGCTCCTGCACACTGCCAGGTATTTCTCCACAAGAACTGAATTAACAATTCATATTCTTCACACAGAGACTGCTCTAATCTAACAAGTACACCATGGACATCCTTTAGGGGATGCAGGTGTGACTTCTGTGTTGCCTTGTGCGACCCCTGGCACTGCTTTCAGGGCCCCTGGCCTCAAAGGTGGCAAAACCAGTACCAAAATATTGGGGTCAGTGCTTCTAAATTACCCTGCTTTTTGGCTCGTTTTATATTAATTTAATAGCGAATAATAGTATTTAACTTATTATTAGTGTAAAACAAAATTGAGCTGGGGCAGATCATTCTCTGGTAGCTGTGATAATTGTTAGAAGAGCATGCTTTTAAATGTATGTTGGGTGGATGTGGTGAGAGGGAGTGCATGTATGTGTGTGTTTTTATGTATGAACATGTGTATGTGTGTGCATGAAAATGAGAAGGAATGTGTGACAAGTACTGAGAATGACTCAGATTGAGGGGAGACTTATCAAGACTCTGTTGCCGCGCAAAGACACAAAAACACGTTTTATGTGTTCTGCGCTAGACAAATACACCTGCAATGTATGAAAAGTATTAAAGTTTGTCCAGGCATAGTGTTTTGTACTGAAAGGTTACCTTTGAAGTAGAAACCTATACTAGACATCATACGCACACCTTTGCACCCTGGTGTAAAGGAATGCGTGTTATAGTACGTTGTTTTTTGTGTACCTGTGTTGGGAAAGAGAGAAGTAGTGCCATATCATAGTAGTTATGATTCTGCAATACCATTTTTCTCTAGCGCAACACAACATAGCAACTTTTGGTTGCATAGCTTTATTTTATTTTATTTTTTATTATACATGCTCCTAAGTTTCAATGAGCATAAGTCAGAGAGTGAGAATAAGTGAGTGAAAGAGTGACTGCAAAAAAGTGGGAGTATTTGGTTGAAAATAAATGAGTATCAGTAAGAGGGAAAGTGAGAAAGAAAGAATGAGAGTGGCAGTGAGCGAGCGTAATTGTAAATGAGAATGAATGAGCAGGTGCAAGTGAGTGACAATGAATAAGTGACAGTATGAATGTGAATGTGAGTATAAGTGAGAATGCCGTGGTATGCTTAGAAGTGTGCCTTTGAACATTGCATACTGAAGACAATTCTTGCCTTAAGCCCTTCGACGCTCATGACGAGCTGGGCTCGTCATGGCGTAGCCCGCTCGCACGCTGATGACGAGCCCAGCTCGTCACGTAAAGTGCGTTTTTGAAAAACCCAGCGTGCTAGCGGAATTCCGCTAGCGCGCATGGTGTTAAAGAAGCACCTTTGGCAACATTCTAGGATGGGTATATAGAAGACAGTCCTCCACATGACAGGCACTTGCATACAGAATGTGATTTTTGGATAAGAGCACCTGCAGACAACTGCTGGTTCTGACATGCTTGAGGAAATTCAGTGAAGCAACAACAATGTCTCAACCGGTATTATTCAGAAAACTTAGTTAACAAGTATGTACAAGACATTACAACGAGAAAGAATTAGAGAGACTCAGAGTTTGTTTAAGAATCATATATTTTGAAAAATAAAACAATAATTGTGAAGACAATTGAAAACAGTTGTATCAGCACTGTAAGCAAAGTTTGCAGAGGTAAATCAAAAACTTTGTGCACACAAGTGCTCGTGACACTCAAAGGTAATCGGCACAGGTGACAAGTGTGAAAAAAACAGCGGGCGTAATGTGAAATTGTGACTAGTATGTACAAGAATATACGGTTCATCAAAAATTATTTTTAAAAAATTGCTTTTCAGATATATTTTAAATTAACCAAATTTGAAAGAAGCACAGCAAATTGTGCTGGTATGTTGACGACGTTTCGATCCTAGTCATTTAGCAGCATCATCAGGACTGGGTTGCTGCTTGAAGGTGCCGAAGGGGCGTGGATTCACACGTGGCAGGCTTCATGGCAAAGTGAATTAGTGCGGCAATTGGGTCCACGAGGGTGGGTCCATGGTAGGGCACCAATTAATTGGGAGGTGTAGTCACTGTGCCAGGTAATAAGGTCCCGGGGGCTGGGTGGGTCCACTAAGTATAAGCGAGGGATG
The DNA here is from genome assembly GCF_964263255.1 of Lissotriton vulgaris. Lineage (NCBI taxonomy): Eukaryota > Metazoa > Chordata > Amphibia > Caudata > Salamandridae > Lissotriton > Lissotriton vulgaris. Next base: position 1,318,312,171 of record NC_141691.1, read on the forward strand.
TATGTCATTACATCGCATACCAATACCACGCGTGCCATTACACCGCGGGTATTACTAGGCGATGTCAATGACAACGACGAGACCCGGTTCCGAGGGCTGATTAGGTGTACCTACAGGAGACAGGCGCCGTGGGCGATGTGCCAAATGCGCCGTCCCCTCCCTCCCGCGGTCTATGGGGTGGATTTTCATCCCTTGTGAAGTGCTTTTTACTTTTTGTCTCTAAAATTCAGAGACCTGAGGCTGTGTGCGTCCTGCCCTCGGGTGGTGATGCCCCCTCGTTTTTTGCACTTCACAGACTTTTTTCACTTTCAAGTCCTCTGGTTGGGTGGGCCTTAGAGTGCCCATACCGCCGAGGTTTACACTCTAGGTCCTGACGAATGCCAGGTTAATCATACCACACCGGCTGAAACATGTTCATGTTGACCATTCACGTTGTCACTTAATGTTAGTGGTAGTAGACCATCCAATTAGTTGGCCTTACTTACCATCACATTTTTTAACCTTGTCCTTGATGATCTCTGATTAAAAGAATTTTTTGATACATACAAGGCAATTTTAATTCACCACTTCACACTATCCACATAATCTTTCACATAGCCCTGCCACCCTCACAAGACCAGCTCCGCAGTAATTCTGGCGTCGCAGCACACCGGGGTGGCATTCGGTCACACCCGGTGGGGCCCGATGATGAAGCAAGTCACCGACCAGGTCGGTGAGTGAGGGCTTTCTTAACAAACCAAATGGGCTTTGTTGGTTCCTTGTGCTCTGTGCATCCTTTCTATTCAAATCAGAACAGGAACACTCTTTTGTTGTTGTTGTCTAATATAGTTTGGGGACTAAGAGTGTTCGTGACTCTCCCTATCTCTCTTGTTGTTGATCAATGACAACGACATGCCATTACATCGCAAACTTAAACCACGACTATGCCTTAACCATGCATGCCATTACAACGCAAAGCCATTCGTGGTAAAACTTGCAAGGTAAGTGACTACCCTACCCCTGCACAACCCTCCCCGACCTTCAGTCCTCTCCCTACAATAACACTACACTACCCTGCATGACCCCCCTACACTACCCTAAAACACTACACTACACAACAACTACAACACTACCTTAAACCTCAAAACACTACATTACACAAACACTACAAACACTACAACACTACCCTAAACCCTAATGCACTACACTACACAAACACTACAACACTACCCTAAACCCTAAAACACTAAAAAACAAAAACACTACAACACTACCCTAAACCCAAAAACACTACACAAACACTACAGCTCTACCCTAAACCCTAAAACATTACACAAACACTACAACCCTACCCTAAACCCTAAAACACTATACTAAACAAACACTACAACACTACCCTAAACCCTAAATCACTACACAAACACTACCCTAAACCCTAAAACACTACACTACACAAACACTACAACACTACCCTAAACCCTAAAACACTACACAAACACTAAAACACTACCCTAAATCCTAATGCACTACACTACACAAACACTACAACACTACCCTAAACCCTAAAACACTACACTACACCAACACTACAACAGTACCCTAAACCCTAAAGCACTACACTCCACAAACATTACACTAAACCCTAAAACACTGACACTACTCTAAAACACTAAACTACACAACACTACACAAACACCCTAAAACTACCCTAAAACATAAAACACAACCCCATACAGCACAAACATTACAACACTACCCTAAACCCTACAAAAGTGACCCCCACCCCAAGCGCAATCCCCCTTACCTCTCTTTCCTCGTGGTACCTCTCCAGCGTCGCCATCTCTGCTCCCGGTTCCTGTTTCCAGCGTAGTCTGAGGGGCGGTGCACGTCGTTGTGAGGAAACAGCCCCAGTTCCCTCACAACAATGTGGTTAGCCATTACATTGCATGCGTTATAAAAGCGCAAGCAATGCAATGGCATCCGTAGTAAGCGTTGCTACATTGCATGCATTGTAACGCATGCAATGTAATGGCTACATGTGGTAAAAACCGCGTGGTAATGGCTGTTTCCTGTGAGCGGGATGTGGGTGGCACCGGTCGTTGAGATCTAGAAGTACGGGGTACACAAACTAAATCAGCGGAGATGCCGGTGACAGGGTCGGGCCCTGATCCACTGTGCGCGTACTGGGAAGGGAGACAGTCCGGTGAGGGAACCCATTTGAGGAGACTGAAGAGTGCCTGGAATGGAATCTCTAGGCAGTAGCGGTCAGCAGATTTCCGATCAGCTGACCACTATGAAAGACATATATTTAATAAGTGCTTTTTAGGTCGAGCTTAGAGCCTGTGCGTATGCCCGTCCACTCTCCGCCCATATTTGTCATTGGCTTGTCTCATTGTCCATACTAAATGCTGCCTTCTAATTCGTCAATGTAAGTCCCTCCTTAGTACGGCCTCTTCTTCATTTAAAAAAAATATATATATCTTTATTACATTTTATCCTTTCTGGTACATTAATTTACAAGCATCGACATACAGAACTGTGGCAATAATGTCACTCGTTCCATAACAATATACATATATAGCTAAACATTACCTTCACAGTATATCATTGTCATCTACACCTGGGATATAAGGTTGCACTTGCGTTTGTAAGTCATCTTGGGCTCCCGCGGCCCGCACATTAGCACTGCCTCCTCTTCCTTTGTCACCTCCCATGGTGGCTGGCCCCTTTACTTCGGTTGTTACACGGTACGTGGTATTTAGACTGTGAGCACTATTTTCTTTAATGAGGTTCTCCACTGCAGGCACGACATGCTTTAGTGCTTTCTTTACTCCTCCCCCTCCCTGCCGTTGAGGTGCCTTCTTCCCCCCTGCCCTCCCTCCCGTTGTCCGTGCCTTCTCCCCTGCCCGCCCTCCCGTTGTCTGTGCCTTCCCCCTACTAGCTAGCCCTCCCATTGTCCATGCCTTCTGTCCCCTGCCCTCACTCCCTTCCATTGTCTGTGATGCCTACCGTTTGCAATGCAATAGGTCTTGTGTAAATGCGAGACCTATTGCTTTGCAAATGCTTGTTCAGAGCCTGTGGCTATTTAGCAAATGTAAAATTAAGTATTTCGTCCCATCTTCTTAAACTTTCCTTAAGGAGAGGCACCACAGATCTTTCCCTAGAAGGTGTCAGGCTCACGTGCTACAATTCTGGACAAGTATTACATCCCACCACTTTCAAAATAAGCAGCGCCCACTCCAAGAATAGAAGGTAAATAGTAACTTGATGAGCACTGTTTACTTTCTGTTGCCTCCACTTGGACTGAGACCAGGACATTGCATGTTACGTTTTTAAAATTAATAAATTCAGAAGTGCGCTGTGCATTATTCTAATTAAATAAAAGTGAACTAGAAACAAACATTTTTAAACAAATTGCTGCCATGTTTCATTATTGTGAAAAAATACAAATTGGAGAGTCTGAAAAAATCTTTACATTTGTGTTTAACATGAGTGATACAGTCTTAAATCCAAAGTAATAACAGTAAGATATAATTTAAGCCAATAATATAGTTTATATTCACCATATGGGCTACATCAAAAAGTACAAGTGGACATAAGTACTATTGTTTATTAATTTAAATCCATTATTTCTGTCTCCCTATGATTCATCAACACATTTATTATTCTAATATACAGTAGTGGGACTATTAAATTGTGAAAGTTTGTGGTAAAAAAATTCGTCCCCAGTGCTGTTGTGTGTGTGTTTGTGGCACTATATTCTCTTTAAACGTACGCATAATTTGTCAAGTGAAACAAGTAATGATCCTCTTGCATATCACTTCAGCAACTTAATACAAGTGGTACCTAAAACAGGCGTTTGACTGTATTGTGCTATCATATTAAGTATTTATTGTGGAACTTCATCAATGTCAATTAATATGGTCTCATCAGGGTTAAGTTCCTGTGCCTACGCTTTCTATGAAGATTGTGGCCAAAGGTAACAATTATGCACTTCCTGTGATGTCATTAAGGGCGAGAGTGTGTAATGTCACTTCTACTATCCCTGGCATTTTGGTGAGTCGACGTCCATGAAGTACACATGTGAGTGCAAGAAAGCTCTAGATGTGTCCTAAGCTTAAAAGAAATACTATGAAGACTTTCAGTAGATTTCTTGCTTTTCTCTACATTTATCAAGATGCAGTAGTGGCGAATTGGATCAGCTTGCTTCTCAGTGTGTGAACAAACTAACCAAAATATTTCTGCAATCCACACTTTTACTCGCTCTCCCACCTTTAGCAGATCTGTTCAGTAACTCAGTTGTGTGGCTCATTCTTGACATGATTGTTCGTTGCATACCACAGGGGTGTCCTGCATTGGTTGAAGAGAAGAGGGTGCATGGACGCATACTAGACTTTAAGGATAACTGAGGACTATGCAAATGAGCTCCATTTAGACCTATTGTACGCATACATCTCGTATATGAGCATCCTTAAAATCTGGAATGAAGTCAATCCTTTTTATGTAATCTGGACATCCCTCGCGTACATGGACTCTAAGCTTAGTCGAAGACATGCTAGTATGTGATCTTGTGGCTAGTGACAACTTTTGTTATCTCCAAATGAAAAATAACTGTACTCTTGTTTCCTTTGCAGCTCTGCAACAGAATCAGTCGTTGTTTATTGTACCTGTTGCATAGGCAGCTATGTTTCTCAGGCAGTCTTCCTCAGTGACAACTAACAAAGGAAAAGGGATTTGATTTTGGTTAGAACTGCAATTCGAAAGTGTGTTTATTCGTTTTCCCAAAAATGGTGGTCCTAGTCTCTCTTAAGAGTCTGTGCAGTCCCAATCTTTCATTGTAAATCAACCTTAGAAATAGTTACATATAATTACATAATTGTATCAAGAATGTATAATACCTGACCTTAAAAACGAAGGTGCATTTACCAAAATGTAATTATGTAAACAATAGTATCTTAAGTAAAATATAACTGCCTTTATACAATCGTACATTCTTGTTTGCATGCACACACTGTGTGGAAGGCGTGGGAATCGCCGAACTGTGCAGAGCTTTGAAACAGGAGACTTGTCGCGCGCAGGGAGGCTAGACCTGCAATTATACAATTATCACACTCGGTGAGGCTGGAATTCGAGACATTTGCAAGTTCATAGAAAGGGAGGCGTTGATATTTTATACGGAATGCGGCTGAACTGTTTCCTTGTCAGCCATTTCAATTGCGCATTTGCATAATCGTGTTTGTGGAAAAAAAACACTATAAGGCCCTCATTGTTGAACTGCAATGCAGAAACTCTCAGAGGCATTCACTGGCACGCGTACCGTGTTTGGTAGGTTTTCAGCCTGCTTCTTTGATAATTTATTTATTTTCAGTGAATGTTTACTATTCTGAAGACTTTGAAGCTGATGTATTATGGGAAACATCAGGGGAATCTGCATAAACACTGAAGGAGAAAGAAGTAGAAAATATGCTTTCAGTCATATTCATCATTTCTTTTATAGCCTGCCTCCCACTTCGGCTATGAGTATGAATAGACGTGTTATCAAATATATTATATCATCATAATGTCGTGTAGGCATGTTGAATTTTGAGTCGCTAATCTGTATGCACACCCAGGGCGAGCCATCCATCTTCTGACAAGCTTTCTTTGTTCCTTTCATACATGCTTTCACTTTGGCAGTGTTTTTGCAATTGTGTACATGCCTGTATAGTCTTTTTTCGAGTTTCTTGCCCTGCTTTAACTTTTACCTGTGATGCATGTTTATTTTCGAATTGCTGCCACTTTCTGCGATGCAAGAAATGGTAATGTTACACAACGTGATGCTATGTTATGTTATGTAGTTTTATGTAATTGCTTATGATATGTTAAAAACGACTATTTTTCAAAGACGTTTCTGTCCAGAGGCTGGGGAAAACTTGCTCTTTAATTCCTTTAAAATCGATTTTCAACATGCAAACTACAATGTTGAATGAACATGCGAGATCTGAATTTTCATATGTCATTTCTAGATTTTTCCTTCAATTTCTGCGTTTTAGCTATATGTGTACTGGGGGTTTTGCAAAAATACGTGGACACACTTTTCACACTTCATACATTTTACAGCTAATGGCACGTACGTTTTTTTTTTGGCTGAAATGATTTCTCTCCTTTAAAATATGTCCCTTCTACGTGTTTGCTCTACTACATTTATTATTCGAACACTTGTATTTGTCTGCCCTCTATACTGGTCTTACTTGTCAACGATGCATTTTCACTATTTTGATCCTATTTTTCATTCTATATTCCTGGGGTTCACCCATTTGTTTACCCTATCAATTCCATGGGCATCTCTGCTGCTTGGTTAATAGATGATCTGTTTAGATCAAGGGAGGTGTAAGCGACAGCTTCAGTTGTCTCACCAGATCCATATTAATAAAGCCAAATAATACACACAAATAATCAGGGCCACTGGATTTATGCAGCAGAGAAAGGGGTTGAGTAAACTATCCAGCAAGAAAAAGCAACTAATGCGGCAAAAAGCAGCACATTTTGGGATAGTATTACTTCGTTATTGTGTTCGTTTTACACTTATTACACTGCCTGACCATTGGTTGCACTTCATTAGTATCAGCTTAACACCCAAATATAGCAATACGAAATAGAAAGGTGATCAATCAAAATTTGCAAATGGTCTTCCACTGTGCTGCAACATGTGTTGCTGCGTTTTTAGTAACTTTTGATCTGTTTGACTTTGAAACAATTTTTTGGGGTTAACATCTGAAGATTATGCAGCAGATGATGGATTATGTGGCAAATGCGGCAAATCTATAATTATGCGAAAAACACTGCAGCCACACAATCGCATAGTTCCAATGATCTGCAAATAATACATATAGAGAGGTTTTGGGTCAAATTTCTTGGTAAGAGGGTGTGGTCTGTGCTCCTAAAGAAGCAATTCTTTTTCATCAAGTTGTTTTCTGACTACCCAATAAAGGGCTTGTTAGAAATGGGGGAGTCTAGTTGGCAGGTTGTTACCCTGCAAAATTGGGACACATCTTCCTAGTCAGGACAAGGGAGTTACACTTCTAAAATAACCCCTTCTCACCCCCTCGGTAGCTTGGCACGAGCAGTCAGGCTTATCTCAGAGGAAGTTTGTAAAGCATTTGCACATACACACAGTAATACAGTTAGAACACTACAAAAGGACACCACACCAGTTTAAAAAAATAGCCAATATTTATCTATGTAAAACAAGACCATAACGATCAAAATCCAACAAACAGTTATCAAGATACAAATAATGAAAAAAAATAATTAGACTTTAAATACAGTTCTCTGAAGTTGATATCTCCTTCGGGGGCTATCACTGCGTTGTGAACAACAAATCCAATGGTGCAGGCTGGTTGCGGCATTGCGGGCCAGCTATCGTGTTGGGTAGACCCACAAAACAGTAGCTTTAGAAATGCAGGGTGTCAGTGACCTCACGATGAGCTCCAAAGAGCTGGTGTTGGCAGGCATCGGTTCTGGAGGTTGATGCAGAAGTCATCGGGCCCTCGAAGTAACATGCGTGCTGGACAAACTCTGTGAGGTTGAAGTCAGGACTGCTGGTGTTGGCAGGCATTGAGGCTGCATGTGAATTGAAGCGGTGCGGCACACAGTGCTCTTCGGTCGCGGTGCAGGAAATGACTCACAGAAGGTCATCCTGTGGCATCGGTGAGACCAGGGCTGGTGTGTGAAGTAGGGCAGTGCTCGTTGCGGTGCTGGCTGGTCACTTTGCATATGCAGCATCATTGCCATTGCTTAAGTGCTGCCGTCAGTAGACCCAAGGCTGCAGTGCCAGACAGGTCAACGCAATGTGCAGGGACCACAAGTTGTAGTGCAAGCGGCAGTGTCGGTTGGCGATCTGGGGTCAATGGGGCTAGGGTCAGGGGGCCAAAACTGCGGTGTGGGACAGGGCGGTCTGTCGTGTTATTTAAATTACGATGTCAGCTTGAAGTGGCAGCAGAGAGAAGGGAGGCAATGCAGAGTGTAGGGCCCACAGGTCATGGTGCAAGCAGCGGCGCCGAACAGCGTAGTCGGTGAGACCAGGGTTGTGGTGTGCAGTGCAACGGTGCCTTCAGGTCACATAGTCAACAGCGGTGTCGTCAATGGCGTCGGGTTGCTTTTTCCCTCTGTGGCAGCTGAAACACATAGTTCCAGATACAGCTATCCAGAGGAAGACAAATTCTTTGCTGTTCCTGAGACTTCTTGAACAGGGGACAAGCCCTACCGCATGCCCTTGGAGATACTCAGAAAAAGTGCAAGAAAGTTAATTCCAGGGATTTCAGTTCCCAAGACAAAAGCAATCACTGCAGGCCAAAACAGCAAAGCACACAGCAAAGTGGTAGTCTCTTTTCACAGCTTCTCCAGCTCTTCTTGGAAAGTTCCTTCCCAAAGAGTTCTAAAGTCATGGGTTCAGGTTCACAATATTTAGACCACGTTTCCCTTTGAAGTTGGCTCAAAGTTCCTCTAGCATATATAAACCTGCTCTACCTGGCTAAGGCCAGATTCTCTCCAGGAGGGGGAGACAGCTTTGTGAGAGGCAGCCACACGTCCATTCCGGTGCTAGTGACAACTCTTGCCACTACTCTAAATGCAGCCAGGTCTTTTCAGCCTGGTTATGATCCACCCAGGAAAGGCAGGACACACCTCAACATCCCCCTTGTGTCTGTCTTGTGTGAATGCACATCCACAGCTCCTGTCACTTTCAACCCAGACAGTGAATACACAAACAGGTAGAGGCACAAAGGATGGTTAAGAAACAAAATGCTCACCTTCAAAAAGTGGATTTTTCAAACACACAATATAAAATCGATCTTTACTAAAAGATGTAATATTAAATTCAAGAAGCTTAAAATCAATTTGTCTATCTTGTCCCAATGAAACATTGTGCTTGTAAAATGTTACAGTGCATCTCCCATGATAGCCTATGGGACAGACAGCCTTTCAATAGTGAAAACCGAAATACACAGTATTTCACTCTCAGGAAAAGTGAAACACACCAGCACACTTTCTACCTTTCACATACACGGCACCCTGCCCAAGTGAGTACCTGTGGCCTACCTGAGGTGTGCCTTATATGTAAGAAAAGGGAAGGTTAGGGTCTGGCAAGTGGGTGCACTTGTCAGGTTGACAAGACAGTAAACACTGTGCACATACACTGCAGTATCATGTCTGAGACACATTTGAAAGGCTATCATGCTTGACCTATTTGCCTGGAGGGGGGGAGGGGGGAGGGGCACTCGGGGGGGTTCAGGGAGGTGGGAGGGGTAAGGGGTGGGAAAAAAAGGCACACACTATACACAGCGAAATGCAGTTTGCAGCAGATTCAGGTTTTGTTTAAATGGAGGACAAAGGAAGCCCTGGGCTTGATTAGGAGATGGAATTCGAAGCTGGCGCTAACCTTTGATGTTTTTTGATGTCTTGTCGAATTTTGTCATTTAATGTTTGTGGTCTTAATGATCTCCAAAAGAGGCTGCGAGTCTCAGCATTTTGTAAATCAATGTCTCCTGATTTGATCTGTCTACAGGAAACTCATGTGGAGGGTGGTAAGGGGTTTTTGTTGGAACAAACTGGATTTAAAGTTTTAGCTTATACGAAACAAGCCTCTAAAACTCGAGGGGTGGCGATTCTGGGAAAGAGCGCAGATTGTATTGTACATAGGAGCAAAGAAGACACTTGGGGTAGATGGGTGATTATAGAATTGAGTTTCAGAGGGGTTAGGTTCACTTTGGTTTCAGTGTATGGCTCAACGTGCGATGACCCGGATATTTTTCAATTTCTTGACGATGAACTCCCAACGTGGCCAGAACCGATTGTTTGTTGTGGTGATTTTAACATCAGCCGACCGGGGAACATTGAGTTACAATCAGGTGATTCTTATACAGGGAGGAAGAAAAGGGTGCACAGAGCGATCGCGAATATGGCTTTGAATAATGCTCTCTCAGACGTTTGGGCCAACCTGCACCCGCAGTTAGACGGGGATACATATTTTTCTGCCCCCCATAATATAACAGTAAGACTGGACTACTTTTTAATATCTATTGTTCTGCTAGGTAAGATACAGATCAAAAAGCTCCCTCGGTTAGTTTCAGACCACAATCCATTATTACTGTCACTGAACTTATCTGGGGTAGGTAGGAAAATATACAAATGGACTTTCGAGCGAGCTCTGTTACAAGATGAGTGCTACCGTAAGCACATGGAAAAATGGATCAAGGAGTTTTGGTTGAACAACAGGGGTAGCACAAGCAGCGGATTTATTTGGGATGCATTCAAAGCAGGTGTTAGAGGAGAGACAATAAGCTTCTCAACTTATAAACGAAAAAAGGAAAGAGAGTTGTTCGACCAACAAGTTAATTCCCTTCTGAATGCTGAGTCCGAACTAAGCAGGTTAATTTTGGGTGGGCTCCCGTTGGATCATCAATTGCTGGAGATCATGATTTTAAAGGCTGAAATAGCGGACTGTATTACTAAGAAGACAGTAGCTAGCTATTTAACAAAGAAGGAGCAGGCGTGCGAGTTTAGTGAACGGATTGGTCACATTCTTGCTGTCAGAGCTAGGCAGAAAGCCAACGCAGGGGACATTAAAAATATAGTTGACAGTTTAGGCAATTTAATCTCTGACTCTGAGGGAATAAGAAAAGAATTTTGGAAGTTTTATTCGGAATTATATGACAGGGAGACAGAGCCAGAAGTTGAGAATATCAGGAATTTTTTAGGAAATATTCAACTTAAAAAATTAGAGTCAGAGGAAAAAACTATACTCGATGCCAACATAACACTAGAAGAAGTGACGCTAGATTTAGCAGATCTTCCTTCGTCGAAGGCTGCAGGTCCAGATTTGATACCAATTGAATTTTACAAGACGTTTATTTCAGGCTTTAGTGTAGATCTTCTGGATATACTTATGCAAGCCCAGAGAGGTACTTCAATCCCTAATTCTTGGGGAGAGACAGAGGTTATTGTTATTTTGAAAAAAGGGAAGCCCGCTTCAAATCCTGGGTCATACAGACCTATTGCTTTAATGAATGCCGATGTAAAGCTATACTCGAAAATTTTGGCCACAAGGATGTCCGCTGTAATAGAAAAGCTAGTTACCCCAGTCCAACATGGTTTTATCCCTGGGAAAGGGACCACGGAACATATTAGGACTGTGATTACCTGTTTTGATGCTATGGAGGTTACAGGCGGCCCCGTCGCGGCTCTATTTCTAGATGCTGAAAAAGCTTTCGACAGGGTCGCTTGGGAATATCTATGGGAGTTAATGAGAACTCTTGGGTTTGGGGGTAATTTTATAAAAGCAATTCAGGCTCTCTATAGAGATCCTACGGCTAGAATTAAAATTAATCGAGAGTTATCAGCGGCGGTGCAGATTAAAAGAGGAACCAGGCAAGGCTGTCCTAGTTCCCCTCTTTTATTTGCATTATATATGGATCCATATTTACGTAGGCTCGAACTCAATCCCAGCATCTCCCCATTGTGTGTAAATGAGTCAGTAGTGAAAGTGCTGGCATACGCAGACGATGTGGCGATAATTACCTCTAATCCTGAAATGGCAATAGGTGTAATAGAACAGAAGGCACAAGAATTTGGTAACATTTCTGGTTATAAGCTCAACAGAGCTAAAACACAGATTATCAAAAACTTAGCATCTCAATGTAATGATCCTCGAGTGATTTCCTCTGCAGTATATCTAGGTGTTGAAATTTCACCTGATTTAGGGACAGTAGTTGAGCGTAATATTTCGCCTTTACTGACAAAAGTCAACGCGGACTTGCTAAGGATAAATAACCTCAGATTGTCGTTAGTGGGCCGCACTAATATCATTAAAATGATTATACTTCCTAAATTTCTTTATTTTTTTCGTACAATACCGTTATTGTTTGAGTCAATTTGGTTTAGTAAACTAGAGTCAATTTTAAATAAATTTATTTGGTCCTATGGGAAGACGAGACGGGCATATAAGTACATGACTTTACCAAGGGAGAGGGGAGGTTGGGGGATTCCTGACTTTAGGTTTTACTACTGGGCATCAGTGTTGCAATACATCCAGGGCTTAATTGGCGCAAATGAAGGGAACCCGAAAGTAAAAGCTGTTTCAACTATGATTTATGCAATTGTATTGGGCGAAGATACAGCAAATGCTTTTTTTAAATGTACTGATTCATCCTATTTTAAACGAACTCGCTTCAAGACAGTCGCCGCTGCTCATAATGTATGGTCTGCTGTTGCAAAAAACTTTGGTCTAGGGAGATTTAATAGATATATCAGAATGTACAGAAATAAGTCCCTACCCCCTGAAGTTTTTTCGGATGCTATTATGGCGGACTGGGATAGAAAAGGTATTAAGAAACTAGGCGATATGTTAGATTCAGATGGAAATATTCTTCTATTTTCAGATTTGCTAGATAAATTTAGTATAGCAAGATATAGTTTTTTCAAGTATCTCCAGATTAGGAGTTTTTTTCTTAAGAAGAAAGGAGGGCCAGGTGGATTTGGCATAAGTAATATTATGGAGACAATTGAGCAAAGCGGGGTGTGTTCCATTCGATTTTTCTATGCCCAGCTGGCTGGTTCAAAGAAGGATGACATTGATAGATTTGGTATGAAATGGGCTGGGAAATTAGGGACATCAGGGGAAGTCTTTCAGTCGTCCTTGGAGTTAGGCTGCTCAACTTTCTATTCTGCCCCATTACAATCGCAACATTTTAAAACGTTATACCAACTATACCATACGCCTGATCGTATAGCACAGTGGGGTGCAACTTCAGGAATTAGCTGTTGGCGATGTAACGCTATGGCTGCAGATAGCATCCACATATTTGCGCTCTGTCCCAAATTAAGATCTTTATTAAAGGACATTGAGGATTTTATGGCCCGCATACTTGCTTTTAACATAACCCTAACACCAACTGTAATTATGTTAGGAGTTAGGGATTGTGAAGGCGCCCATAGCGAATTTTTATTTGTAGCTATGGCGGTCTACAGGTTGATGATTGCTAGAGTTTGGCTCAATCCCCTCCCCCCGGGCTTGCAACAGTGGATTGCCTTATTACTGGGGACGTTTAACCTTGAAAAGGGTATATTCGAGAAAAAAGGCAAAAGGAAAAAAAGATGGGGGAGGAAAATTTGGGAACCGATACATCGTTGGAAAGAAAGATCAATTGCAAACGTAGACTGATGTATTAATCTCATCCTTATTGGGTTTCTTTTCTGTATTAATATGTGTTTATTCTTGATAGTACCTTTGATTTGGTACATGATTTATTATTTACATTTAAGGTATTTGTACCATGTGTCATGTGTGTGCCTGAAAAATTTCTTTGTTTTACAATAAAAAATATAAAAAAAAAAAAAAAAAGAAAGGCTATTCATGTGGGTGGAATAACCAGTGCTGCAAGCCCACTAGTATCATTTGATTTACAGTCCCAGGACACACACAGTGTACTGCACTAGGGACTTACTAGTAAATCAAATGTCCAAATCATGGAAAACCAATCGTAATACAGTTTACAGTAGAAGAACTTGCACCTTGGCACTGAAAAGCAGTGAAAACAAGTACATAGAGACAATAAACCAGCAAAAGCAAAGTCCAGCATGCCATCAAAAACAGGAAGTCAGAAGGCAAACCGAGAGGGAAAACATGCCAAAAGATGTCAGGTCTAACAGGACTGCTATATAGCCATTGTTAGAAATGGATCAGTTACTTGATGTTTAATAAGCGAAATTCCACCTTTCCGCAGATGATAAGCAAATTCACATCTATCTAGAACAGAGGCCAAACACTTATATTAACCTGTTTTTATGCTTGGAACATGGGCTCCAATGCATGAATTGAGCCAAGGCCAAGATGCTCATAGTGTTATAATGGTGCCTAAATTACATCATCGTTCAACTGCCCCAAGACCTTGGATACTTGCCAATTCTGACCTTGGATTTCTGGTTGGCAGATGTATGCACCCTGCCCAAGCAGGAACCTCAATACTAGTCAGGGTAATTCAGATATACACCATAAATTAGCATGTGCTCACCCTCTGGTAACTTGTCACAGAGCAGCCATGCTTAACTTAAGAGGTAATATATACAGTACCCAAACACATTTAGAACAATAGCTTATATTTCTATGAACAAAACAAGACCTAAACAACAAAAATCCAATTTGTATACTAAAAGTTAAAATATAGTGCTTAAAAACTCAAAGCACCAACCAAGGAAATCTGAACATGCTTGACCGGGGTAAATCCAAAAGTTCAGGCTGGCTGTGATGGAGTGTGGGTTGGATACAGGGAGCAGCCTCGGCTCCCTGAAAAGTACCTGGGTAAAATTATGGACAGAATGCTGAACAAGTCAAACATTCACCCAGTCACAGATCTTGGTTAATCCATCATTTCTTTGCTTGACACGCCATTCCAGGTTGGACCCAGCCATATGCAAAATATTAATGACCCTGCTCCCCATGAGAACTGTCCGGACCGAACTGCCAGGCCATATCCTCCCTGGACCAGAAACAAGCATACCAGGACGGGTTTCTTGGTATCACCCCTCATCAGCCTGGCTAGCTTGATTCAGGTGACATAGCAAGCACATGACCCATGTCTGGGCATACCCTTCCCACTTAGGGTGACAAATGTAAAAAAAACCTGATGGACAGAATGCTGAACAAATCAAACATTCACCCCAGTCACAGATCTGGGTTAAAGCCGTCATTTTGTTTGTTTGCCACGCCATTCAAGTTTGGACCCAGCCATATGCAAACAAATCATGACCCTGCTCCCCATGAGAACAATGCAGCCTGAACTGCCAAGCCAGGTCCTCCCTGCATCAAAAACAAGCATCCTGGGACCAGTTTCGGGGTATCACTCCTCATCTGCCAGGCTAGTTTGAATCAGGTGGCATAGCAAGCATGGGGCCACATCTGGGCATACCCTTCCCAATTAGGGCGACAAATGCAAAAAGAAAAGAGGATGGACGGAATGCTGAACAAATCAAACATTCACCCCCAGTATCAGATCTGCACCATTTTTCCATTCCTTATCCCACCAGTTCAGGGATGGTATCCTGAAACTGGTCCTTCAACCCAAGGTCTGTCACTCTAGGCAGAACAAGTGCCTGGCAAGCCAGGACCACCATGGGACTACCACTATCCCCCTCAAGGGAGACCTACACCGTATGTGTAATGCAAGAGTCTGCCTGGCGCAGGTCCCAGCCTTCTTTCCCAGTGACAGTGCATGGACCGCCTCCTCGGCTAGAAGTGACCTCAACAGGGTCAGTCGTGGGGTGCTCTCTTCTCAGAGGTGGTAACCCCTGCCCCACTGGTCCTCACCTGTGGACTGTTTCCACCTCCTGCCCCTCGTTCTGGACCTCTATACCGTCTGCTGTGGAGTTGTACCCCTAGAAAACAGAACGTTTACGGCACCTGTGTCAGCCACACTACTCAGCTCCCCTGACACTATGGAGCTCATATCAGTCAATGGTCTCTTCCTACAGACCAGGCCCCCCTCTGGGAGCATCCAAGCTCTGGGGCTGGAAATGGTCCACCCTGAGTCTCTGCCCACCATAGCCTCTTCTCCTATGCTTAGAAAGGACATTCCCCCCTCACCATATTGGGACCTGTCTGCGTCACTGAGTGCCTCTCTTTCCTTCTGTTGAGGGGAACCTGAGCCACCTTCCTCAGGTTAATGCCCCAATGCATTTCCAGACACTCTGGTACTCATTTAGAGTTCTTCCTCCTTTGCAAGCTCCCCAGGGTCAGGGAACCTGCAATCAACCAAGTGTCCGCATAGCTTTGTTAAACAAATATCTAGCATCTGCACTTTCAGAATTACATTGTATTGCCTACTATAGTCATCAATCTTGCTGCCCCTCACTCAGTCTTTAGTGCTTTGCTAGCATAATCAAGGACGTTCACCCATGTTTGTGTAGAGATTTGTGGCTGTCCCTGAACTTCTGCTTATACCTGTCAGAGGTCAGTGCAAATGTATTACAAAGTATGGCCTTTATGTGGGTGTACTGTGTTTGACCCTCTACCTCTGGTGCCAGGAGTGTGTCCCTCCCCACCATAGATATGTATCTCCACAAGCTACCCCTTCCATGACACCTCACAAACCATGCACACCCTTAGCACCATCTCATAGGCAGACAACCACTTTTCAATGTCATCTCACACAACAAAACTGGGTATCAAATCCTTTGGGATGTAAAATCTCCCATCTCCAGCAGACAATGCAGGTATGCTGTCAACACTACTGATGGACTCCTTTTGAATGGCTTTAATGTTAAGCTGTCTGAGGCTTAGCTTATGGGTTATTCTCTTTTCCTCCAGGCTCTAGATTAATCTTTCTCTCCTCCCTCCTCCCTCCTGTCCTCCAGCTCCTATAGGGACAGGTTCCTAGATGACTCACCATTCCCTGCAAGTGGATGGAGATCCAGTCCTGGGAGGATGTTCTCTTCCTCCCCAATGAGTCTCATTTCAAGACCCTCAGACAGGTCTTACTGGTTCCAATTCTTTCTCAGATCCTGACCCTTCCTCCTTATTGTTTGTGTGGGTCTGGTAGGCTTCTACCAATGCTATCAAAGAGGTTTGGAGCTCTGCTTTCTTAGCACTCTCTGTGGTAAACAATCTTCTCACATGACAGAATCCTTTGGGATGGCCACTGTGTAGCTCTCTAGGTTGGCCAGCTCACAATCCATCTTGTTGGGTGTGATCACAGACACAACAGTGAAAATAGGAATTGGGAAAACCTTGGAAAAATCAAAAAAATTAAATCAGGGAGAATTGATTTGAATTGGTCTAGATAGGGAGGAGTGGTGTGCACCAAGTCACTGTGTAGCAATGCACAAACACAAGTCCTATCCCCCACTCCTGATCACCAATGTTAGAAATTGGTTTCAAGTTGGCAGAGGTATGCATCCTGTTCAAGCAGGAACCACAATTCTAGTCAGGGTAAGGCAGACACAATATAAATAAACCTGTGCTCAATCACTAGTAGCTTTGCACAATGATGGCAGGCTTAACTTAAAAGGCAATGTTTAAAGTATTTGTGCAACACTTCAAACAGTAAATGAGTAAAAACATCACAGAAAGACCAGATTGGGAGAATAACATATATTTGTATGAGCAAACAAGACCAAAACCACAGAAATCCAATACGTATACCCGGAATTTTGAATGTTTAGAGATTACATGAATATATAGTGCTTAAAAGATCAAAGCATTAACTGAGGACATCTGTTCAGACATGACTAGGGTGTATCCAAAAGTTGAGGCCAACTGTGATGGAGCGCAGGTTGTATACAGGGACCAGCCTTGGCCTGCTGAAAAAAAGCTGGCAGGCTCTGTCGATGGAGTTTAGATGCAAGTGCGATGCATCATTGTCGAACCCCTGGATTGCAGGCGATGTGTCAGAACTGAGATACATAAAGTTGGAGATGTTTCAGAAACTGGAGAGGATGCACCACGCTGTCGGTGATGCAAGGTACACGGTCCTCACAGTATCGGCGATGCATCGATGTTGAGGAGGATGAGCTGGTTCCAATCAGCACAACATCGTCAGTGTGAGGATCTTTGCTGTTGCAACACTTTATACCCACTTCCAAGGATCCAAGACTAGATTGACTCCACTTGGCAGGGCAAGACTTGCAGCAAGCAAAGTCCATGTGCTGTAGCAGGGTTATTAAAAGACTTTGATGTCCCTAAGACTTAGAGCAGGGGGCAAGCATGCCCTTTGAGTCACTCTGGGTTTAGACAGAGCAGAAGGTAGCTGGAAGCAGGGCAGCACAGCAGAAATGCAATTCTTCAAGAGAAGCAGTCTAGCAGTGCGGCAGTCTTTGTAGCAACACAGCGGTCCTTCCCCCTGGCACAATTCATCACGCATCAAGCAGTGTTTGATTTGCTGGGGTTAGACACCCAGAACTTATACCCAGTTGTACCTTTGAAGTGGAGGTGATTTCAGAGAGGGGCTTTGAAGGGCACAGAGTTCCTCCCTCCTTTTTCTGACTCCAGACTCACTACAGGGGGGTATGTAGCCCTTTGTGGGGGCAGGATGCAGCCTATTCAGATGCATGTGTCAGCTCCTAACTCCCATCTTGCTCAAGATGAGGCATCAGGATTTGATGACCACTCAGGCACACCTAAGCTTCCTTTGTGTGTGGCTGTTTAGAGAGAATGCACAAAGTCCAACTGTCCCCCACCCCAGACGTGTATTGGACACACTGTAAGAACACGGGTTTAACCCAATGAGTCGCTGGGACCTGAGTGAGTGGTTAATACAAACAAAGAGGTCCCAGATACTAGAATGAATGAAACAAAACTAAGCAACTAAAATAAAATCAAAAAGGTTTGACAACATTGTTTATATTCACAACGTGTATTCTAAAAATTATTCATAAAAATACATATGAAATCTATCACATTTAATGCCCCTAAAGAATTGGGAGGGGGAGGGCAGTGTTGGGAAAGTGAAGGTACTGAATGAATGATGGAACAGTGGTCACTATGACCTCAATACACCAAAAATAATAATTGATTAACAAACTGAGAATCACAATTCATAAATTATTTAACATAAAATCATGCCTCGAAAGAAGAGAAATCCCAAATGATAAATCAAGGAGGAGGCTGAAAATGAAGAGGAGCGTCGACGTTTCGACCCAAAGTGATGCAGGCATAGAGTGACACCATGCTAGAGGATTTATCACTGTCATTCCAATTATATGAAACACGATAGAACTACGTCTTGTCAATAAGGAATTCCAGCCTATACGCGTAACAAGGAATTCCAAATGTTAACCTAAGCGATGTGTAGGTCTCACAGTAGCGAAAACTAATTTGGGTGTATTTCATTACCAGGACATGCAAAACTTAACAGTATATGTCCTTCCTTTTGAATACACAGCACCCTGCCCTACCTTAGGGGTGACTTATATGTAATAGAAGGGGCGTTCAAGGCTTGGGAAGGTGTTTGCAGAGCCAAGTCGACATGGCAGTGTAAACTGCACACACAGGATCTGAAGTTGTAGACCTGAGACACATTTAAAGTGCTACTTGTGTAGGTGGCACAATCAGTGCTACAGGCCCACTAGGTACATTTAATTTACAGACCCTGGGCACAGACAGTGCATTCCATTAGGGACTTAGAGGTAAAATAAATATGTACATTTTGAAAAAGTCAATCAAACTGTATTTTAGGGGAAAAGCACATGCACTCTAGCCTGGGTGTAACTTATAATTGCACTTGACAAAGCACACCTGGATTACTGAACTTCATCTATTTTTGGCTCCTTCAGAAGCTTAGTATTGTATGTATGTATTCACTTGTATTTTGCTATTTGTTAGGCGCGTGTATCACCTATATGTCTCACAGCGCCAGCTGACACTCAAAGATCCACGGTAGAAGTCTCATCAGAGCTGGAAAAGCCAGGTTTTAAGAGTTTTGTCGAACCTTTTATGATCTTGTTCCAATCGGAGAGAAAGAGGTGACACAGGTTTCAGGGCCAATTTTGGAGAAAGCACTGCTTCCGTTCCTTACTGTACGCACTTTTGGTACTGCTAGGAATTGTTTACTGGTGGAGCGCAGGATTCTGGTTGGTTGGTATTTTATTCGTTTTTTGGCTAGATATTTTGGCCCTTTGCCGTTCAGGGTTTGTGGACCAAGCAGCATATCTTGAAATGTATCCTCTTTTTTATGGGGAGCCAGTAGAGGGTATTCAGGCTGGGCGTGGAAAGGGTGCATGGAGGGAGGTTTAGGAATAATCTGGCCGCAGTTTTTTAGAGGACCTTAAGTTTTGACAACTGCTCTTCATTAATGGAGGCCAGCATTTCCATAATGTAGATGGCTTATTATTAGTCCCTGTACTAGGGGAACGTGGTACGATAGGGGAATGCACTTAAAGATTTTTCTGAGGGTTTGCATTAGACCGTAGCTGGTGAGTACCACATTGTTTATGTGGTCCGCCATGCAAAATTTGTCATCTATTATTATGTCCAGATTTCTCGCTATGGATTTGGGTAGAGGGAAGGGTCTCAGAGACGGCGGCCACCAGTCATCTGTCCATATTTTCTGAGCGTTGCCAAAGAGCAAGATTTCAGTTTTGCTTGCGTTGAGTAATAGGTTGTTGCTCGCCATGCAGCAGTTAATGAACAACATGCACTGTTTAAATCTGGATTTGGTGTCACTGGGATCTAATCCAAGGGTGATCAGTAACTGTGTTTCATCGGCATATGACACTGTGTCAAACCCATGTGCTTGCATTATCTTTGCCAATGGTGACGCATACAAGTTAAAGAGTGTAGGGCTCAATATGGATCCCTGGATAACTCCATTGTCAATTATCTGAGTTTTAGAGGAGAAGATACCTATTTGAACCTTGGAGGACATGTCTGTCAGGTAGCTCTTGATCCAGCTTAATGTTGGGCCCTCAACACCAGACTCCAACAGGTGTTCCAGAAGGACGCTATGTGAGATGGTGTTGAAGGCGTTGACAAATCAAGTAAGATCAAGATGGCAGATTGTCTTGCGTTAAGCGAGAGCCTGATGTTGTTGCTCGAGCAGGGCAGTTTTGGTGCTGTGAGATGCCCAAAACCCCAAGATGGGTCCAGCAGACTGTTGTTTTTCAGATGTTTATATAGCTGACTGTTGACCAGTGATTCTATGACTTTGTCAACTAGGGGCAGGAGGGAAATTAGTCGGTAATTGGCAAGCTGTTTAGGGTCAGCTGTTGTTTCTTTCAGGGCTGGACTGATTATGGCTTCCTTCCAGTGTGTGGGAATGATGAATTGTCATAGTGAGAGGTTAAAAATTCTAGTTAGGTTTGGGATGAGAGCTGGTGCAATTTTGGATAAGATCTGGGAGGATGTCGGGTCAGCTTGAGATCCTGACTTGTTTTTGTTTAGGGTGAGGGCTAGTTCTTCCCCTGTAACAGTACAAAATTCTTTGAGGGAGCAGTGTGTGAGGGAGGACCTTTAGTTTATTGCACGCCTGTTTGGATGGTGTTTTGGCTGGAAATCGTTTGTAGATGTTGTTTATTTTATCTACAAAAAAAGATGAAAGGGAGTCGACCCATTCTTGGGGAGCTGTGAACGGTTGTTGACACGAGGTGGGATTGGTAAATCCTTTTACTATTTTGTACAGTTCTTTATGGGAGCTGGAGGCCTGATTTCTTCTGTTTCCTAACTATATCTTTGCATTGAAACAGGGTTAGACTCTTTTGGAGCCTGGCTCTCTCTACAGGAGACACCCCCTAATCTTACTTTTTTGTCTTTACCCCTACTGTTTTGTAAATCTAGTTTTGGGGCTTTTAGGGCTCTGTGCACTTTACCACTGCTAACTAGTGCTATAGTGACTGTGGTCTCTCCTTTAAACATGGTAAAATTGGCTTACAACCAATTGGCAAATTAAATGTATTTGAAAGTCTTTAGTAAAGTGATAATACCCAGGTCCGGTACGTGAAATGTTACTAGTAGGCATGTAGCATATAATGTGACATCCACTTAAGTAGCCCTTTAAAACATGTCTCAGGCAAGCAATTGCAGCCTGCTTGTGCAGTTTTGACCTGGCAAAATAAACTTTTACCATGCCTAAACCTTCTTTTGTAATACATATAAATCACCCATAAGGTAGGACTTAAATAGCCCATAGGGCAGGGTTCATTGTATTTAAAACGTTTGACACATACTTTTAAGTTGGACATGACCTACTAGTGAAAAACTCTCCTATTTATTATTCTCTATTGCAAGGCCTACCTCTCCCCCAGGATAACATTGGGTTGTAGTATGGGTTAGGGCCTCCTTTTGCGTGCATGTTATATTACCTTTTGCTGCTTTTGCACACAACACTACATAGCTGTTTTTGTAAGTTAGCCTTCACGAAGATCTACACATGAGAAAAGGTTTGTTTTTCGGCATCTCTAGACATACATCGTGCCCCTAGTCTGCACAGTGAATGCTGAGCCGTCAAGGTTATCATAACATGTGAGCCTGTTTATCGGCATGTCCGTGTAACTCATTCTAGACCCAACCTTTTGACAGCTGCGAGCCAAGTAAGATTCTGGCGCCTTTATCATAGTACACTTGCCATGATTTCACACACTTGGAAGATTCCATGGATGCAGAGAGCCTTGCTGATCCAGATGTAATTTACACTTACTGAGCGGAAAGGTAATGGGGTCCCCCAAAACATGCCCATGAGACCTTCTTTAGTTTATAATACATAGTTCCTATATAGGGAGGGTGTTAAAACTAGGCGCTATATGACCTGTTTGCACTATCATTCTAATATGATTCCTCCTTTTGTATCTTATGGAATTGTAACCATGCTGACCATATTATTATTAATTATATGTCAGGTTTTGTTGACTAAAATACTGCGCATGAGATCACGTCGTTAAAATAAATATTTTAACCTTACTGTGTCTCTTTTTTACTCCTGTTGTGGACTGGTATGAGAGTATAACAAAAGAGTGTTCTCACTTTCCACCTTTCCTGAGATGGTCCTAAGTCGCATGTTCTAGGTTGTCTAATCATTGGTTACTTTGCTATAGGACGAAGGGCTAATGTGACACTGATGCTAGCTGGTTGGGGTTTTCTAGGTACTGAGGTGAGTTTCTGGTACACCAACAATTCACTAACGTCCTAGGTCTCTGTGCACAGTTCTGTGAATGAGCAGAAATCCATGCAACATGGTGCCGCTAATGAGTGTGGTCTTATTGTGAGACACTTGAGTAGTCTTTATATCAGTCTACGACCCGCACACTATTGTTTCTGTTTGACATTAGTGACGGATAAAACCTACCTATAGTTACATAGGACTCTTCAAGCTTGATATTTTAAAACAGTTTTCTATTTGAATTACTACCCAGTTGTGCCTTATTCTATTGAATTGTACTTCTCCAATACTGTATCGATATGGCTGCGGTGGATATCCCAGCACACAGTCGCGTAGCTGTCCGGAATCACTTGCAGGAATACCTCATTTCTTTAGAGGGACAGGCAGTGGTTTTTGTAGTCTCAGCTGACGCGGTGTACCCGTTTGAGTTGTTTTACTCATGGGTACTGGTGTATTTCAGTCTTACACCCCTGCTGATGCTCCTGCTGCGTACGCTCCATATCAGACAGTGGAAATTCCGATTTCTGCTTGGCAGCATGCCGGTTGGTTTAGTGGCATCCTCCCACAAGTTATAACAGCGGTCAGACAAGGGCCCTTGTCAATCCCAGGCGCTACTTGGTCTGTTTTATCTGCTTACACCCCGCATCCTCAGGGGGGTGCGTTAACAGCTCCGCAACTAAGACCCCTGTATGCCTCTGCATTGTCAGTTATTAGGGGTCTATTTCATTACATTACCCGCAACCTTCCGGGTGGGGCCCCGGGTGGTGTGGCGCATCCAGTTGGCGGGGGCAGGCTGAAGCTTAGTCCTGTGATGGTTAATGCGGTGATGGGCAAGCGTCCCCAGGATAAGGATGAGATGCCTTTTTGGCTTGCAGAGAAATTCGACCAACTGGAAGCAGTATTCCCGAATACTAGTCCTGTGGAGAAACACAGGATCCTCACAATTAGTTTGCTAAAAGACTTAGTGCCAGACGTAAATGAATGTACAACTTGGGGTGTGATTTTTGTGGTAGTCTATACTAGGTGCTTTGGCACCCCGTCAATGACTGTTCTATCCTCTGTGATCAAGCGTGTTCAGGATGAACACGGACTGGAGGTGACTGTGGAGTTGGGAATGCGACTAGTGGGAGCGTTTGACATGGTACGCAATCTCGTCCTTGCTAGTGTCAAGGGGGATGCGGTAAGTTTCCAATTCTCTAATGCTCTGCGCGATGTCCCTGACGCCGACAAACCCCGTCAGTTACCGAAAATTATTACAGAGGCTTATAAGACCGTTGACCGTAATAGTTTGGGTATTAAGCCTTTAGCTAAGAAAGAGAAACAGCAGCAAACCTAACAAGCGTCATCTGATAAAGATGACTGCCCAAAAGTTCAGAAACAAAATTGGAGTAAGAACAAAAAACAGGGGAAACAGCAACAGAAACAGGGGTCCTGTCCTCTTCACCTACACCTGCCTCTGCTGAGCGTACATATGAGTTGCGCGACCGGAGAACCATTAAGTCACCTGATAGGTTTCAGGTTCCTGAACAACGTTCTCCTCGCTCTTTGAAGGAAACATTGGTAACAACCACTGGTGGAGGAGGCGGGGCAGTGGTCAAAGTGCCCAACAGAGCAGTGACCAGCCTTGTAAGGCTGCCGGAAAAGGCAAGCAGGACAAGACACCCCGCCAAAGGCCCCAGTTTCAGAAGAAGAAAGTGTCTGCGGTAACAGCGAGATATGCCAGAGATAGTGAGAACGCAGCTTCGGAATCTGACATGGGCGCTGACGCTGCTGGACTGATTACCATAATTCGAGAGGCGCTGCGTCCACTACTGAAGGTGACAGCGACTGACACCTCCGTTGTAGTTGAGACAGCTGACACTAGAGGGGCTCCCCCTGACAGGCTTTATGAAATTGCCCTAATAATTGAAGGTGACATAGAACGTACCATAAAAGGGTTTTTTGGGGAAAATCTAACAACTACCTATGATATTTTGTTGGCGGAAGTTGACCGGCGCCCACCCTTTGTTTTAGCTGCTCCGCAAGGGGAGGAGGTGGCCCTCCCCGCTTTCGCACACCCAGTGCCGAAGAAGCAGGCTCTGCAGTTTGCAGAAGATTGGGCTAAGGCACTTGTGCCGGCGTTGTACCGTACTCACTGTGGATGGGACAAATTTTCCCCTCGACATGCGATTCCCTTGCGATCGATGCCACAGCCTCACCCCCAATACCAAATGCGACGTGAAGCGAAAGCTTCCGTTGCAGACATCCTTGAGCAATTGGAATATCATGGTGTGATTGAAGCGTCTGTGTCTCCAATGAATAAACCACTTTTTACTGTGACCAAGCCAGATGGCTCGTACCGTTTGGTATTGGATTACCGCCACTTAAACTCACATTGTCGTACGTGTGTGGTGCAGAATAATCACAGTTCTGCTCTACTGGATAGTCTCGTGCGTAAAAAGTTCAAAACCACACTTGACATATCCAATGGTTTCTTGCCCACAATCTGTCCCCTCTTAGTAGTCAATGGACAGCTTTTACCAGTGGTGGCAAACTGCGCCAATTCCTCCATTTGACTATGGGCTACAAGAATAGTCCAGGCGTTTTTGCCGCCTGCATTGTCTCTCTCCTGGAGAGGCTCGACGTAGATGCATGTTCATATGTGGATGACATCTATCTCCCAGACGACGAGTTATGGCCGCATCTGTGCCGTGTTGACCGCATAATATGCCGTTTTGCGGACATAGGCTATAAATTTAACTTTGCAAAATCACACATTGCAGAGTACACAGTGTTGTTTCTGGGCTACGAGCTCAATAATGAAGGTCGAGGTTTAGATCCTCACTTCTTGGGCAACACTGAAAAAGCTGCAATCTTTACTGGGCTTTTTAAATTTCGGTCGTACATACATTCCCGAATATGCCCAGCGTATCAAGCTGCTTTCTGTGGTGATACAACCTACTTTTTCCAAATCGTGCTGGATGCCAGAACATTCAGCCATCTTGCAATCTTTGTAGGCAGACCTTCTTGAATCTAAATTCTTGTTGACTCATGATAACCACACCAACCTGGTGATAAGAATCGTACCAGGGGCGGTGGGTTTCACGTAGCTCACTTTTAATGAGGGTAACACAGTCCATATCGTTTACACGTCACACCGGTACACTTCGGCTGAGTTGCGGTTTTCCACTGTGAAAAAAGTTTTGACAGCAGTGCAAATGGCCATTCTTAAGGAACGTGCACTGTCGCAGGGAAAATGCATTTTGGTTGTTACTCCATATTCTGCATTAGAGGCAGTGACGAAAGCCAGTGTACTGAATTCCAAAGATTTGTACCCTCTGTGGATACAATGGGCTACATCCTTGACATCCTCGGATGTCACGTTAATTTTTGATTCCTCACTGCAGACTCAAGAGTACTTGCAGTATGAATTTGTTCATCCTGCTCCTCTGACTATGCGCCCACTTGAGGATTTCCGTTGTATCATTTACACTGATGGCAGTGCGCAAGCAGGTTCAAACACGTGTATTCTTTGGCCTGTGCAATTGTGGTTGGTACTATGGTGGATGGTGAATTCAAGTCTGATTTCGTGCATACACAGGCATACCCCGCAATTGGCAGAGCTCCGTGCTCTGATGCTTGCATTGGAGTACATAGACCCTAGTGTGACTACTCTTAATGTGAGTGATTCTTACTAGTGTGTTCAGTCTTACAATGACAATCTACCCTTTTGGACTCAAAATGATTATCGTGACTCCAAGGGTCGCACACTAAAATATAGAATGATCTGGGATCGAGTGGCTGAGCGCAAAGAACGACTCTCACTGGTTTTTGTAATTCATACTCTGGGCCATCAGCGTGTTGGAGTTCACGCTGTTGGCAACTGTCTCACGGACGAGGCTGCGAAGACAGCAGTTGCAACATATGCAGTGGCAGTGGGTACACATTCCAAAAGTAAGATTGATGATGACATCTTGGCAGTCATTGCCATAACAGAGAAGGGAGGTAATTACCCTAGAGGTTTCCCTTCTAAATACTCTTATCATTTAAGTCCTGATGAAGTTCCTTATGTGAGAATTAACGACATTGGTGACAGGTTGATTCCCTATGTGGACCGCAGATAAGCCTTGATTACAGCAGCCCACACCGGAATGGCTTCGGCACACGCCGGCGTGTCAGATACTGTATCTCTCCTCCAGCAACGATATTGGTGGCGGGGTTTGTACAAACAGACACATGATTTTGTCTTTCAATATGGCATTTGTCAGCAAATTAAACCTTCTTCTGCTGCACTCCCGCCCCAAACTATGTTGTACATATCTAATAAACCACTTGCGTGTGTTTATTTGGATCACTGCGGTCCTTTCTCCTTTGATACTGCGTATAAGTACATCTTTGTAGCAGTTGACTCTTGCACGCGCTTTGTCGGGGTGTGGCCTCAAAGGAGCACTGATTCTAGAACTGTCCTAAGGGATTTGCGTGTCTTTGTGGTAATGTTTGCGTGTGGTATCTTCCATTCGGACCAGGGTCCAGCGTTTGCCTCTAAGGCGTACAAGGATGCCATGGCTTCATTGGGGTCCAGGTAAAATTTTCGTCTCCATACCGGCCTGAGGCTAATAGTGTTGTGGAGAGAATGAACCTTAACTTAAAGCAATCCCTGACAGCGAAGGTATTAGCTGCTGGCAGAGACTGGCTAACCGATCCCAATAGCGTACAACGTGCACTAAATATTCTCCCTAGAAGGTCTCTGGGTTGGCGGACCCCATACAAAATGCTCTTTGGCATCAAGATGTTTGTTCCGGACCTTGATAGTCTAGACATGGCGGCGGGAGCCGCATCCTTTGACGTAGATGAACATTCTAATGTTTTGCAGCACCTACAAAAGACCAGAGACAGTCTTCAAAAGAACACTTGCCCTCCACATCTAAAGCTGCGTTGCAGATTCTGGTAGTCGGCTGGCTACCCCAAGTTGGAGAACTGGTCCAAGAGATGATCGAAAACAGGAAAGAATTTGGTCCTTCCTTTCGAGCTCCAGTTGCCGTGCTTGGTAAGCAGGGTAAAATAACAGCCATTTTACCTCCTCTTCCTGGGCGAACAGGTACATTTCCATTGACAATGTCAAACCATACAGGGTGGTCGATTCTCTATAGTGTGACGTCTGCGGTTTCGTGTCCAGCAATGGTGTTCTGGCCCAGGATCCTGCCATTGGGCCTTATGTTGTCATTGAAATGAGTCCACTTACGAATCCTTTATGGAATCTACCTGCTGGTGATCCTCTTAATGACACTGAATATACTTACCCCACTGACTTGTCTATGCCTGATTTAGAGACACGTGTGGCTAATCAATCCCGTTTTTCATTTGACACTGGCTCAACCACATCTAAGGCCCCTTCAAAAGTTTTGATTTTTGCTACCTGGTTTAAAAAACATTTTTAATTCCCCCCTGGAATAACATTTGGCTGGTGCTTTTGGCAATTTTTTTGCTCATGTCCATCGGATTTTTGGTGTATTTATTTTGTTTTATCAATGGACACTACGTTCAAGAAAGAACTTCTATTAGAATGATTGATGGAACTTTGGCTTTCCACTCCTCTTGGCACATCATGAAGAGTGACCAGACATTTGTGAATATAACTGCTTGTCCCATTTTGGATGGGATTGTATGAGATGCTCTAAAGTTCCAGATACATGGTCCCACAGAGGTTATTAATGTTCCCAATGTACTCCGTGTCTCTATGGGGGATGTGGTTAAACAAAATATTCGCTCTGATGATTGGGGCGTTAAAGCTGTGGAAGCTTTATTTTCTGATTTGAAATAATATGCTGCTTTTGATGCTGAAGATTTATATTTAGAATCTGCAAATTATAGTGATTTGTACTGTTATCAGCATTTTGGCAATCACTTTCTGCATAAGACAAATTCATTTAGAAATGTGGTGAACTACACACAGTGGGAGCACTGTCCCGCATCACTGGAAGGCAGCTCGAAAACACTTTTGAAAAAGTTTTCTTATTTTACTGATTTTGACCAATCAAACCCTAATGCATTTTATTTTAAGTTGAATGAGAAGTCCTCTACCAAAGTTAGACTTACCCACACTAAATTACTGTATTCAAAGTCCTTTATAGACCAGTTGGCTGTTGGGGGCTATGAACTGTGGAAAGATACAATTGATCTTAAATCTGTTTGGGGTTCTAAAAGTTGGCAAGTGCAAGCTACTGAGGCTTTTCATTGTCTCATCCCAAACCATATGTTGTTTCTGAATGCTACTATTTCACAAACCACATGCTTTGGATTGGCTACTTCTAAAACATGTAAATGCTTCTTTATTTCTTGATTTGGGCAAATTTCCCCATTGGAATAATTATACCAGTACTTCCTTGAGTGACTTACAAGCCCTGTTGAGAAATTCCTATTTTAATGTTTCCAGCATTAATCCTGAAGGCTGGTTGCTATGGCAAAAAGTGCAGATTCCCACCAGCACCGTTTTCTGGGTCTGACCCCTGGCTATGCAGAGGTTAGAGTTGATCCCCGCTTTCAGACTCAACATTCAGTCACCACCTATTCTGTAAGCAAATTGTGCCAGAATTGGCTCAGGCAGTCATCCTTAGCGTCTGTTAAGCTAAATTTATCCAAACTCACTGACACCATTGACTTAAATGATTTTATTAAAGGTCCTGCAGCAGGCAGATCGAAAAGATGGATATATGCTGCTTACAACGAGGTTTGGAAACTGTCCAAAATTGAAGCTTCTTCTAGACTTAGAGCTATTGATCAGGCCGATTTAGAAAAAGTGCTTGCCTTTGTAGATAATAGCATTAACACACTTTCTTCCCGTATTTATACATTAGATAATATTATATCATCTGTGGTTGATATTGTGCAAGAAGATGTTGCTGTACTATATCATGGGCAAAATCAATTGGGGTCTGTTATGCAGTTTGCATGAACTCTACAAACGTTGAAAAATGGGAGAGTATCATGGGATTACATGAACACACGTTTGTTATTTCTGCCTTTCAATCTGACTGTTAAACAACAATTTATGTCAATAAAGGATGCCACGCTTTCATTGTTGCATATTGAAAAGCTAGAACCTTTATCATTTTCAGTGGCAGAGACCAATTCGGCAGTTTGGCTCATCCATGGGTTGATAACTCTACCTTTTCCCCTTTTCAAATTTGAGTCCTGCATGAAACACTATGCAATAGGTAGATTTGAACCCTTAGGTGGTGCTTAACTTCATGAAGTATGGAATCTTCAGTTCACATACAGGTGTTTGAGGGAAAGAAATGAAGGTTATTTGAATGGCGAAGATTGCACCACCACACCAGATCACTCTCTAGTCTGCAGATATCTGCAATTGCACAGCTCTTGTAATGTCCTTGCACTGAACCTTGCCTGAGTTTTAAAAGGCACTCCAGTCCCAGCCATTACACCAACATTCACATTGCTAGCAAACGGTAGTTAGTTGTTATTAAATAATGAAGAATGTTGTGGTATGCATGCTGGTATTCCTTATATGAGTACAGTTTCCCAGCGTGTAGTTTTCTGTAAGAATGTCTTGTTTCCTTCTCCACATGGGAGGCTCGATGTTTCCATCTGGCCTTCTATTCCGACCTTGAAGGCAAAGTTCAACAAGATGAGTCGAATAAGAGCTCTTTTGTTCCAGAAGGAAGTCCCCCTTACATCTGCGCATGAGACATTCGCCCTTCACGTTGCAAATACTCGTACTGAGGTTAATACCTTGTTAAACACAGACCTGCCCCTGCATTTCGGTGCTTTGATTCACACAATCTTAAATGCCTCGTCGTCCACTGGCTAGGGACATTTTTTTAAAGTAGTATGTTCTGGCCTTGTGACCTTATTTCAGACTATATTTGGTGTGATCCCTGCATTTTTCATTCAATTTTTTGAGTGTCTTTAGCGGTTTTCCGTTACTCCTTGCTTTAGGCGCCGGCATACTGCTGTTAATTTGTTTTCTACAAAATGACTGCACAGGTAGTGTCCCCCGACGATCTGTCCCGGCTCCTCCTCCTTCGTAACCGGATGATAGAATACTATGGATCGCTGCCTCTGGTGATTCTGAGTGTGGCGTATGGTTTATCTTTCTGGTTCTCATTCTTCACTCATCCTTACCAACAGGCTCCAGGTCCTGATGAATGATGCTGCCCGCTTGATCTTTAGACTTCCTAGGAGGTCTAGAGCCACTCCCCTACTACAAAGCCTACATTGGCTTCCAATTAAAGAGAGAGTGGAATTTAAGAGTTTGTGTACAGCTCATAAGGCAATTTACGGTAAGGCCCCAGCCTATATCAAGGAGCGCCTGCAGCTGTACTGTCCGACGAGATCACTTCGGTCCTCGGACTCGCAGCTGCTGACCTGCTCTCGCTATAGGCTGGCGACGAAGGGAGGGAGAGCTTTTTCAGTACTGGTTCCCCAGTTGTGGAACAGTCTGCCTAGAGGGTTGCGCGAGGAAGGAAACCTCCTAAGATTCCGAAAGAGCTTAAAAACGCTATTGTTTAGGAGAAGCCTGAGCATAGCATAACCGGAATGCTGCTCTTTGCTCTGACTTCGTTATGTTGTTGTCCTGTACCATCTTTTCCTGGCGCTTAGAGGCCTGCAGGTGATTAGGCGCGGTATAAAATTAAAATAACAATAACAACAATAACTTGTGTGCAGCCTGTTTTCCATTGCCTGGATTGTTGATTTGAATGGGCCCTGGATTTGTGTCTCTGCAACACGGTGTCTCCTGACCTGGATTTTAATCTATTGATGATTCCCTTAGTTTCTCATGAACTAGATTGTTCTAGTGCCGGGATTATGGCCTGTGCAGCGGCTCATGGGAATCAAGGCAATTGGAACATTTGGACTGCGGCCAGTGACTTTCTGGTGCGCAGTTATCTTGAAGTAAGCCAGAGTTGTCCTCTGATGGTACTAGAGACCCCGGCAATCGAGGAACATGTATGTTCTTTCCCTTTGCTTACTTGGATGGCTGAAATGTTCATGAATGATAACGACTTCCTATTGGAGGCAATTGCGACGTATGGTGCTTATACGCTGTTGGATTGAAGTACGATTTTTTTTCTGCTTCATAAACACGTACTGAGCTCGTGAATATTTTGACTTTTAAAGCCTTACTGTTTTTTTTAATTTTTGAGGTCTTTTTTCACACCATGGCCGCCCGTGATTGGTTTCACTGACTTTGTTACTTTAATTCAGATTTTTACTCCCAATTCTCAAGTTTGGCAACATACCTCAACTTGGTTCGGTCTCATTCGAACTTGAAGTTTGCCCCAGTTATGGTGCATTCCCCAAACAAGGGAGGGTGTAGTATGGTTTAGGGCCTCCTTTTGCATGCATGTTATGTTAGCATGGCTTATTAGAAGTTTAAACGCCATTTTTCCTTTTGCTGCTTTTGCACACAACACTGCATAGCTGTTTTTGTAAGATAGCCTTCACAAAGGTCTACATATGAGAAAAAGGTTTGTTTTTCAACATCTCCAGACATACATCGTGCCCCTAGTCTGCACAGTGAGTGCTGAGCCATCAAGGTTATTTTAACATGTGAGCCTGTTTATCGGCATGTCCGTGTAACACATTCTAGACACAACATTTTGGCAGCTGCGAGCCAAGTAAGATTCTGGTGCCTTTATCATAGCACACTTGCCATGATTTCACACACTTGGAAGATTCCAGGTATGCAGAGAGCCTTGCTGATCCAGATGTAATTTACACTTACTGAGCGGAAAGGTAATGGGGTCCCCCAGAACAAGCCAAAGAGACCTTTTTTAGTTTATAATACACATTTCCTATATAGGGAGGGTGTTAAAACTAGGTGCTATATAACCTGTTTGCACTATCATTGTAATATTATTCCTCATTCTGTATTTTATGGAATTGTAACCATGCTGACCATATTATTCTTAATTATATGTCTGCTTATGTTGACTAAAATACTGCGCATGAGATCATGTCGTTAAAATAAATATTTTAACCTTACTGTGTCTCTTTTTTACTCCTGTTGTGGACTGGTATGAGAGTATAACAAAAGAGTGTGCTCACTTCCCACCATTCCTGAGATGGTCCTAAGTCGCATGTTCTAGGTTGTCTAATCATTGGCTACTTTGCTATAGGACGAAGAGCTAATGTGACACCGATGCTAGCTGGTTGGGGTTTTCTAGGAACTGAGGTGAGTTTCTGGTACACCACAATTTACCAATGTCCTAGGTTTCTGTGCACAGTTTTGTGTATGAGCAGAAATCCTTGCAACAGGGTTACCTTATTAAATTTAATAAATTATAACTTTTTTTTGAGGGCAGGTAGAAATATCATGTTTGGCTCCTGAAAAATTGTAATTTAAAGCCCCTTTTACACGTTAAAGTGAGATTTTATGTCACAATTCTGATAATGCAACATTTAGAAAGTTGTTATTGGCTTATCTTAACCATTTGGTGCCAGTAAGCCTTTTTCCTGGGTGACATGGCTAGGTGTAGTTGGTAGTTGGCCTTTGTGTATTTCTTTGAGACAGCCAAACAATAGAGAGTCTATTGGCAGGATGGGACATCCAAGGCAGGATAGGGAGGTGGAGCTGTGCACAACCCTGTTTGCATTTCAAAAGTTCTGTTACAGCTCGCACACAAAGAAATTCACACAAGCCTTTTGTACTTGCAGACAAACTGGGACAGGGGCAGGGAGGCAGACATTTCTAGACACTGTTAAAGGGGGAACACTCCAGACGTTTCTAATACTTCAAAGAGGGCACCAGGTATAAAAATAGGACTTTCAGACCCACTTTTTATTACACTCCTGCACCTGTGGATACTTCCAAAGAAGGACTGCTCTGCTGCGAGACAACTAACCTGCAGCTTGGGGCATGCCCAGCTGTCTGAGAAGGAAGACTAAACCTGCACCCTTCAGCCCAGTTTGAAGTGACTCCAAGGGTCATATGACTGACCTCCTGTTTTGAATTACAGGAACACAACAAGTTCCAGAATCCCCTCTGCAACTGCCCACCTGACCTGCACTGAACCTGCTGGACCTGAAACTAGACCTTACTGAGCCCATATGGCCTGTGCTAGAATAAGTTCCTGATCCCCAAGAGATGAACCTCTATTGGTGTGGCATCAGTGGAGCTCCTCTTGGAAGAAAAGGCAACATCCTAAAGTTTTGGGCTCTTGATGACCGCAAGTGTGCCATTTCATTCTAAGATTCTGCTGCCTGCATCGACCGCCAATGCCAAGCTCTGGTGCACTTGACTCTGTGCTACAGTGGTGACCACTAGCAAAGACCAGCAGTGCGAGATCTGCATTTTGTGCTACAGCATTCACAGCCCTCTGTGACCACAACGCTCCAGTAATGAGCCATTTGTGAATCCTGACAGGATCTCCATTCTACAATGATGACTATCTGCAACACCTGGCCTGCTGTTCACGCTACTGCTATGACCATCTTTATGCACTCATTGCTCCTCGTGGCCTCCTTCACTTCAAACAAAATTCTTTATGCTGGACTTTAGAAGGTAACTTTTTCAGCAGGTCAAACCTTGTCTGTGTATCCGGGCCGTGCTCCTTTGTGGTTGGCCTGAAGTTGTCATTTTCACCTACTCCCATGACCAGATAACTTTTGGGTGCTATACTTACCTTAAATCTTGAATAGTGTTTTCACTTTATTACTGTTAAAATTTATATTTATTGAATTCTGCATAAATATTAAGTTAAGCCTGACTACTTTTGTGCCAAGCTACCAGAGGGTTAAGCACAGGTTAATTTAGTGAATTTTAAGGTTCACCCTGGCAAGTATTCAGGGCCTACACCTCCCCCTCAAGCAACAACCCAATACCCAATTTCCTACAGATGGGACAAAATAGGGCGGGCAGCAAATTAAAAGGGTCCCCATTAATAAATCAGATAGCTAAAAAAAAGAGTCAACATTTGCAAATCATGGCAGTTTTAATCTTGTAAATACCCTAGGTATACATGTTTTGCCAGGTATGTGAGACCGCATGCATTTGTGTTTGCGGCAGACAATGTCTTGTGGTAATATCAGAGAAATCAACATTAAAACTGGCCCACGGAAAATAAAACAGGCCCAAAAGCAGCCAGAAAAACAGCCCACACACTGACCTAGCAGACCAGAATTTCAGGCACTGCCAGATTTCCCTATAGGACAGTACGACCCTGGGTGGAAACTCCTGTCTCTCCCTGAATCACAGTTAAAAAGCAGCTCAGAATCAAGCCCTCAGTTCTTACAATTGTCGGCACTGTAAATAGTTTCAGATTCCGTGTATGGGGTTATCTTCTTCACTTTCTTTACTTTATTCTGCTTTTAACTTAGCTGTAATCATACTGGGTTGCTTGCTTTCCAGATGCAAGAACAGCTGCGTAAAAGAGCAAAGATAATTATTGTGTTAATTGGTATTCAAAAGCAAATGTTATTTTTAATAGTTCTTGGTATATGTGATGCTTCACTGTTAATATCATCCAATAAAAGCACCACATTCCCCTGGGATCTTCTGTAATGTAGCCTTTAAAAATATTCCAAAACTGTTCCACTGGTGTGCCACTCGAATTGACTTTCATTTATTTGTAAACGCATGCCGATAAACTCCATCTGTTGTAAAATAACACATTCCTTCAAAGTGTGATCCAAGTACAGCTTATTTGCTAAATATTCTTCAAATGTAAAAAAATTCAAAAAACATATATTTACCATACGCTTAAAAAAATGATTTGCGTCCATCAAAAGTTGCGCATTCTATATAGGGATGTATCTTATTAGTTCTGGGAAACACCGTTTATAGTCACCTGGTGGAACATGAACAATGGTGTGCTTCCGAAAGACACTTAGCAAGGCCAGAAATTACAGATAACTGAAAAATATGTAGTGTGTGATTGATTTATGCATGTGCAACATCCTTTTCCTGTATGATTGCGGGACATAACATTAAGCTTTAATTTCTTAAAATATGTAGGACAACCAATCATGAAGCAATAGGCTATCTAACCCACTGTAACTCTCACCCATGGTAAGGATTATAAACAAGCAGTCGCAAAGGCAGCACCACTTACTAGAAACTACCAGTCAAAAGGCAACTTATAATTCTAGTTACAGGAATTCTCACCCACCCAGTCCACTAAAAGGAAGCTCAATATAGAGCAACTCCCATTTTAACTTCACTCCAACCCATCAAGAAGCAACAATGTGAGAAAGTAGTTAATAAGTTTTGGTAGATTGGTAACCACCACAACTAATAAAGTCACTGTCTTATTAGGTCCAGCTGAAAGTTTCAGTAATTTCAAACTAAGCTCAAACTCTGGTAGCTATGACACAGAGCAAAAAAGTCTAACTGAACAAAAATGTGTAAAGCATTTAGAAGTAAAAGTTATAAACATGACACATAAATATCCCACTCAAATTTATACAAAAGATGGGAAAATGTAATGAACAAAATGACACAAACATGACAAAAATTCAATATAGGGAGCTAGTATATGAATTTTTAAAGATGTAAGTGAAAATTATACCAAAAAGGTAAAAACTCCAATGGTAGTCAAGGGTAAGAGCAGACTGGGACCTAGGTGCAATTTAAGACTGATTGTAATGTAGTGCATGTTTCATACACCAAGTAGATTGGCCCCTCTAGTGTCTGGAATAAGGGAATTTTGGAAAAGTTGTCACATCTGAAAAGGGACATTTTTGTTCCTCTGGGGAAAAACCCTTCTCAGTGTGGGACAAACCTGAATTTCTGTCAGAGGCCATGGATCTGCTTGCTCGACACATTTTACGGGTAGTCCATTTCAAGCTCTGCAGCAAATGTTTTGAAACAAAAGTTCCTACATTTCCTTGGGTGCCTAAATAACTACAAGAATACAGTTTGAAGAGCTCAGGACCTCTTGAGGAGAGCTTAAATACCATCAGGGTGTCAGACAGAAGGCAAAAGCAAAGTCTAGTCCAGTTCCATTGAAATGTCCTCTTTAGATTTTATTGTGTTTCTGGAGCTACCCAGGGAATCAGCCTTATGATCCTTGGAAATCTTTCTGTCATTGGATTGTAAGTGGGAGGTGTCCAATCTCCTCAGGTTCTTCCCACAGGTCACAGGTGCCAAATGTAGTATGATAAGTCCATCTGGTCTCTTTATACAAGTTCAGCATTGTTCTGAGGAAGGCTAGGTGAGGCTCCAGGTTTGTATGTTTCACCAGCCTGCGGCTGAGAGACACACTACGAAACTCTGAATCCCCCTGTTTCCATTGGTGAAAGGTTCCCTGGCCCTGACCTATTTACTTTTGCAGTACTTCCTGTTTGCCTCACCATAAACAGACGCACAATGCAGGTTGACAGCAAACCAAGATATTGAAGGTCATTAGCTACACTACATTTGGGCCCTGAAGGTTGGGGTATGCAGAGAGTGTACTATAGCAATCCTGGCATCCTCCCACACATAGCAAAATCCAGTTTGAAGCAGGCACTGTACCCTAAAAAACACAGAAAAAAAGCTTGGTAGGACAAAAGCAGGCTCCTTCAGCCACCAGACAGGGGATTCACAATAATTATGATGAAATCCTGTTTGCACCATTTGAAGAAGGCAACACTTTTACTTGTGCTTCAGACAGATGTGCCATTCCGGATTTGATACTGTGGTATCAACAGGAGAGTCACAGCCTGGCCCTGAATATTCTATTACGATCAGTGAATTCATTGTTGCCCATTCAAGTCAGACTATTGTGTGGTTTTGGGAGACTTTCACATCTCTTTCACCGTGAGCTATGAGTACATGCTAGAAGATGGCAGAGGCTAAGGTTAATTTGCCTTCTGACAGTTTAGGCAGGTAAAGGATAATGTTCTGAAAGTTACTCTTCCCTATTATATTATTAATTCAACTTCACCATTGAATTGGATTTTTAATAGCTATTTAAAAAAAAGTTAGATTCTTGCTGGTCCCATTACCCTGATACAGTATTTTAATCTGTACTCTTATTTTCTACATAGCACTGTTAGGTCTGCTGCAGTGAGAATAGCTTTTAGGACCTTGTCACTGTAAGGATATATTACCATACCAGCCGATGCACCTACTTTGGAGGGGGTACAAGGTACAGACTCTTTTGTTTTCAGATGACTCCCTCCTGGTGTAAAAGATACCAGCAGGGTTGCAGTTCCTTCTTGATAGATTCCATCCCTCCTGCAACACTAGGGGCTTGGTCATTAACACCACAAAAACTAAATGTATGGCATTTAACCCCCTAGAAGTCCTAGAAAGGGAGCCCAATGCTAAAGGGGACCCACTTGGAAAGAGGTGGCACCTTTGATGACCGTGATGTCCATCTTTCAGACAAAATGTTGTGGATGCCCCACCTAACTAAGATGCTACTGGGCCATAAACAAGTAATGGGGTCTCTAGGAAATGAACATCGCTCTTCACACACTAGACCCATAGCTCCAGCCCTTCAGGTCTATGACTCAAAAGCAGTCAGCACAGCTCTGTATGGAGCAGAGCTGTGGAGATTTGAAAGGACTCCTGATCTTTGCAGATCTGAGAATTAATTCCTGAGGGACCTTGTGATACTGCCCCAAAGTACTTCACCTACTCCCTTAATGCTTGACATGGGAAGTCGAATTAGGGCTCCAAGCCTATTGGGCTAAACAAGATCCATCCCAAAAATAAGTCTTTAAACAACCCTACTGGGAATCGGTGGAACAGTTAAAATCCAGAAAATCTAATCTGGAAAACTCACTACAGAATTTCTCCTCCATAAACAGATCAGATATCTGGAGCCCTACCTTGACATATTTCAAGTCCCTCGAGACAGGATGCTATGTATCCATTTTAGGTTTGGCACGCTCCCTGTCTGTGAGGTGATAGCTAATTGGCATTCTCACAATCAAACTCCAAGTGATTGCCCAAGCTGCAGGGACCCAGTGGAGTCCGTTGCTCATGTTACGTTTGTCTGCCAGGCCTATGCCAAACCTAGGTCTAAATATCTAAAATCGATCTGCCGGCAACTGGGTACACGGAACCATCGGGATGATCTGCGTATCCTAAAATGAGATTGTGGACTACTCTTTGCCATTGGAGTGGCCAAGTTTTTAAGCCATGCATAGATTATTAGAAGGGAGCATTTGATAGGAACGTTGTAGTATCTAGTAGGACAACCTCATGCATAGTTGCCCAAGGGCGCAATGATTGCAACTTTTGTCACACTCAATTGCTATGCACATGCACTTTACTGTATATCATTACTTTGCACCTCTGTCCCGAATGGGTTGTAAAAGCAATTAAAAGATCTGATGGGCATTGTGCATTAGGACCAACCAATAGTTGCCTGTAGTGTGAACATACAGGGCCGCCCTTTATTCCTTGCCACACTGTCTTATGTATATGTTATTATTGTAAGGTCGTGACAGTTGCCTTTTATTATTGACTTGTCTAATTTTATCTTGCTCCCTCGCTGTATCAGTGAATCATGACAAACAATTTTGTTGTAAGTTACTGTTACAAGCTGCTGTATGAAATGTCTACTTTTATACCTTTTATCCTTTTATAGCTTTTATGACCCGAGTTGTCAAAATAAAGCTTATAAAATACAATATTAACATACATGTCCCACTTTTAAATTCTGTGTACGCTACCTTGTGGGCTACAAGGCCTACATAGGGGTGACATTAATTTTTATGAACGAGGTTTTTAATTCTCAAAAGGTTTCTTTTAACAGGTCGCACTATAGGCTTTAAATTGCAGTAGTTGAACTATAATGGTAGTCATCAAGCCAAGTGTTCCTTGCCCCTTAGTGGATGGCACACTGAATGCTGCAGCCCACATGACATTTTAACTTTCTATGCATTAGGTATATTTTCTACATCATAGACTATGGCATTATTGGAAAGTTAAATAAACCAGTCAGGGATTACCCAATTTCTTGGCTTTTAGGGGATCAGAGCATTCTCACGGCGCACTGGTCAGCAGTTCTCCAGTGTGCAAAGTTTAAAACAAGCAATAAAATTCAGCAAATAATTGAGGTGATTATGCAATAAAAGCATTCTCATAGACTGGAGGTTTCATCTGAAGGTAGTTCTGGGTCCGAGAGGGGCTGGCTTTGAAGTGTGGGCTGGACTGCTTCTATTGGTGCAGCACCAAAACTGTTTGGATATGGGTGGGTCTAATCTGGAGTAGCAGGGCATTTAAGAGAATGACTGGTTGGAATGTTCCCCCAAGCGATTGTCTGTGGTTAGACTTATTGCAAATATTCTCTCCCCCACTTGTTTTGTATTTGATGTCACGCTCTAAGAGGCCTAGGAATGTCCAGAAATGGGTCTTTTGCTCATTGTGCCACTGGAACCAAACTGCACCAAACTGAAGAGGCCTACTCAGGCCGAAAGCAGTCTTGATTGCTTGCCTTCAGTATCAGAGAGAACCTGGTTTAGGAGTTCAGTCAAGACAATTTCTATTTGTACAGGACAAAGATCAATGTGCACATGGCTGGGCTCAATCAGAGGCTGCATGGAGGGCAAAGAACAATGGGCTAGAATATTAAACCAAGTGATTGGGAGTGGTAAGAATTATTGCAAGAATTCTTCACATGACTTTTTACGTTTTTAATACCCCATGATGGAGAAACACCAAGTTTCTCTTCAGGGTATGAGTGCCTGATAAGCTTCTGCTTTAATACCACACTTAGGATCCAAGGAACGTCTCCCACCAGTGAACGTATCGCTCCCTCTCTAAATAACAACTCACAAAAGGTACATTCTGCTTAAACCAGGGCTGTATACCAAGTGTAAGGGAAAGGAATCATTATTTAAGAACTAGAACCCTCACTCACCCAAGTATGACATGCTTCATCATTGGGTTCCCGCCACACATCCCGGCTGCAAGGTCCCAGATGTGGGCTACAATGCTCCACCTAGTGTAGTGGGTAGAGAGAAGCTGAGGTGTTTTCAGATAAAGGGATGTCACAAAGTGATTTAGGTGGGTGAGGGGCAGAGTGCAGTGAAAAGGTGCGTGATAAGGTTAAAACTATCTCAAGGGCTCAATTTATTTATTCATTAGTGTCCTTAGATAGAGTTAAAAATAGGAGGACAGGAGGTTTAAAACAAATATACCTCCAAAAGGTCAACATGTTTCTGCCTTTGTAGGACTCCTAATAGAGTTCATAGGCATTCTTCAGTACCAAATATACGTTCAAGTCACTCTGAAAAACGTATACCACACTCATA
The DNA here is from genome assembly GCF_964263255.1 of Lissotriton vulgaris. NCBI lineage: Eukaryota > Metazoa > Chordata > Amphibia > Caudata > Salamandridae > Lissotriton > Lissotriton vulgaris. The sequence goes on from NC_141691.1 coordinate 1,318,352,961, forward strand.
TAATATTAAGATGGCTATACTGGCCATATTCAAATGCGAATACTAGAAATGTTGGTAATTATTACGCCATCTCCATCTGCTGGAGGAGACAGACTTAGGCTCTCTGCAGCCACAAGGTACCCCGCAACCACTTTGGATTACTGAACACAGTCCTCGTCCAAGTGTACTTTGCAACGCAGAGTCCTGGCTAGCTTCAACTTACCCTTCTATCCTGATCCTGACTATTTCTTCTATCCTGGGAGCAGCTCTTCATGGGCCTAATTTTTCTAGTTATTCTACCATCTAATTTTGAGTGGTACATAAAAGCTGTTTTAATAGGCACATTTATACATGGCCCCCCTCGCCGCCATCGTCAGACAGCATGAGCTTAGTATAGTATCCTACGCCGACGATACCCTGCTCATCCTCTCCCACATGATGAACCCCAAAGACACCAGACATGAAGGAATGAAAGACGTCATAGCCTGGATGAGCAACAGTTGCCTAAAGCTCAACTTGGAGAAGACAGAGGTCCTTGTCCTCAGACCCTCCCCCACTGCCTGAGACAACACCTGGTGGCCCTCCACCCTCGGAAACCCACCCACCTAGACGGACCATGCCGAGAACCTCAGCATCATTCTAGACTCCTCCCTCTCCATGACTCGTCAGTACAATGCTTTCACCTCCACCTGTTTCTACTCCCTCTGCATCCTGCGCAAGACCTTCAAGCGGATCCCGCCCGAAGTCAGGTGGACCATCACTGACTCACTCATAACCAGCAGACTGGATTACCGGAACACCCGCTAAGCCGGAATCAACACATCCCTGCTACACAAACTCCAGACCATCCAGAATACCACAGCCAGCCTAGTCCTCGGAACCCCACGACATGAGCACATGACCCAGCAACTGCCAGACCTCCACTGGCTCCTCATTGAGAAAAGAGTGAGTTTTCAAGCTGCCATGCGAAACCTCCCTCTACAACTTTGGACCCAAATACCTCAATGAAAGAGTCTCATTCCACATACCCAAAAGAAACTTCCTCTCCGCTGACCTCCCCATTGCAGAGACCACTCGCATCCACAGAAGAGCCTTCTTCTATGTCGTGGCCAAGGTCGGAATGAGCTCCCAGTCAACATCAGACGTTCCCCTATCCTGCACACCTTCACAAAGAGCCTCAAGACCTGGGTTTTTGGCTGATCCGGAGCTTCACCCTTCCACCCCAGCGCCTTGAGACCCTCACAGGTGAGTTGTGGAAGGGGGAGCAAGGGAACCCTACTCACTGGGAGCCTGGGTATGAAGATTAAGAAGGAAAACAACGTCTCCTGTCGGATAATATAAACAAACTTGTGATAGAAATACCGCACAATGGCAATATAGGGGGCGGTGTGGATGTCAGAAAAAGAAGCTGTCTACACACATATCCTGTTTGGTGTTTCATTGCATTATTTATATAGACATAAAGAAAACTGTATACAATATATATTAAAAAAATACACTGTGTTTTAGTGTCCCAGTGAAAATATCATAGAACCTACGCTACTTTAGTGACAATATAGTGGCATATAAAAAAGAAGGTTTCATTTTTTCATTTATATTAACAAGAAGAGGCAACCATGTGATGTATATACAATTGGTCATCAACAATTTAGACAATAGGAAACTGTTGTTTGTGGTCTGCCTCTCTGAACTGTTGACTGCATTTCGACCCTTTGGGGATGTAGGGTCTCCTCAGGACTGAACAGTGTAGGGACACCCATGGGAAACAATGGTGGGATAGTGTTAGCTCGAGGGCCATCTGAGTGTCATTTAGAGTAGAGATGCTATATAGTCAGAAGGGATTCTGTGTTTGAATACCTGAAGAGGGCCTGCCTCGCTAGTGAGAGAAGTGGTGGCATTGTGATATTGTAGTGAAATAACAAGAAACTCACAGGGGTCCCAGCCGGGAGCTGTGGAATGATGACACAAATCAGTGGTTTTAGACTCATAATAAAGGCGAGCACAGTAGTAATTGGTTTGTAAAACGACAACTTCCTAGTACAATCACTTACCCCATGTGAGGGTGAAGTTAGCAGGCACGGTGATGATCGAGCTGGCCCCGAGGCTCTGTTGTGTAAATACAATGGTAGGTCAGAAGAAGCGGGGGACTGGAAGGAAAAATGTAAGGGTGGGTTGATCTTGGCACTGAACGGTGTGCTAGAGTACCTGAGGAAAAATATGAGGTATTCTTACCAGGAAACGCACAATGGCGCTCTTATTACAAGGGAGCTATTTCCAGGATTGCCCGGTGATTACTTTTCATGAGGTAAAGGTCTTTCGTGAAGGCTCCTGACGCTGTAAGTGAGGGAATATGGAACGCATGTTAAAATATACATGAGGAATAGTGGGATCTAAACATTGGCGGGTGACACAACTGCATACCTGTAGTAAGAGTGGTAGCAGAGGTGTGCTCCCTCCGTAAACTGTCTGTGATACGTCTTCTCCTGAGGTGCAATGACAGCGTGTGTCACGCACCGCGTGGCATTTATACTAAGGATCCAACTAGCAATGTGGCCATTAAGACAGTGATGTGGAGGAAAGAGCTTGTATGAGTTCTGAGACTCTGCAGTCTATTGTGTGTTGCTGGTAGAAACGGACGACAGACTGTTCGTGTCATGAATGTGGTCATGTTTCACGCCGTAGTGACTGTGGAGCAGTGTAATATGTAGTAGCGGTTTGGTACAATTTTACACAGTGATAAAAATTCTATTTACTGATAACAATGTTTCCCACTGTATAAATAGAGTACGCATTATTGAGCTTGATGTGTGTATTGTTCATTTCACATACGTGCTTGTGGATGCCCTAGGAGTATGTCAGTGTTGCACCATATATCTATGTCAACAGACGCATCTAATTTGAATCCTACACCCACAGTGGGGGGGGGGAACAGTAGAGCCATTACTCAAGTTTAATGTTGGGTGTCCACAAGTACGGTGACTGCAAGACGTACAACCAGGAATGTCTCACTCACTTCACGCATTAGACACAGTAGCTTCTGATAATGATGCAAGAGGTATTTCCGGTAACCATGCGTCATTGTAAAAATTATACCACATATTGAACAGTGTAATTGAATTAATAGTTGAACACACAGTGATGAATAACTAGTTCCACATATTAAAGAATTTACCCTATAACAGTAAGGATTTGGAAAGAACACAATATAAGCATACGTGAGAGATGCAAGTCTTTTTCTCATTTAGACAATATAACCTGTTTGGTCAATTATATAGACTAACACATACCCCACAACACCCTGGGGGCCTGCAACGGGCCCCCAGAAGCATTGGTCCACATGCTTTTCCATGGCGGAAAATCCGCCACTGAAAAGCATGATTCCTCACCCTTCGTAATTTGGCTGGCGGTGTCTTGCAGACACCACAACCAAATTGCGGACAACATCCCGCGGATCAGCGGCAGACGGACTTGCCGTCCGCCGCTGATCCCGTCGCCATCCTAATGTGGCTGGTGGTGTTTTGGAGGTCCGCAGCAGTGAATCCGCATCCTCTGGGCCGGCGGTGGCTTCCGCCGGCCCGGAGGATGCGGATTCACCGCCATCCGAATCGACCCCTTAGTGTGGTAAAAAAGCCACACCACTCTTCTGTGGAATTTAACCCCTCTGTGATTGAGTTGGTGAGTTCGATCCAATGACATTCTAGTCGTTGCAAAATTTGAGAAAGGTCGCCTCCTCTCAGTAGGACCTGGACTTTGCTGATCACTTGCCATCTGATCTCATCTGCCGTGTGATGCTTCTCTGAGTAGTGGTTGACCATCGGGGCATTGAGAACAGAGGGGCATATTATCAAGGGGGTTTATCTCCGCTTTATTGGCTTTAAAAGCCAAGAAAGCGGAGATAAAATTATCTCCCTATTTCCTAGCTGTCGCTAACACCAGTTAGCGACAGCTAGTAGGAGATAGCGACCATCTTGGGCCCCACTTTGCATGTCAGTGATATTTATCACTAATGACATGCAAAGTGGGCGTGCCAAGATGTTAGCGACTGGAAACAGTCGCTAACATCGCTATCTCCTATTATCTCCTATTACCAACTTTTGGAATTATTCGAGCTAAGCGCGAATATCTCCAAAAGCTAACACCTGCCCTGAGCAGTTCTTATCCATGTTATCCAATGGGAGGTGGATAACATGGCTAAGAGCATTAGCTCGCTAATGCATGAATATCGCTGACTTTTCAGCGATATTCATGCATTGCGGCCGATTTTTATCGCATTTGCGATAAACCTTGGTAATACCAAGGTTTATCTGGGATAAAAATCGCCGCAGCTTGGCGATAATTTTTTCACGCTAACCAAGCAATAGCGATAATTATCGCTATTGCTTGGTAATATGCCCCAGAGTTTCTAATCCTGCTGCGGTGCTGTCCAATTCGTGCCTTAACCCCTTCCCTACCTTCGTAGTGCTGCGCACGTCCAACGGCCGACACGGCCCCACCCGCGCACGGAAACGCCTGCACCGTGGCGGAATTAACAGGTTATTACATTGTCGGGTTTGGCCTATGTACGGTCATCCACAGGGACAGGTGATGCAATATACCAAATTTTTTGTGTTACAGTTGGCAAAAATTCCTTTGTGTTGGAAGGGAATGCGCACGCTACGCAGTTGCTACACTTGTAATGGCCCTGGACCTTTGGGAGTCCCCATACGGCCTGCAGTGATCTGGTGGTTTGTACTGGGTCTTTTAAAGAGGATCTGATGAGATGATCCTTCACATTCACATTCACAGGTGAGTAGCACGCTTTAAAAGCCCCTGATTGATTGATTTGTAGAATCAGAATTAGCTAAAGTTTACCATCATGAATGTGAAGCCTGACATTTTGCCAGTATGAGAGATTTTCCATGATGCCAATTTAGTTTGGGGCAGTACCGTAACTTGCTAAAGTACGTAAAAATTAACAGACTAACTTGATCTGGAATTCAGTCACCCCATACAGGTTTTTCTGACCCTATAATGACACACATATTTACTCTTGTCAAAGCAGGGGAAAACATGTTTCTTGCCTAGAAAACAGGTAAAATACTTTCTGTTTTTATTGAAATGAGAGGGAGGTATGGGAAAACAAATCTAATGAAATTTGCAAATGCACATTTTTGTCATATGTATGCAAGCGGATTTTCCATCTAATGTAAATTCTGCTTGTGTTCATGTTATGCTCAAAAGTGCTTAAGGAAATTTATAACTGGCAGGAGCTTTTCTGTGTTTCTTTGTGAATGCCATAAAAATAGGCACTTGACAAAAATGTGGAGATGCTCTATGTGATAAATCTTTCAACTTCACAAACTAAACCTTTGTGAATCTGTTTGTACATGTCCTGGTCACTGGAATTCCACTATCCATCTGAAGCTTCAGCGTGTCCTTGTTTCATGTTAATTATCATAGATATGGTATAGGCAAATATCAGGGAACTTAAAAATCTAGGATATAGCCTTACTTTCTTCTTTCCTGCAAATTCATTTATTTGTGTTTTGAAAATTTAGCCTCTCTTTTCCAATCTTCATTTACAGAAACTTGGTCATCAGATTTAAGCACTTTCAGCTGGGATACTCAACAAAGTGAAGTTGCAAATATAATTTTAGAGAGCCTTTATTGTCTTATAATCTTTGTTGATATTTCTTTTCACATTCCCCTTTGCTATTGCCAGAGTAAAACAAATGCTGCAGCTGATCCTATTATACTATATTTCCTTGTATCTTTATTTCAATCTGTTATGAATTATTAGCAGCAGAAGTAAATTGAATGTGAAACCTTCCTGCCTACAGTTTTGCTTACTGCATATACATGAACCAACTTAATTTTCATGGATATGTTTTTCCAAAAAATTGATTGGATGATCCTTTAGTTTGCTTACAGCTTGTTAAACATTTTGCCCTGTGCATGAGCTGTAATAAAGACAATGTGTTGTTTCATTGTAAATTTCGTGCCTCTTTTGACTACAAAGATTACATTTTCTAGCCATGGTTATTTGTTTTTGTAGAGGATTTTGGAGCCAGTTATGTGTTAAGGTGAACCTATTTTCTTCTAGCTATCATTATCCAGATTTAGATAGTTGTATATATATAGCATATGTCTTGGGAAATGTATTATCCCATCTTCTACTAAGCTGCTGGATCTATTTACGGGCTTTCAGCTAGCGTACTGAACTATACCATTTATATTCAGCATCTCCTTCTGACACTGACCAGTAGACCTTTGATCTGCATTTTAATTGACCCTTTGAGTACCTGGCCAAATAAAAATTACTGTCAAACTATTACACAAGGACACTTGTGTAAGAGGCCCCCCCCCCAACTTACCTTGGACCATACCCTTGACCTATTATGTGCTCATTTATGACTTAAGTGTCCTTGTAAAATCCTGAATGTAATAGTTTGACAGTAATTTTTATTTGGCCAGGTACTCAATACGGTAAAAATCAGAACACAGTTATTGATTGATAAACTATATGAATTTGTGACAATTATTACTGTGATTTTCCTTTCCTTCTTTATTCACCCAACACTCTGATCACTCTCCTTTTTTTGCACGCTCCATTTGGGCAACCTATTTGTTTTTACTTACTGAAACATTTCATTATTGTATAAAAGGAATTCAAAATATGAGACAATGAATTAAATACATTGTATCTCTGTCTTGGGCTGTAGTGGCTTGCTGTGTTCTTTCACTGAAGATTATTGATTTATTTATTATAACTGGAGCAGATTCGGTTGAAGTGCTCTGTAATGTTTAAATGATTGAATAATAATGATTGGGTCAACTATTGTGATCAACAGGTCTAGGGCCAGCATATTTGAAATAGCAGTTATTTTTTTCTTGGGGCCTGCAAAATCAAGAGTTATTACTTTGCCTACTTTATGAATAACTTACTTCACTTGCAATAGATGTACACCACAATAATTTCATATTTTCATCCACATTGTATGCTTTGGGATTTTTGGGATTCTGAATTGTTTGCTTGACAAGGCTGTATAGTATTCTCTCACAAATGGCATTAATCTATATGTTAATTAGCATAGCTGTTAATACATAGGCATGGTAAATCCCCTGATTGCTCATTACCTACTGAATCCACAGAAAGCTGATATTAACATTGTCCTTTGTTTTTGAGTTATTGTAGTGCCAGCAGTGTAGTCATGTTAGGCTACATAAAGAAAAGGTAAAAAATGCAATCCTTTTATGAATGGTCTTTTGTAATGCTCTTCTTGGATTGAATGTAGTACTTTGTTTAATTTAAATTGTTATTCTCCAAGGGCAAGATTCACAAATAGTATCCACATTTGTGGTTGAGGCTCCACAAACCGGAAAGTCCACAATGCGAATTCTCATTACTGAGATTCTGTCAGGAGTGAGGAGGCTCTTTTGAAAACAGACCCTTAGATAATATTAATTTGAATTAAGCAAAGTATATTAACGTATTCAGATCTTTTCATTGTTGAGCTGTACTGTGGTAATTCAATTTAACATTTTTCTGACTGTTTGCTAAAAGCCAGATTCACAAAGAGGTTCATGTGACTTGCTCTTGCAGTACTCCTTGCTTATCGTGAATTTTAGGAGGAGACCAGAAGTACTCCTAATTTACTCCTAAAATTCACTGGTAAGCTGTAAGTTGCTATGTGTCAGAATACAGTATGTAAAACAATTGTCAATATGTGTCCTAAATATCATTGCCTTGAAAGTTGATTTTCTATCATGAACTGCAATGGGGTGGTTTTTTTTGTACAACATTCAGCAATTTGGGGCACAGTATTTATGCCACACAATTATCTGAAAATGATATTCTGGTACTATACCTTCTAGTATAATGTAAGGCCCCACCTATTCATAGCACAATCTATGTGAATCTGGCCCAACATCTCTTTCTGTGTCTTTTTTTGCCCCTACTTGTACTATAATCATATCTCTGTAATGCTCTCTTGTGCTATTAGATGGAGTCCACGCTATACAAAAAGGTACAAATAAATAAATGCAATGTTTTCGACTCACAGTGTAGTAAGGCGTAATTTGTAAAGTCAGTGACACTTTCGAGCAAGAATAATTTTCCTCTATATATTTGTATTAAATCTTCTCTTAGATTCACTTCATGGAACTGTTTGAATTTGTTCATCCCACTATTTTTCTTTGTATATGCTTATTGCTACTGTTCTTTTTAAATTAGTGTGTGCAAATAGAAGTGCCCTCAAAAATTGAGAAGCATGTTTCAAAGCAGGTTTGGCTGACATTCATCTATGATTTAAAAAAAACAGTTGGCAGAAGTATCATTTTGTAGTGTAAATTTGAATTTATTGTATTGCTTCTATCACTTCTAACCCACATTATACTTTCAAATGACAGATGAGGTTACTCTTCAACTATTTGCTGCAAATTCATGTGATTTAATCTTTTAAAGATTTAGTTTGACCTACCAGATTTAGACTTCTGAACTGGATTTCCCGGTTAATTGCAAACCAAAAGAGCTAAACAGATTAGCAATGCTGCATAATGGCTTGTGTTGTTGGCCTGTGGATTTGTAGCACAGTGATCAACAGCCAGTGATAAATAAATTGAGGGGCTTGTTTATGACCAGGTTTGCGTTGTGTTTGCACCATGCAACATGGTAAATGCACAACGCAAACCTTAATTGAAAATTATGAAGCCACGCATGGCCACTTTACGCGGTCTGGTGTGGCACCATAAATCTGGAGGAAAGCAGCACAGCGCAAATTGCTGCATTGCTTTACTCTGTGGGCATTGTGTGGGTCTTTCCATGCAACTCTCTTGATTATTAATGCATTCCCAGGACTGGTAAACCTGGGAACGCGCCAAAAAGATACGCCTTCCCAGGAGAGGTGGCACGAGAAGCAAATATCTCCATTTCTCCTCTTTTTAAGTGTGCTGCATTTTGTCGCATACATAGAAAGAGGAATATGTCTCTCAGGATTGTGTTTGTGCAGGAAGGTACACCTTACTGCCTAAAAACAATCCTGCATGCAACGGAGGCACCCTTCACCATGATGCAAGGTTGCCTGCATTGGTACTAGGCTGCCAAAAGGGCGCGAGCACAAGTAGAAAAGGAAGGAATGCACCGTATTGCATTAAATATGGCCCAATCCTGCCCTTTCCCCGTCACACAGCGCAGCAAGGTGACTTGCTGCTCTCCACTGCATGCCAAGTCTGTAAATAGGCCCCTGCATCTTTCAGTTTCAAAACTGCTAGACCAGAGCTGTGTTTCTAATTGTTTTGGATCTTTCCCATTATTGTTTTGTCATTTTAACTTGTGTATGAACTTTGGATGAACCCAATCTGCTGAAAATCCCTAGAAACACATCTTTAGCTCTTCAATTAGATGCTATTGATTTATGTATCCCTTGCCATATTAGGGAAGGTTTATTAATATCGCTTCATATCTCTGCCATATTAGAGTGTGTGAAGTTAATAACAACCACACATGCATGTTACCCCAACAGTCACTTTTCACAGTCAGGATTTAATGTTCACTTTTTTTCTCTTTGCTCACATTTGGCTGGATTTCAAAGCGCAAATAAGTTTTACTTTATACTGCATATGTTATGCACTAGACGGTCTTCTGAAATAATTGTTTTGTAACCTTCGTTTTAACAAACCAACTATCACTGTACGCTACCTCTCAGTGTCCTTAATGCACAGACATGTAGTAGAAAGTAGAATTCCACAAGCAGTAAACTTCCTACTGTCTGTGGATTCATAAAAATCGTCAGCATTATGGAATGGAATTTATGCAAATAATACACCCCATACACATGCCTCTTCCTACTATTACAATCCCAAGAATTATTTACAGGTCCCACAATCCACAGGAAATGGTCTAAATAATTAAATACAATGTTTTGACTTTTTTTTTCTTCCCAGAAGACAGATTTTAGGTGTCAGTTCAATTTTATTTGTTTACTATATATTTTAAAGCCCAAAACATGTAGTCATGCCTCCAACCCAAAGACCGGACTCATGGTGGGAGTCCCAAAAGGAACAACCCCCCAAGAATCCTTCCTTTCCCTCTCATCTACATTCATGGGGCTCGATTTGTCATTATTTGACGCAGCATAGCAGGACAACGTGCTGCGCTGCATCCCCAGATCTCTTTGGATCCCATGTATGTATCTAAGCTAGGGTCAGGTGCCAATAAGAAGTTAATTTAACCATTGTCTCTTCCAGAGGCCGATCTAGCTGCGTTTTGAGTTATTTGGTACTTATCCTCCTACTCCGTGTCAGAAAGTTTATGCTCAAACATGCCTTCCCGCCTCTTCTGACATACTGATCTCTCCTTTAGGTGTGGAGATTCCACACTCATAAAGATAATACTAGTAAATCCTTTTGTGAATACCAAACAATTTTTAAACTCACACAAAAGTGTAAGTTTACCTTTGTGAATCACAGCCTTGGTATTTATTATCGAATTTGGAGAACAATAAACTCTCAAACCCATTCAGCTTTCTACTAAAAAAAACTACAAAGTGTGCAAAACTCGGCCGCCAGATTGCTTCTCAAAATCCCCAGACCTCACTCAGTCACCGCCGAAATCCGCAAGTTGCACTGGCTTCCGGTGAAGCAACAGATTAAATTCAAGGATCTGTCCATAGCCTACAGGGCCCTTAACAACAAAGCGCTGACCTTTTTTCAAAACCTGTTCTCCTGGTATGAACCCACCAGGAATCTTCGGTCCTCGGGCTAATAACCCGTACTGTGCAATGGGGTGGACGTAGTTTCCATTTTTTCACGCTCCTTCTTGAGCTCAGAAATTCTTCCTCTCTCATCAGCTTTCGGAAAGGCTTGAAAACCTGGCTATTCCAGAACTAGCCGACAGTGCAGTCTTCCTCGCCCGTCCATAGCGCCAAGACACCTACGGGTATACGCGCGCTCTACAAATTTTAATAACATAACATAACATAACTCGCTTGGGGCTTCATTGTTTTATCTGATACACAGCGTTGGACCTAGTTGTAGTGCATCCAATCTTGTTTGCAAGACCATAGTCTATTTTTAGTTCATTGATATTGTTTATTATCTTTTCTTTTAACTCTGTTAAGGTGTGTGAATTTGTAATGTTTGTATGCCTTTATTGGCTCATATCAAACAATAAAAATAAACTGAAAAAAACTGATCAAAGGGAATGATGCCTATACTCTCAAAGTGCTGGCCAGCTATCCCACATACAGCATTCTGCCATGACCTGTAACTGCCCTCCAGGAAAGCTTGGGTTGAGTCAGAGGATGGAGATTATGGGGTTGAATAAATGTTGTCAGATTGTTCTAAACTGCAACAACATCCCAGACCAACTCTAGCTCTAGTCACTGGTGAGGAACACTACCTCCTTGCCCTATCTTGTCTAGACAGCCAGGGTACCCTACTCCTTTACATACATCATACTTCATACAAACCTGCGACTTCCCCACACATCTAGACAGACTAGTTCTTGTTGATTAACACCTTGGCTGCTAAGCAGATTCCCCTCCTATGCTGACAACTGATTTTTCCCATTGTTCATTACGAGCTCAGCTCGTCATGAGCACACAAGAGCTGAGCTTGTCATGAGCATCGAGGGGGTTAATAATATGTGCTATAGTTTTTTTTTTAATTTTTAATTTTTGTTGCAAAATACAAATAGTATCATCATCATCATCAGTCACATAAAGACGTACAGTCGTAGGGCCTAATCATAACATAAGGTAAATGTGAGATAGTAAGCATTGTGATAGTTCCCAACAGTTGCGTAATGAATTCGTTAATCAGGGTGATCTGACGAGTAGGGATTATAAGTACACCGTGAAAATTACAATTTGCGTTTTCTGTTTTTTAAATAACAACGAACATAAACCAGAAAAACTGCACACATAAATCGGCATGTCATTGAGGTAGCTTCGACAGCATATAGCATCGCAGTCGTCATAAAGGGGACCAATCAGACATTCCTACGCCCCAAGCCCCACTCCATCCCCCCCCCAGCAAACTCCCAGCGCAATCCATCCCACTCCCATATGCGTTGCCCATCAACCAACCCCATACCCAGTCAGTGTTCTTCTTCACTCTCAGAACCCTCGAGATCTTCCTCATCCAGTGGCTCACATATGTCCCCCCTATATGAGTTCCAAGGCTGCCAAACCCCATTCCATTTACGCGGATTATCCCGTAATTTATATACTGCTCTTTCAGTCAGCATGAGCATGTCCATGTTTCGGATCCATTGAGCCAGTGTGGGGAGATCAGCCGACCCCCACTTCTGTGCTATATCACGTTTGGCTGTTACCAGCCCCACTGTGGTCCACGCTCTTGCATAAAAGGTAAGGTCAGTAGGCCCCCAGACATTCAGCAGGCACACCCGCGGGTCCAAAGTGAGTGAGGTGTTTAGTGCCTGGGCTATGGTACACAGAGCCCGTTGCCAATAGCTAACAATCAACGGGCATTCCCATAACGTGTGTATAAACGTGCCCTCTGCCCCGCAACCCCTGAGACAATAGGGATGATCCGCCCTGTGCAGTCTATGTAGTGTCGTGCAATATGTGCTATAGTTGACAGAATAAAAAATATTCCAACTGGATATTTTAAATTACCTCTCATAGGAAGTACTTCTTTCTTCCCTTTCTTCTAAAAGTTGGAAAGATATTTTTTGCTATTCCATGGGGCTCAGTTTTGCATCCTAACCTTGTATGCAATAACAACAGCTTTCGGCAATTAATTCAAAGTTACACTCCAAACGGGGACTAATCTAGGTGTTCTTCTTATGTGGAATAAGAAGTGACTTGCTATGATCAGTCTGGGCGAAGAGGGTTCCACGTCATTGGATAGCCAGTGGATGAGGTCATGATGAAGCCTTTGCCTATTAGTGGCAAAACTTGGGGAAGGAGGAATTTGAATCTTGCACCCAGATACTTTTTGCACCTTTGCATGGTAATAATTTCAACCTTCGGACCTAGTCACCTTTTTGCAGCTTGTATTCTACCAGTGGAGCAAGACTACATGCTATAGCCAAAGAGGGCTCCACGAGCCCGAATACCTTATCTGCGAGGTCACACGGAATCTGTTTGCTGTTGCAGAAAAGCTATGGGTGGAAGCAACCTGAATCTTTGGCCCAGGGCAGCGCAACTACATCAGATCAGCTTGGCAAGATGCTCCCAGTCCTTTGGAGGTATTTGGAGCCAAAAGGCTTCTAAATCCCAGGTGTTTTTAAAAGTTATGGGGACAACACTTTGACACAAGCCAAGTGCCCATTACATTGTGGAAACAGCACTTGTGCAGTCACAACTCAGCCTAGTAGAGGCCATCAGCAGGGTCCTGAACAGACCCCTTGGAACTAGTCAGCTGTGAAGCTTCAGAAAAGGCTTTTTGTAGCTTGTTGTGTCCCTTTAGCTTGAACAGGAGGTCAGTCTTATGACCTTTGGAGTCCACTTCTTTGTCCTGGGTAATAGAGGGAAAGCAGGTCCAGTCTTCTATGGTCTCCGCAGACAGAGGCAGCAGGTCTGAGCCTCTCTGCTCTTCAACAGTTCCAGAAAGTGTTCTGGGGATGTGACAGTTGATGCCAAATGTATGCCTGGCACCAGCCTGTGAGTGGGAAAACTCCTGGGCACTCCGTAACCAAAGGAGTCAAAGTTCCCAGGGGTGACCCTGGGAATTCCTCCAGCATTTGCTATGTGCCCTACTACAAACAAGTAAACAGAGCCACTCTCTATCTAAAACCAAAATGGTGGAACTTTTCATTCCCTGTGTAACGGTCCTCTGCCTACCACAGAAGTGTGGACAGGGAAATGAGCAACCCCTAATCAATGGTCACTTTAAACCAGCACTGGGGGCAACTGTTCTCCCACTGAGATCAGAGCCTAGCTTTTTGGGGGAACAACGAAGAGCCCTGCCCAGGTGTGAGGTAACATTTGACTGTGACACTGTAGGACTCTGTAAAGATAATTAAGTTCCTGAGCACAGTCCAGATTGCCATGCTGCTTGAGGAAGAGAACACATCCCCACACCTAAAACCTATGTCTCCGCTTTAGAAGCCAGTTCACAGCTCTTCAATGGGAATGTTCAGCTGCAAGGTGTCATTTGAAGCTCACCCATGTGGGTCACTAGAGGCTTTATGCAGGGAAAAGGTAACTTTCTAAAATCATATTTTCCAAAAGGTATATTACAAATCCAGCTATACAAGTGAATTGGAGTTATAATAACTATATAGCTAAGTTTACAGCTAAATGTGCAGCTGTTTCCTAGTCGGAGATAACAATAATGCATTTCATTTTGTATCCATAAGCTTTCCTATGTAACAATTTAACCCTGCTACAGTGAAAATACCTTTTTGGGCCTTATCACTGTAAGGACATGTTTAACAATAAACTGTGAAATGTTCTACTTTTAAATGCCGTTCACTCTGCCTTATGGACAGTAAGGACTACTTAGGGGTGATATTATTATTTAAAAACGTTGGTTTAGGCTTGCCAAAATAGGCTATTCTGACAGGTTGAATTTGTAGTTTAAAACTTCACAGCCAGGCTACACAGGGTAAGCTACAGTCATGTTCACACTGTCACTGTAGTAGATGGCACAATGGATGCTTCAATCCACTTGCAACATTGATCTAACAGGCCCTGGGTACACTTTTGTACCATATATTAGTAACTTATAGGTAATTCAAATATGGCAATTAGATGTATACCCATTTCATCATGTTTAAAGGGGAAGCACAGGCACTTTGCAGCTGTTTAGCAGGGGGTACAGTGCACAGAGTTCTACAGACAGTAAAAAGATGAAGGATGGGGAGAGGATGTAGACTAATAGCTAGGGCTGTCAACCCCAAATCTGGGAACCTGGGTTCGTGTCTCGATAACGCCGCTCAACATCCTATGATTCTGGGCAAATCACTTAATCACTCTGTGCCTAACAAAAATGTATGTTTTCTTATGTAACGCGACTGGTGCTCATGTAAAGCGCTCTGATACCCAATACCTTCAAGTCATGTTTGAGCTATAAAAAACAAAATTTGTTGGGTATACCACACAAAAGATGGTAATTTCTAGTAGCCTATTTCAGCAAGTATATTATATATTATAAATACTTTTTGTAAATTCAAAAGGTCTTGACTTACTCTAGACCAGAGGTCTTAAAACCTTTTGATGCCAAGACCCCCTTGTCAACGTTGTATAGGCATACGGAGCCCCTCCTGGCAAACATTTCTAGAACCTTGCACTCCTCATCATCGACAACCATAAACACCCCAATTCCCACTGCAAATCATTTTTATGGTGGTAAAATAATATTAAATAGTATTTAGCTAACCAAATGTGTGTGGTGACTGGTTCAGTGTCAGGGGCTTACCACACTGTTCAAAAAAGTCTCCAAAAAGAGTTACCCAAAAATGCACAATGGTACTTTATTTTTCACAAACAAAACATAATTTGACAAAACCTATTTGGATGATAACACCTTTCTGAACTAATGTTATGGTTTGTGATTGCACCTCAATAGTACCAGTTTAACTCCAAAATATAGCAATAAAAAATGAATAGATGACCAGTCCAGCTTTGCAAAGGGCCTTCTACTGTGTGATAACATGTGTTGCTGCTTTATAGTAACTTTTGCACCGTAGGAGTAATATATATTTTTTGTTAAAATCATCAAATAATGCAGCAGATGATGGATTATGTGGCAAATGCGGCAAATTTATAAGTATGCTAAAATCACAGCAGCCACACAATGGCATATTTCCAATGGCCATGGGTACAATGGTTGTAATGCATGAGCTGCAACTTTAGAGCAAGGCATCTGAGGAGAACCATTTGGGATGCTGACGGCTTGGCTTTTACAGCTGCTTGGAACCGGAGATTGCTGAACATCATTCATCATATTTAAAACATGCCATTTACAATCATTATTGATGAACTGTAATGCCCAAGTAGGATACTTTCTTTAATTGCCAGGGAAGAAGTGGTACCTTATTCTTCTTTCGTACTGTTTTTTTTAAATGGTTTTTATTTTTAACATTATGAAAACAGATGCTTCTGTTTTAGCAAAAACTGACTCCTTGTTATATTAATTTGCTGCTGTTGTTGCCTTCAGTCATGTTTGGGGGGATAGTTTGAACATGGGGTGGGGTTAAGGGTGTAGTTAAAAACAAAATATTCTGTACAATATTTAAGTCTTTCACCATCAAGTACCTACATATAAAATGACAGGCAGCTTAAATGAAAAATAAATAAATATAAAAAGCTGTTACTCAGTGTGAAATGCACTATGGTACATTATGAAACCTCTATTAGTTAATGCACTGAAGAGGTCTGTGTGTAACCAGAGAGCCACATAATTAAATCTTGGAGGGTTCAATGCAGAATAGTGACTTGCGTATTTTTAGTGCTACAAGGTCACAGCCTGTGACAGAAAGCACTTTGAATATGTAAGTCATTATTTTATACTTGGATTACACACTGTATAAAATAGACTGCTACAAAATGCACAAAAGGTTTTATGATAAAATGGTGCTTCAAAATATAGATTTTAGTAATACACAGACTGTGCATAATGCTATTTTATTTTCCATAACTGCCTCTGCAACACCTCCTAAGGGATAGTAAGTCTTATGTAAATACAATGGCAATTAAAAGCACACACTTCACAGCTCAGTTGTTAACTCTTTGCACTACCACTCAAAAAGAATAAATCTTTGTCATCACAAAGCTTCAAGTGATTTGATCAATTAAAGCAAGTTCCAGCTTTCAAGCATCCTTTGCAGATTTCCCTTCACAATTCCATTTTAAAAACAAAACATTTTTTTACAGTTTTCTTAATTTGACCCGAGACATCGGGTATCAGAGTGCTTCACATGAGCACCAGTTTCGTTACAGAAGGACACATTCATTGTTGTTAGGCTCGAGGAGATCAAGTTGTTTGCCCAGAATCACAGTATGTTAAGCGTCATTGCCGAGACTCGAAACCCGTTTCAACAGCTTTGAGGTCGACCGCTCTAGCTGTAAGGCTACATCATCCCCCCAATTAAGTCATTGTGTACATTTCCATTTCTTTCAGTCAAGGAGCACAATCGCAGAAAGGCATGTTCAGCTGTCTCCCAGCTTTGGTTTTACAGCATAGGAGAGCCCCTGAATGACACCCCAGCAGAAGAGGCTGAGGAATTCATGTTCCCCCTTCTCAAGACTCCACAACCCCCCTGGGGGGGCACCCCACAGATTGAAGACCTCTGCTCTAGACCCCATACGCTATTAGGGATAACTTTAGCCACCATTTTGGAGTTGGCTACAGTGCATTGGCAAAGCTATAGTCTTCACAGGAATGGCAGTGAGTGGCAGGGGTAGGATTGAGCTGCATTTTCAGAGATTTGAGCGTAATGGAATGGAATAGCAGTGGTTCTGAAGTTCAGGGCTGAGGATCAGTATAAGAGCTATGCCTGATAGCCTGTGATACACAGTGATTGCTGTGAGAACAAATTCAAGGACAAACTAAGGTGGACATATGAGTGCATATTCGAGAAGAAAGTAAAGTTTTAAAAGTTGATTATTAAACCTGGAGAGTGAGGACTGATGTACATTGACAGAGTTATGTGAAGCTCCTGTTCTTAGATAGAAGAGGGTGCTGTAGGAGTGAGGTGCATTGTCAAATCCATGCCTTTATCCCCTTACTTAAACAGTGAGAAGATGTGCAGGCCATTCTTGAAAGGCATTGATAACGTTGAGTATCTTTTTGTAGCTCTAGTCCTGAACCCGCAGGGGGTTTAGCAGAATGATTTGGAGGTCGACGACAAACTTGGAATAATAATACGGACTATGTGAGCGGGATTCTTCAAAGCACACAGGACTGCATCATTTGCGTTTAGACACTTTGGTTTGCAGAGGTTGTGAATGAGAGCACTAGAGCTTGAGGGTCATCACATCAGTGAGTGATGCCCACCCACTGGACTATTTCTTCGCAGGACCGGAAAGTGAAGTCTGTATGCCAATTCTACATCTGCCCCCTCAGAATAGACTGGCAACGGGGGGATACAAACATAGTCCCAATTAAAAGGTGGTTCAAGGGAAAAGAAGGTCAGCAGGCAAGTGACCACATGTTGAAGTTTTCACAGGCCACGTAATCAGCCCAGGCTCTCTAATCAACAGATTTTTTTAGGATGGAGTTTAAGCTTCTTCTTACAGGTTGGCATTGAAATTGCAGTAGCTATATTAGATTAGAATGCCAGGTTGAATGGGCTAAAAGCCAAGGCTGGCTGAGTGTGTAGCACAATACATGCAAACATTTGGCAATTTTGAGGAGTACTTAGGGAGCAGCCACATAAATGTGAGAGTAGATTGTATACGAAATATGAACAGTGTCCCCGGAAAGAACAGAATGCGAGACTGGACATTTTGAAGTGAAAGCTTCAAATCACTTTCATAAGATCACCTTTCTGCTGTTCTTTTTCTGTCATGCCAATGCAAGCACACTATGCACAAGCATAGGGTATACATTTAAAGCAACTTCAAGGGACAATTTATTGGACAAAGATTAACAGTTGGAAATTGGTGTCTGAGGGCTGATTCACGAAAGCAAACTTAGACGTTTGTCTAAATGTAGACCCAAACTCTAAGTTTACGACTTTGGGAATTCACAAAAATGCATTACTGAATTGTATATTTATGTCTGCTCTCGGTGCGGAGATCCAGCCCAAGTACGGGCATAAAGATGGTATTTGTAGCGCAGAGCAGTAACATCAACGTATTAATATCGAGGGACATAAATATCCCCTCAAAAATTTTGTGGGGAAGAAATATCGACAACAAAAATATCGTGGACAAGAATATCAACTGACAGGTAAGTAATATTGATTTTAAAAACATTGACGTCTTAAATAACATTTACAAACATATAGTTGACAAAAATATCTAATTATTAATAATGTTATGTATTTTAGTATTTTTAATAAGAACTGTTTGTCATTTTATTATATGTTTTAACTGGTCCTAGGATGCTTGATTCCGGTCCAGGGAAGACATGGCTTGGCAGTTTGGGCTGGACTGTTCCCATGAGGTACAGGGTCAAGACTGATTTGCATATGGCTATGTCTGAGCTGGGGTGGCTTGGTGAGCCAAATAACAATGGATTAAACCCAGATCTGTGACTGATGGTGAATGTTTTGCCATTGTGCAACATTCCGTCCGTCATCTTGTGTGTTTTGCTGTTCACCCTATAGGGGAAGGGAATGCCAAGACGTGGGTCCCGTGCTCACTACGCCACTGGAGTTAGGCTATCCTGGCTGAAGACGGCTGATAGCCAGAAACCGGTCCTAGGATGCTTGATTCCGGTCCAGGTTAGACATGGCTTGGCAGTTTGGGCTGGACTGTTCCCATGAGGCACAGGGTCAAGACTGATTTGCATATGGCCATGTCTGAACTGGGGTGGCTTGGTGAGCAAAATTACGATGGATTAAACCCAGATCTGTGACTAATGGTGAATGTTTTGTCATTGTGCAACATTCCGTCCATCATCTTGTGTGTTTTGCTGTTCACCCTATGTGGGAAGGGTATGCCCAGACATGGGTCCCGTGCTCACTATGCCACTAGAGTCAAGCTATCCTGGCTGAAGACGTCTGATAGCCAGAAACCGGTCCTAAGATGCTTGATTCCGGTCCAGGGAAGACATGGCTTGGCAGTTGGGGCTGGACTGTTCCCATGAGGCACAGGGTCAAGACCGATTTACATATGGCCATGTCTGAACTGGGGTGGCTTGGTGAGCGAAGCAACAATGGAATAAACCCAGATCTGTGACTGGTTTGCCATTATGCAATATTCGGTTCATCATCTTGTGTGTTTCACTCTCTAAAAGTGGCGTTTCTAAAATAGTCATGTAATGTCCAACTACACTAGTAAGCAGAATTTATCACTACCATTCTAAACATACTAAACATGGCATTATAAATTGCCACTTAAACATATATAAGGGAATTCCCAATGATAGAATATGAGAGGAGTAGGCTTTGCAGTAGTGAGAAACCAAAAAGTCTGTTTGTCACTACCTGGATATGCCACACAATGAAGCATGTGTCCTGCCTTTTACTTACACTGCACTCTGCCCATGGGGCTACCTAGATAAAGTATACAAAAGAGGCACAAGGGCCACACAAGGGTTGATAGGTATTGTCTAAACAACAAGAATGATATTCCTGTAGGACCTCCACGGAAAGATATGTCCACCCAAACAATATGCACTAATCAAAAGGTATTCAGCCCCGTAGAGAGTAAATGGGAAAGGTATAGGCACATTTCTCTATCATGAGGTGAACTTAGTTAACTGCTACTACCACTATAGGGAGCAGTACCTCTTTTTTATATTAACCCTCACACACTCTAGTAGTGTCATGCTTCATCATCGGGTTCACCCTGGCTCCTAAAGGTCAGGGGGGCTCAACCGTAAAATACTGACAGCTACAATTGCAGCATGATCTCATCACTGCCACCAAGGTCCACATCTCTCCTTCTCATTGACTGAGTCTCTATTGGGCTCAGCTATTGAGAAGCAAAGGCAGGGACGGCATTGCAGGATAAACTGTGTCAATATTCAAAATGAGTACTATCATCCCCCAGAGTACAGAAAAACTGCTATTTTGGACAATGTACACCTTGAAGATTTACAGGGTTCTGTAGCCATGACTCCCTTATGACTCCTTTGTATTGTCTGACTAATATTCTGTTATGCTAATAAACTTAGTGGAATTAGACAAGTAATTATGATTGCTGATTTATCTCCGAACGTACCGGGGTGTTTACCCACTCATATGCAAGCAGACTTTATACGGTTTAGCTTACTGATCACTGTATAGTTTAAGAGTCTATTTAAGAGATACAGGCTGTCATGCTAAGCTCTAATCACATGTCTTCACAAAGCCCCTAAGGAATTGGTTCTCTGTTCCTTAACTATGTGAGGGTCATTTTAAATTCAAGGGATGCTCCACAGTGTATCCCAATAGAACTGAAACTTGCTGTGGTCATAACACTGTGAAAAACATCCATATCTATTAGTGGTTCAATCAGTTTTCATATAGTTTTACACCTGACTTCCCAGCTGAACTACTACAACAGGCAGTAGTTGCAAGGTTAAAATAAATTACACTGATGTTTTCCTGGTAGCCATTCTTCAGGAAAGAGGAAGGAATAACTATTTTTTTCAGTGTTGGAAGTGTGGACTGGCTACTGTGGGAGCATGTTATCGTGCTGGTGTTAGTCTAGCATTTTTCTACAACTTTTCTAGGTCTTGGCCAGTTTAGTGAAAGCTGAAGATGTAATCAGATGTACATGTTTGTACTGTGGTATGTGTTGGTAGATGCAGCATTATGTGTGATTCTCCGAGAGGTGGCTTGATGTTAAGGTACAATTCAGTGATGCACAATTGCAGAGTTGTGTCATATATAGGGGTGAGGTTGAGAAATGCACATCGTATGTTGAATACATACCCCATTGGATCTGAACTTATGAATGCTATAGCTCTATGTTGGCCATGTAGAGTCCTTTGGTAGCCAGTTGATGAGGTTATTTCTTTCTCTCATACGAGTCAGAGATTATTGTCTTGGTTGCCATTCTCATTTATTAAAGGTTGAGGATTGTGTGCAAGGTTTTCCTGGCTAAGTGCGTGCTTGCCAAACTTGCATTCTCGAATTTGTCCTTGGGCATGGTTAAATAGTTTTGCACGAGTGTGCAGAATTATAGATAAAGTAAATTTCACAGTCGTGCCCACTATGGTATGACATGAGCAAAGAGCCCACTCGAGTGAGTCACATCAACTCAATCTACATCCAATCACAGTAGGTTGTCTGTGACAGTCTGTAATGCAACAGTGATGCTGTAAACGGTGTGAACATTAGAATGAATGCACATTGTAAAAGGAATTGTATTGTTATACTTGTCCTTAGAGCCAGTTATCAATATACAGTGCGCTTACTTTTCTCTAACAAAGCATGTGCAAGATAGAGGTTGGATGCTACCTATAGAGGTCAACCTGGTTATGTTCAGCTTTGGTCACCGCGGTGTGGATTCATTTGCTGTTTGGTGATTCCACTGTGTGGAGATTAGTTCTGCTCACTGGTGCTTAACTGTGAACAAGTCTTAAGCAGAAGGCTGAATTCCTGCTGTCCTATTCTTCTTACTGCTCCTTTCAATGCAATGAAGCCTATAGCTAGCCTAAGAAGCCCATTGAAGCAAACACAGTGCATTGAGGGTCTCTTCACTCAGCAGAGAACTGCCCAAGCATCCCATAGCACTGTTGAAGTAACCCTGGGCGAAGAACTACGCTCCGTTCGCGGAGTTTGCGGAGTTTCGGCAATTCCGCGCTCCGCGGAGAACGCGAAGTTGTCGAATACTCCGCAAACTGCTGCGTAGCGTAGTTCTCGCGCGCTCAATAGCATTTTCGCGAGCGCGAGCATGCTTGTCGGTAAGATCGAGTTGCCGAACACGCAGAAACTGCAATCTGGCACAGAATAACTCGCGAACACGTTAGTAGTGACCGGAAATAAGGGGACGCGAGCGGGCGGGACAAACCTCATGGGTAACTTTGCGCGCTACACATCCCGAGCATGCAGGCAATCAATCAATCAATCAATCAGGATATTTGTATAGCGCGCTACTCACCTAGAGGGTCTCAAGGCGCTTGGGGGAGGGGGGTCCGCTACTGCTCGAACAGCCATGTCTTGAGTTGCTTCCTGAAGCAGAGGTGGTCTTGTGTCAGGCGGAGGTGGATGGGGAGGGAGTTCCAAGTCTTGGCTACCAGGTAGGAGAAGGATCTTCCTCCCATGGTGGATCTTGGGATGCGTGGCACGGCGGCGAGGGCGTGGCTGGTCGATCGTAGCTGGCGGGTGGGAGTGTAGAAGGTCAGGCGGTTGTTGAGGTACCTGGGGCCCAGGTCGTGGAGGGCCTTGTGTGCGTGGGTGAGGAGTTGGAACGTGATTCTCTTGCTGACGGGGAGCCAGTGAAGGTCTCTCAGGTGTCCGGAGATGTGGCTGTGTCGGGGGATGTCCAAGATGAGTCGTGCGGAGGCGTTCTGGATGTGTTAGAGTCTTTTCTGGAGTTTGGCCGTGGTTCCGGTATAGAGGGTGTTTCCGTAGTCCAGTCGGCTGGTGACGAGTGCCTGTGTGACCGTCTTCCTGGTTTCGGTGGCGAGCCATCGGAAAATCTTTCGGAGCATGCGTAGGATGTTGAAGCATGATGATGAGACGGCGTTGACTTGTCTGGTCATCGAGAGGGAGGAGTCCAGGATGAAGCCCAGGTTGCGTGCGTGGTCCGTTGGTTTGGGTGCGCTGCCCAGGGCATGGGGCCACCAGGAGTCGTCCCAGGCGGAGGGTGATGATCCAAGGATGAGGACTTCCGTCTTGTCTGAGTTCAGTTTCAGGCAGCTGTTCCTCATCCACTCGACTACGTCTTTCATCCCTTCGTGTAGGTTGGTTCTGGCGGTTCCTGGGTCGTTGGTGAGGGAGAGGATCAGCTGGGTGTCGTCGGCGTAGGAAATGATGTTGAGGTTGTGTTGGCGTACGATGGCTGCGAGGGGGCTCATGTAGACGTTGAAGAGGGTGGGGCTGAGTGATGATCCTTGTGGTACGCCGCATATGACTTCGGTGGCCTTGGATCTGTACTGGGGAGGCGGACTCTCTGAGTTCTTCCGGTGAGGAACGAGATGATCCACTCCAGTGCCTTCTCTTGGATTTCGATGTTCCTGAGGCACTGCACTAGGGTGCGGTGGCAGACCGTATCGAATGCTGCGGAGAGGTCCAGGAGGATGAGGGCCGCTGTTTCCCAGTTGTCGAGCAGGGCTCGGATGTCGTCAGTGGCTGCGATGAGGGCGGTCTCGGTGCTGTGGTTGGCGCGGAAGCCGGACTGGGAGTGGTCGAGGCTGGTTGGGCGAGCGCAATTGGTGATCCACTGTGTGAGGTTGTTGGCTGCTTGGTTGGGGTCCGTTGAGCTGGCGGGAGGGTTCTGGCTCAGTGAAGTGGTGAGCTGGTCGGTGGTGATCTTGTTCCAGTTCCTGCGGGGAACCTGTTGCGGGTGGTGGTGAGTCGTGGTCTTTCTGAAGCTGAAGTGGACGCAGCTGTGGTCTGTCCAGTGGAGTCCGGTGGAGTGGCTGAAGGAGATGTACTTGCTGGAGGAGAAGACTGGGTCAAGCGTGTGTCCGGCGTAGTGGGTGGGGGTGTTCACCAGTTGCATGAGTCCGAGGTTGGCGAGGTTGTCCAGCAGGGTGGTGGTGGTGTTGTCGTTGTTGTTCTCCAGGTGGAAGTTGAGGTCCCCTAGGAGGATGTAGTCAGCGGAGGCGAGGGCGTGCAGGCTGATGAAGTCTGCGATGTCTTCGCTGAATTGTGTGCGAGGTCCTGGGGGTCTGTAGATGAGGGTGCCTCTGAGTGTGGTCTTGGGGTCGGTGTGTATCTGGAAGTGAAGATGTTAAGCGACTGTGAGGGTGTCGTCTGAGTTGGTCGTGATGCGGATGGTGTTCTTGTGGACGATGGCGATGCCTCCTCCTGTCTCGTTGACGCGGTCTCTCCGGGTGATCTTGTATCCGTCCGGAATGGCGACGGCGATGTCGGGCGCTGAGTTGGCGTTCATCCATGTTTCCGTGAGGAAGGCAACGTCTGGAGATGTGGTGTCGAGCAGGTTCCAGAGTTCCACGGTGCTCCCGAAGACGAAAAATGGCTCGCGAACCGGTCAAGCAAGCTACTACGCATGCTCGCGGAGCTATGCGTAGTTCGCGGAGTGCAAGTGCATCTTCGCGTAGCTCGCGGAGTGCGGCTACGCGAACTACGCCCAGGCTTATGTTGAAGTTCTGCTGGCCTGCCCTGCTGCTGGCACTGACCTTGCTTTCATGAGAGTTCCAATCCAGCTCTAAAGATCAGTGATGTGTGCACAACTTTTTCACGCTCTCCCTAACCCCTCATCATAGACAAGAAGAAGGATGCATGAGAGATTTACTGCTAAAAGTACAGCTGATATTGAGTGATGACAGCTGGTGAGTACACCCCTTTCTGTACAAATAGTTCCCCAGTGAATCTGTCCCCATTTGTATTCTTTGTTGGTCACCTTGGGTGAAGACTCACTTTCCCAGAATATCTAACACCCAACACCCCCTACCTTGAGCTAGTAGTTAACTGCTCCTTAATGTTTTGAGAGAGAGTCAAGATGGTTTGGGTAGTCCAGACTTCAAATTTTGTGGCCAGTCTACTGGCTGCAAGGAGATAACCATGCTTACTTCTATAATTCTAAGTGACCACTCCCACTGCGTGCACCAGAGAAGGTCCCTGACAACAGTAAATTAGGAATTCTCCCAACTGGAGAACTGCATGCAATGATCGGGACCTTCTGACCTTCCTGGCACTTTGGCCTCCTAAGGATATGGCTGTCACTAAGCAACCAGCCTGTCTTAATGAGATTCATGTTCACATATCACAGGTGTTCAGTTCAGGAGGTTGTCCTGCCGCAATACTGGAGTGGGAAGTTGGGATAGAGTTTCAGGATGAAATATTTGGGCATCACCCTAGGTATTTCTCTCAACAGGCACAAAAGGCTATTTCACAGGGGTAGGTAGGGAATAACTTCTCTTTTCTCAATTTTACTTTTACTCTTGAGGTCCAGTAAGCAGAGTAGAGGTTTTTAATTGGTAAATATATTAGTACATTGGTAAAATAGTAATAACCAGCATTTGTAAAGCTCACAGCTACCTCAGGCGAGTTGTCCCAGTGCTGGGGGTAATCGGGAAGATTAAGCAAGCTATTGCCCAGAGTCTCATGGTGCTGGGTTTATCTATCGCTGGCAATCGAACCGTGAGCCCCGTGGTCCGGAGTCAGCCAACATGGTTGCTGCACCACACCCCTTCACCGACACATCGTTTTCCCCACAGTTACCTCACTTTCCCAGGAGAGTTATGTACCCCCTGCACTAATATGCTACCTTATAGAACCAGGGTCGCTTGCTAGCAGGAAAGGTATAAAATGTCAGGGATTTTCTTGAGCACAACAGAACTCTCCAAAGCCATAACAAATTCTTTGACAACCTGATCACTCCCTCTCACTTTGTAAATTGTGAGGCAGACAGACAGTCAGTCAGCATTCAGCATGGCACACTAGGCCATAGAAAGCATGTCCTGGGCAGGAAGGATAAATATCGTAATCCATAGTCCGATAAATTCCACACAGATTAACAAGACAAGGGAAGCTTTTTAACAACCTGTCTGTCTAACTAGATTGTGCTAAACATCCATGCCTGGTATTCACAGTATCAGCTTGGTGGCCTGGCACAATATCAGACTAATCCCACAACAGCATGGTTTTGTGGAGGAGAGGGTGTTCACTCTCTAATAGAACACACTTACGGCCACATGCATCATTGTTGCCGTTTGCGATTCCTAAATTGCGAAAATTAAGGAATCGCAATTTTAGAAATCTCAAACGATAATGCATGAAAAAATCGCAACTTTTTTTGCGATTACTTATTTTTCCATAATTGCGATTCACAATTTGCGAATCGCAATTAAGGAAAACCTTCCCATTGATTCCTATGGGCCAAAAGGCCCATAGGAATGAATGGGAAGGCATTCACATTTTGCGGTTTTCAATTTGCGAATTCGCAAAATGTGAATGCAATTTCTAGGTTGCAGGGGGGTCCAAGAACCCCTCCCTGCACCCCTGAAATTTAACTTTAAATGCAATTTACACACACACATGCCCCAAGGACATGTGTGTGTGTAAATTAAAACTTTCAAATATGTAACTTGTGCATGTTTGAAAGTTTTCGGTAAATTAGCATGAAGTTCAACTTCATGCTAATTTACCCCTTCCAATTTGCGAATTCGCAATTTAAAAATTATCATGCATTGCATTTAAGAAATCTCAAATTGCGATTTCTTAAATGCAAACGCAATTTTAGAAATCGCAACATGATTGCGATTCCTAAAATTGCGAAAACCATGATGCATCCAAAATTTGAGAATTGCATTCGCAAACGGCCGAAAATTGTGATTCGCACCGTTTGCGAATGCAATTCTCAATGATGCGTGTGGGCATTAGCTCTGATTTAGGCAGCAGGCATCTGATCACAGCAGAAGTAGAAAACTCAGTGGCACAGAAAGCAAATATAGTCTAGAAACACTAAACTACAGGACATTTTCACACTCACTTGCATTTCTGTAAGACATTTTTAAAGACAAAGGTAGCTTCATTTAGCTTTATCTTCAGTAAGAATATATATCAGTAAACTAAAGCAATTATTTAATTTGCTCAAGTCATCGTAGCATCAGAGTTTGAAATAACACTGTCAGGTGCTCTCTAAAGGTGAACAACAGCCCATCTAAGGTTAAGGCAGGGCATATAGTTAATATTAATAAATGTCAAGGACAACAGCAACATTTTATTTTGAATGTCATATATTCCCTCAGCATTTTTGGACCATTTTCGAGATATATATATACGATATATATATACGATTGTGACAGTTCTCTGCTGGACATCGATCAGCTGCGTCCTATTATCTCAGTTCATTCTATTACTTTCACCACCTTTTAACTTCTGTTAGAAAATCACATGCCTGTGTGTCATGTTTCTTTTGAGATCCTGTTTTATTATCAAACAAACATATGTGTAACAAGATACATGTGTAATACATTATTCACCATGTAATATGCCACCTTATGATTGGGTTATCACCGAAAAGGTTCTCTATGTTGAGTATATTCATGATTCTTTTCGTTGGTAAAGATAGATATTATTAGAAGGGATATAAGAGAGAACGTCTAATGAAAATAATTTTAATCTGAAAAAAGCCAAATCGGATTTGTCAAATGAGTTTGATGTTTACCTTTTCAATCCTTATGAGTACATTCTAGGAGCTATGTTCAGGCCAATTGTGATCTGTATATGTTCAGAGCTGATATAGATTTTGGCTAATTTTTAATGTACATGACTTATCAATATGTGCATTTTCAATTTGTGTTGGGCCCTATCGGAATAAGTATAGTCCCCACATTTTAAAAGATATTTTACCTTGAAAAGTACTTACATACTCCTTTTTTTTGTGGGAAAATTGCCTGTTGATTCCAACCCAACTAAATTTGTTTAGTAATCGTCCTTTTTGCTTGAACTTCGTTACTCTGAATTTCTTCTGATCTATATGAATTTCAGAATCCTTCCACAGATTACATCTCTGACGCCGAGAATAACATTTTACTTATTTTATAATCAATAAGTAACATGTGTTGTCCTTGATTCATCTGGGTTTTTATGTCTGTCAGATACAAGCTTCCTTGTAGTTATGTTATATATGATGAGAGGTATTCATTTTATTTTTTTTAATCTAATTGTTTGGTATATTTTGCAATTCTGACATATTCCAATAATTTACAGCACACTATGGGAAGTTGACATATTTGTTTTATTTCGTTTTAAAGAAAAAGACTCGGAGTGCCATAATTCAGGATTTGTGTGTCAGACTTTTTTACCAAAGGTGTTCGCAATACAAAATGGCAGCCACCTGGGTGCAGATGTATCATTTTTTAGGTCATCTTTGGAATATGTTGATTTCCTTTCTTGTTGGAAATCTGCTCTTGTGTTGCCTCTATTAAAAAAAGCTGGAGCAGAAGCTGTTGATCTTTCCCAATAACATTCTGGACATCTCTTAACCCCTCCCCTGCTGATGACGGAACCGCTCCGTCATCAGCTACAGTTGGGCTGCGCTGATGACGGAGCAGTTCCGTCATGGCCTAGCCGCCGCGCCTACGCGGCGCTGATTTCGCGCCTGCGCGGCAGTTCTAATGAGCGGGTCAGGTCATGACGGAACCGCTCCGTCACCAGCACAGCTCAACCGCGGCTGGTGACGGAGCGGTTCTGTCACCAGCATGCGGCCGCCGCGCGGCCGCCCCGCCCCTTTAGTGCTGCGGCGGAATAGCCGCCGCAGCGAAGGGGTTAAACGGGCTTTAGAGCTAACAGCTGCACAGAGTCTACTCTGCAGGTGGTGGTAGACAAAATTAAATCAGAGGCAGATCAGGGCAAGGCTGGCGCTCTGTTCTTATTAGACTTGTATGCTGCCTTCAATATTGTCTTTCACTTCCAGCTAGTTTGTAGCCTTCATGAAGCAAGCCTACATTCAACCTCTCTACAACGGTTTGGAGCATTTTTGTCCTACAGATCTTACTCTGTTTATTTTGCTCCGTTTAAATCGACCCCATTGCAGACTGATTGTGGTGTCCCACAAGGGTCATCTCTAAGCCTGTTGCTGTTTAATGTCTATGTCACCCCTTTGGCGAATATTGTCAAAACTTGGGTCTTCAAAACATTGTCTTATGCGGATGATACCGAGGTCATTAGTACCATCAACGATAATCAGCCTCAAACTCATGATAATCTTTTGGGCTGTCTCTGAGATGTGGCTAGCTGATGCATTTACATTTCTTGAAGTTGAACATGGAAAAACCTGAAGTCCTGCTATCAGAGGGCCGAACAAAGTCTGGAACAATACCTGGTGGCTGCTTCCATTGGTGCGACTCCATTACCACACAGAGCCGCCAAGAACTTGGGAGTTGTATTAGAAAACTCCCTTTCTATGCAGTACCAGGTAAAACTCTAAACGTGTGTGGAAGGTGCTTTGGTCTTTTAGGTATGCTGAGGAAGCTATTCAGCTGGATCCCTTTAGCCTGGCATAGGGCAGTCACTCAGGTGCTCCTTCTGAGCAGATTGGCCCATGGCAATGCCTTATACCTATATGGCCAACTATCTCTTCAGCCATTTGCAGCTTAGACAGAATGAAGCTGCCAGACTGATCTGTAAAAGCCCCAAAAGAAGCTCAGCACCAGCCTGCCTCAATCAGTTCCACTGACTCCCAGTGCGGAAAAGAGCCAAGTTTTAAACTACTTTGCTATGTGCACAAGTCACTTTCTGAGTCAGGAGCTGCTATTTTGCTGGGCAAAGTGGCCTTCTATAAGCCTAGTTGAGTGTTGCCCTGATGCGAAATAACCAATTAGGAAAAAACAGGATGGGTGGCCGCTCTTTTAGCTAATTGGCGGCACTTTACTCAAATTCACTTCCTCTGGAAATGTATCTAATGGAGGGCCTTCTTGTGTTCCCTTAATATTTAAAAACTTAGCTGTACCCTCATTAGGGACATTTATCTGCAGAGCTTCCCAATTTGGTTCTAGCACCGGGATGTCCCCTTGGGGAACAATTGTGTGCTTTATAAATCAAATCGAATAATTTCCTCTTTCTAATTGTGCTGTAGAATGCAGCACACTTAGAAAGAGGAAACAATGAAGAGAAATTAGGATATTTTTCCATTTTGCACCTCTGGTGGGAAAGCATACAATTCTGATGCATTCCCAGATCTGCCAGTGCTGGTATATCTGGGAATGCAGCAGAATGCATGAAGGGATGCAGGGAACTGCTACACTCTATCCATGCAATGTCTCCACCAGAGGCGTCTCTCACAGGTAACACTGTGGGGCAGTGAGGTGGGGTGGGGCAGGGCTGGGTTGGGGGGGTAGTGGAGTTTGACATACGACGGGAAAGTAAAGAGTAACTAAATAAATAAATAAAAGCACTTAACTTGCGCTCACAGTATCACCGACGCGCGATGCTGGGAACGCAAGATAAGTGCTTTTACTTATTTATCCTGTTACTCTCCACTTTCCAGTCGAACTCCACTACCTCCCAGCCCTGCCCCCGCCCTGCCTCACTGCCCTACAGCATTACCTATGCGAGCCGCTACTGGCCTCCACCATTTAGTGTAATGGAAGGCAGCGACTTGCTCTGCCTTGCATGACACCACATTTACCAAGCTACACAGAGACATCCTTGCCTGCCTTGGTAAATCTGATTCTAGTTTTGCCTAGCCCTAAGTCACCTTGTGTGGAGCAATGGTGACGCAAAATGCTGCAGGGCTGCAGGGCTGTAAGGTGTCCCTCTGTCATGGAAAAGATACTCATAATAATGGACGGTACCCTCCTTGGTTGTATGCAGGTATGGTGGTTCTTTAGGTATTAATTCCCTACTGGTGAATTGTTATGCCATCAAAGGCTTCATAGAGTTTATTGGATTGCCTTAAGTGTGTTCCCTTTGGCTGAAACTTTTGAAGTACTAAACTTGAGGAAGAGCGTATTTTGAATACTATTATCCTTGCATCTCCATCTATATGGCAGGCTTTTCTATAATTCAGGAAGTGGACAATTATGTAAATGGTAAAACTAGTCACTTCACAACATGTGTCCACTGAAGGTGAATCTTGGTATCAATTGGGAAATACAGTTGACTGTTTATTTTTCTAAATAGAAGTAATTATTCTCACTTTTTAGATCAAGCCTAGGCAGCGTGCATGCGCTGTCCGCAAGACCTGTAGTAATCTCTATAGTGAGTGAAATCCCACCTCCTGCTTGCCATTAGTTCATGCTCCTGTTATGTTATGTTATGTTATGTTATGCGTTTTTATTTGGCGCACAGATGCTCCAGCTAAGGAGCGTCCTGGCGCCCGACAAGGCAGCAGCACAACACAACGAAACAATAATCAAACAGTGTACAAACTAAGGAAATAAGAAAGTTTTCACCGCACGGCGAAAGGAGAGAAGGTCCCTCTCAGCACGAATCGCCGGGGGCAGGGAGTTCCACAGAACCGCCGCGTGAACTTGAAACGAACGCCCTCCTGCCCTACTCCGTTTAAAGCGTGGCACAACAGCCAGTTCCAAGTCCGCAGATCTTAAGGCTCGGGTTGGGGTGTAATGGGCTAGAAGAGCCATAAGAATCGTTGCTGGGGACCCCTTCAGAATCTTGTAAGCGACACAGAGGACCTTAAACTGGATCCGCTGGGCCACCGGG
This sequence comes from Lissotriton vulgaris, assembly GCF_964263255.1. Classification (NCBI taxonomy): domain Eukaryota; kingdom Metazoa; phylum Chordata; class Amphibia; order Caudata; family Salamandridae; genus Lissotriton; species Lissotriton vulgaris. The sequence goes on from NC_141691.1 coordinate 1,318,384,786, forward strand.
AGCCAGTGCAGTGAACGCAAAGTGCTAGAGGTAGGGCAGAATCTTGGTAAGCCTACCACCGATCTTGGTGCGGCGTTCTGGATCCGTTGTAAACGTCCAATCTCTGCCTGATTCAGTCCAACCAGTAGGGAACTCGCATAATCCAGCCTAGAGATGACAGTGGCTTGGATCATGAGCTGCCTCGTGGGGGCATCGAAAAACTTAAGCACTGGACGAAGCCCGCGCAGGATACCAAAGCAACAGGCCGCCGTACGTTTGGTATGACACACAAATGTAAGGGTAGGGTCCAGCCAGACCCCGAGGTTCTTAAGCTCGGCGACTGGGATGGGAGCAGGACCCAGGTCCCCTGGCCACCATCTCTCTCCCCAAAGTTCCGGTTGTTTGCCAAAGACCATGACCTCGGTCTTACTAGCGTTCAGCTGGAGACAGTTGGACGTCATCCAGCTGGCGACCGCCCGCAGTCCTTGTTGAAACCTGGGGGCATCGACTTCGGCATCCCCGCTATTCGTAACCGCTAGCTGGGTGTCATCGGCGTATGACACCATCGTCATACCCCATTGCCTGACAACCTCAGCCAGCGGCCTTACGTAAAGATTGAACAACGTAGGACTCAGCGAGGAGCCTTGGGGGACCCCCAGGTTCAATGGATGGAATTTGGACTGGTAAGGTGGGACGGTCACACTAAAGGCCCGATTGGCTAAAAATGACCGGAACCACTGGAGAGCAATGCCGGTGACACCAGCCTCCTCTAAGCGCCGCAGAAGGATCGGGTGCGAGACGGTGTCAAAGGCAGCGCTCAGGTCTAATAGCACCAGCTCTGCCGTTTGTCCCGCGTCAAGCACGGAGCGAAGATGCTCCACCATATAAAGCAGAGCCGTCTCCGTGCTATGACCGGCCCTAAACCCATTCTGCGTAGCATCGAGGATATCTGCATGGCGGAGATGTTCCGAGAGGACTGCGTTGACATGCGCCTCAGTCACCTTGGCCGGCCACGGCAGGAGTGAAATTGGCCGATAGCTCTCAGGCTTGCTACCGTCCAGGCTAGGTTTCTTGAGGATAGGATGAACCATGGCTCGCTTCCACTTCAGTGGGACCTCGCCTGATGTGAGTGACGAGTTGATCAGAGAGCATAGCGGCGAGATATCATGTACCGCTAGGTCTTTGAACACAGCTGGGCAAAGCGGGTCCTCTGGGGACCCAGACTTCACCTGCCGAGCCAAAATGTCAAGACTATCAGGTGTTAGGATAGGAAAGGAATGCAACCCCTCAGATGATAACGGCTTAAGAGGTGGATTAGCCGAGGGAGTGGCCACCGGAAAGGCTCGATAAATGGCATTAACCTTTTCCAGAAAGAACTCTGCCAATTTTTCGCAGTGCTCCACCGAGCTCTGGTGCGTCGAAGTTACCTTTTTGGCCGTGAGGTCTTTCAGCACCTTGAAAATAGCCTTAGACGGGTTCGAACTCGTCCTAAATTGTGCAGCATAGAAGGCGGCACGGGTTCTGCACACTGCCCGGTGATACAGTTTCACCGTAGACAGGTAGAGAACCTTCTTCATGCTGTTATAAGACTTGCGCCAAGCCCGCTCTGCACGCCTACAAGAAACCTTCAGTGCACGTAGCGAGTCATCGTACCAAGGGCTGGCTTTGCCGGTTCCAGTTTTACAGCATACCATGGGAATGAGTGTGTCTAAAGCCCTAGATACCCAATCACAAAACCTGTCATAGACCTGATCAGCCGACCCCGTGATGTCAAATGAGTCGGCCGATAGGAGGTGGAAAAACTCGTCCAGCTTGAGTTTATTCCAACGACGTCTTGGAATAGAGCACACCACTGGCTTAGGTTGTATAGCCGGTGTAGGGCAATGGATCTGTATCAAATAATGATCAGTCCATGCTAGAGGTGTGTAGCTGGAAATGCAGGCTTCCGTAAGATTGGTAAAAAACGGATCGAGGGTATGACCCCCTGAATGGGTGGGCTGTGCCACCAGCTGAATCAGCTGGAGCGCCTCAAGATCGGCCACAAAACTGGACACCGTGGGGCTAGCTATGTTATCAAAGTGCAGATTTAAATCTCCAATGATGGAGAAATTGGAGCACCCCGCAGCCAGTTCACTAATGGCGTCAGGTAGCGCCGCTCTAAAAGCCACTTCACTCCCTGGGGGCCGATATATCAGTAGCCCCGACAGGGTGAAATTAGGTGTAATAGCTACCTTAAACATTGCACTTTCGCAACCCGGGATTTTTTGACCATGCCACGTACATGAATAGCAGGACTTAACCGCAAGGGCTATTCCTCCGCCTCTAGAAGCTCGGTTCAAAGTGAATACCGAGTATTCCGGCGGGAAGGCCAGATTGACAACGGCCGAGTCGGCATCCTGCAGCCAGGTCTCCGTCAGGCAAAATAAGTCAGGAGAATCCTTATCTAGCAGGTCGAAAATATCTAGATGGTGCCTGACAAGCGACCTAGCGTTTAAGTTCCAGATGCTGATACAAGACTGTGGGCTGATGGCCACAGCGATATCATCCCTTACGGGGGCAGAAAGTGTGAAACATGCGCATCCACACGTAAAAGGGCCGCATAAGGGATCCACACGAGGTGCAGTACAAGTCACCCAGGACCGGTTGATGGCAGCCAGACTGTCTCTGGTGTAACACAGCATGATAAACAGGAGAACGGCCAGGAGAGGGGCCAGAGTCCAGCCACGTCCAGCGCGTCCTGTCGCGGACGGGCGCAGACGGGCAGGACTCTGGCACGACTCCGGCCACGCGAGGACGCGCCCGCTCCGCGATCCCGCTACGCTGGGGGGGAGCATTAAGTAGGTGTCCCCTCGCTGGCTCATGCGCAGTCAAGCGCTGGCGGAAGGAAGCTGCTCTGCCCCTCTCTAAGATGGCGCCCACCCCAGGAACCAAGCCCGCCAAGCGGCGGTGAGGGACACAATTTACGGTGCAGGTGAGGGGGAATTTTAAAAATCCCAGCAGTCTGGTAAGCGCTAACGCGCAACACAAATCACACACAAAAAATGCAAATTTTAAAACGCGGTAAACACGCCACGCGCTCCTGCAGCAAAGCGCTCCGCTACCTTGTCTGATGGAAAGAGCCGGGACTCGCCTTAAGTAGGCGTCCCCTCACTGGCTCATGCGCAGTCAAGCGCTGGCGGAAGAAAGCTGCTCGGCCCCTCTCTAAGATGGCGCCCACCCCAGGAACCAAGCCCGCCAAGCAGCGGTGAGGGACACAATTTACGGTGCAGGTGAGGGGGAATTTTAAAATCTGTTGCTCTTCTTTAGCAGCTCCTTATTTGTTGTTGGTCCCAGATACATCATTTCTGTTTTGTATGGAGCAGCACCGACCAACTACTGTTTACTTACACTGTATACTGTTTATATGGTACTTCAGGGACTATATCTTTCAATTTCCCGCTTGCCATGGCACCCACTTCATGGGTCTCCATTGCGCAGAACTTCAGTATGCATAGGCGCCGCGCTTGATGTTTTAGCACGGTGCCCACCCTAATGTTTAGTATTACCAGGAGCCACCAAGCGCATAATTTTTACATGCATGGGTGCCGCACTTACATGTTAGCACGGCGTCCTTTCATATTTGTAACATGGGCATACCGCATTCGACAAGTAGTTTTTATATGTAAAGCCGAGGTTGCATTCCCAACGGCGGCAGACTTAGAAGCTGGGAACCAGGTTCGAGTATGGCACGGACTCGAACATTCTGTGATTGTAGACAAATCATAAACTCTCGGTGCTGAAAAATGCCTCCCTTTGTAATGCAATTGGTGCCCATGTAAAGCGGGCTGATATGTTCGGGTCGAGTTTGTGCTATCTAAAAAAACAGATGGCAACTTGTATCTTTTAATTTTGTTATATTCCTCCAGTGGAGGGTCTTCTTTAATTTACATTAAATGATGGCGGCTGCGCATCTTCTTGCGTGCAGCTCGCCCAAATCGATTTTTTTTTTAAACATTCAATAATAGCGACCGCACATCTCCTTGCAGCGGGTTGCCCACTCATTTTTTTTAAATAACTATGGCCTGCCCAAGATCAGGAAGCAGGCATACCGAACCGGCACCTCCTCACCACTTCCCGTCAGCCAACAGCAACCTCCATGCCCGGCCTGCACCGAGGACAACACTGCCATGGCACAGCCGTACCAACTGCCTGCCTTCCTGCCCCTGCACTGTTATCCTGCGGTGCAGCCAAAGGACAATGGCTACATTCCCCGCGTCTGCCCCGGAACATGTTGTTCCTGCCATGGAGGTTTCCCACAGCCTGGTGCAGGTAATCAATACAGGGACCCAAAGGCATATGGCATCGCTTGTGTTTATAAATTATGTGCTTAATCACAGCGTGTTTCTGGTGAATTACGTAAAACTGTGCAGCTTAAAGGTGGGATGCCGGGATGGGCTTGTACTTGGTTTCCTGGTTCTACAGTGCACCACTTGAAGTGCACGGTGTAACGCAGTTAAATCCCACCATGGAGGATTGACAACATCCTCAAGAATTTATTTATAAAGGGCTGCGTGGATGGTTGTAAAACTGCTCCCATATATTAACAAGCATTAACAATCAATAGGTCTCACATTTGCAGGAGTTTAAGCTATTGACATTGTAAATGACAATGCCTTTTATTTATCAGTTTTAAAAAGCAACACATAAATAAAAGGCATTGTCATTTACAAATGCCAATAGCTCAAACTTTCGCAAATGCGAGACATGTTGCTTTGCAAATGCTTGTTTACTTGGTCACAGCTTGGGTGACGTCTGTCATCTTTATGATGAGTGACGGTATATTATTGGTGTTTCCCCTATCTGGAATTGAGGATTAGTTATGTGTATAGATATAATTCTATGTGTGGCTCAGCAAGGCATTACGTTGAATTTTGCCGGTAGCTGTAAACAAAGTAGGGGTTCGATTGGTGGAATCCTGAAGAAGGTGTTTCACGCTGAAATGTGTGTCGTCAAGCCACAACAAAGTGTAAACATTGAGCTGGAATCATGACACTGTGTAACAAATAAAAATTGCCTGTACCTGCGGATTTCTCTGCTTTCTTGCCGCTATTTGGACTTTGGGATCGCCGTGTTGCCTGTGATTACAGAACTCTCTGCCTCTCTTCAAACTACAACTCGCGGTACCCGCTGCGCGGGTCCCGCTTCGCCAGAGGCTATCTCTATACAGCGCCAGTGTTTTGAACCTTCTCTTGGGTGCTGGGACCTGCAGGGCTGCGAGCGTGTTGTGGGCGCAGGACTCCAAGTCCCAGGAGCGCCCACAACTCCCAATTAGTAACAGCTGGGGCGCTCTCCCTGCAGGCTCCTCCCCTTGTTAGGCAACGCTGTGAAAACCTGCCTCCTTGCCTGTACCTGCGGATTTCTCTGCTTTCATGCGGCTATTTGGACTTTGGGATCGCCGTGTTGCCTGTGATTACAGAACTCTCTGCCTCTCTTCAAACTACAACTCGTGGTACCCGCTGCGCGGGTCCCGCTTCGCCAGAGGCTATCTCTATACAGCGCCAGTGTTTTGAACCTTCTCTTGGGTGCTGGGACCTGCAGGTCTGCGAGCGTGTTGTGGGCGCAGGACTCCAAGTCCCAGGAGCGCCCACAACTCCCAATTAGTAACAGCTGGGACGCTTTCCCTGCAGGCTCCTCCCCTTGTTAGGCAACGCTGTGAAAACCTGCCTCCTTGCCTGTACCTGCAGATTTCTCTGCTTTCTTGCCGCTATTTGGACTTTGGGATCGCCGTGTTGCCTGTGATTACAGAACTCTCTGCCTCTCCTCAAACTACAACTCGCGGTACCCGCTGCGCGGGTCCCGCTTCGCCAGAGGCTATCTCTATACAGCGCCAGTGTTTTGAACCTTCTCTTGGGTGCTGGGACCTGCAGGGCTGCGAGCGTGTTGTGGGCGCAGGACTCCAAGTCCCAGGAGCGCCCACAACTCCCAATTAGTAACAGCTGGGACGCTCTCTCTGCAGGCTCCTCCCCTCACCTATCAGCCAGTATATTTACAATTAGGGTGTTCCGCTGCGCGGGAGCGCGCGGGAGGGTGCCGGGAGAAGCCCGGGACAAGGGCGGGACCGACTGTGACCGACAGAGACCGATTGAGGCTGGGCTGGGCCACCCCCCTTTAGTGTGATTGTTGAACAATCAGAGTGATATTGTACATTGTTCCTCTAGATAGCATGACTACCAAGAAATTGAGATCAGGAAGAGTTCTAGTTGGTAGAGCTTGTTCCAAAACCAAATCTAATCCATTACGAAACAAAGATGGTTCTGCTTTACAACTAAAGAGTAAATGTCAACTTTATTCCTTGTGGGATAAGGGTAAGGAGAAAGTAGACCAGGAGGGGGCCCCTACGAAAACTATTAACATCAATTGTAAGGAATATGTACAAGATTCCCCTGTTGTCAAAAACGATAGTACACTATCAGGTATCATTGTTTTACCCCCCCAGATGATATACTAAATAAAAATCAAGAGGGAGATACTAACTATCTTTTTGAAACCCAAGAAAAAGCAGTGGATGTTGCTGATTTAGGTAGCACTTCTGTCTTTCCTGTTGTGGCTCTAGTACACAATTTTCCCTCTCCTTCTAAAGTAAACCAAAAAATCTATTCTAAAATGTCTTCCCCCTTGCATATCCTTCCAGAGGATTACACCCTCCCTGATATAAATCTTGAGTCTCAGAAAGAATCAATAAAAACACAGAACCCCTCTCATCCACAGGATATTATAACTACTCCTAGGTTACATCTGTATAGTAGTACTCCGTCAAAAAACTCTGAGTTTTCCACCCCTGAAATGAATTTATTTCTCAGTCCTACTCATATCCATAACAAAGATCTAGGAAATTCTTTTATAAGAGAAGATAATGTAATTTCGAATTCTTTATCTTCTTTAGAACGGCTTATTTCATCAATTTTACAGCTATTGGAAAGAATGGTTAATGGATCAGATAATGTATTAGACACAGTAACACTGGTTTTAAAGGCACTGCTGAGTAACAAAATAGGATTAGATGGCGTCTTTGACCAAAAAATAATCACTTCATCAAATAATTTAAGTATGGAAGTAAATGGGGAAATAAAAAATATAAAAGCAACCCCTGAGGTACTTTTATGGTCAGATCCCCTGGTTAAAACTAATACTAATACTGCAGTTACTTTTGAACCATCTGTACACAGGAATGAGAATCCATCTAATGGTAATTGCGTAGCTTTTATTAGCCAGGAGATTGAGACTTTATTGCCTACAGAGGATAATTCAACGAATGTTTTACCCCCCATCTTCCCAATTTTCATTTCGCAATCAAATAAAGAAACTCCAATTCCTCCTACTTCTTCAGAAAAAATTTCATCATTAAGGGAGGAAAAAAAGGAAATAAAAGCATCAAAAAAACAACGATGCAAAAAAAGAAAACCAAACCGTAGATTTTACAAAAAAAGGCAAAGGAAAATAATTTTTGATTGTGAACAAGAACCCTCGCTGGATACCTCTAATCCAGTGGATCTTGACTCTAAACTGTTACATGAGCCTTCGACAATATTAAAATCAATCCCCACAAAGACACAAGAAGATTATCATTCTCATATAAGTCAACAACATCTTGATGAGCAAACTAAAGTGGTGAAGGAAAAAAACCCAACTCCAATTATAGATTCCAAACCAAAGTCATCTCTTAACCCTTTGGCTTTTACTTTTTCAGATGTTGTTGCAACTGAACATATATCTAAAACAGTACCTAAGATTAGAAACAATGTGGATACTCTTTATCTTGATTTCATACCTATTTTTGATCCAGATCTTATTTTAAATAGATCTGCCCTAGTTAAGTGCTTTCACAAAATAGAAAGCTTAAAATTGATTCAGTCTGTAGATCTAGATATAATTACATTAATAAATTCTGAGAACGGAAGGATAACACGGGTAACATTTTACTCAAAATTGGTAACAACCCATGTCTTACAATGGGCAGAAGAATTCCAAATAAGAGGAATTGATGTTGATCCCTTTATACCAGTTAAAATAGAAAATCATAAATATCAAAAAATGTCATTCCATCAAGGCATAAAATCCGGTCCTCTTGATGGCCTTATGGCAGTGCCTGAAGAGCTAAAAATACGGATATCAAAAAATGACCGACAGGTGATAATTAATAATCCGTTACCCATTAATCAAACTAGGGTAAAGGATGTTGATCAGGAATGGAGTTGGTTGCCCGCTGTCCTATCAGATAAATCGGGTTTTGCATCCAGAATGAATTCAGAGTTTTAACGATAACTTAAAAATAATATCGTGGAACATTGCTGGATTAAACCAGAGTTCAGAAAAGTTGTTATTTTTGCAGTCTCTTGACGCAGATATCATCTGTTTGCAGGAAACGTGGTTGGCAGGGAATTTTCCGGTTGTAAAAGATTATTACGTTTTGGATGGAGAGTAGTGCAATTCCCTCTATGAGAGGCCGAGCAAAGGGAGGGTTAGCCTGTCTTTTGTCCAACAAGGTTAAGTGGAATTATACTCACTACCTGGATCCAAATAAATTATTTCAGGCAATAACCATAATAAATTGCACCAAGGATGCCTCTCAGAAATCATTTGTAATAATAAATGCTTACTTGCCTCCAGAAGTAAAGTATAATTCCAGTATTAAGATGATTAGTTCTTTTATATTAAATTTACAGGAATCCCCTTTCCCCCCCCCACATTTTACTACTAGGAGATCTAAATGGTAAAATATCTAATTATGCCCTTGAGATATTTAGGAATAAGATAAGAGAGGAAACATTTATGATACCTAAAGCTATCTTCCCGGAGAGCATTAAAATAAATAAAAGAGGGAAACTAATATTAGAGAGTTTATCCGAAGTAGACTGCATTATAATTAATGGAAGGTTCCCTTCGGATATTCCCGCCCATTTCACTCATAAGCTAGGAAATGGTGGTTCTATTCTCGACTATATGATAGTTGATAGTACCTTCTTTTGTTCCTTGGAGGATTTTTCTGTTCTAGTTACTGATCTTAGTGATCATAATGTTTTACTTTTAACACTAAATACAACATCATCTCAAAGGGATTCATGGAAAATTGGAAATGATCTATTGAACATTAATAATAAAGGGAAATGTTATTGGAATTTAGGGTCCATTAGAAGTGTGTCTAATATATTAGAACACACAGCTGAGAATTTAATTTTATGGGAAGGTAGAGAGCTACTCTATTTTGTGTCTTTTTTACAAACTTTAAAAGCTAAAGTTCGAAAGCCACAATCAAGAAAGCCAATTCCTAAAATCCCTTCTGACCTTCGTTACCTAAATAAAGAAATAAATTAATTAGTCAGGGCCCAATATCTTTCCTTTATTCCTGAACGTAGGCAGAGAATTTCTCTCCTGAGAAGAAGAAGAAACAGGTTAAAGGTTAGATTAAAACGGGAGAAAGAAGATGCTCTCTGGATTAAACTTTATGAGGCATCTAAGAATGGGCAGGTAAAGTCCTTCTGGTCATTAATTGGAGAAGGATGTGGGGTGAGATCCAGACCCTCTCCGATATCCATTAATGAGCAGATATGGGTTGATTTTATACATCAACTATATAACAGCAATGGTGAAAAGTTTTGTTCTGATAAACTGCAGGAGGATTCATTTCCATACGACCCTCCATCTGAATTAGAAATAGTTGCAGCAATCAAAGCTTTACACTCATCTGGCGCATTAGGCCCAGATGAAATCCCAATTTCCGTGCTAAAATCCTATAGAATGTTATGGGGAAAAATTTTATACCCAGTCTTTAAATTCTGTTTTATTAATGGCACTGTTCCTCATTCTTGGAAGGGGAGTTTACTAATTCCGCTCTACAAAAAGGGGGCTAGAGACTTACCTCAAAACTATAGACAAATAGCCCTCTTAGATGCCATAGGCAAGGTTTTTGCCAAATGTTTATTGAATAGTTTAAATGACTGGGTAACAAAATCTGCAATACTCCCGTTGGAACAGACTGGATTTAGGAAACAGCATGGTACTTTGGATAATCTTACTGCTCTTCAAATCCTGGTGGAAAAATATGTTACAGTTCGTAGAGGGGGTGTATTTGGGGCTTTCATCGACTTCTCTACGGCTTTTGATAAAGTGGACAGGCCCCTGCTGTGGAGTAAGATAATCAAATTAGAGATACCATCTAGTTTATTAAAATTAGTTATCTCACTACACACAGATACTTGGTGCAGAGTTTTAATGGGTGGCGAGCGAGGACTATCTAGGGTTATACCCACAAATAATGGTCTGAAACAGGGCTGTCTATTGGCCCCCCTGTGGTTTTCCCTATATATCGCCGACCTCCCTAAAGCTATCCTATCAACCAGTAATGGTATTGCTCCACTTTTGGGGAGAGCTCCAATAGCGTGCTTAATGTACGCAGATGATATTTTAATCTTGGACCTCACCCCAAAAGGTCTGAATAACTGCTTACAAGCCCTGTCCTCCTACGCTAAGGCTCACTTTTTAAAAATAAATATCTCAAAGAGTAAAATAATGTGCTTTCAGAGAAAGAGAAATCCCAAATATGAAAATTATTATTGGTCCATTGGGGGTGAAAGATTAGAAGTAGTGAAATCTTATCCCTTCCTTGGAAAGATTGTCATGAGCAATCTTAGTGAAAAAGCCCACACTGAGAATAACAGCAGAAAAGCCTTTGTTCAAGGGAAGAGTCTTATTTCCCTTTACAAAGCGACTGGCAGAAGGCATTTTTCCATATTGCTCGAGGTTTTCCGAGCAAAAATCCCTGCATCCCTAATCTACGTTTTAGAAATAGTGGATATGGCATGTTGGAATTTTTTGGATTCTACTGAAGGAAAAATATTACGCAATTTAGCCTCTGTCAATACCGCAAATTCTACGTCTTCTTTAAGACGAGAACTCGGCTTGCGTAGCTCTCGGGCTCAGGCATCTGCGAGTGTGGTGCGTTGGGTTTATAACATTGCAAGAGGAATGCCTGGCACATTGAGATGTCTAATAAAAAGTGAGCTGTTGGGTTCCTTTAATGCTCATTCCTCCATTGTGAGGAATTTCCGACAGGCTGTTACGCTATTACAGCTAGACGAACAAAGTCTCTTTACATTATCTGACACCCAACTGAAGTTATCTTTAAAATCTGCTTCTTGGGAGCTGAGCTTTAGAGTTGATAGTGGGACAAGTAAAGTGGTGAGAGGAATGTTCCCCATTGGCAAATTTTGTAAAATAAAAACTCCCCAACCATACATATGCTGGAATCTTCCTCATGGAATTAGGCGATTTATGCTGCTGTTAAGGTATAATTTGCTCCCATTAAATTGCCTTTTGTCCAAATGGTATGGTAGTTCAGATATCTGTAATCATTGCAATCTTAATACCCAGGATATGTACCATGTTGTCTTCGTTTGTCCGGCCCTTATGGCATTTAGATGTAAATGGCTAAGACCTATGTGCCTCCAACTGGGTATTCGTACTGCCTTTGATTTCATTGAAGCAATGCTTAACCCCCCTGACGAAATGTTTTGTTTTAAATTATTTTATTTCTTCAAATGCTTTTTAACATTATATTGATTACTTAACACTATGTATATTTCTTTTGTATTTTTTATGGAAATTGTTGTATGACTTCATGAATTCTTATGTGGATCTCTTTTGAGTTCCGTTATCATAATAAAATTTAAAATTGAAATTTGAAATAAAAAATAAAGTGATGAATATGTAAAAACAGACATTTAAGACGGAAAAAGTATAAAATGTTTAATGTATACATTCAAAACCAATGACGAGAAATATGTGTTTCAGTGGATATATGATTGAATGAAAAGTTTAGTGGATGCATGAAGTATGCAGTAGGAATGTTTGGTAAATGAGGCATTATTTTATACATTAAATATATATGTTTTCAGTATACCTGCTTTAAGAAATATCCAGGCTAAATTACCTGGTGGTTTGTAATTATTTTGAAAATGTTGAGACAGAATATATTAAATGTAATATATGATATTGAAATATTTGAAAAAAAATGTGAATAAAATGATTTGCGAAGCATACCTTTCTGACCAACATAGTGATATTTAGATGGGAGACTGTTTTGCTTAGATTAAAAAGGAAAGGTTGCCGGGGATAGAGATGTTTGCCCTGCCCTAGGAACCTGATCAGTAGCGGGGGGGGGGGTTCTTTTAGAATTTGCTCACTGACTGTGTGCTAAATGTAATTAGGCAATCCTAAATTGCAGGTCAAATATTCACTAAAAATAATATATTTTAGAAACAGGGAGTCAAAAACACTTTTCTATTGAAATTGAAGTGCAGCAGTTGATTGCTTCTACATCTAATTAAACACGTGGTTTTGCCTTTAAATTCATAAAATGTGTAAATATTTCAGCACACGCACCCAAAACAGCATAAAAAAACAATACCCAGACTTGTACTTCGCGCATCACGTGCACAATGATGGTTCCTGTTGGTGGTGGTTTCAGTATGACATGTCTAAACATATTCAGAAAGTCCTACCTCGAGAGCTAAGCAATCAACCAATCAGCGCGTTTTATATCTACTCTATGTATTGCAATAGGACACGGCACTTTCTAACATTCCAAACCCTCAGCGATTCAGCTTGTCTATCAGAAAGGAAAAATATCATATTTATACTGTGACCGTTTCATCCTGTTAAAAAAAGCAGCGTGACAGCAGTTAATGACCAGCACACACGCACACACACCCCACGCACCAACGCTGACTGTGTTGCCTAGCAACCAGCAAGCGACGTGTCAGGGAGCAGCAGAGAATCAGATGAATGAGCCGGCGCTTCAGCATTAGTCAGTTTCAGGCATTTGAAGGGGTCGCACCCAGTCCAGCATGCTCAGCTCACTTGGGGATGAATTAAGTACGCATGACAGTGACTGCACCAAAGGTAACGTGCTGGTCACGGAGACGCTTTGTGGTTCGAGCTTCCTTACTTTGCTACTGAGCAACCAGAGTTTGGTGAGATTAAAGGGTGTTTTAACATTTGATCTCGAGTAGGTATTTAAAGTACTTTTGATTTATAATCTAGTGCAGCACATATCTGTTCTCTGGTGCTGCAATGTATGGAATAGAGCCTGGAGCTGCTCACTTTGCAACAGGGAGCCAGGTTCGCATCCATCCCCTGGCTTAGCATCCGGTGCCTCTGGGTAAATCTCTATTTCCCTTTAGCTGAAAAAAATATATAATGTGTACCATCCTTGGGCATAAGATAGAAAATTGATTTTTGACTAACTGAGTGCAATCAGGGCCAGTGAAGCATTCTTGTCAACTAAATGACAGCACTTAATTCAATATTTGTGCAAAAACAACCGATTAACGAAGGCAGTGGGTGTGTTTAAACATTGTACATATGTACGCCCAAGCCTATCTTATTATGCAAGAAAAAGTTGCCTTTGAGGCTTCAATATTTTTATGGATCTGTATTATCACCAGATTGCACTTACAGTCCGCTTCCCAAAATTCAAAATTTGCTCTCTGATGATTCATTCTTTGTTTGTAACACCATTGTAACTATATCAGATTCACAAAGGAAACCAGATGCACTCAAAAAATCTACCACAGTCTTTGATTTCTTTGCAGACGCCACCAAAAATATTCTAATGCAGCATTGACACCTGGTGGAAAATTGTGTATATCATATTGTACATTTCCAAATGCACCTTTTCTGTTTGTGTTTATCTACCTTAAAGAACCAATTCATCTATACCCCCATTGCATATGTGAGTTGTGCCATGCTGTTCCTAACGAGGATACATACTCACGGCCTAGAAAGAAAAACAGGCGAGTGTGTTTCCTGTGTGCTATCTATCCACAATGTCTCTGTGAATATTCACAAATAAATGTTCACCTACCTTTACAAGTAGACACACCCAAGAATATCCTAAGACACACCCCATGTCAATACATTATGCATCTGCCAATTCATCGTAATGCCAAAATTACCACATTCATAAGTGCGCCTCGCAACAATATATTAAAAATTGCAAATATACTTTGTAGGAAGCATTTTTTAAACAAAATATAGGTTGGCTTGCCCTTCGTGAATCAGGCATATGGAGGAGAAATATGTTTTCAGTCCTTTCCCTCCACATTTCACATTTCTGTTCCCATGCTCGCATTTCCAGGCAGAAAGTTTTCAGCTGCTAGCAGCATTATGTTCGCAGCATGTCAGGGTGTCACAGTGTCTGAGTGTCAGGGAATGGCCATTTCGCAAAAAGGAACTGCCATCTGTGGATTGCACAGAATAGGTCTCCAAAGCCATTTCAGCAGCGCTGTCAATTTCAGCCATCATTATCTCTGAACATGAGGTGAAATATGAATAGGAGGCCATCGTGTTGACGGAGTATGGGCGAAGGAAGCTGCAGCAACAGCAGGCTTATTTTTATTGCTTGCACCAATCTGGATATATTTTCCATCTGCTTTATTCTGGAAGAAATTACCTTCATTGCAAATGACTAATTTCATAGCTCTAAAATGTTGCTGCATTTTCAGTACTATGCAAGTCACAATATGTGAAGGATAACATGATAAAGATGCATGTATATGCTTTAAAAACATTTAATAACATAAGTTTTAATAACATAAGTTATTAAAAGGGGACATCGCCAGTAAGGGATTGTAGTGCAGCAGCAAAGGGCGCTGTAGGATGCTGTCTCTCTATAGCATGTACTAAAATGAAGTACACAGTGCAGAGAGTCCAGTGGTCCCCAATTGGTTTACAGAGGCAAAAGTAGATATTAATGCTCTCTTTTGTGGTAGTATGAGGGAACAGTTAGGCTTATCAGAGGGTTCACAAATAAAATAAAAGAAACACACACTCAAAGAATAAATCCGAGACCAAATTAGAAAAGTAGCAACTCGTTTTATGTATGTGTTAGAACCAAGCACTTCATTTAAAGGTAAGTACTGTTTTCTATATCAATAATCACAGGTAAGTAAAGTGTTCATACCTGTGCACTTTTACGTACAATGCAATCCTATGGGAGGAAAAGACAAACATACATAAAGTTAGGTACAGTCGGTTTCAGAGGTTCATCTTTAGGGTTCAGAGTTGTAGTGGGCCAAGGTCTGAAGTACTACCAGCAGTTCTTCAGAAACCTCCCAGGTTCCAGCTGTGGCAGGGTGCTGATGAGGCTGGTAACTGGCGCTCTACAGTGAAAGGGAGGCACACAAAAACAGGGTGCACAGGGGGACATGCAGTAAAGTCAGAGGGCTTCCAGATGGTTGCTTCGGTCGCAAGGATTCTGGGAGCAAGGGGGCACAGCCAGTTCATCAGTAATGAAGCCGGGCAGCTCGGGTGCAGAGTGGTTTGGTCAGCTGGGCTGGTGCGCAAAGATGCACCTCACGGTCAGGGACAAACAACTGGGCGAGGATAAATTGAAGCAGCTGAGACACTCACGACGTGGCTCTCAGTGAAGCTGACATCCCTCGACAGCTGCTTGGTCCTAGTGCCTTGGGAATCCAGAATTGTCTTCTGCAGTTTGTGTTTGATGCGTGCTGAGGGCGACGGTTTTGCCCCAAATTTCTGCTACAGATCTCTTTTTTTTTTTTTTAACATATTTTTATTAAGTTCTTGGCAGAGAATCAATGACATAATGATTACCAAATATCCGACATGTAAATCTAAACATACTAAACTAAAAATACATTGAAATTGCCCAAGATAGGTACAGATCAAACAAAAGATTGTATTTAAACAAAAACATACTGTCCCAGATCCCAGATATCCAGCGTTGCACGCTTTTCTCAGTCAAAGTAATCTTTCCAGATTTTAGTAAATTTACGTAAAGCTCCAATCCTTTTTGCATACCTCAATTCACTATTTCTAACTCTCTTGATTTTTTGAAAACATTCATCTGCAGTTGGAATTATTTCTGATTTCCAATATTTAAGAATAAGAGATCTGGCAATTGCAACAATGATGTACAAAAGCTTCACCAAGGAATCTTCCAAATTAAGCTCTGGATCAACCCCAAGTATAATCAAATTATTATAGTTAACGATCGTAAAATGTAAATATTGAGACAATATAAAAAACATATTTTCCCAGAAAACCTTGATTTTGGGACAAAAGGCAATAATATGTGACCAATTAGCCAAATCAGGTTGAGTGCATCTAAAACAATTAGACGTTGCATTACTGTACATTTTGGACATCGTTGCCGGTGTATAATACAGTAGCCATTTGCTAAAGAAAAGCATACGTCTCCAGTTCGCCCCTCTAAGGACCGTGAAGTTTAATTTATTTAGTGTTGTCCAGTTTATTTCCTTTAAATTGAAGCTTTCATGTTTCTGCCATTTATTTATCGCTTTGGCACTCAGATCCTCCTCCCTATTTTCTGCCAAACTTTTCCTCCATGTTCCTGCCCTCTTGAATACTGGGGACCAAAAGATATCGTTCGTTAGATTAGAGATCTGACTTAATTGTGTTATATCAATAATGCTCAGTAACCTATACAGCGCTACATATGAGCCCATAAGAAGAAAATTACCACTTATTAACACTGCCATCTCATCGGGAGTCAACCAGACTCCAAATTTAATAAAATTTGAGAAGTTAATGAACCCATATCTCGCCCAGGTAAGTGTGATGTCTAATTCTAATCTGGTCCCTAATCCAAAAACAGCCTCTCTTAATGGAGTTACTAGGGACAGGAGAGAGAGTGAGTACCTTTTCAGCATAACATCTCGCTTTTTAAGAAACCAACGCAGAGTCTTGTATCTGACTAATTTGGGTGATTTAAAAATCGCGAGAGGAGAAGGTATTTTGGATTCTTTGCAGATTAAATCAAAAAAGAAATTAATAAACAATACATCTCTAAGTGCTGGATATTTAAATCTCGAAAGATACTGCACAAAATATGCATAGTAATAGTCTTTTAAATTTGGTAGGCCCAATCCACCGTGTTCCTTAATTACATATAAGGTTTCTATAGCTAATCTTGGAGTCTTTTTTGCCCAAATGAAGGCTGAAAAAAGAGATTCAATCTTGGAAAAAAAAGGCCAGGAAGGGAACAAGAAATGGTTGAAAACAAGAAGTTGAAAAGTGGGAGTATTGACATCTTAATTAATGCTACTCGGCCCAAGATAGATAAAGGAAGTGTATCCCATCTTAGGAACATAGCACGGACTTTCCTAATCAAGGGTTCAAAATTGAGCGTGTATAAATCGCGTACTGTAGATGAAAAATAAACCCCTAGGTATCTTTTGGGTTTATTGGTTATACATCTCCGAATATCTGGATGCAGGTCCGGGTTGTTATTCCCGCTGATTATAATCTCAGTTTTCCGCTTATTAATGCAATACCCCCCCAATGCTTCAAATTGTAAAAAAATGAAAAAGGCTTGTTCTTGTGACTGCATATCGGATTTCAACAGAAGCATAATATCATCTGCGTACAGTTTGATCTTATCCATACCATCTATCGGTGGAGAAATATTTTTATTTTTTCTTATTGCAGATGCTAGAGGCTCGATGAAAAAAGCAAAAAGAGTGGGGGAGAGAGGGCAACCTTGTCTCGTTCCTCTTTGAACAGGAATAGACCCAACCATCAATTTATTGATTAAAATATGGGCTTTTGCTCCCTGGTACAAATTTCTAATTAAAGTGATGACTTGAGAAGGTATACCAAATCGATATAAGATAAAAAAAGAGTGTCCCAAACTACTAAATCAAAAGCTTTTTCTACGTCTAAAAGAAAAATTAAAGCTGATACCTTACGAGTTTCAAAAAAATCTAGTGCTTCTACTAAATAATGTGTGTTAGTGAACAGTTGACGGCCAGTTATAAATCCATTCTGATCCGTATGAATTAACTGTGACGCAACCTTATTGAAACGAATAGAAAGCAATTTTGTAATAATTTTGTAATCCGAGTTTAATAAAGTTATAGGTCTATAGGAATTTGGGTCTTTTGCTTCTTTTCCTTTTTTCAAAAAGCTAACCACTGTACCATCATAGAAAGATGTCGGGATTGGTCCCCCCTGAAGCATTGAATTTACTAATAAAAGAAGTATTTCTGAAAGAGAGCCAAAAAAGGTAATAAAAAATTCGGCTGGAAATCCATCTGGGCCGAAAGCCTTACCATGTGGCAAGTTTTTAACTACCTGCTCCAATTCTTTAATAGAGAAAAGAGAAGCCATTACTTGTTGATCCATATTGGAAAGTGATGGAAGAGAGTATTTATCTAGAAATACATTTAAACTAATTTGATCCAAAATATGGGAAGAAGAGTAAATATTTTCGTAATGGGTTAACATAATTGCTCCTATTTCCACCTGATCTGAGGTATCTGCTCCGGTGGTAGGGAATTTTAGAGAACGAATCAGATTGGCTGCGGCTTGTTCTTTTACTTGCCATGCCAAAAAATTTCCGGTAAAGTTGCTATGCTCATAGGATTTCTGCGCTTGCCTATAACAGATTTCCTCACTTTTTAAGAAATAGTGAGCACTCAGTTCACGTTTTGCTGCATTTAATAGTTTTTTTATCTCTGCCGAGGGATTATAATATTTTTGATGTATTAAGGCTTGTATTTTTTGCTGCAGCTGGTTTTTTGTATCACGAAATATAGCTGCCTCCCTTGCGTCCCTACTAATAATAATGCCCCGAATATACGCCTTCAAGGTGTCCCATATAATATGAATTGGTGCTGTCCCCATATTTCGTTCTACAAAATCCTTAATCTCTGCCTGGATAGACATAACCCAAGGTTCATCATTCAAATAGGATTTATTGAAGACCCAGCGTTTCACCACATTAGTCCTTACATCTAGCCCAATTTCAAGGACAAGCATTGCGTGATCGGAGAAGCCATTATGTAAAAACTTATGATCTCGGCTAGTAAGTATTGAGGAAATTAGAAAAAAATCTATACGAGAAAATGACTTGTGCCTCCCCGACCAGCAAGTATATTCTCTTTTATGAGGGTTTGCTAACCGCCAACACTCAGCTAGATCTAAAGTCCTAATATTGTTAAGAATAATCTGATAGGATTTAGGTTTAGACTGCTTTTTTCCGCCCAAAGTTGAATCAAATTTTGGGTTCATCAATATATTAAAATCCCCTCCAATAACTATATCTCCGTTGACCATAAGGAGAGACTGAAACATTTCTTCATATATTAAAGGGCAATCATTAATGGGAGCATAGAAGTTCACAAAAGTAATGGGAGATGGTCTATTCTTAATTTTACATTTAGCCCAGCACCAACGGCCCTGTGTTTCTGCTTCAGTAAGAATTATTTCTGCCTCTAATTTCTTACTAAAAAATAGTGCAACCCCCCGCTGGGACTCTGAAAAGAAAGAGAAACCTCGATAGTCGGCCCATCCTTTAAACATGGAAAATGTATCTGCCTTAGAAATTGCAATATGAGTCTCTTGTATCATAATGACTGCAGGGTTCTCTGTTAGAATCCAAGCCTCTATTGCCCTCATTTTCTTCTTATTATTGAGACCGTTAATATTAAAAGAAATAATTTTCAGACCCAACTTAGACATAGTACAAACATGTAATTAAAGTGCATAGCGTGCATTTCAGCCCTTATTTCCCCAAACTTCTTAGAACCATCCACTCTGTGCTTACAAAATATATTAATCATCAAACAAAAATAGCACAATGAAACGTCTCTCCACCAAGAACACTTTAAAAAAAAAAAAATTCCCCCCTCCCCCCGCCTGTGGCCCCCTACTAACTCACTGTCCATTCCCCCCACACTTGCCACAGCACCCTTCTTTTAACCCTGGGGTGTAGTGATAGAACACCCCCTGACCCCCGGACCCGTGCTCCTCCCTCCCCTCCCAAAACCAAAGAGTATAACCATAATGGCGTTTAAGAGTAACAAAAGAGAAGTAAAGAATTAAACTGTTCTATCATTATTATACATTTTGTATTTCGTGTAGCAAATCCTGTGCTTCCTCAATATCGGATAGTAGATAGAATTTACCCTTAATCAGAACTCTAAGGTTAGATTGCTGTGCTATCATCGCCTGAGCCCCTTGAGCCTTAAAAAGTTGGAGCATCTTTACAAATTCTTTCCTACGTCTGGCCGCGATAGCTAACATGTCTGAGAATATTCGGCATTTCACCGTAGCATTCACAGGAAATTGTCTTTGTTTGATAGCCCTAGACAATATTTGTTCCTTTACCCTAACGTCTGCAAAATGTAGTACAATAGTACGCGGAAGGGTAGAGTTCGGAAATGGTCGAGCAGGAACTCTGTGGGCTCTTGTTATAGTGAGGTCTCCTTTATATTCCGGTATCACCCCTTGTTCAAGAAAGGAGGTTACCCATGCCAATGTATCTGACCCCTCAATTCCTTCCGGAACTCCTACGATACGTAGGTTGGACCTCCTATTATAGTTTTCCAACTCATCAAGTTTGAGTTCAAGAGCCCTTGTGGATTTTATAGTCCCTTTAGTGTCTTTTTTAACTTCGACCATTTGATCCTCCAGTGTTGAAATCCGTTCTTCTGCTTCCACTAAGCGGGCTGGGAAAGTAGATACTAATTCCTCGATTTTGTCCATTTTGTCCAGTCTCTGGTGGATTGCCGAAAGTTCTGCATTTTGCGACCTTTTTATTTCTCTAACTTCATCGAGAATCAGGTTGAGCATATCCTTCACAGACATTCGCATCTCTCCCTCTGTTTCCGTATTCATCTCAAGCAAGGGCCCAAGGTGGTCCGCCGCTCCCCCTCTTGTCCCCCCTCCTGCTCCCATATCGAAATCTTGAAGTGGCACCGTTGCTGCACTTAATGTATCTATCTTTTTGTCTTTAGAGGTATCGAATGCTTGCTTTGAGTCATGAGCAGAATTAGTGAGAGATACCAAGTTTGAAGGGGTCGCCACTATACACGGATCCTTTGCAGAGATTATGCCAATTGAATGATTTTGTATTGCATCCATGTTTGTTAAATTCTTTGGGGGGACCAGGTTAGGTGAGAGAGGCGAGATTGTTTTTGCGAAAAGGGGGAACTGCTTAGCCGCCGAAGAAATAGGTGGAGGCGGCAGAGGAGGAGGTGGATGAGATGAGTCATGGGTATGAGATACATCATCAAGGGGAGCTTCAGTCAAATTATCTCCCATTTGCGACTGACTGTCTGTTAACAAATCCTCGACCTCAGAGTTATCAGATGAATGTACTGAGTCATCATCCTTTAGAGAGTTTCCTTCTGTTAATTTAGCTACTGCCTCCTTTGCCTGCTGTCGCCGTTGTTTGGCTTTGAAACGAGCGTTAAGCAGTTTCCCCATTGTGCTCACACTAGGCTGAAGTAGGGTCGCAAAAAAGGCTCTGAATAGTATTTGAGTCTTTAATTAGTCTTTAAGTAGTCTTTAAGTAGTCTTGGAATTATTATAAACAGCTAGGGACAAGATATCAGACAAACCCTTTTTTGCTTCCCTCTTTTCTTCCTTGCTTGCTTGCTTGGTTCAGCCCCACACTACAGCCAACAGTCAATAGGCAACAAAAAAAAAAAAAAAGGGAGGGAAGCTTACAGTTTTATACGTCCAAGCCAGTTAGTACCATCCAGAGATGCCGTGTGTATCTTGGTAAAACTCCCAATTCGATATTCACCAAACAAAAATTGCACTGGCCACTTCTTTTACTGCTTCCTTGCTGCTTCTCCTTCTCAATACCCCTTTTCCGAGGGTTTTACTGGCACTTTAACTATTAATTGTTAATGCACTCCCTTAAACAATCTCTGCAGCCTTGTTAAATGCACGAGATTTTTGATGAAAGTGCTTAATCCGCTTGATCCACTTTAACAGACCGTCGGTATTGCAATCATATCGACGGCCCAGATGCTGCAGACGCCGGAAAAAATATGCCCCACTGCTCCCGATGTCTGTCCGATGAAATTCAATTAAATTGAAACAGCAGAGAGTCCGAGCGCCTGCATGATATCAAAGGAGCAGCGCTCTGTCATTCTGTTCCGCCGTTTTCAGGAAAGCAATCTGCCTGCTAGGTGAGGAAGGGAATTCCAAACGCCGGAGAAGGTAGCTGCCCACACTTCGCGTCCGCCGCCATCAGAGTCAGCCTCGTGGAGGGGAGGAGTAGCAGCACGGCTCACAGGTGCTACGTGGAGGCGTGGAACTCCACCGTAGCGAGCCCCCCTTAGCTCAGATTTAGATATGATAAAGATGCATGTATATGTTTTTAAACATAAGTTATTAAAAGGGGACATCACCAGTAAGGTATTGTAGTGCTGCAGCAAAGGGCGCTGCAGGAATCTGGCTCTCTATAGCATGTACTAAAATTAAGTACACAGTGCAGAGAGTCCAGTGGTCCCCAATTGGTTTACAGAGGCAAAAGTAGATATTAATGCTCTCTTTTGTGGTAGAATGGGAGAACAGTTAGGCTTATCAGAGGGTAATGCTAAGCATTTGTTATATTCACAAAGAAAATAAAAGAAACACGCACTCAAAGAATAAATCCGAGACCAAATTAGAAAAGTAACAACTCTTTTTATTTATGTGTTAGAACCAAGCACTTCATTTAAAGGTAAGTGCGGTTTTCTATATCAATAATCACAGGTAAGTAAAGTGTTCAAACCTGTGGATTTTTACGCGCAATGCAACCCTATGGGAGGAAAAGACAAAGAAACATAAAGGTAGGTACAGTCGGTTTCAGAGGTTCATCTTCAGGGTTCAGAGTTGTAGTGGGCCAAGGTCTGAAGTACTAACAGCAGTTCTTCAGAAACCTCCCGGGTTCCAGCTGTGGCAGGGTGCTGATGAGGCTGGTAGCTGGCGCTCTATGGTGAAATGGAGGCACACAAAAACAGGGTGCACAGGGGGACATGCGGTCAAGTCAGAGGGCTTCCAGATGGTTGCTTAGGTTGCAAGGATTCTGGGAGCTAGGGGGCACAGCCAGTTCATCAGTAATGAGGCCGGGCAGCTCGGTGCAGAGTGGTTTGGTCAGCTGGGCTGGTGCGCAAAGATGCACCTCACGGTCAGGGACAAACAACTGGGCGAGGATAAATTGAAGCAGCTGAGACACTCACGACGTGGCTCTCAGTGAAGCTGACATCCCTCGACAGCTGCTTGGTCCTAGTGCCTTGGGAATCCAGAATTGTCTTTTGCAGTTTGTGTTTGATGCGTGCTGAGGGCGACGGTTTTGCCCCAAATTTCTGCTACAGATCTCGTCAGGCAGTGACTCTTCTTCGTCCTTCTTCTGTGAGCCATAGAATCTCAGTTCTTGTGTTCAGGGGTGCCACCTAAATACTCAATTTATGGGCATTACAGGAAGTGACAAGTTGTAGCCAATGGGCTACCTACCTTTAGGGTATCTATATCCTCTATATGACCACTTCCTGTGGGAAGTGGCCCTAACCCTGATGCTAGAATGCTAATTCTGTTCAAAACAACATGGACGAATCTGAAAAGGGGGGCCCACATCAGCTGGCCCGCCCTAGGGGTGGTGCCGGCTGAATATGGGCCCACCTCAAAATCTTACTTATTTTCCCACCTGACTTGCTGCCAAAAAGTGGGTCAGGACAAGGGGGTGGGTACCTCCACTATCTAGTGAGGACTGATGTTGCATGTTAAAGGCGATACCAGAGGGGATGATGGACAGAGCGTTTGAGCAAATCAAACACTCACCCCCAGTCAACTGATCCGGGTTTGATACATCACCATTCTTTAACTCACTACACCACCCCCAGTCAACTGATCTGGGTTTGATCCATCACCATTCTTTAGCTCACTCCACCACCCCAGTTCAGACATAGCCACATGCAAATCAGTCTGAAACTGTGCCTCATGGGAACAGTCCAGCCCGAACTGCCAAGCCATGTCTTCCCTGGACCGGAAACAAGCATCCTGGGACCGGTTTCAGATTCATAATCCTCATCAGCCAGGCTGTCTTGAATCCAGTGGTAGAGTGAGCAAGGGACCCACGTCTGGGCATACCCTGCCAACTTAGGGCGAACAAAGCGATACCAGAGGGGATGATGGACGGAGCGTTTGAGCAAATCAAACACTCACCCCCAGTCAACTGATCTGGGTTTGATCCATCACCATTCTTTAGCTCACTCCACCACCCCAGTCCAGACATAGCCACATGCAAATCAGTCTGACCCCCTTGGTATCGCATATTAAAGACGTCAGGGTCTTTGAAGCTTCCTGCCCTGGAATACCCATCCTGCTTGGAAGAGGTGTGAATACCTCTAGCCAGAGCCGGCTTTGTTCCCAGCCTCCAAGAGCAAAGGCTGTCAACTCTGCAGGTCAGAAACTTGTCTATGTTGACTTGCTGGTCGTGACCAGTCAGTCAACACACTAGTAGTCAATGGGTTTTAAGGGGGCACCTCTAAGTTGCTCTCTGGATTCATCTATTAATAAATCCAACACTGGCATCAGTGTGGGGTTATTTAGATGAAGTGTTTGGTACCAAACAGCTTGGGGTGCAATGAAGCCTTCATGTAGCTTGAGACCTCAGAATCACAAGTGTCCAGCCCAGGTACTCGTTATGGCTTCCTTGCACACTCAAAATATCTAAGGGTGAACTTAGATATCACTGTGACACATCCACTCAGGTAGATGTGACCATACTTGGGTATAGTGCGCCCTGCCTTCGGGCTGTAAGGCCTGCCATAGGGGTGTCTTACCTATACCTCATGCAGTGTTTGGCCAGCATGGCACACAGAGGTATGTGCCATGTTGACTCTTCAGTTTCTCTACACCAAGACGCACAGGCTGCAATGACAGTTTGCATGAGCCTGGTGAGGGGTCCCTTAGGGTGGCACAATTTGTTTCTCAGCCCTAAGGATTCTTCTTTAGTTCCAAGGCCCTATGTACCAGGGCTACCACTTACTTGGGACTTACAAGGATCTTAATGGGGTGCCAACTTTGGAACAATCTTACAGTTTAGGGAAAGAACACTGTTGCTGGGGACCTAGTTATCAGGATCCCAGCACACTCCTGGTCAAGTTGTATCAGATAACAGGCTAGAAGTCGGGGGTAACCATGTCAAAAGGGGCACTTTCCAACAGGCACCTTGGGCAACCACTTGCAGTGCAGATATATGTGTAAATGACTTTGAGAGGGAGTAATTTTATGATGTAATATCTTATTATAAACTTAAAAGAGGGACAACGTGGAACAAAATATCTAAGAATTTTCTTGTGCATTTTTCATATTTTAACCTAATGCATCATTGGTTCCTTCCAAGTTCTAAGGGGAAAAAAAGAAACCTCCATCATATATTGGTTTCCTCATTGAATTACATTTTAGTAAATTAGATGTCAGATGGTTTCAAGAGGGTTGACACCTTTGAAATGAGGAGACTTTACTGCTGAATTTACCATCAATCTGTATGCAGACTGACCTGGCTTGGCATTAGTTAGAAATGTGTCATTTCATCTTAATCTCTTTATATTTAATGAAACACTTGGTCATAGAATTCGACCTGTCATACAATTCACACCGATACTTGACCTAAAATTGATGTAATTTTCCCTAGTTGCCCACCGACCCTACCGTATATTATATATATTGTCACAATGCACTCCCTGCGCTGTCATGGCCACCACTAGAGGGGGCATAGTGAGACTTTCCAGTTTTCTAATAAGTTTCCAGATACTCCCCTGCTTGCATATCCTGACTTCCTTCCATTTGGACACTATTTGGGAATTGATATCCATTCCAAAACCCTAGCTGGGTTTTGTGGTAGTCAGTCTGCTCATGCTGGAAACTCTCCCTACAATTCCTGCTCACTGCTTTGTCTCCACCCCTGCAGGCCAAGGATGGGTGGAGGAATTCAGCTCACCTGTGGCTGGCTGCTGCTAGCCTGCTCACACCTGATGCATGGGATTACTGTGAGCTCTTTTAAGCCCCAACTCCGTTCAGTCCAGGGTTGGTCATTGTAGTTTTGTACCAGTGACACCGACCATTGTTTCCTGAACTTTTGTTGTCCTTGTTTCCAGAACTCTTCAGCTATAGCTATTCCTTGTGCATGAATTAGCAATGCCAGCAGTGCTATCTTGTTTTTTGAGTTCCTGAGCTATATTTATTCTTTATTCCTGTTCCTAAGCTGCAGCTATTTCTTATTCCTAATTTACACTGATTGCAGTGCTTTCTTGACTCCTTGTTTTCTGAGCTGTACCTATTTCCTGTTTTTAGAACTAGCCATTAATAATATATTCAGTGATCAGAATTAAACGGTATAGGGCACTAAATTGCCCACATTAAATTGAGACTGAAAGAGATGTTTGTAGCGAGAGTGTCTGTAGACTTCTGCTCTAATACAGTATTGTCCCATCACTCGAAATACCCCATGTCTGAATCACCATTTCTAAAGATAAAAGTTTGTATGTAATAATTATTAAACTGTCAAGAATGCTCTGGATGCTGGTGTTCAATCTCTGTCAACTGAAGCATAAAGTCCAGTCCATGCTGGCGCAGCCGATACCACGTATATGTTTCAAAAGTAGAATTTACCAAGCTTTTCCCAGTTGTTTCAGAAACCTCTATCCAGCAGTTACAAAGGCTGCAAAACCTGGCCACTTCTTCCAACTTGACCTAAAAAATGCATGGGTCTATGTACTAAATTATCACGCATTGCAGCAGCCAAAAATACTGCACTGCATTGCATGAGAATGAGAGAGCAGGGCAGTGTAATATCTACAAAGATATGGTACTCTCCTCCTCTCTCCTTAATACCAGTGCACAATCAGAAAGCCGAGTGTGCACACACACATACGCACCTACACTCCTTTGCACTATAGTGCAAAGGTGTCTACATTAGTCTAGTTTAGGTTTTGTACTGGAAGAGTACACTTCACAGGTTTCATCCTTTTTCTTTCATACCTCACAGAAGCCTAGGTTCAGGTAAACTCCCATGCATACAAAATAGGGGAAACCATTAACGAGTATGTTATATGCTGATGATATAGCTCTTCTAAGCAGAACAAAGGTCGGCGTATGAATGTTGTTGGCCAAATTAATTAACTACTCATTCAACAACCTGGACACTAACCTTGCAAAACAAAGACGTTACCATTTGATCAAAGAATTACGGAAGCAGGCTCATGCTACTTAAATAATTACAAACTAATTCCAGAACCAGTTTACTGGTACCTGGGAATGATAATCGATACAAATGGCTCCTTTCTACAACATAAGGAACAAATGAAAGTGAGAAACAAAGCTACTACCCACTATAGCCTATGACTGTGAAGCACTCTTCAGCTGTGAATCAGAATGGCTCAATTTGCTAAACCTTAACACCTACAGGCAGCTCTTCCGACTACCATAGAATGCCTCACCAGCACAAATCAGGATGGAGTTTGGTCTTGTAAGGCAAACATATACAAGACAATAAACCTTTGTAACATTTTGCCACAAACAGAGCAGCACAGGAAGACTCACTAGACCAGAGGCTTTGGACTGAACTGTCTACAAACAATCACTCACATAGTGATTATTTACAGTCGAGCATTGAGGGGCAGATTTACAAACCCCTTGCGCCTCTTTTGCGCCGCCGTTGCGTCACTTTTGTGATGCAGCGGAGGCGCAAAAGATGCACCATAGTGCGGGGTATTAACAACGTGACGCATCTGGGAGATGCGTCACGTTGTAAAGCCCTGCGCCATAAGGAGGCGTTCCTGCGCGGGGGGGGGGCGTTCCTGCGCAGGAATGCCTCCTAAAAGTGGCTGAGTGAAATCTACAAGATTTCACTCACTCACTTTTAGGCCAATGCTGCGTCAAAACCCTGCGCCTGCTTGAAGCAGGCATAAGGCTTGAGGCAGCATTGAAAGAATAGGCCCCCCCAGAGCATTGCTGGAGCTGCGTTGCGCTTGTGACGCAACTCCAGCAATGCGCCGCTTTTAGGGCACAGATGCGTGACGCATCTGTGCCGTTTTGGCCCCATGGTGCGCCGCATTGTAAATGCGGTGCATCATGGGTGGCAGAGCTGCGGCGCACAATTACTGGCGCATCCCTGCTAATATGCAGGGATGCGCCAGTAATTGTAAATCTGCCCCTCAGTCTTTACAAATAAATGATTTGTGGGAGCTTCCTACTTCCTTTCAAGTCTTTAGGAAAAATCTCAACAAAAGCATGCATGAGCTTTTGCTATTGGACGATAAAATATCTTCTCAAACCACGCTCACTCATGGATAACCATCAGGTCCTATAAGACTTGCACATAAGGAATTCCTAAGCTCCACTTACCCCCTCTACCAAAAATGGAAGTAATGCATCTGCACCTAGGCAATTTCCCAACTTTGGAATTCTGTCCAAAATGACATGTATAAGGAACTAATGAATCCTTTAGGGGCTGAAATACAATTTCGGAAATAATAACGCACATCATTTCCATCTGCCCAGCTTTCTTACCAGAACAACGACAACACTTATGGCAATTCTCTAATATAGTGGGGGTGTGGACCTGCTGTCATGCAGTTGCAGCTTGTTTTGATGGACGTAATATAAATCTAAACTGCAGGCGATCAAATTAATGAGACAAGTCGTAAACAAACTGCAACAAAAAAACAGCTAAATGAACGTTAACGTCCCCTATGTTCACAGCTTTATTTAAATGTAAATACTTCCAGATGTGCTAGTTAAAAATTCCTTTTGCACCTAATGTTTTGTGAGTACAATATTTTGTCAGCATCAGTCGTATGATTATATCTTCGGACTCGGAATGTAGACATCTTTTTGACAGTAATCTTCTATACAAACATTTATTGTGATCTTTTTTGCACATGCAATGTTTTTTATTGACCAATTCAAGACCTAATGCACTTTATGTATCATGAGCAAACTTGTCACTACCACTGGTTGAAAGGAAATACCTCCAGATGTGTATTTCTTTAAAGTGTCAAAAGGAGTATTTTATGTGGCCGTAAGACAATGGACTGACTCTTTATAACTGCCTTTTTTTATCCTTCCTTATGCCGTTTGGTTTATGTCCTGTGTATTGTTGATGATTTTAATTAATCAGATAATGAACTATAAAGAACTTTACGTTTAAAGCACACAATTTAATCTACTGCATTTCTAATATTGTTACGAGACAAAGTGAATAATACTAGATTAATAAGTTCTTTTGAGGTACTATTTAATTTTTGTTTTATAAGCTGATAACAGATTCATTTTGTTTAAAAAATTCAACATGCACACCTGGTTCACACAGTAAACATAACATGAACATACGATGTTGACATAACACCCTTGGAGAATTCTAAAAGAGGTTTAATTATGAGAACCCTGCGTCACTTTTGCACTACGTAAAGTGGTACATGCGTGTTGCAGTGCTCTGATAAAGATGTATGAAGCCACAGAAAGCCACCCTGCGTAGCTTTGAGTGGCTTAAAAAATCATGAGTAAGGCAATGCAGTGCAAATCGCTGTGTTCTCTTACTCTGTGCCTGGGAGACATTCTGTTGGTGTTGCAGATGGTTTCCCACTCAACACCCATGGAATTTGATGCTGACCCAGATTTACAAAGCGATGTAGACCTAGGGAAGTGTTCCTCTTTTTATGTGAGCCTCATTCTGCAGCACACCTAGAAAAACGAAAACAGCTCATAGGATTGTTTTTGTGCAGGAAGGTGCCCCTTGCTGCACAAAAGCAATACTGTATGCAAAACAGGCACCCTTGCACCATGGTGCAAAGGTGCCTGCTTTGGAGCTAGGCTGCCAAAACGGCGCCAGTACAGGCAGAAAGGACAAGAATGCACGTATTGTTTGAATATGGTGCATTACTACCCTTTTACTTTATTGTAGGGCAGAGCAGCAATCAATCAATCAGGGGTTTGTGAGGCACACTTTTCACCCATGAGGGTCTCAAGGCACTGGGGGCGAGGGGGGCACAGCTCCGGGTCAGGAGAAGAGCCAAGTCTTGAGGTTCTTCCTGAAGGGTGCAGGGTAGGGGATCGTCTGATGTTGACTGGGAATCCGTTCCAGGCTTTGGCTGTGACGTGGGAGAAGGCTCTTCCTCCTGTTCTGGTTGTGCGGATGTTTGCTAGGGCGTGGTCAGCGGAGCGGAGGTTTCTTTTGGGTACGTGGAAAGAGATTTGTTTGTTGAGGTATTTTGGTCCGATGTTGTGGAGGGATTTGAAGGCATGGGTGAGTATCTTGAATGTTACTCACTTCTCGAAGGGGAGCCAGTGGAGGTCTCGCAAGTGTTGGGTCATGTGCTCCATGTCGTGGTGTGCCGATGACCAGTCTGGCTACAGTGTTCTGGATGGTCTGGAGTTTGTGTAGCAGGGATTTGTTGATTCCTGCGTACAGGGCTTTTCTGTAGTCTAGTCTGCTGGTTATGAGGGGGTGGGTGACGGTCTTTCTGGATTTGGGTGGATCCACTTATTTGTCTTGCAGAGCATGCGGTTGGAGTTGAAACAGGTGGAGGCGACAGCAGTGCCTTGCTGCGCTTCCCTAGCCCAAAGTGCCATAAATGAGTCACCAAGTATAGGACTGGCCTAGAGGGTAATCAGGCAGTGCCCAATGGGCTGGTCTGACAGGTAAGTGTGTCGGCCATATTTGTTTGGTTGTTTGTGGGCCAGTTTTGCGGTATGCTTGGATGTTTTGTCTGAGGGTTTACACAACATTTAATCAAACATTGCATGCTAAAAGTTCAAATCCACTCAGTCCTCAATACCTTGCAAAACACTTACACAGCATGTCTTTAATAGTTTTAAATTTCCTAAATTTGCAACCATGATGCACTTTGTCAGCTATCTATCTACACCAATTCAGACCACTTTTATTTTGGTGCCTTGGCCTATTTTCTTTGCCAGTCCAACCCTAAACACTCATACTCCTTCTTACAACTCTTAACGATATTTCTAAATGTAAAGCAATCCTAATACTAACAGTAGTGTAAATATGAAACTATCAAGTGATAATCAATCTAAGTATACTAATAAAAGTATAATAATTAAACAATTTTTATTGGATTTTATCAACTATAGACATCAGCAGTTGTACCGGAATGAGAACACAAATGGATGCCATTCTTAGTTAGACATTATCAATTGTAGCAGGACAAGAACACAAACACACAGGTATCAATATTCATATATATTTCAATTTCAGTATATGAAAGATACCAAGGTTCATTAACTGCGTAAACAATATGCTAGTTGTAAATTGCACTGGCTCATAATGATGTAAAATGTCAGAATCCTTCAGCTATGTGCTGCTGTGTAAAATTGTCTTCCTATGTGTCCTAAAGGATGCAAGGACCCAATAAATGATGGGGATGGGTTGCAGAACTTGGAAAAAGAATCCAGGGAGAGCATGAGCGATAATAGTGTAGTGCTGCAAAACAGCCTCTCCCATCTAAGTAATGCCTCACACCATTAGATGAGAGCCGGGGGCGGGGGGTGTTGGGCCCTCCAGTGCGTGGCTAGTAGACGCTTGGCCAACAGGAGGGCAAGATAGGTGAAGCGCACCTGTACCCTGTGATTTCTTTTTGTCTTTGGAAAATACCTAAGGCTATCATGAATTTAAAGTAGTGAGTACTGTGACCATGGTTAATGAAGCATGTACTGCATGCCAAAAACTTACTATGATTGGACAGGACCAGAGCATGTGACAGAGGTTGACAACCTGGGTGAGACATCTAGGACAGCTAAAATAGGCGGTGGGGAACAAACAATTTAGTTGAGAGTGTGTAAGATAAGCCCTGTGAGGGATCATAGGCATTCCACAGACCAGTCTTAGGGGACTCCAGGTCTCTAGATCTCTTGCTGTCGTGAAGAGGTCTTGTTAAATCTTCCTTCCAGATGTTTTGAAGGTGAACCAGAAAGATGTCTGCTTGTTCCCTAATAGATTTTTATAGCCAAGTGATCAGATATCAACCTGCCCCCTGGAGGAATAGAGTATGCATCCCTGCTCGAGTAGGCAATTCTTCATCCAGTGCTTCCCATAATGATCAGATTGCCATCAACAATTGCCTATAGGTTGGTAACTGTCTCAGGGGAATATTATCGTCCTAATGAATTTGTGGGAATGTAAGAATCTATGCATCTTGGAAGAACTCTCCCACAGTTAAGGAGTGTGCATGCCATTGTGATAGCTGATCCTCTGTAAGTGGACCTAAGGGTCCTGGTCGGCCCTAGAGGGGGATTTTGGGGGAGTATGGGGTGATTTTACTCGAGAGCTGGAGTACCTTAGTTAGACATTTTTAGGCAATCCACCTGTGTAGGGACCAGGAGTGATGTATCTTGAGAGCGGGGTGTAAAGCGGGTGTATTGTATAGAAGGGGAGAGAACAATCTCCTGTGCTTGTCTCGTAGAGGTTTGTTCCTGCCAACCATCGGGATACCCATTAGACCAGTGCCACCAGGTAATAAGTTTCAAAGGATAGTGTCCCAAGCCCACCTTGGCCCATGGCAGCTGAAGTTTTTGAAGAGCCACACATCACCTCCCGTTGTGCCACAAAAGGTCCCCCAACAATTGATCCAAATCTGGGAAAAAGCGATGTTGGGAAAACACCAAAACATTTACTAAATAATATAGGAGGCGGGGGAGGACGATCATTTTAGAAAGTGCTATCTTGCCTGTGAGTGCAAGTGGGAGCCACTACCAGAAGCAGATTAGGAATCTAAGGGTTATTTAGGAACATGTCAGGTTACCTTCAAACAGGTCATTTTGGGAGTGGTATAGACAAACACCTAGCTAACGGACTGCAGCTGTTCTCCAGGCTAGCAGAATGTCACCCATTTGGATGGGTGGGCATTGCTTCAATATGGAAATGGGCATGATTTCCCCAGTTTATTTGGAGGCCAGCTGCTTCCTCAAAGTCCCGGAAAGTAGACAATATTGAGCACATGTCTGCTGAAGAGTCTTGGATATATAAGAACAAATCAGTCGCATAGAGTGACACAGCACGTGTGGTTCCAACCAGAGGGATCCCCCACCACTGGCACTCCAAGCGAAGGAGATGAGCCAGCGGCTCCATGGCAATTGTGAATAGAATAAGTGAGAGAGGGCATCCCTGACGTGTGTCATGACCTATTGAAAGGGGGGTGAAACCAAGCAGCCGATGCACACCCTAAATGACTGGTTTGTGTACAACAGCTTTGTGTAGGTCAGCAGGCGTTTGTCCAGGCTTGCAGCCCGTAGTACCTCTGAGAGGTACTCCGAAGATAAAGAATCAAAGGCCGTCTCGAGGTCCAATATGAGACATGCTGCCTGTGGGAATCGCAGTGAGGCCATCAGGATGCATCAGTCCCTAACTATTACTCCACCTACATCCATTGCCTTGCTTCTACTGCTATCAGAGGCCCAGACATTAAAAATAACCCCCTGGGTACTGGAACCACTGAATAGCTTTTAATCTCTCACTTTCACATCACCCTCGCTGCACCCTCAGGAAAATACCTGCTCCGCGTAATACAGGTGTTGAAGCACACCCGGGACACATTCGGTGTCACTGGGTGGGCCCGATGATGAAGCATGCCACCAACTAGGTTGGTGGGTGAGGGCTTTATATGGAAACCAAACGGTTCCTTTTCTTTTCTTCTCCCATACATTCCTGAGTCCTGTATCACATACAAATAAGCTAGTCCTCTCTTGATTATATAACTTTGAAAGTAATTCCATTCAACAGCATGGCTGGCGGCTGTGCTATGATTTTCTTCAAAGTGTGAGGTTATGTGGGTTAAATGGGTATTGCAAAATACTGGGTCCTCTAGTGTATCTTTGGATAACCTCCAGGTAAGAACTGATGGGTGAGGAGTACCACACTTAATGTCTATTATATGTATAGCATGGTCTGATATCACACAGCCCAGATAGCCTGACTGGAGAAGATGTGGAACTAAGTCATGACAACAGATTAACTGGTCTAAGCAGATGTAAAGATTGTGTGGGATTGAGTAATGAGAGTAAAGGTGTAGATGTGGATTATGGGCTCTCCACGTATGGAGAAGGGACCAATGTTGAGACCATTCAGAGAAATGCCTGGAATATTTGTGATTGGGACTTGAAAGAGTGGGGGGTGGAAAGGGTCAAGAGAGACATCCAGTGCATTGTTATAATCAGCACCTAGTATCCATGGGATACCTACCTATTGAGCTAGGAACTCTTGATAGTGTCATCAAGAAAGTCATTTGTTCTGAATTTGGTGCATAGATACAACCTAGGAGGGTGGGCTTGCCGGCTAACTGGTCCCCCACAAAAATAGATCTGCCTTCCTTATCAACAACTATGTTTTAAGTTTGAAAGGTTGTACCTGGGCATATCAAGAGTAGTGCATCCTAGGCATATGCGGAATATGTTGCTCTGTGAACCGTACCTCTCCATCGCCTGCTCAGGAGCTAAAGTTCTTTGCTAGTAGGATGTGTTTCTTGTAGGAAACTAATGTGTGCCTGCTTTCGTTGGTGTACGCATATACTGAGTAAAAGCTGTGTGCTGAATGTGTCCCCTGTACATTTAGTGTGCAAAATCGTATAATGCATTTAGTGGCCAGAGGGAAATGACAGATATGTGTGGGGAGGGAAGGAGGAATAGTAGTTGGGTACCCTTACCATTTATCCATTCAGGACCTCAAGAGGGGGATCATGTTTCGTTTATGAAATGGGAATGAAAACAACAGGTAGCAAATAACAAAACAATAACCAAAACCAGAGCCTGCAGCCAAGGGTCACACACCCAAGCTTTTGCTCTATGAGCCAGTGCATGAAACATGGGTGATGGTGAAGTACCACTAATGTTGGAGAAATAGCGGAAGAAGAGGCTTCAGACATGCAATCAAGCAAGTCAAGTTCGAGGCTGGACGTCAGGCGGCGCTTTGCCAGTCAAGGGCTATGTTCAATACCCGTGAGAAGGAAATAATCCACTGAAATCGTCCACTGATTGTGGTGTTATTACCGTTCTTAACAGTATCCCACATACCGAACCAAATCATCCTCACTCGCGGTATCACTGGAGCCTGTATGCTGGATACACAAGGAGTGTTGTCAGAAGATAAATTCTACATCTATTGCCAATCATTGATTCTGGCAAAGAGGATGAGGTGAGAGCATTCTAGGAGCACCCCCAGGCCTATTTTGAGGACTATTTCTCAGGCCTCTCTCTGCCGGGTTAGGATGGGTTGGTATTATATGTGGGAGAGTGATGACTGCCCTTAAAATCAGGCCTGGGCGGTAATTCCGTTCCGTTTGCGGAATTTGCAGAATTTAGGTAAGTTCGCGTTTTGTGGAGAATGCGAAATTGCCCAAAATTTTGCGTTCTGCAACTTCGCAAATTTTTTTGCTTGTTTGCGTTCTCAAATGCATGTTCGCAAGATATTTCCCCCGAGCACGCAAGCAGCGATTGCGAACAGTAAAAAAGCATTGCGAACAAGCAATTCCGCGTGTTCGCTGAATTTCTGCGCGTTCGCGGAGATTTTTTACTGTTTCGCGGAAATTTGCGTAACGCGATTACTCAAATTCCGCCCACCCCTACTTAAAATGGGTTTCCACCCAGTCCCAGGCTGAGTACGACTCAATGAAGAAGTGGGATTGTTGGTTATGCATTGCCTTCAATTTTACTGTAAGCAGTAGAGAGCATTGAATATTCAAGTCCCGGAGGCAGCGCATCCCTGTGAGAGCATTGCCGTTGAGTCACCACCGTGTAGTCTAGGAATATAAATATGTGACAGTTTTTGTATTCCAGCCTACATGTGCATCTAGCCACTTGTAGGGTGCATCCCTGTGATTGTAGTGGAGCATCTTTTCCACCACTGGACGGTCGGGTGACCCAGGCAGAAGTCTGTCGGAGGGAACCTGGTGTGCTCGCAACTATCATTCGGGATCCCTATGCCCCTTCCTGGAGACCCACTACTTGGATATTGTTTCATCGGGCCCTCTCCTCAGCATCCTCTGCATGATATTCCAGTCTTGCATGGAGGAGGCCTTGGGGAGGGCCCAGAGAAGCAACTTCTGATTTGCTGTGATTTTAGAAAGACCACTCAAATTATTCTGATGTTCCAGTAAGTTTATTCACTCAAAGATGAGAGACACTCAAAGCTATCACGGCCAGGCACAGCTTACATCATTTATTTATTTTATTTATTTGCGGGTTTATAACGCGCTAGGATCACCTCCCAAAGGAGTATCTCCGCGCCTTTGGCAACCTTCCAGCACATAAACAGTGGGTATATACAATTTACACTAGTTTTGGAATAAAAAGGTTTTTTGCTGTTTTCTAAACGGGAGATACTCC
Source organism: Lissotriton vulgaris (assembly GCF_964263255.1). Taxonomy (NCBI): domain Eukaryota; kingdom Metazoa; phylum Chordata; class Amphibia; order Caudata; family Salamandridae; genus Lissotriton; species Lissotriton vulgaris. Next base: position 1,318,420,957 of record NC_141691.1, read on the forward strand.
TTGCAAAGTCTCAAGGAAAGTGGGAGGCTGTTCCACAGCATTGGGCCAGCAATTGAGAGGGCTCTACCACCCTGTCTAGCCTTTTTTGCTCTTGGAACCTGCAGCAGAGCTTGTTCACTAGATCTCAAGGATCTCAAAGGTTTATAGGGGAAAAATCTGTTAGACAAATACACAGGGCCTTTCTTCTGGAGACACTTGTGTATAATGCAACAAGTCTTGTACTTCACACTTTGCTTGACGGAAGCCAATGCAGGGTGTTCAAGAGGGGTTTGGAGGGGGTGCGAGGGGGCTGGTTTAGAACAAGACAGGCCGCGGTATTTTGGACTACCTGCAATCTTGCAGTTACTCCCTCATTTGCTGATAGAAGCAACCCATTGCAATAGTCTAATCGACTCAACACTAAGGCCTGCACTAACGTCCTCCTGGTTGAGTCAGGGAGCAAAGGAAAAACTTTCCTCAGCATTCCGATGACATGGAAGCAGGACCCCACCACTTGGTTGCTATGTTGCTTCAGGGACAGCTCCTGGTCCAGACGCACACCGAGATTTTTAACCACCTGCTTGGGCTCTGGGACTGGGCCAAGATCATGCGGCCACCAGTCGGGGGACCACAGGAGTTTGGCCTCACCGAACAGCATCACCTCCGTTTTTGCAACATTACATTGCAGGAAGTTAGATGCCATCCAATGGGCCACTGCCTTCATCCCCTGGGAAAAGGAGTTCCTGACCTCATCCGTAAAGTATTTAAAAGGAAAGAGGAGTTGGGTGTCATCTGCATATGACACAGGGATAAACCCATGGGACCTCATGATGTTCGCTAGGGGGGCCACGTAGATATTAAAAAGAGTGGGGCTCAAACAAGAGCCCTGTGGCACCCCCTTCGAGATCCCCAACTCCTCTGACCAATAGGCACCCAAGGTGACTGTTTGGGTGCGATCTGTCAGGAAACTCCTCAACCACGCTAGAGCCCCACCTTCCAGGCCGATGTTAATAAGCCTGGTGGTCATGATGTCATATGACACGGTGTCAAACGCCGCAGACAGATCCAACAGAACCAGGATAACAGAATGACCTTTATCCTGGAACATGTGTAGATCGTCTGCGACTGACAGCAAGGTGGTCTCGGTGCTATGTCTCGGCCTGAAACCTGACTGGGATGGATACAGTCCATTTGTCTCCTCAATGTATCTAGACAAATGCCTATTAACAAATTTCTCTATCACTTTACCCATAAAGGGAAGGAGAGAAATAGGTCTCAAGTTGGTAAGTTCCGTCCAAGGGACAGTGGTATTCTTTCTCAATGGTCTCACTAGTGCCCTTTTCCAATCCCTCGGAACCTCTCCTGTGCTAAGTGACAGGTTAATTAGCTGCTGGATTTCTGGGCCCAGGACTTCCGCCAGCATGGGCATGATGCGGGCAGGGATGATGTCCTGAGGGCTACCACTCTTAATCTCGGTCACTAGAGCAGTAACTTCCTCTAAGGATATAGGGGGAAAGCTTCTTAGGCACTTAGCTTGTGACTTCTGTTGTGTGTTGTTGTGGAAAAGGCTGTTAGGATCAACCACCTCAGTTAACTTTGAGGTCATTATCTTTCCGTAGATTGCATCTATCTTCTTCATGAAGAATTGTGAGATCCCGTCACATAGATCTTGAGATGCAACCTATACAGTCTTGCATGCCGCAGGCTTAGTGAAAGTTTGTAAGATTTTAAATAAAACTTTAGAGTCTTTCCCTGCCTCGGTGAGTTGCATCGCGATGTGGCTTTTACGAGCTGTCCTTATGGCCTTGTGATATGACCTAAGTGAGGTTATATGATGTTGCTTATCCTCTGGCCTCCGAGACTGTCTCCATACTTTTTCTAGCTTTCTGTTTTCTTGTTTCATCAGTCTCAGATCCTCGGAATACCAGATTTCTTGCTTGACTGCCTGACGGGGTTTATATATTTTCAGCGGGATGGTGTAATTAATCGCTTCGCTAACTGCATTTTCAAACCGCTTAAGTTCAGTTGACATTATTCCTGTATAATCATTAATCAGGGGAGCTTGATAGGCTTCTCGGAAAGTGTCCACCGTTAATGTGTGCCAGGGCCTTCTTTTAGTGGGCAAGGAGGTCTGTATGCATGGCTTATCCATAGCATCAGTATAGAATTTTAAAATAAAATGATCAGTCCATTCTACCTGGATGGGGGATATACACGTGGTTAGAGGTGAGTTGGAAAACACCAAGTCCAAAGTATGGCCTGCCTCATGTGTAGGTCCCTGGTTAATCTTTTTAAGACCTAAATAGTCCATGTCCATTAAGAGGGTTTTAGCCTCCATGCATTTCTCTGAGTCGCTATGCATATTAAAGTCCCCTACTAGAAGTTCTGATTTTCTTCTATAAATGGTGCTAGAGCCTCCATAAGGGAGATGGAGAAGTTTCCACTTGAACCTGGGGGTCGATACAATACCGCACCCCTTCTATTTTCCCTAGATGCGGAGGTAAGTTTAAAGATTAGTAATTCCATCCGCGGGGTACTAATTTCCTCCAAGATTGTGATGTTTAGCTCCTCCTTATATACAATGGCTACCCCCCCTCCTAATTTATTAGGGCGGTCCATTCTGGTTATCTTATATCCCATCGGGATGCCTAGTGTGATGGCTGGAACTGAGTGAGGCTTGAGCCAGGTCTCTGTTAAGAAACATAGGTCAGGCTTCTCTGTGGATATCAGGTCCCATACCTGTATGGTGTGCTTCACCAGCGAGCGCGCGTTACAGAGCAGATTTTTGCTCCCCAAAGGGGGAGTGTCCTCTGTGATCTTAGCTGGAACAGTGTTGTTTGTTTTACATTGCCTTGTGGCTAGATCCAGCTGATGGCTATTGGCCACTACCTCAAGGCCAAACTGTGTACGGCAAGTGTAGCAAGTAAAAGGTCCTTCAAGGTCGAATTGTAAGGTAACATCGCATACATTTGATGAGTGGTTCCTTAACCCTAATAATACCTGTGAGGTGTAGGTTAGGCGCCTATGACAGGGATTTCTCGTGTTGGTAGGGGATATTGCCATAGTCTCTTGCCCCTGGCCCCGTCCAGTCGCGGACGGGCGCAGACGGGCTGGTCTTTGGCTCGTCTTAGGCGCAGGAGTAGGCACCACCCTGCGCGCCACCCTGCGCGCCAACGCTGCGCGCTGGGGCCGACGAGGGGCTAAATAGCCTTGCAAATGCGGAGGTCTAGAGCGCTAACCGCAGACTCTCCGTATGGCCCGTCTCTGCCCCGCCCTCCACACACCGCGATTGGCTGCAGTGCCGGTTCAGGGGTCAGGAGGCAGAGAACCAGTCCCACTCTGTTAGCCTAGATGTATGCAAGTAAGTGAATTTTTATACACAGCGTGCCTCTAAATATCTGTCCAGGAGCACATTTTAGCTTTAAAAAAATCAGTATTCAGGAATTGTGACAAATTGTTACAAAGGGCAAAATATTTAAAAACGATCTCGAACTCCCTCGATAAATTTCTAAGTTAGCCCAGCGTGGCTGCTCTGTGTGCGAGGTCGGCGCCAAGCGGGGTGAGAGTAGCTGCCACCAACTCCTTACCGCGAATGCGCCTGCCTCCTCGCTGCCTAATAGCCTTGCAAATGCGGAGGTCTAGAGCGCTAACCGCTCGACTCTCCGTGTGGCCCGTCTCTGCCCCGCCCTCCACACACCGCGATTGGCTGCAGTGCCGGTTCAGGGGTCAGGAGGCAGAGAACCAGTCCCACTCTGTTAGCCTAGATGTATGCAAGTAAGTGAATTTTTATACACAGCGTGCCTCTAAATATCTGTCCAGGAGCACATTTAAGCTTTAAAAAAATCAGTATTCAGGAATTGTGACAAATTGTTACAAAGTGCAAAATATTTAAAAACGATCTCGAGCTCCCTCGATAAATTTCTAAGTTAGCCCAGCGTGGCTGCTCTGTGTGCGAGGTCGGCGCCAAGCGGGGTGAGAGTAGCTGCCACCAACTCCTTACCCCCGCATTCAAACCCTGGAATGTTAGTATGTCAACTATGGAATGCTTGCATGTAACAGCAATTTCAGCCAAGCTGGGATTACCTAAGCACAATATGACACATCTCCTTTCTTTACAACATGTAAAATAGAAAACAGTTCGAACTTAACATATTATATCAATAACTAAAAACAGAATTTAATACAGGAACTCCACCTGACCAACCCCCTCAACATATAAAAAATTACGTGACCCAGCAGACCATGCAGAGACAACATAACAAGTTACCAACAACATAAAACATGGAAAAGCAACACAGATTTAAAAGTACACAAGGCATGCAATAAACCACACACAGTATTTGTTAAAATACCCCACACACACCAAAAGGGCACTTGGTGTCATGCTTCACCATCGGGGTCTTCCCGCCCCGCTGCGGGATAGGGCGTGCTGCTACTGGCGACTACGCTGGAGCACTTAGGTTTTGTAAGTGCTATGTGAGGTGTATTTGTTGTGAGTGAAGTAGGGTCAGGGGTAAATGAAAAAAGCGATGTTAAAAAATACCTGGCCTTATGGATTCAAAACAACTTTATTTGGTCATAGGCTGGTACCGTTAAAAAGGTGAGTCGGAGAGATCACGCTAGTAATGTGCTGATTCTCCTGGGGGTGTCAACATGTTTCGAAGCTGTAAAAGCTTCTTCGTCAGGACGGAGTAAGATCCCTCTGTCATTCACTATGTTGCTATCAATATGTGAAGAAAATGTATATACAAGTGATCTAAAATACAATACCTATGTGGTATGAGTATATGGTTTGTAAAGCTCTGTCAGTATTTCTGAGAATAAGCCTGTAAAAGAGAGCACAGTTACTTCACGTGCGCTTCCCAGTGCGCAGACACAGATCACCTATGGAAGAAAAAGGTGACGCACAGTGACTTTGGTAGACATAGTATGCTACAGTTAACCATTGGTATTGTGACCTGTTGTGGAAAAGGAAGTGGTGGGGGGAAGGGGCAATACACAACAAAACAAACATAGAACAGAAAACACACACTCTATATGGTAAAATCCATATAGAGTGCGCGAATATCTCCAAAAGCTAACACCAGCCCTGAGCAGTTCTTAGCCATGTTATCCAATGGGAGGTGGATAACATGGCTAAGAGCATTAGCTCGGTAATGCCTGAATATCGCGGCCTTTTCAGCGATATTCATGCATTGCAGCCGATTTTTATCGCATTTGCGATAAACCTTCGTAATACCAAGGTTTATCTGCGATATAAATCGTCGCAGGTTGGCGATACTTTTTTGTCTCTAACCAAGCAATAGCAATAATTATCGCTATTGCTTCGTAATATGCCCCCTGGTTTCTGATAGAAAGCCACCCTTCTTGGATTTATTTATCAATTGTTCAATTTAACCCAATTCCCACCAATGAAATTGACTTAAAATGAGCCTTTTAACTTATACAAACCCTTACTAATACCGCCCAGTTTAACCTTAACCCAATCTCCCACCTGAATAAATCTTTCTTGTCCCTTCTTCTTCGAGCATTTAAGTATGATACGGGAGTCACATATTACAGATTAGAGTGCGCACTTGGAACAAAAATGGAAACTGAAGTCAAGCAAATAATACCTTATATTGCAGAAGAATCTATTTTACAACACCCTGTTTTGAATGATTTATGTCTATGCCAAATAAAAGAACATAACCTATATTTAGACCCAAACTAGTAACAATGACAGTTTCTGTCCTAAGAAGGATTCCTCAGTCAGTTCAAACTCAAAGATTCATCTGGTTGTGAATTCAACACTTATCCAGTGTTCTGGTTTTTGCCAACAATGTTTGTGAACTCTTAAAAATGTTTTTTTATTTTTTATTTTTACCTTTCAAAACTGACTTCAAGGTAACAACAATACCTTCAAATTGAACTGCTCTGTTCATCCTACGCTTAGTATGCAGATTAAAATGTCATTATCCGCTTCACAGTAAAGAACAAAAACGTTGCTCTTGTTTTAAAAATCTGTGCCCCTGCATGTTGAGTGCATTTTTGTCTATATTTTAAGCATCAAAAGTGTTTTAGTCATTATAGTTATTTTTTATACGCCCTTTACTGTTTTGGCGAGGCATAATGTCCAACCCAGAATTGCCTCTGTATGCTGCTGCCCTTGAGGAAGTTAGCTCACTTGACCATTGTAAGAAAATAGGTTGGATTTGTATTATGAAATCCTTGCTAAGCGCAATTGGATTAGACAGCCACAGGGATTCCAATGATCCATCATTGCTTACCAGTAAAGATGTGATCAAGAAGCAGTATTGGGATTGGGTGTTACAGGGCCCGCTCACTAGCTCATCCTAGGGATGTCTAACTCCGGAGTTCATGAATTTTAACCTGACAGGTTCATATGAACCCTATTTAGAGATTATCACTGTACCCCAGGACAGGAAACTCTACATGTAGTTCAGGCTGAACTTGCTTACTGCTCCCTGGAGGCAGTCAACTACTGCTTCTTTGTTTTGCCCCTGCTGCAGCACTGCAAGAGAGTGGATAGACCACGTATTCTTTTTCTGCCCTAAGTATTCTTGCCCAAGAATAAAATGGCTGAGACCAATCTTCAAGCAATTGGACATACACTGCCATGGTGAAGCCCTCCTCATTTTAAGATCAGACTCCAGTCTGGCAATTTTTTGCTCTGTTGCAAGGTTTCTGGGAAACCTTTGGGTAATTAGAAGGATTTTACTGAAAGTATGAGTTTGTTGCACATGATTTTATTCCTTTTTCCCTAAGCACTTTTTCTCTTTCTTCCTTTAGCTAGCCTGGCTGCTTATGTTTTACGTTTCCTTGACATCATCCAATTGCCCTTGAGTGACCCTCACTTTAGAACCTAATCAGCTTATTGGGCAATGTTATCCAATTGTGGGACAGGCAAAGGCTTTTGTCAATGACGTAAATAATTAATTTACTCTCTTAATTTCTATGCAGGTAAGTACTTAATCAATAATAACTCAATCAGAAGGAAAGAAAACAGAGTCCGTGGTGTTAGAGTTTCTAAGGGTTTTATTCCTCATAAAGGAATCAGGATATCATGTTCTGACCACCACAGGGGTGTCAGAAGGGATAGATGAGCGCGCTCTCGTTTATTGACATTACATAGCTTATATACTTGATTTACATCATAAGTTTCAATGTGAGAGGCGTAACAGCTGAGAGAAGACAAGATAACAGTATACACGTGGTACCAATACATCATCAAGAGGCGTAAACTAGGCGTGAACTAGAGGTGGGTGCTAGAAACGTCACTGATAGGTGACGCAAGTGGGTGGCACCAAGGGGTGGTGCTAACAGAATGTTGCAATGTCAGCAGAAATCGGAAGCTTGGATGCGCGCGCAGCTGCATGACGTGTGATTGACGGGGTGCAGGGGTCTTGACATTTACACTGACGGAAAGAGACAGAAGTCTGGCATGTCAGATCAACTTGTACTTCTATCATATCTGATATCTGATGTTTTAGGAACTATACTATCTGGGCGGAAAGGTCTCTAGGGCAGAGGCTATTCTATGCTAACTGTGGATGCGTGTATAAGCGCCTGAGTGTCTACATGTAGAGCGTGGGGGCACGGGGCCTTCCTTGGAAGCATGGCAACGGAGGCTATGAATTACTTGCATTTAGACGGGTCGGCCCTTTGGCTCTGCAGCTGGAGAGGATGTTTACAGGATCTAGTAGGCAGGAATGTATTCTCGGGGAGCGGAACAGATAACTCGAAGGTTATAGTCAGTCTTGGCAGAAAGCAGGCTTGAGCTGGGCGCGAGGGGCCTCGCAGAATGTAGAACATAGTTCATGAGTACAGAGGTAGCCTGGGCAGAGTCAGGAGCCACAAAAGAGGTTCAGATGGCAGGAATTCAGGGCCTACTCTGGCTAGAGCAGGAAAAAGTGAAAAGCGTACTACAAAAAGACGGTGGCATAGCATACTTAGGAACGGACTATATAATCCATTCAGGGTGCATCTGAAAGAGGACAAGTTAACGTTGGACGCAAATGTATTTGCGTCTTCATAGCTGTCACAGGAGGGAAGTTACATGCACTTTAAGCTGGTACATGGAGTCGGTGGGGTACGCGCTAGGGAACACATCATGGCCAAAATTTAATTTTCCTCATTCCCTCCTTGTTCCCTACGGACCCTTCATGAAATATCGATCCTCATGAATCGATCAGTCTGTTCTTGTAACATCATTTGTTCTTCTTTCTTTCGGTTACGTTTTGAGTGGAAACTAGAATGTTCGATACAAGAAGTGGCACACAGTCCACAGATCGCTGGCCCACACTGTAGGCACAGGCAGCAACTGAATACTAGGACTAGGCCAATGCCTAGGAAGGATAGGATCTTCCATCCCCAAGCTGTTAACGTTGTCCAGAACCAACCGGACCAAGTCCAGGTGCCTGGAATCTGATGTATCTGATTCGCAATTTTATGAAGACGGGTGATAGCTTGATATACAGAAGGTGCATTTTGTGGAATGAAAACACAGCAGCTTGACCCGATGACCTTACAGGCTCCACCTCTATCTGCCAAGATGACGTCAATTACAAGACGATTCTGAAGGACAACAACCCGTATAGCGGACTGCTCTTCTGTTAAGTTACCTAAGGCGGAGGTAGTTTCATTTACTACAGCTTCAAGTGTTCTAGTTAATCTGCGTATTAATTTACTATTCTGGACAGGACCTAAAAAGAAAAAGAATCCTTTATTAAAATCAGTGTACTGTTCCCATGCCGTTTCTATGTAGTCGACAAGGGGGGCATCTCTTCTGGGTCTATTCTTTACTAGATTGCTATTTCTATGGTAATCAGAGGGAGCTAGGAAAACAGGTGGCAGAAGGAATGCAATGTAACAGGTACCATCCCAATCTGGAGGTAGATGAATGTATGCGGTATGACCACACACAAAATAAGAATGACTGATAGCTTTGAACGATGATTTTCCATCATCACTGAATTCGACCACAGTAGTGCATTTACTATGACCTAAGTGTACTGAACCTTTCTTCTTGATACATAATTCACCAGTGACTGGCAGTACTGACATAATGGGTAGAACTGGTGTGGCTTTGGATTCGACAGTAAGAATCATAAGGCTAATTGTATAATTACCTAATCCATATACTTCATTTTCTAGATCAGTTCCTATTCTAATGGGGAGTCCCTCCTTATCCGGGTAACAGACGTCTAGTAGGACCAAGTTCAGGTTTCCCCAAACCCAACCCCCATCGAAAACAGCAATATCGGGATCTAAAGAATTAATTATCTTAAACCATGCTCCACAGGAGCCATTGTGAGAGAACGGATACGGAAAGAGAGGCAGGGCTCCCTTGTAATTCTGGTAGGGAGGGAGTCGGCCACATATCCAGCAATTTGTAGCATTGTTAGTTTGATGAGAATGATGTAACATACTAATGAATGTATTGTTGCGCAGCGCAAGTCTGTAAGAAAGCTCATGAGGAGGTAACTCACTGAAAGTGTGTTCAGCAGAGACATTGTAAGCAGATTGTTCACGCTTGAAAATAGGATAGTATATGGGTAACAAGATGCTAGCAACAATGATTAATATACTGAGAAGAAACATAATTATTAGTGTCACTATGCAGTGACTACGAAGTGATTTGCAATATGTTCTTTTCTTTTCCTCTCTCTCTCTAACTCGATCTAGGGGATACATGTCAGAAACTATTTAACCGATTCACCTAGGGGAGGACTTAAACAATTAAACTGTCTGACTTGCTAGATCGTAACTTCATACGATATTGTTCTTGAGGAGTTTTTTCTCGTTTGGGTTCGGAAAAGTCTTTGGAATCACAGTCTCTGGTGGGGGTGGGTGTGTCTTGTTCCGGTTTCAGTCCTGGGAATGGTTTGATATGGCTTAGGTGGACCCACCCCTTTCTGCCTTCCAACTTGACTGCAGTCCTTGTCGTAAGTAGAACGGTCTTCGGAGACTTCCAGCGGGGCTCCAACGGACTTTTCCTGTCGAAGTTTCGGACTAGAACAACATCTCCGGGGCGGACGTCATGCTCCTTCACATCGGCGTTGTCAGGGAAAGCTGCGGCAACCTGTGAACGACATGATTGGAGTGCAGACATCAAGGAGGCAAGGTAATCTGTCAACATATTAGAATCAACATCGGTGATCTTTTTAGGAATGGGCGTCCCCCACATATTCGGTGGTCTGCCAAAAACCACTTCGTACGGAGATAGCCCTGATCTCGAATGGGCGACCATTCTCATATAGAATAGTGCCACTGGCAGGGCGACTATCCAGTCAACCCCTTTGTCCTGACATATTTTTGCAAGGCGGATCTTTAATGTCTGATTATGCCTTTCAACAAGGCCTGCTGCTTCTGGATGTCGGACACAATGGAACTTCCATTGGTATCCCAATAACAAGGAAACTTCTTTCATTAGGGCAGACGAGAATGGCTGACCGTTATCTGAGTACACGACACGAGGCAAGCCGTACCGTGGGAAAAATTCACGAACCAACTGTTTGGCAGTGGTCGGAGCAGTGTAATCTGGGACTGGGTATGCTTCGGTCCAGCGGGACAGAGCACAGACAACTACGAGAACATATTTAAATCCTCGACAACGGTCCATCTGGATATAATCCATCTGGAGGACTTCAAAAGGGTGATCGGGAGGATGAAATCCACCTTGCTCTACAGGGACGCTTTTACCTGGATTGAACTGACAACAGATCATGCAAGTACGCACTTTCTGTTTTGCGGCTGCTCGTAAGTGTTTATTGTTCCAGAGATTTTGCAAACTGTCTAGCATTGCCTTTTCTCCTAGGTGGGCAGGACTATGTGCTGTATTTATCATGACTTGAACCATGGAGTCAGGGAGAAACCATGTAGATTTTCCCTTCGTCATCCAACCTTGATCTGTCTGGATCCCTCCTAGTTCGGTCCATTTCTTGATTTCGTCTGCAGTAGCATGTGTCTGAATATCAATAACATCTAGTGTGGGATCTCTGACTGTCATGCAGTTTGTCGGATCTGTTGTCTTTATCGTGTCAGTTGTCTGAGTGTGAGTCAGTGCTGTATGTTTTGCTGTCTGATCTGCCAGGTCGTTACCCTGGGAAACAGAATCTGTGGCTTTAGTATGTGCTTTACACTTCATAACTGATATGGCTGAAGGCAGATGTATTGCTTCTAGCAGTGCTTGAATGAGAGGACCATGCTGTATTTTTGTACCATGAGAGGTCAGGAAACCTCGTTCCTGCCAGAGCATGCCGAAGTCGTGTACGACTCCGAACGCATAACGGGAATCTGTATATATGTTAACATTTCTGTTCTTTGCTAGAATACAGGCTTGGGTCAGAGCGATGAGCTCTGCCGCTTGAGCAGACAGTGTATCAATACGATGTGTTTCTTTAACTTCAGTTTCAGTGGTCACGGCATATGCGGCCACTAACTCTCCTGTACTTGTTCTCATGCATGAACCATCCACATAAAGTGTCAGGTCTGGATTTGTCAATGGAACGTCTGTTAGATCTCGTCTGGGCTTTGTTACTGCATTAATGATCTCTATACAATCATGTGGAGCTGGATCTGTCATAACTGTAGGTAACAATGTTGCTGGATTCAAGATACTGCAGCGTCTGATTTCTATGTGTGGCTGGAATAATGTCAATTCGTAACCTGTCAGTCGTGCTATAGTTAAGTGTTGAGTCTGGGTTCTGTTTAACAGAACCTCTACAGAATGTGGAACTTGTACTGTTAACTGATGACCTAAAACAATTGAGTCGCTTTGTCTGATTGCTAACGCTGTTGCTGCTACTGACCTTAAGCATGCAGGGAGTGCCTGTGCTACTGAATCCAAAGTACTTGAAAAATAAGCGCAAGGCTTATGTGAACCTGCTTGATCTTGTGTGAGGACAGACAACGCTGTACCATCACGTTCTGTAACAAAAAGTGTAAACGGTTTGCTGTAACATGGTGTCGCTAAAACTGGTGCTTGGCATAAAGCTTTCTTTAATTCCTCAAAGGCTTGTGTGTGTTCCTGGGTCCAAGGGAGGACAGTCGAAGTTGCTGCCTCCTGTGTCGTTAACTGGATGAGTGGTTTAGCTAGAAATGCATATTGAGGAATCCATTGTCTGCAGTACGAGGTGAGGCCTATGAAGGCCCGCACTTCTTTTTGTGTCAGGGGTCGTGGCATGTTTACAATTAACTGAATGCGATCGGGAGTGAGCTGTCTCCCCACTTTGGACAGCAAGTGACCCAAGTACACAACTTGCTGAACACAGAATTGTAGCTTCGAAGGAGACACCTTGTGTCCCTTGTCGGCCAGAAAATGCAAAACTATCAGAGATGCTTGTTCACATTCGGGCTCACTTCGTGCGGTGATCAGCAGATCATCGACGTACTGTAGTAAAGCGGTATTAACTGGCATTTGAATACAATCTAGTTGTCTTTTCAGTGCTTGACTATAGATGCTGGGGCTTTCTGTAAATCCTTGAGGTGCGCGGGAAAATTTGAAACTTCGTCCATTTAAACTGAATCCGAAGAGATATTGGCTCTCCGGGTCAATAGGTACACTGAAGAAGGCGTTCTTGAGATCGATTACAGTAAAGAACGTTGCTTCTGAATCAATGGCAGTCAACAGGGAAGAGATATCGGGGACCACAGGATATTGTGGTACAATGCATTTGTTCAGTTCTCGAAGATCAATCACCAGCCGGTATACTGGCGGTGCATTGCGGTCTGTACGTTTAAGAATTGGAATGATAGGCGAATTACAGATATTGGAGTCGGTCTCTACGACCACTCCTTGGGCGATAAGCTCTTCAATTATTTTCAGTAAAGCCACTACAGCATCGGGTGGTAACTTGTATTGTCTGATTCTTGGTAGAACAACTCCTGTCTTGAGTGTTACACGGTATGGTGTGATATGCATACAACCTACATCAGCTGGGCCTTTTGCCCATAAGTGATCTGGTACATTTTTCAATCTGACATCAAAGTCACGTAGAACATAATGACCCTTGAAATCCCGTAGAAAGAGTCTGACTCCCTCCGGGGAACAGCAAATTATAGCTCCTAGAGCCTTCAGTGTTTTAATTCCTAACAGATTTTCGGGACATGATTTCGTAAGTAACAAATCTGTAACTCGAGATAATGGACCCACAGCTAGTGGTACTGGTTCTGATACTTCATTTACAATAGGCTGTCCTGAAAAACCAAGGGAAACATTCTGTAAGCCTGAGAGGGGTGCCCCTGGAACTTCATTATGACTTATAGTAGTGCGACTTGCCCCTGTGTCAATTAAAAACTTTCTGTCTTTTCCTAATACGTGACTATGTACATAAGGACCTTCTTGATCTACAGGAATTTCAATAAGAGGCAAATCACTTTCCCTCCCTAGGCTGTTTCATGTATAACGCTGATAATCTGGATATGCCGACTGGGCATACTGGTACATCTGCTGCGAGACTTGTCTTGTTGCGGCAGCGGGCTGTGTCTGAGCATGCTGTGGCTGCGGTACTGCTACTGTCTGTACTGTATGGGACTGATCATGCACAGGCTGTGTATTCTGCATTGGCTGTTCGTTCTGTGAGGTCTGTTGATGACCCTGTTCATGTCTAGGCGGACGCGGTCTTTCTTTAGTTTTACCTGTCTCAATGTTATGTTTCAGGACTGGACATTCATGTACGTAGTGACCTGGCTGCTTGCAATAATTACATGTCCCTTTAACGGGAGCGGCAGAATGATTTGTCTGGGCCCCACCTTTTCTTTGACCCTCGGCTGGAATCGTCTGTGCTACTAACATTTTCATTTTCGTGTCTTTCATACGTTTCTGTTCCTGGTCCTGTTCTTCCCTAATTCTATTCTGGTGATATTGTAACATTTGTAACATCTGTGATGGCGTATTTGCCTGCCAAGTACTTTCAACCTTGTACACTCTATTTTTAACTAGTGGTAGGGCGTTCTCTACTAATTTTGTTACAAAAAGGTGTGGATATGACTCGCTACTAGTTTTTAGGCCACTATTTATGATGAAACATTTCTCGAATCTTGAATAAAAGTCACTAGTATCTTCATCTTGTTTCTGTTTACAGGACGATATTGCGTCCCAATCTTCCTTTCTAGTTGTCAATAATCTTGGCAGAACCTGTACTATTAAACCTGGTAATGCTTTAGTCAGATCCCCAAGGCCTAACCCTGGGACTCGTTTCTTTTCTTCGTCTTCTATCTCCGCCCATGCTATCTTTGACTCTCCCACTTCCCAATCCTTTTCCTTTAATTTCTCGTAAATGCCCGTGGGCAATAGTACTTTTAACATTTTCATAATATCATCATACGTGTAATCTCCCATCAGTAACATGTCTTTAAGCTCTCTGTGAAAACCTGCAGGGTCTTTATCATGGCACGGAACTAATTTCTTCATTTCTAATAGTTCTAACTTAGTCAGTGGTGTGTGAACATACACACGTTTCAGGTTATTATCGGCACCCATAACTGGATGTACTTCTCGTAAGGGATTCTGGCTTTCAATGCCGCCACCGCATTGCATGTGGTACGTTTTTCTTTCTGGAGGCGGGACGGGAATATATTCAGAGCTCAGGAAGGTGTTATACTTGCGTCGTTGTTCTAGAATTATTTGTATTAATTTGGTACTAAAACCTCTCCATCTATCCATGATTAGTGCTTCTAATGTTTCGTGTAAGGGACCTGGATCAGAATGATGGTTTCTGAACTTGATGAGGAGGTGCTGAATCATGTATACACCTGCTATTTTCTGCTCTTCCGGGGAAAGGTTCAAGAATGTCTGCACTAACGTGTCATCATTATATATGTCTGCGTTTTCAGCCCACAATACGGCTGACCGGGCTAGTTCCTGTTCATCCATAGAATTGAGTATATGGTACCCTACTCGATCTCGAAGCCTTTTATCAGTTTCCTGGAACTGATGCTCTGAAGAATTCGGATTTGTTAAAGCGGAGAAAAGAACTCTCTTGCTCTCCGGACGGACACCTTTCCTAAGGTAATTTCCCTTACCTACATATGCTATTATATCTGTAGACTTTTCTGATGTTTCATCTTCATCTTCCTCCTCGGAGGAAGTTTTATCAGTTTCTTCCTGATGTGCAGTTAATACTGCCTTTCTAATTTTCTGGGACATAGTGGCTATGCTAGTCCCCTTGTCATGTCTCCCGTCTGCTATATTTTGGCCCCACTTGTTTAATGCGTCTAACTCACTTTGATCTG
Source organism: Lissotriton vulgaris (assembly GCF_964263255.1). NCBI lineage: Eukaryota > Metazoa > Chordata > Amphibia > Caudata > Salamandridae > Lissotriton > Lissotriton vulgaris. The sequence goes on from NC_141691.1 coordinate 1,318,436,173, forward strand.
TCCCGGGCCTGTCTCGTTCTCTTATCACACAATTAATGAAGAATCGTAAAATCTGTTTTTGAATGTCAACTTTCTGTTTATACATAGCAGCTTTGACACTGTCGGGGTCTTTCCCTGTCTGTATGAATTTGTATAGTCTGTCGAGAGCTTCCTGCATTCCTACACAGCATAGCAAGTTATCGGTGGCAGATCTCAAGCGCAGTGATGCTAATACCATTAGATCGTCTTTTCCGGGTACTGGATCATATCTGCAAAATGACATCCTATTTTTGAATGCCTCAAGCCGGGGTGAGTAGGGGGACTGGAAAGGATTCTGTGTGTCCTTTAAATGCAATCTGTGTGTCGGTGGCGGGGTCTGTAGACCCGCTGTCGCACCTCCTGAGGCGGATGCTTGGGCATTATCTCTCCGCGGAGTCTGGATTTGGACTTGAATCTGTCTTTTATTAAGATCAGGTAATACTGGTTTCGGTAGATCCGTCTTGAGTGGAGGGAGTGGCGGAGGTGGCGGAACATTATCTGGGGGCGCAGTGCCACCCCCATCCCTGTCAGTAGGCAGGGCACGAACAGGCAGATTGGTGTAAGCTGGTGCTACATCCTCTAGATACGAATTCAGGAATATATCTTTAGTAGTCTTGTGCATTACTTTAGTTGGAACTAATGGTGTCGGTAAGTTTTTCGGTATTTCTGATTCAGTTTCAGATGTGCCATCTGCTGCGAGATACATACCGTTTACAAGATTATTTCGGGCACGGTCTATTTGTTCTGTTTTTACTCGGATCCCTTCAGTAACTAATTCGTTTTCTCGCTCTTTATCTGATTCTTTAAGTCTGTCTTCTCTACGGAGTGCTTTGTCAGCACGCTTACGTGATTCCTTACGCCAAAATTCTATGGCGTCCTTCTGAGATTGCCTAGCTTTCTTTTTCCATAATGCTTCTTCTACCCTCATGATGCACTCGGCATCCCATGTTCCGGTAACAGGCCATCTGTGTCTCTCGTCTAGGTGCTTGGTGTAATCGGCCCATAAATCTAGATATAATATGGCATCTATGCCGTGCTTTTGATACATAAAATTGCCTGGAGTGTCCCTAGGGGGGATAGGAATTTCTTCCTCTAGTAACCCTTTCCTAGTTCCGATCTGTTTTAACTTGCTGAGGAACGGCATCCTGTTTACTTATTTACTTGAACGCTAGATCTTTATTCCTTGATACGAGTTGCTAGTTGATACACGAAATACAATAATACACAATAAAACAGTCACATTCATACCACGACATTAATCACATAAAAACATTAAAGACATAACTAACTACCCCCTACACTGAATGTACCGCTCAACGGTACGGATACACTGGTGTAACAGTGCAAAAATTCGGAATACTTTATATACTGCTAAACAGTACAGATACACTGCCTAAAAACAGTGCAGACCGGACTTGCGTACCCAAACCCGTCTAGATACGACCCAGCAATGGTACTCACCGGGAAGCACGGAAACAGAAGGCCTCGGAAAACTCGACTGGACTCGACTCGGAACTTCGGGAAACTTCGGAGAACTTTCGGAAAACTTCGGAAAACTTCGGAAAACTGGTGGGCCTCTTCACACCTCGGACCTTGCTTCTTTCGGCTGGGCTCTGGTCGGGATCCTCCGCACTCCTCACCGCCTCGTCTGGGCACTGATCGCAGTCTTCGTCACCTCCGTGGGTCAGAGGGGGATGCAGGAAATCCTGCCAGTACACGTGTAGTCCGTCTAACTGATGGCAGGGGACACGGATTGCAACGCACCTTCCGGCGCGTGAGGTGGGGGAGGGGTCCCTGTTCGGGCGCCAAAATGACGTAAATAATTAATTTACTCTCTTAATTTCTATGCAGGTAAGTACTTAATCAATAATAACTCAATCAGAAGGAAAGAAAACAGAGTCCGTGGTGTTAGAGTTTCTAAGGGTTTTATTCCTCATAAAGGAATCAGGATATCATGTTCTGACCACCACAGGGGTGTCAGAAGGGATAGATGAGCGCGCTCTCGTTTATTGACATTACATAGCTTATATACTTGATTTACATCATAAGTTTCAATGTGAGAGGCGTAACAGCTGAGAGAAGGCAAGATAACAGTATACACGTGGTACCAATACATCATCAAGAGGCGTAAACTAGGCGTGAACTAGAGGTGGGTGCTAGAAACGTCACTGATAGGTGACGCAAGTGGGTGGCACCAAGGGGTGGTGCTAACAGAATGTTGCAATGTCAGCAGAAATCGGAAGCTTGGATGCGCGCGCAGCTGCATGACGTGTGATTGACGGGGTGCAGGGGTCTTGACATTTACACTGACGGAAAGAGACAGAAGTCTGGCATGTCAGATCAACTTGTACTTCTATCATATCTGATATCTGATGTTTTAGGAACTATACTATCTGGGCGGAAAGGTCTCTAGGGCAGAGGCTATTCTATGCTAACTGTGGATGCGTGTATAAGCGCCTGAGTGTCTACATGTAGAGCGTGGGGGCACGGGGCCTTCCTTGGAAGCATGGCAACGGAGGCTATGAATTACTTGCATTTAGACGGGTCGGCCCTTTGGCTCTGCAGCTGGAGAGGATGTTTACAGGATCTAGTAGGCAGGAATGTATTCTCGGGGAGCGGAACAGATAACTCGAAGGTTATAGTCAGTCTTGGCAGAAAGCAGGCTTGAGCTGGGCGCGAGGGGCCTCGCAGAATGTAGAACATAGTTCATGAGTACAGAGGTAGCCTGGGCAGAGTCAGGAGCCACAAAAGAGGTTCAGATGGCAGGAATTCAGGGCCTACTCTGGCTAGAGCAGGAAAAAGTGAAAAGCGTACTACAAAAAGACGGTGGCATAGCATACTTAGGAACGGACTATATAATCCATTCAGGGTGCATCTGAAAGAGGACAAGTTAACGTTGGACGCAAATGTATTTGCGTCTTCATAGCTGTCACAGGAGGGAAGTTACATGCACTTTAAGCTGGTACATGGAGTCGGTGGGGTACGCGCTAGGGAACACATCATGGCCAAAATTTAATTTTCCTCATCAACTTGGTCCAATTTGTACACTCATGTTTATTCAATCCAGCTAATGAATTTTGGATTATGTCCTGATAGATAATTTTAATTGTTTAATAATGTATTTACTTGGCTTCTTAAATTGTTTTGTATGGTATGTACTGTTTTGTACTTTTATGGTCTACGACCAAAATAAAGTTTTATGATGATGATGACATTTTCTCGGTACATCAAAGAAAGTTATAGCACGCAAGGAAGTACTTATTCAGATCACAGTATTTGCCTAGTAGGCCAGAACAATCTATACAGATGCTATAAAAAAGATATTGTAATTTTCCCCTATACATTTTCAGCTACTAATTTATTGGGATTTAGGTATTAAAAAATGGATGTTATAGCATCTAGCTTGTAGAGTAATACAAAGATTCTAAGAGTTGCCCTGTTTTTTCTTTTATCTTTCATTTTCTTGTACCTATTGACACATTTTTTGGAGAGGGTTTCTGAGTGCAGTTAGCATTTATCCATCTAATGCTAAATAGCAATCTCACATTTGCAGAAACATTTGGGCATCTCACGACATAAATAGCACCCGTTCATTAATGGATATCTTTAATCAGTAATTCTGTTCTCAGAGGGTTGGTGGATTTTCAAAAACTATAATTTTGGCAATCATTAGCAACCTTTTTTGGACTTTACTGTGTGGAGGATACATTGACTCATCAATTAAAAGAATGACAGACTCTGATAAACAAATGTCAAGAGATATTGTTTTGTAACCTCTTTACAAATGGCAGCCCACCAGTGTGTGATATTTGCAGTCTACAATCATTTGACTAAGATTTATATTTGGTAATTCACATCTCCTACAATCTCCTGTTTCTAAAAGGTCTAACTTCACCTTTTTTCTTCGCACCATTAGGGTCTCATTAGAAGTCTTTGGTGTGTTTATATAATTTCTATATTTATATTTGCCTTGTGTACTTCTATCAAGCATTTTTCCAGATAGATGGATGGATGGGATAATTTGGTCTATTTCCTGTCTTTCCTATGGTATGGGAGGTGTAGGTTACAATTTACGATTACTTGTAGATTGTAATGGCTTGAGCTAAACATTTGGAGGAATGAAACATTAGATCAATTTGACAAATCAAACTTTGGGTTAGGTCTTTTGATATTGTCATAGAAGGTGGAAATGTAAAAGGACAATGTTTTAGATTGTTTAGGGTTGTTACTTCATCAAAAGTATTTGATATTTTGTTAATTCCTTTAATAAAGCAAATAATTGTTTGTTAACACTAGTTTGTTAATCAAATGTGTACCCAAATAAATCCTTTTTGATAAATAAGGTTTTGTTTCCCAATTTGGATGTGAGAATGCCAAAAAAATCTAATTATACACAGATAGGAATCTGCAATGGTTTACTGACAAAACAAAAAAGTCAAAATCTGTGATTCACAGATTCAACAGGTCAGGCGTTCTCTCAGCAGCAGTTACTAAGTCACATCATAAACAGGATGCAAGACTCAAATTTATATTCTATTGTTCACATATTTTGAATAGTAATCACAGGTTTACTTCTTATAGTGAACACAAGCAGGTGCTTAACCTCAGGAAATGGGAATAAGCAGGGATGGCATTTAAATAGCAACAGAAATGTAAACAGTTTTGGCAGATTAAGCTAATTTTAGTTTTCACTTCTCTGAATCTAGGACCGCAAAGTGGCTCAACATCAGATGGGCACATCTTGTGGACAAATTTATCTTGAGAACGAAAACATGGCTGAAACATGTTTCAAGTTCACAAATGTGAATTATTATGATCTATGTGTTCACAGTGCCCCATTTTGCCATATGTATTTGCGGCAATTAAAAAACTTTGATCTAGATTAATTTATTCACTTCATATTCCATATTACTTCCATTGCATTCTAATGCACCATAAGCAAATTTCTGATCATCATAATTACCGTAAACAAGCTGGGCGGTTAACAGGTATGATAGGAAGGTACCATTGCCCTGGTTAGATTTGTAATTGAGAAAGTACAGACTTAGACAAGGATATAATTCAGTAAGATAATAGTAAAATCTTTTCTATTTGCATACTTTTATGGTTGTAAAAGACTGAATAAAGTTTCTATTGAGCTGAACTGAAACAAAAAGATAATGACAAAAATGATTACTAATATTTCAAATATCTTAACTCACAATTGTCCAAAAGTGCTTTTTAACCGCTCCTCAAAGTCCTACCCTTTTCATAATCTTTCCATCATCCAATTCGTGTGTGACACTTTTGTACATTTTATCTATCAGTTATTTTGTACAATGAACCTGTTCAGAATTAAAGGTTCAGCCTATTATCACTAATTATGGGGCAGATGCCTCCTTTGACAACTAGGACCAAATTCAAAACCCACTCTGTTTTCCAAAATATTTGATTGAGCAACTAATTGGATGGAAATTAGTCTACGAGCAGTATTTGCGATCTTAACTAATACCTTGGCACCCACCATATTTTGTGTACTGACAGTCCCATCCCATTGCTCAGGATCAAGATAGTGAAGACATGGGCAATTTCTGAAATGTCTGTTATTGTCTCCTGCATAGAGATAAGGGGTACATTGAAAAATGTCTAATTGCAAGCACAAGATATTCAGAGTACATAGAGGAAGACCAGTGTTCATGCAACCAAACATACAGGCACATGCATCAAAAGATTTTGTGATCGCAAACAGTGCGAATCGCAAAAATCGTCCGTTTGCGATTGCAAAATCTGCTTTTGGAATGCATGAAGGGTGAAGGCCCTCGCAATTTGAGAATTCACAAATATTTGCGAATTCTCATAGTGCGATTGCATTTAAGGAATCCCATTTTGCGATTCCCTAAATGCAATGCATGAAACTCTAAAAAATTGTGATTTCGCAATTAGGGGGAGCAAATTACCATGAGATTGAACCTCTTGGTAATTTGCGAAAACTTTGAAAAATGCACTTATGTGCATTTTTCAAAGTTTCATGTTGTGCACACACATGCCCTTAGGGCATGTGTGTGCACAACATATGTGCACAGATTGATTTCAGCGGTGCAACAGGGTGTCCTTTGGACACCCCTTTTGCGATTCGCTAATTGCTAATCGCAAATTGAGAATGTCTTCCCATTCATTCCTATGGGCCTCTAGGCCCATAGGAATGAATGGGGAGGTATTCATTAATTGCGACTCGCGATTTGCGAGTGGCAATTAAGGAATATTAAGAAATCGCAATTTATTTAGCGATTTCTTGATGCATTGCATTTTGCAATTCCTTAATTGCGATTCCTTTTTGTTCGCAATTAAGGAATCGCAAAAATCAATATTGATGCATGTGCCTGATATGGCGTATTCCCACAGACCTAAAAGGTCCTAGTCTGATCTGCAGTGCTGCTTTAGGTTATAAGTACTCAGAAAGGATAAATGGCTCATTGGAATTTGACTTCAGAAACAATCGGGAAAGAAATTGGGTCAATGTGCATAGGTGATTGGCATATTGCAGTTGTTGTGTCCTATGACATTTTTGCCATTTCCTAGTTTACAAATTACTTCTTGAACAGTAAAGGCTAGATAAACAGCAAGGGACAAAATCGAAAATGTTTGATCTGTAAGAGAGAATGAATGCATTTGTCACACGCAGTGATGAAATACCAAAGTAGACGTTAACCATTATAACGTACCTTCCAGTCAAATTAGATTAGGCTCATAGGCGCTCCTCTTTTGAAGCCAGCGGGCACATAGATACACCCTTAGGGTAAAGAAAGGCTTACGTCCTTCTTGACCTTCTTTATGACTTGCACCAAAGTGCTGTTTTTGTAGATCAATCATTCCAGAGATGGGGAGAAGGCCCAGTGCAGTTGATTTCTTCCAGCCCACAGCATGCCCCCTCCCTACTCATATATTAAGTAATTTGCTACTGCAGAATTATGGAAAATGACAGCACAATTACATGAGATTACATGGAATTATACGAGGAGTCAAACACAGTATGCAACGCTATTCTCTTAGCACAAAACCCACCCTCATGTCCAAAATGCAACAGATCACAAAGCAGCAGACAGCAGCCACTCTCGCTTACTACGTTTGTTTTTCCTGTGCTCCAGATGTTTGTGCCAAATTATTCATGATTGTGCGAACAGGCCTAATTCCATAATTTTGTATAACTTTGCATCAAAAGAGTGACATGAAAATACCAATTGTACTTAGATTGCTTCTCCGTAATCAAAATTTCACCCATGCCGAGCTAGGAGGCTTATTGCTACTGGTGTCACAGGCTCTAGTTGTGGGCAGTAGGAAGGCAGCATGTTTATGGAGATCAAACCATGCATTCACAGGTCCAGTGTCTCCCAGTGTCTCTAAGTTCTCTAGTCCTCTTACCTAGTGATTTCTGTATCCAGGCAGGCATTCTGTGGAATTTCAAAGAATTCTTGCTGATGAGCAGGACCTTGTAATGGCTTTGCCACTGAATTTGGGGTGCTTACATTCACTGGTAGACCTTGATATGAATTGAGTCATCAGGATGCAGATGTAAGATTCTGAGATCATGGTAGACTGCATTGGTGCTCGTGGTCAGTGCACCTTCACTCTGAGAATGGACGTTGTTTAGAAAAGGAATCAGTTGTTTACTGTACTCTAGTTAAACATTATAATTCAAATGAAAGTCAAGCAAAGCTGAAGACACTGAAGAGTTTTCAGGAAGGTTCCATAGGCCTATTCAGTAAATACACAAGGGCTCCATTTAGTCATCTGGCAAGGACTGATTTAAGTTGATCAGGCTGCTACTGTAAAGCATTGGGCCATATACAACCACTTTCACCACATAGCTTAGGCACTTTATTTTCTTAATCCGCATTGTAGATGCAGTGTGGTAGGCTAATAAGAATGTTCCTGAGTTCCTAGGGCTTAGCATAGCTCTTGAATAACAGTGAACACAAAATCAGTTATTTTATCAATCCCAATCCAAAGAAGAATTCCCAACCTATGGATAAAGTCTGGGAATAGTCTCTTAGCTAAAGTAATTGAAGTAATTCAGCTCAGTATCAAGGAAAGGTTGCAATTGATCCAGAAAACATGCACAGTAAGACCAGCTTTCAGAACTCTGGACACGGTAGGACAGAAGATACTGTCAGGCGACGTCTTCCTCAGGGTCTGTTGTGAAGTTATAAGGGCCCACCTCTCGATACCTCCAATTCCGAATGTAATTACTACACAGAATCTTGGAGTGATCAAGCGGGGGGAAAAAGGGAATTGGGAAGGGAACTGCGGGGAAGGAGATCTGAAAAGGAAAAGTTAGTAACAAAATATTCTGACAATTCTAAATTGGCAATAACCTTTGTACCAAGACTGAGAATATTCTAAAACACAAGCCTTTAGACAAACTCTCTAAAAATCCGATAAGCTTCCTTCACAGTTGTATTCAAGAATAAAACTCTCTATTAATTATGCTGTTTAATTTTCAATCACTTGTGAATAGCGACTTTCAAACTCTTGTGAATTGCGACAGATTCTTCATAAAAGAAATAGCACCACACTTCAGCAAATAAACTCCTTTACCAAAGTTTTGGAGGACTAACTAAATGAATACCACATAAACATCATCAGCAAAAAATAACCCTTTTGGCCACTTAGCCAGAATTCTCAAGAAAGGAATGCGCCTAGACAATTTTGCAATAAAACAGAATTTACGCGCATTCAGATAAGCTTTGCGTTCCCCAGAAATACTTTCAACAACCCTTGCCAGCAATGGATTGCAGTTCCCTACTTGAGGAATAAAACATTAAAGGATTCAAACTTTCTGTGTTTAAGAAATCATCTATCATGCATTTGGCAGCTTTAAATATCACCTTTTAAAACAAGAAAGCGATTTCAAACATTTTAGCCATGAACAAGGAATTCCTATTCCCTACCTGTAGAGTACGACCTACTCTACTACTCTGATGGACAAAACATCCCCATGAAATGCTCCAACACAGTTCTTCTATACTGGAGAGCTGAAAACGGAGCAAGCTGGAAACTGCCACGCCCCCTGCAACGAACACCGAAAGCCACCGGTGAAATCCTAATCCAAAACGCTGGATCTGTGGGAAACAGGAAAGGGAGCAGGAAGAAACCACAGCCACTCCCTAGGAATAGTCCAGAATAGTGAGCGCAGGAGACAGGGCGCGGTCACGTAAGTTAGCGTGCCTTCGGCGCTCATGCATGCGACCCGACAACCAAAGCTCACGCATTAGGCGTGAGCATGCCAAACCTCACGCATTAGGCGTGAGCATGTCAAACCTCACGCATTAGGCGGAAACAGCAGCAGACAGCAGCTAAAGGACAGGGAACCTGCGCAGATCTACTAACATGGATGCAAATTAAATGCACAAGCAGGTTTAAAGCACTTCAGCCACCAACGCCCTCCCAAAGAGGACTGATGCAATTTGCCACAGGGGTAACCCCGAATGCAGAGTGTGGCGGGCCCTAGACCACAAGCCACCCTAGCCCTGACAGTACTCCCCCCTCCCAAGAGTGGTCTAGGGCCCGGCTTTAGAGGGTGGAGGAGGTGGAAACGGCGTACCAAGCGTGGGGCATGAACATTGTCAGCCGGTTCCCAGGAATCATTTTCAGCACCGTATCCCTTCCAGGAGACAAGATACCACAACCTGGAACCCCGACGTCTAGAATCCAAAACGTCTTGCACTTCATATTCCCAATTACCATGAACTAAAATTGGAGTTGGACGGGGAGCCAGATTCTGTTTAGCAGGTTTAAGAAGGGAAGCATGAAACACTGGATGAATTCGTAGAGACTTAGGCAACAACAACTTGAATGTCACAGGGTTCACTTGTCGAAGAACTGGGTAAGGACCAATGTACTTAGGTTGAAACATACTTTTGTGTTTGAAGTTTAAGTTCTTTGTGGACAACCAAACTTTGTCTCCAGGGGCATACGTAGGACCTGAACGATGTTTTTTGTCATACTGCTCTTTGTATTTTTTCTTGCTTTGCAACAAGCGATTCTGAACTTGACGGTGGATAGTTTGCATAAGTTGTACAGAGTCACTAACTGCTGGCACACCACTACCATCATTGGTCATAGTTAACGGTATGGTGTTAGGTTCATAGCCATAGAGTGCCTTGAACGGTGAGAAACCGGTTGATGAATGAGGCGAAGTGTTATACGCAAATTCAGCAATCCAAAGTAAATCTAACCAAGATTTCTTAGAGTCCGTAACATAACACCTCAAGTATTGTTTCAAAGTTTGGTTCAGTCTTTCAGTTTGCCCATCAGTTTGAGGGTGATAACTAGTGGACATATTGGAAGTGATGTGCAGATCTTTACACCATTGTTGCCAGAACTTGGAAGAGAACTGAGACCCTCGATCTGAAAGCAATACTGAAGGCAGTCCATGTAAGCGCACCACATGTCGCAGAAATATTTGTGCTAACTGTCCCGCAGTGGGTAGCTGCTTACAAGGGATGAAATGTGCATATTTGGTTAAACTGTCCACAACTACTAGAATCACAGTATGGTGTTGGATTGGTGGTAAAAATTAGCAAATCCCAAAAAGCACTGTATGTCTCGAACAGATGTCGGAGTGGGCCAATCGGCAACAGCTTTGATCTTTCTGTCAGTCATTTTCATCCCAGTTGGAGTGAGGAGAACTCCCAAAAATTCAACTTCCCGAACATGGAAATCACATTTGGATAATTTGCAGTACAAATTATGAGATTGCAGAGTTTTCAGAACCTTTCTGACGTGACCTTCATGTTCGGCTTCAGAATCAGAATAGATCAAAATATCGTCTATATAGACAATAACAAAAAGATCCAAAAATTTCTTCAAGGCATCATTCAAAAAAAACTGAAAAGCTGCTGGTGCATTGCACAGCCCGAATGGCATCACCAAGTACTCAAACAATCCATATCGGGTTTTGAAAGCAGTCTTCCATTCATCACCTTGCCTGATACGAAACAAATGGTAGGCTCCTCTGAGGTCCAATTTAGTGTAGATTTCTGCCCTTTTAACTTGGTCCAATAGAACAGGGATGAGAGGCAATGGGTATTTATTTTTGACAGTGATTTTGTTCAACGCCCTATAATCGATGCAAGTCCTCAATTCCCCATTTGCTTTCGGAATGAAAAATAAAGGAGACGCTGCCGGAGACTTGGAGGGGCGGATGAATCCATTCTCTAGATATTGGTCGAGATATTGTCTTAAATGTTGGTTCTCTTTTTCAGACAAAGCATAAATGCGACAATTTGGGACACTAGATCCAGGTACAAGATCGATTTGACAGTCATAGCTTCGATGAGGAGGAAGGAGGGCTGCCTTAGCTTCACTAAAAACTTCTGCGAAGTCCTTGTAAACTTTAGGTAACAATGTTTCTTTTTCCTCAGCTGTGGCCAATTGACTTAGAGTTGGTTTTGAGGCATTAAGACAAGTCGAATGACAAAAATCAGACAGAAAAACCAGTTCTCTCTTTCGCCAATCTATGGTTGGATTGTGCAAGCAAAGCCAAGGCATTCCTAGAATAAAACCATACTGAGGTGCTTGAATAACATCAAATTGAAGCTCCTCCTTATGTATTTGTTGCTTAGCATCTTCACAGAACATAATAACCTTAGATGTTTGCATGGTTACTGGCCCTCCAGCTAGAATTTTTCCATCCACCGCTTGCACTATTTCTGGAGTCTCTTTTTGTTCACAGATGATTCCTAAGCGTTGGGCGGTTTCTAAATCTACAAAATTTCCTGTAGCTCCAGAATCAACTAAAACTTCCATTTGGCATGTTTCATGAATTAACCTGATTTGTACGGCTAATCTAAAATGAGCTTTGTAGTTAGAGACACATGAGTTCACAGAAGGGAAGGCAATGGTACCCAAGAGATCTCCCTTCAAACATCTTGGGCCGGTTAGTTTTCCGATTTTAGATCTGTTTTTTCCAGAGCTGCTGACTTACTAGAGTTAGGAAATTTTCCCTTTGGCTTAGTTAAACAGTCCTTCACGAAGTGACCTTTTCGACCACAATAAAGGCATTGTCCATTCTTTCGACGATTGTCTTTCTCATCTTTTGACAATGGTTGTCTTAAAGTTCCTATTTCCATAGGCTCCGAACCAGTTTCAGAATTTGTAAATTGAGGCCTAGATTTAGCTTCTGATCTCCAGTTTGGTTTGTCTGTTCTTTTTTTATCTGATCTCCGTTCAGAGAGTCTGTGATCTAAACGCAGCGTTAGGTTAATCAATTCAGAGCAAATTACTGGTTGAGGATCGATTTGTGCCAGAACATCTTTTAGCTCGTCTTTTAAACCTTGATAAAAGAGGGCGGCTCTTTTTTCCTCTGGCCAAGAAGTTTCAGCGATTAATCTGTTGAAGTGAGACAAATAAGAAACAAGGTCCCTATTGCCTTGTTTCAACTGAAGTAGTTCTCGATCTGCGGATAAAGTAACTGTTCTGCGATCAAAAACTTTTTCAAATTCTTCCACAAATCTTTTCCAGTTGTAAAGCAAAGTGTCATCTTGTCTGACCAAAGGAACTGCCCAGTTTGCGGCATCTCCGGTCAAATAGGAAATTAAAAACGCAATTTTAGACTGTGGGGTTGGAAATGCAGTTGGTCTACAAGCAAAATGCAACTCTATCTGGGTCAAAAAGATTTGCACCTTAGAGGGGTCCCCAGAAAAACGTTCAGGAGCTGCCAAAGGAATCTGGGGGGGCACTGTAACAGCTATGTTTGTATTTCCCCTGCTAGCACCAGTTTCTTGAACCTCTTCCGGAAGAGGAGTACTCTGTAATTGAATATTTTCCACCTTAGCTGCTAACAAAGCAGTTACATCCATGGTTTCTTTTAAGTCTGCTTGTATACGCATGATTGCAGACATTAAATCATTGATGGTGGTCATTATGACTTCACGTACAGACCAGGAGGAAAATAATTCGTGGGCTCACTATTCTGTCAGGCGACGTCTTCCTCAGGGTCTGTCGTGAAGTTATAAGGGCCCACCTCTCGATACCTCCAATTCCGAATGTAATTACTACACAGAATCTTGGAGTGATCAAGCGGGGGGAAAAAGGGAATTGGGAAGGGAACTGCGGGGAAGGAGATCTGAAAAGGAAAAGTTAGTAACAAAATATTCTGACAATTCTAAATTGGCAATAACCTTTGTACCAAGACTGAGAATATTCTAAAACACAAGCCTTTAGACAAACTCTCTAAAAATCCAATAAGCTTCCTTCACAGTTGTATTCAAGAATAAAACTCTCTATTAATTATGCTGTTTAATTTTCAATCACTTGTGAATAGCGACTTTCAAACTCTTGTGAATTGCGACAGATTCTTCATAAAAGAAATAGCACCACACTTCAGCAAATAAACTCCTTTACCAAAGTTTTGGAGGACTAACTAAATGAATACCACATAAACATCATCAGCAAAAAATAACCCTTTTGGCCACTTAGCCAGAATTCTCAAGAAAGGAATGCGCCTAGACAATTTTGCAATAAAACAGAATTTACGCGCATTCAGATAAGCTTTGCGTTCCCCAGAAATACTTTCAACAACCCTTGCCAGCAATGGATTGCAGTTCCCTACTTGAGGAATAAAACATTAAAGGATTCAAACTTTCTGTGTTTAAGAAATCATCTATCATGCATTTGGCAGCTTTAAATATCACCTTTTAAAACAAGAAAGCGATTTCAAACATTTTAGCCATGAACAAGGAATTCCTATTCCCTACCTGTAGAGTACGACCTACTCTACTACTCTGATGGACAAAACATCCCCATGAAATGCTCCAACACAGTTCTTCTATACTGGAGAGCTGAAAACGGAGCAAGCTGGAAACTGCCACGCCCCCTGCAACGAACACCGAAAGCCACCGGTGAAATCCTAATCCAAAACGCTGGATCTGTGGGAAACAGGAAAGGGAGCAGGAAGAAACCACAGCCACTCCCTAGGAATAGTCCAGAATAGTGAGCGCAGGAGACAGGGCGCGGTCACGTAAGTTAGCGTGCCTTCGGCGCTCACGCATGCGACCCGACAACCAAAGCTCACGCATTAGGCGTGAGCATGCCAAACCTCACGCATTAGGCGTGAGCATGTCAAACCTCACGCATTAGGCGGAAACAGCAGCAGACAGCAGCTAAAGGACAGGGAACCTGCGCAGATCTACTAACATGGATGCAAATTAAATGCACAAGCAGGTTTAAAGCACTTCAGCCACCAACGCCCTCCCAAAGAGGACTGATGCAATTTGCCACAGGGGTAACCCCGAATGCAGAGTGGGGCGGGCCCTAGACCACAAGCCACCCTAGCCCTGACAGATACCCTGACAAGATCAACCGTGGAGAAGGTGGAGAATAGGGCTATAGAGAGCACAGGCAAGGTTAGAAAGGGCACCTCCTTCCAGAGCTATACAGATCAGTCATGCTGCACCAGGCACACTTACCCAGCCATAGACAGTAGCATTCTTGGTCAAAAGAGGCATAGCTAGTAAATTACTCACCTCTCCTCTTTGTTCATTTCCTTGTGTTGATTCTCTACGGTCACCCAACCCTTAAACTTTCAATGACTTTCCTTTGAATCATGTTCGCCATTTTGTTATGCCTTCTCCCAACCTTTTTCTTTCCAGTTGTGCAGTGTCATTCTCTGTTACGTCAGGTCTTGATAGGGAATCTAGATACTTTTGGGGTCTAGTTACAGTCTGTCTGAATTCTCACCGCGTGAGTCATTATCTAAATCCTATGATAATCTATTTGTATATTTTGTTTTCCCCACAGATAGTGCTTTCTTCCCCAAGGTGGAGACGTTTCTGACCCTTAAATAGTTTCCAAAGATGCAGTGCCATAACCTTCCAGCCTGTTTTTTCCAGGTGAATTCCTGGATCCGTCTCAAGGTGTAATGGGTTTATGCATTGTCATGGGTTTAAAATAATCGTACCTGGTTAAACAGTCAAATAACAGCAGCCCAGAATAATAGCATATTGAGATCACAAAAAGGATGGCACATGATTCAATATATCAGCCATATTGTGGGGCATAGTATTCACAACATCAGTAGCTTCTGCAGAATCAATATTTTTTCAAATTAAGACCAAGAGAGCATTTTCATTTTCAATAGATACACTCAAATAGACTTCATCACTGGTACAGGACACAGTGCAGTTCAATTTACATAGAAGGTCCCTACTCAGCAGGGATCAGCAATATAGGCGGGGATACTTGTCTTAGAAATGCCAACCTCATCAATTGTTTTTCCCAATTAGGAAGAGTAGGAAAGTAAGAGGTTTATAGATCCGCACCTGTATCAAACAGACATTTGGTGGGATTTACTTTAATTGCATTTATTTTATGGCCCTTTTAGTCAGCTTCACCCTGGCTTTCCAAAATGTTGACTAGGTAATTAGTGGCTTAGGAGGGATATTAGACTGTTCTGCTTGTTCATGTGAACTCCAGAGTCTCTATTCCAGCACCATATATGTCCACAAATGAACCTTGAGGACAAATCAATCACTTCACTTTCTCCTTGCCTTTGGTTTATTCACACCTCCTTGTTTGCCTGGCCATCCCAGCTTACTCTGTATTGCCATTCTTCTAAGGTCCATCTGTTGGAGCGCTTTCCTCTGTGCAAATTCAGGGCCCATATAGTACTATCTGATGAACTGAGATCCACAATTGAGGCTAATCATCAAATGAAATACGTAAAAAATATTGTGAAGCACATTAGGCTCCACAGAAAGATAGAGAGTTATTACGATTTATTTAAGGTTAAAATATTTACAGATTCAAAATCATCAATTTAGTATCAATCAGTTAGTAATAAATGATTGCATTGAGCAGTTATGGAGTTCAATCATTCACATTCATATTATGAAACACAAATCAGCATAAAGTTGTCTCACGTTGGAACAAAGTAAAGTCAGTACCCAAAGTGGACAAACACATGTATGCAATATGTTCAGGAAAATATGTAAAAGGCTCTGCAAAGGGTCACATATTCAGAGTCTATCACTGTTTGTCCTGCAGTAAAACTCTGAGTTTTCTGAGTAATAGCTAGACTGCTTGCTCACCTGCTATGAGTCAATGTTTCAGCTTTTTGAGGCAGAGAGTGAGCTTGCGCCGAAGGAGGGTAAATGTAATGTCACACTGTTAACCTCTTCACTTGTTCTCATGGGTTTCTCGACTACGATCAGACACACTGCCTCTCACTGTGCTCATTGCATGTGCTAGAGCGGTTCCTGTCTCTACCTCTCTCACCAATTCTATGCTCCAATTATCACTTGATTGTTTCTGGGTGCCACCGGTGCTACACTCTTTGCATCTCCTGCAGGCATGGGAAAATTCAAAATATTTAAGGTAACCTCTGCCTTCCTCTACAGTTTCTGAAATGTCTTTAGATATTTGAGTAAATATGCAAGAAGGCTGTATAATGAGGTACGAGCCCTAACCCACTCTATTACTTATTTGGTATATTAGATTCTTTTGGGTCTTTCTATTGCTGCAGCTGATATTCCCGCCTAAATTCAAGATGTCTATCACCAATTTAGGAAAGTCAACTATTGTTCAGGACTAGGCTTGTTCTTGGGTGCTTTCAGTCTCTATTTAAGATCATTCAAGTTCTAAATACCAAAGGTGCCATCTTCCAAAAAGTTTTTTTTACAAACACAGCTAGTGCACTGTATCTATTTCTCTATATACCGCTTTACTATACCAATAGTAAGAAAAAATACAAGGGAACCCATTTAGGTGGAGTTTTATTCAGTTTTGATTTTGCCAATCCCCATTTTATTTACTATACCTTCATTCACTACCTGGAAAACACTTAAGGAATCTGCTGCTTAACTCATGGAGGTGGTCGTTAAGGAGAGTAACAATGGAACGGAAGAGTCTGACCAATAATTTCCTTTATTTTCAGAGGGAGGCCAAAAATGTATCCACGCTTGTCCGTTGGCCTCCTTGCACTTGAAACAAACCCATTCACAGTATGTTGAGGCTTGCAGAAGTTCCATGACAGCTGAGCCAGAGGACTTCTTTCAACACAGTCATTCACATGGGTGTGTCCTGATGTTCTATGCAACATTTGCTTTTCTTTCAGGAGACTCCTGCTCTTATACAATGGGTTTAATTGCAATTTTTAGCTCTTTAATTTCAAGACTCCTCTATCTCTAACCACACCTGATTGACCCCATTGTGACCTGTTCAGATCTTAATTAAGTACAAAATGTACATATTGTATGTGGTAAACACTATCAAATTCACATTTCAAAATTAAAAAACCCACTGAACACTATCTAAACCCTGGACAACGGCCAATCCTCCACCCCACCCAAAGTACTGCAGGGAGACTCTTCTGGTTAGCTTTGATGCCTGGGGCCTGTTTTTAACTCTAAGGCACTGTTTCTGACTAGGGGTAGGCATTTACCATCAAAATGAACAAGGTTTTGTCAAAGAAATCTGCCACCATGACATGCAAAGCCTGAAAGGGTGTCTGAAAGGGAGTTAAGACAAAAAGAAAAATTAATACACTGTGAGTCACAAATTAAAAACGCCTGAGGTTTCACAAGCAACAGTCAGTGGAGCAAGGTCATAGTTAGTGCACAAGCTTTGAATAGCAATTTTATGTGTACTTATTACAATGAGCATACGTGAGTGCCTAGTCTGAAATCTTAGGAATTAGAAAAGATGGTCTTCAGACACTAACGGAAATATAAGCAATTTCGGCTAAGAAAGCTCTTCTTGGGTTTTCATGCTTTGAATGCAAATGCAGCTCCACAACAGAGATAGGCCTTTCCCCTGGGCAAAAGTAGCTAGAGCAAGAAAACATGACAGAATCAGGTCACTGTACAATAATGTGAGAAACTAACAGGTTATGTTTTCACAATCATTCTCCTACATCTCTGCGTTGGATTCTAAAAACACACATTGGGTTTATTTTTCAAACTGATCTGAAATGTTGATCTTGTAGGAGTTTAGTGTCTGTCTTAAACTTTGTAGATTTAAGTCTGTCAGAGGTTACCAATAGTCCAAGACAGTCATCGTTGACCCCCTTCTCTCTAAATGGACACCCATCTTGGAGTTTATGGTCGAACATTTGTTCTTCACTCCTGGATTAGAGCTAAAGTATAAGTATGATGATATTTTCTCAAGTGTGGAAAACCAAGGCCATCTTTTGAAAACTGGATCTTTCTCTTGTCCATGACAATAAGCACCTTCTTTTTAGGACCCATAAAAAACGTTTCATTAAATTTACTAGGTATACAAAGGATTCATTTATACATGAGAAACTCAGATTGGCAAGGATATACAATAGTTTGGGTAAGGCATTCATGTTTATTGCATCACGTCGCACTCCTTTACTTCAATGTAAATCTTGCTAAATGAAGAAGTTATGCTTTATGGCTTGATTCACTATTTTCTTATTGTTTAATTTTTTCATTGTTTTTTCAATTATATTGTAATATTCTGTAATGTGGAATGATGATCACTTGGATAGAGTGGATTTTCATCTGAGTATGAGCAGTTGAGATGCATTCTTTTCTTCTACTCCTCTCAGAAGGGGAGTTTCAGATAATATATGATGGGCAGAACGTGACTCTCTTCACCCAGGTCCAAGATCAGAGATTCAAAAATACAAATATGCTTCCAAATATCAAATTTGATCACTGGATGGTCCGCAATACAAATTTCCTGAGGAACAATCCTACTAATGCGTTCACAAAAATTAATAAAGTAACAAGTGCCTCTTTGCCACTTTGCAATTAATGGATAAAAGCAAAGATGGAGAATGGTGGGGAATGCCAAATGTAGGCATTCAGCTGTTACAGTTGGATAAAATAACTTAAGCTACAATGGAAAATATATGCCTGGAAGATTCTTGAATTTTTATTGCGGCACATTTAAAATGAAAGTAAATAGAGTGGTTGGACCTTTTGATTTAGCTCCATTTACATTTGATAGCAAACAAAGGAAAATATTTAAAACTACATGAGGGAAATGCATACATTACACGGGTAGGCATGAGCTAATACAGTTCTGCCCTTAAGAGAGAATGATGACTGGCAAACAGATTTCATATTAAAATCTGCAATTTGTAATGGTATTAGTGTCCTGTTCTTACCTAATTTGGGCAATGACTCAAACTACGAGGTGTTAGGTTTCTGTAGACATTGCCTTGCAAGACACATACACACAAGGATGTAGCCCACAGTAGATGCCAATTGCTGTTTTTGTTCCATTTCCAGTCGTGCCCATAGCATAACATACTAATATCTCCTGAACTCTATAGTTATTCCCACTCGACATACTGCATACATATATCCGAGTTTAAGGTCTGATTTAGCTCAAATAATTTCACATTAAGCCACCGTGGTGATCTATTATGAGTTGTGCATGTTTGAATCAGAAAAGGAGCCTGATTTAGCCCGGTAGGGTCAAACAATCGGTGGCTGTATGCACAGCTGCTTTGCAATCCTGCCTTAATTTTATAATGGAACTAATGTGGGAATAAAATATGCATTTTCAATGCAAAATGCCCGTTCACAGAGTGTTACAAAAACTCCTATGTCAGAAGCTTTCAACAACTTGTTAATGCCTGCAAATAGAGGCAGACCCATCGATTAACTTCTGGAGGCCAACCGGTGTTCTAGATAAAAGCACGGCATCGTCCGCATAGAGCAGGACTGGTACTTTCTTACCCTCAACTAAGGGGGAGTCTGCCTGAATCATTTTAAGAGCTGCATCAGCTTCATTTATAAACAAAGTAAAAAGCAGTGTGGCTAGAACACAGCCTTGGCGGATACCGCATTTTACATTAAAATTGGGGGTGCATTCACCCTGCTGGCCGTACCGTACTTTGGTTGATACATTTTCGTACAGCCTAGCTAGAAAGTGAATAATGGGTTTTGGTGCACCAAGGTTGAGCAAGACAGGCCATAAAACACCATGATCCACCAAATCAAGTGTTCTGCTCAGATCTACAAAACATAAAAAAAGCCGACCCTGTTTAACTTTTGTGTATTTCCCGACTAAAAGCTCCAAGTTAATACTCTGTTCCAACGTACCTAGCCCTTTTCTAAAACCATATTGAACCTGGGCCAAAATATCAT
This sequence comes from Lissotriton vulgaris, assembly GCF_964263255.1. NCBI lineage: Eukaryota > Metazoa > Chordata > Amphibia > Caudata > Salamandridae > Lissotriton > Lissotriton vulgaris. The sequence goes on from NC_141691.1 coordinate 1,318,456,293, forward strand.
TATCCAGGACCCACTCCTCCATATAGTGAAATGAAAATCGTATCCAATGAAGAGTGGTAAGACAAAACAGGAATTACACGCAGAAGGTCAGAGGGGAAAGAAGATGAATGAAAACAATGAAAATGTACTTGAAAGACTGAAACAAGATCAGCAGTGAGGATAAGAGATATAAAAACACTGTAATCAAGAGGAGTGAAAGCCAAAGTTTTAAATAGGATTTTCGATGCTTCAAATTAAGGAGAGCGAAGGTGTTGTATATGCTCTAGAGGATTCAAGAAGGTGCCACATTAGAGCTGAGGCACAATAACAATAGAGGAAAGGCATAAAAGAGATGAGGAGTAAGGTGAGAAAGTGTGGAATGAGGGCAGGAATAACTGAAGCTCTGCTTTCTTATGGTTAATTTAATGAAGTGGGATGACATTTGCAAGCTAACAGCAGATAGGCATGAAGAACGTTGTGTAACTCAGGATAGAAGAGCGAGGAGGAAGAAAAGATTTGGAGGATGAAAGACAGTCAGGAGATCATACCCACAATCAGGAAGATGTAGATGACAAAAAAAAGACCATGTAACGTGGAGCATTGAAGGACAACATGGACCATTTGGGATGGACTAAATATAAAGGACAGTCATGTGCACAAAATGTACGGGATAGACTAAGGCAAAAAGTAGTGTAGGATGAAGATCTCAAAGAGTAGGCATGGGTTTTCACAATTGCACTTGTGGACTCCTGGAACCACACCTCCATATAGATCCTTTAAATTATAGAATGGTGTATTACATCCAAGGCATCAGCTGTTGCTTGACACCTCTGCTGAACAGAAATACATGGGAATAGACCACAGAAGGCTGCACCCACAAAAAAGTCCAAACTTTCTTTTTAGTATATTAATTTTGATGTTATTTCTCAAAAACAGCCAAGGTTACAGCTAATGCGGCTTCCGAGCTTATTTTTATATATGTTCCGTTATAAATGGTTTCTCAAGAAGTCAATTTGGATGCTTGCCATCTCATTATCTTGTGACAAAATAGTCATCCATTTAGGCTGGGGTCAAAATGTTCCACAACTCCTGAATCAATGTTCGGTCTCGACAACGTCAAGTACTTCCTCTTTTTGCGACCAGCAAATATGCGTTTCAAAAAGAAAATGAAGTATCTCTGTTTCATTTTGTACGGTTAGGCAGTGGTTTATGCCACTGGGCACCTCTTCCTGTTTTCACCTGGTTTCCCACCTACTTGAAGTATGTGGTAAACTGTGATTGTTTTGCGACCGCATTCCGGTTGCAAAACGAGTGCACAAACCCTGCGACTCGCTATTAGAAAGGGACGCCCTAGGCATGCCCCTTCCTAATAGCGACTCGCAAATCCTATTTTGCGAGTCGGTAATAAGTTAACAACTCTCAAAATTGGGTTTGTACATAGAAAAATGTCTTTTATAGGTTGCAAGCGACCGGTAAAATGCGTTGCACATCTGGGTCCATGTGCCTTGCTTGTAAAGTCGAGTAGGAAACTAACTCTCCTTTGTGACAAAATCGGTACTTGCGCCCCGTTCAGAACCAGAGTTGTGGTTAGGAAGAAAGAAGTGGTGACATGGATGGTTACACTGGTTACTGAGAAGATTTCCCAATTTCAAAGTGCTAGCCAAAGCAAAATTATTAGCAATGAAAAACTCTTTCCACTTTCCTTGTTTCAACTCAAAATATGTTAAATTAGGGGGTGTGGTTTGGAGAGCGAGGAAGATGGCAGCGTGAGCTCATAGCTCCGCTCCGGGGTGAAAAACAAAGTTGCATGTCCAAGGCCAAAATAGAGTATGAAGGCAGATTATGTCTCGTAATCACCGCGAGTCTCAATCAACCTAAGGAAAACCCTTTACTACCCGGATTCGACGAGCGGAATGTAGGAAGAGCGAGGCGAGATCGAAAACGACCCATGTGGTAAGGAAAGAAGCAAGACCCTACAGGTACTGTGCTAGATAGGAGAAATAAATAGCACCCTAATGACCGCAAGAGCCTTGCTACCAAAATTGGATGCATGTGGAGGACAATACTTAAGAAAGTAAAGCAGCTAGCGCACCTAATAACACCCAATGCAGGCACCCACGTGTAAATCATGGCTGGAATAAAGCCTCTCACTAATTTCACCAGACCCTAGCGGTAGCTTGCTTTAAAGATTCTCCCTGCTACATGATTGAGTTGACAGTTTGACACAAGTCTTCGACGATCCACTTACCATGTTATGCACTAAAGTGAAAGCAGGCTACCGTTATGCACTAAGGTTAAAGCAGGCCACCGTGATTAAAGATGAAAGAGGCGGCGAGGGAACAACATGGACAGCGCTGCACACGAGCGTAATCTAATTGTGCTTCTGCGGACATTCCTGATCAATGATCGATCACACACGGCACCAGGATTAAGACTGACCCCCACGAGATTAAGTCAGCACCTACAATTTCTGAATCGTGCATAGTCCTACCTAGCTGTAACTCACCGACTTGCCTGACCCAAGCACCTGACCTAAAAATGACAGATGATTCAGCATTTTAAATGCAATCAAGGAAGCAATCAGTCTCAGCGACCAAGCATATACGGCATTCACAACATACATGCCATGCACAGCTCCAAGCTCAAGGCTCCAAACGGACCCTTTTAAGGGATCAAGAAAACACCTCTGTTCCCAAGTGCCCCTGGGCCCACCTTCCTGTAATCCACCTGCTTGCCTGACCCTGGTGCCTGACTATAAAATGGCGGATGACTCAGCAACATAAGTGCTATCAGGGGAATGATCAGGGAAGCAGTGAAGCACTACCTAAAGATATTCTGAAAGCAAATCTTCCACAGTCAAATTGCCTTTTAAAATTCTAATATCAGGTACAGAGGGGAACCATCCAATATGTACAAGCTCAAGAAGTGACCTGCAGTGAACGGAAAATGATCCCCAAGCGGCACCACTGAACTCTGACATCTTGACGACTGGGCCTCCTCGTCATCAGGCCTTCTCTTCCCACAAACAAGTAAGCGCTTACCATTATGCTGGATCAGTCTGATCAACCTGCATGATGTACAGTTTGCCTGACCCTGCACGCCTGATCCCAAGATGGTGCATGACTCATTAACATGTGGCAGACTCGAGTTATTCTCCTTCCACCACTGAGTTTTCTCCTCCTACCACTGAGTGAGGAATTACCGGCTACCAGTGCTCAAACATGCACAACTGCTGTGCAAAATGGCTGTCTACAAGCCTCCTCTGGACATACGATGAATACAAACACAGACAAGACATCAACCAGACAATCAACTCAACCAGTCAGCATGCTTGAAGCGACTCAAAGCTGAAGGATCTGATGGGCTCCTCACTCCCTCATTAACCTACACAAAGAAGCTTATGTCAATGGGCTGTACAAACTAATATCACCGGGCAAGACTGTACTGAAATCTCTTCAATGCAGCTAAACATCATAACTCCTTCTCTTTGACACCCGCCTCAAGTGTAAAAATCACAGAAAAAGATGCTTAACAATCAATGAAGAGGGTGAAAGCAGATCCTCCTAACCCAGAATCTCTACTGAAGGCCAAATAAGACACTAACGCAACAATGGAGATGATCCTAAAAAAACTGGCAGATATCCACGACTTGGCCAAATCAACCAAAACAAACACTGACATTATGCAAAATATAATCTCAGCAATCCGTCAAGATATCTGGGAAACTAACAGCAGAATCACGGAGAACAGGATTAGCAACTTGGAAGACAGTGAAAACACAACAAAAAAGTCCATCCAAACACTCAAAAACACATTCCGATCAATCTATGGAGAACTCTCAGAGTTGGAGGACAGAAATAGATGCAGCAATCTACATATCTTCGGTATGCCTGAAGGAGAAGAGGAATCAGCAGACTCATGCATCCTCTTTTTAGAAAAGGAGTTCACCCTTAGCACCCAACATAAAATTCGACCAAGACATTGAATTTGACAGGGCTCATAGAATCCCAGCAAGGTTACCTCAACATCAGAAGACGCCGCAACCCATTGTCTGCAAGCCCCTAAAATATCAGCATGTCAAACTTCATACATGAGAAAGCATAAGCATATCCTTTGGAAAGACAACAAAATCTTTATCTCACAAGATTTTTCGAAAGCTACAGTAGAAACTCATAAGGGTTTTCTAGCACTATGTCCAATGATGGAAGCAGCAAGTATTCAAGGCTCATTCATAGATCCTGCCAAATACCAGATCATAGTACAAGGCATCTCACATGTATTCACTAATTCAACGATCCTCAAGAAATTTCTGGAAGACAAGGGGGAAACTCAGATGGACACCTCAATTTTCAGAGACCCAAGAGCTGGTTCCTGCCAACACTCCTAACTTGGGACTATCCTTCTGAAGAATATTGACTTACGGGAAGACAATCCGAACACCAAACGCCCACTGAGCTTTCAAAACCCCAGAGATCCAAGTCTGGTTCCAGTCAACATTCCCACACGGATTACCCCTCTGAAGAACAGTGATTAACAGAAAGGCATTCTGTACACCAGAAATCCAGTGGTCTACCACACACTCCTAAACTTTAGACTCCGTCTCAAATTTATATTGAGTTGTCTACAGTGTTGCGTAAGGGTAAAACTACACATGAGAAATTTCAGGCAGATTCAGTAAGAAACCTTGTAAGAATCAGCATTGCTCGACATAATTCTGCATATATGAGAATGTTCCATTATCCAAACATAAGTCTCAAGTTACACTTTTACAACACATTCACTCTATGCTGTATCCACGCCAAGCTCAACTCTCCCTTCATCAACAAAGTAACACTCAAATGTTACAGTCTACATGCTATTATTACTCACAAAGTACCTACACATTGGAGTCATTTTGAGACTCTTCGCTTAATTTTTACAAGCTGCATAAGTTACGGCTCTTACAAAACAATAAGCGAACAATCAGTTGAACACTTATAACCTTCTTCACGTTGTACTTTAAACATATGTAGTTCTATCTCTGGAGGAGCAGTTCTTCCTCTGATCACCATGCCCTTTGGCTACGTTGGGGGCGAGACGGTGATGGAGGATTATAGCGGATGGGGTTTTTCATGCTTTTACAGTATTACATTTTTGCTCTCTTGCATTTTGATATATGTGCCTTATATTTTATTTCTAACAAATACACCCAGAGAAAAGAAGAACGATATGTCACTTTCTTTAGTTACTTTTTCAATGAACCTGCTTAGCCTTAGACAAGTGATAGTCCCCAAAAAGGTGAGGTTAGGAAGAATGCTAGGTCTTACTCATACTTATGGCGGGTATAAATCAAACCATTCAAATAGTATCCCTAAATAGGAAATTGACTCAACCATCCCGTTAAGAAAATAAAGATCCTCCATTACTTAAACAAACAGAAAGAAGATGTAATCCTTTTACAGGAGCCCAAACAGGAAGCTACACAATCACTAAATTTTAAGAGCCACCAATTCTCGCATGTGGCTTGCTCAGCTGCATTGAGTTTGAAAAATGGGGTCCTTACCATACTCACCAAAAACTCCGGAATTAACCTAATAGCAAGCCGTTCCGACAAATTGGAAAGACGGATTATCGCAAAGCTATCCAAAGATAATACTGAATTCTATGTGGTTGATATATATATATGCATCCACTAAAGATGACCCATCATTCTGGGATGACCTTTACACTCAGCTACAAAAAATACCAGATGCAGCCACTATCATACTAGTAGGCGACTTCAACCTACCTCTAGATCCCCATTTTGATCAAAACTCTCAGTTTCCATTTCATCCGAACAAGTCACACAAGGTACTCAAGAAACTGTGCATAAAATTGAACTTGATAGATGCATGGAGAATCGAGAACCCCTCGGAAAGAGTCTATCAGCCTGATTCATGATCGGGCCGTTTTGCGAGGCTCAAATAGCGAATCATAAGGAATCGCTATTTGAGACTCGCAAAACGGTAATCATGTAGGAATCGCAATATTAATTGCGATTCCCACTGATTCCTTATTTGCGATTAGCTAATTGCTAATCGCAAATAAGGAATAACTCCCCATGCATTCCTATGGGCCAAAAGGCCCATAGGAATGCATGGGGAGTATTCCTTATTTGCGATTAGCAATTTGCTACTCGCAAATAAGATAGCGATTTAAAGGGTGCCAGGGGTGTCCAAAGGACACCCTGTAGCACCCCTTAAATGCAAATTGAAACAGGTGTTGCGCACACACATGTCCAAAGGACATGTGTGTGTGCAACATGCAACTTAGAAAAATGCTTTTAAAAGCATTTTTCTAAGTTTTTGCTATTTACCGAGAGGTCTGACCTCTCGGTAAATAGCGGCCCAAAATTGCATTTTCGCAATTTTCAAATGCTTCATGAATTGCATTTAAGGAATCTCAAATAGAGATTCCTTAAATGTAATTCCTCGCAATTTAGCGATTTAGCAATTACCGATTTTTGCATTTGGGATGCTGAATCCCAAATGCAAAAATCGCACTCGCAAAGGGCCGGATTCTCAGAATACGGCCCTTTGCGAGCCGATTTAGCCTTCATGAATAAGGCTGTATATGTTCTACTCTTTTTCCCATAAATCATACTCCTGTATAGACTACATTCTGATATTGGGTAACGATATATGTAAAATCGACCAAACCACAATAGAACCTAGAGTGATATCCGTTCACTCCTGTATCACACTATCCATTTCTGACCCTTCTCCAAACAAAAAACATCCACTCTGGCATTTTAATGACGAGACCCTATCTGATCAAAGCAATGTACAGGCCATTAAAAAAGCGATGCATAACTTTCTCTCTGAAAATAAGGAAAATGAATCATCAGCCCTTACAAGGTGGGAGGCCCCAAAAGCAACAATAAGGGGGTTCTCAAAATTAGGTAAAAAATGAACAAGGAAGCCAAATCTAAATTATCTGAGCTAGATAAAGAAATCGCAGAACTAAAAAAATTACTCCCTATAAACAAAGACAATAATATTCTCAATATAATCTTAAATAGAAAACACAAGTATAACAAAATTATTAGTAATTACGTGGGGATCTGGGTTAACAAACAGAAGAACATTAAACAATGTGAATCAAATAAGGCTGGCTAAACCCTAGCATCTTACCTAAAATTTTTACTTTAAAAAAAGCCATTAATTCTATGAAAGACAAGGAGGGGTTGCTCATCACTAACCCTGATAGAATAGTCGACATCTTTAAAGACTTCTTCCAGAACTTACACGAGTAAAACACTGAAGTTAACCACCCAAACTGCAAAAAATGTTTAAATGGTATTAAACTACCCTCGCTTAGAGGTAGAAAAAGTCTCCTTTAACGGTCCGATCACAGAAGATGAAATCACAGATGCAATCAAAAACCTAAAAACTGCTAAGGCACCAGGCCCCAATGGATACAACACCAAATTCTTCAATACGCTCTCCTCATCCTTAGTACCACAGCTCGTGAGACTTTACACACACTTCTCTAAAACCGGCCAGATTACAGGCACCCCAGCTGAGCAATCATAGCAGAGTTACCTAAAGAAGGGAAAAACCCTCTCCTGCCAAAGAATTATAGGCCGATCGTATTGATAAACCTTGATTGTAAGATCTATGCCTCAATTCTCTCTAATCGCTTACAACAACAAATATCCAAACGTATACATCGCTCACAAGTGGGCTTCCAAAAACACATATTATCCAGTGACAATGCAAGACTACTATGCCACGGTATAGAAAAAGCGAAATTATTGAATTCCTCTACTGTAGCGATCAGATTAGATGCCGAAAAAGCATTTGATAAGGTCAATTGGAGGTATATAAGGGCAGTCCTGGAGAAATTTAATTTAGGTGATAATCTTATCGAAATGATCATGGGCCTATATTACAAACCATGAGCCAAGTCTGAGCGGGTAGCATTATCTCCTCTTCATTCAACTCAAAACAAGGCACCAGGCAGGGCTGCCCTCTCTCACCCCCTCTATTCGTTCTGGCATTAGAACCTTTTCTCCAACCTCTAAGAGAAAACCAAGATATTACAGGGGTCATATTTGGCAACTCCACCATCAAACTTGCCGCTTAAGCTGATGATGTGCTAATCATCACTGAAAATGCACCTTCTGCCATTTCAGCTCTGGTGTCATCAATCCAACAATTTTCAGAGGTTTCTGGATAGTCCCTTAACAAAGACAAATCTGAGGTTAAACGTCTCAACCAACTTGGTACTAAATGCTTATTAGGGACATCAGGAATAGCTTTACAACAGGGTTGTATTAAATACCTAGGACTAGAGTTCACCAACGAACTAATCACCACTCTGCATACCAAAAAAAAACGCTATCTAAAAAAAATCATTCACTTCTCTGAGGTTGGTCTCCTAAATTCTTTTCATGGTGGGGTAGAGCCAAAACTCTGAAAATTATGATAACACCATTAGTTAACTATCTCATCAGCATGCTGCCAATGACTCTAGCCAAAGATTGTTCAAACAAGTTACATAAGTAATTTAATAATTTCCTGTGGCAAGGGAAAAAACCTAGCATTTCGCTGAAGAAACTTAAACTAGCCAAAGACAACGGCGGTCTCAGCCTGCCCATCTTCAGGAATGATCAAATCTCAGTAAGCAAGGTGACAATTGGTTTATTAACAATCCAATATACGAGCCTCCATGGGTGGCAATAGAAAAATCCCTCATTAAGAATGTACTGCTTGCAGCTCTCTCAACTATGCACACATCCCATCTACCGAACTCCAGAAATAATATACAAAACACGAAAAATGCCTTCCTCCGATTGGACTCCAAATCAAAATGACTTTATAGAACTCGTATCATGCTAGCTTAAGGAATAGCCCCAAACTCAAAGTTGATGGGGTTCCAATTTTCTAGACTGAATGGGCGACCAATGGCATTAACCTAATAAAGGACATTTAGGAAGGCACCTCACCACTACCGTTCTCGTCACTGCAGAGTCGATTAAACTTAAAGAATCTAGGGGCATATTACCAAGGCGTCGATATGAAATTATCGCCGCTTTTGCGGCCGTTTTTCGCCAAAAAGCGGCTATAATTTCATTGCCTTATCAGCAAAGACACGCTATTGCATGTTTTGCTGATATAACGCCCCTTTCAACAACGCCCAGCTTTGCATCTCTAATGAGATGCAAAGTGGGCGTTCCGTGCCAAAATAACTGGAGAAATGTCGCTAACCGACATTTCTCCAAATTTCAAGCTGCACCCTAACAAGCAGAGCGTTAATAAAAGTAGCGCTAACCACAATTAACGCTACTTTCCTGACGCCTGCTTGTGATCTGACTTAGCCATGTAATCCAATGGGAGGTGGATTACATAGCTAAGGTCACCCAGCCCTGTCAGCAAGGTTTCGCTGGTAGAAGTGTGATTATCGCTGGATTTCCAGCGATAATCACACTGTTTTCCAGCTAACGCATGGACTCCTATCGCTTGGGAGATAAGCGTTGCTGATAGCAAGCTATCTCTGGGATAGAATCCAGCGTTAGCCTGCGATTATTATCCTCGCGCTAAAAGCTCTGAGCGATAATTATTGCAGGACCTTGCTAATATGCCCCCTAGACTTTTATAAACGTCTACAGGTAAAAGTACAGATTACAATAAAATCCTTCACTGCAACAGCACCATCTCTCCCTAACCTACTAGGTCATCTGCTCAGTGCAGGCCATATGGTCTCAAGCATATACAAGCTCCTTCTGCCTAATCAAAATAAGAATTTATCACGTAACCAGCTAAAATGGGAATCAGAAATGAAGACAAGCAACACTGCTTTCGATTGTGAATCCATTTTAAAATCTCTTTCTCAAAGAAAATATCTCCAGCTCTCTCCCAGGTGAAATACATGATTATTAAAAGAACATACGGACTCCCTCTAGGCTCTTTTAAGTCAGCCACACTCAAAAGTCCAAATGCTGGAATTGCAAACAACACAAAAGCAACCTATCGCCCGATCCTACAAACTTACTCGAACAAAATCCTTGATTGCATTAAAAACAACTTTAACATATCTCCACCAAACAATTCTCGTACATTCTCCTAGGTCCACTAGTGCCCCATCTTTGCCTTTTTCTCACGTTGTTCTGATGCTACGAATAACTGTTGAACAAGGACTAACCAATCTACAACCTACAATGTGATGTATATGTTTGTAATTGAGTAGGTAGCGAAATGAGACTTCCGAATCATGACTTATGACCGGCAGTCCGCAGGGTCTTTTTTCCTCCCCAATTCCTGGAGCATTGCAGTACTCTGCCTATATGTTTAGGGCCTCATTTATGAAAAGTGACGCATCGCTGTGTGAAAACAGCAATGCGTCACTTTTCATTGCGCCCTCCTTGCGACACCAATGATGCGTCATATTTACAGTATGACGCCTCATTGCTCAAGGAGTTACAGATACGTCAGTATTTCTGACGTATCTGTATGGCGCAAAAGTGACGCATTGCTGGAGTGTGTCACAAAAGTGAAGCAACTCCAGCAATGCGTCCTTTCACATGGGGCAAGCCCCATGTGAAAGGTCCTGCGTCAGTCTTATGCCTGCTGTGAGGCAGGCGTAAGATATTGACGCATTTGCATCCTCGAAGTGACGCAGTGAAATCTTATAGATTTCACTGCGTCACTTCTACGACCCTTTCTTGCATCAATACGCCTCCCTTGCATACATTATACCTGGCGCAGGTATAATGTGGCGCAGGGGTTTACAAAGTGACGCATCTACCGAGATGCGTAACTTTGTACATATGGCGCAACAAGGTGCATTTTTTTACCCAACTGGTGCGTCACAAAAAGTGACACACCGGCGGAGTAAAAGTGAAGCACAGCCTCATAAATAAGGCCCATATTCTTTTTACGTGGTAGGTAATAACGGGGTAAACCCTTAGTACTAACCGACCTGGGTCACAGTATAATTACAAAAAAGTGGTCGGCTGCATAACCTTTAAAAGCATAATTTCAACAATGAATGCTTAAAGTGGTACACACGACTAAAGAAAGTTATACGACAGGATTTTAATTCAGCTGTCAACAATGTTATCAATTACATTCACATACAATAGATTTCTCATTTCATCAAATATCAAGAAACTACCTCCATAGTATATACAGTGGTAAACACTTGCTCTAGTGCTCCGTGGGTGTCATAGAAAAGGGGGTATTGAATAAGTAGGGTAGGGTGTGATTGGAATAGGTGAAGGGACAAAGAAAAGGAATTGTGTCCTGTGAACAATTCTCCATCAATCTAAGAACATTTCCAGTCTTAAAAAAGATCACAAAGTTCCCTGAATAAACATTACACGAAAGTCCTCTGTGGCTAATTGTATTTTTGCGTGTATGTTGAGGAGGATGCTGTCGACGTTTCGACCCCTATGGTAAGGTAAGGGTAGTTTGATCCTCAGTGTAGGGTCTTCATCAGGACTAAGGGGGTTATGAGCACATGTATTATGGCGTATGGGATGTTCCACTTCAGTTGGAAAATCACGCCGAAAAGTAGATTTTATGTTCTTTTACACCAGCAACCGTAAGGTGTGTGTTAGCAGTCCCAGGCGAGTTGAGGACTAGCGTCGTTATGGTGATTTTGATGTAGTCCTTGGAGGGGGAATTTGATATCGTGCCAGGTCACGAGGTAGTTTTAGAGGGAGGTGTAGTTCAGTCACACCATCTGAGTCACGGCCAGAATGAATCAAAATCAAACTACCCTTACCTTACCATAGGGGTCGAAACGTCGACAGCATCTTCCTCAACATACACGCAAAAATACAATTAGCCACAGAGGACTTTCGTGTAATGTTTATTCAGGGAACTTTGTGATCTTTTTTAAGACTGGAAATGTTCTTAGATTGATGGAGAATTGTTCACAGGACACAATTCCTTTTCTTTGTCCCTTCACCTATTCCAATCACACCCTACCCTACTTATTCAATACCCCCTTTTCTATGACACCCACGGAGCACTAGAGCAAGTGTTTACTACTGTATATACTATGGAGGTAGTTTCTTGCTATTTGATGAAATGAGAAATCTATTGTATGTGAATGTAATTGATAACATTGTTGACAGCTGAATTAAAATCCTGTCGTATAACTTTCTTTAGTCGTGTGTACCACTTTAAGCATTCATTGTTGAAATTATGCTTTTAAAGGTTATGCAGCCGACCACATATTCTTTTTACCACTGTATTACTGTATGTGTGCTCACTCTTATTTTCAGAAAATTCAATAAAGTAAGTTGAGTTAAAAAACATGTTAAATTGGAGTACAAAACGAATACATGTGAAATTAAATGTATTGCTCGTATGAATTGTATTAGTTTGGAGGTTGTATGATGAACATAACTACAGTTTACGAGATCTAACTAACTAAAGTCATGTTATCCTTGTGCCATACTTAACACAGGTGATTGTGTGTGTTTGTGATGAAATGCAAAAGAAAAGAGGATAGTGCCCACACCGTCATCCGCTCCCCCCTGCATTTTATACACTTGCCCATATAAAGATTCCACATGACACGTTGTTATGGGTAAAGAACTGCTGCAGGTTTATTTTCATACAACACAAAGTATGACGTTTTAGTGGGTAATCTTATGGGCGATCCAGGGCAGGCAGCCCCTAGCTGCCCCGCCCGCCTTAAGAGCCAGCCGGCACGGTGGGGCGACGCCCAGACAGTGCAGCCTTTGCTGATCCCCTTGCGGATCACGTGATCATGTCTTATACTCCCGCCCCCCTTTTAGGGCGGAGCATGGTATGGCCCACCCCCGGTTGGTAAGGCCCCCCAACCGCCCGAAGGACTAACGGGGCGCCGTCGTGGTTTTCCCGGAACCTCCCTGCGGCTCCAGGTCTTTGGCTCAGGCACCCTTACTGTGCCAGGCAGAGGTACCCTTACTGTACCCGTCTGCCGCATAGGTACCCTTACTGTACCAGTCTGCCTCCAGATCGCCCTGTAACTCCGCCACAGCTCTGGTGGAGGCTACCGTCGATGACAGAGCCCCCCCACCTCTGTGCTCCCTACTTGCTTCCCACAGCTTCAAGGGCATCATGCACTTCCGGGAGAAACATATCCATCCCGACTTTGCCACCTTGACCCGACAACTTCATAGTTACGTTCCCTTTATCCCTGGCGCCCGCAACGGGGGCACATCAGGTAAGCAGGAATAGTGCAAGGTGTCCCCTAAGACATTGCATATTTCATGAAGTGCCAACCTGCAGATGGTTAGACCCTGTTAACCGCTTATGACCCTAATCTTATAACAGAATGGTTCCGGGTTACAAATTTGTGGGTCACTTGCCTAACTATAGTCCTTTCATGGTGGCTTCGCTGAGGACCCCCTTTACAGGCTCCAGCTAGTTTGAGCGGCTATCCCTAAACCGGGAGTACCACCAAGACCATCTCCCACCCTGGGAACTATCCTGCCATTCCGGCCCTGGCGCAGGAGTCTTTATCTGACCTGGTTTATCTTACGGGCAAAGGGGCATGAGCCTCCATTTCTTCTTGTATGCTAGCCCTTTAGTGTATTCGCCTTAGTCGTGCAATCCTGATTCCTGCCCAGCCAACCCTCTTAGCATTCGTTGGGTCCCCGGCAAGCCCCATGTGAAAGGGCCTGCGTCAGTCTTACGCCTGCTGTGAGGCAGGCGTAAGATATTGACACATTTGCATCCTAAAAGTGACGCAGTGAAATCTTATAGATTTCACTGCGTCACTTCTACGACCCTTTCTTGCGTCAATACGCCACCCTTGCATACATTATCCCTGGCGCAGGTATAATGTGGCACGGTGGTTTACAAAGTGACGCATCTACCGAGATGCGTCACTTTGTAAATATGGCGCAACAAGGTGCATTTTTTACCCAATTGGTGCGTCAGAAAAAGTGACACACCGGCGGAGTAAAAGTGACGCACACACTCATAAATAAGGTCCATATTTTTTTTACCGTTGTATTACTGTATGTGTGCTCTCTCTTATTTTCAGAAAATTCAATAAAGTAAGTTGAATTAAAAAACATGTTAAATTGGAGTACAAAACGAATAGATGTGAAATTAAATGTATTCCTCGTATGAATTGTATTAGTTTGGAGGTTGTATGATGAACATAACTACAGTTTACGAGATCTAACTAACTAAAGTCATGTTATCCTTGTGCCATACTTAACACAGGTGATTGTGTGTGTTTGTGATGAAATGCAAAGGTAAAGAGGAAAATACTAACTGCATTTCATCAAAACTACCAACGATCTGTGTCAAACTCCCAATTCTTAAGTTTTGGAATGAAATGCAAAGTTAAATACTTTCTGCCTGAAATATTCAGACTGTCCCGCTACACTGGCACTGTATGCATCTATCCTTGTGTATTAGTTTTCAAATACTTTATGTATCCAGCTTTGATGGGGTAGATTTCCAAGGCATTTCAGCGTGCGACCTTGACACCAAATAAATGCAAAGTAATGAAATAAAATAGCGATAAGGAAAGTATGAACGGCCTATGAATTTATTTGCAAGATGCAACACATGTGGCAGGCTGAAATAATTCAGTCCACGGTGAGTCAGGGCTTTGAATGTTGCTGTCTTGACAGAGTTAGTGATTGCGCTTGTAGAAAACCGGCCAGGTGCATACCTGAGATATCTCTACATTAGTTTGCAGTTAATATGTCCCCTTACTGCGGGGAAAAAAATAATAAAGCATGCTGACAGAGTTAAAAGATCATCTTATTTTCGGATTGGCTTGACTGAACCTTAGTAGGAGACAAGGCAAGCCTGTGAGCCCTAGGAGCTGAAAAGAACTCTGGGAATATTCTTTTCGTGGCATAGCTTGAAACTCCAAACATGAAAACGAGTTAATCGATAAAGAGATGTTGGCAGTACTTTGCTACAGCAAATACTGCAAAGTGAATATGCAAACACTTGCCACAGGCAACTTTGCTATTTCTTGTCCTAAAAAAGGCAATTTGTGCACTTAGTGCGAGATATACCAATGTTTCGAATACCAATTTCCACTCTGCAATTTTTTTCTGATTTGGCATTTGATAGTTCCTAGTCTAAATGTATTGTAGTTTTATTTTTAAATTAACAGCTCCTAATGGGTCACAAATTGTCCAACCTTATGAATATGAATGAGGTAGGTCGCAATTTACATAAGGACCAATAGCAATCACTAGGATTGGGGCCTGTTGTGGTCAGCATACTACCATTTCAATGGTTGGTTTTAAATACAGTGATTTTTTTATATGCATTCTGTTTTCAGAATATGTTTCAAAAAACAATAAATGCATTGCTTACTTTTTTTTTTTTTTTTAGTAGGCAAGTGGACTTTAGGACCACTGCCTACTCTTAAAAATATATATTGTTACCATTGTCAAAGAGGATGGGGATACCTAGGGGCCCCCTCCCATTTGCCAATAGCTTACCACCTCATTTGAGGAGGTGGCAAAGTATTACTGTTTTGCGACTGAAATTCGCTTTCAAAACCACACACCATAAGGAATCTCTGTTTTGAAGGGATGTCAAAAATACACCCCTTCCAAATTGTGATTCTTTATGATTTCCTGTACCCCTCTAGAAATTCTGTAACATGTTACTGAATCACTAAATGGGTTTTGTTTATTTTTAAAAGTCACTCTGCAGTCGCAAACCATGTGATTTAGCGAATTGCATGCTTTGCAACAGCTAAATATTTTCTTACATCTGGTACAAATTCGCTTCTATCGCATATGAGGGATATCTTTTTAGGGGGGTAGCGTCACCAGAACATCACTTTTAGCGATGTTCTGGTGGCCTTATGCCTTTCTCCATATATACAAAGCAGAGTTAAGCCACTTTTTGTGGCTTAACGCCGCCTTGTAAATATGGCCCCTTTACATACATCACTTAGCGTAAAATCATCATGCAATGGGTATTGCTGTGGGTATTCCACCCCAACACCCATTGCTTTTTGGCGCTGCCCCAGATATCTGGGGCACCTGCAAGAACTAACCATGCAAGAGCAGTAGGTAGAATGCCACAACGAGGAGAAATACTTTTATTTTTTCTATGTGGGCTGCAGAATGCAGCTAGCAAAATGCCATTAATGATTGTTTATATGCCGGATGGTGTCACTTTCTGCACATAAACAGTCATTAAATAACTGTAATTTGTTATTTTGTAACTTTTTTGTGCGCTGCATTTTGCAGCGCACATAGAGGTAACACATTGCCATTATTGAATATTTGCAGAAAGGGACACCTTCCTGCACATGAACAATCATTCACTTCAATGCAGGTGCCCTTTAAATTTAGCACCAGCACTAGGGAAAAAAACAGGGGTGGACTGTATTGTTGTAAATACGGTGAATCCCTGCGTTTTGGAAATGACGGAGCGCTGCCCTTAGATTTTCTCTTCTCTTTGTTAAATGTCTAGAAGCACTCTGCACTTAGACATGTGTACTAGGAATGACTTTTCAACCACAGATGTATGAATATTATTAGACGGGTATAGTGCAATTTTAATGTTGTTTTTGTAAACTATTACAAGACATTCATTTCTTCAATTCTTTCAATCGCGATCAAGATGGACTAGTTTCTCCTTAGTATGTGTCTCTAGTCAGATATATGTTAGGAATATTGCCTTAATTACCCTGTTCAATATGGTGCTTTTGTACATATTTCATGCTTTGTCAAGCAACGCCGTGCGCACGATCAATCACCGACCACACGCACTGCACGCAGCACATGGAAAAGACGGAACAGCCAATTAGAATGACTTTGAAGTCATCCTGCCTTTTCTACCGACCCAACGGATGCTTTATCATGCGTACGTAATAGTGTTTCTAAGAACGAGACACTTATTACTGGTTTCCGCATTACATGCACATGTAGGCACAGACCTGAGGCACAAGGAGCTGGGTTACTCCTGAATTAGTCTGACAAATAGTGTAAATGAAGAGCCTGTTCCGGATGAAAACAATCGGCTACGAAAGCAGAAATATACATTATTCGTATGCCTGGGTGATTTTTAGCCGGCCCCAGCTGAACATAATTTGAAAGAAGAAATCAAATGTATTTTGTTTCTCAGAGAACTAAAAAAGAGAAGTTGTTTACCGTTAGGCATTTTGACATTCAATAAGAAACCATGAAAAGTCCTTTGGTCCTACATTTTCCTACAAGCCTGCAAGATTAGTCAGTGAATTAAGCACTCCATGCTGAAATCTCACTGATGAGCATGGCTGATCTTGGATTCCCAAAAAGGCCAACTCAGCCTTTCATGTTTCCGTGGTCCTGAGTATAATTCATTTAGAAAATATTAACACTGTTTGTTTGCAATGCTTCAAAAAGGCATTAGAAAGTAATATCTTAAAATATCTTAAAATAAGTTATTATTATTAATATTATTAATATTATTATTATTATTAGTAGTAGTAGTAGTATTATTTGAGATCTCACATATCGATATGGGTAACTTGAATCTGGCAAAAGAATTATAATTTTCTTTGCCATGCTTGACAAAACCCATACAATAAACAACTCAGAAAAGAGCAAAATTCATTACAACGAGTAAAATGGAGAACAGAAATACCCAACACCCAGCTGTAATGTACATCCCTCCAAGATTTTGAAATTTTACACTTAAAACAATACAGTGAAAATGGACCATATTTAAAAATTCTACTACATCAACTAAAGCCCCCCCAAAATTGGAAAAATTGAAGAAAAAAAAGAAATGGGACTGACCCTTGCTTTGTTCGCCGTAAGTTGGCAGGGTATGCTCAGACGTGAGCCCCTTGCTCACTTTGCCACTGGATTCAAGATAGCCTGGCTGAGGAGGGTTATGAACCCGAAACCGGTCCCATGATGCTTGTTTCCGGTCCAGGGAAGACATAGCTTGGCAGTTCGGGCTGGACTATTCCCATGATGCACAGGTTCAGACTGATTTGCACATGGCCATGTCTGAACTAGGGTTAGTTACATTCTTTGGCAAACCCTAGGTCTAGAAGATTTATACTGTGACAATCTTTGCTAGACCTTCTTAGGCATGGTTGTATAGTGTATAGACACCGGTAATTTTAAATCTTAAATAGCTTTGTGTGTATATAATTACTTTTCATACCTGACCTAACAGCATCTGTCAGGCTCTTATAATCAAAACAATACATAAACAGGTACATACATAGAGTGGATTTGGGGCAGCCATCTCCAGCCTTTGCACTTTTTTAGTGCCACTCTCATTCACATTACTGGCATGGCAGTCTATAACATGGTGCAGTGGATCATCAGCCTTCAGCAATTCACTCTATTTCACTGTGATTGACGATATTTCATGTAAACCCAAGTGCACATTTACCTGAAAATTGGCACGTTTTAGTTCCAGGACTGGCAGACACATCTTTTAGTTTTATGTTTTACTTGTTTATAGGTCCCTTTCCTTTCCTTTTTTAGAATTCCCACCATTTCACCAAACGGTGCTTCTACGCTGTCCACTTGCAGCCCATTTCATCTGCAGTCCTTTGAGTCCACTGCTTCTAAAGCAAGCAGCCATCTTAGAATGGCGTTCGCATGCTGAAACTTTAAAACAATGATCCACAATACCATTCCAAGATGGCCATCCACAGTTATACTTACATTCTTCCAGCACCAAAACAATCCTCAGAGGCATTTTCCTCTTTTCAAGTGTGCTGCAGAATATAAAAGATATTTGTCCTTGTTTTACCTCTAGTGGGAAGGCGTACAATTCTGATGCATTTCCAGGTCTAACAGCATAGGTAAATCTGGGAATGTGTCAGAATACATGTGTTGATGTGTTGGAATATTCGCACTCTACCCATGGAATACCTCCCTGTTGCAGGGTAATGCATGAAAGCCATTTACGCTACCTTGCATTACTCTAAGTTTATCAAGCCATGTACACGATGCAAGGTGGCCTTGCGTGGCTTGATAAATCTCATTAAGGTTTTGTGTCAATCTTGTGTTTCCCTGCATGGCACAAGAGTGACTCAAACTGTTGATAAATGTGAGCCTCGGTAATTCCATTCTGTCCCTGATTGTGATTCCTCGCTAAGATGCACCTGCATAATGCCACCTTCTTATATATACCCACTGAATGAAAATAACTTTGATTTCCCAGTCTAGACTAGAATCAAATGTAGATAAGGACTTTAAAAAACATAAGAAACAAGCAAATAAGTGAAATGGTTTCCTAAAATGCATCTTTGTACACATTGTGAACACTGAAATACAGAAGATTACAAACTGCAAGCAGGAAAAGCTACATTTTAACATGAAAATGAAATGCATGTACTTTTTGTCTCCATCCATTCAAGCCTGTCCTAGTGAACCATGCAAGTGGTCTCCAACTAGTTCTGGAATTTTAACTGCCAGAAATGTGGATTCTAAACTTGCAGTTTGGGTAAAAATCCCTGCATGCACAATTATGCTAACCATAACCAATGGTTTCACACATGAAGTGTGAACTCTTGCAGCTTCGAAAATATGCATATTTGCCAAGATCGGGTAATCCTTTTTTTCTCTATTTGTGACCCTGTTTGTTAGATGTGGATATAGATTTCATAACAAAGAAGCTTTATAACATATAACATTTACCTATAGCCATTGTCTTTTCAATCTATGCAAATCGCTTAAATTAATTAAAAAGACCTTCTGAAAATCTCATTCTTTTTTGTTCGTCGCAGGAGAGCAATTTACCCGGTTAGAATGGTGCTTTCTTTTGGAAGATGTATTGAATATTATTCAGAAATGTGAAAACTACAGGTTTATCTGATATTATGTAATTATCAACAGAACGTTGTTTTGATATAGTATCTCTCAACCTAATCATCTGATTTTTAGGAAAAAACTGAAAACGCTGTTGTTCCCTAAATAGAGTCCCTCCTTTTTCTGTCCTCAGATCTCCATAATTATAATAGCGCGGGGATGCCCTCGGTCACCAGACGCTTTACAAATCGCTAAAATAAATAAAATAAATAAATATATCACCCATGATTCCTGCTTCTGCTACACTTTGCTA
Source organism: Lissotriton vulgaris (assembly GCF_964263255.1). Lineage (NCBI taxonomy): Eukaryota > Metazoa > Chordata > Amphibia > Caudata > Salamandridae > Lissotriton > Lissotriton vulgaris. The sequence goes on from NC_141691.1 coordinate 1,318,476,299, forward strand.
TTTGTGAGTGTTACTTGCATATTCTTGGCCCCCTTATACTGACGGAATATTACTTAATTCTATGTTAGGACTGGAAGCAAGGATTATGCCTTCTGTCTTCACTTTATTTATATAGCAGCCATTTATTCAACTTTAAACACAAACTACAATTCTCATGAAACCTTCGGAATAAAGTAGAACAAATCATCCAATGGAGAAACTGTCCCACAGGAACGAATCAGGAAGCATAGTCCACAGCATTGTCCTTCTTCATTGTCCATTCTCCCTCTTTCTTCACTGCTTGAAGCTGAGATAAGTGTTTTTCTTTTGTTCACTTCTGTATGTTGTTATTTGTGCTTTATTGATAATAGTTTTTAACTGCTTTGATATCATGCTGCTAGCGTGCTGTGGTTCTTTACATTTTGCGGCTTTACCGCACTGCTTGCACTTTGCTCTGTGCTTAATTAATTAAGATTTACCTTTACTGCCACGGGAACGCTCTGTGCTCCTTCACCGCCGCTGTTGTGGCACCTGCGTGGGAATGCTCCCACCGCTAGATGGTGCTGCGGCGTGGGTGAGACCGCGCCGTGCACATTTCAATTACCTCACATCGGGAAGGAGGCGGCACACCAACGGCCCATCAGAGCCTTTGCCGCCTGAGGAGAGACGCCCCAGCAGGGGTCTATAGCAATGATTGGACCGCTCTGTTAAGCTCAATTTGCAGCAGATCACACTGTTTTCATTGAAGACGCTCTGCAGAGCAGGGTCAGTAATTACTGTTTTTCTCCACGCGCCTGACAGAGGTCAGTACCTGATATTGTAGGCCTAAGAAGCCTATTGAGACATGTTGCTATGCCGGCCCTAGGTATATATTTTGCACCAGGGCGACGTGTACCGGGCTTGGACCCACCTAAATGCAAGGCTTTGCCTGCTAAACATTTTGTGGATCTCACCCAGTCCCCCCCCACAATAGACTGTGCTCTTCCTAAATGTTGGACCCTCCCTGGGTTTGACTCTATTACTGAGCCTGTGACCTGTAGCAACCTTACTACTGGCCTGCTACCCGTGTCCCCTGCCATGGAATTTGAGGAGGAAACCCACGGGGTGGAGGACCCCCTCCCAATCCTCCCCTTGGATGATGATTTCTATAATGCGGTAGACGCATCCATTTATAGAGCAGTATCAGAGGCCATGGCCACCTTGGAGGAATTGCTCTCACACCAGTTAGCCCATGCCTGCACCAAAATGTTGGAGTCCCTCCCTGCCTCTACCCCCTCTCCCAACTCCTAGTGGACCCATAACCCTAATGACCAGGATCCAGTCCCAGCAAAGCTTCACCGGGAAGCCCGTGTGGACCTGGATGCCTTTGACCGACTGAAGCAGGCTTTCCTGGCCAGCAACCCCCCTTGCCTCTCTCCCGGGGATGCTGCAGGTCCAGCCACTGATTCCCCCATGTCAGATAACCCCAATAGGGATGCAGATGATGAACCTGGTCCTTGCAGATGCTGGTTTCCCTCCCGCCCCTCTCAAGCTGCCCCAAGTGGTCAGGGTACACCCTGAAACATGCTCGGCCCTGACGAGATTGTTCATCCTTGGTCCTCCAAATGGGCCCCAGCCAAGAAGGTCATGAGTTACGTGTCAGGCACATTTGGAGACCTCTGTAGGAAGAATCAGGTAACTCTCTCTGAGGAGAGTGCCCACTCCCCTCATTGTAGTGGACAATGGCCCTTACACCAGAAAATGACACACATGGCCACCTTTCACCAAAAGTTTATGAAAGACCCGAATAAGTGGATTGAGAAGTCTTGGCGGGCATGCCAGGACAAACTCCTCGACGCTCTCGGTCCCCATACAAATATTCTTAACATGGCCGAAGAGGCCAAGATCTCGGGGTCCCTGATCTCTCCTGAGACCTTTTCTGGCTGGGCACAGAGGCCAATAATTTCTGGGCAACCTGAACTGAGCGCTGGCCAGCGAGCGCTCCCTCTAGATTAAGGTGGCCCCAAGCTAGGTGATCTGACGGACTCGGCAGCAAGGGCCATTGCACAAGGTGGGTTCTTCGGGGAGCTGTTTGTTAAGGAATTAAGGACGTTTGTCAACACATTCACCTCCCTTGACAAAACCCAATCATCAATAAAGAAAGTGTTTCCCTCTTGTGTTTTCCTCGGGCCAGTAGAGATAGAGATAGACTGTCCTTCCATCCAATATACTTCCAGAGGGCAAGGCTCCTGGCAAGGTCAGTACCAAGACCAGATACGGTTCAGAAACTTCTATCCGACAAGTGGTGGACGTGGCAGAGGCAGAGGATTCTGGGGAGCAGCGGCTTCCTCCAATTCGGGTGAGTGTTCTCCCTTCTTCTTGGCTAAGGGTAGGGAGGCAAAAGGTGAGTTTTTTTGGGACTTAGACTTCCATCACAGGGAACACCTGGTTCCTCCAGTTGGTCAGAGGGTTCCACATAGAGTTTTTCAGTGAGTCCTCTCAGTGTGCCAGGGCTTAACCTATTCAGTTTTCAGGGGGAGAGGCTGCCCTCATGGATGAAGAGATCCCTTCCCTCCTCTCAAAAGGAGCCATCTCTCGTTTGACTCCAAATCCTTGTGGTTTCATCAGCAATCTCTTTCTGGTCGACAAGGCCAATGGAGGTCAGTGACCTGTTATCAACCTCAGTGAGTTACAGTGAGTGGCTTTACCTCCACTTCATAATGGAGGGAATTCACCTCCCGCAAGATGTTCTTCAGCTCCTTGATTGGATGGTACGGGTGGACCTCAAAGATGCCTACCTCGCAATCCCCCCCCCCCAGGAAGATCCTTCAATTTGTTTGGTGCCAACAGATGTTTCACCGCACTGTCTTTCGGGCTCTCCTCAGGCTCTGTGGTGTTTCACAAAGGTCCTCAAACCAGTGGTGGAATACCTGAGAGCTCAGGAGATACGTCTAATCTAGGGTAACTGTACGATCTTCTCCTTATGGGCAGTGCCCTCGGAAGCTGTCCATCCACCTCAAAACAGTTGTAGATCTCCTTCAGGGCCTGGGGTTCATGGTGTATGAGTCCCACTCCATTTTGATCCCAGCTCAGAGAGGTTTTGTCCTACACGCAACCTTGTTCACCCTGAGCCTGCTCTCCGGGAAGGTGTCAATATTTTGGCATGAGTTGAGACACACCATCACCAAATGGCAAGATTCTCTCAGACAGTTGGCTCGGGTGATGGGCCTGCTCTCTTCATCCATTAAGACCATCTTTCTGGGTCCCGTTCATTATCGGACGCTACAATGCCTAAAAAACGCACACCTGCACAGAGGTCTCTTCATCTCCCACAGAGTACCGCTCTCTGAGGAGGCTCAAGAAGATATCTGATTTGGCTCGTTCATATGGATGCCTGGAACGGATGAGTGATCTTCGGTTCCACCCTGGACATTGTTGTAGAGTCAAATACCAGCAGAGGAGGATGGGCACCCGATGCAGCAATTTTTCCACTCGGGGATTATGGTCTCCACACGAGAAGAAGTTACATATCAACTATTTGGAGCTCCTGGCAGGCTCCATCGCTGTCCGTTGCTGGACAAAGGATTCAATTCAGTCCTGTGTCCTCCTCAAGATGGAGAACACATCGGCAGTTCAATATATATGTACCATCTAGGGGGCACCCAAGCCAAAGCACTCTCAGACCGTGCCCCCAGCTTTTGGCAGTATTGACTGGACCATCAGATATCAGTCACTGAGGAATACTTGCCGGGACAGGCGAGCCAAGTTGCTGACTTCCAGTCTCACAATTTCAGAGACTTCAGTCTCTGGAGACTCCACTCGTAGGTCTTTGCGTCCCTTCAGGAGCGCTTGGGTCCATTTTTGGTCGACCATTTTGCCTCCAGACTGGACCACCATTTTTTTTGTTTTTTCAGCTGGAGGCTGGACCCGTTGGCAGTGGCCATGGATGTGTTGCTCTAGAATAGGAGCCAGGAGAAGGGATATGCCTTCCAACCCTTTGAACTTATCATGAGAACCTCCATGCAGGTCAGGAAGCAGGGGGCAGAAGTGGTTCTGATTGCTCCCATTTAGAAATCGCAAGTTTGTTTTCAAGTTATGCTGAAACTTTTCCGGGATTCTCCAATCCCACTCCCCCATTTTCTGACTCTACTTCTCAATCACGATCAAGTTCCACATTCTTTGATTTGGAAGGGGTCATTACATTTGTGGCATTGTGGATTACAGGGGGCAACGTTCTGCCCTGGGCATTTTGGACAAAGCTGAGGGCTTCATGTCAAAGGTCTGGTCTGACAGCACGCTCAAGAGGTACTGGTCTGCCTGGGGAAGATGGACTTGTTTATGTGTGCAACGAAGTCTCAATGCCAATGCCATGGCTGCAGATGTAGTGCACGTTCTTAATTTTTTGTCCCACTTGGCTTTGAGTCGCCAAGCCTACAGATCAGTGAATACCTTTCGTTCAGCTATTTTAGCTGGCCACACTCTAATCAGCGGCACAGCGGTTGGGGAACACCCCCTTATTTGTCGCCTTTTGCGGGGAGTTAGACTCTCCCTTCCACCAGAGCCCCACAATTCCTAGCTTTGGGATGTGAACCAGGTGCTTAACGCATTACTCTCCTGCCAACCTAATCATGTTCTCTCATAAAGGTGCTTTCCACTAAGTTAGCTATGCAACTCTGCCTCATATCTTGTAGATGTATCTCTCACGTACAGGCATTGGATATTAGGGGCAGGATTTTCTCCCCTATAGGGGTGATGTTAACACTCCACAGAAGGACAAAGTGCCATACGAGAGTCATTACTTACCTAGAGTTTCCGGATACCCCGAAATTGTGTGTCATCCAAGCATTTGAGGTACTTATAAAAGAGTTTCGACCCCCGTGTGAGCATTGCTCTGCAAAATCCATTTAAGGCGGTCTCCTCCCCCACCATTGCTAGGGGGATCGGGAGGGTGATGCAGGAGGTGGGGATTAACCTCTAGATCTTTGCAGCGCATTCAGCACATGGCACACTGGCTTCAAAAGACTTTGGCTTCAGGGCCCATTTGGAGGACATCCTCTATGCGGCCGACTGGTCTTCGGACTCAACCTTCAAAAGGTTTTATTTTAAATCAGTGCTGGATATTCCTCACCTCTTTGTGAGCAAGCTTTAAATTAGCACAATCCTCGCTTCCAGTACTGACATAGAATGAAAAATTTCCTAGCTATCGTAACAGAAAGATTGAATTATTTTAAGGACTTGGAGGTGAGGAAGGATTATCCCAGCTTGTGCAGCTCTGAGTAGATTTCACCCTCCCCGTACAGAGTAAGTACTACAGTTTCCTTGCTTTAAGACTCTGTTGATTTGCTGGATGTTATGACATGCGTTGTTCTTGACTGTTTATCCTGGAGTTCAGGTTTAAGTACACAAATGTCTTACTGTGGTTACAATTTACCCTTTGTTCTTGTAGGGAGAGAAGCGCGTAAACAAGACACAGGAAGGTAGTCCAGCGGCTGACCTTGCATGACGAAAGAAGGAGAAGGGACAATGAAGAAGGACTATGTTGTGGACTATGGTTCCTAATTGGTTACTGTGGGACTGCTTCACCATTCGATGATTTGTTCTACTTTGTTCCCAAGGTTTACTTAGAATTGTAGTTTGTGTTTAAAGTTGAATAAATGGCTGCTATATCAATAAAGTGAAGAAAGAAGGCATAAGCCTTGCCTCCGAGTCCTTAATAGAATTGAAACTTTCCATTACGATAGCTTGGGAATTTATCATTCTACATTACTTTGGAACATCGTGTGCTCATGTCATGCCCAGGGCACATGCCTGAAAAGAAGAAGTAGGGCAAGTTAGGCAGTATGCAAGCGACATCATGGCATCCCCAGTGCCATTGCCATTGACTTCTATACCCATTCTCTTTTCCATTGGACCACTCTGGTCAACCTCTCCCTTTGTCAAGGCTCCCTTCCTGTCTCCTTCAAAACTGGGCAGGTCACCCCTCTGCTTAAAAAACCCAATGCTGATGCGAAAGACCTCAACAACTTCCATCCCATCACTAATCTACCCTTTCTTGCAAAGATCACAGAAAGATATGTAGCGAAACAACTCTCTCGTCATATCAAGGACAATGATCTTCTTGACAATTGTCAGTCCGGCTTCATCTAAAACTGCAGCACTGAAACAGCCCTACTGCAAGTGGTTGATGACGCGCTGAGGATACTTGATTCGGGGGGGTCCTGTCTTCTAATTCTCCTTGACCTTTCTGCAGCCTTTGACACTGTCAATCACAACACCCTCCTCAACACTCTTCAACAGAGAATGGGCTTGGAGGACACTGTGCTTAAATGGTTTGCCTCCTTCCTCTCAGATAGATCCCAAATGATCAAAAAACCAGTCTTTCATCTCCTGTGGCGGTAGGTTAAGGTGTTCCTCAAGGCTCTATACTTGCACCCACTTTGTTCAATCTCTATTTAGAACCACTGGGAAATCTCCTAAGTAAATCCGGGATCCACTATCATCTCTAAGCAGATGACACTCAAATCTACCTCGAGGTCGCCTCCACTCACGATCTCTCCATCCTAAGCCCAACTCTCGACTCCATTCAAAACTGGATGTCAACTCATCAACTGATTCTGAATCCCTCCAAAACGGAATTCCCCCTCTTCTCCTCCTCACTCTCTCCTCCCCCGGTTCAATCATGGATGGATCAGATGAATCTACTTAACATTAAACCCATCATTGTTGACAGCGCAAAATCCCTTGGTGTCATACTCTACAAAAAACTCAATCTAATCTCCCACATCAATTCCATTGCAAAGTCTGCTCGATACCAATTGTGACTTCTTTGGGGAATTCATCGCTTTTTCCCGGAGGAGGACCTTAAAACCCTGGTGCAATCGCTGGTCCTCTCCAGACTGGACTACTGCAATTCTCTTCTTACTGGCCTCCCCAAATCCCACTTGTCCCCCCATATATCTGTTCTCCATTCAGCAGCTCGTTTCATTTATGGGGCCAAAAGAGGCGACCACATCACACCGATGTTATCCACCCTCCGCTGGCTTCCCATCAAGGCTAGAGCTATCTACAAGACTGCCTGTATCACCCACAAAGCCTTGCACTCCTCCTCCCCTCGCTACCTGGCTAACAAGCTAAAACTCTCTGGAGGCTCAAGACCATCACGTAATGCGAAAAATCTACTGCTTGAACCTCCCACTTTCAAGAAGGAAAGATCGATGGCCCAATCCTTTTCAGGCAACGTGGTGAGAATATGGAACTCACTTCCGCCTCAGCTCCGGACCACCACCTCCTCCCAGGTCTTCGAAACCGACCTCAAAGTTCTCCTCCTCCAAATACACCTCCTAAAGTAATTCACGCCCTCTCCATTACCTAAAGGAAGTCCTCCCATCACTGAAAACTTTATTCTCCATGACTATGGAAGTGCCTTCCCAGTGCGTTTGTGTGGTTGGAGTGTCTGCCATTTATTGCAGTATTATCCTTGTATATGTGTTTGGTTCTCTTTTGTAACATGCACACGCCACTTTTCTCTTGTAACACACTGTTTGCTACCTCCTACATTTTGTTTGCTTTTGATACTTGCACAAGTGCCACCATTGCCTACGTAATGTTTGTTCTTGTGCCTCTGTGTCTAGCATATATTGCAGTATATTACTTCTAAATGTACTTTGTTTTCTCTTGTAACCTGCACACTTGTCACTCTCTCCTCCTGTATTGCACTGTTTGCTACCCCATGTATTTTGTTTGCTCACAATTGTCACTTTACTTCATGTAACTTATCGTCTGCTTTTGTAATTTGTTCATTGGTAATTTTCTGTTCCTTTGTGAAGCGCTCTGACGCCTTCGGGTAAAGTTTGCGCTATATAAAAACGCATAAATAAATAAATGACACATGACATCACAGAGCAGGATGCCATCACGCATGACATCACATGAAGTGACACCAGTTAATAAGACATCAGACATATGTTTAGCATGTCAACAATGAGTACATGTAAGCACATTACGGGATTTAACAAATGAGATTTTGCATTGAGGTTGTGCCAAAAATGTGGCGCAACCCAGGTGCAAAATGCTGAACCTCAACTTATAAATGTATTTTGTTTAAAGCACAAAAATTGGCAAAAGGAGAAAAATGGCAGTAGATGTGTTCTGCATAATTGGTTGCAAAGTCTGCATTTTAAAATATCTTATATGATTAAGACACCTGCTGCTCCTGCAGGGATCTTTGTATGCCCAAACATCTTACAGAATAATTATAAAGGTAGGATAACTCTGGAGGTGAATGCTTTTGCTGGAGAGACCTGTGTTCTCTAGGCCTAGATTGGAAGTGGGTTACTACTTTTAACATAGAGAACGTTTTGATAGTTGCAGTTCATAAACTGTAATCCTTCTAATGTAGCACAGTGAGCTTTGAAGGGCATGTGACTCCTACACTCCTACTCCTTGTAATCCTCACTGGCTTATGTAACACATCCTGTACATAGTTCTACACACATGATTTATTGTCAATGTATAACATGTAAGTTACATAAAGCTCTCTGACATCCTCGATTGTAGTGCGATAAAATAAATAAAATAGTGATATTTAAATTGTTTTTTGTGTAAATACTGGGACAACCAACATATCTGACATTTTTACAGTGCATACATATCTCTGACACAGAGGCCCTGAAGAAAGTGAAAAGCATACCTTGCTTAAGTACTTCTGAAGAAATAAGCTGTGAGCCTTTGTTTCCTTTCTGTTGCATTTGCATCTTAGTGTGAGGCTCTACACTGCCCCCAACCAGGATCATATTGGAACTCAAGGAGGCGTGGTGGCTCCTTAACTTGGCCTTTATCTTTGGCCCAGCTGGAGATGAAAATACATTTAAAAAAAGCCCCCACTCTGCCTGCAGATTGTCGCTGGGAATTGAAAGCAGACAACTTGTGAGCGCTGCTGAACGTGTCCTGATGTCTAAAAATTACACCAGGACACGTTTAGCATATGTCAGTGGTGCCCAACGTCTTGGGATGATAGACAGAGTCTACCCTGTGAAAAGAGTGAGTGGACACCGTCTACCTTCATGTACCCTGATTTGTGCCTTGTTTAAGCTAACACCAAGTGACCCCTTGTATTAAATACCCAGTGCACTCTTGACACATTTCACCTACTGCTCCTATGCTTAGATGGGACACATCGTTCTGTTTTAAATGTCACCTCTTTCTTCTCTTCCTATCACCATTCTGTGATGCACTGATGCACATTAGCCTGTGCTCTTGTTGCAATTGGTTATGAGTGACATTTTGTGTGCATTGATGCCTGTATGCTTATCAGTCTGAGGGCATGGCTGTTTCTGTATGTGTTGAGCTTTGTGAAAATGTAGATGTGATAGTCTGTTTCCGTATGTGCATGTTCTGTGTGTGTAAGTGTTCCATTATGCTTTGTGCCGCTGAACACCTGTGCTGTCACGATCCAAATAAAATACGTCTCCCCTTATCAAGGTTCTTTTCGTTTATTCTTTTTGTACAACATTGGACTTGTTTCACAAAGATAAACTTACACTTTTGTGTAAGTTTACGATTGTTTGCTATACACAAAAGAATGTTATTAATAGTAGGCCTGGGCGAAGCACTACGCTACGCTCGCGGAGTTTGCGAAGTTTGCGCAACTTCGCACTACGCGAGCTGCACGTAGCACAGTGCGAGCATGCATAGTGCATCCCGGCGAGATTCCCAACGCAGGGAGGTAAGGTTTCTCATTGTGAGTGGTTGTGCATGCTCGCGACCGCTCTCAATGAGAAACTACCAGTTTGCGTTGAGAAAGCTGCAGCTCGAGTAATAATCTACTCGAGCAGCAGAAAACTACAGCTCGCACTGTGCAAGATGCCGTTTTCAATGATTGCACAGTGCCGGTTGCTTGTCCGCACTGTGCAATCATTGAAAAAGCTTCTTGCACAGTGCGAACGTGCAACTACGCAGCTCGCGTAGTGCTACGTGAAGTTCGCGGAGTGCGAAGTGCACTTCGCGTAGCTTCGCGTAGCGCTACTACGCGAACTACGCCCACCCTTAATTAATAGTATCTTTATGACTGCAGAGTTTCCACATATAAAAAGATAAGACCGTCCTATCTTATTAAGTGCTGAGACTCTGCAGTAGTAAAGATACTCTAATAAAATACCTATGTGAATAGCAAACAATCATAATCTTACATGAAAGAGTAGATTTACCTTTATGGATCAGACCCACAATGCCACGATCTGCGAGCCTACTTTCTACACTTCTTTTGCTGATCTGTAGTCTTAACTTAGTTGAGTGTCTCCTTTGCTACTATTTTTATGTGTTTTTCTACTTCTTCATTTTGTTTTTCTACTTGTAAATTTGTTTCTTGTGAATTTTACAGTGCAATTAGTGTTGTCGAGTCACTTTTGAACATATTTAAATAAAACTGACTTTTAACTTTCTAGACTTGGAACACAAATATATCTTCAGTAGGGACACAGTACATTACAATCTGTGGGTAATTATGAATTATTAATGTTGCAATGGTCTAATTGTTTAGTTGCTTGATATTTATCAATGTAACCCCGAAATATACTAGTGATGCCTTACTTTGGTCAGATGCGTGACAATCCCAGGTGCAGTCCTAACGTCAGCAATGGTCAAATAGGAACACTCCCCCTAGGAATTGCTTTTGTCAGTGGCCGGTTCAACAACCATCCATTCAACAGTTTATTGTGGTATTAACATACTGTCACAATATGGGGTTTCAACCTCAAACCATTTAGCATAAATTGCAATTGATTTGTGATACAATATTGCCACAATATGGGCTTTGATCCTCAAGTCACATTAGAAAATGATACTAGATTGCCACAACCGAAAATCATGTTTTGTACTGTTTATATATCTTACATTTCTACGTGTTTGCTGCAGCACCTTTAGCTATCTTGGTGCCTATTAGAGATAGGACGCACTGTGCCTGTTTGCACCACTTTGCACCTTTAAGCAGGTGCGTCAGGTACAAACAGGAAAAGCGCTCTTTATCATGTAGAATGCGTTGCCGTCAGAGCCACGCCCCATGCAAATGAGGGAAAGCCCTTTTGAAAAAGCACTGTCTTAACATGTGCGCCAGCTCTTTCGGTAATACAGAAGGGTCCGTGCAAGCATCTCAGGCTCCTTCTATAACAGCAACGTGTACGGGCATGCAAAGGGGGCTTACGTGCCTGTTGTGCCCCTGGGGTACAAAAGGGGGTGGTGATGGACTGATTTGCATATAGCCTTGTCTGAACTGGGGTGGCAGAGTGGGCTAAAGAACGGTGATGGATTCAACTCAGATCTTTTGACTGGGTGTGAGTGTTTGATTGATTCAGATGCTCCGTCCATCACCACCCCCTTTTGTACCGCTGCTGTTGTGCCCTTGGGGCACATTTTGTAATACCGCCCCTGGTAACCTGACCTATTGGTTTAAGTCTACAAATAGCGACTTTGAAGTTAGCTCCTTATTACATACCTTTCCTCACTATTCATGCATTTGCCCTACCCAGGAGCACTATAGTCTCTCTTTGTTCTGATTGGTTGATTAATATTATTTTACTGCTAAACTTGTTTGAATACAGGGAATATGATTTCCTTTTATGAAAGGCCTTCATGGAAGTGCATGTGTTTTCTGTCTTTCTCTTCATGTGCTGATTTCCCCTTTAACTTTCCCTCACCTCCTAGCTCTCTTTGTTGCGCTCCTTCCCCCTCACCCTCTAGCTCATTTTCTTTTCTCCCAAAAAGTGTTCTATTTTTTTGTTCCATTGCTTGCTGCCCTTCCCGAAAGATCCCAATATGAATCTTTTATGTGTGTCTTTTTAAAATAGTCTGGTATTTGCAATGCACAGCTCAGCTTTTTGAAACACTTTTCTGTGCTTCACAATATTTTTCTCTGAATTCAATAGCAAAAGCCTTAGTTAGGATTTGACCCTCTGATCAGACCATCTCCATTTGTGGTATATTGGCTAATACCTGTTGTCAGAATATTAAAAGGAGAGTCTCACTGTTAACATAATGCTGCAATGCCTTTCTCAAACAGCAATCGCGTTTTCTGTCGGTGTGAACCACAAGCAAACTTTAAATTAACCTGTGCCTAAACCTCTGGTAGCTTGGCACAAAGCAACCAGGCTTAACTTAGATGCAATGTGTAAAATATTTTTGCAGCACTTCAAACAGTAATAAAGTGAAACACAACACAAGAAAAGCCCCACTCCAAATTCGAAACTGAGTACTAATTAATAAATAATGTAAGACCAAAAGAATAAAAATCCAATTGTTAGTGCCAGAGATATACAAATTTCAAGATTTAAGGGCATAAAGCACCAAAAAGCATAAAATGCCAACTGCGGATATCTGGTCCTGCTGGACCGGGACAAAGTTACAAGTTCAGGCCAACTGTGATGGAACATGGATTAGATACTAAGCCTGGGCAAAGCACTACGCTACGCTCGCATAGTTTGCGAAGTTTGCGCTACTTCGCACTACGCGAATTGCACGTAGCGCAGTGCAAACACGCCTAGCGTAGTGCAGCAGTCATTTTATACTTGCTCGCGGTCCTAAACGTCAAGTTGGCAACCACGAGCAAGCAAAATGACATCCCGGCGAGACTTTTTCCTCGTTCGCGATCAGCAACATCAAGTTGCCGATCGCGAGCGTGGAAAATAAACCTCCAGGCGAGCTTCTCAACGCGGGGTGGTCAGGTTTCGCATTGCGAGTGGTCACGTATGCTCGCGACCGCTCGCAGTGAGAAACTATCTGTCCGTGTTGAGAAAGCCGCCACTCGAGTAGAAATTTACTCGAGCGGCAGAAAACGACCGCTTGCACTGTGCAAGATGCAATGTGCACTGATTGCACAGTGCGGACAAGCATTTGGCACTTTGCAATCAGTGCGAACAGCATTTTGCACAGTGCACTACGCAGTTCGCGTAGCTCCGTGTAGCTCGCAAAGTGTGAAGTGCACTTCACGTAGCTACGCGTAGCGCCACTTCGCAAACTACGCCCAGGGTTAGATACAGGCATCCAGTTTGGCCTGCTGGGTAAAAGTACCTTAAATCCTGGTTGTGTAGTGTTGTGGAGACCCCCATCAAAGATGCATCACTCTGTGACAATACCTAGGTTCTGCTAAGCTGTGATATGAGGTACTACAGGGGCTTGCAATGCATAGTCATGCGTCGAGATGCATTGTGCAGCGGCTATTTCTTAAGAAGTTGCAGGACTTCCAATCCAGAGTCCTCCATCGTCATCGAGGATTCTGTTAACGTGGGGCATGCAATGCAAAGTTCTGTGTTGAGAAGCAGTGACATTTCCTGGGGGGCTGTGGGTGGCGATGCAAAGTTCTGTGCTAGAGATGAACAACGCAGCAGTCCCAATGTGGACTATGGACGCAAGATCGTATCTTTGGGGTTAAGTTAAGAACAGTGATTTCCTGTAATTAGGAAACAAAGTAACAGATTACAGCAGGTGATTATATTAGTAAAATTAACTATGATTTGTTCCATTGACTATATGAAGCAATAATAATATTATAATCTTACTAGATGATGGTGGGAGTCAAAGACATAATCTCCTACATTGATTCTGAGTGGGCTGTACTTTGTGTTCCGCTCGTATGATCTACCCGTGAGAATGTGCCTTGGAATTAAGCAAATAACAGTGGTTTCTTGGAATTCTGAAGAAATTAAGAGATTAGAGATGTTGATTGTCTTGGAAAAACTGATTATAGATTGTTCCATGAAATATATAAAGCAATAATATTTGTACAATCTAGCAAGATGTAGTGGGTTTCTCGCGAGAGGTCCATGCTAGAAACCACACCATAAGGGATATTTGTAATTGGTTCATATGGATATTTTTCTTTATAAAAAGATTCCATCCTTTTTGATTTATTACCCTATTGGATTTTGGTGAGGGTAGACATAGCTGGCTTGCTCTCCATTCTTGTTTACCTTAAAACACAAAGATGCATTCATCTGGTTCTGATGAGCAGCCAGGGATAGTACCACCAGCTCAGTTACCTCAGCCTCCCAAGGATGGGGCAGTTCTTTAAAATGAGGCCAGGTAGCAAGAAAGTTTCTGCAAAGTTTGTCAACTGTAAACTTTGCAAAGAGATCAGCTGGCGGTGCTGAAATAAACAACATAGTATAAGTACCACAGGCATCTGAAGACACCTTAGATAGATGCATCCAGAAAGTCTTGCTAAGGCAGAGTTGGCTCATGCTATGGAACTAGACAATTCTACAGGGGCTTCCACATCATTTGCTCCAGGAAATACTGCACCTGCACATGTTCTAAATGCACAAGCAGACGGTAACCCTGCTTTCCTGAATAAAGCACTATTTTGCTAATTGAGTAAGGAGATTATTTACTCCATTAGAGACAAGCAGGTCTGCTCAGGAGTAACTTGTCCAAGACCACAAGTGCCCCCTCAGCAGCAGTTTCCTTTTAATTTAAACAGTTTTTTCCCCCACATTTTTCTCCTTTTTTTCTCAAGGTGAGGTTGATGGCATTTGTTTGACACGTGAAGTTGTATGTTTTTGTCCTACCTAACAAAATTTAAAAATAAAAAAGAATATTAAAAAGGCTAGGAAACACAAAGAAAAATATACTTGAAGAAGGCTATTAACAAAACAGCTCAATTCAGAGCTACTTTATTGTTGTTGTTTGTAATATATTTTCTTTTTTCCCTTCTCCAAAGCTCTCAGAGACTCTGGTGAGAGCCAGAGAGGCATTGCCTCGCTTGCAATCCGAGGAGCAGTGCTTCCTGGTTTGATCTCGCGAGGCTCTCACAAGATTGTCCTTTTTATAATGGTCTTTGCATTTACACTGAATATTTGCGATATATTTATTTTTATTTTGAGAGTTTTATAGAGCGCGAACAAGACCCTTGCGGATATCAGAGCGCTTTACAGTAAGTAAAATTCTTTACACATCAGTTAAATGCAAGTCAAAGCTCATATACGTAACATCTTGTAAAAGCAAATTAGTAAGGTACATCACAAAACTATCCCAGTGAGTCAGGTAAAGGGTAGATATAATGTCTAGGATGCTTGGATAGTCCATTGTCATAATAAGGATTAGTATTGAGGGTATGTTTGGTCTCAACATTTCTTTAGACCATGCTCAGGTGAATTTGCCCATGAGAATCGATTTTACTTCCTTTTTGAAAGATACAGTAGAGGAATTAAGTCTGGTTTCTGGGGGTAAGGCATTCCGGATTCTAGGCACGTTGTTGGCTGGCAGGAAATGTTTCAGCTTCCTCAGTGTATTTATCTGGAAGTTTGCTCCTTTTGTTGCGCTGCTGATGTGTTTTTGCATATTGAGGTTACTGTCAAGAGTTATTCCCACTGATTTCACTGAATCCAAGATGGTTGGTTGGCCGTTGAGTACTGCAATATGTTTGATCCTGTCTTGCATGATGGGGACTTTTGGTGGGTGGAGCGATTAGGAGGAATTCGGTTTTGAGGGCATTCAATTTGAGATGGTTTTCTGCCAGCCATGTCTGGGTATTCCCTAGCGTTGTGTTAAGCGATTTGATGTCTTCTAGGGTATGGATCTTAAGGTATAGTTGTGTGTCAGTAGCGTACATGTGATATTGCATGTTAGACGTGTGTAGAATTTTGGTGAGTGGTTCCATGAAAAGATTGAAAAGTGTCGGGATAGTGCGGACCCTTGCTGGACTCCCACAGTTACTCTGACAGGTTTGGACAGGGAGTTGTTGTGTTCTGTTTTGGGAAAATTAGGTAAACCAATTTAGCACTGACCCTGATAATCCCATTCTGTGTTTCAGAAGATCTATCAGGTTCTTGTGTTTGACGGTATCAAAGGCTGAGGAGAGGTTTAGCAGGTTGAGTAGGCAGGCTCCATTCTGATCTATGATTTGTAGACCGTCGTCAATTATATGTGTCATGGCTGATTCAGTGGTGTGAGCTGCTCGGAAACCTGGTTGGTATTTGTTAAGTAGCTCAAAGTGATGAATATGCTTTACCAGCTGGAGGCGTACACATTTTTCCAATAATTTGGCCAAGGTAGAAATATTGGATATAGGGCGATAGTTGTTTAGGTCCGTAGGGTCGGCCTTGGTTTTTTTTTTAGAATGGGTGATACCTGCCTGGCTTTGAGGGTATCTGGGATGCAACCTTGTTGTAGTGAGCTGTTTATGATCTTGGTCCAGAGAGGTAGAAGCAGTGGAGTTAAGTCTTTAACAGCGTTTGCAGGGAGAGGATTGGTGAACTGATTGGCAGGATTCAGGGCACTAAGCATTTTGCTTATAGCTTCTTCACTGTAAGTAGCAAAGGATGACCAAGCTGGGTCATTTTTTAGGTCAAACTTTGATGGGATGTGGTGTGGTGCAATTGGAAGTGATAGGGAGGTTTTCATATGTGGTCCAGAGTGTAATATTAGATCATTGAGGAGGTCCTTCTTGATGCTGTCAGTCTTCTGAGTAAAGAAGGCAGCTAATTCTTCACAGTTGGGTTGTGGGCATGCTATGTCTTGCGGACGGTGAGGTGCATCCTTAGATTGGGAATTGATTAATTCATAACGTTTTTTGGGACGAGTTTTTGCTTGGTCTAGTTGATAGCTGAAGAAGTCTGCTTTAGTGCGCTTGATTTTTCTATAATATGCATTTCTCTTCTTCCTTAGAATCTTGAGGTGATTGGCGGATGTAGCTGAGAGATCGTCTATACTCGTTTAGTATTCCATTGTACCAGGGCTTAGAATCTTTTATGGAGACTCTCTTTAGTTGAAGGGGGGCTACCTCATTTAGTATCCAGTTCATGGAATTGAGGTAATGATTGGTGAGGTCATGGACTTCAGAAATCCCTGCAGGGGGCAGAAGTAAGTTGTATCTGGAAGATGGTATTATGTTAGGGTTGATGTTTTTCAAGTATTTATAACTTTTTTACATCAGAATAGTAACAGTTTATTTATTATAATGAAATGCATTCCTTCCTTTATATAATTGTGGTGAAAAATAAATCACCCACATGTTTTATCTGCATAAGATGAACATTGGTACATATCACACATTGATACTCATTTATTTACTTTAAGTCCATTTATTATTATTGGAAAAAGTTCAACCACTACTTTTTGTACGATCCCTTGAGAGTCTTGCAAGATTGTAACCTTTTTTAAGAGGAAGAATTGACACTTTCCTTTATTATAGTACTTATGCCTTATAGTCCCAATTAGTATGGAATGGTGAGAAAGTACACTCTCAAAAGAGAACTTTTCACAATATGACAGTGCATGGTTGGGTGTAGGGAGACTCTGGGATCTCACTGACAGCTCTCCACAGTCTAACAACTGTACATAGTAGACTATAGGGAGAGACTGGCTTCTTTAGTGAGACCTTGCATGAAGGTAACCAGTGTGTTGAGTATAGTGTAAATCGGCACTGCCTCTCTACTCACAACTTGCCCCAGACACAATAGCATGCATAGTAGGTTAGAGAAGGTATTCACCTCACATATAACACCTCACTTTTCCATAGTAATTATTATCAGCATCTCCACTGAGACCTCTCCCGAGGGAAATAATCATATATAAAGTAGGGTGTGGGAATGAATTTCACTGGCCGGTCACAGCTCTCCTCAGCATGACAAGGAAAAAACAAAGTCAAGCCTACTGAAAAATATTATATCTAATTAGTTCAAAGACTGGATACCATCAATTGTCCAATCTTGAGTGAATCCTTCTCAACACAAATTAATTGAAGTAATTTTTTTCGAGGAGTATCTCCAGAAGGATAACCAAACGCACAGAGCAATACAAATCAAATGTGTAGATTAACTTTCTCTTTTAATTAAACTACATTAACCCTTAATTATTGGTCTCTCACATTGAACAAACACTGTACACAATTCATATATACACACAACACACATATATTATAGATTTACATATATACACTTTTTTTTGGAACCAAACTCACGGTTCTAATGCCCCACTGATTTAAACAAGGATGTCAATGTATATTTCCTTAACATAACATTCCTTCACATTAGATCACCAAAACAAAACAAAAACGAAACCGAAGGGAGTGTATGAGGTTTTAACCACTTTTAACCTCTCTCTCAGTAGCACTCTCTTAAATTATTATTATTTTATTTATTTTTTTTTTTTTCAACAATGTTCGACAGGTCTCTTGTTTTGGAGTCTTCCAATGTGTGTGTCTCCTCAGCATGACAGGCATGTACATTAGTGTGTAGGGAAACATTGTCTTCACCACTAACACCTATCTGGAGCACAACATAGATGTGCAGGACAGTGTGAGCAAGCAATGACCTCTGTACTGACATCTCTCTCTATGGTAACCGCAATTTGCAATGTTGTCTGGGAATGTAGTGAGCTGTCCAGTAACACTGTTACCAGAGTGGGAGGTGTCTGTAATAGGGTTTGAGAAAAAATATATCTCTCTGCTCATACCTCTTCCCATGCTGACAGGTATGCATAGTAAACTCTGGAGAAGAAGTACCATGTTTGCTGACACATCTCTCTTGCATGATAAGTCTTCATAATAAAGTAATGGGAGATACTGGCCTCTCTCCTGTGACATGTGTCTTGGATGAGGGGTGTGCAAATTAGGCTGTGAAAACAAGCTCACCTTTTTGGTCACGGCTCTCCCCAGGATGACAGATGTACAAGTAAGCTGTGAGCCATCTGTGCCATAACCTCTCTCTACTATGAGAAGTCTGTATGCCACAGCAAGCACAAGGAATGATGTCTCTAGTGGAACTCACTGTTACATGAGAAATCACCATAGTTGGGGATTCAGATATTTGGATTCTCCATTAACAATTCTCTCTAGCATAAAAGATGGGCATAGTACCATATAGATATATATACATGCAGGAGCACCTCTGCACTCCCAGAAGATGGAACTACCAGTTTTAGTCAACATTACAATACTGTAATAATATTCAAATCTATAATAACTGTTAAGCAAACAAATCAGTAGTAACTTCAAACATTATTATCATAAAAAACAAGGTAACCACATTACAAAACTACAACAACAACTACTACATTACCAACTATATCAACAATTCTAGAACAAACAAAACAACAAACTAGTTTATAATGTCTTCATCGCATTGTAATGAGCACCCTGTTGAGGCTGCACCACCTCAGCCTGGCAAAGAGTATTTGGTATTTTGGTATGGCAGTTTTTTTTCAGGCCAGCAGCAAAGAAATCTCAGCAAAGTTTCTTATGCATACAGTTTTTACTAAAGGAGTTCAGAAAGGCTAGCTAGGGCAGTCTTTGCTTGTGCTGCTGAACTGTGAAGCTCTTCCTGTGCTTCCACATCTTTTCAACCTGAATACACTGTTCCGACTCAGGTACTCACTGCTGAACAAAACAATAATCCTGCTTGTCTTAACAAAGCAAATTTTTGCTGCTTGTGCAAGCAGATCAGTATTTCCACAGAGACAAGTACACCTACACAGCATTTCTTGTGAAAGAGCACAAATGTCCCCTTATGTAATACAAACATTATCACTTTTACAATTAATCGTTTTCTTCCTCACTTTTCACAGAGTAATAATTTCCTATTGTTTCAAAAGTGAGCAAAACTTTTTTCCCCTCCTTATATTTTCTCACATGGTTGTTTTCTTGTTCACAACTTCTTTATTCAGTTTTCCTTCTACAAAAAGAGAAAATAACCAACAAATGTAAAAGTTACATACCAGTCAATAAATTAAAACAGTCATTCTTCACTATAGTCTGTAAAGTTTTCTATATATTTCATCTACAGCCACATATTTATATCTAGTGTACCACTAAATTGTTATTCTTTTCCCTAGAACAGTTATACACCCTCACCCAGTGTTTTTGTTTCACAAAACAAATTTTAAAATTCCATCAAACCTAATTTCAAAAATGTTTATAAAGTAACACATTCTCCCTGGAAACACGATTTCTAACACTAGTGTTTCACTCTAGAAATAGCAATATCACCACTCAAGCATCTCATAGGGCTAAAGTATATGTACAGTGAGATTCATCAAAACACTAGGGCTCATATTAACAAATTCCATAATATTTGTTTTATAATTTGAGAAACACTGCCTCCTTTACTTACAAGTACATACATTTTGAACACTTCATCTTTTAACACAATCTGCAATACTTGCTCATATCTCTCTACATTCTAATGCCTACTTCTGAAACGCTATATTAAGAGGTCTACACCTCCCCAAACAGCATTTCACTCTGTAAACATGCTGTAGAATATGTTTAACAACATTAGTACACTTGCTAACACTTCACAGCAATGTTTCTAAAAGATATTATTAAATATCTGAACTTGGGGTTTATTCTTAAATGCAGATGAAGACACCAGTTTTTTTCAGCTCCTGATACATTTACTTCTGCTGTGCATAGCTCACATAGACATCCTTCTCCTCCAAAGCACCAAGAACAAACTAAACTATCCCTGGTTTTGCACATAATCACATCACAACATTTCTTCAACCATGTAATAAGAATGGTAACTACTGGTTGAGCCTTTTTTTTTACTTCTCTCCAAACAATCTTACAAGTCTCTAGCGGGACCGTAAAACACCGAGTGGCAGACCCTGAAATTCTCCATGAGAGTTTCACGAGATGCTCGAAGGAATGAAGAAACCTCATGCAGCAAGCTTCAATCACTAACGTGTGCACACTATTCTTGCGAGTCTATCGCGGGATCACAACACAATTGTAGGATAGTATATCGGAAGGACTAGCCTCTCCACTGAGAACCTTCTCTTAAATAAAACGTTGTGTATATTATGGAGTGAGGAGTGACTATACTCACCTTTCAAAGCTCTCCGTTGAATTACAAGTATGCATAGTAGTGTGTGGGGAGGTACTGCCCTCTCCTATCAGACTCTTCTCTCAGATGACAGATGTGCATATTAGACTGAATAGATAGACTGGCTTCTACTTGCAGATCCCTGTTTCAGATCATGAGTGTGCATAGTATTGTGCGAGTAGGGGCTGCCTCCTTCTTCAAGACCTTTTATTAGATAATGGGTGTGCGTAGTAAGGTGTGTAGATGGACTGGCCTCTCCTGTCAGACCTCTCTCTCAGATGGCAGTAGAAAGTGATGAGGGACTGCTGATTACTGTCAGAGTACTCTCTCTTATGACAGGTGTGCATATTAAGGTATGTATATGGACGAGCGTCTCCTGTCAGACCTCTCTCTCAGAATATTGGTGTGTGTTGTAGAATGTGTACATACGCTGGGCTCACCTTAGAGACCGCTCTCTCTCTCTCAGATTCAGGATATGCATAATAGGGTGTGTTCATGGACTGGCTTATCCTGTTGGAACTCTTCTAAGATAAGGGGTTAGATTAGTAAGGTGTGTGCATGGACTGGCCTTTCATTTGAGACATCAGATGATGGATGTGTTTAGTAGTGTGTGGACAGGGACGGCCCTCTCTCAGATAATAGGTGTGCATAGTAAGGTGTGGTTATTGACAGGCCTCTGCTTACAGACCTTTTTCTCAGATGACGGGTGTGAATAGTAGGGTGTGTGGATGGACTGGCCGCTACTTTAAGACCTCTCTCTCAGACGATAGATGTGCATAGTAGAGTGTGGAGAGGATTGGCCTGTCCTTTAATACCTCTATCTCGGATAATGGGTGTGCATAGTAGGGTGTGTGGATGTGCCTTAACTCTACTCACAACTCTTCCCAAACCAATGAGCATTAATAGTAGAGTGCGATTAACACCATCTCTAGTAATATACTTCCTACAATAACAAGTGCACATAGCAGAGTTTGTTCAAGCGTCACCTGCTCTTTCCTACTTTTCACAATCCAGCAAGACTCTCACATTATAATCAACTTTAAAAAAAATGAACCTTATACTCATCACAGTAATTATCTTTTATACACGTCTTTGCAAAAACAAGGTCCACAATATGCATTCCTATTAGTAGAGTTTATTGAGTACTCTATTTAAAAACAAAAAACACAAAGGCAGTGAGGGAGAATAGTTATAGCTGCACTTGCTCTTATGTCACTCTAAATGGATTTCCTCTACAGTGTGGCTCGTGCCCTCCTTTGTAAGTCCACTGGAGCGTGTTTTGCTGACCGAGGAGATTATCACATCTTTGATGGCAGCCCGCAGGGAAATTAGCACCGAATTCAGAACTCGTTGATGCTCGAGTTAATTTATTCTTACCTGTCTGGAACATACGAGTACACGGATCCCATAATTCGGAACAAGCCCTGATGAACCCCGCTGGGGTGAAACACGTTGGCTGTGTGGATAATGAATAAAAGAAGATTTTTTTTTTGCTGTGCATATTGCATGCCATTTAATTTGTGCCTCTTTGAGAAATTATAGTGTATACTCTATTTGAAAAGCTGTTTTTCATTTGCCAATAACTCCTCACGCAATTGTAAAAACTAATACTCCAGTCACTTCAGCTGCTGTCCTGAAACTTTCTGGGTGATCTGTCAAGCAGTAGCTGAGAAAAAGGGGGGGGGGCAAAACACATTTTCCCCATGTTAAGTCTATGGGGAATTTTCATCGGAAACTTGAGACACGGCTACAGCCGAAACTGCTATACGGAATTACACCACATTTGGTAAAAAGGTAGCTCATGGTCCAGAAAGCACTCTTTTTGTTAAATGGTGTAAATCCGTTCCATAGTTCCTGAGAAATGTAAATATTTCTCAGATATACAACTGTGGCCGCAGTGGATCTGCGACCCTCATGATCTTGTGCCAAGACATCTGATTGGCTGCCAACAGTTCAACCAGTCAAAATTAAGCAAATTCCCTATGGATATTGTTAAGAAGCCGAATTACAGATCATGCACCATTCGTAGCAGATTCAGCTAATATCACCAAGAAATCCTAATTAATTCAATATATAGATGTATTCTTTTTTCATAATAAATGGTTAAAAATATCATAAATACAAATTATGCATTCAGTATGACAATAAAAATAAGCACAGCAAGTAGATCTATGAACAAATTTTAAATACCCCACCAGAAATATTTTAAAAACAAATCAATCATTCCAAAAACTGACAAAAAAGCTCATATTGTAAAAGGGCGAGAATATCATAGGCATACGTTTTTTGTCATTTTTGCGCACTAATCAAGCAAAACGATCATTGTTCAAAGCACAATAGTGAAAAAGTATTTTTGTTCAACAAAAGCTTTGTCCCGGGGAGCGCAACGGAAAGCGTACTATTATGAAGCACCCGCAGCGCGCCCCGGGGAGCGTCCCGTAAGCGCCATTTTCGCGAACGAAAACATGAACGTGACGTATTGCGTAGCCGCGTCCGCGTGATACGCACGGCGTATGCGCACCCGGAAGCACTCGAGCGAATACAATCGTGCAACGTAATCTTCCGACGCGCTTACCTGATGCAACCCGGGGCGAGTAGCGTAAGCGCGTCGGGTCATTTGACCTGAAAATAACACTTTTCATTGGTTCATAACAGTTTTTCATAATGATGAAACCCCTGGTCATGTGACCTAAAATTAACACTTTTCATTTGTTCAGGATATTTTTTGTTTCCAAATGATGAAAGCCCACACGTTTTTTCCTTATTCTACCTTTTTGCTTTGAGAGAGGAAGACCTGTACTTATATCTGTCAAAAATGGCTGCATTAGCTGCAGCTGCTGGATCTTCTGGACCACCAACACCACCACCACCACAAGGACCTCCACAACTTCACAGTGGTGGAGATCAAGAACAGGAGGAGGATGAGGACGAAGAGGAGAGTAGATTCGTCTGAGAGGACAACATAACCTACAAGCCAAAAGAGCACATCATATGGCAATTGTTTTCTATCCCGAGTGACAAAAAAAAAGGAAATGCACCTAAAGCAACCTGCCTAATCTGTCATCAGGAGCTGTCAAGGGGGAATCCCAACAAGAAATACTCCTTCGGCAACCACACAATGATTAGGCATATGCTTAGAAAGCATCCTAATAAATATTCTAGGGCAGAGGTCAGGGAACTGGCCAAAAACCCTGTCAAATCTTCTGCCAGCACCTTCCAAACTACTGTTTCCACCCCATCAGGACCGGAAGTTAGGGAGACATGCTCCATCATACAAACCAACTTTTCAAATTTTAAAATGGTTTGTAAATTTTGTGGTCAAACAATTTGCTATGGTGAGCAATGCATCACACTTATTAATCGTGCTTGGGAAAACCACAAGTGCCAAAGGAAATATTAATTTGTTTCACTTTTTTTTCTTCTGTTGAGCCCTTTTGAAATGCCTGTTTTTTGTTTCTCCCCTTAAAAAATACAAAAAAAACAAAAAATGTTCAGAAAAACCAAAAAAAGAAAAAAAAATTAAAAAACCCCCCCAAAAAATATAAAACAACAAAAAGAATAAAAAAAACAGTTCTTTTCAGAACTACCTCCCATTTATATAAATTGACTTAAATTTTAAAACTCTGCCATTCTCTTTTCTCCCTGGTGCGCTCCCCGGTGCGCGTACCGGGCGCTCACCCCGCGCAAATCGAAAAATTTTTTTTTATTTTTTTTGCCCCGCGGGGCCCTTTTATAGCCCCCACATATAACCTAGGGGGTCAGGTGGGTCTACTCTGGCCCCTAATGGCCTTTTCCCCCTTTGCTTTGGCCACCTCTTGTGTCTCGATCATACCGAGACACAAGATGGCGGCCGCTCCGGACCGTTTGGAATGTTTACAGACACCTGAAAGCCAATCAGCTTTCCATGTGCAAGTCGCGTAGCGCGCCCAGAGAGCTCGCCGGAGCGCGTATCGGGGTGCACTGACAGATATATATATTTTTTCGAACCTAAATTACTCAAAATCCACTGGAGCACATATCTTGAGACATAGCAAAGGCACATCGGGCTACCAGTCCCTACAATTTTGCCAAGATTGGTGGAAATCCATTCAGCCGTTCGGGCTAAAAGTGAGGTCGACCGCCCTATGGAAATTAACATGGGGAAAACGCGTTTTCCCTGAAAGTTTGGGGGGATTCGTGAAGTGGGGGCCGAGATAAAAGGGGGGTCCCAAAACGTGTTTTCCCCATGTTAATTTCCATAGGGCGGTCAAACTCACTTTTAGCCCGAACGGCTTAATGAATTTGCACCAAACTTGGCAAAATTGTAGGGACTGGTAGCCCGATGTGCCTTTGCTATGTCTCAAGATATGTGCTCCAGTGGATTTTGAGTAATTTAGGTTCAAAAAAATATATATATCTATGGCCGCGCCCCGGTACGCGCACCGGGGAGCGCACCGGGCGCGCTACGCGACTTGCGCGCAGAAATCTGATTGGCTGTCGGGTGTCTCGAAACATTCTAAACAGTCCGGAGCGGCCGCCATCTTGTGTCTCGGTAGGATCGAGACACAAGAGGTGGCAAAAACAAAGGGGGAATTGACCATAAGGGGGCAGAGTAGACACCCCCTGATCCCATAGGTTTGATGTGGGGGCTATAAAAGGGCCCCGCGGGGCAAAAAAATAATAAAAAAATTCGATTTTTGCGGGGGGAGCGCCCGGTACGCACACCGGGGCGTGCACCAGGAGCGCTCCAGGGTGAAACATAAAAAAAAATGAAAATACTGTTAAAAAAAGGTATTATATTAATATACATATATATATATTCACTGAAAAAACCATAGGTTTCACACCAGTTATAGTTAGGAATTAGCATTTAAAAAACCTATGAAATTCACTGAAAAAACCATAGGTTTCACACCAGTTATAGTTAGGGATTAGCATTTGAAAAACCTATGAAATTCACTGAAAAAAACATAGGTTTCACACCAGTTATAGTTAGGGATTAGCATTTAAGAAACCTATTAAATTCACTGAAAAAACCATAAGTTTCACACAAGTTTTAGTTAGCTGGAAAGTTTACTGACTTAAAACCATTGAAATTCCATGTTATAGTTAGTTGGACTCACTATAACTTGCGCGCCTGCAATGCACTGCTGATGACGTCACATATTACATCACTCATGACATGGTCAGTGACATCACTCATGACATCACTGATGACACCTTCCTTGTGACAGAGTGACAGACCTCCTTTCACTGTAAAGTAACCCTAAAACACATATTCAAAAATAGTAACTAACATTTTCAAAAAAGTGGAGATACCCATATCAGTTACAACAACCAATTCAGTAATACATTCATCTAATACACATCCACTCATTCACCAACAGTTCTATAAAGTCACTTATACATATATTCACTCATCATATGTAGTGATACACCTATACATCCTGTTACACACCAACAGTCATCCAAAAGTTACTCACACACATATTCACACATGCAAATAAACTATTGAACATCCATTTATTTGCATATACAGGTATACACACACTACCACTTTACTTCTAAGGAAACTTACACATACTTACTCTCTTAAACAATCTCTTATAGAAACACATACTTATTTAAACAGGAACTCTTACAATCTCTCACTCTCACATATACTCACTTATATATATCAATACTCACATGTACTAGATTAAAACATATGTCGTTACTGATAAAGACAATAGTGAGACAGTCGTTTACTCACTAACACACACATATACACACTCATCCATCCATACAGTCCTGTACATATGCTGTCTTCAAAACACATACAAACAGTGAGTCAGTCACCAACCCATGCAGCCACTTATACACAAAGTGAAACACTGATACATACATTTCAATATTTATAAGTTACTCGCTAATATATGTATTCACTAAGATACACTTAATAAGCCAGTTAACCAATCAATTAAAAAAAAAAAACATTCATTAAGACACTTATTTAAACATTTATTCTTCGATCGACCTTTACATATACATATATAAAACATATTTATTTTTCAGAATGACACACATTCACTGGATGGTGTCATCAGTGATGTCATGAGTGATGTCACTGACCATGTCATGAGTGATGTAATATGTGACGTCATCAGCAGTGCATTGCAGGCGCGCAAGTTATAGTGAGTCCAACTAACTATAACGTGGAATTTCAATGGTTCCTATGTCAGTAAAATTTCCAGCTAACTAAAACTGGTGTGAAACCTATGGATTTTTCAGTGAATTTAATAGTTTTTTTAAATGCTAATCCCTAACTATAACTGGTGTGAAACTTATGGTTTTTTCAGTGAATATATATATATATATATATATATATATATATATATATATATATGTGTATATATATTACCTACTGGCGGTCACCAGTAGGTAGTTATAGTTAGGACCTAGTTTCCATAGGAAATCTGCAACATTCTATTTGGAATAACTTTTGCGCCGGTTGACGAATACATGCAATGACCTGCTCTGCTCCGCTCCTTCCCTGAAAGTTTTGGGGTGATTCGTTAAGCAGGGGCCGAGAAAAAAGGGTGGTCCCAAAACATGTTTTCCCCATGCAATTTTCGATAGGGACCTTTAAGTGAAGCTACAGACCGAAATGCTGAACGGAATTACACCAAATTTGGCAAAAAGGTAGAGTTTGGTTTGCAGATTACGCTTTGTTTTAAATGGTGTAAATCGGTTCAGTAGTTCCTGAGAAAGTCAAAAGTAAAATCATAGATACATCTATAGATGAAGTATCGTACGCGTATGGTACGCGTACCCTCCCGTGCACAAGTTGAATGCTAATTGGCTGTCAACACTCCAAACCAGGAAGTGTTGGCAGCCATCTTGTGCCTCAGTGGAACCGAGGCACAAGAAAGCAGTGAAAGAACCACAATCAACACGCAAAGGAGGCAGGGTAGAAACACCCTGACCCCCTATGCCTGTTCAGGGGGTTCCCACAAGGACCCCCAAGGCCCACAAAAAAATGTGTTTGTTTTAAAAAATAGTGGGATACGCGTAGGTACGCATATCCCTTGAAAACCAAACCCTGAAGCCGTTTTTTTGTAAATTAGCACCCGCGGGGGGGGGCTAATCCCGGGGGCATTTTTGTTTATTTTAATGGGGAGCCCAGAGGGGCCCCCCCAGCCCCGGGGACCGCCACCACCAGGGCTTCCTTTCAAAAAAATGTTTTAAAAATCTGTGTGTGGGGGCTCAAGCCCCCCACATGCCCCGGGGACCGCCACCTTCCCGGGGCTCGAATATTGAAAATAGGGGGGTCCGTGATGGACCCCCCAGCCCCAGGGACCACCACCCCCGGGGCTTTTAAGTGTTGGCAGGGGTGCCGCATGGTCCGCCTCCCAGAGCTTTTTGGTGGCCCTGGGGACTGTCACCCCCCAGGGCCGGCTCCTGCAGTGTCCCGGGGTGCCTACCCCCCGGGACACTATAGTTTGCTATGGTAGGGTGGGAGCCTCACGGTTCCCGCCCTACCATAGCAAACTGCTTTCCTATTTGGAAGAGAGAGTAGAAACCTGCTCTCTCTTTCAAATAGGAAAGCATATTGCTTTTCGTCAGGGTAGAAGCATGTAAGCTGCTCTCTCTGTCGAAAAGCAATGCCGGCTCCCGAAGGACACGGGGGCCGGCTGGGACCGTGGGGGCATTGGGGCTCCCCCCACGGTCCCCAACATTGTATTTGAGCCCCAGGGGATGGGGTGCTCGGGGATAAGAAAAATTAGTAATAGGGGCTTTTAGCGCGGTCGTATGACATATGGTGCGAGGTTCCTAAGTCGTCCCGTACGCGTACCTAAGCAAGAAAAAAATAATTCAAAAAATATGTTTTACAGATATCTATCATGCTTATGTGTTTATATGTTGATTGGTTCTAACAAGAGCTTTTCTCTTTATTGGTACTTATAAGTAAGTATCTTTTGCAGAGTCTAAACTTGTTGAGGAGGAGTGTTTTACAGTGTGCTGAACTTTTGACCTCTGTGGACAGTTGCCTTTTGCATGATCTGTTGGGGGTAGTGCTCAAAGTTATGTCAGTTGGAAAGGGTTTAAATGTTCAACCAATAGAAATGTGTGTTTGATTTTTAATTAATGTGTGAATCAATTTGATTTGTTATTTACATTTATATATGTGTAAATTGAGAAGGAAAGTATGCCATTTTCTGGTTTTACTGCGAACACTGAAGAAGAGAGATTGTGTATAAGAATATTTGCTGTGTGAGTGGCAATCTACAAATCAATTTGAAAGGTGAGTTGATAAATTGTAAGGGAATGTATGTGGTGCATTTAGTTTTTAGTAAGAGTAATGTGTTTATCCTTCTAAAGTGTGTAGAATCACATTCTGAATTTGTCGGCATTTGGATAACTATTGTGATAAAACCATTTGGTAAGTTAATGTGTTTAGTAAATCAGCTTTGTGCTATAAAGTGCAGTACTAAAAAATGTAGAATGTGTGCAGTCACTTTTTTCGTTTTACGGTAGTTAATATTGTTGCTTGTTTAGAATTAGGCTTGTGTTTTAAATCTACAATTTTCCAGTCAGTATACATACACTACTGTAAATTCTCTGGGATATATTTACAAGCCTCTTGGGCGTCTTTGTGCTTCCATTGCGTTACTTTTTTGTTGCTATGTTCGCACAAATAATGCAGCAAATTATTTATGTATTTGCATAATGACTCATGGTTGTACAGTAAAATGCAGTCATTATATTTCTGTAATGTGTGCAGTCATATTAGCCCTTCAAGAGTAATTGTGTTTTTTTGTCTAGAATCAGACTTGTGTTTTAAATCTATAATTTCCCAGTTAGTATACAAACACTGCTGCATACACACTGGGGCAGATTTACAAGCTGCTTGCGCCTTTTTGTTGGTCTATTGTGTCACTTTTTTGATGTAATGTTGGCAAAAAAATGCAGCAAATTGCTTATGTATTTGCAAAATGAGTCAGGCTTTGCCAGTGAAATGTAGTAGTTATATACATGGAATGTGTGCAGTCACTTAACCATTTCTAGACTAGTAAATGTGTTTTGGTAAGGAGCAAGGTCTTATATTTTTCTCTAGAATCACAATGTTCGTTTGTGTGCATTTAGCAATTATACTCGCCCCTTCTTCCACATTCTCCCCCCTCTCGCCTCATACTCCCCCTGTCCTCATACTCCCTCCTCTCTCCTCTTACTCCTCTCCCCCCTCATACGCCCTTATTCCTCATACTTCCCCCATCTCTTCATGCTCCTTCCTCTCTCCTCATAATCCTCCCTTTCTCCTCATACTCACCCCTCTCCTTACACTCCCCTCTCCCCCATACTCCTCCCTCTCCTCATATTCCCCACTCCCCTCATACTCCCCCTTCTCTTCATATTCCCTCTTTTCCTCATACTTCCCCCTCTCCTCCTATTCCCCCTCTCCTCATACTTCTTACTGTCTCCTCATACTACCCATTCTCTCCTTATACACCCCCTCTCTCTTTATATTCCTCTTTTCTCCACATTCTTAACCCTCTCTTCTCATACTCCCTCCTCTCTTCTCATACACACTCCTCTCTCCTTATACTCCCCCTTTCTCCTCATTTTCCTCCTCTCTCCCCATTCTCCCCTCTCTCTCCTTATACTCCCCCCTGTTGTCCTACTCTCTTCTCTCTCCTCTTACTCCTCCCTCTCTCCTCATACTCCCCCTTCTCCTCATATTCTCCCCTGTCCTCATACTCCCCCTCTCTGTCTTCATACTCCCCCGTCTCTTCTCATATTCCTCCTCTCTCCTCATTCTCCCCCCTCTCTCCTCATAATCCCCCTTCTCTTCATACTCCCTCCTCTCTCCTCTTACTTCTCCCTCTCTCCTCATACCCCCCTTAACAATTCCCTTGTCAGTATACATACACTGCTGCATACACTCTGGGGCAGATTTACAAGCCCCTTGAGCCTTTTTGTTGTTCTATTAAAATAATGCAGCGAATTGTAGATGTATTTGCAAAATGAGTCAGGGTTGTCCACTGAAATGTAGTAGTTATATACATGGAATGTGTGCAGTCACTTAACCGTTTTAGACTAGTAAATGTGTTTTTGGTCAAATGCAAGGTCTTATATTTTTTGTCTAGAATCACAGTGTGCGTCTGTGTGCCTTTAGCAATTATACTTACCCCTTTTTCTACATTCTCCCCCCTTTCTCCTCATACTCCTCCCTCTTTCCTCATACACACCCTTCTTTTCTTATATTCCTCTTTTCTCCACATTCTTCCCCCTCTCTCCTCATACTCCCTCCTCTCTCCTCATACACACTCCTCTCTACTTATACTCCCCCTTTCTTCTCATACTCACCCCTCTTTCCACATACTCCCCCTCTCCTGATATTCCACCTCTTTCCTCATTCTTACCCCTCTCTCCTCATACTCCCCCCTGTCCTCATACTCCCCCCTGTCCTCAAACTCCACCCTCTCTCCTCTTACTCCTCCCTCTCTCCTCATACTCCCCCTTCTTCTCATATTCCCACTGTCCTCATTCTCCCCCTCTCTGTTCTCATACTCCCCCCTCTGTCCTCATATTCCTCCTCTCTCCTCATTCTCCCCTCTCTCTCCTTATACTCCTCCCTGTCGTCATACTCTCCCCTCTCTCCTCTTACTCCTTCCTCTCTCCTCATACTCCCCCTTCTCTTCATATTCCCCCTGTCTTCAAACTCCCCCTCTCTGTCTTCATACTCCCCCTCTCTCCTCATATTCCTCCTCCTCATTCTTCCCCTCTCGCCTCATACTTCCCCCTCTCTCCTTATACTCCTCCTCTTTCCTCATACTTGCCCCTCTCTCTACATATTCCCCCTTCTCTCCTCATACTGCCAGCTCTCTCCTCATACTCCTTCCTCTCTCCTCATAGTCCCCCTTCTCTCATTATACTCCCCCCTCTCCTTATACTTCCACTCTCCCCTCATACTCCCCTCTCTCCTAATACTCTCCCTTTTCCTCATATTCCCCCCTCTCCTAATACTCCTCCCTCTCTCCTCATAATCCCCCCTCTGTCCTCGTTCTCCCTCCTCTTCTAATACTCCCTCCATCTCCTCATACTCTTCCCTCTTTCCTCATACTATACCCTATCTCCTCATACACCACCTCTCTCCTTATACTGCCCCCTCTCTCCATATTCTCCCCCCTTTTTCCTCATACTCCACCCTCTTTCCTCATACACACCCCTGTCTCCTTATACACACCCCTCTCTCCTTATACTCCACTCTCACTCCTCATTCTCCCCATCTCTTAATATTCTCCCCTCTCTCCTCATACTCCTCCTCTGTCCTCATACACTGAAGCACTTATAAATTCAGTCAGGCACTCTCCTTACAGAAGTGTAATCATTTAGTCAGTACCCAAGTACTGATGCAGTGAAGTAGGTGTTAGCAGATGAATTGCTTCAATCCCTTATCCAGTATATATGCATTCTTCTAGCCATGTGCACTCTTGTGTTTCACATCTTCAATTCTCCATTCTGTATCCTTATACTTCCATCAAACACTCTGTGACTGTTCTTGCACTATTGTAGTGACCCATTTAGGAGTCTGTGATAATTTTTTCAGTGTACTAACACTCAAGCAGTGAAAATTCAGTGAGACACTCTCCTTACAGAACTGTAATGATTTAGTCAGTACCCAAGTAGTGATACAGTGAAGTAAGCCTTAGGACATGAACTAATAATGCATCAATTTGCTTATGTATTTGCAAAATGAGTCAGGGTTGACCACTGAAATGTAGTAGTTATATACATAGAATGTGTGCAGTCACTTAACTGTTTCTAGACTAGTAAATGTGATTTGGTAAACTGCAAGGGGTCATATTTATTGCCTAGAATCACACTGTGCGTCTGTGTGCATTTAGGAATTGTTCTAAGAGAAGCATTTTTGTATGTTTTGTGTTTACGGATATATAAGTGCTTATAAAGCTATCCTTTTATCTAGTTTTGATAGAATGAAAAACAGGTTATTGGTTTTGTATTTGTAAAATGATTCATGGTTTTACAGTAAAATGCAATAATTATATTTCTGTAATGTGTGCAGTGATATTAGCCCTTCAAGAGTAATTAATAGTGCTGTTTGTCTAGAATCAGACTTGTGTTCTAAATCTACAATTTCCCAGTCAGTATACGTACACTGTTGCATACACTCTTGGGCAGATTTACAAGCCCCTTGCGCCTTTTTGTTGTTCTATTGTGTCACTTTTTTATGTAATGTTGGTAAAACAAATGCAGCAAAGTGCTTATGTATTTGCAAAATGAGTCAGGGTTGTCCACTGAAATGTAGTAGTTATATACATGGAATGTATGCAGTCACTTAACCGTTTCTAGACTAGTAAATGTGTTTTGATAAAATGCAAGGTCTTATATTGTTTGTCTAGAATCACAGTGCGCGTCTGTGTGCATTTAGCAATTATACTTGCCCCTTTTTCCACATTCTCCCCCCTTTCTCCTCATACTCCTCGCTCTTTCATCATACACACCCTTCTCTCCCCATACTCCCCTTCTTTCCTCAAAGTCCCCCTCTCTCCTTGTACTCTCCCTTCTCTCCTCATACTCCCACCTCTCTCCTCAAACTTCCTCTTCTCTCCTCATACTCTCCACTCTCCTTATACTCCCCCTCTCCCCTCATACTCCGCCCTCTCCTCACATTTCCCCCTTTCCTCATACTCCCCCCTCTCTCCTCATACCCCCTTCACTCCTCATACTCCCCCATGTTCTCATACTCTTCCCTCTCTCCTCATAGTACTCCCTCTCTCCTAATACACCTCCTCTCTTCTTATACTCCTCTTTTGTCTACATTCTCCCCCCTCTCTCCTCCTACTCCTCTCTCTCTCCTCATACCACCTCTCTCTTCACACTCTCTCTCTCTCCTTATACTCCCCCCTCTCCTGATATTCTCCCTCTTTCCTCATTCTCAATTCTCTCTCCTCATACTTCCCCCTGTCCTCATAGTCCCCTTGTCCTCATACTTCCCCCTCCCCCCTCTCTCCTCTTACTCCTCCCTCTCTACTCATAATCCCCTTCTCCTCAAATTCCCCCCTGTCTTCATATTCCCCTCTCTCCTCATACTTCTTACTGTCTCCTCATACTGCCCCCGCTTTCCTTATACACCCCTTCTCTCCTTATATTCCAGTTTTCTCCACATCCTTCCCCCTCTCTCTTCATATTCCCTCCTATCTCCTCATAGACACTCCTCTCTCCTTATACTCCCGCTCTCTCCTGATATTTCCTCTTTCCTCATTCTCACCTTTCTCTCCTCATGCTCCTCCCTGTCCTCATTCTCCCCCTGTCCTCATACTCTGCCCTCTCCTCTCTTACTCCTCACTCTCTCCTCATACTCCCCCTTCTTCTCATATTCCACTGTCCTCATACTCCAACTCTCTGTTCTCATACTCCCCCCTCTCTCCTCATATTCCTTCTCTCTACTCATTCTCCTGTAGTGTAGTTCCTAGTTTCCCACTAGGCCCTGCGCATTGGAATAACATAAACAGTAGTATCGACGTGGAACTGCGGATATTCCAGGCCTCCACTGACTATGCTAAACTTAATTGGGTTGTGTTACCAACTAGCTCAGAGGTCACTGGAAACTTTCTTCTCTGCATAGGAAGTGATCAGCTTCCTTGGCACAGACAAGAAGGGATTCAGCTTTCCAACAACCGTGCAACATGACAACTTTGCTCCTCAGATCAAGAGTCAATCTCTAGGGTCGTGTGAAACAATAGACATGTATTTCACTCAGTCAGTCTAGTGCAGTTTACTTTCACGAGATGTAGAGAATAGAGAGACGGGCCTTTGTCAATAAAGGGTTAACATTTATTGAACAGTCTTTCTTCTCGTACAAGAGAAATGTATTGCCACAATTGCAATAATTGTTATTATAAAAAGTACGTACAGTAAGATAAGTATTGCGAAATAGAACTGTAAAAGCATTGATATGGTTTCTTAGCCATACAATGGTTTAAAAGTAATAAAACATATATACAGTCATATATACATTAGGCTAACATACTCAACTGGTGCTTCTAACTAAGCCTACCCCAGTGTGCCTGACCTAAGCCTAACACGTGAAAGGGGAGTAAGTAAGTAGCTTTAAGTTAAGTTGGTTTTGCCAAGGTTTGTTTCAAGAATTCTCGTCTAAGGGTTTAGTCAACACCATACCTCTGAATAGAATGATGGAGGATTGGTATCTCCTTCAGGGGTCTCTCTCGATATCCCAGTCACCTGCGAGGGTAAACCGGAAACGCCGTGGCTGGATTTCTCTGCACGAGAAAGGCAGCGGCTGCTCTTCAGCGCGTCGAGGAAGGAGGGGGGACAGCGTCCGCGGGCAGCTGGAATCTGCTGGATGTCTTCGCAGAGGGACGGCTGTTCAGCTCCTTAAGCGTACTGCACCATAGGTCGCGCTTTAGCGGCGATAATGGTATCAGCAGCTTCACCACCACAGGATAGCAGGCTGCAGCGACAGAGTGCTAGATTTACCAACACGGGGTCGTGCAGGCAGCTGGCTTCAGTAGCTCGTACAACAGGCATTGCTTAAGGCAACGTTGGTAATATTTATACCTGACAGGTGCCGGGTTTGACGCAAGTTTGCTGGACATAAGACGTCAATTAAAGATGTCACTAGGAAGTGATAGTTATCAGTTGCTCATTAGAGTTCCATTACTAATCAAAACATAGCAAGCGGGGATTTCCAGGTTTGCTGAGTTTTTATCTTGTTGAAGAACTCGGAGTGTTATCTAGGAATATCAGATAGTGACTACTGCTCTGTCATTGCACTAATTGGTCGCAAAGGAAGTGGCAGAGGGAACTATGCTGGAATGTGGCTCTGTTCGTGTGAGGCCAGAGATGACTTTTCAGAAAATCGCACTTGAACGGTTATGCCAATATAGGGAATAAATGGCTTTATAGCCGAATAGGGGCATAAGGTCACAGTATCGATCAGGAACCTAGATAAACACGCAACACCCACTCCACGGGTTAATGTCCATCAAAATTACTAAAACTAAAGCAATTAGATGCATGTGTAACATTGCCCACCCCAAAATACATAAATGCATTCGACATAGGCGTACTTGTAATACATGGAATTTAGGTACTGTACGTTTTTTAAAGCATAGTAATCATTCAAAAAATTATTGCATACGAAATCAATGAACGATGATGCAAAAGGAATTACACATGAAGTATCTCTGACAGAAGAAAGGCGAGATAAATCATCACATAAAAATGCATTGTAATAACATGTGTGCTAGAGGCTGGTGTAATATTGTTATGTCTCTAGATGTGTTTAGAAATAGAAGTGTGAAGCTTCTGTTCTCTAAGAATAGTTTTTACGTTAAGCAAAGAATTGTTCGTGCCAAAAAAGGTCAATATTAGAAAAATTGTCCAATTCAAAGAAAATAGATTTCCAAAGCTCTTGGCAGTTTTTGTTGATCAAAACTGAAGGCCGAATTCAGAGTTCATGGGAACGCTGTGTGTCGGAAAGCTTCTCAAAAGTTATTGTTTCTGTACGGGTGAGAACATCGTATCAGACAGGCTCTCAAAGAATTGGTCTACAAATTCAGGTGATAGTTCAACCAAATTAGATAGCGCTGTAACTTGGCAGGTGTGAGAATGATTGCTGTCATCGAAGGCTGGACCAGCAATGCTCACTGAACGTTGTACCTGGATGATGTTGCTTTTGTCACTCGCTCCACTGTTACCACTTGGCTGTAGTACAGGAGTCTCCACGAATGCCGTCATCAGGATTGGTAGCCGCTGGGGACAACACAATGCGTGAGCCGTTATTGGACTGAGCAAAGTATCGACGTCCATTGGTACTGCTGATGGAAGTGAAAGACAGATGTCCAACACGCATTCATCGCCGCAAAGCATACACCGTAGCACAGGTAAAATGCAATTTTGCCATATCGGTCTGAATGAAAGGAACCAGGTCATGTATAGATCTCTCAGCCTGGCCAATCCAAGGACATTAGTTATCCTGTCCCGGTAGCGCATTGCTAGGATTGTCTCTTCCATTCCCATGGGAGCTATGTCTGAGGCGAGGTTTGCCATATCGAAGCAGGAGGGTCAAAAATAGAATCCCTGCGACGAGTCCCAAAAATAATGGTATGCCGCCAAAAATGGAGTGCACAAAATTAGGAAAGATTCCCAAAATTGCCTGGAAGGGTGTTAGCAGTCCCGTAAAGACTGTCTTAAATATGCCTGGGATGCTTGTTGCACTAGACATGTTAAGGAGTTGGCTGAACATTTCTACGAAATGCACGGGGCAATTTGTTGATAAAAGGTCATGAACTTCAGTAGCTGTCCTTGCAACTAGAAGATCATACGTCTCTTTAGATGACGTTATAGGCACGGTTGTCTGTAAAAGTACAGATTTCATTTTGCTTAATGTATCAATTCGTATAGAATAGAGATTCAGACGAGGCCAGATGGGAGTCACTATGTCTGGAGGCCCGCTCGGAAACAATGCTTGCATACAGCATTTGACCATGGATGTTACTTCTATTAGATAACTTTTCCCTGGCGCGAGGCCACAACATCTGTGATCCGTTCTAAGAATGTAACTCCCGTTCGAAAGTTGCATAAAGAAGGGCTCTATCTGAGTTGCAGGTGTGACTAGCTGGTGGCATGAAAGGTTGTTTGAATTTCCATCACATGCTCCGTGTAAATTAATACCCTGACACAAAAGTATACCGCTTAGTGAGTGTTTACAGTTCTCACCACTAAGAAATACATTTTTGTCGCTGTCACTATAGCAAGAATGAGTGTATGGTAATTTCCATTCGGATTTTACATATCCTTTACCCAATTGTTCATATTGGCCAGCAGGTATGTACTCAAGGCACTTTTTAAATCGGAAAGTTGTTATCGGAATTGTGATAATTCCGTGTATTGTCCATTCAATGACAGGACTCTCTGACATTGTCAATGATAATCTCTCAAGTTTTTCGATGCTCAGGATTGTATAGTCTGCTCCTTTCTGTGCCAAACTGATCTGTTTATCAGTAAGGTTAAAACTGGAAAATAATGACATCGTGTTGATTAAACGCCAAGGCACATAGCCTGAACGAAGATTTTGCAGCGTCCAACCTAGTTCTATAATAGAGCGTAATTGAGACTGGCCATGTTGTAACATTAGCAAGTCTCTGTCTATCACATCAAAGGCAGAGGATACAATATTGTCCAACGAATATATTCTGGAAGACAGAGTCATTAACCCATTGTCTACTACAGAAAGTGATTTCTCCAAATTAATACGATCAATTTCTCGTATTTTTTCAGCAGTTTCAATTTGCTTTACTTTCCAAGCCTCGTTGTAAGCAGCATAGATACTGGTCGCTATGAAACGCTTTTGACGCTGTTTGCGTGGTCCAAGAATGAAATCGCGCAAATCAGCACCATCTTTTAGTAAAGACAAGTGTTGCTTAATTTCAGCCAGTGTGGACGAGGTTAGCCATCTAAGGCAGAGTTTCCCTACACTGTATGTTGTTATAATCCCTGGATGTTGTCTCTGGGAGTATCTAGGGTCTAATCTGGTCATTTTTAACCCCTGTGTTTTATTCAGGAATCTATCTTGACAGCTATTTGTGTCTGTAGGCCAGATTAACCACTTTTTCCAATCAGCATGTGTTCTGTTGAAATGTAAAATTTGTGACACGTCTAACTCAATATCTGTGGTTGTATTCTCAGGTATTGGCTTCGGAATAGACGGTGTTTTAAGGTCTTTGTTCTTAGCTAGGCCAAGACAAGATGTTTGGTGTATTGTGTCATTTAAAAATAACATTTGTTCTGGTATCATGCAGGTTCTAAATAGTGCTTCTATGCCTTGCACCTGCCAATCTTTTGTACCCCAAATTGTTTTCGTTTCAATATTATTTTTCCAATAATCAAAACCAAATGTCATCATTTTGTCATAAAATGCTTCTGAATATATCAATTTAGAATTTGTCAGCATTGTTTTCATTCCTGTTTTATCTAACAGTTTGTAATAAAACGTTTCTGCATCACTGGTGTTAAACCCTGAGAAGTATTTGAATTTCTCAAAAAATGCTTTAGAACTGCTTTTAGGCGGTGTAGCACAATGTTCCCATTGATTATACATAAAAACATTTCTAGGCTGTGCAGATTTATGCAAGTAATGATCCCCATAGTGGGTGTAACAGAATAACTGCTCATAACTAGATGAACCTTGTAAATAATCATGATCTGTGAATCTAGCTGACATTCCTAAATCAGACATCATGTCATTAATACTGTTAAAGTCCCAATCATCAGAGAATGTACTAGGTGTCACAAAGTCACTTAAGGAAACCTTTAGTTGATGAGGATACTTCAGGATTTCGACCGGACCATAGATCTCATAGTCTGTTTTCTCCCATACTACCCCAGCAGGTATTGGAATTGCTGTGACGTTTACTGTTGACAGTTCTCTTTTCTTCACGTGGGAAGATCTGTGTGGTTTCAGGACTAGGTTGATGTTCTGACTTGCTGTGTCCATTGTAATATATTTTCCTTCAATGAATTTTCCCAAACAAAGTACCATGATGAGCCAAAGCAGGAGGAAAAATACACCTAGACCGAACCAGAACTCTAGCCAAGGGGAAATAAGGTAGATTTCCTTCAGTTGATGAAAGAGTTCCGTTGCTTTTCTTTAAAAGACTTTTTTGTTTCTGGCATCACTTCGGGGTCGTTTAAATCTTCAGAGAAGTTGTCGAAGTTGATGAAATAACCAGAGGCCGTTCTGTCAATTGATGGGATTGTTCTTTCAATCTGTCTATCGGTAGCACTTTCTGATGCCACATCATTGTAGACTGGTGTTGTTTCTTGACGAACTGTTTCAATCTGTGTTTCAAGAGGCACGAGTTCCATGGCATTATTGCATAGTCCTTCATTGTGCACTGCAGGCTGATTGAATGTGATGAGTCTTTCAGTTTGAACCTCTTGGATTGTTGCAAGTTTGGGTATTCTGTTGTTTCTTGGGAGTCCACTGGGCCTACTGTTGATTATAGGCCACATGCTTGTGGTTTTACCAGATCGATAGACACAACTCTGTTCTCCTTTTTACCAGCAAGGGGCGGTAGCACAACTGATCTTGTTCCGGTGACTGCTAAGACAGGTACTGCTTTTCTGTAAGAAGGCCCAAATTCCTTCTTAACCGCGATCTTTTCTCTGACTAGATCCCCAATCTTTGGAATCCAGACAGGCCTTGCTGGGGCTGTTGCGGGTGGTGCCTCGTCAGTGGTACTTGGCTGTTGCTTTAACTTTATGTTGCTTAATGATTTTCTTATTTCATTCAGTTCCTGTAAAACAGCCAAACGATCTTTTACATCAAAGTGCGTTGTTTCTT
Source organism: Lissotriton vulgaris (assembly GCF_964263255.1). Taxonomy (NCBI): domain Eukaryota; kingdom Metazoa; phylum Chordata; class Amphibia; order Caudata; family Salamandridae; genus Lissotriton; species Lissotriton vulgaris. The sequence goes on from NC_141691.1 coordinate 1,318,516,418, forward strand.
CTTGTACCACTGACATCTGACTATCGAGGTCCTGAACTCGCATTCTAATTCCGAACAATAGTTCGTATGGGCTGAAACCTTTTAGAGAATTTCTTGGCATGTTGTTAAGACTAGTCTGGACACTTATTAAATGTTTGACCCACCCAGCGCCTGAACCTAATACCTTCGCTGTTATAGATTGCTTTATGTCGCGGTTTTTTTCTTTCTACCACACTGTTCCCTTCCGGGGTATGACGGACAAGAATACCGCAACCCAATTCCCATGCTGGCCATGGCCTCCCTATAAGCTCGAGAGCTGAAAGCAGGACCCTGGTCAGAATGGAACGTGGTAATTGCGTATATGCCGATATAGACTCGCAAATCTTTTATAACCGTTCTAGCGTCAGCCGAGCGCTGGAGGCCTCATTTTTTAAGTGCTTTTCGTCTTAACTGTTAATAGGACGCAGGATGGGGTGTAGGCAGCGTTACGCTCTTTCTGACTGGTAGCCGGTAGCAAGGTTCGCTACTGCGATCCCTATTACAGTTTTCACAGTTGTTTGCATATATTTGGTGTTCTACACTCATTCCCGGCCACCAGAATACTGATTGTAATTCTTTCAGTGATTCCTTGATTTCTCTGTGCCTTAGACCCAAACCCATGTGTGCGTCTGCTATTAAAAATATTCTCCTGTTCGTGTTTGGAATTACTCTGTCCCCCACTCCAGGAATTCGAGCAAAAGGAACGGAGTTTGCATCGATTATGTATGCATAATTGAGTGGATAGTTTACGGGTAGTGCTGCACAGTCGCCTTTTACGGTCGTTTTTACTGCCACCATGGTTTCCCCGTCTATGTATCTATCTGTACGCTTTTTTGTGGCTACGGAAGCCGGTTTAGTTGCTTCCGCTTTGGCTGTATTAGCCAATGAATTCCCTGCAACGTGAACGCCATCACGTCGAAGACTCTGTGCGTGAATCACGTGAGTCTTTTGTAGTTCTTTGTGTAAAAGAGCTACCTCGTTCCAGAGCAATTTATGCTTTATTGTGGCACCTGTGTCATCTTTGTAGTCGTTTTCGATCCAACTCTGCAGTTTATTGTTGTAAGAGTTGACGCAAAAATGAGAATCGCACACTATAAGTGTCGGGAATTCACGTTCTGCATTTTCGAGCGCCATCTTTAAGGATCTGATTTCAGTTCTCTGAACCGAACAGTTTCTTACAGATTCAGTTTTTGTTACTTTCGGTCTGAATTTACCGCACAGCCAACGACCTTTAATGATCGCACATGCTGCATCGTAGGATTTTCTCTCTACGTTGAAATGCTGTACAAAGCTATCTGTATAGATTATACAGGCGTATTGTGGGAGAGGCAGAATTTCGATTGGCAGAGGATATTCTTCTTCATATTCTAAATCATTCAGTTCTTCGAATTGCGGGGCGAAATAGTATTTCACGTCTTCCGCACCTAGAGAATCTATACACTGTATCCATTTCGGATCCAGTGACACTGTAGGCAGGTTTACTGGGCTGAATAGCGCCTCGAAGGCGGATTCCGCTGTAAGGATATTAATCCGTTTGCCGTGTGCTAGTTCTCGTTCATTTGCTAATGCGATTTGCACTGCTTTCACAGTTCTTTCTGTGTGACTGAATGTTTTTTCTGCTTGTGTGTACAAGTGAGATTTAATTGAAATAGGTACCTTTTCTCCCTCATTAGAGGTTAGGTACGTGAATCCGCATCTTCCTGGGATGACTCGGATTACAAGATCTATCGTGTTGTCACGTGTATCTAATTTTGTTTTTGCTAACATGTCTGTTTGCAGTGATCTCAAAATTTCTGTGTGTTTTTGAGTCCAATTGATTTGTTTAAAATCAGGTTTAATTAGTTCGTAGAGAGGTTTAACCCTCTCTGCGTAATTTAGTATGTAAGTTCTTCCGAAATTCAGAAAACCTAGAATGGATTGTAAATTCTTCAGCGTTTTCGGAGCTTGGAGTACAGCGCACTTCTCTAAGAAGTTGTCCGCTAGGCTTTTCCCTTCACTTGATAATTCGTACCCTAAAAATAGTACTGTCAGTTGGGCAATTCGAGACTTTTTAAAGTTGAATTTGTAACCCTCTGCTGCGAACCCAAGTATGATGGTGTTCACTCTTTTCAAGTGAGTATCCAAGTCGTCGTCTGTGAGATAAATATCATCTACGTAAGACAATGCTTCATCATCATAGATTTGTAGTAACTCTGTTACCCTAGCTGAGAATAGTCCTGGGCTGTTCTTGAACCCCTGTGGGAGTCGACAGAATTTTTTCTGCGACCCAAATGCAGAGAAAGCGGTCAAATATCTGCTTTCTGGTGCAATGTTTTGACAAAAGAAACCATTAGAAATGTCTAATGTCGTTTTATATTTTTTCCTAACTATGTTATTCATTAGGGCTGCACTATGCGAGTTTTGTACTGCAAAGGTTTTGCAACATGTATTAAGGTGTCTGTAGTCCAAAACTAGACGATATGAATTGTCTGGCTTGGAGACAGGAAACAAAGGATTGTTCATTTGAGAGGTGCATGTTTCAATCACCCCCTGGTACTCAAGTTGATCTAAGATCTCCCTGACTTGTTTTTTAGCTTCTTGCTTTATGGGATACTGCCGTTGGGCAGTTGGTTCACTTTTTAATTGGATTTTGTGAGGAGGTGAATCCTCATCCCATCCTACATGATTTTTATATAATGCAGGTGCCTGGGCTACCGCCCATTTCCTTGCATATGTATATTTTTTGTGAATCGGAATGTGATTCGAGAAGGCAGGCATAATCACTTCTTCGCCACGAGGGCACTCCCTGACAAACTCTGGGGGCCAATCTTTTTCAGCTAACAGAATATCATAGTCTTTTGAGAGCTTATCCCAAAATAGACCCTTAATTTTCCTAGTCTTATCACCCTCTATACGCAATGTTATTTCGTATATTTTATGGGGCTCGCTAAGTCTGGCGTCGGCAGTTTCAACCTGAATGTATTCATTCGTGTCCACTGTCTCCAGATGACTCATCAAGATCTTGCGCGCTATACTGATTTCTGCTGCACTGTCCAACATTGTCAATGCCCACTCCCCGTTTTTCAACTGTGTCCTCAGTATCCTCGGCATGGTTGATTACTCTAATACTGGCTACCTTCTTTTTCTGAAATTGAGATTTCTTATTTTGAGCAGGTTCCTTGTCTTTGGACTTGGTGTGCTCTCCTGGGTCTGACCGTCCTCTTCTTTCCGAATTCTGTGGAAAAGATCGAGAGGGACGTGTATCAATACTTTGATATCTATCAGGTTTTTTCAGATTATCCCTATTTCTAAGGTTATATCTTTTCTCAGAGGGCTCCCTCTGGGGAGACTGGCGTTCTCGAGTCGGAGTTCTTTCCCTCCGTCGAGGAGACCTTCCTCTGGACTGGAAAACTTTTTCCTTGGGAGTGGATTGTTTATTTCCATCCCAGCTCTTTTTAGGAGTGTTTGAATTATTTTTAATAAATAATTTTTCAGGATTTTTGAGCAGTTGGGGCTTTACTGGTTTTCCACCCAAGCTGTCTCTACCTAATTCTTCATAGCATTTTTCTATGATTTTTGCAAGCTCAACAGGATCTTTTATATCTGTTTCCCTCAACTTCTGGCGGATCGCCACAGATGCTGCTTCTCCTCTAATGTTGGCTAATAATATAGCCGTGACCTGCTTGAAGTCTTTCAGTAATTTCATACCTAGATTTAAAGCGGGCTCTGGACCGAATTCATTTTGAATCTGTTTTAGTACTTCTGGTATTACCGCCATAGACGGAACACCGTGTGTTTTTGTGTAAATGGAAGCAAAGATTGTACCCCAAGTGTCGCAGTCCTCCACGTGTGGTGCGATTCCCATAGGAAGGCAGATGGTCAAGATTCTGTGTTTCTCTATAGGGGTAGTATCAGGAAATACTGCCTCTATTTGAGAGATTTTCTGTGCTAACCAGAAAGGAATTTGTTCCCGTTTTACGGGTGTTTTACCAAGACATGACTGTATGTTCTGTGGTGTAATTTTATTTGTGTTCCCCTGATGAGGGGTCAGCTGTGGTGTATTAACAGCTGGCTGGACTGTTGCAGTCCGCATCACATATTGGACTAATTGCCTATGTATTTTTATTAATGTGTTTAGCTGTACTAACAGCTCTTCTCTAGACATTTTTACAATGTCAGGATGTGGTGTGTAGCTGGCTAGAACCGGCCACGTGGCTCCTGGTCTACCTAGAGGACCGAGCCTGGTTATGTGATCATTGTGTTTTAGGGCGCCATTAAACCAGAGCAGGTGCTCTTGAAATTTAAGTGGGATTTCAATCTCCTCGAAAGGAGCGTACTCTCCCGGAGGTTCCTCTATTTTGTAATAGTGAAACTCTTTTGTTATAGCGTTTACCGCTGGAAAGTTTATCCATGAATAGAATACCTCTGTCTGCCGATACTCGTGAGCCTCTATCACGAAAATTACTGTACCACCTTGAGGTGTCAGTCCGTTCTCTATAAGTTTTAAAGTTATAGATTTTCTTAAGTGGACCGGGATGATAATAGCATCCGGGTCTGTGTATTCAGGACCTTGCTGAGTCGCATCTGCTGCGGCTCCAGAGGTTCCGTTATTTTCTGGCATTGTAAAAATGCAAGGTTTGCAGAGTAGGTCTCCAAGGAGACAAAGATTAGGTGCACAATATTTTGGAACACTGTATCCTTCAACGTTGAATAAACCAGAGCTTTACATAGGAATCTCTTCCTACTAAGGTCGGGCGGATTTTAACCTTTCACCCACTCCAGACGTCTATTGGAGTTTTTACGGGAGAAAGGGGTGTGAAATATGCACGACTGAGTTACTCTAAAAGTCTTGCGTTAGTTTATCGCCTTACCAAACGTTTGGGCGCCATGTAGTGTAGTTCCTAGTTTCCCACTAGGCCCTGCGCATTGGAATAACATAAACAGTAGTATCGACGTGGAACTGCGGATATTCCAGGCCTCCACTGACTATGCTAAACTTAATTGGGTTGTGTTACCAACTAGCTCAGAGGTCACTGGAAACTTTCTTCTCTGCATAGGAAGTGATCAGCTTCCTTGGCACAGACAAGAAGGGATTCAGCTTTCCAACAACCGTGCAACATGACAACTTTGCTCCTCAGATCAAGAGTCAATCTCTAGGGTCGTGTGAAACAATAGACATGTATTTCACTCAGTCAGTCTAGTGCAGTTTACTTTCACGAGATGTAGAGAATAGAGAGACGGGCGTTTGTCAATAAAGGGTTAACATTTATTGAACAGTCTTTCTTCTCGTACAAGAGAAATGTATTGCCACAATTGCAATAATTGTTATTATAAAAAGTACGTACAGTAAGATAAGTATTGCGAAATAGAACTGTAAAAGCATTGATATGGTTTCTTAGCCATACAATGGTTTAAAAGTAATAAAACATATATACAGTCATATATACATTAGGCTAACATACTCAACTGGTGCTTCTAACTAAGCCTACCCCAGTGTGCCTGACCTAAGCCTAACACGTGAAAGGGGAGTAAGTAAGTAGCTTTAAGTTAAGTTGGTTTTGCCAAGGTTTGTTTCAAGAATTCTCGTCTAAGGGTTTAGTCAACACCATACCTCTGAATAGAATGATGGAGGATTGGTATCTCCTTCAGGGGTCTCTCTCGATATCCCAGTCACCTGCGAGGGTAAACCGGAAACGCCGTGGCTGGATTTCTCTGCACGAGAAAGGCAGCGGCTGCTCTTCAGCGCGTCGAGGAAGGAGGGGGGACAGCGTCCGCGGGCAGCTGGAATCTGCTGGATGTCTTCGCAGAGGGACGGCTGTTCAGCTCCTTAAGCGTACTGCACCATAGGTCGCGCTTTAGCGGCGATAATGGTATCAGCAGCTTCACCACCACAGGATAGCAGGCTGCAGCGACAGAGTGCTAGATTTACCAACACGGGGTCGTGCAGGCAGCTGGCTTCAGTAGCTCGTACAACAGGCATTGCTTAAGGCAACGTTGGTAATATTTATACCTGACAGGTGCCGGGTTTGACGCAAGTTTGCTGGACATAAGACGTCAATTAAAGATGTCACTAGGAAGTGATAGTTATCAGTTGCTCATTAGAGTTCCATTACTAATCAAAACATAGCAAGCGGGGATTTCCAGGTTTGCTGAGTTTTTATCTTGTTGAAGAACTCGGAGTGTTATCTAGGAATATCAGATAGTGACTACTGCTCTGTCATTGCACTAATTGGTCGCAAAGGAAGTGGCAGAGGGAACTATGCTGGAATGTGGCTCTGTTCGTGTGAGGCCAGAGATGACTTTTCAGAAAATCGCACTTGAACGGTTATGCCAATATAGGGAATAAATGGCTTTATAGCCGAATAGGGGCATAAGGTCACAGTATCGATCAGGAACCTAGATAAACACGCAACACTCCCCTCTCTTTCCTTATACTCCTTCCTGTCGTCATACTCTCCCCTCTCTCCTCTTACTCCCCCTCTCTACTCATACTCTACCTTTTCCTCATATTCCCACTGTCTTCTTACTCCCCCTCTATGTCTTCATACTCCCCCCTCTCTCCTCATATTCCTTCTCTCTCCTCATTCTCCCCCCTCTCTCCTCATACTCCCCCTTCTCTTCATACTCCCTCCTCTCTCCTCTTACTCCTCCCTCTCTCCTCTTACCTCCCCCTTAACAATTCACCAGTCAGAATACATACACTGCTGCATACACTCTGGGGCAGATTTACAAGCGCCTTGCGCCTCCTTGTTGTTCTATTGTGTCACTTTTTTGATGTAATGTTGGCAAAAATAATGCAGCAAATTGCATATGTATTTGCAAAATGAGTCAGGGTTGTCCACTGAAATGTAGTAGTTATATATATGGAATGTGCGCAGTCAATTAACCGTTTTAGACTAGTAAATGTGTTTTGGTAAAATGCAAGGTCTTATATTTTTGTCTAGAATCACACTGTGCGTCTGTGTACATTTAGGAATTATACTCGCCCCTTTTTCCATAATTTCCCCCCTCTCTCCTCATACTCCCCCCTCTCTCCTCATACACACCCCTCTCTCCTTATGCTCCCCCTCTCTCCTCACACTCCCCTCTCTCTCCTCATACTCTTCCTTCTCTCCTTATACTCCCCCTCTCTCCATATTCTGCCCCCTCTCTCCTCATTCTCCACCCTCTTTCCTCATACACACCCCTCTCTCCGTATACACACCCGTTCTCCATATACTCCCCTCTCTCTCCTGATTCTCCACCCTCTCTCTTCATATTCTCCCCTCTTTCCTCATACTCCTCCTCTGTCCTTATACATTGAAGCACTTATAAATTCAGTCAGGCACTCTCCTTTACAGAAGTGTGATCATTTAGTCAGTACCCAAGTACTGATGCAGTGAAGTAGGCCTTAGCAGATGAACTGCTTCAATTCCTTATCCAGTATATATGCATTCTTCTATCCATGTGCACTCTTGTGTTTCACATCTTTAATTTTCCATTCCGTATCCTTATACTTCCATCAAACACTCTTTAACTATTGTAATGACCCATTTAGCAGTCTCTGATAATTTTTTAAGTGCACTGACACTCAAGCACTTATAAATTCAGTCAGGTACCCTCCTTATAGAACTGTAATCATTTAGTCAGTGCCCAAGTACTGATGCAGTGAAGTAGGACTTTGGACATGAACTGCTTCAAAACCCTATCCAGTATATATGCATTCTTCTATCCATCTGCACACTTGTGTTTCACATCTTCAATTCTCTATTCTGTATTTTTATCCTTCCACCAAACACTCTGTGACTGTTCTTGCAGTACCGTAGTGACCCATTTAGCAGTCTGTGATAATCCATTCACTGCAGTAATACTCAGGCCTTAGGAGATGAACTGCTTTAAACCCCTATCCAGTATATATGCATTCTTCGATCCACCTGCACACTTGTGTTTCACATATTCAATTCTCCATTCTGTATTGTTATTCTTCCACCAAACACTCTGTGACTGTTCTTGCAGTACTGTAGTGACCTATTTAGCAGTATGTGATAATCCTTTCACTGCACCAATACTCAAGTACTTATAAATTCAGTTAGGCACTCTTCTTACAGAATTATAATCATTTAGCTCGAACCCAAGTACTGATGCAGTGCAGTAGACCTTAGGCCATGGACTGTTTCAAACCCTATCTAGTATATATGTATTCTTCTATCAACCTGTACACTTGTGTTTTACATCTTCAATTCTCCACTCTGTATACTTATACTTCCACCAAACACTCTGTGACTGTTCTTGCAGTACTGTAGCGACCAATTTAGCAGTCTGTGGTAATCCATTCACAGCAATACCACTAAAGTATTTATACATTCAGTCAGGCAATCTCCTTACAGAACTGTAATTATTTAGTCAGTACCCAAGTACGATGCAGTGAAGTAGGCCTTAGGCCATGGACTGCTTCAAACCCCTATACACCATGCATGCAGTCTTCTATGCACCTGCAAACTTGTCTTTTATACCTTCATTTCCGCTGTTATAGAATGTGTTTCCCCTTGTACTATCCTAGTGATGCATTTAGTAGCATGTACTAATCCATTCACTGCTCAAAAGTTCAACTACTGATAAATTCATTAAGGTACTCTTCCTCCAGATGTAGTCCTTGAAAGTGTTATGCAGTATGTATGCACTTCTGTTATCAGTTACACAGTTTTTTTATACTTAGTCATTTTACATTGTATTAATTTAGTAATAGAATAGTATATTTCTTATATTTATTTTTATGTTATATATATTTTTTTAACAGATTCTATTCATCAACACTAAAAGAAATTCATCATGCCTTCAAAAAGTGAAAAAAGGAAACAACATAATAAAGCTTATTATTTAAAGAGAAGTCATCCACAAGATTTACCTGAACAACAATGTGTGAACAAAAATAAAACAACACTCCTGGTATGACAACAAAGGATTTTTATAAGAAGTTATCAAACATTAGGAGTAGTATGGACAATGTGAAAAATACAAACAGTGTATCTGCAACAACAAAAAATAACAAGAGAAAAAAGAAAAACGAAGGAAAATCATCGTCTAAACAAATACTGTATAGTAAAAGGAGGAAGAATCAATTTGAGGAAATTAGAAAAAGAATGTTTTACAATAGAGTTGTTTTAAATTTGATGAAGGAAATGAAGAAATGTAAAAGAAAAACAGCATTTTATGAGAAGAAGAAACGTATAGAAAATATAGTTGGGAAGGCTTTTGAATTGAAAAACAAGTTGTTTATTTTAGTGATCAATATGATTCGATCACTAGATTAGCTAATCCATTTAATGAAGGCCAAAAGTAAGTGGAGAAGAGTAATTAACAGAAGTAATTTTTCTGATTTTTTTTGGGTGAATGGAAACCTAATTCAAGTTCTGAGCCTTTTTTTTAATGAAGAGAGTTATTTTCAGAGTAATGATTTGTTGCATGCTGTTGACACTAGTGGTAGAGCTTATGAGGTTAAAAATGGTTGTGCTATTGAGAAAGAGAAAATTGTTCCCAGAAATGCAGAAAAGGTGTTAGTCGATGAAGTTTTAGGGAGTCGTCCTAAAGCTCCAGTGTACACTTGGAATTGCAGTAGTATTTGTAGTGTATGGCAGGAATCTATTGATATTTTATGCAATTTCTTACGTAACTATACTTAGAAAAGTGTTAAACAAAAGATTAAGATGTTGCAAGGACTAGACCCTTGCAAAGTGAGAGAAAATACTGGTTTGCAAGGTCATTCTCTTGCTTGTCTTTCTAAAAAAGTATGTCGAAGTGTTTTTCACCATTTCAGGATGTTAGCAGTACATCATACTCAAATGAGGAAATTAGTCAGAACACTGTATTATGCAAAAAGTCCAGCACTAATGTTAGAAAAAGTTGAACATTGCTCTTTTGCGCGGATCTGTATCAGATGTAATGAACGTCTGTGAAGTTACTTTGGTCCTGAGGAAGACAGTGCAGAAACTGATACATTAATGGAAGGAAATGTGGAAGAGAATGTACAACATTGTAGTACAGAACATTTTGAGCAAGAAATTTCGAAGTTTAAGGTGATTTCAGGTGAAAGGCCAAATTATTCTTGTATTTGTTGTCGAAGAACTCATTATAAAAATCAGACCAGGACTATTAATCTGTATTTAAAAAGTGAAAAGGAAAATAATAATGAGTGGGAGGAATTTGCAACTTATTTGTTGGTAGAGAATTGTTTTGATTTGGGTTCTGATCAGCGTATTAGTTATTCTTGTTAATGGTGTTCCTACTAAGAGTAAGAAAATCTGGCAAGAACTAGTGGATGTTAGGAAAGTGAAAAAGGCGACCATGTATATGGTAAAAAATAATCAGTACTATAAAAATGTGTATGTGGGAGAAGAAGAAGTAACTGTAGAAGAAGATAGTGACTCGTCAACTGGACAAATTGAAAAAGTGGCTGTGTCTAGAACTGAAGAAATCTACGAACATTACAGTGTTCATCCACTTCATTCTAAAGAAGTGATGGGGAATACTATTGAGTTATTTCAAATGAAAGAAGCAAAGGGAAGTCCCCTTAGTGTATGGGAAGAAAGCTTGGAAGCTCCTTGTTTCCCTCAGTTGTTTCCAACAGGAAAAGGAAGACGATATGATGAACGACCTGTGCATATTCCTGCATCTGAATACCAGACATCAAGATTGTATGCAGAAGATCCAAGATTTCGACAATGTATTCCATATTTGTTTCATCTTTTGTTTGAGAGTGACTTGTCTGGACTTTCTTATGCAGTCAACCATATATTGAAAACAGGTGTACATCTGCAAATTGTTTCGGCAATGGAATTTATGGATAAAGTACAGCAGAACGATAATGTTTTGGAACCTCAGCTGATTAATCTCATGGCATGTCAGTGTGGTACTATTGAGTACCCGTACCATTGTCATGGAGAACTTAAATGTGTGCTAAGGAACTTAGGAACTCCTACATGGTTCCTTACTCTAAGCTGGGGAAACATCCTTAACAACGCGGTTAGTACACCGCAATGCTGTTACATCGCGGTCGTTACAACGACCACATGTAACAACGCTATGCCATTACAACGCAAGTCTTTACATCGACTTGCGCTAGATGGTGTGCTAACATTAAAAATGGTGTAGTTTACTATCCCAACACCTTCCCTACTGATAAGTGGACTGGAGTTGGAATAGTAAATTACACTTTTTTAATGTTAGCACGCCACCTAGCGCAAGTCGATGTAAAGAATTGCGTTGTAAAGGCATAGCGTGGTAACATGCAGTCGTTGTAACAACTGCGATGTAACAGCACACGTTGTAATAACACACGTTGTTACATCGTACATCCTCTAAGCTGTGCTGAATATGCTTGGGATGATTTACTTCAATTTCTTCGAGAGGCAAATCCAAATATAATAAATATTAAATACAAGACACCTGGAGAATTGTGCTCTTTGGATCCAGTTAATGTATGCAGGTATTTCAATCATAGATTTGAAGCCATGATATCTTTTATCACCAATAAAAAAATTCTCCTCTTGGAGAGGTTCTGGATTTCTTTTGGAGAAAGGAGTATCAAGCGAGAGGTGCTCCTCACATACATATGCTAATATAGATCAACGATGCCCCCAAATTTGAAACAGATTCGGATGATACTGTGTTGTCTTTTATGGAAGAATATGCTACATGTGCTATACCCAAAAGCAGAGAAATAAAGGGTCTTAAGACAACAAGTCTTCCGATTCCAAAGCCATGGTTGTGGGAAAAACTGTCTTCAAAAGTACAAATCTAAGGACAAATTGTACACCAAATGTCGTTTTGGATTTCCACGTCCTGTAATATCGAAAGGAAGAGTGAACAGTTTTATGTCATCTTTGAGACATACTATTACAAGAAAGTCTCCAAAAATACGTACAACTTAAGAAGAAATGAAGTCAAAATAAATAAATGACTACAACCCAGTTATTTACTCCATGTGGAATGCTAACATGAATATTCAATATGTTGCGGACAATTCCATTGCTATTGCTCGATATGTAACATCCTACATAACAAAATCAGAAAAGACGGAATTGAAGGAAATGTGGGAAGAGATTTCCCACGAGAAGAGTCTAAGTAAGACGTTATATAGTTACAGTTTGAAGATGTTATCTCATCGAGAAATTGGAGCGTATGAATGCTCAGATCGCTTATCATCTGCAAGTCTATACTCAAAATCTAGAAGAATCATTTGGGTGAGTCTAGGTCTTGCTGCAACACGAAATCGAGTAATTAAATCTGTATAATAAATTGAATATTTAGCTGAAAAAGAGCCCCTATAGACTATGCATGCACTCTTTTATGCACCTGCAAACTTGTCTTTTAAAAGTTCAATTGTCCAGTCTGTATCCTTACACTTCCTCCAAACATTCTGCAACTGCCGCTTCAGTATTGATGGGAGCCATTCAGAAATGCAACGCATCTCCAGAAATGCTCTGGGGGCCCTATGCTCATAATGCTGTGTCAATCCTTACGCCTGCTTCAAGCAGGTGCAGGGTTATGACGCAGCATGAGCCCAAAAGTGACTACACTATTAGAAGGTTATCATGCACTGGAACACCCGCCCCCCACACAGGATTGTCTCCTTCTGGTATAGGAATTTAGAATGTGATGCACCTCTAAGATGCGTCACATTGTAAATACCACACACCATGGCACATCTTTTGCAACAGCGCTGCATCACAAAAATGATGCAATAGTGGTGTAAAAGAGACATAAGGGGGTTGTAAATTTGCGCCTAACACTTACAAATTCACCCAGGCAGTTTCACCAGCAGTGCAAAAGGAAGCATAGACTTGTAACATATATATGCACATATGTTACATTCAAGTGCTTTGGAATTACTACAGTATACTATAAGTAAACACCTCATAGATTTATGCTGTAGCCCTTCCTTATAGTTCTGCACTTTCACTTTTACCATACACTAATAATGTATTCATTCATTCATTTCTGCACTACACATTCATTCAAACAAAGTTTTACACACTATCATCGAAATATAGCTCTTTTTTTGACCAGTGAAGGTAGTTCTGAAAAGAACTGTTTTTTTTGTCTTTTTTGGTTTTTTATTTTTATTTTACATTTTTTAACAGTTTTTTTTAACGATTAAAAGTAACTGCAACCAAAAAAGTGTCCAACAGGAACAAATAAAAAAATAAAAATAACGACGTGAGCAACGGTGCTCCTGTTTTCTCTGGATAATCAAGTCAATTTACTGCTTTCCATAACAGAGCATCTCATTGCAAAATTTGCAATGGATGATTAGATCCGCAAAATCTGGTCTCATATACGGTTGGGGTCAGCAGGTGGAGGGTTGTCCCGCAGCCTTTGAGAGCAAGCTCTTGCATAATTAATAGGGTGGAGATTTTGTACGTGGCGCACCATGCTTGCTGTTCCAAATAAATACTTTTTTCTGGGGTCGCCTCTGGAGAGTATAGTGTCACAGATTTTACACGTGACTTTTGGGGCACTCACCCCGGGGATGGGGGTCGAGGGCCATTAATGGCCTGAGGAAGGGGGCCACGCAGCCCCCTCCAAATATATTTAAAAAAAATTAAACACTGGCCATGCCCCGGGCGATGGGGTCCCAGATGCTGAAAATAGCCTCGGGAGGGGGGCCACACGGCCCCCTTCCATTTAAAAAAAAAAATAGGGGTTAGGCCCTGGGGGATGAGTTCCCCAGGGCCCATAAAATAGGAAAGGAACGGTGGCCACAGAGCTCCCCTTCTTAAAAATAAAAATAAAAAGACCGGCATTGCCGAGGCCCCGCCCCCTCCCAGAAACACTCTGCAAACGTGCCACATGTCTTAAGTTGGGGAATAAATTCTCCTTCAATACTGGGGGTCCCTGGGAGCCAACTAGCACACCAGGTATCTCCAGTAAGCGCCACAGGGCTGCGTTGCAGAGAGGTGGTCCAAGCCACCCCCCTTTTTACTCCTCTCTGCAATGCAGCTCTGTGGCACTTCCTGGAGGTGCCTGGTGGACTAATTGGACCCCAGGGTCCCTCAGGATTCATGGGGACTTTATCCCCCAACTTAAAACGTGCTACTTGGCGTGTTTGCACAGTGGTGAAGAGAGGGGCGGAACCTGAGGTGATGTGTGCAAACACGCCATGTGGCACATTTTAAGTTGGGGAATTAATTCCCCTTCAATCCTGAGGGCCCACCAGGCACCTCCAGTAAGCACCACAGGCCTTCATTGCTGAAACGTGGTCCAGGCCTGAGGGTCCCTGGGGGCCAACTAGCCCACCAGGTACCTCCAGTAAGCACCAAAGGGCTGCGTTTTAGAGAGGTGGTTCAGGCCACGCCCCTTTTATTCACCTCTCTGCAATGCACCGCTATGGTGCTTACTGGAGGTACCTAGTGGGCTACTTGGACCCCAGGGACCCTCAGGATTCAAGGGGACTTTATCCCTCAATTTAAAATGTGCCACTGGGCGTGTTTGTACAGTGGTGAAGGGAGGGGCGGAACCTGAGGTGATGTTGTGCAAACAGGCCATGTGGCACGTTTTAAGTTGGGCAATTAATTGTCCTTAAATCCCGAGGGCCCCTGGGGGCTAACTAGCCCACCAGGTACCTTCAGTAAGTGCCACAGGCCTCCGTTGCAGAAAGTTGGTCCAGGCCATGCCCCTTTTTATACCTCTCTGCAATGCAGCTCTGTGGCACTTACTCGAGGTACCTGGTGGGATAGTTGGACCACAGGGACCCTCAGGATTCAAGGGGACTTAATCCCTCAACTTACAACGCGCCAGGGGGTGCATTTGCAGAGTGGTGGAGAAAGGGGGCATGGCCTTCGTCTACCTCTCACCAATCCCACTGTGTGGGAGTACTGGAGGTAAAAGGTAGGCTAGCTGGCCCCTAAAAGACCCCCAGCATTGAACGGGACTTCAATCCCCATCCAAGAGCGTGCCCGGGAGCGCGTTTGTAAAGTGGGCGTGGCCTGCTACGAGTACTCACCAGTGCTACTATGTTGGACTGACTGGAGGTAATAGTTTGGGAAGTTGGCTAGAAGGATGTCCTTGGGGGCCAACTTCCCCTCTTGTTACCTCCAGTAAGTCCCACACAGTGGGATTTCTAAAACGTCTTCAGGGACCATGGCTCCCTTTCTCTACCACTCTGCAAACATGCCTTGTGGCAGACTACGGGATGGGGGATGAAGTCCAATTTATTCCTGAGGGAGTTTTGGAGCCAAGAATCCCTCCTGGTACCTACTGTAAGTCCTACACAACAGAATTCCTGAGCGTTGGTTGGACACCCGGCACCATTTCTCCACCACTCTGCAAACGCTACTACGTCTTAAAATAGCATATTTCTGCACCTCTGACCTTGAGGTAGTTTTAATTCCCCTGCCCTATTATCTACTAGGGCCTTACAGAGGAGGGCATGCTAATCACAGGGGTACCCGAACACATGGTGTTCCCTAGTGCATGTAGGTATTTTCACTGTATTCTAAGTGTCTTTTAGCATAGTACTGGCTCTAGGCCTGGTTAGTCGGAGTCAGTAACCACCAGTACTCGTCTGAAAAAGTTGTGGGCACAGGATGATTTTGCAACAAGGCCTCTTTCTGCTCCTCTGATGGTTCTTTCTGCATATGTCTTGCTTCTTCCTGCACTTTTCTTCGTCTTTGTGGACTTCTGTTGCCTATTTCCGCATTTCTTTTGCTTCTTTCTGTGCATTTTTTCTTCTTTCTTCACACGTCCTACCTCTGTAGGCATAGTTAGAAACTAGCATTTAAAAAACCTTTGAAATTTACTTAAAAGAATATAGGTGTCAGGCACGTTATAGTTATAAATTAGCATTTAAAAAACCTTTGAAATTCAGTGAAAAAAACATAGGTTTCAGGGACGTTATAGTTAGAAATTGGCATTTAAAAATTCACTTAAAAAAACATAGGTTTTAGGGTAAGTTATAGTTAGTTAGACATTTCACTCATACAAAACCTCTTTTGCTTCTTTCTGCAATTCTCTTGCCTCTTTCTTTACCCCTCTTACCTCTTTCTGCACCTCTCTCGGTTCTTTCTGCACTGATCTTGCTTCTTTCTGCACCTCTCTTGCAAATGTCTGCAATCCTCTTGCCTCTTTCTACACCCTTCTACCCTTTTCCTGCACCTGTCTTGCCTCTTTCTGAACCTCTGTTGCCTCTTTCTGCTACCCTCTTGCCTCTTTCTGCACCCTCTTGCCTCTTTCTGTACCCCACTTGATTCTTTCTATACCTCTCTTGCTTCTTTTTGCATCCCAATTGCCTCTTTCTGTACCCTTTTCTCTCTTTCTGCACCTCTCCTGCCTCTTTCTGCACCTCTCTTACCTCTTTCTGCAGCCTCTTCCCTGTTTCTGTACCTCTTTTGCTTCTTTCTGCAATTCTCTTGCTTCTTTCTGCACTTCTCTTGCTTTTACCTATTTGTACACAGATTTACAGAGTATGTTTTTTGAAACACAGGTATTTAAGTATTTGTATGTTTATTTTTATGTAATGTGTCACTAGGTAAAAGCAGAGACACACGCATGCATACGTTCACAAATTTGGCCAGACTTACAACAGTGATATTCTTTGGATTGCTGTTTTATATTTGGTACACCTAACATTCTGGGCAGTCGATGAATAGTGAACACTCATGAGACAGGTGAGGTTTAACTCATCTTGGGGGAAGGATTAGTGATTAGGCTATGTTGTATAAGTCCAATGTAAGGTACAGTCAAAGTAGGACTCTTTCAACACCTCTTTTGGCTCTTTCTGCACATCTCTTGCTTCTTTTTGCCCCTTTCTTTTTCTTTCTAGAATTCTGTTGCCTCTTTCTGCATTTCTCTTGCTTCTTTCTGTACCTGGCTTCCTCTTTCTGCACCTCTCTTGCCTCTTTCTGTACTTCTCTTGCTTCTTTCTGCGCCTTTCTTCCTCTTTCTGCATGTGGTCTTCCTATGTAGGCATAGTTAGAAATTAGCATTCGAAAAACCTTAAAAATTCACTGAAAAAACCAGAGGTTTCAGGGACATGATACTTGTGGATTAGCATATAAAAAAAACCTTAGAAATTCATTGAAAAAACCCACAGGTTTCAGGAACGTTATAGTTAGGAATTAGCATTTAAAAAACCTTTAAAACCACATTTCTACGACCCCATTGCCGACCTCATCAGCATGCACGCACTGACCTCCACCGACTACATCCTCCTCGGAACCCTGAACTTCCATGTAGCGAACAACAACGACAGCAACTCCTTCACCCTGATAGACAACCTCGACAACGTCGGACTGGAACATCTCGTCACAACGCCAACCCACATCGCTGGACACACGCTCGACGCCATCTTCTCCTCATGCCCCCATGTCTCCTTCAGCCACGTCTACGAACCCACCTGGACCGACCGCCACTGTATCCACTTCACCTTTTGGAAACCCGTCGCACACCACCGCACCCTACAGACTCCCCATCGCTGCTGGGGCAAAATCACCGAAGTACAACTACAGACAAACCTCGCACTCAACCCACCGACCAACCCCGACAATGGTGCACGCTCCCTCAGATGATGGATGGACGACTTCGCTAACACCTTAGCCCTGCTGAAAAAGTAAACCCTCAAAAACACCAGCAAGAGAGCCAACTGGTTCACCCTGGAACTCCTAGCGTCAAAGTGCACCTGCCGGAATTTGGAGACCATATGGCACAGCGAGAAGTCGCCAGGCAGCCGCGCAGCCCTCAAAGACGCCATCCGCAAGCACCACCACCTCATCAGGACCGCCAAGAGGACCTCCTTCAAAGACCGCTTTGACAACAACGCACACAACAGCAAGGAGCTCTTCAACGTCTTGAAGGAGCTCTCCAACCCAAGCTATAACGCCAAGAACATCCTACCATCGCAAGCCCTGTGCGACTCCCTCGCCACCTTCTTCCACCGCAAGATTGACGACATCCACGACAGCTTCACCCTAACAGGCCCCAACACGGTGGACCCACCACACCTCACCAACCACAATCCCCTGACAACATGGGCCAACGAGAGCATCGAAGACACAATCAAGACTATGGGCACAATCCACTCCGGCTCGCCATCTGACCCTCTTCCACACCACATCTTCAACAAAGCCACCAGCTCCATCGCACCCCACCTGCGCAACATCATCAACCTCTCCTTTGAGACCAAGACCTTCCCTGAGAGCTGTAAACACGCAAAGATCAACGCCCTACAGAAGAAACCCAAGGCGGACCCAAGCGAACTCAAAAACGTCTGGCCCATCTCCTTGCTTCCGTTCCCAGCTAAGGTCATCAAGAAGATAGTCAACATCCAGCTCACCCGCTACCACGAGGACAAAAGCATCCTGGTCCCCTCCCAGTCAGGATTCCACAGCAACAACAGCACCGTGACCGCCCTCATCGCCGCCACAGACAACATCAGGATCCTACTGGACAATGGCGAGAATGCGGCCCTCATCCTTCTGGACCTCTCTGCCACCTTTGACACCGTCTACCACCACACACTATGCACACAACTCCATGACGCATGGATCCAAGACAAGGCCCTGGACTGGACCTCCTCCTTCCTCTCCGGCAGAACCCAGAGAGTGCGCCTCCCCCGTTCCGATCAAAAGCCTCTGAGATCATCTGCGACGTCCCACAAGGATCCTCCCTCAGCCCGACGCTCTTCTACATGGTGCCTCTCACATGCATTGCCCAACATCACAACCTCAACATAAGCTCCTACGCCAATGACACACAACTGATCCTCTCCCTCACCAAGGACCCCCTCACCACCAAATTCAACCTCCACCAGGGAATGAAGGCTGCCTTAAGCTGAACACAGACAAGATGGAAATCCTCATCCTCGGGCCCAACCCCTCAGCATGGGATGACTCCTGGTGGCCCACATCGCTAGGGATACCCCCAGCACCTACCAACCACGCACGCAACCTGGGAGTCATCCTCAACTCGAAACTCACCATGACCAAACAAGTCAACGCTGTCTCCTCCACCTGCTTCAAAACCCTCCATATGCTCCACAAGATCTACAGATGGATCCCGACAGACACAAGGGAAACAGCCACCCAGGCCCTAGTCAGCAGCAGACTCGACTACGGAAACGCCCTCTACGCTGGAGCCCCGACCAAGCTCATCAACAAACTGCAAAGAATCCAGAATGCCTCTGCACGACTGATCCTCGACGTCCCAAGCCGGACCACATCACCCCCAACCTGAGGAACCTGCACTGGCTCCCCGTCGACAAAAGAATCTCCTTCAGGCTCCTGCCCACGCACACAAGGCACTCCACAAGACCGGCCAAGTCTATCTCAACAGCTGACTCTCCTTCTACGTACCCAACAGGAATCTCCGCTCCACAGACCTCTCCCTGGCCAACGTCCCACACATCTGTAGAACCACAGCCGGAGGCAGATCCTTCTCCCACTGCACCGCCAAGACCTGGAACACCCTCCCCCTCAACCTACGACAAACCGAAGACCTTCTAACCTTCAGAAGATGACTCCAGACCTGGCTGTTTGACCAGTAGAAACAGCACCCCCCCACTCCCCACCCTCAGTGCCTTGAAACCCTTGCGGGTGGGTAAGTAGTATGCTTTACAAATGATTTAATTGTTTGATTGATTGATTGACTAAAAAAAACACATGTTTCAGGGACGTTATAGTTAGTCAGACATTTCACTTGTACAAAACCAGAGAAATGTGACCGTTATAGTTAGCCGAGCTAACTATAACTCGTGCCCCCTCAAAGCACTGCTGATGACATCACATATTACATCATTCATGACATGGTCAGTGACATCATTGATGACATTGCTTGTGACATCTCAAATGAAATCACTGATGACATCATCCACATGATCATCTGATACACCTCCTCAATCCCTAATATAAACGTTCATACACCCACTCTAAAATACAGACTACCAATCTCAAAACCATAGACTCACCACTAGCAGTTAGTACATACCCACTCACTGATTCATAGGTCTATACACATATCCCCTCACTAACCCATACAGTCACTCATACACCCAGTCACTCATCAACAAAGTCACTGATGTATGCATTCACACACCCATACAGACACTCACACACTGCCACTCACCCATAGAGTTACTGAAAAACCTAGTCAATCACCCAAAAAATCAACCACACTGCCATTTACTCACCTATATATTTATTCACACACACCTCCTCACTTATTCATACAGATAGTACCATATACTTACTCTCTTCTACAATCACTGACACAAGCACACACCCATTCATGCATCCACTCTCGCAATCACTCACTCTCATATTTAGTCACTTAAATACTCCAACACTCACATATACTGTCTTTCACATATGTAGTTACTTACACATATACCACTTAGACATCCATTCACTCACCAACACAGCCATACGCACACTCACTCACCCATACAGCCCCTAGCATATGCACTCATGAACCCATACACCCACTGAATCACCCACTCACACATCCATGCAGGGAGTCACACCCCCCCCACAGACACTCAGGCACCCATGCAGATAATCAGACAACCAATCATGAACCCATATAGACACTCATGTAGCTACTCACCAACCCATGCAGCTACTGACACACCAACTGACAGACTAATACAGACATTCACACAGATTAGTCAATCACCCATGCATTCACTAAGACACGCTCAATCACCCACTTATACAGTCAGTCACTCACCCACTAAATCATCCATTCAGACACTCACACACCCACTCATTCTTCAATAAAACTTGGTGTGTATATATAACATTCTTTAACTTGTTAGAAGCACTCAGTCACTAGATGATGTCATCAGTGATGTCATTTGAGATGTCATCAGTGATGTCGCTGACCATGTCATAAGTGATATAATATGTGACGTCATCAGCAGTGCATTGCGGGGGCGTGAGGTATAGTTAGCTCAGCTAACTATAACTGCCGAATTTCTCTGGTTTTGTACGAGTGAAATGTCTGACTAACTATAACGTCCCTGAAACCTGTGTTTTTTTCCAGTGAATATATATATATATATGCTAGACAAGTCCTCACTTATCAGTGAAAGAGACGGCACTCAGGAACACTGATGAATAGTCGTGTTTATTCCATTAAGGCACACCTGATAAACAGGACGCGTTTCGGCTGCGCAGCAGTCTTGATCACCTGAATCCTGCCATTTTGTAAGTGGTATTTATAATCATTAAAAGCATGAACATAGGAAGAGTCCAACCAAGCTCATCATCAAACAATACTTTAACGTAAAAATGTTGTATTCACACTTGGCACACACATATTTAAACCTATATAATTGTTTTGTTATAGTTAGGAAGACTGTTATTTATTTTTCTATACAAATCAAACTTAGAATACGCAAACACTGGACGTTCTTAAGTTAATTTTACCTTAAATTTATAATGTATGAACCACCTTTAAATTAATAGAACTTTATTTATCCATTATCTAGACACAAAAGTTAAAGTACACAAACATGTACATTTCAAAGTTTAGACTTACACCTTTAATTTTTAATTTACTCAATACCTTGGATTTAAGATAACATTCCGCACCTCCATATTCAGTGTATTCAACTCAGTAGACACACTACATTAACTATAATTCACCACAATACCATGCACTGTTTTCTCAAAAAAGATTTAATTTGCAATGTCAACTGTTCTTATAAATACTATATATTTTAGCTGAAGGGGGATGGTCTGCATTATGCAAAGGATGTATTTATAATAGTAGCTATCCTACCTAGCCAGGACATGTTCCCTCCTCTCCATGTCTGCAAGCCAGTTTGGGCATTCACCAGCAGGTTATTGTAGTTGTGCTCTGTTGTTTTGCCCAGTGAGGGGCATACTTTTAAGTCCATGTAAGGCACCTGTGGGTCTCCATGGAAATGGGAAAAAGCATTCTAAGCGGGTTTTGTCGCTCTGAGGGATAGTGAGATTCAGGACTTGTGAGTTTTTTTGGTTAACTTTAAAGCTAGATACCCTACCAAAGTAATTTAGCTCCTAATTAAGTGATGATAAGGGGTGTGTGGTTGAGTAAGGACAATCATAACATCATCTGTATAAAGCGCTATTCTATGCTCTTGGTGGCCAAAGGCAATGATTTTGATCAGCAAGTTTGTGTGTATAATCTATATCAAACATTCCACATACAAGTCAAATCAGACTGGGATGAAGGACAGCCTTGACGTGTGCCTGATGCTACCTTAAAGATCTGTGGGGACAGTCCTTTAGCTCACACACATGCCGTGGGCCAGGCTTAAGTACACCAGACCCATTTTTCAAATCAAGGGCATAGTCTTGCCTCCTCCAATCGCAGGCCGAGAAAAGGCCTTTGCACCAGATTAAAGGTCTTTCCAGCATTGATTGACGTAAGTAGTGCTGTCTTCTGGGAGCAACTTGTTTTATTGAAGAGGTACAAAAGTCACTTCTAGTTTTCCCTGTAGCTCTTCTACAGTATCAATCCGCTTCATCAGGATCTATCAAGCACTGCACATTTGGAATAAGGCGAGTGGCCAGTATGCCTGTAAAGATTCTGTTGTTGACATTCAATAATGATATGGGCCAGTAGGATGTGCATTTGGTAGGATCTTTCCCCAGTTTATGGATCACAAAAACATTGTTGTTTTCATAGTGTCAGTAAGTATGCCTGTGTTGCTGAATTACTTGTAGGGTATAGGTGAGGAGGGGGGCCAGTTGGGTTGCGAACAGCTTGCAAAAGGAGGTTGTGAACCCATCTTTCCCTGGAGCTGAGCCTAGCTGAGGTTTGGCAATGGTTGCATGAATTCATCCTACTGGATTTCTTCCAGCAGGAGGAGGGCATCCTTTGTTGGCAGGCACACAGTAGGTGCTTTAGACCAGAATGCCACAGCCTCATCTGCATCTAGAGGCTTTGCAGTGTACAGGTTTGCAAAGAAAAGTTCAAGCACTTGCACTATAGCCGTGTCTGTATGCAGTTTCCGTCCCGATGATTCATGTTTCTCCTGAATTCTACTTCTATGTACTTGGGCCCTCAACCGATGCACGAGGAGGCTTCTCGCTTTGTTGCCTTCTGTGTAATATCTCTGCTTGATTCGATCCAGGGAATACTCCGCCTTGTCTATGTCTAGGGCTTTGAGTTGTTTTCTGGCCAGGGTTAGTTACCTCCTCAGATTGTGGGAGCCAGATTGTTTCTGAACTTCCTCTGGGTCTTTCACTTGGGTTTCCAGGGCCTTGCATTACTCTCCCTAGACCTATTTGGATATCAGTGCACCTTGGAGGACTGCTTTAAGAGTATCCTTTAATAGTGAGAAGGTGATATTTGGGTTATCATTTGGGCTTAGGAAGGTGTCAGTTACTTCTGCCAGGTCTTTGACTGCAGAGTGATATGTTAATAGTTTGAGGTACAGGTGTCATGTACTAGGGGTTGTGGGCCCTTCTGGAATGTTCAATGCAATCAAGATAGGGAAGTGGTCATGTAGGGCTGCGACCCTCATCTCAACTTGAGTAACTGCTGTGGTGAGGTGTGCAGTGGCCACAAAGATTTGTATTTGGTATGTGGCAGAGAAGAATGTGTATTCCCTAGTAGTGGCATTGTGCAAGTGCCATATATCCAGTAGGCCCCCCTACTAGTGTCAGGTCAGACCCTCAGGATTGAAGGCTCCAGTCTGCCCTATTCTTTGTCAAAGTGATCTTTTGACGTGTCTAGGACTACATTGAAGTCTCCACCTATCAATATGTCGGAGTCAGGGGTCGTCAGTATCTGTCCCAGAGCATTGAGTGCAAACTATCCATGGTGCTCACTAGGGGCATATATGGTCCCTAAGGTAAAGGTGTAGTGAGATACATAGGGAATGAAGTCTCCCTGGCAGCCCCACCTGTGTCTGGGGCGCCTGCATGTGAAAAGAGGAGGCAAGAAGGATCACTACCCTGTCTTTTTCCCTGTGCCTAAGGAGAATTACTGGCGATGAGACCAGCAGGATTTCATCTGCCTCCAGTCACATTTAAGGAGTCGTATTTCCTCCAATAGACAGACATCGCATTGAGAGTCCTGAAGCATAGAGAGAAGTGCTATCCTTTTTGCCAGGATATTGAGGCCCCACATTAAAACTTTGTATTTTATTCATGAAGTGGGCGTATGTGCATGCACTTAGTGAGTGGGGCATAAGGGGCATGAGTGCAGGACCCTTGGCTGACTGTGCATTGGTGCACCTCTATAAATGTGTGGTAATGGAGAATCTGGTCAATTGAGAGGTTATCAGAGGACCAGCAGTGTCCATGGTCTGAGGCCTGAGGTCTGGGGCCATCTTGTGATGATTCATGGTGTTGCTAGGGAAATTACAGCACCTATTAGAGACATAGATATGGATGGCAAGAAACTAAGTATAGTAAGGAAAAGGGCCTACCTATCATTAGCGTTGAACATTTGAATAAAAAGGGATTTAAGGGGGCATGGTAGGCGTACACTGACCCCTATCCCTCCTGAGGATTGAGGGTCCCAGAGAGACACACCAAGGGCCAAAATGTAAAAAAATATATATGTCATCATGGTCCTGCGGGACTATTGTGGTGCTCAGCTCGGCTGGTGGGAAGTCCCATGTGTGTCCCATGGAAGTACAAGGGACAAAAAATATGCTAACGCCAACAGTCCTCACCCTGCATAGAGGTCTTTGGATAGAGACCAGTCCCTCACCAAATCTTACTACGCACCCGCCATGCACTGCTTATGACCATACATTTTACCTCATAAATGACATCACTCATATGCTGTATGAAATCATTCATAACATCTCTGGTGGCATCTGAAAAAATATCATTAACGCATGGCAAGTGCGCAAAGTATAATTGCTTGATTTAATTATAATTGGTGAATTTGAGTTGTGTTTTGGGTTTAAAATGTTGTGTTTCAGCATACATTCCCCCTAAGTATACCAGGAACCATGAAATCATCAAATGAAGCTCCATCACAAGGGTATAATCTTGTCTAGAAAACTCTATAGGAAAAGAGTTTATTGTTTTGCCAATAACTTTGGTGCCTCTTGACGAATCTCCTATTCTCTTAAGGGAAATATTACCCAAATGTTCCTTTTTGGTTGAGCTGCTGTGTTGAAAGTTTCAGGGTGATTCATCAAGCGGGGGACGAGAAAAAAGGGGAGTCCCAAAATGCATTTTCCTTATGTTAAGTCGATGGGGACTTTTAATGTTTTGAACACGACTACAGCCTGCACTGTTGAAGAACGGGATTACATAACATTTTGCACAAAGCTAGATGTCGGTCCAGAAAGCGCGCTTTTTGTGATTTGGTGTAAATCCGTTCAATAGTTTTTCAGATATCTAACTTAAGAAAATATAGATATCTGGGGATGTGAGTCCTTGCAGTGGCCTCGCGGACCCTACTACAATTTGATTGGCTGCCAACACTTCAATCAGGAAGTATTGGCAGCCATCTTGGTTCTCGGCTTGAATCCCAAGTCCCAGAAAAAAAGTTAAAAATAAATTAAAGGGTGCAGGGCAGGAATACCCTGACCTCTCAGATATGATGGGGGTCTCTCGGGGACCCCTCTGGGGGTAGAAAGAATTTTTTTTTGTTGCAAATTTGCAGGAAATCCCTTTTAAAAAAGCAAGCGCAGGAGCCCGTGCTTGCTTTAGAATACCTCGTGGGTGGGCCAGGTCTCCCCTCCTAGGGCTTTGTAAAGCCCCAGGACTGCCTCCTCCACGGGGCAATGTTAATTATGAAAGTCGCCAGGCCACTGGGTCTGCCCGCAGCCCAGGATACTGCCACCTCCCTGTGGCTAATTGTGATCATGTGGGGAGGCCGCACGGTACCCCTTTCACTGGGGACTGTCACCTCCCCAGGGCTAATTAAATGTATGTGGGGGGCTTTGTGGACGGCCCTGCCCCAGGGACGCCACCTCCCCAGTGCATGCTGTTTTTAAAATGTAAGTAAAGCTTGGGAGGCCACCAGCAGTGCACAAGTTGGCATGTTTGCAGTGTGGTGGAGAAAAGGGACGTGGCCTCTGACAACTGCTCTGGTATCCAGTTTTGGGTCTTACTAGAGGCAACAGGAGGGCTAATTTCCCTCCAAGAACCCTCAAGAGCCAAGGGGACTTCATCCCCCAAGTAGTGGGGTGCCAGCAGGTTCCTTTGCATAACGGTGATGAAAGGGGTGTGGTGTCAAAAACGTCTAAGCACACCCACTCTGTGGTACTTGCTGGAGGTAACATGAGAGGTAGTTGCCACCAAGGACCCTCGATAGCCAAGGGGACTTTACTCCCCTGCTAGTTTTGCACCATGAGGTGCGTTTTGGGAGTGGTAGGGAAAGGAGGAATGACCTCCTATCAGGTCTCAGCAATTCTGCTTTGTGGGACTTACTGGAGGTATTATTAGGGGTAGTTGGTGCAGTACTAGTTGGGTGATGAAGTCCCTTTGTCACTTGATGGTCCTTGGGGGCCAACTACCCCTCCTCGTATCTCCAATAAGTCTAACACAGTGGGATACCTTTGAGCTGGTCGAAGCCCAGCCCCCTTTCTCCACCACTCGGCAAATACGACTACTAGTTAAAAAACCTTAGAAATTCACAGAAAAAATTAAAAGGTTAAATGTACATTATCGTTAGGAATTAGCATTCAAAAAACCTTAGAAATTCACTGAAAAAAACAAAGATTATATTGACGTTATAGTTTGAATATGGAATAAAAAAAACGTAGAAATTGACTTAAAAAAACAAAGGCTACAGAGACGTTATAGTTAGGCTCAGGTTTCACTCATACAAAAAAAGAAAAATTCAGCAGTTATAGTTAGCTTAGCTAACAATAACTTGCGCCACCTCAATGCACTGCTTATGACCTCACATATTACATCACTTATTACATGGTAAGTGACATCACTCATGACATCACTTATGACATCACTGAAACATCATCCAAAGAATCTCTGACGTACCCACTCACACCCTACTGTAACCATTCATGCACCCACTCCAACTTCCATATTACCATTCCCAAAACCACTGACACACCCATATTAGTGGTGTCATTTGAGATGTCATCAGTGATATAACTGACCATGTCATGAGTGAAGGAATATGTGAGTTCATAAGCAGTGCATTGTAGGGGCGTGAGCTATAGTTAGCTCAGCTAACAATAAATGCCTAATTTCTCTGTTTTTGCATGAGTGAAACTTGAACCTAACAATGATGTCACTGTTACCTTTAGTTTTATGAGTGAATATATATATCCATGTCATTTATGTCCTCCAATGTCCCTGCAATTTACAGTATATAGGGAGCACAAAGTTCCAGGCACATAAATGGGTGCTCCAACACCTACGAGCCATTCAGAACCAGGACAACACGTATCCCGTAGCCAGACATTTCAAGGATAAACATGGATCTAAGGTAGAGGGGTTGAAATACTTTCTGATCGACACTGTGCCACCAAGTAGGAGAGGTGGAAACAGAGAGGGAAAACTAAGAATGCTAGATACCCGCTACAGCTTGGAAATGGATTCCAGATGGTCAGTGGGCCTGAATACATCAGAAGATTTGTAAACATGCCTATAATGAAATTCATCAAAGAAAATCCAGAAAATCCAGAAGGGTATCAAAAAAAAGAAAATGAGCAAATTCCTCATACAGATTTACACTTTGGTGTATCACTGAATAAGTAAAAAAGAGTTAGGGTATTTATACCTTTAAATTTGAAAGCAGCTGTTCAACAAGTATTAGATTAATGAATATGGGCACATCAGTCATGGTGAAGACAAAACATTTTTAGTCAATTAATTTTAAACCATGATACAAATGGTTTTAAACAAAAATTGGTATATATCACTTTTAGCACTTTAAGGTTATGTGAGGCAAAATTTGAGGCCGCAATATATTATATAACAAATGTTATGTTATGCACCGAATTCAGAAAATGTCAGATAACCACACTACTTCGAGAAAAACGCAATCGTAGAATAAAGACTCTAACGGCTTGGGTTTTAGACTTTGGACGCAATTTTAGAAAGATAATTGTCGTATTATAATTATTATATTATTATATATGAGATTTTATAATGTATTTATACAGATATTTTCAAATGTATGGTGATTTTAACATAAATGTTTGAATATTTATATATTTTATATATATATATATATATATATATATATATATATATATATTGATATTTATTGAAAATGGTCTTAGTGCAATTTTTACATTATATTTAAATGTATAGGATTTATTTATGACCATATCTTGCTAGTGCCACATAATATCCAGAAATGTCCAACCCAATGGCTTATCAGAATTTAACAGTCTTAAAAATGTGTTTACTGTTGATCTACAATATGCGATTAATATTTAGGTGGACAACACAAAATACAGCAATGGAATGACTATATTATAAAATATGTCTGATTCAAATAGTACTGCTGTGGAAAAAAAAGACTAGAAGTAATATGTATATCCTACATGTTGTCTATGTCTATGCATGCGTATTTTGCACGTTTTCACTCTGCACCAATCACTTTAAAAACATTACCATTCAATGTAGCGTTTGTCATATGAGCAAGGCTCACGAGAGCCAAAACGCTTTGTCGCTTGTTTGTGCGTGAAGCTGAGAAGTGAAGGATGAGTGGCAACCCGTGAAAGCGACGAGCAACAAGAGACTTAAGCACTGTTTTTTTAAGAACTGCCAGCGTGTTTGTTTCTAAGCGCTACGTGAACACTGACAGCACCCACTGACCTGGCTGGAATTGAATGTTTAGCAGGACGCCAGCGTGGTGTAAAATAAACTGTGGGTGAATGTCCTAATTTTAACAAAAATTAACTTGACTTGCATTTC
Organism: Lissotriton vulgaris; assembly: GCF_964263255.1. Lineage (NCBI taxonomy): Eukaryota > Metazoa > Chordata > Amphibia > Caudata > Salamandridae > Lissotriton > Lissotriton vulgaris. The sequence continues at coordinate 1,318,545,238 of NC_141691.1, forward strand.
ATTTTAAAACAAACGCATTTTAAGATTGATAAAGGCATTTTTTTCTCTGATGGCAAACAGTTGTCAATAACGTTTTTTTACCATGCCCTTCCTGGAGTGCCGGTACTTCTTGGGAGAGAAAAGGAGAAAAGGAGCATTTTGGGAATATATACATATATATATATATATATATATTTAATTTCCCACTGAACAGGAAGGACGAACACGGACCCAGAAAGCTTTGTGCAAAGTGTTTATAGTTCCATTAAAACACCACGCACTGCCATGATGCGTTTCGGTCCCAGAAAGGCCTTGATCACATGACGCTGCCAGAAGAGACCAATTAATTTAAAGTGAAAGTGCTGATCACATGACCATGAGGCAAGTAGACATAGAAAAAATCTGCATGTATCAATACATTATAAGCAAATGGTCATTCGTATTAATTTGCATTGTCAACTTGAAATACCAAATATCTTAACATAGGTGTGCAAAAATATGCGGCAGAGCAAAATAAGCATGTGAAAATATGCAAATTACATATTCCCTGATAGTGAGAGCGAAAGCTTCCACTAGCAAGCTCGTAATGTCACCAAGCACCCGAGAAGTAAATTGTTACATGGGTAGAGAAACTGTCAAATGCGCTTAGAGTCGTAGACCCTTACTGACAAACCTAATGGTATATATTGCCACAAATTGAATGTGCAAAATTAAGCATTAGTGCAAAAAAGCCCAGTTCAAATAAACAGTCATCATATTGTATATAATACTGTAAATATAACATGGAAAGTTCCATCATATGCATGTGCTCGCCATGATCATTGAGCATGTCAAATCAGACCAACTGTTTGTAAATGTGCAAAGAAGCATATGTAATTCACTAAATTAATTACCAAAAGGCAGATAATCGTACCCCAGTGGGTCATGGAATTAATGCATTCTCTTGTAAATGGGATATTCTCAGATTCGCAAACCACAATTGGTAGACTGTTATAAAGGATTAAAGTCAATAATTGATTAAAAATTCATTCTAATATAAAGTGCCAACTAGTATTATCATTAGACAAAACCCTAAAAGCCTTAATAAATATCTATTTGTTATGTCATAACTATCTAAAATTACGTATGTTTTAAATCACATATATAATTACTTAAGGAAACAAGTTATATTGTTTGGTACTGGATTAAACCTTTTACGTCAATTTGGAATAAATCAAATAAATAGATGTATTAAATAAATAAATAAATTAATACATACGAAGCCCCAGTGGGCCCTTCGTCTAATCTGCCTCAAACAGACACGATATGTTGATATTAAATGGAAGGAGGAGAAAAGTGTCATGTCTACAATATGACTAAAAATTTACAGTACGGAGGTCCGACATCCGTATTGAATATAATGAAAATTGCTGCAGATGACGTATTACAAGAGTGGGAGATTTAAAGGTAGGTGAAAAAATCCTCGCTTAAGTTGAGCCCCTTGGGCGTTTTGGTGTCCAACTCGAGGATGAACCTTGTTTCTAACTTTCTTAACAAGGCCTCACAGTCACCACCCCGTCGAAGTGGTGGGACCATATCCACCAAAAAATAACTCAGATGATCCAGGCAACTACCATGGATCTCTTTAAAATGTCTAGCAACTGGATATGCTCCGTCATTGTTGCTGATAGCCCTCATGTGCTGTAGTATACGCTTGTGTACCTGCAACTTGGTGCTACCAACATATTGCAGGCCACACGTACACTCCAGCACATAGACAGCAAAATCAGTTTTACATGTTAGTTTTTTAGAAATAATCACAGGAACATCATGGAAAGGGATTTTGTATGATATTTTGTTTCTTCCTAGTTTGCAGGCTTTACAGATTGAACATTTCATGAAGCCTTTAGTAAATTGTAGCCAGGAACTAGTTGTCACTATTTCAGGGCTGCTCTTAACAAGCATGTCACTCATTGAACGTGCTCTGCGAACATTTACCTCTGGAGCTTTGGGTAGAGTGTCACCAATTACAGGGTCATTACGAACCACCACCCAATTTTTGTTGAAAATCATACGCAACTTGTTATGTTGAAGACTGCACGTCGTAATCAATCTGGGTGGTTCAACAGTGTCTCTGGGTACACTGGGCACATCAGCTGTACTGGGGCTGCAACCTAACGCTGTAGAACGGGGAATGGTATTAGCTTTCTTAATCATTCTATCAATCATAGCAGGAGTGTAACTCCTAGCTAAGAATCTTTTCTTACTCTCAACCGGTGCATTTGTGCATTCAGTATCCTCACTACAGATCCGTCTGATACGCAGCATCTCACCATAAAGGATGCTGTGTATCAGATGATCAGGGTGGTGACTGGTGGCGTGTAACACTGTGTTACCCGCCGTGGATTTGTGATGTAACCGGGTCTCCAAGTGATTATTATTAATGTACACTTCCACATCCAAAAAGTTTACGGATACTTTGCTGACTTGTGCTGTAAATCTAAGGTTGAGGTTATTATCATTGATTTCCTCAATGAACAAATTAGCTGCTGATTCTGAACCTTTCCAAATAAGAAATGTCATCTATGTAACGAAACCAAGTTACTATATGGTTAGTCAAGACGTTCCCAAATCTAGCCATGAGATCCTGCTCCTCCCACAGTCCCATATGGAGACACATGTAACTGGCGTTCTCCATGATGCTATTTTTCGTGGAAATTATAGATCTTCCAGGCGGTTTGTTGGGGTCTTTGTGTATCTTCGGAATTAGATACATTACTGGAATTACCGGATGGTTCACTTTGAGGAATTTAAATTTATCGCTACTTAGTAACCCGGAACTTTTCCACGATAACAATTTCGTTTTGAAGTCATACCAGGATAGTTTAACCATCTTCCAATCTCCACGCCTGTAGCATTGTCAGTCATTCAGACGAGTGAGCACTTCCTCCATATACATTGTCCTCGGCCAAAGGACAACATTGCCCCCCTTATCTGATTGGCGAATGATCACATTGCTGTTGCTCTGTAGTTTTTTCATTAGGCTGCCATAACAGTTGTTTTGATGTGAGCTTTTGCATTGAGCCTGTAGTGTAGATATATACAACCTTTTAAGTTGAGTAGTCACTAACTCATTATAGATGTCAATATTGCCATGTAGCATAATGGGATTGAATGTAGACCTCGGTTTGATTTGTGTTAAACCTGGCATATTCAATCTAGGGAAAGTATCAATACTAGTGATTTTGTCATCAATCAAGCTTTTTCCATGTAATTCATGTAAGTTGCACATTTAATCATAATCGTTGGCTGTTGTGATTGGTGGACTCAAGGTTTCTAGTGGTGCCGCACCCTGTATCGTGTGCTGCTTAGTTTTATTCAATAGGTGAAATTTGCGCAGTTTATGTTTGCGGGTGTATTTGTACAAGTCAATGCAGGTCTGTGCATAAATGAAATTGTTGGGTGGGCAGTACAATAGTCCAAGTGATAGGATTTTATTTTCAGTAGTGCTGAGTTGCATGTCTGTTAGGTTGACTACTGACAAAGAATCTCCAGAGGGACAAATCATTTCCGATTCCATTTTGTCTGTGGTTTCTTGCAATTGGGCTTGCCTCCGCTGTCTGTTTTTGCGGCACTGTCTGCGCTCACGGCATTTGTGGTTTGATCTTTGTGTTGTTTTTGGCTTTGGGCACGTGGTCTTAGGGTCTGTCTTCGATCCTGGTGCAGGCAGTCCACTTCCTGTGCCAGTGAAAATGTTGTAAACCCCGACCTAGAGCTTGTAGCTGCTTGTTCGTTTTCCGACTCACTGCCCAGCACGGAACTTAAATCCGACATGGAAGTTGAGGATTGAGTTGCATCGCATGCATTAGATGGCTATGGCGGTTGTGCCGATTTTTCCCCCCTCTTAATGGAATCAAACTTTTTTGCAAATGTGAAAATGTGCCCGTTCTGGTAGTCTAGTTCATCTCTCTGGAATTTAAACGCCTTGCATTTTTTAACGATGTCTTCTTCTTTAGCTAGGCGCACATGCATTTCCTCACAATATCTTTTTCCAACTCAGACCCACCCATTTTGGCTATTTGCTTGTTTAGCTTATCAATTTTGATTTGTAGAGTGGAACGATTGCTCTCGGCATACTTTATCAATATTTTCACTAGTCTGCATGATGAGTCTAAGTTGCATTCTGCCCATTCGGCCAGCATGTTTGGGTCGGGGGTTTTCATAACTTAGGGCCAGCATGATGCGGAGATCACGCAGAATGCGCCCCATCTCCAAATAGCGTGAAAGAGACCTATGCCCCCACCACTTAGATTGTTCTGTTCTCCAGTTGCTTAAATACATCTTTTAACTCAGAACTCCCAGTCTTAGCAGCATTAGAATGTGTTTTGGATAACCCTTCAATGACTGGTCGGTCATCAAACATTTCAGTTGCCGCCTCCTTGCTGCTCTACACAGTGTTGGTGGCCATGGTGCAAATATATTAGGAAACAAGTGGAATGTAGAAAACAGTGAGTCGGCTTAATAGCGCTGACTGCTTCAACAGGCACACCCCTTCACCGTATAGTATAGCCTCAGCTCCTGCCTTCGCAGTCTTCAAGGCTGGGCTTGGATGCACTCTTGAACCCATAGACCCAGTGAATCAACCACTCACACATCTATGCACAGTCACACACCTCCCACCCATCAGTGATGTCACCAGTGATGCATCTGAGATGTCATCAGTGATGTCACTGACCATATCATGAATGATGTGGTATGTGACGTCATCAGCAGTGCATTGCGCGGGCGCGAGTTATAGTTAGCTGAACTAAAGCACTCCAATACCTCACCAGTCTGCACTATATAAAACTGCAAAAACACACAAATAAAAAGTGTTTTGCACACTTCTGTCATTGGGCTACCTCTGGGTGATATTTGTGCTACATTTGGGCTCTTTCGTCTCTGGTGGCTATCTTAGGAGATTTATTTGTTCCGACGTTTCCTAATTTCCTCATTTACTGCAGTCTCCTCAGCAGGAAATGCTTTCAGTTTTATGCTTTGATTCCATCAAGAAGGCATTCAGATTGTTACACTTTTGCCATAAATTCTGAATGTTAGCACTCTAGTTCTCTAGTTGCTGATTAGACAACTGTAGTAAAGCTACTGCTCAACAGGGAAGTCTGCTGCTGGTATTGAAAGTGCATGTTTCAGTCTGCATGTCAGAATTTTTTAATGAAAAAGAAGAGGATTTGAGAAGTCACTCAAAATGTGCCCTAATTTTTCTTTCTTCAGCACCAATCATAATTTCTATAGCAAAATGAACCCTCTCATTTTGTCGCTTTGCAAAATAAATGTTTTAAGTGTTACCACTTTATTCCAATCAAGGTGGCCTCAGGTGTGCCATACTTTTGTCATAAGTAAGAATCTAGCTGTTCTTTAGAACACTCTGGGAAGCTGCAGTAGAACTCAAAGTAATCCACTGACAGTTGCTGCCCTTGTTGGATGTACATGTTTTACTGAAAATGTCAGACTTCATTCTCACATGACTGAGAAAGATAATGTGAATTTACAGAAAATATACTCTCATTTTAGCTTCTAGATCACCTTCCGAACCTCTGTGGGAAAAGTATGAGAAAATAGTTTTCTCTCAAACATGATTCATGATATCCCAGCAGAAGGCTTTTTCACAGGGTAAAATCACCTTAGAACACACCACAATTCCTACAATTAGTATGGTACCATCAACAAATGATTTATAATGTAACTAAAGTCTAATCACTCTTTATACATTCTCAAAACCCTCAAAACCTTCCATTCACTGCAATGCTTTTTAGTGAGGTGCTATCATGTATATTGGTCCCAAGATGGCTGCCAACACTTCTTGGATGAAGTGCTGCCAGCCATTCAGATCTCACGATGAGATGTGTGGTTAGGCTACGCCCAGATATATAAAGTTCTTTTTCCTTTAATATTTAAAAAACTACTGAACGGATTTACACCATTTAACAAAAAGGGCTCTTTCTGAAACAAGACCTACCTTTTTGTCAAATTTGATGTAATTACTTTCAGCAGTTCGGGATGTAGCTGTGTCTAAAGTTTACTATCGAAAATTACTTTGGGAAAACACGTTTTGGGACCCCCTTTTTTCTCTGCCCCCGCTAATGTAAGTGACCATGTCATGAATGATGTAATATGTGACATCATCAGAAGTGGATTGTGGGCGCACGAGATGTAGTTAGTACAACTAACTATATCGGAGGAATTTCAATGGTTTTGTATGAGTGAAATGTCCAGCTAACTATAACACCACTAAAACCTATGTTTTTTTCAGTGAATTTCAAAGGTTTTTTAAATGCTAATTCCTAACTATATCATGCCTGAAATCTATATATTTTTCAGCGAATTTCAAATGCTAATTGCTAACTATAACATGTCTCAAGCCTATGTTTTATTCAGTTAATTTCAAAGGTTTTGTAAATGACAATTTTTAATGTATTAATTTTTGTACTGATTTTTTTTATACTGATTTACTACATTTTTTAAACTATTTATTTTTATATCTTTTATTTGTTTAATTACATTATAATTACATAATACATTACAATACAAAATATACTCTCTCAGAATGAATTACTTTAGTTTAAATATATTGCAAATAGGCAATAGACTTTTAAGTACAGTAGTTACAGTTGTTGCAATGGGCAACACAACTTCAAACACAATGTAACATTGAGCGCAATGTGAATTTCTAGTCAAATGCAATTAGTTACTTTATGGATTACTTTTCTACCCACAGGACTGGATCCTTGATTCAGTCCTTGGACATCTCCAGTAACCAGTTGAGTAAAAGCGTTTTGGTTACAGTAGTGTTTAATATTATTGTATTTTAAAAGTTGAGACTTAGACATTTTTTCACATAGAATCACTAATGTTATCCTATAGCAGAAAATTCACTTAGCAGGTGAGTAGTGTTATCGTTACTTTTTCTTACTCAGTGGTGGATCCTGGATCCAGCACTGGTGCATCTCCTGTAAACAGTTAAAAGAATGTGTTTAAGTCATACAGACGATTTATTAGGAATATTTTTAGTTTGTGGAAATAGAAAGAAACTTTTCTGCTGAAAACCACACAATGGATTCCTATGGAAGGAAATACAAGTTACTGGTAAGTACGCTTGGAATTACTTTTTAGGGTCCGTGCTGGGCTAAAAGATGCAGCACTGGGTTCTCTCCTGATAACAGGTGAGTAAATTGGAATCCCCCTGGGGACCGCCAACCCCCCGGGGCCTATTAAAATTGGGTGGGGGGCTCTCAGGCCCCTCCAGCCCCGGGGCTACTTAAAATAGGGTGTGGGGGCTCTGAGACACTGCGTTGCAGTGTTGTAAAAAGGGGCGTGGCCTCTGAACACCTCTCTGCAACGCAGCTCCCTGGCGCATACTGGAGGTACCTGGTGGGCTAGTTGGCTCACAGGAGACCTCAGAATTGAAGAGGAATTATTTCCCCAAACTAAAATGTGCCACAGGGTGTGTTTGCACACATGTCAGCTCAGGCCCGCCCCCTTCCTTCACTATTGAGCAAAATATTCCTCTAAAATCAGCCGAACTACGAATTCCGATTTACTCACCTGTTATCAGGAGAGACCTCAGAGCTGCATCTTTCACCCACTACTGAGCCTGAAAAGTAATTCTAACCATACTTACAGTAACTTGAATTTCCTTCCATAGGCTAACATTAACTGGTTTCACTTGGAAATTTTTCTAAGTGTGGAGTTTTGGAATTTAAAAAATATTCCTCAAATATCAGCCGAACTACGAATTCCGATTTACTCACCTGTTATCAGGTGAGACCTCAGTGCTGCATCTTTCAGCCCACTACTGATCCTGAAAAGGAATTCTAATCGTAGTTACAGTAACTTGAATTTCCTTTCATAGGCTAACATTGACTGGTTTCACTTGGAAATTTTTCTAAGTGTGGAGTTTTGGAACTTAAAAAAAATCCTCAAAAATCAGCCGAACTACGAATTCCGATTTACTCACCTGTTATCTGGAGAGACCTCAGTGCTGCATCTTTCAGCTCACTAATATTCCTGAAAAGTAAATTTAACTGAACTTACCAGTAACTTGAATTTCTTTCCATAGGATATCATTGCTTGCTACATAAAATATATAGAAATTAAAAAAATATCAAATAAAAATAAAAAATATTACAATTTCAATATTTTTAAAAACATATTTTTTTCAATTTATATAAAAAATATGTAATCTAATTTAAAAAATAAAATATCTAAAAATAAATAGTTTAAAACAATGTAGTAAATTAGTATAAAAAAATAACAATTAATACATTTAAAAATTATCATTTACAAAACCTTTGAAATTCACTGAAAAAACCATAGGTTTCAGCCACGTTATAGTTAGGAATTAGCATTTAAAAAACCTTAGAAATTCACTGAAAAAACCATAGGTTTCAGCCACGTTATAGTTAGGAATTAACATTTAAAAAACCTTAGAAATTCACAGAAAAAACTATAGGTTTCACACATGTTATAGTTAGCTGGACATTTCACTCATACAAAACCATTGAAATTCCCCCGTTATAGTTAGTTCAGCTAACTATAACTTGCGCGCCCGCAATGCACTGCTGATGATGTCACATATTACATCACTCATGACATGGTCAGTGACATCACTCATGACAGCACTGATGACATCTCAAATGACATCACTGATGACATCACTGATGACATCATACAGTGAATGTGTGTCTTTCTGGAAAATAAATATTTTTGATATATGTATATCTAGGTCGATGGAAAAATAAATGGGTAAATAAGTGTGCAATTGTGTGATTTTTTGCTTCAATTTGTACATCTAAAAATTCAGATTTAGTCTTACTAACATTAGATGTAAAGAAGAGGTTATGTTTGTTGTTATTTAGGGACTCCACAAATTTCTGGGTACTAGATTCATCCCCCTCCCACACACAGAAAACATCATCAATAAAGTGCATCCAATGACGTACATGTTTAAAACCTGGGGTGACAATGAGATCCCGCTCCTCCCACCAGCCAACATGTAAACATGCGTAGCTGGGAGAGAAGCAGGATCCCATCGCCACACCCCTTGTCTGTCGCCATATATTTTTTCCGAACATCAAGAAATTGTTGTTCAAACGCCAGCTCACCAATTCATATAGCATTTGGTTCTGGCTATAATATTCACAGGATCTTTGTACTAGATAATGTTTTATGGCTTCCACTCCTTTAACATGGTCGATGCTGGTGTTCAATGATTCTATGTCCAACGGTAACATACACCAGTCATCTTGCCACTTTATCGAGTTCAATTTATTTAAAAAAATCTCCAGTATCCTTGATATAACTGGGAAGATTTTTCACAAGATCCTATCCTGCAAATAAAAATCAATATATTGGGAGATATTTTCACTTATGCTGCTGATTGCAGAGATGATCGGTCTGCCAGGTGTTGGGGACCTCATCTTATGAACTCTGGGTATTAGATACATTCTTGGAATCACCGGATCTTCTGAATGTAGGAAGCCAAATTCCGTTGGTGATATCAATCCTTCCCTTTTAAATGTAGCCAATTGCTTTTTTAAACTTTCCTTTGCTTTTTTGTATTCCATACCATTCGATTTAACATAGCAATCAACATTCTCCAATTGCCTCATGGCCTCACTGATGTAATATTTTTTTGCCAGAGTACGATGTCCCCCCCCCCTTGTCCGATTTACTGATTATAATTTCATGGTTTTTGCTGAGTTTGTTCATTAGGTTTGCATATTGTACCTCATTGTGTGTTTAAGTGCGCTTTTGACCATTAACTTTCAGATTTAATATTTTAAGATCCTCGACCACTCATTCATGAAATATATTTACTGCGTCTTTAGGCATCATTGGGACAAAAGTACTTTTCGATTTAAAAGGGCTTTCTCCTGCTCCTTTTTGCATAACATCAATCCTTTGTACGTTTTTCTGAGTGCTTAATACTTCCATCTCATTGGGTTGCGACACTGTATTAGAAATCTTTCCCAAATCACACAGAGTTAGCAGTAACTTAGCATCCTCTGCGGCAGCTAGAGGTAGTTTGCATTGTGATTTTAAAGGTACATTGTTGCTGTCATCATTTTGAGCATTACCTGATTTAATTGCAAAAAACTTTTTAAATTTTAGTTTTCGTATAAAACAGAAAATATCTGCCCTTGTGTTGGTGTAATTAAAAGTACTTTCTGGGCAGAAATTCAGGCCCAAAGCAAGGAGTTGCTCTTCTGCTGCTGTTAAGGTCTCATTTGTTAGGTTAGTGATTGTGCAGTCCTTTACTGCTTCTTTTTGTACCACGGTTTCTTTTTCTGCTGTGGCTTGTTGGATCTTCTTTCTCCTTGCTGCTCTCCTTTTCGCATAGCGCCTTTTCCTGCTTTGTTGCTTTTTCGCCGCGTTCTGGGGCGGAGTGTTTGCAAACAGTCCTCTACTAAAAAATCTACTTCTTCGCCCAGATCCAATACCATGTTAATTGTGCGCCCTTCCATTGTACTCAGCTCAGAGCCTGATGTGCTTGACATAGACAGTGTATCTATGTCTGACTCTGTTGCATTTCCATCTTGGCTTTGTTGTCCTTGTTTTGCTTTGCTGTTGTTTTTGCCACTGAACCTTAATTTTTTGGTATGTTCAAATTTGCGAGAGAAAGTATAGATCTGTCCCAGTTCGTAATCTTTCTGGTCCCTTGAAAACTTGTGCGCCTTGCGAATTTTTATTTTTTCTTCGTGTTTGCGCAACCTATCGCTTATTTCTTTACGTGTTTTCACAATTAGATCTTTTTGCTCACTTTGAACTACTTTGTCCAGTACCTCATTGTATATATATGAAGAGCTGCTGTAGTTACATTCCAAATAGCCTCTTATCCAATCTTCTAAGACAGGCATGCATAGGCACTTCTGGTGTCTTTCTTTAATAGTGAATGTAAATGCTCTCTGTGCAATCTGTTTCCAGTCCATGCGAGGGGCCATTCTTGCAGCCACTTCAATTTTTGTCCAGCTGATAGTTTTGTTAATTCCATCAATGCAGGAGCCTCTGGACTCAGAAGATAATAACTTACCTCTGAAGACGTTTAGCTCACAAAAGAATATTTTGTACTATCAATTAGATTAACTCTCGAAACCCCAGAGAAAGCAGGCTATGTTTTCCTTTTGTCAATTTAATTGAAAGCATGAAATGTCAGCGGAGGAAAAATCAGATGAGACATTTCATTCTCTTTCAGGGGAGGTAGAGAGGAGTATGTTTGAGAATGACTAGCTGTTTTTACAATGCTGCTAACATAGTATATGTTTGTGGTTGCATGCTAAAATGAAAGGCATACATGGGCATATTTATCATAGGATTGTGTCACTTTTGTGCAACGAAACAGGGTGCAAAAGTGACTCAATCCTTATGTGAGATTTAGCGGGCCATGCAGGGCGGCCTTGCAATGCCCTGGCTGGCGTTATAAATCCTGAGTAATGAAACGCAAGTGCAAGTTGCTGTGTTGCGTTACTCTGCTTCAGGGAGGCATTCCATTGGTGGTGCATTGGGATTCTCATACTACCCCCATGGATTTTGGTGCATTGCCAGATTTACCATAAGTGGTAGACCTGGGAATGCATCAGAACATCTATGCATCCTCATAGGAGGCATAGGATATTTCTCCTTGAATGTTCCTCTTTCTATATGTGTTGAATTCAGCAGCAGACATAGAGGAAAAGGCTTCAAGGGATTGTTTTGTGCAGGGAGGTGTCCTATCCTGCGCAAAAGCAATCCTGCTTACAATGCAGTCACCCTTGCACCATGGCGCAAGGGTGCCTCGTTAGCACTAGGTAGCATATTTTGCACCAGTCCTAAATACAGGAATGGGCCATATTATGTTAAATACAGCACATCCCTGCCCTTTTCCTGTCTTGAAGCACAACACAGCTATTTGACTTGCTGTGCTGCATGATTTGTTTGTGAATATGCCCTATAGAATCTTTGCTATATACTTATTTTTTTTTGTATCATTTGCTGTTATGCAAAAAATCCAATACTTTAGAGCAGTACCCTGAAACTGAGTATTTTTGACTAATGGTGTCCACAGTGTCCCCTACTTTCTGTATAATTGTCCTTATTATTCCTCCACCTGACATCACTAACTAATTTCCTTAACTCTCACACGTCATAAATCGATCCAGCAGAATCCCTTAGTAAAATTTACATGGAAAATTGTCACCATGATCGATTTTTCTATCATGTTTCATAAACATTTGAGTTTAAATTTAGGGATGGTCAATAAATGTGAATGCAAAAATAATATTTCTTTTGTGTTTCTTGTCTTATAGGAATATGAAACCGTTATATTTTCTTCAATAACCTCAGAAGCAAAATCAATAAATTACACAGGAGCAAGTTAAACATCATCACAAGTGGGATTCTGTCTCAAAAAATCGCCCCATGAAAAGGTTGCGTGCTATGGAGTGTGTCACACTACTGCCAATTGTGCTAGGACTGGCACAGTTCTGGCCGTGTCTAAGCATCAGCCCAAAGGTCCACCACTTGCGGGATGCCAACCGGAAGTATCAAAGCCCACACCGAGTAAAGCGCGGCTGGGTTTGGAAACAGTTCTTTGTCTTTGAAGAGCTAGAAGTAACACAGCGGGTATATGTTGGACAGGTAACTCCATTATCTGTGTTTACTAATCTTATATAGTTGTACAAAAGTGGGAATCTCTGACATGCATGTAATATGACAACTTGAGACCCTCCGGGTGAGTAGTGCGCTATACAAATGCTCTGATTGATTGAAATGCTCTGATTGACATTTGGTAAATGCTAAATTAGTTGGGAGCAACGAAATCACACTAAAGCCAACAATAAAGTAAAGCACCTGTGATTTGACAAAAGTAAAGCTGAATTAGACTCAAGCAAAAAATGTTTATTTGCTGTATGAGCACTGTAAATAATATTGATATACATAGACAAATACGCCCTTTTAGACTGATATTTTACAATGTAGGCAAAGTTACCAGAGGGCATTTGATGCTTTCATCAAGATGTTTTAAACATCCAAAAAATACAGTGTTTGCTATGGGGCAGAACACAAGTTGAGGGTACATGCGGGTAGATGGTGTCTACCCACTTTTTTCACAGAGTGGACACCGTCTACCCAGCCAAGAGGTTGGACCCCACTGACATATGCGGAACTTGTCTTGAAATATATAGTCTCCAGCCTTAATTGGGAGGGTTGGCATGTATGGTTGCGTCAATTTTTTGGCACAACCCCAATGCAAAATCTCATTTGTTAAATATTGTAATGTGCTCAAATGTACTCATGATGGACCTGCTAAACATATTTGAGGTCTTAAGTTCTTGTGTCAGTTCCTGGGAGGTCATAGGTTGTGATACCACCTTCTATGATGCCATGTGCAATGCCACACGCCACTGTGATGCATACTGCCCAACTTGGTTAGTTCTCCCACTTTCTATTTTAGAACTTGTGCCCTGCCCAGGGGTATTACACAAGTTATTTGTTTCCATCACAAACAGAATCATTCTAGCGTGTAAAAAACCAACATCAAACACAAACAACACTAACATTTACAGAGCTCGTAGCCCGCAAATGTTACATTTTTTTTTAAGACTACATTTTAGATAGTTTACTCTATCAGACGAGTTATATAGATGCTATTTGGGGGGCACTGCATCAAGTCACCCACGGAGTACTCCGTAAAACTTAAAAGCAATATTTATTCACCATCATTTCCTATTCACAACCTAGCAACTGATGTACACCTCATTACTTTGTAATGAATCAAATTAATACTAAATCCATTTGACATTAGGACGCTCCGGGAGATTGCATGGCTTATTAGATTCGTGTGGTTTTATTACACGGGGCGATTAGTCTTCGCTAAATAAAAAAAAACACACACATTTTAAGATAATCTCTATAATGAGCCCTATCAGCTGCTGGTATGTTTATTTCTGTAACAGAGGTAAGTATTGCCAGTTGTTCTGGTGCCCTTTGTAATGAAGCTCCTATTACATGAATGAACTGCAGCACATTGAAGCGCTAATTAGCTAGCACTAAAATTTAATTAGACCCAAAGGGCGAAGTGCTAAAAATTCATTAATTGCATTCTCATAAGCCGTCAGACTCGTAGCAGTTCGACGTCTAACTCATATCACAACATATTACAGAATCTGCTTCTGTCTGTCAAAACATATCTGTATCGCACGTAGTGCACCATAATGCAGTTCTAGACAGAGGCGCAAGTAGAGCCAAATTTCGGGGGGGGGGGGCTAAGAAAAAATTTCAGGGGGGGGCTGAACCTTCAATCAGTAGGCAGAGTGGAGCTGCAGGGGCTCTTAGAAGGGGTGAAAACAACTGCAAGGCCTAATTAACATTCAAATGGTCTTTTAAAGACCTGTGAAACATTCGGGTGCGGCTCTGTGTGTGCCCGGGATCTGTCTCATCCCGAGCTGCCACACACGACGGGGGGGCTGAAGCCCGGTGAGTTCAATGGGTGTTGCGCGCCTGGTTCGAGAGGTTGTAAGATACTAAGACATTTAAGTATTGACTGCAGAGAATGAAAGATGGATTCATTTAGCTGCCCCATTTCACAGTTTAAAGTAACAATAGACCTCACTAAGGGCCACATGCGTCAACGAAAATACTGGTCGCAAACGGGCAGATTCGCAGACTGTCTAAAAAAGAGAAGCAACATATTCAAATTGTTTGAAGTTAAATGCTCTGAAAATAGAGATTTTGGACCAGTCAGTCAACCTAAAGAGTTTGACCAGGTTACAAACAATGACAGTGGCATCAGAGGCCATAGTTTCATGAGCAGTATGTGCACCAAACCTGGAAACATCTACAGCACCTGGGCCAAAACTCAACAGTGCCAATAGGAAATGCCTGGGGTGGAGGTGGGCAAGTGAGCCTTCCTGAAGGAAATAAGGAGCCCAGAGCATGCGTGAAGATGGTGATGGGCTTGGGCTATAGGTGTCATCTATTCGGTGAGGCATCTAGTAACACAAAAATTGCAGCAAGACAGGAAGTAAGGAAAAAGGACAGAAAAACAGTTGGTCTTGGTCCTTTCAGAAATACAAGCAACAGACAAAGTCTTCTTGGGTGATGGACCGGTCATTGATGGACAGGGCTGTATCATCTGAGACATTTTAATATAGAATAAACCAAGGAGCGTGATTAGCCTGACATTTTTTTCTGAAAATCTAGGTCAGCAGACCGATAATGTAAGTGGGAGAAGACAATATGACGCCAAAGGAGGTGGAGGTGTGTCTGAGGAGAAGAGGCAAGAAAGGCTATTCCTTTCATTAACTCAAAACCAAGGGATCTTTCCCAGTATGAATGGTGCTGAGAAGAGGGTGACCAGAGGACACAGCTTAAGGGTACCATTAATAGTTCAGCAGGAGATGCCCTTGGCCTGAAGGGAGGAAGTATGGTTGAAAACTTGAGTGGGAGAGGAAGCAATGGTATTCACGCCCCATTACAAGCACTAGTCAATTCAATCAGACAATGCTGACATTTAGGTTCGCCTGGTGCCTAGGGACCATGACTCAATGATAAGTCTTTCAGCTTCAGATGGAAGGCCTAGGAAATCAGCCAAATCGGTTGGAACGGAGACCCTGTAGTCTAGAGGGTGAGCCTTCTTCAAGGGGTCCACAAGCTGTTTACAGGGGACCCTGGTATTTTGAGGCTGTTGGTGGTTCATCTTAATGCTTCTTTACAGGCAGGGCACATTCCTCAGCCATAGAAACATGACAGGGTCTTACCCCCACCTGAAGAACCCCCATCTGGATCCCTTGAATTGGTCCAAATACTTACCTACCTCTATGCTTCACATTCTGGCTAGAATCATGAAAAAGCATGTTAACCGACAAATCTCCATGTTTGTGGAGCCTCATAACCTGCTTCACCCTTCCCAATTGGGGTCAAGAGCAGAGCACAGCACTGAATCCACCCTTTTCGGAGTGACAGAACATTTTAGGCAGCTGCTGGATGACGGCGAGACAGCAGCTTTGATTTTACATGACCTCAGTGCTGCCTTTGACACAGTGTCACGCTGCTGGAAAGATTGGTCAATTTAGGCATAAAAGGAACAGACGTGTCCTAGATGGCATCCCTCATCAGTGACCAAACATTTCAGGTCTCCTCAGGGAATACCTCCTTCTCACATGCCCTTACATCAGGGGTCCCTAAGGTCGACTCTGTTCAATGTCTATATCAGACCTTGCGCTGAACTGATTCAAAGTTTGGGCCTGACTCTATTTTACTACATGGATGACACTCAAAACATCTCCCCTATCTCTTCCGCCCAGGTACATAACTCTAAGCCCCTGAATTCCTGTCTGTCCAGGTGGCTTTATTGATGAATATGAATTCCCTCAACCTCAACAATGAAAAAACTGATGTACTGGTGCTGGGAAAGAACCTGCCCCTTTGGGACCCACATCTCTGACCTCAAAGCCTTTGCGCCCTTCCAGCACCGCCCAAAAGGTGAAGAACCAGGGCTTCATGACTGCCAACAAGTTGTCCAATAAGAATCAAGCTGGGAAGACGGCTGCCACCTGTTTTGCCATTTTGAAATGGCTGCAGAAAATACTTTGGATTCTTCCTTTCTCAGCCCAAAGAACTGTCATCCTGGCACTTATTTAATCGAAACCGGACTACAGCAATGTTTTCTATTTGGGAGCAGATAAAGCCTCCATAAGAACTTTTTTTGGGACTACTGCACGTAGTCCAAAACTCGGCAGCCAGGATGCTCCACAGACTTCCAAAAAGTGCAACAGCAACCTCTCTTATGAGGGAGCTGAACTGCTAAAGGTTGAGAAAAGGTTCCAATTCAATGCCCTTTGCTTTGCTCATGGAGATAGATCATGCATTGCTCTCTGTTACCTTTATGGACTGGTTAGACCTTATCTTCCGGCTGGGCCCTAAGCTACAAAACAACTTTCCATTAACCCTGAGAATGTGTACTTCTCTGTCTTCCTTTCAGAAAAAGCTGAAGACCTGGATATTTGAGGTGAGGGTTTTTTGATTGCTCCCTATCTGTCTCTTAACCCCCGGAAACCCTGTGTGGGTAGCTGTTTACGCTCTACAAATGTTATTGATAATAATAATAATTGTTAAGATATTCAGGGAGTGCACGCAGGATGTTTGCTATGTGCTCCATAAGAGCAGAAACCCATGCTTGCTGGCTAAAGAGTAGGTAACCAGGAAAAGAAGATACAGACACCAGTGAAGGTGAACCATGGCTTGGGGAATCATGCTGTAAGCATCTACTGACCAGGAGTCTGGGTTCAGATGCCATCTCAAAAAGGGCTGAAGCATGCATTGCAGACATCATATGATGCAATCTATTTCCAGGGCATCCAAAAGGTGAGAAGAAGCCTGAATAAAAGAATGCCAGCATCCAGTCACTGAGGTCCAAAAGATAACTTTAACATAGAGATAAAGTTGGTGAGACCTGGAAGGATTTCCACTTGAACAGTGCAGTGCCAATAAAGACAAAAGAACCAGTGATCCTTAGCCAATGTGTCCAGGTTCTTTGACCTTGTCTGCCAAGTTTGCTGATGTTGCAAATAGGTACTTGTTGTCAATCCACAAAAGGATAGTGCATTGAGGGTGGTTCCTGGCTAAACTCTTCACATCAAAGATCCCTGTCAATATTTCTGGGCAGAGAAAAGAGATCTTAAATGTTTCACCCAACGTGACCTTCTGCCATCTGATTTCTGGATGTTAACTGGGTGAGACCCATAGATACCCTTCCCATTCTATGTTTTTCATCGTCCATTAATGGTCGAAAGAGTTGTCATCCAAGGGAATTACATCCAAATAACTGAAGCCATGTCTCAAATGAAGGGCTTTCCAATGTTGAAGTGTCTGGAAATTACAGAGACAGTCTCCTTCCTGGTCATTATGGACACTCTTTCCAGTCCTGGACTGTTGTTTGGTAGAAGAATGCTTTCTAGGTGTCGTATTTTTGTTTTGCTTCCATTGCACTAATTAGACCAACATACCGGAAAACGATGATTTGTATGGAAAAGTTTCCAGACTAAAAGCAGTGTCTGTAATGACCTGTAGTGAGTTGGTCACCCGAATGGTAGTTGGTTAGGCCCAGAAATATTTCCTGGATTGAAAACTACAATAGACTTGTTACCTAGACTAGACCCTTAAGGGTTTGGATTTCCAATCCAGAGATAATTGTATTTCATTTGTTGGATGGTTTCTCAAAAGGAAGTTTGACCTGACATAGATTGCTGCCAATTAAGTCTAAGAATTCCATCGACTATGAGGTGTTAAAGGATGATTTTCAAAAATGTACATGCAAATTGGGGGGGAATTCCTTTACCCTGCAGGCAGAACCACAACCTGCCTTTACTCCGCAGTCACTACCCCGACTGCAACATTACTTTGCGTTCCTTTACCACACAAGTCATTACAACGAGTTGCTTTAGGGGCGCTTTGTTGAACTGGTGTTGGGTTTTAAGTTCAACACCTTCCCTACTGATACACTGACTGGAGTTGGAATAGTAATTTATACTGTTCCAAAATACAGCGCCCCTCCAAGGCGGTAAAGGAACACATGGTAATGTTGCGGTCACGGTAGTGTCTGCAGAGCAAAGGAATACATGAGAAATGCACGTGGGGTCCGTCATACATCACAAATGAAGGCATTTAAGGAGAGATCTGTGATACTGATGATGATACTATCGGTGAAAAGGACGTTGAGCCATCTTGAGGATATTGTTGAGGTAGATTAGGAGACAAATGCCACTGGTGCATATGTAACTCACCATCACAAGAGGAGTTTGGTGAAACACTACATTATAGATGAGAGACTAAGGGGAAGGACGCTGAACTTCCAAACCTATATCTTCCGCTCAATTTTGAGAAATTCCTGTTTAGCGAAGCAGGTGAGAATTGAAAAATAGGTGTCTTTGAGAAACAGATGCACCATCCAGTCATTGGAGAGGAGGGTGTCTCGATTTTGAATTATTAGAAGTAATGCAACAATTGAGGGGCTTGAGGTTCATTACAGGCCAGAAGTCCTTGGATTCTTTTACATACAAGGAAGACTGAGCTGACAAAACCACAATGGGAGAGGCATCATGGTTGTCTCTTTCTTAACTGGTTCTGCCACTTCCTGATCCACAGGGACATTTTCTTGGGAAGAAACATGCTGACAAGGAGGTCTTTTGAGCGGGGTGAGCGAGCTTGAAAATCTGTGTGATCGCTGGCCAGACTCTTAAGGATCAAGGGATCACTGGTCAGGTTCCTCTGTTTTGGAAATAAGATATGGCCTCCTATGTTTTCCAGAGAGGAGGAGGTAGAAATGATTATCTTGCTTGGAGAGTCTGACAGGATAGGTAGGGCATCTCTACTACAGGAGCTGTGATCTCTTTAGTCAAAGAACACTAGTTAACAAGAGTATTGGTGGCTTCGGTGGAAGACCAACTGCAGGATGAGGAAAAAATCAAGTTCTTAATGTAACTTTAAATGAGATTATTTTTCTGCCTGATTAATACTTATAACCAATGTGTTTTGAGCACATCTATTCAAAACTTTTAGCCACTCTTCTAATTATTCACTTGTCATATAGAACGGGTGGCAAGCGACAACTTCTATGTATAGGAGCCTATTAGAAAATGATTATTTTGCATTTACAGAGAAGATGGATGCATTCAGGAGTGACTGAGATGCAACCCATTAGAAGAAACAGTTTTGAGCACTCACCAAATATATCAGGAGCCCACTTTACAGAGTTTACTTCGTCATAAATCTCCTTGCTACGTATTCTAAAAGACATGCCTAGCAGGCATTAATCCATTTTATCATGCATCATTATATGGTATATCTATTTTACTTATGTGGGGATTAATTCATGCTTTGCTTTGTGAGTTTAGGAATGCCGCACACAAGAAGCTTGTGAGCATTCACAAACTTCTTTCTGACCCCTCTCATGTCTTAAGGATGAAAGATTTACATCAGAGTAGGAAGGGGAATGGTACACTCTAGATCTTCATAAGGTATTTGAAAAGGGGTTTCTCAATGGGAAAAATGTTTCCACATACCTGAGATTTCTTTAGGACTTTTCAAGACATTATATGGGTAGGTCAAGCAAATTTCTTAAAGGCTCCCTTCATGAATGTTATGAGTCAGGGGGGAAGATTCAGGAAAATGGAATGGGAGCCGTAATAAAGCCCTTCCTCCTACTAGACCCAGATATGAAAGTCACCATAAGAAGACAAAATAACCATCTGCCCTTTACTTGGCTGCCTGGACAGAATGTCATGGGTAAGAGTTTGAAAAGAGGATCATAAGGGGGTTAATTGACCATTGGCAAAAGGGCAGGGAAGAGGAGGGGTTCAGCTGGAAATTCTAAATTTATGACTGGGAAGAATTTGTGCTCGTCGATCCAAGGTTTATAAAATATTGCATACCAATAATACGCAAAATACAAAATATTTAAATATCACAGGAATTGAATGTTTCAGCGACCTTGTGAGCCAACGGTGGTGTGTCTCAGTGTTGGGTTGGCTGTATGGGGCAACTGATTCAAGCCTGCAGCTCAGTAGCACAGTCGAAGAATGGGCAGTAATTCAGGTAGAGCCAAAGATTATGCAAGTGCTTTAGGATCCTGAGATTCAGGTGCCTCTGTTTTTAAATCCAGCCACTTAGGGTTCTTAATCACTCTTCTCTGATTAAAACATTGTGGCTAAAACACACAGAACCATAAATGTAATACTGCTTATCAATGGAGTGGCTGTTAGAAAAACAAGGTTCCAAGAGAAATGCTGTAGATTTGACATATACTGAATTCTGGATTCTTCATAAGACAGTGCCCGTGGCACTGTGGATAATGTCTGCCTGAATTTATTCCTGCACTTGCTCTTGTTGTTTTTGAAGTTATATACTATGCCCTATAACCCATTGATATTGAGACATGGTGCACAGTGAGGTCTGTTTTTCTGACATTGTTTAGTCTGACATTGTAAGCGTCCTCTTGGCTTTGTGCTCTAAGGTTTCTGCAAATGTCCTCCCACTTTCCCGTCCTGATGATGATCCAAAAAATCATTTTGAATGACCGAAATGTCATCAATATTACTGCATTTTTGCCAGGTTGATACTGTCTAGGATAAATGTTGTGGTGGTGACTTTTAGTAATTTGGTTTACACAAATATATCCTTATGGTCATTTGCAACTTTTGCTCATACTCTCATTGAATTTTGTTGTTTCTCACTTTGTTGTCATCATGGGTACTGAGCACTGTTTTCCTGAAAAAATCCTGATTAAAAGTCGTTTAACAGTTTCCCACTCTGCGTCTGTGCTTCAGTTTCAAAATTTGTGTATCACTGATTGTCCTCTGAATAGAAAATAAAAATTAAACGTTTTCAAAGTGAACCATCACCTTTGTTTATTAATCCGACTACAATGCCTTATTTTTAATGTATTGAATAGCCATTATTTATTGTCATGAGTTCAAAAGGTGGGACTCATCAATATGAACAGGACTATAACATATTCCCAATATGGGCAGGTACTGTGAAAGGTGTGAGAGACCCTCTACAAATCTGCAACCACATTAAAAGTACAGAAAATTGACAAGAAGGGCATTTATAATAAATACTAATAATGACTATTTAAGCATAGAAGAAAATTGAAGACAAGATTTAGCCAGGTATAATTGAGGTAGTCTAGTAGCTAGAGACCAGCCAAGACTCAGTTATAATTCGCAAATGTACAGTATAGACAGATTGATGAAACATTTCTAGCACGAAACCCCACACCAGAAGTTTAAAAGAGAACAACCGCTTGAAGAGAGATGGGTTGCATTCTTTACTCAACTCCAATGACATTTCATTTATTCTGATGAATTACTCCTGACTAGTCAAAGTTCAGTCTTATGTTTCATGATTGTCTCATATACTCTATGGACACTGGAAATATCAATTTTATCATTTTGATGTACACATCTGCGCTAAAAAGGTATCATGCATATTTTAACGCTACTAAACCAACATCATATGTTTCCCTTCCTTCCCAGCAGAACTGCTAAAATGTAATGTAACACAACCAAGGAAGAGCACTGCAAATGTGGTCCTTTTAATTCTGGCTCAAGTCTGAATGGTTGTTGTCAGAAATGTAGTTATTGACTTGGGAGGGGAGGAATACCCCTACCAATTTAATAAACAGAATCTTTTTAAGTCAAAATACAGTTCATTGGGAAACTCAGCCTAGCCCCTAGGGCTATGCCACAAGAAACAAACAGATTTCCAGGGGAGTTTATCTTTATTTCAAGCAGTGCCAAAGAGATTTAAAGTTGAGAACACAATACCATAAAATAGCTAATCTGGCAATCAGGTTCGGGTCTCAGCAACGACACTCAACATCCTGTGATTCTGGGCAAATCACTTAGGGGCAGATTTACAAGCCCCTTGCGCCTCTTTAACGCTGCCGTTGCGTCACTTTTGTGACGCAGCGGCGGCGCAAAAGATGCGCCGTGATGCGGGGTATTTACAACGTGACGCATCTGGGAGATGCGTCACGTTGTAAAGCCCTGCGTCATAAGGAGGTGTTCTGGCACCGGGAGGGGGGGGGGAGGGGGGGCGTTCCTGCATAGGAACGCCTTCTAAAAGTGGCTGAGTGAAATCTACAAGATTTCACTCAGTCACTTTTAGGCCAATGCTGCGTCAAAAACCTGCGCCTGCTTGAAGCAGGCATAAGGCTTGACGCAACATTGGACAGATAGGGCCCCCCAGAGTATTGCTGGAGCTGTGTTGCGCTTGCGACTCAACTCCAGCAATGCACAGCCTTTACGGCTCAGATGCGTCACGCATCTGCCCATTTTTGCCCCATGGTGCGCCGCATTGTAAATGCGGCGCACCATGGGTCGCGGAGCTTCGGCGCACAATAATTGGCACATCCCTGGGGATGCGCCAATTATTTTAAATCTGCCCCTTAATCTCCCTGAGCCTAACAAAATGAATGTTTCCTAGTGTAACGCAACTAGTGCTAATGTAAAGTGCTCTGATACTTTCGGGTCAAGTTCGCGCTATATAAAACAACGGAGAGAAAAATATAAATACAGCTTAAAAAATCAAAGAAAATGTAATCAGAAGAACAACACAAAAATGATTACCATAGATTAGAGGACTCCGATATATGGATTGCTAAAGATTCATGAAAAAAGTGGCACGCAATGGCAAATCCCTATTTATAGTCAATAATAACGGTTGCAGCGATTGACCACAGGCATTGCAAATTTAGCAATTCACACTAGTGAAAGTTTTTGTATTTGGATATTGTTTCATTTCTTTTCTTCAAAATTCTTTAGTGGACATGGCTGGAAGCTGAGCATCCAAGGGTCCCTCAAAGTCACATACACTGTCAAATTGTCCTCACTGAAGCCTTCTGTTTAGGCGTCAGTATTTCCAAGTGGGAGAAAGCATAATTTTGTAGCAGCGTGAGTTGCTTCGCTGCTGAGAGAGAGTCTTCAACTGGATCCACTGCCTAACACAATGTTAGGATTTTGCCACCTATAGGCTTCGCATTTTCTTTCTGTAGGTCAAGGCGGGAATTTTAACCGATGATGACTTAGTGGGCTTGGATGCACTTCTAGTCAGACCAGTGATTTTGCTTCGGCTATCTACTGCCTTCTGCACTGTCACCTGATCACTTCGAGTCCAAAGACTTTCTAATGCATTCTCCTACTTCACGGAATGATAGCCATTAGTGGCCTCTTATTGAATTCTACCAAGCCTTGTTTTGTGTTTCATATGGTAAGCCATTTCTTTATTCTCATTTAAATCCTATATAAGGAATAAAATGATATCTTCTTTATAGATTAATCTTCTTTAGGAATGGCTAGCATTAGAAATGTGGTCTCTAGTTGGCAGTCAGTATGCACCCTGTCCAGGTAATGACCCTAACTCTAGTCAGGGTAAATAGATCACACAGCTAAGATAACCACTGTTCAACCCCTTGGTAGCTTTCAGACGAGCGGTCAGGCTTATCTCTGAGTCAATGTGTAAAGCATTTGTACCTACACACACAGTAAAGACACCACAAAATAGGTCCACACCAGTTTAGGAGTAAAATAGCCAATATTTATCTGAATAAAACAAGCCTTAAACCACAAAAAATCCAACATACACAAGTAAAGATATCACTTTTCAAAGGTTAAGCCCATGTAGCCCATAAAAATCTATGGAAGTACCTGGGATGCTTCAAAATTCACAGACAAATACAGGTGCAGGGGAGGTGAGGCGTTGTGTAAACAAAACAATGCATCAGCTCCTTACTACCAATGGAAGTGATGCGTTGGCTCCCTACTGCCAGGGGAGGTTAAGGGGATGCGTTGTTCCTTACTGGCAGGGAATGTGATTCTTTGGTTTCTGCTAGGCAGGGGAGGTGATGCATCGATCTCTGGACACGCAGCCTTGGTTCCTTACTGCTTGACAATGTTGATGAAGAAACAGCATTGAAGTACAATGCGTCAAAAATCCAAAAGCGCTGTGTTGATGCCGTGGTGGTAAAGCAGGCACTGTGTCGAATTCACAGTTGCCAAGCAGGTGATGCATCCATTCTCCAGCTGCAAAGCAGGGGCTGCATTGGAGTCGGAGTTGCTGCCACGGATGTCAATGACAGTGCTCGGGACTGGGGCTGCAGTTATTTTCAGTCTGACAGCAGGCTCTGCATCAATTCTTCAGCCGCACAGTGGTGATGCGTCGATTTTTCAGCTGCATAGCAGTGCTACATTGAGAAAATGGATGTTGAGACTCGATGGGTGGGTTTTCTCACCAGTCTGAGCTTCCAAGGGCCCAGGAAAACTGGATATGACACCACTTGGCAAGCCAAGGCTCTCAACAGAAGAGCCTGGCACTGGTAGGTGAAGTCTTTGATGGCCCTGAGACTTCTTAATAGGAAGTAAGCGCATACAAGTCCTTGGAGAACCTTGGAAGCAGGATTTAGACAGCAAAGTCCAGTTCTTTAACTCCCTGACAGAACCAGCAAGCAGCAGACTAGCACAACAGATCAACACTCAGACTGTCAGTCCCTCCTACAGCATCCAGCTCTTCTTCGTTGCAGAAGGTCCTAAGTCCATAAGTGTTCTGAAGTTATGGTGTCACAGCTCCAGTACGTCTACCAGTTTCTCTCTTTGAAGTAGGCAAACTTCAAAGGAAAGTCTTTGTAGTGCTCAAGACCCTGCCTTTCCCTGACCTGGCTCCAAACATACTACAGGGGGATGGAGACAGCTTTGTGTGAGGACATGCACAGCCCTATTCAGGTGTCAGTTTCAACTCCGCCCACCACTCTAGTTCAGGAAGGCCCATCAGCCTGGCGATGGCCCATCAGGATATGCAAGGCACACCTCAGCTCCCTTTGTGTGACTGTCTAGAGTGAATACACAAGAGCCCAACTGTCAGCCAACTCAGACATGGATTCTGCAGATAGGCAGAGGCTCAGAATGCTTTAAGCAAGCAAATGCCCACTTTCTAAAAGTGGTATTTTCAAACATGCAATTTAAAAACCAACTTCACTAAAAGTTGTAAGCCTAAATTGTGAGTTCAGAGACCCGAAACTCCAAATCTCTGTCAACTCCCAATGGGAAATTACACATAAAAGATATTTCAAGGTAATCCCCATTTTACCCTATGGGAGAGAGAGTCCTTGCAACAATGAACAACGAAATCAGCAGTATTTCACTTTAGGACATGTAAAACACATCAAAACAATTTCTACCTATTAAATGCACTGTACCCTGCCCATGGACCTACCTTGGGGGTGGCCTACATGTAGCAAAATGGAAGGTTTGGGCCTGGCAAGTGGGTGCACTTGCCAGGTCGAAAATACAGTTTAAAACTGCACACACAGACACTTCAGTGGCAGGTTTGAGACATATTTGCCAGGATTCTCATGTGGGTGGCACAATCAGTGCTGCAGGCCCTCTAGTACTGAGCAACAACACAGGGTCCTGACTCTTTCCCAGCAAGGCTGAGTCAATTCAATATAAACAACAACAAAAATGCCAATACTGGACTACAATAACCACTTTTTATATCAGGTAGTGGTACGAATAAAGCATACCAAACCTCTTATTACTTACGTCAGTAATTTATTTTAGTCAATTCGAGTCACTCGTTGAATTATTTTCATTCTGTTTCACAAGACAGTTTTTTTGTGCATATACACATTATATTCAAAAAATACAAAAACACAATATTTTAACAATTACATAGAATTTTTACAAATTTACAATATACCAACACATATACATATCACTTTCGCTCTTCAAACATACATCTTTCATACCCAACCAAGAAACTTTAAGTCTTTTGGAACAGAGCCCTTTGTCACTGTCTTATTGAATCATATACAGTCATGAGTGATGTTTGTCTAGTTGTTTGAATTTGACACCTTCAGTCTCTCTGTCACTGATAAATGGTCTTGTTTAAAAAAAAGTTGTCTAGACAAGATAGGATTTAAACCTTGACGAATTTATTTTTCATAATGTCAAATTCAAACAACTAGACAAACATCACTCATGACTGTATATGATTCAATAAGACGATGACAAAGGGCTCTATTCCAAAAGACTTAAAGTTTCTTGGTTGGGTATGAAAGATGTATGTTTGTAGAGTGAAAGTGATATATATATGTGTTGGTATATTGTAAATTTGTAAAAATTCTATGTAATTGTTAAAATATTGTGTTTTTGTATTTTTTGAAAATAATGTATATATGCACAAAAAAACTGTCTTGTGAAACAGAATGAAAATAATTCAACTAGTGACTCGAATTGACTAAAATAAATTACTGACGTAAGTAATAAGCGGTTTGGTATGCTTTATTCGTACCACTACCTGATATAAAAAGTGGTTATTGTAGTCCAGTATTGGCATTTGTGTTGTTTTTTATATATGCAGGCCCACTAGTAGCATTTGATTTTAAGACCCTGAGTTCACCTGGTGCACTTTACTAGGAACTTACTAGTAAGTCAAATATGCCAATCATGGATAAACCAATCACCAATACAATTAGACAGAGAGCATATGCACTTTAGCACTGGTTAGCAGTGGTAAAGTGCCTAGAGTCCTTATGCTAGCATAAATAGGAGGAGGAAGGCAAATGGTTTGAGGATAACCCTGCAAAAAGGGCCAGGTACAACAGCTAGATGTTGTGGTTTATACATCTGATAGAGTTTGGGCTCGTGATTGAGGCACAATTGATTGTATGTTTACTGGCAGGGACAAAGGAAACTTATCTATGACATTATGAATGAAACAAGGATTTAGTTTGTCCTTCCTCCACCATCATAACTCTTTTCAACTAGCCTCTGTATTATGCACTTCACTGTCAACCAGAGATTGCAAGTCTAACACCTATGCAATCAGAATGCAATTAGACTACAAGGGTACTTTTACTTCACTTACCCTCGAAATCAGTCTATGTCAAAACTTATTTTTTGCCAGTGAGTGTTGGTGGGTCCAGCAGCCCCTTTTTTGAGGTACTCTTATAATCCCTAACCTGGTCAGTGATCCAGAGGCCCATTAATGAAATCTCTTGACTAGTCTGACAACTCATCCTACTGGACCAACCCAGACACAAGCATGGATGGCAGCGTCATTGCACAGGTCACATCACATCCAGGGACGTAGCCACAGGGGGCCCAGCGGGGCCCGCATCCCTATATTTCTGCCTGGCCCCCCTGGCCCCCCTAAATCTGAGGCCAGAATGTTGGTAAGTCTTTATGGGATTTAAGTAGGTGTCTGCTTGCTGTTAACATTATTTTTTAGAGAGCAATTCCTGCACGTGGTCTCCGTTGCCTTTTACTGTTGCAGTAACCACCAGACTCTACAGTACCACGCCTTCTCTCAGGCAATAAGGGTGAGGCTCTATGTTCAGCACGGGTTTGTGCTAGTCACAATCAGCTCACAGTCTCCGCCTCCCTCAAAAATGCACGGAGAAGGCAGAGCACAGTGAAGCTGTGGAGCGCTGTGTTGGTGCTAGTTGGTTTGTCTTATTATCTTGTTTTTCTTGACCATAGCAGCAGTATAATGTGGAAGGCAGAGTAAAGTTGGGGCTGCAGCATCTCCTAATAACGATCTCTGTCCAGAACGCTCACAGAAAGGTATGGAAATGTGAGTCAGTTACACGTAAGGGAAAATGAAAATTCAGGAATATTTCTCACCTAGCACTGTTGTATAATGCAACGAATAGTCGGTGTGGTGAATGAGGGGCTAGTTTTAGCGTGAAAGGAATGTTTTGGAGGGTGAGGGTTGGGGTACCATCAGTGGCAGAAAAAAAAGCATTGTGCAAGCCCTTTGTATCTATCTAAAGAAGTTACTATGCTGCAAAAAACGGAAAAATGCATCCTATAAATCAATGTCTAAAAAATACCATGGAAACCTTCACATTAACTATACAAACACCTGTTTCAATGAGGAAGTTGAGAGGGCTGAGTGTCTGCTGCTGTAATATGTGACTAACATACAGATCATAGATTACAATAACAGCAATGGCATTCGGTGGGTTAATGCACAAACTGCATAGATTTGAGTATCTTGAATATCAAGCTCTATTTTTTTATGTTATGCATTTTATACACTGTAGAGCCAACTCGAAGGAGAGGCGAAGCACTACAGAAAAGATGTTCAGTGTCAAGTCATTTTTAATTGAAGTTAGAATAGAGCAAAACAATATATCACATCCACTACAACGTACCCCAGATATATCTCTCACATAGCCTGGCACAGTAGTTTTTGTTTTTAACAAGCCCAGCATTAAAGCAGGTGAGTAACTGCACAGTGCTCAATGTGGCAACCCCATTAACAAAATGCCCACCAAGACATGCTGGAATGGGAACAAAAGGCAACAAAAGGGAGGGAGAGAGAATACAAAATCCAAGAGAGTAAGTGAAAAGGCTGACAAGAAGGCATAAAAGGCTTGGTCAATCAGGGAGTCTAAATGGATGGTGAAACCACATCAATATATTACTAATTTATCAGTGCTATAAACCCACATCCCTCCCCCATTACCCCCTCCTAGAAGGGGAATAAAGTGATATTGTCTAACTCAATAGCAGAACCTCTGCTGCAAAATAGCAGTCTGAGTTCACCACTCCAGTACTTTTCTTGATGCTCTCTGACCTTGTTAACGACCATCAGTCTTCCCAGTCACATGTGACCCCAGAGCAAGCAGTTTTAGTGCCACAGTCTGGAGTGCCTTTGTGTTGGCATTTAGCGCCTAGCAGATATGTTGGAACAAGAGGATCCTCATACCTTCCAATCACAAAGCATTAATCAAAAGCACCACCTTTTTAATAAAAAGGTCATGAACATCCAGGTCACATTAGAACACAATGATAGTACTGTCACCACTTTCTTATGGGAAGCCATCTCGCCCAGAGGGGAGTCTGTACTCTTCCTTGATCAGAGTACCCAGAATGAGAAAGGAACTCAGAAAACATTGCTCCTATCATTTTTTTCAGAGACCCTCCAACATGATATCCCAATACCCTAATTAGGATTGGTGTCTGTGATTTTCCAGTGCCTCAATCTTTTCTTCTATCACCAACATCGCCCCAGTCACCCACTTCAAACTTATCCTACTCACAATGTGCTCCTCTAGCCTATCCTTCTGTCCCTCTCTTTGCTGTGTTTTCATTCTCATATCCCTCATTCTGGTGTTCATTCCATTCATTTGAGGCTCAGCACATTCAAATTGTACCTAAGCAGCTAAAGATGAATGATATTTCAATGTTTTTGAGCTTTTTAATATAGTGTATGACAGCTGGCTTACTGCTATCATCATCTCCCATCCCCTTCTTCCAGCCTGTTAAACTGCAGAGGTCTGAACTGATCCCAGTAAATGGGTACCCACCAGATATTTCTGGAACTGACCACTCCTCCATTAGCTGCTGGCAGTGTGTCTACACCTGAATCTGCACCC
Organism: Lissotriton vulgaris; assembly: GCF_964263255.1. NCBI lineage: Eukaryota > Metazoa > Chordata > Amphibia > Caudata > Salamandridae > Lissotriton > Lissotriton vulgaris. The sequence continues at coordinate 1,318,575,173 of NC_141691.1, forward strand.
ACCCTTCTCTCTCTCAGGTGCAACTGGTGCCTTTCGAAATGCCCTCTTCTCCCGGGTTCAATCTGGCCGTCCTCACACACTTCAAGACAGTGGACTTCCAAAGCTGCAGAAGTAGTAGCCTAAAGTCAATCACCACACATGGCAACAGTTTTTGCCATAAGAGTCCTCGTAGCCAAACAATGAGACTGATGGGAAGAGCTCCAAAAGCAACACTTTAGCACACCGCAAACATATGAAGTATATTTTGATACAGTATTTTAATTAATTTTATACAGTTATTTAAACCATTGATAAGGCACCAAAGCACAGACAGCATATTGCACTGTTGGGCAATGCCTGGTTGGAACTTTGTTGAATTGTAGTGTTGCCTATTTGGGAAGTGCTCCAGTCTTTCGTATGATTAACCAAATTAGTGCTCTTAATCCAACCCAATTGTGTAGAGGAGAGGAGACAACTGAATGGTAAACATGTGAATTACATTCACTTATAGCTCTAGCTGTTTGAAATTGTTTAAGTTGAGTGTGACCTTGGAAGTGATTTGGTGCTGTGTGTGATAAGTCATTGAAAGCCTTCCTCGTGTGTTGTGCGTGTGCATGAAGTGGAACAACGTAGCGTCAAACATAGAAGCACATGTGGGGGCATATTATCAATTCCTTTATCACCACTTTAGCAGCTTTTTTCTGCCACTAATACAGCGATATCTTCATCACACTATTAACAAACTGCTGCTAACGGGCCGTAGCGTGAATTTTTTGGTGTTAGCTGGCATTTGTTTTATCTCTAAGCATGTCAGCGAGATATATCTCTAATGACATGCAAAGTAGGCGTTCCTGACTTAAACTCCATTGAAACAGTAGCAAACATAGCTTCCCTCTATTATCAATGCCCGCGAAGCGATAAGAAACCTCACGCTAAACGTGCTTATCGCTGGAATTTAACACCTGAAAAAATTGACTTAACCATCTTGTCAATGGGAGATGGATTGTTAGGTTAACTACACACTTGGCTATTAGCAAGCTTTTCATTAGTGCAGTTGATTTATGGCTGGAATTCTCACACTATTGCTGGTTTTACACACTATCACTGGATTACCTATCGCCTTTGCCAAACTCGTTGATAATACAGTGCTATCATGGTGAGGAAATCCAGCTACAGCCGAGGATAAAAAAAACAGCGCTAAGCGCGCTTTGCGATATTTATTGCAAATCATTGATAATATGCCCGTAGACTTTCCTACCATCCTAGTCAGAGCAAGGTTATCGTTCTTGGTTGCGTTTCACCACAGAGGGGATACCAAAAGGAATGCACTAGATTCCACTGCAGTCCTTGTAAGTGCCTTTCCTACCATTCCCAAAAGCAAAGGAGGGCAACCTAAATGGCATCCACTGGATACAGGCAATCAAAGGAAATGGCAGGCAACACCTACTCAGGAGCAACAAACGAGTAAATAGAGTAATGCAACAGTTTATAGGTAGTCAGGTAAGCGCTTATTCAAGTCTACCCATAAGCAACATGAGGCAACCCCGGCATGCACAAGGTACAGGTAGCACAGCAATGTACCTTAAGAGTCCATCCAGGGTGACAGTGTTAGTTATATGATAGTGTAGTTTAAGGAATATGATCAGTAGCCTAGATAATGTGGAGGAGAAGGGGAAATTTAGGCTAGGAGGGAGAACAAGAAGTAATGGGTCTGGTCCTATTCCCAATTGTTAGATTTGGGGGTCTCTTGTTGGCAGAGGTAGGTATCTTTGACCAAATAGGGACCCTTGCGTCTAGTCAGGGTAAGGGGCTACACCTGTAAAATAACCCCTGATCACTCCCTTGGTAGCTTGGCACGAGCAGATAGGCTCATCTTAGAGGCAGTGTGTTAGAAACGGGACCCCCGGCTGGCCAAGGCTCGCGCCAAAGTCAGTCAGAGATCACCATTTCTAAGTCAGGGCAAGGGAGTTACACACCAAGATAAGCCCTGCTCACCCTCTAGGTAACGTGACGCGAGCTTCAAAGCTAATCTCGGAGGCGATGTGTAAAGCGTTTGCGCGCGCACCCAGCAACAACACCCGAGGCTCACCACAAAGGAAACTCCACACAAGGTTATATAAAAAATAGCCTTTGTATTATAGCAAAAACACATTAGATAAACACACACTTTACAATGTGCTAACAGGCACGGGCAGAATTTACAGTGGATTATGTACAGGACAGGGCCACATGGACCTCTGTCAGGGGTATGCACTTTTTAGAATTAGCACTTGTTGTAAATAGCACTTTGTAGGTATAATAATACATAGCACATGGAACCTATAATAACTGTAGCATCAAAATATTACATGTAGCACACAACCAGTAATTACTGGTAAAGGGTAAATACCTCCTACGCAACACTAACCACCTTAGGAAAATCACGCAGGGAACTAGGACCTTACTAGCAGGACCTATAGAAGGAAAGCAATCACCTAAGCATCAAACACATAGCAAAGGGAAAGAAGCAAAACACATGAAGCATAAAAACATTCAGAGGTGTAACAAGAACAAATGCGCAGGAATCACATTAGCAAGTAAATCATAAATGCGCAAGAATCACATTAGCAGATGAACCATAAATGCCCAAGGTGCACATAGCACAACACTAGAACTGTCCCTCAGGCCAACTGGCCTCGCAAGGGCTCAAATGCCCTTAGTCCCAAATGTCAGGGCGGGCTGCGCAGGCAGCGAAGAACACAAACCTAAACGTGGCAACTGCCCACTAAGTGCTGGGCAGTTGTAAGCAACTGATGATGCCAACGTTGGAGCCTCGTAGGCTCAAGAACACAATAGGGCAAAAACAGAGCGAGGGAGCCTCGGGGCTCTGACCAACTACACTCGTGTCCCCCAAGAGCCTTGCTGGCTCTAAACAACAGAAAGGCACTCTGAGCCTCTCTCAGGGCTCTAGAACAAATATGGGCGGGAGCCTCTCGGGGCTTAAAGAACAACTGGGGCCCAAGAGCCTCTCAGGGCTCGAAGAACAATGAGGCCGGGTCTGAGCCTCGCAGGCTCTTAAAACAAGTGCCCCCTCGAGCCTCGCAGGCTCGTAAATCAAATATGTGGCGCGCTGAGCCTCTCGGGGGACTCAGGAAACAATGGCCCTTTGTGGGAGCCCCTCACGGCTCTGAAACAATTGTGGGTACCTTGGAGCCTCTCGGGCTCAACCAACAAAATATGCCCCTGGATCTTCGGAGCGGCTCTTTGCCAACCAGGGCCGCTCAAAAGCACAAGAAAACTGCTCTCACTCGGAGAGAGCACACTGGGGGGGGGGGGGGCGGGCACCGGCAATGTGCCCCAACTCCCCCCTCTGCAATACCTAACACCAGGACCCACTCACCGGCTCTCCTTGGCGCTGCTTCTCGGCGGCTGAGGGAAACGCTGCCGGTCTCCCTCTGCACACGGGGGACTGCCGAGGTGTGCACGGCATCAAACCCGCTCCCCCGGGTCTCCTTCTTGCTGCGGGCTCACTCCTCGGTGCGGGGCTCTCCCCTCCTCACGGGAGCCCCGCAAACACCGGCAGCCCTGCTCCGCTCATCTTCCCAGTCAGGTCCCGGGCCGGCAGCCAATCACTGCGCGGCCCGGGAATGACGTCGCAGGGGTGTCCCGCAGTCCGGCCCCCGGCCTGCCTGGCTTCCTGGTCGCGGGCCGGGCGGCAATTTTTGGCTGTCCCGGGCTGCGGCAGTGATGCGGTGAGACACACGAGGGGTAGGCTCCCTCAGTAATTTAAATATGAAGCGAGGTAGGCACTCGCTATGCTCCGCAATCTCGGGCAAATGCCGGGTGGGCACCGGCTTGGCACACAAAGCGTTTCCCAGCGCTCGATGAAAGTAAAAGCGCTCCCAGCGCTTAGCAGTGAAAATAAAGCGCTCCCAGCGCTAAAGGGAACAAAACGTCCAGCAAGAGTCTGTAGGCAGGCAGGGGGGCAAGGCTGGGCCCAGAGCCAGCTCACTGGGTCTCCAGGTAGGGAGAAAATCCAAGTGGCGGTCCTCCTGGCCCCAGCAACAGCAACAGCCCCCTCAGGCAGGATCCTGGAACAGAACAGAACAACATTCATGGGGACACAGCCCCTTTTTATACATTAAAATCCTTTGTCTTTGCTTCAGGGTGAGGGGAAAAACCAGTCACAGCTGGTCTGGGAGCACCCTTGATGTGCTCAGCCCCTCACTCTATTCACTGGCAGGGCTAGGATCATCAGTCGCACCACAGGGGGCGGAGCCAGCATAGTGTGGGGAAAACCCAGCCCTATTCAGGACCCAGGTGCACTCCTCTCCAGCCATCTGCATGCTAATCTCCACACTCACCACCGGACAGACCCATCCAGACTCCTGGAGCCAGGCTCACCAACCAGCTCCAGCCAATCACACGCCAGACATATTTTACACTAATATGCCAACTCCTAGAAGTGGCACTTCCGCACAAGACACAATCATGCCACACACATCATTGCGAAGCATTCAATCTCACGAGTTTGCACATACCAAACTCGAGCCTGCACTCCCCACACATCAGGAACTAACATGGACACAGACATTCCCCATGCATTCCTATGGGAGGGCAGGCCAGCCTTACTACACGCATGTACTTTACTCTGGGACACAGGGAAAAAGTGCGCAGAGACCAAAAATCACTAACACAGATCATATATTAAAAGCAAAAAGATTAGGGGTAAACCTGCCATAAGGGCCAAGTCCAACACAACCCCCTTCCAGCCAAAACGCAGGGCAGACCAATCACCACCGTGATGGGCTTCCCTGCTAGGGGCGATAAAACACAGACGCGGGCCTGCAACTGCAGGGACACCCTCCTATTCTACGCCACCGTGAACCCCTGGGGTTCTTTCTAAAACTACTGTAGGGGCTAACCGGGCTACTCCACTGGTACTCTCCAGCTGTCCTCGGCCAGGACCAGGCCCTAGGCCACCCAGGTGCCACTGGTTCCTGCCTACTGACAAAGTGGGGGGTAGTAACCCCTGGCACATAGTAGCCATTCTCCACTCTTCCTGTCTGCAAGACAGGGCTAGACTGCCACTGGTTCTCCAGCCTAGGGTCTACAACCTCAGGCAGACCAGGAGTCTCAGGGAAGGCTCTCCTCCCCCTTCCTCTTCTTCTAGGGTTCCTCCTCCTCCTGCGAGGGGTCCCCTCAGAACCCCATTCTCCCAACCTAGGGTTTAACTCCTCAGGTTGCACCGGGGTCAGAGGTGGGCTCTCCCACCCTCTGCACCCCCTCCAGAGTCCTGCTCCCTCCCAACCGGGGCGGTACCTCTGGAGGAAGAACTGGTCAGGACACTGATTACAGTAGTCCCACCCTTCAGGTCAGGCAAATCCTGAACCTGGCCTCCCAACCTCCGGTCTAAAACCTTTGGTGGAATCACTGCCTGGCACTCCAGGACTTCTGGGGACTCACATGCCATTCCCCAATCACTCCTTTCGCTGGATGCCTGTACTCTCCCTACTGGAGCGGTACTGCCAGACTCTAGAACCATAGAAGCTCCGCTTATAGATGCTCCAGGTCCTCTACACACTAGGAGATCTCCCTCAAGCGGACTAACAGGAAAGCCTAGGTCCCCAACCTGTTGTTCCCTAAAGAAACCATCCAGGCTCTGAGGCAGCGCTTCGGGCATCTGGGGACTCTCGGTCTCACACTCACTCCCGCTCCACTGAGACAGGCAGTAAGCCCCTACACCCTCCTCACTATACTGGGACCTAGCTGGACTACTCTGACCCTCCTCCACCACGCTGGGCTGGAGGACACCTGACCCACTATTGTTGGAATCACTCTCTAATGACTCCAGAGAACCTCTCGCACTTTCCCAGCGGTCTGCTTCATCTGCAAGCTCACAAGGCTCAGACAATCCACACCCTAACAGGTGTTGGCGTAATCCTGGCGAACAACAACTGAGCAAGTGCTCTTTGACAATCATGCTGAACAATTCACCACAATCACATTTCGTGGACCCAGTACCCAATCAGACAGTGCCTCACAACAGTCATCCTCTAAATCTTCCCAAGACTGGTGAGACGGTTTTCTAAGGTTCCTGAACTTCAACCTTTTCTCCTCCTCTGGGGAAACAGGTACCAGACTCTGGGAACTGGGAGTGGGACTTCCTATACTGGAATCTAAATAGCTGCCACCACTGGACTCAACCCTCCCTGGGGAATCCAGAAAATTAAAACTGTGCGCAGGGGATAGTCTATCCTCTAGGGCTGCTCTCTCTCGAATGATGGCGCTTCTCTCCTCCTCTATCCTCTCTTGCGCTAAGACCCTCTCGATCTCTAGCTGTTGTTTCTTGACACCCAGCTGCGCCATAGCCTGGGCATGCTCTAACCTGAGCTGTTCCATCACTAGCTGATACTCCCTTTCTTTCTCCCTATCTTACCACTCCTCTGGGGACAGGACAAGGGATGGGGCGCTGGTACTGACACTGGACCCAGCAAGGGACTCCCTACCTATGGGGTCCTCACTATCTGCTGGTGCCCATTCACTGTCATCTTCATTAACTTCATATTCTTCAGGGATCCCCTCAGACTCACCATCCTCATGGCGTGCGGCCCGGGCCCTTTCCTCACTGCGCTCAAGATCCCTTTGATCCTTATAACATTGTACCAGGTGGTTCCTAAGTTCGTTCTTAGTATCTGACTCACCCACCTCTATGTCTATCTCTCTACAGAACCTTTCCAACTCCTGCATACCGTACCAAACTAGATCACTGAGATCAAAAGCAGGCTCCATTTTGGCAGACGCTCTAGGGACAAGATCACACAGGGAACCTAGGGGTCAAAGCTTAACAGGAGTATACAATTTAAAAAAATTCAGCAAGCTCCCTATCCCAGAGACTCACACTCCTCTGTCCAGTGTAACACACCACTCATTCACACACACCCCCCCTCGGTAAGGCAGTTTCTACCACCCCTGATTTCTCAACCTGACCATGAGCGACACAGGTACCAATCTGGGAGCAGGGCGGGGAACAAAGGTACTGGACACAATTACAAAATGCCACCTTTCAGGAGAAGCAATACTGAACTTCACCTACAAAAACAATAATCCCCAAAATGTGGTTATCTAAAAATGCAGAGTTTTGTAGTGTGGCCTGTTGCCACTGCGGTACAAAGCAAACGCAAGTCCAATCCTCACCGCTTGTCACCAATGTTAGAAACGGGACCCCCGGCTGGCCAAGGCTCACGACAAAGTCAGTCAGAGATCACCATTTCTAAGTCAGGACAAGGGAGTTACACACCAAGATAACACCTGCTCACCCTCTAGTTAACGTGACGTGAGCAGCAAGGCTAATCTCGGGGGTGATGTGTAAAGCGTTTGCGCAAGCACCCAGCAACAACACCCAAGGTCCACCACAAAGGAAACTCCACACAAGGTTATATAAAAATAGCCTTTGTATTATAGCAAAAACACATTAGATAAACACACTTTACAATGTGCCAACAGGCACAGGCAGAATTTACAGGGGATTATGTACAGGACAGGGCCACATGGACCACTGTCAGGGGTATGTACTTTTTAGAATTAGCACTTGTTGTAAATAGCACTTTGTAGGTATAATAATACTTAGCACATAGAACCTATAATAACTGTAGCATCAAAATAGTACATGTAGCACACAACCAGTAATTACTGGTAAAGGGTAAATACCTCCTACGCAACACTACCACCTTAGGAAAATCACGCAGGGAACTAGGACCTTACTAGCAGGACCTATAGAAGGAAAACAATCACCTAAGCATCAAACACATAGCAAAGGGAAAGAAGCAAAACACATGAAGCATAAACACATTCAGAGGTGTAACAAGAACAAATGAGCAGGAATCACATTAGCAAGTAAATCATAAATGCGCAAGAATCACATTAGCAGATGAACCATAAATGCGCAAGGTGCACATAGCACAACACTAGAACTGTCCCTCAGGCCAACTGGCCTCGCAAGGGCTCAAATGCCCTTAGTCCCAAATGTCAGGGCGGGCTGCGCAGGCAGCCAAGAACACAAACCTAAACGTGGCAACTGCCCACTAAGTGCTGGGCAGTTGTAAGCAACTGATGATGCCAACGTTGGAGCCTCGTAGGCTCAAGAACACAATGGGGCAAAAACAGAGCGTGGGAGAGTCGGGGCCCTGACCAACTACACTCGTGTCCCCCAAGAGCCTTGCTGGCTCTAAACAACAGAATGGCACTCTGAGCCTCTCTCAGGGCTCTAGAACAAATATGGACGGGAGCCTCTCGGGCTTAAAAAACAACTGGGGCCCAAGAGCCTCTCAGGGCTCGAAGAACAATGAGGCCGGGTCTGAGCCTCGCAGGCTCTTAAAACAAATGCCCCCTCGAGCCTTGCAGGCTCGTAAATCAAATATGTTGTGCGCTGAGCCTCTCGGGGGACTCAGGAAACAATGGCCCTTTGTGGGAGCCCCTCACGGCTCTGAAACAATTGTGGGCACCTTGGAGCCTCTCGGGCTCAACAAACAAAATATGCCCCCGGATCGTCGGAGCGCCCTCTGCCAACCGGGGCCGCTCGAAAGCACAAGGAAACTGCCCTCACTCGGAGAGAGCACACGGGGGGGGGGGCGGGCACCGGCAATGTGCCCCGACGCCCCCCTCTGCAATACCTAACACCGGGACCCACTCACCGGCTCTCCTTGGCGCTGCTTCTCGGCGGCTGCGGGAAACGCTGCCGGTCTCCCTCTACACACGGGGGACTGGCGAGGTGTGCACAGCGTCTCGACCCGCTCCCCCGGGTCTCCTTCTTGCTGCGGGCTCACTCCTCGGTGCGGGGCTCTCCCCTCCTCACGGGAGCCCCGCAAACACCGGAAGCCCTGCTCCGCTCGTCTTCCCAGTCAGGTCCCGGGCCGGCAGCCAATCACTGCGCGGCCCGGGAATGACGTCGCGGGGGTGTCCCGCAGTCCCGCCCCCGGCCTGCCTGGCTTCCTGGTCGCGGGCCGGGCGGCGATTTTTGTCTCTCCCGGGCTGCGGCGGTGATGCGGTGAGACACACGAGGGGTAGGCTCCCTCAGTAATTTAAATATGAAGCGAGGTAGGCACTCGCTATGCTCCGCAATCTCGGGCAAATGCCGGGTGGGCACCGGTTTGGCACACAAAGCGCTTCCCAGCGCTCGATGAAAGTAAAAGCGCTCCCAGCACTTAGCAGTGAAAATAAAGTGCTCCCATCGCTAAAGGGAACAAAAAGTCCAGCAAGAGTCTGTAGGCAGGCAGGGGGGCAAGGCTGGGCCCAGAGCCAGCTCACTGGGTCTCCAGCCAGGGAGACAATCCAAGTGGCGGTCCTCCTGGCCCCAGCAACAACAACAGCCTCCTCAGGCAGGACCCTGGAACAGAACAGAACAACATTCATGGGGACACAGCCCCTTTTTATACATTAAAATCCTTTGTCTTTGCTTCAGGGTGAGGGGAAAAACCAGTCACAGCTGGTCTGGGAGCACCCTTGATGTGCTCAGCCCCTCACTCTATTCACTGGCAGGGCTAGGATCATCAGTCGCACCACAGAGGGCGGAGCCAGCATTGTGTGGGGAAAACCCAGCCCTATTCAGGACTCAGGTGCACTCCTCCCCAGCCATCAGCATGCTAATCTCCACACTCACCACCAGGCAGACCCATCCAGACTCCTGGAGCCAGGCTCACCAGCCAGCTCTAGCCAATCACACGCCAGACATATTTTACACTAATATGCCAACTCCTAGAAGTGGCACTTCCGCACAAGACACAATCATGCCGCATACATCATTGCGAAGCATTCAATCTCACGAGTTCGCACATACCAAACTCGAGCCTGCACTCCCCACACAACAGGAACTAACATGGACACACACATTCCCCATGCATTCCTATGGGAGGGCAGGCCAGCCTTACTACACGCATGCACTTTACTCTGGGACACAGGGAAAAAGTGCGCAGAGACCAAAAATCACTAACACAGATCATATATTAAAAGCAAAAAGATTAGGGGTGAACCTGCCATAAGGGCCAAGTCCAACACAGTGTGTTAAGCATTTGTGAACACATACAGGAATATAATAACAGCACTACAGATGAACACCACTCAGGTTGTATATCAAAAATAGGTATTCTTTATATAGGTTTATCACAACAGACCACAAATGACAAAAATCCACAATACTGTACTTTAGATTGGTAGAAATAGCTTAGTTCACTTTAGATGGTAAATTTGACACTTTACGTTCAATGTACCTTTGGATGCGTAACGCTATACAAATAAAAGTGTTTCAGGGAAGATGTTGCATCGGTTCCTTACAGGCAAGAACGGGGATGCGCCGGTTTCCTACTCTGGGGGACGGGATGCGTTGGTTCCTTACTGGAGGGGAGGTGATGCGTTGGTTATTCTCCACGTGGGGAGGTGATGCGTCGGTTTCTTACTGCGCTTCTGTTGCAATGCGACCCGCGTCTTCTTCTTGATGGGACAACAAAAGGGTAATGCGTGCACGTCCGACAGCCGTGCAGCGACTCGGTGAATCTTCTGAGCCACGACAGGCCCTGCGACACGCTTCTCCGGCGATGCGGCGGCATCTGCTGCGACGGCGACACTCTTCTCCGGTGATGCGTGGCACTTCCAGTGATGCGATGGTGACAGCGGCGGCACCCTTACTAGGTGATGCGATGACAACGGCTGCGGCGGTGACACGCTTCTTCTCCATGAGTCGCGCTTCCAGCTCCCAGAGTCACCCTTCTTCTCTGGGAGTTGCGCTTCCAGCTCCCAGCGACACACAGTCTCCCAGAAGGTCCAGCACAACAGCAGGCACACCAGATTCCCTGCAAGGGAATTCAGGGGAGTTGGTTGTTGAAGTCTGTTATCCCTGAGACTTCAGCAAGAGGCAAGCTCAATTTCCAAGCCCTTGGATATCTTCTACAAGATGATGAAGGTTGCACAAAGTCCTTTCGATTTTATTTGGCAGCCAGGCAACCACTGCATGCCAATCCCCCAAACAGCACTAGGCTTAGGGACAGTCTCCTCCTTCAGTTTCTCTCTGGTTTCTCTCCTCAGCAAAGGTTCCTCTTGTTTCCCATAAGTGATCTAAAGTTCTGGGGTCTGGGTCCCCTCTTTTATACACCAAAATCCTTTTTCACTGAAGGCAGAGAACGTCTGTGCCTAGTCCAAATCAGTTCTGTGCAGTCCTGGAGCACTTTTTTTCTACAGGACTCCTTCTCTTCCTGTGACAGTGTAGACCAGGGACATCAGGCAGTGTAGGCCAGGGACATCAGACGCACCACAAGAGGTGGAGCCAGCATTGTGGAAGGCAGGCACAGCCATATTCAGGTCGCAGGTGCTCCCCTCCCACCACGCTACATGCAAATGGGTCTATTCAGCCCTGTACTGACTCACCCTGTCTCCTGGAATCCCCAGTCAATGTCACTCAAATGCCAGACAAGGAATACACAACCTAGCAGAGGCAGGCTTGGATAGTTAGGCAAGAAAATACCTACTGAATGTTAAAACCAACTTCACTAAAAGATGTAGTTTATCATTCTGAGTTCAGGCGTACTAAACTTGATTTTCTACCATGTTCCCTGAGTCAGTTAGGATTATATGATGTTATATCAGACTGCCCATTCCAGCCTACAGGGAATAGGTAGCCTTGCAATAGTGAAAAAAGAAAATGGCTGTAGTTCACTAATAGGACATGCCACACACATCAGGGTATATCCAGCCTTTTACCTACAATACACCCTGCCCTTGGGCCTACCATAGGGGTGACTCATATGCAGAAAAGGGAAGGTTTAAGGGCTGCCAAGTGGGTGCACTTGCCAGTCTATGTGGCAGTGCCAGACTGCACACAGGCTCTGCAATGGCAGACCTGAGACACACTTTACAGGCTGCTTCTGTGGGTGGCACAATCAGTGCTGCAAGTCCACCAGCAGTATATGATTTACAAGTCCTGGGCACATGCAGTGCACTGTACTAGGGTCTGACAAGTAAACCAAATAAGCCAATCATGAAGTCACTAATCCATACATCAATTTACTGTAGGGAACACTTGCACTGTAGCACTGAATAGCAGTGGCGCAGTGCCCAAGGCATCCATAACCAGCAAAAACATATGAGGCAACAGCAAAAAATGGAAGGGAGACCCACGCCAATGGTGCCAGGTCTAACACCTATTATAACATAAGAGGCCCAAAGATGGAAGATCCCAGAGAAGATGTCATTACCTTCCAGCCATTTATCTGTATGACTAGGCTGGATACAATGAGAACAAAGGTCATATCAGTGGTTGTATGAGCACTTGGTCCTTATGAAACTAATGAGGTGGGAGATTGGGAGATGTAAATGTTTGTGGGGGGAAGAGAACCCTAAAAGCAAAAACAAGAAGGAAGGAAAGAGATAGGCCAAAAATTCAAACAAAAATATTCTGAGTTGGACCATGCACAGAATAAGGTCTGAAACAATTATTTAGTTGACCGGTTACAATGTCAACATTTCTCTAATTACTTTAATTGAAATATACTAGTGACTTTGTGGGTTACTGACAGTGTGAGTGGCACCTTCCCTTTACCTTTAATCTAATTATCAAAGTAATAAAAACAGCTCAAACATCTTCTCTTAGAGAAGAAAGGTTGATAACCATGGTTTTAAATGTGGGCGGTGTTTTTTGCATCAACTCTTACAGTGCCATCAGGTCAAAGTGTATGTCAATCACCACATTGATATTCCCTTCATGATGTGGGAGAGTAATGATTAGTCTGAAGGAACATTTCAAAGGTTTAAGGTGATGGGTTACTGTCCCTCGACTCATGCTGATCCCAGGGGAATATCCAACACAGACATTGCCCAATATGATGCCGAGCGCTTGAAACATCAATCAAACTGAAAATATTTATTAAGAAGTGGCTGCCCATTTCCCCATGGATATATGCAACTGTGAGTATTCCTTATTCTGTGAGACAGGATTACAACCATTATTGTGGTATGTGATGGAAATGATCATTAATCAACGCCCTATACTACTCTATCTATTATACAAAAGCAGCTTGATGACTGCCACATCCATTCAGCAGTGATTTGAGGAGTTGCCCTTGGACACTCACCTCTTCTCTTTGGGGCTTGAGCTGCTTGGTGATGTGAAAATGAACAGACTGTCAATAAGATGAATAATATTTTCTCATTATTACAAGACGATCAGAGATAGAGTGAAAGTGGGAATGTGATAAAGGTGTAGACAACAGGACTTTGCATTGTGTATTTTGTTATTTAGCGTTTTGTATTAAAAAAGAAATATCTAGTATTAGCATGCCAAGTACTATTGACTAAAAAAACAGATCTGTTGGAAGATAACACATATGCTACAGGGACACTTAGACCTTCATTCTCAACTACAAGGTTTCAGAGTCTCTGACCTGGAATTATTGGGCCCAATTCACAGAACTAACTTAAGACAAAATCCTAAACTTACTACCATGTTGGTATACACAGAAGGCACTTACTCATTTCGGTATTCACAGAAGGCACTTACTCATTTTGGTATTCACAGAAGTTAGGAGTCCTAACTTTAGGACTCCTAAATGCCTTCTGTGAATACCGAAACTCTTAAAGTTAGGATTTTCCTCAGTTTAGGAGTAGTAAAGTTAGGACTCCTAACTTTAGGACTCCTAAATGCCTTCTGTGAATACCGAAAGTCTTAAAGTTAGGATTTTCTCAGTTTAGGAGTAGTAAAGTTAGGACTCCTAACTTTGGGACTCCTAAATGCCTTCTGTGAATACCAAAAGTCTTAAAGTTAGGATTTTTCTCAGTTTAGGAGTCCTAACTTTACTACTCCTAAACTGACAAAAATCCTAACTTTAAGATTTTCGGTATTCACAGAAGGCATTTAGGAGTCCTACAATTTCCCCATGGATATATGCAACTGTGAGTATTCCTTATTCTGTGAGACAGGATTACAACCATTATTGTGGTATGTGATGGAAATGATCATTAATCAACGCCCTATACTACTCTATCTATTATACAAAAGCAGCTTGATGACTGCCACATCCATTCAGCAGTGATTTGAGGAGTTGCCCTTGGACATTCACCTCTTCTCTTTGGGGCTTGAGCTGCTTGGTGATGTGAAAATGAACAGACTGTCAATAAGATGAATAATATTTGCTCATTATTACAAGACGATCAGAGATAGAGTGAAAGTGGGAATGTGATAAAGGTGTAGACAACAGGACTTTGCATTGTGTATTTTGTTATTTAGCTTTTTGTATTAAAAAAGAAATATCTAGTATTAGCATGCCAAGTACTATTGACTAAAAAACCAGATCTGTTGGAAGATAACACATATGCTACAGGGACACTTAGACCTTCATTCTCAACTACAAGGTTTCAGAGTCTCTGACCTGGAATTATTGGGCCCAATTCACAGAACTAACTTAAGACAAAATCCTAAACTTACTACCATTTTGGTATACACAGAAGGCACTTACTCATTTCGGTATTCACAGAAGGCACTTACTCATTTTGGTATTCACAGAAGTTAGGAGTCCTAACTTTAGGACTCCTAAATGCCTTCTGTGAATACCGAAACTCTTAAAGTTAGGATTTTCCTCAGTTTAGGAGTAGTAAAGTTAGGACTCCTAACTTTAGGACTCCTAAATGCCTTCTGTGAATACCGAAAGTCTTAAAGTTAGGATTTTCTCAGTTTAGGAGTAGTAAAGTTAGGACTCCTAACTTTGGGACTCCTAAATGCCTTCTGTGAATACCAAAAGTCTTAAAGTTAGGATTTTTCTCAGTTTAGGAGTCCTAACTTTACTACTCCTAAACTGACAAAAATCCTAACTTTAAGATTTTCGGTATTCACAGAAGGCATTTAGGAGTCCTACAATTAGGAGTCCTAACTTTACTACTCATAAACTAAGAAAAATCCTAGCTTTAAGACTTTCGGTATTCACAGAAGGCATTTAGGAGTCCTAAAGTTAGGAGTCCTAATTTCTGTGAATACCGAAATGAGTAAGTGCCTTCTGTGAATACCAACATAGTAGTAAGTTTAGGATTTTTTCTTAAGTTAGTTCTGTAAATCGGGCCCAGAGCATTTAAAACTCTGAACCTAATAGTTCTGGACCCAGAAACCCCCCATTCAGAGACATCTGAGTAGCTGTGGGCCACCGTTATGCCTTGCCCTCACCTGTTCTTGTACTTCCAAATGGTGGTAGTAGAAAACGCTCCGTGCAGCTGAAATTAAATGAACTGTGCCCTCCCGCCACCCCTACCCGCTTTTTAATCAATCAACATGGGCCAAAAAAACGACTCAAAATATTCACCACCTGCTACAAGCAGGGGGTAAATGTTTGCCTGTTTGGGCCCTTTTTTTCCAGGTGGGGGGACACTTAAAATTGGGTCTATTATTACTGAGTCCACATGTTTTTCCCCATTTCAGGGGGAAAACGTGTAATCCTCATTATTTCAGGTAAGATACAGGTCAGTATCATAAATTCTGTCAAAGTACATCCCTGCATGAATGTGGAAGTTAGAATGAGGCCCTTAGTGGTTTAAATATTTGAAGAAGTTGGGTACTTTACCGGAGGCCTGACTTAGTGATACGCACAATAAGCAGGTCTATTTGACGTGCATATGCCAGGGGCTGTGCACTTCGATATATCTGAGGAATGCATTCTGCTTTTATAGTAGAGGCTGCCTATTGTGTATATTAGAGGTCTGCCTACGTACTGTGCATGTGTTATGGTGCAACCTGTACCTATTGGGCAGGAAGACAGAACTGCTACTCATAATCGATTCAGTGATACTAAAGTTACCACCTCTATTCACAGAGTACTCATGGGGTTGCACTGCTTGTTACTGACCAAATGGTTAGCAGATAGATTGCCGAGCAACATTTTGGACCCTAAAGGTCACCTCTTTGAGTGAGAAAGAGAGAGAACAATATTATTCATTGATAGTGATCTATATATAAATGCCCACTGTCTATCACTACCAAACGTCTCACCATTTGTTTGCTACCCAACTTTCCCACCTCTTCTATCTCTCTCTCTCTCGCTTCCTAGTCCTGTTCGCTCAATACCTTACTTTGTCTTTCCTTTTCTAACTATTTTCTCTATCAGTACTTCCTCTCTGCTTCATCTCTCTATGCTCCTCCTCTCTTTTTCGGTTTTCCCCTCCCTACCTCATCTTACTCTCTCTACATCCTTCTTTGTTCTTTGCTATTAACCACATCTCTGCTTCTACTTCTTTCTGTATCACACAACACAATCTATTTCTCACCCTCTGTTTTTCTCACTCTCACTTCCTATCACTATATCAAACTCCCTACTCTTTCTGTGCCTCACCTATGTCGCCCTACTCTTTTATCTCAACAGCTCATCTCACTTTCTACCCTTCACAGTTTTCCTTTCTTCCCTTCTCTCACTCACCCCTCTGTCTATTTATCTGACCTGCCTTTCCATATGTTTCTTCTCATTTGCCCCTCTCTTTTTCTCACAACTCTTTTTACCTTGCATTTCTTTATATATCTCTCACTATAACACCTATTATCTACCTTTATCTCTCTCTGCCTTTATGTCTAATTCATTTTTCTTTCTTACTTATTTCACTGTATTTTCCTAAAATGAAAATCATGCATTTAATAGTAAATATGTGCATATTGTTTTATAAACTGTACAATTGAAGTTTGAGGACAATATGTTAGCATTGTCAATTATATATTTAAAGCTAATGTGCAAATGACAATCACTGCTGCAGTCTGAGAACATAGGTTGAATTACTGATGTAACCTTTATGTATGTATGTGTTTGATATTTTTGTAGTGCTGTCAACGACCATAGACAAGCATAAAGTCAAAGAGTGATAGAAGTTATAGGTGGGTTGTGGATGGTTAATGTATTGTGATGTAATGTTCTTTTAGGAAGTGAGTCTTCAACTCCTTCCAACATTAAATCAGCATTACAGAGGTTTGGGAGGGAAAGATAAACTGTTTCCAGATCCTGGATGCATAGATGGAAAAGCCCTGCTGCTTTTCTTTTCTTTTTTGAACTTCTTAGTCTGATATCTGGTCATGGCTGGGATACCAGAGGGTGAGTACCACTAGAGATGGTGAGCTGGTCTGCAAATTTAGTGGAGGTGTTGGTCGTGATAACTTTGTAAATGATGCAGCTAGTTATAAAGATGATGCAAGTCCGCAAATGGAGCCAATACAGTTTCATCATGTTGTAGGTGATGTGATCATATTTTTTCAGGCTGTGGATGAGATTGTGCTGCAGAATGTAGGATGAATGTAAGGAGTACCAGTGTGGTATCTCTGAGGCAGGGCAACCGTTTATTACTACTCTCCAGATGCAAGAGTATGAGGTAGTTTTCTGGAACAAACAGTTTCCCTTCAAAATCAAGAGCTGGTACCAGCTTGTCTTGTATTTTTTACAATGTGCTCTCCAAACCTGTAAGAGCTCTGTAAATTAGTAGCACTGTGTCTGAGCATGCAAAACATTTGGTAAAACATGTGGTAATATATGTGGCTCTCATGTGTATGTTGTGTATGCATGAAATTGTGAGATTCCTGAAACTTGTATTTTCCCACTCCTCAGAGACATTATCAGGCATAACCCCTCGACTTTCCAAATACTATGGAGAGAGGGAGGTTTGCAAACGTTGTTGGCTTGCCTAGTGCAATGCTCTGCACATTAAAACAGCACCAGACACCACTGTCCTGAGTTTAAATATTTGCTGTTTTCACTGCTCTCATAAAGACTGCCTTCCTTTGCTCTATCTCATGCCATTCTGCATTGATGTCTGTTATTTATATCTAGAGCACACAGGGGATGTGTTTGAGAGTGAGTACTTGTTTGTGATTTTTCAAATCTGCAAGAGCATCACTGAGCTAAAATTAAGGACACAGCGGTCTGAAAGCAATAAATAATCAGTCCACAATGTGTGCCTATTTACCATGTGTGTGTCTGTGTGTGTGTATTGTAAACCCAAAGTTGTTATTTATTGATAAGATGCATACATCTTTTCAAGGTTATAATCTTGGTAATTGGACCATATTGCAATGATTTGTGGAGCTGATTGAGGTCTGAAATAATTGGTCTTGGTAACATTTTTAGAGGATTATTGGTGGACACTTATTGAGTATTAGCATATCACTGAGTCCTACCATGGTCCTACCGTGGTGACACTAATATATATCAGTTAAAACCATTTATGTTTATTAAGTTCAATTGTTTTATTGTGGTATCGTTAAAACCCAGTTATAGTGCACTGATGCTTTTGGCCAGAAAAGCTTTAAAATGTACTCCTCCCACCTTTAGAGTGGTTATCTGGCATAACCCCTACCATTACTTAGTGGACCAACTGCAACGCTACCTATAAAGTTATCTTTAATAAAATCCTTAAATCATATATAATTGAACCGCATGCCATTTGCCAATATATTGCAAAAGAATTAATGGAAATTACCTCAAATTTACAGTAAAGCCATATTTAAATTAGATCACCTTTTGATTAATGTGATCACTCTAATATGCTTAATGCATCTTTGGAGGGACCCTCAATTCTCCTGTAAATCTAGCTTTAAATCATATTCTGTTTTGTGTAAGGTTGTTAGCTAATGTGCTTAAGTTGTAAGACTGAGCGCAAATATTTTCGGTAATCATCGGTATATCCACAGCCCACTGTTTGCAATGTGTTACTCACATCCTCCAAACCCCCTCGGGGATCACACTGTAATTAAATATACAGAATGATTATAAACCGTCTATTTTCAAATATCACCAAAATTAAAGATTTTTTTGTAAACAGATTTTACAGATAGAAACCTTTACTGTCCGTCAGAATGCCCTCTTGTTATTATGTGGGGCCATACCCCCCCAAACTTATACTTCTGGCAACGGGCCTGATCACATCATGTGCCCACCATTTACTGCACACCTCCTCTCCTCTTATTTCCCCACAGTCCCATCCTTCCTCAACTCCCACGCTTCTCTGACCCTGACCACATTTCACTGATTATGTTACAGAGGGTTTTGGTGTATTACAGAGCTTTGCGAGTCACACTTTGGGCAAAATATAAGAAACGTGGTCGGCAACAGGTTTAGCACACAAAAATCAACACAATATTGCTTTAGGCCATGTTTTTTCTTTCAAATGTAAGGGTGGTTTCAAGTCGACACATGTGCCCCTTTCTCAGAGAAAAAAAGCTGGCATTTGTTAATTTCTTCAGATGCTACAAGAAACCGTTATTTGGAATAAGAATTTGAAGACAATCATGTGTATTCATGTTCAACTTGCAGTTTTTATGTCGCTATTTGGTCTAATAAACATTTAAGAACAGTTTAGGTCGCTTTAAAATATGGTTGTGTGATTTTTCCTTGTATCTGCTGCTTTAAGCTTACTTTTCAAAAAGGAATAAATACAAATATTGGCTTTTTGTGTAAATATTTTTACAGGCATTGACATCAAAATTACAATATTTGTCAGATGGAAGCCTTCATTAAAAGTGAAATAACTTTGAAAAAATTACTTTAAGACAAGTCTACACAGGCGTTCGGGATGTACAGAATATTTCAAAGAAGTTGAAGAAATTGATTGTTGATCCCAGCTTACCTTCACACATGCAATTCAGGGTTTGAGGAGCATTTAAATACTAATCACACACAGATGGCAAACCATGCCAAGACGGACAGGCTTATCTACGATATAAATATTATATTTAACCCGTTGGCTGCTGCCGTCGGCCAACGGTCGTTGCGAGCACTACCTTGGTAGTGCTGCGCACGTCCGTTGGCCGATGCTGCCCCACCCGTTTTTCGAACGTTCAGCACTGGATCAGAACATTCGAAGCAGCCAATGGATTAATACAGACTGGTTACGATCGCATTCTGATGACGTACAACCCGATACCTAGAGGAAAGAAGGCTGTAAAGTTCAATGAGATCTGCTGTGTAGAGTCAAAATTGTCTCGTAGTTACTAAAAACCTTCTGCAAATTAGAACTAGTGAACCCACTGTGGTTGCCTCATAATGAAAAGATCAGTCCAAATTTAAGTTAATTAAAAACAAGTTCCACACCTAGAATTTCTGATATATGATGTGTATGTACTGTTGCAACTATTCCTTTATAACTGTCAAGTTCTAATTTTTCTTTTTGCAAAATGTTTCTTTTTTTACTGCACGTTTGTGTGGCATTTGGATCCTTTATGTGGGACTCCCGGTGTTATGGTATATTTTTTTTTACATTTTCGTCTGTATTTATCCATATTTAAATGTTGCTTATTTTATCTGTATTTTCCATATTTATTGTGGGTTTAATGGAAAAAATTAAGATTAAGTGTGTATATTTCCACATGTATCTATCCGATGAATGTACACTGTTACTTGAATGAATGACAAGTTTTATTGATATAAACACTGACAGATGACAAATAGCACTTGCATGAAAACATGAACATTTTATTATCAACTTTATGCATATCTACTGCTCTTTAAGCCACATAACTAAAAGGTATGTCTTATTTAACCCCCACGCCTGTCACTCCTGACAGCTTGTGGGCTAGCAGTGATGACTGACGGCATTTACAATCACTCAAAAAACAATCTAATTTATGTTTTTATCCATATTTAAAATTACATACAGACTAAACCAAATGGTTTTCTGTCTGTATTTATCTGTAAAAATCAGTAAAAACAGAAAACAGGGAGTGTTACTTATGTGTGACACTTTGAGTGACACTTTGATGGGATTAATAGAAAATACATATTTGCATATATTAATATCAATATCCTTATAAAAGCAATTCAAGTGCTGGGGCTGAACTGATCCGAACAGCATCTCAACTTGTAAGATCATCCTGAACCCTATCCTATGGTCAGAACTGATGCCACTTGTGGAGCTGAGCTGTACGCTGGTTTATTTAAATATTGAATTGCTTGCTTTCCAAACTCCCTCTAGCAAAACAGTCAGTAGTGTGAATAACAGAGCTTTCAGGCACACAGGCAGTATATCCTGGCCAGCTCAATTGAGCTAATGCCAAAGCTATGGAAGCCAGGGTGAAAGCAATTGTCTTTTCTGAAAACCCACCATTAAGTTGTCAAGGAGCTACATGCTCTTTTAATTTAATTAACTGCCTGTTATGGTTCAGGGAGACTCGGCTCGGCCTATCAGTAGATTAAAATCCAATTCTGCTTTAGCGCTCCTGGAACATCCAAGCACATTCCATCCCGCTGTAATGTCTACACTACAAAGGACATTATTAGAAATAGTGTGGTTGTATACAACATCAACGCAAGATCTCAAGACAGTATTTTTCAAAGTGCATTGTTATAACTGACTTCATGTGAAAATGAACATATGCAAATACTCAAATATGTGTAGTACATTGGAGGCACATTGGTTGGATACCGCAAATGTTAGACTCTTCACCAGCTTCTGTCATAATTAAAAGGCTGTGCGACACGGATCTGCTACCAATACATGTGTAATGTAGGAAAGTGGAATATTAGTATGTGGGGGTATTCACCTTCAGCCAGTAAAAATGTCACAATCACTAATAGGATCAGTCATGACTCAAAAAAATGATTCCTTACTCAACCCTTGGTAGCTTGGCAAACGAGCAGTCAGGCTTAACTTAGGAAACAGGTATGTGTACAGCATTTAATACCACCAAAACAGCAAGTGAGTAAGAGACACAACACAGTAAATATCCAACATTAATTTATGAAAATATAGAATATTTGTATCTTTAAAACAACACCAAAATGGGAAAAAAACAATGCGGGGAACCGGATATAATAATTTTCAAAGAGCAGATTAAAAATTGTATGTTCTAGGACCAAAAAGCTTAAGGCACCCCTTGTGGCTATCTGGTCGCACTGGACTTGGACAAAGTCAAAGCTTTAGGCTGACTGTGAGGGTGCACGGGTCAAATATGATGAGGGCTAGGTCCCAGTCAAAGATTTACCCTTGGATTTAGTTTTTTGTTGTTGTTGCTTTTATCTCGTCTTCGGGCCCATTGACGGGTCCTCCAATTTCTCGGATTAGACATTCGAGTAGACCACAATGTCCTGCTGCATCACAATGAAAAGACAGGCATTGAATCATCGCCGTTGACAGCGAGGAGGGTCTTAAAGCAGTCAATGGCTTCCCTCTTGAAATCTAGTTGGGCTCTATTCTAACTGGAGCTTTTCAGCTGGACGAGCCAACAAAGTTTATCCTATTGGTGAGTCAAAGTCAGCAACTTGTCAACAAAGTATATCTTATTGGCGAGTCCATGTCGGCAGCTTGTCGCTCGACATCGAGCCGGACTCCTCCTGGAGCTTTCATGCCAAACTTTACAAAAAGCTTCTAAACTTTTGAATCTTCCTATCTCTTGGTTCCTTCAGGGAAAACAAGTAACTACTAGCTCAGTCCAGGGGATCAGAGATTCTGGATTGCCTCTTGGGGGCTAGAACTCAATTACCCACTGCACACCTGCAAAGTCCAGGAAAAATTCAGTTGCAGGTGGTCAGCTGGGGTCATCCTCTCTTTGGTCTTGCAGGTGACTTGCTCTGTTGTACCGATTACTGATAAGAGTGTCGACTCCTTTGCATTTGAGTCAGGCACAGTCCTTTTTTGATGCTGTCCAAGGGTTCAGCAGGGCAGTCCTCCTTCTTCTGATGCTCCAGGCAGCTTTCTGAGGAGCTCCTACATCTCTCTCATATTCATCCTCCAACATGGGCTGGCAAGAGGTAGAAAACACCCCAACCAATAGGGGACCGTTTACCTTTCTCTGATATGACCACTTCCTGTGATGTGTAGTATATTTTTGACCCAGAATACACTGTTCTCCCAAAAATCAATATGGAGAAATGATTTCCTTGGTGTGTGTCTGTGTAACCCAACCCAAAGCTGTAGCTAACAACTCACAATGCTCCCCTTCCAGCCTCTCTCCTAATCTAATTCGGGGGGCTCCATTCTGGCTGGGGATCAAGAAAGTGGGGGTGGCCTGGATTCTGTGACATCTTTTCTCCTTTCTTTGAAGTCCAGCTTATCTCCACAGCCATTTTACTCTCCCTGGTTTCTCCAGGAAGCAAATATTCTCCCACCAAATGGTTGTACTGTTTAAACCTCAGACCTCTTACCCCCTACTCAGGGAGCAGGTTGGCTCAGTCTGTCAAAGGCTGACCAATCAGAAGAGGTTGCTACAGGACTGCTTTATGTAACTTCAGGATTGTAAGTTCTAAAACAACGTTCCTGTAATATTTACATTAAATCCACCTTTGGTAAGTTGTTGGGTTTAATGTTGACCATTATTTTGATACTTTGCATGGAATTGATAGCTAGATCCAATCAAAAGGTAGACTTTATTGAGTGTTAGCCTATGGGGCTAGCAGCACTACAAAAGGGGGAAACAACGTTGGCTGTTTTTCCTTACCAGGGCATATAAAACATCTTTTGTATTGTTCACTTTTTATAACAATACACCCTACCTTGGGGCACCTAGGGTAGAAAGTAGAGGTGGTATAGGTTATAAAAAGGTAGGTTTGGCTTTGGAATGACATTTAATTCTAAAGTCCAACTTGAACATAGTTTTATTTTAAAACTAGCCTGGCTTTAAAATGGCACCAGATGCCACAGCAGTGCACTTGTGTACATGAAGTCCACCGGGCTTTCAAACCTACATACCCTACTAGATACATGGGACTTGCAGGTAGGTTGTCTTGGTCAATTGGAATCCTACCATTTACCATATACCTTTAGAGGACAAAGCACTGGCCCTAGGCCTGGTGATCAGGGCACAGGGCGTTTTCAGAGTAGTAACCACCAGCGGCAGTCAAAAAACGGGGGTGTTCAGGGCAAAGAGGACAACTTTCCTACATGAAACATAGGAGGTCCTGATCTGCCTAAATAATAGAAAGATTTTTGTTTACCAAGACCTAATGCCACCATCAAAATCGTTTTTAACTATTCCTAATTTGAACGTTCTTGTCATGAGTCCAAGCAATTAACTAATAAAGTAAAGCAGAACTTTAATACATATGATACATATGAATTTGTGGATAATACATGTCACAATTTCCTGCTTTCTACAGCAAGCCTCTCGAAAGAATGAATAAATAAATACTACATTTATAAGTGCTACTGCTGCCCAGAACCAGTGTGTTCAGATACAGAACTAAGTATGACTTAATTGGACTTAAAGGTTTTTAAAAGTTTCTGAAAGGATGCTTCTGTGGCAGCCAGACAGAGGTCCCTAGGCAGCAATGTAAAGAATGTCCTCCCAGTTTACCTAGTTTGAAAAGGAGAGTGTACAGTTGCTTGCCACCAGAGGACCTCAGTAGTTTCGCTGCAACACAATGATGGTTCAGATTTTGACAATATGTAGGTCCCTTCTTTCAGAAGGCATTGAAAGTCTGGACTAAGGTACAAACGTCATCCTTTTATGAAATGAAATGAAATTAAATGAAATGAAATGAAAAGGTGTTTTATAAAGCGCAAACTGCTGCCCTGAGGCATCCAAGCGCTGAAGAAAAGAAAAAGAAGGACAGCGATAGCTAAAGGGGATCCTAAGTCGAGGGGAGTGGGGTTCTATCTGTTAAATAGAAAGGTTTTTAGTTGTTTCCAAAAGGAAGACCAATCAGGGTTAGCCCTCAAATGCAGAGGCAGAGAATTCCACATCTTGGCTACGTTATAGGAGAATAGCCGGCCTCCTGCTCTGGATTTCCTTATTTTAGGCACTGTGCCAAGAAAGGAGTTAGACGAACGCAACTGTTTAGTCGGATGGTATGGGGTAATTAAAGAATAATTAATCACTGGGCCTGTTTTCCAAAAGGCCCGTTGCGCAATACACAGAGATTTAAAAGTAACTCTCTCTCTGACAGGAAGCCAGTGGAGGCTCCTCAGTCCAGGCTTGGCTGAGAGTCTACGGGGAAGCTGGAGCAATGTGTGCGCAGCGCAGTTTTGAATTATCTGGAGTTTCTGGAGTATATAGTCTGGGGCTCCTAAGTACAGGGCATTGCCAAAGTCAAGGCGGGATTGAATCAAGCCTTGAATCACAATTTGTTTGGCTTCAAAAGGCAAGAGAGGCAGAATCTTTTTATAGAGTCTAAGAAGGCCAAAACAGATGGCGGACAGCGTGGTAGCCTGACTGTCGAATGTCAGGGACTTACCCAGCCATACCCCAAGACTTTTTATAGTGTCTTTGGGGGCAGGTGGCTGACCTAGACAGGGGGGCCATATGGAGTCAATTGTGCCTGGAGCAAAGTGGCCGAGGAGCATCAGATCAGTTTTTTCTCCATTTTGCTTAAGGCATGACATAGGTATCCAGTTCTTTACTTCCTGTAAACATCCTAGTAGATCAGTCCATGCTTGAGTGTCACTTCCCTGAGCAAGTGAGACCACCATCTGAGTATCGTCCGCAATGGTGATGATCTTAATACCATAATGACGGACGATCTCAGCCTGTGGTCTCATATAAACGTTAAAAAACGTCAGGCTTAACGATGAGCCCTGTGGGACTCCACATCCCAAAGATTTGCTACAGGAGATTGTATCTGCCTCAAAGACTTGAAAGGATCTATCGCTTAAGAAGGATGTGAGCCAAGTTAGCGCCCTGCCTGATACACCCAGGCTAAGGAGTCGCTGCAATAGAATTTTATGATTTACCGTATCAAATGCAGCGCTTAGATCGAGGAGGATGACTGCCACCAATCCTCCTCGATCCAAGATCTCTCTGGTTTCCTCCATTATGGCTAACAAGGCCGTCTCTGTCCCATGCTTGGGGCGGAAACCTGTCTGGGTTAATATCCAGTAGATGGTTGCTCTCAAGAAATAAAGTTAGATGCCCATTGATATGTTTCTCCAGGATTTTGCTCATCCAAAGAAGCAAAGAAATGGGACGATGATTGCTAAGATTAGTAGCATCCAGATTTGGCTTCTTCAAAAGTTCTCGTACCATTGCTTGTTTCCATTTTGGCGGTACCGTACCTGAAGAGATTGACGCATTAAGTAAATTGAGCATGATGGGAAGAATAGTTTGACTGATGTTGACCAAAATGCGGGGGGGGGGCAGGACCAGAGGGCGAACCAGATTTTACCTGCACCATTAACGGAGCAAGTGATTCTGGTTTTAGTAGAGGAAACTGATCCAGGGTGGGTGATGAACAATACCCGGTGGCCTGAGAGGTCAGGAAATGAGGAGTATATTAAATGGATTTTTTGGGAGAAGAACTCTGCTAGTTCATTACAACGAGCCTGCACATTGTAATTGGCTGGGGAGATTTGAGTTAATTTGGTGAGGTTTTTCACAATTTGATAGATTTCTTTAGGTTTGAAGCTTGCCGCAGAGATTTTACTAGTGTAATAGGCAGGTTGTGCCGACTTGATCTCCTGTTTATAGAGTTTGATCGCCTCTCTATATTTCATTTTGTCTGATGTGGCAAACTCCAACCGCCATTTCCTCTCAAGTTGTTTGCAGTGTCGCCTTTTCTCCCTAAGCTCTGCTGAATACCAAGGAGCAGTGTTCCTAGATCGTTTTCCAATGCTTTTACGAAAAGGAAGTGTGGCGTCAAGGGAATTCAAAATCCAATCATTAAATTTTTCATTGGCTGATGTAGGGTCATGATTGGTGAATGGTCTGGACTGCTCTAAATCCTTGGTCCATATTTCTAGTGGAAGCTTGGACCAATTCCGAGTTTTTTGCAATACCGGGATAGAATTGGGAGGTTTATAAATCTCCCAGTTAAGCGAGATCAATGAGTGATCAGTCCAAGGAAGAAAAATAGGAGGGCCACGTTAAGAGCCGGACAGTTACTGAACACAGGGTCCAGAAGATGGCCCCTCGTATAGGTGGAGGAGAGGACAAGTTGATCCAATTGTAGTGCCAAAAGGCTAGCTTTCAGTTCAAGGGCGATACGATTAACAGTATCGTCGAAATGAATATTGAAATAACCTAACAATGTAAAGTTAGATGGGGTAGTTGCTAGATCAGCAACTACAGATGGCAAGGATGTGTGGAACTGTTTTAAAGGTCCCGGGGGACGATATATAAGCGCCCCTGAGAAGCTGGCATTGGGAGAAAACTCTAAAGTAAAAAACATGCTTTCAGAATCTAAAATAGGATTAAGGGTGCAGCGACAGGAGTAATGATTTTTATAAATCACTGCCAACCCGCCTCCTTTTCCCTGTGGGCGATCATTCCTTACAATCTGATAACCTTGTGCAAGTGCTTGCACCAGGTCTGGTTCCGAAAATTGAGTTGGCCAGGTTTCTGTCAAGAAAATTGCATCTGGTGTAAGTTCATCCAACAATAGTGCAATTTCTGTGCGGTGTTTCGGTAAAGATCTACAATTAAGCAGATACATTTTGAGTTCCTGCTGTTCTTCCTTATTTGGCGCAGAGTTAACCTTGACCTTGCAATGGGGGTAGAAGACAGGAAGATCTAGCGGGTAACAGGAATGATGACACAAGGCTTGTGTTGAAGGCCTTAACCTAAACAATGAGTGAGAACTATAGTACCTGGCATGCCCAGGAGCAGATGTTAGAGTTGTGGCCCCTGGCCCCGGCCGGGCGCGGCCGGGCGCAGATGGGCTTGCCTTAGGCACGCCTTCAGCGCGCCCGCGGCACGCCCGCTGCACGGCCGGCACGGGGTGTGCATTTTATGCAAAAAAGGAGGGAGGGGCCGGATAGCTGGTGTGTCAACAGGGGCTACCCCCAATATGGCGGCGTGTTTCTTCCCCGTCCCAGCACCTACTCGGCTGTGGGGGGAGTGTGGATGCTGAAAATGCACGGAGGTAGGAGCGAGCAAAGATATACACAACAGTTAAAATACAATATAATTTAAAAATGAGCGCCTACTTTTCCCGGCTTTTCGCCTCAGGAGCTAGTGCAGAGCTTCTAACAAACGCGGCTTGTAGTCAGCGCATCTTAAGTACTGTGGGGTAGAAATTGGGAGGTCGGGAGGTCCCAACAGCTGGTGCGTCAACCGGGGCTACCCCCAATATGGCGGCGTGTTTCTTTCCTGTCCCAGCACCTACTCGGCTGTGGGGGGAGTGTGGATGCTGAAAATGCACGGAGGTAGGAGCGAGCAAAGATGCACACAACACAGTTAAAATACAATACAATTTAAAAATGAGCGCCTACTTCTCCCAGCTTTTCACCTCAGGAGCTAGCGCAGAGCTTCTAACAAACGCGGCTCGTAGTCAGCGCGTCTTAAGTACTGTGGGGTAGAAATCGGGAGGTCGGGAGGTCCCGACAGCTGGTGCGCCAACCGGGGCTACTCCCAATATGGCGGCGTGTTTCTTCCCCGTCCCAGCACCTACTCGGCTTTTGGGGGAGTGTGGATACTGAAAATGCACGGAGGTAGGAGCGAGCAAAGATGCACACTTCACAGTTAAAATACAATACAATTTAAAAATGTATGGGGCGCCAATGCAGATCTCACAGATGTCAGAAGACAGATTTATGTCAGGGAAGATTCAAAATGACTCTCAACACCCTATTACTCTCTAAATCGTCAATGGGACTCCTCAGGTTGCTGGATCGATTTGACATTTTCTGCAGAGAGTGGGGATTAAAGATCAATGCGAACAAGATGAAATATATGGACTTAAACCCACGTTGTCTAAATAGGGAAATCCTAGACTACCAGGGATCTCTCTTAAGCGAGTGCACTCTATTGATTATTTGGGCATGACTCTTACCGATTATCTGGGGTGGCATTTACACATTATGCATCGCAGACTCAAATTAAAGCAATTGACAGGCGGTATCATTAAGATGGTATTACAATCACAGTTTCGCTCAATTCAGCCAACCCTAGAAATATGCAATTCACAAGTGTTAGGGTTGGCATGCTATTGAGCGGAACTGTGGGGACACCCTCGTATGATCCCCATTATAGCAGTAGAAAACCATTTCATGTGGCAGTAAATTGGGCTCCCTGTAAGTACTCCCCTGCTTTGCTCAACTTAGATATTGGGCTGAGACCAGTCAATTTCAAGGTAGGGCTGCGTCCCTTACTCGATTGGAGAAGAGTCTGGCTCACCCCCCAGAGCTCTACTTATGCCATAAATGTCTGGAGGAAATATTGGCTATACCTGGCTCAACTGTTTTCTCAGTGATCAGGTATATTAACCGTTCAGGAAATAGGGCTTGAGAGTTTGTGGAATTCACCAGATGTATGAAGGGCAACTTCTAGGACTATAGTTAGAGCTATGTACTGTCAAATCAAGGACTCTGTGTTGCACTTTTAGCCAAGTGGTGGTTCTATTGTTTTTCTGGCTGACCATTATACAGTTAAATGGGCCAATCATTAGAACAATCAGGAATCCCAGTGCCTAATGAGTGGGGCCCCCACAGAAATGGTTGTGCACATCCTGTTTTTGAGAATGCAGAGAGGAGCCTCAGAAGTCACAGCTGAGCGAGCGTACGAGACGAAACGAAGCGCCGAAAAACGAAAAACGTCGAAACCCGCCATACCCGAAAACCAGCCACACCAGCACTGAGGCCGAGGTCAGGAGCCTGCGGCTGAGGCGGCGGGGGTTGATTTTGTGACACTGGCAGAGTGTCCCTGGGAGCCGACCCAGGAAAACTGGTCCTGGGACTGAGCCAGCGGCGAGGCAAACCGGCAAACCGGCAAGGAGAGGAGTGTCCGCCTTGCAATCTTGCCATCGTAGCCACAGCGCAGAGCAGAGCGGAGCCGTGCGGAGTCATGCAGGGGGAGCTGCCACCACACAGAGTGATGCCGCGGCCATCCCTGGGTGCCCCCCGCTCTCGTGGACTTGGCAGGAGTCGTCACTGGAGCAGCTGGGGCGGGTACCAGAGGAGTCAGAGGCATCAGAGGCATCAGCAAGTCAGCAAGGCGAGGTGAGCTCTGAGTAATCTTTGCCCCCACCCTCACCCCCTGCAGTGCGGACTCTCTCTGGTTACCGGCAAGTGAGCAACCAGACGAGAGAGCAGGGAACAGGGAGACACAGGAGACGCAGCTCTAGAAGTCCCAGCAGCCCCAGAGGCCTGTGCGGGGGAGAGCTGGGGGAGCCGGGGGGGAGAAGAGAGGCCGGAGCGGAGCAGTGCGGCACCTGTGCGGCACCTGTGCGGTGGCAGACTGGTGCCGTTCCGGGGGCACCGTGGACACCGTGGACACCTTTGAGAGGCATAAGCAGAGGGGCTGCTAGACTGGAATGCAGAGGTGAGACAGTTGTCAGGCGGCAGTTGCTGTCCCTCCCCTCCCCGCCACAGCTTGGTGTTGGCCCTGCTGACCCTCAACGCCCCTTACTGACCCCCAGCTGTGAGGTCCCGCAAGTCGCAATTACTACTAGCTATCAGCTACCTTGCCCAACTCTGTTACCCGGCCAGCTATGAGGTCAGGAAAAGTGGGAAAGTCCATCACAAAACGAGTATCCAAACGGAACAAGGGGGTTACAAAAGATGTTGGAGAATCTCTATCACCTATAGACAAATGCAAAGACCCCTGCAAAATAGCAACTATTAAGGAAAAGGATAATCCTAACGATACCAATACCGATAAAGAAACCAGTAAAGACATGGGCTGTCTTTGGCTCACTGGCATGGACGGCACTAAAGAGGACAATCCAGCTTCGAGAAATGGCCCAAACAATGTAAAAAAGCAAAGCAATTCGCTTAAAGGACCGAAAAGAGACAGATCTGAAGATCTCATAACCATAGAAGGAGAGCCGGCTAGGAAAATCTTATACTCCTACTAACCAAAAATCTACACGAACTTCGCATTCCTAAAACATCCCGGAGCAGCAATCTTCACAAAAAACGGAAACCTAGAAGGTCTACCAACTCCATTGGAGCCTGGGAAGATAGAATATCCTCCACCACAAGAACAAAAAACATTGGAAACAGAAAAAAGCCTAAAAGTTACAGTAGCGGACATTCCTGCCGCTAACAACCTTATGCCATCAATTGAAAGCAGGCTAAAACCTAAAACCAAAACTGTAGAAGATGAAGCAATACGCACAACAACAGACCAGTCAGTGGAGTTCAGTAGTCCATTAGACACTCTATTGAAAAGCCCTCAAGGTAAAGTCTCCGTTTGGAAGGATTAAAACAGAAAGCTCCCCAGACAAGGACACATCTCTTAGTGGGTCAAGAACGGATGGAGCATTAGATGCCTCAATCATTCTAGAACATCATGACGCACAGGACTGGGGTGACCAATTAACCCAACTGCCTCGGCAAAAGAGTGTATGGGATGAAAGGACAGCAATACCTCGACCAAACAGCAGTCGTTTACCGACGCGGAAGAGCGCACAAGATGGCTCCCAAACGGCCCCAAAAGAGCAGAGCGACATGGGCCGTTCTAACACACCTAAACATCAGCAAAGGGAGAACTCATACACTATAGACAGTGACATGACCTTCCTCGCATCACAGGAGTGGCAAGATCGAGTGGCCGCCTACAATTTAAAACTCACCATAACACCCAGCACGAGTGGACCAGAGAGCAAAAGCTTGTTTACTACTTTCTGGGCAAACCTACTAAACACAATACAATTATCAGCAACAGCCTTACAATATCAATCAGAGAAACTGGATATGCAGTTAACAGTACTGGAAACATTAGCTGAGTTCACTTCAGGGATCAAGAGGAAACTAGGGGCCAGATGTAGGTAAGTATATTTTACCGATTCATAAATACCGAATTTTACTGATTCGGTATTTATGAACCGGTAAAATAGAAGGGGGGAGATGTAGATAGAATCGGTAATTGCATTACCGATTCTGTAGGAATCGGTATTTACCGAATCGGTAAATACCGATTCGGTAATGCCCATTGATTCCTATGGGCATTGAAGCCCATAGGTATCAATGGGCATTACCACTGCAGGGGGTGTCACTTTGATACCCTCTAGCACCCCGATTTCAGGCATGTGTGACATGTGGCACACAGACATGCCCTAAGGGCATGTCTGTCTGTCACATGCCATAGGTGTGCATGCACACATGTGCATGCACACCTGGAATCGGTATTTTACCACCCAATTGGATTGGGTGGTAAAATACCGATTCGGTAAGGCCTGTGGGACTCAGAAGAGTCCCACCTACATTTCAAAATTACCGAATCGGTAAAATTACTGATTCGGTATTTTACCGATTCGGTAAATTTACCGAATCGGTAAAATAGGCCACCTACATCTAGAATAGCCATTTACCAGTCGGTAACGGCCGAATCGGCCGTTACCGGTTGGTAAATGTCGACCTACATCTGGCCCTAGGAGACTTAAACGGTCTCATAAAAAGGGGGCAGGAAGCAGCAGAATTTTCTGCGCTAGACAGAACAGAATGCGACTGCTCTCCAATAATAAACAAGCTATCAACGCTACCAACAATGCTAGAGAACCTTCTGGCCATACTGAAACCAATTGCATCATCAGGCTTGACAGATATAGCCAACGAGGGAAGCGTTGCTAGGGACTCCCAAATAAACGGAACCGAAAAAGAGAACAAGCTGCTCCAAAATGAGACGACTTGTTCCCCTAATGCCAGTCAATCGCCAAAAAACTTACTCCCAAACCTCTCCCCTCATGAAAGAGCTAACACAGAGCTACCTACAAACTCGCGAACCTGCCAGAAACACAAAAGGAAGGGTAGGAACAGGAAAATGACAGCCATTGCCCATAAAGAGGAGGGGCAGTCGGCAGAACCTCGACACCAAGCGGAGCTAGTAGAGTCGGCGTCACCTTCTAACCAGCTCGAGCAGATCCCTCCCCCGGGAAAAAAACTGGAAAATACAAGGACCCCCAACAAACTTAAAACCCCAAGGTCAAAAGAAGTATTAGAGCCAGCAAATGAACAGTCTGGGCATAATGATGAAATAGAGGTACAACGCTTACAACACCGGGAAAGATCAGAGCAAGAGACTGACCCACGTAGCTCAGCAAGGTGTTATATCGATAGCCGGCCAAGGGCCATGCCACAAAATGAGAATCAGCCAGCCCTGGAGCAGGAATTGGAACAACCCAAATTAATGGAAACTTTAGCCACAACTGACAACAATATTGACCAACTCTCCAACTGGGCCAACTACGTCGAACAAACCGTATCCCAAGAAACCAGACATATTAATACTTGCACCAGAGTATAAATCTAGAGGCAGAATGGACATCCTGAATAGAGGAAATATAATAAAATTGATTAATTCGATCAAGGGTTAGGAAGACATCACTTCAACAGATTTACTTCAAATTAAATTCCAACCCACAGGTGAAAAGAATAAATCAGAAACGACAAAGACAACATGGTCATCTAACGATCTGGTCGATCGTATTCTAGTAGAACTTAACAAATTTGCTTAATGGGGAATAAAGCTCGAACCAGGAAGAAGGCCAGCCTACCCAACACCGTTTTTAAAGGAGAGTGAAAAAGAACACCCGAATAAAGTAACATCTATTTTAAAAGGAGCTCTCAGCCAGTCACCCGGCCCTAAAGGGAGGCCTTTGTACTCCAAAACGGTACAACAAAACCATCAATTCCCAATCTGGACATAAAACAGCGAACAATAACAAACAGGGGCGGGCAATGACAAGGGTCCCCTATGCAGCCCACAACACACACTACATGGAATAACCTGAGATTGCTCTGGAAGGATATATGACGCAAATTGTCCCAGCTACGAGGTCCTCAACCTTTGGCCACAGCTCAGGCGGATTGATGATCTTTGCCTCAGTTCTTACAATAGGATCAATGAAGGAAATAAAGATAAAAACCATAGCCCCCAATGTTATACAGGCGATTGCCATAACAATTAACACCAGAAAGTCAGGTTACTCTCTCGTTATAATTAATTCCTATATACATCCGAAGCACAGACGGAAAGGAGCAAGTGAGCTGGTTAAGGAAACAGCAATAATCTTGGACGAGGGGGAAGCTGAGAACCTAATCCTGGCAGGAGACTTTAACCTCTTTCTTTTTGGAACCGCAACGGACGACGAACTAGTACATGAACTTAACCAAGCCTGGGGAATTCCAACTCAAGCACTAGCACTCCCAATCAAACAAACCAAGTGCTCAAACCAATTGTTAAAAGAACTAGAGCAACTAAACCTAAGGGCGCTGAATGGCCGGTTTAAAGAAGATACCCCTCCAGCATCAACCTACCACTCCACAACAAGCTCTTCCCACATAGACTATGCATTTGCAACTCTCCCTCTATTTGATATCATCAAGTCATTTCAACTGGGAGTTAGCGACCAAAGCGACCATCTGCCACAAGAAATCGTTTTAAGGACAACCAGAGAGAGTCCCATGGAGGTCAGGGCAAGCACTGGGTCCGAATATACATCAGATTTCAAACAAATAAGATTGAAGAACTATCTACAAACGCGAAGGAGCTAATTCACACGGGCATCTTGGCTGCAAACCCAATAGAGGCCTGGGAGGGATATACGAAGACCCTTGGGACCAAATATGCAACAACAAAAAAGGACGGTTAAAGGTAAATTTCAGCTGTCTATACCGAGAAAGACAAGCACACTGGAGATAAAAATACTTAAATGGAGTATAAAGCAAGTTTTGAAACAACTCCACCCACAGCCAAAAAAAGAGCGTCTGCAAGAAGCCCTACGCAGTCTAAAAGCAAGCCTAAAAAAGGTAATCTGGGACACTAAAAGACAGGCAAACAATGAATTCCAGGCAAAAATAAAGCTCGACTCAAAACTAAAAAACAGTGCCAAATTCTGGCAAACAATTCACAGTTTGCAGCAGCCTGGGCACCACGGAATAAGCTTATATATATCAGAGGTAGCTTGGGTTGATTACTTGCATAACCACTTTAACCAAATTGAAGAGGGCAACTCCACAGAACTGACAGCACAGGAAATGGAGATTAACAAGAAGGATAACGAAACAGGAAAGGTAGAAAAGGGGTCCAGAAACCCCATGAAAAGTATACCGGGAAAACACGATCAAAAATACTCATATAGAGTAGAGTACAACAGCACTACAACAGGCAGCAAAGAAAATAAAATCAACATAACAGCGGATCGGATAAAAACCCACATGAAGAAGGGGAAATCGGAAGGAGCTC
The DNA here is from genome assembly GCF_964263255.1 of Lissotriton vulgaris. Classification (NCBI taxonomy): domain Eukaryota; kingdom Metazoa; phylum Chordata; class Amphibia; order Caudata; family Salamandridae; genus Lissotriton; species Lissotriton vulgaris. The sequence continues at coordinate 1,318,610,178 of NC_141691.1, forward strand.
CAGGCCCAAATGGGATACCACCGATAATATTTCTACACGGAATTCTGGAGCAACACATTAATCCCACTCTTCATGGGCACACAAGAATTAGAAACCTGCCCGGAATCCTGGAAAGTATCAATTATAAGCCCAATTTATAAGCAGGGAGACAGGAGTAATCCTTGCAACTACCGGCTGATTGCCCTAATAGATATAGAGGTAAAATACTACGCTGGCATTCTACTGGATGAACTGACATCGTGGGCAGCGACAAAGCATATAATTCCAGCAAACCAAACAGGATTCTCTAGAGGACAAGGAACCACCACCAACGTCATGGCACTAACTCTGCTGACACACGCGGCCAAAGTAGGAAAGACCTCGCTGTTTCTATGTTTTATAGACTACAGCTCAGCCTTCGACCATGTGGATCGGGGCAAGCTATGGCAAAATCTTGAAAAATGGGGAATACCTCAACCCCTCCTGAAGCAGCTGATCCTACTTCACACCAACACCTGGGTCAAGATTAAGCTGGGAGACGGGACGCACCTCTCTAGGCAAATTAACACCTCTAAAGGCCTGAAACAAGGGTGCGTCCTAGCCCCTACTTTGTTTAATCTTTTCCTAGCAGACCTACCAGGGGAATTGGACACCATCAAATCCCATACCCCACGTTTGGGAGACATCATGCTGTCCAATCTCCTATACGCTGATGATCTGGTCCTAATAAGTTGCAATCCAACTGGTCTCTAGCACCTTCTTAACACCACCAGCTCATTATCACAGCATAACAGACTAATTATCAACTTAAAGAAAACACAAACTATGGCAGTGAACTATAAGAAGGCTAGGAAAAACAGCTGGTACTTGGACGAACACAAATTGGACCATGTATCTAGCTACAAGTACCTGGGGGTCTTATTAGATAGCAGAGGTTCCTTTAAGCCCCAATTAGAGACCCTACATCGAAAAGGCACCATGACTTACCTAGCGATGAACCCGCTTCTACAAGTATTGAGAGCTCGCCTTCAACCGACGCTGACATATGGGAGCGAATTACCATTTGGTAAAGACGCACCGATCCTCCTCAAAGTGATCAGTAAAACCTACAGATCCATCTTCCAGTTACCCAACTATGTATCCCCTGCCCGAATTCACCTTGAATTTGTGGTACAAAAACAGACAGTGGAAAAAAGGGGCAGCTATATAAAATGCTGGCATAAGATTAAAAATGCAGAGCAAGGTACCTTAAATGCCCATCTTTGGATTGAGCTGCAGCGATGAGAACGATCACATGCCAGAAAGTATTTGAAGGATTCATTCGAAAAATTCAATTTGACTGATCTCTGGGACACCTCAGTAGACTATAAATGCTTCAAAAAGTTAGTAACCAAAGTAATAAAAATAACATCACTAAAAGAAGACAAGGAAACTCTAGCTAAGAGGGCACATGGATGGACAGTCCTAAACGATTATAAAATATTAAAGCCTCAAGCGTACCTGGCCCACGGATTCAAACAGAAGACTAAAGAAACATTTCTAAAGCTGCGCCTCGGAATATTACCAATTCTCCCTCATCTGGCTCCATGGAAAAGGAACCAGGAAGATCAAACTTGCCGTCTCTGCGGAGCAGGACCTGAGGATCTAATCCATATAATATGTATCTGCCCATGCTTAATGGACAAATGGAGATCCCTACTACGTGCAACATGGAACCAGAAGGGCACCAGATCTTGCAGACAGGCAGTCAAACTATATCTTAATCCGCAGGAGACCCAATTAAACTGACGATTTACAAAATTCCTTGACGCAGTGACGGAGAGAATCAAGGCAACACAAAAAGAGGAAACTAAGCAACAGATAGACAGTACTTCTGGGCATAATTTTGGGTCCGCAGCTCAAACAAACAATAATAAAAAGTAAATTGGTAACATGATCTTCACATATTATCACATAATATGGCGATTGGAAGATTTTCTTTTTTGAAAATCACTTTTTTACCTCTGATATTTATCTCTTTTAAAGCTATGTATTTTAAATTGTGAGTTTTTCTTAACTGTGCAATAAACTTACTTACTTACTTACTTACATCCTGTTTTCAGTCTCCTCTAACATAATTGCATGAAAATATGGATTGTTCCGCTGTGTCAGAATCTGGGAATCAAAGAAATTGAAGTGACTGCCAGGAAATTGAGATATAACGAAAGTTATCTAATTAAACTCCGTGAAGCCGATTTCTGCTAGGCATGTGGAGAATCAGACAGACCAAGCGGGCATAACACAAGAATGTGAGGGTACCCTACAAAGTCGACTCAATTCCCCTCCACCGAATGATATTAGTGCTGCATAAATTGCGGTAACCACCAATGGATTTTATGATGTTGCATTGCACTATTTTATTTAGGGCCCCTGGTGTGGATTATTTAGGAAAGGTTGAATATGCACAAGGCACTTTATGATGTGAAACCTGATGAACTGTTCACTTTTTCTATTATATAAAGTTGATCAAAATAGATGGGAGACTCTACTGTAGGACTGAGGTACAGATTATTGCCAATGTTTTTATCCACCCTGTAAATACTATCTTTTTATGATGATTGTTTTTATACTTATATATTATTTCTTTGTTGTTATTTTGCTTTTATGGCTTTGAACTAAAATAAATCTTTTCTGACTGACTGACTGACTAACTCTCGCTGTGGCATTCTGAACTATCTGGAACCATTGGATCAGATACTTAGGGAGCCCTAAATAAAGGGCTTTCCTATCAATAATTCCTGCTATGATTAGGTAGTGGATTACAGTTTTGCTAGTAGAAGCAGGGAGAATATCCAATACATTTCCTAACGCTTTCAAAATAGGAAAAGGAAGTGACAGATACAGAGACAATCTGAGACTTAATGGACAGATCCTGATCAACTTTAATTCCAAGGTTTCTCACCTTCTTAGCTGCGAAAGGTGTATCAACCAACTCAAATGGACACTACTAGTATGACCAGATCGAATTGGATTTGCTGAATATCAGGATCTCTCTTTTCTCTGAGTTTAGCTTGAGACAACGTTCTTGCACCCAATATGCCACAGAGGTCAGCAGGTCTTAAAGTTCTCTTGTGAGAAATTAATGTTTTCTTTCGAGGAGTGAATCAGATTATCATAATATATGATTTGAGGCCATAAGATTGAACCAACTTTGCCAGGAGGGCCACGTGTATATTAAATAACTCATGGCTCATGGAGGATTCCTGTGGCACCCCATATTTAATCTGCATGGGAGGTGATCAAACGGAAGTTGAACAAAGATTCCAGTGGATAATAATAAGAGACTGAAATGAATGCTGAGGAGAGGTCTAACAAGGCCAGTACCACAGAGCTACTCCCATCCATTAGGGAGCAAATGTACTTGGTCACTGCTAGAAGGGCAGAATCCATGACAAGCTTTTGTTGAAAACCCAATTGTGAGTCATCCACCAGCTGATTTAATACTAAAGACTGCAATAGTTCACAATTCACCTGCGATGGGTATAAAATTAGCCGCCATTACTGGAGAAGTATTCAGATCTTGGCTTTTGAAGCAAGAGTCTCAAATGAGCCGGCTTTCAGACTGAAGGAAACTGTGATGGAGTTGAGAGAGGAGTTCATAAGATGACATAAATAAGGGCTATTAGAATCTTTGCCTAATTTGTAGGTAAAAGGAGGATATGGGTCTGTGAGGGAACACGATTTGTTGTTGTCAACAGCTGCCTTAGTCTCATCTAGAGTGATTGGGGTGATGTTGCAAAAATAATGGGATAAGTGAAGAAAGAAAGAAAATCTCCTGGTGTTGTTTGTGTGGCAACATTGTTGTAGATGTAAGTCATTTTAGTCCCTTCACTAACATGATAATGTTGTGAAGGAATGACACTGGATATCCTGCATAAGCTTCATAAATAGTTCCTGTCCACTATGCAGCAGACAGATACTTTGTTTGTCCCTGGTTTAGTCTTTAATGGAAAGCTATTCTACTTCTATCATCTATATGGTTGTGGTTATTCGCATAGCTCTGAATGTTGTTTACTTTGCTCTTATGTGCACCAATATGTTACATATTGTGGTATGCTAGTAATGCTTTAAAATGACCATTTGACCTACTGCATCAATCATAAAAGGAGTAATGTGAATACATTATCTATGAAAAACAAACCTTGCAGACAAATGCACGTTATTCAAAGACTATGGACTTCTTGAAAAGCAAGCATTCAATAAACGTTGTCATCTCATTAATCCCCTCTAGACTACATAAGGAGAGAGTCTTGGAGGAATTAAAAAGATTTAATTCTAGTGTTTGGCTATTGCAAGATGCATTAACCTCCTTTAATCTGATCAAACTAATCTGTGATATCAAATGCACAGAGCTATTTGGTTATCAAAAGTATAAACCTGTGATGGATATTGCCACATATTTAATTTAAGTGGCTTCCCTCCAAGACATCAGAGATTGTTATTTCTGTGCAAAAGCCAATTGATTTTAACTACAGAACTTGTCAGATTAGAATCAAAATAGCATTACAAACATTCATGTAAGAAAAAGTAGATTTTTGCATGATTAGCCCCCACTTTTTGCTGGATGTGATTTCGAACTGTAAGTGCACTGGATTCCTGCTAACCAGGTTCCCAGTGCCAGATCTCTTTCCCAAAACACTGTACCGCGATTGGCAGAACTTCAGCTACCCTTGTAAGTCCCTAGTAAGTGGTACCCCTGGTACCTAGGACATGGGTACGAAAAAGGGTCCTCTGGGGCTGCAGCACTGGTTATGTCACCCCAGGGCCCCCTCACCAAGGCTAAGTACTCTGCCATTGCAGTCTATGTGTTTTGGTATAGGAAAACTCCTTTGCACTACGTAAGATATTGTTAAGTCACCCCTACTGCAGGCCTTTAATCCTAAGGCAGGGTGCACTATATCATATGTGTGGTCATATCAGCATGAGCAGATATTCCCCTAAAATGTCCTGTCCATTCTGTGATGTTGTTAGTGGACAGGGAATCCATAAAGAGTACATGGGCTGTATACTTTTCAACAGGTGTTTCCTAGCTTCATGATGGCTAAGATGTTTCAAATGTTCCTGAGTGGCCCAACTGTCCCAAGATCACCTCTCCAAGTTGCCTTCTCCTGACCTCGAGGACCCTAAAGACATATGATGCTCGGCTGACCTGTTCACACTGCACCCTCCCCACCGTCTCCAGCAGCTCTGCTTTTGTCAATCCCAGGACCTTTTGACCTCCTCTCTCTAAGGAGACCCACCAAACTTACCTGTAAGGCCACTTGTGCATTTCATTTTTAAGTGGCCCCCTTCCTCTTTGCTCACTAGTTTTCTAAAACACTCAGCACTCTGTTCCCGCCCGATCCGGGATGCTCTCTAACTTCACCTGCTGGAACTTTGGACCTGCTTCTGAAATCAACATAAAACAAGAAGGTGAACTTCATGAAAGCATTGTCTGGTTTTATATGCATTTTTCCCCATTGTTTCCTATGGTGCGTAATTGTGCAGAAAAGTGATATAATTTCCAAACTTTGAAAAATTGTGACTCCGAAACTGTGTCCTTGTCTTAAAAAATACATAAAAATCGCCTTTATTTTCATATATTGGTCTCAGATTTTTTATTGAGTGTGTGTCTCATTTATTGCCTCTCTGAGTACAGCAAATGCTTAGCACTAACATCTGATACGCCTAACTATCACAAAGAGAGCACTAGCATTATCTGCTTTTAGCTATGTGGACCATTTGGGGATTCTCTGGACTCTCTGGACAGTGTACTTCTTTTCAGTACACTATATAGAGAACCTACAATTCAATATTCAACACATCCAAGAAAGTCCTCATTAATTTCAACAATGTTATGTAAAAGCACAGAAATCACCTAATACTGCCTTGAGAAGTCTGGGAAATCAGTCAATAAACCCAAACATAGATTTATTCCATAAATAATTGAGGGACAAGTGGAGGGACTAGCATGGACTTGGAATAAGGGTCTTTGTAATAAGAAGCAGAAAAAACAACATGGAGTTGTTTATACCACATTTATCAAATACAACAATAGATAATGGAATAGAAAGAATGGAAATAGATGTGGTGGCTTAAAAAAGAACAATATTTGGTTTATAGAATGGTGATGAGAATGAGAAATCTGTCCTCAAAAGAGTACTGTAAACATTTCTGGTTACATTCACATAACTTTATGTACTGTGTTGTGTGATTAATTCGCAACTTTTTCTAAAAGGATGTCTTGGACACAGCTTTCAACAATAATTTGAGCCTTCATTTTGACATTAAAGAAGCAAAATCTTAGTTTGACAATTCAGTTGCAAATTGATACATTGGTCCTGCTGGCATAGTTTAAATGAATTAGATAAAACATATTATGTAATTGTATCTACTTAGCATTCCACATATCATATGGGGCAGATTTATGTTAACTGGCGCATTCCGAGGGATGCGCCAGTTAACGTGCGCCACAGCTACGCCACCCATGGTGCGCCGCATTTATAATGCGGCGCACCATGGTGCAAAAACGGCACAGATGCGTGACGCATCTGTGCCGGAAATGTGGCGCATTGCTGGAGTTGCGTCGCAAGCGCGACGCAGCTCCAGCAAGGCTCGGGGGTGCCCCATTCTACTAATGCTGCATCAAGCCTTACGCCTGCTTCAAGCAGGCGCAGGGTTTTGACGCAGCATTGCCCTGAAAGTGACTGAGTGAAATCTCATAGATTTCACTCAGCCACTTTCAGGAGGCGTTCCTGCGCAGGAACGCCCCCCCTGCGCAGGAACGCCTTCTTATGGCGCAGTGCTTTACAACGTGACGCATCTCCAAGTTGCGTCACGTTGTAAATAGGGCGCATTGTTTGCGCCGTAGTTGCATCAAATAAAGTGACGCAATTGCGGCGCAAAGTGGCGCAACGGCCTCATAAATCTGCCCCAAAGTGCCCTTTAGTCGAATCTGCATTTAATTACTCCTGTATCATAATCTTTCCCTTTATTGCCATCATTCTTTCATGTAGCCAATGTCCCCATGTGTATTGTTTTCAATTACCCACATTGTGTTTGTAAGAAATTGTGTTAGTGATTGAGGGGGTCAATAACCCTACTCAAGCAACAATCGCAATTCTTGTCAGGGTAAATCACAAAAGTCATTATATTAACATGTGCTAACCCTTTGGTAGCTTGGCACAAAAGCAGGCGGGTTTAACTTGGAGGCCCTGACATTGGTTTACTGGGTGGCTGGGGTGTGACCCCTGGTCAAGCAGCAACCACAATCCTAGACTGGGTAAGGCTCAAGCAAACCCCAAATTAACCAGTGATCACCCTGGCATCCTTGGCGTGGTCTCCCAAGGGTAGGCGTAGGAGTGTCGCAACCAGGAAAAATACTTTAATTTCTCCTTGTTTTTTCCTCTTCTGCAGCATGCATAGAAAGAGGAACATTTTATCAATTATTATTTTTGTGAGAACTAATTAGGGTCAGTTATGTTTACAAAAAACAGGCTCAACTTCATTCACATTATTTTCACAAACCCTTTTCAAGACGTTCATACATTTTTCATTACTCAACACTTATTCCATATCATTCCTTCATTTTTCCCCTTCTATTGTGTCTTGTCTTCACTGACATCAAAATATACGGGCACATTCAAATATCCCATGGGTAGAGATGCATTTTATCACCACTACATACCCTCTATTTTATCCAAACCTTAAATTTAAGAGCAAACTGTCTCACTTAAGTGTTTTGATGAGTGGCCCTACAGGTTATTTCACCATTCCCCTGTTGTTTATAAGGCCTTCATATATTGCCTATTTAATCACATACTATCACTCAGTATCTTTATCCCATAGACTTACTTCTAATATCTTTTCAGCAATATAAGGCATCAGTAAGGAAAATTGTAGGTAGAGCGCCCTCTCTCTTAATGTAATGAAGGTGAGCCTGTTTTTTGTAAGCTTAACTGACCTTAATTAGTTCTCATAGTTGCAATATGTTTGTATTTTGTTTTCAGTCCCATAGAGAACATCAATGTTTTTAAAGTTTTGTCCTGAAGAAGTTGGAGTTGATCAACTGTGATCCACCTAAACACCGCTTCGAAAACTTGATAACTTGATTAATTGTTTTTTTAAGTGATTTTTTTCTGATAATTGAAATTTGTGTTTATGTAACTCTTTAGGGGTAGGCCTTTACGTGTTGCTTTGTTAGGAGAATATCTTTTTGAGTATATGTACGAAAATAATGAAGTTCTACCTAGACCATGCAGTGAAATAGTGACAAAGGACAATATTGGAGAAATACAGTAAGAAAATATTAGTGATCCGTTTACATGTAATGCTGGTTTACCAACCCCTTATTGATGATATTTTCATGCAATGAATTGTTGATATTGTTTTTTATGAGATTTTATTGGAGAAAAAATAGCATTTTTAATAAAAAGGATAGATATCTTTGCAATTAGCAGGTCTTATAGTATGATTGGGAGTACGAAAAAGCATTAATGAATATTGCGTATATGGGAAAAGATTGATGGGAACAATACATATAAGTGAGCGCTCTAGTGGTTACCTGGGCACCAGTATTAAATGTGCCTCCTGCCACGGTTGCACAGCAGACAGAGCAGAATGACATGTTTCTATTAGGGAATTGACGGTCATTGCTCTTTTTACCTTTGTAATATTTTAATTTTGGGGGAATGTGCAAAGTTTAAACTGACTTTGAATTTGAAATTGTACTGTGGTTTTAATCGTATGGCTCATGGTTACTCAAAAAAACAAGAATTAATTTCCTTCACAACATATTCTCCTATGCACACTGCACGCTATCCTTTTCTGGTGCGCTTTTAGAGCAGCCATTTTTCTTGGGTGAGCACCCTAGTTGTTGCCTGGGCACCAGTATTAAATGCGCCTCCAACAGCACACGTGCAGCGGGGGTGCCGTTGGCATGCTGAAGGCGTGCCAAAGACAAGCCTGTCTGCTACCTTCCAAGCCTGAATCGCTATCAGCGCCAGCCATGCTGTTCGACCATGAACAGGTTCCTTAATGTCATCCGATTTTCGAAGATCTTTAAATAGCACCTCCCAGCACTGTGATATCAGACTCTCACCCGGAAAGCTAAAGTGTCCCTTAGCATGTGGCACTTGCAGATCCATACTTGGGACCCCACCTGATCCCCCTTCCCCTATCCCTAATGTGTCAAAGACAAAATTATTCAAAGCTTTCCTGATTTATGCACTCTCCATGAACAAGCACACCCAGGAATTATACCCAGGAAATTCATGACCTGATTCTCGACCTCAAATTAGATTCTCTCTTTATTACGGAATGATGGCTCAAGGAATGGTGCAATCCAGACATTGCCCTTGCGCTTCCATCGCGTTTTGACAGGCATAGGCAAGATAGAACCGAGGCCCATTGTACTGGACTAGCAATTCCTTTCCGGGACTCCAACCAGTGCAACATCTTTAAATCAGTTATCCTTAAAGGGGCAGAAAGTCTTGGCTTGTGTTGCAAGCTCAGTCCATCACTATCCGTGGCAGGAATACTAATTTATCACTGCCAGGCCCTTGTTCCAGTTTCCTAACAACTTTAGGAGATGCACTAGCCCCTTATTGTCGTTCGCTATTCAAATTTCAACATTCTAGGAGACTTTAACCTCCTCTTGAGTGTAGTAACAACCCAGATGTAACCAATTTCACAGAGACTTTAAACACCATTGGGCTTCACTAACTGGTTACACTACCTATCCACTTAGGAGGACATACCCTGGATGGTATCTGTTCTAACTTTTTAAATCTCATAGTTGGGCCCCCCTCCAGCAGACATGTTCTGACCACATGTTCATACCACTTACCTTCCTCACTCAGACAAACAGTCCTCCCCAACCCTCCTCATCTCTGTCCCATCAAACTATACGTAAATGGAATACTCTGTTAAGGGTTCCTGAACTGACTAAACTTGCTTCTGCTACTACCCTCACCTTGTCGGATAATATAACAACTGATACCATAGCTTTTAAGACCTGCATTACGCAAATCATTAACAAACTCGTACCAGTAACTTCCAGAAAGAAAAAACTGAAATTACATCAGCCCTGTAGTACACCCAGAATGGAACAGACCAGCATATTCGCTGCAAGCAGCATGCGCATAGGTGGAGAAGAGCTCATAAGGAGGAAGATTTATTTCAGTTTAAACAAACCCAAAACACCTATCATGCACAGATCGAGATAGATAAGAAGGCGTTTTTCTTAAAACAGGTTAAGGAAGCCCAACACAACCAAAAATCCATATTCTCAATCGCTAAATTATTCCTACAACCAAAAGTGTTAGTTAGAGAGATTCCCCCTTCACAGATCTTGTGTAATCAAATTTCTGAGTTTTTTAAAGAACAAATTCCAAATATTCAATGCGTGTTTAGTGCAACTCCGCTGATATTATAGGAACCAGAGATAGCCCCCCCCCTCAGATGAACCTCTTGCTTCAAGTCTTTCAGAGAATTAGCCTCAAACAATTGTAACAAGCAATTCTTTCTTATAAATCAGGTTCTCCATTTGACCCTTGCCCCCTTCTGTCCTCCATAAAATTGTGGATATATTGAATCCATTCATTGATAAAATTGTAAATACCTCTTTGACCACCCCAGTAGTTCCAATCGATTGGAAAGCTACGGCGTTAAACCATTACAAAAACATATCTGTCCCATCCAGGAACCCTCTCAAATGTGCGCCCTGTCTCCCTACAACCATTACTAGGGAAAATCATTGAAACATTGGTAAACAGCCAATTGATGACATTCCTTGAAGAAACCAACATTATCCACCCTAGACAGTCGGGTGTCCGTCCCAAACATTGTACAGAAAGAGTTCTACTGAAAGTGGCAGACACTCTAAAATTAACGTGGGACACAGGCAAGAATGCGATACTGATCTTATTAGACCTATCAGCCGCATTCAACTCCATTTCGCGCAATATACTTTTACAGCGCATCAGAACTGTGGCATTACTCACCTCGCTTTAGCCTGGTTAAAATCCTTTCTTTAAGATTGCAGGAAAACAGTGTTTCTAGGGCCTTTCCTATCACCAGAAAAAAACATCATCTCAGGGGTACCACAGGGGTCCTCTCTTAGCCCTGCATTGTTCAACATGTTTATGCCGCTTGCCCATCAGGCTGATTTCCTCTTTTGGCATCAAAACTACGTGATATGCAGATGATATACATCTTATCTTGGAACAGGACAAAGCATCTGTATGTTCATTGTTAAACTTCAAACATTGTCCAACTGAGGTAATTCAGTGAATGCAGTTCAACCGCCTCAAATGCAACTCAGACAAAACGGAGATCATGCTCCTAAGTAAGTGTACCTCCATCGACACAATAACTTGGTGGCCAGACTCTGTACCCCCCTCCGCCAAACACGGTCTCTGTTGTAAAAAAGATAGGGGTAAAATTCAATACTGCTTTATCCTTTAAGTCACAAGCTCTTGAAGTGGCAAGAACATGTTTCAACTTGATAAAATCACAAAATAAATGTTTTGACTATCTCCCACTTGCAGCAAGAAAGACAGTTACTGTTGCATTAATTACAACCATACAGGATTAATGTAAGTCTTATATGCAGACGCAACTAAACAAATTCTTTAAAAACTGCAGGTAGTACAACATGTAGCTTTGAAAGGTCTCTTTCTGCAGGAGGTGATATAATGGACGTTATTTTTGTGAATACTAAGCATAGGAGTGGCCCTAGACATATGGGCTAATCTAATACAACTAAGGCCAGATATACTAATCATTTTAATGGTCACGATCTACAATTTGATGTTTGCAAGTGTTAAAATGTAATCACATAAGTACTAAAATCATTTAGGGAGTCAGTAAAGGTTTATGACTCCTAAAATGGCTTTGCAAAGGGATATGGATTCGAGTTTAGAAGTATGTGATGTATCAATGTTTTCCAACTGTGTTACAGTCGCAAAAAATTACAAATTTGTCAACTCCTAATTTCAGGTCGTAGCGCATTCGCAAAAGAGAAGGATCCTCTCCAGGTCCATTCCCGTTTGAGAATCTTAAAAAAAAATGTTTGCTTGGTAGTAGACAGTGGCCCGAAGAACCACTGCCAATACTTTAACAAGCTTTACAAAAAGAAAACACATTTCAAACATAGTCCCATTTCCTTTAAGAATAATGTGCTGCGTTAAAACAGTGGGCCTTATTTATAAAGGCCTTGCGTCAGTTTTGCGCCACTGGTGCGTCACTTTTTGTGACGCACCAGCGGTGTAAAAAAAGCGCCTTGTTGCGCCATATTTAAAAAGTGACGCATCTAGGTAGATGCGTCACTTTTTAAACCCCTGCGCCACATTATACCTGCGTCAGGTATAATGTATGCAGAGGGGGCGTTCCCCCACAAAAGCCTCGTAATAGTGACGCAGTGAAATCTATGAGATTTCACTGTGTCACTTTTAGGACGCTGTTGCGTCAAAATCCTGCGCCTGCCTCACAGCAGGCGTAAGACTGACGCAAGCCCTTTCACATGGGGCTTTCCCCATGTGAAAGGACGCATTGCTGGAGTTGTGTCACTTTTGTGACACACTCCAGTAATGCGTCACATTTGCGCTTACAGATACGTCAGAAATACTGACGTATCTGTAACTCCTTGCGACATGATGCGTCATACATTAAATATGACGCATCAGGAATGTCGTAAGGAGTGCGCAGTGAAAAGTGACGCATCGCTGTTTTCACGCAGCGATGCGTCACTTTTCATAAATGAGGCCCAGTGTGCTTTATATAGAGGCAATCACGTAGATGACAGTCTTCTGCACCTAACAGTCCACATTCCCTGTGATTACCTCCAATAATAGCAAGTTGTAATGTGGTAACTCCCTCATTAATATTCATAAGGTAGGTCAGATTGCATCCCACTTCAAATTAGAATTTACAAAGCAACCTATTAGTACATAGGTTAGTTCGTAAAATACTTTATTGGTTGCAAAAATACTGGCTGCAATTTGTGACCAGATCTGGGCGAGCAGTACCTTGTACATCTGTACAATTTTCTGCTATGATTTTGAAATGAGGTTCAGCTGTTTCACAGAAATATAAAACAGAATAAGCAGGAACGCATAAAATCTCTCTCACAGCCAACAAGAATGATTGATCTGCACTATACCAGCAATTCAAACAATTGCATCGTCCATAAGAAAATCAAAACTGTCATCAATAGAAAAGTTGTTTGTCTTGAGTTTTAAGAATTTAGATTCAGACAACAAATATCGACCCTGATACCTTCAAAACCTGCATACATGACCTGTTTAATGGCAACAATAGATCTCACCCAAGCATCCCAACTTGCCAGAGTTCCAAAGCCACATTTATATTTCTATTCTAGTTCTCAAAATATAACATTCTTATCACTTAACAATACAATAAAGACTCACAATTTTCATGGGAGATACACCCAATGGGTTTTGAGGAGGAATCCACACTGCTTGGCTGCCATGCTGAAATCTAAGCACAAGGCAGTTTGTCATGTATCATGGCTACCTGCACCCTGGAATGGTTCAATTCTCATACCTGTATTAAGAAGGCGGAACATAACTCTCCCAGGACATTTCCATTTGCTGACTACCCCTAGGCTTCCAATTAGGTCATTGCTAAAACTCTACACATGAAAATCTCAGAATGGGTCAATGAATAAGGATTAGTTCCTAGATTCCAAACCGGTTTGGGGATAGGCTCTCCCCGCCCCCTCCTCACAACACTATGATGGTTACCAGCAGAGCAACGTTGTTAGTTGCCAAAACCCACCCCTTTCATTGTTGATGTTTTGAAAAACTTGAGATAGCTTTTCCTTCCATCAGCCATCCCCCTCTGTGGCACACGTTAAGCCTGACGGGAAAGATCGATTAAAACAAACCAAGGGTTCTTCTAGTACAACTGGGCGGTGATACAATAATTAAGTGACAAGCATGGTGCTCAAAAGGCAAAAGCCACCTGAGAGGCCAAGCAAGGGAGCACGCTCACCCCCTCTTTTTGTATCAGTTTGTCGGGACCGTTTGATGAATCTAGACTTCCAATGGCCATCTTTGCTGAAGTTCCACGATGCCCTGGCACAGACTACAATGCAGGGATGTCTAAGGTTTACTGGTGATATGGAACCTCAGGGAGGGAATGTTGCCTATCGGCTAGGGCGGTCGACCTTCAAACTTGGGAGCCGGTTTTGAGTCTCGACTAGGACTCTCAACAGCCTGTGATTCTGAGCAAATCACTCAATCTCCCTGTGCCTAACCAAAAACAAAATGAATGTGTTTGTCTGTAATACAACTGGTGCTCCTGTAAAGGTCTCTGATTCCTTTGGGTCTAGTTCGCCTTATATAAAACTCCCCCCCAAAAAGATATGGAACCCTACCTATCAATCCCTGGGTCATTTCCTACAAGTCCATAATCATCCTTCAACTAACCTATAGGTCTCCTACTTGGTGCTTTCAGAAGAGTTGATGTTTCAACAAAGCATAAGGTGTATTCTCGAAGAAAGTTAATTCCATAGTAACTCCTTTCTAATGCAACCATTAAGTGTTCAGCTGAGGTTTGTCTTTGCTAATAGGTGAATGCTACAGATGTTCATACTACTGGCATATGCTTAGGACGTTACTCTTTTAACAGTGGTAGAGAATGGCATAAGTCTGAGACAAATCATCAGCAAGGTGAAGCAAAGATAATGATATGGCCTATTCGCTGATCCAGCCTTTATATGTGTATTTTATTAAAAATGAATTGCAGCCATTCTTGTTAGATTTCCAAGACAAAATGTGCACTGCGTCATCCTTTACATAAACCAATTAAAAAATTGATTAACCTTGCTGAAACGTCGCTCCTTTTAATTACAACTTTACTGGAAATATAGTTCATAATTGCATAATAGGGCACTATATCACGCATTACATGCAATAAAACATAACGCACGCAGTGCTCTATGTAAAGCTGAAGCTATCTCACACACATCATAAATCGTTCCCCACAAATCCACTGTAAACTAATGGGCTTATTTACAGGGATTGTGCCACTGGAACGTCACTGTTTTTGACGTTCCAGTGGTGCAATGCTCTTCACCATATTTACAAAGTGGCATTAAGCCACTTTTTGTGGCTTAACGCCGAATTATAAATATGGTACCCTTTCATGCATGTATCTGCATGAAAGGGGAGTGCAACAGGTGTTGCTGTGGACGTTCCACTGCAACACCCATTGCTTTTGACACTACCCCAGATTTATAAGCAGGTGTAAATCTGAGACAGTGCCAAAAACTAGCGCCGTGCAATGTCAGGCATTAGAATGGCACAACGTGGGGAAATACTTGTTTTTCTCTTTGTTTTTGCTTTTTCTATGTGTGCTTCATTCTGCAGCTCACATAAAAAGCGCAATATGGCATTAATGTTTGTTTATGTGCAGTAAGATGTCCCTTCCTGCACATAAATTAAACATTTGCGATTTGCTACTTCTATGCATGCTGCAGAAAGCAGCACACTTCTGCTGCACACATAGAAGTAACACACAACCATTATTGATTGCTTATGTTCAGGAAAGGATACCTTCCTGCACATAAACAATCATTCCCTGCAATGCAGGCAGCCTTGTACTATGGTGCAAGGGAGTCTGTGTTGGTGCTTGGCAGCTATTTTTAGCGCTATGGTTGTTGTAAATACGGTGCATCCCTGCGTTCTGTAAAATTTACCGCAGCTCCGCGCTCCATCATTTCCATGTAAATATGTCCTTAAATATCCAAAGATTACGTAAGGACGGTAACGTAGTACTGGTTTATAAATATCACTGTGGCTTTGTTGGTAATGCTGTTAAATATTTTTAAACAAATTAGCTGGCACGCTTGGCTTAGCCTTTTATCCTGTGTAACATTTCAGAGCTAACAGTGTACGTAGTCATCCTTTCTTCAAAGCACCACTTATTTCTTTAAAGTGGCTCAATTTACTCCTTTGTCGAATCTTTCAAGCCTTTAGTATGGGCCACCTCAGAATGATTGCATGTTTTAAATATGAACTCGGCACCCCATATTAAGATTTCTCAGGTCAAGAGGTAATGAATGGATACTGACAAGGGAACAATTACTGAGAGTGAATTTCTACAGCTCCATTGATGGAACTAGTGAAAGTGAAAGGGTACTTAATTTCTCCAAATCTGCGCTTTGGGTAAAAATATGTGGATAATTCGGCAATGGTAACTATTTACTTAAAACCACTCAAGGACCTGCTGTATAAAAAGCGACTGGGTTAATTATGACTCTTATGTTGAACTGATTTCCAGAAATCGCTGGAACACTGTTGGTTCATAGAAAGTTTAATAGGATCCATTCTAATAATGCGGATGAAAGAGAAAATTCAATGCACACATTTCAGGCTCAAAAGGACTTTGAAAAAAAAGAATCTAACACTGTTGCACGATTTTATGGTACATACAAAGTTGTCAATGGACTATAAAGGTGAAGAAAATTGCTAAATCATACGGCTAGACGTTTTTCAATGCCCAAATATACAAAATAGCGTTGGTCCTCCGTATCTAACTGTTAGTTTGTGAAATCAGCAGCACGCATGAACTATCAGGTCTTGGTTCTTGTTTTCTTTGCCCATGCATCCATACATAACGCTGAGCACTACTGTGCAACTTATGCACTATCTGGGCTGCGAATCTGGAAACAACTTTGGGACAAAAAGGTATCTTTTTCTAATGAAGTTACTACATATATGATTTATGCTATAGGCATCCGAACCTTATTCTGTAGGTGTCTAAAGCTTTTTAGTGTAAGACAAGTGAAATGTCTTTCAACATGTTTGTTTTCTGCTGGATAGGTTGGTCTAGTTTAGTGTGCTTTAAAAGATTCAGATATTAAATGATGATTATAAATACTTCATTTTTTGTGTTTTTGTGACATCGATGCTGCTGGCACCAGGTGAATGTTGATATTACTTATGAAATAAGGTGTGTCAATATCCAACACAGGCACCTTTTGATCCAAGCTAAACAATTTCTCTAAGTATTTCCTCTCCTCCAGAGCTCGAATCCCACCAGTGGGAGAAGCAGGGGCGGCTCCTCCACAATGGAGGAGGAGCTGCGCCCCACTGGTTCAGATGCAGCACGTGAAAAATAAAACAATATTCTGTAATTGTTTTATTTGTAATTTGCCGGCTCTGAGCCAGCATGTGCAGGGCGGGGGGCATGGGAGGGGGAGGAGGACTGGTGTGTGCAGTTATAAGAGTGTCATCTCAGGCTGGCCAAACACACATGCATACTTATGTTTCCCCAACTGGGCTGTATTGAACTGTATTGTATTGGTAAAACAGCACGGACTCGCTGTCCTGAGCGGTGGGTCAAACTAGCCCGCTCAAGCCAAACCCTGCGCTGCTCTCATAGCATGAGAGCAGCGGGGGATTGCACAGGGGGTCTCTGCTGCTGTCCCAGTGTCTGCTGGGGCTGGGAAGCAGCAGAACACTGAGGCACAAGGAGCGATGCAGCTGGCAGCTTCAGGTAAGTGTTTAAAAGATATATTACCCCACCTCACTCCCCCTACCGTGCTCCCCCAGGCCCCCTCCACCCGTCCTCCACCTCTTCATTGTGTTGGCTGCCACTAGGGAAAAGCACCTCAAGGGGAGGCGTTACAGGTTTTTTGAGTTTGGGATTTTGTTTGTTTACTTGAGAGACATGCCTGTGGAGTCTGGCAAGGTCTCCATGTATATTTTATAGCCCCAGGTTAGTTTATTCTCATTCAGCATGAAGGAGAAACATAGGAATTTCATGCATATTCATAATTTAAATGCATATGAGTACCTAAGGCTATTGGCAGCATACAGATGAAGAGACAGCAACATCAATGCAATAAGAGCAATGTTTTTGTATCGTGCCTGCTCAACTTTGCAGTACATCTTCCCCACACTCTGCCTCTGGAAACTCACCTAGCCTGACACACTTCTCCAAGATAGCTTGTAATACAAATATAAATGCCCTTTTAAGGAAGTTGACAGGGGCTCAGAAGAACTTACATGCTAATAACTGAAAAATGTTTTAATTTGATGTGAAGTCTTGTCACTGTTGAAAAGAAAAAAAACAGAGGAAAAGGAATAAATAAATGAGGCTTCATAACTCTGAGCTGGATCAACAATTTACTATGAGTCATTGTCGATCCTTTGGATGTACGTGAAGCATCAGTTCTGAGCTGAGAAAAGTCAAAGATGCATCGAAGCTGTTGGTGATGCACCACTGCCAACAGTGAATTGCTGTATTCGATACGCACAGCAGCTGCGAAGTGTCATCAAAGGAGATGCACAGGTTCCAATTGGCACAACAATGGTGATTAGTGGATTTTGGCAGTTGCAGCACTTTATCCACTTCCAGGGGCCCAGGACTGGATTTGCATCACTTGGCAGGGCAAGACTCTCAGATGGCAGAGTCCAGGTGCTGTAGGTAGATAGGTTGGAAGTCTTTGATGTCCCCAAGACTTCTAACAGGGGGCAAGCAAGCCAGCCCTCTAGTTTTGGGTTTGAGAGATGCAGACCCAGTCCTTCTCACGCCCCAGGCAAGGATGACAACAGGTCACCACAAAAGAGCAGATGTCAAGCAAGGTAGAAGTCCTGCAGAGTGGCAGTCCTTTCAACTGCACAGCAGTCCTTCTTCCTGGCAGTGTGCCCACAGGTCCAGAAGTGTACTGAAGTCATGGCGTCAGAGGTACAGTACTTATACCCAGTTGTGCCTTTGAAAGAGGCCTTGAAGTGCACAGAGGTCCTCCCTTCCTATCCTTGCTCCAGACTCACTACAAGGGGGGCGTGCAGCCCTTTGTGCGTGGACAGGACACAGCCTAATAACGTGTTAGTGTCAGTTCCTCACTTCCATTCTGCCCAGGATTGCCCATCCGAATGTGGATGGTCCATCAGCCAAACTTAAGCTCCCTTTGTGTGTGGCTGTCTAGAGAGAATGCATAAAACCCAGTTGTCACCTACCCCAGGCAGGTATTCAGAGACAATCAGAATGCATGAAATGAATAAAGTAAGAACATGCCAACTTTCTAAAAGTAGCATTTTCATAATTTCCAATTTAAAATTTTACTTCACCATTAGTCAGAGTTATTGTGATTCCAGAGACACCAAACTTTGGGGTCCCATGTCTTCCCAATTGAAAATTACAGTTCTAAGGTGTAGTAAGGTAATCTGAATGTTAACCTTCAGGAGCGATAAGTCTTGCAGTAGTGAGAAACGATTGTAAGAAATTTTCACTACTAGGACATGAAAAATGTAAAACTACAATTTCCTACATTTTATGTACACCTCACCCTGCCCTTGGGCTGACTGGGGTCTACCTCACAGGGAATTTAAATGTGTTATAAAGGAAGGTTTGAGCCTGACAAGACGGTTAACTTGCAAGGCCAGCATGGCAGTTGAAAACTACATACACAGACTTTGCAGTGGCAGGCCTGATAAATGTTTTGAAGGGCAACTTAAGTGGGTGGCATAATAAGTGCTGCTGGCCTACAAGTATTGTTTAATTTACAGGCCTTGGGCACATGTAGTGCACTTTACTAGAGTCTAATAAGTAAATGAAATCCAATTGTGGATAGGCCAATGTTACCATGTTTTAAACAGATGGCACATTTACTTTACCACTGGTTTTTACTTTATCACTGGTTAGCAGTGGTAAAGTACCCAAAGTCCTATGGCCAACAAAAATCAATTCTGCGAAAAGGAGAAGAGGGAGGGTCAATGCTTGGGGTTGACCATGCAGAAAGGGCTGTTTACAACAGACCTTAAAAGTATAACTTGTAATGGACCTGATTTTACACATCTTAGGATTTAATGTTACTCCCACTTTTTGTTACTCTGCACTGATGAAATACTGCCTTTTTCATGCAATGAAGGCCTTTGTAGCAAAATAAATCTAAGCCAGATATAATACGTGTAGGCCTGATGTAAAAAGTTTTGAGCAGGGAGCTACCCTTTCAGACAGGAAAAGGATTGGGTCACCAATCATACAAAATACAGAATTCCTTCTCCCGGATTTAGTAAATCTTAATTGAGGTACATCCCTAAGAGGACGTTCTCATTGGGAAACAAGGGATTTGCAGTGTTATACGGGTTACCAAATTTACACCTGAAAACAATCTGTCAGACCCACACGTACTATAAAAACCTCATGTACAGAGACAAAAGTTTATGTAAAATATCATTCATTTATTTTGTAAAAGTTAAAAATTCATAATAACATGAGATACGTTATATGAACCAACAAGCAATACATTTCAAATTTTTGCAAAAATATACACTCAAATGTTAAAAAAGTTGTGAGATTAAAAATGCTATAATAGCACTGTCTACATCAACATATTAAAAACATCACATTTATTGGTCAAACAATGGTAAAGGAACAAACTGTCGACGCGGCGTTTCGGTGCCCTTTGTTTTATTCTCGCACCTTCTTCAGGACTCGTTCCCTGTATTTGTCACATCTACAAAGATCACAGTACATTTCATTAGGTCCCATACTTTTATTACATCAATTGCACTTAGATTGCTCCAACTATTTAGTTTTGCCCTAATATTTGGTAACCCACACACATTGCAATACAAAGGTCATTGTATATTACTATCAAGCATCTCTAATTTACTGCTTATTTGCCTAAGTATTTATATCTAGGACTTATATCATGTTATTGTACTCTAGATACATGTTCGATGTTTCATTAATTAACATCATGGACTATTTTGTCTTATTGACTCTGCAGTCATCCCGGCGGTTGACTTACCCAGGAGATTTTATTTCCTGGATCTGATGTCTGAGCCTGTTTCTATCCGCTCTTTACACTGTTTCTTTGTTTATGCTAGAACAACAAAACTTTTCATATAGTTATTCCTGCTGACTTATGTGGACATTTATCAGAAAGACTATAGTTCTGATCTTTACCTCATATGGTGGTTAATTTCCGGTTTTCACTCTATTTTTATGGAAAGGACCCACTTCAATCCTAATTGGAAAAAGACGTATTTTTGTAACACTACACTTTTACTTGCATTAGTCAGACATGTTAATGTACTTAGTTCTTACCGGTCCACTTTCCATATCACTTTGCGTGGTGGGAAGAACGCCTCTGGGAGCTACCTTGAAGGAGTGGGTCCTTTCCATAAAAATAGAGTGCGCCATAAGCTTTCTACTCAGAGGGGTTAGTCTTTGCGCTTAGCGCTAAACAACACACTTTAACTTTCCCTAGAAACCAGCGCGATTAATCACGTCTTTCTGGCACGCCGTGCAAGGGTCCCGGCTCGCCGCCCGCACGATAACATAGGAACTACGGGCTGGCCAAGTAGCAACTTTCCTGCTCGAAAACATAACAGTCAGGTATGTTTTTAACTGTCTTCCACTGTAATACTGCCACGGTCAATTAACATGCACTTAGCGCCGCTTGTATTTACACGTTCCAGGCTGCAGCAATCCTGCCTGGGAAGCGGAAATAAACACAGCGCGCAAGGAAACAGTAGCCTCACTGTTTGTTACATCGAAAGGTAGGACTTTAAAGCTTTGAAGTGTTGGAGCCACATTTACTGCGTGTCTCTGGATGGTCGGTAACCATCATATATTCTTTTAACAGAACCTCAGTCCAAATCAAAGCCCATACCTGAAAAATGGCACCGCGGGACCGCGCATTCCATTTCTAAGGTAAAATCTGTGATAATCTCTTCAGCCAGGGGACAAAAACGGTTCGATGAATAGTGGCTAAAACAAGCTTCCTCTCTCTTTTCTAGAATCTACATTTAAAGAGCCCTGAGGAGAATCTGACATCTGTAAGGAATAAAATCATATTTTCACAGTAGCTACATGTGATTAAAATGTCCATGGATATTCAGGAGCTTTTTGAGATTTGGTGGGATTAGGTCGGCTGACAAATAATGAGGAGGTTCTGACGAGGTTAAAATGATGGCCCACCTCATTGGGGGCAATAAATTAAAAAAAGGGCGCTTCATATTTATGAAGTGGAAAACACGGAGGTCGAGGTGGGAAAGAACATCAGAAAAACACCCATGACTAATGGTATATTAATATTGGTCAGCAATAGACATACAGGAAAGTCTGGGCCTTGATGGCCAGGATTCAGATATTTTTAGACTCTAAGCTTTTGGGCAATGGTCTGAACAGAGAATGTTAAAGCAATGGCAGGATGCTGAAATACCAGCATTCTGAGGAAGAGGAATAGTGCTACCTATTTATGAAAAAGCAGACTTGTTAGGTTGCTAAAGAGCAATTATCTGAGAACCTACACATGAAATGGCTATTTAAAACTGTTAAGGCATAGACTGCTACGGTAAGGTATTCCCTTTGATCAGCCAAAACATCACACTGGGTATTAAACAATCAGTCATTGCATATTATCTAATTACATTTGTGAAAAAATACACACGGGAAATGAAATGCAATTTGACTCCTGATTTGTTAAACCTAACACAATGATATGGCTATGTTAGAACCGGGGTCTCTAGTTGGCCGGGGTATGTACCCTAGTCCAAGTAGGGACCACTGTTTCTGACAGAGTAGCTTGGCGCAGAGCAGGAAGGCGTAACTTAAGAGGCAATGTGTAAAGTATTTGTGCAACAAACATCAACAGTGACTCAGTGAAAGCACTCACAAAGGACACTACACCAATTTTATATAAAAATAAAGTTATCTCTATCTAAAAGTTAGGCAGGATCCAATAAGGCAAGAATATTCCATTTACAGTCAATGGTTTCCCACAAGTAATGTCTATAAGGTGATTGCCACCAATACCAGGTAGTGAATGTCCCTTAGATCGGCAGTCCTGGTGAAACACAGTTCCTCAAGTACAGTAGATAACACACTGTTCTCAGTTCTTACGAGTTTGTACCCCTTTGGCAGTACAGTGTTTAGCATCTTGGTTAAAACAGTTCCTTAAGTGGCGTGGAATGAGACCCGATCCTTCAGCAGTTTAGGAATTAACCGCACCATCCCATATGCTCCCTGCATGATGGTGCGCCTAGTTCCATTGAAGCATTACATGCCCGTGATGTCTCTGGGGCCCGCCCGGAAGGGGTTATGTTTTAAAGCACCCAGGGCAACCGGTACAAGTTAGCGGGCTCGCTATGCAGGAAGAGGAAAGGGCCCACCAGTCGGCAGCAACCCCGCAGTCCGAGGTGACCTGGGGGGTGGTCCCATCCTTAATGATGCAGGGGATCCCAGTACCGGTAGACACACAAAATTAGCTAGAGTCCCCGGCAGCTATGCTCACTCCTCCACCCATACAGTTTCCAGCCCGCACCCGCCAGGCAACATAGCAGGCAGGGCCTCAGCGCACACGCTAAGGGGTTACCTGAGATGCAGGTGAAGTGGGCACCGTCCTGGAGTTCCTCCCCGCCCTGGAGCTTTCGGTCCTGATTGCGATCGGGCAGCCGAAGAGCGGGGAAGCCCTTTCTGGTCTCAGCGGCGGCCTCACGCTGGGACAAGCCCCCGTTGCTGGGCAACGCTCCACGCCGGCACCAATCTCAGGGTGGCTCCTCACTTACATCAGAGGGACTGTGTACAGGTTTCCCAAGACTCCCGAGCCGTGACGGTGATTTTGGGGGGAGACTCACAAGCGGTCCTGGTATGCTTTTCGCCCGGGCTGCGGCGGTGACTTCAGGAGCACTTCAGTTGAGTTTGCCCACTCGGGTCCACAGCGGTAATGGGCACAGTGTTCCCGATGCCCCAAGGAAGTGCAGACACTCACGGCCAGCACCTCGGGGGTGATTTGAATAAGGCACACAGTTCGGGCCGGCGGCGGTAATTTTCAGGCTTACAGCACTGCAGGGGCAGTTTAGAAAAACAGATTGCTGTTGTTCGTTATGTTCTTTATGCAGCAAGGCAGTTCCACAATGTTGCAGGGACAGTCCTTGATGTCTGTGCTGTCCTGGTGATCCCAGTGACCAGGGATCAGTCCTTCCTCTCGTGGAGACACTCTGGAGATTTCTTGAGCTTTCCACTAGCAGGGCAAGATCAGCAGGCAGGCAGGGCAACTCACTACCTTGGGGCAGCAGTTCCTGAGAGCGGTCAGCCTCAGTAGTGTAGCAATCCTCCTAGCGCATCAGTCTGTACTCCTGCAGGGATTCTTCCAGGTCCAGTAGTGTAACAAAGATTTGAGGCCAGGACCCTCCCTTATATACCCTACAGTCCAGTTCCCTGCCTACCCTGACCTGGCTGTCACTGTAAAGAAAGGCTGGGCCGTTAAGGTTACAGTGAGGGATTGGTGTCGTTACAACGCATACATTTACAACGACCTACCATTACAACAGAACTTTTACAACGCAAAAACTTTTACAACGCATGTATTTGCAACGCATTTTTTTACAACGCAGGTACCTTTACAACGCATACCATTACAACGTAAGTATTGGTAAATATATATTAATTTTATAATCGTAAATTAATTGAAAAAATATATAATTTAATGTAATTTAATTTAATTTAATTTAATTTAATTAATTTAATTTAAAATTAATTTTAATTTATTTTTACCCTGTACCCCTGTACCCCAAAAACCCAAAACTGACACTCAACCCCAAAAATACCCCTATACCCAAAATCCCCAAACTGACCCTGAACCCCATAAATACCCCTTTACCCAAAAACTAAAATCTGACCCTGAACCCCAAAAATAACCCTTTACCCAAAAACTAAAAACTGACCCTGAACCCCAAAAATACCCCTTTACCCAAAAACCAAAAACTGGCCCTGAACCCCAAAAATACCCCTTTACCCAAAAACTAAAAACTGACCCTGAACCCCAAAAATACCCCTTTACCCAAAAACTAAAAACTGACCTTGGACCCCAAAAATACCCCTTTACCCAAAAACTAAAAACTGACCCTGAACCTCAAAAATACCCCTTTACCCAAAAACTAAAAACTGACCCTGAACCCCAAAAATACCCCTTTACCCAAAAACTAAAAACTGACCCTGAACCACAAAAATACCCCTTTACCCAAAAACTAAAAACTGACCCTGAACCCTAAAAATACCCCTTTACCCCAAACATATAACATTTAAAATATAATTATATACTTACCAATACTTACCTTGTAATGGTATGCGTTGTAAAGGTACCTGCGTTGTAAAAAAATGCGTTGTAAATACATGCGTTGTAAAAGTTTTTGCGTTGTAAAAGTTCCGTTGTAATGGTATGTCGTTGTAAAAGTTGCGTTGTAAGTGATGTTTCCCTACAGTGAGCAGCCAGTCAAGTGGAGAAGGTGTGATTCCCCACTCCCACCTCCCAGCCCAGGCAGGCTGTCAGTATGCAGACGTGAGGGGGGAATACGCAGAGCCCAAACTAAGGGGCCCATTAGGATAGCAGGCGGATTGCCCCACCTGGCTGGCAGTAGCCACCGCCAGCCTGGCGGGGGCAATCCGCCCGCCATCCGCACCTAATTTCCCCCTGCCATATTAGGATGGCGGGGGGGACCACGGCGGACGGAAAGATGGTCCGCCGCTTTTCCGCCTCTGTCGCCTTGCGGCTGGGGTGGAAAAGGTTTAATATGGTGGCGGTGTCTATTAGACACCGCCAGCCATATTAGCATGGCCCAAAACAGATGCCTTTCCGTGGCGGCGATGCCACCACAGAAAGGCATGCGGTCTTCACTACGGGGGGCCCCTGCAGGCCCCCGGAGTGAAGGACAGGTGGGGGGTGCACATGGGGGGGGTACCTGTGGTAACCCCCTGCATTTGCATCAACAAAGCGGAAGGCACCGCGCAGTGCCTGCCGCTTTGTTAATGCAAATGCATATATGCATTTTTAGCATTGTGGCGGGCGATGCTGAGAGCACCGCCAGCCACAATGCTAAAAATGCTGTATGCGCCCGCCACAGTGGCGGTTGCATCCTAATCACCCCCACAGGACCCCCGCCCTTATGGCGGGCAGTCCCAAACTCCGATAGGATGGCGGGCGGACTAAGTCCACTCGCCATCCTAATGACCCCCTAAGTGTAGGCAGAGAAGTATCTACTTTCTAAAAGTGGGATTTCTAAAGTAGTATGCCCAAACCCCATATACCATTTGAAAGGGTTCCCCGCCCCGATTCCAATAAGACCAAACAAGATCCTAGTCACAAATTATCACATAGGCGGGTCCCCAAAGTTAACCTTTGGAGGGTTAGGCCTCACTGCGGTAGCAGGGGCCTGTGGCAGGTATGCCAGTGTCACAATGTTTTAGGGGAGAGCACCTGCACCACATCACTGTTTAGCAGTGATAAGGCGCCCAGAGTCCTAAGTCCAACAAAATGTAAGGTAAAAATGGGAGGCGAAAGGGCAAAAATGTAGGGGTAGACCACCCTACAGGCTCCAACAGCCTATATTAGTGTGTCAGCGCTGAGCGGGATATTGACAACATTTGTTTATTGTCTTATATATTAATTCGCAGTTTTGTACACTAAATAACTTTGTAAATTAGGTGCATGATTCCTAACAAAACTCACATATTCCAAAGCAATAATCCCTAAAACAATTATACAGTCGGAGTTTCTTATTGTAGAACATGTTTAATACTCTAAAATCCAATCTATTACTTCTCTCAAGTTCTTCCTCATTGTTCCCTCTATCAGAATTAAAAACTCAGAAAAACAATGCAAGATGATAGCACTGTTCTATGCACCTTTCAATTATTTTCACCTTTCCCTAAACTTGATTAACATTTCATCAATTGTGGTCTCAAGTAGGTATAACACAACATAAGATATCATTTATAATATTTGTGCCCTTGAGTCTTTATCATAGTGCAAGAGGAGGTATTTATGCAAATAACATGTTTGTACTGATCTTGAAGACAGGTTGCCTTAAGTTAAATGCTTATACACATTATTGAAACTGTTGCACTCGCGCTGCGGCATTTACCCTGGCTCTTGACATTTTGATTTTGTAAGGTTCTTTCTTTAAATATTTTTGTCCTGACTTTTTTATGTGTATTTCTTCTGGAAAAAAAAACAAGAAACAATTTTGTCACCAACAGCTAAAATCCGATGCAGATAAACAAGATGGATCTTACAAGTATGTCCTGACAGGCGATGGTGCTGGAGAACTCTTCACCATTGATGAACACACTGGGGATATTCATGTTGTTAAGAAGCTCGATCGGGAGGAGAAAGCATCCTACACCCTAAGAGCCCAAGCTATAAACAGGTACACTAGCCTACCCATGGAACCTGAGTCTGAATTTATCATCAAAGTGCAGGATATCAATGACAACGCCCCACAATTCCTGCAGGGACCTTATACTGCCAGCGTGCCCGAGATGTCAGCTGAAGGTAGGCCAGTGATTACCATTAGCAATAACTAATAATATAGATTGCTGAGCGATAATGTTTACATTTTCCTGCTTTGTTATGTGGCAGTTAAAGAGAGAATGAAGAATGACGATGAATATGGAAAATATGCTTAAAATCTCTACAATGACTTCAGAATCTCAAATCCGGTTATTATTTGTCCAGAATAAGTGCTATCATACCTTAAAGTATATGCATTCCCAGTCACATGTGGGCATCGTGTGAGCCCAGGTCTGAATGGTTATTTTACATGATTGCAATTTACATAAAAAAATGAAAACTGATCTTAATACTCACTTACTCCTAGAACTGTATAATGCTGTTCTTTTTAGTGGAAAATAAATTAGGCAAACCCTTTTCCTGAGGGCCGTAGGCAATCTAATGTCAGTCATTAGGTTGGCTCCTGTTATGATCAGTATAGTGAAGGTGGAACCAGCTGTTGTTTTTCTTTGACTGCAGTAGTGAGTCTTTTGAATATGCTTCATTCTGCAACTCTGCAATCACGAAAATATACATTCAGATTGAATAATTTGTCTACATGAAAGTGTACTATTTTCATATATAATTAACTCTTTCACCTTGTTGAAGTTCTGTTTGAGTTAGTATGCTATTAAAAGATACACATTTTACCTTCTTATATTTCAACCATCCAAATGAATTCTTCTGGTCTTTTTTTCTTAAATGGCGCACACTCTTTGGAGGCATCATTTATCCTGGTTTTCTATAAATGAATAATTTTAACAGAGTGTTTTTCCCGTAGTTTTTTATGCTTTGTTTGTCACTTGTGATATACAAAACACTGCATTGTTACACCACTTTTTTAATAATGTTGTAGCGCCTTCGTCATAATGTTCTTTGTATAAATCTGATTGCTAATTGGCCTTGCTGGTTGTTCTCCTTTGTGTTCTTTCTTCAATTTTGAGCCCTATAAAGGATCCTCAGAGACACAGTTTTGTATCAACTTAGCAAAATACTTCTTAAGTTCAACTGTTTGGAGCTCCTAATAGTACTTACTTTTTTTGACAGATATCGGTGCTTTTCACGTCTAGTCTAAACGTAGTGTTACCTGCTTTGCAAATCTCATGTGTTTAAAAGAATTCATAAAAGTGTACATATCAGCCCTTTTAATCCATTGGCCAGTTCAAGTCGCATTCACATGTTGCTTCTGTCCACCACAGCATAAAGAGCAAAAAGGTTTTAAGGCATGGACAGAGTGTGCAGCTGCCCAGGACCCCCAACTTCCAAGGGGCACTTTGGGAAACTGACCTTTCTATCTATTTGACGTCTGTCTATTCTATTTCTCTATCTGAACCTCTCTGCCAGCATTACCTGTAACTCGGTCTCTCAGTGTGATCTTAAGGATATTTGGCAAGCCAAGCAAGACATATGTCAACTCATTTTGTGTGACTGTGTTAAACATGTAATGTAATATTGTTTATTATCATTCGGGCTTGAAATGGGTAATGAATCCAACTTTGTTCCATATTGGGACCCCAAAATATATTGTGCCCTGGGCCCCTAAAATCTTTCACATGACATTGATAGAGCATGGTGCAATAGGTCAGCAGACTTAAGTCATTGCCTCTCTTCACTGTGAGGGACCACAATTTTCTTCTGTCTGAAACGTTTGTCTACCATTGCTAGAGCTATTAGGCCTGGAAGCAGCCTGTATTTGCCAGTGAATACTAATACAAATGTATACTAGCGTAACTTCACCTCATTTCACAACTTACAAGACACACATTAAAAACTTCAATAATGACTATCATTATGAAGAATCAACTTTAGCTCTGAGTAAAGAGCTATTTGAAAAGCTGCATAAAGAGTTAGTTGTTTTTCAGGGGAGCATGGCTTGCACAGCCAAGATGGCGGACCCACTCTAGCAAGGCTCTACTACAAAGCCCCATTTATCCTTCTAATATCCTGTACATCACCTGCCATCGGCGACTCAGACTCTAATTTCCGCACTCTTTGCCCTATCTGGCATCATTGGAGCCCTTTCTTCCACCCCGTAGGGGTTGCAGTCGCTGTCTGTAGGTTGAGACGCCATTACCCTGCTGTGTCTGATGCCAGGACCTGAGACCTCTTGCCATGCTACCCCCAAAGATAGGAGCCTTGTGGTGTGGCTCGTGCTCTGCGTCCGAGTGCGCATCTCACATTTCTGCTGCTTGCATCTGAGCACCCCAGCCAGTGTCTAGGAGGTGGTGTTGGAGACTCCTGCTGTAAGGCCTACGCTCGCACTGACCGGGTTGGCAACTGCACTGAATCACAGTAAGGTCTGTATTTCCTTTGAGGGCCGCATGCAGTACCGTTTCCTCCACATGGGAACCTCCCTTCATCACCTGCTCTGCCGAGCCTGCTGACCCGTTCTGCCTTGTCAATGCCACTTCTCAATGTGACCTTTAATGTCGTGGTGACACAGCCTGCATATCACATTGCCTGATGGAGTGTGTGCTCCCAGCCCCAGCCTACATATACCCAAAAAGGGACCCCATCTCATTTCCCCCACCCCGCCTCTGTCAATTACTACTGCAGGACATTGCTGCTGGCCTCTTGGGCTTGCAGTGTGGATCCAGCGGTACGGGCTATATAGGACAGTGCTGGGGTGAGACTTTGCTCCTGCGTAGTGCTGCTACAATTTCTCTGCCTGCGCTTCCTTTGTTGACTTGCAGCTGGCCTCCATTCAGACCCCCACATTGCCCTGCTGCAGTCCACCTGTGGGCCCTGTGTGGGTGAAGTCAGGAAGCATCTGCTTGGCCCCCCCCGCCCGGTAGTCCGACACTGGGAAAACTGTGACCTGCACCACACCTATTCTTCATCAGCCCCTCATCCCTTGGCATTCCATGACCTGCATGAATTCCCTAACTTACGCGGAGCCCAGGTGAGGATACTTGGATGCATGCCCTCATTCTCCTGTCTCTCATTTAACTGGGCAACGTTGCTGAGGGGAATCAATGAACAAAGACACTTGGACACACTGGAATGCTTGTGCTACTGCGTCTACTCATATCCAAAGGCACCAGCAAGCCAACCCTTTCATACAGTGGCCTTGAGCAGGTGCTGCACAGCTGGCGGTCGGGGGTGGGTGCTTGGGGGAAACCCCCCTGACTACCACTGTTGGGGCACTTTTACCACATTATACCTTTGCTGGCCCTTTGCCCCCTGGATCGCTATACCCTGCATGGTCGGCTCTGATGGAATGGAGCAAGATTGATAGTAATGGGAATACACCCCTGCTCCCTTTGTTGCTGCCCGCATTGGTGTCCATTTTGTTATGCATCATAACCTGGACAGAGCCGGACACACTGGGCTGCTCATGATGTGTCATCTGTGACGGTCGACAGGTGTTGGCAAGCAGGCCCTCTTTCACACACATATTGTACCACCATGGGCTGACTATGCTCTGGCACCCAGAGTACACCTTAACACCCATCTACTGCATGGCAGCTGGGGGCCCTTGATTCTTCAGACTACCTCAACCATCCTCCATCCGTTGGGGACAAGTTAGACATTGTCTTGGAAGTGCTTCGGAAGACCCAGGCTTCCCTGGAGAGGACCCAAGTTTCTCTAGAAAACAAGATTGCCAATATGTCAGCGGACCTCACAATGCTGCACACAGACCACTGCAAACTGGGTCGCAGAGTCCACACTGCTAAACAAAATCTTTCTGAACTTCAGCCGAGATTCGAAGTAATGAAATCGTCCCTGCAGACATTTGTGGACCAGGTTAATGACCTGGAATGTAGTGCATAGGATGCGAAGGGCTGCACCAGGAGGAACAAAGTATGTGTGAGGGGGCTGAGAGGCAAAACACAGTCACCTGCGGTGAGCACTGGCTATGAGATCTACTCCCTTCAACTGCTCTCTCACAGTTCTTCTCAATTAAACGGGATCTCTGCCTTTCGGCATGAAACCCCACACCTGGCTCCAACCCTAGATCACTGTTATTCCACTTCTTCCATTACCGTTAAAGAGACTCCATCATACAGGAAACTCGTAAAGTCAAAGACATTGTTTTTGATAATGCTGGTGTTATTTTTTTCCGGACTATACCATGGCGCTGCAATGACAAAGGAACTCCTTCTTGGCTGTCAAACATCGCCTCTGCAAACTGGATTTGCAAAACTCACTCTTGCAATACTCACTCTTGCTCCCTGTTCACCTTTGTATGATCCCTGAAGGGGCAACATGCTTTCTCGAATCCCTGTGGGATGCCTGGGACTTGCTGGAATAATCTGGACTCACAACTATCTGGACTCGCAACTACTCGCAACTCGCAACTACTCGTCAATCTCCATCAGAGACTGAGGCACCTCGTGGCCCTGCTGGGTGCCACTGCTGTGATGCAGACGCCATCCTGCTAGCAGATGGCCCATTCAAGAACACCTAATCCCTCTAGTGTTTGACTGTCTGGGAGGAATTCACAAAGTCTGTCAGCTACACCCAGTCATGTGACCCAGGACATGCTACAGGCACAAAAAGAGCTAAGGCCAGAATTACGACAACTTTATAAGAATGGCTTTACACAAATTGTGATAAAAACCCAATTTTGCTATTAAATAGGACTTTCCACCACAATTCCAAAGACACCAAACATGATATAGCTACAAGCTCCCAATTGGAAATTACAGCTTATTAAATGTAATATGGAAACCCCAATGTTATCCTACAGAAGAGGTAGAACTCACAGTCATGAAAAAAGAATATTCGAAAATTTCACAACCAGGACATGTAAAACATAAAAGTAAATGTTCAACCTTTTAATTACACAGTACCTTGCTCTATGGGTTACCTAGGGGCGAACATAGAGGTGACCTAGATGTATTAAAAGGAGAGTTTAAGGCTTGGCAAGGATGTTTAAAGTCAAAATAGTAGTTTAGAACTGCATACAGGGTGCAAAGGCAGACCCAGGACATGTTTTAAAGTGCTACTTACATGGGTGGCACCATAAGTACTGCAGGCACACTGGTAGAATGTAATTTATAGGCCCTGGTTATATGATATGTCACTCTAAAAGGGGCTTATAAGTAAATTAAATATGCCAGTTGGGTATAAGCCAATGTAACTGTGTTTTAGGGGAGTAAACACAAGCACTTTAGCACTGGTTAGTAGTGGTAATGTGCACAGAGTCATAAAGTCAGTAAAAAGTGCAGGGTAAAAGGCAAAGCTTTTGGGAAGGCCCTGCAGAGACGGTCAGGTCCAAAACTGCCTCTGTATACTTGTCAAAGTCTAGCTACAGCTGCCTTATTAAGTGCTTTAGATTTCCTCTTCTTCCTCATGACGTGATGTACTTGGGCCTTGACACACCACAATTCTGATACATACCACTGCAGTGATGGTCTAGCTTTCCCTCAGACTAGCAGCCTCTCAGGGTCAATTGGTGACATACATTCTTCAAGCTAGAATTACGCCTGTCAATCCATTCCTCTGCTGACGCTGGTGTTTCATGATCAGTTTCATTAGCAAGTTCAACTTCAGAATGTGTTAAGTTTAAATTCATTTTATGAACTTTCTTAAGGGCCCAAGCAGCAGGGTTGCTGGGCCAGCACTCAGCACGGACATTGCATTTCAGTAATTAGTGATTTCTTCTTGGAAGAAAGTTAATGTCTAAATTAGGGACAGCAGTCTAACACAATGGCGATGTTCCTTGTAAATGCGCAACCTCAGTTCATATAAGTGATGCTGTTAACCTTTGCCAGATAGGCTATATTGAGTGACACCAAGCCAATAACACAGCAGACATGGTCTATCATAGACTACCTTTTCACTGTAGGTATCTCCCTCAATATACAATGGGTCATTTAGAGTTTGCTGCAGTGAGAGCACCTCCATAAATTGAAAGAGTCTTGCCACACTAAACTAGAGGTGGAAGAACTGCAGTGTTTCTGACAGTGAAGCTGACCTTGACTCTGCCACGGGAAACCTCTGCCCGGAAGGCCCACGCTCCACCTGCTTCTTAGGTCATGGTGATGGTCACTACACCCTACTGAGGGCAGAATGATCATCCCTATATTTCCCTGCATGAGACTACCATTCAGTGCATGGCAAAGTCATGGCGTGAAATTAAACAATTACTTTAGGCCATTTACTTTTTTGATGAGTAAGGTACAGCAAACAGAACTCCTGCTTGGGAAAATTTAGTACCTTCATGAAGCTACCACATCTGGTGCTTCGCTGAAGTAACTGATATCCCTGCCTGTCTGGTGGAGATCTCTAAATTTCATGGGTGGCCATGGTTTGAGTTGGTCTGGCAGGCGACTTGGTCCCCATATAAGTGGCCCAAACAGTGCTTCCAGAAATGTTATATTAGATTTGACATGTTAGTGAGACAGAATCAATGATTCAGTCCAATTTCATTGGCCTGGAAATGTAGCATTGAACTTCAGTGCAGCATCAGGATCAGGTCAGTCACACAAACAGTTGTGTCGGTCTCTTCACAATGTACAGTCTTCTGTGTTCTAGTTGGGAACTCTGTGATCAGCAGCAAACAAAAGCAGGAACACAGGATAGGTAACTCCTCAGTGTCAGTCCACTTCAAAATCTCCACAGGTGTCCTGCAGGCAGTAGATTTATTACAGTATAGCACAGCTTTCAACTGTCTTTCAGAGCTCTTTGTCTGCCTGTACCGGTTGTTACCTGTGTACAACCCTACAACCATGGAGCCCAGTTCTTATTTGACATATTCTTCAATCATCTCCTAGGTTTCAATGTTTATATGCAGAAAACACTCTACACCATGGGTAACTGAAGGGTGGAAACCTATACAAGTCATAGTCTGGTTGTTGTAGAAGAAACATAGACTCCTCAAGCTCCACTGATTACAGATCCACTGCAGCTATTAGAGTTGTACAAGTGCCCTTTGTACTAAACGATGGAAAATGGATTCTATTCTGAGTCCAGCTCAGGATATCCTGTTAACAATATTCACTCCTATGCAGCTAATCCTAAAGACTTAAGTAAGACCCCTTTGTGCCACTGTAGCGTCACATTTTTGTGACATTCCAGTGGTGCAAACCACAAAATTATATTTAGGATGCGACTCAAAGTCACTTTGCATTGCCGAAATGGCCTCATATATAGGGAATAAGGCCAGGCAGCAAAAAACGCGGTGTTACCTTATTATGCGCTAGGCAAGCATTCCATGGGTGTTGCAGTGGGTGTTCCCATACAACACCCATGGATTTTCATGCTTCCTTGGACTTACAAGACAGTTTAAACCTTTATTTCGCCTAGTTTTTTCCACTTTCCATGTGTGCTGCATTCTGCAGCGCAAATAGAAACAGGAAAAATACTTCCAGGATTGTTTTGATGCAGGAAGGGGCCCGGTCCTGTATACAAACAATCTTACTGACAACACAGGCACCCTTTTACCATGGCTCAAGGGTGCGTGCCTTGGCCTAGGCTTACAAAATGGCGCCTGAGCAGGGGGAAAGGACAGGGATGCACTTTATTTGATTACGGTGCATTCCTGCCCATTCGCTTTGAAGTAGGACAGCACACCAGGGTGACTTGCTGTGCTGCCCTACGCCAAATACCCATAAATCTGCCCAATTGTTTTCTAAGGTCCTACTAAAAGAAAGGACTTCTGAGTTCTCCGGCTTTTCCTGTAGCTCTTTCAAGCTGATGAGAAATTGTAAGTTTAATAAGAAATTCTACCATCCAGAAATGGACGATAAAATCAGAGTCTAAGTTGGAATTCTTGATCCTACAACAGGTAGGAATGCTTTCTGCTGTAACTCACTTACATTCAGGCGCATCACAAATGAATCTAGGTAAATCTTGATTTACATGCTTTGGTACGCGCCTTGTAGATCCCATTAAAACATTTATCTATATTAATCGTTTGTATTATCTGAATTCGGAAACTGAATTTTATTTCTCTGTAGTATCTCAAAGACTTTGGAGTGGCTGAAAAGCATCTTCTGATGCTACATCATGCCCTGGCTGTTGAGAACTACCTCTCAGAGATCCATGTGCATTCGTGTTGTGATGGATTACCCAGCTCTTATTGGTTATTTGAAATTCTTATCGTCACCGACAACGGTTGCAGTCTCCTGCAGCTGTGCTGCTCATCAGTCACTCCTCACGTTCACACTGCTTGCTTCAACATTAAAGCCATCTGCCATCAGGCAGAGAGGCACACCGATTGCTCTGAGCAGTTTCAATCTTTTAGCCACTTTTTCTAAAACATTAAGACTAAAGTTAAAACATTCCGACTGACCAGCAAATTACAGAATTAATAAACTTTGGAATTCTGCAACAACAGTGCACTTACCTCTGCCATTTGTAAAAAGAGTCCATGAGTCAAGAACACTTTAAGGCCGACCTTGGGTTGAAGGTCCCACACAACACATCCTCAACATGTGGCAAGCAGTGAGAAACAGGAACTGTAAATAATATTCTCTGAATAAGAAATGTTCCTGAGTATGGAGTGAATTGTAAACTCTCAAAGATAGCAATTGGTTGGATACCCAAATTCTTTGGAGCACCTAAGTAAACATTAGTTGTGCAAAACACCGTTTAGAAGTATAAAATGACATTCCCGATTTAAGAGTTCAGGATTTGGGAGATTTAAAATCTTTAGTGGGATTTTGGAAATATGAGTATTCACAAATGCTAAACACTGTTAAGTTCCCTAGCTTGTCAAACAGGGGGGAAATCATTTTCAAGGTGTGAATAGAGAGCTAAGAGCTTCATACCTGATGTGTACTGGAGAATTGGTTTGTTTATGGGAAAAATAGGTACCCAATGTAGAAAAAAAGATGATATAGTAGGAATCATCTCTTTTTTGCATGAGGAAAAATACTTTGGTACATTTCCATGTGTGTAAATGGGTGTGCATGTGAGAGATCTGTTTTTAAACGTTTTCACCATGAGAACTTCTAGAATTTGTTCAGACTTCCTCAAATGTTGGAAATGCACTCAATACATTGTCACAAAACAACAAAACTAGGCGTCAGTTTCACAAAGGTTGTGCAAGTGCTCACTCTTGTATGACTCCTGAATTCTGGGAGTAATCCAAGAGTAGGACAGGAGGACTCCTGACTTTTTTCAGAAATGTATGAGTAAACAGGAGTATTCATGACTAAATTAATATACCTGTTTTTGTGCATCAGGACCTAAATTTCTGAATTTTCATGTGGCACCACACTGAGTCAGGCACAATGTGTGGAAGAAGAGGATGGAAAAATCTGATTTGATGGCAAATCCTAGTGATGCGTGTCACAGCAGGAATTTGAGGATCTACGGTGCAGTTATTGACGCAGGTCGTGTTTTATCCTTCAGTCAGGAGTCATCAATATGCGTCATGAGCTGACTTTGTTACTGGAATAAAGGGATGTACGTTGTTACCACGCGATGATGTATTACATTGCGATACTTTACAACGTGTCTTTTACAACGCAAGTCGTTACCACGACTTGCGCTGTAGGGGTGCTGGACTTAGGAATAGTTACATTTACCATTCCAACACCAGCCTACACACAGTAGGGAAGGTGTTGGAATAGTAAATCTACTATTCCTTAGCCTAGAGCGCCCTTCAGCGCAAGTCGTGGTTACGACTTGCGTTGTAAAAGACGCGTCGTAACTGTACTGCAGGGTAAAATCTGCGTTGTAAAGGATGTTCCCCGGAATAAAGCAGTGATCAGAAGTGCACAAGTCGGAATCCTAGCAAGGATGACTCAGCCTCCCGACTGTCAGTAAACTGAGTATCAAATTGATTAGGTCTTATATCCCACACATAGAAACTGTTGAATTGGTGTTTTATGAAGTAGTATGTAGAAAAAAGATTTTTATTACTGCTTTTTAAGTTGAACAAAGGGAAGCAATCCCTCAGTCTTGAACAGTGAAGGGCCCAGTGAAAACATTCTTCCATTGAGGGGGGGGGGCTGTGCAGAGGAACTTTATAAAACTTTATAAAAGCAAATCAACTGATGAAGATGAAAGATGCAAGCAGAGCCTGGCATCTATTTTCACAACGCAGTTACTAAATGCTACACGTCCCAACGCATAATTGACATAAAATACCATTTCAGAATAAAAGATAGGCCAATTGCCTTTCTGCACAGAAGAATCACTTCTCTTCTTTCCATTAAGGAAGTCTGGAGACATTCTGTGTTAATTAAAGGCTGCAGAACCTAAGCTCATTAGCACCAGCTGAATGTGGCCATAAGAGGGTCAAAGAAACGGATGCATCACCCTGTATAGACGTGTATTATTCGTCTGCGTAGCAGCGGCGCAGAGTGAGCGAGCAATCTGGGCTGTAAATGATTATCTACTTCCAGGAACTCCTGATTATTCCCACACTGCATAAGGAAGATAAGAGAGAATTTTTTATCTGCGGCGCTCAGTTCTTAAAAGCGCGATATATTGACTCCATTAGGATGACACGTTCCCCATCACTTTCCTATCATTTTAATATTTGATTGTCACCTGCAGAGCACGCCAGGAAACTGCCGTCGAGCTAAGGATTTAGAGAGAAAACAAACACTGTTTATTTATGTCGCCGTGCCTCCGAGGAAGAAAACAACGTATAGTAATGGGTTATTTACTTACTAAACAGATGTAGGCAGTTCTTTCTGTTGGAGGTGAAAACCTCGCATGGGAATCTTTGTTGCATGGCAATGTATTGTCAGGGGTATTAATGCACCCTGTAGTTAGGGCTACAATCAAACTAGAACTATTTAAATACTTTGGTCCTCACAGTGGCACGTTTGTGCCACCAGAACGTCACTTTTTTGACACTCCGATGGCGTAATGTGCTGCAGCATATTTGCAAGGTCACGCAAAGCCACTTTAGGTGACTTTACATGGCCGTGTAAATATGAGCCCCTTTCACGCAGAACTCTGCGTGAAATGGGCATTCTATGGGAGTTGCTGTGGCTGTTCCCACGTAACACACATGGAATCTGAAGCATTCCCAGATTTACGAGGAATTGTAAACCTGGAAATGCGTCAGATTCTAACACCAACCCAGGTCTGAATTAAAAAGAAATATCCTTATTTCTCCTAGTTTGTTCCTCTTTCTATGTGTGCTGCATATAGAAAGAGGAAAACACCTCTCGTGATTGATTTTGACCAGGAAGGTGTCCCTTCCTGCACAAAAACAATCACCCCTACATCGCATGTACCCTTGCACCTTGGCACAAGGGTGCGTCCATTGATGCATGGCAGCCATAGTGCAGGATGGGACAGGAAAGCGCCATATGTCATAGATACTTACAACAAGGGTTGGTGAGGGACAGAGTCTCTGAATTAAACAGAATACTCTCACCCAGTCAAGAGATCAGGGCTAGATCCAACACCGTTTTTTAGCTCACTGCACCATCCCAGTTTCAGAACCTGGCTGTATGCAAATTAGTCTGTTCCTGTCCCAGTGCATGATGGGAACAGGGCAAACCAAACTACAAAAGCCAATTCTTACACTGGGAAGGAAACAAGCTACCGGGGACCGGTTTCTGGCATTTCAGCCTCTTCGGCCCGGCTTGCTTGAATCCTGATGGTGCAATGAGCAAGGGACTCACATCTGAGTATACCCTTCCACGCTTAGGGTGGACAAAAATATTTACAACAAGGGTTGGTGAGGGACAGAGTCTCTGAATTAAACAGAATACTCTCACCCAGTCAAGAGATCAGGGCTAGATCCAACACCGTTTTTTAGCTCACTGCACCATCCCAGTTTCAGAACCTGGCTGTATGCAAATTAGTCTGTTCCTGTCCCAGTGCATGATGGGAACAGGGCAAACCAAACTACAAAAGCCAATTCTTACACTGGGAAGGAAACAAGCTACCGGGGACCGGTTTCTGGCATTTCAGCCTCTTCGGCCCGGCTTGCTTGAATCCTGATGGTGCAATGAGCAAGGGACTCACATCTGAGTATACCCTTCCACGCTTAGGGTGGACAAAAATATTTACAACAAGGGTTGGTGAGGGACAGAGTCTCTGAATTAAACAGAATACTCTCACCCAGTCAAGAGATCAGGGCTAGATCCAACACCGTTTTTTAGCTCACTACACCATCCCAGTTTCAGAACCTGGCTGTATGCAAATTAGTCTGTTCCTGTCCCAGTGCATGATGGGAACAGGGCAAACCAAACTACAAAAGCCAATTCTTACACTGGGAAGGAAACAAGCTACCGGGGACCGGTTTCTGGCATTTCAGCCTCTTCGGCCCGGCTTGCTTGAATCCTGATGGTGCAATGAGCAAGGGACTCACATCTGAGTATACCCTTCCACGCTTAGGGTGGACAAAAATATTTACAACAAGGGTTGGTGAGGGACAGAGTCTCTGAATTAAACAGAATACTCTCACCCAGTCAAGAGATCAGGGCTAGATCCAACACCGTTTTTTAGCTCACTGCACCATCCCAGTTTCAGAACCTGGCTGTATGCAAATTAGTCTGTTCCTGTCCCAGTGCATGATGGGAACAGGGCAAACCAAACTACAAAAGCCAATTCTTACACTGGGAAGGAAACAAGCTACCGGGGACCGGTTACTGGCATTTCAGCCTCTTCGGCCCGGCTTGCTTGAATCCTGATGGTGCAATGAGCAAGGGACTCACATCTGAGTATACCCTTCCACGCTTAGGGTGGACAAAAATATTTACAACAAGGGTTGGTGAGGGACAGAGTCTCTGAATTAAACAGAATACTCTCACCCAGTCAAGAGATCAGGGCTAGATCCAACACCGTTTTTTAGCTCACTGCACCATCCCAGTTTCAGAACCTGGCTGTATGCAAATTAGTCTGTTCCTGTCCCAGTGCATGATGGGAACAGGGCAAACCAAACTACAAAAGCCAATTCTTACACTGGGAAGGAAACAAGCTACCGGGGACCGGTTTCTGGCATTTCAGCCTCTTCGGCCCGGCTTGCTTGAATCCTGATGGTGCAATGAGCAAGGGACTCACATCTGAGTATACCCTTCCACGCTTAGGGTGGACAAAAATATTTACAACAAGGGTTGGTGAGGGACAGAGTCTCTGAATTAAACAGAATACTCTCACCCAGTCAAGAGATCAGGGCTAGATCCAACACCGTTTTTTAGCTCACTGCACCATCCCAGTTTCAGAACCTGGCTGTATGCAAATTAGTCTGTTCCTGTCCCAGTGCATGATGGGAACAGGGCAAACCAAACTACAAAAGCCAATTCTTACACTGGGAAGGAAACAAGCTACCGGGGACCGGTTTCTGGCATTTCAGCCTCTTCGGCCCGGCTTGCTTGAATCCTGATGGTGCAATGAGCAAGGGACTCAGGTGTGGCAGGGTATACTCAGACATGAGTCCCTTTCTCACTGCTCCATCAGGATTCAAGCAAGCCGGGCCGAAGAAGGCTGAAATGCCAGAAACCGGTCCCCGGTAGCTTGTCTCCTTTCTGGTGAAGAATTGGCTTGGTAGTTTAGTCTGCCCTGTTCCCATGATGCACTGGGCCAGGGACAGACTGATTTGCATATAGCCAGGTTCTGAGCTGGGATGGGGCAGTGAGATAAATAACGGTGATGGATCAAGCCCTGATCTTTGGACTGGGTAAGAGTGGTCTGTTTAACTCAGACACTCTGTTCATCACCACCCCCCTTTTTGTAAATCGTTTTTGGCCACTATAGGTGTGGCAGGGTATACTCAGACATGAGTCCCTTTCTCACTGCTCCATCAGGATTCAAGCAAGCCGGGCCGAAGAAGGCTGAAATGCCAGAAACCGGTCCCCGGTAGCTTGTCTCCTTTCTGGTGAAGAATTGGCTTGGTAGTTTAGTCTGCCCTGTTCCCATGATGCACTGGGCCAGGGACAGACTGATTTGCATATAGCCAGGTTCTGAGCTGGGATGGGGCAGTGAGATAAATAACGGTGATGGATCAAGCCCTGATCTTTGGACTGGGTAAGAGTGGTCTGTTTAACTCAGACACTCTGTTCATCACCACCCCCCTTTTTGTAAATCGTTTTTGGCCACTATAGGTGTGGCAGGGTATACTCAGACATGAGTCCCTTTCTCACTGCTCCATCAGGATTCAAGCAAGCCGGGCCGAAGAAGGCTGAAATGCCAGAAACCGGTCCCCGGTAGCTTGTCTCCTTTCTGGTGAAGAATTGGCTTGGTAGTTTAGTCTGCCCTGTTCCCATGATGCACTGGGCCAGGGACAGACTGATTTGCATATAGCCAGGTTCTGAGCTGGGATGGGGCAGTGAGATAAATAACGGTGATGGATCAAGCCCTGATCTTTGGACTGGGTAAGAGTGGTCTGTTTAACTCAGACACTCTGTTCATCACCACCCCCCTTTTTGTAAATCGTTTTTGGCCACTATAGGTGTGGCAGGGTATACTCAGACATGAGTCCCTTTCTCACTGCTCCATCAGGATTCAAGCAAGCCAGGCCGAAGAAGGCTGAAATGCCAGAAACCGGTCCCCGGTAGCTTGTCTCCTTTCTGGTGAAGAATTGGCTTGGTAGTTTAGTCTGCCCTGTTCCCATGATGCACTGGGCCAGGGACAGACTGATTTGCATATAGCCAGGTTCTGAGCTGGGATGGGGCAGTGAGATAAATAACGGTGATGGATCAAGCCCTGATCTTTGGACTGGGTAAGAGTGGTCTGTTTAACTCAGACACTCTGTTCATCACCACCCCCCTTTTTGTAAATCATATGTCATAGATACGGCACATTCCAGCCCTTTTCTTTTGACACAGGGCAGTTCAGGAAGATTTCTTGCAGCTCTGCGCCAAAACCTCATAAATTAGCCCTTTTGTGAATAATCATTCCCAATCTATTGGAGAAAAACTTGCTGGCTTTATCTGATCTTGTGTCTTTTTGTGGTTGTAATTTTGACTTTCTCAATGTGAGCTAAGAGGACTTAGGCCCTCATGAAGAAGGCGGTGGCCGTCATTCAGTCTGCCTGGGCAGCTGAGGGATGTACAACAATGGCACCACCACCCTGGTGGAAGACAGACAACCATACGTAAAGATCTCAGCCAAGCAGTCAAAGATCTCTCTGTCTTCAACAGAGGCGCAATGCAGCAACTCAAGATATGTTGTGTGATGAAGATTTGTAAAGAACGCTATCACCTGAGAGGGGACCCAGTAGCCATTTATCCAGTAAAGGTACTGAAACTTTACTGAGTGTGAGCCATGTGTAATGCAGCCACTAAGCAATGCTTTTTATTTTTTTGAACAAATAAAAATTAATATCCATGATACGTTACAATGTTTCCTCCAGTGTTTGAGAGACATACCTTCTGTTTCTTGGTTGGTACAGCCAGGATTTCCCTACTGACCCTGACCAAGAGAAAACGTATGTGGGAATATATGCCCTAAATGGGGTGGACAGCCTGATGTTTATTAACTAATATAGAATGGGCTATTGGTGAAAGGTCTTCCCTGGTGATGCCAGAATAGGCTCTGCCATCAGAATCATTGGTGTTCTCTTTACTCTTGAGTGGCAGAACTGTGAATTTGACTGATGATGTCAGACATATTGTTGATGGCGTCTGGTATGACAGACTTTAATTAAAAAACGATGTGGGATTAAGATCAATAGTCGTTTACACATATGCTTTGAGAACATTTCTGAATTTTGTTGGGTTCATCAATACCTCAGGGATTACTCATGGTAAGCTGAGACTGCCTCAGCCCTCCTTGGAGTATGTATATATTATATTTGCACATTCAGAAATAAAATGCAGATGTGCATTTGCACTTTTCAACTTATTTTACCATTTAATGTTATTGTTTAACAATGGAGGAAATAATTTCCTCCGTGGAGTAAATAATACACATATGTGTACATGTATACAGACGCCTACAGGTAAAATGTGTGCTTCTTCCTCTCTCACTGTCTCTCTCTGCTTATATCTATATATAGATATGCACATATAGAACATAACTGCTATGTGTTTTTATATTACAGGATTTTTCAATTGATTTTAGTACTCTTTAGAAATGTTTGAATATGTTGAACGTCATCTATTTAAGAATTCATTGTTTGTTTGAGACTGCAGATATGTCTATCAATGCTTTGAGAAATGTGTGTTATTGTTGATGGGGATAATATGCTAATATTTAAAATGTGCTTTCTGCAACAAAATGTTTTATTGTAAGTTACATATTAAATACAAAAGTGGTACATTGACAGCATGGAGAAAGAGTTTAAGAAGCCATATACTTAGGAAGAAAGTGAAGGGCAATGTGGGATAATTTAACTTTTTGAAGGGGTCCATGTTTATAATGTTTCTATTCACAAACTCAGAAGGAGCTCAATGATACATGCTTACATCAAGGATTGTCTTGCAAGGGTGAACTGTCAGGTGTGCTAATTAATACTCATTTCGCTTCTATATTTGTTTATGGAAGCTATACACATACCACAAATTAATTCAGTACATTGATATACAGAAAAGAATACACACGTGGGGCTTTTTTCCTGACAAACGCAAGGTTTGACTGGCGCACAATCAAAAACTGGCTTACCGCTGTAAGATATATATAAATATATATATTACCATGTGTATATATATATATATATATATATATATAATATATATATATATATATATATATATATATATATATATATATATATATATATGATGCTCAACAAACTGCCCATCTTTGATAGGTCATTCGAAAGGTCACTTTGACGCTGATGAGGGAGCGCGCATCGGAGCTTTCCCTGTGATTTCCTGCCAACTCCTCGTGGCCCCCGCCTCGCGGGTGCCGCTCGTGATAACACCGCAAGGGAGTACAGTTTCCTTCTGGGCGCACGGAGTGGCGTTTGAACCCTGACTCTGCATAACTTGAGGTAGAGGCGGGACTGCGAGGACCTGCGTTCTGTGCGGCGCTGATCGGCCGTAGCTGGTCCTCTTCCCGCCCCCTCCCTGCTGGAACAAAAGTCGTCGTTGGAGCCTCACCTGTGGGACACCTATTTCTTTGAGGCTGATGAGGGAGCGCGCATCGGAGCTTTCCCTGTGATTTCCTGCCAACTCCTCGCGGAGCCGCTCGTGATAACACCGCAAGGGAGTACAGTTTCCGTCTGGGCGCACGGAGTGGCGTTTGAACCCTGACTCTGCATAACTTGAGGTAGAGGAAGGACTGCGAGGACCAGCGTTCTGTGCGACGCTGATCGGCCGCAGCTGGTCCTCTTCCCGCCCCCTCCCTGCTGGAACAAAAGTCTTCGTTGGAGCCTCACCTGTGGGTCACCTA
The DNA here is from genome assembly GCF_964263255.1 of Lissotriton vulgaris. Taxonomy (NCBI): domain Eukaryota; kingdom Metazoa; phylum Chordata; class Amphibia; order Caudata; family Salamandridae; genus Lissotriton; species Lissotriton vulgaris. Next base: position 1,318,654,687 of record NC_141691.1, read on the forward strand.
TTTCTTTGACGCTGATGAGGGAGCGCGCATCGGAGCTTTCCCTGTGATTTCCTGCCAACTCCTCGCGCCCCCCGCTTCGCGGGAGCCGCTCGTGATAACACCGCAAGGGAGTACAGTTTCCTTCTGGGCGCACGGAGTGGCGTTTGAACCCTGGCTCTGCATAACTTGAGGTAGAGGCGGGACTGCGAGGACCAGCGTTCTGTGCGGCACTGATCGGCTGCAGCTGGGCCTCTTCCGGCCCCCTCCCTCACCACTGCCTATAACTACACTTGGCCTCCACACGCACGCGGGACGCGCGCGGGCGATCGCCGGGCTAAGCCCGGGCAAAGGGTGGGCCCTCTGTGGCCCTCAGAGGCCTGAGGAGACTGGACTGGGCAACCCCCTTAATATTATATTGTACCATTCTTGAGTATAGTGGTTTGATTGCTGCTTAAGAAGCAATTTATTAAGGTTAACGTTATCAGTTATCTGTTTTCCTCGGGTCTAATATCCTTATATTGGTACTAGAGTATGGCATCTAACAGAACTAAGTGTACCAAAGTTAGTAATAAGGGTGGGGGAGGGGGAATTATCGGGCCTATTGATGCTTATATTACTTTGGCTGCTTCGCCTTTAGAGAAGGAGATTTATTTTAACAATTCGTCGATTGTCCACAGATCCTGTGCTCCAAAAAAGATCTTCAATTGGGAAAATAGCATTAGCGAAATCTCCTATCCTTGTTCAGACCCAGACCCAACCCATAACTCAGACCACGAGGGAGAATACGACTACCTTAGATATAAGTGGGATAGATACTAGTTTGGCCTCCTTTATGGCCTACCCGAATGTCGATAAGGGATGCAGAAAAAGTGTTGAATTAAATAACCCGCCTCTACTGGCACAAAATTCATTAGAAAGCACGCCGGTAACTGCCGTCAAGCGTAAACGCGGCGGAGCTTGACAAAAGGGGGGGCTGCATAAAGAGACCTAAAGTAACCCCTTTGGTTCATAAGGTTAAGTTAAATAAAGATAATATCAACATTTCAACCCAGGGGGAGTCATTTGCTCGTATCGAAGACAGCCCCATTCTCGAAATAGTAGATCATGCTTATAAAGATGGTTGTGACACAGTATTATCATTAGATAAAATACAACATCTGATTAGGTCCCTAATTCTTCCTCTCGTGGAGCGCCTGAAAAGGATAGGCAGCCAATTAGATGCCCTCCATGAGGTCACTAAGGTAAATACAGTCGAGTTGAAGAAACTGACAGACAATAAACATATCCCTTCGGCTATAGGTATTCCGCAAGCTTCTGCGGAAAAAAATCCTAAAACTGTTCAAAAAACAAACCTAAAAGAGAAGGTGCTTAAAAAGAACATTGCCCCCGCTAACCAAGGTGAGGTTGTCAATAGATTCATTACCCCTCAGCAAGGGAGCAAACCATCTAAAGGAAGTGTAGTTGTCAAGGATAGCACCACTAAAGGGCTCAAGAAAAATGATACCATGTCAGATCAGGTACAAATGGCACCACCAAATGGCCGGAGGCAAAAACATAGAGTTGAACTTCCCCGTGAATCATACCCTTTTGTTATTGTATTGGCTGGGGTCCCAGAGTGGCAGAATGAAAGGGTGGAAACATTCTATGAATTAAAAAACAAGGTGATGTTTTGGCTATCGAAAAATCGGCCCCTTAGACCAGACTTAGAAGGAAAAATTATCAGTGTTAGGAGAGTAAGTTGGATAGGTCCTAACCCTAAGAATGTGTACGGAGACTGCATTACAGTGAACTTTAGAAATCCACAAGTAGTGCAGTTTATCAGTAGCTTTCCGAATCAGAATGTTGAAGTCGGGATTGTGTCTTTGGATTTAGGCCACTTCTACCCTCAGACATCTGCTATGGGTGGAAGCGGGAGCCTATTTTATCCACACCAGGGGAGAAATTGTCCACAAAGAGAGTATTGGGCTGGAGGTTATTCCCAAAACTATTCTCAACGTTTTCATCAAGCAGGAAACCTTTTCAATGGTCCAACTTTCAATCGTTTTGAAGCAGTGTCTGATTTAAGCTGGGTTGATTGACAAGTGGGTAATAAATTAACAGGAACGGGACATGAAATCCTCACTCTTAATTCTGTAATGAATGACCAAGAAACTATGCCCCCAGGTGCAAAGATTGGGGATTCTGTTCCGGATATCGGGGTAACATGCTTTGAGGGCACGACTAAGATTAGCGTTATTAGCATGTTAGACAGAATTGGTTTAATCTCCAATTTAGAGTTCTAGCAGAAGAGTTGTACCACAGATGTGTAACATGCTAACAGATTAATGTAGGAAGTAGAACACACGCAACCTTGAATCATGTAGGACAATTAAGTGGACCATTCAATATGATGCATTTGATCTTTATTGAGATGCCTTGTAAGGGGTTTAGATATGTCCTGGTTATAGTGTGCATTTTCTCCCAATGGATGAAACTCTAGCCAAAGCGGGGAAATGCAGCTAAACTACTGTTGCTGGGACTGGCACCGGGGTACAGATTTCTGGTTTCTGTACAGTCAGACAAAGGGACTCATTTTATTAATGAGGTCCTTAGAATGCTGTATGTGGCTCTTCAAGTGGAACAGAGACGTCACTGTAGCTAATGCCCTGAGGCTTCAGAAATAGTGAAATTGCTAAACAGAACCTTGAAGCACTGATTCACTACAGTTTGATTCCTTGAATGGTCCAGATGCATTACGACTAGTTTTAATGAGTCTTTGAAATACTCTTGACATAGGAACTGGATTATCACCTCATGAAATCCTCATGGAATGTGCAATGAGACTGCCTACTGTACCTGCAAACGCACTTGTGAACATCACAGATAACATGATACTCCATTACTTCAAAGGACTGGCTGACGCGGTGTGTTCTGTTTCTCACGGGTTGGAGTTACTACTGCCAATCCACATCAGGAGAAGTGCCATGACCGTAGTCCCCGTGACTGGGTGTTGGTGAAGAAGCATGTGCGGAAGTCCTGAATGTAGCCAAGGTGGAAAGACCTGTACCAGTTTATTCTGATCACAAACACTGCTGTCAAATGTGCTGAGTTACCGGCGCAACAACCTGCGCTTTGTCGTATTTAGAGAGGGGATTGAGAAATCTGATATGGTGTCCTTTCTACACGCATGGTTAATGGAAACATTCCCAGCGGCACAGTTCTCGCCATGTTTCATAATAGAGAGTGAAAAACAAGGTGGGGCTGGCTCTAATCAGCAAGGCCGAGCCTATATCATAAACAACAGGAAGGGGATGCCAGTGCTGATAATAATAACTTAGAACTATGATAAATCCTCCACAAACTGAAAATCAAATTCAGAAAAGGGAATGCTTCTTAGTCGCAATTTTATTATATGTTCAATAATATTTTATAAAAACCATTTTTACATTTGAGAAAGAAACATTGAAGGAAAAACAAGAATGCAAAACAGACACAAGAAAATGCAATTAATTAGGAACGAACCACCATTCGATACTACAATCATATCACTTTCACCATACATTCAAAACATGCAAACTACTCTCACACATACCATATGTACATTATCTACAACAGGAAAACATAAAACTGGTGCTGCCTTAGTATGAACACAGTGTTTGCAATTTGTATTGAAAAATAGAACACTATCAAAAAGTTTTTACAATTTCAAGCAATCTTAGTAAATTAAACGACAATAGATAGTGTGCAACAAATGGCAAGAGATCTATACAATGATGTACTCTTAGATCAATTGGCAGACCAGTAGGGGGATGGGCCTACGCGTTTCGAATCTCCTTTAGTTCATTGGAGATTCTCATCAGGGCCTCGGGCAGCCAACGACTTTGATGAAGACCAACCCCTGGAATGACTTCTGACACTCCTGGACCTGGAACGGGACCAGGATTGATCTATCTACTTGAAATGGTTACTTCATGGTATCTTCCAGTGCTTGACAATCCAGAGTTTCACCTTGCAGTCTCCGCAGCTGTATCCGGCGTGCGGAGCCGAGGGACACTGCTGTCCGGTTATCTATTTAGGAGGAGGACCTATCATTTCCATGCTGTTGACTCTGCATGCCGCCTTGAAGTGGAGCGCCTTTTCATCTTCGGTTCTAGCCGTCTAGCATATGCCCGGAGGCTGCCTCCGTTTGCTAACTGTCATGCACTCAAGTCTTTGAGCTGCCCTCCGACGCTGCTATCACGCTGATTTATTTCAGGACTGCAAGGTGAAACTCTGGATTGTCAAGCACTGGAAGATACCATGAAGTAACCATTTCAAGTAGATAGATCAATCCTGGTCCCGTTCCAGATCCAGGAGTGTCAGAAGTCATTCCAGGGGTTGGTCTTCGTCAAAGTCGTTGGCTGCCCGAGGCCCTGATGAGAATCTCCAATGAACTAAAGGAGATTCGAAACGCATAGGCCCATCCCCCTACTGGTCTGGCAATTGATCTAAGAGTACATCATTGTATAGATCTCTTGCCATTTGTTGCACACTATCTATTGTCGTTTAATTTACTAAGATTGCTTGAAATTGTAAAAACTTTTTGATAGTGTTCTATTTTTCAATACAAATTGCAAACACTGTGTTCATACTAAGGCAGCACCAGTTTTATGTTTTCCTGTTGTAGATAATGTACATATGGTATGTGTGAGAGTAGTTTGCATGTTTTGAATGTATGGTGAAAGTGATATGATTGTAGTATCGAATGGTGGTTCGTTCCTAATTAATTGCATTTTCTTGTGTCCGTTTTGCATTCTTGTTTTTCCTTCAATGTTTCTTTCTCAAATGTAAAAATGTTTTTTATAAAATATTATTGAACATATAATAAAATTGCGACTAAGAAGCATTCCCTTTTCTGAATTTGATTTTCAGTTTGTGGAGGATTTATCATAGTTCTAAGTTATTATTATCAGCACTGGCATCCCCTTCCTGTTGTTTATCATAATAGAGAGGGCACACAGGGCCCTCCTCGCAAAACCGCCAACAGGGGCAAGACCGCGTCCGGTTATTGCACGCTTTCTAAACTTTGCTGACAGAGACTTGATACTGAGAGAGGCGAGGAAGATGGGAGAGATCCTGTTTGAAAATTCACACATCATGATATTCCCAGACTACAGTCAGGAGGTACAAAAGCAGAGACGTTCCTTTGATGCGGTGAAGGCTAAACTAAGAGACCTGAAAATCGCATACATGCTACTGTTCCCGGCGAAAATCAAGGTGCTATACAATGACCAGACACTCTTCTTCACACACCCGGAGGACGCCTGGCAATGGCTGGAGGAGCGGCAGATCCTTAACAGCAGAGAGATCGCCAGACAAGATCTGCTAGACAGATCCTTGAGGAACGCAACCCGTTGGGAAATTCCGAAGGCTCAGAGACTGAAATCCAGGAGATCCAAGAGGCAAACCCCTGCGACACCATACAGAGGTCGAAGCACTGGGATGGAGCGAAAAGGGCGTTCCGCCTCACCAAAAGGTGCAGCCAAATCGGGGTCGAGGTTTGCAGTACTGCGCACCACGGCACGCTCGGAGGGCGAGGACAAGGAGGCTCTGGACAGCCGCACGCCAGGTGGGGAGGAGGAAGAAGAGGAGAGACAATCTGACCACCCGCTGGTACAAAAGATACGTGTGCTGGAACAGGACTTGTCAGGACAGCACAGTGCGCCCGAATCTGAGACTCAAGACTCCAAATCCTAATAGATAAGGGCCCGGGACACAGAGCAAACTACGCATCTTAGTACACGGAAATGTAGATGGAGACTATGAAAGTTGGTAGATCTGGAGAAATGGAGTGGCAGCCTGACACAGGGAAGCACGCAAGTTGGCACCCCCTTCTGTTTTGTTTTACACGTTTGTAGGGTGTTTTGGTGTTTGATAGGGAGGGTTTGGTGGGTGGACGACAGGCCTACTCCTACGGAAAGTCATGTCCTGTTTTTGGACACATCTGGAAGGGGAGGGAAGTGGGGAGGGGGAGGGAAGGAGGGGTTTCCAGATTTGTTGGGGTAGGGGACTGAGCGGGAACAGCTGGGAGAGAAAGAAAACACAGGTAAAGGGTCAGTCGTGCATACTGCGCCTCCGCAGCACCTACACAAGCTGGGGTTGGGTCATTCACAGTCACAACATCTTCCAATGGCAGGTACCGTAGACACATCGAGGGAGGAAGGCAGGAGGTTGAGTATCCAGACATGGAATGTCAATGGACTGGGCTCTAAGGTTAAGAGAGGCCTAGTGAACGCCTACATTAAAAATATTGACTCAGACATCATTTTCCTACAAGAAACGCACCTCAAGGGTACCCAGTGGGCCTTCATCGCCAGAGGCCGGTAGAGGGTATTGGTTCATGCGGGATACACATCCGACTCCAGGGGAGTGGCAGTCATAGTTAAAAAATCCCCACCCTTCTCCATTACTCACACCTGGATCGACCCGCAGGGAACGTACGCTGGAGTGCAGGGTACCTGGAATAGACGCACATATACCTTGATTTCGGTCTACGCACCACCCAAATTACAGACACGCACGAATACAGCGCTTGCAAACATACTCTTAGACACAGCTGACACTGTACAAGTGGTGGGAGGAGACTTTAACGACGTCATGAACATAAACCTCGATAGGTCTGGAGACACAGCTGGGGATGACCATAGGACTGCGCTATGCAACCACATGACCACCATAGGACTGACTGACGTCTGGCGATGGCTACACCCGACACAGCGCACCTATTCATACTACTCTGGGGCTCACAAGACGTTCTCTCGCCTAGATTATATTTTTATGTCCCAACAGTATCTGAGGGTGGGGGATATCGCAGACTACAGGGCCAGAGGCCTATCTGATCACTCACCGTTGTACGTGAGAGTGGGCCGCGACTGAGGTAGGGACACGGGGTCCTGGCACCTCGCGGCCTGGGATCTCCAAAACACGGCAATCCTGAAAGGCGTGAGGACAGACATTAAGGTATATATCGCAGAAAATGAAGGCTCGGTGGACTCGAAGGTCACTCTATGGGAAGCCCTAAAGCCTGTCCTACGTGACAGAATTAGATCTAGATTGGGCAAGGAAAGACGGAGACTCCAGGCCGAGGTAGCGGCTCTGGAAAAGGCTATTCTGAGATGGGAGTTAGAATATTTAACCCATAAGACCAACAATACCTTGCGACGGTTACTTGATACCCAGAAACAATACAGGGAACTGGTAACTAACGAGGCCAGGACCCAATCCTTAGCCACCCTCCATAGACTGTATGACATGGGCGACAAGTCAGGGAAACTCTTGGCTTGGCTCAGCAAAAAAGAGCGAGCGGCGAGGTGGATAGACAGTATCGCTACTGCTGAGGGAACTGTGGTCAGCACCAACGCAGAGATAGCGGAGGCTTTTGCTACCCATTATGAAACTTTCTACGCAGCTCGAGACCTAGCAACCTTGAAGTGGCCCTCCACTACCTAGATGATACCACCCTACCGATCCTCCCCCCAGAGGCCATGGAGGCTCTGGAAGCGGACATAACGTCTGATGACATCTCGAATGCCATTGCCAGGCTCCGGCCGGGCAAAACCCCAGGTCTGAATGGTTTCCCAGCAGAGCTTTTTAAGCGCACGGTGGACCTACTGACCCGCCATCTTGAGGGCCTTTTCTCTGGCGTCTACGAGGAAGGAGAGCTCCCACCGGATCTCGCAATGGCCACGATAATTCTGATATATAAGGAGGGTAAACCGCGAGAGAACTGTGCCTCCTACAGGCCGGTCTCCCTGCTCAATACGGAAGTGAAATTGCTGGCAACCATCTTGGCTGACCGCTTGAGGGTGGTCATCACGGACCTTGTACATCTGGACCAATCGGGCTTCTTGCCTGATAGAGCAACGAAATTAAATCTCAGGAGAGACCACAACTGGCTCCAAGAGGTAAAGGGGAGAAGTGATCCACACTGGATCCTCTCCCTGGATGCCGAAAAGGCGTTCGACGCGGTCCATTGGCCCTTCTTGTTTGCAGTGCTTCAGAGGTTTGGATTCGGGCCAAAGTTTATTAAATGGGTCCGGTTGCTCTATACTGGCCCGAGGGCCAGGGTGAGGGTGAACGGGATACTCTCACGTGAGTTCCAAATCCAGAGAGGTACCAGACAGGGCTGCCCCCTGTCCCCTCTCCTCTTCACGCTCGCCATTGAGGTGCTTGCAGTCAGAATCCGGCACAATAAAGACATTCATGGCTTCACTAGTGGAGATACCGCACTGAACCCTGAAAAGATCTCGATCTATGCGGACGATGTCTTGCTTTACATCACTAAACCGGAGATCACGGTACCGGAGCTCTTCCGAGAACTAGAACGATACGGCGGGATGGCGGACCACAAAAAAAACTGGCACAAATCAGTACTCTACGACCCGGGGGGACGCAACCAGTGTGGGAGACTACCGGAGGAGCTGATGACAACAGCGGAGGGCTTCCAATACATTGGGATTTATATAACGGTGGATGCGACCCTCTCGTTCTAAAGAAATCTGGAACGGATCATTTCTAATGCTGTGGCAGATATGGACCGCTGGAGGCAGCTCCCACTGACACTTCTGGGAAGGGCAGCCATGTACAAAATGATCATTCTGCCGAAATTCCTATACGCCCTACAAAATGAATACTACCCAATACCAGTGGCGGTCTTCCCCAGGATCCATGCGGATCTGAGATCCTTCCTTTGGCTGGGTAAACAGGCCAGGGTGGCCCTGTCCACGCTTCAGAGGCACCAATATAGTGGAGGGATCTCACTCCCAAATTTGGAGGCTTACTATTGGGCAGAACATCTGACACCGATCAATGACAGGCTCCATGCACCGGCAGATCACCCAACCTATGCGTTAGAAAGAACTAAACTGGCGGCCAATAATATATTAGGATATCTTTACGGGAACGCTGGAAGGGCCCCCCTTCTCCCGGCCACATCTATAACGCTCAGGGCGTGGGCGAGAGCTACCCGTCGCATGGGCTGGGAAAAGAAACCCACACGGCAGACACCGTTGTGGCACTGCCAATGGTTGACTGAGTTACAGAAACTACGCGGATTCCAGAGATGGGACGACATCGGCATCTCCACTATAGGAGATGTAATAGCCAGGGGGGAGTTGAAATCGTTCCAAGTCCTCCAATCAGAGTTCGGGCTAAATAATACACAACATTTTAAATATGTTCAACTACGACACGCTTGGATAGCCCAAAATATCACGCTTACGGATATCCCTGAATACACGCCACTGGAAGGGAGGCTCCTTCAAGAGCAGATGGTGGGAAAGGCGGTCTCCCTATCTTATAAAACACTGACTAACCATATGTTGGGTGACTTAACGAGACTTAGACACACCTGGGAGGCGGAGGTGGGGGAGATGGAGGACCTGGATTGGGAGATAGTCCTGATGCATCCCCGGGAGGTGGCAATCAAATCTAGACTACGACTTATTCAATTTAACTTTCTCCATAGAACATACTTTGACAGAGTGCGTCTGTGCAAGATGGGGGAGATAGAGGAACCACGATGCCTTCGATGCCTCCAAGGGGAGGGAGATTTTTTTCACACTGTATGGACTTGTGATGTAATACAGAGGTACTGGACCCAGATATTTGGGGAATTGGAGGAGGTCCTCGAGGCTTTGATCCCTCAGGACCCCAAGCTAGCACTGCTTGGAATGACAAACGAGATTGATCTGACCCGCCCACTACTTACTTTTTTAGTCCTTGCTTTGGTGGTTGCCAAACGAGATATCGCAAAACACTGGGGAGCACCGGAACCCCCAGACCTGGAGGAGTGGGGAAGAGGTTTAGACCTATATATGGCAGAAGAGAGGGTCACATATAAGGCCAGGGGTTGCCCAAAAAAATTCCGTTGAGTTTGGTCAAAATGGAGACATTACCATGGGTTGGACGGGGGGCTGTAGGAGGGTTTAACAGGAGGGACTGTGGGACGTAACTCTGAGACCAAAGGGGTATACGTTTAAGATCACGACAAACAAGGCTGATCCCATAGGGAGCCGTGAGCCACCCGTTGCCGCGGGCCTTGAACAATTGAGTGTCCTTGGTTGGTGCGGGGGAGGAGGGGGACGAGCAAGGAGGCGTGACTGATGCATTTTTCGTGTATGTACTCTTTGAAGATCTTAACTTGGGTTTTCTATTGTTCACCAGGGGGGGGGTGGGGGGGGGGGGTTGTTTGCATTTTAAAATTAAAAAAAGCAGAAACTTGGAACGCCTATGAAAGTTTGCAGCTGGGTAATTCTTGGTAATTATACTGCACTAATCATGCTTGCCGCCCGACCTCAGGGGTGTGGAACAAATGGTTGTGTATCCATTCCTGGCAGTGAGTAGCCCCAACTGTAATACATTACAGTAATCTCAGACAGATTGTTTATTGGCTCCTGGTGTATCTGCAATAAAAAAATTAAAAAACAAAAAAAATTGCTGAGTTACCCAATTGCATGCATGCCTTGCACACTCAAAGACTATGGTATTCACACGAAGAAATAGTGTTCTTTGAACCATGTTATGGAACACCGGTGACAGCACATTGAGAAAAAAAACAAAGGGGTGAAGAACGGCTAGATCTCACACCAGTGCAAGTTCCTAAAATATCACAAAGTAATGTGGAAATACCCTCTTAAGAAACTGTTGGAGTTCCACAAATAAATTCGAATGACCTAGATGAAGGAACAAGTGTGAGACATGAAGGATGAACCTGGAGATTCAATTTGCCAAGTAGTAAAAGACTATTGAGATTAAGTTTTTCAATTGAATGAATACCACCTACAATCATCGAAGGAACATAATCTAGCTGTATAACTGACAGAGAAGAAGACTACTGACCCATCTAACTACTCTGCTATCCAGCAAAATTGCACATGGAAGCGATCACCCAGCAACTAACCCAACACCTTGAAGACCACAACATCCGGGACCCCTCCCAGTCAGAATTTCGAATCAACCACAGCACTGAGACAGCCCTGATTGCAGCCGCAATGACATCAGAGCCCTGCCGGACCACAGGGAAACAGCAGCCCTCATCCTCATGGACCCTTTCCCCACATTTGACACCATCAGATCACATAGATTCAACATAAATTATGACTGGGTAGAGAATTGACAGTTCTGCGAACGGCAGAGTGGGTTACCTAGCACCATTCACACTGATTTTTAGTGCCAGGTGTTTGTCCCGCACTGTAAAATCAGCACAAATGCTTTCAGGCACAGTGTAAGAGGACACTGATTCTTTCTGCCACTTGAGTAAAAGTTCTACTTGAGCGGTAGCTTCATCATTGCGAAAGGAATGTTTCTCAACACTTTCGGTAGCGACCATCTGCGCCTACCCGCGTTGAGAAATCTAGCTGGGAAGTGGTCTAGCATTGGATTTTCTTTGCTCAACAACTTACAGGTGGCGAGGGTGCGCTTGGAAAAGCTCTACATGGAGCAGAGTTTTTTTTTACTCTGCGGAGCACGGAGTGCGAAAAACTGCAAACTTCGCAAACGGAGCGGAGTTCACCGCCCAGCCTTAACATAAATCCTACGTCAATGACATGCAGCTCATACTCTCTCTTTCTGAAGACACCTTCACCACAAAAGCTAACTTCCACAGATGCATGATAAATTTCGAAGATGAAGGAAAACTCTCTTAAACCCAACTCAGAGCAAATAGAAGCACTCATCTTTAGGAACAACACAGCACTGTGGAATGACTCATGGCGGCCCACGGACCAAGGCACACCCTTGACCCAACAGACCACACCCACAACTTTGGCATCGTCCTGGATAACAACCTGTCTTTGAAGAAACCAGTCAATGCCTGCTACCACACGCTTGGCATGCTCCGCAAGGTCTTCAGGTGACTCCCGGTTAACACCAGAAGAACTGCAATGCAGGCCTTGATCACAAAGACTGGACTATTGAAACAAGTTCAATATAGGAATCACTGCACGCCTCCTGAAGAGACTACAAACAATACAGAACTCAGGGGCAAGACTCAAACTCAACCTCCCCAGAAGGACCCACATCATACCCCACCTCAGGAAAGTACATTGGCTTCCGATCGAGAAAAGATATCATCATCATCATAAAAACTTTATTTCGGCACGCATGGCCATGAAACCGCAGATAAAATACTGTAAATTACATACAACTCATAAAAAATAACCATTGATCTACATAGGGAGCAAATGGCACATTATTATATAAAAAAGAGAGTTCCAGTCAAGATTGCTTTGCTAGATCGATTTTTCCTCTCACCAGCCTTGACACAAGTAAAAGTGACATAAAATACTTGTACAGAACACGGGCAACATTAGACCACTGCATTAAACAGACAATGAAGTTCCAAAAAATACATATGCATGACCAGTAAGATAGTATTGTCAAAGAGTCGTCTTTGCTCAGTTGCAAATGACAATAAAAGTGCAAATGCAAAGTTTTGTGCAACATAATGACAATTACATTTATTAAAAAAGGCAATATCGATTAAATGGATGAGCAGTGCCTGAGCAGGAAATTGACCATGACGATCCTCCTTTGTAATTCATCTGAACCCCTGGCCTGGCTGAAAGTGCTATAACAAAGTGCCCGTACAGAGCTTACAGCTACGTTAACATTTTTGCTTTGAACTTGGATCTCGCATTCTATGATGCATCTACAAAGATTGGGCTGAAAAAAGTTGTTGCAAAAGTGAAAATGTTTAGGACCATCATGATGACCCCCGCCTGGCAGCACTCAAATTAACTAAAAATAAAGAAATATAAAGCCAAAGGGAAGTACAACGCATAATGATTAAAAAAGTGAACAAGAGATGTCAGTTCAAGATGATGGCCGGCGCCTACAAGGCCCTGCACAATGAAGGGCCAGCATACATCAACAATAACCTAACATTTCAACAACCATCCAGACACCTCCATCCTACCTCCATCGCAGACACCCCATGGATCCATTCAGCCATCAGGGGAGGACTCTCTTTGGCAGCCGAGGATTGGAAAATCTTCCCCCAGCACCTCAGGACCACACCGTCACTCCAATAATTGGGAAGAGATCTAAAGACCTGGGGGCATATTATCAAGGGAGTTTATCTCTGCTTTTTTGGCTTTAAAAGCCAAGAAAGCGGAGATAGAATTATCTCCCTATTACCTAGCTGTCGCTAACACCATCTTGGGCCCCACTTTGCATGTCAGTGATATTTATCACTAAATTTATCGCTAAGCGCGAATATCTCCAAAAGCTAACACCTGCCCTGAGCAGTTCTTATCCATGTTATCCAATGGGAGGTGGATAACATGGCTAAGAGCATTAGCTCAGTAATGCATGAATATCGCTGAATTTTCAGCGATATTCATGCATTGCGGCGATTTTTATCGCATTTGCGATAAACCTTGGTAATACCAAGGTTTACTTGCGGTAAAAATCGCCGCAGCTCAGCGGTAAATTTTTATCTCCAACCAAGCAATAGCGATAATTATCGCTATTGCTTGGTAATATGCCCCCTGGTTATTTGAATAAACAGCTTCATGCACAACTTCAACAACAAGTAATTAACTGTGCTAAAGTCAAGAAATAAAGAGACTGACATAATAAAAAGAACTAATAAAATAAATAAAAATATTTAAGAAGAATTCCCTTGGTCCAAGGTTGCAGTAGAAGAGAAGGGAAAACACATAAATAAGTAGACGGAGTAAGGTTAGGGTTGACCCTTGAAGATTATTGTGTGTAACCTGAATGAATTAACTGCAAATTACCTTTTGAAACAAAGAAAAGAATTTGCTTTTATGCAAGTAGAAGTTAAGGCAAAAAATATAATCTCCTTTCTGCTATATTTCACTCAAAGGTCCGACTGTAGACAAACATGAGTTTCCTTACAAAAGCTAGATGTAGGATCCTATTAGGTGTCAGAAGAACCCATTTGGTACTAGGCCTTTCACCCTCATGCTGAGCCTTTTTCTGGCTATTTGGGGGAGGTCAATCTTAAGCCTCCAAACATTTTGTCCACTTTTTTCCAACATCCTGGAAAGCCTAAAGCAATCCAGAGTTTATGGATACCCCTACAGGGGTCTGAGAAATTAGCCAAAATATAGCTACATTTTGACATTTGTGGGAAAATTAGGTAAAAATGTGGCAGAACCTACTGTTTTTTTCTGCAAATGTCTTCAATGAAGCTATTGTAGTGCTCAAAATCACCATATTCACAGCTTTCAGGAACAGGCAGGCTTGAATCAGAAAAACACATTTTTAAACACAGTTTTGCCATTTTACTGAGAGACTGCCCATTTTTCCTATTTTTGTACTTCCAACCTCCTTCCAGTTAGTGGTGGAAACTGATGTAAAACCTATGGTAGATCCCAGAAGATTATACATTTTTGTACACTAGACACCATTCTGAATTCCACTAGGTATTATTTGTCTAGATCCTTCATGGGTTTTCCAAAAGAAAGTAACAGCTGAAATGAATAAATTTTGAAAAAGATTTGAAATAAGCAGCCTTTTGTGTCTACGTTTTCATCTGTAGCTTCTTCTTACTATGGTAGATTTCCAAAAGCAATAATATGCTACGTCCGCTGGACTTTTCTGGTTGCAATGATATCCCCTTAGAAATGAAAATCCAAAGAAAATTACACACAAGTCAACACAATACCCATATTGTATAAATCCAAGGAGAATTTGACACACAATAAGAATATGCTGCATTTACTACACCATAAAAACAAAATCCAAGGAGATGAAAAACCAACAATGACTACAAACACAACAGGTCTAAATAAATACATCAAACAACCACCAACTGTGAAACTGAACAAAAGACATAAAACAATACAGACCAGTCTGTTTACTTTTACTCTCACAGCTTCTCTAAATACTTACCTTGCAGGAGGTATGATTTAAAACATGCAGGCACACATAGCCCAGGATTAGAAGGACACTCAAGACTGTACTTATGACTCTCCTTTTGCATGTCTACCTTTTGCACGTCTCTTCGGACACAGCCTCTACCTCTTCTACAGGGAAAGTTTTATTTGGGTGTGGGAGGAATATAATAAGGAAAGTGATGTTCTTTCAATCTAGCCACATCCTTCACCACTCCAACTCTATAAACACTTGCCTGCTCCACTACAACAAGGCTGCCTATCACAGACCGCTGAAATAAAACAAAAGTCATCTTTGAATCTGGAGAACAATCCCTGAATACAACAAAAACATTGAAGGTCGCCAAATAAAACAAATGGACAACCAACTTCTTATACCAATTGTATTACTTACAAACGGCTCTGTAAGGCTTCAACCTCTGCTCTACTCTATCGATAACACACATGTGCTTATTGCAGTCTATAATGCACACAGGGTTGCACACTTCAGCAACCTACCCTACACAGTCACAGGTGAAGTACTTCATCATGAATTGTTATCAGCATGTAAACATCTCCCCTGTCTGAAAATTGCACCATTAGAAGTTTGTCACTATGCAAGGTCCTGCACTGTCTCCTCTGACGTTCTTTACATACAAGCTCCTTAAGGTAACCTTTACGGTTAGAGTGGATTGTACCACTAGTGTAGAAATCATCTATGTATTAATGGTGACCTTTATTAAAACGTCATCTACCTAGTTTGCACACAATCTTCTCACTGACTCCAAACTGGATGGACAACTAGGGAGGTCAATAGAAGAATTCCTATCAGTGTACACCCTGAAATTATAGACATATCCAGCACTACTCTCGGACAGCATATGCATCTTAATTCTATAATGTGCCCTCTTGTTGGGAATGTGCTGCCTAAAAACCAAATGGCCCTTGAACAGGACCAAAGACAGATCCAAAACTTTATCCTTACCTGGAACATAGATCTCTGAAATTCGATCTACAAAATCATCAAGAATCTTGAAGAGACGTCACAATCTAGGTGATCCCGTCGCAATACCAAAGCATTATCAATAAAATGCTGCATCCAAAGCAGAAGCAAATACTGATCATGACTCATGGTTGCAGGAAATGTAGCTGTTGCCATAAAGGAACTAGCAGACAAATATGAAGTCAACAACGGCTTTCTTATCAATCCCATCAACAAAGTTGAACCCCATCTTCACTCCATCTAGATTTGTGGGAGTCCACCGGGTAGCTCTAGAGTGGGGCTTAAGTTTAACACTGTTGTCCCCCCCAAACACTGTTCAGCATCCAAATTAGTCTGGTCAGGAATCTCATCTAAAAATACATTGTCCATAAATAACTGAAAAAAATAATGTAGACAAAGATTTTCAGTATCCACTCTACACCCTACGGCACCAGTAAAGGCAGGCATCACAGGCTGTACCATGTTTAGGGCAACCCAGAGATCAGCACTGCCAATAGGAACCCTTCCAGTACCAGGCTGCAATCCAGATTCCTCTTGCTGCACTATCAGCATTTCACTGTACTCCCCACTGATTATGCCTACATAATCAGGCCCTTCCTCTGCACTGACAGTGTCTTGATCATCAGACGATTCCTTTCAAATGGAAAATTCACTTGCAGAATCTTTGACTTCATCCTCTGCCACAGACAGAGTGTCAGTCTTGGAACCCTGGTCAGAGGAAAATTCAAAAAGCAAACCAACAACCTGATGAACAGACAAACTGCGGTTAGCCATTATCCTTACAAATAAAAGTAATGCAACAAATATGCCAACAATAACCAACACTGTGTAAAATAACTAATAAACAAAGTGTGGCTTAATCAAACAGAAAGTACAACTACTGGCATATAGGAATATGGAAGGAAAATTCAATGTATACAAAGCACACAAAGACCTACATACTCAAAAATGATACCACTCGCTTGCCAGAGACAGCTAGACTCAGGATCAACTGCAACTACTCTGCACAGACATAGCAAGCACCAACAATATCCCCTTAGAAAGTCAACACAATACACATATTGCATAAATCCAAGGAGAATTTGACACACAATAAAAATCTGCTGCTATTACTACACCATCAAGGCAAAACCCCCCCTCCGACCTACAATTATTTTACATGGACATTATTTCAATTCCAAATGTGAGACATCCAAAAACTGTTCAGAAACACAACTAGTTCACAAAAATATCCTTTTCATTAATTTATTTTTTCAAAAATATTTTCATCATCTTATTCTCTTTTTTTCATATATAAAATGTTTGTCTTTTTTTTCACAATTATAGAACACTGCTACATAAATTATTCAAAATATAGATGTGCATATACAAAATCAAAAAGCATTATATACACAACTAATGACCCCGAGAAGAGACACACACAACAAATTCACACAACCACTTTCATACCACAATCTCACTATCCCCAACACACATTCAATCAATCTGGGAGGATCTGCTACAGAGTGATGTTGTAGTTTCAGTAGACATATCCAACAACTGCACAAGGCAGGATAGTCGACGTGTTTCGGTGGCTAAAACAGGGATAACATGCCACCTTCTTCAGGACCAGCCAGATACAAAGAGGGGCGTCTACTCAACCCGGGGAAGAAAACAACCAAAACAAATTCCTCTGATACAGAGGGAGGGTAAAATCAGTATTTAGTTTATTCAATACCCGACGAATCAGCAATAAACACCTTTCCTTCCTTTATGTGGTGTCGGATATAGGCTCCTATATCCTTTATCCTATTATATAGGTCTTTCTGCTATGGCTACTCATGTTACATCTGTGATTGTGTATTCAGCGTATTGACTCTTTGAACCAATGTATGAACTTGAAGGGCAAGAAAGTGCTGATCCCAGCTAATGCCTCAAACGTCTCTATGTCACCTTTTCTGCCTCGAAATACAGGTCCCAAACACCTTGAAGGTAATTCACTCCTCACATGTGTAAGGGGTGTCTGTCTCTTCTTTTAGAGCCCTTACCTTATTATCGTTGTCCCCTCACACTGAACGTGGCATGCTTCATGGAAAGACCGAGTGCTGGGATTACTACCCATCAAAAATACCTTCATGCCGGGCAATGATACTGGTTTGAAGTAAACAGTACAAAAAAAAAATTCTTGCCAAACACATGCAACTACACAAACTGCAAGGAGAAGTCGCCACCTAGGAAATCAAAAGCTTTGCACTCGAATAAAAAGGAGAAATAAAATATTTAGATCACAAATGCAAATGATGACAAGAAATAAAACAGACTCCTGAAATTGGGGGCAGATCAGTATCTCAAACGTCTGATCCGCCTCCAGGGGGGGGCACAAGGCAAAGGCAACAAAATTGGCGCCCTGAAAGGCAGGTAGTCTTACCTCAGCCAACCACCACTTCACACACACCACTGTTTAAATGACAGCCCCACACATTGCCAGTGAGAAGCCAGTCTACACACAAAATCAGTCAAATTCCCAGTCAAAATACACCACCAGCTAAATTCCCAGTTCAAACACCTAATCAGACAAACACAATCCCACACACACCATCAGCTAAATGCAAGCCACAAACAACACCAGCCAAAAGCCAATCCACACACCACCTGCTAAATACCCAGTGCAAATACACCATCAGCCAAATGCAAGTCCACACGCACTGCCTGCCGAATGCCAGTGCACATACAGCTAGCCAAATGCAAGTACATGTGAACTCCAGTTCACACACACAGAACATTTTCCTGGTGTCTAGTGGTTTTCTGCCCGCCTAAAAATATGTCGGATCTGCCTTCAAAGGGGGCAGAAATGGCCAAAACATTGCCCCAATAAAGGGGAGAGACCCTTCCCCAAGGGGCCGCTCTCTGACATACAAATAAAATTATCCCTGTTGTCTAGTGGCTTTCTGCCCCGGCCTAAAAATATGGCTGATCTGCCTGCAAAGTGGGCAGAAATGGCCAAAATTAGTGCCCACAATAAAAGGGAGTAGCCCTTGCCGAAGGGGCCACTCCCCAAAAGAGAATAAAATCTACTGGGGGCAATGTCAATGCATTCCTGCTGCACAATCATGACCCCACCCAAGGGTGGGTGCTAGGACGTCTTGGAGCCAACCTCAGCACATGCCCACCGTGGTGGAGGATGGCTCCAAGCCATACTTGGCACATAAGTTGGTAACAGTTATACTAATAGTAATCATAACTTTGTTACTGTGATTAGATTTTGCACCAAAGATGGAGATGCCTGTACCTTCACATGAAACTACAACATTAACACACAGAATAGATTAAATAAAATTAAAGGTTTAATTTGTAGATTATTCAAAACATGAATTTTCAGCTAACTTTTACTCTTGATTAGTTCAAGAATATACACAAGCTTTAAATGCTAAAGCTTGTAATGGCTGCACAGATTTACCTCCTTCAGCCACATACAAGATGATTTATTATCACATTTCACTGTCATATATAATTACATGCAGCATACTGCGTAGCCTATTTTATAGACCGAAATGCTTTGGGTATTACTTTTCAGATAATGACATGATTCTTTCAAAAGTACCCCTTCACAAAAGCATGAATTTACACCCACAGGCACAAGATCAAGAAGGTACATGATATTTCTTTAGATCACCTACAGTTATAGACACAGTTAAAGCATATGAAAATAATTTGACCTGTTTGATGAAACAATTAGAAAAGACATACATTTAGTCATTACGTGAAAGGAGATCTCATATTTTTCTTAGTAAATACAAAAATTACGTTTATAAGAATGATTGAAAGAAAAATGATGAATACAAACAGAAAATGGTATATGCAAAATTGAAATTAGACAGACGAAAAAAGTGGAATTATGTGTTTACAAAAGAAGAAATCAATTTAGAAAAAGACACATAGGGATTAGTAGTTGTAAACACCATTTTGAAGTTTTGGGAGGACCTGTTCAAATTCTTACAGAGGAAGAAGCAGTTATTAAATGCGTTGACATTGTTTGTGGACAAGATGCTTATTTCCTGGCAGCAGCTTATTCCAAGGGTATTTGCTATTTAGATTTATTGTTTTCTAAACTGTACAATGTAAATAATATAGATGCTTTAACCATGACACCATCTTGTTGACATGAGACACTTAGGAGGAGACATTTTTGACGCAATCATACCATGGGTAGTTTTAAATGATGAAAAGATTAGAAAGCTGTCAACAGCATTCGATAAAAACTAGTATTTCTGGTGATTTGCTTGCTGTTAACACAAAATTAGTGGCTATGAGATCAATGGTTTTACAAGATTGATTAGCCTTCTGTATTTTACTGGCTGAAAAAGGTGGAGTTTGCAAGATGCTGAAAGCTCAGCTTTGCTGCTCATACACTCCTGATTAGAGTAAGAAGTTAGTAGAATTTGCAAAGAACATTTCTGATTTGAAACCTAAACTAAAACCGTTAGAAACTGCTGGTATATTAGAATATTTTGGCAAGGCTGCTTCTGTTTTTGGTCATTTGTTTGCAATGGTAGGAAGGGGAGTTTTTAAAGTCATTATTTTCCCAGTACATTTTATAGGTGCTTACTTGAGAACCATATATGTAGTATATAAAATAGTTAGTTGCTGTTTACACAGAAGGAAGAATAAAGAAAGAAATGTGGAATTGGAGAGAGAATTCGAATTTGAAGAGAAAAAGAACAGGGAATACAAGAAACTGAGGAAACTTGGAAAAAATAAAAGTGAAAAAGAAGTCTAAACAGAGAATGAGGGTGTACTGTAACCATTTGTGTGTGAAGAAATATGGTTTTCCTCAGAGGGGGAAACTGCTAGAGCAAATTTAATTATTTACAAAATGCTTTACAAAAATGCAATGTGCATAATTTATGCTTAAAAAGGAAAATGCTCAGTGCAAATATTGTACTACGCAACTGTACGTATTACCTATTGCTCTGTAACCTAGTAATAAGGCTTTCATTTTTTTATTAAGTTGACATATGTAATCATATCATGTTTTAACATGAAGGCCGATTAATACTAAAATGCTTGCTTTTCACTTTAATCAACAATTGAGCAAGCTGTTTTTCTTCTCTTTGATGCAGACATTGCATTTTTGAAAGCTAGAGTTTATAAGTTAACGAATGAACATTAAGGGCCAGATGTAGGTAGCCTAATACCGGTCGGTAACGACCGAAATTACCGAATCTCAGCCGTTATCGACCGGTATTAGGCTTTTGGGATGTAGGTGGCCAATTTACAGATTCTGTAATTTACCCAATCTGTATTTTAAGGAATCAGTAAATTACTGATTCCTTAAAATACTGAATCAGTAAATTACTGAATCTGCAATGTAGGGAGCACTCAAATGAGTGAATTTCATAGTTATGGATTTGGTATTTATTACCAACTAAAAGTTGGTGGTAAATATCGAAAACCTTTGGAAAAGCATTTTTGTGCATTTCCAAAAGTGTCATGTGGCAGACATACATGCCCTTAGGGCATGTATGTGTGCCATATGTGCACACATGCACGATTCAGGGGTGCAACAGGGTGTCAATGTGACACCCTGCCACCCTTGAATGTGTTCCGCCATTACCGAATCGGTATTTACCGATTCGGTAAATCCCATACATTCCTATGGGCCTCCAGGCCCATAGGAATGAATGGGAATTACCGAATCGGTAAATACCGGTTCGGTAAATACCGAATCATACCGATTCGGTAATACTTACCGAATTACTTCCTACATAGCATTTACCGATTCTAAAATATTGAATTAGTAAAATTCGATATTTTAGAATCGGTAAATTAGGATTTCCTACATCTGGCCCGTATTGTATTAGATGACTGATATTGAAGCTCACACCACAAAATGTTTAGACAACTGGAGGATGATTCATGGGAAGATGATATTACAAACAAGAAAGGAAGTATACGGAACATCCAAGGGTGCATGGCTGAAAGACAATTGTACTCTGGTGAGAAGATGGAGAGTAGACCATTTCCCAGGAGTGTGCTGATATTGTATGCGTCAACATGAAGAAGAGAGAAACATTTATTTTACAAACTTAGAAATCATGTTTTATATTAGTGCATATTCCTAGCTCAGAGTAGGAGATGTCATATAACTTCTTTCTGCAAAAGCACATTAGATATGTTTCCATTTCCTGACTCTCTGAGAGGAGACTCTGTATTGAGTTTTCTAGACATCTCTTTATGAAAAGTCTGACATTATTCCTTAATTGCTGTTTTTTGAGCTGAGAATAATGTCCAACTTATTCTGTTAAAGCTTTATGCTTATGCTTGATTCTTGCTTCAGAACACCTCATGGGTTTCTGTACTGACACCTTTATCCCTTTTTCACCTACATCTTGTCTTCGATTTGAATAGGGGCGTTTCTTAATGGAACACGCTTGTCATATTTACTTTGTTCATGCTTATTCCAAATATTGAATTGATTCATCTTATTAATAATTATCGATTTATTGATTTTTAACCTAAACTGATGATTATTGGACATTCATACTTTAATAAGCGAATGAAATATCAAAAGAGATTGAATAAAACCTTTTAACTCAACTGAAAATTCTTTCTTGACTAAACTAAAGTAATATTAATTGCTAATGGTTTATGCTGAGATTTGATTAGATGTCTCAAAGATCCTTCAACCTGAGGCTGTTCATGGGGTTCTTGTTGAGGAGTGAGTGAACCCCGAGCTCCAGTACATTGACACTTCAAATCTGTTTAAACATGATTTCAAAATACTGTACTGACATGAGGTCAAGATAGACAATATTAAAACAATCACCTAGCTCAAAACAAAATTATGTGTACAGAAGTAATAAAACCCTCATATAATCATGGGGAATGGGATGGAATTCAAGTAACCATGAATAAAAGGGCCACATTTGAGTTCGTATTTTGAAAATTGATCCTGTCTGTGGAAAAAAAAACACTGAGAATTACATTTGTTAGGATTTTGTTGCACTGCTACTATATTCCATACAATACTTAAGGCAGTAAAATGGCAGGGAATCATGGTGTTGGAAATGTTGTGCTGCATTCCATCAATCAACCAGTCACTGCTTGTATAACGGAGCTTACCAGGCGTGAGGGTATCCATGCACTGGGCTGCGGGTCTCAGTTGAAGAGCCAAGTCTTGAGTCCCTTCATGAAGTCTGTCAATGAGGGTGACGTTCAAAGAAGGATGGGAAAGGTATTCCAGGATTTGGCAGCAAGGTTGAAGAAGGATCATCCTCCAGTGCAGCAATGGTGGATGCACAATATCTGCGTGAGGGCAAGGTGAACGGAGCAGAGGTTTCTGGAAGGTTGGTGGAAGTTCAGGTGGCGGTTCCTGTAGGCTGATCCTTGGTTGTGGAGGGCTTTGTAGGCATGAGTCCTAAGCTTGAATTACCATTGTTTCTGGATGGGGAGCTAGTGAAGGTCTCTGGTATTCGGTGATATGGGTAATTTTGGGCAGGTTGAGGATCAGTCTGGCTGCTGAATTCTGGATCAACAGGAGGGTCAGTGGCAGTGATCCTCCTGGACTTGAGTGCTGCCTTTGACACTGTGAGTCACCAAGTGCTCCTCCAACGTCTGTCAGAGGTAGGTGTCTCAGGGACGGCCCTGAAATGGTTGGGATCTTTTCTCTCTGACCGTTTCTACCAAGTCTGGGAGGGGTCAGAGCAATCTGCCCTAATCCCTCTTCAATGTGGAGTCCCGCAGGGCTCATCGCTGAGCCCTACTCTATTTAATATATATATGACTCCACTTGAAAGAGTGGTCGCCCCCTCGGGGGTGAAGATCATCAGCTATGCTGATGATACTCAGCTGGTGGTCGGCCTCACTCAGCTGGCGGAACAACCTGAGGTTTTACACGACTGCCTCGCCAATGTTTATCGTTGGATGTCTATCTCTGCCTTAAAGCTCAATGGAGGTAAAACCGAGCTGATGCTCCTGGGCAATCCCAGTCCCTCCATTATTGCGACCTGTTGGCCCCGGTCTCTTGGTGACCCACCATCCCCCAAGAAGGAGATCAAGTCCTTGGGAGTATGGCTGGAAGAAGATCTGTCCTTCAGGACTCATGCCAGGAAGACCGCAGGGGTTTGCTTTGGCTTACTGAAATCAGCCCGAAAGGTGCTACCTTTGCTTCCTGATCCAGCAAGGAAGCTGTTGATACGTGGCCTAATTCTATCGAGGCTCGATTATGGGAATGCGCTGTTTCTCGGTGCCCCCGAAGCGACCTTCAAAACCCTCCAACAGGTGCAAAACGCAGCTGCGAGAATCCTTATGGATGTTCCCAGAAGGCAGTCTGCTGCTCCTGCCCTCAGAGCGCTTCACTGGCTCCCCGTGAAGGAGCGGGTGAAATTTAAAGCGCTATGTACTGCCCATAAAATTTTACATGGCAAAGGCCCCCCTATCCTTGCTAATATGGCCCGTCCCTATAAACCCCCACGTCTGCTGCGCTCGGACCAAAAACACCTTTTGCAGTCAGCCAGAGTAAGAAAAGCTCGTTCTGGGGGCAGGCGTTTCTCGGTGCAGGTGGCGTCTCTTTGGAACTCTCTCCCCCTCAGGATTCGCTCAGAGCCCAAGATCCTACCATTTAGGAAACTTCTTAAGACCCACTTGTTTCCACAGTAGTGATTAGCTGAGTCTCCCCTTCTGGTCTGTTGCGCCGGGACGCCCCTGGGTAAGCTGAGCGCATTATAAATTTCATATTATTATTATTATTATTATTATCTGGAGTCTCCTCAAGAGTTCCATGGTGGGGGCTGCATAGAGTGCACTGCTGTAGTCCAGACAGCTGGTGATGAGGACGAGCATCATTGTTTTCCTGGTGGTAATGGGAAGTCTTATAAAGATTCTGCAGATCCTGCAGAGAGTGTGGAAGCAAGCTGAGGAGATTGTGTTGTCCTGCTGTTTCATGGAGAGTTTGCTATCCAGGATGATGCCGAGGTTAAGTGTGTGGTGTATTGAAGTGGGGGCAGGTCTGAATTCTGCTTGCCACCAGGAGTCGTTCCAGATGGAGGTGTGGCTGCTGATTAGCAGCACTTATGTCTTGTTCGTATTGTGCTTCAATCAGTTGTCTTTAATCCAGTCTGAGATGTTCTTTATGCAGTTGTGGAAGTTGGTTTTCATCGTGGTGGGGTCCACTGAGAGTGAGAGGAGGAGCTGGGTGTCTTCAGGGTAGAAAATGACATTGATGCTAGTAGTGTCATGTAGATGATGAAGAGGGTGGAACTGAGGGATGACCCATGCGGGAAACTGCAGATGGGGCTCTTGGGCTGTGAGGTGAAAGGTGGGAGATGAATTATCTGGGTGCGCCCCGTAAGGAAAGATGCTATCCATCTAAGAGCATTGTCTTTGATTCTGATCTGATGCAGGTGGTTGATGAGATTGGGTGGGAGACGGTGTCAAAGATTGCGGAGAGGTTGAGAAGGATCAAGGTGGCTGATTCACCTCTGTCGAGTGTGGTGCAGATGTCATCTGTCACAGCAATCAGGGCCATCTTGTGCTGTGGTTGGCTCTGAATTCTTACTGGGGTGTCTAGCAGGTTGTTTGTCTCCAGGTATTTGGTGATTTGGAGGTGGATGGCCTTCTCCAGGACTTTGGGAGGAAATGGGAGCAGCAAGATGGGGCAGTAGTTCTGGAGGTTGTTGGGGTCTGCAGAGGGTTTCTTGAAGAGGGGTCTGACCTCTACATGTTTTCAGGCATCGGGGAAGGTGGCTGTGGTGATGGAGGCAGTGTGAACAGTGGTGAGCTAGTGGCTGATCACATCGCTTCCAAGGTTGAGTCAATGGGGGCATGTGTCGGTGGATGCTCCCTAGTGGATGGATTTCATTAGGGACGTAGTGATCTATGCACTGAGTTGTTTCCATGTGGTGAGCGAGTGGTGGCAGTTGTCTTCATTGGAGTGGGGAGACTGAGGAGAATGTTGGATTGGGGCTCAAAGTTTTTGGTGGCTACCTTGTTGTGGAAATTGTCTGCAAAAGCATTGCAGAGTTCCTATTATGAGGGGATTGCGTGGTATTGGGAGAGGTAAAAGAAATATTGTGTATTGTTCCAGTGATGATGAACTGGAGCAGGCTCACCATTGTGGTTCAAATTCAAAAATTGTTTTCTAATGGAATGAAAATAGCTGTGGACTTTTGCAATTCTATCTCCGTATTTTAAAAAACAATGACATACATTTTAAGGGTCTTGTTCAAATGTTAAGAATATTAGATACAAAAATTGGAAATCTACTGTCAAAATATTCATTGGAAATTAGTATGGGAAACAAGGGGCTAGATGTAGGTAAATGGCATTTTCCGATTCGTAAATACCGAATTTTACCGATTCGGTATTTACAAATCGGTAAATGCCATATAGGTAAATATTCGGTAACAATTACTGAATGGCTAAGATTTGGTAATTACCAAATCGGTATTTACCGATTCGGTAATTGCCATTGATTCTTATGGGCCTTGAGGCCCATAGGAATCAATGGCAATTACCGAATCGGTAAATACCGATTCGGTAAAATTACCGAATAGTCAAGGGTGGCAGGGTGTCACTTTGACACCCTGTTACACCCCTGATTCAGGCTTGTGCCCTTAGGGCATGTATGTGTGTCACATGGCACAGGTGTACATGCACAGATTTGCATGTTCACAGGTATTCGTTGGTAACCAACTAATAGTTGGTGGTAAATAACGAATCCTTAAGGCCCTGTGGCACTGTTTTCAGTGCCACCTACATCTCAAATTACCAATTCGGTAATTTACAGAATCAGTAAATTTACTTATTCGGTAATTTACAGAATCAGTAAATTTACCGATTCGGTAAATTTACCGAATTTACTGAATCAGTCATTTTTAAGCCCCCTACATCTAAAACTCCAAATACCGGTCGGTAACGGCCGAAATCGGCCGTTTACCTACCAGTATTTGGCCACCTACATCTGGCCCATGATCTCTTAAAAAGATTGTTATTCAAGAGTAAAGGTTGTGAGTAAATATATAAAAAAAGTCATATGCACATTTTGGGTATAAAAACTGACATTAAACGTGAAGACATTGCCATTTAGTAGATGGAGTGATTCAGAACCAGTTGGATGTCCTTTATGTTGTGTATTATTGTTGTATTGTAAAAAGAAAATGCATGCTATGTTTTGAAAGATATATTTCTCTCAATAGTTTATAATAAAAATGGAATCACAAGAAATAATTCAATCTTTGTCCTTGAAACTCTTGGTGGCCATAAAGAAATTTTGCAGTGCTAGGTACAGACATGCTAGCTCTTTACCTGGACTAGGACAAAAACTTAAAATGCCTTGAAAAATGTTTTAAAATCAGATCTATATTGCATAAAGCAAATATAGTGAGTGAGGTAGTTTGCATAAAATCGATTTTTAATTATGTTTTCCACGACCTAAAAATATTATTTTTATGAATGTGGCCAAATGATTTATGTTACGTTAACATTTCCCCAATATGGCAGCAAAAAAGCCAAACATTTAACAGTCAGTTCGAAAGGAGATACTAGCTGTGTTCTGCTGCCTCAGCGCTGCTCATTTGGGCTAATGGGTCTCAGAACTACTCAGCACATCCATTACTAAAACTATCCCCTATCTCCTTGAGCTAAGCATGACATAATGACAGGGTGTTACATATAGACAGTTTAGCCAGTCACAGCCCATGTGTAATCTAATGTCTTTGACTCGTTGATATAAATTGCTAATAATATCATTTGGGAAAAGTTGGACCTCAATTTAGAACAGAGGGCAATGCTGTGCAGTATATGCTTGTGTCGGCTCCTAAATCCAAAATATTTTCCAAATCATACTTATTGCCCTGGTTAAAATTATGTGAAAAATCAAAGTGACTCCTTTGAAGGCAGATCATGATATGTACGTGATGCCAATAGTCCTCCAATGGACAGCAGTTTTTTTCTGCTAACCTTAGGTGACTACGGATCAGGTTCTTCTCTAACCTAATTACCTTTCTGGGTAAAGGATAGCAGGATGGTACCTTCAATGTAGCAGTCCAGGAGCAGACCTCCTGTCAACACATGCAAGGTTCAATGCCAGTAACTGGAGGAGTGTAAATTAATCCCACCAACATGACTAAACATTTATTTACGAAGAGTTAGGTCCAAGACTTTACTCGAGCCAGTGGTTACAGTTAGTGCCACCCGTCACTCATTTTTGGAGACCGGCACTTATTTTTCCTCATGAGACTTTGACTCAAAGCAAGAGAAAGAAAAAGACAAAAGAAGAAAAGGAGGAGAAAGAGAAAGATGGAAAACTTGAAAGAGGAAGAAAGCAGAGATGGAAAAGAACCTAAAAGAGCAAAAATAATGGAATAGGGAGTGTGGAGTGATGGAAGAAAAACACATACGGTGGAATAAAGAATAGTCTTTCGTCAGTTCCAGCTTCTGAGAAAAACTTTGAATGCTAGCTATGCATCTTATCATATTTTGAATTGACTCCAAATTTGGTTCTCAAGAATTGGAACTAAACTTTCCTGCACTTTCGCAGAATATTTCAGAATAATATGTTTTGATTCAATTGCCACATTCCTAGGCCCCCCCTTAAGATGAAAACCTTTCAAAACCAATATGAATGGTCAAGTAAACATTACATTGCATTAGACCTCTATATCCAGTCATATGGCTATTTACTGTCATTATTTAAAAAGAGGGGATAGTAACCATTTAGTTTTTATTTGTATCACTCTTGTGTCATTAGAGAATAGATAAGACCACATACACAATCCTTTGCCCTTCATTTCAGTACATTTACATATAACTAGAGATGTGGATCCATGATTTCAAATGCATTTAAACTATATTCTTCTACATTCTTAAACCCCTTTTTCACATTATTAATTTGACATATTTATTTTGTTAACATAGAGGCTGAATTTCCTAAATTTCTATGTTAGTCATACTAAGTAACCCAAAAAGGTGCATCTAATTTTCTAATTCCCGATTAAATTTACCAAACTTTTTTCTAGGGACCACATTACAGATATGCGTTTTGCCCACTGTGCACAACGGTGCAGATTTAAGTGTGTCCATTGGGTGCTGTCAAGGACAGTGTCGTTTGTAGTATCAAGCAAACTGTTCAAAAACCTTTATCCAAGGACCCCATTAGGGGACATCTGACTGCACCGTTTCTTCATAGCGCACAGTCAGTGTACCTCCTGAGTACCTCTTTTTGTTCTTCGTCTAATATTTGGTGCATGTGCAACGGATTTCATCTTTTACATGTACCCACGCCCCAATGCAAATGAGAGAATGCGCCCATGAGATCAGACTGGCACACATTTAGTGCCAGCATATGTATTACTCAAGGGGCTGCACATGTCACTGCAGTTTCTCTTCTCTAACACCAAAATGGCCCTGGGGTGCAAAACGTTGGCACAAACACCAATTTTGCCCCACCCCTACCAGGGCACTTTCTATAATACAGTTCTCCAGATTCCAGCCAGGCATTAAAGCAACCCATTTATTTCTGGAATCGCAAAAGGAGTCAAACTTTGATTAGGGCTACACTGTCAGTGTTCACATTACCCATCCCTCGGACCTGCTGTGGAATTTTTCTTCGATTGTTAAAAAGCTTCAATGGAACATATTTTCAGCTGGATAGACACCCATTTTTCACACGATTTTCATCTTTTGCAATACCATATTTACCAGCACCTTTTGGGGATTTTTCACAACTGCATATGAGAGACAACTGTGGCAGACCGAGCAGAGTTAAAATGGTGAACCTTGTCACCCACCCCATCTCTGATTTGGCACAACTCTAAATTGGTATTTACTCAATTCCTGGGAGATGCCAAACATTTACTTTAATTCTGGCATATTTTTCGATTCTTCCCTCTTCAAAGTTGGCCCTTAGTATCAGTAATCGCTCCCTATTTGCTTACTTCTTATGTTTCCTGTCTTTAGTTTGAGACATACAACACTTTGATTGTTTATCAGTGTGTTGCATAGGTCTCCTTCGTCACCACACATTCTCTAGAACCAGTTGCACAGGATTGCTTCATTGATTATGTTGACAAGTCATCTCATACTCTTTATTCGATTTAAAAATCCATAAAAGATACAGCTTAATGCAATACATTTATATTGTAAAGATCAGAGACAATTTTTATGATGCAGTCCAGGCCTATAGATATTGGTTACATTGTTATGGCGAGACATCTATATACAATTTTATAGAATCAGTTTTAGATATGGGTAATAACATTTAAATGACACCTTGGGCACACATAGTTAAGCATATCAAAAATGTAAAACAAACCTGAAACTAATAAAGCGCAAATGCATTTTTTGACATCTTCTGTCCTACCTATGGGCATTTCAACTAGAAACAACACTCCAAATGCTCACTCAATATAGGGCCAATAAAGTGTATAACATTCACTAACGGGGAAAACGTGCAAATACGTCAAACACATGTTAATACATTTCAAATTATGTTGACAATCTTATTCAATTTATGACAAGCCTCTTACATACTTCTCAAAATTGTTGATCATTGCAAAACAGCCCTTGTTTATAAAGTGAGGTAAGACCATGGGAAAAGGATCAGTGGTCACAAGAATATCTAGTCTATTGATCAGGAAATGTAAAAAATGTTGCCGCTCTACAGCTTTGCACCAAAGGAGAAATGTAGCAGATTGATAATAAAATCACATATTTCCTTCAATAACCTCTCTCATAAGATATTATATGAATGTTGAGCTCACGTCTGCAAATGTGCTTAAGTATCTTCAACCTATACACAAAATGAGCTTCCTTCCATCCCTTCTTTATAAATTAGTTGTCTCCAATGTTGAATAGTCAAGATTATGACTGTTGGGACGTTATACATGCCAGTCTCACTGAGATACATATACTAGCACTTTCTGACAAATCCAGATCAAATACTGAAAGAAGCAATCATAGTTTTCTAAGTCATACCATCAGCTGATGCAATTTCTCTCCTCAATATCCATACCTAATCTTCATTAATCATCAAAAACAGCTGTTCCTCAAAATGTTAACAACCAATACATACACAAACCATTAATATAAGGAAGGTAATTAATGCAGTCACTCATATGAACAGACACAAAATATAGAGGAGACACTTTGCCAGGTACTGAAATACTGTATGCATGATAAAAATGCAGTGGCAAGTGAAGAAGTACAAAAACGCTGGTTTCGTGGTTACTAATGATATTAACACAGTATATTTGCACATTCATGTGAGATAAAACAAGTTAAGAAGCTTCATGACCTAATGAAAATAATATTTATTTTGTATCTGTTATTATACAGATGTAAAAACCATTTACAATAACAGTATTTCGATTCATAAGGTACAGGTCTATGGCGTTTCAACCCAGTATGTTATAAGGGTTATCATCAGGTCTGTTGAATTCATTATGGCCTGGCAGAAAGTATAGAGGCAGGCCAATGGGCCATGGTTCAGCTTATGGTGCAGTCCATCCAGTATGGCGCAGTTATAACCATTAACCACCACTTAAAAGACAAGAGGGCCATTGGTAAAATGGTCCTTGTAGCTGGCATGGAAGATCCCTCAACTGCAACAATTTACTGATATTTGATCTGCTTCCTTACTTGTCTGGAACCTTTGTTAAGCTAGCCTTCCGCCAGATAAAAAAATGTGAGGAAGACAACGGCTTCTTAGATCTTTTTCAAGCAGGTTTTAGGCCAAGATGATGCACAGACATTTTGGTGGTAACAGTCCTACTTACCTGTGCAGGTGGGTGGATAGAGGTGGAATTTGGCATTAGACCTCCCAGACTTGTTCTACCACTTTTAATATGATTGATCACTCATTGCTGTTTTCTAAATTTGAATTTCAGGCACTGTAGAAGACTGATTAACTTTCTACCTGACATGCAACCAGAAAATATTCACTTTACTAACATTCACGTCTAAACTCAAAACCTTCACTTGTTGCGTTCCTCAGGGCTCGATTTTATCCCTTCTCTTATCTAATATTTATATGCACCCATTTGCCCAACCTCTGTCCTCTGTTGCTGCAAATTTGTATGTGTACACAGACTAATCACATTAGGCCTTTGGTTTTGACTGGTGCGCTATTCAATCTTCTAAAATGTCTCAAAGTCTTTTTTTGGTTCGGTAATGCATTACCCAAAAGTCTATGAAGTTATACATTTCTAAAACTGAAATCCTCATTTTACCACATGTACTGTGTGCCCTTGTCAACATCTCCAGGCTTTTTTGTCAGGGGTTAATATGATTTACTTATCTGCTCCTATGTTCATAAGCCATCTCCAGCTGATCTAAAACTGTGCAACTCGGCTGATCCGTAATGTATTCAGACCTCAGCACATTTCTCCTTTCTTTATACAACGCCATTGGCTATCCATTTGCAACAGAAGTGCATTCAAAGCCATTGCAAATATTCAAAAAGTCAGTCATTCTCAGGTTGCCAAATTCAGCTGGAAAAACAACAAACTTTTCTCAGCAGCTCCTAGAACGAAATCTGTCTTTAGGCGATTGTGCCTTTTCAATGGAACCAACCAGAATGTGGGGCTCTTGACTACTGGCCTTTCCTTCGGAATCTTGATTCACCTTTTTCTAAAATGTATTTTAGCATTTTATACTTACCCACTGCACATCTTTGTTGCACATGCTTAGACTGGTCACTTAAAAGTCTTGAAACTCCAGTGTGTGTGTGCTCTATAAATAATGCATACCATAACTAAACCCATGGGTGCATAATAGCTGCTCCACAGGGAAGTCTGGAGGCTAAGAAGGATCGTACAAAAAAGTATATGCTCCTGTTTGTCCTTGTGCAACTATATGTAAGCAGGGGAAGAGCTGTCAATCACATTCATGTGTATATTAGGAAGGCTTTCAATGTCTGCAGAGCAGAATGTTTCTGTTTGGTAAGAAAACCACTTGGGTGGGACTCGTCACAAGTCGGACAGAGAGATTCCAGCTCTGCTGACAGTGTGTGTTTCTAGCACACACACACACAAGTAGTAATTGTTGGACCTGATATCCTTGATGTGGTTTTCCTACAGCTTTTTGCCTTCAATCCTTCTGTTTTTGCTGGGATTAGTAATCTGTGCACTTTAAAACTGCTAACCACTTCTAAAGTGCTTGTGATCTGTCCTTTAAACATGGTAAAATTGACTTACACCTAACTGGCACATTTAATGTATTTGTAAGTCCTTAGTAATGTTGCACTACATATACCCAGGGTCTGTAACTTAAACGCTACTAATGGGTCTGCATCCATGACTGTGCTACGACACTATGTAGCCTTTTAAGACATGTCTCAAGCCTACCAATGCAGCCTGTGTGTGCA
Source organism: Lissotriton vulgaris (assembly GCF_964263255.1). NCBI lineage: Eukaryota > Metazoa > Chordata > Amphibia > Caudata > Salamandridae > Lissotriton > Lissotriton vulgaris. The sequence continues at coordinate 1,318,687,871 of NC_141691.1, forward strand.
GTTTAAAACTGTCCTTTCAAACTGTGAAGGCAAACCACTTCTCACGCGAAATTTGTATGTCTTGGTGGCACAAGTGTAAAAAACGAATAACCTGAAATAGTGATGAGAAAAAGAGAGAGAGGGCGCACTATCTTGTAAGGACGAGAATCTTTACTCACCCACAGGTAACGCGTTTCATCATTGGATTTCCTTCTCACACAGGGACTGCAAGGTACCTAGTGTGGGCTACAACTCCGCAATGGCAAAAGGGAGGAGCGGAGGTGCTTTAGTTCAAGATGAGCAATGATAATGTTCTAGAGTGAGGGGCAGATTGCAAGATAATGTGAAATATCAATAAAACTATCTCATGGTGAGCAAAAATTATTCTTTATTCTGGTGACCCCATTGGAAAGGGTTAAATATCATGAGAGGACAGGGGGTAATGAGACCACCCTTTCTTAAGTGGTCAACATGTTTTTGCCAAAGGCAACCTAATTAAGTTCAAAGGCATTCGTAAGGACCAAAAAGTATGTGTCACTCTGCTATTAATAGTAAAATATCAAATATCAGCCATGCATTAGACTTGGTAGATATCAGGGGGGTCCAGTTCTGGCAACAGGGTCCACCTATAATGCTGAAAAATAAACGAACAGTAATTACTCACAGTCATAGAGGCAAACTTTCCCTTAAAATGTCCTTACTAGTTAGACATAATGAAAGGTGTGTCAGTGCCAAACTTGTCCGTCACCAGAATCAAACAATTTTTCATCATCATCATAAAAATCTTTATTTCGGCAATATGCCATAAAAGATACAATACAGTAAAATGCAAAATTCATAGGAGACATTTCAAATCACTATAGCAAGGAGACAAAGGTTCCCCATGATTTTTCCAGAGGGAGCAGGATGGCAAGAAAAAAGTTATCACAGTCAAAAGACAATGCAAATTATCGAAGCTCTAGATGCTGCGTGTCATATTCACATTCAGGTTTTGACAATTAAAAACATTCGCTTGTGCCACATTGCTACCAAAAATTGCGAAACAGCAAAAACAATTGGTCTGGATGTGTCTGTTTTTAGGACTCTAAAAGCATACATACAGTGTAAAAAACCCAGATTCTTACAAAGGGGTACGAGGCAATACTTCCGGTACTTGTGGTAAGCTGGACAAAAGAAGAGAGCTTGCAGATCATTTTCCCTGTCACAGTTACAACCAGGACAATTTTCCAAAGCTGGTGATGACCACCTACTAGTAAAGGCTCGCAAAGGTAGAACACCGTATCTCCACTGTATATACAGTTTTCTTGCTAAAGTAGGATAAATTTCATCCATAAATTGTTCAAAATGATAAAAATCTTTAACAGTTAACAAGGAAGCAGTTAAAGTGCCAACTAGAGAGTTAGGCAAAGCAGCAGCATGTTTGTTTTCACAATAAATCTTGGTAAGGTTTTTTCAAGTGATCATTTTGGAACCTTTCTCTGGGTCAGAACATAGGGCGGATAGTCCTAGCCTTGCACATTCGTTCTTTATAAATCTGAGCCAGGGAATTTTCCCTGCTCCAGGAAGGCTTAGTATTTCTATAAGTTCCTGCCTATAGTGTGCAAGTTCCGGTGTCAGCCGGGGCCTACGCCAAAACCTTAGGGGTCTGATCGCTAGCTCCTCGTCAATAGGCATAAGCCCCGAATCAAGCCTTAACGGCAGGAGTGGAGTGCTGGTTGGTAGCACTAGAAACTGTCTTAGGAATTGTTTTCTGTCTTAATTATTTCAGTCCTGCAGGAGAATCCCCAAAGTTCCCCGCCATACATAATCGCACCCCTAGCTTGCATTTTGTATACTTCCAATGGTGGACCAACCGGTTTAATAGAGGAAGTATTGGATAGCTTCAGGATGCCGCCAACAAGTTGGGCCAATTTTAGCTAAGACTTGATTTGCTGGGGGCCCCACGTCAGATTCTTGTTAATGGTAACCCCCCAGATAATCAAAAGTCGAGACCCTTTCCAACCTTGATGTACCTAGACTAGGATTTGGGCGAGTGGTTGCGGGGGGGTTGAAAATCATAAACTTGGTTTTGAGCGAGTTTATCTCCAAACCCCTTCCTCTGCAAAATTCCTCGAAGCCACCCAGTATGCGCTGGATCCCCATTGGGGACTTAGATAGCAAGAGGGTGTCACGGCAAACATTTTCGCAGGAACCCTACTGCTTGCCAACTTTGGGGCATTGTTATTCTGCACTCCATTCAGGTGCAAGATTACCCCGTTGACATAAAGGCAAAACAGGGTAGGTGCGAGCACACACCCCTGCCTAACCCCCCTGCCAATGGGGAATCTTGCAGACAGTGCACCATTTTCCCCACATCTGATTCGGGCGAAATTCGCCTCGTGTAACCTCATCAGTATGGTCAAGAGTGGGACCGGTATCCCCAATTCTAGGAGAACAATCCATAGTTTCCCCCGGGGGACTAGATTAAAAGCCGAGCGAAGGTCGACAAACACCATATAGAGGCTGCCACCCTCTATGCACACCGTTTTCCAAAACAGTAGTGACAATCGAAAGATTTGGTCCATAGTGGAGGTGTTCTTTCTAAACCCTGCTTGAAACGGACTAAGGATTGTGTGATCCTCCATCCAGTCCTGCAAGCGGTCCAGGATTAACCTGGCAAAAATCTTCTGGGGGACATCTATAAGGCTGATGAGCCTGTAGTTGGCTGGGAGCAGAGGAGAACCGTTTTTAAAGATAGGGACTATCTCTGCGCCCAGCCAAGTACAGGGCGCCGCCATACCTCCCAGGACCGCATTAAAAAGGATCCAAAAATATGGACCCCCATATCCTCGGTTCCTGCCTGAAGAGATCGCCCGGAAGTTTGTCTAAGCCTGGGGCTTTGCCTAAGGCCATCTTGGAGATTGCATTACACACTTCAGTAAGTCGAAATCTGCCTCAGCCTCAGAATGTAGATTAAAAACTGGGTATGCCAGTAAAAAGTCCTGAACATCTGACTGATCCTCGCTGCGGTAAAGAGCCCGGAAGTGGTCTTCCCACGCTTCCACTGCTATGTTCGATTCAGTGGCAGGTTTTAGTTCTCCCGAGCCATTATTAATTATTGACCAAAATTTCCAGGAATCTTTGGTTGCTAGTGCGATGGATAAGCTAGCCCACTTCTCATGGTCCCACTCCTCCTTCGCACATTTTATCAGCCCTTTATAGTGCACTCTCCTTGCTTTATTTTCAGGTTTACTGTTGTTTTCCTTTAAAGCCTGTACTAATTCGGACTTTGCCGCCCTACAAGCTGCATTATACCAGGTGCATTGTCTAGCACTTTTGTTCTTCTTAGTCCCCCGGGGGTTAAATACCTCCGCCAAATTGGATATTAGATCCACAAGAAGAGCCTGCATCTTTGAAGAGTAATCAGGGGGTAATGGTTGTGTAGTTAGCACGTCAACCTCTGTAAACAAGGGGACAATCAGCGACAGAGTTTCCAAATATCTTCCGGATGTTCCACTAGTTTTTGCCATCTAACTCTACGCCAATCATTAGTGAGAGTAAGTCTGTCATCAGGATCTCCAGGGGCTGAGGTGCTACTCCTACTGATGTTGAGCGGGTCCAGCTCTACAATTAGGGCATTATGGTCACTCTCCACTCGCGTGATTACATAAAAATCTATAACTAATGGCCATAAGCGTGTTTCTGCCAGGATATAGTCAAAGCGTGACATCTGGCCTGGTTTGCTGAAGGTGCACTTGGCTGGGGTATCAGAGGGAGTGCAACCATTACAGGCTTGTAGGGAATGATTTAAAGTCAAGAGCCGTAATCTGTATGGCTAGAGGAGACCCTGCTCTCGGAGATGGAGCCTGGGTCACAGGTATGGACCAATAGTCCTCCTCTGCCACTAAAAACCTCATCCTTTAGGCACTCTAGGGGCTCAAAGTGACAATTCAAATCGCCCCCTAGCAAAAGATTAATGTCGCTCGAGATGGTATGCAGAAAGTGAGACAGCTCCTCGATGGTCCTGGACTCAATGGTTACATTCACGGGGCGGGAGTAGACATTAATGAGGGCAAGCTTCAAGTCGTTGGGCCATGTAAGAACTACACATTGGACATCTTGCGAATGGGTGGTTAATGTCGTAGCAGTGCATCTCAAATGGGAGCCAACCCAGATAGTAAGGCCTCCCGACGGACGACCTTCCCCCCCCCCCCCCAGAGGGCTGGGACGTGGAATGAGGCAACCCCCCCGGCACTGTTCTTCATGGGCCCATGTCTCTTGAAAGAGACACACATCATTTTTGTCTACAAAGGATCCCCAGTCAGGGCAAGACATTTTGTTGGGCAGACCTGCCACGTTCCATGACAGTATCTTGAGTGTGCCTCCCTTTCTCCCCGACTCAGTACTCAAAGCAGACTCCTTCTGTCCCCCTTCAGGGAATCTTGTTCCAAGCACCGCAGGACCCAATAGGCTATCTTCAACTGCTGTGTTTGGGAAGGGCTCGAGTGGTATTGTTGGTGAGGTTTCGATACTAATAGCAGTGGGTGGTTGATGGTTAGTTTGGGAGGCATGGGGGAGCTATCTTTACCAAACTTTCTCCTATACTCTTATTTCTTGCAATTGTCGGGAGATTCCTTCTCAGCCCATTTTGTCATTTCACCCTCTCTGTCCCCAGGAGTGACCCCGTGGGATCCTCATCAGTGTGCTCCAGTCAGTCAACCGTGTCCAGGCAGCTGTATCTATTTTGTGTGTAAATATCGAAGGGTGGAGGGGCTACTCCATACGTGCTCCTATTTTTCCCCACCCCTACACAGGACCCAACTATCTTCCAGTCTAAATCAAAAACTGGCCTGCTACGTGTGGGGCCAGGGGGGTAAAAATACGACAGTGGTAGGGAGTGTATAACTGAGCCAGAATTGGGCTGCATCTAATCGCATATACGAGATCCCTAAAATTTACCCAAACACAATCTCCCAGGATGTTCTTGGGCCGTTGGCCAACCCCAGGATACCCTTCGAACATGCAAGATTTCACTACTAGTGTGTCCCGGGAGCGGTCTATTTTCTACTCAGCCAGTCTATAACTTTGTTTTTCAAGTACAGATGAGATTCCTCTCTAGTATTTCACTGTTCGGGTACCCGGCCAGAACCACTACATACAGGCTTGATTCTGGCGGCAGGTCAATTCTTATTGGTCTAATTAGGCCATTTCGCTGTTGGTGCTGGTGAGCCGTACTAGTGTTCTCATTATTAACCTCTATAGGGAAGCTGCCAGGTGGGTCAACAGGAACTACCTGAGTTGGGCCTGTCACATATACAGGAGGCAAATCAGAAGGTACTACAAGGTTTTTTGGGGTCGATCCCCCCTGACCCTTTTTGGCTTGTTTTTGGGCAGAAATCACCTTATTAGACTTTAGATGGTCCAAAGTCCCTGATGTAACTTGTTAAATGTTTGCCAATCGCTGCTCTATCAATGAGAGTCTCAGTTCAAGCAATTGAAGTGATGAGTGAAGAAGGAGACCCAATTTTGCCAGAAACGAGTCCTCTGTTGTCTCTGTTGTGGTTGCTGGGTTTGTCCCTTCTAGGGTAGGTTCTCTTGTCGGTGGTGGTGGCAGTGGCCTGGTATCTATAACCTTTAAGGTCTTCGGGGCCTGGGCCAAGGTAGCTGAAACGCTGTCATCAGTGCACTTCGCAATCTTGGAATTTCTGCCACAAGAAACTACGCCACTGCGCTTCTTCTTTGATATAGCCATTTCAGTTCTCCCCCATAATTGGTGCATATTATGATCATCCAGTCCGCCTAGTACCTGGTTGGATACAAGGGTTGTTGGTAGATTGATCTCTGCTGCTGACTGTGGCTCCACGTTGGAGGTAGTTTCCCCAATCCCTGGATGGTATCAGAGATTATGCTAGTGTCCAGCCCATCCACGACTGATATTAAAGAGTTGTGTTCTGGTGTTCGAGCATTCACAAGAAAGCCCAATGAGGATCTTTTCAGAAAGGCAATGTCTTTTGAGAGCCGACGCTCAACCAGAGTTATTTCATGGTCCAATAATGAGTTAGCCATCAGGATGAAATTATCAAAGGTCCCTGCGACATGTCCTCCGGTTGTCAATTTCTTAATCCTGCTTTCACGCCCTGCAATTTCCCTATTCAATTATAAATATTGGAGCAGGTACTTACAGGTGCAGGGTGACCTTCAGTGTTGGATGCAGACGTTAGAGAGGTGGCCTGGTCCGGTTTACTCCGGGCTACAATGGGCTTAAACGGGCCCGCCCTTGGCTCAGGCTTCGCCCGGCAAGCGCCCACTCGCGTCCCGTGGAGCGGTGGGTGTAGTCAATAATATACCTGTGGGTGGAGGGCGGGAAGAGGACACAGCTGAAGGCGATGACAGGGCTGCTGGTCCTCGCAGTCCCGTCAGGTAAATAGCAGGCAACAACAAAGTCCCAGTTGAACTGCTGCGAGCGGCACCCCATACGTCCCTCAAACACTTTTGTAACAGGGTAATATTAAAAGGAATAAACATGCAGGTAATCTTACCCAAAGCATGTATATAAACTCAGCTGTCAGTCATCAGTCCCCACGCATGTCACAGAGCTTAATGTGTTAACAAACAAACAGAAATAACTCCTTGTTTTAAAAAGTATTGATTAGAATGACTTACTCTTCAGGGACTATTAGGTCAATCGCATAGCTAGAAAGGGGAGAGAATGAGATGCAATATGTTCTTAAACCACCTTCTATCTACTTATGAGCTACAATCTACAAAGAATAGGTAGCTGTTAAATTGATCAGGCGATCTTCACCCATACGTCACTCTAACATGATAAATCTCCTTGAAAAACGTGTAGGGATCCTATCAAATCTGCAGTACTTCAGGCATGCTTGTAGGAATTGTACTGAATATATTATGTTGAGCCATGTTCATATGTGACACGGTCGCATTCGGTCGGAAACTCCAAGATGCCATGTCTAAGCCAGTTGTTAAGACATACTGGCAAAACCCTTTATAGGTAATTAATGCCGACAACTTGAATGGTTTGCTTATAAAACGTGAGGACATCTCAAGTCCTCATTGAACATCAGCCCAGGTACATTAGCCATACCTAACAAGGTCCTATTTTGTATTACATCATATCGCACATACCTTCTAGGCTTCTGCTTGTTGTTGTACATTCGGGGCTGGTAAGAGGCAAAAGTATTGTGTAACTGATTTATTTCAAGGAAACTGCTTGTTTGAACTGGAAGTGGGCAGCAAATCATAGGAATTGTGGTCCCTCAACTACATCTGGCTTGTAAGATCTGTTGTTTGTGTGAGTTCAGAGAAAAATTCACTCATAGGCAAAAAAGACTTAAACTCAGTTGTCATGGGAATTTATACTGGATAGTGACCAAAGGAAAAGACAAATAGATGGAGAGGCGATCTCCCCTTAGTATCTCAGTACTCATTAATAAGAGAGTATGGGATATGTAGTCCACACACACAAACTCTAATGAAACAAAACTCTTGCATTATAGACCAACATGAAGTTATATCAACACACCAGTTCACAATCAATAGTGAAAAATGTAGAGGCCTAATGAATATGTATTATTATCAATATTTCGTGTATTCATGGATATATGGAGAGATTCAAGAGTGAAAAGTCTATAAGTGAGTCTTTCAGAATTATAGACACATATTGATGTAATTGTGATGATATATCAGGGATTTCCTTCGTTCCAGCTATATTGCAAGCCTCTTTAGAGAGAAGACAAAGGAATGTCATAACGTGGACCTTTTTGGTGACCCCTAAGTCTAAAACCTCAATGTTGTTCTCTGTGGAACAGCATTGTATCCACCTAGCCCATATGGGTTGTATAATAGAGTCTACCTAACACAATCCATTTAATGCTATTCTCCATATGGCTAAGGTGTAAAAAAGGTCTGGTCAGTTTGGTATTTGATTTTTTGCACCATATTAAACTTTTATGTTCAACTATCCTGATTTTCACTTTGCGAGTAGTCATACCCACATGTAATGATCCGCGGGGACACATGATGAGGTAAATGACACCCCATGAATTGCAGTTTTTGTGAGTCTGTAAAACCCGTGGGGCCAGATGTAGGAAGCCTAATTTCGGTCGGTAACGGCCGAAATTACCGAATTTCGGCCGTTACCGACAGGAATTAGGCTTTTCATGTGTAGGTGGCATCATTTCAGATTCAGTAATTTACCGAATCGGTATTTAAGAATTTGGTACATTACTGATTCTTAAAAATACCGAATCCGTAAATTACTGAATCTGAAATGTAGGGAGCACTCAAATGAATGCTTTTCCCATCTTAGGATTCGTTATTTACCACCAACTAGAAGTTGGTGGTAAATAATGAAAACCTTTGAAAAAGCATTTTTTTTGCTTTTCCATAAGTGACATGTTGCAGACATACATGCCCTTAGGGGGTGTATGTCTGCAACATGTGCACCCATACACAATTGAGGAGTGCAACAGGGTGTCAAAGTGACACTCTGCCACCCTTCAATGTTTCCCCCTTTTACCGAATTGGTATTTACCGATTCGGTAATTGACATTCATTCCTATGGGCCTCCAGGCCCATAGGAATGAATGGCAATTACCGAATTGGTAAATACCGATTCGGTAATTACCGAAACTTACCGATTCTGTAATTTTTTACCTACATCCCATTTGCCTGTTCTTAAATACCAAATCGGTATTATTCGGTAATTAAGAATCGGTAATCTGGAATTACCTACATCTGGCCCATGGTGTCTTCAGTCCAATGTAAATCTGTGTGGTGTGTTGAGTCAAATTACATAGGGAACATCTCCCACATGGAATGCGATCTTGTACATAATTTCTTGTCCACAAGGTCTCACTCTGCAATATATTCTTAGGTCTTGTGTAGACCAACATGTCCTTTGTGTTACTACAGCTTGAGTGCAAACAAAGGGGCATATTATCAAAGGATTTATCTCCGCTTTATTGGCTTTAAAAGCCAAGAAAGCGGAGATAAAAGTATCTCCCTATCAGCAACAGTGTGCTAACACGCAAATTTGCATGTTAGCACCCTTTTTCTCTACGCTTGCCCTTGCATCTCTAATATGATGCAAAGGGGGCGTTCCAGAGAAAAATAATAGGAGAAATGTTGTTAAGTGACATTTCTCCTATTATCAAGGATTTCGCTAACCCTGTTAGTGATAAAAAAAAGCAGCGCTAACCGCATTGAGCACTGCTTTTTTTACACCTGGTATTTTCCTGACTTAGCCATGATATCCTATCGAAGGTGGATATCATGGCTAAATTTGTGAGCCCCTATCCTCAAGCTAACACCAAACTTCGAGAGATTATCGTTGGTTTTCCAGCGATAATCTCTCAATTGGCAGCTAGCGCGAGGATTTTTATCACTTCCGAGATAAACCTTGCTAATAGCAAAATATCTCTGCGATAATTTCCGGCGATGCTTAGCGTTAAAAAATTAGTTGCTAAGCATCGTTCGCGATAAATATCGCTAAACGTTGGTAATATGCCCCAAAGTTTCTCTTGTGATTTATCACCTATGTTCAAAATGTGCCACTTGCTATTGATTGTCTTTTGTACACTGCTTGTTATGTTTCTATAATATTGACATAAACCAGTCTCTCTGATTTTCGTTTGGGGAAGATTTCTAACAAGGACTCCCTATTGCTATTACGGGCCCGTTTGGTTGCTCTCTGGATCACATTCCTAGGGTATTGTTTCACTTTGATGTTCTGGCTCAAATTGTGTTGTTTATATCTTTCAACCTCTGTACAGTTTCTCCTGAGCCTCAAGAACTGGCCTATGAGGAGGTTGTCTTGTTAGGCTTGTGGGTGAAAACTACTGTAACAAAGTAAAGAGTTCCAGGCCATAGGTTTCATGTAAAATTCTCTGCAAAGGCCCCCTTCCTTAGGATATGGGAGGAGGCGAAGGAAAAGGAGCTCTGTCTTGCTGTATTCACAAGTAAATCTCAAGTTTGTGTTCAAGTTGTTACGCCATCCTGAAAAAAACATCAAGCGATGCACAGTCTCCCTCCCAGATGACCAAGATGTCATCAATATATATTTTCTACAACATAAGGTTCATCTGGAAGTGGTTGTCTGTGGGATAAATATGAATGGTTTCAAACCAGTGCATATACAGATTCGCCATGCTTAGGGCACAGGTATTCCTCTTAGATGTCCCAGTTCCTTGCTAGCACAGTTGATCTTGAAAGGAGAAAGGAGAAGAAAAGTGGCTGAGAACTCGGATTGCTCTTTACCTTTTTAGTTGAATTCACTTCTTTGGTTACTTGATGTTATGTAGGGGTTGCTAGCTAAAATGATATTCCTATTTGTTACATCATGTTTTTGCTAAAATTATGCAAGCTCAGACTTCACTGTGAACAGGAAAAAATGATCAGCCTGCAAAAAACATTGTCGCAAACCTTTTATTTAGGAATACCCTGTTTGGTCATAATTTGAAATAGTTCCGAGATGTTGGGCAAACAAGATAACTTGAAATACGTTCAGGTCTTATAGTAGCTATTAGTTAAATTTTTTAGCACTTCCGATTAAGGGTTAACTGAAAAAAATGTTTCAACGAATAACTGCTTTTGTGTGGATACTTCAAGGCAGCACAAATGAATTTTTGAAATATTTCCGCATGAGTAAATGGTTATGTATCAGAGTACACTGTTTTCACTTAAAAACTCATCGGAATATGTAACTCTCGCAAAATCATGTGTGAATTCAGGTATCCTTTTGATTTCCCTGATGCTTAGACACTGCTCGTAATGTAGGTATGGTCTTATGAGAGTAAAATTCTCACAATACTTTCTGATTCAGGCTGATAGCGTCATAGAACCTCTCAAGGGCCAATTAATAAAACATGAAAACTGCACCCAAAGTTTAATAACTCAAATGAGCACATATTTCTGTTTATTTTTTTTAATTCACAGTGGGTACCAAGATTACGCCTAGGAACCAGCAAAGACGCATTTCCCAATAACAAAAATCTTTTTTTAGCATGAGAAAATCAACATGTATATATATATATGTTCAAGTGCAAATCACTGAGTAAACGCAAATTCATTTTCGCTTTCTTTTTGCCTGTAAACGTTCTAAGAATTCTCCACTTTAAACAATCATGACCTATCCCTGAGAGAAGGTCTATTCGGAAAAATGTTGTTTGCCTGAAGTAAACATTATTATTCATTTTAATATCACCTTTTGGGAAGCATGAAAATGGCTTATACCGTAGGGAAAATTAGATTTTTATACATAAACTAAAATGCAACGCAAACCGCTTTTTGAATAGGGCCCTCTCTGTTTTGTGTTCAATGCAAAAGATGGCTCTGCCACAAATTTGCTTTTAAAAAGCCTTCACAAATATCTAGAAACAACACCAATTCTAATTATTAGGCTGCATTGCGGCCTTCAAAATGTTTATCTTACCGAAGATCCTATACCTTTTTCAGACGCTCCTGATAACCCCTCCAGAGGGAAGCTCACCACGCTACAGAGAGAAACATCATCGGTTTGTTTTGCAATGGCCCAGACCGCATATGAGCAGAGATCTGAGCTACTTGAGCCCCGGGGAGGGGGGCTAGGGATTCCAAATCTGCAGCAGTTCTTCCAAGTGACACAGATGCGATACCTGGTAGAGTGGTATAGGGGTGAATCTGAAAAGCACTGGCTTTTTTTTAGGACCGGGCGAGTGCTAAACTTCCTCTTTGGAAGGTACCATTCCTCAAATGTACCAATAGGCCCCGAAATCTATGGGCATCCCAAATCACAAAGACGATCATGGAGGTCTGGGACTATGGGGAAACATCCATTACAACGCAGTCATTACAACAACCTACCTTTACACCGCAACTGTTAAATTGCAACTGCATTTACATTGCACGCCTTTACAATGCATGCCATTACAACTCATGTCACTACAATGCATGCCATTACAACGCATACCATTGCAATGCATGCCATTACAATGCATTATATGGTAAGTAATTGAGATTTCTTTAGTATTAGGGTGGGTATGGGGTTTGGGGTACATGGGAATAGTAATTTTAACCCCTAAACTGTCCAACACTTTCCCTACTGTTGCACTCACTGGAGTGGGAATAGTAAATTTTATCACTACACTATCCAACACTTAGTAACTTTTACCCCTACACTATCAAACACTTACCCCACTGTTGCACTCACTGGAGTGGGTATAGTAATTTTCACCCCATCCAACACTTACTCTACTGTTTCCCTAAAAGTATTATGCGATGTAATGGTATGCTTTGTAATGGTATGCGTTGCAATGGTAGTTTTTAAAAGTGCCTTGTAATGGCACGCGTTGTAAAATCATGCAATGTAATGGCAGTTGCGATGTAAAGACTGCGATGTAAAAGCATGCGTTTGTAATTGCATGCGTTATAACGTCATATATTCGGGACTGTGTAGCTTCCAGGTGATGGCTCACTACATTCCCCTCCCAAATGACCCCACTGTTGGAGAACGGAGATTTCACCCCAGGTTTACAAAGGGGAGCATCTGAGGACTGGCATTGAACATCAAGGCGTGCTGAAGCCCACATGTTCGACAAAGGTGGTATTATTCCCTTCCTACAATTATGCCAATATAATCTCCCCGAAACAGCAAAGCTACGCTATATTCAGGTATGACATTGGCTCCTCCACCCATCTAACTCTCAGATGGTAGGCAGACAGCTCACTCGACACAAAAAGTGGTTAGTTACAAAAACTACAGATAAACGACTGAACTCCAAACTGTATACACTGTTGAAGCAACCTACCCCCTCACAGCTCACACCCAGCCAAAGAAGATGGTCACAGGAACTTGGGCAAGAGTTATCTACAAAAGAGTGGGGTGAGATTTACTATAGAGCTGCGGACGTGAGATTTTTGATCAATTATCGAAGCACCCTAACTCCTATCTCACTTGTCTCTTTTGGATCGATTGTTGGCTGTCATTGAGTAAAAGGCAAACCCCACATAGGTCAAACTCGCCCAAACTGACACAACTCTAAAGAACCACTTACTACGGATAAGTTTAAAGATTTATTATAAAGCCAAAATTAGTTGCAAGTACAAACATCTCAATATAAGGTTCAAAAGATACACAGGTAATAAGATGAACATGAACTCTCTGAGAGATCTCAATCGACAGAAGAAAACCACCAAAACCAATTCAAAAATCAGTAAGTTAAATATCATCGACACTAGGTGAATCTTAAGCGTCATTTACAGAAAAGAAACAAATCAGGTTAAACTGACCCTACGCTAGACTAGATGACATCCCTACTTAGCAAGTTCTTTACCTAAAAAGGTGTCAGCCGTTTGACATCCAAAGAAGTTCGATCTCTCTCTTAGTCTCAGATGGAAAACCTATGCATTGTAGCAGTACCCTTTCTGCCTACCCATCCGCTCTCTAAGGGTCCTCAGGCCATCTGCTCTACCTTCTCCCCGGGGCGCTGTCCCTAATACAAAATCACAGTATGGGTGGAACGCCCCTCTGAGACGCCCATCACGTACACAATTCACGTGGTCTCGTTTCTGTTTTTTTCCATAGTTTCGCTTCTTTGGACCGTCTGTTAAGTTGACCTTGCTTCCCAGGCTCCGTCTCCAGGGTGCCGGTACCCCCATGACATTCCAGTAGACTCCTCCGGACCCAAGCCTATCTCCTCGAACAGTGCTCTATTCATCAAGCTCTTGATTGGTACCCCCCTCGCACCTGCAAACAGACACTTCGAAGCAGGGCCCCAAATTCCAGGCTCCCCTTATCAGGCTAGGCCATAAAACTTCGACCAACATTGGCAATTTATTTTAACGAGGCTTGACTTTTAACTCACACGTGCAGATCAAAGAAGACCCTTTATCTCTCCAGGCCTACTAAATTAGATGCATTAGCCTGCTTTCTGTGAACCATTATTTCTAAACTTAAAATAATATGCTAACACACCACACTCAAGTTATACAAAACACTTCTATGAAATATAGCCTTTAACATATAAGCAAAATCATTGGATAATATTGAATCCATGCTACGTGAAAGATGCAATGGTACATTGCGTTCTTACACAGTGCCATGTGGTCTGCACGTTTCTTCATTTTACATTTACATCCTTCTTCATTTAGCAGCTACATAACATGGAACCTGATTAACACATTTAACATTTCTAAGTATTTCCACACATTTCTATATTAGCCCACACTCTATACGTTTTCTTCTACCTCTAATAAAACAATCGTGAGTAAATGTGGATACATATTCTCATCTCACTAGTTACCTTAGCTAACTTTACGCAACTGACTTGTAAATGTGGCGTATTCATACGTTTCATTCAAATTGCGCTCTCTCAGTTCCCCCCTTTGATGACCTCTAGGGGTCATCACTAGTACACCAATTTGAATGTGTCAAACAGAACTTGTCGCAAGGCTCCCTCTTTTTATCGTTTCTAGAGCTCTCAGACTTCTATACTGGTGATCTTGCATAGCAGCTAACCTCTGCTCCTGTTCTCTCATAGACCTTTGCAATCTGTTCGACCTATACCATTGGTACAGTCTCACTAAACCCCACAGTATTATTACGCAAATCACAATTATGATGATAGGCTTCAGAATATACCAGACAAAGCTCTTCCCGAGATTGGCAAACCAACCTCCAACTTTACCCATTCCATGACCTACTTTTTCCCAGATGTTTACTCTCGTTAGGTCCTCATTCTCTTGGTGTATCTTTGTAATATTCTGTATGCCCTTCTCAAGAGGTTTTGAATTGTCTGGAATGTAAGTGCAGCATTCCTGGACCTTCAAAGCCTTACAGACTCCGCCCTCTTTTGCTAGCAGAACGTCTAAAGCAAGACGGTTCTGAAGAACCATTGCCCTTATCGATTGCATCTCCCCTTCTACCAGCATTAGTGATCTTGCAGTACTTGCAGACAATCTGTCTACAACTGTAGCCAGTCTCCTGATCTTGACATCATTAAGTATCAATCCTAAAAGAGGAAACATAGCACCAAATACATCTCCAACTACTTCAGCATCCCCCACATCTCTTCTTCCCCTTGCTGAAGCTTTTCCCTCTATGATCTCTAAGTCCTTGGCATGATATATTTTGGGGAAGACAATTGCCAAATAACATGAACCGTACCAATTGTCAGGCAGCTTCACGTAGGCATTTCTTCCACATACAAAATATACATTAGGAATCACTTGCATCCCTTTTAAGAAATCTTTTGTATAGTATTCTAATCGGAAAGCATGCTCACAGCTAACTTCACCTACAAACACACTCTCATAGTAAGTTTTTCTTCTTGTTAGGCACAACTTCCCTCTTTGCGTTCGATCTAAAGCTATAGGACCATTACTACCCTTCTTTTTGTGAGCCTTCTCCTCCTCGGTCCAATCTGTTTTCCACTGTCCTGACATTTTCAGAATCCTTTGCCTTCTATATCGGTCGTCAACTTGTCCTATAAACTTTTTCTCAATCTCTGACACTTTGCAAGTCAGATTATTTCTACGAGCATATGAAGTATCCAGAGGATCCCAAGGAAGAAAGAATTTCGCCAATCTATCTTCCTTCTTGTAATAGTCCCACTTGTTCATCTGTTTATAGTTCGGGACCTCTGGTAATACTGAATCATAATTCGAGAAATAATACTCAAAACTATCTCGTCCATAAAATATACTAAGCAATAAACTACATGTAAAACCATAAGTCAATGTAAGATGATGATACCGAATGCCTTCATCTACAGAAGCCGGCAATTGCATGCAGACATAGCAATCCTTGGCCTCCATGACGTCGATGTATTCATACAGCAGTTTAGCATAAGCATTGGTTTTGAAATTGCCCTGCGACTCATCTACATGTAACCTACGGGCCTCTGCTGCCAGCAGCGCTTTCTCCTGAATTGCATTGTCCTCCTCCTTTTCACCAGCAATAGCAGGTTTCAATGTCGCTACAGGCTTCACATCCGTTGTCTCTGTTACACTTGCATGTCCCACTACGTATGATACAGTGACTACTATGACTATAAGGGAAATCACTACTGCTATAAGTGTGCCTACTATGCATTTTGCCTTGCGATTCGAACCACCGGCCTCCATGTTATCAAACAGTTTGTTTGTTTCTGAAAAAGTCTCTTTTGATTTCTTCATTCCGCTTTCATTTTGCTTTCTCAGTCTGCGAACCACACTTGGAAGATGACAAAGTTTCTTTGCAAATCAGTCTCTTTAATTTCAACAACAGACAACCCTAGCCCTTCTCCGTCCACTAAATGAAATGTCCCTAATTTTCTTCTTCTTCCACTAGGCGCTAGGTTATCTTCTCTCTCTCTGGCTTATTTACAAAGTCTTTTTAGGTATCCACAATAATTCTGGTTCCAGCGGCTCTAATAGCATATTCCAACAATTCTAAACGAAGGATGGTTTCCTCGTGCTCTGGTACTGGGTGACCCAAAGTTGGAAATTCTAATCTGTTCAGCACCAGGTCTTTGGTCCTGCTTAAATACAGAGGGACGGGGAGAGTGAACGTTAGCAACCCTTCAGTCTCAATTCCAGGTGTCAACAGCCGTACTTCCACCGTTACAATTGGATCGAGATTGGTCACCTGCACTTCCCTCACCCTCCCGGATCTCTGTCCCCAAGACATCTGCCGCCAAGTAGGTCCACTCAGGAGTGGCGTATCTTCTGCAGGGCACACGTACCCTCCTTGATCTTCTTGGACCCTCAGAGTCTGAGTCCACTGCACCTTCGTCTTGGTCTGAGTCTTCAGAAATTGGAACAAGAGTTCTCTCTGGATTTGCTCTCAGGCTTGGCCTTCTCCTTCTTTCCGGCCAGCTAGCTTCTCCACTCCTTGTTATCCTGTTCCTTGTTCTTGCACTCGACTCTTGACCACTTGCAGCTTGATCAGTGTCTGATTCGTACTCCCAGCTACTTTCTCCTTCTGTGGCAGCTTCAGTTTCGCTGGTGTATTGACCGTCCTCGGCCTGGTCAGACACGCTCTCAGTCTCTTCTGGCACCTCTACACCTTGGCTGGTCCTCTCTGTGGACTCTCCATTCTCAGCTGCATTTTCATCCGAGGGAGGAGCTGTTTCTTCCGGAGGTGCTGGAACTCTTCGGGTGTGTGAGGCGTGAATCCAGTTGGGCAAGCCTCCCCACTTCACTGCAGTGTTTGTCACCAATATGACTTGGTAAGGTCCACGCCAGCGCACGTCTAAACAATTCTTCCTGACGTGTTTCTTTACCACGACCCAGTCCCCAGGGCACAGGTCGTGGCACAAGTCTTGAGACGATGGAACTTCAGCGGCCTGCACCTGAAGAGACACAGAACGAATGGCGTCAGAGAGTCCCTTACAATAGTCCAGGATCAAATCATCTGTGATGTTCAACAGTGCTGTGGTTGGAACTGATGGCAATCTCATAGCCCTCCCTATTAACACCTCATGTGGAGAGAGACCTGTCCTTCTGTCTGGTGTGCTACGTATGCTCATAAGGACCAGTGGCAGTGCATCAGGCCAACTCAGGGCTGTCGATGAACAAACTTTGGCAATTCGTGACTTAATTGTGCTGTTGATTTGTTCCACAATTCCTGAAGCTTCTGGTCGATAACTACAGTGCAGCTTCTGGTCTATACTTAGGGCTGAGCAAAGCATCTTCACAATTTCGCTGTTGAAATGTGTTCCCCTATCTGATTCCAAAGAGGCCGGCACCCCGAAGCGCGGTATCAGTTCTCTAAGCAACAGTTTTGCTACTGTGAGTGTGTCACACCTGCGTGTGGGGTAAGCCTCAACCCATCTGGAAAAAATGCAGACAACCACCAGGACATATCTGAGGCGGTTACACCTTGGCATTTCAATAAAGTCTAGTTGCATTCTATTGAATGGCCCCCCAGACCTCCCTATGTGACTTAATGTGACTGGTGTTCTTTTACCTACATTCAGCTGTTGGCAGATCACACAACGTTGACATACTGCTTCTGCCGCTACTCTAAACTTTGGGTTGTACCAGGTTTGCCTGAATACTCTCACCATAGCATCTCTGCCTATGTGTGCTGGCCCATGTATTCTCCTTGCCATTGGACTAATTAGCTTGTTTGGTAACACTGCTCTCCCATCTGCGGAGACCCAAAAGTCCATCTCACTCTTTGTGCAACCTGCAGTTTCCCATGTCTTTTTCTCGAAGTCAGGTGCCTTCTCTTGCATACATTTTAACTCATCCCAAGTGTCTACAGTTTCCAACAACATTGTTAATTCGGTCCTTTCCTGAATCCCACTCACTTCCACCTCTGTAAAAGAATAACCTTGTTCTGCACAGTAACGTGCAACTTCATCAGCATACCTATTGCCTTGTGACACAAAATCTGTATTCTTTGTATGTGCTGTACAATTGACATATAGCCAGGTTCTGAGCTGGGATGGGGCAGTGAGATAAATAACGGTGATGGATCAAGCCCTGATCTTTGGACTGGGTAAGAGTGGTCTGTTTAACTCAGACACTCTGTTCATCACCACCCCCTTTTATAAATCGTTTTTGGCAGGGTATACTCAGACATGAGTCCCTTTCTCACTGCTCCATCAGGATTCAAGCAAGCCGGGCCGAAGAAGGCTGAAATGCCAGAAACCGGTCCCCGGTAGCTTGTCTCCTTTCTGGTGAAGAATTGGCTTGGTAGTTTAGTCTGCCCTGTTCCCATGATGCACTGGGCCAGGGACAGACTGATTTGCATATAGCCAGGTTCTGAGCTGGGATGGGGCAGTGAGATAAATAACGGTGATGGATCAAGCCCTGATCTTTGGACTGGGTAAGAGTGGTCTGTTTAACTCAGACACTCTGTTCATCACCACCCCCTTTTATAAATCGTTTTTGGCCACTATAGGTGTGGCAGGGTATACTCAGACATGAGTCCCTTTCTCACTGCTCCATCAGGATTCAAGCAAGCCGGGCCGAAGAAGGCTGAAATGCCAGAAACCGGTCCCCGGTAGCTTGTCTCCTTTCTGGTGAAGAATTGGCTTGGTAGTTTAGTCTGCCCTGTTCCCATGATGCACTGGGCCAGGGACAGACTGATTTGCATATAGCCAGGTTCTGAGCTGGGATGGGGCAGTGAGATAAATAACGGTGATGGATCAAGCCCTGATCTTTGGACTGGGTAAGAGTGGTCTGTTTAACTCAGACACTCTGTTCATCACCACCCCCTTTTATAAATCGTTTTTGGCCACTATAGGTGTGGCAGGGTATACTCAGACATGAGTCCCTTTCTCACTGCTCCATCAGGATTCAAGCAAGCCGGGCCGAAGAAGGCTGAAATGCCAGAAACCGGTCCCCGGTAGCTTGTCTCCTTTCTGGTGAAGAATTGGCTTGGTAGTTTAGTCTGCCCTGTTCCCATGATGCACTGGGCCAGGGACAGACTAATTTGCATATAGCCAGGTTCTGAGCTGGGATGGGGCAGTGAGATAAATAACGGTGATGGATCAAGCTCTGATCTTTGGACTGGGTAAGAGTGGTCTGTTTAACTCAGACACTCTGTTCATCACCACCCCCTTTTATAAATCGTACATTTGACAACGGCAATTGCTGCCGGACCTTGTAGTGCTTCCAACAATAGTCGAACAAATTCCCCATTTCGAATAGGTGAACCTGAAGAGGTCATGTAACCTCTTTGAGACCATAACTGCCCATAGTCATGAACTACCCCGAAACCATACTGGCTATCGGTGTAAATGGTGACTCGAATTTTGTTACCTGCTATACAGGCGCGTGTCAATGCAATGATTTCAGCTACCTGAGCGGAGTGTACTCCTTCCAGGCAAGCGGCTTCCACAACTCCGGTAATAGTGCAAACGGCATAGGCTGCTCTCAGCTGACCAATATCGTCTCTTACGCATGAGCCATCAACAAAGAATATTTCATCGGGGTCAGTCAATGGCTCATCTACGATATCTGGTCTTGGTTTGGTGCATAGTTCAGTCACATCAAGGCAGTCATGATCTGTACATACATCATCATCAATGTCATTTGGAAGTGGCATCAAAGTGGCAGGATTCAAAACAGAGCATCTCTTGAGGGTCACGTTCTCGGCAGCCAAAATGACTTGCTCATAGCGCGTGAGCCTGCTATTTGTCAGATGCTGTGTCTTGGTCCTGGTCATCAACAGTTCAACAGAATGCGGTACATACACCACTAACTGGTGTCCCATAACTATATTTTCAACCTTCTCAATGCTGACACCCGTTGCAGCAATGGATTTGAGACATCCGGGCAACGCTGCGGCTACTGGATCTAAGGTAGCCGAGAAGTATGCAACTGGTCTACGGGCATTTCCGTGTATCTGGGCCAAAACTGACAAGGCACAACCTTCACTTTCACAACAGTAAAGTAAGAATGGTTTCTCGTAATCCGGCATTCCCAGAGCCGGGGCACGACACAAGTCCTCCCTCAGCTGCAAGAACGCCATCAAACAATCCTTGTCCCATGGTACCGGATCACTCACCCCCTTGTGCGTCAGTTTTTGCAAAGGTTTTGCCTTCAGTGAAAAGTTAGCTATCCACTGCCGACAATAGCCAACCATTCCTAGGAACATCCTGACTTCTCTTTGTGTTGTGGGCGAATTCATTTTCATGATCGCCTCTATTCTGTCTGGTGACACCTTCCGTTTTCCTTTTTCAATTCTGTGACCCAAGTACTGCACTTCTGTCCAACAGTAATGTAACTTGCTCGGAGACACCTTGTGTCCGTTCTCAGCCAAGTGATTCAGTAAAGTGATGGTGTCTATTTTGCAAGCTTCCTCAGTTTCTGACGCCACAAGTAGGTTGTCCAGAACTGGACCAGAACCGAGTTCATTGGCAGTACTAGACTTTCAAGATTTTTCTTCAGCAGCTGGTTAAAAATCGATGGGCTTTCTGTATACCCCTGTGGGATACGACACCATGTTAAAACGCGATGTTCCAGCTTAAAAGCGAAAAGATATTGGCTCTCCTCATCTAAGGGGATTGAAAAGAAGGCCTGGCAAAGGTCTATCACTGTGAACCACTCAGCTTGGAAAGGTATCTGAAACAGTATCACTGATGGATTTGGTACCACTGGACAACACGAAACAACTATGTTATTAATCTTTCGAAGGTCCTGCACTATTCTGTATTTCCCACTAGGCTTTTGCAAACCCATAATCGGGGAATTACATGGGCTTCCCACGATTTCCTTCAGTATTCCCTGCTTAATCATGGATTCAATCACAGGCTTTATTCCTGCAATCGTCTCTGGGGTCAACTTGTATTGGGGTGTTCTTGGATATTCAGCATTTGGTTTTACCATGATCTTCACTGGCTCTACCCCTTTGATCAGTCCTATTTCTTCCCCAGTGAAATCCCATACCTCAGGTGGCACCGCACCTCTCAAGTCCCATGGAAGCTCTTCCACCGTCAAGGTGGGATACAGCTCCACGCATACCTGTGAGTTTGCAACCTTAAAATCGGCATCGTCATCGTTAGTCTGCACCTCTACTCCTTGGGGTGTGCAATATATCGTACAATTCAATTTACATAACAAGTCCCTTCCTAACAGACACACAGGGCTAGAATCACAAACTACAAACTGGTGCTCATCACTGTATTTCCCTATTTTCACTGACACTGGTTCGGTCAAAGGATTTGTCATTCTCTTATTTGCAACTTCCACCACTTGAATTGTTTCTCCTGACATTGGCAGACCTGGGACTACTGCTGATCTCAGAGTGAATCGAGTGGCCCCCGTGTCCACCAAAAAGGTTGTAGGACACCCTGCCACTTCGGCCTCCACGTAAGGTCCCCTCTGGTCTACCTCTAAAGCTGCTCCGAGGGTACAGTCTTCCTCTCTATTCACTCGCTGTCCCGTAAAGGGATCAATGTAATAGCATTCCTCTCCTCCTACAAAGAGTGGCAATTGTCCATAGGTCTTTCCCCCTGTCGCAATTCTGGGTGGTTGGGGAAACTGGGCTTGAGGAGTCGGGGTCCCCCCTTTGATAATCTTTCCCTTGTGTATCGTTGTTCCCTTCGCCAGACTGCTCTGGACCTCGTCCTCCTCTGGTTCTAACTCTCCAGTCTCGATATTATAGGGGCACTCGCGTTTCCAATGCCCCACCTCGTTACACTGGTGACACCTAGTCGTCTTTTTCAATGTCGCAATATCTACCCTAGGTCTCTGTTCTTCCTCATCGTCTTTACTCTGATTATTTTGCTTCCTTCCTAGTGTTCCTGTTCCCTGTTGCCGCTGTCCACCCTTTCCAGCCGACTGCATCTGTACCAGCATCAATTTCTCCTTAAGTTTCTTTGCTTTGGAATCTATCTCATCACTGCAGTACCTTGCATACCTCAAAATTTCATCTAATGGTTTGTTTTGCCAACAAATTAAGTGCTGCTGGATCATCAAACTAATGTCAGGTCTCAATCCCAGGACGAACTTTGACACGAACTGTCCTATATCTCTAGGATCCATCACATCCAGCCCACTGTACTGTTTGAATGCTTTCAGTAATCTCTCATAATACTCATGGACAGTCTCTTTAGGTTCTTGGGTGGTCTGATCTATCTTAACCCAGTCTATGTCCTGCAACGGCACCTTATCCTTCAGCCATGCCATTACCCTCTCATACTTTTCCATGACTTTTTCTGATGGTCCGTTGGTCTGGGCATCCCTATCCGGTTCGGATGTCGGCCATTCAACACTAACCTTGCATGCTGTCCACAAGTCCCCTGGTACTACAATGTCGAACAGGGTGTTCAGGTCAACCCACAGTACTTTGGATATCTTTACAAACCTCTCTACCTGCATATACCATTCCACTGGGTTTTCCCTCAGCTTAGGAAAAGAATTGATAAATGCCGCTAAGCCCCCCCTACTCCAGGGCACATGCACATAGCTTCCATTCGCAATTTCTCGCAAAGGGTAAGCTTCCATTCTCTGTGGCCCTCCCTCCGGGGACATCCCAATTGTGCTCCTTCTGACGGTCCCTCTCTTGGACCATCTTTCCTCCCATTTATCCAAATCCCTCCACGTTCTTATACCCAAGATCAGTTCTTTTATGTGTATTTTCAACCCAATCGTCCTCCTTTCGTCTAGATCCTGATCCGTGCAATGCAGCCTATGATTACCCTGTAATGCTTTAGTCCTTGATAAGTCTATCATGTACCTGTTTGCCAATTCAGATAGTCTTTCATGTACTGACCTCGCCTTCCGAGTAACATCTTTTGCTATAAACAGTACCTCATCTTGTTCATACAGGGCGATCCTTTCCATTGGCAATGTGCCGTCTATTATTTCATCTAGGTCCGATTTTAAACTGATTACATCGAGTCTCTTTGCCTTTACCTCAGCTCTTAGTACCTCATTCCTAGATGGTCCGTTTGCATTCCTCCCGTCCCAACTCCGAGTCCTACGCCTAGGTTCGGGTGAGCCATGAGGAGTCCTCCCTTGTTCCCATCTTTCTAAATCCCATGCTCTTCCATCTTCCCTTGGTGTATGGTGGAACAATGCTCTATTTCCCACCATCCCATTCTGTCTCTTCGGTTCAGCCTCTCTAGACACACGGTAGGATCCCCCACCATTCTCTAAGCCTTCGCAATTCCCTTGCTGTCTGGTGTCACTCAATACTCGATAAGGTCCCTCACAGCTCTCCATGTTCCCGCGATCCCGTCCGTGATCACTGGATGCATGGTGAGATCCCTCGCGACTCTCCACACTCCCGCGACTCCAATGTTGTACATTTTTGCCCGGTGTGTGGTGAGTGCACCTGTAACTGTCCCTGTACTCCTGCGTTCTTCGATCCCCCTCACTGAGAATGGGGCGAGGCACCCCTCCACATCCTGTACTCCTATTCTCATGCTCCTGTCCGCTTCCACTCCCGATGTGGCGAGTGTCTCCTTTCCAGTCCTGACTCTTCCCGTCCCACTCTGGACTGCTTTCGCCAGCTCCGCAGTGAGAGAGGATTCTGTTCTCTCGGTTTCCCCATTCTACTCCCGCTCCTAACCTGTTGTTTTGAGTTTCTACGGCTGCATCCCATTCTTTCAGGTACTCCCTCAACTCCCTAAAGGATTTCGGCCGTGGTCCTCTCAGATCCATCAGCCCTCTCTGACCCCCTTGTTCTATTAAGGGATCCGCTACTGAATCCAATGGGGTACTCCTACCTCTTGGTCCTAGCAACTGCCTTTGTGAATTAATCGTATTATTCCTGCTTTCCATCTCTGCTCTTTCCCTGTCCAATCGTACCTGTTCCTCCTTTTGTGCTCTTCCTGGGTCGTAAATCGATACTACAGGACCTATGGTAATGGGCACTTGAAGTGCGTCCGGCAGTTGGTACGACCTTGCACACTCTGTTTCCGGCACCTTTTGTACCACAAACCTTCTGACTACTCTCTGTACTGGACTAGGTTGAGGTATTTCCTCGCCTTTGTTGGGTTCCCAATCTGTTATGGGGAGCGGTCTATATTCCCCTTTTCCGGTCCCGTCCCCCTTCTGGAGCTCGGGACATTCGGCCTCTCTATTGTACGGAGGTGGTCTGTCCAACAACAACCTGTTTATCAGGCTGTCATCTGTCTCGCTCTCATCATCCTCCACTGGAGGCTTCTTTTCTCCTGTGACTTCTATCACTGGATATAGTTTATCTGCTTCAATTCTCTGCACTCTCCACTTTTTAGCTTCTTCATCCCACTTAGCATCCTGCACTGCTCTTACCGATCGTTTCACTCTTTCTTGGCGCCTGTTCAAGCTCCGGTCATACGCCGCCCTAAACCATGCGTTGAGGGCTTCAAACTGTGTTGGTCTGGGTAGAGGTCTCGTTGCAAGCATTACTGCTTTCAGCTGGTTCAATGCTTCTAACCTAAACGTTCCGTATTTCGGGAACGTCAGCTCCTCATTTCCCTTCGTTATCTTGCTCCACTCAGAGATCCACAGTATAGTATGTAACCCGACATTCACAGCCATATAATAAGCTGGTGTACCCTCCGGCGGGGCCTCTTCCCCGTGATATGAATTCCCTCTATCTCTCTTAAAGATCGCCCTTAGACATTTAAAACACTTCATTTTCAAGAATCTACGATTTTCCTTAATTCTCTTCCTTTGTTTACTTCCTGATGACAAACCGCCAATCCCTGCGCGGCTCTCGCTGACCAGCCTATCCCAGCGCGGCTTGCTCTGACGTCACTCGTCCCCTTTTCAGCAGTTCCCCTCCTTTCTCAACTCGTCTCCCGGTCATGCATGTGTCCCATTCATACACCGAGAAAAATGACTACTTCCGACCAAGCGGTCACTTTTCCCCGACTGTACGTCCACAGTCTAACTGTAATTGTCACCTTAACTGACGAAGCGTCTTTCGTATCTTTCAGACGATCGTCTTAACTGATAGGTTACTTACACACAGTAAACGTCCGACCAGCGTCCGTTACTCATACACTCACTCTTACGCTCCCCCTATCACGGTCCTGCGGGCGATCAATGGTACCTCATGACCCCCTTCACAATGGTAGACAATTACTCTGGATGTCCGATACACCCGAACCACTTAAGCCCTTCCCTGAACTTAAGATTTTCACCGGTTGCGCGCGCTCACAACCGTCTCACAATCACACTACAGGCATTCAACTCCGCTTGACATTACAACACAGGTACAACACAAAAACACCGCAATCTGGCAACGCATGACCCTTATACTCACTCTCGACCAACTCTGCTGCTTTTCTCTCTCGCACCGTCAGCACCTTCTTCGGCAGGTAGCTCTTCTTCTGGTCGTCGATCACTAGGGGCCTTGGGGTAATCTTAACCTAATCTAGGTCGCCTTCCTCAAGAAGCCAACCATCTTTCTCTGCTACCAACTGCGGACGTGAGATTTTTGATCAATTATCGGAGCACCCTAACTCCTATCTCACTTGTCTCTTTTGGATCGATTGTTGGCTGTCATTGAGTAAAAGGCAAACCCCACATAGGTCAAACCCGCCCAAACTGACACAACTCTAAAGAACCACTTACTACGGATAAGTTTAAAGATTTATTATAAAGCCAAAATTAGTTGCAAGTACAAACATCTCAATATAAGGTTCAAAAGATACACAGGTAATAAGATGAACATGAACTCTCTGAGAGATCTCAATCGACAGAAGAAAACCACCAAAACCAATTCAAAAATCAGTAAGTTAAATTTCATCGACACTAGGTGAATCTTAAGCGTCATTTACAGAAAAGAAACAAATCAGGTTAAACTGACCCTACGCTAGACTAGATGACATCCCTACTTAGCAGGTTCTTTACCTAAAAAGGTGTCAGCCGTTTGACTTCCAAAGAAGTTCGATCTCTCTCTTAGTCTCAGATGGAAAACCTATGCATTGTAGCAGTACCCTTTCTGCCTACCCATCCGCTCTCTAAGGGTCCTCAGGCCATCTGCTCTACCTTCTCCCCGGGGCGCTGTCCCTAATACAAAATCACAGTATGGGTGGAACGCCCCTCTGAGACGCCCATCACGTACACAATTCACTTGGTCTCGTTTCTGGTTTTTTCCATAGTTTCGCTTCTTTGGACCGTCTGTTAAGTTGACCTTGCTTCCCAGGCTCCGTCTCCAGCGTGCCGGTACCCCCATGACATTCCAGTAGACTCCTCCGGACCCAAGCCTATCTCCTCGAACAGTGCTCTATTCATCAAGCTCTTGATTGGTACCCCCCTCGCACCTGCAAACAGACACTTCGAAGCAGGGCCCCAAATTCCAGGCTCCCCTTATCTGGCTAGGCCATAAAACTTCGACCAACATTGGCAATTTATTTTAACGAGGCTTGACTTTTAACTCACACGTGCAGATCAAAGAAGACCCTTTATCTCTCCAGGCCTGCTAAATTAGATGCAGTAGCCTGCTTTCTGTGAACCATTATTTCTAAACTTAAAATAATATGCTAACACACCACACTCAAGTTATACAAAACACTTCTATGAAATATAGCCTTTAACATATAAGCAAAATCATTGGATAATATTGAATCCATGCTACGTGAAAGATGCAATGGTACATTTCGTTCTTACACAGTGCCATGTGGTCTGCACGTTTCTTCATTTTACATTTACATCCTTCTTCATTTAGCAGCTACATACCATGGAACCTGATTAACACATTTAACATTTCTAAGTATTTCCACACATTTCTATATTAGCCCACACTCTATACGTTTTCTTCTACCTCTAATAAAACAATCGTGAGTAAATGCGGATACATATTCTCATCTCACTAGTTACCTTAGCTAACTTTACGCAACTGACTTGTAAATATGGCGTATTCATACGTTTCATTCAAATTGCGCTCTCTCAGAGCTCAACACACAGCCCGGAGCACATCCAGTAAAGAGACTGCTACCAAAACCGCCACCAACTGGTACCTGACCCCAGTGCACCTCAATAAAGGTAATTAGGAGAGAAACCCAGATTGCTGGCGTGGTTGTGGTTCAGCAGGTACGCTCCTGCACCTGCTCTGTGAATGCCCAATCCTTACAGTGTACTGGACCTGAATTTTAGACGAGATAGACACGCATTTCGATATTCAGACACCCCGATTTCCTGCATACACAGTCCTGGCCTTGCACAATCTTCTAACCTATCCACTCAAATCACACAAAAGAAGACAGATTGGATTAGCACTGCGGGCAGCGCTCCAGAATATCCTTACTCCCTGGGGATTCCTAACACCCCTACAGACTTAGGTTGGCTCCATAGACTTTGGCACATTCTGGGGATGAAGGGGATATCTGCCAACCTCTCGACCTCTAAGACCTGCCTTCAAGAGATATGGCGCCCAATCCTCGACCTCTTTTCTACTTTATATAGAGAGCTCACATGCCCTAAATATTTGCGCACCCTTCTCTTCACCGAACAGACTTAGATTCAATCATAAGCAGTATAGAGAGGATCAATACTTCCATATACAACTGGCATGCTCTACTTCGTTTCTTCGAGTACTGGTGGTGGAGGGAGAGGTTTTCTTGTTCATTTTTAGGTACTGATACTTTGTTACTGAAACCCACATGTCGAGCGCTGCGACGCTCATTGTTTAGACTTGCATGAACGACATGTACAACAAATAAGGTCGCACAGGTGACGTACTCATTTCTTAGATGCATGTGAATAAAAGATTTCAAGCATAAAAAGCCTTCACACTACAGGTAACACCTCCTTGCGAAAAACATCCTTATTTTCAGACGAATTTGCCTTGTGTTAAAGACTGCATACGACAAATGACTGCACAGTACCGACTATCAGTATATCATCGAGGTAAGTGTACATGCACGAAGGTGTATATTTACAGTTCCAACTCCACATCTACTCACCTTGATAATATAGTGCAAGTAGATGCTGTGGAGTTGATATATGTCGATATTAAAACAATTATATTGTACCTTTCTGCCACATTAGGAATGAAAGACCTGAGACTCTAACAGGCTGGGGGCAAAAATGGTCAGACGCTAACACTGAATTTTCGAGATTAGTCTCTCATTGTTTGTTGCAATTTATGTACTAATATGTTGCATCATAAAATCTCTAGTCACTGAATAGCTTGTACATAAATGTAATTAAGGCCGGTCATTTTTTGAGACCCTCTGTGATTAGCTGCAAACACAAGGGTGGTGCCCTGCAGTCTGCCATCTCGTTGTTTGGTTCCCAAAGCGGAAACATTTTTCTGCACTTTAAAGCAGACCATGTTACTTACGCAAACAAGCTCTGATCCTGAAAAATAAGTATTTTTTCCATTCAGGAAAACATCAGCCATCAGTTACCCATCATGACTCTCAAAGAAGTAGCAGACTAACAGGGGCAGTCCCCTGTCCAAATCAGCTACTACCTCCTGTGAGCTGTCGGTAAATGTTCAAGTGTTTGCAACCGGAACTGTGGTTGCAAACCATACATACACAACATACCCTACCTAACATACAAAATCGTAGCTTGGAGGAAACACCCCTTTCAATCCCTTTACAAACCATGATTAGGTATGGGTTGATAAAGCCATTTTTGAGAGTCAGAAATGTTTTTCAGACTCACAACATGGATATATTTCAAAGCAAAAAGTGCTATAGCAGTCTCAAATCCATGGGCCCGATTCACAGAATGAATTTAAGACTCAATCCTAAACTTACTACTGTTTTGGTATTCACAGATTGCACTTACTACTTTTGGTATTCACAGAATGAACTTACTCATTTCGGCATTCACAGAAGTTAGGACTCCTAACTTTAGGACTCCTAAATGCCTTCTGTGAATACCGAAAGTCCTAAAATTAGGATTTTTCTCAATTTAGTAGTAGTAAAGTTAGGACTCCTAACTTTAAAACTACTAAATTGAGAAAAATCCTAATTTTAAGACTTTCGGTATTCACAGAAGGCATTTAGGACTCCTAAAGTTAGGAGTCCTAACTTTACTACTACTAAATTGAGAAAAATCCTAATTTTAAGACTTTCGGTATTCACAAAATGCATTTAGGAGTCCTAAAGTTAGGAGTCCTAACTTCTGTGAATACGGAAATGAGTAAGTTCATTCTGTGAATACCAAAAGTAGTGAGTGCATTCTGTGAATGCCAAAAGTAGTAAGTTCATTCTGTGAATACCAAAAGTAGTAAGTGCAATCTGTGAATACCAAAACAGTAGTAAGTTTAGGATTGAGTCTTAAGTTCATTCTGTGAATCGGGCCCTATGTTTTTACGAATCACAGGGTTTGCATCTAAAATGTAATTGAGATATTAGTCATCAGGTCTGTTCAGTAATATGCCAATAATTATGGAAAACATAGATAAAAAAAACTATAAAGTTAACATAACAATTGATTACAAGATACACAATATAATAGCATTAAAGCCCTGGTCCTAGACACATCAAAATGCTTCATTTAATTATATCTCAAAACATTTCGGGATCCATTAGGATGGTGGGCGGACTTTGCCCGCCCGCCATCCACGTGCTACACGGGACCGCACGCCATCGGAGTGGCGGTCCCGCCTTGGCCATTAGGATGCACCTGCCACACTGGCGGGCGCATCCTGTATTTTTACCATTGCGGCGCGCGGTGCCTGCCATGTTGTACTTTGAAATGCAGGAGGGTACTATCCACCCCCCCGGAGTCCCAGGGGGCCCGCAACGGGCCCCCAAAGGGAGTCTCTGCATGCCTATCCGTGGCGGCATTGCCCCCACGGAAAGAAATTCCTCAAAGCCCATCATGATATGGCTGGCGGTGTCTTATAGACACCGCCACCATATTAAACATTTTCCGCCCCGGCCGCAAGGCGACTGGGGCGGAAAAGCGGCAGACGGTCTTTCCGTCCGCCGCGGTCCCCCCCGCCATACTAATATGGCGGGGGGAAATGGGTGGTGGGTGGCAAAGGATGTCGGGCGGATCGCCACCGCCCGCATGGCGGAGGCGATCGCCCGACATCTTAATGGGCCCCTGTGGATTAAATATGTTGGCTAAGACTTTACAATGTCTATTATTCGATTTCCTAAACTACCTTTTAGATTTATAACTTCTTAGCAACATGTATATGTGAATGTCTTGTGGCAAAACTGCCAAAAGTGGGAGCGACAAGGGATTGGATTTCTCCCGAGACTGCACTTTAAAAACTGTGAAAGAGCTTTGTTGCAAAACAGATACATTTCCCCTAGGCTGTATGAACTAGAAGGCTGTTTCTCATAACCAATGCATGCATTTCAATGAATGTTTTTAGAATTTTGTCATATTGCAAGGATGCCTAAAGCCAAATAGCTTAGGTAACGTGTTCTTTATAAAAATGCATAATTTCTTGTGATGACTTCAACTGAAATCCCTTTTGGTTGCTTCCTGTTCTCATCGTGCATTGGTTTCTAATATGCCCAGAACATGTTCTAGAATCACCTGCATTCTGCTTTGCTTGCTCTATTTTGCATGCATTATCTTTTAGAGGCAGTATTCATTTGCATTTCTATTGTTATGGTGCTATTCAACAAGTCGTTTGATTGAATGGATGAACATTAGTTGATTAGTATAGATCATGTTACGTTTAACCTTTGTTATTGTTAACGGTTAAAACCATTTTCAATATGCAGTTCATGATACCATACCTTCCATCTTTTAGATCCAGGTCTTTCACAGCAAATGCCTGTGTGAAGAATGAAGCGCAGTTCCATTACTGAGTTGAAAAATGCAGAATCATTCTAGAATCCTGTTTGTTCTTTGCTCTTTAGTGAGATTGAACCTTCCCTAGAGAACAAGCAAGCATTTTGAAAGCCAATAGGCATGGATTTTTAGTAGGGTAAGTGTAAGTGGAATAGATTTAATTTACTATCCAACACCTTCCCTAGTGTCCACGGGGTTTGGAGTTGGAATTGTAAATTAAACTATTCACTATCCAGCACCCCAAAGCGCTATGCGTTGTAAAGGTTTGCGTGAAATACTTGCATTGTAAAAACATGCGTGGTAAAAGCATGCGTTGTAATGTCATACATCCTTTGTGTGTGTTGCCCCTAGCTTCATTAAATAACATTATCATGAAGAAGCTGTCAGAACCTCTTTCAGAGGGCCATGAGGCAAGCTGGAGCTACTTTTCCCAACCGTGGGGACTGAGGCGTTTTACTCCTGATGGTGAAGACCACAAAATGTTGAGGTGTACAGAGATTGAGGGGGACATATCGTGGGACAGAATTATTGACAGCAACAATATCGAGGTTCAGAATATCGAATTACGGTAAGTAATATCGATTTTGAAAATATCGAACTATTTAATATCGTCGCAAATATATTGGGGGATACGTACAATAGAAGTGGCAGAGCGTGTCGCTAACCTCCTGGGCTTAACAACACTTCGTGCCACTTCGGAAACACAAGGCTGCACCATATTTACGAGAATGTGGTGCAGCCTTGCTTTTACCCCTGTGATGGCGCTAAGTTTAACAACTTAGCACCAACACAGGCACCCTTGCACCAGAATGCAAGGGTGTCTGTATGCAGGGGAGGAGTGGCTATTTGTAGGAAGGTGTCCCTTCCTGCACATAAACAATCCTAAAATGCCATTTTGTAACTTTCATGTGTGCTGCTTCATGCAGCACACATGAAAGTTACAAAATGCCATTAAAAAAAAGGTTTGTTTATGTACAGGAAGGGAACCCTTCCTCTACATACACAAACCATGGCATTTTGCTTTTTCCATGTGTGCTGCACAAGACAGCACACATGGAAAAAGCAAAAACAAGGAGAAATAATGCATTTCTCTTTGTTTAGTTAACTTTCAACCAGGGTTTTCCTGGTCTTAATTTGACGCTGGCTCCTATGTACGCCACCTTTGTACATAGGAGGCAGCGCCAAATACTGTGGGTGTTGCAGTGGAGCGCCCACCACAACACCCCCTGCACACCCCTTTCATGCTAAACATAGCGTGAAAGGGTATCTTATGTACAAGGCAGCGTTAAGCCACATTAAGTGGCTTAACGCTGCCTTGTACATAAGGCCCCTATTGCCATGGGAACATCAGAAAAAGTGAACGTTCCCGTGGCAATAGAGAATTGTACATATGCCAGATAGTTGTTAAAAATATTGTTTTTTATGATTGTAATGTATTTTACTGTATATTTTATATGCATTTGATGTATGTTTTTGTGTATTAGAATTGTTTGTATTTTTAATATATATGTTACAATTTTTTGTGCTTTTAGTTCCGTGGCGGGTTGTGGGTTTATAGGGGTACAGTGTCGGAAGAAATGTAATTATATTGAATGTATTACATGCTTTTTATTTGAATTTTGTGTTCATAGAGGAATAGGGTGGGAAGTAATTTATTATTTTTAATGTATTGATTAATTTGTATTTATTAATATTTATGTTATTGATATTTTATAGTGTTAAATGTGGAAATTAATTTATTAATAATTCATTGATATTTGGTTAATAATGAATTATATTAATTAATTATTAATTATTTATGGCAATTATGTAATTCATTTTAGCTGTGTATTGTGGTGTTTGTAGGTATAAATGCTGGGAAGTAATTCAATTTAAATTCATTAATTATTAATTGGTTGTTAATTAAATGTAATTAATTACTTGTGAATTAATTATGGTATTTGTCTAATTAATTTTAGCTGTGTGTTGGGGTGTTTGCAGGTATAAATGGTGGGAAGTAATTTAATTTTAATTTAGGAATTAATAATTGGTTGTTAATTAATTTTAATTAATTAATTGTTATTTATGATGGTAATTGTGCAATTCATTTTAGGTGTGAATTCTGGTGTTTATAGGTGTGAATGGCGGAAAGTAATTTGTGTTGAATTAATATATGGTTGTTAAATAATGTTAATAGATAAATATTTTGGATATTTTTTTATTTATATTTATTTTTAAAAGGGGTAAAGGTTGGGTAATAAATATATTTTATTAATTTAATTATTAGTCGTAATAGTAATTGATTGTAATTTTAAGATAAGTTTTACATGTGTTTTATTATTTTATAGTTTAATATAGTTTGTGTTGTGCAAATTGTATTGTTAAAGTGTGTAGTAGATTAATGTTTATAATTTTTTATCAGTAAGAATTTTGTAATTGTTTATTAATTATTTAAAGTATGTAAATACATTTAATTAAGACATATGAAGCGTTACATTATTGGTGTTGTGTTATAAGTTAGGAAATAAAATAAATACATATATTTTGACATAAAAAAATTGAAAATATTTTGCATTTCAAAATAAATATTTATTGAAACATTTATTTACTATTTTATTATATTTAGTATTCGTAAGCTTTTGTTATATGTAATTACAATTGTTATATGTGTGCTTTTGATATGTTTTAAACATTTAATTTTAATAATACTGATTAATAATTTTTTTTTTATTTTTGATTTTTTAATATGTATATTTAATTTTTTTTTAAGTGTTTCAGTATGAATAGTAATGTTTTTTACTACAGTATCCAGCACTTTCCCTACTGTTGCACTTATTAAAGTGGAAATAGTATTTTTTCCCCTCCGCAATCCAACACTTTCCTTACTGTTGCACTCACTGGAGTGGGAATAGTAATTTTTACCCCTCAGCTATCAAACACTTTCCCTACTGTTGCACTCACTGGAGTGGGAATAGTAATTTTTACCCCTCCACTATCTAACACTTTCCCTACTGCTGTATTCTTTGGAGTGGAATAGTAATGTTTACCCCTCCGCTATCCAGCACTTTCCCTACTGTTGCACACACTGGAGTGGTAATAGTAATTTGTACCCCTCTGCTATCCAGCACTTTCCCTACTGTTGCATACACTACAGTGGGAATAGTACATTTTACCCATAGTAATTTTTACCATTCCGCTATCCTACACTTTTCCTACTGTTGCACTCTCTGGAGTGGGAATAGTACATTTTACCCCTCCACTACCAAATGCTTTCCCTACTTTTGCACACACTGGAGTGGGAATAGTATTGTGTACCCCTCTGCTATCCAGCACTTTCCCTAATGTTGCATACACTACAGTGGGAATGGTACATTTTACCCATAGTCATTTTTACCCCTCTGCTATCCAACACTTTCCCTGCTGTTGCACTTACTGGAGTGAAAATATTAATTTTTACCACTCTGCTATAATAATAATAATAATAAAGAGTTTGTAGAGCGCTCAGTAACGCCATCGCGGCGTGTCCCCGCGCTGACGCTGTCCAAGGAATCAGCATACAAACTACCAGGATTTATGAAGAGTATAAATGAGTTTTAAGCAGAGCCCTAAACCGCGTTTCACTGCTCTCCAGTCTCAGTGCAGAGGGAAGTTTGTTCCACTGTTGAGCTGCTTGGAGTGCAAAGGAGCGTCCACCCATTCTGGCCTTCTTAGTCCTAGGGACTGTCAGCAGTCCGGCGCCCTCCGAACGGAGGGTCCTAGTTGGTTCGTATCTGCTGACTAAATCCTTTAGGTAAGTCGGTGATCTGTCCCAGATGATACGGTGACAGAAGAGGAGGCACTTATACCGCACACGCTTCTTCACCGGTAGCCAATGAAGCGCATCCAGCGCCATTATCGAGTTGGCTCTCCTGGGTCTTCTTAGCACCAGTCTGGCGGCGGAGTTCTGTATGACTTGTAGGCGACCTATGCTCCCCTCGGTAGCCCCCAGGAATAAGATGTTGCCATAGTCTAATCGCGAGGTGACCAGTGCCTGCGTTAGTGTCCTTCTGGCCGATAGAGGGAGGAGGTCTAAAGTTTTGTTTAGCGTCTATCCAGCAGTTTCCCTACTGTTGCACTCACTGAAGTGGGAATAGACATTTTTACCCCTCCACTATCCAACACTGCCCCTATTGTTGCACACACTGGAGTGGGAATAGAAATTTTTACCCCTCTGCTATCCAACACTTTATCTACTGTTGCATTCACTGAACTTGAACATTTTATTTGAAAGACTTTTAAATACTTTAATGCTTTAATTCATAATATAATCTTTTTATTAGATTTTAAGGTATTTGTGTATATATATATATATATATATATATATATATATATATATATATATATATATATATATATATATATATATGTATTTACACATTTTTATAAATACAATTTTAAAATAAAATAAGATAAAAAGTTTATTAATTGTTGGCATATACACTTACTGACTTTAGTCCGCACATGAACAATGGCCCGATTGGCATGGCAGTAATGCAATCTTCATGGCGGCCCCCTCTGACATGTGGGGTGCCACATTTACTCTGTACACAGGTGAGGGCAGGGTCAGCACAGCAGTAATGCAATCTTCACAGGGGCCTGCTTTGTCAAATGGGGTCACCAACTTTACTCCACACACAGATGATGACCAAATTGGCACAGCAGTAATGCAATGTTTACGGTGGTCCCCTCAGGCAAGCAAGGTTGCTAACTTTACTCTTCACACGGGTGACAGCTCAATCGACACAGCAGTAATGCACTCTTCACAGTGGCCGTCTCTGGTATATGGGGTCACCAAATGTAATCTGCACATAAAAACATTCTTGTTTTAGCTGTTCCTTTTAGGTTTTATCTTTTCCTGTTGTGTTATGTTTCTCCTTGTCTTTGCGCCGGGACGCTCCTTGGCTGGAGTAGCTGTGCGCACAATAAATTAATATAACATAACATAACATAACACATTAGCTATGGTCAGATCAGCACAGAAGTGATGCAATCTTCATTGTGGTACCTCTTCTGACATAAGGGGTCATAAGCTTTACTCCACACACAACGGGCTGTGACCCGATCAGCACGACAGTAATGCACCCTTCACAGCTTTCACTCTAGCATACAGGGTTGATATTTTACCCTGCACTAGGGCAATGGCCCAATCTACATGGCAGTATTACAGTCTTCAGCCTTACTGGCATACAGGATTGGCGAAATTTCTGTGCACCCAGGCAATGGTCCGATTAGTGCAACAAGGACTAACTTCACAACAACCCCCTTTGGCATCTGGGGTCGCCAAATTGAAGCTGCACACAGGTGATAATGCGATCAGTGCAGCCAGTCCTTTCTTTGACCTCATGAAGGGGATCCACTCTCCGGTATCCCCCAATGGACCTTGCTGCCTCCAAACACTCTCCTCTTCCTCACATGGAACACTAGTCTTGGCAAGCAAACAGGGGCTGGTTCTCCAGGCTCCAGGGCAGGTGGTTTCCATTTGCTTGGTTGATGCCCCCTCACCCACCTGGGAGAGTGGCAGACCCTAATTCCCAGCCCTGGTCACAAATGGAAGTCTTGCAGAGTTTCTCCTCCCACAGCCCGACTAGCTTTATGGCAGTTGGTAATTTTAGTGGCCTCGAGCTCCCGTTCTTATAGTCCATTTCAAGCACAAAATGTGATTTACTGTCTGAGTCTTTGAAGTTTGTGTTGAGCGTCTGCTTCCTTTTAAAGTACCCACTGATCTGCCCTCCGTCCAGAAAACAGTCTGACATGGCTGGGGTGGCTCTAAATTGGATAGCCCCACAACACAGGCCATGAGAGTGACTAAAGGTTCACAACTGAATGTCAGCACAGTAATATGTGCTCAAATGTTTACTCCAGGACCACAGACTTACTTGTTATGATTGTCTTATAAGCCTTATCTCCTTCCTTAGATGTGACTAGGTCCCTATTCAGTGACCTTTCTCAGAATCAAAGAGCACCCTTTGATGTGTACCAAAGAGCCTGACTCATCCCTCCTGCGGTGTTTGTTCTACCCAGCTCTCAAGAATGCAGCAACCTACAAATCTGTCTGTGGGAATCCTCTAAAGTCTCATGCTTCTATAGTTAGCCCTTTGTCTCCCAAAATGGAACCCAGTGCTTTCATGCATAGTACTACTCAAAGGCACAAATACATCTAGCACCCGCATTCAAACACCTGCAAGCTGCACAGTGCTACATACTAATTTAATGTGAGCTAAGCGCAGAGCAGCAGGACTTTACAGGAGAGGGCCTATGGGCCTCTCTTTAGTGACAGTGATAAAAAGGTGTGTTCACTCCTGCTGATCACTACACAGTATGCTGTGACCACCGTGCTTGTGCTACTTAAGTCTTGGTAAAAGCAGCAGTCTTTTAACATCATTAGGTTAGTGCTTTGGGCACACCTCCTGATCAAGCAAGACTGCAATCCATGAGACGGGCCAATGTCATGCTTACACACATGATCTGTCTTCGCCCATGACAACAAGACATTCAGATATTATAACTGGGACACTCAGGGCAGGGGAAGGGTTAGAATTGGGGGTCTCTAGTTGGCAGTGGTATGCACCCTATCCAAGTTGGGACCCTTCCTTCTCATCAGGATAAGTAGTTGCACACCTATATAACCCCTGCTCACCCCCTTGGTAGTTTGGCATGAGCTACTGTGTGTGTTATTTGTACATAACACACACAGTAACACAGTGAGAACACTGCAAATGGACACCACACATCTAAACCAAAGAAGACCAAAACACCAACATTCAACATACATAAATCAAAATGTGACTTGTAAAAGGTTTTAAGAAACTTGTCCATAGAAATCCAAGGATGTGTGATTTTTACACAAAGCGCCTCAAATGCATCAAATATCACAAGGCAAAACAGCCGCAGAGGAGGGAAGCGTCTGAAAACACAGCGATGTGCCAGTTTCTGAGTCCTCTGGTAGGTAATGTGATGGTTCTGCTGTATGTAGGAGAAGTGATGCATCAAACCTAGACTGTAGGGCGTTGTGATGTGTCGATTCCAAGACGGTTCTAGTCAGCGTGTGCTGAGACGATGATGTGTGCAAAAACAAGCCGTCTTCAGCCAGCAACGATGATGTGTGGCGCACAGGCATAAAGCATGCAAATCCGAGACAAGCTGTAGGTCGATGCAGTGGTGGCAAACAGGCGCTGCATTGATTTCTTCAGCCGCATAGCAGGGCCTGCATGGGGGTCGGTGCAGGGGTCTCAGACTTCAGAGACCAGTGCATTGAAATCGTCATGCTGTGGTTCTTTAGGCCACTGACAGATGCTGCGTCAGTTTCTTCGCTCGCACTGGCTGTGTGTCAGAATTTTCTCCGGCACATCAGTGTTGCGTCGGAAAATAGAAACATAAGGTTTCTTCAGTTCTTTGTATATCTTTGCAGCAGGAACAACCTCTAATGACCCAGAACTGGGTTTGGCACCACAAGGCAGATCAGAACTCCGAGCAGTGGTGCTCAAGGATGCTGCAAGTGAAGTCTTTGTGTCTCTGAGACTTCTAAACAGGAGGCACGCTCTACACCAAGCCCTTGGAGAATCTTCTTATGCAGGATACCACAGTAAGGCAGCAGACCAGTCTTTTCCACTGGCCACAGGCAAAAGTAGCAACTGTAGGCAAATCCAACAAAGCAACGCACAGCAAAAGGGCAGTACTCCTCTTAGCAGCTCTTCTTGGTAGGGTCCTCTTAGTAGAGAAGCAATCTAAAGTTCTGGAGTTTTAGGTTGAATACTTATATATCTTTTACCCTTTGAAAACTTTATTCAGACAGTCTCTCTTGCTCAGTAAACCCAGTGCTGTCCTCCTTGGTCCAGCCACACTACAGGGGTGGAGACAGTATTGTGCAAGGCAGCCACAGCCTATTCAGGTGTTAGTGACAATGCCTCCGACCACTTCAGCCCAGGATGACTCATCATCATATGCGGAGCACACCTCAGCTCTCTTTGTCTGAGTGGAGTAAATACACAATTGAGCCCCTGTCAGTCTAAACCAGACGTTGATTCAACAGGCAGTCCGAGGCACAGGATGGTTAAAAAAGAAAATGCCCATTTTCTAAAAGTAGTCTTTTCAAACATACAATTTAAAAACAATCATCTTTACTAAAAGATGTGTTTTAAATTCTGAGCTCACAGAGCTCAAACTCCAATTCTCTACCTCTTCCCAATTGAAAGTTACACTTGTAAAATGCTACAAGGCTGCTCCAATGATATTCTATGGGAGAGTTAGTCCTTGCAATAGTGAAAAACGAAACGTACAGTATTTCACTATTGGGACATGTTAAAGACACCACTACTACGTGTCCTACCTTCCACATACACTGCACCCTGGCCATGTGGGTACCTTGGTCCTATCTTAAAGGTGATTTACATGTAAGAAAAGCGAAGGTTAGGCCTCGGATAGTTAGTGCACTTGCCAGGTTGACATGGCAGTTAACACTGTGCAAGCAGACACTGCAATGTCAGGTCTGAGACACATTTGAAAGCCTACCTGTGTGGGTGGCACATTCAGTGCTGCAGACACACTAGTAACAATTGATTTACAGGCATTGGGCACACATAGTGCACTTTACTAGGGAATTAAATATGCCAATCATGGATAACCAACCATAATCACAATTTACACAGAGAGCATATGCATTTTATCACTGATTAGCAGTAGTAAAGTGCCCATAGTCCTAAAGCCAGCAAAAACAGGGCAGAAAAACTAGGAGGCAAAAGGCAAATGTTTTTGGGGATAACCTTGCAAAAAAGGGCCAGGTCCAACAGGAAGCAACATCCTGTGCTGCACCATTTTAAGTCTTGGAGTAAAGGCGTTTTTTCTGAACAGATTGCTTTGGCAGGATTAAGCTGTACTCTCAAAGAAAAATGTTATAAACAGGAGCCAGAAGATGACGTTGGAGTTCTATGTAGTAACCTTAACACACATACACAGCAAATCATAACTGTGCACACTTTTGACAAAGGGCCAGTATTTTCATTTAATTTTTAAGAAAATCTACATGTACACACATTTTTATTTTAGGAGCAAAAAGCTGTAAACCTAACATTTTTATTTTGTAAGCAAAGTAAGACACATATGCAAGGGTGATAAGTAGAAATCTCTATTTATAGAAGACTAAGGCATTGAAAGAGCATGGCACTTCTTTAACAAAAAAGCCATAAATCAGCAGTTAAAATGTTTACACCAAGAAAGTAAATACAGCAAAGAAATGCTTATCCATTTCCAGCTGTGCATTATTTGGCATGTGCATTCTAACAACATCACTACCCAACACACCATCATAAACTGGACACTGTAACTAACAACGCAATGCCATTTCCTTGATGGACATCTTATTCAGGCAGCAGTAAACCATGAAAAACACATGAAAGCCTATGGCTGAAGGGGAATGTTCAAAAGCCCATTCTCTTTTTGTACATCTTATTGTGCTTTTTCCAAGAACTGGGGATTGAGGCCTACCACTATCTAATGCTCTCTGTGCCCAGATCCAAAAAGAAATCATTAGACATAGCAACAATAATCCCTTGAGCATCTGTGCAGGAGTTGTAATGTATAACACCCATTAAGCGATCTAAAAGCAGCAGTAATTATATCAACTGAACCCCCATTTCAATAATAATGCAATGCTTTCCTTTACAAGTGATTATATTCTGTTAAATGTGTACCTTGGATATCTGCACCACAGATCAAACAACTTAAGAGAGAGGAGCTAAAGATACAATAGGACAAGCCTTTCATTATATGTGCAGAGTTCTCAGCCCCAAATACAGAATTTCACAGTAGTAAAATTATTATTAGTAAAATTAAACTTGTAGTTTGTGAATACCAAAAAGTAGTAAACTTACACGAAAGTATAAGCTAACCTTTGTGAATCAGGCCCATGGTGTAAAAATGTCAACACATTAATTATTTTCTGGATTTGAAACAATGAGCAGTGAGATTGAAAAAGTCCTCTTCCAGATGTATGTTTACTGACCCTTGGAGACATATGGTCATTATGCAAACCATGGAGGAGAAATATTCTGCAGTTAGGTTGGGAAAATAGCCTTTAACATGGTGAGAACAGTATGATAATGATGAGAATGTGAATATAGATAATGTAACTGACAGAGAACATTAAAGTTGAGGCTTGTGCACAACATCAAAATTAAAGCAACTCACAAATATTGTTACATATAAACTATTGGGGAATCGAATCTGCAAATGTCCTGAATTTTCTACAGCTTGTTTAACACAGTGGATATTAAATGAATTTATTTGGGTGGTGTCAGAAGGATGCTTGAAATACCCACACCTGAATTTTGTGAGCCTTCATAAATCTTCTACATGTAATTCCTGTCTGGAAAGAAAAGTAGATTTAGGAATAAATGTGTTTCTTAAGCGGGAAAATATATTCAATGCCCTCAATATAATGAGCGTTTCGGACAAGAGGCATCCTGTATCTGTAAAAAACATCTTATTCCAGTTTTTAAAAAGTGAGAGCTAAAGTTTGTGTCCCTGTATGTACTCCTGTGGGTTGTCAGCCCCACGTAAAATATCAGGAGAATATGACAGGACGTGTGCGCTAATAAATCTGTGACTTTACACTTACATGGTTGTAACATTAAAATTATGAGAAAAAAGTGCTGCTCCCAAAGACGGAGGCACCTCCGGGCAGGGAAGCATTGCTAAAATAGGTGAACAGCAATAGATTTGCATTTTTTTGTGTATTCACAAACTTTTGCAAATCTCCTCCTCAACATGTGTCCAATCGGGGACTAAACACCTGTCAAGGTCAGCAGTGAGCCTGTAACCTTGTTAAAGTGTTGAGGAAACCTATCCCAAAATTAGTGAGGGGTTTCCAAGGGGTTTCCCAAGGAGAAAAAAATACAGTAGCAAGTGCATTTGCACTTAGTCGAATCTCTTTTGTATTACTTGAATATCGAGTGTATATTAGCATATGCATTCATGAAATTCACTGAAGAATTGCGGAAGTGCCCCAGGGAAAAGTCTGGCAGTCACATTTCAAAGAGGCACTTCTGAAACCCATTGTGAATTCCTCCAAATATCCACTGTTTTCTCCATACATAAAATAACGACTGATTTTTTATTTTTTTGGTTAAATCAAAAATTGTTTTTTTTAAATCTACTATTTATACAAATCGTAAATTTGTCTCGATCTATGACTTTCAACATATGTTAGTGATTTTACCCCAAGTTGTTAAATAATGAACTGAAATTAAACAGGGGGGTTCCAAGAATTCGAACCTAACATGTAATTAGTTGATTCTTCTCATCAAAACAAAGCCAGGAGGTATGCATCATGTCTTTTGATAGGAAAAAAAATAAAGGTCACCATGACAAAGAATTGATCATTAATGTGTGTTCAACATGATGCAGTCTCCTTTTTCTGCATTGCACTGTCAGGAGTACTTCCTTGTTTATTTCCCCTCTCACTCCATGAAAACAGCAATAATTCTGAAATAAAGAATGCATTAGTGGAAGCGTGTAATTGAAATGCTGTTAGAGCCGATCATGAATAATATAGCTTGACTTGTTTGTACCCCTTTAAGGGGACGACTTGCAGTTACAATGTCAAAATAAGCATTCCTCTTTGCATAATGTACTTTTATATTTTATAAGCACACTTGTGATACATTTATTAAAGAAATTGTTTAGCAAATTATATTAAAATGTATACTCTAAAACAGAAAACGGAATACAGTTTATTGTTTGTTGGCGATGACAGCTTTTATTCCACCACCTCAAGTAATGTGTCATGTGAACCTGGAAGGTCGCAAGACCACCGCTTGCCGCAGCTCAGGTAATCCGCGACTAACAGTTCTGTGTTGTCCTAAATGGTTGCACATATATTTTTTATAATATCAATACTGTAGATTGTTTCTGTTGGCCAGTAAATTACACCACCACAAAGGGAAAACCTTTATTTTATCCCCAGACATACAAAACTTTGAAAACGTTTCATTCTTGCTTTAAGAAATCATTAGAAGTGTAGGCGTTAAAAACAAAAGCCTCATTAGTTTGAACAACATCCCGAATGGCTCCTAGAGACTGAGGGGACAATTTCTGAGAAAGTTTTGCAGTGCAGTGCAGCAAGTCACCTTGCTGCGCTGATCTGTGTCACAGGGAAAGGGGTGGAATACACCGGATTTAAGGTGCTACCCTGCATTCCTGCCTTTTTCCCTCCGCTTGCGTACATATGGCAGCCTAGCACCAATGCACCATGGTTCAAGGGTGCCTGCGTTGCAAGCAGGATTGTTTTTGTGCAGGAAGGAACACCTTCTGGCACAAAAA
Source organism: Lissotriton vulgaris (assembly GCF_964263255.1). Classification (NCBI taxonomy): domain Eukaryota; kingdom Metazoa; phylum Chordata; class Amphibia; order Caudata; family Salamandridae; genus Lissotriton; species Lissotriton vulgaris. The sequence continues at coordinate 1,318,731,308 of NC_141691.1, forward strand.
CAATCCTAAGAGGCATATTCTTCTTTCTATGTGTACTGTGGAATGCAACACATATAGGAAAGCGGAAGCAACGAGGAGCAATAAAGATATTTCTCCTCGTTACATATTTCCTGGAAGGCATATCTCTTTGGCACCTTTCCAGGTCTACCAGTTCCGGTAAAAACCATGGAGTTGCGTGGGACCACCCACGCAACACCAATGGAATGCCTTTCCAGGGCAGGGTAAGGCAACGCAGTAATTTGCACTGCTTTGCTTTACTCCAGATTTATGGACACACTCAGTGCCACGCAAAGTGGCGTTGCATGGCTTCATAAATCACATGTAAGGTTTGCGTTGCTCTTGCAAAACGTTGTGTGGTGCAAGAGTAAAGCAAACCGGCTCATAAATAGTTCCTTGAGAGTATTGTGCAAACCCTAACCTTCTCAACAGGGTCCAGGAAGGGTCATCACACTGAGAACATTCTTTAATACGAGGCAAAATGGTGCATTTTAAAGCCCAATTTTCAAGGAATTTGGCCAATAGATGCATAGTTTATACACATTTGTCAATGGGCACTCAATAGCTAAATCACAAAATCGGAGTCTGAGAACTCATGGACTCTTCTATGTTTTGAAGTTAAGGACAGTGAAGTACAGTAAGTTAAAGTTGTTTGTCTGGTCAGAAAATCTGTAGATCAACTACAGGACTCATCATGTCTCGAGAGATACTGAATGGCCATAAATTATGCTTAGGAATTTAAAACTAGAGTCGTAAAAAATGTTCAAGTACTACATTGTAACTGTGAGAGCACCACCGTTTTATAATCGTATTGTCTTTTAAATTCTTGTTCTACAAAATTCCGTATATATTGTGTTATTGTGCAGGGGTATCATTTTTATAATTTTGTAGAGTTTGTTTTATATAATGCAGTTTCTATAATTTTTTCATGTTGGGATTATTTTCAATATTGGTCAAGTTTGTGTTTTGTGTAATGTAGTACTTGAAACTTTGTTATGATTCTAGTCTTAACTTTACCCCAGGTAGGGCTGCCCCTGTTTGTTGTAATTATTTAAGGAATTTAAGAAAACATTACATTCAATTGTTTGTTCGGTAATGATTTTATAGCAACAGAGATGACTTTTCTCAATAGAAAAGGATATTCATTCAGTAAACGAGGGTAGTATTGGTGTACGCAACCTAGAATCTTACCATCAGGCCACCATCTGATCTATTTGGGGAGATGGCTAGTAGTAGATTTGGACCCCGAGAGATTGGATGTCATGTCTCTAATATGCAGTAGAGATCTTGTGCGATGTTGTTCACTTAGGCCCTGATTGCAAGGTGGTTGTTATATTCCAACCTGTGCATAACCCCCTGTTTATCCACATATTTTAATTGTGAGTTGTTACTAGATAATAAACACATCCAATGAATATTGGATGCATTCAAGAAATCAACCTTCGTTAAATTTCGGCTGACCAAACCTGCCAAAATTTAACTGGTGAATACCATACAATATTTGCTATATCATGCAGACACAAAACTCTGCATGTTTTTCCCCTACAACTCGTAATAGGTGATAATTATTGCACTCAATAAATAATGCACCCCGTGGTATCATTATTTATGTTGTGTGATAAATACCAGCTATACTCATAATCAGGGCCTAAGTCAAAACTGATGGCACCCTATTCTAGGGCATTGTGAGTGATTAAGACTTGCTGGGCTACATACATAAAAAGCTGGCAATTAATTTTCCCTACACTCCATGCTTGCCGTTGTGGTCAATATCAAGATTGGCAACAGTAGAGGGGAATCACTACACATAACCATGATAGCAAGCTGGCATTAGGATTATTGGGAATCTGTACAATGCTGAAACGCGCCTTAAATTTGGTGGAGCTCATAGACGGCTATGGGTTACACACTGGCTAATTCTTGACATACAGAGACCTGGTGGAGGTTATCAGAGAAACATGGGATGGTGGGGTGGCTTAACCTCCTATGTTCAAGGCATTATCCACCAATCTGATGCACATAATACAGTGTAAAGTGGTGACAATATTGCACCGAGCATGGGCACCTGCATTTTATTCCCCCACAGCTAGACTGAGAATACTGTGGGAACAAAAGATGGCAGAGTCCATTACAAATAAAGAATAGAGGTAGATCCTAGATTATACCAAAACAGTAAATAGGAATCCTTGCTTTAAATTCACACAACTCAATTATCTGCATTGTATATGTATGTATCCTTGGCGCGGCTGGCCAATTGGTGCCCATGAATGATGACAGCATGCCCCAGATCTTGAACAGATTTCCAAGACCTTTTTCATATGGTTTGGGAGTGTTCCCTCATTGAAATGTAGTGGACATTCTTGTTTTCAGTACTAACAGAACACTCTGGTAGACACTTAGATAACACTATTGCAGTGTGTTTACTGGGCAGTTTGTGAGAACGCCTGCATCTAGGGGCCTGGTTTAATTTATTGGATAGCTATGCAGTAGAAGGCGCCTGCAGCGCCTTCAGAGCTGCTCTGGAAACAAAAATTGATAAAATGGACTTCTATGGAAAAAAATGTTATGAAATACACAAAGACAAGCAGGAACTGGTGGGACCATCGCTCAGTGGGATACAATCCTGCTTGCACTTCAGGTCAAGACAGATGAGATATCCCCCTAAATAGGTAATGGAATTGCACACTTCTGTTTTCATTAGACACACCTTTGTTTAACTGTAACCTTGCACTGAAGGACGGAGGAAGATGTACCTTTGTTGTAGCAAATGACAGGTGAGGGTGCCAATACCGGACAATGATGAAAGCGGGAGGTGCACCGATGGATTTAGTTCACCCTACATGATTTTACACATACAGAAAAGTGTGTGGTGTGTAGTGGGATGTGGATGTATTTTCTTTGTGAGGTGATGAATACAAAGGTGATCGGGTTATAGTTATGCAGTTGTTACAACTGAAGTAAAAGTAAATGGGTCAGGTTGTTTGATGTTTTGCAATATGAATGGAACACACATATGATAAACATATTATTGATGCACTGCGTTATTAAAGAATGTATGTTGCACACAAAAACTAAATTTATAAAAAGCAGTGATAATATAAAATGCATCAATTACAATGCATGAATCCGAAACTTCCTTATTTCTTTATGCTTAAAAAGTAGATGCTATCATTATTAACCAGTTCAGTGATTTATGATTTGGCTGCAAAAATTATCTGGACAAGGATCAGTCACACAACCTTCTTGAAAGTCTATTCAGAGTGATGTGGAATTACTTGACCTTGAAAGGCCCATTGGAAGTTGCAGTCTGAAACAAGCTAGCTACCCAAAAGATGACTACTGCAGTGGACTAAAATACAATTAAGTACAGATGCTTTTAGTCACAGATATCTGTGAGGTGCTATTTTCTGTAATTTCTAGTTTCTGACAAGCACTGGTGGATTTACTGCTCACTGTACTGGCTATTTCATCTACTCAGTGAGACCCACTCATGCCCTCTTTCAGTTAATAGATTGAGGGAATTCATGATGCAACTGTGCATTATAAAAAGAGTCAGTGCTAATTTTCTAAAGGCTTGCCTCTGTAATGATGGGTGAAAAATAATGGACTGGAATGCAGTTTTGATTGATCACCAGTTGCTCAGATTGATTCAAGCATTCCACCCATCATCTTGTTGTTTGTTGTAATTCACAATCCAAATGCAAGATGTATACCAAGATTTTGGTCCTGTCCTCACGGTGCCATAGGACCCATCTGTACCCTATTGAAGAGGCCCAGATAGGCAGAAACCAGGATGTGGTTTCTTTTGGAGAGGGACTTGCCTTGCAGTTCGGGATGGGCAGTTCCCATGAGGAGCAGGGTTAGTACTGATTTGCATATGACAGGCCTCTGTCTCTACCCACAGTTATGCTTTTAGGTCCTTCATTTTGCTTTTGCAATGTCTGCCTGATTCTGATCTAATATTATTCCCATTTCGAACTACACCACTGGGACAAGTTACAAAGTTAATTGGCCAGATGGTAGTTCAAGGCCACTCCTGAACAAAAGTCAAATTTATTTGGGATTTGCCTTCTCCTGGTAGAGGAAGGATGCTGGAGAGAAATCTATACAGAGTGATTAACTGGCAAGCCTGTGTAATCTCTTATTAGAGGTACAAAGAGGGTACTACGAAAATTCTGGCTCCAATCACCAAGGGCTACATCTTGGAACTAAGAAGCCAGTTTTGAGGGTCAGTTAGGGGAAAAGGCAAGACACGGAAAGTGCTCTTGCAGCCCACACATTGATTCCACCATTTTGAAAATACAAATGATGCAGTTTAGGGAGGTAGGCCACCCAGTGGACTGCTCCTAAGAGGTAGCTGTCAAGGATGGAGGTGGCATCTATGGGTTAGACAGAGTTGTCCATCTTGATGAAGGAAGGACCTACCATGTGGACAAATCCATGACTAGAGAGGACCGCTTGAGATTCTGTTGGACTATCTTCAGGGCAAGTGCCAATGGCCTCATCATTCCCTCTGGAGGACATTACAGATTGGGCTTGCTGTAGGCCCTAAAGTGAAGGGTTCCTTGGTGGACCATTTCCGGAAAGAGGTGCCCCAGACTCATGCAAGACACACACATGCCCTTCAAGTGGCAGGAGGTTGTGTTATCTGGGAGTGCAGGCAGGCAATGCAATCTTCTCTGTGGGCCAAGAGGTGATGCCGTTGCGAGACCCTGGACCATTAGTATAGCAGAGGGTCATGAACAGGTGGACAGACCCCTGAGGTTTTCCCCCAATGGAGAAAGAGCAGTGTAAACCGGCACCGACAAATTTCTGCAGTTATGGAGGCAACGTAACCCTAAACAGATAAGCCTGCTGGCTAGGGCACTCCACCAAAATTTTAACAATTTAAGACCCTGTGGAAAAAAGCCCAACAGGGCCTTAAATGTCTGCCTTTGTATTGCCCCTATCATGAGTAGTTTGCCAATTTGGTCCACGTAGCTGCCAGGCGAAGAAGGCCTTACCATCAGGGGTGGCTCCTCCATGTGGGCGGAGGAGCGTTGCCCCACTGCTTTCTCACAGTGTGAGAAGCAGAAACATAAAATGGTATCATAAATACCATTTTATGTTTTTGCTTCTCGCACTGTCAGAAAGCAGAAGAGTTTGATTGTGGGAGGGCGGCTGGGTGAGTCTGCTCAAGGGCAGGGGAGGAGTGGCTTGCCCAATGCTGAGGGCCCTGACTGTTTGGTCGGCCCTCTGGGGCCGACCAAACCAGTCATGCGCACTCCCTTTTCTCCATGTAGGCTGCATGCAGCCTACATGGAGAAAATGGCTTTCTCATAGACGTCTGTGTTGTCGGTGTCCCAACCTAAGTGGAGGGGAGGGAGGCTGCCTGCTTCCTGTTCCTGCGGAGGCAGGAAAGCCGGAGCTGGACGCGGAAAACATGGGACCCAGGAAGGGTAAGTTTTCTTTTTTTATAATTTAACCCCCCTACCTGCATGACCCCCCTTCCCTCGTGACCACTCCCCTGTCCCCCCACCCTGTACGGCCCCATACCTGCCCCAAACCCGTGAGCCATGCCGGGCACCACTGCTTACCATGTTCAGCAGGTTCTGAGTTGTTATCCAATGAGGGTCAGAGTTCCAGGGGACGAACTGGGGAAGAGTATGCCATACTCTGCATTCACCTTTTTCTAATGTTATCCCAGCTGAGGCCCAAGACTCTGCTGTAAGCGCTGTCACGCTTTAATTGATTTTTACCCCGGGTTAGAGTTGGGTGCACTGGTCAATGTTCTTTGCACCTTCGGAAAATGAAGGAAATCTTCTCTGTTTCCCAGGACCCTCTGGCCTGCACCCTTATCCCTGTACTTGGAGGGGGCTTACCCAGGTGGGGGAAGCTTTGCACATTCTCACCTCTACACCCTGTGCCATGTCTAGAGCAAGTAAGGTGGCAGTATGAGAAGAATGAGAGGTGTCTTCCATGTCTGACTGCTCCTGCCTGTGAAGGGCAGTCGGGTAAGCCTTTGGGCGGCGCAGCACTTGGGACTACAGCACAACACTATCCCCACAGTGCCCAGGTACCCCAATGTAGAGAGCATGGGCACCTGTGGAAGTAAGTGCTATGGAAAAACAAAACAAAAAATAGAAAAACACTAACTGGCACCAGTATTTACAAAAAAAAGTAAAGCCAAAAGGATAGGAAATACTTTCTGGTACTTCAAGTTTGGGAGAAAGAATACTCTGAGGGAAAAGGCAGATCCCAGGGGACAGGAACTCCTTTAATTTGCATTTTTTGGTGAAGTGCCTCAAGATGACAGGGGTGCAACATGAAAAGTTGAGCCTGGGTAAGGGGGGAGGGAACAAAAGCATTATTGGGCCCCTCCACGGGTAAAGAAAACCTCTCAGTATAGTTTTTGACATTTGGAACCCTAATTCTTCTTGGAACCAGAATCCATGACCCTGGGAGACGGTTTTGGGTTTTGGGATTGTCAAGGATACATTGAGTAGGGGTGTGGTTCCAGAGCCCCTGTTATACATAGATCTTTGTTGCTTCGTTCTCTGAGAATGTTATTTATTTGTGTAAACATAACAGAACTCTGACATTGAAATGTTCACCATCTCAATGCTTTAAATTGTGCAACTAAAAGTTAAAATCCGTGTATGCTCTTGATACAAATAACAATGTGAGTTATCTTTAGTAGATATTTCTAGTAGCATCTAAAATGTTGAATGACATTACTTCTGAAGGGCTTATTTTTTTGCCTTTGACAGGTTACACACTGACAAAGCCAGTTGGCCTGACTTTTAAAAAGCGCCCCTCACATGTATTTGTTGCATGGGGAATATTGTGCTTCTATCTGTTAGGTGTTAATGGGCACAGACCATTAAATATGCCTCAAGCATACAGTACATTTAGAGGGTCACTTGACTAATCTGACCTATTTATTGTGCAGCATCTATAAGTTATGTATCCATTTAGGTATTTCCACCTGAGAGGCTGTATATATGTGCTAATTACATTGTAGGATTTAGTTTGTTTTGTAATAAAGTACTTTTCTATTTTTATCAAAAAAGCAATGGCTGAACAGTGATCTAGATAAAGTACTGTTGGCGTATTGCTTAGATGTACGCATGTAGCCGCAGCACCTCCACTGGGTAATCCTTGGAATGCTCACCATCACTACTTTGCGAGTGCTGAAAACGAGTACCTGGTTTCCGGTTTCGACGTTTGTCTTATGAGGGCCTCAATTCTCCAGCAGCTAAACATCCCAGGTTCAACAATGGTTCGCATCGATTAACATCATTCAGGCAGTTTAAATTAATACTGCAGGTAATTGTTAGCATTCGTACCTCTTTATTTTTTAGGTTATTCTCTCCATTTTGCTTACTCAGATGACTTTTAACAATCGATTCAGTACAGATAAGAGTCTCAGTCCCAATCACAAGATGTGTAGATCATAGGTCACTAGTCACCTGGGACATTTTCTGTTGAACAGTTCTCCAAACTGAAAATGTACTCCAGTAAAGGGAAACTCTTCAGTGTCTGATAGCTTGAAATAGTGCATGATCAACTGTTTTCATTTTAATAATATCATTTAATAGATTATTTTTAAAGTCTCAAGTTAAACCCTCCCATTTTTGTAAAGATATCACTCAAAGTTAGCGAAGTAGATAAAGTATGCACAGAATATCAGCTTGCATAGCACTGAATGCATGTGTATTTTATAAATGTTTATATAATTCAGCTTGCTTTTGAATGATTAAGATGTCATTTTCTTCCTCCTGAATCGATTTCAGAGTGGTTTATAGTTCATGATTTAGACAAAATGATGCTTACTCTTTTATTCCTCCATTAGGAGTACTGCTGTCAATGCTAGGAAGCAGACCAATTTCATTTAGGTTTCTGTGAAGTAAGCATTTTTCTACAAATTATGGAAGTTTACATTCTTCTAAATCTACATCACATTCTAGTGTCCTTGAAAATAGAACATTGCAAGTATCATACATATATCTGTTTAAATGAAAATGCATGTTGCACATTATTTTTCTTACATTATTCCTGCAATGAAGATAAATTCCAGCAGATGCTAGGGGAATTGCTGTTCTTGGCATTCTAACATAGAATGTAAGAGATGTCTGCTGGGCTGACGGGCGTCTCAAAATTTGGTGGGCAGGTACTCCTTCAGGCGATGGAGAACTTTACGCTGTTGCACTAACGGAGTCAATTCCCATCCGCAAATCTTAAATCAGGCCCTTAGTCTGTTCTAATCTTATTTGAGCCTGTTAGGCCAATCCTGGTCAATTAAATAGGGCTCTAAAGGCAATCAGTTTTGCTTTTACCTCTTTTAAGAACAGGCCCGCAGATGACAGTTATTTTATATGCCAATAAATGTAAGTCATAATTAAGAGAGTTACTTTTATGATTTTAAAGAGTTGACATGTTTAGATGTCCTAATTTCTTCAAACTGTGCTCCCATATATTTGTTGCTATTCATTCTCTCAATCAAATACCATAAGTTACTCCTATTAGATTCCTACTGCATTTCACTATGTATATTTTAGCGATATTCTCAACTACCCCATTCTATAAACAATATCCTGCTAATGCTGTTAACTGATGTACCACTGGAATATTGAGTTCAAAATATTGTGTTGCCAAAATGACACGGCCTAAATATTGACACCAAGATGTTATGAATGTTAATGAGAGAGAGGGAGAGGGAGAGCGAGAGAGAGAGAGAGAGAGAGAGAGAGAGAGAGAGAGAGAGAGAGAGAGAGAGAGATTATTGAAAATCACAGAGCATTTCAGGGACCATATAAGGGATCGAAGCTGTAGGCCAAGTTCCTTAGGTCATGGAATTGCATCATCGCAATTTATATTTATTGCAGATCCTACTATACAAGATGAAGAGTTGCCATGGTCACATATTGCGAATTAAGTTGCATGTATGTGAGTCTACTCTTCGTCGCAAATCTGCATCACTGTCTCGTTCAGCATCACTGTCTCTCAGTAGGATGCACAGATGGAATTATTATACATGAGGTAGGATTTCTGCAAGTTCAGATGAAAGGCTGTTTCACATTGTGATTGAGTTGTATATCCTTTGCATTGCACGACAACAGCGACTGGTTGGTGAACCAGTTATTAGCAGATCAGGCCATAATTTAATTCACTATATTAGTCGGGATGTTTTGAAACAGAGAACCGCGGGCAGATTTTCTTTTTATTTAGTTAACGTATTTTGACATCCATAGCATGTAAAGAAAAATAGAGGTTACTCACTTGCTTTGGACTCATCACCATGCACAGCATATAAGGGAGCATTCATTGTGAAATTACCGGCTCCTGCTTAGCATTTGCAATTCTCACATTACCGAAATGGCCAGTGTTTAATTTCTAAAATAATAAGTTCCCGGGCCTTGACTAGGAGGCCACTGCAGCTTGTACCACTCATTTCCCCTGTCATTGCTGCTAATGGTGGTACCAACACAACTATTAACAATGTATCTCACCAGAAAGTGTGCGACTCAATATTATTCCAGGTTCCCAAAGCTAAATGAATGGCTGGGGAGGCAGGTATTAGTAATTTTTTATGTATGTTGTATTCATAAACAACCGTTTTTCTCCTCCCCTCTAAATTAGACGAGCAGGCCACCATGTGACAGACTGTCATGAGTGTGGTGTGGACAATTGATTGCTGGTGCCGATATGGAAACCAATGAAGTGCTGGTGCTACGCACCAAAAGCCTACGGCTCAAATTAAGCACTGATGCATCCGCAAAACAATTTTACGTTGAAGTGTAAGTCGCTATTAGGAAGGGACGTACATCAGGCCCTTTTTTGGGGGGTGGGGGGGACAAAGCAGACCCGACCAGAGCAAAAAGAAATGAAGCAAAATAGTGAATCATTACAATATGTACATTTATATGAATAGCACGTTTGTGCAAAGTAACCCAACCTCAAAAATGTATTTCTTTTGGTCAGTATACGTTGTATTAATGTGTGTTCTTTTTCGACATAGGGTTTAAGTGTGTGTTCACATCAACATCGCGTTGGGGTGGTTGTTTAGGAATGTCTCATTCTTCTTTTTGTTCTATCAGTAGAAAACATTAAATTACACCCTTCCTACGTGTAGCTATGTGCAGGGACCATGTAACACTGCGCCTTTGTGATTGCGTTGCTTCAGCCTTCAGCATCCGATACACGTGGAAATATCGATGGAAGCCTTTGGCACAACACATGTAGTTGCATTTGAGTAAACACCGACGGGGGCCCGTCTTTCATATCCAAACCTATGGCCCATTCGCATTATTACAAGTGCATTATATCCTAAAGGATTTATAATGAGATGGACAGGATAACTTAATTCAACTCTCATGTCCCTCCAGACTGCGTGGCATTCAATTGAACGCAACGCTGTAAATATGTCTCCTATACCTGTATTGACCTCTTATTTTATATTTACATTTTTTAATTATCCTGAATGTATTTGCAACTTGTTAGTTTGTAATTCTCCTTATATAACGTACTCGGTTGCATTGTAAAGCGCTCTGACGCCTTTGGATAAAGTCTGCGCTATATAAAACTGCATTAAATAAATAAAGTCAATACAAAACCGCCACGTATGCGTAGTAATCTGTCCACGAAACTCTAAAAGAGTCCTTAGTCTAGTAATCTGCAGATAACCTGGTAAACGTGACCTCAACTTGCCCCGAAACTGCCCAGTAAAACCGAGAAAGGGAACGCATGATATTGGAGGTCACTTGATTATCGAAATTTGAATAACACTTTTTTTCTTCATGAAGAAGTTGGAATTTCATTTTTTCTAAAACTGGTGCCTCTGCGGGGGACCTTGCAGGTTTTGGTATGGTCGGGCTGATATCTACGCTGCCACCGATGTTACATTTTTTTTCAATATAATTATATTTCATAAAGATATGTGTTGGACGGACACCGGCACGCCTCAGGCGCCGCGCCTCCATGCCTTGACAGCGAACACCTTAGTTCCCGCTTCTCTTGTTCCACAGATAACATAATTGCATTTTTACTCATCGCAATGAACAAATACATGCTTCCAACTGGGAAATATTTCATGTGTACAGTCGCTTGCGCTACAGCTGACCCAGATATAAACTCCAGCTGTCCTTGTTGATTACCTGTGAGCCCTACAAAACCCAATGTCTCTGTTATGATATACCTTCAAAGTATATGCAAAGTCCCTGTGCTCCTTTGTGCGGTTATTACAGACAACAGCAATATTACAATGCATGACATTCACTATGCAAAACACGAGTCGGTAATTTTCTTTCGTCAGGCCGTTTCAGAATGTTTAATTCAGCTGGCCTGGAACCCTCCCTGGCTGCCATGCTGGGCCCGCAATATGTATTCCGCCTGGAGGGCGCTCTGCACTTAAAACAAATATTTCTCCTGAAAACCCACATTGGCCGGGGGATTCAAGACCAGCAAAGGTGTTTTCCTCGCAGGGGGGTCAAGAAGGATTTATTGCATCTTAAGCCCTAGGACTTTCTTTTCCTTTGAACCCAAAGCTTTCAAATATTAGTTTTGGTGCCGGGGGTTCAGGATCAGACATGACCTGACTGAATGAGACCCCAGAGAGTGCAATCCTCATATTGCAGGCACGTAAGCAATCTCTTTTCTTGTGTTTCTGTCGCTTCGGATCCACCGGCCTTAATCCTACAAAGCGGAGCGTTTCTTTTTGAGTTTGCTTCTCCTGCGCTGTTTCTCTCCCTGGCCTAGATGTAACATCAATCAGGCCCCATATCCATAACATTACCCGCAGATAGAGCTCCGCGGCTCTGCGCGCGTGCGTGATCAGATGACCCGCATTAGCTTCAGCGCGTTGAAGTGGTAATCTTCATATGCTAACCATGGTAACAGAGGCACATCCCAGGTGGCCTTCATTTCCTATTCGGCGTCAGGTGCGGCTGTGACATTTATTCACTCGGGTCTTTATGCAGCAAACTGTTCTGTGAAAGACTAAAATGATGTTGGCGTAGTAATTTACAATAGTTAAACAGCAGCGGGGGAAATGCGCGGGAGGCGCGTCTTGCGTCATTGCGTGCAGAGCCAGTTACGTTTGGAACGCGAAGGCCCTTCAATCTGAGGAGCGAGGGATCCCGCTTTCAGTCAACGCCGGAGAAGAGAATTTATTAACAATACTGTAGGAATTGGAGAGTTATTTATATCTCTCAGAACCAGGCTTGTTATTCAAGAAAAGAGATTTTCCACACTTCAACATCTGATTAACAGCCTCGCGCGCACTCTATCTCCTACTTTCGATAAGGATTGACAGAATAATGCGAGACGCCCTATAAATAACTTATTGATGCCGTACAAAAATAAACCGTCGTGCTCCGTCCCATAAATATAGAGCGGAGTCATTTCTCTCAAAATACAGTGCGGCGCACTGCCTGGCTAAAAACAGAATGTATGCTTCACCTTCACGTATTGCCTTGGCTTTTCTATATCACTTGAGTTTTTCAGGGTATTGGTAGATGTTTCATCACTCAACTGGCCAAATATAGGCAGCCACGGTGCATATTTAAATGTAGCCAAAAATTGGCGTGCAAGAACGGCTCACAAGAAATGCACCGATTTACCTGTTTACATAGCGTATAAGAAACTAATAATATTCTGTTTACATACCGTATAAGAAATTAATAGTATTCTAAAACCAGTCCGCTTTTTTGGACTTTTTAACATTTATGCAAGAACATTTTATTTGAAAGCAAGTTATAATTGTTCTTGTTCACTTGCTTGTAATTTAATGATGTGACTTGTATTTTTCTGTTTTGTCTCTTTTTGTCTTTTCTCTGCAAAAATTCAATAAAATCATTTTGAACTGAAAGCAAGTTATCTTTTGGATTTCTGCTACCAAAGAGGAAGACATATAATTTTACCCCATGTGTCGCCTCGAGTCTAGTCTGTGACTTTGCAGCTCATTTGGTGGGTTTAAAGTTTGCCTGTTATGAGACATCCATGACACTGAGTGACATCATGAATCAAGATTAAGGAGGCAGTGTGTGCGTGTGGCTATGCCCACCCCAGCTGATTAGCTTGACTCAAATATGCCTGCTTGCCGAGATACAGTGAAAGGGAATCTACTATGATCTCGGAAGGCCTGTTAGAGACATAGGTATTTGTGACAGCACGTCAGCTTTTCTGTCTCCGCCCAGGCTAGTCTGAAACGTGTTCTCAACTATGAATGTTCAACAGTAAAATCACTGGCATTCAATGCCGTCAATTTAAGGGATGTGCAATCTCATGCAGACAACTCAGGAAGTGATGAAAGGAGGTCATGTCTGAAGGTGTGATCAAGGAGCTAGCAGAGAGTGGGATAATGATGCAAAATGCAGAGTTTAAGAAAGATAAAAACACTTCATACATTAGGTCACTGTGCAGTACTGCGCAGTAGAGTGTACGCTAAACTTTGTCAATCATAATTATTGGCTAATACGTCATGACACAGACACACACACAGACAGACACACACGGATACACAGGCACACACACAGACACACAGACAGACACACAAACACACAAAAAACACACACACACACATACCTCTCTCTGTCGTCCTGACTCCTGCTGGTGCCCCTGGCGGCCTCTCCTCATCCATACAGAGCTGGAGGCTGTTTCCTGATCAGTGCTACTGAGTGGAAGGCAGAGGCATGCAAGCACGTGGGCAGCCTGTGTGTAGTGTTGGCTTTCTAGTTGTTTTACATATGTCATCTAATAGAATGTTACCACACAGGATGACTGTTTGGAATGTTATGCTCTGTTGCTAGAGCCAGTTGGGAGATGAGGATTGAGCTGACTGGTGGCAGCTCCTGGTGGGGATTTACCTTAGAAATATTCTTACTATCTTGAACTACCACCTCATGTCAACTAAATAATAAATACATCCTTCTACAAGAACCTACGTGACCTGATCTTCTTTTACATTACTACATTGGCGACGAGGATGGGATGTATTTATTATTTAGTTGACATGAGGTGGTAATTCAAGATAGTAAGAATATTTCTAAGGTAAATCCCCACCAGGAGCTGTCACCAGTCAGCTCAACCCTCATCTCCCAACTGACTCTAGCAACAGCATAACATTCCAAATAGATGACATAGGTAAAACAAGTAGAAAGCCAACACTACATATCTTCCTTTTTTTATATATTTTTGCAATTGCAGCCAACACTACATATCTTCCTTTTTTATACATTTTTGCAATTGCAGCCAACACTACATATCTTCCTTTTAAATACATTTTTGCAATATTATTGAGCTGACTGGTGACAGCTCCTGGTGGGGATTTACCTTAGAAATATTCTTACTATCTTGAACTACCACCTCATGTCAACTAAATATTAAATACATCCTTCTACAAGAACCTACGTGACCTGATCTTTTTTTACATTTTTACATTACTACACTGTGGTAAGGGAAGGGATGATTGCCTAAGGTGAGGTATATGAGGCAAGTCAGAATGTTTGGGGAAGAAAGCAAGTTGGAAATTCTCAGGCAGTTTGGAAGAAGGGGAAAGCAAGAGAGACAGGGGCAACCTGACACGGTATTGCCAGTGGAGGAGATGGCATCTGGAAGAGACTTGCGTGACCTGGGGAAGAGGCAAAAGGGAGCGATTTGGGCTGAAAGAAGCAGACTTTGAGGAGGAATGGGGCAAAAGAAAAAGACTTGTGTGGATGGGGCGAGTGTTGAAATGTCAATGCCTCAAGAGAGGGAGAGGGTGAGGGGGCACTTGGTGTGATAGGGCAGTCAGTGGCGGGGACAGAGGGGGCCATAGGTTAATTGCGGTTGCTCTTAGGGACGGGTCATTGTAGCTACTGGTGGAAGAATCTTTGGCAGAGGTGGCATCTTCTTCACCAGAAGAGGGATTGCTTTTTCCCTCCTAACTAGGAAGGTTAGCAGGGCCTCCATTTTACCTTCTGCAAAGTTCCTTTCACCTGCTTAAAAAGAATGTTGCCATGGGTCATTACTTTATGAAATGAAAGCATTGTGCTTAGCCCCTAGAAACTGCCTAGAAAGTACATGTGAGCCAAAAATCCAAAAGTGCACACAGCCTTACAGTAGCAAATTGTGTCATATAATGGCAACCAGACAGTGCATACATTAAAAAGCCTACAATTCAAGTTGTATCCAAATATACAGTGTTTTACAGATTTGGGAGGACAATATAATTTAAAGGAAGGTCAACAATCAATACTATAACATCCGAATGGTGAATCAGTTCCCTTTTCCCAAGAACTAATTTTATAGTTGTCTCAAGGTTTCCAATTTGTTCCTTATATTTTTGGAGGGCTTAATTAAGTGTGTGTGAGAGAGTGAGTGAGAGATAAAGTGAGTGAATTGCTGTGCTTACAGTGTGCTGTATCAACTAATGGTCTCAAGGTATCCAAGGTATTCCAAATAGGAAATTTGAACAGCAATGATCTCATTCAACATTCAATGGCCGGATGAGAAGGATTCGGAGGGTGTGTAGCAGATGTGAATTCCAGGTCAATGCCATTCATCACTTTCAGATAACTTAGCTTTAAATGGAATTTAAAATCAGAGGCAGTGAGAAGATTTTAATCAATATTTCTAAGCGCTTACCTAGGAGCATACGGCTGCACCATGTCTGCAGGAAAGGCTGTGATACCATGTTGTGAAGATGCCTGTTGACCAAACAGTTAAGCTTAAACTAGATTCTGTCACTGATGGGCTTTGAGAGACAGTCTCCTTTGTATGCCATATAAAATACTAACAGAAGCCATGTGTGAAATGTGTAGATCAAGAAACCTTGGAAGAGTAGAATAAAAGGTAATTGCCATATCCATTTAGGAGTTCATGCCCGCTACGACCGCTGAGGATTGAGACACGTCAACGTCCATAAAAAAAACATGCAGTGTTCTAACATTTGGACATTGGGTAACCGTTATCCACAGCGGGTTGGTAATAAAATGGAGTTATTGTGGCACACATATCGCAAACTCTGCAGCAAAGAAATAGAGCATCAAAAGCAATAGGGACTTTACTATATGTTGAGAAGAGGAAGGAGAGGAGTGGACAGTGGAAATACAGTACCTTGGGGGCGGGGGGGGGGTTGTTCTGTGCTGTACGACTTGCACGTATAGTACACACATTAGGGTTAGCAATAAAGTTCAATGACGGAGATGGGGTGGGAGTGAAAGAACTGGGATGGGAGCTTTTCCAGGATGGTTTCTCACCTCCTTAATTAACAAGAGGAGTGATCTTAAGACTGTTGTAGGAGAGTGCCAGGTGTCCTGCCATATACATCCTACATGTCCTGATTTCAAGTATGGCAGTGATATGACTACATGCACTTATGCTTCAATGGCTGTCTTAATCTTTTTCATTAGATAAAGTTGGATGCTAGAGTTGTCTTCCTATAAACAACGAAGCTGGACCAGATAGGATAAGAGTTGGCAATGGTAATGCGAGGATGTGGAATTGTCTGAAGACTGGTCCGATACTATGTTGCAAGTGAAGACCTCCTACAGTAATTCAGCTGCATTAAGGATGCACTTCAGTGGAATGAGGTGGATTCAGGGGGCTCGGGCTTGTACAGCTTACCTAAAAAAAAAAAAAATGAAAAAAGACCCAATGCTGAATGACCATTGTTAGACCTGGCATCATTGGCGTGGGTCTACCTTGCATTTTTGGTGTTTCCTCATGTATTTTTGCTGGTGTTAAATGCTTTGGGCACTGTGCTGCTGCTATTCAGTGCCACAGTGCAAGTGCTCCCTATTGTAAATTGATGTACTAATCAGTGGTTCCATGTTTGGCTATTTGGTTTACTTAAAGTCAAAGAGAATCCCTGGAATAGAGAATTCGATCACTCACTCTGGACATTCTCCTCCTCATTCATATTCACTGGTCAGAAACTAAAAAACAACGTTTACAGACTTATTTATAAAAATAAATTTACATTTATTATAAAACACAATTCATTACATAATCAATTGAGAAACTCATTGTAGAAACAGTAAAATAAGAGAACAATAAAACCATTCAATATTGACAGAATGTGGGCTTATGTTTATCTCAACAAAGCACTGATGCAATATACCCTATATCATTTAAAATTTCAAATCAAACATATAACATATAGACTTAGGATTCCACCCCAACACCAAAGCACATATACTATTATTGCTGATTTCTACGATTCAAGAGCCCTTGTTGTATATTTTATCACATCTCTCCTCCACTCTTTGGCCTAAAGTCAGAGATTTTTCTGGGCTTGAATTCTAGAACATGAAAAAGCGTCGACGCGTTTCGGTGTCTCTGCCTTCCGATAATGGCACACCTTCCTCAGGACGGTTTGGAGTAGTTGGAGTTAATCTCATGTGTCCTTTCCTGCATGTTTAAAAAGGAATATTACAGTATGTTGGCGGAAGACATTTTCTATTGTTTCAGTTTGCAGCCTGTCAATTACATCTTCTCCCCCCTTTGGTATTTATCAACCCTCTAGTGTTCTTGTTCAAATCAATTTGTTACAGGCTCTTATTTCTCTATACATACTGTTTCTAATATTCGTATTCCAATATTGTTAGCCCTCAGTTATCTTTAATTTCCCTCCGTTATTTGCTTAGTTGGTGACCAGTCTGCGTTCCATTCTCGCCAAGCATACATGTCATTCATTCTGTCAAACTGAACTAACCTTCCACAATGAGGTTTTCTTATGTGGACGCTGGCCAGGAGACCTTATGGGTTCCACGGATATTTGACCTTGACCGGTGTGTTGTCTGCGGTCTAAAAAAAGGCATACTATTATAGCTATGTTCTTTGTTTCATATTTCTATCCATATTTTTTCGTAGCTTTTTCACTACTCTATGTACATTAATTTGATTATTTAAGGTTACCTCTGTTTCTGATTTCCTTACTAGGCTTTGTTGCCTAATGTTGTGGATAGTAGATCCTTGAGGTCTGTATGTATTGATGGGATCCTGCATCAAAGAATATTAGATTTTAGGTTCTCCCATTACTTTTATTGGTTGGTGGGTAGAACTTTCGTTATTTTAAGGCATCCTTACTGTGGATGTCCTTTGAGGCAGCAGGCACAAAACATGTGTTTAACATACCTTAATTTATCTTCAGCGGGCGTTTTTCATAGATATATGGGTGGCCTGTTCTGAAGAGACGATACGGGAGCTGTGAACTCCTGTGAACGTGATAGAATTACGTATTTAGGTGAGGGCGGGGGGTTGTCTCTAGTTATTATAGGGTATATTTCCCTTCTATACATACCTTTTACTGTTAAAAGATGTTTTCACCCCGTGGCGATATTTTCCTTTATTTTCTCTTATGTTGATCTGCTTTTCCCACTTCTGGATAACAGTAGGGTGCTTGGACGAGGATATGTCCAGTCTGTTAAAAAAATTTTAAAGCATGCTGGTATTTTTGCCCTGTTAAGATTGAGAGTTTTACTAAGCATATAGCTGGCAGCATTAGCTGTTGGCGGTGACTCAGGTTATATTATTCTATTGCCCCGTGCTGCTTTACCAGATGTGCATTCTATCGTGGGGAACTCGTTTTAATCACTGTTGTTCTCCCCCTCTCTTTGGGACGCGCCTCCCCCTTCTTTCTAGGATAGTATTTTTTAGCTGTTTCGTCAGTATTTTATATCTGAGGCGGGTTTTGAAATTTAGTTAACAGGCTCCCGATTACGTGGTATTAGATACCCCTACCCCTAAGCGAGGCTCGCATTTCCATACTCCTTACCTTTGGTTTTAAAAATCAATACTTTTCCCACGGGTCGTCTGCTTCAGATTTCAGCTCCACTCGTTCGCTTCCGTTTTCGAGTGACTGATGCCCGGGTTTATAAACACTGATAATCCCTCCTGATAAGTTTCAGCTGTGGCGGTCACAAGCTGTATTGCGCATGCTCATCGAGCTCTACTATTATCTATCTCTGCGGGCGCCATTTTGAAGTGGAGTTGGCTTCAAGAGTTATACTAGGTCGCCTGGTTATATGGCCCATATCGGTGGCCTGTTATGATAGCATTGTGTTATATCGAGTACACCAATTGTATTTCCTCTCGAATCGGGGGTCTTTTTTTAATCTGTAATTTACGAATTATTTTTATTAATTTTTGTATAAGGTTATTTTTTCCCCTTCCCATTAGCTTCGGTTTCCTTTTTGTTGCGCGTTGCCTCATTTACTCTAAGTTCGTTTTTAATATGGGGTATAGTGAGCTCCTACATATCGCTACAGTCGATGTCAGGTGCTCGCTCTGATCTATCAGTGATATGTTGGAAGGGTTTCCGTGTTGACTGGGCGCCATCTTGGAGAATAGTCTCTAGGTTAAATTATGGACATATCTTTATGTTGGGAAGGCTGGGGTTGTTTATGTACTAAGTTCCATGCAGGTCTAATATTTTATTTTTATGGTCTCTGCCTTGGTATATTTTTTCTAAGTTGTAAGTACTTACACGTGTTGGGGCACACGTGTAAGTACTGATGTGTTGAGTGCCCATAGTAATTCCTTTATACTGAAACCCCTAACAAGAGACAGCTTACCAAACATTGCGTTGACCCCAACACGTGTAAGTACTTACAACTTAGAAAAAATATACCAAGGCAGAGACCATAAAAATAAAATATTAGACCTGCATGGAACTTAGTACATAAACAACCCCAGCCTTCCCAACATAAAGATATGTCCATAATTTAACCTAGAGACTATTCTCCAAGATGGCGCCCAGTCAACACGGAAACCCTTCCAACATATCACTGATAGATCAGAGCGAGCACCTGACATCGACTGTAGCGATATGTAGGAGCTCACTATACCCCATATTAAAAACGAACTTAGAGTAAATGAGGCAACGCGCAACAAAAAGGAAACCGAAGCTAATGGGAAGGGGAAAAAATAACCTTATACAAAAATTAATAAAAATAATTCGTAAATTACAGATTAAAAAAAGACCCCCGATTCGAGAGGAAATACAATTGGTGTACTCGATATAACACAATGCTATCATAACAGGCCACCGATATGGGCCATATAACCAGGCGACCTAGTATAACTCTTGAAGCCAACTCCACTTCAAAATGGCGCCCGCAGAGATAGATAATAGTAGAGCTCGATGAGCATGCGCAATACAGCTTGTGACCGCCACAGCTGAAACTTATCAGGAGGGATTATCAGTGTTTATAAACCCGGGCATCAGTCACTCGAAAACGGAAGCGAACGAGTGGAGCTGAAATCTGAAGCAGACGACCCGTGGGAAAAGTATTGATTTTTAAAACCAAAGGTAAGGAGTATGGAAATGCGAGCCTCGCTTAGGGGTAGGGGTATCTAATACCACGTAATCGGGAGCCTGTTAACTAAATTTCAAAACCCGCCTCAGATATAAAATACTGACGAAACAGCTAAAAAATACTATCCTAGAAAGAAGGGGGAGGCGCGTCCCAAAGAGAGGGGGAGAACAACAGTGATTAAAACGAGTTCCCCACGATAGAATGCACATCTGGTAAAGCAGCACGGGGCAATAGAATAATATAACCTGAGTCACCGCCAACAGCTAATGCTGCCAGCTATATGCTTAGTAAAACTCTCAATCTTAACAGGGCAAAAATACCAGCATGCTTTAAAATTTTTTTAACAGACTGGACATATCCTCGTCCAAGCACCCTACTGTTATCCAGAAGTGGGAAAAGCAGATCAACATAAGAGAAAATAAAGGAAAATATCGCCACGGGGTGAAAACATCTTTTAACAGTAAAAGGTATGTATAGAAGGGAAATATACCCTATAATAACTAGAGACAACCCCCCGCCCTCACCTAAATACGTAATTCTATCACGTTCACAGGAGTTCACAGCTCCCGTATCGTCTCTTCAGAACAGGCCACCCATATATCTATGAAAAACGCCCGCTGAAGATAAATTAAGGTATGTTAAACACATGTTTTGTGCCTGCTGCCTCAAAGGACATCCACAGTAAGGATGCCTTAAAATAACGAAAGTTCTACCCACCAACCAATAAAAGTAATGGGAGAACCTAAAATCTAATATTCTTTGATGCAGGATCCCATCAATACATACAGACCTCAAGGATCTACTATCCACAACATTAGGCAACAAAGCCTAGTAAGGAAATCAGAAACAGAGGTAACCTTAAATAATCAAATTAATGTACATAGAGTAGTGAAAAAGCTACGAAAAAATATGGATAGAAATATGAAACAAAGAACATAGCTATAATAGTATGCCTTTTTTTAGACCGCAGACAACACACCGGTCAAGGTCAAATATCCGTGGAACCCATAAGGTCTCCTGGCCAGCGTCCACATAAGAAAACCTCATTGTGGAAGGTTAGTTCAGTTTGACAGAATGAATGACATGTATGCTTGGCGAGAATGGAACGCAGACTGGTCACCAACTAAGCAAATAACGGAGGGAAATTAAAGATAACTGAGGGCTAACAATATTGGAATACGAATATTAGAAACAGTATGTATAGAGAAATAAGAGCCTGTAACAAATTGATTTGAACAAGAACACTAGAGGGTTGATAAATACCAAAGGGGGGAGAAGATGTAATTGACAGGCTGCAAACTGAAACAATAGAAAATGTCTTCCGCCAACATACTGTAATATTCCTTTTTAAACATGCAGGAAAGGACACATGAGATTAACTCCAACTACTCCAAACCGTCCTGAGGAAGGTGTGCCATTATCGGAAGGCAGAGACACCGAAACGCGTCGACGCTTTTTCATGTTCTAGAATTCAAGCCCAGAAAAATCTCTGACTTTAGGCCAAAGAGTGGAGGAGAGATGTGATAAAATATACAACAAGGGCTCTTGAATCGTAGAAATCAGCAATAATAGTATATGTGCTTTGGTGTTGGGGTGGAATCCTAAGTCTATATGTTATATGTTTGATTTGAAATTTTAAATGATATAGGGTATATTGCATCAGTGCTTTGTTGAGATAAACATAAGCCCACATTCTGTCAATATTGAATGGTTTTATTGTTCTCTTATTTTACTGTTTCTACAATGAGTTTCTCAATTGATTATGTAATGAATTGTGTTTTATAATAAATGTAAATTTATTTTTATAAATAAGTCTGTAAACGTTGTTTTTTAGTTTCTGACCAGTGAATATGAATGAGGAGGAGAATGTCCAGAGTGAGTGATCGAATTCTCTATTCCAGGGATTCTCTTTGACTTTCAGTCTCTCGTACCCTGTTCCCTGGAACTTGTGGGGTCGTCTCTCTCTTTTTTAAGTCTATTTGGTTTACTTGTCAGACCCTAGTCTAGTGCACTGAGTGTGCCCAGGGTGTGTAAGTCAAATGCTGCGGGTGGGCCTGCAGCACTGGTTGTGCCACCCACAGAAGCAGCCTTGTAAAATATGTCTAAGGTCTGCCATTGCAGAGCCTGCGTGCAGTTTGGTACTGTCATGCTGACTGGGCAAGTGCACCCACTTGCCAGTCTCTAAACCTTCCCTTTTCTTCATATCTGTCACCCCTATGGTAGGCTCAAGGGCAGGGTGCATTGTAAGTATAAGGTAGGACAAGCCCTGATATGTGTGGCATGTCCTAATAGTGAATTACAGTCATTTTCGTTTTTCACTATTGCAAGGCTACCTGTTCCTGTTCCCCGTAGGCCAGAATGGGCTGTTAGAATTATTACATTTTATAATCCTAACTGTCTCAGAGAACAAGGTAGAAATTCGAGTTTAGTATGCCTGAACTCGGAATAATAAAATACATCTTTTAGTGAAGTTGGTTTTAATATTCTGTGTTTGCAAATAAAACTTTTAGAAAGTAGGTATTTGCTTTTCTAACCATCCGAACCTGCCTCTGCTAGGTTGTGTAATCCTATGTCTGGTTTTGTAAGTGACAGGGCTGGGGAATTCCAGGAGACAGGCTGAGTCACCCGGTGGTGAATGGACAGATCTGCATCTAGATGGGAGGGAGGAGTTGCACCTGAACCTTGAATAGGGCTGTGCCTGCCTCTCACAATGCTGGCTCCACCCCCTGGAGAGCGGCTGATGTCTCTGCCCTGAACACTGAAAGAAGAGAAGGAGTCCTGTAAACAAACTGCCCAAGGACTGTACTTGCCTTCCACAATTCTGGCTCCACCTCCTGTGGGGCATCTGATGTGCATGCCCTGCACTGTGAAAGGAAAGGAGAAGTCTGGTAAACAGAGTGCTTCAGAACTGGTTTGGACTGGGCAAAGGCCCCTCTCCCCTCAGAGAACAAAGGATTTTGGAGTATAAATATTGGGACCCTGATCCCATGAAATTACATCACTTTGGACTACAAGAAGAAACCTTTACTGAGGAGAGGAACCTGAAGAAACTGAGGAGAGACTATTCCCAAGCTTAAGTGCTGCTTGGGGGATTGGCCTGCAGTGGTTGCCTTACTGCCAAAGGAAGGAGAAAGGAACTTTGTGTACTTTGCTTTCAACTTGTGAAGGATCTCCAAGGGCATGGAAAAGAGCTTGCCTCCTGTTGAAGTCTCAGGGACAACAGACTTCACCACCTAGCTCCCCAGAGTTTTTTTGGAAGTGCCTGCTGCTGTTTTGGGCCTTCTGAGGAACTGTGAGTCACAAGGAGCTGGAAGCGTGACTGAACGAGAAGAAGCGTGTCGCCGTCGCGGTGCCTGCCGTCGCAACTCCGAAGGACGGTGTCGCTGCTGTAACTGTCGTACTGAACCTCATCGGAGAGAAGCGTGCCGCAACGAAGAGGAAGCGTGCCGCCGTCACTGCTGCTGCCGTCGCAATTCCGAAGGAGGGTGTCCCCACTGTATTTGTCGCACTGCAACACATCAGGAGAAGAATCTCGCAACAAGATCGGAGAGTGTCGCCGTCGTTGTGCCTGCCGTCGCAACTCCGAAAGAGGGTGTCGCCGCTGGAACTGTCTCATTGCACCGCATCGGCCAAGAGCACCTCACATCCCCGAGAAGCACGCCGCCATTGGAGCTGCTGCCGTCGCATTTTGGATGTCGCAGCTGTAGTTGTCGCATCGAGTGGAAGCTTCACGCATCGTGGGAGAAGAGCGTCACCGCTGGAGCTGTTGCCGTCTCATCGTAAGGGTGTCACCGCTGTAGTCCATGCATCGAACCGAGAACTTCTTGCATCCCCAAGAAGCGTGTCGCATCTGGAAGATCTTCACGTCTTTATTTCTTTGTATTTGAACTTTGCCGCATTTCCCATCGCTGTGACATTGCTTGTCATGGAAACACAATGCAACTTAAGGTACATTGACGCAGAGTGTCGCATCTAAGAACTGAACTGAACTAAACTTAAATCTACCATCATAAAGTAATCATAGTGTGTATTTTTGTCGTTTATGGTCTTGTGGTAACTCTATATAAAGTCTAGTTATTTTTTATATAATACCTGTGTGGTGTCCATTTGAAGTGTTGTCACAGGGTTACTGTAGGTGGTCACAACTGCTTAACTTACAACGCCTCTGAAGTAAAGCCCTTCTGCTCGTGCCAAGCTTCCAAGGGTGTGAGCAGGGGTTATTTTGGGAGTGTAATCCCCTTATCCTGACTAGAGGAGAGGGTCTCTATTTCTCACAAGTACCTACCTGTGCCAACTAGAGACCCCCAAATCTAACATTGGTAGTCAGCGGTCAGGATTCTGGATTTGCATTTGTGACTCATGTACAGTGGCTGGTGAACACTACTTAGTGAGTGCAGACCATAAAAATACCACATACTTTTTGGTAGATTCTTTTTTGCATTTTTTTTCTATTTTTGAAAGATGCCTGATTCAGTCATAGTAGAGAGAGAAGAATCCGTAGCCTCTATTGATTGCGAATGGGAAGAAGAGAAGCTAGAAAGCTACAAAGTAAAGCACCTGTAGTATTATTGCAAGAAACTCAAGATTTCCACTGTTGGGTGCACCAAGAAAGAAGAATTCTTCAAGGCGCTGAGAGCCTGGGTAGAAGCATGGAAAAACCCTGAAATTGAGGAGGGGGATGACCTGGCAATTGTGCAACATGAAGAGCCATTGGGCTTAGGAGGAAGGAGAGTACCTTCCCCTGCAGGTAGCAATGCTTCTAACAAGAGTCTGTCTCTAGAGGAGTTGGAGGACAGAGAGAGATCAAGAAGGCATGAAAATGAGATGACCAAGTTCAAGGTGAATAGGCAACTGGAATTAGAAAATAGAAGATTAGATCTTGAGGAAAAGAAAATGCAGTTTGAGCATGAAAAAGTTTTGAGGGAGTTGGAGTTTAAAACCAAAAGTTTAGAAGTTACTGTCTCTGGTGGCAGCATACCGTCAGTACATACTGAAAGTAGAGTGTATATTCCCAAGGATGTGGTGAAGGAGTTTTATAAAAATGATTATATTGGTCAGTGATTCAGAGCATATGAGGTATCCAAGTCTTCCCACTGGGTCCCTGAGAGAGATTGGGGAGAGGGATTGTGGGGATGTTTGTGAGAAGTTAGCCTGGCATATGATGTCCACTAGTTCTAGTGGGGACCTTGCACCAGTCTAATCGACCTTAATTGATGGTGGTTGTAAAGTCAACCTTATAGAAAGCTATCCTAGTGGTAGCATGAACCAGCAGTATTTAGGCTTAGACTTCAGTAGGCGAGTTAAGCAAGTTGTTTCACCATATATAATCCCTTGAATATCAAATGAAAGGACACCATACAAGGTATACATCAAATATATATGTATTTAATCTAAACACAACCCCTCTGCACTCTTTATGAGGTCAGAGGTAAAAATACAATACAAGTCACACAGTTAATATACGATAAGTTGCACAGAATACGTTATGCCCTAGGGGCCCCACAAACCATATACTAAGAAAGTGGTATAAGTACCACATGAGAGTTAGAAAGCAGGCCTGGGGCCTGTGGAATCGCTGGGGCTACACTAGTCAACCAAAGGTTAAGAAGTAGGAAGCCCACAGGAGACGAGTGCAGTGTCTAAACACAGCTGCGGGTTACCATTGACTTTCTATGGGAAACGAAGAAGTTACTAATATACAATTTAAGGACACTACCGGAAGGACTAGGATGAAACCTTTTTAAACTAGAACACTTCGAGAGTCAGGACCCACGAGAGCACCGGAGTACTTGTGTTACCTCACCCAGGGGAGCCGGGTGCATAGGTGTCTTTTCGTGTCGGGTTTCATCGTCGTTTTCTATGGAGAGCTGCAAAGAAGTGCTGCAGGCGACCAGAGGAAAAGTGTTCGGGTGGATCAGAGATGTGAAGAACCTGAAAGCAGAGGAGACAGAGTCTGAGTCACTAGCCAGTGACCAGGAAGGTACCAGGAAGGAACCAGGCGATGTCGGGTGCTTGCAGGAGAAGAAGGTGAGTTTATCTCTTCAGCCATGAGGTCCAGGAGGCATCGACGATGACCAGGCAATGGATTCAAGCTGTCCCACAATGGATCTAGATGACTGCAGTGTCAGAATCCGGATTAGACCCAACATGCCTTGGCAACCGCAACCCACGCAGGATGACATGATTGGCTCTGTAGCAGACCAGCAAGGTCTGTGGTGCTTTTCCTTTTCAGGGACACTGAAGCAAGCCTGGAGTAACCTGGAAAGCAAGGTAAATTTAAAGGAAGGTCTTCAGGGGGCTCACAAGCCAATGGGCGAGGAACTGGGAAGACATGTCAAGCTCAAATTCAAAGGCGGGGCCCACGGGACACTCACAGAGTGTGGGGGCCTGGGCATCAGTGCAAATAGTGCTCGGGGCTGGGGCTTCTTGTACCCCAATGCACAACTTACTGAGGCCTCAGGAAAGGAGTGCAGGTAGCAAAATGTAGGATGTCCAAGATGTCCGGTCCCACGTCTCTCGTGTCTGCCATTTGTCTCAGCTTTGCTGTGGTTGTGGGTCAGGGTCAGAGAAATCTGGAAGTCCAAATCTTGAGTCGCAGAGTCTTTGGGTTCCGATGGGAGCCTTGAAAATGCAGACCGGCAAAGTTGCTGTTGGTGCCTGTTTGCACAGGGTGGTCACTCTTTGACCACAAAGGAGATAGCTTCTGTCTTCCAGTCGAAATGGAATGTCGAAGGTCCAGATATGTGTTTCAAAGATTCATCCAGGGTAATCTAAACTCCTAGGGACACAGTTCCTATACCTATACTAAGGATGGGGGCTGGACCACCTGGCTAGGTCCCTCCATTGGGTTGACCTGAGAAAGGGGTGGTTACACCCCTTTCCCTTTGTCCAGTTTTGCGCCAGAGCTGGGTCTGTGTGCCCCAGCAACCGGTCTGAACTGGGCTATGCATGGAGCACCTTGTGTGCCCCAGGCAGTGCCTAGAAGCATTCACTGAATGCAGACCTCCCTGCCCCAATGCACAAACCCCCTGTCTTGGGGGGTGACAGCACCTCCTTGGACAGGAAACCTATTGTCCAGGCCTCCCCTGCTGGAGTCTCGTCCAGCAACAGGAGGTCAGACTTGTGTCTGTGGCACCAGCATCCATTTTGTGATGCTGAGGCTCTGTTTAACTTTAACTGGGTAAACCGGTAACTACATGACTTCTCCCTCTAGAAGGGTGGAATGCTACCCCTGTCACCAGGACTTGCGGGGGCAGTAGTATTCCAAATTGTTTGACACCTTACACAACATGTTTTGATAAAGCCAAACCAAAGTTAGCATTAACCGCGAGGATTATAATGCACTTAAGAGTATATGGTATGGCTATATCATAGAACAGCTATAAGGAGATGGTTCTGAAACCTGCAGAGTGGCTCAGCTCATGCTAGGGCACCCTCTCACATAAAGCCAAGCACTCTGCCTCCAGGATTGTCGAGGCCTTCCATAGGAGTGGCTTATAGGTGTATACTCGTCTATTTGTAAATGTAGATATAGGTATACTATATCTAAGTAAAAGGTGATTACACCACCTTACCCAGGCTATGTGAACAGACCTGTGGTGTCAATTTGGCAGGCAAACCAGGGGTGGCACAATACATGCTGCAACCCCCGGTAGGCCTAGGGTGCACCTATGCCCTGGGTACCTATGGTGCACTATACAGGGGCTAACAAGTGTGACCCAGTAACCAATCTGATATGTACCTAAAGTACATGGTATCAATTTAGAGAGAGAACCGCTGGGCTGTGGGTCTGATTAGCAGGCCCACAGCCACATTAAAGTCGAAAAACCAGAGAATCACAGCAAAAAGTGGGGATGACCATTGGAAGCAGACCCTATATGTTATCCCATCAATTTACAAACTATTGATGGGAAAGGAGGCCGTGGGCGTACTGCTGAGAAAAACTGGCCACAGATTTTTTTGGAAACCCGATATAAGGCTCCTTTAAGCGCCTGGGATCTGTGGAACAAACTGCAGAAATGGCTACATGTTCCCAGAATTAACATGCACACGCCGTTATGGAAATCAGGTCACTTTCCAAATTTAAGTATGGACGGTGCATGGAAATTCTGGGAACAGCAGGGTATCCAGACGGTGGGTGACGTAATGCAGAATGGTAGCATCATGAGCTTCGCCGCCATACAGCAGAAGTATGGTCTATCTAGCGGCCAAAGCTTTAAGTATCTCCAGGTTTCGCAAACGCTTAAAGCTGCTAGTTCTGATGCAGCCATCGACGCCCATTGCCCTACAATGGAATATCTAGTAAAAGGTGGGAATAGGATCCGGGTTATATATCAGGATCTAATTGAAAGGGTGTCTGACGACCTCGAGAAGCATGAGGCCGCCTGGACAGTTAAATTACAAGACTCGGATGCGGATCTAGATAAAGCTCTATTTCTGGATAAACAGTTACTTCGGTCCTCAAATCTGAAGGTGCAGCATTTCAAAACACTCTTCAATCTGTACTATACACCATCTAAGCTACATGATTGGGGTATGAGGACAGATAGTAACTGCCCCAGGTGTCAGAATGGGCAGGGGGATCTCTTGCACGTGTTCTTTTACTGTGAGAAGCTTAGCATAATCAAAACCGAGATTGAGAAATTCCTGGAGGGGCTGCTAGGCTCCAAGATCAGTCTATCCCCGACAGTGATGATTTTTGGCAGCGATAGTAAGCTCGGCCTTAATAAAAGTGAAAAAGAGGCATTAGTCTTTCTAGCTGTCGCTGTACTGCGTATCCTGCTGTCGACGGCTTGGAAAGACTCAAATGCCCCAACCTTTCAAATGTGGCTGACTAGGCTTCTTGGAATCCATAATATTGAATCCACACTCTATTTGCACAAGGGTAGGAAATTGTGTGATTTTGGTTGTAAAATTTGGGCTCCCCTGAAAGCCTGGAGGGAGGGTCAGCTATAATTAATCAGGTTTGGGTTTGTGGGGACTCGAAGTTTATGTTTGTAAAATTCCCCTGGATATATTTTATGGATCCTCCATAAATACTTGAAAAGCTCCCCCCCTTCCTAGTCAGTTATCTTTATACATATTTATATGGCTATTTGTATGCTTATTTATATATGTCTTTTTATGGATTGTCCGAGGTGTTTTTTATGAACTGTTTTGTAATGTGACGTAATTTTCTAACATTTTGAAAATTTGCTGTATTATTCATTTGATTCCTCTGTACATTGTTTCTCTCTTTTGTACCATATGAATTCTCAATAAAAATAAAAAAAAGGAAGCAGACCCTACTCTCCTACAAAGGTTCCTTAGTGAGGGGTGGGATACATTGTTAGACTTGCCTTCTGAAGTCCACAATTCATTCAGCCACATGAAAGATGCATTGATGTCTAGATATGGTTTGACACCTGAGCTCTATAGGCAGATGTTCAGGAAATGCAAAAAGTTTGAAAACAGTACGTAGGTTGAATATGTCACTTTCTTTTGCAGAGCATTGGATGGTTGGGTTAAGGGCAGCAAGGTGAATGATTTTTAAGGTCTCTTTGATTTGATTGCATGGGAGCGCTTGTCTGATAATTGTTTTCCAGAGCTGCACCAGCATCTGATAGACAGCAAGCTGACTAACCCTAGGAAGCTTACTGTGAGGAGGCAGACCGCTGGGTGAGCACCCGGGTCTACACGGATCATGTGGGAGACTCAGACAAAGGTGGGCAGGGTCCCCAGCAGAAGAGTGGGGGGCAAGGTTAAACAGAAGGAGTTCCCCAAAGGGTCCTAAAATAGACCGCAAGGGAACCCGTGAAAAGTTCCCAGCCTCCTCCTGAGAGAAAGCAAGGGACCCGATAGGTAGTCCTGTTCCCCAGGGGCTCCTGAAGTGTTACAAGTGTGGCGACCTGGGTCATAAGGCGAATGATACCAGGTGCCGCCTGTTTGGTAAACCAGCCCCCACTGGTGCACCGCTCTGGCAGATGGCTAGTGAAGCCTTGTGGGAGGAGATTGATGTCCAAGGTGGGTGGGGTCCCGCACCGATGACCTTAGTCTCTATAGGAGACTGTGTGATGGTCTCAGAAGCTCAGCTACCCAGTAACACTAAGAAATATGGGCAGCGAGTGACCGTCAATGGCCAAAAGGTGGAGGCTCTTAGAGATACATGAGCCAGTGTGACAGCTGTCAAGTGTCATCTGGTGTCTCAAGAGCAGATTGTCCCTCATGGATTTTGCCAAGTTGTTAACACCAACAACACAGAGAGTCATTGTCCAATGGCTCAGGTTCCCTTTGAGAGGGGGTGGGGTCTCTGGTACTCTTCAGGTAGCTGTGAGTCCCTCCATACCTGTTGACTGTTTGTTGGGAAATGATTTGGAGAGCTCCCCTTGGGAAAAGGTGGAGAAGACAATTCACTTGAACATGGTTGGACTGCCTGACTGGGCATGCGTGACCACCCGGTCAATAGCAGCCAGTAGGGGTTCTCAAGAGGACCTGGAGCCTGAGAGGGAGGCCCAGGAACCTGCCGAAGAGAGAAGTGGTGAGGGGTGCGTGAAACCGACCCCTGAAGTTCCCACGGCCCAGGAGGAAGTAGACCCTGAGGGGGATGCCCTGGAATCTACCGGGGAGCAAGTAGCTGAACTGGGGGACCTGCCTGAGCTGACCCATTGGCAGAAAGAAGGAGGCCCCTCCAGGGAGGAATTTTGCAAGGAACAGAGAGAGTGCCCTTCTCTTGTGGGCTTGCGGCAACAGGCTGAAAGCCAGGCAGCAGGTGATCAGTTAGGGTCAAACTTGATTTACTGGGAGAATGGTCTCCTGTATAGTGAGCCTACGGTTGCTGAACCTGGGTCAGCCCGTGTGCTGGTGGTACCCCAGAAGTTCAGAGCCTTCCTACTGGGGCTGGCTCATGATGTGCCATTAGCAGGACATTTGGGGCAGGACAAGACCTTTGAGAGGCTTGCCACCCACTTTCATTTGCCCCAAATGTGC
Source organism: Lissotriton vulgaris (assembly GCF_964263255.1). Taxonomy (NCBI): domain Eukaryota; kingdom Metazoa; phylum Chordata; class Amphibia; order Caudata; family Salamandridae; genus Lissotriton; species Lissotriton vulgaris. The sequence goes on from NC_141691.1 coordinate 1,318,762,549, forward strand.
AAGAGTTCTGATACTCATTGCAGGACTTGTCAGACTTGCCAGGCAAGTGGAAAGAGTGGGAGGAAGCACAAGGCTCCTCTCTATTCATTCCCTGTGGTCAGTACCACCTTTGAACGGGTGGGGATTGACATTGTGGGGCCACTGGACCCCAAGACAGACATGGGCAACATGTTTATCCTGGTCTTGGTGGACTATGCCACCCGGTACCCGAAAGCCATACCTCTTAGGACAGTGACGGCCCCCGTGATGGGATGAGCACTGATGGTAATTTTCTCCCGAGTGGGATTCCCTCGCGAGGTAGTGTTTGACCGGGGTACCAACTTCATCTCCAAGTATATTGAGTCCCTGTGGCAGGAGTGCGGTATAACTTACAAGTTCACCACTCCTTACCACCCCCAAGGAAATGGGCTGGTTGAAAGGTTCAACCGGACCCCGAAGGGCATGATAATGGGTCTTGGTAGCCAATGAGGCGTAAGTAGGACGTCCGCTTACCGTGCCTACTGTTTGCATACCGTGAGGTGCCACAGAAATCTCTAGGGTTCAGTCCCTTTGAGCTTCTCTATAAACACCTAGTCAGAGGACCTCTGAGTTTGGTTAAAGAAGGCTGGGAGCAATCTCCCAGGAAACCTCCCCAGGATGTATATAACTACATGCTGCCCTTCAGAAACCAAAATAGGCATTTCAGGCAACTCGCTGAGGTGAATCTGGAAGCCAGCCAGGTGAAGATGAAGAGCTGGTATGACCAGAATGCTACTCTGGTAGAGCTTCAACCTGGCCAGAATGTGTGGGTCATGGCCCCAGTGGAGCCCCCTGCGCTCCAGGATAAGTGGACCGGACCATTTGAGGTTGTGGAGCGCAAGAGTTCAGTTACCTACTTGGACTTGGGGTCTCCTAGGAACCCCTTGATGGTCATACATGTCAACTGCCTTAAGCCCCACTTAGAGAGGTCTGAAGTGGGCATGCTCTTGGCAACAGATGCTGGGATGGAGGAGGAGACTGAGCCTCTTCCTGACATGTCAGCCTCAGAGCAAGATGGGTCAGTGGATGATGTTAACCTCTCTTCCACCCATGAGCAACAGAATGACTCCAGCCAGTTGCTGGGACAGTTTTCTAATCTGTTCTCCCTGGTTCCTGGTGTCACAGATTGGTGTGTCCATGATGTGGACACAGGAGACAGCTTACCTGTGAAGTACAAGTCTTACAGGGTAACTGACAGGGTGAGGGCTTGCATCAAAGAGGAGGGCTCAAAGATGCTTGCACTTGGGGTGATTGAGTCCTCTAGCAGTCCTTGGGCCAGCCCAGTGGTCTTGGTCCCGAAGGCTGCAGTGCCGGGTGCCACACCCGAACTCCGGTTCTGTGTGGACTACAGAGGGCTTAATTCAGTCACGTTTGACTTAACGTCTGGGTACTGGCAGATTGCCTTAACTGATGGGGCTAAGGAGAGGTCAGCATTCTCCACACCAGATGGGCATTTACAACTCCATGTTATGCCCTTTGGGATGAAGAATGCCTCTGCCACCTTTCAGAGGTTGGTCAACCAAGTGTTGGTTGGACTGGATGAGTTCAGTGCCGCCTACCTGGATGACACCACAGTGTTCAGTGCCAGTTGGGAGGAACATCTGCGCCACCTCTGGGAAGCATTGATGGTGCTGGGGAAAGCAGGCCTTACGATCAAGGCGAGTAAGTGCCAGATCGGTCAGGGTTCCGTGGTGTACTTGGGACACCAAGTTGGGAGCGGCCAGATAGCGCCCCTACAACCCAACATTGAAACCATCCTGGCTTGGGAACCATCCAAAACCCAGACAGAGATGAGAGCCTTCTTAGGTCTCATAGGGTATTACAGGAGGTTTGTCAAGGGCTATGCTAACATTGTTGCACCCTTGACAGAGCTGATTACCAGGAGGCAGCTCAAGAAGGTGATCTGGACTGACACCTGTCAGAAAGCTTTTGAGTCCCTGAAAGCTGTCATGTGCACGGCACCCGTGCTTCTGGCACCCAACTTCTCAAGAGAGTTTATCGTCCAAACAGACGCTTCACAGCTTGGTGTGGGGGCTGTTCTGTCAAAATGAATGAGGAGGGCCTAGCTCAACCCGTAGCCTTCATCAGTAGGAGGTTACTTTCACAGGAACAGATGTGGAGTGCTATTGAGCATGAGGCATTTGCTGTGGTCTGGGCACAGAAGAAGCTGAGACCATACCTGTTTGGGACTCACTTCCGGGTTCAGACAGACCACAGGCCCCTCAGATGGTTGATGCAGATGAGGGGTGAGAATCCAAAGCTATTGAGGTGGTCTATTTACCTACAGTGTATGGACTTTACAGTGGAACACCGCCCTGGTACAGAACACACCAATGCTGATGGCCTGTCCAGATTTTTCTGCCTTAGTGAAGAAAACTCTGAGAGTTAGGGTAGTTCTTCCCACTTTTCAGCTGGAGGGGACACATGTTAGACCTGGCATCATTGATGTGGTTCTCCCTTCTAATTGTGTTGTTGCCTCATGTATTTTTGCTGGTGTTAGATGGTTTGGCACTGTGACGCTGCTATTCAGTGCCACAATGCAAGTGCTCCCTATTGTAAATTGATGTACTAATCAGTGGTTCCATGTTTGGCTATTTGGTTTACTTGTCAGACCCTAGTCTAGTGCACTGAGTGTGCCCAGGGCGTGTAAATCCAAATGCTGCTGGTGGGCCTGCAGCACTGGTTGTGCCACCCACAGAAGCGGACTTGTAAAATGTGTCTAAGGTCTGCCATTACAGAGCCTGCGTGCAGTCTGGTACTGTCATGCTGACTGGGCAAATGCACCCACTTGCCAGTCCCTACTAAACCTTCCCTTTTCTTCATATCAGTCACCCCTATGGTAGGCCCAAGGGCAGGGTGCATTGTAAGTATAAGGTAGGACAAGCCCTGATGTGTGTGGCATGTCCTAATAGTGAATTACAGCCATTTTCGTTTTTCACTATTGCAAGGCTAACTGTTCTCCATAGGCCAGAATGGGCTGTTAGAATTATTACATTTTATAATCCTAACTGTCTCAGAGAACATGGTAGAAATTTGAGTTTAGTATGCCTGAACTCAGAATAATAAAATACATGTTTTAGCGAAGTTGGTTTTAATATTCTGTGTTTGAAAATACCACTTTTAGAAAGTAGGTATTTGCTTGTCTAACCATTCAAACCTGCCTCTGCTCGGTTGTGTATTCCTATGTCTGGTTTTGTGAGTGAAAGTGCTGGGGAATTCCAGGAGACAGGCTGAGTCACCCGGTGGTGAATAGAGAGATCTGCATCTAGATGGGAGGGAGGAGTTGCACCTGAACCTTGAATAGGGCTGTGCCTGCCTCTCACAATGTTGGCTCCACCCCCTGGGGAGCGGCTGATGTCTCTGCCCTGCACACTGAAAGAAGAGGAGTCCTGTAAACAAACTGCTCCAGGACTGTACTTGCCTTCCACAATGCTGGCTCCACCTCCTGAGGGGCGTCTGCACTGTGAAAGGAAAGGAGAAGTCTGGTAAACAGAGTGCTTCAGAACTGGTTTGGACTGGGCAAAGGCCCCTCTTTCCTGAGAGAACAAAGGATTTTGGGGTATAAATATTGGGACCCTGATCCCATGAAATTAAATCACTTTTGACTACAAAAAGAAACCTTTACTGAGGAGAAGAACCTGAAGAAACTGAGGAGAGACTATTCCCAATCTTAAGTGCTGCTTGGGGGATTGGCCTGCGGTGGTTGCCTTACTGCCAAAGGAAGGAGAAAGGAACTTTGTGTACTTTGCTTTCAACTTGTGAAGGATCTCCAAGGACTTGGAAAGGAGCTTGCCTCTTGCTGAAGTCTCAGGGACAACAGGCTTCACCCCCAGCTCCCCAGAGTTCTTTTGGAAGTGCCTGCTGCTGTTTTGGGCCTTCTGAGGAACTGTGTGTCACAAGGAGCTGGAAGCACGACTCAACGAGAAGAAGCTTATCACCGTCACTGTGGCTGCCATCACAACTCCTCAGGAGGGTGTCGCCGCTGGAACTGTCGCACTGCACTGCATCGGAGAGAAGCGTGCCGCAACGAAGAGGAAGCGTGTCGCTGATGCTGCCGTCGCAACTCGGAAGGAGAGTGTCGCCGCTGTACTTGTCGCTAAGCATGGGCTGAAAATTCGTTCCGCTCGCGGAATTCTCGTAAAATCGCGGTAAAATCCGCGAATCAGCGGGGACGAATATTCAGCCAAGCACTTACAGGGTTACAGCAGCAGGTGAAAAAGTTTAAGCAAATTTTTTGTAACCTTTTACAAAAGGGTTACAAAGAAATTAACTTCAACTTGGGCACCTGCTGCTGTAAGCCTGTAAATGCTTCCTGGCGCCTCGTTGCCTACTTGCAACTATTCTCTGACCCTGCTCTGACCCTTGAAGCAGGGTCAGAGAATAGTTACAAGTAGGCAATGAGGCGCCTGTCACGAAAATTAAACCTCAACAGGAAGCACTGACAGATATAAAAACAAGCATTTGCAATGCAATAGGTCTCGCATTAGGAAAGTTTGAGCTATTGGTCTTGTAAATGACAATTATTTTTATTTATGTGTTGGTTTTGAAAATAGCTAAATTAATAGCTTTGTCATTTACAATGCCAATAGTTATAACTTTCGCAAATGTGACATCTATAGCATTTGTAATACGTGACTTAGCTGTATTGATATTACAAATTACATGGCTTTTAATTTTTTTAAATAATACTTAACACTTTGGCTGCTAGAGGTTTTCCCCTCCTGTGCTGCAAAGTGGGATATATCATTGTTCATGACGAGCTCAGCTCGTCATAAGCACAGCTCCACTGTGCCTCATGATGAGCTGAGCTCGTCATGAGCAGGGAAGTTGTTAAATAAACGTGATTTTAATTTATAATGGCAATAGCTTAAACTTTTGTAAATAACTTTTGTGAAGATTATGTTCAGTGTATTTTATTGTGACGAAAATCCAAGAACAGAAGTGAAATAATAACATCTTTTTGTGACATTTGTAATAAAGTTTGAAACATTGAGAGAACATATTTGAACCAGTTGTTGTTGAATGGTTGTGCAGATTGATGCTGGGGTGGCGCTGAGTGGTGCTGTGGTGGTGCTGAATGGTGCTGTGGTGATGCTGAGTGGTGCTGTGGTGGTGCTGAGTGATACTGGGATGGTGTTGAGTGATGCTGGGGTAGTGCTGGGTGGTGCTGTGGTGGTGCTGAGTGATGCTGTGGTGGTGCTGAGTGATGCTGTGGTGGTGCTGAGTGGTGCTGTGGTGGTGCTGAGTGATGCTGTGGTGGTGCTGAGCGATGCTGTAGTGGCGCTGAGTGGTGCTGTGGTGGTTCTGATTGGTGCTGTGGTGGTGTTGAGTGATGCTGTGGTGGTGCTGAGTGATGCTGTGGTGGTGCTGAGTGGTGCTGTGGTGGTGCTGAGTGATGCTGTAGTGGCACTGAGTGGGGCTGTGGTGGTGCTGATTGGTGCTGTGGTGGTGCTGAGTGATGCTGTGGTAGTGCTGAGTGGTGCTGTGGTGGCGCTGAGTGGTGCTGAGTGATGCTGTGGTGGTGCTGAGTGGTGCTGTGGTGGTTCTGAGTGATGCTGTGGTGGTGCTGTGGTGGCACTGAGTGGTGCTGTGGTGGCGCTGAGTGGTGCTGAGTGGTGCTGTGGTAGTGCTGAGAGATGCTGTGGTGGTGCTGAGTGATGCTGTTGTGGTGCTGAGTGGTGCTGTGGTGGTGCTAAGTGATAATGTGGTGGTGCTGAGTGATAATGTGGTGGTGCTGAGTGATGCTGGGGTAGCGCTGAGTGATGATGTGGTGATGCAGAGGGCAGAAAGGCATAAAAACCAGTCTAACAAAGTGCAAAAGGGCAGAAAAACAAGGGAAAAACAAGTCTAACAGAGGGCAGAAGGGCACAAAAAACGAGTCTAATGGGGCAGAAAGGCACAAAAACGAGTCTAACAGAGGGCAGAAGGGCACAAGTCTAACAGGGGGCAGAAGGGCAGAAAAACAAGGGAAAAACGAGTCTAACATAGGGCAGAAGGGCAGGAAAACAAGGGAAAAACGAGTCTTACAGAGGGCAGAAGGGCACAAAAAACGAGTCTAACAGGGGGCAGAATGAATCCCGCCCTGCGTGTTTGTCCACGAAGATGCCACCTTTTTGTGCAATACCTCTACTCAACTGGAGTACTTTCTACTGTCTAATCAGTAAGTGCTCCCTCGTTGGCTAAATGTATAGGGGCAGATTTACAATAACTGGTGCATCCCCAGGGATGCGCCAGTTATTGTGCGCCGCAGCTCCGCCACCCATGGTGCGCCACATTTACAATGCGGCGCACCATGTAGCAAAAATGGCACAGATGCGTCACGCATCTGTGCCCTAAAAGCAGCGCATTGCTGGAGCTGCGTTGCGCTTGCGACGCAGCTCCAGCAATGCTCTGGGGGGCCCTATTTCCCCAATGCTGCATCAAGCCTGTCACCTGCATCAAGCAAGCGCAGGGTTTTGATGCAGCATTGGCCTAAAAGTGACTGAGTGAAATCTTGTAGATTTCACTCAGCCACTTTTAGGAGGCGTTCCTGTGCAGGAACGCCCTCCCCTGCGCCAGAACGCCTCCTGATGGCGCAGGGCTTTACAACGTGACGCATCTCTCAGAATCGTCACGTTGTTAATACCCAGTACCATGGTGCATCTTTTGTGCTGCCGCTGCATCACCAAAGGTCTCGGTAGAAGGTGGCAGTGGTGAACCAGAGGGTGGCAGTGATGAACCAGAGGGTGACAGTGATGAACCAGAGGGTGGCAGGGGTGAACCAGAGGGTGACAGTGCTGAACCAGAGAGTGGCAGTTCTGAACCAGAGGGTGGCAGGGGTGAACCAGAGGGTGGCAGGGGTGAACCAGAGGGTGGCAGGGTTGAACCAGAGGGTGGCTGTGATGAACCAGATGGTGGCAGGGGTGAACCAGAGGGTGGCAGTGGTGAACCAGAGGGTGGCAGTGGTGAACCAGAGGGTTGCATGGGTGAACCAGAGGGTGGCAGTGGTGAACCAGAGAGTGGCAGTGGTGGACCAGAGGGTGGCAGTGCTGAACCAGAGGGTGACAGTGGTTAACCAGAGGGTGGCAGTGGTGAACCAAAGGTGCTGTGATGAACCAGAGGATGGCAGTCGTGAACCAGAGGGTGGCAGTGCTGAACTAGAGGGTGACAGTGGTTAACCAGAGGTTGGCAGTGGTGAACCAGAGGTGCTGTGATGAACCAGAGGGTGGCAGTCATAAACCAGAGGGTGGCAGTGGTGAACCAGAGCGTGACAGTGCTGAACCAGAGGGAGGCAGGGGTGAATCAGAGACGGGCAGTGCTGAACCAGAGGGTGGCAGTGGTGAACCAGAGAGTGGCAGGGGTGAACCAGAGGGTGGCAGGGGTGAACCAGAGGGTGGCAGTGATGAAACAGAGGGTGGCAGTGGTGAACCAGAGGGTGCTGTGCCCATACACGACCGCATGGGTAACTTGGCCATGCAAGCAGCCCGCAAACACGCAAAAAGCCCCACGAACACGCAAAAAAGCCTGCGAACATGCAAAAAACCCAGAGAACACGCAAAAAAACAAAAACCCGCAAATTCACACAAATTCGCTGGTTTTGCGGATTGCGAATTCGATTTCGCGCAAATTCGTGGAACGCGAATTTGCAAATTTTGCCTATACTTAGTTGCCGCGCTGCACCTCATCAGGAGAAGAATCTCGCAACGAGGTCAGAGCGTGTCGCCGTCGCTGTGCCTGCCGCCTAAACTCCGAAGGAGGGTGTCGCCGCTGGAACTGTCCCATTGCCCCCGCATCGACCAAGAGCACCTTGCATCCCCGAGAAGTGTGCCGCCGTCGGAGCTGCTGCCGTCGCATCTTGGATGTCGCCGCTGTAGTAGTCGCATTGAGTGGAAGCTTCACACATCGTGGGAGAAGAGCGTCGCTGCTGGAGCTGTTGCCGTCGCATTGTAAGGGTGTCGCCGCTGCAGTCTGCGCATCGAGCTGAGAGCTTCTCACATCCCCGAGAAGCGTGCCTTATTTGGAAGATCTTCATGTCTTTATTTCTTTGTATCTGAACTTTGCCGCATTTCCCATCGCTGCGACATTGCTTGTCGTGGAAGCTCAACGCAACTTAAGTTACATTGACACAGAGTGTCACATCTTAGAACTGAACTGAACTAAGCTTAGATATACCATCTTAAAGTAATCATAGTGTGTATTTTTGTCGTTTATGGTCTTGTGGTAACTCTATATAAAGTCTACTTATTTTTTATATAAAACCTGTGTGGTGTCCATTTGTAGTGTTGTCACAGGGATACTGTATGTGTTCACAACTGCTTAACTTACAACACCTCTGAAGTAAGCCCTTCTGCTTGTGCCAAGCTACCAAGGGGGTGAGCAGGGGTTATTTTGGGAGTGTAATCCCCTTGTCCTGACTAGAGGAGAGGGTCCATATTTGTCACAAGTACCTACCTGTGCCAACTAGAGACCCCCAAATCTAACAACATTCAAAAATTCTGATTCCAGTAGGAAAACCTTCACTCAGGATGAGTTGCTACTGAAGAATTATATCATGTAATAAAATATTTATTTATTTATAAATTTGTAAAATTGCTTTGACTGAAATTAACAGGCAGGCCCTTTTTTTCTGATTGTGTTCCTTGTATTTTCCCTGCGTACCTGCCTATCATCTTGCGGGGTCCCCCTTCTATTTAGTGAGTTGCTACTGATGCCATACAACATATGTCCAGTGAAATATGTGAGTGCTGAATGTGAGTTTCACAGCAATGTAGAATTCTTGGGACTGGACGGTGTGGGAAAGTAGGAGTACACCAGTCAAAATTCATCTCAGAGAGCTAATCGTGCAATGCTATTGTTAGCAATCATTGACAATTAGCGCAAATTCTGGCATTCAGGGTTCAATTTGAGGTAGTCCTTTGACATCCAGGATTGATTGTAGAAAGGCAGTTACTTCAACTAGATGGTGTTGTGGGAAGGAGAGTGTTGCAGGTAGTCTGCATAATATTAAAGTCTGGGTTCTATATCTGCCAGCTGTACATCAGAGGACCACATACACAGGTTGATAGTGACTGGCAAGAGAATGGTGCCTTAGAGCCAAGATCAAAAAGAACCCATCTGGACAAGTTGTTCGTTGTTCTCCAGGGATGGCCTGTAACATTACATTATGATGCCTATAAAGCCCATTAGTGTGAGGGGCTTCAGAGATTTCCTGCACTATGGAAATCGGGATGGTGTCCTTGTCGTTCAAGGCACCCGCAAGAGATTGGAGAAGTACTGCCAGCATCAGCGGAGAGAATTTTGAAGGTGGTCTACTTGGACATTTTGCAGGGAGCATTCAATTTGCCAATGAAAGGTAAAAATGTGTTGTGTCTATTCTGTTGGATCTTGCAAATGTGACTGTTAAGACGTTACTGATTGCAGTGCATTTCTTTTTGCATTATTCGACTGTTGATCTGACATGAACTTTATACAATTTTTGATCACATTACAGAGGTGGCCTTAGCCTCCTTGCTAAGCTGGATGTGAGTTGCATGGAAATCAGGTACCTCGTTCTTTACTGTAGTGTAGAGGCTTGGCTTTCTTTGCATGGAACTTCTGTAGGGCATAGTTTAGTAGTGCTCTCTACAGACCATGTTTAATTTTGTGTAGTAGGGTTTCACCACGGGTGTTGCGGTCAGACATCAGTACCCTTTACCTGCTTGAAGGGATTGTTATTTGTCCTTTATGATTGTGGATGACCTTGGTGGGTAGGAGATATGTGTAGCAGAACAAAGGCAATGGCAGCTTTGGCAGTCCATGTTACATGTTATAGTGGGAGGCACACAACGTTTAGTATGGACATGCATAAGGGAACCGGTATCTCCCACTTGGTGTGCGTGTACATTTTGCATCAGTTTGAAAAAGGAACCCTTCATGTCTTGGTGGATATATTGCCTATGAGACTGAACTCTCCAAGCAAGATGTTGAATGTGTAGCTAGTTTAAGCTCCACTGTTGAATATATATTTGTCCATGCCAGAGACTACATGCATGCAAATGACATGGAACATGACAATGTGTAAAACGGAGGAGAGCGGCAAGCTATGATCTAAACATCGGTTACAGCTGAAGCATGTATTTTAACAATAATAGACAACTGTGATGCAATACCCTACTGTTTCTCACAAGTCATTGTTGTGTATTATGTAATCTGGAGGGATCAAAACATTGAAGATGCATGTGGTGGTAGATGCCCCTACAGATAAATATGTCTGCTGCATGCCAGCATGTATTTTCAGTGTTCCTGTTGTTTGGGCAGTAAGTGGGATGAGGACGCGATTCGATTGTTTAAGTGTGTATGTATGGAAAGGCACAGATGTGGAATTTGCATTTGTTCAATGTTTTGGATGGCACACAAATGAATGGTGAGCATTCATGTTGGATTACTGATGAGAAGAGATGTGGAGATGCGCAATATTCGGGGCAAGGCCGAAGGTGTCTAGCACTTTGGACCCTTTCGGGCCTTAAAGACCCTAACAGTTGATTCACTTGACTTTGTCCATTCCAGGCTTCGTCTGCCTTTGTTTTCATCCAGTCTTTACTTAGTTCTCCCTATGCTTACTATGCCAAGTTAAAGATGTCATGTGAAGCTTCTTCACAGTGACAACCACCTTAATTGAATAAAATCAATTATCACCATTTCTAAATAAAATCAAGTGACAACATTTGCATACTAAGCATTAAAGTGAAGATACAACTTTCCATATGAGAAGCAGCAAACATGAATTATTGAGTAGCTATAGAAGGTTCTAACTTATTTTTTTTATTTTTTTATATATTGTATCTTGGGAATTGTACTTTTTGTTAAGTTTCTTATAGATGAAACAAGCATGCTTCTATTGCGAAGCATTATATATAGCAACACGAATCGTTGCCTTGTCCAGGCATGCACTTTCAGTTTTAAAAAAAGGAGCGCTTTCTGTTCAAAAATGTACATTTTACTTATAAATAAAATCCCAATCTTTGCCATTAGAACTTTTCGGCATCCAAACGCTTCCGAAATGGTCAGAACATTTTTCATGGGTTATTGGTTGGTAAAAGGACAACGTTTAGCGAGCTTGAAAAGACAACACAGTGTGATTAGATCAAAATCTTATAAATCGACCCAGCTATCTTGTCTGACGCTAGTGCACGTTTTTGATTCTGCCGGAGTCTGAAAAAATAACCCCGCCATCAGATTTGGGTTTATGATATACGAAAACACAATGCGTCACCTTATCATGTTGCTTCGTGTGCGTCACTTGGCCGTGGAGCCTGCATCCAATCACAGCCAGGCTACAGGTAATCATCTCGAGGGAGATTACAGGCCTCTAACATGTCTCACTGAAATGAAATGACCTGGGGTAAAAAAATATGACATATTGAAGTGCCCTAGGAACTATGTGTACCAGCTGCTCAAACAAAACATTACAGCGGAAGTAAAATGACACCAATGACATCTGGCTTTCTTGTGTAGTTTTCACGTACAGGCTTCCTATCGTCCTAAACGATATCGCTGGACCTATCAATTATAAATAACGTCATTATTAAAAGCTAGCATTTTCCCGAGACATTCTCACTGCAGAAGTACGCCTGTTTCCTTGGGGTGAGTACATTACCTGAACCTAATTACAGAATGAAGTCATGTCTTTCAGACGCATGGGCCTATTTTCTTCCGCCGTGGAACAATTTCATAATAAAATGCCCAAAGGTCTTAAGCCGCCTCACGAACGCGCCCTATTTCCTGTCTGCCACGCTGGCGTGTAATCCTCTCGTTGTAATCAATTTCCATCATCAGATTGTTTGTCTATAAATTCAGTGCAATCAGCTACAAGCACTGCTAAAATTAGACATGATGCCATACTAATAAAATAGCCACACACAAGGGTCTTGCAAATTAATATTAACGAAAAAACATAATTAAAAGACAGACTGTATTGCAGTGCTTATCATTAAAGTATTATACACCCACTTGGCCTGATGGAAATGTCCACAATCAGACTAATATTAAAAAAAAATGCATTTTTCATTAGTACAGAGGGCAGTTCAAGTGCCAACACTATAGCAGGGGAAAAACATGATGATTCCCAGGCTCAATCAGAAATAGGATCGCATATAGACGAGTACAGGCAACTCGGGGATCTGTTACTACGGTATACTTTAATAGGCTGAGCAGTTTTTCATCTGTGATATTAGACACTTGTTTATATTCAACACAACGGCTGCCATTTTATCGACCCAGGAAGCTTGTACAGCTAAGAAGCCCCTCAGGACTGAGGCATGTGATCACATGGGTAAACAACGACCCAGTCTGTAGACACACTTGTTCACTGAGCCAGATTTTTTTGCTTGATGTATTCCTATAGATGCAGTAGTTCAATAAGGGTGTTTTAAATACCTCGGCCCACAGTCCTAAAAATGTTACTGTCACCTTAAAAAAAAAGCGATTTACAAGTGTAGCAACAGCACCCTCCAAAAATAGATCGGCATACTTTAAAATGTGCCCCGAATGTATCCTTTTAGTGTGCATTTGATTCCAAGTTTTTTTCCTTAATTTAGTCTCATTTTAGCCGCCATTATCCTTTAAATGGAGCAGTACATTGTGACATGAACTTTAAAATTTCCAGCGAGATTGGAAGAATTTTGTTGCACCCATGACTGCCTATAACAATAAGAATTCAACCCTAAATAGAGTGAGGTTTTCCGCCCTAAATATTTCAGCAAATAATACTTAAGGCTTCGTTCTGAGTACCACAAAATCTGGGTGCTAACAGTACAGATGAGTCTTGATAATTATCGGACTATCTCACTATAATTTTTCTCTTCATTTGGTTTCTGGAAAGATGTGGTTTTTGATACATTACATGTGAATTAATATTCCAGATTATCCTAACAGGACTAATGATGGCGGACGGACACCGTAACGGAATGCGGGACCGTCCGCCTGGGGTGCCGCGGTCCCGCACCTGCAATTAAGATGCCACTGCCACTGTGGCAGTGGCATCCCCCATTACCAGCATTGTGGTGGGTGGTGCCAACAGCAACGCCCGCCACATTGCTGGGAATGCATGTTGTGGATTGGCATGCACAAGGTGACAGGCACTGCGCGGTGCCTGCCACCTTGTTCATGCCAAAGCCCCCATGTGCACCCCCCACGCCCCCAAAAACATGGGGGCCCGCTACTGGCCCCAACAGCGAAGACTCCATGCCTTTCCATGGCGGCGTTGCCGCCATGGAAAGAATCATCTGCGTCCTTATCATAAAATGAATGGCGGTGTCTTACAGACACCGCCACCATATTGTGGCAGTTTTCCCCCCGGTCAACGTGTCGTCCGGTGGAAATGTGGCAGACATTCTTCCCGTCTGCCGCTGACCCCCCCTGCTATCCTAAAGTGGCGGGGGTTGAATCATGGATGGATGAGGGGTGGATTGCCCAAGCCAGGCCGGTGGTGGCTACTTCCAGCCCGGCTGGGGCAATCCACCCGCCATCCTAATGGGCACCTAGGTCACTGAAGTGTTTTCATTTGAGATACTCATAACTGGTGAGACTCTTTTATACTTAAGTTTTAGCTTCACCTCACCTGGGTTCTCAAATATCCTTACTTTCAATCTCATATGTATTACATTTTGTTTTTAATCGTTGGATGATTGAAATGCAGTTTGTTATGTGTCACAATCAGGTGTAATAATCAGTGGCAGCTCCTTGAGCGTGTGCTGCGGGCCGGTGGGCGGGGGAGGGGGATAGTAAACTCCTGCATATGGCTGAACGGACTTAAGTAAATAAATTAAACAAATTACATTGGGCACCTTGCAACGCCAAATGGTGAAGCAGCGTGTGCAATGTAATTTGTTTTGTTTATTTACTTAACTCCGTTCGGCTGTATGTCAGAGTTTACTACCCCCACCTGCCCCACTGCCCCGCAGCACTCCCTCGAGGAGCCGCCACTGGTAATAATGTATAATATTGTGGAACAGGGGCATTTATATTGAATCATTTTGTGATGCTAATGGGTGCTAAATAACTGTATTTCAAGAATTAGATATTCTACTATTATTATTTGAGTTTTTAAACATTATTTATTGTGAAACTTTTGTTTCTTGAGCACCAACCGTTGAATATCTATATACATATAGATATAGATATATAAGTAATACAATGCCTTAGTGCATTCACAAGTGTGCCCCAAAATTCACCCCTGCCACTTTTGCACTCGGTAAATGTGGTGTCATTTGCACATCAACTTTTAACTAATGCATTGGTATATGACGAACCAGTCAATAAACTAATAGGTCAGTTCACAAAATCTCAAATCAATAGGTCTCAATTTGACCTACTTCATGAATATCAATCAGGTAGGTTGCAAATTGTGGCCCACTACCATTTTCTGACATCCAAGGGATGGTGGCCTTTTGGGGTCAGCAGACCACCATGTCTGTAATTGCTTTTAAATACAGCAATCCTGTTTTTTGCAATGCAGCTCGTTTTCCTTGAAGGTAAATGGAATGTATTAAAAAAAAGAAAAGTTTCACAAACTTTTTTTAAGAGTAAGCTGTGTTCCCATGAACCACTGCCTACTCCTAGAATTTTTTTTTCAACATTCACAAAAGTTGAATGTGTCCCTTGGGACCCCTTTCTGTTTACAAATGGTTTACCAGCTCTTTTGAGGTGTTAATTAAATATTAATATTTTGCAACCGTATTAAGGGTGCAAATAATAATAAATACCATAAGGTATTGGTATTTGAAGTTGTACTTCCAAATACCAATTTAGTATGGTTTCTTATACTGATTTTATGATGTAGAAAACCTTTTCCTAATCGATAAATGGATTTAGTGCATTTGATGTACTGAATCAGAGGGTTTACAAAAGCTAAAACCTTTTGTACATGAGACCCCAGTGACAGTGTTTACTCTCTGCACTATTAGCATATAATTCTGAGAACACGTGGAGCAATGGAATTAGGACAAAAGCTAGGAGGAAAGAACAGCACAGAAACATATTAACTAAAATGTGGTGATGCAAATTTCTTCTCCAGTGCAGGTGCTCTTTTAGGTTGCTTGGCAATACTCGTGCGCCAGTTGTGTGTATTATATCTAGCATAGAAGTACACTGTAACACACATGCGATGTTTGAAAAGTTTGGAGAATAAAAAACATTTCTTCTTGTTAGTGCCTGCCTGAAGGAAGCATTATTTTTGGACGCAAAGTCCATTCTACCATTGTTAGTAGATAGTGCTGTGATTCAAGATAGGAATGCCCTTACATCACCGATGGAATGACCCCCTGACACAAACTAGCAAAAGTAGCACAAAGCACTATTTGCAATACTTTTAAGGATGCCAAAAAAGATTTGCATTTGAAAGTAAATACTTTATCAAATCAAATCAAATCAAAATAAGCTTTTTTCGATTATCACAAGGATATCATAAAAGCATACATTAAAAATAAGCTTTTTTCGATTATCACAAGGATATCATAAAAGCATACATTACATTTATCAATTTATAAAAAGTTAACAATTTATAAAAAGTGGGACGTCTTTGTTGGAACAATAGGGGCCTTAGTGTTTGCTGATTTCGCTTTAACAGAAGGGGTTTGTGCAGTTGGAATATTTACTGCGGGTGTTGTTTTGGCCCTATTTGTTGTTTTATCTACCTCCTTTATGATAGTTGGTTTTGATGCATCCTTCATTACAGGAGTCTTTAATTTAGGGCCTTCCATAAGGGTGTCCAGTTGGGCACCTATTCTTTTGACTCTCTCTACTATTGGTAACAGTAAAGCTTTCAGAAGGTGTTCCATCGCGTCAACAAAATCTTTCAGAGATGGTGGAACAAAGGAAGGATTTATTTTTCTAGAAGTAATCATAGCCCCTTCTGCAATTTCAAGTAATTCTTTTCTTAAGGAGTCTTTGGAAGGCAGTAGGTTACGGCCAGGACTAGCAGATTTTCCCGTGCCTCTTTTCCTTTGTTTTTTGGGAGGTGAGCGGATAACTTCCTGTTTCTTTTTTATAGAAAAGTTGTTTACAGTTACTGGATTAGGATCCACAGGTGAAACAGAGCGTATTTGCTCTTGCTGGTCAACTCCCAGACCTGTTTGTGTCCCAATAAGACTTAGACTAGGGTATTCAGGGCCCTTTGGGGTGTTGGGGGTATTAAGGTCAATAAGATCGTAATTAAATTGCTAGGGGGAGGTAGGTCTAACTGGGCTGAAACAAATGTCGGTAAAGTGTCATTTTTTGGGGACGAGCTACCTCGAAATATTAAAGGAATGCTCTCGGTGTTAAATAAATCAGGGTCTACATTTTCCATAGAGGCGTTTTCTAGATGTAACGCATTGGTGTCCTTGGAAGTAGAGGCAATTGCAGCATTTTGTAATAGCTCTATAGAGAGACGACGAGCAGCACGCCGCTCAGCCATTGCAATGTCTCTATCAACGTCTGTCTTAACTCTGGAAAAGAATTTTTCTAGGGGGCCTAAGATGGATACTCCTACCCTGGCTGGAAGGTCATCGGCTACCGGGGTAGACATTTCTGCTAATGATAAATAATATGCCGTAGGATTCCAAGCACCCGGAAAAGTTGGACGTTAGAGGGTGTGCCAAGCCAGGCCTTGTTTGTCCTTGGAGGGCCGTAGAGGGCCCGCCCTTTGCCCGGGCTTCGCCCGGCGTCCCGCAAGGCGGTCCCTCACCTGATTTTGTAGGTGGGAGGGCGGCTGTGGGCGGGGCACGCAGGGGGCGCTGACCGGATGTTGGTTGGTCTCGCAGGGACTCCTGGGAGAGTGAGTCCCTGCCGCGCGACTACCCTGCAGCCTCTCAGCGCCTCAGGTGACCAGCAAGCATGGGGCAAACAGGCAGCGTTGGTGGGCAGTCCTCCCACGCAGCGGCTCCCGCGAAGCGGGAGCGGCAAGAAGTAGCGTCGGTGCAGGTATGGGACAAAACAGGCAGAATGTCCTCACAGCGTCCCAGGGTTTTTTCTGAGGGTCACTTTATCACTTTATTGTGTTAGTTTATGTCACACTTTTTTGATTTTGCACTGGTACAAAATGTGACAAAATCTGTCCAATAGCTGGATGAGGCATAAAACAAGTATCTTATTACTGCAAGGTTTCCTAGAGCAAATTTCACCAGGTTAACTCTGGGTTGGTAGAGGGAGTCAACCTCATCCTTATGCAACGAAGGAATGGAGGACATGCTGCACTTGCTATGTATTTGCGTAGAGCTGTCGGGGATAAAGGTCTCAACTGCTCAAAGCTCATTTTAACTGCAGAGGGATTCGCACTCGGGGACAGGCAGTGCTGGCCTGCTTCAAGTCTGGAGACCCACAGTTAAACTGCAGGCTGGTAAAATGTCTTGCACTGGTGGAAAAAAAAATCCCACACGCCAGTCTGAGCACTGCTGCCCTTGAACCTGATGCGGTAGCGAAAGCGACTAGCTGAAGCTCAGCATCCTCGTTCTCCTATGTCCCTCTGACATACACTTTGCTATTATGGGCACCACCAACACTGAGGTTTGTCTCAGAAGGAAGAACTGCACTTTGCACTTTCTGAACTTGGCCCACAAGTATCACCCTTCTCAAGGACACTGCTGACACTGAGGATCGTCCTCTTCTCAGCAGGGACACTGTACTTTGCACATTCTGGAACACTCTCTCGGGGTATTACTAGCTCATCCCCGGAAGGACAGTTGGAACAGTGATAATAAGGTACATTTGGCTCATATAATTAAATTGTATACAGATAGGCTTTTTTTAGCAGAACAGTCTGTGTTTTCAAATGTTTTAAAGTAATTTTAATTTATGCAAAGTTGCTTTATTTATCATGTATTTTTTCACTTTAACCCTGCACTATTATGCATTTTTATGATTTCTGTACTGAACTGTTTATTATTAACTATACAAATATAAATACTTACTTAATTACAAATCCTTCGGCTGAGAGCAAATGCGGTACTGACATGCAAATGTGTCTCCAGTGCACCGATACTGGGTTGACATGCAAGAGTGTCTCCAGTGTCACATGCTGTGATGATATGCAGATGTGCAAGTCTTCAATGACTTTATGGAGAAAGAGGGGATTACAAACAATGAACACCTTGCTTTGAACACTAATGGAGGCTTGAACTACACTTATGGCCCAATTACGACTTTTGGCAGTGCAGAGGCGGGAGACATGCCACCACTGCTCCCTCTCACTGCCAAGAGTCGCCACCGTTCACCCACCAGAGCGCACTGCCAAGACTCGCCACCGCACGCCAGACTACAACTTAAAAGGGATCTGGAAGGCAGATGGCGTGGCAGTTCCTGTAGCCTCTTTCAAAAGTGGCGGTGCCTTTGAAAAAGGCACCGCAATGGTAACGCCACACAAGGTTCTTGCAAGGCATAGACTGTAACATCCATGCTGGGCAGGAACTGCTATACAGGAAAACAAGGGCCACCCTACTCAAATGGAACCATGGTATCTATTATATAACGAGGAAAAGTGGTTGCTGTGGACAATGTGTGTAATATATGGTAATAGTTAGCTCAATGGCAGTATTCATGGGTGAAGAGATGTCAGAGAGAGAAAATAACCATATACAACAAGACACTTGTGAATATTAGCTGTTTATGTAAATATGTAATACAATTATTCAATAAAGGTGCATGGTGTCCCAAGTGAACATAGAACCTACATCTTAATTGTGACAATTTGTGACATAAAAATAGGTTTCAAGAATACAAAAAACAACCATAACATAAATATTCAATAGGTAGTCACAGCCTTCTAGTACAATGGTAGGGACTGAGGAATGGTTTGTTTTAGAATTGTGCCAAGGAACTGGTGTGCATGCACACGTGGATGCACACGTCTTCCCCCCTTGTGTGCATACTTCTGGTCTGAGGCACCAGGGAGCTCTGCATGACCTCATTTATTTCCTCTCCACCATGGTTTTTATGGCGTTAGAATCACCATGATAAACTTGGCGGAGAGGAAACTCATAATATGCTTGGCGTGACCAGATGGCCCTGCCAAGCATATTGCGGCCTCGGGACCACTGCACCACCTCCAGGGAATGACTGTTCCCTGGCGGCATCAGCGGTTCTGTGAGAAAGGCCATTATTTTTCAGGCAATTTAAAATATCAACTTGGCAGGCCTTAGAGACAATTTCCAAACCATGAGATGTCCAGGCCATCATGTATTTTTTTGGAAGTGCTTTGTGTGATTTTGATAATTATAAGACAAACTTATTGGATTTGGGTTACATCACCCTGAAGGAAATGGATGGGGTTGTGACACAAGAGGGGTAGCTCACATGGACTTAGTGTAAAGTCTATTGACATGATAGCCTTTACACTTTAAGAACCATGATGGAGGTATTGTTACCTAGTTAATGCCTCAAACATAGGGATGGGGAAGAACGCCTGCTGCCTGAAAGAAGAAGAGAGTATACTCTGCCTGTTGAATGAAATGATGGTCAGTTGTTTATCCTGTTACTGAATATCTGTGTACAACGACTTGTTAGAGTCTCAGGTTTACAGCCATCTTGGTCTACTGTCAGAAGAGTACAATCTGCTGAGGAGTCTGATGCTGTAAGGGGCCTAGAGCAGCGAAAGGCCTCTGTCCATTAGAGGAACATTTAGTTAAACAGTGAAGCACCAGGAAGGCTTGTGGACTTGTTACCCACCTTCTAGAGACCTCACTTCTTTGAGGCTCGAATCGGTAAGGTTCTTTTGTACAGTTTCAGTAGAAACTGCATCACAAATCTAGTGATATCCTGCCCACTGTATTGCAAGTGTTGTTTAGCCCATGGCACGTGTAATACAGCAGACAGGATAGCCACAGCCTTTATTTTTTCAGAGAACAACATTCCACTTGAAGAACACTCTCCTTTTGCAAACACTTTTCCTATTGAAAGAATGTTAATTTTCAGGAAAGCCATCCTTAGAGCACTTGACATACATTCATTGGATACAGGCTACGATCTTATTGCAAGGAACAGTGATATTCTAACGATTAACTCTGGCTTTAAACGCTTTATCTATTTTTCTCCATTTTCATATTATTTTGCTCATTACATATTTAATCTTTATTCCAACATATATTTGGATTTTAATTTCGTTATTTAGGATTATATTTGTTTGGTGTGTTACATGATGCCTTATTACCAACGATTAGTCATGAGTGTCGTATTGGGAAGTCCTTTAGGAAACTGTTTAGAAATGTGTGCGAGATCACAGCTCACATTAAGAATGACATCCCTCTCCTTCAAAGCACGCTTTACAGATTACCTGTAATATAGAAGTGTGTACATGTATGCATTTCACCTCAGATGCAGAAGATAACATCTGTAGAATCATTCTTTATGGTTTTGAAAGTTATTGTAAAAACCACAGTTGATGGACAGAATGCAGAACAATGTCATATATTCACCCCAGTACAGAGATCTGGGCCTAAATCTATCGTTGTTTTGCACTCCACACCACCCCAGTTCAGACATGGCCATATGCAAATCAGTCTGACCCTGTGCCTCATGGGAACAGTCCAGCTCAAACGTGAGTCCCTTGCTCACTTTGCCACTGGATTCAAGCAAGCCGGGCTGAAGACGGCTGGAATGCCAGAAACCGGTCCTCGGAAGCTTGTTTCCGGTCCAGGAAAGACATGGCTTGGCAGTTCGGGCTGGACTGTTCCCATGAGGCACAGGGTCAGACTGATTAGCATATAGCCATGTCTGAACTGGGGTGGCGGAGTGAGCTAAAGAACGGTGATGGATTAAACCCAGATCTTTTGAATGGGTGTGAGTGTTTGATTGATTCGGATGCTCCGTCCATCACCACCCCCTTTTGTACCGCTTTTGAAAGTTATTGTACCATACTCTATTGGCATACTATGGATTGGAAGACATGAAGCACAGTTTTAGGTCAGTGCAAAACAACTTCAGCAGACTGCTGGAGCTCAGTTCATCACCACACAAGAAAATTGGAAGAGGGGTCTTGAAATAACTCCCTCATGCCATTGGTGCATTGGGTAAGAGACCTGATGCCACTGCTTATATAATGTGGGGTACATTTATGAGCCATTTGCATCATTCTTGTATCATGTAATGTGGTGCAAGTGCAAGGCAACTCAAAAATGAGATTTATTAATTAATGCAAGGCCACCTTGTGTGGCCCTGAGAGGCTTCATAAATCGCGAGTAAAGCAACGCTGCGCAAATTGTTGTGTTACCTTATTCTGTGCCAGGGAGGCATCCACGGGCATTGTGTGGGTGTTCCCCATGGTATTTGATGCATTTGCAGATTTACCAAAACAGGTAAATCTGAGAATACGCCAAAAAGATACACCTCCCCAAGTGTGAGTTTGTGAGAAATATCTTTATTTGTCTCGTTTACCTCCTCTTTCTATGTCCGCTGCATAATGGAGCACACATAGAAAGAGGAATTTGCCTCTCAGGATTGTTTTAGTTCAGGAAAGTGTTCCTTCCTGCACAAACCAATCATGTCTGCAATGCAGGCACCATTGCAATATGGTACAAGGGTACCTGCATTGGCACTAGGCAGCCAAAACAGCACCAGCACAGGGACAAGAGCAGGAATGCATCACATTCTTTTAGATTCGGTGCATTCCTTCCCTTTTCCTGTAACACATCATAGCGCAGCAATGTGACTTGGTGCGTTGCATCACTTCGATATAAATAAAATTGCCCTGTGTTTTTCACATTATGGATTCCGTTTCATGACCTGCAGCCATACTGTTGGTGCGTTAAATGTACGAGTGTGCCTATGAAGTGTTTTGCGGCCTCCCCTCCTCTGCCAGGAGTAGTAGCTCCTTCTCAGTATAAGCAGACATGCTGCTCACAATGTTTCTAAAGCACTCTGTTCTGAAGCTACACTGCTCTGTGCCCACACTGACTTTGTTCTACTCCGGCACCACCAGTGCCTACCTTTTGGGTGAACTCTGGTCCTAGGGTAATATTTGTTTATCTACCAGCCAGCAGAGAGACCCAGAAGTGCACTTCGGCATGCCATCTCCACTCACTGCTGCTCGCATTAGCAAAGCATTGAGAGGGTGGAAGATGGTAGAGGCAGTAAGTATGGGAGTGGAACGGAGATTTGTTTGCGTGCTTTCAAAAGCATTTGCTGCACTGCACATCACATCATAGATGTGCCTACGCTAACCTCTACGCATATTTACAACCATAAATGTAAGTATGTGTCTATGCACCCATGTCGGTTTATTTCCATAAAACGCTGAATGCACACATGTCAAGATGGCCCCTATCTTTTTCTGACGTGGTCACTAGGATTAGGGCTCTTTAGGTCTGGTAGATTTCCCACCACAGAGGTAATAATTAAATATCTGGTCGCTTCTTTGCATGCCTCCTCTCATTGAAGGAAGAAGCAAGCACCCATCAGGTAACTTCCATGCCCCCATCTCACTAATTTTTGTATTTACACGATTATTATCTAAGCATATGTCTACATGTACATTTATTTGCAGCTCTCAACACCCCTCTCTCGTCTAATAAGTGTGCCTTGCTCTTCTTGCATTTCCTCTGTGACAGCTAATTTCACAGCTCTCAATTTACCTTGCTATTTCCTTGGGCCATTTGCAAGGTATTCATCAAGAACATTTGCACTGCTTTATTCTTGCTAACAGTAGAATCAGCACAATACAAAACAATTATGTTACTTTAAAACAATGTAGTACTAAAACTTGCAACACTGTGGCCAAAGCAAACGTAACCATAGTGACTCATGTCTCCATAATGATGTTTATATTTATAGCGTTCTTTGAGCCTTACCTTCAATAAAATTATACACTCAATAAAGAGCATCTCTTATGGACAACATGAGGACCAAAAAGCATTATCATTACAGTACAGCTGATGAGATACATTGGGACATTACCCTTCCAAGATGGTTCTCATATTCAGGCTCAGTCACCACGTTTAGTGAGCCAGCAGCGTCTCAGTAAATATCCCGAAGAGTTTAGAGGTGATGCATACAGCGGAAATAGGTCAATTATGAGAGCATGACCTAAACCATACAATATACCTGCTAAAGATGCTGGGGCTGATTCACAGAACTAACTTAAGACAAAATCCTAAACTTACTACTTTTGGTATTCACAGAAGTTAGGATTTTGTCTTAAAACAGACTTAAGACAGAATCCTAACTTAAGTCTGTCTTAAGTCTGTCTTAAGACAGTCTTAAGACAAAATCCTAAATTCTGTGAATACCAAAAGTAGTAAGTTTAGGATTTTGTCTTAAGTTAGTTCTGTGAATCGGTCCCACTGTGTTCACTGGTCCTAGATTGAGATGACCAGCCGCCATCTAGTAGCTGATTTGTGCGCAGTCCATTACGTCATTTGCTTGATTTTTCGGTGTGATCATGGCAGTTCTTTGACTTATGCTGGTTGAACCCATCCAAGGCATAATGAAGATAGAGTAAAATGAGATAGGATAGAACATTCAAAGAAAAATCAGCAAATGCCACCCATTGTCCGGAAACCAGACGTCGTGTAACGTAGGCACTTTTCCCTTTGCAAATGATTTCTGTCTGCTTACAGTAAGAGCCAAGCAATGCTTTGCAGAACCATGTCATGGTCACAGCCCATTGCAACCAGCATATTTGTTTCTTTTTGACCCCATTTTTTCTTTGACGTACAAGAAGCAGCACTGTGGCTACTGGAAGTTTGTGGCCACTGTAAGTTGCAATCTATGCACCCAGTATTTGGAACCACATCGCCATCAGATTGGCTTCTAACCCTCTACAGTTAAGAATAGAGCCAACAACCCTTCACTACAAAGAGCCATACCTCTCGCACACAGTGGCTTTGCTGTTATGTCAAGGGCCCTAATATGAAGAAGGAAATGGCCCCCCTGGCTGCTGTTTGAATTACAAACTATAGTAATAATCAGGGTTCAGTGCACCCGCTATGCCTCTGTGCCCCGATGCCACTGCACATACTGAACCAATTCAAGGTACACAAATGCCCACACAACGATCATAACATTTTGTTTTGCACGCAATGTACAGAAATGTATTGTTCTGCAGCTAAGTTGGCACCTGATAAATATCTTCACATATATTCCACATACAACATTTATAATATTGTATCCCTTTTTGTAATTATCTAAATAAGTAGCTTTTTGTAGTGTTTAAAAAAAAGTCTGCCCAGGCTAACCAATCATAGTCACAGAATGACAAAAAAATCTTTGTATATTCAAACTTAATTCTAATTTCATTAAGTTGACAATCTTGGAAACTGTGCTAAATTAATAAGTCATCTAATAAACTCAATTATACCGAGATTAGGAGAAAAAAAATAGGCACAGGTTGAAACTTGATTCTAATAACAATTATTGAAATCGCTTTTCATGGACCCCGTTATGAATAGCTTGGTTTTCAAGAAAAAGAAATACTGGGTCAGGAATAAACGTCCTTCACTGGCCACTATCTCCACCTCAAAACAGAGTATTGCAAGTTAAAATCCATGGAATGGGGAATAACATGCAGACTGGGAGTACCAGAGGCAGATTTACTAACATTTCACACAATGCAGTGCAGCAAGTTAATTTGCTATGTTGCATGAAAAATAAACATCAGAAATGCAAAATATTTACAAAGATATGGTGCATTTCTGCTGCCTTCTTGCACTGGCGGATTGTGTGTGGCCTAGTGTCAACACAGACACCCTTGCACCATATTTCACTGGTGCCTGTGTTGCAAGCAGGAGTAATTTTTTGCCGAAAAGGACACCTTCCTGCACTAAAACAATGCTTACCTGCATCTCCCTTTTTAACATGCGATGCCTAATGCATCACACACAAAAAAGGAAGTAACAAGGATAAAGAAAGATATTTCTCCTCAATACGCCTGGGACTGGGAGGAGTAGCATTTTGATATATTCCCATGTATACAACCCTTTGTAAATCTGGAAATATGTCAAAAACCTTGGGTGGAGGCGTGGACACACCCACACTCAACCTATGGAACAATTCCCTGCTGCATGGTAATGCAAGGAAGTAAATTGGGCTGCCTTGCAATACCTTGGGTTTACTAAACCAGATATAGCCAGGTAAGGTGTCTTTGTGTGTCTTAGTAAATCCCAGTTAAGGGCTTGCTTTGCCTTGCATCATCTTGCATGATGCCAAGGAAATGCAAGCCCCTAGTAAATCTGGGCCGGGTCCTTTATAGCATGCACATTCCCATTTGCGGGGAATTTACAGGAGACATTAAACACCAGCTGTAGGCTGTGGCAAATGTCCTTGGAAGCTCATGTGGTTTTACCAGTTTTTAAATAACACTCAGAAAAATCTGGTAATGAACACCCAGACAATCAGAATTGGCGTGGTCAATATAACCACTGGGAATACCACACTAACCAAATCAGGACGAGGGCCCATAGAGACACATCTGCTGTTGTGAAGTACAACATATGTCAGTTGTAACTAGTTATCACTATAATGGTAGCAGAGGCTCAACTAGAGCCAAATTTCGGGGGGGCTAAGAAAAAATTTCGGGGGGGCTGAACCTTTAATCAGTAGGCAGAGTGGAGCTGAAGGGGCTCTTAGAAGGGGTGAAACAACTGCAAGGCCTAGTTAACATTCAAATGGTCTTTTAAAGACCTGTGAAACGGGATCTGTCTCATCCCGGGCTGCCTCACACGACGGGGGGGGGGGGGGGGGGGGGTCTGAAGCCTGGTGAGTTCAGTGGGTGTTGTGCCCCTGAATGGTAGGCACTTCGCATGTCGAGCTGTCCTCAGTGGCGTAGCTAGCCCTTGCTCTGCCCCTGGCACTCCCTGCTTTTGCCGCCCAAGGGCTGCGTGAAAGAGTGGGGGGTGCTGGCAGTTTGAGTTGGCTGCCTGTGGCAGCCGCATGAAAGAACAGGGAGGCTAGAGGCCACACCCCCATTACTCGTGCCGCTCGGGCGGACCGCCCCCTACCCCCTTGCTACGCCAATGGCTGTCCTTGAGGGGATTTGAACAGATAAACTCTAGATCACAGCAGGTGTCAGCAGTATATGCATATGTAGGGATGATGTGATGTTTTTGCCCGGCTTGTTGCTTTTTGTATATTCAGAATTGGACATCTTTAAACAGTAAACAAATGAATGCAACTCTTAACGGAGCTGTGTGCATTTAAGCCCAGATGACCCATTATCACACTCCTGGTAAAGAACAAAAAAATTAGTTTCAGAACACAGCTTCTCTGCACCACATCAGGCTGCGAGGTCTTTGTGTGCAAGGCAAACCAATCTGTGACAAGAATAACATTAAAGGCACTTTTAAAATGTGCATCCTAATGGATTTCAATTCTTGCCCTTTTTCAATCTTCAATGCATTAAGCTACTTGGAGACGGAAGCAGAGCGAAAATGAATTAGAGTTAGTACAGAACACGGTGAACCGAGGCCCTCACGACTTTTAACCAGCTCCGAATAAAACATTCACTAAAATTCCCAAGGTACATCGTCAGCGCCATCAGCAACAGCAAAGCCTTGCTTTTAATTTCTTTTCAAATGTATTCTGATATGGTAAAGTTTGACAAGTAATGTCTATCACAGTGGCATCAGCGTTGGCAATGCCGCCGGGACGCGCTGCTTCAAACTAGACCACCATTTCTAACAAAACAAAAAAAAGAAAACTACAAACTATAAAATGTTGTTATCGATGCCAACCCATTAGTTATTTTTTTGCATGCACATCTACACAAATGTAATTTTTGCATAGTATCAAAGTTCAAAGTTCAAAAAAAAAAAAGCTTTATTCGAAATGTTAAAAACAATTCATAAAAGCATACATACAATCAAAAAAGTAAAACAGAAAAGTCATTCAATTGCATTAAAAAGAAAAAGGAAAAAGCCACTATTTAAAATCCATGCATACAGTGATATTAGAACAACATGTGGGAATTAGGTGTTCAATGATAAATTGAGCCTAAACTCGGTCAGAGCCATTATATCATCAGTATAATGTGACTTATTCTAGCGTAATGTCCCGTCTAAGTTTCATTATTGCCTTTGCACTTAGGACAGTGCCCAGACCTATCAACTCCCCACTTTTTAGTAAAATCCCCAAGAGGTAGTTACCAAGAATTATGGTTCCATGTCGCTTGCCTTAGGGACGGGTAGGGTCGGGGGTCGGGATAAAAATCGTAGAAGTCCCAAATGCGAATGGGACCATCTCCCTCTTTGGGTTGAGAGAATCGTAAATAGGGGACGATATTCATAGTTTTGAATTTAATTAAAATAAGGTCGCCCGGAATGTCTTTGGGCGACGTACCAAGCCACCCCACCCTCCTGACCCTCAATATGCCGCCATCTAAAGCAGGTGGCAATGGTCTGTGTTGTTTTAGCCAGGAGATGGTTTTATTTAACAAGTCCTTATGAGATTCAAATTTACCCTGAATAGGTGCAGGGACCCCAGAAAGAACAGTCACGAAGGGGGCAGCTTCTGGAGGTAGGTTGATCCAATTCCTGCTTTCATGTGCAAACCTGGGTAGTCTATGGGGTGCAGGTACGGAATTAGTAATAATGTTCCGGCATCTTGGATTGGATGGAGAGATGAGGAGTTCAGGAATTTGCGTGGGTTTGAGGTTTTCTTTGATGCAGGGGGGAATAGGGTGAATGGATGCGGCAATTTTTTCAGTTGGGATAGGGTTCCTTGATAGTGTATTTTCAATACTGGTCAACCTGTCTCCCAGCTCATTTATTTTAGTAATCAGGGGTGAAAGTGCGGTTGTTAGCAATTGTTCGATCTGTGCAAGCAGGGTCAATTGAAGTGGTGAAACGGGGTCAGTTGTTTTGTTCAATGCCTCAGTTGCCAATATTATAGGTGGATTGGAAGGTTGTAGTAAGGGAGAAACGCACATTTTATCGGTGTTCTCAATATCCATGACATTTACCTCGTCGGCAACTCTACCCACTATAGGGGGGGTAGGTACATTCAGGGCGTAGTTTGTTCCACACAGGGCGTTCAGCTCCTCCCAGATAGACATGGTGTACAACCAGTGCAATGTCTGAATCAATATGAATAAATACAGTACCTCCAAGTTCGTAGCAGCCAATTGGGGTGGCCCGACCCGGCCTCCTCGTGCCTCTGATGGCCGCAGATGGCCCCGCCCTTGTCCCGGGCTTAGCCCGGCGCCGCCCCCGCGTGCGTCCCGCGTTGCGTAGGCAGTGGGCAGTGATGTAGAGGATAGGGCGAGGCTAACGAGCCTCAGGTGCTCCCGGTGCTGTGGCCTGCAGAGGGGCTGCTAGTCGTGGTAGTCCTCGTGATTCCTGGGGCAAATCCGGACGTAAAATATCGTCCTCCTCGGCGCTCTGGCCCCCGCAGGTAGTTTCTGTCAGATGACAGGGCAAGGCAGCCCCCACCAAACACGCAGCCACACAGACCGCACTCTGACCTCAGCGCAGCGGCACCCGCGCCAGCGGGTGCTGCAAGATGTTAAGAGTCCTGCGAGGCTAACGAGCCTCAGGTGCTCCCGGTGCTGTGGCCTGCAGAGGGGCTGCTGGTCGTGGTAGTCCTCGTGATTCCTGGGGCAAATCCGGACGTAAAATATCGTCCTCCTCGGCGCTCTGGCCCCCGCAGGTAGTTTCTGTCAGATGACAGGGCAAGGCAGCCCCCACCAAACACGCAGCCACACAGACCGCACTCTGACCTCAGCGCAGCGGCACCCGCGCCAGCGGGTGCTGCAAGATGTTAAGAGTCCTGCGAGGCTAACGAGCCTCAGGTGCTCCCGGTGCTGTGGCCTGCAGAGGGGCTGCTGGTCGTGGTAGTCCTCGTGATTCCTGGGGCAAATCCGGACGTAAAATATCGTCCTCCTCGGCGCTCTGGCCCTCGCAGGTAGTTTCTGTCAGATGACAGGGCAAGGCAGCCCCCACCAAACACGCAGCCACACAGACCGCACTCTGACCTCAGCGCAGCGGCACCCGCGCCAGCGGGTGCTGCAGGATGTTAAGAGTCCTGCGAGGCTAACGAGCCTCAGGTGCTCCCGGTGCTGTGGCCTGCAGAGGGGCTGCTGGTCGTGGTAGTCCTCGTGATTCCTGGGGCAAATCCGGACGTAAAATATCGTCCTCCTCGGCGCTCTGGCCCCCGCAGGTAGTTTCTGTCAGATGACAGGGCAAGGCAGCCCCCACCAAACACGCAGCCACACAGACCGCACTCTGACCTCAGCGCAGCGGCACCCGCGCCAGCGGGTGCTGCAAGATGTTAAGAGTCCTGCGAGGCTAACGAGCCTCAGGTGCTCCCGGTGCTGTGGCCTGCAGAGGGGCTGCTGGTCGTGGTAGTCCTCGTGATTCCTGGGGCAAATTTGGATGTAAAATATCGTCCTCCTCGGCGCTCTGGCCCCCGCAGGTAGTTTCTGTCAGATGACAGGGCAAGGCAGCCCCCACCAAACACGCAGCCACACAGACCGCACTCTGACCTCAGCGCAGCGGCACCCGCGCCAGCGGGTGCTGCAAGATGTTAAGAGTCCTGCGAGGCTAACGAGCCTCAGGTGCTCCCGGTGCTGTGGCCTGCAGAGGGGCTGCTGGTCGTGGTAGTCCTCGTGATTCCTGGGGCAAATCCGGACGTAAAATATCGTCCTCCTCGGCGCTCTGGCCCCCGCAGGTAGTTTCTGTCAGATGACAGGGCAAGGCAGCCCCCACCAAACACGCAGCCACACAGACCGCACTCTGACCTCGCAGCGGCACCCCATAGTATTAATGCATACTTTTAAAACCAGTTTGTATATTTACAGTTTCACAATATGTTTGCATAGGTTATGAAATCCCCATGTCAATATCATTAAAAAAGTGGACCTAAGAGGCCCTTGTACATAACTGAACAGTCACCTTTTGCACTCTTCCATATCAAATAATCGTCAAACTTTATTCAGTTTGGCAGACCATTAAAGTTACATATAAAAAATACAACAATATCTAAAATACTTTAAAAAGATCTTGCTATGTCTAAAAAAACCATCATGGAATACTACATAGCCATCCAAATCAAGTAATTTGAAATTCATCAGCCTTTAAAACCGACTATTTTTAAAGTGCTCCGTGTCTCTAGGTAATACCAAAAAATGTAGAATTCTTTAAAGGTAACAATAATCTGTTTAAACAATGTTAAAACATCCAATACAGTACAAAATGATAAAAACAATAATTTTCCTAATAGCCTCCTTAATCGCATTGCGACGAAAATACCTCTGTATATCATATCACATATATATTCTAATAGAAGGAGCTGGAGGTAAATTAAAGCTGGTCTGCATTTTTTTATAATCAACACCCGCAAAAGTGGTAGAAAAAAATCCCTGCGTGGTTTATTTTATAGCTGGCAGAAAAAAAACAGAAATGCAGCATATTCTGGGTATCCATATCTTGGAAAACCGTTGGTGCTTGATATTTTTTCTCGTATTTCACTTATTTAGATTTTTAGGTCAGATGTACGACCATTCATTTTTGCGAGGCGCAAAGTGTGCCAAATTGGGGCTCGCAAAAATGAATGTACAACAATGTCTCAGACACTGTTAGCGATTCCCAATAGGGTTGCAAAATGCGAGGCTCATGAATATTTATGAGTCACTCAATTTGCGACCCCATTGGGAATGCCTGGCCCTCCCAGGGATGGTGGCATGCTGGGATCAGCAGACCTCCATGTTTGGGACTGCTGTTAAATATAGCAGGTTTCAAAACAAAAAAAATGCAGCACGTTTCCCTTAAAGGAAAACAGGATGCATTTAAAAAATGAAAATGAAACGTTTTCGTTTAATTTTTAATAAATATTTCCCTCTGCATTTGCAAAGGAAAATGGGTCCCCTGGGGACCCCTTCACCTTTACGAGTGCATTACCACCCTCTTGAAGAGGGTGGTAATTTGTGAGTGTTTTGCGACCACAATTGCGGTTGCAAAACAATCATACATGGGGTTATGGTCGCTATTAGGAAGGGAACGCCTCTTCCTAATAGCGACTCGCAAGTCCTAAATAGCAAGTCACAAATAAATTGTGACTCGCAATTTAGGAATTGCACATATGCCTTCCACATTTTGCATGAGCAAACGGGTCGCAAACCCGTTTGCGCATGCAAAATAGTGTCGTACATCTGGCCCCTAGTGTGTGCAGAATATAATAGCAATTGCACTAATTTACGTATCCATTTGAAAATTCAATTAGGAGCCTGTTTATGAGGCCGTTTGTGTAACTCTTGCACCATGCAGTGTGGTGCAATTGCGATGCCAACCTTAAACAGATTTTTGGCGCCACACAGTAGGACACTGCCAGTGTATATAGTGCACTGAAATGAAGTACCCTGTGCAGAGTCCAGTGCATTCCCAAAATGTGTGAAGAGGTAAAAGCAGATAATTCCAATGCTCGTTTTGTGGTTGTATGGGCTAGAAGCTAGGATTATTACAGGGTAGTGCGAAGCATTTTTTACCACCAACAGAGGCAATATGAGACACACAGCCGAGATCAATTAGGAAAAATAAAATCGTATCTTTATAAATATTTTTAGAAACCAAGAACTTCGTTCAACAGTTAATAAATGCTTTGAAATTTGATTTTTACCAAATACAGTTCAGGACACAACATGCTTACAGGTTTTGAAGAAACACAATCAATACTGGCAGGCAGACACCTTCACAGCCAGCAGGAAGAAGAGCATAGAGTTAGATAGCGGAGTACTGGCAACACATTTTACTGTTGCGGTCGTTGGAAGCAACACTCTGCCATGAAGTGTTGGGGGGCAATGTTCGGCCAGAGTTCAGGGGAAGTTCTACTCAGTGGAATCAGAATTTTGGAGGCGTTCCCGATTACCTGGGTCGGAGGTGCCGTAGATCTGGGGATGCAGAAGTTGTATGTCACCGGCGGCTGTCAACTACAGGTGCGGTGAGGGCAGTACACTGCGGTTGGGCTGGTTGTGTCCAAGTTACTGTTTTCACGCAGTTGATGCCCCCAGAATGCGAGTACAAGCTCTCAGAAGCAGCACGTCTTCTTATTTTGCCTACTTTAGGCCCATCGAATGAAGTCAAGGTCTCAGGGAGCCAGCAAAATACTGAATTTAGGGGTTTTACAAGGGAAGACAGGTAGTAGCCAATGGGCTACTTACCTTTAGGTTGTCTACACCCTCTAGTGACTACTTCCTGTGGGAAGAGGCACCACCCTAGCCCTGATTGGAGGCTTCTCACCATTACAAAATGGTGGAATTTCAGGAGAGGGTTTCACCACGCCAGCCCTGCCCTAAGGGTGGTGTAGGCTGAGGGGGACCCTCCTGCTCATGTAACAGCAGTAAATGGGGCTAGGACTCCTCCACCATCTGGAGGTTCCTGGGTTGGATTTCAAAGACGGCATAGCCTGTAAAGCTTCCTGACCGGGAAGACCATCCTGTCCCGGAGGAGGTGTGAAACACCCACATCCAGAGCAGGTATTGTTTCTGTCCTCCGAGAGCAAGGGCTCTGACCCCCATGAGGTCATAAACATGTCTAGTGGTGGCAGGCTGATGAAAAACGTCCAGAGACCCAGTATTGTTTGGTTAGGCTTTAAGGGACCTTCTAAAAGGATCTCCTGTGTGGATGTATTATTAAATCCAGCCCTGTCATCAGTGAGGATTTATTAAGACAAGATGCTTGGTACCAAACACCTTAGAAATAAGTGAAGCCATCATGGAGCTAGGAAACTCCTGTTGACGAGTATCCAGCCCATGTACTCTTTATGGCTTCCCTGTTCACTTACAACATAACAGAATTGGCTGCACATTGTAGGGGGCTATTGGCTTGTGCAGATAGGCCCACACATTGGATATAGTGCACCCTGCCTTAGGGATGAAGTCCTGCAGTAGGGGTGGCTTACCTATACCTTATGCAATGCAGGAGAGGAATGACACACAGGGCTGTGTGCCATGTCGACTCTTCAGATTTTCCTTCACCAAGACAGGCAGTCTGCAGTGGCAGAATGCATAGTCTTGTCGAGGGGGCCTGGAGTGGCACATCAGTGATGCAGCCCCAGAGGACCATCTTCAGTACCCAGTGCACACGAAGCCACTTTGCGTGACTGAGTGGATTCAAATATCTGGAGTAATTCAACACAGTGCAAATCACTGCCTTGTGTTACTCTGCCCCGGTAAGACATTCCAGAGCCTTTATGTGGGTGTTCCCATGCAACTCCCATGTTTTTTGACACATTCCCGGATTTACGAAAACTTTTATACCTGAGAATGCACCAAAATCTTACATCTTCGAAAGGGAGGCGCAATGAGGAGAAATATCTCTATTTCTCCTCATTTCCTTCTTTTTCTACGTGTGCTGCATTCTGCAGCACACATAAAAAGAGGAATATACCTCACAGGATTGTTTTTGTGCAGGAAGGTGCCCTTTTATGCACAAAAACAATCCTGCAAGTTATGCAGGCACCCTTGCACTATGTTGAGAGGGTGTCTACATTGGCGCTAGTCAGCCAAAAGGGCGCACACAGGATAAAGGACAGGAATGTGCCATATTGCCTTAATTACTTATAGTCATGATGTCATGCAGTGCAGCGGAGCAAGTTACTTTTCTGCACTGCATGACAGGGAAAGAGCTGGAATGTGCCGTAGTTAAGCAATACCATACATTTCGGACCTTTCCCCCTGTGCTGGCACCATTTTGGCAGCCTAACGCCAATGCAGGCACCCTTGTATCAAGGTGCAAGGGGGATTTTGTTGAAGGCAGGATTGTTTTTGTGCAGTAAGGGGCACCTTCCTGTGCAAAAAACAATCCTGGGAGGCATATTCCTCTTTCATAATGGTTAATCTTGGATTCAAATGGCATCCTTCACACATTAATGTTGGGAAAAAAAGAAGGATCTATCAAAAGGTAAATAGTCTAATTCTAAAACAAAGACTCCATCGATGCAGCAGTAATCAATGAGCATGATGATATCATAATCTGATTACTTGAATAAAACGAACTTCAAGGCATTTTATAGGATTATTAAATAGTGATTTTAAAACATCTTTGTCAGATCTTCCATCTGAGACTTGTATAGTGGTTATTTGGCCTTCATGGGTACTGCTATATATCACTGGTGTCACTCATTATGGAGACTACATGGCTCAGATAACAGTACTCTCTTTACACTGTTCTGTCTCCAGTGATACATTTGGGGAATTATTTTGTGCCTTCTCAGTTGTAGTGAGCACTATATAAATGCAATTACAGTACAATACAATACAAGCAGTCATTACTTTCTCCAGAAGATTTATAATTCAGATATAGTATGACAAAGTAGTGGGAACTTTTGAAGTTCAGTTCTCACTCCTAGGAACTTCTCTCAAAACATAAACTTGCAACCAAGTCAATGAGTGGTATGTATTTCCTTTGCTTCATCTCCAAGTCAGGTTACAAGGGGCTCAGGTCAGTGGGCATGAATCTGCGCTGCAGAAGATGTGCAAACACCATTACTCATCCTTTTATAGTGAGATGGATCCCACTCCATTCAAAGGAGGATGTGGGCTAAGTAGGAGAGGGGTGATGGCAATGCTGAGAGTCACTAGAGTGTGCAGTGTACTGAGAACTTCGCCCTGGCGATGGTAGCTGGAGCTAAACTGCACAATTCATACAACTAGCATAAACGTTGATTTGTGCCACTCAATGTTCTAGGTGCTGTCCGATGCCAGAGAATTAATTGGTACCTCTCAGTTAGAAGTAAATATTTGCCACTTTCTTTGATGATATTTTCCTATCAGCAGCAGCCCTCAGTCAATATTTTCCAGTAGAATGTACAATGGTGAGAACAGGGACATCCTTTGGTCTGGGTAGGAGTCAGCAGATATTACCGTGCCTTCTAGTTTACAGTGAGGTTATGCTCAGACATCCAACTGAAGTTAGAAGTGATCAAAAGTCATAGCGCAAATGTTTCATCAAGTCTCAGTTCAGTGTGACATACTTTGGCCAACAGAAAATACTTTAGGGACCTATAGCAAAAGGGGATAACCCAAATGTTCCTATGAGCTCACAAAATAGCAATGCAGGCTCCTATGCAGTCAATGGGGGCCTCACTGATACAACACTGTGCCCCCAATCCAAGTGCCTGCTCCCAGTTAATAGAGTGGACTTTCAGGATTCGGTTTAGTGATGCATTACTTAGTGCAGTCCTCCACTGATCCATGCATATCCTTAATCCTCTTGTGAGAGCTTTTCGGAAGACAAGGTCTTCTGGGGTGCAGGAACATGTGGCCTTTAAGTAGGCTTTTTCTGTGGTTTTAACTCTGAATCTCACTAATATGGATTGGGAAACAGCAACAAAAATCTGTGATCCTGATAAAAAGCCTTTTTAGAACTTGTGCTGCAGTACCTCTAACAAATTCAAGACAACTACAAAGCACATGCTCTGGTCAGCCAGTTTTTATGGCACACTGGTGAGCACCAGTCACAATTTAGAAAGTCTGCCATATTTTAGAATTTCTGAACACTAGAGCAGGAAGAAGATTTACACAGATCCAGACTGCTGGCAAACAAATATTGATGTGATCTCACTGAGAAGAAGTAAACTAAAAAGTTGTGGCCCTAGTTTTATAATCATTTAACCAGATTACATACTGTGGGCAAGATTTAGCAACGTTTTGAGTTACCCTTGCATCACACAAGGTAATGCATGGGCAGTGCAACACTAAAGTCAGATTTAACAAACCACTCAAGTTACCTAGCATGGCTCTGTGGTTCTTGGCACATTTCTGGAGTAACACAAGGCAGTGCAAGACGCTGCCTTGTATTACACTGCCCCAGGGAGTCATTCCATGGGTGGAGCATGGGTGTTCCGGTGCATCCACCCATGGATTGTGGTGCATTCCCAGACTAATCATCAGTTGTACACTTGAGAATGCGTTAAAATGTTATGCCTTACCAGGGTAGCCGTAGTGAGGAGAAATATTTTTTCTTTCTCCTCTTTTTCCCCTCTTTCTTCTTGTGCTGCATTCTGCAGCACATGTAGAAAGAGGAAACATCCTCAAGGAATTGTTTTTGTTGAGGAAGTTGTCCCTTACTGCACAAACACTATCCTGCCTGCCAGGCCAATTCGAGGGCAGGAATTCACCATATAATGTTAAATGTGGCTCATCCCTGCCCTCTCCCTTTCATCCAGCACAGCCACAGTGGCTTCTCCTCAAGGGATTGCTGCGGGAAGGTGGGGCGGGGAGGATCTGGGTAGGGGGTAGTAAACTCAGGCATATTGCAGAATGGAGTTAAGTAAATAAATAAAACAAATTACATTGTGCGCACTGCAATGCCAAATGATGATGCAGCATGCGCAATGTAATTCATTTTATTTATTCATTCACTTAACTCGGTTCGGTCGTATGCCGGAGTTTACAACCCCACACCCTGCCCCTCCCCCGCCCCATCCACCGCCCGCAGCACCTCCACAAGGAGCCGCCACTGCTCAGCCAGGTGTCCTGCTGTCAAAAAGTTTGATAAATCTGTCCCTGTGTTTTTTTTTTATATCTCATGTTTGCTGCATTTGAGTAGAATACTGAATGAGAGATGCATATATTGTAAAACATTTGGCGTCCTATACAATTTTACATTTTTGGCCAAGTGGATAAAAATGTAGGAACTTAGGTTCAGATTTTATTACTTATACACTATATTTGCAAGTGTGTGCCCTTAGTGCAGGATCTTGTGACAGGTAGAGTTCATCCTGATAACCCCCCCCCCTAGACTTCGTGATACTGGGGTGTATCTGCACTGAACTTTTATAAGAATGTTGGGGTGGTGGAAGAAAGAATGCTAGAATGTTTAAAGGCGTTGTTGGAATGAGCGACTCGGGGGGGATTTCATAGTGTACTGACAGTTGGAAGATAAACTCCCACTCAGAACACCTTCTCCTCTATTGCTGCCTTTGTGTCTGTTACCTCTTGGAAATAATTATATCTCAAACCCCCCATTATCTTCCAAGCATTTGCCTACACTTCTCTGGCAAAGAGTGGGCCAGGAAACAATGGACATCTAAGTCCTGCCGACTACTCCCATAGTACTGTGGCTGTTGTGCAGTTTGAGTCAAAGTGGGCAAACGTTTTCTACTGAGACTCCTCCTCCCAGAACCAACAGTCTCATTAGATGCACACTAATCACCCTTTGTTCCCTGGAAACCTCATCAGTACAGTTGTCAGCTATTTAGCAGGAATAACTCTGATAACACCCTCATCATTGTGCGGTTACAGCTGACAGCAAAATCTGTCTCTCTTGTTAGGTGGAATGAGAACAGTGGTCCGTGACCAAGCTAGTACAAAATAATATTATTTTACTTTGCGAAGGAATGATTAGATCACATATACAAGATACAGAATATCCATTTCTGCATCAATTAGATAAACCACACAAGAAACAAGCGCCACACTATATAATAATTTTACACGTTATTTATTACAGAGTCAATCAATAATTATTATACTGACCAAAGGTTGCGCGCAAGGAGGAGAGGTGAAAGGATAGGATAGTGGTGTTGGGTAGTGAGGTAGTGATAGGCTAGTAATTATGGCCGTGGGATAGGAAATCAGATGGCCCTGCCAGTGGACGTGGCAATAGGTAGGGTCCTAGAAGAGCGATTGGCAGCATTGTAGGTACAGCAGTGGGTGGGCCAGTGAAGTGAGAAAGTTATTAGACTTTCATATTAGACTGCAAGTGATATTCCGAACTTTAAAAGCGGGGTCCCTCCTACATTTCCCTACCAAAGGCTGTGGATTAAAGACATGTCTATTTACTGCACCATTTATTGTAAGTGTCTGCATATCATTTCTCCTCATTCCTTTGGAGTTTGTGAAAGCTAACATATAAATCAATACTGCTTAGTACCATGGTTACTTCAATGAGCTGAAAATGAGTACTAAGTGCAAAGTTGTTTCGAAAATGGTCCCCAAAATATGCCTTGCTCTGGATCCCAAAAATCCTTAAAATGGCACTGAGCCACATGACTACCCTCTGGTGGGCGAAGGAATGGGATTGGACATGCACATAGGAACACACTTATTTTCTAGAAATAAGTGATACAAAAGGAGTCATGGAGGAGAAGGTGTACAAAGTGAGAGGCTATCTTCGGTCTGTCATCACACAGAATTGCTGTGACGTGCAAGATGATGGCAGTCACAATGGATTGCAATGTTGCCATCTTAGATCTCACAGTAATACCATAGAGAGATGAAATATGAACACATCTTCTCACTCTGTACACCTTTCCCCCTGTAGCTCCCTTTGTAACTCAAACATCTATGAAATAAAGACTTCCTTGTCAGTCCTATCAACTTTACTCGTTGGTATCATCAGGAGTGGGATGGAATACTCCCTATTCTGTGATTTGGGAAATACCATGCAAGAATCAGGGTTTTATTGCTGATGTTAACATAATTTCCCTTGGTGTACCAGCCAGACAATTCAGCAGCTTTCCTCAACCAACTGGGGTAAACACCACAATGTACCACCCCATCAGGATTAAGGTAGTCCCCATCAAAATGAGGTCTGAAAAGAGACGTTCTCCTATGCACTATAAACCCTACATCTGCGGAAGGTAGAAGAAGTGTTTATTTAATCAAGAATATGATTGCTATCGATTTTACTCTGGAATCAATAGGCTGTAAATCTAATGTAAATTTTACAACTCATGCTACTTAAAGCAACAATGACATTTCACAAGGTAAGGAGATGCGATAGCGATACAAATCTAAATTTATTACGAATCATCAGTATCCCAATAGTATGGTGAATACATTAAGTCCAATTATAAAGTAAGTTATGTGTACTTGTAAAGTGGACTATCACCCACTAGGGTATCCTGGCGCTGAGCAGGTATGTGCCTAGCCCTTCCTATTGGAGGTTAATTAACTGAAAAGCCAGGTCGTCAGCTTCTTGGAAAATTAAAGTGGGTGGAGGAGGCTATTAATATGAGTGGTAGGCTGTTTCATGATTTATGAGCAATGTAAGAAACCTCCTGGTCTGGTTCTGTTTATGCATTGGATTTGCGCGAGTGGGAGTCCTATGGACCATGTTAGACACTGGTCCTATGCTGGAGCTAGGTGCTGAAAGTCCACAAAACCTCAGAGGCCATAGCTTGGATTAAGTGATTCAGGACCAGTTTGGAAGAGCAGAAAACCCTAAAGTGGAATCGTAATTGTTTGTTGATCTACTTTGAATCACAGTCCACAATTTGGAAACATGGCACATAGAAACTCCAATACCATATTGCATATGATTAAAACAAATACTTAACACTGTATAAAGTTTGAGATGGGTTTGGGCAATTGTAGTTAGCAAGGACTTGCAGGGCTCTCAAGTTCGGTCCAAGGTAATTTGAATGTGAGAGATCAATATACAAGCCAAAATTCCTCCCTAATATCCTTTGCACCCCCTGGTCTCATAGTAATATGGTAAAGCAGAGATCATGTGTACAAAGCTAATGAGTAGACAAAAGATTGAATTATAGATGGGAAATGATGAATAACAAGTAGGTTTTTCTCCAAGGCGTTCGACGTAACATCAAATTGATAACAGTGAATTGACCACAGTGAATGCTGCCCACTTCTTAGCTGCAGCACTTTCCCAGACCTAAATTGATTTGCTGTCAGCTTTTGATTGAGCCACTCGAGTGACGGTGCAACATTTGACAGAGTGTGGTATTAAATCTCTTTCCTTTGCGTTGTTACTGGCATTCTTTGGAAAGTGGATCACTATGGCTCTGGATATCATGTGGTAACAATATAGGGGCTTATTTACAAGAAACTGGCGCATCACTGCGTTAAAGCAGGGATGCGCTAGTTTCCTTGTGCCTGCGAGGGAAACCCTTGTGCCACCATAGATGTGCAATATTAACAATGCAGCGCACCATGGCACAAGGATTGAGAGATGTGTCGGAAATTCTGATGTATCTGTCGGCGCAACGCCCACACATTGCTGGAGTTGTGTCGGAAGACTGACGCAACTCCAGCAATGCATAGGGAGGCCGATTCTTATTGCACTGTGTCACTCAGGTTTTGACGCAGTGGCTTCCTGGAAGTGGCGCAGTGAACTCTTGTAGATTTCACTGCATCACTTCTACAAGGCTTTCTGACGTGGGAATGCCCACCCTGCATACATTATACTTGATGCAGGTATAATGTGGCTCATGGGTTTACAAGGTAACGCATATGCCTAGATGCATCACTCTGTAAATAGGGTGCAACCTGGTGCATTGTTCACGCCGCTGCTGCGTTGCAAAAAGTGAAGCAACAGCATTGCTAAAGTGACACAAGGGGCTTGTATATAAGCTCCATAATCTTTACTTGGCGGCATGAATGAGACATAAATGAGTTATTGCATCATTGTTATGCAATCTCTATATTTCTGATGTTTCTCAACTCTTTCAAAATGTTTTTCATTGAAAGATAGGTACAAATGCATAAACTTTACATCCAGAAGGAACTCAGTGCGTATTGCTTATTTCTTAACAAATACATCAGTGATATTATGAAATTTGTGATTGTGGCGGTAATTTAGAACATTAACCAGAGAAGCTGACATCACTACTGCTTATGTGTTCATTTTGAGTATCTACGTCCTCTTTGATAAGATTGATATGCATTATCATGTACAGTTTAAGGGCAGATTCTAAATGAAAGGATAGGAATGAACAATACTAATAAGAGTTTACACATGTATGCAGAACAGCCTTTTGGACAATTATAATAATAATAATCCATATTTGTAAAGCACAAACATTTCACACCTTAAGGTTTCAAGGCGCTGGTTTGCGACCTGCCTGCCCATGCAAAAATACCTAAGGACAATGTACAAACCCTAAATAGCGAGTCACAATTTATTTGAAACTCTCTAATTAGGATTTACAACTCGCTATTAGGAAGGGGCGTTTCAAGGGCGTCCCTTCCTAATGGGGAGTCTGAGCCCTATCTATGACTGTTTTGTGACCTTTAAGGAAAACGGGCTGCATAAAAAAAATCTGCTTTATTTAAAAGCAATCCAGACATGGAGGTTTGCTGAGCCCAGCTGGCCACCATCCCTGGGAGGGCCAGCCATTCCCAATCGAGTCGCAAATTCCGAGCGGCTCATTTATACTAATGAGCTTCGCATTTTGCGACCCCATGGGGAATCACTAACAGTGTCTCTTACACTGCCGTGCATCTTCTTTTGTAACTAGCAAATTGTGAATCACAATTTTTCACAATGTGTGAGTCGCAAAAGCAAATGGTCGTACATCTGGCCCAAAGTGAACCATTGCCCAGAGTCACAGGGCAGGGAAAATCAAGGCACAATAACAACAATCCTCTCCCTATGAATTAATTAATACATTGGTAGTACATCCTACATTAGAAACAACATCATTGTTCCACAAGCCAATATTTTTTTCCTTTTGTTTTAATTTATCAAAAATGCTCTTTTTTTATAATTTTGATTATAATTTAATTTGTATAACATTGTTTACTATACACCATATATATAGAACAGCCCCACAACAACATGACACACGATATAAACAAAAACGATTAGGCACCACACAACACACAAACCTCCAACATCCCATACACCTCTCAAATGAAAAAGACAACAAACCACACAACAAGCTAAGTACAAAAAAGCTTACAAAACATGTAATTCATAAATCATTTCAAAACGACAAACAGCGCAGACATGCGTTTCGGAGTGGAACTTTTGCCAACAGTTCCTTCGTCAGGGCGCAGAGGATACAATTCACAGGGTGGTCAGATACCATCCATTGGTAATAGACATATATTTATATTGTGGTGAGAAGGGCTCCTTATCACAATATTTTCATGCATATACATATAATTCGGTTACTGCGACAAAGCAAATGCAAAGCCTCAGGCAAGGGCAAGTTGTAATATTGACGTCATTATTATCGGAGATATGGAGAATTAAAAAACTGACAGAATGAAGCTGCGAAGGGGCTTCTAGCTGCAGTGCCACAGTTTTCTAGGTATCAAGGGCGTAATAAGCACCGGAAAAGGACCACAGTCCAATCAGCGAGTCGGGTCAGATTACAATAACAGATGATGTGGGCAGCCATAAATTAAAGACCTCCCGGATAAGTCCATGACCAAGGCTTAAAAATCCTTCCAGGCCGCACAACAGGGGGTCTCTGCCTCTGTGAGAGTCACACGCTGTCTTTTTAAAATTTTGATCTGACCACCACAACCCTGTTCGTTAAGTCAATATATTGGAAATGAATAATACTAGCCTCTTATGTCAATATTACAGCTGTGATGTCCTGAAATTGTCTGAATTGTCACACTTGTAGGAGTCCGATGGTTAGGTGTTATGTTGGGAGTGCCATTGGCAGTGCTGACAGGGTATGGGTGGTGCATGCTGCAGTGGTGTTCTGAAAAAAGCCCCGGCACTTTATTTTTCACAAATTAAGCACTGCAATCTAGTATTTCACCGACATGTCACCCTTGGGCTGCCGCACAGGATATGCTTTCAAGGCTGGAGGGACTGCTGTAATCCAGTCCTGAATGCTCTCTCCACTCAATTCTAGTCACAGAATATGTGGTTAGGCATCCACATAAGCGTAAAAGATGTCATTGTCAGGTAGCTGAAGCAGTAGCGGGAGCTCTTCTGCACTTCCGGCAGAAGGGAAAAGGTAAGTACAGCAGAGGAAGAAAGACGTCAGACTTCCAATTATCTCTGCCACAGCTTATTAAATTGCTGGCACTTAAGAAGGTTGTAAGTGGACACCTGCTGCTCTCCACTGGACCTGATTATGAGTCAGGCTGAACAGAATTAACCTATGGAATTCTGCACTGCCTGATTCTGAGTAGGCCGATTACTGGGTTGTGAGACAGCGAATCCAATTTTGCCAAGTAGTAATTATGCCATTAAAAATCGCATGAGGCTCTAGCTGTAATGGCCGCCTATTTCTAGCTCCCTTTTTTATTCTTTCAGACTGGAGCATTGATTGATACTCTCTTCAAGAACATATCTTCCCTATGCTCCCCTCCTCTTTTACACCACAGGGGAGCCTGAGCAGTTGTTCGTAGCAGTTGGTAAAGGCATTCATTAAATCCCATGTAACTGGGAACTCTGTGTGGGTTTACAGCTGAAAAATCTGGTTCCACTCAAGAATTCCACATTTAGGGCCCAATTCACAAAAAATAATCGAAGACAAAATCCTAACTTTACAGCTTTTGGTATTCACAAAGGGCATTTAGGAGAAGTAAAGTTAGGATTCCTAACTTTACTACTCCTAAATGCCCTTTGCGAATACCGAAAATCATAAAGTTAGGATTTTGTCTCAGATTCATTTTGTAAAGCGGGCCCAATGTTTTTCTTTTCTTTTTGGGGCTTCACAGAAAAATACATTGTTCTCTTTGGAGAACCTTACATCACCTCCCATTTGGAGGTGATTCATTCTTCTTCTGGGAACAGCAACCAGCCTTGACAAGTTGCTGCTCAACCAGCCCAGTGAGCGGGGGGGGGGGGGGGGGAGAGCGTTCTAGTGAGAAGCAATGCTCCTGCATTTGTTACAGGGGCTGATATTGCAGCACTGCTGCAAAACCAGCTCCCATGGGTACAAAACCAGCCCCCAGCTCTCCGGCCTTCGGGGAAGCGCGTGGTGCTCGTTACAGCCAGTCCAGCCCGGCTTCTTCCACCCTGGAGGGGGAGTTACTCCAGTCCTTTTATCACAGGTCTGATCAGAGGGTTTGAAAACTGCAAAAGTAACAAGTTGTTCACCAACT
The DNA here is from genome assembly GCF_964263255.1 of Lissotriton vulgaris. Lineage (NCBI taxonomy): Eukaryota > Metazoa > Chordata > Amphibia > Caudata > Salamandridae > Lissotriton > Lissotriton vulgaris. Next base: position 1,318,806,236 of record NC_141691.1, read on the forward strand.
TTCAAAGCAAGCTTGTGATTTGAGCTATCAACTCCCCACCTTTATGAGGGATTCACTACTACAGATTTCCTTGGGAACCTGCCCATGATATCTAGAGTAATAAAACCATTTACATCTGTCAGACATCATTCTTTGAATTCCTGGCGCGCTTAAATGAAGACACTTTTGTCTGTTAACATGTGAATATGACCAAGATTAGATTTTTAAAAATGTTTTAAAAATGTTATTTATAAAACATTTTATTGCATATTTCACAGGTTACACAGCCATTCGCCTACAACCCTGATTAAAGTACACCGCTTGTCTAGCCAACAACCCAGAGGGCAGTCAGCGGATTTTGACCATTATGCTCCGTAGCCTGGAAAACAAACTGAAACATAGTTGATTTCTTCACTACATTAGAACAAGTTCAACCCCTTTACCATCCCTCCAACTGCGATTATATAAAAGTAAGAGGCGAGCCCCTTTAATTACGAGTCAATCAGTCTGCCATGTCGCTCACACCCAACCAATCTGTGCACGATCAACAATATACATCCCATTCAATCGATGCGCAGTGAAACGTCCATGTCCCATCTCTAAACATATTGCCATCGGTGTCTGGCCATACGGGTCTGTTCTGCTACCTCTCGTAGTCTAGTCCCTCTGGAGCTCCGCTCCTCCCACCCGTAACCAGTTAGCAAAGGGTTCCCATATGTCAGCCGGCTTGTATCTACTTGGCAATAGTTTCCAGAAGACAGATAATTGATCCTTACAATACGTAACAGCCCTGACCCATTCAGCTACCGCAGGGGGGTTCCGTTTCTTCCAGTGGATAGCTCCCTGTCTTTTTGCAAGCAACAGCATCATGGCCATGAGCTTACTGTGTTCTTTCGGGATTTAATGTACATACCCTAGCAATGCCATCAACAGCGTTGCCGGTAATGGTGCATTTATCACGTGTCCCATATGCCTAAATATGTCTATCCAGTATTGTGCTATGAGTCCACAATCCCAAGCCAAGTGAGTAATCGTGGCGCCCTGAGCTCCGCATCTCCAACACCTTGCATCTGGGGGTAAGCCCATACGATGCAGCTGTGATGGTGTGCAATATAATCTATGTAAAAAAAGAAAGTGGATAAGCCACAATCTAAAATTCGGTAAAAGGTGTTCCAGCTGAGACCAGCAGAACTGCCACTGTTCATCAGTAATTATTAAATCAGCATCTATTTCCCAGTCCGCTTTGGAAGTAGCATAAGTAATTGGAGATTCTACCTGTGTTATGCTGTAGATGCGTGTGATAAGTTTGCGGGGTGATGGATTTGTTAAAACATTCTCCAGCGCAGGCAGGGTAGGTGGCGCGCTTGGGAATTCCTTATACCTGGACCTGCATGCTGCCCTGATCTGGTAGTATAAGAGCATATCTGACGCGGTGGGTGTCTGTGGATCGCACAACTGCGTTAGTGGTAAAAATTGCCCATCTGGAAATAAGACGCTCCCTTTCTCTGGCTTGTGTGCTTTTGCCCTCATCTTAACTGCTTTCTCTAAGAGGGGATTCAGTAGTGGACTATCTCCTAAGGGCATAGATGGTGCATAAAGCACCTCCTGACGTGCCCTCTTCGCAATTCCCCTCCACGCCCATCTTACAGATTCCACTGTGTCTATTTCCTGTTGTGGACGTTTATATGGTTTGTATATGGCCGTATTGAGTGGGAGTGATGCAATTCTGTCTATTTCGATTGCGACATGTGGTTGGAACGGTGTAGGGTGGTGCCAGAAGTGCAGGAAGACGCTTGTACACTATGGGCGTATAGCTCGAAATCTGGAGCGCCCAACCCACCCTGCGTGAACGGCAATGTCAGTTTTTTCCAAGATATTCGGGGTTGCTTACCCACCCACACGAGTTCCAATATGTTTGAACTGAGTGGTTTAAAGAAGTGGTCGTTCAGTGGCATTGGAATGTTTACGAATAAGTATAAAAATGTGGGCAGGACCACCATTTTAGTAATGGGTATGCGCCCTGTCAAGGACTATAGGAGACCCTTCCATCTTGTTAGCTTGCTCTCCAGCCTGTCCATTGTTTTGCAGTAATTTGCCATCCAGAATTCTTGCAGAGATCTACTGATTTGAATAGCTAGTTATATCGTTTCCCCTTCTGCTCATTGTATCGGATATTCGAAGTACAACGGGACTGTGGTGTCTGTGAGCGGCAACATCACAGATTTCTTCCAGTTAATCTGGATTTCAGTCAGTCCACCATATCGTATCAGTTACCTCATCACTTCGTCGAAGTTGTATCTAGGATTGGTCAGGTAGGTAATCATGTTGTCTACATACATCGATATTAAAAGGCCCCTGGTTGTGAACCCAATGCTTTTCTGGGTATGATATTGCCGGAGCCTGGCTGCAAGCAGCTCTGTGGCTATGGCGAACAATAATGGCGACAGCAGGCAGCCCTGCCTCTTTCCTCTAGTGATGTTAAAGGGCTCAGATATCTGCCCATTTATCTTAACCCTCGCTGTTGGGTTTGTGTATGGTAGTAGGATCTGTCTGATGAATATGGGGCTGACTCCTAGACGGGTCAATAAGGTAAAGAGGAACTTTCACTCCATGGAGTCAAACGCTTTAGTGGCGTCCAAGAGCACTGCTGTGGCCTGCACATGATGGGCCAAAAAGGGGAGCAGGCCAAACATTTTTCTCAGGTTATGGGCAGTGGAGCGGCCAGGTATGAATCCTGACTGGTCTGGCAAAGCTATCGGTGGTAGCATAGGCTGTATCTTATTCGCTAGTAACTTGGCATACATTTTTGCGACAAAGTTTATCAGGGATAGCGGACGATACAAATCCGGCTTAGGCGGATCTTTGTCCGGCTTCAATATGGTTATTATAGTGGCCTCCCGTAGTGTCGGAGGGAGTATACCGGTTTCTATTGCTTATAAGTATACCTGTAATCATTTGGGGGCTAAGATATCCGCATATTCCTTGTAAAATGCTGCCGTTAGGCTGTCCGCCCCCGGGGCTTTATCTGCCGGCATACTGTTTATGACTTGCCTAACCTCGTCTGCAGTGAATGGCATCTCCATGTATTCACGGGCACCATTGTTAAACCAGGCTAGCACTATATCGTCCAAATAATCCATTATGTCTGCCTGCGATGGATCCGTCTGAGAGGTATATAGTCGGTTATAGAACTGGGTCATCTCACACAATATGTCAGGTGGCGTTCTAGCTATTCCCCCACTTTCTGTCTGTAATTCAGTTATGTAGGTCGACCCTCTAGGTTTGCTGAGTAGTCCTGCTAGTGTTTTCCCTTGTTTCTCGCTCTCACCGTATCGCCTGGCCTGAGCATGTTTATTTACATATGCCGTTTCCCTCTCTGCTTCATCTTGGAATTCCGTTAATTTAGTTCTCAACTTTGCTGTGATCTCCGGGGATGAGCCAAGTAGTTGCGATTGTTCGAGCTCTTTTATTTCTCGCTCAAGCCTGCTCAATGTGTTGCATATATCTTTTGGGACGTCCGATTTAAGCGCTATGCAGTCACCTCTAGTGACCGCCTTAAAGGCTTCCCAGAGCATGCCCGGTGAGTCTACCGTGTCCTCATTAAGCAAGAAGTATTCCTCAGCTCTTCGCGAAAGACCAGGTCCATAGAAGGGAATCTCCAGGTAAATGGCTGGGCGCAGGCGGGAGGTATACGCAGCTTTATCTGAGCTGGTGCATGATCTGAGAAAGTGCAAGAATGATGTGTGGCCTCTGTCAGCCAAGTATGGAGGTCCTTTGAGACCAACCAGAAGTCCAGAAGTAACCACGCATTTCGATGGTGTGTAATATAGGTACCTGCTCTGACGGATGGATGAAATGCCCTCCAGGAGTCTATTAATTGAAGGTCATCTATAATGTTGTGTAGCATTGCTGCTGCCTTCGGGTGATGTGTTTGGGATGAACCCTCTCTGCCTGCCTGCATCAATAGGACTACATTAAAGTCTGCCCCACACAGAATCGCAGTGTGTCCCAATGCCTGTATCCGCTGCGATATGTGTTGGAAAAAGTCTGGACTATCTGTGTTTGGGCCATTAGTGTTTATCATTGCTACCGGGGTATGACAGAGCTCTCCCTGCAATATTATATATCTGCCCTCCCTATCTACGGTCATGTTGTGTGTATGCCAGGGTAGTCCCCTACATATTATTGTGTTTTTATCTAGGAACCTAAATCAATATTGCTATTTTATGCCCTTGTACGGCTATAATCAATAATATCCCTATAATGGCATAGGAATCAGATCCATATTTAGTAAATAGCCCTTGCAGTCCAAAGCAAGGCAAAGCTACTTCCTTAGATTCCTAGAGAGCACAACGAGTTCTTTTGACACACCAAACATCCAGCAACCTGGGAAATCCCCATTTGCTTTTGTTTTGATTTGTATTTGAGCTCCTGCGAACACTAAAGGAACAGTCAGTTCTTAGTGACATCTTTATTGACGTCTTATGTCTAAACCTTACGTCAAACTCGGCACCTTTCAGGTATAAATATACCAACGTTGCCTTAAGCAAACACACAGTGGTGGTTTTGGAAGCAGAGCAGCTATCTACTTGCCCGAGTGTAAAAGGGTGGCTAGACAACCAGTGACCAAAGACCCTTTTGTGTTGCCCGGCGGTGTCGCCTCTATTACCCACAAAATATTAACAAATGAAGAAGCAGGCGCTGGAGACTGAAAGGCAGGAAACGAGGGTTTATTCTCTCCGGAGGAGAACACATCAATTCAGACAGCAAGTATCGTCACGAGGTGCTCTAACCGCATCTCTGAGGCCTGGCCTCTTATACTCAGGTTTATTGCTTTATTACATGAAACACATATTTGTAAATACTTTGATGTACGGAAAGGCGTCCTAGGAATCCCCGCTTCAAGCCCGTTCCCACACGTTTACAGTTGAAATCCCCACCCCGGTCACAATAGGTGATGCTTATCGCGCAGCTGGACATTCCGCCGATTCACGGAATGTGTGGAGTTGATCGGATCTCATGGGGTGAAGGGTGTTCGATCGACTCGAGGGTCCTTTGATAGGGGGAAGCTTCCTACTGTACGGGGGGTAATAAAACAGTGTCCGCAGGGCTAGGTGGCGGCCTGGGAACAGGGGAGACAAACGGGCACACAGGAAAAGGGGGTTTATATCAAAGGACTTGGGACCATGAAAGGGCCGAAGGGAGGTGTCGCGCTAGGAACAGGATGGGATTCCGAGGCAGAGCTGCGCTGAAGAGGGGTTTATGACCCGTGGCGTATGAGAGCGAGGGGGGGTTGTCAGCATGCGGGGGATGCCTGCGGGGCTAAGAGAGGGTGAGAGACGCGCTGGCTATCAGCGAGGGGCAGAGGGGCCATGGTGCTCAAAATGGCTGCCGCTTACGCGCAAGGCATGTGAAAGCGGGAGTGATCAGTGCGTGGGGATGCTTGTGTGGGTGAAGAGCCGTGCTGGGGGTCAGGGGTGTGCAGAGGGTGGTTCTGGTCAAGGCAGCTAAAGTGGTGGGTGTGTGCGACAAAGAGTGTGGCATCGGGGCAAAGGGAAGATGGCGCAGATAATGTTCACCAAACCGTATTAATTTTCCACAGTCCTCCCTTTAACATTTCTAAGACATCTCGCTGGCCTATTTCCTATCTATGTCTACTGTGGTGGTCATAAGTAAGGAAGTGATAACCCAGGTGAAGGAACTGTACATAAACATCACATTTTTAAAATCTTTTCATCTAGTGGGCAGGCTCATCGTTAAGCTTTGTTGCAGGAAAGTTATAGTAATGCATTATCAGACAAAAATTATGTAGTGAGAGCGTTGGGTACAGATCATAGATGCTTGTAGTCATTCGGAATAGGAACTGATAGGTTACCACGTAAGTAAGTTCTTTTTGTACTCGGTTGGAGCACAGTCAATTCAATGGTGGTTGAGAGAGAAATGAGACATAGTAAAAACAATAATCAGGGTTCCCAGTGTCTTATGGTCGTGGACCATTATTAGTGAGTTCTCAGCATTCTTTGTCGTCTTCTGTTGGCACTGTTGAACACCTGTATTACAATTCGTTCTTTAGTAGGAATGTCCATGTGGGTTGAGCCGTTGGAGGTCGGCGGGCAGGAGAGTGTCTTTGTTTTGATTCGCCAGACCTCATGGGAGAAATGCGTTACGGTTTTGGAGCAGGTGCATTTTCTTCCATAGTCCAGAGTATGGTCATTAGAAGGAAAAGGATTGTGGTGAAGGGTGCAATTGTCTTTGCTTGGGTTTCTGTGGTGGGTATTTCCTGTTGCTTCCATCATCTTCAAGGTGCTCGGTACCGGGCAGAACCACATACTTCGTTTAGCTTCTCTTTGGGGTGACCCTTGGTGGTGTTTTAGGTCACCGTTCTGAGATTTAACACAGTTCGTGGTCTACTTAGTCGGGGCTCCCTCCCTTTTGACGCAGGAAATACCCTTCTCCGGATGGCACAGTAGGATTTAGAGGCTCTTGAAAGTTCAGGTGGAGGGAGGGGGGTGTCTGAATAGTCCTTATGGCAGGTCGGAGGAGGAGGGGATGGAGCAGGGCCAGATCGGGAACAGACCAGGGGGACGGAAAATTTTAGACAGGCGGGTCCATAATCAGGTTCAGAGAGCGGGGACTTTTCGGCACATGTCGATCATAAAGCAGGGGCCTCAGGTCAGCCCTTTCCTTTCGTTCTGTCAGAAACTGTGCCTCGTCCTGCGACTCCTTACTGCTGCGGTCACGCCTTGGCCAATGTCGCTGATGTTCCACGATCTGCAGTCAGGCCGCGTGCTCCCACATCCGGTCTCTTTCTCCTCCGACAGTAGTTCCTTTAAATGAGTTTGAAAAGACAGTCTTTAGAGAATTTGCAGAGGAAGGTAATCACATAAATCTATTTCTCTCCCAACACTAAGCAACTGGGTAAACATCCGTTACATTGAGGTTTTGCAGCCAACGTATAAATAATTGAGTGAGAGGTTTGCTGGGTTCCCTACAGCTTTCCTTCGTTACTACTTCTTTGGCGTTTTGTTGGTATTACATTCATTGTCGTGGAACAAAGTCTGATACTTATTCATTGCATTTTATCACAGTCATGTCAATTCTTCTGGCAGAGGCCCATTTTCCTAGTACGAGTCCTACGAAGCTTATGCCGTTCTTCAGGGTTTTGTATTTTACAGGAAAAAGTGCCACGTGCTATTCACCATGGTCTGATAGATATCTTTCTGAGGAATGAACATAGGCTAAACGATTTTTCATTATATCAATGCATCCTATCTTTCGGCTAAACATTTTACTTTCAACAGGTTTACTTGCAACAAGTTCTTTCATTTTTTGACTTAATTCTAACTTCGCAAACATTATTCTAAATTCTACATAGTTTCTTACAACCTGGCTACTTTATTAAAAAAAAACTCGGACTTGCGATGACTGTTCAACCCATCCTTGGGGTGAGCGAGGCCTAATGGAAAACAACTAGGAACATAGCGAACTGGGGCAAGGGACATTTTTGAACTCTCGTCCCGGGCAGCTGATACAAAACTGGGGGCATTCTGGGAAAACGGGGATGTCTTGATCACCTTTACTGTTTGGGCGTTGAGATAATTTCGGGACAGGGAAGGTCGCGTTTACCAGAGATATTTTATCATGGATGCCACTGACAAGTAGTTCCCTCAAAATGGGTCGGATTAGAGAACCTTAGTCGTCTTACCTGTCCCTTTCTTTTCGGCCAATCTAGGTTTCATCAATATTTAGCAGAAAAGGAGAGGTAGTAACGTGGTATCGATGCAATTTTTATTTAAGACAAATTTGTGCAAATACTTGTGGTATTTGGAGCCAATCAAGTGGTGCACCAGGGGTAGTGGTTCGCCAATTAGGTGCCAGTCGCTAGGAAGAGTGAAAGAGTGGAGGAGAGAGAGAGAGAGAGAGAGAGAGAGAGAGATAGAGAGAGACAGATAGAGAGAGAAAGATAGAGAGAGACAGATAGAGAGGGAGAGAGAGAGATCAACAATAGGCTAAATAGTACACGGGTGACATGGAGAGTGGCCATGTACTATTTAGGCTATTCAATGCATTACCCAACATGAGACATGTTTGGGTTTGTGTTAGAATGTAGAAGGCATGCAGTTTGGGACGGAAGAGCATTAGGCCGGGTACATAAGGACATGCATTGAGTTGGGTGTCTTTAGGTGCCATCTTGCAGCGTAGGTCCGCTTCAGGTATTGGACATGGCGTGGCTCCAGATCTTTACTATACCCTAGTCGTGATTCCAATGTAACCTGTAGGGGGAGAAAAAGGAAGAAAGGGAGGAGGAACAACATTCGAGCATATCAAATGTACGGGCACGAAAGTTATTTACTTACCACATACCCGTACTTATCTCCTCGGGATATAATCCCTAGGGTCTTGGTTTCTGAAGTCAAGGGGGCGGGCAGTGTGATAGGTTGTTCATGGGGGGTTCGAGGGTGGCATTATAGATCGTGTGTAGGGAAACGCTAAAAAGAGAAATCAGAGGCGCCTAGCGCGAGGTACCTGGTTTTGTAGATGTATCTAGCCATCGGGATCCTTAAATCATTCCCAAAGCTGTGATGTTCTAAGGCATATCAGTTCTTCGGTCAACCCTGTCCCTTAGTACCTTCGAGCACCATACCTTTATAACATTCTATCATTCACACCGCTTTACTTTACCCATCTCAGAAGTCGAGGTCCTTCTTCATGCGTTAGTTCCTGAGCCTAGTCGCATATTTGGAGGCAGCGTATCATACCTTAGATTCGATCATCAATCCAGGGCCGAACAACCATTTTCTAATAACCTTGAAAAGAGAGCAAAACGGTTGCGCATAGAATAGCCCTCCCGCTGATTCCCACATTTACAAAAGTATGCGATACCTGTTCATAGTTTGGAAAACCTTTATTTGCATAATCGTTCAGTAAGTAAATATGTGAATGCAATCGTATTCGGTCGGACACGGTGATGGCTGGAGCACATACAGTAGGGGGGGGGCTATTTGCAGCATTTGAAAAAATTGAAAAAAACCGTCTACTTAGTTATTTGCAAGAAACTAAAAACATCTATTAATAATTGAGGAATCAGAGGGTATTTACTTCATAGATTGAAACACCGTCAGACTAATTGCAATCACATTTCTTAGATGTATATCGTGGGCGTGCGTCACAAGCTACGTTATGTATCGGTCACAATAAATATCATAATAAATCGTGCATTGAAATCAACATTTTAACGGGATCCTTTCGAATGTTCGCCAAGTGAACCCTCCTCCCTTTTTCGTCAAGTGTACAAAGGTTCACATACATAACTCAGAACATCAAGTCTTGTTAGTCAAAGAACACCACGAGGTGTCCGTAAGTTCCTATTGATACCGGCGCCATTTTGGGCGATGCCGGGTTGGTTGCACCAGAATCCCTTTCGGCAGTTCAAAAACCTGTGCTAACAGAGGGGCTGGTAATGTGGACCGTCAATCAAAAGGGGAGGGAGGTAGAATCTTCCCTACCAGGTCACGTTGAGGTTCAGCCGGAACTTACTCGAATTCGTTAGCCCACAAAATGTTACCGGATGGTTCAGACTGAAGCTGGTGCTGACACGAGAGCACCACCATCTTGTGGCTATGTCGTGGTCGTTTCATTTGTGATCAAGGCAGTCATTCCCCACCGGAAGCCTGTAGGGGCCGAGGGCTTCTGGGACTCTGGTAGAATCTTCAAAGCTGTGGGGATGTTGTCGGAGGTGGGGGCTCGTGCCCAGGCGGGCAAGCGCCCGAGTTGCAATACCGGACAAAGTTACTCCAGCGGCCTAGACCCGCCTTCCAGGGGGCCCAGACGCCATTTTGAGACCCTGCAGCAGCCGCCCTTCGTCGCGTCTTCAAGAGTGGAAGAGACTTCTTTGGGGCGAGAAAAAAAATGGAACACCGTGCCGTTGAAGCAGGACATTTGGCTCAGGGCGTTAGGGTGCAGCGGTGGCGCCTCCACCGAGGGAGGCTCGTTCACGCCGCCTCCCTCTCCCAGTGCACCCCACGCCGTCCCTTTGAATCAGGGGTGCACATGATGACCACCCTACACCCCTGACTCTGCGAGTACTCTGGAGGACCATTGTATGTCCGGTGCTGCACAAGTATGCCCGTCGGACATTGTATGTTCTGTGCTGCGGAAATAGGTCCGTCGGACATTGTATGTTCTGTGCTACGCAAATAGATCCGTCGGACATTGTACGTTCTGTGTTGCACAAGTATATCCGTCGCCCGGCTGGAGGATTTCGGCGCCGGGCCGGGGCTGGGAAACCTCCTACCTGTGGAGGTGGGAGAGGCTCGTCCGCGTCGCCTCTCCCTCCCAGCCCCCCTGCACCAGTTCAGCGGAGGAATTTGCGATGGCTGGACCAGGAGATACGAGGGAGGGGGTCATCTGCATCCGCCCCCTCCCTACTCGTGGCCCGGGGGACGCCGCCCCAGGAAGGAGAGAATGGGAAGACCATTTCACGCCGGGCCCGTGGAGCCTCCTGTACATTCTCGCCGGCGACCTATTTGGTCTATGGCTGTCGGCAGGCCCCGCCCCACACGTGCTGTGTGTTTCACCTTCCGGATGGGCGGGACCGTTGACCTGTTACATTTTGGGGACTTCCGGGGTGAGCATAACATGTTTTGTATTGCTCCTATTAGTACAGTTTTACTTTAAAGAATGTTTTACTAGTTTTTCTATTCATCGTTGGTCGTGTGTTATCTTTACCGTAATTAAATCTTAAATTATATAACAGAGATTTGGCTTCCTTGAGTCCTTTTTCTAATGGGGCGTTGTCTACTCAGGCCTGTAATTGCTTTTGTTTTTCAGAGTGGGGGGGTGCAGAGAGTAATCAGTCCCAGAACTCAAACATGTTGTTGAAATTGGTCTGACGGAATCTGTGCCATCGGGCATAATCAAACGTGGTGGTTCTATCCGTCCTGTCCGTGTTAGTCTGATTCGTCTTTGTCTCGCGCCTTTTCCCTTCCTGCCGGCCTGTTATTTCTGTCGGCCCTCCGCTCTTACCTATGTTCCGTAGAGTCGGGCATTGGGCTTTCCAGTGCCCGAGTCTTTTACAAAAAGCACATTGGTTTTGCCTTAAGTCTGCTCGTCCTGTGCGTAGTGTCGGGGGGTTACTTTCGAGTCGTTGTGTCTCGGGGTTGTTCTGTCGGTACGTCCTTTTACACTGTTCCCTTTTTATGTCTAATCCTTGGAACTGTGTCGTCGCTGCCCCTTCCTTTTGCCTACCAGACGCTTGGAAGGTCGTCTGTCGCGTTTCTTTACCTACTCTGACTTCGTCTTTTTCCTTTCGTTGCATTGCTTCCTTGCGCCACATACCGAGACTGTCGAGCATAATAGGCGTTGTCTTGCTACTACGAAGGGCTATTTCTAACGTTTCTATTTTGCCAAGATCGAAGGATCCTACCAGTGGCCACTGTTTCTCTTGATTTGCTTTGGTATACTTGTGCCATAGCTTACTATAGGCTATGGTAATTAATCCATACTTTGTGAACATTTCTTTATTAGGGGTGTGTGGGGTGTGGGGGTGTGCGGGCCGGAATAACAGGCGTGGAGGCCGGATGTAGTGTGCTATGGTTAGCAAGGATTTTATTATTGATACAGAGGAAGTCAAATCCTTGGGCACGGTGTCCGGGTATACTGCTTGCTAGTCCTGTTCCGGGTCCTCGAGAGGGGGTCCGAAGAGGGGAACACAGGTAGGTCTTCCTCCGCCGGGCTGGGGATCTCCTTCCTGCTGGCGGGCGTCGGGGTGTCCCTCGGAGGTAAGTGAGAAAGACACAGGGCAGTTAGTTCCAAAGCACACGGAACTTAGATGACTGTCACCGGCACCAGGAGTGTAGGGACGGAAATAGGCGGTGAGGGAGGACGATAGGGTAGGGTAAGACGGGAAAGGAAAGGGAGGCTTCGGAATAGAGTGGTTGTCGTGAAGGGAGGGGGGGTGGTAGGTATCATACAGTGTAGGGGTGACTATATTACACAGTGCGGGTGCGCGTGATATCTGTACACGATTTACACTATTTACACTAGTTACACAAGGTGGGGAAAACACGGAGAATGATAACAGATTACTCACGTGCCCCGCCGTAACTCTCATCCGAGTTACGGCCGCTTTCCAGCCACCTCCTGAGGATGCCACCAATCCTCGCACCACAGTTCTTCCTCTTCTCCGCTCTCTCCTCGCGTCCGCTCTCCTACAACCTCCGCCGCTGGTCCTTCGCGTCTCGCCAACTCCTGCCACGAGTCCACCGCTGGGAACCAATCCACCTCTGTGTCGCCGGTCTTTATACGATCCCCTCGGGTCGCTGAGGAAAGGCTTCCGGGGTCAGGCAGGGTCACTTCCGGTCTTTTAGTGGCCGTGGCACTTCCGGGGTCAATCCATGTCGTTTCCGGTCCGCTGGGCGCCGGCGATGCTGTCGGTACCTGCAGGGAGACAGAGAGAGGTGTAGCCGGTTTGGGCAGCAGGTTAGTGTTGTCGCCCCTAGGGGCGTTCGTACGAGGTCGCTGCGACCTGGAGGGAAGCTCTGCCCCTTCACATCCCCTTTCCCTAGGATTGTTTCTTGTAGGTGTTAGGTCTGGTGGGTACCGGGAGAGATAGTCTGCGTTACCCTGTTCCAGCCCTTTCCGATGTAAGGTTCTGAAGCGAAAGGGTTGGAGAGAGAGGAACCACCTGAGTACTCTATCATTATTACCCCGGTTACGCGCCATCCATTCAAGAGGGGCATGATCTGTGTATAGAATGAATTCCCGCCCCTCCAGGTAATACCGGAGGCTTTCGATTGCCCACTTGATGGCGAGTGCTTCTTTTTCTACCACTGAATAATTGGTTTCACGGGGAAACAACTTCCTGCTTAGATATAGAACGGGTTTTTCTGCCCCCGATTCGTCCTTTTGGGACAATACTGCCCCCAAACCCTGGTCAGACGCGTCGGTCTGCAATATAAAGGGCTTGGAATAGTCAGGACTCATCAGTACGGGTTCTGAGGTCAGGGAATGTTTGAGGAGATGAAAGGCCTGTAACAACAAGGGGGTTGGTTGTTTGAGGATCTCCTCCGCTTTCGTTGTTTTCTTTAGGAGATCCGTCAAGGGGGCTGCCGTATGGGAGAAGTTAGGTATAAATCTCCTGTAGTATCCCAGCATACCTAGGAACGCTCGGAGATCTTTACGAGTTTGGGGAAAGGGAATGTCTTGGATGGTCCTGACCTTTCTGTCTTGTGGCCGAATATGTCCCTCCCCCAACAGGTATCCTAGATATTTCACGCTTTGGGCAGCTAACGTGGTCTTGGAGGGATTTATGGTGAAGCCAGAGGCACCTAGGGAGGTTACGATTGCTCGTACATGAGACAGATGTTGCTCCCAGGTGTCACTGTAGATGACTATGTCGTCTAGGTACGCACCCGAATAGTGGGAATGGGGCTGTAGAACCTGATTCATGGCCCGTTGAAATGTTGCTGGGGCTCCATGAAGGCCAAAGGGCATAACTCTAAACTGGAACAGTCCCTCTGGGGTGGAAAATGCCGTTTTGTGTTTATCCTCGGCTCTCAAGGGTATCTGCCAGTATCCCTTGCAGAGGTCGAGGGTGCTTATATACTGGGCCCTGCCGATGCGTTCGACCATCTCGTCTACCCAAGGTAAGGGGTAGGAGTCGAAGGCTGAAATTTTGTTTACCTCCCTAAAATCAATACAAAACCTGGTAGAACCATCGGGTTTCGGTACTAAGACTATGGGCGAATTCCAGTCGCTACGGGAGGGTTCAATGATGCCCATCTTTAACATTTGATTGGTTTCCTCTTTTATGACTGCTCTTCGAGCTTCTGGGACACGATACGGACGCTGCCGGACTATTTTCCCCGGTTCTGTATGGATGGCATGCTCCACTACTGTAGTGTGTCCTGGAAGGGAGGAAAACACGGTTTGCACGGAGGACAGGGTCTGGCAGAGGTCCCGTTTCTTGCTCTCAGATAGCTCTGTATCAAAGCAGCATTAAAAGGGGAGGGGACTGACACCAGTCAAGACGGGTCGAGGACCCTCCCATTTCTTTAGGAGGTTGACATGGTATATCTGGGTGGATCCCCTGGTGACGTCTATTTGGACTTCATAGGTCACGGGAGTCACTTGTCTGGTGACGGTGAATGGACCCTGCCATTGTCCTAGCAACTTATGGTCCGAGGAGGGAAGGAGCAACAGGACCAAGTCCCCGGGAACAAAGGACCGGAGTTTGGTTCCTTTGTTGTATTGTTGTTTTTGTGACGTTTGAGCGGCCAGTAGGTTCTGTCTCACAATCTCTCGGATCTCTCCTAAATGGGTCTTCAGGTTGTTGACGTATTCGGGGAGAGGACGGGTCCGATCGGGTTCGGCTTCCCAGGCCTCACGAGCCATGTCCAAAAGAGTTCGGGGGGGGCGACCATAGAGCAGTTCGTAGGGCGAATAACCCGTGCTACTTTGTGCCTTGCACCGTATGGCAAAAAGGGCCAAAGGTAACATCTCCTCCCATCTTTTGCTCTCGAGACCCAATAGTTTTTTCAAGGTGGTCTTTAGCGTGGCGTTGTAGCGTTCCACCAAGCCGTCCGTCTGGGGGTGGTATGCTGATGTTCTTATCTGTTTGACCCCCAGTTTGGAACAGACCTGGCGCATGAGGGAGGAGACAAAGGGGGTGCCTTGATCAGTTAAAATCTCGCGGGGAAACCCCACCCTGGAAAATATGGCAATAAGCGCTTTGGCTATGTTCTGGGTGGTTGGTTGACGGAGAGGCACTGCTTCCGGGAATCGGGTGGCGTAGTCCACTACTACTAAGGCATACCTACAGCCGCTCTTGGAGGGTAACAGGGGGCCTATAATGTCCATCCCCACCCTAGTGAAGGGGATATCTATCAGAGGGAGGGGGTGTAGGGGAGCTCTCGGTGGTCGGTACCGGCTGGTTTTCTGGCACACCGGGCATTCCCGACAATAGCGCTTAATCTGCGCGTTCACCCCGGGCCAGTAGAACCTCTCCAGGATCGCTTCTCCAGTCTTTTCATCACTGAAATGCCCACCTAACAGATGACTGTGCGCCAGAAACAAAACTTTCTCACGGAACAACCCCGGGATAACCAGTTGAGTATTGGCCTGGGCTCCTCCTTTGCGATACAAGAGTCCATTCCGTATGAAGAAGTAGGGACCTACGTGTAAGGGGTCTTCATCGGGGAGTGCCCGACCCCAAGCATCCTGCAACACTGGATCTTCTTGTTGGGCAGCTCTGAATTCCCGATCGGTTTCCCACGGATGAGGGTCTACCTGGGCTGGGCAGGCCAGAACGAACCCCCTCTTTTCCTTTTTCCTTTGGGCCTTGGTCTTCCAGGGTTTGGGTATCTCGACAGCAGCAGGGGAATCACGGGAAAAGGGAGCCTCTGCCCACCATTTCTTCAAAGAGTCCGTGGTATCTTGGAGGAGATGCGGAAGACCACTATAGTCGCTCCCTAGAATTACCTGTTCGGGTAGGTTGGGAACCAAACCGACTGTCAACAAGCTTCCTGGGTCGGTAGGATGTTGTACACGTACTTGTGTGGTCGGGTAACATTTGGTGTCTCCGTGGACACATTTGATGGCCACTGACCCGGTCACTGGTCCCACGGCGTGAGGTAGTTCTTGGGGACGCAGAACACTGTGGCGACACCCAGTATCCGCAAGTGCCATCATCCTTTGTCCGTCGATTTGTACGGGACACCTGAAGGGTGGAGGGGTTGTTTCGGTGGTGAGACACACATAATTTCTTGTCAAGCCAATCTCCATGGGTTCCTCTTTCTGAGGGCATATGCGGGCAATGTGCCCATATCCACCACAATGGTAACATTGTGGTCCTGGTGGCGGTGGTCGGGGCATGACCGGATAAGGCATCAGTGGGGCTAATTCTGGTTTTCTTTGCACCGGAGGTGGTCTTGTGGGCCGGGGTTGGTTGCCCCGACCTAGGTGGGTTGGGTGTTCTTCCCTCGCCCGCTGGCCCTCCTGTGCTCGATTATAGGCACTGGCTATTTCGACAGCACTGTCAAGAGTTAAACGGGCATGTTGGCGGACCCACTTCTGCGTAGCGGGATGTAGGGAAGCCAGATATTGTTCGAGGTATATCTTGGCCATTATTTCAGCCTTACTTGAGGTTGCTGGTTTGAGCCATCGGTCGGCCAAGTCTTGTATCCTGAACGACAATGCTCGGGGATTTTCTTGGGGTCCCTCCTTGGCCTGGCGGAGTCTAACCCTGTAGGTTTCGTCATCTATCCCCAGACTTTCCAGGATGCATTTTTTTATATCCGCATAGGGAGTCTGTCCCTGGATGTTGGCCTGCTGATAGGCTGCTTGCAGTTCCCCTGTTAGTAGGGGACCTAGGTAATGGCCCCATCGATCCGCAGGCCAGGCAGCGGCCTGAGCAAGCCGTTCGAAGTTGGTGAAGAAAAAGTCTGGATCTTCGCCGGTCACATACTTCTGCAGGACTACCGAGGGTAACGATGCCATTGGTCTCTGCTGCCCCATGACGGTGGTCAACTTTTCCAGAGCCTGGTCCTGGGCTGTGCCCTGCCCCTTCAGGACGTCGTGCAATTGGCCCCTGTCATCTTCTGCGGTCTTCAGAAACCTCTCCATCAGTTTGCCGAGGAGTTCCTGGCCCTCGGCCAGCTGTTTGACGGCGGCCTCCATGCTTCCGGGCGATCCCACTTCTGACACCACTTGTGGGGTGTGGGGGTGTGCGGGCCGGAATAACAGGCGTGGAGGCCGGATGTAGTGTGCTATGGTTAGCAAGGATTTTATTATTGATACAGAGGAAGTCAAATCCTTGGGCACGGTGTCCGGGTATACTGCTTGCTAGTCCTGTTCCGGGTCCTCGAGAGGGGGTCCGAAGAGGGGAACACAGGTAGGTCTTCCTCCGCCGGGCTGGGGATCTCCTTCCTGCTGGCGGGCGTCGGGGTGTCCCTCGGGGGTAAGTGAGAAAGACACAGGGCAGTTAGTTCCAAAGCACACGGAACTTAGATGACTGTCACCGGCACCGGGAGTGTAGGGACGGAAATAGACGGTGAGGGAGGACGATAGGGTAGGGTAAGATGGGAAAGGAAAGGGAGGCTTCGGAATAGAGTGGTTGTCGTGAAGGGAGGGAGGGGGGTGGTAGGTATCATACAGTGTAGGGGTGACTATATTACACAGTGCGGGTGCGCGTGATATCTGTACACGATTTACACTATTTACACTAGTTACACAAGGTGGGGAAAACACGGAGAATGATAACAGATTACTCACGTGCCCCGCCGTAACTCTCATCCGAGTTACGGCCGCTTTCCAGCCACCTCCTGAGGATGCCACCAATCCTCGCACCACAGTTCTTCCTCTTCTCCGCTCTCTCCTCGCGTCCGCTCTCCTACAACCTCCGCCGCTGGTCCTTCGCGTCTCGCCAACTCCTGCCACGAGTCCACCGCTGGGAACCAATCCACCTCTGTGTCGCCGGTCTTTATACGATCCCCTCGGGTCGCTGAGGAAAGGCTTCCGGGGTCAGGCAGGGTCACTTCCGGTCTTTTAGTGGCCGTGGCACTTCCGGGGTCAATCCATGTCGTTTCCGGTCCGCTGGGCGCCGGCGATGCTGTCGGTACCTGCAGGGAGACAGAGAGAGGTGTAGCCGGTTTGGGCGGCAGGTTAGTGTTGTCGCCCCTAGGGGCGTTCGTACGAGGTCGCTGCGACCTGGAGGGAAGCTCTGCCCCTTCACAGGGTGCCTTCCAGCGGAGCTAGATGGTCCACCTCTAATAAACGGTCCGGGCTGAACCAGCTATCGATCAGTGGGGAGAAGACAGGCATGACGGGTCACAATGGGGACAATAGTCAGCACTACCTATCTTATCACTGTGTGCAAAGACTAGACAGAATATTTCTATTCTACGTTGTTTGCAGGCAGTGAATACCTCATGAACAAATATCGGGCAATCAATGTTTGGGTCAATAAAATGGTCAATAAAATGGTCAATGGGGAGAATAAGTAGGCCCGCAAAGGTCTGCGTTACCTACCCTTTCACTATCTGCAAAGAGGGAACCTATTCTTTCCTGTTTGCAGACAGAGAATCTCCAGAAAACAATCCGTAACAGTTAATCAATGGGGAGGGGCAATTGATCAGTGGGGGAGAAAGATAGGTACGATGGGTGCGTTACCTATCCTTCACTGTTTGCAAAGGGAGAGCCGGTTGTTTCTCCGTTTGCCGACAGCGAAACTCCAAATAAATTAACAAAGAGTAATACTAGTATTTTTTTCAATCAATCAAACAATTTCTTAATTAGTCGTGTCTACACGACCTTACCCGGACCGCATGGACAGTTTCTTGTCTTCCGAATCCAACGCCCGATCGTCCTCTTTTCTTCGTAATCCTCGCGGCACTCCTGATGGTTCCCAGTCAGGACCGTAGATCACTCGAGAGAGGTCTGTTCGGAACCAGTGAAGTTCGGATGATCGGCTGTCAGACGAGGGTCTATCGGACAGGGTACCTCCTGATCGTTGCAGTCGTTCACTCTGTCGTCAGGACCTCTCCCACTGGATCCACGAGTCGCTGATGGGCCCCACGTTTGGGACGCCAATTGTAAAAGGGTGGCTAGACAACCAGTGACCAAAGACCCTTTTGTGTTGCCCGGCGGTGTCGCCTCTATTACCCACAAAATATTAACAAATGAAGAAGCAGGCGCTGGAGACTGAAAGGCAGGAAACAAGGGTTTATTCTCTCCGGAGGAGAACACATCAATTCAGACAGCAAGTATCGTCACGAGGTGCTTTAATCGCATCTCTGAGGCCTGGCCTCTTATACTCAGGTTTATTGCTTTATTACATGAAACACATATTTGTCAATACTTTGATGTACGGAAAGGCGTCCTAGGAATCCCCGCTTCAAGCCCGTTCCCACACGTTTACAGTTGAAATCCCCACCCCGGTCACAATAGGTGATGCTTATCGCGCAGCTGGACATTCCGCCGATTCACGGAATGTGTGGAGTTGATCGGATCTCATGGGGTGAAGGGTGTTCGATCGACTCGAGGGTCCTTTGATAGGGGGAAGCTTCCTACTGTACGGGGGGTAATAAAACAGTGTCCGCAGGGCCAGGTGGCGGCCTGGGAACAGGGGAGACAAACGGGCACACAGGAAAAGGGGGTTTATATCAAAGGACTTGGGACCATGAAAGGGACGAAGGGAGGTGTCGCGCTAGGAACAGGATGGGATTCCGAGGCAGAGCTGCGCTGAAGAGGGGTTTATGACCCGTGGCGTATGAGAGCGAGGGGGGGTTGTCAGCATGCGGGGGATGCCTGCGGGGCTAAGAGAGGGTGAGAGACGCGCTGGCTATCAGCGAGGGGCAGAGGGGCCATGGTGCTCAAAATGGCTGCCGCTTACGCGCAAGGCATGTGAAAGCGGGAGTGATCAGTGCGTGGGGGTGCTTGTGTGGGTGAAGAGCCGTGCTGGGGGTCAGGGGTGTGCAGAGGGTGGTTCTGGTCAAGGCAGCTAAAGTGGTGGGTGTGTGCGACAAAGAGTGTGGCATCGGGGCAAAGGGAAGATGGCACAGATAATGTTCACCAAACCGTATTAATTTTCCACACGAGAGCCCAGCTGATGTAGAGCCCACGGACACTGCCCCTCCTTTTTGACGCACTGAGAGAGACGCTGTCTTTTCTCCTGCCGAGAAATCCAGCTCCGGTGTTCTCAGCCGCCTTCGCGGGCTGCTGGGATATTGAACCCTGAAAGAGAGAGATACCAGACCTCCTGCATTCTATTACCCAGGTACGGAGCTGACTAAACCCTTAAAAAGAATTCTTGAGTCAGATTCTTGGCAAAAGCAACTTAACTTAAACTGCTACTTACTTACTCCTTCCCACTTATTAGGCTTAGGTCAGGTACACCGGGGTAGGCGTAGTTAGAAGCACCAGTTGAGTAGGTTAGTCAATGTATGTATGTATGTATATATTTTATCCATTTTAAAGTATCTTATGGTTAAGAAACCATATCAATGCTTTTATAGTATTATTTCATAATACTCTTTTTACTGTACGCACTTTACTTTACATTAAGTATTGCAATTATGGCAATTCATTTCTCTTGCATGAGAAAGAAGACTTCTAAATAAATTACACCTTTTATTTAAAACGCCCGTCTCTCTTTTCTCTGCACTCTGGTGAAACTCAGTATGCACATTTGACTGAGTGAAATAGCTGTCTACTGTTTTCACAGGATTTTAGAGATACACTCTTATTCTGAGGGAGCAAAGTTGTCATGTTATATGGTTGTCAGAAGCTAATCCCTTCTTGTCTATTCAGGGAGGTTAAACTCCTCCTCGTTTATTCGAGAAAGTTTCTAGTGACCTCTGAGCTAGCTGGCAAACCTTAAGTCTAATATAGTCAGTAGAGACCTAGTCGACCTCAGTCCTACGTCTACACTGCTGAATATATTATTCCAATGCGCAGAGCCTATTGGTAATATAGGAACTACACTACAGCATGAGTATCGCTACTCCTCTTGAGTAATTGGAATATCCAGCCTCTACTACCACCTCCCATCGTTTGTTTTTAAGCATCCCTGCTGACGCGCTTGTCAAGTGTGTTTCCTGCAGGAAACATATATCCACAATATGTCTTGTGAGATAGGAGTGGATCCGTCTCGCCTTTCTGCGATCATTTAGTCCTTTGCGGTTCCAAGTAAGGCATGTTAATGAGTTCATGATAGGTTGTTGTGGCATATCTATTCTCAGAGATGTGGGCTCATCGCATACCTACTACCAGGTTGCTCGTTGTTAGGGTTCGTCAGCGCATGCAGATGTTACCAAGCGTTGCTTCCCTTTAAACATGAGTGTATAACTATGCAGGGCAGACTTTCAGCAAATGTGCAAAATTTGACAGTTCTTGGCAGTTCAGAAAAACTGAGAAAAACAACCCTCCTCCCCACCCACACCAACCCCCCAATCAGGTTGTGCAGCCCTTTCACCCTTTACCCATAACATTAATCAGTCAGTGATCAGTAACCACCAAAAGGGAGCCATCCCATGGGGCACATGAGGTTGCCGGCATACACCCCTGCACTTATGGCAGGGTGGCCGAGCTGTAAGCGCCACGCTCAAATACCCAGAAACCTCCAAACAATAGCATACTATGTATTTTGTCAGAGAGACCATTGAAGTGTGTAAAGCAATATGTCCCCTCCATACGAGAGCAGAGCTCCCATCTTAGCAGGTAACCTCAGCGCTCATAAGTTTTAACCCTGGTATCTTGAATAAGCTGTTCAACTCAACGGCATGTGTACTAGTCCTTGGGTTTTCAATCGCTGTCACTGAGTCTGTTCCCCGTCTGTACGTCCTCCAAGGTCTTCTGCTGCTTGTGGTCCTTTGCCATCTGTTTCGCAAACGCCAATGCGGCTTTAGCATCCGTGAAAAAGGTCGGATTGCCATATCCTTGAACACGCAGCTTGGCCAGGAATATCAGAGCATATTTGGTCCCAAGTTGTTGAAATATTTTCTTCGCAGGGATGAATTCTTTACGAGCGGCTTGTACTTGCAGTGTGAAATCAGGGTACATTGCAATGTTGTTGCCCTTTTCCCTAGCTAGACGAAGTATTGTATCTCGGTCCCTGTAGTTAAGGATTCTGGCCAGTATCGGTTGCGCTGGTGCCCCCGGCCGAGGCCTGGGGCCCAGTTATCTGTGACCTCTTTCAATAAGGAACATTTGGGGCAGATCAGATCCGAATAGGTACTTCATCATAGTTTCTACATACTGCTCAATGTTTTGAATGTTCGTTGTTTCAGCAATTCCTGTTATCCGTATGTTGTTCCTTTTTGATCTGACTTCCAAATCCTTGTTCTTTTGTTGAATCACAGCCAGCACTTTGGCAATGCCTCTCAATTTCTTCTCCATGTCGGTTTGGCCCTCCTCAGTCTCTGTCACTCTCGTCTCTCCTGTGCGCTCACACGTCCCTCCTGCTTGTTCATCCATTGAGTGATTATATCCATACGTTCTGCAAGCGTATCCATTTTGGAGTCTATACCCTGAAGGCTGGTTTTCAGTTCTTGGAACATTGATCAAATGTCCTCCGCTGGTGGTTGACTCGCGGTCGCATCCTCTGCAGGGTCGGGATAGCCCGTGTCAGTCTCAGTCAGTTTTCCGGATTTTTTGTCAAAGTTGATCCGAGGATGTCTCGTATCCGGCTTCCCCATGTTCGTGGAACTTCGGTTGTTGCCGTGCAAGTGGCGCTCCTATTGATTATATCCTATGCCAGCAGTACTGGGAGCATGCAATAGGACAGACCGTCTCAGTCGTCTGAGTTCGCATACACTGGTGTGTCCTCGCCTCCAAGTCGCCTAAGCAGCCAAATCCCCAATCTTCTCACAGCACCTGACCAGTAGAGCGCCCTGTGTATCGCTCCTCTCACCCACACCAGCACCGATATCCTGTGGGGTCGGCTCCAGCCACAATTCTGTGATGCCCTGCCCCCTTCGGCAACACAGTTTTGGGGGACGTGTCAGTACGCCGCATCTGAATTCCCACACCACTCTCCCACCTCTATAATGGCAGCTGAGTCAAGTTCTTCCAGCCTTCGTGGCCTCTTGGACCCCTGAGCCCAGCCGCAGCCCAGGCAAAATCATTCAGGGTCGCTGAAATAGTGCCAAGAACCGGTCTGATGATGTGCAGGGCCCGAGCAGCTGGCCAGCTTTCAATTTTACAGGGAGGCCAGGCACAATCGTCACCAGATCTAGTTCCTTGGTAATAAGTGCACTTGTGCCCGTATTAGAGGTTTACTGCGTGATTCAGGTAGAGCCACAGGTATATCGCAGCTGGGCTCTCAACCGTGTGCTTGCGCTGCAGAACGGCCACAAGAGACCACCACTCCCTCCGTGTGTCTCCACTGATTACTTCACCCCTCAGCTGTCTGCACACGTGTTCAAATTGCTGCCGCATGCCTAGGAGTTCCCTTGATTGGCTTGGCTCCCATCCACTGCATTGCTTGCAATTAGGGGCAGTCAGTCATGGCGGCACTTCAATGACTGTATAGAGCAGCTTGGCCCTTCCACAAAATGGCGGCCATGCCGATGAGTCGCGCACCGTGTGCACCCCACGGTACCAGGGCCAACACACTCCCCTACCGCAGCAGAGACCCCCCCCTGTTGCACGAACGCCAATTACCCAGACTCTCCACTGGCGTCGGGTCTCCACAGCCGCTGCTCCAGGCTACGCCTGCAGTCCTTCTCCCTGTATGTTGCCTTCAGCAGGTACCAAGCGCAGCCGCCCTCAGCCTCCAACGAGTGCGGCACGGTCCTCGGCCACCATCAGAGCCTCCACAGCAGCAGCGAAATACAGCGCCTCCCTCCTCCCTGTCTGGTGCTGCTACAGTTACCCAGGAGGGCACCCAGACAGCATAGGCAATCTTACTTAGCGTTCGCGGCCCGCGTCATTCTGCTCTGCTGGGCCGCTAACTATGCGAGGCCCAGGCCGCCGCAGTCGCCCAGGCCTCTCACCGGTCCAGGATGTTCACCATCGTCAAACGTGGCTCTGTGGGAGTACAGCCGTCGGACTTCCACCGATACGGCTAGCTTCAGTCCCTGCTCTTTTCGCCGTGTGCGGTTCTCGGCATTCGGTGTGCTTTGCGGACACATGCCGGATTTACTGGGCTCGGCCGGCTGAGCCACGCTAACGTGCAGTCATTTCCCTGCCTAGCAAAGCCACGCCCTGACCAAGATTAGCTTTACCAATTGGGCCCAGGTTGTTTTCCACACACCTTATTTATGTAATACCAAAGGTGTAGTAGCTTGGAATGCAGCACATTCATAGGACACTAGGCTTCTCCATTCTTGAACTAAGGGATCTGCAAATGTATTTGTCCATTTCCAATACTAAGGACCACTAGCTATTCTCTTGCAGACTGTGTTATGCTAAGTCCTCAGCAAATCAATACATTCATACCTGTAAGGATGATGAAGTTCAGCAATGTCTTTTCTCTGTCTTTTCAAGAAAAAATCCCAACTAATTATGACACATCTTGGTATTTACATTTTAGATAACCTAGAAAATCTGTATGAAGAGACATCCACACCACCATTGATCCTACACTTCCCTAAATTCCACTTATCTTGAAGATATATATTGCAATTTAAAAACATAGGGCCCAATTCATAAAAGTTATCTGAGACAAAATTCTAACTTTACGACTTTCGGTATTCACAAAAGGCATTTAGGAGTAGTAAAGTTAGGATTTTGTCTTAAATGTGTCTTACGTTTTTTTTTCTTAAGACATAATCCTAACTCAAATTTAACTTAAGTTTAACTTAAGTTTAACTTAAGACCAAAACATAAGACAAATTTAAGACAAAATCCTAAATTAAACTTAAGTTAAACTTAAGTTAAGATTTTGTCTTAAAACCAAAACTTAAGACAAACCTTTTTCAGTCCAGCCTCGCTTCTTTGTTGGTCATCCAACATCTTTCTTTGCCTTTCCACCTCCTTCAATTGCTTTTTTTGGCAAAGATCACACTTGGGATATTTGGTGTCGATAAGACCTCTAACCTGGTCATTGTTTATAAAAAAATGTATTGCTAAAGTTGATGCACAAGAGGTTTCTAGCATGCCAGTCCACCCCACAAAACCTTTTTCTATTGGCACACAGACCCCTTTGCAGTTATTGGCATGTACTTTGATGTTATTCCATGAAACTTTACTACATTTTATACCACCAGCAGTAACTGAGAAAGGCCTTTCCAACGAGTGAGTAGATCTGACTTCTGCTTGTGCTGATTAATTTGGCTACCAACCTCAGGCTAGAGATTGCTGTAGGCTTCACTGAGTGATTGTGGCAAAATTGCAGAAACCAGGCTTCTCAAGTTTGACAATAGTCCAGAATCACATAATCAGTCAAATGTACAATGGCAAAAAAGGTTTATTGCATGCCAGTCCACCCCACTAACCCTTTTTCTATTGGCACACAGACCCCTTTGCAGTTATTGGCATGTACTTTGAAGTTATTCCCATGACACTTTACTACATTGTATACCACCAGCAACAACTGAGAAAGGCCTTTCCAACGAGTGAGTAGATCTGACTTCTGCTTGTGCAGATTCATTTGGCTACAAACCTCAGGCTAGAGATTGCTGTAGGTTTCACTGAGTGATTGTGGCAAAATTGCAGAAACCAGGCTTCTCAAGTTTGACAATAGTCCAGAATCACATAATCAGTCAAATGTACAATGGCAAAAAAGAGGTTGCTGGACTTATCATAGGGTTGTTTATTAATATTTAATGTGCAGTTCTGTCTTTCTGTTTGTGCTCCTGAGCTAAATCACTCACTTCAAATCCGTTTTAGTGTATATTTCGGCAATTATGTTCTTTAGAATGCAATTCTAATGCACCATTGATCCTGGGGATTGAGAGTGGTAGAAGCAATGAAACTGTTGCGCACTGCTTCAATTGTTTTGCCAAGGAGGTCAAGTGTGATCCATGCCCAATGATCTATAGAGCGAGAATAAATCCATGTAAAGCACTTTGCAACTGTTCTTGCATCCACATGGATGTATGAGTATGCCAATGCATATTTATCTCTTTGGCATTTAGGCATCTGTATACATGTATTTTGAACTTGTACTAATAGACCCCGATGGTGGTAGCTGTACTCTATGCTAAGTCCTAACTTTCTTACATTGTATGAGTAGCTCATGATGCAGGAACAACAGTATTGCACTGCCATGGGTGAGATGAGAACACTGCTGCTGAAAGCAGAAAATCATTCTTCTTATTTGTCCCACATGCGTACACCTAGGTGTGGCAGGGTATACTGAGATAAATAACGGTGATGGATCAAGCCCTGATCTTTGGACTGGGTAAGAGTGGTCTGCTTTTTTCAGACACTCTGTTCATCACCACCCCCTTTTCTGAATCGTTTTTGGCCACTATAGGTGTGGCAGGGTATACTCAGACATGAGTCCCTTTCTCACTGCACCATCAGGATTCAAGCAAGCCGGGCCGAAGACGGCTGAAATGCCAGAAACCAGTCCCCGGTAGCTTGTCTCCTTTCTGGTGAAGAATTGGCTTGGTAGTTTAGTATGCCCTGTTTACATGATGCACTGGGCCAGGGACAGACTGATTTGCATATAGCCAGGTTCTGAGCTGGGATGGTGCAATGAGATAAATAACGGTGATGGATCAAGCCCTGATCTTTGGACTGGGTAAGAGTGGTCTGCTTTATTCAGACACTCTGTTCATCACCACCCCCTTTTCTGAATCGTTTTTGGCCACTATAGGTGTGGCAGGGTATACTCAGACATGAGTCCCTTTCTCACTGCACCATCAGGATTCAAGCAAGCCGGGCCGAAGACGGCTGAAATGCCAGCAACCGGTCCCCGGTAGCTTGTCTCCTTTCTGGTGAAGAATTGGCTTGGTAGTTTAGTCTGCCCTGTTCCCATGATGCACTGGGCCAGGGACAGACTGATTTGCATATAGCCAGGTTCTGAGCTGGGATGGTGCAGTGAGATAAATAACGGTGATGGATCAAGCCCTGATCTTTGGACTGGGTAAGAGTGGTCTGCTTTATTCAGACACTCTGTTCATCACCACCCCCTTTTCTGATTCGTTTTTGGCCACTATAGTTGTGGCAGGGTATACTCAGACATGAGTCCCTTTCTCACTGCACCATCAGGATTCAAGCAAGCCGGGCCGAAGACGGCTGAAATGCCAGAAACCGGTCCCCGGTAGCTTGTCTCCTTTCTGGTGAAGAATTGGCTTGGTAGTTTAGTCTGCCCTGTTCCCATGATGCACTGGGCCAGGGACAGACTGATTTGCATATAGCCAGGTTCTGAGCTGGGATGGTGCAGTGAGATAAATAACGGTGATGGATCAAGCCCTGATCTTTGGACTGGTAAGAGTGGTCTGCTTTATTCAGACACTCTGTTCATCACCACCCTCTTTTCTGAATTGTTTTTGGCCACTATAGGTGTGGCAGGGTATACTCAGACATGAGTCCCTTTCTCACTGCACCATCAGGATTCAAGCAATCCGGACCGAAGACGGCTGAAATGCCAGAAACCGGTCCCCGGTAGCTTGTCTCCTTTCTGGTGAAGAATTGGCTTGGTAGTTTAGTCTGCCCTGTTCCCATGATGCACTGGGCCAGGGACAGACTGATTTGCATATAGCCAGGTTCTGAGCTGGAATGGTGCAGTGAGATAAATAACGGTGATGGATCAATCCCTGATCTTTGGACTGGGTAAGAGTGGTCTGCTTTATTCAGACACTCTGTTCATCACCACCCCCTTTTCTGAATCGTTTTAGGCCACTATAGGTGTGGCAGGGTATACTCAGACATGAGTCCCTTTCTCACTGCACCATCAGGATTCAAGCAAGCCCGGCCGAAGACGGCTGAAATGCCAGAAACCGGTCCCCGGTAGCTTGTCTCCTTTCTGCTGAAGAATTGGCTTGGTAGTTTAGTCTGCCCTGTTCCCATGATGCACTGGGCCAGGGACAGACTGATTTGCATATAGCCAGGTTCTGAGCTGGGATGGTGCAGTGAGATAAATAACGGTGATGGATCAAGCCCTGATCTTTGGACTGGGTAAAAGCGTCTGCTTTATTCAAACACTCTGTTCATCACCACCCCCTTTTCTGAATCGTTTTTGGCCACTATAGGTGTGGCAGGGTATACTCAGACATGAGTCCCTTTCTCACTGCACCATCAGGATTCAAGCAAGCCGGGCCGAAGACGGCTGAAATGCCAGAAACCGGTCCCCGGTAGCTTGTCTCCTTTCTGGTGAAGAATTGGCTTGGTAGTTTAGTCTGCCCTGTTCCCATGATGCACTGGGCCAGGGACAGACTGATTTGCATATAGCCAGGTTCTGAGCTGGGATGGTGCAGTGAGATAAATAACGGTGATGGATCAAGCCTTGCTCTTTGGACTGGGTAAGAGTGGTCTGCTTTATTCAGACACTCTGTTCATCACCACCCCCTTTTCTGAATCGTTTTTGGCCACTATAGGTGTGGCAGGGTATACTCAGACATGAGTCCCTTTCTCACTGCACCATCAGGATTCAAGCAAGCCGGGCCGAAGACGGCTGAAATGCCAGAAACCGGTCCCCGGTAGCTTGTCTCCTTTCTGGTGAAGAATTGGCTTGGTAGTTTAGTCTGCCCTGTTCCCATGATGCACTGGGCCAGGGACAGACTGATTTGCATATAGCCAGGTTCTGAGCTGGGATGGTGCAGTGAGATAAATAACAAGGATGGATCAAGCCCTGATCTTTGGACTGGGTAAGAGTGGTCTGCTTTATTCAGACACTCTGTTCATCACCACCCCCTTTTCTGAATCGTTTTTGGCCACTATAGGTGTGGCAGGGTATACTCAGACATGAGTCCCTTTCTCACTGCACCATCAGGATTCAAGCAAGCCGGGCCGAAGACGGCTGAAATGCCAGAAACCGGTACCTGGTAGCTTGTCTCCTTTCTGGTGAAGAATTGGCTTGGTAGTTTAGTCTGCCCTGTTCCCATGATGCACTGGGCCAGGGACAGACTGATTTGCATATAGCCAGGTTCTGAGCTGGGATGGTGCAGTGAGAAAAATAACGGTGATGGATCAAGCCCTGATCTTTGGACTGGGTAAGAGTGGTCTGCTTTATTTAGACACTCTGTTCATCACCACCCCCTTTTCTGAATCGTTTTTGGCCACTATAGGTGTGGCAGGGTATACTCAGACATGAGTCCCTTTCTCACTGCACCATCAGGATTCAAGCAAGCCGGGCCGAAGACGGCTGAAATGCCAGAAACCGGCCCTGGATAGCTTGTCTCCTTTCTGGTGAAGAATTGGCTTGGTAGTTTAGTCTGACCTGTTCCCATGATGCACTGGGCCAGGGACAGACTGATTTGCAAATAGCCAGGTTCTGAGCTGGGATGGTGCAGTGAGATAAATAATGGTGATGGATCAAGCCCTGATCTTTGGACTGGGTAAGAGTGGTCTGCTTTATTCAGACACTCTGTTCATCACCACCCCCTTTTCTGAATCGTTACAGACCATTAGGTCCCTTGAAGCAGTTAGATTTAACCCACTCATCCTTCTCATTTTTTGGGCAATTGTACTTGACAGTTACCAAATCAATGACAGTGGAGGTAGGGTGTTAGACATTCCCAAAATATTTTGCCTGCTTACCTCTAATTTTTCTGTATTCATTTTGTTGGCCTTAGGACCCTGAGCACTTTACAAATAACAAAGAGTGCTAACATGCATGTGTTTCTCCCCTAAATATGATTTGATTTTCTGATCCACAATTGGTATATTTAAATAATCTATAAGTCCCTATCGGAGTGAACTACATGAGCCCAGGGCCCGTAAATTAAATGCTACTATTAGGTCTGCAGCACTGATTGTGACACCCACTCAATTATCCCTTTAACCATGTCTCAGACCTATCATTACAGAGCCTGTGTGTGCAGTTCACACTGCCATGTCAACTTGGCATTTAATGCCCCTCGATAAGCCTTAAACCCCCATTTTATTGCATATACCTCACCCCTTAGGGCAGGGTATTGTGTAATCAAAAGGTAGGACATATACTTTTAAGTTTTGCATGTCCTGGAAGTGAAAAACACAAAAAAACTTGTTCTACAACTGTGAGGTCTACCCTTCTCATAGATTACCATTGGAAATTCTTTTT
This sequence comes from Lissotriton vulgaris, assembly GCF_964263255.1. NCBI lineage: Eukaryota > Metazoa > Chordata > Amphibia > Caudata > Salamandridae > Lissotriton > Lissotriton vulgaris. The sequence continues at coordinate 1,318,835,868 of NC_141691.1, forward strand.
TCCTTAATGCACTTATGAGCTGTGATTCCTAATTAAGAAGGACTAGCTCTGTTCTGTTTTAAAGAATTGGAATGGTAATACTAAATTCACTTTGCTGGCAAAGTTGAACTCATCATTAAGCATGGGCGGAAAATCCGTTCCGCTCGTGGATTTTGCTGATTATCAGTAAATTTGCAATCAGCGAACGCTTGCGAATTTACCGAAAATCCGCAAATTCGCACGCAGCGGATTTTTTTTTCTTGGTGATACAATTTTGCGGCGTGCGGCGTTCACTTACCGTCATTCAGCGTTTGCCGAGTTGTTTTTCTCGATATTTTGCGAGTGCTGCGCCATTTTGGATCTTGCTGCGGGATCCCGCGGGAGTTTGGCGAATTGCGAACATGTAGGTGCGGCGGGCAGCAACAATCTTGCACTCACGAAATTACAAAATTTGCATTTCTGCACAAGAAATCCACTAGCAAGCAGCATAGACCTTCTGAAAATGATGATTTTTATCAGAATAACTCCTCAGGTTGACATTTGCCTGCACTTTTTTGGATTTGAGGCCTTTTGATTTTCTTTGGATCACTTTTGGATTAGAAATCAACTTTCATAAGTACGTTTGTTTGGGGCATTACAGTTGCTGTTCTGCAGAAAAACTAGTTTTGCAAAACTGAAAGCACTCAGCAGGTGCAAAAGTTCACTCATGATTAGTAACCATTCCCTGTTATACTTCCTGAGGGCCCCCTCCATAGTTCAGTTGCCTATGTTTGTTTGGGGCAGTACAGTTGCTGTTCTGCAGAAAAATGAATTTTGAAAAACTGAAAGCACTCAGCAGGTGCAAAAGTTCAAACTCATCATTAGTAATAGTAACCTGTCCCTGTAGTGCTTCCTGACTGGGGCCCCTCCAGAGTTCAGTTGCTAGTTGCAACAATTGTATGACCCTGCTCTGACCCTCACAGCAGGCTCATAGAATAGCTACAAGTAGGCCACAAAGGTCCTGGAAAAAAAAATTGCACTGCAACAGAAAGCAAATTACAGATAACGAAGCAGGTGCCAGACTGGAATTTTAAAACAGTGACACATTAATAAATCAACCCCAAATTAATTCATGTCAGTTGAAGCAGGGCAGATGTGCTTGCTTTTCCCCCCCATAATCTACAGTGATGATGAGCCAGAGGGTGGCATTGATGTACCAGAGTGTGGCATGGGTGAAACAGAGGGTGGCAGTGGTGAAACAGAGGGTGCTGGGAACCTGTGATGATGAACCAGACGTAGAAACAACATAGTCGCGACTGTTGCGAGCCGACAAGTAAGTTCGCAATTGCGAACTGGTACAAAACCCTTGCGAACTGGCAGATACCCTTGCGAACACAAAAAAAATCCGCAAATTTGCGAGAATTTGCGGATTTTGCGGATTGCGAGTTCGCAAATATGCAAATTCGCAAACGCCAGATTCGCAAAATTCGCCCATGCTTACTTATCATTTCTATTTTAGAAATGCTACTTTCAGAAAGATGGCATTGCCCTGCTCTTTGATCTTTTTGCCTGCAGTCTCTCTCACATAAAATAAGGCTAGGTGTGACTGAGTGACCATTCACATCCTGATTGTGGTAAATATTTTAGTGATCGGAATTTCTATAATATCAATAAGGTCAAGTATGAAGAGCAGAGTCCGTGGTGGTTCGAATTCAGGGTCTTTATTCAGTAACTCGAGTTAAGGGAGAGCTCCGTCACCTGAGGAGGATCGGAAGAATCTCTAACTTTATTCTCAGAACACAGTATATTTATACTTAGAAATGAGGAAGGAGCTTCCCTTTAATGCAGGCACGTGTCATATGTTGCAATAAAACAGAAGTCATGACTAAAGAAAAGAGGCTGTATCATAAAAAAAGAAACATGGCAGAGGAGATGAGGCTCGTCATGATTAAATCAGGTAGCACGAGAGAAGTAGAAATGTGGAGAAATATCCCTAGGCTGGTTCCTTAGATAAGAGAGAGATGGTTGTGACAGGATCTCTGTTTGTCGTGTTTCAGCATTCCTGGGTTCTTCTTCTCGGAATTGGTTGTTGTGGTTTAGCAAAACGGGGCCTATTTCTCGGAATCGGCTCGATTAGAGGGAAATGGTTACAAATGGGGGGTCTTGTTCTCGGAATCGGCTTAACCATAGGAATGTATAGTTTGAGTGAGGAAGCTGTTTCTCAGAATCGCCCTAACTATAAGAATGTACCTTTGAATTTAAGAGGAAGGAGAGTGCGTGTGTAACTTTGTGCGCGCGTGATCGGGTTTGCTCTTGTTCTCATTTGCTTGTTTTCCGGCATGATGGGCTCGGGGACGTGACTGAGAGGGTGTATGATGGGACATAAACTACGAAAAATAATCTTTTTCCACATTCCCTCCTTGTCCCATAATATACCCTTTTAAAATTCTTCTTATTAGTCTACTTCTATACTCATTAGGCCGTCTACTTGTTCCTGTAACATAATTCTTACCTTTTCTTTCTTTCTGGACTGGGGTTTGGGAATGCAGGCAGTGGTACAGAAACTACAGAGAGCTGGGCCACACTGAATACAGAGACAACAGGTGAAGAGAATGGCTAGAGCAAGACCTAGTATCGTACGGATCTTACACCCCCATGAGGACAGGAGGCCCCAGAGCCATCCCGTCAGGGACCAGGCTCCGGTGTCTGCGTCTAGTTTCTTTGAAAGTACATGAAGGCGGGAAATGGCAGAATATAATGAGGGAGCATTATCTGGAATTTATATACAGCAGCTGGATCCGATCAGTTCACATACGCCACCACGGTCCGCTAATATGATATCTAGGACCATACGGTTCTGTAACGTCATGAGTCTATCGGAAGCCATCTCAGCTGTGATGTTACTTAATGCACCAGATGTTTCGTTTATGGCTCCCTGAACTACACGAGTCAGTTGTCTTATGTGGCAGCTATTGATCATGGGCCCCCAGAAAGGGAAGATTCCTTTGAAGAAATCGCCAGCCTCCTGATCCACTGTGTCTTCAGCATCCATGACCCCCCTACACCGTCTATTAATCACGGTCGGAGGATCACTTAGATGATATTGTGCTGGGGCGGTGTAGGTAGGGGGGAGGAGAAATGCAATGTAGCATTTCCTGGACCAGCCATGAGGTAGCCAAGTACGTGCGTGAGGTCCACGAATAAAATAAGTGTTAGGGGCGGTGGTCATTGTTGGGAAGTTCAAGTCAGGTAGGATGTACGTCTTATTACACTCACTGTCTCCCATCTTCTGACCCTTGCCCTTACCTCTTACACAAAACAGGCCCTTATGAGGCACAGCCCATCCTCCCTGCTCTGTCTGTCTCTTCTGAACTGAGAATGTTTCTCTAAAGGAGGTAGTGTCGTTAAAGAGGGAATAACTGGTGTTTTCACTATTATCTGCTCGTCCCATGTTGCGGTGAAATATACCATCTTTTGAACAGCGCGCACAGTCTTTGTTTTTATCTTGTTCCAGGTACTAGTGTTCTTGGTTTCAGGGATGTTTCTAACAGAGGCTCGGAAAATATCATAGAGAGAGCATAGGTAGATCCAGCATAGCCGAAAGGGAGAGGGATAAAAGGCATACCTCCGTGTACGGAGTGTGGCATTAAGCCGCAGACCCAACAATTGGTTTTGTTGATAACTAATTGGTGTTGATGGAGTGTGTAGATGAATGTGTTATTGAAGAATTCTTTTCTCCTACTTTCGAGATGCGGGGGAAGATCTACGTGTGAATGCATAGCAGTGTTGTTCAAAAGCCTAGGGGAAGAAAGTGGGAAGGCTAGATGAAGGAACCAACCTAGACAAGCCATGATGCAGAAAATAAGAATCATGATGAAAAGGAAAATGGAGACTTTGTTCTGTAACAATTTTGCGCAATGAGTCTTTGTCTTCATGATTTCGGCTGCTTAGTCTGAGTAAAGTATGCGCCAGTGACCGGACACTTCCCAGCAACCGCTTCACCAAGCGTCCGTCTTGGGCTTAATTAGCCACTGGTAGGTCGAGGTCAGGCACAATGTCTCAAGTCTGTTTTGGATAAGATTGCCGCCGCGATTTGTACTCTTCTTTGGGCAAAAGTTCTGGAAGGGTTGAAATAAAGTCTGTAGTTTCAGCGTCTTTAAAGTCTGATGGTTTAGTGTCTCTGGTCTGGGGATCAGCAACAGCGTCCGAAGGAGTTGGTCCATAGAAGAGCTTGCAGTGGCTCACATGGAGCCATCCTTTTGGTCCTTCGACTTTGATGGCGGTCCTCGTTGTGAGCAGCACCAGCTTGGGAGATGTCCACCTTCTTTCCAGAGGGCTGGTTCGGTCAAAGTTTCCGAGCGTGGTCTTGTCTGGAAAAGCTGCAGCCACCTGTGAACGGCAAGAACGTAGTGTAGACATCAAAGAAGCCAAGTAATCTGTCAGTACATTTGCGTCAATATCAGTTAGTTTTTTGGGAGATGGGACACCCCAGATATTTGGAGGTCTCCCATATGTGACCTCATAGGGTCACAGGCCCGTCCGAGAATGTGCCACCATTCGCATGTAGAACAGGGCAACTGGAAGAGCTGTCACCCAGTCTATTTGCTTGTCAGCGCATATTTTTGCCAACTTGGTTTTTAATGTCTGGTTGTGTCGCTCCACCAGGCCTGCTGCTAGGGGATGTCTAACACAATGAAATTTCCAGGTGTAACCTAACAGTAGGGAAACTGCTTCCATTAATTTAAAGGAGAATGGTTGTCCATTGTCATAGTAGATGACTCTGGGCAACCCGCATCTTGGGAAAAATTCTCTAACCAATTGTTTAGCTGTCATTTGGGCACCATAGTCTGGAACAGGGTAAGCTTCAGTCCATCGGGTTAAGGTACAGACTACTACGAGGACATACTTGTATCCTCAACATCTTTCCATTTGGATATAATCCATTTGGAGGACTTCAAAGGGGTGATCTGGAGGATGAAACCCTCCTTGTTCAAGTGGTACACTTTTCCCGGGATTGAACTGACAGCAAATCATACAGGTTCGTACTTTTTGTTTGGCTGGGGCACACAGATGCTTGTTGTGCCATATCAAATTCAGACTGTCTAACATTCCTTTTTCTCCTAGATGGGCAGGACCATGGGCAGTTTCTATCATTACGGGAACCATTATGTCAGGGAGAAACCATTTGGACTTGTCTTTTGGTACCCAACCTTGATCTGTGTGTGTACCTCCCTCTTCCTCCCATTTTCTCTTTTCGGTCCCTGTGGCTTGGTTTTGGATGTCTACTACATCTTTGGTGGGATTGATAACTGGACAGATAGTTCTAGTGATGGTTTCAGTGCTTAGTGTTCCTGTCTGAGCAGCATGTTTAGCTGTGGCATCCGCCAGAGCATTGCCTCTAGTGATAGAGCCTATGACTTTGGTATGTGCTTTGCATTTTAATATAGCTACTTCTGTGGGTCTGTGTACTGCTTCTAGTAGCTGGAGGATAAGATCTCCATGTTGGATCTTTGTTCCATGAGAGGTTAGGAAACCTCTTTCTCTCCACGAAATGCCAAAATTGTGGACAACCCCGAATGCGTACTGTGAATCGGTGTAGATGTTGACTCGTTTTCCTTTAGCCCACTCACATGCTTGTGTGAGAGCTATTAGCTCTGCTGCTTGTGCTGAATGTATGGATATCCTAGCTGCTAAGAGGACTGTGTTTTCTGTAGTGACAGCATAGGCTGCTGAAAGTTCCCCTGATTGGAGGCGCATACAGGAACCGTCTACAAACAGTGTGTGTTCTGGTGTACTTAGAGGGACATCTGTAAGATCAGATCGGGGCTTTGTGACTAGTTCGACTACCTCTAAGCAGTCGTGAATCTGATTGTCAACTGGAATAGTAGGCAGTAATGTAGCTGGGTTGAGGATATTGCATCTTTTGATGATGATGTGAGTTTGGAACAGAGTGACTTCGTAACCTGTGAGGCGGGCTATGGTCAAGTGTTGTGTTTGTGTCCTATTCAAGAGTAGTTCTACTGCATGTGGAACTTGTACTTCAAGAGAGTGTCCTAGTACTATGGAATCACTTTGTCGTATTGCTAGAGCTGTAGCTGCGACAGATTTCAAACAGGCAGGAAAACCTTGTGCAACAGGGTCAAGAGTGCTAGAAAAATAAGCACAGGGACGATGTTTGTTGGCTTGTGTTTGTGTGAGTACTGACAAGGCTGTACCTCTCCGTTCTGTGACAAAGAGGGCAAAAGGTTTGGCATAATCGGGTGTAGCTAGGACGGGTGCAGAGCATAATGCTTGTTTAAGGGTGTCAAAAGCAAAAATATGATCAGGTGTCCATGGCAATGGGGAAGAGGTCGTGGTCGTTAGCTGGTTCAGGGGTTTGACCAAGTATGCAAATTGGGGAATCCACTGTCTACAGTAGGACGTGAGGCCGATGCAGGCACGGACTTCTTTCTGTGTCTTAGGGACAGGAATGTTAAAAAGGAGTTGAATTCTTTCAGGTGTGAGTGCCCTACCCTCCTTTGACAGCAGGTGTCCTAGGTAGGCCACCTGCTGTAAACACAATTGTAATTTCGAGGGTGACACCTTGTGGCCATGTTGTGCAAGGAACATTAGGACAATTTGTGATGCTTTTTCACATTCTGGTTCAGAGCATGCGGTGATCAGTAGGTCATCGACATATTGTAACAATGTTGTATTTGAGGGCATAACAATGTCATCTAACTGTCTTTTAAGTGCCTGACTGTAGATACTGGGACTTTCTGTGTACCCTTGAGGAGCTCTTGTGACACAGAAGCTACGACCTTGTAGTGAAAATCCGAATAGGTACTGATTGTCTTGGTGAATGGGTACACTGAAGAAAGCGTTCTTCAGGTCGATTACAGTAAAATGTGTGGCTTCATGATCTATAGCTGTTAGCAGAGTACTGATGTCAGAGACCACAGGGTATTGTGGTACCACACACTTGTTTAATTCACGTAAGTCGACCACTAGTCTGTAGACTGGTGGTGCACCGTCATCTGTTTTCTTTCTTTCTGGTAAGACTGGTGAATTACATATGTTGGAAGATACTTCTCTGACTACTCCTTTCTGTATTAAGTCATCGATAATGTGGATGGGGGCTTGTTCTGCATCTGGAGGTAACTTGCATTGCCGGACACGAGGTAGGACAACACCTTCTTTTAATGTGACCATGTGTGGTGTAATGTCCATGAACCCTACGTCAGTCTGATCTGTCGCCCATAATGTAGCAGGAATGTCTCTTAGTCTGCTGTCTAATTCTCGTGTGGTGAAATGACCTTTGAAATCTCTGAGGAATAGTCATATTCCTTCCGGGGGAACAGCATATCACAGCACCCAGTTCTTTTAACGTCTGGATGCCGAGTAAGTTTTCGGGACATGACTTAGTAAGTACCAAATCAGTGGATGTTGTAAGAGGACCAACTTGAAGTGATACTGGTTCAGAAACCTTATTGATGACTGGTGTACCTGAGAAACCCAGGGAAATACTATTCGAGCCAGAGAGGGGTACCTTGGGAACTTCGTTGTGCTGTACTGTTGTCCTACTGGCCCCGGTGTCTATTAGAAATGGTGTTTCTTTACCTAAGAGCTTAGCATTTACATAGGAACCCTTTTGGTCGACCGGGACCGCGATCAGTGGACGACTGTCGTGTTCCTCCCAGCTGTCTCATGAAATTGAGGGGAATTCAGTATAGGATGACACTGGGTCCGGATAGAGTTGGGTGGCAGGTTTAGTATCAGTTGGAGGAGCTGATGTGGGAACAGAGGGTCGTGGGGGATAGTTACGGGGTTGGGTCTTCCCAGTGGCAATATTATGGTGTAATACTGGACAGTCACGCACAAAGTGACCTGGCGTTTTGCAATATTTACAAGTAACTTTTTCTTGTGACACTTGAGGTTGTTTAGGGGTCTGTTGGATTGTATTAGTCTTTGCTACCAATACCTTCATTTTAGTATCCTTTGTTCTTTTCTTTTCTTGTTCTTGTTCATCCCTAATTCTATTTTGGTGATATTGGAGCATCTGAAGTGCTTGTGAAGGGGAGCTTGCTTGCCAAGTACTCTCTACCTTCAGTACTCTATTTCTGATCGTAGGCAAGGCATTTTCTACGAATTTGGAGACAAATAATCGACTTTAGGCGTCTCCACCTGAGGAGAGGCCGCTTTGATGAGAAAACATTTCTCTAACCTTGTATAATAGTCCCCTATATCCTCATCTGGTTTCTGTTTGCATGCAGAGATAGCATCCCAATCTTCTTTCTTAGTGGTCAGCAACTGGGAGAGTATTTTTGAGAGAAGGCGAGGGAGTTCTAGGACTAGAGGTCCCAGGCCTTGTCCAGCAGCACAAGTACTTTCTTCTGTCTCTAAAGCTGTCCATGCTATCTTTTTCCCTTCTACCTCCCAATCTTTTCCTTTTAGTTTGTCATATGTCCCTTGAGGCAGTAGGACTTTAAGGAGAATATTGAGATCCTTATAGGTAAAAGAACCCATTTGAAGAATATCCTTGAGTTTCCTATGAAAACCCGAAGGATCTTTTTCGTAAGAAGGGGCCATTTTCTTCATTTCCAATATTTCTATTTTTGTCAGGGGTGTGTAGACAAATGTTTTTTGTACTTTTCCTCCAGATTCTACAACGGGATGTACTTCTCGGAGGGGGAACTGTCCTTGGTCATAGTGATGGGGATTTGCGTTGTAACTGTCTGAAAAATATTGGACATATCGCTGTCGTAGGTCAAGGAAAATACTAAGGAATTCTTGTCCCCTGGCCACCCACCTCCCTTCTAAGCAGTCTCGTAAGAGGGAATGTAACTTTTTGGGCGGGCAACCAGTATCTTCGTACATCGTAATGAGATGTTGAGTCATATAGATGCTTGCTAGCCTTTGGGATGTTAGAGGGATCGATAAAAACATTTGAGCGACTATATCAGGTCAGGGCTATATATAGAGTATTGAGATACCCAATGGGTGCTTGATGAAGCTAGTTCTTTTTCTTGAGTAGTGAGTGGAGGTTCGTCGTCCATCCAATCGTCTAGAGCGTCTTGTGTTCTTTGGAACAACCTATCTGTAGGAGTTGACAATTTCTTATTTTTAATCTTTATTTGTCCCCTATTCTGGGAACGAGGGATACAGGAGCGTACTGCTCCTTGAAAAGGATATTCTTCTTCCCTGTCTGTACTCTCATTCTCTATTTCCTAAATAGGGGTATCTTTTCGATGGAAGTCAGAAACCTTGTTTGTAAAGAGTGGAATAAAAAGATCTATTTCTTTTATCTTATTATAACTACCTGCAACCACTGCTTGATCTAGTTGTAATATATCGTCAGGAACTCTTATTCCTGCACTGGCTATCATCCTGATAAAACAGGTGATCATGAATCGTGAGAGGCATTTTCTATGCGCTATGGGTCTATTTTTAATAGCTTCCTGTAGGGCTTCTAAATTTTCTCCTGTTCGGAGAGTCTCGTAAATCTTGTTCAGGCAATTTGCGACATTCGGTACCTCTTGTATACCTTCTAGAGCTTCTCGCAGACGAAGGGAGATATCTACTTGTGAACCTTCCCCTGGGTGGGGTCATAATCGCATTCTAACATGGGTGGATCTCTGCTTGATGTGTCAGGGATGGTTTCGGTCTGGGTGACTATTCGTCTGGCCGTTATTTGATTGGTATAAGCAGGAGGAGGTTCCATTAAGTAAGTGGTAATGAAGTCTTTGGGAGCAGAAGGAGTTTTAGGACATGGAGGTGCTGTGGGAATAATAGGGTTATCATCGGACTCTCTCTTTTGTGAAAGGACGGGGTACATTCCTGTCACGGAGGCCGAGGCCTCCCTCTTTATTTGTTCAAAATTAATATCCGCATTCTGTTCTCGTAACTTTCTCATCTTACTTTCTTCTGACATTCTATTTGCTTTCTCTACTTTCCTTTGCTCTTTCTGTTCCCTCTGATGTGCTTCCTTTCGCCATAATTCGATACTTTCTAACATCGAGGGTCTTGCTTTCTTTTCCCAACATTTCTTTTCAACTGACATGATACAATGCAAATCTCATGTGCCACTCTTTGGCCATCTAATCGCAATTTCTAAATCTTGAGTGTACTCTTGCCACAAATCAAAATACAAAACGGCACCTATGCCATACTTTGTATACAAAAGAAAACCAGGAGTATCCTTTGGGGGGACTGGTACATCTTGTTCCAGTAACCCCCTCCGGGTACCCAGTTTACACAACTTTGAAAACAAAGGCATTGTGACAACAATCAACAAACAACAAAAAAAACTAACACTTGATAACTTGATATATTCTGAGTATCAGAATACAAACATACCGTTTTCTAGAAACCTAGAACCCGTCTTGACCGTGATATGAAAAATCAGAACCCGTCTTGACTGTGCTCTGAAAAATCAGAACCCGTCTTGATACACCCCCAGCAGTACTCACCAAGGTGCAGAGAACTTGAAGATCTTGAAGATCTGGACACTGTATTAGTTGCGCTGCGCTCTTGATCGCGGGACTTGGCGGGATTCTGAAAACCTCGGACTTGGCAATCTTCACGAGTTTCGGGCTCTGGGTCGAGACTTCCGCTGTCGTCCTCACCGCCTCGTATGGATGCTCAGACCTCGGACATGAAGGAGTTCATGCAGGAACACCCTGCATCGTGCACTCTTTTGAAGTCCGTCGATGTCTTATAGAGACCGGTTTGGGTCCGCATCACCGGCGTGTGGGGAGAAAGGGAAGTACCTATTCGGGCGCCAATTTGCTGTGGTAAATATTTTAGTAATTTACCTTGATCGGAATTTCTATAATATCAATAAGGTCAAGTATGAAGAGCTGAGTCCGTGGTGGTTCGAATTTAGGGTCTTTATTCAGTAACTTGAGTTAAGGGAGAGCTCCGTCACCTGAGGAGGATCGGAAGAATCTCTAACTTTATTCTCAGAACACAGTATATTTATACATAGAAATGAGGAAGGAGCTTCCCTTTAAAGCAGGCATGTGTCATATGTTGCAAAAAAACAGAAGTCATGAATAAAGAAAAGAGGCTGTATCATAAAAAAAGAAATATGGCCGAGGAGATGAGGCTCGTCATGATTAAATGAGGAAGCACGAGAGAAGTAGAAATGTGGAGAAATAACCCTAGGCTGGTTCCTTAGATAAGAGAGAGATGGTCGTGATAGGATGTCTGTTTGTCGTGTTTCAGCATTCGGGGGCTCTTCTTCTCGGAATTGGTTGTTGTGGTTTAGCAAAACGGGGCCTATTTCTCGGAATCGGCTCGATTATAGGGAAATGGTTACAAATGGGGGGTCTTGTTCTCGGAATCGGCTTAACCATAGGAATGCATTGTTTGAGTGAGGAAGCTGTTACTCAGAATCGCCCTAACCATAAGAATGTACCTTTGAATTTAAGAGGAAGGAGAGTGCGTGTGTAACTTTGTGCGCGCGTGATCGGGTTTGCTCGTGTTCTCGTTTGCTTGCTTTCCGGCATGATGGGCTCAGGAACCTGACTGAGAGGGTGTATGATGGGGCATAAACTACGAAAAATAATCTTTTTCCACATTATGGGTCATACTGGGAAGGATGGGATGGAGGAGCTGCCACTTACACCTGTATGGGTAGTGTCCTGTCCCCACATAAAGGGCTGCATACCCCCATGTAGTGAGTCTGGAGCCTGGGCAGCGCTTGGAATTTTGTGGAAATCATTGTTTAGATGGGGCCCATCGCTGACATATTGCGAACCCAATAATATTGTGGTCATTATTTACTTTTTGAAGGCACACCTGGGTCCTAATTACGAGTGGCCTGTTCTTATCTGATCCCTCATGCAAACTACCATTTTCCTAGGAATCATAATTTTCAAGTGTTGTGATACTTACCACATGCCTCCCAATTTTACCCATATACATTTTACTGAGGAAAAATGTCTGGTAAATACCAATGCATAGGGATTTTGGTGTGCAAAGCACCAAAATCCACATGTTAGGCCCATTTTAAAGGGCACAACTTTCAATGGGTGATAATTATTGCACCTTTTATTTTCTGCTCCCTCTGGTATTGGATTTTAAAAGGTGCATTAAAAATGGCCTTCCCAAATGGGCCAGAATTGGGGCTTTAGTAAATAGGTGCAAACCTTTGAAATTATCCTGACCATCCATGGTCATAGTGTGGGCATCATCTGCATGGTGGGATCTGGGAACAAAAGGGTATTTCAACTTGACATACCATCAGATATCATGGTGAACTGAGGGATACAGCCATGGCAGAGAGAGTATCATGCAGATTGCCACTTCAATGAGGACAAAGTAAGCCTTAATGGAAACCACTATTGTGTGTAGAACACCATTCATCTTTTAGATGACCACACAGACTCACATAGTGCATGTAACATTCCACACAAACAGCAAACACAACTAGTCTCATTGTATTTTCGAGGAGGAGCAGTCAGAGGTATAGTTTAAATGCGTGTGTCTCTAAAATGAAATGAATTATCTGTGGTTAACCTTCCTGTTGCTCCATAGCCTGTTCAAGAGTTCAATCTTCACCCCATGAAGGGCAGGTAGGCACATAGAGCCAGATGTCTGAAAAAGTCATGCAAAGCAGTGCAGCAACTAGAGCCGTTGTGCAGCACAGCATTGCTTGAAGAAAAGAGAGAAGAATACCACTATATATTCTAAGATATGGTACTATTTTCCTTTCTCCCTTCGCTGGAGTACTTCAGGCTGCCATGTGCCAACGCATGCGCCCTTGCACCAAAGTGCAAAAGTGCAAAGGTGTGGGCATTTTCTAAAGAATACTTTTTGTGCTGGAAGGAGGCCCTTACAGTACTAAAACTATCCTTTAACACTTTCCCTGCATTTCACGTGTGCTGTACAATGTAGCACACAATCAAAGTAGGAAAAACAATGATAAATGACAAATTACACATCCTCACAAATGCCTTGATGAGGAGGCTTAATTTTTCTAGTTCAAATCCCTGTTTACAAATGTTAGTAAAACATATGGGTTGGGGCTCTATGGGAACTCCCTTTTAACACCAATGGAAAGCAAAGTACTGCAAAGCAGCCCTAAGTGCAACTTTGCGTTACTTTGTGAAACGATCCGATGCAAATCCAGATTTTTGTTGAATGGCAAATCCCAGCATAACACTTTGAGTCAGATTTGTGTTACAAAAGTAATGCAAACCCAGCCCAAAGCATTAGTAAATCTGTGTCTTAGTGTGTGCCACCTCACTCAAATTGCATTATGCTTTTCTGCCAAACATCGCAATAAACATACATACATCAATCGTACTGGACCCATAAGTTGTGAACTTTGTGTAGCTCTAAATCGTGCAGAAGGCACACTGACATCAGAACACAAAGGTGTATGGTGCCAATAGATTCCCATTTATGACTGTAGTTTGCTATTGAAACTGGGAAACAGGGGCCCTTTGTTAGGTCTCGGTTACAGACATCTTTAACTGTATGCAGGCAGACCTATTGTTTCCAATACAGAATGGCCTGGCTAAAAACATACATTTTCTTCACATTCCTCTCAGGGAATGTCTCGATATCTATAGTAAACCTGGGATTGCATCAAAATGGTATGCCTTCCAAGCAGAGATGTAACCAGGAAAAATAACTCCATTTATCCTCATTATTTCCTCTTTCTGCTTTCTTCAGCACACATAGAAAGAGGAACATTTGTCTAAAGATCAGTTTTGTGCAGCAAGTTGTTCCTTCCTGCACAAACACAATACTGCCTGTAACGCAGGCTCTGTAGCACCATGGCACAAGGGTGTCTGTATAGTCACCAGACAGCACTCAGTGTGCCAGCGCACGGAGAGTGCAGGAATGCATCATATCTTAGTTGATTGGTGTACCTCTTCTCTTTCTCCCTGGCCCTAAGGGTATTAGGGTTTGGTGGACAGGGTGCTCAATCAAAACATGATGCCTGTCCTATCATCTATTATGTGCTGTGCATCTAATGTAATGCACTTTTAATATGGTGGATAGAACATCTCCCACGTTCTGATGGAGTATGAAGGTGGCAAACAGTAAAAAGACCAATGTTTTCCTCTTTGCTGGAGTCAGTAAGGATACATGACTTAGATCTAATTTTGGAAGGCAAAATGGCGGATTAGAGTCCATCTTTTCAGATTAGATGGAAGGTATTTATCCATGAACAGCTATTTGGGTCAGGTAGAAATTCTTATATTGTATGCTCCACTTCAACCAGTTTCCCAGAACTTCACATAGGTGTGGAACAAAGTAATATCTACCCCAATTTACAGCAATACAGTCAAAATTGCTGAGCCTGCAGACTTGCAATGCTCTACACAACAGACGCAGTAGCTAATGCATCTACAGCAGTAAGACTTTCAATACCAGCCAACTGACTGACAAGGAAGAATGTAGGTCTTCCAGTGATGGTCTGCCAATATACCATCAGAAGTAGATTGTATCTTGCCAATTGAATCAGGTGAATTGCCAACTTCTTATATCATCTGCAACTTTTGCAATTCACATTATGAAAACTGAAGAAGCTGGTCATTGTTATCAACTCCACCTGTGTACTTGTTATAATCAAATTTACATTTGGGCTTATGGGTTTCTGCCAACTAACCCGAAACCATGACCAGAGAAGTGCTCTCACTTTGAAGTGCAATGAGCACATTTATTTCCCATCTGTCTTATAATTTGACAACAAGCAGTTCATTTGAATGTAATGCACCACTCAGGCCCTTTTGGAGCATCTTACAAATAAGCTCCTCAGGGAAACCTTTGAGGTACTTTCTGATTGTACTGCATGCCACATTGCCAGTGTTGTACAGTTCATTGAACAACTGGACACATGTATAGAAGTTACTTACATGAAAGTTAAATAATTTAAAAAGGAGAGTTTGAGCAAGCTTCCATGTGATCTTATCTCTTACTCCTAACCGGGAAAAGCAACCCGCAGGATCTATTGTGGAATTCTTTCCCATCTGTACCACCAGTCTGTACACATAATGGGCACTTTTGCTTAGTATGTACTGAATGAACAGCTGTCACCCATTTTACAAGATCAACAATTTGTCAACCACTATACTCTTAACAGGAATATAAATCTCTTGAAATTTAGCAGATAAATGTTCCACGATACTCCAAATTTTGAGCAACCTGCCTGGTCCTGGGGCAATACAGCAGAATTATTGTTGAGCTGCAGCATATTTTGCAAAATCAAAAACTTGTATCTGCTGATGACGGTGTGAAGCTTGGTGTTGCCTGTACCATGTACATAGACCAGCAGATCTTTACAGTTGGGTTGTGCATTATTCCCATGATCAGCGTTGGGCCCAGAATTTATTTCGACTCCCCAAAGAAAGTGGGAGTCCACAAGTATGCTCTACTGTGAGGTACGAGAGTGCCAACATGCTCCCTTTAGAAACTATTTGGTATGAAAATGTGTTTAATGCACAATTTCCTCAAGGATGTGCTTATACAGAAAAAGATGGAAGTGGTCAACAGCAAAATAACAAAGAAAATGCGGGTTTGACCTCATATCCAGCATCTACAACGAATGGGGTAATTTGTGACTGAGCAAAATTATGAGTTTACCAAGTGAGCACTCTGCCTGTGCTTGTCACTTTATTTTTCTGCACTAAGGATTGGGCTTCACTATCACATGCTCTCCACTGCACAGAATGTGCTTGCGAAGGGATATCATAACTATCATGTGCATGTTCCATGGAATCACTGGAAGATGAGTTATCATTGGAAGGAACTGCGACTGAAAAAGCACTTTCATACTATGCTCTCTGACCTTCTACCTCAGATTTAATAGCAGAATCCGATACATTTTTTGAGCTACAGCTTCAGAAGCAGTAATCCAAAAAGACACCATCTCTTATTTCCATTTAAAACATTCTGGCCTAGGAAGAATGCATGGGTACTCATAGAAATGAATGCTGTGTGTGTGCTATAAACTAAAATAATGGAATGCAATGTTGTAAGAGTGAGAGTGTAATAAAGTGTGATCATAGTCTCAAAAGAGAGAAATCCCTTCTTAAATAATGTCACTAAAAAAGTACATCTCCAAAAAAGCTAACTTGAAAAAGATTTAAAAAATAGTTCTAGTTGCAATACACCCAATAGGACAAAAGCACATTATGCTAAATTTGTTCCCGATACAAGGAGAAACTACTTTGTGAGACATGCTTCTCGGAAACAACTCTGGGCTACTCACAATGAAGTTAGTCATGTGTTCTGTGTGCCACACTGGTTCTGCACACCCCAGCATTAGCCATTGTGTCAGCAGACGTCAGCTCCTGATCAGTAATTACCCTATTCACATTTCACTTCCATCCAGCATATCACACATCATGGGGCAATGGGTGAGCCCACTTCTGCCACTGATTAGTTATTTAATCATTCTAAAGTTGCTGCCACCCATCACAGCATAGGGCAATATGTCAACCCACTTCAGCTGTTACTGAGTTATTGTTCCACTCATATTTTACTTCAACCCAGAGCATCATACATTATGGCAATGTACATATTGTTTCTGCCTACCACAGCATAAGGCAGTGTGCCAACTCGCTCGAACCATTGATCAGTTATTGTGCCATTGGCATTTTGCTTTCACTCACCACAAAACACATAAAGTAGGAATGGGTCTCATCTGCTATTGATCAGTTAATGTGACATTCCCATTTTACTTCCACCCATCACAATATATGTCTTGGTGGCTACCTCTTTTTTCTGTACTTCCTAATGCATGGGTGGGCGGGGGCAGGGGGTTGTCAGTGAAGACCCGGGCAGCAGCTGTATAACAAAAAAAATAGGTGCCAAATTTTCCCTCCCTGTGCATCCGATTGCCAACTCAGGGTAGGGAAAATCACTTATATTAATCTTACCCCCAGGGTTGTCAACCAATGCCTAGGACACTGCCTGAAAAAGGCAACTCCCCCTTCTAGTGATTCCTTCCTCAGTCGGAGGCATGGTAGGTGCCACTGGATGTGATCAGAGCTGCACTAAACGGCTCCTGCTGGTACCGTTCGGTGGGATCTGTGACGTCAGTGCAAAGCGCTACATGCTGACCTCACTGGTGGGTGGTGGTTGAGTAGGGCTGACATGGATGAGATTCCACATCAGCCCCCATTAGTGGACAGAAAGGGAGAAGCATCCGGTTCAAGCATTAGAGCATCCTCCAACCCCACCTTAAAGCCCGCCAAGTAGGACAGCCGGTTGGGTGATGTCCACTGTACTGTGGAGGTAGCACAGAGGACACTAACCGGTTGCCCTCTGCAATAGAAGGATTAATAGAAATGCATTGCGAGATTGTTGATTATGTGTGTGCATGTATCATAATACATGTATGTGGGCATGCAAATGACAGAGATAAAAGAATTGGCCAAGCCACTAGCTCGGCCTTTCAGAACCAAGACCTAGTGGCTTTGCCAGTGTTTGCCAATGTTTGCTTTAGGCCCAAAAATTGCAAAATCTACTAGTAGAAAAAAACGTTTCAGGCCAGACACATTGCTACAAGTTGTAGATCAATTAGGCTTTGCAGATCTACATGACTCACGTGTCAACAGAGTAGTGCTGAAAGGAAGTTAAAATCCATTACTACTCCTGCACACCATTTCACACTCTCACAGTATAATTAACCAGTACTATTTCCATACTTGAAAGCATACTCATCTTTTTCAAAGTGACTCAGACGAATACATAATTTTCGCATATATTATGTTGATACTGCTCTATGATAATGTGCAATTGTTAGGGTTTTGCATCTCAGATTTAGCTTTACGGAATGTGTTCTCCGAACATTAGACAAATATTCAGACTGATTTCGAATACATCCCATTGTTCTTCAGTTCTCGTCAGTTGCTTAAAGAGCGTGCTTCACATTTTATCGAGCTGAACTAGGCTTTTTGCAAAAGTTCCAAGTATTGCACGGATCTCTCTGATCTTTCCTTTTTCTCTGTTTGTCGTAAACATGCCTTTGATCGGCTGCTAAGGACTCATATTGTTTCTGATCCCATAGTCATTTCTCTTTGTATACAGTTTTCAGATCATTGCTTCAAAGCCTTCAGGGGCTTTAACAAAGACATTTGCAAATCTAAGGTGACTCTAATATTCTTTGATGCTGATGCAATTCTCCTCCCACTGAAAGTTTCCACACTTCAGCCATACTTTTATCCTAATGTTCAACATACTTTAACAGGATTATTAGCATACTTGGTTAGATAGGGAATACATCAAAAAGTAATATTTCTGGTTTAAATCTAAAAAAAGTACATGATAACTACTAGAGAAAAAATCGTTTCTAAAGAAAGTTACAGTTTTTAACTGTATAAGACAAAAAGACTAGTTCAGAATATAATTTACAAAGGGAAATTCAGTGGTTCATACTTTGCAAAGTGCTTTCTCTACAGATTCACACTTAGAAAATCGAGTGTGTAATATCTGGAAATATGAAACACTTTAAGCAATATTTTGTACCCGAAAGGCGTTGAGTCCAATTTACAAACCTATTTGCGCATTTATTTCTAAATTACTTGCGGACATTTTCAAAAATGCAAAACCGGGGGCCTTATTTATGAAAAGTGACGCATCGCTGCGTGAAAACAGCGATGCGTCACTTTTCACTGCGCACTCCTTGCGACACCAATGATGCGTCATATTTAATGTATGACGCATCATGTCGCAAGGAGTTACAGATACGTCAGTATTTCTGACGTATCTGTAAGCGCAAAAGTGGCGCATTGCTGGAGTGTGTCACAAAAGTGACGCAACTCCAGCAATGCGTCCTTTCACATGGGGAAAGCCACATGTGAAAGGGCTTGCGTCAGTCCTACGCCTGCTGTGAGGCAGGCGCAAGATTTTGACGCAACAGCGTCCTAAAAGTGATGCAGTGAAATCTCATAGATTTCACTGCGTCATTTACGAGGCTTTTTGCGGGGGAACGCCCCCTCTGCATACATTATACCTGGCGCAGGTATAATGTGGCGCAGGGGTTTAAAAAGTGACGCATCTACCTAGATGCGTCACTTTTTAAATATGGCACAACAAGGCGCATGTTTTACGCCGCCGATGCGTCACAAAAAGTGACGCATCAGCAGCGCAAAAGTGACGCAAGGCCTCCTAAATGAGGCCCCAGTTTTGGAATCACACTTGGTAAAGAAATGTACCACCTCAATGATTTCCATGAGTTAATCTTCTGTGTGTGCAGATTTAGCGTCTCCCAGGGTAAATGAACAAGGAGGCAGTGAACACCGACAGACATACATAAGAGTGGGGATTCACAATCATTTGATGACCTTCTCTCTTCCTGCAAATGTTCATATATTTGAGGCCTGATTTAGACTTTGGTGGAAGTTTATACTCCATCACAAATGTAACAGATGTCCCGTCCGCTGTATTTGAAGCCTTCTAGGGCCTTATTTATGAAAAGTGTTGCATCACTGTGCTAAAACAGCCATGCAACACTTTTCAATGCGCCCTCCACGCGACACCATGAATGGGCCGTATTTAATGTACAGCCCTCAATGTCATAAGGATTTACAGATACTTCAGGAATCCTGATGTATCTGTCATTGCAAAAATGGCGCATTGCTGGAGTGTGTCTGTAAACAGACGCAACTCCAGCAATGTGTAGAAGCCTGAACGGCACATATAAGGATGCAGGGATACGTTTTTGGTGCATATAACACGGGCACCATCCAGATCGCACTCCTGTACTGCAGTAACTTTACGTGTCTTTCTCGATAGCACCATCCAGTCCCCCAGCTAGTTCATAAATATTTGGGTATCGCTTGTTTCAGATACACTGAAGGAGGCGGTTTCATCCAAATTGGTGTTAAGGCGTAGCTGGGTTCTGTGGAATTCCACTGAGTTTTTTTGCAACTCTGCGGAATTACACATAGCGCAACTTGGCAAGCTCCGCCCACCCCTAGAAATTATGCAACACAGGTTAAGAAAATGAAAAACCCAGTAGAAAGGGACATATAATGCCATTTTAGGCATTAAAAGACAGCATTATTGAGTGGACTTATTTATTTCTGCTAAAGAAAACAAAAGATATGTGTTTTACAGAAAGTCAATTTAAAATAATACAGTAGACATACAGCCTTCCCCCGTGGATTTGTAAACATCTCAAACTTGAAGCTAAAGCAACGTGGTGCTGCCACTGGGCCAATGGGCTACTATGGCTTTGTCCTGAATCATTGATTATTATTTTATGAGCATCTTCTTTCTGCAAGTCAGCAGATAAAGGCCTTCTGAAGGTCTGTGAAGGATGGTGAGTTATTAGTAGGTGCAGGTAGGTACCTACAGCTATTAATAATACCACAATAACTAAGCAGGTCCAGTCAAGTCAAGTAGAATAATCCTTGCTCAACCCTTGGTAGCTTGGCAGACGAACAGTCAGGCTTAATTTAGGAAATAGGTGTGTAAAGCAATTTATATCAAAACAGTTAATAAGTAAAAGAAACAACGCAATAAATATCCAACACAAATCTAAAAAACTAGAGAATATTTTCACCATAGCTAGAGAATATTTTCATCCGTATAATGACTCAAAATGACAAAAATTCAATGTAGGGAACCGGGGATATGAATTTTTAAAGTTTACAATAAAAAGATTCACTTTCTAGCTCCAAAGGTTTTAAGGAACCAACCGTGGCTATTTGGACTTTGTCACTTTTTTTAGGAGCTTTTTTTCTCGACGTTGTGCGATTGGGTCTGCTAATCTAGATTTCATGTTGACAAAGGCGGCCTGCTGCCACGCAATACCTCAGTGAGCCCTGGAGGTTGTCGTCATCGAGAGCAAGGAGCTCTGGAGCTATCAGCGGGAAAAAACAGTGCGGTCAGGCCGAATCGCAGTTTGACATTACAAGCTTGACTCTCATTGTCGATGCCGCCTTCTTCTGGAGCTTTTTCACAAAATCTGGTCAAAAGTTTTCAAACTTTCAGAAGTCGTTCTGAAAGGTTCCTTGACTGTCGAGAAGGGTCCAACAGCACCAACCAATGGTTTAGAGGCGTTGGTTTGCCACTTAGGGTCTGGAACCCCAGTTTACACAATGCACCTTGTCATTCCAAGAAAATCCAGATGAAACTGGTTGCTGTAGTTGTCCTTTCAGTGGATGTTGCAAATGACGTCTTCCAGCACTTTTTTACCTGTTGCAGCTTAGGGAGTTCACTCCTTATCTTTTGAGGCAGGCACAATTCTTCTTGTGTGGCGACTTTAGATTGTAGCAGGTGCAGTTCTTCTGAGTGTAGATGTCTGTGGTGCAGTCCAATGGTCCAGCAGGTCAGTCCTTCTTCTCCAGATGTTTCAAGCAGGGATATGAGGGGCTCAACCAAATCTCTCATATTTATTCCAATATCTGGGCTAGCAAGAAGAGTACACATCAGCCAATGGCATTAAAGTTGCCACCCTCTGCTATGACAACTTCCTGGGAAATGTGGCATATTTCTGTACCAGAATTCACATTTCTCCGAAATCAAACTGGAGAAATTCTCTCCTTAGAGTATAGATCTGGCTAAGCCAACGCACAGGTGTGGCTAACTGTTCCCTTCACTTCCCTTTCAGCCACCTCCTAAACTAATTAGGGGGTCCCATCTGGCTAGGGATCAAGGAAATGGGGGCTGGCATGGGTCTTCTATCTTTGATGTTAAGTTTATCTCTCCAGCCACCTTTCTGTCCCTGGCTTCTCCAGGAAAGCCTACCCTTGAAGCACCTAGGGCAGACCTTAGGGGTGACTTGAATGTAATAAAAAGGTAGTTTTAGACTTTAGAATTATTCAATTCCAATATCGAATTTGGACACAGTTTTATTTTAAGTATGGATGGATGGATGGAAGAGTGAAATGACATGTGCAATGAGGATGTACGGGAGAGTGAAAGGTTTAATGGGTGAAAGAATGGGTGGATAGAATAAATGATGAATAGATGGATACATTGATAAATGGATAGGTCCCTGGCTGTATTAATAGATAGATGAAAGGACAAAAGGATAGATGTATGGATAGTCTGATCGGTAAAAAGATGCATTGACAGAAGAGAAAAAGGATAGATAGAGTAATTGGGTAATGAGTGGATGGACTGAAAGGTGAAGAAATGTTTGAATCAATTAATAGAAAGAAGGAATAGTTAACAGATGGATGGGCAATGGATTAATAGATGGTTGAAATTATGGATGGATGGATTAATGGAGGAATGGATGGATGGAATGGTGAAACTGTGTATGGACATAAGGGTGAACAGATGAATGGGTGCATAAATGTCGGATAGGGTAGGATGGTGGAGAGAATAAAGAGTTGGGAGAACTTGCTATGTTTGCTCTGTGCTGTTAGAATACAGGTTGAAATGGAGGGTATTTGAAGTATCGATTTAGCAATTATCTGGAGCCTTCTCATAGACAACAATGACATAAACTATTGCAGTTGTACTGATGAATTGACATGTCCCTGCTTGCCTACAACATCTCTAGGCAATGAGGTTAAAGAATATTGACTGTATCAAATTCTCTGTGGCACAACATGATACAGGCAGAAGGTGGGGGTGTACACCTCCATTTTGGGTGGGTCACACAGCCAAAAAAGAGACCACTATGCTCTTTATTATGCAATATTTATTGATTTCCTTTCCTCTGCTCCATACTTAATAACAGCCACGCCACTCATGATTTCATCAGAGCACTCATTTGCTCATCACACACAACAGTAAAACACTTCCCACATTGGCCACACACACGCCCTGTAAACCCACACTATTACAAACAAGAAAAATCTAAGTAGTGTGCTATTATCGCACCAAAAGCAATTTAGGGGCAGATGTATCAAGATTCCATTTTGCGATTTCTAAATAGCGATTTTTAAGGAATCACTATTTAGAAATCGCAAAATGGGATTATGTAAAAAATCGCTATTTTTTAGCGATTTCCTAATATTCCTTATTTGCGAATTCGCAATTTGCGAATTCGCAATTAAGGAATAATTTCCCATTCATTCCTACGGGCCAGGAGGCCCATAGGAATGATTGTGAAATTAATCTCAATTTGCGATTCGCAATTTGCTAATCGCAATTTAAGAATAATTTCAAGGGTGCAGCGGTGTCTCAAGGACACCCTGCTGCACCCCTGAAATGTACATGTATGTGCATATGGCGCACACACATGCCCTATGGGCATGTGTGTGCGTCACATGCCACCTTCAAAAATGCCAAATTGTGCATTTTTAAAAGAATTCACAAATTAACATCAACTACAAGTAGGTGTTAATTTGCGATTTCTTAACCAAAATTCGCAATTGAAAAATAATACATACATAGCATTTAAGGAATCGCAAAATTGCGATTCCTTAATTGCTATGGCAAAATAAGGAATCGCAAATCTTTGCGATTCCTTAATTTGCGAATTTTTGATGCATGCCAAAACATGCAAATATACCGTTTGCGATTCGCAAAGGACGAAATTCTGCGAATTTCGGCCTTTGCGATTCGCAAACGGCTTGATACATCTAGGCCTTAGTGCCTTATCAGCAATATGAGGTGCTGTTAACAAATGTATTTACAGTACAATACAACACAAAACGTTGTGCAATCCATTTGAATGTAGTGTCCTGGGTTCCAGAAGAAAACAAGCAGAAAGAAGGGCATTCCAGAGGTTTACAAGGGCAGACATGCCCCTGACTTCCTTGACAACCTTCATAGTAGCAATTTCAGTTTTGTACTGTAAGATATCCATATACATCAGAGCAAAATGATTTAATTTTCATACACCTGTAATTCTAATGCTCTTGCTTTCTTAATACTTGTGCCACGCTACAGACACACAGACACTTCATTAGCGATTGGAACAAGCACAGGCACAGTCAATGAATATTGTGTTTTTAAAATAACTATGGCCAAAGTCAGTAGGTCTGGCTTGTATGTGCCAGGGCAGGCATACACAGGCATACACAAATGCTATTTTAACAGAAGCCCTACACACAGCGCTAATGCAGCAGCACTCTCTGGTGTCGGCGCTTATCTCAGCGTGGCTCCCAGAACCTTAGCGCTACATCAGCACGACACATCAGCAGGGCAATCCGGGTGTCGGCGCTTCTTGCAGCGCGACTACCGGTAATCCAAGGCGCTTACGTCAGCGCAAAACAACAGCAGGGCAATCTGGGTGGCGCGCTTCCCTCAGCGCGGCTCCCAGAACCTAATCCCTCACATCAGCGCGAAAACAGTAGATGGCCAATCCGGGTGTCGCCGCTTCCTACAGCGCGGCTCCCGGTAATCCAAGACGCTTACGTCAGCGCGAAACACAAGGGGATACTCCGGGGGATTGGCGTTCTCGCAGTGCGAAGTCCTCGACCAGAACAAAACATCGAAAGTCGATCTAGCCAGACCAACCACCAAAACAGAATTACGCGCACTTCTTGTGAGCTCTAGCTGGGCCATATGGACAATGATCCTCCCACTACACACCAGGAATGCAGGGAAATGTAGTCCAGAATGTTAATGTCTTGTAGACGCATCTTGTCAACTCCTGACAGTACGCCCACCTCCCAAGCGCCTCCTAGAACCAGGTTTATCCGGGTATCGGGCGTGAAACACCCAAACAGCCCTGGGAGCATGGACATCCGAGGAAGGCTCCCTGGAGTCATCCTCCGCTGCATATCCCTTCCAGGTGATGAGATCCCACAACCGGCCATGACGATACCTGGAATCCAACACCTTTCGAACCTCATACTCCAGCTGACCATCCCGGACCACCGGCAGGACAACCACTCTCCTGGCCCTCCCCGCAGGTTTCAACAAGCTGCAGTGAAACACAGGGTGAATGCGCAGAGATGCAGGCAGCTTTCGCTTGTATGCCACAGATCCGACAGGACGTATCACCGCACAGGGATAAATGTACCGAGGATGAAAGATGCTGCGGAATCCAAACGAATGTTCTTGGAGGATAACCACACATGATCACCTGCCGCATAAGTGGGACCATCCTGACCATGACGATCCGCCCAGGCCTTATACTGTTTCTTAGCTCTCATCAGATTATGCCGTATTTTTTGATGCATCTCCTGAAGAACCACCATCTGAGAAGCCACAGTAGGTTGATCAATGACATCACAGGGGGCGGACACAGGAAGAATTTTCGCATGGAACCCATGATTGGCCTTGAAAGGTGATTCTTTAATAGAGCTGTGCCAGGCGTTGTATGACAGCTCTGCTAGCCATAACAAGGAGACCCAAGAATTGCTTCTTTCTTTCGCATAACAGCGTAAATAAGTCTTCAGAGTCTGATTCAATCTTTCAGTCTGGACATCCGTCTGAGGATGGAAGCTGGTTGATGTAGCCACCTCAATCCTAAGAGTCTTTCACCACATTTTCCAGAACCGAGCAATGAACTACGGCCCCGATCTGACACGATAACTCTCGGGAGTCCATGTAGTTTGATCACATGAGTCCGCAACAACTGAGCGGTCTGACCTGCAGTGGGTAAATTCTTACGAGGAATGAAATGGCCCATTTTGGTGAGATTGTCAACCACAACCATGATGGCAGCACAACCCTGATCCAAAGGTAAGCCCAGAACGAAATCCATACTTATGGTGTGCCACGGCTGAGAGAGATTTGGCATGGTAACCAACTTGCCTTCTGCTTTTGAATGTTCATTCTTTGCTCGTGCACAAGTGTCACATTGTTTAACCCAAAGACAGACATCTGTATTCAAATGTTCCCACCAGAACTGCCTTTGCATCAAACGAAGTGTCTTATTACATCCTGAATGACCAGCTAGCACAGAGTCATGACACCAATTGAATGCTTTTAGTCGAAGACCCAAGGAAGGCAAATACAGACGATTTTGGTAGAAAGGTATTCTATGCTTGAGGGTTCTGTGTGGAACCTGACTCGCCCATTTCTTCCACCACTCCGAATCCTTGTTTGTCTGTACCTCCTCCAAAAAGTTCTCTATTGTAATGGTACACATCACCTTGTCTGGTGAGATGATAGCTTCAGAAATGGCTTTCCTGGACTCAAGAACATCTTCCTGCCTTTACAATGAATCCGCTTTCCTGTTTTCGGAACCTGGCTGGAAAGTGACTACAAAGTCGAATTCTGCAAAAAATAGCATCCACCGCATTTGTCTTTGGGTGAGATGCCTAGCCGTTTTCATGTATTGTAGATTCCTGTGATCGGTGTATACCGTGACCGGATGTTTTGCCCCCCACAGGTAATGCCTCCACTCTTGGAAAGCCTTTTTGATGGCCAACAGCTCTTTTTCTGCCACCGTATAATTGAGTTCGGCGGGACTCAATTTCCTGGATAAGAAGGCTATTGGATATAACTGTCCAGTATGCAGATCCCGTTGAGACTAAACAGCCCCCACTGCCACGTCGGATGCATCTGCTTCCACAATGAAAGGCACTTCAATTTGTAGATATTGCAAAATCGGCGCTGAGGTAAAAGCCCTTTTTACATATATAACGGCATTCATGGCCTCTGTAGTCCAACAAAAAGGATTCCCCTTCCTCAAAGGACGAGTTAAAGGAGAGACCAGCTGTGAAAAGTGAGAGATGAATCTCCTGTAATAATTGGAGAACCCCAAAAAGCATTGCTCATCTCTCTCATTCTTTGGAGTAGGCCATTCCCGCACCGCCAACACCTTTCTTTCCGACATACTTAAACCTGATGGACTTAAGATCACTCCCAGAAACTCAACCTCATGCACATGGAACTCGCACTTATTCAGTTTGCAAAACAACCCATGTTCCAATAATCGTTGTAGTATTTGAGATACATGATTAACGTGCAGTTCCTGATCGTTGGAGTAAATCAATATGTCGTCTATGTAGACAACCACAAATTTGTCCACATTATCTTTTAAGGCGTCATTCAAAAAGAATTGAAATGCCGCAGGGGCATTACAAAGCCCGAACGGCATCACAAGATATTCGAACAAACCATAGCGTGTCTTAAAAGCCGTCTTCCACTCATCCCCCTCTTGCATCCTTACCAGATGATATGCTCTTCTCAAATCTAGTCTGGTGTAAATGACTGCCTCCCTCACCTGATCCAACAAGACAGAGATGAGTGGAAAAGGGTAACGATTCCGGACTGTGTTTCTGTTTAATACTCTGAAGTCTATGCATGTCCTCAATTCTCTGTTGGATTTCTTTATGAAGAATGAAGGCGAAGCTGCAGGTGAACGAGAAGGCCGGATGAACCCTATGTCTACGTAATGATCTAAGTACTCTCGTAGGTGTTGTGCTTCGGGTTCTAATAGAGCATAGACCCGACATGAAGGCAAAATGGCCCCGGGTATCAGATCTATCTGACAATCATAACCACAGTGTGGTGGCAATACCTCCGCCTTACTCTCACTGAAAACTTCTCTGAACTTGGTGTACTCAGGCGGGATATTTATTTCTTTTTCTGCTGCTGTTGCTACTTGATAATTATGAGTCAGAGCCAATAGATGAGCATTAGAAGTGTGGTTACATGACTTTCTACACCGTTCTGATTCAAACTCCACTATCTTCTTAGTCCAATCCACCGTGGGGTTATGATACCACAACCAAGGCATACCTAGTATTTTCTCATACTGAGGTGCCTCAATTATGTTTAAAGAGATCATCTCAACATGATTCATGTGTTCCCCATGCCTGACCAACTCCAAATCCTCTGTTACTTCCGTGATAGGACCTGACTTTAATGGTTTCCCATCCACCGCCAGTACCTGTTCAGGTGTGTCTCTAGGGATACGCTTCAGTTCCAAACATTGAACTAGACCACTGTCTATAAAGTTCCCTCTGGCTCCTGAATCCACCATCACCCCTATTTGATGTGTCTGCATCTGATCCATTAGAAACATGGGTATCACTATGTGCGACACCGAAGAAACTTCATTAGTGCCTGCCAAGGAAGGCAACTGCAACCCATGAGAAAGGGTCCGATCATCTTTCTCTTCCTTTTCCGTTGTACTGTGACTAGAAATGGGAAAAGTAGTAATTGCTACCTTCTTAGTAGAAGAAAACATGCCCGATCTCTTTGGCTTAGTGGGACAGTCCCTCACAAAATGACCTTTCTTACCGCAATACATACAAAGAGCCAACATCCTGCGGTTTTCCCTTTCTGTCCTGGACAGTGGAACACGTATTGCTCCCAATCCATGGGTTCTGAATGTTGTTCTGAGGAACCTATGATCCAAACGTAACGTAAGGTTCATTAAGTCCTTATACGTTGTAGGCTGTGGATCAATCTGAGCAAGAACGTCTTTCATGTCTTCTCTTAAACCCTGGTAATACAGAGACATCCTTTGTTCTTCCGGCCAAGCAGTCTCAGCAATCAAACGGTTGAATTTAGTCAAATAGGTAACTAAATCCTGTTTCCCTTGTCTAAGCTCCAGCAGCTCATGGTCTAATGAGAAGGTAGTAGCTCTCCTATCGAATACCCTTTCAAATTCCCTACGAAAAGAGTTCCAATCTGAGAGAAGAGAATCATCATATTTGACTCATGGAACAGCCCAATTGGCTGCATCACCAGTCATATATGATATGGCGAATGCAACCCTGGAATGCTTGGTAGGAAATAATGTGAGTTTACATGAGAAGTGTAACATGATTTGTGTTAAAAACGTTTGTATCTTTAAAGGGTCCCCTGAAAACCTCTCAGGACTAGCCAACGGAATGGGAGGAGGTACATTCACTTGGATTTGGGATGTAACCTGTGAGGCATCGAACGTGTTCCTAGCTTGGCGCTCCACTCTTTCTCTGAGAGCAGCTGTTTCTGCTTTAGAAGCAGCCAATTCCTGTTGCACTAACACTAGCGCTTGTCATACATCATCTAAAGACGCCATGTTTGTGCTTCATACGAAACAGAAGAAGGGGTATATCGTGGACACGTAATTCTGTTATATCGACGTCCACTTCCTAGATTCCGGATGATGCACAGAGGGGTCCACCTCCCGACGTCCCCAATTCTAGATAACGTAACAAAGAGTAATAAGGAAATCAGGTGAGGGAAAAAAGGGATTAGGGAAGGAGCAGCGGGGAGAGGGATACCTGTAACGAAAGAATACATTGTAAATACAAGGCAATACGTTCTTCTACTCTCATATAATCTCACTAGGACTAACTAGTACCTATGGCTTTGATGCGGAAGACCTTGTACTCCAGTATACCAACATTGATCCCAAACAGAGATACTTCTCTCCATAAGATGGTGTTTCTACAGCAAGAAAGCAGGAGAAATTATACTCCCAATCATACCGACTACCAATCATGAAACATATGTCATACACACATACATACCCCAGTAGGTCACTTTCATAGAATCATTGAATGGCACAACCAAACTCAGATAGCCTCCACTCTCTGGGTTAAGAACAGTTGGGAAAGATAATCCGGAAAGAACTCAGAATACCAATGTATATCCTATTCAGTTCCAGGCAGGATTCAAGAACACAAAAATAATAAACCCATAGTCATTGGGAGCTGATCCTTCAACAAGAGGGTAGAACAAATTCAAAATTAAAACGTGATCCAAGGAAGAACCAAATCCAAACTTTTGCAGACCTAAACAGAAGCGCTACACACAGCGCTAATGCAGCAGTACTCTCTGGTGTCGGCGCTTACCTCAGCGCGGCTCCCAGAACCTTAGTGCTATGTCAGCACGACACAGCAGCTGGGCAATCCGGGTATCGGCGCTTCTTGCAGCGCGACTCCCAGTAATCCAAGGCGCTTACATCAGCGCGAAACAGCAGCAGGGCAATCCGGGTGGCGGCGCTTCCCTCAGCGCGGCTCCCAAACCTAATCGCTCACGTCAGTGCGAAAACAATAGATGGCAATCCGGGTGTCGGCGCTTCCTACAGCACGGCTCCCGTTAATCGTCAGCGCGAAACACAAGGGGATACTCCGGGGGATTGGCGCTCTCACAGCGCGAAGTCCTCGATCAGAACAAAACATCGAAAGTCGATCTAGACAGACCAACCACCAAAACAGAATTACGCGCACTTCCTGTGCGCTCTTGCTGGGCCATATGGACAATGCTCCTCCCACTACACACCAGGAATGCTGGGAGATGTAGTCCAGAATGTTCATGTCTTGTAGGCGCATCTGTTCAACTGCTGACATCCACGGCTTGTTGTACAACTTTGTCCTTCAAAATTAAGTAATACCGGATTCATGGAAGTGGTTAGTGATCAATCTAATTCATAAAGGTGGCGAGAGGTCACTACCAGAAAGCTGTAGACTGATTTCCCTGATTGAGAACAAAGCTAAATACTTCACCTCACTAGTCCTGCAAGACTTGTCAACCTGGGCATGGGATAACAAGAGAATACCACTATATCAAATTGGGTTCAGCCAGGCGGTCGGTACCTCCATGAACATCTTAGCTCTTTTACTCTTGATGGCTCAACAGTTGAGCAAACATACATCTCTCTTTCTTTGTTTTTTTGGACTTTAAAGCTTTAAATCTGATTTTGACGGCACAGTATGCAAAAAGCAATGGGCAAAGTTATGTAACTGGGGAATACTATCACTGTTATTCAAACAGGTACAAAAGTTGTATACCAACACCGGGATAAGGGTCAAACTTGGTACTGGGACACGCCTCTCAAGTAAATTTGACATGCATACAGGCTTAAAACAGGGATGTGTTTTAGCACCACAGTCATTTAATCTCTACCTAGCAGACTTGACTTGGACATTGAATATGGCCAACTCTCATGTACCAAGGCTGGGTACATTCCAGTTGTCAAGATTCCTTTATGCTGATGATCTGATCTTAATAAGTAAAACCAAAATTGGTCTGCAAAGACAATTAGATGCCCTGGCACTATACACTCACGAAAATGAACTAGAAATAGATCTTGCCAAAACCAAGGCAATGACAGTGAGTAATAGATTAAAAAATACATCAAAATGGTACTTGGGAGGTACTCAGATTCAAACAGTGATGGAATATAACAAGCTAGGGGTCCTGTTTGACATCAAAGATTTGTTCGCCTCACATATATATCAACTTGGAACCAAAGACTTGGTCTTAAAAATAGCCTTTTAAAAACTATAAAGATTGCTGAACGGGCCGTCACTCCTCCCAATATTGAACGTTATATCCGCAAAACAATTGCCAACACTGACATACTGTAGCAAGGCACTCTGTGGGTTGGAGGCCAAAGTCCTGGACCTAATAGTTATTAAAACATACAAATATATCTTATCCCTTACTACCCTTACTCTTAAAAACTTTTTTGTTCTCTGTTTAATCCTTGCATTCTTGTAGCTGTGTTATGTTCTGATAAGCGCGGGGATGCCTATTGGTAACCAGGCGCTATACAAAACTCGGAATAATAATAATAATAATAAATACATCACAGGTGCAGACAAGTATGGAGTTTGGCCTCACAAAAAAGCAGTAGCCAGGAAGTGCATATTTGTGAAAGTATGCTGCAAGTTGTAAAACCTAATAGAGACATCATTAAATCAGCACCTACATCAGGAAATAAAAGAAGTGATTCCAACCTCATGTGCGAGCAGATATCTGTAACAGTCAAAGGTACATTTAAACCATACAAAACTGGGAACTCCAGTGCACCGTTCCATCTTTTAAGAAGCTTCTAAAGATGGTGACAGTGTTCCAATACCTGATTAAAGATATAACCACTTTCTCAGGGCTCATCACGCTTGGATGCTAGCACAGTACTACAACGAATTAGCAATGCAACCATTATTTGGAAGTAGGGTTCCCTATTTAATTGAGGTGAAACAAAAATTCATGAAATACAGATTAGGGAACTTGTCTCTGCTTGATCACTATCCTCCCTGGCTAAGGCAATGTGACAATGCAGGCACTGTGGGAAGATGAAAGAGAACCTAATTCACTTTTTTTTGTATCTTCAAAAAGTTGCTGGATAGCCTATGGTCCTACTGCACCAGCTTTTTAATGAGAGGACTGTTCAGTCATGCAGACCAGCAGTTTTAGCTTGCTTTCACCCAAATGATACCAGCTGGAACTGCCACTGTGTGAAATTTTAACGATTTAACAGATTTAATGAATGCAAGAGTATGCTTGAAAAGAGGATGTGGTCACAAGTTGCGCACAGGGACTCTGGGCTAGATGTATGAAGAAACCGTTTTGCGATTCCCTAATTGTGAATCCTTGCTATTTGCAGTTAGTAAATCACAAAATAGCACAAATTAAAGTGTGTTGAACACTTTCAGAGATCAGTGGGTGTGGCAAACGATCTACCTCATGAATATTAATGAAGTCGGTCGCAATTTGATACTCCCTAGGAATCGCTAAAATCATGGGGATGGTGGCCTACTGGGGTCAGAAGACCACCATGTTCGTGATTGTTTTTAAATAAAGCAAATATCGTTTATTAATGCAGCCCGTTTTCCTTAAATGGAAGAGGGTTGCATTTAAAAAGGGAAAACATGAAAAGTTTTCTTTTCCTTTTTTAAGAGCGGGCTGATTCTGAGAAAAAGCCAGTTTGCAAATGAAAAAACTATTGATATATGTGTCCCTCTGTTCCTTAGCATTAATAAAGCATTGATAGCCATGTGCTACTGTATGGCCTTGTTGTAATTTTATATGTACCATACCATTATGAGTTCAAATATCTGTGCAATACACTTATGTCATTATGTCTGCACAAGGGGTTTTGTACCCACTATGCAAGGACATAATAGGAAGGCGCACTTTAAAGATCTTGCCCACCGGATTTAACAGCACCCTGCTCTTTACTTGAAAAAGGGTAGTTTTTTTCCCACATGAAGGTTGGCACTCTGGTAGTTACTTGAAAGATGGTTATAATGAAAAGAGCACTTAACCAATTATATGTGTTAACATGCTTTTATATTTTTATTTTTATTCTAAAACTGTATATGCTGTTTTTCTTACAAAGGTTTTATTTAATTTAATTAATGTAGGTTTTATTTGATTCTGCAGCAAAATAATCAGTTTCTAACTTTCATGTGAATTAGCAGTACAAGCATATGCTATCACAGGCTTTACCAGGGTATCCATACAATGAGCAGCATAGGCCTATAGCAGCCTGGCCCATGTAGACAAAAGCAGTGAGGCTGGGGGGGGCCAAATCCCAGATGATGATGAGGGAAAATGAAATAAATAAATAAAATGCCCTCGTTGGCATGTTTTAAATCCCCCTCCCCCGCCCCCGGCCCTACCACTCTTACTAGCACAGGCCACAGCTGGCCTACAGTACCAGAGGCTGTTAAGATGTGTCTGAGTGTGAGCAGCAGAAGCCTGCAGTATTACAAGCTGTTGCGTGGTGTCCCTACGAGTGAGTATCACAAGCCTGCAGTACCTCAGGCAGTTCCACAAGCTGTTACTAGCTGTCTTAAAAGGGAGCAGCAGAAACCTGCAGTAGTACGGACTGAAACAAGGTGCTCCAAAAGTGAACATCAAAATCTAGTCGTACCACTAGCTGTTGACTCAACAATGAACAGCACAGGCGGGCACTGCCAGAGGCTATTTCTAGGAGCACAAGCCTACAGTAACACATGCTCTTACATGATGGATAATGAGTACTAATTGAGTGATGCTCATTTGCTACTCAATATCCAATCAGCCCTGGTTCTTGCCTGTTTAGCAAAGCTTGCTAACAGGACAGTGAGTGTGCACTAAAGATCTGCTTCATTCCATGGTTATGCAAGTTTACAAATCCCATCTGCAAAGTTTCAGTTGCCATGACGTGGTTTCAGGCAAATGAGCTCAAAATTCAAGTTGGCTGACAAACATGTATTTTCTCCTGCTCTTTTTGTAACAAAAAATGTCATGTGCTCTTGCTTCAACAACTGAAGAAAATAATGGCTATGAAACAGGGAGGAAGGGCACTTCCCTGTCTTTTGAGCACATGCACCCTCCATACTCCCCTTCCTCCTCTCTGCCAAAATAAACATCTTCTGATGGGTTTATAGCAGGTGGGTGTGCTCAGCGCAGATTCCACCATTCATGGAACTCCATTTGGCCAGCTGCCTGAATTTGAATACTTAGCTACTGGGACTGGTGTCCTACTCATATAGTAATCAATATTTGTGCAACTCCAATCAATAGGGCATACTTGGTTCATTTAGAAATGGACTGCTTAGCCAGCCTCAGCTATTATTTCAAGCAAAGAGCTTCCACCCCACGTAGGATAGTCCAACTCGATGGCCTATCTTTCAAAGAAACCCTATCCCTGCCCTGCAGAACGATTGCCAAGCAGCCTGGCAGCTTGTGCGCCCCAAGTGGTCCAACCAGAGTAGAAGGGGTCGGTGGGTCCAGGTCCTGGATGCCGTCTGGCGGTCCAGGCCCCAGGCCGCCATGCCATCATCCTCTCTCACACAGTACATTTCTGCATTAGCTGGAAATAACCATTATGTGGGGTGTAAAAGCTGCCCAAGCCAACACCCATGCATCTCGCTCAGGCTGCACCTCGGCCCACCTCTCCCTTCCACAGAACCAGTTTGGACCAACTGTGACTGTGCAACTGCCCTGTCCCCCTACAGGGCCCCAGGTAGGGGCTTTCTCCACCCCACAGAAGGCTCCGGAGGGGTGCAAAGGTCAGTCTGGGATGGGCACATGGCTCCCACCCCATCCCGCAGGTGCACTTACCTGGTTGTTCATGGTTGTTCATGCTAGTAGCATATGCTTGCCTTTAAGTTTAATCCATGCACATGTAATTGTACATGGGCAGTACAGTGAAAATGAGAATAACCTGTTAAATCAGTTATGGTTCCTATGATCGCTCAATCTGTTACTTGAATAACTGTGGTAATTCTAATACACCTAAAACATGCTGATGAGCGCTGATCTCCCAGGATTTGTACAAATATCAGACTAAGACCAATCTGGTCTTTTCTGCCCGCTTTAGTAACTTTCGATAACCTCAGGTTGATCACACCCCTCTCTGACAGTGACAATACATTCAGATGCCTCCCCTATAAACTTTCGATGGTACTTTCCATGCCCACCATGATGACCAGAGGTAATGGGGGATCAGGATTCAATTCTGGGGAGGGAGGCTAGGAAACAGCTACCACATTCAATGAAAGCATCAGGCATGGAACTTACCCACTCCCGACTCAGGGAGGTAATGACACAAAACAACAATACAGGACTTTAAAAAATATATATGTTGGTAATTAATTTAAATCCTTAGCAAGTATAAATAAGTACATACATCGTAAATTCATTAGTCTAACACAGCACATAAAAGCACAGGGCAAAGAAAAGGGAGGATTCACAGTTAAGATAAAAGCAGATTGACTGTATTCCTGAACATTATAAGCCTTATACATAGTGATGAAACCTATTACCTAAGAAGTCACCAATTTGTAAAAATTAAAATAAATAGTTTTTTAGGTAAATGCTATTTATCAGCCAATATTGCGAAAGAAGAACAAAGACCCCCTTCATCATAGAAATTGCCTATTTGTGTGATCCCTTTACATCTCCAGCTGTCAACTGTACGATCCCAGAAAATGGCAGGCAATAGGGTTGTAGCAGATGTGGATGTGTAATACAAAACCCCTTCGATCTGGAAATTTGTTTGCAACACCTTCCAAATCTTGAAGCTGTTACCATGGCCTCCAAACGTTGTTTTTATAATAACATATTGAATAAACAATTCTTAGCTTCTGCACCCAAAACCATCTGATATATAGGTGGGTAGATGGGGCCTCGGCTTAGTTACCAATCTCCTCTCCTGTTAACCGTGTCTGCATATTTTGATATATGCAGGCAAAATAATATAGTGTGAAGTCTGGAACTGACCACCCATCTATCTCCCATGGCAGAGTCATAAAACGCATAGCTCTGCACTGTTTACCCGGGTCCATAAAAATCGAGCACAGAATGATTGCAGCTGTTGTAGCTGACTGCGAGAAAGTTCCAGCGGAACTGATCTAAAGAAAGAAAGAACTTTATGCAGGATGTTCATTTTCAATACGTTAC
Source organism: Lissotriton vulgaris (assembly GCF_964263255.1). Classification (NCBI taxonomy): domain Eukaryota; kingdom Metazoa; phylum Chordata; class Amphibia; order Caudata; family Salamandridae; genus Lissotriton; species Lissotriton vulgaris. Next base: position 1,318,871,748 of record NC_141691.1, read on the forward strand.
ATCTTCCAACCAGCAAAAGTTGTAAATATTCCCACCTCTCCAGGAGTTGTTTCACACTGGCAAGAATGGCACCCCAGTTGTCCTCAACTAATTCTCCTACACAAGTTCTTATCCTAATTCCCAAATACGTCACCTTCTCAATTATTCTTGGATAGTTATTACTGGTTTGGTTCAAACAAATGATCTGGGTTTTTGAAACATTGAGTTTGTAGCTGATACAGAACCAACTCTATGTGCAAGTTGCTCAATTTCAGGCATAGTTAGCGCACACTCAGATGTTACGACCCGCAATGTTGTCAGCATAAGCCAAGACTTGACATTGCTCTTTTCTACAACTGATAGGTTTGACCATAGAGCTATGCTCCAGCGTATTTAAAATAGGATTGATATATAAGGCAAACAACAGTGGGGAGCAGGGACATCCCTGTATCGTACCTCTAGTAATACATATTGGTTCACATTCTAGGCCCATTATACATATTCTAGCAGTGGAAGCCTGATACAAAACTGAATAGCTATAACAAACCAGGAGCGAAACCCCAGGTGTTTCAAAACCCTCCACAAAATGTCCCAGGGAACCGAGTCAAAAGCCTTTTCAGCGTCAAATGAAACCAAACCAAACAAGCTGCCTTGAACATTTGCCATATCAAGCAGGGTCACAACCCTATTAATGTGATTAACTGTACCCCTAGTGTGTATAAACCCATGTCTTCTTTTTTAAACTAATGGGGAGATGAATTTGACCAGCCAGGTCACCAAGATTTTGGCATAGATTTTCCTGATGCAGTTTACTAGAGATATAGGTCAATAGGATCCAGGGAGGTCTGCTGGTTTATCCTTTTTTCTAAAAACAATGATGTTTGCCTGATCCCATGTTTACCAGTGCCACACCACGTTGGACTGCTTGGAAGATTACCTGCATATCTACCATTAATTCCTGAAAAAAGGTCTTATAGACCTCCAAAAGTATCTTATTGGGTCCAGCCACGCTACTGTTAGCTAATATATTTATGGCTTCTTCCAATTCCTCCATAGTGATGAGCCTGTGGGGAAACAACCATTACAACGCAGTCATTACAACGCTCTACCTTTACAACGCAGTCATTACAACACAAAATCCTTACATCGTATGCCATTACAATGCAGCCATTACAATGCATGTCACTGCAGTGCATTCCATTATTACACATGCCACTACAATGCATACCATTACAACTCATTATAAGGAAAGTGATGGGAAACAGTAATTTTTACCCCTGCACTATCCAAAACTTACTCTACTGTTACACTCACTGGAGTGGGAAGAGTAGTTTTTAACCCTTCACTATCCAACACTTACCCTACTGTTGCACTAAGCTGGAGTGGTAAGATTAATGTTTACCCCTAAACTATCTAAAACATACCCTACTGTTGCACTCACTGGAGTAGGAATAGTAAGTTTTACCCCTACACAATCCAACACTTGCACTACTGTTGACCTAAAAGTATTATGCGTTGTAATGGAATGAATTGTAAGTGTAGTTTCTAAAAATGCGTTGTGATGACATGCGTTGTAAAATCATGTGTTGTAATGGATGTTGCAATGTAAAAAACGCATTGTAAAGACATGCGTTGTAAAAGTTTGCGTGTAACGTGTCCTATTCAATCTGTCTAAAACAGCTACTTCCTCCTGACCCAGCTGCTTATTGACTACATTCTGCAAAACTATCTCACAGAGTCTTCTTTTGTATATAATTTCCCAAAAAAGGTATGGACCACTTTTAAGATCTCCCAAAGCGTGTCCAGCCAGTTGCCCTATGTATCTTTCATAGCCTTGATTCTTAGAGCAGCTTCTTCGGAGAGAAGTCTTTGTGCTAGACACCAACAGTGGCCTCACCATAATCATAACAGTTCTCCTTAATAAGCTTATATTTGAAGGCATTGTCCCAGCTCCATTGTAAACTAACATTAGCCTTACATCGGGCAACCTCGGTTTATAACGCCATAATGTCGGGTCCTGCCAGTATTCCCTGTGCTAGATTTTCTTCAGCTATTTTAAGTTTTGTGTCCAGATCTTGAACCGCTTGCTTTACTTACCTCTGCTTATGTAATCAAAACCTCAGAGCTTACCCTTAAACCCAGCTTTTAAGGCATCCCACACATACCCACAAAAGTTCGAATCACAAATAATTTTCAAACTTGCTCAATCCAATTTTTCATGTGGTCAATGAACACAACATCCAACAATAGCTTTCTTTGTAATGAGAAAGATCTCAGAGCTGAATCAGTGCTGATAGCTAAAATATCCACCACTACAAGGCCATGATCTACAGTGATTCAAGGAAAAACTTGAATCTTGGCTCCTGCTAGTAGTGCAGGTGGTACAAAAAAATAATTTAACCTAACTAATTTTTTATGTGGATAGGAATAGAACGCATATCCTGGATCTGGGTCCGGTAGTGCCTTCCATACATAGACCAATCCATGATTGGTCAACAGGTGTTGTAGTGCCTTTTAATACCTTAGGTTTTCTACCCTCATAGTTCTGTATGCAGGACTGCAAATCCTAACAACCCAGGTGTATATTAAAATCCCAACAAAAAATATGTGGGGTGGGCCATGATGGCAATTCCACTTTGAGCTCCTCCAGCACTGACACCTCATCAAAACTAGAGCCATACACTGTATATAGAGAAAACTTACCCACCCCCGCAATGCATTCCAGAATAGCCCATAGACCTTGTTTGTCAACTAGCGCTAGGCCTGATCCCTGGATTCCATGCTTGGCTAACACTGCGACCCCCGGGTCATGGTAGATTGTTGTGTACATTGCAATATCAAATACTCTAACTTGGCTAAAATCTTCAGTTTGCCCCATGGTATATGTGTTTCCTGCAAACAAACCAGGTCAGGGTGCATGGCCCATAGCTCTGCGGCCATCCTTCATCTATTTCCATTATTATTTAGCCCACACATGTTAAAAGAACACATGTGCAGTCCTGAATTAATCATCCTATCCCCCATCACATGTAGCTGACTTCCTCTGCTCATGACTCCTGGTATATAGCCACATACTTCTTTGCTTCCTAGTTATATTATGAATTTGTTTTACTTTAAGCTCCCTCAGCCACCCCACCTGCCACCAAGGTGTCTTTGTTACTGCTGTTCTTGCCGCCTTTTTTCAAAGTGGCGGTAGATAAATAATTTTTTACGGATCCAGCTGTATCCATTGGGGTACGAAATTTTCCTCTCCCAGCATTGGAAGGCATTAACAGGTCAGCTCTGCCCCCTCCTTTCATGTAGCCGTCTGCCGTCGCAGCAACCACACAGCACAGGGGACAATACCATGGCGGTCTCCAGACTAGTCCCAGGAACTGCAGCAAATTGATCCACAGAGTAGCCGGATTGCCTTTGTTCATGCTGTGATGGCGGCCCGGGAGAGATGGGTGAGTACGCTAAAATCTTCATGGACATTAACGGAGGTCTATTACATACTTTCGCCAGAGCTAGCAGGGAGGTCCGGGAGCGCCAGCTTACATGCCCGCAACACGGATGCCATCTTGACTGCCCAATACAACACATTTATTTAGGCCCTGTAATTGGAACGAGTATACTTTCAAACCTTTAGTGGGCATCGTTTGGGAACAAATCTGGTGCCAGCAGCCATGGCAATTCCACCTCCTAAATTGTATATTAAAGTTTTAGCTGTTTAAAAGCTCGTAGTTCGGTCTTGGGATCGAGCTGGCGGTCTGTTGAAAGGCAAGCTACCACCTGTCCTAGCTCCTTCCTCTCTGTGCTCCCTTGATGCACTTGACTAAGTGTCCTGGGGGTCCAAAGAATTTACTCTGAAACAGTAAAATGTGCAAAGCAGCCTGGTTGCCTAAATACTTCAGCCATGAATAATGGAATAGGACTCCAGCTCGATTTCATTGTTTTTCAGAACTGGGGTGATGATTAAGAAGGATGGCCGGGGCATTCGTATTGTGCCACTAGATGTGAAATTCCCTGGCCTGTACAAGGCAATCCAAAACAAAAACATTTGCCAAGAATATTTCATTAACTCAGAACAAATGTCTGAGTTTCTAAGACAAACAGATACTGACTAGCGATCCGGCAGTGTAATTCCTATGACCTGCCAAGAAGCTTTCTGGAAACCCAAAGCCTTTTGGTTCCAGGGTGATTATGGGTTGCACAGCTTAAATTCAATGGAATTGACAGAAGTGCACCACCATGATTGGGGCCTTTGACTGACTTTGACCCAACATGGAAAACCTCTACCGGCCAGGACACAGGAATGACAGATTGATAGCTCTTTCTCAGTTATGTTGGTGGAAGTGCATGGCCGATCCTAGTTTGTGGAGTGATTTGTCTGGTTAATATCGATACAAAACAAAGTTCCTTCATGCTAACTAATTACATGACCCTCATCCATCTGCATTCTTCTTAGAGGGCATTCAGCCACATCAGATTGAGCAATAACAGGACTGTGATGCACTTAGATGGCTGGTGCCACCTGCGCACTACACTGAATGAATCAGTGTGTGACTACCCGTTGCTACTACCAATTGGATGGTTTAGTGAGGTCCACAGAATGGCTCTGCCAAGGTTCACAACAGCCTTGGCAGAACCCCAAGAAGGCGGTTAAACTTGAGTATCTAGAGGAACTAAACATTGTAACAAGGTTTCAGTGGGTCTTCTGAGAACACTCTTGAAGGTCCTGCTGCCTGGGCCTTCCTGTGCCCAAACTCAGCTTGCCTGGGTTTCAGGCAACTGGGGAGTCACCATTCTTGGGTAGAATTGGCAGCCTGGATGAAAAGGAGCCTCGGCCTCGAAGACACCCTCTCGGCAGGGGGGTGCGGGAAGGGCACCTCCTGGCTCTTCCTTTCCAGTGCCTCCCACCAAGGCAGGCAGATGTGGGCAACTCCTTTCAGCCCACCAGCTTGGCACTGGCCGCTGCCTAAGAATGGGACTCTCAACACACAGAGGTCAAGCCCGGTGACGGACAGCCAAACACGCAGGTGGGGTGACCCTTCCTCGTTACCAGGTACTTGGTTCATCTCGGTCCCATGTGACTAAGTAAAGGATGTAAAGACTTACGCTGGTCTTCCGATAGGGACCGGTAGCGGTGGGGCTGCCTGCCTCTGCCACTATGGGAGCTTCGCTCACCCTCTGGGTGGCCGAAATCGGGGCTCCCGAGCCGCACACCTGAAAACATCCTTCCTACAACTGCTGCTTTCTTCATTGGAATAATGCCAGTGCTGTGGCTAGGTAGCAAGTGAGGGTGCTGGCACCAGGCAGTGATGTGCTGAGGGCAGAGACAGTGGACCAAACAAGCGTGTAGGGTCTGGCACACAGAATGATAGTGATTAAGATTGGGATGATGTGAAAGGGAATGAGGAAGGTAGAAGAGAGGACCTAGCATGTATAGGACACGAGTAGCTATAAGACAGACTAGAAGGGTGGGTAGCATCAACATGCTGTAGCAGCTGCAGTCAGTTCCATGGCTTAGAAAAAAGCCTGATAAGTCAGCTGTGGAAAGATGCAACTCATCCTATCAGAACATGTTGTCAAAAAAATACTCCTTTGCAGTTAAAACACATGATTAGAGAGTAAAGCCATTAAATAGAGAACAAAGCCACCCCATCTTCAGCAAGCAGCGTGCACATATACAACACTCAGTATATGTAATGCAAGGAAAACACTAGATCTGCCTAGAGAGAGCACAGACTGCCTTAAGCAGAAACCTACAAACAGAGGGAGCAGGCATCATATGTTATTAGTGTACTTGAAGGACAATCCAGAAACTATTTTCTTTATTATGTTACAGTTAGCTATGGTGTGCTGCAGTATATGTCATGGGAGGGGTCACCCAGAGCACATCTTCATACGATCAAATGCCTCCCACCACCTTCAATTTAGGCCTAGTAAAAAAGATACAAGTGGCTATTGTCTCAAGCTCTGTGAAGATGCAAAAAGTGTCTTAAGAAAATTTTACAAAATAATTGACAAGAAAACCTACTGTCAGGCCAGATCAATATTATCAATGCCTTAGGCACACTATATATAATGTATTAAATAGATGCGTTCTAGGCATGCAGGTCAGCTGTACACATTTGCAGTGCTGATTACAAGATATTTGGATAATTCAAAACTATGTGCAAACCCCTGTTTCTGCAAGTGATTACATTATTTGTCGGGCGGAGATGACTGCATTAATTTATTACTCAGACTTTTAGAATCATATATGCGAAGTATGAATTTTGGCTAGCGTTAGTTGTGTTTAAGACGCATATAACTACTATTAATTATGTTTCAGTTGTTAAGTGTGGTTGTAAGACAATAAGAGCATGTTATTTATTGCCTTGTACTGTTTCCCACTGCAGCCATAACATTGTTAAACTCACAATTTTAATTTAACACATCAGTCAATCGGTGTTTGTTACTTTTGAGGCAGTGCAAACTGAATTCAATTTTTAGTACCTGGATTTTTTTCGGTTATGAATTGATTGCCATTACTATGACCTATGATAACATTACAACAACTGAAAACGGCACAATGAATTTTAGTGAACCTTTAAGTATCTATGATATACTATAACAATTCCAAATACACACAGGCACACATTAATAGCTCTTTATAATTCTATTTATTTCCCTTTCATCTTTTATGTTAATCGTCTTTTTTCACGAAGCAATAGAAAATAACATTTGAAAAAACAATACTAACACAAAATGAAAATGAAAAGGGAAGATATAATTAAGAACAGCAGACCATTGAATTCGTTTCGTAAATGTATTTAAACGTTTCAAAAAGGATTACACAACAAGAAGACATAGGACATTACCTACTACGAATCATCTTTTAAAAATATACAGTTAAGAAAGGTGCTGGAGGGGCAATGTGGGCTTTAGGCAGCGTTATACAAGTGAGTAAGCTGTTTAATACCGAATCTATCCCAAGATTTAGCTACCACATCATGAAAAACATCAGGAAATAGAGGATTCCCCATAATGTAGTATTAAGATGTATCAGAGGCAGAGAATGGTTAGCTGTAATTTCCCGCCATATGTAAGCTATATCTTTAAGAGTCTTACATCTGACTCTCTTAAAGTAATTTGGGTCATTTATTCTATACATTAACATATTACTCTCTTTGTCAATGGCAAGATTGTAACAGCTTTGTTTACTCCTAGCATCTAGGAGATCACGAACACGCCCCATAAAAGAGGCCCAAAAATATGGTTTAAAGTCTGGTAACTTAAATCTTCCTTGACAATATGGAAGTTTTAAATATTTTATAGCGCTTTTTGGCTGTTTATAGCTCCAAATAAAGCTACTAATGGCACCCTCAAGTTTACTAAAAAAATTATTTGGGACTCTCAGAGGTATTGCCCTGAATAAATAAAGACATTTAGGTAATACAATCATTTTTATAATATTGAATGGCCCTATAATACTATTTGCAATTTATGCCAAACCTTAATTTTAGATATTGTTGATTTTAGTAGAGTATCATAATTCATTTTTATAATCATGCGTATCTCTGAAGCAATCTGAACACCTAAATAAGTAGCTGACGTACAAACACCAGTTGTAGGCAGTCTTGATTGAAAATTAAGGATAGTCTGGGTCTTACCGAGGTTAAGTTTATATCCTGAAAAATAAACACATAAGCTTGCTTCAGTCTGAATTGCTTCTACTGCTTTTACTGGGTCTGTAGAGAATACTGCAATGTCATTGGCATAAGCCGTGACTTTCAATTCTTCAGACCCTAAGACAACAGGTGGAATAGATGGATTGAAGGGCAAAGATTTAATATATGGCTCTATATATAAGGCAAAAAGTAGGGGTGAAAGGTGTAGACTGGTAGGTTAAATAGATTAGCTTGGCATTTGGAGACCCATAAAAGGCTCAGATCCAATCATAAAAACAACCCTTAATATTGTAGACATTTAGTATAGCCCATAGGCAGTCCCAGGTTACACGGTCAAATGCCTTTTCTGCATCAAGCATAATCATTCCTATATCCAGATTAGTTTTAGAAGCTGCGTCAAAGGCCACAATAGCGGTATTCACATGTGCCGATGTATCCTTTCCGGGTATAAACCCTTATTGTTGGGCAGAAGCAAATTGTAGAATAAATGGTGCAAGGTGTATCGCCAACATTTTTGCAAAAATATTTGCATTGGTATTTATTAATGATATTGGGCGGTATGACCCACACTCTTCACTCGGTTTGTTTTTCTTTAAAAAAAAGTCAATATTTGTTGTATCCCAGGTCTTAGGTATAGATTTTTCGACAGTAATATGATTTATGACTTTAAGCATTAGAGGGATTAGACCGGCCTTAAAAATCTTATAAAATTCAACTGGTAGAGTATCTTCTCCGGCTGCTTTCCCTGGTGGTAGAGCATCAGGTTTTGAGGAAAGTATAATCTAGCCACTTATTGGCTAAAATAGCAACCCCTATGATTGAAATTGTCTGAGATGTACAGGCAACTATTTTATATTCCAGTTGTTTGAGTAAATGCCTATCTTTGTACGCCAAGTGCGTTTCAACTAGTGCAACAATATGAGGCTTGTAATTATAGATTTCCGCCCGTACAAGCTGACATTTAATTGCTGAGTTTAAACCAGCTACGTTCCAACATAAACATTTCACAATACCCATTGTTATAAAACTTGAATCATTACAAGGCCACTTGGCCTAATAGTTGTGGTCCCTTTAGCAACATTTTTAAATTTAATAGGATACATTGGACGTTGCGAACATCTCCTGCTGTATATATCATTACAAACATAAGGTATTAAATCAAGCATATTTTTTCTGCTTACTCCTTCCAATTTATCTTGTTTAACCCCCCCCTCACCCCCAACTCTCCAAGCCCCAACCAGACCAGCGCTAGCCAGACATGGGGGGCCACCCTCCCTACCCTTCCTGTTCCTTGGGGAAAGAATCAATCATCCCCCATCCAGGCTGTCAATGTACTAGACAGCCAGTGAAAACTAGCATCACCCCCGAGTACTACCCGCCCCATCCCTAGCCCATCGTATAAATCTTAAAGGTACCTATGATAATAATATTATTGGCATTTTTAATATTATCTTAAGCACCATCATAAACATTACAAAAAAAGAACATTCTGCAAATATGGAGTCCAGAGAAGTCTTAGGAAGAAGATTGTTTAGAGGACTTCCATTGGTCCTAGACAAGTTGCGCCTCTTTAACTGAATGAAAAAGCCAAGTGTGGCCCCCACGAATGGCTTTTTATCTCGCAGGTTCTTGGAGGAATACTTGCGCGCCCATGGATTTCATGGGGCCAATCAGCTGGCAAAAGTTCCATCGGCGCTGCATCATTTCCTTACAGAGATCTGATCTCACAGAGAACGAATATGAATTAGATGAACCAGGTCGAGCTCAAAAGAAGACTGCCTGCCTAAGCAAAAAGTTCCCAAAATAAATAATCAGAGGTCTTGGATATTGTCGGCTAGCGCGTGCTTCTTGATTTAAGAACAGAGGGAGCCTATGGGCCCGCTGAATTTGGGAATCCCAGGACCCAGTCAGATAGTTCTGGAAAGGATTTCTGGAAAAGCTGGACTACATAGGCTCTAGGGTCCGTACCCTCTTTTTCTTCCGGGATTCCAAATAGCCGTAAGTTACTCCTTCGTTGTCTGTTTTCCAAGTCCTCAATCTTATTTTTAGGAGATACAATTTGAGTTTCATGTATCTCTATCATAGAAACTGACGCTGCGACAGTATCTTCCGTGGTTCCGTTATTTCCTGAGTGGTTCCAGTAACTTTAGTTACTACCTCTGATAGGCCCTGTTGTATCAGACTGCTATCAGCATGGGCTTGACTGAAGATACTTAACATTTCCGTTCTCTGATCATGGAGTAGTTGAAAGATAGCAGATAAAGTAGGTTCATCGCTACTGTTTTGTCTTTGATCATTTAAATTTACATAAGCAGCAGGAATAGAAGCACTGGTGGTTGATATTGAAGGACCCCTTTCATCCACGCTGCGTGCGAAATGGACTGAGGCTGATTCGTCACCACTAGCACCACCGCCAGCAACATTAACAATACCCATGTCAGAGCCCTGGCATAGGCTAGGTTCCGATTCCAATGGTTTCTGTGTTTGTGATTGCGCTTCGTTATTTGGAGAAGATCCAGACAGCCTTGAGATCAAAGCTTCAACGTCCCCTTTGGTAGTGACCCATTTTCTGAGGGGGCTATTTTTTTTTGCACAGCCATCTGTTGAGATTGATTTTAATGCTACAGAATGTAGCAAAACCTGCTCCTTGGCCTTCTGCTTCTTCTTCAATTGTGCCCCCTTATTGCAACCATTGTCAGTTTCAGGTTGCTAGTGTATATCAGCAGACCCCTTCATTTTAGATGTAAGATTACTTCCTTTAAATACTGGGTCAGAGGTTTCAAGTGTAGTGGCAGAGATAGAGGAACAGTTAGGGAGGTATATGGAATCTGGGACAGCGTTCAATAAATTATTTTCTGCTGGGTCAGTGTCCTGTCCTGAGGTTAACACAGATATGTTACAAATCCCAGTTTTATAAGTTGCACTTTCATTAGGGTCTATCCCCCGAGGATCATTACATGCAACCGGACCTTCCCCAACTTCCTCTCCCTCATTAATTATTCTGTCCGAAGAGGGGGCAGTTGTTATATTGGCATTCTCCGAACTTTCTACTGAAGGGCGTGTGGCAACAGACGCTTCAGGATTCACAGTTAGTATATTGCAAATATCATCACCTGCATTTAATGTAATTGATACACTTGGCTGGGTCATAGCTGCGACTTCAGCTGTAATCGTTACTACGGACTCGGATATTAAAGAATTCTCCACCATCTCTGCTAAAAAGCAGTCCGAGGCAGAAGCAGAGGCAGTTTTAAACATCAAAGGATTACCTCGCATTGCTGTTGAAGTCGTCAGACAGGCATTCAAGTCAGTAAAAGAAGAGTAAGATACAGGTGTTTCTCGATCTCTCTCCTGTACTCTGATATGTTCTGACTCCACCGCCTCCAATAAAGCTGCTGCCACAGATAAATCAGGAATCACACAGGACTGTATAGCAGCAGCCACCTTACTCGACTGAAGTTGTTTCAAAATAGGTGTTCCAGAGGCCGCGGTGCAGATTTAAGTCCTGCCTCAGATCAGCCACGAGGCAGGCTGCTACACGGCAGATTCACAGTGACCGGCAAGCAGCGCTCAGCATCGGTGCCCCACTCCAGCAGTCTCCAAGAAGCTACTTCAGGCAGGTCTCAAAGCAGGTCTACAGTCAGCAGCCAAAAGCCAGGGCGGTATTCTGAAAGAAGCGGAGCGGAGCTGCAGCAGGAATAAACTACTCCGCTGCAAGAGCATCCACAGGCGTCCGCGGCATAAGCAGGTCAGCCAGCCAGCCCGACACAGTCCGTTCGTGGCAGCCAGCAAGACGGACTCAGCGCATCAGCGTCTCCCAGTGCCTTCCATCATAGAGACTCCCGGGGAGCCAAAAGCCGACTGAAAGGCAAAAACAGGTTCATAGTAGCCGAGACCAGGGCAGGGTCGGGAGCAGCCAGGGTTGCTAGAACACAGCGGCGGCATCAACCGGCCATCTTCCTCCCCCGCAGTTTGCCGTTTCATTTCAAACTCTGAGGGAGAAGTCTTATTTTTCATGGTTAGGTATACTCTACTTGTCACCAGCTGTAGGATTTTCCACAGCCCGGGAGCATGCAAACAGATTACGCCACACACGGGTGCTGTGGTTGTACATTTTTTTACTCTCCAACATTAATTCACCCACTGCACATTACATCATACTTTTTGAACCACACCCTAACACCTTCCCTGCATATCACATAGTTCCTGCCCAGTACCACAAGGGTCCTAGTGCGTACAATATCAATATGCTACAGCTTTAGTGATACACACACGAATGTGTTAAAGCATTTAGACTTACCGTGTGCATTTCATTGATCCTGTGTATTTGGTGGCATTCGTAAACTCGATAATTTGATTTGTGCCAGATCAGCACTACAAGGCCTACAAAAAATGTATCAGGCCAATACAATCAAAGCCCATAACGACCTGGGTAGACAAGTGTCACTATGTATTATTTAGCAATATCAAAGATGTTTACTGAGTCTCCCTAAACAGGCATGGTAATTCAAAATGTTACTTGCATGTTTTTTTCATTGCAAGGCAGCTTTTCAAACTATTTCATTGAATATGCTCAGTCATGTAGAACGGGCTTTCATAATTAATAATGAAGCAGGTTCAAAAAAGCTAGTTACATGATTAAGGAATCATAACTCGAACCTTGGAATCTTCAACAGAAATGAGTGAAGCAGAGATGAGCATCACACATCATCTAGGAATTGAAATGTGCTGCATTATGTGGTTCCTTTAGACTTGCTCTCCTGCTTTTGCCCTATTCATTTTCAGTAAACCTACTATGTCATGGAATTTGCCCTTCAATTCGTTAAATTTCTCAGGGTCCATAGGTGATAAGATTGAACAATTAATCATGTTAAGCAGTGCAGCATGGCCTAAGTGAGTATTCTGGCTGTGCCAAACCCCGTGCAATGTACTCTGCACGCTGGAACGAACTTGAAGGAGAGTTTATATTACTATGTTGGGGTCAAACAAATCAACACTGGTTGCATATGTCTTGTAAGGACGCCACATTCAGACAACATGATGTCAGTACCTGAGGTCGTGCTATGTTCAATGAAGTAATTACTGACCTAGCAATCCTAGTTATTCTTCCCTTTCTAGGTTCTGTGATGGCCTCTTGATACTTTGCAGACTGATTCACCCTCTCCAGTAGCAAGACAATTTGTATCATGATCAGAATCTAGTGCCAGGATTATGCCTCGAGACACCTGCACCCATCTTGATGTTTGTGTTGACAGTTTTATGAGGCTAAGGCATCCGTTGGTTTCACCTCAGAGATAGTTGTGTGCATTACTCGTTCTGATCATGGGTTCTCCTAATGGTATTGTTCTGGTTTTTATAGCTTCTTTTGCATTTTTTTACTATTTTTCCTAATTGTTTATTTTGTGTTTGCTTTTTATGTGCATTTGCAATTTGATGCTCAATAGCTGTAATGTCTGAGCTGCTTCCAATGTTTTCATTATGTCCGACATGCTTTTGAGTAGAGGTCTTTAACAGCTCTTCTTTTATGCCTGCTGACTGTCAACCTTACATAAATATAGCACATACAATTTTACAACATAAGCTAAATTTCCTGGTAGTAAAACTGCATGTGCTTTTGTCAGCTAACTGGTATAGTTTTATGGCAATTTGAATGGGATGTATTCTCTTTACCACACAGTATAGAGGATACTTTAAAACTTGGGATTAGGCTGTGGGAAAAAGTTAACAGTTTTAATATATTTCATTCACTGTGGTTGAATTCGAATTCTTCTGTTAAAACAATTTAGTAACATAAGTTACAACTCTGGATTTCTTTCCTTGTAGGAACTTCAGTGATACAAGTTACTGCCACAGATTTGGATGACTCGAACTATGGAAACAATGCCAGACTTATATACAGCCTCCTGAACGGCCAGCCATACTTTTCTGTGGAACCAAAAACTGGTAACTATTATGAATTTCCAGTTTTATTGGTGTGCATTCTGGCGAGGCTAATTTTATGTAGATATTTAAATTCTGCTGCAACAATTACTCCTTGTCTATTTGTTATATGCATTGTAAAATTATAGATTTGTATCGAATGAAGCTCATATAGCCGATAGAGATGTCACTGCCCAGAAAATTAAAATTTGTGACTTTTTTCTTTATTTCTTTCTTGTTTCAGCTATCAGCCCTATAATATAGAAATTAATAAAAAGTGATTCTTAAAAGAACTATGCAATACAATCAACTGGGCGACATAATAATATTTAAACACTGTATCCGATTTCAATAAAAACAAGCAGCTAATTCCTCAATACTTAAGAAAAATATGTTAAAGTGCAAATGCGGAGGAACTTTTAGTAGAGTATACAATTCGGGCAACACTTAGCAGCTCAATGCGTAATGGGATGTGCTTAAAGACGCATAAACAGGAAAGAAATAACTTTGCGTGGGTTACCTGGTTGAGTTGATACTCACTGTGGTGGGCAGCTGTCTCAAGTGATGCAACGATGCCCAGAAAAATGACGCTATGGAGAAAAGACATACATATCATCCCACCTAATACAAGCGCCAGTGCCTATTTAACACATTTAACCCCATAGAATTTAAAATAGGGAAGAAGCCATTGCCACCATTCAAGGTTGTATTTTTTTCAAAGCTGAATAAAATGAGTTAAGTTGTCTAACACCCACAACTTACAAGCACAGTTGTCAGATCCATTGGCGCACCTGTAAATTTGGATTAGATATCCTTAGTAGGCAGAATATTCAGCCTGTATTTGAAAAATAACGTTTGTTTGAGTTCAGGGTATCGCAAATCCAAGTACCCAGTACAAAGCGAACAAGAGGCGTTGTTGAAATAATTGCACGGGATAGATCCTGGCCTCGGCGCAAGACACTTCCTCGTCTGCATGCAGCGGTCTTTAATCAGATCTGCAGTATCCTGCCTCACTCTACAGGGATCCGCCCACAAGGACACCATCTGTAGTTCATTTAAGACCATCTGTACATGGGATGACCACGTGCTCCCCCCCACAGTCACCATTAGAGGTATCTTCTTCCAAGGTTCTCAAGTATGTTGCTATTTTAGGGTATCTTATCAGCCTGATCCAATAGACTACTGGCTTATGGCCGATATTTCCGATATTGGGGTAAAATTAAGCTTCACATAGAGTGCCAGTAAGGGAGTCCCTGGCCTCAACCTCAGCAGGACTCTTAAGAAGTTGTTCTCAGCCACTTGCAGTGAGCATACATTTGCAAAACCCCTGAGCTCCGCCCTGTAAAACGCTGTGCCACTGCCCTTTGTTTGTACATTTGGAAGATGACACTAATACTTCTTGCACCTGTCTTATGCCTGAACTACAGGAACGTCCCAGCCAGTTGTCTCCAGACTGTGGTGGCCTTCTGTATGTGACTACCCCGTGCAAGTTCTCTGAGAACTGGATCCCCAGCAAATAAAACTGCCTAATGGTTTCTATGAGCACATCATCAACCATGGGCTTCCGCTTAAGACAGGGGGATGGTGTCAGTACCATACTCTTCATTTTACTACAATTGATGGTTGGTAATTTCTTGTTGCAGTATTCCCCAAAGCACTTTAATAGCCTGGGGATGGTATTTTCTGTTTGCACAATCAATACTGCGTTATCCGCATATAGTAGTATTGGAACCCACCTTACGGCTATAGTGGGAACATCTAGGGATTCTACCGCCAAGTAGTCTGCTACGTCATTTAGGAAAAGGCTAAAACATAAGGGCACACAACTTTGTCAGATGCTCTTTTCTACCGGGCAAGGATCTGTACCTTCACCACCTGGGCCATACCTAACTCTGGCCCTGTTGCTGGAATGGAGTGCCTTTACAGCCATTACCAGGGTAGTGTTAACTCCTAAATCTACCAGGGATCTCCACATCTTCTCTCTGCCAACTAGATTGAAATATACTTTCAGGTCTATAAATATTAGGTACAGTGAAGACTTTCTAAGGACTGTAAATATATATGAGATCATATATAGACGGAGAGCCTGATCTATGGTCCTTATTTGCGACTGAAAGCCAGCTTGCACCTCTGTCATGATATTAAGGGTGTTCACCCAGCCCTTTAGGCGGTTGAGCAGAGCTTTCCCAAAGTCTTTGCCAGCCTCATCCAGGAGGGAGATCAGATGGTAGTTGGAGGGACTACCCGGTTGCCCTTCTTATGGATTGGTCCAATAATGACTGAGCGCCAGGAGGCTGGTATGGCATGGCCAGCATGCCCTGAATTGAGCACGTGGGTAAGAACACTGGCCCACAATTGGGGTTCTTCAAAATAAATATCAAAAGGCACAAGGTCTGGCCCTTGTGCCTTATGTTTCTTCACTGTTCTCAATGCTCTTCTCACCTCTGGTTCTAAGATGTTTTGTGCATAAGGCCCGTGCAAAGATCCTCGTGCACTGGCTGGGTGTCATGTGGGACTATGGGTTTAGCTCTATATAGGGTGCTAAAATGACATGCCACACGGATGGATCAATATACGTTTCTAGGATATTTACTCTTCCCCTTCTCTGACTGCATTACTAATTCCCTGAATCTTCTGGTATATGTGTCATACGAGGCCCCCTTCGGTTCCACCCATAATGCCATTTGATGTGACAATTTCTTAGCATTTAGAAGTTGTTTGTTAAAATAGCAATTCACTCTGGGGGCTACAGTGTAACCCCAATAGGGCATATGAGACAACTCTCTTAATTCTAAAATATTCGTCATCCTACCAATTAACCCCAACAATCCATCTCCCTCCTGCAGAACCAATGGATTTGGGACCATTAGTCTTGGACCACAAAACCTTCAGCTCATTTACCATACTGTCATAAGCTGCTAAAACTTCCCCACAATCATCAATCAAAGAATTCATAATTATGACTCCGTACTTAATGATTATACATTCAAGCAGAAGGAGTTCAAATAGGTACTTTTTGCTACTCCATCTTATTCTCCTCCTGCTGTTGGATGGGACGATCACATGCCCATAGCTCACCTTCCTTAAATTGTTTACAATTGTACACCACTTGGAACACAACTTCAAGCAGAGTAACACATGATTGTGGTCACTCCTCTGATGACAGTCATATCACGCACATATTCCCACCCTTCCATATTGACTATAATATAGTAAATTAACGACAAGCTTCTACCATTGTCAAAAGTCGCCATGGCAGTACTATCTAAGATAGTGCGACCACTACCAAAACAAAACTAATTATGTATCAGAAAATTGGAGAATGCACCACCCTTCTTGGTAGATTTTAAACAACTCATAGCGATCTTATGGATACCTAGACAATGGTCTTCCATTTGGATCTCACTGTTATTGATAGTGTCTGATGGTTGTGTATTGATATCTCCACAAATCCATAGCAAGTACTTCCCACTTTTACCCTCCTCTATTAAGTTATAGTCAACCACATCCTCCGTGAATGCTACCGATATATAAGACAAAGTTCCCCCAAATCGGATTGGTGTCGTTACAACGCAGGCTATTACAACGCCTGCTGTTACAACGCGGTTTTTACATCGCATACCACTACAACGCATAGTGCTTTTAAGCGCTGGATAGTGATTTATTTAATTTACTATTCCAACTCCAGTCCCCGTGGATAGTAGGGAAGGTGTTGGATAGTAAATTAAATATATTCCCTATCCTAGAGCGCCCCCCAGCGCAATGCGTTGTAATGGTTTGCGTTGTAATGGTTGCGTTGTAATGGTAGTGAGTTGTAATAAATGCGTTGTAAGTGATGTTTCCCCCCAAATCACGTGGAGCTTTGGGAACCACCAGACTAGACAACAAATGAGCCACCCCCAATTGCTCTATCCTACATTTCAGTTTGCAAGACACCAACACAGCAAGCCCTCTTGAAGACCACCCCTTTCTGGGGTGGACATCCCGTGTGCTAATGTCAAGGAACCAATTTACACTGCTTCCCTCGAGCGCACACATGTCTTAAAAGTAGCATATACTGTACTGATCGATAAACTTCAACCAGTCCTGATACTCTGTTTTTTTTTGCCAAGCCACTAATGTTCCTGAATAAAACATGCAAAGATTCGTTGGCAGTCCTGCCCATTACAATTAGCCTTGGTGTAGAGAGTAGGTTTCATTCATTTACTACCTGCTGGTAGACTGGATAAGTCGTGGGTCCCTTGCAAGGAAATACATCTTCATTTAACATAAATCTACTTCTGGAGTTTCTCACTGATTTATTCATGAAGAACACTTCTTACAGTTGGGTAATCCATTTGGAGTCATTGCAGTAGACATGGAGGATGGGCTCTTCCATACTCAGTCAGACTCCCCTCTGTAAACACTCTGAGGCTGGGAGCCAGTGTTGCTGCTATTCAATGCCAGTCTTTACAGTCAATATTGGCATCTTTAATGTCAGGGTTTGGGAATTTAACTGTCTTGGTATGACTGCTCACAGTGATACACAGGTTCTCATGGGATACTCAATTGGCAATCGGTAAATCGATCTTCAATGCCCCCTTTGCAGATGATCTAAGTTAAGAAAGGCGCTCAGATCTAGGGGCACTGTATGCGGCCAGTGCTCCCCTGGTAAAACAACTTCTCGGTCAAATCCCAGGCAGGGAACACATCGACCCCCATAATATGAAAGTTGTCCACATGGCTGATGATGCCGGGCAGTGCAAACTCAACCTTGAAAGAAAGAGTTACTCAACCTCGGAAGAATGAGTGTTGCTCCCTCTTGAGCCTGCCCCAAATTGCTGAATGATCTTGATATCTCTTGGCGAGACCACTGTTAGCTCAGGAATTGCATAAAAAAGAACTAACAATCTTGAACTGTTTGAGGGCTGTGCAGAGCCAAAGTCTGGGAAGAGATCAATAAATACCAGGCAGAAATCAGCTGCTTTTTTAGGTAGTATTATCTAACAGGGAACCTTTATTTGTAATTTGACCCCCCCCCCCACAGTGCCTCCAGATCTTCAGGGCAAAAGGGTTAAGGAAGGGCATTGACTTGGATTACTCTATGGAACAGGCCCCCAGACTACTGGACTGGTTGACACCCAGACCTTGCACAGGGATCATCTGTTTTCCTGGATCTGATACCCTAACCAGCTGGGGCACTTTAGCAGCTCTTTTCATAGTTGGGCATTTCTTCTTTGGTGTTCTTTCCTTTTAGATTGCACTCGTTCCTGCTCCTTTCGAGTTGTCCATTCATTGACCACCATTGCACCGAGAAGTTGCATCTGTTTCTGGGTGTAGAGTGATGTTATTACTGCTTGCATCGTGTGGGCCTCTTGTGGAATGATTGGAGGTTGAATCTATGGCTATTGTACTGTCCATTATATCTGCACTTAGAGGACTGCTCTTTGGGACCAGTCCATTATTGCACCCCTTAGAATTAGATAATAGCATCTTTAATGAATATACAGGCAAGGAAGGGTCATACCTTCTCTGTTTTTTGTGTTTACCCTTCATCCCAGTATTCACAGATCCAGTGGTAGTATTTGCACTCTTATCAGTGTTAAGTTGCAGTGTAAAACTGCCCATATTTCAAGGTACGATACCAGAATACCCCAGGTTGGCTTCCCCTGTCTTGGCCTCACAATCATTTGCATTATGGGTGAGTTCCACTCCTTGATACTTGGTGTGATTACCGAGGGGAACTGTGGTTATGCCAGCCTTAGCGTCCACAGTTTTTGCTTCTTTTTTCAAATGGACCAGCTATTTGAGCATGCCATTGCGAACTGGGCATGTATCAGCCATTGTATCAAATTAGGTGACAGAGGTTGCCTTTGGGGCTACATAGTTTCCTGGTTCATTTTAGGTGTCCGTCTGGGAGGCTACTTTGTGGTTTCTACCTTCAGGAACTAGGGCACAAAGTAGCAGCGTAAGCAGTGATCCTATGTGGTCCGACCCATCTACTGACTTCTTTAAAACTGAGAGTATTGAAGACAGGACTCTGTTGAGTGCACTAACGGCTTATAAAGCCTTGTGAAACCTCCAGTTTGGGAGAGATGCTCCTGGTAAACCCATTAACCGGGATTCTCTGAATAATAGAGTTATCAAAGTGAGGACTCCAATGGAAGTTCTCCTACTTTACACAGGAGTGGTATAAGATTGCAGGGGGCCACTCCTGAATCATCGAGTATAATGATGGGACCATCAAAATTCCCAGTCCCCTCAGTGCTTGCCCTTCCATCCATTGTGTCACTTACAAGTACTATGGGAAGGGTGTAGTCCAGGAACATTACGGAGCTAGTGCTCAAGCAGTCGCTACCTATGCATTTATCTTCCTGTTGACCATACAACAGGGCTTTGGGTTGCACAGTCCTGGAATAAGCATTTAGGTGGTTAAGGATGAGAATGCTTCTTAACAGACTCCACATGCTTGATCAGTAGTTGTTTCTTAAAACTGTGAAAGTCATCTGTTGTGCTACGTGACCTTGCTTGACTTTGTTCTGGGACCTGGGCTGGTTGGTCAGCTATATCATCCTCGGTCTCACTTACGACCCCTTCAAAAGTGTATTTGTCTGTTGGATCTTCACTAGGGAAAACTGGCTCACTTATAAATATTGCCATTCCCAACTCAGTCTGAGTGCTGGCTGCCCTGCAAGATCAAGGGACTCAGTGCTGCTCTAGTGATGTGCATAGTTACTAGTGGTTGTAGAGGCAGTAGAGGGTGTCTCTGTAGATTCAGTGAGTGCAGGTTTAGCTATGGGTTCAGGGCACCTATTGGCATGATTATAATTCCCTTCTGCATGCTTCCCTTCCCTTTTGGGTGGGTTGCAAGTAGTTTAATATATATGCTCAGCATGTGTCTCAGGATCACCTGATGCTGCAGCACAGAGTTCTTGATGCTAGTGGGTAGTTATCCTTACTTCTGATCAGTTAACTGGCTTTGGCTGCTAGCTCTGTGCTCCTATGATCCTCCTCCTTCCAACCACCAGTATGAGGTGAAGCTTATGTCCACCAAGTCTCCATTGATCGCGCACATGGAGATGATGATGATTGGCAGGGCTGTAAGGAGGCAGGTTGGAGCAGAGGTTGAGACTTGTTAGCGCATGCACAGCACAGATTGAGAAGCTAGGAGGCAGGCTAGGGGGCAGAACTCACCCCTGGCTGCAAGCCGCACCCAACCCTAGTCGGGTAACTTCCACAACCAAGGTCCTCAACCTAATGTAGTGGCTGTACCACCACTGCCCCCCCCCCCCCCCCCACTGCTGCCACTAGCTTGAATGTGCTCCCACTGGCCAGCTGCATGGGGATCTGTGGCACTCGACACCCAGCCTGCTCGCCTTCAATGCCTGACACGAGCTCCCGACCGGGCCGCAGTCCAGTGCTCTAACGTCCCCCTCTGCAGCACTGCATCCCCACAGCAGCCTTCAATGATCCAGCAGACTCGACGTAGGGGCCGGTCTGGATTACCCCTGTTGGTCGGCCGAGTTAGCAGGGCTGCCGGGGCAGCCGGGGCAGTGTGGAGCTGCGAGTACTGGCAGTCCGCCCCGCCCCCCCGGCTATCGGAGCCATCACAGTGGACCATGCGTGGCCAGTCTGAGCTGTGTGGGGGCCACGGGAGCCATTGGAATCCAAGTGCCAGCACAGAAGCGGGCAGAATCCAGCGTCTCAGCATTAATGTCAGCCTCTCCCACTCAGCATTGTTAGAAAAGCCACAAAAACATGAACATTGAACTAAAATATGTTATTAGTCTCAAGAATGTTATTGGCAACCAAGAAAACAACTCAGCTAATTGTGCTTCAACCATGCGTGGCACATCTCAAGTATTAATTGCCTTTAAAATATGATGGGGGAATTTCCCACTGGTAACATAGGTGAATTATTGTGCATTGTACAGTGTATTCATCTTAATGTAGAAGAGCATAATATCTGTAAGAGCTTTTCACAGAAGTTTCAGGGAAGGTGTTTGGTTTCATATTTACACATTGTAATGATTGTGTCCGAAAATATAAACACTTATTTCTTTGTTCGCCTCCTACGTGTTTTTCAGCATTATTCAAACATGTATATACACCCAATAACATTCCAACACTTTTCATAATTAAAGTGTCAGATTATTGTTTAACATTAAACTCTAATATATACCATTATATTTCAGTTTACAGAGTATAAACTAAAATGTAACGTGTCAATCATGAGTTAGGAATAAATGAATGTATAGAATATGAAAATGTAATTTAAGAAATGAAGAAACTGCTAATAAACAATTTAACATTAATACTATGTGGAAGAGAATTGTTCACATACATTTTGTAAGATTGCTATACTAAATTAGCATCTTATGCTCAAAAACACAGGTTGTGGATAGGAAGAGGATGTAATGTCAGGCTGCCTGTGCAGCAAGTTCAGTCAGTTCAGTTCAAAAGTACTTTATTCGTCCATTAAAAGCCATAAAAGCAGACAATTAAAACATTTAACAAGAATGCAGTGGCTTAAAAAAGTTCCACATAGTTATTGAAAAATCTAAATCGTACATGTGACATTAGCTTGATTAAAACATGAGAGGCACATGATGGCACATATAGTTCCCGGGGCGCATTTAAACAGACACTGCCTAAGTACTGGACAGACAGACAACCTCTTCTAAAGTCTTAATGCCCCTGTCAAAAAGTTTGCGACCCCAAAGCAAACCATAGGGGAGTGGGCAGCATTTGTAACTGTAGTAATGCAGGCCTTCCTTGGACGAATTGGCAAGTTCATTCAATGAAAGAGTGTTTAGATGTTATAGATTTTGTAAGTGAACAACCGCTTTTCAAATCAGCAGCATGAAATGAGGCTCCTTTTAGCAAAGTAAATCAGGAAAATTAGTATGCGCTTACCTAAAAGAAGACAGAATCAGTGGAAGATCCAAAACAAAGGCTTGTTTCGCCAGCAGTTTTCCAATTAAGTAATCAGAAATGTGTCTTAACAGAAGTACATCACTATAAACCTAGGGCCTCATTTATGAGAAATGACGCATCGCTGCGT
Organism: Lissotriton vulgaris; assembly: GCF_964263255.1. NCBI lineage: Eukaryota > Metazoa > Chordata > Amphibia > Caudata > Salamandridae > Lissotriton > Lissotriton vulgaris. The sequence goes on from NC_141691.1 coordinate 1,318,894,344, forward strand.
GAAAGCAGCGATGCGTCACTTCTCAGTGCGCACTCCTTGCGACATTCCTGATGCATCATATTTAATGTATGATGCATCATGTCGCAAGGAGTTACAGATACGTTAGTATTTCTGACGTATCTGTAAGCGTGAAAGTGACGCATTGCTGGAGTGTGTCACAAAAGTGACGCAACTCCAGCAATGCTTCCTTTCGCATGGGGCAAGCCCCATGTGAAAGGGCCTGCGTCAGTCTTACGCCTGCTGTGAGGCAGGCGCAAGATTTTGACGCAATGGCGTCCTAAAAGTGACGCAGTGAAATCTCATAGATTTCACTGCCTCACTTCTACGACCCTTCCTTGCGTCAATACGCCCTCCTTGCATACATTATACATGGCGCCGGGGTTTACAAAGTGACGCATCTACCTAGATGCGTCACTTAATAAATATGGCGCAACAAGGCACATTTTTTACATCACTGGTGAGTCACAATAAGTGACGCACCGGCGGCATAAAAGTGACACACAGCCTCATAAGTGAGGCCCTGAATTATAGAAACCATATTGTACATTATTCTGGATTGAATAGGGCACGTATTCACGCTTGCGTTTACAATGCATGCCTTTACAATGCATGCCTTTACTCTGGCTATACAACAAACGCATTGTTACCACACGTTCCATTACAATGTAAGTTGTTACAACAATTTGTTTTCGGGAAGTGCTGGAGTTTGGAATAGTATATTTTACTATTCCAAATCCAGTCTGTGCAACAGTAGGGTAGGTGTTGGATTTAAAATTTAACGCTGAGTTCCTTAAAGCAAGTCGTTGTAATGACTTGCATTGTAATGGAATGCGTGGTAACGACGTGTTTGTTGTAGAGCCTATGTTATAATGGCACTGCGTTGTTCTGACAGCATTATAAAATCTGTTTCCCTTCTGGATTACGTCTGTAATCCAGAGATGGAAAAAGTATTTATTCCCATGTGCAAATCAGTCAATCAGTCAAAGAAACAAACTTTACTTTGCTTTCATAAACCATAAAAGTACAATAAAACATTCATAGAGATATAACATCACACAATCATCATACAAACCAGCAACAATGCTTTTATATATATATATATATATATATATATATATATATATATATATATATATATATATATATATATATATATATATATATATATATATATAGCAGTACTATATGAGAAATATCGAAAACATCCTGGAAGTGGAGCCCAAATATATTACAAATTGTAAGTTATCAGGTCAGTAGAACTATGGGATGACCAAGAACACAGTTCTCAATCCCTCAAGAACTCTGTGTGCTAAATGATAGCTAATCAAAGATTACTGTTTATTGTACTGACCCAATTCTGTTTCTGATTCTCAGGGTGAGATGGACAAAATTTAACACAACACAGAGTTACATATTATCCAACTATTGCAGGAAAACATAGTTCACCTTCTAAAATCTGATCTTAAATAAGCTTAGATATGGGTACAGGAAGAGTTTCCTTGCATAAAAATATGAATGACAAAATAGAATAAAGTGGACTGTGCTTTGTTCGGTAACATTGTTGCAATGGCATCTCGGCAATGGTGAACCCCAAGCTGCTTTCCTGGGGAGTACAACTAAAAAATGCAGCAAGGTAATCAGAATCGTGTGAGATAACATCTAGAATTCTTATTAGAGAACCAAGAGAGATAAGGCTCAAAACCATAGATAATTTTATTAAGTTGTAGTTTCTATTGGCAAACAGTTTGTCAAAGATTGTCTGGTGGATCTGCCCTATATTTCCTGAGAAATCTCCTTCATCTGAAGTACATCCTTAGCATTTATATTCACAGTTTTCCCAAACAATTCAGGCAAGTCTAACTCTCTCTTAACAGTTGTGCTTCTGAATTCCCCAGATTCTGAGCCTCAGTAAAAGAGGTTCCAACTTAATCCTATCTCCCAGAGGAGTATATCCAACCTCTGATTGGCATATAAAAGTGGGGGTAGGTTGGGCACTGCCAAAAGTCTCTCCAGAAATATCTTCTCAACCTGCTGCAAAGGGCTGTGACCCTTATATCCCCAAGTCCATGGTCCATATGACGCCATAGAGATACATTTACTCTTATATATATTCCCCATTTCTCAGATCAGCTTGTGTCTCAGCCTTCTAGCAAAGGTAAATATTTACTCCACTGATCTTGGCAATGAACAAACCTAGCATTGTAAATGTTTTGCTAGGTGAGATTATGGTTCAAAGGGAATCCATAATAAGTAAAAGTCGTAACTCTCAAAACGTCCGATCACCGAGGTAAAATTACCTTGTTTTCACATTTCTAGGGCCAATGCTTATTGCAAAGGATTTAGTTGATTAAGCTTTAGCTCAAAAGAGATAATATCAGGCTGTAACATATATCATGTGGAATCATATGCCTTTCCTAAAACTACTTTGCCTGTTAATCTGTAGCTTGCATTATGGTATAGCTACAAAGTTTTAATTATAACAGTTTTTATTAAAACAATTTTTATTGCATTTTTATATTGTATACAGTGTTGTAATGGTAATTGTATTCATCCATCCATTTGGGAGTGTTTCATTTTATATGATAACTCATGGAATTGTTTTAGATGTTTTTATGTGCTTTTAAGACATAACACGTCAAATAAAGCTTTTTGGATTGGATTGGATTTAGTTAAATTTGTTTTAAGATCCAGACCCCCATAAAACTATAAAATCAATCTAAAAGAATCTGCAGCCCATTTGCGGTTAGCAACATTAAAACTGCATTGTCCTCATACAATACAACTGGAGACCTGAATCTCCTGACTTTATTTTGGGAAAATCTTTCACCACTTGGTTCAGATGGAACTCTAAGACGTTACTGTAAATGAGAAACAAAAGCGGTGCTATCAGACTCCCTTGTCTAACTTATACCAGGGAGTGAATTGTTGGAGTGAGTTTCCGCTCTTTGCCATATCTGACACTCACTGTTGTGTTGCAATGTATCCTTTATATTAGCCTTATTAGGGCCTGATCAATTACCATACTATACCAGAGCTTCACTCTGTTGGACAAATTAAGTGCACAGCAGAGATCCATAAACGTAAGGTGAATGGAACCTCTCCTGGCCTTTTGTATTTGCCCTTGATCAGCTGAAGGTTCAGTCACTGCTCTACAATACCTTCCACTGGGCACAACTCATACTAAACTCCTGACAGGGCCTGATTTTCCTGTACCCATGCTTCCAGTTTGGATGCAAGCATCCTACCCAATATCTTAAGGCAGCTGTCCTGGAGGGAAATAGGATGATAGCATGTTGATGAAGTTCTATTCCCTTTTAAAAAAATTAGGACAACTATGTCTTCTCTCTATGCTGAAATAAGGTCCCCTTTGATGGACGCCTTAAAAACTTTGGTTAAAATAGGGGCGCAGAGTTGGATATTGTCTTTAAAGAGATGCTATATTATAAGGAACTTCTAAAGCGCTAGTTCACCGAAAGACTTCATGGGACTGAGGGCACTATCAGCAGAGTAGAGATGCAATTAACCATGGGATTGTCTGAAAAGCCATGTTTTAGCAGGGTTTCAAATTGCTCGTAAGAGGTTGCTGCTCTTATGTTATCCAGGAGAGGATTCCAAAAGCCTGGAGCCAACACAGCAAGCCTGGTTCCCCCTATTAAATTTGGGAAGCTCTAAGAGATTGAGGTGTGCTTATCTGAGATTATGCCTGGCGATGCACGTTCGTATTCTGAAAGCCACAAAGGTGGGGCTTTCTTTCTGGTGGATTTTAAAAACGGTACAGCCTGTTTAAAACAGGGTTCTTTGTACGACTTGAAGCCAGTGCAGTTTCTTTAATAAAGGTTTAGTGTGGCAGAATCTTGGTTGTTGTAAAAACCAATCTGAATGCTTAAATTTGAACGGGCTGCAGTCTTTGGCTCAGACCATTAGGGAGACCTAGGTAAACAGTGTTGGCGTAGTTAATACGGGAAATCATGAGTGAGAGTACAATCTGGATGTTGGCCATAATAGAGAAAAAGTTCCTGATTTGTTTTATTTTGTGGAGCTGAAAGAAGCAGGAGGAAGTCACTGCTGCAATCTGAGGGTTTATTGAAAGGTCTTCATCGAAGTGCCAAGACTCTTGACTGATTATTTGGAATAGATGGGGAGCCTAGCTCCTGAGGCCAAAAGGAAGGACACTAGAAATGCAATTTCTTTTTGACCAGCATCACCTCGGTTTTGTCCAAGTTCAGTTTTAGTTGATGGCAATTCATCCAGTCCCGGAAAAAAATCATGGTATTCTGGAAGAATGCAAAACATTCTGGAGTATCCTCGAGGTTGAACATTAGTTGCACGTCATCAGCATAGAAGTATGGGGCATATTATCAAGGGATTTATCTCCGCTTTGTTGGCTTTAAAAGCCAAGAAAGCGGAGATAAAATTAACTCCCTATCAGCAACAGGGTGCTAACACGCAAATTCACATGTTAGCACCCTTTTTCTCTACGCTTGCCCTTACATCTCTCATGAGATGCAAAGGGGGCATTCCAGAGAAAAATAATAGGAGAAATGTTGTTAAGCGACATTTCTCCTATTATCAAGGATTTCGCTAACCCTGTTAGTGATAAAAAAAAGCAGCACTAACCGTGGTTAGTGTGAGAAGTTGGCCTGATATGTAGTGTTTCCAATTCTGGAACCACTGGGTATCAGTCCAAACAAACCCCAAAGATGTCAGGTTGTAAGTCAACCTTGTAGACAAGCTATCCTAGTGGTAGCATGGACTAAGCAGCCTTAAAGGCTTAACTTAAGAGGTCGTGTTAAGCGAGCTGTTTTACCACATACAATCCTGTAATCAAATGAAAGGACACCACACAAGTATATATTATAAAAATATATGTATTTATTTCTAAATTACTCCCCAGTACTCTTTATGAGGAAAGGGGCACAAGCGTTAAATCAAAAGCACTGTTACACATATAAAGTTGCACGTTTATGGATGAGGGCGGGTGGCCACTCAGACCATATATTAAAAAAGTGGTATAAGTAACACTTATCGAACAATGGTTAGGCCTAGGGCCTAGAGATTCGCTGGGAGCAGTCAGGACAAGCAATGAAGAAGTCGGGAGTAGCCCACAGGAGACGGGTGCAGCACGGAAAGTGCGGCGCGCACCAATGCACTGTCAATGGTGCGTAAAAGTTAGTTAAAGTGAATTAAAAGATACTTCCGCTGAACCTAGGAACACAAAACTTTAGACACAGACCCTAGAGGTGTGTACCAGTGTATGGACACCGGCGTTGCAAAGTTACCTCACCCACAGGCCGTGGGTGCACAGGGTCGAAGTGGCGTCGGGTTCTATCACGCAGGTTCTTGGTGCTTGAAGCTGTTGCAGCTGCAGGCGCTGTGAAGCAGAAGTGTCCGGTGCGATCCAAGGGTGGATCGAAGTAGAAAAGTACCTGAAAGCAGAGGGGACAGAGTCTGGGTCACTCAGCAGTGACCAGGGTGGAACCAGGACGGAACCAGGCAATGTCGGGCGCAATCAGGCGGTTGTCGATAGGCTTCTCTCCGCTGTCACGTGGGCTCTGGGGCATCTGCGACGTCCAGGAGCAGGTCACGATCTGTCCCACGTAGGCTCTCGCCGTCAGCACCGTCGGCTTCAAGATTGCAGCAAACAGCACTTGGCAAAAGCAATCCACGCGGAACCGGGAGATTGCTTATCACTCGAACCAGGAGGGTCAGAGTGGGTGCTCCTTTTCACAGGAGCTGGTGCAGATCTGGAGCAACCAGAAAAGCAAGCCGTATTTCAAAGTTCGTCGGCACAGGGGCCACAAGCCAGCTGGCAAGTGACCGGGCCAACGCGTCGAGCGCACACAAGCAGAAGGGCCCCACGCAGCACTCGTCGAGTGTGGAGGGGTGAGCTTTGGTGCAAGTGGAGCTCGGGGCTGGGGCTTCTCAAACCCCGGTGTACAGCTTCGAGGGTCACTCGTGGGCTGCACGGTCAGCGTCTCGTGGCCTTTTCAAGATGGCGTGCCCCACGCTTCCGGTCGCCTCCACGGGTCTCAGCTCTGCAGGGACTGTGGATCGGGCAGGTAGAAGGCAGACAAGCTTGATCTCGTCGATCTCTGTCGCTCGAGTTCCGGCGGGAACTGCAACAAAGCAAGGGTCGAGGGCTGGATGGTGCCTGTTTGCACAGGGTGGTCACTCCTTGACCACAAGGGAGATTCTTCAGTCTTCTCACGTCGTGTAGAAAGTCGAAGGGTCCAGATTTCGTTTCTTATGTTTCTTCAGGATGATCTGAGTTGCATTGGGACTGCTCCCCCTCTTATTCGAATCTCGGGGGTTGGACATCCTGCTAGGTCCCCTCCTATGGGTGGGACCCAGGAAGGGGGTGGTTACACCCCTCTCCTTTGATCCTGGCCGCGCTGGGACAGGGGCTGGGAGGCCCCAGAACCGGTTTGGCCGGATCCTGCAAGGGGAAGCCTTGTGCTCCCCAGGCAGTGTCTGGTTTCTTTGAAACCTCCCTACTCCAATCCACTATCTCCTGTCTGGGGTGGTTTGACACCGCCCTGTGACAGGAAACTCTTTGTCCAGGCCTCCTCTGCCGGGTTTCGGTCAGCAGCAGGAGGCCAGACCCGTGTCTGTGGCAGGGGCATCCATTTTGTGGATCTGAGGCTCATTTTAAATCAACCGCGTTTCAGTAAAGTAACATGTCTTCTCCCTCTAGAAGGGTGGAATGCTACCCCCATCGCCAGAACTGGCGAGGGGGTAGTATTCCAATTCGTACGACACCTTACACGACATGTTTTGATAAAGCCAAACCAAAGTTGCTATATAACCGCGAGGATTATAAGGCGCTTAAGAGTATATGGTATGGCATTATCCCGGATCAGCTTAGGGAGTTGTTCCCGACAGCTGCAGACAGGCTCAGCTCATGCCAGAGCACCATCTCACATAAAACCATGCACTCTGCCTCCAGGATTGATGAGGCCTTCCATAGGAGTGGTTTACAGGCTATATATGTGTCCAGATATAAGTTTAGATATAGGTATACTATATCTAAGCAAGGGGTGATTACACCCACTTGCCCCAGCTGAGTGATCAGCCAGTTGTGTCAATTTAGATAGCCAGCCAGGGGTGGCAAAAGATATGCTGCAGCCCCTGGTAGGCCTTGGATGCACCTATGCCCTGGGCACCTATAGTGCTCTGTACAGGGGCTGATAAGGTGACCCAAGCCAATCTAGTTATGCACCTAGGGTACATGGAATCCATTTTACAGAGAGAGCAGATAGCCTGGGGCCCTGATTAGCAGGGAACCAGGCCAACTAAGTCGAAAACCAGCTAAACACAGGGCAAAAAATCTGGGGTAACCATAGTCAGGTAGCCACCTTCCTACATAACCCCCCCCCAAACGAAAGGAGATAAGGCTATCCTTGGCCAGGTAAGCCTTTATTGCCTGAGTGGCCATATAAGGAAGTACCTGCACTAGCATGGGTACCCCCTGTCTCATGGTCCACTAAGCAGTCCCTCACCCTAGGGGTATTAGAGGGTCTCCACCATAGGGAATCACTACCTGGGGTGTGTTTATGCAAAGTTAAAGGCTGGTTTGGATATGGAGTATTGAAGTGAGGCTCCACTATTTTTGGGCTCAACTTCCTCCAATTATCTTCCACCATATGTGCCTTTCTTTCTTCAACTGAGTTGCACTGAGCTCTCAGGGTCAACCTCTGGCTACCTAAAGCTGGAGGCTGGGTCCCTCTGTTTGGCTTGCTGGAGGGACAGTTCAGGTTTGGGCCCTTTTGGTCCCAGGTTTGGCTGTGCCCAACAGAATCCATCTGTGGGAGGTCCCTAACTGTTTTTAAGGGGGCTCCCTCAGGAGTTTTTAAAGTTTTCACCTTACTAGGCCTACTAGTTTTGGTGCCCCTAATCTGTTGATGGGGGTGCTTTATTTGACAGGGGGCCCTCTGGGTCTCACTGTCCTTCTTGTCCTCTGCAGCCCTGGGCTGACTAAGGCAAGGTAGAGAGGGGCAGGTTACCTGCTCCAGACTGGATCCCACCTGAGAAGGGTCCACTGCCATCAGGGGCTCTGTCAGGCCAGGCCTAACAACCTCTGGGGCAGTTCCTTCATCAGGGGTAAGATCAGCTCCCTGAGGAGGCTGATCCTGTCCTAATGTCTGGTGAGGGGAAGATTTATCTTCCTCCTCCATGCTCTCAGTTTGGGTGGAGTGATCCATCATTTCAGGCTTCACAACAACCGTATCTGTTTGAGTTTGGGCTGTGGCCATCACAGCCCCACCAACCTTCTCAGGAGGAGACTCAGTTTGGGTTTCTGCTGTTATCATAACAGCTTTGCTATTCTGGTTTGGAAGAGCTTCTGGTAAAGATGGGGCAGAGAGTTGCTCAGCCCTACCAACCTTTTCAGGAAGGACATCTTGAATTGGGGCTATAGCCAGTACAGCCCCACTAACCTTTCCATTGGAATTTACCATTCTAGAATGGATTTCCTGTTCAACCTCAGCCCAGGCTGAGATTTCCAAATCATTACCCAGTAGACAGTCTACAGGCAAGTTTGGTGACACTGCCACTCTCTTTGGGCCAATGACACCTCCCCAGCTGAGACTTACTACTGCCATGGGATGATTTGTTTGGATGCCATCAATGTTTGTTACCTGGTATGTGGCACCTGGTAAAAGTTGCTTAGAGGGGACTATACAGTCAGCCACCATGGTGATGCTAGCCCCTGTGTCTCTAAAAGCTTCAACTTTCAAACCATTGATGAGGGGTTCCTGTCTATATTTGCTCAAGGTATTTGGGCAAACAGAGAAGTTGGCAAACCCCATGCCAGTCTCATAGACAAGATTATTTGGGGATGGGGACCTGGATAGGCCAGGGTCCTCCTGGGCTCCAAAAGTAAACCCACCCAGATTCCTGGGTGTGCTCCCACTTCCTGGGGTATTACTGCTGACAGTAACAGGAGGTGTTGGAGCTGGCTTTGGAGGTATGTTTTCTTTATTGCCATTCTTGGGACAACAGCTGTCTGTCTTGTAATGCCCAACCTGTTTACAGGCATGGCAATAAGGCTTTTTCTCTGTTGAAGAAGAGTCTTGGGACCCACCCCCCCTCTTGGAGTTTTGGGGCCCTGGGGAAGTGTTTTCTTTACTTTTATCCCCACCCTTATCTTGAGGCTTGGTAGACTCCTTCTTCTGGTTATTGTCCTGATTCTTAGGCCTAATCCTGGTTCTGACCCACTTATCTGCCCTCTTTCCCAATTCTTGGGGAGAGGTCAAATCTGAGTCCACCAGGTGCTGGTGTAAGAGCTGGTTCTGACAATTACTAAGGATCTGCTCCCTCATAATCAAATTATACAATCCTGTGAAGTCATGTACTTTGCTGCCATTCAGCCAACCCTCCAGAGCCTTAGTTGCACAATCAACAAAATCAGTCCAGTCCTGAGTCTGTGTCTTCTGGGTATCTCTGAACTTTAACCTGTACTGTTCAGTGGTTAAGCCAAACCCATCTATCAGAACACTCTTCAGGACTTTGTAATTGCTGGCATCCTCATGTCTGACAGTGAGGAGCCTATCCCTCCCTTTCTCTGAAAAGGAGTACCATAAGATTGCTGCCCACTGTTCCTCAGGAACCTGCTGTACCATGCAGGCTCTCTCCAGAGCAGTCATCCATTTGTGGATGTCATCCCCTTCCTGATAGGGGGGCACAATCTTTGTCAGGTTTCTACTATCATAGGACCTGGGTTTCTCTTTAGGAACTTTGCTGCCACCAGTGGCATCTAAGCCACACAATTTTCTTTCTCTTGCTAAAGCAAGTTTAGCTTGAGCCAAGGCTACCTCTTCCCTTTCTATTTGGAGTTGGACAGCCCTCATCCTGGCCCTATGCTCTTTTCTCTGGGAGGAAGTCATTCCTCTTTGAGATTCTCTTGAGGCACTAGAAAGATGAGAATCCCTTGATAGAGATCTCACCCTCCTGTTACCTGGGAGAATGTGGTTATGAGATCTGGAGTGGTGCTGGCCCTCTCCATTCCCATGTAGGTCCAAGTTGGCCTGGTTAAGCCTGGCAACCTGTACCTGGTTTCCCCCCTGATCCTGATCTTCAGGCTCTTCTAAATCAGAGCCTTCCTCTGGGTCTTCCTCCTCCTCCTCTACTTCTTCTTGAAGATCCTCATTCTCAGGGGAGTTTATCCCTTCCTCTGTTTCTAAGGGAGTCTGACTCACCTTATCTAGGTCATCCTTTTCTAGGAGAGCTACTAGGGAAGGAATGGTAGGGCCTCTGCCCTTTTTTAGCCCCCTGGCTGTGCACAAGGCACTCAGGTCTTTGTGGCTAAGGTTGTCATATCTGGATGTTGTCCCTATAGGATCAACTATTACAGGAGCAGAGCCTGAAGCTCTACCTGTATCAGACATGACTGCTAGTGAGGTGTAAGTGGTGCACTTACCTACACTAAGTGGTTTCCTACTGTACCTTGCTAGTGAGTTATAGTCAGGGTGTGCTAATCCCTTCAATCTACAACTACTAAGTTCAGTAGAACTTAATATGCTAAGCTTTTGATTTATATGTACCTAGAGGTACTTGATGTGATCTTTCAATTTGATAAAGATTGCAATGGTAAAACAAACAGCAAGCTCAAATCCCACCGCTGCCACCAATGTGAGAAGTTGGCCTGATATGTAGTGTTTCCAATTCTGGAACCACTGGGTATCAGTCCAAACAAACCCCAAAGATGTCAGGTTGTAAGTCAACCTTGTAGACAAGCTATCCTAGTGGTAGCATGGACTAAGCAGCCTTAAAGGCTTAACTTAAGAGGTCGTGTTAAGCGAGCTGTTTTACCACATACAATCCTGTAATCAAATGAAAGGACACCACACAAGTATATATTATAAAAATATATGTATTTATTTCTAAATTACTCCCCAGTACTCTTTATGAGGAAAGGGGCACAAGCGTTAAATCAAAAGCACTGTTACACATATAAAGTTGCACGTTTATGGATGAGGGCGGGTGGCCACTCAGACCATATATTAAAAAAGTGGTATAAGTAACACTTATCGAACAATGGTTAGGCCTAGGGCCTAGAGATTCGCTGGGAGCAGTCAGGACAAGCAATGAAGAAGTCGGGAGTAGCCCACAGGAGACGGGTGCAGCACGGAAAGTGCGGCGCGCACCAATGCACTGTCAATGGTGCGTAAAAGTTAGTTAAAGTGAATTAAAAGATACTTCCGCTGAACCTAGGAACACAAAACTTTAGACACAGACCCTAGAGGTGTGTACCAGTGTATGGACACCGGCGTTGCAAAGTTACCTCACCCACAGGCCGTGGGTGCACAGGGTCGAAGTGGCGTCGGGTTCTATCACGCAGGTTCTTGGTGCTTGAAGCTGTTGCAGCTGCAGGCGCTGTGAAGCAGAAGTGTCCGGTGCGATCCAAGGGTGGATCGAAGTAGAAAAGTACCTGAAAGCAGAGGGGACAGAGTCTGGGTCACTCAGCAGTGACCAGGGTGGAACCAGGACGGAACCAGGCAATGTCGGGCGCAATCAGGCGGTTGTCGATAGGCTTCTCTCCGCTGTCACGTAGGCTCTGGGGCATCTGCGACGTCCAGGAGCAGGTCACGATCTGTCCCACGTAGGCTCTCGCCGTCAGCACCGTCGGCTTCAAGATTGCAGCAAACAGCACTTGGCAAAAGCAATCCACGCGGAACCGGGAGATTGCTTATCACTCAAACCAGGAGGGTCAGAGTGGGTGCTCCTTTTCACAGGAGCTGGTGCAGATCTGGAGCAACCAGAAAAGCAAGCCGTATTTCAAAGTTCGTCGGCACAGGGGCCACAAGCCAGCTGGCAAGTGACCGGGCCAACGCGTCGAGCGCACACAAGCAGAAGGGCCCCACGCAGCACTCGTCGAGTGTGGAGGGGTGAGCTTTGGTGCAAGTGGAGCTCGGGGCTGGGGCTTCTCAAACCCCGGTGTACAGCTTCGAGGGTCACTCGTGGGCTGCACGGTCAGCGTCTCGTGGCCTTTTCAAGATGGCGTGCCCCACGCTTCCGGTCGCCTCCACGGGTCTCAGCTCTGCAGGGACTGTGGATCGGGCAGGTAGAAGGCAGACAAGCTTGATCTCGTCGATCTCTGTCGCTCGAGTTCCGGCGGGAACTGCAACAAAGCAAGGGTCGAGGGCTGGATGGTGCCTGTTTGCACAGGGTGGTCACTCCTTGACCACAAGGGAGATTCTTCAGTCTTCTCACGTCGTGTAGAAAGTCGAAGGGTCCAGATTTCGTTTCTTATGTTTCTTCAGGATGATCTGAGTTGCATTGGGACTGCTCCCCCTCTTATTCGAATCTCGGGGGTTGGACATCCTGCTAGGTCCCCTCCTATGGGTGGGACCCAGGAAGGGGGTGGTTACACCCCTCTCCTTTGATCCTGGCCGCGCTGGGACAGGGGCTGGGAGGCCCCAGAACCGGTTTGGCCGGATCCTGCAAGGGGAAGCCTTGTGCTCCCCAGGCAGTGTCTGGTTTCTTTGAAACCTCCCTACTCCAATCCACTATCTCCTGTCTGGGGTGGTTTGACACCGCCCTGTGACAGGAAACTCTTTGTCCAGGCCTCCTCTGCCGGGTTTCGGTCAGCAGCAGGAGGCCAGACCCGTGTCTGTGGCAGGGGCATCCATTTTGTGGATCTGAGGCTCATTTTAAATCAACCGCGTTTCAGTAAAGTAACATGTCTTCTCCCTCTAGAAGGGTGGAATGCTACCCCCGTCGCCAGAACTGGCGAGGGGGTAGTATTCCAATTCGTACGACACCTTACACGACATGTTTTGATAAAGCCAAACCAAAGTTGCTATATAACCGCGAGGATTATAAGGCGCTTAAGAGTATATGGTATGGCATTATCCCGGATCAGCTTAGGGAGTTGTTCCCGACAGCTGCAGACAGGCTCAGCTCATGCCAGAGCACCATCTCACATAAAACCATGCACTCTGCCTCCAGGATTGATGAGGCCTTCCATAGGAGTGGCTTACAGGCTATATATGTGTCCAGATATAAGTTTAGATATAGGTATACTATATCTAAGCAAGGGGTGATTACACCCACTTGCCCCAGCTGAGTGATCAGCCAGTTGTGTCAATTTAGATAGCCAGCCAGGGGTGGCAAAAGATATGCTGCAGCCCCTGGTAGGCCTTGGATGCACCTATGCCCTGGGCACCTATAGTGCTCTGTACAGGGGCTGATAAGGTGACCCAAGCCAATCTAGTTATGCACCTAGGGTACATGGAATCCATTTTACAGAGAGAGCAGATAGCCTGGGGCCCTGATTAGCAGGGAACCAGGCCAACTAAGTCGAAAACCAGCTAAACACAGGGCAAAAAATCTGGGGTAACCATAGTCAGGTAGCCACCTTCCTACAGTTAGCACTGCTTTTTTTACACCTGGGGGCATATTACCAACGTTAGGCGATATTTATCGCAGGGATAACTTGCTATTAGCAAGGTTTATCTTAGAAGTGAGTGATAAAAATCCTCACAAACTTAGCCATGATATCCACCTTCCATAGAATATCATGGCTAAGTCAGGAAAATACCAGGTGTAAAAAAAGCAGTGCTAACCGCGGTTAGTGCCCCCTTTGCATCTCATTAGAGATGCAAGGGGAAGCGTTGAGAAAAAGGGTGATAACATGCAAATTTGCGTGTTAGCACCCTGTTGCTGATAGGGAGTTAATTTTATCTCCGCTTTCTTGGCTTTTAATGCCACAAAAGCGGCGATAAATCCCTTGATAATATGCCCCCTGGTATTTTCCTGACTTAGCATTGATATCCTATGGAATGTGGATATCATGGCTAAGTTTGTGAGCCCCTATCATCAAGCTAACGCCAAACTTTGAGAGATTATTGTTGGTTTTCCAGCAATAATCTCTCAATTGGCAGTTAGCGTGAGGATTTTTATCACTTCTGAGATAAACCTTGCTAATAGCAAGTTATCTCTGCGATAATTTTCGGCGATGCTTAGCGTTATAAAATTCGTTGCTAAGCATCGTTAGCGATAAATATTGTTTAACGTTGGTAATATGCCCTATATTTTAGCCTTTGTAGGTAGTTTACCAAAGGGCTAATACAGAGAGTAATTAGGATGGGGTAAGGAGGAACCCTGAGGTACACCACAGCTGAGATTGACCTTGGGGGAACAAAAAGGGGGGAGGCAAACCAATTGCGAGTGGGCCGATAGGATGGACTTTTTTCCAATCCAGGGCACAAACCTGCAGGTTGGCCACTTCAACACAGTCGAAAAGGATGTCATGATCCACTGTGTCGAAGGCCACCAATAGCTCCTGTGGACCAACGCCTGGGCCTGGCCTTTATTCGCCTCCGCTCTCATATCATCTACTACAGAAAGCAGAAAGAGCAACAGATTCCATTGAGTGAAAAGGGCAGAAGCCCGCCTGATAGGGGTCCAGAAAGGAGGAGGCAATAATGGAGCAGAGGTAATGGAGAATGTGGGCGCCCAGAATGTTGGTAGCCTGTCTTACCAGTCTTACTGGGGGTAAGGGGGGTGGTTGATTGTAATTCAAATGCAAAAATCATCAAATTTTTGTAACATTGATTCTTCCAAATAGAGAATGTTGCCTCCAAGAGCTTTGAGATTGCTGGAGGCGTAGGTTAAAATTTGGGATGGCGGCACACCCACTGTGCGAGAGGTCTAAAGGAGATCTGTAGGAACCGGGTCAGAGACCTTTCCAAAAGGGTTCTGAGTGGCAGCATCAATGACCTACTTTCTCTTAGTAGATACTAAGAATGTCATATAGCCCTGAATCATGGGCTTCTTCTTCTTTAGTATTATTCTCAACAGTTTAGTTACTGGGACTAAAAATGCTAGTAAAATGGTCTACCCAAACTTCAACTGGAATAACAATGTCCAGTAATGGATTTTCATACCCAGCAAAGAATAGTTGATTTACAACCCTCCAATAGGCTTCACTGTTCCTCAATCTAGCAGTCTTTTCCACCTCCTCCCAGGCAGCCTTTCTTAACTAAGATCTCCTGGCATCAAGGGTTGCTTTACGTAACCTCTTTGCACTCTGGATTTCTTCCAAGGAGTGCAGGGAATTGAAGATAGCCAATTTCAGCTTCTTGTGGGCCAAAGTGCATGTGTTATTTAACCAGCCAAGGGGAGGGATTGATTTTGGTGTTCTTTTTAGCCTCAGAACTCTTTCCACTGAGGCACAAAAAACACCAAAGGCATCTATGATAGACAAGCTATTTTAACACCCTAGGATTCCTCTATGATCACCAAGATCCCAAAGGATTCCTCTATTGATGTCAGTATTAAAATAGCTTGAAATATCTCCTTATCAAGATAAAGAATGAAGAACCCATTCTTAAATTTCTCCCATTTAATCCTGGTGCCCTGATTGCGCTAATTAGTTAATGATAAATTCTCTTATCTCCCTACATTCACCCTCGGATGAAAATCAAAAACCAAGGCAGAGGGATTGAGATCATTTATACAAGAATTACTAACCTCATACAGAGTAATCCCATCTACCCTGTATTATTTGGCAAAAGCCAATTGTCTTTAGTCTATAACTCCAATCAGCCTACCCAAATGGGGTATGTTGGAAATATAAAGAGTCCTCCGCATCCGTAACCTCAGCTCCACAGGAGGATGATTGATTATTCCACACAACCCTATGTTCTAAAATCCCAGTCACAACTATTAGTGTTTCCCTGTTACAACTATCCAAAAAGGTTTCCAAATCATTCTCCAAGCCCTCAATTACAGTTGTTACTCGTGAATCAAAAATGTTATACCGATTGACCAAAATAACATCATATGAATATAGTGTCTGTAAAATCATCATCAGAAAGTGGGGTGTAAAAATGATTATTTTAGTAAAGAGACCTGTTAATTTAATGGAGAACAATATAGCTATGCCCTCTTTGTCTTGGCCTGAGCTTGATGGAATGGCTGCACTAAAATCGTAGTAGGGCCGATCTCCAATGACTTCGCTTGCTCCAAGGGCTCACACACCGTGGAACCCCTTCTATTGAATTGAGATCCAGGCTGAGTAGCCGCTTCCAAACTGGGGTAAAGTCAGTCCAGGTCCTCTATGGAGGCAAGTATTTCCAAATACTGACTGACGTTGATGATGGGCTAAGATGGTCCGGTCTTGGCACAGGCGCACTGGTGCACTGCCATGCTCATCTGGCATGCATTCAGCTGGAAACATTTTTGTTGCACAACAATAGGGAAGCCCAAAGATCCACCAGACCTCAGTTAATTACAGTACAAAAATAGCTTGCCACAGTGGAAGAAAAACATTCATTCTAATCACATCACCCAAAATAAACACAATATTCAAATAGAGGAGACAATCAAGCATATTTACATCAGATTTTGTATAATGAAAACAATCTGTACAATTGCAAAAAGGTGCTCCAAGGGGAAGTGAAACTATTGTGCTAGGAAATGTGCCCATGTGAGAATTTCAAAAAGTTAGGAAATTCACAATATTTACATTCTATTTACAACAACCTGTATAGTCATCTTATTGGCTACAGCTGAATAAAGATGGTCAATAATGAAGAGATACAGTAAATCATATTCTGTGTAAATTGAAGTACAGTACAGGTACACAATAAGGAACAGTCGACGTTTCGACCCAAATGGTATGCGTAGGAACAATGAGTCCGTAAAATGGGGTCTTCATCAGGACGGGAGGAGCCACCTATGGGTTATTTAAAGTAAAGATTACAAATTACTAAGGCTGACGGACAAGATTTGATGTATACGATACGTGGTTTGACAATAAACGTCTTCACCTTCTTTCCACGGCAGACGTGTCAGTGGAATTGATCACATAGATGTGCCCATAGGCTCCTGCATCAGAGAAACAAGTTTTCTCAAATGAGTTGAAGATTTACAAAACGTGCTGAAAGTTAATGAAAAACATGTCAGCATTGAGGACATGTACAATGTTAATTCAGCCCAAAAAGGCATGTGGAAATTGAGTACTTAGTAGGCATGTGGGTCAACCAGTGAATGAATGAGCCCCATGGCATCGACAGGGAATTTGTTCAAGTTTTGAAAGTAGACGTATGCATAGAAATGGAGTCAATCTGGTAAAATCTAAGAGCAGGACAAATGCCGCATCAGAGGCCATAGTGGGCTCGTAAGAGCTTACACATAGGAAATAAGAAGGGTCAGACAATCAATCTATGGGTTATGCCAGCTGCCGTACTGTAGGAATTACCTCTGTCCACTGCAGAAGAATCCAGCTGTGTGTAACGAGTAGCTGATCAGACCGCGTCTAGAAATAGCAAGCTGCAAAGGTCAGCATGCACGCGACTCTGCTCGTGCAAGGAGCTCAGTTGCTAAATGCTAGTACAAGCGACCCAATGCAGTGAGTGTCATCAGGGTGGAACCACATGAATGCGCGTAAGCAAATTGAATTAACATGACAGTGGGTCCTTCTTAACAGGGCGTGTCGAACTTTAAGAATGCATCAAAAACCAAAAAGGGATTTAATTCACTGAGCCATAGAGTCGATGTAATTAGTAGCCACTTGCTGGCATCTCGTGGTGGTTATCTATGTAATGAATGATTGAGCCATATATAATCCAACATAGTGCATCACAGTGACTTTTCTGTACAAACATGTTTGGAACAAAATATCATTTAACGCAGAATAATCTATAGAATGAGTAAGGACCTCATTAACATTCAGTTAGAGTGAAGACAAATTGGAATCAGATTACAATGTCTCCAGTTACAATAATTACAAATATTTATACGACATCAAGATGGAACTACAGGGAGCAAAGGCCACCAATGCTTGAAGGGTCACTGGCACAAGATGCTTTACCCGATGCTTGAGAACACATCTTCTCTGCTGCTCCCTCTCAAAGCCTTCTACTTTCTCCACCTAATATGGCCTACTTGCAATCATTACTCTGTCAGACTGATACTTTATCAGAATCTGAATGACCAGTGATTTGGGACAGCCCTTTACACCTTTAAGAAAAGTTAGGGATTAGCTTATCTAGCAGGAACTCTAATAACAACTATTAACCCTGGTAGGGATCCATGCTTTTTAATTCTGGTGCAGCAAAGCTGATTGGCCGCTTGCTTCAGATCAATAACAAAGAACCTCACTGGTTGAGATCTCGGCACAACAATCGTCATCTAAGAGGTCCGTGAATCAGGAGTTTGTGTGGAGGCCATCTTTCAATGGTCAAATGCTGGTGAATGTGAAGAGTGGACTCGGGAATTGAGTGGTGATGATTTATACATTTTTAATCTGCAGGGTAAAATATGAAATTAAAATCTGTGCTGATTTCATTCCGCCAGTGGAATGACAGGATAAATTAGTAATTTTGCGTTATATGAGCAATGCAGGATTACTAAATTAGTCCAATTTTGCCAGCGAAATTAAGAATTCCCTCCACACCTTGCACAGATGATGCAGTGCTCTACATGGGGGACCTTACCAGGAGTGAGGAGATTGCTGGAGGAGTTTGAGATGATGTCTGGTCTTCAAATCAACCGGACTAAGTCCTGTCTGTTCCTCTTTGCCCTGTTCCTGGACCTGAGAGAGACAACCTCATCCGGGGACACCTCCAAAGGCAATGCGATACATTTAAATATTTAGGTATAAGGATTTACCACTCTGATGCGGACCTCTTGAAGGGAAACTTATATAGGGCCATTTATTCGGTATGTGTGTCACTGTCGTTGTGGCAGTTTCCCCTGTCACCAATGGCTGAGTGGCCATTTCAAAGATGTTAATACTGCCATGACTATTGTACTATTTTTTGGCCCTCCCACTCGTGCCCGACACGTTTCTCTGCTGAACTTAAATCACTATTAGTAAAACTGATTCTGGGAGAGAGACAGCTTAGGGTGGCTCTGGAGAGGCTAGGCAATCCCCTGCTCAATGGTGTGCTTGGTGCTCAGAAATATGAATTATATATTTTTCTGTAGCCTTTGCAGTGGCTCAGATCGGCCCCTTGTGATGAGAGTCCAGAGATTGTGCGCCTTTATCAGGGACCCCCATGTTTACATGGCACTTGATCCCTGGTACACCTGAAGAGATGCCACATAAAATGGTTGCAGCATGGGTGGCAGCTCTCACCGCTCTTATTTGGCGCACATCCATCAGGACCCTCTAATACGGGGTTGGACCTGGGACCTGAGCCAGGTTGATAAGATAGCTCGCTCTGCGGACGATGTCCTGCTTTATCTGGCCGATCCGGACCGTTCCAGCCCTAGATGCCGAGAGAACCTCTCTGCTTTTGAGCGGGTCTCTGGGCTTCTACTTAACCCAGCAAAATCAACCCTGGTCCCTTTGCACCCCTCTCGGGCGTGTTTTGACTGGCATACTGCTATTCCCCTCTCCATTTAAGTACCTGGGCTTGTGGGTTACCCTCCTGCAGGAGCTCAAATAGGCCCTGAATGTCACACCCTTGGTTGCTAGGATGAAGGCAGACCTCAAGAAATGGCAGACCCTTCCCCTCAACCCCCTGGGCAGGAGTGCGCTTTTTAAAATGATGATCCTCCCCGCTTTCTCTACACTTTGCAAAATATCACCATCTACCTCCCAGGTAGCTGGTCCTGGGAACTGGACGGGGTTCAAACCCGGTTTCTGTGGGGGGAGGGCAGTCGCAAATGTCTCTGGCACACTGTCGTATTCCCCCCTTTGACGGAGGCTTGGGGGTGACCAATCTCCACCTCTACTACCTGGCCACGAGACTTATCGTGATCCACGACTTGTTTGCGGGCGGCTTGTCCGACCCAGCATACGGGGTGGAACTCAGAACACTGGACTTCACGCATATTCAGGCATATTTACATGGCTGCCGGTGCAGCAGGCTCTGCCCCCAGTCACGTGCAATGGGACCGGAAGCTCACCCGGCAAACGCCGCTGTGAAATGGTGCTTGGTTGAGGGAGGTCTTGTCCCTGCAAGGGTTCCGCCGCTGGGACCTCATTGGGATCTCGCTGCTTGGAGACGTGTGGGTGGGAGACCACATGCGATCCTTTGCTGATGAATAAAAACAACGTCACGCCCTTCTTAATTCCCAATTCTATAAGTACCTACAACTCATACATGCCCTTCACACTCACGTTCCTTCCCCCACCTCTCTCCCGGAATTCAGTCCCCTGGAGGCTCAGGTTATGATGGGGAACCTGGGGAGGTGGAGGGTGTCCCGAATATACCGGTCACTAGTGAACAGTGGTCCTGCGTCCCTGGACCGGCTCCGGGAGTGCTGGGAGAGGTGGATAGGCCCTCCGTAGGAGGCGGACTGGCGGGTCGCCCTTATGGCATCTAAAACCTTGACTACATCCTCTAAGTTGCGCCTGGTCCAACTTTACTACCTCCACGCGGCATACCTCACTCCGGCACACCTTTTCCGGGCCCGGATGAGATCCTCCCCGGCATTCGCGCGCTGCGAGTCTGCTCCAGCAGATTTCTATCACATGGTATGGCAATGCCCGGCTCTGGCGCTGTTCTGGAGCGGTGTGGAGCTTAAGCTCACGCAGGTCCCAGGGTGGGAGGTTCCCCATGATCCGAGGCGCTTCCTGCTGGGGGTGTTCGATGGCCTGGATGGCTCCAGGGCAGATAAGCATTTCCTGGGGACAGCAGTGGCGGTGGCAAAAAGAGATATAGCTGCGCAGTGGTCTCAGGCAGTGGCGCCGACTGTGTAGAAATGGAAGAGTGGGGTGGATTGGTGTGTAGCACAGGGGGAGTCTCTCTTTGAGGCCCAGGCTGGCCCGAATTATTCCGTAAAGTGTGGGGTAAATCATTCAGTTTGCTACTAGTGTGAGGGTACGATTATTTTTGTACATCTGCAATGTTTGGGGCTTAACACACCCAGTCAGGCGGGCCACCTTTACCTTTGTCGACTGTATGTGATGAGATGTGTTTTTACTGTGATGCTTGATTTGCTGCCAATGATTTTGATTGTTATTAAAAAACTAATAAAGTTGATTATCCAAAGAAAAAAAATGGTTGCAGTGCAGTTGGCTGAAGTATGTTCAAGGCTGATGTGTTCCTCTCCTGTATTCTCCCCTAATACCAGTTTGGCAGTGGGGATAACAATATGACAGAATGCAGTCAGGATTTTACCTGACTCCATGATGTGGCTTGCTGGAAGGAGGCAAGAATTACCAGGACAGAAGATTTTTATGAGGAAGGAGTACTTTGCTCATTTATAGAGATATGCAATGCATTTCATATGCCAGGTAGGCATTCCTGCCTTATGGAGGTGTCCACAACGCATTGACTTTGGCTTGGGGACAGGAGCAAGAGGGGCCTGTGATTGCGCTCCTACTCCACACCATGTTGACATACGTCTTTTCTCAGTATCCTTGGATTTGGTTTGCACTACAGTGAAGGCTGCACTGACCTTGCTGGCGCCTCTCCACTCCGGCCCCAGAAACAAGCAGCTTGTGAACGTGCACAGGTAGTTGAGTTTTTTTTTAACCATAGCCTCTTTAAGGTCTTGAGATCTGAGAATACCTCCGACACCACCTCGGACACGGATTCCATTGTGATCTCCACCAGTGACAACTCCTAAAGTGTATGCAGCACTTCTGGGTCTGAACACTGCGTGAAAGGGAAATTCCATGGGTGTTGCTGTGGATGTCTCCACACAAGACTCATGGAATCTGAAGCATTCCCAGATTTACGAGAAATCATAAACCTGGGAATGCGTCAGTATCTATCGCCAACCAGTGGTGCCATAAGAGAGGCGCAACAAGTTTTTTTCGTTTTTCTATGTGTGCTGCATACTGCTGCATACATAGAAAGAGGAAATCCCTGAATTGATTGATTTTGTGCAGAAAGGTGATCCTTCCTGCTCAAAATCAATCAGCGCCGCAACACAGGCACCCTTGCACCATTTTACAGGGATGCCCCCATTGTCACATGGCAGCCCATTGTGCCTCAGGGCTGGTAAAAAGGACATAAATGTATTGTTTCTCATAGAAACAACACATTCCTGTCTTGTTGTGTTAATGTAGGGCAGCGCAGCAATATTCCTTGCAGGGCTGCCCTATGTCAAAACCTCATAAATGAGGCTTAGAGGGGGTACATTTGGTGAACTTTGGGGGAGGGGGATGGAGTGCCTGACTTCAAGATGGCCACACACTTGTGATTCTCCTTGTGCCGGGCAGCTAATGCAACCTGAATCCAGGGCTACGGAAAGGGATTAATCCCTTGCCGGCCCTCATACCACCTACTACTAAATTGTCAGCATACCGCCAAAACCTGGCCCATTGGATGTGGTCTAAGCATGGGCGGAAAATCCGTTTCGCTCGCGGATTTTGCGGAATTTCGGTAAATTCGCAATCCGCGAGATTTGCGAATTTCCCGTGAAATCCGCAAATCCGCGAGCAGCGGATTTTATGGCTTGCTCGCACTGTTCGCGTGAGTTCGCAACTTGCCAGTACAACTTCGCACCCCGCGAGTAAGTGCTAAATTGCAGAAATACGATCTTAGCAAAACTGAAACTACTTACCAGGTTCAAAAGTTCAGGCTCATCATTAGTAGCCATTTCCTGTAGTGCTTCCTGAGGGGCCTCTCCAGAGTTCAGTTGCCAGTTGCAACTATTATGTGACCCTGCTCTGAACCTCAGAATAGTTACACATATGCCACAAAGGTCCTGAATTACAGCTAAGGGAGACAAGCAGGAGCCAGGCTGGAAGTTAAAATCCATTAATCAGCCCCTAATTCATTATTGTCAGTTGGGGCAGGGCAGGTGTTGTAACTAATTTTGCAACAATGAAAGCACTTAGCAAGTGCAAAAGATCACTAATCAGGAAGCACTAAGGAAGCAGGTGCCAGCTAAAAAAATATTCTGTGACACATTAATCAGCCCCAAATTAATTCAGGTCACTTGAGGCAGGGAAGGTGTGCTTTGCTTTGCCGAAAATAATGTACACTGGACAACCAGAGGGTGTGGTGATGAAACAGAGGGTGGCATGGGTGGGCCAGAGGGTGACATGAGTAGTCAGAGAGTGGTAGTGGTGACAGAGAGTGGCAGTGATGAAGAAGAGTGTCCCAAACAGGCTGGACACGTAGAAACAACAAGTTCGCTAAACTTGCGACCCGACAGGTAAGTTCGCAAATTGCGAAATTGTAAAAACCCTCGCGAACTGGCAGAAACACGCGCGAACACAAAAAAAAAAATCCGCAAATTCGCGGGAATTCGCGGATTTTGCGGATTGCGAGTTCGCAAATCCGCAAAATTCGCGAACGCGAGATTCGCAAAATTCGCCCATGCTTAATGTGGTCTCCATTAATGTGATCCCTGCCTGCAGCCTAATGAGTGAGGAGGAAGCCTGGTTGTGGATGAATGATTAGTGGCACATATTGGTTGGCCTGAGGGACAGGTCCCACTCTGCGGATAGTGAATTATGATGGCTTTGCCGGGCTGATGATGAATGGGGAGTGAGGCGAGCAGAGAGAGTATCTTGTGCTGTGCTCAGATTTTGGCCTTGACACAGGCCTCACCTGAGCAGATTCCCAGCATATGAGAGCTCACTGCAGCATGCACGACATGGGGAATTGGTCTGCTTCCAGGTGACGCTCTGCATCAGACTAGTCCTGGGAGGACGGGCTGGTAGGTCCATTTTCCAAGCACCAGGAGGGCCATGGAAAGTGTCTTAAAAGCAGCATTGAAGGCCTTGTTGGCAGAGCATTGCATTGCGGAAAGAGGCACCTTGACCAACCAACGCATAAATTGACTCAGCAGACATATCTGGAGTGGTGTCCTACACCCTGGACAGCTCTCCAAGCAAACACTACTCTTGTAGTTGTAGACTACGCAGGCTTCTGCTTGATCATGGACAAGCTCTCATTCACCTTCTGCAGATCACTGTTGACAAGAGAGGCCAGAGGTCTTGGCATACCTGAATCTTCAGGTCTCATCAGTGCGGTAAGGGTCCTCCATGGCAATCACTAAGAGAAATGTCCATACTGGTCCTTGACTGCCCTACCAGTATCAGAGTGGACTAACACAGACAGATGGGCAAACGAGACCAGAAATATGTGAAACTCCAGTTCAAAGCAAAGTGCACCAAGGGGTCTCCTTCCCCAGAAGGTTTGGAGACTCCACCGACGACATCAGAGGGGGTGGAAGATCTGAATGTCAAGACACTGCTCATGCACATGCAGCACAACCTCAACTCAGTAGGCAGAAAGCTAGACAGAATACCGTCCAGGGTGGCCAAAATGACTGCCCCTCTGGACAAAAGTGAGAGGAGGCTCACAGCTGTAGAGAATCACATTTCACACTCCATGATACAACAAGGCACAGCGTACACCTGACACAGATGGTCAAAGGCTTGCAGTTAATAAAATTGAAGAATGAAGACCAGGAGGCAAGGTCGCAGTGCAACAACCTACACCAAGTGGCAGGTCCTGAATCCACCAATAATGACAACTTGATTATGTTTCAACCTTGCTCAAATCTCTATTGGGGGAGAAAGCTTTTCTGGTCTGTTTGAAGTGGAGCACATGCATTGTTCACTGGGCCCCAGAACGGCTGAAGTCTCAACCGTTGAAGTATCATAAAAATAACATAAGGAGCCATACTTACCAATAGCCCCGATACCAATTACCAAATAACCAGTCAGTTGTCAGTGAAGAAAGTTCAATTGTTTATTGTGTAAAATACTCCATAGAGGAGCCTCTCCCATCCTTACCCATCAAGGTGTGTGGGGAAGACTGCTGACTTACATTCAAAACATCACATATATACTTTCAGCTAGGTACATGAAGTCACCGTAAATGGAAAAACACTTCTTGGCTCTTGGTCCTTGAGGAAGGACCATATATGTCACACATGATTAGTTCAAAGCTCTGCTTAGTTATTATTGGGGAGGTCAGGAGGGGTGACTCCCTTTTGTCTCGGCGCCCGGGAGTGCAGGCACAGCGCCTTCAGGAATGCACTTATCGCACCCTAAGCCAGATGCGACCTTGAGTCCAAGGGCAGAGAAAGAATAGTGTGCATTCAGCTGCTTTCAGTAACTCAACTGAACCGGGGCCTGACAACCACTGGAAGGTAACACGTGATTACTGCTTGTGTCTAAAATTACAGAGGAAGATGGCTTCTGTACGGTTCTCGGCCTACTAGAAGTAAACAGAACACAAGAACAGCATATACCCCTACCTACTAGCTAAAACAGATATGGGTTAGACTTAATGCACACTTACATAAAAGAGTATATAGATACATCATGCTAACACAACATATATATATGGCTAATACCACTGACATAGGGGAAATCGGATTTTATCCCTCACCGTGCCCATTCATTGCTTGACTCTCCAACTACAGAGATCAAGATACCACTGATATGGCCGTCGAGAAACAAACACTGATGCATATGAGCAATACTCTCTCAATCTACCTGGATTTCACCATGGCTGCTCATGAGGCATGGCAGGAATTTATGCCACTGCAGCATAAACTGCGCAAGATCAGAATCCAATAAGCAATGCTTTAACATGTACACTTGGAAAACATCTTCCATAACAAATCTCACATCTTCCTGATGCAGCAAAGCACATCCCCTTTTGTAAAAACACTCATGGCCACATCCCACCTAGACTCCCCAAGAGCATCTGATGTTCCTGAAGAACGACATGAGCGACATAAAATAACTGCACCAGCTCTTATAATGGGAAGATTACTGATAAAACAGGTATGCTAAATTGAAACCAATCCAGGTTGGGACACCCGTTACCAATGCCTAATTTGTAAAAAAAGAAGTGCAGGTGCTGAAAATGTTGCCAAGGAGGACACAGCTCACTTCTT
Organism: Lissotriton vulgaris; assembly: GCF_964263255.1. Taxonomy (NCBI): domain Eukaryota; kingdom Metazoa; phylum Chordata; class Amphibia; order Caudata; family Salamandridae; genus Lissotriton; species Lissotriton vulgaris. The sequence continues at coordinate 1,318,920,120 of NC_141691.1, forward strand.
CCTATGGTGAGCCCCACTTTCAACACTCTCACTGCCTCAGTCTCTCTCTACGAACCTTGATCTGTTGTCTGTCCCCTAAGACTTTGCTCTAAGAGTCTATCCTTTCACTTCTCTAATTGTTTTCTATCAACTTTGTCACACCTGGTGTGTTACCTTATTCTCTGTATTTCTGATTTGCCCTCTATTCATTCTAGCCCTGCCCTTTTTAGGTCTCGCCTACGCAGCGCGCATGCATTGCATAGGAGGGGAAATCTTGAAATCGATTTGCTTTGTGGCCAAAAAACATGCACGTTTTGCATTGCTTTCAATGCAACGCATGCACGTTTGGCGATTACCTTGCGGGAGCGAGCAGCGCCATCTATTAGCAATTATCACTCTTGATCCCGCAAGGTAAACAGTGCGGCTCCCAGCTATCACCCACTCTCCTCCCACCCACTTGTTTTTAAACATTCTGCTGAAGCACTAACTTCAAAACTAGTCAAACAGCGCCACCATTTGGGGAACTGTGGCAAGTGTTGATGTTAATAACCGGAGGCACTGTTTCAAACACACTAACATTGAAACACAAGAGAAGATAATATGTGTAATAGGTCATACACACAACAAACAAAACCATAAGTACAGATCTAAGAACACAAGGAGCCACCAACCTCTGAAATGGATGTTGCAAGATCTGACAAAGAGGCTGGGCAGCGTATATATTTTGGTACACCCAATAAAAAGTATGCGCTAATATACCCATATAATACAGCTGTAGTGCACATACCATGTGCGCTGCAAGATCAAAATAGTGGGAGGCCTGGGTAATGAGACACTATTAAGGGAGGAGAATGGTAGAAGTATGTTTATAAAAAGTTAATTGTGCATGCCAGAAGCCCAGAAGTCCACTGAACTGCACCACTAGGGAAGCTACGCAGCCAGGGGGTAGTCTTTAAGGAACATGGGTGGGACCTCACAATGCCAGAACAGGAGCGGTGGCAGACTCAACACTATACAACATCAAAGGCATACGTACAGGCTGGCCACGTCATGTATGTTCAGAGGCCAGGTCTTCCTTATTGCACAATGCAATACCAAGCAGCCAATAGTTCTCTTCCGACCTCCTTGCAAAGGACTCGCCGGTGTGCTTGATTGTTTAGAAGGCTTGATATATAGAGCTCATAGAAACTAGTACAAGTGGGTGAATCCCAGCGGTTTTATGCTCACTGGGGATGACATGGCTGAGCCGTTCCTGTAAACTAAGGGGCAGATGTATCAAGATTCCATTTTGCGATTCCTAAATAGCGATTTTTAAGGAATCGCTATTTAGAATTCGTAAAATGGAATGTATGAAAAAAATCGCTATTTTTTTGCGATTCCTTAATCTTCCTTATTTGCAAATTCGCATTTTGCGAATTCGCAAATAAGGAATAATTTCCCATGCATTCCTATGGGCCAGGAGGCCCATAGGAATGATTGTGAAGTAATTCTCAAATTGCGAATTCGCAATTTGCTAATCGCAATTTGAGAATTATTTCAAGGGTGCAGGGGTGTCTCAAAGACACCCTGCTGCACCCCTGAAATGTACATGTGTGTGCATATGGCGCACATACATGCCCTATGGGCATGTGTGTGCGTCACATGCCACCATCAAAAATGCAAAATTGTGCATTTTTTTAAGACTTCACTAATTACCATCAACTACAACTTGGTGGTAATTTGCTAATTCTTAAACATAAATCGCAATTCAAAAATGCTACATACATAGCATTTAAGGAATCACAAAATTGCGATTCCTTAAATGCTATAGCAAAATAAGGAATCGCAAATTTTTGCTATTTCTTATTTTGCGAATTTTTGATGCATGCCAAAACATGCAAAAAGTTTCGGCCTTTGCGAGTCGCAAAAGGCTTGATACATCTGCCCCTAAATGTCTCAGTCCCATTAACCACCTCTGACCCCATCATATATTCTCTGAGAAAAACACATCCGAGAGGCAAGGGCCAGCCTCAAGCTATTGCAGCAACCCACCGCTTCTTGTGAGCCCTCCCTTTCTAATTAATCAAAGACCCCCCCCCCCCACTGAGGTTCATGTGGTTCTCTTTGGCTTTTACTGCAATTTCTGCAATTTGTCTTAGCTAGCACCACCACTGCATGCTGGTGGATCAAACAAATCCTTCATTGAGGTGCTTGAGGCAATTCTTGTGTCGCCCTTCCAATGCATTCGCGAAGACTCCATAAACCTACCTACTGATACCTGTAGTATTCTGGTCCTCACCACCCACTGCTTTATGGACACCAGTGTAAGGATCTTGAACGGGGTCATTTTTTTATGCTATCAAGAGATGTCACCGGCACATTTTATCTCAGAATTTAAAGACTCGTCGTGATCAGGTTCCTAAAAGGCTCGGAATTCAGCTCAACTGTTCAAGATTGATGCAACACCCCTTAGCTGCCATAATATGCACATTTGGAGTACATTTTACCAACATGCAAGTGACACTCGGTAATGCGTCTAGATTGCACTACTTATGTTGAATATAACTGACTTAAAGATTGTTTTGGAATGGTTGTGTCCTAGATGATTGAGGACTCCTTGCATCTTCACACTGACAAGACGAGTCCACCTTAGTGGCTGCACCTTTCATTTTCTTAATGCTAAGGCATAGAACTCTCTACCACAAGGACTCAAACCCATAACTATTCTTCTTGAATTTCGTGAACTTCTAAAAATAAAATTTTTGCTTTTTACCAGGATTATTGCTAACTGTATAGATTTTTAATTTAGAGCCAGATGCTCGAAGGGTAAGCGCTGATTCCTACAAAACATAAATCAATCACTCCTAGGTGCACTCATCTTGGCTGTATACCTGTAGGTGAATGCTCCTGATTCGTCCAGTACATCTTTGGCTTATACTATTTTTTTCTCTGTTGTGTAATTTGAAGAGCTTTGAGTGACTATTAGGATGAGACAATGAGGGGAGTTGAAATAACGATCCCATTAGTAAAATTAATATTTGAATGAATACACAGATGAGGCAATCAGCATGGGTGAATTGTGGGTTTGTTGATATGTGTCGTCTAGCAATGAGCTGGGAACAGAATCGACCAGGTCAGCACCTATAAATACTTAGGGGAGAAAAATGGACTCCATGTCAAATTTCAACAAGCATTGGCATCGTCAACAGGTCTCGCCTTTTGGACTTTATAAGTGTTTATTCATGCAACAGTTGATGTTGTTGCACCAAGGATATTGTGCTGGATAACTAAACACTTATAAAGTCCCAAAGACGAGACCTATTGGCTATGCCAATGCTTGTTCTTCTTTACTTTTATCCATGCTCTGCTCTCTCTCCCCTCGATCTTGGCTCTTTACTATCACTCTTCAAGCAGTGATTAGCTGTGTCTCAATTTTATCATTTGTCTGCTTTTTTACCTCTGTCCTGTCCTCTACACCCTTTCATTCTATCTTCTCTCTTCTGAATCTTTCTTCTTCACATCATGGCTGCTTTCTCTTTCGATCTGATTTGCTCTCCTTTTCTTCTACTTAGCTCCGTCTCATCTCTCTCATCTCCTGTTGTTTCTTTCTCCTCTTTACTCCTGCTCTCTCTCTCTCATCTATAACACTGCTGCTGCCTGTGACCCCTGTCGTCAGCCTGTACATGTCCATGCTAATTTGAACTCTGCGTTTTCCTGTTGTCATTCCTAAAGAAGTGGAAAACTTCTGAGCGCAAAAACAAAATGTACACTATAGGATAATGCTTTTTTGCATATATTAATCAGTGCAGTATGACTGGGTTTATTGCAGAACAGGCGGCTGCTCAAGCACAGGAAGATCATGTCACTGCTAGTGCTGCCTGTAATTAGTAGGTCCCGGGATGGTGACAGCATTGACATTCACTGCTCAGCTTACTGTGACCTTGCCTGCCACAACACAGGCATTGTCCCCAGCCGTAATGCTGAGAATGCCGGTCAGTATGGCTGTGGTACCTACTGGACTCACACACACTCAGCAATTACCATACTGGGGTGCAGCACACAGATTCTACAGGTGACGCTATGGCGCACAAAATTTGTGTTGGGCCACAGTCGCATCAAGCACTTTGAGGATAGCAGCAATGCAGGGCTGTAGGATATGCTACTCTGGCTACGCAGCAAGTGGAAAGTCCACACTCACTTTCGTTTATTCTTCCCCAAGAGCCCTCACTCCCAAGTTCCAAATGCGCTCCCGCAGCTTCCTTGCCTCAACTCAGTCATGACCCAGCCCCCAGCTACAATTATCTAATGGGAGGCTTCGGCCCAGGCAGTGGCAGGGTGCAGCTGACTCGGGGAATGGATTGCAAGCCATAGTTTGTCGATGACTTCTTGGATTTGTGAAGGTGTGATAACATCACCACTAAAGTGGTAATACACATTCATGCCTGCCTGGACAGCCGTATGCTGGCCTGTCTATGAACATTTACCAGCCAGTCGCCATGCAATATATGGTATTCTTTTTATTTTGAATTTAAACAATTAATATTGAGACCACCACCTGCAGGGTAAGAAATTGTAGCCCCGGCCCTGTGAAAGAAGTGCAGGTGCTGAGCACCTGAAAGCACCTGCTCAAATTAAGCACTGCCCGTTACGTGGCTAGTGAGGATCATTTCCTAGAGCACCTGACCAATGGTGGACCGTCTGGGAACAGAAACTTCATAAGTGCCTGAAGGGCACCAATGACCTACTTGCATCTGGCTGGCATATGGAAAATGAGAGTAAATCATTGCCTAGCTGGCGCTCAATTATTTCTTGTGGCCAGCCAGCAGTTTGAAAGCCCTACAAGTGTCCTGCATAAAATACACACCTGGCAAATGCTCCCTTGAGGATATATTGGTCAAGCGGCACTCTAATCCCCTCCACAGGATGATCCCCTCAACGTAGTTCAATGTTTTGATTAGCTTTTGTTTTCAAACCCTGTTGGTGTTTTGGGTGGGTTTCAACTGGCTGGATGGGGTTGTTAGTGTGTGTGGGGGTTGACATGGGTTGAATGTTCTATTTCAGCACAGAACTCACTGCTCTTCATGCTTGATGACACCTGCTGACGAGCGACATCCTCCAGGGGAAGTTACACATGATTGACATGATACACCCTTAGACACTGTGGCAACTAGGTTGTATCAGCTGATGAGTGTCCACGGGAGGTGACATGGAACATTCATGGGCTAAATAATCCAAGTAAGACCAGGCAGATACTTGCAAATCTAGACAGGCCCCAAATGTATATAGTTCCTTCAGCTGACATACCTAGGAGCGGCCATGAGTCCCAGCTTTGCAGACAGATCTTGCGGCTACAAGGCATTAGCAACATACTCCATCTATGGTAGAGGCACTGCCATTTTGGTGAAGCATAGCATACTATTTCATCCCCTCAGAGGTTTGAACGATTCACAGGGTTGTTAGTACAAGTCTAATTTGTGGTCTATGGTAGGCAGGTCAAATTAATTTACACCTATGACCCCGAATACAGGTGATCCAGAGTTAATTCGCAAAGTATGACACACATGTACCAAATTAGCCCCACAAACAATATTATGGTGAGGGGATTTAAAATTGGTGCTACATAAACACATAGATGAATCCAATGGTGCAAGCCACGTGCACCATGCGGCCTCATCAGCACAAACATAATTAATGTTAACAGGTTAGTGGGTGTCTGGCGACAAAGAAATCTGACTATTAGGGAAGGTAAACACATCTCTGCAGTGCATAACCATGGGTTTGGTCGATAACTGTGGCACTGCCTGTGACTCATATAAAGCTTTTGTGTATGGTGAATGACTTGTCAAACAAGATGGGGGCACATAAAACCCTGTCCAATGGGCTTGACTCCCTTAAGGCGGAAATCAAATCACTGAAGGAGTGGAGTACCATCTGCCACTCTACCCAAACAATTTCTGACCTCCATGCCAAACCGAGGGAACTTACTGAAGCTGCAGACCAAGGGCCAGATGTAGGTAATTTCAATTTACCTATTATTAAATACTGAATTTTACAGATTCAGTATTTAAGAATAGGTAAATGGGATGTATATAATTTTTCGGTAAAAATTACCGAATCGGTAAGATTCCGTAATTAAGAATCGGTATTTACCGATTCGGTATTTATCGAATCGGTAAATACCGATTCAGTAATTCCCATTCATTCCTATGGGCCTGGAGGCCCATAGGCATGAATGGGAATTACTGATTCGGTAAATACAGTTTCGGTAAATACCGAATCAGTAAATACCAATTCGGTAATAGGGGGAACCCTTTCAAGGGTGGCAGGGTGTCACATTGACACCCTGTTGCACCCCTGAATAGTGCATGGGTGCACATGTGGCAAACATACATGCGCTAAGGGCATGTATGTCTGCCACATGGCACTGAAATAAAAGCAAAAAATTGCTTTTTAAAAGGAATTCGTTATTTACCCCAACTAATAGTTGGTGGTAAATAACAAATTCTTAAATGTAAGAAAAACTTACTTGAGTGCTCCCTACATTACAGATTCGGTAATTTACCGAATCGGTATTTTAAGAATTTGGTAATTTACCGATTTCTTAAATTACCGATTCGGTAAATTACCGAATCCTGAAATGTGGCCTCCTACATCTGAAAAGCCTAATAATGGTCGGTAACGGCCGAAATTCAGTAATTTTGGCCGTTACGGACCGGCATTAGGCTTCCTACATCTGGCCCCAAGAGATTAAGCATTTACACAAACGCATGAAGGCCTAGGTGTACAGAGAGGTTGAGTAGAACCTTTTATGTACTCCTATGAAATCCACTCACCTCACATGGTGCTCTCCAGTTGGAGAGGGAGGATAGAAGCATTCTGTATGAGGCTGACACTGTGTTGTGGAAATTCAAGTGCTATACATCAACCTGGTGTATGTTTCCTCTGGACAACTCCACGGCCATTTACATAGCATATTTGGAGTGTATCACACTGGTATGGTTGGAGGGTCCCCAATGACAGATACTACACATGCCAATCACCCTAGATCACCCTAGATGAGATTATCGCTGCAATCTCTGGGCTCACTACATGCAAGGCCTCTGGGAGTGATGGTTCCCAGCCAAATATCATAATATGCACTCCTCATTACTGGCCCCTCACCTTTTTCAGGTTTACAATGGGGCCATAGCAGATTGCTCTCTCCCAGAATTGTTCAGAGAGGCAACCCTCGTGGCATTCCTCAATCCAGGCAATCCCTCCTTGCACTGCAACTCATACGTCCCCTGTCCCTGCTTAAATTCTGGCTATCCAGTTACGACTTCCACTGCTGAATCTCGTCCTTCCAGATCAGGCATTCTTCATGCCAGGAAGATCTACTGCCCATAACCTTAGATCTCTGTTTGCTGTAATGCACCAGTTTAAAGTCTAATGCAATGGCAGACTTTTTGGATGTGACTAAAGCATTTGACTCCCATAAGTGGGGTATTTTCTCACAGTACTATGAAGGATAGGCATTCCCAATTTATAGCCTGGCTTTGATTACTGTACTATAGACCAACTGCCTGAATCTGACTGAACAGCCATCTCTCACTTCCCATTGGAAGGAGCACTGTGCAAGGATGTCCTCTGTTGCCTCTCCTATATGCTCAGGCATCAGAACCCCTGGAGTTTGCAGACTGCTACATGCAAAACAAGGCCAGAGCTTCACACCCCGTAATCTAATATTTTCTCTATGTGCTGCCGAAATAACTTTGTATTTGCAGGACCCTGCAGAAAATCTTAGTCGGTCACAATTGAGTTCACCTTATTCAAAGAATTATCAGGAATCACAATTAACTGGAAAAAAGCCACAATTTTCCCATAATCGCCAGGCACTCCAGTTTGTGCCCTGAAATTACCTAGGTACCTGGATCAATTGCGGCAAACAGCCCATTGTAACAGAGAACTATGGTGTGGCTGTCTCACAGATTGAGGAGCAAGTGAATAAGTGGCGGCACCCTCCTCTTTTTTGATGGGCTGCCTTGCCCTCATGAAGATGGTAATACTATCCAGGTTACTCTACCTGTTTACAATGTACTAGTTGTCATAGATCTGCTGTTTTTTAAACTGCTGACATTACTCATGGTCTCCCTTGCTTGGGAACAGGCTTACTGCACCAGACTTTGAGCTCTACTACAATTGTACACAAGCACACTTTGCACACTACTGGTTGCATCCCTTCAGACATGTCCCACGTGTTAATTGCACATGCCACAGCGCACCCACACTCTTTGGAGACCAGAATCACAACTTGAGTGCAGGAGAATCTTCAGACTGATGGCAATCCCAGTCTTTTATTCACCTGTCAACCTCAGACATATTATCTTTTTATACATCTGACAAAGGACCCCTCACTACTCTGTGAGCTAAAGGCATGGGACTACACACGGTAGGGCATATCTTTCCTAATGAGATAGTCTTAGATCACTTAGTAATTGCACTTGGACACAGATATGCAGTCCTGGGTACACTAATCTACCTTAGAGCATTTCTCAAAGAGCACTTTCCCTCTTTCCTAGGGAGCCCACGACATCTAAGGTGCTGGCTTCAATATACAGACTCTTCCAATAAACACCTAGTGACCAAGATTTACAGTACACTACAGATTGAGGCACCTCCAGCTAGACCTAACTCCAAATTAAAGTGGGAGGAAATCATAGATGAAATGATTACAGATAAAGAATGGATATATGCTTTGCTTAGACTGGAAAGCTGTCCTCAAATTGCACCGTATTCATTTTAGGTGTTTGCACCAATTATATAATTCCCCTCTGAGTATGGTTACAAGTGTCATTAACGATGACTCCACATGTAGGATAGCAGGCAGGAATCATTCATCTTCCTTGGCGCTGCCAAAAGATATGGATGTTTAGGAGCACCATTTGTAGCTCCATCGGAGAGATGAGTGTGGTGGTGCTGCTGCCCATCCACAAGAGGGCTCTCCTGGACTGTACCTGCAGGGTGCTGCAGGACGTACAGAGGTTTGAGTCCATGGCGCTGCTCTTGGTGAAGAGGCTTATGGCTTGCAACCGGGTCAAAGATAGGGCCCCAACTATGTCAAACTGGTTGGACAACATGATATTCTGCAGCGATCAATGAGAGATATATTGCCCCACCCAGCAGACTGAAAGACTTCTTGGGTCCACTACAAGTGTATCATCTGTCCAGGACTGCACCGGAGGACTGAGATTCTATACTACAAGGGTGGATAGAACTTTCTTTTTTTGTATGATTTACCTTATCATAGATTAGTGTTCTACAGAACAGTGGTGCTTTTGTTGTGTGATGGTTTGTGCCCGGCTATCTGAACTGGAACAGTATGCCAAGCCAGGTTGGTGACTATGAACCTTAGAAGAGTGCCTGACCTACCTCATTGTAAATGATGCACACATATAAATACTCATTGTCTTCTGTGTGTACCGTGATAGAATCTTTAAGTGTATTATTGCATTGGATATGTGCTGTATTTTGTAATGAAACTTAAATATTAGAAAAATAAACACAATAACATAAAAAAATGGGAGCCTGAAAGGGTTAGAAAAACTGAGAAAACTGTGATAGATGTGTTCTGTGAGTAGGGCCCCGGTAGAGTTGAAGGATGGAGAGGAAGTAGTATGATCAAAAGGCGTAAATGGATATAAAAGTGTAAAGATGAGGAATGAAAAGTGGGAGAGCAGGGAGGGTAAATGAGGCATATATATTTACATTGGAGAGGAAGGTTAGTTGTGGAGTCAGACTGGATATTTGTTAAGCAAGGCGTATATAGTGAGAGTAAAAGAGAACACAGTGATCAATGTGATATACAATATTTTGGAAGAGAAGCATGGATATGAGTGGGCAGTGGTTAGTGACGAGAGAACATTTTAGATGAGGAGTAATGGTGAAGAAAGGTTTGGTTTGAGCTAAAATACAGAATATGTGACAAAAGCATGAGGGAAGTGAGTAGAAAGACAAATAAAAGTGGAAAAATAGGCATGGGGTATGAAGAAGTCAATAAATAAAAGGGAGTGAGCGTGGTTAGGGTAGAGTGGAAGTACAATAAGAGTGGGAGCATACAGGAATATGAAGGTGAAAGGCACTAAGGATCATTCTGAAAAGTGAGACAGAAAGCAAGAGCTTTGGAAAGAGATTAGGGACCAAATGTATCAAAGGTTTTTACCAATTCTGTGCCCATGGGAACATGTATTTGTGCATATGACCTGAGGTGCTTTTGTAAGGCATGGAACATTGTAGGATTGGACAGCCACGAAAAGCCTGAGATTGGGGGTATATATGTTCCATTGATTGTGAGTCCTCCTAACTAACAGTCAGTGGCACTGTGGTGGTACCTATTGCTGATAAAAGTTCCAAAGTGTTAGAAAACTTGGTTATTACAGCATTTATCTGGTACAGTCTATTGACTAATATGGGTTCCAAAGCCACCAGTTGACTTATGTATGATGGTAGTTGATCATGGATCCATACCTCACACAGTTCATGTCTATCTTTCGCATCTGGCAGCAATCTGTTACCAACAAGTCTTGAATCATTCATTAGGCTTTCTCAGAAGAATTCAGATGTTTAGCTTTCCTCTCTTTCTATTGTGTCAAATTATTAATTTAGACTTTTGGGAATTCAAGTCACTTTATTCTTGACTCAAATGATTTCTGCTAGCAAACATATATATGACAAGGGTTCCTACTGTTGAATTAGAGTAGACTGCACCCTTAATGCTGTATAATCAGGCCTGCTTGATTGCTCCACCACATTTAGTTGCCTGAACATGGGACCATGGAAGGCTGATATTACTCATTTGCCCTCTGTGAACCACCTCTGATGACGCTCTTGAGAGCTATCATTGTGGTGTCTGGTCCTGGGGTAGTGACAGGCCTTAATCATGATTCTTATCTGACTCAGTGTCTTCTTCAGTAAGGGCCTGTGCATCTAAGTTTGACTACACTTACTTTGTCCCAACCACATATATGCTCATTTGTTCTCTTTTGGGTCTTTTATCTTTTTTTTGGTTTCGATAACAAGGGTTTGAATCTCATGTGACCTCAGTTTTTCATGAGGTTTCCATTATTGGCACCATGGCAGCCCTTGGTTACTTCAGCAATATAGAATAATTGTTTACCCCCATTTCTCTGAATACCTGTTCCCCTAATTAACCTTTTGGACCTGAAATACCCCAAGACGTGTTGCTCAGTGATAAGAAGACACACCCAACACCATAAAATGATGCCACTAATAGTTCCTCGCACATATTTCCACATTGTCCTCTGAACACATAACACACAATGCTTCATTCTCAGACATTTTCCTTGCTGCACCATCATAGTCCTCTTAACTAATATATACCTATTCCTGCAAACATTTTTAGACCTAGGCTAAATTATGTATATTCCATTTTGGTAACATTCTTTAAGAGGCGGTTTCAAATGGGCCAGCAGTTCAATGTAGCATGTCACACTGTGGTGAAACCCCGGCTCAAATAACCACATCAAGTGGTTCACCCTTGCTAATCCCATTATACATTCCCCTCTCTCCTTTTAAAGCACACAACCCTGACATGTAAAACTAGTTCACTGAGCTCATCAACAAAACTGAAAGCTGTCCAGTGATTCCCCCACAGTACACCTATGGACTATCCCAGGCTCCAACCTAAGCCCCAGCAATATGATCTCCTCAGTTCATTAGCAAATGACCCCAATCTCTGGTCTGTGATAGAGCAAAAGTACACCATTTACACATGAACATTGCCATTGCAGGCTTACTGGTGCTAAATTCTGACATAGAAACATCTTCTGTGTCAATACTGACTAGTTGATACTTTAACTAGAAGCAGGCACTTCACAGGAACTTTAGGACAAGGGTTGTATATAAATGGTACAGCAAAGACGTATCCCCTGCATAAATCAACAAATGTATGTCTTCCCTGAAGAAGTCCCTATTACAGGAGAAACGCACTGGCTGATTGATGTTGCTTATGCATTGTAAATGAAAATGTGCACTCGAGGAAGTGATGATCAAATGGACTTCCATTTGATTGAATATCATACCTGCCTTTTTGAACTCTTTAAAAAAAGTGGCTTAAATTTGATAAAATACAAAAGTCACAAAGTGAATCAAGAGTTACCAATTGCAAAGCTATCATCTGGTTAACGCTTGAGATTATTGATACTGTCTATATCTTCTTATCGTGGGCCAATTCCCTGTAACTTCCAAAATGGCATGCACATCTACTGTAGCCTCTGCTGTCCTCTTCCTCCTGTCCCTGGTATTCCTCCATACTCAATGGATTTTCCATGTTTTTATGTCCCTAACCCACCTTTCTGGGCCATCTTTGGTTCTACTGATCCCCCAAATTAAGGGGCATATTACCAAGCAATAGCGATAATTATCGCTATTGCTTGGTTAGAGACAAAAATGTATCGCCGACCTGCGGCGATTTTTATCGCAGATATACCTTGGTATTACCAAGGTTTATCGCAAATGCGATAAAAATCGGCTGCAATGCATGAATATCGCTGAAAAGTCAGCGATATTCAGGCATTAGCGAGCTAATGCTCTTAGCCATGTTATCCACCTCCCATTGGATAACATGGCTAAGAACTGCTCAGGGCAGGTGTTAGCTTTTGGAGATGTTCGCGCTTAGCGCGAATATCTCCAAAAGTTGGTAATAGGAGATAGCGATGTTAGCGACTGTTTCCAGTCGCTAACATCTTGGCACGCCCACTTTGCATGTCATTAGTCATACATTTCTCTGACATGAAAATGGGGCCCAAGATGGTCGCAATCTCCTACTAGCTGTCGCTAACTGGTGTTAGCGACAGCTAGGTAAGAGGGAGATAATTTTATCTCCGCTTTCCTGGCTTTTAAAGCCAAAAAAGCGGAGATAAACCCCCTTGATAATATGCCCCTAAGTTTCTCTGCCCCTACACTGTGCTGCAGCCTATTTCTCAACACTTCAACGTCTCCCTCTAGGAGAGCTGTCATTCAATTAAACCATCAACACCCATCTGCGTTCTGATAGACTTTCAGAGCCCCACCACAATCTGTAACAACGAGTTTGCCACCTATTCACTGATAGGCAGACAAGAGGCCAAAGGCCTACCCTCCTACTCAGAGTGAATGAAGAAAGGCTAGTTTGAAGTCAGTTTAGTCCTGTCTAGGGAAAATTGCGTCTATATTGTATTGATTCCAGCACACGCCTAATTTCCACCTTTTGGCCCCACTGTTGCCCTGCCAAAAATCCCATGCAAACACTTGCAATAACAATAACAATGGCGATAATAACACCAACATCAAGAACAAAACTGCTACAATATAAAAGAGAGCAGCAACTGTAACTAGATGAAAAATGCATTAATTCACGTGCAACGGGACATCACTAATGAACAGACGTTAATTGTTCCTTCGCCCCCGCAATCTAATTATTCTCCATAATATCTAAAGAATTTTCAAGTGTACGAATTAATGATCTCATTGTCACTTCACAGCAATCAGCCTAATAAGTTGAGAATATTCGAAAGCACATTAAGTATAATAATTAATTAACTTAAAACCTGACAATATCTTAAGTCGTTTCAAAAGTTCATTTTATCTGTATCCATGTAGAATTCGCCACAGCAAAATTGCGGTTTAGAAAGAATATAAACACATTTCACATCTTGGTTGTCTGTGACCTAAATGGTATATTTAGCATCTAGAAGATGTGTTTGAGAGTTCTCATCATGCCATATTTTGTATATGATGTCCAGGTACTTTCACTGAAACTCACCTTGTTTTATTTTCATAGTCATATTCAAAATAATCTTGATGACAGCTGTGTTCTTGACTATGATTTCATCGTAGATCTTCCCAAGTACGGACATAGAAATTGGTCCAAAGTAAACCACCTTTTTACACATATTTAAGAGCCAGACATTTCATAGGTTGGACTCAATATTTATTGTAGCAGCTTCTCCACTGTGGCATTTCCATACTACATTTCCGTTAAAACTAAGATATTTATAGGGTATCGGGCAGATTTACAATAACTGGCGCATCCCCAGGGATGCGCCAGTTAATGTGCGCCACAGCTCCGCCACCCATGGTGCGCCGCGTTTACAATGCGGCGCACCATGGGGCAAAAACGGCACCGATGCGTGACGCATCTGTGCCGTAAAGGGGGCGCATTGCTGGAGTTGCATCGCAAGCGCGACGCAGCTCCAGCAATGCTCTGTGGGGGCCATATCTATCCAATGCTGCGTCAAGCCTTATGCCTGCTTCAAGCAGGCGCAGGGTTTTTCACGCAGCATCGGCCTAAAAGTGCCTGCGTGAAATTTTGTAGATTTCACGCAGGCACTTTTGCGAGGCGCACCTGCCCCTGAATGCCCACCCTGCGCCGGAACGCCCACATGTGGCGCAGGGCTTTACAACGTGACGCATCTGCCTAGATGCGTCACGTTGTAAATGGGTCACAGGGATGTGCCACGTTTACGTCGCTGTTGCGTGACGCAATGGCGGCTCAAGTCCGACATAAATCTGCCCCTATATGTTTTAAATCATTTTTGGATGCCTTAGAATCACCTACCCTGCATTGACCATTACCAAAAATAGGGGGGGCGGGAATGAAGGACATGATGGTCATAATAAACTCGGAACTACTGACTGACAACATTTACGACAATATCAAATATGCCCTTCCTTGCTGGGATTACCTTGTCTTCACTCGCGATTAACCGTTTTGGAATCTACCTACTTTCTTCTCGTTTCTTTCGCACTAAATACTGCATTATCTGCAGAGGTAGGACAATATTTTGTTCAGAAACACCTAAAATAATTGATTCTTTATTGCATTTCCTGAAATGTAAGTATATTTTAATACCACTAGTGAATTGGACAAAATGGATAAAGCCGTACACCTTGTTAATGAGTAGAAGAATAGCATATATAAGTAATTTAAGACATTCATAAATCTCTCGCAGTACAGCAAGGTACATGGGGCCTCATTTATGAGAAATGACGCATCGCTGCTTGAAAGCAGCGATGCGTCACTTCTCAGTGTGCACTCCTTGCGAGATTCCTGATGCGATATATTTAATGTATGACGCATCATGTCGCAAGGAGTTACAGATACGTCAGTATTTCTCATGTATCTGTAAGGGCAAAGTGACGCATTGCTGGAGTGTGTCACAAAAGTGACGCAACTCCAGCAATGCATCCTTTCACATGGGGCAAGCCCCATGTGAAAGGGCCTGCGTCCGTTTTACGCCTGCTGTGAGGCAGGCACAAGATTTTGACGCAACGGCTCCCTAAAAGTGACGCAGTGAAATCTCATAGATTTCACTGCGTCACTTCTACGAACCTTCCTTGCGTCAATACGCCCCCCTTGCATACATTATACCTGGTGCAGGTATAATGTGGCGCAGGGGTTTACAAAGTGACGCATCTACCTCGATGCGTCACTTTGTAAATGTGGCGCAACAAGGCACATTTTTTACACCACGGGTGTGCCACAAAAAGTGATGCACCGGCGGCATAAAAGTGACGCACTGCCTCATAAATGAGACCCATGGGTTTCAGGCATCAGGTTATGCAATGCATTTTTGCCACTTTATACAATAACTATCAGGCAAAAGGGGACAGTTACAGGAGACTAGTCAAAACTTGTGATACACTCTAGGAAATACTATGGTAATGATTTAGGCAAATAGGGATATAAATGTATGTCTTAATATGTGTAGTCTTGCATTCTACACATCACAAAATCCATGTCTCTATTTGTACAGATTACAATTTAAAACACAAAATAGGGAAGTGGGGGTAGGAGGAGAAGGCAATAGCGCAACACTTAACCATCCATCTGTTTGGTTCGACTCTGTTTTCATATGCTTCTCAATGAGGCAGGACCTCTTATATACATGTAGAGTGCATAGAGGTTTGAAATAAAAGTATTAACATAAGATAAAATATTAAAGACCACCAATGTTTCTATTACTGCTCTAAACTCATCCACGTTCTTTTTTGCCATCTCAGTATAAGATGCTGCTGAGCCCTTGACAAGGCTACTCGGTTGTACAGCCACTGTATCATTAGCTCCCACATCTTCTCTCTTTATAAAGTCATGTTGGTCCTGTGGCGAAATGGAGTGGCAATATCTTTAGAAGCCACCCCACCATCAGACATTAATTAAATTGCCTAATAAAAAAAAGGAATAGATATTATCATGCTTCTTAGTATATAGTACCTATGGGTATACTGGAAGGAATAGGTTCTATTTCTAGGAGTACACTGATAGCACGAACTGGGTCCAAAATCTTGTCATCAGTTAGAGGTAAGCCCTCTTTAACACACTATATCCTTCTCAGTGATGGGTCTTTGAATGTGTATGAGCAGTAAAGGAGCAAGTTAGTAATTTCCAAATTAAATTCCATTAACAGTTTATGTTCAGTCAATAATGCGAGTTGTATTGTTGTTTCACAGCTTTATTTCTCATTAGAACATTGGAATGTTGGGAGCTCCATTGCAGACAATAGAGTGCTCCCTGCTTCGACGGGCCGGTAAAGAGCAACATTCCAATGTTCTACAAAGGCTTCTCGAAGCTCGAGGGGATTTATATCCCCTTGAGCTTCGAGAACCCTTTGTTTAATTTGTTAGAACATTCTGCCCTCTAGTGGCGGAATGTTCTAATAGCCTTATAGCCCTTTGTAGCAGGGCTATACCGGCATTTAAAGTCCCGCTGTCTCGTTAAAGTCCCTCGCCTTCGGCTCGGGCCTTTAACGATTCAGCGGGCCTTTAATAGCCAGTATAGCCCGCTACGGCGGGCTATAAGGCTATATTAAGAGATTAGTAAAGTTCTTTATTTTTGGTCTTTATTTAGTTAGTCCATCAATCAAATAAGTTTACAGAAATCTCTTCAAAAATAATGGTAAGAACAAAGCATCAAAAAATAAGATTGCATTGAGCATGTTCGTTAAAGGAATAGGCCCAGATTTTGAAAAATGTCATGGAACACAGCATAGCACCCAAAGAGGCTGTGCTACATTGCGTTACAGGGAGAGAGCTGGAGAGCACCATATTCACAGAGATATGGCACTCCCCTCCCCCTAGCACCGGTGCTGATTTCAGCTGCCGTGCGCTAGGCGCTCACCATAGCACCATAGTGCTATGGTATGTGCTTGAGTCTAGCATAGGTTTTGTACAGGACAGGTACCTTTTCTGTACAAAATACTATGCCTAGACACAATTCAAAGCTTTTCCAACTTTGTTTGTGTGTTGTATAGTGCAGCACGCATGCAAAGTAGGAAAATTAAGGAGAAAGGATTTTTTTTTCCATTTAATGTCTGCTTTACAGTGCCGTTATTTTTGGCACTAAACCCTTTCTACTAATGTTAGTAGATAGGGATTAGTGTACAAAAACATGGGTGGTTGCATGGGAATGCCCATGTACCACCCATGTAACGCCCCCTTGATGCAAAGTAATGCAAAGCAGCGTTGAACGCCACTTTGCTTTACTTTTCCATACAAACCAACGCTAATATAAATTAGCATTGGTATGTTAATCCTCAAATAGGTTTAGCATTGCGTTTACATTATAAAAGTAACACAACCACGCAAACTCCATGCGAAACCTTTGTGAAACTGTGCCTGAGTTCCCTATTCTATGAATCAGGTTCAGAGCTTTAGCTTCTCAGAACCCATAAAAAGTTTGAATTCAATGGAAAAGAGTAAAATCAAATGAGCATAAACCTTCAAAGTCGAATTAGAGTCTGAGCCGCCCATAAAGAGTAGTTCATAAGACTCAGCGGAGTCTTAATAAATCCACTTAAGTCAGCATACAGTTGCAGTAGCAAGCTGTCAAATCAAAAACGCAAAGAGAGTCTAAGGGAACAGCAGCAGCAGTAGTCACAACCATCAAGAGTTCGGCCACGGAAAGGGTATAAGCCATACTACATAGGAATAAGCACTAATATAAAAGTGACAAAAGATATCTAAAACATTGTAGCAGGCTTCCTCTTCCATGAGCCAGTCATGAAACAGACTTCTCCGGTAAGTGGGTTTAAATCGTCCGTTTCCACGGAATTACATGCAGATTAAATTTTTTATCATATACTGTGCTACAGACGGTCTTGAGCGATGAGATTCTGGAAACATCAGTCAGCATTCCAATAGGCTTAAATCAGACATTGACCATTCACATATAAAAAAAAATTCACTGCAAGAACAATGAACTATTAATTTAAAGGCAAAGTCAGTGTTAGGTAATGCAATATTTTACTCTATGAATCAATCATTATTGGTTAAATGAACAAATTATTCTACTCAAGCTTTGTATGAAACATAAGAAAGTAGAAAGTTCATGACATTCAAGAATAAAAATATTGCTTAATAAAGTAATACATTTTGTTAAACTGAAAGATTCTGCAGTTATGACTAAATCTCCAAGCATGTAATTCTAGGGTCAAGCTTATAAATCATGTTGTGCACATTTCAGCAATATAAAGTTCCCTTCTAGCTCAGAAACCTTGTTTTATGGCATTTCTATAGGCCACACGAATAACAATGACCACGACTGAATACAAGGGATTAGCATTTTTTCAATGCGACTAAGTTTAATGTTAAGTATTACTCTTGATGGCACACTTAGTATACTATGGGCCACATGTATGAACCTATTTTGCATTCGTAAACAGGCCGATTCTCAGAATCGGCCCATTTGCGAATGCAAAAATTGCTTTTACTATGTTTCAAACCCTATTTCGCAACTCGGTAACCTGTTACAGAATTGCAAAATGGGTATGCGATTCGGTAATTGGAAGGGGTATGTTTAGGGTGTACCTTTCGAATACCGAATCACAGTGGTATGAATGAATGTTTTGTGACAGTGAATGCAGTCGCAAAATGTTCACATCTTACCACCAACTTCAAGTTGGTGGTAGCCCATTCGTAAATAGGAATGGTGGCAAAAACGTTTTTTAAGAGCAGGGAGTGGTCGCATGGACCACTGCTTGCTCTTAAAAAATCAAAAGAAAACTTTTAATTTTTTTCTTTTGAGCTCAACCCGCGTTTTTTTAAGGAAAACTGATTCCATTTAAAATGATTGCTGTATTGAAAAACAATCAAGGACATGGTGATCTGCTGACCCTAGCAAGCCACCATCCCTGTGAATTAAGCGATTCCTAGGGGGGTCGCAAATTCTCACCTACCTCAATAATATTAATGAGGTAGGTCGCTTTGCATCCCCTTATAAATCGCTAAATGTTTCATACATTAGGAATAGCGATTTCCTAATTGTGATTCGCTTAAAATCGCAATTGGGTAATCGCTATTCCAAATTAATTTTTAACTAAACACAACAGTGGAATCCCTACTGAGGGTCGCACCTATCCTGTTATTCCCACTATTCTTGTGAGAGAGGCAATTGTCCTTTGTATGTAATGTGCACACAGCTCAGGCATCCACCGTCAAGGTGCAGTCCTAACAGGACTATACATTTCTAAACAAAAGCCAACCAGTGCACCAAATTGGATTCATATATTGGGATAATCAAAAAAAATACAGTACAATTTCCAAGATGTATTTTCAAATCTTCTTTTTTATTATTCAAATAAATTCACATGTGAAGTGCATGTGAAAGGAAAGAACAGCCAACGCATTTCTTCCAATACATTGGGCTTCCTCAGGGCATACGCTTTATAATATATAATGCGTTTTGTTATGGAGGGTGACAATGCCACCTAATGTCCATCCAAATGAGGGAGTCATTTGCAACTATGTTTTACATATGCACGATTGCATTCAAGTATGGAAACCGGTTCTGCATGAAATGTTATTTTATCCAAGTTACGGTAACCAAGGACATATAATCCCTTGAGTCGGTACCATAATACGTGCCGATACACAGCCTGCACTACTCCGGTACCCTAATGTAGTGAGCCAAGACTTGACTTGGCTCTCTACTCAAGGGATTATCGGCCAGATTCATGAAACGAAAATTGGCTCGCAAAGGGCCAGATTCTGAGAATCTGGCCCTTTGCAAGCACAATTTTTGCATTTGGGATTCATCACCCCAAATGCAAAAATCGCTATTATAGAATTTGCACATTTGCGAGCAATTGCATTTAAGGAATCTCTATTTGAGATTCCTTAAATGCAATTCATGACACATTTAAAAAATGCGAATTCACAATTTTGGGCCGCTATTTACCGCAAAGTCAAACCTCGTGGTAAATAGCGGAAACTTAGAAAAATGCACATAAGTGCATTTTTCTAAGTTGTATGTTACACACACACATGTCCTTGGGACATGTGTGTGCATAACACCAGCGTCCAATGTCATTTCAGGGGTGCAACAGGGTGTCCTTTGGACACCTCAGCACCCTTGAAATCGCAAAGTCAAAATGTGAATCGCTAATAGCGATTCGCACATTGATATGTCATCCCATTCATTCCTATGGGCCTTTAGGCCCATAGGGATGACTGGGGAGTTATTCCTTATTTGGGATTAGCAATTAGCTAATCGCAAATAAGGAAGCTGTAGGAATCGCAAAAATATTTGCGATTTGTAAATGAATCCCTTTTTGCGAGTCTGTAATAGCGATTCCTTAATAATCGCTATTACTGACTCGCAAAACCGGACTTTGATTAATCTAGCTGTATATGCCCTTGTTTTCCGTAACTTGGATAAAATAAGATTTCATGCAGAATTACCGGTTTCCATGCTTGATTGCGATTGTGCATACGTAAAACATAGTTACAAGTTACTCCATCATTTGGATTGTATTTTTTGGCATATATGAGCAACGTGCCATTATTTTTATGATTTATGATTAAGCATTAAACCCCAACAATGCCACACTATGCTTCTTCATTAAGATTACAATGAAACGTAATACTTTATTTACAAAGCGTTTTCACTAGGCATTTTTGATTTTCATACAATGACTTTGTGACGAACCCTGTAGAGAGACTGAGATAGAACACACCAATGGTATCTGAGCAAACAGTGGTGGATCGGTGTGCCCCAAATTGCGTTGAGGTCCTTTTCATGGTGTGGAGGCCCCTACAGAATGATGGGAGATGGTTAACAAAGTGTAGCTCATTAAGGAGCTCAGAGTGGCGGCCTCAATGTCCACTGGAGATTTCCTGACATGCCCTTTGAGCAAGTGCCTGGTCAGAGAGGGTACATAGGTGGCAGGGTGAGGAAATAAGATAGCCTGGTCAAATTTAGTCTTGACTGGCAGTGTAAGAGCCTGCTGTGAGTCAAAGGCTTTTAAACAATGTTTCACTGTTTTAGGTCATCCCTGACCAATTTTAGGATGCCAACTACTAAGATCCCTTGACAGAAATTTACAAAATAGTGCATACCTACCTACAAAGTGACTATACGCTCCTGTTGAAATAGATACAATCTACATTCTACTATAAACTTATTGCTGCAGCAGGTATCCAAGAGTCTGGATGTGGTTATTACAGATTCCCAATTTAAAAATGTATTACAATATATTTTCATTCAATACTGAAACGATGGCTTTAACAAACAGCTGTTGTTTTTTTCTATCAGGTGCTGAAATATCAAAGTTGCTGTTATGGTCTTCTTGCCACTATTTTCATAAATAGAACGATATTACGTATAGCTTATCGATGTATGAAATGACAATTATTGCTCACACTGGACTGAGTTTGACTTTGAAGGGGAATTCCCATTCTGGTGCATGGCATCATGACAGGCAGACTTTTTTTTACGTGTTAGTAGTTCGTTAAAAGAAGAAGTTCAGTCTGTACTGTGAAACTTCTATTTCTGGAAATTAATGCCCCCATTTCGAGTGGGCCAATACAATCAGAAATGTGTGGTAACTCCATTTTCCACATACTTCAGAATTATTAGTTTTTTGTATTAAATATCAGCAGGTTAAAACTGCTGACATTTATTAGGGCTTTATAAACAACGGGGTTGACCCTGTTTCCCTCAGAACCTGGGTAATATGTAATTTAAAAAATAGCGGTTCTGTCGGGTTCAAACAACAAGTGATTTGTCCAAACAGTTTTTTTACACTGCTCCTAATAGAACCAACATAACACCTCCAAAGTACTGTAACACATCTTATAGTAAATAAAGAAGGAAGACCTAAGTGTTACTCTATGGTTTCTTTATATCATTTTCTGAATCAAAAAATCATTTATATACATTATATACAAATAACTGTCATCATATCAAATATAGTGCAAAACCAAGTGACATTAGTGAATAGTTTACTTGTGATAAATAAAATGTATCCAAATTTTATGTAGAAAAACTGTACATGTATATACAAAATATCATTTCATAAGACCATCAACTGATACAATCTAGGAACCCCATAATTTCTTTCAAGTTTGTTGGGGGCTCCGAGTTTATGTGGCCTGTGAATAGATGTCGACGTTTCGACCCTGAAAGCGCCAATGTTTTCACTCGCAGCGGGTTGTTATCAAGACAATAATATATGCAGCACGACAGTCCTCTCAACCAGGTGCATTAGTCACATGGAAAGAAAGATTTCTTTAATCAGCAAATATTCGCGGCAGAAGAATTAAATAATCTGCTTCTTTAGTCTCGAACCGGCTGCTGGAAGTCTTCCAGCAGCCGGTTCGAGACTAAAGAAGCAGATTATTTAATTCTATTCTATACTATTCTATCTATTCACAGGCCACATAAACTCGGAGCCCCCAACAAACTTGAAAGAAATTATAGGGTTCCTAGATTGTATCAGTTGATGGTCTTATGCAAATGATATTTTGTATATACATGTACAGTTTTTCTACATGAAATTTGGATATATTTTGTTTATCACAAGTACACTATTCACTAATGTCACTTGGTTTTGCACTATATTTGATATGATGACAGTTATTTGTATATAATGTATATAAATGACTTTTTGATTCAGAAAATGATATAAAGAAACCATAGATTAACACTTAGGTCTTCCTTCTTTATTTACCATAAGGATTTGTTACAGTACTTTGGAGGTGTTATGTTGGTTCTATTAAGAGCAGTGTAAAAAAACTGTTTGGACAAATCACTTGTTGTTTGAACCCGACAGAACCGCTATTTTTTAAATGACATTTATTAGGGGGAAATGCCCCGTGTTTATTGAAACATGCAAATTATTGAGTTTTGCATGACATCCCCAAAAACTCATGATAGCTGGAAATTACCCCACCTGATAAATACCTAACAGTGTCAGTTTTGATCTGTTGTGATAATTATCACATCTAATAGTGGCCACCTCATAATAATGGGGGCCTCAGTCTTATATATGTGGTTGTTTTGGCTTGCCCCTCCTTTAACTGCTAAAGAGCATTAACAAAATCGCATGGTCGTGGGTAATGTAATGTAATGCATATTTATATAGCACATTATCACCAACGTCTCTAAGCGCTTGCTTTGGGAACCCGTCCTGGTTTTTCCCTGTGAGATAACCCGTACTGGGCACCCCCAAGGTGAAAGCCAGGCATCCTGCCGCGGGGGGCCATAGTGGAGATTAAGCAAGCTATTGCCCGGAGTTGCAGAGTGTGAACCCGTGATTCGAGCAGGCACCGAAGCGAGAATTATCGATTCCGTGGACATTTTTGGGCTCAAGACCCTGCCGTGTCAGGAATTGAACCCTGGTCCCAGGTCTGACCTCTGCTTCATAGTCTGCCTCTTCTAACCATTGAGCCACACTTCTCCACTATCAATTTCCAAGTAGCTTACCATCCTGGAAACAATCAAAATGGTAACCTTGTCAATACACCACTAAATGCATCTGCAGAGTCTGAGTGGGTCATTGAACACCACCAAATGGAAATGGTATAGTTATAATCACTAAAGCTAGAGAATCAAACACCACACCCTGGCAGGCTGTCAAAGCATGGTATATTTTACAAAGTAAGTTAAGTCAAAGTATTACTGCTCAAAGTAATTGTTACAAATAGGTTTTTTTCTCTTTCAGGGATTATTCGTGTCTCTTCGCAGACAGACAGGGAAGCTCAAGAACAGTATTATGTCATTATCCAGGCAAAGGATATGGTCGGTCAAATGGGCGGACTCTCAGCCACAGCCACTGTAACCATCAACTTGTCTGACATCAACGACAATGGGCCAAAATTTCAACAAAGTAAGAGAAGTATCACTTTTTTGTTTTCAACAGGAACTAAATAGAGCATTTATGTGTTTGTAAAATTTATTATCCCTAAAAATTAATACATGTACAGGTGCAAGTCGAGAATTTTGCATTTTAGGAAAATATTGCCTTAGAGGGAAATTGGGTTTCATTCAATTATAGTTATCATTGGGTGCTGTACTGGATCTCAGTATTTAAGGCTAAAAACATTTTCGCTTTTTTATGTATCCAATGTCTTGATTAAATGATAAAACAGACCTGAACAAATAAAAAAAATCTTTAGAAATCAATGGCTGTATTATTTTTTGTAATTGTTGTTTTATCATTTTTAGGAACAAAAGTATAGTGTATTATTAAATGTGCTAAATATATAATCCCTCTTATTGTGTTCACCCATCTAGAGCTCTATCACCTGTCAATCCTCGAGTCTGCACCCTTGGGTTCATATGTTGGTAGAATTATGGCTGATGACAGTGATATCGGAGAGAATGCAGAAATGAACTACATCTTTGAAGAAGGAGATGGTTTAAATTATTTTGACATTGTTACTGACAACAGCACCCAAGAAGGGATCATTACAATAAAAAAGGTGAGTAGTAAAAAATAAACCTCTGGAGAATACTCAAATGCAATAATATTCCATCTGGAAATTTTAAATGTGAAAGGACTTGAACTTATTCAATCTAAACTTGAGTTAAGTTAGAAAGTAACACCTAGGGGCTGATTACAATGTCAGTCGGAAAGCCTATGAATGCTAGTCGGAACCTTTCTGACAGCGGTCAGCGGCTTTCCGACCAATACGATCGATTTGCAGTCTGACCACTGAGTTACGGTGTCGGCGGTTAGAGCGTGAACCGGTCGTTCATTCTGATATATTTCCGACCGGCTCTATGAGTCTTCCAACCAGTCAGAACGGCCGGTAATCCCATACGGATGGCGTTTCTGCTATCAGGACTACAATTTCAGTTTCCCACAGCCTTTCCGTGCTCGCCTTTCTGACACAGAAAGGCTGGTGGAAAGTGACTTTGGGGGACCCTAGCAAGGCCCCCTTGCGTCCGCAGGCTACAGTTGGTGGCCGAGTGGGTACCTAATGTGCCCCCAGTAAATCCATGCACTGTGTGGCAGGCACTATGGGGTGCCTGACACAGGGTGAAGGGTTTCACACACACACCCATTTCTTCATGCAAGCCTGTATTAAGACCAGTTTCCGACCATAACACAGGCTCCCATAAAGAAATGTGAGTATCCAACCAAACTTTGTTCGGTCGCATAATAATCAGGTGGTCGGACCGTCGCCCCGCGGTCCGTCGGTCCTAAGACCCAGACGGTGTCGGTAGGAGGCAACTCTGATCGACATTGTAATACACCCCATATTCTACTGCATAACATGGTGATTGAACTTCTGATATTGAAGCAAGTGTCACAAAGTAAACCTTACTACTATTGCCTCGAAGTGATTTAGCAAATCTAGGATGAACAGCAGTAAATGTCAAGGACATTTTTGCAATGAGAATCTTTGTTTCATATACAAACGAAGTCACAGTTGCTGGCTTCACTCTATTTGTTAATTCTTTTTATTTTAATACAATCAACTAGAACTTAGTACAACATATTCCTGGACTCTTGCAAATTACACATGATTCTATTCATAAGTGTGAATTGATGTATTCAAGAATAAGACTTGTTATGTGATTAGTTTGGAGATTTGAATATGAAATAGACTCAGCCCAAATTCCTCATCACTATGTGTTCATGTATGTTATATTTAACCATTCTAATGCTTGACATCTGCAACAAATTATATATGGCAGGTGCACACTTGTTTTAAAAAGTTTCTCAAAATGGATTCATGTTATAAATTTTGCATAATACAGAATGCACAATCTTTTGCAAATTTTCCCAGCGTAATACATTTTTTGCAAAGGTGTAATATGTACCAAATGCTAAATTGTTTAAAACCGGCATTAGGTTTTATTGAATTTCTGTGGTTTCAATGCGAAATGTGTACGCACTACATGAGCATTAGCCAGTGCCAGATTGAAAGGTCCGCATGTCTAGTGTATTTACTTAGATGCACACCATAATTGTAAATCAATCACTGCTTAACAAAAGATTACCGACTACTACTCTCAAGTCCATAATTCCCGGGAAAAAAGTGAATCTAGGGGTCCTTTTTGGATTTTAATAAACACTCTGAAGTGATTTTGTACATGAGTTGGAGTCAACAGTGTCCAGATGTGTGCATGCCACAAGGTACCACCAGTTTAGATTTCCAGCCAATGCACAGCCCTAAGCAGATCGAAGCCTTAGAGGTTGTCATTGTTCCACATAAGTACTCTAGCAAATCTGCAATTTTATGGACCCTACTTTTACTTATGCATGACACTGTCGCATTGCCATTCAGTGCCCAGTGTGTATGCTCTGGCCATAAAATTGTGCAACTAAGTGGGTCACCTAGCTGGTGTATTTAAAATGATATTAAAGCCATATGGGTTGGGGTAGAAATCTCACCAGTGACATAGAAAAACAATGTCATTTGTGGACTTCAATGTGCCTTCACTCCGAGCACATTAAACACACAAATGTATGGCTCTAAAGAGTGCCATTTTGCTCTGGATGGACTTCGGGCTACAAATGCTCTGCAGGAAAACCTGCTTCTGAATAGAAGATAAGTCATCCCAAAGTGACCCTGCAATCCCACATGGCTTGGTGTTTAAAATATAAAGGGGGGCATATTAGAATTTGGGGAAAGTACATCCCACAATAAACAAGTGCTAACAGCTGTTTTCACTGTGCGATAAAAGTTTATTTTTTTAGGAATAGGCCTAGTTATGAGTAAAATCACTTTTTATACAGGATTTTGACACTACTAGAGTGGTTGGTAAAAGTTATTTGTAACTTAGTTTTAAAATTCTAATTTAGTTGCAAAAGTAGAATTTTCTTAACTAAGTTAACTTTGTGCTGTAATAGTAAACAAGACAGTCTCCATGGACTAAATAGATATACTTTTCTGATGGTTAACAACCCTCCTCTTGGAAGTCATGGGTGTTGCTCAGGCTGCAGTAAGGTAGGGTTGATGTTAACAGTCGTAACTGAGCATGGATTAGCCATCTTGGAGAGGGACAGGAACAATTGGCACCATAAAGGACAGCTGTAACAGCTCTTCCTTCGAAATAGAAATGCTAAATGTGATACCCAGGGTCTGAAATTATTGACTCTCAGGGCCACCCTAAATTATTTCCCTCTGAACTTAGAAGTAGTGAAAAGCCTAGCCTAGAAGGAGGATGAGGCAGATGCAGTTAGGATACTGATGAAGTACAGGATGGGATGTAAGAATTCTATGGATTAGGGGTCACGACTGGGTGTATGGAATTTTCTAGTCTTCTGGCTCCTGCACAGGATAAGACAGATACATCACCTGCACTTGGGTAAAAACATCTAGAAAAAACGTCTGGATAAAGATGACTGAAGCGCTATCTGGGACTGGAACTGTTCTTCAAGGGTCAAATGGTTGGACTATTGTTGCTGCTACAGAGACAAAAAGGAAGAAGAGTTCCATGCTTCGAAGATAGTATAGCTAGCCACTTGGGAATGGACCATCCCTGGCTTGAGAAGGTGCCTGGAAGACTGTCCCTGGAACCCAATAGCTGTAGGACAGCTCAGGAGTCACTTTCACAGTATGAAGAAATGTTTGGGGATTTTAGCAGTAGGAGAACGTAGGGGAAAAGAGGCCTTTCTTCTTCGTGGAGATGTTGCATAGATGTTCAACAGGAAGATTGATAGGATAGGAATGTAATATCATTGTAGAATATTGATCTGCCCCTGACCTTCAGGTCTTAGTGAGACTCAACAGTCTACTGCTCTTTCTGATTTTTTTTTACTGGCACAAGAGCAATTTCCAATAGTTGTTTGCACTAAAGCACATGGATTGAAAGTGGCTTTTATATCTCTATTGTTGCTAGGAGCATTTTTGACCATGTTACATTATAACTGTAAAAAATCATATCTCTGCTTTTCATTATCCATTTGTAACCATTTAATGACTTTTATTTCTTAATTGGCTTGGTAAATTGTATTTGGCAGTGCCCTTAACTTTAGCATGTACTCAACACACATTTCCTGTGCAATTACATACTGCTTATATCATTGCTACGGGAGAATGAGCAAAGTTTGTCTTAGAACTGTGTTATGGCCAAATCCATTTGTGTTTAGTAGGTTGGTATGAGTAACTACCCAAAATTAATAACTTACATCAATGACCCACATTTAAGCAGCAAAGAGTCAGCAAAACCATTGACAAATGGTCATTCTTTCATGCCAAGTTGCTTGATAGCAATATCTTAATTTATTTAATTGTGAAAGCTTATAATAGGCAGAATGTCACTAAAAGCCATTGAAGACAGATGGAGCATGCCTCTTACAAATGTAGGGGGCCACACACAAGGTTCAATATGTGTGACATCTGTGGAAAGAATCTAGAACCACAAATAAATCTTGCTGGCTCATCTGATATGTCTGTAGTGTATCTTTGATGAAATCAGAAAAAGCATTACAGTTATCCTCCTTTCCCATAGCGCTAGTTATACCTTAAGTCAAGGGCAATAAACAATGGTGTTAGTTATGTCCTCATATACATTTTAAGTAGCAGCATTTTGTAGATCACAACCATTACCATAAGTCCTAGTGTTCCAAACTCTATCAAAAGGACCAACGTTTCACATTCAATTAAAGTTCATTGCCCTTTTACCCGTGCAGTAGACCTCAGAACCTCCTTCTACATCATTGGGCCTGAGTCTTCTTAGCAGTGGCAGACTTCAGAATCTCTGATACCTGATATAGGATTCTTAGGCTGTCTCTCCCGCTAATGGTTCTGAATCACCCACACCAGGAGTAGACCTCTGACTTATATTCTAGTAAAAGAGGATTACATCTCTTATTAACTGAACAATAATTGATGTATAGCTTTAAGAGCTTTTCTTTGAAATATTTATACATGCCTCAAGCATCAGACTGATTATTTTCATACATCAAACACTCCTTCAGGAAAAGAGCATCTTGACAATTTTAACTATAGTAACATAATTCAATTTCTCCAGTGAAAGTAACAAGTCTCAACGTTATTGGTACAATTACACATCCCACTGGAGGACCTGAAGTTACTTTAATGTCATAAAACAACAAACCACTAAAGCTTCAAAGGACTAATCCTCATGTCTCCAAAGAACACTGCCACAATTTCTCAAAATTCGTCATGATAAAATAACGAATGCGAACTCTGCCTAATCCTCCACTCCCAGCCAACCACGTAAATCTCTGCGCCTTCGCTCACACCGAACTCCCAAACAACTGACCCCCTCTCTGAACCCACAGAATGCAATCTAATCCTAGTATCCCCCACAACTCCCAAGAGCTGGAAGACTTTCAACTCACTCACTCACAGAGGAGAACATCTCAAAGATGATTGCGAAATCCAAACCCTCCTCCTATTTTGTAGACCCACTCCTGGCCTCTCGAGTGAAAAGTCTCAACCATGCCCTAAGCCCTCTTGGGACTAAGAAAATAAACAGTGGAGCAATGGGAGAATGCCTGACTGTATCAAACTAGGTCAAGTCACTCCTAGGCCAGATGCTGACCCAGAGGACCTCAACAACTTTAGGCCCATCTCCAACCTTCTCTTCTGTGGCAAAAATTCTTAAACAATGCATTCTCTTCCAATTAAGCTAACACATTGACTCCCACAATCTTTGTGACTCATTCTAATTGGGTTTCAGGAAGTGTTTCAGAACAGAAATAGCTATTTGAACTGTAGCAGATGACATACACAAATCCCTAGATGCTGATAAATGCTGCCTACTCATCTTCCTAGACTTGTCAATGGACTTTGACAGGGTTGACCACAAGTTGTTTCTAAAATCCCTCCATATACAGATCGGAGCGGATGGCTTGTTTTTGAAATGGTTTACCTCTTATCTAGATAACTGTTCCCAATTAATAAAAATAAACAATGCAATTTCAGAGATTTCCGCCATAACCAGGGGTGTCCCCCAAGGCTCGGCGCTCTTCCTTACATTCTTCAATATTTACATGAAACCCCTCACCACCATGCTCAAACAAACTAAAGCTATTAAACTGTAGTTAAAGAGCAAAACTCTTATTCCATCAATTACCATATAAAAATGTTCAAAAAAAGGTAAAGTAGCAATTGGGGAAGGCCTATGTGTTTTATTTGATTTTGGAGAATTTGCTGACTAATCTTTGTGGATGAAATGACTCCTCTCCGGGATTCATTCAGAATACAGTGATAACAAAGTGATACACCTGGAAAAATAAAAAAATAAAACAGAATTCCGTGTTATGCTAAATATGACAAATTTAAAGATTAAGGAGGTACGTTATCATTATCATTAGAATTGTGTACTATGAGTTGATATTTATAAATTGGCATTCCCTTAGCACAGATTATATACGTGCAATTAGAACCTGAAAGCACTTGGCAGATATTCCCCTTCATCACCCACATTTATCTTAGCAGATTTAATTGAAAACATCCCAGTACCTGCAAATGCACTGCAATGTTTGTTTTAGTTACCTGAAATAATGTTTAGATTACTTACCAGTAACCTGCATTACTTTGATTTCACATTCTTCATACCATTAAATGCAAAGAGGATCTACCTCTACAGTTCATCACCTCCAACAAAGCACTTTTGTATGTCATGCATAATTATGCTGTCAGTGGAAACATCAGGATATCTGACAGCTCCTGAGGTCAGGTGCGCATAGCAGCGTATTGCCTTAGACCAAATACTCAGGGGCAGATTTATGTTAACTGGCGCATCCTCAGGGATGCGCCAGTTAACGTGCGCCACAGTGCGCCACAGCTCCGCCACCCATGGTGCGCCGCATTTATAATGTGGCGCACAATGGTGCAAAAACGGCACAGATGCGTGACGCATCTGTGCCGGAAATGTGGCGCATTGCTGGAGTTGCGTCGCAAGCGCGACGCAGCTCCAGCAAGGCTCGGAGGTGCCGCATCTACACAATGCTGCATCAAGACCTACGCCTGCTTCAAGCAGGCGCAGGGTTTTGATGCAGCATTGGCCTGAAAGTGACTGAGTGAAATCTCATAGATTTCACTCAGCCACTTTCAGGAGGCGTTCCTGCGCAGGAACGCCCGCCCCTGCGCAGGAACGCCTCCTTATGGCGCAGGGCTTTACAACGTGACGCATCTCCTAGATGCGTCACGTTGTAAATAGGGCGCATTGTTTGCGCCGCAGTTGCGTCAAATAAAGTGACGCAATTGCGGCGCAAGGGCATCATAAATCTGCCCCTCAATGTTTTTCTATGGGCCAGCAAGTCTTGCTACAGCGAAATAGCATTTGGCTGCTAGTCACTGTAAGGAAATGTTGACTTTTAATTGTAATATATCCAACCTTTAAATTCCATGTTCCCTGCATTGTGGGATACAAGATCTACATAGGGGTGACTTATTCATATTTTAAAAGGAGGTTTTCTTCTCAGAAAATAGTTTATTTTGACAGATGTCTTTGCAGTTTTAGAACTGTAGCAACCAGACTATAGTGGTACGCATGGAGTGGTGTTTGTCTTGTCACATTATTGGATGCCACAATAGTGCTGGAGTACATAGGTGACATTTAACTTTCCTTGCCAAGAGTGTATTTTACACACAATTTACTACGGCCTTATAAGAAAGTCAAATATGCCAATTAGGGTTTCAGCAAATTTCAACATTTTTTATGGGTCGAACAACATGCACTGGGATCAGGTTAGCAGTGTATCAGTGCAGACTGAAAAATCCAGCATTAGCCCACAAAGAATGTGATCACACAAAAAGAGGCACTTTCTCACAGGTGCACTGGAATTTAAAGTCAGCCCTGGCAACAAGGTTCCAAGATGCACTGTGCAGGAGGCCACGCCTAATATATGGCAAAGAGAGCTCTGTTGGGCTGTGGCAGCCCATCCTGCTCTGAAAGCAGCCTCTTATTCTGCAACCTACAGTGGAAATGCCAATGTGACAGTATGGCCACTGCGGCTCTTCCAGGTGCAACCTAGTGCCGGGAGAGGGCGAGCTGCCAATTGGGCTGAATCTTATCAGCGGTTCAACAGTTATATACATTAGAGGAACTGGCATTTGGCTGCCATATCAATAAAGTTGTTTTTGTCTCAAAACGAACCAGGGTGTCTTCCAGAGAAGAAAATAAAAAAATGATAGCTTTTGTTTGTAAAGCACCTGTGAGAAAAATATATTGATGTGACAGTGATGATTGAGTGTATGTTAGACGTGAAAAATAAAGGATACACCAAAACACCCACAAGCATAATGGTGAGAGTAAAATACTTCTGCTAGATAGTATTGAAAATGTCTTAAGCTAATGGCTCAAGAGTGCTCACTAAATGGTTTGATAAGGGGTCCGACCTAAATATTTGTGTTTCGAACAGAGGTTGACTTTGCCAGATGTAAAAATAGGTTCTCCTCGCCTACCATTGTTTTCCGGACCACCCGAATGGCATACAACATCAATTGCCTAGTGATGGATGGCCATGCCTGTTTTTTTTTTTTTTTTTTTGCAAATACGTCTGTCAGACAAGCGCCTCCTTTTATCCGTGGGATAAAGTAAAAGCTTGATATCTAGCAAATATAAAGTACTTGTAAGACCTTGTATACACAGGTATGCTACCTAATTTTAATTAGACTTTATTGCTTGATTTAAAAAAAACTAAAACAAATAAAAGTATTTAAAAGTGTACATATGTAAAAAAAGGAATGCAAATTCCAGTCCAGTATAAATAAAAGTAGCAAATATTATGCTGATGGAAGGTCACTTGGATCGATCACATCACACACTTTTTTTTCTGCTTGATCCAAGAACCTGACCAGGGCAAAATTTAGTTCGGTGTTCCGGGGATCAAAGCATGCCAGAACTGCTGCCCTGCATGATCTCACCATATTTTTGTTCCAAAGTTTCCTTAAGAGGAACCGTCTTTCGTGCAACAGGTTTGGGCAGAGGCATAGGATGTGTGTGATGTCTTCTTTGTGTTTCCCACAAAGTCGACAGGGTTCGTGGCCATTGACTCTTTTCCATTTTGGCAAGTGACACGACAAGTTGATGAGTCCCATTCTTAATTTTAAGAAGCTTAGTTTTGTACGTGCAGTGAATGTTAAGGTTAGGTATGGCTGTGGAATCAGCTGGACATAGGATTGCAAAGTCATCCAGCCGTGACTTCTTCTTGCTAGCCGAGCCTTGTCTTCCACTAAAGAAAGTTTTTTAGCGCTTATTTTTGCTAATCGTTTGAATTCATTTTGGCTTACTTGCAGATTCCAAAAGTCGTTCAAACGTAGGGTTCTTAGCCCTTTTTCCCAATAGTCATGTCCTGCTCGCCAAAGGTTCTTGTTAAGACTGGCCCATAGGTGTTGGCCTAGGCTGCCTTCCTTCGATGACCTCAATTTGTGGCAGCACATTAAGAAGCTCTTGGCTCTGGCCAATGATTGGTTACAGATGCCCAGTTCCAGCCTGATTCGCGCCGGTGATGTTTGGTTTGGTAACTTGAACACTATTCTATAAGTTTTTGCGATGATATTATGCAAATTGCCACTGTCCAATCCTTTTAACACCTCGCTACCATAGGTTAATGTTGGAATGATTTTTGCCTGCGCGACCTGTATTGTTAGTGCAAATGTTGGGCCAAGTAGCTTTTTGTGTAGGGTGCTGACTGTGAAAGCAAGTGCTGCTCCCTTCTTTTTTTGTTCTTCAAGGTGCTTTTTATATCTGCCGTTGCTATTAAAAAAGACGCCAAGGTACTTATGGCAGCTGGATTCAGCTATGCTTTCCCGGTTCAGGACCCAAAACAGCTTCTTTGCCCTTCCTGGATGCACCGCCAAAATTTTTGTTTTCTTGTTGTTGATCTGAAGCTCTTTTTTGGTTGAATATTCGGAGATTGCGCCCAATAGTCTTTGCATGCCAATCTTTGTTTTACTAAGGAGGACCACATCGTCGGCATATAGCAGGTTTGACAAAACGAAGCCAGCTGCTTCAGGAGCGTGGGAATTTACCTTATTTAAGGCTTCAGGAAGGTCTGATAGGAACAAATTGAAAAGGGTGGGGGCCAAAACACATCCTTGGTATGCTACCTGGCATCATGCATAAACATATATGCATTGCCTTCTCTCTGTGTAACACCAACATCGTTCTCAATAGAGACCCAGTAAGATTTGCATGAGTAAGTGCACACAGTATTTATAGCAAACGTGTAACAGTGTGTCTTTATGTGACGTGAGAAATAAAAAAAATAGGCACATTTTATTTCTGTCGTACATAATGTAAAATAGAAACATCTGAAACCTAAATGTACAGCATACCTTTACCCAAATGTCAATGTGCCATACACATGCACTTAATATACAGATCTGGGTGATGGTTTTCTGCTGCTGTTCACATAGAAAACATGCATGCAAAGACTAGATGGGTTCCATCCCTACAAGTGAAACTGAGTTTGTGGACAGCTATCATGACAGTAGCAGTAACTGAGCTCTGGCCACATGTAGTTCATCTATTTCAGCATGAATGCCCAACATTTTCACTATCTCCAAAATTACCTCAACTGCCTTTGTTGAAGTTGAAAAAAATGGGCGACGGGCATTACTTTCATGGGCAGAATCAATCAATATGCAGGTTGTACGATCTGTGTCCTTAGTTATTCAAGGGAGGGTCTAGGCAATGGCAAAAAACATTGCTACCATGTGTGGCAGGATGGCAAGTTTGATAACCATTATGGTTTCACCACAGCAAAGGATGAGGGTTCAGTTAGGAGCCTTACATGAATGCCTTGAGAACTAAGCAGCTGCACAACATGTCAAGTGTTGATTTCTCAAAATGTGTCTATAAAAGCAACCAGAAGGAATATAATTGGGATACCATCTAAAAGTATTGGCAACCATCTGGAAGAACAGGCAAATAACCAACTCCACTAAAGATACTAGCAGCTCAAGCACAATGCCTTGGGTCTATGGGCACAGAACTAACTTAAGACAAAATCCTAAACTTACTACCATTTTGCTATTCACAGAAGGCACTTACTCATTTTGGTATTCACAGAAGGCACTTACTCATTTCGGTACTAGAAGTTAGGAGTCCTAACTTTGGGACTCCTAAATGCCTTCTTTGATTACCGAAAGTCCGAAAGTCCTAAAGTTAGAATTTTTCTCAATTTAGGAGCAGTAAAGTTGAGACTGCTAACTTTAGGACTCCTAAACTGAGAAAAATCCTAACTTTAATACCAAAATGAGTAAGTGCCTTCTGTGAATACCAAAAGTAGTAGGTTTAGGACTTTGTCTTAAGTTAGTTCTGTGAATCGGGCCCATTACCATCAAATCAATTCGTTTTCGGACTACCTGCGCCAGTTTGACTATTTCAAATTGATCATCAGGATGGGCAAACATGGGCTGGAATACTGATTGCTTTGTGGCAGATCTGTAAACATTAGGCACTATGAATGACAAATGTCTCAATATAACTGCTCTGCTATTCACTCGTAACCATGAGCCCACCAATCTGTCCTTATGGAAATTAGAAGATTGGTAAAATGGCCACTGCCTTCAAAAGAAGGCTTCTCTACGTTATGGTTCTGCCAACATTTAGACTAGTTGACGTTGGAAACTGTGGGGCATATTTACAAGCCCCCTAATACCACTGGAACTTCACTTTTATGGACGTTCCTGTGGTTATAGGGGCTTTACCTTATTTACAAGCCAGTGTTAAGCCACTTAATGTGGCTTAATACTGCCTTGTAAATAAGGCACCCTTTCATGCTATATTTAGCATGAAAGGGGTAGGCAATGGATTTTGCGGTGGACGTTCCACTGCAACACCTATTGATTTTGAAGCTGCCCCCTATTTACAAGGGAAGTGTAAAGAGAAGGCAGTGGCAAAATTAGGACCAGGGAAAAACTGGTCTTAACATTGCGAAATGAGGAGGAATGCTTTGTTTCTCCTTGTTTTTGCTGTCTGTGTGTGCTGCATTGTGCAAATATTGAGACATTTGTCATTCATAGTTCCTATTATTTGCTGATCTGCCACAAAGCAATCAGTATTCCAGCCCATGTTTGCCCATCCTGATGATCTATTTGCATTGTGCAGCACACATAAAAACAGCAACACACCATGAATGTTTGTTTATGTACAGGAATGCATCCTTTTCTTGCACTTAAACGATCATTAAAAAATTGATGATTCGCAACTTCTATGTGTGCTGCACAAATCACCATTTGTGATTGTTTATGTGCAGGAAGGGACACCTTCCTGCAAATAAACAATCATTCCCTCAATGCAGGCATCCTTGCACTATGGTGCAAAGGTGCCTGCATTGGCGCTAGGCAGCTTTATTTAGAGCCAACACTAGGGAAAACACAGGTAGGTGTCGTATCTTTGTAAATACAGTTCTTCCCTGCGTTTTCAGAATGGCAGAGCGTGGCATTAGCATTTTGTGCTTAACGCCGCGCTCCACTATTTCATGGTAAATATGCCCCTGTGTTTATTATCTCACTGTTATTCACATTGCATGAGATATCATATATCTCTCTCCTAAAGGCTTTTCTTCCCCATTTGTAAAACACAACATACATTTTTGTAGGGAATCCATTGGTGGGATATTGGAATGAATTAGGTCAAAATGTTGATGTGAGCTGTGAATGAGGTCCTGCATGTCCAAAATTGGCAGCGCGCTAAAAGTTACCAGGTTCTAAAGTGCAGTCTCCAAATTCCCCGGCGAAACTAGCAAACACTCAAACCAGCTCTGTGTCATCTGCACACACTTTACACTGACAGCCTAAACTAGACAGTCCCGTGTCTGGAAACTATGGAGCACTTTATTCTCCCTTATGACTCCGCAGGTGCACACCCCAGCCCCCCCCCCCCAACACTTAGTGCAGCCATTCATTTGATTATCTGGAACCATCCAAAGCCAGCTCACATACACTGTCATAGGGCCAATGTCTGTGTGCCCCAACAGTGCCTCTTTACCACATGGGTGGCGGTCAAATTCTCCATCTGGAACTCCTCCTCTTCTTGTCCTTGGGTGGGCTGTGATCACACTACCATAAATAGTTTAGGGGGCATAAGAGAAACATTTTTTTTACCTACATTACTACTATTCAGAGAAGAGATGAACTGGCAGGAGTAGTTTCTATGTTGTTGATACGCCACTGTAATGACAGAGTTAAATGGCATGAGGCTAGAAGAAATGTCAGAGGTTATCATTTATTTAGGAATTTGATCTATTGTGTTTTTTTACAATGAGGCACTCTAAGGGGCAATGGAACTCAAACCCCACCTCACTGATGGAGCTCAATAAGGTGGAAACTGTTCTATGGCTGCATGTAACATGACCTGGCAGTTCAGAGTAGACTGACCCTTTAGCAGTGGAGACCAAGACTGATGCATATGTCAGGTTTCTGTTTGGAATTGCATTGTGAAACAAAATGTAAATGGAATGCTGTGCAGAGCAATGCCAGATGTTATGATTTATTCAAGCCTTATGTCCATTAGCATTTATTTTCCGAACCATACCCTGTCATGTTCAAACAATGTATTCCTTCTGGTATCTCAACAGTTGAATTTAAACTAGCCACTCAAAGATTTGTGTACTGTGTCTGTCTCGTTTTCAGAATCCTTTATCTATTTGTTGATTCCATAAACATATACAAACATGTGGATGTAATGTTGAAAGTGTTTAGGTTGGATGAAACATTTGCCTTTAAAGGATAAGCCTCAATGACTACCAAACGCTGCCTCGTGTATTTAACAAGGGATCTAAAAAAACTCTAACCCCCCCCCCCTCAAGTGGCATAGGTAAAAAAACACATGTTCTTATATAGAGGGATTATATTCTGATGATTCTGCTTTGGGGGGATACTGGTTCTAGCATTTTAATCTAGCATTTTAACATGATTTATTTTAATGTTTGATGTGTTTGCTTGAATACCTAGGGCCTCATTTATGAAGGCCTTGCGCCACTGGTGCGTCACTTTTTCCCATTTTAAAAGTGAAGCACCGGCGGCGCAAGACCCTCATAAATAAGGCCCCTAGAGCCTCTCAGAATGCCATAAGTGCGTTTTTGCCTACATTTCCAGTTAAGGCCTTTTTTGGCCGACATTTTTTTGACAGTTGAAGTCTAGTTGCTGCTGTGGGATGTCCTTAAGTGACATAAGAGTGGCAGGTGCTCGGATACCCAACGGATGCGTGCAGCGGACGCGCCTAGCACAAGCCTGTCTGTGCTCGTCTACACTAGTTCGTGCTCAGTGCCAACCATGCTGCTTTGGTTTCCCCTCTCTAGAATGTATTTTGATTCAGTGATTCATGCTTTGAATCCTGGTGTGCTATATGCAGGTCAGATTGATCTGTCCACCACTGCTTTGCTGCCTTCCAGCCCTCTTTGCTCCTTTTAACTACATGACGGTTGTCCGTTTGATGATGACTATCCTATGAAGGTTACTAAACACAGTGCTATTTTATTAAGGATTCAGGCAGCGCCACTGATAATTGTGCAATATATCCACAGAAAATGCACTTCATATATTTGAGCATGTTATGGAGGAACATCTGAATATTCTTCTTCTCACCGAGACATGGATAAATGAGGATATAGCCCCAGATATTGCATTTGCCATCCCTGCCAGCTATTTAATTGCTCCACATGGTAAAGTGGGCAAGAGGAGTGGGGGTGTCGCCAATTCTTCTTGAACTGTCCCTGAAATTCACTGTCTTTAAGACCCCTGAGCTCCATGTGGGCTGAATCCCTTGGCTTCTGTCTCTTCCCTTCAGCCAATCAATCTGTGTCTAGAGTACTTATCTACCGCCACCAGTACAGGCTTCCAATGTTTTGTCCTTATTGGATGATTTTCTGTCCAGTTATTTGTTAAAGTACTCCGATTTTTTTATTCTGGGTGATCTGCAGATTTATTTGGACAAGTTAGAGGACCACCAAGCCTCACTTCTCTTGGACATTACATCCACTTGGAACCCAAAGCAATTTGTAGATAAACCCACTCACTCCGCAGGTCATTTGCTTGAACCAATCTTTTGAAGGTTGTATCAAGATTGTGGAAAATCTGAGGAATACCGGGCCAGATCACTCTTCAGTGTATTTCCACTGGCTATTGGAGCAGGGCCCCAGATGCAGAAGGTTGAACTCATTGCTTCCTCACCGCAGCTGGTCTAAAGTTAAGACTGAAGATATTACTTCTATCCCTAGCAACAGTGCTCTGGTGCTTTCTGGTAATATTGAATTTGATGCACTGGCAGTTAATGTCCGACTAGGAAAGATGGCAGACCAGGTGAGGTGGCACCTTTTAGACCAGGTTCTGGTGGTATGAGATGCCCATCTGCTCCATGGTTCAATGAGGACCTTAAACTACTTAGGCAGCACTGCAAAAAGCTTCAAAGAGCTAGCTGCTGATTTTATCTACCCAATGATAAGAAGCGCTACAAAAAGAAGCTATCTATCTATTACCTAGGCATAACAAAAGCCCAAGCAAAGTTCCTTACTAGATCTAATAATAGACCTAAGCAGGTTTTTAAAATCACAAAAAAGTTTAGCAATCTTTTTGCTCTTTTTCAGCCCCTGGAAGCATCTCTGAAATGTTGCTCTTACCGCTCAGATTTTTTGAGACAAGGTTTCTGTGCATTTTTAAGTCCTTAATACCTGTGAACGTAATAACATTACGGACTCCTATGGGTCAGTTGCCAAAAGTGCACCTACAGCCATTAATAGCTGTGTGACTGCTTGGTCTGGTAATCCGACCCTGTTAGGGCCTCTTTCACCTTCATACTCTATGATAGAGTTTTGTTCGATTTTTCTGGAGGTTCTTAGAGCCTTTAGTTCTGTCTCCTCTAATGACTCTTGTCCCCCCAAGTCATGAGTCCTAATGCGGAAGCTATAAATCCCACTCAGAATGTTCTGCTAAATAACTCACTGCACCATGCCATTGTTCCTAGTTGCTGGAAGAAGCCCAGGTTGATTCCTCTGCGCAACAAACCTTGGACACACATATCTGCCCTGGCCAACTAAAGGTTGATTTCTTTGCTACCAGACATCTCTAAGATCCTTGAGGAATTAATTAACACCAAGCTTTCTAGCTGTCTTGGAGCCAACCAGTTTTGATCCCTCCCAATTGGAATGTCACTCCAGTTGCAGCTCTGAGTTTGTTCTGGTTGAATTCTCGAATAATATTTAAATGGCAATGGATAACGGGAAGAAGTGGCTTTGGTGCTTTTAGACCTTTTGGTGGCATTTGATATGGTTTCCCATCCTACCATGATACACCTTCTGTGGGACATGTGGATGGGTGGGACCACCTGTACCTGGCTGCTTTCTTTTCTATCAAGCAGATGTCAGTCAGTGTGGTGCCATCATTTGCAAATGACTCTAACTCAATTGAGTTCTGGGTTACGCAGAGCTCTGCATTGAGTCCGACATTGTTCAATGTTCATATGTTTCCTTTGCTTCAACAAGAGGAGAGGTAGGGAGATTTAAGCAACACTCTTATTCCCCGGTTATAATCAGTAAACAAGAAAAGAGTGTCAAATGGTTATACCAGACCATAGTCAGGAGCAGCTAAGAAAGGGGTTGACGGCCTCACTCAGGACATTAAGGAAAGCCCTCACTCACCACCTGGTGATGACATGTTTCATCATCAGGCCCTACCAAAGAAACCAAGTGTCTCTTTGGTGTGCTACAACGCCAGATCTACTGCTAAGCAGGATAGTGAGATTCAGACGTGTTGTGCAAAGTAAATTTAACTAATGAGTGGTGAGGGTTTAAAAAGTCAGTAGTGTATCAGAAATACAATTATTTCTGATACACTACTGACTTTTTAAACCCTCACCACTCCGGTCCGCAGTAGATCTGGCATTGTAGCAAACTCCAGTGCAAAACAAGCAAGACAGATATACTGGTCTTTGGCTCTTCTCCCCCTCTGTGGGGCAGTGGGATTTGGCTAAGTTCTGCTCCATCTCCTTTGACCCCCCACTATGGTAGTGAAGAACCTCAGAGTGAAGGTTTCATAGTAATTTGTCTTTCAAACCACAAGTGGAGAGCACAGTTGAGACTTGCTTTGGCCTCGTATGATCACTGAGGAAGTTTCTTGTCAGTGCCCTTATAACAGATAGGCTTAACTATGCCAATGCACTCTTCTCACTTTATACCTACTCAAGAGACTCTAGCTGGTGAAGGATGCTCCAGCTGGGGTCCTGCTTAATATCCCAAGGAATGTTTCTGGTCAGGCCCATGGTAAGGAATTACATTGGCTGCCTATTGGGGTGAGAATAAAATGTAAGGGGCTGGTGCGTGCCCACAGAGTTTTCCATGGACTGGGTCTAAAATATTTATCTAAGCAACATTTTCACTACCTGTCATCCTGAACCCTAATTTTGGCTGATGCACTGCCGGCTGTAGTGCCTAAGACAAGGAAGAAGAAATGGGGAGGATCCTCCATTTCCGTGCTAGCCACTGCTATCTGAAATGTTCACCCAAGAAATCTAGGGGATATTATGGTTACAGGTTCTTTTAAAGGTAGCCTGAAAACCTGACTTTCCAATGTAGCTTTTTAGCTTGAGTCCCCTCACATTTGCATTTATGATTGAAGCTCTACATACCTGCAGTGCCGGGACACTCCTTGGAGTATCTTTGCGCTTTATAAGCTCTACTTTGATTTGATTTGATACGGGAGCTGAGATGATCCAGTCTTTTAGGGACTCCTCTTTAGGTTTTGAATGTCTTACCTCTTAAAACATTCTTCAAAGTAGTGTGGTATTCTTTTCTTTACTCCTTTAGAGGTGCCTTTCTAAAGATCATCTGACATTAACATTTCTTTCCTTCCTTCACTGGAACCCTCACTTGTGCCTTTAACGTCCATCTCTCCCTCGCCTGTACTTTCAAGGAATTATGACACATTAATCATATTCATAAAGTAGAGGGTTCCAACTTTGTCCTGCTTTTTTATTTAAATGCTTTTTCCTGACCAGTCAAGATGCAGTCCTCCTTGTACACGTTTTATCCAATTTGAAACAATTTACAAATCACAAAAATAAACTTGTAAAAATAGTGTCACTTTGGGCCTGATTACGATGGTGGTCAGAAGGGCCTCCGTGGTCCCGTCAGAGTTGGAAAAGACTGATTCGGTCACGTCGTAAGCGGTCCTCCCGACTGCCATATAAACAATCGGCACTGATAGGCAGTTTTCCGACCACCTTATTATGATGCGCCTATCAGACCATCCGACTGAGGCGGTTAACCGGCTCATCAGAGTTGGTGGAAACAGAGGGACAGACAGCTCAAACTGAACTCCACGCAGCTCTCCGCATCCAGGGATACCATGGATCCTGCTGTACAAGTCCTGCCGCTGCTCTACCTTTTCCATTACTACGAAATCCGATGCCGTCGTGGACCCACCACTCCTGACGTATATGAAATCACTGGCTTTCCGACGGCATCTGTCGGAGCTAAAAGCTTTCTGATCTCATCAGTCGGAATTGATTTCTTTCCGACTGCCATGGGTGAAGATCTCCAGTGCATGAATAGTAATAAGGCGGTCGGATAGTACCAGCCCCGGCGGTAGGATCTTTCCCACTACCATACCGGCCGCACTGCTTTTCTGACTGGCATCGTAAACAGTTTTTGCACCTTTATCTTCAAAGCTACTTTGCAGATTGGT
Source organism: Lissotriton vulgaris (assembly GCF_964263255.1). Lineage (NCBI taxonomy): Eukaryota > Metazoa > Chordata > Amphibia > Caudata > Salamandridae > Lissotriton > Lissotriton vulgaris. The sequence goes on from NC_141691.1 coordinate 1,318,962,951, forward strand.
ACCCTGTTCTGATGGCTAATCAAGTTTGTTATATTTTCCAACATGTATTTTGATGAACAACAACAGAACTCCTTATCTGGTTTGTAGTGCATTTGGGTATGTCTCTTTTTATCTTGTGCAGATACTAAGCTTTTATCTGCATTTGATCAATTAATACTTACATTTTTATGAATCATTTTCTAATTTCATGTATTTATAGCCACATTCTGGAGAGCAGGTGTTCCTATGCCTTGGAGTACCTAAATATTATTTTGTTGAATCACATAGCCAGTCCAGGAGCAATCATTTTTTTAAGTTTAGTATTTTTATTTAAGAAATGAAAGTTATACATGTATTCCGGCAAATCAATATATAGGAAAACCATAAAGTACAATATAGGAATTGAGTATTAAGACTCCTATCAGCATCAGCAAAGCAAATAACTGCAATGTGCAGGTAACCAAATTGAACAAAATATTGTTAAAGAAAAGAGTAAAATAGAGAGAATATAGCAAAAAGAACAGAAGAAAAGAGAGAGAGAAGAGATGAGAAGAAGTGTAAATACTATAAAACTGGTGAGAGAAACTTCAAAAAATCATGAAAATCATACAATTTAATGATAAACAAGAGCAGTATTGGTAATCGAAAAATGCGTTATCAACAACACGCAGTCCCAATGCTAAAAACAATGGACCCGTTTCACAAAAGTAATCTGAGACAAAATCCTAACTTTATGACTTTTGGTATTCACAAAAGGCATTTAGAAGTAGTAAAGTTAGGATTCCTAACTTGACTAGTCCTAAATTCACTTTGCGAATACCCAAATTCATAAAGTTAGGATTTTCTCTCCGTTAAACTTAAGTTTTGGTAAACTTAAGACCAAATGAGACAAAATACTTACTTTACGACTTTCGGTATTCAAAAAAGGCTTTTAGTCATAGTAAAGTTAGGATTCCCAACTTTCCTACTCCTAAATGCACTTTGTGAATACCGAAAGTTGTAAAGTTAGGATTTTGTCTCCGATTACTTTTGTGAATTGGGCCCAATGTGTAATTAAGTTGTAGTACGAACATGAACGGACTCATATCTAATTAATGATTCCCAAAGTTCACCCCTGTTTTGCCGGTAAAGATGAAGAATGTAAATTATAACTATGCGAACGGTGGTATGACATATCAAGTTCCACCACTGTTGTAGTGTAATATTGTCTACAGTTTTCCAATTAGTGGTAATTACCTGGAATGCAATAACAATCAGTAGATCAACACATTTACGGAGTAGTTTGCTCTGAAGTCAGATACTACTTAAGCCACCTAAAAATAAAATATCCATGGAAAATGGAGTGAACTTTTGGTGACATGTCCTATTCTGTCTATAACTGCTCCCAGAACAGTGTCAGCTTAGGACAAAGGAAGAATACGTAATGATAAGTACCAGGATTTGAGTTGCACCTCCAGCATGCATAACTTTTAAGCAGTTTGAATTTAAACAAGTGTTCTTTTGTATGGTTTAACCTATTGTTTGGCCATTTAGACAAGGTTTTACCAGCGCTCTCTATATTATTGAGACCTTGGTGGTATGAAATATTCGTCTAAGTGGGGATTGCGGTGAATTACCCTGAATGGAAAGGGTAGGGAGGGACACCAGTGTAGGAGCCTACAGGGTTTTCTAAGATCTGATATTGTTGGAGAGATTTTGGAGAGAGATTAAAGGAAGAGGAGAGAGTTGAAAATGGAATAATGGAATTATTATGTTGAATCAATTGAGAAACAGTGAATATACCTTTGTTTAACCAAGTTCACCAAAATAACGGTTGCAAGTAGCCTTCATTATATCAAATAGGACTCTGAAGGAATTTGTCAGCGGGGGGGAGAGGATTTACTGAGTAAAGCTTGAAAAGAGTACATGAGTGAGATATAACTGCAGGTGCCCAGTATTTAGGGAATTGTGACTTGTGTCTAGTATGTATGTGAGTTAAGGGAGAGGTAAGGGATGATTCCAGCTGAAACCATAATATAGGTGGAGAGAATTCAAGAAACCAACTTTGACATTGTCTAATACCAAAGGCGTTATGATAAGAAAAGAAGTCAGGTAAATTACTCTCTCCAACTGATTTTGGTAATTTTACCCCATGTAAACAAAATGAGAAGGCTTCCTGTCCCATAAAAATCTATATGAGTCTATTTATAGTAGTAAAGTATTTCACCAGGATTTTAATAGATAGCATCATGAGATAAAAAATGAATAATTGGAAGTAGCATCATTTTAATAGTATCCAAACAATCCCACCATAACAAAAATAAAGGAGACCAACCTTGCATTACTTTCAAAACTTTTGCCAGTAAGATGTCCTTATTAGATTGCAGAGTATTTCGGAGATTTTTGCATTATATGATACCTGGACATTTGATCTTATCAGGGTTCTAGGAGAGCCCAATTCCAGCAAAGGGTGCTTTAAACCAGAACGTATTCAAAGGCAATGCTTTGGATGTTTCCATGTTGAGTTTAGAACCTGATACATCTATGTATTTACTTAGTACTTCAAAAAAGTGAGGGAGTGATGTTTCTGGTTTAGAGATATAAAGAAGGATGTTATCAACATATGTCATAAATGTAATATGTGCTTATTTAGCTGAAAGCAGAACACAGTGTTTAAGCCTATAAAAAAGGTTCAAGTGCAAAAATAAAAAGAAAGCATAGGAGAAAGAGGGAATCCCCGCTGTGTGCCCCAGTGGAGATGGAAGTAGGAAGATTGAAAACTGTTGACCAAAACAGACGAGCACAGGGTAGAAAAGTTAGGTAATTAATCAAAGAAATTGAGGGCCGAACCCATGTCAGTGAAGAGTTTAGAGTTGATAATTCCAGTCTACTTGATCAAATGCCTTTCCAGCAACTAGGGCCAACACTGCCAGGAAATGATTAAGTTTAGCTGCTTTACTGAGGATGTTTAAAAAGACTGTGAAATATCCATTATATTCCTATTTTTAACAAAGTCAGACTGTTCTACATCTACTAGATCAGGAATAAAGTCATTAAGGGGATAAGGAATAAGACATATCATAGCTTCCATAAAAGATCCAGATGATTTGTTCAATAAGAGTAAATGAGCAATTAATTTAAATAGTTTAGGGAAAAGTAATTTTGAAAACTAAATATTTATTTGTACCATGAGCCCATCTGGTCCTGGTGCTTTACCAATTCGATTTGTGAGGACTTGTGCATGGAAGAATGAGAAAAGAATGAGGCAAAGGATTTCTCAGAACGTGTGACTTCAGGGGTATATAGTGATTGATCAAAATCAAAAAAATACCTAGCAATGTCCAAATCGCGAAAAAGTATAATACCACATGGATTAGGGATAAAGGCAGTGGAGGATTTTTCTTTCCTACTTTTAAGGTAATTAGCTAACAAAATCCCAGTTTTATTGCATCCTCTATAATATCTAGCATTAATCTTGTGAAGAGTACTGCAAGTTTTTTGTAATACTTTTATTGAATTAAATCTTGGCTACCACCAATTTACTAAGTTCAGATTTATTATTTATACATGTAAAATATTTATGCTCCAATCTCTTCATTTCACTAAGAATAAAAGCTGATTCCTTCTCCATAGCTTTTCATTTGTTGGAAACATAGCTAATAATAAGCTTCTGGATGTGGCTTCAAACGCATCCCATACAAATTGGAAAGAAGATTATTCTATATTGTTAATCTTGAAATATTCATCAACAAATGCCTCATAAGCAGTGACAATGTCCTTATCGAAAAGTAAGTAGTTGTTAAACCTCCAATGTGATCTGGGTTAAGGGATGCTGAGAACAACTAAATCAGTGTCCACAGAGGCATTATCTGAGATTCAAACTTAGCCTATCTCAGAATTAACTTAGTGACTGGTAATGTTTTTGCTAAGGAAGGCATAATCTATCCTAATTTGTGTTTTATGAGGGACAGAATAGAAAGAATACTCTTGACTGGAGTGGTGAGCCAGTCTACAGGAATCTGAGAGGGTGTTATATTTGATAGCGTCCTTAAATGTTTTATGTGTTATTTGAGAGAGAAATCTTTTAGATGAATGGCGATCTAGAAAGGTTTCCATAATTTGGCAATAGTCTTCCCCTAAGATGACATTTTCAGTAAAGTGTTGAGTGACCAGTTGTGAGATATGTTTCGAAAATAAAGGATCAGGGTTGGTAGGACCATAGACATTAAGTATCGTGAAAAGGAACTCATCAATATTAAGTTGTAGCAAAACCCAACAACCTTCCTTGTCATTTTCCTGGGATACAAGGGAAATATTTAAACCTTTATGACATAGAATGTCTGCCCAATTGTTATGTTGTGTAGCAGAGGAAATGAAAAGTTAGCCCACCCATTGTGTTTGAAGCTAGTTAACATCTGTTTCAGTAAGATGCGTTTCTTGAACTAAGGCAAGCTGGCTGTGCGATCTAGAAAAGTGGGTCAAAACTCGCTGGTGTTCAATATAGTTTTTCAAACTTTTAACATTCCAGGTTTTGACTCTAAGAGGTATACAAGGAGAATTTTTAGCTGAACACGCGGGGAAGATATAGACATGAGCATATTGTATGCATTAAGTTTTGGCAGAAAATCTAAAGAATAAGAATAGGAGCAGAGTGAGAAGAAAGAAAAGTAGAGGAGGAGCAAGAAACCCCCACAAAGACAAAGGAAACATAAAGGCAACACAGGAAGTAAAAACCCTAGTTGCAAAAATTATCTTACGTGAAATAAATACATCCCAAGGGATGAGGAGAGTGTGGAGCACTTAAAGATGATGGAACCAGACTCAAATCCAGCAAACATGTAATGGAATACAGCGAACACCGAACAAATCACCAATTACAATTGGAGAGAGGAACAGAGGCATATAGTGGCTAAATGATATTGAAAAATATATTGGCAAAACTTGCCAAGGACTATGAGATGTCAAATGCTGGTGGTACGGTACACACAATGAAGGGGCAAAACGCATTAAGACAGGACATACACACCAGATAATACACTGCGGCTGAAAAACAATGAAAATTATATTGGTTCTGCAGAGTACACATACCAGGAATGACCAATTCCTTACGGGGAGAGAACATTATGTAATTCAAGAAGTATAGTAGACAAGTCATATATAACAATCAAGTTTGCTGCAGCACAATTTCCATATCTTCAAGACAATGTTGACAAAGAAAGTACTGCAGTTTAGCTGGATCCTCAAAAGTATAAGAGTTCTCTTTAGAAATGATTTTGAAAAAGCATGGTTGAACAATGCCATACCTAATGGTCATGGATTTGTGGGCGGAGTTCTAGTAAATGTTTTCCTCTTGCAGCCGTAGCATTAGAAACATCCTGCAAGAAATAGACCTTGTTACCAGACCATTTGAGTGGACCCACTTGTATGGCTGCAGACTTAGGGGGTCATTAGGATCGCGGACGGACTTAAGTCCGTCCGCGACCCCAGAGCATGAGGGAACGTCCGCATGGGCTGCGGCGTTCCCTCTGTGCAGATTAGGATGTGACCGCCAGGGTGGCGGTCACATCCTCTATTTTTAACATTGCTGCGGGTGGAGCTTCAAGCTGCACCCGCAGCAATGTTAAAAATGCATGCAGAGCATTTGCGTGCACAAAGCGGCAGGCACCGCGCGGTGCCTGCTGCATTGTGCACGCAAATGCAGGGGGGTACCATAGGTACCCCCCATGTGCACCCCCCACCCCCCACTACACCTAGGGGGCCCGCAATGGGCCCCTGCAGTGCAGTTACACATGCTTTTCCACGGCGGAAAAGCCGCCGCGGAAAAGCATGTTTCCATGCACATCCTAATCTGGCTGAAGGTGTCTAAGAGACACCTTCACCATTTTAGTGCTTTTCCGCCGCGGTTGTAAGCCAGCCGCGGCGGAAAAGCTGCGGACCTAAACCATGACCCACCAGCCATCCTAATGTGGCGGTGGGTCCTGGTGGGTCCGCAGAGGATTTTCCGCATCCTCCGGGCCGGCGGTGGCTTCCGCCGGCCCGGAGGATGCGGAAAATCCTCCATCCTAATGACCCCAATAATGTGCATTAAATCAATATGATTTAGGAAAAGGATAATGGTGCCTTGAGATCTTTAATCTGAAGAGTTTGCAGATGCTTTAGGACCACTACTGTGGGCTCTTTGAATATTAGATAGGATGTGATCAGGTAACAATAGAAGGGATAACCCCTTGCAGAAAGAAAATTATGTTGGGCCCTTCTTAATTGTGAAGGATTCCATTGAGTCATAAGTCATCTGCAACAGATACAAAACCAGGCGGCCCGCCTGGCCTTCAATCTTCCAAAATTTCACCACTCTACCCCACTTCTGGAATCCCTACACTGACTCCCCGTGCGAGCCAGAATTCAATTCAAGCTCGCATCCATCACTTTCCTGGCCCGACTTGACCTGGCTCCAGCGTTCATCTCCTCTGAGATCGTTTCATATGTTCCCATCAGGGAACTTCGCTCGTCTTCCCAGTCCCTCCTCACCATCCCACGCTATCGGAGAAAGAAGTGAAGAGGCTCTAAATTTGCCACCCTTGCCCCTACCCTCTGGAACTCTCTTCCCCTTGAACTTCGTACCATCACCCTCTACCCACAGTTCCGTAAACATCTCAAGACCCACCTATTCACGAAGTCTTTCGAATAACACTCCTCCTGCTCCCCCAGCTTCTAATCTCGGATCCCGTTAGCCATAGCGCCAAGAAACCGCTGGTATACGTGCGCTCTAAAAGTATTTTTAAATTCAAATTCAAATTTCTTCTCCGATTTCGTTTTTTCAAGTCTTCCCTAGTCTGTTTGAGCAAATCTATTTCCTTTGTTAGTTGAGATAGCACTGGAATTGAGTACTCCACATCACTTATCCTTTGTTAAATAGCCATATGTGTAGATCATGTGTAGATAGAGGAATAAGTGATATGCTGTCCCTGGTTGATTAAAACTGAGTCAGTTGCAGGGAATTAAAGATTACTCGACCATGAATGGTTCACAGGTGGAAATCCATTTTATTGGAATTTAGGGCCCTCATACACCTGAAAAGGTGTCATGCTTCGTCATCGGGTCGGCGATGCAATACCCGACGAGCTCCCAATGAGGGGCACTTTGGCGGAGATCTTTTTTCAAATAGCCAGTTGGTGCCGTGGGGGTGAGGGGCCTGGTTAGTGTTGAATATGTGAGTTAAAACAGGATTGGGAGTACCAGCAACAAACATTTTAATCAGTCTCCTACCCTGAGTAAAAGAAAAACATGAGGCCCAGGGTTGAGATTATGTCTCATATAAGGCGCTCTTTTGTGTGAAAGGTCAACATGTTTCTCACCTAATCAATAATCTGGGGCGATTCGTCCGGACCTAAAGAGTTTAGTAATCTATCTACAACAATGACAGTGATGTGGTGAAAACTCACACTACTAGCCACCCGAACCTCTATTGTGTGGAGTACCTGGTAGTACTGGATCTACCCTAATTAGGTTGTGTTTAATTCTTCATCAATACCTGGCCGGTCATACATAATGGGCTTCCTCATGTAGTCTACGTTATCCGCAATATGCCCGGTGACCTACCCGTCGCTGACGGGTTTGGAACCCGGCAGCAGTGGGTATTTCACAATAGTGAGCTTTACTGCCCTCAGCCTGCTTTGACCCCTCAGAGGCCTGCCCTGCTGATTGACCCCTACCTCTTCACCTGAACCCAGGACAACCAGAATGACTCCAAGGTCTAGTTTGATGGCTTCCTGTTCAGAGCCACAGGGACATAACAGGCTCCCATCATCTTGAACCCACACCTAGATCCAGCCTGTTTGAACCCTGAATCCTAAATAGTTCCCCTCCAGTACTGGGCACTTTATTGTGGTGTTAAATGTGCCCAGAAAGCCAACATTCAAATCTTGGGACTAGGAACATTATGGGCTAAAAACTGCGCTAAAAACATCACCAGTTGGCCTGACTTTGTGGTAGCTTCCAATACGTTCTTGAGCTTAGTAGCAAATCCTGTTCAATGGTACTTAGCAAAAGAGGAATCCAGCCACCTAGAAATCTGGTTGACTACAGCCTCCTGCCTTGTTCCGCTGGAGATTTGTGACCTCCAAAAAAGACTTGGGGCCCGATGCTTCAAAAAAAGTTTTATGATTCCCTAATTGCGAATCTTTGTGATTCACAATTTCGGGATTGCAAAATGGCATGCATAAAAGTGCGCAGTACACTTTCTGCGATTCCTAAGGAGTCGCAAATGACCTACCTTATGAATATTAATGAGGTAGGTCGCAATTTGCGACCCCCTAGGAATCACAAAAATCACAGGGATGGTGGCCTGCTGAGATCAGCAGACCACTATGTCTATGATTGCTTTTAAATAAAGCAATAATTTTATTTTGTAAAGCAGCCTGTTTTCAACAAAGAAAAATGAAATGCTTTACAAAAAGAAAAATGAAAAGTTTTCTTTTCATTTTTTAAGCTCAGACAGTGGTCCAAGGGACCACTACCTGCTCTTAAAAATTGTTTTACAAACATTCACAAAGGGGAAGGGGTCTCTTGGGGACCCCTTCCCTTTTGCAAATGTCCTACCACCTACTTGAAGTAGGTGGTAAAATGTGAATGTTTTGCGACTGCATTCACTGTCACTGAAATATTCATGCATAATGTTAGTATTTGCTTCTATGTGAGCCTTAGAAAGGTAGCGCCGGGAGATCGCTGATGCACAGCACACACTTTTTTTATGGCAGGCTCACTGCCATTAAAACTGTACCATTGAGTAAACTTGCAATTTGCATGGTGCTGCCGCAGTCGCATCACCAGCATATTGTGTGCCTCAGACAACTGCAAGTTCGGCTGTGATGGTGAATCCCTGGCAGTAGCAGTGGTCCTATGACAGTCCAACTGCCCAATTCATAATACAGCAGTTGGACCATTGGTGCAGCGATCGCAGTCAGTCACATTTTTCAACTTTGTCCAAGTCTCTTGTGACTTAATGTCCATGGTTGCTGCTTTGGTCTTTTAGGTGCTAGAGTTTACTTACACTTTAAAATTCCTAACTTTGAATTTACTGGTTGGCCTTTTGCCATTTTGCTGTCAAATAATTTATGAAAATGTACTAAGTACTAGTTGTCTAAGTTAAGCCTGATCACTTTTGTGCCAACCTACTAGAGGGTTCATTTAGATTTTTTGTTGTTCTCCTCAATAGGGATTGTGGCTGTGGCTTGTATAGAAGTCACTCTCCCTTCAACCAACAACCCAATTTCTGACAGCAACTTTTAACAATCCTTGATACTCCAGCATCTGTTGACTGTCTTTGAGTTTAAGAAAAGTTTCTCATTTAATCTCAATCAGTTGGCTATCCACAGAATGCAAGGGTATATAGCACATAAGCCAGAAGTCCCTTTGATTCTTTTTAAAGATGTACATAAAGAAGCATTCTGACCTGACATGCTTTGTGTCAGCGTAACTTTCAATGTTTATTGTGATGAATGTAACCCATTTAGTGTGGGCTTAATCATGCTGTTGGGATATGTTTCTTCTGCCTCATTTTCTTCTAAAATGATAGCACTTAGATATAGAGCACCTGGCTGATGGGAAATGCTAATACTGTCTCTGCTTCTTTCCTTGTACATGCTCAGGCTGTAAACTATGAGAGCAAGAGGAAATACAATGTTAGAGTGAAAGCCATAAACAGACATACTGATGAGCGTTATCCATTTGAAGACATTGCCACCGTCAAGATAAGCGTGGATGACGCAGACGAGCCGCCCTTCTTCATAGCGCCTGAATATGTGATGGAGATCCGTGAAGGTGCAAGCCCAGGCTCGTATGTCGGAGCTGTGTCTGCCAGAGATCAGGATAACGCCAACAGCCCTATCAGGTAATGTAATCAAAGAACCTGCTGTGCAAAGAATTTTTCTTCAAATGTATTTTTTTGATTTTCAACATTACAGGGAAAAGTTCAAGTTATCCATCCTGACAACCTAACAGTAATAACAGTAGCTAAGGAAAACTACCTCGTCATTACCTCCAATAACATTTTCCCCTTCAGTCAATCAACTGTGGCTGCCAGTACTGCCCATCAACACCACTGCAGAGACTAACAATTATTCTTAGTATTCTCCTCTTGGTCCCCAGCAACACACTCCAGAGTATCTAATATCCCCTTTTTCAATGTGAGTATGTCCCACGCGGTAGTAAAATAAGCACTGAAGTGGCCTTGTGGAGATGCTTCAACAGGAAACCCCATCATACCTCAAGAAGATGTGAAGCAGTGAAATCCCTTTGTCCCTATAGGTTGCTAATGAGTTTGAGGTTTGACCACATTTGAGATGCTGGGGGGTCCATACCAGTCCGTTAAGGGACAATTGTACCTCCGTCCAGAAAAAATGGAGCGTACGGCAGCTTCACTAGACTACCAAGGAGTGTAATGCCAATCATTAACTATTTTGTAATTAATTCCTTAGGATTTCTTAAACTGTGGGAGGTTTTATGTACTTCCATACTTAAGGTTTCCCAGTCTCAAGGAAATGTCAGTGCTCCAAGACATATCTTCCATCTTTTCATGTGTGGTCATTCCCTAAGTAGGTAAGCCTCAATCAATAACGCACATAATTTGGAGATTATTCTTTTTATCCTTATCAATTTCTCATTTGGATTTTCAAGTGTGGGCTGCTGTTTTCGTGATGCAGTCTATATGTGTCTCCTAGGAGAAATGCCATTTTACATTGCTCAGATTTAATGGAATGGCCTCAACTTTGCTTGCTCTACTGGGTTGAAATAAAGTTGTGTAAATCTGGGCACTAGTTTTTCTGACACCATGTCTTACTTTATATTAGCGGTGTTGACCAGGAAGGAGAGTTATGTTTTTATGGGTGTCCTGTTTCTTTTTAGTCACATGATGTCCCACAATATAAGTTGCTTGTAAATGTGCTAATAATTGAAGATAGAGTTCACGTGGAGTATAAAATAATAATAATATTAATCCATATTTGTAGAGCGCAAACTTTTCACCCTTTAAGGTTTCAAGGCGCTGGGGGCTATCAGGGAGATTAAGTGAGCTATTGCCCAGATGTTGAGCTGATCTGTCACCGGGAATCGAACAGTGAGTCGTGCTCCAGAGTCAGCCACTCTGGCCGCTGCACCACACCTCTCCCACTCAATCAGAGATTTAAAGACCAGTGGTAATAGCCAGCAAAGATCTGCCTTCTGATTATTCCCTTCTTCACTTTCCTTATTTGAAGCTGGTAATGCCTTTACTGTTTGAGTAACATTTTGAAAGTTGCAAAGCTTCAACAGCAGTGGGTGCGCAAGTTTAGCAAGGGTGCTTTACTGACTACTGTCAGTCCCTCTTGTCACTAGGCAGTGCCTGGCACATGGCCCTCTGAATATTGTGAGTCCCTGAAAATGAGACATTCGAAACTGTAAAAACATGGGCCTCATTTATGAGAAGTCACGCTGTGCAGAAAGTCACCCTTCGTTACGCCTGCCCTTGGAAGGTGTGAGATTTTGACACATCCCGAGGTTTACAAGTTCTTGTAAATCTAGGGATGCGTCAAAACCCATGGGAGTTGCATGGGAACACCACGCAATGCCCATGGAACGCCTTCCCAGGGAAGAGTAACTCAATGCAGTGATTTACGCTGCGTTGTGTTACACCAGATTTTTTTAAGCCACTCAGAACCATGCAAAGTGGCTTTGCATGACTTAAAAAATCTCACTTAGGGCCAGATGTATCAAAGGGTTTTGCCCATTCTGTGTCTATGGGGAAATGTGTTGATACATATGGCCCTTAGTGGTTTGCGTCACGCATGTACCATGTTGCTTGGTGCAAACAATGTGCAAACCTCACATAAATAAGCCCATTATATCTGATAGACTGTGGAGTAAAATTTACCTGCACTCAGAGAGCCTCTTTATTTTGGGACGTGCATTGTTATGTACGGTGCTCTTTAGTTGTAGATTCAAGAATTATAAAGACAACTTCAAAAAGTTTGTTGCATTCAGGAAACTAACACTTATAGATGCAATGAACACAATACAGGCTCAACCGTACTTCAACCCTAGGCAAGTTGATACTATTGAGATAGGCTTTGCTGGCTCAATGTTACCCTAAGGTACGATGACTTCAGAGAGAGATTGATATTTCCTCAGTAAAGTTTGTACTGGACCCCTCTTTTGATTTTTATTTGCTTTCATTGCTCTCTGTACGCGCCCAGTTTATGGGTACGTGTGCCTGACATTATTCAATATATTTTCTCCATTTCAAAACAGAGTACACAACATGCATCAGTTTACCCTAGAAGCTTGTCTCATTTACCCAATGATGTTTGTCTCTCTATAAATAGCCCAAGTACTTCCATACAGGAAACATTATGATTTTGTTATTGCACCATCCCCAAAAATCACAAGTTGTATACTACAACTAGTCTCTGCCAGATAAAAGACTACAATTTTCCGTATAAAATATATATTTTAAATTACAGAAGACTTGGCATTTCATGGTTCATCTCTGGTCTTGTTGATCAAGGTGATATATATATTAATATTGAACATGTTTTAGAGCGCTCAAAAGCCCTATATTATTCTGATTTCTTTTTTCTGTCTCACAATATTTGTCCCTCCATGCCCTTTCTTGGCATCTACATTTTTGTTTAAAAAGTCTTAATTCTGTTGAACACCAGGGGCAGTGGACTTACTTCTTACCTTTTTACATATCTTGGGGGAACAGTTAAGGCAACTACAGCAATAATCCATTCCCTATAATTTGATTCTGCCGTATCCGGGTCTGGGTGTACCAAAGGCTGAGTATTCTTTTTCAATGCTTTGATTTTGAGACTATGTGGTGAACTCATACCTGGATTAACTTTTTGTAGGGCTTTTAGAGTAAACAATATAGCTTTTTGATCCAACTACATTAATGGTAAAAAAGAGACTTAGGGGCACATTAGGATGGCGGGCGGACTTTGTTGGCCTGCCACCCTGTCGTGAAAAGGGACCGCCCGCCATAAGGGCGGGGGTCCAGTGGGTGCCATTAGGATGCGCCCGCCACAGTGGCGGGTGCATCCTGCATTCCTAACATTGTGGCGGGTGGTGCACTCAGCACCGCCCACCACAATGCCAGGAAGGCATGTTGTGCACTTCCATGCACAACATGGCAGGCACCGCGTGGTGCCTACCATGTTGTGCATGGTACTGCAGGGGGGTACCACTCCCCATGTGCACCCCCCACCACCTGGAGTCCTTGGGGGCCCTCAACCGGCCCCCCAAGAAGACTCTGCATGCCTTTCCGTGGCATCATTGCCCCCATGGAGAGGGAGGCGTGGCTAAGCACGCAATGGCAGCAGACGTGTCTGGGTAGAGCTCCGCGTTGAGCTCCCCTCACACAGGCAATTTCCCTGAAAAATTATCCCTGTATGCGGCCCCCCGTCGGCAGCGAGGCTGTGAGTAACTGTTCCCCACAAGCTGGCGAAGGTTGGAGCTGGAGGGCCGCCCCTGGCCACTTCTGCAGGGGCGGGAAGAGTTGGCCCCTGCCGCGGATCCTCGGCGCCGGCACCTGCACCTACGCAAACCCGAGGTTCGGGCGCTGTAAAGAGGCCCGGGTGAGATCACAGGGCGGACTCAGGGCATGGCCAACATCGGAATCCTGCTTGTGTTCCTCCTGCTGCCTACAGAGATTGGCCAAACGGTGAGAAAGACCCCCTGCTGGCGGTGCCCGATCGGGGTGAGGGCCGCTGACTTGGAGGTGACGAATGGAGGCTGCCATCTTGACGGGCTGGTCACGACCGGGCCGGGGAGGGATCAGACGAAGACACAGCGAGACTGCTCCTGCTGAGGCCAGGTACGACGGGACCCCAGAGGAACACGTCTGTGCCCCCTACCACACCGGGGCGGCGGCGAAGGGTTACTGTGGGGCGAGCTAAACTCCCCGCCCCCCTACTTTCAAGTTGGGCAATCGGAGCGGCCATCTTGGCGGGCCTCCTCCACTCGGTGCGAGAATCGGCGCAACTTCAGGAACTGGTGACCCTACCCTGGGAGGCTGTCGGAGACGACGCTGAGTGGGCATTACCATCACCGGCACTAATGGACAGCGGGCGCCCAGAGCCTCACGACATTGGCGCTGAACCAGTGGCATTGCGGACCTACCCAAAGGAGCCTGTCCCATATGGCCCTCCCCCCCTGTTGACAGAAGGCCCTGACCCGCGGTCGGGCCCGGCTAGTAGACGGGGACATCACCCTACGGGTGGCGACGCTGGGGCCTCCCCGGGCGGAGGAGCGGGCACGGCTGTGGGGCAGTGCCCGTGTGGAGTGAAGGCACTTGGGATTTTTAATTAAAGCGCCCCTTCACCCTCTGGCCCCGACTATATGCGCATGAAACACAATGTCTCGGAGCACACAGAAAATTCAATGCAATTGCAAATTATGAGTTCCAAACTTCAACTCCAAAGTAGTGGTGTTATGACAGAAATCTTTTATTCCATACAATCCACTCCTTGCGCCAACGCGTTTCGCCTAGGTTCAAGACACCTACGGCTTCGTCAAGGCTGAAAATAATACAAAGAACGTATATTTGTAAACATATTCTTACATATGGTTCTAAAAACCTTCCACCAATTTCATGCAGACCGTGTCAAGACCGAAAAGGAACATAGGTGCATTGTAGCCATAAATGCTACTATTTAGAACACAGTGTTGACCTATCTTGTAGATTAAGTACAATATTATTTGACATGATACATATGTTATATACGGTGTCTATTTAGCATTCTTTAGACCCTTATTTAGCCGCAATATTTATAGATTTTTGAACAACCCAAGTGCTCGTGATGAAACAAAATATGCATCAAATATGATGCTGGTACCTTCACAAAGTCAGGATAACACCTGAAATCCAAAATAAGAGAGTCTCAATTATCCATACCCAGTGTTCGGTTGAGGTATAGATTGTGGTCAGTTATTAAACTGTTTGCTACAAGTAGAGCGTGTTCCTACCTTATCGATGGTTCCCTCCTGTATTGTAAATATTTCCTTCCCAATACTCGGATAATTTTTCTGAACTGCTGAATTTAACCCGGCTGCTTAATCACGTATATTGAGGCTGCATGCCTGAAAACATATTACACCCCTACTAGTAAGTATATTTGTGATATAATTGTGCGCTACATGTTAACCTACATACAGATGTTCTTTCTTAGGGTTAGAGGGCGCTTACCTCCATTTGAATCAACTCGTCAAGTTATTCAGGTATTATAGAGGTCCCATCTAAGAAACGTGTTATTTTCCGTTAAGTCCAAGAATATATTATCCCTGCAATTACAATTAAATGGAGGGGTTTAGTCAACCACTATCTGGCCCCCGAGACCAAAGCTTCTAAAGCCTTCTGTGCTCCGTATCTGGTTAAAATCTGGTTCTTACCATTTGAGTCTGAGCTCCTTCTACGACCGCGGCATCCTGCCCGTGTACAGGCAAGCGTGCGCTTCTTCCGTGTATGCGCGGTGATGTGCATATAAGTAGATATAAAGAAGAGACCAAATGATTACGCCCACGAATGGCCGCCATCTTTGAATAGGACCAGGTCATTCCTGCCCTCGCTAGAGTGTATAATGATGTAAAAAGAGGACTAAATTATCGCAAGCAGGGTGGTCGTCATTTTTAAATCAGGTCATTTAATACTTAAACGTAAAGTGCAAATACTTTTTTGCATATTGACTAAGAGCCCATCTGGTAAGTGAAAGACATTTAGTGTATTACCTCAAGTCCCATGTTTCTCACGAATATAACTGAAACTTTGAAGGTAATCAGTGATTGATGGTAGAAATATCTCATGAATAATGTTAAGCAGAAGGCTTATGAAGATAGTCCACAACTAGATAAGTTCTAAGCGCATTTGGATTGTACAAAATACTTTTACAATGGCCTCAAATTCATTTCAAATTATTAAACAGACATATACATTATTCATCCTATGTCCATACAGAGAGTTATTCAAATGCCAGTCTAAACAAGTTTCTTACTAGAGAGTGGCCATAGATTGCGCATCACACTCCACCCCGAGTCCACCGTCAACCAACATATAATTTTTTGATGATAATCTGAATCACATTTCAGTCCCCCAGAAAAAATTGCAGCTCATGATCAAAATGTATTCCGTTATCCACCGCTTTTAAGCGCATAATCCATTTAGCTTCATATCTGCGTAGTAACAGTTCCCTGTTACCACCCGTGGGCCTTGTTTGATTTGATCAATCCCAAAAAATACAAAGTGTTTGCTTGCATCTTGCGCTGGGCAGTTGTTAATGTGTTCTGCTGTGGGATATCTCGCATCATTGTGTTTCAATGCTCTAACATGTTCCCCCAACTATATGCGCTGCTGATTGTGAGCTGGAGTCCCTCCGCGCTGGCAGTGGACACACGGAGCGCTAACCGGCACAGTCCTATCGCCCTTCCTACGCCTAAAGAGAGAGGGAGGTGCCATCGTTGACTGGATTGGGGGCCTGGGACGGCCCGCCCCGCGGCTGGGAGCATCACTAGCCCTGGGGAACTGATAGCGGTCACCGAGACCGTCAAAGGACTGTGCAACGATTCAGCGCCCATAACTAAAGGACACTGGAAAGGCCAATCCCGGCTGGGCTTCCGAACACCAGGGCGAGCTATCCTGATGTAAACTGAGAGCACTACCCATTATCCATGCTGGGCCAACCCTTGCGGTGGATCACCTGTCGCCCGGAGGACCTGAACCTAGAAAAGGCGAGGTGAACTGTATGTCTCACTGTACCCACCGGGTGGTGAACCTCTCCCCTGCCATGCAAAGTGATTGCCGGGGTGCCTGGAGGGCGTGGTAGCACAGTCGCACCCTTTCAGACAGCGCTCACCTGTGGCAACTGACACCGGAACACTCCCTACGCCGCGGACAGCCTTCCTTGAGAACAATTGCATATTGACCAGTATCACGTTTCCCATGTCTGGAGGGCCTAAGACGAGGGCCGGTGCTGGAGGCGCACTAGTGAAGGGACGGATGGTGAAACAGGCAGACCAGGATCAAACCACCTCCAAGCTGGACACTATGCTGGCGGCTATGGAGCGCTTGGAGGAATCCCTACAACTCACCCGAACGTCACTAGAGACGAAGATTGATAGCGTAGCCATTGACCTCACGCACCTCAGAGCGGATCATAAGAAACTGTCTGAACGCACAACTGCCCTTTAGGCTACCGTGGCGGATATCACACCCAAAGTAACACAAACGGACAAACATATACAGGACCTCCTCAACCGTGTAGAGTTCCTAGAAGACCGCGCCGAGGATGTGGAAGGGAGGGCGCGAAGAAATAACGTCCGTATTGTAGGACTGCCGGAAAGATGGGAGGGCAGAGAACAGGAAATCCGAATGGAGAAGTGTCAGGGTTAGCAGCGGACAAGCAAGCCAAGTAAAGAACACACAAGCCAGTTACCTGAGGTATCTAGCCAGCGGGGACCACAGCGAGACGATAGTCTTCCCTATACCCAATAGCACTGACCCTCCCCGTGTGACACACACACCGGAGACAGGTAGTCCTCCAGGTAGGGGGAAGGATAGTTGATCGGGGAAGGTTGTTGTGAAGACACCCCTCTAGGTCTGGTCTAAGACTTCAGATGACTTCAAGGCACAACAATTTCTGGAAACACAAGAACACTTGTTTAGCACTACAATGGTTAAGACGCCCTGGTTGTTGCATATATATTGTAACAGAGCATTCACTTACTGATAACCACCGCTCGTACAGCCTGGAGTCTGGAGAAGGCACTGACTCAAGTTCAAGCGGAAGGTGGGCTGTTAACTCACAGCTCGATCCAAGGAAAATTAGGTCTCACTATATAGCACCGAGTAGTTAGATTCACTACCGGTGGCAAGTATCGCACAGAGTCTAAATAGTTCAACTATCCACAGGTTTCGGGATACGACGGGAAGGTAGAAGACTCCACTATGATAGCACGGCCATGCTAAATGTCATGTGTCCGAATTCTACTCACGGGAAAGGAAAAAGTGTCTTGGTGTCCTCAGCGGGAAGGAAAGCGTCCGTGCACACCCAACACTCGGCGTCCTCAGCGGGAAGGAAAGCGTCCGCGCACACCCAACACTCAGCGTCCTCAGCGGGAAGTAAAGCGTCCGTGCACACCCAACACTCGGCGTCCTCAGCGGGAAGGAAAGCGTCCGCGCACACCCAACACTCGGCGTCCTCAGCGGGAAGGAAAGCATCCACGCACACCCAACAATCGGCGTCCTCAGCGGGAAGGGAAGCGTCCGCGCACACCCAACACTCGGCGTCCTCAGCGGGAAGGAAAGCATCCGCGCACACCCAACACTCGGCGTCCTCAGCGGGAAGGAAAGCGTCCGCGCACACCCAACACTCGGCGTCCTCAGCGGGAAGGAAAGCGTCCGCGCACACCTAGTTCACAACTCAAGGAAAGCTTTGTTCCAACACGATCAGCAACCGGAAGGATTGACAAGCACCCGGTAGTGGGATCGGAGTGTATTTATACACTCCCTGAAGGCGTGTTTCTCTTCACCAAGACCCCGGGCTTTCTGGGAGTTGTAGTGCCTCTTTGATATTGCCCTGTTCTCCCTTGATATCGCCTGGATATCGCTACAAGAAGTGGCTCATGGACCTCCTCCCCGAGGGATCCCTTTCTCCACACTTTGTGGTTGAGCGAGCTCATAGAGTGCCGGCGAGGCCCCCCCCCAGAGGGCTCCAACCCAAGGCCAATGCTCATCCGAATATTGAATTACCGAGACCGCGATACAGTGCTGCGAGAGACAAGGAAGCTATCTGAGGTCAGGGTTGAAAACGCGAAGATAATGCTCTTTCACGATTACACAATACAGGTACAATGCCAACGCCATTCCTTCCTGCAGGTGAAACAGCGACTCCGCGACTTGGCACTGAAATACTCTTTACTTTTCCCAGCGTGACTGCGTGTGGTCACCCACGGCAAAACCCATTTCTTTGACACCCCGGAGGCGGTGGAAGCCTGGTTGGACTCGAGAACGGATGTGGAGTCTGGCGCTGCGGCCACCGGGTCGACTGCGCAACGTAATAGAGGTCCCCGACGTCGCCGCAAGCGGAGGCTCTCGCCCTCGGGAAGGACACGATTGGAGGTGGAATTAGGCCCTCCGACCGAACTCATGCACAGCGAACAACAGGAGGCTCTGCGGATGGTGGCGGAGATCAGCGGTTCGCAGGAAGAAGACCCGCTCCTGGGGACTAGTCTCCATGACTTCCCAAGTGATGATGAACGTATATATGGACTGCCGGACTCGCAGGCGTCGGCGGACTTACCTGACGTCACGCCTCAAACAGCAGACTTTATCCATTAATGTCTATCTGTACAGTTTGCCCCATCCTGCTAAGCCTCAAAAACCCTTTATGCCACACGATGAGAGGGTTTTCCTTTTTGTCCCCATCTTACCCCATTGGTGCCCTTCCGGGACTGCTCTGACCCTGCGGGGGATGCCAGGGGCCGGCCTGATGAGCAGTCCAGAGACATAGTAAGTACCAGCCGGAACTGGTACGAGGGGCCATAGGGCCTGTGGGGGAAGACACCCTCTACATGCACATATGTTAGGCTCTTATCTTCGGAGCCGAGTGCTCAACGACCTCCCCCTGAACGCAAGTTTTTTTCTTTAAGCTCTCTAGAGCGTTTGGACGATAACATGTTCTGCTGTCGACCTTTTGGTATTGTATTGTTGCTCCTAATGTTTTCAGGATCATTTGTTTTGATGCATTTCGTTTCCCTATTATTATTGCGTAATGGGTGTGTGTTGAGATCCATTGCAGATTTTCATGACTGTTTGAGGGGCTTTGCGCTGCTGGGGTGGGTAAAGGCCATGCTGAGATTGAGGGACAATTATGACTATGGTTAAATTCTGCACCTGGAACGTGCGGGGAATGCACACGCCATTGCGCTGTTACCAAGTCTAAGACACTCAGAGATTGGGCTGCACAATGGGATTTGCAACACGCTTGGAGAGTACGTAATCCCGATACAAAGACATATTCATATTACTCTGGTGCACACACACTTCACGTTAGGCTGGATAGATACATGCTGACCAGCGATCTGCTCCCACAATTGGTTGATTCCTGCTATCTAGGACGCACCACTCTGACCATAACCCCCACACTTTAGATTTCGCCTGGGTTCGCCCACATCCGCCGGTGCCAACTTGGCGCATGCAACCAGATCTACTCCTGGATGGTCTGTTCAGGGGAGCGCTTGAAACCCGTCTCCTGCAATGCTTCAAGGAGAACACTGACACCGCCTCCTCTCCACAGCTGGAATGGGACGCTTTCAAGGTGGTGGTTAGGGGACATTGTCTGGAAACGAAGGCAGGGATGCGCAGACAGGTTGAAGGCGAACTTGCTCGGGTCGAGGCCACAATACTAGACAGGGAATGTGAGGCGATAGATGGCAACGATACGAACTTGCTGGCAAACAGAGAATGACATGCGGAGTTACTAGACTGGCTGGAACATTTAAATTACGCGGCACATTCAGCGCGCATGCATGCTTCAGGGGATAAGCCAGGTAAGCTGCTGTCTTGGCTGATCAGGCGGGAAACCCAAAATACCCCAGTGATGTCACTAACAACAGCCCAGAACACCATAGTATACACACAACAAGCAATACGCAATGACTTCACAACACACTATGAGGACCTCTACCGCTCTCGCATACAGGTTACTGCAGAACAGATCTCGACATATCTATCCACCCTGCCCTTACCGGTTGTTACCGATGCGCAACGGGAGGAACTTGGTGCTCCCCTGACATCGGAAGAGCTTAGATCGGCCATATTTTCTCTGTCAAATGGCAAGTCCCCGGGACCTGACGGACTACCCGCGGAGTTCTATAAGGCCTATTCTGTCATATTGATCCCAGAACTGTTGCGCCTGTTCGCGGCGGCTATTCAGGACTCTGCCCTCCCCCCCCCACACTAAATGAGGCGAGTCTCATATCACTTTTGAAACCAGGCAGGGACGGGGTCAACCTGGGGTCGTACCGTCCCCTAGCATTTCTCAACATGGACTATAAACTCCTGGCTTCTACCCTGGCACAGAGGTTGGCACCGTTGGTGCCCGCCCTTGTTCACATTGACCAAAACGGTTTTGTGCCCGCGTGCAGCACATCCCATAACATCAGACAACTGTTTCGAATGCAAAGCCTGGCCCTGCACCGATGGCCTAACTCGGGATGTCTAGTGCTTGACCTGGAAAAAGCGTACGAATCAGTAAAGTGGCCTTATCTGCTGTAGGTGCTAAGTAAATGTGACTTGGGAGAGGGCTTTCTGCAACTGGTGGAGCTCCTGTATCAAAGACCACTGGTACGTGTCCGGACAGGCAAGCTTATCTCTGACCAGATCAGGGTGCGTAGAGGCACTAGACAGGGGTGTCCCCTCTCCCCTCTTATATTCGCCCTCATGATGGAACCATTGGCTATGGGACTTTCACCAGGTGTGTATACAGAGAGGCATTACTTAAGCGCACATCCTTCTTTACTCCCCAGACCCCCGGAATAGCCTTGACACAAGTGATCCACCCAGCCGGCACCCCCACTCCCGCACCCTTTCCAACAGCAACAGATAGCGCTTTAACACGGTCCCATGGAGACAAACACGCGACATTGGAAGCCACTGCATTACCAAAACTTCATTCCCTCTCTCTTCACCCCCCTTCCCCAGGCGCCCCCTGAGGCAGCGGCCCGTGCTCACACTGAACTGTTCATGTAACGATCGGCAAAACAAGCACCCCATACGCACACGCAATTTCCCCCAGACCTATTTTGATTAGCATTTTGTTCGGATCTTACTTTTTTGAGTTTGGTTTGGATCAAACATTCCCGGATTGGAATGTTGACAGTTGCATCAGTTAATACTCCTACCTGGGCTACATGTACAGCTCGCCAAAGCGAATTGCATCACACCGTTGCTTCAGGGTTCCCAAAAGCTGCAGTGTGTTATTTGGTCGAGAAACGGTTAACACAATCCCATGAGCAGGGATGATCCACTGGGATAGCTGAGCCTTGACACTGGGGAGCACACTCAATGTTCCGCACTGCATACGCCCTGGTGTATCATTTACTCAAAACATTACATGTTAACAGCATACAGCCAACACCACCTGGTTGGAGACACGCCTCTTGGCTGATATAGACTTTGCCCAGTGCCTGCACTATATGGTTACAGTGTGGTATGTTTCACTTAAGTTCATTTAGCTCATAGGACGTATGCGGTGCGACTGACTGCAACGCTGAAGGCAAAACTTACCAGATGTGCATGTCTTATTGCATTCTTCGATTACTCAGACCTGAACCACATGTATAGCACGTAGTACATGCACCAGACCGATTGCTGCTGTATTTTATCCTGCCTGATACATCCATGAAACCTTGTATTGTAAAATGCAATAATGTTAATGTTTAATAACAATAAAAAAATATTCAAACAAAAAAAAAAGAAATTATTGCCGCCACGGAAAGGCATGTTCAAGGCCAGATAGTAATATGGCTGGCAGTGTCTGTCAGACACCGCCACCATATTGAACCCCTTTCCGCCCGGTCGACATGTTGACCGGGAGGAAAAGTGGTGGACGGTCTTTCTGTCCGCTGTGGACCCCCCAGCCATTGCGATATGGCGAGGGTCTTTTCTGCAGGGATCGCGGGCCACTGTGGCGGGCGCATCCTGCATTCCTAACATTGTGGCAGACGATGCACTCAGCACCGCCTGCCACAATGCCAGGAAGGCATGTTGTGCACTTCCATGCAATTCATGACAGGCACCGCGTGGTGCAGCCATGATGTGCATGGAACTGGAGGGGGGTCCCTCTCCTCATGTGCACCCCCCACCCCCGGAGTCCCTGGGGGCCCACAACGGCCCCCCAAGCAGACTCCGCATGCCTTTCCGAGGGAGCATTGCCGTCACGGAAAGGCATGTTCAAGGCCACATAGTAATAAGGCTGGCAGTGTCTGTCAGACACCACCACCATATATTGAATCCCTTTCTGCCCGGTCGACATGTTGACCAGGCGGGAAAAGCGGCGGACGGACTTTCCGTCTGCCACCGACACCCCAGCCATTGTGATATGGCGGGGGTTCTTTTCTGCAGGGATGGCGGGCGCCTTGCCCCCGCCGAGCCATCGGTGACTACTGCCGGCCCGGCAGGGGCAATCCGCCTGCCATCCTAATGGGGCCCTTAGTTTTTGGGCCCGGTGATCAGTAAATAAGAAGACCGTTAAATACTTCCTCACAGTCACCTTGGGAGACTTCCTCCCCTATCATTTTTAGATGATCTGGATAAATAAAAGCAATCCCACCTCCTTGTTTGTCTTTGGGGTCTATCCTAAAGGAACTTTACCACTTGGGTACTACAGCCACTAACTCTGGATTGCAGTTCTGGTGTAACCTAGTTTTGGTTAAGAAAGCTATGTCAGGTGAGTAGAACTGAGGCACAAGAAAGCAGTGAAACAAAAGTGCAAAACCCGCAAAGGGGGCAGGGTAAAACACCCTGACCCCCTAGGCCTGCTCAGGTTATGAAGTACAGTACTCTGTACGCTACTCTGTACTGTGCTCTGTACTATACTCTGTACCTTCCCGAGCGCATACTGGAGGTTCCTGGTCGGCCAGTTGACCCCAGGGACCTCCAGTATGAAAGGGGAATTAGTTCACCCTCTGCAAACGCGCCAGGGGGCTGTGTTGCAGAGAGGTGTAAAAGGGGCGTGGCCTCATTACACCTCTCTGCAATGCAGCCCCCTGGAGCATACTGGAGGTTGCTGGTGCTAGTTGGCCCCCAGGGACCCTCACTATGCAAGGGGAATTA
Organism: Lissotriton vulgaris; assembly: GCF_964263255.1. NCBI lineage: Eukaryota > Metazoa > Chordata > Amphibia > Caudata > Salamandridae > Lissotriton > Lissotriton vulgaris. The sequence goes on from NC_141691.1 coordinate 1,318,986,769, forward strand.
GTTCCGCCTCTGCAAACGCGCCAGGGGCTGCATTGCAGAGAGGTGTAAAAACGGGCGCTACCTCATTACACCTCTCTGCAACGCAGCCCGCTGGCGCATACTGGAGGTTCCTGGTGGGTTAGTTGCCCCCCAGGGACCCCCAGTATGCAAGGAGAGTTAGTTCCTCCTCTGCAAATGTGCCAAGGGGCTGTGTTGCAGAGAGGTGTAAAAAGGGGCGTGGCCTCATTACACCTCTCTGCAATGCAAGCCCCTGGCGCATAATGGAGGTTCCTGGTGGGCTAGTTGGCCCCCAGGGACCCCCAGTATGCAAGGGGAATTAGTTCCCCCTGTGCAAACGTGCCAGGGGCTGCGTTGCTGAGAGGTGTAAAAAGGGGCATAGCCTCATTACACCTCCCTGCAAAGCAGCCCCCTGGCGCATACTGGAGGTTCCTGGTGGGCTAGTTGGCCCCCAGGGACCCCCAGTATGCTAGGGGAGTTAGTACCTCCTGTGCAAATGTGCCAGGGGGCTGCGTTGCAGAGAGGTGTAAAAAGGGTCATGGCCTCATTACACCTCTCTGCAACGTAGCCCCCTGGTGCATACTGGAGGTTCCTGGTTGGCTAGCTGTCCCCCAGGGAACCCCAGTATACAAGGGCAATTAGTTCCAGCTCTGCAAAGGTACCTGGGGGCTGCATTGCAGAGAGGTGTAATGAGACCACGCCCCTTTTTACACCTCTCTGCAACGCAGCCCCCTGGGGCATACTGGAGGTTCCTGGTGGGCTAGTTGGCCCCATGGACCCTCAGTATGCAAGGGGACTTAATCCCCAATTTAGAACGCACTACGGGGCATGTTTGCACAGTGGTGAAGGTAGGGGGCGGGCTTGAGGGGATATGTGTGCAAACATACCCTGTGCTGCATTTTAAGTTGGGGAATAATTCCTCTTCAATCCAGAGGTCCCCTAGGGGCCAATTAGTACAACCGGTACCTCCAGTAAGCGCCACGGAGCTGCATTGCAGAGTGTTGTAAAAAGGGGACGTGCACTTTGAACCCCTCTCTGCAACGCAGCTTCCTGGCGCATACTGGATTTACCTGGTGGGCTAGTTGGCTCACAGGGGACCTCAGGATTGAAGAGGAACTAAAATGCACCACAGGACGTGTTTGCACACATGTCATCTCAGGCCCTGCCCCCTTCCTTCACTATTGAGCGAAATATTCCTCTAAAATCATCTGAACTACGAATTCTGATTTACTCACCTGTTATCATGAGAGACCTCAGTGCTGCATCTTTCAGCCCACTACTTATCCTGAAAAGTAACTCTAACCATACTTACAGTAACTTGAATTTCCTTCCTTAGGCTAACATTGACTGGTTTCACTTGGAAATTCTTCTAAGTGTGGAGTTTTGGAACTTTAAAAAATTCCTCAAAAATCAGCCGAACTACGAATTCCGATTTACTCACCTGTTATCAGGAGAGACCTCAGTGCTGCATCTTTCAGCCCAATACTGATCCTGAAAAGTAATTCTAACCATACTTACAGTAACTTGAATTTCCTTCCATAGGCTAACATTGACTGGTTTCACTTGGAAATTTTTCTAAGTGTGGAGTTTTGAAACTTAAAAAAATTCCTCAGAAATCAGCCGAACTACGAATTCCGATTTACTCACCTGTTATCAGGAGGGACCTCAGTGCTGCATCTTTCAGCCCACTACTGATCCTGAAAAGTAATTCTAATCATACTTACAGTAACTTGAATTTCCTTCCGTAGGCTAACATTGACTGGTTTCACTTGGAAATTTTTCTAAGTGTGGAGTTTTGGAACTTAAAAAAATTCCTCAAAAATCAGCCGAACTACGAATTCCGATTTACTCACCTGTTATCTGGAGAGACCTCAGTGCTGCAACTTTCAGCTCACTACTATTCCTGAAAAGTAAATTTAACTGAACTTACCATTAACTTGAATTTATTTCCATAGGATATCATTGCCTGCTATATAAAATATATATAAATAAAAAAAATATAAAATAAAATAAAAAAAGATTACAATTTCAATATTTTTAAAAACATTTTTTTCAATTTATATTAAAAATATGTAATGTAATTTAAAAAATAAAATATCTAAAAATAAATACTTTAAAACAATGTAGAAAATTAATATTAAAAAATATAACAATTAATACATTTAAAAATTATCATTTACAAAACCTTTGAAATTCACTGAAAAGACCATAGGTTTCAGCCACGTTACAGTTAGGAATTAGCATTTAAAAAAACCTTAGAAATTCACAGAAAAAAACATAGGTTTCACACATGTTATAGTTAGCTGGACATTTCACTCATACAAAACCATTGCTAAGTCCTAACTATAACGTGGCTGAAACCTGTTTTTTTCAGTGAATATATATATATATATATATATGTATATATAGATCGCCAGTAGGTAGTTATAGTTAGGACTTAGTTTCCATATGAAGATTGTTGTCTTGAAAGTTTTGTGGTGATCCGGTTAAGCAGAGGCTGAGAAAAAGGGGGGGGGTCCTAAAACGCTTTTTTCCCCATGTTAATTTCCAAGGAAAACTACAGCCTAAACTGCTGAACTGAACTACACAAAATTAAGCAGAACGGTTGCTGTTGGTCCAGAAAGCGCCCTTTTTTGTTAAATGGTATAAATTCGCTCAGTAGTTGTAAAGAAATGTTAATATTTTCAAGATATTCAACTGTAGACACAGGGGTTCCACTTCACCAGCTGAGATCTTGTGCTGAGATCTGCTAACACTTCAAACCAGGAAGTGCTGGCAGGCATCATGTGACTCAGCTAAACCGAGTCATATAAAAACAATAAAAACATGAAAATATTTAAATTTTTAAATACTGTTGAATTTATGTGCCCCATTAGCTGGGGGCCACCACCTCCCCAGGGCAAATGTTATATTGATGTGAGGGGCCTGCTTGCCCCCCCCCACAGCACCAGGAACCACCACCTCCCCGGGGCAAATGATTATAATTAAACTAATGATGATGCCTTCAGTAATGTCATCAGTGATGTCACTGGCCATGTAATGAATGATGTAATATGTGACATCATCAGCAGTGCATTGCGGGGGCACAAGATATATAACGGCCAAATTTCTCTGGTTTTGTATGAATGAAATGTCTGACTACCTATAACGTCCCTGAAATCTATGTTTTTTCAGTGAATTCCTAAGGTGTTTTAAATGCTAATTGCTAACTATAACATGCTTGAAACCTGTGTTTTTTTCAGTGAATTTCTAAAGTTTTTTTAAATGTATATATATATATATAGACCTAGTTTCCATAGAAAGAACATTTTTTGTTTTGCTTATAACTTTAGCGTTGTTTGATGAATCTTCATGAAATTCTTAAAACAAATTCTTTGTTCATATCAGCTCCTATGTTGAACGTTTGGGGGTGATTCATCAAGGGGGGCCAAGAAAAAAGGGCAGTCCCAAACCATGTTTTTTCCATGTTAATTTCAATAGGAAACTTTAGACAAGACTACAGGTCGAACGGGTGAACAAATTACATCAAATTTGGCAGGTAAAAGGGTCTTGGTCTAGACAGCACGCTTTTGTTTTTTTGGTGTGAATTCATTCAGCAGTTTTGGGGAAATATTGAAATTTACAGATATCGATATTTGGGAATTCTGCCATCCTGATTGGCTGAGGCATTATGAGCACAAGCTTGCTGCTTATTGGCTGCGAGCTTTGTGAGTGGTTGCAACTAGGAAGTGTAGGCTGCCATTTTGTGATTCAGTTGAAGTGAGTAAGGGGAAAAAAGGGTGAAAAAAGTAGGAAAGAGGAGGGTAGGAGCCCAGTGAGCTCTGTAGGGTTGTTAGGGTGTGCTATAGAGGGAGTGTGAAGCGAAGTATTTACCCTTAGAGGTATGAAAGTGGTGTTTTGCCCAGAGTGAGATGGTGGTGAGGTGAGATGCCAGTAAACTTAGGATGAAAGCGTGCGCCTAAACCATGAGCTGAGTGCTGTAACGTGACGTGCTGAAGTATTTACCCCTACTGGTGTGAAAGTGTTGTTTTCCCCAGAGTGAGATGGTGCTGAGGTAAGGGGCTGGTACACTCGGGGATGAAAGCGTGTGCCTAAACTGATGTGCTATGGTCGCTGTAGGATACTGGCCGCAGCACCATACCCGTGTAAGTAGTGTTAATATGCGTTTATACTATACAGGGAGTGGGAAGCGAACTACTCACCCCTACCGGTCTGAAGACTCGAATGCAGTTTTTTAGCAAGCCGGAATAAGGAAAAAACCTGTGAAGAATAAAATGCAGAATGTTGCAATGCCACAGAAGACAAATGTTGCATTGCGCTGAGAGGAGGTCTGCCACTCTTTCACAAGGATAGTGTCATCAGTAATGTCATCAGTGATGTCATCAGTTATGTCATAAGAGATGTAATGAGTGATGTCACTGACCATGTCAGGAGTGATGTTAAATGTGACGTCATCAGCAGTGCATTGTGGGCACGCAAGTTAAAGTTAGCTGAACTAACTATAACAGGAGAATTTCAAAGGTTTTGTATAAGTGAAATGTCCAGCTAACTATAACATGTATGAAACCTATGGTTTTTTTCAGTGAATTTCCAAGGTGTTTTAAATGCTAATTCCTAACTATAACGTGTGTCAAACCTATGGTTTTTTCAGTGAATATATAAATATATATATTACCTACTGGTGGTCGGCAGTAGGTATTTATACTAAGGACCTAGTTACAATAGAAAAATTGCAACATTCTATTCCTAATAACTTTAGCACTGATTGACGAATCATTGCGAAATTTTCAAAACTATGATTAGGAGCGCATGTTTGAAACGTGTCAGGACTGCTGCAGACGCGAGAGTGCACAGACTGACTCTCCCTGATCTCTACTTACCTGCTGGGAGTGGAGCTAACCTGGGGGTAAGCTTTTTCCTCTACATACTGCGGCCTGCCGGTCGTGGGCTGACACTGCCGTGAGCAGTGGATCCATTGCTGGGGGTACACACAGTACAAACATGGAGCAGCAGGAAATTGACGGCACTAGGGGAGAGTGTGGAGTCTGTGGGCCAAAACGCTTTGCTAAAGACTGCAGCCTGCCAACAGCCCACTTGGGAGGTAATGTTAAAGGACTTCCAGTCCCATAATTCCAAGGGATATGCTCACCTGAGCGTGCTTGTGTTTAAAATAAAAAGGTAAGATGCACAAAATCCGGATATATATTACCTACTGGTGATCACCCGTAGGTAGTTATAGTTAGGACCTTGTTTCTATTCAAAAAGCGTTTTTTATTTTCTCAATAACTTTGGCGCCGGTTGACGAATCGTCGCGAAAATGTCAAAACTAGTGAAGCGCTCCAATCGGCTCCTATCTTGAAAATTTCAGGGTGATTCAGTAAGCAGGGCCGAGATAACACGGGGTCTCAAAACGTGTTTTTTTCATGTTAATTTCATAGGAAACTTTAGACATGGCTACAGCCCGAACTGCTGAACGGAATTACACCAAATTTGTCAAAAAGGTCACCCTTGGTTGAGAAAGAACTCTTTTTGTTGAATGGTGTAAATCCGTTGAGTAGTTCTGAGAAATTGAAAAAAAAAGAGGTAAAAAAATGCATTTCCCATAACAAACTTTAGACACAGCTATAGCTCAAACTGCTGAACAGAATTACACCAAATTTGGCATAAAAGTAGTCCTTGCCTTAGAAAGTACTCTTCTTCTTAATTGGTGTAAATCTGTTCAGTAGTTGCTGAGAAAATAAAAAAATGAAAATATCAATATATAGAGGTGCGGTGGATCCGCGCACCCTACTGATCACGAGCTACATTCTAATTGGCTGTCAACACCTCAATCCAGGATGTGTTGGCAGCCATCTTGTGCCTCTGTAGAACCAAGGCACAAGAAAGCAGTAAAGGAAACTTGCAAAACGAGAAAAGGGGGCAGGGTAGAAACACCCTGACCCCTTAGGCCTTATTTTGTTTTTTAACTACCGGTGTGGGTGGGCTTGAACACCCCCACACTCCCGGGGACTGCCACCTCCCCAGGACACTAACTATGCAAATTTGCCTCAGGACCACCACCTCCCCGGGGCTTTGCCAATGTTTCGAGGGTGCCACGCGGCTCGCTCCTAGAGCCCTTGATGGCCATGGTGCCCGCCACCTGCCAGGGTCGTGTCCTGCAGTGTCCCGGGGTGCCCATCCCCCGGACTCAGCTCTTTGTTATGGCAGGGCAGGAGCAGCACGACTCCCACCCTGTCATAGCAAACACTGGTTTGGGTTTTGAAAGCGAGAGCAGGAAACCTGCTGTCGCTTTCAAAATCCAAACCAGATTGCTTTTCCACACAGAGACCTGCATGTTAGAAGCTCCTCATGTGGAAAAGCAATGCCGGCTCCCACAGAAGAGGGCCTGCCCAGGGGGATGGGGTCCCCGGGGCCAGAAGTGGCCCGGGAGGGAGGCCACGCAGCCCCTCTCCAAATAAAAAAAAAAGAATGGCCAGGCCTCGGGGGATGGGGTCCCTGGGGTCAGATGTGGCCTGGGAGTCGGGCCACCTGGACCCTCTCTCCCTAAAAAAAAATTAAAAAATAAAGGCGGGCCCTGGGTAATGGGGTCCCCAGTGTTAATGGAGGCCTTAGGAGGAGGGGCCATGCAGCCCCCCTTCCTATAAAAAAACAATGTTTGGCCAAGCCCCGGGGGATGGGGTCCCCGGGGCCCCCAGGGCCGGAATTGGCCATGGGAGGGGGGCCCAAGCGGTGCCCTTCCTATTCATTTTTTTTTTTTTTTAGAAAGGGATAAGGTCCTGGGGGATGGCGTCCTCAGGGCCCACAAAAAGGGGAAAGAACAGCCCCATCTAACAAAAAAAAAGACTTTGATCGTGCCAGAGGCCCCAACCCCTCCCAGAAACACTCTGCAAACACGCCCTGTGGCACAATTTACAATGGGGAATTCCGCTTCAATACTGGGGGTCCCTGGGGGCCAATTAGCCCACCAGGTACCTCCAGTAAGTGCCACAGGGCAGCGTTGCAGAGAGGTGGTCCAGGCCACGCCCCTTTTTACACCTCTCTGCAACATAGCTCTGTGGCGCTTACTGGAGGTACCTGGTGGGCTACTTGGACCCCAGGGACCCTCAGGATTCGAAGGGACTTAATCCCCCAATTTAAAATGCGCTACGGCGCGTTTGCACAGTGGTGAACGGAGGGGGCGGGTCCTGAGTTGACTTTAGCCTGGCTGGAGACAGGTTGATTTTGTCTGCTTGCTAATATTTTCTATGTAGACAAACATTAGTTTGTAGTTATAACACTAAAAAATCAATGGCCTTATGAACACAGTTTTCTTCCTACTTGTTGGGGCCAATAATTGATATGTAGTGAAAAATGTAGTGACTGTTCTCAAGGACTGAATAGGATGGGACAACCATCAAAATGGCCTGGCATCCAGTGGTAAAAATTCTCGGCTGGAGGAAACTCTTAAGGTTGTCAACCTCTAAATGGGGAAGGGAATAACAAGTTATAGCGGTGTTATAGCAGTTCACCGCTCCACAAAGCACTGAAGAACACACTTTGGTCGCTATTAGTTGAATTTAGTAATGGTTATTGCAATTCTGGCACTAGCGTCTATCACAAAAAAAACGAAGTTTCTTAATTTCTTGATCCTACCTCTCCAGTTAGGCAGCTTGTTCTTTGGTAATAAAATGAAATCTAAACCTCTCTTACTGGTCCACATTTTTATTCAGTGGCATTGTATAAATGCACGCAGGCACATAGACACACACACAGACACACAAAGAAATACACATAGACATGCCCATGACAGTGACACAATTTTGTTGATTTGCTGTTATAATTGATGCTGTTTTATGAATTTGCAAGACATTTAGCAGATCTTGATCCATCAAGTTCAAAATCTTCATTTCAATGTTTCTGTTGATATCGGAAGTGAAAAAAGCTATTTGGGGTGATCTAAAAGTAGCACATCTCAATGTTACCAATAATGCAAAGTTTCAATCAAAATATGCAATTTTCTTAGTTTGATGTAATCCAGTTTGATGTAACCCAGTTTAGTTGTTCTTGAGAAGCGTGAATTATAAAAACATGAGGCACCAAAAATACATGGTTAAACTGTCTATCTTTCCATACCTGGATTCTATATTCATTTTTCTTCAAGAATCAATTTTGAAAAGGAAAATAAAATCAAATACCATTTAATTTTTTACTTGTACATTTGGTTTTTGGACAGTGGTAGAATTGATCTAGCAACATTTAATAAGTGTTCGAAAATGGGGCTCCTACTTCTGTTAAACATTGTGAGTATAACTCCCCCATGACAGTACTCATGATGTTACACATGATTTTGGAAATGGTATTACAAATAACATCATTAATACCTTCAATGATGGTGTTAGGAGGCCACAAATATTAAGCATGGATACTGACTGAAAGTAAATCAGGCACTACACCCAGATTTTAATGGGCATAGATAGCCAAAGGATGAATATAGTGTGCTGTAGGTCACAATACATTAGCTTTAGACTTGCTGTTGTTCTGCACTGATAGATTGTTAAGCATGGTCAAAGTTCAGGTGCAGTGTCCTTTGGGAGTAGAATCTCAATTGATCTAAATATCAGGCCCTGGCTAAAGGGAAGACTCGATATCTAGAGGTCAGTGGGTCTAGTGAAAGACCATTTCTTGACTAATGTTAGAAGGGCAAAGTTGTGAACTTATTTGTAGGTGTTATGAACTGAAAGTTGGCCAGGTCCTCTGACCAAGGACCATTTGGCACTGCTAACCTGGCCTCTGGGAATATGCAACTAATGGTTTAGACAAAGTGAGTTGTTCACCCTCACTTTGGTGGCTATGTCAAAAGACTGAGCACGTTTGATAATTGAGTGGATGGGTGTTGAGATCCCTCAGTAATGTAATTGATGTTGTGTGTGATGCTGTGATGCTTTTTGGAGATCAAAGAATCCGATTGGCTTGTCACCATAGAACATGTCTATTAAATTGAGGTGAGACTTCAAGCCTTTGCAGAGGTTTTCTAGGGATATAGGAAGCCACAGAAAGCACTCATTGATTCCAGTAATAATTTGGGGGAGGGCCCAAATGGGCCTAACTACCTCAAAAAAGACTTTGGTTTAGTCAGTAAGTCAGCAGACTCTGATACAAAGTTCAGGGCTTTGGAGAATGCAGGAGGGACACACCTCCTGCATGCGATTTTTGGATACAGGTATAAAAACAATAAACATTGGTAAAACCAATAGGCCTCACTTCTTAACCCCTTCCATGCTGATGACGAACCCCAGCCATGCACTACGGTGCTCGTGTGCTGATGACTGCTGGGGTTTGTCACGGCCCGCCCCTGTTCGTGTTGTTTACAGCACACCAGGGGAATCGCGGCCACATGGAAAGGGTTAAAGCTAATGCAGATATTTGGGGTTTTCAAATTCAGTTTGCTTATGATGAGAAATAATACATTATTTTTGCTGATACGCTACAGTGATGGGGCAAGAGTGGAGTGGGAGTGGAAAATGCCTACGTGGCAGGGGAGCAACAGCGAGTGGGGATGTGAGGCAACAGAGCTTGAAGGTAGAATAGAGGGAAAAATTATAAAAACAAAGTAGGCAGGAATAGGATAAGGAATGGACAAACAGGGGAGCGCAAGGAGGGAGCAACGCAGAGTGCAGGAGAACGAAAACAGCACACAAGGGAGAGAGCAAGGAACACACACATTCCCATGTAGTGCAGAAAGTGAAAGTAATTGCAGAAAAATGAGCAGTATAAGCATATTACTCATCCTATCAAAAGGATTGTAAAGAAGCTATGTTCTCGAGGAGGGAAACAAATTAGAAAATGAATAAACACAATAAAAAATAACCAACCAAATAAGACTGACCAAGAAAGCCAACCAATAGTAAGCAGCAGGTTGACCGAAACTCACCTTTAAACTTTTGCTGGATTTGAAAAACCATACTTGGCATATTTACCTTACCTGTAAATCCCTATTGTATGGCCCAGAGTGTAAGCAGAGCCTGTGAGTTAAATGCCACTAATGGACTGCAACGCTTATTGTGCAATCCACTACAGTGGCAGCGTAAACATAATTTCAGAGCTACCATTGTAGACTTTCTGGAGCAGGATATGAATCGGGGCTCAATGTGTCAAAATAAATTATTTTAACAGGTTTAAAACGTTCTTTTAAATATTATGAATTCACTACTACGCAGATCTTTTAACCCATAAGGCCCGGAGCAAGGCATTTTTAAACTAGAACATGTGGCATTTGAATATTAAACATGTTCTTACAGCCCCTAGCACCTGAAATAGAAACACTGGGATGCACTATTTAATAGCGTTATCTTCTACTAGGAACACCTTGGAATTTCATTTATGGACTCTTCGACTTATTTATTGAAACACAGATTTACTGGTGGAATCGGATGGTTAGTGAATGCTAAGGAAGAAAAAACTTTTAGAATCATCATTTGTCCCTGACTAAACCTCTGGAGGCTAATCTGCATTAGCCACCAGCTGTAGCCCTTTGAGTGCACAATCCTGAATGAGATGTGAAAACTGCTTCCAGAGCAGAGACGGATGTGTGTGGGGAAGTGTTTCTGTTCCTCTTGCAGGATGACCATTTGGGCAGTGCCCAGGAATTAAATAACTTCAATGGCCCCTACTTTATCCCCTCAGCCAGGCTTGCTTCAATCCCAGTGGAAAGGGAGCTGCCCCAGGACTGGTTTGAAGTGACCACCAAGGGGAGGTTGGGTACACAGGCTCTGCACAAAGGAAGAAGGGTTTTATTATCTTGGATTTGGGCAGAGAGGGACACCATGTGATTGTCTGAGGTAGGGCACACAAGAAAACCTTTAATATTGGTTGTTCCAGCATATCTAAAAAACAATTGAGCTTAAAATAGGGATATAGTGCCCCTCTCCCCTAATGAATTGTCAGCATGATTCAGCCCTTTTTTAATAAGCCTCTTGGGTCCAGGGATTTTGTCAGGACTAGCATGAGGCTCCAGAATTTTCCTCATGTTAAGAAAGGACAAACAACATTCAACATATGCAGTTATAGGGACTTTTCGCCCAACTGTAGAGACTTTTTGTCTTGATATGCTGCGTGGGAAGCATATTATGCCACATGGGAGGCAAGGTGGACACGCCCCTATAGTCACACAGGGGCATATTAGCAAGAACGTTGTTAAAATTATCGACGTTTTAGCGTCAGGAAACTGCCGTTAAAACGGCGATAATGGGCTTGCTAATATGCGTTATAGAATTCCAATAGAAGCCGAGGTTAGATGTCCTGCACATCTAACCTGGGCTTCTATTGGAATTCTATAACGCATATTAGCAAGCCCATTCTCGTTCTTTTAGCAGCAGTTTCCTGCCGCTAAAACAGCGATAATTTTAACCACGTTCTTGCTAATAGCCCCAAAGTTTTCAAGTGGCACATGTCACTAGAGGAGTGGGTAGGAGAACAGGGCAAAAGGAGGATCCGCTCCGAGGTCAGAGTTCTTTTGAACTCTGTGTAGGAGAGTAGGGTCTGCTTTCTATGGTTACCCCAGTTTTTGATGTGTTTCACTGGTTTTTCGACTTTAGTCTGGTTGTGCCCTGCTAATCACGACCACAGCCTAGCTGTTCTCTCTCTAAATTGATACCATATACCCTAGGTACATACCAAATGGCTACTGGGTCACCTTTGTGAGTCCCTGTATATGGGACCTTAGGTACCCAGGGCATAGGTACCCCACAGGCCTACCAGGGGCTGAAGCATGTATTGTGCCACCTCTGGTTAGCCTTTCAAACTGACACCAAAGGTCTGCACTTGCAGCCTGGGTAAGGCGGTGTAAGTACCCCTTACTTAAATATATTATACCTATATCTACCTTTACATATAGACACATATTAACCTATAAGTCACTCCTATGGCAGGCCTGACAATCCTGAAGTCAGAGTGCTTGGTTTTGTGTGAGAGGGTGCCCTAACATGAGCTGAGCCCCTCTGCAGCTTTCGGAAATACCTCCTTATAGCCATACCATATACTCTTAAGTGTTATAATCCTCGCGGTTAATGCTAACTTTGTTTTGGCTTTATCAAAACATGTCGTGTAAGGTGTAAAACACTTTGGAATACTACCCCACCACCAGATGTGGTGGCAGGGGTAGCATTCCACCCTTCTAGAGGGAGAAGACATGTTCATACTGGTAAACACGGTTAAAGTGAAACTGAGCCCCAGCATCACAAAATGGATGCTACTGCCACAGACACGAGTCTGCTCTCCTGCTGCTGGACGAAACTCCGGCAGGGGAGGCCTGGACAATAGGTTTCCTGTCTAGGGAGGTGCTGGCACCTTCCCAGACATGATTTACTGTATTGGGGCAGGGTGGGTTGCATTCAGTGAATGCTTTTCAGACACTGCCTGGTGCACACAAGATGTTCCATGCATTTCCCAGTTCAAACCGGTTGCTGCGGCACTCAGCCTCAGCTCTGGCATGAAACTAGACAAAGGGGAAGGGGTTTAAAGACCCCCTCCCCAGGTCCAAACATAGGTGGGTCTTTAGAGTTAGCCTGACCCCTAAACTTAGTATAAGTATAGGAACCCAGTACCTAGGACTTTATATTACCCTGGACGAAACTCTGAAGAAGAAATCTTGGACCTTCGACATTTCATTTCAACTGAAAGACTGAAGAATCTCCTGTGAGGTCAAGGAGTGACCTCCCTGTTCAAACAGGCACCAAAGAAGCATCTTTGCCGGTCTGCATTTTTGAGGCTCCCGCCAGATCCTGAAGAATCTGCGACACAGGACATGGACTTCCAGACGTCTCTGAAGCTGACCTGAGTCCCCATCAGAGCTGAGACCTGTTGCTGACACGAGAGACGTGGGACCTGAACTCCTGGACATCCTTCATTTTTGCACCTCCTTCCCGAAGTATCCCGAAGTATCCAAAGTTGTGCATTGGGGTATTGGAAGCCCCTGCAAAGAGCACCTTGTGCATCGAAATACAGAGGCCAGCCCTCCACGAGTGACCCATGAGTCCCCTTTCTTCACCGCAGCTGGAGGCTCCTTTGCGGTTACTAGTCTGTTGGGTAGTGAGCCCAAACAAAGGCCAATCCTTTGTTTCTTGAGCTTTCCCAGTTGCTCCAGACGTGCTCTGACTCCCCTCCAAAGGGTGAGTCCCTCAGACCTTGCTGGTCTGAACCGAAGCCAATCCTATTATCTTGCGTGGGTTGCTGTTGCCATGGCTTGTTGGGTCTAATCTGGATTCTGATGCTGCAGCACTCAACATCCTTTATGGGACAGCTTGAAATCAGCTCCTGGTTGTCGTCGACGCCTCCTGGTCCTCATGGCTGAAGAGTCAAGCTTCACCTCTTTCACCTAAAACACCCGACATTGGCTGGCATCCTATCGTCATCCTGGTCACTAGCTAGTGACCCAGACTCAGTCCGTTCAGCTTTCAGGTTCTTCACATCTCCGATCTACCCTTGGATCCACCCGGACACTTTTCCTCTGGTCGCCTGCAGCATTTCTTCGCAGCTCTCCATTGGAATCAACGAGGAAACTCGGCACCTATGCACCAGCTTCCCTGGGTGAGGTAGCACGAGTACTCTGGTGCTCCCATGGGTCTTGACTCTCGAAGTGTCCTAGTCTAAAAGGGTTCCATCGTAGTTCATCTCTAAGTTCCCTTAATCTTTAAAATTGTAACCTATTCGTTCTCCATAAAAAGTCAATGGTGATTCGCGGTTGTGTTTAGACACTGCACACTTTCCCCAGTGTGTCTCATGTGTCCCTACCTTGGGTGGTTCCTGGTTGCCCCAGCGGTTTTACAGTCCCTAGGCCTGACTTCCAACCCTCACGTGGTTCTTATACCACTATTTTAGTATATGTTTTGTGAGGCCCCTAGGGCATAACGTGGTGCACTTTCATTTGGTCATTCAAGAGATTATAGACTGGTAAAACAACTTGCTTAACTCGCCTCTAAGTCTTAGCCTGAAGGCTGCTCTTTACAGCTACCACTGGGATAGCTTTCTATAAGGTTGACTTTAAACCTACCATCAATAAGGGTCGTTTGGACTGGTGCAAGGTGCCCACTAGAATAGTGGACATCATATGCCAGGCCAACTTCTCACACTCTGCATGCTCCGCAGAGTGCGGAAAACTCCACAAACTCCACGAACGGATCGGAGTTCACCGCCCAGGCCTACTCTTGAGATCCTTGATACTGCTTGCTCAATAATCAAATTTAGTTTGTAAGCATAACAATGCACTTAATGTATATTGGGGTGAACATCTCTAAATGTTTTCTGGACTCTAAGAGAGGCTCTTCTCATCACACTAGCACAATCACAATTTTGAGCAATAAGTATTGTTTTTCGATGGACTCTGGGAAAACATTAAGTTCTTGTAGCAAAGCTGCAGCAGTTGTACCAGCAAATGAGTCTTTTAAATTAATCAAACAATAACATCTTTGAACAACTTTATTCCTGCCATCAAGGGTGTAGAATGGTAGTATAGACCGATTCTATGTGAACACATCCTCCATGTCATCAACTCAGAGAACACAAATTCAGTGTTTTAAGCACTGTATTATAACATCTCTTAGTACTGCCATCATTCAGTACAGAAGCTCATTCTGGATGGTTGTGGAAGGGCCTTTAAAAACTGTGGTACATTTCTAATGAGAGAGCATTGCACTGTAGAACCTGGCAACAAAATCCACAAGGCCTCTAAAGATTCCTCTTATTGAAGATCCTTCCTGCTCATTAAAGGCACCACAAACAAAATCACAAAATCAATCCATGTAGATAAAAAATAAAATTTTATATCAACTTCTGGTTATAGTTTCTTATTCCCACATGATAGCTGTCATCCAATTGTGAAGCAATTTTCAGTCTTCCAAACAAGACAAGCTTTATTGAGTTATCCAGATGTGATTTACATGCCTTGTGTTTCTTTATTTTTTCAGAGAGATGTTTTAAATTAATTTTCAACTCTATGATGCTTTACTACCGGATAGCAAGCAGGGAAAGGAGAACAGTGAATTATTCTTTTCATGCCAAGTAGAACTATGTGTTCTAGTGTAATCCTTGCCCGCATCTTTTGCAGACTGTTCAAGCTTGATGTCAAGCTGATCAGGTCCCAACCCTTTGATCTGCATCTTTTCCTCTTCTTTCAGTCTCAAAAATGGTCAGAAAAATGGTATGGTGCATAGCTGGTTAAATGCATTTCTTTTGTATAACAGTAATATAAGCCAGGAATCGAAGTGGTGTGAGGGACATGGTTAATAGAGTCGTACAGTGTGGCTGGCTTTGCTGTCGTTTTCTGAGTGATCGAGGACCTCTGTTGGCAAGTAAAAATGAAGCGTAGATTTTCAGTCAAGATAACAGTATAGAAAAAAAACTGGTGTGACCATTGCAAAATTACAAAATCTTTCATCCTGGGTGCAGTGTGGCAGAATGGGCTCAATGTTTATAGCTTCTTTCAAAGGCTTTCCAAATATATCAGACAACACTTTATAGACAGGTCATTTAAATACTGCAGGATACACACTAAGGGGCAGATTTACAAGCCCCTTGCACCACTCTTACGTCACGTTCTCCATGTTAAAATTGATGCAAAAGTGGTTCAAGGGGTTTGTAAATCTGCCCCTAAACATTTATCCTCAGTCTTTGAACAGGTGCCTGTAAATGAAATACTTGTTAAATATAAAAACGGCACATCCTATTAGATGGTGGTCTAGCTAAATTAGCAATTCTCAGAACAGCCCCTGGCAGCATCTGCCTGTTGCCAGATGCAATAGTAATACTTTAGGCTAGACCTCTATGACTTACCTTCTCACACATAATGGATGTGTTGCTTTGAAATGCATCCCTGCCAGCTGCCCATGCCTATTTAAAGAGCTTATTTCGAAAATACATACTTCACTCCCCACACTAATCACAACTTCTCATTTTTAATGGATGCAAACAATAGCCCCCTCCCCTGAAGACTGGAACTTAATTAGGTAGGAGGTCAACTATAAAAACGTGAATTCAGCAACCAAGAGAGTTCTAGTATATTAGGGTTCCTCATGGAAACAGAACATTCATGCTATAAATAAGAGGAAATAAATACTGTGAAGCACAAGAGGTTATGTTGTTTATGGGAAATAACCACTTAGGGCCTCATTACGATACCTATCAGACTGGCTTTCATAGTCCTGCCGGAGGAGGGTGGACCACCGTGGTCTTGTTGGAATCCGTCGGTCCATCCGCAGATTGGATGTATGCATTGTGTACTTGGACCGACCGCTGACAGACCACCCACCCAAACAGCATTTCTCTGACCACTGAGATGGCAGTGAGAGAAAAGCTCCAGCCATAAAACTGTACAGGAAGTTCTGACTTCCCATCCACAATATGATGAGCATTTCTGAAGAGCCGACTGTGGCGGTACAACCACCTCCCTCGACTCATGGGAAATCAAGGATTTGGGGGTGCATACAAACTCAAATTTAGCTTCTCCCTGACAGTCTACGGCGTGGATCCCTTTCTCTAGGTCCCGCCTACACCGTGGCAGCTGAATCCCAGAGACCACGACCCTGTGGGCGCCGGAATGCAGGCAAGTTCTTTGATTGTATATATCCCCATTGACTAGACTGTACACCGATCGCCACACTCCAGCAATTGGGTACATGCAGCACAAGGCATATTCCCACAAATGTCATTCATGTGTGTACATATCATGTTTCCTGTGAGTTTGTAAGCACTTGCTGCAACATATTAGGGGGATTGTTTTCTGCTGTAGATGAGACCACCACAGTTGCAGCAGTTGCTTCATAATGCAGTGGGGGATCTTTCCGGCCTTGGCAGTCGGAACCAGATTGCGGCCGCGTCGCATTCGGAGCCGGACTGCACCCACAACAGTCAGATGGTCTGTCCAACCTGCATCATAATGAGGCCCTTAGTTGGCAGCTGTTTATACTCCCTACCAACATCGAGAGAGTCCCAAGGCTTCTCTTCATGCTACTTCCCAGGCCTCCAACAGCTCAAAACTTTAAGCAAACTACCTAGTCAGTTAATGTCTCAATTTCAGTCAGCAGAACTATTTTTGTTCCAAGCCCCCCAAAAAACCATGGACACCCGTAAAACAAATATACAGCCAGAGTCTTCATTAGCTGCAAAAAGCTGCCACACAGGGACACAGAGTCAAGAGGTTGACAGGCAGCTAAAGACTCAGGGGCATATTAACATGGACAAGCGATAATTATCGCTAAACGCCCTTACCTCGGTTTTCATTATCGCCATCTATCGCTGGAATACATTGTCGTGTTAGCGGCGTATCAGCAACGCTTAGCTCACAGGTGATGTAAAATCCTGCGATAGAAGGCGATAACCGGTAATAAAGTTGGAAATGCAGTGATAATTGTACATCGCTACTGAACAGCTTGCTAATAGGCAAGTGTGTACTTAACCATTCAATCCACTTGCCATGCAAATGATGGTTAAGTCAAGAATAAAGCAGGTGTTTTTTGCGATTCCCGAATATTCTCAGAATACACTGCGAATCCTGTTTTAGCGGTTCCTTATTTGCGAATATCGACAATAAAGAATTGCAAAAATAGGGAATCTGCAATTCAGGTGCAGCTTGATGACATCACACCGAGGAAGGGGAGTGCCATGCTGCACCTAATTCCTGAGGCTGAGTCAGAGGCTGTGAGTACAGGCAGAGAAGTGAGCACAGCAGTTCTATACACCAACAATGGATCCCCAGGAGAAAGAGAAGGACAAGGAGGGGGCAGTGTGAAAGAGAAAGCATAAGTGCATCGAGAGGGATCAGGGGTGCTGATAGAGGAGATGGTAGTAAGCCATGATCTATTATTTGGCAAAAAGGCACTCTGTGTCCCAGAGTCCAGAAAGAGGAAAATCTGGCTGGATATCCAGGCGAAGGTCAAAGCTGTTGGTGTGACCCAGCGCACTGTCGAGGAGAAGGTAGCAACCAGGCTGGTGGAGGCCACGAAGACTGGTGGGGGAATATCAACTGCAACCGAGTCAACACCCCATGAGGAGTTGGTGGAGTCCACCCTTCTGCTCGAGAGCATCAGTGGAGTGGCTGATATAGACAGCTTTGACCCTGCAAACACCAGCCAAGGTAAGATGCATGCCAAATGCAGCTGCACACATCACCATCCAATTCACACACCCAGGAATGCACCGAAAACACAAAGTAGTCATGCTACGCTGGCCCACTTTTTCCAGCACACACAGCAATACATCATGGGAGATGAAGTCAAATGAATCACACTGTGGGGAAAGAGACACAGCAATGTTGAAGCAGTATGGGAAATCCTGTAAAGGCAAAAAGCAATAGATAGGAGTTAGCCAATACATATTGAGAAAACTTTATTGAGTGAGACATGCAGATGACGTCACAAAATCAAAATGTGCCTTCTCATCCACAGCACAACCTGGGACACAGCATGACTGGGCCGGAGCTGATAAGGTGGAACATATGGATGATCAGGCAGGGCAGGGGGACCCCGATGACACCATAGTCCACACCTGTCCCACCGAGAAAGTGCACCATTGTGGCCTCACTGCCACTTATTGAGCCAGAAACACAGTCAACAGGGCAGGAGGATGCTCAGGCTGACCCAGAACAGCACACATTGCAACATAGAGAGCAAGGATCCTTGAGAAGCAGGCCAAGGGCAAGTATCAGCGCTGCCGTGGATGATGAAGTCATGGTGTTTGTTGGACTGGAGGGCATCATGCTGAAGATACAGCTCCTGCAACAAAAATCAATGCGTTCCATTAACTGGCAGCTGGTTACATGGGGAGGGCATACTGGACATGGCAGGTGCTCTCCTAGAAACGTGTACCACATTGAAGAAGGACCAGGCAGCCAGGCGCAGGGTGAGCCAACGTTTGGACAGCCGTTTGCACACCTACACCAAGGCGGTGAACCGCCTATGCACTGCCATGAGCCAGCTGTCACGTTGCACCATGGGCATGCAAGTGGAGATGGCCTACTGCAGCCAGGATGTGGCGAAAGGCCTGGTGCAGGTCACCACCACTGTGGAACAACTGCAGACAGCCAACATTGGTGGCACAGCACTCCTGGGCTCATGGGATAGCGAGGAGTTGTCCAGCAGGACCAGCATTCCCCCACCAGTGCCCGAAACAAGATGGCACAGTGGGAGACAGGGTGCAACACCAGAGGAATTTGGGGAGAGGAGTTGACCTAACGGCTTGGGCAGTCGACATTGAATCTGGGGAATGTGGTTCGAGTCTCGGCAATGACCATGAACATCCTGTGATTCTGGGCAAATCAGTTAATCTCCCCGTGACTAACAAAAATTAATGTGTCCTCATGTAATTCAACTGGTTCTATGTAAAGCGCTCTGATACCCGATTTGGGTCAAGTCGCACTATATAAAACTCTGCTAAAAAAGGAGGGCAGTCAGCACCCAGAGCGGGCAGCAGCAGTCCGTTCCAGGAGGAGATGAACTGCAATCACTGAGTCAAGCAAATGGGTGAAGCAACCCATTCAAACCGGACTCCTGACTTGCATGCGTACCAGCATTGTGGCCATGACATGTGCTACGTATAGCGACACTCATGGAGTCTGTCAAGCTATGTGACGAAATAGTATCCTGCAGCTAAGAGTTTGAATAAACACAGACCTGCACCAAAATATCTTTTGCAAAATGTCATTATCACTCACCTAGAAGTAGTTCTGAGTGATCTCATCCCGTCTCTGTCGTCCGGCAGCTGCCCCAGGTCCAACTGCTGGTCTGCCAGGGGGACCTGGGTCCTCATCCTCATAAGTATCAGTATCAGTCAGTTATACTGGGATGCCTTTTTTCATAACTATGTTGTGGAGCCTTGCACAGGTAGCCACAATCTTGCAGCAGGTCTCAGGGCTGTATTGAAGTGCGCTCCTCCACTGTTATGCAGGCAGTGGAACTGGCTCTTCAGGATCCCAAATGTCCGATCTATTACACAGCGCGTAGATTTGTGTGCACAGTTATATCTCCTCTCCCTTGCATTGGCTGGATTTAGGTTTGGTGTCAGGATGAAATCCCGCACTGCATATGCACTGTCACCTGCAGGAATGGAAATGAGAGCTGAGTCAATGTCCCGCACTCCAATGATGTACTGTTTTTTGGAATGTTTGACATGCAATTACCTAGCAGGTAGGCCTCACGAAACTCGCCAGCATTGAGACATCTGTGTCCCACTATGTCTAAAGATAAAAGAGTTGTGAGTACTGCCTGGGTATTTAGCTACAATATCATTGATGATACGTTTGGCATTGCAGATGACCTCTATGTTTATGGAATGATATGATTTACGGTTTCTAAATACATATTCATTGGTTGATGGGGGTGTGAGGGCCACATGAGTCCCATCTATGCAGCCAATCACTTGGGGGAATTGTGAAATCTGGTAGAAGTCCAGTTTTGTTTGCTGTAATGCCTGTTGTGTGCTGAGGAATTGTATGTGATGTTGTAGCCTCTGTACCATTGCATCTAGGAATGCATGGAAGAAGCACGACAGGCAACTCTGGGAGACCCCACCTACCACTGCTATCAGCCCTTGAAAACTCCATGAGGCCAGTTACTGTAGTGAGCCCAGGACCCGCACATGGGTTGGAATTGTTTGGGTCCTGTGTGTTGAGTGTTCAAGATGGGGTTTCAGATCTGCTATCAGGTCTAAAATGGTCTTTGAATCCAGCCTGTACTTCTCATGGATCTCATCCTCAGTCTGCTGGAACAGAGTGATGCGCACTCTGAAGATCCATTCTTGTTGCTTCCTCCTCTGTGCTGCTGCCCGAATTCACAGCCTCCTGGCTATCACACATAGCGCTGCCATTGTGGAAGTCCTTGTTGCATTGTGGGCTTGTTTATATAGCTTGCACCTGGTCACCACCTGCATTGTATTGGTGGTAAATTTCATGTGCAAAGTAGCGATTTTCTAGAATTCGCAATTTGCTAATTTTTCACACATTCTCAAATTGCGATTTCTCTGTTTGCGATTTTTTCAGGCTGCGTATCACAGATTGCGAATTTGCAGAGAAATTTGCAGCCTTTTGGGTATGCAAAAAAAGGAAATCGCTAAAATTGCGATTTTTTATTTTGCAATGCGAAAAAGTGTCTATTTGGTGAACGCAAACACTGTTTTTTGCGTTTCGCAGTGTTTGCAATCACTAAATAGTTTCATACATATGCCCCTGAATGTTTAATATCAAAAGGATATCCCACTTGACCAATCCAATAAATCACAGTGCGGGCAGACACTACGATAAATACTTAATGCATTTCTATTTTTATTTATTCTCTAAAAAATATGTTTGTCGTGAGATGCAAAAATTGCATAATCAATTGCTTTTATTTGGAGAAGTGTGGCTCAATGATTAGAGTGGCAGACCCTGATGCAGAGGTCTAGCCCGGGACCAGGGTTCAATTCCCCGCCTCGGCGTGTCTTGGGCTCAAAATTCCACAGACCAGATAATTCTCGCCTCGTGCCTATTCCAATCATGCAGTCCCACTCTGCAACTCTGGGCAATAGCTTGCTTAATCTCCACAACGGCCCTCACAACGCTAAGGATGCCTGGCCCCCACCTTGGGGGTGCCCAGGAGTGGACGCCTCACAGGGAAAGCCAGGATGGGTTCCACAGCGGTATTCTTACATGCGCCTTGAGACCCTTGCGGGTGAGTAGTGCGCTATACAAGTATCAATTTACATTTTTTTACATTTATTTAAAAACCCAACACTACTACAATCAGTTCATTCATAACTCATACAGTTCCACATCTCAAGCATACCATATTTCCAAAGACACAAATCTATTATACGATACTCAATTGCTCTTTATTTGTGATAGAAAGTCAGATCTAAATGGTGAAACCATAAAGGCTTGTCTTTCAGAAGTATTTTCTTGGTTTCAACTTCACCAACTAAAATGTAACCCTGACAATTCTGAAATTGTACTTTTTGGTCTTCCTCCGTGCACTATATGGTGTAACTGGTGGCCACAGGCTATGTCTCCTCCCCTAGCCTCGGTAAACTCAGTTAAGAATTTGGGAGTAAAAATGGATGACAATCTATCCATGAACTCCTAAGTACAATCGGTTGTAGGCACTTGCATTGAGTGCTGGAAATGCTTAGACAATTTTTGCCCCTCCTCACTATAATGCATTGAAAAACCGTAGTCCAAGCATTGGTTCTCTCTCGATTGGACTATGTCAATAGTCTTTATTTCGGAATGCCGGACTATCTATTGACACGCCTACAGGTTGTGCAGAATTCTGCCGCCAGGGCCAATCTCCTGCTCGGGCCCAGGACGCATATGTCTAGTCATTTAAAACCCTTGCACTGGCTCCCAATCCGGCTGAGGATCATATTTAAGTCTATGGTCCTGACTTTTAAGTCTCTTCACGGGTTGGGGGCCCCGTATCTTAGGAAGAGAGTACAATTCTATCATCCACGTCGCACTCAGATCTGCAACACTACATTTAGCCTGCGTTCCCAATTTTTCTTTGCTAGAATCGGTGGACACTCATTTCAATTCCAGGCAGCAGAGACATGGAACAGTCTCCCTTTGGAGCTGAGACAGACACACGATCTTCTTCCTTTCAGGAAATTACTGAAAACTTTTCATTTTTTACAATAGTTGACTTTTGTTAGCCCATTATCACGCTCCTGTTAGCCCTTCCTCCCTGTTGTGCGTCGGGATGCCCTTCGGAGTAGCCGTGTGCTTCAGAAATCCTGGATAACATAACATAACAACATTAATTGATATACAAAAAATACAACACAACTTAACAAGGACAGATATCAAATTGGTGAATATTTTTTTATGAAACAGACGCGAATATGATTTAAAAACTTGCTATTGATGGTATAAAATAATCAGTATGCGCACTTATTTTTAAACAATAAATGATGTTCACACAATGTTAAGGAAGGTCAAACCTCACAAAAGGAGAGAACGAAATAGCCACACATACAGCAGAAGGAAAAGAGCAAGAGTATCGCCTAAAAAAACTGAGCTTACTTGCTTACAAGAGCAATACAGTTATCAGATATGAAAAATAAATTATGCGCTAACCCAGGAGCCTTCCACACCTGGCAATTACTTGAGGCAGGTGGGAGCCGGATCAGTGCACTTCTCTTTGCGTTGGCAGTGCAATATCTTACAATAACTTGCAAAAAAAACCTCGTAAAATATTTTATAAGTATATGACTCATGTATTAGGGCAGCTGCCTCACAGAAGGAGCCTCTAGGGAAAACAAAAATGTGTAAACATCTTAAGTGTAACCTTACATATCACCATGTGGAGCAATATGATTTTAAAAACAGGTTCTTTGATGTCGCACAGTCCATCTACAGAAGTGGTTTTCAAAGTCACCTGAGTGTTTGGGCCTCAATATTGTGCTTTTGATGGTAACACACAAAAGGGATGTCATCTGCTGAACCGTGCTAACCTCACAGCCCACAGAAGCCAGCACATGGTGTGAACCAAACAAATTAACAGGGAAGAGAAGAGACATGGGTTTGCCTTGGCTCAAGCCGAGCCTAGAACATATTTCGCATGTAAACCATGCAACAAAAAGCCAGGGTAAAATATGATAACGTCTTCTAAATTTAAAAAACTATATTTAATATACTTCAGCGTTTCACCTAGTACATTAAGTTATATTACCGCATTGAGAGGCAGTTATTAAAAGTGAATGTTTTTTAAATATGAATTTAGAAATGTTCCCAAATTAGTGAACTAGCAGACAAGTAAGTCATAATGTCCCCCCTAAATGTGGGCTAGAGTAGATGGAGCGCCAGTACATTTTATTAAATAAAACACAAGGTTTTGGTAAGGCACACATTCAGAACCCTTTTATTTGAAGGTACTCTAATGCATTATAAAGATGGAAACGAAGAATCTGAAAAATAAACTATTCGCCTATGATCACACAATATGCAAGCTTGGTAGCTGGGACTGATCCCCGGTTTTCTTGTTTAGCATTGAGCGGTTCAGCCACTGGATGGGTAGGTATCTCATCAAATATTAGTGCGTTCTCTAAAATTCTTGGTGCATAAGGTTAGAGCATGGTTTCAAGCAGAAGCCATAGGCAAACTCACTCCTTTTGGGATCAAGGGTTCAAGAGGATATCGAGGAGAGCCAGCTATCTGGCTAAACCTTCCAGTAGCCCACCTCTAGTGGTAACTGGTGAGCAGGTCAGCTGCAAAGAAAATATTGCTCACAGCCAGAACCCGTGAAAAGGGTTTCTTGTTGTTTGGAATGCATCAAACCACGCCATACTGTCAGGGCCGATATGGCCATAGTGGGCACCCGGCATTTTCCCTTCTGGTGACTGTTCTTCAGGCCCACCCCTGCCAGGCAATCCTCAGCTCTAGCTTGCTTTACTTAATGTATGTGGCCCTGGGCGGTCTTAGGGAGGGGCCCGCAGCCACCTGCAGGCACCGTGCTGTGCAGTCCCGAGTGTCTGGGGTCGGGTGCGAACAGTTTACCCAGGTCAAACTGGATTACCTTAGAAGCCATCCCAGCGTAATTGGATGATCATCGAACTACTATAGAAGTCATTTCTACGTCATCAGACATCTTCAAGCACTTGAAGTCATCAGCAAAGTTTAGAAACTTGAGCCTGGTGATTTCAGGATGATTTGAAAATGACCATTTGATTACTTCACAAGATAAGAATCTTCCTGATGACTGAAGATGATTTGAAACTTAGTTTAAGATTACTTCTCAGGCTGAGATTGTTCTTGATGACTTCAGGATGATTTAAAAATGACTATCTGATTACTTCAGAGGGATTAACAAAATAGCATTTTCTGTTCTCTCTTTTGGTTGCATTTTCATCAGGAATGCTGAGCCTTTTGGCTGATTACTGAACAGTGAAAACTATTTAGCTCCTACACGAGTTGCCTATAACATCCAAATAAGCAAACAATTTGCTTCAGAAAAATGTGTGATATTTTTATGATTTTATTAGATTTAGGTAGACCAGGGTGGAAAATAAAATGTATAACTGCAGGCCTACTTAACAGTAATAAAAGTTAGTAAATCTTGATTATTTGTCCTTTGCGTGCAATATTACAAAATATTTTCCTATTTAAAATTTATCAGACAGTTTTCTCTGCCCTGGTATAATATCAGAGCAGCCACATCCTTGGTGGCATATTTGTGGCATCTTAAGTGACTGGTTTTAATATATGACTTAATTCTCTGCAACTCGTTTCATTAACATCAGAAAGGTGAAACGCCAAGCTGGCCATGCTGGGATTTCCTGCAGTTGGCATAGATATCTCTACAGCAGATGGAGAAACCCATTGTATTTCATCCTTTTCAAACACCAAAATGTGTATGACAAACCAGCGTGTGTGCTACACATGATAACATACACTGCACACTTGTCAATCCAGCAACAGCAGCTATATTGCATCTACCAGTAGCCAGCTGGGCTGGTAGAGACTTTTTTTTTCTTTTTACTTGCCCTGACATTGCTTTTTGCCCTGGTGCTCCTGCCCCCTCCCACATTGTGCTCCCCACCAGCCCTACACCCCAACCTCTTCAATGTTGCATTTATAATGTGCAAAATAGGACCAATCGCTTTGGAGCGTTTTACATCCCCACTGGATTACATTACAGAAGCTCATACTATTTAATTTATTGCTGATATGAGGTCGCCTGCCCCTCCCACCACCGCCATGTCTCTGTTTGCACCCTCTGTTGCTGCCAGTCCTTCCCACAGAAAAATTATGTTTGTAGTAATATGAAGTTCTTCAGTGGTGAACATAATTCGCTTTGCCGTCCACCTTGGAATTGGTTCTATTGAAACTGAGCTTCAAGCGAGGCTCAGAATCCTCGGCTTTAGGTGTCTATTATTTGCAAGAAGGTCAAATCAGTTGACATTTTTTTGCTTTTTTACTAAAGGGCTGGAAAATCGGCAGTTATTACCTGACTGGTGGCATACATTATTCTAATGTAAAGGCATATTATAAGAAACCAGCTTTGAGTGTACATCCCCTGCACCGTCATGGGGCAACTAACAGAAAAGGCAATGTGCAAGCGTTGGCCACCGGGGTCAAACACCTTTTGATAGGAGGTAGTAATCCTCTCTTGGCAAGCCTCCTCAGCTGTATCACATCCTGCTCTTCCGCCATTACAGTAACAACGCCGTCCCCACGGGGGCACTTTTAAAAGAATGATTTTCCCTAACTTGAAGAAAGACTAAAACAAGCATAGGCAATGCAAGAAGATCTCACCTATGAGAGAGCAATTAGCTTTGTCAATATTTTTAGCCATGTCAGACAGCAGCGTGGCTGAATGAACAAAACAAAGCACCATGCCACGTCTTTCATTGTGCTTTTTTTTTTTTTTTACTTCTAGCCTCGCAGCTATACCATTGCTTAAAATAATGCCAATAGTTCTCTTGTAGGCGATACCTGTTGGTTTTGCCAATGCTTGTTGTTTACTGGCAGCACGTTTTGTCATACTTTTAGTGGCTCTAACACTATTTTTTAGAACAACATTTATATAAAAGTTAGGAGTTAAACACAAGTTTACAAGCAAAAAAAAGAGTATGTTTAATCATGGACAGATTTTTTTTTGTTGCAGGTTTATATAGCGTAACTCGACCCAAATGTATTGGAGCGCTTTACATGAGCACCAGTTACGTTACGACACATTCATTTTTGGTATTAATATTAAAATGATGTGTTAATTTTACTTGTGCAATGAAAATGGCACTATCTAGAGGTACCGTGGTAAGAAAACCTGAGCTAAACATTACCCTGGGGTTTACTGTTGTCCCTTTTCTATTTCACATTTCTCAAACGGAAGTTGCCCTCGAATACCGGAAGTGGGTGGTAGCCAGACTGGCGAGGAGAGACAAAGAGGAAAAGCTGCTGCTGTGCCGAGTGGCCGACAACTATTTCCATGCTGTCTTGTGTTTGCAGAAGAGTGGAAGGGAGATGGATAGCTGAATATCATCGTATTCGATTATGTTTTTTTAACGAGGGAGTTGTGGCTTCACTCTTCTGGGCTGTCTCATCGGTGGTTTCAAAGGCGGGAAACTGCAGACATGTTGGCCATTGAAAGAGGCACCTTATTTAAAAGAGGTGATGCAGTAGGCTCTACCTAGCAACGATTTATTTTATCACTGAGCATCGCCAGAATTTATCGCTGAGATAACTTGCTATCAGCAACGTTTATCTCCAAAGTGATACATTTTCCGGCGATAGCTGCGAAATGCGTGAATATCGCTGAGAGTACAGCGATATTCATGCATTAGCGACGAAATGCTCTTAGCCATGTAATCCACCTCCCATTCGATTAAATGGCTAAGAACTGGTCTGGGCAGGTGTTAGTTTTTGGAGATATTCACGCTTAGCGCAAATATTTCCATTGCTACGCCTGGCTTGCTAATAGGCGATAGCGACGTTAGCAACTGGTTTCAGTCGCTAACAGGTTGGGTACGCCCACTTTGCATGTCATTAGCGATAAATATCACTGACATGCAAAGTGGGACCCCAACCGCTCGCTATCGCCTACAAGCTGTCGCTATCTGCTGTTAGCAACAGCTTGCTAATAGGGGGATAGAATTATCGCCGCTTAGCGGCCGAAAACGGCTGCTAAAGTGGCGATAATTCACTATCGCCACCCTTGATAATATGCCCCCAAGTATCTTCGGCCATTGAAAACATACAAGGCCCGCAGGTGATAACTCAGTCGGGGTATTAGTGCAAGGCCAGTCCTGCTGTTGCTACATAACAGTGGAACCATTGCAGCGCAGCGCTTGAGTCATTCTTGAGTGAAAACATGAAGTTTACTTAAGAGACATTAACTTTTCCCTTGCTTTTATGGACGAGCTCGCCTTTTGGGCCAGAGAAAGCTGTCATACTTTCAACATATGGAAGGCGCCTACAGCAAATGCCGCCTGGCAAGATTATGCTTGCTTGATGTAAATACTAACATTTTGTAAAAGAACGCCTTTTTCCTGGGTTTAAAGAAGTTGAGTTAAATCTGAATTTAATAAAAGGCCGCATTTCACCCAGGGCCCATTTCGTTGAGCTTCTGTTGGGTTTTGCTTGGTGGGTCATTGGGGCATGCATTCCACACAGGGACCATGCTGTTGCTATTGTATTGAGGGTCAGTGAGTCACGCAGGCTGGCGAGTGTTAAATGGTGTTCTGGGGCACTAGCGGATAGGGTGGTGGCAGCGCCGGGTCCGGAGTGTTGCCGGTGGTTTGACCTAGCACCTGGAGTCTGGCCCTCCGGTTCATTGAGTGGGACAGCTGGCTCAGAGACTCGGAGCGGGGGGCACCGGGCTATGAGTCGGCATTTCCCGATGCCCGACGTGGACCGGATCAGGGGTGACGTTATGTGGGGATGGGTGGATCAGGCTGGGGTTCTGGTGTGATCCACTGTTTTTCATATTTGGCACCCAGTGGATAGTGCAGGCTCTGCTGGGCAACACAGCTTTGCATTCCGTGTCTGGCCTACAACTTCAGTGCCACATCCTGATATTGTTTTCCATTGTGGGATGTTTTAACGGGAGCCCGAGAATCATTTCTTGAATTGACCTGGTTTTGTGGTTGCAGGATATATGTTTAAGGACCCATTCATAGGGGTGCTGGATGCACACACACTGTGTGTGCCAGGTACGGGGTGTTCCCATGACTTGTGGAGCCGCGAGGAGAACTAATGTCTTGATACATTGGCAACTGGCTGTTGTCACAGCGGGCACCTACCCGGGAGGTTGTAAGTGGGAACATTGTTTTGTGGTGTTGTGCGCACCCTGTTGGTTCTCTCCTGGAGGTGCTGTACATACTTGACAACGTGGTAGACAGTTTGAGACATGATCTGATGTAGGAATCTGGTGGTTGCGGTGCAACATGAGTGGTGTGTAAGACGTGGGTCTGGATACAGCAACTTGTCTGCTGCAATGGTGTGACTGTTGCATTGGAAGTACCTTTTCAGATCTCTGTACCAGCCGGAGCATATAATGGGAATGGGGCATTCCATTGGTTATTAGCGCAGATGATTTGCTCTTTTGTGGTGCACCCATGGAGTGGAGTACAGACTTTGCATCTTCGTGGTGGATGTGGCAATCGGTGATGCTGATGGCTGGGATCGGAAGTTGGGGGGGGGTATGCAGGTTCCTGGGAACGCTCAGTAGTTTTCAGATTCTGGAATGGTCACTTGGTTTGCACATGGGGTGTGTACATCTGGGGTGCTATTGGTCCTTAGGGGGGATGTTTAGGTGCCCGCGTCGCTAATCAGGTCGGTTTTTGGTGTTGAAGCGAAGTTCATTGTTCAGAGGTTGGAATGGGCCCACCAATGAGGGGGTGCCACAGCGGGCTGCCCAGGGCTAGGCGGCTTGGCTGCATCTCAACAGTGTTTTTAGATGAGTCATTCTGGTGGCTCTCGTGGTTGGGTCCGAGCTTTGTGAGGTCGCTCAAAACAATCTGTGGTGCAGGGGCAAAATCACTTTATTTTGCCTTCTGTGTCTTTCCTTAAAGCGGATTATGTAGAGTCTCAGATTCTCCCAAGGCGTATCGTTTGTCTGGTTTTGATAGGTGGGCGCCAGAAGCAGTGAGTGGGAGTAGCATACGCGCCATGAACCCTGTGAAGGGGGAAGCGAGGGGACTGTGAGGTGTAATGGGGTAAAACCTAATGATGCACGGTTTGGAGAGAGACGAAAGTATGGTAAGGTATTAGATTCTAGTGTTCTTACAATACAGACATTAATGGATGCCTGAAACCATGCCGCCCGGCTCAGTTGAGTAATGACTCACGCGGTGAGACAACCTCCTTTTCTGGCCCAAGGTGGTAGTAAATGGAATGAGAGCTAACAAAAGTGCGCAATGATCTTGGGTAAAACATTTCTATCTGCTTGGAGAACGAGGGTAGCAAAGTGGTCATTTTTGATAGGCACTAGGTTGTAAGCGGAGCATTGTGGGCAGCGGAAGTGGTGCATTCCTGATTGATCTGTGCATTCTTCATCCCTGGGGCCCCTTCCCTGCCCCTCGCCCCTCCCTATTTGGCATTAGCCCCTCCAGCGTGGAACGCTCTGGTGCTAGGGTGCAAGGTATACTTACCGCATATATGCAGGCTGACATAGAGCATGCTCAGTCCTTTACATTCATGAGTCAGAGCCGCCCTTATCACAGGCTCTTACGAGCATTAAGGGGTGGCAAAGTGCTGACGGTTGACATACTTTTTAAAATGGGGCTACCTTGGCTATTTGCGAGACCTATTGTCTTTGCCAATGCTTGTTCTTTTTTACACTTCGTCTGCAGTCTTGTGGTGGCCTGGCTGTGGGTGTGCAGAGATCCACAAGAGATGGCAAGCTTATCTGCAAGATAAGCGTGGGTGCTGCTCGTGATAGCGTAAATAAATGATGCAGCTGGGTCTGAAAATAAACCAGACTGCCATTAGGATGGGGGTGAAGTTATTGTATTTCTTCAGGCCCAGAATAAGACTCACTCTCACTGACAGATTATCACTGACTGACTCTCCCACTCTCTCACTGACTGACTCCCTCTCACTGACAGACTCACTCACTCTCACTTACTCACTCCCACTGACTCACTCTCACTGACCCACTCTCACTGACTCACTCTCGCTGACTGACTGACATACTCTCTCTGACTGACTGACTCACTCACTCTCTCTTACTGACTAACTGACTCTTCCACTCTCTCTCACTGACTGACTGACTCTCTCACTCTCTCTCACTGACTGACTGACTCACTCTCATTGACTGACTCTTCCACTCTCTCTCACTGACTGACTGACTCTCCCACTCTCTCTCACTGACTCACTCTCATTCACTCTCACTGACTGACTCTCACTCTCTCACTGACCGACTCACTCTCTCTCCCACTCTCACCGACTGCCTCTCTCACTCTCTCTTACTGACTGACTCCTACACTCTCACTGACTGACTGACTCACTCTCACTGACAGACTCCCACTGACTCACTCTCACTGACCGACTCACTCTCTCTCACTGACTGAGTCTCTCTCTCTTACTGACTAACTGACTCTTCCACTCTCTCTCACTGACTGACTGACTCTTCCACTCTCTCTCACTGACTGACTGACTGACTCACTCTCATTCACTCTCACTGACTGACTCTCACTCTCTCACTGACCGACTCACTCTCTCTCCCACTCTCACCGACTGCCTCACTCACTCTCTCTGACTGACTGACTCCTACACTCTCACTGACTGACTGACTGACTCACTCTCACTGACAGACTCCCACTGACTCACTCTCACTGACCAACTCACTCTCTCTCTCACTGACTGAGTCTCTCTCTCACTGACTGACTGACTCACTCTCTCTCACTGACTGAGTCTCTCTCTCACTGACTGACTGACTCACTCTCTCTCACTGACTGACTGAATCTCTCTCACTGACTGACTGACTCACTCTCACTGACTGACTGACTCACTCTCACTGACTCATTCACTCTCACTGACTGACTCTCCTAATCTCTCACTGACAAAATAACTCTCCCACTCTCTCTCACTGACTGACTCACTCACTCTCACTAACTGACTGACTCTCCCTCTCTCACTGACTGCCTCAGTCACTCTCTCTGACTGACTGACTCTCCCACTCTCACTGACTGACTGACTCACTCTCACTGACAGACTCCCACTGACTCACTCTCACTGACCGACTCACTCTCTCTCACTGACTGAGTCTCTCTCTCACTGACTGACTCACTCACTCTCTCTCACTGACTGACTCACACTCTCTCACTGACTGACTGACTCACTCTCACTGACTGACTGACTCACTCTCACTGAATCATTCACTCTCACTCACTGACTCTCCTAATCTCTCACTGACAAAATAACTCTCCCACTCTCCCTCACCGACTGACTCACTCACTCTGACTCCCTCACTCAATCTGACTGACTGACTCTCCCTCACTCACTGACTGACTGACTCACTCACTCTCACGGACATACTCTCACCGACTCACTGTCACTGACGGACTCACTCTCTCTCACTGACTGACTTTCTCACTGACTGACTCTCTCACTGACTGACTCACTCTCAATGACTGACTCTCTCTCACTGACCAATTCTCTCTCACTGTCCAACTATCTCTCACTGACCGACTCTCTCACTGACTGACTCTCTCACTGACTGACTCACTCTCACTGACTGACTCTCTCTCACTGACCGATTCTCTCTCACTGTCCGACTATCTCTCACTGACCGACTCTCTCTCACTGACTGACTGACTCTCGCTAAAAGTCTGACTGACTCTCGCTAAAAGACTGACTCACTATCACTCACTGACTATCTCACTGACTCACTCTTTCACTCACTGACTCACTCTCTCACTCTCATTCACTCTCACTGACTGACTCTCACTCTCACTGACTGACTCTCTCACTCTCACTCTCACTGACTGACTCTCTCACTCACTGACTCTCACTCTCTCACTGACTGACTGACTCACACTGACTGACTGACTCTCTCACTAACTCTCTCTCACTGACTATCTCACTCACTCTCACTAACTGACTGACTGACCTTCACCCTCCTATTATTTCTGCTCCCCCATAACAAAAAAAACCACAACAAGCAACCATTGGGACAGGCAGATACAAGTTGCCAGAATTGAAAAGTCAAAAAAACTCAAGACATTATTTTTAATACTTTTTTATTATGGTTGTTCATTTGTACATAATGCTTTTTTGGTCATATCTAAGGTAACAAAAATGCTTCTGACACTTCTTTATTATAACTTTTCAGCATGCTGCAGACTTCTATACAGCACAGCTTAAAGACATAGGTAAAGTCAAAATCTATGGCTAAACACTTATAAGTTCCCAATGGCAAAACCTATTGGCTGTGCCAATGCTTGTTAATATTTAGTTGTGTAAAGCAGATGCTTTAGCCTGAGAATGTTTGTGGCATTTCCTATTCATGCCTCCAGTACTTTTCTTTGCACTTCTTAGGAAATATGTAATTGATTTTTTTTAATCATAGTCTAAATGTTGTAATAAACACTGGATGTTAAAAATAAAGTTAGTACAATAGAACTATGCTATTTTTTACTACTAAATAGGCAGTCACAATTGCAGTTACCTTGCATTTGAAAGGGACTTCATTTAAATAGTGCAGCAGGTGCAGTGGTACCAGGGCCAACAGTTGTCATAACTCCACTAAACACCAAATATTGCTATATTTTATTGCTAAACAGGTAGTCACACGTTCAGTTATCTAGCAAGCAGTAGGGCTCATGATTTCAAGAGTGCAGCAGGTCCAGGACCATCAGGACCAAAAGCTCCAGGCACCCTACTAAACAACTAGTATTGCTATATGTTATTCCTAAACAGGCAACCACAAGTGCCATTAGCTTGCAGGCAATAGGGTCATCATTTCAATGGTGCAGCAGGTGCAGTAACACCGGGTTCCAAAGCTCTAGGAACCCCTCGAAGCACCAAATATTGTAATATTTTACTACTAAACAGGCAGTCACAAGTGCAGCTACCTTACCGACAATAGGGTCATGGTTTGAATGGTGCAGCAGGTTCAGTGACACCAGGGCTAAAAGTTGTCAGAGCTGCTCTAACATCAAATATTACTGTTCAACTGCTAAATAAGCGGTTACAAGTGCTGTTACCTTGCAGGCATTAGGGGCCTGATTTGAATGGGACAACAGGTGCAGTAGCACCGGGCCCAAAATTTGTCCGATCTATACTAAACACATAATATTACTATTACCTCAATTAATTCTATTATTTCCCTCTTTTATTTTTCAAAATGTTGCTTTGCTTACGAACACTAAACTACTAGTAACAGCACAATATTTTGCCTTTGTGTACAGAGTCATAACACTAACTGACTTTCTGTAACTTATATTGTACAACTACTCAGCAACCTACAACTCTCAACAAAAGCAGCCTATTATTGATCACATAGATGAAACCTAATGCTTTTACCAATTCTTGTTTTTGTTGGAGTAATCCACTCTGAAAACAAACTAAAAAACTGCTGAGTTCCTAACTTCCTGTGTATGGCAAAGGTTTATATATTACTATTTCAGATATATGAAAAATACATCTGCATATTGAAATAGTCATGCTGT
Source organism: Lissotriton vulgaris (assembly GCF_964263255.1). NCBI lineage: Eukaryota > Metazoa > Chordata > Amphibia > Caudata > Salamandridae > Lissotriton > Lissotriton vulgaris. Next base: position 1,319,020,870 of record NC_141691.1, read on the forward strand.
AAGTAATAGAGCCAGAACCCATCCTAAGGTAAAACATCCCCATCATTAAGTCATCATCGTTGAGTAATACTGCCTCATTCTGTAGTCATCACAAGATCATTCTGTAATATTACAGCCCCATCCTGAAATATTCATAAGGTCATCCTGGAGTAACCCAGACTAATCCTGAAATCATCATGGTCTCATCCTGCAGTAGTACAAGATCATCATACGTTTTCCACTGAAGTAATCAGGGAGCAATCCTGCAGTAGTTTCTCTGATGACTCTAGACTCATCTCATTGAAATATTCTGCCCTGTGGGCATATTTCAGGATGGCTTCGGAGGACTTCCCCAGATAATTTCAGGAATAGCCTGGCTGAAGTCATTGGATGACTTCAGAAATACTCCAGGATGATCTTCCTTTTTGACTTGGGCCTCTCTAGACCGAAATGCCCGATCTTGTTTCATCGCCGCTCTTCTGCAGGTGGAGTTAGGCTGCGTGTCCCCTGGAGTCAAGCACTGTGGGTCTCTGCTTGGTAGTGCAGGAGTCCACACCACAGGCCGCTCCACCTTGGCCGGTCAGTGATCCTGCAAGTGGGCCCCGATTTCCAGCTGCATAGGGGGTGCACCCCGGATGAACGGTGACAAGCTCAGGCCCAGCACCCGTTGCTCTTGTATGGTCTGATGGAGTGTTTGTGCCCCGCTCTGGCGGTGGACCCTCAGCTCCTTCCGTGATGGGCAGGTTGCGGCACCATGTAACCGGGGCAGGCTCCCCAATGCCACTGCCGCCTGCCAGCCTCCTGGGGGATACCTCCTCCTGCAGCGTTAACTAAGTCCATGGTGTAGGAGTTCCACAGGGCGGGCCATGGTGCGAGGCCTTCCTCCGGATCACGCTGGCAGCAGCATTCCCCTTGTCTCCTCACCCGCCTGTCCCAGGGGGAAGGCAATCAGCTTGGTCAGTCACACTTCCATTCGCCTCCTCCAGCCGCTGTGATCTTGCCTCCGTCAGGGTCCTGGTACACCGCTGATTCACCCACTCACAGAGACAGGGGCCGAGCGGGGCTCCGTTGCCGTAAACTGTGGGGTATGGGCTGGCACTCCCCTGCAGTCGTCCAAGTGCCTAGGCCCCGATCCTCAGGCCATCATTTTCGCAAAAAGTGCAACCACGTGTCTTGCGTGGCCCTTGATCTCCTCTGATACCTAGGCTGGCATGCACAACAACTCATGGGGCTCTACCCCTGTGTGGTGCTGTGTTAGGTGGCTAGGCCCGGTGGCGGGGAGCAGAGAGACTCAAAAACACATCTCAGCCATCCGCCATCTTGGCCACGCCCCCATACCAGACATTTATTAGGGCAATACAGCAGTCATTTTATACATTCATTGAAAGAGATGTGCAAACTGTGAGATGATGTTTAAATGGGACAGTTTCAAAACAACTCAGCAGGACTGGTTTGCATTTAGTAGGACATTATCAACATACTACAATGTTGAAAATATCATGTACATGGGAAAATACTTCCACTTTTTCAACGGAATGATGTGCATGAAAAAGGACAGCATCAGAACTTATAAGCATGTCGTCTATGCTTTTCAGTTTTTTGCGGTCGCGAACGAGAAATTGGCCATTTGCGACCGCAAAGTTGATCAGCCCCATCTACAAACCATATTTTGCGAGTCGCTAACCTATTAGTGATTAGCTAAATATGATTTGTGACTCGCTATTAGGAAGGGGTGTGCCAAGGGCGTCCCTTCCTATTAGCGAGTCTGACTGCACTGTATAATTGTTTTGCGACCGCAGTTTACCACCGTTTTCAAAAGGGTGTTAAGCCACTCGAAACAGGAAGGGGTCCCTAGGGGATCCCTTCCTCTTTGTGAATGGTTGCCAAAATATTCCCAGGGACCACTGCCTGCCCTTAAAAACTGCAAAGTTTCATTTTTCGTTTTCAAATGCATCCCGTTTTCCTTTGAGGAAAACGAGCTGCATGAAAAACAAAAACTGCTTAATTTAAAAAGCAGTCACAGACATGGTGGTCTGCTGACCCCAGCAGGCAGCCACCATCTCTGGGTGTGCTTGCCATTCCCAATGGGGTCGTAAATTGCGCTTGCCTCATGAATAATAATGAGGCATGTAATTTGCGACTCCATTGGTACCGCAATGTTGTACATTCACTTTTGCGAGTCGCAAATTGAGAGTCGAAATTCAATGCAGTTTGCGACTCGCAAAAGTGAATTGTCGTACATATGGCCCTATGAGATCATATGAGAATCAAAAAAGATGCATTATCACTTAGTGGTTAAATTTATCTTTGTAACTCTAGGGGTTGCTACCAATAGAATGAGAGAGGGAAGTAGAGTTTTACAACTGATGTGCGTATGGCTCAAATATAAATCTCTGGGTCATGTGTAAAAAGAAGTGGTGGAGTGAGGCGTTAGCTGTCATGGCTTAACGCCTCTCTCCACCAGTTCAGGAATACAAGGCTGCCCCATATTTACAAGGATATGGTGCAGCCTTGCATTTCCCCCTGCGCTGGTGCTACACTTAGCAGGGTCGCGCCAACAAAGGCACCCTTGCACCATAGTGCAAGTGGGTCTGCGTTCAGAGGAACAATTTTATGTGTAGGAAGATGTCCCTTCCTGCACAGAAACACTCTTTAAATTACGTTTTGTCACTTCTATGTGTGCTGCTTAATGCAGCTCACATGGAAGTTACAAAATGTATTTTTTAAGGATTGTTTATGTGCAGGAAGGGTCACCTTCCTACACATTAACAATCCAAGACATTTTGCTTTTTCAATGTGTGCTGCACAAGGCAGCACACCTGGAAAAAGCAGAAACGAGGAGCAATGAAGCATTTCTCCTCGTTTCGCCAAGTTAACAACAGGTTTTCCCTAGTCTTAATTTAGGTGCTGACTTCTATTTATGCTTCCCTTGTAAACTTATGTGACTAGATTTAAGCTATGGCAAGGTGTTGTTAGCGAATGCTCATAATTTCTCTCAGTTAAATCACAACTTTACACACAGAACCATGACCCAGCTGTACTAATACACTGGTCGCAAAACAACAATTTTTTGAACATTGTCAAATTCTGTGAACTGGTCTATGTCTCAATAGGTTGGTTACCTGGATTCTAAATCAGAATAGGTTGCAATCTAACCTACCTCACTAACATTTATGCAGCAGGCAAATTGTGACTCACTTCATTGGTGGCAATCACAGGGATGGTAGCCTCCAGGGAACAGCAGACCACTATGCCTGGTATTTCCTTTCAATAATTTTTTTATAAAGCAGATGTTTTCCTTAAAGTAAACAGGCCTGTTTTTTTATATAAAAAGGTTTATATTTTCGAGTGTTTCCTTGAGAGTTGGCAGTGGTTCTCTGGACTTTTTTCTACATTCAGAAAAGGAAAGTGCTCCAAAGGGCAGCCTTCCTTTTTTGCTAATGGGTTATCACCCAACTGTGAGGGCCTGGTAACTTTCCAATGGGTTGTTCCTGGAGTTACTGTCCCAAGCTGGAAATGTAGTGTTGCTTCAGCTAATAAAATACTTAGGAAATGAGTCATGCCCAAACTGTGGCAGAGCCCTGCCGTACATTAGCACATCCAGGGCTCATTTTATGTTATATGGTTCCAAGTGTTTTCCAGCTAAAATCCACTTGCCTCAGACACATAATTGGCCTATTCACAAAGATAAACCTACACATGAGTAAATCTTCATTTGTACATTTACTCCTATTCTTTTGAATAACTTTTCTGCTTTTGACTATTCACAATTTATAAGTGTAAAGTTACTCATAAGTGTAAACCCACATGTCTCCACTCCCTGAAATAAGAGTCTAGCACAACACATGACCAACCACTGATAGTTCAGTACCCTCCCATAGAATATAATGGAAACAAAGACTTGAAGTGGAACCCAATAGGAAATATTAAATACAAATAATTTGAAAATTGAATTCAATTGAAAAAGCTTTTGTAAAGCGCATGGCTATCAGAAGGCCTCCCAGCGCTAGAGACAGAGTCATCACTGAACTAAGAATAGGAATCTTGGAAACAGAGATGTTTTCAGGCGCTTCCGGAAGGACATGTAGTTGTCTTCCAGACGAATGTTAATGGGAAGCCGATTCCAGCATTTTGCCGCAATATATGTGAACCGACGACCCCTACTCCGAGCTTTGTTTATCCTGGGAACAACTGCCAGACACGTATTTTCCGAGCGCAAGGATCTGTTAGGAAGATAAGGGGGAATAATGGATCGCAAGATCGGTGGGCCCGTAGCTGAGGGGGATCTATGGACCATGCACATTGCTTTAAACTGAATATGTTCAGCCACTGGGAGCCAGTGGAGAGAGGCAATGACCGGCCTCGCAGATTCCGGCTGTGGAATTGAATAAGGAGACGTGCCACACAGTTTTGTACAGTTTGTAATCTTTTGATAGTCAAGCACGGAGCACCTAGGTACAGCACATTAGCGTAATCAAGTCTAGAAAGAATCAAGTCTTGAACCATCAGTCTCCTTGCCCTAAACGGTAGCAGAGGGATTATTTTCCTGAGCATCTTCAGGATACCGTAGCAGGTACCTGCCACCCTTCGTGCTTGCTCTTTAAAGTTGAGGCTCTGGTCTAGCCAGACACCAATACTTTTTATCTGATCTTTAGGGGGAAGCATATCCCCTAGGCAGCTAGGCCAGAAAACATTGGCATCCAGGATGGTAGGTTTGCCCAGAAACATCAACTCAGTTTTTGCTCAGTTGAGTTTTAAAAAGGATCCCTCTATCCATGTGGAAACCTTGACCAGACAGATAGCCAGTTTAGGCCCTGCTTTGTCAGATTGATTAAGGGATACTATCAGCTAGGTGTCATCCGTATAGGTGACAATCTGAATACCAAAGGGCTTAACCACTTCAGCGAATGGGGACATGTATACATTAAAGAGCAAGGGGCTCAAAGAAGAACCCTGAGGTACCCCGCATCTCAAAGGCATACTCTCAGATATAGAATTCTCCTCAAATACTTGAAATCATATATTATTAACTAAGAAGGACTCGAGTAACTTAAGTGTGGTCCCAGACACTCCAGCCTCTTTGAGTCTCACAATCAGTAATTGGTGGTTAACTGTGTCGAATGCCGCACTAAGGTCGAGCAAGACGACTGCCACAGAACCACCAGCATCTAGACTTTTTCTGGTTTCCTTCACAACAACCAACAGGGCGGTCTCCGTGCCCTGTTGGAGTCGGAAGCCTGTTTGTGAGAGGTGAAGACAATTGTTCTTCTCCAAAAAAGTGGCGAGAACACCATTGACATATTTTTCGCCAATTTTGGAAATCCCTGGCAGAAGCGAGATTGGCCGGAAATTGGCGTATACTTCTGGGTTCAGACTCGTTTTTAAGAAGGGCTTTAACCATAGCCTGCTTCCAAAGGAGGGGGACAGAACCAGAGGAGAGTGAGATGTTAATGGGGTCCAGTATGGTTGTGGCAACCATATCAATGACCTGGCCAAGGATGGTAGGGGCGGGGCGACATCTCTAGGGGACCCCGATTTATATTGTATGAGAAAGTCTTTGAGGGATTTCAAATCCAGAGGCTGGATTACCTCCAGGAGAGGCCTGGGGGTAAGGGCCCGTTTCTCCAGAGGGGAAGGGCACTGCCATAATGGAATAGGGGGAAAAGTTGTTTACATCTCTTCAATTTTGTTGAAAAAGTATTTCGCAAGATTGTTACACCGTCCCAATGGATCAGTGGGAGGCAAGGGAGGGGCAGGAGGAGTCAGAAGAGATTTAGCAATCCTGAAATTTTCAATGGGGGAGTTGGAGGCTGAACAGATCCTATTATCATAATACCGGGATTGGGCCTTTCTAATTTCAAATTTATAGGCTTTGGTAGCTTCTCTGTACTCAATTTTCTTAACGGAGGAAACATTTTTTCTCCAGCTTCTCTCCAAGGTTTTACAGTTTTGCTTCAATTCCCTAAGTTGGGGAGAGTACCTGACGATGGTCTTAGGGCCTTGATTTTGGTCAGCCATTTTTTAGGGCAAGTAGATCTAGGGATGGGGCGCTAGGTGGCGCACTTGCAGATAGCCACTAATTAGCGAGGTCCTGCCACCCGGCATCATTTATCCTTAAAATTATCCTTTTTTGTCCACACTGGTGAATTCCAACACCCCTGATCGCAGGAACTAACCACCCTGCACCTGTGGGCTGAAATTCGACCTTCTGGATCGCCTGCTGCCCTGGGGATCAGCGACGGAAGCTAGCCCGGTCCGATCGAGATCCTCCTGGAGCCTGAGTGCCGGCCCGCTGGGACTACTTTATTCCAGTGCTGCGGCGTGGCTGCCTGGGCCGCATAGGCCGCGTCCCCTCGCCACGGACCCGATGACCTGAACCCCACCACACGCGACCTCTCTATCGCTAGCTGACCCCTGACGGTGGCGTACTTGCGCAGGATTGGGCCTGGGGAGCGACGGTGAGTGCACACCTCAAGGTTCTTCTCCGTGACCTTTTTTGGGCCCCAGGTCTGACGCGGCCGCTGCGGTGCCGCCATCCCGCGTTGTGGTACTCGATTGCCCCCGGACACCCCATGGCATGATTTTGAGGCCAATGGCACCCGACTGAACACAGACCTGGACCGCACTACTGGCAGCTGGCCGGCCTGGTGCCTACTGGAGTGGCGAAGCGGGGGTGGAGTGGTGCCTGTAGGTGGCGAGCTATCGTTGCCATTTTGTATGCGAGAACCATGGTAGAGCTGTGCTGATGTGAGGACCCGACCTCGCCCGCCTGAACGACTTGGGAGGTATGCTTGTACTACCGTACTGGCCTATTATGTGACAGCTTTATCTCCCTTTTGCAGTCCACTTTGACGAGCGCATTGGCCTGGATCGCTCAACGTGACCGGCCTTCCTGCGACTTTTCGCCACCATTGCTTTCACGCTTCGGCTCATTCCCTGGAACCGCGGCAGGAGCGGTAGTGGGCTCAGCTACCCCTATCTCCCTTTTTGAACACTGATACACATCAGCTGTTTGCCCCCACGCTACGGTGCACATACCAACGAACTGATGGAACACAGCGACCACTGTCCCTGAGATACCTATCGGGCGCCATGGGCAAGCCAGACCGTCGTCAGCCTAAACTCAATTTTGATGCCGCCAAAAGAGCAAACTGTCCTGGAGAGGATGATTAGGAGCAAGCAGGAAATAGCGCGGCTGGCGCTGCTGTGGCCTCCCAAACCACTGACGTCCTGGACATCCCCCGGGAGGTGAGACAAGGGTTTGTCACAATTGTCGACTAAGTGGACAGAATGTCGTCACGAATGGACGCTATCGCCCACAAGCTCGATGGGCATGATGAGCGAATCAAAGAGATGAAAACGCGCATCTCTGACTCGGAAGACGTCTCCACAACTCACACGTCCCAGTTGGCTTGCATGGATAACCTGCTCCGCATCATAGCGGCGAAGAACGAAGATTTAGAAGCGCGCAGTCAGCACAACAACGTCCGCCTTATTGGCATTCCGGAGTCCACCAACAATGGGCATATGGAGGAATACGTGGAGAAGATGCTCCTGACGGCGATAGGCCCTGAAGCCTTTTCCGCTCAATTCATTGTGGAACGTGCCCACAGATCACTGGGGCCTCGGCCCAAACCTGGAGACACCCCTCGCCCTATAATAGCACGACTCTTAAACTATAGGGACCGTGACGTGGCCTTGCGAGCTGCACGCAGCAAACGAGTGTTGACCTATGATGGGGTCACATTTTCCATCTATCCTGACTTTACTCCAATAGTACAGGAGGAATGTAGGAAGTTTATGGATGTTAAGAATAAATTGCGCAAAGCACAGATTGACTATGCACTTTTGTACCCAGCGAGACTGCGAGTTACACATCAGGGGAAGCAGCGATTCTTTATGAAGCCTCAACAAGTAGAGGAATTTTTGAAACACCTGAAGAAGTCCGCTAGAAGCGGCGCAGCTGCTGGAGATTCCCAGCACTCCCCGATGGAAGAGGTGGACACTGATCCGCAGTAAGAGTAATGTACTGTGCTGGTTTACACTATGTGTCAGGGGAGGCTCTGTTCAGTGATAGCCCTGCTATATAATATATATGCTTATTTATCTGTGACAAGCCGGATTGTGCCACATATCTCATCACCGGGCACCCCTGTCTGCATGTACGGCAGCTCCGGCTGTTGGACTGTATGGATAGGGTGTGGTTTTGTCGCCACCTAGAATGGCCCCCAGAGGGCTTTACCCCACTTTGGTCCTCTACATGAGATTAGTGAGACCTATAATGTAGTTGTTTTTTCTGTTGGGGGGAGGGTGGGGAAGGGGGAGGGCGCATGGTACTGGAATGTTTGAGATGCTTCAGTGGGTGTGGGGGATGAGGGCGGAAGTTAGGCAGAGAGGGTGTTGTATGGAAAGGTTTGTTGTACTCCACTACATACTTATTATTTGCATGACTTCCCTGTGCGTGTTGACTGCAACTGTTGGTGTTACATATAGTAGGCTGCATATTGGATGCGCACATTGCACTTTTGCCTGGCTGGGCATGGTCAACTTATTCACTCACATACAGGATGACTCATGAAGTGACACCGCTGAATGTTATCACATGGAATGTCAGAGGGCTGGGGGATCCCCGGAAGATGAGGCAGATTATAGCTTATTTAGATCGCCACCAAATCCATATAGCGATGCTGCAGGAAACCCATCTTAATCCCCTGCGGGCCCCTACTTTTGCTTCCTGATGGTCTTTTCGTCCTACTCCACTTATGCTAGGGGAACTACCATACTGGTTAAGAATAACGTGCCCTTTTATGCAGCCGGCTCCTCCAGCGATGATCAGGGGAGGTTTTGCCTTACTTTGGGGCGGCTAGGACTTGATTCGGTGACCCTGGTATGCTGCTATGGCCCCAACACAGACTTCCTCGAATTTTTCTCCTCCTTATGGGAGAAGGTAAAGGAGATTGGCTCGACTTATATTATCTGGGGTGGGGATTTCAATGTAACCTATGCTCCTGATACTGATAGGTCGAACCCTGCACCACACCACCGCACTAAAGAAGCCACGATGCCAAATGACATTATTTCAGACAATTGTTTATTAAATTCTTGGTGACATGTCCACCCACGCCTGCGCGAGGGCACACACTTCACTGCTCATGCTGCCTCTTGGGTGCGGCTGGATTATTGGCTCATATCTCGTGGACTAGGCCCTGTGGTTAGAACAGTGCAGCACTTGGCCAGAACATATTCAGACCATGCACCTGTCAAGCTTACGCTCTCCTCTGCGACTTTTGGGCCCCCGCGCTGCGCATGGAGACTGAATACACGCATGTTGTTAGATGAGGTATTCCGGACTGAATTGGAGGATGAGATTAGGGAGTTTTAAAAAAAGAATAGAGGGTCTGTGCAGAGCGTAGAAACCATTTGGGAGGCGTTCAAGGTCACAATCAGAGGAGTTTGCATATCTAAGGGTGCAGGAGTACTGAAGAGCATTACTAATTCAATCCATAGGCTGGAGCGCGACCTCCAAACACTTGAAGCACGGCTAACACAGCACCCAGATGGGGACACGCAAGGCATATTTATGGCGACATTGACTGAATTTATGAACAAACTGCAGGGGTCACCCATATAACCCATAGGCTTTTGGGTATCTAGCAAGGGAAAAACAAAGTAAAGCCTACGGAACACTATTATATCTATCTAGTTATAAGACTGGAAACCATCAATTGTCCAATCTTGGGTTAATCCTTCTCAACACAAATTAATTGAAATAATTTTTGACATAGAGTATCTCCAAATAGATAGCCAAACGCACAGAGCAATACAAATCAAATGTGTAGTTCAACTTTTTCTTTTAATTAAACTACATTAAACCTTAATTATTGGTCCCTTACATTGAACAAAACTGTACACAATTCATATATACAAAAAAAACACATATACTTTTGAGTTACATATATAAACTTCTTGTGGAACCCAACTCACGGTTCTAATGTCCCACTTATTTGAACAAGGATGTAAATGTATAATTCCTTAACATGACATTCCTTCACTTTAGATCACCAAAACAAAAACTAAAACGGAGGGAGTGTATGAGGTTTAACCACTTTTGACCTCTCTCAAAATAGCACTCTCCTAAATAGTTTTTTTATCAACAATGTTCAACAAATTTCTTGTTTTGGAGTCTTCCAATGTGTGTGTCGACGCGTTTCAGCCTCTGTTTAATCCAGGCCTCATCAGGACTACGAGGGTAAACATACTAGAACCCTAAAACAAACAAACTCAATTTGTATTGACCATAAGTTAACTGGGATAACACATCACCCTCCCATGCACAAAACCTATTTACAATACCTTGTGATTCTATTTACAATGTGACTATTTTGCACTGTTGAGTGTCTCATCCTAAGGTGTATGGCATTGAATAGATGAAGTAAACACCATTTTGTGTGCATTCTATTAGACACTAATAAAGCAGAGAGAATATAGACCCTCCACCATGACCACGTGTTAAAAATGCATAGATTTTATAACCACTTTCAGATGCAACAAAACTTACGGACCTAGGTCACCTAGAGTGATGATGATATCTACATTACATACCAGGTTCAAATTTACTGTGGCCAAGGGTACACAATCCACCTTCTTTCACAAATACTTTCAATCGTAAGGGCTAAAAAACAAAACCATGTTTACCAATTCTAAGTATCCAAGTCAAAAAGAGTACAAATCTCCGTTTTTGTAAGCAACCAAGCTTACCTTATGCTTTGAGATCCTTCAAATTGGGCTAACACCCCAACGGAAAAGTAAGCCTGCAACATAAATATCACGGTGTCAAAGGTCTGATTCGAGTGACTTCGCAAGTATCTACAGCTAAACAAATGAACACCACCACAACAATAGCCCAGCCGTGGGAGCTCTGTATCCATACCTCTTTGGATATTCCTAGGGTTCTTCTACTAATCCATGACGGTAAAGAATCCAAGTCCAATTAACTGCTACCCTGAGCTCTGTTACTAAGCTCACAAAGCCGTTTGCGTTTCCTGCCTGTAAACAAAAATGATGGACTGTTCCTTACAAGAGCCCCGTCTCGCGGCCCCCATCCAGCAAGGCTCGCGATATTCAGTGTGATTACGCGGTACTAGACTCCCCAGTAGTCCATAGTCCAAGTCTCACGATAGTTCCACCAGTCAAGAAAAAGAAAGCAGCTAGCTTTATTTTACGTGCCAGAGATAGTCTAAAACAAGTATAGGGAATTCTAAAGTGCATCTAATGAAGTTTATATTTAAAAAACGTCTAAAAGTTGAAAGCCAACTATTTACAGACAGAGAATACCTTATATCCCGTGTTATGCCATCACCTTTCACAGTCTACATAGTACAAAAACAACATGACTTCAAAATTAGTAGTATGCAAGAATGCATTTTCTGTATTACAGCCCAGCCTATGGATATCTCTAACCCTAATCCAAGTTATCGTAATAGAGACCAAACTTCATTTCTATCATTTAGACCTGTCCTTGCTGTCTGGTATTTTTCAATTAGTCTGGCCTTAAATCGGTTAAGATTCTTTTCTGTCTCCCTTCTGTTAGTGTTCTTTACTGTACATAGTACTGACCATTCCATCTCAGTTTCAGAGTGGTTGTTTCTCTGATAATGCAACACCAACTGAGCCCCGGCGGTGTTGCATCTCACTCTGGATTTGTGTTGTAATATTCTTTTCTTAACTGCTTGTATTGTTTGCCCTATGTAAAAAATTTTAGAAAAGGGGGTGGTGATGAACAGAGTGTCTGAGTTAAACAGACCACTCTTACCCAGTCCAAAGATCAGGGCTTGATCCATCACCGTTATTTATCTCACTGCCCCATCCCACCTCAGAACCTGGCTATATGCAAATCAGTCTGTCCCTGGCCCAGTGCATCATGGGAACAGGGCAGACTAAACTACCAAGCCAATTCTTCACCAGAAAGGAGACAAGCTACCGGGGACCGGTTTCTGGCATTTCAGCCTTCTTCGGCCCGGCTTGCTTGAATCCTGATGGAGCAGTGAGAAAGGGACTCATGTCTGAGTATACCCTGCCACACCTATAGTGGCCAAAAACGATTTAGAAAAGGGGGTGGTGATGAACAGAGTGTCTGAGTTAAACAGACCACTCTTACCCAGTCCAAAGATCAGGGCTTGATCCATCACCGTTATTTATCTCACTGCCCCATCCCAGCTCAGAACCTGGCTATATGCAAATCAGTCTGTCCCTGGCCCAGTGCATCATGGGAACAGGGCAGACTAAACTACCAAGCCAATTCTTCACTAGAAAGGAGACAAGCTACCGGGGACCGGTTTCTGGCATTTCAGCCTTCTTCGGCCCGGCTTGCTTGAATCCTGATGGAGCAGCTAAAAAACGGTGATGGATCAAGCCCTGACGTTTGGACTGGGTAGGAGTGTTCTGCTTAACTCAGATACTCTGTCCATCACCACCCCCTTTTCTGAATCGTTTTGTCCATCATAAGCGTGGAAGGGTATACTCAGATGTGAGTCCCTTGCTCACTGCACCATCAGGATTCAAGCAAGCCGGGCCGAAGACGGCTGTAATGCCAGAAACCGGTCCCCGGAAGCTTGTTTTCCTTTCCAGTAAAAGAATTGGCTTGGTAGTTTGGTCTGCCCTGTTCCCATGATGCACTGGCCCAGGGACTGACTAATTTGCATGTAGCCAGGTTCTGAGCTGGGATGGTGCAGTGAGCTAAAAAACGGTGATGGATCAAGCCCTGACGTTTGGACTGGGTAGGAGTGTTCTGCTTAACTCAGATATCTGTCCATCACCACCCCCTTTTCTGAATCGTTTTGTCCACCATAAGCGTGGAAGGGTATACTCAGATGTGAGTCCCTTGCTCACTGCACCATCAGGATTCAAGCAAGCCGGGCCGAAGACGGCTGTAATGCCAGAAACCGGTCCCCTGAAGCTTGTTTTCCTTTCCAGTAAAAGAATTGGCTTGGTAGTTTGGTCTGCCCTGTTCCCATGATGCACTGGGCCAGGGACAGACTAATTTGCATGTAGCCAGGTTCTGAGCTGGGATGGTGCAGTGAGCTAAAAAACGGTGATGGATCAAGCCCTGACGTTTGGACTGGGTAGGAGTGTTCTGCTTAACTCAGATACTCTGTCCATCACCACCCCCTTTTCTGAATCGTTTTGTCCACCATAAGCGTGGAAGGGTATACTCAGATGTGAGTCCCTTGCTCACTGCACCATCAGGATTCAAGCAAGCCGGGCCGAAAACGGCTGTAATGCCAGAAACCGGTCCCCGGAAGCTTGTTTTCCTTTCCAGTAAAAGAATTGGCTTGGTAGTTTGGTCTGCCCTGTTCCCATGATGCACTGGGCCAGGGACAGACTAATTTGCATGTAGCCAGGTTCTGAGCTGGGATGGTGCAGTGAGCTAAAAAACGGTGATGGATCAAGCCCTGACGTTTGGACTGGGTAGGAGTGTTCTGCTTAACTCAGATACTCTGTCCATCACCACCCCCTTTTCTGAATCGCTATGTAAAATTTGTCACACGCACACTTTATGCAATATACAGTACCTTTAGTGTTACAATTCGAGAAGGATCTTTGGTGAAGGATTTTCCCATTAATCATTATCTCATTAGAATCCCTCGTAGAGTCGCATGCCAAACAATTGTGACAACGAAAATGTCCAACAACTGGTGGCAGTTTTAGCAAATTACGGGTATCTCTCAAGGGTATTATTGTACGAGGGGCCGATTTCACCAATTGGATCCGAATATTTTTGCCTTTTTTAAAAGCAAATAATGGTTTTGGAATACCCAAGTTTTCAATTAATTTCCAGTTGTTAAGGATCAGTTTTTTACCTTATTGGCTCTTGGGTCATATGTTAGTACACATGTGAGAGGTGTCTTTTTTTCTTCATGTGTTTTAGGTACCAACAGTGTTTCTCGTGGAGTGTACCAAGCCCTTTTTAAAGCTACCTTCACTAATCTTTTTGGATAACCTCTCCATATCAATTTGTTTTTCAATTTTTCAGCATGGAGGAAATAATCCTCTTTAGAACTACAGTTCCTCCTCACACGGAGGAACTGACCATAGGGCAGGTTTTCTTTCAAAGACCGTGGGTGGCTACTGGTAAAATGTAATGAGGTATTTTTATCTGCAGGTTTGGTGTACAGACTAACAGCCAACTGACCTTCATCGTGTTGGACATACACATCAAGAAAGTTAATTTTTTCTTTGTCACAAGCCACAGTAAAGTTGAATTCTAGAGTTTGTGAATTTAACTAATTGTGAAATTCAGATAGTTTGATTTGGTCCCCTTTCCAAATAAGAAAGATATCGTCTATATAGCGACACCAGAACTCCACATGATGTTTAAATGGGTTGGTGTCGCTATATATCCACCTCTCCTCAAAGTGGGCCATGACCAGGTTGGCTATCTCAGGCGAGAAACAACATCCCATAGCTACTCCTGAGATTTGTAAGTATAGATTTTCTTTGAAACTAAAGAAATTGTTTTTCAAACACAGTCTGGCCAGACTAGTTATGAATTCTGTCGGTACTTGGTGCGGACGTTCCCTCAATTCCAACACCACCCTCATCACCTCCAGGGCTTCATCCTGTGGGATATTTGTATACAGTGATTCGATATCGAAGTTGGCCAAAAGTTGTTCATTGGGGTTGAAACTCAACCCCTCCACCTTCGATATCAAATCCATAGTGTCTCTTACATAGGCTGGAATGTTCCTAACTAGAGGAAGTAGAAATACATCCACATACTTGGCCAACGGCTCCAGAATTGACCCACATGCAGCCACAATGGGTCGTCCGGGAGGGTCAGTCAGTGATTTATGCACTTTAGGCAATACATAGATGTGAGGGATTTTATCATTGGATTCATCGTTAAGAAACTCGAATTCATTTTTGCATAACCAGCCCCCTTCCATAGCCTCTTGGGTGATTTCTAAGATTTGTTGTCTAAATCTAGGAGATGGATTAGTCTCCAAAGGTCTATAATGTAGTTGGTTAGATAGCTGATTTAGAACTTCCTGTTCATACTTAGAAGTTTCCCTTAAAACAATTCCTCCACCTTTGTCAGCCGGTCTCACAGTTACTTCTGAAATGGAAAAAAGATTTTTTAATGCTGTCAACTCTAGTTTACTACAGTTGTTGTTGTAGTAAGTTTTCTTGTTCTGTAAATCATCCAATTCTCGTAACACCTGGTTTTCAAAGATTAAGATCTCTGGTGGAAGTAGCACACTATCAGGTAAGAATTTGGATTTGTTCTTGAGTCCACTAATGTTTTTTTGTTCAATGGTTTCTCGTTCTAAAAAGTAGGCTTTAAGTCTAACTTTTCTGAGAAAACCTAATACCTCTGTCTTAGTGTCTACAGGATTTTGTTATTTAGATGGTACAAACGTAAGTCCCTCAGCTAGAATGGCCAGTTCATCGCTCGTAGGGGTGTAATTGGACAAATTATAGATGGGGACCAACTCACTTCCTCCTTGATTTATCGTCTGTATGTCTTCTTCCGTGTGCGGAAGGTGTCAGTCTCTGGATTTGGATACTGTTCTGTTGGTTGGTATATTCCTTGTTGAATGTACTGTCCCCCTTGTTGGTTGTATCCCCTCCATCTCGGCCCACCTCCCCATGGTCTGAACCTCCCTCTGCCTAAAAAAGGGGGTCTGGATCTAGGAAACTGCGAATGGGGATAGTATCCACTATATGACGCTTGGTCTGAATCAGAAGAGGTGTCAGAGAAGGTAATGAATGTATTTCTGGATCTTCCTCTATATTGCAAGTTTAAAGAACTTGGATTGTTATTAATGAAAAAGTCTTCTTTTAAATAAGGATAGACTTCATCAGATTTGAAGTTCTTAATATCTTTTTCTACTTTGGTAATTTTTAAATTGGTGTTGGAAACAGAAAACTCCGAAATAGTTTTTTCAACTGCTTCCAGCAGTTTTTTACAATCTTTGATGGTAGGGTCCCCTCCAATTTCTTGTTCCAAGGCTTCTATTTCCTTGAGTTCCTCTTCATATAATCTTATTGCCGTCTCAACAGAGAGGGCCATCCAATCTACAGAGCATTTAGTTCCCACTCCTCCAAATCTTTTAAGATACGTTTGGAAAGGGGCGACCACTCGGTCCCCCCGAACGTATGGCGGAGTACCACGATCCCCCCGGGAAGCCATCTTGGGCGGGAGGCGAGTCTCGGCTGGTATGCCCGAAGCGGCGTAGCCGGGGCGCGCCTTTTCCCCGCCCTAGAGTGGGTTGGCCTAGACACTGACGCGGCTGGCCACGCCCTTGGGGCAGGCAGGGGCGGGTTTACGCCCGCCCTGAAGACGGATAAAAGGAGAAGCGAGATCCGAAGGCATCCTCTTGTTCCTGTGCTCTGAAGCTGCACCTCCTCGCTGCACGTGAGCTCGAGACGGAACGAAGAGCCATTTTTGAGCGTTGTAATCTTTCTTGTTTGTTTTACAGATACTCTGTTGGAGAATGCCAAAGAAGGCGGGAAAGCGCATGACTACCGACCAGATGCTGCGCGTTCTTATGAAAGAGATGACTGAGTTAAAGAGGCGAATGGATGAAAACGAGGAAGGGGGACCGAAACGTCCTTTGGCGGGAGCAGCCCCGGGAGGGAAAAACAAGAGGCCCAGGAGAGGGAGAGCTGTGGAAAGCATCCCGGGCCCCAGTGGCCCGCTAGAGGCACCCACCCCCGTGCCGGAGGAAGGGAATCCGATTCCCGTTGTGGTCACCCCCGTGTCCGGGGACGATATGCCGCCTGAGCTGGCAGCACAATTAGCAGCGTGGTTGGGCAAAGATAATGAGGGCGCCACGGCTGTCGACGCGCAGGTGCTGATGAAGCAACTGCGTGAGTCACGGGAAGCAGCGAAGGTATCCACGCCGGCTGCGGCAATAGAGAAGAAAAAGGGGACAGTTTCGGTCGCAGAGACACCGTCCGGTTCAGGTAAGCAGCCATTGCCGATTGCAAGGGATGAGTCAGCACCCTCTCGTAGGGAAAGGGTGGGTCAGCATGTTCCCTTGGCTATTAAGGAGAAGATATGGGCAGGGGAATATGTAAACATCTTCTCGTTGCTTACTGATCACTATGAGATGGAGCATGTTAAAGGCCAGAAGGATCTCATGCATCCGAGTGTTTGGCGCGCAAAGATGGCCGCCTTTAAGGTGAACGAAAACATTGGCAATTGGGGCAAAGCGTGGGGGGTTTTTACATCGATCTTGGGGGAACGAAGGCCCGATCTGCTCCAAGAATTGCCGATTTATCAGTCACGAATCATGGGGTACTCGGTATCACATGAGGGTAACCATTGGTTCTGCTATGATAATCTGTTTAGAAAGGCTAAAGAACATGATAAAAGCTTAACTTGGGATTGTTATGATTCTGTGTCTTGGGATAAAATGAAGGAGACTGGTATGTTGAAAGTGCCATTGGTGGGGAGTAACGTTGGCGAAACCTCCCGCCAGTATGCGGGGACGCCCTTTCGATCAGGTGCGGGTACCGACAATTACTCGAGGCCTGCCGGATATACAGGAAAAAGGGGGGTTTGTTGGAACTTCAATAGGGGAAAATGTACCAGGCCCCAGGGATCGTGCAAATTTAGACACGAATGTAGTGGGTGTGGGCAATCATCCCATCCTGAGTCCACGTGTAGAGCCAAGACGGGTGATAATGGGGGGAGGGGAGGCGCCAAACAGGTCTAACATAGTCCGAGGGGCGCCTTTACCTACCCCGATTGATACTCTGGCGATGATCCCCTGGCTCAGTGAATACCCGGATCGTACTTCTGCTGGCGTGTTGCGGAACGGGTTTTCTTATGGTTTCCGCATCCCAGTGGGGGACTTTCAAGGTGTGGAGAAATGTAAAAATCAGCTATCGGTCTTGCAGCATACGACCGTAGTACAGGAAAAGATCGGGAAAGAGGTTACTCGAGGTCGAGTCGCCGGTCCGTTTAGTGTACCGCCAGTTGCTAACTTTGTTTGTTCCCCTTTAGGGGTGGTCCCAAAGAAGGACCCGGGTGAGTTTCGGCTGATACATAATTTATCAGCCCCACGTGGTCTTTCCGTGAACGAAGCGATAGACCCGGAAGTGTGTTCGGTGCGGTACGCATCCTTCGATGAGGCCGTAGCCATTTTGAATCGCCTGGGGCCCGGGGCGCTGATGGCAAAATCTGATATCGAGTCAGCGTTCCGGTTGCTCCCGGTACATCCAGCCGATCAGCGGCTCCTAGGTTTCATGTTTCAGGGTCATTATTACATGGATAGGTGTATGCCGATGGGGTGCTCTATATCTTGTGCCTATTTCGAAAAATTCAGTAGTTTTTTACAATGGGTCTTCACAAAGAAGACGGGTTTCCACCATGTGATGCATTACCTTGATGATTTTTTGTTCCTGGGGCCAGCTGGGGATCCGGAATGTGGGCAGGCTTTGGCTCAATTTTGTGTTTTAATGAATCAGTTTGGCGTGCCATTGGCACCAGGTAAGACTGTGGGGCCTTCCACTTGCCTTGAGTTTCTGGGGATCGAGTTGGACTCCGAAGAAGGTTGTTTTCGTTTACCTGCCGAAAAAGTATCAAAGTTCAGGACATCCCTGCAAATGTGTATAAATGGATCCAAGGTCAAGCTGCATCAGTTACAGCAGCTAGTTGGCCAGTTGAATTTTGCCCTGAGGGTTATACCAATGGCCCGCCCCTTTTCTCGTTCGATTGCTCAAGCCATGGTCGGCCTGAAGGAGGGCGATCATCGCACAAGGCTCTCGGCTGAGGTCCGCCAGGACATGCGCATTTGGTTGGCATTCCTGGCGGATTTCAATGGTCGAGTCGTCTGGAACAAACCAGCCGTGTCCTCTGAGGAGCTGGGGCTGTGGACGGATTCGGCAGGGAGCATAGGTTTTGGTGCCATCTTCGGCACAAGATGGTCTGCACAAAAGTGGCCGACATGGTGGCATGACAGTGGGCTGACAAGTAACATTGCTTTCCTGGAACTTTTCCCCATTCTAGTGGCCCTGAGAACTTGGCCCGAGGGGTTCAAGGATCACTCTGTGGTATTCTGGTCTGATAATATGACCGTGGTCGAGTGTATCAATAGCCAGGCAGCACGATGCAAATGGATTTTGAGACTACTCAAAGAAATTGTTTTACTCTGTATGCAATTGAATGTGTTATTCAAAGCAAGACATGTCCCAGGGGTAATGAATCAGGCAGCTGATGCACTGTCTCGTTTTCGTATGCAGGCTTTCTGGGGTTTTCTTGACACAGCGGACCCGGAGCCGGCACCCTTTCCCGAAGCTCTCTGGTCTCTCGGTGCCCCGAACTTCGTAACCTCGTGGGAGAGAGTTTAGCACCCAGGACGAGGAAGGCATATGAAGGGGCGTTCCGGTCCTATTTAGCCTTTTTGGGGACTGATAGAGAGGAGCTTTGGGGACAGGAGGAGTGGGTGGTAGATTTTCTGATGTCTTTGCACCGGGTTGGGAAATCGGTGGCCACGGCTCAGAGGCATCGGGCTGCCATTTCCTTTGTTGCTAGGGCTCATGGGATCCAGGACCCGACAGCGTCTTTCGTAGTACAGAAAGCGCTACGGTGGTGGCAACGCCTTGAGGGTCGCAGAGTAGACGAGAGGCGCCCGATAGGTTTGGATAGGCTGGCCCAGTTATTATCCAGCCTCCCTGCTACATGCTCATCTCAATTTGAGACAGTGTTATTCCGAGCCGCTTTTACGCTGGCATTCCATGGGGCTATGCGGGTAAGCGAACTAGTGGCAAGGAACAAACAGGATGTGACAGGAGGTTTGTGCCAGGAGCACGTCCAGATCAGGGGGGAGACAATGGCTGTCTCATTTGTCAGGTCCAAGACCGATCAAAGCGGGATGGGTGCCTGCGTACTCATACGCAGGATTCCCGGGTCCTCCATGTGTCCGGTAAAGTGTTTAGAAGATTATTTAACACGAAGGGTGGCATCATGGGGGGGAACCTTGTTGAGACACGCTGACGCCACCCCACTGACGAGGTTTCAGTTTCAGCGGGTGCTTGCGATGTCGGTTGCCGCTGCGGGCTTGAACCCGGGCGAATTTGGGACCCATTCCTTTCGGATAGGGGCGGCTACAGAAGCTACAGCCTGGGGTCTGAATGTGGAACAAGTTAAACGGGTGGGGCGTTGGTCCTCCAATTGTTATAAGAGGTATGTGCGGTTGCACATGTTGTGAAGCTGTAACGATGTACTCACGCTTCTTGTTTTTCTTTGGTTTCAGTTGCGCAAGCCTAAGAGGCGGGGCGAACTTTGCAGTCGACCCAACACCAGGCCAGCGGTCAGACATCACCGGCTGTGAAAAAGGAGGTGTGGGTCGTGGGCCACTCATACGTGAGGCGTGCCGCGGACGTATTCAAAGCGGGTGACATGATTCACGTGGCTGGGGAATACGGGTACAGTATGTCCTTCTACGGAAGAGGCGGTCTCTATATTGACCAGTTTCAATCATTTTTTCAGGGTTTGCTAGGGCGGACGAGGTCACCGCCGGCTGTAGTCATAGTACATCTTGGGGGTAATGATTTGGTCACCACTGGTAGACGACTTCTTCTTGAGGCGATGCTTTCCACAGTAAGTTGGTTAGCGAGGAGAGTTCCAGGGTGCACAATTGCATGGTCCCATATGATCCCACGTAAAGTGTGGCGGGGGGCTATTTCAGTTCCTGCTTTAAATCATTCTGTTAGAAAGCTTAATAACAAAGTGAGTAGGTTGTTCCGTTCCAAGACACTGCATTCTATTTCGCATGGGTGTATCAATAATGACAGTATGTATTTGGGGGATGGAGTGCATTTGTCTCGGGTGGGGAATGAGTTACTCATAGGAGACTTCTTAGCATGGCTAAAAACGTTATACCATGACCTTTAGGTAGAAGTGTTGTGGGGGGTCCAGATAGCCGGTCAACTATCCGGCCTGTGGCGGTAAGGTCATGATCGGTGAGCACTATTTGGAAGATCCCTATGAGTGGGCGTCACCCAGCACGGATGGGAGCGCTCGGGGGAGGTGGCCATTGGCCCCTCAACGGGGAGGCGGTCCCTTCTAAGGATGGGTCGCCGAAAGAAAAGGAAAGGCGGTCAAGGCCCCTTCCTGGGTAGGAGGGGTTACAGCCCCCTCCTGGGGAATTTCCCGGGGCCAGGACGTCTGCGACGGCAGATGTGGTAAGTTGTGTGGGGTTTGGGGGGGGGGGGTCTACGCTACCTTCTAGATACCTCACACGAGTCCTCGGACGACCTCTAAGTGGCGTCGAGTTTTTATTGGGGCCCCCGTCAAGTCAAGGGAAATTGGTAATTGCACTTGAGGTACGCCTCTGGGCCGCCCCTCACAAGTGAGGGCGATATTTATGGGTTAGGGATCTTGACACCGGTTACGACCTTGCCGTTGGCCCTTAAACGTTAGGATGTACAATTTCAAAATTTCAAGTAAATGTTTTGCAGGATGTTAGTTCGGCTAGGAGAACCTTTGTATTAGAGAATCTGTTAAGGTTAGCCAAACATCGCAATGTGGTAATGAAATTGTATATAATATGAAACTGTTTATTTAATGTTTTAATTTTGTTTCATATTTTAATAAATACGGCCGGGAGGGTCACTCCCTCCCGTCTTCCAAAAAACTTCAGAACTGTTTCCGGTTTCCCATCCATGGGGATTGTGTTGAGAGGGGGTGGCGGGTATCTCAGCCATATGGAAAGGGGCGACCACTCGGTCCCCCCGAACGTATGGCGGAGTACCACGATCCCCCCGGGAAGCCATCTTGGGCGGGAGGCGAGTCTCGGCTGGTATGCCCGAAGCGGCGTAGCCGGGGCGCGCCTTTTCCCCGCCCTAGAGTGGGTTGGCCTAGACACTGACGCGGCTGGCCACGCCCTTGGGGCAGGCAGGGGCGGGTTTATGCCCGCCCTGAAGACGGATAAAAGGAGAAGCGAGATCCGAAGGCATCCTCTTGTTCCTGTGCTCTGAAGCTGCACCTCCTCGCTGCACGTGAGCTCGAGACGGAACGAAGAGCCATTTTTGAGCGTTGTAATCTTTCTTGTTTGTTTTACAGATACTCTGTTGGAGAATG
This sequence comes from Lissotriton vulgaris, assembly GCF_964263255.1. NCBI lineage: Eukaryota > Metazoa > Chordata > Amphibia > Caudata > Salamandridae > Lissotriton > Lissotriton vulgaris. Next base: position 1,319,042,942 of record NC_141691.1, read on the forward strand.
CCAAAGAAGGCGGGAAAGCGCATGACTACCGACCAGATGCTGCGCGTTCTTATGAAAGAGATGACTGAGTTAAAGAGGCGAATGGATGAAAACGAGGAAGGGGGACCGAAACGTCCTTTGGCGGGAGCAGCCCCGGGAGGGAAAAACAAGAGGCCCAGGAGAGGGAGAGCTGTGGAAAGCATCCCGGGCCCCAGTGGCCCGCTAGAGGCACCCACCCCCGTGCCGGAGGAAGGGAATCCGATTCCCGTTGTGGTCACCCCCGTGTCCGGGGACGATATGCCGCCTGAGCTGGCAGCACAATTAGCAGCGTGGTTGGGCAAAGATAATGAGGGCGCCACGGCTGTCGACGCGCAGGTGCTGATGAAGCAACTGCGTGAGTCACGGGAAGCAGCGAAGGTATCCACGCCGGCTGCGGCAATAGAGAAGAAAAAGGGGACAGTTTCGGTCGCAGAGACACCGTCCGGTTCAGGTAAGCAGCCATTGCCGATTGCAAGGGATGAGTCAGCACCCTCTCGTAGGGAAAGGGTGGGTCAGCATGTTCCCTTGGCTATTAAGGAGAAGATATGGGCAGGGGAATATGTAAACATCTTCTCGTTGCTTACTGATCATTATGAGATGGAGCATGTTAAAGGCCAGAAGGATCTCATGCATCCGAGTGTTTGGCGCGCAAAGATGGCCGCCTTTAAGGTGAACAAAAACATTGGCAATTGGGGCAAAGCGTGGGGGTTTTTTACATCGATCTTGGGGGAACGAAGGCCCGATCTGCTCCAAGAATTGCCAATTTATCAGTCACGAATCATGGGGTACTCGGTATCACATGAGGGTAACCATTGGTTCTGCTATGATAATCTGTTTAGAAAGGCTAAAGAACATGATAAAAGCTTAACTTGGGATTGTTATGATTCTGTGTCTTGGGATAAAATGAAGGAGACTGGTATGTTGAAAGTGCCATTGGTGGGGAGTAACGTTGGCGAAACCTCCCGCCAGTATGCGGGGACGCCCTTTCGATCAGGTGCGGGTACCGACAATTACTCGAGGCCTGCCGGATATACAGGAAAAAGGGGGGTTTGTTGGAACTTCAATAGGGGAAAATGTACCAGGCCCCAGGGATCGTGCAAATTTAGACACGAATGTAGTGGGTGTGGGCAATCATCCCATCCTGAGTCCACGTGTAGAGCCAAGACGGGTGATAATGGGGGGAGGGGAGGCGCCAAACAGGTCTAACATAGTCCGAGGGGCGCCTTTACCTACCCCGATTGATACTCTGGCGATGATCCCCTGGCTCAGTGAATACCCGGATCGTACTTCTGCTGGCGTGTTGCGGAACGGGTTTTCTTATGGTTTCCGCATCCCAGTGGGGGACTTTCAAGGTGTGGAGAAATGTAAAAATCAGCTATCGGTCTTGCAGCATACGACCGTAGTACAGGAAAAGATCGGGAAAGAGGTTACTCGAGGTCGAGTCGCCGGTCCGTTTAGTGTACCGCCAGTTGCTAACTTTGTTTGTTCCCCTTTAGGGGTGGTCCCAAAGAAGGACCCGGGTGAGTTTCGGCTGATACATAATTTATCAGCCCCACGTGGTCTTTCCGTGAACGAAGCGATAGACCCGGAAGTGTGTTCGGTGCGGTACGCATCCTTCGATGAGGCCGTAGCCATTTTGAATCGCCTGGGGCCCGGGGCGCTGATGGCAAAATCTGATATCGAGTCAGCGTTCCGGTTGCTCCCGGTACATCCAGCCGATCAGCGGCTCCTAGGTTTCATGTTTCAGGGTCATTATTACATGGATAGGTGTATGCCGATGGGGTGCTCTATATCTTGTGCCTATTTCGAAAAATTCAGTAGTTTTTTACAATGGGTCTTCACAAAGAAGACGGGTTTCCACCATGTGATGCATTACCTTGATGATTTTTTGTTCCTGGGGCCAGCTGGGGATCCGGAATGTGGGCAGGCTTTGGCTCAATTTTGTGTTTTAATGAATCAGTTTGGCGTGCCATTGGCACCAGGTAAGACTGTGGGGCCTTCCACTTGCCTTGAGTTTCTGGGGATCGAGTTGGACTCCGAAGAAGGTTGTTTTCGTTTACCTGCCGAAAAAGTATCAAAGTTCAGGACATCCCTGCAAATGTGTATAAATGGATCCAAGGTCAAGCTGCATCAGTTACAGCAGCTAGTTGGCCAGTTGAATTTTGCCCTGAGGGTTATACCAATGGCCCGCCCCTTTTCTCGTTCGATTGCTCAAGCCATGGTCGGCCTGAAGGAGGGCCATCATCGCACAAGGCTCTCGGCTGAGGTCCGCCAGGACATGCGCATTTGGTTGGCATTCCTGGCGGATTTCAATGGTCGAGTCGTCTGGAACAAACCAGCCGTGTCCTCTGAGGAGCTGGGGCTGTGGACGGATTCGGCAGGGAGCATAGGTTTTGGTGCCATCTTCGGCACAAGATGGTCTGCACAAAAGTGGCCGACATGGTGGCATGACAGTGGGCTGACAAGTAACATTGCTTTCCTGGAACTTTTCCCCATTCTAGTGGCCCTGAGAACTTGGCCCGAGGGGTTCAAGGATCACTCTGTGGTATTCTGGTCTGATAATATGACCGTGGTCGAGTGTATCAATAGCCAGGCAGCACGATGCAAATGGATTTTGAGACTACTCAAAGAAATTGTTTTACTCTGTATGCAATTGAATGTGTTATTCAAAGCAAGACATGTCCCAGGGGTAATGAATCAGGCAGCTGATGCACTGTCTCGTTTTCGTATGCAGGCTTTCTGGGGTTTTCTTGACACAGCGGACCCGGAGCCGGCACCCTTTCCCGAAGCTCTCTGGTCTCTCGGTGCCCCGAACTTCGTAACCTCGTGGGAGAGAGTTTAGCACCCAGGACGAGGAAGGCATATGAAGGGGCGTTCCGGTCCTATTTAGCCTTTTTGGGGACTGATAGAGAGGAGCTTTGGGGACAGGAGGAGTGGGTGGTAGATTTTCTGATGTCTTTGCACCGGGTTGGGAAATCGGTGGCCACGGCTCAGAGGCATCGGGCTGCCATTTCCTTTGTTGCTAGGGCTCATGGGATCCAGGACCCGACAGCGTCTTTCGTAGTACAGAAAGCGCTACGGTGGTGGCAACGCCTTGAGGGTCGCAGAGTAGACGAGAGGCGCCCGATAGGTTTGGATAGGCTGGCCCAGTTATTATCCAGCCTCCCTGCTACATGCTCATCTCAATTTGAGACAGTGTTATTCCGAGCCGCTTTTACGCTGGCATTCCATGGGGCTATGCGGGTAAGCGAACTAGTGGCAAGGAACAAACAGGATGTGACAGGAGGTTTGTGCCAGGAGCACGTCCAGATCAGGGGGGAGACAATGGCTGTCTCATTTGTCAGGTCCAAGACCGATCAAAGCGGGATGGGTGCCTGCGTACTCATACGCAGGATTCCCGGGTCCTCCATGTGTCCGGTAAAGTGTTTAGAAGATTATTTAACACGAAGGGTGGCATCATGGGGGGGGACCTTGTTGAGACACGCTGACGCCACCCCACTGACGAGGTTTCAGTTTCAGCGGGTGCTTGCGATGTCGGTTGCCGCTGCGGGCTTGAACCCGGGCGAATTTGGGACCCATTCCTTTCGGATAGGGGCGGCTACAGAAGCTACAGCCTGGGGTCTGAATGTGGAACAAGTTAAACGGGTGGGGCGTTGGTCCTCCAATTGTTATAAGAGGTATGTGCGGTTGCACATGTTGTGAAGCTGTAACGATGTACTCACGCTTCTTGTTTTTCTTTGGTTTCAGTTGCGCAAGCCTAAGAGGCGGGGCGAACTTTGCAGTCGACCCAACACCAGGCCAGCGGTCAGACATCACCGGCTGTGAAAAAGGAGGTGTGGGTCGTGGGCCACTCATACGTGAGGCGTGCCGCGGACGTATTCAAAGCGGGTGACATGATTCACGTGGCTGGGGAATACGGGTACAGTATGTCCTTCTACGGAAGAGGCGGTCTCTATATTGACCAGTTTCAATCATTTTTTCAGGGTTTGCTAGGGCGGACGAGGTCACCGCCGGCTGTAGTCATAGTACATCTTGGGGGTAATGATTTGGTCACCACTGGTAGACGACTTCTTCTTGAGGCGATGCTTTCCACAGTAAGTTGGTTAGCGAGGAGAGTTCCAGGGTGCACAATTGCATGGTCCCATATGATCCCACGTAAAGTGTGGCGGGGGGCTATTTCAGTTCCTGCTTTAAATCATTCTGTTAGAAAGCTTAATAACAAAGTGAGTAGGTTGTTCCGTTCCAAGACACTGCATTCTATTTCGCATGGGTGTATCAATAATGACAGTATGTATTTGGGGGATGGAGTGCATTTGTCTCGGGTGGGGAATGAGTTACTCATAGGAGACTTCTTAGCATGGCTAAAAACGTTATACCATGACCTTTAGGTAGGAGTGTTGTGGGGGGTCCAGATAGCCGGTCAACTATCCGGCCTGTGGCGGTAAGGTCATGATCGGTGAGCACTATTTGGAAGATCCCTATGAGTGGGCGTCACCCAGCACGGATGGGAGCGCTCGGGGGAGGTGGCCATTGGCCCCTCAACGGGGAGGCGGTCCCTTCTAAGGATGGGTCGCCGAAAGAAAAGGAAAGGCGGTCAAGGCCCCTTCCTGGGTAGGAGGGGTTACAGCCCCCTCCTGGGGAATTTCCCGGGGCCAGGACGTCTGCGACGGCAGATGTGGTAAGTTGTGTGGGGTTTGGGGGGGGGGGTCTACGCTACCTTCTAGATACCTCACACGAGTCCTCGGACGACCTCTAAGTGGCGTCGAGTTTTTATTGGGGCCCCCGTCAAGTCAAGGGAAATTGGTAATTGCACTTGAGGTACGCCTCTGGGCCGCCCCTCACAAGTGAGGGCGATATTTATGGGTTAGGGATCTTGACACCGGTTACGACCTTGCCGTTGGCCCTTAAACGTTAGGATGTACAATTTCAAAATTTCAAGTAAATGTTTTGCAGGATGTTAGTTCGGCTAGGAGAACCTTTGTATTAGAGAATCTGTTAAGGTTAGCCAAACATCGCAATGTGGTAATGAAATTGTATATAATATGAAACTGTTTATTTAATGTTTTAATTTTGTTTCATATTTTAATAAATACGGCCGGGAGGGTCACTCCCTCCCGTCTTCCAAAAAACTTCAGAACTGTTTCCGGTTTCCCATCCATGGGGATTGTGTTGAGAGGGGGTGGCGGGTATCTCAGCCATATGGAAAGGGGCGACCACTCGGTCCCCCCGAACGTATGGCGGAGTACCACGATCCCCCCGGGAAGCCATCTTGGGCGGGAGGCGAGTCTCGGCTGGTATGCCCGAAGCGGCGTAGCCGGGGCGCGCCTTTTCCCCGCCCTAGAGTGGGTTGGCCTAGACACTGACGCGGCTGGCCACGCCCTTGGGGCAGGCAGGGGCGGGTTTATGCCCGCCCTGAAGACGGATAAAAGGAGAAGCGAGATCCGAAGGCATCCTCTTGTTCCTGTGCTCTGAAGCTGCACCTCCTCGCTGCACGTGAGCTCGAGACGGAACGAAGAGCCATTTTTGAGCGTTGTAATCTTTCTTGTTTGTTTTACAGATACTCTGTTGGAGAATGCCAAAGAAGGCGGGAAAGCGCATGACTACCGACCAGATGCTGCGCGTTCTTATGAAAGAGATGACTGAGTTAAAGAGGCGAATGGATGAAAACGAGGAAGGGGGACCGAAACGTCCTTTGGCGGGAGCAGCCCCGGGAGGGAAAAACAAGAGGCCCAGGAGAGGGAGAGCTGTGGAAAGCATCCCGGGCCCCAGTGGCCCGCTAGAGGCACCCACCCCCGTGCCGGAGGAAGGGAATCCGATTCCCGTTGTGGTCACCCCCGTGTCCGGGGACGATATGCCGCCTGAGCTGGCAGCACAATTAGCAGCGTGGTTGGGCAAAGATAATGAGGGCGCCACGGCTGTCGACGCGCAGGTGCTGATGAAGCAACTGCGTGAGTCACGGGAAGCAGCGAAGGTATCCACGCCGGCTGCGGCAATAGAGAAGAAAAAGGGGACAGTTTCGGTCGCAGAGACACCGTCCGGTTCAGGTAAGCAGCCATTGCCGATTGCAAGGGATGAGTCAGCACCCTCTCGTAGGGAAAGGGTGGGTCAGCATGTTCCCTTGGCTATTAAGGAGAAGATATGGGCAGGGGAATATGTAAACATCTTCTCGTTGCTTACTGATCACTATGAGATGGAGCATGTTAAAGGCCAGAAGGATCTCATGCATCCGAGTGTTTGGCGCGCAAAGATGGCCGCCTTTAAGGTGAACAAAAACATTGGCAATTGGGGCAAAGCGTGGGGGTTTTTTACATCGATCTTGGGGGAACGAAGGCCCGATCTGCTCCAAGAATTGCCGATTTATCAGTCACGAATCATGGGGTACTCGGTATCACATGAGGGTAACCATTGGTTCTGCTATGATAATCTGTTTAGAAAGGCTAAAGAACATGATAAAAGCTTAACTTGGGATTGTTATGATTCTGTGTCTTGGGATAAAATGAAGGAGACTGGTATGTTGAAAGTGCCATTGGTGGGGAGTAACGTTGGCGAAACCTCCCGCCAGTATGCGGGGACGCCCTTTCGATCAGGTGCGGGTACCGACAATTACTCGAGGCCTGCCGGATATACAGGAAAAAGGGGGGTTTGTTGGAACTTCAATAGGGGAAAATGTACCAGGCCCCAGGGATCGTGCAAATTTAGACACGAATGTAGTGGGTGTGGGCAATCATCCCATCCTGAGTCCACGTGTAGAGCCAAGACGGGTGATAATGGGGGGAGGGGAGGCGCCAAACAGGTCTAACATAGTCCGAGGGGCGCCTTTACCTACCCCGATTGATACTCTGGCGATGATCCCCTGGCTCAGTGAATACCCGGATCGTACTTCTGCTGGCGTGTTGCGGAACGGGTTTTCTTATGGTTTCCGCATCCCAGTGGGGGACTTTCAAGGTGTGGAGAAATGTAAAAATCAGCTATCGGTCTTGCAGCATACGACCGTAGTACAGGAAAAGATCGGGAAAGAGGTTACTCGAGGTCGAGTCGCCGGTCCGTTTAGTGTACCGCCAGTTGCTAACTTTGTTTGTTCCCCTTTAGGGGTGGTCCCAAAGAAGGACCCGGGTGAGTTTCGGCTGATACATAATTTATCAGCCCCACGTGGTCTTTCCGTGAACGAAGCGATAGACCCGGAAGTGTGTTCGGTGCGGTACGCATCCTTCGATGAGGCCGTAGCCATTTTGAATCGCCTGGGGCCCGGGGCGCTGATGGCAAAATCTGATATCGAGTCAGCGTTCCGGTTGCTCCCGGTACATCCAGCCGATCAGCGGCTCCTAGGTTTCATGTTTCAGGGTCATTATTACATGGATAGGTGTATGCCGATGGGGTGCTCTATATCTTGTGCCTATTTCGAAAAATTCAGTAGTTTTTTACAATGGGTCTTCACAAAGAAGACGGGTTTCCACCATGTGATGCATTACCTTGATGATTTTTTGTTCCTGGGGCCAGCTGGGGATCCGGAATGTGGGCAGGCTTTGGCTCAATTTTGTGTTTTAATGAATCAGTTTGGCGTGCCATTGGCACCAGGTAAGACTGTGGGGCCTTCCACTTGCCTTGAGTTTCTGGGGATCGAGTTGGACTCCGAAGAAGGTTGTTTTCGTTTACCTGCCGAAAAAGTATCAAAGTTCAGGACATCCCTGCAAATGTGTATAAATGGATCCAAGGTCAAGCTGCATCAGTTACAGCAGCTAGTTGGCCAGTTGAATTTTGCCCTGAGGGTTATACCAATGGCCCGCCCCTTTTCTCGTTCGATTGCTCAAGCCATGGTCGGCCTGAAGGAGGGCCATCATCGCACAAGGCTCTCGGCTGAGGTCCGCCAGGACATGCGCATTTGGTTGGCATTCCTGGCGGATTTCAATGGTCGAGTCGTCTGGAACAAACCAGCCGTGTCCTCTGAGGAGCTGGGGCTGTGGACGGATTCGGCAGGGAGCATAGGTTTTGGTGCCATCTTCGGCACAAGATGGTCTGCACAAAAGTGGCCGACATGGTGGCATGACAGTGGGCTGACAAGTAACATTGCTTTCCTGGAACTTTTCCCCATTCTAGTGGCCCTGAGAACTTGGCCCGAGGGGTTCAAGGATCACTCTGTGGTATTCTGGTCTGATAATATGACCGTGGTCGAGTGTATCAATAGCCAGGCAGCACGATGCAAATGGATTTTGAGACTACTCAAAGAAATTGTTTTACTCTGTATGCAATTGAATGTGTTATTCAAAGCAAGACATGTCCCAGGGGTAATGAATCAGGCAGCTGATGCACTGTCTCGTTTTCGTATGCAGGCTTTCTGGGGTTTTCTTGACACAGCGGACCCGGAGCCGGCACCCTTTCCCGAAGCTCTCTGGTCTCTCGGTGCCCCGAACTTCGTAACCTCGTGGGAGAGAGTTTAGCACCCAGGACGAGGAAGGCATATGAAGGGGCGTTCCGGTCCTATTTAGCCTTTTTGGGGACTGATAGAGAGGAGCTTTGGGGACAGGAGGAGTGGGTGGTAGATTTTCTGATGTCTTTGCACCGGGTTGGGAAATCGGTGGCCACGGCTCAGAGGCATCGGGCTGCCATTTCCTTTGTTGCTAGGGCTCATGGGATCCAGGACCCGACAGCGTCTTTCGTAGTACAGAAAGCGCTACGGTGGTGGCAACGCCTTGAGGGTCGCAGAGTAGACGAGAGGCGCCCGATAGGTTTGGATAGGCTGGCCCAGTTATTATCCAGCCTCCCTGCTACATGCTCATCTCAATTTGAGACAGTGTTATTCCGAGCCGCTTTTACGCTGGCATTCCATGGGGCTATGCGGGTAAGCGAACTAGTGGCAAGGAACAAACAGGATGTGACAGGAGGTTTGTGCCAGGAGCACGTCCAGATCAGGGGGGAGACAATGGCTGTCTCATTTGTCAGGTCCAAGACCGATCAAAGCGGGATGGGTGCCTGCGTACTCATACGCAGGATTCTCGGGTCCTCCATGTGTCCGGTAAAGTGTTTAGAAGATTATTTAACACGAAGGGTGGCATCATGGGGGGGGGACCTTGTTGAGACACGCTGACGCCACCCCACTGACGAGGTTTCAGTTTCAGCGGGTGCTTGCGATGTCGGTTGCCGCTGCGGGCTTGAACCCGGGCGAATTTGGGACCCATTCCTTTCGGATAGGGGCGGCTACAGAAGCTACAGCCTGGGGTCTGAATGTGGAACAAGTTAAACGGGTGGGGCGTTGGTCCTCCAATTGTTATAAGAGGTATGTGCGGTTGCACATGTTGTGAAGCTGTAACGATGTACTCACGCTTCTTGTTTTTCTTTGGTTTCAGTTGCGCAAGCCTAAGAGGCGGGGCGAACTTTGCAGTCGACCCAACACCAGGCCAGCGGTCAGACATCACCGGCTGTGAAAAAGGAGGTGTGGGTCGTGGGCCACTCATACGTGAGGCGTGCCGCGGACGTATTCAAAGCGGGTGACATGATTCACGTGGCTGGGGAATACGGGTACAGTATGTCCTTCTACGGAAGAGGCGGTCTCTATATTGACCAGTTTCAATCATTTTTTCAGGGTTTGCTAGGGCGGACGAGGTCACCGCCGGCTGTAGTCATAGTACATCTTGGGGGTAATGATTTGGTCACCACTGGTAGACGACTTCTTCTTGAGGCGATGCTTTCCACAGTAAGTTGGTTAGCGAGGAGAGTTCCAGGGTGCACAATTGCATGGTCCCATATGATCCCACGTAAAGTGTGGCGGGGGGCTATTTCAGTTCCTGCTTTAAATCATTCTGTTAGAAAGCTTAATAACAAAGTGAGTAGGTTGTTCCGTTCCAAGACACTGCATTCTATTTCGCATGGGTGTATCAATAATGACAGTATGTATTTGGGGGATGGAGTGCATTTGTCTCGGGTGGGGAATGAGTTACTCATAGGAGACTTCTTAGCATGGCTAAAAACGTTATACCATGACCTTTAGGTAGGAGTGTTGTGGGGGGTCCAGATAGCCGGTCAACTATCCGGCCTGTGGCGGTAAGGTCATGATCGGTGAGCACTATTTGGAAGATCCCTATGAGTGGGCGTCACCCAGCACGGATGGGAGCGCTCGGGGGAGGTGGCCATTGGCCCCTCAACGGGGAGGCGGTCCCTTCTAAGGATGGGTCGCCGAAAGAAAAGGAAAGGCGGTCAAGGCCCCTTCCTGGGTAGGAGGGGTTACAGCCCCCTCCTGGGGAATTTCCCGGGGCCAGGACGTCTGCGACGGCAGATGTGGTAAGTTGTGTGGGGTTTGGGGGGGGGGGGTCTACGCTACCTTCTAGATACCTCACACGAGTCCTCGTACGACCTCTAAGTGGCGTCGAGTTTTTATTGGGGCCCCCGTCAAGTCAAGGGAAATTGGTAATTGCACTTGAGGTACGCCTCTGGGCCGCCCCTCACAAGTGAGGGCGATATTTATGGGTTAGGGATCTTGACACCGGTTACGACCTTGCCGTTGGCCCTTAAACGTTAGGATGTACAATTTCAAAATTTGAAGTAAATGTTTTGCAGGATGTTAGTTCGGCTAGGAGAACCTTTGTATTAGAGAATCTGTTAAGGTTAGCCAAACATCGCAATGTGGTAATGAAATTGTACATAATATGAAACTGTTTATTTAATGTTTTAATTTTGTTTCATATTTTAATAAATACGGCCGGGAGGGTCACTCCCTCCCGTCTTCCAAAAAACTTCAGAACTGTTTCCGGTTTCCCATCCATGGGGATTGTGTTGAGAGGGGGTGGCGGGTATCTCAGCCATATGGAAAGGGGCGACCACTCGGTCCCCCCGAACGTATGGCGGAGTACCACGATCCCCCCGGGAAGCCATCTTGGGCGGGAGGCGAGTCTCGGCTGGTATGCCCGAAGCGGCGTAGCCGGGGCGCGCCTTTTCCCCGCCCTAGAGTGGGTTGGCCTAGACACTGACGCGGCTGGCCACGCCCTTGGGGCAGGCAGGGGCGGGTTTATGCCCGCCCTGAAGACGGATAAAAGGAGAAGCGAGATCCGAAGGCATCCTCTTGTTCCTGTGCTCTGAAGCTGCACCTCCTCGCTGCACGTGAGCTCGAGACGGAACGAAGAGCCATTTTTGACCCACCCACCAGCCCCTGGAGGACAGCAAGTGGTTTTTTGAATAAAGTTGATGGATAACTCTGATTTTCGTTTACAGGTTTTGGTATTATCGTGATGATTTTGAGTATGAAATAAAGAATGGTCGATTTGTGTTACGTTTCGCAAATAAAGATATTCTGCTTTAGTGTTTATTGGTAAGCATGCTTTTAATAAAATTGTAGTTGTACTGTCTTTTTTAGTTTAGTCATTTAGTTAGCATTGTCGTATTTATTTTTGGTCGGGCGGTAAGGTCATGATCGGTGAGCACTATTTGGAAGATCCCTATGAGTGGGCGTCACCCAGCACGGATGGGAGCGCTCGGGGGAGGTGGCCATTGGCCCCTCAACGGGGAGGCGGTCCCTTCTAAGGATGGGTCGCCGAAAGAAAAGGAAAGGCGGTCAAGGCCCCTTCCTGGGTAGGAGGGGTTACAGCCCCCTCCTGGGGAATTTCCCGGGGCCAGGACGTCTGCGACGGCAGATGTGGTAAGTTGTGTGGGGTTTGGGGGGGGGTCTACGCTACCTTCTAGATACCTCACACAAGTCCTCGTACGACCTCTAAGTGGCGTCGAGTTTTTATTGGGGCCCCCGTCAAGTCAAGGGAAATTGGTAATTGCACTTGAGGTACGCCTCTGGGCCGCCCCTCACAAGTGAGGGCGATATTTATGGGTTAGGGATCTTGACACCGGTTACGACCTTGCCGTTGGCCCTTAAACGTTAGGATGTACAATTTCAAAATTTCAAGTAAATGTTTTGCAGGATGTTAGTTCGGCTAGGAGAACCTTTGTATTAGAGAATCTGTTAAGGTTAGCCAAACATCGCAATGTGGTAATGAAATTGTACATAATATGAAACTGTTTATTTAATGTTTTAATTTTGTTTCATATTTTAATAAATACGGCCGGGAGGGTCACTCCCTCGCGTCTTCCAAAAAACTTCAGAACTGTTTCCGGTTTCCCATCCATGGGGATTGTGTTGAGAGGGGGTGGCGGGTATCTCAGCCATATTGTCAGTAGTAAAGATCACCAGGATATTTTTTACCTGTAGACCCACAGGTATTGTATTATTTTTCAAATGTTCTGATAGTACTTGTGCATGCAAGTATGTCCTGATATTCTTTTTCTTCAATTGTTTTAATCTTTCTATCTTGTCAACATTGGCTATCGGCGAAACAGTTTTATCTCCGCTTAACAAGGATGGCGTTTTAGATACCAAGGCACTAATTTCATCCTCACTATAACTAACCACCATAGGTTCTAACATTTCTCAAGTGTTAATTCGTACAGTTAGACTCTCGGTGCATAGGTAGACATGTCCCAGTACAACATATATGAACAACAAATTGCAGATTTGGTTACAAGGAGAACTCTCAATTGCTATCAATATTTACTCGGGGATGTCTATTTATCCATAAGTTATATAAACACTCAAACCCTCACACTTAAAAAAGTGTAAAACACATGAATAAACTGCAGGGGTCACCATATAACCCATAGGCTTTTGGGTATCTAGCAAGGGAAAAACAAAGTAAAGCCTACGGAACACTATTATATCTATCTAGTTATAAGACTGGAAACCATCAATTGTCCAATCTTGGGTTAATCCTTCTCAACACAAATTAATTGAAATAATTTTTGACATAGAGTATCTCCAAATAGATAGCCAAACGCACAGAGCAATACAAATCAAATGTGTAGTTCAACTTTTTCTTTTAATTAAACTACATTAAACCTTAATTATTGGTCCCTTACATTGAACAAAACTGTACACAATTCATATATAAAAACAAAACACATATACTTTTGATTTACATATATAAACTTCTTGTGGAACCCAACTCACGGTTCTAATGTCCCACTTATTTGAACAAGGATGTAAATGTATAATTCCTTAACATGACATTCCTTCACTTTAGATCACCAAAACAAAAACTAAAACGGAGGGAGTGTATGAGGTTTAACCACTTTTGACCTCTCTCAAAATAGCACTCTCCTTAATAGTTTTTTTATCAACAATGTTCAACAAATTTCTTGTTTTGGAGTCTTCCAATGTGTGTGTCGACGCGTTTCAGCCTCTGTTTAATCCAGGCCTCATCAGGACTACGAGGGCAAACATACTAGAACCCTAAAACAAACAAACTCAATTTGTATTGACCATAAGTTAACTGGGATAACACATCACCCTCCCATGCACAAAACCTATTTACAATACCTTGTGATTCTATTTACAATGTGACTATTTTGCACTGTCGAGTGTCTCATCCTAAGGTGTATGGCATTGAATAGATAGTAAACACCATTTTGTGTGCATTCTATTAACACTAATAAAGCAGAGAGAATATAGACCCTCCACCATGACCACGTGTTAAAAATGCATAGATTTTATAACCACTTTCAGATGCAACAAAACTTACGGACCTAGGTCACCTAGAGTGATGATGATATCTACATTACATACCAGGTTCAAATTTACTGTGGCCAAGGGTACACAATCCACCTTCTTTCACAAATACTTTCAATCGTAAGGGCTAAAAAACAAAACCATGTTTACCAATTCTAAGTATCCAAGTCAAAAAGAGTACAAATCTCCGTTTTTGTAAGCAACCAAGCTTACCTTATGCTTTGAGATCCTTCAAATTGGGCTAACACCCCAACGGAAAAGTAAGCCTGCAACATAAATATCACGGTGTCAAAGGTCTGATTCGAGTGACTTCGCAAGTATCTACAGCTAAACAAATGAACACCACCACAACAATAGCCCAGCCGTGGGAGCTCTGTATCCATACCTCTTTGGATATTCCTAGGGTTCTTCTACTAATCCATGACGGTAAAGAATCCAAGTCCAATTAACTGCTACCCTGAGCTCTGTTACTAAGCTCACAAAGCCGTTTGCGTTTCCTGCCTGTAAACAAAAATGATGGACTGTTCCTTACAAGAGCCCCGTCTCGCGGCCCCCATCCAGCAAGGCTCGCGATATTCAGTGTGATTACGCGGTACTGGACTCCCCAGTAGTCCATAGTCCAAGTCTCACGATAGTTACACCAGTCAAGAAAAAGAAAGCAGCTAGCTTTATTTTACGTGCCAGAGATAGTCTAAAACAAGTATAGGGAATTCTAAAGTGCATCTAATTAAGTTTATATTTAAAAAACGTCTAAAAGTTGAAAGCCAACTATTTACAGACAGAGAATACCTTATATCCCGTGTTATGCCATCACCTTTCACAGTCTACATAGTACAAAAACAACATGACTTCAAAATTAGTAGTATGCAAGAATGCATTTTCTGTATTACAGCCCAGCCTATGGATATCTCTAACCCTAATCCAAGTTATCGTAATAGAGACCAAACTTCATTTCTATCATTTAGACCTGTCCTTGCTGTCTGGTATTTTTCAATTAGTCTGGCCTTAAATCGGTTAAGATTCTTTTCTGTCTCCCTTCTGTTAGTGTTCTTTACTGTACATAGTACTGACCATTCCATCTCAGTTTCAGAGTGGTTGTTTCTCTGATAATGCAACACCAACTGAGCCCCGGCGGTGTTGCATCTCACTCTGGATTTGTGTTGTAATATTCTTTTCTTAACTGCTTGTATTGTTTGCCCTATGTAAATTTTGTCACACGGACACTTTATGCAATATACAGTACCTTTAGTGTTACAATTCGAGAAGGATCTTTGGTGAAGGATTTTCCCATTAATCATTATCTCATTAGAATCCCTCGTAGAGTCGCATGCCAAACAATTGTGACAACGAAAATGTCCAACAACTGGTGGCAGTTTTAGCAAATTACGGGTATCTCTCAAGGGTATTATTGTACGAGGGGCCGATTTCACCAATTGGTTCCGAATATTTTTGCCTTTTTTAAAAGCAAATAATGGTTTTGGAATACCCAAGTTTTCAATTAATTTCCAGTTGTTAAGGATCAGTTTTTTACCTTATTGGCTCTTGGGTCATATGTTAGTACACATGTGAGAGGTGTCTTTTTTTCTTCATGTGTTTTAGGTACCAACAGTGTTTCTCGTGGAGTGTACCAAGCCCTTTTTAAAGCTACCTTCACTAATCTTTTTGGATAACCTCTCCATATCAATTTGTTTTTCAATTTTTCAGCATGGAGGAAATAATCCTCTTTAGAACTACAGTTCCTCCTCACACGGAGGAACTGACCATAGGGCAGGTTTTCTTTCAAAGACCGTGGGTGGCTACTGGTAAAATGTAATGAGGTATTTTTATCTGCAGGTTTGGTGTACAGACTAACAGCCAACTGACCTTCATCGTGTTGGACATACACATCAAGAAAGTTAATTTTTTCTTTGTCACAAGCCACAGTAAAGTTGAATTCTAGAGTTCGTGAATTTAACTAATTGTGAAATTCAGATAGTTTGATTTGGTCCCCTTTCCAAATAAGAAAGATATCGTCTATATAGCGACACCAGAACTCCACATGATGTTTAAATGGGTTGGTGTCGCTATATATCCACCTCTCCTCAAAGTGGGCCATGACCAGGTTGGCTATCTCAGGCGAGAAACAACATCCCATAGCTACTCCTGAGATTTGTAAGTATAGATTTTCTTTGAAACTAAAGAAATTGTTTTTCAAACACAGTCTGGCCAGACTAGTTATGAATTCTGTCGGTACTTGGTGCGGACGTTCCCTCAATTCCAACACCACCCTCATCACCTCCAGGGCTTCATCCTGTGGGATATTTGTATACAGTGATTCGATATCGAAGTTGGCCAAAAGTTGTTCATTGGGGTTGAAACTCAACCCCTCCACCTTCGATATCAAATCCATAGTGTCTCTTACATAGACTGGAATGTTCCTAACTAGAGGAAGTAGAAATACATCCACATACTTGGCCAACGGCTCCAGAATTGACCCACATGCAGCCACAATGGGTCGTCCGGGAGGGTCAGTCAGTGATTTATGCACTTTAGGCAATACATAGATGTGAGGGATTTTATCATTGGATTCATCGTTAAGAAACTCGAATTCATTTTTGCATAACCAGCCCCCTTCCATAGCCTCTTGGGTGATTTCTAAGATTTGTTGTCTAAGTCTAGGAGATGGATTAGTCTCCAAAGGTCTATAATGTAGTTGGTTAGATAGCTGATTTAGAACTTCCTGTTCATACTTAGAAGTTTCCCTTAAAACAATTCCTCCACCTTTGTCAGCCGGTCTCACAGTTACTTCTGAAATGGAAAAAAGATTTTTTAATGCTGTCAACTCTAGTTTACTACAGTTGTTGTTGTAGTAAGTTTTCTTGTTCTGTAAATCATCCAATTCTCGTAAAACCTGGTTTTCAAAGATTAAGATCTCTGGTGGGAGTAGCACACTATCAGGTAAGAATTTGGATTTGTTCTTGAGTCCACTAATGTTTTTTTGTTCAATGGTTTCTTGTTCTAAAAAGTAGGCTTTAAGTCTAACTTTTCTGAGAAAACCTAATACCTCTGTCTTAGTGTCTACAGGATTTTGTTATTTAGATGGTACAAACGTAAGTCCCTTAGCTAGAATGGCCAGTTCATCGCTCGTAGGGGTGTAATTGGACAAATTATAGATGGGGACCAACTCACTTCCTCCTTGATTTATCGTCTGTATGTCTTCTTCCGTGTGCGGAAGGTGTCAGTCTCTGGATTTGGATACTGTTCAGTTGGTTGGTATATTCCTTGTTGAATGTACTGTCCCCCTTGTTGGTTGTATCCCCTCCATCTCGGCCCACCTCCCCATGGTCTGAACCTCCCTCTGCCTAAAA